>NW_025814834.1:190879825-195679825 GCF_022079265.1 Lynx rufus | reverse complement strand
GTAATATCTCAATAAATACTATAGAATTATATAAGGTGGGGCGACTGGGTGGCTCAGTTGGTTAAACATCCGACTTCAGCTCAGCTCATGATCTCATGGTTTGTGAGTTTGAGCCCCACATCGGTCTGTCTGCTGTCAGCACAGAGCCCGCTCTAGATCCTCTGTCTCCCTCTATGTCCCTCTCCCATTCACACATGTGTGCATGTGCACATGCTCTCTCTCAAAAAATAAACACTAAAAAAATATATTGATAAGGCTTTTAACATTTGTACCTGATTTTAAAACATAGGTAAAATTAGAGTTGGGGCTCCTGGGTGGCTCCGTCAGTTAAGCATCCGACTTCGGCTCAGGTCATGATATTTCAGTCCATGAGTTCAAGCCCCACGTTGGGCTCTGTCCTGACAGCTCAGAGCCTGGAGTCTGCTTCCAATTCTGTGTCTACACCCCCCTGCCCCTCTCCCACTTGTGCTCTGTCTTGCTCTCTCAAAAATAAATGTTAAGGGGTGCCTGGGTGGCTCAGTTGGTTAAGCATCCGACTTCAGCTCAGGTCATCATCTCGTGGTTTGTGGGTTCGAGCCCTGCATCGGGCTCTGTGCTGACAGCTCAGAGCCTGGAGCCTGTTTTGGATTCTGTGTCTCCTCCTCTCTCTCTGCCACCCCCCACTCCTTGCTCATGCTCTGTCTCTGTCTCTCAATAATAAATAAATGTTAAAAAAATTTTTTTTAAACAAATGTTAAAATTTTTTAAAATTAGAAAAGTTATTCCTTTAACAAAATGTAGGTAATATTAGTATTAGTATATTTGTATAGGCCTAGCCAATATATAACATCATGCTTAAAGGTAAAATATTTGAAGTAATATTCCCCAAAATATCAGAAATCTACCAACTATGGGGCACGTGGCTGGCTCAGTCCGTAGTGCATACAACTCTTGATCTGGGGGTTATGAGTTAGAGCCCCACGTTGAACGCAGAGATTCCTTAAAAATAAGATCTTGGGGACAAAACATAAGAGACTCCTAAATATGGAGAACAAACTAAGGGTTGCTGGAGGAGTTGTGGGTGGGCGGATGGCTAAATGGGCAAGGGGCATTAAGGAAGACATTTGTTGGGATGAGCACTGGGTGTTATATGTAGGGGAAGAATAACTGGATTCTACTCCTGAAATCACTATTGCACTATATGCTAACTACCTTAGATGTAAATTAAAAAACAAAAATAAGTAAACAAATAATAAAAATAAATAAAATCTTTTAAAAAATCTACCAACTATCAGCCTTATATAATATTTTTAAATTAGACAATATTTAGATAATTGTAGGTTCATATTAAGTTGCAGGAAGTAAGAGTTCACACATATCTTTCACCCAGTTTTCCCCTACATTAACATCTTGCATAAGGAAATAAGAAAGGAAGGGAGGATCATCTATTTTATGTTTGAGAAATTGTACAGGTACTGTTTTTCATTTTGTTTTCTACATTTTCATTGTTAGTATAAAGAAATTCTATTGGGCTTTGGGTATTTATTTTATATCCTTCAAATCTGCTGAACTCACTTTGTTCTAGGAAGTTTTTTTGGTAAAATCTCTGAGATTTTCTACATAGACTTTGTCATGTGCAAATAAGGACAATTTATTCATTTCTAACTGGTATGCCTTTTCTTTCTTTGTCATTCTTCTTGTGGATGTATAAACTTTTAAATACTAGACAATATTCCCAAATAAGAGCACACAAATATTTATTGAGCACATCTAATATGTGCCAGATAGCTACTGGGAATACATCATTTAACAGAATAAAATCCCACCTCATATGGAGCTTGCATTCTAGTGGGAGGTGATAAACCATAACGAAGCAAATAGGTAAAATATATACTATCTTTAAAAGTGTTAAGTAATGTGTAGAAAAGAGAAAGATTTGCTGGAATCATGTCTTTGAGAAGAGATAGGATCTAGTTCACAAATGGAGGAGTTGGCCTTAGCTACAAATAAGGAAATTTCATCCATAACAGAACAGGAATTTACAGGTGTAGGTAGGACACGAGATATGACTGTAGAAGCTCATGGAACTTCTCTTCTGAGTGCTTCTGTTTTCTCAATGAAATAGGAAATAAGGTTATCTGCTGAAAATGAAGATGAAAGAAAAGGCATTACACATTTGAAAAAAGAGGATATGACATGAAGTAGATTTTAATAAAGAAAAAAGTATATGATTGCAGGGCAGTAAAAAGGAATCCCTAGAGATTAGTAAGTAGAATTTAAAGACAGCAGTGAATATGTATGGATTAGATGGAGAGTTTTATTTGATATGATTTTGATGTTTGCCAAATGAGTTCAATCAATAAAAGCGAGGCAGAAGAATTACGATATATACAATGTCAACTTAAAATTATCAGTTTTGGGGTACCTGGGTGGCCCAGTCGGTTAAGCATCCAACTCAATCTTGGCTCAGGTCATGATCTCACAATTCTTGAGTTCGAGCCCCATGTCGGGCTTTGTGCTGACAGTGGCAGCCTCTTGGATTCTCTCTCTACCCCTGCCTGGCTCGCACTCTCTCTCAAAATAAGTAAATTAATTAATTTAAATGATCAGCATTAAGTACCATTTTATTGAGTGTTGACCGTCTACCAGGAACATTAAAAAGGAGGAAAGTAAAAAGTAACTTTTTTATTTACATGATCTCATTCATTCTTACATTATATCTAGGAAATGGTGCTGACTCTTGATCCTTCTCCCTGTTTACACAGGCCAAATTTTCTAGGAAGGTGGCCAGGGAAGTGAACAAGCTGAAAATGTTTTTTCTAGATTACTCTAGATTACTTTTAAACTCTGACAAAAAGAGATTGGCAGATTGAATTTTTTTTTAAATGATACAATAATATGCTGTCTACAAAATACTCATTTTAGATTCAAAGACACAGGTTGAAAGTGGAAAAATGGGAGCCTGGGTGGCTCAGTCAGTTAAGCATCCAACTCTTGATCTCAGCTCTTGTCTTGATCTCAGGTTCAAGCCCCACATAGGGCTCTATGCTGGGTGTGAAAACTAAGGAAGGAAGGAAGAAAAACCGGAAAAATAGAAAAATATATTTTATGCAAACAGTAACAAAAAGAGAGCAGAGGTGACTATACAAATCAGACAGAATATACTTAAAAAAGGTTACAAGAGGGGCACCTGGCTGGCTCAGTCAGTAGAGCATGTGACTCTTGATCTAGAAGTTGAGTCCAAGCCCCATACTATGCATAGAGCTTACTTTAAAAAAAAAAAAAAATTAGGGGTGCCTGGGTGGCTCAGTAGGTTGAGTGTCTGACCTCAGCTCACGTCATCTCACGGCTCAAGAGTTTGAGCCCCACATCAGGCTCTGTGCTGACAGCTCAGAGCCTGGAGCCTGCTTCAGATTCTGTGTCTCCGTCTCTCTCTGCCCTGCCCTGCTCTCTCACTCTCCCTCTCTCAAAAATAAATAAATCAAAAAAAAAATTTTAATTGAAAATTTTTAAAAATTTTTAAAGGAAAAGGTTACAAGAGACAGGGACATTATATATTAATAAAAAGGGCAAGTACAGCAAGAAGATATAACAACTATAAACACGTATGCACATAATGACAGAACATCAAAATATATGAAGCAAATATTTACAGAATTAAAGGAAGAAATGGTTCTACAATAACAGCTGGAAACCTCCTATTCTCCGTAACGGATAGAACAACCACATAAAAGTTATGTAAAGAAACAGAGGACGTGAACAACACAATAAATCAAAACTAGATTTAACAGAAATATACAGAACGCTTAACAACAAAATACACATTTTTCTCAAGCACATGTGGGACATTTTCTAGGGCAGACCATGTGTTAGGCCACAATTAAGACTCAGCTGATTTTAAAAGATAGGTATCTTCTCTGACCACAATGAGATGAAGTTAGAAATCAACAAGAGGGAAAACTAGAAAATACACAAAGCTACAATAATCAAAACAGTGTGATACTGGCATAAAGATAGGCATATAAAAGAATGAGAGCAGACACTCCAAAAATAAACCAGATATATAATCAAATGATTTGCAACAAGAGTCCCAAGGCCATTCAAAGGGGAAAAGACTCTGGGCACCTGGGTGGCTCAGTCAGTTAAGCATCTGACTTTGGCTCAGGTCATGATCTTGAAACTCATGAGTTCGAGGCCCATGTCAGGCTCTGTGCTGACAGCTCAGAGCCTGGAGCCTGCTTCGGATTCTGTGTCTCTCTCTCTCTCTCTCTCTCTCTCTGTTCCTTCCCACTTGCAGTCTGTCTCTCTCTCTCAAAAATAATAAATAAACATAAAAAAGCAGGGGGGGGAGATAGTATTTTCTTTAAATTCTACTGGAAAAATTGAATATCCACATACAAAATAATGAAGTTGGACTCTTATCTAACATTATAAACAAAAATTAACACAAAATGGATCGTGACCTAGAGGTAAGACCTAAAACTATAAAACTCTTAGAATAAAGTATAGGGCACAGCTTTATGATACTGGATTTGGCAATGACTTCTTGGATATGACACCAAATGGGTAAGCAAAAAAAAAAAAAGAAATAGATAAATTTAATGAAAAATTATAAATCTTGTACATCAAAAGACATTATCAACAGGATAAAATGGCAACTCACAGAGAGAGAAAATATTTGCAATTAATCTAATAAGCAATTAATATAAGAATATAGAAAACTCCTAAATTTGACAATAGCAACAAAAATGAGATTCAAGAATGTTCAAAGATTTTGAATACACCTTTCTCCAAAGAAGATAAACAAATATCCAATGAACACATGGAAAGATCCTCAATACCACCAATCATTAAGGAAATGAACATCAAAACTGCAATGAAAGAATGCTTGGCTGGCTCAGTTTGTAGAGCATGCAACTCTTGAACTTGAGGTCATGAATTTGAGCCCCATGTTGGATGTGGAGCCAACTAAAAAATAAAATGTTTAACGGGTGCCTGGGAGGCTCAGTTGGTTAAGCTTTGAACTCTTAATTTTGGCTCAGGTCATCTCACAGTTCGTGGGATCAAGCCCCATGTTGGGCTCTGCACTGACAGTGTAGAGCTTTCTTGGGATTCTCTCTCTCCCTCTCTCTGCCCCTCCCCTGATCTCTCTCTCTCTCCCTTTCAAAAATAAATAAACATTAATTTTTTAAAAATGGTTAAGATAGCACATTTTATGTGTGTTTTACTACAATAAAAAAAATGGGAAAATTTGGGGGGAAAGAGGCAGGTTGAACAACAGAAAGCCTACAGCCAAGGAAAAATAATAACCTGATAAAGACATCAGGGTAAGCAATTGTCCTGAAGCAACAGGAAGCATAAAGAAATGGAAGGAATGAAAAAAAGTTGAGATATGAAGAATAGAAGTAGAAATAACATCTGTATAAAATGAGTTCCAGAAAGGGGTGGGGAGGAGTAAATTATTTCCCAAAATAGCAACTACAACCAAATGGTTCTTTTAAAAAAAAAAAAAAATTATTACATGTGTAATACACATCTGTATGCACAGAAAAAGAGCACTCATGGTAAAGTAAATGGAGTAAAATGTTACCAATAGGTGACACTGAGGGGTGCCTGAGTGGCTCAGTCAGTTCAGTGTCTGGCTTCAGCTCCGGTCATGATCTCACAGTTTGTAAGTTCCAGCCCCTGACACAGGGGTCGGAGCCTAGAGCCTGCTTTGGATTCTGTGTCTCCTTCTCTCTCTGCCCCTCCCCACTCATGCTCTGTCTCTCTCTGTTTCTCAAAAAATGAATAAACGTTAAAAACAATTTTTTTAATTGTTTAAATAAAATAAGTAGGTGACACTGAGCCAATGATGATACACGGATGTTCTTTGTACTATTCTTATTCTTACAACTTTTTGTAAGTTTGAAATTAAGTACAAAGGGTTTTGTTTTGTTTAGTTTTGTTTTTGGTTTGTTTATTAGATTTTATTTTTAAGTAATCTCTACACCCAATGTGGAACTCAAATTTGCAACCCCGCAATCAAGAGTAGCATGCTCCACCAACTGAGCCAGCCAGATTAGTCCAAATTTTTTAAATTAAGTCCAAATTTTTAAAAATGCTTTTAATTTCCCAGATTAGAGAAAGAGATATATAACTGCTAAAAAGGATTCAACAAAAATGTCTCACAAGATAGACTTTAAAATTCTTGGCCACATCTACTACAAGACTGAAGAACTATCATACTATCAACATTCCAGAAAGTGTCCACATTACTCTGAAAGTATGCAGTTATTGTGAAGGGCCCCAAAGGAATCCTGTGGAGGGACTTCAATCACATTAATGCAGAACTCAGTCTCCTTCAAAAGAAAAAGAAGAAACTAAGGGTTGACAAATTCTGGGGAAATAGAAAGGAACTGGCTTCTGTTCCCATGATCTGTAGTCATTAACATGACCCAAGGATATTACACTGAACTTCCATTACAAAATCAGATTTGTGTATGCCTATTTCCCTATCAAGCTTGTTATTTGGGAGAATTGTGTAGAAATCTGAGATTTCCAGTCTTTTGTGGATATCTGAGATTTCTCGGGTAAAAAATACATCCACAAGTTTATGTGAGGCTAGGTGTTCCTTGTTCAGTACTTGAGCCCAGGAGGAGGATTAATTCTTGAAGGAAATGACATTGAACTTGTGTCAAATTTAACTGCTTTGGTTCAGCAAGCCACAACAGTTAAAAACAAGGATATCAGAAAAGGATCATGGTATCTATGTCTCTGGAAAAAAAAAAAAAAAAAACGTTCAGCAGGCTAATGAAGATCTAAGATAGCTACAGAAACAACAAGATGGCAGATGATTCCTAAGACATATTTTAACAGATAAAAATTGGGACCTCCCACTACAAAACACTTAGATCCTACAATATACACATACTTTACATATACAAAAATCAACTCAAAATGGATTTAAGACTTGAAAGTAAGACCTAAAGCAATAAAGTCCTTGAAGAAAACATAGGTGGTAAGCTTCTTGACATTGGTCTTGGCAATTTTTTTTTTTTTAATTTCACAGCAAAAGCAAAGACAACAAAATACAACACAGACACAATGAGATGTGACAAAAAATGAGAAGTGAAGGGTAGAATGAAAAGTAATAATAGTCTAACCAGAGTCTCAAGAGGGGAAAAATCAGAAAATGAAGAGAATGAGAGAACCAACACTTGAAGAGATAATGGCCAATAATTTATTGGATCTGTTAAAACTATAAATTAGGAGATACAAATATATATCAAGAAGGATGATAAAAAGAAACCTACATCTGAGCTATAGTGTCATACAGAATGAAAAGACAAAAAAAAAAACAAAAACAAAAAAACAAAAAACCGTACAAAGGAATGACAAGTTGATAGCAGATTTGTCAATGGCAACAATGAACAGAGGACAAATGGAATACTATTTTAAGCACCAAGAAAAAATTATTATCAACCTAAAATTCTGTATCCAGAGAAACTTTTAAAAAATGTATTAAGTAGACTTCACACAGTGTGGAACCCAACACAGGGCTTCAACACATGACCCTGAGATCAAGACCTGAGCTAAGATCGAGTCAGACATTCAACCAACTGAGCCACCCAGGCGCCCCCAAATTTAGCTCTATATTCTGTTCAAAAGAGACCTGTCTAAAACAAAGATCCAGACAGGTTGAACTTAAAAGGTTGAAAAAGATGTAGCTAGCAAACGTAATCTAAAAGCTGCCATAGCTACATTAATACCCTAAAAATAGGCTTCATGACCAAAAAAAAAAAAAAAAAAAAAAAGAGATGGTGTTACTACATAATAATAATAAATTCAGTGTATCAGAAAGGAAAACAATTCTAAATATATACATTCCAAACAACATAGCCTTCAAATATTTGAAGCAAAAATACATATATTTACTGGAAGAAATGAACAAATCCACCACTATACTTAGAGAATTAAACACAAATCTCAATTACAGATAAGTACAGACAAAAAAGCAAAGCTCTAGAAGATTTAAGGAATGCCAATAGGAGGTTTGAGTCAACAGATATAAATAGAACACTGCACCCCAATTTGGGGAATACATATTCTCAGGCACACATGGAACATTTACAAAAATTGATTATCAGCTCATAAATCAACTTTCATAAAATTTCAAAGAATTAGTATCATACAGACAATATTCTTTGATCACAATTCGATTGATTTATAACTCAGTAACAAAAAAATATTTTTTAAAGTAATACATTTAAAAAAACTTAAATGTGTCTATGACTTCAGCTTCTATTAATTGTGAACTTAGAAATTTGGACCATTACTCCATCTGATAACAACTAAAAAGACTACATATAATATTTTTGTTAAATCTTCCCTAAAATAATCAAATTGCTAAAGAAATACCAGACCAAGATTGAATTCAGGGCAAAAATCTGGAGAGGATGAAGCTAACATTTGATGTCACTCATGCCCCAGTGTACAAATGCTAAGCAAAAAGAAAATAAGAATTGGGGTGCCTAAGTGGTTCAGTTGGTTGAGCATCTGACTTCAGCTCAGGTCATGATCTTGCAAGTTCAAGCCCCGCGCCGGGCTCTGCACTGACAGTGTGGAGCTTGCTTAGGATTCTCTCTCTCCCACTCTCTCTCTCTCTCTCTCGCTCTCGCTCTCTCTCTGCCTCTCCCCACTTGCTTGTGTGAGCTCTCTCTCTCTCTCACAAAATAAGTAAACTTAAAAAAAAAAAAAAAACAGGAGAGAAAATAAAAGACATAAAGTGACCATGTAGCGTGGTGGATTGGGCAGTCCAGTTTATGCCTGGTGTCCCGAGGTTAGTACTTTTAGTTATTATTAATAGCTTAATTATTATTGGAAGTGTTCCAAGATGGACAATAAATTAGTCATCCCAGTCAGAGAGGATTTGATTTAAAAATTCTAACATTTGTTTAATTGGAGTCTTAGGAGAGATTGCAGCAGAATTAATATTTGAAGAGGTAATTGCTGAGAATTTTTTGTGAGATTTTTTTTTTCATGAAGGAAGACATTAATTCAGAGATTGAAGAAGTCAAACATTCCCAGCAGGATTAATAAAAAGTAGCCTACACCTAAATATATCATAGAGAAACAAACTACAGAAAGCCAAACATGAAGAGAAAAAAAATCAGTCGAGAGTGGGAAGAGTTTACTATAAAAGGAGCAATAGTTAGACTGATTACTGACCTCTAGAGAGAAATAGGGGCTAGATGATATAGCTTCAAAGAGCAGGAAGAAAATAGCTGATAATGTACAATTCTATATCCAGTGAAAAATACCCTTCAAAAATGAGGATGACATAAAGATACTTAAAAGACGATGAAGAAATGGGCAAAAGACATGAATAGACACTTCTCCAAAGAAGACATCCAGATGGCCAACCAACACATGACAAAATGCTCAACATCACTCATCATCAGGGAAATACAAATCAAAACCACAATGAGATACCGCCTCACATGTGTCAGAATGGCTAACGTTAACAACTCAGGCAACAGCAGATGCTGGCGAGGATGCGGAGAAAGAGGATCTCTTTTGCATTGTTGGTGGGAATGTAAGCTGGTGCAGCCACTCTGGAAAACAGGATGAAGGTTCCTCAAAAAACTAAAAATAGAACTACCCTACGACCCAGCAATTGCACTACTACGTATTTATCCAAGGGATACAGGTGTGTTGTTTCAAAGGGACACATGCACCCCCATGATTATAGCAGCACTATCAACAATAGCCAAAGTATGGAAAGAGCCCAAATGTCCATCAATGGATGAATGGATAAAGAAGAGTACTGGATATTTTTGTATTTTTATAAACCTTCTTGATCTTTGTTCTGATTCAGTTACTTGTAAATAGCTTGATCCTTTTTGTTCTTGCTTTCATAATTTGTTTGGTAGTCTGAACCAGTACTCAGTCTAGGGCTAATTAGACTGAGGCAAGACCTTCCTGCGTATCATCCCAGTGAGAATTAGGAGATTTTCTAGTCTGGCTGGTGGGACCAGGCATTATTTTCAGCCCTACGTGAGTGCCAGGCACTGTTCTCTAATCTATTCTAATGGTTTTATCTTGGCCTCAGGAAGATTCTTCACACACATGAGCTGATTAGTACTCTGCTGAATATTTGAGGGAAACCCTCTACAAATGTCCAGAGTTTCCAGACTAACACACAAAGAGTCTGGAAGTCAGTGCTCATGTCCTCACAACAAGAAAAGCTAAATGTACTGAAAATCCATAGCTCTTCTTAGATTCACCAGAAAGTTGAAGTCACAGGGCAAACTGCTGTCCCCAAACTGGAGAGACAGACAGGCAGATAAAGAAAAGCACAGCCAACGGGGCGAGGAAGCCCAGGAGGAAAAGCCTGCAGCGGAAACTAGCCAGCACCAGTAGAACGCTTCAAACTGTAATGCACAGGTTGCCAGACCCTCAGTGTGGACAACCTTGAGAGTTCAGATCTCTAGGCACCCACTCTCCTACTCTTAGGGGGAGCTTCCATACTTGTGTTAGTTCTACCTCCAGGATCCCAACTGGTTCTCAAAGAAAACTAGAGAAAAATCCTCCTTGTGCTTCCAGCAGAAGGAAAGGGAAAGTAACCATTGTGAAATACTTCCAAGTCTCTCTGTTCTCACTCACAAGGCCTGCTGTCAAAGGAAACCATTTTGCCAGAGCCTAATTGACTAGGGTTTTACCAAGGCCTAACAGACCTGGGAGAAGGAAAATACCCAACTCGGGCTCACTGACTGAGACCGAATCATAGGACTACAGAATGCTTCCTCTTCCTCCATACCTCATAACCACGTCAGTAGGGTTCCCGTATAATAGCAGAGGATGACAGCTAAAAGGACTTCAAGCCTCAGGCCGTATTTGAGGAGTCTCTAGGGATGCCCAAGGCAACAAGGGAGAAAAACAGGGACACAAAGCCTAGCCTCTAACACAGCTATAGGAAACAGTAAACACAGCCTAACTCCTAGCCAAGTAAGCATAATACTTCACACTAAAGGACTATCTGCTTCAGGTTCTTTTATCCAGTATCTGGGGTTGTCTCTCTGGGTAAGGCTGTCTTTCCTATGAACTGCAGCCACCCGGGATACTCAGCAGCATCTCCTTTAACTCAGTTCACTGACCTCTGCCTGGTTCCTCTTCCTGCACCATAGCCCAGAAGCTCTCCCAAGGCAGTGTGCTGGGACAACTAGGAGTCTCTCCTCATTTATTTCTCATCTCTCAACAACCACCGTCTGCTCTCTGACATCCAGTGCTTTGAAAACCATTACATCATGTATGTTGCCTGGGTTTTTGTTTATTTGTTTTGTTTTAGGCAGTAGGGTAGATCTGGTTTCTGATGCTCCATCTTGAGTATAAAAGGAAGTCTCCTTTGTTTTTTAAAGATTTGTTTAAATGCTTATTTATTTGAGAGAGAGAGAGCACGTGTGCACAAGTTGGGGAGGGGCAGAGAGAAAGGTGGACAGAGGATCCAAAGCGTGCTTTGTGCGGACGGTAGAGAACCCGATGCGGGGCTCCAGCTCACAAAGTGTCAGATCATGACCTGCGCCAAAGTCAGACACCCAACCGACTGAGCCACCCAGATGCCCTGTCTTTTTAAATTTTTATATCTGGAACGAGTTCTTTAAAAGTGTGCTAGAGGAGCATCTGGGTGTTTCAGTCGGTTGGGTGATAAATAAGCATTTGGAGAAGGTACCAAAAAATGGTGACACTTGAGGCAAACCTCTAAGAGCCAAAAGAAGTTACTTTAGTAGGAAAGAAGAAATCCTCTTCAGAGAAAGCAGCCTCTTGGCATTAAGCAAACACATGGCAGGCACTCTTCACTATCAGCATGCTAAATCAAAGCAGCCCTTTTTCTTTCCTTGATTTTTAAGGTTTGTTTTGTTGTTGTTGTTGCTTTGTTTTGTGTGTGTCTTTGTGTGTTTTTTAATAATCTCTACACCCGGGGGCACTCGAGTGGCTTAGTCGCTTAAGCGCCCAACTTCAGCTCAGGTCATAATCTCGCGGTCCGTCAGTTTGAGCCCCGTGTCAGGCTCTGCTGACAGCTCAGAGCCTGGAGCCCACTTCTGTCTGTGTCTCCCACTCTCTGCCCCTCCCCCCACTCATGCTCTGTCTCTCCCACTCTCAAAAATGAATAAATGTTAAAAAAAATAAAAAAAAAAAATCTCTACACCCAACATGGGGCTTGAGCTCATGACCCTGAGGTCAAGAGTGGCATGCTTTCTCTGAGCTGGTCAGTTGCCCCAAAGCAGCAGGGGCTGAGAGGGAGAGAGAGAGAGAAAAAAAGCATGAGCAGGGGAGGGGCAGAGAGAGAGGGAGACACAGAATCTGAAGCAAGCTCCAGGCTCTCAGCTGTCAGCACACAGCCCGATGTGAAGCTCAAACCCATGAACCATGAGATCACAACCTGAGCTGAAGTTGGATGCTTAACTGACTGGGCCACCCAGGTGCCCCTAAGTTTACTTATTTTGAGAGAGAGTGAGAGAGAGAGAGAGAGAGAGCAAGCATGAGCAGGGGAAGGGCTGAGAGATGGAGAGAATCTCAAGCAGGCTCCACACCATCAGCACAGAGCCCGATGCATGGCTCAAACCCACAAACTGTGAGATCATGACCTGAGCCAAGATCAAGAGAGTCAGACACTTACAGACACTTAACTGACTGAGCCTGTGACTGAGTCACACAGGCGCCCCATTAGAAGAAAACTTTTAAATCAATTGTATCCTTTCAGTTCTAACCAGCTTGTTTGAACATAAGCTGAAGAAACATTCTGTGAAAAAACTGAACACAGCAAGGTTGGCACCTGCTATCTTTTCTGGGTCTGTTTCCTCATAACCAAAAGGAACTAGATGGACTAGATGATATTTTGTGGTTCTATAAGCCACATCTTAGAACACCTTTTTTTTTAATTTTTTTTTTTTTTTACATTTATTCTTATTTGAGAGACAGAGAGAGACACAGCACAAGTGGGGAAGGAGAAGAGAGAGAGGGAGACACAGAATCTGAAGCAGGCTCCAGGCTCCCAGCTATCAACACAGAGCCTGATGCGGGGCTTCGACCAGAGCCGAAGTCGGATGCACAACCAACTGAGCCACCCAGGCGCCCCCACATCTTAGAACACCTTATAAAAAAAAAAAGAAAGGGGCACCTGGGTGGCTCAGTCAGTTAAGTGTCCGACTTCACCTCAGGTCATGTTCTCACGATTTGTGAGTTCAAGGCCCACATCAGGCACTGTGCTGACAGGTCAGAGCCTGAAGCCTACTTCGGAATCTGTGTCTTCCTCTCTCTGCCCTCCCTCCCTTGCTCACACTCTATCTCTGTCTCTTTCTCTCTCTCTCTCAAAAATAAGTAAACATTAAAAAAATAAAAAAATAAAAAAAGTTCAAAAAAAAAAAAAAAACCAGGCTCAAGTAATGGCTGTACAAAACAAGACACACTAAGGAAAAAGAACAAAAAAGAAGGGGAGGAGGGAAGGAGAAGAAAGAGGATGAAAACCCACAAGAGAAAAGGGGGTTAGGAAATGACCATGGTGACTAATTTTTTTTAAGTGTATTTATTTTGAGAGAGAGAGAGAGAGAGAGAGAGAGAGAGCACGCACACGTGAGCAGGGGAGGGGCAGAAAGAGAGAGACAGAGAGAATCCCAAGCAGGCTCCACACTGTCAGCACAGAGCCTGACGTGGAGCTTGATCCCACAAACCGTGAGATCGTGACCTGAGCTGAAATCAAGAGTCAGACACTTAACTGACTAAGCCACCCAGGAGCCCTCATGGTGGCCATTTTTTAAATGGATGAACACGTTTGTCCAGGGAAGGAAAAGAAAACAGTAGAAGAGGAAGAAGTGCAAGCAGCCTGTGGAAGTTAAGGCACCCTATGTAGATCCAGAAGAAATTTAGGCTCAAAGGAGAAGGAAATAAAATGAGTACTGAGAGGATGTAAAGAATGGTGAAGAGCCTGAATAGTCAGGGAGGCCACAGATGGTAGGAAGCAACATAGGACAGCAATCAGAAAGATGCAAGAGCCCAGCAATGAAATACAAAAAAAGAATAAAAGAAAAAAGGATCAGATCAAGTATATAAGATTAATACACAGTGTTAAATTTATATAAAACTGTGCTATAGATTTAAAAACCTGCTAGGTTCACAGAATAGGAAGAATGTGTTGCAAAAAGATAAACTGGATGGAAAAGAAGACAATTTAAAAGTCTTGGGAACTTCTGGCTATTTTATAAAGAATGACTAAATCCAAGAAATAAAACTTTGATGATTATGCATTGTATAACAAAAAATGGAAAACAGTGACATTTCACAAAATGGTATATACAAAAGAAAAAATAAATATTATTAACCAAGGATTCCTTCGTGATAACTATAAAAGAAAAACTTGCAATTTAATTTTTTAAAAATCTAATTTCAAAATATAACAATCTATAGAACTATTTAAATAAGAAGATATAGAAGGAGGGGTACCTGGGTGTCTGTTAGTTAAGTGACCAACTCTTGGTTTCGGCTCAGGTCATGATCTCACAGTTCATGAGACCAAGTCCGGAGTCAGGCTCTGTGCTGACCAGTGTAGAGCCTGCTTGGGATTCTTTCTGCCCTACCCCCTCCAACTCATGCTCTCTTGCTCTCTCAAAATAAATAAATAAACTTTATTTACTTAAAAAATTTTTAATATTTATTCTTGAGAGAGAGAGAGAGAGAGAGAGAGAGAGAGAGATGGAGGATGAGTGGGGGAGGGGCAGAGAGAGGGAGACAGTATTTGAAATAGGCTCCAGGCTTTGAGCTGTCACCACAGAGCCCAACACGGGGTTTGAACCCAAAAACTGGGAGATCATGACCTGAGCCAAAGTTGGACACTTAACCAACTGAGCCATCCAGGTGCCCCAAATAAAAAAGAGAGAGAGAGAGAGAGAGAGAAGGAAACCAGAATTACCAATTTGAATAAATGGAATTTTTTTTATGTATATTTTTAAATTATTTATTTTTTTTAAAGTTTATTTATTTTGAAAGAGAGACAGAGAGAGAGAGAACAAGTGGGGAAGGGGCAGAGAGAGAGGGCGACAGAGAATACAAAGTGGGCTCTGTGCTGACAGCAGAGAGACCCATGTGGGGCTCAAATCTCATGTGACATCATGACCTGAGCTGAAGTAGGACGCTTAACCGACTAAGCCAGCCAGGCACCCCTATTATTTTTGAGAGAGAGAGAGAGACAGCGCGCACATGGGTGTGCCAGCAGTGGAAGGGCAGAGAGAGAAAGCTTATTGTAGATGTTATAACTTTAATACTTTAATAAAGCTGGTTTTTTTAATATTCATCATGTTTTCCAGTGTAAAATAGAGACTTGTATGAATATTTATAACTTTTTCCAACTTGTTCTGTCCTCTGGTAAAACAAATCTGTTGGATTCAGCTTCTAGCTCAGAGGACTGGTACCAGATTTGTCCTTCCGTAAACAACCAGAAAATTAAAAAAAGCCTAAAAAACAAAACAAAAACAAAAAAAAAAAAACCAGAAAACTATGCAAAGTATATTGAATAACTGTTCACTGTACATTATGCTTTTTTTTTTTTTTTAATGTGTGTTTATTTATTTTTGAGAGGGGAAGGGCAGAGAGGGAGATAGAGAATCCCAAGCAGGCTCCATGCCATCAGCACAGAGCCCAACTCAGGGCTCAAACTCACAAACCATGAGGTCATGACCTGAGCCTCAATCAAGAATCAGAAGCTTAACCAACTGAGCCACCCAGGCACCCCACATTGTGCATTCGATTGCTAGGGCTGCCTTAATAAAAATCACAGACTGGATGGCTTAAATAATATAAATTAATTTTCTTATAAGTCTGGAGGCCAAAAGTCCAAGATCAGGGTATCAGGTTTGACTTTTTCTGAGGCCTTCCTTCTTGGCTTGCCCATTGACATTGTTTTACTGTGTTCTTGCATAGCCTTTGCATTTCTTCCCCTTCTTATAAGGACACCAGTCATATTGGTTTAGAGCCCAAACTTTTGACCTAATTTAATTACCTATTTTCTGTATTAAAATAATTTCTTTAGGGGCGCCTGGGTGGCGCAGTCGGTTAAGCGTCCGACTTCAGCCAGGTCACGATCTCGCGGTCCGGGAGTTCGAGCCCCGCGTCAGGCTCTGGGCTGATGGCTCAGAGCCTGGAGCCTGTTTCCGATTCTGTGTCTCCCTCTCTCTCTGCCCCTCCCCCGTTCATGCTGTCTCTCTCTGTCCCAAAAATAAATAAACGTTGAAAAAAAAATTTAAAAAAAAAATAATAATAATTTCTTTAATGTTTATTTATTTTGAGAGGGAGAGATACAGAGCGAGCAGGAGAGGGGCACAGAGAGAGGGAGACAGAATCCCAAGCAGGCTCCACACTGTCAGCATGGAGCCTGATGCGGGGCTCGAATCCATGAACCATGAGATCATGACCTGTGCTGAAACCAAGAGCCAGACACTTAACCGACTGAGCCACCCAGGTGCCCCTAAATACCTGTTTAAAGGCCCTATCTCCAAATACAGTCCCATTCTGATATGTACTAGATAAGACTTCAATATATGAATTTGGGAGGGATACAAGCCAGTTCATAACACACTGGAAAACAGGCTATGCAGTACTGTGATCCTGAAAAAAAAGTAACAAATGAGGTGAGGGCTTGTCATAGCTACCTGCCTGGAGGCATTATCCAATTAGCTGGATAGGAAAAGGGCTGCAAGCAGAGCTTGATAGTCTGCTGCACTGAGAAGAAATGGACGTTTGATGAGGCTGAAGCAGCTGGAATCTGTAGAGCAGACCACTAGAATGGAGGGAGCTATGCAGAGAAAGAAATAGATATAAAGCCTCTTTTTTTTTTTAAGTTTTAATTTTTTTTAAGTTTACTTCTTTATTTTGAGAGAGACAGACAAAGAGGGAGAGGAGCAGACAAAGGGAGAGACAGAATCCCAAGCAGGCTCTGCATTGTCAGCACAGAGCCCATCGCAGGGCTCAAACCCATGAACCATGAGATCATGACCTGAGCCAAGATTGAGAGTCGGATGCTTAACTGACTGAGTCACCAGGTGCTCCATTTAAAACTTAACTTTTAAGTAATCTGTACACCCAATAAGGTGCTCCAACTTACAACCCGGAGATCAAGATTGCATGCTCTACCTACTGAGCCAGCTGGGCACCCAGTGTATAAAGCTTCTTTAGAAATCTTTGGCATTTGAATCCTTGCACCAAACTGTGCACAGATAGAATGAAACTCCACAAGATCAAAGTACAATTATTTAATATTTAATTAGTGACTTTATTTTGAGAGACACACATAGAGTGTGAACAGAGGAGGGGTACAGAGAGAAGGAGAGAGGGAATCCCAAGCAGGCTCCACTATCAGTGCAGAGCCTGACATGGAGCTCGAACTCCCCAACCATGAGATCATGACCCGACCCGAAACCAAGAGTTGGATGCTTAACAAAATGGGCCACCCAGGTGACCCAATTGTTCTTTTTTTTAGTAATTGTTCTTTGTCTGCGGGGGCACCTGGGTGGCTCAGTCAGGTAAGTGTCGGACTCTTGGTTTTGGCTCAGGTCATGATCTCATGGTTTTGTGAGTTCAAGTCCCACTCCGGGCTCTGTGCTGACAGCAAGGAGCCTGCTTGGGTTTCTCTCTCTCCCTCTTTCTCTGCTCCTCTCTCACTCACACCATCTCTGTCTCAAAAATAAACTTAAAAAAACAAAAACAAAGAACAATCAAGGAGTTGTAAGATGAACCTAGAGTTTACACAGGCCAGGGAAACATTCATGTTCTGTCTATCCAAAACAGAGGAACCTTGTTAAACAACTGTGGCATTAGCAGTAAAGACACTGGAATTAGTTCTTGAGAAAAGGCCATATATGCATATATATGACATTTTCCCTAATTTTCAAACTTGTTTAAAATATATTTGAGTGTTTAAGCAAAAATAATTTATTTCTAGGGGTTATAACACAAGCAAAAATAAAGTATGACAATAACACAAAGGATGGGGAAAAGATGTTTTAAGGTTCTATTTTTTTATTAAAAAAATTTTTTTAATGTTTATTTTTGAGAGAGAGAGAGAGAGAGAGAGAGAGGGCAAGTGGAGGAGGGGCAGAGAGAGAGGGAGGCACAGAATCCGAAACAGGCTCCAGGCTCTGAGCTGTCAGCACAAAGCATGACATGGGACTCGAATTCGGGAATAGCGAGATCATGCCTAGGCCGAAGTCAAGATGTTTAACTGACTAAGTCACCCAGGTGCCCCTTACGGTTCTTACTTCTATGCGAAGTGGCATATATTTGAAGGTAAAAATAAGTTAAAGAGGCAACCACTAAGACAGAGGAATAACTAATGAGTCAACAGAAAAAATAAAATGGAATACTAAAAATACCAAAAGACCAGGAAAAGAGGGGAAAGGAAACATAGAACAGATAGAACAAATAGAAAACACAGAATAAGGTAGGAGACTTAAATCCATATTGGTAATAATACTAAATATGTGGTCAAAAGCAGACTCCAAATAAAAAAGAGATTGTCAAATTGGATGAAAAGGCAAGATTCAGGGGCGCCTGGGTGGCTCGGTCGGTTGAGCGTCAGGCTTCAGCTCAGGTCATGATCTCACGGTTCGTGAGTTCAAGCCCTGCCTCAGGCTCTGTGCTGACATTCAGAGCCTGGAGCCTACTTCAGATTCTGTGTCCCCCTCTCTCTTCACCCCACCCCTGCTTGTGCTCTCTTTCAAAAATGAACATTAAAAAAAATTTTTTTAAAGGCAAGATTCAATATGTTGTCTATAAGAAATGAACTTTATATATGATCAAAAGACAACTCCAACCTCATAGAGGATGGCAAGGAGTAACAGGACTCCAAGGAAGATGACTAAGCAAGCAAGCTCACGAGCTTGCCAGCATTTCCGTATGTGCTAAAAATGAAACTCAGTGGATCTGAGTAAGAAAAGTTCTTTCATTTTTTCAGGTAAGCTCTGCACCCAACGTGGGGCTTGAACTCACCACCCCACAATCAAGAGTTGCAGGCTCTACCAACTGAGCCAGCCAGGCACCCCAAGACAGGTTCTTTTGACTCACAGCACAGCAAACAGTAGGATCATTAGCAGGGTTAACATCAGATGCCCTAATCCTCCCTCTGGTTTTAGAGGAATAAAAAACTCTCCTACCAAGGGTGAGCCATCTACTTGCACTCTAGACTCTAATACTTTTCTCTGCCTCTAAATCTTTGCTTTATAATTTATCTTCTCTCCTGTCCTGGAGCCCCTAAAATCACTTCATTGTATCCTCTCTCATCTCTCATGAACTCTTCTTACTCCCAAATCCTAGTATTCTCCGAAGTGCACCCTCAGGCTTTTTTTTTTTTTTTTTTAAGTTTATTTATTTATGAGCGAGAGCATAAGCAGGGAGGGCAGGAGGGGCAGAGAGAAAGAGAGAGAGAGAATGATCCCAAACAGGTTCCACTTACCTGCACAGACCCCAATTCAGGGTTCAAACCCACAAACTGTGAGATCATGACCTGAGCCAAAATCAAAAGTCTGATGCTCAACTGACTTGAGCCACCCAGGCGCCTCACTCATCTTATATGTACTTCCTGGACAATTTTATTTACTCCCATGACTTCATCTGTTACCTAGATGCTAATGATTCTCATATATATACTGCAAGTCCAGTAGTCTTCCCTGAGCTTTAGGTAAACATGTTTTGGACTCTGGTATGCCACCAGATAGCCCTTTTAGAATTAAGGCACTTGCTTCCCCAGCCGTCCTACAGGCTCAAAACTGCAGTCCCTCTCTGGGAGTTGTCCTCAGTTGAAGGAGATGCTTCGTCCAGGTGTATGCCCATCTTTCCCCAACTCCACTAGAGACAGACCATATCCGGCGGGACAAAAGGGCTCGACCCCCTTAACTCAATTTGGGACAACTCTAAAAGACTTCATGGATCGGCTGAGACCTCTGTTGTAACATCACATTTCAACTTTCCTCTAACCCTGCTTCCTTTTTATTCCTTCTGTGTATGATTGCTAAGTGCACTGCTTGTTAAATCTCCATCTAAAACAATAGTCAGGGGCATCTAGCTGCCTTTTGGTGGAGCATGTGACTCCTGATCTTGGAGTCATGAGTTTGAGCCCCATGTAGGGCACAGAGCTTACTTAAAAATAAATAATATCCAACTGCCTACCACTATACAGATCATTCTCTTATTTTCATGCTTCAGCATATGTCTAGGACTAGTGAATGGTTGTGAAGAATATATTAGAATAAACTTCTGTGACCTACGTAAAAGTGTAGGTTTCTCTTCCTTCTCAACTATGTAGACCTCCCCACGAGAAGAGCATCTTGAGGACAGGACATCTTTGTATCTCCACTTGTTTAAATATGTATATGCACAAGAGACAACAAAATCCACTGCTGGTTTGTGATCACTTTTTGGTCTTTTGGCTAAGATCAAATGTATTGCTGATAAATGAAAAAATAAACAGATAACTAATTAGCCTATGAATTTCAAGACAGTAGTGGTCTTAAAACATTATCTGTCTGCGTGGCTCAGTCGGTTGAGCATCTGACCCTTGGTTTTGGCTCAGGTCATGATCTCATTGTTCATGGGTTTGAGCCCTATGTCGGGCTCTGCGATGACAGCGAGGATCCTCCTTGGGTTTTTCTCTTTGCCCCTCCTCCACTGTCTCTCAAAATAAGGAAACAAAAAAACATATCTGCACTTAAAAATTAAAGTCAAAACACAAAAACAAAAAACATACCTGCAAATTCTGACACTCCTCCCAATTAGAGGTGAGAGGTGGGGGGGACAGATCCCCTCCCCTTAAATCTGCTTGAGTTGTGACTGTTTAGACAGAGCATGGAGGAAGTGACAAAGCCATGTCACAAAGGTCATACAGCTTTCATGGGGGCTTCTTGGGATTCTTACTGAGGATAGCCAGTTGCCATGTAAATCTGACTACTCCGACTGAGATGGTCATGCTGAACCCATAAATAGGCACTCCAGGCAACAGGCCAAGGTAAGCTCTTGGCCAAAAACCACCTTCTACCATGTCAACCAATAAGCCATCTTAAATGTGAAGCTGAAATTTTAGAGGACTACAGCCCATCAACTGACTGCACTTTCAGGAGATCCCAAACAAAAATGGCCAAGTCAAGCGCTTTCAAAATTCCTGACTCACAAAACTGATCGAAGTACCAAATTCCTTTGGATAAATTTATTATACAGCATTAGCAACCAGAATACCTGAGTTTAAGAGTAGTTTGCTCTAATTTTTGCACACGGTAGGAGGTAAACCTCCATATGAATCTTAGAATCAATCAGCTTATCGATTTCAAAGTTATCTGGGAGGGGCATCTGGGTGGCTTCAGCTCAGGTCATGGTCTCACAGGTTCATAGGTTCTAGCCCCAAGTGGGGCTCTGCACGGACAATGTGGAGCCTACTTGGGGTTCTCTATCTGCCCCTCTTGTGTTTCCTCTCTCAAAATAAACTTTAAAAACTCATCTGGGGGAGCCGCCTGGGTGGCTCAGTCTGTTAAGCGTCTGACTCTAAGTTTTAGCTCAGGGCATGATTTCACGAATGAACACCTTGAGTTCAAGTCCCACATCAGGTTCTCCACTGACAATGCGGAGCCTACTTTGGAATCTGTCTCCCCCTCTCTTTGCCCCTCACCTGCTCATGTTCTTTCAAAAGTAAATTTAAAAAATAAGTCATCTGGGACCACACTGCATCTATAAAATCAGTTTGGAGGGGCGCCTGGGTGGCGCAGTCGGTTAAGCGTCCGACTTCAGCCAGGTCACGATCTCGCGGTCCGTGAGTTCGAGCCCCGCGTCGGGCTCTGGGCTGATGGCTCAGAGCCTGGAGCATGTTTCCGATTCTGTGTCTCCCTCTCTCTCTGCCCCTCCCCCGTTCATACTCTGTCTCTCTCTGTCCCAAAAAATAAATAAACGTTGAAAAAAAAAAAATATTTAAAATCAGTTTGGGGAATATCGGGTTCCTCTGACTTCAGTATGTTTGAAACTCATTTTAGGCCAAGACACTACAACCTCACACATCATTTGCTACAGAATCATGTGGACTTTGTCACATTTTGAGCTCTAAGCTTTCTCAGGCTTATTTTCTCCCACCTTGTCTCCGCACTTAACATCTACCCAACATTGGGCCAAATACTAAAAATGCCAATTTACCCACATACAACTGGCAACATTAAGAATCTCTATTTAATGAAGTTAACTTGCCCAACTTAAAAGGCCTCTCCCAGACTTCCCAATCCCTTTAGCCTGAAGGATATATTCCTATTTTCTCCTCTTAGACTCTATGGTCTAAAAGCTTACCAAAAATGAATACATTCCTCTATTCTTTGCTATCAAGTTTAAAATTGCCGGTCATACCTAATTACACTGTGTAAAGAGGGAGAAGAATTCTTAACTTGCTGCCTGTGAAGCCCGGTGACTAGTAAACACATTTTAAGATAACATGTGCAACTTTGGAGCCAGGACTGTGCTAAACACCACATCCATCAATTTCTATCCCAACTGCCCAAAGAAAGTTATGTTCATTTTATTGATAAGCAAACTGCAAATTGGGTAACCTGGCAGATAACACAGCTGGGCAAATAGCTCAATACTTTGAACTTCAGTAGTTAAGATCCCGTTATGCCCCTAAACCATTGTACTAATTTTTGCCTAGAGATCCATTAGGTTCCTAACGTAGCAATCAAAAAGGAGCAATAAAAACTTGAACCAAAAAAAGGACTGAGAAGATTCTGGATTTGGGATGGCTGGCCTCTAAAACATATGCCAACCACAGTGAAACAAGGACTAGGAGTATGAGAAAAACAAGGTCTTGACCTCATCCCTGGTACTGACCACACGCGTTTTCAAAGCAAATCCCATGGGAGGGGTGACTGTTACACTTTCAACAATCCTTTGTGGCTTTCTTTTTCAAGTAACACTGAGCAAACTTCTGAATTCCAAGTTTCTTCTCTTCTGCTTACTTACAGCAAGCTAACAAACTAGCACTTTCTGAAATTCTGCACTATACAAATGAGGCCCACAGAGACCTAGCAACAGAATTACCTTTTAAACATAAGCCTCACACACCTTATCCCAAACAAATGCTTAAGCTAGTGCCAAAGAGTCCTTTGACTAACATCTTGTCAAGTTTCAAGAATGACTAGAGTGAAAGGAGAAAAGCAGATCTTACTTCCAAAGTTATTAAGCAGATTTTACAGCCAATTCCAGCAAGCTTTTCCCTACATCTATATTCAAAGACCCTGTCCATTTGCTACCGCATTATGAAATTCAACTTAGAGGAAACCTCGTCATTTGGCAAGCTGTAATTCTGTCTGTGCTTCTTTGTGAACTAACAGGAGTACCCTGTAATAACCAGCATCTGAGGATTCTTTTGTGAAACACAAAGTGGGACACAAAATGCTATTAATGCCTGAAACCCAATGAAGGAGGGGCATGTAGTTAATTGCTGTATTCATCATACGCTAATTTTAGGAATAAAACCTATAAAGAATGAAGGCAATTTTAAACTATCGATGGCTAAATCAGGTTAGTTAGGACAGTGAGGAAGGGCCGTTAGGTTGATCAGTAATTAATGTTGAAGTAGCTCTGCCAAAAAGGTCCAAGAAAGAGTCCTGAATTATAACCAGTTCTATGCCCACAATATGGAGCATCTTTTTATATCACCTAGAAACAAGGTGATGACATATAAGGAGAATTCTAGGAAACAAAAGGTCCTAACTTAAAAACAAAAACCAAAACACATAAAAGCACAATCTGATTTTAAAATGTCTTTATTAACAACAATTAGGTTGCTCATTCCTCTTTGCCCTCTTCCTCACTGGTTTTCTGGACACAGTTCACCTGATCCTGCCAATTAAAAGAAACAATTACTCCAAAATATGTTAAGAATCAGAGTTCTCAAACATTTACCATTTCGCACCAAGTAAACTTCCTAACACCAAACAATACTAATCAAAGAGTGTGGTATTAACAATATTTAATGACCTATAGAATTAAGGATTCTTTAAGAGGCAGATGATTTTAACACCAGACTTTGTCACCAGCTAGTTGATTCAAGTTTACTTCCATTCACTAGAACTTAAGTAGCAACCACTCTTGGAAGGAAGATATAAGATACTCCATTAATTGGCACCTTCCCTAGGTTTAAGATATAGTCAATTAATTATTGCTATTTCTACCTTATTCTCTTTTCAAACTACGATTATGACAGCCCTTTAAACCTGAGTGATTACCTAGTTATCTATTTATGCAATTTGTATTAGATGAGAAGACAGTAAGCTACTGTCCACCTACTACCTTTCTGTAAAATACTGGCACACAGTTATGTCCATTTGTTTACCTACTGTCTATGATGGCTTTCCCAGCTAGAATAGCAGAGTTGAGCTGAGTTTTCTTTAAAATTGCCAACCCGGGGGGTGTCTGGGTGGCTCAGTCGCTTAAGCATCTATCTGACTCTTGATTTCAGTTCACGTCATGACTTCATGGTCATGAGATGGGAGTCCTCACTGGGCATGGAACATGCTTAAGATATTGTCTCTCTTTGCCCTTCCCCCGCTTACACTTGCTCTCAAAAAAAAAAAAAAAAAATCTCACAAAACCAAACAAACACAAACCCCAAAATTGCCAACCCTTCTAATACATCAACCAGATGAGATCAACTATAGGAGATCCCATCAAGTGACTATGTGGTTAAAAAACTGGGAACTCTGGGGCACCTGGGTGGCTCAGTTAAGCACCCAACTCTTGATTTTGGCTCAGGTCATGATCTCCTGGTTCATGAGATCAAGCCCGTGTCAGGCTCTGTGCTGACAATTCAAAGCCTGCCTGGGATTCTCTCTCTCCTCCCCCTACCCCTCCCTGGCTCACGCACACACCCTCTCAAAATAAACAAACATTAAAATAAAAATACAAAAACAACCAAGGAACTTTAAATTTTCCAAACTCTCCTCTGCATAGTTCAATGGACAAAGGTAGATATACATACATACTCTTAGAGAAAACTGAAGTCCCTGTTTTCCTGAGGCTTGAGCCAAACCAACAAACAAGGCCTACAACCTCAAGAAGGCTGTTAAAATGATTATAAATATGTACTATAAAAACATATTCCCTACAAGGAAGTTTTAACACAGAGTAAGTTAAAATGAAATATTCACACGTAAATAATCATGTTTGGAACACCCAAGAGTTTTCCAGAAGGCAGTTTACAAAGTAAGAATGATTCCACTTACCCAGACACTTCCTGAATCTAACAAGTTGTGGCTTTCCTTCTTGGCTCATGTTGTGGGATATCGTCTTGAGATTAATAGCTTATCCACCTATCATTAAAAACAGAATTTATATAGCATATTACATTTTTGTAAATTAATTGTTAGTATGTACATTTTATTCTCACATCAACAAGAGGCACATTCTGGGGTACAGGTCTGGGTTCCAATCAGTGGTTTGTATTTTCTTTTGCTGTTTTTACTTAGGAAGGACCTGGCCCACACCAAGGTGACATTCTAAATTTTCTTCACATAACACTTCAGAATTTTTCCTCCTCTACCAATGACCCATTCTGAATGGGTCAAAAGTGGAATTTAAGAGTACTAAAAAGATGGCAGTTCTCCACTAATTCAGGCCTTCTTTGTCCATTTTCTCTACATAACCATGTATCTTTTTCTATAGTTGTAAAAGTAACATACAATGTTAACATACAAAGTTAATAACATACAAAGTATAATTGACACACAAAGTTCTATTAGTTTCAGGTACAGATTCAACCATTTTTTTCAATTCTCCTACTGTTTGACACTTTTATAATACTTTCTCTTTCCCACTCACATTCACATGCAAACAACTATTTTCAGAAACAAAACACTCGGACATTATCTTAGGAGAGGTGAACATCTTAAAAATCAAACATGTTTTGCCCCACATAGCTAAATCAAATTATTTAACCTTTTTACAAATCAAACTCAAACTCTTCTACAGGTTAGGACTTCCAAAGAAACTTACTTGAAGTGAATGAGTACTCCAATATCAGCCAACATCAATCATTCTTACCTAAAGAATAATAAAAGAAAGTTAATATAAAAGACAAGGGTATAAAGGTTTTGAAAATGCTAGTTAACTTCAAAATTTAAAGAGTAAATTCCAGAGACAAAAGATTGGGGGCAAGTTACGGAATAAAAAAACAACAGGAAGAAACTTGATGGGGGGAAAAATCTAAAATTATTCTTATGTAAAGTAATAAAGTAGACAGCTGAATTCAAATAAAAATTGTATCTTAATTGAAATACAAAAGCCTAACTGCTATTTTCACCAGTCTGAGCACAATCCAGTTTGACTGCAACCCAAAATATACTATCCCTTATGTGAAGGTATGTGACAACGTTTACCTTACCAAATGAGTTTTAACATCAGCTCTCTTTTCATATAAAAGCACATACCCTGCCCCCCATTCAAGTATGTCTTCCATTCTCAGGTGGACTGACCACCTTCAGCAGGAGTCCTCCAAGAAGAGTGCCCTCCCCACTCCACAGTACACAACACTGCAGCTGTTATCCTGCAATCCTATGTATTTGCCTCGTTCTTTCCCTCCAAGTCCTCACTGAGTTTTAAGTTGGGGCAGGAAAGCTATGCCTTATTCGGGACAGCAAGGAACCTGCGTTTTTCTGAGGGAGAAGACATTCACCTTCACTATATATATGCCTGGTAGGGCCGCAGTGCACAAAAACCAGAAAGATCAGCCTTAATTCAAGTTCCAGGTTTTTCTTCCTCCCTGATTATCAGTTACTGCCAAGGGTATAAAAAATAAGAGTTCCCTGTTGCACATGTACCATCCATAAGGGATACTATATCGTTTTGCATTCTCTCCCATTCTCCAGATTATCCTAGTACTCTGCATCCAGCCCCCTTCTCACCCTCCAAATAAAATCTTTTCAGCACTGGTGTTCAAAAGCAACATTTTTATGGTTGATGGTGTACAACTGTGAGAGTTCCACAGTTGAGTCTTAAAAATTGCCAATCATTATCTAGCAGCAATGACAGATGATTAGGAGCAGTCAAATCCTCGGAATTCTTTCCCTAATAGGCAGCCATTTGAGAACTGCACTAGCTGACAGACACTGAAACATTATCAGCTAAAGCCAAAACCAAATAAAGGCCCAGAACAAGCATCCTGGCTCTCTCAAACCTGTCCAAAATCATTAAGGGAAAGGCAATAAAAATGCAGGACTGTTGATCATGTCACTGCAGCTGACAATGATTAACAATAGGAGACATGCAACCCCCATTAAGGTTAAAAGTCCGAAACTAGTCACACGCATCTCTTTTCTTGGGGAAAAATGAGACTATTATACATTCTTGGTAGGTTTTGCAACCTTGTGTGAAGAGCACCCATTCCATTTCTTTCATCTTTCAGAAAGCACCGGTATCTGTTCCAAGGGCCTAACAGTACGAAAATGCATTCTGGCATCACACCTCTGAACTTTAGACCATTCTCATTAAAAAGAATAATTCTGGTTTGCAACAAGGAAACACTATGAAATACAATGCAAGCACCTCGGTATAGTGGTGTTACTGAAGCCCATTTATTCCCAGCTTTTTGAGTGAGTGATTTTAAGATCCTCTACACTAAGATTCACAAATTATAGCTACATACAAATCGAAACTAGTTTAGAATTGACTTAAGTCACAGGTTTCTCATTTCAAAGTGCAAAAGCCTACTCATCTTGAAATAAGCAGAAATGAAGCAAAATTAACCCCCCACCCCAATGATGTTCCTCAAGTCCATATATTGTAACAAGTACGTTCTCTCAAAATTGTTATTGACTGTTAAGAAATGAACCTGAGCTTTTATTTCTAAACACTTGAATCACTAAATCACGGTAGCAAGTGTTGGCCACCGATTTAATGGATTATGCCACAGGAAAATCCCATCGGGGTTGTATGTCAATTTAGCGACACTATTGTCACTAATATTGAGCATTATGTTTGAACTGCATTGTATTATTAACAAAGAGCTAAACTAGTCACCATTTGCTTTTTCACCTAACAGGAGAGTCAAGATATTTGTTTGAATAGACTACGTATTAAAGTACAAATTTGTCCCCACCTTGTGAATTGCTTGCCAAAGAGCAAGCCATTTTTCTTGATACAATGGAAGAAAATTCTCATAGTCACGAAGAGTTTTCACCGGCATTTATGCAAAGTAAACCAAACTTCCAGTTACAGAGCAGAAAGCATTATACGTGAAAGCTGTTTCCATGCATGCTAGCTAAAAACCAGCTCGGAGACCAAAGTTAAGTTGAATTGAGGTCTGGAACAACAGTCGATGCAAAGCTTACAAAGCTGAAGTCCTAAGCAACCAAAGCTGCTTTTGAAGACTTTTTATTTTTTTATTTTTGGTAAGCATTTTGGATTATAACATCACATCCCTAAAGCTAAGGGAACCAAATTCAAAAATCTACTCTGAACATTTGCAGTCATCCTACAGAATACGACGAAGAAGTCTTAGGATTGGGAAATGATTCCCAACATGTATTCAACTGCAGGCAAGTCAACATGCCACACCACTTTCCCCCAGGTTTAGAGCATAGACATATTTAGACAAGTCACATAACTTGGAACTATTCACATTAGATTCCCATCTAAGCCCACGTTAGTAACAAAGGTATTCCCATGAAGCCCATTAAAAAAAAAATTTAAGTCACATTACAAAAAAAAAAAAAAAAAACCACTGTACTTTTTAGTCTTAATTCACTCCAACCTGCAGAATGATTACCAAGATTGCATTCTGAAATGGATATTGCTGACCTATGGGCAGGTCAGTTTGCTACAACAGAGACTCAGTATCACATGCTATACAGTCCATGTCAAGATGCTAAAAGCACTCTACTTTCCAAGTATGGTTTGATTCCCTCTCCCCCACACCACTGACGTGTTCCACGTTCTCTTCAGTTACAATGCAACTAAAGGAAACCACACAACTGCATCAGATGTACCAAAGAATCAAGTTTGCACTTTTTATCTGAGAACTGCAACAGCACTGATTTCTGCCTGACAAATTACAGCTTGAAACCCAAACCCACGCAGTTTTGATAGCAGCTAGCTTTACCATCCAAGTGTTAGGTGCTGCACTGTAATTTCATGGTCAGAAGTGTGATGTCAGAATGCCCACGGAATAAAAGTACATAGCAAGTCACCAAGTTAGATTATATTGCTTGTTACCTACCTGTATGCAGTCGGCAATGAGAATCTTGGAGCAAGCAGGAATACTACATCCGGGTCCTAATGTCCATTGCCATTTGCGGTACTACGTTCCTCACAGTTACGCACTGCAGAAATGCTGGCTAAATGCAGTTATGTAGCAGGCCACTACTTTAATAGTGCACAATTGCAGTCCAAGAACACCAGAAAACATCCCGCCACAACGTAGTGGCTTGCCCGAGAAAAGCCAAGTATCTAAATTTTTGTCTGCCATAATATGCCACTTATAAAAATTGCACAGGCGTAACGTTACAATTTCCCAAATTATTATCTGTTTGTATTAGTGGTATAATACATCTATATAAAGAGTGGTGGGGTTTATAGGACTTCTTAGGAGTTTTAATTAGTGTTCTAAGCAGAGGATTATGGTTTCACTAAATAATGTGAGCCATTCAGTTAATCTTGTAAGGTACCTATTGAATACACTGGGATCTCGTACACAATGCAGTTTAAAGATTAGGAGTAATAAGCTTAAAATGATCAGTGTTCCTCTTAAAATAAAATTACAAGAGAAAGTGGAGAAGAGGAAATGGGGGCAGCTGGTTTCTTTAAATAAGAAAAATGGCTGAAATACTTCAAAAGTACTACATTCCCTTTCCCACCCATTTCATATCAGCTTTTAGGAAACTCCTTTTTGAGAGGATTTAAATTCACATTAAGCTAAAAACTACCATATGCATTCCAAGACTTATTGAAAGTCTCTTTGAGTAGCTTACAACCCTTGGTACACTGCTGTTTCAGTGAGGAAAAGGCAAAACTTAGTGGAAACTAAGCAACATTATTTGCTAAACAACGTTTAGCAATTCTACAGCCCACAGTAAGGCTAGCAAAACCACAACTTTCAGGAGATTATCCATTAGCATCCTTCACCACTCTTCAAAGGTACAGTACTAACAAAAGCTTATTTTAGGGGTCTGTGCCAGCATCCCTTATAAAGAAAGGCATGTAATCTGAAAAATAAACTGAAACATTAATTTTATAGGCAGATTTTCCCACTTCCCCACCAGCCCCCGCCCACACACATTCACGTTCACCCTCTGTGGGTGTCCCATGAACACCCCTTAATTTATCATTAGTGGAGTCCCTACCATACAATTCAATCAAATTGTAATGGATTCCTTTCAAATCCAGACCCTTGTTTCCATACAGAAAACCTCATACATATCACCAATTAATGACTTGGGACAAAACTTCCTCATGGATAGAATTATGGTGGAACTACTACCCACTTCCAAGTGTCTTGGGGAAGAAATAATAAACATATTCTAAGGAGATTCTCTTCCTTAATTAGCACACCATGTACCTGTCAAGTCACACAACCAGAATTGAGTGACATGCCTTTATACTCCACTAGTGTTTTACTTTTAGTATTATCCAGTTTCCTATGCAGAAAGTGCTCAGAGTTTCAACAAGAGGTTTCCCTTTGTACTCAGGCACAATACTAAACTTCAGCATTTAACGAAGATTTGATTTAGAATTTTACTTTTGCCAATTAGCACCAAGAACAGAGGTGAAAAGGAGGAAGACACATTCCATAGTAAGAGTTCTGTAATGTACAAATTTGAATGGAACTAAGAACAAAGCCAAACCAATTCAATTACTTTACCTACTTTTAGGAAGCTGTTCCTCTAACATACATACGCTGGGAAAACAGGTTCCCATCGTACTATCAGACAACAATAACAATCTACTTTAACGTTAAGTCAGAATGTCTTATCCTAATGGAAGGAGATTCAATGAAGTTGACAATCAGCTGACAACACCATCGAAACACTCCAAAACTTTATGGTGGGAGAAAGGGGTATTTGTACTGTGTAGCATGAGCAACTCTCTCCAGATTTAGTGCTACATCAAAAGTAAACTATAGAAAAGCAGGTTAACAAATAGTTTACAATAAGAATCGTGATCTACAACGCTACTGGTCATTAACAGTCACCACTAGTTCTTAGAAAAGAGAACAAGTTTTCATAGCCCTACAGATTTTGTCCACCAGAAGTAGCACAAGGAGATGTAAAAGTTACAGAGTACAAATGTATACGTAGCTAAACCTACTTCATGGTTACTACGCTTCTCACTTGCAAGTTGAATTTTTCACACTAAACCCCATCTTCATAAATCGCTTGAAGTAATACATGAAAAGGCTTCATGTTTAACAATCTTTAATTCAAATATGAAACTTCAATACAAGCCATTTGTAGGGCTTGGGACTTGTTCTTTTAAAAACAAGAATGGAGGAATGCAACAAAATGATCTTTCCACTTTTTTCTTCAGAAACTTTCAAGGAAAGGATAGATCATAGGGCCATAAAGATCCATTTAGTCATACCCACTTTCTCCCCCTACCAAGTCTTTCACCCATTCCATAATCTTAATACACATTCCTGAAGGAAGAGTTACAGTTCAGCTTGCTTACATAACCATTTAAAAATACTTAGCACCAGCTTGCTTCCTATAATGCCAAACAAATCATGAAACTACTTCAATATGCATTTCTTCTTTTTAAAACAAGGGGGGGTACTTATTTGTAGAAAGCAATGCTTAGCCTACAGATACATTTCCCAGAAATGGCATATGCCATTCAAAGGCCTAGACACGCTCATGCTTTCGAAGTGGAATACCTAGCCTAATGTGCATAGAAGCATGAATGGCAAAGTTGAAGATCAATATTATAACTATTTTTTCTATTTATTTGAAGCACAGTAAAAAAAAAATTGGTACACTTTGGAAATTCAGTGGCACAAGGTACACTGCCATAACTTGAGGGACATTATACAGTTAAAAAAAAAAAAAGGAAATAAAAAGGAAAAAGAATTCCCCTGTTTGAAACACTGCATTACATAATTTTACCTGCCCAAACAGACCATTTACAAATATTAGGTCAATAAACTGCTAACATCCATAAAAAGGTAGCTTTCTTACTAAAATGCAAGAATTTAAAAGATTGGTATCTAAACAAGAAAAGACAAAAACAAACTGGAATGAAAACCTAGATATCACATCTAAAATCGGGGCTTTTTGTTTGGGCCTTCATACTCTTCTCTCCCTCTACCATATCCTGCTGGAGTTCCAGGCCCCATTCCTCTAGGACCCTGTCCACCCACAGGTCCCGCACCTCCCTGCCCAAAGCGCTCAGTACGCTATTGGAACAGTAATTAACAGTTCATTATATGTAGTTGATGTCCATGTGTGTTAAGTAAATATTTTAGAAGGTTCCGTAGTCAACGTTCGTCGATACAATCACCAATGAGTCGATCCACAGGTACCGGGAACATAGAAAGGAAAAAAGGGTAATTTGAAAATTAGTTTACGATAATACATGCCTTGTGGTATGTTCCCACTTGAGCCATTCTCATACACCTGTTTCAAAGAATAGGTCTTCCCTGTAGTGCTAAAAAATTTAAGAATTAGTGCAGATGTGAAAACCCATTCCAAAATGAGTTTTAAGAAATTTCACATCAGATTAACCCACTGCAAAAGCTTGCAAACTTCTCACTTTCAAGGTCTGAACAGGAAATTTAATTTCCAAGTAAGCCTAACAAGCCCAACCAGACAGATTCAATTCACTCAATGAAGTGACAAAGACCTACTCACCAGTTAGTGGCATGAGCTGCATAAGAAACCTTGTGCTTTTCAAGATCTTAAGACACATCTGCTAAGTTGCAGAATCTTAAAACGTTCAAAGTTTTAATAAAATGCTACCAGACTACAAAAAGAAAAAGCATAAAAGACTAACAGATTTAGTCACTTAACCGGCACAGTAACTTCATTAAAAGTGTTGCCATATTCTCACAGGTATACCACCTTCAGAACCATCACTAAATAAGCAGAGACAATTATGTTCACAGTAGTATAGTTGCAAATTGACTAAATATACAGCCCACCCCCACACCAGCCCAGCTTTTCCTTCGGGTCTTTGAAAGTCTACGGACACTTAGCTATGATTCCATGTTTTGGGGATCTCCCAAACAGCTCAACACCAAGCTTAAGTGACTGCAGTAAAGCAGGACTTCGTTATTCCATCTAGTTTTAAGTACTTTAATCTTAGAAACCTATGTTCCCAAACAGAAAAATCCTATTGATATGCAAAGCACAAAAGCCTTACAAATTCTATTCAAAATAAATCAGTTACAGAGAACATCACTCCAAAAGGGAGGGAAAAAAGCAGTGTTTAACTTCCTATACATATCAAACGTGTTTTCTACTATATACTACAGGGCTACTTAAACTAAATCTCAATTCTTTAAACTATTTCTCAAAAACCTAAAAATGTCAGGGTTTTAACACATTGTACAGTGTTTCTCAAAAGCTATGAGAAAATTTGGGGGTTTCGCGGTTATGTTATTACATCTTAGAACCCTACCTGTTATAGGAGACAGAAAAAATCTCAATTGTGGGAACATCATGCCAAATTATATTTTACAAATTTGATATAGACCTACAATCTGCCTTTTAGAAGCGTATAAACCAAAATGTTACCCACGTTATTTTTTAAATTCATTTTGAAGAAAACAACACTACGTTTACCCAACCAGCTATTTATGATTCTAATTCTCAAAAAACCTCAAGTAGGCTTTAAATGGATTAGACCCCATAATAAATCCTTACATTCCTATTTGTAAAATAAACCTAACGAGCTATGTGTTGCAGCTTCCCTCTCCTTTGCCAAAAGCCTGTAGGTGAACCAATCATATTCAACTCAGTTATGAAAATGCACACTTCTCTAAACCCACCTCTAAATCCAATATTCAAATTTCCTATGGATTTGTAAAGCCCTAACACAGCCACTCAGACCAATTCACTTGGTTGTTTCTAAAGCATCCTGACAGACTACCTGTACAGTTAAAATATGAAAGCATCAAGAAGGTTCAGATCAAATGCACACAACTAGTATGCTTAAAATGGTCATGGATTGTTGCTATCCTGTAGCAATATAGAGATGTCAGTGTTTTAGAAGGTGCACCTATTGACAGGCCCAACAAGTGGGAAACGACGAGTCAAAACAGTAAACAACTCCCTTCTCATGGGTAGAAACCACACCAAATATAGGTCAAAGTCCTACACATCACTAAAACATGCCTAAAACTATAAACTGCAAGTCTGATTCATACTTATGGCAAATATCAGCTTAATGAATGACAGTTTGCCATTTGATTACTCTCACGTGGATGTAGAATAATCAGGTACATCATCTAACATTTAGAATTTGGATTTGCCATGTGCTAGAGTGCAAAAGTACACAAGCAATATAATGGAAAGCACCTATGTCTACTTATTGCCGAAGAGAACTCCAACATACTACTGACAGCATTGACTTCTTGTTGGCAACCGTTTCTGTTTAGGTTACCGCATACTGAGTTCTTCTATGTTGCCAAAGTTTTCCTCAATATTATGATTTACATGATACGGGAACTAAAAAGAGGTTCAGTTACCTACTTAAAAAAACAAAACAAAAGAAAAAAAAAACAGAAAACAAAACACACACACGTAAGTTGTGAAAAATGAGAATTTCCTTTGTACTACGTCACACAGGATACATTACCATGTCGCTTCCCATCATGGAACCACTCATGGTTGCTGGTGGAACTCCAGGATTAGCTTCATAACCTATGCCACCACCACCACCTAGAGGTGGAAATTTCTGGCCTCCTGAACCATAGGGATCTAGGAAACAAAAATGCTGGTTACAACTCAACCAGAATACAGCTCTTGAATGGTACTGCTAATATTATTTTCATGCTTACCTCCCATGTTCATTGCTCCTCCTCCACCCATTCTCATGTCTCTTTCTCTCTGAAAGAAAAAAATCCCTTTCATATGTCCATACCACGAATTCTTAGACAAAAAAAATCTCCAAAACTCAAAGATGAAGACTATTTTTAAAATCAGTATTCTGAAACCACTTGTTGAAATTCAATTATCCAAAAACCGATAAAGCTTCGTCCTAACCAATGAAATCTTTAGGCCCAGCCAAGAAGATAAAACTCAAAGCGTATCATAATACACTTGTAAAAACAAAAACTATAAAGTGAAATGTTATATTTAACTTAGTAAGACTTCATATTTTTGGTACCTACAAGTTTTGTAGACAACTCCAACTAGACTGCAATAGAATTTTACTTACTGGATCCATGTAGCCCATCCGGCTATAACTTTCCTCTCTTTGGCGCCTCATTTGTTCTTCCATTTCACGTTGACGAATCATCATCTCTTCTTCCCTTCTACGTCGTTCTTCTTCTTGCCTGGAAATATTCATCAAGCACATGAACGGTCACCCACATCTTTTAAAAGTTAATTTGAAGGGGTGCCTGGGTGGCTCTGTCAGTTGGGCATGTGACTTCGGCTCAGGTCATGATCTCAGTTTGTGAGTTAGAGCCTGCTTGAGATTCTCTCTGCCCCTCCCTACCTGTGCTCTCCCATGCTATGCTATCTCAAAATTAATGAACTTTAAAATAAATAAGTCAACTTGGAAAAAGCTAGTGGTCTGCCTCAGAGCTTTACAAAGTCTAGGTTAGAGGAACACCTGGGTGGCTTAGCTGATTAGTCACCTGACTTCGGCTTCTCCAAGTTCATGGCAGTTCATGGGTTTGAGCCAGGCACTCTTCTGAGTAGAAAGCCCACTCTGGATTCTGTCTCCCTCCCTCTCTGCCGCCTCCCTGGCTCGGTCACCCTCTCTCTCAAAAATAAACATTAAAAAAAAAATTACAAAGTCTAGATTAGAACAAACACACAGGAAACCCTGAAGAGAGTCTAGAACAGACCTAGAAGCATTCTGACAAAGAAAACTGGTGTCCTAAATGAAAACCTTACACTCTACTCTGATTTAGTGTCAAACCAACACTGACATATGTCAGTATTTAACCTCTGTATGCCAACACACTCACCTGCAAGACTTAGACGTATCTTTTCCTCTAAATGTTTATGCAGAAGAAAAGGCTTAATTTAGTTTAACAAAATTTTACCTTAGCTGCATTTCTTTACGTTTCTGCATTTCTTGATTATGAAGTTCTTCCATGCGTCTTAATTCTTCCTGGCGTCTCATCAGATCTAAACATTAGAAAATTTTGTTGTGAATTCACATTAACGGGGTTCTAAAAAGTTCAAAAAGCAATTCAGCCTATCAGTGAAATTTACACAACAGGATCTTTTTTTTTTTTTTTACCTTGACGCAAAAGATTTGCCTGATGTTCATGATAAGCATCTTCCATTTCACTTTCCAATTTGTCCTTTGCATCTTTCATGTTTTTTTCAACTTGCTCCCTTTGCTGTTTCTCCATTTCATCCAGGGACTTCCATCGCTGAGAATATTCATACTCAAATGTGCCATGCTGGGCAAAACGAGGAGGGGTTTCTCTCTCCCTGACAATATTTCAACATGAATTGATTTGTGGATGCACATAAGAAAGACTACTCAATTACCCTAAAAACACTGATTTTGCCCCTGGCCTATCGACTCTAAGAAATACCCAAAGGCAGGGGATGGCAGGGGCGCCAGGGTGGCTCAGCCGGTTAATCGTCCAACTTCTGGTTTTGGCTCAGGTCATCTCAGTGTCATGACATCAAGCCCTGAGTTGGGCTCTGCGCATCATGACAACATGGAGTCTGCTTGGGTTCTCTCTTTCTGCTCCTCCCCACTCGCATTCTTTCTCAAAATAAATAAATTTTAAAAAATAGCTTTACAGGGGCGCCTGGGTGGCTCAGTCGGTTGGGCGACCGACTTCGGCTCAGGTTATGATCTCACAGTCTGCGAGTTCGAGCTCTGTGCTGACAGCTCGGAGCCTAGAGCCTGTTTCAGATTCTGTGTCTCCCTCTCTCTCTGACCCTCCCCCGTTCATGCTCTGTCTATGTCTCAAATATAAATAAACGTCAAATAAAAAAAAATTAAAAAAAAAATAACTTTACATCAAAAATAATACATGTCCCAAGATGCCTGGCTGGCTCAGTCAGAAGCACATGACTCTTGATTTTGCGGTTGTGCATTTGAGCCTTATGAATTTGAGCCCCGTACTGGGTGTAGAGATCACTTAAAAATAAAATCTTTGGGTCGCCTGAGTGGCTCAGTCAGTTAAGCGCCCAACTTCACTTCAGGTTATCATCCTGCAGTTTGTGCTGACAGCTCAGAGCCCGGAGCCTGCTTCAGATCCCGTGTCTCCCTCTCTCTCTGCCCCTCCCCACTCTCTCAAAACTGAATAAACATTTTAAAATTTTTAAACCTTTATGTAAAAAAGTAATACATGTCCCAGAATTCTATGGTAACAGAAAATAATGGGCACTGAAAAGCAATCCTACCTTCCTCATTTCCTAATTGTTTCCTCTAACCAAATGCCTAATCAAGGAGTATTTTTTTTTCCATTCTTAAAAAGGAAGATACCTATTCATCACACAATTGTTCTAAAGACAAAACAAAATTGCATGTAAACTACACCTATCTCAACAATGAATACTAGGCATTTGAAGATCTCCGCTTCAAAACCTCTAAACTTCCTGAGCCTTAGATTTCTATCAAGCATATATGCATTTGAAGAATTTTGCATTTTCTAGGCAAAAGTGAAAAATTACTGCAAATGGTTTGGACTTAAATAAGAAAAATGCTTAAAATTTAAATCAATCTTACTTTTGATACATTGGATTCTTCTGTGCAAGTTTTTCAGGAAGGCCATCTTCATCATCTAATTGTTCAAGTGGTTCCACAATGACTGGACGAGGAGTTCTAATAACAAAAATGGTTCCGTCTTAACTTCGTTTCAGTTTGTTTCAACTTCCTCATCCAAGTTAATAAATAAAAATTAGGATAAGCACAAGAACTTACGTTGTTAGTAAGAAAACACCTTCACTGCATCTTTCAAATGCTTTCCTTGCTGCTGGTTTGGAAGCAAACTCAACAATGCCTTTCCCTGTAGATCTCCCGCGATCATCCACAATTACAACAGCCCTTTCAATAGGACCAAACTGGCTAAAAGCTTCTTCCAACAGTTCATTGGAAACATAAGGTGAAAGGTTTCGAACAGAAAGGGCGGCAGCATGTGTGGCAAAGCGAACCCGAAGCTGTCTACCTCTCATCGGTGTATCATCAAGTTCAGCTTTGGCAATTTCAGCCAGTGCTCTAGATTCCTGAAAGTTATCAGACATGCTCATGTTAATAACCTATTGGCTAATGTCCACTCTGAAACTGTTAAAAGCTTAACTCCCACTCCTATTCTTCCTCAGGCTCAGTTCAAGCAACCCTCCCAGACACCACTCAGGGTAGGTAGTTAAATGTCTTATCCACCCACTCTCCCCTTTTCTTAGGTACCAACAATTATTCGCTATATAAGTGGCATCTTGTTTGTAAAAAAGGTGAAAAATTTAAAAACCAACTTATTGCTGTTGGTTTGAACGCTAGCGTCTGCAGTAGCAAAAAATGAAAACACTCTTCTAAATCCACATTAAATTAAAAAAAAACTCACAAGTTTAATAAATCCAAATCCTTTGCCTTTGTTGATAAAAACTTCTCCTGGTTCTCCATATTTAGCAAATAGTCTTTTGAATTCATCCTCTGTGATATCAGCAGGTAGATTCCCAACAAATAACCGACAACGCTGAGTGTAAGTTTTCTCTCCAGGCCTCCTCAAGAGAGACAAGTTGGCTTTAAACCCCTAATGAAAAAGAAAGGAAATTTTTCAGACACGAGTCACCTCATCAAGTAGGAAAATTCAGTAACAATGTTCGCTTTTCCCAGCCTGGGTAACACCACCAACGGAGTTATTCTTCAATGCCGTTTACAATCAAAACAAAATTTTACTTATTTGCGGATTTCCAATGCAGTTAACTATCCGAACATCAAACAGCCCAAACCATCCAGAACACTCGAGAATAGACCTACAGCCCTCTCTAGACTCGACTCTACATGAGCAACCTCGTCAGCTGTACATGCTTAGTGTCGCTAACAAATCTACATCGTAGCAGACGTTAAGTCAAATCAAGTATTACATGAAAAAAAATGACCAAAACCCTGCTGTCCAACCCACATGACTTGTGCCTGCTCCTGTAAGGCCGGAAGTTCCCAGATCTCTCCAACCCTACACAGCACGCTCTAGTCTGGTTCCCAGGACCCGCTAGCTTTAACATGGCCCAGGGCAGCTTGTCATCGCCTGCCTCCCAGGCCAGCCTCCCTCGGGCGTCTTAGAGGCCCCACGCCGCCCGCCCCCTACTCCGGCAGCGGCCCCGCCCTCGGCCGCCCGCGCGCACGCGCTCTTTCCGGTCTCCGACAAAATGGAGGCTGGGAAAGGAAGGAGGAGGGGGCCGCCGCCATCTTAGGGAAACCGACGCGTAGCTCCGGGATACTCACCTCCGAGTCGGAGATCTTCTCCTCGCTGCGGCCACCAGGCCCACCGGGTGGGGGCCCCTGGTGGTGCTGCTGGTGGTAGGGTGGGTGGTGCTGCCGGCCTCCTCGGGGCTCCCCGCCGCCTCGGTGTGGCGGCTTGGGGTGGCCGCCAGGAGTACTTAGGCCCGGGCCGCCGCCGGGCTTCGGCCCGCCTGGCATTTTGCCGCCTTTCGGGCCTCCGGGTCCTGGGCCCTGCTTAGGACCGGGCCCCGGGCCCCCTGCGGGTGGAGGCGGGGGGCCCCCGGCCTGAGGTGGGGTGGTGGGGACACCGCTGCTCGGCGGCGCGGGCGGGGGCGCCCCGGGGGGCGCCGAGGTGACAGCGGGCGGCGGGGTCGGGGTGGGGCCTGGGCCCGTGGGGGCCCCAGAGGTCGGGGGAGTGGCGGGCGGTGCCGAGCCGGAGGCCGGCGGAGCGCTGCCCACTCCAGGAGCCGGGCCGGGTCCCTGAGGAACGACGGGCTTGGACGAGTCCTGTGGCGGCGGCGGCGGCTGCTGATGCGGCGGCTGATGCGGCGGTGGCTGAAGTGGCGGCGGCTGCTGTGGTGGCGGCTGCTGCGGTGGTGGCTGCTGCTGTTGCTGGTGCGGAGGCGGTGGTGGGATTGGGGGCTTGGGGCCACCCTGGCCCGGGCCGGGCCCCATGGGTCCGCGGTTCTGATTGAGGCCCATGCCGGGTGGCGGGGAGCGGAAGTCGTGGAGGCCGCCGCGGCCGCCGCCTCCTCCGCGCCGGTGGAAGCCGCCACCGCCACCGCCACGGCTCCGGAACCGATCCCGAGACATGTCTGTAATCAAGGGGCGGTCGAGGCAGAAGCGGAGAAGACGCTCTGGGAACGTGGAGGCCACCTTGCTTCGCACAAGATGGCGGATGACACAGGCGGCGCGCCGCCTTTGTCCTCCTCTTATATAGGCCAGCTGGCTTGGCCCCGCCTACTTCTCGATCTGTAGCTCCAATAGCCAATTGCAAGTACGATACTTGATGACACAAAGTTACGGAACGCTAATCTTTCCGATTGGCTTCCGGATGAGAGGAGGGAGGCTTGGAGGGGCTGAAGTTTCCAGTTGGCCAATGAGCAGAAAAGGAGTTGGCTGCAGGCCACTGTGATTTGCTGTGAGAAATTTGAATGGGTTCGCCAGAGCAGTTTTCCCTGATAAGCCACGGCCCTATCAGCTCCTGGGGAGAGATGTTAGAGGACCCTTTTCTTTGTTGATTACTCCCAAGAGCTGCCTCCGGGTATCCTTGCCCTGAAAGAACAGCTGTTCTCCGTTCTCAGGTTCAAAAGCATAAATTACGTGTATCTACTATCTACTCTACCTTGTTCTGGGCCAATTAAACTTGAGAACTAAAATCTTACCGATTTCACACACCCAAGCTTACTGATTTCATTTTGGAACCGCAGTGGAGTACAGGTTTGTTCTAGCAGTATAAATTTGGGAATAGGCTTAAGTTAGTGAACTCTTTGTTAAAAAAGGAAGTTTTGACTGTGTGTGAGCGTGTGTGTAGACTAGTAATTTACAAGCACAAGTCACAGGAGGAATATAACATTTTCCTTAATTCCTAGCACTCAATACTTTGTGGACAGATTAAGATACTTCCAAATTACAACGTTAAAATATCTGTATGGAATCAACCAATGGGCACCATCCTTCTTCCTTCGTACAGCATCTTCTAACAGTATCCCTTAACACCCTTCCTAGTTACTGTCATCTATGGACCTTTTGATGGATCGATCATTCCTCCCTCAATTAATACTAGGCCATGGCTCATTGTCCTCCTCTCCATCTCTATTTCTGCTCATCATTCAACATCTAGGTGGATGAATACCCAATACTCTGTCAATTCTTTACCTCCAACAATCTTCTATCCTATAGTAGCTACCCAACCCCCATCATAGTCGCCCTGTGTTTGTTATTGCCAGTAACTACACCATCTCTAAAATCTCCTTTTCAAGAATCCCAATTGTCGGATCAGTAACTGTAACTGTCCAATCAGTACCTCTTGATTCTTTGACTTCCTCAAAACCTCCAAATCATTAAATGTACTGCTTTTTCACTATCTCTCACGTTCTTATGGTCATAACTTGTGTCACCAGGTTTAGATGTCATGATTGTCTTGTTTTCCTCTTTCTCCATTACACTAATCCCAATCCTCACCTTCTTAATGAGAGCTGAGGCTTTCAATTTAAGTTCTTGACCACAAACCTCAAAAGGGCATTAGACTTTTTCTGGCATCTTACTGAATTTCACTAGTAAATTTACTTTCTCACTTCCCTTCTTTCAGAGATAGAGTATTTCATGCTTTCTCTCTTCAAACTCCTACACATTCTTCTCTCACTCCACCATAATGAATTCTCCTATTTTTGGGGGAAAATAAAAATCATCAGAGAGCAACATTCTCATCCAGCTGGAAAGCCTCAAGCCTACTTGCATTTCTTTTTTTTAATGTTTATTTATTTTTAAGAGAGCGAGAGACAGAGCATGAGCAGGGGAGGGGCAGAGAGAGTAGGAGACACAATCCGAAGCAGGCTGCAGGTTCCAAACTGACACCAGCAAGCCCAACTCGGGGCTCAAACTCACAAACCATGAGATAATGACCTGATCTGAAGTCAGACACTTAACCAACTGAGCCACCCAAGGCCTACTTGCATTTATACCTATGTTTTCTGTCTTCCTTCCTGATACCATGAAAGATGTGTCTTTGCCCCTATCAAAGGGCAGACTCCCCCTTCTAGTATATGGATCCCACCCCCTCATGCCTTCTCAAGGATTTTTCCTTGCTGTATCATTACTTCTATTGGAATATTACCACCTTTAAAATTTTTTTAATTAATTTTTTATTTTTTGAGAGAGAGAGCTAGAGCATGAGTGAGGGAGGGGCAGAGGGAGAGAGAGACAATCTTCAGCAGGCTCCACTCCCAGCACAGAGCCCGATGCCAGGCTCAATGTCACCACTAGGAGATCATGACCTGAGCCAAAATCAACTCAGACATTTAACCAACTGAGCCACCCAAGCGCCCCTGGAACATTGCCATTTTCAAAATAAACAAAACCTTCCTTTTAGTCTATCATCTCATTACTTCATTCCTCTTTACAACAAAACTAAAACAAATCTACACTAGAGGTCTCCAGTTCCTCACCTCAGTTTCCTCTTAAATCCACCCCAATTGGCCCACTCTTCTCCTTTAAGGATTCCTTGCCAAGGATGCCAGTGATCCACATGTTGCAAAATCCAATAAACACTTCTCTATACTAATCTCGGGACACCTGGGTGGCTCAGTCGATTGGACATCTGACTCTTGATTTTGGCTCAGGTCATGATCTCGTGGTTCGTGGGTTCAAGCCCTGAGTTGGGTTCTGCCCTGGCAGCTGGGCAGCTCTGTCGGTTGAGTGTCTGACTCCTGACTTTGGCTCAGGTCATGATCTTATGGTTTGTGGGTTCGAGCCCCACGTCAGACTGCATTGACAGCACAGAGCCTGTTTAGGATTCTCTCTCTCTCTCTGTCTCTCTCTGTCTCTCTCTCTCTCTCTGCCCCTCCCTCCCTCCTCTATAAATAAATAAATACATAAATACATAAATAAACTTTAATTTAAAAAAAATCTAGGGGCGCCTGGGTGGCTCAGTTGGTTAAGCATCCAACTTTGGTTCAGGTCATGATCTCACAGCTTGTGAGTTCAAGCCCCATGACGAGCTCTGTGTTGACAGCTCAGAGCCTGGAGTCTGCTTTGGATTCTTTGTCTCCCTCTCTGTCCCCCTCCCCTGCCCACACTCTGTCTCTCTCTTTCAAAAATAAACATTAAAAATTTTTTAAATAAAAATTAAAAAAATCTATACTCATCTCTTCTTACCTATTAGCAACCTTCCACATAGATGGCCCTCTGTCTTTCGTGAAACACCTCTCACTGGCCTCTGTGACACCACATTCATGATTTTTCTCCTGCTTCAGTGATCCCTCTCCGTTGCTGACTCCTCACTCATAGGACTTCTAAATGCTGAGATATTTTGGCGTTCATTTCTGGGTACTCTTTAACAACTGTTCTCTACTTATGTAGATAACCTTTTCAAGACCAAATACCATCTAAATTTATATTTCCATAGTAGAGTAGATCTGTCCTCTGAGTTCCCAAGTCAGATAGTCAACTTGGAGGTGTTGCTGGCATGTCCGATTTAGTATATGTAAGCTGGAGCTCTTGATTTTATCAACCTAACCAGTTCCTCACCACAATCTTCTCCAGCATAGTAATTAGCATCGCCTAGTTGTTAAAAAACAAGTATTCATCCTCTTCATAAAACCCCCAAATCTGTTCTACCTACAAAGTATATCTTGAATCCATTTACCTCTCTCCATCTCTACCACTACAACCTAATTTTTTTCACCTCCATCTCATACCTAAAATTAACTCAACCACTTTTCAACTTGTCTTCTTCCTCTCTTTCTGGGTGCTCTCTGATCCATTTTCTTCTTCTTCTTCTTTTTTATAATGTTTATTTTCTTTTGAGAGAGAGAGAAAGTGGGGAAGGGGCAGAGACAAAGAAGGAGAGAATCCCAAGTAGGCTTTGTGCTGTCAGCACAGAGCCTGACTTGGGGCTCTATCTTACACATAAAATCATGACCTGAGTTGAAATCAAGAGCTGAACGCTTAACTGACTGACCTAGGCGCCCCCTCTAATCCATTTTCCACGTGGCAGCTAGGGTGATCTTTTAAAAAACATAATTCAGATGTCATTTTCCTCCCTTAAAGGCCCTCCAGTGGTTTCCATTGCTCTTAGAATAAAATCTATACACCTTACCAAGATTACAAGGCCTGACTTGGTCTGACCCCTGTTTGCTTTCCCAGTTGTTTTTTTTTAGTATTTTTTTAAATTAAATTCTACCCCCAACATTGGTAGGGATCAAGAACTCACAACCCTGAGATCAAGAGTTGCATGCTGTACTCACTGAGCCAGCCAGTGACTGCCCCAACCCAGTCTTATCTCTCTAGTTCTCTGACTCCTTTCACTTGTTCTTAGGATTTATCAAGTTACTTCGTCTTTATGCTTTTTGCCCCAGGGTATTTGGACTTGCTGCTTACTCAACCTGAAGCACTGTTCCCCCACAACTTTCTGCAGTTATAGCTTTCTTCATTCTTCTATCTCAGCTTGAACGTCACCTCAAAAAGCCTTCACTGCCAATCACCACATCTGAAATAAGCCTCAGTTATGCCATCCTGTACATTGGTGTAATGTATAGAATAGCTCTCTTCACACATTGTACTTGTGTATTTCTTCACTTGTTTACTGTCGATCTCCTGTTAGACTGGGATTCTGAGTCTGAGTTCTTTAAGACTGTACCACTGGTAGCTAACACAGACACTCACACAGAAATGCTTCATAAATATGTGTTGAATGAATGAATGAAAGCATAACTCTGAAGAATGGGCTTTGGTTCCATCTCAAGGGCTGCATACCAAGGTCCTTTACTTTTCTAACACACTCCCTAAGGTGTACATACTCCTTAGGGAACTTGTGAGGATTATGCAAAGTGCTTTGTAGTTTCCAAGTGCTCAGTAAACACTAGCTATTGTTATGAGAAAATCAAAAACCCCTAAAGGTGCTTGAGTATTGAAGACAAATATTTGGAGTTCAGTACAAAAAAGTCTGGTTAGTGTATTATTTAAAAAGGCAAGGAAATTTGTAATACATTTTTATTTGAACTGTATTTATTTACTCATTCATTCATTTTAAAGCAAGCTGTACACACCCAAAATGGGACTTGAGCTCATGACCCCGAGGTCAAGAGTTGCATGTTCTACTGACTGAGACAGCCAGGACCCCTGTAATATATTTTTGAAGAAAGTCTATTCCTGAGTTTAATAGTAGATTAAAAGAATGATCCACTACAACTAAGTAGTTTTTCTTAGGAATAGTGGGTTGTCTTAACATTAAGGTATTAGAAGAAAAGTACTGGGGTGCCTGGGTGGCTCAGTCGGTTAAGCGTCTGACTTTGGGTCAGGTCATGATCTCATGGCTCATGAGTTTGAGCCCTGTGCCGGGCCCTGTGCTGACAGGTCAGAGCCTGGAGCCTGCTTAACATTCTGTGTCTCCCTCTCTCTCTCTGCCCCTCCCGTGCTCATGCTCTGTGTCTCTCTGTCTCTCTCTCAAAAATAAACATTAAAAAAAAATTTTAGGGGGGAGGGGAAGGAAAAAAAAAAAAAAAGAGGTTAGAGTGGGAGAGAGCCAAAGCATAAGAGACTGTTAAAAACTGAGAACAAACTGAGGGTTGATGGGGGGTGGGAGGGAGGGGAGGGTGGGTGATGGGTATTGAGGAGGGCACCTTTTGGGATGAGCACTGGGTGTTGTATGGAAACCAATTTGTCAATAAATTTCATATATATATAAAAAAAATAAAAAAATTTTAATGAAGTATTAAGTATTAAGCTAATTTATCTCATCAATAAATGAGAAGTGCATGGATGCTGAAAGGCGGTTAATAAAATTCCACACTCTGAGTTTTACATTTTTTTAAAATTTTGAAATAGGAGGATGATTATTCTAAAAAAATCTTTATTATATTGGATGAAAAAATTTTCAGATTATACCAAACACATTAGGAAATGGAAAAGTGGCCATTTCCTCCATTCCATATAATGGGAATAGCTGCCACTTAGTGACCATTAGCTTTACACTGGGCATTCTATTATCTCCATTAATCTTAACAACAATGCTATAATCTTGATACTAGGATTATTTCCATTTTACAGATGAGGAGACTGGGGCTTACAGAAGTTTAGTAACTTTCCCAGCATTACACAGCTAATACATGAGCTGGGATTTGAATCCAGCTCTCTCTAATTAAACATTTCAAACTCTTCGCCTTCTGCTAGACATCCTCCTTTCATTCCAGATGTTGATGCTTAGGTTCGATTATAGCCTTAGTTATCAGTTTTTTAAAATTACACGAATAGTACACTACACATGTGTTAACCGTAAAAGATTCAGGTAATGAATACACTTCTAGAATAAATTCTGACCCTCATTCACTCACTCCCACTCTAATGTCAAAAGTTTTATTTTCCCAGAGGAAAATCTTTTATTCTTTTCTTTTTAAGGAAAATACTTTAATATAGTAGGAAAGAGCTGCCTCAAATAATAGCCAATATCATAACAATAGCCAAACTTAATTGATCATTTTATATGCCAGACACTGTCATAAACCCTTAATATTAAATTTTCATTACAACTATGAGATTGATGGTATTGTTTCCTTCATTTTACAGATTAAAACACCACCACCACCACCAGTATAACCTCAGCGAATACACTAACCTGATTTCTCACCTAGACCTTTGCAAAAGCTTCTTAAATGGTGTCACAATTGCCCTCCTTCTTCCTATTTTCCAGGCAGCAGCCAAAATTTATCTTTAAAAAAAGCAAATCTGATACTTCTTACGCTCCTCTTTAAAACTCCTTATTGTCTTCACATTGCCCTTAGGAGAAACACACAAATCCAAAATTCCTGAGGTGGCCCTCCGTCCCCCAGCCATCTCATTCTTTTTCCCTTATCTCTCCCTCTTCTGTTCTTTGCTGTAGTCACACTGACCACTTTTGAGTTCTTTAATTTATCATGTTCTCACCTGAAATAGTCTCCCTCTGGCCACTTTCTTCCCACTTTTTGAGTAGCTCCCACCTGTCTTTCAGGACTTAAACTAATACCTGCCCTTCTCTGAAGGCTTTCTGTGACTCCAGAGACCAAGTTGCATCACTTGATTGTCACCCTGTACTTTATTCTCCTAACATCATTTCACTGATTGTGGAGACTTTCTGAATTGTACCCTCTAGGTTGTAAGATCATGAGGGCAATGACCTAGATTATCTTTTAATCATCATAGCTCCAGAGCCTAGTGCTGGGGCACTTAATATGTATTTGAATGAATTAAGAGATGAGTGAATGAATCAATCCATTAATCTTTCTTTTTCAGAATCATTGAAGAATGCCCCCAGTCATAAATGACTAATTTCAGATATTAGGCACAATTCCATAGTTCAAATGTAAATTATCCTGGATGGCATGTGGAACAATCATCACCTTGTAATACTCTGGATGTGGGTGAACTTACAATTCAAAATTATAACTACAATAAATAACAAGTATAATTATCCTTTGGTTCAACTTTTTGTGAGCCTAGAAGGGTAGGAGATGGAGATAATATGCTTGCTGAAACGCATTGCTGCTCCCTAATGAATATTAATTGAATTGACTAAATTTACATCTTAAACTGTATCCCAGGGCCTGAGAAGCCATGTTGGTCAGCTTAATTTGGGTTAATTAGCTTGATGGTTTCAACCTTGCAGAGGCTATTCAGTTTCTGGATCTTTTGGGACTTGTCTCTATAGCTTCATGCATGCAACAGAGGCCTCAAATTATGTTGTTGGGGAGGAGAAAAGAGGGCACCTAAGCTCGTCAAATGCACACTCCCCTGGAATAAGTGGCTTCTAGATGGGTCCAACTGGCAAACTCTAACGGTGCAGTAAAGATCCTCACCACTAGGTGTCTCAGTGGCCGTGCCACTTCCTCCATCTCCTTGGAAAGCAGCTAGCTGCACACACTCCATTACTCTATTGTTATTGAGCCTCCAAGCAAAGAAATTTCCGAAGGGTTGATTTCAATACTTGGTAAAATTTCCAGCAGATCTCATAAGCAACTAGATCGCCTCTCTCAATAATAGAAATACTGGATTAATCGCAGTGCCTCACTCTTCTTTCTTTCCTTTGTTTAGGGGTGACAAGCTGTGTTGGTAGTACATTTATTTATTTAATTATTTTTCTATTTATTTATTTATTTATTTATTTGGAGAAGAGTCTTAGCCTGAAATGATTATTATGTTCTACCTGATCTTGATCACCTCTCACTCCCATAGTGAGCTAAATGTCCTTCCAGGCTTCCTCCACACAGGTACTATATATAGCCTCGAAGACATTTGTCACTCTTTGCGGCTAAATTGACCACGTGGACTGATTTTAAAAATGAAAAAAGAATTTAAAGAATCACTAAATGGAGGAAGATAACATAGAGACAGAGCCCATATATATGAATATTTACCATAAGATGACATCAGAAATTGATGAAAAACGAAAGAAATATTCAACAAATGGTATTGGAACAACTTGTGCATAAAAAAATAAATAAAATTACCAAACTAGCTAACCAAACTATTTTATAAGCCAAGATTCCAATAAACAGCCAAAATAAATGAACAAACATATGGAAAATATTTAACTTCACTGATAATTACAGAAATGCAAATTAAATTGGGATACCGTTTTTCATCTAGGTTAACACAAATTGAAACAGCCGCTACTGATACAGCACTTTTGGAAACTAATTTAGCATTCCTTTCAGCAAATTCATTCTCTCTGTCTCCTCCCTCCCCCTCAGTCTCTGTCTCCTTCCAGCTGCCTCCCCCATCCCCCCGCCCTTCATTCATTCATTTTTCTTCAACAAATACCCTCTGTATGCCTGCTTGCTAGGTGCTGGAACCTAGCCTAAATTCTAAATACAGGAAAAACTTTATATACAAATTTATTTGTCTCAACATTATCAGTAATAGCCTCAAATCGAAAACATCCTACGTTGTCATCTACAGACAAGGTGACAAAATGTCTTATTTTGCTCAGGACAATCTTGGTTCATGCCTGATGTCTCCGTGTAATGCATAAATGGTGCCCCCTATTAAGACAACTTTCTGATTTGATAGCAGTCAAGTATCTTGAGGCAGGGTCAACATTTCTAATTTGTATAAAATCGCTACTGAGATTAGCTGCTGCTCATCAAGTTACTGAGGTTGGGTGATTTCTGGTTTTATATCTATTTTTCTATAATTTCCAGATTTTCTAAAATAGACTTTATATGCATATGGGCTTTACATGCATTAATTCATTTCATTTTCACAACCCTATGTTCTTTTTTCTAATGTCACTGCTTTTTTTTTTTTAATTGGGAAATTGGAATATGGAGAGATTAAGTTACGTAACTAGAGTCACAGTTATTAGGTGGTGGAACCAGGAATTATATGCAGTCTATCTCCATACCTTTATTTTTAAGTTTACTTATTATTTTTAGAGACAGAGCGTGCACAAGCAGGGGAGGGGTAGAGACCAGGAGAGACAGAAACCCAAGCAGGCACTGGGCCATCAGCACAGAGCCCAATGCGGGGCTTGAACTCATGAACTGAGATTATACTCTAAGCCCAAATCAAGAGTCAGATGCTTACCTGACTGAGCCGCCCAGGTGCCTTATCTTCATACATTTAAACACCAAGGTATCCTGCCCATAGTGATAACTATATCCAATTGTGCTTGTAATTCATTCATGGGGGAATAAAGACAACCTATGCTCATAAATGTTGAGTGCTTACAAATGATACCTAAAAAGGTCTCTCTTTATCTCATAGAAACAAAATATTTTAAATCCACCAATTAGAAACACATTATAAAGAATTGATTTTTAAGAAACATGAGGCAAAAATGTTCATAAGGAATTAAGTAAACTGTAGGAATCCCAAGCACCACATTATGAATGTCTCTTTTTGATATATGTTTATATTTATGTTTAAATTTCAACATACATTAAATACACATGATAAAAATATCTGTTTTGGAGTGCTTGGCTGGCTGAGTCAGAAAAGCATGTAACTCTTGACCTCTGGGGTGTGAGTTTAAGACCCACATTGGGTGTAGAGATTACTTAAATAAATAAACTTAAAAAAAAAATTAAAGGGCCACCTGGCTGGCTCAGTTGGTGGGGCATGCGACTCTTGATCTCAGGGTGGTGAGTTCGAGCCCCACATTGGGCTTAGAGCTTACTTGAAAAAGTATATTAAAAATAGCTGTTTTAAGGGTGCCTGAGTGGCTCAGTCAGTTGAATGTCTGACTCGATTTCAGCCAGGGTCATGATCCCAGTGTTGTGGGATCCAGCTCCAAGTCGGGCTCCATGGTGAGTGTGGGGTCTGCTTGGGATTCTCTCTCTCTCTCTCTCTCTCTCTCTCTCTCCCTCTGCCTCTCTCCCCCACATGTGCTCTCTCTCTTACTCTCTGTAAAATTAAAAAAAAAAAAAGCTGTTTTAGGCATGCCTGGCTGGCATGTTGGTGGAGCATGCAGCTCTTGATCTTGGGATTGTAGGTTTGAGTCCCATGTTGGGTGTAGTGATTACTTAAAAACAAAATCTTTAAAAAAATATTATAAATGTATTGGTATAACATTTTTCTTATATCATTCATTTAAAGTGAAGTAATATGCATTACTATTTAAGTAAGGAAGTGTAAAAAATGTATACTTTATGAGTGTTGTTAAAGATTTATACGAATAACTGTAGGGGCACCTGGGTGGCTTAGTTGGTTGAGCATCCAACTTCAGCTCAGGTCAAGATCTCGCGGTTTGTGAGTTTGAGCCCTGTATCAAGCTCACTGTATCAAGCACAGAGCCTGCTTCTGATCATCTGTCCCCCTCTCTCTCTGCCCCTCCCCTGCTCATACTCTCTCTCTCTCAAAAATAAAACATTAAGGGGCACCTGGGTGGGTGGCTCAGTCGGTTAAGCGTCTGACTTCGACTCAGGTCATGATCTCACGGTCTGTGAGTTTGAGCCCCGCGTGGGGCTCTGTGCTGACAGCTCAGAGCCTGGAGCCTGCTTCCGATTCTGTGTCTCCCTCTGTCTCTGACCCTCCGCTGTTCATGCTGTCTCTCTCTGTCTCAAAAATAAACATTAAAAAAATTTTTTTTAAATAAAACATTAAGAATAACTGTATAATGCTATTTTTAGTTATATGTCAATCTAAAATACATTATTTAACTTAAAAATCTCTTTTTTTAAATCATGCATTACAGAAGGGCAAAATTTAAATTATTTCCCTAAAAGAGATCCTGGTATATTTCAGTATCCCCTTACCTATCTGAATCATACTATGCTGGTACCAATCAAATTCCCTTTCATGGGTTTCACAAGCCTCCTTGGTTATAGATTCACAGATCATGTTGAAGGTTGGCTATAAATGTCTCATCCATTACATGTTGACATCTCTGAGTTTCAGTCTCAGAAACAGCATAGGTTGGCTATTGGAATGAAACAGATTCAGGTTCCCATCCCAGCTCCATCTCAGACTGTCCTTGGGCAAGTTTCTGAACCTCTCTGAGCTTCAACTTTCTCATTTGTAAAATGATAAGGCCAATAATATCTCCTGGTGTTGGCTTGAGGATTAAGCGAAATGGGTTGGTTATACTAAGCACCTAACATAGGGTGTGGCTTCTAGTAAGTTCTCAGTTAACGTTAGTTATTATTGTCATTATGACAGTCAAGTTCTGGGAACCCCACTAGGGCTCTTATATGGTGACTCTGGTTGGATGGGATCAGGTTTGAAAATAACTTCACTGGCTTCAGCAAGGAAGGACACATGGAAATACAGTTTGAGTGACATTTCCCAAGAGAACATAGGGAACAAACTAGAAGGGTAGGGCAAAACAGGCAAGATCATCAAGGCTGGTTGGTTTTGGGCAGGCATGCTAGGCACTGCAGTGGGAGTCTCTGGGGCAAGCTGGGTTGAATTTAAATTTTTTTTTAATGTTTTATTTATTTTTGAGAGAGTGAGAGAGACAGAGTATGAGCGGGGGAGAGGCAAAGAGAAAGGGAGACACAGAATCCACGAAGCAGGTTCCAGGTCTGAACTGTCAGCACAGAGCCCAACGTGGGGCTCAAACCTGTGAACCACAAGATCATGACCTGAGCCAAAGTCAGACGTTTAACTGACTGAGCCACCCAGGCACCCCAAGCTGGGTTGAATTTTAATATCCTTTGGACCACAAAGGGGATAGGCTTCCTGTCCTCCTGACACTGCAGTGAAAACCAGTTTGGGTGCTGTCCTCCCTCCTAGTTAGTGGGACTGTAGCAAAAACAGCAAAGAGCCTTTGTCACATCTACCTCTCCTCAGACATGCCCAGCATGGGGTCTTAGCTCCAGATTAAGTGCTAGCACTCAAGGTTCTCATGATCATTGCACAACATGGCTAGAGACTCCATGAACACAGTACCACACACCGGTGGGGGAACAGGAACAACACAGGAGGCAGCATGCCTGGAAACCCCTTTTCCATCTTTTCAAAGTCCAACTTAGGATCAAGGTTGTAAGGATTGAATGGGATAAGGCATATTTAGTACAGCACCCACCACACAATGTGGGCTGTTAGTCCTCTTTACCTTCATGCTCCACACGACCTGGAATGCAGTGGGCACAGTTGATTAACAATCATCCTCCCGGATGATCTTCCCTCCTTACACAAGTCCTGCCACTACCTTGTCTGGGCTTCAAAACACCCTCTTCTTGGTCTGTCATCGTACTTACCACCCTGCATTTCATTTCTATTGTCTCCTGACTTGCATGTCTCCTCCACAAGACTGGGAATTCTTCGAAGGCATACACCACAGACTTCATCTGTGAATTCATATCTTCGTTGCTTGGGGAATGTTCAATGACTGTTAAATAAAGCAAAATATATTGAAAGCAGTATGCATTTTGGAATTTTTATACCCAACTTGAATCCCAACCTTATCATTAAAGCTGCATGTCCCTAGTAGGTTACTTCAGAGTCTTTGTTTCCTCACTGAAAACAGGGATGATAAGAACTCCCCCCTAACATTGCTGTGAGAAATGTTAAATAGGATAATGTAGGAAAGCATGACCCCCCACCCCCCATCAGTTTTAGGTGCTCAGTAAATTGGTTCCCTTCCTCCTCTCAGAACTTCTAATAAGCTAAAAAAATGAAAATACAAATCTCCTGGACTCTGACTTTTCTTCATTTATGAAATTCTCATGGAGTAAGAATACATGAGGTAAATGTCAAGTACTCAGATGTCTTTGGCTAAGCAATGGGTTATCTTAGCTGAAGGAAAAGTTTAATGTGTTATTATTACTGGGTGTAATTTTTTTAAATAATTTCTTTTTAATGTTTATTTTTGAGAGAGAGAAAGAGAGCAAGTGGGGAGGTGCAGGGAGAGAGGGAGAAAGAATCCGAAGCAATGTCTAGGCTCTGAGCTGTCAGCACAGAAACTGACTTGGAGCTTGAACTCACGAACTGTGAAATCATGGCCTGAGCTGAAGTTGGACGCTTAAACGACTCAGCCACCCAGGCGCCCCTATTCTAGGTTTGTTTTTGCTGTCTGATATGAAATAAGCAATTGTGGTTTATGATGCTGTATGTGGATGTAGGCGCCTCCTTGGGCGCCCCTGTATATAATTTTCATTTAGATGTTTACCTACCTATTTTTAAAAAAAAATTTTTTTAACGTTTATTTATTTTTGAGACAGAGAGAGACAGAGCATGAACAGGGGAGGGTCAGAGAGAGGGAGACACAGAATCTGAAACAGGCTCCAGGCTCTGAGCTGTCAGCACAGAGCCCGACGCAGGGCTCAAACTCACGGACCGCGAGATCATGACCTGAGCCGAAGTCGGCCACTCAACCGACTGAGCCACCCAGGCGCCCCTACCTACCTATTTTTGAGAGAGATAGAATATGTATGCTAGCAGGGGAGGGGCAGAGAGAGAGGGAGAGAGAATCCCAAGGAGGCTTCACACTATTAGCACATAACCCCACTCAGAGCTCAAACTCACGATCTGTGAGACCATGACCTGAGCCCAATTCAAGAGTTGGATGCTTAACCCACTGAGCCACCCAGGTGCCCCATTCCTGGGTATAAATTAAGTCTTCCTTGACATTCTACCATAATGGAAGAAAACACATTGTCCTTGGGGTTAATTCAAGGAACACTACTCACAGGAGGGAAAGTCTGGGGTAGGAGGGTGCAGGAGTCATCAGGGGCCCCGGCTCCATACCCCCACCTCAGTCAGAAGCATTTCTTCTGGAGCCTCTTCACAGACACTGATGACAGAGGCCCTGGTAAGTGAGTCCTCCTGCTCCTCTGGGGCCGCTTTGTAAATCACCCAAGGCCTCAGGATTCATCAGACCTCATGGATGACTGACGGGATGGGAGAGGGAGGGCTGAGTCTGACAGAGAGGGTAGGATTTTAAAAAACAAATCTGACTGGAACATGGTAAGAGATGATGACAGGGGGAGGTAAACCAAAGGGGTAAATGAAGAGATTTTCCAGGAATGCCCACATAAGCCAGATTCCAAGGTTGTACTGTAGTAGCTCCTCCTCCAGGTCCTGCATTACCCACCCACCCCACCCCTCCCGCACTGCCTTTTTGCCACTAGCTGAATTTAGACCACAAACCACGGGCCTGCTGCCTCTTCAGAGCCTTCCTGGGAGTGAGAATCTGATGCTTGTGAAGCAGCCCAGTGATCCAGGGCACTAAGTCAAACAGCCCGCTCCTTCTGTTTTCCACAGTTGGCCCCAGTTATTTGGGAGGAAACACAATAGATGACTCTAGGAGTCAATGGCCTAAAATTCTGAACAGCATATTCACAAAACTGAATGAAAACCATCATCTGTCACAGCCCTTTTGAGTTACCATTTTACCATCCACCCACCACTGTTCACTGCCTCCTATCATTTCTACGTTGCCTTCCTGCTTTGGCCTATTCAGTGCACAATGGCCTCTTCTGCCCCCACTTCTTCCCTGAGTTAAAAACTTTCTTCAGTAGGGGCAACTGGGTGGCTCAGTCAGTTGAGGGTCCGATTTCAGCTCAGGTCACGATCTCACAGATGGTGGTTTGAGCCCCAAGTCGGGGTCTGTGCTGACAGCACAGAGCATAGAACCTGCTTTAGAATCTGTCTCCTTCTTGCTCTAACTCTCCCCAGCTTGTGCTCTCCCTCTCTCAAAAATATATTAAAAAAACTAAAAAAATGGTTTTGAAAAATTACCTCAGGCTCACAAGCCTGAAACAATGATTTTGAAAAAAACTCAAAACCCTTACTTCTGGGGGCTCCTGGGTGGCTCAGTCGGTTAAGCGTCCGACTTCGGCTCAGGTCATGATCTCATGGTTCCTGAATTTAACCCTGGCATCAGGCTCTGTGCTGATAGCTCAGAGCCTAGAGTCTGCTTTGGATTCTGTGTCTCCCTTTTTCTCTGCTCTTCCTCCGCACATGCTTTGTTTCTCTCTCTCAAAAATAAATAAACATTAAAAAAATTTTTTTTTATTTTTTTTAAATTTTTTAATGTTTATTTTTGAGACAGAGAGAGACACAGCATGAGCAGGGAAGGGGCAGAGAGAGAGGGAGACACAGAATGTGAAGCAGGCTCCAGGCTCTGAGCTGTCAGCACAGAGCCCGATGCGGGGCTTGAACTCACAAGCTGTGAGATCATGACCTGAGCCGAAGTCGGACGCTTAACCGACTGAGCCACCCAGGCGCCCCCCCCCCAAAAAAAATTTTTTTTAAAAGCCCCTTACTTCTGAAACATTAACACCTCCAACCTCTTTTCTTGGTATATTTTATCCAATTCCATAAGAAAATTGCCCTATGCTATGTTTCCCATCCTTTCAAAGTTCTCAAGGAGTTGTCTACCCCTAGATGTCTTGAATTAGTTTCTTTTTTATAAAACAAAAACAACAAAAGCAAAAATGTTTCACAAAGTAGAAACAAACTCATTCCTGAGAGGTAGCATGCATAGTTTTTAAAAAGTCCACTGTCTAGGTTTGAATCCTGGGTCTGCTACTTACTAGTTATATGGCTTTGTCAATTCTGGTAACATCTCTGGGCCTTCAGAGAAGTTTCCTCACCCTTAATATGGGGATGATACTAATAGTACTTACTTGTAGCATTAGGAAGATTAAATGACTAAAGCACATGTAGGGGCACCTGGTTGACTCAGTCAGTTAAGCATCTCTTGATTTCAGCTCAGCTTTTGACATCACTGTTCATGAGATGGAGCCCCACATCAGGCTCTGTGCTGACATCGTGGAATCTGCTTCTGATTCTCTTTCTCTCTCTCTCTCTCTCTCTCTCTCTGCCCCTACCCCGCTCATGCATGCTAGAGCGCATGCTCTCTCTCTCTCTCAAATAAATAAACTTAAAAAAATTAAGCATATATAACAACATTCAGCACATGAGACATGCTATAAAAATATATACTTTTGGAGTGTTCCTGGCTGGCTCAGTCATTAGAACATGAGACTCTTGATCTTGGGATTGTGGGTTTGAGCCCCATGTTGAGTAGAGATTACTAAAAAAATAAACTTAAAAAATGAACTATTTATATGAATAATGTATATAATAGTAATAATACAATAGCAATAATATAATAATAATAATTTATGATGTTAAAAATTAATATATATACTATTAAATTACAAGAATGCAGATTTGAATGCCACTATGTAGATAGCAACTAGAACTTATATCCTAGGTCTTTATTTTATTTATTTTTTTAACCATTATTTATTTATTTATTTATTTATAAAAAAAATTTTTTTTAACGTTTTATTTATTTTTGAGACAGGGAGAGACAGAGCATGAACAGGGGAAGGTCAGAGAGAGGGAGACACAGAATCTGAAACAGGCTCCAGGCTCTGAGCTGTCAGCACAGAGCCCAACGCAGGGCTCGAACTCACGGACTGCAAGATCATGACCTGAGCCGAAGCCGGACGCTTAACCGACTGAGCCACCCAGGGGCCCCAACCGTTATTTATTTTTGAGAGACAGAACACAAGCGGGGGGTGGGGCAGGACGGTTCAGAGAGAGAGGGAGACACAGAATCTGAAGCAGGCTCCAGGCCCTGAGCTGTCAGCACAGAGCCCAACGTGAGGCTTGAACTCATGAACTATGATATCGTGGCCTGAGCTGAAGTTGGATGTTTAACCGACTGAGTCACCAAGGCACCCCTATCCTAGGTCTTAAATAGCTCAGTTACTCTGGTACGTGTTGACAAACCACAATTCCCAGTCCATTTAAACCCTGCTCCAACCTTCTACCATTCTCCTACTTGGCCCTCTGAATGCTTGTTCTGACAAGGATAAAATAACTCCTATCCTTAAGGGAATGAACCCACCTGGTCAGAAGTTCTGCTTTGGTGAAACTGTAGTGGCTCAATTTCTAGGTTGAAGAGATTTCAACTCATGGAAACAAGGCTGCAGAGTTGAGTGGAAGAAGAGCAGCCCCCAAAAGGAGACCCAGGACTGCACGAGTTAAAAGGATCAGCCCAGTCCATAATCATAGACAATAAAATATGAATTTCAATGCCTTGAAATGCAGCTCCTGTCACAACCACAGGACTACAGCTGTACTCTGAAAGGTCACTGATGTCTCTTTCGAGCCAGTCCAGGTCTTTATTCAGTTCTCATCCTTCTTGAGTCTTTATAATTCCTTCTTGGCTCTGCACCAAAGCCTTCATGTTCCTAGAGGAATGCACATCGGAACAGTGGCAAGGACACTGTCAAAAGATTACAATTCCCATCACAAGTAAAAAGATTGTCACTGTGTGGTTGATGATCACTTCACATTTTATACAAAAATACAATTGTTACGTTGTACACCAGAAACAATATAAACGGTGCCTGGGTGGCCCAGTGGGTTAAGCCTGCAACTCTTGATTTCAGCTCAGATCATGATCTCATGGTTCATGAGTTCCAGCCCCGTGTCAGGCTCTGCACTGCTTGGGATTCTCTCTCTCTCCCTCTCTCTCTGCCCCTCCCCTTTTCTTTCTTTCTTTCTCTCTCTCTCTCTCTCAAATAATAAACTAAAAAAAAAAAAGTTAAAAAAATTAATATTATACATAAATTTTATCTCTGTGAAAAATTACCAGAAAAAAGTTTATGAGGAAACTGCACTAAAACAGAATGGTGCAAATACATAGGCCAGAAAAGATGGAAAGATGGAGGTTATGGGATGCAGCAGCACCAAAAGCTGTACTACCTTCTTCCTTTTTTTTTTTTTTTTATGTTTATTTACTTCTGAGACAGAGAGAGACAAAGCATGAGCAGGGGAGGGGCAGAGAGAGAGAGGGAGACACAGAATCCAAAGCAGGCTCCAGGCTCCAGGCTCTGAACTGTCAGCACAGAGATGGATGCCGGGCTTGAACTCACAGACTGTGAGATCATGACCTTAGCTGAAGTCAGATGCTTAACCGACTGAACCATCCAGGTGCCCCTCTACTTGCTTTCCTAATGCTAAGTATAAAGTACATTACAATAGGAGAGGAGAGACTTTTCTTGGGAGGAGATACCAGGATATAAATATGTGAATAGTTAATAATGGTTTTCTTTCTTTCATCGTACTTACCTAATTTATCTTTTTATTAATTGATTTCTTGTATTTTTCTCTTATCCCACTACAATGTAAGTTCTATGAGGGCAAGGAACAGGCCCACAGTCTTGCTGATTCTTGTATCCCCAGCAACCAACACAATGCCCGGCATATTGTCACAGGTTCTAAGATAGAAAACAAGCGATAAAAATATTAGAAGATCGGGGCGCCTGGGTGGCGCAGTCGGTTAAGCGTCCGACTTCAGCCAGGTCACGATCTCGCGGTCCGTGAGTTCGAGCCCCGCGTCAGGCTCTGGGCTGATGGCTCAGAGCCTGGAGCCTGTTTCCGATTCTGTGTCTCCCTCTCTCTCTGCCCCTCCCCCGTTCATGCTCTGTCTCTCTCTGTCCCAAAAATAAATAAACGTTGAAAAAAAAAATTTAAAAAAAAAAAAAAAAAAAAAAAAAATATTAGAAGATCTTGGAAAACATTTATTGCTATGTTCTTGGGGACATAAAACCTTCCTAAACCAGAGAGAAGATCAAGAAGCCATGAAGAAAAAAATTAGTAGATCTAACTACATAAAATAAAAATTCTGGGGGCGCCTGGGTGGCTCAGTCACTTAAGTGTCCAACTCTTGACTTTGGCTCAGGTCACGATTTCAAGGTTTGTGAGTTCAAGCCCCACATAGGGCTCTGTGCTGACAGCATGGGGCCTGCTGGGGATTCTCTGTCTCCCTTGTTCCCTGCCTCTTTCTTGCTCATGTTCTTTCTCTCTCTCTTCCTCAAAAATAAACTTAAAAAAGAAAGAAATTTAAATTAAAAAATTCTGCCTGAAGAATAATAATAACTACCAACTGTTTGTCCCTTTATATAGACCAGTTTCTGTTCTAAGCATTTTATACATCTTAACTCATTTAAGCATCCTAATAATCTTATTACCATCACCCTTTTACAGATAAGGGAACTGAGACCCAAAAAGATTAAATACTTTGCTTAAGATCGGCTACTAAATGGTGGAATACAGATTTGAACTCATGCAATCCAGTTCCAGGGTCCTTGCTCTCAGCCATTACATTGCAGTTGCTCCTGGAAGAAATGATAGCAAAATTTTAAAAACAAGCAAAAGATAAGGAGAAAATTTTTACAAAATATATCGTAGACAAGGACTTAGTAGTCATAGTATGTGAGTTTCTGAAACTCAATGAGAAAAATACAGATAATCCAGTTGAAATATTGGCAGAGAATATGAATAAAAAATACACTAAAGAAATAAATACAAATGGTCAATAAATATTCCTCAACAGTACATAGTGGTTTGTAAAACTATAACAATAGAAGCTTCTACTTTTTACTCTTTAGATGGACAAAAAGTAAAATATTGCAAGTATCCAGGATTAGCAAGGAAATAGAAAGAGTAAACCAGTTAAACTACTTTCCTGTTTTTGTTGTTTTAATTTTTAAATGTTTATTTATTTTTGAGAGCGACAGAGACAGAGTGCGAATGGGGGAGGAACATAGAGAGAGGGAGACACAGAATCCAAAGGAGGCTCCAGGCTCTGAGCTGTCTACACAAAGCCCGATGCGGAGCTCAAACTCGTTAACCCTAAGAACATGATCTGAGCCAAAGTCAGAAGCTCAACCAACTGAGCCACCCAGGCTACCCTCCTGTTTTATTTAATAGGTTATTTGTCATTACTCTCATGAATGATTGGCTAATCAATACTGATTGGCCAATCAATAAGTGTTTATTATTTTTTTAATATTTATTTATTTTTGAGAGAGAGAGACAGCACAAGTGGGAGAGGGGCAGAGAGGGAGGGAGACACAGAATCTGAAGCAGGCTCCAGGATCTGAGCTGTTAGCACAAAGCCCAATAGGGGGCTCGAACTCACAAACCGTGAGATCATGACTTGAGTTGAAGTCGGATGCTTAATCCACTGAGCCACCCAGGCGCCCCAATCTGGGACAATTTAAAAATTAATACTCATGGGGGTAACTGGGTGGCTCAGTCCATTAAGCATCCAACTCTTGATTTTGGCTCAGGTCATGATCTCACAGTTTGTGAGACCGAGCCCAGCATTGGACTCTGCACTGACAGTGCAAAGCCTGCTTGGGATCCTTTCTTTCCCTCTTTCTGCCCCCCCCCCTTTCTATCTCAAAATAAAAATAAACATTAAAATTTTTTTTAATTGTCCCAGATTTGACCAGAGGACACTCCTTCAAACTGGCACATGTGTCCTTTTGACATGTTCCATTGTTCTTTGAGCACTGCTTACTTTCTGGCACAACAAAATATTTTCAGGTTCATTCTATCCCAGCCCTGTAATCAGTCATTTCTCTAAGGGGTCCTGGCTCCTTATAGAAAACAAGTGTATTCAATGTTATTATACATGTATATAATATGTCACTTACTAATTATTTAATCATTAATATAATATATCTATATATTACAATAAGTGTCATTTATTTTAGGTTCTCTTGAAGGGCTAGAAAATGTATGTAAAAATGCTTAATGATAAATGTTAAGTAAAATAATCAAGACAAAATTTACATATAGTATGGCAGTTTTCATTAAACACACAGACAGGGGCGCCTGGGTGGCTCAGTCAGTTAAGCATCTGACTTCAGCTCAGGTCATGATCTCACAGTCTGTGAGTTCAAACCCCACATCAGGCTCTCTGTACTGACAGCTCAGAGCCTGGAGCCTCAGATTCTGTGTCTCCCTCTCTCTCTGCCCCTCCCCTTCTCATGCTCTGTCTCTCTCTGTCTCAAAAATAAATAAAAACATAAATAAATAAATAAATAAAACACAGACAATTTGCAACAACGTGAATGGAACTAGAGGGTATTATACTAGGCGAAATTAATCAGAGAAAGACAAATATCATATGACTTCACTCATATGAGGACTTTAAGACACAGAACAGAAGAACATAAGGAAGGGAAGCAAAAATAATATAAAAACAGGGAGGGGGACAAAACATAAGAGACTCTCAAATATGGAGAACCAACAGAGGGTTACCAGAGGGAGTGTGGAAGGGGGGATGGGCTAAATGGGTGAGGGGCACTAAGGAATCTACTCCTGAAATCATTGTTGCACTATATGCTAACTAATTTGGATGTAAATTAAACACACACACACACACACGCACGCACACACATGCACACACACACACACACACACACAGATACAGCAAAAGGTTGAATTATGACATTTGGGGTGATTTTTAAAATTTCAATTTGTATTCCAGATTTTCTGAAATGATTATTTCTTATTACCTTTTAGGCAAACTTTTATTTTTGATTTTAGAAAAGTTGTAAACAAAGAACAGAGAGCTTCCTTATTCCCCACACTTGGTTTCTTCTATTATTAGCATCTTTTATCACAATTAATGAATCAATATCAGTCATTATTATGAATGAAAGTCTGTACTTATTCAGATTTCCCTAGTTTTTGCCTAATGTCCTTTTTTTTTGTGACAGGATCCCATCCAAAATACTGCATACATTTAGTCGTTAGTCTCCTTAGGCTCTTCCTCTTGGTTGTGAAAGTTTCTCAGACTTTCCTTACTTTTAATGGCTTTGATTGTTTGGGGGAGCACTCGTCAGGTATTTTGTAGGATACCCTTCAAGTGATTTGTCTGATGTCTTTCTCGTGATTGAACTGGAGTTACAGGTTTTTGGTATGAAGACCACAGAAATAGAGAACCATTCTTATCACATCATATCAAGAGTACTCATTTCACTTGTTGGCATTTTAATTTTAAAATGAAAAAATAAATGTGTTTTTTAAAGTTTTTTTTTTAAGTTTATTTTGAGGAAGAGTGCATGTGTCCAAGTGGGGGAGGGGCAGAGAGACAGGGAGAGAGAGAGAGAGAGAGAGAGAGAGAATCCCAGGCAGGCTCCTCACTGTCAGCACAGAGCCTGATGAACCATGAGATCATGACCTGAGCTAGAGTTGGATGCTTAACTGACTGAGCCACCCAGGCGCCCCTTAAAGTTCTGACTAAGAACAAGTGTAATGTATTTTCTTATACGTTAGTTTAGGATGTAAGTTTGGCTGCTATAACAGAAAGAAACAAAAATATTAAAACATGATAGAAATTAATTTCTTTCTCTCAAAAGATCTAGACAAAGCAATCCAGAGCTACTAGGGCAATATGTTTAACAAGGTTGGTAAAAGATGCACTTTCCTTCTTTTTTTTTTATTTTTTATTTTTTTAAAAAATTTTTTTTCAACGTTTATTTATTTTTGGGACAGAGAGAGACAGAGCATGAACGGGGGAGGGGCAGAGAGAGAGGGAGACACAGAATCGGAAACAGGCTCCAGGCTCTGAGCCATCAGCCCAGAGCCTGACGCGGGGCTCGAACTCACGGATCGCGAGATCGTGACCTGGCTGAAGTCGGACGCTTAACCGACTGCGCCACCCAGGCGCCCCCCTTCTTTTTTTTTTAAATGTTCATTTATTTTCGAGACAGAGAGAGACAGAGCATGAATGGGGGAGGAGCAGAGAGAGAGAAGGAGACACAGAATCCGAAGCAGGCTCCAGGCTCTGACCTGTCAGCACAGAGCCCGACACGGGGCTCGAACTCATGGACCATGAGATCGTGACCTGAGCCGAAGTCAGACACTTAACCGACTGAGCCACCCAGGGGCCCCGACACAGTTTCCTTCTATCTCATGGTTCTGTCTTCCTTAACAAATAGATTCCAGGGCTACAATGGAAGCTTCCTGGTTGCATGGCTATGGTGGGTGCTCTAGAGCCTGCCATCACATCAACATCATGTGGGAAGGGGACAATATACTGTTTTATTTATTAACTATTATTATTCTTAAATGTTTTATTTTTAAGTTATTTCTATACCCAACGTGGGGCTTGAACTCACAACCCTAAGATCAAGAGTTGCACGTTCCACAGACTGAGCCAGCCAGGTGCCTCTGTGCTCTTTTCAAGATGCACCTGGAAGTTGCACATTTTATTATTTTGCTCATATTCCATTGGCCAGAACATAGTCACATGGCCATACCCAGCTGCAAGGGGGACTGGGAAGTGTAGTCTTTTAGTGGGCAGCTCTGTACTCAGCCAGAACTTCTATAATGATTAAAGAAAGGGAGGCTGGTTTTGGGGGGAAGCAATCAGCCGTCTCTGTCAAAGCTGGAAAGCAAGCATACTAAGGGCAAAAGATGGGTATGGAAAATCCAACACTTTATCAGCTGTTATTCATTACCTTTGTTACATTGCCACCAAAAATTTCAATGTGAACACAAGACATTTTTTTCCAATGTCATTTAGCTATTGTCACTCCACATGGTACCCAAGCTCATGCTACCTCCACAATTCTCTGTCCCATGCCATTCTCCTTTCCTCTCCCTCTCAGAAGCAAAACCAAACTCTTCAGTTGAAATTGTTTATCCAGCCACAGACAGTGATGACCAAATGGTTTCTCCTTCTACTTCAAGAGGATTTGCAAGATATTTTCCCAGGGTGCCTGGGTGGCTCAGTCAGTTGAGTCTCTGACTTTTGATTTCGGCTCAGGTCATGGTTTCACAGTTCATGAGATTGAGCCCTGCATCAAGTTCCATGCTGAGTATGGAGCTTGTTTGGGAGTGTCTCTCTCTCTCTCTCTCTCTCTCTCTCTCTCTCTCTCTCTCAAAATAAATACATAAACTTAAAAAAAAAAACATGTTTTCCCAAGACCTACTCTTCGAAAAAAATTAAAACTTCAGCACCTTTATGCTAAGACATCTTTCCCACCTATAGGTGAGGTAAAATTCCCTTATGTCTGGCTCTACCTGAACATTTCTTCATATGGCAACCAGGACTATAACCTGAAAATCACTGTTCACAGCAAACTCCCTGGCCCCATGTAGGACTATAATGCTGAAAAATTTTGCTCTCCAGTGACTTCAGTCTTTCCCTATACTCTTCCCCTTTCCCTTAATTTCTCCTCTCCTTCCTTCCCCTTCACAGCTCTCTCAAGCCTTCCTCCTGCCTTTGGTTTTTCAAAAAAATTCATGAACCACATTTGACTAAGGTATAAATAACAGTGAGGTATCTAATTACTAATTTCAGGGCCGTTTACATTTTAACAGAAACTAAAAGCTGAAGCCTAAGCAGCAAATGTGTAAATGATAGAATTTCAAGTATCTCATAGTGTACAAGGGAAACTCTTTATCCTTGATATCATTCAGGCAAAAGAATGAGATAAAAACAAACTTTTATTATTTTTTTTAATGTTTATTTTTGAGAGACAGAGAGACAGAGTGCGAGCAGGGTAGGGGCAGAGAGAGAGGGAGACACAGAATCCGAAGCAGGCTCCCGGATCCGAGCTGTCGGCACAGAGCCCGACGCGGGGCTCGAACCCACAGACCCTGAGATCATGCATGACCTGAGCCGAAGTCGGACGCTCAACCGACTGAGGCACCCAGGCGCTCCAAAACAAACTTTTATGGAACAGCTAGTTTGTACTAGGCATTGTATACAACTCTTCCACATAAGTCAGTGTGTTTAATCCACACAGTAATCATGAGCGGCATTATTATCCATATTTCACAGATAAATTGAGGTTCAGAGAGATGTAACCATTTGAACCCAGATCTGTCCAATTTCCCAAATCTATGTGGTCTCTAATATAGCAGTTGTGACTATTTTCCTGAAGAAGACAAATGAAGGATTGCCCAATCTCAAGGGGCCAAAATCTTCTCTGGAATTACCCCCAAACAAATCTTGGAACAGAATCAGCAACATAGGGAGTGGTTGTAAAAGATGAGTAAATTGTATACCCAGCCAGACCAAGTCCCTTTTGTGGTGTTTCTCAAGGACTGGCTTGCATTGGAATCACCAAAGGCCCTTATAAAAATGTGGCCTTCTGAATCCCTTCCTAAATTACTGATTCTAACCTCTAGGGACATAGCTGTGGAATCGGCATTTTAAATAAGATTCTCCAAAGTGCACTAAGGTTGCAAATCACTGGTTTAGTGAATAAACAGAAAAGAAGAGCTGTCGTCCTCCTTCCAAGACTGCCCATATTTTTGTAATTTTATAGCTTGTTAGCATTCTTGAGAGGCTGGGAACCAGAAAGTCTAGAATTCATTCTTCTAAATTATTCATTTAACAATTATTTATTGCATGCTTTTAAATATGCCAGGCATAGGAAAGCAAACATATTGCTTTTGAAATGTTTTAGAAACGTGGGCAAAACACTGGGGTGAGGGGTGAGGGAGGGGTGTGAGAGCAATGGTCAAGAAGAAAGTGAGAAATTATTTGAATGGTTGATCACTCACACAGACTTTTGGTGTCCCCAAAGAGGTGGCTGCAATAATCGGGGACTATTATACAGGAGTTGGTGGTTACCTGTGAGTTCTCATGTTACAGGACTGAAGCATGCCTGTCCAGATATGCTGGTCAAACAGTCTCCACCGTTTCTAGTGGAGAAGCCAGATGGTTAGCTTTCATCTAGCTGGGAAGGTATTCATTTCCATATATGCAGCAGATTCAGATTTTGTAGGACCCGAGCTTTTAAATTCTGGAGGGCCTCTCCAAGAAAAAGAATGATGAGTGCAATATTAAGTATGAACATAAACATTTGTTTAGAATGAGAAAAGAAATCAAGACAGATTATAAAAGGCTAAGATTCTGATCCGTCTTTTCTGAGACCTTTAGGCAATTTTATAGAAATGCTTCTTGATTGCAAACTGCTTCCTCTCAACTACCAGACTACAACTCCCAGCAGCCCCTAGCTCTCCCAAGGGCCCATGCGAATGAGGGGGCCCTGAAATTTAATCCTCACCGACTTCACAATAAATTCTTCTTCCTTCCTTCTTTCCTTATAAGGCAAAGTGCTAATCTTCACTCCAGTGGCCTTTGCTGTAGGCTAACTCCAGCAAATATGCACAAGGCCAGTTAAACTGATTTAGCTGGGAGTAATCTTCACAGAATAAATTCGGATGTGGTGAAGGTACAGGTAGAAAAAGTGGATTATTGGATCTGAGTTATACCCTCTTCATTCTTCCTAGGGAATCTGAAAACAGCAAAGGGGACCTGCGGACATCCCAACATAGTTTAGGTATTTACTTCAGCCAGGCTGTGCAAGCTGGTTAATAAAATCCTTTGGACTTGAATTTATTAATTCACTTAGGTTGCAAGAGGTATTTCTTCCCCGCTATTTAGAAATCCTCACTGACTCTCCCCTGGTATGGGTAATACACACCAGGAAAGAGAATCAATAATTTCTTAGCAAATGCAATTTGTTTGATGGATAAATACATGGTGTTCAAAGGAAGGGCTTTAATGATAAAAATGAGGAGTACCATTCTGCTCCAAATCCTCCCTTTACAGATGCTAAAACTGAGTCCAGAAAGTGGAAGAGATGTATTAAAAACCATAGTCAGGCAGTAGCAGAGCCAGAATAGAATTTCCAGTCTGGGCTTCTCTTTGACTGAAATCTGTTTCTAACAGAAGGCAGAGGAATGACCCAGAAGGCAAATAACACGAACCTGTTAAATTGGGTTTGGAGCTGCTGACAACCTGGTGAGGAGATGGTGGGCCAGGCTGGCTCTCTGATGGGAGGTGTACAAACCAGCCTGAGACAGCTGCAGGGTTATTTGGCAGACAGTGTCAAGAGCCTTGAATATATACATGCCCCAGTCCCTGCTCCTGGAATTCTACCTCTCAGAATTAATTACGAGGGTATAATCAGAAGTAAGTGCAAATATATATATATATATATATATATATATATATATATATACACACATATATATACACTTACTGCAGCATCATTTATAACTTAAGAAATTAACATAGGGGTGCCTGGGTGTCTCGGTTAAGTGTCTGACTTCAACTTGAGTGGTGATCTCACCTTTCGTGAGTTTGAGCCCTGCTGGTGCTCTGTGATGACAGCTCAGAGCCTGGAGACTTCTTCGGATTCTAGGTCTCCCTCGCTCTCTCTGCCCCTCCCCCACTTGTGTGCTCTCTCGCTCTCTCTCTTTCTCAAAAATAAATAAATAAACATTAAAAAAAGAAATTAATATAAAATTTGATACATACACATAATTAAAATTTCAGTAGGAACAGTCTTATCATGAAACATAATGATCCCTTTCCTATCATTCCCTCTACTCGCTATTTCCACTGGCCAGACTGTGGCCTACGTTGCCTGTATTTTTTTCCTAGTATCTACCTTCATGTCTCAACCATATGCTCATACTGCTATTTCTTGATTTTTCAATTTCAGACATTATTCATTGATTCCTTATTATGGTAAGTGAGGATTTAGCTCCTCACACTCTCCTTTCCCACTGGTTCTCTTCATTTTTCCAGTATCACAATTGTTTGTTCCATCAATAATCCATTCTTGTGATTTTACAAGAGTTACTCACTCCACAGTGAGTGAGTTACACACTCCACAGACTGTGTGGAACACTCTGATTGCAATTGAGTTTCTATCCTTCTGTTGTTGTTATTGTTGTTTTTCCTGTGGCTCTTGCCTCATTTTTCCATTTGCTTAGTTTTCAGTATTCATAAAATTAGCTTTCCTTGTGTGTTCTGTGGGGTCTGCTACATGTCTATTATTTTTCTGCTTCCTTTTTTTAAATTAAAATATGTTGATTTTCTTTTTCTCAGGAATAGAATTTTGTGATTCATCACTTACATATAACACCAAGCACTCATCCTAACCAGTGTCCTCCTTACCCCTTTAGCTCTTGCCCCCACTCAACACCCTGCCAGCAACCCTGCTTGTTCTCTGTATTTAAGAGTCTCTTATGGTATCTCTCCCTCTCTAGGTTTTTATATTATTTTGCTTCCCTTCCCTTATGTTCATTTGTTTTATATCTTAAATTCCACATACGAGTGAAGCCATATGATATTTGTCTTTCTCTAACTGACTAATTTTGCTTGGCATAATACACTCTAGTTCCATCCATGTTGTTGCTATTGGCAAGATTTCATTCTTTGTGATCATTGAGTAATATTCCATTGAATATATATACCACATCTTTTTTATCCATTCATCTGTCAATGGACATTTGGGCTCTTTCCATACTTTGGCTATTGTTGATAGTGTTGCTATAAACATTGAGGTACATGCGTCCCTTCGAAACAGCACACCTGTATCCCTTGGATAAATACCTAGTAGTACAATTGCTGGGTCATAGGGTTGTTCTATTTTTAATTTTTTGAGGAATCTCCATACTGTTTTCCATAGTGGCTGCACCACTTTGCATTCCACCAGCAGTGCAAAAGAGATCCTCTCCCTGCATCCTCCCCAACTTCTGTTGTTGCCAGAGTTGTTAATTTTAGCCTTTCTGAGAGGTGTGAGGTGGTATCTCATAGTGGTTTTGATCTGTATTCCCCTGATGACAGGTAATAATGAGCATTTTTTCCTGTGTCTGATAGCCATCTGGATGTCTTCTTTGGAAAAGTGTCTATTGATATCTTTTGCCTGTGCATTCATTTCTTCACTGGATTATTTGGGGTTTTTTTTGGTGTTGAATTTGATAAGTTCTTATAGATTTTGGATACTAACCCTTTATCTGATATGTCATTTGCCAATATCTTCTCCCATTCCATTGGTTGCCTTTTAGTTTTGCTGAGTGTTTCCTTTGCTGTGAAGAAGATTTTATCTTGATGAAGTCCCAATAGTTCATTTTTGTTTTTGTTTACCTTGTCTCTGGAGACATGTCAAGTAAGAAGTTGCTGCAGCTGAGGTCAAAGAGGTTGTTGCTTGTTTCCTCCTCTAGGATCTTGATGCTTTCTGTCTTATGGTTAGGTCTTTCATCCATTTTATTTTTGTGTATGGTGTAAGAAAGTGGTCCAGGTTCATTCTTCTGCATGTCGCTGTCCAGTTTTCCCAACATCATTTGCTGAAGAGACTGTCTTTTTTCCATTGGATACTCTTTCCTGCTTTGTCAAAGATTAGTTGGCTATACATTTGTGGGTCCATTTCTGGGTTCTTTATTCTGTCCCATTGATCTATGTGTCTGTTTTTGTGCCAGTACCATACTGTCTTGATGGTTACAGCTTTGTAAGACAGCTTGAAGTCCAGAATTGTGATGCCTCCAACTTTGGTTTTCTTTTTCAAGATTTCTTTGGCTATTCGGGGTCTTTTCTTATTCCATACAAATTTTAGGATTGTTTGTTCTAGCTCTGTGAAGAAGGCTTGTGTTATTTTGATAGGGATTGCTTGTTTTTATTTATTTATTTATTATTATTATTTTTAGAGGCTCCATGCCCAATGTGGGGCTTGAACGCATGGCACTGAGATTAAGAGTCACATGCTGTACTGACTGAGCCAGTCAGATGCCCCTATCAATATTGTTTTTCAAATGGCCAGATATAGCAGATGTTCTATCAATTTCATTAAAATTTTTTTAAATAAAAATTTTTTTTAATGTTTATATTTTTGAGAGAGAGAGAGAGTGCAAGTGGGAGAGGCGCAGAGAGAGAGGGAGACACAGGATCTGAAGCAGGCTGCAGACTCTGAGCTGTCAGGGCAGAGCCCGATGCAGGGCCGAAACTCATGAACCAAGGGATCATGACATGAGCTGAGGTCGGACGCTTAACCAGGCGCCCCTATCAATTTCATTTTTTTCCCCAGACATCTCTGTTCCAGAGCCTTTTGTTTCTCCATTTTGTTTTTTTTTTTTTTTTTTTTTTTTAATTTTTTTTTTTTCAACGTTTTTTATTTATTTTGGGGACAGAGAGAGACAGAGCATGAACGGGGGAGAGGCAGAGAGAGAGGGAGACACAGAATCGGAAACAGGCTCCAGGCTCCGAGCCATCAGCCCAGAGCCCGACGCGGGGCTCGAACTCACGGACCGCGAGATCGTGACCTGGCTGAAGTCGGACGCTTAACCGACTGCGCCACCCAGGCGCCCCTGTTTCTCCATTTTGGAGTGTCAGCTAGATTTCTGGATCTGCCACAAGCTAATACCATCTAACGTCTTTTCACCATTTTCCTGTGTTGTGTCTTCTGTCTCCTTCATCTTATTTCTTTCTCTTTCGAGGCTTATTCCCTTATTTTACTGGAGAACATCCTCCAGAAGTTTCTCTACTAAGGGGGCCTGTTAGGTAAATCTACTGAATCTTTGAGGCGCCTGGGTGGCTTAGTCGGTAAAGCATCTGACGTCGGCTCAGGTCATGATCTAACAATCCATGAGTCCAAGCCCTACATTGGGTTCACTGATGTTAGCATGGAGCCTGCTTTAGATCCTCTGTCTCCCTCTCTCTGCCCCTCCCATGCTAACTTTCTCTCTCTTAAAAATAAATAAACATTTTTTAAAAAAACTAATGAATCCTTGTGGATCAGAAACATCTTAATTCTACCCTTACATGTAATATTGTGTTGAAGTGAACAAAACTAGGTTGATATCCCATTTTTCTCCCCTCAGAATTTAAAAAGTCTTACTTAGTTGTTCTAGCTTCTAGTGTTACATTCTGATTTCAGAATGTCATCAGTTTTTCCCTTCTCTGGAAACTTCCAAGAATTTCTTTTTATAGCTTGTAATCTGAAATTTTAAGATAATTTTATTCTTTTTATTCATCGTGCTGGGCATGTTGGTAGGCTTTTTCCATCTGGAGACAATTTCTCTTAATATAAAAGTATGTCAAATATCAATTGTGCATGGATTCCTTCTTAAAACACAAACAGTAATAATATAGTTTGATTCTCTTCAATTTTTCTGTATTAAATTCTCAAACTCCCCAGAGTTATAAGATGCAGACCAGAAAGGGAGACATTTACTGAGATTATGAATGGCCACAGACATACTGAACCCTCTTTAAACTTATTATATCAATGACTCATTAACTTCAAGTGGAGGATGAAAATCCAGCCCATGTTAAATATACACACTTCCTTTTTTTCTTAAGATTAAAAAAAATTTTTTTTAATGTTTATTTATTATTGAGAGACAGAGTGACAGAGCATGAGCAGGGGAGGGAGGCAGAGAGAGGAGACACAGAATCCGAAGCAGGCTCCAGGCTCCGAGCTGTCAGCACAGAGCCCGATGCAGGGCTCGAACCCACAGACCGTGAGATCATGACCTGAGCTGAAGTTGGACACTCAACTGACTGAGCCACCCAGGTGCCCCTTAAGATTTTATTTTTAAGTAATCTCTATGCCCAATGTGGGGCTCAAATTCACAACTAAGAAATTAAGAGTCGCACACTCTTCCAACTGAACAATCCAGGTGTCCCATTTATACACATTACCTAACTTTTCCTTTTCACATTCTACTCAATTTGGGTTGATAGAATTTTGCATTTCTTTCGTTCTTGAGATATGTATATGTCATTTATTCCTAATTCTTTTTTTTTAATTTATTTTTTTAAGCAATCTCTGCACCAAACATGGGGTATGAATCCTGAGATTGAACCTTGAGATTGAGTCACATGTTCTCCCAACTGAGCCAGCCAGGCACCCCCATTTCTTCCTAATTCCTAAAACCACTGAATTAAAAAAATTTTTTTTTAATGTTTATTTATTTTTGAGACAATGTGAGAGACAGAGTGCAAGCGGTGGAGGGGCAGACAGAGGCAGACACAGAATCTGAAGTGGGATCCAGGCTCTGAGCTGTCAGCACAGACCCCGAAGTGGGGCTTGAACTCATGAACCGTGAGATCATGACCTGAGCTGAAGATGGACGCTTAACTGACTGAGCCACGCAGGTGCCGCAAAATTTTATTTTTAAGTAATCTCTGCACTTGATATGGGGTTCAAACTCACAACCCCAAGATCAAGAGTCCCATGTTCTATCAACTGAGCCAGCCAGGTCCCCCAGGTGTCTTTCTTTCTTTCTTTCTTCCTGTTTAAAACATTTTTTTTTAACATTTATTCATTCTTGAGAGACAGAGAGACACAGTGTGAGTGGGGGAGGGGCAGAGACAGGGAGGCACAGAATCTGAAGCAGGCCTCAGGCTCTGAGCTGCCAGCACAGAGCCTGACATGGGGCTCGAACCCACAAACCGTGAGATCATGACCTGAGCTGAAGTCGGACGCTCAACCGACTGAGACACTCAGGTGCCCCTGGGTGTCATTATTTCTATTTTACCGATAAGGAAACTGAAGTTAGGAGGACAGGTAACTTGCCCAGGTTCACCCAAGAAGGCTCTGTGCTGAATATGTCATGAGGGAAACAAATTCTTACTCTGGAAGTTTTACAGTCTAATGGCAAAACAGAAACACAAATGACTATGATACAAAATAACGCAAATAAATGGGAATTTAAAGGTACAAGTAATGGGTGCCTCTGTGGCTCAGTCAGTTAAGTGTCTTACTTAGGCTCAGGCCATGATCTTACAGTTCATGAGTTTGAACCCCACGTTGGGCTCTCTTCTGTCAGCACGCAGCCTGCTTGGGATTCTCTGTCCCCTCTTCTCTCTGTCCCTCCCCCATTCTTGCTCTCTCCCTCTCTCAATAATAAATAAACATGCAAACAAAAAAGGTGGGGCACCAGGGTAGCCCAGTTGGTTAACTTCTGCTCAGATCATGATCTCACGGTTTGTGAGTTCGAGCCCTGCATCAGGTTCAGGGCTGACAGCTTAGAGCCTGGAGCCTGGTTAGGATTCTGTGTCTCCCTCTTGCTCTCTGCCCCTTCCCCACTCGCACTCTCTCTCTCTCAAAAATAAACATTAGGGGCGCCTGGGTGGCGCAGTCGGTTAAGCGTCCGACTGCAGCCAGGTCACGATCTCGCGGTCCGTGAGTTCTAGCCCCGCGTCAGGCTCTGGGCTGATGGCTCAGAGCCTGGAGCCTGTTTCCGATTCTGTGTCTCCCTCTCTCTCTGCCCCTCCCCGTTCATGCTCCGTCTCTCTCTGTCCCAAAAATAAATAAACGTGGAAAAAAAAAATTAAAAAAAAATAAAAAATAAAATAAACATTAAAAAATTATTTAAAAAAAAGTTGCAAGTAAAATGTTCAGAGAGCACATAAGAAGGAGAATTTTGTTCTAATCTGGCAATGAGTGACAGGTGTTTGGGCTAGGCCCTGAAAGATAATTAGGATTTTTTTTTTTTTTTTAAGTAAGCTCTACTGCTGTATGTAGGGCTTGAACTCACCACCCAACCCCCCAACCCCACCGAGATAAAAAGTTGCACACTCAACTGACTGAGCCAGCCAGGCATCATAATAGGATTTTTTTAAAGTTAATTTATTTATTTTGAGAGAGAGAGAGAGAGAGTGTGTGAATGTGTGTCATTGGGAGAGGGGCAGAGAGAGAGGGGAAAAAGAGGGAATTCCAAGCAGACTGTGCACTGTCAGCAAGGAGCCCAAAACGGGGCTCCAGCTCACTAACCTTGAGATCATGACCTGAGCTGAAGTGGATGCTTAACCTACTGAGCCACCCAGGCACCCCCCCCCCCCAGGAGTCACATGGTCTTCTGACCGAGCCAGCCTGGTGCCCTAGCTGTCCTTCTTTTTTTTTTTTTTTTTTTTTTAAGTGTTTATTTATTTTTGAGATAGAACGCGCGCGCCTGCGGGCGTGCAAGTGGGGGAGGGGCGGAGAGGTAGACGAGGAATCCAAGGAAAGCTCCAGCACAGAGCCGGCCATGGGCTTTAAACCCCCAACAGTGAGATTGTGACCTGAGCCAAAGACAGACGCTTAACCGACTGAACCACCCAGGCTCCCCAGGTGCCCTAGCTATTTTAACCATTTTTTTTTTCTGAGAGAGAGAGGGCATAAGTGAGCGAGGGGCAGAGAGAGAGAATCCCACAAGAGGCAGAGTGAGAGAAAAGAGAGAGAGAATCCCATGTAGGTTTTGCAGTGTCAGCATGGGGCCTCAAGTGGGAAGGGGCAGAGAGAGAGAGAAAGAGGGAATCCCAAGCAGACTCTGCACTGTCAGCGAGGATCCCAAAGCGGGGCTCCAGCTCACTAACCTTGAGATCATGACCTGAGCTGAAGTTGGATGCTTAACCTTCTGAGACATTCAGGCGCCCCATGTCTTAACCATTTTTAAGCGTACAGTTCAATAGTGCTAAGCACATTCACATTATTGTGCTGCCATCATCGTGATCCATTTCCAGAACTTTTTCATCATGCAAAACTGAAACCATACACCAATTAAACAATAGCTCGCCTACTCACCCTTCCAATAGCCCCTGCCAACCACTATTCCACTTCCTGTTGCTATGAATTGGACAACTTTAGATACCTCACATAAATGGAAACATATAGCATTTGTCTTTCTGTGACTGGCCTGTTTCACTTAGCATCATTCTTCATAGTTGATCCATGTCACAGTGTGTGTCAGAATTCCCTTCCTTTTTAATGTTTAATAATATTCCATTGTATATATGGGCCACGCTTTGTTTATCCATTCACCCATTGATGGACACTTGGGTTGCTTCTACCTCTTAGCTATTGTGCATAATGCTACGAACATGGGTGTGCAAATATCTCTTTGAGAGCCTGCTTTTGATTCTTTCAGATATATACCCAAAAGTGGTGTTGCTAGATCATATTGTAATTCTATTAATTTTTTGATGAACTGTCATACTGTTTTGCATGATGGCGGTACCATTCATTGTACATTCTGTTATTTGCCTTTCTAACTGTGTTGATATTTGCACTGATGTTACAAATCCCTGGTAGGTTGATCTGCTATCCCCATAGCACAGTGGCCCCAAATCGCAAATGTATTCTTTACTGCCACACAATCACAGTAAAACAAATGTTCTTGAAGCAGTAAAAATTATTAGTTTTAATTTTACGAAATCTCAATCTTGAGTACATATCTTTTTAATATTCTGTGTGACGAAATGTGGTGAAATCATAAAGCCTTTAAACTGCACATCAAAGTATGAGGTTTATTCCAAGGGAAGGCACCTGTGCAGTCATTTAAGTTTGGAGCAAATCTAGCTGCTTTTATTAGGGGATGTCATTTTTACTTGAAAGAATGATTGACAAATGATGGTTATACAGACTTGGGTATTTGGCAGGCATTTTCTCAAAAGTGAATGAAATGAGACTATTACTTCAAGGAAAACAACGCACAGTATTTGTTGCCAATAATAAAGTTCAAGCTTTCACATGAAACTAGAATTTTGGAAAACTTGCATCTGTCATCAGGACCTTGACAGTTTTGAAATACTTCAAATCTTTTATGATGAGATGGGTGGTGACATTCATGAATGAGATTTTTGATGTTTTATAATGAAACATGTGAGTATTTGGAAGATCAGCATAATGTAGTGAATCAATATTTTCCAAACAACCAATGCATGGTGTCCTAAAATTATTTATGAGTTAGGGTCCTGGCTGGATCAGTCAGTGGAGTGTGTGACTCTTAATCTTGGGGTTGTGAGTTGAAGCCCCATGTTGGATATAGAGATTACTTTAAAAAAAAAAAGTTTTAACTCTTCATGGGTAGAACATCTATTTAAGATACAAGATAGACCAATGGATTTTAATGTAACAGAATAAAAAATTCACTGAAACTAACCTTTAATAAACTCCACACTGAAACTAAACTTTAATAAACCCCATGTGTTGATTATTAATATAATACCAAAGAATATCCACATCCAGAAAGGCTTTTAAAATACTTGGGGTGTCTGAGTGGCTCAGTTCATTGAGCATCTAACTCTTGATTTCAGCTCAGGTCATGATCTTGCAGTTTGTGAGTTTGAATCCCACATTGGGCTCTGTGCTGACAGTGTGGAACCTGCTTGTAATTCTCTCTCTTTCTCTCTGTCACTCCCCCACTCATGCACTCTCTCTCTCAAAATAAATAAATAAGCTTAAAAAGTTAACTAATTAATTAAAAATAGTTGTAACAAATATTCTTTAATCTCAATGCAAAAGATGTAACAAAAGTACAGACAAGAGGTTTCAATACAGTGGAGACTTTAAGGATACTTAAAACCAGGGGCGCCTGGGTGACTCAGTTGGTTAAGTGTCCAACTTCGGCTCAGGTCATGATCTCACAGTTCATGAGTTTGAGCCGTGAATTGAGCCTTCTGCTGTCATGCAGAGACTGCTTCAAATACCCTGTCGCCCCTCTCTCTCTGGCCCTCCCCTACTCGTGCTCACCCTCTCTCTCAAAAAAATAAATATACATTAAAAAAAAAAAGAGTGCTTAAAACTACAAGCTACTAGGGCGCCTGGGTGGCTCCCTGGGGAAAGGATCAGTGGAGAGGGGCAGAGAGAGAGGAAGAGTGAGGGAGAAGGAGGGAGAGGGAGGTAGAGAGAGAGAATCCCAAGTAGCCTCTGCAATGTCAGCTCAGGGCTCAAACCCAAGAACCATGCAATTGTGAACTGAACTGAAATCAAGTGTCAGACACTTGGGGCACCTAAGTGATTCAATTGGTTAAACGTTGGACTTCAGCTCAGGTTATGATCTCACGGTTCACGGTTCCAGCCCTGCATCGAGCTCTGTGCATGCAAAGCCTGCCTGGGATTCTCTCTCTCTCTGCCGCCCCCCTGCCCTGCCCTAAATAAATAAATAAATAAACTTTAAAAAAAGGAAAAAGCACTACAAGATACCATTTTTCATGTAATTAATCCGCAATGCTTAAGAAGTCTAGTAAAGATGCTTAGTTGGGACAGAGAAAAGGTACAAAGAAACAGTCACTTTGACACATAGCTTCTGAAGGAACAGACTTTTATAAAACATTAATATCTATTAATATTTAAAATATATGTGTATGGGGCACCTGGCTGGCTCAGTTGGTAGAGTATGCAACTCTTGATCTTGAGGTTGTGAGTTTAAGTGCCATGTTGGGTGTAGAGATACATAGAAGGAAGGAAGGAAGGAAGGAAGGGAGAAATGAAGAAAGGGAGAGAAGAAGGAAGAAAGAAAGAAAGTTGGTTAAAATAAAATAAAATAAAATATATGTGTATGTTGACCCAGAAATTCCACTTTTAGGAATTTATACTACAAACATATGCACATTTGTTTAAAATTATATATACAGGGAATGGAAAGACTCTAAGTGCCCATAGAGGATGGTTAAATAAATTAAGCTATCCATATAATGGCATAGTATGAAGCCATTGAAAAGAATTGATCAGTTTTATGGGCTTAGTACGTAATTATCTCTAAAATATGTTGTTAATGAAAAAACAAGGTTGAGAACAATATACACAGTTTGCTGTCATCTATGAAAAATGTGTGTGTGTTGGGGGGGGGGGCTTGTGGATGTGCAGCCTCTGAAAACGTATACAAGAAACTTATATAAACTTGTTGGATCACTATGTTGTACACCTGAAACTAATGTCACATTGAGTGTCAACTATACTCAAATATACGTATATATATATATATATATATAAAATATATATATAATAAAGTAGAGTAAGTGAAGTTTGAACAAACAATTTTGTTTAAATAATAAAAATTTAAAAATAAAGAAAGGGGTGTCTGGGTGACTCAGTTGGTTAAGCATCCATCTGTTGATTTCAGCTCAGGTTATGGTCTCACGTTTTTGTGAGTTTGAGCCTTGCATGGGCTCTGTACTGGTGGTACAGAGCTCCTTGAGATTCTCCCTCTTTCTCTGCCCCTCCCCTGCTCATGCTCTCCCTGTTTCTTTCAAAATAAATAAATTAGCTTTAAAAAAAAATTTTTTTTAACGTTTATTTATCTTTGAGACAGAGAGAGACAGAGCATGAACGGGGGAGGGTCAGAGAGAGGGAGACACAGAATCTGAAACAGGCTCCAGGCCCCGAGCTGTCAGCACAGAGCCCGACGCGAGACTCGAACTCACGGACCGCGAGATCATGACCCGATCCGAAGTCGGCCGCCCAACCGACTGAGCCACCCAGGCGCCCCTAAATTAGCTTTAAAAAAATAAAGAAAAAAAAAAAAAGAAACTTGTAACAGTGGCTGCCTCTGAGGTGGAGAATTAGGTTGCTGGAAGACAATCATGGAAGGGAGAATTACTTTTCACTATATGACCTTTTATGTCCTTTTTTTCTTTTTACTTAATGTCTTTTAAAAAATTCACATCAGCCTGGGTGGCTTAGTGGGTTAAGCATTAGACTTCGGTTCAGGTCGTGATCTCGCAGTTTGTGAATTCAAGCCTTGTGTCAGGTTCTGCACTGACAGCTCAGAGGCTGGAGACTGCTTTGGATTCTGAGTCTCCCTCTCTCTCTGACCCTACCCCACTCACACTCTGTCTGTCTGTCTCTCTCCCTCAGAAATAACATAAGCATTAAAAAAATTTTTTTTAATAAAAAATTCACATTAGGATTAGGTTTTATTGTTCACAATTTTTACATAAGTAATTAAAAAAGTAAAATAGTTCCAACAACAATTGGTGAGGATCTTACAGCAAAATGGACGAATATGATAAATATTGCCAAAGTGGAATCAATTGGTCTTGATAACTGATTTGATTTTGAGGGTTTGGATGGTGATAGGGCTAAAAGGAAAGACAAAGAAGAATTAAAGATGATATAGGGGCACCTGGGTGGCTCAGTCAATTGTGTCCCACTCTTGATTTCCACCAGGGTCATGGTCCCAGGGTCATGGTTTGAACCCAAGGTCGGGCTCTATGCTGAGTGTGGAACCTGCTTGAGATTCTCTTTCTTTCCCTCTGGCCCTGTCCCCTGCTTGCTCACTCTCTCTATCTCAAATAAAATTTGAAAATTAAGAAAAAAATTTTTAAAAAGATGATTTGGTTTCCCAGACAGAATGATTGATGGTGTCATAACCCTGAAGAAAAGCAAAAGGAGAGGTTTATGGGTGGCAGTGGGGAGAGGGGTAAGAGACAGTGAGTATTAGGCCTAGGTGCTCCTATCATTTATGGGAGATGCACTTATAATTTACTAAAAGCTGCTAAATATATTTTTACAAACATAGTCTCTTGAATTCAAACAAACAACAAACAAACAAAACTATAAGAGGTAGGAATTACTATCCCTATTTTATAGTAATAAAATAGCCTTATTGATGTGACGAATCTTGCATAACCCTGAACAGCTCTGAAGTGGCAGAGGCTGGACTTGAATGAAAGCTGGTCTTGTACTCCAAGAAAGTTTTTCCCCTCATATACCAAATGCCAGGCTTTGACTGGCAGAGGAAGCAGCTAAGAGAACAGGCTTTGGGCTTGAACAAACTTGGATTCAAATACCAACTCTGTTAATTCCTAGCCGTATGACCTTAAGCAAGTTACTTCACCTTTCAAACATCACTTTCTCCCTCAGTATCTAGTAATGAGATTTAAATTGGATGATATATCTACAGCCTTCGGCAGACACACAGTTGTTTACACTAGGGCAGCTCAACTGTCATATTGATTGGACATGAGACACATCAGTCAGCAAATTGCCTATAAGAACTTTAGCTCTGGAGTTAAGGAAGGAGTACGGATTTACCTCATGTAATGATCATTCACTTAGTGAGCGTTTGCCATAAAAACTGTTCTACTTTTTCTTCAGTATGACAAGTTTTTCATTTAAAAAATAGTAAAAATATAATCTATTTTTATACCATAATTTTTCAATGCTGTAGTTTTGGGCAAAGACACCACTTTACTTGGCACAATAGATTTACTCAGAGAATATCATTTGAAAAAATTTGAATTGTGCTCCAGATTTAGATGAACACAAATTTTTTTTCTTTTGCATATGGATACCAAGTGAGAAAAATGAGATATCTTTTAGGATCCTGCAGTTAGTTGTTTGTATATGTCATCTACATTTTTCTTTTTTTTCCCCAGTATGTATGTGTGTATGTATGTATGTATTTACTTATTTTTTTTCTTAAAGCATATTTATTTACTTTGAAAGAGAGATCATGGGGGGAGGAGAGAGAGAGAGAGAAAGAGAGAGAGAGAGAAAGAGAGAGAACCCCAAGCAGGCTCTGCACTGTCAGCACAGAGCTCAAATGCAGGGCTCGAACTTATGAACTGCTAGATCATGACCTGAGCTGAAATCAAGAGTCTGACACTCAACCTACTGAGCCACCCAGGCACTCCATATTTAAATTTTTTTTTAAGTTTATTTATTTATTTTGAGGGTGGGAAAGGCAGAGACAGAATGAGAGAGAGAATCCCAAGCAGGCTCTGCACCTGCAGTGTAGAGCCCAATGCCAGGCTCAAACTCACAAATGGTGAGGTCATGACCTGAGATGAAACCAAGAGTCAGACACTTAACCCACTGAGCTACCCAGGCACTTTTCAAGTTTTTATTTAAATTCCAGTTAGTTAACATATAATGTAATATTAGTTTCAGGAATAGAATTTACTAATTCAACACTTAACATATAACACCTAGTGCTTATCACAAGAAGTGCCCTCTTTAATCCCCATCACCCATTTAACCCATCCGCCTGTCCTCCTCCCTCCTGCAGCCCTCTGTGTGTTCTCTATTGTTAAGTCATTTTCATTTTTCAAAGCACTTTTGTATGTAGCCTTTATTTTACTCTAAGAGTGTTTTTCCATGTTATAAATTTATTTTTAAGCTCAGTTTAAGTGCAAGATAACCATGAGCCTGAAAAGATGGAAAAACTGGTGAAAATGGTCAACAAGAGAATGTACCTCCTAAAAAGTAACTTCCTTGCTCCCTTACTCCACTAACCACATCTCATAATCAAGTCTTCTTTCTTTGATGAGTTGAATATAATTACTTGAATATTGAATATAATTAATTACATTTTATGGACAAAGATATTAACCTTCTAAGAGCTGTTTATTTGAAGGTTAGTATGGTATATTACATAGTACACATTATATACACAAACCATTATATATAATGGTATATATTGTATGCTCTTATATATTATAATATATAAGACATATAACGTAATATACCATATAATGGTATATATTTATATTATATTATGGTATATAAATCTCCTTACTGCTGCTGTATAAAATAACTTAAAAAATTTTTTTTTGAAGTTTTTATTTATTTTTGAGAGACAGAGAGAGACAGAGCACAAGCGGGGGAGGAGCAGAGAGAGAGGGAGACACAGAATCCAAAACAGGCTCCAGGCTCTGAGCTGACAGCACAGAGCCTGATGTGGGGCTTGAACTCATGAACCACGAGATCATGACCTGAGCTGAAGTCAGACGCTTAACCGACTGAGCCACCCAGGCGCCCCTGCTGTATAAAATAACTTCATTACAAAACTATATCCCATCATATTTATGGGTCCCACCTATAACTTAATTGATACTATAGAGTGTGTAAACAGGAGGATGGAAAACTTGAGAGCCAACTTAGACCTCAAATATACAAATAATTTTTAAACGTAAAGAAATCTATTTATCAAGCAATGAAAATAAATGTTAAGCAATGAAACAGATTCGTATATTCACATATATAATATACTATATATTATAATGTATAGCATATGATATATAATTACAGTTATACAATATGATCTATAACATTATGATTATGATATATACCATATTATTATTTTTACTATATACCTTTATATAATGATATATGTTATATATTATAATCTCTTATTATATATTATAACCTATTATAAATTATAAATTACTGGGGTGCCTGGATGCCTCCATCAGAGGAGCATGCAACTCCTGATCTCAGGGTCACGAGTTTGAGCTCCACTTTCAGTGTAGAGATTACTTAAATAAATAAACTTAAGAAAATAATAACTTATAAATTATTATGTAAGTTATACCATTATATAATACATGAATCTATTTCATTGCTTAATATTTATTTTAATTGCTTAATAAATAGATTTCTTTACCTTTAAAAATTATTTATATACCTTTGGTTCTAAATTGGCTCCCAAGATTTCCATCCCCTGGTGTACACACTCTATAAGATCCTATCCCCTTAAGTTATAGGTGGGACCTGTAATATGATAGGATATAGTTTTGTGATTAAGTTATTTTATACAGCAGCAGTAAGGACATTTTAGAGATATAACGAGGTCCCTAATCAGTTGACTTCAAGGTAATCAAAAGGGAGATAGCCTTGGGTGGGCCTGATTAATCAGCTTGACTTTTTATGAAGGGGCCTAGATGTCACAGATAGAAGAGGTCACAGAGATTAGAAACGTCAGATGCTCATCTGTTGACCTTGAAGAAGAAAACTGCCAGGTCTTAGAGAGAGCCATGTGGTAGGAAATGGTGGATGGCCTCTACAAACCAAGGGCCTCAGTCCTATGACAAAGGAATTGAATTCAGCCAATAACCAATGAGCTTGGAAGAGGATTCCAAGCCAAAAATGAGATTGAAGTTCTGGATGATACCTTGATTTCAGCTTGATAAGAACAGAACAGGGGACCCAGCTAACCCATGCCCAGATTTCTGACCTACAGAAACTATGAGATATTAAATTTGTGTTTAGTCCACACAATTTATTATGCAGCAGTAGAAAACTGGTACAAATGTGTGTAAATTAGCTATTACCACAAGAATTCTATTTAATAAACCTTTCCAAAACTCAGTGGTTTAAAGGAACCACCGTTTATTTGTTATGACTCTGTTGGTCACCTGGGCAGTTCTTTCGACCTGGGCTGGGCAAGGCTAATCTCACCTGAACTTGTTCATGAATCCATAAATACTTGCTGGGTTTGCTGGGGGTTGGTTAGTCTAGAATGGACTTGGCTCCACTCCACATGGTCTCTCATCTCCCAGCAGGCTAGGTGTGTTTGTTGTCATGGTAGCGTCAATGTTAAAGAGAAGAAGAGAAACCATATAAGCAATTGTTCAATTGCTTGAATGAAGCTTTTTACTGTCTCATTGACTGAAGTAAGTCCCATGAGATGAGAAATGAAAATATGCCCACACAAAGACGTGTGAAAAAGTGTTCATAGTAGTTTTATTTGTAAGAGTCAACAACTGGAAACAATTGAAATGTTCATCAATAATAGAAAGAATAAACAAATTGTGGCATTCTCACAAAATGGAATGTAATTCAGCAATAGAAGAGTGAATTACTGACATAAGCAACAGTGTAGATGAACATCAAAACCATTGTGTTGAGGAGTGCCTGGGTGGCTCAGTCATTTGAGTGTCTGCCTTTGGCTCAGGTCATGATCTCACAGTTTGTCAATTTGAGCCCTGCATCAGGCTCTCTGCGGTCAGCACAGAGCCTGCTTCAGATCCTCTGTCCCCTTCTCTTTCTCTTCCTCCCCTGCTCTTACTCTCTGTCTCTCTCAAAAAATAAACATTAAAAAAAAAAAAAAACCATTGTGTTGAGCCAAAGGGTGAGACACAAAAGAGTGTATCTGAATAATTCCATTTATAAGACATTGAAAAACAAAGATAAAGCTAGTCCATGGTGATAGAAATCAAAATAATGGTTGTTTAAAGGGGATAGGAGTTGAGTGGAAGGGGGCATGAGGGCACTCTCTAGGGGAAATGTGCTTTATCTTGATTGGGGTGGTGGTTACACAGGTATATGAATTTATCAAAATTCATTAAATTGGGGCACCTGCGTGGCTCAGTTGGTTAAACTGCGGACGTCGGCTCAGGTCATGATCTCAGAGTTCGTGAGTTTGAGCCCTGCATCGGGCTCTGTGCTAACAGCTCAGAGCCTTGAACCTGCTCTGGATTCTCTGTGTGTGTGTCTCTCTCTCTGCCCCTCCTCAGCTTGCTCTCTCTCTGTCTCTCAAAAAAATGAATGAACATTAAAAAAAAATTAAAAAAACCAAAATTTGTTAAATTGTACACTAGATCTATGCGTTTATTCCTAAATTTTTTATATTTATTATATTTTAATATACCTATATTTATTATACCTAAATTTTACCTTAAAAACAAAACAAACAAAGATTTAGTGGAAAGAATATAAGTGTTGATGTTAAAAAGTCTTGAATTTATTTATTTATTTATTTATTTATTTATTTATTTATTTATTTTAGAGAGAGAGCAAGCAGGGGAGAGGGGCAGAGGGGGAGAAAGAGAGAGAGAGATGCTTGAGCAGGCTTCACATGTGCAGAGCTTGACGCAGGGCTCAATCCCAGGACTCTGGGATCAGGACCTGAGCTGAAATCAAGAGTCAGATGGTCAAGCAACTGAGCTACCCAGATGCCCAATCTTCGAATTTAAATACCATTTTTACTTCCCAGCTGTGTAAAGTCACTTACTTTTGATAGAGCTTAATTTTTTTCATGTACAAAATGCAAAAGTTGTATATCTTGTTGTGGTGGTGGTAAAATATACATAACATAAATTTATCATTTTACAGATTTTTTAAAAAGATTGTATTTTTTAGTAATCTCTACACCCAATGTGGGGCTTGAGCTCACAACTCCAAGTTCAACAGTTGCAATGGTACACTGACTGAGCCAGCCAGGCGCTCCTCATTTTAAAATTTTTATTTATTGGGGTGCCTTGGTGGCTCAGTCGGTTAAGCGTCCGACTTTGGCTCAGGTCATGATCTTGCGGTTTGTGAGTTCAAGCCCCACGTCGGGCTCTGTGCTGACAGCTCAGAACCTGGAGCCTGTTTCAGATTCTGTGTCTCCCTCTCTCTCTCTCTGACCCTCCCCCATTCATGCTCTGTCTCTCTCTGTCTCAAAAATAAATAAACGTTAAAAAAAATTATTTATTTATTTATTTATTAAGTGCATTTATTTTTTGAGAGAGAGAGAGAGCATGAGCAGGGGAGGGGCAGAGAGAGAGGGAGAGAAAAAGAATCCCAAGCAAGCTCCCCACCATCATCAAGGAGCCCAATGCAGGGCTCGAACTCACAAATTGTGAAATCATGACCTGAGTTGAAATCAAGAGTTGCACGCTTAACTGACTGAGACACCCAGGCTCAGCTTAATGATTTTAAAGTGTACAGTTTTATAGCATTAAATACATCTAATACTGTTCTGCAACCATCACCAGTATCCAGCTCCGTAACTTTTTTTTATCTTTCCCAACCAAAGCATTGTACCCATTAAATACTAAGTGTTGGTTCTTTTCTCCCCTAGCCTCTGGCATCTACACTTCTACTTCCTGTTTGTATGAATGGGACTATTCTTGATATATAGGTGGAATCATACAATATTTGTCCTTCGGTGAATGGCTTTTTTTCACATAGTATTGTTCTTCAAGATTCATCCATGTTGTGATGTGTGTCAAAATTTCCTTCCTTTTAAAGGCTGATGACTATTCCATTATGTGGATGTACTACATGTTTTTTATCCATTCATCTGTTGATGGACACTTAGGTTGCTTTCACTTTTTTGCTATTATGAATAATGTTCTGAACGCAGGTATACAAATATCTGTTTAAGCCCCTGCTTTCACTTCTTTTGCATATATCCAGAAGCATATATGCTGGATCATATGATAATTCTATGTTTAATTTTTTGAGGAATTACCTGCCAAACACTTTTCCACAATGGCTGCATCATTTACATTCTCACCAGCAATGTACATGTGTTCCATTTTCTCCATATCCTCACCAATATTCATTTTCTGTCTTGTTTTGTTTTGTTTTTATAATAGCCATCCTAATGTGGGTAAAGCGGTATTTTATTGTTTTTGATTTACATATTCCAATGACTAGTGATACTGAGCACCTGTTCTTAAGCTTATTGGCCATTTATCTTCTTTGGAGAATTGTCTGTTCAAGACCTTTGCTCATTTTTTAATTGGTTGTTTTTTTGTTGTTGTTGTTCAGTTGTAAGAGTTCTTTATATATTCTGGATATCCATCACTTATCAGATATATGATTTGCAAATATTTTATCCCATTCTGTGGGTTGCCTTTTCAGTCTGTTGATAGCCTTTGATGCACAAGGTTTTTTGTTTGTTTGATTTTGATTTTGTTTTTGTTTTTTTAAATTTTTTAAGTTTTATTATTTATTTATTTTTATTTACTTAAAAAATGTTTTTAATGTTTATTTTTGAGATAGAGAGAGAGATCACATGTGAGTGGAGGAGGGCAAAAAGAGAGGGGGACAGAGGATCCTAAGTGGGCTCCATGCTGACAACAGAGAACCTGATGTGGTGCTTAAATTCACCAAATTCAGATCATGACCTGAGCCAAAGCTGGACACTTAACTGATTGAGCCATCCAGGTGTCCCAAGTTTTATTTTTTTATTTTTTCAGAGAAAGAGAGAATGTGAGAGAGAAAGGGGCAGAGAGAAAGAGAGTGAGAGAGAATCACAAGCAGACTCCATGCTGCCAGTGCTGAGCCCATCTCGGAGCTTGATCTCATGAACAGTGATATCATGACCTGAGCTGAGATCAAGAGTTGGACTCTTAACTAACTGAAACACCCAGGCTCCCCCACAAGTCTTAATTTTGATGAACTCCAACTTAGCTATATTTTTCTTTCGTTGGCTATCCTTTTGGTGTCATATCTAAAAAATGATTCCAAATCTATTGTCATGAAAAATTTCCCTTATGTTTTATTCTAAGAGTTTTATAGTTTTAGTTCTTGCGTTTAGATCTTTGGTCCATTTTGATCCAAATTTGTGTATATGGTTATAAGGTAAGGGTCCAAATTCATTCCTCTGTGTGTAGTTATACAGGTTTCTCAACACCATTTGTTGAAAAGACTGTCCTTTTCCCATTGAACGGTCTTGGCACACCCTCAACCATATATGGAGGTTTCTTTCTGAGCTCTCTAATCTATTTCATTGTTCTGTATGTCTGATTTGTCCCAGTACCCCACTATTTTAATTTTTGTAGCTTCATAATAAGTTTTAAAATCAGACAGTATGAGTCCTCCAGGTTTGATTTACTTTTTCAAGTCTCTTTTCGCTATTTGGGGTCCCTTGAAGATGCTATATGAATTTTAGGTTGGATTATTCTAGTTCTGCATACTAACTATGTATGAAACTTTTGATAGGGATTGCACTGAATCTGTACATCACTTTGGATAATATTGACATCTTAACAATATTAAGACATTAAATCCATGAATGTGGGATGTGTCCATTTATTTGTGTCTTATTTAATTTCTTTCAGAAATGTTTTGTAGTTTTCATTGTACAAATCTTTTACTTCCTTGGTTAAATTGATTTTTAGGTATTATATTCTTTTTGATGCTATTATAAATGGAATTATATGTATAATGTAATTTCCTTTTCATATTGTCCAGTATTAGTATATAGAAATGCAACTTATTTTTGCATGTTGACTTTGTATCCTGTTACTTTGCTAAATTGACTCATTTGTTCTAACAATTATTTGTGGAATCTTTAGGGTTTTCTACAAATAAGATCATATCATCTGTGAACAAAGAACTTCCTTTCCAATTTGGATGCTTTTGATTTTTTTCTTGCCTAATTGCTCTATGATTTCCATCACTACATTGTATATAAGTAGTAAAAGTGGGGATGCTTGCTATGTTTCTGATCTTTGAGGAAAATGTTTTAGTCTTTTATCATTGAGTATGATGTTTGCTGTGGGTTTTCATATGCAGCCTTTGTTATGTTGGGATAGTGTCCTTCTATTCTTAGTTTGTTGAGTGCTTTTATCATGAAAGGGTATTTTATTTGTCAAATGCTTTTTCTGTATCAGTTGATATGGTCACGTGGTTCTTTTTCCTTCATTCTATTAATGTGATCTATTACATTGATTGATTTCATACGTTGAACCATCGCTGCATTTCAGAAATAAATCTCACTTGGTCATACACATAATCCTGTTAACATGCAGTTGAATTCAGTTTACTTGTATTTTTGTTGAGGATTTTTGCTTCAGTGTTCATAAGGGATAATGATCTATAGCTTTCTTTTTTTGTAGTGTCTTTGGCTTGGGAATCAGGGCAATGCTAACCTAATACAATGAGTTAGGAAGTAGTCTTTCCTTTTCAATTTTTTGGAAGAATTTGAACAGAACAGATATTAGTTCTTAAACGTTTGGTGGAATTCACCAGTGATGACATCAGGTCCTGGGCCTTTCTTTGTTTCTATTTTTTTTAAGTTTATTTATTTGTTTTGAGAGACAGAGAGAGCACAAGCAGGGGGAGGGAGGGGCTGAGAAAGAGAGGGAGAGAGAGAATCTTAAGCAGGTTCTGTACTGTCAGCACAGAGCCTGACTTGGGGCTTGATCTCACAGACTGTGAAATAATGATCTGAGCCAAAATCAAGAGTTGGATGCCAAACTGACTGAACCACTCAGGTGCCCGTATTTCATTTACTTATTTTTAAAAACTGTTTATTTCTTTATTTCAAGAGAGAGCTTGTGAGCAGGCGAGGGGCAGAAAGAGAGGGAGAGAGCTAATCCCAAGTGGGCTCCATGATGTCAGCCCAGAGCCCTACATGGGGCTTAAACTCATGAACCATGAGATCATGACCTGGGCTGAAACCAAGAGTCCGACTTTTAACCAACTGAGCCATCCAGGCACCCCTAAATATTTTATTTTTAAGTTATGTCCACACCCAACACAGGGCTTGAACCCATACTTGAGATCAAGAGTCACATGCTCTACTGACTGAGTCAGCCAGGCATTCTATCAGATTTTCTATTCATTATTTAGTCTTGGTAGCAATTTGTCCATTTCAGCTAGATTATCCAATTTATTGGCAGATAATTGTTCACTCTTTTATGATCCTTTTTATTCCTGTAGAATTGGTAGTTATGTCTCCACATTCATTTCTGATTTTAGTTGTTTGAGCCTAATCTTGTTTTTCTTGGTCAATCTAGCTAAAGGTTTGTCAATTTTGTTGATCTTTTCCAAGAACTAACTCTTGGCTTTGTTGATTTTATCTCACTAGGTTTTTGTGAGGATTAAATAAGATGATGTGATACCAATTCCTAAAGAAGAAATACAAATGGTCAAGAGTCATATTTTAAAGAGTTCAGCTTCTTCAAATAATTCAAAAAAATTAAGTTAACAGTAAGACACCATTTTATCAAATCATCATAGTTAGAAACAGAACCCAGCCAGAAGTCAACACCTTGTGTGTGGGTTTAGTTACTAAAAGGAGACACTTAGGGGGGCTTCAGGGACATTGGTAATATTTTATTTATTGACCTTGAGGCTGGTTTGATGTTTTAAAAATTCATCAAGCAATGAGGAGTTATTGTTTATAGGGTATAGCATCTTCTGTACCCAATAAAGAATTTCCTATACTCAATAAAGAATTCCTGAATTGGATGGTGTTGATGGTTTCAGAACTATTTGAATGTCCTTAATGTCAATGAATTGTACACTTAAAAATGGTAAGATGGGGGTGACTGGGTGGCTCAGAAGGTTAAGCATTTGACTTGCAATCTCAGCTCAGGTCTTGCTCTCAGAGTCATGAGTTCAAGCCCCACATTGGGCTCTGTGCTGGGCATGAAGCCTACTTAAAAAAATGATAAGATGGTAAATTTTAGGCATGCCTGGGTGGCTTGGTCAGTTAAGCGTTGGACTCTGGATTTCAGCTCAGGTCATGATCTCACGGTTTGTGAGTTCAAGCCCCACATTTGGCTATGTGCTGGGAGTGTGGACCCTGCTTGTGATTCTCTCTCACTCCCTCTCTCTCTCTGCCCCTACCCTGCTCACTCTCTCTCTCAAGACAAATAAACTTTTAAAAAAAGATGAAAAATTTTATACTGTGTGTATTTCACTACAATTTTAAAAGTTTATTCAACTATATATTTATAATTTGTGCACTTTTATGTATATTACTTATATTTTAATTATTAAAAAATATAGTAATAGGATGGGAGTCTGCAGTAAGCAATCACTGCTGGTGAAAGTGTAACTGATAATTTCTGGAAGACAATCTAGCTACATGGCTGTAAAGCTATAACCTTTGTCTCAGGAATTCTACATCTAGGAACTTATCCTGGGGCACCTGTGTGGCTCAGTCAGTTTAGTGTCCGACTTTGGCTCAGGTCGTGATCTTGGGGTCCATGAGTTCAAGCCCTGCATCAGACTCTGTGCTGACAGCTTAGAGTCTGGAGCCTGCTTCAGATTCTGTGTCTCCTTTTCTCTCTCACCACTTCTACTCTGTCTCTCTCTCTCAAAAATAAAAATAAACATTAAAAAAAATTTAAAAAGACAGTGAAATTAAATTGGGATAGTTCTCAATAGCAGTCATAAAAGATGACAGAAGCAAATAAATCTAGAATTGGACATAATAGATTTAGCCAAGGGATGACATGATGCGTGATATAGCTTCTACACCTCATCTGTGTTAGATATCACTAATAAGTTATTGAACCTACATGTGATTCAATAGATGTTTTCTACACAATGCCCCCAGCAGCCATTACCAGGTAATTGGAGCTGCCAATGAGGCCCTACCTAAGGTATTCTAATCATTTAACATTGTGAGAACACGGAGGACCATAAATGTAAGGGGACTGGCCAAAGGTCATTCAGTGGCTGACAGAGAACACCTATTCTGTATAATGTAAAATCTGTTTTCTTTTGAGATTTGAATCAGTTAACAATGCCCCAGAAACCAGCAAGGGCACATGAAAATCTATATAGGATGGATCATTTCTATCTAGGAAGACAGTTTCCTATGGCATTAAGAAATCCAAGGGGGCAGCAAGGGACAGAGAGCAGAATATTGATGTTCCTCCTCCTACCCCAGGGAGAAGGCAGAGGTTAATGAGGAGGAAAATGAAGATCCTTCCATAAGCCTCATAATTGTGTAATTCTTGAAAGTATCCCACCAGGTAGTAGGGAAAGAAGGATGATGTTCCTCTACAAGCAGCATCCCACAAGAGGGGACACTCAACTCTATTTGTTCTATTTGTTCAGGTTCTCACAACCAGAGTTTAAGAGTTCTTCAGAAACTAACCAGCCAACTAACTAACTAACCAACCAACTAAAGTAGTCCTCCTCCACTTTTTGTCCCAACTCCCTGTCTTACTTTCTTCTGAACATCCTCAGATTTTACCTAATAGATATAAATGTCTGATTTTCATTAAAACATATTTGAATCTAAGGGATAGAATTCCTCTAGGTAATAACTTCTTTGGGGAAGAAACTTCAAGTCTTTTATAGCTGCTCTCTGCACATATCCCTAAGATGGCATCCACAGGTATGAAGTGTTAATGTGTTGAGGAAGCCTGAAACCTTGGATCTATTTGGTGTCCTTGTGCTATACTTTGACTTGTCTAGATGTTCAGCAACCTATTGGTCAGTGAGTGGTGTATCTTGTAGCCTGGCCTCTCTAAGCTTGCTAATTGTCTGGAGGAACCACAACTCTTTCTGAAATCTGGTTGTTACTACTTTTCGTTCTAGGTCCAGTGAGCTCTACAGAGCTACTTCCCCCTAGAGTTGTCAGTTAGTCTCTTGGCTATCTTCCCTATGTCTCCACAGGATATGTGGGAACTTCTAGATACATTCTATACCTCAGTGGGGATAAGGGCCACTAACTTGTAGAACTTCTTCCAAGATTCTGTGTCTAATTTTGTATATGGAAGAAGTTGTGTTCTAGTTCTTTAAAAATTTCCTCCCTGTCCTCATCACATAAGCTTTAATACCCACAAAATATGGATTCACTCCTAACTAAAAGGCACTCTGAGGGGCTAAATGCAGGCTTTCTTTCTCTTCCCAACTACACAAGGCCATTACTTTTACTAAAGTAATGTAGCTGCTTGCCTGTGGGTGTGGATATAGTCTGCAAATCATCTTTACCTGGAATTCCAAACAGAAGCAAAGCAAAAATGCTTTCTATTCGGAAAGGCTAGAGTAGAAAGACAGAGGTGTGTGTCTTTCAATCACTGCCTCTCTTTTCCTTCTTATTCCTTCTGCCATTTAACTAAGAGCCAGGCTTTTCTTTTACTTTCCTATGTCACATTTTCATGGCTTAGCTGTCCTAGATGAAAGGAGCATCTCCTCTGGAGTCTGGGGAGAAATGAGATTCTTACTATGTACCAAATTTTATAAGTTAAATGGAATTAAGGAAATTTAGCAAATTCTTTTTCTCTCCACTAAGCCTATTCTACTCTCTCCTGATTATGGAAATAAGTCTCAGAGCTCTACTTCAGGCCAGAGTCTAGGCTAGAACATGATTTAAAGAAAAAAATTAAAATGAATCAGCTTGATATTTGTTAAAGTATTATACTATTATATTTTACTTTTTTTTTTGAGAAGTCAGAAGATTGGATTTGTACATGACATAATCCCATTTTAAATGTTGGCAAATAATTAAAAAATTTAAAAATGTAGAATGTATAAAATAATATACTCTTCTAGTGCTAGGAACCAAAGGGTTCTAAGAGATTTAAAGATATTAACTAATTCTCCCAACAATGCATTTTACAGAGGAGGATACTGAGGCATAGAGCAAGTTACTTGACCAAGATCACATAGCTATATGTGATGCAAACCAAATACATGTCTATGGGGAAGATTTGTCTGCAAGGCAACCAATTTGCAACCTCTAGTTCATGATATATTGGAATAAGCTAGAAAGAAAAAACCTTTGGATTCTGGCTTGGCTTCTCTGCTGAATGACCATGTAGTGGTCACTTAACCTCTGTAAATCCCTCTGTAAAATAAGCATAATATGATTAACTTTGCAGTGCTCACTAAGTGTTGGTTTTCTCTTTTCTCCTATGTGGATGCTAGCACCGAACATTCATGATATGCTTGTATATTATCTGCAATGCACAAATCTTGTCTATTGTTCAAGACCCAATATATTCCCAATACTTCCAGAAATAATCTGATATGATAGACAGTGCTAGACTTGAGGTCAATATGCTTGTTCCAGTCCTGATGCTGTTATGAATCGTTTGTGTGATCTCACAGAAGTTTCTGAACCTCAGTGACTCCATCTTTAAAATGTGGTGTTGGACTGAATCAAATGGCCTTCAGATGTGTCTTGAGAAATGCCACATTTCTCTAATGGTGGGAAGTGTCATGAAAGAAGAAGAGAGAGGGCAAGGGGAAGGATGGATGAGCGGATGGGTTCCCCATCTCCACTTCAAATTTAGCAACTCCATTTTAAGCTCAGATTTTATTAGAAGGGAATATTCTACTGCCAATAAAACAGGTGGAAACCACTAGACCTTTCATGTACCCATATTCTCTAAAACAATCTCTTTTTTTTTTGGTTTCTCTTTTGGTTTCCTTTTTGTTCTAAACATGGAACTAAAAGATCTGACATGTTTTAGAAATTCCATCTGAAATATACATTCTTTTGTCCTTTCCTCTTTCCTACGCAGAAGTGAAGAGGCCTAAGCAAGGACAAACATGGATACTTCCAGTGATTCCACAGTTTTCAGCAAAATGTGACAGATTAAGAAACTTCTCAGTTTCAAAACAGCTACCAAGTGACATGCAAAAGTCACAAATGGTCTCTTTTTATCCTGTGACTTTAGGAATTGCTCATTTGCATTTCAATGTTTCTTGCTGGGTGGGAATGACCTTCAGGAGGCAACTTCTTTGTATTTACCTGATTGTCTCTCAGCTATCATGAACTCCATTAGAGCAATTTTTCTCCACCTGAGGCTAGGGAACTGTACGAAGGGGACTAAATCAAGCCTCCATTCTCTTCAGTCTTCCTCAGTTTCTGTTTTAGGGCAAGATAGACCCAAATCTACTTCCCAGTTTTCTGCTTGGAAATAAGATGAGCATCCTTTAAGTCAGATCCTCAAAGCTCCTTCAATGGAGGTGAATGAGGACATACAATACCTGCAAATCATCACCCATCTTCAGAGAAGAATTACAGTATTCTTGAAACATCATGGAACTTTCATTTCTGATCTTCTAAATGAAAGCTGATTTATCTTTTGCTTTGAAAACTGTTTGGTGCATTGAAAAGCCTGGGAGGCTGTCACTCAAATCTTCATTCTAATTTCACACCAGCATTTAGGTGCCTTGGGGCAAATTACTTTCTGGACTAGGCTGCTATTTTACTATTGGGAGTATTGGAGTAGATGCTTTCTGAGATCCTTCTCAATTTAGATATTCTAAGGACAAATTACTATAGAGGAAATTATCTCCAGTTGTTGGTTCGGTCTTCAAAATCACTATAGGATCTAATTTTGAGGTTAGGCTGTCAGAGTTGGCCCTTAATAGTCTATGCTCTGGGCTTCAGATCTGGCTGTCTAAAGGAAGGAAAGCTGGGTCTCTTTGGGATGACTGGCTTGTTTCCTCATTGGTTGGGATTCTTCATGTTCAGAGGTCCACTGGGAACTTCAGTTCACCATCATTTCCCCTATACAATGGTATCTCCGCAGTCAGGTGTAAGATGGTGATCTGGACCCCTCACTGACATTACACCCAACTCTCCAGACAGTCCTTTCATTAATTTCTTTCATTCCTCCTTCATCACTGCATCATGGTCCCTTTAAGGCAGCGGCCATAGTTGAGTGGTGGGAGCAGCTGCTGGCAGCAAAGAGACTTGCAGGATTTGGCCTACCCTTGGCCACTCACAGCGCACGCTCAGGACCGGGGGCTTGGTGGGAAAGGAAGGAGGGGCTTAAGGTGCGCCTGCGCAACTGGGGCGCGCGCAAGGGGCTGGTTTGGTGATCCCTTTAAGAAACCGCAGGCGGAGGAATTTCTCTGAGAGAAAATAATCCTACTCACGGGGCCCCTTGGAGGCCATTAACCCCCCGAGTCCCGGCCCCCCCTTTTCCCGGGCAGGCCCTACCGCCCACGCGCGCACCCGTGGGATCTCAGGATCTCAGACCCGGCGCGCGGCATCCGCCCCCTCCCCACTCTCAGCGCCGGGCCCGGTTGGGTCCGGGGAAGCTGCCGCGAGGCGGCCGTGCCTGCAGTGTGGGCGGGGGCCGGGGGCCCGAGAGGTTCCGCCGCCACCGCGCCGGGAGCCGCAGCGGTTCCGAGCGGGGCCCAACATGGCGGAGAGAGAGGTGGAGTCCGGCCCCCGAAAGAGGGTAGGTGAGGTGAGGCAGAACTCGGGCGGCGGGCGGCGGGCGGCGGGGGGCGGGGCGGGAGCCGCGTCCCGGGGCCGGGAATGGGCCAAGCGCAGGCTCGTGGAGGGGTCGCGGAGGCCCCGTTGGAGAGAGGCTGCGGGCAGGACTGAGGCAACCTTGGGTCTGGAGCGTGCTGGAGAGTGGTCCTTCGGCAGGTGGGACAAAGATTTGCTGCTGGTTAGGAGGGGGAGGGGCGGGGGGTTGTTTGCTTTTTTTATTTTTCCTGCATTGGGGGTGGCTTATCTGGGCCAGGGGAGGGAAGGTGTCAGATTGTTAAGTGCATCTTTAGTAAATCAGAGTCTGGAAGTTTAGCTGGGGAGAGGTCAGGTGGGGGTGGTGGTGGCGGGAATAAGTCGTGGACGGGTCTCAAGAGGAATAACCTGGAGGGTTCTTCAGTAACACCGTCGCGAATTCATGCTCCTGCCTCCTTTCCCCTCCCCCCCCCCATAACCGTTATCAAGACTAAGGTGGAGGTGGTGCTCTTACCTGTGAAGAAGTGGGGTCGTTGGCATGTCCTGATGTAGGAGAAAGATTTTGGCAACTCTAAATGTCATGTTCTAGTCTAGCCTCTTTACCAACAATTAGGAACGTGGAAGAGTATGACAAGTTTTGTCATAACAGGAATGCACCCAACCAACCTGCAGAGGTGAAGCCAGTTCTGCATAGTAGTTGTTGAGTGCTTTTAAAGTTTGTCTTGAAACTTTTATTTAATTCTGAATGGTTTTTTTTCAGACGGAGAACGATACTGTACTATCGATTGAGCAATATTTTTCAGATTTTTTTTTTTTTTTTTTACTTCCTACCCCCCCCCCCCCCCAGCATGTTGAGCAGTAAGTTTCTTATCAGGAATCTTGCTTTTGGGAATGATCACAAAATGATCAAATTAGTGTTAAGTCAATTACGTAAAAAATTACTAGATTTTTACTGATAGTGCCTTTTTTGATTTAGCAGAGTTAGCAATCTCTTGATGATATTAGGGATAGTCATTTGAGTGCTTACTATGTGTCTGGCATTGTGCTTTTTAGGAAGAATTTACCTTTCCATTAGCTATGTAAAACCCATTTTGCAGGTGAGGAAATACAGGCTTATAGAGAAATATAGAGAGGTTAAGTAATTAAGATCAGATAGCTATTTAAGAGGTTGAGTTTGGATTTGAATTCAGGTTTGTCCCAACTACAGTACTTGTGTAGGTTGCCAATCTATGTTTCTTTCCTTAAAAGCTTAAATTATAAATAGCCAAAGAAGTGTCGAATAGTTTTTTTCCAACAATTTATTAGGAAATATTTTCAACTACACAGCAAAATTGAAAAATTTTACAGGTGGCGTTCATATACCCACTACTTAGATTGTTCTATTGACATTTTACTGGTTTTATTACATATTTATTCATCTATTTAGTCCTTTATCCTTATATCAGCTATTTTAATGCCTTTCATTGTCGTATTTGGAGTAATTACAATTTAATGTTGACAGTCTTAGGTTTATAAAAGTTTAGCTCATCATGCAATAATTAGTCATAGCTAGAGAACAAGTTAAGCTGTATAATGATAGTGTACTAAGTAGTACATTTAATGTAAATATTGGGTATAGAATGCATGTCTTGAAATCTTAAATTACTCTTCCAGTTGTGAGTCAGTTTTAAAGTCGATCCTCATATTTGAGTGAAGGCAGATGGCATGTGATCCACCATTAAAATATATAGGGTAAATTACTTTAGTTGTGTAATGTTCTTTCAAGGAGATTGCTGAATCCAGTTGCTATTATTGCTGTTGTCATTCACCTTATAAGATGGAATGTTCTAGAAAAACATCTGCGTGCTTTGGTAACAATTTCAACTGGATTTTAAATACTTCTTGCTCTTCTAATATGCTTAAACGGTGCTGCACTGGTGGTAATCTAAATTATTATTTTTTAATATGTAATATATGTAGCGCTTCCACAGGTTTTACCATTATTTTACCAATTTCATTGTGGAGGAAGGTTACATTCATTATTTTTTAGATTCCATAATCCATTTTAAAGTTGTTATTTAATTTTTTTTTTTTTTTTTAAGTAATCTCTACACCCAATGTGGGGCTCAAAATCATGGCCCTTGAGATCAAGAGTCACATGCTCTACTGACTGAGCCGGCCAGGTGCCCATCCATTTTGTTTTGATATCAAAACAAAATGTTCAGTAGGGTTATCCCGAACTGTACACATGGTATATGCACTTTTTTTTTTTTCACTCACTTTTTGGTGTATGCTAAACTCCATATGGATTCCATATGTATATTCTAAACAGGTTAGTGAGGACTATGTGCAAAAGTACAAGATCTTTTTAAATAATTTGGTTGTTTGCTTTGAGGTAGCTAAAAAAAATTGCACAGGCCTAAGTAATAAATTTAGGTTATTTCATCTCAAATTGCATTGATATGACATGGTATTATATTTATGATACTGCTTTGACTTTTATAATCCTAAGTCACAAGTTGTTGAGCACCTATGTTAGTTGATGTACCTTATGCTATGCATTATGCTATGGTATTTATGATCAGCTAGAATAATACATTCTGGCTCTCCTGCTAAATTGCCAACTCCTTTAGAGGAGGGACCATTGTACAGCATTTTGCATCTCCAACACCTAAGACTTCCACATAATAGAACTCAAAAGACTTGGTTTTTGGTAAGAAAGTTCAGTTGTTATAGTAGAGTGTGTATGGTGTGGGTACCAAGTTATCTGTTTTGTAATTTTGGAAGCTTTTGTAAATGTTTCATACCATCTTTATACTCAGTAATTCTCTCCTATGGATCCAGATTTAGGGATCTTCTGATTGTTCAGGATTTTGGTTAGATGGAAGAGTGTAAACAACCTTAAGTTTTGTGTAGGCCTGCCTGGTGTCTTTTATGCTTGTGGGCAATTAGAACAATAGGTATTCATTAGATAAGGTTGATTCGATTGTATTCTGACTATATTGGAATGCCAGTCTCTCAATTTGTGAACTTGAGGAAGCTGAGTATGTGGGTGTGTCGGCACTATATCCATCTATCATCTGTGCTAAGAACAAGTTCACATGATGGCCAGTATTATATACACATACACTCTTTCTCATTTTAAAGTTAGGATATTTTTGAGATAATGTTTATGAATTTTTTTTAAGATTGCAAAATTTTTATTTTCTTTTTTTTTTTTTAATTTTTTTTTTCAACGTTTATTTATTTTTGGGACAGAGAGAGACAGAGCATGAACGGGGGAGGGGCAGAGAGAGAGGGAGACACAGAACCGGAAACAGGCTCCAGGCTCTGAGCCATCAGCCCAGAGCCTGAAGCAGGGCTCGAACTCACGGACCGCGAGATCGTGACCTGGCTGACGCTTAACCGATTGCGCCACCTAGGCGCCCCTATTTTCTTAAATAAGTTTTAAAATTCATTAGGTAGGTTTGTTGTAAATAGTGGAATTATTTTATATGTGGCTATTATAGTAAACCTATGAAGCAGGCAATCTAAATCTGGTGGCCATATTGTTTTGTGAAATCCCTGTATATTTTTTTTTATGTTTATCTTTGAAGGAGAGAGAGACGGAGTGTGAGTGGGGGAGGGGCAGAGAGAGAGGGAGACAGAATCAGAAGCAGGCTCCAGGCTCTGAGCTGTCAGCACAGAGCCCGTCGCAGGGGTTGCGGGGCTTGAACTCACAAACCGCGAGATCATGACCTGAGCTGAAGTCGGATGTTCAACTGACTGAGCCACCCAGGTGCCCCCTATATCTTTTCAGAGTTTACTTACAGAATGATGATTTTTGTAAATGTATATGTTATTAAGTGGTCTAGTAAGTTGTATCCGTTCTTAAACTTCTCTGTATATTAAATTTGGGACATATATGTTTGGTATACTTAAAGATAAACATATGTAGAAGTAGTATGCTTCAATTTTTGTAAAAACTGACCATTTTCCCCTCCCTACATACATGTGTATATATGTATGAGCTTGGAGAAAGTTGTGGAGGATACATTTCAGGCTACATGTTACCGTTGATTATCTTCAAGGGTTTGAGATAAGGGAAAGGGAGAATAGGGGAAGATTTTTGCAAAATGGAAAATACTCATGGTATAATATTAAGTGAAAATGTAGACTGTAAAATGTTATCCATATTATTATTGTAAATATGTAAACACTGAACATGCATATAGACAAGGAATAGAAAATAATATGAACAAATGAAAACATTGATTTTATCACGTGATGGGATTATGGAGTTTTGTTTTGGATTTCTGTTATTTTAATATTTTGTTAAATATTTGCAATAATTGCAAAAGGTTGATCCTTCTTAGTTCCTTGATGAACTTTTTATCTTTTGTCTTTTTGCTAAATGTTTTACTTAAAAGCACAAAAGCATGATGTCACAGGAGAGCCTGGTGGCTCAGTCAGTTAAGCATCTGACTTTGGTTCAAGTCATGAACTCCCAGTTTGTGGGTTTGAGCCCCATGTCGGGCTCTTTGCTCTCAGCACGGCGCATGCTTTGGATTCTCTGTTTCCCTCCATCTCTGCCCCTTTTCCCGCTTGCACTTGCTTGCTTGCTCTCTTTGTCAAAGATAAATAAACATTAAAAGAAAAAAATCACAGCGGTACGTATTATTAAAAATATTTGCAGTTCACGTGTCTAGAATGTAAAGCATCTGCTTGAAGAATGCATTGGTTCTGTATAGAGAGCATTTGAAGAGCCCAATCTAGTGAATTGTTTTCACAGTGCCCATCTTATAACTAGCAGAGGTTTCTATAAATAATACTTGATATTTATAGACATTTAAGTTCTAGTCATTATTCTGATTATTTTATATGTAATATATCCTCCAGTCCTTATCAATTCCAATTCCATAAACAGTGGTCACTGTTACTGTCCCATTTTATAAATGAAGAAACTGGGGCAAAGAGTTGTTTTTTGTTTTCTGGGGTTTTTTTGCTCAGGGTCCTAATATAATAAGTTAAACCAGTATCAAGTACTACCTGAAAAATTATACTGTTTGATAAAGTTTAGGTTAGAATTTATTATAACAACATGTAAGAGTTAATATGTCTACTAGTTAAATGTAATATATGTAACATAGAATACATGTATATAATAATATGTGTAAAATGGTCTAGGTCCCGAATTCATTATGTGGAATTTTTGATGATTAAAATCAATTGAATTATATTTAAATTGATGTATAAACTACTTCTCAGGAAGCATCGAAATACATTCCAGTTTGAGGTAACCTTAAAACATATCTTCACAACTCACAAGTTTATTTTTAATAAAGTAGACACTAAATATTTTAAAATTATGATATATTTTAAAGTTTGTGCTTCCTTTGAATATGGACTTATTTTCTTATTTGCTAAAGACAGTATAAGGAGATAAATGTAAAATTGCAATTTCTATGGTATTTAGTGGATATTTTTGAATTCTACATTAGATCAACCACTCTTTAAAGAAGAATAACTTGGGGCGCCTGGGTGGCGCAGTCGGTTAAGCGTCCGACTTCAGCCAGGTCACGATCTCACGGTCCGGGAGTTCGAGCCCCGCGTCAGGCTCTGGGCTGATGGCTCAGAGCCTGGAGCCTGTTTCCGATTCTATGTATCCCTCTCTCTCTGCCCCTCCCCCGTTCATGCTCTGTCTCTCTCTGTCCCAAAAATAAAATAAACATTGAAAAAAAAATTAAAAAAAAAATAAAGAAGAATAACTTTTCTTATAAGTATTCTGATTATTTTACTGTGCATTAACTATGTAATTATTTTAGTAAAGGAAAGAGAAAAGAGAGCATTATAGTATTAAGTTGAACTATATGAAATTGCTAATATTTGACCATTTGACTTACAAAAACACATTTTCTTTCTTTTTTTTTTTTTTCAAACAACGAATAATCACTTTATTAAAAAGGTTGATTTAAGCATCTACAATGGTGACTTCAACCTCACCGCCTGGCTTAATACTGATGGAAGTAATCTTAATCTGCTTTAATAATCTCAGAAGCACTGTGTGCAAATCAGTGAGTCGCTTGTGGATCCTCATCTGAAAACAGACACAAGTCTTTTTTTTTTTTTTTTTTAATGTTTATTTATTTTTGAGAGAGACAGAGACAGAATGTAAGTGGGTTAGGGGCAGAGAAAGAGGGAGACACAGAAGCAGAAGCAGGCTCCAGGCTCTGAGCTGTCAGCACAGAGCCCGATGACGGGCTCGAACTCACGAACTGTGAGATCATGACCTGAGCCAAAGTTGGATGCTCAACTGACTGAGCCACCCAGGCGCCCCCAGACACAAGTCTTAGAACCTTTACTACAAAGAGTTTCTCTTGTAGTGATTCTCAGGGTCTTGGTAGGCATCCGAACTTGTCCTTTCACTTTTAGATTCTTTTCCTTTGCACCTCTAATCAAGTCAGCACATACCTTCTCCAAAGATTTTACATTGCAGCTGGTTAGAGTGATTCTGATTCAGTGAATTGCCACATCTGGTTCCACGTGTCTTCCCGGTGTCTTGAAAAGCCATGGCTGTGGCGTGGCTTCCTGACTGACTTGTTCTTGGGCAGAAGTGAGCGGTGGTGAGTCAGGAACAGGAGCTGGGTGCCTGGAGCTCCGTTGTAGCTGTGACCATGTCTTTCTCAAAGAGCCAAAAATGCATTTTCATATGCCTCAATCTAATAGAGCATGGGCTTCTCAAAGTCAGGTTATGGTACAATCTCTGGTGTTGAGCAATATTGGGATAATAACACCCACACACATTTATACTATGTTATATTATAACATAAACAGTTGATTAACATATTTTTTATGTTATATGTATTATGTACTATACACTTAACAATAAAGTAAGCTGGAGAAAAGAAAAAAAAATTTTTTTTAATGTTTACTTATTCTTGAGACAGAGACAGAGCGTGAACAGGGGAGGGGCAGAGAGAGAGGGAGACACAGAATCTGAAACAGGCTCCAGGCTCTGAGCTGTCAGCACAGAGTCCGACACGGGGCTCGAACTCACGGACCGTGAGATCATGACCTGAGCCGAAGTCGGATGCTTAACCGACCAAGCCACCCAGGCGCCCCTTTAATGTGTATTTTTGAGAGAGAGAAAGCATAAATGGGGGAAGAGCAGAGAGAGGGGGACAGAGGGTCTCATGAACCGTGAGATCATGACCTGAGCTGAAGTTGGTTGCTAAACTGACTGAGCCACCCATGTGCCCCTGCCTCTTTTTTTATTGAGATAATTTTATTTAATTTTTATTAAATTTTTAAAAATTATTTATTTTTGGGGCGCCTGGGTGGCGCAGTCGGTTAAGCGTCCGACTTCAGCCAGGTCACGATCTCGCGGTCCGGGAGTTCGAGCCCCGCGTCGGGCTCTGGGCTGATGGCTCGGAGCCTGGAGCCTGTTTCCGATTCTGTGTCTCCCTCTCTCTCTGCCCCTCCCCCGTTCATGCTCTGTCTCTCTCTGTCCCAAAAATAAATAAAAAAGTTGAAAAAAAAATTATTTATTTTTAATATTTTAATTTTTCAAGTTTATTCATTTTGAGAGAGAGCAGGGTAGGGGCAGAGAGAGAGGGGAGAGAGAGAGAATCCCAAGCAGGCTCTACACTGTCAGTGCAGAGTCCTATGTTGGGCTTAAACCCATGAACTGTGAGATCATGACCTGAGCTGAAATCAAGAGTCAGATGCTTAGCTGACTGAGCCACCCAGGTGCCCTAGTTGAAATATTTTTAAAGAAATCTCGAGAATCACATCATTTAATCTATACATACTTACGTATGTATATTTAATAAGTAAGAATTAAAAAAAAATGAAACAACTCCAATACTACCATACCTAGTAAAGTTAAGAGTTCCTTAATCCAGTCTGTTCAGATTTCTTTGATTCTCTAAATGTTTTCTTATAGTTGGTTTGTTTTTAAATCACTATCCATATAAGATTTACCATTTGATTTGGTTTATATGCCTCTTAAATTTCTCTTAACTTCAACCATCTTCCTCCCTACTGTATACACCCTGAACTTTTCCCCATGCTATTTCTTTGTTGTAAAAACTAGGTCATTTGTTCAGGAGAATTTCCCACATTCTGGATTTGGCTGCTTGAATTCTTGTGGTGTCTTAACATGTTCAATTACCCTTCATATTTCCCACAAATTAGTAGTTACATATGGAGCAGTAGTTCTCAACTTTGGCTGAAACTTGAGAATTACCTGGAGAGCTTTTAAATATCCTGATTCTCAGGTTACATCTCACATGAATTAAATCAGAATTCATGGGTGGATTCAAGGCATCAATATTTTTAAAAATTTTCCCAAGTGATTCAGTCTGTAGCCAGGATTGAGAACTTGAATTGGTAGAGCTTTATTAGATTTAGATTCAGTTTTTTTGGAAAGAAAAATTCATAGAGTAATTATATAATTTATTTCCAATAAGTTTTAGAAATAAAGGGTGTGCTGTTTTATAATTATAGTGGGACAATAGCCATAAACAGGGAGTATCCTGGACAAATTAGGATATATAATCACCCTGTTAGATGGTTACATCATTCTAGGAGGCATCTAAATGGTTGTCACACTTTAGTGATACTAATATTGATCCGTTTACATTCTTTCTGTCAGTGGAGTCCAAACATTACAACTTCTTAACCTTTCACCTAATGAATTTATCAGCCATAGATGATTGTTGTCTAGATCCATAATTTCCTTTGAGGAATGATTTTTTTTTTAAATCATTTCTTCTGTATTTATTCACTGGAATTTTTCCATAAAGAATTCCTTCATTGGTTGAATTCCTTCAACCAACAATTTGATTATTATTCACCAAATAACCATTATTTGGTTACCTTATAATATTTATACAGGAAAAGCACAGAGTAAATGCGTATTTTTTTTCCCCTTTATTTGCCAACTTTCAGAAGAATGAATTGATGTCCCTACAAATCCTAAAGGTGAGACTTGGGAGGTGATATCATTATGAACACATGGATTTTTAATATATTTGATATATTTAAATTTACTGTGGTCAGTATTCTTTTTGATGTTTAAATTTGGTATATATTTTATTAATGGCTATTTGTAATAGTATCCTAAGGCTGCCGTAACAAATTATTACCAACTTGGTGGCTTAAAATGGCAGAAATTTTATTCTCTCTCAGTTCTGGAGGCTAGATGTCTGAAGTCAGAGTGTCAGCAAGGCCATGTTCTCTTTGAAGACTCTAGGGAAGAATCCTTTCTCACTTCCAGCTTTTGGAAGAATTCTGGAAGCTTCTGGTGGATTGATTTGTGTTCCTTGATTTGTGGCAGTATAACTCCAGTCCACCTCCCTCTTCACCTGTCATTCTCTCTGTGTGTTCTGTCTTTTCTAAGGATACTCTTTATTGGATTTAGGGTCCATCCTAACCCAGGATGATCTCATTTCAAGATCTTTACCTTAATTACATATGCAAGAACCTGTTCTGCTCACTATCTGAGGTTCTGGGTGCACATATATTTTAGGGGTCACAATTCAAGTCACTACAGTCCCCCCCTTGTCCTTCAAGACCATCCCATATGCAACTTAACCATCCAATATGCAAAATACATTCATCCCTATCTCAACATTCCCCAAAGTTTCAACCCATTACAACATGAATTCTTAAGACTTAATAAATCTCTTCTAAATATCGTTAGCTCAGACCAGCCAAATCTCAGCATCTAAATCATCTGCATGAGGTATGAGTGTGATTCCATCTGGGGTAAAATTCCTCTTCATCTGTGGCCCTGCGAAACCAGAAAACAAATGTTTTGCTTCTAACATACAATTGTGAGACAGACATAGGGTAGATATTCCCATTCCAAAAGGAAGGAAAAAAGGGATCACTTGCCCCAGTCAAGTTCAAAACCCAGCAGGACCAGTTTTATTAGATTTCAAGGCCTGAGAATAATTCTCTGTGGCTTGATCCCCTGCCCTCTGGGTTTATGGAGACACTGTAGACTCTTGCTTTGAGCCTACTTCTCTGGTTTCCACTTCTGTGTACCTTTCTTTTTCTTGAAGGGTAGCACAAGTTCACACATGAGTAGCTTTACTAGCTTTTTCTTGACCATAGAATTCCAGAAGTCAGACAGCTTTTTAAAATTTTTGTCTAGTTTCTGTTCTTTGAAGTATAGGCTGGCAGTGTTTTTGTTGGTATAATATGTTCACAAGCCTTGTGAGTCTTCTCTGTGTGTAAAGGGGATCCACACAATTAGACAAGAAGGTTCTTCATAAATCTTTGATAACCCCATTTGTATTCCTGACTTAAATTGAGGTGATAGATTGGACCCATGAGTCATATATCTGATATCTTCAGCTAGTAGTTGTCCAGCCATACCCTTGGCCCTTTCTTTAGAGAGCACATTTTTATAATAGTGAATTCCCTAATTTTAGCATCCTCTGCCATCTGGATGGGCTGAGAATCTCCCAGACCATCAAGAGTTACTTCCTTTTTGCTTAATATTTCCTCAGTTTATCTCTTTTCCCTCATTTTTTACTCTTAGCAACAAGAAACCAGGTTGCGCTTTCAATGCTTTGCTTAGAAATCTCCTTAGTAAATAAATAAGTTCATCACTTCCAAGTTGTGCCTTCTATCCAATAGTAGAACACAATTCAGTCAAGTTTTCTCCTATTTTATAACAAAGATCACTTTCTAGTTCCCAATAACATATTCTTCATTTCCTTTTGAGATCTCACCAGAAGCACCTTTAACATTTATATTTTCCCCAACATTTTGTTTATGGTATACCTATTCTTTAAGATGTTATAAGCTTTTTCTTCTCTGTTCCTCACTTTCTTCTGAACCTTCACCAGAACTGCCTTTATTTTATTTTTTTATTTTTATTTTTTATAATTTATTGTTTAATTTACATCCAAGTTAGTTACCATATGGTGCAACAATGATTTCAGGAGTAGGTGCCTTTTTGCCCCTTACTCATTTAGACCATCCCCCCTCCCACAACCACTCCAGCAGCCCTCTGTCCTCTGTATTTAAGAGTCTTTTATGTTTTGTCCCCCTCTGTGTTTTTATATTATTTTGCTTCCCTTCCCTTATGTTCATCTGTTTTGTCTCTTAAATTACTCATATGAGTGAAGTCATATGGTATTTGTCTTTCTCTAATTTCTCTTACCATAATACCCTACAGTTCCATCCACGTAGTTGCAAATGGCAAGATTTCATTCTTTTTGATTGCTGAGTAATACTCCATTGTGTGTATATATGTTCTCCACATCTTCTTTATCCATTCATCAGTTGATGGACATTTGGGCTCTTTTCATACTTTGGCTGTTGTCGATAGTGCTCCTGTAAACATTGGAGTGCATGTGCCCCTTTGAAACAGCACACCTGTATCCCTTGAATACACCTGGTGGTGCAATTGCTGGGTCGTAGAGTAGTTCTATTTTTAATTTTTTGAGGAACCTCCATACTGTTTTCTAGAGTGACTGCACCAATTGCATTCCCACCAGCAGTGCAAAAGAGATAGTCTTTGTCTGCATCCTCGCCAGCACCTGTTGTTGCTTGAGTTGTTAATGTTAGCCATTCTGAAAGGTATGAGGTGGTGTCTCATTGTGGTTTTGATAGAACTGCCTTTTGTATCCATGTTTGTACCAATCATCTCTTGAAGGTAATCTAGATTGTTTTTTTCTATCATGCTTCTTAAAATTCATCCAGCATCTGTCCGTTATCCAATTCCAAAACTGTTTGCACGTATTTAGATATTTATTACAGCAACATACCACTTCGCTATACTAAAATATATATAAGTTTCCTAGGTTTGCCGTAAGAAATCACCACAAACTTGGTGGCTTAAAACAACAAATTTATTCTCTTATATTTCTGGAGGCTAGAAGTCCAAAATCAAGGGGTCAGCAGGGCCATCCTGTCTCTGAAGGCTCTAGAGAAGAACCTTCTCTTTGTCTCTTCCTGCTTCTGGTGGCCTTAGGTATTCCTTAATTTGTGGCAGCATTAATTCCTCTCTTTACCTCTGCCTTCACATGGCCTTCTTTCTGTGTTTCTGTCTCTTTTAAGGGCAGTCTTCATTGGATTTACGGCCCATGCTAATTCAGGGTCATTTCATTTCAAGATCCTTATACTAATTAACATCTGCAAAGGTTATTCCAGAAAGCTCACATTCTGAATATCTGGGAGGACATATCTTTGGGGGCCACAGTTCAGCCTGCAGCAAGGTCTTTAAGGTTTGCATCTCAATGCTTTTAAAAAAATTATTATATTAAAAGTTACCTTAAATTTTTATTAGAAGTGTATATTTGAATGGCATTAAGTACATTTTAATAGTGTTGTGCAACTATTACCATTGTCTTTTTCATGCCAGACAGAAGACTGTACACATTAAGGAATAACTCCCCATTGCAGTTCCTTCCAGTCTTTGTTATGCTTTAATTTACTTTATGTCTCAATGAATTTGCCTATCCTGAATATTTCATGTAAGCAGAATCATACAGTATTTGACCTTTGATGTCTGGCTTATTTCATTCAGCATAATATATCAGAGCTTCATTCTATTTTATGGCTGAATGATAATCTTATTTGTATGTATATAACACATTTGTCCATTCATCTGTTGATGGACACAAATTTTTGTCTTTTGGCTGTTGTGAAAAATGCTGTTATAAATAGTGCTGTACAATATCTGTTTGAGTCTGTGTTTTCACTTCTTTTGGGTATATGCCTAGAAATGGATTTGTTGGGACAAATAGAAATTTTATGTTTTATCTTTTTTGAGGAATCACCAAACTTTTCCACAGAGGTGCACTAGCAATGCAAGAGGATTCTGATTTCTCCTGTCCTCTCCAACATTTGTTCTGTTCTCCTCCTCCTCTTTCTTCTTCTTCTTCTTCTTCTTCTTCTTCTTCTTCTTCTTCTTCTGATTTCTCCTATCCTCTCCAACATTTGTTCTGTTCTCCTCCTCCTCCTTTTTCTTCTTCTTCTTCTTCTTTTTTTTTTTTTTGATAAAGCTGTCCTAGTGGATGTGAAGCAGTATCTTGTGGTTTGGATTTGAATTCTTTTTTTTTATAAATTAATTTTTAATGTTTATTTGTTTTTGAGAGAGAGAGAGAGACAGAGTGTGAGCTGGGGAAGGGGCAGAGAGAGGGAGACACAGAATCTGAAGCAGGCTCCAGGCTCTGAGCTGTCTGCACAGAGCCCAACGCGGGGCTCGAACCCATGAACCATGAGATCATGACCTGAGCCGAAGTCGAACACTTAATCGACTGAGCCACCCAGGCGCCCCTTGAATTCTTTTGAGAGGGCGAGAGCGCGAGTGAGAGCGGGGGAGGGGTAGAGGAAGAGGGAGAGAGAGAATCTTAAGCAGGCTTGATGCCCAGTACAGAGCCTGACATGACTTGGGGCTCCATCTCTCCTGAGCTGAAATCAAGAGTCAGATGCTTAACCGACTGAGCAACCCAGGTGCCCCTTGATTGATATATTTTTTAATGACTAATGACGTTGAGTATCTGTTCTTGTGTTTTTTGGCCATTTGTCAGTCTTCCTTGGAGAAATGTGTGTTTAAATCCTTAGCCAATTTTTAATTGGGTAGTTTGTCTTTTTGTTGTTGAGTTGTAGGAGTTCTACATACTGGATGTTAAACTGATCAGATACGTTATTTGGAAATATATTCTCTCATTCTGGGGGTTTTCTTCTCATTCTTGATAGTGTCCCTTGATCCACAAAAGTTGTCAGTTTTGATGAGGTCTAATTTATGTTTTCCTTTTGTAGCTTGTGCTTTTGTTGTCATATTTAAGAAATCATTGCCAAATCTAAGATCATATAGTTTTTCCCATATGTTTTCTTCTAAGAGTTTTGTAGTTTATCTCTTTTTTTAAATAAAGTCCATTTTTTTAACGTTTATTTATTTTTGAGAGAGAGAGAGGGAGGGAGAGAGGGAGAGAGGGAGAGAGAGAATCCAAGCAGGCTCCTTGCTCCATGCAGAGACTGATAGAGGGCCTCTATCTCATAACAGCGAGGATAGGACCTGAGCCAAAATCAAGAGTCGGATGCTTAGTCGACTAAGCCACCCAGGCACTCCTAGTTTACCTCTTTAAATTCGGTCTTTAATTAATTTTAAGTTAGTTTTTGTTTGTGGCATAAGGTATGTGTACAATTTTGTTCTTTTGCATGTGGATATCTAGTTTTTCCAGCACCATATTTGAAGTCTGTTCTTTTCCCATTGAATGATCTTGGCACCCTTGTCCAAAAACCTTTGTATTAATCAGTTTGGGCTGCTGTAACAAAATACCATAGTTTGGATGATTTACACCACAGAAATTTATTTCTCACAGTTCTGGAGGCTGGGAAGTCTAAGATCAAAGAGCTGGCAAGGTAGATTTCATTCTGAGGCCTCTTCACTTGGCTTGTTGGCAGCTGCCATCTTTGCTTTGTGTCCCCATGATCTCTTTGTGTGTTCTGAGACAGAGTGAGCAAGCTCCCTGGTCTCTTTTTAGAAGGGCACTAATCTCATCATGAGAGCCCTACCCTCATGACCTCCTCTAATCCTAGTTACCTACCAAGGGTCCCATCTTTAAATATCATAACATTGGTGTTTCAGTCTTCAAAATATATATTTTGGGGACACACCTACTCATTATATAAACATATATGTAAGGGCTTATTTCTGGATTCTCAATTTTGTTCCATTGGTCTATGTATCGCCTTGTGATGGTACTACACTTTTGATTACTGTAGCTTTGTAGAAGTTTGAAGTTGGAAAGTGTGAGTCCTCTAACTTTGTTTTTACTTTACTTTTTTTTTTTTTTTAAACGTTTTTTATTTATTTTTGAGACAGGGAGAGACAGAGCATGAACAGGGGAGGGTCAGAGAGAGGGAGACACAGAATCTGAAACAGGCTCCAGACTCTGAGCTGTCAGCACAGAGCCCGACGTGGGGCTCAAACTCACGGACTGCGAGATCATGACCTGAGCCGAAGTCGGCCGCTCAACTGACTGAGCCACCCAGGCACCCCTGTTTTTACTTTTCAAGATTGTTTTGGGGTACCTGTGTGGCTCAGTTGGTTAAGTGTCCAATTCTTGATTTTGGCTCAGATAATGATCTTGCGGTTTATGAGTTCAGGCCCCATGTTGGGTTCTGTGCTGACAGCTTGGAATCTGCTTGGGATTCTCTCCCTCTCTCTCTGCTTCCCAACCTCCCCCTCCCGCCCAGGTAAACAAACAAACAAACAAACAAACAAAAGATTGTTTTTGGCTATTTGGCATCCCTTAAAATTCCATATGAAATTTAGGAGTCTTTTCCTATTTCTTAATTTTTTTTTTAATGTTTATTTTTGAGAGAGAGAAACAGAGTACAAGCATGGGAGGGGCAGAGAGAGAGGGAGACACAGAATCCAAAGCAGGCTCCAGGCTCTGAGCTGTCAACACAGAACCTGACACGGTGCTCGAACCCGCCAACTATGAGATTGTGACCTGAGCTGAAGTTGGATGCTCATCTGACTGAGCCACCCAGGCACCCCTCTTTCTTAAATTTTTTTATTTTTTAAAAAAATTTTTTTTTCAACGTTTATTTATTTTTTGGGACAGAGAGAGACAGAGCATGAATGGGGGAGGGGGAGAGAGAGAGAGAGACACAGAATCGGAAACAGGCTCCAGGCTCTGAGCCATCAGCCCAGAGCCTGACGCGGGGCTCGAACTCACGGACCGCAAGATCATGACCTGGCTGAAGTCGGACGCTTAACCGACTGCGCCACCCAGGCGCCCCTCTTAAATTTTTTTAAATGTTTGTTTATTTTTGAGAGAGAGACCAAGTGTGAGTGGGGGAGGGGGGAGAGAGAGAGAGAGAGAGAGAGAGACAGACAGACAGACAGACAGACTCAGAATCCAAAGCAGACTCCAGGCTCTGACTGTCAGCACAGAGCCCAACGCGGGGCTTGAACTCACAGACTGTGAGATCATGACCTGAGCTGAAGTCGGATGCTCCGACTTTTTTTACCATTTCTACAAAAAATGCCACTGGGATTTGGGTAGGGATTGAATTGAATTTGTAAATCTCTAGGGTAGTATTGTCATCCTACTATTAAGTCTTCCAATCAGTGAATGCAATGTTTTTCCTTTTATCTTTGTCCTTTAAAAACTTTTTTTTATTAAGTAAACTCTATCCCCAATGTGGGGCTCTAACTCAACAGCTCCAAGATCAAGAGTTGTATGTTCTATTGACTGAGCCAACCAGGTGCCCCCATCCTTTAAAATTTCTTTCAACAGTGTTTTGTGCAAGTCTCCTCAGTGTACAAGTCTTGTACTTCCTTGGTTAAATTTTTTCTAAGTCTCAGTGTAATACACCATATTAATAGAATGAAAGAAAAAACTTACATATCATCTCATTTGGTGGAGAAAAAAAATTTGAAAAACTCCATCATACTTTCATTATAAAAGCACTTAATAAATTAGGAATAGAAGGGAACTTCCTCAATATAATAAAAGCTATATATGAAAAACCATAGCTAACATCATATTTGATGGTGAAAGACTGTAAGGCTTTCTCCTAAGATCAGGAATAAGATAAGGATGCCCTCTTTGGTACTTCTAATCAGTGTATTTGAAGTTCTAGCCAGAGCAGTCAGACAAGAAAGAAAAGGCGTCCAAATTGGAAAGAAAGGTAAAACTATCTCTTATTTACAGATGATACGATTGTTCATATAGGAAACCCTTACAAATCCACCAAAAAAATCCCAAACCCTGTGAGAGGTAATAACAAGTTCAGCAGAGTTCAGAATAAAAAAATCACCCAAAAATCAGTTGTGTTTCTTCACACTGTCAGTGAATAATCCTGAAAGGAAATCAAGGATATTATTTCACTTATATTAGCATTGAAAAGAATAAAAATAAAATACTTAGACATGTGTCTTTTTTTTTTTTTTTAATGTATTTATTTTGAGAGAGAGAGTGTGAGTGGGCAGGGGCAGAGAGAGAGGGAGACAGAGAAACCCAAGCAGGCTCCACAGTGACAGCATGGAGCCCAACGTGGGGCTTGAACTCATGGACTGTGAGAATCATGATCTGAGCTGAAGGGCCGACGCTTAACCTACTGAGCCACCCAGGTGCCCCTTATCTGCATCCTTATAACTTAACATCAGTGGTTCTTGAAAGTTTCTTCCCTTTTTGGCCAAAAAGATCTACCTAGGCTCATGCTATACGTTACTATCTCATATTTGGAATTAACTCCCAGGAAGCCCTGGTACCTTTTCAGTAGGAAATGGTAATTTCAGACTATAGTCTGAACTGAGATAAGCTTTTTGAAGTTAGAGTCTTTTTGAGACTCTGTTGCTTGTGTTTTTCACATTTACTCCTCAACCCACATCTGGCTTTTCCATCTGTTTCTCCACTGAAATTCTCTTTAAGATCACTGAAATAACCTAAGAATTACCACGTCTAATGGATGCTTTTCTTACTTGATCTCTTACACATCTTACTCTGTTGTCCATTTCCTCCTTGAAACTTTTCCCTTACTTACAAGGTGGCATTCTCATGGTTGTTTTCTTGAATTGTTTCTTTTCAGTCATCTTTGACTCTTTCTGCATGCCCAATAAATGTTTCCTTGGTCTCTGTTTTTCTTGGGTAATCACCTACAGTAGTTTTAACCACTACCCATTAAATACATATGTGATTTTCCCTTGTACTTCTTTGCTTCTTTTGCATGTGTGTGTCTAAAACTCAAAATCTCTGTTTTCAGATGTATGCTTTGACTTGTGCTAACAAATAGTGTGCCTACAATGGACTCTTTATTCCCCTTGTAAGTACTTGCTCTCACAAATAGTGCCCCATTCCTTCCCTACCTGTTGTTCTTTCTGTATTCTCTTAGTTAACCCTCTTCTAGTCACCCTGGTTAGAAACTGCTCAGTCATTTTTTTCCTCTTTACCTTATCAATCCAATTTTAACTGGTGAGACATATTGAGGTAACTTCACACATGATTTGTAAAACTTTATTTCTATTGCCAGCAGCCTGGTTATGGTACTCATTTTGCTTGCTTTGTCTTCTTACTTTCCTTGCCTTTAAACACTCTTCTTTTCCCTCCCTTTTCTAGTGTTCCTTTCCCCCATTCATTTTATTCAATGGAGACTGATTTATCTTCAGAAATGAAAATCTCTTCATCTATATGGTAACAATTTGGCTCCCTTAATAATATTTCAGGGGGCGCCTGGGTGGCGCAGTCGGTTAAGCGTCCGACTTCAGCCAGGTCACGATCTCGCGGTCCGTGAGTTCGAGCCCCGCGTCAGGCTCTGGGCTGATGGCTCGGAGCCTGGAGCCTGTTTCCGATTCTGTGTCTCCCTCTCTCTCTGCCCCTCCCCCGTTCATGCTCTGTCTCTCTCTGTCCCAAAAATAAAATAAATAAACGTTGAAAAAAAAAATTAAAAAAAAAATATAATATTTCAGTTCCCCAAGGTAGGTACTGTTCACATTCTCTTCCTGTGGCGAGAGGCAGGTTGCCTCACAGCTCTGACTCTCTCTCCTAGAAATGTACTTTTCCTTCACGGGAAAGTTTTTTTTCTGATTTTCTCTGCTACTGTCATGCTAGTCTTGGTAGGGGTCCTGCTTGGCCCTATAAGCCTGATGTAGAGATAGAATCTTTGCTTAATTCCACCCAGCACAGCTGAGATCAGGTTGTGACTTTTAAAGACTTTTTTTTTAAGCAATCTCTACACCCAGCATGGGGCTCAGATTTATAACCCTGAGTTTAAGAGTTACATACTCTACTGAATCAGCCAGCCAGGTGCCCCTCAGGTTATGACTTTTAAAGAAGACTATCAAAAGTTGAGTATAGTAGGAGGGAATTATAAACCAATACAGTATTCTCTCCATCTTCCCCCTGTCCCCCCCCCCAAAAAAAAAACAATCTGTGGTTTTTTTCCTGTGGTTTCAGTTACCCACAGTCAACCACGGTCCTTCCGGAAGTAGATGATTCTCCTGTTGCATTGTCGGAAGGTCAGTGGTATAACGCTAAGTTACAGTGCCTAGATTCACCTTTCATCTCATCACATAGGCATTTTATCATCTCATGTCAACACAAGAAGGGTGAATACAGTACTGTGAGATATTTTGAGAGACCACATTAACTTTTATTGCAGTATAGTGCTATAATCGTTTTATTGTTGTTAGTCTCTTACTCTAATTTATAAGCTCAGCATTACCATATGTGTGTATGGTTGGCCCTTGAACAACATGGGGGTTAAGGGCACTGTCCCCCAACCCCCTGGTCATATCTGCCTATAACTTTTAAAAAATTTTAGAGACGCCTGGGTGATTGAGTCGGTTAAGCTTCCGATTTAGGCTCAGGTCATGATCTCGTGGTTTGTGAGTTTGAGCCCCGCGTCGTGCTCTATGCTGACAGCCCAGAGCCTGGAGCCTGCTTCGGATTCTGTGTTTCCCTCGCTCTCTGCTCCTCCCCTGCTCACACTCGGGTCTCTCTCAAAAATAAGTAAACATTAAAAAATTTTTTTAAATTTTATCTAGTATTAAATATCTTTACCCAAAATGGGGCTCAAACTCCCAGCCCCAAGATCAAGAATCATGTGCTTTGCTGACTGAACCAGTCAAGCACCTCTGCCTATAACTTTTGACTCCCCCAGAACTTAATTAACTTTTTTTTTTATTTTTTTAAATTTTTTTTTTCTTCAACGTTTTTATTTATTTTTTTGGGACAGAGAGAGACAGAGCATGAACGGGGGAGGGGCAGAGAGAGAGGGAGACACAGAATCGGAAACAGGCTCCAGGCTCTGAGCCATCAGCCCAGAGCCCGATGCGGGGCTCGAACTCACGGACCGCGAGATCATGACCTGGCTGAAGTCGGACGCTTAACCGACTGCGCCACCCAGGCGCCCCAGAACTTAATTAACTTAATACCCAATTTTAACTGGAAGCCTTATTGATAACATAAACAGTTGATTAACATATTTTTTATGTTATATGTATTATGTACTATACACTTAACAATAAAGTAAGCTGGAGAAAAGAAAAAAAAATTTTTTTTAATGTTTACTTATTCTTGAGACAGAGACAGAGCGTGAACAGGGGAGGGGCAGAGAGAGAGGGAGACACAGAATCTGAAACAGGCTCCAGGCTCTGAGCTGTCAGCACAGAGCCCGACGTGGGGTTGGAACCCACGAACTGTGAGATGATGACCTGAGCCGAAGTCGGATGCTCAACCGACTGAGCCACCCAGGCGCCCCAAGAAAAGAAAATGTTTTTAAAAATATCATAAGGTAGAGAGGGGTGCCTGGGTGACTCAGTTGGTTAAATGTTCAATTCTTGATCTCAACTCAGGTCTTGATCTCAGGGTTGTGAGTTCAAGCTCTGTGTTGGATTCCATGCTGGGCTTGGGCTCCATGCTGGGCATGGAACCTACTTAAAGAAAAAGAAAACAAAATCATATGGTAGAGAAAATACATCCACAGTATTGTACCATATTTATTGATAAAAGTGGATAAGTGGATCTGTGCAGTTCAAACCTATGTTGTTCAAAGGTCAGCTGCGCTACTTGTAATAATTTACTATTTCCAAAATTTTAAAACAGCATATACAAAAGGAAAATAAAAGGGGTACCTGGCTGGCTCAGTTGGAAGAGCATGCTACTCTTGATCTCAGGGTTGTGAATTTGAGCCTCACGTGGGAAACAGAGATTACTTAAATAAATAAAAACTTTAAACAAAAAAAAAAAGGGAAAAAAAACCCCTTCATTTCCAAGAAGGATTAATAGAAGGAGAAAGCTTATTATGTTGGTTACAATTTCTTTATGTGTATTTGTCCAGATTTAGCTGTTTCCACAAAGAATTTGGGGTAGTTTTACAAAAAGATATACAAAAGAAGATTAAAAGAATTAAGGACCATGGTAAAGGAAAATATAGATATGATAATTCTAATGTTGTGATTGATCAGAGTTAGTTAAATATGTCCCATATCACATAGAGCAAATATTACTGTACTGTGAAGAAACAGCATTTTCTAGCACTGATTCTAAAAGTAGTTACAGATGTGAATCTTTAGTAGGAGACACTGAGTAATGAACAATGTCTTCAGTAACATTTTCTTTCTAACAGAAGAAAGTAGTCTCAATTTCTCGTGTCTAGGTTTTTGTGTAAACGTGTCTTTATATCCTTTGGGTAAATAATTAGGAGTGGGATTGCTGGGTGATATAAGTTTTCTCATATTGTGTTTTGAGTTATTTATGTATTTTGGATACAAATCCTTAGATATGTGTTTTGCAAATATTTTCTCCTGGACTATGACTCATCTTCATTTTCTTAACATTGTTTTCTTCAAACAGCAGAAATTGAGATTGAGGCTGATGAATATACCCGTATACAGAGACACAAACTTAATTTTGTGGAAATCAGATAGATAACAGCAGAGTACCCAGGAGAAAACATATCATGGTGTATTTGTTTTTAATTAGCAATATGCTTCAGAATCCCCTGGGGGAATTCCATCCCTGCTCCTGTGTAATACACAAATGTGTAGTCCTTATCTATCCCAGACCTTCTGAAATAGATTAGGTGGAGGATTGCAGAGTAGGAGCCACCATCACAGAATTTGACCTTGGTCCTTAACAGTAACGTGGTTTTTGTTTCCTTAAGGATAAAATAGAAAGAGATAAATCTAACTCTTAGTGGGTTTCAGTGGGTTAGTGCACAGGAAATACTAGCATATACTAGGTGGTAATTTCTAGAGGCAAAGGGGGAAGGACCTGGAGCCAAGGATAATGTCATGGAAACCTTTGAAGTCATTGCCTAGAAGTGAGAGTGAACATTATTTTTTTCTTGCTTTCCTTTCTATGTAACACTTGAATTATTTAAGAAGTAAACGGGGGTGCCTGGGTGGCTCAGTCGGTTAAGTGGCCGACTTCGGCTCAGGTCATGATCTCACGGTCTGTGAGTTCGAGCCCCGCGTCGGGCTCTGTGCTGACAGCTCAGAGCCTGGAGCCTGCTTCAGATTCTGTGTCTCCCTCTCGCTGACCCTCCCCAGTTCATGCTTTGTCTCTCTCTGTCTCAAAAATAAATAAATGTTAAAAAAAGAAAAAAAAAGAAGTAAACGTTGGCTCCAATTTTTCTTTTCATTCAACCTTTTTGTTCCCCTGAAATTGAATATGATGTTTTCTGATCTTGAATTCCGTTATATCATAGTAACTTCCTTGCTTTTTAATATGATCGTCATAGGATTGTTCTTAGAATTTATGTCAGTTGAAGTATTTCTCTCAAGATAGTTATAGAAAATATGCATACTTACTGTCCTTCGGTTTTTCTTCATGTTTGATGTTTTTTTATTTATTTAATTTAATTTAATTTATTTTATTATTTTAAAAAATTTTACTTTTTATTTTTTTAAATTTACATCCAAATTAGTTAGTATATAGTGCAACAGTGATTTCAGGAGTAGATTTCTTAATGCCCCTCACCCATTTAGCCCATTCCCCCATCCCACACCCCCTCCAGTAACCCTCAGTTTGTTCTCCAGTTTTGAGTCTCTTGTGTTTCCCCCCCCTCCCTGTTTTTATATTATTTTTGTTTCCCTTCCCCTATGTTCATCTGTTTTGTCTGTTAAAGTCCTCATATGAGTGAAGTCATATCATTTTTGTCTTTCTCTGAATGACTAATTTCACTTAGCATAATACCTTCCAGTTCCATCCACGTAGTTGCAAATGGCAAGAATTCATTCTTTTTGATTGCCAAGTAATACTTCATTGTATATATATATTTATACACCACATCTTCTTTATCCATTTATCCATCGATGGACATTTGGGCTGTGTCCATACTTTTGCTTGTTGATAGTGCTGCTATAAACATTGGGGTGCATGTGTCCCTTTGAAACAGCACACCTGTATCCCTTGGATAAATACCTAGTAGTGCAATTGCTGGGTCGTAGGGTAGTTCTATTTTTAATTTAATATTATTTTAAATTTAAAATATAATTTTAATTATTTTTAATTGAGGAACCTCTATACTGTTTTCCAAAGTGGTTGCACCAGCTTGCATTCCCATTGATGTCTTAACATAAAAGAGAAGTAAATATTTTCCTGTGTTTTTGTATATGGAAAATTAATTTTTTTACATCTTTTTAAAAAAGTTAATGTATTTTGAGAGAGAGAGAGCATGTGTGCACACACATGCACACGCACAAAGTGGGGGAGGGGCAGAGAGGAGAGACAGAATCCCAAGCAAGCCCTGTGCCTGATTCAGGGCTTGAACCCACAAACTGTGAAATTATGACCTGAGCTAAGATCAAGAGTTGGACGGTTAACTGATTGTGCCTCCCAGGTGCCCGAAAAATTAATTTAAAAAAAATGTTTTTTAACATTTATTTTTGAGAGACAGAGGAGACAGCACAAGCAGGGGCAGAGCAGAGAGAGCAGAACTGTGAGATAATGACCTGAGCCGAAGTCAGACACTCAACCGACTGAGCCACCCAGGCGCTCCATCTAAAATTAATTTTAATGAAGCAGTATTCAATAATTATGAACAAGAAAAAAAAGTGCTGCATCTAGCATCAAAGAAGGATTTACTTTGTTTGTTTAGTTGTCATTTGTTGGAAGAAAGTAACACAGGCCCCAAAATAATGAGTTATTTTCAGGGTCGTTAAATAATAAATTATATTATGAAAAAAGCTTCTTGTTTAGTGTGAGGAATACAACTCTGTATTTAAGATGTTTCTAGTTGATCACTACTTTTTTAAAGCCTTTGATAATGGACATTTTAAAATATAAATGTTGAGCAAATAGTTCGACTAATGCTCATGTATTTGTTATTCATCTTCTTTAAACAGTAATCAACTTTCTGCCTGTTTTATTCGTTCCTCTCACGTCTTTCCCTGTAACATTTTATTTTTATTTTATTTTATTTTATTTTTTTTATGTCTCTTTCTTTTTTTCATTTACATTCAAGTTAGTTAGCATATAGTGCAACAGTGATTTCAGGAGTAGATGCCTTAATGCCCCTTACCCATTTGGACCATCCCCCCTCTTACAACCCCTCCAGTAACCCTCTATTTGTTCTCCATATTTAAGAGTCTCTTACGTTTTGTCACCCTCCCTGTTTTTTATATTATTTTTGTTTCCCTTCCTTTCTGTTCATCTGTTCTGTGTCTTAAAGTCCTTATATGAGTGTCATATGATACTTGTCTTTCTCTAATTTCGCTTAGCATAATACCATCCACGTAGTTGCAAATGGCAAGATTTCATTCTTTTTGATTGCTAAGTTAATACTCTGTTGTGTGTGTGTATGTATATATGTATATATATATATATATATACCACATCTTCTTTATCCAGTCATCATCCATTGATGGACATTTGGGCTGTTTCCATACTTTGGTTATTGTTGATAGTGCTGCTATGAACATAAGTGTGCATGTACCCCTTCGAAACAGCAAACCTGTATCCCTTAGATAAATACCTAGTAGTGCAATTGCTGGGTCGTAGGGTAGTTCTATTTTTAATTTTTTGAGGAACCTCAGTACCGTTTTCCAGAATGGCCACACCAGCTTGCATTCCCACCAGCAGTGCAAAAGAGATCCTCTGTCTCCGCATCCTCGCCAACATCTGTTGTTGCCTGAGTTGTTAATGTTAGCCTTTCTGACAGGCGTGAGGTGGTATCTCATTGTGGTTTTGATTTGTATTTCCCTGATGATGAGTGATGTTGAGCATTTTTTCATGTGTCAGTTGGCCATCTGGATGTCTTCTTTGGAGAAGTGTCTGTTCATGTATTTTGCCCATTTCTTCACTGGATTATTTGTTTTTTGGGTGTTGAGTTTGAGAAGTTCTTTATAGATTTTGGATACTAACCCTTTATCTGATATGTCATTTGCAAATATCTTCTCCCATTCTGTCGGTTGCCTTTTAGTTTTGCTGATTGTTGCCTTTACTTTGTAGAAGCTTTTTATTTTGATGAGGTAGGTCCCAATAGTTCATTTTTGCTTTTGTTTCCCTTGCCTCCAGCGACATGTTGAGTAAGAAGTTGCTGCGGCCAAGGGCAAAGAGGTTTTTGCCTGCTTTCTCCTCGAGGATTTTGATGGCTTCCTGTCTTACATTTAGGTCTTTTATCCATTTTGAGTTTATTTTTGTGTATGGTGTAAGAAAGTGGTCCAGGTTCATTTTTCTGCATGCCGCTGTCCAGTTTTCCCAGCCCTACTTGCTGAAGAGACTGTCTTTATTCCATTGGATATTCTTTCTTGCTTTGTCAAAGATTAGTTGGCCGGCCATACGTTTGTGGGTCCATTTCTGGGTTCTCTATTCTATTCCATTGATCTGAGTGTCTGTTTTTGTGCCAGTCTCTGTAGCATTTTAATGCTAATTGTAGACATATTTCATTTCACTTTTTTTTTTAAGTTTGTTTATTTTGAGAGAGAGAGAGAGAGAGAGAGTGTGAGCCAGGAGAGGTGCAGAGAGAGAGAGAATCCCAAGCAGGCTCTGTGCTGTCCATGCAGAGCCCCAACACAGGGCTTGATCTTAAAAGCCATGAGATCATGACCTGAGCTGGAACCAGGAGTCAGGCGCTTAACTGACTGAGCCACTCAGGTGGCCCTTGTTTTACTTCTTAATACACAAGTATACATTTCTAACATACACAGTCTCTTTTTAAAAAAAAAAAAATCAAAATAACATTATCACATGGAACAAAATCAACAGGCTTCCTTAATGTCACCTGATATTTGTACAACTTTCTTATTTGTTTCACAAAGTCAGTAGCTAAAACAAGGTTTGTGGGGACGCCTGGGTGGCTCAGTCGGTTAAGAATCTGACTTCGGCTCAGGTCATAATCTCATGGTTCATGGGTTCAAGCCCTGCATCTAGCTCTGTGTTGACTTGACAGTTCAGAGCCTGGAGCCTATTTGTATTCTGTGTCTCCCTCTCTTTCTGTCCCTCCCCTGCTCATGATCTGTCTCTCAAAAATAAATAAACATTAAAAAAATTAAAATAAAATAAGGTTTGTGCGTTATGTATCTGCAGCCTCTTTTAATCAGTAAATCTCCCCATTTTAAAAACTGCTGTTTATTTTTAGAAGACACTAGCTGATTTGTTCTGCAGCATTTCCCACATTCTGGGCTTTGTTGATTATATCCTGGTGTCATTGGACATATTACTCTGTTCTTCATGTTTCCTGTAACTGGTAGAAGTGTGATTAGATTTAGGTTCAAAATTTTTTCTTGTCTTAAATTTTTTTTTTTTTTTTTTTTTTTAGTTTAAGTAGTCTCTGCACCCAGTGTGGGGCTTGAACTCACAATCCCAAAATCAAGAGTTGCACACTTCACTGACTGAGCCAGCCACGCACTCTAAATTTTTCGTCTTTTTTGGAAAGAATTCTTTATTGATATGACACCGCTAGTGGAACCATCGCATTCATCTTAGTTCAGGGGATGTCAGCGTAAACCATATATTTAAAAGTTCCCCTTCAGTTTTTACCTGAATGGTTTTAACATTCATTAACTAATTCTTTTTTTAAAAGATTTTATTCCATAAGTAATCTTTATACCCAGTGCAGGGCTTGAACCCTCAACTATGAGATCAAGAGTCACACACTCCACTGAGTGAGCCAACCGGGTGCCCAATAATTATTTCTTGATTCACCGTTTCGTTAGGGGTTATAAAATGATGATTTCCTAAATCTTTTATTTCTCCAGTGTCTATTAGCTATGATTATTTTACAGAGAAGAACTTTTCCTTATCAACTAACATTTGGTTTCTTTGTAACCGTAAAATATCATTAATATAAGACAAAGACAAGACAAGATATATAAAAAAAAGCCCCAAAACAAGAAGAAAAGATAAATGCTGGATTCTTTTTTTGTTTTTTTTTGTGTTTTTTTTTTGTTTTGTTTTTTTAAAAAAAATTTTTTTTTCAACGTTTATTTTTTATTTTTGGGACAGAGAGAGACAGAGCATGAACAGGGGAGGGGCAGAGAGAGAGGGAGACATAGAATCGGAAACAGGCTCCAGGCTCTGAGCCATCAGCCCAGAGCCTGCCGTGGGGCTCGAACTCCCGGACCGCGAGATCGTGACCTGGCTGAAGTCGGACGCTTAACCGACTGCGCCACCCAGGCGCCCCTCTTTTTTTGTTTTTAAGAATGAGTTGATGAAGTGATACAGCCTTCACAAATGACCAGTGAGAGTTTAAGGGGAATAAAGGCAGTATCATGGTAAATTACTATAAATAGATTTATTTATAATTGTAGTCTATTATGGCATCTTTGGTAGATAAAAGCCTCTTCACATTAGCTCTTCTGTCATTTTGTCATGACTGCCATAGTCTTTGATAATTTCCTTGCTTTCTGGTGCAAGATGAATCAAACTCATCTGTATAATCCCTACTCCAGACCTGAAATCAGCCATATCTTCCAGGAGGTCTGGTTCCTTTTAGTGGGAAATGGTATTAAGAGACTGTAACACTTGACCACTTAAAAAAAAAAATTTTTTTTTTAATGTTTATTTTTGAGAGAGAGAGAGCACGTGAGTGTTTATGTAAGCAAGGGAGCAGCAGAGAGAGAGGGAGACACAGGATCCAAAGCAGGCTCCAGGCTCTAAGCTGTCAGTCAGCTCCAGCTTAGAGCCCAGCCCTGGGGTTCAAACTTGTGAACCATGAGATCATGACCTGAGCCGAAGTCGGACGCTTAACCGACTGAGCCACCCAGGCCCCCTAACACTTGACAACTTTTTAAAGTTGTACCATCTTAAGTTTCTGTCCATGTAGGAAGTGTCCTAAGTATTTAGGTAGGGACTTAAGTATTTTTCATGTTCATAATTAGATTCATTTGAGGACCATTTAAAAAGGTTAAATGACAAAGATTCTTATATTGAATATGATATTTAGGTTATTTATAAGACAAATCTAAAATGAAATAAAACTAATAAAAGTTAAAAATAAAAGTATGCCAATGTGTCAAAGTTGCAAATACAGCAAAAATTCGAATTTTAATATTAAAACAAAATTATTCATGGCAAAAGTAAATAACTATCAGTACTTTCTGACTTTGTTGAAGCTGTAATTCACACTGAAGATATAACTGCCATGAATCATTATGTATCGAAAACCTTTGTATTGGCATATATAAATCAAAAGTTTTAATAGTTTAGAGGAACTGAAGTTCAACTGAACTTAGTACACTTTGAGAAAAACATGACCATCTTTACATTTCATGCAAACATTTTCATGGAACATTTATAAAATTTAATCATAATTGACACATAATTCACACAGCCCTACCACTTGGAAATTTTAGAACTTCTAAGCATTTCTTGGGTTAAACAAGTTGAAGCTAACTTCAGTTACAGACAGTTGAGAATATGACGAGTATGTCAGTTATACCTGAATAATAACAGCAAAAGAATGTAACAATGAGAGCAAACCATATCTTGGGATACAAGCAGAGCTATACTCCAAAGAGAATATTTTGCATTAAATGCTTTTAGTTAAAAAAAAAAAAGTGTGTATTAGCTGTATATGTTTGAACAATGAAATAAACCTGAGGAAAGCACAAGGGAAGAATTAATAAAGTCAAAAATATGTGACAAAAAAAATAATATGTGAGAAAAAATGAATTAAGTAGAAAATGTATAGACTGAAAAAGGATCAGATTCTTTGTGAAGTGACCAATAAACAAGTTACTGACAAGTCTAATTGAAGAAAAGAAAACAAATAGTGTTGAAATAAAGGCTGTAACCATAAATAGTTTGGGGATAATATGTTGAAATTTTTTTTTAAGTTTATTTTTAAAAAAAATTTTTTTTTTCAATGTTTATATTTATTTTTGTGACAGAGAGAGACAGAGCATGAACGGGGGAGGGGCAGAGAGAGAGGGAGACACAGAGTCGGAAACAGGCTCCAGGCTCTGAGCCATCAGCCCAGAGCCTGACGTGGGGCTCGAACTCACGGACCGCGAGATCGTGACCTGGCTGAAGTCGGACGCTCAACCGACTGCGCCACCCAGGCGCCCCTTAAGTTTATTTTTTGAGAGAGAGAGGGAGAGAGAGAGAGAGAGAGCATGTGGGATGGGCAGAGACAGAGAATCCCAAGCAGGCTCTGCACTGTTAGTGCAGAGTCCACTGTGGGGCTCAAACTCATGAACTGTGAGATCATGACCTGAGCTGAAATCAAGAGCCGGTTCCTTAACTGACTGAGCCACCCAGGTGCCCTAAACTTTTTAAGATATAATTAACACGATCCTTTAGATGAAATGGAAGATTTTCTGAAATAAGTTGCCAAAACTGATTCAAAAGTTGGAACACCTGAATAGGCCAGTAACCATTTAAAAAATGGCAGTTAATGTCAAAGAACAGCCATTCCCTTCCCCCTCGCCCCCAGTTTCTAATCTTTCTTTGTACCATTGAGGAATAGTCCATTTCCATGTTTTTAATAATATATACCAAAATAGAAAAGGTCTCATACCAAGATGCTAATAAAGATGTTGATATAGGGGTGCATGGGTTGGTTCAGTTGGTTAAGCATCTGGCTCTTGATTTTGGCTCAGGTTGTGGTCTAATGCTTTATGAGATTGAGCCCTGCGTTGGGCTCTGCACTGACAGCGTGGAGCCTGCTTGGGATTCTTTCCTACCCCCCACTCCCTCTGCCCCTCCCCTGCTCCAGCACACATGCGCTCTCTCTCAAGATAAATAAACAAAAAAGAGACCTTTTTAGGGGCGCCTTGGTGCCTCAGTTGGTGCTGACAGCTCAGAGCCTGGAGCCTGCTTCAGATTCTGTCTCCCTCTCTTTCTGTCCTTCTGCTGCTCGTGCTCTCTCTCTCTCTCTCTCTCTCTCAAAAATAAACAAACATTAAAAAGGTTTTTTTTTTTAAAGATCTTTTTATATTTAGTATTCATTTCCTAGCAATAAAGTCTCTTTTTTATAAAACTAAAAATAGAGGGTTCTTTCCTTTACATAATAAAACATATGTGTTAGAATCCAGCAGTCATTCCTTGAGATTTAGGAAGGATGCCTGCTATTACCATGGCTATGACTGTTCTGGAAGTTCTAGGGCAATATAGTTAGATGAGGGAAAAAAAGCATAAATCTTGGAAAGTTGGAGAACAAAATTACGATTATTTTCTGATGACACACTTATTTGCCTGGAATTCTCAAGAGTATCAGTAGAAAATATTTCAGGGCTAAGAAGTAAAAATTCAAAAGTGAAAGCAATCTGGAGGAAAAGAGAAAGTGTATTAGAGTTGTAATAGGGAATTGTAAAATGTCTAGTTACAACATTAAAATATTTTTAAAAATCTCATGAAACTTAGTAACTTTGACTGTAAGTAGTTGGAAAATATTTTTAAAAAGTGATTCAAAAAGCAATAAAAAATTAAATTCCTTGGGGTAAACCTAAAAAGTATGAGACTTAAAATGACAAGAGTTTACCTAAGGACATGGTAATAAAAAAATAATAATAGTCACAACACAAGTAACCTTTATGAACATTGTTTTAAACACTTAATTCATTTAATTCTCAAAGTGACCTTATAATACAGTGTTATGTTTGAGGGTAACAGAGAGGTAAAATGCCTTGTCAGGGTAATTTAGATGCTAGGATAAGGAATGATGGGATTGGAACCCATTCAGGCTGTGTCACTCCAAACTCCAGAGAATCTGTAACCATTATGCTTTGATGGCTCTTGAAAAAAATAAGTGATATACCATATTCCTGGATGGGAAAATCCAATATAATCAAAATATATGTCTCATAAAATTAATATTATTATATCGGTGTCCCAACAGGATTTTGTTTTTCTTTTTCATGGTAAGGAGGGTAGAATTTGAGAAAACAGTGATGAACTTACTAGGAATTATAAGTAGGTGAAAGATAGCCAAAACAGTTTTGAATTAGAAGAGTATTGGGGGAGTGGAGGAGTAGAGGAAGTGGGTACCTTGTTTTATAGGATTTTGAATATAATACTGACATAGGTATGCTCAAATTATTACAAATAAAGAGATTCATTTCTGTGTATAAGAATATAGTTGTAAGTTATTCTTTAAATTGTGTTTGGATAGTTTTCTGGTCATTTGGGCAAAAGATAAAGTTAGCTCTTTTCCTCCAGATACCAAAACAAATTCTAGAGGGATTGAATATATGGATATAAGAAAATAAAGGTATTCCCCAAAGAAAATATAGGTAAATACAACATCTTGATACGGGGAATGCCTTTTTAAGCATAAACCAAAAAAAGGTAATTCAAAGAATAATTGATTTGACTACATTGAAAAAATTGTCACATTTTTAAAAAGGAAAAAGTGTTCAAAATATCTGACAATCAGAAGTGACTGTTTTCAGAAGAATGGGATACTCAGCAGATAAAAGCAGATAACCACTTTAGGAGTCATCTTAGAATTCCTCAGTGCTCCACATCCCTAATTTCCATCCAGTCACCATTCATGCTTCCATTCAACAAACGTTTGAGTGTCTGTTACACACAAGGAACCATTGTAGGAATGAGGATACAGTAGTGAATAAAATGGAGAAAATCTCTGCTCTTACGTAGTTTATATTCTGTTGATGGGAGAGAGAACTATTAGTCAATTAATGCAGAACATTTAAAATGGGACACTTCTATAGAGAATCATAAAGCAGAAAAAGGGTATACATTGTGCTGTTGTGGAAGTGGCATTGCAGTTTTAGATAGAGGCATTTAAGCAAAATCTGAAGGAAATGAGAAAGCCAGCCACAGGGGTATCTTAAGAGGAAGAACATTCCAGGTAGAGGGAACAAGAAAGCCAAAGTTTGTGACGCAGGAGAATGCTGTGTATATTTTATGAACAGCAAAGTGGTGGTAGCTGAAGGTAGGTGAGTAAGGTAGTGAGTAGTAGGAGATGAGATCAGGGAGGTAACTAAATCTTGGAGAGGTTTTTAAGACCAGGTAATTCTTTGTTGTAGGGGTTATAGTATACATTGCTGGATGGTTCACAGCATCCCTGGCCTATACCCACTAGATGTCAGTAGAGCTCCCTAGTTGTAATAACCAAAAATGCCTCCAGATTTCACCAAATTTTCTAGATTTGGGAAGCAACATTGCCCTTGCTTAAAAACCACTGCTCTACTAAATGGCTGTAGTCCCTTTGAGGAAGGCTTTGGAGGAATATTTATGGTGTGTCCTTGCTGTAATGGTGCAGAGCTTTTCCTCAGGTGGACCCAGTCTCTCCTCAGTTACAAAAGGCTGTGGGTCTGTGAATTGACCAGGTCTGGAAAGTGGGCAAATGCCCATGACTTCCACTATGATGATTCAAGTCGGTTTTTGGCCACCAGATTTAGGCATTTTTCTGTTATATAGATTAAACTGCCCATCTATTTCATTCCTAGGAACATCGTGATCAATTAGCCACTGCCAAAGATCCCTGCGGGCCAAAGCATTCTGATTACCGGTACGTCCTCGCTGCCCTTATCTTTGGAGTTAAGTACTGCCACTTGGCCTCTGCTACTTTGGGATCCCATCATCCTCAGTGAGATCAGGGAGCTCATCTCAGTGGTGACATTCCCTGAAGTCGTACCTGACTTAAAAGAGAGCAGCCACACAGCCATTTCAAGTATGTGGTGCTTCCCTCACTAATTATAGTGTCTTCTGGGCCTTCTCAGGGTATGTAGTTGGGTAGTAGGTTGCAGAGGATAAATCCACTTCAATATTCCTGTCTCCTTAAACCTTTGGATTTTCTCTTCCACATAATGCCAGTGGAACTCTAGTATTTCAGCCTCATTAAACCTCATTTAATATTCATTGGCAGTGTTAGAATAATTTTGATTTGCATTTCCTTAATGATTACAGCCATATTGTTGAGTGTAATGTCAGTCAACAAGTAGGCTATTAGAGCCATCTCCAACTGCACAAGTTATCATAGAATCTGTGGTAAGCTCACTCATATTGATGAATTCTAATCTCCTTGGTCTAATACCCTTAGCATCGATTTTCACACATATTCCTCAGGTTTTTTCCTTTATATATTAACAGAATTTTGGCATTTTTTTAGTGCTTAAGCTATTTTCTCTTGAGTCATGCATACGTATATCTATTCCTCTAGAACGTGCTGAGATTTGAACCTAGTTATGGGTGTAGTGTCAACAGGGTTGGTTGTAGTTGGTCTTGAGGAGAATGAGCATCCTCTTCCAAGTCATTTGCAGAACGTAACAATATCACAGGATTTTCAGCAAAGGAAAGCTGCTCTCTATATACAGAAGAGTAAGTTAGTGCCACTGGAGGTGTGAAGTTTTTTTCATTCTGATTCGACCACATGTCTAAGTTTCAGGGTTCCATTTTTTTTTTCCCTAGTCATTGCTCTTACTTTCACATGAGAAACTTAGACTATGAATTCACCTGTTATAATTCAGCTACTTGCAGAGTCAAATTTTGCATTTGATTTTTAGCAATATGAATCTGAGGTTATAAGAATAAAGAGGTGTTGAGATTTTTTAAATGTATATTTTTGAGAGAGAGAGCGTGCACGTGCGTGTGAGCAGGGGAGGAGCAGAGAGAGAAGGAGACAGAGAGGATCCAAAGCAGGCTCAGTGTTGATAGTAGAGGGCCTGATGTGGGGCTCAAAGTCACTAATCTTGAGATCATGACCTGAGTCAAAGTCAGATGCTCAAATGACTGAGCCAATTAGGCGCCCCTGAGATTTCTTTAATACTGTCATGACAGTACTGTTTTTCAGACTGTGATTTAATCTGACAGTTAACGGACTTGAGCTTATTTTTTATGTACCTGTTCAAGAGCATTTAGAGAATCCATCTCATATAGCAGACCTTGTAGTCATCTGTACTGCCTTAACAGTTCAGTACAATAGCCATTTGGGGTCCTAAGGCACTTGCTTCTGTTGGCACCTCATCACAGTCAACCACAGTTGATAGCTTGATTAACTGTGATGCCACTGCATGCTGGGGGTTATTAGCATCCTATTTCCTGTTTGAGGCAGAGGGCACAACCAAGCCAATCTTCAAATCCCATCTTTGTAGGTATGTTTACTGTGACCATTGCAGTACCAACTCAGAAACCACACATTAATTTGAACAGGGAAGTTTAATATAAAGAATTACTAACCAAAAAAAAAAAAAAATTATTAACCAGTAACAGAGAGTTAACCCTAGAGGGCAAAGAGAACTGTGAAGTATACACAATAGAATGAGCAACCACTACCTCTAGGGCTGGGGCATGGTAGCAAGGATGGATGGAACAAATCTGGAAGATGCCGAATTTTCCAGTTTGAACGCTGAGACTTTCAGATCTTGTTGGAAAGGGTGTGTTACACTGGATGCTGGAGAAGTGTGAAGTGCTGCAAATTTTCATTATCAAGCAAGAAACCCCCTTTTGGGGGACTGAGAAAAGTTACTAGGAAGCCCCTTTCTCAATCTAAGAAGCCAGCTGGAACATGGCATAATTCTTTGGGAAGTGTTTGGCCCATAAGAGTGCTGCAGAAACTTGCTGCACAGCTGTCAGTGCAGGGTGCTGACAAAACTTGCCGGGAAACTACCCATGGGGTTGCATATGTGTCGCTGAGACTTGATGGGAAGTTGGAGCTTGGGGAGAGGGCTGTTGGGTGTTTTGCATACCATTGTTCTCCACTGGAACCAGCAGGTTAGAGCACACTAATTGGAAGAGAACCTACTTCTGTCTGGAGTCTTCCTCGAGTGCCATCTGCTGAGAAGGTTAACATTTTGCCAGCTGGCAGAGAAGAAATGTTTACAGGTACCAGCTTCATTATTGCAAAGCAGGGCAGAGAGGAGTGGATTTGGAGTCGAGAGGCAATATATTTATAATTAGTAATGTCAGATATTTACATTTCTAGTACCCTTCATTTCTTTGGGTAGTCCCTGATTTCCATGTGGTGTCATTTTTTTTTCTTCAGATACCTTTAATAACTTCTTATTAGGCCGATATGCTGGTGATGAATTCTTCCAGCTTTTGTACATCTGGAAAATTCTTTATTTTGCCTTTTTAAAAAATAAAATAGTGGTAGAGTACACATAACCTAAAATTTACCATCTTACCTGTTTTTTTTAAGTTCAAGTAAATAAATACCACCCAACGTGGGGCTTGAACTCATGACCCCGAGATCAAGAGTTGTATGCAACTGAACTAGCCAGGTCCTCCATTTTACCCCTTTTTAAGTGTACATTATTTATCTGTTTTTGAGTGAGAGAGCACACCTGTGTGCACATGAGCAGGGGAGGGGACCGAGGGGGAGAGAGAAGATTGTTGTTTTTTTTTTTTTTTTTTTGAGAGAGAGAAAATTTTAATCAGGCTCCACATTCAGTGCAGAATCCTACATGGGGCTGGATCTCACAACTGTGAACCAAAATCAAGAGTCAGACACTTAACCAACTGTGAGCTACTCACATGCCCCTGTTGATTGGTTTTCATATGTTGAGCCAGCCTTGCATTTTATTTATTTTTGAGACAGAGAGAGACAGAGTATGAACGGGGGAAGGTCAGAGAGAGAGGGAGACACAGAATCTGAAACAGGCTCCAGGCTCTGAGCTGTCAGCACAGAGCCCAACGGAGGACTCGAACTCACGAACTGTGAGATCATGACCTGAGCCGAAGTCTGATGCTTACCGACTGAGCCACCAGGCGCCCCTATTTTATTTATTTTTTGAAATGTTTATTTATTTTGGGGAGATGGAGTGGGGGAGGGGAAGAGAGAGAGAGAGAGAGAGAGAGAGAGAGAGAGAGAGAGAGAGACACAGAATCTCAAGCAGTCTCCAGGCTCTGAGCCTGTCAGCACAGAGCCCGATGTGGGACTCGAACCCACAAAGCGCGGTATCATGACCTGGGCCAAAGTCAGACACTCAACCGACTGAGCATCCTTGCATTTTAGAAAGAAATTTTACTTGGTCATGGTATATAATTTTTTTAATATGTTGCTGAATTTGACTTGCTAGTACTTTGTGGTGCCTTTGTCTGGCTTTGGTGTCAGAGTACTCCTGCCCTCAGAGAATGTATTAGGAAGTTGTTCCCTAATTTTTGTTTTTTTTTGGGAAAAGTTTGAGAAGGATTGGTATTTTTCTTTAAATGTTTTTTTGGAATTCACCAATGAAGTCATCAAGTCCAGGACTTTTTTTTTTTTTTTAACGTTTATTTATTTTTTGAGAGACATAGAGAGACAGAGCACAAGTTGGGGAGGGGCATAGAGAGAAGGAGACACGGAATCTGAAGCAGGCTCCAGGCTCCGAGCTGTCAGCACAGAGCCTGATGTGGGGCTCAAACTCACAAACTGTGAGATCATGACCTGAGCCGAAGTCTGACACTTAACTGACTGAGCCACCCAGGTGCCCTGGACTTTTCTTTTTTAGGAGAGTTTTGTTTACTGATTCAATCTTCTTACTAGTTATAGGTCTATTCAGACTTTGTATTTCTTTATAAGTTAGTCTTGGTAGGTTTTGTATTTCTAGGAAATTGTCTGTTTTATCTAGATTATCCAATTTGTTGATGTAAAATTATTCATAGTACTCTGTTATAGTCCTTTTCATTTCTGTAAAACCAGTAATGTCTCCACTTTCACTTTTTATTTTAGTAATTTGAGTGTTTTTTCTTTTTTCTTAGTCCGTGTAGCTAAAGTTTTTTCAATTTTGCTGGTATTTTAAAGTATCAACTTTTGGTTCCATTAATTTTTCTTTGTTTTCTATTCTCTATTTTTAAAAATTCTCTAATTTTTAAAATTTCCTTCCTGCTTGCTTTGGGTTTAGTTTGTTCTTTTTCTAGTTCTACAAGGTGTAACATTACATTATTGTGTTTTTTTTTAATTTTTTTTTTAATGTTTATTCTTTTTTTTTTATTTTTTTTTTATTTTTTATATATTTAATGTTTATTCTTGAGAGAGACAGTGTGTGAGCAGGGAGGGGAGGGGCAGAGAGAGAGGAGACACAGAATCCGAAGCAGGCTCCAGGCTCTGAGTTGCCAGCACAGAGCCTGATGCAGGGCTTGAACTCACGAACTGCAAGATCATGACCTGAGCTGAAGTCGGACGCTTAACTGACTGAGCCACCCAGGCGCCCCAACATTACGTTGTTGATAGGAGATCTTCCTTATTGTATAAGTGATTATAGCTATAAATTTCTCCCAGCACTGCTTTTGCTGCATCCCATTTTTTTGTTTTTTTGGGCATGTTCTTTTTAAAAAAATTTTTTTAAATGTTCATTTATTTTTGAGGGAGAGAGTGTGAGCGGGGAGGGGCAGAGAGAGAGAGGGAGACACAGGGTCTGAAGCTGTCTCTGTATTGACAGCAGAGAGCCTCAGATGGGGCTTGAACTCACATGACCTGATCATAACCTGAGCCACCCAGGCACCCATGAATTGTTTTCTATGTTTTGTAGCTTTTTTTCTTCATTTTGTGCATTATTTTTTTGTGTTTAGTTTATATTTTTTGTAGTGAAATGTTTAAACACCTTTCTATTTCATACTGTGTATATTCTAGAGCTAATTTCTTTGTGGTTACCCTGGGGATTGCATTTAACATCCTAAAGTTATAACATTCAAATTTGAATTTATAGCACCTTTACTTTAGTAATGTAGAATAACCGCTTTTTAACAGCTCCAACCCCACCCCTTTGGTTGTTGGTAACATCTTTATACATTGTGTACTCAAAAACATAAAGTAAGCAACATTCTTTAAGTTGCATTTAGTCTCTTAAATCCTGTAGAAAACAGCATTTAGAATTATAAAACAGTGTTGGAATAATACTAGCTTTTATAATTGCCGCCTTTATTGAGATCCTTATTTCTTCAGTATGGCTTTGAATTGCTGTTTACTGTCTTTTCATTTCACACTCCTGTACACCCTTGAGCATTCTTGTTTATCTGAGAGGGTCTTAATTTCTCCCTAACTTTTGAAGGACAGTTTTGCCAGATACAGGAACCTTGCTTGATTGTTTCTTTTTAGGACTTTGAGTACATTAGCTCACTGGCTTCTGGCTTCCAACATTTGTGATGAGAAATCTGCTCGTATACTTATTGAAGATCCATGGTATGTGAATCACTTCTCACTACTTTCAAGATTCTTTGTGGCTGTCCAAAGTGTCTCTGAATTTCTTCAAATTCTTATATGGGGTTTATTGAGCTTCTTGGATGTTTATATTCATGTCTTTCATTAAGTTTGGGGAAGTTTCCAGTTTATTATTTTTTCAAATATACTCCCTGCCCCTTTCTCTTCTCCTTCTGGGACTTCCATGTTAGTCTGCTTATTGGTGTCCTTTGGGTATCTTACTCTGTTCATTTTGCTTCTGTCATTTTTCTTTTTGTCCTACAGACTTGGTAATTTTTATCGTCCTATCTTCAAGCTTGCTCATTATTTCTTCTGCCTGCCCCTTTCTGCCTTTGAATCTCTATACTGAATTTTTCATTTCAGTTCTTCTACTTTTCATCTGTAGAATTTCTTTTTGGTTTCCTTACAGGTTTTCTATCTGTTGATATTTCTGTTTTGTTTCTATATTGTTTTCTTGACTTTATCCATATCTTCCTTTGCTTTCTTGACATTTATTTATTATGTTTTTTAGAGAGCATGTAGGCCCAAGTGGAATAAGAGCAAAGGGATAGGAAGAGGGAGAGAGAGAATCTCAAGCAAGCTCTACACCCAGTGCTCTACACCCAATGTGGGGCTCAGTCTCATGACCATGAGATCATGACCTGAACTAAAATCAAGATTTGGACACATAACCAACTGAGCCGCTCAGGCACTCCTTTAAGACGGTTATTTTAGGGACGCCTGGGTGGCTCAGTCGGCTAAGGGTCCAGCTCTTGATTTTGGCTCAGATCATGATCTCACAGTGAATTCAAGCCCCTGCGTCTGGCTCTGCGCTGACAGTGTGGAGCCTGCTTGGGATTCTCTCTGTCCCTCTATCTCTGCCCCTCCTCTACTGGTGCTCTAAATCTCTCTCAAAATGAATAAGTAAACATTAAAACAAATTCTCTTAATGTCTCATTTAGTATGTCTACCATCAGGTCTTTTTCAGGAAATAGTTCCTGTTTTTTCCTTTGTGTAGGCTATGTTTTCCTTTTTTCTGTGATTTTTTTCTTGCCGAAAATTGGACATTTCAATATAATATGGTAATTCTGAAAATCAGATTCTTCCTTCCCCACAATAGTTTGTTTTTTTGACTGTTGTAGCCTATCTTTGTGATTAGGATCAACCTGAGGTGTCAGTTTAAGTTCTCAGGTCTTTTCTCAGTTACTGCTTTTCCCTGGATATGTATGGTGAGTTTCTGATTTCTGATTTCTTCTGTATGGGCAGTTGCTTTTGAATGTCCTAGTCTTTAATGTCTGGCTCCCAAAGGGGAAAATTGAGAAAAATGAAGGGGAACGGAAGAGTACAAGCAAAAAGGGAGGGAACTGTAGCAGTGGGAGTTGGTGCAACAAAAATGGCCTTAAAAAAAAATGGCCTTATGCCTCTTTGTCTTCATTTCTGTGATCAGAGGCAGCAATGAGGAATTAGGGCACAGATCTCCAATACATGGAGGACACAGTCATTTTTGCCCACCCTGAGCTCTCACAAACTGCTTATAGAAGATATGTACAACTAACTGCTATGTAGTTGGAGGTGGAGGATGTGTAGCTGCTCCCCTGCTAAAAGCTTAACCAACTGATGAAAAATTTCCCTTCCAAACCTACTCCCTGGAAATTGCAAGCTTTCAGTGGACACTTGAGTTCCAAAAACCAGTTATATCAGACAGATTATGCTTGTGTCATTATTCTCTAGGTGGAGGGACAGAATCTTGGGGCTTCCTTACTCTTCCATCTTCTCAGAATCTCAGTAAAGTTGACCTCTGAACAATGTGGGTTTGTACTTCATGGGTCCACTTATACTCAGAATTTATCTGATAAATAGAGTATAATTCTGTAAATGTAATTTCCCTTCCTTGTATTTTCTTAATATTTTCTTTTATCTACATTACTTTATTGTAAGAATACAGTATATAGTGCATATATACAATATGTGTTAATGGAATGATAATGTTATTGACAAGGCTTCTAGTATAGTAGGCTATTAGTAGTTAAGTTTTTGGGGAGTCAAAAATTATATGTGGGTTTTGACTGTTGGGACAGTCAATACCCCAACCCTCACGTTGTTCAAGGATCAGCCGTATCTGTTGGTAAATTTTGAGAGAGATTGGGTGTGAGAGAGAGTCAAGGAAGGGGATTGCAGCTGCCTGCTATTATGATTATGTAATCCAAGTGATTACACTTGGAGATCTCAGAATACTTTGCAAAGTTCTCATTTATCGTTTCCAAATAGTAGTATTAGGAAACTGTATTGAAGTGGCATATTTTTAGCTTAATTAAGTATATTGTAGTTATTTTTGAATATCTTATTTTTATTCTAAAGGCAGCATTTAGACATTATAGATGATTTGAAAGATTTTAAAAAGTATAAAGGAAAGATAAAAATCTCTTGTAATACCACTACTTAGTGTATTTATTTATAATTATGTGTACATTTATCTTGCATGCATATATGTACTTAAAAATTTGTTTTTACTATTTATTTTTAAGAGAGAGAGTGCGAGCGCGTGTGCAAGTTGGGGAGGGGCAGAGAGAGAGAGGGAGACAGAATCTGAAGCAGGCTTCAGGCTCCAAGTTGTCAGCACAGAGCCCAACGTTGGGTTCAAACTCACAAACTGTGAAATCCTGACTGAATTTGAAGTGGGACACTTAACCAACTGAGTCACCTGGGCACCCCTATACGTATTTTATTTTAGAAATGAACATATGCTAGCTAACATTCCTTTTTTTATAATTTGGTACATAGTTGTATAATATTAAGCACAATTATAGATTCCTGTAAGCACCATCACAAACAGGATTAATAACAATTCTGTCACCCCAGGAAACTCCTACATGCTATCCTTTTTGTCATATTCTTCATTTCCTCTTAACCACTGGCCACCACGGTTTTGTTTTCTGTCACTGTAGTTTTGTCTTTTTCAGAATGTCATAAATGGATTAATAAAGTATTTAACATTTTGAGACTAGCTTCTTAGAATCAGTGTTTTATCATTTCATGGAAATTTGGATCCCACCATATAGGTTATTTTACCCTTTATGTTGGTATTGTCATCATATATACATAACAAATTCGTCTCATAATGTTATAATTTTTACATTTAGCTGTCAAACGTATGTAAAAGAACTCAAGTGTAAAAGAATGGATTGTATTTAATAAATCGTTACATTTATTCAGATTGTTACCAATTTTGTTCTTTCTTCCTTTCTAATATCCTAAATTTTCTTTTGTTATTTCACTTTTGTATAAAAAACCTTTCTTAACAGTTCTTTTAGAGGAGGTTTGCAGACAGTGAATGCTTCTTCAGAGAATATCTTTATTTCTAAAGAGTATTTTCATTGTATGTAGCTTTGTGGGTTGACATTTCTTTCAGCCCTTTAAAAGTGTTTTCTTTTCTTTTGATAGCCAAGATTCCTGATGAGAAATTTGCAGTGATAAGTAATATGTCCTTTTTCTCTGGCTGTTTTAAAGATTTTTTTCTTTGTTTTTAGTTTTCAGCAGTTTCATTGTGAGTGTCTTGGTGTGGATATCTTTAGATTTATCCTATTTGGGATTTGCAGATAGCTTGAATTTGCAGATATATATCATTTTCCAAACTTGGAAAGTTTTCAGCTATTGTTTCTTTAGGTACTCTTTATGCACTATAGTTTTTCTCTCCTTTTGGGACTCTGATGACATGAACACTATTCCTTTTGATATTGTCATATGGGTTTCTGAGGCTCTGTTCTTTTTTTTTTTTAAATCTTTTTTTTTTCTCTCTTGTTCTGATTAGTTTCTTTTTCTTTTTTTTTTTAAGTTTATTTATTTTGAGAGAGCACACATGTGTGAGAGAAAGCACAAGTGGGGGAGGGGCAGAGAGAAGGAGAGACAGAATCCTAAGCAGCTCATGTATGGCTCAAACTCATGAACTACAATATCATGACGTGAGCTGAAGTCAGATGCTCAACTGACGAACCATCCAGGCGCCCTGCCAATTTACATTTCTACTGACAGTGTACAAGGGTTCCCTTTTCTCTGTGTCCTTGCCAGCACTTGTTATTTTCTGTATTTTTGATAATAACCAATCTGACAGATGTGAGGTGATAGCACTTTTTAGTTTGATTTGCACTTCCCTGGTGATTAGTGTTGTTCGCTATGTTTTCATGTGCCTGTTGGCCATCTGCATGTCTTCTTTTGAAAAATGTCTGTTTAAGTCTTCTATTATTTAAATTGGTTTTTTAAAATATTGGGTGTATAGTGTAATATAAGTATAAGACATATATGTTTTAGAGATTAACCCTTTTTCAGATGTATAATTTGCAAATATCTACTCCCATTTAGTAGGTTGCCTTTTTGTTTCGTTGATGGTTTCCTTTGCTTTGCAAAAGCTTTTTAGTTTGATGTATAGCCATTTGTTTATTTTATGTGTTTGTTGCCCCTGCCTGAGGATACTGATCCAGAAAAATACCACAAAGACTGATGTCAAGGGCTTACTGTCTATTTTTCTTCCAGTAGTTGCATGGTTTCAGGTCTTACATGCAAGTCTTTAATGCATTTTGAATTTATTTTTCTGTATGGTGTAAGATAGTGGTCCATTTTAATTATTTTGCATGCAGTTGTCCACTTTTCCCAACACCATTTATTGGTAAGTGTGAGTCTTAATAATACATTTCTTTTTTTTTAAATTTTCTTAAAGCTTTTGTTATTTATTTTAAATTTTAACTTTAACTTTTTTTAAGTAAGCTCTGTACCCAACATGGGACTTGAACTCATGACCCTAATATCATGAGTTGCATGCTTTACCAACTGAGCCAGCAGGACACCCCTAATAATACAGGTTTTTTTTTTTTAATGTTTTACTTATTTTTGAGAGAGAGAGCAGGTGGGGTGCTGCAGAGAGGGAGAGGACAGAGGATCTTAGCACTGAGAGCACAGAGCCCAACGTGGGGCTCAAACTCATAAACCGTGACATCATGACCTGAGCCAAAGTCAGATGCTTAGCTGACTGAGCCACCAAGGTGCCCCCCAATAATACATTTCTAATAGCTGAGTTGTTCAGTGTATTTCTGAACTTGAAATTAATTCAGTTGCTTCATTTTATGGAATTATAAATTTGTAAAATCCAACTTACCTCAACTGCTTCTACTTAGAACTTTGGTTTTTATTGTACATAACATTAAAAAAATTTTTTTTAACGGTTTTATTCATTTTTGAAAGAGTGCTAGTGGGGAAGGGGCAGAGAGAGAGGGAGACACAGAATCTGAAGCAGGCTCCAGGCTCTGAGCTGTCAGCAAAGAGCTGGATGTGAGTCTCCAACCCACGAACTGTGAGATCATGACCTAAGCTGAAGTTGGATGCTTAACTGACTGAGCCACTCAGGCGCCCCAATTCTGTATAGCATTTAAGAAACACTACTAATAAAGCATGCTGGTAGCACATGAAATATGAGTCAGAAATGCTAAGTATGTCTACACTAGATTGAGAGTCTTATTTTTATGGAGAAGTCAAGTCTATTTAATTCTTAATTTATGTCAAAGCAATTTTATTGGGAATAATTATTTTGTTTAATTTACATTTTTCAATGAATAACAATGTGAAAAGAAGATAGATTTGATTCCATTTTAGTTTTTATTATTTTAAAATGTTTATTTATTTTGGGAGAGAGAGCATACAAGAAGGGGAGAGGGGCAGAAGGAGAGAGAGAGAGAATCCCAAGCATACTCTGTGCTGTCAGCACAGAGCCTGCCACAGGGCTCGATCTCACAAGCCATGAGATCATGAGCTGAGCCAAAATCAAGTGTCAGATCTTAACTGACTAAGCCACCTAGGTGCCCCGATATGATTCTATTTTATAGGAAGGAGTTGTTATTGTATTAAAAAAATTATTTAGTTAGGAAATGCACTTATAGAGAGAGAATGAAATCTACTTTTATTGTGTTCTTAAGACGTTTTCAATCTCCATTATACCAATTTGAGTTCTTCTTTGTGCCTTACTTGAAGTGAATTGCTAGCATTAAGTTTCAAAGTTTGGAGAGAACTTTTAGGATTTTATAGACCCATTTCATTAATTATATGGTTTGAAGAATTTGAGACCCAAAGGAGTACATTTCTTGTTTGAAGTCTGTTATGAATTCTTAGCATATCAGTGACTAGAATGGAACGTACGGATGTTTACAGCCTTTCTTGAGATCTATCATGTATTTGACATCAGTTTTTCCCACATGTAGCTACTTAAATTTTTTTCTTTGTTTAGTCATCACTTTGCTTGGATTTCTGTTGCCATGGTTTTGTTAAATAATACCAATCTGCTAACAGCACATTTCAGATGTCAGTTCGCATGGTATGTGAACTCTCAGTCTGTGCTAGCTCTTGAGTTACAAATCAGTATGTAATTAACAGACGTCCGTCATGATCAGTGACCAGTCACATTACTTCTTTCAGAGTCTGTTGGGAGATTGGTCACTGTGTGTCTGTTAATTCAATTCTTGCACAGACAGCATAGTATGCAGTTGTGTTACTTTCTTGTCGTCCAGTGGTAAATCTGTGTGACATTTTGCAAAGGACATAATCATAATTGCCATTTTACAAAGGTGACAAATGCCTTTGTCATTTTACAAAGACATAATCTGCATAATCAAAGAACAGAATTGACTAACAAAGATGGAAGTGCAGCAAAGAAATGAAAAGTGGTAGCACTAAATCTGAATAATTGGATGTCGTAAAGATTTGAAAATAGTGTCAGGCAAGTGAAGATAGGATAAGAGCTAGGCCTGCATGAAGGTACGTATGAATTTGGAAAAAGGAACACCTGGGTGTCTCAGTTGGTTAAGTATCCAAACTTTTGAATTTGGCTCAGGTCATGATCTCGCAGTTTGTGGGATCGATCCCTGTGTTGGGCTCTGTGCTGACAGTGAGGAGCCTGCTTGGGATTCTTTCTCCCTCTCTCTCTACCCCTCTCCTGCTCATATGTGCACTGTCTATGAATGAATGAATGAATGAATGAATGAATGAATGAATAAATAAATGGGAAGAATAGAAAAACAAGGTAAAATTGCTTTAACATTAATTTTTATTTAGTAAAAAAATTTTTTTTAAGTTTATTTATTTTGAGAGAGAGCATGGGGGAGGAGCAGAGAGAGATGGAGAGACAGAATCCCAAGTAGGCTCTGTGCTGTCAATGCAGAGCCCAACATGGGGTTTGAACCCACAAACCTGTGAGATCGCGACTAAGCCAAAATCAAGAGTCTGACGCTCAACCAGCTTGAGCCACCCAGGTGCCCCTAACATCATCAATTTTACATTGTAACAGGAACAGAACTCAAATCAGTTTGGGTAGCATTCATAAGTGTTGAAGTTAATTGCTACATAAAAACAAATTAAGTACAAAGAGAATGAAGAACTTTTTATTGCTAGTGAAGGTTGGTTTCTCTTCAGAATCAGCTGCCAGGATGAAGCTGCTAGAGCAGGTAGGGATAATGTTATGAATGTTGCGCCCAGATTCCAAAGATTAATTGAGCAAGTAATTATGGTAACCAACAATTTAATGTGAGATAGGTCTGTTTTTTAATGCAACCCCATCAATAACTTAATGTGATGAAAGACATAGGATTGTGAAGCGGTCATAAAGGGAACGGTATACGTATGAAGCCCTAGGAAGTTAGTAAAGGTGAATTTATCAACAAATGAGGAAGGTTGTGACAGAAAGGATCAAGATATCTCAAAGGAAGTGACTCCAGCAAAATTTTGCATTAAAGAAACTCTTGGAAATATTTGATAAGATGGATAGGGCAGAGGGTATAAAAATGTTGGAACCTGAACCAAACTTTGAAAGGATTGAGACAGTTTGCCAAGGCATAGAAAATATGCTTATTCTTTGTCATAAATTATATGAGGAAAATGAGAAGGCAAGAACTGTTTACTCTTGGTAAGTATTTTTCGAAAGAAACAGAACATTCTGATTCTCAAGGTTTCTTATGTTTTATGTCCGTATGTTCTTACTATTCCAAAATAGTAAATACTAGTCACACAGTATTTTTCATTTTCTTGTGCTATAATTGACAGTAAATGGGTCTTAAATGTTTTTAAATATTAAGTAAAAATTTAAAGTTTACAGAACAATTGTGATTTTTTTCCCTTTGATTAATAAGATTGCTCAGCTATCAAGGTCTTTTTCATGGTTCTGTGCTACAGTTCAAAGTGAGTACTGCCTGTATAAATAGTATGTTTTTTCCATAACAAGTTTGTTATATTATCTCACTTGATAAAATGATTATAAAGATTGTCAGTATGAATAAATTTGAAAGTTAAAGTACAAGATGTTCATTGGAATAGCAATAGGGAGAGACAGACATTACCATTTCAGGTTGAAGGGAGAGGATTGGACATTTAATTTGGAGAGGTCTGGGGCCAGCATAAAAAAATATTTGAAGCTTCTGTTTAATCTTTAAGAGTCTTGTAATTTTTAAAGTATACTCAGGGTGTATAAGTTTTTATTGTAATAAAGATAATTCTGTTATTCAGCAAACATTTATTGAGCTTTTGTTATATAGTAGGAGGTCGGCTTACAGCAGTATGGAACAGACAAAAAAAATCTCTCTAAACGATGATATACTTTAACCTGCTCCCTGCTTTGAGAAATGTGGAATCTCTAATTCTTTAGAATCTGGATTTCATTTAGGTTGAAAGAAACTAGATTATTTTTAATTTTTGTATAATTCTAAAGGATTTTGTATAAAAGCAGTGTTTACTTTTACTGAATTGTTTGAGATAGTCTCCAAAATGGGGTAAAAACTCCAGGTTTGTATAACCCCTGTTATTTGTCAGTAGGTCTACGGAAAGAATGGGACATTTCATGGTATAGCTTCAGAAAGGTGTATGGTTACTTCATTCCTTATAGCATCCCCAACTTTAGAGTAAATTTTTTATAGTTGCTATCATAGATACATCTACTGTGGTAGTGCTAGGAAAGAAAGTTGTGAATTCTTCTTGTTTAGAAAGTTGGGTGTATGTGCATTGTGTGAGATTATGACATCATTAAAGATTTGTAACTTTAGCTCAGTCATGAAAGCTGAATAGGTGTTTACTATTGAAATATGACTGGAAAAGCTGAAGCACTGTGTATAATGGTTCAGAGGCATGAAAGTACCTGAAAGGTTGGGTGAGCTACTGGTCATTTAGTTATGGTCATCTAGTAATACTGGTAATACAGTAATACATCTAGTAATTACTACTGGTCATCTAGTAATAACTAGAGCATTTGCTTTGGGGATGAAGATGCAGTGAGAACATGCAGGTAGGAAAAGGTGAAGCAGTAGAGGAAGGTAGGGCCAGATTTTGCAGAGTCAGAAGTTTGGACATTTTTCTAGGGAGACTTTTTCAGAGCTCTTTGTATGTATATGTATGTATATCGTTACCTGAGCCGAGATAGAGAGTCAGACATTTAACCGACCCAGCCACCCTGGCACCCCGGTGGAGAAGTTCTTAAGAAACAGGAACCCGGGCACAGGTAGGTCAGTCAATTGAGTGTCTGACTTCAGCTCAGGTCATGATATCATGGTTTGTGAGTTTGAGCCCCACATTGGGGTGGCTGCTGTCATCGCAGAGCCCACTTTGGATCCTTTGTCCCTCCCTCTCTCTGCCCGTGCCCTGTTTGCACTCTCTCTCAAGAATAAAGAAACCTTTGGGGGCACCTGGTTGGCTCAGTCAGTTACGCGTCCAACTTTGGCCCAGGTGATGATCTCGTGGTTTGTGAGCTCGAGCCCCATGTCAGGCTCTGTGCAGACAGCTTGGAGCCTGGAGCCTGCTTCAGATTCTGTGTCTCCCTCTCTCTGCTCCTCCCCCTCTTGCACTCTGTCTCTTTCTCAAATATAAATAAACATTAAAAAAAAAAAAAAAAACAGGGACTCACCCTATTGGTATTTGTATATATTGGTGGAATGCTTTAGTGTGCAATTGAGTAACATCTATTAAAAATTTACCATATTCACCTATGCCCTTTAATCTCATTCCACTTTTAGGAACTGATTATACATACACACACACACACACACACACACACACACACAAGCCAGTTTATATGTATAAAGATGACAGCTATAATACTGCATTTGAAAAAGAGGCTCAAAGCAACCTAAATGTCCATTACTATAATGTAACAAAAGATTATGTAGTGACTAAAAAGTGAATTAAGTCTCTGCTTAATGAGAAATTTCCTAGATATATTTAGGTTTAAAAAAAATTGGAGGGGAATTTCTATTTGTCCTTTTGTTTGTATTTTTGCTGATCTGAGAGAAAATGGGATTTTATTTTAGTTTTGACTTCAGGTGAGATTGAATGTTTTGTGCTTATTTCTGGTCTTCAGTCATTTTTTATTAGGATGCTGCTAATAGAGTCTAAGACTGCTTTATAAGTAGGATATTAACATTGTAATATTATTAATACATACTTCCCCCCAGATTGTCTTTAAGTTTTTCCAGTTCTTTTTTTTTTTAACGTTTATTCATTTTTGAGAGAGAGAGAGAGAGAGAGAGAGAGAGCGCGAGTGCACCAGCGGGGGAGGGGCACAGAGAGAAAGGGAGACAGGAGATCTGAAGCAGGTTCCAGGCTGTGAGCTGTCAGCATGGAGCTGGATACTGGGCTCGAACTCCCGAACCGAGAGATCATGACCTGAGTCGAAGTCAGACTCTTAACCCACTGAGCCACCTGGGCATCTCTCCAATTTCTGTTTTTAGTGTCATCAAGGTCACATAAGGATTTGTTTCTTTTTCTGGTTAAAAGATTTTCGTGTCTTCTATTGTTTTCATTTTTTCCAATTTGTCTGTAATCTATCTGGAATTTATTTTGGTGTAAAGTACGAGGTAGTGATCCAAGATTTCTCCTCCAAAGTGGTTACTGGTCATAGTCTAATTCTTAAGTATACTTGGGACTTTGTGTTTTCTATTGTTTCATTAAGCTATTAATTGCCATGCCAGTACCCCATATTTTAGTTATTGTACCTTTGATATATGGTAGGGCACATTTTTCTTCTTGTTACTAATACAATTCAACATTTTGTTTGATATTCTTTTTATCTTTATTTTTCCAGATGTACTTGATGATTGTTTTGTTTAGTTCTATTCACCCCACTCTTTTTTGTGAGGAAATTGTATTCTTCATAGTATTGATTTTTTTTCCCTTTGGTAAAAATGGTATATCACCTGTTTATTCTCCAGGAAATTTTGTAAGTTTTTAAATAATGATTTTATACATTTCTCAAAGTTTATTCTTATGATATTTTATATGTCATTATTGTAAATTGGATCCTTTTTTTTCTGTTATATTTTAACTAATTGTTGTTGTTTCTCAGGAATGCTACTGATTTCTTGAATGTTCAGTCTTGTAAAGAGTTACTCTATTGACCTGTATTCTGATTCCTAAAACGTTTTCTGCTCTCTTGTACTTTTCAAGTAGACAAGCGAATTGTAAATAACTTTGTTTGCTTTTTACTATTTTACACTTTACATTTTTTTTTCTGATTGCATTGACTAGTACTTCTAGAGCAAGGTATGATATTGGTAATATTACCACTTTAATGGTAATTAAGTAGTAAATATTGATCTTGCCTGCCAATTTCAATTGACTATTAAGGACACCTGAATTTTGAATTGAGAACAATTCTGATAACATGTTTATATTTTATGGAAAGATTGCTGTGATTGATTAGTGGTAAAAGGAGATGTTTAGAAGGAAGAGAGTATTAGGAATGGAGTATTTACTGTCTTTAACATTTCTTTATTAAATTTAGCTGATAATTTGAGAGAAATATTCTTTAGCACGTTAAATAATTACATTCTGTTTTATGTATTTGTTAAACTATGAAGTGGAAAAGTCCTCATACAATAGGTGTGAAAACTGCGGATGGTCAAATGGCAAGATTAAAGAAAAAACGTAAAAACTGTTATTTTGGAGTGTATTACTTAATTAAAAAATGATCTTGTATTAAAGTGCATAGAAATATACAAACTTCTGATGCTAGCAGCAGTTAGGCTCATTTCCCACAGTTGTGCTGTAATATGTTAGTGTTATCCTTCAAAAGGGTTCTGTGGCCAAAGTACATTTGGAAAATGATGGGCGAAACAAAGCAGTACAGGTTTCTTTAGTTAGAAATTAAGGGGCATGGGGTAGCTCAGTCAGTTAAGCATCTGACTCTTGATGGTTAACTCAGGTCATGATTTCACGGTTTGTGAGATGGAGCCCCGCATCGTGCTCCATGCTGACAGCGCTGAGCCTGCTTGGGATTCTCTCCCTCTTTCTCTGTTCCTCCCTTGCTTGCATGTGCCCTCTCTCTCTCAAAAAATAAATAAATAAACTTAAAAAAAAAGAAATTAGTAAATTAACAAGTATTGTTACACTGAAAAGAGATGTGTATTTGCTATATTTATTTGGTCACAGGAGTCTTTTTATCTTAGTTCATCTTTCAGGTTTTGCATAACAGATATTGAGAAGTGGAAAATTATGGCATTCAGTTAATAAAAAAGAGCTAATACATTACAATAAGTCCATACAATATGGTAGGGTCTGTTGGTATCCCAGGATGAAAAAAGATTTATCTAGAAGGTAATACTGACATATACATAAGTTAACTGTGCCACAAGTGACTGTAAATGAAATTAAATCTAAGTGCTACAGAGGAGTCATGAATTCTAAATGGGTTGTCAGAAAAGTACTCCCTGAAGAGCTACACTTTGAAGAAGCAGTGGCATTTCATCAGGTAGACGTCTATTCCCAGTAGGGAGAAAACTATAGGAGAATGGTATGATTAGAACTTTGGGTGGGAGTGAGAAATGACTTTTATTCTATAGCCACAGGAATTGTTTCCTGCCATCTCCTTCAGTGGTTTTTCTTAGGATAAAGTTAGTATCTAAACATGACTAATACTTAGGGGTGACAAAACTGAGAAGCTGAGACAGTTTTGAGAGCAAAGGGGAGCACATTAACAATTACATGGATATGATAGGTGTAAATAGAGGTGCTTTCAGCTAACTGGAATATGTGGTCACCCTGTGTATTAAGAATGTCCTGCAGTGTTTGGCCTATGATTTGTCATTAGCTTTATTATTATTATTATTATTATTTTTTCAACGTTTATTTATTTTTGGGACAGAGAGAGACAGAGCATGAATGGGGGAGGGGCAGAGAGAGAGGGAGACACAGAATCAGAAACAGGCTCCAGGCTCTGAGCCATCAGCCCAGAGCCCGACGCGGGGCTCGAACTCACGGACCGCGAGATCGTGACCTGGCTGAAGTCGGACGCTTAACTGACTGCGCCACCCAGGCGCCCCTATTATTATTTTTTTTTAATTTTATTTTTATTTTATTTAAGCATATAGTGCAACAATGATTTCAGCAGTGGATGCCTTAATGCCCCTTACCCATTTAGCCCATCCCCCCTCCCACAACCCCTCCAGTAACCCTCTGTTTGTTCTCCATATTTAAGAGTCTCTTATGTTTTGTCCCCATCCCTGTTTTTATATTATTTTTGCTTCCCTTCCCTTATGTTCATCTGTTTTGTCTCAAAGTCCTCATATGAGTGAAGTCATAATGATAATTTGTCTTTCTCTGACCGACTAATTTCACTTAGCATAATACCCTCCAGTTCCATGCACGTAGTTGCAAATGGCAAGATTTCATTCTTTTTGATTGCCGAGTAATACTCCATACACACACACACACACACACACACACACACACACACACACACACCACATCTTTATCCATTCATCCATTGATGGACATTCGGGCTCTTTCCATACTTTGGCTATTGTTGATACTGCTGCTATATAAACATTGGGGTGCCTGTGCCCCTTTGAAACAGCATACCTGTATCCCTTGGATAAATACCTAGTAGAGCAATTGTAGAGTAGTTCTATTTTTAATTTTTTGAGGAACTTACATACTGTTTTCTAGAGTGGCTGCATCAGTTTGCATTCCCACCAGCAGTGCAAAAGAGATCCTCTCTTTCCACATCCTCGCCAACATCTGTTGTTGCCTGAGTTGTTAATGTTAGCCTTTCTGAAGGGCGTGAGGTGGTATCTCATTGTGGTTTTGATTTGTAATTACTTCCCTGATGATAAGTGATGTTGAGCGTTTTTTCATGAGTCGGTTGGCCATCTGGATGTCTTTGGAGAAGTATCTATTCACATCTTTTGCCCATCTGTTCACTGGATTATTTGTTTTTTGGGTGTTGAGTTTGATAAATTCTTTGTAGATTTTGGATACTAACCCTTTATCTGATATGTCATTTGCAAATATCTTCTCCCATTCCATCAGTTGCCTTTTAGTTTTGCTGATTGTTTCCTTTACCGTGCAGAAGCTTTTTATTTTGATGAGGTCCCAATAGTTCATTTTTGCTTGTGTTTCCCTTGCCTCCGGCGACGTGTTGAGTAAGAAGTTGCTGCGGCCAAGGGCAAAGAGGTTTTTGCCTGCTTTCTCCTCGAGGATTTTGATGGCTTCCTGTCTTACATTTAGGTCTTTTATCCATTTTGAGTTTTTTTTTTGTGTATGGTGTAAGAAAGTGGTCCAGGTTCATTTTTCTGCATGCCGCTGTCCAGTTTTCCCAGCCCTACTTGCTGAAGAGACTGTCTTTATTCCATTGGATATTCTTTCTTGCTTTGTCAGAGATTAGTTGGCCATACGTTTGTGGGTCCATTTCTGGATTCTCTATTCTGTTCCATTGATCTTAGTGTCTGTTTTTGTGCCAGTACCATACTGTCTTGATGATTACAGCTTTGTAATATAGCCCGAAGTCTGGGATTGTGTTGCCTCCTACTTTCGTTTTCTTTTTCAAGATTTCTTTGGCTAGTCGGGGTCTTTTCTGGTTCCATACATGTCATGAGCTTTATCTTACAGTCTGGCCTGCTTGACTCACAGAATTCTATTAATTCACCTAGCCTTTCTATTTCTTGGATTCTTTCTTCTTGTTCCTGCTAAGAACCTTGAACATTAGTTGTTCTTTTCTTGAATCTTCCCTTCCACTTTTACCTATTTTAAAGTTAACTTATTTTTGTTTTTTAGTAGTCTATACACCGAACACAGGGCTCGGACTCAAAATACAATCCCAAGATCGAGTCACATGCTCTTCCAGCTGAGCCACCTGGGCACCCCCCTTTTCACCTGTTTTGATTCTTAGTCATCCTTCAGATCTTAAATTAAGGAGCAGTTCCTTTGCTTTTCCTGACCTCTTATATCAGATAGCTCATCATGGTAGAGATTTATCTCAAACACTAAGATGTTTTAGAAATAGAAATGAAGGTTCTTACTATTGACCAGTTGAAAGAAATGGGGGAAAACCTCTAAGTTTGGGAGTTCTCATTTGACTTTTAGGGTGTTGGGGCTCTGTTCTCTCAGAACAGAGACCAACATGGGGCTCGAACCCATAAACCACGAGATCATGACCTGAGCTGAAGTCAGACGCCCAACCGACTGAGCCACTCAGGCGCCCCAGTCTCTACTTAATTATTGAAAACCTTGCCTCAGTTCCCTAAACAGTTTTAGAGCTCTTGGTTTGTTACTTAGTTGTCATTGAATAAGTTTATCATATAAACTCTCAAATTATTAAAGTTATCACATAAACTCTCAAATATTAAAATCAGTTGGAGAATGTTTATGGTATTAGTCATTCTGTCCTCATGTACGTTATGGTATTATGTTTATCCTATCAGTTATGTCATTATGTATGAAGGATAGAAAATTGGACATTAACTTTTTTTTTTAATTTTTTTTTTTAACGTTTACTTATTTTTGAGACAGAGAGGGACAGAGCATGAATGGGGAGGGTCAGAGAGAGAGGGAGACACAGAATCCGAAACAGGTTCCAGGCTCTGAGCAGTCAGCACAGAGCCTGACGCGGGGCTCAAACTCACGGACCGCGAGATCATGACCTGAGCCGAAGTCAGAAGAAGCTCAACCGACTGAGCCACCCAGGCGCCCCAAGGACATTAACTTTTTAAAAATTAAATTTATTGATTTGGCTATTGTGATTTTTTTTTTTTTTTTTTTTTTTTTTTTTTTTTTTTGCAGGTAGGTGTGGGTGGTATGCTTGCCAATTCACAGTATATTTGGAATTTTTTTCTCTTTCCAGGGTTAGGGAATGTGAGTATTTTGTTTTATAAGTAAAAATGTACTTTATCCCCAGTGCTTAATTTTTGGAATACAGGGGGCTGAGTCATTTGCCCAGAGGTTTTCTTTTATTTATTTATTTTTATTAAAAAAAATTTTTTTTTAATTTTACATTTATTTTTGAGAGACAGAGAGAGACAGAGCACAAGTGGGGCTGGGGCAGAGCGAGAAGGAGACACAGAATCCGAAGCAGGCTCCAGGCTCCGAGCTGACAGCACAGAGCCTGATGCAGGGTTTGAACCCTTAAACCATGAGATCATGACCTGAGCTGAAGTTGGACGCTTGATGGACTGAGCTACCCATGCGCCCCTAATGGTTACATGTTTTAAAGTTAATAGGCAGAACCCACAAGACTATTTTAACAACTAAAAAGGAACTGGTATTTTTTTTTTGTCAGTACCACGCATGTTAATTTATTTTTTTGATTTTTCGTTTCATTGGTTTCATTTGGTTTAATTTTGGTTTCATAGTATTGAGAAAATCCTTGCATATATATAATAGTTATTACAGACTCTTAAAAATAAAATTGGCTTGGCTTTTGAATTCAGTTAAATCTTTCATGAAACCTGAGGGCTGACTAGTAGGTCATTAATTTCAAAGGTAAATTTGTGACTGCTTAGATTTAATTTCTTATTTGTAAATATACTGGTTGGACAAGAAGCACTGAAAACACGTTTAGTGAAACCATTATATTATCACAAAACTAAGTGTTTTGTCTAAATTTTTTGTTAACCAGTTGGTGAGATTATAGGCCAGATAGGTGTTTTGGAGTCCTGCCTGTCATTTAATTGAAAGCAGTGTTAATGTTACCTGCCTGCACATTGTTGAGTAGTCACACAATTCAGTGGTTTTTAATATTTTCATAATTGTGCAGCCAGAATCAATTTTAGAACATTTTCATCACCTGGAAAAGGAAGCCCTGTACCCAGATCTACTACAAAGCTGTAGTAAAACAGTATGCTACTGGCACAAAAATAGACCCATAGGTCAGTGGAACAAAATAGAGAGTCCAGAAACCAGTCTACACTTTGGTGAGTTAACCTATGACAAAGCAAGCAACAATATACAATGGGGGAAAAAAGTTTCTTAGATTAATGGTGCCGGGAAAACTGGACAGCTACATGCAAAAAGATGAAACTGTATCACTTTCTTTCACCATACACAAAAATAAACTCAAAATGAATTAAGGACCTAAACGTGAGACCTTAAACCATAAAACTCCTAGAAGAAAGTATAAGCAGTAATCTCTGACTTAGACCCTAGCAACATTTTTCTAGATGTGTCTCTTCAGAAAAGGGAAACAAAAATAAAACACACCAAAATAAGAAGCTTTTTGCACAGTGAAGGAAACAAACAAAATTAAAAGACACCAGTGAATGGGAGAAGATATTATAAATGATATACCTGACAAGGGTTAATACCTCTGATATATAATGAACTTATATAACAACATGAAAAAACAAAAACAAATAATTCGATTAAAAAATGGACAGAGGGGGGCGCCTGGGTGGCGCAGTCGGTTAAGCGTCCGACATCAGCCAGGTCACGATCTCGCGGTCCGTGAGTTCGAGCCCCGCGTCAGGCTCTGGGCTGATGGCTCGGAGCCTGGAGCCTGTTTCCGATTCTGTGTCTCCCTCTCTCTCTGCCCCTCCCCCGTTCATGCTCTGTCTCTCTCTGTCCCAAAAATAAATAAAAAAACGTTGAAAAAAAAATTTTTTTAAAAAAATGGACAGAGGACCTGAACATTTTTCTAAAGACATACAAATAGCCAACCAGACCCGTGAAAAGATACACAATATCACTAATCACAAGGGAAATACAAATCAAAATTACAATGAGATATTACCTCACACCTGTCAGAATGGCTGAAATAAAACACACAAGAAACAAGCATTGGTGAGGTTGTGGAGGAAAAGGAACCCTTGTGCACTGTTTTTGGGGATGTAAATTGGTGCAGCCACTCTGGAAAACAATATAGAGGTTCCTCAGAAAACTAAAAATAGAAGTACCATGGGATCTAGTAATTCCACTACTGGGTCTTCACCCAAAGAAAATGAAAACATTACTTTGAGAAGATATATGTACCTTATGTCTATTGCAGCATATTTACAGTAGCCAAGATATGGAAGCAACCTCAATGTCCGTTGATAGTTGAGTGGATAAAGAAGATGCATACATACACAATGGAATATTACTCAGCTGTAGGAAAGAATGAGATCTTGCCATTTTGTGACAACATGGAAGGACCTAGAGAGTATTCTAAGTGAAATATGTCTGAGAAAGACAAATACCATATGATTTCACCTACATGTGGAATCTTTTTTTTTAAAGTTTATATATTTTGACAGAAAGAGCACATGTGTACACAAGTTTGGGAGAGGTAGAGAGAATGCCAAGTAGCTGATGGCGCAGAGCCCAATACAGGGTTCCATCTCACAAACTGTGAGATCATGACCTGAGCCGAAATCCAGATTCAGACACTTAACCGACTGGGCCACCCAGGCACCCCACTTAATGTGTGGAATCTGATAAAACCAATGAACAAACAAAAAGAAACAGACCCATAAACGCAGAGTACAAACTGGTGATTGTCAGAGGGGGTGGAGTTGGGAAAAAGCAGTGAAGGGGAGCGGGAGGTACAGGCTTCCAATTGTGGAATGAATAAGTCATGGAGATGAAAGGTACAGCCAACAGAATACAGTTAGTAGGTATTTTAATAGTATCATATTATTGACTTCAATAGCTACACTTATGCTGAGAATAGCATAATGTATAACTTAGAGTTGTTGAATCACTGTGTTGTACACCTGAAGCTAATAATAGCATCATGTGTCAGCTATACTTCATTATTAAAAAAAAAAAAGAAAGCAATCCTTTACTCATTAGCAGTATTCTCAGATCTTTCTCCTTAGTCTTAGGTGGGCACTAATCCATTTTGTCCTGTGGTTTTGAAATGTGTACCCATTGTCAACAAAGGACTTGCTGACCGATACTGTATCTGTTGTAAACAAACCTATAAATTGTTTGGCATCAGTGGCAATATATTTAGTCTTTGTTTTTGTTTTCTGTTTGAGAGGGAGGGAGAGGGGGAAGTAAGAAAACAAAGGTTTTGTTCTGAGCCATAGAGAAGATCACTGAATCCTAGAATTTTTGCCTTGCAAAAGAGTGTCTTCTGAAGACTGTCTTCTTATGTTCTTTCCATTGTTTTCATTTCTTTGGCGTCATAATCCGTTGGCTCCTGTTTCTCATGTCCAGTATAATTTTAATTAGTGTACTTAATTTCCATTTTGTTATATATTTTTCATAATAAAATTTGGTCTAAATTCCAAGGTTTTTTTTTTTCCTTTTAGAATGTGAAAATCATTTATCTTTTGTGTTCATCTTGCAGAGAAGTATGGTATCAGCTTGATTCTTGTTTCTTACAGAACACAGTCTTATTTTAGAAGACTAAATTATAATATTGTATTATCCCTTCTTGGGTTTTATAATCAGCTCACAAAATGAAATGGTACATAATCCAAATTACCTTAGAAAATCTCTTTAAGTCACCCATAAAGTATAGGTATGTCACCCTTGGTAATGTCACTACTATATTTTTATTTTCTATCATTGAGTAAGATTATAGTTTTTTTGGCTGTGCATGCAAAGTGTCCAGGGTGGTATTGTACAAAATGTACATTATCTTTAAACACTTGGGATCCCCTCAGTGCAGTCAAGTACTATTTCAATCTTTGGCTTGCCAAGTCACATGTCCCAATTTCTCTTTTATTCTGGAGCATAACTTGTTGGGTGGTTGGTTGGCCTTTACTGTTTTGCTTTCTTTTTCATTTTTATATGGTGGAAGTCAGTATGTTTAATGTGTTTTATGAATCACGTAGGCTATAATTCTTTTTATTCCTCATCAGTTTTTGTTTGAAATTCTGAAATTTCACCAGGATGTATCTTTTTTCCATATCCTCTTGGAGATGGTGGGCCCTTTCAGTCTCAAATAGTTTTTTAGGAAAATTTTCTTCTATCATTTCACCTTTCCATTGTTCTCTCCTTTGGGATGCCTTTGAGATTGCTCTTTGACCTGCTGGTTCAGTCTTTTTTTTAAAAAAAAATTTTTTTTAATGTTTATTTAGTTTTGAGAGAGAGTGCGAGCCAGGGAGGGGTAGAGAGAGAGAGACAGACAGACAGACAGACAGACAGAATCTGAAACAGGCTCCAGGCTCTGAGCTGTCAGCACAGAGCCCAATGCAGGGCTCAAACTCACGAACTGTGAGATCATGGCCTGAGCCAAAGTCAAAAAAGCTTAACCGACCGAGCCATCCAGGTGCCTCCCTGCTAGTTCAGTCTTAACAGGGCATCATATAGAATATCTTTTCTAGCTTTTTGACTTTGTTATATTTATTTTTGTTTGTTTTTCCACCTGAGAATTTTATCACTACCCTTTCCAATAAATTTAATTTTTGTAGTCATTTTCCTGTCTCTTGTCTCCTTTTCTTGGTTTTTAGTGGTTTTTTTTTCTTTTTTTGCATCTCTATCCTCTCATATCTCAGATACCACTTAAAATACTTTTTAGAAGTTTTCTTTCTGTAAATTGTTGCCTTCTGAGTGGTTCTGTTTATTCACCTTGAACTTTCTCCTTCACACGGTTTATTTCAGAAACCTGGGGGTCATTGGTTGTCTCTTCACATTTATACATATCAGATACTATCTTTTTTTTTTTTTTTTTTTGAGAGAGAGAGAGGGTGCAAGTGAGCGAAGAGAGAGAGGAGAGATGTGAGACTCACTCGAAGTGGGACTTGAACTCAAGAAATGTGAGATCATGACCTGAGCCTAAGTCAGATGCTCAATGACTGAGCCACCCAGGCATCCTCAGATACTGTTAATTACTATAGCCAGCTGTTGTGTTTCCTCTGTAGTTACATAGGTATCTAGGTGGTTGTTTTTTCCTTAAAAGCTTCTCCTTGAATGGGGAGACATACTCTGGCTTTTAGTGGATAAGGTTTATCAAGAAGCAGCCTTCCTTGTGTTCTTGTCTCATTGATGAGAAGTAGGTGGGAAAGCATGAGGCTGGAATGCTCACACTTGCCAAAATGAGGAGCTCTTTACATACTAGGGGTGGAGCATGTGAGTGTTTCTAGCTCCTGGATAGAGTTGCTTTTGCTGTACTCCATTCCCCCCTTCCCCCCCCCATTTCTGTCTTATTTATTTATTTATATTTTATTTTTAAAGAATATTTATTTTTGAGAGAGAAAGAGAGAGCAGGGGAGGGCCGAGAGGGAGACAGAATCCCAAGCAGGCTCCACTCTTGTCAGTGTAGAGCTTGGTGTGGGGCTTGAACTCATGAACTGTGAGATCATGACCTGAGTTGAAACCAACAGTTGGGGGCTTAACCATCTGAGCCTGAGCCACCCAGGTGCCCCTATTTATTTTTTTATTTATACATACACATATACATATGTGTGTGTGTGTGTGTGTGTGTGTGTACATTTTTTTAAACTAATCTCTACACCCATCGTAGGGTTCAAACTCATGACCTGGAGATTGCATTCTCTACTAACTGAGCCAGTTACCATTCCCCCTGCACCTGTGTTTTAAAAATCCAAAATTACCTCAGACTTGGCTCTGCTTCTGTCCTAGGCCTTAACATACCGAAATAGGAACCATTTCTATAACAGGACTAACTTTCTTTTGAAGGACAGCTAAAAACCTATTTGATGCTGATTGTTCTGTTTAATTTTGATTAGAAGTTTTATATAGTTATCAGTGTTAGTAAGTTCTCAGTAAGTGTTGGCTGTCTTTATTATTATTGTTATAAATACATAGGACTATATTTTGTGCTGCAAAAGTGATTTAAAAATAAGTTTATATTAGGCATGTATTTGTCTCTTTGTTTTTGGTTTGGGGGTTTTCACGTGAGAGTTTATTTTATTCATTATAAATTATATTCTAGTCTACTTGGCAGTATTTTGTTTATCTTGTGATTTTGTATACTTTGGGTTGAAAATTACAGCTTTTGGGGGAGTGAGGAGGGATATCAGAAAGTATGATAGAATGTGACAATAATGTTACTTTTCTCTTTGCTTTTTTGCTTTTTCAGTTTGAGCAGAAAACTGGTGCAGTTTTTGATGAAATTGTAGAGAACTGTAAGTACCGCTTTAGAAAAAAACCAGTCATGTCTTTATATAGATAATAATTGAGTCTAGATAGAGCATTTATCAGTGCTTAACATTTAACAGGGTTTAGTTTGGGCTGATTAATGCGATGGTCCAATTTGATATAGTTTAGAAATCATCACTCTGTTAGTATTTTCAGCAAGTTAATCTTAATTTTAAGAGTTTTTCCTTTTTTTTAGTAAATATTTTATTCTCACAGATATTAATGTTGAAATATAGCTAAGCTTTGTGTATGTATTAACCATATAGAAGTTTAGACTTAACCATTCAGTAAAGATTTCTACTTTGTTTACAGGGCTTCTTAATTTTCTGTTTATATTCTTTCTATGTTACATGATTCTCTGAAAAATTTTTTTTGTTTCTTATGATTATAAAAGTAATACATTCAATTTTACAATACAAAAATGAAAAAAGCAGAAAATGAAAGCCTTTGTGTTTTTTATTCTCTAAAGATAACCACTTCTAAAAGTTTAATATATATCTTTCCAGACTTTTTTTCTGTGGATGTATATAGATCTATGTATGACAGGTGGGGATTTATATATGTTTGTAGGGATTCTGTGGATACTGTTCTTGCTTTTTTCATTCAACTGCCTTAACATCTCTGTATGTCAATGGATTTTGACCTTTTGCATCATTTTACTCGGTATTTTATTGTATGGGTGTATTATAATTTAGCCATCTTCCTCTTTTATATATGTATGTATTCTTTTCAGTTTTTCAGTATTACAAACAATATTTAGTATGTATTCCTGTACACATTTTTGTCTACTTCTATTGAAATAGACAAAGGGACTGTATCCTTTTCTGTAGAATAAATTCTAAGAATAGAACTGCTGAATCATCAAAGGATGTTTGTGTGCTTGTTCATGAAGAATAAATTTTGTCATCTAGAGCTAGTAAGTCAAGGAAAATATGCATTTCTTTTTTAATTTTTTTTTAAGTCCCAGTAGTAGGATCTGTGAGTACCTTCTTTGGAATTAGTTTGTTAACGTTTTTTGAGAGAGAACAGGTTTTTATAGAGTACATATTGAGAGGTAGCTAGCTCTCTTGATCTTTAATGGTCTTGGAATAATCTGGAGTTCATTCATGTCTAGGCTGGGCTGTTGAGAGCACAAAGACAGGAACTGCTGACTTGAGCCCCTGTACATGTTCTCCCTGTTGCCTTGCCTTCCTTATAGCATGGCGGCCTCCAGGTAGACTTCTCTCATGGTGGCTCAGGCTCCAAGCAAAAGAGTAATTCAGTGAAGAAAGCAGAATCAGCATCTTTTCTGAGCTACCTTCAGAAGTCACACAGTGTCCTTTCTACTACATCCTTTGGGTATGAGGGAGTCACAAGCCTGCTCAGATTTAGGAGAAGAGGATATTCAGACCTCACCTTTTTTTTTTTTTTTAATTAAATTGTTTTGTTTATTTATTTTTGAGAGAGAAACAGAGTGTAAGTGGGGGAAGGGCAGATAGAGAAGGAGACACAGAATCTGAAGCAGGCTCCAGGCCCTGAGATGTCAGCACAGAACCCAATGCAGGGCTTGAACTCAGGGACCGTGAAATCATGACCTGAGCTGAAGTCAGACACTTAACCAACTGAGCCACCCAGACGCCCCTAGACCTTACTTCTTGATAGAAGGGTCAAGGTCACATTGTAGAAAACAATGTAGATGGGAGATATTATTGCAGCTGTATTTGGAAAATCCAGTCTGCATTCACAGCATATAATGCTGTCACATGATATTTTATTCACATGATATTTTATTCTAAACTAGAAAATGGCTTAAAAAAGAAATTCATTCTTTAGGTCTGTATGTGGATATTCATAACATTAACTACTCCTGTAATACAGAAACAGAAACTGATGAATCTGATCATGCATATTTTATGAGTAACATTTTGTCTTTTTTTTTGACTTAGTCATTCCTTTCCATATCATCATTGTCCCTATTGCCCCCTACCCTATACCTTTGTAGGTAGCCTTTCACGTTTTTCTCCAGTGTTCCTAAAATCATTATCATATATATACATATATAGACACATAATATATATACATGTATATACAACATATACATGTATAAATATATATATAATATATGCAAGTATACATATTTATATGTGTATATGTAAGGGTTTTGGAGATTTTTATTTTTTGTTTAACAGGTGAGATCATCATATACATAGATTTCTCTACCTAGCTTCTTTCATTCAGGAGTACTTTATGATCTCCTTCCATCTTGACTGGAATAGCTTCAACATCACAGGGTTTAGATGTGCAAGTCAACTTTTCCCCTTTCCCCTTTCCCCTTTCAGACACTGATGTTATTTTAGTTGTTTTTTTTTTTTTTACCATGATAATCAATGAAGTATGAAAAATCCTTTAAGAATATCCTTATATATTAGTTTTATATGTGTGTATAGATTACAGAGAGTGGGTATTGTTTGGTAAAGGGTATGTGTAATTTTAATAGATGTTTCTGTCCTGCTTTTCAAAACTTGACTGTCTTACATTTCCATCAGAAATGTATAAGAATACCTCCTCACCCCATTAATGTCCGTTATAGCTCTTCTTCATGTTTAGCAATCTGATGGATGTGAAATAGCACAGTGTTAACTTTATTCTGCATTTTCTTAACTCCTATTGAATTTGAATTTAAGCAGTTTTTAATAATTTCAACATTTGGACTGGCTCCTCTGTATTGTCGAATTGTAAATATTTGTTAAATAAATTAATACCCTTTGCCCATTTCTTAAAGTTTTTTTTCATGACACGTTACAGGCTTTTTGTAATATCATAATCATAGTTGTTAAGGGGAGTGATAGTAGGCATGGTAAAGGATAAAACTGAAAGAAGGTTCAGGTATACTTTTAAAAAGATAGACATTCACTCAGGAAATTTAACTTTTAGAAAAGATAACTTAAAGTTCTTTTAATAATGAAGTAGAGGGGGTTGATTTCCTTTGTTTTGTTTCTTTTTGCTTGTGTCATCTTTTCCTAAACAAATGTTTTTTTTTTTTAATTTTTTTTTTTAACATTTATTTATTTTTGAGACAGAGAGAGACAGAGCATGAACGGGGGAGGGTCAGAGAGAGAGGGAGACACAGAATCTGAAACAGGCTCCAGGCTCTGAGCGGTCAGCACAGATCCCGATGCGGGGCTTGAACTCATGGACCGGACCGTGAGATCATGACCTGAGCTGAAGTCGGACGCTCAACCGACAGCCACCCAGGCGCCCCTAAACAAATGTTTTTAATATAAAAAATTTTGGTCTTTTTTAACATCATGGTTTTCAGTTTTGGTTTAAAAAAGTTTTCCTCACCCTTTGAATATATGTTATCCTAGAGTTTATTGGAGTATTTAGAAAAATATTTTTAAAAAGTGTTAAACACAAAAAAATATTTAAAACATGTGAGATATATTAAAAATAAAAACCTCTGACTTCACCACCACCCAGCTGTAGAAAAATGTGCACGATCATGCCTTTCGTGCCAATCCCTCGGTCCCATTCTGTTCTTCTCTTTACACAGCCATTATCCTCAATTTTGCTTAATTCCTAGCATTTCTTAATAGTTTTTACCACATTTACATTATTAATCAAGAGATTATTTAGTTTTGCTTATTAATAGATTTTGTATTGTTTTTGAATTACACTGTATATGTTACCACTTTCTTTTTTTTAACCGTATATTCCTGAGATTTGAATGTAGTGTTGCATGTAGCTCTCATTCATTCATCACTGATGTGTATTTATTCATTAAATACATTACAATTTATTTATTTTTAAAAATGGTAGTAAAAAGTATATAATGTAAAATTTACCACTTTAATTATTTTTAAGTGTATAATTCAGTATTTTAAGTACATTCACATTGTTGTGCAACAGATCTCTAGAACTTTTTATCTTGCAAAACAAATTTTTAATAGCTCTTGAATAAAAATTCTGTTTCCCCCTTAAGGTTTATCTGTGTTGTAACATGTCAGAATGTCATGTCAGAATGTCCTTCCTTTTTAAGGCCGAATAATATTCCATTGTATGGTTAGACCATTTTGTTTATCCATTCTTGTGTTGATGCAGTGAGTATGAGTGTGTAAATATCTCTGCAATATCTTGCTTTTGTTTTTCTTGGCTGTATACCCAGAAATGGAGATTGCTGGTTTATATAATACTGTTTTCAAGTTTTTGAGGAACTGCCATAGTATTTTCAGTTGTGATTTGTACCATTTTAAATTTGCACCAGCAGTGCACAGGGTTACAATTTCTTTACATCTTTGCCAACACTGCTACTTTTCTGTGTTTTTGATAGTAGCCACCCTAGAGGTTGTGAGGTGATGATAACCTCATTGTAGTTTTGGTTTTCCTTTCTCTAATGATTAGTGATGTTGAGCATCTTTTCATAGGCTTGTTGAAAGTCCTTTGCCTGTTTTTGACTTGGGTTATTTGATTCTTTTGTTCGTGTTGATTTCTAGTTCTTTATATATTCTGGATATTAATTCCTTATCAGATATATGATTTACGAAAGTTTTTTTCCCATTCTGTACATTGCCTTTTCACTCTGTTGATGGTTCCTTTTGATGCACAGACGTTTTTCAAATTTGGTGGCCAATTTGTTTAGTTTTGCTTTTGTTGCATATGCTTTTGGTGGTGTCATATCCAAGAAATTGTTGCCAAATTCAGTGACATGAAGCTGTGGTGTGTGTGTGTGTGTGTGTGTGTGTGTGTGTGTGTGTGTGTGTTCGTTCAGGAGTTTTTAGGTCTTCTGCTTAAAATATATCAGAACTTTAAAATCATTCTAATGTCTATATACTTCTCGTTGTTCCTCATTGTTCTGTTTTTTCTTTATGAACATTATTTTATATATTTCAGGATATATACAAGAAAGTGCCATGTATGGAATTCAATGTAAAATGTATTTATTATGGTGGGTCTCTGTCAAAAACTAGCTTATTATTTTTTTAAAAATGTTTGTTTATTCAGAGACAAAGCATAAGCAGGGGAGGGACAGAGAGATTAGGAGAGAGAATGAGTCCCAGCAGGCTCCACACTGTCAGTGCAGAGCCTGACATGGGGGCTTGATCCCATGAAATGTAAGATCATGCATGACCTGAGCAAACTCAAGAGTGGGACCTTTCACCGACTGAGCCACGCAGGTGCCCCTGTTAGAAACAAGTATAAAATCTGTTTCTTTTTTTTTTTTTTTTAAATATTTGTTTATTTTTTGGGAGAGCACAAGTCGGGGAGGGACTGAGAGAGGGGAACAGAGGATCTGAAGCAGGCTCTGCACTGACAGGTTGACAGCAATTAAGCCTGATGTGGGGGTTCAGCTTACAAACTATGAGATCGTAACCTGAGCTGAAGGTGGATGCTCAACCAAATGAGCCACCCAGGTGCCCCCAGAATCTATTTCTTAAGTCAGGGATTGGCAAACGGTTTTCTCTGACAGGTCAGACAGAAAATATTTTAGGCTTTATAGGTCATGCTGTTTTTTGTTTTGTTTTGTTTTCAAATTTATTTAAAGTCGGTATTTTTATTTTATTTTGTTGTATTTTATTTTCTTTCTTTTGAGAGAGTGTGAGTGGGGGAAGGGCAAAGAGAGAGGGAGACAGATAATCTCAAGCAGGCTCTGTGCTGTCAGCACAGAGCCCAGTGTGGGGCTCGAACTCATGAACCATGAGATCATGACCTGAGCTAAAATCAAGAGTTGGATGCTTAACCAACTGAGCCACCTAGACGCCCCAATAAATTTTTATTTAAGGAATTTTACATATGATTCCTTCCCCTGCCAGTCATTGTAGTTCTCCAGAGTCAGAATCATAATCTTCAAAATAACCGAGTTGTTTTTTTTTTTAAATGTTTATTTACTTTTGATAGAGAGCGCATCAGTAGGGGAGGGGACAGAGAGAGACAGGGACAGAGGATCCAAAGCGGGCTCCAGGCTGACAGCAATGAAACCAGTGCAGGTGCTCGAACTCAGTGAACCATGAGATCATGACCTGAGCCAAATTTGGATGCTCAACCGACTGAGGCATCCATGTGCCCCTCAAAATAGCCCTTTTACAAGAACTTCTGTTGAGTCCACAATTGTCGCTGTCAGTCCAGTTCTTTCAATTGGGCTTCTTTGATCTCCACTTGAATATGAACATACTTCAAAAATTCCATACCTGTAATTGTTGGGGTCCAGTTTCTTTATTTTAGGGCCCTAGAAGTCAAATTGTAGAAAGTACATTGATTGTTATTTTGGAAAATGATCTAAAATTGTTATTCGTTAATTGTTTATAGTATTGAAAAGTCTGTTACTTCCACTTTACTCCACGAGCCTAGTAGAAAATGTTACAGGTCTCTTTGTCAACACTGCAATAAATTTGCTGTGATGAAAACATAACTTGTGTCTTAATGTAGTCACAGATCATACTGTTTATGTTGCAACAACTCAACTTTGCGTTTGTAGCATGTATGTGAAGGAATTAATGTGTTTGCAATAAAACCATGGACACTGAATTTTGAATTCAACATAATTTTCCATGTATAAAGAAATGCTTTTCTTTTGATGGCTTTTTCCTACAATTTAAAGATGTGGAAACTATTCTTAGCTCATGGGTTGTATAAGCCCTCCTCCCCAGTGCCCCCGCAAAAAACAGGTGGCTTCTGCATTTGGCATGCAGGCATAGTTTACCTATTCTTGTAAGGTATATATGGGAAGGTTATTGCTCAGGCCTAGGCTATGTACATTCTCAACTTTATCAGAATTCCAAAACTTATTTTCCTAAGTTTTATCTATATACATTGACACATTGTGCTTAGAGTTTTGGTCACTATCTAGCGTCACTAACTAGAGTTTTGGCATCTGGCCAACACTTGACATTATCAGACTTTAAAATTTTTTTTTTCAACGTTTTTTACTTATTTTGGGGACAGAGAGAGACAGAGTGTGAACGGGGGAGGGGCAGAGAGAGAGGAAGACACAGAATTGGAAACAGGCTCCAGGCTCTGAGCCATCAGCCCAGAGCCCGACGCGGGGCTCGAACTCACGGACCGCGAGATCGTGACCTGGCTGAAGTCGGACGCTTAACCGACTGCGCCACCCAGGCGCCCCCAGACTTTTAAATTTTGTCAGTTTGGTAGGTATAACATGGACTTAATACTTAATTTTTTTATTTCCTTCGTTAATAATTTGAATATTTTTCATGTTTATTAGCTATTTCTGCTACCTCTTTGGCAAAATGCCTAATTAAATCTATTGCCCACTTGCTGTTGGGTTGTTGGTGTTTTCTTAACTGAAATGTTGGAGTTCTCTAAATATCCCGACGAATAAATTTGTCAGTTATAGCTATTGCAAATAACTTCTCCTAATTTATGTCTTGTCTTTTTAAAGTTTTTGCATTAGCAGTATTTAATTTTTTTAAGTTTATTTATTTTGAGAGACACAGAGACAGAACGGGGGGGGGGGGGACAGAGGGAGGGAGAGAGAGAGAGAGAGAGAGAGGGAGAATGAGAATCCTAAGCAGGCTGTGCACTGATGTGGGGCTTGAACTCATAAAACTGTGAGATCATGACCTTTTTCTGTCTCTCAAAAATGAATTAACATAAAAAAATTTTTAAGTAAAGCTTTTCTTTAAACTATCCTTCCATTAAATTTTACTTTGTATTCTTGCGGAAAGGTTTTTATTTCTCTTGTGTAAATACATAGGGTTGAAATGGTTGGATGTACCAAGTTTATCTTTTTAAGTTTTTAATTTAATTCTAGTTAACATACAGCATTATATTAGTTTCAGGTGTACAGTATAGTAATCAGCACTTCCATATATCACCATGTGCTCATCACAGGTATACTCCTTAATCTTCACCTGTTTTACCCCTCCCTGCCCCTCCCCTCTGGTAACCATTAGTTTGTTGTCTATAATAAATTAGAGTGTGTTTCTTGCTTTGTCTCTCTCTTATTGTTTTTCCCTTGTTTTGTTTCTTAAATTCTGCATGTGATTGAAATCACATGATATTTGTCTTTCTCTGACTTAATTATTATTTCACTTAGCATTATACTCTCTAGCTCCATCCATGTCATTGCTAGTGGCTCTACTAAATTTTAATATGATTTTATTCAGTTTCCCAAATTTACTCTGTTGCAATTCTAATTAAAAATGCATGCATTTAAGGGGCACCTGGGTGGCTCAGTCGGTTAAGTGTCCGACTCTTGATTTTGACCCAGGTTATCATCCCGGGGTTGTGAGGTTGAACCCTGCTGTGGGCTCTGTGCTGGGCATGGAGCCTCCTTGGGATTCTGTCTCTCCCTCTGCCCCTCCTTCCCATGTGTATGTGCACACACTCTCTTAAAGAAAATTATAAAAATGGGGCGCCTGGGTGGCTCAGTCGGTTAAGTGTCCGACTTCAGCTCAGGTCATGATCTCACAGTCCATGAGTTCGAGCCCCGCGTCAGGCTCTGTGCTGAGAGCTCAGAGCCTGGAGCTTGCTTCAGATTCTGTGTCTCCCTCTCTTTCTGCCCCTCCCCTGCTCATGCTCTGTCTCTCTCTGTCTCAAAAATAAATAAAAACATTAAAAAAATTTTTAAAGAAAATTATAAAAATCATGCATTTATTTATTACTTTTGGAAGAATCAATTTTTATTGTTATACAGATTTTGTTTTATGCTATTTACTTAAATTTTATGGTTGTCAAGTAGTATGTATTGTGTTTTTTTGTGTGTCATTTGTTAAGTATCTTATTCGTCACCTTTGCAAATGGAGTCTATTTTTCAGGGATGCCTGAGTGGCTCAGTTGGTTCAGCATTTGACTTCGGCTCATGTCATGATCTCATGGTCCATGAGTTCAAGCCCTGCATTGGGCTCTGTGCTGACAGCTAGAGTCTGGAGCCTGGTTCGAATTGTGTCTCCCTCTCTCTCTGCCTCTCCCCCAGTCGCTCTCTCTGTCTCAAAAATAAACATTTAAAAAAAAAAAAAGGAGTATTTTTTTTATTTGTAGGTTCTTATTGCAAGAATAGCTTAGCTATGTTACTGAAATCCCTTATTAAATATAGTAGACTTTTAAAATTTGAGACTGTAGTTATCCAGACATGAAGCCATATCAACTGAAAATATTTTCTTTTTCACAGTGACTGCCCAAATTATGTAAATTAATTTTTTTTGCTATAAATTGTGGGATTATAATAAACAGTCGTGGTAGTTGTCACCTTTGACTAATTTCTAATTCTAGTTAATTAGTTGTCATATTTTGTTAATTTAGGGCCAATTGTTAGTTTTTGTCACATAGGCTTAGTCTTTATTACATTTTAAAAAAAATATTCCTATCTTACCTTGTGGAATGGTTGAAGAATATTTGTGTTTATGTATTACTGGATTTAGTTTGTTAATATTTTGTTAAGGATTTTCCTGGTAAAGTTTGTTTACTATTGGAGTTGTATGTAGCTTTATTAAATGTTGTCTACAATTCACTAGTGAAACCATCCGGGCTTGGAGATTTCTTGGTGTGAGATTGTAAGTTATAAGTTAAAGTTTTCAAATAGGAATATAAGGTTTTTCATATTTTATGTTCCCCCCCCCTTTTTTTAAGGTAGAGAGAGACAAACCAAGAAACAGTCTTAAAATAATTTTTTTTTAATGTTTGTTATTTTTTTTTTATGAGAGAGAGAACACAAGCAGGGCAGGGGCAGAGAGAAGGGGACAGAGGATCCAAAGCAGGCTCTGCAGATCCAAAGTGGGCTCTGTGCTGACAGCAGAGAGCGCAGTGTGGGGCTCGAACTCGCGAACTGCGAGATCGTGACCTGAGCGGAAGTCAGATGCTCAGCTGACTGAGCCATGTAGGTGCCCCTTATGTTTCATCTTTTGTCAGTTCTGGTAAGTTGTATTTTTCAAGGAAGTTGTCCATTTCATTTAAGTGGTCTCTTTGTCTTTTGAATTAGAGGTAATTTAGTGGGAAGGACAGTGGCATCTCATTGTTTTAATTTGCATTTCCCTATTAATGATGTGGAACAACTTTTTATTGTGTGTATTGGCCATTCTTAATGTTCTTTTGTGAAGTGTCTGTTCAAATTATTGCCCACTTTTCATTTTGGTTGTTTGTCTTTTTGTTATTAGGATAAAGGTTCCTTATATATTTTGGATACAAGTCTTCTGTCATGTGGATCAGTAGATTGAAATCAGTCGGGATATCCATCTCCATGTATCTGTGTCTATAAATCCCTTCATATCCATCCATCCATTTTGTGGCTTGCCTTTTTATGTTCTCAGTGGTGTTCTTGAGTAGCACAAGTTTTTAATTTTGATGAAGTCTCATTTTATTATTATTATTATCATTATTATTATTATTATTATTATTATTACTACTACTACTACTGTATTTGTGTGGTCTGTTCTTTGTGTTCTAAGATACCAGTCCCAAGATCATGAATATTTACACTTGTTTTTTCCTAGAAACTTTGTATTTTTAGCCTTAGCTTTTACAATTAGGGTCCTCATCCATGTCATTTTAGTTTTTGTATATAGTGTAATGTAAAAGTCAAAATGTATAATTTTTGTGTGTGGATATCTGTTGAGTCAGCAGCATTTATTGAAAAGATTATTTATTCTGATTGATATACCTTGGTACATTTGTTGAAAATTAGTTGATCTGTATATTGAGTCTATTTCCAGACTCATTATAAGTTCCATGGATCTATATATACATATATCTGTTCTGAGGCCAATATCACTCTGTCTCGATTCCTTTAATTTTATATTAAATCAGATATTCTAAGTCATATTTTCCAATGTTGTTTTACTGTACTAGATCTTTTGCATTTTCATGCAATTTCTTAGAAGCAGCTTGTCAACTTCTATTAAAAAGCTTCCTGGGGTTTTTATTGTGATTCTGTTGGGTCTGTAGATCAGTATGGGGAGAATTGACATCTAATTAATAGTGTTTTCCAATTCATGAATATGATATGCCTGTCAGTTTATTTAGGTTTATTTATTTATTTATTTATTTCATTTCTCTCAGCAATGATCTGTAGTTTTCAAAGTAGAGGTCTTGTACATATTTTGTTATTCCTATATATTTTAAATTTCTTATGCTATTGTAAGTGAAATGATTAAAAATTAAATTTGTTGGGGTATAATGTACAGATAGCAAAATTTACCATATTTGAAAAATTAGTTTAAATTTTTTTTTTATGCTTATTTATTTTGAGAGAGAGTGTGTGAGCGAGGAAGTTTGAACAGGGGAGGGGCAGAGAGAGAGGGAGAAAGAATCCAAAGCAGGTTCTGTGCTAACAGCCCCTGACTTCCAGCTCGAGACGAAATCAAGATTTGGATGCTTAACTGACTGAGTCACCCAGGTGCCCCTAACTTTTCATTTTGAAATGATTATTGATTTACAAAGTGAGTTAGTACAAGTCGTCCAACTCTGTTCCTAAAAATTGTTTTGTCTGTATAAGTCCTTTGCATTTACGTATATATATTTTAGATTTACATGTAAATTTATACAAATAAGCTACTGGGACTTTGATTGGAATTGCATATTCTATAGATTAATTTGGGGGAGAATTGATATCTTAAATATATTGAATCATACCTACAAGCATGGTTTATTTCTTTTTATTTAGGTCTTCTTTAAATCTCTAATTTCTAAATTATTACTAAATTTCTATATCTCTTGTAGCTTCTAGTTTATAGAGTTTGCGCATATTTTATAAAATTTAGCATACATATATATATATATATTTTTTTTTCCAATATTTTGTCTGGATTTTTTGTTCGTGGATAAATTGATGGACAATTTCCCCCCATAGAGATAGCCAATTATTCCTTCCCAGGTCAGTGAATAATCATGCTTTCTTTACTTACTTGAAATGTAGTATCCCTTATTTCTATTTTTTATTACCTTATAATTAGAAAATTGTTTTTTTCAGTCTCCATATGTTCTTTACTATCTTTGTAGATATCTTCCCTCAGATTGAGGATTTTCTCTTGTTTGCTGAAAGATTTTTTTCATGCATGAATATTAAATTTTGTCAAATTATTTTTCTTCATTATTGAGATAGTCCTGTGTTTTCCTTTATTGTGTTATGTGGTAAATTCATTTTTGAATATTCAACCCATCTTATATTCATGGGATAAATCCTACTTTGTCATGACTTATTATTTGTTTTTATATTTTTATTCAGTTTGCTAGTATTTTAAGTATGCTAATACTTTAAGCACCTATGTTTATGAAGGATATTGGTGTAAAATTGTCTTTTGTTGTATCTTTCTCTGGTTCTGGTGGCAGAGTAATACTGGCCTCAGAAAATTGGTTAAGAAATATTCCTTTCTCCTATATTTGCTGAAAGAATACATATAAGATGGGTGTTATTTCCTTAAATATTTAATTTACTAGCAAGTCATCTGGTCCTGGTGCGTTCAGATTTTCTTTATCTTTTGTGTCTGGTTTGGTAATTTGCACCTTTCAAGGCATTTCCTTTAAGTCAGCACAGTTGAATAGAATTTTTGCGTGATGATGGAAATGTTTTGTATGTATACTATTAAAATATAGTAGCCACTAGGTAGCTACCCTTGGCAGTTGAGCACTTGAAATGTAACAAGTGCTGAACTGAAGTTTTCATTTTGATTAATTTAAATAGACATAGGTGACTGGTGGCTTCCCATGTTGGACATTGAAGGTCTAAGCTGTCAAATTTATTTCTATAAAATTCTTAATAATTTTTAAGTGTACTGTCATAAAGTTGTTCATAGCATTTTAAAATTTATTGTTAATGTTTATATTTTCTCACTTTGTATTTAATTTCTATGAAGTCTTTACTGCTATACCTTTCATTCCTGATATTATTAATTTTGTATTCTGTCTCTCAACTTCTTCATATAAATTTTTAAAAAAATACTTTAACTGAAATATACATAAACTTAAATTTACTATCTGAGCCATATTTAAGTGTACAATTCAGTAACATTAAGTAAGCTGGCATTGCTGTGCAACCAATCTCTGTAATGCTTTCCATCTTGCAAAACTGAAACTCTATACCTGTTAAATAATAATTCCCCATTCCTTCTCCCTCTAGCTGTGTCATCCACCCTTCTACTTTCTGCCTCTATGAATTTGACTACTCTGGGTACCTCACATAAGTGGAATCATACTGGTTTTTTTTGTGACTAATTTATTTCACATAACATAATGTTGTAGCCTGTGCCAGAATTTGCTTTCTTTGCAAATAGTAGGATTGGTGTATCTTGTGTTTAATGATCTCATAAGAATAACAAGTGAAATTATTATAATTTTACTGATGCCATTGAGGGGAAAAAAGTGCAGCTTACTCTGTTTCTACAGTTTTATAGCCCTTAAAATGATTTCCTTTAGCATTGCAATTCTTTCTAGTTATTAGGGGTAGGATAAATTAGATTCAGGACTTGAACAGATCCTTGTTTATCTGAATAGAAAGGGATATCAGCTGTATCTGGTGAGGCAAGATGGGAGAGAAGATGAAAATTAAAGGTTTCACTTTATAAATAATATAACCGTGTTACAGAGATTTTAGAATTGGAAGGATAGAAGATTTGAAAGTGTAGATTGGGACAGATTTGGGACTGTTTCCTTGTATCGCTGTGGCATTGTGCTTCTGGAACTATTGGCATAAGTTACTTCCACTTTTATTATTTTGTTAAAATTTCATTTTATTTTGCTTATGAAAATAATATGCCCTGAAATATTGAAATATTATAAAAATACATAAATGTTTTATTTCATTAAAGTGTATGATATTCTGTTATAGTGATATGTTTCAACTTTAATAGACCCTGGACAGTTTTTAGGTACATGCCAAATGTATCAATTTATGGATTTCGCTGTTCTTCTTGATCATTACTTTTAGAGTAGTATAAATACCAGTGAACCTTCAAAAAAGTAAAGTCTGTTGTCTTTAGTTGTCTTCTAGTGAAGAACAAATGGTTGTTTTATAACAAACAGTTGTTATCTATTCTTTAAAATCACATTTTTTTTAGTCTTAATAGTGTTCAAATGTATTATGGAAATTGTAACTTATTTCTATCAGAGGTATTTCAAGTGTCAACATTTGTTGGTCACCTTTTAGTAATAAAATCTATTAGTTATAAAATCAAATTGTGAATATTCCACTGGTTTCGAGCTATTTTTTTTTCCTATAGGAACAAATAAAAGCAAAAATTAGTGAAAGTAAGTCCTGTGACTATCACCTATGAATCTCATCTCTCTTTATTGAATGTGTAGAGGTTACAATGGCATACTTGAATAGTTCTACAATAACAACACATATTTGAATGAAAATAAGAGAGCTATAGTCTGTAGTCGTGACTTCCTGAGGAAGCTCATTCATCTTTGTTAGTACTTACCATGGATCGTTGATGATTGACCTGACTTAAGTAAATGGTTCATCTCTGGTATGGTAGGGCATTCAGTGGTTTGTCTTTGTTGGTAGAACATTCAGGGGGATTTTGTGAAAGAAATTCAACCATCTGATAAGAAGTTAGACTTGATGAATCTGAAGATTGCTTTCAGCCTCTGGGTGTGGTGATTTATGCCTGGTTCATAAAAAACTAGAGCCTATTACTCAAGGTGTGGTCTGTGGATATTAGCATCACCTGGGAGTATCTTAGAAATCAGATTCTAGCTGTCATCCTTTACCTGCAGAACCAGAATCTTTGGGGGTGGTGTGGAACTCAGGTATCTGTTTCCAACAAGCTCACCAAGAGATTCTGATGGCTGGTAATCATTGAGAAAGCATTGCTTTAGTTCAGTGATCCTCAAGAATTATTGTGTATCAGAAGCAAAATTATCTAGGGGTTTTTGTTTTTGTTTTAAAATTTTTAAAAGTGAGGTAAAATTGACATACAGCATTGCATAATTTTTTTAGATGTACAACATAATGATTTGCTGTATGTATGTATTGCAAAATGATTACTACAATTAGTTTCGTTAATACCCATCACCACTTGTTCACTGTAACTTTGAAACACTGATAGAAATATATTTTACATAGAGACCTATGTGTGTACAGACAATTTTTATAGCATTGCTTATTGTTACTCTGACTAATGCACTTTGCTTTCTAGTATAGTTGTTGTTGTTGTTGTTTTTTTTTAAGTAATCTCCACATCAAACACAGGGCTCAAACTCATGACCCTGGGATCAAGATTCGCATTCTCTACCGACTAAGCCAGCCAGGTGCCCCTTCTACTCTGTCTTATTAAAAAACAATTTCCTGGCCCTGGCTCACTAATGGGTGATACCTGCAGTTTGAAAGAACACTGGATTGTTGTATTCTAATTATTATCCCATTTCCATGAAAAGTTTTCTGTTGGTTACTGGCCTGTTAATAGCAAAGATTCCTTTTCATCTTAGGATCATAAATACAAATTACCATTCTTTCTATTACTGTAAGTGTGTCCTGATGAGAATCGGGTCTGTCAATAAAGGCAGAAGCTAGAATGGCTGTTGAAAAGCATCTACTAGTTTAAGACAAAGCCACATAAGTTCAGCTGTTGATGAATTGTATGTTTACCAAGAGTCCGTTGTTTCCAAACCTGTTTCTTTTAGTACTACTTGTCATTGTAATTGTATAATTTAAATTGTTTTTACACTAATGGAATTTACTGTGGAAAGTGAGTTGTTTCTTTCTTTTAAATTTTTTAAAATATTTATTTACTTATTTTGAGAGAGATAGAGAGAACGCTGAGTGGGGTAGGGGCTGAGAGTGAGAGAGAATCCCAATCTCTGTGTCAGCTCAGAGCCTAACATGGGACTTAGTCTCACTAACCATGAGACCATGATGTGAGCCAAAATGAAGAGTTGGATGCTTAACTGACTGAGCCACCCATGCACTCCAAGTGACTTGTTTCTATGAATAATTTGAATGCTTTGGAAATACTACGTAAATCAGTAAAAACATGGAGGTGCAGGTGTCTGTATTTTGTCATTCCACTTTAAAGAAACCACAGTTGTAGTCATGGAGTTTACATTATGGGTGTAATTTGTTCAAGAAAGAACTCAAATTAACATGCACATTCTGCAAGATTTGGTTGATCCTCAAATGGTTGGTCAGTATGCTTTTATATATCCCAAATAAAAATAAATGTGTAAGACATGTATGTTTCATTTGTTAATGATTCCTGGCTTTATTTGAGTTTTAACTATTAAACTGTATTCCTAATCTGGTTCGAAGAGGCTTTTATTATTCAGCAAATTGCATTTTATTGAATAACACTAAATCATCTTAGAAATATATCAGTGACAAAATTCTAATGTTGTAAGCTTTTATTTAAAATGAACCTCACTTAAAATGAACAAGATTACCTCATTTAAAAAATTTTTTTAAATGTTTTATTTATTTTTGAGAGAGAGAGACAGAGACAGAGACAGAGAGAGACAGAGTACAAGTGGGGGAGGGACAGAGAGAGAGGGAGACAGAATCCATGAAGCAGGCTCCAGGCTCTGAGCTGTCAGCACAGAGCCTGACGTGGGGCTCAAACCTGTGAACCACAAGATCATGACCTGAGCCAAAGTTGGACACTTAACCGACTGAGCCACCCAGGCACCCCATAGATTACCTCATTTTTATGCTTGTTATTACTTGGTTTTGCATTCTTCAGAGTTTATGTTTTCTTTTCTTTTTTGATTCTTTATTTTATATAAGAGAGAAAAGCAACTTCAGAATTGTTTGAGAACTAAGATTTCTAAAGTTAAAATTATAACTGATATTATTTAATATCTGAAAATTATGCTTTGATTAAAAACAAAAAAGTATGGGAGGAATCAAGTAATGTATTGGCAATGAAAGTAGCTAACAGCCCTTTCACAGTGTTCATTTATGTGTTTATTGGACTTCTTAGTTGATGTTTGTGCCTTGAAATGATCCTTCGGTATAGTATAGAAACATCAGTCTGCCTCTTAAAGCAAAGCCTAAGCAGGAAGACCTGGAGTAAAAGTTGACCTACCATGAAATTTGCCTTCATTGTTGAATACAAATACTGTACTTAAAACTGCTTAAGATACCGTTGTTCTCCGTTCACAAAATCTTACAACTTAACTTGCATTTAACACATGTACTCCTTTCATTCTTGTACTGAGGAAGTTTATTTATGTACTGACCACATCCACTGTTGCACATAGATTTTCCTTTTAAACTCCTTAGTTGTTCCCTCTTTGTTGGATCATTCTCATAAGCAGACTACAAGCTGCAATATTCTCCATCATAAAAACAAGCAAAAAAACACCTCACCAAAAAGTAAAACAATGAGGAAAACAAAACAAAAATACCAGGTCGGAAAAAGACTTCACTGCAGATTTTAACCCTGTTTCTGCTCATTTTCTTTAATTTAGAGCAAAACTCGTACAGAGAGTTGTCTGTACTTAAGGTTCCTCAGTTCTGTCTTTTGGGATCACCCCACTCCAGCTTGTACGCTCATTTGTTCACTGATAATACTCTTGTCAAGTTAGAAGATCATTTCAGCTTTGCAAATGTTACTGATCCTTCTCAGTCTTCATCTTCTGTGTCAGCTCAGCAGTGTTTGTTTTGGTTGGTCAGTCTATCCTTGCTGAAATTCTTCCTTTATATAGCTTGTTTGACATCAGTCACCTAGTTTTCCTCTTGCCTCATTGGCTGTTGTATCTTAGTCTCTTTTCCTTATTCCTTCCTTTCTATCAGATTTCCAAATGGTGCAGAGGACTCTTTAGCTCTCTTCCATCAGTAGTAAATAAATTTGCTAGGTGATCTCATCTTGTCGCATTAATTTTAAGTGCCATCTCTTCATGGACTCCCCAATATGTATGTCATTGCTTGGCAAGAGTCTCCTTTTTAATTCCTCTTTATTAATATATCTAATTGCCATCTTATTATCTCCAGTTGAAGATTTAATAAAGTTCTCAAAATTAACAGGCCCAAAACCAAGTTACCTCTTTCCTGTCTGCTCCTCTCTTAGTGTTCCCATCTCAAGCAATGATACCCTGTTGTATTATCCTTTGTTTCTTTCATATCCAGCTTCTTATATATCATGGAATGCCTCTAAACCCAAATCAGACTGTTTCTCCTTTACATCCACCATTACTATCCTGGCCTTAGCCACCAATGTTTCCTTGGATTATTGCAATAATCTCCTCTAATTGTTCTTCCCACTTCCATTCCATTCTTCATTCCCTTAACATTAAAAATTTTATGTTTTATTTTATATTTGAGAGAGCGAGAAAATGGGGGAGGAGCAGAGAGAGATGGAGACAGAATCTGAAGCAGGCTCCATGCTCCAGGCTCCGAGCTGTCAGCACAGAGCCCGATGGAGAGCTCGAACTCAGGAGCAATGAGATCAAGAACTGAGCCAAAGTTTGACGCTTAACTGACTGAGCCACTTAGGCGTCACATTCCCTGTAACATTTAACAGTCTTAAAGGAGTCCTATAGAAGCTAGGGTGATCCTTGTAAAATATAAATCATGTTAATCCTCATCAGGATCTTTTAATGACTTCCTTTCACACTTAAATATATTGCATTTTTCCCTATGGTCTGCAAATTTGTAATAGACCTATTCTCTGGCTTTTTCTCTTTTCTCATTTTTTAGCACTCTTCCTCTCACTCATTCGGGTCCAGTCATTTGTCCTTCCTTTTCCTCACATATGCCAATCCTGTTCACAGTGTCTAACAGCCAGGAGTCTTCCATGAGAAATTGGTACTTTCAAGTGTTTCACTAGCTACTGGGATCCCCAATAAATGCAGTGTCCTGCTTTGTTTTGTATATCTAGGCTTTGAGAAACAGGAGCTATTTCTTTTGTTTGATTAAATGGGCCTCAAGGGTGAGAATTCTTGTCCGGTTGATTATTTATCTGTTAAAAAAATTGTTTTTAATGTTTCTTATTTTTGAGAGAGAGAGAGAGCACAAGTAGGAGAGGGGCAGAGAGAGAGGGAGACACAGAATCTGAAGCAGGCTCCAGGCTCTGAGCTGTCAGCACAGAGCCCGACGTGGGGTCCAACTCATGGGCTGAGAGATCATGAGCTGAGCCAAAGTCGGAGGTTTAATCAACTGAGCCACCCAGGCACCCTGTTAATTATGTATCTTAATGTAACTAGTACTTACATTAAGATTTGTTCAGCCTGTATATTTCTTGTGGGATAACAAGCAAAATTTCATTTAAAAAATCTTTTAAGTTTATTTTTGAGAGAGAGCAAGTGAGGGAGGGGCAAAGAGAGAAAGGAGAGAAAGAGATCCCAAGCAGACTCCACACTGACAGCGTGGAGCCTGATGCAGGGCTAAAACTCATGAACTGCTGCATCATGACCTGAGCTGAAATCAAGAGTTAGACGTTTACCCAGACGCTTGAGCAACTGAGCCACCTAGGCACCCCACTAGCAAAATTTCAAATTCAAATTAGATGCTTTGTTAGAAATTGCCATCTCTGAAAAAGCTTTAAATCTCAAGTGCATTTTCAAATAAGGATAAAAAATTTGTTTTCAATAAACAATAGATACATGTGCTTCAAAACTCAAAATATATAAAAAATATGCTTTGAAAAGTTGTGTTTCTGTCTTCTAGCTACCCAGTTATGATTTTCATAGAAGATCAATGGAAGATATTTTTTATACTCATAAATTTTAAAAAATACATTAGTGATAGCCTAATGTATTTATTCTTTGTCACTTAGGTATTTTTACTTAATTAACCTTGGAAATTCATATAAAGCTACCTCATTCTTTTTTTATAACTGCATAATGCTCTGTTGTAGGTATGTACTATAATTAATTTAGCCTCACTGATGAATAGATAGGCTGTTTCCAGACTTTGCTGCTGTAACTGTTCTTTTTTCATAGTTCCCTTGCAAGATTTAGAATAAAACGCTGTATATTAACTAGGTCGAATTAAAAAATAAAAAGAATATTATATCTCTAGAATAAAATCTTAGAAGTTGAAATGCTGGCTCAAGAGGTATGTGTATTTAAAGTATCATAAATATCACTGTCTATTCTTTATTAGAGTTGTACCAGTTTATATTCCTACCAGTAGTATTTGACTGTAGCAGTTGGCGAACTTTTCTTCTTTCAAGGGCTAGAGTAAATATTTTAGGCTTTGCAGCTCACATATGGTCCATGTCACAAGTTTTTTTTTTTGTTTTTTGTTTTTTTTTTGTTTTTTTTTTTTTTGTATATATGTTTTGGCCTTGGGCCATAGTTCTGGCAGCTTTGGCCTGTAGCATGGCTGTCAGGCTGTTATCAAAACCTTTTGTCCTTACCAACCTGCTTGTGAACATGGTATCTCACTGCATTATTAATTTTCATTTCACTTATGAACAAAGCTCATCCTTCATGTGTCCTTTCCTGGAATGTTTGTTCAAATCCTTTTCTTTTGTACATGTATTTGGTTGTTTGTATTTTTATTGAGGCATACGAATCTTATCTGTATCCAAAATGACCCTTTGTGATACCAAATACAATAAAATCTTTTTAGCTGGTTAATTTTTAATCTCTGGTTTGGTTTGTGTCTTCTCTGTAGCAGTTTTTGGGTCACATTTGACCTGTTACTGTTTTACTCAATAAATTAGTCTTTTATTCTAGATTTTGTGTCATTTTTATTTTTTATTTTATTTTATTTTTTTATTTTAAATTTTTTTTTTTTTCAGCGTTTATTTATTTTTGGGACAGAGAGAGACAGAGCATGAACGGGGGAGGGGCAGAGAGAGAGGGAGACACAGAATCGGAAACAGGCTCCAGGCTCTGAGCCATCAGCCCAGAGCCTGACGCGGGGCTCGAACTCACGGACCGTGAGATCGTGACCTGGCTGAAGTCGGACGCTTAACCGACTGCGCCACCCAGGCGCCCCATTGTGTCATTTTTAGAAAGGCTTTTCCCCACTTTATTAAGACTTAAAAATAATTTTTCCATATTTTTTATATTAGTGTTTTATTTTTTATGTTTAAACTTTGAAAACATCTGGAAATTATTTTGATAGGAGTTAAGGATCTACTTTTCCCAAGTGGCTAGCCTTTTCTCTCAATACCATATCCTGAATTTAAATGTAGAGGTTTTGAAAATTGCTTGCAATATTACTTTTTAGTGTTTACTTCTCATATACTGTAAAATTTAGATTAAGCTGCTGACCACATGAAAGGCGTATTCATTCATGAAACAGTTACTGAGCATGTGCTGTATGGCCTGGTACTAAGGATCCCTGGCCTTTAGTTGCTTACAGTCTGGTAGATTTATGACACCATATGCATGTGTGTGTGCAACACCCTACACTTCTTTATTTATATTTTCTCCTTAACTTTCTATTACTGTAAGAATTTTCAAGTACATAGAACAATTGAAGGAATAGTATATTGAATATCTGCAATGTAGTGCATGCTCTCTGATTCCTCCCTGCTGCTCTCTCTGTGTTATATATATACTATGTGAATGTAAGCTGTAGACATTCCTAAGATTTTAGCATCTATTGTTTGATTATTATTTAAGTAAGTGATGATTTTCTTGTTTTATTATTCTGTTTGTCTTATTATTCTGTTTGTCTTTCTAGTTCTTGAGGAGGGGGAACCATAGCTATCTTTTTAATCATTTTATCCCTTGAACTTATCACAATACTTAACCACAGAGTGGTTTCCTAATAAATACATGCTGAATGAATGAGTACTTTAGGCAGTAGGAAGCTGTGGAAGGATTTCAAGGGATATAATATGGAATGATTTATGGTTTAGAAAGATAATCTAGTGTCTTTCTGGAGGGGGGCAACTTGAGGAATGCTTTTATTTAGGCTTTGTATCAATTAGGATTTGATTATAAGTAATCCAACTCAAACAAACTTTAACAAAAAAAGGAATTTATCCTGGATCATGGAATCCAGGGAATGACTTGAAGAACCAACCAGTCTCACAAACGGTTGATCTGGGCTTCAGGAACAAATAAAAACAAGGCTGTTGGTACCACCAATATTTTTAGTCTTTGCTTCATTCTGTGTTTTTATTAGGTTCAGTTTGCCTGCTCATGGATCAATTAAATGTGGTTTAGGGGTAGGGTTTGTAAGAATATGATTGCTTCCTAGATGTCCATGTAGATTTAATTAGTACAGTGTCCACAGTAAGAGATGTGGAGTGTTAGAGTGGTGCCTTGTGGAGGAGATGGATTTGAGAGATATTAAGTAGGACAGTTTACAGAATTTGTCCAGAGGGAAAGAGAATTGGACTGATTTCTCTTTTCATGAGCAAACTGTTGGCTTGCTGATGCTGTTAATCAGGTGACGGAAATACAAGAAGAGTATGCTTGGAATGGGAACATGATGAACTTGGTTTTAAAAGTACTAAGTTGGAGATCCCTAGGGACTTATAGGAGCTTGTTGAATATGGAGATTTGAATCTTGGAAGAAAGTGCTTAGGAAATTCACAGCAATGGTGAAAGCTATGGTGGTGAGTAAAATAGTCTGAGTGTATAAAATAAGAGAATTGGAATATTGAGAGCATAAACAGAGGAAGAGGAATATGAAATAAATTAATAGACTAATTAGAAAGGTAGGAAGAAGTATAGTGTCAAAGAAACCAAAGGCCTTTTATTCAGGACATATATGCCACATAGGGATTGAAAAAAATCAATTGGATTTGACCATTAGGAAATTCTTGATGATCTTAATGAGAGCAGTTCCAATGAGAAGTTGGGACCCAGGTTGCATTAAGTTTGGAGGATTAATAACTGGGAGATGAAGTAGAAATAAACCAATGTAGACTTTTTTTCTAGAGGTTTGACTGTGAAGGGAAGGTGAAATGAGAGCTGGGAGGTTTTTTAAATTTTATTTTGGAATGGAAGAGATGTGAGCATTGTAGTTTCAAACGGTAAATAGTTTTTAAATTTTTTCTGGCTTGGATACATTTTATTCTTTATGTTTAAATATTTAGCATTGTAAACATTAACTGCTGTGTTTATTAGAGTTAGTACAGAGATAGTGAGACTTTAAGAGCAGAGACCTGTGTTCTAATCTCAGTTCCCCAGAATAATCACTGTAGTAATTAAAATGAAGTTTTATATTCTCTTCTGTGTGTTAGTCACTGTGTTAATAAACCTTTTATACATACTATCATTAATCCTCACCACAAATTAATCTCTAAGGTGAGTATTACACTGTTTTACAAATAAAGAAACCTGAGAGTTTACCTTTCAGGATCACATAGATTTTTAGCGATCATCTATGATTCCAGCACAGATATGTCTGTTTCTGAAGTTGGTACTCTTTTCTTTCTGCATCACATTGCCTCCTTTCTAACCTCAAATAGCTTCTCAAGTTGTAGATCCCTATTTCCTTATCTGTCACATTAGGATAGTCCTATCACACCTATATCAAATTGCTCATTGAATGCTGTGGTATTATTATCTATATTTTGTTTGAAAAGAGAAATTATATATTTGGTTAAATACCAGACAGACCTTATAAATGTGGTCATCTTTAGCACTATCGTTTGTCTAAACAGTATTTTACTTTTTAAGGTGGTGGTATCATGGATACAGAAATGTCTGAAGATATAGACCACAACTTAACTCCTACCCTTGACAGCATGTCTTATGGAATGCCGAATCAAACAGGATCTGAAAATTCATTGCTGGATGAAGATGATTATTTTTTGAACTCTGGGGATCTTGCAGGAATTCCAGTCGTTGGTAGTGACAATGAGGATGAACAGGATTTTAGTTCAAAGGACAATCTTGTTTCTTCAATTCATACTGATGATAGCTTGGAAGTAGAGAGAAGAGTCACACAGCATGAATCAGACAATGAAAATGAAATACAGATTCAAAATAAATTAAAAAAAGACTTTCCTAAACAGTTTGATCAGGTTTCTGTCTTTAAATCAATACGGAAAGATTTTAGTCTAGTAAGAGAAAACAGCAAAGAGACATTTTCTGGAAAGGAGAAAAATAGAGACCTAACTTATCATGAACGTGAAAAACGATTGGATAAACCCCATAAAGAGTTGGATTCAAGGTTGAAAAGCAGTTTTTTTGATAAAGCAGGTAATAATTGTTGGAATAGAGCCACAAAACACAATAAATAACTACGTACTGATAATAATATAGCTTTTATTAGTTCTAATTCTAAGCAAAATATGAACAGTTAAATTCATTGTAAGCTTGTCATTTTTCTTTTATCCTTGTTCTTTGCAGAGTGACTGAATTTCTCCCAGTAACTTTTGGTAATGGTAAAAATGATTGAAAAATAGTTCTAAACCTCATTTCTCCCTCCCCTGGTTGCAATATTTTGATGAGAAGGCAAGATACTCAAGTCACCTGTTCATTTTCTTTGGTTGAACATTGGAACCTCAAGTTGGATTTAACTTCTTTGTGCTGTAAGCACTAATTCAAACTGCTGTCCCACCAATTAGTCCAAATTAGGGAGGGTTTTTCTATTTGATAACATTTCTCTTTTATGTTCTAGAGGTTTCTTGAGGCCCTTCTTGAGCCTCTTTGCCCAGAGTACCCTATACTTTAGCTTCAGTTCCATTCTTGAATATGTCACATATTTTCTTGTTTCTTTGCCTTCTTTTACCTCTGCTGTTCCATTTGTCTGCATGTCCTTTTCTTTCTTTGTATATATGCCTATAAAGTACTTCTTATCCAACAATGCCTAACACATAAACCTCTTCTACTCTGTAGTCATCTCTAACCTCTCTACCTGAAGAATGAATTGTTTCCTTCTCTATATTTACATAACATTTTGTTCATACCTCATTATTTATAGTACTTACATTACTTATTATACTTCTATATTTGTTTTGTTGTACCTACCAGTGTAGTTTATTGAGGGCCAGGTTGTATCATATTCATCTTTGCATTCTTAGGGCCTAACTTGGTGCAGTGAAAATTGTAATATTTCAATAAATGCTCAATAGATGTGAAGGAAAGCAAGGTGCCATATATCAACCCTTACATTTCTTCTGTCAATGCTGGAAAAATATAGTAGAAAGACTAGGTCAGTATTATTAAAAAGAGCAATTAATTTACATATCCATTATGTACCAGGCTGAACAGGGTATACTATATTTTTAAATATATATTATTAAATTTATATTTTTGATATCTCTATGGGGGATAAATTATGAGGGCATTTATGCCCAAGGAGCATAATGTCTAATAGTAGAAGGGAAAAGTCAAGTAGTAGAAGTATCAATGACCAGTTAAATAGTGTAAGATTTAATTTATAATTAAATACAGTGGTAGAAGAATTTGTCATAGGCCATACAAGATTTCTTTCAGGTAACTGAAACAGTGTATTTTAGGTATTCTTAGAAAAGAGCTGCTTTTTAACTCAGTGGCCAGGGAAGGTTTATAGAGGAGAGGTGAATTTTGAACTGAGCAGAATCAGAAGTCTGTATAGAGATAGATAGATAGATAGATAGATAGATAGATAGATAGATAGATAGAGGGGTCTTGGAATGATATAAGCAGAAATGGGGAGGAACAAACACAAGTAATTTGCAGAGTATAGTGAATAAGGTAACCACATTATTTAGGTTTGAGCAAGGAAATGTGTAAGGTGAGGCTAAAAGGAAAGTGGGGCTAGACTTTTGTTTGAGTGAAACTATCTTTTGGGTATTTTTGGGGACCCATTTCACTCTAATAAGCATCTTTATTTGACAAGAGAGGTGATTATCGAATGATAGCTTTTTAGGTCACTCTTTATAAGATTTGTTATTCATATACATGTGTTTGTTTTGTTTTTTTTTTCTTTCAATAGCTAATCAAGTTGAAGAAACATTACATACCCATTTACCACAAACCCCAGAAACAAACTTTAGGGTAAGTTTTCAGTGTGTATGCAGACTGCTGTAACTGTGGCAAGTGTCAAAGTTTTCTCTGTGTCATTTTCTAAACTGTAACTATATGTGTTAGGTAGAGCACGGATTGTTTTTTTAATTTGCTTTATTATTTGGTAAGGACATCTTTGAAGATGTTCTGAGAAGCCTCAGCTCTTAGTTTCTTTATTTGTATTTGATATTTAGACATAGACCAATTTACTTTTAGGCATAGGGACTCTAATGCGTATCCATAGAGTTCTTCATTTCCAGTGAGCTTATCTTTGGGTGTTAACACCTGAAGAGGAGTAATCTTTAAATCTGAATATTTATTAATACTTTATATTGTGTTTTAGGATTCCAGCTATCCATTTGCCAATAAAGAATCCATTGGTTCGGAACTGGGGAATTCCTTTGCATCAAATATTAGAATTAAAGAAGAACCTTTGGATGATGAGTATGACAAAGCAATGGCACCACAGCAGGGACTACTAGACAAAATTAAAGATGAACCTGACAATGCTCAAGTAAACATTTCACCTTTACTTTCCCCCCTTCTTTTCTGTTCCACACGTGAATTCTTCATTTGAGAGAGGAAATTCTTGATTAAGAAGTGAAGTAGTTTGTTGACAGTGTGAGAGGAGACTTCATGAAGGTTAAGGCAATTTGAATTATCTTCTGAGAGTAATGCTAAGGAATCAAGAGTTACATGAAACTTCTCCTGAGTAGTAATTTAGGCTTTTAATCCTCTTTGTTCCTTAATGTCACTGTTCTATGATTTTTACAATTTCAGTGCAGGATTAGGGAAGGGGAGTCTTCAAGGATTTGAGATTGATGCAGCAGACATGGCTGAAGGTTTATGGTTTTTATGAGTTTATGTTGTGATTGAGTTTATACAAGGTAGTAAGCCTTGCGCAATTACTGATAATGAAGTACACACCGTGTGTGGATTTAAGTTTCTTGGGGGAGGAAGTAATGGACAGCTTATCTTTGAAAGGGTTAATTGATTGAAGAACTAGTTCATTTGATCAATGGGTAGAAGGTAAAGGAGGCTTTGATGGGTGAAATGGGATTCCAAATTTGAGATTTGTAATTAATAGGGAGGACCCAGCTCTGCTATTGAAGATTGCTCTGGAGGAAAAATTTACAGAGATCCTGTAACTGAAGTTCTGAAATCAGTGAAGATATCTATGCAGTTAATGACATTACAGTAGTTGGGATGTAAGAAAAAAGTTATGTGCTGTAATAAGTTTGGAGTGTACAAAGGGAACTGAGGGATGAATACACAAAATCAATTATTTGAGGGTGGTCTATGTTTTATACAAAGGGCATGAATTCAGAGGCTGAGAAGTAAAGATACCATGAATTAGCTATTTCTCGACATGATAGTTGATCTAAAGACAGGTTCCCTTTCCATATGTTTCTATTATTTTGGGGAGCTGAATGTGTGAGACTTCTGTGGAAGAGATTTTTTTATTCACATGTCTCTGAGCACGGTTTCCCAGCTTTGGCACTATTGACATTTTGGTCCAGATAATTCTTTGTTGTGAGGGGCTGTCCTATGCAGTGTAGTACATTTGTTTAGCAACATCCTTGGCCTCCACCTTCTTGGTACCAATAGTATCTCCACCCTCCCAAGTGTCTGCAGACATTGCCATATGTCCCCTGGGGGGTGGGCAAAATTGTCTGCTGTTGAGAACCACTGTTTTACAATAAGGAGATGTAAGAATAGATGTTTTGTATGAGTCACATTGATGTTCAGTTAATTTCTTGGTGCTCAGTGGAAGGTAGCAGTATAGAGTAGTGATGATAAAGCTGTAGGAACTGGATGGTTATGAGTGTGAAGGTAACAAAGAAGATGGCAGAGCAGGAATATGAAAATAGTTAAATACGACGTAGATTGAAAGCATGTTAACAGAAGCAGGCAAAATGGAGATCTTGATTATTGGTATAAGGGTAAAGAAATATCTTGGTAACCTAGGGAAAGTTCATGCCTCAGAAGACTACAAACACATCCGTATACAGGGAAGATTTCCTGTCTCTTTACATGCCCCAGTGTGGACATGGGACATTCATAAGAAATCATAATCCTGGCAGGCATCCAAAAGCATTACTTTCTCTCTGTATATGACCCAGTAACACTTCCTTTAGGATGAAAAGGCAGTTATAGCAAAGACCAAATACCTTGGGGGAAAGGAAACATCAGGAAGGATAATTTATATTACTTTTTTGAAAGCAATCAGCAATTCCGGTGGTTGGGGGATACCAATAGGATGGAATTGTCATAAACAACTACATGTTTATACACTATTGAAAGTGTAATATGTTATAAAATGCTGATTATGAAGTTTCATCATGATTTTGGGGAAGAAATTCCTCAAAAGTTCCAGCACTTGATTGATTGGACTCTTGAGAACAAAGCAGGAATGTGTATAGGTCCTGGGCGTACAGTCCAGAGACATTCTTTACCCTGACCCTACAACGGGGCAGTCCGAGCACGTGAGTAGATAAAGCTAGGTTTTTCAAAACCAAACCAAACAAAACCAAACAAAACAAAATGTTTATTTATTATTAAGAGACAGAGACAGAGCATGAGCATGGGAGGGGCAGAGAGAGGAGGAGACACAGAATCCGAAGCAGACTCCAGGCTCTGAGCTGTCAGCACAGAGCCCGACCTGGGGCTTGAACTCACAAACTGCGAGATCATGACCTGAGCCGAAGTCGGACCCTTAACCGACTGAGCCACCCAGGTGCCCCGATAAAGTTAGGTTTTCTCTGAGAAATCCTTTCTATTGTATCAGCCACACCAATTCTGTAGGATCAGACCTTTTCATAGTTCTTCTAGATATCCCTCTGGGCAACTTATGTTAGACACAGATACCTGGTCTTTCTTTTCTTTTCCCTCATCTTTCCTTCCTGTTCCCTTTCCCTTCCCCTTTCCCTCCCCACTTCCTCTCCTTCATTGCCCTCTTCCTTTAGGTATTTCTCTCCCGTGACCATTGGAAATCTGTATTCTTTGCTGTTCAGTACTGCCTAATGCTTTCACTCTTACATTTCCCATAGACTGGTGGAAGGAGTCCTAATATTATTTTAACAGTTTCTAAAACTGTACTATTAACCTAACTCTTTTAAAATACTGATAGGTTTTACAGTTGTGGTCAGGCTTTACTTTTGACTGTCAGTTACCAGTAGTAACTTTTGTCATGATTTAATAAGATCATAGCTTTGGTTCATGGCACCTTATCAAAACCTCCTTTGGCTTTTCTCTTTGCTTAACTTGTAATTTTACTTTCAGCTCACTTCCTAATTCTCCTTTTTACACAATTCATTTTGGTCTTAATTTCTTTACTTTCCATACTTGCTCTACTTTCCAAATCACCTGGGGTGCTGAAATGTGTGTATATATATTTAAAGACTCAACCCATTTGTTCTTGATTATTTCATCAGTTAATGATTTTCTGGGGTCACCAGTTGTCATCCTCCTACCTCTGTTAACAGCATAATATCATTTGGTCTTGCAGTTTCATTTCTTTATTCAGATCCCTCCTGCATGTGACTATATTTTCTGTAGTGTTTTATAGGTACAGTGTACCTATACAGTGTGTAGTGTGTTGCCTCATCTTTCTGTATAAGAAGGCCATAGTAGGTGGTATTAACTCCATTTGTAGATGAGGGAACTGAAGTTCATAAAGGTTGGAAGGAACCATTATGGGGCCATAATGAAGGTCATTTTATTATTATCCTAACAATCTTTATATAAATAAAAGTTGTTTAATGTTTAAAACTGCCTGGAGAAGGTTTTTAAAATAGAAAATTTAAAGAGCCAGAGACCCTATTTTTGCTTTTCCCCTTTTCAATTGGTTCTAAAAATTGGAAATTCAGTGAATACTACATTAACGTCATGATTTTTTTCTTTTCTTTTTCCTCTTATTAAAAGAGCTAATTTTATCTCTTGTTAAAGTAAATGGATTATGATGGGAAAGCAAATAAATTTTCACAATAGTGAGTCATAGAGTTTTAGAAAGTAGAATGCAGTAATTAAATGCTGGGCTTTTTTAAGGTATATCAGATTAACTTGGCTATAGGTACTGGGTTCTTCATTTCTAAAATACTGTCTTGGGATATGGATACAATTCTTCCTTTATGGTAAACAAAGGGAAGGTAAAGCTATTGGTAAAGGATTTTTTTGTTTTGTTTTGATAACCTGTTTTTCTCCTTCTGAAAGTTTTTGAAGCCATCAGATTTTCACTTAGGTTATTAGTCATTGTTTATAATTAAATATTTGTAAAGTTAGTCATTATTAGGGGGATACTAACATAAACATGATTCTGCCTTGAAGGCATTGTGCGGTCTATAAGTAGAGTACTTAAGATATACTTATTTTACTATACTATATAAGTAATATGTACTTGAGGCTTAAGGAACGTATCAGAAGTTTGGAATAATTGTCATGAACAGTGAAAAAGAGCTGACTGGAGACCATTAAAGTATGTCAATAAGTATTGATTTTTTCGGGAGTTTTCTGAGATTAAAAAAAGTTTTTTTTACTTGAAGTTTGCTTTAATATACTATATAATGTAAGAATGTCAGGATGAGCCAATGTTAGGAAATCTTTTAATACATAATTTCAACTGGTCAAATAAGACTGGATAGATAGATGCAGAAAGACCTCTCACGTAATTTACTGTGCATTTCTTGTAATAGATACTCTCTTGGTCATGGTAAGGAAATATCTACTTCAGATCAATAACAATCATTGAATTTAAGAGTAAAATGATGGAAACCTGTTAATAATTACTAAAAGAACACAAATTACTGATGTCAGCATTATTATTTAACTCTTGTTGGATTTTCGACCCAGTACATGTTAAAGAAATTAGAAGAAATAATGGAAAAGGGGAGACAAAATTGTCATCGTTTACTGGTAAGGATCTTTATTAGAGAATTAATAGAGTTCATGAAAGTATAGTGGAGTAGCTAGTTGAATTTTAGTTATATGAAAGATAGCAATATTTCTGTAGATCACTTGTTTCTCAGAGAATATGATGAAAATATTTGGTATTCCCCTTGGCAAAGCAACTAGAAAGTACTTATGTCAGGTGAAAGACAATTTGATAGAATGGAGAGACTTTTAAAAAAATGTAAGATATTAGTTATTCCTAAATTAAGATACAGTTTTGATAACAGTTCCGATGACAATATCAGTAGGTTCTAATGTTTTGAAGAATAGGCATCCACACAAACATTAGACATGTGTTCTAAAAATATAGGTTGATAGTGGTGGGCTGTTGTATAAATGGTTAAACCTCTCATGATTACGTTTATTAGGATAGTGTGATATCCTAAAAATAGGCTGGCTCAGTTGGTGGAGCATGTGACTCTTGATCTTGGGGCCTTGAGTTTGGGCCCCATGCTGGGGGTAGAGTTTATTTAAAAAAAAAAATACGGCTGATAATGATACAGAATAGATTGCCACAAAAGAGACATTTTCAAAGCAATCTGATCTGTTAACAGTGAATGGAAGGAATTCACTACTCAGAGAAAGAAAAAAAAGACTAGCCCTTTAAACATCAAAATAAATAAATTCCAGATGGATTAAATTAGGGATTGGGCAAATTAGCAGCAGCATGCCAAATCCAGCCTGCTTTCTGTGTTTCTGTTTTGTTTTTGTTTTTCTGCACACTGTTTTTGTAAATGAAGTTTTATTGGATCATTGCCACATTCATTTCATTTACATATTACCTATGGGTGTTTCTGCTCTACCAGAACAGAGTTGAGTGGTTGTGGTAGTATGGCCTCCAAAATAAAAAAATACTTAGTTATCTGGCCCTTTGCAGATAAAGTTTGCTGACCTCTGGATGAAAGGACTGTTTTAGAAACAATGAAACCATTTTCTTAGTGTTTTATTTTGGAAGTAGAACTTTATAAGAATCGAAGGAGTCATAAAGGTAAAAACTAGATTTTTGGCATAGAAATGGAAACTTTATAAAAAGTTTTAAAAGTACATATTGAGGAAATGTTGATAACATGTTGTACAGGGTTAATATTGTTATATTATAATGCTTTTTTGTAAGTGGATATTAGAAAAAGAATTGCAGATTGAAATGAAATAGTGGGGAAAGACTTTTCAATGGCTTTTCACAAATTGCTAGAATAAATCTAATCAGAAGTTTAAAAACAACAACCTGTCATTGTGTATCAAGAACATTTACTGTGTGCCTTTCTACCTAGTAATTTCACTTCAAGAATCCTTTCCTTAGAAGATAATGCTAAGTATGAGAGTATGAATATTCACTTAAGATATTCATCATGGCATTTCTAATTATACCTAATGTGAGGAAACAAATGGACTGACTGACATTGGGTTATGGTCATATAATCTCATAGTGTTATGCAGGGCCATCACATTGGAGACTGAGGCCAAGGGAAAAATCAGTAATACTGATCCTGTCTTTATTTATTTAAGTTTTGTTATTTTGTTCATGGATTTTGCATTTTTTCATTTTTAAAAATGCCACATTGAAACACTAATTTATCTTGATTACTGAGATTTTTGGTACCTTAACTTTGTGCCTGAGGCAAATGCCTCACTCACCCTATCCCAGTCCGATCCCTGTGTAATCTGGTATATCTATTAAATAATACACATCTATCAGTACTTCTCAAACTTGAGTAATGTACCAGATACCTCTTAACCACAAAAAAAGGGGGATATTTTGGAGTTGCCTGAGAATTCCAAGAATAAGAGATCTGCTGGGGTTTCGCAGATTTCAGTGTGATAAGCAATTAATTAAAATAAAAGTTAAATCTGGCACTTAGAGGTTTCACAGTGCAATAATAGAATTGTTAAAGCAAATAACAGCACTGAAAACTTGTAGTATAACTCAGTTATATGTGGTTATTCATGACTAAAAATAAGTTTACATTCACCAAAAAAGTCATTGAAATAGATGCAGTTTTTAAAAATATTCTCTTAGAATTCTCAGACTCCCTACAGTACATCTGTAGACCTCAGGGATTCTTGGACTCCAACTTAAAAAACACGGACATTTAGCCACTTGAAGTGATTTTGGAGTAAAATGTAATAATATGCAAATGTTTCACTGACTCAAGTGATCAAGAAATCATTTTACTAGAATGATATATTCAGTTTAATTACAACTATGTAGAGAAATAAAATCTCTGACTACAGGAGGGGAAAAGACTGGAAAGAAATATACCAAGAGAAAATGGTGGTTGTTTTGGTGTGATAGAAATATGATTAGAATTTTTCCTTATTTCTGCTTGTCTAAATTTTGTATAGTTTTACAATACAAAATATAGTTTGTGTATTACTTTTATAATAGATAAACAGCAACTTAAAATACTGTAATAATAATTGTCAAAAATAATTTAAATATCTGGTAGTGCTACAAGGCTAATTGGGTAGCTTCCTTCATTTTTTTTTTTTTATTTTTTTCTCAGCATATACAAACCTATTATACCCTTATTGCAATTATAGTTTGCTTGCTATTATTTCTTATTAATGGTAATGTAGTATAAATTCCCCTCCCCACCTTCCCACCCATGTAGCCAAAACAAAACTTATTGAATGTCTGGATTTCTTTAGATATTTTATATTTATTCTTTTCTCTAAGTGTTTATTTATTTATTTTCTTTTTTAAAGGAGTATAGTCATGGCCAACAGCAAAAAACTCAAGAAGGGGAACTGAAAATTAGTGCTGTGTTTTCAGTCAGTGGCAGTCCTCTTGGTAAGAAACAGAATTGAGTAAATGAATCATGTTTATTTATTCTGACTAGTATGAGTGAGAGGAAGTATCTACTTGTATTAGTAAGCTAGGCAGTTCTCTGCTCATTTAGAATGGCTGTCATTTATATTGGATAATTAGTTTGGGGTTTCAAGACTGGTTATGGAAGAGGAAGAAAGGATATATACATAAAATTTATGATGAAAAGTAAAACATTTTTCTTTTAATTTTTTTTAAGCTCCACAGTTGACTACTGGCTTTCAGCCTTCACTGGCGTCATCTGGCATGAATAAAATGCTTCCTTCAGTTCCAGCCACAGCTGTTCGAGTTTCCTGTTCTGGTTGTAAAAAAATCCTCCAGAAGGGGCAAACTGCTTACCAGAGGAAGGGGTCGACTCAGCTCTTCTGTTCTACACTGTGCCTCACTGGATATACAGTTCCACCTGCCCGCCCACCACCTCCTCCCACCAAGAAAACTTGTTCAAGTTGCTCAAAGTATAGCAGAATTCTAAATTATCTTCTGTTTCCTTTTAAAACACTTCATTCTTATCTGTGTATTGTTTAGTTTTCTACATTTCCATATTTTTTGGTAATTGCCACAGTATGTTGTTGCTTTCAGTTTTTCTGGATCTTAGGTGCTCAGCTTATTTTAATTATAAATAATGTGCCTTTTATATATTGAGATGTTTTTGAAACCAGCCTTTCCCATCCATGTTAGTTGAGATGCTTCATAAAACAAAAACTACACCACTTAGGTCATATAATACCACGATATTTTATTTGTAGGTAATAGATACTGAAATCCAAAAATATTTAAAGTTATGTATCCTGTTATCTAATTGGAATTCATTTAATACCTTTCTTATCTTTAAAAGTATTCCAGTGTAAAAAAAAGAAAAAAGGACTCCAATATATATTTTTATCTTCTCAATATCTCTGAACTGCCTCAGAGGTACCATTTCAGTGTTTAATATCAAAAGAATATGACCTTAGACCTTGATGAGATCATCCTGATATATTTGAAGAATATGAACTAATTTTGGCTGATTTGGTAAGGTGATTGTTAAAACGTTTAAATAGGTCAGAAAAAGATGAATAATGCTCTCATTCTGAAACACTTTGGCCTGTTATTAAACTGTTCAAACCATGATTTATTAGTTTAGATATTTGTGTTTATAGTGCCTTACGTGGATCCTTCCATTTCTCTGGAAAGGGAAAAAAGATGCTCCCTCTTCTGGTTTAAATGGAAAAAGGCATTTTAGAGACTTGAAAGAAATTTGAATGTGGTTAGAAGTCTTTTTGGAAGTTAGTTATGTGGGCTTCCCTTTATGTTTCATGTTTGATTTAGCAAAAATAGATTTCTTTATTTATACTGTTTGAATTATAAAGCATGCTTTTGAAAGTGTGTACCTCTTTTCTATATTCTAGTATATTCATCATCAGATTCTAAGATTAAGTCAACTTGAAAATTATATTTATAGGGTTTTTTTTTCCTGTTTTCTGTTTTGCCATGAGACAATTTCATATAACTTCCTTTTATGCTTCTTTATTTAATTCTACTTTAGTGATAGGCACTTTCTGAAATTTTGATTCTATTTCTTCTTTCATAATAATAGCCCTAGATAGTTCAGAGATGTTATCAGTGAATTTCAAAATGACCTTAGAAAACTCACAGAAGGGGTTTTTGTTTTTTTGTTTCGGTTTTTATTTATTTTGAGAGAGACAGTGTGAGCAGGGAGAGGCAGAGAGAGAATCCCAAGCAGCGTCTGCACTGTCAGTGGGTAGCCCAGTGCAGCGTGCAAACCCATGAACCAAACCATGAAATCATGACCTAACCGAAATCAAGAGTTGGATGCTTAACTGACTGAGCCACCCACGCATCCCAGAAACCCATAGAAGTTTTAAGATGTGTGCCCTCTTTCTTTGTTTTTAAATTCTTGTGCATACATATTTTTATTTTAGGTCATTTTTACCTACATATCATATCTTACCTGTCTTGATCTTATGTAGTTTGGTTATCCTTTAAGATTGCATTTCTCTTTTGTTATGTTTGGTCTTATCCATAAATCTTCCATTTTTTCATCCTGTCATTTCTTGACTCTTAACTGTTCTACCTCTTTATTCACGTATTCTATTATCCTTTTTTGTTTTTTTTTTTTAAAATCCCTCGTTCTTTTCCATTTGCCTCTTACTGTCCTTTCAGGTACTCCTTACCTGCCTGATCTTCTCCATTTTCTTTCTTTTCTCCCCTTCTCATTTTACAGGATATCTTTTCTATTGTTGCTCAGTCCTCAACCACTGATCAGTCTTGTTTTTCCTTGCATTTTGTTTTATTCCTGAACTACTCTTTTATCTCCTTTTTACCACTTAACGATTCCTCCCCTTGTTTTCCTCTTACACAGTCAGACTGCAGAAGTTTAGGATGGTCTGATTTATCTGACTATAATATTGTTGAATTGGATCGCACCTTAAGTATAAGGAAATTGGATTCAAAGAAATTAAAAGAGTTCCTCTGTGTCACATAGCTGGTTAATTTTGGCAAATGTATCACCTGCCCCTGCCACTCCATATAATCAAACAGGTTTAATTTGTAAGTTAATCCCTTGAAGGAGCCCAAGAAGGATTTCAATTTAATTTGAATGGGTGGAGCTAGAAAAGATTTCCATCCTGATAGCCACTGCTGTTTTTATAGACCAGTAGAGATATAGCAGCAGCACTTAGGTTGATTAAAAAAAAAAACAAAAAACAAAAAAAAACCTCATTAGCTCTTTGAATTACGTTTTATTTTTCTTAATCTTTTATTAACCATATTTCTTAGCATCTTGAATTTAACCTAAATTCTAAATATATTTTAGCTAATCATCATTTAATTTTCAGGTTTCCTTAGTGATAAGGACCTAATGCTTAGTTTTTAAAAATCTGTTTCAAAATCCTACTTAAAAGAGGTAATTTGGAGGGTAATTTTTTTAATGCTTTTAGATAAAATTACTTGATACAATGATAGAGAAGTAACTATTTTGGGATTGTCTGTATCATTTCTGAATTTTTACTGTTTGGAATCAGATAAAATCTATGATAAGATGTAATGTAGTTGGATGCTAAGCATACTAAGGCGAGTGAGAAATACCTACTTTTATACTCTATTGCTTTGATCGGTGCTGCTCCCCAATTCTTACTTCCTTAACCTTCTGGAAAACTCCTATTTAAGACATAGCAAAAATAGCCTTTCATGTTACATATTGTCTGAAATAATTTTTTCTTCATTTCTCTTTCTGTTGTGCATTATATTTTTTCATAATTAGTTCACTTTTATATTTTAAGAATGCTTCTGTTATGGCATTTTATGTCATTTGTCTGTTTGTCCCAATATAGTGTCAGTGCCTTTAGTGCATGCTTGTACCATATTTTTATACAGGATGTAGCTAGTGGCTGGCTCAATATAAGTGCTCAGTAAATACCCCTATAAGTGAAATATATTAAAATCTACTTAAAAAATAATTGTGAAGGCAAAAAAAAAAAATGCAGAAACTAGAGGTGCCTGGAGTACTGTATAGAAGATGAAGTATGAAGTTATACATTACAGCATATGAGGTGTTCCTGGTGATGATTCCCATTATGTTTACTATTATCTTTTATTGAATCAGAGATATTTGTCATCTTTTCTAAAAAGTGCTCTATTCGTATAATTTAAGTTGCAAGAATGAATATAATGGCTTATATACTATTATGTGTATGTGTATTCATGAGAGAGAGACACTATTTGGAAAATTTCATCAAGGCATTGTTTTCCCATTGGCTTTTAAAATGCTTTACACTTAAACTATCTGATAAACTACTATTTAGGAACAGTGGTTTAGGGGTAAGATAAAGGGTGGAGTGGTAGGGAGCCTTAAAAGGTTTTAATATTCATTGCCTTTGCTACTAATACTTGTAAATTAAATTATTTAGATATGGAAATACTCTATTTTGTATAACCATGCTAGAATATACACTTCGTAGCTTGAAATGTACTTTTACTTTCATTCATTCATTCATTCATTCATTCATTGATTCATTAAAGGTTTTATTTAAATAATCTCTACACCCAACGTGGGTCTTGAACTCACAACCCTGAGATCAAGAGTTGCATGCTGTACTGACTGAGCCAGCCAGGCGGCCCTGTATTTTTACTCTTAAATGATAGTGTTTTGTTTTTTTTCTTTTTTGATTTTTCAAGTGTATGTAAAATTAAAAATAGTTTTAATTATTTTTAAAGAGTATTTTGAAAATATAGAAGAGCCTAAAAAAGAAAATTCCTATCTCTTATAATCCCACCTACTAGAGATAATGAATGAGAACTGTTTGATGTGTAGTCTGTTAGTCTTAAAATATAGTATATTAATCCTCACAACAGTTCTATGAAATAAGTCATGTGTTAGAAGTTCTGTTTTATGGAACAGAACTTAAGGATCAGAGCAATTTATCAGTTTATCCAGGAAAACTGAGGCTTTCTCATTTAAGTAACAGTGCCCTTTCCATACACCTGTAATGGCCTCTGTGTTACTTATTAACTCACAAAAAAGGAAAAATAAAAATGATACTGTGGCTTATTTTATCTTTGTTATCATTTTTAGAGACATTTTAAATCCAAAGGATGTGATCAGTGCCCAGTTTGAAAATACCACAGCTAGTAAAGATTTTTGCAGTCAGTCATGTCTGTCAACATACGAACTGAAAAGGAAACCTGTTGTCACCATAAATACGAATAGCATTTCAACCAAATGCAGCATGTGTCAGAAGAATGCTGTTGTAAGTCATCTTTTTACTGTATTGGGGTGTGTGGGGGGGAAATCTAATGTTTGTGCTTAAAACAGATTTTTTTGTTTGTTTGTTTGTTTCTTTTGAGGGAGAGAGAGGGAGACAGAGAATCTCAATCAGGCTCCGTGCTGTCAGCCCAGAGCCCGATGAGGGGCTTGATCCCTTGAGCTTATGACCTGAGCCAATACCAAGAGTCAGACGTTCAGCCTATTGAGCCACCCAGGCACCCCAAGAACAGCTTTTGATGGTCTGTGCTTGTGATTTGTTTGTTGTTTTTTAATTCCTAGATTCGACATGAAGTTAATTACCAGAATGTGGTACATAAACTTTGCAGTGATGCCTGCTTCTCTAAATTTCGCTCTGCCAACAACCTCACCATGAACTGTTGTGAGAACTGTGGGGGCTACTGCTACAGTGGCTCTGGGCAGTGCCACGTGCTTCAGATAGAGGGCCAGTCTAAGAAGTTCTGTAGTTCAGCATGTGTTACGGCGTATAAGCAGGTACATGACTGTATCTAACCCCGATGTCTTTGTTCATTTCAGGAGGACCTACGTTTTTTGGTAGTACTTACTTATGAAAATGCCGCAGAAATACTAAGATCTTATTATTAGCTTAATTGATGTACTTTACATATAAATAGGATTTGTCAAATGAATGTTATTAAAAACCCGGGTATAGAGTTTTGTAAATAGCATATTTCTCTTCATGCATTTGAAATACATGCTTGTGGGCATGACATTTTTATTTCAAATATGATTCATGTTTTTGAATAATATTTTGAAAATACACAAAGAAGAAAAATAATGCATTTCCCAGAGATACCCAGTCTTATCTTTTTGGTGTGTAGCCTTCTTTGAAATATATTTGGTTTGCATATAATATACTTTTTTATTGGACAAGGTAAGGTCCAGGTTACATACATATTCTTGAATCAGATCCATATAGTTGAAATTGCAATTCAGAAATTGAAAATCTTACCATTAATTTGTTTATAAGGGTTTTTCCTTTTCTTCATGAAATACGAAAAAAATAAATGTAGGTCATATATTATTTTGTGAATAGATGAGGCTTATAGAAGATGAATTGAATGAATTCTGTATGACAAATACAGCTTCGTTTTTATCATATTTGTAATTTGTTAGCAAATTTTGATCAAAAATTAGATTTTAGAATTCATAAATCCAAAGATATGATAATCTTTTTTTGTTTATTTTACAATGCCTTTCTTTTGTAGCATGATAGCTGATCATTCTTTTTCTTAAAATAGTGACTTTTTATACAGTCTACCAACATTCATGAATGTAGTAATGTCAATTGAGAAAATCCTTTTAAATTCTTAATACTTTGCAGTGATTTTGGAATTTTAAACATTATATGGTGTTTCCTTTTATTTCTTGTTATTATTCAAGTACATTAAAGGGGCTTAGCTTTACTATTTATTCCTTCCTTTAGAAACTCCTTGTTTTTGCTTTCACAGGGGATAAAAAAAGCCAATATCTTCATGAGTTTATCCTTGTTCAAAAGACTGTTTTCCTGATAACTGTTTCAAGTACTAAAAGTTACTTGGATTCAGTCCATTCAAAGATGGTTTATATTCCACAAGAGAAGGAGAAATAGGTTGAATCATCTTAATTTTAATTTATTTACTATATTTAATTTAGCCATTACTTATTAAATTTCTCACATATTGATATGTACTGTGGTATAGAGAAAGAATTTGATTTAGAAGTAAAGCATATCTCAGTTTGATATCTTGATTCTCTATTCAAATAGAATTTTACCTTGGATAAACAGTTAAACTCTCTGGGTTTAACTTTTCTTATCTGTGAATGGGTATTATACTACTACTGTCACTGGGATGTTATTAGGATTATGTGAAGGAAGAATGGGAAAGCACCTAGTATAGAACCTGGCATGTTGAAAATGGTCGTATCTGTTGTTTTGTTTTTTTCCTTATATATAATTCATTCAACAAACATTAGATGCGATTCCTGCTTTGAAGGGCTCCATGTCTCCTGAGGGAGATAGACATAAAACTGAGTAGAGATGCTATGGTGGAAGTATTATGGTGTTCAGTGGGGCACAGAGGAAACATGGTCAGTTCTAGTTGGTAGGACAGGATGAGACTATCAGCAAAAACTTCACAGAGATAATGGATGCTGGATATACTTACAAGTTATCTTGAATGTATGATATACTAGTAGTATTTAGTATTACTGGCTGCTGAATCCCTAATTAAAAAAATTTTTTTTAATGTTTATTTATTTTTGAGAGAGAGAGAGAGAGAGACAGTGTTGAGTGGGGGAAAGGCAGAGAGAGAGGGAGACACAGAAGCAGAAGCAGGCTCCAGGCTCTGAGCTGTCAGCACAGTGCCCGACACGGGGCTCGAACTCACGAGCCGTGAGATCATGACCTGAGCTGAAGTCGGACGACGCTCAACTCACTGAGCCACCCAGGCACCCCTGCTGAATCCCTAATTTAGCTCAAACTTAAGATAATAATAGACTGTTCGATTGCTTATATTTGAAAATTTGTGATATCCAAGGTTTGCTCCCACTTTATTGCTTACTTGCTTTATTGCTTTGTGTGCTTTGTTGTTGTTAGTGAAAGAATAGTTGGCAGTGACTTTCCTAATAAGTTTATTAATTTTATTGAAATCACATTTTATTGCCACATATAGCACCTTTTGTAGGGGGGTTCTTCTAATTTTTAGCATAGTGTAAGAGCATGAATTCCCTGTTTGTAATTTTTTTAAATACTATTTTTAAACTATAGTTACAATCAATTAGTAGATTCCCAAATTAATTGCTAGGTTGCGTTCAGCATTATTTTTTAATGGATAGAATATAATGGAAAATATAAAAATGCATCACATGTTATCATGATTTATATTGTTTTATGAAACTTTTTTCAGTTTTATATACATGTATACTACACAAACACAAAAGTTCAGAAGTATGTACTGGGTCACTTTGTAAAATTTATTTCTTACTGAGGATTGTAATCATAAAAGTTTGAAAGCCACTAATTTAAAATATTTCAACAGTGTTAAGTATAAACATTTCAAAGAATTATGCTTTTACTTATCATTTGGTAAAAATGAATGTTATTTTATTCTCTTAATAGAAATCAGCCAAAATTACACCATGTGCGCTTTGCAAATCATTGAGATCCTCAGCAGAAATGATTGAAAATACCAATAGCTTGGGAAAGACAGAGCTTTTCTGTTCTGTTAATTGCTTATCTGCTTACAGAGTTAAAATGGTTACTTCTGCAGGTAATACTGGTTTCATAAACTATATAAATATAATAGTTGACAAAATTATGGTTATTGCTTTTTGTATAGTACAGATTTTTGTCCAGATTTAATTGATTTTTAAGGCAAGTTTAAAATATTTCAGATCTGTGTTGTAAAATATTACCTATTGCCTTGATTGCTTAACTTACGTTTATTTATTTGCTTGCCTATTTGTGCATTCCCCTTTACCAAAAGAATTTCATTTGACTTCTTTAAGGTATTTTTTTTATCCACACCTGATTTATTTCAGGGTTCATTTTGTAGTTTCAGGGTAGATCTACCGTGCCAACTTTACATTAAAAGAAATATTTTTAATGTTAAGTTAGTTTTTGTCTGTATGTGACATGATTTAGTTTCAGTTGCTGCAACTTGACCTGGCCCTTGAATTTCATATATTGGATAATATTTATTTTCTCATACATTTGTATACGTTTGTATATATTACTCATTAGTTTTTATTTTGATTTGCTAAGGTGTACAAGTTCAATGTAACAGTTGTAAAACCTCAGCAATCCCTCAGTATCACCTAGCCATGTCAGATGGAAGTATACGCAACTTCTGCAGCTACAGTTGTGTGGTAGCTTTCCAGGTACGGCTTCAGAAATCTTCCTCTCCTGTCAGTGAGTTGCCTACCATAACGTATATAAACTTGTTAGGTGTTGGCTAATGCCTGGATTGCCTGAATTTTTTTCTCAGTCCTATTACACTTGGATTCTTTGATTTTTGATGTGTTTGGAGGCATGTCATTTAACTGCCTCCTGTAAAATTAAATGGTGCTGTTACTACCCAGATTATCTATTGGGAGGATGTTATTATTTTATTTTACTTTTATTTTTTGTTAACTTTTTAAAAGTGTATTTATTTATTTTGAGAGAGAGAGAGAGAATGAGCAGGGTAGGGGCAGAGAGAGCGGGAAGAGAGAAAATCCCAAGCAGGCTTTGTGCTGTCAGCACAGAACCCGACACGGGGCTCAAACTCACCACCATGAGGTCATGACCTGAGCCAAAATCAAGAATCGGATGCTTAACCAACTGAGTCATCCAGGTGCCCTGGGAGGATATTATTTTTATTTTATTTAATTTACCTTTTTTTTTTTTAAATGTTTATTTATTTTGGGAGGGAGCGAGTGTGTGAGCAGGGGAGGGACTGAGAGAATCCCATGCAGACTCTGCACTGTTATTGCTGAGCCCAGTGCAAGGCTCTATCCCATGAACCATGAGGTCATGCCCTGAGCTGAAACCAAGAGTCGGACACTTAACTAACTGAGCCACCCAGGCCATCCCATGGGGATATTATTTTTAAAGGAGATTATTAGTTTGGGGCCTCTGGCTGGCTCAGTCAGTAGACATGCAACTCTTGATCTCAAGGTCCTGAGTTCGAGCTCCATGTTGCATGTAGAGATTACTTAAAAAAAAAAAGTTTAAAAAATTTAAAGAGATCATTAGTTATTTTAGTTTCTGCATATAAATGACACTGTATCCATTCACTTCTAAGCTGTTCAAGGGCACGGAGTGTCGCCTGTTCACAGGTGTATCTTATGTACCTAGAATTGTGCTTGTCAGACTTAGGCACTCGGTGCTCATTTGACTGAACAAATGATTACATTGATTATCTTGTTTTGTTTCATTTTTCAGAATTTGTTCAACAAACCAACAGGAATGAATTCTTCAGTAGTGCCCTTGTCTCAGGGCCAGGTAATTGTAAGCATTCCCACAGGTTCAACAGTGTCAGCAGGTGGGAGTAATACCTCTGCTGTCTCCCCCACCTCCATCAGTAGCTCTGCTGCAGCTGGCCTCCAGCGTCTTGCTGCCCAATCCCAGCACGTTGGGTTTGCACGAAGTGTTGTAAAACTCAAGTGTCAGCACTGTAACCGTCTTTTTGCCACAAAGCCAGAACTTCTTGACTATAAGGTAAAGTATAGGATCCTGATAAAGGGTTTGAGTGTAAAATGGTCTATCTATAAAATCATTTCTAGCTTTTCATCTTTAAAAATTACACTACTTGTTTTAAAATAAGAGGGAATAAAGGATTTCCAAAAGATAAACCAAATGTTTCATTAGTACTTAATGATTATTTCTTTACAGGGTAAAATGTTTCAGTTCTGTGGCAAGAATTGTTCTGATGAATATAAGAAAATAAATAATGTAATGGCAATGTGTGAATATTGTAAAATTGAGAAAATTGTAAAGGAGACTGTGCGATTCTCAGGTGCTGACAAGTCATTCTGTAGTGAAGGTAAAGACAAGATCATCTTACCTACTGATCATGTTGGTCCTCTTAAAAGTAACTGATAATTTAAGCTGTTACTTTGTAAGTTTATCTGTTTTATCCATTGTGTAACAAAGCTTTTTGTTTTGTTTACATTTGGTTTGCTTTTTACTGAGCTAGTCCTTCATATCATATAGATGTTAAAATGAAGGAAAAGATTGTTGAAGTGTATTACAGAAGATGGTGGTGATGTGAAAAACATTTCATGTTTTTAGGTTGATAGGGATTCTTTTAGTTATTGGCGCTTATTTCTAAAGAGAAACTTCTTAGGGGCACCTGAGTGACTCAGTCGGTTAAGTGTCTGACTTTGACTCAGGTCATGATCTCACAGTTTGTGAGTTTGAGCCCCTGCATCAGGCTCTTGGCTGTCAGTGTGGAGCCTGGAGCCTGCTTCGGATTCTGTGTCTCCCTCTGTCTGCCCCTCCCCTTGCTTGTGCGCACCCTCTAAATAAATAAGTAAGTAAGTAAATAAATAAAAGCAAACATTTAAACATAAATAAATAGAACTTCTTACATTTTAGTAGCATCCTAAATTATATTTTTATTGTTTTAAATAGTCACTATATTTCTGAATATAATAGACAAATCAGTATGAGGTAGATTGTCTATTTCGATGACTTTTTTGTATGTTTAAAATGTTTTATTCTAAAACTGTGCATGATTAACCTCCTAGACTATTGGCTTTCAAACCTTTTGACCACAACACAAAAGAAGAAATACATTTTACATTGTGACCCAGTATGTTATCACCTACCCAAGTGAAACAAAGTTTTAGGAAACAAAACAGACTTTTATTATATGTGATGCTCTGTAATATTTACTATCCTGTCCTCTTTTGTTTGAAAAAGAAAATGATAGTATAGATTCTATAAATTGATCTCTTGGTCTACTAACTGGTAAGGATCCAACTGTGAAAACATTGTCTTAGAGCATTTAAGTTTAAAGATGTAGGTACTTAATTAATTTTTTTCTAATGTTAATTTTATTTTTCCTGTTTTTAGGTTGCAAATTGCTTTATAAACATGACTTGGCGAAACGCTGGGGAAATCACTGTAAAATGTGCAGTTATTGTTTACAGACATCTCCCAAATTGGTACAGAATAATTTGGGGGGGAAAGTAGAAGAGTTCTGTTGTGAAGAATGCATGTCCAAATATACAGTTCTATTCTATCAGGTAATTAAAATTAATATCCTTGGGGTTTTTCAAATTAAGGCATACATTATTCCCTTCTTTTATTCTTTAAAGTAGTATGAAGGGCAATGTAATGATTTTAAAACTTTTAAGTATTAAATGTATTATGTTGTCCTGTGGTATTAATGTAAGATTTAAGATGACTTTAATGTCACTGAAGTTATGTTCTTTTTGTTTTTAATTTCCTTGTAGAAGACGTGTCAGTCTTAAGACATTAAAGAGTTTAAAATTAGCATTTTATCTATTTATTATTTAACTAAAATGAATTTGTCTTCTGAAGTTTTTGAAGAAGATAGGTTTTATTTTCATTTCACTATGTTTTTTAATTACTCGTTACTGGCATCTTTATAATGTGACTTATTTTTTTATTTTTTATTTTTAACGTTTATTTATTTTTGAGACAGAGACAGAGCATGAATGGGGGAGGGTCAGAGAGAGGGAGACACAGAATCTGAAACAGGCTCCAGGCTCTGAGCTGTCAGCACAGAGCCCGACACGGGGCTCGAACTCACGGACCGCGAGATCATGACCTGAGCCGAAGTCAGACGCTTAACTGACTGAGCCACCCAGGCGCCCCTTTAATGTGACTTTTAATATGTAGTGTAAATGATTTGAAAAATGATAAATGTTTACCATTTTAGGATGGTTTTCATTTTTATGTTCTAAATTCTAAGTTAATTTCCTCACTTGTTACGTGTGAACTCCTTTTATTCTGTCAGACCAGAGATAATTTGTATTTTACTCTTTTACTATCTTATTTCATTTTTAGATGGCCAAATGTGATGGTTGTAAGCGACAGGGTAAACTCAGTGAGTCCTTGAAATGGCGAGGAGAAATGAAACATTTCTGTAACCTGCTTTGTATCTTGATGTTCTGTAATCAGCAAAGTATGTGTGACCCACCTTCACAAAACAATGCAGGTAAAATTAAACTTTATAGTCTTTGATCAGTGCTAGGGACCAACTACTGTTCTACAGAATGGGAACTTTAAACAGTTGTTAATAATTTCATGAAATGCAAATTTCACTCTGTTCAAATGACATTAACATTTGAATCCCTTTTTAACAGTTTAAAGCTTTGTAGAAAGGAGTTCATTTAGTTTTCTCTGAACATTTTGAATTAAATAAACTCTAAGAACTATGGGACAGAATGGCAGTTAATATTTTGTAATGGGTATATACACCTTGACTTCCTTAAACAAGGATTTGAGAGTGTAACAAAGGACGTAGAATATAAATCACATGGCCTTTTTTTTTTTAAATTTTTTTTTTAACGTTTATTTATTTTTGAGACAGAGAGAGACAGAGCATGAACGGGGGAGGGGCAGAGAGAGAGGGAGACAGAATCGGAAGCAGGCTCCAGGCTCTGAGCCATCAGCGCAGAGTCCGACACGGGGCTCGAACTCACGGACCGCGAGATCGCGACCCGGGCTGAAGTCGGACGCTTAACCGACTGAGCCACCCAGGCGCCCCCACATGGCCTTTTAAAGGCACCACATGTGTAGTTTTACAAGAGAAAATACATGGAATACTTCTAAGTTTCACTAATTAAAAAATAGGAAAAAAAAAAACCCAGTTAATCCTAACGTGATTCTTTGCTCTGACAGAATTTAACTTTACTGAAAGCATTGTTTAACCTCCTTGAGATGTTGGTTTCTATGTATGTGCATATAAATTACATGAGGTCTTTTTATTTTTGTTTATTTAATCAGCAAGTATTTCCATGGTGCCAGCTGCTTCAGCAGGGCCCCCATCTCTAAGAAAAGATTCAACTCCAGTTATAGCCAATGTGGTATCATTAGCCAGTGCTCCTGCTGCTCAGCCCACAGTGAATTCTAACAGTGTCTTACAAGGTATGTCTGATTTGAAAGCATTTATGTAGCCTTTTGAGGTTGAGTACAGGGGTTCTGTCTTTTTTCCATCACTGGTCATTTTCAAATATTTGACACATTTATATTATGAGTGGTGGCTCTCTGTGGGCTGTTGGGCACTAAACAATGTTTTTGTCCCTTTTTCTCACGTGATACTTGTAGATGCTAGTCTTCCCATGAATTAAGATAATACCTGTTTTTATTTGGAGATTTTGTGTCTGTTATCCCACCATCAGCTTTAAATGCTGCTGTTTATGTTTAAATAATTGTGTAAGATCCTAAATATTTATTTTAATTTATATTAGGTGCAGTTCCAACAGTAACAGCGAAAATCATTGGGGATGTAAGTTTTATTCTTTTAACTGGTATTGCTTGCTACTGTGTTTATTTTCCAGTTTTGTACAGTATGAATATGTCTATGCTAATTTTCTATGCTTTATTCTTTATTATGTAAAATAATTTTCATAAGCTCATAACCTTTGTTTAGGAATAAGATATTCTGGTTATTTATTGATTGATTCATATTGTGGTTATTTAATTAGGTCTTTAATGTACTTTGATTTCTTTGAATACTTGCTATCTCCGCATAGTTACTGAAGCCTATTTTTGTTGGTTTGTTTTTGTTGTTTTTAATAGTAGATAATAAAATTTTACAGAATTCAGGCATGAAGGTATTTGGGACATTTTGTAATGTAGTCAGATTGTAAATAAAGTATTTATAAAATACAGTTTGTTTCCACCCAGAGCAGATTATCCTTAAGTAAGCACTCTTTTTTTTTCCTCAATAATTTTTGCTTTGTTTCTTAGAAGAAATTAATAGGAGAAAAATTTACAACTAGAACAGTAGCAGTTCTGAAGTGTTTCCTGGTCTGTTAGATAACTTTCACATCATCTTTTTTTAGGTTATTTAAATGATCATAAGTGTTTATGTTATTTCTAGTTATCTTGAACCTAAGTCTTTTAAGACTCATCTCAGTCAGCAAATAACAGTTCTCATTTTAAACATAGCCAGATTGACCAGCAATGTCTTATAATAGAAATAGCATTTTTCTTGGTAAATAGAATTGGTAATTAGATACATTCAGAGTCAGTATATAGTTATCAAAATATTCTTATATAGCTATTGGTATTTCAGGAATATTGTATTTCTTACATATTTAGTTGAATATTTATGTTCTTTGTCTTCCATGTAATTCCAGTATAGTGTTTCTTTTGAAATTATAGTATTTCTTCTAATTAATGATAAGCTTTTGAAACCTCTTTGGTTTCTGATTTTTTTTCTAGGCAAGTACACAAACAGATGCTCTGAAACTGCCACCTTCCCAGCCCCCAAGACTTTTGAAGAATAAAGCTTTATTATGTAAACCTATCACACAGACTAAAGCCACTTCTTGCAAACCACATACCCAAAACAAAGAATGCCAGACAGGTATGTTCCTTGCACTTCCTCTCTCTCTCTCTCTCTCTCTCTCTCTCTCTCTCTCTCTCTCTCTCTATATATATATATATATATATATACACTCTCTCTCTCTATATATATATATATTTATATATATATATTTATATATATTTTTAGTATATATATATTTATAAATAAATTTATATATAAATTTATACATATATAAATTTATATATTTATATATATTTAGTATATATATATATTTATATATATATATATATATATTTTTTTTTTTTTTTAGTGGGGAAGGAATGCTAGATTTGCTTACATTAATTGAGTGCCTATGCCCTGGGTGATGTGTTTGATTGCTTATGTACATCACCCAGTTGCATCCTCATGACTTTTCCTGTCAGTTAGGTATTTTCACCCTCTAAAAATTAAGTTATGCCAAAGAGAAGGTAGTTAATTGATAATACCATACTGTGAACACTTCATTTTCTTTTGTTAATGACAATGTAATTTTATGGAGTAAGGGTAGACTTTGGAATTATATAGACACGCTCTTAATAGGAGTTGTAGTTTCATAGAGGATCCTTATGTTTGAACTTTTCTACCCTCTATATCAAATAAAGTCAGGTTTTTGTGGGGGCGGGGGGCTTTCTTTTCTTTTGAATTGCCATCCCTAAGCAAAATCCTCTAATCTACTTTTCTGGATGCTGGTGTGGTGCAGTCCTCTGATCTTCTCAGCTCGCCTCTCCTGGCCTGGAATCTCTGCCCTGCAAATGATCTGGGCTGAGGATGATTGGGACCTCATATTCTTGGCCTACCAGTCCTGCAGTAGGGCTTCTACCCTATGGGTGGCAGCTGGGTGGAGAAAGGGAGACTCCAGCCTGTCAGCTGTACTCACCAGGAAATTAAACTTTTCAATATGGAGTTGGAGGGAATGAGAAATGATGGTGGCCAGCCCCCTGGTGAGATATGGTAACCCTTGTTTGGGAGCTGAAGAAATAGGATCCCATTCCTCCTGGCCACACCTACCCAGAGCAGAGCTTCTGTCAAGTTGAGCTGGCTGAGCTGGGGTATGGAGTAAGTAGTGGAGCACATGTCATAGATTCCCACTATTCTTACTGTATTTAGGTAGATTTTCTCAAATAAATGTCTATTTGCTGTATTCCCTTAGGACAATTTGTAAAGAATTTAAGTGGTTGGGTTTTTTTTTGTTTTGTTTTTTGTTTTTTTAAATGTTTTTTGAGAGACAGAGCACAAGCAGGGGAGGGGCAGAGAGAGAGGGAGACACAGAATCTGAAGCAGGCTCCAGGCTCCACTCTGTCAGCACAGAGCCCACTGCAGGGCTCAAACTCAAGAACTGTGGGATCATGACCTGAGCTGAAGTCAAATGCTTAACTGATTGAGCCATCCAGGTGCCCCTGAGGTTTTGCATTTCTTTAAAGCCCCCATGGACCACATTGAATAGTAATGTTACAGATGACTTCAGCCTATATTTGTATTGTAGTTAATAGTGACTTAGTATTATGTAGCTTGGTTATCAGACATCTCTAATCCCGGTGATTTTATTTTTATTTTTATTTTTTGCGTATAGTTGAAACACACAGTTACATTAGTTTCTGGTGTGTACAGCTTAGAGATTTGGCAAGTTTATACATTATGCTGTGCTCGCTACAAGTATACCTACCATCTGTCCCCATCATATCGCTATTACAGTATCATTGACTGTATTACTTATGCTCTGCTTTTTATTCCTGTGACTTACTCATTCCATAATTTGGAGACCTCTATCTCCCTCTCCCCCTCACCCATTTTGCCCAGACTCCTATCGACAGGTAATTTAAGAAATTTTTTTTTTTTTAATTTACATCCAAATTAGTTAGCATATAGTGCAACAATGATTTCAGGAGTAGAGTCCTTAGTGCTCCTTACCCATTTAGCCTGTCCCCCCTCCCACACCTCCTCCAGTAACCTTCTGTTTGTTCTCCATACTTATGAGTCTCTTATGTTTTGTCCCCCTCCCTGTTTTCATAGTATTTTTGTTTCCCTTCCCTTATGTTCATCTGTTTTTGTCTCTTAAAGTTCTCATATGAGTGAAGTCATATGATATTTGTCTTTCTCTAATTTCACTTAGCATAATACCCTCCAGTTCCATGCATGTAGTTGCAAATGGCAAGAATTCATTCTTTTCGATTGCCAAGTAATATTCCATTGTCTATATATACCACATCTTCTTTATACATTCATCCATCGATGGACATTTGGTCTCTTTCCATACTTTGGCTATTGTTGATAGCCAAAACAACATGCTGCTATAAACATGGGGGTGCATGTGCCCCTTCAAAACAGCACATCTGTATCCCTTGGATAAATACCTTAGTAGTGCAATTGCTGCGTCATAGGGTAGTTCTATTTTTAGTTTTTTGAGAAACCTCCATACTGTTTTCCAGAGTGGCTGCACCAGTTTGCATTCCCATTGACAGGTAATTTTTAATGTCCACTAGACCATGGTAAAATTGATCCAATATTATTTCCTACCTCTAACCCTACTCACCTTGTCAGCTTTTCACTTCTTCTCACTAGCATTACCTTTCTCTTACATTAATGGTTTTATAATCATCTAGGGTATTTTTCTGGTACATAGAAAGGACCCTGTAGGATACCTGTTAAACATTGGATAAATTCTCCATCCTTCTCACTTAGTTTCCCTATTCTCATTTAGGTTTCTAAGTTCTGTTTCATCTTTTTAATACCTTAGAATATGTGTATGTGGCTCACTTGCCTGGGTGGCTCAGTTAGTTAAGCATCCGACTTTGGCTCAGGTCATGATCTCACAGTTCAAGCCTCGCATCAGGCTCTCTGCTGATAGCTCAGAGCTTGGAGCCTGCTTCAGATTCTCTCTCCCTTCCTCTCTGCCCCTCCCCTGCTCGTGCTCTGTCTCTCTCTCTTTCTCTCAAAAATAAATAAACATTAAAAAAAAAAAAGGTTTAAAAAAAAAAGAAAATCTGCTTGTATGTATTTATTCATTTTTGTAGGTATCATAACCACCCTAGTCCAGGTCCTCATCGTCTTCATTGTATGTACATACTTCAATTGTCTGCTCCTTTTACACTTCATATACTTTTTATTCCATACTAAGATGGCCTCCAAATTAATCTTTTTTAGTGACCTTTTCATCATATTACTCTGTGCTAACAGATCTGCAGTAACTCCACACTATCTACTAGAAATGATTTTAAAAGTTCATTATAGGGGTGCCGGGGTGACTCAGTCGGTTAAGCATCCGACTTTAGCTCAGGTCCTGGTCTTGCAGTTCATGAGTTTGAGCCTCACATCAAGCTCTCTGCTATCAGTGTGGAACCCACTTTAGATCCTCTGTCTGTCTCTCTCTCTGTCCCCTCCCCCCAGAATACATAAACATTTATTTTAAAGTTCATTATAGCTTCACAAAAATGGCCCTATTTAATCTCATCTTTAACATACCTTTCTTATTCATGTTAGCAGTTTTCTGTAACCCTCTTCTAAGATAATTGTTCCAGTTCTTTACATGCATTAATCCACATTATATCCTTCAATCATTGTATCCTCATATCATTGCTCATTGTTTTGTTACCTGCTTTTTATCTTTGCTATACTCAAACCTTTCTTTGCTAGTTTAGTTATTTCTTCTTTTGACTGCCAGTGTCATAGATTACACTTTTGAACTATAGGTCTGTGTGCTTTAAAAAGTTTTTTTTTAATTATAATTCTTTGGAACTGTAAATCGCCATTGCTTTTTAAAAAATTTATATTAAGATGTTTCTAACCCTCTTTGTTTTGTTTTTTTTAATTTATTTATTTTTCATTAGAAGACACTCCAAGTCAGCCCCAGATCATTGTGGTGCCAGTTCCCGTACCAGTGTTTGTGCCCATACCTCTTCATCTTTATACTCAGTATGCACCAGTCCCATTTGGAATTCCAGTTCCCGTGAGTAATCATGTAGAGATGAAGGCTGATTTAGTGCACATTTTCCTCAATTAAAATGTTACAGCTCAATTTAAAAACTCTTCACTTTTTGGTAAAAAAGTGTTTGGCTCTTATCATATTACTGTATTATTTAATATGGAGTATATTAAGGGCTGCTTGTATTTATACCCTGCCTTCTCAGAGAATGCTATGATACAGCCTTTTTATAATGTTCCGTACACAATAAGACCACTTAAATAGAAAAAGGTCAGACATGTGTATGTGTGTTAAAATTCTAGAGTCTAACAAGGGTGAAAAAATAAATACTGTGATTTATATTATTCTCACTATTTTAAAAAATGTGTTCATTTTGTATTGGAAATATATTTTTCCTTGGTGAATTCTTTTTAATATTTATTTATTTTTGAGGCAGAGAAAGAGACAGAGCATGAACGGGGGAGGGTCAGAGAGAGAGGGAGACATAGAATCCGAAGCAGGCTCCAGGCTCTGAGTGGTCAGCACAGAGCCCGACGCGGGGCTCGAACTCACGGACCATGAGATCATGACTTGAGCCGAAGTCGGACGCTTAACCGACTGAGCCACCCAGGCGCCCCTTTCCTTGGTGAATTCTTAAGGAAAATAGTTGTGTGAAACTGAAACTGTTAAGCAAGAAATATAATCAGAAACTAGTGTGTATTAGATAACTTATTTTAGATGAGTTAGAAACACATTTTGTTGACTGTCCAGGAAAGCACTTAATTGAATTTTGATTTAAATGGCTGTTGTCTTATAAAAACAAACTAGCAAGACTATTTTAATCATTAGCAATAGAAATATCTGAATTTGTTCATTATTTTAGTGCTTAAATCATCTCACAAATAATAGTTTTGATGACAAACCTGTTCCCAAGAAACTGTCCTTGGTCTTTTAGATGCCTGTCCCTATGCTTATTCCATCCTCAATGGATAATGAAGATAAAGTCACCGAAAGTATTGAAGACATTAAGGAGAAGCTTCCTTCACATCCATTTGAAGCTGATCTCCTTGAGATGGCAGAAATGATTGCAGAAGATGAAGAGAAGGAGAAGACTCTATCCCAAGGAGGTTGGTATAATTGTAAAGTAAAGAAAGAAAACACACAAATTTTCAGGTAGCTCAAGTAATTTTAAGTATTGGGTAGTCAAGATATTTCTAAAAGCTTTATTTGTGTTTAAATACCGAATTTGTTAAACTTGTTGATACCTCTGAAACTTTTTTCCTTTTTATGAAACTACATATCTATAGTCAATACAGTTTTTAGTTCTTAATGATTCCAGAAAAATTGCCTGTAAATCCATTTTCATGGTTATTTTCTGACTTCATTCCTGTATTCAAAGCCATGATCCCCATGTAAGAATTCTTAGTATATAATAATCAGCATGTTCATAGAAGGTAAATAGAATATTATGATGGAAAACATACAATGTACAATGTACAATCAGGAAGTGACGGAACTAGAGGTTGAATTCAGGTCTGTCTTCCTCCAAAGTTGATGATAGTAACCAATACTAGCAGGACATATCCAGAAAGGTTTCTGGCCTTAGCACTTTCTTGATTTTGGGATATAAGAAGACATAGAGAAAATTGTGTTATACAAAGGCCTTTTCCTGTATCACTGATGAGTCAAGAAATTATTTTTTCTTGGGGCGCCTGGGTGGCGCAGTCGGTTAAGCGTCCGACTTCAGCCAGGTCACGATCTCGCGGTCCGTGAGTTCGAGCCCCGCGTCGGGCTCTGGGCTGATGGCTCAGAGCCTGGAGCCTGTTTCCGATTCTGTGTCTCCCTCTCTCTCTGCCCCTCCCCCGTTCATGCTCTGTCTCTCTCTGTCCCAAAAATAAATAAACGTTGAAAAAAAAAAAATTTAAAAAAAAAAAAGAAATTATTTTTTCTTGACAATTTTTTTCTTTTTTTATTGATGGTTTTTACAAAGCTAAGGTTTAGATTTTTGCATAATAAATGCTGGGTGATTTTCTGAGCACTGTAACTTTTTTTTTTTAACATTTATTTTTGAGAGAGAGAGAGAAAGAGAGGGAGAGAGAGAGAGTGGGGGAGGGGCAGAGAGACGAGACACAGAATCCGAAGCAGACTCCAGGCTCTGAGTGTCAGCACAGAGCCCAATATGGGGGCTTGAGCCCAAGAACTGTGAGATCATGACCTGAGCCAAAGTCAAATGCTTAGCCAGCTGAGCCACCCAGGCACCCCAAACACTGTAGCGCTTTTTTAAAAAAAGTATCAACATTCCTCTAGTGATGCCATTAAGTTTTAAAATCATAATACTGTCAGAGTTGCATAAAAAGGTTATTTGTTACTATTCTGTTTCTGGTCTCATTTTGGTCTCTAGTGTATAATCTCATAATTCTGACCCATTTATATGTAGATTTTAATGTCTTAGAATGTTGCCCCTTATGCTTGATCTTATAATTTCTGATATTTAGTTTGGAAGTTTAGCAATTCATGAAAATAAACCTCATTTTAAGTTGGCTTTCCACTCACATTAACAGTTTACATTTTGGGTTGCCTGGGTGGCTCAGTTGGTTGAGCATCCAACTTTGGCTCAGATCATGATCTCACAATCATGAAGGAGATTCTGTGTCTCCCTCTATCTGTGCCCCTCCACTGCTTGCTCTCTGTCTCTCTCAAAAATAATAAACATTAAAAAAAAAATAGTTAACATTTTTTAGGTGCTTCCTCTTAACAAATATTGTGACTTTCTCTTAACCTAAAAATTGAGTCAGACTGAAAAAACTTTTTAAAACTAAGCCTTAAGACAGATAGTTGTAATCACTAGAGTGTAAGTAAAATCTAATGGTTTAGAAACATAAAGGAGGGAGAAATTTATTCCTACTGAAGAGAACTGGCTAATTGATGTTTGATTTCAGAGAAAAGAAGCTGTAGTCCTGGGTTTTAAAAAGCATTTTGTTTTGTTTTTTACTTTGAATCCTTAAGCTCTTTACTTTTATTTTTTAAAAGTAAACAAAAATTTAATGTTTATTTACATTTGAGAGAGAGAGAGAGAGAGAGAGAGAGCGCGCGTGCATGGGAGAATGGTAGTGGGAGAGGGAGACAGAGTCTGAAGCTGGCTCCAGACTGAGCTGACAGCACAGAGCCCAATGCAGGGCTCAAGCCCATGGGCCGCGAGACAGTGACCTGAGCCAAAGTCAGATGCTTAATCTGAGCCACCTAGGCGCCCCTAAAACCTTAAGCACTTTAGTTTTAAAATAGTTAATTGATAGAACTGTGTTCGGTTTCATTCATGTGCTGATTGTTCATGTAACTTGTATTTATATTCTAAGTCTAGTGACTTCTCAGTGTAGTGTTAAGATATATTTTGGGAGGAAAAGCAATTCAATGCATATTTGTCAGTTTGTAAATAAATTATGTATGTGTGTGTGTGTTTCGTGGTAAAAAATAAATTCAGAAAGCACAGGAGTGTATGGGGTGCCTGGGTGGCTCAGTTGGTTGAGCGATCGACTTCGGCTCAGGTCATGATCCCACGGTTTGTGAGTTTAACCCTGCGTTGGGCTCTGTGCTGATAGCTCAGAGCCTGGAGCCTGCTTCAGATTCTGTGTCTCCCTCTCTCTATGCCCCTCCCCCACTCATGCTCTGTCTCTGTCTCAGAAATAAATAAACATTAAAAAAAAAAAAGCACAGGAGTGTAAATCTAAAATAAAGGTCCCTCTTGACATGACTTCTCTTGTACTGCTACCTTAGAAATATAAACACTGTTAGGGGTCATAATTTAATTGCATTTATCACTAATGCCTATTTTTATTAATGAATTATTCTTTCTGCATATGAAGTCTATTTTTATTTAAGTTTATTTTCAGAGAGGGAGAGAATGAGTGGGGGAGGGGTAGAGAGAGAGGGGAACAGAGGATTCTAAGTAGGCTCTGTGAGCTCAATGTGGGGCTTGAACTCATGAACCATGAAGTCATGACCTGAGCCAAAGTTGGGTGCTTAACCGACTGAGCCACGCAGGTGCCCCTGCATATGAAGGCTATTTTTTTAGCATTCCCTAGTATGATTCATTTATATAATGTAGTCATTTCATTTGAGATGCAGTTTGCTTTGTGAATACATGTAAGTTCTTTAATTATGTGCTTTTTTTCCCTTAGGATCCCAAACTTCTGAACAGGAGCTCTTTTTAGATACCAAGATTTTTGAAAAAGGTTTGTAATTCTACATATATTTCAAATCTTAGAAATATTATTCTCAGTCATAGAAACCATAAAGTATTAGTATTCTTGGATTTAATATTTGTATTTTTAGCTATTCATTAGGGGCATCAGATGTCTATGATTGTATGCTAATGTGTAATGAGAATAATAAAAGGTAACTCAGATACTGGTTTTAAGGATTAATTAAAATAATGCTTTAAAGTGTTTACCAAGAATATGAAGCCAGTTTTGTGAGGCTGGTGAAGAAATTACTTCATCTTTTGAGTGTATCTACTTAAATCAGCAGGTATATCTTGGTTTTGTTATTCAGGGGGGTTCAGGAGGGTTTCTGAGCTTGTATACGGTCCATCTCATTTTGAGCATTTGTTTGTTTTCTGTATATTTCAGACCAAGGAAGTACATACAGTGGTGATCTTGAATCAGAGGCAGTATCTACGCCACATAGCTGGGAAGAAGAGTTGAATCATTATGCCTTAAAGTCAAATGCTGTGCAAGAGGCTGATTCAGAATTGAAGCAGTTCTCAAAAGGGGAAACTGAGCAGGATCTGGAAGCAGATTTTCCATCAGGTTTGTGCAACATAAAATACTCTTGGTTTTAGAAGATTGGTAGAACTCTGAATTGACATCATGAAGCAGTTATACTGTCTGATAACCTAAGGCACAAATGGTCTCTACCTTTGAAGGTTAAATAATAAAGTGGTTAATTTTTTTTAACCTTTCACACCGTAATCTTGCAGGATGTTTCCTTCATCATTAATGAAGTTTTTATTTAAATGCTATATCCACCTTTTTTGATCATAAAAAAATAATATAGTGATGATTACCTGATATTTTCTCCCCCAAAGTCTCTATATAAATCTGAGTTATTTATATCATAATATGCTTTCTGCTTATTATTAATAGAATCCTTTGACCCACTGAATAAAGGACAGGGAATCCAGGCACGTTCCCGAACAAGACGACGGCACAGAGATGGCTTCCCTCAGCCCAGACGAAGAGTAAGCAGTAGCTTAATTTTTCTAGCGTTTTCTTTGGTGTTTATTAATTCTTGCTGTTTACAAAGCTCTGTAACGGCCATCGTCCCAGTATTCCGTATATTGTTTTACACAACCTTGTATTTTTATGCCTTTATTTTGTTTCTTATAATCAAGAACGATATCTTTTGGATATTTTAAAGGGATGTGTAAACCTCATGTTATGGTAGTAGAGGTACTGAGACAAGTCTCCCAGCACAGCACTGGGCAAATGCTTAGTATGTGGTTGTTATTATGTAGCTGCTCAGATGTTTCTTGTGAATGTCATGGTCTGTATCACCATTACACCTTTTCCAGCTGGTAGAAGGGTAACCAGGCAAGTTTACAGTTTCCTGGTGGATTGTTTGTTACTCTGTTTTGTTACTCACTTGTGTTACAGAAAGTCATTCAGGATTCAGTAGGGATTGATGAGCTCCTGAGCATATATTTTGAGTCATGGCCCATGCTTCAGCCATATAGACCCAAGAAAAGACAGCATTCCTGCCTCTCTAAATAGCATATGATACCACACCTGTGTATGTGCCACATAATCACGAAATTTTTATAGATTTATAAAAGTTTATAAATGTATTTGTGTTACACTTGATTAACTTAAATTAATAAATGATATTTGGCAGACTACTGCTGTTACAAAAAAAAAAAACCATTATCTTTTACTTTATATTTCTTCTACCAGGCTCTCTTTGTTTCTACAATTAGAGATGTTTTTGTTCTGTTTTACTTTAAAAAGCTTTTTAAAATCCTCATTGTACACTTTTTTTAAAAAACCTCTAAATTTAGCCTTTTTTACATATAATAATGAAGTTTATTATTTTATTTAAAAAAATTTTTTTTAACGTTTTTTATTTATTTTTGAGACAGGGAGAGACAGAGCATGAACAGAGAAGGGTCAGAGAGAGGGAGACACAGAATCCGAAACAGGCTCCAGGCTATGAGCTGTCAGCACAGAGCCCGACGCGGGGCTCAAACTCACGGACCGCGAGATCATGGCCTGAGCCGAAGTCGGCCGCTCAACTGACTGAGCCACCCAGGCACCCCTTATTATTTTATATAATATAGTATAATAGTGAAATTCACTTGGACATTTTCTCACATTGACAGGGCTTTCCCACACTAAAATTAAAAGAATAGTGGCCTTATATTTTTTTTAATTAGCTCTGTTGAGTTATAATTGCATCTAAAAGTTGATAAATTAAAAAAAAAATTTTTTTTTTTTTAAATTTTTTTTTCAACGTTTTTTTATTTATTTTTGGGACAGAGAGAGACAGAGCATGAACGGGGGAGGGGCAGAGAGAGAGGGAGACACAGAATCGGAAACAGGCTCCGAGCCATCAGCCCAGAGCCCGACGCGGGGCTCGAACTCACGGACCGCGAGATCGTGACCTGGCTGAAGTCGGACGCTTAACCGACTGTGCCACCCAGGCGCCCCCCAAAAAAAATTTTTTAATGTTTAGTTTTGAGAGAGAGACAGAGACAGTGAGCAGGGGAGGGGCAGAGAGAGAGAGAGAGTGAGAGAGAGACAGACAGATCTGAAGCAGGCTCCAGGCTCTTAGCTGTCAGCAGAGCCTGTTGCTGGGCTCAAACTCACAAATCATGAGATCATGTCCTGAGCAGAAGTCAGATGATTAACCAACTGAGCCACCCACACACCCCTAAAAGTTCATAAATTTTAAGTGTAATATTTGAGGGGCTCTGTCAGATATATTAAGTATGTAACTACCACCACAACCATAACCCTCCACTGTACTGAACGCTCCCTGGGACCTTTTGTAGTCTGTCCTTTCCAGTTCCACCGATCCACTTTGCAGATTGATGTAAAATGGTACCTCTTTGCTTTTTCTATAATTTCATATAAATGGAGTTTTGTGATTTGTTGTCTTCCCTGTCTGGCTTCTTTCACTTAGCATAATGGTTTTGAGATTCATCTGTGTTGTTCCATGTATCAGTAAGGCCATTCATTCCTTTTTATTTCTGAGTAGCATTTCTTTTAAAAGGATTTTTTTTTTTCAACGTTTATTTATTTTTGGGACAGAGAGAGACAGAGCATGAACGGGGGAGGGGCAGAGAGAGAGGGAGACACAGAATCGGAAACAGGCTCCAGGCTCTGAGCCATCAGCCCAGAGCCTGACGCGGGGCTCGAACTCACGGACCGTGAGATCGTGACCTGGCTGAAGTTGGACGCTTAACCGACTGCGCCACCCAGGCGCCCCCTGAGTAACATTTCATCGAATGGACAAACCATAGTTTGTTTAACAGTTGATGGTAATTTGAGTTATTTCCAGTTTGGTGCTATTTCAGATATACTACTGTGAACATTTTAATATAAATGTCTGTGTGAACATATACTTTCATTTGAGGAAAAATACCCAGGAGTGGGATTGCTGGGTCTTATTGTATGTGTATTTTTAACTTTGTAGGAAAGCTATCAAACTGTTTTCCAGGGTAGTAAATGTATTGATTTGAATTCCCACCAGCAGTGTATGAGTTCCAATGTGCTCCATGACTTTGCTAATACTTGGTATTTTTAATTTTAACCATTCTAGTGAATGTGTAGTGGTATCTCACTGTGGCTTTAGTTTATACTTACCTAATGACTGATGATGTTGGATATCTTTCCATGTGTATATTTGTTATTCTTGTATTTTCTTTGGTATGGTGTCTATTCAAAACTTTTGTGCATTTTTTTTAAAAAACTACCTTATTATTTTTTTTTAAGTATTTATTTTGAAAGAGAGAGAACAAGAGCCAGTGTATGTCAAGCAGGGGTAGGGGTGCAGAGAGAGAGGGAGAGACAATCCCAAGCAGGCTACTCACTGTCAGTGCAAAGCCCAATGCAGGGCTTGATCTCATGACCTGTGAGATCATAATCAAAATCAGGAGTCGGGATGCTCAACCAACTGAGCCACCCAGGTGCCCCTCTTGCACATTTCTTTTATTGGGTTATTTGCCTTCTTACTGAGTTGTAAGTGTTCTTTATCATGGATGTAATTCTTTTCTCAAACTGACTTTTGCTTCTATGCTGTTTTTTCTTTATTTTCTTAATGGTAAAGAACAGAAGTTTCTGAATTTGTGAAAGTCCGTTTTCATCAATTTTTAATTCTTTTATTATTCATGCTTTTTAGAATTCCATGTAAAAGTCTTTGCTTAACCTGTGGCAATTAAGATATTATCTTATGTTTTCTTCTGGTTTTATATTTTAGATTTTATGTGTCTCTGATTCATTTTAAGATGATTTTTATATATGAGTTCAGGCAAGTGTCAAGGTTATTTTTTGTATGTGGTGTCCCACTGTTTTAGTACCATCTGGGAAAAGGCTGTCCTTTCCCTTATTGAATTATACTTCTGTTAACATCAGCCAACTGTATATATGTCCGTCTGTTTCTGAAACTGTATTCTGCATTGATTTATGTGTCTTTTTTTTTTTAATTTTTTTTTTTAACATTTATTTATTTTTGAGACAGAGAGAGACAGAGCATGAACGGGGGAGGGGCAGAGAGAGAGGGAGACACAGAATCGGAAGCAGGCTCCAGGCTCTGAGCCATCAGCCCAGAGCCTGACGCAGGGCTCGAATTCACGGGCTGCGAGATCGTGACCTGAGCTGAAGTCAGAAGCTCAACCGACTGAGCCACCCAGGCACCCCTATTTATGTGTCTATTTTAATACAGTACCAACTGTTTCGATTGTTGTAGCTTTACAGTGAGTGTTGAAATCAGGAGTATAAGTCCTCCAACATTGTTGTTCATTTTCAAAATTGTCATTCGTATATCCATATAAATTTTAGAATAACTTGCCAATTTTTATAAAAAAGACTGCTGGAAATTTGGGGCTGTTCTGAATCCAAAGATCAATTTGCATAAAATTGCAATTTTGAGCTGTTCAATACATGAAGATTATGTTTTTCTCCTTTATTTAGATCATCTTTAATTTTTCTTAGCAATGTTTTATATGTTTTATTGTTCAAGTCTCATACTTTTTATCTAATAAGTATTTAAAATTTATTTTGACCCTGTGTTAAGTATTATTTTTATTAAAAAATTTTCTAATGTTGGGGCGCCTGGGTGGCGCAGTCGGTTAAGCGTCCGACTTCAGCCAGGTCACGATCTCGCGGTCTGTGAGTTCGAGCCCCGCGTCGGGCTCTGGGCTGATGGCTCAGAGCCTGGAGCCTGTTTCTGATTCTGTGTCTCCCTCTCTCTCTGCCCCTCCCCCGTTCATGCTCTGTCTCTCTCTGTCCCAAAAATAAATAAAACGTTGAAAAAAAAATTTTTTTTTTTTAAAAAATTTTCTAATGTTTATTTTTGAGAGAGAGAGAGAGCTTGCACATGAGCAGGGGAGGGGCAGAGACAGGGGGTGAGAGGATCCGAAACGGGCTCTGTGCAGACAGCAGTGACCCCGATTCAGGGCTCATACTCATGAACTGTGAGATTATGACCTCAACCAAAGTTGGACACGTAACCAGCTAAGCCACCAGGTGCCCCAAGCAGTATTATTTTTAATTTCATTTTCTAATATTCCTCATTGTCATATAAAAATAGAGATTACTTTTTCTATATAGAGTTTATGTATTGTGATTTTGCTCAATCAAAATCTTTAGGCTTTTCTACATGGACAGTCATATTATTTGCGAATAAAAATTGTTTTACTCTTGGGGCTCCTGGGTGGCTCAGTTGGCTATGCATTCGACTTTGGCTCAGGTAATGATCTAAATCATGAGTTCGTGCCCTGCGTTGGCTCTATGGTTACATCTCAGAGCCTGGAGCCAGCTTCAGATTCTGTGTCTCCCTCTCTCTCTGCCCATCCCCACTCATGCTCTATCTCTCTCTCAAAAATGAATAAATGTTTAAAAAAAAACAAACAAGATTGTTTTACTTTTTCCTTTCTAATCTTAATGCCTCTATTATTTTATTTATTTATTTATTTTAATTTTATTTATTTATTTATTTATTTTTGGATATATTGCACTAGCTAGGCTCTTTAGTACAATGTTGAATATTAGTGGTGAAAGCAGGTCTTCATGTCTATTCTTAATCTTAGGATAAGTGTTCAATCTTGCAGTGTTGTTTTTTAAAGATTTTATTTTTAAGTAATCTCTGTACTGAACATGAGGCTCGAACTCATGATCCCAAGATCGAGAGTGACACGCTCTACCAAATGAGCCATCCAGGTGCCCCTCAGTCTTACAGTATTAAGTATGATATTACTTGTGGGTTTCTCCTAGTTTTCCTCTGTCAGGTCCAAGAAGTTCTCTTCTGTTTTTAATTTGCTGAGAATTTTTATCATGATTGTGTTGTTGAATTTTGTCAGGTGGTTTTCTTGTATTTATTGCAATGATCATCTGGTTTTTCTTTTTGAGTCTATTAAAATGATGACATACAGGGGCACCTGGGTGGCTCTGTGTGTTAAGCATCTGACTCTTGATTTCGGCTCATGTCATGATCTCAGTTTGTGAGTTTGAGTTGTAAGTTCAAGCCCCATGCTGGGCTCCACACTGACAGTGGAGAACCTGCTTGGGATTCTCTCTCGTGCTTCCTCTGCCCCTCCCCTTGCTTGTGCATGTGTTCTCTCTCAAAATAAACTTAAGAAAAAATTTAAAAATGATGATATATATTAATTTTTTGAATGATAAGCTAAGTTTGCATTTGCGGGATGTACCTTACTTTCTTCTGACATATTTATTCATATATATATATATATATATATATATATATATATATATATATATATTTATTATTATTTTTTTTAATCTACATCCAAATTAGTTAGCATATAGTACAACAGTGATTTCAGGAGTAGATTCCTTAGTGCCCCTTACCCATTTAGCCCATCCCCTCTCCCACAACCCCTCGAATAACCCTCAGTTTGTTCTCCATATTTATGAGTCTCTTGTCCGCCCCCCTGTTTTTATATTATTTTTGTTTCCCTTCCCTTATGTTCATCTGTTTTGTCTCTTAAAGTCCTCATATGAGTGAAGTCATATGATTTTTGTCTTTCTCTAATTTCACTTAGCATAATACCCTCCAGTTCCATGCATGCAGTTGCAAATGGCAAGATTTCATTCTTTTTGATTGCCAAGTAATACTCCATTGTATATATATACCACATCTTCTTTATCCATTCATCCATCGATGGACATTTGGGCTCTTTCTATACTTTGGCTATTGTTGATAGTGCTGCTATAAAAAACATGGGGGTGCATGTGCCCCTTCAAAACAGCACACCTGTATCCCTTGGATAAATACCTAATAGTGTAATTCCTGGGTTGTAAGGTAGTTCTATTTTTAGTTTTTTGAGGAACCTCCATACTGTTTTCCAGAGTGGCTGCACCAGCTTGCATTCCCACCGACCATGCAAAAGAGATCCTCTTTCTCAGCATCCTCGCCAACATCTGTTTTTGCCTGAGTTGTTAATGTTAGCCATTTTGACAGGTGTAAGGTGGTATCTCATTGTGGTTTGATTTGTATTTCCCTGATAATGTGTGTGCCCTTTTATTATTTCTTTTATTTTTCTTACTTTGGGTTTTAATGTGGTCTACTTTTTCTAGTTTCTTTTTTTTTTTTTAACGTTTATTTATTTTTGAGACAGAGACGGAGCATGAGAGACAGAACATGAATGGGGGAGGGTCAGAGAGAGAGGGAGACACAGAATGTGAAACAGGCTCCAGGCTCTGAGCAGTCAGCACAGAGCCCGACGCGGGGCTCGAACTCACAGACCACGAGATCGTGACCTGAGCTGAAGTCGGACGCTTAACTGACTGAGCCACCCAGGCGCCCCAACTTTTTCTAGTTTCTTAAGATAAAGCTTAGATTATTGATTTTAGACTTATTTTTCATAGACACATTCTAATACAATAAATGTCATTGTAAGCTTTAGCACCGTGGGAAAAAATGCTTGGTTTTTTTTTCACTGACGTTCAAAATATTTTCTAATTGCATTTGTGGTTTCTTCTTTGACCATGAGTATTTATAAATGTGTTGGTTAATTTCCAATTTTTGAGGATTTTCTTAATATTGTTCCACTACTGTATCTAGTTTAACTTGATTATAGTTAGAGAATTTATGGAGGCTTGTTTTTTATCCCAGAATATGATCTACTTTTGTTTTTCATGAAATAGACCTGAATGGTAAAAATGGTTGTTCATACCTCACTGGGTGGGCCCAGTATCTGGAATATAGTGAGTATTTAAGTGTTAGTAATCATTACAGTTCTGCATTTAACTCTCTTTTTTTCTTTTCCCATATGGATTGGATTAATCTCTAAAGCTTCTTTCTAGCTTTAAGAATTCTGAATCTTTAGGATCTAATAAAAATTGCATATTCTGTAAATTTTTCCCTTCTCTCTTTGAGAGCTTGTTTCTTAAAGATTTGAAACTAAATTTTATATTTTATAAATTTTTGGAATTCTTACAGGGACGGAAGAAGTCTATAGTGGCTGTGGAGCCCAGAAGTCTTATTCAAGGAGCCTTTCAGGGGTGCTCAGTGTCTGGGATGACACTGAAATACATGTACGGGGTAAATGCCTGGAAGAACTGGGTTCAGTGGAAAAATGCCAAGGAAGATCAGGGGGATCTGAAATGTGGCGGTAAATACACAGCATGAATTTGTATCTTAAGGTGGTTGGGAGGATAGAGTGCAAGTCATTAATCTACACAAAAGGGATACATACTAGGTCAAAAATCCCATAAAACTTTGGTTTTGGCCTACCTTAAAATTTTTCCCATTTTTATTTAACTTCTTATTTCTTTTTTCTCCTTGTCAGGTGTTGAACATGCTGCATCTAGCCCATGTTCTGACCCTTTAGGAAGTGCTCAAGACCATGTCCTCTCTCAAGAATCCTCAGAGCCAGGCTGTAGAGGTAAAAATCATTTCTCTGCTTGTAATCTGAATTTTCTGAATCACTTTTAATATTATTGTCAACTTTAAATTTGTAAATGGAATATTTAATATTTGAAGTCTTATGGTAAAAGAGAGAAATTAATATCCTACTCTCAGTTATAAAGAGCACAAGCTCTATAAAGGTAAGGTTGTACAGGCATGATTTCGTTATGCAAATATGAGGAATTTTGTTCCTTTTTCCAACACTATGAGGGTGGCTCAAATCTGCCTTCTTGAGCCCTGTATCTGTAACCTAACCCACATGGAACTTCTGTTGTTGGTGTTGGTGTTAAGAAAAGTACCTGGAAAAGCCTTGCCTCTTCTGTAGAAATTTTTCCTAATAACAAGCTCTGTGAGACTGCGTGCTGGGAAATTTGGAACCCAATAAACACTTCACATAGAACAACAGTGTATAATTTTAGAGCCCACATTAACTCCCCCATTGCCCCTGCCTTGGTTTTGAAATTCCTATTCTAAACTTTTGTTTTCATTTTATATTTTCCTTTTTTATTATCTTTGTTTTATGTAATATACTTACTATAATCTTTGTGGAATGAGATAGGGCAGGAATGGATGAGTATGACCTTGTCACTAGATTTTTTTTGCCTCTTTCCAACTATACCTTCTAAATAACAACTGAGTAGTTGCATGCACTCTTGGCTTCACCTCAGTGTATCCTGCTGGCTTTTAGTTAGTGGCTGCTGTGGTCTATGACTCATTCAGTTCCTACAGATCAAGTGTAATCTCTACAGAGTTATATAAATATACTCCTCTTATGGAGGTTTATTGGTCCCTTTACCAACCACTTTGAGCCACAGCACTCTTTGTTTTAAAAAAGAAAGAAGGATAATGAGAATGAAGAGGTGATACTATGTTAGACTACCAGCCCTAAATGCAATAGCCACAGGGGATGCCTACTCATTTTTGCTACTCGTTCATCAAAAAAATACTTACTGAATTTATGTGCTAGGTGGTTAGCAGACATAGTGGTTAGGTGCTTTGGTGAAAAGGTCAAACATGGTCCTTGCCCTCTGAGCCACCACTTTTACCTTTTGCAAAATCATTTCAGGGGAACTCAAGTGTATCTTTGGAAACATGCAGTCTTGTTTCAATATAGATGAGCAGTGACTAGGAAGAGTGTTTCAATTCTAATCTGAATTGAAGTAGGATCTCTACTGAAGTAGTATCTCTACAAATCAAATTGGGTAACTTTCCCAAAATTAATTCAGTTCTTAGTTGATTTCAAAGCCTTAATATGCTATGTGAGGTTTACCATGATCTGCTCCCATCTGCCTTTCTTGATTTTCTCCGGTACATCTAAATCCCCTGAACCTTTTCATTTTTTGTGTATTCCAGGATTTCTAAGGACATGACATTTTTATGTTATTTAAGTGTTCTATATGCACATAAATCTGAGTTAGAGAAAGTTAAACAGCATTTTAATGCAGATATTCCCAGAATCTTTCATAAGCCTTTTATATACCATTGTGAATTCTTTAGAGGCAAATATAATATGCTGCTGCTTTCCAAATTTATCAGATCTTAGAAACCCGGGTTTGTCCAGCTCTCATATTGCTAGTATTTTGTGGAATATGCTTTGGGAAAATTTTTTACATCCTCAGATTGGAATTCTTTATTCACATGTTTAATTCTTCTTCACCTTTCAAGGTCTGGCATTAGTATCACATCCTCCAGAATCTCACCTGACCCTTCCCTGTTGGATGTTCCTTATTTGCTCTCCTAGAATCCTTCTTAAATAAAACCTCTGTCATAGCACCTGGTACTACATTGTTTTCATTTCTTTAATTGAAAAAGCCCTGAGAGCTGGATTTGTCTGTAATCCATGTATTCACCAGTGTTCACTGCAATGCCTAGGGGCACATTAGTGGTCACTGTTTTTTAGTGAATAAAGTTGTGTTACTGTGTTTCTTACAAGTTAATATTTCAGATGTTTTCTACCTTTCCATAGTCCGTTCTATCAAGCTGAAGGAAGATATTCTGTCCTGCACTTTTGCTGAGTTGAGTTTGGGTTTATGCCAGTTTATCCAAGAGGTGCGGAGACCAAATGGTGAAAAATATGATCCAGACAGTATCTTATACTTGTGCCTTGGAATTCAGCAGGTATCAAATTCAGTAATTGTTCTAAAATGTATTGCATTTTTAATAATTCTCATAGAACTTACGATTCAAACTGAAAAACTATAGTGTGTATTGGTTGTTTGGTGTTACTTTTATATTCTGTTTAATGAACCACTGACCCTGATTTAAAAGTCTTGATCATATAGTCTTTTGTAAGCCAAATTGAGACTCTTTGTAGAATAACAGAAAATGAGGATGGTGCATTTAATTATTAAATGGACAAAAAAGGCAAGAATAGCCAATTCACAAAAAAGTAATATAGGTGAATATGTATATATATGTATGTACTTTAAATGCATATTAAAATAACAGGTTACCATTTTTTGTCTATCACATTAGCAAGAATAAAATAATTATAACACTTATTGTTGATAGGACTTCTGTGAGGAGGGGATTTGCCTTCATAGCTGGTGATAATTAGTATACACTTGAACATATGTTTCAGGAATATTTTTGAATGTTCATACTTTTTTTTTTTTTTTTTTTTTTTTTTAAATTTTTTTTTTTTTTTTCAACGTTTATTTATTTTTGGGACAGAGAGAGACACAGCATGAACGGGGGAGGGGCAGAGAGAGAGGGAGACACAGAATGGGAAACAGGCTCCAGGCTCTGAGCCATCAGCCCAGAGCCCGACGCGGGGCTCGAACTCCCGGACCGCGAGATCGTGACCTGGCTGAAGTCGGATGCCCAACCGACTGCGCCACCCAGGCGCCCCCATACTTTTTTTTTTTTAATTTTTTTAACGTTTATTCATTTTTGAGAGAGAGAGAGAGAGAGAGAGAGAGAGAATGTGAGCAAGGGAAGGGAAGAGAGAGAAAGAGACTGTGAAGCAGGCTCCAGGCTCCGAGCTGTCAGCACAGAGCCGATGCAGGGCTCGAACCCACGAACCGTGAGATCATGACCTGAGCCAAAGTAGGACGCTCAACCAACTGAGCCATCCAGCACACCAAATGTTCATACTCTTTCACCAAGTAATTCCCTTTTTGGGAGTCTGTCAAAGCTAGATATTAGTGTTATGTTTATATCAAAGGTAGATAGAGTGTTATGTTTAAGTAAATTATAGTATAAAGTATATTACATAACCAATAAAAATTGTTTATAAAGTAACTTCTAGTAACATAAAAATATTAATATTAAAGGACTAAATGAACAAAATGAGAGTACGAATACATGTTAACACATAGTGATTTAAAACCCAATCATATAGGGGCGCCTGGGTGGCGCAGTCGGTTAAGCGTCCGACTTCAGCCAGGTCACGATCTCGCAGTCCGGGAGTTCGAGCCCCGCGTCAGGCTCTGGGCTGATGGCTCAGAGCCTGGAGCCTGTTTCCGATTCTGTGTCTCACTCTCTCTCTGCTCCTCCCCCGTTCATGCTCTGTCTCTCTGTGTCCCAAAAATAAACAAACGTTGAAAAAAAAAATTAAAAATAAAAAAAAAATTTAAAAAAAACCCAATCATATAAATACATAGTGAAATGAAATGCACCAAAAAAATGTTGACAGCAGTTATCGTGGTTATCGTCTTAGGGTGGTAGTGCCTTGGGTATTGTTAACTTTTCTCTGTTTGCCAAATTTTCTTCCAGTTGTATGATGGGGGAGGTGGGTTCTTTTATTTAGGCATTTATTAAAGTTCATTTCTTAATTATACAAGTAGTTTGTGCTCACTGTAATTATTAAAACAGTGAGGCATTTAAGGAAAATTTTATCTACTTCCATTCCCAGTCTCTGAGGTAACCAGTATTGTAACATCTGTCATTCATGTACCTTCTTCTGTGCTATACATTCATGCATTTATTCTTATGTATTATGCATTTATACATTTATTCTTGTTTTGCATACTGTTTAGCAAAATAGAGCTCATACCATACACATTTTTTTCAGCTTACTTTTTTTTTAAATTTAAATGTTTATTTTGAGAGAGAGTATGCACACAAGCAGGGGAGGGGCGGAGAGAGAGAGAGACAGAGAGAGAGAGAGAATCCCAAGCAGGCTCTGCTCTGTCAGTGTAGAGCCTGATGGAGGTTTCAATCTCATGAACCATGAGATCATGACGTGAGCTGAAATCAAGAGTCCAACGCTTAATCTCCTGAATCACCCAGGCACCCCTGCAGCTTATTTTTCCCAATCTGTTTGTCCCTCCAATTGAATATAAATGAAGTTTCTTCCTTTATACAGAAAGCTGCATAATACTGCAGAGTATGAATATACCAGTTATTCACCATTTTTTCTTTTGTACATTCAGGTTATTCCCCCCTTCTTTTTTTTTTGTTAATTAATTTTTTTTTTTAATTTACATTCAAGTTAGTTATATAGTGCAAAAGTGATTTCAGGAGTAGATTCCTTAATGCCCATTACCCATTTAGCCATTTAGCGCATCCCCCCTCCCACAACTCCTCCAGTAACCCTCTGTTTGTTCTCCACATTTGAGTCTCTTATGTTTTGTCCCCTTCCCTGTTTTTATTTTATTTTTGATTCCCTTCCCTTATGTTCATCTGTTTTGTATCTTTAAAGTCCTCATATGAGTGAAGTCATGATTGTTGTCTCTAATTTCGCTTAGCATAATACCCTCTGGTTCCATCCACGTAGTTGCAAATGGCAAGAATTCATTCTTTTTGATTGCCGTTTAATACTTCGTGTGTGTGTGTGTGTGTGTGTGTGTGTGTGTGTGTGTATACATATATATATATATATGATGTGAGATGTGTGTATATATATATATATATATATATATATACATATATATATATACATATATATACACACATCTCACATCTTCTTTATCCATTCGTTATCCATGGTGGACATTTGGGCTCCTTGCATACTTTGGCTGTTGATAGTGCTGCTATAAACATTGGGGTGCATATGTCCCTTTGAAATAGCACACCTGTATCCCTTGGATAAATACCTAGTAGTGCAATTGCTGGGTCATAAGGTATATTTTTAATTTTTTGAGGAATCTCCATACTGTTTTCCATTTAACCAACTGAGCCACTCAGGCACCCACCATATTGTTTTCCAGAGTGGCAGCACCAGCTTGCATTCCCACCAGCAGTACAAAAGAGATCCTCTCTCTCCACATCCTTGCCAACATCTGTTGTTACCTGAGTTGTTAATGTTAGCCATTCTGACAGGTGTGAGGTGGTATCTCATTGTGGTTTTGATTTGTATTTATTTCCCTGATGATGAGTGATGTTGAGCGTTTTTTCATGTGTCGGTTGGCCATCTGGATGTCTTCTTTGGAGAAGTGTCTATTCACGTCTTTTGCCCATCTGGATTATTTTGTTCACTGGATTATTTGTTTTTTGGATGTTGAGTTTGACAAGTTCTTTATAGATTTTGGATACTAACCCTTTATCTCATATGTGATTTGCAAATATCTTCTCCCATTCTGTCGGTTGCCTTTTAGTTTTGCTGATTGTTGCCTTTACTGTGCAGAAGCATTTTATTTTGATGAGGTAGGTCCCAATAGTTCATTTTTGCTTTTGTTTCCCTTGCCTCTGGAGACATGTTGAGTAAGAAGTTGCTGCAGCCAAGATCAAAGAGGTTTTTGCCTGCTTTCTCCTTGAGGATTTTGATGGCTTCCTGTCTTACATTTAGGTCTTTCCTCCATTTTGAGTTTATTTTTGTGTATTGTGTAAGAAAGTGGTCCAGGTTCATTTTTCTGCATGCCGCTGTCCAGTTTTCCCAGCCCCACTTGCTGAAGAGACTGTCTTTATTCCATTGGCTCTTCTTTCCTGCTTTGTCAAAGATTAGTTGGCCGTACGTTTGTGAGTCCATTTCTGTTCTGTTCCATTGATCTGAGTGTGTTTTTGTGCCAGTACCATACTGTCTTGATGATTACAGCTTTGTAGTACAGCTTGAAGTCCGTATTCCCCCCTTATTCTTATAAACAGTGTTTCAGTAAATATTTTGTTTGCATACCTGATGAACTGGGGCTTTTATTTTTAGGTTAAAACATATATAGATTTCTCTAATTTTAAGATGTTTTCAGATAACTTTCCAGAATGATTATAGTAATTAACAGTCTTACCAGGAGTGTTGTGTGCGCCCATTTCTTGAATTCTCCTTACCACTACTCTTTTTACTATTTATTATTCTGATGGATTAAAAAAAATGGCATCTGGTGGCTCCAATTTTTATTTTCCAATTTTATGAAGTAGTATGTCTTTGTATGCTGTTGGTCATTTGGATTTTCCTTTCTTTCTGTAGGATCTCTTTTATGTTGGGGATATGAACTCTAAGTGCTTGAGTTAAATTTTTCTAGTGTATATTTGCCTTTCAGTTTTGTTTTGCCATTCAGAAAGCTTTCCTTTTTACACAGTTTAATAATATGCATTTATTTTATAATTCCTGATTTTTCTGTGTTGCTTAGGATGGTCTTCCTACTTATGTGTTTAAATTTAAATTCTTATAGATTTCTTTCTAAAATACATACTTTTTATATTGACATCTTTAATACATCCAGAATTCATTTTTGTGCATGATACACGTTTATTTCAGATGAATAACATTTATGATGGGTTATCTAGTTACACAGGTAGCATTCATTTTCCCCACAGAATCGAAATAGCACCTTTGTTATTAAAATATTGTTCCCATTATATTTTGATACAATTTCTAGATTGTAAAAGATGTTTTTAAAATCAACATACAAGGGGTGCCTTGGTGGCTCAGTTGGTTGAACATACAACTTTTCATTTCAGCTCAGGTCATGATCCCAGGGTTGTGGGATTGAGCCCCATGCTCAGTACTTAAGGTATTCTCTCCCTCTCCCTCTCTCGCTCCCTCTCCCCCTCCCCCTTCTCCCCCTCTTTCCCTCTTTCCCTCTCTCCTATTGTCTGTCTGTCTGTCTGTCTCTCTCTCTCTCTCTCTCTCTCTCCCTCCCTCCCTCCCCCCTCCTCCACTTGCACTCTGTCTCTAAAATAAAAATAAAAGAAAACAAAAAAGAAAGTCAACTCATGAGAGGAATTTTATAGGCTCTTTCAATGAAAATGTATTGGGCACCTACTATGTACCACACATGCATTTTGGTTAGGTAAAAATTTTGAAGATTCTGAACACTTTCTGAACTTTTAGAGTTTATGATATTATGGATCTAAAAATATTCTCATATTTTATCAGTGCAGGTGTCAAGGAGTAAGAAATATTGTGGCAGTGATTCATATTCCGACTTGAACATAATCAAAACGCTTGGCCATTGCTGTGAATTCAGTCACAAACTGCTTTACATACCAGATACTCTGTTATCTATAAAATATACTCTAATTTGTGAGACAAATCATAACCTTATAAAAAGTTTTTTCTAGTGTATTTATCCTGTTGTTTATATTAATAAATGATTTTTATAATAATACTATTAAAAAGAGGTTATAAGTTAACAATATTTACCTATAGGTGATAGGAAGTAAATACTATAAACCTTTTACCAGTTCTGACAAGAAATAAACTTTCCTTAACCGTAAGGAATTTTAAAATGTAACTTCAGCTCACATCTTAGATGTGCTTCCTGTTTTGTTTTCTTTCCTGATTATAAAAATAGTTATGCTAAGTGTAAAGAATTTTGAAAATACATTAAAGTGTAAAGAAATAAATTAAACCCAACCATAATATCAACACCTGTACCACCACTGTTAACATTAGCTGAGAAGGGGAATTGGCAAAAAGAAACAAATAGGCAAATAGCAAAATTAACATACAGCTAACAGGCAAAATGTGTTAGGAATGTCTAACAATCATTTACTGTGTATGCTGTATTATTAACATAAGCTTATTTCATATATTAACTCATTCACTTGTGAGCGTGCCCCTCTGATACATAAGGACTGTTATCATCACCATTTTCTGTTGAGGCACAGTGAGTTAAAGTATTGTTTAAGGCCTCAAATGTAGTAAGTGGCAGGGCCAGGATGTGAATCCAGGTAATTTATTTTCAGAGTCCATTCTTAATTTTTTTTTTTTAACGTTTATTTATTTTTGAGACATAGAGAGAGAGAGCATGAACAAGGGAGGAGCAGAGAGAGAGGGAGACACAGAATCTGAAACAGGCTTCAGGCTCTGAGCTGTCAGCACAGAGCCCGACACGGGGCTCGAACTCACGGACCGTGAGATCGTGACCTGAGCCGAAGTCGGACGCTTAACCTACCGAGCCACCCAGGCGCCCCCAGAGTCCATTCTTAAGATCACTGTGTTGGACTATCTCCCTGATGTAAAAGGTTACTTAACTATAATCAAAGAAAAATGTCACCCATTAAACTGATTAAAAATTGAAAGTTTGAGAAGTTCAATAATACCAAGTATTAATGAAAACATATTACTGTTGGAGGCCTTTTCAGAGGGCAAGTTGATGTGGCAAATAAAACATTAAATGCGTGTAGATTCGGGGCACCTGGGTGGTTCAGTTGGTTAAGTATCCGATTTCGGCTCAGGTCATGATCTCTCGGTTCATGATTCGAGCCCTGTATCGGGCTTTGTGCTGACAGCTCAGAGCCTGGAACCTGTTCCTAATTCTGTGTCTCCCTCTGTGCCCCTCCCCCACAGACAGTCTGTCTCTCCCTCAAAAATAAATAAACATTTAAAAAATATGCTTGTAGGTTCTTCAGTGTAGCAAATCCATTGATCAGTATTTCTCCCCCAAGAAATGCACACATGTACATAGACTGGTATTTTTATTATAACGTTTTCAACAGCAAAAAAATTGGAAACCACCTAAGTGTTGATTAAAACAGTAATGTTCAATCAACTATAATATGTCTGTACTGTTAAATACCATACAATAGTTAAAAAGCAATGAATTGCTCTTACACATTTTTGCATGGAAAACTCTTAGAGACACATTGAAAAAAGTTTTTTTAAGGTTTATTTGCTTTTGAGAGAGAGAGTGTGTTGAGTGGGTGAGGGCCAGAGAGGGAGACGTAGAAGCTGAAGCAGGCTCCAGTCTCTGAGCTATCAGCAAAAAGCCTGACGTGGGGCTGGAAATTGTGAACCACCAGGCCATGACCTGAGCAGAAGTTGGACCCTTAACCGAATGCATCACCCAGGTGCCTGCCCCCAAGAGACATATTTTTAAAGTAACTTGCACGAATATGTGTTGTGCAATATTTATTTATATTGTGGCAAAATACACATATTATAAAGCTTACCATTTTAAAATGTACAGTTCAGTGTCCTTAAGTGCATTCATGATGGTGTGCAGTTGTCATCACTGTGTTTTTCCAAAATATCACTGTGTTTTCCTAACTGGAAATCTCATAACCCATTAAGCAGCCACTCCCTATCACTTCCTCTGCTTAGTCCCTGGCAACCATGAATCTGCTTTCTATCTCTGTGGATTTCCTTGTTCTGGATATATCATATAAACAGGATTATACAATTATGTGGCCTTTTGTGTCTGGCTTCTTCCAGGTTTAACCTGTGTAGCATGAATCAGTACCTTTTTATGGCTGAATTATTTCATTTTTGGATATACCACATTTTTCTTATCCATCTGTTTGTGGACATTTGAGTTATTTCTACCTTTTGGTTATTACAAATAGTGAATGATACTGTGAACATTCATGTACAAATTTTTGTTTGAACATCTGTTTTCTTTTGGGTCTGTGCCTACCAGTGGAACCACATGGTCAAATAGGAACTCCATGATAAGCTTGTTGAGGAGCCACCAAAACAGTTTCCACAGTGACTGCACCATTTTATGTTGCCAGCAGCAGTGTACAAAGGGTCTGTTCTCTCCATTCTCGCCAATGTTTGTTAATTTCCTTTTTTTTTTTAAAGTTATCTGATGGGTATGAGGTAGTATCTCATTATGGTTTTGATTTGCATTTTCCTAATGACTAATGTCACTGAACATTTTTTCATGTATTTGTTGGCCATTTGTGTATCCTCTTTGGATAAATATTTAAGTCCTTTGCTCCATTTCTTAATTGTTTGTTTGTTTTTTTGTTGTTGAGTTGTAGGATTTCCTTATGTATTCTGGATATTAAACTCTGACAGATATGTGATTTGCAAATATTTTTTCTTAGTCTCTGAGTTTTCTTTTCAGTCTTCTACTTTGAGGCACAGAAATTTTGGATTTTGATGAAGTTCAGTTTATTTTTTCTGTTGCTTGTGCTTTTGGTGTCATCATCTAAGAATCCATTGTCAAATTCAAGTTCATAAAGATTTACCTCTATGTGTTCTTTTAAGTTTTTGGCTTTTAGTTCTTATGTTTAAGTCACTGATCCATTTTGAATTCAGTTTTATATCTCACGTAAGGTATGGATACATCTGACTTAGGGATAACTGTATATGTGGATATCCAGTTTTCCTACCACCATTTATTGAAGAGACTGTTGTCTCTTTATTGAACAGTCTTGACATCCTTATTGAAAAACATTTGACTAAATTTATGTGTTTATTTTGGACTTTCAGTTCTGATACATTGGTCTATATGGTTATTCCTATGGTGATACATGCTATTTTGATTACTGTTGCTTTGTAATAAATTTTGAAATAGGAAGTAAGATTCTTCAAGATTTGTTTGGTGATTTGAGGTTCCTTGTAATTCCATATGAATTTTGGGATTGGCCTTTCCTTCCCTTTATGCAAGAAAAGAAAAAAAACCATTGAGATTTTGATTAGGATTGCACTGAATCTTTAGAGTGCTTTGGGGAATTTTTCCATTTTAACAATATTATCTTCAAATCCATGAATATGAGATGTTTTACTTAGGTCTTTAATTTCTTAGCAGTTTTTTGTTTTTGTTTTTGTTTTTTTCTACCTTTAGGTGTATAAGTCATGTACCTCCTTTGTTGAATTTATTCTTGAGTATTCTTTACAATATGATTGTAAATTGAATTGTTTTCTTAATTTCCTTTTTGGATTATTCATTGCAAGTGATTTTTGTGTTGCTTGTATCCTTTGCTGAATTCATTTATTAACTCTAATAACAATTTTGTGTGTGCGCGTGTATGTGTGTATTCTTTAGAATTGTCCCTATATAGGCTCGTGTCATTTGTAAATGGAGATATTTTTACTCCTTTGGACCTTTCCTGTCTGAGTGCCTTTTATTTGTTTTTCCTGCCTGCTTACTCTGGCTAGGACTTCAAGTACAGTAATGAGAGTGGCAAGAACAGGCAGTTTTGTCGTGTTCCTGATCTAAGGGGGAAGTAATTTAAAAAACATGGATTTTATATGTACTCATATGTTTGAGTAAATGTATAAAACTCAACTCTGTGTTTCTGATGTTTAGTGAGTTGGGAGCATGTCATTCTTCCACATTTTCTGTATTTTAAACTTTTTCCATAATGAAGATTTATTATACTTACATTGTGAAAATAACTTTAAAAGAAGAAAAAGATGAACACTTCTCAACAATAAAACTATAATCTGGCAGTGGCATGAATTGCCTTTGAAGAGGCCTATAGAAATGCATGTTGAAATGGTATATAATTTTTATTAGCCAAAACAAGATTTGACTGGCAATACAATTTTTCTCCAGGTCATACATTGGCTAGAAAAGCAGAAAACCAAAATATCTATAGATAAATAAATTAGAAACCCCAAATCATAAAAAACACCAAAAGATTTTAAGCATGTAATTATACCTTGTGTTGTATTTCCCTGAGTGATTTCATCTGACCTACCTGCACCTTCAAGATGTTTTTTAACAGTTTACCCAAACTGTATCTTGTTTCCCCATTCTGTGATATGGTTCTTGATGGTTATAATTAGCATAGTTTTACATCCTATAATTAGACTTGAACTTTTTCAAGTCTGGGTTGTGGGGTAGAGAGTTGAGAGCTGTGGTTTAAAATTTGGCTATCCTCAGGTCACCTGACATTAGCTAACTATATTATTTCAGGAAGGGATCTTGTAACTGTGCTAAAAAACCCAAAACCTTCTGAGAACACATTTGCAGATAGATCCTTTGAATTCGAAAAGGATTTGGAAAATACCAAACTAGAACCAATTTTTGGTATATCAGTTTTATGAACTGAGGAAATTTTACCTTGCAAGCTCAGTGCTTGAGACAAGGACAGTTCATATGAAAAGGACCTTTATAGGGGGACCTGGGTGGCTCAGTTGGTTAAACATTGACTCTTGGTTTCAGATCAGGTCATGATCTCATGCCTTCACAGGTTTGAGCCCCACATTGGTCTCCACACTGGCAGCCTCTCTCTCTCCCTCTCTTTCTCTCTCTCTCTCTCTCTCTCTCTCTCTCTCTCTCTGCCCGTCCCCCATTCATACTATCTCTATCTCTCTCAAAATAAATAAATAAACTTAAAGAAAAAAAAAAGAGAACCTTTATAGCTTGAATCCTGGTATTTTAAGATGTGTTCTTAAAATGGTTCATAACGTTAACGGCAAAAATTAAGGGTCAACTTTATTCCTTAAAATAATCTTTTAAAAAAAAAAACTTGTGTTTTCTTTGTATCAACATATATGTTTCCATTTTTTCTCTTGTAGTACCTGTTTGAAAATGGTAGAATAGATAATATTTTTACTGAGCCCTATTCCAGATTTATGATTGAACTTACCAAACTCTTGAAAATATGGGAACCTACAATACTTCCTAATGGTAGGATGCTTATTTTTTATTTTGATTCTTTTCTTGATATGCATTCTTAAATTGCTTAATTTTTATGATTATCTTTTTATAAACTGTTCATTTATGTTTCTGTCTTGATTCATGAGATATTTGGAGTTTTGAGGAGGAAGTCTTTGGCTTATTATTTAAGTAGAATTATAACTTCCATATAGTGTATGTATAGGTATATACCATTGAAAATAAAAAAAAAAAAACAAAAACTGGAGGTTGTATTTACTTCTTAGAAACCATTTTTGGTCCGATATTGGTAGTGTAGTTGCACACTATACCAGTAGCTGGCATATACTTTACTTGTAGACTGTACCTGTTAGCAGTGGTCCTTCTTCAGCAGTTTATTATAAATACCCTGTATGGGTTATTACAAGAGTTAAATCTTCATCCTTGAATTGTCTTTGACCATATGTTGTTGGACAGCTCCCTAATTTACTCCTAGTCTTAGGCTCCTTGGCTGTGAATGGAGAGGTTGAATGTGATGTTCAGGAATTTTTGCCTCTTTGGTTGGGTTGTAGAGCAACTTTGAAAGATTCTGAGTAGAGTGGTGGCTTGATGCAGTTAGCATCCAAAGAGGCAGCTAGGGAGATAGAGTTGGAAGTAATAAATTCATGTTTATGGTTAGGCTCCCAGGAATAGAATGTATAAGCAGCAGCAAAGAAGATTGTTCAGAGAACATAAGGGAAGACCTGCATTTAAGGGCTGACATGAGGAGTGTACATTTAACAGTATACTCATCTTAATTCTTCTGTAAGACATCTGCTTTTCGAGAAAAATCCCATAAAAGTCATCATGAAGTAATTACTCTTAATGTAAATTTAAAATACGAGGGAGTGTGAGGGAGTGAGGGAACTATCTGCCTTCTAATGTTCTTAGCTAAAATAAAACTGAATCAGTTAACAGTAAGCCTAATACTCTCAAACAGGAGTGTACAAACTGCTTAATCTGGCCTGCTGCCTGTTTTTGGACAGTCCATGAGCTAAAAATGGTCGGGACAAAATGTAAAGATAATAATAATTTGTGGTAAATGAAAATTATATAAAATTCATATTTGTATGTATAAATAAATTTAATTGGTATATAGCCACAGCTATTTGTTTATGTGTTTTCTGCTGCCCCTTATTTTCAATAACAACAAAGTTGTTCAGAGCCTGAATGGCCCACAGTACTTAAAATATTTACATCTGGCTCTTTATAGAAAAAGTTTGCCAAACCCTGGTCTAAAATAACAATAGATTAAAACTGTTTCAGGGGGTTGCTCCCAGTGTCTGTCTGCCTCAGACAGACATCTTTTCTTTTTTTCTTTTGCGGTACCTTTTTTGGTTTTCCATATAAGGGAGCAGGGGAAAGATGGGAGCAATTGGTCATTTCCTTTATATCTTCCTATCTGAGAACTGGAGAAATTATTTAGTCCTGTTTAGCAGGAACTTAGTACTGTTACTTCTGTCCTCCTTCTGGTGCAGGTTACATGTTTTCTCGCATTGAAGAAGAGCATTTGTGGGAATGCAAACAGCTGGGCGCTTACTCACCAATTGTCCTCTTGAACACCCTCCTTTTCTTCAATACCAAATACTTTCAACTCAAGAATGTTACTGAGCACTTGAAGCTTTCCTTTGCCCATGTGATGAGACGGACCAGGACTCTGAAGTACAGCACCAAGATGACATATCTGAGGTTCTTCCCACCTTTACAAAAGCAGGAGTCAGAACCAGGTGTGTGGGGGAGTTTGTGAGATTTCCGTTTGAAGCCCTGTTGGTATTCAAATAGACTTATCACAGAAGAGTAACTGTAAACTCTAGACACGGAAGAGTGTAACTTTAATTTAAAATTTAGATGCTTTTTTATTGTCAGGGTTAGGTTAAAGGCTTGCCACAAAATGAGAGGAATCACTTGCCTCCCTATACTTTTATTGGCTTTCAAACTAGAAATTCTGGGGGCGCCTGGGTGGCTTGGTCGGTTAAGCGTCCGACTTCGGCTCAGGTCACGATCTCACGGTCCGTGAGTTTGAGCCCCGCGTCGGGCTCTGTGCTGACAGCTCAGAGCCTGGAGCCTGTTTCAGATTCTGTGTCTCCCTCTCTCTCTGCTCCTCCCCTGTTCATGCTCTGTCTCTGTCTCAAAAATAAATAAACGTTAAAAAAAATTAAAAAATAAATAAATAAATAAAGTAGAAATTCTGATTTAATTGGTCAAGATTAGAGCCCAAATAATTTGCATTTTTCCTTTTCTTTTTTTTAATTGTTGATTTTTGAGAGAGAGAGAGAGAGAGAGAGAAAATGTGCAAGTGGGGGAGGGGCAGAGAGAGAGAGAGGATCTGACGTAGGCTCTGCACTGACAGCAGAGAACCTGACACGGGGCTCAAACTTGTGAACCATGAGATCATGACCTGAATCCAAGTTGTACGCATAACTGACTGAACCACCCAGGTGCCCCTCAAATAATTTGCATTTTACAACTTCCCAGGGAATTAAAATCTGCAGCTAAGGATCAGAATCACTGATTTAGAGGCAACAGAGTGGCCAATTGCTAGGTAAAAGGAACCTGCCTAGTTTTTAAATCTGTTTCTAAATCTTTTTTTTTTTTAACCAGAGCACCACTTTTTAGTTCACATTAACTATCTGTTTCTGCAGAACCTTAGAACCTGGCCTAGAATATACAGATGGAGTTTGACTTAATAATTTTTTAACTTTACAATCCTGAGAAAGCAATATACATTCAGTAGAAACTATGCTTTGAATTTTGACTTTTGATATTTTCTCAAACTAGTGGAATACAGTATGATCCTCTCTTGTGGTGCTGACAGCAGCAGTCTGCAACCCCCTGTCAGCCCCATGATCACAAGGATAAACAACCCATATGCTTACAGCCATTCTGCACCCATTCAGCCATTCTGTGTTTTCAGTTTTCAGTACCATATTTAATCATTTACATGAGATAGTCAGTACTTTATTATGAAATAGGCTTATTATATGTATTAGAAGATTTTGCCCAACTGTAGACTGTATAAGTATTCTGAGCATGTTTAAGCTATGATGTTCAGTAGGTTACATGTATTAAATGCATTTTCGATTTAGGATGGCTGTATCAGGTTGTAACACCATCGTGGTCAAGGAAGATCTGTATTGCTTTTGTACACAGTAGAATAATACCAGCAGTGACAATTTTCGTAGAAGGTTTATCTTACATTCCAAAAAAGCCTATTAAGTAATAGTTTGTTTTTAACATTAAAAAAATTAATGTATTATGGAACTAGAAATTAAATGTATCAATTTTGACCAAAATTGTAAGTTCTAAAATTCCCAAAATCAAGTTGTTACTTCCTTGGGATAAGAGTGAAATACATATTTTGAATGTGAGCATTTAAAATCACTGAAACTAAAATCTATAAATAATTGTGATGTTCATGTTTGTGTTAACTTTTTTGTCATTTGCCCTTTCTCTTTAGAAAATATAACTCTATTATTTTGTCTATGTCCTATCTCCTTCATTTTGTCCATATCTCCTCCTTTCATATATAACCCATTTTGTGCTCTTAATAAATATTGTGGGAGGGAGAGGCATTCAGGTTACATTTCCGCTTTCTGTTGAGGTGCTTGACAAGATTGGTAGTAAGTTTAGCTTCTTCTCTGAATGAGCAACTCTTTATATTTAGGTATCCTCTAAATAGAAGACTGGGGTGAATTTTAAGTAATAACTAATACAGGAAGCTGGGGAAAGTTCTTTGCCAGCTATTCAGAGCAGCTGTAAGAAAAGAAGAAGAAAACCTTTTTCCTCAGGTTCACAGCAGATCCACCACCCACTGCTATTCTCTTGAAGCCTGAATGGAGAAGGTGGGAAAGAAAAAGCCTTACTTTCCATGTTTTCACCCTGGTTTCTTTTTGATAACCCTTAGCCTCCACAAAATTCTGTTGGTGAAAAAGGATTTGCTCCTTTCTTACCAAATGACCAACTTTACTGAGAATTTCTTTTCCCAGCAAAGATCCCATTTCTCATAAAACTGACAAATAAAAGAAACTTGAAAAACCGTTTTCAACAGTGAAAATATTTTCAGATAACTAGGTGACAACTTATACCTTGATCTCTTCTATCTGAACCCTTTTTGTTCCTGCTTTACCTTGCTATGGCTTAAGATATACATGATAAAATTTCGTAACAAAGTCAGGCTCAAAAGTAAGACCTAACTCTCTAGTACCATGCGTTTGGCTCACTTTGTAAGCAGGGGAACATAAATTTTATAGAACAGGGACTTTGTTTTGTTCAGTGCTATTACCTAGTACTTACATTACTCTCCAGCACCTGCATAGGTCATGCTTGTTGAATGACAGGTGAAAGGGAGGAGAAAGGGAGTGACAGTTCTGACTGGAGACAAAGCTCAGTGGATGTCTTGAGCATGGGAGTAAAGATTTTTCTGATCTTTTGATAATTATTTCCCATCCCAAGATAAACTGGCTATTGGCAAGAGGAAACGAAATGAAGATGACGAGGTCCCAGTGGGTGTGGAGATGGCAGAGAATACTGACAATCCACTAAGATGCCCAGTCCGACTTTATGAGTTTTACCTGTCAAAATGGTAAGCAGTCTTCCTCTGGACTAGATCCAGCACACTTCAAACAGTACTTAGCATGGTTCCGATTTCAGATGCTTGAATATCAGAAATGTAGCCAGCTTATGACTGTAGATAAGGATGTCCTTTTAATTTCCTTTTTTCCCTATTCTCATATCTGCCTGATTTTGGACCCCAAAACACATTGCTTTATCTTGATTTTTTTTTTTTCCTGAAAAGCTCTTCAAAATCAAGAATCACAGCTGTAGTTTGATCTTTACAACTGTTGCTCAGCCTTTATGTGATAATGAAACTGTTATGATTTTACTGTTTATATAGAAAAATTTAGAGGAGAAGTTGTACTCCTAAACCTATAAATGGAAAAACAATTTATTTTTAAGGAATTTATATGTTTGAGGTCTTTTTCTTTCAGAAACTTTAAGACTTTAGAGTTATAAGATCCACACAAAAGCACTTTTTTCTCAAAGAAATACAGTGGCTTGGGTTTGCCCCATGGTAATGTGTATTGAGTGCTCTTGGGGGTCATTCCAGGATACTGGGCACTGAGGATATGTGGTTCTCAGCCATAGTGTTACATGTGAGTTGAATTTTTTGTTACTCCTAATAATGTTTTAAATCTTTCAATTTGTGAACGATTTACACTTTGTCTTCTGTTAGCATTACACTCACCTCCATTGAGCGTAGGAGAAAAAAATGTGCAGTTACCGGTTGCACCTGGGGGGAAGATGCCTGTAAACTGATTTATTTCAGTGGGTACATTGCTTATCTAGGACATTAGTCACAGTAGGGAAAAAGGTGAGAGTCACTATATTAAAGAGTAGTTACGTATTTCCTATACTTTCTGATCCTCAATTTTCTTAGTTTCTTTCTTTCTTTCTTTCTTTTTTATCCCCTGTGGATAGTTCTGAAAGTGTGAAGCAGAGGAATGACGTGTTTTACCTGCAACCTGAGCGCTCCTGTGTTCCGAACAGCCCCATGTGGTACTCCACATTCCCAATAGACCCTGGGACCCTGGACACCATGTTAACACGTATTCTTATGGTGAGGGAGGTACACGAAGAACTTGCCAAAGCCAAATCAGAAGACTCTGATGTTGAGTTATCAGATTAAAGTGGACGTGGGGTTCCTATTTTCATACACGTGGGTATGCACCAAACTGTGAATGCATCCAGCTTTGGAAAACGATGTACAAGTCCTCTTGACTTGATTACAAGATAATGGAAAACAGATGACTCGTGAACCACAGTGTGGATGTACAAATGAAAATTGAAGGAAAGAATATGAACCAAGAAATGTTGTTCTTTGGCAGTGATATAGTCCTTAGACATCTTCAGAATGACTAACCAATTTCTCTGAGTGGTGCATAATCTTATTTTGTTTGGGAATAACAAATTGTGGAATATTTTTAAGGAAAACTGTTGTATAAAACTCTACCATAGTAACCTTAGACCTTAGAGAGGTAGCTTTGGAGTAAGACCTTGGCTGCAGTAGGCTACTTAGGCAAGCCCTATGTGCACGTCAGGGGAGAAGTCAGTGCAGAGCTAAGAGTGACATCAGATGAGGACCGTGGGACCCAGACTTGAAGACCCAATAAAAATACTCAACTTTTTTTTTTAAAAGGTAGAGAGTGAAGTGGTCTTGATTTTGATTTTCACTGCCAAGCCAATTCTGTGAAGGATAGAAGCCTCTGGTGCTTTTGCCATAGGCCCCTCACATCAGGGAAAAAGGCCTTCACTGCTGTTCACAGAGTAATATGTCCCTTTCACTTTCTGGGTCTAGCCTTCTCAGCTGTGGGTCTGGCTGTGGGTAAATTGAGGTAAAGGGGCTGATACTCCACAAACTGATTATGCACACAGAAAATCTGTGGAGCCCATTAGACCCCAAGTGTCTTGAAATGTTTGTAGAAAACCCACTAAAATGCCCACTTCTCTGGGTGTCAGCCTTTATTGCTGCTGTCTCATAGCATGAGCTGTGGTACACAGAAATGGGGGTTCTCCTTTTGTTTTCATTTTATCCCCAAATGGCAGCTTTTCTCCCATTGTTTTATCTTCCTATTTCCCAAATCTTCTTATTTGTCTTTTGCACCAGTTTCTGGAGGCCCTTGTCATTTCAAAAAGAAAAGTCTCTCTCACTCTGGCAAACCTGTGGATGATTCCACAAGGACACAGTATTACTTAGTTATCAGAATTATGGTAGAAAAGGTCCTAGTACGTTCCTATAAAGCATTTGGAAGATGACCTTGTTGTCCTAAGAAACTTGAAAATAGGGATTCTGGGGTCAGGATACAAAGACATGGACTGTCTTGCATATCCACAGCAGGGCTTCTAGCATTATTCCAAACTCTAGCTGTTTTACTAGTTCTATGAGGACTGCAAGTCATAGGTGTGTTTGGCATATCAGTCCATCTCCCTCATCTCCATTCACAGTTTCTTCCCCCTCAAATTTTGACTCAAAGCTTTTCTGATGTTGGCCAGTCACAGAATTTCTTTAGCTGAGGTTAATTTGACCCTGTAATAGAAATGAGAAGAGTCCAAAAACCCTCTTAGTAATTTTAACCTTGGAAAACTTTTCAATCTGTCCCATTTTTTTAGATGGGCGTAGCAGGTGTTTTGGTTTTTTAAAATAAATGGAAGTCATTTAAGTAAAATAAAAATTTTAAAGTAGGCCTTTTGGCGTTGTGTACTTGATGGTTCTGTCCCTCTGCCTGTAACAAATTTCATTTTGGTTACCAGGAACTGTGTGAAAGAAGTAAATCTGCCCCAATTCTGTATGATTAATTCCATCTGTGTTTGTCATTTCTGACTGGAAAACTTCTTACTTCCAGATCTTGTTTGATATGGAGGAAAAACAACTGGATTGTCTGATAAGTCTGCCAATAAACTATCCAGAAACATCAGGTGTAATAGCCCCCACTATACAAATTTTATGGTTTGTATAAACACTAACATTTCCCCTTCTGTAGTTGTATCAAGAACAAATATTGTTGGCATAGTAGATACATTGTTATAAAACACCAGAGAGAAAAAGAAATCTGTATCTTTTAACTGAGAACAGCCAATACCCAGGTAAATGACTGTATCAGGACTTCAATTGCATGTTAGTCCGCAGAGTTGTCCAGATCCTAAATTCGTAAAAGAAAATTTTGATTAATTATTGGTCATTCTTCATAAGCGTAGCTGTTGATATGTGTGTCAGACTATTTGCTTTTTAAAATTTTATTAAAATTATGTAAAATTGCATTTTTATTTCCAGGGGAGAAAACATCAAACAAACGAGAGAAACATCTAAATTATCCTTTCCGTTCTTTTTTGTTTTTTAACCACTTTGGGTTTTCCCCTTGCAGAAACCACAGAAATATTCCCTTAGAATAAAATAGTATATTTGTATTTGATGGGTGAGTTATTCCTTTTCTTTGTCTTGAACGAATTTTAAATATTTTTTTCTGTTTAGCCTTATTGGTATGAGCCAACAGATGGTATATTACAAAGAAAGAGCAGTTTTCAGGAAATAAATTATTTGGTGTTTACTTAAGTCCAGTAAACAGACTGTTTCATTGCAAAGTCTTTTCACTTGTTGTCTTTTTCCATCAAAAGACTTGTGCCTGTTTTTAGTTAACTATATGCAAAGCCTTGATAGCCAGTAATCCCAGATTTCACATATATATTTCATTTCAGGCAAACTTTTTTGAGATTTACAAAGCTTGCTTGCATCACTTTACCTTGAGTGATTTTGAACTTGAGAGACTGGAATAAAGAATATGTACTCATTCTTAAGGGTGTATATATATATACATGTGTATATATATACTCATTCTTAAGTGTGTATACATATATATATATATGTATATATATTTATCTTGGAAATGTCAGACTAACTTGCATTTTCCTTAGATTCTTGCTCTGCCTTGGTATTGTACAAACACCTTCAAATTCCATACGGACTGTTTCTATCTGCTGCCTTTTGGCATCCCTAATTTTATAAAACAGGAGTTTTCCAAAAAGTCTACAGTAAAATGAATTTCTGTATATTAATCCCAGTTTTCTACTAGAAATTAGAATTTAATTTTACATGCAGATAAAAAGGTTCCCTATGGTACTGAGTTGAAATTTTAGGGAAGAATTAAGCACTGATTCCCCCAGTTCTTCCTATGTGTTACCACTGTTGAAAAAAATAATCACTGAGAGGCATTGTTAACAGAGTAGGAAGAGCTGAGGCTTTGGAGCCTAGTCTTTTCACTTACTGGTTGTATAGCTTTAAGTAAATTACTTTTGTGTGCCTCAGTTTACTTATAAAGTGGGAATAATAATAACTCTTTTATAAGTTTGGCTCATGGTAGGCTTTCAGATGTTATGGATTTCTTATTATAATATGCAGATTGCTAGGCATGTATAGCAAGATTTAAAATTGATGTTAATCCCCTTCCTGCAGCCTGAATTTTCACTATTTCGGTGCTTCAGGTTCTGCAAAACAATTCCCTATATGATTTGAGTCAAATATTTGTTATAACTAAATACTATGTACAGTCATAAGTTCTTCACTCATGTGCCTGTATGCATACGAATAGTAATCAACATCACAAAAATCCATTGATATACTTACTACATTGCAAAGAAGATATATGTGGTATACCTTTTTTCAATTAGAGAAACTCCTAATGAAATTTCGTTTACTTGATAATGGTTATATAGCATCACTTGGGAGCAAGACAGCTGTACAGTATACGTCTCCCCACTTCTTCCTTCAGTAACAGAAACCCTGTTCCCTCACATTTTAGCTAGGCAGTAGTTTCATTGGTAAGAGACAGTATTTTCCAGGATACCTTGCAACTGGAACATGGGACTGAGTTTTGACCAGTGGGATAGAAACAGTAGTTTACAACTACCAGGCCACATCCTTAAAAGGAAAGGGCTTGCCTTCGTCTTGTAATTGCCTCTTTTCCACGGGCCAGAATGTGTGTGTGCTCATGGCAAACTTGTTTCATCTATATGGGAAAGGGCAGAATATTCAAAAGCACATTAAACTTCATAAGGCAGAGCCACGTATCTCCTGAACTGCCTGCTAGCTCAGTCCTTCACATAAGAAAGAAACCTTTTGGGTCACCTGGGTGGCTCAGTCAGTTAAGCCTTAGATTCTTGGTTTCGGCTCAGGTCATGATCTCACTGTTGGTGAGGTTGAGCCCTGTGTCAGGCTCTGCACTGACGTCACAGAGCCTGCTTGGGATTTTCTCTCTCCCTCTCTCTGCCCCTCCCCCAGTTACATGCACACTTTCTCAAAATAAAAAAACATTTAAAAAGAAATAAGATACCTTCCATCTTATTCAGTCATTGTTATTTGGTCTCTAGTAAAGTTTGGTTACCAAACTGGTATCCTAACTAAGACTTACTATGCCCAGTATCCTGTTACTGCTTAACATAGAACTAGAAATTCTGATTTAGACTATAAGGAAAGAAAAAGAGAATATCAGTATTGGGAAGAGAAATAAAACTCATTTTTACTTTATCTTATTTATATTTATAAGGTTATCTCTACATCCAAAACGAGGCTTGAACTCATGATCCTGAGATCGAGAGTTGGATGCTTCACCAACTGAGCCAGCTAGGGCATGCATCCCTGAAACTCATTATTTTTAAGTCGTATTTTCAGAGGTTCAGGTGCATGTGTGTATTACAAAAAACACTAGAGCAGCAGCCAGTTAGATAATGTAATTAAAAGGAAAAGATACTATTCACAGTAGCAGTGAAAGCTGTAAAGTATTTAGTAATTAAGTAATATACAAATATCCTGTGTTTGTTTTAGTAGGTGGTGTTGGTAAACTGGCTTTTTACATGGAGAAAAACAGGATACCTAACTCGGATCATGTCCAAAGATGGTCTCTCAATGGACTAAAGGTCTTAAATGTGAAAGGTAATATTATAAAATTAATAGAAATATGGAGAATAATGTGATCTGGGGGACAGAAAGAGCTTCTTAAATAAACTCCAAAGCAGAAACTATATGGAGAAAAGTTAGATATTAATTCTATATCAAAATTAAAGATGTTTGTCAATAAAAGATGACAAATAACAGGCTTAGGGAAGATACAGGTTTTCCCTCTATCTGAAAGTAAGTGTTCCTATGAAACCTTTAGTAAACCAAAATGGTGTAGAATGGAGAAGCAATTACCATTAATTTGTAATGGAAAATTTTTTAATACTCCCAGACCCCAAAATAACCTCTCTTAGGTTGTCCTGACATTTCAGGGCACATCTTGCTAACAGATACAGAAAATAAATCAAGATAAAGCACCGATGCTCACAGACACATCCAAAGCTATGGAGACTTAGATGGTTGATGCTGAGCCACTGAGTGTGCTCCTGGGAAAGGAGCTTGGCAGGCCACTCTCATTCCTTGGGATGCGCACTGCCTCTGTAAGGGCTAGCTGTAAAATAAACTCAACACTGTTTTCGCATTGTGCCTTTTTTTGTAAGAGTGCGAATCCTCTTCTGATATCTTTCGGTTAGCAAAAACACGTGCTAATGTAAGTCTTTTGTAAAAATAAAGTGGCCTAACAAACCTTCAAAAAGCAGGAATCCGTATACACAAAACTACCCAATGATACATATTTAGAATATACCCCAGAGTGCTGAATTGTAAAGAAATCTGAACAAAGAATAACAAATACTTCATAGAAGAAAAACCTAAAGGGTAACAAGTATATGAAGAAATGTTCAGACTCATTAGTAATCATGGAGTTTCTCTTCAGACCTATCAATACATGTCCTTGAGACTCGACAGATTGGAAAAATGGATAATGTCAAGTGTACTGTTGTTGGGATTTAAAAACCCTTACATATTGCAAGAATAAATGAACTGTACAGTTGACCCTTGAATGATGCAGGGATTAGGGCAATTATCTCTGCACAGTTGAAAATCCAAGTTGGAAATCCAAGTAGAAGTTTTAACTCTCCAGAAACTTCACTACTAGTAGCCTACTGTTGATATAAAAAGCCTTACTGTTAATATAAAAAGTTGATTAAACACATATTTTGCATGTTTTATGTATTATATGCTGTGTTACAATAAAGTAAGGTAGAAAAAAGAAAATGTTATTAAGAGAATCATGAGGAAGAGAAAATACATTTACAGCCCTGTACTACCAAAAAATCCATGTATATGTGGACCTGTGTAGTTCAAACCCATGTTTTTTTGAGGGTCAACTGTATATCCATTCTGGAAAGCAATCTTAAACATCAAGTTAAGAAGGTTTTGATAGCTTTTACTAAAAAATCTCCCCTCCATCCATTAAATAAAAGATTGTTATCAAATGCATTTTTTGTGTCTATATAATCATATAATTTGTATCCTTAGTGAAATACGTTGATGGATTTTTCTGATATCAAACCATCCTTGCATTCCTTAATGAAATCTTAATTGTTCATGTATTTTATATATATACTATTGGATTAGATATATAACCCTTACCAAGGACATTCCTTTTTATTCCTAGTTTGCCATGAATTTTTCTTTCAATTATAAAGAAGTGTTGAACTTGTCAAATGCTTTTTTTGACATTTATTGTAATAGTCATTTTTTTTTTGCCTTTATTAATGTTATGAAACACATCGATTTTCTTATGATCAGTGGTTTTGCATTCCCTGGATAAACCCTTATTAGTTTAAAAATATGTACATACCTTTGGGTTTGGGTAACTAGTATTTTATTTTTGTATTTGTACTCACGGTGAAATACTTTTTTTTTTTTTCTTGAATTGTCAACTGACTTTGGAATCACCGTTAGACTAGACTCAAAAAGAGTGAGCAAGTTTTATTCCTTTTCCATTGTGTGGAATGTATAGAAAATTTCTGTTATTGAAAGTATACTCAAACTGTAAAAATTACTATTCTTATTAATTTTTTTATCCCTCAAAGGGGAGGTCTTTGCCATTTTAATTCACTTAATGATCACTGTTCTATTCAAATTTTTGATGTCAATTTGGATTTTTATATCTTATGTTTTCTCTGCAATTTTCTAGTTCTCTGTAATTTTCATAAGTTTCTTCTATATGTTCAGCTTTATTAACATGGTTTGTAATTTTTCCCTTCTTCCATTCTGTATTTGCTATCTAAGGGTCTTTTCAAAGAACCTTTTTTTTTTTTTTTGTCAGACTTGTCTTTTCTACTTATTTCTGGTTTTATTACCATTTTTATTACCATTCTTTTTGTTTTTTAGTTCATTCTTTAAATTGTTGAATGATTGCTTCCTTCATTATTAATCATTCTTATTGCTAAAAATGATTTTATGAAAATGATTTCAAATCAATTTTTCCTTCTTAGTTCTTTAGTGGTGTTCCCACCTTCAGACAAGATTTTATCATTAGTCTGTTTGTAGGTGTTTTCTCATTTCTGTTTTTAACCTAAGCGTTATCCACCCTCCCTTTCCTTGCCTGAAATTTTGTCAGTTTTCAGGCTGTTTTTGAAAAGGTACTCTAATATCCATTTTTCTTGATTAATTTCTCTTTCTTATCAGTATATAATCCCTAACCCTTCTTTTTTGTGTTGAATTCTGTCACTATAAATATTGATCCCCTACCTTTCCTTTAGTTAATGTTTGCTTGGTAGTATTTTCCTATCATTTTTGCCCCATGTTGTTAGATATTTTATAAAGAATTTATAGTCGTCTTTTTTACTCTCTTGTTTATATCAGTATAGACTCATGGATTCCTATTTTATTCATTAGGTTATAATCGGATGCTCTCTTTATTTGTTTTAAAATAGATTTAACCGGTGGAAGCCTCTTCTGGCTGGCTCCTATGTCCTTCTGATATGTCCCCATCATTTTTTCAGCATTTACTTAGTCAAAACAAGATGTTCCAAGATGATTGTGTACTTCCCTGCCATAATCTTGGAATCAGTAGTGGAACCTAATGCCTTAGCACTTGGTGCTCATTGCTACTAAGGAAAATTTTCTTTTCCTATGAATCAGTCAATCCATAAACAAATACATATAACTACGTACAACTATCCATCTACCTGTTTAGCCTGTGAGTTCTTACCAATTCTTCCAATTTCAATTCAAAACATTGGGGTTCTTTCTAGCCTTTTCCCTTTAAATATTCATAAACCCTTTTACAGAACAGTGAAAAATCTGGTTCCCATTATTCTCAGTATATGTACTTAATTTCTGAATCACTTATTTGTACAATGTAATCAGTCTCGTTACCATTCCAGCCAGTCACCACCTCATTTGCTCTGCAGTAGGGCTGCTTCACGGTGGCACCCCTCACCATTGTACCTGGGCTCCAGGCACACCAATTACTCCATGCGTTTACTTTCTCAAATGCTGATGTGTCTGCAGGGGGAGCAGGTGAAGATGGCAAAGAGGGGTGGGAGTCTGTCTTCAGTTAAGTTTAAAATGTTTATATTCATTTTAACTACTGCTTTTAGAACTTATTTCTGATGTTGCTTTTCCTTTCATCATGATAAGTGTACTCTTGAATCCTCATCCCATATTTCACTCATCCCCCACCAACCTCACCTCTGATAACCATCAGTTTGTTCTCTATAGTCGAGAGCCTGTTTCTTGATTTGTCTCTTTATTTCCTTTGCTTGTTTGTTTCTTAAGTTCCACATATCAGATCATATGATATTTGTCTTTCTTTGACTTATTTTGCTTAGCATTATACTCTCTGCATCTATCCATGTTGTTGCCAGTGGCAAGATTTTATTCCTTTTTATGGCTGAATAATATTCTATTCTTCTATTAGTGGATACTTGGGCTGCTTCTGTAGTTTGGCTATTGTAAATACTGTAATAAGCATAGGAGTATGTGCATCCCTTGGAATTAGTGCTTTTGTATTTTTTAGATAATTACCCAGTAGTGCTATCACGGGATTGTAGGGTAGTTGTATTTTTAATTTGAGGAACCTCCATACTGTTTTCCACACTGGCTGCCCAGTTTGCATTCCTACCAACAGTGCAGTGCACGAGGGTTCCTTTTTCTCTACATCCAACACTTGTTGTTTCTTGTGTTTTTGATTTTAACCATTCTAACAGGTGTGAGGTGATACCTTATTATAGTTTTGATTTGCATTTCTCTGATGATGAATGGTATTGAGCATCTTTTCAGGTGTCTGTTGGCCACCTGTATGTCTTTTTTTGAGAAATGTCTGTTCGTGTCTTCTGCCTAGTTTTTAATTGGATTATTTGTGTTTGGGGTGGTGTTGTGTCAATTGTTTATAGATTTTGGATACTAACCCTTTATTGCATACATCATTTGCAAATGTCTTCTCCCACTTAGTAGGTTACCTTTTAGTTTTGTTTACTTCACTGTGCACAAACTTTTTATGTAATCCTAATAGTTAATTTTTGTTTTTATTTCCCTTGCCTCAGGAGACATATATCTAGAAAAATGTTGCTACAGACAGTGTCAGAGAAATTACTACCTGTGCTCTGTTCAAGGATTTTTATGGTTTCAGATCTCACATTTAGGTCTTTGATCCATTTTTGGGTATTTTTGTGTATGATAAAAGTGGTCCAGTTTCATTCTTTTGCATGTTTCTGTCTAGTTTTCCTAACACCATTTGTTGAAGAGACTGTCTTTCTCATTGAATATTCATTCTTCATTTGTCGAGGATGAATTCACTATATAATTGTGGGTTCATTTCTGGGGTTTCTACTCAGTCGATATGTGTGTTTATTTTTAATCAGTACAATACTGTTTTGTTGTTTTTTTTTTCAACGTTTTTTATTTATTTTTGGGACAGAGAGAGACAGAGCATGAACGGGGGAGGGGCAGAGAGAGAGGGAGACACAGAATTGGAAACAGGCTCCAGGCTCTGAGCCATCAGCCCAGAGCCCGACGCGGGGCTCGAACTCACGGAGCGCGAGATCGTGACCTGGCTGAAGTCGGACGCTCAACCGACTGCGCCACCCAGGTGCCCCAATACTGTTTTAATTAGTACCACTTTGTAATATAACTTGAAATCTGGAATTGTGATACCGACAGTTTTGTCTTTCTTTTTCTTTTCAACATTGCTTTGGCTATTCGAGATATCATGGTTCCATACAAATTTTAGTACTGTTTCTTCTAGTTCTGTGAAAAATGCTGTTGGTATTTTTGATATGGATCACATTAAATCTGTAGATAGCTTTGGGTAGTGTAGAAATTTTAACAATATTTGTTCTTCCATTCCATGAACATGGAATTTCTTTCCATTTCTTTGCGTCGTCTTAAATTTCTTTCATCAGTATTTTATAGTTTTCAGAGTACAGGCCTTTCCCCTCTTTGGTTAAGTTTATTCTAAGATACTATATTGTTTCTGGTGCAGTTGAAAATGGGATGGTTTTGGGGCACCTGGGTGGCTCAGTCAGTTAAGCTTCTGACTTCGACTCAGGTCATGATCATCATGGCTTGTGAGTTCGAGCCCCCACATCAGACCCTGTGCTGACAGCTCGGAGCCTGGAGCCTACTTCGGAATCTGTCTCTGTCTCTCTGCCCCTCCTCTGCTCACACACTGTCTTTCTCTCAAATATAAATAAACATTAAAAAAGATTTTTTTTAAATGGGATAGCTTTTTTAATTTCTCCTTTTGCTGCTTCATGATTAGTTTTTTGGTGGAGTCTTTAGGTTTTTCTATATATAGTATCTTGTCATCTGCAAATATAGTTTTACTTCTTCCTTACCAATTTAGATGCCTTTTATTTTTTTATGTTGTTGAATTGCTATGGCTGGGACATCCATTACTGTTTAATAAAAGTGGACATCTTTCTCTTGTTCCTGACCTTAGGAGAAAACCTCTCAGTATTTCACCATTGAGTATATAATGTTGGCTGTGTGTTTTTCATACAAAGGCTTTTATTATGTTGAAGTACGTTCCCTCTAGACATACTTTGCAGAGGTTGTTTTAATCATGAATGGATGTTGTACTTTGTTGAATGCTTTTTCTGCAGGTGTTGAAATCAGAGTTTTTACCCTCTCTCTTATTGATAAAGTTATGTTGATTGATTTGCAAATATTGAAACACCCTTGCATTCTGGGAATAAATCCCACCGGATTGTGGTGTGTTTTGTTTTTCATGTGTTATTGGATTCAGTTTGCTAATATTTTGTTGAGGAGTTTTGCATTTATATTCATGAGATAGTTTGGCCTATAGTTCTCTTTTTGTGGTGTCTTCATCTGGTTTTGGTATCAGGGTGATACTGGCCTCAAAGAATGAATTTGTTTTCTTTCCTCTTCTATTTTTTTGGAATAATTTGAGAAGAATAGGTATTAACTCTTTATGTGTTTGGTAGAATTTGCCTCTGAAGCCATATGGTCCTGGACTTTTGTTTCGGGGAGTGTTTTGATTACCGATTCAGTTTTGCTGCTGGTAATTGATCTATTCAAAATTTCTGTTTCCTCCTGCTGTTCAGTTTTGGTTGGTTATATGTTTCTAGGAATTTATCCATTTCTTCTAAGTTGATTTTCTGTTTGGATGTTGTGTCCATCAATGTAGTTTGGTGGTAAAGTCCCCTACTATTATTTCTATCAATTATTTCCTTTATGTTTGTTATTAACTCTTTCATGTATGTGGGTTCTCCCATGTTGGGTACGTAAATATTTACAATTATTATATCCTCTTGTTGGATTGTCTCCTTTATTGTTATATAGTGTCCTTGTTTGTCTCTTGTTACAGTCTTTGTTTGTTTATTTTGAGAGAAAGAGAACACACGGGAGGAGCAGAGAAAGAGGGAGCGAGAATCCCAGGCAGGCTCCACACTGTCAGCAGAATCCAGTATGGAAATCGAACTCACAAACCATGAGGTCATGACCTGAGCTGAAATCAAGAGTCTAACCTACTGAACCACCCAGGTGCTCCACAGTCTTTGTTTTAAAGTCTGTTTTGTCCAATATAAATACTGCTACTTCAGCTTTCTTTTGACATCCATTTGTATGATAAATATTTCTCCCGTCTTCTCACTTTCAATCTGTAGATGTCTTTCAGTTGGAAATGAGTGTCTTGTAGGCAGCATATAGATGGGTCTTGTTTCTTGATCCACTCTGTTACCCTGTGTCTTTTAAAAAATTTTTTTTAATGTTCATTTATTTTTAAGGGAGAGAGAGAAACAACAAGCAGGGAAGGGGCAGAGACAGATGGAGACACACAGAATTCAAAGCAGGCTCCAAGCTCTGAGCTGTCAGCACAGAGCCTGATGCAGGGCTTGAACTCATGAGCCATGAGATCATGACCTGAGCCGAAGTCGGTCACTCAACTAACGGAGCCACCCAGGCACCCCTATCCTGTGTCTTTTGATTGAAGCATTTAGTCCATTTATAATCAGTAATTATTGATATGTATTTATTGCCATTTTGTCACTTGTTTTGTGGTTGTTTCTAGAGATTTTTTCTGAACCTTCTCTTTCTGTCTTGGTTTGTTGGCTTTCTTTAATGATACATTTGGATTTCTTTGATTCTTTGCATATCTATTACTGATTTTTTTATTTGTGGTTACCATTAGGTTTGTATAAAACATCTTCTGCGTAAAACAATCTGTATTGGGGCGCCTGGGTGGCGCAGTCGGTTAAGCGTCCGACTTCAGCCAGGTCACGATCCCGCGGTCCGGGAGTTCGAGCCCCGCGTCAGGCTCTGGGCTGATGGCTCAGAGCCTGGAGCCTGTTTCCGATTCTGTGTCTCCCTCTCTCTCTGCTCCTCCCCCGTTCATGCTCTGTCTCTCTCTGTCCCAAAAATAAATAAACGTTGAAAAAAAAAAAAAAAAAAAAACAATCTGTATTAAGTTGATGGTCACTTAGGTTTGAACCTAGTCTTTATTCCTCTCCTCCCCGTTTTTTATGTATATGTTGCTATATTTTACATCTTTTTATGAATCCCTTGAGTGATTTTTACAGAAATACTTGTTTTTACTGTTTCTCTGATTTTTTTACTTTTCATACTGTCCCTCGGGGTATTTCCTTTGCACTCAGAGTCCCCTTTAGTTTTTGTCTGAGAAACTCTTTCTCTCTCCTTCTATTTTGAATGATAACCTTGCTGGATAGAGTATTATTGGCTGCAGATTTTTCCCTTTCAGAACTTTGAATATGTTATAACACTCCCTTCTGGCCTGCAAAGTTTTTTCTGAAAGATCTGCTGAGTGTCTTCTGTGGTTTCCCTTGTATGTAACTGCCTTCTTTTGCTGCTTTGAAAGTTTCTTTAGAACTTTTTTTTTTCTATTTTTAATTACTATGTTTCTTGGTGTGGACCTCCTTAGGTTGAATTTGTGGGGGGATCTCTGTGCCTCCTGGATCTGGATGTTTCCTTCCTCAGATTAGGGATGTTTTCAGCTATTACTTTTTCAAATAAATTTTCTGCCCCCTTTTCTCTGTCTTCTTCTGAGATCCCTATAATGTGAATGTTACTACACTTGATGGTATCACTGAATTCCCTTAGGCTGTTTTCAATTTGCATAATTTTATTTCCTTTGCTCAGCTTGGTTACTTTCCATTACTCTGTTTTCCAGGTTGTTAATTCATTCCTCTGCTTCATCTATCCTGCTATTTATTCCATCAAGTGTATTTTAAGTTTCATTTATTGTGTTCTTGATCTCTGCATGGTTCTTTTTTTTTTTTTTTCTACCTTTATTTTTTGAGAGACAGAGCATGAGCAGGGGAGGGGCAGAGAGGGAGGGATACACAGATTCCGAAGCAGGCTCCAGGCTCTGAGCTGTCAGCACAGAGCCCAACGCGGGGCTCGAACCCACAGACCGTGAGATCATGACGTGAACTAAAGTCAGATGGTTAACCGACTGAGCCACCAGGTGCCCCCTGCATGGTTCTTTTTTATCTCTGTGTTAAGGGTTTCATTGATGTCATTCACTCTTGTTAAATGAGTATCTTTATGATCATTACTTTAAATTCTCCATCAGGCATATTACTTACATCCATTTTGCTTAGGTCTCTTGCTGTGGTTTGGTCCTGTTCTATCATTTGGGGCATATTTTTCTGTCTCCACATTTTGTCTAACTTTCTGTGTCTGTTTCTGTTAGGAAAGTCAGCTACTTCTCTTCCTTTTAACAAGAATAGCCTTATGAAGAAGGGGTCCTTCAGTGCCCTGCAGTGCCGTGTCCCCTGTTCCCCAGGGCCTGGCACTTCAAGGAGTATCTTCTATGTGTGTTGTATCTTCTCTGGTTTTGTCTTAGCCTCTTCTTTCTTTAGTCCAGCTGTCTGCAGAGGCTTTCTTTGCCTATTGTGGGCAGTGTTTGGTCCCCAGTAGAGATGGAACACATTTTAACAGTGTGTGTAGTGGTCTGCTTGGGAAGTGAGACCTGACCTTCCCCCCGCCTCAACTGCCACCTCCAGAACTGAGGTCCCGCAAAACATGAGTCAAGAGATGTGTTGGCAGGGTTTACACTGACCTTTTGGGGTGCGGCCCACAACTCCACGACTTAAAGCGGATGAGTGGGAAGGATGAGTCCACAGAAGTGAGGAGGGGTGGAGGGTGTTGGTGCAGGCGATTTAGGTAACAAGTGTCAGAGCCAGAACCCTGCTGTTTGGGTTTTTTATACTTGGGGGTGGAGTAGGGAAATGGTACCTGTCAGCAACTTTGTTCCTAGAGCCATCTTCCTGGTTGTCCCTGTCTTTCCAGGTCATGCTCTAGGATGAGCAAATTATTCATCTCTCAGCTGCCTCTGGTGCTTTTCAAACTACCGATTCCTTGCTGTATCTGCACTGGCTGTGTGGTTTCTTGGGGATGGGGGTTAGGGGGGTGAATTCTGCTTCCTAATGCCCTCCAGGTTCTCCTAGAGCAGAGCCTGCAGAATTTAAAAATTCCAGGCTTTAAATCCAGCTGGTTTGTGAGTTGTTACTCACAAAATTCTGCCCCCTTTGCTTTCAAAGGCAGGTATTACGAGGTATACATCTTCCCTGTTCATGGGCTCCCAGGTGTGAAAGTCTGCTTTTTGCCCTTCTCCACACCACCGGCTCCGTTCCCACTGTGGACCACATCTTGACCCTTCCTACCTTCTTCGGGTGTGGTCTCTTCTTTACCTTTAGTGGAATTTGTTCTGCCAATCTGCAGATCGTTTTCTGGGTTATTTATGTTGATGTATTATGTATCTGTGAGACAAGGTAAGCTTAGAGTCCTCCTACTCTGTCATCTTCCCAGCCAAGCTAGTTCTGCTATTATTTCAGTTTCTACTTACTGTATTTTTTCCCTCTTGCTTTTCATTGAGTAGCAATGGAAATTTTTCTTCTACCTGCTTAAAAGTAATAATACATGCCACGGGCACCTGGCTGGCTTTGTTGAGGGAGCATGCGACTCTTGATGTCAGATTGTGAGTTCAAGCCCCACGTGTTGGGTGTAGAGGTTACTAAAAAATAAAAAGTGGTAATACATTCCAGTTTTTTTTTTCAATTTTACTCAATAGTAATCATTTGTTTACCCCAGTTGGTTTAACTGCCATCTAAGTCTTCCTGATAAGACATTATACTCTTATGTTCTTGGTCTTCCTAACCATACCATGTTGGTATTCTTTGGAATTTTGGTTTTGTATTGTTGATATACTTCATTTTGTTTTCCACTGGCCCTAGCTGTTTCAGATTACAAACTTTGCCAGAATATTTTATTTGCTCGCCACTACTTCCTATATCTCTTCTCATGTCTAAATTTATTTTTTGTATTTGACCACTTCCAAGAATATTTTTTAAATGGATCTTTTGTGAAAATAATTTTGAAGGTTTATATTCCTGAGAATTTTTGTAAACTCTACCCCCAACGTGGGGCTCAGCCTCAACAACCCCAAGATCAAGAGTCACATGCTCCACCAACTGAGTGAGCCATGTGCTCCGAGAATATTTTTTTTTCTTTAAATGTTTATTTATTTTTGAGAGAGAGCGAGCCCATGAGCAGGGGAGGGGCAGAGAAGGAGGGAGACACAGAATCCGAAGCAGGCTCCAGGCTCTGAACTGTCCGCACAGAGCCCGACGTGGGACTCGAACTCACAAACCGCGAGACCATGACCTGAGCTGAAGCCAGACGCTTAACCAACTGAGCCACCCAAGTGTCCCAGCCGAGAATATTTTTTATTACATTCTCAAATGAGTTTTCCTTGATACAGATTTTGAGCTCAAAGTTCTTTTTCTTCAGCATTTTGGAAATGTGATTCTTTGTCTCTCACATAAGGATACTGTTAAGAAACCTGATGTCAGTCTGATTCTTCTCCCTTTGTAATCGATCTATTTCTCTTCTGGGAGCTTTCAGAATTTTTGCTTTTCTTAGATGGTCTTTAAAACCATCTCTCGCTGTCTTGCTACAGTGTTTCTGGTTTCAGTACGTTTCCCCTACTTATCCAGGAGTTCTTTGATCTTTCTTTAATTCTGGTCTTACTACATCAAATATTTCCTTTTCTACCTCTTCTATTTCCTTCTAGGACTCCCAGTTACTCACATGTCGGCACTTCTGTTCTGCCCCTGGACTGCTGTCTTTTTCCTTTCCTGCTTTCTGGTGGTAAAGATCCTCAGGATGCTGATTTGTTTTGACCTGTATCTGTCACTCTATCCCATTCATTATATTTTTCATCCTGGGTATTTCCCTGTACTTCCTGTTCCTGTTTCACACTGCTAATGTTTCCCTGTACATTTATTTTGCTTTATTTTTAGTTCTCGACTAATGTGTGTATTTAGTTTGCTGTCTTTGGGGCTGAGGGTTGTACACCCCAGGCAGCATCTGGTTATTTTGGCCAATGAGCTCATGTTTCTAAAGAGCACCAGCTCCTGTCTAGTAACATTTATTGATGAAAGGCCAAGGCTAGGCTCTATGCTGTCCATCCCAGTGAGATTAAGAAGGGGAAGGTAATAACCTCCAGACACCTCAAAGGCTCTATTAACTGCTTTACCAGTAGTTGCTTCAGATCCTTAGGAAGCAGCAGCAACTTCCTAGTTGTCATCTTCCAGTCTTGGGGCATTGGAGAGGGAAGGGTTTTTTAATCTCAAGAGCAGCCCAGCCAAGCCCTTTTCATCTCAGCAGAGCTTACGGCCCTGCCCTGACAGTGTCCCGCTGACACCAGTGAATTGACTGATTATTCCATGTGCAGCAAAGGGTAGACTTCTCACTTATGGCCTACCTCCCAGTTTATGATGACCTTCAGTCTCCTAGGCATACTTACAGGATTTGGGGGTGGTTTGTTGCTGGGTTTGGTGGTGGTTCCTCAGATTTATGCCATCTCCTAAGGTGTATTATTTTGGGGGGAGAGGAGCCAGTAGCCTATGCCACTTTATCATCTTAATAAGGACCAAAGCCCCTACTATATCTTTACTGTTTGCTTTTTCAGTGTTTCAGTGTTGTATTTTACGTGTCTCTCTTACACAGTTTTACAAATATATCCAATCTGTTAACTTCAGTTTGGAAGTGGTGGTGGTGGTGACGGCAGTGGTGGTTTTAATGTCTAATCTGACAACTTTTGCCCATTAAGTGGTCACATTTTTAAGAAACTGCTTTCTCCCCCTTCATTCCTGTACGGTTTCACTGATTGAAGTATTTTTTTCTTCCCTTGTCTGGTGCAGATGTTACATATGCCAGTTACTAATTGTTAATGGTGTCCTCAATATTTATAACATGAATACTTGACTTGAATCCAGGACCTTAGCTTACTGGAAGGACCTCAGCTTACTTTAATTTCAATCATCATTTGACCCCCCCACCCCCCACCCCAATCTTATTTTGTTGTTCATATTTTAACTCCTTCTCTTTATTCTCCTAAGTAATACCTCTGGGAGCTTAGTAGGCCATGTTTCCCTGGAGTGTCAGCTCAGTTCAGCAGTGACAAGATCTGCCATCTTTTCCCTTGTTCAGCTGACATTTTCCTTTGAGAAGCCACATCTCCCACATCTCTAGGATGGATCACCCTTTTAGACTGTGCTCACCACAGGCACGCTCTGAAGTGCGTATCAGCCACTGTGCTAAGGAGTAGAGACAAGACGATGAGTAAGGGGACACCGGTGCTTTGGTAATGCTGAATATTTCCTGTACTCAACTGGAAATATGCCTAACAGGACAGCAGCATTGGTTTCTGGGTTTTGTCCTTTTTTCAGTGGGAAGAGTAGGGGATGAAAAATTCATCATCTCGGAGATAAAAGCATATCCTTCAGTGAGCTGTGGCTGAGGTAAGATGTAGAAATGAGCCCCACACCCCAAAACAGGACAAGTCCAGAAGGCCAGTAAGTGATCAAGTCCTGGTCTCCTGCCCACTTTCTCCTCCTGTGTAGCCTGACCTGCAGCCCTGAGGAAACCTGTATCCCTGGCCTGAAGCGATTCAAGCTTTTGCTTCTGTGATTACCTCCAACCTTCAGGATGGGACAGCTGCCGCTCCTCTTCAGCGTTGCACTAGATACGCACTTCCAGACCAGTGGTGCTCACAGTGTGCCCCCGGATCTGCAGCGTAGTGTCTCCTGGGAACTTAGTAGAAAGGTACATCCTCCTGTGCCAGACCTCCATCAGAAAGTCCACAGTCGATCCCCCACAGTCTGGCATCAGGCCTCCCAGGCTTTTGATCCAGCCCACAGACTTCTGCGAGGCCCGAGTTCTAATTCTGTCATTTATTGTATGTGGACCGAGTTATTTCTTGCTATGCCTCAGTTTCTGTATCTGTGAAAACAGCCAATTCTGCTCATGCCCAGGGGGTTTTTGTGCGCAGGGCCTTGGGTAGAGTATGAGCTCCATTGTCCTCTCCCCTCCCCTTCCTGGGAGAGAGACTGTACACCAGCCCTCCTCCTACCCTACGTGCTGTGCAAGCTGCTCATGAACACTGCACTGTGTTCTGGGGCATGAGGCCACCCCTATTGCTTTGAAAATCCAAAAGGGAAGCACAGGGGCCCAGAAATCTAAAGTCCACACCCTGGGCATTAGGACACTCTGAATTCCTTGCTTGGTTCAGAGGGTGGGGTGAAGGTGGAGGAATGAGTCATTTTTGTGTTAACAGAAGGTTGGAGAAGAGGACAGAAAACCCCCTCCCTGAAAGCCAGGAGGGGAGCAGCTGGCCAGCAGAGGCCGGGAGCCTGCACCAGTGGCCAGGCAGCGGCTGAGGCAGAATCTCAGCACCATCAGCCACACACACTGATGCCAAGGCCCACAACTTCCTTACTGGAGGCTATCGCATCCCAGGGATGCATAGGTGGCTGGACCCATGGTACAGGTCAGCAGTGTAGCACAAAGCAGCACACCCAGCAGGTACACATACAATTAAATAGCATGTTTAATCATCTCACAACAGACAGTAGTGCAGTAGTGTAAACTAAGTTTCTTTTCAAAAAGTCACTCCCCCAAAGCTCCCATTCCCCAACACCCAGGATGACCATGGCTGAGGAACCAGTGACAGGGCCAGAGGGATTCAGGAAGTCTCTGCTCCAAGGAGCTAAAAGTCTGTCCAGGTAGCCTCACAAGTAGCCAAGAGCCCTATGAGGAGTTGATGTGCGCACATTCTGACACACACACACACACACACACACACACATGCAAGGGACACACAAGACAGACACAGAGGAGACCGCCATGGGGCAGTCGCACACATGCGCTCATGCCATCACATTCCAGTCAGCGTGTGACTGTCTCCTGCGGGCAGGGCATGGGGGCCTGAGTCCTGAAGCAGCAGGTCAGGAGGAAGGAAAGGGTCTGTGGCCAGCCCAGCTGTCTGACAGATGGCCCAGCAGCCAGAGGGGCCCCTCCATTCCGGAAACAGCCAGTCCTCCCCTAATCTCAGGCTGGACATGGGCATCAGTGGTGAGGACAGGGGGTTCCACTTTCTCTGGACCTAGCGAAAAGATAACGGCTCTGTCCCAAAGAAGAAAACAAAGAATGTGCCCACAGGCAGGCTCTTGGAGCAGGAGGCTGGTGGTGCTTGTTCTACAGCCAGGACCTGCTGTGTGGATGCCCTGGGAGCAGCAACACTGCCAACAGGGAACTGGAGAGGCAGCTGGGAGCTGGCTGGACGGCCCTTGGAGCAGAGGAGGGGTTTGCGAAAAAGGAGGCCCTGAGGTGAGGACATTTGGGGGGAGGGGAGGCGGCTACCAGAAGGGTTTTAAAGAGGAAACCTCTTCGTTCACAGCTTCATTCAGGGTTCCCGGAGAGAGTCTCTGGATTCAGGTGCCAGCAGCTCTGGTTGAGGGTATTAGGGTGGAATGACCAGCAGATGCTGGGAGAACAGCTGCCCACGGACATGGGAGGTATGAGAACCAGCCTGGCAATGCTCTGGACTCGCACTGCCCACCCCTACCCTGAGGAAACAGACCAAGTAGCTACAAGATCTCCTCTCGTGGGCTCCTGGCCTTAAGTGGGGTCTGCCCGTTGGGCACGGAGCCATTCTGACCATGCAGGAGTTTGCCCTTCTCTCGGTCTGGCCACGTGAAGATGGCATCATCACTGTCCAGCTCCGACTCAGAGCGCATCAGGCTGCTGCTCAGCATTGGGCCTTTCTGTTTGATGCCTGCGAGAGAGAGGAGAATCCAGGCTCAGGAGCACAAAACCTTCCTCGGCCTCAGCCACACCCTGTACCCTTCTCCCAGCCTGAAGAGGAACAGAGGGACAGGAGAAATAACAGAACTGGGTTGCAATGTGGATTCCTTGTCTCCAGTGTCTATTAGCTTTGGTTAACAGTGCCACCTAATGACCCATTCTCCTCTTGTTGAAATGTGCAATGTTTTATCACCTCCCTTTATGAACAGGATGGAGCTCCCACAGGAGGCAGGAAAGCACGACAAATGAGAACTCAGCTCTAGAGGACAAACTTTTCACCATACCCCGGCTCAGCATGGATGGTAAAGGGCTTTGCCCGAGTTCCTGACATCGAGTGAGTACGCAACCTCGCTCCCCACAGATGCTTGCTCTGGTTCCACTGCGTGGGTGCTAGAAGCAGAGAGCCTGACTGGAGTACCAGGGACTCCCAGAGACAGTCCCAGGCCATCAGCGCATCAGAACACACAAACAAGGACCCATAAGAAGCACCTAAGTTCAGAAAGGATGCCTGAGATTCTGCAAGCCATTGCAGTCACCTTCACTACCTATCGCTGTGGCTGCAGAAACCACACCAAAAAAACAAAAAGCCACAGGATGAGGCGTGGGAAGTGCCAACAGAAAACCCCACGTGGTAGTGTTCTGGGCCCTACACCACCCACCCTGGAGCTGACCTACCTCCTTTTTGAAAAAGGTGACCAGACAGGTGAGGTATGTTTGAAACCCCATATCCAATAGTCACTCTCCCTTCCCCCTGGTCCCACCCAGATCCCCCAAAACACTGAAGTAATGTCCTGAGATGCCTTCTCAGCCATTCTGCCCCTTCTTGGCCAGGAAAGCTGATACCAGTGTCCCAGGCTTCTCCAGTGTGGTGGGAACAGTGGGCCAACATAAGAACGAAGCCCAGGGGAGGCTCAACCCCTTCCCCTCTGTGCCTGTGAAGCCTTCCCTCCCATGCACACATGAAGCTTCCCTTCTTCCCCAAAGCCCTCCTTCCTCCACAGCTACAGAGGACAGGAGCGGGAGAGGGAGACATGCACCCAGCACCACACCAGACAGCACTCACCCAGGACCTTCCCACACTCACTCCTGCTCTGCCCGGAGAACTGAGCGATCTCACCCACTAAACAGTACAAGCTGGGCCTGGACAGGAGCTTCTGCAGCCACACTCCTCAGAACAGCCACAACTGGAAAGAATTCAACTGCCTGTCAACAGTACACCTGCCAGATGTATTAATACAGTGGAAATTACACAGCAGGAAATGGACAAACTACTGCTCTGCCTGACAGCACATCGGGAAGTCATAAGTGTAATGGTGAATGGAAAGGGCCAAATACAGTGATTCCCTTTATATAAACTAAAATATCAGAAGTACGTTGGCAGGAGGAAGAGGATGACGGGAAAGAAAGGGAGCTGATTGTATGGGCACGTTCACTTGCAGGAAACCCATCCAGCTGTCCGTTGGGCTGAACCACAAAAAACTACCATTTTTATGGGTTCAAAAAAGTCACACACTATTAATTTCGTATGGTTCAATCTAATATGCTTCAAAAGAAAGCTTTGGAAAATCAATAGAATAGCAAAAACAAACCCAAAACCACAGTCACTGAACGGAAAGCAGGTCTCCTGAGGCTTGACTTGGGAGCTCACCCAGGCGGGTGCACCGGCTCCCCAGGCAGCCCTCATCAGAGCTCAGCCCGGTTCCCAGCAAACAGGGTCTCTGTCAGCGCGCTTCCACGTGCATTACCTTTCTTCGCAAGGGGCCTGTTAAATCCACGCTTCAACCTATCAGCTTCCGTGCCTTATGTTGACAGGCTTGAATCCCCTTCTCCCCCACCTGCTAGTGGCTCTGCTCTGCGGTGCACCCACTAATCTGCTGAGTCCACAACTGATCTGCTGGCCAGAGCCAGAAGACCAAGCGCAAGGGGGCTCTCACCTGTCCCTCAGCTACACACTGCCCACAGAGAAGGGCCTCCTGACTCTCCTCTTTCTCCTCCTGGTGACCCAGATGCAACTGGGCTCTCCCTTGCTGCCCCCCCTTCACTGGATGTCTGCCCCTCCTGCCCATTTTGCCTCTTCAACGCAGCACTTCCTGGTGCTATCACCCAGCCCTGTGTCCCCGACCCTCTCCTTTCTTGAGCCCCATTCCCTCTCTCCTCAGGAGCCTTACCTCTGTCTTCTGCCTCACCCTGCTTCACTTCTAAAGGACTTTTTTTCAATATTTAGGGCTTCCATTTCCTCACTGCATACTTACTGCTGGAACAACCTACATTTTCACTTCTGCTACCATTCACCATTCTACTCTAGCTCTTTAGGTGACCAGAAACTTCCCCAGTGTCATCTTCATGGACAATTCTTATCCCTGTCTGCAACAGCTAATACTGCTGACCGCTCCCTAACGGTGCACCTCTTCCCTCACTGACGGCCCTTCATGGGCTCCTCAGCTCTGGACTCTTTGGTCCCTCAACATTTTCCCCAGAAGGGATGTGACCCACTTTTGTTTTGGCCCTCACCAGCATCTAGAAGATTCTTACACTGACACTTGTAGTCCAACTGATCTACTGGGTTCAACTGAATTCATCTTTTCTTACCCCAGCCGGCACTGCACTGATGTCTTAATTGTGTCTACAGAATCATTCTCTGTCCCTCAGGTCAGAAGTCAGCCCTGACCTTTCCCGTCCTCCATCCTGTTGACCCCATGTTGGTTGAGTCATCGTCACCTCCCTCTCGGACCATTGCAAAATTCTCCTTGCTGGCCTCCACATGGGATATCTCCCCTTCAGTCAATTACAGGTGTCATTAGAGACTAATTTTCCTAAGCCAGCACTTTCAAGATGACACTTCCTGTCACCATCAGAATTAATGCTTAACTCTGGCTGATGTTCAAAACCTTCCGCACTTTTGTCCTCACCAATCTTCCAGCCTCATTTCCTCAACACCATTCGCAAGCGTCCTGAAGCAAACACTTCTCTTCTCCGGCATTTCCTCTCCAGTACCACCCAACCCACACCTGCTCAGAGCAGAAGCTCCAGGACCAGCTTGCACGTCTCCTTTTCTCCCACACCTCTCAGCTAACATGCCACAAACTGCATCAAGTCTTCCCTGCAAAGGTACCTGGAATCTACGTGCCTCTCTCTATCTTACCATCTCTCCACCATTAGGACATTCCACCGACTCCTCTTTTACCTGCTCTTGCCCCTCTGATTCCTACATAGCAGCCAGGGTTGTCTCTTTTTAAAATGTAAACCAAATCAGCCCATTCACCTCCTTAAAAAGCTGCCTGTGGCTGCCCACTACTCTCAGAAGGAGCCCACAGCTAGGTCCCTGCTCACTTGTGCAGCCTCATGCCACTGGCCCCGTGCTCACCATGTCCAGTATGTCACCTTCCTCTATTTCCTCAAACGCCCTCTGCTGCTTCCAGCAGCTGGCCCTTTACCGACTTTGCTCCTTTGCCTGGAATGCGCTTTCACAGAGTCCTTATGTGGCTAACTCCTACTCGTCCCTTGGGTCTCAGTTCAAGTGTTCTTCTTTACAAAGACCTTTCATTATCACATGCTGTGTATCTGGGAGTTTGCATATTTCATGTCTGTCTCATAGAAGCTCCAGAGCAGCAGAGTCTGTCTGGCTCACCGTATGTAACTGGTATCTGACAGAGGGCCTGGCAAACAGTGGTCTCAATCCATATGCACAGAGGAATAAGACACAATCTCTGCCCTCACCAATGTCACTGACTGGTAAGGGGACAGATACAGAATATAGGGACAGAAATTCCAAAACAGTCATGTGACAGATGAGCATGACATTTACAGGTTAAGGGAGGGATGACAAAGATAACAAAGAGCTTTCTGGACAGAAATATGAACCAAGTCAACAAGGCGATAGATCTCAGAGAAGCCAACAGATGAGAGCTCACCCAAGGCCACGTTAGCCAGACCCAAAGTCAGTCACCAAAGGATTTCGAGGGGTGGGAAAACTTTCAGAGTAACATGAAAACAACCTTGGCCACCAGCTGGGGGGTGGACTGTGCACGTTTTTACCTCCAGGCTCCATTTCAGTGTTTCTACTTCTCTGGTTTTACAAGCCCCACCACCTCCAGGTACCACCCCAAGATGTTCTCTAACCAAGGTGCATGGGTGCAGAGCCCAGGCCGCCTGAGAGTTTTTTTTTTTTGCCTCTAATGTGTCTGTGCTCCCTCAGTAGACTGAATTCTGAGGGCAGAGCCAGGGTGTCAGAACTCTCTGTTTTCCCCTCCAGCCTCTCCTAATACAAAGCTTTAAGTATGAACATGTTTGATAAATGCTTTGTATAAAAATAGTTCTGTTGGCAGAGTGTTTAGGAATAGCCCCACCTAGAGTCCCATAAACAGGCGATGCAGGTCCTGTGGCCTCAAGATGAATGGAAACCTCACCCATGACGACACCCAGCCAAGGAAGGGAGCCCCTGCGCACCCTGACCTCCAGCCCCATCACCCAGGCCATCTCAGTGCTTGTGCAGTTGGTGATTCCTTGGTGGGAGGCACCTGAAAGACGAGTCCTGTGCACTGGGACCAGCAGGGAAGCTGCCCTCCTGCCTGTTCTAAGCCACCAGCGGAGCCCATGGATCTATCTGCCAAATACAAGGTAGAGGAAGACGGAAGAGGAAGGCCAGCTGAGGAAGAAGCCAGCTGGAGACACTGATTTCAATCCCACTGCTGCCACACCTTGTTGTCTGCCCAGAAAGGACAGACTTGTCAGGCCTAAGAGACCAAGGTCCCTGAGCATGACTAACAGGGGGCAGCATGAACAGCTGAAAGCCAGGAGGAATCCCTGAGGGGAATGAGCATGCCAAGGAAAGCAAGAGGCTTAGTCCTTCTGCAAAGAGAAGCAATACTGAGAAGTGAGCCCCAGATCAGAGCTCACCCAGCAGGCAGCTTCTGCCATGCAGGGCAAGGTCAGCCCTCAGCGTTTAACAAGCAAGAGTCAAAATGCTTTTCTAGAACAAACAGCTGTTAGCAACACATTTAGGAGGGGACTATAGTGACAGTAGCTCTTCACAGGGAGAGTACACAAATCGAGAGGCCTCCATCCCCAACCCCCAGGGCCACTACCTGCTCGGGAGGTTGGCTTCAGTTCCAGGCTCTCCTGATCCGTGGCATCTAGGATCTTATACTTGCTTTTCCTCTTGGGTTTTCCTTTCTGCCTGAAAAACACAATCCCCACAGCTGCTCAAGAAGGGGGTTCTGTGTGAGATTAGGGAGCTCACCACAGGGTGACGGCCAGACTACATAGAGGGCCCCGTCCTGGTGAGAGCTGCTTAATGGGAGGACTGTTTTCCCTTGCTTTCGCAGCAGCAGGAAGGTGGCGACTGTGATTTGTTCTTCAAGTAATGCCTCACCAATTCTGGGAAAGGAAGGCGACTCTGACTATCTTACCATGGAGCCACCGCTCCACAGCAGCAAGGAAGGAGAGACTGGTTAACAACACAAACGTAATGGGGTACAAGCTTGTCCTTCTCGCCACACACAGGCCAGTAAGTCAAGGGGAAAGATGAATGGGGTGAGAAAAACGAATTCACTCAGAAAATCAGCAAACCGAGGAGATGGCGGACTCCTGTCCCAAAGAACCATCTCCCCCAGCATGATATTTGAGCTTTTCTGTTAGGGTGGAGGAAGTGGGAGGAAGCTGGAGTCGAAAGGTGACTGATGTCTGCAGACATCCAAGGAAGGCTGTGTAACTTCTCTGTCCTAGGTTGGTTGATATCTGTAGGAATCTGATCATGTTTCTGTGAATCTCAAACATAGCACAGGCATATCTGAAGGTACTTGCTTATCTCCTTGAGTGAGGTAGGTCTCAGGTTAAAACAACAGTTTTTTGTTCATCTCAGCTATAAGCAAAATTCCTTCGATGATTAACATGCCTACGTACAGGGCCCAGCAGAAGTTTCTAAGCTGTAGGTCACAGCAGCAAGAGAAAGAGGCAACGTGGAGTCAGGCACAGTTTCTCCCTATTACATTAAGAGAACAAAAACCCTGTGCTTGAGGGGTGGGGGGGTGAAAGAAAGCATCTACTAATGGTGGTTGTCTCAGGCTGGTGGAAATTATCAAAAATTATTTTCACTTTCTAGGTTTCATGTGAAACCTAGGCTCAATATTGCAGGCTCTATCTCAGCTCTGTCACGTATCAACTGTGTGTCCGTGGACAGGTGGGGTTGTTTTCCTGGGCCTCCATTTCCTTAGCTGTAAGATGAGCAAAGGTTCTCATATACATTAAAAAAAAAGGTATTACAGGGGTGCCTGGGTGGCTCAGTTGGTTGAGCGTCTGACTTCAGCTCAGGTCATGATCTCACAGCTCGTGAGTTCGAGCCCTGCGTCAGGCTCTGTGCTGACAGCTCGGAGCCTAAAGCCTGCTTCATATTCTGTGCCTCCCTCTCTCTGCCCCAACCCACTCACATTCTGTCTCTGTCTCTCTCAAAAATAAACAAATATTTAAAAAAAAATTATAATTTAAAAAGTATTACCTACAAAATGTTATCATGGTGCCTGGCACACAGCAGTGTAGAAATCATACTTATTATTAATAATGAAAAGCATACAATAAATATTCCCATTAAATATCATTTGAGAGGAAGACTCAAACAAAAAAACCTAGAACACTTAATCATGACTAATCTAAGTCTACAGTTACGTGAAAGTACATAGACACGTGAATCCCAACTAGAAAGGAAGGCATAAAAATTGAGAACTCATGTGTCAAGTGGTGAGACAGGTGGAGTGGAGTAATACAGAACACATATCCTAGACAGATGTGACTCAGGTCCACATTCCAGGCCCATCATGGCTATGGCCACACTTCCCAGGTTGTGCATCAGTGCAGTGACAGCCACTTGGCTGAGGGGTGTGTTCCTGCCCTCAGGAGTGGCAGAGGGTAAGGAAAGCCTTTCTATGCATGCCTTAGGTGGGCCAAACGACTTTAACAGTGACAGGAAGGGAGGGACCCCCCAAGACTTAGCACCTTCCACGTGGAAAATGCCAGATACCTCCCTAATGAATGAAGACGCAACTAGAAGCTCTAATGAATTTTCAAGGAGAATCCATCTTACCTCTTACAACAACAGATCACAGTCCAGGACAGGATTCCCAGGGCAACAACGATGACAAAGGAAGCAATGATAACATACAACACGCTCCATTCTGCCAAGAGAAACAAAATGGTGAGGGCTGTGAAGAGAGAGGGGCCAGCAGGACAGTCTGGGCTGCCTCGGCCTCGGGCAGGTGGCTTCACTCTGCAGACAGGAAGGCTGCTCAGGGAAGGTGAGACCTTGCAGTTGTAGGCAGCTGAAGCTTTCACCTTTCTAAACCATCCCTGCTGAGACCCTGAGGCAGTGTAGCAGGTTGTAAAGAGCTTTCCCAGAAGGAAAGGGGGAACAGACACTTGCAGACTTCCACTAGGCTATGGCACAGAGACACCCCACAAAAGACAGGAGGCCTTGCAGCCAGTCTGATCTAGGCTGCAATTTGCAGTTGGTCTGATTTAAGCTTGGTTCTTTGTACAACACTGCTTCAGAGCTCTGCTGTAACCCTGAGCAGCATGGAGGAAGGAAGTAAAAGTCCTCTGCAAACAGAAAATACACAGAGTTCTTCTCCTCGCTTGCTCATCTGCCTCGGAAACACCAACACCCACCTGCTCAACTCAGAACTACAGTCAGTGCCAAACCGGCTGGCACAGCACCAGGCAGAAAACTCACCACAGTTGCTGTCTCCGTCCCTCAACTGCACCTTGATGAAATTCTCCATCCAAAAAGGGTCACAAATACAGCGTTTGGTGAATGAATCACAGTGGCCATGGTCAGAACAGTTCAACTGGCATGCTGAAAGTAGTAGGAAAGGGAAAAGGTCAACAGGAGTCAGAGCCAGACTGGCAGCTGCCAGCGCCCCTGCTGTGGCCCGTGGGGATACCCACCCCGAGGGCTTTTACAGCTCGGGCATATTGCCCATGATCATTGCCACGGTCAGATGAAACTGGAGCAGTCAGGCCACTGAAGACAGTTCCGGCTGCTTTTACTTATTGTTACTCTCTGCCAGCAGTACGTCATCTTTCATGGCCCACAGACCCCCCCTTCTTTGCATCGTTTAATTGCCAAAATAAAATACATGGTATTACAAAGGAAAGCAATTATATTGCATATGTTTTTTAAATATTAAAGAATATAAAATTCTAAGCTAATTATACATATACATGTGTCTTTATGAAAACATCAAGTAACAAGATTCAGAAGCAAGTCTAACAACTGTCATGATTTTGAAGTAGTGATGAGTAGTGATACTTCATCACGTAGTGTGCTATGACGTTATTTGTGATTCCTATTGCCTTAAAGTCACAGGTTCTGTTAATATTACTGGAGTTTGTCGCCCACCTTCACAACAGAGGGAAATAATGAACTTCAGTTAAAGGTGAGTGAAAATAAAGATGTCATTTTCTTCCCATTCAAACTCCTTGCCCCTCTGAACACTAGCTCATGGACCCATGGACCCCAGGTTAAAACCTCTGCAACAAGTCAGGACTCTTCCATGTCCCTGGTAGTGGAGCTAAGCGATTATATCCATGTTCCTCAAGAACAGGTGATGAAGCCTGAGGACAGCAGGACTGTGGTGAACTGTGGGCACTGGGCAGGCTTGTATTCCCAGCTTCCCAGAATTACTCACTGACAGTATTGATTTCCAGGGCTCTGAATATCAGAAAGTCTGCTTTTTGCTTCCGCAGCTCATTCTTGAGCATCGCTGCCACCTCATGGCCTTTGAAGATCTGGTGGGGAGGCTCGTTTTGAACAAAAAATACCATCTTGGTGCTGCAGAGACATGCAACAGTATGAATGAGCTAAAGCCGTCAGCAATAATAGCAGTAGCTGCCATTTGCTAAGCACTTTATGCCAGACACTGTGCGAAGCATTAGACACATTCTCTCACAGCAAGCCAGTGAGAAAGGTGTTATCAGCGTCCTCTCCATTTTACAGAGGACAACACTAGGGCTCAGAGGGGTTAAGTAACTTGCCCAAGGTCACACAGTTAATTATGGCAGAGCCAAATTCCAACCCTGGTATGTCTGACTGCAACACCTATGCTTTTAGAAATGCCCTAAGCTGTCCTAGCTAACAAGACGACCCATTCCAAACAAGTAACTGGAGGTCAGGAAAATGGAGATTTGGTTACAACTACATCTCTGCTGTCAGCCTTTTAACAGCTAAGACTGTGGTGTGGTGCTGTTGGGTCTGTGCCTAGGTTACCTATAGGACAAACCATAATGCTCTGAAAAATGTATGTTGTTGGACAGCATCAAAGCATTATCCATGGGTCAAACAGCCAAATGATCATTACTGTGACGGCAACAAGAAAGACCCCACACAGTGGTGTGGCTGGTGCAAGATTATACTACCCCATGTCCAGAATCTGTTTGCTTTCTGTCAACTTCTGTCCAGGGCAGGCCATGTTTGATCTCACCTCTATATGGGCACAAAGTCTGCTGTCTATGCCTTGGCCTTAAGAGGCCTTTTGGAGAGCCCCCTTGACTCCATGTTAGTCTCACAAATGAACCTTCTCAATCAGTGGGTCACGCTGGGTTGTAGGTGTGCCCAAGATATTGATCCCCTCAGCACACAGAGTGGCTGGCTGGGACCCGGAGGCCCCAGACCAGTTGCTTCCAGTATAACCAGCCTTGTCTATTTATCCCAAAGTGCCATACACATAGCATCACTGCCTATGTGTATCATGACATAAAAGTTTGGGAAGCACTGTCATAAAAGACTTCATAAAGTCCTCTGCACAGTGAGACTAAGGGTGGGGTATTATAAATTTCAGAATCAAGACACAGACCTTTGTCATAAAAATGTGTGGTCCATTTCTCATTTTCTCCCAGTTACCTAATCCATGCGAACAGTTTCAATTTCTCTATATATACCAATAACCCTCAAATATTTATTTCCTCTCCCCTAGTCTTTCCAGAATGACCACATCTACATCTGCAGAAGCTTGCTGGGACATCCACCCCATCCGTATCTCTCATAGGTACCTCTAACCCAACAGGTCTCAAAATAAACTTACAATAACCAGCAACCGAGCACTCTCTGTGTGGTAGGGATACGAACATTCTCTTATTTAACTCTCAGTAACAATCCTACAAAAGTGTACAAGTGGCAGGCTAGGCTTGGAGAGGGGCAGTACCTTGCCCATCATCCCAGAGCAGACACTAATGGAGCAGGGCTCAAAAGCCAGGTCTGTCTGGTGTCTGCCCCATGCTCTTTCCTGCTATCATAGACTCCCTGCCTGCAAGCCTATCCTCTTGAATTCCTCAACTTGGCCAATCAGTCCAAGTCAGAAACCCAGAGCCACCGTGCTGCTTCTCTTCCTCATGCATCATCTTCCAGATGCAGGGAGAGCAAGTGTGCTGGCAAACCCTTCTGTGACACGTCCAGCAGCACTCTTGCTAATGTCTTAGCACTACTTCTGCCCAGCCAATCCCCACCAGCTTGGGTCAATCCAGGCAGCCACTTGCCCTGTTCCTATTCACAGGCTGCCAGCAGAGATTACAAAGAAAATCCCTGGGGTGCCCAGGTGGCCTGGTGGGTGAAGCATCCGACTTCAGCTCAGGTCATGATCTCATGGTTCATGAATTCGAGCCCCATGTCTGGCTCTGTGCTGACAGCTCAGAGCTTGGAGCCTGCTTTGGATTCTGTGTCTCCCACTGTCTCTTTTGCCCCTCCCCTGCTAGCACTCTGTCTCTCTCCCTCTCTCAAAAATAAATAAAACCACCCCAAAAAAAAAAAAAAAAAGGTCTTATTATCATGCTCTGACCCGGTGAAACTTCAGTGTTAGATTCACCTGGAGAGCATGGAAATTTCAGGCGCCCAGACCTCACTCCAGACCAACTGAATCATAATCCCTGGGGGTGAGGCTCAGGTAATGGCACCTTCATAAAAGCTCCAGGTGGTGCTATCAAGTAGCTAGAATTGGGAGCCACCACTCTAACCTCATGTCTCTAACCTTGGATGAGATCTCAATGCTGTTCAAAGCCAGCATCCTTTTGCTGGAACTGCTGTACCTAACCTTTACCATTTTCTTCATGCTGCCCACCTCCTTCCCACCTTCTCAAAGCAGATGGCCTGGCCTCCACTTTCAGAGACAAAACCCAGAACGCTAGTATCAATGCTCTCGAATGCCATCCTGTCTCTAAAATCCATCCTTAACAGCACATTTTCCTGCTCTTCCTCCCATCTCCAGAGAAAGTGGCACACCTGCTCTGCCCACAGCCAGTCCCCGAGACCTGCCTCTATTTGGAACCCACCTCCCCAGTCTCCACCTTCTACTTTTCCTCTGCACCTTCCCTGAGTCTATAAAAGTGCTCAAGTATTTCCTGTCTTTAAAAGGTGTTCTTTTGATCTACCTCCCATCTTATTTTCAGCACCAACCTCTTCAAAGAGTGTTTTATTTACCATCTCTGTATCCTCCAACCATGACAGAATTTGCCCTCTGTCCCCAACATCTAAGTAAAATGCTCTCACTGTAGTCCTGACGATCTAATCATAAAGCCAAAACCTGTGTCCTCACCATACTCTTCCTCTGTGGCATCTGAATCCCCTGGCAGCCCCTAGCTGCCAGCCGCCTCTTAACTTCTAGCAGACCACTCCCACCTGCTTTTTCACTCACTTCTCTACTATTGCTTCCTAGTTTCCTTTGCTGGCTCTTTTCTCCTTGCCTCATCCTTAAATACTGGGGTTCTCCAGAGTGCTGGACATTACCCCCAGTGGGACTCATCTGTCCTTCCAGCTTTGATTCCTGCCTGTATGCAGTGATTCCCTATCTTCGGCTTTTCCTTCTGCCCCAAGTTCCAGCCCGTATTTGCCACTGTCTGATGAAATCTCTCTCCATGTAACCCATGAGACACCCTAAATTCAACAGTCAAAACTGTTCTCTTTTCTTTGAAACTGGTTCCTTCTGTATCCGTAATCTCAGTTAATGGCATTCACCATCTATCCAGGCATCAAAACCTAAAGCCTCATGTTTGATGCCTCATTCCCCTTCATTCCAAAGAATTACTAAGTCCTGCTGATCTGCCTCTATTTTCTTTTCATTTCTCTCTTCTGTCATTCCATTGCCACTACCTTAACTTAGGTTTATCACTTTTTTACTAAGACTAGTTCAAAAGCTTCCTGGTTGGTTCCCCAGCCTTTAGTGTCTGTCTGTCTCTCTCTCTGCATCTCTCTATTTTGGTCTAGCCTCCACACTAGGGGGTCTTCCTTAAAAAAACAAACAAACAAAAAAAAACAAAAACAATTTCTAATTTCCTTGCTCCAAAAACAAAACAAACAAAAACTTCACACACATAAAGGAATCTAACTTGAATCCCCCCCTTCCCAAACTATTAAAACTAAACTCCCTGACTTGCTTATGACTATTCTCCATCTACACAGCCAGTCTTATCTTCCACCATGTCCTGGGCCTGGTAAGTGCTCTGAACCATATGACTTCCTCCAGAGAGAACTCTGTACTTTCATACCACAGGATCATGGCTCATACTTTTCAGCTATTATGAATTTCCTCCTAGTCCTTCTATGCTTGCTCAATGTAAGTTTTACTTCTTCTGGAAGATCTTTGGATCACACCCTGCCCCAACTCCTCTGGAAGAATTCATTGGCCTTGCCTCTGTGTGTCTCCATGACACCCACACATTCTGTCAAATTCACCCTGTACTGATGTTACATACTCATCTTGATTATTTTCCCTATGAGACTATGGCCTTCAAGATAACGGACCTCTTCTGACCTTGTACCCTGGTACCCTGCTGCAGTATCTAGTACAGACTATGTGACCTGTACTAGAAGAGAAAATTTCATTAAAGAAATAGACACCATGAGTGGTTCTTGGTCAGAGAGCCCACCCTTCTCTATCTACCCACACTATTTCTTAGCTCAATCAACAAGCCCAGGGGGCCCCTGGTCTTTCCTTTTCTCCCCCCCATTCATTGCCCAGCTACCTCTGCTCCGTGTACGGCTGAATCTTTTGCACAATGATGTCGGAATCCAGCACCCCCAGGAGGACCCCAATCTGGCGGATGAACATCCCCTTCAGCCTCTCAGTTAGCTGACTGACGTTGACATCCAAGATGATCTCCACCAGGTTGTTTTTCCTGGGATCTGGAAAGCATGTGGATCAGTCATGGCTTTGGAAGTAGGAGAGTTAACACAGACCTGCCATTGTGTGTCTGTTCTGGCACAGGAGAAAAAGTAGTGAGAGCATTCAGGAATGCAACTGACCTCCTGCAAATGGAAAGGGACCATACTGAATTGCTACTAATGCAGTCTGGGGCTGGTGTGGAGAGCTCTATACCAACCTGACAATTACCACACGTGTGCTGGGGATCAGGCCATAACAGGGAGGCTAGGGGTTTGGTGAAGGGAGTGGGAAAGAAGAACACTTCGAGGTCTGTTCTCAAAGCTTCTGCCCAGCTGGCTTTGCTGAGCTCTCCAGGCCAAGTGGGGGATATGTACAATCTCTCCTGATCTGTGTCTGACTTTCAGTGCCTTGCTGTGCTCTGTCTACAACAATGGGAGGGAAAATGTCCATCTCAACAATCTTATTGATCCTGGAAATGCATCAGCCCTACAGGTTTGAAAACAGTAAACAAAAAATTTCCAGGCAGCCAAGAAACAAGGACTTCGCCTTAGAGCAATATCACAGCTGCACAATATTTTTACGGCTCTAGAACTGTGAGACCACTGTCCTTCATTTCTGTGTCCTAGAGGCTGTGCTACACTTGGAAGTTAAGTGATTAATCACAATACCTTATTCCCATAATTGGATGCACCATTTGCCTGTTCTGATGTATCATTTACATAATTAGTAGACTATCTGTGATCTGATTTTAAACACAGAAGAGACTTTACAGTGTCTTGGCTGTTGTCCTTCATAGAGGTAGGACAAGGACTGGAAGACCTGCCAAGATCCTTTCCCATCTAAGATACCTGTACATGAGCTTGGCCTATATAAACAAGAGTAGATTTAAAGTTAATACCTTCGTATCAGATGCTCAGGAATTTATAAAGCTCTACCCCACCCCATACTCATTTCCTCCCTAATACTAATCTAGCCTCAAAGCAAAATAAAAATATAGTTCTATGGAAGAAAGAAATTTTATCTCTATAAATCTGAAAAATGTAAAGGACATCAGTTACTTTACCTTCCTTGGATTATCAGATAAAGCCTGAGGCTGAACTTATAAAAATAAATTGTTTTCTGCAGCTGTGTGCTGATGAGGCATCATGACTCAAGTTATTTCTCTGCTCAGATTCCCGAAGCACCCAGAGCCCTCTCTCATCTGTCACGTGGTGAGTAGGCAGTGCTGGACTAGGGGCACAAAGGCCTGGCTCTGACACAACTGCTGTGTGACGCTGAGCAAGCCCTGCCCTCTCTGAGTTTCAGTTTCTCCATCTGAGATGAGTTGGGGAGCAGGGATCCACACTCACTCCTGTATGGGTAGGAGGGATACTGCTGGAACAGAGTCTCCAAGGATTTTTCAGCTTGGGGTTTCTAGAGTGTTTAGAAGCTGGCTTTGCCACTTGGCTCTGTTCTTGCTGGGCAGAAGGGGTCCCAGGACTGAGGTCCTGCTGGGCTGAGCCGGCAGTCCCACCCAGTCCCAGCGCCAGATGAACTCACCAGGCTTCACCTCCACGGTGGTCCGGTCTGTGTCACTTTCCCCCTTCGCATCAGTCACATGCAGGTGAAATGTGTAGGTGCCCTCAACCAGGTTGGAAAGAAAGAGGATCGGGTGGTGGTCAGAGTGATTCAGCACCTCCTATGGAGTTGAACAACATGGCTACGTTGCAGAGCAAGACCACACTCCTTTCTTGGGGTCAGGTACTGCTTCTGTTAGGACTAGGCCCCCTCTGGGAAGCTACTGCTTTTGTAACAGCTCTGAAGCCCACAGCTGCCAAGATCAGGGCAGAGGAACATATTCTGTGCCATACTAACTTGCAGAGTGGCCCTAGGAAAGTCATTCAGGATCCTTGGATTTCAGAGGGCAATCCAGGTTTGACACAAGACCCCTTGGTTAAAACAGATACTGGGATGTTTGGCTCAGCCTCCTCTCCCCATCTCACCACCTTGACCCCATATAGCTCTCTAGTTCCTGGCACTTACGCCTGCCGCTGGGCTCCCCTCATCTCGGGTCCAGAGGTAGCTGACTATTGCCTTATCATCTGAGGACTTGGAGCCATCCAGTTCTGCTGTGTCCGTGGGCAAGGTAATCACCACACTCCCAGTTATCTTGGCTACAGGTGGTTTGTTCATTTCTAACCAAAGAGACATCAATGAAATGACATAACATTCTGGAAAAGAAAGAATGCTTCTTCATGATGCTAATGGGGAAATTAACATCAAAAGCATTTTAAGGGGCACCTGGGTAGCTTACTTGGTTAAGCATCCGACTCATGGTTTCAGCTCAGGTAATGATTTCACGGTTCGTGAGATTGAGCCCCACATCGAGCCTGTCATGGAGTCTGCTTGGGATTCTCTCTCTTTCTCTGTCCCTCCCCACTCATGCTCTCTCTCTCTCAAGATAAATAAACTTAAAAAAAAAAAAAGCATCTTAAATGGAGAACTGTTTTAATTGCCTATCCATGCCAGCAACTAACAGTGTAGTAGAATTTTTTGACAATAAACCAACTTTTAGTTAGTTGGGGGTTAGGACCCAGTGAAGACCAGGCTTCAGTTCCCCTCTCTCCATGCTAAATAAAACCCAGGCAGAGCCAGAGAGCTCATGATTAATAGTATAAATTTGAAGCCACCAGTGTCACAGGTCCTGAGACTCCAGTCCCGCCCAGAGTGACATTCTTCTGACACCATACAGCAGAGGGAACAAGCATAGTTTTCTTCTGTGTCCTCCTAGCAGCTTCCCCTGGAAGGATTCCATCTCTTCGCTAGGGAAGCGCATGATGATTGGAAACAAAGGCCCAAACTGGTTTAAAGACCTGGAGGTTAGGTTTCATGCTGCTGATACCACAAATTCTCTTTACAGTATGGCCTAAAATGTTATTTTCTGAACATCTTCTTTTATTCTTTCCTTAATACTCTAATAGAGAAAAAGGAAAAAAAGACCTCTCTTCTCCTGCGCCACCCCCCTGCCCCCTGCCCCCCCACCCCCCCCACCCCCCCACCCCCGCAGCTTTGTTTACTCAGGTGTGTATTCTCTACTGAGCTCAAGATATTGTAGCTGGAGGCCACCTGTGCATCTCCCATCAGCTTACAGCCCTCTCCCAAGGCCATCACGGGTCACGTGCCTGTAAACCAGAGCAAGCCAATCAATGCTCGCCTCAAGTTGGCCTCAGCTGGCTCACAGGAGGAGCAGAGCAAACTACAGTGCAGGCCAGTCATTCTAAGGTCTGACAGCAGGTGTCACTGCAGCTAGCAGGAGAGTCACAGAAACCCCAGGTCTCAGCAGCAGAGGCAAAATAAAAATGCAAAGGAAAAAAACCTAATTCTTTCCCTATTCAATTGAGAAGGAAGGCAGGGGAAGGGTGACAAGAAATTAAAAGTCACCTTATAGGCACTCCCAATTAAAGGTTGTTTTAGAAAAGCACATAACAGGAGCCCCTGGGTGGCTCGGTCAGTTAAGCTTCCAACATCGGCTCAGGTCATGATCTCATGATTTGTGAGTTCGAGCCCTACATCGGGCTCTCTGCTGTCAGCACAGAGCCTGCTTCGGATCCTCTGTCTCCCCCTCTCTCTCTGCCCCTCCTCGCCTATCTCTCAAAAATAAACATTAAAAAGAAAAAAAGTTCATAACAGCTGCCCTTTCCCCCAACTTATCCCCCACCCCTTGTCTCTCATCAATTTCTGCAGCCAAAAAAGAGATGCCTGATTCCTCAGTTATCTCACCCAGAGGCTGCACCAACCCAAGACAGGGAGGTACCTTCTTTGACAATGACATTCACAGAACTTTGGCTTTGCAGGTTCCTCTCATCTTTGACGGTCAAGGTGAACACGTAGGTTCCTACTTGTAGCCCTGTCACAGTGGCGACACTGCTGTTAGCATTCTCGAGCTGCACCCCATCGGGTCCCCTGGACAAAGATGGAAACCAAAGGGTAGAGTTGTACCTGTCTGCTGTTCTTCCATCCTTGACTCAGCAGGAGCAGACAATTACTGCCTCAGCTGATGCACAAACTATTGTTTCCCAGACCTTGCGAGGACATGTTTAAAAATATTACATCTGGACAGAGTGTCATTTGGCACCAAAATACAGCTACCTGCTGATCAGAAAATTCCATTCACCAGCTTTCAAACACATCTAGCCTTATCCTTTTTATGAGTTTCTAGAACATTCAAACTCTGCTGTTCCAGTTTGTAAAAGGAAGAAAGCGCTCTGAGCAGGTCCCTGATCAAAAGAACGATTTCAGAGTGATGTTTCTGAAAAGCATTTCTGGCCCAGTAGTTGGTTCAGCTCTTGCCAGCAAAGAAGCAAAATGCGTTTCTTAATCATATGCCAAACTCCCTCCCACTGAAAAGTCAAGGAAAGGAAATGGGCCAAAGCTGCAGAGGAACTCTCAGCAAAACCATCCTCTTCTTAGCAGCTCTGAAGCCGAGCTCCCAGACAGGGGCCACAGAGGCCCCAGGACACCCTGCATCCTTCTTTCTCCCCTGTGGCCTCACATAGCAGCCTGCAGCCAGAGAGTGAGCTCTGTGCTAACATCCAGGCACAACTCTGCACATACCAGAGAGCCCTTCTGTTCAAGGAGCAGAACGCCCCAGAGAGCTTTGTTTAAAATTAAGAGATGACCAGAGAAATCTGCAGTCTTCCAGGTTTTTGCTTTATTTTGCTGTTTAAACATATAATCTCTGGCCCTAGTCATCCCTCCTGAAACAGACTCTCCTCCAAGAAGCTACTCTAAGCACTATTTCTGCTATACGATTTCTACTCAAATGAAGGTTTATCAGCTGTCTTTAACAGTTACGACGCAAACACACTGGGCTGAGGAGGATTAGGTTCTCCACAATAGTCAAGAGCTGAGGAAACGAGTTTCTAGAATCCAACTCACCAACTGTAAAGCCCAGTGGTTTCTATAGTCAAATTATAGCCCCTTCCCACCCATTTTGAATGCCCTAGTCACCAACAAAAACAAAAAAAAAAACTCAGTCTGTCCTTAGTTGCTACCTTTAGAAACTAAGAATGCTTTTTAACTCTTCCTTGGAATTCCTTTGCTTTCTGTGGGATCCTGCATACAATCTGAGTTCCATTTGTTATGGTTTAAAGGAGCTGAAAGAAACTGTGAGAACCAGAAATGGTTCGATTAGGTAATTCCAGCTTAATTAGTATTATTTTGGTTAGTGCCTTTGGCCTCTCACTAACATAATTGGTAAATGATGTCTTTAAGGAAACAATAACAGAGTAATGCTTTCATTGCGCAGATGAATTTTCAGTTCTCTTTAATAGCTGCTCTGCCCTATCCACACTGCCAGCCTTACCCAGTTAATTTTGAGCAACAGTATTTTTCTGCTCCATTACCCCTTCCATCCCGCCTCTCAAGTGTAATTAAACTATGCATTTCGGCAGATGGATTGTACCTGTAAAAGCACCAGGACCACAAAGTACTAACTGGGGACTAGCTGATGATAAGCATACTTTTTTCTTACAAAAATTATGTTATATCATTTTCTTAAGAGTTAGTTTAGATTGCTAACGTTTCTTTCTCAGTCACCAAGCCACCCCCGTTGCCCCCTTGGATAAGCCAGTAAGAACAAGTGAACTCTTAAAAGCAAGTGACATTTTGTTCTTCAAAGGTCTGGAGGCTGCATAAATAAGGGTTTTGTGTCAATACTCACTGTGTTTTCTCCCAGAGATAGGAGATAATTTTCTGATCATCTGAGCTTTTGCTGCCATCCAGGGTTGTGCTGTCCACAGGAAGGATCAGCTCCTTATCCGGGCCTGCATCTGCTTGTGGAGGCTTGTTGTTTTCTAGAAGACAGAGACACAGAGGTCAAAAGAAGGTAGTTTGGCTGGGAAAAGAGAGGAGCCACCGGGACATATGTTCTGGAAGCCATCAGGACTCTGCCTCTCTGCCCAGAGAACAATCAGATATTGTGGGTCAGGGAGCTCATGATGAATGTAAGACTGAAAGATATAAAACTATTCTGAAAGAACATGGCAGAACATAACAAAGTTGTAATGCCATGCTAAATTTGAAATGTAATACTATGGGAGTTCAAATGAAAGAGTCTGAGTGATAAGATAGGGCTTTCTTGAGGAAGTGGGCTTTAAGCTATCCCTTATAGGACATGGTAGGTTTTGGGATAACAGAGACTCTATCTGCTAGGTCCCCTGGCAGGCACGATGACTAGCCAAAGGCAAGGGCACAAGCTGAGGCTGTGAAGTACTCTTTCTCTCTAGCTCTGAAGAAAGCACTTGGAACGGACAAGTGAAGTTGCCAGGGTCCCCGTGGACTGGTGCCTCCCACTACCGCTGTGTAGCTCAGAACCCAAACCCTCTTCTCCCCTATGGTTCAAAGGACCAGCCAACAGAAGAGTCTGCGCTACAAGGTTGGAACTTACCAGGCTGCACAATAACAGTCACTTGAGCAGTGGCCTGCTGTCCTATCGTGTCAGTCACTGTGAGCTGGTAAGTGTAGTCTCCTTCTTGCATGGCAGAGAGCTGCAGGGTTGGTGTTCTAACACCCTGGATGTATAAATACAGACAAGTGGAAAAGCAGACTCCCAGAATCACAACATCATACAGTAAGTCCTACTCTGGTCTAAATGATGCACCCAGTTCTCTAAAGCTAGTGAGTGCAGCATCAAACACTGTGGGACATCCTGTTGAAAGTAAAAGGTTCCCGTTTCAAGGGAACAACCTTCCCTGACAGCAGCACTTTCAAATAACGTCAGAGCTCTCCCCAGGGAAAGGAGTACAGGAAACTGTGCACAGATAACCAAGATCATCAGTCTTTATGACCCAAGCCAGAAAGAAGGCCATGAGCATATAATAAAACAACATGCTTTTAAAACCATGTTCTTCCTGCTGAGGCCACTCAGTCATCAGAACAAAGCTGCCTCAGTAAAACATGGCAACTCAAGAGGTTATGCAATGCCATGCTGTCCCCTTGCAGGTTCGTGCAGATGCTGCAGCAGCAGAGAAACCGAACATCATATCTAAACAAAAGCCAGGTGAAATGTGAGCTTTAAGTCATGCCTCCGATTTGGAAACACAGTGTCAGAAGGAACATTATACCCAATTTAGGGCAATGCAGGAACTTCCTCTAGAAGAGTGAGCAAACCCTGGCAGCCTCTGGGCTGAATCTAGCTTGCAGGCATTGTGTTTGGCCTGCAGTGTCTTAGAAGTTGGAAATTTTCTTTTTTTTTAATTTTTTTAAGATTTTATTTTTAAGCAATCTGTACACTGAATGTGGGGCTCAAACTCACAACCCCAAGGCCAAGAGTCCCATGCTTCAGTGACAGCAGCCAGCCAAGCACCCCGAAAGTTGGAAATTTTCACATAAATGTCTAGAATTCCATTTTCTCTTGAAAAGCTGGTCTATCTAGGAATATATGAGAGCATATTTCCATGTGGCAACAACCAGCTGGACCTGAGGCACAGATGGCCACCTCAGTCAGGGGTTATGTTGTATGATTAGCCAAAGGCCCTATTCAGTTTTACTTACGTTACCTGCCTGGTGACAGATCTAGTCTCTTCTTAAATATCTCCTGAGAGAAGATGCTCACCATCTAGCCAGGCAGGCTACTCCAATCTGTGGCAGAGCTCATTAAGATCTGCACCCTTGTAGCATCAGAGTAGACTGACTCTCTGGAACTGTTCTAAAACAGCTCCCCTTTTTCATCTCATCTTTTTCTCTAATACTAAACACTGAAGACAAAGATTTTGCTAATGTGTTCATTAAAGGCCCCTTAAATTTTCTAAGTTTTTTTTTTTTTTTTTTTAATTCTAACCTTCAATGTTCTATATAAATCTGACTTTGGTAATTACAATGGGGCAAAAAGAAGCCTCCGTAGGGCAGCCAGCCTAGGAGCTCTGACTCCCCTGCACAAGAGAAGGCAGAAGCCGCTCCCTCCTACCTGCATCTCCACCACTTTCCCCTTGCTGCTTGGGCTGAGTGACCACTCATAGCTGGTGATGCCATGATCATCGGTGCTCTGGTTCCCAAAGAGGATGATGGAGTTTTGGGGCAGGGTGATCACTTGGTTGGGGCCCGCATTGGCCACAGGGGGATAATCCACGGCTTTGTTCACTGTCAGGCTCGCAGTGGTAGAGCTGGTTGCTCCATCAGAGTCTACTACAGTCAAGCTATCAGGGCAGAGAAAGCAGTGCAGTCAGGGATGGGCTTAAGGAAGAGGAATGTATCTGAGAAGACTGAAAATTGAGGCTAAGAAATACCAAGGCAGCAGGGGTACCAAATGGTAACCAAATCTTTACCCATTCTTCTTGCAAAGACAGAATAATACTAAATGCTAACACTGACTGAGTCCCAGGCACTGTTCCAGGTGCTTTCTATCTCACTAAATCCTCACAACAGCTCTATGAAGTACTATCCTCATTTTACTCCTCACATAGACAAGGAGACTGAGGCAGAGAGAGTCAGGACCTGAATCCAGGCAGTATGTCACCAGCACTGTTCTGGCCCACTGCCCACACTGTGTGTTCTGTGTGCTCGGGCCTTCACGAGCATTGTCTGGTCTGGCCCACACAACAACCGTAAAGAGCAGGCATCCTTAATCTCACTTTACGGGAAGCTGAGAGAGGCTGAGTCATCTCCCCAGGGCTATACAGTGGGCCAAGGTGCAAGCCCAGTTCTGTGACTGCAAAGCCCAGAAACCAAGCTTTAAGAACAGATAATCCCTTACAGGTGTGCTGTTTTGAAGGGACACATGCACCCCCATGTTTACAGCAGCACTATCAACAATAGCCAAAGTATGGAAAGAGCCCAAATGTCCATCGATGGATGAATGGATAAAGAAGATGTGGTATATATACACAAGAAGTACTACTCGGCAATCAAAAAGAATGAAATCTTGCCTTTGCAACTACATGAATGTAACTGGAGGGTATTATGCTAAGTGAAATTAGTCAGAGAAAGACAAAAATCATGACTTCACTCATATGAGGACTTTAAGAGACAAAACAGATGAACATAGGGAAGGGAAACAAAAATAATATAAAAGCAGGGAGGGGGACAAAACATAAGAGACTTCAAATATGGAGAACAAACAGAGGGTTACTAGAGGGGTGGAAGAGGGGGGATGGGCTAAATGGGTAAGGGGCATTAAGGAATCTACTCCTGAAATCATTGTTGCACTATATGCTAACTAATTTGGATGTAAATTTTAAAAAATAAAATAAAAAATAAATAAATAAATAAAAAATAAATAAAAATAAATAAATAAAAAGAACAGATAATCCCTGGCCCCTGAAGCTGTGGGGCTTAGAGGCATCCCAGTAAGTAGAGCAAGCTGACTGCAGCAGGCCCTCCTCTGTGCACACATTACAAGAAGGGGTGCCCCGGGCGGACAACCTTGAGGATGGACCAGGAGGGCTGGCTCTGGCAAGACAGGCGCCCGAGATGCAAATGAATTCTCCTACGCGACAGCCCCACAGTTTGTGCCAGTGTGAAATAGGATTTGCAAGAGAAAAAAAAAAATGTTCATTTATAAGAGCAGGCTTTTACCTAAATGATGCCTTCCAGCTGAACAGCCTAAAGCTTCTCTTGCCACCTCCAAATGTGAGCATAAGCAAGCAAGGAGGTTTGGGTTCCTTCCATTTTGCTGACAGAAAGAGGAAAAGCATCGAAAAGACATGTCGTTTGTTTAAATCTCACTGCCAGCCACAGACAGGGCCAGACACCTGTGGGGCTATGCCCCACAGCCTCACCTTCTACCCATGGCCTGAAGGGGAGTTTTGGTATTAGAGGCTTTTAGAAGAAGAGCACAAAAACATCAGACAAACAGACATGTGCAAATCAACAAACATTTCAAAAAAGAAAAATCCACAGAATCTTTCCTCTTTTTCCAGTTTCCTTGTTGTTTTCACATTTTTTTGTTTTCTTTTGTTTTGTTTTAAACATATCCTATTTGTCTCCTATTTCAGAGCAAAAGTAAGTTACAGACAAATGGCAAAAGGCAGCTACCCGTTATTCTTTCACCTCAAACAGTCCCGGGCTTCCATGCAAGGATACTGGACCCAATTAGCAGCTGACTACAGGGCCGGGGAAAGAGGCCACTGCCATATGAACATAGGGGAGAACGAAAGGTGAGTGGAACCAAACAGACTGGATCTTAATACTAATCAAACCCTCATCATTTCACAGATTGAAGGTTAGGAAAAAAAGAATCACCCCCAATACTGCATCCACCCAAATACTGTGGTTAAAAGTGCAGACCCGAGTCCTACTGCCTGTGTGACCCTGGGCAAGTTACTTAACTTCTCTGTGCCTAAATTTCTTAATCTACAAAATAATAGGATTAAATGAGCTACTGCATGGGAAGAGCTCAGAACAGTACTCACAATAATTGTTCAAGAAATAGTAGCTATTATTGTTACTTTTTTAAAAAGATCAACCTGGCCCAAGCTAAATTTCATAAATGCTAAAGCTCCTATATTAGAAATCTAAGGTAAAAAACCAACTCACATTTTCATTTTAAGCCCATGAGAAGGTTCCAACCCTGTTGAATGGCAGCTGCCTTTCAATCATCTGGTCTTGAGTCAATGAGAGTGCTAAGTCCTATTTATTTACATGGCAGGTGTTGTGCTAGGACATTTATCACTGTGCCCCTGGTAGTGTCTAAAACTTGACTCATCGCAGATCCAGTGGGGAAGACAGACACCCATGAATGAACTATTGCACCACGGTAGGTGCCACATAGAGGCACCAAGTGCAACAGTTCCGGGGAGAGACATATTCTCTCCTCTTGGAGGAGTCTCAGGACTCGTAGAAAACTGAGCAGGTCGCTAAGGATGGGCAGAACTCCAACAGATTGAGTAGAGCATTCAATGAACCATAAACAAAATATGTACAGGTCAAGTCAAGGAGTGGAACAGAATGAGCCCTGACTTGAGGGTTAGAGAACCTAGCTGAAACGTGTGACCCTAGAGAAGTTAGTAAATACACTGAGCCTCATTTTTCTCAGATGTAAAATGAGGATGGTATCATGTACATACAATGTTTGTATGATACTCACAAGTGCTCTGTAACATACAAGAAGTCTTGCAAACATAAAGAGGATGACTCTAGAGTCAGCCTCACACTCTTATTAATAACATCCTATAAAGTCGACACTAGTTCCCAGGACTATCTTTGAATCAAATTCTCTCAAAACGCCCCAAAAGATAAAGATCCTAGAAATCATATTGAAATAAAACACTAGTCAAAAGTAAAGATTTTGAGATCTCATAAGCTGAGGGAACATTTACCAAAGGGAAGGGACAAGATAGGAGTAGGTAGTTTCCTTCTAGATTTTTCCTGAGAAAAGGCAAAGGAAGGTGAGCCGTTTCACTTAATGACAGAAATCCTAAAAAAAAAAAAATGTTTGGAGATGTGCCAGATGCAGCTTTGAGAAGAGTTAACTGTGGTGGGTCCTGATCTACTATGCAAGAACATCTGCCCTAAAAACTTATCATTGGTGTGACCACAATCACCACAGGACTCAGAGAACTAATCGAGCCGAAGGCTGTATCATCAACTAAATCTACAATGACTTTGATATCTGTCAGAGTTACTCCTAGAGGAACATAAAACCCACAAGGGAAAAACACAGCCTAAGGTAAACTTGAAGGATCCTAATTTACCTGAAAGTGTAGTTCCCAGGGACGAGCTTACTTAGTTTTAATATGGCCGTATCTTCAGAAATCTTCTCTTCTCTCAGAGGTCCCTTAAGTTCTTCCCAATGGTATTGGACGATTTTATCATCATCAGTGCTTTCTTGACCATAAAGAAACATCAGTTACAACATGAAAGCACTGGGTCTCAGCACTTATCCAGCTTACACAAACTAGGGCAACTACCCAGAGATGTGAGGCTAGGAAAGCTTCATGAAATTACAAACTATCTCTCCAGAGTGTTTCTTCCCTAGGAGTATTGGGTCAGTCTGCCTCTCTATGAATATTCCACTGCGTAGTTATCCAAGGTCTCCAACACAGGCAATCTCTGGTTAAAATGCTACTGTATGAAAAAAGGAAAATCAAAAATTCTCAAACGCGTGAAAAGATACTCAGCCTCACTTAAAATAAGAGAAATGCACATTTAAATTACACTTCAAGTACTATATTTTTTTACCTACCCGACTGGTAAAGACCAAAGTTTCATAACACATATTATGGGTAAAGGTGTGGGGCAAGGCCCTCTCGCAAGTCATGGTGGACTTATGAGATACACCCTCTCCATAAAGAGTAATTTAGCACAATTTATCTTTGCCCTTACAGTTCCTCTTTGAGGAATCTATCCTACAGGTATATTTGCACATGTGTTAAATGTCACGCTTACAAGACTATTTATGGCAACGTTCTTTGTAATAACAAAAGACCAAAAATAACCTAATGGTCATCAACAGAGATTGAATGAAAACAAGTATATAGCCATACGACGACATTATACAGCCATGTAATGGAAGGCTATGTAATCATTAAGAGAAAAAAAAAAAATGAAACACTATTTCATGTACTGACTCAAAAAAATCTCCAACCTACAGAAACAAACATTGTACATAAAACTGTGTATTATGTGCTATCGTAAAGACTGTATATGTATTTTCATACATATGCATAGAATGCCTCTAGAAAGACCATAAAATAATACCGTTGATAGTCTGGAGGAAAACTGGACAGTTGGGAGACAAGGATGGTAGTGACTCTTCTCTTTATGCTTTTACTTACAATTTAACACTGACCTATTAAAAAATATAAAGTAAAATGGTAGTATGTGAACCCTCTGTACTTCTCTCATAAGTGCTGCTTCTTGTTCTCCCTTCTCTCTTTGCCTGCTATTCTTCTACCCTCCTCTTCTCACCAGTAACATAATGAAATGTTTAACCTTGCTAGAGATTCTTCTGCTCGTGCTCTGACTGCATCCGCCAAAAGCCGCTATTGGTGCCAAGACAATCAGTATAATGGGGCCTTAAGAGGTCTCTAAGGAAACCAAGCAAACTCTGGTGAGATGACAGGCCTGAAACGTCTTTCACATGCAGCCAGGACAAGTGGCAGAGATCCCAGAGTCTTCTCATGTCATCCACCAGGGGACACTACTCTGAAGGGTACAATGTTAACGAGCCCGGCCGGGGCATGGAGCACATTCTGCGAGTCTCTCCAGGAGGAGGCTGACAAGAGACTTGTTAGGCAGTGAGGGCTTGGGGAGAGCTCCTCAGTCAAGACCCTCAGTTACTTACCTTGCTATGAGAGGAGGGAGCTTTGTTTCCATAGCTAAAAATGGTGACTCTATCTAAGCAAATTTGAAAACCAGGAAGTTTCATACTAAAATAATGCTAAGTATATGCTCAATTCCACTTTCTTACCATCTCAAGAGAGCAGAAGTATTACTTCAAACAAGCCACATGGGGATTTTAAATGGGGTCTGTCTTGTTTTTTTACTTCCTAATCATTTGCTTGAGATGGGTAGTCCTCCCATAACATGGTCAAGAAGATGGGCCTATACAGAATGTGGACACAGTTGGCCCTGAATCTTCTACCAGACTTTTCTATCATAGTTCATAGTGAATGCTCTTCTAAAACATCACGTCTAGACAAATACTCACGGCTGCCATCAATGACTGTAGAAGTGGTTGGCAAAGAGATCTCCTGGAACTGTGGTGACACAATGGCAACGGGAGGCCGATTCTTACGAGGCTCTGCAGGAAAATGACCCAGAAGAAATTGGAAGAGGGGCTTTCTAAATTAGAGGAGGAGCAGGCCTATGTGAATGGATTATAAATCTGCTTCCATTACATAATTGATTTATTGGTTGCAGCATCACCAAATTAGAAAGTCACAAGACCAGGCTGCCATTCTACCATAAGATACCTGGAAGTGTTAAACCCTCTTCCAGGCCTGAAGATAGGCTCTGGTGCTGTCTTGTTCATGAAAAGTACTACAGCAGCACAAGCTGAGTAGAGGTGGATAACAAACAAGCTTTGTGCAATAAAGGCCTTGGCAAGCAAACTATTCCTTGGCACGGACTGTGCTAAAAAGACAATGGGAGATTTCTCAACCATCCCTGAGCTGATTGTGTGTGAGGTGACTAGGCCTGAGTGATGGGAGGGTCACAAACCACACTGTCTACTCAAGTGACTGTGAGCTAAAAACCCAATGGCCTTTTGAGAAATAATCCAATGGTCTTGATGTTAAACACATTTTTAATAAAGTGAAAGGACTACCTTGGTTACAAAGTTCAAGGAACAAAGAGAAAATAAAATCTATTACCAACAAAGGCAGAAAATACCATTTTCCAACTTCCCCCAAATTTCCCTGAAAATGCAAAACAAGATACTTTGCTACTGCACTGTAATTTACCAATGGTGGATCAGTTAAAAAAGAATGATGGGATTTGGTTTCCAAAGTGAAAGAAGACTGGCAAGGTTTAAATGAGGAATTTTGTGTGCAAAACCCGTATCTGGAAAGAGATCAGAAAGAGCCAGCCATTTGGCTGATTCTCCTTCTACATACTTCTCCTAAGCTCCTGGCTTTCTTGTGTCTCTTAATCACAACACATGGTCCTCTCTCAGCATGACCTACTTGGAGAAGTAATTCTCAGACAGACAGGCTATCGTTCAGGCCATACTGCACTGGGGGCCATGTGACTACTGTTTCTCCACCCAGCCAAATGTTCCAACTAGAACCAAAGTATATACTCTGCCACCTTAATCTTTTACTACATTGAACTAGGAATTGCCCAGTGAACATATTTAAAAAAAAAAAAAAAAAAAAAAAAAAGAATGGGAAACAAAAACCCCTCAAGTCAAATCTCCCCCTCTTTGGGAATCCTGCAGAGGGAGCAATGGAGACTCAGCCACAGCTTGGAAACACATACCTGGTTTTACTGTCACGTTTACATAGCCTTCCCCATGGGTATTTTGACCATCTACAATCACTCTGAATTCATACAGGCCTGGAGTAAGCTGTGGGAGTGAAAGAAGACAACCACAAAGAACAGCAATTCTATGTAAAATAACACGTATATCTGAACTTGCCATGCTGATACTGAACTCTCTTTTTTGCACTGTTTCCAAAATGGAGAAAGTAAACTAGCTAAGGAGATGAAACAATGAATTATAAACTAAAAAACCATAGCTTTTAATGTGAATCTTATTACCAGCTGACTCTAGAACAACAAAAGGGAATTCAATATCTCTATACTCCCATTTTCTTTTCAGAAGAACATTAAGGGCCCAACCATCCTATTTCACAGAGTTATGAAATTAAAATAATCATCTGTGCAAAGAAAACCATTTTGTAAAACTACCAAATAGCTCCCAAATATCTGAATATTTTTCCCTCCTGATTTCCACTAACGGTATAAACATAATATAAAGAAAATCACCCACAATCCCACTGTCTTAACACATCAGGTAACTGTATTTCTTCTCCTTCCAATCCTTGACCACATATAAAAAAATAGTTTTTAAGTAGTTCATTCATTCAGCAAACATTTACTGAGAACCAATCATGTACTGGACATTATCCTAGGCTTGGGGTTTAGAGATGAATAAGATAAGATTACTACCGTCAAAGAACTGGACTTTCAGGGTCCAGTTAAAATCAAGGTGTGCATCAAGCTTTTTTGTTGTTCTTGTTATTTCATGTCTTTTATTAACCCATATAGAATTCCTTGTCTTCCAGATTATTGAAGCAACAGGTCAGAAAACACTTACCAAATAGTGCCAAAGTGGCTAGTAATAAAAACTCCAGCACCACATTCATCTGAAAGGCACTCCAGATGAAGGTGATTGATTTGGCCATTCTCATCCACCTTATGGTATTTCAAGACAGACAGCTGAACCTTCTTTCTCTTATGCTTATTCTTCTCGGGAGTGGTGTAAGACTTCTTCCTTTCCTTCCTTCCTCTTTTTTTTTTTTTTTTTAATGTTTACTTTTGAGAGAAAGAAAGAGAGAGCACGAGCAGGGGAAGGGCAGAGACAGAAAGGGAGACAGAGAATCCTAAGCAGGCTCTGCACTGTCAGCACAGAGCCTGATGCGGGGCTTGATCCCACAAACCGGAGATCATGACCTGAGCTGAAATCAAGAGTCAGATGCTTAACCGACTGAGTCACCCAGGCTTCTCTCTTCTTCCTTTTCTTAGCACCACCACAAAGTCGCAACAGAAGATGAAGAGTGGACTCCTTTTGAATGCTACAGTCAGATAAAGTATGTCCATCTTCCAGTTGCTTGCAAGAGAAGATCAGTCTGTGCTGATCAGGAGGAGTTCCTTTCTTATCCTGAATCTTGGCCTTTACATTTTCTATTGTATCCAAGGGTTCAACCTCGAGAGTGACGATCTTCCTCATATGGGTTTTCATGAAAATCTGCAACTTGGCGGTGGTTCCACTGCAGATGGTGGATCGGAAAGAGAAACCCGCATCAAGCTTTTTATTATTCTTTCTTCTGTTCATGTAACATGAACACTTTCCTCAGTATAACAGTCTTTTTAATGGTCATTTTAAAGCTACAGAATAGTACATGAGTGACTGTGTCATATCACACAGGCATTCCACATTGTTGAGTATTTGGGTTGTTTCCAGATCTTTATGCTGTGATGAACATCATTCAGACAAATGAGGTTTTTCCTTTCTTCTGAATTATGCTCTTTGAGAACATGCTAACTGACTAACATTTCTGACGTTTTTCTTCTTGTAACGCTTTTATTTCTTGGCTTTCACTTCTCTGTCCACTCCCATTTCCTTCAGTTTCTTCTTCCTTCCACACCTTTAAGGACAACATTCCCCAGGATTCTAATTGCAACCTGTTTATTTCTTCACTGTACGCACTGTCTCTGGATGATCTCATCTATTACCATGGTGTCAGTGTCATTTCTTTGAGGTTGCTGTGAAGATTTATCTCTCTAGCCCAGATCTGTGTCCTGATCTCTAGTCCCTGATCCCAGCTACTTCCTGGACACCTCCACTCAAATGTTTCACAGGTACCTCAAACTCACTCTGTCCAAAAATGACTTAATCATCTGTAAACCTCACCCAAACTTGCCTCTCTTTCTGTGTTCCTCATTTCAGTGAATATCACCACCGTCGCACTGACATCTACCCAGGTGCCTAAGCCAAAAGGCTAGAATTATCCTAGACTTTTCTTTCTCAACACCACCACCCAATTAATTGATCACCAGGTCTAATTGAGTCGACCTCCATATAATATTTCTCACATCCACTCACTTCTCTCTGTTCACATTGCCATCACCTTAGATTTCAACGATCACAGCACAGCTGTTAAAAGCAAGAGCTTCAGGAATGGAAAGTTCCAGTTCAAATCTACCAATTAATAACAGCATGAACTTTGGCTAAGTCACTTAATTTTTCTAATTTTTAGTTCTGTCATTTGTAAAACAGATATTAATACCTACATGTTGGGGTTGTTATGAAGATAAAATGAAACAAGTGCATAAAACAATTAGCACTATGTCTGGCACATGGTAGGAACTCAACAGGTGATCTTTAAGTTTTATTTTATTTATTTAGTCTTTTGAAGTGCCTGGGTGGCTCAGTTGGTTGAGCATCTGACTTTTGATTTTGAACTCAGGTCATGATCCCAGGGTCATGGGATCAAGCCCCACATCAGGCTCTGCACTGAGCGTGGAGCCTGCTTGGGATTCTCTTTCTTTCTGTCCCTCTATCCCTTTCCCCAACTTATGCTCACTCTTTCTCTCTCAAATGAAAACAATTTTTAAAATAAAACTTTATTTATTTAGTTTTTTTTTTTTTTTTTTTTTTACTCAGGCTATTACCATCTCACACCTACATTTGTCAACAGATTCTCCATTGGTTTCCCTGGTTTGAGTCTTACCTCCTCTAATCTGCAGGCGGGGTGATCTTTCTAAACTGAAAATCTAAATAAGTCTTTCTGCTGTTTAAAACCTTTCAAAAGCTCCCTAGTCCCTATGGATAAGCTTCTAAGTCCTCAGGTTGGTATAAGACTCTGTGTGATCTGATCCCTGCATCTCTCTGACTTCTTTGTGCCACTGTTCTTCTCATGCTAGAGGGTCCAGTCACACTGAACCACATGGAATTCCCTTTTTCCCACATTTTCCCTCTAATATTTGGCCCAATGGATATATTGCTTCTCCTGCATGGGGTATCTGCACTCCATCCTTTACCCAGCACTCCATCATGACCAAGCCAGGCAAACTCTAAGAAATCAAACTCCCCGGGGCTTCAATACCCCCTGCACCAACCTAGTGCATCCCCTGTTATAACTGCCTGCTTCTGCTCAGTATCACCCATGAGACTCTATTGTCCTTGAATGTGAAGATTTTGATCAATTCACTGGTAAATCTCCAATGCCTGACACATAACTAGTATACAATGAACAACAGAAAGAAGAGAAAGAAAGAAAGAATGAATGAATGAATGAGCATGCTCGGCCAAAGAATATGAACATTTTTATGGCTCTTAATAACTACACTGAATCTCAAAAAAGACTGAGCCAATTTACACAGTCTTGTGGCCGCAAAAAACTTAGCTTATCTCCCAAATTCTAAAATCCTTATGTTACCCTTAAAAGCTGTTTAGTGTATATTTTCAGCTATCACCACCATGCTTATACAGTCTTCTCACCATAAATGAACATTTGAGAGTCATACACTAACAAATACTGGATGCCAGCCAGACTTTTGGAGGATTCACTTCTGAAAGACTTCCTGATTTAAGTGTGAGCAGAAAATTTTACATTACACATTTTAGAAAATGGTCAGCACCTCTTCCCTGGCCCCACAAATGAGAGGAGGCAAATTCACCTTGGATAGTTTGAGGATCTGGGAATGTTTCCCTTCCATCTCGCCACTGTAGTCTTCGGGATGAGTAATCAGCTGCCAGTCGTAGGTGTAGGTTTCTCCTATAGAAGGGCAGTTACAAAAATCATGAAAACACACACCTACACACAAGGAGGGCAGCCACACATCCTGCCAATAACAAATCTCTTTTAAATCTTGACAAGGATTTAGTTTTTAAGATTCCACCCCAAAGCCTATAGGGAAAACCAAACGTTTTGTTGAAAAAAGAGATTCTGCTGACTCAGCTACAGTCAGGGCTTCTTCTACTTTCTCCCAGCAGTGCTCTTTCCTGCCCCATATCCACCCTCCCATTGAGAGAGGCCAATCCTCCCTCCAAATACTGGGTTGCTCATGGTGTGGTGTCACACTGAAAGTACATGCCCTACCAACCACTATAGATGAACTTACTGGGAACAAAGGCCATTTTCTTGCAAAACTTCTTTTGCAACAAAGAACAGCAATGACTTCTAAATAACATGGTTCAAAAATAGCTTTTTTACAGAGTGCTAACAATGCTTGTCTCACTGAGGTCATCACACCCCGGTGAGTTAAAAGAGCTACTTCATTCCTGCTGAGCTAAATAACACACTGCAGAAGATGGTAGGGGATGGCCCATTTAAAACAGGCCCCACTGAAATTAATTAAGATCAAATGAAGCATTAAATGGTCCTCATTTGTAGCTCAGACTATATGACTGAGTAGGGCAAGGACAGAATCCTATTATCTAAATGGAATCCCTCCTTCGTGAAAGTGGTCTTAAATTTGGGGGAGGGAGGAACTAAGTTCATGTCTGGCTAGGGAACGAAGGCTTAGTTTACATTACTACTCAAAAGGAAAAAAGAAAAAAAAAAAAACCTCAAAAGCATAACAGAGAATGGCCAAACCTAATTCCAAGATAGCCTTCATCTGAAGACCAGATTTTATTTTATAAGCCTAAGATATGAGATCTATTACTCTTCCTTCCTCCCCAAAATACTAGTTTTGTGTTGGCCAGCCGTCAGCCCTGCGCAGCTCTCACAAATGTATTATGCAGAAGTCAGGTTAGGTGAGAAGCAGGAAAGAAACTGCAGCAGTGGGACTGGTGCTAAGAGATGACATTTCTTCCAACTGTAATTGGAAATTTTTTTCCACACAGAAAACAGACTCACACCAGTTTGGGAACTGACAATTTTATAATATCTAAGGCTGGCAATGCAATTTCAAGAAAGGACAATATTCCTAGGACAGAAGAGCTTGGGGGATGCATTATGCCTTACAGCCTAAAATTTGCCCAAGGGTAGGAACAACTGAGGATAGGTCTGCTAGACAGAATGCTGGTTTAAATGATTCAGGGCAGTGGTTTTCAAACCATGCCTCCGAACCCCAGAGAGATCCTGAGAGGCGCTTCAGGGACTGTCACAGGAGATGAGGGGGAGGAAGAGTAGGCAGAGCTGGTCCTGTTCATCTGTCCTCAACCTTTGAAAATCTGAAACCATTCATCTCATGTATCTGATAAAGGCTGAGCAACTCATGGAGAGGAGAGTTGAAAAGAATCTGTTTCTTGGGGCGTCTGGGTGGCTCAGTCAGTTAAGCGTCTGACTTCAGCTCAGGTCACGATCTCACGGTTCGTGAGTTCGAGCCCCGCATCGGGCTCTGTGCTGACAGCTCAGAGCCTGGAGCCTGCTTCAGATTCTGTGTCTCCCTCTCTCTCGGCTCCTCCTCCGCTCATGCTCTGTCTCTCTCTCTCTTTCAAAAATAAATAAAAACATTAAAAAAAAAATTTTTTTTAAAAGAAAAGAATCTGTTTCTCAACCTATGTGGTTTGGAATACTGATCTACAAGGTGACAGCACCACACAGACATGAACATGCAAACAGGGGTTAGACAAGAAGATAAGGCAGAACTCAGCTGCTTTTACAAAACAGTGGAGGCAACCACAGCTCAAGGCTGTTCTCTCCTCACCTCCATCTTCAAAGGCCACCCAATTCATTCACCTTAACTTACCACCAGAGCGGGGAAGGAAAAAGCTTCTCTGGAGGAAGTTGGAATGAACTGATAATTTGAGGGCAGACATATAGAACAGAGAGGGCATTTAGGTTCTGGAAAAGTACTTTTGCATAAATATGCTATTTGGTATTAGGCCTATTAGAAAGCAGGACTACTATACAGGACGAGAGTACATGTACCTAAAATGGGAGGACTCCAACCTGAATCCTAGAGTAGGACATTCTTCTTGACTCACCTTTAATGAGGGGAACATAAACCCAATGCAACCATTTTCCATCAAAGTATGCTTCACTACTGTCAAAGGAAGTTTTAAGAAGCGCATATATGTTTCTAAGTCAAATTCTGGTCTATCAACATATACTTCAAAGGTGAAAGGGATACTCATAGTATAAAAGTTTTCTTAAATACTGAATGAATCGTTCCCTAATTTATATATTTTATAAATCTGAATTTTATGTATCACATTGGGCTTGTCTTTTTTTTAATGTCAAATCTATATTAGCAGTAGTCTTAAATAACTTTTCTACAACTGCTATATCTACTATTTACTAGTTGTTTGGACAAAATAAATAGGTTAACCTAGCCTAAGTTTCTTCCTCTTTCAGTGGGTACAACACAACCTCAGTTTAATGAGCATCAGCTATATGCTAGGCACAGACTGAAGCAAGTCCCTTGTATGCCATCTCATTTTGCCCTTAAAATAACCTCATAAAGTAGAAATTATCCTCATTTTACTAAGAAATAAATGGAAACTTAGAAATAATTTGCTTAAAACCACTCAGATAATGACTGGCTGAGCTGGGATCTGAATCAGGCTTGACATCAAAGCCCATGATCTCAAACACTACATTACACTGCCTCTCGCATCAGATAAATATTTGTGCATGTGCACACTATATCCTGTTCTCACAGGTCTCTTGCAATGAGTAAATGAGTTAAGGTATGTAAATATCATTATAAATTAAAACATTATCCAAATGTAAGGGGATGTTTTACCTTCAAGTGGTTCTTGCAGAACAAATGCATTTAACTGAACTTCATTTTTAGGCAGGGTGATCTGGACACTCTTTCCAGCGGATACCACCAGCTCCTTTATAACTAGAAACAAAGAAAATATACAGGACATAAGAAATTAGATCCAGACTATCTCATTTCTCTCCCTCCTTTGGGGCCCAATTTGTTTTATAAATAATATTCTGCTATTTCCTTTATTTCCTCATTATTTATCTACTTTCTAATCCCCTGAAATTTGATTCTGCCCCCACTTTTCTCCTGACAAAGATCTTTTGAGGTCATCAACAAATTGATCCTTAGCAAATCCAATAGTTCTTTCTCAACTCACATACTTTACTTCTGTGGCATCTAATAATGCTGACTGCCTCGTTATTAAAACTCTCAGTTATCATGACACCATATTGTTCTACTTTTATTCCTTGTTCTCTGAGTTTTTCTTCACTGTATTTTAACTAGTCTGTCCCTAAGCCCTCTTTATATAGTACTTTCCATAGAGTTCAATAATTAAAGTTCTACAGTGTCTCAAGGATCATCTTTATGCTAATAAATAACCTTCTAATAAAATACATCTGTAACATTCCTGGAAGAAATGCCAAATATTGATCATGAAGCTAACCTTAATAATTTCTTTCTATTCCAATTGCTACAACCATAGACTTAGGTTATTCCAAGAATCTTAACTGGTCTTCCCTCTGCTAACACTCCCCACTGTAATCTATTCTGTCTTCTTCAAATACTACCCCCACCCTGTTACTCTCCTACTTAAGACCCCCCACTCCCACACCATGTTCGAGGCCAACTCCTAATCTGGCATTAGAGAACCATTATCATCTGATCACACCATCTCACCTTTCCTACCCAATTCTGCCTCAGCTGTATTCATTTTCCCTCTTGTGCTCCATACAAGACATGGTCTACTCTTGGGGACTTTGCTAATGTTACTTCCTTCAACTGGGCTATATGTTTTATTATAAATCAGTACTTTGTTTCTAGCTTAAAGCCAGTCTTCTCTCCAAGAAATCTTCTCAGACCATTTCAGTTCAAACTTACCTATTTCCTGAACTACTTCAGCATTTCTGGAATACCCATATCAGCTAATAGCTATATACATACGCTCTTCATACTATTCAATAACTATCTCATACATGTCTAGGTTTCTCAACTTTGACATTACTGACATTTTGGACCAGATAACTCTTTGTTGTAGGGGGTGGGAGGAACTGTCCTACACACTGTAAGATGGTTAGCAGTATCCCAGGCCCCCACCCACTAGGTGTCAGTAGCAACCCTCCTCCATAATTGTAACAACCAAAAATATTTGCAGGTTATCGAGAACTACTATTATATAAATCTTATTTCTCTGACAATAATTGTCATTTGGCATGATACCTAGGAATTAGAGAGCTTAAAGCAAACAAATGGCTGGTCCATCCATATTTCAACACTGGGGGTCTTGAAACAAATGGCTGGTCCATCCATATTTCTTAGAAAACATGAAATTTGAGATTTATCTGCTTGAGAACACTGCACTTGGGGAGAAAGGAAATCTTCCTTATGGAAATTTCAGCATTTAGACACCCTAAGAGGTTGAATAAGAATTCTCTGAAGTGACTTTCAGAAAGAGAAAGAAAGAAAGAAAGAAAGAAAGAAAGAAAGAAAGAAAGAAAGAAAGAAAGAAAGAAAGAAAAGAGAAACCACTATACTCATAAAGAGTGTAATGGACAAAAATATAGCATTGCTCAAACCCTTCACAATTACACCAAAAATTACAGGCATTCTGCCTGAACACAAAAATTACTTTAATACCTCAGGATTGAAACCCCAAAATTTCACGTTATACCACCATGAAAGAAGACCCTAGGAAATCAAAAATCAGCAAAAATTCATTTTCATTGGCTTGGCTTCACCCTGTTGCCTTTTCAGGGGATAAAGAATTAGTTTCCTTGATCAACCACTTCCTCCTAATACCTTAGAACAGCACTCATGAAGCACAGACTTGTTAAGGCAACACTCCTTATAAATTTCCTTCCTATGGGTTGCTTAAAAATAAAGATGCTGCTGAAATCAGAGAGACTAAGAACTGACGTACAATCAGACATTCAGAAGGCAAATAGGTACGTAGATCCAACGGTCTTCCCACTGGCTTCTGTTTGTTTGGTTCCTTGAACATTACTTAATTGAATCTTGTGCCTTTTAGTCCCCAACACAGTGGAATCTGGCTCTGGGCAAAAGAGCCTCATAAATTCTCATAGGCTGGGGCCTGCTGAGAAAAAGGATGGAGAGCCCCAAGTCCTATGATTACAGATACAATGACAGGATTATTATTTTTTCCCCCTAATCCACAGCACTTAAAAGTCATGCCTCCCTCCTTTTCTTGCAGTAAAGGGGACACTGTGATCAAACGCTCTACTTTTCATATCTTATCTCCAAGGACAGAAGCAAAGGGCCTCACCTGGGTATGGTGCTGAAGTGCTCTGGAAAGAGGCCTGGGGGGTAGGAGTAGCATAACTGTAGGAGGGAGCCACTGGCAGAGGGGTAACAATCTGGATTCTCCCAGGGCTTTTTATGTGCTGAGTGCTAGGCGTAGCACCAGGATCCTCTGGTGTCTCAGGCTGGACTGACACATTCTTTGACCAACCAGGAGTCTCCGCAGTCAGGACTGTGGTTAAGGGACTGGAAATTACAACGGCCTTGTGGACCTAAAGAAATGCAAACATTCGCTTGAATAGGCAAAAGTTATACAGCCAGTTTTTAGGTTATGTCTCATAAAATAATTACATGTTAAATGTTTTTATGAAAAATGCAAAACTGTCAAAAATATTAAAGAAACTAATCTCGCCACCCAAAGTGGTGTTCAAATGTTGTTGTCAGTCTTCCTAGTCTTTTCTACTATGCAAAGAGGTTTGCTTAAAACAAAATAGTCATAACCATTCTATGCATACTCTTTTACCTTCTTTTCTCAACATTTACATTAAACCTTTCTACAAATCCTTCTTAAGCACTTATGGAACAGGGCTGTGGATCCAAAATATAAATAAGACAGAATAGCTGTGCTCAACAAGTGCACCGTCTAGTGGGAGAGAGAACAAAAAACCTAACAAGCCAAAATGATAAATACACCTATAAAGGTTACACTGAGCCCAAAAAGCATGGTCTGAAGAGAACTTATCTCCTCTCTTGAAGAGGGAGCATGTGAAGGACAGTTTCAATAAATAAATAAAGGCTTTTTCTAGAGGACAGTCCTAAGCTGAGTTTAAAAAGGTAAACAGGTTTTTACTAGAAAAAAGCTGAGGGGAAAGAGAATATAGGTACAGGAAATGAGATTAGCATGGCTTGTGTCGGGAGCTAAGAGTCATAAGCAAAGTGAGAGGCAGGAAGTAATGGAGGATGAGCTGGAAAGACTGTCAAGAGCCAGACTAAAGAAGACACATACTATTTTAAGGTGCCAGGTAGTGTTGAGCAATTACAGTGTTGTAGACAGGGAAATGACAAGGTCAGGTTTTTGTCTTAAATGGATCATTCAGGTTGCTGCATCATGTAAGGGTTTGAAGAACTAAGACAACAGCAGAAATACCACTTAGGAAGGTACTGCATTCATCCAAATGAGAAATGATGAACGGCTACACAAGACTGGTGGTATGGATTTTTTTTAATCAACTGAATTGAAGTGTATTTTACAGAAAGTAAACTGCATGCTTTTAAAGTGTATAGGACTATGAGTTTTGACAAGGGTATATACCCAGGTAACCACAATCAAGAGAGAAACCATTTCCGTCAGCCCCAGAAGTTGGCTCATTCCCTTTGCAGTAAATTCCTGCCTCCACCCTCAGGCTCACGCAACCACTGATTTGTTTTCTGTCTCCATTGGTTAGTTTGGGCTTTCTTATATTCCATATAAAATGAATCTATTTCTGGTCACGTACTATTTTTGTTTCTGGCTGCTTTCATTCAACATATTTAAAAAAAAAATTTTTTTAATGTTTTTATTTATTTTTGAAGGAGAGAGAGACAGAGCATGAGCAGGGGAGGAGCAGAGAGAGGGAGACACAGAACCCGAAGCAGGCTCCAGGCTCCAAGCTGTCAGCACAGAGCCCGACGTGGGGCTCGAACCCACCAACTGCGAGATCATGACCTGAGCCAAAGTCGGACGCTCAACCGACTGAGCCACCCAGGCGCCCCTCACTCAACATATTTTAAAGATTCATTCATGTTATTGTGTATATCAGTAATTCCTTCCTTTTTATTACTGAGTAATATACCATTCTAGAGATATACTAAAATTCATTTACCCATTCATCTATTGATAGAGATTGAAGCGGTTTTCAGTTCTCAGCTCTTGTAAATAAATCTGCTATAAATGTTTGAATACCAAAGTTTCTGTTAACATGTGTTTTAGTTAATTTGGGGTAAATACTCAGAAGTCTTTATTGCGGGTTACATATAAGTGTATATTTAAGTTTATGAACTGTTATCTAAAGTGGCTACACCATTTTGCATTTCTACCAGCAATGTATGAGAGTTCCAGGTGCTCCACAACTTCACCACACTTGGTATTCTTGGTCTTTTTATTTTTCATCATTCTAGTAGTATCTCACTGTGATTTAATTTGCATTTTTTTGATGACTAATGAGGCTGAATATTTGTTTATGTGTTTACTGGCCAGTCATATGTTTTCTTTAGTGACATTCAAATCTTTGTCCACTTTTTTTTTACTTTATTAAGACATAACTGACATACAATAAACAGAACATATTTAAAGTGTACAATTTGACAAATTTTACTATATGCATACTTTGAAGCCATCACCACAATCAAGATAATGAGCATATCCATCACTTCCAAAGATTCCTCATGCTCCTTTGTAATCCCTTGTCCCAACTCCCAGCCCCAAGCAACCACTGCTCTGCTTCTGTCACTACAGATTAGTTTGCATCTTCTAGTATTTTATAGAAACAGAATCACATTCTATGTACTCTTTTTGTCAGCTTCTTTCACCCAGCGAAATTATTTTGCTATTTGTCCACATTGCTGTCTGTATCAGTACCTTTTCCTTTATGATTGCTGAGCAACGCATATATTAATATACCACAATTTGTTTATTCATTCACCAATAGATGGACATATGGGCTGGTTCCAGTTTTTGCCTATTACAAATTGACTTGCTATAAATATTCCTCTATAAGTCTTTGTATGAACCATATATCCTTTCATTTCTCTTGTGTAAATATCTGCAAGTAGAATGCCTGGTCATAAGGGAGATACGCCTTTAACTTTAAAAAAACTACCAAACTATTTTCCAAAGTTGTATCATTATATAGTCCCACCACTGGTATGAGAATTCCAGTTGTTCTACAACCTTGACAGAAATTGTTTTTTTTGTCTTTTTAAGTCTTTTTAAGTTTAGACATTATGGAGGTGTGTAATGGCATCTTATTGTTGTTTTAATATCCATTTTCCCAATGATTAATAAGTATCTTTTCATGCACTTATTGGACATTTTTGTCCCAACACTGTATTGGATTGTATGAATTCTTTGATGGACTATCTGTTCAAATCCTTTGCTTTATTATTAGTTTTCTGATTAAGTTCAACAGCTCGTTATGTATTCTAGAATAAGAGCTTTGTTGGGTATTTAATTTGCAAATATGGTTTCCCAGTCTGTAGCTTGCCTTTTCATTTTTGTTACTGGTGTCTTTTAAATAGCAAAAGTCTATAATTTTTTATTCTAATTTATCATTTTTTTTCTTTTATGGTTCATGCTTTTAGTGATATGTTTATTTATTTATTTAATGACAAGATCACAAAAGGGTTCTCCTGTGTTTTCTTCTATAAGTTTTATAATTTGAGCTCTTACATTTAGGTCTATGATCCATATGAGATAATTTTTCTGTACAGTAGGAGGTAAGGGTCAATGTTCATGTTTTTTCATATCACTATCCAATTGTTCCAGCATTTATTTATTGAAAAGATTATCCTCTCCCCATGGACTTGCCTTGGCACATCAACTAACCATATTTGCGTGGGTCTATTTCTAGATGTTATTCTGTTTCACTAATTTAGTCTATCTTTACACCAATACTACTGCTTTGATGACTGCAGCTTTACACTAAGTCTTAAAGCTACAGAGTTTAAATCTTCCAACTCTGTTGTTTATTTTCAAGGTCGTTTTGACATTCTAAGTCCCAATCCATGAACATGATTGCACCAGTTTTCTAGGGCTGCCATAACAAATTACCACAAACTTAGTGGCCTAAAACAACAGAAACTTATTCTCTCACAGTTCTAGAAGCCCAAAGTTTGAAATCAAGACATTTGCAGGGCCACAATCCTACTGAAGGCCTTTGGGGAGACCTTCTTTGCCTCTTCCAACTCCCAGAGGCTCTTAGCATTTCTTGGCTTGTGGCAACATAACTTCAATCGCTATCTTCATCTTCACATGACTGTCTTCCTTGTGTCTCTCTGGGTCCAAATCTACCTTTGCTTCCTCATGAAAAGACACCAGGCATTCGATTTAGAGTCCACCCTAAATAAATAAAGAATGATTTCAACTTAAGATCCTTAACTAACTACATCTACAAATATCCTATTTCCAAATAAGGGCAAATACTGAGGTCCCAGGAGGACATTATTTTGAAGGGAACACTCTTACAATGCGGTATTATTTCTCCATTTATTTAGTTCTTTACTTTCAGCGATGTCTTACAGTTTTTGGTACGTAGCTCTTGCACATATTTTGTTAAATCCATCCTTAAGTATTTTATGTTTTTGTATGCCATACATTTTTTATTTTTATTTTTCTTAATGTTTATTTATTTAGAGAGAGAGACAGAGCATGCACACAAGTGGAAGACGGGCAGAGAGAGAAGGAGAGAGAATCCCAAGCAGGCTCCACACTGGCAGCCCAGAGCCCAACACGAGGCTCTATCTCACGAACCATGAGATCATGGCCTGAGATGAAATCAAGAGTCAGATGCTTGGGGCGCCTGGGTGGCTCAGTCGGTTAAGCGTCCGACTTCAGCTCAGGTCACAATCTCACGCTCCGTGAGTTCGAGCCCCGCGTCAGGCTCTGGGCTGATGGCTGAGAGACTGGAGCCTGCTTCCAGTTCTGTGTCTCCCTCTCTTTCTGCCCCTCCCCCGTTCATGCTCTGTCTCTCTCTGTCTCAAAAATAAATAAACGTTAAAAAAAAAATTAAAAAAAAAAAAAAGTCAGATGCTTAACCAACCAAGCCGTCCAGGCACCCTGGATGCTATACATTTTTAAAAACTTCAACTTCCAAGTATTCATCACTAATATATAAACACAATTGATTTTTGTATATTGGTCTTATATCCTGAAGCCGTTCTGAATTCCCTTAAATAGTTCCAGTAGTTTTTGTGTAGATTCCTTGGAATTTGGGGGGTACATGATTCTATCATCTGTGAATAAAGGCAGTTTTCCTTCTTTATCTCCAATCTGTATTCCTTTAATTTCTTTTTCTTGCATTATTACATTAGCTAGGACTCCAGTACAATGCTGAGTAAAAGTGGCTAGAGCCACAATTTGCTGGGCAATGTTCATCTTGTTTTCCTTTGTATCTTTGAACACGGGTTCCTTTAACTTTTTAAGCATGTTTTTAACAGCACTGAAGTCTTGCTAAATCTGACAGCTGAGTCCTCTCAGAATTCACTTCTACTGATTACTTTTCTTTCCCTAAATATGGGTCATACTTTCCTGATTCTTTTTTTACATGTCTCATGACACCTGGTTGGAAACTGGAAATTTTAGATCATATACTGCAGCAATTCGGGATTCTATTTTATTTTTCTGATGGGCTGTTGATTATTTTTAGTAACTTCTGTGTGCTTAAACTGAAGGATCAGACTCCCTCCACAGAATGTTGCAAGTGATACCTTTGCTCAGTTTTGTTTTGTTTTTTATTCTTATTTATGGGGCGCCTGGGTGGCGCAGTCGGTTAAGCGTCCGACTTCAGCCAGGTCACGATCTCGCGGTCCGTGAGTTCGAGCCCCGCGTCAGGCTCTGGGCTGATGGCTCGGAGCCTGGAGCCTGTTTCCGATTCTGTGTCTCCCTCTCTCTCTGCCCCTCCCCCGTTCATGCTCTGTCTCTCTCTGTCCTAAAAATAAATAAACGTTGAAAAAAAAAAATTTTATTCTTATTTTTATTTTAGCCTGGCTTCCTAGATGTCGCTCCTGTATCTGCACAGTTTAGCAGTCAGTCAATGATTTGGGCAGAGGTTACTCAAACACATTAAGCCCATAAACCTTCACCCTCTGCCAATCCATCTGTGTGTTCCTTGGGGAATGCACTGAAAGTTGCAGCCAATTCTCAAGTCTCCTTTGATTTTTACCTTTTACCAGGTTCTCTTGGGTATCTTTGGGTTTCTCCGTTGACCAGGGATATGTGGAGAGCTTATCTTAGCCCTTTTATGGCTCTCTTATTTTTAAGATCTTCCCATTAAGTTTCCGGCAGGCCCACCACTCATCCCAGCAGGCACTGCAATCTCAGGCTAGCAAAGCTGTGGATTCTCTCCATTCATTCCCAGCTAAGTTTGCCACGTTCAGTTGTCAAAGCTATGAGTTTTCACCCTTTGCCCCAAGCCATGTCGAACCTCTAGAAAAGTGGCTAGTTTTCATGTCCAACCACACACGTAAAACTACATTTCTTGTCACCTGAGCTGGAGTGATGGAGGTAGACACTGATGGGGGAAGCCCCAGGAAGAAGACTACAGACACCCACTGTACTTGCTCAAAGCATTATCAGCTGAAATGCTTCTCAATTTGCTTCTGCCTCTATTATATTTTTAGTAGCCTGAAATATTTTTGACAATTCTGTTCAATTTTATACGTATTTTTTCAATGAGAAAATTAGGGACCCTCTCATGATGCCATAAGTGGAAGTTCTCTAATCTCTATTTTCCCATTTTTAAAATCATTTACATTTCTTTTGAAATTCTTTAACTGTTCACTCACTAAAACCATCTTCCTTTAACTTCCTTTAGTTTTTTGAACATACTTTGAAGCCTTTGACTACTAACTCCAATATCTGAATCAAACTAGAGTCTGTTTCCACTGACTGCTTTTACCTCCTGAGTGTGGGTCACTTTCTCCTCTCTTTGCATGTCTAACAGTTTCTGTTTGAATACTGGACATCTAATATATGCAGTGACTCTGGATTCTACTGTATTTCACTGGGATTATTTACAGTATTTTTTTTCTAGAGGGCAAGTAACTTATCTGGACTTAGAACTGTAGACTTTGCTTCCTCTGCAATATGCAGCAACTGATATCTTTGTGTAATTCCCACAGCTGCTTTTTCTACCTGGTCCCCTGCAGGTGTTCTCGTTTAATCTGGTGATAAGCAAAACAATTTTGCCATAGATTGTACCCAGAATTGGGGCCTGCTCTGTGCTTTCTTAACTTCATGAGATTATTCCGTAAATTTTTTCAGCCTTAGACTCTGTACGTGGACTCCCTAAGTCAGTAAGACTTCAGATTTCTGCCACCTGAGCTATATATCGTTGAGGAATGCACTCAGTTAAACTCACAGAACTCACTTTGCATTACATTCTGTCTTTCAAAGACAGAACTCTGCCTCTCTGATCTCTGCCTGCTTTATTACCATGCCCTCTGGAATCTTCCTATGTAGGTGTAGTTTAGAGGTTCAGCCAGGGATTTTAGTAGAGTTTATTGTCAGGTTATGGATTTCACCATCTTCTGTGCTTTTCTTATTTTCCCCATAAATTTTCAGGGAATTTTTCCATCCTGAAATCTGTTCTTTGCCACCATAAGGAAATAAAACTAAAGTTTTCCACTGCCACTCTCCTCTGCTGTGGGGGTTAGCTAATGCCTTCAGGCAAAAATTTTAAAAAGCTGCAAACTCACAATTCTTATCACTTCCAGTTGCTGTTTTTTCAAGAATAAGCTCTCCTTTAGCTTCTGTCTGCTTTGGGATCCTTTCCAATTTCCTTAAATACATTTTTTTTTACATATTTTATAATTATTATCTGTGGGAGGATTCAGGAGACCACTTTACACTGCCACCATTACTGGAAATTCCTCCTGTGGGATGAATTTTAAAATATTAAGAATCTAATACTTGTGAAGCTGAAATGCATCAGGGGCTTGGGGGAAAGAATCTAAGATGAATCCCATGTTTCTAGCTTGAGTGGAGGAACTAACTATAGTGGTATCAAAAACTAAGATAGACTACAAAGGAGCAACTTTAAGAGAATAACAGGCAAGTTATGTTTTAGACATACTAAACCTGAGGTACAGCTGGGAAATTCAAAGCGACCCAGAGTTGGAATCAAGATCCCAAAGATAGCAACTGAAGCCATGGGAATACATAAGCTTACCCAAGAAGAGCAAGTAAGGAAAGGAAACGAGGCTTAAAAATAGAATACTTGGGAATAACAATGCTCCTGTAATGAGGAAAAATATCAATTAATTAAAACTGACCCAGAAATAACAGAGAGAACAGAACTGGTAGACAAAGGTATTAAAATAATAATCATTATATTCCATATATTCAAGAAGCTATAGGAAAAAGTGCGTGACTTCATATATTAAGTAGTGACACGGAAGATTTTTTTTTTTTAGTTTTTTTAATGTTTATTTATTTTAGAGACAGAGAGAAAGAGAGTGAGTAGGGGAGAGGCACAAGAAGAGGGGGACAGAGAATTCAAAGCAGGCTCTGTGCTGTCAGCAGAGAGCCCGATGTGGGGCTCAAACTCACAAACTATGAGATCATGACCTGAGCCAGAGTCAGATGCTTAACCAACTAAGCCACCCAGGAGCCCCAGGATGATATTTTTTTTAAAAGATCCAAATCAAGCTTCTAGAGATGAAGATTATAATGTGTAAGATGAAAAATACACTGTGGAGAATTTTGTGTTTGTGTGAGCCACTGCTGTGATTAAGGTATTGTTATCCTGGCTTATGTACAGACACATACATAAAATACATTGCAAAGATTAAATGGCACAGTAGACAATGCAGAAGAAAAGATAAGTAAACTTAAAGACATACTAACAGAAATGATTTGAAATGAAACACGCAGAGAAAAGACTGAAAAGAAATGAACAAAGTAGCAGCAACTTGTAAAACAAATTCAAGTGACCAAAAACACTTTGGAGTTCTCAAAGGAAGGGGGGACAGTAAAATATTTGAAAAAAATAATAGTCAATAATGTCCAAATCTGATGAAAACTATAAACCCACACTTGAATATAAATTTGAGTTTATGCTCCAAGGATAAGAAACAGAAAGAAAACTACACCAAGGAATAACAATGGAATTACTTAAAACAGCGATAAAATCGTAAAAGCAGCCAGAGAAAAAAGACACATTATGTATAAAGGAAAGAAATATATAAAAATTACAGCCGACTTTTCAATGAAATAACACAAGCTAGAAGATATTGCCACAGTATCTTTAAAGTACTGTAAGCAGGGGCACCTGGGTGGCTCGGTCAGTTAGGTGTTCAACTCTCAATTTTGGCTCAGGTCATGATCTCATGGTTCGCAGGATCAAGCTCCATGTAGGGCTCTGCGCTGACATGGCAGAGCCTGCTTAGGGTTCTCTCTCTCTCTGGCCCTGCCCTGCTCTTTCTCCCTCAAATAAACCTTTTTTTAAAAAAGGTATTATAGGGTACCTGGGTGGCTCAGCCGATTAAGTATCCAATTTTGCCTCAGGTCATGATCTCATGGTTCGTGAGTTCAAGGCCCGCATCAGGCTCTGTGCTGACAGCTCCAGCCATGCCAGAGCCTGCTTCAGATTCTGTGTCTCCCTCTCTCCCTGTCCCACCCCTGCTGACACGCTGTCTCTGTCTCCCTCAAAAATAAAAATAAACATTAAAAAAAATTTTTTTAATAAAAAAGGTACTATAGGGGCGCCTGGGTGGCGCAGTCGGTTAAGCGTCCGACTTCAGCCAGGTCACGATCTCGTGGTCCGTGAGTTCGAGCCCCGCGTCAGGCTCTGGGCTGATGGCTCAGAGCCTGGAGCCTGTTTCCGATTCTGTGTCTCCCTCTCTCTCTGCCCCTCCCCCCGTTCATGCTCTGTCTCTCTCTGTCTCAAAAATAAATAAACGTTAAAAAAATAAAAAAGGTACTATAAGCAAAAAAACAAAAACAACCCTGCCAACTTAGATTTACTTAAACAACAAAGGTATTTTTCAAAGATGAAGGTGAAATAAAGACTTTTCAGACATACAAAAGCTGAAAGAATTCATCACTACAAACCTATACCACAAGAAATGATAAAGAAAATCCTTCAAGACAAAGAAGATGATACCAAATGGAAACCTAGATCTACATAAAGTAATAAAGAGCACTGAAAATAGTAACTAATTGGTTATATATTTCTTCTTATTATTCAAATCTCTTTAAAAGGTAACTGGCTGTTTAAAACAAAAATAGTAGTAATAGATGCTATGGTTTATAACATGTGGAAGTAAAATGTATGACAACAATAGAGCAAAGGATGGAAAGAGAAAATAGAAGTGTCGTAAGGCCCTTACATTATATATGAACTAGTAAAATATCATTTGAATGTAGTTCTTGATAAGCTAATGATGTGAACTATAAACTCTATAGCAACCAGTAAAACTACATAACTATTATAACTATTAATCTTTTTACTGCTGCTGTAAAAAATTATATTAGCAGCCTAAACCATAAAAACTTATTATCTTACAGTTCTGCAGGATAATAATCCAGCACAGATCTCACTGGGGTAAGATTAAGGTGTTCACAGGGCTTTATTCCTTTTTGGAGGCTTTAGGAAAGAATCTGTTTCCTTGCTTTTCCCATTTTCTAGAAGCCATCTACTTTCTTTGGCTCATGGTCCCCTCTCTCCATTTTCAAAGCAAGCAATGTTACATCTCTCTATGTCTTTCTTCTATAGTTATATTATCCTCTTCCACATTTAAGGACTCTTGTGTATAAATTGGGCCTACCAAAAAATGCAAGATAATCTCCCTATTTTAAGGTCAGCTGTTTAATAACATTAATTCCATCTGCAACCCTACTTCCTCTTTGCTATGTAACATAACATAGTCACAGGTTCCTGAGAGTTGGACATTGGCCTCCTGTTCTGCCTATCACCACTAATAAATCAAGAAAAGCATGTAAAATGGAATAAAAAATAATTTCAGGGAGAGCATAAAAATAGGGATAAAATGAACAAAAGACACGTGGGACAAACACTAAATAAATACTAGGTAGTAGAATTTGACTCCAATCACATCAGTAGTCACATTAAATAGTCTACATATCTCAGTTAATCACCAGAGATTCTCAGACTGGAAAAAAAGCAATATCCAGCTATATGTAGCCTATAAAAAATACATTTTAAATATAAAAACACAAGTAAGTTAAAGGTAAAAACATGAAAAAAGATACATTATGCTAATACTAACCAAAAGAAAACCTGACTGGATATATCAATATCAGACAAAACAGATTTCAGAGCAAAGAATATTATCAAAGATAAAGAAGATGATTTTATAATGATAAAAGGGCCAATTCACCAAGAGTATGTAACAATCCTAAACATTTACACAGCTAATAAAATTTTCAAAGTACATGAAGCAAAAGCTAATCTAACAGTGAGGAGAAACAGATATATCCACAAATATAGTGTGGTATTTCATCACCTTTCTAAATAACTGATAGAAACTAACAGAAAATAAGGATATAGAAGATCTGAACAACAGTAACCAATTTGACCTATTTGACATTTATAGAACACTCACCCAACAATAATAGTAGGATACATATTCTTTTCAAATACACAATGAACATTTACCAAGACAGACCATTTTCTGAACCATAAAACAGGTCTCAATGCATTTAAAAGGATTTAAGTCATACAACATTCACAGACAGCAATGCATTAAAATTATATTAAATTACCAATCAATAAGACAACAATATCTGGAAGGCCCTCCCCCCCAATATTTGGATACCACATTACATACTTCTAAATAACCCAAGAGTCAAAGAAATAGTCAAAAAGGAAATTTAAAAGTATCCTGAACTGAATGAAACTGTAAAAACAAAATATCAAAACTTGTAGGATTCAGCTAAAGCAGTACTTGGAGGGAAATTTATAGCACTAAAACGCCTATGTTAGAAAAAAATCTGAATTAACAATTGAGATTATATCTTAAGAAACTAGAAAAAGAGCAAATGAAATCCAAATTATGAAGAAGAAATAAAATAATAGATTAGAGCAGAAATCAATAAAATAGAAAAGCAATAGAGAAAAATGAATAAAACCAAAGATTCATTAAGAAAATCTAGTCAGTCTGATGCGGGGAGAGGGGGGGAGAAAGGGGAAGGGAACACAAATTACCAATATAATCACTACAGGTTCTACAGTTATTAGAAGGGCAATAAGGGAATATTATGAGCAACTTTATGCCAATAAGTTTGACTATTGGGACAAAATGCACAAATTACCTGAAAGACACAATCTGCCCAAGTTCACTCATGAAGAACTATTATAGATAACCTAAATTGCTATGTATCTATTATATAGATGAATTTATAGTTTAAGATTTTCCTGCAAAGAACTCCAGGTCAAGATAGCTTCACTGGGGAATTATATTGAACATTTAAGGAATAAATAGTACCGGTTCGACACTAACTTTTCCAAGAAACGAAAAGAGTTAAAACTTTCAGCTCATTTTATAAGGCCAGTATTTCTTTGATGTTAAAAATCACAGGCTAATATCCCTCGTGAATACAAATTCAAAATTCATAACGAAATTTTAGTAAACCAAATATAACAATATACAGAAAGGATAATATATTATGACTAAGTAGGTTTTATCTCAGCAACACAGGGTAATTTAATACTCAAAATCAATCAAGGTATTCACCATGTTAACACACTGAAAACAAAAACCCATATGATCATATCAATACATGTAAAAAAAAAAAAAGCATTTGACAAAACCCAACATTTATTCCTGATACAAATTCACATCAACACTTTCACCACTTTTATTCAACATTGTAGTAAAGGTTCTAGGCAGTGCAATAAGGCAAGAAAAAGAAATAACAGGCATCCACATCAGAAAAGAAGTAAAATGGTCTTTATTCACAGACAACATGATTATAAATAGAGAAAATCCAATGGAATCTACAAAAAAGTTACTGGTATGATTAAGTGAGCTTAGCAAGGTTTCAGGATACAAGATCAATCTACAAAAAGTAATTATATTTCTACACACTAGCAACAAACAGAAACTGAATTTTTTTTATAGTTTCTTTCACGGAGCATTTTCGAAACTCAATTTTTTAAATGCCAATTATAATAACACCAAAAGTAATAAAATACTTAGAAGTAAGTGACAAAATATGTGCAAGATCTGTACCCTGAAAACAACACATTGCTGAGAGAAATTAACGATGATGTAAATAAAAAGAAAGATACACTGTGTTCATGGATCACTAGATCACTATTATTATTAGGCTATCAATTCTCTCCAAATTGATCTATAGCCCCAAGATAGTCCCAATAAAAATACCAGAAGGCTTTTTAAAAATAAATTGACAAGATGATTTTTTTGACAAAATGATTCTAAAATTTATATGGAAACAATGGACCCAGAATAGCCAAAAATTTCTTTTTTAAATTTTGTATATGTTTATTTATTTTTGAGGGAGAGAGAGAGAAAGAGAGCATGTGAGTGGGGGAGGAGCAGAGAGAGGGAGACAGAAAATCCAAAGCAGGCTCCATGCCATCAGCTTAGCCCAACATGGGGCTCAAACCCACAAACCCTGAAATCATGACCTGAGCCAAAGTCCGACGCTCAACCGAGCCACCCAGGCTTCCCCTAGCCAAAAAATTTCTGATAACAAAGAACAAAGCTGTAAGATTTACATAATCTGAATAAAAGACTTACTACAAAACTATCATTATCAAGACAGTGTGGTGTTGAAGTGCCTGGCTGGCTCAGTCGGTAGAGCAGGCGACTCTTGATCTCAGGGTCATGAATTCAAGCCCCACATTGGGCAAAGAACTTACTTAAAAAAAAGACAGGGTGGTGTTGATATAGACAATGTATCAATATAAACAAATAAAATGATGGAACCAAAAAGAGTCCAGAAATAGATTCATAAGTATATAGTTAACTGATTTTCAATAAAGTGAAAAGCAATTCAGTGGAGAAAGGATGCAAAAAATATGGTGCTACCACAACTGGATATTCATATGCTAAAAAACAAAACAAAACAAAACCCTTCCATCCACAGCTCCTACCATGCACAAAAACATTCTAGACCTGAACTTAAAAACTTAAAACTAGGGGCGCCTGGGTGGCGCAGTCGGTTAAGCGTCCGACTTCAGCCAGGTCACGATCTCGCGGTCCGTGAGTTTGAGCCCCGCGTCAGGCTCTGGGCTGATGGCTCAGAGCCTGGAGCCTGTTTCCGATTCTGTGTCTCCCTCTCTCTCTCTGCCCCTCCCCCGTTCATGCTCTGTCTCTCTCTGTCCCCCAAAAAATAAATAAACGTTGGAAAAAAAATGTTTAAAAAAAAAAAAAACTTAAAACTATAAAACTTTCTGAAGTTAGGATAAAATCTTTCTAAAACACAATACCAAAAGCATGATCCATAAATTTAAAAAACTGATAAACTAGACATCATCAAAATTAATATCTGCTCTTCAAAAGACACTGCTAAGAGAATGAAAATACAAGCCACAGATTGAGAGACTATTTACAAATCAAATTTCTAATAAACAACATATATGCAGAATATGTATGTAAGAGGACAACCCAATTTTTAAAATGGGGAAAACTATAAACACGTTACCAAAAAATATATAAATGGCAAATAAGTACATGAAAAGATGTTCAACATCATCAGTCATGAAGAAAATGCAAAGAAAAGCCACAATGAGATACTATTAACACACCTATTACAATGTCTAAAACCATACAAAGTTTAGTGAGAAGGTGGAACACCTAGAACTTTCATACATTACAAATGGGAATGTAAAATGGTACAACTGCTTGGAAAAAGTTTGGCGGTTTCTTATAATATTAAATATATACCTATGATATGATGCAGCTATTCCACGCCCAGGTATTTATCCAAGAGAAATCAAAGTATATCCCCATACAAAGACTTTTACACAAATTTCCTAACAGCCTTATCTGCACCCAAAAATCTAGAAACAATTCAAATGTCCATCAACAGGTGAACAGATAAACAAATGATGTATCCATACAGTGGAACACTATTTAGCAATTAAAGGGAACCAACTACACACTATGTAGGATGTGACACATACTACAACAAGGATGAACATCAAAACATGATGCTAAGTGAAAGAAGCCAGACTCAAAAGACTACATATTGCATGGCTCATTTATATGAAAAGTCCAGACAAGGCAAATTTAAAGAGATTAGTGGATGCCTGGGGCTAAGAGTGAGAGTGGGGATGGCACAAGGGAAGTTTTTGGGGTGACAGAAATGTTAAACTGGATGGTGGTGATAATGCACAACTCTATGCTTAATAAAATCACAAAACTGTATGCTTACAAGGAGTGAATTTTATGGCATCCTCAATAAAGTCGTTAAAAAGAGTACATAATGTATGATTCCATTTATATAAAAATTCTGGAAAATCTATAATAACCTAAAGCAGATCAGTGGTTGCCCTGGGGTAAGGGAGGGAGAAGGAAGGACAGATTATAAAGGGACAGGAGGAAACTTTGGGACGTAATGGATATGTTCATTACCTTTTTTGTGGGGATGGTTTTATAGGTATATTTTTGTTAAAACAAATTATACACTTTAAACATGTACATACAGTTTATGTCAATTACACTTCAAGAAAGCTGTTTTTTAAAAGTATGGTATTCACATGGAACAAAAACAGACACTCAGATCAATGGAACAGAATAGAAATGGACTCACAAACGTACGGCCAACTAATCTTTGACTAAGCAAGAAAGAAGAGCCAATGGAATAAAGACAGTCTCTTCAGCAAGTGGGGCTGGGAAAACTGGACAGCGGCATGCAGAAAAATGAACCTGGACCACTTTCTTACACAATACACAAAAATAAACTCAAAATGGAGGAAAGACCTAAATGTAAGACAGGAAGCCATCAAAATCCTCAAGGAGAAAGCAGGCAAAAACCTCTTTGACCTTGGCCGCAGCAACTTCTTACTCAACATGTCTCCGGAGGCAAGGGAAACAAAAGCAAAAATGAACTATTGGGACCTACCTCATCAAAATAAAAAGCTTCTGCACAGCAAAGGAAACAATCAGCAAAGCTAAAAGGCAACCAACAGAATGGGAGAAGATATTTGCAAACGACATATCAGATAAAGGGTTAGTATCCAAAATCTATAAAGAACTTATCAAGCTCAACACCCAAAAAACAAATAATCCAGTGAAGAAATGGGCAAAGACATGAATAGACACTTCTCCAAAGCAGACATCCAGATGGCCAACCAACACATGAAAAAATGCTCAACATCACTCATCATCAGGGAAATACAAATCAAAACCACAATGAGATACCACCTCACACCTGTCAGAACGGCTAACATTAACAACTCAGGCAACAACAGATGTTGGTGAGGATGTGGAGAAAGGGGAACTCTTTTGCACTTCTGGTGGGAATGCAAACTGGTGCAGCCACTCTGGAAAACAGTATGGAGGTTCCTCAAAAAATTAAAAATAGAACTATCCTATGACGCAGCAATTGCACTGCTAGGTATTTATCCTAAGGACACAGGAGTGCTGTTTCGAAGGGGCACACGCACCCCAAAGTTTATAGCAGCACTATAGACAATAGCCAAAGTATGAAAAGAGCCCAAATGTCCATCGATGGATGAATGGATAAGGAAGATGTGGTATATATATATACAATGGAGTATTACTCAGCAATCAAAAACAGTGAAATCTTGCCATTTGCAACTACATGGATGGAACTAGAGGGTATTAGGATAAGTGAAATTAATCAGAGAAAGACAAATATCATGACTTCACTCATATGAGGACTTTAAGACACAGAACAGATGAATATAAGGGAAGGGAAGCAAAAATAATATAAAACCAGGGAGGGGGACAAAACATAAGAGACTTTTAAATATGGAGAACAAACAGAGGGTTACTGGAGGAATTGTGGGATGGGGGATGGGCTAAATGGGTAAGGGGCAGATAAGGAATCTACTCCTGAAATCACTGTTACACTATATGCTAATTTGGATGTAAATTAAAAAAATAAAATTAAAAAATATATAAAAAAAATAAAAAGATGGGTGGGAGGGAGGGGAGGGTGGGTGATGGTATTGAGGAGGGCACCTTTTGGGATGAGCACTGGGTGTTGTATGGAAACCAATTTGACAATAAATTTCATATATTTAAAAAATAAATAAATAAATAAATAAATAAATAAATAAATAAATAAATAAAAACAAAAAAATAAATAAATAAAAAGTTAAAATAAATAAAAATTCCTTAAAAAAAAAAGTATGGTATCCACAGAAGAGCAAGCATTCTGTGTGGCTGAAGTGGAAAGCAGAGGAAGTTCAGAAAAGCCATTCATATAACCAAAAATATATATATATTTTAATTTTTTTAATGTTTTTATTTATTTTTGAGACAGAGAGAGACAGAGCATGAGCAGGGGAGGGGCAGAGAGAGAGGGAGACACAGAATCTGAGGCAGGCTCCAGGCTCTGAGCTGTCAGCACAGAGCCCGACGCAGGGCTCGAACTCACAAACTGTGAGATCATGACCTGAGCCGAAGTCGGACGCTTAACCAACTGAGCCACCCAGGCACCCCTAATCAAAAATATATTTTTAATGGCTGAACAACTTCAACTTTCCCCTTATTAGACAGACTGCTCCCATTTTTTAATTAAATAGCATCTTATCATTGTGTATGAAGCTCTTTCTTTATTTAGGAATTGCTGCTTTAGAACAGATTCCCAGAAATAGAAGAGTATAAATCCTTTTAAGCAAGGCAGGCAGATTTTTATTTTTAAAGAATTTGTTTATTATTTATTATTATTAAATTTTTAAAAAGCAGGAAGAGGAGATATAAAGCAAATCATTTTACTTCAGAAACTATGAAGTAATACTAAAAATGTGTAGAGGATGATATAGGGTTGAGATTTGGGTGAAATTTCCTTACGCAATTTTTTTCTGGCACTTGACAGAAATAAAAACCAACCTAATTCTGAACTAACCGTAAGTCATATAATCATGCCCCAGGTGCATACACCTATTTCATCTTCAAAGAAGCTTTATTCAGAATGATGAGAGGCTTCTATTCACATTCTCTTCCGCCATTTCTCTCTCACTCCTTCTCCCACTTCTTCCTTCTGCTTTCTCCCCAGGCCTAGTTGGGACTGCCTTCCCCTCATCAAACAAGCCAGCCCAGTGATTAATATCATAATTCCAGACGACCCGAAAAACTTCCACCATGAGCTGTTCGGTTTTGAGTATCAGGAGCCTGCAGGACCCACACAGGATGTTCACACTTATCCAGGCCATATCATCACAGTCCAAGTAGGGGGCCCTCCTTGGTAATACGCATGCCACCCTGGTGACTACTTAGTAAAAAAGAACGAATGGTTCATAGAAATTGAACTTTCAACACATTTTGATTTGAGACACAACTGTATTAAAATAAAACAAAAACTATCATTGTCATTAACAAAAAATCCTACTAGAAGACAGTCTTCCTACAATAGCAAAGCCAGTGGGGTTTAAAGACATACCAACCCAGTTCTCAGCAACTAAAGCTGAGGCTGGAGAACAGGGCAGGGTTTACTTTTGCAGCAGTTAGTTACAAAGTTATGTCTTCTCATAGTCTCCTTGGAGAAACTAAGACCACCATGAAGAGAGAAAGGGAGAGGGATGATAAGGGTGTTGGCTAAGAGATGGCTGGTTTTGAGACTTTCTTCCCAAGGCTCAAGGTGTGCCAATTAGCAACGCTCTATTAACCCATCCACACCAAAACCTTCACCACTGCCTGCATCCTAAGTTAACTTAGCAAAGTAGCCAACAGGGGTACCTGGCTGGATCAGTCAGTGGAGCATGTGACTCTTGATCTCAGGGTTGTAGGTTCAAGCCTCATGTTGGGTATAGAGACTTAAAAATTAAAAAAAACCTTAAACCAAGTAGCCAACAAACACATTTTTAAATTCACTTCATATAGTGAAATAGATTAAAAAAAAAAAAAAAGATAAGCTGATGAAAGAACCAGAAAATTTAGGAGATGAGAGGAGAAAGGGAGCAGTTAAGGGGGGAGGGGAGGAAAAAGGAAAGGGTATTCTAGTTCAGGCACTAATACTTTTGAGAAAAGAACAGTACAGTTGCAGGGATTTCTGCACACCCACACACAACAAGGGCACAGGCTACCCAGTTTTTCTTTCAATGCAATAAGCCAGTAATGTAAGGTTAGAATGGTGGTGGGGAAGGGGGCATTTAGTGCATATGTGTGTACCCAGACAGTACTAGAAGGGCCTTGGTCACTGAGGGGTAGCAAAGTCATACAACTTATCCAGGCCAGGGGGCTGGAAGGGGGCCTGAGGCTAAACAATTTTTGGTAAAAGTTATTGGCCTGTCCGCTGCCCAGATAACAGAGAATGAGAATCTGAGGGAAACTAGGCCTGGCCCTTAGGAATTCCAAATATGTCAGGAAATAATAGCCAGAAGAATAAATGAACCCTTGGCAAAAATTTCACAACCCTAAAGGATTATAGGGAAGATTTTTTAGTTTTTATTTTTTTAATGTTTATTTATTTTTGAGAGAGAGAGAGACAGAGTGCGAGTGGGGAGGTGCAGAGAGGGAGATACAGAACTCGAAGCAGGCTCCAGGCTCTGAGCTGTCAGCACAGAGCCTGACGCGGGGCTCAAACTCACGGACTCACAGACTGTGAGATCATGACCTGAGCCGAAGTTGGCCACCCAACCCACTGAGCCACCCAGGCACCCCAGGAGAGATTTTTTTTAAATCATAACGAAGTTGGGGCACTTTGTTGGCTCAGTTGGTTAAATGTCTGACTTTGGCTCAGGTCACAATTTCACAGATAGTGAGCTCAAGCCCCACACTGGGCTCTGTGCTGACAGCTCAGAACCTGGAGCCTGTTTCAGATTCTGTGTTCCCTCTCTCTCTCTGTCCCTCCCCCTGCTCACACTTGGTCTCTTTCTCTCTCTCTCTCTCTCAAAAATAAGTAAACATTAAAAAAAATTTAACAAAAAAATAAAAAGTAAATAAAAATCAAAACAAAGTGATCAAGCAAAAAACCCTGAAAACCAAACCAAACCAAACCAAAACATGGGACAAAGGGAGACAGAACTGCCGGGTTTCGTACTCGGTTATGCAAGGCTCTTCTGTGTCGCTGCCCACACCCCACACCTCTATCTGCTGGTAAGATGTAGAGTCAGCACAAGAATTTTCCTCAGTAAAAAAGGCAGCAGAGAGGTGCCCAAAGGCTTGACTCATTTATCCTCTCAAATATTTGTCCCACAGAAAGGCACTGGCTTACAGGGGATGAAATGATGGTGGTGGCAGAGAAAGGGGCGCCTCAGTTTTCCTACAGCCAAACCTTCCATGTGGGGATACCTAACTGTACCTTCATTTCCTGGGCTCAGAGAACATTCCTCTCCTCGTTTCACAAAGCAGGCCTGGCAGCAATTAACTGCCAGTGGCTGAACTGCAATAAGCCTTCATTCTCCTCCTGCTGACAATTCAGAGACAATTCACCGCACAGAAAGGACACAGCACTTAAACCAAGCAGTACAAGCCTCTCCTTCTTTAAGGTGATAAAGGGGAATAAATTGGTGACATTCCTTTCCATTTTTGGAATTGCAAAAGGCCCACAATACCAGCTCTTAGATACAATATTTGTATGTCTCCAAAAGAATGAAGAATGCTACTAACAACCCAATGCCTTCACAGCTCTGCAGGCATTTCAGGCAAGACGAGAGCAATTTATGATACAATTTCTTACCACTTTGGATGCAGAGTTGCTTGACCTACCTTAATGCCAACAGTACAAACTAGAAACTAGTACTGCTAGCCAACCATCCCTAATTAGAAGGAGAAGATCTGCAGCGTATACACTTCCTTCCCTTTCCCCAGTGCATTAAGCACAAGTTTGAGCTGCAAGTACTCTCCTAAAAGAAATGCCTACCAGTTAACCATTCTGAATGCGCAAGGTGATTCTACCACCCTTCCAGAACTATCCAAGGCCTCAAGCTCCTATGAATGGCATATAAGGTCAAACATAATGTCTGGAACTGAAGACTTCACTTTGCCCTATTATTTTACAATGCTTACAGTTCTCAGCAAGTGATGCCAACCTATATAAATGCCTCTGTGCAACACTGCACAAAGGCCCCCTCCTACTCTTGTGGCTCATAGTTCAAGTTCAATATTCCTCCCCCCCATGTCCACCCACTCTCTGTTTTAGACCCTAAAGCTCCAGATCCCATTCCTAAGCAGCAACTTATTGCTACTGTCCACTGCAGGCAAACAAGAAGAAAAAGTACTCCCCAGCAACACAACCCCAGGATCTTCCTTCCAAGGTACACCTGAATTCTCTAAGGCCCAAATTTGAGTTTTTACCCTCTTCCAGGACACTGCCAGGCCTACATCTACCGTATTTCTTGTTTCATTGGTCTACTTCTCATTTTACTGATCACAGTTATCGGAAGTGTGCTGGAGCTGGCTCATCTGACCTGACTGTGCACATCTCTCCCAACTCATGTTAGAAGTTCCAAAATGGTCATGGTGGCTGTATTTACACCATGGAAACTGACAACATCTACAACTCAGGGCTTGTTTTGGGGGCTTTGAGGGGAGGGAGGGACCCAGTTGTTAAACATTTACTATACCACAACTGTTTTCCCTAAATTACCTACACTTCCTCTCCTGTGAGACCTAACTTCCTTTTCTTTCTACCAAAAATTCCACGTAATCACCTAGAATTTCTATTCCATGATCAAAAATCACCTAGAAGCTCATCATTTCATGTGTTATTCCCTATACCTCCTGCAGGATATACTACATAATACGCAGGATACAGTGCAAAATGAAAATGTGGGGTCCCTTATTGAAAAACTATTAAGAATTTCAAGACAATGACAGCAATGCATCAAACTGAGAACAGGGCCTAAGTGTGTGGACTTGTACAACTGCACAGGTCACATGCCCATAAAAGGGTCCTTGAGCACCTATTCTTAACTGTGAGCATGCCCTTCCCTAAGGATACTATTTCCCAGGTATCTCTGCAATACAAGGGCTCCTTACTCTCCCATATGTCACAACTGAAGGCAGGTTAGTATTTCATTTGCTCCCCTTCCCAATGCCCTTTGCAGACCATTACTCTTCTATCTTTTTTGTAAAACCTCTCTCCTCTGCCATCTTGCTGCAATTCAACCCTTACCATACTGTCCTCTCCCAAATGCCTCACTACTCCTTCTGTTTTTCTGAGGGCTTTGACGTCTGGCTCTCGAAATTCCTCTTTACTGCCTAAACAGTAACAGGGTTAAGAGGACAGACTCTGGATAGAATCAGAGTGCCTGGGTTCAAATCCTGGTACTACCATATACAAGCTATATTGCCTTGACCATGTTCCTTAACCTCTCTCTTCCTGAGTTTCCTCGTTTATAAAATAGAGATGGTTAACAGTACTTCATAGGAGTTGTTGTATGGATTAAAAGAGTTAAAAATACATCAAGGGTTCAGAATGGTATCTGGTACACAGTAAGTGCTCACTCAGGAAACAGTAGCTATTGCTATCATCATCATCATCATCATCATAAAAGTCTATCTCAGTGTCTATATGGATAACTCATGTAACATGTATTTTGAGCTTCCTGAGTTCTTTGAGCTCCTTGTCTACTCTACCCCAGCAACTCTCTTCCACAACTATACCCTAGATATAGTAGTTGCCAGAACTTCTCCACCTCCACTAACTTAGATTCAAATATCCCATCCTTGGGGTACTTGGGTGGCTCAGTCAGTTAAATGGCCAACTCAATTTCGGCACAGGTCATGATCTCATAGTCATGGGATCAAGCCCCGAGTTGGGATCAAGCCCTGCATTGGGCTCTGCGATGAGCATGGCACCTGCTTCGGATTTTCTCTCCCTCTCTGTCCATCTCCTGCTTATTCCCTCCCCCCCCCCATCAAAATAAATAATCTTACAAATATATGCCATCCTCTGATGACTACCTCCAGTTTTACAGGACACACACTTAGTTGTGCCTCCTGTGTCTGTCTCTCATCATGGAAAACTGTAAATGCCAAACTCCTCTATCATATCTCTGTCAGTTAGCCCCTCTTATATTTATTTGCCTCTTTTTCTATCTTCCTAATCCACTCTCTTGACAATAACCTCGACTTCCACATCTCTATTTCCTTCTATGCAAGATTGGCAAAGTTCCAATCTTGGGTAAATCAACCTATCAAACTGCCTTTTCTTGACAGGGTTGCTGAGAGCTGCTGAGGAGACTCACACACCTGCAGACGTCAGTACCACTGTTATAAATTCGTAGTCTCCATGTTCAGTGCTACCAGCAGTCTATTTCCTTACTGCTTGGCCTTCTCCCAGCCTTCCTAATGGCTGTTTCAGACCTTTACCACTCTCTCCAAACCTCTGATTTTCCTGCCTACTACCTACCTATGCCCATTCCACCTACCTCTGCTTCTACTCTCAGCAAATAATCTACCCCACTTCAGAAAAACAGGCATGAGCTTAGAACTACCACAATTTCCTTCTACTGAACCTACAAACCCACCTTTGCTACACCTATATTCACCTATTTCTTCCTTCCTATCATCATGAAGGAGATATCTCCTCCTGCTTAAGGCTAATCTTGGTCCTCTGTGCTCAGGATTCAAACGCACTCACCCTGTAAGACACTAGTTCTCAATGTGCGTTTCTCAGACCAGCAGCACTGGCCTCTCCAGAACTTGTCACAAATGCAAATTCTCAGGCCTCACTCTAGACCTACTAAATCAGAAACTCTGGAATTAGGGCCAAACTGTTTTCAACAAGGCCTCCAGGTGATTCTGATGTATGCTAAGGTTTGTGAACCACCGTTTATGGAATTATTTGTTGTTTATTCCCTTTCCTGTATTTTCAACCTTTCTCTAGTACAATGGTTCCCTTGCCTTGAAGAGCCTATGAGATTGCTTGCTCCAAGTACATTCTTGCCTCTCTCCAATCTATTCACCACACAGCAACACATCTGATCAAGTTATCCCCTACTTAAAATTCCTTAAATTTTTTTTAAATGTTTATTTATTTTTGAGAGAGAGAGAGAGAGAGCATGAGCAGAAGAGGAGCAGAGAGAGAGGGAGACACAGAATCCGAAGCAGGCTCTAGGCTCTGAGCTGTCAGCACAGAGCCCAATGAGGGGCCTGAACTCACGAACTGTGAGATCATGACGTAAGCCTAAGTTGGCCGCTTAACCGACTGAGCCACCCAGGCGCCCCTCCCCTACTTAAAATTCTTTAATGACTTCTCACTGACCTGAAGATAAAGACCAAAATCTTAAGAAGGCCTTAAGGCTCTCCACAGCTCACAACCCTCCTTTTTCACCTTTGGCTTTCTACGTTGAACAAGACCAGCCTCTCTCAACTTCTTGATCTTGCCACGCTCTAGGGCACCTAACAAACTGAAATTGTTAGCTCTCTGCCTGAAATACTTTACTTCTTTTCCAAACTCCTTCTACATCAAGTCTCAACTTAAACTTTCTTTACTTAAAGTACCTAACCATATCCCTTAGTCTCAATTAGGTCCCTGTTAGATGCTCTTCCAGCACTCTGCACTTATCCTCTTAAACCCATATTAAGCTTATAATTATTTAAGTATTATAAACATAATGTCTGTTTTCCTTGCCAGAGCATAAGCTCTGTTGGGGGAGAAATCCTGTCTATCTCACTTACTATAATATCCCCAGTGCCTAGCTTAGTATAATACCTTGCACACAGGAAATGTGCAAAAAGTATTTGCCAAATGACTGAGCCTTTGCATGCACTGTGCCTCTGTCCCCAGTGAAATCCTACACATCCTTCAAGAAATATACTAAAGATGGTTACCAGAGGGGAGGTGGGTGGGGGGCATAGGTGAAATAGGTGAGCAGGATTAAGAGTATACTTATCTTGATGAGCACTGGATAATATATGGAACTGTTGAATCACTATATTGTACACCTGAAACTACTATAACACTGTATGTTAACCACACCGGAATTAACATTTTTAAAAAGAGGATTATAATCTAGTGTAGGTAATAAATGCTTAAAGAGAAAAAAGAAATAAAATAAACATTTCTGGGGCACCTGAGTGGCTCAGTCAGTTAAGCGTCCAACTTCAGCTCAGGAAATGATCTCACAGTTCATGGGTTTAAGCCCCAAGTCGGGCTTTGTACAGACAGCTCAGAGCCTGGGGCCTGCTTCAGATTCTGTGTCTCCCTCTCTCTCTGCCCCTCCCCAACTCATGTGCACGCGCGCGTGCTCTCTCTCTCAAAAATAACAAAAAATGTTTTTAATTAAAAATAATAATAAATTAAACATTTCTGTGAAGTCTTCCCTGCATATACATACCACCTGCCTGTTCAAATGAATCACTTCCTCTTTTCTGTTCCTACTGTATTGTATATATAACTCTACTAATGCAATAGTTACACACTATTATAAATACCCAACCTTTGTGTCTGAGTCTCCACTACACTGTAAACTCCCTGAGGGCATGGACCACATCTTGCTCACTTTCTATCTCTAGTGCTTAGTAAAGTATCTGACATTAACAACAGATGTCTAATGTTTACGGGGCATATTAAACCTAAGACTGTATCTCTAATATTGCACTGAAAGGTTTTTTCCTAATATTAAATCTGCATTCCAATCCTAGGTTTGTTATTCATTAGCTACACAATCAAACTGTTTAACCTCTTTGGGCCCCAGTTTCCTCACTGGTAAAACAGGGCTAATAATACCAATTTGGGAATATTGCTATGAAAATCAAACAAAATGACATTGTACGACGATTAGCACACATAGTGCCTGGCATGTAGTAGCTTCCCCACTCTGGCTTCAACTTGGTAGAAACAACTAGGACAAAACAAATACAAAAATAAGTCACAGCAATCAAGGGAGGCTGAGCACAGAGTGAGTCATTCCTTTTAATCATTTGCCCAGGAAGATCAACAATGAAGAAACATAACAAGCAGAATAAACTCTACTGGTGGTATCTCCCTTGGCATACAAAGCTTGGTAAGAAGTCACCCCAGAAACCTCTTGGCTAATGGCCAGCTCTGGCTCCCCAGCTCAGTAAGTCGGGTCTTAGTCTGTGGTGCCAGGAATGGCACTTCAGACTGGAATAGAAACTACCCCATAAGGAAATGTATTTGTACGTGGGAGATGGGGAAGAGGGAGGACAGCTTGAATGCAACCATGTCAATCAAGTGTTTTGCAACCTGGCAGAAAATACTGCAGAATTGTTGGTGAAAACGGACACCACACAACTGCACTTACCTGTAGCCAAGAACCAGCTTAGACTAGATAATGAGCAGATTTCTGCTGCTACCAAAACAATGGTCAGACTTGTAATGCAGTGAACATCTCTAAGGTCCAACTATGCTTGTAACATCTGGGCTGCACCCACAAAGATGACACCAAGCAGCTTTATACATATATTCCTCAGCATAGAGTGCTTCCCACAAGCACCAGCTTCACTGCTCATGTGTGCCAAATGTGAAAGCAGATTTAACAGTTTCTCTGCTCCTTATTCATAATATGCTTACCTCTGCAGAACCACTGGTATTCAGATCACCTACTTCCTTGGAGTCATTCATTTCAGAATGCTGTGTCACTGTATGTGTAGCTACTTCTTCACTGGGACTATCTCTCTTCCGAAGCTTCCTGATTAAGCTCTGCTGGTCACTAGAAGATACAGTGGGTCTGAGTGGAGCTCTGGGTGGATTCTGTCTCCTCCAAGATACCCTGCTCCAACCTAGCCCCAGAATATGTGGTTCATCTTCTTCAGGTGGATAGCCCAAACCATCTGCAGTTTGGAATTTTTTAAAAAACACCAGCATGGAATTGGAAGAGTCTGTCCTGAAAGTCTGGCAGCTCCGGGGCCTGCTGCAGTCTGCCTGAATGCACATCCCTTCTAACCACCAAAAGGCATGGCAGGCAGAATCCTGGCAGCAAGCAGCCCAACACAACTGGAGAGAGGGGGTTCCTTCAAGAAGCCGGAGGTGATTTTCTCCCCCAGATCTCAGGCCAACTCCAAATTCTGTCTTCTCATGCTGGCACCTGCTCTCACTGGCATCTAAAAACAAGGAATGAAAACATTTTAAGAGGTAATAAAAACACACTACTGATCTGTAAAGTGCCCCGAACACCAACATTTAAGGCTATTTTGAATACTGGTTTTTAAGAAGGTGGGAAAGCTGTCTAGTAAGTGGAACAGAAGAAGCAAAATAGAGTGTTTTTTGGCTCAGGATACTTTAGCTTATAGAAGTACTGTTCCACATTCATCGGTGGTTCCCCTTCTCAATGAGTCCCTTCCACATAGACCTTTCATACAGAATTCCAGTTCATGAAAAAAGCAAGACAAACAAAATAGCTATTCTGGTGGAAGTGTATGGAGGGGTGGAAGGGGCAGAGTCCCACCACTTGACCTTCCACTCATGTCCTGGCCTTTCTCAGGGACAGTGCAAGCACTATGGGACCAGAAGAACAGGTAGTGGAACAGGATGGAATAGTCCCCCCACCCCCACCCCCACCCACTGAACTGGCAGCAACACAAACGGAGTATTCTTCACCTCCAACAGGTTACAGGTTCATCCATTTTCTAACCAACTGTTTGCCAGAGTCAGGTGGTTTTGCATATCATGGTATCAACCAGAGCTGATCAGTAGTCAGATTACCAAAAAGTTTAATCATGAGAGGTATTCTGCTAGAATGAACTTCCTACTGACAAGCCATGTCATGATAAGAAACAAAGGAACAGAAGTACAACAGTGACCTAGTGTGGTTAACATAAATAACATGGTTCAAAATTCTGGTTACTGTTGCTTATGGATAAACTTTTGGGCTACTGAATTACCTTAGGCATGGCATTAATTCTCCTGAAATATTACCTCACTTCTGTTTTATTAGATGAAGTAAAGTCAAAGCATGTTCTAAATGAAAGCTATTATACAGAGCTCATTTTAAGGTCTTAGTTATATAGGTATCTGTACCCAACTATGGTCAGGGTTATACAGGGCCAGAACCAGGGTGAGGCAAGATCGATGCCTCAGGCACAAAACTTAAGAAGGAATATATTCTCAGAGTCATGTAAGTACAGAGTTGGCTTACCCAACCTTGAGAGTGAGCAACTCCTTCAATTTTGTGCCTTATGTGTCTCTTTCTTCACCCTAGCTCTGGCCCTGGGGTTAGAACACAAAATATCTTGAAATTACACACAGAAAATATGCAGTAGAACCAAAACACTGAAGAGATGGATAATCATGTCTGCACATACACATAACTGAAAAAGGGCTATGACTAACCAGAGCAACCATGGAATAATCAGCCAAAGTCAGGGCACCTGGGTGGCTCAGTTGGTTAGGCAGCCGACTCTTGGTTTCAGCTCAGGTCATGATTTTACGGTTCGTGGGTTCGAGCCCCATGCTGGGCTCCGCGCTGAAGGTGCGGGGCCTGCTTGGGATTCTTTCTCTCCCTCTCCCTCTCTGCACTTCCCCTGCTTGTCTCTGTCTCTCTCAAAATAAATAAATAAACTTAAAAAAAAAAAAAAAGAAGAAGAATCAGCCAAAGCCAACTTGACTCCCAGGAAATACTTACAAAACGTCCAGCAGACTAAATGTGAACACCAGTCAACTGAGAGATATAAGGAAAATAAAGGCAAGCTTCTGGATGACTGAGCAGGCGCTATGGAAGCCAATCTGCCATTGTTCATTAAAAGAAAAGAGACAGACATTGGCACGAACCTAACATCAGACAAGGCAATTTAGAAACCTAGAAAAAATAGAACTTCCTTAAGAAAAATGAAGAAATAGCAACTATGAAAAAAATGAAGCTACCAAGAGCTACAGAAATACCCCTCATATCCTCATCCACCTTCCCACACAGTAACCAATGGTATGAATCTTGGTTAACAGCTAAGTACACAGACTGTGTTGAAATCAATAAATTGTTACCTCAGTAACCACTGTCAGTCACCTTTATATCAACTTTCCCTCATTCTTCCCAGAGTAATTCTCTCATATTTAACATAGTGAAGAGGTCCACACAGATGAAATAACCTGCACTTTTCTATAAGCCACTATTTCATTTAATTTTTAATATGTACCGTGACCTCCACTTTTGCTCCTGCAGGAGAAACTGCCATAGGACTTGCCCTCCCACCATGAGTAGCTAGAACGCTAGACAAAATACATGGAACAATTGTTTTTAGACCATGAACAACAGGTATGTGATCCCAGAGAGAAAGGAAACAAACAAGGTGAGCCCCGTGACCACCAGGGCTTTCCGTACAGCATCATGCTCCAGATGGTGGCACAGGGAAGGAGAGAGCCCAAGCAGACTAGGGCAGACTTGCTGCACTGAGGAAACAGAGTTTGAGGTGACTGTGATAGCAAGAATTTTGGAACAAACAACCAGAAAGGAGGAAGCTACACAGATAAAGAGCTCCCGACAACTGGATAATGGTCCCTTTTCATCTTTGACTGACCACTAATTTACCCCAAGTGTAGGTTGAGATCACATGAGGGAAATTAGAATATATTTTGAACTGAATGAAAATGAAAACATAACATATAAAAATTCATGGGATGCAGTTAATGTAGCATTTAGAGGGAGCATTTACAGTTTTAGATGCTTATTTAGAAAATAAGAAAAGTCTAAAATTAATAATCTAGAGAGACACACAAGGAGAAGGCCATGTGATGACAGAGGCAGAGACTGGAGAGATACAGCTACAAACCAAGGAACACCAATGACTGGCAGTGACCACTAGAAGCTAAGAAGAGTTGAGGAAGGGCTCTATGCAGAGACTCAAAAGGAACCAACCCTTGATTTTAGACTTCTAGACTCCAGAACCATTGGTTTATCAGGATTTTCTGAAGAGCAGCTAAGGAGACAAAGGGCTCCCAAGCTACATTTACACATGTGGCTGTGACCTTTACCCACACTGAACAGAGACACCTGGATGCCATTCAGTGGATATGTACAGGTATGTGATGCTGGAAAACTATGGGAATCTGGTGTCCAAGGGGCTTCTCTTTTTCAAATCAAAATTAATCACCCACTGGAGCAAGGGGTAGAGCCCTGGATGGAGGGGTGAAAAATTCTGCCAGGTGCCTGTACAGTCCAGGAGTACTGATTTGAAACAAAGATATCAGTCCTAAAGCAAAACGTTTCTGAAGGATCGTCTCTAGAAGAGTGAACATACAGTGTCATGATTGATAAAGGCCTGGAATGGGAGCACAGAAGCTCCAAAGAGATGTGGCACGGTAATGTGGGAAAGCCTTTAAATATAATTCTTCCGTTACCAGTCACCAGAAAAGTTACACAGGTGAGATAACCCGTTAATGTAAAGAATGTGGGATAGTGGGGCACCTGGGTGGCTCAGTCTGATTAAGTGTCCGACTCTTGATTTCGGCTCAGGTCATGATCTTGTGGTTCATGAGTTTGAGACCCACATTGGGCTCTGCGCTGTCGGCGGTGCAGAGCCTGCTTGGGATTCTCTCTCTCCCCTCTTTGCTCCTCCCCCACTCACGTTCTCTCTCTCTCTCAAAATAAATAAATAAAGTTTAAAAAAAGAATATGGGATAGCCTTTATGAACAACTCATCTCATTTCCTTTAAGATTTTGTTTTAGGGGCGCCTGGGTGGCGCAGTCGGTTAAGCGTCCGACTTCAGCCAGGTCACGATCTCGCGGTCCGTGAGTTCGAGCCCCGCGTCGGGCTCTGGGCTGATGGCTCAGAGCCTGGAGCCTGTTTCCGATTCTGTGTCTCCCTCTCTCTCTGCCCCTCCCCCGTTCATGCTCTGTCTCTCTCTGTCCCAAAAATAAATAAACGTTGAAAAAAAAAAATTTAAAAAAAAAAAAAAAAAAGATTTTGTTTTAAAGTTTATTTATTTATCTTGAGACAGAGAGGGTGCACAAGTGGGGAAGGAGCCGAGAGAGAGGGTGAGAGAGAATCCGAAGCATGCTCTGCACTGTCAGTATAGAGCCCGAGGCAGGGCTTGATCTCATGAACCATGAGATCATGATCTGAGCCAAAATCAAAAGTCGGACACTCAACCGACTGAATCAGGTGCCCCAGCTCATTTCCTTTAAATCATCATAAAATTCACATGAACAAGTAACCTGATCCTCAAGAAGGACTCAACAATTATCAATTGTTAGAGAATCCATTCTAGAGAGAAACCCCATAAATGCAATGAATGTAGAAAAGCTTTCAAAATGAACTTTATCCTTTTAAAGTCATCAGAGAATTCATACCAGTCAGAAACCCTACACATGAAAAGACTGTGGAAAAAGCCTTTGCTTAGAACCCAGGCCTTACTCATCATGAGAATGCATAGTGGAGAAGAGCCTTTTAAATGTGATGAAAAGCTTTCAGGGATAACTTCACTGTGTGGCACATCAGAAAATCCATACTGGTAAGAAACCACATTGCTGTAATGAATGTGGAGAAGCCTTTAGGAAGAGCTCAACCCTTATTAGTCATCAACGAATACATACAAGACAGAAACCCTATCACTGAAATAAATGGGGAAAATCTTTCAGGTATATATCCTTTGCTGGACATCAGAAAACTCACAGTGAAAAGAAAGTCTACTGGTGTAATGACTGTATGAAAGTCTTTATGAAGAACTTATTGGATATGAGAATTCATACTGAACAAAAAGCCTATTACTGCAAGAAATATGGGAAAGCTTTCAGACACAGCTCAGGCCTTGCTGAACATCAGAGAATCTATATGGAGGAAAACCTCAGGAATGTAATGAAAGTAGGAAGACTTTTCCCCAAAGTTCAGCCCTTAAACAACATAAGAAAATTCATAACAAAGACAGAGCCACCAATTGTAGTTAGTGTGGTAATTCACATCGAGTTAATTCCTTCTGAGCATCAAAGGGGAGACATTCAATAAATTACACATGTAACAAAAATACTCTGTGCACGTCTATCCTGAAGAACTTCTCACATGTGACAATTTCATTACAGCATAGTTTGTACAGGTGAAATATATGAAAAATCTACATGTCTATCAACACAGATACAGTTACTCTAGAATGCTATGCAGCAACTGAAAACAATGAGGTAGAATCTATATACAGCAACAGAAAGAGTCCCATGATACTTTAAATTTTAAAAGTTGCAGAAATCTATGTCTGATGGGCTTATATATTTTTTTAAATGAAGCTTTTTTGTTTGTACATATGTATTATACACATTCCAAATGATCTAGAGAAAAAAAGGCCAAACTTTAAACAAAAAAAAGAAATTTTTTTAATCAATGATCTACGCTTTCATCATAAAAGCTAGAAGGGTAAATTATACTCAAAATAAACTGAGAAGAGAAAAGCTAAAGATAAGAATAACCAATGAAACGAAAACAAATAAAAAACAGAAAAAAAAAAATCAATGAGACCAAAATCTGGTTGTTTGGAAGATCAACAAAACTGATAAAGCTCTAGTCAGACTGATGACAGGAAAAAAAAAGAAAAAAAAAAGACAGCAGTCACAAATTAACAATATCAGGAATGAAAGAAGGGGTATCACTACTGATTCAATAAACCAGGGGCAGCAAACTATGGCCCAAAGGGTAACTCTGGCTGCTGCCTATTTATTGTAAATAAAGTTTTACTGGAACATAGTCACACTCATTTACGTATAAAATGTCTATGGCTATTTTTGCTCCACAATGGCAGAGTTAACTAGCTGCAATAGAGTTTTTTCTTAAGACTCACAAAGCCTACAATGTTTACTATCTGGCCCTTTAAGAAAGTTTGCCAACCCCTGGTCCAAAGAATGTACTTTTGTTTGAACTATTAACTAATGAGTACAGCCTAAATTTAGATGTTAATTTATAGAAGACTGATAAGTTACAAATGATTTTGATTTTTACAGAGATGCAAATTGTTCCTGTCTAGTAAAAGATAAGCTCACAGGTTTAATTAAGAAGGCACGTTTTCTTCCCACCTACCTATTATCTTTATTTCTTTATTCATTCATCCATTCAACAAATATTACAATGCATCTGTCTCATGCTAGGACTGTTTTGATGGAGATTATAATTTAGATGGGGAAGACACAATTAAACAGACAATAACGAATGTAGGATTAAATTAGATTAAATAGACATAATAATGAATACAGGATTGCAAACCAGCATAAGTGCTCTGAAGGAAAGAAATTCAGCCTTTATAGAATAAAGGTAGCTAAACCTGGAATTAACTGAACAGGTATACTATCGCACATGTGACATGCTATCAAAAATATTCACTGTGTGTTGTTTGAAATGAAAAAAATATTGGAAATAACTTATAAGCTTCTCAATAAGAACTGGTTAACTAAATTAAAGATGATCCATGCAGTTATGGGGATGAATAAAGCTACTTTATACAGTACTAATATGCAGTGATATCTAGGGTACGTTATGTAGAAAAAGAAAAGTTCAGAGCAGTGTGCATAGTATGCTACAATTGGTGTAGGGAGAGAAAGAATATAATGTTTATGCATATATTTGCATAGACTATTTTTGGAAGAATAGTCAAGAAGTTGGCACGGTTGCTTTTAGTAGGGAAATGAGGTAGCTCAAAAGACTGAAGTGAGAGACTTGTCGGTTCACTAAATACCCTTTTTTACCTTCTGAATTTGTACAATGTACATGTAATATCTTCTGAAAGATAAATTTTAAAAATTTAAATAAACAGAAATTTCAATGGCTTTCCAAGGCTCTTAGAATGATAACCAAAAAAAATTTTTTTAACGTTTATTAATTTTAAGAGAGAGTGTCAGCAGGGCAGGAGCAGAGAGAGAGGGCGAGAGAGAATCCCAAGCTCGACACCATCAATGCAGAGCCGGATGCAGGGCTTGAACCCACAAACCATGAGATCGTGACGTGAACTGAAATTTAGAGTTGGATGCTCAACCAACTGAGCCACCCAGGTGCTCTGATAACCAGAATTCTTGACATAACCTAAGAAGATCCTGTATGATCTAGACCATGCCTACCTTTCTGGCCCCAACTTGTATCATTGCTCTCCCTCTGTCGTGCTCCAACTCACCAGGCTTCTTTCATTCCTCAAATGGACTATGCTCCCTCTCCTAACTGGGCTTTGCGCATGCTGCACTCTCTAGTGGGAACTCTCTTGTCTCCCTTCTTTACCCAGTTAACTCCTCTTATGAGATTTCAGTACAGCCATCATTTCTTCAGAGAAGCCTCTATGCCAGGTCAGGTCTCTCCGCTTACACACTCTTTGGGCCCTGTTGCCCCTTTCCTTCAAAACAATTATAACACATAAAATTACATTTCTTTGTGCGATCATCTGCTCAATGTCTTCCCCACCCCACCCCACACTGTAAGTCCTAGGATGACAGGACCATGTCTGTTTTGTTTTTTTTTCTCTCACCACTGTACCTCCAACTCTAGCATGAGATTGGCACATTACACTGCAGGTGCCCCAAAATATCTTTTTCAAACCTTTTTTTTTAATGTTTATTTATTTTTGAGAGAGAGCGCGTGCGCGTACACACACACACACACACACACACACGCACACACACACACGTGAGTGGGGGAGGGGCAGAGAGAAAGGGAGACATAGAATCTGAAACAGGTTCCAGGCTCTGAGCTATCAGCACAGAGCACGATGCAGAGCTCAAACTCACAAACCATGAGATCATGATCTGAGCCAAAGTTGGATGTTTAACCAACTGAGTCACCCAGGCACCCCCCAAAATATCTTTTTGAATAAATGCACAAATAAATGCACATGTGCATGCATGAAGTATTGAAAGAATCCATGAGTAAACTGTCAGGAAACCAGGTGGCCTGATATCAGGTGGGTCATACTGAAGACATCCAGGCTGATAACAAGACTTCAAAAAGAGATGAGGCCCATATGCCACAATAAATGAGGGGGGTGAATGATGGTTGGTAGATGAATAATGATTAGGGAAGGGTAGGAAGTGGTATAAACCTCAAAGAGCAGAACTTTTTCCATGACACTGGAGGAGTACTGTTCAAGAAGTGACAGTGACGAATGATGAGGACATCAGTTCCACCTCCAAATTCAGAGGTACATGGGATATGGAAGAATGAGCAACCATCGCCTGCAGGCTAGAGGGAAAACCATGTCTTCCTCCAAGAGAAAGCCAGATCTATCTAATATCTTAACTCACAAGTTTCAGTATGAGAGGATTTAATAATGCAATGGATTCTTATCACAGTTAAAAAGTTGGGAAGGGAGGGTGGTAAATGTGAGTGAGTTGAAAAACACAGAGTTATTCAGGAATGTCATGTCAGACTCACACAAATCACAACGGTTAGGTACTTTCTAGCAAGAAAAAAGGAGAGGATGGAAAATTATGATGATGAACTGATGACAGGGTTGCTGCCTATCCATCCTCGGTACAAATGGTGAAAGTTGTGAGGCAAATCACAGAGGTACTGTGGAATCTGGGGGAACAGATTTAGACTCAGGAGAAATGGTTAAGGCAATTTATGGGAATTACAAGGTTGAAGGGAAAGCAGCAAAAAATTCTAATTATCTGGTTGTTGCTAGCAGCTCTGGTCAAATCCAGATCTTTGAAAGAAGAGGAGATAAAAGTGGGGGTGGGGGGAGGGAGCTATAAGACTGGTCTGACCTGCAAAGGTCTTCTTTTGCTTCCATGGCTCCCTGAAGAATGTCACATAAGCTACACAACTATGCGGCAGCATAAAAGAGAAACGTTTCATAACCCAAACACTTCCCCTGCTTTGTGAGGTGACCTGGAAGCCTCAGTTAGAGATCTTACCATTACTCTGGGCTGGAGAGAACCCGTTCAGTGAGGGAAGAAACAACCTGGGGGTTCACACAGGATATTTCAGACTCTCTCTACCTCACTCGTACCTTTTGATTGACATATTCTTACAATTATTACTAAAGCTTAGTAATGACGGCTAAGATCTCTGATTCATCTGAATCTTAACTGACAATTTGATCCTTTGTCAAGGGAATAGAGAGCCTGGGAAAGGACAAATGGTCAGAAGCACTTAAGTCTTTGACAGTGACCAAGAGTAAAAACAAATGTGAGGTCTGGGGCAGGTTAACTGTCTATGGCATTGCTAAGAAAATTAATCTCAGTCAGGAGTGGAGGTACTCTGATCTCTCAGTTCACATGTTTACTTAGCAGGATTTTGACTGAGTTTTTTTTTTTATTAAATGTTATTTAATGTTGCTCCATTATGTGTTTAATAATAAAAATATGGGGGAAAACCAGTTCTTTTCCATCTATTCAGTAGATCATAATTCATAATTTAGCCCTCTTAGAGGGCTAAAAGACATGGGATCCAGATTCAGCTCTAGATCAATCATTTACTACAATTTAACCTTTGGAAAGTAATTTAACCTAAGATTCAATTTTCATTGTTTTCATTGTTGTTACTCTTGAGAAAAAGAGTTCATCAGAGGAGGAAGCAGGGGAGCCCTGGTAGAGTCAATATTGGATTCTAGAAGTAACTTGGATAAAAGGTAAGATGAAAATAAGCTCCAATTTTAGATCAGTTCCTCTCCTGCCCACGCCGTCATAGCCTGGCTCCGCTCCCAGGGCCTAAGCAAAAGCAATATTAAATCCTTACAAAAGAGGGCTTACATAGAACCTTAGACTGAAAACCCTTTGGGAAAGTCTGGAACTCACTCCTGGTAGAAGCATGTAGAAAGCTTACCCAGTGGAGAACAGGAGGACAGAGCCAATCCCTTTCCTTCTAAAGCCATGGCAAAGCAGAGAATACAGGGCTCCCATATGTATTATTTGGAGAATCTCCAAAACAGGAAGCTCTGGAACTAGCAATACTTACTTATTATTACCGCCTCTCAAAATACAAAATTCTAATAAATCTAGCACAAAATCTAGACCAGGTTTCATAATCCCCAGCAGCAGAGTAGAGAAGTCTATAGAAAAAAAAAATTATTACCAATGGAAATTCATCAAATACTTTAGGAAGCTGTGAACAACTCTAGAAATACTTAGACAATGCTGTTACCTCTGGCATTTGTAATTCTCAGGTAACAAGCCTGACTCTTCCAGCTAACTTGGAAACTTCAGAGTTTCCAAGACAGAGCTGGCAACCAAGAAGGAAGCAGATACAGAACACCCACTACTTTAGGAACCATACTGTTATGGTCATTGGGAATTCATACTTTAACCAAATTCATCAAACTGAATCCCAATGGAAGGACTGACATGGTAGAAATGAGAGTAGAGAGAACGCCCCGTCAGTGTTATTAAAAAAAAAAAAAGAACAGTTGGTAAATTCTTCTCTTGGGGGACAAAGGGAAACCAAGTTTCTGTGGATAATAAGGCATGGTAAGAACATTATATAAGCAAAATTTGCACTTACTTTTAATATTCATTCAAACTAAAATTTCAGAATTTTATAATATGGTCAAGAATCCATTCAAAGCTTTCCTTTGATTATTATACCTGTAATGAACTATTATCAAGCAGTAAAGCAGAAGCCCTAAATTTGGTGAAGTCAGTGATTGAACTATGGCTCCACACCAACTGTCTTCCTGCAGCTACAATCAAAAGCATGCATTCTTTTAGAAGCAATAGGTCTTAGCCAAGATGGCTGCCATATGAAAAGCAGACAGCAGGGATATTATCAATCCTCAAAACAACTGACAGGAACCGTTCAAATACAAACCACCTCAGGGGGCACCCTCCACCTTCCTTTTGACTGTCAGCATGTCTATCACCTGCACACCCACTAACAAACAAACACAAAAATGGTTCCAGTGACTCTCCACACCAGTTCTCTCCCACAGTGGGGTAGCATATTCAGAAAGCAAAGCAGAGGTGGTAACTAAATCCTCTGAAGGGCACAATCAGATATTATGAAGTTTGGAAAAAGCCAGGGTAATAACTGGTGCCCTCTCTCCTCTTCAAAAGGGCCAACACTTTTTTCCTCAACTACACACAGGTTAGAATGAAAGGTGGCAGCAGCCTCACAAAGCAGCCCTTTGAAAAGAAAATAATTACCATTCATTGCCTTTGCTGTGTGCCTAGCTTTGTTAAGAGCACAGTTTGTTAAATGTTGTGGTGTAGGTGATTTGCTGAAACTAAACTAACTGCTACACAAGAATCAATAGGCTTTGTGTCCATATTCTGACTCCTTTTCCTTGACAACATGTAATATTTCCATTTTTCCCAAAGACCATTCTGATCAAAGACAAACTCCCCATGGAACCAGCTGCCCAACAGATGTCTCACAGCCACTGTTCACATTAACTCCTGATTGCCTGCTAGATGGAAAACAAGCTTCCAGCGACTCAATCACAAAACCTGAGTCCTATAGCACTTCTCTGATTAAGCGTACTTGGAAGAGTAAGTCGCCTCCTGTAAGACTTTCGCTAAAGAAGCCTTGAAAGTACTGGATTGTGGCAAACTGCTGAAGAGAAAAATCATAACATCTCCTTAGAAGATGGCAATATTTACATGCAAAAGAGGGGGAAAAGGTTCTTTTAATCTCTTATTTAAGGCAGAATATGGACACTTTAAAGGACCTATGAAAACCCCCCCTCATTTAATCTTGGTTTGATGAAAAAATACATCCAATCTCCAAGGTGAGGTTCATACAGAACCGTCTGGAAAACTGAGTTAAAAAAACATTATTTCCAAAAGAAAATCCCATATCAAGATCAATACCCTTACTCCATCTCACCCCATCTTCTGTCCCTCACCCCATGGGTTGAGGCTTTGGCCCCTGAAATAAAGACTGCCAGAGTCTGAATCTCTATACAGTCAACTTACTAGCTGTGTCATCCTGGGTCCCATTTCTTGGTTTCTTCATAAGTAAAAACAGGAATGATGGAATGATGGTAACAGTACCTAAACTCACAGGGTTATTATAGATATAAAAGAAGGTAATCTATGCAAAGCACTTAACACAATGCCTGGTATGTAGTTAAAGCTCAGTATATATTAGCTGCCATTACTTCTGTTGTTCCAACAGTGCATTTCAGCACAGGTACCACTCCTTCCAGAAAGCCTTCTTTGATGAAACCTTTACCCCCAGATTCCTCTCTGCATATCCTCTATCACAGTATTTCTCCCACTGATCATATCCCTTTGCTTACCTCACACACTCTGCCCTGTTGAAGTGCTGGAGTTGTATGTTGTAACTCTGTATTTGTAGGCACAGTAAAATGCTTGGCATGTAGAAGGTGTTCAAAGAATTGTTTAATTTTAAACATTTACCCAATATTGAAATAAATTTATGCTATTTTTTAAACGAACAAAATCTAGCAAAAGATGTCAGCTCCACTACTTGACTACTTGAATTGTAGTCATTCGAATCAGCTCCTTAATCGTAATTAAATTTCCTTGACTAAAAGAAGGCAGGGACAGGAGAGAAAAGCAAAGTTCTCAGCTCACTAAGAAACGAGAACTGGCTTTCCGGGTTAAATTGGAGAGAGCACTGAATGGGAGGTATGAGGAGATGTACAAAAAGAAACTGAAGAAAAGCGAAATGGATTAAGAGATCTTTGCGTCTAAAGTAACCAGCTAGAAAACAGCCTTTCCTGCCTACACTGAAACATCCTTTCAAACCACAAAGCAATCTTTCCTCGTGAAAGGACCAACCACATTTCAGTTCCCCAAGTTATCTATTTCAGAACACGCCAAAGGAAGGACAGGCTTTCACCATAGAACTTTCTGAACAAAGTGGCAGTGGAAAATAGTTTCCAGTTCACCTAGACAAACAGCCATCCATCACAGATGACATCTAGATCCATTCAATTTTCCTTCTCCCAAGCAATAATGGGAAGGAAAAGAAAAAAAAGCTCAAGTTCTGGTCACCTAGGTGGAAAGACAGAAACCAGTCTATAACAATTCTAATGCCTATAGCTTTTACCTGATATTTATTTTAAAAATCAGAAGTTTGGGGTGCCTGAGTGGCTCAGTCGGTTAAGTGTGCAACTTCAGCTCAGGTCATGATCTCGCAGTTCATGAGTTCGAGCCCCACATCAGGCTCTGTGCTGACAGCATGGAGCCTGGAGCCTGTTTTGGATTCTGTGTCTCCCTCTCTCTCTGCCTTTACCTCACTCATGGTCTCTCTCTCTCTCAAAAATAAACATTAAAAAATTTTTTTTGAAAAAATAAAAATCAGAAGTTTGCATTAACTAGATGCAATTGCTATTAATTTCAAAGACCTTTCTGTTAAGGTTTAGTCCAAAGCCATTTTTACAACCAAGCTATAAGTGAGAATATTAATCAAAATAGTGGTATAGCTGAAAATAGCTCTCCTGCCATAAAGTTACCTGTTCAAAAATGATCCAGTCATCAAGGCTTTATAATATTTAAAGGAAGATTGAAGGCAAATGATTAAACCATATACTTAAAAACAAAACAAAAAACACCTGTAACTAGGGGGTTACATTGCTGCATATAATATACTCAGAATCTCCTGCTTCGCTTTTTCTCCCACCACCTATGACTAAAAGACTCTGGAGAATGCTGTCAGCAAGAAACGCACGCCTCCAAGCCACAGCATGAAAGAACGAACCCACACCTCTCCAAGTAACACGGGCTTTGTACTTCAAAAAGCACAGGTATCAAATGATAACAGATAAACTTCAGCCTATACATAAAAGTGGTTCTAAAAAGAAACGTTTTTTTATAGAGAAAGCCCCCAGGTATGGTGTCACGAATCTAGCAATTCCCTACATGGCCCACTTGTAGAGGTTATTGTTAAAAACCTGCAGCTGACTGCTGTCTCTGACTGCAGGGCTGATAAATTATTTGCATTCATCACAATCATACCAACCTTCTCTGGAAACCCACACAATGAACCTTGAATCAGAGCCCTGCTTTGTTTTTCAGGAAGGTTTTAAAATTTTTTTTGCTGGTTGATTTGGTTTTCTAAAGAGAAGGTCATTTGGAGGACTGTGGCAGAGGGATGTAAATTATATAAAATAGCAGTGAGCTTGGGAGGAAATAAGGAAATAAGGGAGCAAGCCATGAAGTGCTCTTTCAGCAGATATGGCCAATAGAGGAAAAGTTTGTGTCAATTTATCCATTAAAAATCTCTCCTTTTGGAGTATTATGTAAGTGTCATAAAAAAAAAAAAAAACTGCAGTGGGCTGAACTGGGCCATGTGAGGACTCAATACAACCAAGCTTCAAATACTTAAATATCTTAAACCACTTTTTGCTTATAGCAAATAAAATGCAGAGCTGCAGATGCTTCCTCATCTGTGTGTAAATGAAAGCAAAACTGTGTGAGTAGTTAGTATTCTTAGAATTTTTGAGAGCCAGTTTATTTAAATTAAATCAAAGCCAATCTGTATCTGTACAGAAATAATTTTCTCAGGGCTCTTGTTCTCTAGACTTTATAGAGCTGTACATACTCTTCTCTCTACCTCTCCCTCTGAGATCAAGAAGTGAAAAGAGCTCTCCAGGTCCAAAACCACTTCACATGAATCTGGGAGAAGGAAGTTCAAAGGGATCAGAGTATCATTCGTCTTAGCAGCCCATTATAGAACAGGGTTCAACTCTTCCCTGCCCGGTTCTTTGTGTTCCCATAGCACATCTTGGAATTTATCATGTTTCTTTATGTTTCTATATCTATCTCTGCTTCCATAGTGTGAACTCCCTGATGACAGGAACTGGGTTTTATTTAGCTAGAGACAGTGTCTGTTGACCTGAATTGTATGTTTCTACAGTATGTACATAACACCCAGATTTTATCATCAAGTGACTTCAATTAAACATCCTAGAGAAGGTATTAAAAAGGCAGTAAGCATATAAGGCACTGACTATAAGACAACACATATGAAGAACTAGGGATCGCAAATATTAGGAAAGTGCCATCTAGTTAAAGTCATCTATACAACGCAGCACCAACATTCAGATAATTTGGTATTGTTTGGTTTATTTATTGTAGTCATGTGGCTTTTAATAGATTTCATTTTGATGACATGTACTTACATGTATCTTTCTCTTATACCTCCATTTTCAAATTCATTGTAATACACATTCTACTGACAGAAATAAAAATTGGGGCCAAATGGTCAACACCTCCCACTACCCAATTATCCAGTACAGACTCCCTCTAGCCACAGAGAAACTGACCTTTCCTTATCATCACCTAAAATAGCAATATTATTCCGCTGCTTCAAAAGTGACATTAATTCTAGGTGGGGCAATAAGGATATCCAAGTATGTGTGTGTGTGTGTGTGTGTGTGTGTGTGTGTGTCTCTCTCTCTCTCTCTCACACACACACACACACACACACACACACACACACATTCCCCATAGGCACACAGGAAACTCCTTGAAAACACATCATACACAGGGCCTTCACTCTTTACCTCTTCCTTCCCACTGACACAGGCAGCCATGCTGCCAAGGCAGCAACCCCCACGTGAAGTATGAGAGTGGAGGCGAAACAGCTCAATCAAAACAGCCTGGAGAGGAAAGGAGGGTATGCGTGTCAGTGAAAGTCTCCGTGGAAAGGCCAGACAAGTTTTGCTTCTGCCTTGACCATCCTAGGCACATAGCCCTATTCAAGGTCTGCTTACCTGAGCTTAAAGGCCAAGCCCTCCCTTTAACCTTTCATAGAACAGGTAACATGAAAATTCACCCCAGTATTTGAAAAGTGCATTGTGAGAAATGTCAGGGTGCAGCTCGTGAGCATACTCCGGAGAGCACAGCTGACAGGCATGTTGAAAATAAGCAGTTCGGGACTGATGAAATAGAAGGCACAGGTAGAAGAGAAGCTCAGCACTGCTTCAGCACTTGGGGGCTGTGTTGCTTCAGGCTAAAAGCCACAGACTGACCCAGCAGGATGCAGATTACTCAACTTTCTGAAATGGAATCTGGCTCTTCAGCTTCTCTCCACAAGGTCCCTTCATTTATTCTGATTAAGACTCACTCATTTTACCTGGCCTACTTCCATAAGCCTCCAGCTGACTCAGGTTGCCCCCAGTTAAGGACAATAAACACTGAGCTGTATTCACATTCACACGCGCGTTCGCACGCACACCAGAGGAGTCATTTCTTTTAAAAGCCAGTCCTGTCAAACTTTTAAGCCTGAATCTGAAATTAGAGTAGAGAAGTAAAACCAAATCAATATAAATTCCCCACCTCCCAGGTCTGATAATACTAGACATTCTCCTATTACCTACAAGTGAGAGAATCCACGAGCAGACATTTATTTCAAACGCAAATGTGCTGCTGGATTAGAATCAAAGCATAATGTTAAGCCAGTTGGAAGAAAGACAGCATTCCTAAAAATTCTGTCATTTAGTGGAAGGGTTTAAAAAGGGGAATTGAGGTGAGCTACATGGGCACTCACCTTAGCGGCAGAGTCTGAAGTTGATGGAGTTTCAGATAGGCCTTGGCCAGCATTCCTGTCTGCTTTTGTTTCTCCTAGAACAGTGTCTGTGATGGTTAATGCGCCATTCAGGATATTCTTAACTCCTGCTTATCTTAAGGTATTTTACAGTTTCCTTTTGTGATTGACCAGAGAAATTCAGAATTTGTATAATCTGGTGCTTGTCTGATACTAAGCCCTGGAACTGTTCACCAGAGGGCCTGAGTAACCAACCTGATGCCGAAAAGGCAGGAGCACACTGATGCAGAAAAGAGTTTCCAGAGCTCACTGGTTGGGTATACGTAATACTTATGAAGTCACCAGAGGACAAACACTTCCAAGTTAGGGGCAAAGGCTGCAGCTGTCACACTGTCCCCAAATCTCGAGATAACCACCTTCACCACTTATCTGTGGCCATGGGTTATTAATGGTGGAGCAAGTCAGCTGGACTGAAAGGAAAGATGGAAACATTGTAGACAGGGGCTTCACCCACACAATTATGAGCAGAAGGTTACTCTACTGAGACCAGACATCAAATCACCTAGTCTCCTACATTTCTAGGATTTTGCAAGAACTGGGTCTCCACTGTCATTGAATTACCCTGGGACCCTAGGGAGGCCTCAGCCTCTCTGAAGGGAATCTTGATGCCAGTAACATCATCCTTTCAAAGAGATTTTCCGTTCCTTAGGAATGGCAAAGGAATCAACATACTGCACGCTCCATGAGGGCAGAGACCATGTTTCTCTGACTCACCACTGCATCTCTAATGCCCAGGATTGTAGGTACCCCAAAAAAACGTTTTGAAGAAAGGGACTAACTCTGGCAAGCTACTTCTGACACAAAATCTGAAAGTGCTATTGAACCAGCCACAGTCAATGCAATAACCTGGCCTATCACACGGCCTTGCCAAGCATGGGCACATCAACGGTTTTGGGGAAAGCGAACCAGGGCTCAGGGTCAGGTGGTGTCATGATAGCAGAACAGAGTCCTCTTCCAGAGGAAAAGTATCCTTGGCTGAAAGAGGAAACAAGTAGTCAGTGATGCTCCTTAGTGGAATTTTATAATCATGGAAAACACACAATGTAGTTCATCCTACCACGGCTTCCACCAACCTCAGGCCTATAAAGCCATGTGAATGGAGGTCTCCTTTTCCCGACAATGCAGAAAGACCAGCTGCCTGCCTTCATTCTACTTCTAAAAATGTGGGAACTGAGATCCCACTGGGTGGAGGTTTAAGAAGCTAGGAGAGACTGCAAACCTAATGCCCACTGCGTCATCTTGCAGTTAGACAAGAGTTTAACCAAACAGGATATTATGTTATCATGTTACAATGACTACTGTTAACACTTGCTGAACTGTCACTTATGTACCTGGGAGTAGGCTAAATACTTTGCATAAACATTTTACTTAATCCTTACAACAATCCTATGAGAGGCACTGTCATTCTCACTTTGAAGATAAAAAACCTGATGAAATGTGGGTTTCGGTAATACCACCCAGTATGTAAGAGAACCAGGACTCAGAGCCAGGCCTGTCTGACTCCTGAGTCCATGTTCCAAGCTCTTGCTACTCTGCCTCCTCCTGTCTCTTGCTGGGTCGATGAATAGGTAGGTATCAAGACCAATTCTTGCAGCTTCTAAAACTTACCCATTATTGCCTGAAATCAAAAGTGGTTAAAGGAACTTAACCACATAGACTGACTTTTCTTAAGGAAGCTCTTAGATGAAGGATCGGAAAGGAAGTTCAAAAGGCAGTCCCTCAAACCAAGAGCTATGCATTTTGGCCCAAACTTTTCAGTACAACTCATCTGAGAATAAATGTCCAAACACTAACCACACACACAGTTCTTAATCATGTTCCTCCTGGTTCCACACAATGACTTGAACTGAAAGCTGTTTCAATTAGTAAGATTTTTATGCAATCTCCAAAACAAGCCAAAAGGCTTACTTTGGCCCTGCAATTGTTATTTTGTTTTTATAAATTCCTCCACTGTATTATTTCCTCCCTTGAAGAATTCCTAAGGCAAGTCCATTTCAGACAGCTTTTAAATCATATTGGATTTACTGCCCAGTTATACCATTGTCTTATCCCTCTTCACTTTGTCACACAAGTTAGGAAGTACATTTGTGTTTGCATTATGTTTCTGAAGGGCAAAAAGAACCCACCAAAATTATGCTCCAAAATACAGAGCAAGACTTAAGATGATCATCTTTTATTGAAGAGTGTTTAAGCAAAACACAATTGCTTCATTTCATTGGGAGAGAGGCTAATTTTAGAGGATTTTGGTTGGTCTAACTTAGGTCAATTAAATTGTGATATAACAAGATCCCAAAGACCTGCTCAATGCTAGCTGAACTTTAGAATCAAAAAGCTCGCATGATTTGTGTTAACAGCCAGAAAACTCTACCTTCCCCCAGCTGCCATATACTCAAGTCATTATCCTACAATCTGAGGAGACAGATGTAGGATTAATAATTTATCACCTTCCTGTACTGCAATGTAGTTAAGAATATAGGACAGTTTGGCAGGAGAAAGTTCTTGCTGAAGGCTCATCACTATGAGATTTATTCCATTAGTCATCCACCTTAAATTAGATGCCCAACAGATACAAGAAGAGCAGGGATATAATGCCCTTTAAAAAGTCCTGAAAATGCTTTTCTCCTAAGGATAAGACCAATGCATGATCAAGATATATTACTCTCTTAAAAGAAAAAGATACCACTTGGTCTGTCTGGTACAACAGGGGCTACAGCCCTCAAAGTACAATCAAACGATAGGGGCAAAGGAGGAAAGTGAGTGCAGGTGCCTTCTGTCTGTCAGGGGCAAATGCAGGTAGTTATGAGAACAAAAAGAAAATAGCAACAAGTGGGGAAAAGACATCTTGCTAAGCCAGAAGTTGCCTTTGTCCCAACTGTAGTCTCTACGGGAGGTTGAGGGTCCCACCCAGAGTTTGGGACGAATTAAAAAATAAATATGGCAGGGGTGCCTGGCTGCCTCAGTCAGTAGAGCATGTGACTTTGATTTCAGGGTTGTGAGTTTAAGCCCTACGTTGGGTGTAGAGACTACTTAATTTTTTTTTTTTAACTAAACAAATATGGCAGTTAGAGGTAAATGGAGATCAAAATATCATCTTTATAATAAGCGATAAGGTCACTGGGGAACATAGCTTAGATGTACAACCACATACTGGCTTTCTAATACTTTCCTGTACTTAATTAAACTTACCCAGTTGGACACAGGCAGGCTATCCTGGAATGGGCAGACCAGTTAGAGCACGGCAGAACGTATGCAAATCCTGAAGACAGGCCATTCCATACAATAGGAGTCTTTTTCAAACTCACCAATCAGAAAAAAAGTCACTCATCCATTCAGAGAGAGAGCCAGAAAAAAGGCAGAAAAAAGAGCTAAAATCACCTTCCAAATATTGCTCCCTCCTGGGAAGTGAAGGGCCCACTTAATGAGCCAAGAATGAAAAATAGGGTAGAAAAGAACGATTCTCCTCAACATGTATATTCCAACGTGGTGTCATTTCCAGCATTATTTTTCGGTTACTCCAACAAACTGTTATTGCTACCTACTATGTGCTAGATTCTTGGTGTGTAACTGTGATTAAGACAGTTTTTTGAAGCAGACACATAAGTGAGTAACCATAGTAGCCATCTGCTCCCAGCCACATCTGCTATGATTACTTAGGTTACTTACTTAGAACACAGGTTACTCCCTGGCATACCTGGTACCAGACTCACCATCTACAATAAATAACTATAAAACTGGACAGAATATACAAAACAACTGTTCTTAGTCAGGAGATAACAGCCAGTACAAGGCTGCAATCCCCGAGAGAGATTGCAGAAGAGAGGAAACTTGAAGTGAGCCCTACCACTGCCCAGGTCTCCAGGGCCAACTTCCCAACCACAGCACCGAAAGCTGGAACCCAAACAGAACAGAGGGGGCTTGCTGAGCCCAGGAAGCAGAGATATGAATTTGGCTAAAATCTGAGTGGTGAGACACTGGAGAGGAAGGAGCTGTGAAAAGAGGGAGCCCCAGAAGTCCTTAGGGAGGGTCCCCTGCCAGGCTGAGAGCTGGAATGTAAAGGCACAGGGCAAGACTCGAGGTTTATGAGATAGCAGACGCTACAGGGCAGAGAGGGAAATAGAATCACTAGAGGTCAAGCAGCGCTGGGGGTAAGAACAGGAGCACTTTGGAATTTGGCTCTGCCAGAGCAAAGAAATCACATTAACACCACAGACGAGCACACACCAGAAAGACCTCACCTCAGGACTAAGGACCACACTCTAGAGCAAGACCCACTCTGAATCTCTCCTCACAAAGCCTAACACACACAGTACAGCATGATATAATAACAGAGAGCTGTAAGACACTACAAGAACATTAAAGAATAAGTTCAAACTAGAGGTTTCAGAATATATCAGAAAGGAGCTTATGTTTACCTGAATCAGACAACCTCAGTGAGAAGACTAACGGCACTCTGCATGAGACAGGACTCTACAGTGATGTGAATGTGGAGGAAAGAAAAGAGTGTGGAATGACTCAGGGATTTCTACCTCAGAACGCAAGAGGAGGTGGTCTTTTCACTGTTATAGGGAACACAGGAGGAAGAAGGACAAAGGACCATGGGTTTGGTCTTGATACATTAAGTCGGAGGCAGCTGTGAGCCATCCAGTTGGAAACGTATGACATGCAGGTGGGTATGTGCTCTGGAAAGGAGTGAATGAACAGCTATGGATTTGGGAGTAGACGACACACATCTTAACAATTATGGGAAAAAATGAGGCTACCCAGGGGGCACACACAAGAGTTAGATAAGAAAGGGTAGAAAAAGAACCCTGAAGAACAAAACACTGAATAAACAAGCTGACAAGGGAGTGAGGGAAGAATAATTAGAAAGTTCAGTGAACGGGCTGGAAGGGGAACAAAGAACAGCACTGCACCCCTGTACCTTTTCACTTACCATGGCACGGTATTCATATGGTCACTCCCTCGTCAAACTGGGAGTTCTTCCAGGGCAGGAACTGTGTTGTACTCATCTTTATCACCCTTGTTCCTAGCCTAGGACCAAACTGCCAGTAAGTTCTCAAAAACCAGTTATGAGGGGCGCCTGGGTGGCTCAGTCGGTTAAGTGTCCGACTTCGGCTCAGGTCATGATCTCGCAGTTTGTGAGTTCGAGCCCCGCGTCAGGCTCTATGCTGACAGCTCAGAGCCTGGAACCTGCTTCAGATTCTGTGTCTCCCTCTCTCAGCCCCTCCCCTGCTCACACTCTGTCTCTGTCTCTCAATAATAAATAAATGTTAAAAAATTAAAAAAAAAAAACAGTTCTGAATTGAATGTTTTCTCTTGTTTATTAACTAATACTTACTAACTAATTGGGTGATCTACTTCTCAGAAGCGGGGGAATGTCAGTAGAAGTTTTCACAGCCAACTGTTAGCTTTAGGCCTACATGAGCCTTGGTGACTCCATAGTTTAGGTTTCCAATGCTGGTTCAGGCCCTCTCACCACACACACACATACACACACAGGCATAGCTCTTCAGATGTACATATTCTTTCTTTAGATATGTTAATATATTTGTGAATATTTTAATCAGATCTCATTTCTCTCAAAGGCATTGTGTCTCCTTAAAGTGCCCTCATATACCTCTGATCTGATTGTGCTAATTTTAAGTTTTAACTCTCAAGCGATAGATTATGTTAATTTTAAAGTTTAATTCTCAAAGGACAATTCCCTTATTTCTAATTTATTAATTTATTCAGTCAACAGATATTTTTATGGTGCACCTACTATATACCAAGCACTCGGCACCTGCTAGGAATACCTAGTAGAAGTAAAACAGGCAAAACTTCTGCCCTTAAGAAGCTGACATCTATTGCAGAAATTTCCAAATTCTTGGAATCACCTCATTTTTGTCTCCCGATACTGACAGTCCCCAGGTCCAAAATGGTATTTTTTAAAGGATTTTACTTCTTTTTAAGTAATCTCTATACCCAACATGGGGCTCAAACCTACAACCCTGAGATTAAGAGTCATATGCTCCACCAATTGAGTCAGCCAGGCGCCCCCCAAAATGCTATTTTTAAGCCATTTAACAATGACACTAAACAGAGAAATAGTGATTCAATGGCCTACAAGGAAAACACAGAGTATATTTTATCAGACAAACTATAATCACTACTTTCTAGCAGTGGGCTTCAGCACTGAACCCAGAAACTGAAACAAAAAAGAAACCTACATAAGTCAGCAGGTACCTGGGGTGCTACTAGAGATGGAGTAAACTGCCAAGTGGTAAACAGGAATGGGGATAACAGGAGACCTGCCTTATTTTGGTCAGTTTTTCAGGATTAATCCATATAATCCAGGGGTACCTGGCTGTGCTGACAGCTTGGAGCCTGAAGCCTGCTCCGATTTCTGTGTCTCCCTCTCTCTCTGCTCCCCCCACCTCCCTCCCTCCCTCCCTCCCTCTCTCTCTCTCTCAAAAATAAATAAACATATAATCCATAAGCTAAATGACAACAGCAAAGAATCAAGAATGTATTTTTTCAGGGAACACTTAAGGGCTCAGATAAAAACTGAACTCACTAGTAGATAAATACTGACTCAGGCTACCAACAGCAGGTTTTCGCTGCTATTATTTTGTTGTTGCTTTGTCAGGTAGGTTTTTTTTACCCTTATTAAAAAAAAAAAGGTTATACACGTACACTGAAAAAAAGATGGAAAACGCAGAAATTGTACAGAGATAATAATCCCACTACTCAAAAAATATACAAACAGGGGATGCCTGGGTGGCTCAGTTGGTTAAGCATCTAACTCTTGATTTCTGCTCAGGTCATGATCTCAGGAACCATGAGATCAAGCCCCATGTTGGGCTCTGTGATGACAGTGCAGAACCTGCTTGGGATTCTCTCTGCTCCTTTCCCATTTGCAAGCATGTGATCGCGCTCTCCCAAATAAATAAACTTTAAATATATACATATATCATATATATATATATTATATACACATATATACATACACAATTATGTATCTTGTTTCAAGCTTCCTATTATATAAAAGTACTTTTCTCTTTGCACAAAATTGGCACCATAGTGGACATGCAGTTGTATATTCTGCTCTTTTTTTTTTAATTTTTTTTTTAACGTTTTTATTTATTTTTGAAGGAGAGAGAGACAGAGCATGAGCAGGGGAAGAGCAGACAGAGAGGGAGACACAGAATCCGAAGCAGGCTCCAGGCTCTGAGCTGTCAGCACAGAGCCTGATGCGGGGCTCAAACTCACAAACTGTGAGATCATGACCTGAGCCAAAGTCAGATGCGAGCCACCCAGGTGCCCTTATCCTGCTCTTATCACTTAACATGAGGAGCATTTCCCATGTACTTACTCTCCTGAACTGTGAACTCTGAAGCTGGATAATATGCCACATGTGGACATGCTATAATTTCATCACACTCCTACTGTTGGGCAGGTTGTAGCAATGCTTTGCAACATACAATAAACGAGTGTTGATGAATGTCCTCATTCACAACCATCTAAATATATCCTTGAGATAAATTCCCACAAGGGGAATTACCAGGCCAAAAGATATGAACTTTTTAAGGATCTTGATATTTATGCCAAAAAGTTCTCTGTTCAAATTTCCCAGGATAGTATGAGGGCAACCACATCACCCTTCGGGAGCACTAAATATTTTTACTTTGATCTTCATCAGTATGATAGGCTAAAAAAAGATATCTCACTTTAATCTGTTCTTTGGGGGTACATGGCTGGCTCAGTCGGTGGAGTGTGCAACTCTTGATCTTGGAGTTGTGAGTTCAAGCCCCACGTTGGGAGTAAAGATTACTCAGTTAAAAAAAAAAATCTAATCTGCAGTTCTCTGGTTACTAACAAGAAAGTACATTTTTAAAAATGCTAATAAATCATTTTACTTTCTTATTTATGGTACTGTCTCTTTTCTTTCCTCTGGGTACATCATTTATTCATTTTTCCTATTAAGACATTATGTTTTTTTGGGGCACCTGGGTGGCTCAGTCAGTTAAGCGACCAACTTCAGCTTAGGTCATGACCTCGTGGTTCACGAGTTTGAGCCCCACATTGGGCTCTGTGCTGACAGCTCAGAGCCTGGAGCCTGCTTCAGATTCTATATCTCCCTCTCTCTCTGCCCCTCCCCCGCTTATTCTCATTCTTTCTCTCTCTCTCTCAAAAATAAATAAAACATTTAAAAAAGTATTTAAAAAATATATTATGTTTTTTAAAACATTGATGTGTGGGGCATCCAGATGGCTCAGTTGGTTAAGTGCCTTGGTTTCGGCTCAGGTCATGATCTCAGCATTCACAAGTTTGAGCCCTGCATCAGGCTCCGCGATCAGTGCAGAGCCTGCTTAGGATTCTCTCTCTCTTCCTCTCTCTCTGCCCCTCCCCTGCTCGTGCACATGTTCTCTCTCTCAAAATAAATAAACAAACTTAAATAAATAAAATAAAATATTGATGTGAAAAAGCTCTGGTAAGTTAAAATATATAACAAATCTGTCATGTGTTACCTGCATGTGACCTCAGTTTGAACACACATGGTTCTTGGTTCTTCCACAGTAAAAGCTCCAAACTTTTCTAAAATAAAACTAGTAAAATCTAATCTGCACCAGAACCACTCCTAACAATACCACCTTTGCACCTCTATACTCAATCTGCTCACTGTTGTTGTTTTTAAGCAGCAAGCTGAGGGGATACTAAAGACTAGCACAGTAGCCCACAGTACTCTGTTTAACCAAGTGCTAGATTGGAAATACAGAAACAGAAGTAGAAATGCTTCCTCCCCCTGTACATGGAATCCCTCAAATAACAAGCTGCTCATCATGGTTCAGGGTAAAAAAACTATCTTTGGTCCTCTGAAAGACTATCTGTGGTTGGAAGACAGAGAGTAACAGAAGAAAAGGAGCACAGGTTATTGAGTGAACAAACCAGAGTTTAACTCCTGGCTCTGTCGTGACTTCTTGCTGTATGACCCTAGGCGAGTCATTCCGCCTCTCTGGGCCTCAATTTCCTTATGTATAAAATGAGACTAAAACTATCTGTTTTAGGATTATCATAGGGATTAAGTGAGATAAGATATGGAATGTTTATAACCAAGGGTCTGGTATGTGGTAGGTGCTCTTCAAAAAAATGCAATTTTCCTACTCTGATGGTGCTAAATCACTTACTTATTTAACTCAAATGACTTACATAAAATGTTGGCCTGAAATAGTTAGCTGTCCCAGCAAAGCATCATCTGGGTAAAAAAACATTTAGGTCAGCTTTCTGTCAACTGCAATTTCAACTGCTCTAATTATGCAATCATCAACCACCACTGCAGAACAACAAAAACTCTAAAGCTGATGTCACTGAAATTGCTAAATACAGTAATTACTTGATTCTCTAGATCATGACCACCAACTCCTTTAGGAAAACAACAGAAATCTTTGGAATTATAGGAGCAAAAGGCTGATTCCTTATCCCAGACAGTGGTCTCTATAACACAAGGCTTTTTGGTCACTGCCCAGAATGGCAGCATACTCCAAAGCCTCTCCGAGATGGCTGTTCTCTCACATTCCATACTCTGAAAAGGACAATGTCAACAAAAGAACTAAAAGAAAAAATGATTTCAAGAAACAGTATCCCTTGAAATGTAACCTTCGCACTTTTTCCTGGCAAGAGGTTCCAGCCTGGTGAGATAATCTCTAGGAAGAAAGCATACTTTATGAAATCTATCAGCATAACCCTTTTCTACAGAAAAAGCAAGGAACACATTGTCCCTGTAAGTGAAGATTCGTTTAGAAAAGAAAAAGAAGCAAAGTATCTTTATGAAGCATCTATGTTCACAGTGCTGTACTACACACTTTAATTATGGTATCACTCCTATCAAGCTACAAGGTGAAATCTTATCCTTCTTTACAGACAATAGGTAACTTGCTCAAGGTTTTACAGTTATTACGTAGAAACATCCAGAACCAGGACCCAGGTCTTCCCAACTTCCAAATATTTTTATTTCTTTTTTAAGCAGGCTTCATGCCCAGGGTGGAGCCCAACTCGGGGCCAGAACCTATGCCTCTCTGATCAAGACCTGAGCTGAGATCAAGAGTCAGATGTTTAACTGACTAAGCCATCCGGGCATCCCTCAAATGTTTTTCTTTTCATGACATCTTCACCAAATCTTAAAATTATCATGCCAATTCCCTTTTATAAGAAAGAATCCAATTTTAATTGTGGTTCCAAAACAAATAAACCCAACAAACTAAGTGTCCACCAAAAGGATGACCGTTTCTCTCAATTAGAAGATTGCTTTTCTACCTCCTCCTAGTCTTTAATATGAACTGAAAGACTCATACAGTTTAAATCTATAAAGAAAATGGTACCTGTTGACAACCACAGAGCACTGAAGCAGAAGCAAGTAAAAAACAGGTACAGGCTTCTCAACCATTTCACAGATAGCTGCCAACAAAATCCTGATAAAATCCAGGAAGCAGGGCTTGGCTTGACTCCCAGCCTCTTCTCCATGGCCTTCCAGACAGACGGAACCCGTTCACTATAAAGATAGAAAGGGAAGAAATTATATGCCAAGTAATTAATAATTGATTCCTGGAAATGTAGAATTCTAGAGAATGTGACAGCCTAGAGGGAAGAGAAATTTCAAGTTTATCTTTCACTGCTCATACCTGCCTGTAAATTTTAAACCTGAGCTTTGACAAAGCCTATAATTATCAGGATAAAAACATAGCAAGGGGTATGAAATGAATCCACTGTAAAAGTGAAACATTTTATGTTCTATTATTTTCTAAGCTAACAGTAAATCATCTATGTGGAAGAATGGAAAGAGCACTTGCCTGAAGAAAAAAAAAGATCTGAGCTTCAGTTCCAATTCTGCAAGTAACAGCTTTGTGACTTTGACCAAACACACCTTCTTATTTATGAAGAGTTTCGACTATCAGAGGTAAACTAAGCTGAGAGTTTTGTCTAGCTGTGCTTTAAAAAAATAAATAAATAAAAAATACTGTGACTATCTTTAGGAAGTACATGCACTCTCCAGTTTATTACTGCCCCACCACTATGACCTTAAAAATCTATCCAAATTACACTTCAATGTCACATCCCTGATCCCTAGAATCATCTGCAATTCCTGACTTGAATTCATATAGACACTCAAATATTTACACAGTTCCTATTATGTGCTAGGCATTGTGCTGGCTACTCTAGAATCTAGGAGCTGGATAATTTAGGTCCCTTCCAGAGAAAAAATGATTTTCATCTGTTTCTTCTCTTATACAACTTCCCTACATTGTATAAATTATTATATAAATCTTGGCAATATCATGAGAGTTGGTTGAGTTCTGAGGAAGCAATTCAAATTCTTCTGTCCTAAATGTGCACCTGTCACCCACATGTGGCAAATGGTAGACTCCGCCCTCCACCCCCAGCCAGCATACAGGGAAACGGGCATCACATGAAGTCAATATTGACTAATACCAGGAAATAGACACATGCACACACACAGCTGCAAAACTGAGGCACAGCCCACCCAAGAAAAGGCTTTCTCTGAGCCTTAAGCAACTGAAGTACTTCTTCCTCATTCACTTCCATCCATTCTGATTTCTAGCAGTTTTGAAGTTGTATGTTAGGGAGCAGGGGGCTGAAAGATGTGCGGGCCAGTGACATGTTCAAGAGATTATAAAATGGAGCCCAAGTTAGAAAGTATATCCAGCAACTTCTCTAGCCTCTCAAGATGGAACAGTGAGTGTGCACGTGTACGTGTGTGTGTATGGATCTTACCCAACACATTTCTGCCTACCACAAAAGGATTTTAAATTCAAAGTGACTCAACACCTGTCATCAATAGCGTGACAGGTGGGCGACAGAAGCATAAAAGAAATGAATAGGTTTTGAAAATGGGAGTAACAAACACCATTGGATTAGCAAGCTCATCAGAAGTGCAATGTCTTACGAACCATGCATTAAGAGGCAGAGCTCTTTTCAAATGAACTCCCAACCAGCCAAGCCTCTGAAATCTACAACTGCCTAAGGGTGCAAATCACTGCTAGGGTCCATTCAAAGCCTTGCTGACCAGAGGCAAGAACAATACAATCACCAAGATCCAAATGGTTTGTTACAGAATCAAAGGGTAAAAACCCAGAGAGAGAACACACACCCCCACAATACTTGACAAATGAAAATCTAGAAAAGCTTGCAATAGTTTTGGCATTTAGGGCGTTACAAGTACACCCGAAATAAAAGCACTCTCTGTTGCAGCAGCTGTTCAGACAGAGAAGGGGGTAATGTTTACTTAATCCTTCAGGTTGATGGGGGATGTATCATAGTTCAGTCTGTCAGCTACATACGTGGAACTCCATTTATGTACACAGCGATAAGATATGTTTGAACAACGACAGAGCAAGTCTGAAACAGCCTATTCAGCTGGTATGAGTAATCAAGAATAAAGCTCTTTTTAAAAAAATCTCAGATATTTGGGAAAGTTACAGAACAGACTGCCATGAATAACTTTGCTTATATTTGCAGGCATTGTTTTCCAAATAGCTGGAAAAATGAACAGATTGTTCTGGGAGGTCGTCTTTCCAATTTGTTCTTAGCTCCCAGTCTGTTAATCACAGAAGAAAGCACAAGGAGACTCAGCTAATGCTCTTCACTAACTGCATCTATTGTCGGTTGGGCACAAGCATCAGGAGGTGAGAGAAGGAAAAGCGTTTTTGGAACCGCCTGAGGTGTTCTTTTGACTTCCTTCATTTCACCTTTGTGCCCACCGCAGACACCACAGAACCCCTCTGTGGGGAATAATTTTCTAAAGTCCGGAATAAGGCAGGTTTCGCATGATAATTTACACGTCGTGCTCAACCCCGCCCCCCTTGTTCTGCATCAACTTTCTATCTTGGTTGGGAGACCGAACACCAGAGACAGCAGCTAAAGACGAGGCTGCAGAAGTCGAGGGAAGAAGGATAGCAGCGCCCCGAGCCCGGTCTGTCAGGGGATGGAGGATGCTACATGACCAGGCGTGGGCCTGAAAGAAGCAGGGTCTGGGACTCGAGCCCCGCACCTACAAAGCCAGAAGAAGCTGGCTGCCCTAGCCGGGCCAGGAGCGCCACCTCCGGGTCCCAACACCAGGCCAGCGCACCCTCAGAAATAGCCCGTCCCGCTTGCCCCTCCCCTGAGCTCGAGGTCCTCGGCCTGGCAGCCAGCCGCCCCCGGCCACCTACCGGGGCTCAGGGCCACACAGCGGGGCCCCGGCTCTCGGCGGCCTCCGCCTCCTCCCGGTCCATGGGGTCGGGGCCCCAACCTTCGCTCCCCTCACCCGGAGGAGGAGGAAAAAGAAGAAGGTAGTGTGGGCTCCCCACCCGGACAGCTCCCTCTCGCCTCAGCCTCCCAGGACAGCGACGGCGGCCGGAAACGCCGCCTCCTCCCACCTCCCTGGGCTCAACCCGGAAACACACTCTTCTTGCTAACCAGCCCTCCTGCCCCCACCCCCACCCCCGGAAGCTCAATTCCAGCCGCGAGCCAGAGGGGGAGGTGAGGCAGTGCTGAGGGACAGAACTACGCACGAGCGAAGGAGCCTGGGCCGCCAGGCTGTCGCCTCCTGCTCTCCGCAGTCTGCTCCTTCGCTTGCCCTGCGCGAGCCCCAGGCCCCAGACTCGGGCAATACCCATAAGCAAGATGGCGGCAACGGTGGCACCCCCTACGGCTTAGCGCCCAGGTGTGCCATTGGCCAGAGCTCGGAGTGAAGCCGCCGCGGATTGGCCGAGAGCTCTGCGGGGGTGGGGGTGGAGCTGCAGCCGCCTGGAGCCGGGAGTGGGCAAAGCGGCGTGAGCAGCGGCCCCAGGCTCCAGGAGCATCGCGCTCGGAGAAGATTTCGCCGCTCGGGGCCGCAGCCTGGTGAGCTCAGCCCCCTTCAGGCCCTCCCCTGCATCCCAACCAGGGCCTCGCCGAGCCGGCGCTGATCGATGCCGACACACCCCGGGGACCCTATCGCGACTCCATCGCGCCATATCGCGACATCATCGTGCCCTGTCGAGACTCCATTTTGTCACAGCCCTTTTCAATATATAGCTATATATATTTTTTTTAATTTGCCCTGTCATCTTTGGGGGCTGTCCATGTCGTGATTTTGCCGTGATCTCTCCGTGACATCACCGCGCCATCGTGAAGTGTGATCTCATCGCCGCCCTGTCGTGACTTCATCAATGTCGTGTTGTGACCTGGCTGCGGCGGGACAGGTGGTGACCGCCAGGAACCCTCTTCCCCTTCTCATCTCCCCATCTCAGCAGCCCCGCTTCGATTATCCGGCTTTTGGATTCTCCGTTGTCCTGGGAGCTACCCCGGACCCCTTCTTGCTTCTCCAGCCCCTGCCGGCATCCACTGACTGGTAGCGAGCGGGGAGGGCGAGGAGAGGGAATGCAAAGGGTTAATTCTGCTGCTGCTGCTGCTGCTGCTGCTGCTGCTGCTGCTGCTGCTGCAGCTTCTGCCCGAGGGAGGGAAAGGAGAGGAGGCAAGGAGCCTGCGGGGGCGTTTGAGAGCCCTGGCTGGAGGGGTGGGGTCCGCAAAGGGGCCTCCAAGCCTTCCCTGGTCAGTACCCTGCATCCTCACTTGTGCTGAAGCTTGTCTCCTGCCTGTTCTGGAGAAGGGAGGGGAAAGGGAACCTAGGATGCCCTTTTCCCTCATATCAGCCTGAGTCCGGATAATCGAACTTCACCCATGTATGTCTCCATTCCTTCCTGTCTGTCCTCACCACTCCCTCCTGGTGTGCCTGGGTGGAAGGAGATAAAACCAGGCCTCTGGTGCCAGGGGGCAGCTGAGCAGTGGGGCCAGCCCCCCTCCCACTCCTGGGAGATTGGTAAGGAGAGCTGTCCAGCTGAGCAGCGGGATGCATGGTCCTTCTTTCCCGCTTTCCGGAGGTGACCTTGGCCAGGGTCCCTTCTTCATTCCTAAGGACTTGAGGGTCCAGCGCCTTTAAGGGGCTCCCACAAGGGAGGTCAGTCTTGAGGAACCCATCCCTCCTGATCCTCCCCTCCCTCTGTGCTAATCCCTCCCTCCATCCTCCACTCCCACCCCCACCCCTCCTCTGCAGAGGGATGCTCAGTCCCTCTTGTGTTCACAGTTGGGCAAGGCGGGCATCATGGCCTCGGATTGTGAGCCAGCTCTGAACCAGGCAGAGAGCCGAAACCCCACCCTGGAGCGCTACCTGGGAGCCCTCCGTGAGGCCAAGAATGACAGTGAGCAGTTTGCAGCCCTGCTGCTAGTAAGGACCTGACTGAAAATTGGGAGGTGGGAAGGGCTGGGTGGTTGGGTCCCCTAGGAATGGGGTCAAAAAGTCCCAGAGGATATATAGGTGGTCCTGGCATTCCCGGAGGCACCAAGATGCCTGCCTTTGGACTCTTCATTGCTTCCCTAAGTGTGGGAGCAAAGGGGAGAATGGGGGTGAATAAGGCGTAGGGCCTTAGAAGCCTTGGAGGAGGCTGCCTGGGTCTGCTCTTTGGGGCGTCCCGGAGCAGATGGGAGCTGACTCATAGGGTGACAGCAGCAGGTAGTAACTAGTGCAGAGTACTTGAGGGCTGGGGATGATTGCTCTGGGGGTGGAGAGAGTAGCAGAACTAGAAGTAACTGGGAAGGGGTCCCAGGGGATGGCCAGGATGGCAGTAGGTAGGTTGAGGGTGAAGGAGCTGGTTTGGGGCTTAGCCCTGTTGGAAGAACCAGGCTGGGGCCAGCAGAGCAAGAGCTGCAGTGCTGGGAAGGGGGGGTTGATGTGTGGGGGGTGAAGGGAGGAGGGAGTACAGTCTCTGCTTGTTTGCCATGGCAACAGGGAGAAGGCTCCAGAGTCAAGGGCTCACACTGCAGCAGAGGAGGTGTTGAGGTGAAATGTAAGGGGAAATGTTTTGACAGGCAGAGTGGCGAGACACAGGAGCCATTTCCCCTGAGAAGGTGGCGGGAATGGATCAGAGGCTTCTCTGGGGAGGGGGGTGAGAGCAATTAGGGCGAGACCCTAAATCCTTGGGGGATTTTAAACTGAGCTCTAAGCCCAAATCAGGTTGCCAGCTTCTAGATTAGACATCAGAAAGAACTTCCCGAATGACTGAGTGATGAAATGGCAGAACGAGTAGTTGAGGATTGGACCTCCCTTCTGTATACGTAATCATAAATGAGGGATCTCAGAGGTCACAACCATCTGTCTCCCCGGGTGGGGAGGGAAGGAGCTGGACAAAATGACCTCTGGAGGCTTCCTGACCCCAGAGAAAATCACCTTCCATAACCACATCCTGGTAATGGTCAGCGCCCAAGGGTGCAGGGGGCAGTCTTCCTTTCATCCTGCTGATAGCACATACCCCCCCCCCCTTAGGTGACCAAGGCAGTCAAAGCAGGTGACATCGATGCCAAAACTCGGCGGCGGATCTTCGATGCCGTAGGCTTCACCTTCCCCAATCGTCTCCTGACCACCAAGGAGGCACCAGATGGCTGCCCCGACCATGTTCTCCGAGCCCTGGGTGTGGCCCTGCTGGCCTGCTTCTGCAGTGACCCTGAACTGGCCTCCCATCCCCAGGTCCTGAACAAGATCCCCATCCTTAGCACCTTCCTCACTGCCCGGGGGGACCCGGATGACGCTGCTCGCCGTTCCATGATTGACGACACCTACCAGTGCCTGACAGCTGTGGCAGGCACACCCCGTGGCCCCCGGCACCTCATTGCTGGTGGCACCGTGTCTGCCCTGTGTCAGGCATACCTGGGGCATGGCTATGGCTTTGACCAGGCCCTGGCACTCCTAGTGGGGCTGCTGGCTGCTGCTGAGACCCAGTGCTGGAAGGAGGCGGAGCCCGACCTCCTGGCTGTGTTGCGGGGCCTCAGTGAAGATTTCCAGAAAGCTGAGGATGCCAGCAAGTTTGAGCTCTGCCAGCTGCTGCCCCTCTTTCTGCCCCCGACAACCGTGCCCTCTGAATGCCTCCGGGATCTGCAGGCCGGGCTGGCACGCATCCTGGGCAGCAAGCTGAGCTCCTGGCAGCGCAACCCTGCACTAAAGCTGGCAGCCCGCCTGGCGCACGCCTGCGGCTCCGACTGGATCCCAGCGGGCAGCTCCGGGAGCAAGTTCCTGGCCCTGCTGGTGAATCTGGCATGTGTGGAGGTACGGCTGGCACTGGAGGAGACAGGCACAGAAGTAAAAGAGGATGTGGTGACCGCCTGCTACGCCCTCATGGAGTTGGGGATCCAGGAATGCACCCGCTGTGAGCAGTCACTGCTCAAGGAGCCACAGAAGGTGCAGCTCGTGAGCATCATGAAGGAGGCCATCGGGGCTGTCATCCACTATCTGCAGCAGGTGAGGTATAGCGGCCCACGGAGGGAGTCTGGTGTGGGGAGAGCCAGAAGGCCAGGCAAAGGGGGAAGTGAATTGCACCTCAGTGTAATAGGAAGAGCGCAAGATACCCACTCTGAGGGCTGATGCTGCAGCACTCCCGGGAGTAGAGTGGCCGAGCCTCCCTCTCCCTCCCTCCCTGAGCCTCCACACAAGCACCATACCACACACCATATGTGCACTCACATCACAGTACACACACACACACACACACACACACGCACACAACACAGTGACTTCCCACTCACAACCCTCCCCCCCAGTACACACACACTCCAAATCGAAGCAGTCTGTTCTGCTCAGCCTCTTGCATTGTTCCATACACCTGCACATACAAACTTGGCACGGAGCTGGGCAAAGGAGCGGGGCTGCCTGGTTCCTGGCCTCTGGAGAGATTCAGCTAACTCCTCCCCGGTCACAGCTGCCGTAGAGGGAGTGTTTAGTTAGCTTTGGACCTGTGAGTTTCCTTCGAGCCTTGTGATACTTCAGAGGTGGGGGGAAAGGGGATGCAGTGAGTGTGGGGACATGTTGTCCAAAGTCCAGTTCGCTCGGCAGACATGCCCTGAGGGCCTGCTCTGTGCCAGGCCCCTGTTGAGCGCATCCTTCCCATGTGTTAGGTGCTGGGTACACAGGGCCTGCCTTTGAAGGGCTCACAGGCCAGAATTCCCTTCTAGTTGTGTTATTCCTAGGCTGGCTGGCATGCTGTCCCGGCCGGGGAGGGTCTCTGGTCCTACTCCATCTCACAGGGGTCCCATGGCAACAGGTGGGGCCAGAGAAGCAGAAGGAGCCCTTTGTGTTTGCTTCGGTGCGGATCCTGGGGGCCTGGCTGGCCGAGGAGACCTCATCCCTGCGCAAGGAGGTCTGCCAGCTGCTGCCCTTCCTTGTGCGCTATGCCAAGACCCTCTACGAGGAGGCCGAGGAGGCGAATGACCTCTCCCAGCAGGTGGCCACCCTGGCCATCTCCCCCACCACCCCAGGGCCCACCTGGCCAGGGGATGCTCTCCGGTGAGTTTGTAGTTAGAGTCTGTCCAGCCAGACTGTTCTAAAGAAAAGCATAACAGAGGGACACTCCCTCACCCCCAAACTGGTCTGTGCTGGGCTTCCTGATTGGGGCATGAGATTTCCTTTAGGATTATTTCTGTTTGTTTTGGGGGGCTTGTTCACACAGGACTCCTGGTCAGCCAAGTCTTCTTTGCCAACCCCAGATTTCTCTGTAAAGAGAGAACTCATGCTTATTGAGCATCTACGACACACCAAGCACTTTGCTCTACCCTTTACCAAAACAGTCTCATTTAGTTCACACAGCAAATCTATGACATAAGTCTCATCCACATCTTCAGGATGAGCAAACTGAGACTCAGGGTTAAAGTAACTTGCCCGCACATACACCATGTGGCAGAGCCCAAGTTCAAGCCTAGGCCTGTGCAGCACCAAAGCATGTGCTTTTCCTGTGGGACCTACAAGGAAGGATGTGTCCTTTCCCCCTGCTTTCATTTCTCTTAGGTGGGATGCCCCAAGAAAGGGAATCCTTGTGCCTTCATCTCTCCCCACCCCTTACACACCTGTTCCTTCCACCCCCAGGCTCCTTCTGCCCGGCTGGTGCCACCTGACCGTTGAAGATGGGCCCCGGGAGATCCTGATCAAGGAGGGAGCCCCCTCACTTCTGTGCAAGTATTTCTTGCAGCAGTGGGAACTCACATCCCCAGGCCATGACACCTCAGTGCTGCCTGACAGTGTGGAGATCGGCCTGCAGACCTGCTGTCATATCTTCCTCAACCTTGTGGTCACCGCACCAGGGCTGATCAAGTGAGGCCGGGAAGGAGGTTGGAGGAAGCAAGGGGTGGGGGCTGCTCAGACTTGCCTCAGATCTCAGTCTGCTACTTTGCTTCCCTGTGCCCATGGGTTCCTGTTAGTGTTAGAGTGACAGGCTCTCAGAATAGACAGAGCCACCCCACACGAGGTTTTGGCATGTCTAGAACTCCTCTGGGCCTGTCTGCCTGCTCCTGCTATAACCCAGTCTCTGTTCCCCAGATGCCACGAATGGGCCCAAAGTTAACTCTTAACCCTGCTGTCTCATTTCTTGCCAAACCCTGCCTGGTGAAGCTGGGAGCCCAGAATCCCAGGTTTTCCCAGGCCTTGGTCTAGCTCAAATAACCCCTTCTCCCATCTCCACCCCCCACCCTTTCTCCCAGGCGAGACGCCTGCTTCACATCTCTTATGAACACCCTGATGACGTCGCTGCCCTCACTAGTGCAGCAGCAAGGGAGGCTGCTTCTGGCTGCCAATGTGGCCACCCTGGGCCTTCTCATGGCCCGGCTCCTCAGTACCTCTCCAGGTAAGCTCCGGGGACCCAGTCCTAATGGATACAGACAAAAGATCTGGGTGGACCTGTTATATTCTGGGCATAAGTCCCCATTTTCAGGAAATGGTTTTATAGAATTTTCCAACTGAGAGGAAATCTGTGAAGTGTGTCTCCATCCCCCACCCTACCCCACCCTTCTTCCCCAAATGATAGCATTCTTTTCCTTCTGAAGACTTTTAAGGCAAGGTCTGGTGGGTGTAAGTACAGGCCTGCTCAGAGGCACAGGCATAGGCACCTGAAATTCCCAGCAGCCCGAGTCTGAATCCAGTGTTTTCAAGGTGGAGCCGCCCCCACCCAGGGCTTGAGTCAGGAACCTTCTTCCTCCCCATTGAGGTTTTTCTCTGCTTAACACCTCACCTCCCTCGTGACAGGCTTCAGTGCTTTGGTGCCCCCTCTGCACATACCTTCTCCGCAACTCTGCCTCACTCTGGCTGTGTGAAGGAGGAGGGACGTCCCCTCCAGCCCCTGCCAGCCCTTTGTGTCTTCCACTTTGGCCGTGGGTGTCTGCTTGGGTCCCTCTGTCCCCGCCTGTTCCCTGTGCCCCATCTGTCAGGTTGGAGGAGCTGAGCAGATGCCCGGGAACAGTGTGTAATGAGCCTGTACCCTCAGCTGCCTATGTGTTCCCTGTGCAGAGATCCCAGTAGGGTCCTCCGGCAATGGGAAGGGAGCATGTCCTAGTGATCCAGGAGCCACCCCTGTGCTCTAACCCCATGCTCCCTCAGTCCCAGGCTGCATCACCTCAGCCTGAGTAGAGCCCCAGTGCTGTTAACCCACAGATGCCACCAGGCTGGACTAACAGCCTCCCTGAGAGGGTCCGCAGTACAGGGGTGAGCCCCTGCCTGGCAGGTAAGCCAAGCCCCATCACCAGCTCCTGGTCCCCCGCCCCCGCTCTGGCGCCCCCTTCTGGCCCAAGAATCAAATTGTTGAGACCGCCTTCGCCTGTAGGTCTCTAGTCCCAGCAGCGGCTCCCATCCTGCTCCCGTCCCACTGCAAAAAGGGCTGACCATGAGGTTGAGTGTACCAAGATTATCACATTTAATTCTCACAACCGATTTCTAAGATTAGCACTATTGGCCCCGTTTTACAAGTAAGGAAACGAGACCCAGAAAAGTGGATTACCCAAGGTCACCCAACTTCAAGTGAAGTTGAAGGTAGGGTTTGAGCCCAGGCAGGCTGGTTCTAGGCTCTGCTTCGGCTCCCAGAGTGTGTCCGCACAGGAGGGTAAAGTGAGGGTCTGGGAAAGCAGCTGGCCCACCAAGTTCACGCGCCCACTCCCTGCTTGCCTTCCAGCTCTTCAGGGAACACCAGCGTCCCGAGGTTTCTTCGCAGCTGCCATCCTCTTCCTATCACAGTCCCATGTGGCGCGGGCCACACCTGGCTCAGACCAGGCGGTGCTGGCCCTGTCCCCCGACTACGAGGGCGTCTGGGCCGACCTGCAGGAGCTCTGGTTCCTGGGTATGCAGGCCTTCACAGGCTGTGTGCCCCTGCTGCCCTGGCTGGCCCCAGCCGCCCTGCGCTCCCGCTGGCCACAGGAGCTGCTCCAGCTGCTGGGCAGCGTCAGCCCCAACTCTGTCAAGCCCGAGATGGTCGCCGCCTATCAGGGCGTCCTGGTGGAGCTGGCACGGGCCAACCGGCTGTGCCGGGAGGCCATGAGGCTACAGGCGGGTGAGGAGACAGCCAGCCACTACCGCATGGCTGCCCTGGAGCAGTGCCTGTCAGAGCCCTGAGCAGGTGTCCACTGGGGACAGACCCAGGGGCGGGCAGCGAGGGAAGGAGGGAGGAGGCATCTTCCCTGAAGCTCCCAAACTGGACCCCCCTCCCTAGACTCCCCCCCCACACACACACAACATCCCAGCTTTCTGGCTTTTCCGAGGGCAAGGGCACAGTGCCCATCCCTCAAGTGTAAGGAACTGCGTCCCGCCCCCCGGGCCCCCATTGGGGCAGGGATTGGCTTGAAAATCAACATAGCTATCGCTGCCAGGCCGGGGAATGTTGGAGCAGCCCCCAGGGAGGGGGGCACTAGGTGTCGTTGTGCCCTGTGTCAGACTCCCCCACGGGAGGGAGGCCCCAGGATGGGATAGGGCTGGCAGGAGCTGGCTGCCTCAGCCCATGTGCCCTGCCGGCCAGGGCGTGGGCTCCCCTAGGCTGTGGTGCCCCCTCTAGCCTCCCAGTCCACGTCCTTCCAATTGGCCATTTGGCCCTTGCCCTTAGCCCCTTGGCAGAGAGCAGACTCAGGCCATTGACATCGCAGTTCTTCCTATCAACTTCAGTGACCCAGGGTCTGAACTGCCTCATCCTTCCAGGGAGACCTGGGGCAGACAGGCCTGGTGTGTGGGTGGGGAAACCTCCTTCCACCTGAGCTTCCTTGAGGGGACCCAGGAGTCCTTAGGCCCTGGCCTCTAAGCTTTTGTGTCATGTTGCAGCAGAGTGACGATGGGGGTCGGGGGGTTATTTATTTTGCCTGTCCTTATCCCTGCTTGGACACCTGAGCATCTGATCCCTGTCCTCCTAGTGCCATCTGGCTTGACTGGAGCTAGGAACAGGAGGGACACTTCTCCAGAATCCGCATGTTTCCCTAGTGATTGCACCCCATCACCATCGTGGTGCCTGGCTTTAATCCCCACCCCTGCTTAGGATCCCTCTCTGCAGAGAGACGCGACTGGCGACTCCAGCAGGGACTACTTTTCTTATGATCCCGGGGGACCCCCCACACACAACCTGATCCCTTGCTTCCATTTCCCCCTTCCTTCCCCCAGTGCGTTCTGTGATCGCCAAGTTCAAAGCTGTGCACATGCGGACACTCAATAAATGTTCATTGGTGACAAGATGGTTCCTGTGTGGTCTGTCCTGCACCTTCTCCCTTCCAAACTCGAGGAGCTCACAACTACCATTTGCTGAACACACACCCTGCCAAGCACGTTTCAAGTGTTATTTAGCCTGCCAGAGAACCCTGTGACACAGGCATTATTCCGATTTTACAGGTGAAGAAACCTGGGCATGGGTAGGTGGTTTGCTCAAGGTGACGCGCTAGTAAGGTGTCAGAGCCAAGACTGAGCAGGCTGTTGACCCCTCAGTCCACACCCTGTATTGCCAGAGCAGGATTGCAAATTCAGATGCTATGGTGGCCAGGCCTAGGTGCTCCTGTGTACAAATGAAGTGCTGACCTGGAGGGGTTCCAAGTAGTACTGTCACATCCTCCAATCTCTAAAGATAAGTCAGAAACCCTAATTTTTATGCAAAATCCTGATTTTTGAATGTTGCTCATTTTTTTCCCCCGTGAAACCATTACTGCCCCAACAACATCTCCAGGCCAAATGTTTTGTACAGGAAAACATTTTAGGCAACCAGCTGTTCACCTCTGTTCTATGCCAGTGAGAAAGACAAGGGGCCTAAGAGCTTCAGCCCAAGACTGAAGTCAAGCCCCCACTGCTTCACCAGGCCTGAGCCCAGGCTCTCATCCTGGAGCCAGACCTGCCCCCAGCCCCTAATCCTGAAGCCAGACCTGCCCCCAGCCCACACACCGCAGACGTCTCCACTGAGGCCACTAAGCCAACAAGCATTCACTGAGTATGTCCCATGAGCCTGTCTGTGGTTGGCCATGCATGGACAGAAGAACATTCATTTATTAGATGTACTGAAAGTCATGTTCTTAGCATGGAGTCCCGGGGCAGCGGGGTGGGGGGTAGTATGAAAAGACAGACCCTGCCCTCAAGCAACTTAAAATCTAGAGAGGAAACAGACAAGGCAACATCCCCTAGAGGTATAATCAGCTGCTCATACAGGGGTCTGAACGAAGTATGGCTGGAGCATGAGAGCCTCTCAGCCTGGCTGAATACGTCTGGGAAAGCTCAAGAAGTATTTGCTCTGAGACATGGGGGTGAGGAGAGGCTTCCCAGATAGACAAACAGAAGAACAGCAGGTATAACGGCATGTGAGCTTAGGAATTGCACGTAGCTCATTACTGCTACACAGAGTGTAAAGTGGGATGAGGTTGGACCAATGGGCATAAACCAGATCTCACAAGTCGTGGTATGCCATGCTCAGAAGATTAGAGGTGGGATCATGCTGAGATTTTTTTTTTAGCAGACAATGTGATCCAGTTTGCATTTTTTAAAGATGACTGGCTGCACAAGGGGGACAACTGAGGCAAGGAGCTCAGAGAGGAGGTACTAAGTCTGAACTAAGTCAGCGGCCGTGAAGATGGGAAAAATATATAGGTAGGAGTTAGTTAATAAGGCTTGGTGATTAACTGGAAGTGAGGAGGGATAAAGAGCCCTCCCGGATACCTGATCTGGGCCACTGAGTGGATAATGGGGCCATTCGCTGGCACCAGGAACACTGGGAAACAGGTTAATGTAAAATACAAGCTTGTTTTGGTAAATGGTGAGTTTGTGCTGCTTGTGGAATATCCAGGGGGAAGTTGCTTTCTGCAGTCTGGAGCTCAGAGAGGTCTGGGCAGAGTGACAGATTTGGGAGTTGTGGGTGTAGAGTCTTAAAGTCCATAGGAGTGGCTGAGAAGGGAAGGGCCCAAAGCAAGTGGCAACCACCTAGGGTCCCTGCTCTCAAAGTACTTGCCCTCCTGAGGTGGAGTGAAACCCTGCAGAAAGGCTTATAACACCAGAAAGACTGGGCTCTGTACTTTAGTGAGGAATGGTCAGAGAGTTCTGGGCTCCTGAATGGGGAAGGTGCTAGGCTAATTTAAGACCAAGCTCTCTCTTGGCAATTTAGCTTCGAGGGAGAAAAGGGGACCTGAGCTGCAGTTGTGAGATATAACCACCAGGTGGCGCCTCAGCATCTCCTTGTGCCAGATTTTCCCCGCTCTGCCAACAACCAGCCAGACCCAGGGGGCAGGAGAGATTGCCAAAGGCTGGGAGTAAGGCGGCTGTGTCAATCAATAAAGGAGACAGGCCTGAGTTTTTTCTTAACATCAAATCCAAATGCAAGCTCTCTTTCTGAAATGAGAGGGAAATATTTGAGCCTGGGAGAAGAGCAATATGCCAAGTATGCCAAATGGGAGCCTGTGATATCTGAACATGAGCACCTATGTGTCAATACATGTCCTGTGTTCCATGCGTAGGATTGTTCCCCAAGAGTGTCTCTATTTATGTTGTGTGTCCCCATGTGCCCAGGAGAGTCTGCATATGTACCCCTGTGCACATCCCAGGCCTCCATATATGCACATCTGTCCCAGAGAGTGGGCAAACAGCAATGCCCTCCTCCATGACTCAGCAAGCAAGGAGTCCCTTAGCCCAGAAAGAGAAGAGTGACAGAGTCTACAGTCACAAAACCTGGTAGCTTGTAGCAGATCATGAACATCTGTCTCCCCAGTAGCCATAAAGCAAAATCATTTGTCAGATGATCTCCTCAGATTGTACCTGGTTTCTATGTCTAGCTACTGAGGGTCATGGAGGCTTCCTAAAAAGATCCCTCAACCAGCTGAGGAATTGATAAACTCATCCACTCACCATTTATTTATTTAATAAGCATTCACCGAGCACCTGCCATGCACCAAAGCTAGTGCAGGACACAATTTCTGTTTCTCCTTTCATCTTTTTGTGAGGTAGTTCATGTGGCAGAAAAGAAAAATCAGTTGCAGCTGTGAAGAGCCTGGAATGCTGGTTAGGGTGTTTAAACTTTTTTTCCCTGAAGATGGGCCATGGGAAGCCCCAGGAGAGTTTTCAACAGGAAGGTTACATGGTCCAGTCACTCTTTTTTTTTTCTTTTTTTTGACAGCGAGAGAAAGCATGCGCACATGAGCAGAGCAGGGGCATGAAGGGAGGGAGACAGAGGATCCGAAGTAGGCTCTTGCAGGGCTTGAACTCACAAACCATGAGATCATGACCTGAGCCAGAGTCAGATGCTTAACTGACTGAACCACCCAGGCGCCCCTTTGGTCCAGTCATTCGTATTGCTAAGTGGAATTGGAGGTGCGCCAGAAGAGTAATGAATGAAGAAGGCAGGAGACCAGTTAGGGGGTTGTTGTAATGGTCTAGGCAGTGGTTCTCAAACCTTACTGAGCTTCTGAGTCACCTTATGAGTTTATCAAAACACAGATTTCCAGTCCCCACACTCAGGTTTATTGCCTCAGTAGGTCTGGGGTGAGTTCCAGGAAGTAGCACTTGTAACAAGTTTGTAGACGTTGTAGGTGATGCTGGCCCAGGAAGCACACTTTGAGAACACTACTGGTCTATGAGAAAGAGTATGGGAGCTTAAAGGGCTGACAGAGGGGTGGAAATACATGTTTAAGGGTTAGAAATGACGACACTCTATGAGGATTGGCTTATGAGGGTGAAGGGAAAGTCAGAGTCTGGGATGACTGTTTTTAATTTGAAGGATGGTGGTGCCGTGTACAGAGCTGTAGAACACAGAAGAAGAAGCAGGTTGGGGGGGGTAGCAGGGGTGGAGGGGATGTTGATCATGATGTTGATGGGGTGGGTAGCAGGGGTGGAGGGGATGTTGATCACTCGAGGACTTGGAAAGTTTAAGATGGCTGCAACAAGATGTCTGGAAGAAATATCCACCTGGAAATTGCATCTGTGGGTCTATCTAGTAAGAGATACAGACTAGAGATAAAGTTGAAAGAGAACAGCCAACTAACAGTCACTAAAGTCTTGAGAAGGAACTCACTCACTCCCTCATGAAGAGTGTAGACAGGAAGAAAATGTGGAAGCCTCAACACTGAGAATGAATAACTGACATGAAGGATGTGGGCGAATGATGAGATAGAAATGGAGGCTGGGGAGTGGTCAGAGTAGAAAGGAAGAGAATGAGACAAGAAGGGGGTGTCTTAAGCTACAGCAAAGTAGGGTGAGAAACCCAAGGAAGCCACTGGACAGGCAGCCTGTCCTGTCATCCTGGCTTTCCCAAGTCTGCTGGAGAGAGTGAAGGATCCCCAGACCTGGGCACGGGCATTACCAGCCTTGCTGCTCCTGGACCTCCCCCATAGGGGTCCACCAACCTGCATGCCATGCACTAACCCACATACACCTGTCCTGGAGCCTCACTTCTGATGTCCTCTGGCTGAATTTGAGGGTGGGGGAGAAGGCCTTTCATCACAGATTCACACACCCACATATACAGACACACGCAAACATACCCCAGTCCTCTGGTCTGGCCTGGGCATGGAGGTAGCAGTGCCGTCCAGCTCTGCTTCACCCACCACCCTAGCTGGTGGTTCCAGCTTCCAGAAGGTTCTTAGGGATGCTGCTTTCAGCCTCCTCCCTCACAGCCCCCCAGGCTGAGATGACCCAGACCTGAGCACTACACCTGCCACGTACCCCTGGAATAGTACAAGTCTCCTCCACACACATTCCACGGGTCCATCTGCCTGTGCTCTGTAATCTACCTCCATGTTTTCACCTTTCCTTTCTCATCATCTGCTTCACTGGAAAGGGGCCTCAGAAAACATCTAATCTTCTCTGCACTCCCCTACTTTGTGGCCGCTGCTGTTGAAGTTACAGGAACTGAGGTCAGAGAGGAAGAGGAACTTGTTCAAGAGCACAGGTAGGTGCAAGTGAGAACTAAATTCTTAGGTGCCTGAGAGGGAGGCAATACAGGATAGTAATTCCAGCACTATATAGAGAGGCTGGAGGCAGGCCACCCTGGTGCTGCCACTCACCTGGCTGCTTGACCTTGGGCAAGTCCAGTTCACCTGTCTGTGCCTCTTCTTCCTCACCAGAGAATGTGAGACTGATACAACTCGGTATTCATCAGGTACTTGGCGAAGTAACAGCACACTCTGTCATAAGGGCTTGCTGTGGTTATTTCCTCTATGCCTTGGCCTGAGCATCTTCTTGCTTTTTTTTTTTTTTTTACCCATCTTTCTGCTTTTTAAAATTCCTATTCTTCTTAGTATTCCTCTCATTTCCCTTTCTTTCATCCTTGCCCCTGCTTCTCAGGAGGAGAGGGTTGGGTTTGGGGAGGAAGAAAGGTGGAGAGACTGCAGAGACCAAAATGGTCTTGAGAGCCAGCCAGTGCCTGCCACACAGCCTGCCCTCCTAAGTGTGATGGCTGCACACCATCACGTGGGGAAGTTACACACATATTCAATCAGCCCAGGCTCTAGTGGCTTCAGAAACACCTGGAGCCCTTCTCAGGTGGAACTCATGCTGAACCCCGCTGGACAACTCTCTCTCAGTTTGTGTGTCCAGGTTCCTCAGACCCTGGCTTGGCACTGGGAGTTATCAGCCACCAGAAGGCTGAGTGAAGAGGGCACTCTTTGAGGGTCTTTGATCCAGAAACATTCAGAAAGATTGTGATGGTCCTCTATACACACACACACACGCACGCACGTGCATGCACGCTGACACAGGGGTGCACATGAGCCAGTGGGCTTGAGTCTTCAGCCCACAAATTTCTTCCACATTGACGATGGCCACATCCATAGTCCAGTGAGGTGGTTAGCGAAAGGACGGATACCCACTTTACAGACTAGGAAGCTGAGGCCCAGGAAGAGCAGCGATTTGCTCAGAAGCAAATAAAGGCGATAGAGCTGAAATTCAAACCCAGAACCCCTACATCCTAGCTTCCAATCCTTCTCTGTTTCACCACAGCTGGGATTTGAGCCCAGAAGGCGTCTCAGAGCAAGCGGGAGGTGGGGGGGGGATTGAATTCACGCCCCGCTACCCACCCCATGGGGTCGCCCCAAAGCCCCGCCTCCCCTTGAACGGTCGCTGGGGAGAAGGGAGAAAGCGGCCACAGCGTGTCTCTTTAATGCGCGCCCCGGAGGCCCAGCGCGCCCCCGCCACTATAACTGGAGTGCATGGAGCGGGCTGCGCTCAGAGGAAGAAGGGCGGGCGCTGGGCACCCGTTGACCGACTTTTCCAAGTGTGATCAGCGCCCGTCCGGCCCACGTCCCGCCTCCATGGATCCGCCCGGGGGCGCCCACAGCTGAGGACCCGACGCCCGCCCGCCCGGCTCTCGACCGAGTGGCACCCCGCCGCCCCAAAGGGACCCCCGCGGGCTGTGCAGGCTCCCCGCGCCTCTTACCGCAGCGCTCGCCGTCGGGCGAGGGCTCCGCCGCCGCCACGCCTCGTGCCCCGCGCTGCCCACCCCCATGCTGGTGCACACTTACCCCGCCATGGTGAGTAGTCTCGGGGCCCGGGATCCGGGACCTCGAGTGCTGGACCTGCCGGACCTCCACCTCCAACGAAACCTCGGAGGGAGGGGGCCACAGGGATTCGGCCAGCGGCGGACCGTGCGGGTGCGCGCGAGAGACCGCTGTCCCAGCCCGAGGCTCCGGCGCCCGCGGGCCACCCTGGGACAGACCTCAGGCCCCCGGACGCGGGCAGGACGGCAGCCGGATCCCCGCGAGCTGAGGAGGGTCCTCTAGGGCCGAGGTCCTTTCAGCTGCCAGCGGGCCGCCTAACGCGCCCCTCTCCTTCCCCAGGAGCGCCCCGACGGGCTGGGCGCAGCGACTGGCGGGGCCCGCCTGTCGTCCCTGCCCCAGGCGGCCTACGGGCCGGCGCCGCCACTCTGCCACACGCCGGCCGCCGCCGCCGTTGACTTCCAGCCGCCCTACTTCCCGCCGCCCTACCCGCAGCCGCCACTGCCCTACGGCCAGGCGCCCGACGCCGCTGCCGCCTTTCCCCACCTGGCCGGGGACCCGTACGGCGGCCTGGCACCCCTGGCACAGCCGCAGCCTCCCCAGGCCGCCTGGGCCGCGCCCCGCGCCGCCGCCCGCGCCCACGAAGAGCCGCCCGGCCTGCTGGCGCCGCCCGCCCGCGCTCTGGGCCTCGACCCGCGCCGCGACTACGCCACCGCCGTGCCCCGGCTCCTGCAAGGCCTGGCCGACGGGGCGCACGGCCTGGCTGACGCGCCCCTCGGCCTCCCAGGGCTGGCGGCGCCGCCCGGCCTAGAGGACCTGCAGGTGAGGCCCGAACGGTCCGGGATGGGCCAGGACCGGCCGCGGTGATTTAGGACTTTGGCTGGAGGCACGGTGATGAAGGCGGGCGCCCGACTTTTCTCTCAGCCTGCGACTTCTCACTCCGAGGATGAGTCCCACGTCTGGGTTACATGCTGCCTGGCCATTAAGGCGTCCTGGCACCGACTCACTGCACGGTGCTGGGATGGCGGCAACCCTCGGTGGAGTAAATGGGCAGGGGTTCCGACCACTCCTCTAGCTCTCCGCTGGGCGGCGTGGGGCATCTGAACCCCCGCTGGGGCAGCCTGTGCCCCCAGAGAGAAGCAGAGGATTTGCCTGTCCAAGGTTCAAAATTCCCCTTTCACATGGCATGGCGAGGTATCCAGGGCTCCAGCTGCACGGCAGTCCTGGTCCTGCGGGTCACCCCAAGCGTAGGTGGTGAGCAGAGGGCAGAGCAGACAGGACCAGGACCAGGGACTGCAGGAGCTTGGGAAGTGACAGGGGACTAGGTCCACAAGCACCCTTACCACTGCCTCTCCTATTTGCAGGCCATGGATGAGCCGGGAATGAGCCTTCTGGACCAGTCTGTGATCAAGAAAGGTAAGGAACAGCATGCATCTGCCAGGGCAGAACTGGGCCCCCCACCCCATTCCCCCGGGGTGGAGACCCATTTCCTTCCCCGTGGAGTTTGCCTCCTATGTGTCGCTGGGTTCAATGGCCAGCGGACCCTCTTACTAGTCCATTAGGGGGGCAGCAAAGGCTGGGGTTCTGGCCAGAGCCTGGGCAGCTGGGCAGGTTGGCATGTTGGCCCCAGAGCCTGCAGCCTGGGGTAGGCTGGGCCTATCTTGCTCACTCTGCTCCCTGGGCCACCCATGCCCCACAAAGGGGCTTGGCCTCTTCCTATGAAGGGGAGGGCACTTTGGATCTGGAGTTAATTTGCAGAACAAGTTAAACTACTTTCCTGTTTCCTAAGAGGTGGGAATGGGAATGCCATTCCCATGGATTTCATTAAATTATTTCCTCATTACAGAGTCTTACCATTTCCTAGCCTGGCAAGCTTTCCTGTCCAGCAGGGCCTTGGGGTCAATTAGGGGGTGGGAGAAACTCGAGTTTCCCTGAAGAGTCTTCTCTTCTTTCAGGAGCCTCTTTACACATTTAGAGTTATATGAGTTGGTGTGTGAATATCGTCAGTTAGCCTGAGTGCAGGAGGGCCAAGGCCTGCCTGCTCCTGGATGTGAGTTCAGGGTCCTGTACATGTCTATATGTTTCTTTCCTAGGTGTCTTTCTGGTATTTCTTGGTGTGTAAGTGTGTCTGTTGCTAAGTGTGTGATGTGTGCCTACTAGGTTAGTGTATATTTCTGAGTGTTTGGGGGTCTCTATGTGTGTATCAAGGTCTTTGTTGTGTCCTGGAATTTGTTTGTTTGTTTGTTTGTTTGTTTGTTTTTGGAGCTGAGGATCTCTAAGCATGTGAGGATCACTCCCTGTGTGTTTTGGTGGGTGTTTGTGTCTCTGCACTGGTAAAAGTCAGGGGTTTGAGACATGGCTCCAGTGGATTTTCCGGCTTGGGGGACCGGGTTCTGGATGTGCCAGGAAAAGGTGAGAAAGAGAGAGAAAGAGACAGAGAGTCAGAGGGGTACAGGCTTTGGGTGGGCTCCTTAGATTTGGGGTGGGTGTCCTGGGAGGAATTCTATGAAGCCTGCAGTGCCTGGGGCAGGTGCTGCTCCTGTGGGATTTGGCTCCAGTTGTTTTTCAAAAGAAAGAATTCAAGCCCAGGCTTTGTTTGCCCTCCCGTGTTGGGGGCTGGAGTGGGATTGGGGGCTGGGGGCTGGACTTCCAGGAGTTGGGGCTGGGTTACCAGGGGCTGGGAGTTAGTTGGACAACCTAGAGTATGGAGGGTGGGGAGGTGGGGGAGGGAAGATGAAGGGACAGGCTTCCTGGAACTTAGGTGGAGAGGACGCCGGGAACCCCTGCTTCCTGGAGCAGGAGCTGAGGTCGCAGGCGCTGCGTTGGTTTAGTGGACTTTTTGGAACCCGTCGGAAGTAAGAGCTCGGTCTGCAGTTGGCAAGAAGAGCCTGTCGCTGGGCCCCCAGTTCCCGACTTCTGCCCAGGCTGGAGAGCCTGGGGGGATGGGGCTAGGCACACTGACTCCCTCGAGGAGGCCAGCCTCCCCCCCCCCCCCCCCGCGTTTTGGGAAGGAACTCGGGATCCTCTGCCCTGGGGAAGGGTAGAAGGATCAGCTGGGGCTCTGAGTACCTTAAACCCCAATCCACAAGCAGGTCAAGGAAACTGGCTGCAAGGAGGAACTGGAATTGCCCCGAGTTGGTTTCTCTCAAAGGACATCAGCTGCCATAAATTGCGGGTCCTTGGTGTGCGCCGGAATCCCCGACGGCGGTCCTAAGACCGCAGTGAGTGCGGCCGGATTGTCCAGAGGGGCTGCCCGCTGGGCCTCGCGGGGAAGATGTGGGCGCTGGTGCCGCGCCAGACGTCGGGGCCGGGGCGCGCACACCCGCCGCACCGCAGTGCCAGCCTGTCGGTGGGAGAGCGCAGCGAGGTGGAGTGCGGCGACCTGAGCGCCCCACTCCGGACGACGGGTCACACGGCCGGGAGCGCTGCAGCATAGGGAGAGGGGTGAGAGCCGGGGACCCCTGCGGAGGGGAGGGCCCGGTTCCGTAGCCGCGAGCTTGGCCTTGGGCCCGCGCGCCGCGCCTTTGGGGAGGAGAGAGGGTCAGTGCCGGCGCTTTCGAGCTTTGCAAAAGCTGAGGCAGAGCTGGTCCCGGAGGTCCTGACCTAAGCGGCTGCCTAGGCAGGTGACGGCGCGGAGCCCCTGTGGCTAAGCAGGCGGCCGGGCTTAGAGCCCTGCGCGCAGCGGGCACTTTTCGCCAGGGACTTCCGCTGTCGCTGCGGGACTCCGGGGTGGGGGGGGGGGCGTGGATTTGCGCCCTTCTTCGCCCTCAGGCCCTACCGATGACATCGGGAGCCCCTGTAATATCTTGAAGACCTCTGACACCCGCCGCGGGTGGTGGGGGCCCCACCGGCCTGCCTGGGCCCTGGAATTACAGAAAGTCATTCTTGGCTGGCTGACGCATCAGATTCCTCCAGCTCCTCCCGGCCCTGGAGGGAGCGGCAGCTGTGTCGCGGGCAGTTGAGATCCTGGGTGCGAAACGGAGGCAACCCCAGCCCTACCCCAGAAGCAGCCTTCAACCACAGGGTATCGCCGGGGAGGGGAGCCTAGAAGCTCCCGAGAGCCCAGACCCCGGTTGTAAAACTTTCGCTACTCTAGGCACTTGTCCTGGAGGGGAAGGAAGCGAAGCCTCCGCCCCCATCACACACTTCCCGGTCTGCTGCCCCTTGCAGCCAGGGTGTGGGTCCGGGGGTGGCAGACGGAGCCGAGGCCGACCCAAGGAGAAGCGAAGAGCCCTCCATTTTCTGCCCATGTTTGTCACCTACAGTTTTGCAATCTTTCCTAGGGGCACAGAAAGCAGGCGGGACTGGTGGGGGAGACAGACCTGGATGGGAACATTCTCTAGTGGAGAAAGGTAGTGAGGGGGATCTCTACTGGTGGCTTGGGAGCTTAGAGGAGGAGCACTGAGTGTCTAAGGCTGGGGGGCTTCCTACAGGAGAGGTTAGGATGGGTCTCCCTAGTTGCATGCGTGTTTGTTGAATGAATGAACGATGGGTTTTGAAGTCTGAGTGCACTGGGAGAGAGGGTGTACAAAGGGCTACGATATTTTCACCACACTAGGCACAGCATGTGCAAATGCCCTCCACTGTGGAAAAAGCCAGACAGGTTAAAAAGGTTGAAATCTGCGGGGTTTCTACAGCCACAGCTGGAGGGGAGTGGTTAAAATGAGAATTAAGATAAATACCTCCTCCCCACCAGGAGAGTGGGTGGTTGCCTAGTTGAGGGTGGGCTCTGTGGACCAATCTCTCTCAGGGTCTCCAGGGCAGGGGCTGAGGTAAATAGCCACCCTCTCCTCTGCTCTCCTTGGCTCTTGGGAAGGAAAGGGAGGGGGAGGGTCTGGACTTCCAAGTGCATCTCTACAGGGCCAGGCCTAGGGTGAGGTAAGTGAACTACTCACCTCTGAGGCAAGGTTTAGATAAATAATATATCTCAATGCAATAATTTAAAATAAGAGGTATTGCCAAAAATCCATGATAAACAAAAATCCGAGTTTTGCATAAAGACAGGATCTGATCTGGCACTTCTGCATTCCTGCCTCACTCGCCTTCCAGGCCTCTGCCCCAGAAAGAGACTGAAAAACCAGTGCCCATGCAGACAGACTTTGGATGGTAGCTGAGGGCCACATGGGACAGGGGAGTGAAGGTTAGCCCGAAGGAAACAGCCACCCAGGGGAGATGAGGAGGCTCCAGTGGGCTGGGAGGGGTGTCGATACCCCTCCTGTCTACCTTTCTCCAGCTGCACCCCACTGCCATGGGGACCAGTGTACCCTAAGTGTGGGCTAAGGAGCCACATACATCAGAATCTCTTGGAGATGCTTATTTAAAAATGCAGATTTCCAGGGGCGCCTGGGTGGCGCAGTCGGTTAAGCGTCCGACTTCAGCCAGGTCACGATCTCGCGGTCCGTGAGTTCGAGCCCCGCGTCGGGCTCTGGGCTGATGGCTCGGAGCCTGTTTCCGATTCTGTGTCTCCCTCTCTCTCTGCCCCTCCCCCGTTCATGCTCTGTCTCTCTCTGTCCCAAAAATAAATAAACGTTGAAAAAAAAAATTTAAAAAAAAATAAATAAATAAAAATAAAAATGCAGATTTCCGGGGCGGCTGGGTGGCTCCGTGGGTTAAGCAGTTAAGCATCCATCTTTGGCTCAGGTCATGATCTCACAGTTTGTGAGTTCAAGCCCCCGCATGGGGCTCTGTGCCGACAGCTCGGAGCCTGCAGCCTGTTTCAGATTCTGTGTCTCCCTCTCTCCCTGCCCCTCCCCCGCTGGCAGTCTGTCTCTCTCAAAAATAAACAAACATTAAAAAAAACTTTTAAATGCAGATTTCCTGGGCACCACTCCACACCTATTGAGTGAGAGTCTGTGGAAGTGTGGCCCTGGAACTTGCATTTTTTAACAGATTTGTTGAAGTAAAACTTACATACCTAAAATTCACCCATTTAAGAGTAAAATTTGATGATTTTTAGTAAATTTATGGACTTGTGTAGCCATTATCACAATCTGCCTTTTTTTTTAAGTTCATTTATTTTTGAGAGAGAGAGAGAGAGAGAGAGAGAGAGAGAGAATGCTAGTGGGGAAGGGGCAGAGAGAGGGGGACAGAGAAGATCTGAAGTGGACTCTGCACTGACAGCAAGGAGCCTGATGTGGGGCTTGAACTCACCATCCAAACTGTAAGATCATCTTGACTTGAGCCCAAGTCAAGAGTCAGAGGCTCAACAAACTTAGCTACCCAGGTGGCCCCACAATCCATCTTAACACATTTCCATCACCCTCCCCAAAATTCCCTCATTCCCGTTTGTAGTTAATTCTTTTTTTTTTTTTTTTAATTTTTTTTCAACATTTATTTATTTTTGGGACAGAGAGAGAGACAGAGCATGAACGGGGGAGGGGCAGAGAGAGGGAGACACAGAATCGGAAACAGGCTCCAGGCTCTGAGCCATCAGCCCAGAGCCCGACGCGGGGCTCGAACTCACGGACCGCGAGATCGTGACCTGGCTGAAGTCGGACGCTTAACCGACTGCGCCACCCAGGCGCCCCTGTAGTTAATTCTTATTCTCACCTCAAGCCTTAGGCAACCACTGATCTTTCTTTCTATAAATTTGCCTATCCTGGACATGTTATATCAAAGGAATATATAAATATGCAAACGGTGCATCAAGCTTCTTTTACTAAACATAATGTTTTTGAGGTTCATCCGTGTCATAGCAGGTGAGAGTAGTTGGTTTCTTCTGGCGTTGCTGAGCTGTACTCCATTGCACCGAGGAAACACATTTCATGTATCCATTCATCAGTTGACACTTGGATTGTTTCCACTTTTTGGCTACTATGAATAATGCTGCTGTGATCATTCATATGCATGTCTTTGTGTGGACATATGTTTTCATCCCTCTTAGGTAAATTCCTAGGAATGAAATTGCCGGATGTTATGGTAAGTTTGTATTTCATTTTCTAAGAGACTGGCATGCCATTTTCTAAGGGGGCTCTTCTGTTCTACATTTCCACTAGCAACGTGGGAGGGTTCCAGTTTCTCCACATCTTCACCTACACCTGATTGATTTATAATAGCCATCCTAGTGTACTTCAGTATAGTTTTAATTTGCATTTCCCTAATGACTAATGATGTTGAGCACTTTTTCAGTGCTTACTAGCCATTTATGTATCATTTTTAGTGATATCTATTCACATATTGTGACCATTTTCCAGTTGGGTTGTTTATCTTATTATGGAGTTACAAGGCTTCTTTACATATTTTGGATTGTCATCCTTGATCAGATATGTGATTTGCAAATATTTTCTTCAAGTTAATGGCTTGTCTTTTAATTTTCCTAATAGTGTCTTTTTTTTAATTTTTAAAAAATGTTTTATTAATTTTTGAGTGAGAGAAACAGAGTCCAAGTTGGGGGTGGGCAGAGAGAGAGAGAGACACAGAATCCAAAGCAGGCTCCAGGCTCTGAGCTGTCAGCACAGAGCCTGACATGGGGCTTGAACCCACGAGCTGCGAGATCATGACCTGTGCTGAAGTTGGACACTTAACCAACTGAGCCACCCAGTTATTAAGCTCCCTTAATAATGTCTTTTGAGGTGCAAAAATTTTTAATTTTACTGAGTCCACTTTATTTTCTTTTATGGATCATGCTTTTTAGGGCTGTATCCAGGAACTCGTTTCCCAGCAAAAAGATTTTTCTCCTATGTTTTCTTCTAGACGGAATTGAAATTTTAACCAGCCTTCTGGGAGAATCTGTTGCACACTCCCCACATTCAGTGGTCAGACAGTATCTACCACCTGTGGATGGAGTGTGTAGACAGGTGTGAGTCTTGTCTGACACGTTGAACAACTAGGTGCTCTTGTGTCTGTAGTAGGAGTGTGTGTGTGTAAATGGCTTCTGCTTGTGTGATGGGGGTGGGTGTGGGGTGGGACACCATGAATATACCACTTCAGCCTCGGGAGTCACTGCGGTGTGGGAGGCGAACACCCGTGTCCCTGCTTTGCAGTCTGTGCTAGTTTAATTCTTACCTCCATGACTGTCCCTTTCTCATGCCATCCCCTTCCTAACCTTGGGTTCTGTCCTTCTTGCCATTTTTGAGGGAAGAAGCTCTGAGGACAAGTGGGGGGAAGCAGCAAAGTCTGTCATTCACATACACAAACACACGCCCACCTGTCATGCACCTACACTTAGCAGCACCTGTATTTGCATAAATCCAGCATACACTCTGTTTAACTGTATCAACAGGAGCAAAAGCACTCGCAGATATCCATATGCATGCTGCCACATTCCTACAACACTCAGGAGGGCAGAAACTATGTCTGTGTGTACAGCTGGGGATCAGCGCTCCTTCAGTGAGTAGGTGCACACATGCACAATCTTGCTCCTTGCTCTGTCCGTGACAGGCATCATGGTTTGTGTAGAGTCATTTATGACACACGTATGCTCACATGTCCCTGTTTGCACATGCACAAACAGCCCCACAGGGCCTCGGTCTCCCTCCTGTCTTATGGGGCCTGGCCTCAGGGAGCCCCTCGTTTGAATAGAAGTTGGGATGGAGGAGGTTGCTGGAGGAGAGAATTTTCTGTTCCTTCTGACTACTCCCTCTGGCTAGGGGTCATGGGAGGGAGGATAGTCATTCTGCCCTTCTTTTTATTTTTAACTTATTAATTTAACTTATTAATTAATTTTTTTTTTAAGTCAAGCTTGAGGTATAAGTAACCTTATGTGTACATTTCTCTGAATTTCGACAAATATAAACATATACTCATATAACTACCACAATACGATATAGGATAGTTCCATCACCCCCAAAAAGTCCCCTCAAGGCAGAGGGACAGAGGTGAAGAGGGAGCCTGTGCACAGGCCTGGGAGACACTGGGGCGGGAGGTGAGGATGGCTCTGGTTGCCTGTCCCGTGTCCATGTGTCTGTTGAGTTAGGACATCTTTGCTCCGCACTCTGAGAGGGGACTGGGATTAGGAAAAGGTCAGCGAGGCAGGATCAGAGCCTGTTTCTAATTAAAATGTTGATATTTTGTCACCAGGGCTTTTTTACATTAATTCATATTTTTTAAAAGATTGGATTAAAGTACCGTTTATCACGCTTGCTGAGTTTTTGGTGCCCCCTTAAATTTTGCTCCCAAGGCGAGTGCCTTACTTGCCTCACCCTAGTTGGTCCTGCTCTGGGGACAGGGAACTTGCCTGGGGTAGAGTGTGTGCTGTTCATTCTCCCTACATCCACCACCACCACCACCACCACCCCAACCTCCGCCCTTTTCCACCTCTCCCTCATCTCTTGGCCCCTCTTTGGTGCCTGAGTGGGGACCCCAGGAGGAAGGGCACTTTTACTACCAATCACTAACAAAGGGATGAGGCTCTCCCAGCGCCCACCCTCTCCCCCAATCTGGGCTGTGGGCCATCACTCTTTTTCCCATTTCAGGTTTCAAGGGCCCTTGCTCCACTCATTTATCCCACATTCACTGATGCCCATTTATGCCAAGACCCTGCCCTCAAGGCACTGCTGGCTGGGAGGGAAGACAGCTGTGGAAGCAGACACAAAGGTTCAGTGTGGTAAGGTCAGGGCTGGAGGGAGACAGGGGGCTGGGGTCGTGGGGCCAGGAAGCTATGCCCTGGGGATGGTGCCCGCACTGACACTTGGGAAGGAGGAGGCCTGCTGGGGGTGGGGGTGGGGGTGGGGGTGGGGGTGGGGGTGGGGATGGACAGTGAGCAGTTCTGTGGGGCTCAAAGAGCTCACATGCTGATGGTCCCCCATCCCAGGTGGCACTTCACTGTGTTCCATGCAGCTTGTGCTGGGTTTTTAAATTTTTGAATTGGTCATCAGGGTCCAAAGGCCCAGAGATTCCACATAGAAATCCAGAATCCTGGTTTCATCAGCAAACAAACCAACCCGGAGTTCTGGCACTGTTGGTGTGTCCTGAGGGGTAACCCTCAGCCAAGTAGCGGCTTTCCACAGGGCGCCCCCGGTCCCCCACACCTTGCTTCCTTGTTACCTGTTGTGCTCCCTCTTTGAAGTCTAGAGCTGCGCTGTCCACTGTGGGAGCCACCAGGCTCATGTGGCTATTGGGCACCTGAAATGTGGCTAGTCCAAATTAAGATGGTCTATAAATGCAAAACACGCATTGAATTTTGAAGACTAAGTACAAGGAAAGAAGGTAAAATGGCTCATTGATAATTTTCAAATAGTGATTACGTGTTTCCGTGCTAGTATTTTTGACACATGGGGGAAAATAAAATATATTAAAATTGACCTCACATGTTTTCTTTTTACTTAAAAACATTTTTTAGAGATAAGAGTGTGAGCGGGGGAGGGGCAAAGAGAGAAGGAGACACAGAATCCAAAGCAGCTCCAGGCTCTGAGCTGTCAGCACAGAGCCCACACGGGGCTCGAACCCACGAACTGTGAGATCATGACCTGAGCTGAAGTCAGAGCCTAACTGACTGAGCCACCCAGGCACCTCTCTTTTCACTTTTTTTAAAATGGGTACTAGGAAACTTGAATTTATATATGTGGCTCACAGTATATTTCTGTTGATCAGTGTGGGTTAAGAGCCTAGAGGACAACTGTGGAACCAGGCAAGAGGGGCAGGCAGCAGCCAGAACACAAAGAGGGTGTTATATGGAAGGCACTATGATTAAGGATGTGAACTTTGGAGTCTGTGATCAGAGTTCAAGACCCATTTCTGCTCCCTGCTTGCTGTACCATTTATTCGAACCTCCTGAACTCTTAGTTTCTTCAGTTTGGAATGGGGATGGGTAATAGTATCTATCTCACAGAGCTGTCCACTTGGTATACAGTTGGCATTCATGATAGGCGACATCATTCTGCCTATGACGCTGGCATTTGATTCACAGGGAAGTGATGGGCACTGATGGGTTTTAGTCTGGAGGTCAATGTGTTTCGGAAAGATCCCTCTGAAGCAGGGCAGGGAGACCAGAACAGAGCTGTGCCAAATTTGGGGCAGGAAGCGAGGGAGCGTCTGTGCACCTGTGGAGAAGTGACTGCATCCAGGGCCCAGTGGGAAAATGAGAGCCTCAGGGCAAAGTGACGGACAGAATGTGGTGGGAGAGGGCAGTGTGGAGGGCACCACTGAGGCTTCTGGCTGGGGGGCCTGGTGGAAGGTGGGAATGCACATCCAGAGACAGAAAAGCTGGAGGGGCTCTGCCAGGCCGGGAACTGGTCAGCCTTGCTTACCTCTGGGTTCCCTGGCACACAGTGCTCGGCAAATATTTGCTGAACGGCTGAGGGCTAAGAGTGCTGCCTTTGAGACCACAGTCCAGGTCTTGCTACTGGTTCTCAGTCTAGCAGCTGTGTGATCTCAGGCATACTGCTTCACCTCTCTGGGCTCCAGTCTCCTCATCTATAAAATGGGAATAGTAAACATAGCCTCCTCATGGATTGTTCTGAGGATTCAGTGAAGTTATCCATGTGAGCACATAGCATAGTGAGTGTTCAGTTTACTGTTGGCCCCAGGCTTCCCACTAATCCACACACACCCCAAACCCACACACAAGGACCACCGTCTCTCCCAAGGCTCTCACTTCTTTGGAGGAAGAGAAGCCCAAGTGGAAGCAAGTACTTCGATTATTTTCTCTTCCACTTGAGGCTACTAAGCAAGAGCATGGAGGTTAGACCATGGGAAGAACTTTCTTTCTGAGCCAAGAGCATCTAAGTGGGTTTGAGAAAAGAGTCCCTTCTCTGTCCTACATAGATTAGTAGATAGTTTTTGGGAAAGGGGCTGTGGAGTGTATCTCTTTATTCTTGTCTCCTTGAGCATCCCATAGTGACTTGGTAGGGAGGGGGACAGGGTCAGAGGCCTAATGGGGGCATAACCTTCCTGCCCCTGGCATGTGGGAGTCCAAAGTCTCCAGGCCTTCACTGGTCTGAGGGTGGAATGTGAGGATCACAAGCAGGCAGGGGAAGCTGGGGACTCCTTTCGTTTGTGCAGACCTAGCTGGGCCCTGCTGCAGTGACTCAGGGAGCCTGTCTCTGTATTTCCAACCTTCTCTTTGGTTGCACCTGCCCAGACTCCAGGACTCTGCAGAAGCTTTTTGAGTTTTAATAAGGAACCAGCCTCGCTCAGCAAAGGAACGCAGGTCCAGGACCCAGGCAATTCCAGGTTCAGTTTCCACCACCCATTAGCTGAGTGGACTCGAGTGAATCACGTTAACCTCAGCGTGCCCCAGTCTCTTCTTTTGGGAAGCAGGGACAGTAGGATAGCCCTCAAGCGCTGCGATGTTTAGACTCAGCTGTGTGCCTGCATGTGGCATGGTGCCCAGCACACAATCAGTGCTTCCTCCACTCTCCCACTGCACAGCTGGCTAGAGCCGGTGCCCTGTGGTCCCTGGCTCAGCGTTTCTCTCTCCCTTGCTCTTGCTTCTGTTCTGCAGTTCCCATCCCCTCCAAAGCCAGCAGCCTCTCGGCCCTCTCACTGGCCAAAGACAGCCTGGTTGGTGGCATCACGAACCCCAGTGAGGTCTTCTGCTCCGTGCCAGGCCGGCTCTCTCTGCTCAGCTCGACGTCCAAGTACAAGGTGACGGTGGGGGAGGTCCAGCGGCGACTCTCACCTCCCGAGTGCCTCAATGCCTCCCTCCTGGGCGGTGTCCTTCGCAGGTAGGACAGTCAGCCCACAGTTGCCTGCCCAAATCCGAGGTCATTTCACACCTCCTTAGGGGAGCACAGAGGGGCCAGTCTCACCCCAGGCCACAGCCTCATCTCCATTTATGCCTCCTTGGGGAATTGTGCCTGTTCTGGAGGGCAGGCCCAGGTCCCCAGCAGCTCCTACAGGTCTGTGGGCTTGGGGGTGGAGGTGGGGAAAGATGCCTGGTCACAGAGAAGGGATGGAGGGCTTAACCATTTTGGGCAGAACGGACAAGGCTGGGTCTGGAGAAGAGAAAATGCCGTCTTCATCCCCTGCCCCAAGGAAGGGACGCCCCATTCCCTGTGGAGCATGGACCTCTCTGGTGTGTTTGTGTTTTGAAGTCCATGGTCTGTCTTCATAGTTTGGTGTCTGTCCCTCTCTGTGCACATCCTTGTGCCTGGGTAGAGTATTTGTGCTTCAGGGCTGGGAGTTTTGATGTGTCTGAGGACAGTGTGTTTGTGTGTGTGTGTGTGTGTGTGTGTGTGTGTGTGTGTGTGTGTATGGGGGACAGCCAGAAGTATATGTTCTCATGAGTGTGGGTTTCCTGTGTTACTTCTAGTGGGGTGTGTTGGCTGGAGTGTGTCCTGCTCTGTGTGTGATTGCACGTGCTTCTGGAGGTAGACATATGTGTGTTTACAGGTCTGTAGCTCTGTGTGGAGGCTGCATTTGTGCACATGTGGGCGTATCTCTATTCTTGGTCTCTTTGAGCACCCCAGAGAGGCTTGTATGAGTCCATGACTGTCAGTACATATGTCCCTGGGATCCTGGCTTGGTGTGAACATGTGTTTCTGTGTCCCTGAGTGTCTAAGTCTGCGTGTGTCTGCATATGCCTGACTCTGTGGGTATGTGTGTGTGTCATTATTGCCCTGGGTGTGTGTTCATTTGTGTGTGTTTATATATGTGTCCCTGGGTGACTGTGTGTCCCTATGTCTCTCTGTGTGCATGTTCTGCACATGGGTCTGTGTGTCCCTGGGTATCTGTGTATGGCTCAGCTTGTATGCTGAAGTGGGGAAAAAGGACCCCAAGATTCTGGCCTACCCTTCCCCGCCCCAGGCCATCCCTGCTGTTGAGAGGATTGGAGAGATATGAGTGGCTCTTACAGCAGGGTGCTAGACCCCCCACCCCATCTTGGCTGCAAAGCCAGTGAAGTTAGGAAGATATTGGGAAGAGGCTGAGAGAGGCCCCTGAACATCCCCAGGGCCAGACCCAAGACTTGGCACAGGCTGTTGGAGGCAGAAAGGGCCTGTTGGGATCACTTAGACATACGCTTCTTTCTTGTCTTCATAGTGTCTGTTTGTCTCTCTCCTCTGTGCATGTCAAGGGCCAAGTCCAAGAATGGGGGCCGCTGCCTGCGTGAACGGCTAGAGAAGATTGGGCTCAATTTGCCAGCTGGCCGTCGCAAGGCCGCCAATGTGACACTTCTGACTTCACTGGTGGAGGGTGAGTGAGGCCTGAGGATGGGTGTCAGTGTGAGCATGAGGGGAACTATGTCACCCAGTGTGACAGCGTGTGGCTGTCCCTGAGACAAGAGGGTGTGTCATGTATGAGTAAGGGGTGTGTGTGATACATGTGTATAGTCTTTATGTGCATGGGCATGCATATACATGCAGGTGCATGGGGGTGAGGTGGGGGTAGGAGAGGCGTGGCCAGTGTTTGGAGGTGGTAAAGGGATGAGGGGGTAAGAGTCCCTTCCCTGGACGTTGACAACTCTGGGCTCGATCATCTCGAGCCCAGGCTCTGGGATACATGGTGGCCTCAGCTGCCACCCCTGAGCTCAGAGCCCATCCTCCGCGGCCCCAAGAGCAACGGGATTAGGTCTGAGGCTGCTCTGGGAGGGAAACCATAGGAAGTATCTGTAGAAGCAGGATGGGGCAGAATAGCCCCTGGCCAGGAGGTCTGAGGTCCAAGGCTGTGCTCCAGGCTCAGAGGTACACCTGGCTGTAGTGACAGCTCATTGCTCTGCCTCTCCTCCCCGCAGGAGAGGCCGTGCACCTGGCCCGAGACTTTGGCTACGTCTGTGAGACTGAGTTCCCAGCCAAGGCAGCTGCCGAGTACCTGTGCCGACAGCACGCTGACCCCGGGGAACTGCACAGCCGCAAGAGCATGCTGCTGGCCGCCAAGTGAGTGAGGGCGCCACACATGGGTGCTTTGGGGCACCATGCACAGGCTGTCATGGGTGCCATGCATAGGCACGTGTAGGTGCAATGCAGACACAAACACCAAGCATGGGTGCACTGGACACCACTCACATGTACACATGATGTGCAAGTGGCCCCACAGGGACACACGTGGACACGTGAACATTTCTGGGTTCTATGCATCAGCAAAAATGGTGTCACAGACAGGCTTACATAGGCCCATGTGTGCATCCCACACGTCCATACACTGCCCCATGGCATCACCAGCCCCAGTCCCAACATGGTGGTCTTGCTTCCCCTGCCTGAGCCTTGCCCATAGGCCCTTTTGCTCCAGTGACTTCCCTCAGGGCACCAAGACATACCGAGCTGCAAGTTGACCCTCTCTTGTCCTTGCTTCACACCTGACCCCTCTGCAAATCCCCTTGGTGGCTCCCTCACCACCACTCACATGCTACAACCTCAACTCTGGTCTCCTAATCTCACTCCTAGACCTCATCCCAGTGCCCAACCATTCCCTCAGATTTCCTGCATGTGCACTGCTCCTCTGCCCGAGAACCTTCAATGCCCCCCCCCCCGCCCCCGCCAGCTACTGCATTGATTTTCAAACTAGGTTCTGTGCGATGCCTTAGGGCCTATTTAATGAACTGGCATTCCATTCAGATTTCATTTTTAGAAGGGTCCCATTGCAAGAAGAGGCAGAAAGAGGTAAGAAGGGTTAAGTCCAGACTCCTTTGAGGACTCTACAATCTGGCCAGCCCAAACCCCACCCACCGCAACTGACTTTCTGGCTGTATCCTGCCCTCACACCTGCTGCTTAGAACAACATCCAGTCCCCCACCTCCACTCTCCCTCCTTCAGGGCTTCTAAGGCAGAAATGGAGTCACAGACTCAAGGAACTGCTGTGTCTCCTGGGACGTTTGAGTTCATATTGTAGCTGGAGAAACATATCCAGGACAGGGCTCTCCTCGCTCATTCATCAATGAACTCATCAACTCTGGGGCCTGGTCATGTGTAAAATGCTGACTGGCTTCCATGGTGATGCAGAGGTGAGACAGGAGTTATGTTCTCCTTCCTGAGCCACATGCAGGATGCAAAGAAATGAATAGTGGCCATGAACTGCAGCTAGACTCAAATCCCAGCTTAGTCACTTGGGCAGGTCACCAAACCTATCTGAAACCAGTTTTCTTACGTGGTGAGAATGGTTAATAACAGTATGTATCTGTTGCGAGGATTAAGTGAGATGACGCATACAGTGTTCTTGGCACAGCATTTAGGCCTCAATTCATATTCACCACTAACTATTATTTTAGTTCTTCAAGGCAGATTCTGGATTGTTCCCTAATTATTTCAAAGAAAAAGCTCTGTGAAGCACTGGGTGTTTGGGATGGGAGTGGGGAAGGGATCAAGGAAAGCTTCCTGGATAAGGTAGTAGAGCTGGACTGTGAATGTGGGCAGGACATCCACAGGCAGAGATTGTAGGGTATTGGCATATGCCATTTACTAGCTGTGTGACATTGGGCAAGTCAGTTAATGTCTCCAAACCAGTTTCCTTTTCTGTAAAATGGGTATGACCATCACTTGCAGACTATTGACAGTGTCAGCAATCATAAATATATAAAAATTGCCCTGCACACAGTAGGTCCTTCTCTCAGCTCAGACCTTTGTCCTCTAACCTCCACCCCTGCTTCCTCCCTCCACCAGGCAGATCTGCAAGGAGTTTGCAGATTTGATGGCTCAGGACCGCTCACCACTGGGCAACAGCCGCCCAGCGCTCATCCTGGAGCCCGGAGTACAGAGTTGCCTGACACACTTTAGCCTTATCACCCATGGCTTTGGTGGGCCCGCCATCTGTGCTGCCCTTTCTGCCTTCCAGAACTACTTGCTGGAGTCACTCAAGGGGCTGGACAAGATGTTTCTAAGTGGTGCGGGCAGTGGGCATGGTGACACCAAGGCTTCAGAGAAGGATGCCAAGCACCGGAAATAAATGCTTCTTCCACTGCCTCATCCCAGAGCGTTTCCCAAGGCCTGAAATGAGGCCTTAGTTCCTGGGGGTGGGCCCGAAAGGATTAAAAGGTGGAGCTTGAGTCAGGCCAGAAAGAGAACATTCATCCAGAGACCATGGGTGAGAGGGAGAAGGGGAGGTGGCCTCTCTGTGATGGTTTGTTGGTAAGTTAAGGGCCCAGATGTCTGTCTCATGGGTGCAATTTTCTGACCCTTGATTGCTGAGAAGTGCTTGGACAGGGAATTGGCATGGAGAAGCCTGGTTTTGTGGCTGAGCCCTGTGCCTCAGGGCACCTGGGCAGCGGTGGATTCTCCTAGAGGCCAAAACCTTGCTGTTTTTACTGATGGCAGGAGGGAAATTGTTAACAAACCAGAGGTGCTGAGGAGTTGGTGCCCTCATCCCAGAATCTCCTACCCCCAGAAAAGGGGTGCTGGCAGGGGGCCCCCGTGGGTTTCTTGGAACCATCCCACTCTTGGAAAGAAGTGGGCAGGAGGAAACCCCAAGGAGCAAAGATAAAGCACAAATTACAGAACTTGAATCGAGGCTGCACTTCACAGTCCTGTTGCTGTTTGTCCTATTTATTTATGTATGTTGTAATTAAATTTGAAAGTTTAAAAATGTCGAGTGCAACTTATTTATCCCAATGAGTGGAGGACTCATTTCACTGTTTTCTGCTTACGCACCCAGACGTCCGGCTGGACCAGGATGGAGAGGGAGTTTTTGCTGGCAAAGGGCTGTGGGTGGGCCGGGAAGGAAGAAAGATTGTATCAGGGACCCTGAGGTTGTCATGGGGATTTTGTACTTGCTGTTGTTTCTCTTGACCCTGCAGTCCATGTACCTCTTTGACTCTCCGATGGCTTTCTCATTCTTTTTTTTTTTTTTAATTTTTTTTTTCAACGTTTATTTATTTTTGGGACAGAGAGAGACAGAGCATGAACGGGGGAGGGGCAGAGAGAGAGGGAGACACAGAATCGGAAACAGGCTCCAGGCTCTGAGCCATCAGCCCAGAGCCTGACTCGGGGCTGGAACTCACGGACCGCGAGATCGTGACCTGGCTGAAGTCGGACGCTTAACTGACTGTGCCACCCAGGCGCCCCTTTCTCATTCTTAATAAAACCTATTCATTGGGTATGAAACCTCCCTGTCCTTCTTCAGCCCAGGCCTGGATTGCCTCTCAAGAGAGCAAGGAGCCTCTAAGGAGGAATCACTGGAAGGGGCTGTGGGCACCTCTGTGTGAGGGGGTATAGAGAGTGGGTCTGTTTGCTGTGTCAGCGTCTGTTACTTCTGTGTGTGTGTGTGTGTGTGTGTGTGTGAATCCCAGGGCCGTACATGTACTTTTGTAACTTCGTGGGCCTGTGTGTAAATGTGTCAGTCTGGCTGTTAGGTCTGTGTGATATGTTACCATGACCATTGGTGGTGGGTCTGTATGTGTCAGCATGAATGCTCATGACTACCTGTGTCTGTGTGTGTGTGTGTGTGTGTGTGTGTGTGTGTGTCCCCGATGCTAATTCGGCTCTTTTTGAGGATTTCATTCGCTAGGCATCTTTTCTTTCCTGTATCCATCAGTCTCTCCATCTACACAATCATCTACTACATCACTCCCCAAAGCACTCACGTTCTAGGGTCTCTGCCCCATTTATTTCCCTTGCAGTTAAAAGTTTTTGAAAGATTGCTATACCTCTACCTCCACTTCCTCACCCCCAATTCACTCTTTAACCCACTTTAATCTGGCTTTTACCCCCACCAGTCTATCGAAATCCACTCAGCAAGGTGATCAACAGCCACAATGTCAAATCCAAAGGCCTTTTTCTCTGGACTTAGCAGCACTTGATAGGCTGACCACTTTCTCTTTTTTGAAACACTCTTCTCTGTGCCTCCCAAATTCTGGTTTTCTCCGACTTCCATGGTTCCAACTCTGGCTCGTTCTCTACTTGACCTCTGTTGGTGTTCCCTGGGGACTTCTGCCTGAACTCAAGGCTTGCAGGTGAATCAGGATGTCTGATGTCTCCACTGGATTGTCTACCAGGCATCTCAAATTTATGTCCAAAATGGAGCACGTGACCAGGTTCTCAAATCTTGACCTCCTCCACAGTTTCCCTCTCAGTAAATGGTACCACTCCCCACCCAGCTGCTCAAGCTGGAAATGGAGGAGTCCTATTTCTTTCCCTACACCCAATGCATCAGAAGGTCCATCCTCTTTTATCTCCTCTGCCACTACCCTCGTCCTCAGGACTACTGAAGTAACTTTCAACTGGTCTATTTTTACTGGTACACCTTCATACTAAGCCCTGCAATGACCTGGACTTTGTCTACCTCCAACCTTCAACTATTCTCTTCATCATTCCCTTTGCTCTAGCCACACTAATTTCCTTTTTGTTGCTGCAATTACCACTTAGTTTTGTGCCTCAGGGTCATTGCACTCACTGTTCTCTTTGCCTGGAATGCTCTTCCCCAGTTCTTTGCAGGTGTGTCATCAAAGATGCTGGGAGTTAAGGGAACATGAAGTCCAGGAAGCATCTCCTAGGGAAAGGTCCAAAGATGTGATTTCTTTTCCCAAGAAGGTTCACTGCTTCATCCCACCCATATGAAAGGAGGAAGAAAGGCTGGAATGCTCTGCTTTAACCAAAGCCCTGGGCCTGGCAAGAGATACTCAACCACTAAAGCTGTTTGAGACTACAGGAAGTTGAGGGGATTAAATGAAATAACAGACATATAGCACTTAAACAATGCTCAGCACGTGGTAATAAATCAATAAAAGGCTGTAAATATCTCTACGGTGAACATAGAGGGAACCAGTTTATCATCAACCATTCAGTGCTGGACAACTCTCCCTAAGTTAACCATGTAGTCCTCACCAAGTTCTATTTTAGAGATAAAATTCTAGCTCTGAGCAACTTGACCAAGGTCAGAGAGCAAGTAAGAGGGACTCATACAGGTCTGTCTCTTCCACCCCTCCATTCCCACTGCTCCACATGCCCTCTGCAAAGGTGCTCTCAGGTCTGAGTCAAACAAAAGTAGGTTCTCCAGCCCTACGGGCCCTAAGGCTCTTGTCCTCCAGTATATGGTCAAGATGGTAACAGTACAGAGGCAGGAGTATACTGTGGAGAACATAAGTGGCATAAGAAGCTTCTAACGAGGTCTCAGAATTTGACTCTTCCCAGTTAACTTCTGTTTGTTGGTGATTCCATAGCAAAATAAATTGTGTTTTATCCCCTGACAAACTGGGTCTACCCCTAAGGAAAAGTAGATGATGATTAAAGAAAAAGTATATACAGATTACATGACTTCTTTCTCACAAAGCAAGTAGCTGTGAATTAAATGGAGTATTTAGACTAGGTAAGCATCAATGTTTTGAGTTCATATTCATTTCTTTAAACCTTTTTAAAAATGTTTTATTTATTTTTGAGAGAGCACAAGTGGGGGAGGGGCAGAGAGACAGAAGGACAGAAGATCCGAAGCGGGCTCCACACTGATAGCAGTGAGCCCAATATGGGGCTTGAACTCAGTGAACTGCGAGATCATGACCTGAGCCAAAGTCAGATGCTCAACCAACTGAGCCACCCTAAGTGCCCCATATTCATTTGTCTTAAAGGATCACGGTGCTCCTGAAGGAATGAGTAGCCTTTGACCACCTTCCCTCTTTCAAACCTCATGAAGTTAGGTGAGTGAGGCTGAGCAGCAGGCCTTTCTCCTGTCAAACACAACCTCCTAACACACAGAGGAGCTAAGTGAGCAGCAGACAATTAGGATACTGAGAACTTTTGCCTGCGTCGAGCAAAGGGCCCAGACAAAGAACAGTGAAAGGACTCTGGGCTTCAGGCAGAGCGGGCTCAGCCATTGTTGCTGAGCTGGGAAGCCAAGCATTTCTCAAGCTCTCTCAGCACCCTCCTCCACCACTCAGAGGTTCCTTGTCCGCTTCTCCAAACTCTTTACTAGTCAGGGCTCAGCTTCCCTACCCTGAGGCAAACCAGCTGTTCTCTTCTCCAACCTATCTCCTCTACCCCACGAAGGAATAGATTGCTTTCTGTGTATTAATCACCTGAAAGCAGATGGGAACCAATCGGAAGACCATTCTGAGCAGTTCGGGCATGAGTGTTAAACAATCAGTGAATTTTTTCAAACTCCAGGAAATCAATTTAGAGGGATACAGCTGGCATTAAAAAAATTAACTCTGGTGGAAGAAAACAGATGAGAAAACAGCGTATTGCATTATGACTCAATCACACACATATACATTATCTGTAAGAAAAATTTCAAGAAGCAATGCTTACCCTTCCAGTGGGCATATACAGGTGTGAAGTCATAAATGTATGTTGAGGCCATGGAAATTCAGTTGGATCACGGGCTTTATGAAGTATGAAAGAGGGAAAAGAAACTGGGGAGCTAGCATGGGAGAGGATTATGAAATGCCTCGCATGTCAAACTAAAGAACTGGGTTTTATTCTAGAAACAGTGGAAAACCATCAAAGTTTTAAGTGAAAAGATGTATGGATGGTCAAATTTGTAGAGTACAGAGAAAGAACTAGAGAGGAAAAAAGATTAAAAGTAGAGAAGTAGGAGGCTGTTAAAATAGTTCAGGAAAGAAGGTGAATGATAAACCAGAATACTTGGGAGTTTTACTAAAAGAGATTTAGGAAGTAAAACTGCTACAACTCAGTGACTATGTGAAGGAAGGAGAAAAAGGCACCAAAAATGGTGCCTAGCTAAGTGCAATGTGGCATCCTGAACTGTATTCCAGAACAGAAAAAGGACATTCATGGGAAAATGGATAAAATCTGAATAAAAGTCAGAGCTAATACTAATGTACTAATCAATATTGGTTTTAGTTTTTGACAAATGCACAGTGGCTATGTAAGATGTTAACCTAAGGGGGAGCCAGGGGAGAGGTATAAGGAAACATTGCATTATCTTGTGCAATTTTGTATAACACCAAATTTATTCTAAATTAAGTTTCTTAAAAATAAATGATGCCAGGGTGCCTGGCTGGCTCAGTCGGTAGAGCATCTGATGCTGGAGGTGAGATGCTTAGGAATAAGTTGATCTGGGGCTCAGAAAAGAGATATGGATTGGAGAAAGGAGACTGGGAGTTAGGGTAGGCTGGTGGACTTACCCAGCTTGCCCTGGGGACACTTCAAAGACAGAGAACCATTTCATTCCTGGTGACGCATGGATGCAGAATAACAAGTTTATTCCTGGTGAGCAGTGGATGCAGTATCACAATGATTATATACTTACCGAATACCAGGCCCTGTTCAAAACGCTTCACATTACCTCATGGAATCCTCCTAACTATCCCCCATGGAATAGGTACAATTTTGACCATTTCACAGATGGGAAAACCATGAAGGACTCCTAAATTTTAGTACGGATACTCAACTGGGGCAAGCATCAGAATCACCTGTGGAGCTCTAAAAATAGATGCCTTAGAAAAAGACCCAGAAATCCAGCCAAAAGCCAAAACCTATGCATATTCATAGTGGTAGTAGAGGTTGAACTAGCTGTGGTGATATGAATCTCTTCTCCCCCATTTACCCAATGATTAAATTTCTTCTTATGGTTTAAACATCCACCACAGGTGTCTCACAAAGTATATGACATTCTAATCTGATGTTAACACAATAGTTAGTACAAAGGTTCTGAATGTAGGTAGTATCTTAGAGAGATGGTATTTTACTTCAGATAAACAAAAAAATTATCTGTATATGGTATTAAGAGTAGCACAGAACTGGATAAAGTAGGGCTCATCTTAGTTTAAGACCAAGTGGGGTTTAGGGGTACCTGGGTGGCTCAGTTGGTTAAGCATCCCACCGGCTCAGGTCATGATCTCCCGGTTTGTGAGTTCGAGCCCTGTGTCAGGTTCTGTGCTGACAGCTCAGAGCCTGGAGACTGCTTTGGATTCTGTGTCTCCCTCTCTCTCTCTGCCCCTGCCCCACTCGCACTCTGTCTCTCTCTCTCAAAAGTAAAACGAGACATTAAAAAAAAAACAAAAAAGACTAAGTGTGTTAACTGGACCAGCAGCAGCAGCATCAATTGGAAATGTTAGAATGCAGAATCTCAGGCCATACCCCAAACATGTAGAAGCTACAGGGATAACACCCAGCAAGCTGTGTATCAATAAGCCCTCCAGGGAATTGAGATTCATGCTTAAGCTTGAGGACCACGCTCTAAAGAAACTTCCATCCAACCATTCTCTATCACGGTTGAAGACACAAATTACTTAGGAAGCTTTGAAAATATTCCTATGTCTAGGCCCCAAACCTGCTTAGTTAGAATCTGGGAGTGAGTGCAGCCTAATCATGTATAAAAAAGAAAACTCCCCGGGATGATTCTGATACATACATCCAGTTAAGAACCATCATTTTAGTGGCACTAATCAAAAAACATTTACATTATTCATTCCCAAAAAGCTAGATTAGGAAGTAATACAGGTATTTGGTTAATTAACTACAGCACATCAATTTAATAGAACATTGCCCAACTGTCAACAAGAATAAAATAGGTATATGTATACTGATATAGAACAATCTAGTATATGTTAAATTAAAAAGCAGTGGGGTGCCTGGGTGGCTCAGTCGGTTAGGCGTCCGACTTCAGCTCAGGTCACAATCTCAGTCTGTGAGTTCGAGCCCCACGTCGGGCTCTGGGCTGATGGCTCAGAGCCTGGAGCCTGCTTCCGATTCTGTGTCTCCCTCTCTCTCTGTCCCTCCCCCGTTCATGCTCTGTCTCTCTCTGTCTCAAAAATAAATAAACGTTAAAAAATTAATTAATTAAAAAGCAGTATGCAGACCATTTACAAATACTTTTAAGAGGGGTTATGTGTGTATGCGTGCGCGTGCATACATGTGTGTTCGTGCTTTATACAGGAACAACTTCTATCTTAAAGGCTAGGTAAGAAATTAGTATCTGAAGTTTCCTCTGGGAAGGGAAGCAGGTGATCAAATTATAGGGACAGCAGAAACATTTTTTACTGTGTCTTTGTATCACTTGCATTTTTTACTAAGTGTACGTATTATGTATTCAAACCAATTTTTATTTTTTAATGTTTATTTATTTTTGAGAGAGAGAGACAGAGTGTGAGCGGAGAAGACATAGAATCTGAAACAGGCTCCAGGCTCTGAGCAGTCAGCACATAGCCCAATGCGGGGCTCAAACCCACAAACAGTGAGATCATGACCTGAGTTGAAGTCGGATGCTCAACCAACTGAGCCACCCAGTCGCCCCTCAAACTAATTTTTAAAACGTTAAGCTTAGGGGTAAAAAGAACCACTGCTTTAGGGAAATGAGACATTAGCAAGCAAGATATATGAAAGAGCTAGACTTCGGAAGCTAGGCAGTGAAACAGAATGCGGGGCTATCAGCTAAAAGGACAATTAGAGCATTAATGAAGGGAAAGGGGCAGAAGGAAAGACAGTCCCAGCAAAAAGTCCAATGCAGATAATCCTTTCTCCATTTCTGTCCTGAAGTGATGATAGGTAAATGGAGACTCAAAACAGACAGCTCAATGTATCCAGATTCAGCTTTATTCTGAATTAACCATCTATCAAGGATGCACGTCAAAAGAGTAGAAAAAGACGAAGGAGCCCATCAAAAAAAGTTCCCTGGCAAGTTGGAGGGAAGGCATGAGGTTAGGAGCCCTGTTTAGGGAAGGAAATGTTGTCCAGGTCATGGATGCCATTTTTGTCAATGATTCGAACACTGAAGGTTGGCAGATTCAGGATGAAGCGTTTCTGGAGCTGCAGACAGAGATGAAGAAAATCAGTCAAAAAGTATTTACTGAGCACTAACTATGGGCCAGGCTCTCTACGAGGGCACTGGGCATACAAGCAGATAAAAAATCCTTGCTTTTGTAGAGCTTATATTGTACTGGGGCAGTCAGTACTCAGACACTGAAGAAACCCCAAACTGCAGCTGGAGGCTGGAAGGTGGTGAGGGAGGACTGGGAGATGCAGCTGGGAGCTTGTCTCTGGTCAGTCAGCTGATGAAAGAGTAAGAAAATCCAAAGCTCTATTCCCCACAGTCTGCTACCAATCAGTTTGGTAAACACAGACTTCTTTCTAAAAATGTCTCAAGGTAATCAGCCTACAAAGAGTGATTGCTCTAGGAATAAGCTTTGGACCAAAGCAATGTATTCCTATGTCCCAAGAATTTACTCCAGTCACCATAGCCCCACCCACTGACATTATAAGGACTGACTGTGTGACTCCATCTGTGTGTGTGTGTGTGTGTGTCTGTGTCTGTGTGTCTGTGTGTGTGTCTGTGTGTGGCCACAGGAATGGTGGAAGGGTGTTGGAAGAACTGCTCTTGGAACAACCCCTACTTCCAACTCCTGCAGTCCAAGCTGATCTGTGATTAAAATAACACCTCCGCACTCTCATTAAGACTCTCTGCTTGAGAGGCTGTTCCAAACAAGCAGTGCTCTATTGTGCATGGAAGCAGACAGCCCCACTAACCTGGCTGGTGATTATAGAGGAAGACGGCTGGAGGAAATCTTGGCTTCTGTGGCCACCCTTCCCGGATACCTCACTTAGTCTCCAGAGGGAAGGCACAAAGCTCTCTACTTGCTCCCTTAGAAGCATATCCCAGAAATGTCCACCTCCCCAGGCCCAAGTCCTCCCTCCTGTGATATTTCCCATCTCCTTTACAGCTGAGGACTGGGCATCAAAAACCCATTCCATTTCCAGAGTCTCCTCTGGCTGATGACTCCTACATCCAAAAACAAGCTCTAAAATCAAGAAAAGGTGACAAGAAATATGGGTTTCTAAAATGATCGTGTTTAGGGTCCATAGTGAATGAAGTCTCAAAGCCCTTGATATGCCAGTGGCTTCTCCCTGACACCCCCTGTAACACTTAGGACTGCTGGACTAATATGGTCTCTTAGCTGGATGGCTATGCAAAGTACATGAGTTTGTCCTCAGTTTCTGCTTTGTAAAGGGGATTTGCAAACATGAGGAAGAAGGGGGACACTGTGGACTGAAGAAGACAGGGTTGTATAAGAGGCAAATTGACATTATGCTCAGTGCTCCCACCTGCTCTCACCCACCTGCTCTCTCCTAGACCACAAATTCAAGTTCATCCTTAGGCCACAAGAACAGTAAAAATTTAAAAGCCTAAGGGAGCTGCTTTCTCTTCCTCCTCATCCTCCATACATAACCCGAAGCCTTAGACTCTTAGCAGCAGTATTAATGGGCGGGGTCCACTTTCCTGGCCTCATAAACTAAAGGCTACTCTCCTCTTCTGCTTAAAGCTTCCCAGTTGCTTTCTATGGCCTCCTGAATTCTCAGGGAAGCCTTTCTCTCCAGGACTAATGGACTGTTAAGAGAGCAGACACAGGGCACCTGGGTGGCTCAGTTGCTTAAGTGTCTGACTTCGGCTCAGGTCATGATCTCACGGTTTGTGGGTTAGAGCCCCACATCGGGTTCTGTACTGACAGCTCAGAGCCTGGAGCCTGTTTCAGATTCTGTGTCTCCCTCTCTCTCTGCCCCTCCCCCACTTGGCACTGTCTCAAAAATAAACATTAAAAATAAAAAATTTTTTAAAAAGAAAGCAGACACCTGGGGTATGGCAACCCCAGGTGACACAAATACAGCAGGCATTAAGTCTAAGATAGTTCTTTTATTTTTTTAAATTTTTATTATTTATCTTTGAGAGAGAGAGAAACAGACACAGCAGGAGCAGGGGAGGGGCACAGAGAGACACACACAGAATCCAAAGCAGGCTCCAGGCTCTGAGCTGTCAGGACAGAGCCCAACACAGAGCTCGAACCCACGAACTGTGAGATCATGATCTGAGCTGAAGTCGGACACTTAACCAACTGAAGCGTCCCTAAGGTAGTAGTTCTTAAAATATGACCCAGTTACCGCCTGCAGCAAAATCACCTGGGACTGCTAATCAAATACTCAGACTCTACACCAGGACAACTGAATCAGAATCAGTGGTGGGAATGGGAGTAGGGTAGTCACGAATCTGCTTAAAAACAAAAATAAAAACAAAACAATAAAAAAAACAGTTCCCAAGATGATTCTTATACATGCCAAATTCTGAGAATCACTAGGTTGGATGAGCCAAAAAAAGATAACTAAATTGTAAAATTGACATTGATGGGAGGTAACCCATGAGAGTTTGTTACCCACCAAACTCTATCCCTGGTAGCAACTTCACATCTGGTTAGTGTGTATTTATTACACCTTCTGGCAAAGATCAGGGAAAAACTGCAACCAAGGAATGAATATTGGCAAACAGAGATAAACATTCCTTTCAGGGTCCTGTGGGAACTACTCACCTCCTCTAGACATTTCCTAAGAAGCTCCACTGCCCTCTCACGAGAGATAGCTGAAAGAGAACACAGAGGCCACGTATTCAAGGAGTTGCCATCAAGTCCAACTCTCTGTCACAACTTTTAAGTTTCAAATTTCTTCAGGTCAGCATGCCACACAAACGGAAAAGGCAAAAAAATACCTAGCCTTCTAGCTTGCAACAAACTTATTCCATATGCAGTGGAGGATGCCCCAGACCCAGTGCTCCAGCAGCCACAAGCCATTGCAAATTGATTTGCTACAGAGAAGGGTAAGCATGACGGAATTCTGCCTCCCATGGCCAGGGCCTGCCTCTAGAGAAGTCCAGCGGCTTGCCTCTTTTTATCGCCCATCCCCCTCACCCCTACCCACCCCACCCTTTTAGACTAGGGCTTAAATCGGTTCCATCTGCCCTAGCCAGCTGCAAATCAGGGCAAGGGAGGACAGGCCAGAGTTTTAGCCTCACTTTCCCAGCTGGGTCTCAGTTTAACAATGGAAAGAGAATTCATGGGATAGGGCTGAGACTCTCATAAAACAGGAGCCAAAGGAACTGTCCACAGGCATGGCAAACTGGGATGACATATTATGCAGTTAGGCTTCAAGGGTGGTTAGTGGTGATTTTGGTGGGCAAGTCAGCTGTATTACTGACAGATGCCAAATCAAGAAACAGTCATTAGGAGGCCAGGCTAATGCTTTTCAGGATGTGGCCTGGAGCTCTGGCATGGCTAAGGTTGAGTGAGAGGGCAGCACCAAAAAACAGAGTAAAGAAGCCAGATTTTTACTGTACTGATAGGGAAGAATGGAATTTAAGGAGAGGAATGGCTATCTGGGCTGCATCTATAGCCTAGAAAAGTGAAGAATCCCAAGTACCTATTGCTCACAGTGGCTAAAGTCAAGGTTGGGATTGGAGTCAGAAGATAGGATGTAGCACAAAAGCATCCCTGTGCTGGAAGCTTTGCCAAGCTAACAGTTTACTGACAAGTAGAGAGCCAGCTCTTTCTCACAGGAGGGGCAGCCAGCAGCTGATAAAGAACCAAGCGAAGGGCCAAGGCTTGTGGCCTTAAAAGCTTTGATGTTGTTTTTTTTTTTTTTTTTTTAATTTTTTTTTTTTCAACGTTTATTTATTTTTGGGACAGAGAGAGACAGAGCATGAACAGGGGAGGGGCAGAGAGAGAGGGAGACACAGAATCGGAAACAGGCTCCAGGCTCCGAGCCATCAGCCCAGAGCCTGACGTGGGGCTCGAACTCACGGACCGCGAGATCGTGACCTGACTGAAGTCGGACACTTAACCGACTGCGCCACCCAGGCGCCCCAAAAGCTTTGATGTTTAAGCAAAGAAATCTTCCATTGTCATTCTGGGGACCTGTTCATCCTCACAAACTCAAACATGCAAACCACTTCGCTTATTTGCTCATTCTTTATAGCTGAGATGCTAATAAGCATCTAGGCTGGGCAAAATGAATTAAAAAACGGAACTTTTGTAACTGAAAAATTAATTTTACTCACTACTGTAGCACCCTTTTAAACAAAACAAAACCCAGCTCTGGACATATGCAGTATCTCCTTCTGTCTGGTAAAAGAAGGACTTTTATTAGCTTTTCAAGAACCCTACTGACCTGGAGGGGAGAGCAGCTTCCAGAAGGTACCTGGATGTGCTTCCTAGGATCCATCCTCTATTCAAGCCCCGACCACCCAACTCCAGGAGTAGTGTACAAAACCAGAAGGCAGCTCAGGACGGGACTGTATTCCCTACCTAGAGTGCTAGAACTTACTTGGAGTGTAGTATCGATCCAGGATACTAAGAGTCAGGAAGGCACCATAGCCATGGGCTGCAAAAGGGGCCTTGGCCAAGGCTGCCAGGTAGTCCATGTAGTAAAGCGCTGGACCCTCATGCTCGTCATAGCCAGCCAGGAGGAGGTTGACATGATACGGGGTCTGCAGAAGAAAGACATGGTCAAAGCAGTAGCACCAACATCTCTTTCCATGACAAATGGGATCATTCCAATTCCTGATGAATAAGAAAATAACAGCAGCTAAGTAAATCATGATGAAACTAAAAACTGAGAGAAATCTAAAGGCCTAAGAGTGTGGTAAGAGTTTGTAAAGGGAAGTTAGCTTGTTTGAATGTAAGGGCATTGGGAGCACTTATCGGTATTCAAAAAAGCTGCTTTCTTCGTAAAGCCTGTGGACAAGAACTTGTTACAAAAGCAAAACATAGGTGTTCTTACGTCTTTTCTAACTGCTGAAACCAAAAAACACAGTTCTGAGAGTGTCAGGCCACAGACTAAAGAAAGCGGCAGCTCCAACCACATCTTCCAAAATAAACAGATTCCATCTGGGCACCTGGACCAAAATTTCAGATGGTAGACTATATGCCATAGTATTAAAGAAACAACTTGGGGTGCAAAAGGATAGTAGGTCCCAAAAATTTAAGTCAAACCACTAAACATTTAAAAATTTTTTAAATTTTAAGTAGGCTCCACACCCACCATGGGGCTCAAACTCAAGAGTTACATGCTCTAGGGGCGCCTGGGTGGCTCAGTTGGTTAAGCAGCCGACTTGAGCTTGGTTCATGATCTCACTGTTCATGAGTTTGAGCCCCGCATCGGGCTCTGTGCTGACAGCTCAGAGCCCGGAGCCTGCTTCGGATTCTGTATCTCCCTCTCTCTGTGCCCATCTCCCTCTTTCACTGTGTCTGTCTCTCAAAAATAAAATAAATGTTAAAAAAATTAAAAAAAAAAAAGAGTTACATGCTCTACTGACTAAGCCAGCCAGGTGCCCCTCAAATCACTAAACTTTAATGCAGACAGTAATAATGAAGTCCATAAATGCTCTAGAAGAACTGTGGAAACATAGCAACACTGGAAGAACTATAGATTTAGGTGAAACGCTAACATTTTTTCTCATATAAGAAGGCTCTCCTAAGGTAACTAAAAAGTAATTTTTATCAATGAAACAAACAAAAAGTAATTAACTGGTGTTCTTTCTTTGTATTACTGGCAAATCTAAACATGCAAGTTTCTACAAAGAACCTTTAGTAAGTCGGCCTTGATCTTCATCTCCAAATGGAAGGTTATTTTTTTCTACACTAGCTGGGCCATTTACCATGTTAAATTCAGCCTGTGCACAGCCCTAGGCATCAGTGGTGAGACTCCCATTTTACATGGCTTCCTTTTTCTCCGGAAAATGTGTTTTCCACCTTGCATTGGCCTCAGTGGGTAGTGAGCAGGCCTTGCTCAGGTTATGTGCCCATCCTTAAATTTACATATTCAATTAAATGCACATTAAATGAAACTGAATACATTTATGCACCCTTTTAAAGTAATAAAGCGAGTGTATAAAGCATAAAGTAATAACAGCTAGTGGTCCTAAAAGTGACACCTTACATTCTTTGGACAATGATTAACATGGACACCGGGAAGCTTGAAGAAGTTCATGTTATTTTTTAATTTTTTTTTTCAACGTTTTTTTATTTATTTTTGGGACAGAGAGAGACAGAGCATGAACGGGGGAGGGACAGAGAGAGAGGGAGACACAGAATCGGAAACAGGCTCCAGGCTCCGAGCCATCAGTCCAGAGCCTGACGCGGGGCTCGAACTCACGGACCGCGAGATTGTGACCTGGCTGAAGTCGGACGCTTAACCGACTGCGCCACCCAGGCGCCCCTAAGAAGTTCATGTTAGAAGAACACATGAAAATATTATATACTAACTTAGAATTCTAAGCCAGTTGTCCTAAGTAACATTTCCTAAAGATTACAGTGTAGCCCTAAACTGCAAACAAGTTTCTGCCTTGGGTGGATGGTGGATAGTCTGAGAGGAGTAAGAACTGACCAGCAGTAGTCAAGTCTTCTGAGAAAATAATTACGTGCTTGCCACATTTCCCAGTGGGTAGTGTGCTACACTCTGCCAGGCTCTGGAACTCTCTGCCACATTCTGCAACTACATTCTTAGTAAGTCTGACCTTAGGCAAGACACTTAACCCCTATGAGTTTCTGTTTCCTTATGTGTAAAACTGGGTCAACTGGGTCAACTAATCCTTCCCTTTTCTATCTTCTGGGGAGTATGGTGAGAAAAAATAATAGAGGTGAGGCATCCCAAACTCTGGAAGAAAAGATGCTGCCTACATTTCGTAGCATATTAGCTATACCCCAATCTTCTTTCAATAGCATGCCACTTTAAACAACAAAAACTAAACTGTTTAAATTAGCTAAAGATAAAATATGTATATATATCTAATAGATTTTTTCTAGTAAAAAATTTTTTAAGTGTGAAAAACATACTGTAAAATCAGGCAGACACAGAATACCTTCATGTTCTTATGGTTAGAATTAGAATCTCAAAGAGGAAGCAGAGGGGCGCGTGGGTGGCTCAGTCGGTTAAGCGTCTGACTTCAGCTCAGGTCATGATCTCACAGTCCGTGAGTTCGAGCACCACGTCGGCCTCTGTGCTGACAGCTCAGAGCCTGGAGCCTGCTTCAAATTCTTTGTCTCCCTCTCTCTCTGCCCCTCCCCTGCTCATGCTCTGTCTCTCTCTGTCTCAAAAATAAATAAAAATATTAAAAAAAAAAAAAAAGAGGAAGCAGAGAGAAGAATGGGGGAGAGAGGAGAGAAACAGAGAGATGGCAAGGGAATTCTCACTGGTTTTCCTCCCCTAAGAGATTTCACAATATAGTCTCTTATATATCACAAAAAAAAATTCACCCTTTTGCTAAGAGGACAACTCTACAATTCTTCGTTCACTAGCTAAAACAACCACTGTATGGTTAATCAGAACAATGTTATCAAGTTGTAATGGCAAATTAAGGATCCACTCAGATACCCAAAGAGGTCTAAGCAATAGAACCTAGATATGTTCTGTCTCTAATGAGGATCTTGCTATACTATGAGATTACACTGTGTTTAAAACAATGTGATTTTAAAAGCCACCACCAAAAGATTTTACATGAAACTATGTCAACAGAACTTCAAAAGCAAATGGTATTGCTTAATTGGTCTATATAATATCATTTATTCATGCTTAAGCATCTGATACACACACTCATCAAAGTTGGTATTCAGAAGCTACAACACGTGGTAGAGAAGATAACTCACAAATTATTGTGTGACTTCGAATTACCAACTTCTGCAAGTGTGAGATGCTTAAGCATAAATAAATGGTGTTAGCTAGACTAATTAAATCAATACATCTGTGTAACAACTTGCAGTTTCTGAAATTCTTCCTACAATACTCCATCAAAGATCTCTGGCTTACACTAGTCTTTTTTTTGTTTTGTTTTTTTAAGTTTATTTATTTATTTTGAGAGAGACAGAGAAAGAGAGAACAAATGGGGGTGGGGAGGGGAGGGAGAGAGGGAGAGAGGGAGAGGCAGAGAGAGAGAGAGAGAGAGAGAGAAGGAGAGAGAATCCCAAGTAGGCCCTCCACTGTCAGCTCAGAGCCAAACACGAAGCTCAAACCCACGAACTGTGAGATCATGACCTGAGTCGAAACCAAGAGTCAGAAGCTTAACCGACTGAGCCACCCAGATGCCCCTTACACTAGTGTTTTAAAATTTCAAATTAAGTCTTATTTATTGTCACTCTTGTGCCTCTAAGAATCACAGTATTCAATTCAAAGTGACAAAGCCATAGTTATGAGTTTCTTGACTGTTATTGTCCCTCATATTCTTGATTCCTTACTGTATTCCTGAAATGAGACAAATTCCAAGCCCCTCAATTTTGTGTTATTCTGACAGTATACACACGTGTGACTGCTGGTAGTATGCTTAGAAAAATACTTATGTGTAAGCTACAGCCTACCTATTCAAATATTTATGCCAATTATAAGCTCCATGAAGGCAGGATTATGTCTGGTTTGTTCAATGATATACAAGCATATAGTATATGCTCAATAAATATGTGCTGAATGAGTAGTAATCATACCAGAAGGCATTATATGTTTTAATTTATATGTGGCTAATGCCTAGTATGACAAGGAGATGAGGAAAATGACTAAACAAATGTCAGAAAGCGATAGGTCCTACTTCCAAGAATTCACTCAAGTTTAAATCAACTGGCAGCATCTCTCTGAATGCACATATATTGTTGCCTTTTACTAGACTCCTGGGTCCTTCTTTCCATTCCCCTGTATTATATTTCTCAATGTTTATTTCTGAGAGAGCACAAGCAGGGGAGGGGTAGAGAGAGAGGGACAGAGGATCTGAGGTGGGCTCCACACTGACTGCAGTGAGCCTGATGTGGGGCTTAAATTCAAGAACTGTGAGATCATGACCTGAGCCAAAGTCAGACGCTCAACCGAGCCACCCAGGCACCCCTCTAACCCCCTTTAGACATAGGTTGCTAAGTAAAGGAAAATTTAGGGTACAGGTCATGCATCTAGAATTGAACACAGGGGAGAACAACAGCACAAATAAGTATTTTAGGAAGAAATGTCTGGAAAAATGTCTGTTCGTGTCTTCTGCCCATTTCTTAACTGGATTATTCTGGGGGGTGTTTAGTTTGATAAATTCTTTATAGATTTTGGATACTAACCTTTTATCAGATATGTCATTTGCAAATATCTTCTCCGACATACAGATGACTAACAGACACATGAAAAGATGCTCAACATCACTCATCATCAGGGAAATACAAATCAAAATCACAAGGAGATACCACCTCATTCCTATCAGAATGGCTAAAATTAACATAGGAAACAATAGATGTTGGCCAGGATGTGGAGAAAAGGGATCCCTCTTACGATGTTGGTGGGAATACAAACTGGTGTAGCCACTCTGGAAAACAGTATGGAGGTTGCTCAAAAGTTAAAAACAGAACTACCCTTGGAGCGCCTGGGTGGTTCAGTTGGTTAAGTGTCTGACTTTGGCTCAGGTCATGATCTCACGATTCATGGGTTCGAGCCCCGTGTTGGGCTCTGTGCTGACAGGTCAGAGCCTGGAGCCTGCTTCAGATTCTGTGTTTCCCTCTCTCTCTGCCCCTCCCCCACTCTTGCTCTGTCTCTCTCTCTTTCAAAAATAAATAAACATTAATTTAAAGAAAAAAGAAAAAACGAAAAAACAGAACATTGCCACAACCCAGTATTTGCACTACTAGGTATTTACCCAAAGGATACAAAAATATACAGATTCAAAGGGGCGTGTTTATAGCAGCATTATCAACAATAGCCAAACTATGGAAAGAGCCCAAATGTCCAAACTGATGAATGGATATGGGGCGCCTGGGTGGCTCAGTTGGTTAAGCATCTGACTTCAGCTCAGGTCATTATCTCACAGTTTGTGGGTTTGAGCCCCACATCAGGCTCTGTGCTGACAGCTCAGAGCCTGAAGCCTGCTTCAGATTCTCATTCTCTTTCTCTCTCCCACTCCCCTGCTTGCTCTCCCTCTCAAAAATAAATAAACATTAAAAAAAAAACCTAAAAAGATTAAATTAAAAAAAAAAAAAAAAGAACTGATGAGTGGATAAAGAGGATGTGGTGTGTGTGTGTGTATACACATACATAAAATGGAATATTACTCAGCCATCAAAAAGAATGAAATCTTGTCGTTTGCAACCACGTGGATGGAGCTAGAATGTATTATGCTAAGTGAAATAAATCAGAGAAAGACAAATATATGATTTCACTCATATGTGGAATTTAAGAAACAAAACAAATGAACATAGGGGAAGGAAAAAAAAGAGACGGAAGAAAACCATAAGAGATTCTTAACTATAGAGAACAAACTGAGGATTCATGGAGGGAGTAGGTGGGGGATGGGCTAAATGGGTGATGGGTATTTTTTTTTTTTTTTAAATTTTTTTTTTTTTCGACGTTTATTTATTTTTGGGACAGAGAGAGACAGAGCATGAATGGGGGAGGGGCAGAGAGAGAGGGAGACACAGAATCGGAAGCAGGCTCCAGGCTCTGAGCCATCAGCCCGGAGCCCGACGCGGGGCTCGAACTCACGGACCGCGAGATCGTGACCTGGCTGAAGTCGGACGCTTAACCGACTGCGCCACCCAGGCACCCCGGGTGATGGGTATTAAGGAGGGTAGTTGCTGGGATGAGCACTGGGTGTTATATGTAAGTGACGAATCACTAAATTCTACCAATTTTGTAGAATTAATTTTGTCATATATGTTTGTATATTGTACAAAAATTTGTAGAAACTAATTTTGTCATATATGTTAACTAATCAGAATTTAAATAAAAACTTAAAAGAAAGAAATAGCTCTGGTAAACTGTACAGTTAGACCTGAGTTCAAAACCTGTCTTATCAATGTGTGGCTTTAGAAAAGTTAGTCACTTAACTTCTCTGAATTTTAGTGTTCTTATTGAAAACACGGGCTAATACCTACACAAAAGGGATACGGTGAAGATTCAAAGAGACAATGCATATGAACAATAAGCAGAATGCCTAAAACACAGTAAAGCCTCGATAAATACTAAAATTACTACTGGAGGGGCGCCTGGGTGGCTCAGTCGGTTGAGCATCCGACTTCGGCTCAGGTCATGATCTCGCGGTCCGTGAGTTCGAGCCCTGCGTCGGGCTCTGTGCTGACAGCTCAGAGCCTGGAGCCTCTTTCAGATTCTGTGTCTCCCTCTCTCTGACCCTCCCCCGTTCATGCTCTGTCTCTCCCTGTCTCAAAAATAAATAAAACGTTAAAAAAAATTTTTTTAATACATAAATAAATAAATAAATAAATAAATAAAATTACTACTAGAGACACACAATCATCTATGAAGTTCACAGTGCCTATGAAATAGACACTGCAAGTACTCAGGAGAAGCCCACCTACTCCTAGCACTGAAATACAAGTCCTCATAATGTCTTCATAAAGGGACATGGAAGGATGTTAATAAAAAGTGCCTAGCACACTGGCTGACACACAGAAATGCAGTAAATGACAGTTTCCTCCTCTCCCCTTCCCAGACTCTTTCAGAAGCCCCAAGTCAGAAGGTGATAGTGATTGTATTCACTCTCAAAGACATTCATAAGCATCTTCACTTCAAGCATATCCACTTCGCATTCAACCTACCCTCACCTATCTTGAGACTGACACAGGCCTGGAGACATAGACATATATAGATTTTCTGGAAGCCTGAAAAAACAAAAACAAAAACAAACCCTACATCCACTCTTGAAGAGTAAGTACCATTTAATAATTTATTAAGTACTTTCGTGTTGTTTCTGCCACTACAGATATGTCCACTTGAGTGCCAAGTCTCACTTTCTAGCTACTTTTTCATCAGTTCCCTTCTATCCTATGAGCAGCATTACATGTGAGGATCTGTCAATTATTCCAGGGAAATGGGAACACTAATCAATCATGACAGATTTGCCAGGAAACCTCTATGCTTTACAAAGTAATCCTTGTTCTATGCATGATATAATCTAGTCTTTGGTTGTCTCCACTATTCTAATTATTTAGATAGCAAATCTAGGTAATAAAACAAAGTTATGAGGTCCCCAAGGAACTGGCATCCTTCACAACAAAGGATAGGATTGAATATTATATACATTTTGAACCTAAACATCCAGATGACCAATAAATGATCCAAACATTTAGATGAGACATTCCCTGCACAATAATAGCCTTGAGGATCACCATCAACGGTTTACAGTACAAACACCAAAATACTTTAAAGTTGTATTCAATTGATAGACAAAGAAAAAATTTTAAGTGAACCATCCTGGGAACTCAAAATGAATTTTAGCTTCTAAAAAAAGGTACCACTGGGGCGCCTGGGTGGCTTAGTCTTTTAAGCATCAGACTTCGGCTTGGGTCATGATCTCATGGTTTGTGGGTTCGAGACCCACATCTGGCTCTGTGCTGACAGCTCAGAGCCTGGAGCCTGCTTCTGATTCTGTCTCCCTCTGTCTCTACCCCTCCCCAGCTCACACTCTGTCTCTCTCTCTCAAAAATAAATAAATGTTAATAAAAAAAATTTTTTTTAACTAAAAAAAGGTACCACCAAAATTTTGCCTCTTTTTACAAGTGGGAAAAAAAACACCACCACACAAATGTGGTATCTTTTCTTCCCTTAAAAATACGTGATACAAGCTTATTTTATTTTTTAATGTTTACTTACTTCTGAGAGAGAGACAGAGACAGAGACAGAGAGAGAGAGAGAGAGAGAGAGAGAGAGAGAGAATATGAGCAGGGGAGGGGCAGAGAACAAGAAAGACACAGAATCCTAAGCAGGCTCCAGGCTCCACACTGTCAGCGCAGAGCCTGATGCAGGGCTTGAACCCATGAACCACGAGATCATGACCTGAGCCAAAGTCAGACACTTAACTGACTGAGCCACCCAGATGCCCGGATATAAGTTTATTTAAAAAAATTTTTTTAATGTTTTTATTTATTTTTGACACAGAGAGAGACAGAGCATGAACAAGGGAGGGGCAGAGAGAAAGGGAGACACAGAATCCAAAGCAGGCTCCAGGCTCTGAGCTGTCAGCACAGAGCCTGACGCGGGGCTCAAACTCACGGACTGTGAGATCATGACCTGAGCTGCAGTCAGACACTCAACCGACTGAGCCACCCAGGTGCCCCTATAAGTTTATTTTAAAGTGGAGGAAAAAAAAAAATGGAGAGCTTTAGGAGTGTCTGGGTGGCTCAGCCCATGGAGCGTCTGACTCTAGACTTCAGCCCAGGTCATGATCATGATTTGTGGGATAGAGCCTCAAGTCAGGCTCTGTGCTGGCAGCGTGGGGCCTGCTTGGGATTCTCTCTCACTCTCTCTGCTGCTCCCCTGTTCATGCTCACTCACTCTCTCTCTCAAAATAAATAAATAAACTTTAAAAATAAAGTGGAAAGCTCTCAGTCATTTTGAAATTTCTTCATCTATACAACAGGGATAATAACAGCATCCATCATTACAGGGTTATAGAAGGTTTAAATAAATAAATGTAAAGTGCTTAATGCAAATACCTGTTAATAATAGTAATACAGATTAGTTATTATCATCACCACCACCACTGTCACTTTTATGATCTGACCGCATTAACAGATCTGACCAGATAATAATATCAAGATGTCTCACAAAGAGCCAATCAAATCATCCCTCTTTTTTTTTTTTTATAGTCAAAAGGGATAAAATTTAAGCAAGGAAATTAGCCAATAACCACACCTCTTATACACTTCTCCCTGAGATTGAAATGGACTTCCTAAGTACCTGAGCCCTGCAGAACTGAGCTGTTTCACTTTGTGCATTTGGGAGTGGGGGGTGTGCATGGTACACACAGGCAAACTTTCCTCAAGTTAGGTGGAATATTTCCCTCCCTCCAACTCTTGTGCATACAACTCCTTGTATATTCTCTCTCTCATGAAAAAGAAACACTGTAGTGATTACGAAGAGTGTGAAATTCCATAAATTTTACAGCTAAAGAGAACAGTTGTGATAAATACACTGAAACAACAAAATCAGCGACGAAGAGTCTGGGCGGTGACAAGCAGCGGTGTGACATCTGGCGGAAACCAAAGTCACAGCAAGGGGGAGAGAGGTGGGCGTGAGGAAGCATCCTGCCGAGCGTGGACACAGAAAAAGAGAGGAATTGACAGTCTTCCTTTGGAGCCAGGCCAGCCTTTGCCACCTCTAATTGAATAGGACGATGTCGATAGGAGTGAGGTGCTTTGGAGGTGGGGTTTCTTTCGCGTTGTGCTGTACCTTGGAACTTTAAGCAGTGTGTGAAGCATACTTCCATTCCTGGATTAATCTGGAAGGAGATATAGAACTACCAATGGGACAAAGGAGTCTGTTTAGTGATGACAGTGTTTTAATAAATAGACTTCTAAATACACTAAACAGAGACTGGGCTTTGAAGGGACAGTGCATGCTATTTCTTTTAGCCCAGTTGATTGTCAAAGCTCCCTAAAATCCCATCTTTGGCACTGAGAGTACAGTTTATAGACTTAGAAGAAAAGTTCAACTAGCTTGTCTAACATCCCTTTTACAAATGTGGGGACTCAAGTTCAAAGAAGGGACAGTGATGTGCCCCTAAGTCACATGGCTAATTAGTGTCAGGACCAGAATTTAGACTTCTGATTCCATTGTGTGTTTTTCTAGGAAACCATGCTGCCTCCACAAAATGGAAATTAGTGTGAAAATATAATTCAATATGTAAATGTCAGTTTCACACTCAAATATTTCAGATTATACTATTTTGCATACCAGTATCTATTGTTCTCTATTTCATGTATCACATCTTACATAACCTATAATACTTTAAGTTTTAAAAGGGCAAATTCAATGTCAGACCATATGACTCCTCTAAACCATCTACAAATATATAAAACATGTGGTAAGTACTCAATAAATAGCACTTATGGTATTGGTATCTGTTTATCTGACAAACACATACCAATATCATAACTGCTTTGCCAATGCCCAATTTTGCAAATTCATTAATAAACACAATGGATCAGTTTATTATTTTCTTATATTGGTACTCTGAACACTGAATCAGAAGTTTATTTCCAATAATCAACAGAATTCACTAGCTACCTGCTTTGCATGGTTTGATGGTATAATTTTAAAATTTCAATGTCACTTTTGCCATTTTAATTAAAGAAGGACTTGGTAGGGGAACCTGGGTGGCCCAGTTCATTGAGCGTCCGACTTCGGCTCAGGTCATGATCTCTCAGTTCATGGGTTTGAGCCCTGCGTCGGGCTCTGTGCTGACAGCTCAGAGCCTGGAGCCTGCTTTGGATTCTGTCTCCTTCTCTCTCTCTGCCCCTCCCCCACTCTGTCTCTCAAAAATAAAACAAACATTAAAATTTAAAAAAGAAGAAGAGGAAGAAGAAGGACTTTGTACCTATATTGGAATTGCAATGTTTGCTATATTGAACACTTCAGAAAAAACCTCTAAGATTTCAACAACTTCCAATAGTCTTCACAACCTATGTAACTTTTCTAGCTCTAGAAGATTGTGACTCTATGGATAGGGCTGGAGAAGAATATCTATCCCTAGCACCTAAACAATATAGGACATCTGTACTCTGGTTTTAATCCTCTCCAATACAGTCCTTCTTAAGGAAACCCATCAATCTCTCTTTCTAATAACAATGGTGATTATACCTGAAGTATAAATGTACACAATTTATAAAAGGCTTCAACCAAATCCTGCAAGAACTAGACTAGACACATAGGATAGTTATGAAATGGGCAGATACCCCAACCAACTTCACTTTTGCATTTGACATGTGACTTTATTTATTTATTTTTAAAGTTTCATTTATTTATTTTTGAGGGAGGGAGAGAGAGAGAGAATCCCAAGCAGGCTCTGCACTGTGAGCCCCAAGCCCGATGTGGCGCTCAAACCCATACACTGCGAGATCGTGGCCTGAGCCAAAATCGACACTTAACGGACTGAGTCACCCAGGTGTCCCTACTTTAACTCCAAAGTTACTCAGCATTTACTGTGTGAGAAGCTTTATGCCAGGTGATGAAGATGGAAGCCTAGGTCTGGAAGGAGCTCACAAGATAGATGAGTAGGAGGATTCCAGATTGAGGAAACAGCATATGTGAAGGTAAAGAAACATGGAGGAATGTGGAATATTTGGGTACTGGTGAATATGGGACATGTATACCTAATGAATTAGGTCATTTCAGCAGGAAGCAGAGGAACTGGAATGATACTGTCACTGGCTTCCTAAAGAATACAAACTTTAGGGGCGCCTGGGTGGCGCAGTCGGTTAAGCGTCCGACTTCAGCCAGGTCACGATCTCGCGGTCCGTGAGTTCGAGCCCCGCATCGGGCTCTGGGCTGATGGCGCAGAGCCTGGAGCCTGTTTCCGATTCTGTCTCCCCCTCTCTCCGCCCCTCCCCCGTTCATGCTCTGTCTCTCTCTGTCCCAAACATAAATAAACGTTGAAAAAAAAAATTAAAAAAAATAATAAAAAAAAAAAGAATACAAACTTTAGCCTGTAAACCAAAGAGGAGCCAGTGAAAACCACTCCTGTTCCTCTGCTGCTCCAAGCCTTTTTCATGTCACAGGACACTGCAGAAGCAGTAGGGATGGAGAGAGAGGTATGCAACATGAAATATATTTAGAAAGGAGAAATGACAGGAATAACTAGTGGAATAAAAGGTAGGAGAAAGAGGAGTTAAGAAGGCTGTCAATAAGGGGAAAGATGATAGAGCAGATGTAAAAAACTCAATTTAGATCCCAAGCAATGAAGACCCAAGACAGTCCTTTGGCCCTGGAGCTCCAAGTGCCCCATCTGAATATGGGGATAGTACTGTTCACCCAACAGATGTCAGGAATGAAAAGTGCTCATCTGTGTTAAAGTTCCTGAAAGAAGACCTAGTGGGGCACCTGGACAGCTCAGTCGGTTAAGCGTGACTCTTGATGTTGGCTCAGGACATGATCACACAGTTTGTGAGATCCGGTAACGTGTTGGGCTGCATGCTGTCAGTGCGGAGCCTGCTTAGGATTCCCTCTTTCCCTCTCTCTCTGCCCCTTCCCCTACCCATGTGCATGTACACTCTCTCAAAATAAATAAATGAACATTGTTTTAAAAAAGCCTAGTAAGTAGTAGGTGCTCAATAAATGTCAACTGAATCTGAATTCTAGGAGCAAAAAAAGTTAAATATTGTGCATATTTCAATTTTTAGCAAAACTAGATTTTAAAGTTCCCCTTCAATAATTCCAATATTTCTGTACATTTTACTTCCCTAAAGCCATTATTAACCCCAAGTTTGAACCATTCTCCTATTAAAGTTGTAATCTTATCGTAATTAGAAGTTTAGAAATTTAATGAGTTGAAATGCAGCATGGCACAGATGCCTTATTATACCAACTAGTTAACACAGTATTTGTTTTCTACATTAATTTTACTTGCTAATCAAAAATACTGCTTTCTCCCAAATAACATCAAAATAAAATTGCTGATTGTGCAATGGGAAAACCAACGCCACCACATCTGCAACAAGGCCACTTGAACTGTTTTTCATGAGCTGGCAGTTCGCAGGGAAAACTGAAGATTCCATATACCTTTAAGTCAGTTCTCAAAAATTTAAGTGCAGAAGCCAGGCTTTGTATACTACTAGGCAAATATTAAGGTGGACATGCTAAGCATGCCCATGAATATCTATGAATGTTGAACATCATAGGTGATTCACCTTCCTGAGTTAATAAACCAATCCGTTGGAAAAGACTATTTAGGACTATATACGACTGTGTATGTTTCTGGATGTCCACAGCCACCAGATACAGGACACTAAGGAAATCCTGGGGAAAATGGTGTTTCAGAGCCCTTCTATTAGAACAGCCTAGGTTCAATGTAAGTTACTCTTATCTCTTCAACTGACAGGGAAGATCCTCACTGGTCTCCCTGCTTCTCTCTTCTTTCCACAAACAGGAGCCAATGGTTTAACCAAATCTCATCTGTTTGTGCTAACCCTCTCTTAGCCAACAAGCTTCCAGAGAGCCCCAGTGCTTTTAGCATAAAGCTTTTTCATCAAAATCTTCATAACAGGGACTCTCTGGTTTCAATCTTTTACCATTCCCCTAAAAACCTCAGCCATATTTAACAAACTATTTAGATTACAGATTTTATAATATATGTACATATGTAGTAAAAACTATATAAAGGTATTTATTTATATATCTTTTCAATCAATAGAGCCCTAATTTGTATATAGTATTCCACTAGTTAAAACAGGTAAAAAATTAGGAGTAGGAGGCTCAGAGTCTAAAAATCATTAGAAAACCCCTGACTTAACACATTCTCTCACACTTGTCTTTTGGTTTGTGCTTCTGGTTTTCCTTTTGGCTTCACCTTTGCCTTTAATGACAGCCAGTCCTTTCAGGCTCGGGTTAGGTTCTGTTCCCAGAGCACCTATCTGTATGGCGACTGTGGCACTTGTCACCCTGCAGTGCAAGTTCTCCATCTAAAGGCACACACCGAGCTTTGCGTCCGTTTCCCTGGCCCCAAGGACAATGCAGGCTGCAGATGTGCTGAATGACTATCAGCACTTATGGAACTTCTCAGCTACAGAATGCACACTTTAGGAGGCATCAAAAAGGCAGCGTAGAGTTTTGGCAAGTTACTTTATAAAGATTCAGAGATTATTTCCTCTCCCTTCCTTTCTTCTTTTTTTTTTTTTTAAATTTTTTTTTTCAATGTTTATTTATTTTTGGGACAGAGAGAGACAGAGCATGAACGGGGGAGGGGCAGAGAGAGAGGGAGACACAGAATCGGAAACAGGCTCCAGGCTCCGAGCCATCAGCCCGGAGCCTGACGCGGGGCTCGAACTCACGGACCGCGAGATCGTGACCTGGCTGAAGTCGGACGCTTAACCGACTGCGCCACCCAGGCGCCCCTCCTTTCTTCTTTTCAATCTAATTAATCCTATTTACTCTGCTGTCCCCACTCAAAAGCAATGATAAATCTGAACTTACTCTCTTCAGCTTTTAAAAAAATGTGTTATACTTTCTTGCCCTTTTACCCTTCTTATTTCCTTAAGCTTTTTTTGGTAAAATAACACATATATATAAAGGTACACAAAATACACACATACAGCTTAATGAATAAAATGAATACATGTGTAACTAGCTCCCAGGTCGAGAAACAGAACAGTCAACTCCTCCCTTCAAAGACTTCCTTCCCACTCTCCTTCATTTTAGATGACTGTTATTGGGGAGAGTACAGGAAAACCTCACAGAGTTTTTGGGATCAGCCCCTGAATTAATATCCCTGGATGATCGTGGGCCAGGGCAAAAAAGAGGCATCAAGTTGAATCACTATGTTGTACACTTGAAACTAATATAACACTGTATGTTAACTATACTGGAATTAAAATTAAAAAAATAAGTTAAAATAAAGACATTAGGGGCTGTGTGGGGGGGGGGAATAAAAGAGGCATCAAGATGTCAGAGTGTATGTGTATTTGTATCTGTGAGTGTGAGGGAATGCTCACACAGGTCAGGGCACTGGTTTAAAACAATCCTAAAAGGCAGGGTAAACCCGCACTTCTAATGGTAAACATTTTCAAAGTAAAAGCATGTTTTTACTAAGCAGACACAGTACTTTGCTGCTCCTGGCTTACACCAAACCTTAATAGGAAACCACATAATTTTCAGGACATAAGTTTCAAAACAGTATGAATTTAGACCAGTTACCATCAACCCCATTGTGGGTAGGAAAGATGCTCTCAGTGAAAAATTGGCATTATGGGGTTGCACAATCCCAGCCACCCAATAAGCTCATTCCATTCAACCAGAACAGGGGTTCTCTCTGCTCACAGCAGGCATCCAACAGGGTAGCACATATATGCTCTCTGAGTGAGAAAGCAACACCTTCTCACATACAACCCCCTGGAGAGAGATGGGAAGGGGGAGAGGGGAGGACTTTACACCTGCAAACTCCTAACTCTATCAGCACTAGGGCTGGGAAAAACAGCACATATTAAAAAAGGGGGTGGGAGGGGTGGGAAGGATTCCTGATAAAGCCAGTAATTTTCGAAAAAGGATATTCTTAAGCCATTTTTTCTTAGAAGATGAGTAAGTTTAATGATTCAACATCCAAGTCTTTGTCTTTCTCATGGACTTTAGTCAAGCCCTAATGACTATAAGCAAACTGCTTCAAAGTGCAGCTGTCAGAACTCTTATTCTTCTTGGTAGAAAAACACTATATGCACAAAATATATGTCATATTAATTAAGGCATCTCAACTTCAAGTATCTGTCCCTGGGCCTTTAGATAATCAATATGACCACTAAAAATAGAACAGTGGCATCTCAAATGGGGCAGACATGAGCCACGCCCAATCCTAAGAGACTCCTGTGAGATGTGAGCTGGGATGCACATGTGTTTTGCAGTACCACTGAATATCCATCTAAATGTAGCCATATTGGGGCGCCTGGGTGGCGCAGTCGGTTAAGCGTCCGACTTCAGCCAGGTCACGATCTCGCGGTCCGTGGGTTCGAGCCCCGCGTCGGGCTCTGGGCTGATGGCTCAGAGCCTGGAGCCTGTTTCCGATTCTGTGTCTCCCTCTCTCTCTGCCCCTCCCCCGTTCATGCTCTGTCTCTCTCTGTCCCAAAAATAAATAAACGTTGAAAAAAAAAAAATTGTTTTAAATGTAGCCATATGTTTTCAGTTTTTCTGTATGTCCTATTCAGCCTAGGAAACAAAATAACTAACAGACCTATAACTCTTGGCTCAGCTCATCTTGAAAATCCAGTTAACTGCCTAGCTGACTGAGGTCTGGTGGGAAAGAACTGTTCTCCAGGTCTAAAAGAACTGCTGCTTGCACCGAAATTCCATGAGTTTCATGATGAACATCTTGATTTTTTTTTTCAGTTTCCCCCTCACCAAAAGTAAGCCAGCTCTGTCTGTCAAGATGCCCAGGCTGTGTGGCAGCGGTGTCAAAGGCTGCCATTTGCTTGAAGGCACTGCCATCTGCAGCAGTAAAACATTTTGTCTCCGGAAAATAAACACATCTGCCTTTGCCAGTGTCCTCCCACTGTGCCGCCCATCTGGAGCAGGTGAGCTGGAAGGCAAGCCTGGGCATGGTGAGACAGGGGTGAGCAGAGGAGGCAAGGCCTCCAGGGAGATGGCACTTGGAGGAAGAAGGTAGTGCTGTGTCATGTCACATCCTGCTAACCACATTCGCCAAAAAGCATACGAAATTACCCTTGTTAGTGACATTTTAATCATATGCAGCAAATGGTTGGTTGTGTTACAGGACAAGACCTGTAAAGTCAAGGTTTCACCAAGGCCATCTGCTCTCCAGGTCACATGACCTCACTGATACCAATAAACACATGACATCTTTGTGCCAGCCACCAAAGGCAAGATGACAATAACTCTAGTGGTCAGACAGAGGCTCAAAGCAACAGGATTCTTCTAGGACAAGACCACACTATACGTGCCTACTATAAAGCAGACTAAACACACTCAAATTGAGGCCAAGTACTGGGACAAGTCACGGTCACTTTTAGAAATGACTAATATCTGAAATTCTTTCCTACATACTCTTTACCTTTCCCTGAAAAAATAAATTCAAGTCTGCTTATGGTCTTGACATTAGATCTTTAAATTACACTATTTGGGGGCTAGAAGAAACCATACAAAATTATCCAAATTCCCTCTTTCTCCCAAGGTATTTTAACTAGCTCACAAGAGAGCTAGTGCTAAACCTCCTGAGGCAGGGCTCTTTCAGTTATACCACTGGTTTTCAAACTTTGGTGGGAAGGGGACAGTGAAACCTTTTTGTTTGTTTGTTTTCAAATAAAATTGTACATGGAATCCCAATATATAAAATAGATGAAAGTTACGTTGACCTATATGAAACACAGCTAACATTTCACTATACTGCTCTTCTTTGTGACTTTTCTAAGGCAACTTCAAGAAATAGTTTGGAAACCACTACACTGGGGCGCCTGGGTGGCGCAGTCGGTTAAGCGTCCCACTTCAGCCAGGTCACGATCTCGCGGTCCGGGAGTTCGAGCCCCGTGCCAGGCTCTGGGCTGATGGCTCAGAGCCTGGAGCCTGTTTCCGATTCTGTGTCTCCCTCTCTCTCTGCTCCTCCCCCGTTCATGCTCTGTCTCTCTCTGTCCCAAAAATAAATAAACGTTGAAAAAAAAATTAAAAAAAAAAAAAAGAAAACCACTACACCAGGCTGGCTGATATTTTCCCAACTCATTATTTCCATTTTTTAGGTGTATAGTCCTATAAAAAAATAAATTACCAAAAGCTCACCAAGTACTTGGCAGAAAGGTTCTATGAAAACACTCTGGCCAGTGAGTAGCAGTAGAAAAGCCCTGAAGACTACATACCATGAAGGGCAGCATTCTACTCTAAATCTTGCCATGAAACTCCACATTCCCCAAGGATATCAGATTTGGCTGGTTCATACCTAGGCCTCCCCATATGTAAAATGGAGATCAGGGTGGATAATAACAGATAATTTTAGGGCATTCAAATAGGCTACACCAAATGTGCCATTTCAAGCAAGAAATAGCCCCATTACTTATCACTCTCCCTTCTATAGCCCATTAATCAAATCATAAGGAGAATTTAAATAAGCATTGTGCAAACTATGCCTAAAAGTCATTACAAAATTTTCAAAATAATCCTATTAAAATCCAAATAGCATTTTCTTTTATTTTTTAATGTTTATGTTATTTTTGAGAGAGAGACACACACACACACAGAGTGTTATAGAGAGAAAGAGGGAGACACAGAATCTGAAGCAGACTCCAGGCTCTGAGCTATCAGCACAGAGCCCAATGCGAGGCTCGAACTCACACACTGTGAGATCATGACCTGAGCTGAAGTCGGACGCTTAACCAACCGAACTACCCAGGCACCCCTCCAAATAGCATTTTCTTAATGAAGACGTCAGTTATTAAATACTATTTTCCAGAAGATATCATTCACTCATTCAAAATATATTTTATTAAACTAATGGCGAAGACTCAGTTCTTGTAATCTGCCACATTTGATTGTTCCTTCCTTCTAAAGAGATGAAAGTGAGACTCAGCAAACATAAGGGACTTAGTCAAGATCACACAAACTAGTACATACCAGAGAACACATCAGAACTCTGTGATTCCAAAACCTATGCTCAAAGAAGCCTCTTAAGTATTTGAAAGTGGGGAGTCAAACCCATAGCAAAAAACCTAATAAGCCTTTTTCCTGCTCCCTGGTGTATATGGAGGAGAGCAACTTAAATGTACACATGTATTTAAATAAAAAGCTAGAATGAATCCTCTAGATTCCCCTCTCCCCATCTGTGTGGAGTTTTTTTTCCATCTTTTCCTGCTAACCTCATCTTTAATTCTTACATGGTGAAGTAATATCCATTCAATAAAAATATTTTTTAAAGTTTATTATTTATTTTTTTTAGAGAGAGAGAGAGAGAGAGAGAGAGAAGGGGGAAGGGCAGAAAGAGAAGGAGAGAAAATCCTAAGCAGCATTTGCATGGTCAGCACAGAGCCTGACATGGGGCTTGATCTCAAAGTGTGAGATCATGACCTGAGCTGAAATCAAGAGTCAGACACTTAATCAACTGAACTACCCAGGCGCTCCTCATGAAAAATATTTTAATGCAATTCCCTTCCAGTATATAAATGTATAATAACATTTTCAGTGTTATCTGTGGATCAACTGGATGACATTTATTCAGCAAATACTTACTGAACACCTACAATGGGCACATATTTATACGTTATCTATATAATCCTATACAGATATCCTGACACATTTAATAGAACTGGAAATTTTATGCTTCCCCAAATGTACAAACATACTTATATGTTAGTGCAGTAACTAATAAGGGAGACAGTATGAAAGAGCATGGTATTTGGAGTTAGAATCTTACCTCAGCATTTTACAGGCTATATATGTGTCTTTGGTATACCTGGACACATAACAGACTCTTTAAACTCTTAATTAACCAGTCTTAATAGCCTTGTAAGTAAAATGGGGATAACATTCATCTTTATGGTGTCATAGTAAGCATTAAATAAGGTCACGTATATATCTAGAATAGCGCTGTCCAAGAGAACCTCCTATGATGACGCACATGTTCTATATTGGCAATGTCCAATATGGTAGCCACTAGCCACATGTGGCTATTGAGCACTTGAAAAGTGGCGACTGGCTCTGGAAAGCAGTGTGGAGGTTCCTCAGAAAATTAAAAATAGACCTACCCTATGACCCAGCAATAGCACTGCTAGGAATCTACCCAAGGGATACAGGAGTACTGATGCATAGGGGCACTTGTACCCCAATGTTCATAGCAGCACTCTCAACAATAGCCAAATTATGGAAAGAGCCTAAATGTCCATCAACTGATGAATGGATAAAGAAATTGTGGTTTATATACACAATGGAATACTACGTGGCAATGAGAAAAAATGAAATATGGCCTTTTGTAGCAACGTGGATGGAACTGGAGAGTGTGATGCTAAGTGAAATAAGCCATACAGAGAAAGACAGATACCATATGGTTTCACTCTTATGTGGATCCTGAGAAACTTAACAGGAACCCATGGGGGAGGGGAAGGAGAAAAAAAAAAAAAAAAAAGGACGTTAGAGTGGGAGAGAGCCAAAGCATAAGAGACTGTTAAAAACTGAGAACAAACTGAGGGTTGATGGGGGGTGGGAGGGAGGGGCGGGTGGGTGATGGGTATTGAGGAGGGCACCTTTTGGGATGAGCACTGGGTGTTGTATGGAAACCAATTTGTCAATAAACTTCATATAAAAAAAAAGAAAAAAATAAATAAATAAAAAAAGAATTAAAACATAAAAAAAAAAAGTGGCGACTGTGACTGAGGAATCAAATTCTTTTTATAGAAACAAAAGTTTATTTCTCATTCAAAGTCCAAGAAACTCTCACCTAGGAACTAAATTTTAAATTTTATTTAATTATTTATAATTGTAATTGCCATATATGACTAGTAGCTACCAAACTGGACTGTGTTGATCTAGACCAAAGCCCTACACATATTAAATGATCAATGTTGGTTTATTGCTATTTTTCCTATCCATATCAATAATTTTTTATATCCTCCTCTTTACCAGCAAATCAGTTCAACTAAAAAAGCACAACAAAGAATCTCATAAGAAATTTATACCTATTAAATTGCTTCTTCAACCAAGCAGCAATAGCAGCATAGAAACAAGTGATTTATTAGTCATACGCGCCACACACTGTGCTAACAGCTTTGCATGATTACTTCATTTAATCTTTATAATAATTCTGTGAAGTAGGTGCTATTATCTGTAAACAGAGAAATTAAGCTTAGAATCTGTCCAAAGACACAGCTAGTAGTAAGTCAGTGAGCACAGATTTAAACTGAAGCAGTCTAATTCCAGAGATGGTGCTTAACCACAATGCTAAACCTGCCTGCATCTTGAAGAACAAGTTTATTTAAAATTCATTATGTACTCTGCAATAAATAAATGTCCTCCCAACCAAATACCACCCCCAGACACACACACACACACACACACACACACACACACACACACACACACGGAGCAACTTAGAAATCAAACAATCTGAGCTACAGACACAAAGTTATACACATGGTAACTGGCTGACCCAAAATAAGTCTCATGTGTGAGTGTACACATGTACTAAATCTAGTGACTTTGCACTTATTAGGAAGACTAAAAAAAATATCATCTTTCTCCCCAGAATAAAATGACTAAAACATAAACTTGTATTTTGGAACAACCTAACTTGATAGAAGGGTGGTGAGCAGAGACTGGACTCAGAACCACAGGCAGAGTCTGTCAATACTTACTAGAGCCCTATACCACTGTCTACAAGGGATATTTATTTGTTAAGACATCAAATGTGTCTGCTAGGAGATTAACCAGATCCAATGCATTTGCATGAAGCGCATTGCCACTCTTATCTCAGTTCTAAAAGGAGCTTAATTTACTTAATGTCTGCTATACTTATGACAAAGTATTTATTGTGCCCAAAGCTGGAATTCTTATCCCAGTTCTGCCTGACAAGTCACAGGAATATTTCACACAGCAAGCCACAGTATGCTGTGGTATTACCATATACCACAGGAATTTCTGAGTGGCGGGAAAGCTCGTATCTGACCCATTTTCCTCTCTCACAGAGCAGTGAGCAAGAAAAGGCCAATGACCTTTTACCCCGATCAAAACAATGTAGGTAAATCTGTCTCCTTCCCACCATCGTATCTCTAGCTTCTCTTCAAATCTCACAATCCTTGTATCGCACAAGCCCCTAGGCCAAAGGTAACACTGAGAAAAAGAGGCTCTATTTATTTATTTTTTCAACGTTTTTATTTATTTTTGGGACAGAGAGAGACAGAGCATGAACGGGGAAGGGGCAAAGAGAGAGGGAGACACAGAATCGGAAACAGGCTCCAGGCTCCGAGCCATCAGCCCAGAGCCTGACGCGGGGCTGGAACTCATGGACCGCGAGATCGTGACCTGGCTGAAGTCAGACGCTTAACCGACTGCGCCACCCAGGCGCCCCAAAGAGGCTCTATTTATTAAGAAGTTCTCAATCCAGGGTTATTAGGCACTAGAAAATAAACTCCTTTAAAGACCTGTAATAAGTAACTTAAAAAAAAAAAATAACACCTGTATTGTTTAGACTCCTGTCATAACTCAGCTTAAGCAAGTGCCAATGAAACTAAAACCATAATAAAAACATGAATAGTGCTGATGTTCTAGAAACACTACCAAAAAACCAAGGAGCTGATGTAAGGCAGAACAGTCAAGTAATTATGGCACCATTAGCATAGCTCTGCTGACCTGCTGGGTGACCTGTAACTAGTCCCTTTGCCACTTTATGCCATTCATTCTGTATCAGTGACAGAGAATTAACTACTATGTATCTCAGTGGAATAGTGAGTAGATTAAATTATTAAGCAAAATGCTTCAGGCAAAAGTCATATGAATGTTAAATATTATGATTTACAAGCATTCATTTTCCTAGCACTCCTGTGGGGTTAGGAAGTTATCTTGATTTCATAGATGAGTACACAGGCACAGGGGGTAAGGTCACATGATAAGTCTCCATTTACTTAGTCCCCGTGGGAAGGGAATAATACACACCTTTAGCAATCACATGAACTTTCTTGGCACATCCTACACAATCTTTAATACATTCAATCCTTAACTTAATGTTGCCATCTTTTAACATGCTGTTGCTAGAACCAAAACAGCTATAAGATAGCAACAAGGCCAAAGTAAGTGAAGATGAATAATTCTGTGTGCTATGGCAAGAATAATCACAGAAAGACAGATAATCTCAAGGTGAAATGTGCATTGTTATTTTCAAGATCTCACCTCCACTACCACATAAGAACTTTTAGCTGTAGGAATTAAGAATCATGGTTTGCTATGAAAACACTGACGAAAATTTTTAAAGGCTATCTCAGGCCTTCATGTTGGTGTGACCCATCCAAATTCTCTGTGAATGTATTTTCCCCTCAGGCTTTAATTAGCGAATATGCAGAAAAAGAAAACAAATCCAAACAGCCTGAAGAGTGAGTAAGTACCAATAATGAGAAAGGCTCAGGAGGTCCAAAAAAGGGCAAAATTACTACTATATAATAGGAATATAGAAGAAGCACAGAAGATTTTTCTGCTCTCATGTAAGCCTACTTGCTATACTGCTTACCCGACTCCGAAGACAGTCAGCCAGGTTTCGGCGTGTGAAATTAGCTGCTGCTGTGGGAGACAATTCATAACCTGGTCCAAGAGATAAACAGTCATAAGCAGAAGAAATAACAGCACCCTAAATCATCCCACTACTCCTGTTCTTACATCCTTCCACCCTCTGTACACCCAGAGTAAAGTACACAGAACGAAGAGTATAATCCTACTTCTTGTCCGTTTCCCCACACAACAGTTGTGAAATAGCTGGTTAGTACTGACAGTGATTCCTGGCCACAACACAGAACCAAGGCAACTATTCTATGGTGAGATCAAATGCACAGCCTTGCTTAAGCTGATCATTCATCAATAGACTGTGGTTTCCTCTATAGAGAGGGGTACAAATACACAAGTATTAGGAAAGAAAAGAACGAGGTTTCAAGATGCTGATTTTTAAAGTTTATTTAAAAAGGATATTGGGAAAAGAGAGGCTGGAAGTTAGGACTGCCTCAGTCATATTTCACAAGATTTTCTTTTAAAAAAAAGTAAGTAACTTTATTAAATGATTTTCAAAAGTACAGGCCACAGAAAAACACATTTCCATCACTATCTACAACATTTTTAAAAAACAGAGTATCTCAAGCATAAAACCTCTAAAAAGAAAGTCGTAATGACAACAAAACTACAGCCCAGAGAAATGCCATCAGGTATGTGTTTAATAATGCACTCACTTTGGAACTTAACCCCCCAATAAAAAGGGACTAGTGCCAAAACCCAAGAATGACCCAAAACTGAGCAGCCCCATGCAGGAAATGCCAGTTTGGAAAGACAGACAGCATGTGGTTAAATTATTCCCTACAACAATTCAAACACCAGTGTTACAGCAGGTAAGATTTAGATTGAAATTCTAACAAATATTTATTGAACAGCAATTATGTTTCAAGGTCTATGCTACGTGCTTTCATATGTTATTGAATTTCATGCTCACAACAAGCCTATCAGTACCTATTAAATTATAAGGGGAGCACTCTGAACAAGCAGGATTACTTTGCAATTCTCCACCTAATCCCCTAAACACCACTAAGGATTTTACAGTTATTTTAAAGGCAGAAAGGTCTGATTCCTATTTATATATGGATTTTTCTTCCTTTCCCTTATTTTATCTCAGTTCTCAAACTTTAATATGCATTAAGAATTACTGTGCAGGGTTATATACACAAAACTACATCTGACAGGTAATTTAAGATTTTAAAGGCAATTTTAACCATACACGACTTTTGTTTTCTGCACTGACTTTCAACTCCAAAACCCATGTAACAAGCAACTCTCTCAACTGGTTTACTCTTCCTCCCCCTCCAATCATGAAATATTGCTGCAGCTACCGTACTTGAGAGACATTATTGGCTTCCCTCGCCTGCCATGTAGGCAGAAAGTAGAGCCACTAGAAAAAAAAAAATTCTTGAAATACTCTCAACTTGCCTAAACCTAAGTGCCATGTGCTTCAGGTTCCTTTTTCATCTTTGAATTCTCTGTGGTACTAGCCAGAGTGCTTAAGACAGAGGAGGCCCTCAAAAATATTCATGGAACTGAATGTATGATGCTAAATTTACTACCTAAAAAACTACATAATTGGGTCATATGCAGCCATTTTATACAATGATATTCAAATTAAGTTCTTTCACAGCTCCATATTATACCAGTGCTGTGTCTAAGTGTATTAAACTGTAAAGTAACTGAAGGTCTTTCCTGCTAGTGACACTATGAACTTTCCTGGATAATAGGGCTAGTGGCAGTATTATTTCATAATAATGCTTTGCCTAATGAGGAAATCCTACTGAGGAATCCTCTAACAAGGATTAGAGCTCATTAGTCCCAGAGGAAACTCACAAAAATCCTAATTATCTTCCTAGACACGAATCTACCAGAAAGGCAAGGCAGAACTCTTTTTGATGGTAAATCTCCCACAATTACACAGAGCTTTAAGTTCACAAGCATTTTACATATTATTTATTATTATTATTATTATTATTATTATTATTATTATTATCATCCCATTTTAGAGATGAGGAAAATAAAGGCCCAGAGAGGATAAGTAACTTGTCACATTAAAAAAAAGAATAGTAAAACCAAGTTCAACTGAGGTCTTTTAGCTTTGAGGTTCAGCCATACCTTAGCTCAAATAACATCCTCTGAAATACCTAACACTTAAAAAGACTGATACTACCATGTTCATCTCCAAGGTGGCCCTCGAGTATCAGTGTTATAATGGTTCTCTTTTCTGCTCCAGGATTTTTACAGAAAATCTTCAGGATCAGAAGGAGAGTCTAGTTAAGGTTTTAAAAGTAGGAAGATTCAAATAAAAATATGGCCACATTGGTCTGCTCATATGTAGAATTGCCAGTAGAGAGTATTTGTTTTTAGTTCAGATTTAAAGACAAATCAACCAAAGTTACATTCCAAGTATTACCCACCATTTCTCATCTTATAAAGTTGCACATTTTTCTGAATATATTCTGCAAACTGTACAGTGTCTCCAGCCTCTCCAACACACAGAAGTAAGATTTTTTCACTCATCTTAAACATCTTGTCATGATCTGCTCAAAGAAAAAAAATAGTGTTAAAAATTACCTCATCAGAAATTTACTGCTATCACACAGGAAGCCATAAATATAGTTTATCAATCACTATACTGAATAATTTTGCTAATCACTGTTTTTAGAAGACTTTAAACATTTTTAAAGTTTATTTATTTATTTTGATAGAAAAAGTACGTGTGAGCAGGGGAGAGGCAGAGAGAGGGAGAAAGAGAATCCCAAGCAGAGCCAGACACGGGACCATGAACTGCAAGATCATGAGCCAAAATCAAGAGCAGACATGCAACCGACTGAGCCACCCAGGCAGCTCTGTTTTTAAAAGACTTTAATGGGCAACTATATTAATTACTCTCTTTCACTCTCCATGTTAAACCCATTGGTGTATTTTATTAAGGTCAATCTCAGTTGAAGAATATATTTGAAGGCCGACCATTGAAAATACAGTTAAATACATTTAAAGGCATTTGAAATGCAAAAAAACAGAACCTTCAAAGAAATTGAAGGAACGAAGCCAATGGCCATTATCTTTAGGTTCATGATTACAAAGCCCTGCAATGTCTCTACAAATACAAATGTTAGTTATTTTGTTTATACACACACAAAAGCACAGATGAAGAACCAGTGCTACAATGAAAATTAAGGAGCCCTCTTGAGAAAGAACAAAAAACAACTGAGAATATAAATCACCTTAAAAAGTAAATCAACACCATTTCCAAAGCAAAGAGAAAATTAAAATGACTGCCAGAGCAAAAATACTAATGAATATTTTAACACTAAGCTATTTAAAAATAACCTCAAAAATCCCCAAAGTCTAATCTTACCTAGTTGAACCACATCCATTCAGATTACACAGATAAACAAATACTCATATAGCAATTAGTGCCTGAGGAAGAAAACCCCATGTTCGGCATGTAGCTTCAGAAAAGGCCCAAATGTCCCTATCCCACTCTCACTTTCACTTTCCATTTTTCAAATAGTGCTGAATAATCTTCCCTGGGAGTCAGGTTTGAAAGCTATTTGAAAGCTTCTGAAATGCCAAAATACCTTAATGAGATTTAATGAACAAAATGCTACAGTCAAGTTATTTTACAAATGTTTGAGTTGTAGAACCATAAGACTTCTTAGACTGAAAAAAAAATCACACAAACTGTACCTGCAGATAGTATCAAACTGCCTTGAAACTCCTATACAAACACTTTTATTCATTTATTATAGGCTACAGAAGACTCAAAGACTGTTAGTTTGCAAACTTGGTCATAAAAACAAAAAACAAACATATATGGATATATTACCTTTCCAAAGAAAAAAGACCAGAAGAGTATTAGATGCCACTGGCATCTAGGTTCTTGCCAGTGGCAAGAGTATGCACAATTTTTATTTCTTTCTTCGTGCTTGTTACCATTTCTTAAAATGCCTATACTGGGGCGCCTGGGTGGCTCAGTAGGTTAAGTGTCCAACTGCGGCTCAGATCATGATCTCTCAGTTTGTGAGTTCGAGCCCCACGTCAGGCTCTGTGCTGACAGCTTGGAGCCTGCTTTGGATTCTGGGTCTCCCTGTCTCTCTCTGCCCCTCCCCTGCTCACACTCTGTCTCTCTCTCTTAAAAAATAAATAAATATTAAAAAAATAAAAATAAAAAATAAAAAAATAAATACTAAAAATGAAATAAAATGCCTATACTAAACCTGCATCATTTTTATAAGAAAACATTAATAAGTTTGCATTATTTTCACAATGAGAAAAAAAGGTGTTCTTATTTTGGAAAGAGAAAAAAGCTTGTTTACAAAGAATTAATGTCACATTTAGGAGAAATGCTAAAATTCTGGGCAGTAAACTTTTCAACTTTTAAATGAACTTAATTTAATATAAGGCCAAAAGTGTTTTTTAAGCATCTATTGTGTGTCCAGTGAACAGCAAAGGGAGATGTTATAGATGCTAATAGCTCCCTGAGGAAACAGCCTATGTAGCACTAGGGAATTTCTAATCCTTGACAAAGAACTTACAAGATCCACATACATGAAACAAATGAGACAACAAAATGAAGAATACCAGTATACAATACTGAGAAAAGCCAACTGTACTAGAACCCAAAATCTTGGGTTGATTGATTGATTGATTGATTTTAAGTAGGCTCCATGCCCAACATGGGGCTTGAACTCATGACTGACTGACTGACTGATTTATTTATTTGTTTGTTTGTTTGTTTATTTTAAGTAGGCTCCATGCCCAACGTGGGGCGTGAATTCATGACTCGTGACCCAGAGATCAAGAGTCGCATGCTCCCCCAACTGAGCCAGCCAGGTGCCCCAGTAGACCCTGGTTATAATCTGGGCTCAGCACTCTGAACTTGGGCCCTAGTTTTCAAGTGTACAAAATGGTTATACTATCACTTACCCCTACCTAACTCATAGGTAGGGAAAACTGTACATGCACAATATTATTATACTCAGTATTAGACAATGTAGTTCAGATTACACATGCTTTATGAATTCAGGGGAAAAAAGCACTCTGTGTGGGCTGAAGTGCTCTGAGTAATTTAAAAGTAATTCTATACAGACCAGGAGACAAGAGACATGAAATGTGGCATATAACCAAACTGAAGACTTGGGGCATTTTCATAAGCAAGCAATCTCTGGGAAACATCTTCTATCAAAATATCACAAAGTGACAAACCAAAAAAACAAAAACAAAAACAAATAACTGATTGGAAGTATCATTCTTACTTTATACTTGGAGAAAATAAGTCCCAAAAGGTTACTCATTTTCAGCATTCTTGCTTACTCTACATAAGTTCCTTCATGAAAGATAGGGAAAAGTCCTCATAGAATTCCAAAGCTCCTATCATAAAACATTTTATACCTAGAAAAGACTATAGGAAAATTAGAATTAAGTGCAATTATTTCCAACTATTTTTCAAGAACTAACTCAAACTCATCTTTCCTCCATGCCACAGTGACCTTTCTTTTTTCTGAATACCCTCAGGCTTCACTCCTGAAATCATTAAAAACTAACCTAATATTGACTACCTATCCTTATCATACAAAATCATCTTGTAGTACCTATTTTCTTATTTTCTTAATGTCTTAGACCCCTGTGAGGATTATACAGAATACCTGTAAAGGTACTGACTTCATTACTGTTCTACCTAGACAATACTTCCTACTAAAATCACCTGTATATCAAAGGTCTTAGTATTCAAAATAATGGACAGATTTACTCTCAAAACAAGCTGACTCTTTTGGAAAGCATGATTTACAAATAAAACTTCTATAAACTGATCATGGAATTTCAAGTCATCTGACTTGAGGAATAATCCAATTCATACCATAGATGTCTAACAAGTCACTTGTAGGTCTCTCTTCTTCAAAAAGAACAGAATTCAAGCAAAGTCCCTCAGAGTTTTTTCCATCTCCCCAAGTGGTGACAGCCTGACAATCAGAAGCCTGTCACCTCTAAAAGCAGTGATGGGCACATACTTCCCGATTTAATCATTTTTCTTTCCTTAAACCAAAGATTAACTATAGCCTGCCTTCAAAGCTTTACCTAATCTCCACAACCTGAAAGAATCTCTTCTTCTGAACTACCTAAAAACAATTTCTTCGTCCTCTGCACTACAGGACAAGTTTGCATTTTTATATACACAGCATAACTTTCTAGCTTATACTAGAATTATTTGTACACACATCTGAGTCCCTTATTAAATTGTAACTTCTTTTAAGATACAGGCCACATTTTATTCTTCTTCACATCCCTTCAACACCCAGCACTGTAATGGGCAACACAGGTACCCAAAACCTATTTGTCAAATAAACATTAAGCCATCTGAGCCGAAGCATAATACTCTTTCAACAGTAGCATGTCTATGATCAGTCATGAAAAGACACCCTTAGATTCAGCAGATCAACAACCCAAATCTTTCAAAAATTAAGTACCGACTATGGGGAGACAGTATAGTACAATACTTGTGGGCAAAAGATCTGAGTCAAACTGCACTGGTTTGAACCCGGGTTCTGCCTCTTGTGGCCTTAGGCAAGTTAATTAACCTCTAGGCCTCAGCACAAACAGCTGTTAAATGACGATATACTAATGTCTATCTTAAAAGTTTAAATGAATTCATGTAAATCATTACTTAAGTACTTAGTATTATCACTACTACCTATTTGTCATTGCACTAAGCATTTGCACCAAACTTTTTCACTCAATTCTCCCAACAAGCTTGTGAGGTTGGTATTACTAACCTGACTGAACAGATGAAGAAATCTGGGCACTGCGAAATAACTTGTACAAGGTCACAGAGCAAATTAAGTCAAAAGGCTCCAAACCCCGAACTCCACTAACTACTTAATACTTAAATACAAAGAAAACTTGGCCGCCAGTGCCCTGGAAAACCGGAAAAGGAGGATCAGGGCTGAGAAATGGGAAGAAACAGGCAGCGGGAGGGAAATGCCAAGTTTCTAGTCCCACACACAGTCTCAGTCTCCCCAGGATCTCACCTTATACCACCAGGAAACTAACCTCATTAGTAGCGACAACAGGAAAACTTTATCAAAGATTCGGGGGTCTAGGGACCCTGGTGCCCGGCAGGTGCTTGAACACATAAAAACTGAATTCCCACAGGCAACTCAACCAGCAAACATCTAACGAAGGCCAGAGCAGAGCACTGACCTAGGAGCCTTAGGAGGAGCGAATGCCAAGGCCCTAGGCCAGTCTGCCCGTCTCCTCGTTCCAAAAACTAAGCAAGTGCAGAGCAGGGCACGCGGGATTCCACCTCCCAGTCCTCCCTGGTGCTCACCCAACCCCCTACGAACTCCGTCCGACTGCCCCCAAACCCAGGCCGGCCGGGCCTCCCCTGTTTCTTCTCACCGTCCTTCATCTGGACAATGCTGCTAGCGGCCACTTGGTCGGAAGCGACAAGGACATAGTCGGGGCCCTGGATACCGATGAGGTACTCCATAGTGGCGGGAGGCCGAGAGGACAGAGCGTGGGACTCGCCGGCTTCCCGGCCTCACCGGTGAGACAGCACGGCCGAGCGAAGATTTCGCGTGACACTAACCGCGCGACCGCCCGGGCCTCCGGCGCGTTCGGATGACGCCCAATTGTCGCGAGAGGTTGTAAAGTGGGCGAGGCTTTGGGCGTCTTACTGCGTTCGCTTTTGGCCTGGGTCTCACGCAAATCTGGTGTACGGGCTGCTTGCTTTATGTAACGTCCAGTTTCTTTATTTATAAACTGAGTTTAAAACTCGCTTGGGAATGAGATCATGCGCTATATGTAAAGCTCGGAGCACGTGTGGGGGCTGAAATGGCATGCATCCCTCGATGGCTCTTTCCCTTCGCTCGGTAAAATATCTCCAGAAACTCCTTTCTGTGAAAGTCAGGTTACAGAAAAATGAACTTGACGAGACCCCTATTTATGTGTTTTACAAAAATAAAATATGGTTGAGTTAAAGCTCTAAGCATGAAGAGTAATTATCAAAGATCTATTTACAGATATTCCAACTTCAAATTACATGCAATTGTTACTTCTGGCAACAGCGGCTTGAAGGGAGGAATTTCACTTTTAATTTTAATCACATCTGTATTGTTTGAATGTTTTGCACTGCTCATGTATTATCCATTTCTTTTGAATATGGAACAATGGCCATGTCTTTATATCTTGAAGTCATTCTGGGAAAAGCTGAAATATTTTATGATTAGTTTCTGACATTCACAATTTGGTCTTCATGCCAGCCCTACTAGCTTCCCAAGAAATGACAAAACAACTCCAATTCTATTTCCAAGACAACTGTGCAATTCATTTGCTTCTGCAGAAATCTGTAGTCCTTACTCTCTTCAGAATGTTTCTTCCAGCTCTCTGCCTGTGAAGGAATATAAAGCCTGAGGAGTTAGGGGCAGCCCATCTATCATGAGATGGATGCCAGGGGCAAGTGAGGTCATAAGTCAACTGTACTGCTGAGAACACAGATGCATCCATCATCCTAGAAAGATTCTTTTCTTAAACACCACTGTGGGGAGTCTCCCTCCCAACCCCCTCTCTCTTTGTGTGTTTGTGTGTTTTTTAACTGCAAAGAGTACACAGTTGTACTATATACACAAATCACACAAGAAATGAAGAGTTAAATATCTCTCTTCCCACCAGGGATAACTACCCACTAGATGTCTGTATCCTTCCAGACCTTTTTTCCTTTGCACATACCAATATTCATTCATTCATTCACAAAAACTGCAGCATTCTGAATTGGAAAATCCAATTTTTTTTTCCAACGTTTATTTATTTTTAAGACAGAGAGAGACAGAGCATGAACGGGGGAGGGGCAGAGAGAGAGGGAGACACAGAATCAGAAGCAGGCTCCAGGCTCTGAGCCATCAGCCCAGAGCCTGACGCGGGGCTCGAACTCATGGACCGCGAGATCGTGACCTGGCTGAAGTCGGACGCTTAACCGACTGCGCCACCCAGGTGCCCCTGAAAATCCAATTTTTAAAATGGACCCCCTCCTCGCAAAAAGCTCCAAGGATATTTTAAGTTGTATCTTCATTCTTCCTCCCAGGACATCTCCTCTGGTTAAGTCACACTAGAGATTCTCTAACTTCTTGTTGGTATGGAAGAAAATAGATTTTCAAGACCCAACTTGTGCTATCTCACCAAGAATCAGGGAGGAAACTTTCTTCACTTAAAGCCTTAGAATAACTGAGTCTCAAAATTAGAGAAAGTGTCTGTAGAGGTTCCAGAAACAGCATGATGTAGCCAACTTTTTCAGTAAATAATTTCAAATATGTAGGTGAAATAGTATCTGTCACAAGTACTCAATGATGGTATTGTAGTGTGAAAGCCGCCATAGCCAATACATAAATGAGCAAACATGGCTATAATCCAATAAAACTTTATTCACAAAAATAAAAGGTGAGGGGGAAGAGGAGAGGTGAATTTGGCCCATGGGCTATAGTTTGCAGAACCCTCATATAGTGGGAGGCCTGTAAATCAACACCTAACTCTGGTCCCAGCTCTACCTCTTCCAACCTTGGTGCAAAATTTATTAAGCCTCAATTTCCCTATTTACAAGAGGGACATTTAGAAGAGAGATTTGCTTTGTATTTCTCTTGAGATGGGAAGGAGATGCAGGTTTGGTTGGTTCTCTGAGTATAAGGAACCATATCTAGATCTAGCTCCTTTGTGAACCCTGAGGAGTCTGGCAGGATCTTAAAGAAGAATGACTGCAGTGTACCTAGAGAACATGACCATAATATGGGAAGCTACCAGTTTTGCAAGACTCCCAAGTCCAAGCTTGACATGGAAGCCCACAATCAGAAGACCCTATGAGCTTAGACAGTAGAGTGGGGACAATGATAGAGGGGATAGTAGAGGACTACTTCTAAATATTCAGGAATGTTAGTATATTTGATACTGTTGATGCCCTGTCAATATCCCCTTTTACCTACCTATGGTAGTTGCTACCCCCTAGCTGCTATAAATGTTGGTTGATAACAACTCACAACTGTCCCTATCTTCAGAGAATTTCCCTCAACCATATGGGAGGCATCCTTGCCTGGGAGGGTAGGCACACATACCCACCCCCTAGCCAATGACTGATGGACACAAGGATAAAAGGTCAATTTTCATAACTTAAAATGGGATATGATTTGTTCTCCAGAGTTTCCCCCATGGATCAGTCTAAAGCCAGTCTCCAGCCAAGACCACATTCTTGCTTTAGGTTCCCCACCCCTCTACCCCAGCCCTAGCTTGCTTCTGTTACTCCCTTTCTCCTGACAGCAGTTCCCCCAATAAATGACTTGAAAAAAAATCCTCATTCTGACTCTGCTTCTAGGAATTCAAGCTAAAATATTTGGTACCAAAAGTGATCCCAGAAAGCAGTCTCCAAGGGGTTCTGGAGTGAGAACACTCACCAGGTAGATGACAATGAGGCCACCAACGCCGGCAGTAGAAGGAATATTCACAGTCCCAGACCTGCTGTAACACTGCAATTCCTAAGACTTTCACCTGTGTTGAACTGGGATGGGCTATGTCAAAGACATTTTCAGTCATAGACAAGCTGAAAAAATCCATCACTAGAAGACCTGCACTACAAGAAATATCAAAGGAAGTCCTTCAACTGGAAATGAAATTACACCAGAGGAAAGCCTAGATCTACACAAAGGAATGAAGAGCTCTGGAAATGGTAACTTTGTGGACAAATAAAAAGGCTTTGTTTCTTATGATTTAAATGTCTTTAAAGGAAATGTTTTAAAGGGAGAATAATAGCAATGTATTATGGGGTTTGTAACATATTTAGAAGTAAAATGTAGGGCAAAAAAGCACCAAGGCCAGGAGGGAAGAAGCTGGAATGTATTGCTCTAAGATTCTTATATTATACACAAGTATAGACAATAAGCAAAAGATGTATGCAATAAACCAGAAACAAACACTAAAATAACACAGGGTTATAGTTAATAAGCCAACAAAAAACATAAAATACTCAGTGAATAAAGGAGACAAAATAGGATAAGAAAAAAGAAACAAAAACACATGGGATAAATAGAAAATAAATAGCAAGATGGTAGATTTAAATCCAATGATATAAATTATCAAATAAATATAATGATCCAAACATTCTAATTCAAAGCTAGAAATTTTCAGATTAGATAAAAAAGCAAGACCCAACTATATGCTATCTACAAAATACCCACTTAAAATTTTTTTTTAAAGATTGTATTTTTGGGGCGCCTGGGTGGCTCAGTCAGTTGAGCATCTGACTCTTGATTTCGGCTCAGGTCATGATCTCACAGTTTGTGAGATCAAGCCCTACATTGGGCTCCATACTGAGCATGGAGCCTGCTTGAGAGTCTCTGTCTCTCCCTCTGCCTCCTCTCCCCCGTGCCCTCTTGCATGCTCGCTCTCTCTCTCCCTCTCTCAAATAAAAAAAAAATTAAGTAAAAATAAAAAATAAAATAAGACAAAAATGAGCCAAGATTGGATTCATTCCAATGAACATACTTCTGAATGCCAACCAATGAACAGTTACACCCAAATAACCACACTTCTGAACATCCACCAGTCTCTGAATTCTATGCTTTTCCAAAACTCTAAAATCAGCAGTCCACCCTTAGAGAAATTGTGCCTGGTCAGCCTATGTTTAAGTAAGCAGTTAATTAAGTTTTGTAGTTTTTGTTTTAGATATTGAGTGGTGGTCTCATCTATTGACATATGGAAGTTTTGAATGGACTCTGAAACAGCATTAGGCTACAATATATGCATCCCTGCCACATGGGCCATTTGACCCAGCTGACTGCATGCTACTAGAGGGATCTTTGATAAAGGAACATGCCATATGGATCTGGTCATCCACAATGGGAGAGTTGTAACTCAGACTTCTAGAAATCTAGAATAGGGGCATACCATCTTGGTAAAAACTGAGTGTCTGACCATAGGATATCAAATGACGATGTAACTTGAACTTCCCGTTATGAGCTAGGTTCTGTCAAACCCACCAGGTTATAAGGTCAGCAGTAATACATCATAAAATAGAAGCGGTACATTTGGGATCAAGTTTGAGCAAGTCCAGAGAGTACAACTAAACTGCACAGTCTGTCAGAGGTAGTAAATCCTAACCATCACAAGGAGAGAGGACTACTGCTACATAATGAGGACATAGAGGAATGTGTTTGGCACTCAGATGACCCACTGGGGCATCTTTTGGTAAACCTATGCTCAGTTGAATTATAAATGTGCAGTTATAGCCACCGTAGCCTGAAAAGTGTCTGGTGACCAGGAGAACTTACTCCTTAGAGACAAGAGTATAAATATATATCAAATAATCACATTGTAGACCTTAAACTTACACAATGCTATATGTTGATCATATCTCAGTAAATCTGGGGAAAAAAAGAAATGAAGGTATGGATCAACTCACCAAAGAGGATCAACTTTCCAAAGGGGAAAGAGATCTAAAATGGGTTGTGCCAGAGGAAGATGATGAGTGTGAGTCACAGGTCATAAGCCAAATATAACAACAGAGGCCAAAGTTCACTCCACTAACCCTTCTCAGGGTTAGTTTTCTCCGAAAGTATGACCAGTCATGATCCTGGAGCAGCCATGCCTAGATGGAGTGAATTTAATGACAGCAGTTAAGTGGAGATTATTGGTAAAAGGGATGGACTGCAGAGAAACTATCAGTGCACACACACCCCAGTCAAGTTGGTTGACAACAACTCACACCTGCTGTATTTGTCATCTTGGGCTACCACAAAAAAAAAAAAAAAAGATGCCATAGACTGGATGGCTTAAACAACAGAAATTTATCTTCTCTCAATTCTGCTGATTAGAAAGTCCAAGATCAAGGGACCAGCGAGATTCAGTTCCTAGTAAAAGCTTTATTCCAGGCTTCCAGATGGCTGACTTCTCACTATGTCCTCATATGGCCTTTCTTCAGTGCATGCGCACTGAGAGAGAGAGCACAAGAGCTTTCTTCCTTTTTAAAACTTGAGATATAATTGACACATACCATTGCATTTGTTTTAGGTGTACAACATAATGGTTTGATATATGTATACATTGTAAAATTATTGCCATAATAAGTTTAGTTAACATCCATCACCACACATAAATTATAATTTTTTTCTTGTGATGAGAAGTGTTAAGATCTACTCTCTTAGCAATTGTCAAATATACAATATGGTATTATCAACCACAGTCACCATGTTGTACATTATATCCCCAGGACTTATTTATCTTATATCTCTTCCTATTCATATAAGGCCACTCATTCCATCCTGAGGGCCAAACCCTCATGACCTAATTAAATCCTAATTACATTTCCAAAACCCCATCTCTAAATACCATCGATTTGGGGGGGTAGGGTTTGAATAGATTAATTTGGGGGGACACAAGCATTCATTCTGTAAACGCTACCCTTTCTTCTGGAGAACTGTCATATCCCTCAAGTGGGAGGCAGCACTCCACCTGAGTAATAACTAATTGACACAGGGATACAAAGGACTGTCTCTTGCTTCAGTAGGGAACTAATTCTGAGATCCAATTTATGCTCTAGAGCTTTCTTGCAAAATCAGCTGAAATCACATCCTTGCCAACTTTTTACTCCCTGTCTCATCCTGCTTCTCTCACCCTTCCTCCAGAAATGACTCCCCCAATAAACCACTTGAACAAGAATCCCTGTCTCAGACTCTGCTTCTCAGGAACCCAGAACTTTTATGCAACCTTAGGGAGAAGGAGAGTCCCCAAAACATTTCTGAAATAGAATTTGTTAACCAGAGTAAGCCAGTGCTTAAATAATGTTTATCTAATGTAGGAAAATGTTCCACATCTTACATGTGAATGTTGTAAAATTCACACCCATTATGAGTGTATATCTTATTGTCATATGGTTTGTACCACACTTCTTCCAGTAAGTGGATTTACTTTGAAAAAGGTGCTTCTTCCATTGCCAGATGAAAGTCAACATTTTTTACAGCATTCTTTATCTCACTTTTTAAAAAAATTCTAGTATAGTTAACATACAGAGTTATATTAGTTTCATATGCATAATATAGTGATTCAACAATTCCATACATCACCCAGCGCTTATCACAAGTGCACTCCTTAATTCCTATCACCTATTTCCCCCATCACTCCACTGACCTCCCCTCTGGTAACCATCCGTTTGTTCTCTATAGCTAAGAGTCTGTTTCTTGGTTTGTCTCTCTTTTTTTCCCTTTGCTCATTTCTTTTGTTTCTTAAAGTGAAACAAAACTTATGAGTGAAATCATATGGCATTTGTCTTTTTCTGACTGACTTATTCGGCTTAGCATTACACTTTTAGAACAGTCCACAATTTGACAGGAAGTAGTCTCATGCTAGCAAGGCACCATTTTCTGGAACCATGGTTAATTGAATGACGATTCGCTGACTCAAGATTCTAGGTCTCCTGTTTCATTTACTTCTGCCAGTCGTAGGCATTCAGTTGGCACATTCTGACTGAACCATCAGTGATGATAACTTCACCTTTGATTCTACCTTTGCCTCATAGACTAGTCACGATGGCCAACCACTTACATTCATCAGTTGTTCTTGGCTTCACCTCTCAATGCTACCTTTGCTTTCTTTTTTTAAATTTTTTTTTAACGTTTATTTATTTTTGGGACAGAGAGAGACAGAGCATGAACGGGGGAGGGGCAGAGAGAGAGGGAGACACAGAATCGGAAACAGGCTCCAGGCTCTGAGCCATCAGCCCAGAGCCTGACGCGGGGCTCGAACTCATGGACCGCGAGATCGTGACCTGGCTGAAGTCGGACGCTTAACCGACTGCGCCACCCAGGTGCCCCTACCTTTGCTTTCTTGATTGCATCTGACATATGCCAGCTGCCCCTCTGGAACAGGTCCTGATACTCCCAAGGTTTTGGGTCTTCTTAGACCCTCTTTGTATAAAACACCCTCTTCTATAGGCAAGTCAGATGTCTCATTCTACTCAGCCTTGGTGGTACCTCTGAGGTTATCCACCCCGACTGGGTAAATATTTCAAGTTCACTTTTTTGTCATCCTTTTCTATTGGGTATCAGACACCTGAAGTCATAAGCAGCATTTCTAAATCATCTTTAATATTTTTGTATGTGTATTACCAGCCTCTTATTTTTCTACAAAGTATCTTTCTATATCATATCGTTGGCCTTCATGGTATCTACTTTTATTTTAGTCTGGATTTTCATCTTTCCTCATCACATTTCTATGTAGCATTTTCTGCATCAGTTCAGGAAGATTCCTTCCAAACACATATTTCTTAAATGTCTAGAAAATGGTCTCTGTGCTTGCCAATGATGTTTATCATGTTCCAGAAAACCCCATTCCTCCAACTTGGATAGGCAGTGCAACATGATGGTTAAGAGCTTGTATTTTGAAATAAAACAAGCCTGAGTTTGAATCCTGGCTCTACCACTCAGGAGCCAGGAGGCCTTGACGAAGATGCTCAACTTTTTTGAGTCTGTCTCATTTTCTAGAAAATGGGCAATGAACATGATAGTACTTACCTCATAGAGTTGTTGTGAAGATGAAATGAGATCCAAGTGCTTATCCTAGAGCCTAGTGTGCAGTAAGCATTTCATTTCATAAATGATATTATTGTTGTTATTTATTCACCATCTTCAAGAGCAGCTGTTCAATCCCAGAGCTGTTTGGCAGTTATGCAAAGGGCTAAGCAATGCCCAGTATGAACTGTCCATCAGAGCCATCACCACTGTGGGAGGTGGATGTACCAGCACTGCACCATAAGTTCATTACAGAAGAGATTGGGCCAGAGGGGAGCCAGGCCAGATGGAACACAAGGCACCAAACCAAAGAGAAAAGGGGGGGAAATCTGCCCATCAAAGCCTCAACCGGAGAGGGCAGGGGAAAAGGCCAGGGGTGGATGAGGGTGTATTTGGGGTACACAGAGGAAGGTTAAAATACAAATGGGTGAACTGTGCAGATTGGGAATGAATACCCTGAAAGGCAATACCCTCCCTGGCCCAAGACACCCTGAGGTAATAGAAGCAGAGCAGAGGAAAAGAGCCAAGACATATAAGGACCTTCTAAATTTCAAATTTCCTCTCCTGCTTCCTGACTACAGACCTGGGAAAAAAGAAGTCTGGCTTTCAGTTAGAAGACTTTGGAATGAAGCCAGTCCTGAGGAAGAGGCTAAATTGAAAATCAGGGACCTAGAGATCGGCAAACACTGTGACAGGGTCTCACACTCCGGGCCTTAGTTTCTCCACCTGAAAAGGAAAACTTCTCCCTGGAAAATGCCCCAGTTGTCCCCTATCATCCCTGGGGTGTGTGATTGGTCTAAAACACAAACATCAGGGCTGGCTGGGGTTTTCAGCAGCAGGATGCAGCATCTCAGAGACTGTCAGACAAATGACACTTTCCTGCTCCCCTCTCATTACCCCCAGGGACCAGGATGGTCACACCTGCTGATGGCCCAAAACACAACTCTTCCTGTAGGTCCCACAGAAGCTGACACAGCCTCAGTAGATTTTAAGTGGTCCACAATCAGAGACCTGCTGCTGCCTTGTACCATCTGAATCTGACAGCACCATGCACATCACTGGTAAACAGTTGTTATTCACCACCTATAATTGTTTCAAACTCTTGCCCAGAGGCACAGGAATGGATCTAATGTCATTTAGAGAATCCCAGTGGCCCAAGACGCCTATAATATTCAATGCAGTGATTCTGGGATCCCATAAGAAAAGTTATAGAGGACTTTCGAGGACTCTGCACAAACATTATGTGTGCCATTGAACTTCTGATCCCCAAGGAGATTCTACAGAACCAGGAAGCTCAGTGAGCCTCTTTCCAGGACTTGGAACTGTAAGGAATTAGGACCATGTTAAGCCCTGCCTTACCTGTCCCTTGCCCCCATTCTTTTTTTTTTTTTTTTAACATTTATTCATTTTTGAGAGTGAGAGAGACAGAGCATGAGTGGGGTAGGGGCAGAGAGAGAGGGAGACACAGAATCCGAAGCAGGCTCCAGGCTCTGAGCTGTCAGCACAGGGCCCGACACAGGGCTTGAACTCACAGAGCGCGAGATCATGACCTGAGCTGAAGTCGGACGCTCAACCGACTGAGCCACCCAGACACTCCTCCCTTGGACCCATTCTCACCCCAAATCCAACCTTCATGTGGAGCTCACCACTAACTACCCCAACACCCACCCATGATACAATGAAAGTTGATGAGCCCTCTTACTTAGGGCCTTTTAATCTGATGCTTTCTGCTCCATAGCACCCCTCCTCTACACACCTACTTCCTAATAGATCTAGGGCTTGGGACTGTGAAGACTCAAGTAAGATGAGAATGTGCCCTGACCCCCAGCCACCCAAAACTGATGTTTGCATTGCTAAGACTCTGGGCTGAAAGCCCATCCTGAACCTGGTCCTCCTGGCTGCTTATTCTCTAAGAGCATTTGCTTCCCTGATGCTTCTCCTGCCATGAGGAAGTTTAGCAGGCCAGTTTGCTGCTGGCACCTGCCACGCTGTAGCATAACACCAACACTAATGGCTGAAATAATCATAGTGACAACAACGGCTTGGTATACATGCAGAAGGTACTTGTCATCTCCTCAGGAGCCTCCTGGCCTGGGGCTCATTTGTGACACTGTGCTTGGCCCCTGGCCCACACTGTCGCAATTGCACACCAGATTTATCCGAATGGTTGACATTATCATTACTGTCATCACCATTCTTGATAACTATTAATTTATTCCTGAAAAATACATTTACTGAGGACAAACTGCATGCCAGGTACTGTGCAAGATGCTCAAGGAGTTACAAAGATCAACATCTTGGAGAAGAAGTCCACAGGGAGTGGGAAAGATCAAAAAGAATTCCAATATAGGATTATACAGACTGTCGTATATGGATATATTCCCAGTGCTTAGAAGAATATTAGACCATCGTGAGTGCTCAATAAATATGTTTCAATGAATATTGAATGAAGAAGTGAGTGGACAAATGAATGAGCATGTTAAGGGCTACAGGATATGAGAGTGGAGAAAGAGTAACTTTGTTGGAAAGAAGTCAAGGAAAGATTCCAGAGGAGGTGACTTGAGCTGAACTCTGAAAGCTGAAAAGGCAATAAAGTATACTGGTCAAGAGCATGAAGTCTGGATCTAGAATGCCTGGGTTTGAACACCAACTCCATGTTTTGGGGCATGTTACTTAACTTCTCTGTGTCTGAGTTTTCCCATCTATAAAATGCATTAATAATAGTACTTCCCTTATGATAGTACTTCCTTTATGAGGTTGTTGTAAGGATTACGTGAGTTAGTATTTGTACAACACTCAGACTATAACCATAAGTAGCACATAGTACTACTCAAGAGTTTGGTAAATAAAAACACTTGGCTAGGAGTTCATCAGACTGACAGGGTGGAAAGTTAAGGGTGTGAAGAAGAACATTCCAGACAGTGTAATGGTATTGAGGTTTCCAAAAGAATGTCATCCTTAAGAAATGGTGGGAAGGCTGTGGGGGGCAGGGGTTTGCCAGAAGATCTTAAATATCAGGGTAAGGGGTGTGGTGAGCCACGACTTTTTATTTTATTTTATTTTATTTTACTTTATTTTATTTTATAATGTTTATTTATTTTTGAGAGAGGGAGGGAGGGGCAGAGAGAGAAGGAGACACAGAATCTGAAGCAGGCTCCAGACTCCGAGCTGTCAGCACAGAGCCCGATGTGGGTCTCGATCTCATGTGAGATTATGACCTGAGCCAAAATTGGATGCTTAACCAACTGAGCCACTCAGTTGCCCTGAGCCATGACTTTTTAAAATAAACTTCTCATTTTAGAATAATTCTAGATTTACAGAAAAGTTGCAAGGTAGTACTGAGAGTACCAGAATATCCTTTACTCAGTTTCCCCTAATGGTAATATCTTCAAGGGACCCACAGTTGCTAAAGCAAGAGTATAACAAGGTCAGACACACATTTTAGAAAAGTTGCTGTAGCGGTTGTGAGGAGGAGGAATTGGAGGGAGAGAAATTTGGGGCCAGCAGACCAATGAGGGGGATGTTAGAGCCATCCAGTGGGTTGTCATGCAGTCAGGACAAAGTGTGATAAGGAGGGCATGGATGTGAGAACATTTCTTTGAATGCTCTAGAAGAGGAAAAACCAAGAGCACAGTCAGGAGCTGCAGGGCCTGGACTGGGCACCCCTCTGTCTGAGGCATTTGCCAAGAAGCTTTCCATGTTATTGGACTAGCATCTCTCACCAGGAATCTCCATGGAGAGCTCAACAGGCTGGCAGGTCTGGGGGGGTTCAGATGTACATGCAAAGCCCAGGGAGGACAGGCAGTGGCCAGAACTCCTTCCCACTACCCTGGGCTCAAGTTCTGTCCACTGTTCTAGCTCAAGAGGTGGCTGATAGGGCTATTTATTCTTAGTGACAGGTTAGATCTGCTCAGCTTCCTGGCCTCATTCAAGGAAATGGACCCAGATGAGATGAGAGCAATTGATGCAGAGTCATCCCAAACCTAGGATGTTATTAATTTGTACCGAGTATGAGATGATCGTTAAGTACACGGATCATGGCACCAAGTGGATTGGGTTCAAATCCCATCTTTACCACTTACCAACTGCATAACCTTAGGCAGGTTATTTAACTTCTCTATGCCTCAATTTTCCAATCTGTAAGACAGAGAAAATAATAGTATCTGCCTCATAAGGATGATGTAAGAATTAAATGAGATAATTAATATATGACAAGAGTATATAACAGCTCATAGGATATATTAGGTCTTATAGATTTAATTTGTTTGATTAATATGTTTAAATGTTTCAATTAATGATTAATAATACTGCTATTATTTCCATTTTTCCATTAGTATGAGCAGATACTAATTCAGAAGAACTTTGAAAAACCCTCTCCGTGACCAAACAGCTTCTGTATTTGGTAATTGTCCCACCTAATATGTCAATATTTACACTAAGTGGTTAAAAAAAAAAGTTAAAGCAACAGTTGCACACAAGGTTCGCTCTAGGTAGAGAGCTGTTTGGCAGCAAGAAACAGAAATGCACCCAAGCCAACTTAATAAATGGTTGCTTATATTGGAAGGGCATAGGGGAAACTCGCTGAACCTCATTCCAGCAAGTAAAGTCGATATGCTACAGAACTAGAAAATCATCAGACAACAACTCCCCACATTGTTCTCTCATGGGGCCTCATGATTTCTTGCCTCTACATTTTTCTGCATATCTGCTCCACTCTTCTCTAAGGAAACCAGCTTTCTCTGTTTCCACATACACGATAATGGCTATCTCCCAATACATGCAAAGTAAGAAAAAATCTGATTGGCCTAGGGAGTAGACATACATTCCTTTCCTACTCCCACCTAATCTCCATGACCAGTAGATAGGATTGAGGGATACAGAGGCATCCTCCTCTGGAAGAAAATATGCATGGGAAGAATGTGAAAGGCATCTCTAGAAAATTGTCCTCTTTCCTGAAATTAAATAAAACTGATGATTACTGAAAAAATATTTGTCAACATTGGTGGGATTTAATATTTGAATGTAGAAGATAAACCTAGAAATTTACCTGGAGCCCTAGAAACACCCTTTTCCCTGGTGGCTTGCCTGAGCCCAGCCCCTGCTTGCCTGGTTTCCACTGTTTCTAAGCTCATTTTCCAAAACCCAGAGGTCCCCCAGAAGATCTGATCATGTTGGGAGAAAGAGGGCTCCAGGAACTGTTTCTGGCTATTTAACATAACCCAAGACAGGAGAAAACCTCTCCTAGGCCTATGTCACCAGAACTCCCTCCCAGAATTGTCCGACCTCACAGACAGGGCCTAAGGTGAAGAGAAAGAACCAGGCTTGGAGAAAGAACCTAAGGGCCAGGCTTGGAGAAAGAACCTATTCTTCTAGAAGCAGCCGTCCATCCTTTGTATTAGCTACACTTTGCAGTGTTCCCCAACTTTGCATTCACTAGATGTTCACAGAGATCCTGCAGAGCTGAAATTTTTGTCCCCATTACCCAGCTAAGAAAATTGAGTTTAGATGAGGTGAAGTGACTTGTCCAAGGTCACACCGTTAGCTGTTGATCTGAGACTGGAACCTAGGCTTATTGGACTCCCAGCCAGAATTCCACTGTATTGCTCTGGCTGACAATGGTTTGGGGAGCAAGATTGTAATCTGGGGAGAATATATAGAAGGCTAAGGTTTGCAGGAGGCCAGAGGTGCAGAGTTAACTAGCTTCTCAGCCCCTCAAGGACAAATGGCCTGATGAGGCTGGTTGAGGACTGTAGAGAATGAGGAATCGATCTGCCATCCCATGTGAAAATGGATTGTAGCCCCAGCCTGTGTGTGTCAATGGAGCTGATTAGCACTTGTGTGAGTCTCTAGCCATCGATTGGCAGGTGAGAATCGTTCTGGGACCAGCAGGGAGTCAGTCCTATCCCACTGTCATCCCTACCAGCCTCTCCCTCCACAGAGGTTTCCTCCCCTTTCTGCCACCTGAAGTCTCAAGTCATTCTCCAACTCCTAGACCCAAATGGTGCTCAGAGGAGGGCATGGCTGGTACTCACATAATTCAGCCATGCTAGGTGCAGCTGGTAGAAGGACATGTGGCCTTTATAAAAGGCACTGCCTGCTTGGAGGGGTCAGTGTAGTGAGTGGGTGCAGGGTTTAACTTGGAGCTTATAACACTCCATGGAAAAAGCAAGGGCTGTGCCACATATTGACAATGTGACCTTGGGCAAGTCATTTGCCCCTCTGGGCCCCAGTTCTCCATGTGTATGTGTGATGGTTGATTTTACATATCAACTCAACTAGGCTAAGAGATGCCCAGTTAGCTGGTAAAACGTTATTTATTCGTGTGTCTGTAAAGGTGTTTCTGGAAGAGATTAGGATTTAAATCAGTAGACTGAGTAAAGAAGATCCACCCTCACCCACATAGGCAAGCATCATCCAATCTGTTGATGGGCCCAAATAGAACACAATGGCTGAGGAAGGGTGAGTTCTCTTTTTCTCTTCTTGAGCTGAGATATCCCTCTTCCCTGCCTGCAGACATCAGAGCTTCTGGTTCTCAGGCCTTCAGACTCAGGCTGAATTATACCACCCGCTTTTTTGGTTCTCCAGCTTGTAGATGGTATGTCGTGGGACTTCTCAGCCTCCATAACAATGTGAGCCAATTCCTATAATAAATTTCCATATATATATATATATATATGTATATATATATATATACATATACACATATATATGTCTAAATATATATCCTATTGGTTCTGTTTCTCTGGAGAACCCTGAATAATACAGTATGGCATTAAAAATAACTTTTCTCACTGGATTGTTTGGATTAAATAAGGAAGTGTATATAAAAGTACTTTGCAGTCCCTGGCACATAGTAATTACTTGGAATTGATTCTCCATTCTCCTCAAGAGGCACCCATTCTGGTAAGCCTTCTCTAGTTAATCCCAGTTCTCTCTTTCTTTTCATCTTTTGAGTGTCATGTGCAAGTCACAGCAAGAACCTCAGTGTTTTCTGTGACCTGGAGAAGTTCTGTCTCTAAGGAAGCTCGGCCCATAGTATTGGGTTGCCTTTGGGGGAACGAATTGCCAAATTCCAGCAAGGGAAGGTAGGCTCAGATTCATCAGATTCCCCAAATTTCATCTGGGCTTAGAGGTTCTAGCCCAAGCTTGTTACATGGTATATAGGGGTGCCCTGAGCACTCTTGTGCCTGTCAGGCAATGACCTCTCCCATTACCCCCAATTGTACCTAGTCCACATGGCAGGCTTCCTTCACTAGTTTTCTCTCCTGTCCCTCCAAGGCTGGAGCTCTTCCCACTTGGTTGTAGCCTTGATTTCCTGCCTTGAACTTGTCCCAGGGGTGTGGACTTACCTGCTAGTGGCTGGTCTTCTTTCACAAGAGCTTGGCCTCCCCCTTGCCTTAGTTGGCCACTGTGGGACCACTGAAGGTCTCTATGCTACAGCCAGAGGGGAGCATCTTCTTAAACCCCCAAATTTGGAGAGTGTGACTTAGAGTTATAAACTCATATTAACCCTCAGGCTATAGTGGTAAATGAGAGAATTTTGGTCAGAACCATGGATAGAAGCAACAGGGTTTGGGGTGCCTGGTGTTGAGGATGAGTTCAGCAGCCGCGACTCCTGGCTGTAGCAGCCACTAGAGGCACAAAGTCAGAACCATGGACAGATGTCACAGACTGTGTTACGCTGAAAGAGCTGTCTTTAAGATCCTGGACTATTCAAGATTCTTCTGATTATAAGAAATGGAAACCTACTTTAAACCAGCCTAAGCTAGTGTTTGGTTGAGCTGGATGAGTGAGGTGGGCTGTATGGTGGCAGTGAATGCCAAGACTTGTTGCAATGAATAGTGGAAAGTTATAGGCACATCCCCCTTCACCTCAAAGTAAGATGTGATTTCTTTCTTCTTTTTTTTTTCACATATAATTTTCTTTTTCTTCCTTTTTTCAAATTTAAATCCAAGTTAGTTAACATATAGTGTGTATTGGTTTCAGGCGAATTTAGTGATTCGTCACTTGCATATAACACCCAGTGCTCATCCCAACAAGTGCCCTCCTTAATGCCCATCATCCATTTAGCCCCTCCCCCCACCCAGCTCCCCTCCAGCAATCTTCAGTTTGTTGTGTTTTTATGAATCTCCATGGTTTGCCTCCCTCTCTGTTTTTATCTTATTTTTCCTTCCCTTCTCCTATGTGCATCTGTTTTGTTTCTTAAATTCCATATTTTGTTTCTTAAATTCCACATTCTATCCACATTGTTGCAAATGGCAAGATTTCATTCTTTTTGATTGCCAAATAATATTCCATTGTATATATTTACCACATCTTCTTTATCCATGCATCAGTCAATGGACATTTGGGCTCTTTCCATAATTTGGTTATTGTTGATAGTGCTGCTATAAATATTAGGGGGTGTGTGCTCCTTCAAATCAGCATTTTTGTACCCTTTGGAAAAATACCTAGTAGTGCAATTGCTGGGGATAGCAAGGTAGTTCTATTTTTAATTTTTTGAGGAACCTCTATACTGAGTGGCTTTAACAGACTCAGGGCTATTCAGGTTATCTATTTATTCTCAAATAATTTGAGGAAATTATATTTTTATCCAATTTTTATTGGTGAAAATTTGTTCATAGCATCACCTGATTAACCTTTTGATTTTTGTAGGATCTGTAGCAATAAACCCCTTCTGCCTCCTTATATTAATATTGGTAATTTGTATCTTTCCATTTTTCCTGATGAGTCTGACTAGAGACTTATAAACTTCATTGATTTTTCATTATTCTTTCCACAACCTCCACCGTGCCAATTTAGAACATTATCATTTTATTGTGGCAGCCTCCTAAGAGGCCTTCATACCCTGGCCTCCCACTCCAGTACGCTCTGCCAACTGCTGCCAAATGATGCTTCCTCAAAGGTCTCTTTCATCTGGGACTTTCACTGGATCTACATCACTTTTGAATAATTTCCAGACCCTTGCACTTGACACCCAAGGCTCTCCCCACCATCTGACAAATATTCACATTTCCAGTCATCACCCACTCCTCCCCTGCACGAATCCTCCTCACATTTGTCATTGTCATTAAATTTAGGTGATTTCTCAGCAATGTGCTTCTATAACTCCTCAACTCCGGTTGATGCGGGACAAACACCAGACTCAGAGTCTGAAGACCAAGACTGGAAATGAGAATTATCCCATTATGGGCTATATGGCCCATTTTTCATCTGAAATATAGGATACTAATGCTTACTTGTGGAGTTATTCTTAATTCATACAGCAAGTACTTGTTGAAGGAATATGCCCTGAGGTTTACCTGCATACCTGCGTGCATGTATGCACATAATTGTACTTGCATGGAAAGCAATGCTGCTGTTCAGCACAAAAGGATATGTCCTGAAGACAAATACAAAGAATAATAATAGATAGCATTTACTGAGTGTTCACTATACAGTTAACCCTTGAACAACAGGGTATTAAGGATGCTGACCTCTTGCACAATCAAAAACCCACACATAAATTTGACTCCCAAAAGAATTAACTACCAATAGCCTACTGTTGACCAGAAGCCTTACTGACAGTATGAACAAGCCATCAACACATATTTTTGTATGTTATGTGTATTATATACTGTATTCTTACAGAAAAAAGCAATTTAAAGAAACTATGAATAAAAGCATGAAGAAAATACATTTATAATACTGCATTATATTTTAAAAATCCACATAAGTGAACCTGTGCAGTCTAAACCTGTGTTGTTCAGTAGTCAACTGTATTTGTTGGCTGAGTGACTACTGTATTAGGCTCCAGGGCTATGGCAGTAAGCAGACAGACCAAACTTCCTGCCCTCTGGGAGTTTACATTTAATCCTTACATTCTAATCCTACATTTAATCTTCTGGAAATCTGGATGGTAGGCTGTATTCTTTTCATTTTTAATTACAAAACTGTAATTGTGGTAAAATATACATAACATAAAATTTACCATTTTAACCATTATAGATGGATATATATATAACCATCTGTAGAACTCTTTTCATTTTCCAACACTGCAACTCTGTACCCACTAAATATTCTCCCTGTCCCCCAGCCCCTGCCAACCACCATTCTACTTTCTGTCTCTGAATTTGACTAATCTAGGTACTTCATATAAATGGAATCACATAGTCTTTTTTGTAACTGGCTTATTTCACTTAGCATAATGTCCTCAAATTTCATCCATGTTGTAGCATATGTCAGAATTTCCTTTTTTATTAAGGCTGAATAATATACCACTGTACATTTCTTTTTTGAAGGCAAATCAATACATGTACATGATTTTTAAAAGTCAGCTAGTACTACTACCTCTGAATATCTAAATAATATGCTTTTATGTTAGTTTTTAATCTAGTAATATATTATGAAAGATAATTCAATCCTGTAGCACTCCAACCTTATACCTCTCCCTCTTGCATCCTTCTAATATAATTATATCACAATTTTTGGTTAAATCAATATTCAGAGTTTGCCTTATTGATTTTGCACACATGGTTCACTGCTGACGCTAAAGTTGTATTACTTTTCCTGTACAATTTTTTAAATCTTCCTTTGTATTAACAGCCTTGTTTTATCTCCTTTCTCCCATTTTCTTAGTTTTCCACATCCTTATGAGTTCTCCCTAAACTTTTCAACAGAATGTAAAAAGAATCTTCTGAATGCTATTTTCCACATGCAAGGCACTGGGTGACTCAGCCACTTAAGCATCCAACTCTTGATTTCAGCTCAGGTCATGATCTCACAGCATGGAGCCTGATGCAGGGCTGGATCCCACAACCCTAGGATCATGACCTGAGCCAACATCAAGAGTCAGAAGTTCAACTGACTAATCCATCCAGGCGCCCCTCTGGTTCACTTTTTAAACAGAAAAAGCATCCAGTCCCTGCCAGGTTATGGAAGATGTAGTCAGGTATCTGTATGTAATGAGGAAGGGGTCTGTTTCTTATGTTCCCTTGTTCCCATTCTCATGTTCCTAGTATGATGCCTCACTCCCATCTTCTGCTGTAATTGCTACCTCTGATATCTGTTCTTTCCCTGGCCCTGGGTCTTCAATTGGATGACTCCTCTTTGGCATCCTTTGTGGTAGCACCTGCTATGCAGCTATCCCAGCTCTGCCAACTCTTCCATCCACTTGCTAATCTTCCAAAAATGTGTTGACATCTGTGGTCCACCATTGCCTCTTTTATATTCCTTTACTTTTATTTTAGTGAGGCTTGTTGAGGGAGCAGATATAAATGCATGTCTTCCATCTGCCACACTTAACCAGAAATCCAAAGACTTCACTCTTAATTACCATGCTATATTGCCTCTCAAATGAGACAGTACCTCTGGGATCCTACAGCCCAATGAGGATGAAATGAGGTTACACATGTGAACATACTTTGTAAGCTCTAAAGAGCTCTGTGAATGAGCCAGTCTATGTTAAATTCCCCTACCAAAGTTCCCTCCTTCCTTCTCTCTGCTCTCTGATTCCTCCTCATCTCCAAGGTACAGCTCAAGCTTATCTCCTCCTTGGGGCCTTCCCTGACCAACCCAGCTAACAAGATGGCCCTGAGCCTTGGGCCCTGAGCCACTACAGGATTCTCTGTGCACCTCCCCTAAGCAATGCTACTTTATTCCACTGTGCGCACAGAGCTAGTGGCCAAGATGCATAGTAAAATGTGGATCTTTCAGTGTACAACAAAAGAGCTTTCCTCCTCCTTCCAGGCAAGAGACACAGGCATGGCCAAACAAGGATGAGGTTTGGGGCAGGGGAGAAGTGTTTTGTTTCTTTGATATTGAGTTTAGGAGTCAAAGTAGCTTCCATTGCCTGCAATCTGAGCTGTGGCCACAGTCCTCCAGGTCTACCTCCTCCCTCTTGCCTCTTCTCCTCTCTCTAGATGTCTCCTCCAGGCAGAGGGGGCAGTGGCTGCACCAACAAGTGTATGCCACTGGTCCAGAGGCCATGCCCTTTCACTCCTTCCCTCTCACCAGAGCTTTGATGTGGGTTCTGAGAGCTTCAGTTTATATCCGCAGAGAGCTTAGGCCAGGGTGGTGGTGGAAAAGGGACTGGTCTCTGGCCAGAAATAGTTGGTCTTGACCTCAAAAATATCCTGACCAGCAGCATTGTTCACAATAGCTAAAATGTGATTAGTAAAATGTGTTGTATACCTGAATATTATTCAGCCTTAAAAGAGGAAATTCTGACATGCTACAACCTGGATGAATCTTGAAGACACGCTTAGTGAAATAAGCCAGCCATAGAAAGACAAATACTGTCTGATGCCACTCATATGAAGTGCCTAAATTAGTCACATTCAGAGACAAAAAGTGGAATGGTGGTTGGCAGGAGGTTGGGGGAGGGACAAATGGGAAGTTATTGTTTAATGAATACAGAGTTTCAGTTTTACAAGATGAAAAAGTTATGGAGATGGATGGTAGTAATGGTTGTACAACAATGTGAATGAACTCCATGCCACTGAACTGTACACTCAAAATGGTTAAAATTGTAAATTTTATGTTACATGTATTTTACCAAAATAGAATAAAAATGGCAAAAGAAGAGATCCTGATTATTTTCCAAGAAACAGATTCTGTCTGAGTCTTTATGGAACATTCCATTGGAGTGAAATATACCATCTTGTGTTCCCTGACTGGTGTGATTATTATGAAGGAACCTGAGCTTTCCCTGAGGACTGCAGCTGCAAGGAACTCTCTCAGGGTCACTATTTCTGTCCTGGAGTGCCTTGGAAATACACAGGTGCACACACACACACACACACACACACACACACATTCCCAGATTGCCTGGCACAACTCTGTGTGTAAGAGCAGCACTACCTAACCTGTGTGTGTGTACTAGGGCAGAAATCCAATCCCTCTGCATTGTTCCCTGTCCTACCCAGACCCTTCATCTTGGAGACCCTTGAAGCAGAGATGGATTTGGCTGGAAATAGCCAGCAGGAGCAGCTAGGTGGGAGAATGGCCAAGAAGAGAAAGATAATAAGGAGGTCATGTCACTGTGGTCTGCCTCCACCCTGCTACAGACCTGTAACCCTGGGAGTAGAAGGGTGTTCTTCCTGTCCCAGGGCTCAGGATCCCAATTCCCCACTTCTTTTCTGTCTGGAGCTTGATATGTGGCTAGTCTGAATCGATATGAGCTGTTTAAGTATAAAACACATATCAGAATTTAAAGACAGTAGAAAAAAATTAAGAATGTAAAATATCTCATGGGAAAAATCTTTTTATATGAATTATCATGGGAAAAATGTTTTTATATGAATTATATGCTGAAAAGATAGCCTTTTGAATATGCTACTGGGTTAAATAAAATACATTAAAATTAATTCCATCTGTTCCTTTTTACTTTATTTAATTACATTTGTAGTTTGCATTATATTTATGTTGGACAGCACTAACCTGCTGCCTGTCCTGATCCCAGACTGCTTGGCTGGGCCCTGATCCACTACTTGGATCTTATAATTCCTTTCCACAGAAATGGGACCTTTGTCACTGTGGGGGTCCCTTGCTGAATGGACTAACAAATGGAATAATGCTGTATGCACCTGACGTGGACATCACCCCCCGCCTGGACTCCTCCCCACTGTTCCTTCTAGCAAGAGCATGCCCTCTCCTCCTCCCCAGTGTCCATTCTGCCTGAAGTCTGAGCACATGCTGGGTCTCTGGCTAGACCCAGGAAGTCCCTGACACGCTGGGCTCACACCATCTGCCAGGAGAAGGCCAAGTGGCCACAAACACTATATCTTTTTCTTATTTTTTCCTCCTTCCTTCTTATCCGCCCTTTCCTCCCCCCACCAGTTCTTCTCTTTTTTAAAAGTCTAATTCTGAGCAGCCGGCTCTGTTCAGCCTGACTGGTTTGTTATGGCTTATAATCTGCGCCAGGATTAATTAGCTAATTACTGACAAACGTCCGCTGGCAAGATTCTGCTCCAGCTTGTCAGCTTGAAGTGTTTAATTATTTTAATCATTTACTTTCATCTTCAAAATTTATGCTGCCAAGAGAGTTGCAGGGCATCTTTTAATTATGATTTGGGGTTTCTGCTGGGCTGTGTTCTGTTCCTGGGGATAAGGGATATTATTTTTTACTAGTCTTCCACCAAGGCCTGAACACCCTTCTACTCCCAGCGCCCAGCATCGTGCTCTGTGGATTGGAGATGAAGAGAGAGCCCAGATCTGCTCTGGACATTGCCTCTTCTCCGCCTCCATGGTATGCATTGGAGCATGATATGAATTTGCATTTTGTGAGTACCTATTATGTGCTGGACATCATGCTACATATTTATCGATATTATTTCATGCTTGTGAGTACATAAACACAAAGAGCATGGAAACAGCCTGAGAACTGAACAGAGTGGCCTAGGGTGATCAGTGGTGAGGAGAAACATAAGGAATGAGCTTATTTTATTCGTCTATGGAATAATTTACTTACAGTCAAGTGAGGTCACCTAAAATATAAAGCTCTGTGATGTCACATATGTGTACACCACCACCTAGATCCATGTACCCCAGAAACCCCTCTATGCCCCTCCAGATCAATACCTCCCAAAGGTAATCACTTCTAACTTCTATCACAATAGATTCATTTTGTCTTGTCTTCACTGTCATATAAATGAAATTATATGGTAAGTCCTCTTTTACGTATGACTTCTTTCACTATGCATTTTGTGTGGAAGGTTCTTTAGTATAAATCATAGTTCCTGCCCAAGGCTTTGGTTTGGGTCCAGGAGAGATATTTAACCCAAGTCTTTAGAGAGACTTGGCCATGGCTTCATTTCTTATTAGCATTGTCCCGAAAGTGAGTTTGGTTATTATTTTTCTCCTTCATTCCCTCTTCTTCTCTACTTCCTCTTCTGTCTTCTCTTCCTGCCCCTCTCTCTTCTCTTCTCTCCCCCCTGCCCATAGACACATTTATCACCATGTCCTATTAGAAAGTTATTTCTGAGCATCAGTCTATGCCATTCTGGATGCAAAGGTTAGGTGTTTCTCAATGAGACATGGTTGTCAGAGGGGGATTGTGAAGCACAAAAGATTGTGTCCCCTGTTACAGATTGGATGGGTTGGATTCCATTCTCCAAAAAAGACATGTTAGAATCCTAGCCCCCAGTACCTGGTAATGTGACCTTATCTGAGGTAAGGTCTTTACAGAAGTAATCCAGTTTAAATGAGGTCATTAAGGTGGGTCCTAATCTGATATGACTACTGTCCTCATAAAAGGGGGAAATTCAAACACAGACACACACATCGACATCCCCCTGTGAAGATGAAGGTATAGATGGGGGTGATATTTGTACAAGTCAAGAAATACCAAAGATGGCTAACAATCCACCAGAAGTTGGGAGAAAGGCCTGGAACAGACTCTTCTTCACATCCCTCAGAAGGAATCAACCCTGTAGACATCCTGATCTCAGACTTCTGGCCTCCAGGTCTGTGCAACAAATTCTGCTCTTGAAGCCACTTTGTTGTACTTTGCTATGGTAGCCCTAGCAAACTAATCCAGCCCCAAAGAGAGCTCTGGTTGGTCTTTCTGAATCTGTGTCATGGGACCAAGAGCAACCTCTACAGGATCTTCTCTGCTGGAGCCACCAAGGGTTAACCCAGCCCTGGTCTGGGAGGACTTAGGCGACAGCTCAGAGCTAAGAGACTAAGGAGAAGAGAAAGATCAGTTTAATGAGCTCAGTAATGCCATTAATGAGGACCAGGCAACATCCAGGGGGCTTCTGTGACGGCCTCCACCAGGGCAAGACAAGCTGAAGGATGCCATGAGCCTGGCCATGGCAGACTCTGATGTGATGTGATCTGTCCTCTTTATGCCTGGGTTGGGGATGGGGGTGGACACAGAGAGTCTTTGTGCAGTGACCAAGATGGCATGAGACTCCCCACCCCCCCAGCCCGCCCCAGACTCGGGTGTGATTCTGTACGTGGCATCATACTTTCTAACACACAGTGCATACCTGAACACACCCTCACACATGCCTGCACATAACGGCCAGCTTCAGCAAAGGCGCTCTGCTCTCTGTGTTTCCCTTCTCCCACTCACTCCCACCCTTGATGTTCCATCTGGAACAGTTTGCATCACGGTAATGCAATTGGGCATCTGGCTAGTCTGTCTGGCAAATGCATAGAGAAACTTCTGCCCAAATCCTACAAAACCTTCTTTCCCTGTTATTTCATGGGAATAACCTACCTACCCCCCCCCCCAACCTCTCATCCCACCTCCATCCAAGGGTCCCATCCCTAAGGTCAGAGTCAGGTCTTACTGCCTCTCCCAGAGCCAAAGATTGCCTAACAAGCCCCTCCTCACCTATAACCAAGGGCTCTCCCTAACCTGTCCCTGGAAGCTCATGTGGAGCCTGGGTCCCTGTCTCAGTCTGTATCTCCTATGACTAACTAGCTTATGGTGAGTTGCGTGCTGACAGGACATGGAGTGGATCTCCCACCATTATCTATCTGATAATCTCAATCATAGGTGAATCTCAGTCACAGATGAGCATAAGACCTGTGCCTGGGGGGCTTATAATGAAGTAAGGAGCAAGGAGAGAAACAGGATGGGACCTGGGCTCTAGCCCTGGTTCTGCCTTTAGGACAAGCCACAAGCCACTCTTTTTCTAAGTCTGTTTCCTCATCTGAAAAATGGGGACAGTAATCTCTACTGTACATAATTATGCAGGTTAAGTAAGGATATAAGATGTAAACTGCATGTGGTATAAGCATACAGCCCTAAAAAGGAAGGAAACTTTGACACATGTTACAACATGAATGAACCTTGAGGACATAAGGATAAATGAAATAAACAAGTCAAGAAAGGACAAATACTGCATGATTCTACTCATATGAGGTCCTAGAGTAGTCAAGTCCGTACAGACAGAATGTAGAATGGTGGCTGTCAGAGGCTGTGAGGAGAGGGGAACAGGAGTTATTTCATGGGCACAGAGGTGTGTCTGCAAAGTGAAGAATTCTGGAGCTGGAGGGTAGTAACAGCTACACAACAATGTGAATGTACCTAACATGAATGTGCTCAACAAAGTGAACGTGAGAAGGGTCGAAGGGTTGGGGGTGGACATTGAATAGGAATGGGACAGATGTTTCCAGATTCCAAGTGAGAGATATCCAGGCGGGAGACAGAGACCAGGGAGTTGGAAGAACATGACTTGGATAGAGATGAGATTTATAGATAGGAAAAGCACATTGGAGTCCACTCCAGCATTTATTGTTTTTAATTTAAATTTTTAAAAACATTTTAACATTTATTTATTTTTTGAGAGACAGACACAGAGCATGAGCTGGGGAGGGGACAGAGAGAGAGGGGGAGTCACAGATTCCGAAGCAGGCTCCAGGCTCCGCGAGCTGTCAGCACAGAGCCCGACACAGGGCTCGAACTCATGAACCATGAGATCATGACCTGAGCCGAAGTCGGATGCTTAACCGACTAAGCCACCCAGGTGCCCCTGTTTTTAATTTAATTTTAATTTTAATTTTAATTTTTTTATTTTAGAGACAGAGAGTGAGAGCATGTGCACAAGCAGGGGAGAGACGGGGAGGAAGAGAGAGAATTGCAAGCAGGCTCCATGCCTAGCACAGAGCCTGACACGGAGCTCAATCTCACAACTGTGAGATCATGATCTCGAGATCATGACCTGAGCTGAAATCAAGAGTTGGCAGTTCAACCGACTGAGCCACCAAGTTTCCCCACCCTAGCATTTAAAGGGTGGGTGGAGGGGCACCTGGATGGGTCAGTTGGTAGAACATGCAACTCTCGATCTCAGGGTTGTGGGTCCAAGCCCCATGATGGGCATGGAGCCTATATACATACATACATACATAAAGTAAAATAAATAAAGGGGGAGTGGAGAAAGAGAAGCAAAGGACCAAGCATGAAGTATCACAAAGGAGGAAAGAAGATGAACATAGAGTGTTGTTTTTCACTTTTCCTTAAAAGTAGTTTCACATGCAACATGGAGCCCAACACAGGACCTGAACTCACAACCTTGAGTTCAAGAGTCAGATGCTTAACCCACTGAGCCACTCAGCCTCCCCAAGCATAGAGTGTCATCACAACACAAGGGAGGAGGAGATGGTCTCAGAAGAAAGGCAAGGTCCACAGTGTCAAATGTTTTAGATGGGTGGTGAGAAAGGCCACTGGGATTGGCATTCATATTTATTGGTAGCTCTATCAAGAGTGGTGGGGCAGAAGCCAGACTGCAGTGTTTTGAAAGATAATGGAAGGGAAGGAAGTATATCCACTGATCACAACTATTCTTCCAAGAATTTTGGAAGTGAATGGAAGGAGAATATTTGAATGATGGTTTGAGGTAAGCCCATTTTGGAAGGGAGAAGACCTAAGCAAGTTTATAGGCAAAAGAAGGAGCCAGTAGATTAGGAGACAATGAAGATGCAAATTGAAGATACAGAAGAGTGAAGGGGTGACTAAGAGCTCATTATGTCTAGGCTCCCTCTGAGCATCCCCTGTCCCTGTCCTGTGTGCAGTCAGAGAGCCCAGACCGACTCAGGCTCTACCTGTGCTGACAAAGGGGACCCCTTTGCCCTTTCACATGGGCAGATGTGGGTATGCTGACACTGAGATTAACCACACATACTCTCATTCCCATCCTCAGACTCAATATACCCTTTCCAACACACTGGACACATAGAACACATTGTTAATTTAAGCACAACTTTTATAGAATATTCCATCTTATGTTCTTCACAAGGTTGTGAAAAGCATAATGAAATGAAAAGCATATATCTAAATGCTCTGTAAAATATGAATAACACAAATACAGAAAAACCTTGGTTTGCGAGCATAATTTGTTCCAGAAACATGCTTGTAATCCAAAGCACTCATATATCAAAGTGAATTTCAAGAACCATTGGCTTAGTTGTGATCATGTGACATTCGACGTCATATATTACTCATATTGCAAGACAACGCTCGTTTATCAAGTTGAAATTTATCAGAAACGTTTGCTCATCTTGCAGAACACTCACAGAACAAGTTACTCACAATCCAAGGCTTTACTGTATTAGGTATTGTTACTATAATTTTTGATAAACAGGTTCATACAAATACACCTACACATAAGCCCCAAATGCAGAGGCTTTCATACATCAACCTTGCACACACAGATTCACACACAAGCTCACATTGTTTGAATGGTGCCTATCTCTTCACACTGGCCCACGAGTCCACTAAGACACACTCACACACTCCTCTGTAGACCTACACAAATATGTATGGGTTAAAACACACGCACAGTCTACTACATTACCATATAAATCTACACATGTCCAAGTTCATAAGCACACTTTCACTGAAAAAGACACTCATGTACTCCCATTTAGGCTCACATACGTGCAGGTAAATTTGTGCACACACACTCACAGAGGACCACATGGCTGCACAAAATTAAGCTGAAAGTCTTCCAGCCTGAGGAGAGTTGACTCGACATCAATGAGCCAGGGAGGACGTGATTTTGCCAACCTGTAGATTTGTGCCAAGACATTTGTATCATCAGAGATGATGAATCTATCTGTCTTGTGCCAAGGCAGGGAAGCAGAGAGAGAGAGAGAGAGAGAGAGAGAGAGAGAGAAGGTTTGGAAGAACAGAACTCTTCCCTCTCTCTCTTTGTCTGCCTCTTTTTAGATGCCCAAGGGTCCCAACTCCGATACTTCTGGGCAGAAGCTGGGGATCCTCAGAGCCACAGTTCCTGTCCTTGGAGAGCCCCCGTCCCCCATACCAATGCCACAGTCATCAGATACATCTCATAGGATGTCTGCACAAACTCAGTTGCCCCAAGCCTCTTCTCTCCTGGTTTCACTACTGCATCCCCAGCAGGTGAGCAGTGTGCATGCAGATGGACCTCCACTTGGGTGATGAAAAAATGGAGTGAGAGAAAGGAGGAACTCTATCCAGGAAGTGGTACATGTTTGTTTCATCAGGGCCTCAGCCTGGCACATAGGCCTTTTCACAAACCTCCAACTAGTTCCCAGCCTTTCCTTAAACAGCTGCTTTAATCCCTCTTGTCAAACCCACATTTCCACCACCTCCTGGCTTCACTCTCAGCACATAATTTCGCCCCTTTCTTTACAGAGAACATACATAGTTTAGAGACCATCAGAAGCAGACACTTTTAGCTTCCTGAACATTCCCCAATAGAAACCTCCTCAAATTTGTTCTCATTCTTACGACAGGTCCACAACTAACTGCTCACTGATGCTCTGCATCCCACCCCTCCCATCTTTTCTAGAACCTTTCTCCATCACCTATTCCCTACCTCCTATATCTTCAGTCTCTTGTTCTCCACTAGATCCTTCCCCTTGCATTTAAATATGCTCATATCCCTCCCATCTTAAAAACAAGTTATTCTTCTATAAAACATTTCCTTCTATCTGCCATTCTGTCTCCCTCAATTCATTGCCAGTTTTCTTTGAAAAGTTGTGTCCTCTCACTCTATCCTCTTCTTATGGCCCTGCATTTCCCAAATCACTACAATATCTTCTATACTCCACCCACCCCCACTCCACCCACACACAGCTGCCCACCAAGGGTACCAGCCATGTCTTTTGAACTGACTTCCCAGTCACTATAGTTGGAAGCTTTTGGCAGCCTTGGATGTTATTGACCAGTCCTTCCTTGGGACTCTCTCCCCCGGTTGTCTTCTCTCTTGGCAAGTTTTGACTCTTTCATCTTCCTCTCACCTCTCTGGCCACTTCTCATTGGCTTCTTCCTCCTCTGTCTTATTCTTCAACTTTCCATGTCCAATCAATATTAATTCTGTAACTTCTACCCCCTAAAGATCTCTAAAGGAAGAGAAGTCTACTTCTCTTTTCGCCAAGTGAAGCTTTCAGCTTTAATCTTGATTCAAACAACACCCTCCTAACTAGATTCCCTGGATCCATTCTTGCCTTTCTTAACTTACTATGTACACCTCATCTGAGTTATCCTTTTAAAATACAAATATGATTATATCATTCTACTACATAATATCCCTCATTGGCCTCTCATTGCCTATACGATAAAAATCCAAACACTGAAAGAAGTCTTAACAAGGCCTATGTTCAGATCCCACTCTCACCTTCTCCTGTAGCCTCACCTCTCACACCTACCCCCTTGCCCTCTACATGCCTTTTCTATTTGGCTAAGCCCTTTTAAGATCCTCAAATACAGGATGCTATCTTTTGCCTTTAGGAATTTGAACATGGTATTATCTCTGTCTAGAACACTTCCCTACCTTCACTCCCTCCCTTTTCCTAAATAACTTGTCCTTCAGGGCTCAACTCCACCATTGGCTCCACCTTAAAACCCTCCCGACTCCATCCACCCTTTCATTCATCTGTTCATTTATTAAGCGAGAGTACCTGTATGTAAACTTTAAGACCCTCAAGGAGAATTCCCATTCCACCCATGGACCTGCTAGGAAAAAGAAAATGAGGGAAGAGGACTGTAGGGTCCTAACTACTTGATGGGAGGCAAAACTACTGAGAAAGAGGGTTCACTGAGCACAGAATGGCAATACATAGAAAAATAAAAGTCAATATTGAGAACTATGAGATTTCTCCCACGTATGTTTCAGTTAAAGTTTCCTCTCTGAGCATAATGAACTTACAAAGGGACAGAGAGGGAACTCTATATGACCAGGAGAACCAATTTCATAACATATCATATTTATTGGGCACTACGGGCACTAGATAATCTACCACAATCCTTGTGACAAGATAAGTATTATGATTCCCATTTTGCAGATGAGGAAAATAAGATCCAGAATAGTTGGGTTATTTGTCCAAAGTCTCACAGCAAATTCATGGCAGAGTCACAGTCAGACCTCCTAAGTCTATCTGAACCCAAAGCCAATTGTCGGTCTTGGCATTCTCCTGCCCAGGGAGTAGGTTTCAAGGGAGGTTCAAATACACCAAGGAGATGGGGAGCCCATTGGTAGTTTCCACATTTAATGCCCCCATGACACCCATCCTATGTGTGCTGACAGTTTGACAACTTACACAGCAGCTGGTTTGCTCGGAGGAGATCTCTGTTAATTAAAATAGCGCAAAGGGAGAGCGGCGCACAAACCATGTCAGTGGGTAATTAATGCAAAGGAGGGCCCAAGAGTGCAGAAATGCTCAGCCTCTACCTGACAGAGCCCAGCTTCACTCATTGCCCCCAGCTCAAAGTTGCCACTTTGTTCCTCTGGCCACAAGCTGCTACCTGCCTCCTACTCCATTGATGGGGGTGGAGGACCTGTCCCCTGGGCCAGAACCTGGGCTACTATTCTTACAGGGTCCTGGCCCTCTCAACCTCCTCTGAACTGTTCATCTCTCCCAGGGATCCAGGAGGACAGGATGAATCAGAGATATGCCATCCATAGCCCAGGGCTTTGGGACATCATCTCTAAGAAAGAGTTAGTGTCTGCCTGCCCCTGTTCCATCAAGCGGACCACTGCCTTATCTCTCAAGGCAGGGGCCTCGAATTATCCCACCTCAGTATCTGGTGTATTGGGATGAACTGAACCTGATGCCACCATGGCCTCTGCCTAGGGCTTGAGCTTGCTTCCTTGATGGACCTAGTGCCTGGTCCTCAATCTCATGGCTCTGCTGGATCCTGACCTCCTTCCTGGTCTTTCACTCATTTCATTATCATCGTATCTCCAGCAGGTATACCGCAAAAGTGTATTTCTCCGTTGTACAAATGAACAAACTGAAGTTCAGAGCAGCAAAGTAGCTTGTCCAAGGACAAGAGAAGCTTTCCTTTCTCTGTTCACAGGAAGGCATTCTCGGTTTTTTTTTTTTCAACGTTTTTATTTATTTTTGGGACAGAGAGAGACAGACCATGAACGGGGGAGGGGCAGAGAGAGAGGGAGACACAGAATCGGAAACAGGCTCCAGGCTCCGAGCCATCAGCCCAGAGCCTGATGCGGGGCTCGAACTCACGGACCGCGAGATCGTGACCTGGCTGAAGTCGGACGCTTAACCGACTGCGCCACCCAGGCGCCCCGGCATTCTCGGTTTTTAATAAACTTTTTATAGGGGCCCCTGGGTGGCTCAGTCAGTTGGGCGTCTGACTTTGGCTCAGGTCATGATCTCACAGCTTGTGGGTTTGAGCACCGTGTTGGGCTCTGTGCTGACAGCTTGGAGCCTGGAGCCTGCTTTGGATTCTGTGTCTCTCTCTCTCTCTGACCCTCTCCCGCTCACGCTCTGTCTCTGTCTCTCTCAAAAAATAAATATTAAAATAAATAAACAAATAAATAAATAAACTTTTTATTTTTAAATGACTTTAGATTTACACACATGTTACAAAGATGCTACAGAGAATTCCTGTACACACCTCACTCAACTTCCCCATTGCTAACATGTTATATTGCCAAGGCCTATTTGTCAAAACTAAGAAACTTACATTGTATACCTAGCTTTGAAGCAGGCATTTTTTTCTCCCTGAGAGAGGAGCCATAAATTTCTCTCTCATCCATCCACAGGTCGAGAGTGTAGATACTCACAATGTGACCCCTTCGATTCTAGTGTCGCTCCCCTGCACCTCTACCTTGCTCCCCTCAAAGAAAGCCAAAAGAACCACCAAGGAAGTACAGCTATAGGACCAGAGGCCCAAACTCCCAGGCAGTGTCCTTCAGGTGCCCCACACATCAAGCCCCTCTTTCCATTAGCTTCCAAAGTTACCTTTTGCTCACAAACACCCTCTCCTTGCTAATCTCTTCACTAACTCTGCCATTAGTCCTTGTGGGTATCCATCCAGTGCCAACTTCATCCTCAAAGCTCTCAATCAGATTCAATTCAGCAAGTATCTATTAACAGTGCAGAAACAAATCCAGTCCAGCCCCTGAACTTGGGCAGCTCCTGGTATTTTGAGGAAAATAGACACTTCTGTCCATGATTAAAACATCATGTGGTAAGTACACAGTAGTTAAGAGCTTGAGGTCTTCAATCACTGTGGGTGACATTAGTTTCCATGAACATCAGTTGTCTGAATTCTACAATAAGGATAAGAGTAGAACCTACATTATAAAGTGTTCATGATCAACTAATTAAAAAAAAAAACAAACCTGTCACTTATTAAGTCTGTCACTATCTGACAGGCACCGTGCCAGTTGTTTCGCCTTGTTTAAGTCAAGGCTTACAAGTAAAAGTTTCCTTGCCTTTACAGTCAAAGCTAGGGATGATGGTGGCCTGAATCAAGGCAATGACTTGGAGAAGACATGATTAAAGAAACATTTTAGAAGTCAGTAAACAACTGGATTTGGGGAGACTGAGTAGGTACTAGTGACATTCATTGTGAGAGGGGAACTGGAGGAGGAACAGGTTTGGAGAAGGTGGTGAATTTAGTTTGAGCATGATGCATTGAAGGAGTCTTTGGAACATTTAAATGGAGATGCCCATCCGTTGCATATACGGGCTCAAAGTCAAGAACAGAAATAGAATCTTCTGAAGCATCTGTTAATAGATGATAGTTGAAAGCATTTGTGTAGATATAATTGCCCAAGTAGAGTCAAAAAAAAAAAAGGACAGAATTCAAGGTAACAACAATATTTAAGGGGTGAATAGAGAAGGAGAAATCTGTACAGGAAATGGAATCTTTTTTTTAGCATTTAGAAACATTTTAACATTTAGAACATTACTGTCTCTTACATCCTACACCTCCTCTGGATTTAATGTCTTTCTTAGTGATATACAACCTTTAATAATCCTTTTAGCAAAAACTGTTTTTGCCTTTATGTGACTGAAATCAATTTGTTTTGCCATCAACTTTCTGTGATAAGTCAGTCAGGTATAGAACTCTAGATAGTTATTTTTTTCTCATACTTTGATGATATTATTCTATTGCCTTCTAGCATCTATTGTTGCTACTGAGAAGTCTCAATAGAGACTACTGGTCTGATTGCAATTCCTTTTTATGTAATATATCTTCTCTTTTAGGTAGTTTTTAAGATTTTCTATTTTTCCTTAATGTTCTGTAGTTTCACTGTTATGTACAAGCTGTGACTCTATATTAATTTATGCTGTTTGGGACACTATGTTTATTTTCAATCTGAGAATTCATATCGTTCATCAGTTCTAGAGAATTATTATCCAATATCTCTCCTAATATTGTCTTTCCCTCATTCTCACAGCTCTCTCCTTCTGGAATTCCTATGAGATGTATTTTGAAGCTTACAATACCACTATTTGAGTCTGCGTTTTTCCCCCCGGATCTTTTTTTTTTTTTTAGTTTATTTATTTTGAGGGAGAGGGAGAGAGCAGGAGCAGGGGAGGGGCAGAGAGAGAGAATCTCAAGCAGGCTCCACGATATCAGCACAGAGCCCAACATGGGGCTCGATCTCACAAACCATAAGATCATGACCTGAGCCAAAATCAACAGCTGGCTGCTTAACCAACTGAGCCATGCAGGTGTCCCTCCCCCCAGATCTTTATGTTGTAATAGATCCCAGGTTATTTCCAATGATCTATATATTAAAATTCAACAAATTTCTCTTCAGTTATGTCTAATTAACTGTTTAACTCATCCACTGAATTATTTTTTTAATTTTTAAATTTTTTAAGTAAGCTCTGTGCCCAGCGTGGGGTTCAAACTCACAACCCAGAGATCAAGAGTCACATGCTCTACCAACTGAGTAAGCCAGGCACCCCCTCCACTGAATTATTTTTTTCAAAGACTACAATTTTTATGTTTAGAATTGTATTTCGGGGTGCCTGGGTAGCTCAGTCAGTTAGGTGTCAGACTTCAGCTCAGGTCATGATCTCACAGTCCTGGATTTCAAGCCCCACATCGCACTCTGTGCTGACAGCTCAGAGCCTGGAGTCTGCTTCGGATTCTGTGTCTCCCTCTCTCTCTCTGCCCCTCCTTGGCTTGTGCGCTCTCTCTCTCTCTCTCTCTCAAAAATAAACATTAAAAAATTTTTTAAAGAATTGTATTTCAAATTCACCTAGTAATTTTTAATGGTACCTTATTTATGCCTTATGTACCTTGTTATTTTCTTTCTCTCCTTGGCCATTTTATACTCCACTAGATTATCATCTATTCTTTGCAGGTTATCTCTTCTGCTATTTGATTTCCTTATTTGTTTTGTAATTTTTATTTGTGAACATATCTTCTGGGAAATTTTCATTCATAGGATTCTATCAGTGCCCTGGGTTGTGCAGTAGATTGTGGATTGCCTCTGGCCAACGCAATTTGCTGGCTCAGGATCAATTTTTATCTTAGGTGGGGGCTGCTTTGAGGTTGAGATTTCTATATCATAAATAGAAAGGTAGTGCATAAAAAGAAAGGTAGTGCAGAATCACAGCCTTCTACTCACATATTGATCAGGCCAGAGGGTCAGATTTCTCAGGGTTGACATAAGCACTTCTGGTCTAGACTAAGTGGCCTATTTCCACTTCTGTCCGTATTCTCCAGGAAATGAACCAGGGAAGAGTTCCATAGATCTAAATTAACAGACAATACAGCCCTTTCCTACCTCCATCTTTATGCTAGGAGCCTAATTTTATCCTGTAGTCTTAACTCCAGCTGGCATCTAGTATTAAAAGCCCAGCCCCCCCCTTGGGGCGCCTGGGTGGCGCAGTCGGTTAAGCGTCCGACTTCAGCCAGGTCACGATCTCGCGGTCCGGGAGTTCGAGCCCCGCGTCGGGCTCTGGGCTGATGGCTCAGAGCCTGGAGCCTGTTTCTGATTCTGTGTCTCCCTCTCTCTCTGCCCCTCCCCCGTTCATGCTCTGTCTCTCTCTGTCCCAAAAATAAATAAACGTTGAAAAAAAAAAAAATTTAAAAGCCCAGCCCCAAAGTTTAGATCTCAACCCCATCATGGGCTACATGGCCTTAGCTCCCACTCACACTAAAGAAATCCATAGTGTTGTTTTGACATTTGGAATTTTCCCTTCGTTGCTTTCAAGCTCAGATACACTTTTTTTTTAATTGGAAGGAAAAAACCTAGAACTTTCTATCTCTCATTTCTATGTATTTGGATCAAAATTCTAGCTCAGTCTGACATCTCAAATAGAAATGCTGAAATTCTATGAAGAAATTATAACAAAGGTTTGACAATAACATGAAGACAATTATGTCTCAGAAGACAACAGAGAAAAAAGTTTGAAGAAAGGGAATCAAGTGTATCATACCAAATATTGTATGTGGGCAAGTGAAATAAGAATGGAATGGATACCATTAAATGTGAAGCATGGAGGCTATTGACTACCCTCTGAGAGTGTTTCATGGGGCAGTGGGAAACAGAAGACTAATTGTAGTGAACTAAAGAGTAAAAGGGGGAAAATAGAGGAGATAGGAGGTTCTCCTTCTGAAGTGGGGCTTTGCAGAGAGGAGACTGGGCTGGTGATAGTGGGACAAGGGGTTGGAGTTAGGTATTTGTGGGCTAAGGGAAGGAAACAGTGAAGGCAGAAGAGCAAGAAGACGTAGGAAAGAAAAGATGTTCCACAAAGGCTAAAAAAGGCAGGGTTCAAACTCACAGTCATCCACAATGACATATCACTTCACACCTGTTGGTGATAATGGCTATTGACAATGACTATCATCAAAACAAGAAACAGTAAGTGTAGGTGAGGATAGGGAAAAAGGGAACACTTGTGTACTGTTGTCAGGAAAGTAAATTGGTGCAGTCACTATGGAAAACATCATGAATTTTCCTCAAACAATTAAAAATAGAGTTGCCGTATGATCCAGCAATTCCACTTTGGGGTATTTTATCTAAAGAAAACAAAAACCTAATTCAAAAAGATGTATACTCCTCCATGTTCATTGCAGCATCATTTACCGTAGCCAAAACATGGAAATAACCTAAGTGTCCTTTGATTGACAAATGGATAAAGATGTTGTGGTATACACACACACACACACACACACACACACACACACACACACACACACACAATGAAATACTACTCAGCCACAAAAAAGAATGGGCCTCACTATTTGCGATAGCAGGGATTGACCTTGAGGACATTATACTAAGTAAAATGAGTCAGATGGAGAAAGACAAATACCATGTGACTTCACTTATATGTGGAATCTAAAAAACAAAACACACACACAAACAAAACAAAAACAAAACCAAGCTCACAAATACAGGAATGGACTGGTGGTTGCCAGAGGAGTGGAGGAATGGAGTAGAGGTGAAATGGATAAAGGGGAACACAGGGATGACTTAGTGGCTCAGTCGGTTAAAAGCATCCAACTCTTGATGAATTTCAGCTCAGGTCATGATCTTACAATTTGTGAGATTGAGCCCTGCATTCAGCTCTGTGCTGACAGTGTGGAGCCTGCTTGGAATTCTCTCTCTCACCCTCTCTCTCTGCTCCTTGCACACACTCTTTCTCTCTCTCTCAAAATAAATAAATAAACACTTAAAAAGAAAACTGGATGAAAGGGAACAAATGGTACAAACTTCTAGTTATAAAATAAACAAGTAATGGAAATGTAATGTACAACATGGTGACTATAGTTAACAATACCATATTGCATATTTGAAATTACTAAGAGAGTAAGTCTTAACAGTTCTCATCACAAGAAAAAAATCTGTAATTTATGTATGCTGACAGATAGTAACTAGTCTTATTATGGTCATAATTTTGCAGTATATACAAATACCGAGTTATTACGCTGTACTCTTGTAACCAATATAATACTATATGTCAATTATACCTCAATTATAATAATAACAATAATAATGAAAGCAAAGTAGTTGTTGGCCTTTCCCAGAAGGCGAAATCAGAATTGAGAGAGAAAGATGGGAGAGCAGAGATCATTTGAGTTGGGGGTGGAGGGGCAGGTTGAGGGGGTTCATATCCACAGCTAAGTGGAGTCAGTAGCTTGGCCCTGGTTGAAGCAGAAGCAGAATAGGTAGGGCTGGAACAAGTCTGAGCATGTGGGATGAGGTGGGGATAAGAGAGGCAGCATCACTGAATGCCCCTCAAGGGCAGAAAGGCCCTGCGATCCCCCTATCACAACCCTCAGCAGGCCAGCCTGCAGTGGGTATTAGTCAGGCAGATGCTGCAGAAGGCCAAGGGTAAGGGAATTTGGGTGCTGGTGAGAAGGTAGGGCCGGCACAGGTGGGGCTGGGTGGAGGAAGGGTTCAGAGAGAGAGAAAGAGAAGTGGGTAGGTACAGGGGCGCCTGGCTGGCTCAGTCTGACTCATGGTTTTGTGGGTTTGAGTCCCACATCAGGCTCTGCGCTGGCAGCACGGAGTCTGCTTGGGATTCTCTCCCTCTCTCTCTATCCCTCCCCTACTCACATGGTCTCTGTCTCTCTCAGAATAAATAAATAAATTTTTAAAATTAAAAAAAAAAAAAGAAGTGGGTAGGTAAACCATCCTTGGGCAGAGAGTGGAAGCAAGAGTGCAAGAACTGTGTGAAAGTAAACATTTCCAAAAGTGCAGCTTGGAAATTTTTCATATATGTAAATTGTTTTGTCATTCTCTTTGGGGCTTGATCAGTAGATGAAGAATGAATGAATGCATAGATGAATGAGTGAATGACAACTAATAGATCAAAGGAAAACAGAAAGAGAGAGAAGTTGGAGAGAGAGACAGGCAGGGGGCAGACAGCTAGGTGACTAGATGAGTATAAAATAGCTGGACTGGGTGCCCAGGTGGCTCGGTAGGTTAAGCATCCAACTTCGGCTCAGGTCATGATCTCACAATTCGTGAGTTTGAGCCCAGCATCAGGCTCTGTGCTGACAGCTCAGAGCCTGGAACCTGCTTCGGATTGTGTCTCCCTCTCTTTCTGTTTCTCTCTCTCTAAAATAAATAAACATTAAAAAAAGAAACATTAAATAAATAAATAAACAAACAAACAAACAAACAAATAAAATAGCTGGACTGACAGGTTCATTCTCCTCCCTAAACTCAACCTTTCTAGGCTGGGTTATGTTCTCTGTATTTCTTCTCTTTTTTCTTCCTCTCTCTCATCCTGCTGTTATCTTGGGGTTCAGTGCCAAGGTTGGAGGGAGCTGGGGAGTTACTTTGTAAAGGGCTGCTTCTGAGGGCTGGCACTAGGGTGGGGCACTGGGGCTGGAGGGGGCAGCTTTGGGGATGTGGTGGGGGGGTGGTTTGCAACTGAAGCTGAGGGGGGAGGGGCAGGGAGAGGGGATGCAGAGGTGCCCCAGGCATGGAAGCTGCAGAGGTGTCAGAGACGGAGATTTAATGACAACCCCGGGGTCCACCTGCACAGACGAGAAGGGCTGGGAGGTGGGAGCTGTGGGAAAATTGGAAAAAGGACACGTTCATTTTTCAGCACAGGTCTCTCTCCTTACACACACACACACACACACACACACACACACACACACACACACAACTTTAATAAAGAGCCAGAGGCTTGCTCTGTGCTGGCTCTCACTCCATTTACACAAAAGACCCCCAGGAAACAGGTTGTAAAGAGGGATAAAGAGAGTCCTGAGAAGGAATGGGGTTGCTTTCTCCCCTGGGCTTTGCCCCTGTCCACACACCTGCAACACCTGATTTAAGCTGTCCGCATTTTTGCTTGTAGATTTTTTTTGCAGTGGGTATAAGATCATTATTTTATTGGTCACCAACCACAAGTAATTCATTTTTCAATGATGACTTGTAAAGCGCATCACCTACAGAGTTAGTTTCACTCCTAAGCTCTGATGGTCGTAACTTATGCCACTTGCTTGTGATGCTGCTGATTATGGATTGCATGAGGTCATTTGGCTCCGATGAACCCCTGGCAGTGGTCAGCGACAGATGCACAAGAATGGAGCTCATGGCAATCACTTTTGTTTGTTTGTTCACTTTTGCGTGTATGGTAAAATATACATAACAAAAAATTTACCATCGTAACTATTTTTAAGGGTACAGTTCTGTGGCATTAAGTACATTCCCTCTGTTGTGCAACCATCACCACCATCCATCTCTAGAACTCTCTTTTCATCTTGCAAAATAAAACCCTATACTCATTAAATAATAACTCCCCATTTCTCTCTCTCCCCCAGTCTCTGGCAACCATCATTCTACGTTCTGCCTCTGAATTTGATTATCCTAAGTACTTTATATAAGGGGAATCATTCAGCTTTTGTTCTTTGTTGACTGGCTTTTCTCACCTAGCATGATGTCCTCAAGGTTCATCCATGCTACAGCATGTGTCAGGATTTCCTTCCTTTTTAAGGTTGATTAATATTCCATTATATGTATGTATCACATTTTGCTTATCAATTCATCATTGATGACACTTGAGTTGCTTCCACCTTTGGCAGCTGTGAATAATGTTGCTATGGGGCGCCTGGGTGGCTCAGTTGGTTAAGCATCGGACTCTTGATTTCAGCTCAGGTCTCATGAACTGTGAGATCGAGCCCTACATCAGGCTCTGCACTGACAGCAAAGAGCCTGCCTGGAATTCTGTCTCTTGCTCTCTATATCCTTCCCCACTCCCTCAAAATAAATAAATAAACATTAAAAGAAATTTAAAAAATAATATTGCTATGAACATGTTTGAATCCTTGCTTTCAGTTCTTTTGGGCATTTACCCAGAAATGAAATTTTTGGATCATATAGTAATTTTACGTTTAATTTTTTAGGAATTGTCATACCGTTTTCCACAGCATCTTCACCATTTTACATTCTAACCAGCAATGCACAAAGAGTACAATTTCTCCACATCCTCATAAACATGTGCTATTTTCTGTTTTTGTTTTCTAATTTCTGACCAAGCCAGCCTCTGTTGACTGCAGGGCTTAGTGCAGAGGAATGTGGCACAATCAGTAGCCACAAGAGACTTTTGGCCCAGGCTTAATATGCATGAGGAGCCTGAATTTTGTATTTAAAATTTTATTTCCAATGAGATTATACACAGATGTTATATTTTTATACTACAATTAAAATAATGAATTTATTAATGGAAGCATCTAAATTATACTACATTTAAAGCACATTGTTTTGGTATTAGACATGTTTAGTGCACCTATATACTCAAATAAATAAAAGTAGCCTGGACTCTGTCAAACTCCGAGAGGCCCTGACTGGCTGCCCTTCCTGAAAACACCAGTTTTCACCTTACATTGTTGTGCCTCTGTTCTCTTGTCTATCTATTCTTCCTTTTCCCAGCCCCTCTGTGTAAGCCTTCATTCCCTAAGACTCATGGGGCCCCTCATCTTCCATTATCTCGCCCCACAGCCCCATGTCCACCATCTTTCCTATGACAAATGGTCCCCAAATCTCTCTCACACAAACAAACTTTCCTCCCAAGCCCAAATATGTATTTCCAACTGTGTAGAATTGGTTCCCTGAAAACAGACTCCAAAATGGAGATCTGTAGGCAGGAAGTTTTGGGGGGAGTACTCTCGGTATCAGCATCAATGGGGGAGGAGAGGAAGTATAATTGGGCAGATGAAGGAACTGAATGGTCAAAACAAAAGCCACCACCAATCCCGTAATGAGCTTGGGAATCTGGACAGCCTTCATATTTGTCCTGCTTTGAGCAAGGGGGCCTGACCTTTATATCTCCACTTTGGTTAGTCATTGATGTTGATTGCCTAGAAAGGCAGTGTGACCTTGGGCCTCATCAGCTGAGGACAGGTACAAATACAGACTGGGACTCAGTTGAGAGCCCTCAGTCACCAACACTTCCAGGATGGGGGAATGAGTGCTTTGGACTTGAAAGAGGGATCTGGGTGACATACCACAGTATCTGCTACACCAGCCCCCACTTGGACGTCCTTGGGTATCTCAAACTTGATATGCCCCAGACTGAACTGCCCCTGCTCCTTTTCTGGGTTCTTTCTCATGTTATTACCAAATTCTTAGGCTTGTCAAGTCTGAGTCAGTTATCTCCCCTCTCCTTTGCCCTACATCCAACTGACATACCTCATAAAGGATATTAGATTGGCCTAAAGTCTCTTGAATTCATCCCCATCACCTCCTTCCCCACCCCCATGGACCTGCCTCAAGCCCTCACCAAGCCCTCACAACCTTGTTATAGCACTGTACTTCAATCTCCTTCCAACAGACTCAGGGGAAAGAGCCACTTACCACAGAATAGGTGCTGCATGAAAGCTTTACTGGGATACTGTTAAAAAAAAAGAGAGTGATACTCAACCTCCTCAGAAATTAGGAAGGAAGGAAGAGAAAAGGAGGAAAATTAAAATAACAGTTCTAATAACATATTGTTAACTGCATTATATATACCAATATAGAGTATATTTTGTTAGTTACATATACAATTATATCTAATAATGAGTGGTTTTGAATTTATTAAATTTGCAAAGATGTCTTCATTTCTCAAGAGCAATAAAGACCTTTTGTTCTAGGAATCCTAACTGTTAGTTTGAATTATGAGGGAAAATATGAACAAAGATGTTAATTATAGCATTATTCATTATAGTAAAAAAATTGGAAGCATCTTAATTAACAATAGGGTATGAGTTAAGTATGTTGTGGTTTGTTCTATGTAACATTATAAAATTATTAAAAATAACGGTCATAGGGGCACCTGGGTGGCTCAGTTGGTTAAGCCTCCGACTTCAGCTCAGGTCTTGATCTCACAGTTCTGTGAGTTCATGCCCCACATAAGGCTCTCCACTGTCAGCATCGAGCCTGCTTCAGGATCCTCTGTCTCCCTCTCTCTGCCCTTCCCCCGCATGCACACTCTCTCTCCCTCTCTCAAAAATAAACAAACAGGGGCGCCTGGGTGGCGCAGTCGGTTAAGCGTCCGACTTCAGCCAGGTCACGATCTCGCGGTCGGTGAGTTCGAGCCCCGCGTCGGGCTCTGGGCTGATGGCTCGGAGCCTGGAGCCTGTTTCCGATTCTGTGTCTCCCTCTCTCTCTGCCCCTCCCCCGTTCATGCTCTGTCTCTCTCTGTCCCAAAAATAAAAAACGTTGAAAAAAGAAAATTAAAAAAAATAAAATAAACATTTTTTTAAAAAATTAAAAAAAATGATGGTCAAATAGTGTAACAGCATGGAAAATGATTACTGCAAAGTTGAGTAAACAAAATTGGGATTTATCATACTTACACATTATCGTTGCTATGATGTAGAAAATGTGATTGGGGAAACAATCTGAAAGGAAATACACCAACATGCTAAGAGTCATTGTATTAGAGAAAAGAGAGTCATTCCTGATATCTTTAGCTACTCTTCTTTCACCATAATCTCCTCCTCATCTTTGGTATTGACAACATTATTTTCTTAGTATATAAAGTGCTATGGAAATGCAATTCCAAGATTCACTGCCTTCCACCACAATGCTACCTGAAACCCCTCTTACACAATAATTATGGAGTCACCACCAGCTATGGATAATCCCACAACCTTAGTTTACAACTTTGTAGTTGATGGCATTATGATATGATATGATATGATATGATATGATATGATATGATATAATGTAACATATAATGTAATATAACTATAATAAATAAAAATGTATCAGCGCTTTAGTTCTTTTTATTGCTAGGTAATATTCCATTGTATAGTTATACCACATTTTGTTTATCCATTCATCTGTTGAAGGATACTTGGGTTTGTTAAAAAAGAAACAGTAAGCTCAAAATGGCATCACTGGTGCTAAGCCTGCATTAGCAACCAAGACTTAATACCTAACCTAACTTCAGTTTCAGCTAGAATTTCTTCTTACCCCACCTCCTTCTGCCTATAAAATTTTCCATTTTGTACAGCTCCTTGGAGCTCCTTTCTATCTGCTGAGATGAGATGCTGCCCAATTCATGAATCATTAAATAAAGCCAATTAGATCTTTAAATTTATTCAGTCAGATTTTTTTTAAAGGTTGTTTCCACTCTGGACTATTATGGGAAATGCTGCTGTGAACATTCCTGTACATGTTGTGTGTGTGTGTGTGTGTGTGTGTGTGTGTGTGTGAGAGAGAGAGAGAGAGAGAGAGAGAGAGAGAGAGACAGACAGACAGAGACTGTATGTTTTCAATTCTCTTGGGAATATATGTACTAAGAGTGAAATTAGTTGGTTGTGGAATTACAGTAACTCCATTTGAACCTTTTGAGGAATTGCCAGATTGTTTTCCAAGCAGCTGCATCATATTACATCCCCTGCAGCAGGTCACAAAGGGTCCCATTTCTCCACTCCTCACCAACACTTGCTATTATCTGTTGTTTTGGTTATAGCCATGCTTGGTGGGTGTGAAGTGACATCTCACTGTGGTTTGATTTGCATTTTCCTGACAGCTAATGATGTTCACCATTATTCATTTGTAACCAAAAGGAATTTTTTGACAAAATAAAGTTGAAATGTTCCCATTATAAAAGTAATTCATGCATATTATTAGATATTTTGGAAACGTCTTTTTTAAAAATTCAACCACACCCAAATAGCACCATCTAGAGGTGATCACTGTAAATATGTCAGTGTGGTTCGATTTTTTTTCCTCTCTGCTCTTTCTAAAATATGCCTAAAGTCACATGACATTTGCAGTTTTGCCTCTGGCATTTCACCTAATGTGATAAAATGGGAATTTTCCCATTACTGGATGTAACAATTTCTTTAGCCATTCCCATACTGATGGACCTCGGTCATTTCCAGCTGTATAAAATATTGTAAATAAAGCAATAGTACAGTGATTTGATACTGCTTTTCGATCTGTGTTCCATCTGTCCAGTAAAGCTGAGATCTTTGAGGACAAAGAACCTGTTTTCTCTTCCCTTTCCATGCATTGGCATCCTCCTGGGACAGTCCTGGGTACAGAGGGCTTAGTGAGTCTTCACTGCAGGACAGGAACTCTTCTAAGTAATTGACACACATCAGTGCATTTAATCCTCACAACTTCCCCATGACTAAGTAATATTATTATTATCCCTACTTCACACACGAGGAAGTTGAGGTAAAGAAATTTTCCCAAGGTTATCAGCTAGTAAAGGACAGAAGTGGAATTTGAATCCAGGCAGCCTGGTTCCAGAGTCTGAACTCGTAACCATCAGCCATACTGCTTCCCTGTGATGGTGGAGGCAAAGGGAACTGGTAATGGGAGACAGTCATCTGGGCTTCGGGGATAGGTTGGTTTCATGTTTGAAACCTGGCACCCAAGCTTCATCCCTTAATTGGGAAGATCAGGAAGTCTTGGTGGAGGGAAGTGATTCAGATCCAACTTACGGGACAGCAACTTCCAACTGTCTCCAGCCTCACACCTTTCTCATCAGCCCACAAAGCACTGGAGTGGTCTTTCTTGGCTTCAAATCCCATCTTGTCACTTCCCTGCTTAAAGCTCTCTACTGCCCTCAGGATAAATACCCAAGCCCATACTTGGCATGCCTGGTTCTCTCTAGCTTCATCTGTCTCCTCTCTCCACCTGGCTTCTCCTCCTCTTTGCCTTATCCTCACATCCTACAAACCCCACCACACTGGGTCTCACTCTTCTACCTTTTGTACCAGTGCCCTGGACAGCTCTTTCCTACCTTGCCCCTGCTTATGTTGGCTGCCCTCAAAATCTGCTTAACCACTCCCCCTTCTAAAAAGCGTGCTCCAAATCCATTGATTGGATTGTGTCCCCCTACTAGAGCTGTACTTCTCTACTGACACTCATCATATTTCTTGTAATTGCTTTTCTTAAAAACAATACAGGAGCGCCTGGGTGGCTCAGTCAGTTAAGCGTCCAACTTCGACTCAGGTCATGATCTTGCAGTTCACAAGTTTGATCCCTGCCTCAGGCTCTGGGCTGACAGCTCAGAACCTGGAGCCTGCTTCAGATTCTGTGTGTCCCTCTCTCTCTGCCCCTCCCCTACTCACATTCTGTCTTTCTCTCAAAAATAAACATTAAACATTTTTAAGACTTTTTTATGTTTATTTTTATTTATTTTGAGAAATAGAGAGCAAGTAGGGGAAGGACAGAGAGAGAGGGAGACAGAATCCCAAGCAGAGCCCGATGTGGGGCTTGAACCCTTGAACTTTGAGATCATGACCTGAGCCAAAATCAAGAGTTGGATACTTAACTGACTGAGCCACCCAGGCACCCCAACAATACGTTTTTTTTAACATTTATTCATTTTTTTAAAATATGAAATTTATTGTCAAATTGGTTTCCATACAACACTCAGTGCTCATCCCAACAGGTGCCCACCTCAATACCCATCCCCCACACTCCCCTCCCTCCCACCCCCCATCAACCCTCAGTTTGTTCTCAGGTTTTAAGAGTCTCTTATGTTTTGGCTCCCTCCCTCTCTAACCTTTCTTTTTTTTTTTCCTTCCCCTCCCCCATGGTCTTCTGTTAAGTTTCTCAGGATCCACATAAGAGTGAAAACATATGGTATCTGTCTTTCTCTGTATGACTTATTTCACTTAGCATAACACTCTCCAATTCCATCCACGTTGCTACAAAAGGCCATATTTCATTCTTTCTCATTGCCACGTAGTATTCCATTGTGTATATAAACCACAATTTTTTTATCCATTCATCAGTTGATGGACATTTAGGCTCTTTCCATAATTTGACTATTGTTGAAAGTGCTGCTATAAACATGGGGGTACAAGTGCCTCCTGTATCCCTTGGGTAAATTCCTAGCAGTGCTATTGCTGGGTTATAGGGTAGATCTATTTTTAATTTTTTGAGGAACCTCCACACTGTTTTCCAGAGCGGCTGCACCAGTTTGCATTCCCACCAACAGTGCAAGAGGGTTCCCGTTTCTCCACATCCTCGTCAGCATCTATAGTCTGCTGATTTGTTCACTTTAGCCACTCTGACTGGCGTGAGGTGGTATCTGAGTGTGGTTTTAACATTTATTCATTGTTTGAGGGACAGAGAGAGAGCACAAGCAGGGGAGGGGCAGAGAGAAGGGGAGACCCAGAATCCAAAGCAGGCTCCAGGCTCCGAGCTGTCAGCACAGAGCCCGATGCGGGGCTTGAACTCATGAAACACGAAATCATGACCCAAGCTGAAGTCAGATGCTTAAGCGACTGAGCCACCCAGGTGCCCCAACAATATATTTTTATGATAGAAATTTCAAATGTAAGAAAAACAAAAGAGGATATGCTCACCACACAACTTCAGTTATCAATTCACATCGTCTGGTTTCCCCTGAGCTCCCAACTACTTCCCTCCTCCTGTAATTATTTTTAAGCAAGTAATATAGATTATTTCATTTCATCTGAAAATGATTTAGCAAGTGTCTTCTAAAAGATAAGGATTTAGGGGCGTCTGGGTGGCTCAGTCATTTGAGCGTCTGACTTCGGATCAGGTCATGATCTCACAGCTTGTGAGTTCAAGCCCCACATCGGGCTCTGTGCTGACAGCTCAGAGCCTGGAGCCTGCTTGGGATTGTGTTTCCCTCTCTCTCTGCCTCTAACCCACTCGCATTCTGTTTCTGTCTCTCTCAAAAATAAATAAACATTAAAATTTTTTTTTAATTTTTTTAAGTGAATAAAAGATAAGGATTTTAGGGGCGCCTGGGTGGCGCAGTCGGTTAAGCGTCCGACTTCAGCCAGGTCACGATCTCGCGGTCCGTGAGTTCGAGCCCCGCGTCGGGCTCTGGGCTGATGGCTCGGAGCCTGGAGCCTGTTTCCGATTCTGTGTCTCCCTCTCTCTCTGCCCCTCCCCCGTTCATGCTCTGTCTCTCTCTGTCCCAAAAATAAATAAACGTTGAAAAAAAAATTAAAAAAAAAAAAGATAAGGATTTTAAAAATCAAAGTTATGGTATCATCATCATATTTTTTTTAAACCTATTATAATTTTCTTTTTTCAACCTTTTATTTTGAAAATTTTCAAACCTACCTAAAAATTGCAAGAGTAATTCAACGAGCAACACTAAAATTCTCACCCAATTCACCAAGTTTTAGCATTTTGCCACATTTGTTCTCTGAGCCATCTGAGACTAATTTGTGAAAACCATGATCTTCCATTCCTATACATTTCCACATTTATTTCACCCAAACAAGGAGACTCTTCTATGTAACCATAATACACTGATCATATTCAAGAAATTTAAGATACACAGGATAAAATATGTATAATACAATCCATATTCACATTTTGCCAAATGCCCCAATGCTGTCCTTCACAGAATTTTTTTCCTATCTAGTATCTGATCCAGAATCATGCACTGCATTTAATCCGGAAGTTAATTCTCTTTCATGATGTCGATGTTTCCTAGCCTGAGTTGGGGTTTGTCTGATGGTTTCGCTCCTGGTTCTGCATCCCTCAGGTTCGCATCTTTTGGCAGGAATGCTACCTAGATGACAGTGTGTCCTCCAGGCTTCGTACCAGGAGGTGGAGGTCATTTGCCTCACTATGATGATACCGATTTTGGTTGCTTGATTAAGGTGTATTATAACGGCTTTTAAAATTTTAAATGATCTGGGTTTGTTTGTTTTTGGTTGTTTGGTTGTTTTTTGTTGTTGCTTTGGTTTGGTTTTTGCTTTTTGCTTTTTCCTGCTAGACTGTGAGCTTCATGAGGGCAGAAGCCCTATCTATTTTCTCCATCTCTGTATCCAGCACGCAAAGCAGGTTTAAACAGGAAAGTTGCACCTACCCTAGGCCCCAGCCTTTTGCAGCCCTTCAGCCTCAGAGCAGCCTTAGGAGGGACTAATTGAGACCTCAGATGAAAAAAATGAGGCTTCGAAAGAGCCTGGCTCCCTAGCAGAGTGACTTCCTCAAACTTCTACCTGACCTGTTCTCTCCCTTCTAGACTCTCTCTTTGGATGGCACCTGGGAAAAACCCTCCTGCCCCCCTAAAAAATGGTTTCAATGGAAACAGAAATTCCCAAAAAGAAGGAAATTACATTAGCTGTCCAGAGCCTAAGGGTTGGAGGAGAGAGGTGGGAGGCCCTATTTGCATTTTTTCCATTAACAAGCTGGAGTTGAGCTAGCTCGCCTGGGGAGATAATTTGAGAGGGAAATCTTTGCATATTTTATTTAAAAGCACGCTGCGATAGGCGGGTAATAATGCAGAGTGTGGCGATTAGGTAAGGCCTGCAGGGACTGGGGGTGGGGTCCTTTCCCTCCCCTCCTCCTACCACCCCATCCCACCCCCCCCCACCCCCCAATCTCCACTACCTCCACCCTAGTCCTGGGAACCAGCCTCCTTAAAGGAACAGCCTCCTTAGGCTTCTGAGGCTGGTTGGGACTCAAGCCTCAGTAACTCTTGACACTTTCTTGCTGAGCAAGCCCACGGGAGAGGTCCAAAACTGAGACACTAGTCCTGTGTCTAAGCGGTTTTAAGTGGCTGGGGTAGGGGTGGGGGTCGGATGGGGTGGGGTGGAAGGGGAATACCACACTTTTAGGAGGCTTTTAAAAATATGAGACAGATGTCTTTGTCGTCTCGATCATTGTATAGGCAGTCGTATTCATATTTCATTTCTGGGGACGGGGATGCTAAAGTGTGACACTGCATTGCCTAGAACAGTGCACTCAAAGAATTATCCAAATGCCAAAGGCACTCCCACTGAGCTGGCAACCCTCCCTGCACGCATGCGCAAGCCTTTCCTGTAAGTCCTGCCCTGCTGTTGTGTGGGATTCAACCAAGACCTGCGCTTGAGTAATTAGTTGAATGAGCAGGGTCCTTGCTTCAACGCAAGGTGTCCGATTTTACGCAAATCACTTAACCTCTCAGAGTATTTCCTCTTCTATAAAAAAGCATAATGCCTACTTCTCTGTGTAGTCGTGGGAAAACAATGGGAAAATAGAGGGAAAGGGTTCTATAAACTACAAAATTTTTTAATGGTTTTGAGAGAGAGCGAGAGAGAACATGAGCGGGGGAGGGGCAGAGAAAGAGAGAGACACAGAATCCGAAGCAGGCTCCAGGCTCTAAGCTGTCGGTAGAGAGACTGTCTTGGGGCTCAAACTCACAAGCCACCAGATCACAACCTGAGCCAAAATCGGAGGCTCAACCAACTGAGCCACCCAGGCATCCCTAAACTACAGAATTCTGATCGCCCTTTAGAGAATGTAAGGAACTCCTGAGGGTAGTTATGCTTCTGTGGGAAGAGTTTATAAGGCCGAACGGACCATAACCATTCCCACCTCACCAGTGAGGAACTCATTAGGTCACAAAGTCAGTTAACACTGCTTGTCCTTGGCTATAGCTCCACCACTGAAAAATGGGGTACACTGCACCTGGGGTACACTGCACCTGCTCTATAGCCAAATAGCAGAACTGGAAGTGGTTTGAAAAATCTTAAATATCATGAAGAGGCAAGGTACTAGAAGTCTCAATAAGGAAGTCTCAATAAGGTAATCTGTCATTTCCAAATGAGCCATAGAAAATCTGCCTTCTCCTCTCCCCACCTCAGTCTTCTCATCTGTTAGATGAGTGCATACACTGATTCACCATCCCCAAAATGCATATGCATGCATGCATGCCCACACACACAAACTAGATCTTATTAATAATTAGGGGATGGGTGCCTGCGTGGCTCAGTTAGTTGAGTGTCCAACTCTTGATTTCAGCTCAGGTCATGATCCCAGTGTCATGGGATGGAGCCCACATTGAGCCCTACACTGAGCCCCACATCGAGCCCCGCATTGGCCCCTGTGTTGAGCATGAAGCCTGCTTAAGATTCTCTCTCTCTTCCTCTGCCCCTCTCCCCTACTTGCTCTCTTTCTCTCTCAAATAAAATTTTAAGAAATATTTAAAAATTTTAAAAAGAATCAGGGGAGTATCTGAGTGTCTCATATAAAAGAAGTTTCATTATGGAGGATCACCTGGGTGGCTCAGTTGGTTAAGTGTCCAACTTCGGGTCATGTCATGATCTCGCAGTTTGTGGGTTCAAGCCCCGCGTTGGGCTCTGTCCTGACAGCTCAGAGCCTAGAGCCTGCTTTGGATTCTGTGTCCCCCTCTCTTTCTCTCTCAAGAATGAATTAGCACTAAAAAAAAAATGAAGAAGTTCATTATGGAGATGAAGGTGATGATTGCTCCTGAGGTGAGTTGAGGGGGAGGGGACAGTAAATCAATAAAAGAGTCTGTTCCTAGCTGTGAGTTTGGGGATAGGAAGGAATTCAAGGGTAAGGTGGTCTGTGAGTCCTGGGAGGCTGTATGAGGTTTCCAGGCACTCTGGGCACAGGAAGCAGGATAAGTAGCACCTTCCCTTCCCGCCATTTTCCCATAAGAAGCAGGAAACAGTCATTTAGAGCATTAACTCTAGGGGTGACTGACTGGCTCAGTCAGAAGAGCAATTGAATCTTGATCTCTTGGATGGACTCTTAGTTTGAGCCTCATGTTGGGTGTAGAGATTATTTAAAAAAATAAAATAAATGAGTTGAAGAAAAGTTTCAAATATCTAGAGCATTAACTGTAAAGCTGTACCATGAGGGAGACATCAGCTTTCACGTCTCCCTCCCCCTTCTGTTTCAGTTGCAGTTCCCCCCCTTTCCTCTTGCTCAGTTTCACAGAACTTAGCCCCAGGTGGATTGGTGAGGATACTCCCTAACTTAAAGAACCCTTACTGAGTACAGATGAGCCTGTTTCTCAGGTAAGGAGTCTGTCACCTTGTTTTTTCCTGGTCTGGGTTAGAGGGAGGATGTGAGAATGTGGAGTGGTATGTCAGTCCTGCCAGAAAAGGAACCCACCTAAAGTAACTTTTGTTTATTCACCTGCAAAATGGGATAACAGAGAAATGGCACATGGCCTGAAACATGTTGGCCAGTCTTTTCTCACCCATAACCCTTCTCTGCTCTTTATCTCTATTCCCATCCACTGCCCTGTCCTCATTCCCCATTCCCATCTCACCTCCTTTCCATCCAGTTCTATAGCACCTTCATTCACAATCATTCTATTTTTAGGAATACTAAAAGTGGAACCTCCTGTAGAAAGTATTCCCAACCTTGTGAATAAAAGCAGCCTTTTCTTTAAAAAAAATATTAATCACAAACAATAAAGACTACCATTTCAGTAGCCTACATTAAAATTAATTTCAAAACAGTACAAAAATGTCACTGTTTAGAAAACGAATGGTCAACTGGGGTGCCTGAGTGGCTCAGTCAGTTAAGGGTCCAAATCTGGATTTCAGCTCAGGTCATGATCTCACAGTGGTGGGATCAAGCCTCACTTTGGACTCTGTGCTGACAGCATGGAGCCTGCTTGGGATTCTCTCTCTCCCTCTCTCTCTCTCTGCCTCTCCTGTGCTCTCTCTTTTTCTCAAAATAAATAAACATTTAAAAAAAGAAAACGGGGCAGGGGGCAGGGAGGTCTTAGATGGCTCAATCAGTTAACTCTCCGACTTTGGCTCAGGTCATGATCTCACAGTGTGTGAGTTCAAGCCCCGCATCAGGTTCTGTGCTGACAGCTCAGAGCCTGGAGCCTGCTTCGGATTCTATGTCTCCCTCTCTCTCTGCCCCTCCCCCACTTGTGCTCTGTCTCTCTCTATCAAAAATAAATAAAATGTAAAAAAAATTTTAAATAACAAAATATTTAAAAAAATTAAATATATATATAAACATTAAAAATTTTTAATAAGTAAAACTAAAAAAGAAAACAAATGGTCAACTACTGAAATAAAACATTTGCTTCCAGAAAGGGTGAAAAATAATATCAAGGCAAATTAACAAAAAAACAGCATATTGGTCTGTAAAATATTTTGCAATTTATAAAGCTCTCTCAAGAGCATTATTTAATACTTAACAATAATTCTGTAAAGTAGATGAAACTTGCTTTCTTTTCCCCCTTCTAACAGATGTGGAAACTAAGTCTCCAAAAGATTAAGTGAATTTATCTCTTGGTCACAGGGCTAATGAACTTGAGAACAGACTGTAAAGCCAGTTTCCTAAGGAGTACAGGGAAGAGAAAGGGAATAGAAATGGGAAGGTTGATGGGGTGCTGGTGATGAATGGAATGAAACTGGGCATGGAGTAAGTGGGGTAGGAATAATGTGCTCAGGACAGAATAATAATGGCATTTGGGTGTGGAGACTAGGGTGGGGATATGTGAGGGATGAAATGAAGATATTCACAGAGGTAGGTGGGGGATGGAGGTGGGGCAGTGTGGAGTTTGAGGGGGTGAGGGCACTGATCCTACAGCCACACTGTCTGGGTTTGAATTCTGTCTCTGCCTCCTACCAACTGTGTGAATTTAGGAAAGTTGCTCAACACCCCTCGGCCTCAATTTCTTCATTCACAAAATGGGGATGGTAATAGTATCTTTCTCCTGTGGTTATTGTGAGCATTAGATGAGTTAACACATGTAAAGTGCCAAGAAGAGTGCCTGCACTGGCACAAAGTAAGGGCACTAGGGGCATGCTCTCCTCCTCCCCCTTCCCCTCCTCTCCCTTCTCCTCCTCCAGCTGCTTCTTTCTCTTGTAGCTGTTAGGGAAATGATTTGGGCTGCAGTAGAGAAGTGAGGTGGAAACCATGGGGTTAATGGTCAGAGGAGGCACTGGCTGCAGGGGGACAGTAAGAATAAAATTGGGGAGAGCATGGCATTGAACGCTGCCAGAACAACCAGAGAAAAGAAGCTCTGGGCTTCTTCCCAGGAGTCTGGACACACACATATCCATCTGTAGACACCTGCATGTTCTGGAGGGAGCCTGTGTTGGGTTCCTGCAGAACCAAATTCAAGTAACACAAAGGAGGGCCTTTTGAAGGAGTCTGCTAGGCTCCTATGATGAAGCCCAGCGACCCTGGTACAGAACTCCTCTTTAAAGAGGACTGGCTTCTGGGGTTCCCAGTCTGCATCCCTTACAACCCCTTATGCACCCAAACTGTGAAGGTCCTGGGTGCACCTGAAGACAGAGGTATGTCTGGCCTACAGACAAGTGGGATATTTTATTGACCTTATTATACTGCCTGGCATCCCAGGAAGTGATATGATGTCTCAGGCCAAGCTGATGAGAGTGAACATTCATAACAGTTGCACAGATAAAGCCCCTTCCCATGTTGCAGTTGCTGCCTCCAAAAGACTCCTCTGTCTCTCGTACAATGCCATGCTTCTGAACCCTCAGAGGCCCTGGGCTCCTGCCTCCCCAGGGCAAGGCCCCTTCCCTTTTCCTAGGATGCTCTTTTCCTCACCTACTTTTACTCATCCTCCAAATTGACACCAGCTCCTCTGTGAACTCTTTCTTGACCCCCCCCCCCCCCGCTTACCTCCCTCATTCCTCTTTCCACATCAGACACAGAATTAGTCTCTCCATTCTCTAGGTTCCCATGGCAATGTGCTTCCCAAATATGATCTCTGGAACACTCAATCTATATAATATGATCCATGAGAAAAGGGTTGCATACTCAAACAAGTTTGAGAATCCCTTTTCATACGGTGTTCTCCTCTCAGGAACTAACAACACATACTGGCACAGTAAAGACCCAGAGGAGTCTTGCAGTAAAGAAGTCCAGTTAACATGGTTAAACCCAGGGTTTCCCAAGCCCCTTTGATCATGGTAATCTTTTTTTTTTTTTTAATGTTTATTTATTTTTGAGAGACAGAGACAGAATGTGAGTGGGGGAGGAGCAGATAGAGAATCTGAAGCAGATTCCAAGCTCCAAGCTGTCAGCACAGAGCCCGAACACACGTGCTGTGAGATCATGACCTGAGCCAAAGTCAAATGCTTAACCGACTGAGCCACCTAGGGAGCGATCATGGTAATCTTTTACTTCCTGTCTATTGACCATGTTCTGGAAAGTGCTTCCATAGCACTGTGTACAGACGTCTATTGGCACTTACCACACTGCACTCTAGATTCCTCGTATCTGAGTCTGTCTCCCTGGATACAGACTGTGAAATCCCTGCAGGCTCGGACTGTCTCTGATTCATCCGGGTCCCCGGTGCCTAGCAGAGAGTCTGGCACATGGTAGACAGTAATGTTCAATGCAGGAATTTCCTGTCTGTGACTAAGATGAGGACATGAAGAGTACCTTGGAGGCTCCTGGCTGGGCCTGGGAGGAGGTGTCTGGTGACGATGGTGACAGGAGCAGAGTGACACAGATATGCTTGCAGACTGTGGCGTTCTAGGTCTACCAGGGATATGATCCATCCTGAGGGATCTGGGACAGAGATGAGGATGTCCAGCATCTCTGGGGATCCAAGCATCTGAAGTGGCCTCTGTAGCTGCAGTGGCCAGAGAGAACCCAAGGAAGAGCAGGACCTCATCAGCTTGGAAGGAACTCTGTTGTCCTCCATGTGGCAGGCACAGTGTGGGTAAGGCTGGGCCAGCAGCATACATCATCTTTGAAGAGCCTGGCTTCCCTGACTCATCCACTGCCCTGTAGTGCCCTGGACTTCGGGGCACTGAAGGATGGTTCTTGTGAGCAACAAGGCTAAGCCAGCAATTTCATTCCCTTTCTTGAGAGGGAAAAATCTCCATCAAGGCTCTTGAGGAAGGTCTTTGCGGACTAGATTTGCAGAACACCAGACCCTGGGGAAAGATCAGGCCAGCAGGCATGCAGGAACCTGAGAAGGCCTTGCAAGCCAAGCTAAGTAAGTCAAGTCACTGGAGAGTCTCCGAAAGGTCTTAAGTTGGAGGAGTCTTATAGAAGCCCACTCCAGAGCTGTGTGGTGAATGGAAGGGAGGGAGCCTGACTAGAAGTGGCCTGGAAAATTGCTTAGGAAACCAAGCACAGCACTTGGTGACAGTCAGCTTGACTGACTAGGAGGGCCCCAGATGACTGAGTGGAGTGAGCAGGTTTATGGGTAGGAAGAAGATGGGCTCAGTTTTGGACACAAGGAAGTTTAAAGTGCTATGGGGCATCTGGGTGGAGCTATCCCGTAAGTAGCTGAATATGCAGGTGGGGTGGGAGGCAGAGGCCCAGCTGGAGACAGAGGTTGGGGAAGGAGTCCCAAGGATGGGGGAGAGGGGGGAGTGAAGTCACAGAGAGGAAGAGATCCCAGGAGGAGAGTGAAGAGAAGAGGTCCCAGGACAGCCCAGGGGAGCATCAAGGGAGTTTCTTGCCCTGCGAGCAGTCTGAATACTGACTGCTAGGGGCTGGCTAGGGGAGTCTAAGAAGCATGCAGAGCCAGCCTGCTCCCTCGCACCCACAGGTCCGGTCCCACACCTGTGTTCCCACTTGCACACCCCTGCGCTCCAAGCGGGGGGCACGCCCCGCAGCCCCTTTTTGCTCTGCCCCCCACGGCCCCGCCCCTCCCTGCAGACCCCGGGGTTAATCCTCCCCTCCCCCAGATTAGGGGCGCTGCCCCCCTTTGTGCGCCCAAGTGCCCGAGGCGAAAGCCCTGGAAGGCTCACGGCCGTCCGGGCAGCTGAGGTGGGGAGGGCGGAGTGGGGCGCGGGGAGGAGACACAAAGGGGGGGAGGGACCCCGGCTGCAGCTGTCCCGCGAGGAGCCGGGACAAAGGGCCTGCTGGCGGGCCGGCCCGAGCCGTTTTCATGCTTGTTGGGATTAGGCGCAGGAAACGTCGCTCCCAGTCGTGCGGATCAGCAGTCCGGGGCGCGCGGGCGCGTGGGGCGGGCTCGGCCCCACCCGCCCCCCGCTTTGTGCCGAGCCCCGGCTCCGGGCGGCGCCGGGCTCCGGGGAGGCCGCCCCTTTGTCTGCTCCTTTCGGGGGGCGAGCCCCGCCCCGGCCTCTGAACACCAGCTGAACGCGGGCCTCCAGCCCTCTCCTTCCCCAGCGCGGAGCCCTGGAGCTCCACCTTGACCCCCCTCCCCCGCTTCTGTCGCAAGGTCACGCCCCCCCCCACGCCCCAGGCACTCGGACTGTTCCCATCCCAGGGCCTGAGCACTCTCTCCTCCCGGGTGTGGGCGGATACCCACCTGGGGGGATCTAGCCCCTCCCCCGGCCCCCACATTAGTGCGAGTACCCCCCCCCACCCCGCCTTTTTCGCGCGCCACCTCCCCCGTTCCGGCTGTGAGTCCCATAACCAGATGAATCTCTTCTCAAATCTACTGGTGATAAATGAGAATGAAGCGATTAGAGGATCGACCGGTTCTAAGCTTGAGGGTTTGGGGAAGGAGTAGGGCAAGAATAAGGCTTGGCCAGAGAACCCTCCAGGCCTGGACAGGGGGAACAGACACATTTCTGGCTGTCTGGTGCTGAGGCTGGGAGGGTCTCGGGGGTCTGCAGGAGTATGAACACCTCCCCAGGCTGGGTGCAGTCTTATTTCTGAGACAGGTTGGGGGAGGAGGAGGGAGCATGTGGGTCTGTGGCCGGAAGTGTGCATTTGTGAGTGTGAGCGAATTTGCGTGTGTGTGTGTGTGTGTGTGTGTGTGTGTGCGTGTGCGCGCGCGCGCGCTCATGCATAGGTGTGGGTCTGGTGCCCTTGTGTCTGGGGGCGCCTGGTGGGTGTGGGCATGTATATGCGAGTGGACTTGAGGTCTGGCTCACACCGCAGAACGTCCCCATCTCATGGGCTTCGCCACCAACAAACATTCCATTAAACTCGTGGGTCTGGGATTCGAGGTCCTTTAGCAACGCTTTTAATATACAGCACAATGGCCCAGCTGCCTCTTCTACCTCTGATGCCTCCCCATACTCTGCTGGTCAGCTAGTAACAGCTCACGTTTACAGACTGCGTCTTTGTGCCAGGCTCAGGTGTAGCCCTTTACATGTGTAAATTCATTTATCGCTCACACAATCCTATGAGAGAAGTACTAATTATCCCCATTTGACAGTTGAGAAAAGCGAGGCACAGCTAGTAAGTGGAGGATCCAGTACATCCGGGTCGAGTCTACACTAGAAATCATTATCCTCTGTTGCTTCAATTTCTACTCATCCTCTAGGAACTTCTTCCTTCAGGGAGCCTTCCTAGATCAGGTGCTCACAGATTTCATCACTTTCCTGTTCCTGTTACCTGTTCACCCCATGATTAGGAGACCCCAAAGCATGGGTTTCCCCATGAGGCTTATAGGAAACAGAGGCTGGCAGACAGGTCACAGGCTGCCACGAGGGGGCATTCAATCTCCTTTGAGATAGCCACCACACAGCCCTGATAAGCCAGGCTGGGCAGCCTACCCACCACATTCTGAAGCCTCCTATGCCCCCCAATTTTTACACTCTTCCTCAGTTCCAAGTTCACCCCCTGCCTCCCTGTACCCCAGGCTTTAATCCCAATCCCTCTGCCACACTTACCGGAGATGACCCATTTCTCTCCTAGGAGAGAAAAAGCTTTCCATGGAACTAGCCCTTTCTTCTCTCCCCAGAGGACCCAGCCCTGCGTTCCCTCCCCGCCATTCCTTCCATGCCTTATCCTGTCCCTGGAGCCTGCTCAGGCTTCTGCTATGTGCCCTGCCCCTGTGGGTCTCTGGTTATCAGCCTCAATCTCAACCCTCCTTCTTCTTACTAAGCAGGACTCCTCAGGTAGCACCAGAAACCTAGTTACACTTCCTTGCTCCTAGTCCATTCTTCCTTGCTCCGCTTCCATTCTGGCTGGAAGGGGAAGGTGGCTAATCCCCTCCTTAGAGCATGAACCTTCCCTACTCCCCTCACAGTCCCAGGGACTAAGCAATCCCCACCCAATGATTTTAAAACAACCTCCCAGGGTGCGTGGGTGGCTCAGTTGGTTAAGTGTCCCACTCTTGATTTCTATTCAGGTCATGATCTCATAATTGTGAGATGGAGACCCCTGTCAGTCTCTGTGCTAAGTGTGGAGCCTGCTTAAGATTCTCTCTCTCCCTCTCTCAAATAAATAAGTAATTTAAAATAACCTCCCAATAAAGAAGTCTCTGGTCGAGAGAGCTGCACAGAGGGCCAGCCAGGTTTCCCCTCTCCTAGGCTCAGAGTGGCTTGTGCATTAGTCTTTGGGATGCAAGTCTCATCTGCCTGTTCCAGCAAGACCTGCTCAAGGGCAGAGGAGGGCTCCACCAGGCCTTGTGTGTTTTAATGCATATGAAGCATCTTCAGGTTCATTTCCTCATTCAGGCTGTACAGTTGCCACAGGTGAAGAGACGGAGGTAGTCTAGAGAGTCTCTGGACCCTGCCTGCTCCACATACGAAGTACAGCAGTGGTGTCAGCAGCTCCAGCATAGCTGATGGGCAACAGCAGCCACTGGAGTCCTGCCTCAGTTTCATTTATTTATTTATTTAACAAGGTTTTTTCTTTCTTTCTTTCTTTTTTAACGTTTACTTATTTTTGAGAGAGAAAGAGTGCGAGTGGGAGAGGGGCAGAGAGAGGGAGACACAGAATCCGAAGCAGGCTCCAGGCTCTGAGCTGTCAGCACAGAGCCCGACACGGGGCTCGAACTCACAAACTGTGAGATCGTGACCTGAGCTGAAGTCTGACGTGTAACTGACTGAGCCACCCAGGCGCCCAAGCAGCTTTATTTTTAAAAGCTTTTTTTAAAAGATGACTTTCAAATTTTAGATTGAATTTCCTTAAGGAAAAATTTGATTTTAATATATCTTTATTTTATTATTTTTGAGAGAGAGAGAGAGATGGACAGAGTGTGAGTGGGGGAGGGGCAGAGAGTGAGAGGGAGACACAGAATCTGAAACAGGCTCCATGTGCCAAGTTGTCAGCACAGAGCCCGATGCAGGGCTCGAACCCACAAACTGTGAGATAATGACCTGAGCCAAAGTCAGACACTTAATTGACTGAGCCACCCAGGTGCCCCAGAAAAATTTGATTTTTTAATGAAAATTTTAAGTGTGTATCACAAAAGCACTATTTACAATAACTGTCATTAATGCAGTTTACTATATACCAAGTGGAGTTCTAAGTATTTTGCATATTATATATTCATTTAATCTTTGCAACAATCCTGTGAGGTGGTTACTACTATTGTCTCCATTTTAAGATGAGGAAACTGAGGCACAGAGAATGTAATTGACTTACCCCAAGGGTCACAGAGACAGAAAGCAATGGTGCCAACATCCAAATCCAGGGGTCTGGTTTCAGAGTCTGTGCTCTTAACTGCTGGCTATGCTCAGAAGAGCCTTCACACACTTAGGAAAGAGCCCCTTCTAAAAATTCACTGTCTTGTGCTCTGAGAGCTTGACGTTGTCTCCTTGTTAGAAATCTCCATGGTTAAAGTTGTTAACCTTAAAAATAAAACTGTCAGTTACTTTACCAGGAGAGATGGGTTTATTTGGAGATAGCAAAGAATTGCAATTCAGAATAAGCAAGCTTTGGGCGCCTGGGTGGCGCAGTCGGTTAAACGTCCGACTTCAGCCAGGTCACGATCTCACGGTCCGTGAGTTCGAGCCCCGCGTCGGGCTCTGGGCTGATGGCTCAGAGGCTGGAGCCTGTTTCCGATTCTGTGTCTCCCTCTCTCTCTGCCCCTCCCCCGTTCATGCTCTGTCTCTCTCTGTCCCAAAAATAAATAAACGTTGAAAGAAAAAAAAAATTAAAAAAAAAATAACAGAATAAGCAAGCTTCAGCAAACCATAGACAAGTCTGAGAACAAAGGAGAAGAATGCTCTTTTATAGAAGAAAGGGGGGGATTGGGAGGAGCTATTATAAAAAAAATTCATTGGAGTAACCTGGGAGTTTGAAGTGTAGAGGCCATCACTAGCTGAGTAATGACAGTCTCTCATTGGCTGGGCTGTTGCCAGGCAAGGAGAAAACCTTTCTTCCTCCAGCTTGGGTAGTAAAGTATACGGTTCTTCCTGTCTGGAATGCAAGGTAGTCCCTTCCTGTTGGTTCTGCAATTGACTAGGAGTGATAGGGGTGAGAGCTCCCCCTTCTGGCCTCCCAACTCCATTTAAGAAAATTTTTTAAATGTTTTTTTTACTTTTGAGAGAGACACACAGAGCATGAGCGGAGGAGGATCAGAGAAAGGAGACACGGAATCTGAAGCAGGCTCCAGGCTCTGAGCTGTCAGCACAGAGTCCAGACTCAGGGCTCGAACCCATGAGTGATGAGATCATGACCTAAGCCAAACTCTGAGGCTTAACTGACTGAGCCACCCAGGAGCCCCCCCAACTCCATTTTAAATGAGGTTTCCTTTTACTAGTTTTCAATTGTTTGAATTTAGCTATAGCTCTTTGCTAGAACAACATCTCTTAATAAGTGGAATTTGTTAAAACTGGTTCCATATTGTTTCTGTTTAAATGTCCAATGTCAAGATGACAAGAATTATTAATACCTTGGGTCGCTGTTTCAGTGAAAAGTATACTTTGTGAGGTTTAAAAATATACATCTTTTTGGGGAGAAGTACAGGGAGACATTATATTTCTCTGAAATGTTTCAATTTATATAAGTAGAACATAATTTTTACTTCTGTGATTAAAAAACAATCATAAAATATGCCCTTATTTAATCAATCAAAAAATGCCTTCTGTGGGGGTACCTGGGTGGCTCAGTCCATTTAGCATCCAACTCTTGATTTTGGATCAAGTCATGATCTCAGGGTTATGAGATTGAGCCCCATGTCAGGCTGTGCTCTGGGCATGGAACCTGGTTAAGATTCTCTCTCTCTCTCTCTCTCTCTCTCTCTCTCTCCCCCTCTCCCCTCCTCACCTCACACCACCCCTCCCACTGTGCATGCATGTGCTCTCTCTTAAAAAAAAAAAAGATGCCTTCTGTGTTAGATAGCCTCTTCATCCTAGTAATTACAGCCTTGTATAATATCCTCTCTTTGAGTAACTTGCTTTTAACCAATAGAATGTGGCAACATTGAGGGGTTTTTCTTTCTGTGAGTAGGTTGCAGAAAATCATGACCTCTGTCTTGCTAGTACCCTATCACTTTATTGGCTGCCGTGCTTTGATGAAGTGAGTTGTCATGTTGGGAGAACCCACATGGCAAGGAACTGAAAGTGACCTCCAGCCAATGGCCCTTGAGGAACTGAATGTTCCCAACAAATAAGACCACAGACCCTGGATTAACACCTTGCTTACAGCCTTGTGAGAGATTCCTGACCTACAGAAATCATGAGATAACAAATGAGTATTGTTTTAAGTCCCTAAGTTTGAGGGTAATTGGTCATCAGCAATAGATAACCTTTCTTTATACAATTAATGAATTTTTGATAAACTAATTAATAAGTCATCATACAAACCAATGTAAAATAAGTGTAGTCTAGATTGGCACAGCAAATATCTGAAGTCATATACATGTGTTATAACCACATATGTGTCAGAACCAGCTGAGGAGCCTAACTCAGTGTTTTGCAGTCAGGGCACCCTTCAGGGAAGTGGTGGCTCTAGGGCAGGGTTGAATAGGAGTGTGGGGGGGGAGCATATGTATCCCTCACAATCGATGCCTACCCACCCCCCATCTTCAGGCTCAAAGGTGCCTCAGGATGAGAACAATCCCATACGGGGCTCTCAGGCCAAGTCTCCCTGTCAGACTGAGAGGCCCTTGAGGAGAAACCTCTTGCCAGCCCCATCAGCCACAGCAGGCTGAATACCTCCTCCCCAGTGACTTCCCCCACATCTCTCCCTCGGCTTCCAGTCCAAAAGGGCACCTCAGACGCCATGGAAAAGAGGCCACCAGGCAATGGGTAGAATAGAAACACAAACTCAAGAAATGCATTTCTCTGCCCCAGTTTATTCACCACGGCTTGGTCCAGAGGCCAGGTTCATAGTCAACATGCAAGGGCTAGACACAAAAGCCCCCAGGACCATTGCTTCAGCCTCACTCCCTATACCTTTCACCCACCCACCCATCAGGGATAGAATTCTTTACAGATAGAGCACCCCCATTTTGCAGATAAGGAGAGTAAGCGTCATGCCACTGCTCACCCATCAGGATCTTGCATCCTCATGGCTCCAGAGGCAAAGCAGAGAGCTTGGCTACCTTAGTCCTTGGTTCTCCCCAAAATTCACCCACTCTCCTTTTCACAGAGCCTCTGCACTAGCCTGTCAACCCCCATTTAAAGGGCCATGCAGTGACGGAAGGGGTTATGACCCAACATGCTAAGAGCTTCCAGAGGCTGGGCTGAGCTGACACTCACTGTCCGTCCCCCGCCCCCCCCTCCCCGCCAAAGGTTAATGTGGCTCCTCTGGGCCCAGACAGCCTGATTTCAGAAAAAACAGACCAACCTAATTTGACGTCCAGTGTTGCTAAAGCCAGAAAGGCACAGTGAGTAGAGGCACAGAGAGGAAACAGATTTTTTTTTTCCAACAGCCTTGGAATACCATGCCGATTCCTTGCAAGCTTATAAGCACACATTCGCTTTCATCAGAAGCTGAAATCAATATGGTCTGCAACAGCTCCTTTGCTGTGGAGAAGGGTGGTTTGTTTCAAACTGATATTTTAGAATTCCCACTCTCTTATTCTTCACAGGGTTCTGCCGTTATCATCTCCCCTGGCCCCATCTCCCATGTGCCCCAGGGCAGAGTTCAAGAGGGACAGTTCTTTATCTTCTTCTCTGATCCCATCCCCCATCCCTGCCACGTGTCAATCACCACCCCCAGCTTCCCTCCCTCATACTAATTCTCTACCAATTGCTCAAAAAGCCATGGCAGGCCAGAGCAGCCACCACACTTCCTACAGCAAATCCACCATCAGGGACAACAGCTTCAGCAGAGCAAAGTCTGGGAGGAGTGATGGGGAAGGAATAGGAGAGGTGGCCTGGGAAATCCCAGGAGAGTGGATCAGCACAACCCTCAGATAAATGATGCTAGCCCTCTCTCCAGGGAACAATTGGACCCTGTGGAGAAAAAAAAGGCTAGGATTGACAATGGGTAACACGGAGTATGGATGCCCGACATACGCAACTGAATATGTATTTGCACACACCTGCTAGTGAGTCGGCCTGCAAATCCATGCTCCTAATACACCCTTCCCATGCCTCCACTTATACACAAAGGCCTGCACACACAAGGGCTCACTCACAGACACCCACCACAAGCCTGCACACTCAAACTCATTCATATGCACACACACACACCTTTTGCATATATATCCTCACTCGTGCACATATATACACACTATTGGACACCTGGTTCATGCATACATATACAAACATACTCCCTCTTACATACATGCTACACACACACATATGTACACACCCACACACAGACCTGCACATCAGTTAGCTCATGTGTACGCATGGCACACACAAGCTGATGCACAGGTGCTGATTCACACACACCTGGACCTGCCTACATGATAGCATGTACATACTCACGCTTACCTGCACTCATACCAGCAATAATCATGTACTTACTTGTGCACAACCACACACATGCCTACAAATATATACATGTACCCCTGCACCCCTGTGGAGGCACACCCTTAGCCCTGATCCTGGGGCCTGGATGGGACCGCCCTCTGTTGGAGACAACGGATAAGCTCCTTTCGGTTGTCTAGGATGGTGTCGAAGCTCTCCTGCAGACGGGTCTGCTGGTCAACCAACTGGTGCTGCAGGCCCCGGATCCACTGCAGCAGGGCCAGGCGACGGTACATCACCAAGTGCACATGATGCTTCTCCTTTTCCTGCTCTTTGTAGCGCTCCTGAGCCTGCAGCTGCTGCACAGCCTGGGCCACTGAGGGCAGAAAGGGATCTGGAGGGCCTGGGCCTCGAGGGGTCCCACAGACAGGCTCAGGGCTGCTGCTGGGGCTGTCGGTGCTCAGGGAACTGCTGGCATAGCCGTTGTCCTCCAGAGGGGAGCAGACTGCGCTGGCGCCGCTCATCTTCTCCAGCTCAGCTCCGGCGATTTCTGCCCCCTCTGGTGGGCTGCGGACCTCCCCATCAGGGAGTCCAGGGGCCTGGAAGGCCTGGTTGTCAGAGGGCAACTCAGAGGATCCTCTCATCAGGATGGGCTCCACCTGGCCTGGCATCCCATGCCAATTCTCATTGGCATCTTTGGCACTCGCCATGAAGTTGGAGTTGCTGTCTGGTTGGAGCTCAGGCTGACATACTCCAGGCGGGCCCCCCAGGAACTGGCCCCCCTCAGCTACCCCTGGCTGGATGGCAAACATCTGGTCTGCAAAGGAGAAGCAGAAGAATGAGTCAAAGCAGGACAGGGTGGGGTGCCTGAAGTCGTGGCAACCTAGCTGTGGGGGCAAGGCAGTGTGGAGGAGCTGGATGCTCCTTCTCAGTCCCTTTCCCTCTGGTAACACCTCCCTTTGTGGTATTCCTACTCCTTCTCTGTTGATTCGCGGTCTCCTGCATAGGGTTTTCCCTCAGCCCTCCGAGGCAGGCTGTCTCCTTATTCTGTGCACGTCTTCCCAGATGAACTAATCTTCTGCTATAGCTTCAAGAACCATCAGGTGTTGGTGACTCTCAGATGTGTCTCCAGCCCAGATCCGACTGCTATCTAACTCTGCAACCATCCGTAGGCCCCCAAAATTCTACATGTCCCAAACCAGCTCTCCCTCTCCAGTGTCCTCAGAAAAATGGCCCACCCTGCATTCAGTCACTCCAGCCAGAAACCTGAGAGCATCCTGGTCTCCTCACTCTGCTTCCTTCCCCCATCTCATTGACCACAAAACGCTGACAATTCTTCCTCTTAAAAACCTGTGTATGTATGCATATACGTCAACCCTCACTTGTACTTGGTTCAGGCCATTTCTTACCGGGATTACTGACTGACTGCTGCAGCCTTTTCTGACCTCTGTGCCTCCAGTTAAAAATGTAAACTTGAAGGGCACCTGGGTGGCTCAGTCGGTTGAGAATCCGACTTCAGTTCAGGTCATGATCTCGCAGTTTGTGGGCCTAAGCCCCACGTCGGGCTCTGTGCTGACAGCTCAGAGCCTGGAGCCTGCTTTGGATTCTGGGTCTCCCTCTCTCTCTGCCCCTCCCCAACTCACGTTCTGTCTGTCTGTCTCTCTCTCTCTCTCAAAAATAAACCTTAAAAAAAAAATTTTTTTAAGTGTAAACTTGATTGGTCACAGCTCTGAGAGCCCTCCCTAAACTGCTAACCCTCAACATGGCCTACAAGGCTGTGCTTCAGCTGACCCCTGCTCCCCATTTCAGGCTTGCCTCTTGCCACTCTGCCCCTCTCAGAATCCCAAATTTCTCAGAGATCTCAGAATGTGTCATTATTCTGTGTCAATAATGTGTCATTATTCACACAATTCCCTTGGTCCACAATACCCTTCCCTTCCCCTCCCCTGTAAACTCCTCCCTTCTCCACCCAGCAAACTCCTTTTTGTACTTCAACACGCAGATGTCTGATCCCCACCTCTCTGAAGCCTTCCTGAAGTTCTTCCCACAGCCCCAGCACACATAAATAAGCACAGTTAACTATGCCTTCCCCTGGGTCCCCACTGCACTGGTACTCACTGTTTTGTTCATATCTGTTTCTTGACCCTGGTGCATAGTTGATGGCCAGTAACTGTGCATTTAGTTGTTTTTGGTTTTGTTTGGGGACTATCTTCTAATAGCAGCTTATACATTTGGCTTCCTGACTAGATACCGAGCTCCTCTATATATCCTCTGTCATATTCCTGCACTAAGCAGGTGTCAGTACATAGTTGCTGTGAGAGTGAATGGGGGAGGGGGCTGCATTGGGCTATCTATGCTCTTAAAGAGAAAGCCAACGGTAGCGAGAGGCTACTGCTCAGGCCCAGGGATAGAAGATACGGCTCCAGTTACCTCCTCTGCCCTAGTGAGCAACCCCACCCCCGCCCCGCCCCGTCCCCATCCCCATTGACAAGCCTCTCTACTGACCTTGCCCTCTTCCGTCTGGGTTTACTATCTTGTGCCCCTCCCCTAGCTTGCTCCATCCAGGGGCCCCAGAGGGAGGGCGTATCACACCATTCTTTCCTCCCTAATAACCATTTCTACCAAAATTAGGGTTTGAATTAACAAGAGGTTTCTACTGACTACATATTACAAGGATTAGAAAAATGGGGGATCAATAAGAGTGAGGGATAGTGTAAGTATAGCAGGGATTAGGAGGTCTTCATAGGTGGTAGTGGGCAAAAGTCCTCGGGGTGTAGCGACGGTCCTTTAGTGACCTACATACTCCCATCCCGCTAAGCAGTCTTGGAGACCTTCCAGGCCCAAATGTTGTTGTTGTTGTTGTTGTTGTTGTTGTTTTTCTTTCTTAAACTGGGAGCGGCCGCGAGGGAAGCTGAGATGCGGCGGCTTAGGTGTTAAGGCTCACAGGGTTCTCAGAGATGGTAAAATGGGAACCCAGACACCCTAGGATCAGGCTTCCGTCCAAGCTAATCCGCAGTCGGCCCGGGGTGTGTAAGGCGGCGGGGGTGGGGAGATGGCTCTGTAAGGGTTGGGGAGGCCGCCTGCCTTCCTGCGTAGCCTTGCGGGAGAGGACCCCCCCCACCCCTCCGCCTCCAGCAGACAGAGGATAGAGACCATGCTTCCCTAAGCTCCCCACAGGGGGCAGCCCGGAGGACGCTGCGATCCCCTGCTTGCCCCCCCCCACCCCCCGTCCCGGGGGGCTGGGCCCCCAACCTTCCCCTCCTGCCGGACTCACTGCCTGGACGCGCCCGCCCCGGCGCGGCTGGCTCTGCTCCCGCGGGCCCCGCGGCGGGAACTCGTCTCTGGAGGCTGGAGGGGGGGGAGGGGGATGTCTCGAACTGGCCTGGGCGGCCGCGCGGGCCGGGCGTGGGGTGCGGGGCTCCCCGGCGACGCGCCCAGCCCCAGGCCCGGACTGCGGAGTCGGGCGGCGTCAGCGCGGCAGACGGGGCGGGGCGGCCGGGCCCACGTGGGCCGGTTCGGGGTTCCGCCGAGCGAAAGGCTAGTCCGGCCAGAGCGCCGGAACCAACTCCCCCGCCTCCTGCAGCCGTGACCAGGCCTGCTGGGTCGGGTTTTATCTTCCCACTGCATCCGTTGGGTCCCTCGGATCGCTTTGCGTCACTGCAGATGCGGTGACATTTTCAAAATGAAAATCTAATCATGTCACCATCCTCCTGCTTTTAAGCCTTTCAAATGGCTTCCCTCTTGCAGGGTAAATCCTTGAGGCAGCGGCCACAGGGTTCTGAGCATCTTGTCCTGTCTACCTCTCCAGCTTCATCCTTTGCCCTCCATCTCTGCAACTGGGCCTCACACTCCGTTCTGCCACGCGACTTTTGCACACACGGTTCCCTCTACCTAAAATTCTCTTCCCCTTCTCAATTTACTCATATGTCAGCTCTCTTCTCAGATTAACCTCCTCTGACCTCCTAGGCAAGATTAGTTTCCCCTTTTATATTTCTCAAGGGCACTTGGTTCCTTTTCATCAGAGCATCTATCACAATTTGAAATGATATATTCATTTTGTGCTTGTTTCATTAAGGTCACTTAATGAAAGCTATGTTGTTGTTTTTTTTCCAAATTATTTGTTTTGAGAGACAACAAGGAAGGCCAGAGGGAGACAGGGAGAGAGAGAGAATCCCAAGCAGGCTCTGCTCTGTCAGTGAAGAGCCCGATGCAGTGCTTGTTCTCACCGACCATGAGATCATGACATGAGCCAAAATCAAGAGTAGGGATGAGACTGAGCCACCTAGGCACCCCCATGAAAGCTATGTTTTATTATTTATTTATTTATTTATTTATTTATTTATTTATTTATTTAATAAAGGCTGCCCTTCCTAATCCAAAGGCTGCAGCAATTTTAAAAATTTTTTTTTAACGTTTATTTATTTTTGAGACAGAGAGAGACAGAGCATGAACGGGGGAGGGTCAGAGAGAGGGAGACACAGAATCTGAAACAGGCTCCAGGCTCTGAGCTGTCAGCACAGAGTCCGACGCAGGGCTCGAACTCACGGACCGCGAGATCATGACCTGAGCCGAAGTCGGCCGCTTAACCGACTGAGCCACCCAGGTGCCCGAAAGCTATGTTTTAAAAAAAGAAAGAATATCTGCTCTGGGACAGGACTGGGCCTTATGTCCTACACTCAGGCCCTGGCACCTTCCTCCCTGCAGGGCAGAGAACTGCTCCATAGTGGCTGTGCCGTGAACCCTTCTCAGTTTCTACTGACTGAAGCCTGATCTTCCTCACTCCCTTCTTCCTTGGAGAAAAAGTGGAGGGTTGGGGATTCAGTTTGCAATCAGAGAGAATAGAGATGCAGTTGGTGCTGACTCTAATGATAAGAAAGCACTGGCAGGTGTTAGGAAAGTTAGGGCTTCTTAAATAATTTCCTAAGGTAGCCCTAGAAGGGAGATGAGGACAAATTTAGTCTTCAGGGTTCTAGAAGGTCTCTTCCATACCCCCACTTTACCAAGCAAACCGAGCAATTGGCTATACCTCCTTCATGTCCTCCCCACATTAAAAACAAAATAAAACAAAACTAATATGGCTTCATCTTTGAAACATAAAACATTTTAAAATACTCTTGTCTTGGGGCACCTGGGTGGCTCAGTTGGTTAAGGGTCCAACTTCAGCTCAGGTCATGATCCTGAAGTTTATGAGTTCAAGTCCGGCATCAGGCTCTGTGATGACAGCTCAGAGCCTGGAGCCTGCTTTGGATTCTGTGTCACCCTCTCGGTCTACCCGACCCCCCCCCCCCGCCATGTTCTGCTTCTCTATCACTCTCAAGAATAAATGAATAAACATTTAAAAAAATTAAAATGCTCTTGTCTTTCCCTCATCTCTTTCTTTTGCTTTTATCTCCTACTCCATCTTTTTTATTTTAATTTTTAAGTTTATTTACTTAGAGAGAGACAGAGCGAGCAGGGGAGGTGCAGAGAGAGAACGAGGGAGAGAGAATCCCAAGCAGGCTCCAAACTGTCATCACAGAACCTGATGTGGGGCTAGAACTCACAAACCATGAGATCATGACCTGAGCAGAAACCAAGAGTCAGATTCTTAACCAACTGAGTCACCCTGCTACCCAGTCCCCTACTTCAGCTTTTGCTATTTTTTTAGACCTCAGCCCCATTTCTACATCACATGCTGAAGCCTAACTAGTCTTCCTTTTTCCCTTACCCATTGCAAGTTCCCCTTGCCTTTAGACAGGTGACCCAATGAGGTGACCCAAATCCTCACTCCTAAAGGCTCTGAGCCTGGGGGGATCTAGAGTTATGCAGGTCTTCCTGTGCCATTCAGCCATGTCAGATAGTTGTTTGGTGGGCCCAGAGCTGCTCCTCTCTGCCTCTCTTGTGGACTCCATCTCTCCCAGCTCTAACCATGTGGGTCAAATGGGAGCCCAGTGAGTCCAGGCATAGGAACCCCACTCCAGGTGAGTCCCTTCTCTGGGACTTTCTGAAATAAAAGGAAGACAAAGCTGGGAAGATGTATGGGCAGAGCTTTAGCAACCACATTCCCTGCCAAGTAGAAGTCAGTTTGGAGTAGGAGTAAATGATGCTTACACACAGAAGCAGAGACAAAAGACAGAAGTCCTGGTGATGTTCTGGTCCCTGTTTCCTGAGGCCTTTCTCTAACTTCCAATAAGGCCCTTGTTTTCTCAAGCCCACCTTGAGTGGAATTTCCTTTGCTGGCAATCAAAAGAATCCTGATTAATACAAGAGCACAAGGTAGTGGCCCAGGGGTCCCCCTCATATACCTCTCAGCCCTCATTAAGGAGTGGCATCTCTGTTTCCCCTTGGTAGCCATTAACAATCCAGCTTACACTGTGACTTCCTTTGAAATGCAGTGGAATCATCTCAGTGTTCCCACATTATCATCATTTCTCCCAAGACGCTGAAACCTCCTGACCTGTAGAAGCTAGAATGTCAGAAACAGGAAGCAAACTCTTCGAGAACGTCATTAGGTATACTCACGTAACACGCCACACCTATCTCTGCCTCTTCATATGGATTCTGGCTACAAATGACAAAGAATTATATACTGACTGTTGACTTAAAGCCTCTTGTACTCTGCAGGGCAGCACACAAATGGGCATAGTTCTAAATAACTTAATATCTGAGAAGTCAAGTGAATTCCCACAGCATCAGATTGTTGTAGCCTCTCTTCTCTTAGTCAAGGGTAAAGTTGTGTGGGATACTCCAGCACTGTGTAATTAATGCAGTAAGTGCTCAGACAGTGGTCCTGGCCGCTCCATAATTTTCAGAAGGCTGGGAGCCTTGAGAACAAAAAACCCTAGGAAGGTGGGGGTGTCCATGTCTGCATGATCATAGACAAGCAGATGTATAGATGTCCGTGATCCATTCACCAGAAGTTTCTGCAGTCAGGATGCCAAGGAATCAGTCATTCCAGGTAGAGAGGTGTCTGTGGCTGTGTCTACCCAGCTACATAGATTATAAAGACTGAATTGGCAAGGACACAGAAATCACTAGAGATGGCCAGTAGCAGCCCAAATAGGCCAGCCCTGGGAAGTGGGTAGATATCCTGGCAGGCAGACAGATGTCAGAGCCAAGAGAGACTAGCAATGAGTAACCAGTGCTAGGTGCTAAAGGGCCTAGAGTGTCAGACAAGGAGACAAGGGAGATGAGAGGTATTTCTACCCCAGGAAATAGGACAGGCATAAGAGTTGCTTCCTCTATAGGTGGATAATTTCTCAGTGTCAGTACTTCCAGGAAGAAAGAGGTGGGTGGGATCAAGGTGTTTCAGCCTCAAAGACATTATTCCTTCCTATCCATTCACTCACATTCAGTACAGAGTGCTCACTTTGGGTCAGGTGCTGTGTTGGGGATTCAGAGCAGGATCAGAGCTGGTGGTGACCTTGTGCAACTCTCTGTTTAGAAAGGGAAATAGAAAAGAGTGGGCTATACAATGTATAGGTCCTACAACAGAGTTACAAGGAAAAAGCAATGAGTACAAAAGAGGGTAAGGAAAGCCTTCACAGAGGGGGCTTTAAAGGATGAATGGAAGCTCACCCAGAGAAAGCAGGAGAAAGCAGAGGAGACTGTATGTGGTGTGTTATGTTCAGAGTGTGGCCAGGGTGACTGGAGCTTGAGGGGAAATGGAGGTAAGAGATGAGGCTAGAGGATAAAGTTGGCCCAGTTGTGAAAGGCTTTGACCATCATTCCAAGGAGCTTGAGCTTCACCCTGTGGGCAGCAGGGAAATAACCGAGCAAGCCTCCAGAACTTCCATGTCAGAACAAAGCACAGGCGTCTAGTCCTGGAGGACAAGCTATATTGCCACCTGCTTTCTTCTCCTTCCCTGAGCTCAGATCATCTGTCAACTTCTCCACAAGGCTTTGGAAACTTAGGCAAATCAAAACATTTTCAACTTCCCAGATTAAATAAAGATAATATGCCTTGAACATTGTAATTGTGAACACTGGACTCCCAGGGCTAAGCACAGCCCTGGAGGACCTTTGATGTACAAGAGAATCCTTAAGGAAGATTAGAAGGAAATCATTCCCCAGAATTTGCTCACCTTGGGAAAGAAGGCCTACAAAGCTGGTGACCTACTTATTTTGTTCATCCATTTCCCTGCTGCCTTTTAAAGGTAAAATGCCACTCTCCTCTATCAAGAAATTGCTGGGGCACCTGAGTGGCTCAGTCGGTTAAGCATCCAACTCTTGGTTTCAGCTCAGGCCATGATCTCATGGTTCATGAGTTCGAGCCACATGTTGGGCTCCGGGTTGACAGTGCAGAGCCTGCTTGGGATTCTCGCTTCCCCTCTCTCTGCCCCTCCCCTGCTTGTGCGTGTGCTCTCAAAATAAATAAATAAACTTAAAAATTAAAAAAAAGAAATTGCTGTGTGATCACTTTAGGTAAGACATGTCCATTCCCCACCCCCAATATGGCTGTTTTCTCAGCTGTTAAAATGAGGGGGATGTATATCAAATCTGAAGTTTTAAAGCTTTTTTTTTTTTTTAAAACCTTGGAATCTTTTTTTTTTTTTTCCCAAACAAAATCTATGCAGTATATCCAGTTTGAGATCTTGTCTCCTCCCTGAGCCCTCCACTATAAATGGCTCCCAAAGAGGCTCACAGGAAGCTTTTAAAGCTCAGTCAAGACACAATTTCAAATGCCCTGCACCACAAAAATCTAGAAGACAGATCCTTCCACTCACCATCCCTGCCTCCCCTAAAGGGAACAAGCGGGTGTTTTGGAGCTGCTGGAGAATGAAAGGTGGTGTAGACTCTTTCTCCTCAGTGCACCCAAGTGGTAAATGGCCTCTTCCACCAGGAGACCAGAGAGACAAATCTTAGATCCCGAGGCTGTGGGAAACTCTACAGCCCACAACAGAGGGAGTGAGCTAGAGTTGATCAGGAGGACTGAGAGAAGGGAGTGCCTGTTCCACCCCCTTCCTAGCAGCTGCCTCTGTGGGCTCCATAATCCCCATGCCCTCTCCCCCCACTGCACCCTCTGGCCGCCCACCACTCCTCCACCCACCCCATTCATCAGTAGGAGGGCACCATATCAGTACAGCCTTTCAGGGCCTGACAGGTCCTTTCTGGGTGCCCCCCACATGTAACCACTTAACCCCCAACACAAAGGGCCAGGCTGAATGGGCTTGGAGCCGGCGGCTCGTGCAGAGGGGGAGGCCTCAATAGGATTTGGGGAGCTGGGTGTATAAACCTCTCTGCTCCAGCAGTCTTCAATGGAGGCGCTGGAGTCGGGGCATGTGCCGAGGGGTGGAGCCCGGCAGCTGCATCCCACCCCTGAACAATGATTTATTCATTCTCCCAGCACACACAGAGAAAACAGGCTTGGGGAACGTGGCCCCACAAATCGCCCGTGGCCTCAGCTGATTCCCATGGCAATCACAGCAGTTCCAAGTGCCCCTTCCCCCTTGTAATGTCTTGCCTAAAGCCTGCCCTTCCTCTTCCCCACCAGCAAGTAGAGTGCAGTATGATGTTATGGGAGGCCTTTGGTAGCCAGAAGTTCAGGCGGCCTTGCTCTGTGAATTGGCTCCACCCAATCTCAACCTCACTGTCTCAGAAAGCTTTCTGGTCAGGTTTTTCTCAAACCCATTTCACAGCCAGAGAAACTGATGCAGAAAAAGGAAAAAAAAAAAAAAAAAGGGCACATAGCTTGACCCACCTCAGGACTGCCCCAGGGGAAGGACTGAAAAAGAAGCAGGGAGTTGGGGGTTCAGCTTGGAAATAACTGACAAGTAAAGGGGGTGCCATAAAGGCTTGCTGGGTGAGTTACTGGCTGCTAACAAAAGGTACCCTATATGTTGTCCCCACGCCTTTCCCCAGCCCCCATCCTCCAGCCACACCTGGCTCTGATTCCTGTTACAATCTTTGGGAGAAACTTTGGGGATGAGGGAACAGAATGAAGACAGTTAAGCAGAGATGCTAAAACCAGTAGATTAAAAAATATGTTGGGGAGGGGGCGCCTGACTGAGGGTAGAGCATGAGACTCTTGATCTTGGGGGCATGAGTTCAAGCCCCACGTTGGGGGGGGGGGGTGTAGACTGAACTTAAATTAAAAAAAAAAATCTTGAAAAAATGTCAGGTGGGTAGGTGGTTTCAAGAAGCTGAATTGTGACATTTGTTTTTGACTTCTAGCCTCCACACCTCATGTGTCACCAGGGCCAGATAAAAAAAAAAAAAAATCATCATAATAAATAAAACTAAAAATCAATAATGTTAGCAGAACAGGGAGCACCAGATTGAAGTGACCATCCTCAGACTGGCCCCTGGGCCTCCTGGCCCCAAGTTCATAATTACCCTGTCACACAGAAAACAAATCTATTGCAGGTGGAAGTGTGGGGAGGTGGGAGATCCTGGGCAAGGGGTTTGCCCAGCTGAAGAGGGGGAAGGGGTGCAACAGGAAGACAGATTGGCCTTTGGTGCTGGGCAAGAGGGGGATGGTTTGAGACTGACAAAATCTAAAGCCTTGAGAATTTCAGAAAGTTTTCTTCCCTTAGACAGGAGGGTAGATGCACTAAGGGAGGTAGGTGATCCTCCTAATACTGAACAGTAGTGGTGGGAAGTCAGAGGGAAGTCAGGGAGCCCACTTCGAGGAGTGGGGAGGGCGGCTGCTATGCTGCTGCTGCCCTCTGGTGGGCATAAAAAGACAGTATCAACACCTCCAATGCTGGAAACCTGCTGGAAACTGGAGTCTGTCCTTCCCTGTTCTAAAGCCTTGGCCACCGGGACTAGCACACCCCAGGAAGCAGATGCAGAGACATTTTAGCATGCAGGACACTTATTACTAAGTGCCTTTGGGATCAGTATCTGTGGAAGGTTGGAGAAAGAAGCTAAACTACCATTCAGGCCCGTGATAGCCTCAGTCAACCCCTCAGGGAACTCTGAAAGGTTGGATGGCCCTTCAGAATTATCCCCAAATGAGCTGAGATGGGCAGCCCTTTATACTCCTGTCATTGCATGAGGGCCATGCTGGAAAGTGGCATGATCTCAGGCAAGGGGTTCTCTGCTACGTAGGCAATCCCCAAAGGGGCTGACCATGGAAGGCTGTCTGCAGAGAATGCTCCCAGCAACTGGGCCAAAAAGGCCTTCCTCGAAGGGGAACAGGGCAGCCCATCATGCTCTACCCCACACATCACAGATACTCATTAAACTTGTGTTAAGTGAGTGGCACGGTTAGATCATGCCTCAGGTTCCAGACTCAGTAGGGACAGCCCACAGGTCTGTTATTCAAGCAACTGATCTTTGGAAATGGTCAAGGGAGCCTTAATGCTTGAATTCATGGGTTCATTCATTCAACAAACATTCACTGAAGTTTACCAGTGCCAGGCCTGGAGGGAGACACTTTACAAATGGTTTTCTTTCTTAATCCTCACAACTGTGAAGCTAGTATTAACTTAGATTATTCAGATGAGATCAAGTTATTAAGTGGCTTTCACAGTCCAGCAACACTTTAAAAACTGACACAATGGGACAAGTGCTATTGCTGCTGTCAAGGGTTCTTCGGGCCACAAAGGGTCTTGGCTCTGTTCTGTGTGTGTGCATGTGTATATGTAGAGAAATGGCTCTCTCTCTCTGCTTTTAGCCAGAGTATTTTCTCTATCACATGGAATCCTGCTTCCATGGCCTCTTGTTTGAACTCCTTTCTAACAACGTTTCTCCCCAGAGGTAACAGAAGTACGGGCTTTAAAAATTCCTGGTTGTAGCTACAGAACTACCTCCTTCCCTGGATATTTAAAGGATAGACCACTCTTAATCCCCAGTGTTCTTAGGCCATCTGATAATTAGAAAGTCATGAAAGGCTGACTTCTACCCCTAGTGTCTAACTTCCCGATCTGCGTGATCATGTGGGGATAACCTTAAAGGGACAAGAGTTGGAGGTTTCTGCTCCTAAAACCTCTCTGTACCCTGTACCTCTCACTAACCCGATTTTGTAGGAGGTAAGGGTTGGAGAGATAGAGAAAGTTGTCAGCTGCTGTTCTATTACAGCCCTGACAGGTTCTCATTGTTGAGAGTTCTCTGAGCACTCCCAGCCAGCAACATAAAGATTTTAGTTTTCTCATTTAGATTCCAATCATAAAGAACTTGAAGGAAAATGAGGTGGGGAGGGGGAAGTTTGGTACCATGGAGCAATTTCTGGGTCTGACTACAGAGAAACAAAGTAACCTCAATACTCCTCACCCCCTCCCAGCCACACACACACACACACACACACACACACACACACACACACACACACACACGCCTTTCCTCCTGGGCCCCCAGAACCTAATTTTTCACATTTGGAAAATCCAGATGATTTTTGCCTGGGTCCATCTGGTTTTCCAAATAACCTGTCTTTTTGATAAATAACATAAGTTAAATTAGACAAGACAAAGAGGGGGTGGGCAGTCAGCTTTTTTCCTTTCCTCAGCCTCTGAGAGAAAGACAGGGTTTGAAAAACATGTACCATGACTCACTCCCAACCCTGCCCTAGCACTTTCCACCCCTTAGACTGGGCCCAGCGATTCCCCAGCCTGCAGCTGGGAGCTGCCTCTTCACCCCCACCCAGAGCCCACCAGCCTTCAAGAACAACAGACTGTGGTTCTTTCTGAAATGAAGGGAAAGAACCCAGGTGTTCAGCCCCATAGCTTCCTCTGATCACCCTTAGGCTGTAGCTACTTCAAATCCCCTCTTCCCATTATGTATCCCACCACAGGGAAGAACTAGATCAATAAACTGAAAATGAAAACCTTTAAGGTGAGAGAAGAGAGGACAGGAAGAGGGGACGGGAAGGACGTGGCTAGTACAGACAGACAATACAACTACTAGGGACAGAGATCAGCACCTACATCTCAAAAGGTAAAGTCTGAGGTGACACCAGCTGTCCATAAAGCCATGCCTATTTCCCCAGCTTGCTGCGAGTGTCCAGGTACACAGCTGGCTTCCATCCCAACCACTCCCACTGGTCCCAGCATAGAGCCAACCCAGGCAGCATGGGCTGGTGGCTCTGGCAAGGCTTGACTTCTCCCCACTCAGCAGATCATAATGAGGCATGAGCCTCACCCCATCCTCAGCAGTGGGCTAGTGGGCATTAGTGCAGCCTCTTACATGTACTCAACCATTTCACATTAATTTGTACCTCTGATCCTAACCACAACCCTGTGAGCTAGACCAAGCCATTTCACTCTGGCCTCATTTTCCAGTTGAGGAAAAAAGTTCAGAGAATGAATTATCTAAGGTCATGCCACTTGTAAGCTGCAGAACAAGGATTTATGGTTTCACACAGCTATCATCTCTATTCTATCCCACACTGAAAAGCTTCTTTGTATGCAGTTCAGCTCCAAGCTTTTCACCATTAGCTCTTCCAGGCTTCAAATCACTCCTTGCTCAGTATTTGTTGAGTAATTCTATATGCCAGGTATGGCACCACCTATGCTTTTTTTTTTTTTAAGATTTTATTATTTATTATTATTTTTTAAGTGCTTACTTTTGAGAGAGAGCTCAAGCAGGGGAAGGGAGGGAGGATCCAAAGTGGGCTCTACGCTGACAGCAGAAAGCCCAATGCAGGGCTTAAACTCACAAGCCATGAGACTCAACCGACTGAGCCACCAGGTGCCCCTAAAGATTTTAACTAATCTCTACACCTAACATGGGGCTTGAACTCACAATGCTAAGATCAAAAGTTGCATGCTTTATGGAGTGAGCCAGCCAGGCACCTCTTTCCATTTTTTGACAAAACAGATATGGTCTGTTTTTACAGAATTTAGTCTAATGGGGGAGGCAGACCTAAACAAACATTAAGGTGACAAACTGTGATAAAAGATCCAAAAGAAAAGGAAAACTAGCAAAGGTAAACTGATTAAAAAAGGGGTGGTGGGGCGCCTGGGTGGCGCAGTCGGTTAAGCGTCCGACTTCAGCCAGGTCACGATCTCGCGGTCCGTGAGTTCGAGCCCCGCGTCGGGCTCTGGGCTGATGGCTCAGAGCCTGGAGCCTGTTACCGATTCTGTGTCTCCCTCTCTCTCTGCCCCTCCCCCGTTCATGCTCTGTCTTTCTCTGTCCGAAAAATAAATAAATGTTGAAAAAAAAATTTAAAAAAAAATAAAAATAAAAAAATAAAAAATAAAAAAGGGGTGGTAATGGAAGGCTTCTCAGGGGAAGTTAGATCTAAGCTAACACCTGGAGATTTATACATTAGCCAGACAAAGATGAAGCGTGGAGAGAAGGGCATGCCAGGAAAAAGGAAGAACACTCTGGAAGGCCCTGATGTGGAAGAAGAGTGGAAAGGAGATTGAGAGACAAAGCTATATCACAGAGGGCCTTGTAGGCTTGAACTTCATTCCGAATGCAACGGAAGACATCGAAAGATTTTAAATGAGGACATGGCATCCTCCAATTTATGTTTATACCAAGGTTACCCTCTGGCTGCTGTGCATAGATTGAGTGGAAGGGGAGCAAAACTAGGAGAGAGATCAGGAGGCTACCACAGTACCCTGGCAAGAATTATGGAAACTTGGAATAGGGCATTGGCTACAAAGCCGGAAGAGAGGTGATTCAAGGTGCAATTTGGAAGTAGAAATAACAGGAGTTGGTTTTGGAAGGAAGGAGATATCAAGAATGCCCTTATAGGGGTGCCCGTCTGGCTCAGTTGGTGGAACATGTGACTCCTGATCTTGGGGTTATAAGTTCAAATTCCACATTGGATGTAGAGATTATTTAAAAATAAAATCTTAAAAAAAAATTTTTTTTATGTTTATTTATTTTTGAGACACAGAGACAGAGCGTGAAAGGGGGAGGGGCAGAGAGAGAGGGAGACACAGAATCTGAAGCAGGCTCCAGGCTCTGAGCTGTCAGCACAGAGCCCAATGCAAGGCTCCAATTCATGAATCGCGAGATCATGACCTGAGCTGAAGTCAGATGCTTAACCAAATAGGCCACCCAGGCGCCCCTAAAAATAAAATCTTAAGAAAGGGTGTGTGTGTGGGGGGGCCACCTGGGTGGCTCAGTCAGTTAAGTGTCCAACTTTTGATTTTGGCGCAGGTCATGATCCCAGGGCGGAACCTGCTGGAGATTCTCTCTCTGCCCCTCCCTAGCTCTCACACATGCCCTCTCTCTCTCAAAATAAACAAACATTAAAAAAAAAAAAGAATGGCCTTATAAATTAAATAAGTCACGGACATGTAATATTCAGCATGGTGATTATAGTTAATGATATGGTATTGCATACTTCAAAGTTTCCAAGAGAGTAGATCATAGAAGTTCTTATCACAAGAAAAAAAAATTTGTAACTATGTGTGGTCATAGATGTTAACTAGACTTACTATGGTGATCATTTCACAATATACACAAATATCAAATCATTACAATGTATATCTAAAACTAATATGTTATATGTCAATTACAACAACTAAAAAGAAAATCTTTTCAACTCAGATTTGAAGGAATGATAAAATGAAATAGAATTTTTATAACTTAATAAAAAAAAAAGAATGCCTTTTAGGTTTCTAGCCTGAGTGACTGGGTTTATGAAGTACCTTTTACTGAATGAGGAATGCTGGAGTAAGAGCAGATTTTTAGAAGGAAGGAAGATCACATTTTTCCCCCTTAAAGTAAGCTCTGGGCCCAACGTGGAGCTCAAACTCACAATCCCAAGATCAAAAGTTGCATACTCCATTGACTGAGCCAGCCAGGCACCCCAAGGAAGATCACATTTTTTTTTTTTAATTTTTTTTTCAACGTTTTATTTATTTTTGGGACAGAGAGAGACAGAGCATGAACGGGGGAGGGGCAGAAAGAGAGGGAGACACAGAATCGGAAACAGGCTCCAGGCTCTGAGCCATCAGCCCAGAGCCCGACACGGGGCTCGAACTCACGGACCGCGAGATCGTGACCTGGCTGAAGTCGGACGCTTAACTGACTGCGCCACCCCGGTGCCCCAGATCACATTTTTAAGATGCTTTTTAAGATCACACATTTGAGATGCTTATGAGACAATGGGCCTTTTAACGAGTTGTCTACAAACATTATGATTGTGACAACGGGAATTTCATATTTATGCTTGCAGAGTAGCACTTGGCATAATACGTTCACATATTTTCCAACTTAAGCCTCACAGCAACTCTGAGACAGGCATGAATTACTATTCTCATTTTATACATATAAATGGAGGCTCTGAAAGGTGTGGTATTAGTATTCATTCAACCTTTACCAGGCAACACTACATTCCAGGCCATGTGTCAAGGAATGAGTAGAGGGGCATCTGGCTGGCTCAGTCGGTAGAGCATGTGCCTCTTGATCTCGGGGTTGTACGTTCGAACTCTACGTTGGGTGTAAAAATTATTTAAAAATAAAATCTACACTAAAAAAAACAAAAAAAGAATGCAAGGCAGAAGACAGAATACCATCTCAAATATGACATAATCAGATAGCATGACACTCTTCCCAGAAATACTCTCCCCTATCCTTAGGTAAACAAGTCTGAAGACGGGAAGCCCCATGAGTTATTAAACAAGTACAGGAGACAAAGACCAAAAATGTCCAGTTTGAACCATTAGAAATTCTCAAAGGGTACAGTTTATGGAGCAGTTGAGATGAGGGGATTGCACAGGGAGCTGAGCAGCTTGTCCCTATGATGCTTTGGTGAACAGAACCTGATGCTTTATGGAAGAGGCCCTAGAATGGTTTGTGCAACTGTAGACTGAATTAGTGAGATCAAAGACCTGTTTACGTGAAGTAAATGCCATGTGTCCCTACCCCATGGTGTGGAACTAGGAGGCAAAAGGGCTGACATTGAGCATATCTATCTCACAGATGCATGGGCTCTCACCCCTCCAGGTATGCCATTTCCAAGCTAGTTGAGCTGAGTGCTAGCAGGAGCTGTAACAGCAGGCCCTGGGGTTTCATTAGAACATAGCTGAAGCTGATGGCTCAATGTTTTGGGGACAAGCATATGGGTCAGGTTGCAACTCTCTGCTCCAATCTTGTTAGCAAGGTCAAGACTTAGTTTGCCTTAAACAACTATACTGGCATGGGAAAAAGTCACCTAGTGATTAAGACTCAACTTTTCTTTCTCCAAAGAGTGCTTTCTTTCCAGAGCCTAGAACAGAAACCATACGCTAGATTTCTTGTGCACTGCTTTTCTTATCCTCAGTGGTCAATCAATTCCAACCCTCTTCATCTCTCCTCCCCAAAAAAGGATATGAGAAAGCAAGAGGGGAGAAATACCTAGCCCTCCTTCCCAGTTCTTTTGCAAGGCAAAGGCTACCTGTCTTGGGCACTGTTTAAAGAGCTCAAAGGGGTGCGCCTGGGTGGCTCAGTCAGTTGAGTGGTTGAGCATCTTAACTCTTGATTTTGGCTCAGGTCATGATCCCAGAGTCGTGGGATCAAGCCCTATGTCAGGCTCTGCACTGAGCATGGAGCCTCCTTGAGATTCTTTCTCTCTCCTTCCGCCCCTCTCCCCGACTCATGTGTTCGCTCTCTCTTAAAAAAAAAAAAAAAAAAAAAAAAAAAGGCTCAAAGGGAGGGGCATTAATTCTCATTTTGGACCCACAGCTGCCAATCAGAAGGCTATAACAACAGGTACCATGTATGTAAAGTCTCTTTACCTGCACTGAACCCAAACCACTTTGGGAGTGAATATGATCAATTAAGCTGAGAGGTCACAGAGGGACAACTGCCCAGCCTCTCTCTCTAGACCCAGAGGGCTTCCCTGGGAGGGAGGCAGCCTGAAAACAATGCTCCTCGATATTACACAGGGACTGACCTAAGAATGAGCACCCAATCTGGATGGCAAACCCTGCCTTCAGGCATTGAGATTTATTGAAACACTACATACATATTAAAACATCTTTATATACATTTTCCCCATTAAAAGATTACAAATATACAAATTCTCTCAAAGTCAGCATCTTGTGTATTAAAAACAATTGTAGAAAACCTATACCCTAATTCCAGCAATTAAATTGGTGTTTCCCATTTGCCAATAAAAAACTGGCACAATTCATCCAATTTCTCAAGTCCAGCTCCTGTCACTGAAACCACAGTATTCACATGGAACGTTTTTCCAAGCAGCAGTGACACTCAGTTCTAAGGGGGGAAAAGATCTGCCTAAAGTTCTAAGAGCCTCATGATTTTTCAGGGAAAATTGGGAGTGGGGGAATTACGTTCAACAATATTTTGATTATAAACTCCATAGTGGTCTTCTTTCTAAATAAGTAATGACAGATTAAAGTGTCCTCTGGTCAGGGCAATGTAATAAACCCAGCTGAATGTGATAAATAATAGTTATATTTTTGTGTGTGTCACGATGAGAAGGGAGGTCCTTGAGCAACATTGTTGCACGTTGAGAATTTAGTCCCAGGAGAGAGCTCTGCACTCCCCATCAGATATGTAATGTGGACAGACACTGGGTGTAACCCTTTATCTTTATCCTTGTAGTCCAGAAAATTAGGGCCAAGATCTTTCTGACTGGGGACCAACTGAGTCCTTATTATAAGGGAAGCAGATGTTAATTGACAAGTTGAGGCTGCCTAGGGAAGATGCATGCAGGAAAATAGAAGGGGCAAGACAAATATAAAGGCCCATCTATTAGTTCCCAGGTCCTCTAAAAAGGCTCTCTTTCACAGAGTCCAGGTCACCGTGGTACACGTCTTAGTGTGTGAAGGATTCATTCTGGTGTCAACATTCACTGTTTTCTGTTTTTTTCTGTAATGACACATTTTTTCTTCTCCTTCTCCTCCTCTAACCACACCTTTCACACCTAACCTCCTCTAACCACCCCTATCAACCCAGGAGGCTGCTAGGACAAAATGTCAAATATATAATGGAGGAAGTGAGCCTTCACCCAAGTATCCATGAGTTATTGTTGTAAACACTGCAGAATTAAGATTAGTGGCTAACCCAGGAAATAATACTAAGAAAGGAAAAAGATGTCCAGAGCCATGCAGTGGAAAGAACTGGAATCTCTGTCCATAATCTTAATGCACTGATTATGAAGGAAGGGGGGCAGGGATCATCCACATGAACATCGATTCCAACCTTCAATGCCAGAAACTTCTCAAGCAGTCTCAACATTGGTGCCATCAACCCTGATGGTATTAGCTTTCCAAGTATCTGAAGATGCTTTGCTTCAATCCTGAAGTACTATCATCTGTTTTGAGGCGCTTAGGTGAAGGGGATGTCATTAAAGATGGACCCCTTCTCCTTACCTAGAGAGTAGAGAAAGAATCAGGATCAGCTCAAGACCCTCATACAAGTACTTACCTTCAATTAGCTCTTTAGGAACTCATAGTTAAATCATGGATGTTTAGAAAAAAAGGAAGAAATATAAACATTCCAGGAAAGTTTCAAAGCTGATTACCTACTGGGGGTAGCAGTCCTCTTGTACCTTATGGGGAGTGCAAGATTAACCCTGCAGCATAAGCCTTTAAGTCAGAAATATCTATATTTTCTATTTAAAAATAAATAAATAAATCTTGCTGTGGAGAGCCACCAAACAAGTCCTCAAATTCCCTACCTGAGGCTTAGATGATTCCTTCGCTGCCTCAGCCTTAACAGGAGAAAGTGTGTGGAAGACAAAGTTTCTTAAATTTCGGGGCGCACTGGGGTTGAGGTCAGAGAGGGCAGCCAGTTTCTGAAGCACGGCTTTGGGCTGGTTTAGCAGTGAGCCTGTCTTCAGCTGAAGAGAGAAGAGTCGTTTGGCATCAAATCCCAAGTGTCAAGGAAAGAATGAGAAGTCAGTCCTTCCCTGCCTCCCCCAGGTCTTGAGGGGACATATTCCTACCCCACCAAGGAGAAAAGGAACAGCAAACTCCTTTGACATCTACTTTCATTTCCTGGAGCCACCTCCCGCCCCTTGACGATAGAGTATTCCCTTAGCCTGACCGGGACCTATATAAACTTGCAGATTATGACATCAGGTTAACAAAGTCCCCAACCAACCTGGTGAGCACTTTCTGGCCTGATGGCTTCAAAAGGATTTCTGAGTAAAGACTTTGGTTCTTGAATAACCACAGTGCGATTGGCTGAAAAGAAAAGACAGAGAGGCTTGTTCTGGGTAAAGCTAGGTAAATTAAACAAGCTAAGAAACCTGTAACTAAACTAAAGCTTCGGAACTCTGATTATTTTATAATGGTGACTTTAAACTATATTAAGTGGCTCCAAGAAAACAGACAACCAAGTTGGATATCGACAAATCATTAACAGTAATAAGAAAAAACAAGAGTGACAAAAGTACGGAATAGTCTTTAAAAGCCTCAGCTCTGAGGGCGCCTGGGTGGCTCAGTCAGTTAAGTGTCTGACTTTGGTTCAGGTCATGATCTCACCATTCAGGAGTTCAAGCCCCGCATCAGGCTCTGTGCTGACAGCTCAGAGCCTGGAGCCTGCTTTGGATTCTGTGTTTCCCTCTCTGCCCCTCTCTTGCTCGCACTCTGTCTCTCTCTCTCAAAAATAAATAAACATTAAAAAAAAAAAAAAAAAAGCCAGAATTCCTACTCTGAGCTGCCTTAGAAGATAAAGTAAAACCAGCTACATGTACTCAGAAGTACAATGTCCACTGTCAAATAGTCTAAGATCCAAGAACACTGTCTTTCCCATCTCTGAGGTGCCTCTTTAAGACAGTATTGGACAAAGGCCCATGCCTGAGCTGCAACAGCCCCTAAAGGTTGGAGTCACTTCCAAGGCTCCAACACCAACAATCCAGGGGGCTGGACACAGAGGAGGACCAAGAGCTCACCATTTTTCTGTAGTGCTTTGGCTGTAACTTTCTTGGCTAGCATCATAAACTGACTGTCTTCCCCAATTTCTTCTTCTTCAGCTGCAATTTTCCCCTGCTGTGCCTGAAAATAAAAATCAGACAACAATAAAAGAAGTCTACCACTTCCAGAAATATTTAGCATAGCCTGGACCTGGGATATCATTTGTTTTCCTTTTTGCAACCTTTGTTGATTTAGACAAAAAACTGATATTGGACAAACAAACATGAATTGAACTGCCCATGGTAATCTTCTCAAAGCATAAAAGAAAATTCAAGTATTAAAAGGGACAGCAATAAGTTAGTTGCCCAAGATTTCAAAACTATCCTGACAAGCGAGGTGAGTGGGTCTTTTCCTCCTTATAGAGTCAGAATAGGCGACTTTCCTGCAGACTTCCTACCTGGTCTCGAAGCCACTGCTCTCTTTCAATTCTTTCTTTCCTCCAATGGGCTTCTGTCTCATCAAGCTGCTCTTCAATCTGATCATCATCAGAGTCTCTGTGGAACAAGTCCATCTGGGAAGCATCATCTAAAGCAAACAGTTAAGGCTATCAGCATTCTGCAATCCCCATAGGATAAGGTGCCAGACAGACACAAATGAGCTCATCATTTACCATATACCAATACAAGCTCGTCCCATTCACTAATAGAAAGTAAGTTCTAGCCAGGTCCTCCACAATAGACTGCTACAGTTTTGATTTCCACTCACAGTCTTAAACTGGACAAACATGTACATTGTACCATTTATTTCTAACAGCAACATCCAAGATACCTATGTTTTTCCATCGGAATTTCCTCATTCGTCCAGGACCATCACTGTGCAGATCCCCATCAGCAAGGTACCTCTCCTGGTATAAACGTAGCTGTCGCTTATCATCATCCAACATCGTTTTCCTGCAGGAAAAATATAGTGTACAAAACCAGGACCACTCTGGCTGATCGTAGGGCCTGACTTAAGAAACATCCCATTACTCAGAAGGACCTGTTGGGATACTGACATGTGTATTTTCTTGATTTGATTCTGCAGCTCCTCATCAGAAGGAAGTACTTCATCAATTTCTTCCTGTTCATATTCATCAATATCTTCCCCATCATACTCATCTTCACTTCCCACATCACTCCCTGACACTTCTGCCTCGTCCTCCAGGTATTTCTTCAATCTCCTAGAAAATAATTTCAAAGATTAGAAAATGCAATAATGAGGGGCGCCTGGGTGGTTCAGTCAGTTTAGTGTCCAACTTCTGCTCAGGTCATGATCTCACGGTTCGTGAGTTCGAGCCCCACGTCAGGCTCTGTGCTGACAGCTCAGAGCCTGGAACCTGCTTCATATTCTGTGTTTCCCTCTCTCTCTGCCCCTCCCCTGCTCATACTCTGTCTCTCCCTCTCAAAAAAATAAACATTAAAAAAAATTTAAGAAAATGCAACAATGAATACATACACAGATTATGGATGTAATGAGAAAAGCAGAACACAGAGCCACTTCTAATAATAAGCTTAAATTTATAATAATACATTTTGATAATACTTAAAGTCTATCATTTAATATATACTGTGTGCCAATAACTGTGCTTTACAAACGTCATAGCATTATCTCAGGAGGGAGCACTTTTATTTCCTTTAATTTGCAGTTGAATGAATTGAGATTCAGAGAGTAAATAAATTACCCAAAGTCACATAGCTAGGAGGCAGCAGAGCCTGGATTCAATCAGGTTCTTTAAAGCCAGAACTCCCAATCTCCTCTATACATTTGAAACATAACTGCTGGAAAGTTTGGATCATTCTGTTCTGTATTTAAGCTCACCAGTGTTAGGAGACAGTCTAGAGATGGTATGGAATAGAAAGGTAATAGACTGGGATCTCTTACAGCTACCACATCTTGACCCCCGAGTTAGAGACATGACTGAGGCTCAGAGTTACTGGTAAGCAAAGCCACTACTAGTAAGTTTTTGTGACTTCAGTTCCCATTGAGAACAAATCTGCTTTCACTTTGGGTTCAAAGTACTGCCATCTACAGTCATGAGTGTCAGAAGTTTGATGGCTTTCTGAAGGTTAATTTTTTTAAGTTTATTTTTATTTATTTTAAGAGCGATAGAGAGCAAGCAGGAGAGGGGCAGAGAGAGAGAGAGAGAGAGAGAAGGAGAGAGAGAGAGAGAGAAAGAGAATCCCAAGCAGGCTCCACGCTGTCAGCACAGAGCCTGATGCAGGGCTCAAACTCTCGAACTATGAGATCATGACCCAGGCCAAAGTCAAGAGTCGGACACTTAACTGACTAAACCACCCAAGCGCCCTGAAGGCTGATTTTTATTAAAGACTTATGTTATTTTTTTTTAAGCTGAATTTCTCTAAATCCTAGGCTTCCTAGGGAATTCCTTCAAGGGCTACCAGACACTAAGTTCCCCAATCTTCCCATCTACCCACTTTGAGCTGTTCAACTTTTAGCTGTCTTTCTAAGATTTCATTTGAACAAAGGACTCTACAGTTAAATAAGGTTTAAGAACAACCACCTTAGGGGCACCTGGGTGGCTCAGTCAGTTAAGTGTCCAACCTCAGCTCAGGTCATGATCTTCCGGTTCGTGAGTTCAAGCCCCACATTGGGCTCGAGCCTGCTTCCTATTCTGTGTCTCCTTCTCTCTCTGCCCCTCCCCCGCTTACACTCTGTCTCTCTCTCTCAAAAATAATAAACATAAAAAAATTTAGGGGTGCCTGGGTGGCTCAGTCAGTTAAGCATCTGACTAACCTTTGGCTCAGGTCATGATCTGGTGGTTCATGAGTTCAAGCCCCACATCAGACTCTGTGAACAGCTCAGAGCCTGGAGCCTGCTTCAAATTCTGTGTCTCCCTCTCTTTTTGCTCCTCCCCCACTCACACTCTGCCTCTCTCTCTCTCTCAAAAATAAACATTAAAAAAAAAAAAAAAAAAGAACCACTGCTGTAGAAAAATCTATAGATGACCCAAAGCTGTATGAGATAGTTAACTTGACAGGTGAGAAATTAGAACCCCAAACTGACCTTAATAGAATGGAATGATGGGCTAGAAACAATAATTAAATCTAGTAGGGATCAATATGATATCCTGTATGTGAATTCCAAAAGTCATCCACATACAATATAATACTGATTACCTATTAAAATGGTCTTTTTTTTTTTTTTTTAATTTTTTTTTTTAAATGTTTATTTTTGGGACAGAGAGAGACAGAGCATGAACGGGGGAAGGGCAGAGAGAGAGGGAGACACAGAATTGGAAAGAGGCTCCAGCCTCTGAGCCATCAGCCCAGAGCCTGACGCGGGGCTCGAACTCACGGACCGCGAGATCGCGACCTGGCTGAAGTCGGACGCTTAACCGACTGCGCCACCCAGGCGCCCCTAAAATGGTCTTTATAAAACTTTTATTTTATTATTTTTTTTTTTAATTTTTTTCAACGTTTATTTATTTTTGGGACAGAGACAGAGCATGAACGGGGGAGGGGCAGAGAGAGAGGGAGACACAGAATCGGAAACAGGCTCCAGGCTCTGAGCCATCAGCCCAGAGCCTGACGCGGGGCTCGAACTCCCGGACCGCGAGATCGTGACCTGGCTGAAGTCGGACGCTTAACCGACTGCGCCACCCAGGCGCCCCTAAAACTTTTAACATCATGGGAAAATGCTTATGTTTATCCTAAGTGGGGAAAAAAGATGAAAAATTATACATAAAAAAATTGCAGATATCAACTATATGAAAATATATGCATAAAAATGGCTACAAAGCAGTAACTACCATCAACACTTTCATTAAATATTCTGGATGGTAAACACAGATGACTTTTTATTTATATCTTTTTGTATTCTTTTAAATAAAATAAATGGTTTACTTTCATGATCAGAACAGCAAAACATTAAAAAAAATAAACAGGGAACCCATTTACCCAAGACTAGAATGAGGAAAACCTGAAATGACAGTAATTCAGAGGAAAAAAAAAGACCCAGGAATTTTAGCTGTCTACTAGATCCTCAGGATCTACCGTGACTCAGCTCTTACAATCCCTGGTTACTTTACAAGCAGTATGCATCCAGAACAAGGGATGTGGTTGTAGCACTACATACAGCAGTAGTCAGACCACACCTGAGGATAAAGAGAATACCCAGTACATGAGGAGTCTAGAAGCAATGTCATGTGAGAAATAGCAGTAGGAACTAGAGATATTTAGTATAGAAATCACTAAGGAGTACATAACCATCTCTGAATACTCAAGTGATATCACATGAATGGGTTTTATTTAATCTGTGTTAATGCCTAAAAGCAATACAACCAAGCAAACATAGGTAAAACAGTGGCAAGCTACAATTTAACTGTTAGAACTTTCTCTAGCAATGGAAGGAATGGACAGAACACCTACATTTGCCTTTTCAACTTCTCAGACTGTTTTAGGAGCTCTTCATCATCATCTTCATGGTCTTCCAGTGCCAGATGTTCATTATCAGAATTACTGCGTTCATCCTGAAAAATCATAGAGTATCACACACAAAGTTAAACAGAATAACCTCAACTAAAACAGGATTTATAAATTTCTGCCCAAATGTCTCATTCTAGGAAACTGCTTCTGCTAACATGACCAACAGAATTCTCAAGAACTCAGACTAGAAAAAAAAAAAAGCAGCAATACATGGAGTTCAGTTATGATTACTTTGTACCCTTCAAACTCACCTCATCGCTATCAAACTCATTATCATTTGGGACAAGCCGAAAGTCTCCAAATTCTTCCTCTTCCCCTTCTTCTTCTTCTTCTTCTTCCCTAAAATGCAAATCAAGAAATTAATAAATAAGATGTTGGAACCAAACAATAAGAAGTCAGCCAACTTAGGAACTGAAAATATTTTATTAGCACCAACAATCTCTTTAAGAAATAGGAAATAAGATACTTTGCCAAATTTAATTGTAATAAAACATACAACATAATCCCATTGTTGTCCAACCAACATCCAAAACTCCTTTCATCTTTCAAAACTGAAACTCTATGCCCTTTAATCAACAATTCTCCACTCTTCCCTCCCCTCACCAACTGGCATCTAACCCTTCTACTTCCTGCCTCTATGAATTTGACAACTCTAAGTACCTCATGTAAGTGGAATCCTACAATATTTGTATTTTGGGGACTGGCTTATTTCAATTACCATAATATCCTCAGGATTCATCCATGTTGCCCCATGTGTCAGAATTTCCTTCCTTTTTAAGGTTGAATAATATTCCTGTGTGTGTCCACCACATTTTGTTTGTCCATTTGGGATATCTCCATTTTTTTACTATTATGAATAATGCTACTGTGAACATGGGTGTACAAATACTTGAGACCCGATTTTCACTTCTTTTGCGAATATACTTGGAATTGCTGGATCATATTCTGTTTTTAGTTTTTTGAGGAAATGCCATTCTGATTTCCATAACAGCTTCAACATTTTATATTCCTACCAGCAGTGGGTAAGGGCTCCAATATCTCCATATCCTCACAAATACTTCTTATTTTGTGGTTGGTGTTTTTTTTTAACAGTAGCCATCTAATGCATGTGAGGTAGTATCTTATTGTGGTTTTGATTTGCATTTCCCTAATTATCAGTGTTGAACACTTTCATGTGCTTATTCTTGTCTTTTTTTTTTTTTTTTTTAAAGAGAAATGTTTTGTTTAATGGTAAAGCTTAGCACACTTTTAGCACCAGGCAGGGCCTGAAGTCAAAGCAGCAGGGACAGGTAGGTGACCCCCATGGACCCTCACATGGCGAAGAGGATGAGGAAAGCGACTATCAGACAGAAGAACCCCATGCCCTCAGACACACCAAAGCCCAGAATGGCATAGAAGAGCTGCTGCTTCAGAGATGGGTTCCTGGCATAGCCAATGATCAAACTGCCAAATGCCGTTCTGGTGCCAGCCCCTGAGCCAGCCACACTAACTGTGGCAGCCCCAGCACCAATAAACTTGGCTACTGTGTCAGTGTCCCAGGAAACAACACTGGTCTGGAACTCCCACTGGGCAACCTGGAGTGGGGAGCTGCTGTAGGATGACTGTGTAGATGGGATCACTGGCCTGCTCAAGGAGAAGGCAGACATAGGCCTGATTAGACCCATTACAACAGCAGATCAGAGCTGGAAGAATAGGCAGCACCCGGTGGTCTACACTGTCTGCCTCCCAGCTTTACCTTTAGGTTTCTATGCTTGCCTTTTTTAACCCTGTTCTCCACCAACTAAATGAAAGTACTGTAATTTCCTTACTTTGCAAACAAGACTCAAACACACTGCAAGACTCTCGGACAGGATATGAAGCTCCTAAGATGACTCATTACTGTGGACCCCAGGATTTTACCAGACGACTGGGCCTTCTGAAGTTCCCTCCAATCACTGAGACTCACCTGTCTGTGGGGAAAGAGCCTGAGCAAAGAGCAAGGGCTTCTTCCATGGGATCACCCAAACTGTTCTCCTTTTCTTGCTTATTTAACTCTGATGGAGCCAGAGTAGACGCATCTATATCACAACAATGAAAAAGATTTGTCACCAAGAAATAACAGCTTTATCCTCTTTCCCCAGCCATCTAAAGACATGCCAGCTCAATACAGTTATAAGGTAAGCTTGCCAAAAAGAGCTCACCATCCATTCATTCAACAAATCCTTATTTAGTACTTACTATATGCCAGGCACCAGGGATACAGTAGTGAACAAAACAAAACTCCCAGCTCCCACATAGCTAACATTCTAGCATTGGGGAAAAAGGAGCATACAGGTGGAAACAAGTAAGCATTTATATGAAATTTACTACACACCAACACTGTTCAAAGCTTTGCATACATATTAGCCATAAATGAGAAATCACATGGCAAAAGCTAGAGCAGTCTTTTTTTTTTATTTAATGTTTATTTATTTATTTTGAGAGAGAGAGAGAGAGAGTGCACACATGCAAGCAGGGGAAGGGCAGAGAAAGAGGGAGAGACAGAGAATCCCAAACAGGCTGCAACCTGTCAGCACAAAGCCAGACCTCACGAACCGTGAGATCATGACTTGAGCCAAAATCAAGAGTTGGACACTCAACCAAATGAACCACCCAGGTGTACCAAAAGCTAAAGCAGTCTTAAGTTGACATTTTACCACCTTAAGAAAGTAGGGGCTCTAAATATCAGGAAGCTAAGAATTCAACCCGCATGTAAGAATCCATCACAGCCCTGTTTTCTGTGAACTTTTCACCCAAGAGTAACAGGCTTCTTTTCAAAGACACTGACGTAAGATATTTGGCTAGGGAGAGCCTGATACTCTGTTGGATATTTACCCTGAGAAGTGAATTTTCCTGAACAAAGATTCAGAAGTTCCTCCAGGTTCTCTTTCTTGTCGCTCTTCCTGGACAGAGTTTTTTCAGCTTGAGATGTGAACTTTCCAGTGCACAGATCCAATAGTTCGTCCATGTTAGCGTCCATGGCATTCTCATCCATACTGGCCAATGGCAATCGAGGCTTCAGAGACTGGTACTGATTCCTGTGGTTTCTAACATTTAAGAACCTACAAGCACAATGGAGAATATAAGAAATTCCCTAGGGAAAAAACAAAGTAGTGTGTGAAAAATTTTGATGTTTCTAAAACTGAACTTAGAAGCTGAATCCCAAACCAGAAGACAGAGGATTCAAACTGAAGCCTTAGGATAATCTAAAATGGGAGGGAGTTTAATCAAAGAATAAATGATATTCGAAAGGTAAGGGTAAAGGATAATTTTTGGCTTCAGACGGTGCCAGAATAGAACTTGGTGTTATGTCCATGTAACGTGCCATGGGTGTCTCCATTCTCAATTCCACACAACAAGCCTACACGCAGCAGAATGGATACAGGAAGATTTGATGCCCTTACAGGAGCTGTGCATTTCAAGTAAAGCAGAGATCGAAGGATCAGAATGGTAGCTAAGACTATTTACATTTTATTTTCTGGAGAGATTTTCTTCAGACTTGCAGAATGTAATACTAATGGTCTGTACACCTTCTCTTTCTCAGAAGAGAAAGCACAGATGGAGTGACAGAAGCTTACTTTATTTTTAAACAAAATTAAGCAGTACCCAGCACCATCCCACCCACAGAAACATAAAACTACCTACCCATCTGCATCCAACAGTTGGCTCTGAGTGTCATCTTCTAAACAGAACTGGAAGTCTCCTGCTCCCAGGAAAAGTGTCTTAGGCTCTGGGGAGGCGTTATACAGATCCTGGGAATCCTCTATGGGAAGTGAAGGCTCAGACAGCTTTCCTGAACTCTGGCACCAAAACAAAACCAAACAAAAACAAAACATTTTATAATTGTCATTCACTGTCATGACAACAACAGAAGTTGCTATTTGCAGTATTTCATCTACTCTAAGGCAATTGCAGTTAAGGAGGACAATGCATAGCCAAGGGAAGCATAAAGAAAAATACCTTCAAGAATGTAAGAACATTGGATGAGGATTGTTTTTAATACACAAAGGGGGTGGATTCTTTAAATTGAACATACATAATGTAGTGGGAGTTGGTTGGCTTGGACACACTTTATTTAGCAGTGTGGGAAGCAAAAGGGGGAGGAGATTAGAAAACCATCACCATCTTACCTTAGAAGCTGAGCTGACCAAACTGGCTCGAAATAGCCCAGGGGAAGGAGATCTGAATCCTCCTGCTGTGGGGAGAAAACTGGTCCCACGGCCTGTTTGTCTGTTGCAAGGCTGATAGGACGGAATTGTGGAGCCAATCAGCTCAAAGCTGCTATTGTGGCTGCTCTCCTTTGTTAGCAATGAGCATGAATCATCTTCATCTAAAGAAAGAGAAATCATTTTTAAGTACATGATTCCAGAAATAAGGTGGATTTGTTTAGGAAGAAGAATTGAGAATGTAAAGCTATCAGGTAACATCCATAGGCAAATCTCTCAAGTTCTATTGTTCTAAAACATGAAGTTGAAGGTAAATTATAGTACTGAGATAGCATTATACAATCAAGATTTATCACTCTGAGCTAAGTGACCCCTGAAAGTTCCCATCTTTGTCTCACCCTGCCTAATGCCTATAATCACTCTCTCCATTATCCAATCACATATACATCTTCTGTTCATCTACATATGATTGAAATGTTTCATGGTTCACTCATTCAACACACACTACTAAGGACCTAGTATGTGTCCATGGTCAGTAACAAAGAAACTGAATGTAAGTTTTCCAAAACAGAATCAAGAAAAATGTTCTAATTCATAAGTTCCTTTCACTGTCACAAGTAAGACAGAGCGAAGTCCACTAGAGCTCAAAAAAATGGAATCTTATGGAATTGTCTTTAAGTATCAAAGCTAGAGGAGCTAAGAAAAGTCAAGTTTGGCACAAGAGTCACTACTTACCCAGTTTGCTAGGCCTTTTGCCTGAGATTTCATCTGTTTCTGATTTTTCTTCACTAGGAAAGTAACTATAAAATAAGAAGGTAAATTGTTTATCTCCTTCTGCTTCTAACAAGAGGGGCAAACCCAAGGGAATCTTATCTTTCCCTAAAGAGAATTACTTACCCCATCTTGGAAGAGTTGTCCTTAAATAGAAGTAAGGTAGAATCAGATGACAGAGGTTTGGGGACAGAGAGAAGGCCAACTGACTTGCCAATTTCACTACTGCCATCACTGTTTTCTTTATCCATTTCTTTCTCATCTTTGGTTTCTATTTCTTCACTACTGAGAAGGAATTCTGCAACCTTCATCAATCATGCCACCCAAAACCAAAGTAAAAAAATTTAAAAGCAAATATGTTGTTAGCATCATGCATGGCTGCTTGGTTATAGGTCACATCGTAAATCTGAAAAGGTAAACCCAAAGGAGACTTGGTCTGACCATCATCATTAACATAACTTTCCCTGACGCTTCTAGAGCTCTTTTGTACTTTTTTACATTTTACCCTCCCCAAAGTGCTACAAGACTGAAAAAAGACCGAATTATCATTTTACTGAGGCAATGAGAGGTTAAATAACTAGCCTGAGAATGCAGGACAACTAGTGGCCTTAAACCAAACATAGACTATGACATGCTACCTGGTTCAGCCATTGCTTTCCTCTTTTCTTTACCCAGGGGTAAATATGAACCAAGTCTTTCAAATGACTGCAGAGTTCAAACAAGGGGGGGGGTCTTCTTTTTTTCTACTACCAAAAACTTCGTCATTATCTACCCTAGGCAGAAGACAATAGTATAGAACAACAGCAAGAGGCCCTTTTATAAATTTCCTCCTCAACCAAGAAAGAAATTAACTCAGGAAGGTCTCAGCCTGCCTGAGAATTTATTCCAGACCTCAACCTGACCAAGGTTGAGACTGCTTTTCATTCTGAATAGAGAAAACTTAAATAAACATCAAAGATAAAGGCATCTATTAATACAAAGCCATTTCCATTTTAGCCTTCTATTTCAGTGAGTAGACTAACAGGTAGAAGCTAAGGCTAGGCCTCTGTGAACTGCAGGTATCTAGAGGTGCTAACAGAACTGAATGCAAAGACTTCGGTACCTGTGAGCTACTTACACCATCTCTGCCCCTAAAATCTCTTATACAATTGAATGTGCTTACCTTACTTTACCTTACTCTTATTCAAATCTGATTTACTCTTTCCCTTATCCATCCTAAACAAATAACAAAATGAAATAATTGTCAGAAACCTCCTGATTGCCTTCTTCTTCCTCCTCTTCTTCTTCTAGATCTCCTTCTTCCTCCTCTTCTCCATCTTCCTCAGACTCATCTGTCATTTCTTCCTCCTCTTCCTCTTCTTCAAATCCATCTTCATTATCTAACTTAAATAATGCTTGGCGCTTTCGGCGCTCCTCAAGCCTACGGAGTTTCATTGCTTCCTGCAGCTTAGCTTTCAGCACCTGAAGCTTTTCACCTGAACAGAAACAGGAGAAAATGCTTTAGACATAACGACCAACTACCTACTGCAATAACGGAAGTGTGCACTTCAGACAACCCCAGGAGTGTTCCAGTTACATCCCAAAAGGAAAATCCGAGGCCTTATTACTCGAGGGTGTTATCTTAACAAATAAGGATTATTATGAACTAAAGAGAACTTTTCATAGTTATGTTCTACACTCTGAGATAATATACTACACAGAGATTATAAAAGTTATTAAAGAGGACAAAAATGGGGTGCAAGAGTAGGACTCTGAAAGTCTCTGGCCCAGAAGCCATGAAGGACAGCCTTGATAAATATACCTATATTAAAGAAAAAAAGAAGGGGCACCTGGGTGGCTCAGTCGGTTAAGCATCTGGCTTTGACTTTGTCTCAGGTCATGATCTCACGGTTCATGAGTTCAAGCCCTGCATCAGGCTGTCTGCTGTAAGCACAGAGCCTGCTTCTGATCTGTCTCCCTCTTTCTCTGCCCCTCCCTGCTTTCACGCTCTCTCTCTCAAAAATAAATAAACATTAAAAAAAATTTTTTAAAGAAAAAAGAAACAACTCAAGAGTAAAATGGGCAAAGAATATGACCTGGTAGTTCACAGAAAAATTGAACATACATGGTTAGTGAACAAATTAAAAGTAACACTTAACCTCATTTCTTTTTTCCTTTCTTAAAGGTTTTATTTTTAAGTAGTCTCTACACCCAACATGCAGCTTAAACTCACAACCTCGAGATCAAGAGTCACGTGCTCCACTGACTGAGCCAGCCAGATGCTCCGAGTCTCATTTCTAATTAAAGAGATATAAATCGGGGCGCCTGGGTGGCTCAGTCGGTTAAGCATTCGACTCCAGCTCAGGTTATGATCTCACGGTCTGTGGGTTTGAGCCCCGTGTCGGGCTCTACTGACAGCTCGGAGCCTGGAGCCTGCTTCAGATTCTGTGTCTCCCTTTCTCTGACCCTCCCCTGTTCATGCTCTGTCTCTCTCTGTCTCAAAAATAAATAAACATCAAAAAAAAAAAAAAAAGAGAGAGATATAAATCAAAGTAAGAGATAACATTTTTGACATATTAACAGGAAGAAACAGGAACTCATATAGTGTGATTCAGAGTATAAATTGGTGCAACTATTTTGAAGAACAGGATGATATATATCAAAATTTGACTCAATGATTCCACTATAAGGAATTCTGCATCCAAATAAACCAACATATATCTGATACTACGGTGCAACATTGTATGAAATAACAACAACTGGAATAAACAAGATGTCCATTAACAGGAGTATGGTTAAACAAATCATGTTACAGTCCCACAATGGAATATTATGCAGCTGTTAAAAAACTCAAAAGCAATATAATGTGTATCTGAACTCTGAAGTTAGGAGGTCTGGATTAGGCTACTGGTTCTACTACTTATGAGCTGTGCAAACCTGAGTAAGTTGTCTAAATTCTTTGTATATCAGTTTTCTCCTATATAAAATAAGAATACTAATGTTATTCATGGTAAAGCACCTAGAGCAATGCCTAGCAGAAAGTAAGTATCCAATGTCTGTCTGTCTGTCTGTCTCTCTCTCTCATGCCCACACCCATAATGGTGTACGCATATGAATTTTCTTCCAAGGACACACAAGAAATTAACAGTTGCCTTTAGGAAGACTAATTTTTCATTTCATACTTTTTCCTCAGTGTCTCCATTTTCTATGTGATATATTATTTATACTTTTTTTTTTAATGTTTAGTTTTGAGAGAGAGAGGGACAGCATGAGGGGGAGAGGGGCAGAGAGAGAGGGAGACAGAAGATCTGAAGTGCACTCTGCCCTGACAGCAGAGGGCCCGATGTGGGGCTCACACTCAAGAACCATGAGATGATGACCTGAGTCAAACTCAGATGCTTAACCGACTGAGCCACCCAGGTGCCCCTGTCACTTGTACTTTCAAAGTACAACAGACATCTGGGAACAACAGACATTGTTAAAACAAAAGAGCAGATTACAAAGCAGAATGTACAATATGATTGTATTATTGTTTGTTTAAAAAAAATGTTTTTGGGGCGCCTGGGTGGCTCAGTCGGTTAAGCGTCCGACTTCGGCTCAGGTCGTGATGTCGCAGTCCGTGAGTTCAAGCCCCGCGTTGGGCTCTGTGCTGACAGCTCAGAGCCTGGAGCCTGTTTCAGATTCTGTGTCTCCCTCTCTCTGACCCTCCCCCGTTCATGCTCTGTCTCCCTCTGTCTCAAAAATAAATAAAGGTTAAAAAAATTAAAAAAAAATGTTTTTAAGGTTTATTTTTTTTTTTAATTTTTTTAACGTTTATTTATTTTTGAGACAGGGAGAGACAGAGCATGAACAGGGGAGGGTCAGAGAGAGGGAGACACAGAATATGAAGCAGGCTCCAGGCTCTGAGCTGTCAGCACAGAGCCCAATGTGGGGCTTAAACTCACAAAGCACAAGATCATGACCTGAGCCGAAGTCAGAAGCTTAACCGACTGAGCCACCCAGGTGCCCGTTTGTTTTTAAAAACATATTACCTATGCAAAGAAATTAAAAGGATACATGATATAATTATAGAAGGTGTCTCTGATAGAGGATCATAGAAGCTTTTTTTTTTATTCTATATATTTTCTACAATAGATATTTACTGTTTTTTAATAAGACAAAAACTATTGGAAATAGTCATCTTATCACCTCCCACATCTAAGCAATGCTACATGTGAGTCATGCCAGAGGTAATGCTATCCAATCTTCAAACTGTCCAAGGAAAAAGATTCTAGAACTTTTCACTATAGGGTCTTCGGTAGCCATAAAGACCTGCCAGTGTACAAAGCATAAAGCACGCAAACGAAAACATGAACTCAAATACCTGGTTTTGTGTGGCTTGCTCCATCCAGCTTCTCAGCTGCCAAAGTCACAGGTACCACATCTGCCTTTAGCTCTTCCTTTCCATCAGTGCCCACGCCTTTCACTATGATGTTCACATTCATCTTCTGACCAGCCCTGGGTTTCACTGCTGGATTAGCATGCTTCCAGAAACGCTGTTTCAAGGCTTCCAGTTCTAGATCCAAACACCAACCAGTATGTCAGTATGCCATGCTTGAACTCTTTCCTTTAAGATTCCAGTTAAGAATAGAACTACTCTGGGGCGCCTGGGTGGCGCAGTCGGTTAAGCGTCCGACTTCAGCCAGGTCACGATCTCGCGGTCTGTGAGTTCGAGCCCCGCGTCGGGCTCTGGGCTGATGACTCAGAGCCTGGAGCCTGTTTCCGATTCTGTGTCCCCCTCTCTCTCTGCCCCTTGCCCGTTCATGCTCTGTCTCTCTCTGTCCCAAAAATAAATAAACGTTGAAAAAAAAAAAAAAATTAAAAAAAAAAAAAAGAATAGAACTACTCTGACCCAGCAATTGCACTACTAGTTATTTATCCAAAGGATACAAAACTGCTGATTCGAAGGGGCACACGCACCCCAATGTTCATAGCAGTGTTATCAACAATAGCCAAATTTTGGAAAATGCCCCAATGTCCATCGACTGATGAATGGATAAAGATATGGTGTGTATATGGGTGTATTTTCATGTATACACAATGTACACACACACACAATGTATACATACATATACACACAGAGTGGAATATTACTTGGCAATCAAAAAGAATGAAATCTTGCCATTTGCAACAACATGGATGGAACTAGAATGTATTATGCTAAGCAACAGAAGTCAGGCAGAGAAAGACAAATATCATGATTTCACTCATATGTGGAATTGAAGAAACACAACAGATGAACATAGGGCAAGGGAAGGAAAAATAAGATAAAAACAGGGAGGCAAACCATAAGAGACTCTTAAATACAGAGAACAAACTGAAGGTTGCTAGAGAGGAGGTAAAGGGGGAGGGATGGGCTAAATAGGTGATGGGCATTAAGGAGGGCACTTATTGGGATGAGCACTGGGTGTCATATGTAAGTAATGAATCACTGGGTTCCACTCCTGAAACCACTACTACACCGTATGTTAACTAACTTGAATTTAAATAAATAAATTTAAAATTTTAAAAAAAAGATTCCAGTTAAGAATCAGTTTTTAAGCTAAGTTTTTAAGCTCAACAAAGTTGGAGGGGGAAGAAAAATGCCCCAAAACACCAAAAACTCCTTTGCTACTAACACCTATATCAAATTCACGTAGCTTAACCCAAACTAATGAAATGTTGCAATTATTCTACCTCAATATACTTCAAAAATCATTTTAGGGTAGACATTTACAACTGAAGTTTCTAAATGTGTGCAATTCTTAAAAAAAAAAAAGTATTGGGGCGCCTGGGTGGCTCAGTCGGTTAAGCGTCCGACTTCAGCTCAGGTCACGATCTTGCGGTCCGTGAGTTCGAGCCCCGCGTCAGGCTCTGGGCTGATGGCTCAGAGCCTGGAGCTTGCTTCCGATTCTGTGTCTCCCTCTCTCTCTGACCCTCCCCCGTTCATGCTCTGTCTCTCCCTGTCTCAAAAATAAAACGTTAAAAATATTAAAAAAAAAAAAAAAAGTATTATGCTGGTGGAACAAATACCATAATTACCAATCATTCAATGGCTTAATTTTTCATAGGTTTCAGCCTCTTTTTAAAAATTTTCCTATTTTGAACATTTCACTATTTAATAGTAATCTTACTAAATATGAGCAAGGTCAATTTAAAAAGGGGGAAAAAAATGGCAATCAATCCAGTCAGTGATGTAACTCGTGTTGGTGAAACTGTTATACTATAACCAGAAAGGAAATTCCACTTACAGGTGGCCTCTGAACCACACACCCAACTTGCATACAAAGGGGAAAATACATATACCAGGAGCGGTAAGTTCAGTCGTCAAACGGCAACAGGGGCTCTATCCCCTCTTCTCCAATGCTATATGGTTCAAAATTTCCTTCTCCTTTCTCCCTCAGCTAGCTGCTACTGGGCACCATCATGCCTCTGTTTGCATCACACCACAGTGAGCTCTGTTTTAAGAGAGAGACAGTAATAAAGAAAAGATTCCTTCGGGGTTGAGGGATGCCTTCTCTTCCATAAAATGTCCAGGACACTCCAAGTTTGGTTCTTTTTCTTAAAAAATGCCCTCAAATCATATTGTAGTAGTTTTGTGGTTAGCAAAACTAGTGGTTTTTCTTGCCCTAGAAGGGGATAGGACTGGAAGGAAGCCTTTCCATTCTGAGTCCCTAACTTTTTTTTTTTAATTTTTTTTAATGTGTATTTTATTTTTGTGATAGACAGAGCATGAGCAGGGGAGGGGCAGAGAGAGGGAGACACAGAATCTGAAGCAGGCTCCAGGCTCTGAGCTGTCAGCACAGAGCCAGACGCGGGGCTCAAACTCAAGAACCACGAGATCATGACCTGAGCCGAAGTTGGATGCTTAACTGACTGAGCCACCCAGGCACCCCTCTCTAACTTTATTAGTAGCAAAAAATCCAACACCAAAGGATAGTATGTTTATATCACAAACAAAAGTGCAAGGAGAGAAGATGTAGGTCTGTATCCTCTTTTATAGCAGTTCAGTAAGGCTGGAAGCAATGGGTAGTGGCAGTGGAAAGGGAACAGAAATAGGCAAGTCATTATTGGCACCAAAAGAATAAAAGAAATGGATGTGGAAGAAGATTTACTTGGGACCTAAAATGATAGTGAGGCAGAGGGGTTGCCTTCATTCTTATGGAGAAAGCCAGGCCCCTAAAAGCTCTTCATCCCCAATGCACCACAGCACCTACTTTTGCCTTTTACTATATTGCTACTTCTTGCCTTTTACTATATTGCTCAACCATCTCCCTCCTCATCCTAGGATCTCTGTTCAGGCTCCTCTCCGTCCAACAGTCTTTGCCTAGCTCCTTTCATGTCCTAAGTGAAAAGTCTCTGCTCCAGCTCAGTGTCCATCAGCAGCCTGAATCTAAAACTGTTCTCATTCCCATTGTTCTTTGTCCAGAAAGTAGAGGAATTGAGGACAGAGACTTTCCCTACACTATTGCAGGAAACAGAAGTAATATATTTCTGGTACCCCAGAGTTTGGATCTATATGCATTTTTCTCATGGAAACCTTACTCCATGTGATATTAAGGAAATTAAGGTCTTTCTACTGCTTTTACTCTTAACCCCTTCCAACGTGTCCACCATACTAGCCGCTAGATTGTCCCAAAAATGAATATCTGATTGGGTCATTTCTTTTGCTAAAAATTTTTCAGTGGTCCTCTACTAACAAAAGGCAAAAGTCCAAGCTCTTAGCATGGCCTAAAAGCCTTGCATGATCTGGCCTCACTAGTTACCCATTCCCAAAGTCCTTGCAATCTTCACCCTACCTCATCAGGATACCTTGTGTTTTCTCTTGCCTCTGTTGGGTCTTTTGTGGGTCTGTTCCCTCCACCAAGAAAGCCTTCTCTCATTTCTCTACCTTGGTATCTCCTATTCAGCTTTCAAGAGTCAGCTCAGGTATCAGGTCCTTTCAGAAGCCTCCCTGACTCCCCACGAGGTACTCCAAGTGAGGTACCCTTTCTCTAGGCTCAGGGTATACACAGTCGTGTAATGGCCTGTTTGCCTGTCTTTCACTCCTATTAGACTCTAATTTCCTTGACAGCAGGGACTATGTCTTGTATACACAGCATCTAACACCATGCTAAATGAAAGTTTATTACACAAATAAATAAAAGTTGATCCTAACTTCATACATATTATGGAACTGACTGGTCTGGAAATCCAACTTTCATGTCAAATACTATTTCTGAAGGAAAACATATTCTGAGTTAAAAACAAATGCCTACTATGTGCCAGGCACTGTGCTAGTTCCCTATATAAGCCAAGTGTAATATTGGAACAATTACCCGGCCTCTCCAAGCCTCCATCTCTTCATTGCAAAGTAATACCTGCAGCCATGAGAATTAAGAACAATAATAAAGAATCTACCAGTGTCTAATACAGTAGGTACTCAAAAAAAGGTTTCTTCTCTTTCCTGTCTCAGTTCAGGACTATTTAAAGAACATTGAGTTTCAGACAAAAAAAAAATCTTGGGGGGCACCTGGGTGGTTCAGTCGGTTGAGCATCTGACTTCAGCTCAGGTCATGATCTTACGGTTCATGAGTTTGAGCCCCGCCGTCAGGCTCGCTGCTGTCAGCCTGTCAGCACAAGCCCACTTCAGATCCTCTGTCCCCCTCTCTGTGCTCCTCCTCTGCTTGCAGTCTCCCAAAAAATAAATATTAAAAAAAAAAAAAAAATCTCAGGGCACATGGGTAGGTCAGTCAGTTAAGTGACCGCCTCTTGATTTCAGCTCAGGTCATGATTTTATGGTTTATGAGATCGAGCTCTGTGCTGAGCTCTGCGCTGACAGCATGGAGCCTGCTTGGGATTCTCTCTCTGAGCCCATTTCAGATCCTCTGTCCCCCTCTCTTTGCCCCCGCTGTGTGCTTTCTCTCTCTTTCTCTCTCAAAATAAATAAATAAATAAACTTAAAAATCTCCTATTTCTTTCTTTGCTAATGGATCTATGCTAGTTCTGTTAACAACCCTTCCAACCCATCTCCTATTCTGGTCAAAGGGATTTATAATATCCTTCCAATAATACCATGCAGAACTCTTTCTGTCCCTTCCAAGAATGTCCTTCTCTCCACTTCCACAAAGCCCACCCATTCAATCAACAAAGACTCACTGAGCATATTTTACACACTAGATACTGTGGATAACAGAGCACCCACCAACCATAAGCTCTTATAGTTTTAATACAAATAATTTCACTAATAACAGAAGTAGGAGCAAGCATTTGAATGCTTCTTTATGTTATCCATTTCTATGCATGATTTCAACAAATGTTCACTATAGCCCTATGAACCAGATATCCTTTAAAGAAAAAAATTTTTAAAAAGGTGGCTCAGAGAGGTCAAATAGCATATTCAAAGTTAAACAGTAAATAGTACAACCCAGATTCAAACCTTGCTCTTGCTACAGAGCCTAAGCTCTTAATTATCATGCCAAACTGCCTCAATGCAGAGGAGAGAATATCCAATTCTATCTACTAGTCAGGAAGTCTACCTAATATGGTAATACTTGAGCTCTGTCTTGAAGGATCATTCATTCATTCATCACTCATCCAGTATAAATGCCTACAATGTGTCATCCTCTGCGGAAGCGCCGGTGATAGAGTAGGGAACAAGCCAGAAGATCCCTATTCAAAGTATAAAGGGAAAGGCAGTGAACAAGTAATTACATCCACCTACACTTTAAGCCTTCTTTTAACCACCTATTGGGAGAAACTTATCCTTCCTCTAAACTGCCATAGCACTTTATTCTAAATGTTTCTTTCAGCAGAGACTATTTTTCCCTTTTCTTCATTTAATTTTTCCAATTATCAGTGATACATGCTCATTATAGAAGTCACTTTCCACTTTCTCTCTTGTATTACTGTTATTTGCATACTTATTATCTCCCCTACAAGAGTGTAAGTACCTTAACTGTACGATAAATATCACATTTCTCTTGGTATGCCCTACAGCACCTTGCATGTCGTGGATAGTTTAGTATTTCTTAAATGACTTCGGGAAAAAAGAAATTCAGTTTTGCAGACAATTTACTGAACCAAAATGTTTTCCTTTAACAGTAAAAACATGAACAATGCTTTTTTGAATGTCATACAATAACGCGACAGCAATGTACTTCTTTTGTATGTTAACCTATCAATAGGCTTCTATTTTAAACAAGGTTGAGGACATCCTGATGCCCTGCCAAATTTATCTAAATAGAATTGTACCCACATCTGGGTATCTATAGAGTAAGCTCATGTGTGCAGTTATTGGTTTCTCCTATGTTTCGTATCCCCAAATAGTAGCAAATAACAAAAAGCTGCCAGAACAAATCACTCTGGAGGCTCCCCACAACTCAAAGGATTACCTCTGTTGGTTTCAGGTTCTTCAAGTATCACAAAGGAGTCTTCATCAGCACCCAGCCGAGGTTTAATGGAAACATCTACTCCCAGTTGCTTAAGTCTATCCAGAGTGAACCTCCTTGCTTTTTCAAGTGGCACAACTACTGATTTAGTTTGCTGCCTGGGCTCTTCCACCTTCTCATCTGCTTCTTCTGTTCTTTTCAGGCCTTCTTCTCCCTCCAGGGCACGAGGTTCAGGTGCCATAAGCCCTCCAGCCTGACACACCTCATTGTCCTCATTCCCGAGGAAGTTGGATTCCTGATGTGCCACTGAGCTTTCCTCAGGTGGAGGTCTGCCATCACCCTGCTTCTGTTTCTCCTGAATTTCTAGCTCTTCACTTCCCATCATATCCTTGCTACAAGATTCCCCTGATCCAGTAGTGATCTGGGGTTCCTTTGAAACTGCAGGGAGTGCGTTAATTTCCAGTTCATGTCCCACACACACTGTCTGCTCAGAATCTTTGTTATGGTGGCCATTATTCATCTCACTTGTATTTACAGTGTCTATGGTTTCTTTGTGATGGTTTGACTGATACTTAGATGACCTAGAGAGGGGAAAATAAGCTCAAGTTGAAAATTATCCTAAGTGTGGAACTCTCATCTCAGCACATAATGAATCCATTATAACAGTTTTAAGAGACTGAGGAATCTGAACTTTTTTACACCAGATGTTTGCTACAAAACTGAATATTTACAAAAATTATAATCTCAAGGAAAGAGAATTCTTACTTCAGTAGCGCCATGGCATTTCCCTGGCAAGTGGGTCGAGGTTTACGTTTGAAGAAATCATGAATGGTTTTATTCTCTGGCATATGATATGGAAGATTAAGTGCAGATTCTACAAAATGGAACAAAACAAGCAAATACACATACTGTATATTCTGAAATGTCACTTCATGTTCAGTCAACTAAACAGCACAGTGAAAGCCATCACCAGAAATAGAAAACAATCCTGGCTTTAATAAAGACAGGATCTAACTACAAAAGAACTCCCTGGAGACCAGTAGCTTTTAAACCTAGTTGTGAAATTAAACTGATCCAGGAAGTTTTTAAAAAATACAGATCCTTGGGGCACCTGGGTAGCTCTGTTGGTTGGGTGACCGACTTGGACTCAGGTCATGACCTCGTGGTTTGTGGGTTTCAGCCCCCTGTCAGGCTCTCTGCTATCAGTGCTGAGCCCGCTTCTGATCATCTGTCTCTCCCTCTCTTTGCCCCTCCCCTGATCATGCTGTCTCTCTCAAAAATAAACAAACATTTAAAAAATAATTAAAAAATACAGATTCTTGGACCCCACTTCAAGCCTACTGAATCAGAATTTCTGTGGGACCTAACACCTTACACATTTGAAAAGCTCCCAAATCCTGATACAGCTGGTCCACAGAAAAACATTAAAAAAACCCTCCCTCCTTAGCACTAATACAGTTCTGGAAATTTTCTCAGTTTATACTTATGTTCCAGAGGCTTTAGAACAGTGGCCATTCACCAAGATCAATTTTAAACTTGGTATTATAATTTATATTAAGAATATTAAAAAAACCAAAATTCCCCAATATCCAAGTGGAGCTTACAAAGAAATACTGTGATTTGCCACAAAGTTACTGTACTGGTTTATATTACCTCGAATAAGGCGCTGAGTTTCACTGTGCAGTTTTTTTAATGCTTCCTTACTTAATTTGGCTGCCTTCCGTTCCTTAAAGAAAACAAAGAGACTATGTTAATGCTATTATCCAGAAAGACATTCATCCTTCAAGAGTTTGCCCTCTCCAAGAAAAGAGGATAGAGAGAGAAAAGTAAGCACTAACGAATTCAGTACAATATAAACTACTAAATATTTATCCAAAGGATATAACAAAAATGCTGATTCAAAGGGGCACACATACCCCAATGTTTATAGCAGCGCTATCAACAATAGCCAAATTATGAAAAGAGCCCAAATGTCCACTGACTGATGAATGGATAAAGATGTGGTGTGTATATATATGTGTGTGTGTATTTACATGTATACACAATGTACACGCGCAATGGAATATTACTTGGCAATCAAAAAGAATGAAATCTTGCCATTTGCAACAACATGGATGGAACTAGACTGTATTATGCTAAGCAAAATAAGTCAGGCAGAGAAAGACAAATATATGATTTCACTCATGTGGAATTTAAGAAACACAACAGATGAACATAGGGGAAGGGAAGGAAAAATAAGATAAAAACAGAGACGGAGCAAACCATAAGAGACTCTTAAATACAGAGAACAAACTGAAGGTTGCTAGAGAAGAGGTGGGTGGGGGATGGGCTAAATAGGTGATGAGTATTAAGGAGGGTACTTGTTGGGATGAGAACTGGGTGTTATAATATGAATGATGAATCACAGGGTTCTACTCCTAAAACCAATACTACACTGTATGTCAACTAACTTGAATTTATTTTATTTTTTTTTAATTTTTTTTTTTAATGTTTATTTATTTTTGAGACAGAGAGAGACAGAGCATGAACAGGGGAGGGGCAGAGAGAGAGGGAGACACAGAATCTGAAACAGGCTCCAGGCTCTGAGCGGTCAGCACAGAGCCCAACGCGGGGCTCGAACTCACGGACTGTGAGATCGTGACCTGAGCTGAAATCGGACGCTTAACCAACCGAGCCACCCAGGCGCCCCTAACTAACTTGAATTTAAATAAGTAAATTAAAAAATAAACACAGGGAGACCATTTATTTGCATATCACATTGAATTCAATACAATCCATATCTGTGTCCCTACTGTACACAAAGCAATACCATGGGTACCAGGAAAATATGATAGACTTGATAAAACATTTATCCCTCAGAAATCCACAATCTCCTGGGGAAAGAAACCAACATGACAACATACAGAGCTCTATCCCACCTTCCGTATGGTGCCTTTCGATAACTCAGTTTCTTCTTCAAATGAATAGACCCCACTCTCCAAAGACAGCTCTTTTTTCTAAAAGAGAAGATTACAAGTTGAAAAATATGGACAAAAATTAGACCGAAATAAGAGACGTTGCTTACTCAAAAGACTGCTTTTGTACCCCAACATCACATCATGCTATGTTAATAAAAAGTCAGTAATTATCAAATAGAGAGTTTTAAACATACAGCATCCTATAATGCCTAGAAAAAAATTTGCTATCTCAAGTGAAGGTTGGGCCCTAATTTCTCATACTTCTTTATTTCATCTTTCCCTAAGGAGGGACAATGACTCCCAGGAAGCTAAAGGTAATCTTAGCAAGAACAACTGTGCTTCCAAACACTCAGGACAATGAGGTTTTGACTGCTGCTTTTCTTTGATACCCCTCCAGAAACACTTTAGGTTCATTTCTTAGAGGCCACAGGATTATAAAATGTATACCTCTGTCCCATTACTTACCTGCTTCTTACACAATATAAAGTATTTTACTTTTTCCCCCTAACATTCCGATGAGGGCAATTAAAATACTAGTTTCCATACAAGTTAGCATGTCTATCACTTGCATTGCCTGATTCTAAAATTAACAGCCAAAAAACTGAAATCAATTGTCGCATGTTTTTCTGGAGTTAAAAATGACAACTTCGGCTCAGGGCATGATCTCATAGTTCATGAGTTCGAGCCCCACCATCAGGCTCTGTGCTGACAGCTCAAAGTCAGGAGGCTGCTTCAGATTCTGTGTCTCCTCTCTCTGCCCCTCCCCCACTTGTGCTCTGTTTCTCTCTCTCTCTCTCTCTCTCTCTCTCTCTCTCTCAAAAATAAATAAACATTAAAAAAAAAAAAAGTTTAAGGGTGCCTGGATGGCTCAGTCGGTTGAGTGTCTAGCTCTTCATTTAGGCACAGATTCCAGGGTTGTTGGATCGAGGCTTGTGTTGGGCTCAGCACCTGGTTACGATTCTCTCTCCCTCTCTCTCTCTCTCCTTCTGCCCCTCTCTCCTCTCCCTTGCTCACGTGCTCTCTCTTAAAAAAAAAAAAAAATGGTTCCAGGGGCGCCTGGGTGGCTCAGTCGGGTAAGCATCCGACTTCGGCTCAGGTCATGATCTCACAGTCCGTTAGTTCAAGCCCCGCATGGGGCTCTGTGCTGACAGCTCGGAGCCTGGAGCCTGCTTCAGATTCTGTGTCTCCCTCTCTCTGACCCTCCCCCATTCATGCTCTGTCTCTCTCGGTCTCAAAAATAAATAAACATTAAAAAAAAAAATGGTTTCAATAGTAAATCAGAAAATAAAGAAGGGGCCTCTGGGTGACTCAGTCAGCTGGGTGTCCAACTTCAACTCAGGTCAATGAACTCGCGGTCCGTGAATTCAAGCCCTGAGTCGGGCCCTTGTGTGGACAGCTAGAGCCTGGAGCCTGCTTCAGATTCTGTCTCCCTCTTTCTCTGCCCCTCCCCTACTTGTGCTCTGTCTGTATCTCAAAAATAAACATTAAAAAACATTTAAAAAAAGAAAGAAAGAAAATAAAGCAAAGGTTAGGAGCAGTGGGTTAGCTCTTTTGCAATCATCTTTTACTTGCCTTGTGCTTTTTTACTTTGTTTTTCACAGCTGCCCTTATCGATTCTAATGACTCTTCGTCTTCTAATGCAGAGTTATTTTCTTCCTCCAATCCAGTTTCAAAAAGGTCTTTATCCACAAGAAGACAGCCACTATCATTAAATGGCTGTTTCACATCATCTTCCTGGACAATGCATAAAGACAGAGCAAAATCCAATCACCCAAACTCCAATATTTCACATCATAAGGTAATTTGGACCAGGCCATAAAAAGCCCATAATGTATCGGTAGACAAATATTTGGCATTTTAGAACATTCTCCCTGGTTCCTACCCACAGCCATCTTTTGAAGTCCATGCTGTGATTTTGTGCCACTGTCCAAAGCCAACTTAGTAAAAAGTAAATATTTTTTTTAAAAACTCAAATACTTATCAAACAGCTAGTTTATAAAAAGATGTTTTTTTCTAGTTAGCAAACAAGACTTCTGACTTATGGATGCCTAAAAAAGTACTCCTCTGGGGGGCGCCTGGGTGGCGCAGTCGGTTAAACGTCCGACTTCAGCCAGGTCACGATCTCGCGGTCCGTGAGTTCGAGCCCCGCATCAGGCTCTGGGCTGATGGCTCAGAGCCTGGAGCCTGTTTCCGATTCTGTGTCTCCCTCTCTCTCTGCCCCTCCCCCGTTCATGCTCTGTCTCTCTCTGTCCCAAAAATAAATAAACGTTGAAAAAAAAAAATTAAAAAAAAAAAAAAAAAGTACTCCTCTGAAAGTTCATTTTCATCAGATAACAAGCAGCAATACTCCATGTGCTTGCAGAGAAAATCAGAAATCCATTTACGGAGAATGAGACCAACAAGTTTTAAATTACATACCTCATTACTCGCAATACAAACCAATCAACTTGAAGCTATATTCTAAGTGCAGAAACCTCAAGAACTAAAAGCAATTTTTTCTAAGATGTTAATCTGCCTTAGAAAGAACAAATTTAGGGGCACCTGGATGGCTCAGTCAGTTAAGCATCCGACTTTGGCTCAGGTCACGATCTCATTGTCTGTGAGTTTGAGCCACGCGTCAGGCTCTGTGTTGACAGCTCCTAGCCTGGAGCCTGCTTCAGATTCTGTATCTCCCTGTCTGCCTCTTCCTGATTCGCACTCTGTCTCTCTCTCTCTCTCTCTCTCAAAATAAAATAAAAAACAGAAAACAAATTCATTCATTTAAATATACCTCATTTTTTGTTTCCTTCTTTTTTAGCCGCCTGATTTTTTCCATCTTTTTTTCCTCTTTCTCAAGTCTTCTCTTTGATTTTACTTTTGCTTTTCCTTCCATTCTTTCTTTATCATGTTTGGGTTTTTTGGAAATCTTTCTGTCAACTGTAAAGTCCACAGAGTTTTCAGATTGGAGACTCAGCTCTAAGCAAGGCGTCACCTGGGTTTCAAGATTTTCCTGATACAAAGACTCCTCAGTGTCACTTCCAGCACTGTCTGCCAGAGTTTTGTAAATCCTTCTGACTTTTCCATTTTTTCTGGCATATAAGTTCTCTTTATTTTCCTCCTCAACGCTGTCGTAAGTTTTCTCTGGAAAAGCATTTGTGTCCTCTCTTTCAGAATCACTGTCTTGTAGCAGCTTCCTGCTTTTCAATTTCTTACTCACAAATATCTCTTCATCTGAATCTGGAGAAAACATAATTTTTTTCAGAGATCTACTATTATTTTGTCCTCCTCCTGGTCCCACTACTCCTAAAAAACATCCAATTACCCAACTGCTGTGTCACCTTGTGAAATTATGTAACTACCACTAAGAACTGATTGTAGCAAAGCAAATCTAAAAATAGGTTTTAAGAACCATTTTCCCTGGAAATGTCTCTTACTGAGAAATGTAATTATATATATTTACAAAGTGTAAAGTTGTTCTAATTCTTTTGGTAGGTGTTAAAAATCATTTATTAAAGGATGAATGCCTTCAACCATGCAATGTGGTAGCTTCTAGACATTTTACACATTTAATAATAGAAATGGTTAATTTCAAAAAAAGTATATGCACTATAATTTTGCTTTTATAATAAATAAGACAAATAATAAGGTTAGGCATTAATAATTTAAAGAATCAAGAGAATAATGAAATTAATCCAATCCACTTATAACCCAGGCCCCCACATTCTATTTCTAAAAATAAAATTACTATTACAAACCTCCATCACTCAAGGGCACAATCGTTCCACAGCTGCCTTGTCCACTGTCTGAAGGACTATCGGGTTCTTCCTGTGAGATAAGTTTTGGATCATTGATTTCTAGATGAACCTAGAAAATGAGAACACACTTTGCATTAACCAGGTGGTGACAGAAAGCTCTGAGTACATAATGATACACAAATCATCATAGGATCAGCAGGCTGAAATGAAGGGATGACATTAAGAATTACTGGACAAAGAAAAACACAAAAATTCACTGTTCACCTTTGAAGGATACTATAGAAGCAATGATTCATTTTGAGTAATGGTACATAAAAAGAATCAAGCTTTTATTACACATTTTCTGTTTGAACTGCTTCTCAGTGTATCCAAATGACATGTTAAATAACATCACAGAATTGCAATCCTGATGTGAAAAAAAAAATCTATAGGACAAACCGTGTGTTACTTTTGGAATGAACTTCAAGAAAAAAGGAGAAAGAGAGGAAGGGGGACCTATATAGAGTTAAGATACATACACACATACACACACATATCAACAACTGCAATATGCACATTTTGTTTTTGTTTTTAATTTTGTTTAAGTAATCTCTACATCCAACGTGGGGCTGGAACTCACAACCCAGAGATCAAGAGTCCCATATTCTACTAAGCCAGCCAGGCACCCCATGCAATATGCAGACTTTGGATCTTGATTCAAATAAACAGAGCACCTGGGTGGCTCAGTTGGTTAAGCATCCGATTCTTGATTTCAACTCAGGCAGTGATCCCAGGGTTATGGGATTGAGCCCTGTGTTGGGCTCCACGCTGTGTGGAGCCTACTTGAGATTCTATCTCTTTCTCTCTTTCTCTCTGCCCCTTTCCCCAGCTCATGACTTCTTTCTCTCTCTTTCTAAAACAAAATAAATAAACAGAAAGTATACATCTGAGTCAATGAAATCCGAACACTATCTATTTAGTATTAAGCAATAATTCTAAGATTTTTAGGTGTGGTAATATTTGTGTTACCTGTTTCGGAAAGCCCTTATCTTTTAGAGATGTATAAAGAAATATTTTTGGATGCAATGATATCTGAAATTTGCTTCCAAATAATCCAGTGAGGGTGAAAGTGGATGAGCTATAAATGAAACATGATTGGCATGATTTGATAACTATTTAAGTTAGGTGATAGGTTCATTATACAGCCTTTCTACATTTGTATATGTTTGAAAATTTCCAAATAAAACCATTAAAATGTTTTTTTAATGTTTATTTTATTTATTTATTTTATTTTTAATTTACATCAAAGTTAGTTAGCATATAGTGCAGTAATGATTTCAGGAGTAGAATCCAGTGATTCATCCCCTACATATAACACCCAGTGCTCATCCCAACAAGTGTCTTCCTTAATGCTCCTTGCCCAGTCCATCCCCCAACCCATAACTCCTCCAACAAGCCTCAGTTTGATCTCTACATTTGTCTCTTATGTTTTGTCCCCGTCCCTGTTTTTATATTATTTTTGCTTCCCTTCCCTTATGTTCATCTGGTTTGTATCTTAAATTCCACATATTACCAAAGTCATATATTTGTCTTTCTCTAATGTTTTTATTTATTTTTAAGAGAGAGAGGCAGAGTGCTAGTGGGGGAGGGGCAGAGAGAGAGGGAGACACAGGATCCAAAGCAGGCTCCAGGCTGTGAGCTGTCAGCACAGAACCTGACGTGGGGCTCAGACCCACAAACAGTGAGATCATGACCTGAGCCTACATCAGATGCTCAACTAAGCCACCCAGGCGCCCCTCAAATAAAACCATTTTAAAGGTCACAAGTAGAGGTGCCTAGGTGGCTCAGTGGGTTAAGCTTCTGACTTTGGCTCAGGTCATGATTTCACAGTTCCTGGGTTCCAGACCTGCACAGAGCTCTGTGCTAATAGTGTGGAGCCTGCTTTGGAGTCTGTATCTCTGTCTCTCTCTGCCCCTGCCCCCCACCCCGGCTCTCAAAAATAAATACAACATTAAAAAAAAAAAATCACAAGTAAAAAGTATAAGTAGGATGGGTGTGTTAGGTGACATGACCAGTCAAGTAACCGGGCTGACCCTAGAGGCCAGGTCTCGTACATCCCTGGTGTTCTTAGGGCTCTGACTTGACTTAATAGGGGGGCAGATATTAACATCTGTAATGTAGTCGAGCATTACTCACCCTAATGGCTTCTCTAACAACTATTAAATTGTTTTAAATGTTTGGTATAAGTATTAAAATAATAACCAAAGATAACAGGTATTAAGGAATCACTGAGGATCATCACATATGTGCTGATGATTCTCCCAACACCTGAAGCAGTAAGATTCTTTGTGGATGTGGAAACTGAGTTTAGATAACCACATAACTCAGTACATGCTTTAATCACTTTCTTCTATGCAATTTATAGTAGTATCTGCCACAGTCAGGGCCAGGAACAGGGCAAGAACAGAGTCAAGTCTCAAAAACCCCTGTAATTGAGATAATAGTACAACATTAAAAACAAACAAACAAACAAAAAATCAAACTGGCAAATCATGGCTCATGAGGTCAGCCTACTACTTTTGTAAATAAAGTTTTATTGGAACCAGGGCCAGGATTATAGGCACCTGAAGTGAAGTAGTGCAAGCGCAGGGTCAGATCTTGTCTTTATTTAAAAGTTTTATATTTTGTTCCAAACCATATAATGGAATTTTTGCTTTAACTTTTATTTTTAAAAATTGCATTAAAACATTATCTTAATTACTGAGTTTGGGGAGCCCTCTTAAATTTTGCTCCCAAGGCTAGTGTCCCACACTAGTCCCGGCCCCAGAAAAGAACCGGGTTCTGGAAACATGCTTCTATGCCCAATCCTGCCAGCAATCAAAGAGGGCCCGACACTCCTACTTCTTTCGGGGTCGCGTTGGATGACCTCACAGGCCCTTTGTAGAGCCAATTCCGAACTCCCAAAGACTGCCGCCGTCCATTTCCGGAGAATCCCGCCCCGCATCCCAGCGGCCCGGGTCTGCCCAGGCCTTCCTCTTTTGGGGGGCTGGACAAGGAAGAACTCCGGCGGCAGGAAACGCGCCAAAGAGGAGGTGGGCGGGCGTGGCCGGCTGAGGAACTGCTGGGCGGCCAGCTGCGCGCGCGGAAGGGACCAGAAGCGACGCCGCCTAGCTCACCGAGGCGCGGGAAGCCCACCGCGGGACCGGACCGCAAGAGTCGCGAGCCCCAGGGGCCATCCCGCCAGGCCCGGCCGCGCGCCGCGCCGCCACGGTGCCGCCGCGACCCGCTCCGCCCGACTCGACCCCTACCCCAACCCGCCCCTCGGAGCCAGGCCTCCGCAGCCGCGGATGGCGGCAAGTGCACGAACCCACCTCAGAAAGTACTTCGCCCGTCATGACTCCGGCTTCCTAGCGCTTCGCTTGTGACGGAGCGGGTCTCCTGGTCCCTTAGCCGGAGCGCAGCCGCTCCCGCGGTCTCCAGCCCGGCAACACCGTTCGAGGTTTCGCGCCCAGCCAGAGTGGAGGCCCCGCCCTAACGAGTTGCACCAATCCGGAGGAGGGTTTCTACATGAGGCCACGCCCCTATGCCGTCCTACCAATCACGAAGCACCTTTGACGAGCCCGGAGACTGTAATCTGGGTAGGGTTGGCGGGTCTCGGTTCCTCTCGTCTGTTGAACCTAAGTGAGCCTGAGATTCTCCTGGCTGCCAGGCGGTCGGGGCCCTCTGGCTTCGCAAGGCGGTACCAGGAGAGTGGTGGCCTTTGAGCTTTGACCCTTGCCACAGCGCAGTGTGAGGAGTAAGCCTTCTGGGCTGGATGGAAGTGAGCTGGGAGAAGATCCTAGGGCAACCGAAGGCACCTGTGGGGATTTTCTCCAGGACCTCCATCCCTGGAGCAGCTAGATCCTACTTCCTCCTTCTTGTACATAGCATTCATGCCACTGAACAAACAGACGAGTTTTGTGGGCTGCTCGGATACCAAAGAATATCCTTGGATAACCTTTATAATTTTACTTAAATTTAATTTGAGGATGCACAAAACATGCACCCATACCATTTCTAGACTTTTTGGACAAGACAGGAAAAAGAATAAAAGGCCTGGAGTCAGACTAATCCCAAACAATTCTAATCCCTTGTCATTTTGCTAGTTACTATCTTTTTGCCCCTCCAGGTCCATTCTCTGTCTTTCCTTATCCTGCTCTGTCCAGCAAAGGATGACTTTTCCCCACTGCATTACCCAAGCTCCCTTGCCCTCTGGCTCCTGGTTGAATCAAGCCCCTGGAAAGTACTTTACAAGATTACTATAGGGAGAAGATCAGAGGGCACCAAGAAAGAAAGGCATGGTAGTTACCATCCCCACTTCATTCTTGTGATCCTATCCACTTGTAGGGTAACCAACTCATCCCGATTTTCCCAGGACTTTCCCAGTTTTAGCATTGAAAATCCCATCTCCCAAGAATCTCAGTTCCAGGCAAACCAGGATAATTACCTTATCCACTGGCCTCCTCTTCCAAGTTTCCAGCTTTAGTTGGGTTCAGATAAAAGTTCTCTTTCTTCATCTTTCTTTACCTCCTCACCACTTCCCAACCCACTTTTGCCACACCAACAAGATCCCATTATCCACCCTCTTCTCTCGCATCTGTCTAGCCATGTTTTCATCCACTTTACTATTAATTGCTACATTGATGATTTACAAATATCCGTCATAGCACTCCTCCTTCATATTTGGAGGGCTAATATTTACCAGGGGCTTACTTACCCTGTGACAAAAACAGTTGCAAGAATTTTGCAAACATCTTATTTAATCTTCAGAGTAAATTAAAAAAAAATTTTAATGTTTATTTATTTTTGACAGAGAGAGACAGAGCATGAACGGGGGAGGGGCAGAGAGAGAGGGAGACACAGAATCCAAAGCAGGCTCCAGGCTCTGAGCTGTCAGCACAGAGCCCGACATGGGGCTTGAACTCACAGACCATGAGATCATGACCTGAGCCGAAGTCGGATGCTCAACCAACTGAGCCACCCAGGCGCCCCCAGAGTAAATTTATAAGGTAAGTAATACTACTATCTCCATTTTAGCAGGAAACTAACTTTTAAAAAGGCTAGTAACTGGTGGAGCCAATATTCATATCCTGCTCAGTCTGACTCCAGAGCTCAAACTCTTCAGAGAGACCTTGACTGAGTCCCCTCTACATTCTCCCTCTATCCCATGTTCTGGTTTCCCCAATAACACCTCTGCCGCAATTTTATTTTATTTAAATGTTTATTTATTTATTTTGAGAGGGGTGGATAGGAGGGGCAGAGAGAGAGAATCCCAAGCAGGATGTGGGCTGTCAGCACAGAATACCACACGGGGCTTGAATCCAAGAACCTTGAGATCATTTTCTGAACTGAAATCAAGAGTCCAATGCTTAACTCACTGAGCCATCCAGGCATCCCTGCAATTTTATTTTTAGCTATTTGTATATTGTTGCTCCAAGAGGACAAGCACTTTGTTTCCTTTAACACCATATCCTCACTATCTAGAATAGTCGTTCTCAAACTTGAGCATGCATCAGAATGATCTGAAGGGCTAGTAAAAAAGATTGTTAAACCCTACTCTCAGAGTTACTGATTCATTATGTCTGATGTGAGGCCAAAGAATTTGCATTTCCAACAAGTTCGCAGATGATGCTAGTGCTGCTGGTATGGTGACCATGCTTTTTTGAGAAGCAAGGGCTTAGAACATATCTGGCTGGGGCTCCTGGGTGGCTCAGTCAGTTGAGCGCCTGACTTCAGCTCAGGTCATGGTCTCACAGTTCGTGAGTTCGAGCCCCATGTTGGGCTCTGTGCTACCAAACAGCTCAGAGCCTGGAGCCTCCTTCAGATTCTGCATCCATCTCTCTCTCTCTCTCTCTCTCTCTCTCTCTCTCTCTCTCTCCTCCCCTGCTCATGATCTGCCTCTCTCTGTCTCTCAAAAATGAATAAATGTTAAAAAAAAAATTTAAAAAAGAACATATCTGGCTCATTGTAAGGAAATCAGTCAATATTTGTTGAACTAACTTGATCACTTGACAATTATAATATTATTCTTTTTTAATGTGTATTTATTTATTTTGAGAAAGAGAGAGAGAGTGGGGGAGGGACAGAGTGAGAGGGAGAGAGAGAATCTCAAGCAGGCTCCACTCAGTACAGAGCCTGATGCTGGGCTTGATCTCTCTAACTGTGAAATCATGACCTGAGCCAAAATCAGCCAGATGCTTAATCGACTGAGCCACCCAGGCGCCCCAACAAGTATATTATTCCTGAACTCTCTTTGGAAGTGAGTAATTGAGATAATAGTCCTGATATTAGCATTTTCAGAACTAATTAGCATTTTGTTCTCTTTGAAAAACACCTATTCAGCCACCAGAAAAACATAAAAAGAGAGTTCTGATTTCGACAATGAGTGGAATGAGTGAGCTAGGAAAGGGAAACCTTTTATTCTGTTTATTAACTGTGCTAATCTAAAGTGAGTCTGTATTTGGAATTAACAATCTACGGTTTCAATTTTGGTGGTTGGCACCATAATCCATCATTCACCAATTTAGAAACCTGGGAGTCACTTTGACTCTTCTCTCTCCTTTGACTCTCAAGGTTAATCATCCAACAAGCTCTGTTTATGAAGTTGATAGATGGCAGCAAGAGGAAGCTCTGGGGTGTTCACTTTGCAGAGATTAGCCTAAACCTGTCCAATAAATGGCTTTGTAAACCTAGGTAAGTCATTTAGCTTCTCAGAGCCTTGCTTTCATTATATTTAAGTAGAAAACACTGAATCCAATCCAATCAGATCAGACTGAATTTCAAATGGATTTAAGTGGCAGATCACCAGGAAGTATTTCTACAGGAAATACTTTGCAGTACTGACCACACCTAATCTGGTCATAGAAAGTAGACACTACTAGTATCTATCCTTATGTCACATAAAATCAATATAAAAAAAGGAATTCTGGGGGCACCTGGGTGGCTCAGTTGGTTAAGTGTTGGGCTCTGCACTGACAACTCAGAGCCTGGAGCCTGCTTCAGATTCTGTGTCTCCTTCTGCCTCTTTGCCCCTCCCCCACTTGTGCTCTCTTTCTCACAAATAAATAAATAAACATTATAAAAATAAAAGGAATTCTGGGGCGCCTGGGTGGCTCAATTGAGTGTCTGACTCTTGATCTCAGCTCGGGTCATTATCTCCTGCTTCATGGGACTGAGCCCCACATCAGGCTCTGTGCTGATGCTGTGAAGCCTGCTTGAGATTCTCTCTCTGCCCCTCCCCTGCTTGTGCATGTGCACTCTCTTCTCTCTCTCCCAAAATAAATGGATAGACTTAAAAAACCATAAAATGAAAAAATAAAAAAGGAATCCTGACATTACATATCCATGAAAAAATAAGTCACAGGATTTAACGTGGTCAGCCTATTTGAAGGTTGTATTTATAATTGCTCACTGGCAGACAAACGAAAGCAGTTTCCAAAGGCTTATGAAAGTTTAGAGGGAACAGTTGATTAAATTATGTTTTCTTTCACTCTTTCTGAACACTGAGAAAGCCTCCCATGTTAAATTTTAGTACTACTATTCCTCTGGAGTTAAGTGTGAGAAATGGCTTGCTTTTTCTAAAGTCCTAGGCAGCTAAATCTTTATCCCTGGAGAAACACTGCCACCATGTGGCAGGCCTCAGTCATGTCATGCTATCTATTGACCGTAGCCACTCTATTCTAAAAAAAAATTTTTTTTTTCATTTTAAAATTATTCAAAGAGTTGTTTAAATTTTTCCTTGTGTGGTGAGATAATTTCATCATTCTTTTTAAAGAATCTTCTTTCAAAAATAATTTCATACCGTAATTCCAGTTTAAATCTTTCCCTGGAGGGTGCCCTGCTAAAAGGCCAAGGGCTATTTTTCTGGCTTAATGTAAGTACCCCTGACCTTTAAAACTGGCACAGGACTTGGGGCACAGGACTTGGAGCCTGAGTGGCTCAGTTGGTTGAGCATCCGACTTCAGCTCAGATCATGGTCTCGCAGCTTGTGAGTTCGAGCCCCACGTTGGGCTCTGTGCTAACAAACAGCTCAGAGCTCCTAAGCCTGCTTCAGATTCTGTATCTCCCTCTCTCTCTCCCCCACCCCTGCTCATGCTCTGCATCTCTCTGTCTCTCAAAAATAAATAAATGTTGGGGCACCTGGGTGGCTCAGTTGGTTAAGTGTCCGACTTTGGCTCACATCATGATCTCACAGTTTGTGGGTTCTAGCCCCGCGTCGGGCTCTGGGCTGACAGCTAAGAGCCTGGAGCCTGCTTCAGATTCTGTGTGTCCCTCTCTCTCTGACCCTCCCCCGTTCATGCTCTGTCTCTCTCTGTCTCAAAAATAAATAAACATTTAAAAATAATAATAATAATAAATGTTAAATAAATAAATAAATAAATAAATAAATAAATAAAAATGACACAGGACCTGACACATAATGGGTGCTTACTAAGTAATTGTTGAATGAATGATTAAAATACTGTGGCCTAAAAAATATCAGGGCCTTTTCCCAAGGCATGACAGCATTCACACCATCAACTATTTTTGTATATAGGAGGTCCTTTACTGCAACTTTTGGCAAGCTCAAGTACCTATCAAATATTCATCCACTCTTTCAACAGACCTTAAGCATCTATTTTGAGCCTATTCTAAACATGGAGAATACAAAGATAAATAAAATTCAGTCTTGTTCTCAGAGAACTCCCATTGCTGGTTGGAGAGAGGCAAATAAATACGCGTGTGTAATAGTAGAAGTGTGTGTAAGTAGCTGTGGGGCCCTGAGAAAGGCAACTGACTTTGCCTGGGGTAAGCCAGGGGGAAAGGACTCCTGAACTGAGTTTCAAAGATGGACTGGAGTTCTCTAGGCTAGTACAGAGAGGAGAAGGCATTTCAGGTATGTGTAGGGGCTTGATAAAGCATGTTGTGTTTGGGGAACTGAAAGTAGGTCAGTATGACTGGAGCTCAGGGTATGTGTTGGGGGGAGGGGGGGAATGGCCCGAATGAAGGCTGAAAGTTAAACAGGGAACAAAAAGTCTGGAGTGCTATGCTTAGACTTTAGTTTTTAGACAATATGAACTAGGCAGCTGGGGGTGGGGGTGGGGGTGGGGAGTGTTAAGAAGGAGAGAAACATGGCTAGATATATGTTTGAGAAAGATTATTCTGGCAGGGTATGAAGGCTGGATTGGAAGGGGATTAGACTGGAGGCAGGAAGACCAGTTGTCTAGGTGGAAGATTATAGGGATCTGAACTAGGTCAATGGTAGTAACAATGGAGAGGAGGAGACGGATGGGGGAAGAAAGGAGGCAAAACAGAGGAGAGCTTGTTGAATAATTTTTATCTTGAGGGGCGAGAGACAGTAGAGTCATGGAACTCTGGTGACTCTCAGGTTTCTGGATTGGTGAGTGACCAATTATGGTGCAACTCATCAAAATTGAGAATATAGGCAATTAATTCCAAATACAGGCTCAGTTTAGCTTGGCACAAAAGCTTGGTTAAAATGTAGAATAAAAGGTTTCCCCTTCCTAGGTGATCTCTGTTGACACATTATCCAAACTGGAGCTCTCTCTCTTAGCTTTCTTGGTGACTGAAGAGGTGCTCCCCAGGCACAGGCCCATCTCTCTATTCAATTTCCAAACTGCTATCCGTGCAGTATCCAGAACCTCAACTCAGCAGCTTTTTGTGTTCCATTCATATATCTTTTCCTTAATTTTCTTTTCCTTTCTGGCTACCTACCCAGGGGGAAAAATGTGTAAGAAAAATTCCTCTGCCCTGCTTTATTCAGTCTTTTTTCCTCAGGCTTTGGCTTCATTTTTCGCAGAAACCCAAGTATTTTCATGACCCAACCCTCCCCTAAAGCCCTATAGACTTAATGGCTCGGTGATGCCAAGAGTGTTTATTTGGACATCAGCATCCTCAGCACTTGGTCAATTATACCTCAACCACATATTCCTCAACCAGTTTAGGAAGACTAGACCCCTATGTGTATGTCTAGGGACGGGGATTCCATCACAGAAGGATAAAAGGGATCTGCTCCACTCCTATTTTCTATTAAATTTCAGTACTTACCTATGGGCAGGCTAATGCCTACTTCAGACATGTCAGGTAGTTCGACTGCACCTAGAAGGGCAGAATCTTATAGGAATATAGCAAATCCTTCAAGCACAATATAGTTGGAGAAGGAACACTTTCTAAGACAGGAGGTGGTACTGGAGAGACAAAATAACATTGTTCCTACTATAAGCCCAAAGGATGGTTTTATTAGTGATATTCAACCAGGGGATTTATCACAGTTGTCATAGTGACCCCACGTTTACTAGAATATAGAGGGTAGGGCCAACATTGCTAAATGTCAGTGAGAAACACTGAAATAAGCATAGAGGAAGATGGAGAGTTTGCGGTTTTTTAAGATTTTATTTAAAAAATTTTTTGATGTTTATTTATTTTTGAGAGAGAGAGACAGAGACAGAGAATGTGTGTGGGAGGGTCAGAGAGAGAAGGAGACACAGAATCTGAAGCAGGCTCCAGGCTCTGAGCTCTCAGCACAGAGCCCAATGCGGGGCTTGAACCCACAGACCTCAAGATCATGACCTGAGCCAAAGTCGGACATTAACCGACTGAGCCACCCAGGCACCCCATGATTTTTTTTTTTAAATAATCTCTGCAGACGTGGGGCTGGAGCTTAATAACCCTGAGATCAAGAGTCCCATGCTCCACCGACTAAGCCAGCCAGGTACCCCAAAGGAGAATATTTTAGGTAGGGAAGATGGAACGGGTAACAGCACTAAGACAGGAATGATGGTAAGATTTTCAGAGAATCGTTTAACCCGTGACTTCATAATGATGGAATGGAAGGTAGGAAATAGAATGTCGAGATTGCTGAATTAAATTCAACTCGAGAAGGATCTACAGTGTCTTTTTGGAGCCTGAATGCCTGCTAGATACACGGAATATGTATGCAAGGATAAACCACACACACAAATAAATTACAGAGCAGATTGTGATAAGTGCTATGGGAAAGATATGAAATCTGTGCTCTGGGAAGCAGGATCACAGCAGACCTTGAATATGCAGCATGGAACTTTAGACAGTTGTTCATTTACTCCACAAAGCTTTATTGAGCATTGTGATGGATGGCTAGAATAATCACAGCTCTTTGTATCCTCTGCCATCTAATTCTCAGGTCTCTTAAATCTGTCCTTGTAACAAGGCTGTCCTTGTTACCTGCAGTGATGAACAAAAATATAGTGAAAGTAACATTGTATATATAGCTTCTGAGACTGATCTTGAAGGAGCTTTGCAGCTTTTACTATCATTAGGTTAGAATACTGTGGCTACCATTTAAGAAACCCAAGGTATCTTGTTGTATGGGCCAAAGAGAGGAGAATCAAGGCACTTTGGCCAATAGTTAACTGCTAGACTTGACCATCTTGGATCCTCCAGCCGTATTGAGCCTCTAGATGAATGCAACCATGTGAGCAACCAAAGATGACACCAAGAAAAGAACTGATTAACTAAGCCTCGCCAAATTACAGAATCGTGGGCAAATAAATGTGGGACTACCTTTTAGTAGAGTTTGGAATAATTGAAACAAGCTCTTACCTCCTGACCTCCATGGGCCAGGCATAGAAAATACAATTTTAAACAAAGTTTCTGCTGTTACAGGGATGATATTCTTGTAGTAGAAGATAGATAATAAACAAATAAGTATATAACGTCAGTGATAAATGTTTTGGAAGAGAAATAATGGATGATAAAGGGTTAGAGAGTAGACCCTGAATAGCTAAAGCAATCTTGAGAAAGAACAAAGCTGGAAGCATCACTCTCCCTGGCTTCAAACTATATTATAAAGCTATCATAATCAAAACAGTATAGTATTGGCATAAAAACAGACACATAGATGAATGTAACAGGATAGAGAGCTCAGAAATAAACCTACAAATGGGGCACCTGGCTGGCTCAGTCAGTAGAGCATGTGACTCTTGATCTTGGGATGGTAAGTTCAACCCCCATGTTGGGCATAGAGCTTACATTAAAAAAAAAAAAAAAAAAAAAAAAAACACGTTAAAATAGAAAAAAGAAAGAAACCTGTGAATACATGGCAAATTAACTTACAAGAAAGGAGCCAAGAATATAACAACAGGAAAGGACAATCTCTTTAATAAATAGTATTAGGATTAAAAAACATTTTTTTAATAAATAAATAGTGTTAGGAAAACTGGACAGCCACATGAGAAGAATGAAACTGAACCACTATCTTATACCACACACAAAAATTAACTCAAAATGGATCAAAGATTGGAATATAAGAAACCATAAAGCTCCTAGAAGAAATTATAGTCAGTAAGCTCTTTGACATTGTTTTTTGGTGATGATTTTTGGGATTTGACACCAAAACCAAAGGCAACAAAAGAAAAAACAAAGAAGTGGGATGATATCAAACTAAAAAGCTTCTGCACAGCCAAGGAAACCATCAACAAAATGAAAAGGCAAATTACTAAATGGTATAAAATATTTGCAAATCATATATCTACAAGGGGTTAATATCCAAAATATATAATAAATAACTGATACAATTCAATATAAAAACAAAACAAAATAAACTGATTTAAAATTGAGCAGAGAGGTGGAAATGTAAACTGGTGCAGCCACTCTGGAAAACAGTCTGGAGTTTCCTCAAAAAATTAAAAATAGAACTACCCTATGACCCAGCAATCACACTACTAGGTATTTATCCAAAGGATACAGGTGTGCTATTTTGAAGGGACACATGCACCCCAATGTTTATAGCAGTGCTATCAACAATAGCCAAAGCATGGAAAGAGCCCAAATGTCCACCAACGGATGAATGGATAAAGAAGATGTGGTATATTTATACAATGGAGTATTACTGGGCAATCAAAAAGAATGAAATCTTGCCATTTGCAACAACATGGATGGAACCAGAGTGTATTATGCTGAATGAAATAAGTCAGTCAGAGAAAGATAAATATTACATTACTTCACTCATATGTGGAATTTAAGATACAAAACAAATGAACGTAGGGGAAGGGAAGCAAAAATAATGTAAAAACAGGGAGGGGGACAAAACATAAGAGACTTAAATATGGAGAACAAACAGAGCGTTGTTGGAGGGGTTGTGGGTGGAGAGATGGGCTAAATGGGTAAGGGGCATTAAGGAAGACATTTGTTGGGATGAGCACTGGGTGTTATATGTAGGGGATGAATCACTGGATTCTACTACTGAAATCATTATTGCATTATATGCTAACTAACTTGGATGTAAAGTTAAAAAAATAATATAATAATAAAAAAAGTCACCCTATCCCCCCCCCCAAAAAAAAGACATTAAAAAAATGAGCAGAGAAGTTTGCCTGGCTGGCTCAGTTGATAGAACATGAGACTCTTGACCTCCAGGTTGTGAGTTCCAGCCCCACCTTGGGTATAGAGATTACTTTAAAAATAAATTGAAATTGAAATTTAAAAAAAAAGTAAGCAGAGACTCTGAATTGAAATTCTTCCAAAGAAGGCATACAATGACCAACAGGTACATGAAAATATACTCAATATCACTAACTATCAGGGAAATGCAAATCAAACCACAATGAAATATCATGTCACCTCTGTTAAAATGATTATTATCAAAAACACAAAAAGATTTCTTTTATCACGAAAGCAAGAAACAACAAGTGTTTGCGAAGATGTGGGAAAAAAAGGGAAACTTTGTGCACTGTTGGTGCAGCCACTTCCTCAAAAAATTAAAAACAGAACTACCATATGATCCAGCAACTCCACTTCTGAGTATTCAGCTGAAGAAGATGAAAACACTAACTTGAAAAGATATATGCACCCCCAGAATTATTTAGAATAGCCAAGATAAGGAAGCAACCTAAGTCTCTGTTGATGAATGAATAGATTTAAAAAATGGAATATACATACATACACACACAATGGGATATTATTCGGCCATAAAAAAGAATAAAATGTTGCCATTTGCAACAACATGGGTGGACCTTCAGGGCATAATGCTAAGTGAAAAAAGTCAGACAGAGAAAAATAAATAACATATGATCTCACTTTTATGTGGAATCTAAAAAAACAAATTCATAGATCTCATAGATAGAGGGAACAGATGGGTATTTGCCCAACATGGGGGAGGAAGAGTGGAGGGTGTATGAAATGGGTGAAGGGAATCAAAAGGTACAAACTTCCAGTTATAAAATAAATAAGTCTTGGGAATGTAATGTGCACCACAGTGAGTATAGTTGACAATACTGTATTGCATATACGAAAGTTGCTAAGAGGGTAGATCTTTTTTTGGGGGGGGGCTGGAGATTGCAAGCAGGGAGGTGGAGGAGGGGCAGAGAGAGAGGGACAGAGGATCTGAAGTGGGCTCTGTGCAGACAGGCTGACAGCAGAGAGCCAATGTGGGGCTCGAACTCACAAGATCATGACCTGAGCCAAAGTCTGACTCTCAACCAACTGAGCCACCCAGGTGGCCCAAGAGAGTAGATCTTAAAAGTTCTCACCTCAAGAAAAAAAAATTGTAACTATGCATGATGACAGACCATGGTGATCAATTCAAAATATACAGCTGCCCTCTGAACAATGTGGAGGGTTAGGGGTGCTTACCCTCACATGCAGTTGAAAATCCACATATGACTTTTGACTCCCCCAAAACTTGACTACTAATAGCCCACTGCTGACCAGAGAAGCCTCACCAATAACATAAACAGCCCACCAACACATATTTTGTATGTTATATGTATTATGTACAGTATCCTTACAATAAAGCTAGAGAAAAGAAAATGTTATTAAGAAAATCATAAGAGAAAATACATTTAGAGTACCCTACTGTAAAAAATGAGCATATAGGTGGACCCACACAGTTCAAACTCCTATTGATCAAAGGTCAACAGCAAATATTGAATACAATAACAATTCAATACAAATATTGAATCATAACACTGTATACCTGAAACTAATATGTTATATGTCAATTATACCACAATTTTTTTAATGTTTATTTATTTTGAGAGGGAGAGAAAGAGCATGAGTGGGGGAGAGGCAGAAAGAGAGGGAGAGGGAGAATCCCAAGCAGGCTTTGTGCTGTCAGTGCAGAGGCTAACATGGGGCTCGATCCCATGAACCGTGAGATTGTGACCTGAGCCGAAATCAAGAGTTGGATGCTTAACTGACTGAGCCACCCAGGCACCCCAATTATACCTCAATTTTAAAAAGCTTATTACGGGGAGCGGGGGTTAAAGATGACAGGTTTGGTTGAGAGCTAAGGAGAAGAGTTGCAATTTTAGAAAAATAAATCCTTTGAAAAAAACATGACAGTGTTCTAGAAAAGAAGTTTCATGCTGATGACCCTCTACCAACTATCAATAAGTCTTTTCTTGATCCTAACCCAGATCCTTCCAACTGCATTAAATTCTATTTATAGAATCATAGAAGAAACTTTAGAAGTCATTTCATCCTATCTCCTCATGTCAATAAACTGAACCCTAGAGAAGGTGTTATGTCTGTAATTGACTATAATATAGTATTTAATATAAAATATGATATATGTTAATAGGTGTTAAAATAATTCAGGCTAGAAAGTTTGATATGCATGTATATTAATAGTTTTAGGGTAAACCTTGGAAGCTATTAATAATGAAGTATCCTAATAAGAAATACACTTTAGGAGTGGTTAGTATCTGTGAAATTCTAATCAATAGTCTACATTCCAATAGCAGTTATAAGAAGTCAACTATCTTTATCTCCAATCAGCACTAGAAAGCTGTTAAATATGGTTAGATGTTAGATACAGTTTTTCACCAGTGAAATGAGTGGCATCAAGATATGTGATTTGGGTCGAAGCATTATATTGTACAAGCAATCCCACCCTGGCCTAACCAAAATGTAAGAATCTAGTGCCCCCAACAACTAGGTTCTTTTAGAGTGATGTTATGGCCTAGGACTTATTCTATCCTTTTCTTCCCATTTAGTGGGGGATTCTGTTACCTGATTCTGACTAGCAGGTTTAGATAAATTCTGCTCCTAGAATATTGTCTTATTTACTTAAAGTAAACCTTTCATGCGAAGTGCTTGGCAAAGTGTCTAAAAAGATCAGGAGCTATGACTTCAGCGAGCTAACAAGTTGTATGACTGGTTTTGCTTGCTTGTTAATAAATATTTGAGTAAGTAGCAGATTTTAGTCTGAGACTTGCTTTCATTATAACATACCACTTGATGGTACGATTTGAGGAAGGCACATGTGGCCCATCTCTTACTGTGAAGGCTACTGATATCTGTCCCTCACCCTTGCAACAATAACAACCAAAGGAAAAAAAAACCCACTCAATAATTAGTAGTTTATTAATATGATATAATTAATAAGTGAGTAAATTGGCTTGGGTCAGTATGGAATGGAAGATGATTTGCCCAAGATTACATAACAAATTGATTCTTGCCACCATTAAATACCAAACAATTTGGACCCGCATTACCAAAGAGAAGTCAACCAATGTTAAGTCAAGGTAAAATGTGTTTCAGGAAGTTCAGCTTTCTACAGTCTAGAGAATGGACTGAGAAGAGAAATACTGGAGACAGGAATATGGGGTTATTATTATAGCCGAGGTGAGGCAGGAGTCAGAGGGAACAAGCCTGGGTATGGACATCAGAGAGATCCTCATTCCAATGCTGGCTCTATCACTTATTAGCTGTGTAACTGCAGGAAAGTTACTCCCCTTTGCTCAAATTCAGTTTTCCCCAAATGAAATCATGATTAAATGAAATGGTATATGTTCAGACTGACATGCATTAGGCACTAAATAAATGCTAATTCTTTTCACCACCATTAAACAATAAAATGGAATGATGTAATGGATATAGAAAGACTAGTCTCAACCTAAGACCATATTATGTGGGCAACACTATAAATTAAATTTGTGGCCCAGATCACCACTACCCACTCCATACACATACTCTCTGCTCAAAGTTTCCAAATATTTCCCCCATATAGCTTGGAGAATCCTTTTTATGACCATCATCACTTTTAGGATTTAATGTAGTTGTATGTATATTCCTCATGTGTGGATATTATGAACGTAGAAGGCTTGACAACCTGGAGGAGTTGACCTGAGTTGGCCCCTTGGCAAGTAGGAAATGTCACCACAGTCAGGTAGTTGGAAAATAGATGGATGGGCCAGGCCAAAATACTTCTGGCCCTGTTCTAGCCTCTGGAAAAAAAGAAAACAAGAGATACTCTGGAAGACCAGAGGCACCAAGAACTCGAAAGAATGTGGCTTCTCCAGGGAAGAACTCACATCTCTCCTAAAATTCTGGTCCCAGAACTTAGAAAATTGCTATGCATTTGGTGATCTCAAAATACTGTTGTTGAGAACTGGTAGTTTGAACACATATGTTTATCTCTTCTCCTTCTTGGAGCCCCACAAAAATGACAGCAAGTGAATAAGACCAGAATAAACCCACAAGGATAAAGAGAGTGGGAGAGGAGGCATCAGAGGATAAGAAGATGGAAAGCCAAGTGGAAAAATTAGCAGGGCTGAGAAAGCTGCATACCAAGTGTCTGCAGAGGTGGTGCTAATGAGAAGCAAGGCATTTCCTGCCACAGAACGCCAGCTAAGCTCAGTACTAGAGGACCCAGAAACCCAGGAAGGAAGACCCAGGGAGAAGAATGGATTGAAGACAAGAGAACTGGACAAAAGTCTCTATGACCCATCAGCCCTTCAGGTCCATCTGCAATCTTGTACCTGTGAAATGACAGCCCCTCCCTGGCAGGAGTCTAGAGGGTTAGTCTGCAGAGCAATTGAACCAGAGAGGAGCCTTACTAGAAGAAAGGAAACTCATTGTAGTATATACTGAAAAAGAGAAAACATGCTTCTCTGTCTACTCTCTCCCCATCTCCCAGTCTCCTTATTTGGTGGTTAGGTTTATCCATCCCTAGGTTTGAAAATAGGGAAATTTTCTCTAGAGAGACTGAACAGCCTCAGAGACCTAAGTTGTAGCTTCTATCAGGAAAGCCACCAAATGACAAATTCCCCACGTGGATACAGAATTCAAATCAACCTTTTAATACCTGACTCTTCAATGTGAATGGACAAAAAGGATCAGCAGACATTTGATGAAAGCCTCCAAAATAAATGAAGGAGACTAAAACAAACAAAAATAAAGGACTAATACTTGCCTTCCTTCGTTTCTTGGATTTCACACACCCTTCTTTTCCTCATACCTTGTTGGCCATTTCTTCTCAATCTCCTCTGCTGAGTCTTCCTCATTTCCTTGACCTTTAAATGTGACAGTGCTGGGGTCCTACCAGTCTCAGAATCTCTTTTCTTCTCCATCTACACACACTCCTTTAGTGGTATTATCCAGCCTCATGGCTTTAAATAATGTCTATTTTCTGTTGATTCCCAAATGTATATCTCTAGACCAATCTCTTCCCTGAGTACAGACTGTGTATCTCTATGTCTACTCAACCTCTCCACTTGGTGACCTAATAGGCTTCTCAAAACTAATGTGTTCAAAATGTACTACTGGTGTTCCCTTCAAGAATCTGCACCTGCCAAAGTCTTCCTCATCTTAATAAATGCCAATTTATTAATAAATATTAATAGGGACACCTGGGCAGCTCAGTTGGTTAAGCATCCGACTTCAGCTCAGGTCATGATCTCACGGTTCATGGGTTTGAGCCCCAGCGTTGGGCTCTGTGCTGACAGCTCGGAGCCTGGAGGGGGAGGGGCACAGAGAGAAAGAGAGACACAGAATTCCAAGCAGGCTCCAGGCTCCGAGCTGTCAGCACAGAATGCAGCGCAGGGCTCAAACTCAAGAACCGCCAAATCATGACCTGAGCTGAAGTCGCACACTTAACCAACTGAGCCAACTGAGCCAAATTTGCTAGGTGTCCCTAGCAAATTTTAATTATGTAACACCGTGTTATTAATGATAATCATCACGTTTATTAGACCTTATTCATCTTATGGCTGAAAGTTTACCAACCTCTCCATTATTTCTCTCAACCTCCAGTCCCTCTAGTTTGAAACATCGTCTTTTTTCATGAACTAATTTTCAGTAGATAGGTAAGAGAGAGAGACAGAGAGGAGGGAATCTTGGATGCTTTATTCTGTAGTGAAAAAAACAAGGCAAAAATTTAACAAAAAAATGTAATATAACTATTGGGAAAATGGAAGGAGGGAAGGCGATATAGATAACAGCATTAAATTCACATCTTCCACAATAGTCATTAGATAGCTTTACTGATCAATCAAACATTATTCTAAGCACATTACTTCAAAATATGGTAGTAAATATCCAAAGAAACACCCAAAAGAGTTGAAAATGGTTGCCTTTGGGGAACAAGACTCTTGAGATGTAGAGGTATGGAACATTTAAACAACAGGCATACACTACTTGAATAAAATTTCCATTCTGATTTTAGATGAGAGATTATAAAGGATATTTCTCAGGGTGCCTGGGTGGCTCAATCAGCTAAGCGTAACTCTTGGTTTCAGCTCAGGTCATGATCTTACAGTTTGTGAGTTCGAGCTCCTCATCAGGCTCAGTACTGCTGGTGCAGAGCCTGCTTCGGATTCTCTCACTCCCTCTCTCTCTGCCCTTCCCTGCTCTCTCTCTCTCTCTCTCAAAATAAATAAATAAACTTAAAAAAAAGGATGTTTCTCTTTATGTTCCAAACTTTCTATAATTATCTTTCATTTTATTACTCTTTATTTTAGTTTTATGCAAATACTACATGAATACACTGCCTTTATTTTAAACATTCTATGAAAATAGGAGTATATATAGAATAAAATGTATAGTCCTCTTTAGCTACCTCCTAATTCTCTCATTAGAGGTAATCACTATTAACACTTTATGTGTACATTTAATTCCTGACCTGTGGAGTTATTTCTAGAGAGTGTATTGTAAGTCCTGGAAGGTAAATGCAGTAATAGCTGAAACATAAGCAATGTTCTGGTCTCAAGGCTGTCGAATGAAATAGCATTATGAGCTACAGAGCCCCACGATCCCCCAAAGGACAGTTTAGCTACAACATCTGCTATAACTCCCTGGCATTCCTCGAAACCACACGCATTCCCTTCATGCCTTCATGTAGCCACCAGATGTATGTCTGGCTAATGTCTAAAATCCTTTGTGTTCTCTTTCCTTGCTTTGATATTCTTTGATACTTCTATATAATAAAATATGAAATAAAGGCTATATGCAGGCTGGTGCTGCTGCTGGCTCTCTCGCAGAGGCAACCCTGGACATCCACTCAGTCTAATGTCTGAAAACTTTTTCTTCAATGCACGACTACACTGACATTTTTCTGTGCATTTATAGTTGTGCAAATACAAGTACATATTACATTTTATTTTTTTTAATTTTTTTCAATATATGAAATTTATTGTCAGATTGGTTTCCATACAACACCCAGTGCTCATCCCAAAAGGTGCCCTCCTCAATACCCATCACCCACCCTCCCCTCCCTCCCACCCCCCATCAACCCTCAGTTTGTTCTCAGTTTTTAAGAGTCTCTTATGCTTTGGCTCTCTCCCACTCTAACCTCTTTTTTTTTTTTTTTTCCTTCCCCTCCTCCATGGGTTTCTGTTAAGTTTCTCAGGATCTACATAAGAGTGAAAACATATGGTATCTGTCTTTCTCTGTATGGCTTATTTCACTTAGCATCACACTCTCCAGTTCCATCCACGTTGCTACAAAGGGCCATATTTCATTCTTTCTCATTGCCATGTAGTACTCCATTGTGTATATAAACCACAATTTCTTTATCCATTCATCAGTTGATGGACATTTAGGCTCTTTCCATAATTTGGCTATTGTTGAGAGTGCTGCTATAAACATTGGGGTACAAGTGCCCCTATGCATCAGTACTCCTGTATCCCTTGGGTAAATTCCTAGCAGTGCTATTGCTGGGTCATAGGGTAGGTCTATTTTTAATTTTCTGAGGAACCTCCACACTGTTTTCCAGAGTGGCTGCACCAATTTGCATTCCCACCAACAGTGCAAGAGGGTTCCCGTTTCTCCACATCCTCTCCAGCATCTATAGTCTCCTGATTTGTTCATTTTAGCCACTCTGACTGGCGTGAGGTGATATCTGAGTGTGGTTTTGATTTGTATTTCCCTGATAAGGAGTGACATTGAGCATCTTTTCATGTGCCTGTTGGCCATCCGGATGTCTTCTTTAGAGAAGTGTCTATTCATGTTTTCTGCCCATTTCTTCACTGGGTTATTTGTTTTTTGGGTGTGGAGTTTGGTGAGCTCTTTATAGATTTTGGATACTAGCCCTTTGTCCGATATGTCATTTGCAAATATCTTTTCCCATTCCGTTGGTTGCCTTTTAGTTTTGTTGGTTGTTTCCTTTGCTGTGCAGAAGCTTTTTATCTTCATAAGGTCCCAGTAGTTCATTTTTGCTTTTAATTCCCTTGCCTTTGGGGATGTGTCGAGTAAGAGATTGCTACGGCTGAGGTCAGAGAGGTCTTTTCCTGCTTTCTCCTCTAGGGTTTTGATGGTTTCCTGTCTCACATTCAGGTCCTTTATCCATTTTGAGTTTATTTTTGTGAATGGTGTGAGAAAGTGGTCTAGTTTCAACTTTCTGCATGTTGCTGTCCAGTTCTCCCAGCACCATTTGTTAAAGAGACTGTCTTTTTTCCATTGGATGTTCTTTCCTGCTTTGTCAAAGATTAGTTGGCCATACGTTTGTGGGTCTAGTTCTGGGGTTTCTATTCTATTCCATTGGTCTATGTGTCTGTTTTTGTGCATACATATTACATTTTATACTAACAAGATCATATTGTGCATCTAATTCTGCAACTGGATTTTTTTTCACCTTAATAATATATTTTAGATAAGAGTGACTGGGTGGCTGAGTCAGTTGAGCACCTGATTCTTTTTTTTTTTTTTTCTCTCTTTTTTTAAGCATCTGACTGTTGATCTTGGCTCAGGTCATGATCTCTGGGTTCATGGGATTGAGCCCCTGGGTCTGGCTCTGTGCTGGAGGCTTGGAACCTACTTGGGATTCTCTCTCCCTCTCTCTCTCTCTGCCCCTCCCCCGCTCTTACAAGGGTTCTCTCTCTCTCTAACTAAATAAATATTTTTTTAAAAAAGAATAAACTTTAGAGATCCTTTAATGCCAATACATGTAGATGTATCTCATACATTTTAATTGTTACTTATTATTCTATTATATAAATGTAACCCACTTTTTAACAATTCCCTTTGATAAATGTTAAGGTTGTTTCTATTTTTTCCTTTTGCAATCAATGCTATAATGAATAAACATCTTTGTACATTATGTGTGTACAGAAGCTCAAGTTTCTCAAAACAGAGAACAAGAATGGAATTAAGGATTTAAGGGAAGGCACGATTAAGTTTTGATAAACACTGAGTAACTACCTCCCAAAAAAGCTGTCCCAATTTACAATCCCACCAACACTGTTTGAGAATATTAATTTCCCTCACTCTTACCAACTAGATGTAATCTATTTTTAAAATATTTTTCAAGTTAGGGATGTCTAAAATATCTCATTTTTGTACTTTGCTTTTCTCTCTCTCTCTCTCTCTCTCTCTCTCTCTCTCTCTCTCTTAAGTAGGCTCCATGCCCAGGAGGGCTTGAATTCACAACCCTGAGGTCAAGACCTGAGCTGAGATCAAGAGTCAGATTCTTAACTGACTAAGTGACCCAGGCACCCCTGTACTTTGCTTTTCTCATTGCTAATAATTGCACATGTTTTCATATTTGTTAGCATTTGTATTTCTTCTGTGAGTTGCTAATTTTTCTACAGTATTGTCAATCTTATGAATTTGTAGACCTTTATAGTTAATTATATGGTGTTTTTTTTGTGTGAGAAGTTTTCATTTTTCATGTAAACAAAATGTTTAAGAATGCCTTTCCTACCCACCCACCCCCCAAATTTAGAAATACTCTATAGCTTGCACTATTACTTTGTGTTTGAGGTTTATCTGTTTTAATCAAACAGGAATTTATCTTTGTGTGTGGTGTGAAGAACACTTGGAGCATATTATTTTTCCTGAATGGATAGCCAGTTGTCCCAATATTTGTTACAGCCATTGTTTTCCCCTCTAATTTGAAATGCCACCTTTTTCATATACTAAATTCCAATAGATAGGGGTGCCTGAGTGGCTTAGTCGGTTAGGCAACCAACTCTTGGTGTTGGCTCAGGTCATGATCTCGTGGGTTCGTGGGATCAAGCCCCCAGTTGGGCTCCCAAGCTGACAGTGCAGAGCCTGCTTGGGATTCTCTCTCTCCCTCTCTCTCTGCCTCTGTCTCTCAGAATAAATAAATAAACACTTAAAAATTTTTTAACATTTATTTATTATTGAGAGACAGAGAGAGACAGAGCATGAGCATGGGAGGGGCAGAGAGAGGGGGAGACACAGAATCCAAAGCAGGGTCCAGGCTCTGAGCTGTCAGCACAGAGCCCAAAGCGGGGCTCAAACTCACGAACTTCGAGATCATGACCTGAGCCAAAATCGGACAATTAACCAACTGAGCCACCCAGAGGCCTCAATAAACATTTTTTTAAATTTTTTTTTTAACGTTTATTTATTTTTGAGACAGAGAGAGACAGAGCATGAACGGGGGAGGGGCAGAGAGAGAGGGAGACACAGAATTGGAAGCAGGCTCCAGGCTCCGAGCCATCAGCCCAGAGCCCGACGCGGGGCTCGAACTCACAGACCGTGAGATCGTGACCTGAGCCGAAGTCGGACGCGTAACCGACTGAGCCACCCAGGCGCCCCAAACATTTTTTTTAACTTACAAAATTCCAATAAATAGATGGATGGAGGAAAGAATCTGGTCTTGGACACTTTATCCATTAAAGTGGATCCCAAAAGGCATCATCCCAAAAGATGCCCTCTTCAATGCCCATCACCTACCCTACCCTCCCTCCCACCCCCCCATCAACCCTCAGTTTGTTCTCAGTTTTTAAGAGTCTCTTATGCTTTGGCTCTCTCTCCCACTCTAACCTCTTTTTTTTTTTTTTCTTTTTTTCCTTACCCTCCTCCATGGGTTTCTGTTAAGTTTCTCAGGATCCACATAAGAGTCCAAATTTCATTTTAAAAAACAGATTAATTTGAGTAGCAATGGCATTTTAATTTTTTTTAAGTTTATTTATTTATTTTGAGAGATGGAGACCATGAGCAGGGGAGGGGCAGAAAGAGAGGGGGACAGAGGACCCGAAGCAGGTTCTGTGCTAACAGCAGAGAGCCTGATGTGGGGCTCAAACCCAAGAACTGTGAGATCATGACCTTAGCCAAAGTCAGACGCTTAACTGACTGAGCCACCCAGGCACCCAGTAATGGCATCTTTAAAATAAGTGGTCTTCCATATGTCTTTATTTATTTGGATATTCTTTTATATCTTATAGTAAAACTTCATAATTTTATTCACATAGGACTTTCACATTTCTTGCTAAGTTTATTTCTTGATTCTTTATAGATTTTGCAACAATTGTGAATTTCTTCTTTTCTGTGACATATTCTAATAAATTATTGTTAGTCTATAGAAAAGCTACTGATTTCTATATGATAATTTTATATATAACCATATTATTAACTCTTTTATTAATTCTAATTATTTTTCAGTTGGTTCACTTAGATTTTGTAGGCACTATCTCCCATCCTGAAATAATGCTTGTATTGGGGCACCTGGGTGGCTCAGTCAGTTAAGCCTCCAACACTGGCTCAGAGCATGATCTCATGGTTCATAGGTTTGGGCCCTGCATCTGGCTCTGTGCTGACAGCTCGGAGCCTGGAGCCTGCTTTGGATTCTGTGTCTCCCTCTCTCTCTGCCCCTCCACCTCTCGTACTCTGTCTCTCTCTGTCACTCAAAAATAAATAAATATTAAAATTTTCTTAATTAAAAAATGCTTGTATTGTGTCTTTTTTCCAATTTTTATACCTCATCTTTTCTTGTCTCTCAGCAATAGTTAAGTACTCCAATATGATATTGACTAGTAGAGATGATCATTGGCATGCTTTTCTTGTTCTTTAATTTAGTGGGGTTTGCCATTTTTATTGTGATAGGTAATTTCATAGGTAGACTCAATTATCAGAAGCATGAATGTATTATCTAAACAAATTGTTGACTTAGAGTTGCTTTCTTCAACAGATAGCAAGACATCATAGAAGAGATATTCTGCAGCTGACCCCCCTTGGTCCCATAGAAACGTCCTAACCAGAGGAACAAGATGTTAACAGTTGACTTGAGGTGAGTTTCATGGAGACTAAGGACCTGCCCAAATACTTTCTTAGTTACTCTTTAAACCCCTTCCTTAAATGATTAACACAGTTTGTGCATATTACAGTAACATGTTCAACTTAATAGGAGGCACTTGCATTTAATATAAAGCATTTGAGGGGCGCCTGGGTGGCTCAGTCGGTTAAGCGTCCGACTTCAGCTCAGGTCACGATCTCGCGGTCCATGAGTTCGAGCCCCGCGTCGGGCTCTGGGCTGATGGCTCAGAGCCTGGAGCCTGCTTCCGATTCTGTGTCTCCCTCTCTCTCTGCCCCTCCCCCGTTCATGCTCTGTCTCTCTCTGTCTCAAAAATAAATAAAACGTTTAAAAAAATATATAAAGCATTTGATTTAATAGAATACGTCTGTATATAATATTTACATACCTATTTAACTCTGGATGATTGCCTTTATAGAGGTCATCTTATGGGAAACCTCCACTATAAGTATAATGTTTGCCTTTGGTTTCTGGTAGGTACTTTTTATCACATTGTGGAAAGATAATAACAATAGCACAAGTTACCATATATTTGTGATAGTTACTGTTGAAAGTGCTTCATATGTAAACTCATTTAGTTATATTTACTAACTCATTTAGAAAATCTCCTTCTTGGGGCGCCTACGTGGCTCAGTCAGTTAATTGTCCGACTTCGGCTCAGGTCATGATCTTGTGGTTGGTGGGTTTGAGGCCCACATCGGGCTCTGTGCTGACAGCTCAGAGAGTGGAGCCTGCTTCAGATTCTGTGTCTCCCTCTCTCTCTGCCCCTCCCCCACTTGCCCGTGTGTGTGTGTGTGTGTGTGTGTGTGTGTGTGTGTGTGTGTGTGTGTTAACAGGAGTGTGGGATTTTACTGAATGCTTTTTCAGCATCTCTTGTGATAATTGTATGACTTTTCTCCTTTATTCCACTATGTAGAGAATGAAATCAATATACATCTCCTAGTGTTGAATCAGAACCTCATGGAGTCCCCTGATCCATCAACATCATCACTTTTCAGTAATTATCCCACTCTCCTCATGTTCTTTTCCACTCTAGATTCCATGGTACATCATTGCAATCACAATATTGTAAGTACTCATAATTCTCTTGTCACTTTCTCTTCATTACACTCACTGACAGAACTCCAAATCCTCCTAAACCCAACTAACTGAGTAGTCCATGTCTGCTCCCGAGCAGCAGGACATGGCTGCAGAAACTGGAGTTTGTTTTTCAAATGAAATTTCTGACTACAAACCTTAAATGAGACTCAGTACAGTCCAGCAATTCTGCAATATTCTGCTGATAGTTTTGCTTTCCCACTGTCCAATATGACCTTTTCTTCTCCCTTCAAACCTTCAACATACCTGATCCCCCTTCACTTTCATATGACTTTAATTTGTAATTCATTGAGATTCATCCTCCTCCCACCTAATCTATCAACGTTTCTTTCTTTCTTTTTTTTTTTTTTACTTTTTAAAAAGTTTATTTACTTATTTGAGAGAGAGTGTGTGCATGTGTGTGAGCGGGGAAGGGGAAGAGAGAGAATCCCAAGCAGGCTTTGCACTCTCAGTGTGGAGCCCAATATAGGGCTCGAACTCACAAACTGCCAGATCATGAACTGAGCCGAAATCAAGAGTCAGAGGCTTAACCAACTGAGCCACCCAGGCACCCCTCTACCAACTGTTCTGATCTGTATTACAATCCATATTCTTTGCTTTTTCACCTGGGCCTACACTCTTATCCTACATCCTTCTGCTTTCCCAAGGATCAAATTCCTTCTCTCTGCTGTATCATCAATTTCTCCTTCTCTACTGGATCATTTCCATCACCAAATTCATATGCCTTAGGACCTCTCATCTTAAAATACACATAAATACAAGCAAAACACGCCCTTGACAGCATATCTCACTTTAGCTAACATTCCACTTACTCCTACTCATAACAAAACTTATGGAAAGGTTGTCTATAGTTGCTTTCTCTGCTTCTTAACCTTTGATAATGATCCAACCAACTTTTTAGCCTCTGCACTCCGCTGAAATTGCTCTTGTCAAAGCTATCATTGACCTCTAGTTTGCCAAATTCACTTCTCTTTTGTTCTCATCTTAATTGACCTCTATGAAGTTTTCAACATGGTTAACCACTTCCTTCTTGAAACACCTTTTCTTAGCTTGATAATATACCACTCTCCTCATTTGCTTCTACCTCATTGGCTGATGCTTCTCAGTCTCCTTTGCTGCTTCTTGTTAAGCCAACCTCTAAATCTTGGAGTGACTCAGAACTCCATTCTCTGCCTTCTTGTCCTCTCACTCCTTTGGTGATCTCATCCAGTTCCAGTGGTTTTCTTTTTTCTTTTTTCTTTTCTTTTCTTTTCTTTTCTTTTCTTTTCTTTTGTTTTTATTTTCCTCTTCTCTTCTCTTCTTTCTCTTATTTTCTTTCCTTTCCTTTCATTTTTTAAGTAAGTTCTATGCCCATCGTGGGGCTTGAGCTTATAACCCCCAGACCAAGAGTCGAATGCTCCATCCACTGAGCCAGCTGCCCCTCCAAGTAGTTTGGTTTTCAACACCTGATGGCTGACAAAGACTCTATCCTTGATCAAGATTTAGACAGTCTCCTCTGAATCCTCTTTTGACTAGGCCTCATCCTTGGGCCCTATTCTCAGCCTGCCTAGTTTTAGCAAGAATACTGCTAAATCAGTTTAGTGAGAATCCTCCCACCCCTGATACCTGACCAAGTTCTCATATCACACTTTTGTCTAAGTCCTAGGCTTGTCTTTAGTAAGAATCCTGTTAAGCCAGTTTATCAAGAATCCCCCTACCCTTGATGCTTCCTCTTAGTAAAATTGACCCCCATACTTTCATTGGCTGTAAATCCCGGGCTGTCTTTGCTGTATTCAAAGTTGAGCTCAGACTCTCTCCCTTGTTGCAATAGTCTTGAATAAAATCTACCTTCCATCTTTAACAAATGTCCAGTGAGTAATCCTCTTTAAATTGGCTTCCAACTTTATATCTTCAGCCCAGACCAGGCCTCTAAACTCCAGATTTCAATATACTATTGCCTCTTTGACAGCCCCTTTCAGGTAACTAATTGGAATTTCAAATTAAACAGATCCAAAATAGGACTTTTTTTTTTTTAAGCTCTAAGCCCAACATAGGACTCGAACTCACAACCCCAAGATCAAGAGTCACATGCTCCATGACTGATCCAGCCAGGTACTCCTTCCCCTCTCATTTTAGTAGAATATCTTCCTTTCCCAGACAGGCTAACTAGAAGAGAAGCTAGGCACTAAAACATCTCTAATCTCCTAGCATTCAGTTTTCTTCCTCTCCCTCCAAGCTACTTAACCATGGCTACTATGATGATTTTAAAGTATAACAATAAATTCTTTGACATCATTTTCACTGAGAGGTAGGGTCTACATCCCCTCTCCTTGAATATGAGTGGGCTTGTGACCACTTTGGCCAATAGAATATGGTGGAACTATATGACTTCTGAGGCCGAGTCATAAAAGGCCACTCAACTTCCACTTTGCTCACTGGAACACTGTGTGGGAGCTCTGAGCAGCTATGTCAGAAATCTGATTATCCTGAGGCCACCATGCTGGAGAGGCTGTGTGTAGATGCTCCAGTTAATTGTCCCAGCCTACAAGTACAAAGGTCTTATGCCATGTGCTAAATATTAAGGATGCAGAAATAAATGAGGCAGGGTTCCTTCCTTCAATATTTCCCACTAGCTACAGCTTCAAGAAGAGAATCTAATTGTCTTCTCTCTACCACCACCTGCACCCCACACATTGCTTTGATATTGCTTTTCTTCCTCCTATTCTTTTCCTCTTCATGCTCTTCCTCTTCCTCTTCATGTTCCTCCTCAACTTCTTCCTCCACATTTTACATTTTCCTCTGATCTTTACTGTCTTCCTTTTCCTCCTTCTCTGTACAACCCTTAGGTCATGTCTTCACTCATTTTTACTTGTAGGAATGAGATTTAGAGTTGGGAAAGGAAAGGAAAAGAGACTTATCTGTTGCTGTCATAGTTATCTATGGCAGGGTATCAAATCACCCCAAAGGTTAATGGCATAATGAAACAACCATTTCATAACAAGTGTTGGTGAGGATGTGGAGAAAAGTAAAACTTTGTGCACTGTTGTGGGAATGCAAATTGGTGCAGCCATTAGGGAAACCAGTAATGAGGTTACTCAAAAAATTAAAAGTAGAAATATACAATCCAGCAAACCCACTTTTGGGTATTTATCTGAAGGAAATGAAAACATTAACTCAAAAAGATATATGCACACACACCTTCACATTCATTGCAGCATTATTTATAATCGTCAAGAAATGGAAGCAATCTAAGTGTCCATTGATGGATGAATGAATAAAGAAAATGTGTTGTGTATATATACAGTGGAATATTATTCAGCCTATAAAAAATCTTGCTGTTTGCAATAACATGGATGGACCTTGAGGGCATTATGCTAAGTGAAATAAGTCAGAAGGACAAATACTGTATGATTTCACTTATATGTGGCATCTAAAACAGTCAGACAAACAAAAACAAGAAACTCTAGATACAGAGAATAGATAGATTGGTGCTTGCCAGAGGCAGGAGTTAGGGAGGAGTGTGAAATGGGTGAAGGGGGTCAAAAGGTCCCAAATCCCATTTATAAAATAAATAAGTCCTGAGGATATAATGTGCAGCATGGTGATTACAGTTAATAATATTATGCTGTATATTTAGAGGCACCTGGGTGGCTCAGTTGGTTGAAGGTATGACTCTTGATTTTGGCTCAGGTCATGATCCCAGGATCATGGGATCGAGTCCCACATTAGGCTCCATGCGGAGTATGGAATCTGCTTAAGATTCTCTCTCTTTCTTGACCCTTCTCTCTGCTTATGTGCACACGCTCTCTCTCAAATAAATAAATAAATAACAAATAACATTATACTATATATTTGAAAGTTGCTAAGGGAGTAGATCTTAAAAGTTCTCATCACAAGAAAAAAATTGTAACAATGTGTGGTCACAGATGTTAACTAGACTTATTGTGGTGATTATTTTGCAATATATACAAATATTGAAAACATGTTGTACACCTAAAACTAATATAATGTTCTATGCCAATTCTATCTCAATTTTTTAAAAAAAGGCAACCATTCTATTATGCTCATGAATTCTATGGGTCAAGAATTCAGAAAAATAACAGTGGAGGGCACCTGGCTGGCTCAGTCAATATAGCATGCAACTCTTGATCTCAGGGTTGTGAGTTCAAACCCCACATTGGACATAAAATTTACTTAAAAAAAAAAGAAATAATAGTGGGAATGTTTTTCTGTATTCTGGAGCCTCATGTAGCAAGACTCAAATATATAGGAGTGACTCAAATGGCAGGTAGCTGGAATCATCTGAAGGGTTTTTTACTTATGTCTGGCACTTCAGCAGGAATACCTAGAAAGCTGGTGTTAGCTGGGACAGTCAACTGGAACACCTACACATGGCCTCTCCGACGTGATGGCCTCAGGGTAGTCAGACTTCCTGTATAGCAGCTCTGGGCTATGAGACAGGGCTCCAACAAGCGAGGTACAAACTGCATGACTGCTTATGACCTGGCCATGGAAGCTACATGGCATCATTTCTGCAGTTCTTGGGATGCCTGGCTGGCTCAGTTGGTTAAGCGGCCGACTTCGGCTCAGGTCATGATCTCGCAGTCCGTGAGTTCGAGCCCCGCGTCGGGCTCTGTGCTGACAGCTCAGAGCCTGGAGCCTGTTTCAGATTCTGTGTCTCCCTCTCTCTGACCCTCCCCCGTTCATGCTCTGTCTCTCTCTGTCTCAAAAATAAATAAACGTTAAAAAAAAATTTTTTTAATTCTGCAGTTCTCTGTTGGTCAAAGTGGTCACAAGCATGCTCATATTCAAAGGGAGGGGACACAGACCCCACCTCTTAATAGGTGAAAGGTCAAAGCATTTGTGGCCATATTTTAAAACCACCACAAGTTCTCAGCTGAAATGTCACTGTGTCAGAGAGGCTATCCCTCCTTTCTCTAAAATGGTCTCCCCTAGGTACTTTATCTCATTTTCTTTATTTATTCAACTCTTGTCATTATTTGTAATTATCTTATTCTTTTGGTTTATTTTCTTTTCATTGTTAGTCTCACTTCTAGACAATGAGCTGCATGAATAGTCTAGGGAAGCCCGCTATTCTGGCTCATCCTTGTGTCTTCATTACCTAGCCCACCTAGGGTTTGGCATATGGCAAATACTCAATAAATATTTGCTAAAAAACTCAGTAACATGTAAGTCAGGGCACTGGGTGGCTCAGTCACTTAAGTGACCAACTTCAGCTCAGGTCATTATCTCATAGTTCGTGAGTTTGAGCCCCACATTGGGCTCTGCACTGACAGATTCTTCTTCAGATTCTCTCTCTCCCTCTCTCTCTCTGCCCCTCCCCCAACTCGTGCTTTCTCTCTCTCTCTCAAAATAAATAAATAAACTTAAAAAAAAAAACCTCAGTAACATATAAGTCAATGAATATTTTCATATTAACTTAATAGACTCTAAAGAACCATAAAAGTCATCTGACCTTACCTTTTCATCATTTCAAACTTGCTTCAATACTCTCAGAGTCTGGAGCTCACTACTTCCTGAAAACCCCTCCCTTTGGATAAGTCTAGGCATTAGAAAAATTCTTTTTTAAATTAATAATTTTTAGGGTGCCTGGGTGGCTCAGTTGGTAGAGCATCCAACTCCAGGTCAGGTCACAGTTCCCCATTTTGGGAGTTCGAGCCCCACATCCAGCTGTGTTGACAGCTTGGAGCCTGCTTCAGATTCTGTGTCTCCCTCTCTCTCTGCCCCTCCCCTGCTCATGCTCTGTCCGTCTCTCTCTCTCTCTCTCTCTCTCAAAAATAAACATTAAAAAATAATAAATTAATAATTTTTCCCAACTTGTAGGTTAAAGAAGGCTTGTTCAGGGCTGGGGAGAAAGTCAAAAGGATTGGGCATTTTTTGAGCCCTAAGTGCCAGGCACTGTGTGAGGTGCTTTCCATTCATTATCTTCTTTGATCCTCTAAATAACCCTATGAAACAGTTAGTGTCATCTCCGTTTCACAGATGAGAAAGCTGAGGCTCAGAGAGATAAGGTGACTTACTCAATGTCAGGTGGCCTATAGACTTGAAATTTGAGAATTACAATATAGAGCTGAAATTCAAATCTGAATTCCCTAATTCATTCCCTTTATTTCATCTTAAAGAAGAGAGTGAAACAAAGTCAAATGTCCCAGTTCAAAAGTGTAGGGGAAATAAAGGCTGAAAGTAAAAGCAAACATATTAGCTGATTTGTTTGTCAAAGCCTCATGTTCTGCTCTCCTTGGTAGCTATGCCAGCTCATTGACAGAGATGGCAAGATCAAATATAGTTGCCAAGTCTCTCTATTCCTGGCCCTAGACCATGAATATGTAGAAAGCTGCCTGCAAAATAGAAAAGAGGACAACTTTTTAAAAAAGTTTTTATTCAAATTCCAGTTAGTATACAGTGTAATGTTAGTTTCAGGTGTACAATATAGTGATTCAACATTTCTATACAATACCCCAAGCTCATCAAAACAAGTGCACTCCTTCATCCCCATCACCTATTTCCCCCATCTCCCCACCCACCTCCCTTCTGGTAACCATCAGTTTGTTGAAAAAAAAAAAAGCCACTTCTATTCAACATTGTACTAGAGGTTTAGGGCAATTAAGCAAGAAGATAAAAGAAAAAGCATCCATATTGGAAAAGAGAAAGTAAAACTATCTCTATTTGCAGATAACATGATCTTATATATAGAAGATGCTAAAAAATCCCCCCCCCAACACAAATTAACTGCTAGAGGCAATAAACAAACTCTGTAAGTTTGTAGACACAAGATTAATATAAAAATAAATTGTATTTCTTTTGTAAAATTTTATTTATTTTAAGTAGTCACTACACCTGACATAGGGCTCAAACTCATGACCCCACGATCAAGAGTCACAAGCTCTTCTGACTGAGCCAGCCAGGTCCCTGCCCCTCAATTGTATTTCTACACATTAGCAATGAGTAATCCAAGAATGAAATTAAGAAGACAATTCCACTTACACTAGAATAAAATAGGAGTAAAATCAACCAAACAAGTATAAAATTTTCACTCTGAAAACTACAAAATATTGTTGAAAGAAATTAAGGAAGACCTAAATAAATGAAAATATATCCTTTGTTAATGGATTAGATGATTTAATATTATTAAAATGGCAATAATCCCCAAATTAATCTACATATTGAATGCAATCCCTATCAAAATTCCAACTGCTTTTTTTTTTGTTTTTTTGTTTTTTTGTTTTTTGCAGATGTGGACAAGCTGATCCTAAATTTCATCTGGAAATGCATGAGACCCAGAAGAGCCGAAACAATCTTGAAAAAGAACAAAGTTGGAGGACTGACACTTCCTGATTTCCAAACTACAAAGCTACAGTAATCAAGACAGTGTGATACTAGCATAACAAAACACAAAGATTGACAAAATAGAATTGAAAGCCCCAAAATAAACCCCTACATTTGCATTTGATTGATTTTGACTAGTGTGCTAGACCATGAGGGAAAGAACAGTCTTAAACAAATAGTACTTGACCAACTGGGTGTCCATATGCAAAAGAAAGAATTTCAACCCTACCTCCCACCATATACAAAAGTAAACTCCAAAGAGATCAAAGTCCTAAATGTAAGAGCTAAAACTCTAAAACACTTAAAAGACAACACAGGAATAAATCTTCATGACTTTAGATTAGGTTTCTTAGATATGATAACAAAAAAGCACAAAGAAAAATTGGACTTTGTCTAAATTAAAAACTTCTCTGAGCACCATAAAAGAGAATGCAATGACATCCCACAATATGGGAGAAAAGTTTTGGAAATCATATATTTGATAAGGGATTTAGATCTAAAACGTATAGGGGTGCCTAGGTGGCTCAGTCGATTAAGTATCTGACTCTTAATTTTGGCTCAGGTCATGATCTCAAGGTTTGTGAGTTTGAGCCCTGCATTGAGCTCTGTGCTGACAGCACAGAGCCTGCTTGGGATTCTCTCTCTCACTTTCTCCTTGTCCTTCCCCTGCACATGTGCACATGCACCCTTTCTCTCTCTCAAAATAAACAGACTTAAAAAAAAGATCTAGGGGTGCCTGCATGGCTCAGTCGGTTAAGCATCTGACTTTGGCTCAGGTCATGATCTCACAGTTCGGTTTGTGGGTTTGAGCCCCATGTCGGGCTCTGTGCTGACAGCTCAGAGCCTGAAGCCTGCTTCGGATTCTCTATCTCTCTATTTCTCTGCCCCTCCCTTCTCATGCTCTGTCTCTGTCTCTCAGAGATGAATAAACATTAAAAACAATTTTTTTAAGACTTAAAATGTATAAAGGACTCTTACAACTCAATAAGAAGAAAGATAAATAACTCAGTTAAAAAAAGAAGATTTGAATCAACATTTCTCCAAAGAAGTTATACAAATGGCCCATAAGCACATAAACAGATACTCAATGCCATTACTCCTTAGGGAAACACAAACCAAATACACAATGAGATACTACTTCCTACCCACAAAGATAGGTATAATTTTTTAAATGTGAAAATAACAAATATTGGCAAGAATGTGGAGAATTAGAGCCCTCACTTATTTCTGATGGGAATATAAAATAGTGTAGCCACTGTGGAAAACATTTCCTCAAAAAGTCAAACATACAGTTATCATATAACCCAGCAATTCTACTCCCAGGTACATACCCAGAAGAATTGAAATTTATATATCTACATAAAACTTATACGTATCCATATAAAAACTTGTAACGGGTGTTCATAGCAGCATTATTATACCCAAAAAAATGAAAACAATCCAAATGTCCATCAACTGATGAATAAATCAACAAAATATGGTGCATACATACAATGGAATATTATTCAGCATTAAAAGCAATGAAGTATTTTTAATGCCAAGATAAGAAACAATTTATTATAAAGAGAAGAAAAATTTCCAATCCAAAATTCAGAAATATTTCCAACTTTGCCACAATCAATATACATGAACTCTACAAATTTATACCAGTTCATAATTTACGAAATAGAAGATGAGTGTTCACAAAGTAGATGGTGGTTTGTGGAAAAGACTATGACCAAATTAAGTACAAGGAAGTTACAAACCAGACCCCCACTTTTTAAATTTTTTTTTCAACGTTTATTTATTTTTGGGACAGAGAGAGACAGAGCATGAACGGGGGAGGGGTAGAGAGAGAGGGAGACACAGAATCGGAAACAGGCTCCAGGCTCTGAGCCATCAGCCCAGAGCCCGACGCGGGACTCGAACTCACGGACCGCGAGATCGTGACCTGGCTGAAGTCGGATGCTTAACCGACTGCGCCACCCAGGTGCCCCAGACCCCCACTTTTTAAAGAAGTTTACTCAGTCCTAGAAAACTACAAGCTAGCAAATGTACCGAGAGCTGGCTGGTGCTAACACCATGGTTGAGACGGTGTCTTTTTAAGGGTCTTTTGAAAGCCTGTTGTCATGGCAGATTCTAGTCACTTGTTACTCTCAAAGCCAAAAACACAACACAACTTCTGACCATTTCCCCAGGTCATGCTTATTAGGTTTGTCTTATGTACATTTATACATATTTTTAAGTGCTAAGTAAAAGTCTTGTCAAATTTTCCAGTGCAACCATGTTTAAAATGTTGAGTTCTCGGATGCCTGACATGAAGGTCAGCCCGACCCAGGGCTTCTCAGCCAAGTGGGACAACTACAAGAACAGGTGGAAGAAATGGGAGCCCAGCATTCATGCACCTGAGCCTTGCCTCATTCTGCCACCTCTGTACAGCTCAGCATATCTTCTGGAAACTGTTATGTTGCAGTACCAATGCTAATAAGCGAGCAGTTTACGTGAAAAAAAAAAAGTTGAACTTTCCTATTGAGCTGCCAAAAAAGTTAACAATTTTCAAGTGTAACTGTGCAAAATCTACTGCAGAGAAAGGTTCTTTGAAATACAGATTTGCCTTAAAAGCAATGAAGTATTGATGCATGGATAAACCTTGAAAACACTATGGTAAGTGAAAGAGACTAGATTGAAAAGAGCACATATTGTATGATTCCATTTATATGCAATGTCCAGAACAGGAAAATCCATAGACAGAAAGTAAATTAGTGGTTGCCAGGGACTGGGAAGAGGAAGGAAGGGGGAGTGATTCCTAACGGGTATAGGGTTTCTTTTTGGATGATGAAAATGTGCTGGAATTAAATAGCGGTGATGATTGCACAACCTTGTGAATACACTAAAAACCACTGAATTTTACACTTTAAAATGGCAAATTGTATAGTATGTGAATTTTATCCCAATAAAAAAAATGCAAAAGGCTGCCAATGGAGGAGGAGCAGGTGGGCAGAAATTCCATTTGGATGCCAGGTGGTGTCTCTTGGCAAGCTATCTGGTTCAGTAGTGTCCAATGCAGGTTCCTCTCCTCAGCCAAGTGGCTCCACTTCAGCTCCCACTTGAGATCTTTGTTTGAATAAGGGGTTCCCCAGCTAAAGAAGAATGAAAGCCCTTGATCAATTGCCAAGAAGCTCCTCCCCAACTTCTAAGCTCCAGACTTGTGGAGTGTTCTGTGAGGAGAGGCCAGGGAGTCAAAACATCAAAAGAGAGCAGCGGCCCAGACAAGGGTTGGAGTGTCACAAGCAGTGCTGTGGGCTGGAGCCCTGCCTTCTGACAGTGTCCACTAGCAAGGCTCCCTCTGGCTCGATCTGGTCTCAGGGAAGCATTGACACATTCGAGAGGTTTAGTTTCATTCATAAACCTCGAGTGAGCATGTTCTGGCTCTCACCCTGGGATGGGTGAGCCAAGTCCCTGTCCTCTGGTGGCCCAGGTACAAGATGTGTAAAGATGCTCAGTCCCTGACAGTTTTGCTCCCCTCTCTTGGACTGAGCTGAGACCTTGGGTTCTCTTTCTCTCAAAGGACAGGGAGACAGTGGCAGGGAGCAGCTTTTAGCTGAGCAGGGAGTGGGTGGGTTGGGAAAGAAGGGAAGAAAACATTAGTGACTATTGGGGACTTACTCTGTGCCAGACACACAGGAACATGCATATATATGATTTAACTTCCTCCTTACTGACTTCTTTAGCAGTAGGTGAAAGGACTGTCCCAGGTACTTGGAGCTAGTATGTTGTTGCACTGAGATTTGAACCCAGGATCATCAGATTTGAAAATATGTGCTCTGAAGAAGCTGGAAGTTCACCCAGAGGTTTTCACTGAGGCCCCTCCATTGGAGTATGTCTAGCTCCTGCTGTTTATACATTACTTGATCATTCATTCATTCATCCCATAAATTTCCCTGAGTAGGCACTCGGTGCCAGATAATGTGTTAAGTAACAGAGACACAAACCTGAATACCCAAATAAGGCTTAAGCCCTGCCTTCAAGGATTTATAATAATGGTAGCTAATCCTGGACTGAACATAAAACCAGCAGCTAAATTAATTATACCACCAAGGGAGGCCCTATGGTGGTTAGGCCAAATGGCAAGTTTCTTTGTTCATTTGTTTTGTTTTTAAAATCTTTATTTATTTATTTATTTATTTATTTATTTATTTATTTGAGAGAGAGAGAGAGAGAATCCAAACCCCGACTCAGGACTTGATCCTTTGAACCGTGAGACCATGACCTGAGCTGAATCAAGAGTTGGACACTTAACCGACTGAGGCACCCAGGTGCCCAGCAAGTGGTTTTAATATGAGAATGAAAATTCAAGGTTTGGGGCAGTGGGGGCAAATTCTCTACCCACCCCCCACCCTATCCTATAGATGTGTGGGGTGTGGGAGAATGAGTAACCACCATCAGAAAGAGCTGAGGGGGAAGTGGTATTTTGGGGCCTGGCTTATTCTGAGCCACAGCAGGAAGTGGAGGGAGGGCTTGCTGAACAGGCCAAGGCTCAGGGGAGTTACTGACTACAGACTTTTGGTGTGGGAGGGCTCAGTCAGAAGGGTCTTGGGAAAGGGAGCAGTGGGTGCGAGAGTGAGTTTGGAAATGAGAATGTAGATGATCAGAGTGGTCAAGAATGACAGACTGAGACACAGGGACTGAGGTTTTGCAGCTCCAACCGAAACTGAAGGGTCAATACATTTCACACTCTGGTTTCCGAGGCTATTTTTGGTACAGGAAACAAGCTATATTGTCTTTGCTCCGGGTATCAAATAGAACATGGGGGAAATTTGTTAGGAAATGCAAGAGGGAAAGTCAGACCCAACTCAGGCTGGAAGCCACCAGCACTGTTTAAACTATGGGAGGAATTTAGCCTGGAATGGAGAAAAAGGGAGGTGGCTACTAGCTTTAACTCAAAGACTGACCTCCAGTTGGTTTTTTTTATCCTCTTAACTGTAAACCAGTCTGCTTATTTAGTGAACACTTCCTCGTCTTTAAACTTGCCGTCTTCTATTACTGTTTCCAGTTAATATCTGGTTTAGCAGAGAAGTAGCATGGGGCTATGGAAATAACTTGGAATACGTACGTTATCAGTTACTGTAAAATCTAGTCACTCAATTAAAAGTTCCACTTCCATAGCCAGTCAGGGATGGAAGCAGCTAGAACTAGAATGCAGAATTTAGAATTCCAATTTTTCCATCCTCCACTGCCGCATCATATGATGCAGACACTGACTTCCTTATCTTCCCTTAGCTTCAGTTCCCTCATCTGTACAAATACCTTCCTTAAAAATACCTACCTTATAGGTGGTTGTGAAGATTAAATGATGCATAAAGTCCACAATACAGTGCCTGGCCATGGTGTGCCCCTAACATTTTTAATCATTACATGTGATAGTTACCTGGTTGTTTGGCTGCACATGGTAGGTGCTCAAATGAATATCTCACTTTACATGTTATGAGCTGACCCGTGTTCCCCTCAAAATTCATATGTTGAAATCCTTACCCGTACTATCTCAGAATGTGACTGTATTTGGAGATGAGGTCTTTAAAGGGGTAATTAAGTTAAAACGAAGTCTGTAAATTGGGCCCTAATCCAGCCGGACTGGTGTCCTTACAGGAAGAGGGCATTTTGACATAGACATATACAGAGGGAAGACCATGTGAAGAAAACGAGAAGACGGTCATCTACAAGCAAAAAGGAGAGATCTCAGAAGAAACCAATCCTTGATCTTGGACGTCCAGCCTCCAGAACTGGGAGAAAATTAACTTAAGTGTTTAAGCCACTCAGTCTGTGGTACTTTGTGATGGCAGCGCTAGCAAGCTAATACAGCACATACACATTGTATCTTTTTAACGGGTGAGCGGACGGCTCCCTTGTTCTGCTGGCTAGAAACTGCTTCTCGGCCTGTAAGTGCTGTGCTCTCCATCCAACTCAAAGTTCCAGCTAAAGGCCCCAAAGGCGCTGGTCCTGCTGGGCTGGCCATGTTGCCCTGGACTGGGTGTTGCTCCCTTGGCTCTTGGCTGCTACGAGGAGACTTGCTAACCAGAGGTGCTTGGGGTGGGGGGCCAGCAAGAGAATGCACCATGCATCATGGTCCATTCCCGGGTGCTTTCGGGCTGCATGGGGAGGGCAACTTGGGAGTGTGATTAAGATGAAGCAATGGAGGAAAAGTACTGCATCTGTGCTACCCTGGTGTTCTCTGTCCCAGGACAGTGGAGAAAGAGGAGACAGAGGAGAAAGAAGGGGTCCGAGGTGAGAGGAAGGAGAGGTGCCTGACGTGAATCATAGGACACTTACCACCCCCAGAAGTAAAGAACTGTGTCTGCTTATCAGTGGGCTCTGGAATCCCGGTCTTTTGCGGGGCACTGTTTGCCGGGTGGCTCTGGGACCACGGTGCGAAGCCAGGTCCAGGGCCTGGCCGCCCTGGACGACAGGGCAGTGCGGGCGGGCATGCGCGCATCCGACACGTCCTCGGGGCACTGCCCCCTCCGGGCGCGCGCCCGCCCCCGCCCCACCCCGCCCCGCCCCCCCGCCGGGCTCGGTGGACCCGGCGCCCGGGGCCGCGCACGCCCCCTTCGCGAGCCGGGACCCTGGGCCGCGCGCGCCCCGCGCCCCCTCCCCGCCCGGCGGGCGCGCGCGCTGGCTCCCGCTCCCGCTCCCGCTGGCAGCGGCGGCGGCGGCGGCGGGGATTGTTTTTGTTGTCGCTGAGGCCGGAAGAGCCGCGGGAGCCGGGTCCCTGTACCCGGGCCGGGCGCCGCCGCCGCCCCCTGCCCAGCGCCCGCGCCTCCGCGGCGCCCCCCCAGCGCCAATATTCCGGAGATCAAGCGTTACGCGGCGGCGGCGGCGGCGGCGGCGGCGGGGCCCGGAGCGGGAGGCGCCGGGGACCGGGGCGAGGCGGCCCCCGCCGCCGCCATGGAGGCGCTGGGACCTGGTGAGGAGTGCGCTCGGGCCGGGGCCGGGTCGCGGCCCCGGGACTGGTGGGCGGGCGCGCGGGAGGGCCCGTCGCTCCGCGTGTCCCCCATCGGCCCTTGCTTACCTGGGTTCGGGCCGTCAGGCTTGGGGGAAGGGGATCCGTGCCCCACAGCACAAGGCAGAGGGAGCTGACCCGGGCCTCGGGGGGCGGAGACCGCGCCCCAGCCTGGAGAGACAACCCAGGTCTCGAGGTCTAAGGGAGGCAGGCCCAGGATGGAGACCCGGGTTCCCAGGGGGAGGGGAGACCTAACCCAACCTCAGGGGGGGCGGTCTGCGCTCCAGGGTTGAGGCAGTCCAGTTTGGTCCTCAGAAGGAATGATCGGTGCCAGGTGCTCAGCTGAGGCCTGGCCCGGACTGGACCAGGAAGGACCCCCTTGAACTGCCAGGGGTATTCTTAGTATGGGGCCACACCCGTGTTTTTCTTTGCACTGGTAGACAGTTCAGAGCCCTCAGATAAGGAAGAAGAACTTCGCCCAAATACTTCTTATGACCCCCAAAGGCCAAGGGGCAAAGTACCCTCCCTTTCTCGAAGGCCCTGAAGTCTTGGGAAATATGGTCCTATGCCTCTCTTAGTCTGTGCGACAGTCCCAGAGTGATCAGGGCTAGTGCCTTAGTGACAGATGAGTTACCAGCGAGCCCGTTCTAGCATAAGCTTTAATGCCCTGAGTTCTCTTCTCACTGGGTTATGGGTGGTTGTGGGGATCAAATAAGGGGAAAGTGCTTTGGAAACTGAAATTCCTCATCTTTATGAATGACCTCTGTTTATCTCCCCCAGTTGGCCCAAACCAAAGGAACCATTCCAGGTTATAACAGCTGCCCTGCAGACTGAGAACCTGGTGCTCCCACCTCAAACTGCACCAGGTTTCTAATGCCTCGGCTAAGTAGGGCAGGGTTTAGAGGCTGTGATAGAATTAACTTTAATATCAAACCCTGTCTACATAGTGGACTTCGTTGTAGGGCACTTCATTTTTTTAGTGGATAGAAAATTCACTTTGCCTTTTGAGTTTGGAAACTTTGCAGGTTTGTTTACTTAGAACTTGTTTACATAGCTGAATGATTAAACCCTACCTTAATTGGCTGCTTAAAGTATTTTTTAAAGGCCCACATAATCAAATTTCATATGCCTTTTAAAAATGAATTGGTTTGTGACATTAATATTATTTGATAAACCTCAGTGTGAGCATTACTCTGGGTTCCTTCAGCTATGTCCCCCGGCTAAAGGCATGATCATGTCTTTAGGAATGTAACAGACTTCTGTTCAAATCCAATCTAGTAATTTAATAGTTGTATAACCTTGGGCAAATTACTTAATTCCTTTGAACTTTCATTTCCTCATCTATAAAATGAGGGCAATAATAATTATGTGCTGCAAGATTGTTGTGAGAATGAAATGTATGTGAGCAGTCTTATTGTGGAGACTAGTGCATTGTAGGTATTCCACAAATGTTTCTTCTTCCCTCCCGGTTAGTAATTCATAATTGAAGCAACTGTTGCGTTTTATGAGCTGATGCTGGAAGAGACTATGTAACTGTGTATACAAACTGAATTGCATGGAAAAGATCAACCTGGTAGCGTTAGGAGAGGCCTAGGGAATTTGTTTTTTTGGTTGGTTTTAGCTTTTGCAGATTTGAAGACTTAGTTTGCTCAGGATTGTGGAAAGTTCTCACTAATCACACTTTAAAGACACAAATGAATATATTAAAATGTCACATAGATCTTTCCTGTTGACTGGAATATTTTCTTGTCTGCTGTCTAGCAAACTCCTTTTCTGGTGTCACAGTATCTTGGAAACCCAATTAATAATAAGCTGCTTGCTGAGCATAGAATTGGAGCAAAGGGAGTTGATAGTCTTGTGGGATATTTTATCCAGGCTGTCTTAGGACCAAGAGAGAGGCACTTCAGTTTTGTTCAAACACCCTGGTCTAGTGCTTTCTGCCCTCCTCACTTGAAAATCATTGAAGCATTCTTAATCTTACTATGCTCTCCCCTCACCCCATTTTGGTTTCTGGCAATAATAACTTAGAAATGTATTCAGTTAGATTACCATTTATTTTGGCTATATTAATTATGTTTATTTTTACAGTGCTTTACAGTCTGAAAGGTGCTTTCATAGCTCTTAGCTCATTTGATCCTATGAGAGGTAGGTGAGGCAGGCATTAGCCCCATTTTACAGATGAGTAAAGAGATTCAGAGAGCGTAAGTGACTTCAAGGTCTCAAGGCTGAGAGGTGAAATGCAGATGAGTCTGGGTCATCTGACTCCTAGTCTATTGCCCTCTTCTTCGTTTTTTAAAAATGTTTTTTAAATTTTTATTAATTTTTGAGAGAGAGAGAGGGTGTGTGTGTGTGACGGGGGGAGGGTTAGAGAGAGAGACACAGAATCCGAAGTGGGGCTCCAGGCTCTGAGCTGTCAGCACAGAGCCTGATGCGGAGTTCAAACTCATGAACCACAAGATCATGACCTGAGCTAAGGTCCGATGCTTAACCAACTGAGCCACTCAGGTGCCCTGCCCTCTTCTTCATTTAAGGTTGACTTCCTGCAATCTGTGTTGAGTAATGTTTCCTTTTCAGAAGATGTAATTTTCTGACTTTCTCACTAAATTTTGGAGATACCCCCATTATAAAGCCCAGGGACCTTTGAGCACTGACTGTAACAGTTATTCAAGTACAATCATAACAGCTAACATTTATCAAGCACTTACTATTATCAGGTACTGTGGTAAGCCTTATGTATACATTATCTAATAGGATCCTCAAAATTGATTTATGAAATAGATTCTATTATTACCACACTTCCCATATTTTACAGATGAGGAAACTGAGGCACACAGTGACTAAGAAACTGGCCCAAAGCCATGCAATTAGGGAGTGGTAAAACCAGGGTTGAAACCTACACAGTTTGGTTTTGCCATAGCCACTATGCTTTACTTTCTTTGTAAGCAATTTGCTAAATTCAAAGAAATCAGCTTTGGGAAAATTTTAGGGTATAGTTTTATTTTTTTATTTTTTTTCTCAACGTTTTTATTTATTTTTGGGACAGAGAGAGACAGAGCATGAACGGGGGAGGGGCAGAGAGAGAGGGAGACACAGAATCGGAAACAGGCTCCAGGCTCCGAGCCATCCGCCCAGAGCCTGACGCGGGGCTCGAACTCACGGACCGCGAGATCGTGACCTGGCTGAAGTCGGACGCTTAACCGACTGCGCCACCCAGGCGCCCCAAGGGGGTATAGTTTTCTAAATAAATCTCCTAAACTTATTCAAAGAAATGACCACTCACCTCCTCGCTTTTCTCTGCTACCAAAGAAAAGGAACACACTATCTATCTTTCTCCATTAACCCCACTTTCATTTCCTCTGCCTCTTTCCCTTTTGGTGTCAAGTATTTCAGAGAGATATAGATACCACAGGATTGTGAAGTACATTGGGAAGAAAAAGCACTGGGCTGGGAGTTAGGAAACCTAAATTCTAGTCACAATTTAAAATCAAAGCTATGTGTGCTTGGGCAAGTCATTTGCTCCAAAATTCTGTTTCTCAATTTCTATCCTAAAGCTGGATTTATGATACAGTGATTGCTTAAATGTACCTTGGAATATGCAGGACTGACTTGTCTATGATTTAATTGGGTGAATTCAGTATGACTATCACCATTGATATTATTTATTATTTATCTCTTACCTTGTTTTTAAATGTCTTACCACACCTAGAGTATATCCCTTCTATGCCAGAAGTGGAACTCAACTCCAAGCAATAATATTTTTAGTATAAAATATGCACTTTTGCTTTAATGAAAAACAATAGTCAATTCCTGGGTTTTAGGAATGACTGGGTTTCTGTTTGGTTTCTATCTAGAGCTAGAGATGATTGGTACAGACATACCTTGGAGATATTAGGGGTTCAGTTGCAGACCACCACAATAAAGTGAATATCACAAAAAAAGCAAGTCAAGTGAATTTTTTGGTTTCCCAGTGCATATGAAAGTCATGTTTACACTATACTGTAGTCTAAGTGTGCAATAGCATTATGTCTAAAAAAAGTACATGCTTTAATTAAAGAATACTTTATTGCGGTGCGCCTGGGTGGCTTAGTTGGTTAAGCATCATCCGACTTCAGCGCAGTCTGTGAGTTGGAGCCCCACGGCAGGCTCTGTGCTGACAGCTCAGAGCCTGGAGCGTACTTCTGATTCTGTGTCTCCCACTCTCTCTGCCCCTCCCCGACTCATGCTCTGTGTCTCTCACTCTCAAAAAATGAATAAATGTTAAAAAAAAATTTAAAGAATACTTTATTGCTAAGAAGTGCTAGCCATCATCTGAGCTTTCAGTGAGTCATTATCTTTTTGCTGGTGTGGGGTCTTGCCTTGACGTTGATGGCTGCTGAAAGATCAGGGGGATGTTGCTGAAGTTTGGGGTGGCTATGGCAACTTCTTAAAATAAGACAATGATGAAGTTTGCCATATCAATTGACTCTTCACAAATCGTTTCTCTGTAGCATGCAGTGATGTTTGATAGCATTTTACTTATAATAGAACTTCTTTCAAAATTGGAGTCAGTCTCTCAAACCCTGCCACTGCTTTATCAACTAAATTTTTTTAATGTGTGATAGCTCTATATACTTTTATTTATTTTTAATAATTTATTTTTTAATTTACATTCAAGTTAGTTAGCATATAGTGCAACAATGATTTCAGAAGTAGATTCCTTAATGCCCCTTACCCATTTAGCTCATCCCTCCTCCCACAACCCCTCAACTAAATTTATATATTCTAAATCCTTTCTCGTAATTTCAACAATCTTCACAGCATCTTCACCAGGAGTAGATTCCATCTCAAGAAATCACTTTCTTTGTTCATCTGTTTTTTAAAAGTGTTTATTTATTATTTGAGAGAGAGAGAGAAGAGCAGGGGGGTGGGGGGCAGAGAGGGAGAGAGACAGAATCCCAAGGTCTTGCACTGTCAGCACAGAGCTGACATGGGGCTCAAACTCAAACTGCAAGATCATGACCTGAGCCAAAATCAAGAGTTGGATGCTTAACTGACCAAGCCACCTAAGCACCCCTCTTTGTTCATCTATAGAAGCAACTCCTTTCTCATCCATTCAAGTTTTATCATGATATTATAGCAGTTCAGCCACATCTCCACGTCTCATTCTAGTTCTCTTGCTATTTCCACTACATCTGCAACTACTTCCTTCACTGGAGTCTTAACCTGCTCAGAGTCATCCATGAGGGTTAGAATCAACTTCTTTCAAACTCCTGTTAGTGTTGATTTTTTTGACCACTTCCCATGAATCATGGATGTTTTTCATGACATTGAGAATGGTGAATCCTTTCCAAAGAGTTTTTAATTTACTTTGCCCAGATCTATCAGAGGAATCACTATGACAACTATAGCTTTACAAAATGTTTCTCAAATAGTTAAGTCTTGAAAGTCAAAATGACTCCTTGATTGGGGCGCCTGGGTGGCTCAGTCGGTTGAGCGTCCGACTTCAGCTCAGGTCACGATCTTGCGGTCCGTGAGTTCGAGCCCCGCGTCGGGCTCTGGGCTGATGGCTCAGAGCCTGGAGCCTGCTTCCGATTCTGTGTCTCCATCTCTCTCTACCCCTCCCCCGTTCATGCTCTGTCTCTGTCTCAAAAATAAATAAAATGTTAAAAAAAATTTTGAAAAAAAACAAAAACAAAAACAAAATGACTCCTTGATTTATGGGTTGCAGAATGGATGTTGTGTTAGGAGGCATGAAAGCAACACTAATCCTGTTGTATACGGCTGTCAGAGCTCTTAGGTGACCAGGTGCATTGTCAATGAGCAGTAATCTTTTGGAAGGGATCTTTTTGTCTGAGTAGCAAATATCAACAGTGGGCTTAAAATATTCAGTAAACCATGTTGTAAACAGATGTGTTGTCATCCAGGCTTTGTTTCACTTATAGAGCAGAGGCAGAGTAGATTTAGTGTAATTCTTTTTTTTTTTTTTTTTTAATTTTTTTTTTTCAACGTTTATTTATTTTTGGGACAGAGAGAGACAGAGCACGAATGGGGGAGGGGCAGAGAGAGAGGGAGACACAGAACCAGAAACAGGCTCCAGGCTCTGAGCCATCAGCCCAGAGCCCGACGCGGGGCTCGAACTCACGGACCGCGAGATCGTGACCTGGCTGAAGTCGGACGCTTAACCGACTGCGCCACCCAGGCGCCCCAGATTTAGTGTAATTCTTAAGGACCCTAGGTTTTTCAGATTGATATATAAACATTGGCTTCAACTTAAAGTCACCAACTGCATTAGCCATTAACAAGAATCCGTCTGTCCTTTGAAGTTTTGAAGCCAGGCATTGACTTATTCTCTCTAGCTGTGAAAGTCCTGGATGGCATCTTCTTCCAGTATAAGGCTGTTTCATCCACATAGAAAATCTGTAGCCACCTTCATTCATTATCTTAACTAGATCTTCTGGATAATTTGCTGCAGCTTCTACATCACCACTTGTTGCTTCACCTTGCATATTTATGTTATGGAGATGGCTTCTTTCCTTAAACCTCATGAACCAACCTCTCTCTTCTAGCTTCAAATTTCACTTCTGCAACTTCCTCCCCTCTCTCGGCCTTCACAGAATTGAAGAGAGTTAGGGCCTTGCTCAGGATTAGGCTTTGGCTTAAGGGAATTTTGTGTCTCTTTTGATGGATTGGTTTGCTTGTTTATTTATTTATTTAGAGAGTGAGTGAGCACAAGTTGGGAGGGGCAGAGAGAGAGAGAGAGAGAGAGAGAGAGAGAGAGAATCCCAAGCAGGCTCCACACTGTTAGCACGGATCCCCACATGGCACTCGATCTCATGAACTGTGAGATCACGACCTGAGTCGAAGTTGGACGCCTAACGGACTGAGCCACCTAGGCACCCTCATTTTGATCTTCTATCCAGACCACTAAGAGTTTCTTCGTATAAGCAATAAGGTTGTTTTGCTTTCTTAACACTCGCATGTTCACTGGAGCAGCACTTTTAATTTCCTTCAAAAACTTTTCCATTGCATTCACAACTTGGCTGAGTCTTTGGCACAAGAGGCCTACTTTTGGCCTGTCTTGGCTTTCCACATGCCTTCCTCACTAACCTTAATCATTTCTAGCTTTCGATTGAAAGTGAGAGACGTGGGATTCTTCCTTTCACTTGAACACTTAGAGGCCATCATAGGGTTATTAACTGGCCTACTTTCAGTATGGTCGTGTTTCAGGGAATAGGGAGGCTCAAAGAGAGGAAGAGAGAAGGGAATGGCCAGTGAGTGGAGCAGTCAGAACACACAACATCTTTGTATTAATTTTGCTATCTCATATGGGTGCAGTTCGTGGCACCTCAAGACCATTACAACAGCAACTCAACAATCACTGATCACAGATCACCATAACAAATATAATAATAATGTAAAAGTTTCAAATGTGAGAATGACCAAAATGTGACACAGAGACATGAAGTGAACAAGTGCTGCGGCTGGAAAAATAGCGCCAATAGCCTTGCTCACTGCAGGGTTCCCACAAACCTTCAATTTGTAAAAGACTCAGTATATGCAAAGCACAATAAAGTGCAACTAAATGAGCTATGCCTGTACTGTTCAACTCAACATTTATTGAATTCCTACGATGTGCTATAGTCATTGAGTTAGATATTGAGGAGGTAACAGTGAACTGAAGGTCCACTTCTTCTAAGAATTTACAGTCTGATGGCCGAGACAGTAATTTAACACCTTGTTTCTACATACTTGTGCTATGTACTCCCTTATAGAGAGGGTCTTGGATACACCAAGGATGCATCTTCCAGTCTGGAAGCCTTCCAGAAAGGCTTTCCAAAGGAAGTCACACCTAACCTGAGTTTTGAAGGAGTAGAATTTAGAAGAAGAATGAACCATGAATTTAATCTGTGAGAAGATTTTCAATACTTTAAAAATTAGTATACAGAGATCTGTCAACACATATTTCGTTAAAGGGTTTGCTTTGATTTTCCTAAGTGATGTTGAACCAGAATAGCTTCTTGCTTCAAAGTTTTCTCTCCTTTGAATTGCCTTTGTTCTTGGTGAAATGCCTTGGCAATAAGAACCTGTTGTAACTTTCCATTGTAATCACAGCCCACTGTACTCAACACCTATTTGTAGCAGAAAAGATGTTTATTTTTTAGGCCAGTGTCTACTTGACATTATCCTCAAAAAGAAGTAAGTTTTCTTTAGATAAATATTACCCAGTCTGTGTTTCCTCAAATCCTTATCTCCTGAATAGTGATAGGTATTTGATTTTAAAAACAGAGAAAATTTAGGGGAAAAATAAGTTGGGTAAACGATTAACGTTATTTATTATAAAACTCATTAAAGACTTTAATACAATAATGCACATTGAAACTTTGAGAAGGGAGACTATATGCAATTTCTTTAGCTTATGGAATCTTTTCTTTTTGTGGAATATTTTGTGAACCATCAATGGAATAATTTGGGTTGACTGCCCTGTCTAGACCAGAACTTCTCGCCCTCAGCACTATTGATATTTTGGGTGGATACTTCTTTGTTGTAGGGGCTGTCCTGTGCATTGTAGGATGTTTAGCTGTATCCCTACCCTATGTCAATAGCACCCCCTGAGTTGTGACAACCAAAAATGTCTGCAGGCATTTGTCAAATGTTTCCTGGGGGACAATATCTCTCCCACACTGAGAACCACTGGTCTAGACTGTAAGTTCTTTGAAGGCAGACACTCTTTTTCCTAAATCCACAGTGCAGGTTGACATGTAATAAACGAACAAATTAGACATTATGATCAAGCAATGTCACATTGTCCAGATAGAATCTGGACATTAGGTTATAAGCTTTAGGTTATAAAGTCTAACATTATTGGTATTGTTTCACTATCTAAATTAGCAAGTAAATTAATAAATGTAGCTGCTGTTAATCTCCTGCCTGTACAAACTATAATAACGGAGGCTAGTTTGTGGAGGATTAATAGATGATCGCCAGCCTGAACATGGTGATGATCCCTAGAGTTTAGGGATGGTTTTATTTTATTTATTTTTAAAAAAAATTTTTTTAACGTTTATTTATTTTTGAGACAGAGAGAGACAGAGCATGAACGGGGGAGGGTCAGAGAGAGAGGGAGACACAGAATCTGAAGCAGGCTCCAGGCTCTGAGCTGTCAGCACAGAGCCCGACGCGGGGCTCGAACTCACAGACCGCGAGAGTATGACCTGAGCTGAAGTCAGATGCTCAATCGACTGAGCCACCCAGGTGCCCCTGGATGGTTTTATTTTAAAATGCATATAATTTGGGGGCACCTGGCTGGCTCAGTCCATAGAGCATGCAACTCTTGACCTCAGGGTTGTAAATTCAATCCCCACATTGGGTGTAGAGATTACAATGTAGAGCTACATTGGGTGTAGCTACAGACCTGATGCTCATAGGAAGTTTTATACAGTAGCCTACATCTGAGAGGAGACCATCATACTGTCTATATAATTTTGACGTCTCCCATAATCAAAATGATAGCAATATGGCAAAATATTTAAAAATCTAGAAAACCTGAGGTTAAAAGATATCACAAACTCTTTATATCAGAGTATGTTCAGTGAATAATAAGATCTCAATAGTTATATCTATTATCATCATCACGATTGTGAAGGGAGTATTGTCCTTTATGACCAAATAGCACATCAAATGCCTTTCAATCTCTTCAGGACCTCCATCCAGCCTGTTTCAGCCACCTCGTCGTCCTGGCCTTGGAACTGTTGGGAAACCAATTCGACTGTTAGCCAATCATTTTCAGGTTCAGATTCCTAAAATAGATGTGTATCACTATGATGTGGATATTAAACCAGAAAAACGGCCTCGTAGAGTCAACAGGTAAGGACTAGAAAGAGTAGATTTCTATATATTTAAATGTATATCATTTATTTATTATGTATTATATTGTTTTCTAAATTCTTTCATCATGTAGGCTTTGTTTTTTCTCTAAGATGGTAAGTTTCTTCATAGCAGCTTTGTTGTCTCATACTTGGTTATCCTCTACAGATTCTAGCAGTGCTGGATACATTATTGTCCAACAGTAAATACTTACCAAATGAAGGAGAAAGTCACTCTCATTGTCCAATGGTAGCAGAAATTTAAATAATAAAATAAAAATAGGTGAAGCGTTAGTATGTACAGGAAACTAGAACTATCTGAAAATTCTGGGGCTTCTGGCTGGCACAGTTGGTAGAACATGCGACTCTTGATCTCGGGGCTCGAGATCAAGAATCAAGACCAAGTTCCATCCTGAAATTGGATATAGAGTTTAATTAAAAATAAAATCTTAAAAAATAACTATCCCAAAATTAATTTTATTATTAAGTATTGGTATTGGACGTGAGAAAAATTTAAGTGTAAAGACAGAAGAATCATCTTGGGGTATTGCAAAAAGTGAAGTTCAGAGAGAAGTTCTGTTTAATTCTAACATTACCCAAGTGGGGTCTGGATGAGATGATTTAAGCCTTTTTGGTGTGTATGGCAGGAATTTACCAAATGTGAAGACATAGTCCTGTAGTAGATATCTTTACAATGCTAAGAGCACCCGATTTTCTTTTTTCTGTTTTCACGCCATCATATTCAACAATCCTTAATATTAAGATCCTTGCTTTCTAAGAATGCCTTTGGTGTCAAGTGCAATATTTTATGCTGCTGGATATTTTTCTTATTATAGATCAATAATATGGCTTTCTGGTATAGTTTAATCTCATGCAAGCCCATAATTGTTTGGCTATTATATAACTGAAATCAACTGTAATAGTTACCATTAATGGCTACCATTAATCCATTCAACGAACTTTTTATTAAGTGCTTACTATGTACCAGGTATTGTTCTGTGCTCTGGAAATACAACATGAACAAAACAGGCAAAAATTTCTACCCTTGAGGAGCTTATATTCTAATAGGGGAGAAGACCAAAAATAAATGAATCAGCAAACAAAAATTATTACGTGTTAGTTGGTGATAAGTGCTATGAAGAAAAATTAAACAGGGAAAGAAAATAGAGAATGGGGGTGGGGTGAGCAACTGAGATGTTTTTAATAATTTTTTGGAGGTAGTGTCAGCACGATGTGCTGATGGATTAAACATGGGATATGAGTGAAGAAATGAGTCATGACTGATCCCAGGGTTTTTGTCCTGTGCAAGTGGAAAAAATGGAGTTGCCACTTGTTGGAATGGGGAAAACTATGGGTTTTCCCTAACCCAGTCAACAGGGCTGGCAGATCAGGAGACCTGTTTGGGCATGTTAGGGCTGAGATGTCTATTAGACATCCTAGTGGAGATGTTGAGTAGGAACTCGAATAGATGAGGTCGGATTTAGGCTGGTGACAAACATTTGAAGGTCATCAGCATATTGGTGGTAAAGCCATGAGCTGGGTAAGATTATATGGGAAGTGAGCGTGGTTAGAGAAAAAAAGACTGTAAGAGAAAAGACTCTAAGCACCCCAATATTTAAAAATTAGGGAGATGAGGAAGCCAGGAGACTGGCATGGAAAGGCCACTGGGATAGGTGAAAACCAGGACAGAACAAGGAGGCAAGGGAAGAAGATGTTTTAAGTTGGAAGACTTTATCATCTAATGTTTAAGGAACACTGAATTTAGCATTGTGGAGCTCACTGGGGACCTTGACAAGAGTAGTTTTGGTGGAGGAGAAGTGGAGAAGGTTTAGGAGAGACAGGGAAAGAACAATTAGAGACAACTTCTTTAAGGGATTTTGACACAAAGGGGAACAGAGAAATGGGATGTTCAAATGGGGAGGAAGTCAGGTCAAGGAAGTTTAATTTCTTTGAAGATGAGAGAAATGATAGCATATCTGTATGCTGAAGGAAATAATCCAGTAAAGAGGACAAATCTGATAATTCAGAAGAGAGGAAGATCCTCGGAGTCCTATCCATGAGCACACCAGAGTAAGTAGGCTTATTGTGTGACAAGCACTGTTGTAAATATTCTATTTATATTTATTTACTTAATACAACAAACTTTTGTGGTAGATATTGTGATTATCATAATTTTACAAATGAAAAGAAACAGATAGGTTTCTTGTAACTTGCCCAAGGTCATGCAGTTCTGCCACTTATTCACTCTGTGACCAGGGGCAGATCACTTGCCTATGCTGATTTTTTTTTTCTTTAAAAAAATTTTTTTTTAATGTTTATTTATTTTTGAGAGAGACAGAGTGTGATCGGGGGAGGGGCAGAGAGAGAAGGAGACATAAAACCCAAAGCAAGCTCCAGGCTCCAAGCTGTCAGCACAGAGCCTGACACGGGGCTTGAACCCACAAACCATGAGATCATGACCTGAGCTGAAGTCGGACTCTTTACCGACTGAGCTACCCAGGTGCCCCAAGTATTTTTTTTCTATTTATTATGAAGTAGTATTTTTTTTTTCCTGTTTACTATGAAGACAATAATCATTGGCCTACTTGTCTCACAAAATTGTTGCATAGATTAAGTGAGAGCAGAGGTGAAAATATCTCTTCACTATAAAACTATTTATGGTTATAATTTAAGAATGTAAGATGAGGGGGCACCTGGGTGGCTCAGTCAGTTGAGCATCCGACTTTGGCTCAGGTTATGATCTCGCAGTCTGTGAGTTTGAGCCCCACGTTGGGCTCTGTGCTGACAGCTCAGAGCCTGGAGCCTGCTTCAGATTTTGTGTCTCCCTTTCTCTCTGCCCCTTACCCGCTCGTGCTCTTTCTCTCTCTGTAAAAAATAAACATTAAAAAAAATTTTTTTAAAAGAATGTAAAATGAGGAATTACCCTGCTAATATGAAAATGTATTGTTCTTAAGTTAGCTTTTTTTAATTGGTAATATATGATACTGCATTTCTCCATTAATTTTTTTCAGTTGCGTGATTGAGTTTATAAATGTGTGTCTTTTCCCACAGATTTTATTTGTGGAATATTAATGCCTTAGCCAGTTGTAATATGTTTTGGTTTTTAAGATATAGTTCGCACATGTAATATTCACTAGACGTTGGTGAGATGTAGAGCTATCATTGACTCTAGCATTCCAAAATCTCACACACTCATCTGTCCATCTCAAACCATATACTCTAGTTGCCAGGTAACTAAAGCCGGCATACAGAGTGGTCCAGCATATATGTATGTATATATATATATATATATATATATATATATATATATATATATACACACACACACACACACACACACACACACACACACACACACAAGAACCCTGAAGCAAAGCTAGGCATGCTTGATTGAGGCTTTCATTCTAAAAAGAAAGAAACTACATTGGTAATCTTTATGGAATAAGGATATTTTACATTTCCTTCTCCACACTGCTCAAGAGTACTTTGGCATAAAGCAAGACAGTATGCAGAATAATAAATTACCAGCATTTGGCAAAGGGATTGACTTATTCCTTGGAGTATATGCATCTTAGATTTATTGGTCCTCAAATTTCTGAATTTCTGCCTACTCTCTTTTCTGAAACCATTATACTTGAATGAGGATGTTTAGTTGCTAACAATTACGAATTACGAATATTCATGCCAAACTTAGATGCCAAAGATAGGTTATTCTCATAAGGCTATATTTATCATCAGAGAGGATTGTGAAAAATAAGAGTTTGAGAGGCTGCCATAAATTTTATGCTCTCTTTTTATTCCCTGCTTTCTTATCATCTCATAGCTGCCTTTGCTCACTTGTTGCCACCTTTCTTTAGTTGACCATTGCTAACTGTTTTTTAGTTACTGAAGTCAATTCTAACTTTAACTCTTACTTTTTCCAAGTAGTTTTGAACTCAATTTAGGTGATTAAAGTATAGCATTAGTTTCCTTACTATTCACCATGTCTCAAAGCTAATTGCCACTCTCTCCATTACTGTTAAGAGAGGTAGTAGACACAATGGTACGGCACTTCAAGATGCAAATATTTGGTGATCGGCAACCTGGCTATGATGGCAAAAGAAACATGTACACGGCACACCCACTGCCAATTGGACGGGATAGGGTAAGTGTTAACAGTCAGGAATGTATGATAGGCTTAGGTCATTTCCATAGAACAAGAATGTTTCCCTTTCTAATGGCAACTTCTTTCTTTTTTTTTTTTCCTTATTTTTAAAATTTTTATTTGTGTTGAGAGAGAGAGAGAGAGAGAGAGGAAGGGGCAGAGAGAGAGAGAATCCCAAGCAAGCTTCATGCTGTCAGCACAGAGCCCTATGTGGCACTTGAACTCATGAACTGTGAGACTGTGACCTGAGCCGAAACCAAGAGTCAGACGCTTAACCAACTGAGCTACCCCCGTGCCCCATGGCAACTTAATTCTCAGTTGTTTCACATAGTGTTGATAGATTTGTTATTGTGTCCATATTCCCTTGTCCCTTAGTCAATCAATAATTGAAGATGAGATAAGCATTAGAATCTAGGTTGATTATGTCATCTCTACATACATTCCAAGGTTTTCACATTGCTAAAGTACTTGCTACCTGAATCTGAACAATGGAGTCTTTATAGAGTATAGAAAATTATCTAAACCCACTGATGAAAATATTTGTAATACCATAATAACTTTTTCTAAATTTATTTTAATTAGAAAAACAGTATATAAATATCTACTCATTATAAACTTACTTAGACAATCTAGAAATACTGTGATTTCCAGCCTCCTCACCTGCCTATACCCTTCATCTCATTTTCCTTTTTAGAGGAAACTATTCTAATAGTTTGGTATGTATCTTTTCAGATATTTTTATGTGCATTAGCTATTTATGCATATGTTTATGTGTAATCTTGTTTGTTTACATATCATTCTATGATTCACTTTATCACTTAACAATATGTCTGGAAGGGGCACTTGGGTGGCTCAGTCACTTAAGTGTCCAACTCTTGATTTCAGCTCAGGTCGTGATCTTACAGTCATGGGATTGAGCTCTTCACTGACATTGTCGAGCCTGCTTGGAATTCTCTTTCCCTCTCCCTCTGCTCCTCCCTGACTCACGCTCTCTCTAAATAAACAAACAAACAAATAAATAAATACAAAAAAAAAACAATATGTCTGGGGGATCTTTCCATTTTTTTTACATTTAGAGGTTTTATTTTTTTTTTAATTCAAATTCTTTTTATTGTGGTAAAGAGTACATAATGTAAAAATTACTATTTTATCCATTAAAATGTTTTTTTAATGTTTATTTACTTCTGAGAGAGAGACAGACAGACAGAGCATGAGTGGGAGAGGGGCAGAAAGAGAGGGAGACACAGAATCCAAAGCAGGCTCCAGGCTCTGAGCTGTCATCACAGAGCCTGACACGGGGCTCAAACCCATGAACTATGAGATAATGACCTGAGCCAAAGTCAGACTGTCAACCAACTGAGCCACCCAGGCACCCCTTAACCATTTTTTTTTTTGAGAGAAAGAGAGAGAAAGGGAGTGGAGGAGAGGGGCAGAGGGAGAGAAGAGAGAGAGAGAGAGAGAGAGAGAGAGAGAATCTTTTTTTTTTTTTTAATTTTTTTTTTCAACGTTTATTTATTTTTGGGACAGAGAGAGACAGAGCATGAACGGGGGAGGGGCAGAGAGAGAGGGAGACACAGAATTGGAAACAGGCTCCAGGCTCTGAGCCATCAGCCCAGAGCCCGACGCGGGGCTCGAACTCACGGACCGCGAGATCGTGACCTGGCTGAAGTTGGACGCTCAACCGACTGCGCCACCCAGGCGCCCCTAGAGAGAGAGAGAGAATCTTAAGCAGGCTCCACACTCAGCACAGAGCCCGATGTGGAGCTTGATCCCACAAATCTGGATCATGACCTGAGCCAAAATCAACAGTCGGATGCTCAACTGTTTGAGGCACCCAGGTGCCCCTAATTAACCATTTTTAGGTGTACAATCCAATGGCATTTAGCATATTCACATTGTTGTACAGTCGTGACCACTATTGATCTCCGCAACTTTTTCATCCTCCTGTACTGGAAGTATGTACCCCTTAAACAGTAAGTTCCCCCTCTCCTCTTCCTCTAGTTCCTGCTATCCACTGTTCTACTTTCTGTCTCTACAAACTTGACTATTCTAGGTACCTCATATATATGGAATCATACAATCTTTGTCCCTTTGTGTCTGGCTTATTTCACTTAGCGTAATGTTTTCAAAGTTCATCCACGTTATAGCATTCCCCTTATTTTCAAACTATTATTTGCATAGTGGTCAATACTAAATTATTCCCCTATTGATGGAGACTTAGGTTGTTTACAATGTTTTGCAACTACAGAAAGTGTTAAAGTTAAATATCCTTATGCATATGCTATATTGAGTATTCCTGGGATCTTTTTTTCAGCCTTTGTAAATAGGTATATGTAAATGTGATTTTTTTTTTCCTTAGGTTGATATGGAAGTGACACTTCCAGGTGAGGGTAAAGACCAAACCTTTAAAGTGTCTGTTCAATGGGTATCAGTTGTGAGCCTTCAGTTGCTTTTAGAAGCTTTGGCTGGGCACTTGAACGAAGTCCCAGATGACTCAGTACAAGCACTTGATGTTATTACAAGGCACCTTCCCTCCATGAGGTTAGTATCTTCATTTGAGTTCTTTCCCAAAATGTCAGGGGTTTTTTTTGGTAGGTTGCATCAGAGCCACTGAAAGGTTTCTGCATAAGTCATAGTTCAAACTTGGTTTCAAGTTTGTTTATAAAGTTGAGAGAGAAATGAAAGACCTTGCACGCTTTTCATTGTGAAACATGCCAACTATTTTTTCAGGTACACTCCAGTGGGTCGTTCTTTTTTCTCACCTCCTGAAGGTTATTACCACCCTCTGGGAGGGGGCAGAGAGGTTTGGTTTGGCTTTCACCAGTCTGTGAGACCCGCTATGTGGAATATGATGCTCAATATTGATGGTATGATGGAATTCTCTTTTGATTCTTTGTTCTTTTGGCTGGTTGTTTTTTTTTTGTTGTTGTTGTTGTTTTGTTTTTTTGTTTTGTTTTGTTTTGTTTTTTGTGGTGCTTTCCCTCTCCCTGAAGCTAAGTATCCTTCCTCTGTTTGTTAGTATCTGCAACTGCTTTCTACCGGGCTCAGCCTATCATTGAGTTCATGTGTGAGGTTTTAGACATTCAGAACATCAATGAACAGACCAAACCTCTAACAGATTCCCAGCGTGTCAAGTTTACCAAAGAAATCAGAGGTAGGTATTTGCATTGTGGTAGTCTCAGAAAGGCAGCTCCACACGGTGGAAAGAGCACAGTCTTGGAGTCAGACACATCTGGGTTTCTAGCCCAGCCCAACCAGTTCTATCAGTGGGACCTGTGGCTAGAAACTTAATCACCATGAGTCTTAATTTATTCATCTCTAAGGTAAAGATAATAATATGTATCTTTATGGTTGATGTGAGAATTAAAGGCAATTAAATGTATAAAGCTTCTTGCCCAGTAGCTGGCACATATCAGACACTCTAAGCCTTACCCACTTAAAAGCTTCCGTTTTAATAAAATAACACAAGTTCATTTATTATCCCTTTGGAACTTCTTTTCTTCCTGTTATTAGCTTTCTTCTCTCACTAGAACACAAGCTTCATCAGGGCTATCTCTGGATCTGATAATAAGTACCAGAGTAGTTGATGCATAGTAGATATTTATTGAATTAATTAATAAATTGAAGTAGATTGCCCATCTTAAGTCATCTGGGTTCTAAGTTTTTCTTCTTAGCTGAGACTTTTTGCCTGTACATGATGAAATTGTTCCCATATCCTTGCAACTTTTGTCCTGTACAATGCCATGCCTTTCCAAAGACAACATTTAAACCTGTTTTCATCACTTTGATTTTAACTAACACCTAATGTCTTGACTTTTTTTTTTTTACTTCAGGTCTTAAAGTTGAGGTGACCCACTGTGGACAGATGAAACGAAAATACCGAGTTTGTAATGTGACTAGACGGCCAGCTAGTCATCAAACGTATGTTAAACACATCTAAAATGATACTGTTACATTTTTTGGTAACAGGAAGCTGCTATAATCATTTGAGAAATTGGCATCCCATATTGTAATCTTCAAAATCACTGTAATCCTCTTTTAAGCACCAAAGCTTTAAAAAATGTTTTAAGTATTTTTGATGGAGACATTTAGAAAACATATCTCTTGGCGTTTGATTCATTTCACCTCTTAAACACAGAGGATGCCAAACACAGATCAACTTTTATGTAACAATGCCGAGTCATGATTAAAAGCATCCTTTATTATACTGTTGTAATTCTCAATGCATGTCCCAAAGGGTTTGTCAAGGCCTATACATCATATAAGGCTGTCATGGGAAGATAATTGCTTTGTGTTTTGTTTGGATTTTTCTCTCTTTGTAGTTAGTGGCTACTTCTTCCAGCTGTCAGTATGTATGGCATGCCTCTTAACAGCTCACTCATTTCCATTTTCCAAACTTATTTTTCTTTTCTTTCTTTTTTTATACGTTTTTTAAATGTTTATTTATATTTGAGAGAGAGAGAGAGAGAGAGAGAGCGCGAGCATGAGCGGGGGAGGGGCAGAGAGACGGATACAGACAGAATCTGAAGCAGGCTCCAGGCTCCGAGCTGTCGGCACAGAGCCCGATGTGAGATCATTGGAGGCGCCCCTCCAATCTCATTTTTCTAATCACCCAACTTCTAATCCACTGGGAACTACGCATAATCAGAAAATATATATGAAAGTGCTTTTTTTTAATTTACTATATCTGTAAGTTTTATTCTTGTAATCAAGATCTTTAAATTCATATCTGACATAAATAAATATTGGCTCCTCCAAGTAAAGAGCATGAACTTAAATATATAAACGACATTATTTTGTTTAGTCAGAAGACTTTTGTTTGTTTGTTTATATTCTACTCTGACTTATTTTTTTAAACAAATTTTTTAATGTTTGTTTATTTCTGAGAGAGAGAGCACACATGAGTAGGGGAGGGGCAGAGAAAGAGAGAGGGGGACAGAAGATCTGAAGTGGGCTTCGCTTACAGCAGACAGCCTGATGTGGAGCTCGCACCCACAAACCGTGAGATCACAACCTAAGCTGAAGTGAGACGTTCAACTGACTAAGCCATCCAGGTGCCACTAGTCTTGACTTTATTTTAGATCCATGGTTCTCAACGCTTAAACTTTAGTGTACATTGGGGCACCTGAGTGGCTCAGTTGTTTGGGCATCCGGCTCTTGATTTCAGCTTGGGTCACAATTTCATGGTCTATGAACTTGAGCCCTGCATCAGGGTCCGTGAGACAGCGTGGAGCCTGCTTGGGGTCCTCTCTTTCTCTGTCCCTCCCCTGCTTGTGCTATCTCTCAAAATATATTTAAAAATAATAGTAAATAAAAAACCTTTAACTTTAATGTACATCAAAATCACTGGGAGGGCTTTGTTCTAGATAATAGAAGTTTTGGAGTGATCTCTGGATAAATGTGGTATATTAATTCAGTGTGATTTGATTAAATTCTTCAGTAAAAACTCATATGCATCTGATGTGAATTTCTTTTTTTTAAAAATTTTTTTTCAACGTTTTTATTTATTTTTGAGACAGAGAGAGACAGAGCATGAACAGGGGAGGGGCAGAGAGAGAGGGAGACACAGAATCGGAAACAGGCTCCAGGCTCTGAGCCATCAGCCCAGAGCCCGCTGCGGGGCTCGAACTCACGGACCGCGAGATCGTGACCTGGCTGAAGTCGGACGCTTAACCGACTGCGCCACCCAGGCGCCCCTGATGTGAATTTCTTAAGAGTTATAAAATAATATTTCTTGTATCCTTCATATTATACCATTGACTTAATTCTCTAGGGGAAAAAAATGTTACCCAAACTTTATGAAGTCACTATTGAGGAGTGTAGCATTTTTTAAAGAACTGTATCTTTTTCATTAATTACTTCACATAATCCTATAAGAATAATTATACTTGTAGGCTTGTATGATCTTTGCATACAAATTAAAAGCACATAGTTTTAACGTTTATTTATTTTTGAGACAGAGACAGAGCATGAACCGGTGAGGGTCAGAGAGAGGGAGACACAGAATATGAAACAGACTCCAGGCTCTGAGCTGTCAGCACAGAGCCTGACACGGGGCTCAAACTCACAGACCGTGAGATCATGACCTGAGCCAAGTCAGCCGCTTAACCGACTGAGCCACCCAGGCACCCCAAAAGCACAGGGTTTTAAATATCACATAGGTGATCCTCACTGCATTGTTACTTTGTAGGGCTGTAGCAGTTAAGAAAACAGATTAAAGTTATTACCAAATATTTGCACCAAGTATTTGAGATAATTTGCCCCCTAGAAAAGCCAAAGAAAGGGGACCTCTTAAATCGCACTCCCCAGTTTATATTACATATCCTGGCAAAGCCTCATTTTCATGTATTTAGTCTTGTTTCCCCCAGACCCACATATATCTGTCCTGGTTTGGGGATCTGGAAATTGGCCTCAATAACTATGTTACATTCATGTTACAAATAGTTCTCTTAAATAAAACTTCTGTGTGGGGGGTGCCTGGGTGGCTCAGTCGGTTAAGCGTCTGACTCTCTCTCTTTTTTTTTTTTTTTTAATTTTTTTAAGTTTATTTATTTTTGAGAGAGAGAAACAGCACAAGCAGGAGAGGGGCAGAGAGAGAGGGAGAGAGACAATCCCAAGCAGGCTCCGCACTGCCAGTACAGAGCCCAACGAGGGGCTCAAATCCACACACCGTGAGGTCATAACCTCAGCCACAATCAAGAGTCAGATGCTCAGCTGACTGAGTCATCCAGGTGCCCCAGCATCTGACTCTTGATCTTGGGGTCGTGAGTTCAAGCCCACTTTGGGCTCCACGCTGGGTGTGAAAGCTCAAAAAAAAAAAAAAAAAAAAGATTGACCTTTGTTTTTTAAGTGACTGATCAAGGTACAAAATGTTTGTAGGCTTTTGTTTGCTTGCTTGTTTAAGAAAAAAAAACCTCGAAGAAATTTCTGAAAAGATGTTCTCTCCTGTAGTTTTCCTTTACAGCTAGAAAATGGTCAAGCTATGGAATGTACAGTAGCCCAGTATTTTAAGCAGAAATATAGTCTGCAGCTGAAATATCCCCACCTCCCCTGCCTCCAAGTGGGACAAGAACAAAAACATACATACTTGCCACTTGAGGTAAGCTAAGCTGAATTTTCTTTCTTTTTTTTTTTTTTTTAATTTTAACGTTTATTTATGTTTGAGACAGAGAGAGACAGAGCATGAATGGGGGAGGGTCACAGAGAGGGAGACACAGAATCTGAAACAGGCTCCAGGCTCTGAGCGGTCAGCACAGAGCCCGACGCGGGGCTCGAACTCATGGACCGTGAGATCATGACCTGAGCCGAAGTCGGATGCTTAACCGACCGAGCCACCCAGGCGCCCCTAAGCTGAATTTTCTTTTGCCAAATCTGCCAATCTCTTGAATGAGTTAAAAAAAAAAAAAAGAAATCACGTTCTAGGCTAGTGGCAGAATCTAGTATTAGTTTTTAAAATGTTTTGGGCAAATAGCTTCACCAGGTAACAGCATTTTCATGTTTTGAGGAATGGAAGATGTAAGATACAGTTTAGCTCTATCTAAGGCTCATGACATAGAAACCCATTACACAAAACGAATTTCTCTTTGCCTCTCGGTAGGTCTGCAATATTGTGGCAGGACAGCGATGTATAAAGAAGCTCACGGACAATCAGACTTCCACAATGATCAAAGCGACAGCAAGATCTGCACCTGACAGGCAGGAAGAAATCAGTAGACTGGTCAGTAAGTCATGGTCTTCAAGATAAGCTAGCTTTAAGATGAGAAAAGAAGAAAATATAAAACTCCTGGTGGGACACAGTTACTCTTTGGTTTTTATATACGCAGGCTTTCCTGTTCCTTAGGTGAAGAGTAACAGTATGGTGGGTGGACCGGATCCATACCTTAAAGAATTTGGCATTGTTGTCCACAATGAAATGACAGAGCTCACAGGCAGGGTACTTCCAGCACCAATGCTGCAGTATGGAGGCCGGGTAAGCTTTTTATTTTATTCAGCAAGCTTCTTCCAACAACCAGTCAAAAAGAGAATAACCCAGGGTTTCTCCACTACACCACACTGAATTTACCCATAGTTTTGTTCAGTATTGCTTTTTGTCTTTTGGCTAATACCAAATAGAATTTTGTTTATCCCCTCATCGACATTAAAATGGCCTTAGATTGTAATGTCTTTTCTCTTTTCTTTTGTTTCTTTTTTGTTTTGTTTTTTTTTAAAGAATAAAACGGTAGCCACACCCAACCAGGGTGTCTGGGACATGCGAGGAAAGCAGTTTTATGCTGGCATTGAAATTAAAGTTTGGGCAGTTGCTTGTTTTGCGCCTCAGAAACAATGTAGGGAAGATTTACTAAAGTGAGTATCTTCATATTTTCAGCTTAGTAATATCCCTTCCAGATATGAAAATACCATCTTTACATGAATGTGCTATGTGCACTGGCACTAAATCCCTGACTCCTATAGTGACACCATCTGGCTATAGGAAAAAGACCTTGTATTATAGTAAATTGCAAACTTGGGACTGACATTAAGAATCTGAGTCAGCTTTCTTACATTTAGAGCAGAAATTTGTGACTAACAAGGCCAAAGCAGTGACAGTTGGCAAACTCTTCTGAGTTCTTAGTGAAGCTTCCTGTGGTATTAATTGTATCTTTTCAGCTAAGATAAAAACTAGTCCATTTTTAATCATTATAATTTACTAGTGAGCTTGTTTTATTGCAGGGTCACTGACTAAGATCATTGGTTCATGTCTTACAGATGCAGCTATCTATAGAAAGGAAGTTAGTAAAAAGGGTGGAAAACTCAAGGCAGGAAAAGGGAACTGGATGAAAGAAAGGAATCTTACAAATCTTGACAAATGCACAAAAGAAATGCGGAAAGCTTTACACATATATTAAAGTAACTTCACAAATTTAAAATTTAAAACTTCACAATGAATTTTATTTTTTTAAAGTGATGATTTCTTTTGATATTGTTATTGAATCAAATCTATTACAAGTTTGAATGTAATCCTAAATATACTGATTTGTGTTTCCATATTCTCAATTGAACACAAGCTTACCCAACTATTCTCGTGCCAGGCTTACCAAAATACACATTATCTGAAATTTTGACTTTGCTTTTCTTTAGTTCAGAATTATTGACCTGAATGTTTAAAAAAATCTTTGAACAGAAATGCTATTCTAGTCCCTGGGGCCCCGTTGAGGTATAATTATTTAAAAATTCAAAATGATAATCTGATAGCTTAATATTAATAACACAGATTCTTTGTGCATTATAATTGCAGTGATACAATTGCCAGCCCATTTTTGGCAACCGGTTATGGATTTTTTGTTTATTTGTTTGTCTTTAATTTTGGCTAAGAATGTGCAAAACTGAAAGAAGTGTCTTTGAGGAAAATAAATGCTAGGAATGTACTCTGAAATGAAAGCACTGTACTACTGGTTCTATTTTACCAGGAGTTTCACTGACCAGCTCCGTAAAATCTCTAAGGATGCAGGGATGCCCATCCAGGGCCAGCCATGTTTCTGCAAGTATGCACAGGGTGCGGACAGCGTGGAGCCCATGTTTAAACACCTGAAAATGACATATGTGGGCCTACAGCTCATAGTGGTTATCTTGCCTGGGAAGACACCAGTGTATGGTATGGACCCCTTTAATATTGAATGAGGGATGATTTCAAATAGTTGGTCAGGATAAGCTAGGTTATGCTGCAGTCACAAACAACTCCAAACTCTCAGTGGCTCAGATCATCCAAGGTTTATTTTTTGCTTTTCCTGTGTGTCCATTGAGGTAGACTGTGGCCTCTGTTACATGTCATCATGTTATTTTTCACTCTGAGACCCGGGTTGGCATAGCAGTTGCTATTTGGAATGTTCTTGGCCCCTTGGCAAAGAGAAAAGAGGGCTCTGGAAGGCTCTTAACATCTGCAACTTCTGTTTTTGAGAGAGAGGGAGAGAGAGAGAGAGAATGTGTAGCCAGGGCAGAAAGAGGGGGAGAGAAAGAATCCCAAGCAGGCTCCTCACTATTGACACAGGACCCGACGTGGGGCTCGATCTCATGAACTATGAGATCATGACCTGAGCCAAAACCAAGTTGGATGCTTAACTGACTGAGCCACCAGGTGCCCCAACATCCACAACTTCTTGACCACAACCAGCCACTGGCTCTTCCCAACCTTTTTGCAGGAAGCAAGAATGGGGGCCAGGAAGTACAGTGGGAATGAGTGTCGGGCATACAGTACCATTCCACCGTAGTCCTCAAAGCAGGAAGAACTGGAATATTTGGTAAAAAGCACTTAAGAATATCAGAGTGGGGAAGAGTGGGAGAACCTACCACTGGCAGAAAAGAAGCTGTCTAGTTTGCATCTATTATCACAAGAATGATACAAAAGTTCCTTTGACTGTCATCTGAGTGAGGGATTCGGGAGCTACAGACCGGCTGTTTGAACTTTACAGAATGTCTTCAACTCCCTCTGTAGTTGTCTCTTCTGTTACTTTCTGGTTATCTCTGTGTTTAGAGGGGAAGAGGGGGAGGGTGGGAGAAAAATACTGAAAATTCAAAGAGCTGGCATGTATAGTGTTAGGGAGGAGCTGGGAGATGGATTCCTTTGCCAGACCAGTCCTGTGGAAAAAGTAACCTCGGGGGACTGCGTTAGTAGTGGCAGGCAGCATCCAAGGGTAGAAGAGGTGGCCTAGCTTTAATGCTCACTGGAGGGAAGAAGAGGGAAATTTCCCTGGGGGTTTAGCAGATGAAACAGCCGCATCTAGCACAGGGTACCGTATACAGTAGGCACTCTGTAAATGTTTATGTGTGGATTTTTCCCTCTATTCTTAGTAATTAGGAGAATATTTAAACATTGTTAAATTAATTAATGGATTTATTCTTGTAGCGGAGGTGAAACGTGTTGGAGATACCCTTCTGGGTATGGCCACACAGTGTGTCCAGGTAAAAAATGTGGTGAAGACCTCACCCCAAACCCTTTCCAACCTTTGCCTGAAGATAAATGCAAAGCTCGGAGGAATTAACAATGTGCTTGTACCTCATCAAAGGTAAGATTCTGAACTCTGTTTTTTTCTACTCTTGCATTATATAAGATCGAATGTAACATAATTCACAGTAAAGCACACAAATCTCAAACGTGCATCTCAATTGCTTTTTCTTATATATGTATGAATGCACTCATGTAACCACTACTCAGGTGAAGACGTAGAAAATTTCCGGGACCTCGTCAGGCTTCCTTGTGGCCCTTCCCAGCAGAGAACCCCCAGAAGTTAACACTCTCAACATAGATTGGTTTTGCCTGTTTTTGAACTTCATGTAAATGGAACCGTACTGCATGTCATGTTTTATGCCCGTCTTCTTTTGCTCATCATTATGTGTCTGGAATTCATTCATTTTACTGTATTAAGTAGTCATTTGTTCTTTTTCATTGTTGTGTATTATTCATTATGTGAATATACCACAGAATTTTAATCTGTTCTGCCATTGACAGATATTCTTATACATTCATTATACATTTTTTCTATATTTTTGGTAGAATTTAAGTACTCTTTCTCTTGAGTATATATCCAAGAGCAGAATTGTTAAGTTATTGAGAATACATGTATTTAAAAAAAATTTTTTTTAACATTTATTTATTTTTGAGACAGAGAGAGACAGAGCATGAATGGGGGAGGGTCAGAGAGAGAGAGACATAGAATCTGAAACAGGCTCCAGGCTCTGAGCTGTCAGCACAGAGCCCGACGTGGGGCTCGAACTCACAGACCGCGAGATCATGACCTGAGCCGAAGTTGGCCGCTTAACTGACTGAGCCACCCAGGCGCCCCGAGAATACATGTATTTAGCATCGATAGATGCTGTCAAATAATTTTCCAGAGTGGTTGTACCAGTTTACGTTTCTGCTGAGAGTTCTGGTTGCTCCATATTCTCACCAACACTTGGTAGTACCAGTCCTTTTAACTTTAGCCATTTTGTTTGGGTGTAATAGTATCTCGTTATGGTTTTAATTTGCATCCCCCTAATGATTAATCCGTTGAGCACAATTTCATATGTTTGTTGGCTATTTGGATATTCTCTTTTGTGATGGGTTTGTTCAGTTCTTTGCCCATTTCTTTATTAATCTTTTCATTAATTTGTAGTTTCCCTATCTATTGAGATAATATCTGACTTGTTAACTCTGAAATGTTTCCATGTGGGGGCACCTGGATGGCTCAGTTGGTTAAGTGTCCAACTCTTGGCTTCAGCTCAGTTCATGATCTTGTGGCTCTGTGGATCCGAGCCCTACATCAGGCTTTGCACTGGCAGTGCAGAGATTGCTTGGGATTCTCTCTCTCTCTCCATCTCTCTGTGCCTCTCCCTCACTTGTACTGTCTCCATCTCTCTGAAAATAAATAAACTTAAAAAGAATATTTTCATGTGAAATTCGTTATGTGAAAGCAATTTGAAAAGATAAATTTAGGGCTGTGGTATTAGTCATTGCTATACTTAACAAGAATGTGAAATTGAGTGCCTTGCTGTTAGTACAATCATATTCCAATTCTTAATTTTCCCTTGAATGAAGCTTATAGGTAACAAAATCCTTCCTACAACGTTGGTAGATGAGGTCTGCAGGCCATATGGGAAGTTAAGCTAAAATCTGAAATCATTTAATTTCACCCCAAACATTTGAGACGATATAGCATAGTAGCCTAGAGTGCATACTTTGGTGTCTGACTTCCTAAGGTTTGGATTCCAACTTTACCACTTCCAAGTTATGTAAGCTTGGGTGAACCCCTTATTCTCTTCTGTCTCATTTTTTAAATACGGAAAATTGAGATGATAATTGTACCACCCTCATGGAATTTTTCTGAGGACTAAATCAGTCAATACAGGTAAAGTGCTTAGCACAGTGACTGGTACATAGGTATGTAAGCTGTTACTATGTTACACATATGTATGTGATAGATACATGCCATTGTACTGCTCTGTGCCAGACCCATGTTGCATAACGATACATATAGAGAAATCTCGCACAGCCTCTACCCTCATGGAGGTATCTATTCTTTAGTACCCATTATAGGAGATTTTTAAATTTGGGATGTCTCCTATATTATACTTAAATAGTTAGAACTCAATTCCAAGTCCTACCTTAAAGAATTTACCAGAGAAGGATGCATTATATTTTTCTCCTTGATTCCTTAGAAAAATCAGTGCCAAATAAATGAATTCGTTCTTTCAACAAATATTTATTGAGTGCCAACCTTGAGCTAAGCAGTGTTCTAGGCACTAGGGATGCTTCAATGAACAAGACAAAACAAAACAAAATTCTTGCCCTTGTGGAACTTATATTCGTGTGTGTGTGTGTGTGTGTGTGTGTGTGTGTGTGTGTAGACAATAAATAAAATAATTTACTGGGGCATCTGGCTGGCTCAGTCATTAGAGCATGTGACTCTTGATCTCAGGGTTATGAGTTCAAGCCCCACAATGGGTGTAGAGATTACTTAAAAATAAAATCTTAAAAAAAAATAATCAAGTAAAATATGTGGTGTAAGTGATGAATACTACAGATTAAAATAGGGAAGTAGATAGACTCGATTCTCTTCTCTAAGCCTCACATCTTAAAGAGCATTGAGGTCTCTCTTTCTCTCTCTCTCAAAATAAATAAACAAATAAATAATTTTTTTTAAAAATGGGGTGCCTGAGTGGCTCAGTCAGTTAAGCGTCTAACTCTCGGTTTCCGCTCAGGTCATGATCTCACAGTTTGTGTGTTTGAGCCCTACATCAGGCTCTGCTCTGATAGCTCAGAACTTGCTTGGGATTCTTTCTCTCTCCCTCTCTCTCTGCCCCTCCCCCACTTGCACTCACACACACTCTCTCTCAAAATAAATAAATAAACAAAAAAAAAAATTAAAGAGCACTGGGGGATTTTATTCCAGTTCCGTGTACATTCTGCATTTCTATATCTGCTGTGGGAATACTAGGATCCAAGAGTACTTGTTCTGGTCTTCCCTTTACACAAAGATTTTATTAAATTCAGCTCAGGTCCTCTTTGTTAATTCTTCCCTTCCTGCTATTATAGAAGAACCATGTTGTCTTCTTAAGTCAATTCAGATTCATTGCAGGAGAGGCACAAACACTCAGTGGCCCTTAGAGTTCTTACCTAATGGGCACAGGTCTTCGTTCCCTTTTGTAAGATTATATCTGTGATTGTATCTGGTGAGCTTGCTAAACACACACATTTTCATCTGTATGTTTCCTTCAATCTGAGCAGGCCCTCGGTGTTCCAGCAGCCTGTCATCTTCCTGGGAGCCGATGTCACGCACCCCCCAGCAGGGGATGGGAAGAAGCCTTCCATTGCTGCTGTCGTTGGCAGTATGGATGGGCACCCCAGCCGGTATTGTGCCACCGTTCGGGTGCAGACCTCCCGCCAGGAGATCTCCCAGGAGCTCCTCTATAGTCAGGAGGTAATTCAGGACCTTACTAACATGGTTCGAGAGCTGCTGATCCAGTTCTACAAATCCACACGCTTCAAACCCACTCGGATCATCTATTACCGTGGAGGGGTATCCGAGGGACAAATGAAACAGGTACTCTGATTACCCATAGTTGCCTTTTGGGGTTTCTAGGTATCTGATGGAGCTTCCTCCCATCTGCCACTCTGGGTAAATCAGATCTGAGAGATGCTAGGTGAGTTCTCAATTAAACCTCATTCTGTTTGTAACTCCTAGGTAGCTTGGCCAGAGCTAATAGCAATTCGGAAGGCATGTATTAGCTTGGAAGAAGATTATAGGCCAGGAATAACCTATATTGTGGTGCAGAAAAGACATCACACACGACTCTTCTGTGCAGATAAAACAGAAAGGGTAAGAAACCATGGTATAAGCTTCATTATCTGGCACAAGTGAATATGTTTTTAAATGGGCATATGTACTTTTTTTCCTAAAAGCAGAAGTGTAATAATAAGTTAATATATTAACTCCAGTTGAGCTTAGATGATCACTTCTGAATGATACAGGTTTTAAGACTGAGTATTTCTCCTGTATGACAGAAGTGCTGGCTTCTAGAGTTGTTTGGCAGAGGCCAAAAACGTACCAGACATGTTGTAGTGATACAGGCAACCTCCAAGGGGCTGGTTTATCTACTTGAATTTTTTTTTTTAATTTTTTAAATGTTTATTTATTTTTGAGAGAGAGACACACACAGAGTGTGAGCGGGGGAGGGGCAGAGAAAGAAGGAGACACAGACTCCGAAGCAGGCTCCAGGCTCCAAGCTGTCAGCACAGAGCCCGATGCGGGGCTCGAACCCACGAAGCGTGAGATCATGAGCTGAGCCGAAGTCAGATGCTTAACCAACTGAGCCACCCAGGCACCCCTCTCTGAACTTTATTATCATATTGCTACTTTTTGTTACCAATGCCTAAGGCATAGTTCTAGGATATAAAGTAGAATTTCTCTTCCAAATGATTTTATATCAGTGCATGGGATTCTTGAGATACACACTTTGAACACTTACAATGTTATACTTTCTAACCATGGGCAAGTTAACTTCTCTAAGCCATAATGTTCTCAACTGTAAAATGTAATAAGAATACCTACCTCACAGGGTTGTTACAAGGATTAAATTAATAAGTGAATATTAATTTGGGGTACAGTTCCCAGCACTTGATGAGAGGTATTTTGTGTACTCGATTTATAATGTTATTTAGGTGTAAACTAGCTAAATTATAGGTATTTAATATTGAGTGACTCTGCTTCTGTGCTATTTTCTATGACATTACTTCATCTTTTCCAAGCCTTCCCTGATCCACCCCAGAGAGACCAGTTCTTTCTGTTGCTTAATCTTGTAATCTTGTGGGTCACTCCCATTATTTTCTAGTACGCCCTTAGTTTTTGTCTCTAATCCAAGGCTGAGCTGTTTCTTTCGTTTTCAGAATCATTGAAAAACAAGATTTTCTCCTTGGGCTCCAGTTCCACCAATCAGCTCATATTCCAAGCGTTGTCTTCTGAATTGTCCAAACCCTGACTCAGTAGTGCTTCTTAGATCCCTTCTAATACAAATTCTCCAACCTCTTGCCCAAACTCTGGTCACAGAATACCCCGCCACCCCCTCCTTAACTGCATCATCACCTCTCTGTCCCTCTGTCAGCTTGCTGTCCATGTAGCTCTAGGACCTGAATTATTTTCCTCCAAGCTATCTCATCATTTTGTTCTTTGCCATCCCATGTCGTTCCTAACCTTCCAAAGATTGATAATCCTGGTCCTTAGTCTACCCTGCTGCCTTGACACTTACCAACATCTCCAGTTTTCTAAACATGCCTTTTGCCAATCTCCAGCTCTGGGTCAGTCCACTTACCCATTTCCTTTGCTTCAACTCAGGCCAGTAGAGAGATTGCTGAGGAAGAAAGTCATTTGTTTAATAAGAATGATATTACAGACTAATGATATCAAATCTCAGACAACCCTGGAGGCTGCAGTTTCTCTGTTCCTCCAGTTCCCCACAGAGTGTATTCCAGACCTTCACACTCCTCAACAACCTGTCCCAATCTGCGATGCCTTCCCTGGCAACACTCTACCTTGCCAGCAATAGAACAACCCTCTATTTCCCCAGTAAACAAAATCTAGAAGGCATAAATTTTCTCAACTTACTCTCCCCTACTTTCAAATGTACTGAAATGTGTTTTCTTTTCTCTATGCTCTCACATCTCAGAGGCTAAGCTCTCCACCTGGACTTTAGTTCCTAAAGGAACACTTCATTAATTACCGTGGTTTTTCAAAACTCCTGTTCCTTCTTCTCACCCTCTAAAGTTCCTCAACTCTTCCTAGGTTTCCCTCACTAAACTTCCCTTTACTCTGCTTATCTTTCTTTTATTTCATGACCAAAATAGAGGAAAACTGACTTGACTTTCCATCTGTACCTTCTTACATATTACATCAATTCTCTGTAGCCTGACTTCAGTTTTTTTTTTTAATTTTTTTTTTCAATGTTTTTTATTTATTTTTGGGACAGAGAGAGACAGAGCATGAACGGGGGAGGGGCAGAGAGAGAGGGAGACACAGAATCGGAAACAGGCTCCAGGCTCTGAGCCATCAGCCCAGAGCCCGACGCGGGGCTCAAACCCACGGACCTCGAGATCGTGACCTGGCTGAAGTCGGACGCTTAACCGACTGTGCCACCCAGGCGCCCTGCCTGACTTCAGTTTTAATGATTCTACTGAAGTTCTTTGCTCAGTGACTTGCTCATTTCGAATCTAGTGATAGCTTATCGGGTTCTTACGCTGACCTCTTTGCCTCACAATAATATGACTTTCCAGATTCAGTGCCCTCCTCTATAATCAGGGTTTTTTTGACTCCTCTTCCTCTGTCCATTAAACACTGACATTTCCAGGCATTTCATACTTTTCTTCCTCTTCTCTTCTGAATTTGAACTCTCTTTAGTCTCACCCACTTTTCTGCATGCATTGATTTTCTTAGAGATTCCTAAATTTGTATTCCCAGCCACAAAAATTTCTATGCAGTTCCTGACCTTCACCTCCAATTGTCTACCGGACACATTTACTTAGATGCTCTGTAGACACTGTATCAGCAAGATAGGCTAGACTGTGGTAACAAAAAAACTCCAAAGTCTTAGTGGCTTACAAAGATGTATTTCTTGCTTATATCACATACCCACTGTGGCTCTGCTGCGGCTGTGACCCTGATGTCCTCCTTTTGGAACCTAGGCTGACAGAGAAGAATCTATCTTGAACATCACCAGTCATTACAGCAGAGGGGGAGAAAGATACGCACAAGCCATGTGCTGGCTCTTAAAGCTTTTGCCCAGAAGTTACACATTTCAGACCACATTTTACAGCCAAAGCAAGTTACATGGCCATTCCCGAGTTAATTGGGTGGGGATGTATAATCCTCCCCCAGGGAAGGGCATGGGAATTTTTGGCACTAGTGATACAATCTACCACAGGCATTTCAAGCAAAACACGTCTAAACCTTCTACTTATTGTTTTATCCTCATCCAAAGCCTATTCCTCCCCCAATTTTCCTTTTCTTCTGTGACTTGGCATCACTGTACATTGATTCAGCCAAGCTAGAAACTTCAGAGTTGTCTTTAAACTCTGCTTCTTTCCTCTCCCCCCATATCCAGCTGGTCAAATGGTCTTCTGTGTTCTGCCCTGAAATCTCTTGTCTTAATTCTTCCTCTTGTGTGTTCCCTCTGGCCTAGGCAGAACCTTCCGTTTTGCAGGAGACTCCTAGTGGTCTCCCCATCTTCACAGATGCACCCTCAACCTGCCGTCAGAGCTATGTTTAAAAAATACAGATCTCAGGTTGCCTGGCTGACTCAGTTGGTAGAGCATGTGACTCTTGATCTTAGGGATGTGAGTTCAAGACCCACATTGGGTGTAGAGCTTACTTAAAAAAATACGTATCATACCTTGCCAATCTACTATTCAGAAACCTTCATGTATCCCCCATTGCCTGCCAGATACTTCCCTTTGGTGTTCAATGCTTTCCTAAGGTAGCTCAAACATAACATTTTAGTTTCATCTTTCCACAATACCTTCATACACCATCCATTTCCCACATGATGCATTTGAATCCCTGGGATGACCACATCCATCCCACTCTTTTTATTTCCCCCACTATTTTTATTAAGGTATAATGTAGATACCATAAAATCCACGTTTTTTTTAATTTTTTTTTTAACGTTTATTTATTTTTGAGACAGAGACAGAGCATGAATGGGGGAGGGGCAGAGAGAGAGGGAGACACAGAATCAGAAGCAGGCTCCAGGCTCTGAGCCATCAGCCCAGAGCCCGACGTGGGGCTCGAACTCACGGACCGCGAGATCGTGACCTGAGCTGAAGTCGGACGCTTAACTGACTGAGCCACCCAGGCGCCCCATAATCCACGTTTTTGGTGTACTGTTTTGCAAGTTGTGACAAATGCATATAGTTGTGTAACCACCATGTCTATGAAGACATAAACAATATATCACACACACATTTTTCCAAGCCCTCTGCAGTCAACCCTTTCCCTCACCTACAGCCCCTAGCAACCACTGACAGACGTTCTGTCCTTATAGTTTTGTTTTTTTCCAGAATGAAATATAAGTGGGATACCATAGCCTGTGGTCTGGTTTCTTTTACTTAGCATAATGCATTTGAGATTCATCCAAGTTTATCATGTATATCAGCAGTTTATTCCCTTTCATTGCTTAGTATTCCTCCTATGGCTGAACCACAGTTTATCTCTTCCTGACTTTAGGGGATATTTGGAGTGTTTCCTGTTTTCATCCCATCCCCCTTTTCAACTCCTGCTCATCCTATAAAGGATGGCTCAACTCTTTGCTCCCACCAGCATTTTCCAGTGCCTTCCATAATGCCCTTATCACACTGCATTGCAGTTCATTGCAGATGGTGTTCATGAAGGGCAGGAATGCAAGTTCATTGGTTCTCTCCATGCCTCCATCTCTCATCCCCAACATCTGCTGCAGAGCCTTGCACATGGGTGCTCAAGCAGTTGAGTTAAACGTGCCTGGATCCCTTTTTCCCGAGGGCAGCATCTCCTTAGATTCTCATCTGTTGATTCCAAGAGAGTTGTTTCAAAAAAGATTCTAAGGTCAAATAAGTTTGGGAAATACTATGTCCACCACCTCCCTCGTAAAGATTATACATTACTGAATAAAGGTTCTGAGAAATCCTACAACAGAAAAACCGTTTTAACTCGAGTTCAACCCAGTATTTCTCAAATCTCTTTGACCATAAAATACCTAAATGCATCCTGCAGAACTAATATTCCTCAAGCACACACTTTGGGAAACAATGCCAGAACTAGTATAACTCCTTTACATTTCCTCTTGCCCAACTAGGTCCCCAAGTTCATATTTGAATTTGATAGAATGAGACTTTTCTCTACTCATAAATGTTCTTGGACACATTGGTATACAATTCAGCTGAAGGTAATGGTAGTTAGAATAGAGCCAAATAAACTCCCATCAAATTCATGCCTCAATGCAAAATAAACTTCCTCATATGGAACCCTGCTGTATATCACAAGAGGATGAAAACTGACCAAATACCAAGGTTTAATTCCTTTCCTTGTAAATGCATTTCTGAAGTTCCCCCCTCGACTTTCCTAGAAATTTGATTTTAGAACTTTGGCTGTCATTGAACCTTACAATTTAGAATTTTAAAAGTGTTTCATAGCTAGTTTTATAGCTGATTAGATTAAGACCTAAAGATGTTATGTTTTGTTCAAGGTATGTAGTTGCAAGACTAGCCTTGGAACTGACACCCTGGTTTTCCTAATTCCCATTTCAGAGTACTCTTACCGATAATGCATGTGCCAGTGACTTCTTTTATTGATTCTGTCAAAGCATTACTTTTTTTTTTTAATTTTTTTAGTGTTTATTATTTTTGAGAGAGAGACAGAGCACAAGTCAGGGAGGGGCAGAGAGAGAGGGAGACACAGAAACAGAAGCAGGCTCCAGGCTCCAAGCTCTGAGCTGTCAGCCACAGAGCCCAACACAGGGCTCAAACCCACAAAGTGTGAGATTATGACCTGAGCTGAAGTTGGACGCTTAACTGACTGAACCACCCAGGTGCCCCAAAACCATTACTTTTGTTGAGCCTGGTGTACCAGTACAAAGATTTATTCATCTTAACTTTTTTTTTAAGTTTTCTTTTTAATTTTGTTAATGTTTATTTACATTGGAGAGAGACAGAGACAGAGCATGAATAGAGAAGGTGCAGAGAGAGAGAGGAAGATACAGAATAGGAAATAGGCTCCAGGCTCCAAGCTGTCAGCACTTAGCCCAACGTGGGGCTTGAACTCATGAATGGTGAGATCATGACCTGAGCCAAAGTTGGATGCTTGACTGACCGAGCCACCCAGGCACCCCGCTTCATCTTAACTTGTAATGAAAGTTGTGCATATTTTTTTACTCTAAGTAAGAACTAAAGTTGCATTTTGGGGGGGGGGGGCACCTGGGTGGCTCAGTCGCATCCAACTTTTGATTTTGGCTCACGTCATGATCTCATGGTTCGTGGGTTCGAGCCCCATGTCGGGCTCTGTGCTGACAGTGCAGAGCCTGCTTGGGATTCTCTCTCTCCCTCTCTTTGCCCCTCCCCTGCTCATTTTCTCTCTCTCTCTCTCTCTCTCTCTTAAAATAAATAAACTTTTTTTTTAAAAGTTGATATTTTTTCACAGGAAGCTTATCCATTGCAAATGTCTTTACATCCCCTCTGTGAACAATGCCAATATGTCAATATGCCAATATATCATCTGCAAATAGATGACAATAATGCAACCCAAAGTCATAGGTAAAATAATTCTTTTTCTGGATTCCCTTATAGAAACAATGGAGTATTTTTGTTTGAGAAAATACTTAAGGATAAAGTGGTTGGACTAAGGAGAGTTACAGAAAATTCATCATGTTGAATTAAACTGATTTTCAAAACTTCACTTAAGAACAGTTTGCTAACTTGTTACCAATTAACACATAAAAGGAAAGTATGGTCTGAGTTCAGTTTGGCATTTTGATGACTAATTATACCTCCCCCCACCTCTTTTTGTTTGTTTGTTTGTTTTGGTAGGTGGGGAAAAGTGGCAATGTACCAGCAGGCACTACAGTGGATAGCACCATCACACATCCATCTGAGTTTGACTTTTACCTCTGTAGTCATGCAGGAATTCAGGTAATTTGGAAGCTGGTTCAGATCTTTGACTTGATAAGGAGATGTTTGCAAACTGAGCAACCAGCTTGAGTAGACTTGTTATTCAACACTATGCATCAGTTTGTTAATGCTTGTATTCTAGAACTGTTATCTTTCCTTCTGGGTATCTGCTTGTAGTTGTGCTAGGAAGGAATACTTCTGAATTTAAGGAGTGGATTTCAATTCTTCTCTCCTCTCAGGTAATTAACCCATGTCAGAAATGTATTAATCATACAAGTCTCTCTCCAGGGAACCAGCCGTCCTTCCCATTACCAGGTCTTATGGGATGACAACTGCTTCACCGCAGATGAGCTCCAACTACTAACTTACCAACTATGTCACACCTATGTGCGATGCACACGCTCCGTCTCCATTCCAGCTCCCGCATATTATGCCCGGCTTGTAGCATTCCGGGCAAGGTATCATCTGGTGGATAAGGATCATGACAGGCAAGTTTCTCAGGCACCATGAACTCTCTTTTTATCTGAGTCAGAAGCATGTTAAAAAAAAAAAAAAAAAAAAAAAAAAGAGCTACTACAGAGGAGTAGAGGAGTAGAGCTACTTTTGGAGGAGCTAAACTTCCTTTTAGGATTTAAATTTCAAGAAGCAAATAAAATCACATGTGCCTTTGAGAGCTTATAATGTGACTTTTGGTCCAAGAAGTGCTCAGGCTTGCTCATACTTGCATGGTGTGTCTATACTCTGCCCAAGGGAAAAAGTCTAATTTGGAGCTGCCTGTGGTTTTCCCGTGGAACAAAATGCATTCGGTTCTGTTTAGGTCCTGAGCAGCCTCAGAGGTGGCAGGCACAGTGTCTTGACTCCAGTCCTAGCAGTCACAGGCCTGTGGATTCCACTTCACGCAAGAGGAAGTCCTGAACATTTCGCTTTGCTTTCAGTGCAGTCTGGAAGAATGTACCAGAGTGAATTTGGGCATGTGTGTGGGAGAGGAGGGGGTGCCAGACCATTTTTACCCCCAAATAGGGATCTCAGTAAGAATCAGACATTTTGACCTGTTACTGACGACTATTAAATAGCTGAACAAGCTCTCTGCATTAATTTTCTTTTCCAAATGACCATCTGTGAAGTGTAGCAGTTTCTGGGCTCTTCCCCAAGTCTGAATTCAGCTGCTAAATAGTAGACATTCCATTGCAAGTCTATTTGTGTAAGAGTTGAAAATACGCTATTATGGAAAATGCCCAGCTGTGGCTTTATACCTTCCGTTCTGTAATATACATTCATTCATTTAACACATTTATTAGGTATTGACTGTGTGCCCAGCACTGTGCTAGGTACTAAAAATAAAAATACTAAAATGGGGAAGACCTGCTTCCTGGGATTTTCTGTTTCAGTATGGCAGACAAAACAGGCAAACGCAGAACTGACAATTAGCCTGAGGCAGTATAGGTGAGGGACCTCAGAAGAAAGGTTGTTAGAGAAGATTTCATAGCTGGATGGATGGGATTTGGCTCTGGAAAGAAGAGAAAAGGATTTTCCAGGCAGAGGGAACAATGGACAAAAGAGAAAGCAAGTGACATGTTTAGACAATAGCGAGTTTTCTTTGGCTAGAGCATATGAAGCTGAAAAAGTATGTCAGAGCAAGGTTGTCTTTGTTAAATGTAAAAAGCTACTTTGGAGATAAAATATCTGGTCCTTAACCATTAATCGGGCTTACACGGGAGAGAAGATGAAGTAAAAGATAACTAAGATTATGAGTTTAGATGATAAGGACGCTAATAATTTAGTAAATAATGATAAATAAATAATTTAGTAAAGTAATTAAGTGGCAAAATTAATAAATTAAGTCAGAAGAAGGATGGTGTTTTTTTACAGTTTACTAAGCCCTTTGTAATACATGGCACCCTTAAGAGATATGTTCAGAAGTTATTATTGTTATCCTGAAAGACCAAAGTTCAAAGGAATTGTTACCTCTCCAAGATCATATAGCTAGTGAGAGGAAGATGAGAAGAGACTCACGGCATAGTGACATTTGCACAGTAACATGGTATGTTCCAGCACTGTGCTAGGTGCAGAAATTCATTTGTCAAATGGTTATTGAGGATATACCATGTGCCAGACACCGGGGATTCGGTGGTTAGTAAGATAGACAAAGTCACTGCTTTCTTGGAGTTTACATTTACTGAGCAAAACATATAGCTAACTATCCAGTTAATAATTTCAATTGTGTTTAATACTATGAAAGAAAAATAGAGGATTCTGTGGAAGTATGTCTCAGGTGGCTCTGACCTGAACTTTGGAATCAGGGAAGACTTCTTTGAGGGAAATGACATCTGGCCGAAGCCTAAAGGACAGGTTGGCTTTAACCAGACATAGGGGGCAGTAGAAGTCCTAATGTAAGCACTGTTAAGGATTTGGGTCTTTGTAGACATTATTCTATTTAATTATTGCAACAGCCCGTTTAATAAGTTGTATTGCGGGGCGCCTGGGTGGCGCAGTCGGTTAAGCGTCCGACTTCAGCCAGGTCACGATCTCACGGTCCGTGGGTTTGAGCCCCGCGTCAGACTCTGGGCTGATGGCTCAGAGCCTGGAGCCTGTTTCCGATTCTGTGTCTCCCTCTCTCTCTGCCCCTCCCCCATTCGTGCTCTGTCTCTCTCTGTCCCAAAAATAAATAATGAAAAAAAAAAAATAAGTTGTATTGCATTTTTCAGTTGAGCAAACTCATGTTTAGAGAGACATAAATTATTTAAGGAGGCACAGCTTGAGCCTAAGACCTTCTGAAACCCAGTATTATTTGTGCTATTTGAAACATGTGAAGTTTGCAGTAGTCTTTTGTTACACCTGGCTTTTTGCATTATTCTCTTTACAGCGCGGAAGGCAGTCATGTGTCAGGACAGAGCAATGGCCGGGATCCTCAGGCCTTGGCCAAGGCTGTGCAGATTCACCACGATACCCAGCACACAATGTATTTTGCCTGAGAGTCTCAGAAAAAGAACTCAATCAATTGGACACCCCATGCAGCCTCAAAATGTTTCAAATGCCTACCGCCTCTAGAGAGAGCCAAGTTGACTTCAGGTGGTCTACCAGCAGCTCGGAATAGTTGCACTGAATCTATACTTCGCAGCACTGTCTGATGCATCAACAAAATTGAGCCATTTTTTAAAAGTAATAGATACTCCTAGATTGTCTTCTCTGATGCACTGGACTGAATTTTTACCTCATCATGCAAAGGCTGATTAGCCTGAACTTCCTTAAGGACTTTACAAGAAAAGGTTTCTATGGAATATTTTGCTAGCTGTGGTGTTCCCCGCATCCCTCTAGTCTTCTAAGAGACGATTATTCCTTGTTTTCTGTATTCATTGAGTGGGGTGTATGCGTAAGTGGGAGAGAAAAACCAAACAATCTACTTCAGTTCAGCGTAACTGTTTTAATTGTGGGGGTCCATAGACTTTTTAATGGAGATTTCTGACTTCGCCACTGTAAATGCCTTTAACGAGCATTAACTTTTGAAAGTTTTACAGAGTTTTGTTAGTTTTCCTACTTTATCTTCTTGATCTCTACAGACTTGTGCTGTGCAAATACAGGCTGCCAGGCGATTGCACTATGTTTGGCTGCAGATGCAGAACAGGCAGCTCTCTTATTTGGTTGGCTTTTGTGAATGTGTAACACAAACAGATGTAATGCATGTCACGGTGACAGATAACACTGCCATGGTAAGAGTACTCCTGTTTCCCCCCTCTTTGAAAAAAAAAAAATTAGCTTTTAGTATTTTTCAGAGTTTTCAAAAGTGCCCATTTTATGCTGCTGTGTGGTTTGTTAGATCTAAATGATTTTTAAACTTTTCTCACAGAAAATTAACTTTGGCAATAAACATTTTTTAAGGTCCCTTTTCTTCCTCCCCCTGACAATGTAGTTTTCTAGATGAGATTTCGGTATGATTTTATCAGCTATTTCTTATAGGTCATAATCTGGCAACTTCTGAAACTGGTCAGACAAGACATATATTTCCATGGCTTTTTAAAGAATTATTTTTATCTGTTTTATAGTCACAGTTGGTGTCCTGTCACTTTGTTTTAAAATAAGCTAGAACCAGGACGCTTCCTTATCGGATAGGCTTTGCCAGTCCTTAAGGTACATTGAGCGATGCTGCAACTTGCACAGATGTACCAGCATTTAAAACTGTTTTTCCCGGGAATCAAGGTTACTCACACAATTATGTGCAGTGCAAATTTTTTTGCTTCTCTTTCAACCTGAAATGTATTTGGTGGGGTTTCCCTCCTTTCACTAAACTAAAACTGCATTTATAGAAGAAAAGGTTGACTTTTCTTAACAGAGTCTAGATTCCGATCACAAGGAGATGAGTTACTTTCTTGGTCCAGACAAAGGGAGCTGATCTAAAGCAAGCATCAGTGAACGTGTAGGGGAAAGGAAAGTGTATTTTGTATTTAGTGTAGATAACACTTTGTGAATGGACAACAGTTACATAGAGTCTTGGTAGTTCCAGCCAGTGTTTCCCAGCCCAAATTTTACTGACTTGTGATTCTCTCTCCGGGAACCTCAGAAGTGAAAGCTGGAGAAGGGGATAAAAGCCCTAGAACCACACTCCTTATGGCTGAGGCAGGTGCTGGGGGAAGAGACAGACACAATGTGGTAAAACGATTTTGCCACCTCTGTCTGGAAACTGCTGGTGGGGAAACACTGGATCTGATGGTGAAGGGTGTTTGCTTGAACTCATTAGCCGGTCCAAATCTCTTAAACTAGCCTTCTCAAAATCCCAGCAATACAAAGCACTGTTTTTCTTCAGTCTTTTAAAGAAGCTTGTAAATACATTGAAGTTTACATTTCCATGTGCTGTTGATCGGTGGCGCCACCAGTGTTTGCTAAGACTGGTCTCTGAGAGTTTTATAACGTATACTGAGTCCTGTAGCTCATTAAGATGACTGCAGACATCCTCATTCTCTGCATATAGTGGGATGAAAGCAAGCTCTGTAACTGAGGCACAACATAGGCAGGAGCGAAGAGATGGCAGATGTTAATTTCTTAAGATTTTCCTTTTCTGCAAATACCTCACTTGGATACTACAAATCAGGACATGTTGGTGAGGGGCTGGCTGCTGCTTTTATTCACACTTGTTCAGGGAGAGCTCAGAAAAATAAATACCCTTCAGCATGGCTACCCTGGACCCAAGAGGAGGAAAAACAGAAACTTCTTTAGGAGAAGGAGGACTTACTGGCGTCCAGGATGTGAAGGACTCTTGGTGGCTGGCTGGCTGGCCAGCAGGCACCACACCTGCACTTGAGTGCCTCCGGCTTGCTTGTTAATAATGCACAGAAGAAGTGTCACTTCTCACCATCTCCTGCACGTATGGAGCAGGGAGCGAGGCGGAATGCCGGGAAGCCCTGATTTACTTGCCGGCAGTCGGGCTGTATGCTTGACCTTGAACTATACAGTTTGTACAACCTCAGTCAGTCCTATACACTGGGGCAAATCAGTGTGGTGGTGGAGGAAAAGCCGGGAGGCCTATTTTTATAGGAAACAGTACCTTTAAGGGGGCAAATGCTGTAGTTTTGGATGAAAGGAAAAAAAATATGGAAGAACTAGGATAATTGGAAAAAACTTGCTGGCGGGGGGGTGGGGGGACGGTGAATCTTTAAGAGGTAATCGCTGCAGAATCAGAGTTGCAGCAATACTGTTGCAAGCAAGTCTAAATACATAGTTTCAATTTGGCTTGACAATTTGAATATGATAACCCCTTTGGACTGACTGAATCGTTATGCATGTGTCAATCAATGGGAGGTGTGCATTCTCTAGAAGTAGATTTACTGTTTGGTTTTTTAAAATGCAGCCTGTTTAGGCACTGTCATGTGGTGTGAAAGATTGAAATGTAGCAATGCTAAAGAGTAACAATTAGGGGATAAGGCACGGGGATATTAAGAGAATGGTGAAGATCCAAATGTTGAACCGATTATGTTTTGTTGTTATTGTTGTTCGCTGTTGAACCCTGAGTGGTTGATAAGGTGAACTAGTGGCTTAATGCAGCCAGCAGTCTGGGCAGGCAGAACATATTCATTCTTACTGTAAATTCTATTTGCTGCTTCCAAAGGTGATGATTTATAAGCAGACATGTTCTATATGGTCTGTATTTTAGGATCTGGCACCCAGACTATATCAGAGCTTATCTACCTGGCTCAGCTATCTACCCTTCCTGTGGGAAAAGGCAATCCACTGTTTAAGAAGGCTCACTCTCTCTGCTCTGCCCTAGCAACCCTTTGTGGATGTGCTGTAAGATTTTCTTGCTCAATAGCAAGGTGGTAGCTCTGCTTTCATTTTAAGAAAGTAGATGCTGAGGGCATTGTGTCAATACTGCTTCAACTCCAAGGATTTTTCCTTGTAAAATTAAAGGGAAGATCTTGTTATTGATTAACCATTTTCTTATCCCTTGCTATTGACATTCATGCTCTTTCTATGTCTGGTGGCTGAAAATGTTTGCATTTGTTCATTTGACTAATGGTGTAATTTTGGTTTCTATATTGTTAGACCTGTAATGTTTTAAAATGTATTTTATTAACTCTGGACTGGATGTATGTCTCTAGCAATACGAGGTACTTTCTAAACTATTAAGGGAGGGGTGGTATCCCCATGTTAAGACAAGATGATGGTTGTTTAAATTTTGCATTTTTTTTTTTTTTGGCCTGCAGGGATATTTTGTGTTCATGTGTCCAAAAGAGAATAAATTGGCATTCTTGTGCCAAAAGTTGTTTTTTGTTGTCAAATTTCAAATACATATGGAGTATACTGTAATGGAAACAGACATGGTTGCTTTTTAAAAACAATTTCCTCCATTTAAGAAGTTTGAGAGAGAACAGAGGGGAAACTTAGTGTTTTTAACTCCTGGGTCTCCCTATCTCTAGAAATTGATACTTGGGGATTTGGGAAGAGCTTCTCAGCAAAATTTCACATATGAAAACTTTTATAAGATTCATCAGGTTCTCAGGATAGCTCTTAACAGGAAAATCTATTTGAGTGAAGTTTTGAGAAAAATCTTCAGTCTCCAGAGGGCAGTACAGCCACATACTTTAAGACTAACTTTTCGAGAGGAGGAGCTGTCTAAATTCCCCCAACCTGTGGCTATCCAGTCTTAAGTCCTTAAAAAATTCTCACCACATTTGGGTGAGTCACAGCAGGGATAATGCAGAGATTTTCACAATATGGTACTTATTTTCAGGGAATTTATGGTTTACCAGAGGGACAAGTTCTGCATACAACACACTTTACTACAGGTAGTTGTTTTTTTCCATCAGCACAATATCCCCCTCTCCCCGTTTACCCACTGTCAAACATTTATCACAAACTCAGTATATGCCAAACTCTGCCTAGATGCCAGGAAAATAGAAGAGTAAAAACTTAATCCTTCAAAGAGTTCATTCCAATAGAGCATGGGGTAAGGGAGGCAGTGAGATTAACATTATCTGAGTGCCTAGTATAACCAGTCAGTTTATATTGACGTCTTTACTTCCAGTGACAGTCCTTTCACGCTGATAACAGTATCCCTTTTTTGAAGATGAGGAGTCCGCTTCAAAAAAGATAAATAACACACAGTCCCTGGATGGCATAGGCCTGTCTAATTATTACCCCTGTGGTTGAGCACAAAATGACAGGAACTTAGAAGGAGAAACAACTTTTGCTATGGGGAGTCAGGAAAGACTTTACAGTGGTGGTGAATTTGGGGATAGGTCAGCAGGAGTTTACCAGGTGGACAAAGAGGATGAGGGGATTCTAGACACACTATTCCCATACAGTAGATTGTGGTAGCTGCATTTTTTGTCTAAGTGCTTTCCCTTACTCCTCCTTTGGGTGATGGAATATCTCCTATGGGAATCTCATTATTTAGTGTGTTTCAGGTAAGTCTAAATGACCTTCCCACCTTGTCCCCCACCATATGTGTCATGTTCATGTCCATTCTTGAATCAGTCACTGGGGGATGTACACCAGCTAAGAATGACTAGTGTGTCCACTCCTCTGTGTAAGTGTATGTGTGTGGGGGGGGAGTGGGTGTCAGTGGGTGTGACCAGCAAGTAGGAGAGGCACAGATTATTACAAGCCATATGCCTCTCTCTCCATCTCTTGGCTCTGATTTCCTCTATGTTGACTTTATTCTCCAGAGGCTAGTGACAATCATATAAGGAGAAGAGGTATAAAAGCAGATGAGGAAAGTAGAATCTATATTGCAAATTGACTGGAGAAGAAAAGAAAATAAGTTTAACAAACATATCTGGAGCTCCTATTATGCAGTAGGAAATATGAAAGACACAAGTTATGGCCATGGAAAGGTTCATTTGTAAACTCGGGGTCATACATGTAAGAAAGTAGCTTTGAAAGTTACGTGCCTTGAAAAATGTATACGTGGAACCATGGGATCATTTGGAGAGGTTCCCAACCTAGCTAGGGGATGATAAAGGAAGGCTTCTTAGAGGAAGTGATGAATGAGTTGCCTCATAATGAATAAATACAAGTTTTATAAATGAACTAGGTGGAAGAAGGCATTCTAAGAATTCTCATCATTGGCAAAGTCACAGAGAGAAAAAAAAGATGATGAATTATTTAGATGAATTACAAGTAATTTCAGTACTCTTAGGTCATAAAGGGTGAGGGAGGAAGAGATGATAAATTTGGATGACAGAGGCAAGCACCAGTTCCTGACAGGACAGGACTTGAATGGCATGCTAAGAGGTTAGAGTTTATCCATAGGTGCAGGGGAATAGCACAATCTTATTTGTGTCAGTGATGTAGCAGTAGTGTTGTGGGTACATTGAAGCAGAAGTTTTGCTGAAGGGAAGTTAGAGTTTTATTGTAGTAGCCCTAACAGAAGATGATGAGGGTTGAATTTGAGCAGTGATAGTGCAGTTGGAGAGAAGGGATGAACACAAGAGATTCCAGAAAGTAGAAAAAGCAGAACTTGAAAGTGGACATAGAGAGTGTGGGGAAGAAGGCCGACTCATCGCGACTCCCAGGTTTCTGCCACTGAGAGAATGAACACAGATGAAAAAGAAAATCTGTACCTTATGGGAAGGAGGAAGGTGGTAAGTTCAGTTTTGGACAAATTGGATTTGAAGGTGGTACATGTGGACTGGAGAAAGTTTGGGAGTCATCAGTAAATAGGTGGTGATTAAAACTATTCATACAGGTGTTCAGGAAGATTGTTCAGGGCAAGAAGAAATAAGAAATACGGATTACCGGGGGAGACAGATCTTTAAAAGACAGACACAGAAAGAGGCACATCCAGTTGAGCGCAGACTCTTGATTTCGGCTCAGGTCATAATCTCACGGTTTGTGAGTTCGAGCCCTGCTTCCGGCTCCGCGCTGATAGTAAGGAGCCTGCTTTGGATCCTCTCTCCCTCTCTCTCTGCCCCTCCCATGCTCTCTCTCTCTCTCTCTCAAAAATAAACGAATAAACCTAAAATTTTTTTAAAGTTTAATCTGTATATTATGCATATTTTTATATTTATATTTTTAAGTTTAACCTATATTTTTATATATTAGATATATAATCTATAATTCTTATTATATATAATTATGTAAATATAATTCCTATTATATATAAAATTCCTATTATATATATAATCTCTCTCTCTCTCTCTCTCTCTCTCTCTCTCTTTATATATCTTCCATTAGTTCTATTTTTCTGGAGACTCCTGATTAATATTGAAGGTAACTGCCCTTTTTCTTCTGGCTGTTTCCGGTATCTTCTCTTCCTTTTTGATTTTCAACACTTTGACTATAAAAGGCCTAGGTATCTTTATATGAACCTGCTTGAGACTTTGTCTTATTCATTTTTGTGAAATTGGCACTTAGTGTCTGGCATATAGTTGGTGCTCTTTAATGTATGTTACACACAAAATCCATAGACTATCACAGATATTTAAGGAAGTAATGCTTGAAAAGCCCTCCACCCTATGCTTTGCTCTCCCAGTGGTCCTATCTCATCTAATTCTGAACTCTAGTCTCTGTGATATCTTTCCTTGACTCTGCTCCTTGCCCCTGGACTTGGTTGGCATTTGAACTTGGTGTTTTCTTGTGTTTAATCCTGCCTTTCCCAGCTGCCTTCACTTGGCTGTCCTCAGAGTGTCAGGGTCCTTTGTGACATTAATTCCCCAGTCCCAACCCTGTGTATCGGGGGAGGGGGAGGGCAATTCTGACATTAGGAATAATGAAGAGTTTTAAAATTCTTGTTAAAAAAGATACCATACATAGGGGTGCCTGGGGGGCTCAATCAGTTAAGTGTCTGACTTCAGCTCTGATCTCACAGTTCATGGGTTCAAGCCCCGTGTCAGGCTCTGTGCTGACAGTGCAGAGCCTGGAAACTCCTTCGGATTCTGTGTCTCCCTCTCACTCTGCTCCTCCCCAGTTGTGCTCTGTCTCTCTCAAAAATAAATAAACACTTTTAAAAAATTTTAAAAAGATACCACACACAATGGCAATCTATTTCAAATATTACCTTTCAATGCATACACATTTCTATATAGTTGTAGTCTTAATGCATATAGGGTTTCATATTTCTATTATTTCACTATTACATAATGAAGTTATCCTTTTTCAAGACTGAAGTCATGTCATTTTGCAGTCACAATAATTCATTGGACAACATTTATTGAATACCTACTGCCTACATGACATTGTATTAGGCACTGGGGCTACAAAGATAAATAAAGTTTGGTTTTTCTTCACGCTTCTGAGACTTTTACATGTTTAGAGGAGGAGGAGGTGGAGGAGGAGGAGGAAAGGAAAGGCTACGTCCTCGACAAAAGAAAGCAGCTAAGTGTTGCCACATGTATCACAGGAAGTTCAAGCAGGGACACATGGGAGGGAATATCATAGGTTGTCGTGAAGGCAGGAAGCCTTGAGCTGAGTTTTGAAATACAAGTAGTTTCATCAGTAAGATGGAGGAGATGTTGAGGTTTTAGGGGGATTAATATATCATATGCTCATCCCTACACCAGTTCAGAACCAACTGAAAAATGGACATAGATATCATATAGTTGGACAAAAAGCAAGATGTCAGCTTTATTGCTGGTAAGACGTAGATAAGAGGACTTTCTTAGAAGTGATGGCAAATGAGAGTGCTAAAATTGCCATTTATTTAAGCATGCTTACCTTCACAGCAAGCACAGGGCAACCTTGGTTTTCCACACAAGGCAAGAGTCAACTTTTCCCAGTTTAGTGATTAAAAACTTTAGAATAAAATCAAATTTTTAAAAATCCCATTTATTATATTTTATTTTTTTAAGTTTGTTTGTTTGTTTGTTTTGAGAGAGAGAAAGAGACAAAATGAGCAGGGCAGGGGCAGAGAGAGAGGGGAAGAGAGAGAGAATCCCAAGCAGGCTCCACACTGTCAGCTCAGAGCCCAATGCGGGGCTCGAACCCACGAACTGTGAGATCACCACCTGAGCTGAAACCAAGAGTCAGATGTTTAACCAACTGAGCCACCCGGGCATCCCCAAAAATCCCATTTAAACAGCATCTAAAATATAAAATGCTTAGGGATAAATTTGAACAAAGATGAAAAGATGTGTAAGAACTGTACATTGAAAACTAGAAAACAGGGGCGCCTGGGTGGCTCAGTCGGTTGAGTGTCCGACTTCAGCTCAGGTCACGATCTCACGGTCCGGGAGTTCGAGCCCCACGTCGGGCTCTGGTCTGACGGCCCGGAGCCTGGAGCCTGCTTCCGATTCTGTGTCTCCCTCTCTCTCTGCTCCTCCCCCGTTCATGCTCTGTCTCTGTCTCAAAAATAAATAAATGTTAAAAAAAATTAAAAAAAAAATGAAAACTAGAAAACATTGCTGATGGAAATTAAAGGCCTTCATAAATGGAGAGGTACATTATGATCATGGATCAGAAAACTTAAAAGCATTAAGGTGTTATTTGTACCCAAATTGATCTATAGCTCTAACGCAATCCTAATCAAAATCCAGCAGGCTTTTGGTAGAAATTTACAGCTGATTATTTATTTATTTATTTATTTATTTATTTATTTATTTATTTATTATTTTAAATAGGCTCCATGCCCAATGTGGGGCTTGAACTCATGATATGAGATCAAGAGTTGCATGCTCTACTGAGTGAGTCAGTCAGGCACCCTAGAAATTTATAGCTGATTTTTAAAAATTTATATTGAAACGCAAAGGACCTCAAATAGCTAAAAACAACTTTGAAAAGAAAAACATAGTTGGAGAACTTATGCTACCTGTGGAGGATGGATTCTAAGATGGTCCCACAATCCCCACTTCCTGGTGTTCAGATCTTTGTATAATCCCCTACCCTTGAGTGTGAACAAGGCCTATGGCTTGCTTCAAACCAACAGAACACAGTGACAGGATGTCATTTTGTGATTACATTAAGTTACATAAGACTCATCTTGCTAGCCAACTCACTCTAAAGTGACTCTCTCTCTCTATCTCCACCCCCCTTCCCACTGCTTTTAAACATGTTGGGGAGACACAGGTGGCAAAGAGTTGTGAAGGGCCTCTGGAGCCTCTAGGTGGCCTCCAGCTGCTAGCCAACAAAAAAATGGGAGCTCTTGGTTATACAGCCACAATGAACTGAATGATGCACACAAGCTGGAAAGTAGATTTTTTTCCTAGTCAAGCTTCTAGATGAGAATCCAGGCCTGGCCTACATTTTGATTGCACCCTGTGAGATGCTAAGCAGAGGATCTAGCTAAGCTCTGCCTGGACTCCTGACTCACAGAGACTGTGCCATAATAAATATGTGTTATTTTAAGCCTCTAAATTTGTGACAATTCTTATGCAACAATAGATAACTAGTACAATACCTGATCTCAAGACTTATTATAAAGTTACAATAATCAACAGTGTGGTATTGGCATAAAGATAGACAGATAGATATATGAAACAGAATGGAGTCCAGAAATAGACCCATACATATGGTCAATTGATTCTCAACACAAGTGCCAGGACAATGTAATGAGGGCAATCTTTTCAATAACTGTATAGGCTTGTGAAAATAAAAGAAAAAAAAAGAACTTTGACTTTACTTCTCACTATATACAACAAATAGCTCATAATGGGTAGATAATAGACCTAAATGTAAAAGCTAAAAACTTCTAAAACTATAAAACTTCCAGAAGAAAACATGGAAGAAAACCTTAAATTCCCTTGTATTTGGCAAATATTTTATTTTTTTAAGTTTTTAAAAAAACATTTATTCATTTTTGAGAGAGAGAGAGGCAGAGGGTGAGCGGGGGAGGGGCAGAGAGAGACACACACACACACAGAATCTGAAGCAGGCTCCAGGCTCCGAGCTGTCAGCACAGAGCCCAACGCGGGGCTCAAACGCACGAACCATGAGATCATGACCTGAGCCGAGGTCGGACGCTTAACCGACTGAGCCACCCAGGTGCCCGCTGATTTTTAAAACATAACACAAAAGCCATCAATTATAACAGAAAAAAAAATTTCAATAAGTTTGGTTCCATGGAAATTAAAATTTTTTGCTCTTCAAAACATTGTTATGAAAATGAAGGGCAAGCCATAATCAAAAGAAAATATATGCAAAGCATGTATCTGCTAAAGGACTTGTATCGAGAATATATGAGGAATTCTTACAATTTAACAAGACAGATAACCCGATTTAAAAATGGCTAAAATATCTGAACAGACACTTCAACTGAGAAAATATACAAATGACAAATAAGCACGTGAAAAGATGATAAACATAATTCGTCATTAAGAAAGTGTAAATTGAAACCACAATGAGATACCACCATACTCCCACTGGAAAACTAAAATTAGAAAGACTGAGCACACCAAGTATTTGGGAAGATGTGGAGCACCAAAAATCCTCACACACTTCTGGTGAGAGTGTAAAATAATGCAATTGTTTGGAAAACGGTTTGGCTGCTATTTTTTTTTTAAATTTTTTTTAACGTTTATTTATTTTTGAGACAGAGAGAGACAGAGCATGAACAGTGGAGGGGCAGAGAGAGAGGGAGACACAGAATCTGAAACAGGCTGCAGGCTCTGAGCGGTCAGCACAGAACCCGATGCGGGGCTCGAACTCACGGACCGTGAGATCATGACCTGAGCCAAAGTCGGACGCTTAACCGACTGAGCCACCCAGGCGCCCCAGTTTGGCTGTTTCTTAAAAAGTTCTTTAAGATCTTCTTTAAAAGTTATGCACCTTCTGTGAGACCTAACCATTCCATTCCCAGGTGTTTTCTCAAGTAAATATCCAAAAGACTTGCAGGAAAATACTAATAGCTTTTTATTTGTTCATTTGTTGTTGTTTTTAAATTCCAATATAATTAATGTACAGTGTTATATTAGTTTCAGGTGTAAATATAGTGATTCAACAATTCTGAACGTTACTCAGTGCTCATCACCGTAAGTGTACTCTTAATCCCCTTCATTTATTTCACCCATTCCCCTGCCCCCCACCTCCCCTTTGGCAACCACCAGTTTTTTTCTCTATATTTAAGAGTCTGGGTTTTTTGTTTGTTTGTTTGTTTATCTCTTTTTTGTCTTCTTAAATTCCACATATGACTGAAATCATATGGTATTGTCTTTCTCTGGCTTATTTCACTCAGCATTATACCCTCCAGATCCATCCATGTTGCTGCAAATGGCAAGATTTCATTCTTTTTTACAGCTGAGTAATATTCGTGTGTGTGTGTGTGTGTGTGTGTGTGTGTGTGTGTGTGCACGCGCGCGCGCACCCCACATCCTCTTTATCCATTCATCTATGGATGAACGCTTGGGTTGCTTCCATAATTTGGCTATTGTAAATAACGCTGCAATAAACATAGGGGTGCATATGTTTTTTTGAATTAGTGTTTTTGTCATAGCTGTTTTGTTTCTAAGGACCTAAAGCTGAAAACAACCCAAATGCCCATCAACATGTGAATGAATAAACAAATGGTCATATGTCTATATAATGGAAGACTCTGCGGCATTAAAAGTAAGGAATATTGATACAACATGGATGAATTATAAAATAATTACGGTATGTGAAAGAAACAACCAAAAAAAAAAAAAGAATTTATCTTGGTTATATAAAACAGTAGAAAAACTAAAACCTATGGCACAGAGAAACAGATCAGTGTTCGGGGTGGCAGGGAGGCCAAGAAGAACCAGAGGCAGGATTATAAATGCGCGGGAGCAGACTTTTGAAGGGGATAGATATGTTCCTCCGTGTCTTGATTGTGGTGACAGATTCACCACATGTATTTTATTCAAACCTCACTGGATTGCACACTTCCAATATATGCAGTTTATTGAGTATCAGTTGAACGGGGTGAGGTGGGGGTAAGCAAGAACACGCTTTCAGGAGACCTCAGTGGCGGGAATTAGGGGCGGGGGCGGAGCTAGGCCGCGCAGGCTCAGTCCTCCTTTCATGCTCACCAATCAGATCCCTGTTGGGCGACCTGGTGCAGCTGCGGCGGTGTGCATTAGCGAGGGGACGCCATGGCGCGCGGCAGCTTGGCGAAGCGCGGGCTGCGAGCTTGCTTGAGGCCTGCTCGAAACTCGGTGGCTTTTTATCATGAGGGCCCACGGGAGCCATTGGAGGACTCAAACCAGGCAAGTGGTATAACCCATGTTCAGTTTGAACTAATATTTTGAAGCTGTGTGGAAAATGGGCTCGAGAGTGGGGAACGACCTGTCGGGAGGTTGTGGTAATTTTTCCCTCTCGCTGTTGGGTCTCCCCCATTCAACCGTGAATTCTGGACGAAAAGGACGGTTTCGCATTTGTCGCCAACGTGACTCCTACATGCATCCCGGCCCCGTGGCTGGTGGTCACTGAATTTCTGTGGAAGGGGTTGAGTCGTCTACGGTCACACAGCTCCCAAGAGCCAGGATTCAGAAGTAGCGCTTTTTGACTCCCGGCCTTGAGGCCTTTCTTCCCAAGCGTAATGAACATCTAGACAATATTCGATTTTCATTTGGGGATTCGTCCGTGTCGTCGGTGCAACGATTTTGCCAGCCGTGAAATGCCCATTGTAAATTATGAGGGGTTTCCGAGACTCTGTGGAGGGGTGGGCGTGTTTTGAAAACTACACAAGAGGGGCGCCCGGGGCCTGGGTGGCTCAGTCGGTTGAATGGCCGACTTCGGCTCAGGTCATGATCTCGCGGTCCGTGAGTTCGAGCCCCGCGTAGGGCTCTGGGCTGATGGCTCAGAGCCTGGAGCCTGTTTCAGATTCTGTGTCTCCCTCCCCCGTTCATGCTCTGTCTCTCTCTGTCTCAAGAATAAATAAACGTTAAAATAAATAAATAAATAAATAAATAAATAAATAAATAAATAAATAAATAAAACACAAGATTGACACAGCAGGATTGAGTCAGACTAGGGCACCTGCCTTTTCGAGGCCCTGCATTTGGCGCGGAATGTGTCAATGAGGACATTGTCACTGTTGTCTTTCTCGTACAACAGACAGCGAAATTGTCACTGCTGTCCTGTACAACAAAGAAATAACAAAAAGGGGTGCCAAGTGCCCTGAGAGCAAGTTCTAAGCTCTTTTTTTCCCTCCGGAAATTTTACCATCATGTGCTCTTGTTCGGGTTTTTTGTTTGTTTGTTTGTTTGTTTTCCTTTGGGTGTACTAAGCACAGAATGGCCCCTTTGTGGGAATTTGTGTCCTTTAGTTCTGAGAAAGTATTTTGTATTAGATTTTGGATGATTTCTTCTCCATTTTTTTTCTCCTCTTTCCTAAACTGGATCTTTTATTGTTCGGATGTGGGACCTAATGAATGGCTCCTCTAATTTTCTTAAAATTTTCACTTTTGTTTTCCGACTCTCTTTTCTGTTGTTGTTGCTGTTGTTCTACTTTCTGGGATAAATTTCCCCTTTTCTTTAATGTATGAATTTAAAGTTTTTGCTATATTTACATTTTCTCTAAATTGTTCCCATTAGAATCTCCTTGTAGTTTGATTACTGCAGTATCTTTTATCTTTCTGAGAGTATAAAATGCAATTGGGAGGCTAGTTTTCTTGCATTCCCTTTGTGTGATCTCTGTTTCCTTTGAGTTGTGTTTACTGTTTGCTTTGTTCTCTGACTTTCATGTTGAGGAACCTTCGAATAATAGTATTAGCTACCATTTATTGAGTACTTTAGTGTTATGGGCAAATTTCTAAGCTCTTACAAATATTAATTTATTTAATCCTCATAACAACTAATGAAGTGGATGTCACTACCCTCAATTTATGAATGCTAAAATGAAGGAAATGAGAGCATGCATAGCTTTTTAAATAAAAGTAACACAGCTTGTAAGTGGTGAAGATATTTATCAAGGCAGTCTAGGGCATGTGTTCTTTTTTTTTTTTTCTTTATTTTTAATTTACACGCAAGTTAGCATATAGTGCAATAATGATTTCAGGAGTAGAATCCAGTGATTCATCCCCTACATATAACACCTATATAACATCCTAACAAGTGTCCTCCTTTTTAAAAAAAAGTGTTTTTTTAACGTTTATTTTTGAAGGAGAGGGAGAAAGAGCGTGAGCAGGAGGGGGGCAGAGAGAGAGGGAGACACAGAATCTGAAGCAGGCTCCAGGCTCTGAGCTATCAGCACAGAGCCTGATGCAGGGCTTGAACTCACGAGCTGTGAGATCATGACCTGAGCTGAAGTCAGATGCTTAACGGACTGAGCCACCCAGGTGCCTCCTAACAAGTGTTTTCCTTAATACCCCTTGCCCATTTGGCCCTTCCCCCCACCCACAGCCCCTCCAACAACCCTCAGTTTGTTCTCTTATATTTTGTCCCCCTCCCTGTTTTTATATTATTTTTGCTTCCCTTCTCTTAGGTTCATCTGTTTTGTATCTTAAATTCCACATATGAGTGAAGTCATATGATATCTGTCTTTCTCTGACTGACTTATTTCACTTAGCATAATACCTAGTTCCATCCACATTGTTGCAAATGGCAGGATTTAATTCTTTTTGATTGATAAGTAATACCCTATTGTATAAATATACCACATCTTCTTTATCCATTCATTTATCATTGGACATTTGGGCTCTTTCCATACTTTGGCTATTGTCAATAGCTTAGCTATAAACATTGGGGTGCATGTGCTAGGGCATGTGTTCTTAAACCACTATTGTATACTGCCTCATATTTAAGAGTGAGACTTGGGTTCTGGTTATTGATGGTGGATTACACAACCACATTAACCTGTTTCCTCAATTACCCCCACAAAAACAATAATAAGTGGATATTTTAAAAAAGGTACAAACTCATAAGGGCATAGAATAGAGGAGAGGAGTAAACAGGAACAAATTTTTGGAAGTTAGAAATCCTGTGCATCAGTGGTAGCTGACTTTGCACATCCTAGAAAGCTATATCCTAAAGTGATGTGGGAGAAAACCAAAAGGCAAACCAGGTTAACCTGCAGACCACCTTCTTTCTCTCTCCCAGCCTCTTTCTCACACAGACACAGACACCCACAGGTTAGGAATTGGAGGAACCAAAAACCTGTTGGCCTGGAGATAAAGGTGGGTCTTAAAAAGGGAAGATAGGTTGAAAGAATGGTAAAAATCTGCCCAGATCTTTTTCCACTTTACAGCAGTCAGCTGACTGCTCATCTGGGCTATATCTAACCTCAAAGAAGTCTGAAGGTTTATTCTCTGGGGAGGATAAAACACAATCTTAGTCTGGGAGATATTAAGTATAATTGAGGTAAGAAGTATCGCACTGAATATAGGCAGTAAGTGAATGTATACACATTAAGCTGAGCCACTGCTCTAAACGTTTTATGTGTAGTAAACAATTTAATTCTCCCAACATCTGTATAGAGGTGGGTGTTGTTTTTCCTAGATTTACAGATGAGAAAACTGAGGCACAGTGAAATTAAATTAGTTGTCTAAGATCACACAGATAATTACAAAAGAATATTCATAATGTATGTATGGTATAAAGAAAAATGCTATAGTGAACACCTATTACCATTTAGTTTATCACAAAAAAGAAAAAGGGAGAATATTACTTAGACCTTTTTTTTTTTGCCTTGTACTATTTTATTTTGTTCTTTTTTTTTAATGTTTATTTATTTTTGAGAGAGAGAGAGGAGAGAGAGTACAAGCAAGGGAAGGGCAGAGAGAGAGAGAGAGAGAGAGAGAGAGAGAGACAGAATCTGAAGCAGGCTCCAGGCTCCAACCTGTCAGCTCGGAGCCTGATGCAAGGCTCAGACCCACAAACTGAGATCATGACCTGAGCTGAAGATGGACACTTAATCAACTGAGCCACCCAAGTGCCCCCCTCTTTTATTTTGTTCTTAACTTTAACTTTTGAAATGTGTTCCTTCAAAATCCAGTCCTATTTTTTCCTCTCTTGGATGTAACTACTACCTTGAAATTTGGGTCTACCATTCCCTTGCTTTTCTATGTTGTTTAGTACATATAATTTTGTTCTTTTATTAATGTTTTTTCATATTTATTTATTTTGAGAGAGAGTGAGAGCAGGGGTGAGGGCAGAGAGAGAGAGAGGGAGAGAGAGAATCCCCAGCAGGCTCTGAGTTATCAACACAGAGCCTGAGTTGGGGCTCAATCTTATGAACTGTGAGATCATGACCTGAGGCAAAATCAAGAGTCAGGTGCTTAACTGACTGAGCCACCCAGGCACCCCACATATAAAACCGTGTTGTATATCTAAAACATATTTTTAAATTTTATTTATTTATTTTGAAAGAGAGAGGCAGGATGGGGGAGAGAGAAGAGAATCTCAAGCACTGATAGTGCAGAGCCTGATGTGGGGCTCGAACCTATGAACCATGAGATCGTGACCTGAGCTGAAACCAAGAGTTGAATGCTTAACTGACTGAACCACCCAGGCATCCCTGAATATTTTTTTTTAGGTTTATTTATTTATTTTGAGAGAAAGAGAGAGTGCATGAGAGGGGCAGATAGAGAGGGAGAGAGAGAGAGAATCCCAAGCAAGCCCCAAACCCGCAGCGTGGAGCCCGTGTGGAGCCGAACATGGGGCTCAAACTCATGAGCTGTGAGATCATGACCTAAGCCAAAACCAAGAGTTGGATGTTTAACTGACTGAGCTACCCAGGCATTCCTACTTTTGCATATTTTAAATTTTTACGTAGACTCATACTCTGTGCATTCTCTTGCAGCTTGTTTTGTCACTCAATATTATGTTTCTGAGATTATATATATCCAACTTTATTTATTCTACTATGGTTGGAGTTAGTGTTTTCAGTATTCTGCTGTTATAAACAGTGCTACTAAGAACATTCTTATGCATATCTCCTCTTGGCAAAAGCAGAAGTTTCTCTGGACCAAAATTGCTGGGTTGTAGGGTATGCACATTTTCAGTTTTACGAAATAGTGTGTTGGTTGTACCAATATATACTCACCAAGAGGATGTAAGAGTTCTCATTATTCTACCTCCTTATGTTTTACCCAATTTAGTGGGTAAAATTGATGTCTCACCCTGATTTTACTTTGTATTTTTCTCTTTAAAAATAATGAGGCTGAACTTTTTATATGGTTTTTCATTCTGCATGTTTCCTCTTCTGTGATATGGCTGTTCATGAGTTTTGCCTTTAAAAATATATATAAATTGGGGCCCCTGGATAGTTCTGTGCTGATAGCAGGGAGCCTGCTTGGGATTCTCTCTCTTTTTCTCTACCTCTCCCCCGCTTGTGCACATGCACATACATTCTCTCTCAAAATAAACATCAAAAAAATTAAATAAAATTACAAAAAAATATATAGGGACACCTCAGTTAAACATCTGACTTTGGCTCAGATCCCACATTGGGTGAGCTTGAGACCTGCTTTGGGTAGAAAAAAAAAAAACAAAACATAAGCCTTGCTTTGGGTGAGCCCTGTTTCTCTCTCTCTCCCTCTGCCCCTCGCTCACTTGTGCCCTCTCTCTCTCTCAAAAAAAAGAAAAATATATATAATTGTTTTTCATACTCATTTGTAGGAGTTAATATATATTGGCTACTCACAATTTGGTGGTTATATATATTGTCAATATTTGTTTTTGCCATGTCTTCACTTTCTTTATAATCTTTTGATTAAAGATTTTAAATTTAATTTAGTTGAATTCATAGTCTTTTAAAAAAATGGTTAGTATGTTTTTAAAAAAAATTTTTTTTAACATTTATTTATTATTGAGAGACAGAGACAGACAGAGCATGAGCATGGGAGGCGCAGAGAGAGGGGGAGACACAGAATCCAAAGCAGGATCCAGGCTCTGAGCTGTCAGTACAGAGCCCAACGTGGGACTCGAACTCACAAACCCTGAGATCATGACCTGAGCCGAGATCAAGATCAGACCGTTTACCGACTGAGCCCCCCAGGCACCCCAGTTAGTATGTTTTTAGTTATTATTTTGTGCTTAAGAAATTCTTTCTCAAGTTACTTATATTTTTTCCTACATATTTTTCAAAACTTGCTGTTCACAGGAGTTAATTTTTGTGCATAGAGTGACATAAGTCTCCAATTTTTAATTTTTCCATATAGATAATCAGTTGTCTAAGTACCATTATTGACAAATTTGTCCTTTGGTGGTCTGAAATTCCACCTCAATATTGTGTCCATACGTTCATGAGTCTGTTTCCAGAGTAGAGTTATCTAACCCTAAGCCAATTTAACCCTAAGCAACTACCTCACTGTCTTTAGTTACTGTAGTTGTGTAATAAAACTTGGTATCTGATAGGACAGATTCCTCCACCTTATTATTTTTCATCATAAGTGTTTTTCTGTTCTTTGGGACTCTATTCATCTATACATATTTCAAAATAACCTTTTCAAGTTCTAAAACACAGAGTTACACAGACTTGATGGAACTTTTATTATGATTGCTTTGAATCTGTAGATGAATTCGAGAATAAAATAATGAGGTTTTCTAGGAGCAGAGTTTTTTTCCTCCATTTTTTAGGTCTTTTATTTTATTATTTAAAAACAGTTTTTTTAAATGTTTATTTTTGAGAGAGACAGAGTGTGAGTGGAGGAGGGGCAGAGAGAGAGGAAGACAGAATCTGAAGTGGGCTCCAGGCTCTGAGCTGTCAGCACAGAGCCCAGCGTGGGGCTCGAACCCATGAACTGTGAGATCATGACCTGAGCTGAAGTCGGATGCTTAACCAACTGAACCACCCAGGTGCCCCTTAGGTGTTTTAAAATGTTTGTTCTAAAAAAAAAATAACAAATCGTGTTTTGTTTTGTTTTTTAACTTTTTCAATGTTTATTTATTTTTGAGAGAGAGACAGAGACAGAGGATGAGCAGGGGAGGGGCAGAGAGAAAGGGAGACACAGAAATTCCAGGCAGGCTCCAGGCTCTAAGCTGCCAGCACAGAGCCTGACGTAGGGCTCAAACCCACGAACCAGGAGATCATGACCTGAGCTGAGGTCAGAGGCTTAACCCACTGAGCCATCCAGGTCCCCCCAGAAACCCTGTTTTTCAATAAAATTTTTGTAATTTCTTTTATACAGGTCTTGTATAGCTTTTGTCAGATTTATTCCTTGGTACCTTCCCCGCCCCCCTTGGTACCTTCTTATTTCTTTTTTTTAAATCTTTTTAAAAACATTTTTTAAAATGCTTATTTATTTTTGAGAGAGAGAGACAGTCCATGAGCAGGGGAGGGGAATTAAAAGTGGAATTAAAAGTCAAAGAGTAGAAACATCATTATGACTGTTGATAAATACTGCCAGTTTGCTTTCCAATATATCATATAAAATGCCAGTGTACCAGTTCCATCACCATATCTGATGCAATGTGGCTCATTTTCTGTTTTCATTTACTTTCCTCTTCATTTTCTATCTTATTTACTATTTTTTAAAAGGATAAGGGAAAGTGAAACCATGAGAAAAGAAAAAAATAAGGACCTGTGCCAGGAACAGAGCAGAGAATCATAGGAATTATCATATATTCAGCACCTATAAGTACTAAGTTCTTTGGTGTTGGCCATTTATTAATTAATTTAATTCTCCCACAACTCTGAGGTATTTACAGATGAGGAAATGACAGTTGATAATGGTACTATGGCTTGCTTAAGGTCACACATCCTCATGTGGTAGAGCTGAGATTTGACCCAAGTTTGTCTAATTCCTAGTGTTTCAGTATGTAACTGGGTGGAATTAAAAGTCAAAGAGTAGAAGCATCATTATGACTGTTGATAAATACTGCCAGTTTGCTTTCCAATATATCGTTTCCAATATATCGTATAAAATGCCAGTGTACCAGTTCCATCACCATATCTTGATCATTAAGTAATAAGACTTTTTTTTTTAGTTTATTTTTGAGAGAGAGAGGGAGAGAGTGTGTGTGCATGGGGGGAGGGGCAGAGAGAGAGGGAGAGAGAGAGAATCCCAAGCAGGCTCCACACTGTCAGCGCAGAGCCTGATGTGGGTCTCAAACTCAGGAACCATGAGATCATGACCTGAGCCGAAGTTGGACACTTAACTGACTGAGCCACCCAGGTGCCCCATAAGATTTTTTAAATTCATGGGTATATAATTATTATTCTGTGTCGACTTTCTTTTAAATATTTTTTAATGTTTATTTTTGAGAGAGAGACAGTGTGTGAGCAGGGGAGGGACAGAGAGAAGGGAAATACAGAATCTGAGGCAGGCTTCAGGCTCTAAGCTGTCACAGAGCTTGACGTGGGGCTTGAATCCATGAACTGTGAGAGCATGGCCTGAGCCGAAGTTGGATGCTTAATCAACTGAGCTATCCATGCTCCCCTGTGTTGACTTTCTAATGAATGAATGTTAATTATATAGTTGTACTTGTGGAGGCTGTCTTTTTCCTTGGTGCATTGATACACTGACACTATATTTATTGTAAATATTTTTCCATTGAGCTTCTTTATGGATTAATGAAGGTGAAGGAAGGAAGATAGTAGGAATTAATTCTGCACATGTCCTTTCCACTAATCAACAGCCTGGTAACATCCACCCAGATAGATTCTGGGTTGAAAGTCAAATTATTAGTTTACATTTTCTAGCAGTAATGACAGGACACCACAGGTTGACTGCCATCTTTGGGATTCATATGTTATGGTATATCTACATCTATTTTTATATCAGAGACCATGCCTTTCCTGGTCATACCTGACTTCGATATGTTATAATTCTTTCTAGACTTGGATGTTCCTAAGATTCTCCAACCCACTCAGGGTTAGCCTGTCCAAAGGGATCTCCTGTTATGCTAGGGCAAGTTTAGAGTTTGGGGACCTCCATCTGGGTTAGTTCACTTCCATCCTGAGTGGAACTGAACTATGAATCTAAGTGGAACTACACTGTGACTCTGCCTTGGGTGTCAGAACCAGGGACAGCTCCTTTTGTCCCTCCCCCAGCTACCCTTCCTTTGGCTTCTGCCTGGGAGAGAGTGGGCAGATTTGGGCATGGTGTACTTCTCTAGGCTCTTATTACTGTTCTTGTTTCCATCTTTATGCTGGAATATTAGTAGTGATAGTTCCTGGAATATGGCTATTTCTCACCTTTATTCTCTACTAATGATGCTTAGTATGCCTTCCTCTCATCCTTCCTTTGCCTGGCTAATTCCTGCTTACCCTCCCAGGCCTGTTTAAGTAGTATCTCTTCTAGGAAACGTACCCAGATTACCCCAGACTGGGTTAGATATATATCTTCCTAGTTCCCATGGTGCTCATGTTGCCTCTGTCATTACACCCGGAATTGCATTGAAATGACCGTTAGTGTTGTCCAGTATAATAGCCACTAGCCACATGTATTAAACACTTAGAAGTGTGACTGGTCTGAATTGTGATGTGCTACAAATGTAAAATATACCCAAATTTCAAAGACTGCTATAAAAAAAAGAATGTAAATATTAATGATTTTTTATATTGATGACATGTTGAAATAATATTTGGGGTTAAATAAAATATATTATTACAATAAATTTGACCTGTTTCCTTTTTATTTTTTATAACGTGGCTACTAGAAAATCTGAGATTATGTATGCATCTTGCATGATATTTGTATTGGATAGCACTGATCTATATATTTATCTCTTCTTAGGGGTAGGAACTGGCCGGAATCCATCCTTATCTCTGTATTTCTGGAGCACAATACATGGGGTTGGGTGGGTATACCTGATGCTAGTCCTCAGAACTTGGTACTGGAGTAGCAAGGGTCCAACAGACATTATTACATTATTTGCTTTTTCCATCCGGGAGCTTGACCTCTCTCTACTCAGGCTTTTTTTATATGTCCTTTATTGATTCTTACAGATTTTCTCATAGTCCACAAATATTTCTTATTAAGTTTATTTCTAAGTATTTTGAATTGGATATTGTATTATTATATTTTCTAATTAGTTATTACTTGCACCAGCAGTGAATGCTACAGATTTTTGCTTATTTTCCTGAATCTTTCCACTTACTTAGTCTTACTAGTTTTAGTAAGACTATGTATTTTCTTGTTACATAATTGCATCAACTACAATAAAGATATTTTCTTATATACTTAAGTTTATATTTCTCTTTCTACCACTCCTGCCCCTCCTCTCTCTTTCCTGGTTAGAATATCTAAACCAGTATTAAAATAGTGTTAGTGGTGTAGACTGACCTTATTTGTTCCTGTTTTAAAGGGAAAGTATCTACTGCTTCTTCACTAGCTAAAAATATTATCTTATCAAGGATGAGTGATTTTAATTATTTTATTTTAATGGGTATTAAAATTTATAAAATATTTTTATCTATTACTATTATCATGTTTATTTTTTATTAATCTACATACATGATATATTAAGGTATTTATTTTTTTATTTTTTTTTAAATTTTTTAATGAGTTTTTTTTTTAACGTTTATTTATTTTTGAGACAGAGAGAGACAGAGCATGAACGGGGGAGGGTCAGAGAGAGAGGAAGACACAGAATCTGAAACAGGCTCCAGGCTCTGAGCTATCAGCACAGAGCCTGACGCGGGGCTTGAACTCACGAACCGCGAGATCATGACCTGAACCGAAGTCGGACGCTCAACCGACTGAGCCACCCAGGCTCCCCAGTATTTCTTTATTTTTGAACTATCCCTGAATTACCCTTATGTTTGTGATATGCTTTTATTTTAATAATATTATATAGTGTTGTGATTAAGAGTGTTGACCCTGAAGCCATCCAACTGAGTTCAAGTTCTGCCTCTGCTAGTTGCAAGTTGTATGATCTTGGGCATATTACTTATCTGTGTCTCCATTTTTAGTAATAGTACCTGCCTTTGCTGGTTATTTACCTATTGCTTCTCAGCCCAAACCCACCTACCTGTTCTATGATGCACCAGGATTTTTGGGAAGATTACGTGAGTTAACATATGGGAAGTATTGGAATAGTACCTGGCACTTAATATTAAGTAAACACTTAAGGTTAGCTATTGTTGGGGTGCCTGGCTGGTTCATTTGGTAGAGTATGCAACCCTTGATCTCAAGGTTGTGAGTTTGAGCACCACCTTTGGCATGGAGTTTACTTAAAAAAAAGTTATTCTTATCATAATTTTAATTAATCTCATAGAATTCTACATGCTAGTATTTGACTTGCAATTTTTGCATCCATATTCTTGAGATCTCTTTTTATAATATCATCTGATAAGAGATGAAGATCTATACCTGCAATTGTGAACAGACTAGGAAAATTCCTCTTTCTCCCATGTCCTAGATCCATTCATATAACATGGAACAGAATTATTTCTTTCAGGAATGGTTGGAAGTATTAAACAGTGAACTTTCTGGGCCAGATTTTTTTGTCATTTTTGATAACTTTCTCAGTGTCCTCTGTAATTGTTGCTCAGTTCTTGCTTTTGAGTCCTTGTTTTGCATTTTTTAAAGAAAAAATATGTAATTTTAAATTTTACTCAGGGTTTCAAATTCAGTAGTCTATAGTTGTGTAAAAAGTTCCCTTTTATTTATTAAATCTCTGTGATAAGCTTTAAAATTTGGGAGTGATAGATTTGTTCACTGCTTTGATTGTGATGATGGTTTCATAGGTTGACACATAAGTTAGAATTGACTAAATTGTACACTATATATATATATGCATGCAATTTAGTGTATGCCAATTATACCTTAATTTAAAGATTAATTTTTTGGGGTGCTTGGGTGGCTCAGTTAGTTGGATGTCCTGATTTTTGATTTCCGCTCAGGTCATGATCTCGTGGTTCCTGGGATTGAGCCCTATGTTGGGCCCCACGCTGACAGCACAGAGCTTGCTTGGGATTTTCTCTCTCCCTCTCTCTCTGCCCCTCCCCTGTGTGCACACTTTCTTTCTCTTTCTTTCTCTCTCAAAATAAATAAACTTTAAAAAAACGATAATTTTTAAAAAGTCTACCAATTTCATAAGTCTTTTCAAGGTACCAGTTGACATTTATTAACTCTATTGTTCATAATTTCTGATTTTTAAAATTATGTCCTGAAATATATGAGAAATATATTTTATTTATTGCTATGTTTTATTTTAGAGAGAGTGCATGAGGTGGGGAGAGGGGCATAAAGAGAGAAACTTAAGAAGGCTCCATGCTCAGCATGATACCTGACTCAGGGCTCCTTCTCATGACCCTGGGATCATGACCTGAGCAGAAATCAGGAGTCTGATGCTCAACCGATTGAGCCACCCAGGCACTCCTATATTTTACTATAGATAAAAAGAGATGGTGCATGCAAGAGCTGTTGGTGATTCATTTCAGATAGTAGGGTATATGATTTGTTTCTTGTCTATTTTAATAACTTGATCTTATTGTTCCCAGGCTGTATTTTAAATATAAAAAGAGCAAACTATAGATGGAGATTCAGTTTTTTGTTTTTTGTTCTTTTTTTCCCCAGGTCATTCTTGTTGTTTTGTGGCCAGGAAAGTCAGGCCATAGAGAAAGGTATATAATAAGTGGAAAGACCTGGGCTCTGGCCCACACAACAGAGGCCCTTGAGTGTGAGTTGGTGGTACACAGAGATGCAAGGATTGAACTGCAAATAGCCAAGGACCCAATAACTCTCCGGGAAAGTATATTAGGAATTACTGGAAGAATTTTACATAAAAATACCAAAATGCTGTCAGGATTTCCTTTATACTCTACTACTTTGCCTACCCTAGAGTGAAACTCATGATGATGGAGACAGTCTGCAGAAAGGCCAGGGCCAGGCTTGACTCCACTAGCCACTTTGGAGATGGGTCAGAATAGTAACCAATGGCTTTCCATAAAGTTAAGTGTGAGGCTTGGTATTTACAACAGGGGATTCATACTCTTCTAATGGAATGCTGAGCTTCTAGCTTAGTTGTGCCAAGGCAAAGGTCTTGCTATTTCTGAGGTTGTTTTGAAGCCATCTGTTTCAGTCAGATCAACCCATATTTACTGATCATTCTAGGCATAGCTTGCGCCAGGCACTAACAGGGGACAAAGATGCATCTGATTTGGTCCCTGTTCTTCAGGAGCTTAGAATATAGTGCAAGAGGCAGACAGTGATTATGATAGTGGCTAATACTTTGTCTGCATCCTTCTAGGTACTGTTCTAAGTCCTTTATATGTATTAACAGCAGCCCAATGAGGTAGATGCTATTTCACCCCCTAAAATGGGAGAGGAAGGAATTGAAATACAGAGAAATTAAGTAATTTGCCCCCTGTTACACAGCTAGTAAATGGCAGCACCAGGATTAAAGCCAAAACAGTCTGGCTCTAGAGTCTTTTTTCTTTATACTGTAAAGCAATAGTTCTCAGAGTGTGGTTCCTAGATCATCAGCACCAGCCTTATCAGGCAACTTATTAGAAATGCACCCTGAAAAAAAAAAGAAATGCACGTTCTTGGGTCTTACCCAAGACCTACTGAATCACAAACTCTGGAGGTGGGGCTCAGCAATCTATGTTTTAACAAGCACTCCAGGTGATTCTGATACTTGTATTTGAGAACCTCTGCTAGAGAGAAGCAAGGCACACTATGGTTAGTGTCAGAAATTAACCTTTCTATGGGTAGAGACTGGGTATGTTCTCTCTCTTAAGTTCCTAGCCTTCTGCACAGTATCTAGTGTAAAGTAGGCATCAAAAAATATATATGGGTGAATACATATGAATATATGGGAAAGTTACCACTTCTCAACTGCAGCCGACTGAATGGGAGGAATTGTCCCAGGCACTGTGAGACTAGCATGGAAGTAGTTGTGTTACTTTTGGCAAGGTATGAACTAGCACCAAGGATCTGCAGTAGCACAAGGAGCCTTCAGAATGGCAGAGTCATGTGAGAGCAAGTCAGGAGGTAAACATGTCAGGACTTGGTGAACAGCTGAATGGGGGCAAGAAACAAGGAGGAGAAACTGTCGGTTCTGGGATGAAGGCACCATTTGCAGAGAAAGGAGGCATAGAACAAGCACATTTGTGGGGGAAAGATAAAGAGTTTGATTTTGGACTCCAAATTTGAAGTGCTGGAGATCCAGGTGGAGCTGTCCAGCATACACTTGGAAATATGAGTCTAAGACGTGGCTGGAGATAGAGATTTGGAGAGATAGTTGAGCCATAAGAATGGATGAGACCTTCAAGGGAAAAGGAGGGAGAAATGAAAAGAGAGCTGGATTTGAAACCACAGTGAACACTGTTATTCAGTGGGGCAGAAAGGCAACAGGGAGCCCTTGAAGAAGACTGAAAAGGATTTAGGCAATAGGAGACCTCAGAAAATTATGGAGTCTATGTAAGGCTCAAAAAGGAAGGGGAGGCCAGTGTCAGATGCCACGGAGAAATAATCAAAAATTATCTTTTGGATTTTGACACTAAAAGTATTTTAAGTCACGTGGTGAGTGCAGAAGCAGATTGACCGAATTCAGGGGTGAGCTCCGGATGAAAAAGCGGAGGCAGGTTCTTCCAAGGTCCCACAGATTGAACTCTGTAGCCACGCTTAAGTTGAGACTGTGACATCTTCCAGCGTAGGCAGGGTCTCTTTCGCATCTGTGGTCCCAGCGCCCAGCACACGGCCTGGAAGAGAGGGTGGCGTCAGTGAGTTCATTGACTAGGGACGGAGAAAGGCTTCGCGGAGGCAGTCTCTTTGCAGCCGAGGCTCGAAGGATGAGGGTGATTGGGAGGAGAGGTGGGAGGCAGGGCCCCTGGGTGATGGGGTGCTCCGAGTGTGTGAGGGGGACCTGGGAATGAGGTGGGGTTTCTGTGATGTGCGTGTGGTTGTGTGCAAATGGGAGGAGGCTGTGTGTAGATTTGGAGAGACCTATTTGGGTAAAAGACACAGGGCCAGAGCTGCTGCGGGGTGGGGGGGGTGTTTCCCCTGCTCCACCCCACTTACGCTGCTGCGCGATTCCGCGGCGCCTCTACCGGAGCCCTCCCGCCAGGCTGCATGGCGATGGGTGACCGCCAGGGGCCGCTGCCTCGGGTCCCCGGTGCTCCCGCCCCTCTCCATTGGCCTTTGTTGCCGTCGGAGCGCCCCGCTTGACTCGTTCCCGTCCGCCCCCTGGGCCTGGCGGTCGCGCCTGCGCACTGGCAGCTGGCCGGGCGCTCGCTGGGGGAGCTGCTGCAGGCTCCGCGGCGGCGGCGGCAACGGAGGCTGCGGGGGCAGCGGCGCGAGCGGCCGGGCTTGGGGGGGGTGCCGAGCCCGGCCCGGAAGCCCGAGCAGCTAGAGTGCTGGGTACCTAGGCCCCTCACTCTGGACTCCACAGTCTCCGGGCCGCCTGACCTCCACACGGGTATATGGGATGGAAGCGGGACCCTCGGGAGCAGGTAAGGGCCCCTGGGAGTGGGAGACGGTGAGTGCCCCCAAGGACCGGGGGAATTCCCGCGTGAAGAGCAGGATTTCCGAGTGAGGGGAGGTTTCCTGAGTGAGGAGAGGGGCTTTTATGGGATGGGGGGCCCAGTTTGAAGGTGGCTGTGTGCAGTTCCGGGGGAAACCTTGTGAAGGAAGCCCTGAGACGCGGGCCGTTTATCAAAGCCGTTTATCCCACTCCTAGAGGTGGGAAGTGATCAGGGAGAAGGGCCTGAATGCACGTAAGGACTCCGGGAGATCCTGGGAGGCCTAGGGAGAGGCCCGGCAGGTGGCAGGGGGCGGGCTCCAGGTGTCCAGGATAGGAGGGGGTCACACAGATGGGCCCAGTGCTGCTGCATGCCGGGGGCGGGGGCTCATCCAGGCTGGGCTGGGCTACTGTCTCTTGGGAGAAGGCGCCAGAGCTGGGCTATGAGCTCCGCCCCAGCCGGGCCTGACGCGGGGGCGAGGGTCAGGGGGCGGTGGGTGGGGATCCAGTCCCGGGATTCCCCCCGTTGAGTCTGGGGAGCTGGAGCGGAGGCGCCTGAGCATGCGCGAAGGTGGCAACTTGAAGGGGCTGCCCGAAGTGGTGGGGGCGTGGCTGCCCGAATCCCCCCACCCCCCACCCCGCCTGATTTGGCTTGGAAAAAGGAGCCCGCTGATGGGATGCATTCTCTAAGGTTAAGCTGGCAGAGTGCAAATGGAAATTATCCCCTTCCCCATCTTTGGGGCTCTTACACTTGATCTTGGAAACCCTCAGTCACAATTTGCCAAGAACGGGTTGAAGGAAACTGCCAAAGTGCCGCCTTATGTCACTGGGATGAGGAAAGACTAGGACCAAGGCAATGTTCTGGCGGCGAGTCCTCCTTAGAAAAGGTGTTGGTTACTGAGGGACCAAGGCCGGGACCAGGTTTACCTGAAAGGGGTTGTCTGCCTGGTTTCCTCGTTTGTGGTCCAATAGTTTGTAGACATGGGATCTTTTAATCCAAAGATTATGATTTTTCCATTGAAATGTCTCCTCAGGTGATAGCCTAATGTCTTTCTATATTTTGTGGCTTCTGTTCCCCACTGGGTATTTTTTCTTTTTCCTCTCTCTGCTCCCAAGAAACTGTGAAGGCCATGACATTAGACCCAAGGTTGCCAAGCTTGCCCTTTGTTTGGGGGAGGGGGAATCCCAGGTGGTAGCCTTAATTCCCTGGTATTCACAAGCAATCAGGAGGAAAGGAGACGAAAACAGGAGAAATTGGGGTAGGGTTGCCTCAAGAAGACCAGAGTCTCCAGGATAGGCTGGAGTGGGACTTGCTGTGTCCTAGGTCTTTTTACCCTTTGATCAGAGGAGCATTCTGGATCTGGGAATCCTTTAGGTCTTGTCTCACTACCTCCTTCCATTTGCTCTAGAGGTGGATATAGGATTTCTATTTAGGACATGAATTTCATTTCTGGTGGAAGAATCTCATTTATGCCAGATCTTAACTTCCTCAAGGAAATAGCTCCTACCAACGTACCCAAGTTATCCGTTTAGTGATCTGCAAGTACTTTGTGACCACTTTCCCCAAAACAAAAGCAACCTTGTAAAGGCTATGTAGGTAGGTCTTCAGGTAGAGTGCAGGGAGCAACTGACTTCAGAAAACTACTTCCTCCTTCCCTCTGGCTTCTTTCTCCATTCTAGGAACTCTCCTGGTTTTCTAGGCTGGAGACTATTTGCAGCAACCTGTGTACTAGAGTAGGAGGAGGTCACAGAGGTCCAGATGGATTGCTGGGAGCTGGCACTCATATCAAACTGCTCATAATTTCTCCTGATGAATTCCTAATGGACTCTGGGGTGATGAAGAAATGGACTTTTTTGTTTGTCAAGAGATAAACTTCTGGGAAGGGACTAGAGCCTGGTATCTGGAGTTGGCTGTAGCTTAGTGGGACAGGCTTTGCCTCTTCAAAAGGTGTATTTGGAATTCATTCTGGAAGCTGTGAATGGCAGGAGCCTATAACTGCCTGCTTCCTAGGCCCAGACTTTTCTCTTGGAAGTTGGAGGACACAGTACACAAAACTAAAGGTATTGGTGCTGGCTTCACTGGACTTATGTCCCAGTGTGTTTTCTGTGCTCAGGTGTGTTCCACTCACATATACTGGATTGGAAGCTCCAGGAGGGTAGAGGTAATGTCTGATTTATCTGTGGAAATAGTGAGTGTCTAGGCCCTGAAACGAAGTACACATTTAGTAATTGAATCACATTCCAGTGTGAACATAAATGGTTAAGCACATATATGGATATCTAATAAGTTGCGTATACTCATGTGTGGACAAATTCTTTTTCGGAGAGATTGGCCTCTTAATCTTTGCTTACTGGACGGCTACCCCAGTCTTGAGTTTGTGTTTTGAATAGGCAGTCTGGCTCCTTAGGAGGTATGTGGGCCTCAGAACTACAGGGAAGGAATCTCTGAGCCAGACCTTTCAGCTCTGTTACTTTTCCTTCTCAGGGCTGGTTGGGATGGGGGAGGAGGAGTGTCCTTTCCATGGCCCCTCCCTCCTTGCTTTTGTCTGCAAGGAAGGGCCCCGCCCCTTTCCCCCAAGGCCCAAGCTTTGTCCTCTGTGCTGGGGCCCTCATCTGCATCACAAAGTGGCCGTCTGTCCCTGTCTGGGTTTGAAGGGAAGTGTCTCCCTTTCTCAGACTAAAAGCTGGGGGCAGGGTGGGGTAAGGGGAGGACTTTGTACAGCTCTAAGGCTTGCAGGGGGATGGGATGGGAGAGAGGTTCTCCCTTTTGCCTTCCCTAGTTTGGGGATAAAAGGGAAGGTGGGGGTTCTCCTGTTTTCCTAAAGCTTCCTTGGAGTGGAGGGTGCCTAAGGCTGAATTTGGTGTGTAGTCCTATTTCTGGGGAAGAGAAGCCTTTGAGGCTAGAGTGTCTGTCCCATCCCCCATTATTTCTACCCAGCCCCCAACTCTAGGGTATGTCTTTTTCCCAAGACTCCACAAATGATTATTCAGCATGGGAGGCTAAGGAAATGAATGGAACATGAAAACTTGGGGAGGGGAAGGGTGTCTCTTACATCCACCAGGATGTTTATCTTGTTCAGGGTTTATAATTGTTTTTGAGCAGTTTGCAGGTGTTTTGTGTTTGTGTGCTATACATGCTTGTGTGTTCTTTGTGGTGTGTCTGAGGATCTGTTTGTTCATTCATCTATTGCCTGTATGTTGAACACCTATATACTAGGAGGCAAGATGCAGTCCTTGCTCTTGAATAACACACATCTAGGGTGGTGTGGGGTATGCATATAAAGGTAAACTGTCTAGGTGTAAGTGTGTGTTTAGGTGTGTATGACAGGAATGTGCCTTACTATGTGTCTGCATCTATCTATTGCTTGTGTGCAATTTCTGTCCAGCTCCTTCTGGGATAGGCACCCCCAGGTGCTGGTTAGTAGTTAGGCTTTCACTTCCCCATATGGCTGAGTCCTTGAAGGCCTTTTTCCCCCAGGCTGAGCCTTCATTTTTCTGTCTGTGTTTCCCTGTCTGCAGAGTGGGGCTGGGCTTGACAGGTGGTCAGAAGGAGACACAGCAGCTTAGCTCTGGGAATCGTGCCCCTCCCGTGAATGGTTCTGACCTCTTCCTGACCCCTAGCTGAGGATATGCCCCATCCCCCCAGCCTGGCCAACTGTGAAAGCAGAGCTCTGGTGTTGGGAGGTTCTGGGCTAGTTTATCCCTCTCTCCTCCCACCTGGGCTGGTCCTCTAATGGCAAGGACAATAGTAGCTATGGACAAAGGCTTCTCTTAGACAGCTTCCCTTTTTACTCCCTTTCCCCTCAAGCTAGAAAATAAAACCAGGGGCAGCAACCTAGCTGGTGGGAAGAGAGGAAAAGCAGTGGGAGCTGGTCTTGCCCTAGCCTTTTCCCAAAGGGCCTGCTCTATCTTGAAATTGATCCCTTCTGCTACTGTCTGGGCCCTCTGTGTGGAAGGAGCTATGGCTGTGGAGAGCACCTTGTATTCTCCTTCCTGAAACAAGTATCTCATTATTCTCTAGCATGCTAATGGCCACCTCTCCTTCCCAAGTCCTCTACTGTAGCCTACTCTTGCCTCATTCTCCTGTGTTCTGCCAGTCTTCATTCCCTAGCTTTTTCTTTTGAACTTTTTTATTTATTGTCTCCCCAACTGCAGCCTTATTTCTTACTCACCTTCCCAACTCTAACCCATATGTTGCCCAGGCCCTAACTCCAGCCTTCCCCCCTTCCTAGATCAAGCCTCTTTCTGCTCTGACTTCCAATTGTGGCTCTTTGTCAGCTCCCTATTTCAGCCTGTCTCCTTTCTTTTGTCTCCAAACTCTGTTTTTTTTAAGCCTTTTCTGCTTTTTTGTCTCTCCAACCTCAGCCTTTCAGTGGCCTCAATCCTTTCTAAAACACTGTCTCCCCTCACATCTCCCTAGCCTGACCTTCTTTGGATCTTCCTCCCACCTACATTGGACAGGAGCATTAAGATGTTGCTGTTTCATGTTCAGGATGGTAATGAGTGAAGAGAGCATCTGGCTGGCAGAGAAGACAAGAATTCTTGGTCTACTAGATACCTGGTGGAGGCAGGTGTCTTACTCTAAAATAAGGAAGAAAGTTTATTATTGGGAGCCAGATTTAGCCTCTCTACTTGACATATAATAGGAACGTATTAAATATTCACATGAATTTAAGGTAGATGACAAAGATAATTTTCCTAACTGGAGAGAGGTTTTTAAAAAAATGAATATGGAGAGACACGTGGTGGCCCAGTTGGTTAAGCGTTCAACTTCAGCTCAGGTCATGATCTAACACTTCATGAATTTGAGTCCTCCATTTGAGCAGTGTAGAGCCTGCTTCAGATCCTCTGTCTCCCTTTCTCTCTGCTCCTCCCTTGCTCGCTCTCTCTCTCTCTCTCAAAAATAAAGAAACATAAAAAAAAAAAAAAACCAAAAAAACAAAAAACATGGATTGACTGAGCCAGTGGAACCCTTCAGTTGGGTTGGGTAGGCAGGAAAGAAGCTTCCCCTATACTTTCCTGTTCCTCTTCTGGGAGGCTTTGTGCCTTCTTTGATCAGAATGGTAAGGAGATGCCAGACTCTACCCTCACCAGCCTCTTTGTCTTGTAGCTGCAGGCGCCTACCTGCCCCCCCTGCAGCAGGTGTTCCAGGCACCTCGCCGGCCTGGCATTGGCACTGTGGGGAAACCAATCAAGCTTCTGGCCAATTACTTTGAGGTGGATATCCCTAAGATTGACGTCTACCACTACGAAGTGGATATCAAGCCGGATAAGTGTCCTCGCAGAGTCAACCGGTAAGTGATACACATCTAAGCCACCAAGTCCAGGAGTCTTTACTTTCCTGAGTCTCAGAATCTTGAGAGGATCCAGAGAAAACTGGTAGAGTATGATATCACCAGATTCAAGGAAGTTTTTGAGGAGGTTTAGGTAAGGTAAATGTTGAAAAATATTGAATTTGGCTCTGTGGAGATAATTGGTGCCTTTTGCAGAGCAGTTTTAGCAGATTAGTTGGGCTAGTAATCTATAGTCAGTTGAGGGATCAATGGAAGGTAATGTGGTAAGTATTGTGAGAGCAGATTGCCTTTTCTAGATAGCTTACAGTGAAGCATGCGGAGAGAGAATATGTTGGTTAGAGAGGATTTATAGAGGTCAATACAATGTGTTGCATGTTGCAGTGTTTGTTAAAATGAATGAATGAAAAGTTTTTAAGAACGAGACATGGATATGCTTATAAACTGAGGAGAAGTTGTTGGAGAAAGAGGTTAAAGGTACAGGACAGAGAGGAGATGAATGAGTTTCCACTCATTGCTAAGTCAGGAGGACATTACAGGACACATAGTTGGAGGAATTAGCCTTAGAAGAAGCAATATTTCTTTACCAAATTAACTAATTTCATTATTATTTGAAAACTACATATGTACAAAGTAAGAAAAAAGTTAAAATATTAAAAAAAGAATAGCAGTGAAAAATATCTCCTCTTATACTCTGGTCTCTAGTCCCTGAGTCCCTTTCCCTAGAGACATTCATTGTTACCATTCTTGAGTATGTTTCCATATATTTTTGTATGCATATGCAAGCATATGTGTATATAGAACATTTTTTAAATGCACAAAATGTAGAATCCTATATGCCTTGTTCTGCACCTTTTTTCCACTGAACAGTATGTATCAGTACATGCATATCTGCCTTTTGCATAGCATCATAGATATTCCATTGAATGGATGTATTATACCTTATTTAATAAATCTGTTGAGGAACATTTAGGTTTAGCTTAAACTTTTGCTACAAAAGTGAAACTGTTGGATATTATTAAATATAGATACATTTTTTGCACTCAAATATGAATGTATCTATAGGATAAAGTTCTAAGAGTAGAATTGCTGGCATAATACTTTGAAAAATTTTGAGGGGTGCCTGGGTGGCTCAGTTGGTTAAGCGTCCGAGTTCAGCTCAGGTCATGATCTGGAGGTTTGTGAGTTTGAGCCCCACATTGGGCTCTGGGCTGACCGCTTGGAGCCTGAAGCCTGCTTCGGATTCTGTATATGTGTGTGTCTCTCTCTCCACCTCTGCTCTGCTCATGCTGTGTCTCTCTCTCAAAAATAAACATTAAAAAATTTTTTTTGAGGGACACCTGGGTAGCTCAGTCGGTTAGCATTTGAGTCTTGATTTCAGCTCGGGTTGTGATCTTATGTTTTGTGGATTTGAGCCCCACGTTGGGCTCTGTGCTGACAGTGCAAAGCCTGCTTGGGATTCTTTCTCTCCCTGTCTCTGCTGCTGCCCCTCCCACCCCCATTAAATAAATAAACTTAAAAAAGAAAGAAATTTTGAGATATTACCAATTTTTGTTTTAGGGTAAGTTGTACCAATTTATACTCCCATCATCAAAGTATCAGAGTGCCCCTTCCCATAACTGCACCCATCCAGTATATTGGATTTTTTGACCTTTGGAATTATGATAAGTAGAAAATTATATCTTGGTCCAGTTTTATTTTCTAAAAAATTTTTAAAGTAATCTCTGTGCCCATTGTGGGGCTTGAACTCACAAACCTGAGATCAAGAGTTGCATGTTCTACTGACTGAGCCAGCCAGGTGCCCCAGTCTTGGTCTAATTTTAAATTGTGTTTCTCTAATGAGTGAAGTTGAACGTATTTTCATATTTTTAAAAATTATATATGGAAGGGAAATTTCAAATGTGAGAGGAAAAATAGGAAAAGAGGTGTGCATATGTACGTATGTTTATATGTCTGGGAACTTAAAGGTATCCTTGCCTATTTTGTGCTATACTATTTAGTAATTAGAGGTGTTTTGTTTTGTTGTTGTTGTTTTTAATGTTTGTTAATTTTTGAGAGAGGGCACAAGCTGGAGAGGGGCAAAGAGAGAGGGAGACAGAAGATCTGCGCTGTCAGCACAGAGCCCCATGCTGGGCTTGAACCAATAAACTGTGAAGTCATGACCTGAGCTGAAGTCCTGAGCAGGAAAGGGACAGAGAAAGAGGGAGACACAGAATCTGAAGCAGGCTCCAGGCTCTGAGCTGTTGGCACAGAGCCTGACACGGGACTCGAACTCACGAGCCGTGAGATCATGACCTGAGCTGAAGTCAGAGGCTTAACTGACTGAGCCACCCAGGTGCCCCTAGAGTTGCTTTTTGATTGGAGGTAGGAATGGGTTCTGGGGTTAGAGGGTAGAGGAGAAAGTTTGGCAGTCTGTAAGGAATGAAAGTGATTAGGGACATTAAAGAGATTGCTCGGTAGCACTAAAGCCTAATTGGGATTGAAACCATGTGCTTATAGTTGCTTACAATGTACAATTTGAGTCTTTTTATCAGTAGTATTTAAGAGCTTTGGTTTAGAAAGTGAAGAGGTCAGATAGTTGGATGGATGGTATTTTGAAGGCTAGATGGGCACTCTGGGATCTTAGTGGCAGAGGACAGGAAGTGAAATCAAGAAAGAGATGATAATGAGGTGATAGTGGGGTGGTAGGACTAAGGGCTTCAGAGAGATGGACAAGATGGGGTTCTTCTTCCATAGTTTAGTCCTATTCTAATTCAGATCTCTTCCTCTTTACCTTTTTTGTTTTTTTTTTAATGTTTATTTTTTGAGAGAGATAAAGCATGAGTGTGGGAGGGGCAGAGAGAGAGGTAGTTGCAGAATCTGAAGCAGGCTCCAGACTTTGAGCAGTCAGCACAGAGCCCGACATGGGGCTTGACCTCACCAACTGTGAGATCATGACCTGAGCCAAAGTCGGACATTTAACCGACTGAGCCACCCAGGCATCCCTCATCTACCTTTTATATGTCTCAGCTCGGGGATTGGAGCTGTCTGGATTCTATTCCTGATTCTAGATAGACCCTGGGAGTAATCCCCTTTCCCCTCTGCCTCTTTCTCTGCTCAGAAGGCACTCGTACCTACCTACTCTTTTAGATCCTTCAGAGTCTTGAGATCCTCTAGAGATCTGAGAACCAGAAACATCCCTTGATAGCTTGTTAGAACTGTAGAATTTCAGGCTTTGCTCTAGACTTGAATTAGAATCTCCATTTTAATAAAATCTCCAGGTGATTCATATGAATGTTGACGTTTGAGAAGCACTGCTATAGAGTAGATGAGATTAGAGTAGCTGTTAGGAGGGGATGGACATTACCTGAACGTTGAATTACTTCCAAGAGCTTGAAGTAGTAGTCTCTCAGCTTCTACAGGCTGCTCCTATCCCCCACAGGGAAGTGGTGGAATACATGGTCCAGCATTTCAAGCCTCAGATCTTTGGTGATCGCAAGCCTGTGTATGATGGGAAGAAGAACATTTACACTGTCACAGCACTGCCCATTGGCAATGAACGGGTAAGTTGGGAGTCAGACTAGACCTGTGTCAGGGGTCTGGGGTGGGACAGAACTCGTTTAAGCCTATTAGAGTTTGGCAGTCTAGAAATCCTTTTCATCTTTTATGATGAGAAAGTGTGTATTAGGGTGAGGGATGGGTAGATGCTGATGTTTATTTAGCTTACTGTATGTCTGTCCCTACTCAAACAGACTGAGATTAGACTTAAAATAGACCTAAAGGACTTCTGCTACGTGTGGTTGAGAGGGACAGAAGCACTGAACTAAGGTGGCTAGAGACTAAATGGCTGAATTTCCTCTGAAGTCTTCACTGTGAGCCCCTATCAGTTTAAGGAGCAGATTCTTGGCAGATCTGTGTGGTTGGGGACAGTTGGGGCAACACCGGGAATGTTGGATTGTTGGAAAGCATTGGCAATCCTTCACTCCTTTCTTTTGAAGGTTGACTTTGAGGTGACAATCCCTGGGGAAGGGAAGGATCGAATCTTCAAGGTCTCCATCAAGTGGCTAGCTATTGTTAGCTGGCGCATGCTCCATGAGGCCCTGGTTAGTGGCCAGATCCCTGTCCCCTTGGAGTCTGTGCAAGCCCTGGATGTGGCCATGAGGCACCTGGCATCCATGAGGTACTGGGTGTAGTTAGTATCTGGGCTAGTAGTGGTGGCAGAACTGCTATGTGGGGTTGGGGGGTAAAATGAGCACATACTAAGGTCCCACAGTATGCCTTTCAAATAAAACATTCTTTGAAGCCCTACCATATGCCAAGTGGTATGCATATACATTTAGGTGGTTTAAAGCCTTGGCCCTGTCCCTTTTAGATATCTTTGGACCTTCACCCCATCTGTCCCTGCAGGACAGAGAAAGGATAGAGACTTGCACAAGGTCAGTCATACAACTAGTAAAGGATCAGAGCTGGAATTAAAGCCCTGGTGTCCTGCCTTCCAGGCCAGGGCTCCTCCGTGCCCAGGATGCCTCACAGGGTGGGGGCCTGTGCCCGAGGGACCAGTTCTCTGCCTGTCCCTGCCAGGTACACCCCCGTGGGCCGCTCCTTCTTCTCACCGCCTGAGGGCTACTACCACCCGCTGGGGGGTGGGCGCGAGGTCTGGTTCGGCTTTCACCAGTCTGTGCGCCCTGCCATGTGGAAGATGATGCTCAACATTGACGGTGAGTGGGGAGAGCTATGGAGCCAGGGGCACCCTGAGTCCAGTGACCACACTCCCAGCCTCATCCCTCCCAGCTCTGCAACCACACTCCTAGTCTAATCCCTAAAGCCCTGGTACCCCTCCCCCATCCCAATACCCTATAAGGAAGAGGGTGTAAAGAACAGTGCCTCCATTTATACTGAAAGACTGAACCTAAGTTGAGCTCTACCCACCCTGTCCCCACAGTCTCAGCCACTGCCTTCTATAAGGCGCAGCCAGTGATTGAGTTCATGTGTGAGGTGCTGGACATCAGGAACATAGATGAGCAGCCCAAACCCCTCACGGACTCTCAGCGTGTGCGCTTCACCAAGGAGATCAAAGGTGAGGACCCAACCAGGTGGGGAAGGGAAACGGCACTACTTTCTCTTTAGTCCTAAAAGGAAATCCCCTTGGGATATGTTCAGGGGAGAGGCCAAGCCTGGTTGCATGAACAGCCTTTTCCAACCCTGACTGGCAGTGTGTGTATCCCAGGTCTGAAGGTGGAAGTGACCCACTGTGGACAGATGAAGAGGAAATACCGTGTGTGTAATGTTACCCGCCGCCCTGCCAGCCATCAGACGTGAGTTGACAGGCTGCTAAGCCATACCATTAGTGGAAGAGAGCTGATATTTCAGCATACTCCTTTCACTTCCTATGCCCTCCCCCACTGGTCCTGAGGATGAGCCCTGTTTTTCAAGATAAACTTTGGTATCCCTCCTCCAACCTTCCCAGATCCTTGATACTCTCCTTACCATTTTTACCTTCTTGGTCTCCACCTCTCCTCCTTGGTCCTTTATTATGGAGCAGGAGTCTTCCCCTGACTGCTGTCTCAGTTCTGTTCTTTCAAAACTTACTCTTCCACCTGAAAGAGAAAGCTAGGCTCCTGGGCTCATTCCATCTACCTTCTTGACCTTAGACTACTGGTCTGTGAGTGCCTATTGGATACTGGGCTTTATGCTCAGCACTAGAAATGCAAATGAGTCAGATATGGTCTTGACTGTTGTGGAACTTGCCTCTCAAATCTTTGGCTTTACTCTGGGAGCCCTGTATTGCCTGCTTTCCCATGAGTGGCAATGCTCAAAGAGTCTGGATAGGGATGAAGCCAAGTCTGGGACTTCCCATGGTTGTAAGTCTAAAGAGGTGGGATTAAATGCTGGGCCCTGACACCTTTTTCCCTTCACCCAAACAGGTTTCCCTTGCAGTTGGAGAGTGGACAGACTGTGGAGTGCACAGTGGCACAGTATTTCAAGCAGAAATATAACCTTCAGCTCAAGTATCCCCACCTGCCCTGCCTGCAAGTTGGCCAGGAACAAAAGCATACCTACCTGCCCCTAGAGGTGAGGCTGCCAAGTAATGGCTGGGCTGGAGAACAAGCATTGTACCTGCGCACTGATCATAAGAGTTCTGTTCTTCCATTCGTAGTCTCTTACTCTCATTTTGAAGTTAGGAAAATTGACATTCTGAGAGGTATGAGGTCATTCTGTGAAATGTAGGCCCCATTCTTACCTGCTACGTTCTTTCATTATCCCTCATCCTGCTCTCATGTTCTTTCAGGACTGCCAGGCAGAGGTAAAAGCTGTGTTTACTATTTAATAAATAATTAGTTCATTCAGGACAGATATTTCAGATACCCACATTCATGTCCTTTTAATTTCTCTTACTGTGTCTGGAGCTGGGGATCCTAAATGACCTAGAGATGTAAGTATACCTTATTTTGCAGAAAATGGAGATAGGTATTACCTATAACGTGAATTCTATTCATGTTATCAATGTGATGATCAATGTGTCCTTTTGAAAAAGTTTTAGTCCCAAGATTGATCGTATTTTTATGCTTCAGACCTTTGAAATCCTGCAATTAAAGAACAGTAATGCTATTTAAGCCATAGAATACAAATGCAGAGTCATTGGGCTGTATTTGATTTGGTATACACACACTAGCCAAAATGTCTTTGGAGAAATTATTGCTGACTACTTCATTGTTTAGTCTAGTGCTACCCAAAATGTGGTCTGTAGACCAATAGCATAGATATTACCTGGGTAGGAGCTTGTTTGAAATGCAGAATCTTAGGTTCCACCTAGAACTATTGAATCAAAATCTGTCTTAACAGAATCCAAAGAGGACTCATGAACATTCAAACTGGAGAAGCACTAACCTAGAATGACATCTTACTCTCTTCCCATAGCAGGAGTCAGATAGCTGGGACCAAAGCTCAAGCCTTCTGTGAGCTTCTAGGATTAAAAAAAATTTTTTTTTTTATGTTGATTTCATTTTTGAGAGACAGAGAGAGACAGAGTGCAAATGAGGGAAAGGCAGAGAGAGAGGGAGACACAATTCAGAGAAGGCCGCAAGCTCTGAGCTGTCAGCACAGAGCCTGATGCAGGGCTCAAAGCCGTGAACTGCAAGATCATGACCTGAGCCAAAGTCAGATGCTTAACTGACTGAACCACCTAGGAGCCCCTAGGATTTTAGAACTAGCCAGAGGGAATTAGGCCGAGAAGCGATGTGATCCCAAAACCCAAGAACTCTGACTTTAGTTAATAGCTGATGATACCTGGAAAGCGAGAGGAAGGCAGTATGTTCTTTTGAGGTGTAAACAAGAGTCTTCAGGGACAATCCCAGCTTAGGCTATCTACTGTAAGCTAAATTATGTTAAATATATTGTCAGCAAATTAACATTACTTTTGTTGAAACATTAGTTTCCAAGGGGAATAATTTATATAATGTATATTTTTATTCTTGTTGTTTGTTTATTTAACAAATATTTATTGAGCTCCTACCGTGTGTCATATGCTCTTTTAGGTGCCGGGAATGTAGAGATTAACAAGACAGACAAGGTCCCTGCTGTCACGGAGCTTACGTTCTAGAAGGGGGAGATAGACAATAAATTGATAAATAAGATAGTTTCAGATGGTGGTAAGTGGTATAAGAATAATAAAACAGATTAAGGGGATATAGGTAAAGGAGGAGGGGGTTGGAGAGCCACTTTAGTCCTTGTACTCAGGGAGGTCCTTTTGTAGGAGACATTTGAGTCCTAAACTATGAGATAGAACCAACTTCGTAATAACCTGAGGGAAGAACCTTTCAGGCAGGAGGTAAATAATAAGTACAAAGGCTCTAAAGCAGCAGGGAACTTGGATTTTTTGAGAAATAGAGAGAAGGCCATAGTGGCTGGCGTATGGTATATGAGGGGAAAAGTAGTAGGGGATGATTTCAGAGAGAGGTACAGGGTCTTATTATGTAGGCTTTTATAGCCAGGTGGGATTTTTTTAAGAATAACTTTATCGAAATATAATCCATATGCCATAAAATTTACCCTCTTCAAATGTACAATTCAGTGGTTTTTAGTATATTCAGAGTTGTATAACCATCATCATTATCTGATTGTAAAACATTTTCATCATCCCCAGAAGAAAACCCATACCCATTAGCAGTCACTTACATTCCTACTCTCTACCAACCAGCCCCTAGTAACCACTAATCTATTTCTGTCTTTGTGCATTTGTCTATTATGGACATTTCATATGAATGGAATTATATATGGCTTTCTTTTGACTGGCATATTCACTTAGCATAATGTCTTCAAGGTTCATTATACTGTAGCATGTGTCAGAATTTTCCTCCTTTTTAAGGCTGAATAATATTCTATGTATATACCACTTTAAAAAAAATGCATTCATTCATTGATGGACACTTAGGTTGTTTCTACTTGTTTAGCTGTTATGAATAATGCTGCTATGATTATATGTGTACAGTATTCATTCTAGTCTCTGCTTTCACTTTTTTTGAGTATATACTCAGAAGTGGATTTACTGAATCATGGTAATTCTGTGGTTAATTTTTTGAGGAATCCCCATACTGTTTTCTACAGTGGCTGTACCATTTTACATTCCACCAGCAATGCACAAGAGTTTCAATTTCTCCACATCCTTGCTTTAGTCTTTTCCTAGTGTTGATTCTGTAGCTGAAATCATCAATCAAGAATGCTACAACTTTAAGGTGCTTTTAAGAGAGCAATCTCGTAATTTTTGACAATTCTGGATTTTTATTAATTGAATTGACTAATTTGTGTATTCTTTGGGATATGGAATTTAAAGGCAGGTGACTTTGTTCTGCGTTTCCCTATCATTGTTCGGCATGAAGTTTGGAAATTAGAAGGAAAACCAGCACTTACATAGTGTTGGCCCTGTGGGAACAAGTTATATATTTCATTTTGTCTGAATCCTCACAACAACCCCCATAGATAGCTAATGCTTTCTCCCATGACTGAAATTAAAGAAGCATAGTCTCAGAGTAGTTAAGAGACCTGCCCAAGGTAATATCACCTAGAAATGGCAAAGCTGGGCTTCAGATTCAAATCTTCCCAACCTGCTGGCTCTCTCTACTCTCCAAAAAGGCTTCCTGTTCATGGCATCCTGAATATAGTATATTGGGGAATGGAAGTCTTTCACATTGCTAGAAAGTCTTTTCTGATCTCCACTGTGTTCTCTTGGGCCCCAAACAGAGGAACACATGACAGGATATTCCTCACACCAACAGAGGATGCTGTCAGCCAACTGAGACAGTGATTTCTGTAGTCCAGGGCTCAGTGATCATCTATAGGCTGGGGCTCAAGCATTAAGAATCATTTCTAGGTTTCCTGGTGAGTTGCAGGGGAGCAACTGACTGCTTGTCACCATTGGAGAGCTGTCTATTACCTTAAGAATCCAGTTTGTGTATATTGAGTTTTTTAGTATGCAGAAGAGCTGTTTACTGGGTCATTTGGTAAATAATAATTTATGCTAGAGTTTACTGAGTGTTTACTGTGTTCCAGAATTGTACTCAGTCCTTTAAGTGCTTTATTTTATTTAGTCTCCAAACAGCCCTATGAGTTTGTTTCTGTTCTCCCCAATTAACATGAGACCTGGGCCCAGATCTGGCTCTGGATCCCAACCTCTTAATGACAAAGTGGCTATATTGCCTTTGTATTGCAAGTGGATATTTTCTAACTTACCTATCTCTGCACAGGGGATTTTGCAGTCCCCTTCCCAGGGCTGACAGCCAAGGTCTCTTCCCTTATTGTGGGGCTCTGGGTACAGGGTGGACTGTACTCAAGCCAGAGCTACCTGTCCTTCTCGTTTCCTCAGGTCTGTAACATTGTGGCTGGGCAGCGCTGCATTAAGAAGTTGACCGACAACCAGACTTCGACCATGATAAAGGCTACAGCTAGGTCGGCCCCAGACAGACAGGAGGAGATTAGCCGCCTGGTCAGTAGGGCTGCAGAGAAATAAATGTATGCTTGGTTGCTCAGTCATTGGGGCCCCTGGTAGCATAGATGCTTTTCTGCCTTGGCAGGATCCTCAGGAGAACACAAGTCTGGATTTCTTGCCTGGGATTCCATAGGACTGCTCTTGTTTCTTGACCCTGTAGCTACTTGGCTTCCTATTTCTTTTTCCCTCCTGTATTACTTCCCTGTGTTATCCACTCCCACTTACTTCATTTTCCACTTTCCCCCCTTTTTTAGGGCTATTACTTGCCAGCCCCAGCTGCTCTTCAGGGCTTTCTCCTTGGGACCCAGAGGGTGAGCAGTATTGCCAAGCTGCTGCTCCCCTGAGATCCCCTTCTTTTGTCTTACAGATGAAGAATGCCAGCTACAATCTAGATCCCTACATCCAGGAATTTGGGATCAAAGTGAAGGATGACATGACGGAGGTGACAGGGCGAGTGCTGCCGGCGCCCATCTTGCAGTACGGCGGCCGGGTGAGCAGGGTCAGGGCCAGACAACATCTCTGGGGCATATGGTGGGGGGAGTTGGGTTATGTTTCCAGGGGCTTTTGTTCCCCTACTCACCTGGCTCTACTGAGGCTCACCTGGACGCCCCCTCTGCCTATCCCCAGAACCGGGCCATTGCCACACCTAATCAGGGTGTCTGGGACATGCGGGGAAAACAGTTCTACAATGGGATTGAGATCAAAGTCTGGGCCATCGCCTGCTTCGCACCCCAAAAGCAGTGTCGAGAAGAGGTGCTCAAGTAAGGAGGGTTGGGTGTATGGGTGGAAGGGTGGGAAGGACCTTAGAGCTGCCTACCTTCCCCTACCCACAAAGAGCCAAGATTTGTTCTGTAGTCTCTTCTTTCTGACTTTTGACCCTGCTTCCCTGTTCTTTCTGGCTCAAACTTTTACCTGCTCCTTTTCTGTCCATCTGCGGTCAGAAGTCTTGATGAAGAGCTGTATCTGTGTCAGAGATGATTTCAGGGCATGAATCTCCTGAGGGGGGCCTGAATTATTTTATTGTTATAATTATTAACATTGGTAGTAAATAATAGTAGTGATGACCATAGTGTTGTACCAGCACCATACCTAATTTTATGTTCTCTCATTTCATCTTCACAGTGAGTAGGTGGTGGTATTTCCATTTTTAGGAAACTGAGGCTCAAAGAGTATCTTGTACAAGGTTTGCATATTAAGAAAGTGTCAGAGTTGGGATCAAATTAGATCTGAGGTTTCTAAGTTTCTATTCCTCATTGGAAACAAAAGCTCATCTGGTTCTCTGAGCTATTCTCTCCTATACATACAATTTTTTCATTCAAGTCCAAGTGACCTGAATTAGATGAACATGAGTTGTAAGGGCCTCTTAGCTACCTGTGGCTGAGAGACTAGGAATAGATGACAGCAATGAAGAAAATGATACAGCCAAATGGTTTAAAGGAACATTTTAGGGGAGTAATGGTCTTGGGTGAATGAGTAAATAGTAAAGAAGTAACTGACTTTTCCCTGCAGTCTTATTATAATTATTATTATCTTTTTAATGTTTTATTATTTATTTTTGAGGGTGAGAGGGACAGAACACAAGTGGGGAAGGGAAAGAGAGAGAGAGGGAGACAGAATTCAAAGCTTTCTGAACTGTCAGCACAGAGCCTGATGTGGGGCTTGAACTCACCAACTGTGAGATCATGACCTGAGCCAAAGTTGGACTCTTAACCGACTGAGCCACCCAGGCACTCCCCCTGCAGTCTTATTATTAATGAGGTATTTCAAATACCACAAAATTAACCCATTTAAAGTGTACAGTTGATTAGTGCCTGCATTCTTTTGAAGCAGTGCCTTCTTATTCACTCTGCGTCCGGAATAGGGTCAGTGCACTCCTAGGCGGAGGAAGAGCTGGTGGAGCTGACCACTTTCGTTATTGACAAGGATGATAGAGCTTTGTTCCCTGGCAGGTTCAGCTGGCTTTGGGATTTTAATGAGAATTAGTTACAGTAGCACCTGATGAATGTGGGGACTCTGGCTGCCCTGCCTGTCCTTCTCCCCTCTGCTCTCACAGATGCACGACTACTACCATCATACTTACAGTTTCTTTTAAATGAGTTCCTCTTGTCTCCTTTCCTGGGTTTTTGGGACTTTAGCACCATTTGGGTCAAGCCATTCCTAGCCTCGGCCTAACATTGGAGAGTTGGCCCACAGCAATATTGGAAAGGCTCCCAGCTCTCTGCCTTTGTGTCACCTTATTGGAAGATAAATCCTTTTGTGTGCTTCTCTCTTATTCCCATGTCCAGTTCGAGAAACAATCCATTGTTTTGGATATTTTGGGGTACAGAAACTAATAAACCTAGAATCTTGGAATTGGGAGTCAGTTCATCAGACATCCCATTCTCTCAGTATCCTCAGATGCAAGGGGTAAGAATATGGCTTGTATACCTGCGTCAGTGGTACCTAGTTGGATGTTTGGTTCTAGGCTAAAGATTAAAATCTGGGAGTCTGAAGGTATGGCAGTGGATGAGATTGTCCAGGGAAAATGTAAATAGTGAACAGAAGCTAAAGACAGAACTCTGAGAATCTAGAAAGGAAATAGAGCAAAGTTCCTAACTGTGTATGAGGGATGGGATCCCCAGAGTACAGGAAAAGGCATCCTTTCTACTGAGACAGAGGGAGAAGAGGTGGCTATGGAGGTGTATAAATTGGTAATTGGGGATGGATGAGGGTGTCCTAGGGTCAACCCTCAGCATTTTACTTCTGGCTAAAGAAGTCTTGTTACCTCAGCTATATCACTTTTAGGACAGGATTTCAAGACCTTCTCCATTCTAGACTTCTTTAAACACATCGTGGTCCCCAGCACAGGACACAATATACCAAGTGTGATCTGGTGGTAGAGAGAAGATTGGGAATACCACTTTCTTTGAAGTAGAGACCCACTTATTAAATTTGACTTATTAAATTTGATGTTCCTTTATATCCTCAATCCTAGTTCCATTCCTGCCTTCTGATGTAGCCACTGTCATGAACTATCATGACCTTCCTATCTAATTTATATATTTTGTAAACCTATATATATATGCTTTTAAATTTTATATAATAGTATCATACTGTATTTATTTTGTGTGTGTGTTTACTAAATATGTTAAAAAATATTTATTTTCTTACTATATAGACTTTTGAATCTATCGTATTGCTATTTGTATGGTATATAATGTCCCCTAAACAATTCCTTTTATTGTCTACTTGTATATTGCTTTTAATCTGAATGTAGGATTTTCACAAGTTAAATTTCCTGCTACCCATTTCAATTTGTTACTGTATTTATGTAGTTAGATTTTTTAAAATCTACTACATATGTACCCTTTCTTCCTTTCGTAGGGCAAAGCCCTAAAGCCAAAGAAAAGAAGCTTGTTTAATTATTTGCTCTTAGGTCTCAAAGAATCAGTAGGGGAGGAGGGAATTCATTTTTACTGAGCACCTCCTGTGCTGTGATCACTGTTGGAGCTTCTTTTAATATGAGCAGAAGCCTTTCTCTTGGGCATTTGCCTATTGCTATGGACTTAGTGCACAGGAATCAATTGCTGATTGGGACAAGGTGGAGACTCAATTCCCACAGATTCTTTCTCTGGGATCCCTTGGCTCTCTGTTTGCACCATTAAATACTTAGCAAGCTTGGTTTTGTCCTACTCAACTACAAATGTGTTTTTTACACTGGCTGTGATCATATCTCATTTATCTCAGAATCTCTCAGTGGTTATCATAGTGCTAGGTACCTAAGATGGAGGCATTTATTCAGAGGTATTAAAGTGGGACTCACTGCCTCCTGTCATGATCATACTTGTGCTGCAGGAACTTCACAGACCAGCTGCGGAAGATTTCCAAGGATGCAGGGATGCCCATCCAGGGCCAGCCTTGCTTCTGCAAATATGCGCAGGGGGCAGACAGCGTGGAGCCCATGTTCCGGCATCTCAAGAACACCTACTCAGGGCTGCAGCTCATTATCGTCATCCTGCCAGGGAAGACGCCAGTGTATGGTACAGTTCTCTGGGGACAGTGATAATGAAGATAGGACTCTTCTCAGGGTAGCTCCCTGGAGGCTCCCAGGGAGGACTCAGTGTGGGTTCTTTGATCTAGCCAGAGTTCTTCCTTAATGTCATTATTCCTTTTATAGGAGAAATATCAGCCTGTATGAGCTATTGAATCATCCCAGGTCCTGCTTACCTGCTCACACTCCATCCCAGTAACATTTACTGGGATCCTCTGGGTTCTGGTCTTTATGCCAGGCAAAGCTGGGCCAGATAGAGAAATGGGTCAGTCCAGACTCCTGTTCCTAGGAGTGTGTTGTCTACCAGGACATCGTAAAGCACACTCAAGTGGAATTTGTGGTGGCTCTGTAAGTGGTCTGTTGCCTGGGAATGACTTGGACTTTCTGAGAAGCTTTCTTCTCTCCCACTTTTAAGGAGAGGGGTGACAATATATAACTCTGGCACAGTTCTTTTACTCTCTTTTCCCTCCACGTCTCCAGTTTCAAAGGAAGAGCTGTTCCTCCTCTTACCTTGTTCAACCCTTGTATGCGCTTATTCCTATCTCATCCTGCTACTTTTGGGACTTCATACCCTTTAACCCTCCAACTTCTTCAGTTTCCCCACCCAAGAGCACATTACCACAATCATGCCATCTCCTTTAGCTTTTGTCTTCCTATTTTCTTGATTTTCTTCATCATACCTTTTGAATGTGTTCTCTACATTTTCTAGGCCATTTCCTCACCAGCTACTTACTCCTTTGCGTCTTTCATCTGTCTTCTAACTTTCTCCTAAACTTCCCTTGCAGAAAGCTATCTGTGACCTTTCTCACTTCTCTTGACTTCTGATATTTTCTCCTGTCTCTCTCGAATTACTTTTGTCATTACCAGATATGCCTGGTATTTTCCAGATTTCTGTATCCTGCCTTCTCTGTCTTTACATTCTAGTGAAATTTTCATTTATTTCAGTTGCTTAAATCATCACCTATTATTATATGCTATCATGTATTATTAAAATCTTGATCCAATCCTTTACCTCTGTCTCTCATTTGTTGCTTTTGACCTTTTTCCCTTCTATAGGAGTTTATTGATTACCTACTATGTGTGAGAAATACTGTGCTAGGTCCTAAATGCGTTGGTGAATAAAATGGATGTATTGTCTGCTCTTGTAATGTGTTTTGGTGGACCATGTCTTTAGTATCTTCTCCTGTCTTTATTAGTAAGCTCTTATCTTTACTTCTTCTGTGTTTGGCATCATAATTGCTTCTGAGTACCTTTATCCGAATTCTGGAGGCAGTCTGTCTTCTCGTTGCTTCATCTCCAATGTTCTTTTTTACAGTTTTAAGATACATTCTCTGGTCTCCACCCATACTTTTCAACTTAATTTTAACATTTCTCCTTTTTCTTTTTTCATTTAAATGTTTGTTTATTTATCTTTGAGAAGGAGCACAAGTGGGGTAGGAGCAGAGAGAGAAAGAGAGCACAAGTAGGGGCAGAGAGAGGGGGAGACACAGAATACGAAGCAGGCTCCAGGATCCTAGCTGTAAGCACAGAGCCTCATGCGGGGCTTGAACCCACAAACTGTGAGATTGTGACCTGAGCCGAAGTCACTTAACTGACTTAGCCACCCACGTGCCCCTCTTCTTAAGTCTTTCTTGAATAGGTTACTTGATGAGACCTTTTGTGACTCTACTCCTAAAAAAACCTTCATTGGCTCAAATTCACAAAATAAAAATTTTTCAGGGTCCTGATCTATGTTTAACTTTTCAGCTTTATCTTGTATTGTTCCCTTTGCCACACATACTGGAACGATCACTTTTTCTGGAATTAGATAGAATTTGAAATAGATTTTAATCCTGGTGATGCCAGTTTACTGATATAGGCAAATTACCTAACCTTTCTGAGCCTCATGAATTAATTATATAAAAAGCAGCATCGGGGCGCCTGGGTGGCGCAGTCGGTTAAGCGTCCGACTTCAGCCAGGTCACGATCTCGCGGTCCGTGAGTTCGAGCCCCGCGTCAGGCTCTGGGCTGATGGCTCAGAGCCTGGAGCCTGTTTCCGATTCTGTGTCTCCCTCTCTCTCTGCCCCTCTCCCGTTCATGCTCTGTCTCTCTCTGTCCCCCAAAAAATAAATAAACGTTGAAAAAAAAAATTAAAAAAAAAATAATTAAAAAAAAAAAAGCAGCATGTATGGCTCAATTGGTTAAGTGTCCGACTCTTGATTTCAGCTCAGGTCATGATCTCAACAGTTGTGGGTTCAAGTGCCTGGTCGGACTCTGTGCTAACAGTGCAGAAACTGCTTTGGATTCTCTGTCTTCTCCTCTGTCTTCTCCTCCCCTGCTTGTGCGTGCACGCTCTCTCTCTCTCTCTCTCTCTCTCTCAAAAATAAATAAATGATAAAAGAAAGCAACATGTAACAGTGCTTAGCACACTGTAGATACTGTAGATGCTCATTTCTTGCCTGTGCTTTCTATTCTCTGGTTTTGCTTACCTCATTTGCCTTTGTCTAAAATATCTAAGTACTCTTCTTATTCCCCATGTTGCCCTTAAAATTCTCTCTATCCTTCAAGTCCCAGTTTAAATGTATTTATTCGAGGGGCACCTGGGCGGCTCAGTTTGTTAAGCATCTGACGTCGGCTCAGGTCATGATTTCACGGTTGAAGCCCCACATCGGGCTCTGCGCTGACAGCTTAGAGCCTGAAGCCTGCTTTGGATTCTGTGTCTCCCTCTCTCTCTGCCCCTTTCCCCACGTGTGCATGCTCTCTCTGTCTCTCTGTCTCTCTCACTCTTCCTCACAAAAATAAAGTTATTAATAAATATACTTATTCCCGGAAGCCATCTCTTATCCTACCTAGAAGATACATCTTTCTGGAAATTGTATCAGGCTGCTGATCAGTTACTACCTACCTTGATATTATTTTGAGCATAGGGTAGATCTTATTTTGCTCTGAAACCTTCTTTCCTCTGCACATATAAGGTGGAACCTTCCATTGACATGATACTTAATAATTGCTTATGTAGTGAGGTTGGTTGATCTTCAATCCAAGTCTCTCTTGGCCATTAAATTGATGGCCCTTGGATGCAAAATAAGGATATTTTTTAGGAGAACTGCCTTGAGTAATTATCCACATTTCTGGTTCCCTCCAGCAAAGGGGAGAATCCAGTATTTGTTTTGCTTGGAAAGTAGTATAATGTAGTATAGCATGCTTGGGGAGGTCAGTGCTTACTCAGAGAATTTTCCCCACCCTGGGCTCAGTAATGTTATACCTCTGTCCAGTCTCAGACTTGATTAGGATTTTGGGCTTCTTCTACTTACATACTGTTTCTTGATTATACCACTTGGACAACTTAGCCAATTGTCTAGGAATTAAGCCAGCAGATGAGAAGAGCAGTTAGATTCTTCTAAAGACCCCTACCTTCCCTCCCTGGAGGCCAAAGCAAGGTCAGTTGCATTGTGGCTGCCCTAAGAATATAGAAGGATAGTGTGACATTTGCCCCGTTCTGATCTGGTACTGTATCTCAACCTGTCCTTAGCATTTTCAACTCCATACTTTCCACTAAATTGATACTATTGCCTTTTTTTTAAACGTAAACTTTTTATTATAGTATACATATAGAAATCTTAAGAGTTCAGTTCACTGAATTTTTACAAAATGTCACACCAGGGTAACCAGTACCCAGTTTGGGAAACAAAACATTACTATAACCTCAGGCTGCTGGTCACTACAACTCCCCATTAGTGGTAGTCGCTTTTCTGGCTTCTAATATCATGGATTAGTTTTGACAGTTTTTGAACTTTATAGAAATGAATTGTTTATTATGTACTTTTTGGTGTCTGGCTTTTACTCACTATTATGTTTGTGAGATTCAACATGTTTGTTGTAGTTTGTTGCAGTTTTTCCATCATATTGAGTAAAATACAGTTTACATGTATTTATCCATTCTACTGTCAGTGGACATATTTGCATTGTTTCCAGTTTTTACTATTATAAATAATGCCTCAGTGAACATTCTTGTACATATCCTTTGAACATATATACCCATTTTGATTGGGTGTGTATCTAGGAGGGATTTATATATATATATATATATATATATTTTTTTTTTTTTTTTTTTTTTTTTTTTTTTTTTGAGAGTGCACAAGCAGAGGAGGGGCAGAGGGAGAGAGACAGAATCCTAAGCAGGCTTTTTACCCAGTGCAGAAAGACATGGGGCTTGATCCCACAACCATGAGATCATGACCTGAGCCAAAATCAAGAGTCAGATGCTCAGCCAGCTGAGCCACCCAAGCACTCGAAGAGGGAAGTGTACGCTTTACACTTAAACCAACAGTGTATGAGACTTCTAGATATTTTATATCCTTACCCAAATTGGTATTCTCTCTTTCATTTTAGCCGTTTTTGTGGTATTCCGTAATAATTGTGTTGTGCTTTTAATTTGATTTCTCTGATGATTGATAAAGTTGGATATCTTTTTATATGTCTATTGGCTATTTCAGTAGCCTCTTTTGTAAAGTGCCTGCTCAAGTCTTTCCCTTTTTTTCCTTTGCCTTAACTACTTTTTTCTTACTGATTAATAGATGTTCTTTATAATTCCTTTACTTAATACGTATGTGCATTATACATATCTTCTGTGCTTTGTGGCTTGTCTTTTTGCTTTCTTAATGGAGTCTTTTGTTGAACAGAAATTTAAAATTTTAATGTAGTTCAATTTGTGTAATATTTTTTCTTTATGGCTAGTACTTTCTGCATTCTGTTTAAGAAATCCCAAGATCATAAAATAATGGTCTATGTTTTCTTTAAAAAAATTATATATATATAAATATTATATAATATGTATTTTATATATATATATATATATATGTATATATATGATTTTAACCTTTCACATATAGAACTGGTCTATCTCCTTCAGAAACTCTTGCTTTCTTCATCTCTTGGCAGTGGTTCCTCTGCTGGTGCAAAGCCTAGAATCTCAGCCTCCTGTCCATACCTAGAATCAGCAAATGTGTACCCAGGGTAAAAGCAGTTGCAGAAGACAGCTCACCTTGGTGAGATTCTGTTCCTCTCTGGAGTTTTTGCCCTTCAGTTCTTGTCTGAGCACCTCTCTGCTGCCTTCAGAAGAGGATTTCTGTATTTTGTCTGGCTTTTCTGAATGTTCTCTGCAGAAGCACTGGTTTGCCACTAACTACTCCATCTCTCTTAACAGTGGAAATGATCATTTTAGCTTTTTAAACATGCTCAGTCTCTCTCATTGAAAACATGCTAAATCCTTCATTGATCCCACATCTCCTCCTTGGTACTTTGTAACACCTAAATAGTTTTTGCCTTTATGCATTACCAATGTCAATCCAAAGGGCGTTTCTGGTCCTTATTTTACTTGATCTTTAGTAGCATTGACTTTGTTGAACACTTGCTCCTTTTTGAAATACTCTCTCCCCTTGGCACTCATGATACAACACTGTGTTCCTCCTAGTTCTCTGTATGCTTCTCCTTTGCAGACTCATCTTCTTAAACGTTCTGCAAATATTGAGAGTTCCTCAAGATTCAGGTCTAAGCCCTCTTTTCATCTGTTCTCTTCCTTGATGATCTCATCAAGATCATGCCTTCAATTACTGCCTGTACCTGAACAGCTGACAAATTTGCATCTCCTTTCAGACTGTTGAGCTTTCAACTACTATTCTCATTTGTCTAGTTGATACCACTGGGATGACCAAAAGCACTTCAAACTCAAACTATCTCAAAATTATTACAAAAGCTAGAAACTTGAAGTTATCCATAAAAATTCTTTTTCCTTGCTCACATATATCATCACTGAGTCCCTTAAATATCTCTTGAAATCAGTTTCTTTCCATCTAAGCAGCTGTCTTAGTACACGCTACCCTCATTTCTTGCTAGATCAGTCTAATGACCACATTCTTTCTCTTATACCATGGTTCGTTTGGTCTCCTTTTTAGTTTCGTTGGCCTTTCAATTTCTCAAACATATCTCTTAGAGTGAATTTTTGGATGGTGTTGCCTCTGCCTGGAATGTTCTCTCCCAACTCTGCCTCTCTCTCTTTTTGTTTTTTGTTTTTAATTTTTAATGTTCATTTTTGAGAGAGAGAGAGAGACAGAGTGCTAGTGGGGAGGGGCAGAGAGAGAGGGAGACATAGAATCCAAAGCAGGCTTCAAGCTCCAAGCTGTCAGCACAGAGCCTGACATAGGGCTCAAACCACGAGATCATGATCTGTGCTGAAGTCAGACACTTAACCAACTGAGCCACCCAGGTGCCCCACTCCGCCTCTCTTCTAAGTCCTTTTCTATCTTTAGGTTTCATTTCAATCATTACTTACTTAATCCTTTCCTGACTGGGTTATTGCCTGCTATTAAATGCTCTCATAGCTTCATGAAGTTTTCTGTTGTAGCATTGATCATTTTACTTTTCATGACTTAAGATTAGTCACTAGAAAGTAACCTCTGATTAGTGACCCTATGTGTTTCTGGTTATCATTGTGTTCCTACCACCTCATATACTGCCTGACATCTAATCAGCATTCAGTAAATATTTGTTGAATGCACTAATCACTTCTCTCCCTGCTCATAGCTGAAGTGAAACGTGTTGGAGATACACTCTTGGGAATGGCTACACAGTGTGTGCAAGTGAAGAATGTGGTCAAGACCTCGCCTCAGACCCTGTCCAACCTCTGCCTGAAGATCAATGTCAAACTTGGTGGCATTAACAACATCCTAGTCCCACACCAGCGGTATGAACTCTATTGCCCACTTGCCTTGCCAAGCAAGGTATCATGGTGGGGACTGACAAAGAGATAGGACCCTGGCCAGGGAGAATCAATCAGACACAAAGGAGAGGTGACCAAAATGAGTGCTAGATGGTGCCAGGAGAAGACTCAACTCCTCACTATTTGTTTTCTCTTCTTTGTTTAGCTCTGCCGTCTTTCAACAGCCAGTGATATTCCTGGGAGCAGATGTTACACACCCCCCAGCAGGGGATGGGAAAAAACCTTCTATCACAGCAGTGAGTGATACTCTCCAGCTTCTTCTTAAGGTTCTCATCTTAGCTCTGAAGACTACATATAATCTCCTTCCCTCAGCTCTTATGCTTGACCCTTCAGAAGAACTTTTTTTCAGCTGATCATCCCCATTAACCACTCCCTTGGTATCTTCATAAAACTAACTCTGTATGGTATCTGTTTTTCAGAGAAAGCAGTGGGAGTGTAGGTGGTGGCCAGAGACTTTGCCTAGTCTACATCACTCTTGCTCTGTGTTCAAATTTCTCTCTCTCTCCATGCCCACTTTGGGGATGTGGGAAAAACCATGTCTCTTCTCTGAGATCCTTTTTAAGGTGGTTACTTAGTTGCTGGGATTGTCCTTTCCTCTTTCCCATCCCTACCCCTGATCCATCTAATAGATTAGATGGTTTTCTAGTCCCTCTCCCGACTTCTTTGCTCCCTGTCCCTGGAGCAGGGAATTACAAATTGCTAGAGGGATCAGGCTTACCTTCCCACTTCTCTTTCCTCAACTCTCAAGTTTCTCTAGGCAGATTGGGATAATCTCAGTAAATGCAGGGAAATCCTATAATGTGCTTATCGTTGTTTTCCTTGTGGTCATCCATCCTAGGCTCTGGCCCCTACCCACTTTGAAAATGATATTGTTTGTACCTCCTGCAAGAACACTCTTCACCACAGTTCCTGGGTAGATTCACACTTGAATTGAGAAAAGGACAAACTTATGGCTCATTGAGGCCACTCTTTGAGCTAGTAGTGCCTTCACATGCTCCCCTGCAAGGGGTAAGAACTGAACTAATCAAGTACTTACTGTGGGTTCTAGGCAAGGTGTTTTATGTGTACCACAGTAACACTGTAAGCAGGTAGCATTCTTATCTCCATTCGAGAGGAGGAAAAAGATCAGATGGAGATTGAAATCAGGACTCATTGAATCCAAAACCTACAATTTGATTGCATTGTTTTGTTTTGTTTTGTTTTGTTTTGTTTTTGCTAAGAACATTTCTCCAAATCTATGTCCTGACAGTATTGGGAGAGTGGAGGTTCTGGGAGCTGATCCTGCCTCTTTGATTGTTAGGTGGTAGGCAGTATGGACGCCCACCCCAGCCGTTACTGTGCTACTGTGCGGGTGCAGCGACCCCGGCAAGAGATCATTGAAGACTTATCCTACATGGTGCGTGAGCTGCTCATCCAGTTCTACAAGTCCACCCGTTTCAAGCCTACCCGCATTATCTTCTACCGAGATGGGGTTCCTGAAGGCCAGCTCCCCCAGGTAGGGTCCAAAGTAGGTGGTGAAAACCTTCATGTTGGGGCCAGAGGGCCTAATGGGTGCAGAGAGCACTGGTGTGTTTTTTAGGCTATTGGCATCAGGAGGGGCTACTTCTTTGAGAGCTTTGCTTATTGGCAATAGGCTTGGGAGCAGAGATCACAACTGAGAGGTGGTATGTACAAGCATCTATAGACCTTTCTTTTAACAGAAGACCCTCAGTGCCTGTATACTAGTTGGTTCATGTTGAAGTCTGATTCTTTAGACTGGTAGTTCTCAGAACTTTAGCATGTGTGAAGATTACCTGAAGGGCTTGTTACAGTAGTTTGCAGGGCTCTAAGAATTTCCTATTCAGTGAGTCTAGGATGGTTCCTAGAATTTGTAGTTCTGACAAATTCCTAGGTAGGCGATGCTGCTGGTCTAGAGGCCACACTTTGACAACCACTGCTGTTGACCTTCATAATGTTCCTTCTATTTCTCCCTGCCAAGCCTTCATATTCTCTTGTTTAGAGTAGTATAATGAACTGGTCTCCTTGACTACCGTTTAATAGTAATACAACTGTCATTTATTGGGTACCACTTACATACTGTGAATTGTAGTAAGCACTTCATATGTGTTCTGTTTAATGTCTAGAATAATTCTATGAAATAATAATTATTATCCCATTTGACAGATGAAGCTTGAGGCTCGGAAATGTTAAATAATTTCTTCAATGTCAGCCAAGCTAAACAGTGATGGAACTGGAATTCAGACAAATTGGTCCTTGATTCCAGAGTCTGTGCTCTTAACTATTATGCTCAATTTTCTCTAAGTCATCCAGTGTTCCCTAAAATAGCAGACAAATTTTTCCTATCATTTCTCTGTTCAGGAACATCTAGTGGCTTCACCTAGCCTTGGGTTAAAATTCAAACTGCTTAGTAAAGCAATCAGCAGTTATGAAGCCCCTACTAGATTTTCTTTTTTTAAAGCTTTTTTTCCCCCTAAGTTTATTTATTTTGAGACAGAGAGACAGAGAGTGCATGCAAGTCGGGGAAGGGCAGAAAGAGAGAGAATCCCAAGTAGGCTCTGCACTGTCAGCATGGAGCCCGATGTGGGGCTCGAACTCAAGAACCACGGACGGGATCATGACCTGACATCTAAGGCCACAAGGCAACTATTGCATATGGTTGTTTACCTTCTTTAGCTAGTCCATTTTCTTCTTTGTAGGACTGAATTCATCTACTACATCTGTACCAATTCCTGAACTGTGTGTCTGCTCTTCTCTGATGGTCTCAGCTCCGTTCTTGGAGCTCACAGGGGAATTCCTTTTATCCTTCTAAACCTGAAATTTACCTTACTTTGGGCATTGTGATTATAGTGATGTTTGTGTACTTTGTTTCTGTGTCTTGACATTAGGTCTCTTTATGCATAGGAACCAGGTGAGTATTCTCTGCTGATACCAAGCCTCCCAGCCAAGGCTTTATAGCAGCATATCAGGTGAACTGAGGATAAGGCTGATTTTGGCAGGAAGAGGCTGTCCTTACTAATGGTTGGGTGTTAGCTTATAAAGGGAAGCTGAGCAAAAAGCCATATTACAAATGGCAACCACTTAGTTCAGAAAAATGTGACTCAAGAGGAGCTGTATGTCTCTTTGTCTCTCTCCTTACCCTGTGCCTAGATCCTCCACTATGAGCTGCTGGCCATTCGTGATGCCTGCATCAAACTGGAAAAGGACTACCAGCCTGGGATCACTTATATTGTGGTGCAGAAACGCCATCACACCCGCCTTTTTTGTGCTGACAAGAATGAGCGAGTGAGTGAGAAATTGAGGAAACCATCCATACCCTTGTCCTGTCTCCCTTCTCTTAATGTGGAAGAAGGCCTTGAGATAAATCTGGGGATTTAGTCCTTGGTCTGTCTATCCTCCCTGGCCCTTTCCCCCTAGGGCTCTTGTCCTTCCTCTGCCACTTTCTTCCCTTTTTTCTTTCTCCCCTCCTTCCCTTATACTTTCTCTTCCTCTTTCTAGCTTTCTGGCCTATAGACCCTATATAGACCAGCTCCCAGAGAAAGGAAAGGGAACTACCATTCATTGAACTTGTCCTATACGCCAGACATTGCACAAAGGTGTCTTCCTCACAGCAGCCCTGTGAGTTAGGTACCATTATTAGCTGGAGTTTAACCTCAGAAAAGTTAAATGACTTGCTGAGATCACACAGCTTATAAATGGTGAAACCAGCACTTAACCACAGGTCTGTGTGACAGGAGAAGTCCATTATTTTAAGATCTAGTACCCTCTGGGAACAGAGATTTTGGTGGAACCAGAGTAGGATTGAGTCAGAACCCTTCTTAGGGCCAAGCAGATCTTGGGATCTTGGTTGTCTTTTCTCTGTACAGATTGGGAAGAGTGGTAACATCCCAGCTGGGACAACTGTGGACACCAACATCACCCACCCATTTGAGTTTGACTTCTATCTTTGCAGCCACGCAGGCATCCAGGTAGTCGGGCTATGTCCTGGGGTTTCCAGTGGGTCAAAGATGAATTGATTATTCCCACTGCCTGTAGAATATATCAGTCATCACTGAGTGGCATTCAGAACAGGATTATTCTCTTAATAAGCCTTTAGCATACTTGAACAGAAGTACGTTTTGAATGTCTTAGGCAGGTTGCCCATAACAAGGGTATTTTATGACATAGGTGGCTTTGTGTCTGCCTATTCCTGAGTGGATCTTCCAACCCAACTACACTTGTAACAGTGATCCTGTTCCTTAGCATTGGCTGTCCCCTCTGCCCAGTCTGGGGCCCCTCACCTTCCTATCTTCCCAGGGTACCAGCCGACCATCCCATTACTATGTCCTTTGGGATGACAACCGTTTCACAGCGGACGAGCTCCAGATCTTGACATACCAGCTGTGCCACACTTATGTACGATGCACACGCTCCGTCTCTATCCCAGCACCTGCCTACTATGCCCGACTGGTGGCTTTCCGGGCACGATACCACCTAGTGGACAAGGAGCATGACAGGTGAGGCCTGGGATCAAGCTGGCTTCCCATTTGCTTCAGCCTCGGGTACCAGACCCTCTCAACATTCCTTGGGCAGAAGGAAACGAATATTGTACAATTTGACGTCCTTGGGCTCTTCTGCCCAGATCTGGGTTGGGGTTTTCTCATAAGGTGGTATGGGAATTGGTACCTGGGGGAATGGATTAGCAGTAGCTCAGTGCACCAGGAAGGACTTGTTTCATTTTTGCTTTTCAGTGGAGAGGGGAGCCACATATCGGGGCAGAGCAATGGGCGGGACCCCCAGGCCCTGGCCAAAGCCGTGCAGGTTCACCAGGATACTCTGCGCACCATGTACTTCGCTTGAAGGCAGAACGCTGTTACCTCACTGGATAGAAGAAAGCTTTCCAAGCCCCAAGAGCTGTGCCGCCCAAATCCAGAGGAAGCAAGGAGGAGGAGGAGGGAGGGTAGGGAGGAGCTCAGAAGGCCTTGTTTCCTTCTTTCTACGAAGGGGGCGAAAGGGTGGGGGACAGGGCCAGTAAGCCAGACCACCAGCCAGAAATTTCTGATGTCCACCTCATGACCCCCACCCCTCACCCATCTTGTCACATCTGGCCCTGACCCCACTGGACCAAGAGGGGCAGCACTGGTGCCCGCCATACACACAGGTGTCTCTTGTGACTCACAGTGCTAAAGACTCATGCCTGACAGCTTGGTAAGGTCGGCTCTGCAGCCCCGCGGACAAAAGCTGGTAGGTTTGGGTTTGATACTTTAGATGGGAGAGTGAGGGGCTTAAAAAAGTGGGTGGGAGGAGGGAAGGATTTTTTAGGAGCCTTAATCAGAAAAGGTCTAGATTTGTTTAAGAGGAAAAACGAAACCAGACCCAGATCAATATTTTAGAATACTAGATGTTTTAATGGGTTGAAAATCCAGTTTGTAGGAAGATTTTTAATGCTAATGGTTTTGGTTGCTCCTCCCCCAGCTGCCACCCCCTTTCCATTATTCCTTTCTCTCCACTTTTTCTACCCCACCTTACACCTCCTCCCTGACAGACATCCAGCCCCTAGTAAGACTTAAGGCACTATGGCACTTAGCTCTGAAGTGACACGACCCTGTCTTCCTTCCGCCTACTGGTGGGTAACCAGTGCCTTCCCTGTAACGGTAATGCTGCAGAACTGCAACCTTTTGTACCTTTCTTTGGGGGGGATAGGGTGGGGGTGGGAGAGGAGGTAGGTGGGGAAGAAATACCCCTAACCCAACAAGCCTCCAACCAGAGCGCCAGCTATTTTGCATTCGAAGGAATTGACTTCCGTATTCATTAAGCTTTTAAAAAGACCACAACCTCAAGATGGTTAAAATCCATTGACATTTGCACTTTCAGACATGACAAGTCTTGGAGCTGCTGAGATGACTGGCCCCTGGCCTTTCCATTTACACCTCCTGTTCTTCCTGTCCCCCCGGTTTCCCCACCTGCCTGGATCTGGAGTTACTTTCATAGCATTTCTCACTCTTGGCTTCTTTTTTCCCCTGATGGTCAAGTTGCTTATGTTTCAATATTTCTTAACTGGGGTGTCTTATAACAAATGATCTTTAGGTCTAAAATAAGAAAAAAAGAGCAAAAACTAAATGTTATTTTTATACCATAACTTGAGTCTATTGCCAAAATCTGGAAATCCCTCCCATGCCCAATAAGTTTACATCCCAGAAACATTGAGCCATCAGAAGGAACTATGTACCTGACTTGTTCTTTGGCCTGGCTAGGTAGGGGATGGTTATCTCCCTAAGGTGGGGCTCAGGCTCCATCCTTCCCCTGTGCAGATAATATCTTTTTCTTGCTATAGGCTCCCTCTTCTGCACTGCCCTGCACTCTTTCCTGCAAGTTGCATCTTTCCTTTCTCTGGTCCTCTGACACTTTGGCTCATCACAGATTCCAGTGTGTCCTGTGGACAGGCTGGGGGATTTTGCTGCTCCCTATTGCTTCTGTTTACACAAATGAATTTTTCCCGGTTTCCCACTAGGGCATGTGAGTGGGTGGCGTGGGCCTTTGTTTTGTTTTGTTTTTTGTTTTTTGTCTCCCTGGATAGAGGTTGGGTTTGGCTGTCTTGCAGAACTGGAAAAGTAGGGGGTTTCTAGCTTGGTGCCTACTGGCCTTGAGGCAAGGCCCCCTCTTTCCTTAACTATTAATTTTTTCCTGTCCCACTGCTTGGGATGAGGAGTTGCAGCTTCAGTGTGGAAGTTCCTCTTTAAGGAGCCTGAGTTTGGGTTTACCCCAATCTGGTGATGAAGCCATGACACTTTAGACCTAGCTCAGGCTTGGAGGCTGGTCTGGATCCAGGCCTGTGCGCTTAGAGCTACCATTTCCCCTCCCCAGCAGCCCTTGTACAGACCCAGATTTGCTATGCAAAACAGTCTATCCCAGGTTCTGTTCTGGTTGGCTACTTTGTTCAGCAACTTCACAAAACGTAGCACAAACATTGATTATGGAGAAGGCATCAGGACTGTTGAGTAACTCCTCCTTTACTTCTTTCCTACTGGCTACAGTATGGGATGCCCCATGGGCACAGCCCAGCTGAAGAACAGAATGGAGGGCTCTGGGAGGAGGCAGCTCACTGGAGAGCCTACATTCCTTACACAAGTGCCTAAAGAGAGTGATGCCAACACTCCATCTGCCCTGTCCATCGCCTTCATATACTGTCTACTTCGTGTTCAGTCACCCTTTGGGGAGGGGAGCTCTCTTGGGACAATGGGCTCTGCATGTTCTCTTCTTGGGTGCATTTTGGGGCTGGGATCAGGGCACTGTTCCTGGAGGGTCCAGTCATTCACCAGCATTTGCAAATATCCATAGGGAGCTGATGGTAGCCACCTACTCTCAGCAACAAGTTTATGTTCTCTCCTTTTTCTCTCTTTGCCTCACTCTCTCCATTTGGGTTTTGAGCTGGGGCTTGCAATGCATTTTTTAGCCCTTTGGCATTGCACATGCTGTTCAAGAAATAAAAAAGCAAGAGAAGCAATTTGGGCGATGGCAAGAAAATAACCTCTTGCTCTGAATTTTTTTTTTTTTTAATCTTTGAGACTTGAAAAATACTTTGACCTTGATGATTATTCTTGTTTGAAAGATGGTGCATGCAGATTGAGAAGTGGTGTTAGCAACAAGCTTTGGCTTTCTTGGATTTGGTTTAAGTGGTGCTTCTTACTTGTGCTCTGAGGAAGTGTTGGGGGACCCCAGCCTCATCCTCTTGGACAGGTCTCTTGCTTCCTTCGTTTTACTCTTTTGCCTCTCTTTTCTACTTTTCTCTTTCCTTGGGATCCTTTTCCCTTTTTCAATTCACTAAGCTTGTTTGCTGGCCTGCCTGCCTATGTGATGATGAATTCTCTGCATGGCTACGATAATCCCACTGTTAGCTAGCACAGTCAGGCTTAGCTTCTTGGCTACAGACGACCAAGAATCTGTTCCCCAAGCCCAGTAAAGTCCTCTCTGGGCTGGACTGCCATCAAAGTTACTCAGCAGGCATGCCTACCTGGCATGAAATCAGGGGGCTTCTGATAACTTCCACACGTGTCCACTCCTTGGAGTAGGTTTCTCTCATTGCTTTTTCTGGATCTGGTTCCATTTCTCTCTACATGGGACCTCCCTTTTCTGAAGACATCCTAGAGTTGAGCTACTTGGTTTCCAGGGTTGGAGGGTTAGGGGGATGGACATAGGGAAAGAAGAGAGTGATGGGAAGAGAATGGAGAGAATTTGGATAAAAGATGGGAAAGAGCACTGTTCGTTGATCATTTTTCTAGTCCAGTCTGACCCATTGGGGGTTGAGGTGCTACTGCTGAACTCAGGATAAGCCTGGAGCTGTTGTTGTTCATGGGAATTTAGGCTTAGAATAATGTTGAAGAAGAAAGTATCTAAAAGCGTGAAACCTCCCTAAAAAGCTCCTGGTTCCCATGTACTAGATAGCTCCTCTGTGGCCTCCTGTTTGGCTAAACAACAATGTTCTTGGATAGTTTGGGGTGTTTTTCTTTTTTCTTTTTTTTGTCCAGAATTCAGTAAATGAGGCTGACACTCAGGATGGGCAGCCAAGGGGACATTTTGACTTCTTAGCTGGCCCATGGGTTATCTGTCTACAAGGCTGGCGAGGCAGTGTTTTAAACCTGGCATCGTGTGTAACAAAGAAGAATGGAAAGTTCCTTCCCTTTCAGGGTGGAAAGTCCTCTCAAACTAGCCAAAATGCAGTTTTGGAAACTACATTGGGGGAAGTTATTTTTTATATTTACTGGGCCTAGGCCAATCTAGGATGGTAGCTGGGATGCCTTCCTTCTTAAAGTCTGATCATGGCAGGGATATGCAGGGCACTCTTTCCTATTTAGCCTTCTAAGCAGATTGGGGAGAAGGGATTCTCTGGTTTTCTCTTCCCTCCCCCCACCCCCTCCTTTTATTAGGACTTGCCTTCTCCCTGGGCAGGGAGAGAGGCTAGGTTGGTGCTCTCCCCTTACTCTATTCCTACTGATTTAGAACCTCCGGCTGCTGTTTGGGAGCCTAAGAAAGGGAGTGGAGGTAATGGGCTCAAAACAAAACAGAATAAGGTGGGGAGGGCAAAGTTCCTTCTTTAAAAAGGAAAATAGGAAACTCTCCAAGGATTGTGCAAGTAAAGACAATGTGTCGAATGCACTGAGTCCCCTGGTGTAGTAGCAATAAGGAATAATGAAATGACTTTCCTGTGCACAGTCCAACCTGATTGGTGTGTGATGTTGCACTTAGCAGCCATCTGGTGGGCATGTGTGACTACTCTGGGTTTCACTTTAGTTTCTAAACTTTTTATCCCTCTCAAGTCCAGCATGGATGGGGAAATGTCCCTGAAGCCCCACAGCTGTGTACTTGTTTGCATTTGTTTCCCTTTGAGACTTGTGTTTGTGTCCTGCTTTGAGCTGTACCTTGTCCAGTCCATTGTAAAATTATCCCAGCAGCTGTAATGTACAGTTCCTTCTAAAGCAAGCAACAGCAGCAGCACAATTCTGTGTTTTATAAAGACAACAGTGGCTTCTATTTCTAAAGTGCGGTCTCTCTCTCTCTTTTCCCCCACCCCCATTAGCAAAGCAAACTGTTGGGATTAATTATATGTGATAGATTTTAGGTTAGAGTAATAGATTGTTATAAGAGCAGAACCATTACTTCTAGAGGAAAATGGATAAAAAACACCAGAGTATTGAAACTGCAGATTGTATGTAATCATACGTCACAAGGCCTCCATTTATTCTTCATTCAACAAACCATGTAAAGCACTGTGTCCAGCAGTGTTGTTAGGGGAGATGGCAAACATAATTCAAAAAGGAAAACCATGTCTCTCTCCTTAAGGAGCTTAAAGTTTGGTGGTGGTGGGTGGGTATGAGTGGCCAAATGGTTCCCTGGTACAGGAGAGAAATGATGAAGGACTGAAACAAGGCTATAAGGCTATACACCAGTGAAGATAGGAAAGGGAAGATTTTTGAGAGACACTCAGAAAGAATTAATAGGACTCAATAGATGGTGAAAGAGGAATAGACACTAATGCTCAGGTTTCTGCTTGAGCAATGAGTATATCGAGACATTCTTCTAACCAAGACTAGGGGAGAAGGGAGACTAGACGGAAGGTGGTGAATTTTGTGAAGACAGTTAGCCTTGTATAGATGGAGTTTGGAGGTTCCCATGAGGCAACAATTTTAAGGTTTCCAGTAAACACTTATATTTTGGTGCTCAGGGAAGACTATAAAACTGTAGTTGTAGATAATGGGATTCATACTCCTATATATGGTAGGTAAAGCCATAGGAATAAACAAAATAGCTTAGAAAAAGAGCAAGAAAAACATAGTATCCAGTTCTGGAAACACAATTTAAAGGATGAAGACAGGAAGCTGAACCTAAGAAGACAGTCAAATCACTAGTAGATACCTTGTATATTTTTTACTTAATGAGGTAGGAGAAAAAAGAGAATGGAATAGGATCCAAGAAGGGCATAATCAACAACATGAACTGCTGCAGTGAGGAGGAGGTATTTTTTTTCTACTCAGTTTATCATCCTCCACCCCATCTTCTTTGGGATCTTATAACTATATGGTCATTCAGTATTTCTTGAAAATGAGCATTGGAAAAACCTAATTTAAATAAAGCTAAGTCTAGGACTTCGAGTTGTTCATCACAACCACCACTTCCACCTCCAGCTTCCTCCTGTCCTCAGGAGTTACTTGTAAAAGAATAAAATAAACAAACCTAATTTTGTTCCTAACCAGTGTCATAGATGGTGTTCCAGTGCACTCGATAGCACTTAGCAGCTTGCTCTATTTATTTTCATGACTTGCTTTCTCCAGAGCCTATGAACTCTTAGGAGCAGAAACTACATTCTGTTCATTTTTTTGTCATCTCAAGGCCATAGAATATATATCTAGGGATCAATATTTGTGAATAGAATTGAAATGATCTAGAAATTTTTGGTTTGTGAGTACAGAGGGGGGAGTCAAGAAGTGATATTGAGTGCACAGGATGGACTCAGCATTCCTGACTCTTCAGGTAAGCAGAAACTTAACCAGATTACCATCATCTTTCTTACTCTCGTCCCAACTTGGTGATTCTGTGGTTTTGTACCTCAAGCTGATGGTACAATTGTCAAGCATGTAAGTTCTGGCATTCCTCCCTGGTAGTGCTAGAGCACTGTTATTTCTGTGTAATGGGGGAAGATGGCTCAGAGATGGATTCTGGCACAAGGCCCAGTGAGAAATTTTCAGTGGCAGCTAGTGTGTACATAAATGGGCCTAACATTCCTCTGGAGGCCAAGTGTTGTGACTTCAAATTGCAAAGCTAACCTGTGTCTACCACCTGTCAGATTCCCTTGAGAGCAAGCCGACCGTACCCAGCTCCTTTTCAGCAACGAGGGTTAGTGAGGTTGATCAAACTTGAGGAAATTGGAACATGGAGAGTTGTCCCAGTTAAAATAAAACTTAAAGTAAATCTGTGCCCCTCAATGAAGCAGAAATAAAGTATTTAGCAGAGTAAGTGGGAGGATGATCATTATGACACATTTTTGTGACAAATTTCAGGTTTAGAAATGGATGTTCAAAGATTTCAGAATTTGCCTCTTGGTTGCTTACTCAAGAGAAAAAGACAGTGGGAACCAAAGGCCTAATTTGTTTGGTCCTGGAGCTCAAGCTTTTTTTTTTTTAGTTAAAGCTTGTCCTAACATCCTTGGACATCCCTCTTTAGTATTGGTTGAGCAGCCTTTCCTTTGCCCTGGCAATTGGCAACATACACTGTAGCACATTCTTATCTAGGAAGTGCCTTGTAACAAAATGAGGCTATTTGTTGGGTATCTCTTGGCTTAGCAAAACCCAAAATCTCCTGGCAATTAGGGTTTGGTGGCTAAATGAAAGAGTTATGTAGTGCAAAGAGAGGACTGGTTTCAAGTTCTGAGCCTGGGCCATCCCCAGACTGCTGCCTGTACTGCTTGAATGGAAAGTAGCATTAAATTGTAGCAGATAGCTCACCTATTTGTTTCTAGCTTTCAAGCCAGTTTATTCCTCTGGCTATAGGCTGAGGAAATGTGGTAAGCTTAGAAGCTGCAGAGCATGACAGAAGCATTCCTTTAAACTATCAAGGAGGAACTGGGAAAGTGGACTTGCTGGGGATGAGGTACATTTAAAAGTTCTCCACTTAGCACCACAACTGCCTTCCCCAGGATACCATTTCAAGGTTTTTTTAGACCATTGTGGTTTACCCTGTAGGAACAGACTGTCCCTTTGTTCTAGACTGCAGAAGCTTCAGCACTATCCTCTTGGCAATGTCTTTTTGGGACAACGAAGCCAATTGGGACCTTTCTAGGGAGCCCTCTGTCCCTCTTCCCCACCTTCTGAAGGCGAGGAACTTTCCTCTTAGAAGAGACTGGGAGTTCCCGGCCATGTTTTTGGAAAAGGCCTATGGCTTGTTAATGGACGCGACCTGAAAAGGAGGAGGTGCTTGGGTACTTTGAAGTATTTGACTAGGTGTTTTGTACAGTATGTTGTATCTTCACAGCATTCATGTGAAGTAGTTTATCACATAACATTATCACATTCAATTGCACATAACAAACCCCCAACTATATTGGCTTAAATAAGAAACTTACTACAAAGAAGTCTTGATTTAATATGGCTCCAAGATTGGCTAATTCAGTCGCTCAGTGATAATACCAACAAACCAGATTCTTACAATCACTTTCCTCTGCTATTCTGTGTTGGTTTATCTGCATACTAGTTCACCTCAGTGTCCCAAAGTGGCTACTGTAATTCCAGGAAGGAAGTGCAAATAAGGCAATCCTTGGAAGCCCCAGCAGATCTGGCCTGTCTCATTCACTAGAAATGGGTCATCTTCCCACTCCTGCCACTGGCAAAGCAAATGAGATCATCTATCATGAGTGGCTTAGATTAGGAGTTATCCTCTGAGTCATGTGGATTAGAAAGACAAGTTTTGACTGCTACGCAAGAAAGAAGGGGATAAGGACTCCTGGGTAGGCATTCAGCAGTGTCTGCTCTGCCTAGGTGCTCTGGCTTTTAGAGATGAGGAATGTGAGGTTCAGAGAGAGTGACTTTCTTGGAATCATACATAGTAGCAGTGGGCCTCAGTCTCAGCTCTGTCCCAAAGGCCAATATGTTTTATACTGTGTTCTCCTGCAGTACAAAATAGCTTTCTCTCTGTATAAAAACTGATGGTCTCAAAGAAAGAAAAACAAAAACTGATGGTCCAGGAGAATATTTCTGAACTTGAGTCAAGTTGAGGATCATCCAGTGATGTTTATCTAGTACAGGAAGCCTAGGAATGCAACTTTCAGAGGGCATGGATTTCCGTGTTCCTTAAATGCCTGTAGTATTTTATAGTTCTCCCTTCTGAAAGCAAGCAGTGCCACAAGGGATAAGGACAGAATTTTAGCCTGAGCCCCATTCTTGAAGCCCATTCATTCATCCATCCGTCCCACAAATATTTATGGAATGTAGCTATGTGCCAGGCATTGGGGCACATAGGCTAAGCACTAGGCACTGGGGCTATGACAGTTAAATACACAAAGACCCTGCTCTATGGCCTTAAGGGCCAACTCATTCGGGAATGAGGTTATCCAAAAATAGGGTATGCATGTGGTCAGGGGAGAGCCTCTTACAGCTTGCTTTTGGCGGAATTATTGGACCTCTTTTATTCCTACTTGATATTACAATTCATGAACCATTTACATGGGCTCACTCTAAAGAGGTGGTGAAGTCCCTGAATAGCAGAAGCAGATGGGAAGGCTTTATTGACATTAAATTGGACTGAATTAGGAGGTCCAAATCCTGCCTCATCAATGTCAACAAAGAAGACAGTGCCTGCCCCTCAAGTGCTCATCACTTCTGGGAGATGACAGTGAAGCCTGCAGTCACTTAGTCACTTAGTCTGGAATCAGTTCCAGAATGGGAAGTTGAGGGTGTGATAGAACCTTGCACAAGAGTTGGTATTTACCCTGTTGGGGTGCTGCTACTGACTTGGATTCTGTGTAGTCAGGTATTGAAAATTTAGGATACAGTGTTTCATTTGGTGACATTTAATATTTTGAAATGGAAATTTTCTGTAAAAGGGTTAATGGTTTGAAGAAGAAAGGCAGAATTGAAGTCAGAGGTGGGTTTGAATCCCATCCATTTATGAAATGTTTATTGTAATAGGTGCATGTAATAAGTGCTTTAAAATGTTAACTAAACTTTTTTTATTCACTAGCATGTAGTTAGGGAGGATTTTCTCTGCTTTATATACATTCCCTAACTTCATTAACCATTATATAAGGTATATTTCTCTCCATTTCTCAGATAAGAAAACAAGCCCAGAGGCTTAGTGATTGATGCAAAGTCCCACAGTGACTTAAGTGATGGGGGGGGGGGGGGGAGTGGCACTGAAGATAGGGTATTTTTTCTCCTTTTCCTCTTTGTTTCAAGCTTTAAAAAGCAAAAGTACTTTGATTTTTAAAAGTCTAAATGATGTTCCTACTGATGTTTGGGATATAGGCAAAAATCAAATCATTCTTCAGCCTTAAATAGTTATCACCTCTCATTAAGGCAACATATGAAGGACCTACTATTTCCTAGCGAGTGTGCTGGCCATCGTAATCTTACAAAGCTCACAAACTAGTGCGGGAGGGGGGCACACAAACTAGTAAGCAGAACAAATTACAGATTGGGAGGATTATTAAGGAAATGCTGTGATAGAAAAACGGGCCCCCATCATAGATCGGTGATCCGGAAAAGACCGCTCTGAAATAAGTCTTAGGTTGAGGTATAAAAGGAAGCATCGCAGGGCTGGAGAGGGAAGAAAAGGTGAGTGTGAAGAAAAAGGAGAGGCTCTGTTCCCGGCCAAGGGAAGAGGGGCGCCAGGTCGGAAAGGGAAGCGCTTTGCCTGTTGTGGGAATTAGCAGATCAGTATAGCTGTAGCATAGTGATGAGGAAAAGTCTTGCTTGAGGAGAAAGGAAGGGCCCATTTACGCGGTGCGTTTTGGCACCGGGAAAGCGTGATCTCAGCGTGATGAGACGCTATTAAAGCGTTTCAAACAAGGAAATTATCCGATACGTTGTGTAATGTCCTCTCAATCCTCTTTTCCCAAGCTAAATTGCACCCCCTCCCCCCCCCAAAATGGTCGTCAAAGCAACCCACGGACTTGGAGTGATCAATTATGGTGGTCACTTGACCGCCTGCTGAGGAGGAGGCGCGTGGTGCCGCCCAGGCTGGGCGGGGCGGGAGGGGCTCCTTAAGGAGGGTGGCTCTGCCCTAGACGTGCTCTGCCCTAGTCACTCTCAGCTGCAGGTCCGGGCTTTGCTCCTCAGACCGGCCACGCTCCAGGTAGGCTCCTCCCCAGGTAAGCTACCCCCTCAGCGTTGTCGCCTTCAGCCGGCACGGCCCAGCACTAGGGTGGTGCTAGGAGTCCAGCCCCTCCGAGTTGTCTCCGGCCGGTACGGTACTGCTGAAGACCGTGGGAGGGCCCGCCCGCCCGTCGCGCGTGCCCCACGCCCCGCCCAGACTCGGCGCCGGCTCCCTGACACCTCCCCCGCTTCCTCCGCGCCGGCCGCGCCCGCACCGACGTCGCGCCCGCACGGCTTGGGGCGGAGAGGCGAGGCTTGGACGTCGGGCGAGTCCGGGCAGCGGAACTGACGCCAGCGGGCTTCCGGGGGCGGCCCCCGGGGAGGTCGGCGGCGGCGCCGCAGTCGTGGAGGGGCAGTGGGAGCGTAAGCGGCCGCGGGCGACGCAAGTTCCGCACGGGGTTCTCCTCTCCTCGATTCACGCTTCTCCTTCCTCTCGCCTAGTCGCACGCTGCCTCCCCACGGCGGCTGTTCCTGACGAGAGCTTTCGGAGTGCGGTAGCTGAGGAGAAGCCATCACCACCTCGCCTCGGGGCCGAACGAGGGTGCCTGTCGCGCCTCGTCGCCCCCTGCGCTGCCTCCTTGCCCCCAGTGGTGGGCGCCCTTCTCGCTCGAAGCACTCCCCCCAGCTCCATGAATGGAAATCGGCTCCGCAGGTGAGCGAGTCCGAGCTGCTGGCCTGGTGGGTAGGGGTGTCCCCAGAGCATCGTCGCTCCCTCCGCCCCTGCCCAGGTGCGAGAAGTGTGCGCGGGCCCGGCGGCTCTCCCCCGCCCCCCGCGCGGCCCCTCCCCCGCAGCCCCGCAGCCCCGCCGCCCCGCCGCAGTTCCCCGGGGCCACTGAGTAGGCGAAACTGCGGGGAGGGGGCACTGCTTAAAGGATTGAAGTTTGGGTATCTCCAGGCGGTATTACTCTTTTTTTTTTTTTTTTCTGGAGTCTAGAAGGGTTTGTCGTCCTTTTTTGTTATTCCAATTGAAGGTGTAACGGCGTGCGCGTCCTTTAACCGGGTTGTGTGTCCCATGGAGGCGCTGGGCGGTCAGCTCTCTTACCTCTTAAGGTAGTTGTGAAGCTACATGGAGATAACGGAGGAGTGTTAAGTTTGAAATAGGTATTACTACAGCGTCAAATGCAAGATGGCATTTCATCCATCCCCGATTTCTCTTCTGATATTTGCGGCCGCATGGTATGTAGTTACTGAGGATTTCGGAAATGTCATATCGGCCCAGATTACAGCTTACGTGAGGAGGTGGATCTTAAAATTGCTGACAATATATTTTTCTCATTCCTCATTCCCTAGGAAAACGGATATTATATTCTTGGCAATTTAGAATTAAAAAAAAATCTTTTCTCTCCTTGGGAAAACTGCAGTCTTTAAGGAAAATTGCAACATGGGCAGTAGTTACCTTGAAAAAAGAAAAAGCTTTCTTTATGGTTCTAAAGTAATTAATTGAGAGGCATAAAGTAGGTGTTACATAACCGTTTGCTTTCCAAAGGGTAATACTTAATATGTTAAATTTGAAAGTGTGCTTTATTCAGACAGTAACAAATTTGTAAGTTAATTTTCAAAATATTGGTGGGAGGGGGCGTCATGTTACTCATGGGACCGCAGGTCCCCGAAGTTCACATCTCATTTTGCCAGTTTGGGAAGTGCTTGAACATAAGAAGAACTTAAATATAAGGAAACCAGTGACATAATGATAACAAAGGGTTTGTTATGATTAGGTTAAGAAGTAGAATTGTCAGTAGATGCAAACAGCAGTTAGGATTTGTAGAGGTGGGGTGAGGAGAGGGGCTTATTACAAGTTTCACTGTATGAAATTTTCTGTAATCGGTTTCTCCCATTTCTCTTTCGTGTGCTTTTTCTGTAATCTTCATATTTTCTTAAAAAGGGAAGCTTTGTAGATTGTGAAGAGTTTTAGACTTTTATTTGTTAATCATTGGTTTGTGTATTTCTGAAACTGTGTCCTGCCTTTTTAATTTTTTAATTTTCTACTGTACTGTTTAGTGAATATGATGATCTCGGGCTATAGATAACTTTTACATAACTGTCCTTTCGTCACGCCTGGAAAACAAAACGTGAAAGTTAAACACTTTATTGATTGTCCTAATATTTTAAAAGATAGTTCAGTTTTTTTTTAAACTTCTTTTGTCCTTTGGGTTTTTCATACAAAATTATGCCTCAGGGCGTGGACAATATCTTAGAAAATATTTCTGAAGTCCAACCACCTAGCCGACTGGTCCAACTAGCCAGGTACGATTCAGTAAATGCTCCTATGAATTCTTGAGCTATAGATAAGTTTTACATCTTTTTGCATGTGTCATTGCTGAAATTTATACCCGTTAAATTGTCTTCACATCTGGGGAGGTAGAGTTAGATAATGTCTATCTCATCTTAGATATCTTGAAACTCAAAAGGTTGTTCTTCAAGGATGTTTATACATGATTAACTGTAATAATGAAGTTAAAATATAGTCTGTCTCAAGGTTGTCATCATCAAAAACAAAATTTTCATTCTTCCTGAGACTTACATGTAATTGTTATGCTGCATGTGAAATTGAAAGCACAGTTGGGCAAAATGTGCAACGAAGTTTTAAATCCAGAATTGGGCAGGTATAGAGAGGGGTGCCTGGCTGGGTCAGTGGAGTGTGCGATTCTTGATCTCAGAGTTGTGAGGGAGAGCCCCACCATGGGTGTGGAGATTACTTTAAAATCTTTAAAAGGAAAAATTAAAAAAAAAAAGAATTAGACAAGTATGTATTTTGGTTTACAATTTTTTAATACAGGTGAGCCTCGGTGGCTCAGTCAGTAGAGCATGTGACTCTTGATCTCTGGGTCGAGAGTTTGAGACCCACCTTGGGTGTAGAGATTACTTAAACAATTTTTTTTGGACATAAATGCTCTCTGATAGTCTGTTGAGTCAGTGTTGGATCTTTGTACCAAATTTTTTTCAAAGTTTTGTGTGTGTGTGTGTGGAGATTCTTAGGAATTATGACAGGATATTTTATTTTTTTATTTTTTATTTATTTATTTTTTTAAACATTTATTTATTTTTGAGACAGAGAGAGACAGAGCATGAACGGGCGAGGGGCAGAGAGAGAGGGAGACACAGAATCGGAAACAGGCTCCAGGCTCTGAGCCATCAGCCCAGAGCCCAACGCGGGGCTCGAACTCACGGACCGTGAGATCGTGACCTGAGCTGAAGTCGGACGCTTAACCGACTGAGCCACCCAGGCGCCCCTATGACAGGATATTTTAAATGCTAGTTGTTAGGTAGATACATAGAAAACTTAAAATTTACATTGGAAGACTTAGGATACAAATACTATATAATTGTTTCTCACTAAAAGTTAATATTTGTTCTTCCTTTTTGCATGTAATACTTAAAGCGACTTTTAAGGGTGTTCTGTACAATGTACTGATTTAGTACTATGTGAACTTTGATTTAACCCGAAAAGGTGGCACAGTTGGGTTTTTAGCTATAACAGTAGTTTTGCATTTTTTCCTAGAGGTACTTCCGACGGAACCCTGTTTTTTATGGTTTAGTTACATTTGGACTAAAAGTATACGTTTTGTTTTTATTTACAAAGGTTTTTTTAAAAAAGTAATCTCTGTACCCAACGCGGGGCTTGAATTTACAACCCCGAGATCCAGATTCGTGTGCTCTACTGAGTCAGCCAAGCACCCCTAAAAGCATATGTTTTAATTCCAAATAAAGTGTGAATAGAAGTAGAAATGTACATTGAGATATGAGTTCTCATGAGTAGCAATTTTTAGGACATTAATACTCTAGTCTGTATTTTTAGGTAAAGTCAGACTACTGTTTAGGGTAGAAGGAAATGTACTTAGCTGCAATGGAAGAAAAACACTGTTACTTTAAATTAATGATAGGCAAAGTGATTTGACATGTTTGGTAGTTGTTTTATACAAGGGGTGACTAGACCATCTTAATGATACTCTTAAATTCATGTTTGGATCTGCATAGTAGTCTTAAGCCTCTACATTTCTTTAATAATAAAAATCTAGAAAAATCATTCAAGAACAAGTTCCAAAGGAACAGAAGTTGCATGTATGGAAACTAGATTTGAATGAAATGAATTAAAGTTGTAGATTCAAATTAACTAAAATATATAATGCCATTAGGTTCTCAGTTTAGTAACTAAAATAATCTTTTTAAAATCACTTTGGGATGTAAGTTTTCTCACTTGTAGATTTTTGTCTTGAAGAAAAAAAAATGTCAAAATGCTGCTCTGTCTGGAGAATATGAATTTTGGAGGTAGAAAAGGTTTTTCTACTTGGTTGCTACTTAAATTTTAGCTTGTGCTGTTCTTGAGTGGCCATGATAATTTTTTCCCTAGTATTTGCTGCTCTTGACTGGCAGTGGGACTTACAAAAATATGCGTGATTATTTTGATTTGTTTTAGAACTTAATTTCTCTGATAGTGATAGAACACCCTGAGGGAATATAGAAAAGGAGGCAAGAAACAATTTTGTTCTTCTCAACAAAGATTTAAAGGAGAAAAAGAACATATAGGTAACTCTCAAATGTAATTTGATTAACATAATAAAGACCTTTAAAAATTATCCGTGATTCCATCACCCTGATCACTTTTTAAATTTCTAAGCCAGATTTCAAACTAGTAAATCTATTTTTAAAAAAATAAGGAATTAAGTAATTGAGGAAAGTGGCTAGAATGAATGAAATGATTTCAAGATGCTACTCCCTTTTGCTCTTTTGGAGACTATTATGTACTAAATTGTCAACTTAGATTTAATTCATATTAATTTATATTTTCCAGTGGGAACATTGTATTTGTTTGGTTCTATAAGCCTGGCCTGAGAGCATGCAAAGAGGCCTGGGGCCCTGTAAAGGGATATTTCCTGGAAGAGTTCTCTGTTGTATATGGAAAAACCCTAGTTTAGAATAGAATTCTTGCTAAACTGACATAAACTATTGTATTCTAGTTGAATACTATGTTGCTTTCTATCACAAGCATCTTTTTCACATTGATTTTTATAGTCTTTAAATACTTGAGGGTCTATCTGAAAGATGAAGTAAGTAAATATTTTGTTAATCTAACAAAACATTTATGATACTTAAAACTAGAATCTAAAGTAATTTATAGGGGATTTTTGTTTTTGTTTTTTTTTAATAGATGAGGGAATAAGGCGAGTGATAGTTCTTTTTTTGGGAAAGTAAAACTAAAAATATAACTTAAGAATAGTATCCTTTCCAAACCTATTTAGTGTTCATTTGTTGGAATAAACAGTATTCACCAGACATTCCTACTTCTAATTCAGTTGTCTAGGATACCCAATAGACCCCCATTCTTGGCTCATTAACAAAACAGATGTGAGAAAGAATATTGTGTGGTTTTTCAACCATAATGGTTATGCTGTTAGGATACATGAACAGCCTTTCTGTATTTGGAGTTTCTGTAGTTTTCTGCCATTATCTGTGTTAATATTAACAACTTTCTTTGACTAATCATTGCTTTAAAAAAAAAAAGACTATTGAGATTTAGCAAAACCATGTTAAACTGTTTTTTCTTAATGTGGGCTTTTTGTGATTTGGTTAAAATAAAAAATTATTTTATGAAATACATTATTATGAAATAATAGTGAAGTAACTTATAAGAATTCTTTGTTTTGTATCATCCAGTTTTTTCTACATTATAAAACTACATTATTTCTAAATTGTCAAGTTTTTGAGAAATGAGAAGGTATCTACAGAATATAAACATGAGATATTTTTGTATTTTTCATTTGTGGAAGGAATTTTGCAAGAAAATATTCTCAATTGTAGATTTACATAATACTATTTTTGAATCATTACCAATACTTGATATTTTAACTGAAGTTCATTACTGTGTCTCAGAATTAAAAAAAAAAAGGTTAAAAAATAGATTGCAAAATGGGTTAATACCTTAGCAATCAAGTCTTTTTTTTTTTTTTTTTTTTTTTTTTTTTACTTTTTGAACAAGAAAGTTCTGCCTTCTAAATTAGGACTTGATCTATCTGTATATTTAACATAAACATAGCATTACTCTAAAATTACTCAAAACTTTTTTATCTAATTTTTTTTTTTTTTTTTTTTTTTGAGAAAGAGACAGAGTGCTGGCCCGGTAGGGGCAGAGTGAGAGGGAGACACAGAACCAACCAGGCTCCAGGCTCTGAGCTGTCAGCACAGGGCCTGATGTGAGGCTCAAACTCACGAACCATGAGATCATGACCTGAGCCACCCAGGTGCCCCAAAAATTTTCTAAAATTTTTGCTTGGGTACTCAAAAAGTTTTTCAAAAGCTACCCAGCCTTTAATTCTGAAATAAATCTCGATACATTTCCATAGGGCAGGACCTACTTGGGCCATGTCCTCCCTTGTTTTCAGGGGGCACAATGCCTTTTTAAAAATAGTTCCCCAGTACTGCCATCTGAGAAATTTTACCCTCAGCAGGCTGAATCTTCTACAAGTGATTATTAAGCTATAGTGAATATAATAAATGTAATATGGTAATAAGTGCACTGTTTGTATAAGTTCATCGAATGAATAGGTAGAATTAGTATGTGGGAGGTTACTAAAATCTCTTGCTAATGTTTACTGCTTAGCCTTGTGGGTATATGTAGTAAACAGTCATTTTATTATGTCAAATTTTGAGGCCAACACAATGTTTATTTTTCCAAAACAAAAATTGAATGTTTTCCTGAATATAAAATAAAATATTATTTTATTTTTTTAAATGTTTATTTTTGAAAGCACACACACAAGTGGGGAGAACATAGAGAAAGGGGGACAGAGGATCCAAAGTGGGATCCATCCTGACAACAGAGAGCCTGATGTGGGGCTTGAACTCCAGAACTGTGAGATCATGACCTGAGCCAAAGTCGGACGCTTAACTGACTGAGCCACCCAGGCACCCCATATATTTTCAAATCTAGTAGGCAATGTATGTATTTGTTAAATAAATGTGCTTCACTGGAAGTATAATTTGTTGTGTTGACAGAATTGTTTCTTCATTAATTTACATTAAAATATTTTTTGGATACTTAAACTTGATTTTATAATAACAGTAGTTTGTTACATTGCTTATTCATGAAACAATTTTGGTCTTTTGCCAGTTTGTATAAATAACACCCAGCAAAATAATGGAAAACAATTTGGGTGTGTGATGTAGTGCACAAAGCATGGGTTTTGGAGACAAATCCTGGCTCTCAAATTAACTGACTTGATAATGATGTGTCATTGTAGATTCAGTGATTGTAACAGATGTACCACTCTGGTGTGGGGTGTTAATAGTGATTGAGGCAGGCTAAGTCTATTTAAAAGAATTAACTGACTTTGGGCAGTGCATTTAATCTTCCTTAACCTTAATTTCCTTGTCTGTACAATGGGTGCTAAAAAAGTATGCAAGGGAAATGGTACTTCTCTTCCTACTTTTTAAGACCTTTTATTGTGGAGAATTAAGGGTGTATACAAATAGGCAGAATTACATAATAAGCTATTATGTACCCATCATTTAAACCCAATAATCCTCATCCACATCCAGTTGTGTCCCTTCCTATTTCCCATGACCTTGTACTTTTTGGAAGCATATTCTAGTCATAATGCTATTTCATTCATAAATGTCTGCTAAGTGCTTATAAAAAATACAGAGTCTTTAAACCATAGTACCATTCTCATTGCAAAATAATAATATTCCTTTATATCAAATATCTGGTCAGTGTTCAATTTCTACTTGTCTCGTATATTATACTTTTGTTTCTAGTTTGCTTTGGTTTATTTTTTCATTCTTGAATTCAGATCCAGTAAGTTTCACACATTGTGATTGATATATCTTTTAAAAATACCAATATAATTAATGTACAGTGTTATATGAATTTCATGTGTACAACATAGTAATTCAATTCTGTGTGTTAGTACTCATAAGTATGCTCTTAATTCCTGTCACCTATTTCACCCATTCCCCCCCTTTGGTAACCACCAGTTTGTTCTCTTTATTTATATTTAAGAGTCTGTTGTGGGGGCACGTGGGTGGTTCAGTCGATTGAGCCTCCGACTTGGTGTCCAACTTTGGCTCAGGTCATGATCTCATTGATTCATGAGTTCAAGGTCCATATCAGGCTCTGCACTGACGGTGCAGAGTCTGCTTGGGATTCTCTCCCTCTCTCTCTCTGCTCCTTCCCCACTTGTGCTCTTTCTCTCTCTTTCTCTCTCTCAAAGTAAATAAACTTTTGAAAAATTAAAAAGGAGCATTTGGGTGCCTTAGTCAGTTAAGCGTCCAACTTCAGCTCACATTGTGATCCCATGGTCTAAGTTCAAGCCCCACGTTGGGCTCTATGCCAACAGCTCAGAGCCTGGAGCCTGCTTTGGATTCTGTGTCTTCCTCTTTCTCTGCCCCACTCCCCTTGTGCTCTGTCTCTCTCTCCCGCTCTCTCTGTCAAAAAATAGACATTAAAAAACCAAAAATAGACATTAAAAAAAAAAGCATTGGGACGCCAGGGTGGCTCAGTCAGGTAAGCGTCTGACTTTTTTTTTTTTTTTTTTTTAATTTTTTTTTTCAACGTTTATTTATTTTTGACAGAGAGAGACAGAGCATGAACAGGGGAGGGGCAGAGAGAGAGGGAGACACAGAATCGGAAACAGGCTCCAGGCTCTGAGCCATCAGCCCAGAGCCTGACGTGGGGCTCGAACTCACGGACCGCGAGATCGCGACCTGGCTGAAGTCGGACGCTTAACCGACTGCGCCACCTGGGCGCCCCGCGTCCGACTCTTGATTTCAGCTCAGGTCATGATCTCATGGTTGTGAGATTGAGCCTGACGTCAGGCTCTGTGCTGAGTGTGGAGCCTGCTTGGGATTCTCTCTCTCACCATCTCTCTCTGCCCTTCACACGCACATGCTATCACTCTCTCAAAATAAACATTAAGGGTTGGCTTTAGCTCAAGCGGTTACTTCACCTGTGGTTATCAAAATAAACTTTAGGGGCGCCTGGGTGGCGCAGTCGGTTAAGCGTCCGACTTCAGCCAGGTCACGATCTCGCGGTCCGTGAGTTTGAGCCCCGAGTCAGGCTCTGGGCTGATGGCTCAGAGCCTGGAGCCTGTTTCCGATTCTGTGTCTCCCTCTCTCTCTGCCCCTCCCCCGTTCATGCTCTGTCTCTCTCTGTCCCAAAAATAAAATTAAAAAAACGTTGAAAAAAAAATTTTTTTTAAATAAAAAAAAAAAAAACTTTAAAAGAAATTAAAAAAACTAAAAAACATTTTTAAGGTTTGGTTTTTTGTCTCTTTTTTGTTTTGTTTCTTCAATTCCACATATGTGTGAAATCATAAGGTGTTTGTCTTTCTCTTTCAGTTAGTATTAGACCTTCTAGATTCATCTGTGTTGTTGCAAGTGAGAAGATTTCATTCTTTTATGTGGCTGAGTAATATTCCATTGTATATATACTACCTTTTTTATCCATTCATGATTGGTATGTCTTTTAAGTGTCTTTTAATCTGTAAGTGTTCTATAATTCTTCCCTATTCAGTTTATGGATTGTTTGTCCTTTTAGAGTTTCTCACAGTCTGGATTTTGTTGGTTCCATCTTCATGGTGTAATTTAACATGTTTCTTTGTTATTTTTAATTTTTTTTCATGTTTGTTTATTTTAGGAGAGAGAGTTTGAGCATGCCAGTGGGGTAGGGGCAGAGAGAGAGAGGGGGAGAGAGAATCACAAACAGGCTATGCTGTCAGCATGGAGCCCAACAGAGGGCCTGATCTCATGAACCTAAAGATCATGACCTGAACGAAAATCAAGAGTTGGTCACTTAACCATCCGAGTCACCCAGGCTCCCCTAACATGTTCCTTTGAATTTACTGTAAACTACTAGGACCTAAAGTCTTGATTATATTCGGGCCATTCCTTTTGAAGTTACTCCAGTCAAGGTTTTGTCCCTACCACTCTGTTGAAATTGCTCTTATCAAGGTCAAGAGAGTTTGCTAAACCCAATAATCAGTTCCCAAATCTTCGTTTTATTTGGCTTTATTTGATTATAAGTTGCTTCCTTTTTGAAATCCTCTTTTTCCCACTTTCTCCAAGTCCTCCTCAACCTTACTGGATATCACTTTTCTGTCTCCTTTGCTATGCCCTCTTCATTTCCCTAATCTCTAAACATTGGGAGTATCCCAGGGTTTAGAGTTCTTCTGTATCCCACCACAGAGTGGGTAATCACTAATCCAGTGATTTCAAATACTGCTAATATGCTAAGGACTCTCACGTTTATGTCTCTAGCTGGACCTTTTCCTTGAACTTTATACCCATCTAACTGCCTATTAGACACCTAGTTGTATAGACCTCTCAAATTTAGCATGTCCTAAAAATCCTCTTGATTTCCTCTCCAAACTTGCTCCCATCACTCTTTCCTAATTCAGTAAATGACATTTGCATTCATTCAGTTGCTTAGACCAAAAAACAAAACAAAACCCTTGAGAGCTTTTTTCTCTCATACCACACACCTACTCCATTAGCAGTTCCCATCAGGTCTACCTTGTAAGTATTTTCCACATCAGCGTCTTTCCCCCAACTGCTACTTCCCCAGCCCTAGCCAACATTATCCTTTGTCAACTAGCCTACTAACTGGTCTCGCTGCTTGTACCTTTACAGGCAGTTTTTAATAAAGCAGCCTGAGCGATCATTTAAAAAAAAAAAAAAATTAAGTCAGATCATAATGCTTCTTGAACCAGAACGCTTGTTGGTTTCTCATGTCTCACGATACAATCCGAAGACCTCATGATGGTTTACAAATCCTGTGTGATCTGATCTCCCATTATCTTTGACCTCCTCTCTTACTCTCTTCTTGCTCACTGTGCTCCAGGCATAGTGGTCTCTTTGCTGTTCTTCACCAAGCAAGCTTCTGCGTTTTCCTTTATATTTGATTTTTCCTCAACCTGAAATGTTCTTCCAGATGTCCATGGACATGAGAAAACATGACTTGTTTTCTCACTTCCTCTGTTTTCTGATTACTTGTCACCCTTTCAAAGAGGCCTTTGACAAACCTGTCTAAAATGGTTAACTACCTATTTGCTTTCAACCCCTCCTTCTATCCCCTTAACATATTTTATTTTTCTTTGTAGCACTTACTACTACCTGATTTGCAAAAAAGAAATGCAGTGTAATCTGCTCCCCCCAACCCTCCCATAAAAGCTTCATGAAGACCAGGTCTTTATTAATATTATGAAAATTATTGTTCACCTGAGCCTGAACAATGCTTGATAGTTGGAGGCAATAAATATTTGTTGAGCAAATTAATGAGTCGATGAATGATAGACTTTCACCAGATGTTAGTTTGTAGTGTAGTGTAATGATTAAAAATGCAGTCTCTAAATCAGACTATTTACAAATCCTGACTTTATCACTTTATAAGTGTGAATATGTTTTTTAATCTCCCTGTGCTTCAGTTTCTTCATAATATAGTACTTGCCTCAAAATTATATTATGAGAAATCACAATGCATTTCAAATATTAATAACACAGATTAACTATTGTTGTTGTTAATATTAACTTTAAATATTAAGGTGGAATATCCCCCCCCACAATATATTAGGAACTAGTTAAAGCAGATAACTGACTTATTATTTAATCTGTGTATCTATAAAAACTTGAATATGGGGTGCCTGGGTGGCTCAGTCAGTTAAGTGTCTAGTTTCAGCTCAGGTCATGATCTTGGGCTCAAGCCCTGTGTCGGGCTCTGTGCTGACAGCTCAGAGCCTGGAGCCTGCTTCATATTGTGTGTCTTCCTCTCTGCCCCATCCCCCGCTCACACTCCGTCTTTCTGTTCCTCAAAAATAAAAACATTAAAAAATAATTTGAACATAACGTTCAATAAATACTTAAAGTAGATATGACTTTTTATGTTTTTGATTATAAAGTTTTATTTATTTAAGTAATCTCTACACCCAGCATGGGGCTCAAACTCACAACCCTGACATCAAGAATCATGTGCTCCTCTGACTGAGCCAGCCAGGCACTGCTTTGTTTTTTATTTTTTAAAAAATGTTTAATGTTTATTTATTTTAGAGAGAAAGAGGCAGCATGCACAGGGAGGGGCAGAGAGAGAGAGAGAGAGGAAGACACAGAATCCAAAGCAGTCTCCAGGCTCCAAGCTGTCTGCACAGAGCCTGATATAGGGCTTGAACTCACAAACTCTGAGATGTCTCAAGCCGAAGTTGGATGCTTAACTGACTGAGCCACCCAGGCGCTTCTGTTTTTGATTTTTTTAAAGATTATCTGGGTCGGGGGTACCTGCCTGGCTCAGTCAGTAGAGCATGTGTTTTTATTTCAGGGTCGTGAGTTGAAGCCCCACGTTGGGCATAGAGCCTACTTTAAAAAAAATTAAAAAGGAATTATCTGGGCCACCTGTGTGGCTCAGTGGGTTAAGCATCCAACTTCTGCTCAGGTCATGATCTCACGGTTGGTGGGGTCAAGCCCTGTGTCGGGCTCTGTGCTGACAGCAGTTTGGAGCCTGCTTCAGATTCTGTGTCTCCGTCTCTCTTTGCCCCTCCCCCACTTGTTCTCTCTCTCTCTCTCTCTCTCTCTCTCTCTCTGTCTCTCACAAAAATAAATAAACATTTAAAAAAATTAAAAAAGAAAAGGAATTATCTATAGGAGCAGTGAGATTAATGAGAATTGGGGATATAGAACAGCAAAATACTATTTTTAAGCCAATCTTGATAGTAACCACATGTAAATAAAATAGCAGAAAAAAAATTTTTAACACATAAAAGGTATTTTGAAAATGTAATGCCTAATTCTAGAGAGGGTAAGAGAGAGAGAGCTGGGGATAATGATGTGTTCCCATGACAGTTTGGCAGTAAATATCAAGAGTCAAAAAAACAGTTCTCTTCCTACCCTTTGATTTTGTAAGTCTACTTCTGAAATTGATATGAAGGGGCAAAATTTCTATATACCTGTTTCCCTCTGTACTTCCCCCCCCCCCCCAAATAGTAGGTGCTTAATACAGGATGGTGCACTTAGTATATTGTGTGACATGTGGTACATGCCTGTTAATATTTGTTGAAAAGCTATAGTTTTTTTTATGACTTAGTGCCAAGCACATCTAGAATGTATAGTTTTATCTCATTTTTTAAAGCATTTATTTTTGAGAGAGAGAGAGAACGAGCGGGGGAGGAGTGGAGAGAGGGGGACAGAGAATCCCAAGTAGGCTCCGTTCTGACAGCAGAGAGCCCTATGCAGGGCTCAAATTCACGTACCACGAGATCATGCTAAATAAGGATTTACCAGAAAGAAATTAAGGAAGCAATATCATCTACAATTAAATCAAAAAGAATGGAATACTTAGGACTAAATTTAACCAAGGAGATGAAAGACCCATATACTGAAAATTGTAAAACATTGATAAAAGAAATCGAAGAAAACACAAATAAATGGAAAATGCTCTTGGATTGGAAAAATTAACATTGTAAAAATGCCCATACTACCTAAAGCAGTCTACAGGTTCAGTGCAATGCCTATCAAAATTCCAATGGCATTTTCCACAGAAGTAGAGCAAACAATCCTAAAATTTGTATCAAACCACAAACCACAAAAGACCACAAATAGCCAAAGCAGTCTTGAGAAAGAACAAAACTGGATGCATCATGTTCCCTGATTTCACATTATATTACAAAGCTGTAGTAATCAAAACAGTATGATATTGGCACAAAAAGAGATACATAAGTCAATGGAATAGAATAGAGAATTCTGGAATAAACCCACACATATATGGTCAATTAATATTCGACAAAGGAACCAAGAACATGCAGTGGGGAAAGGACAGTCTGTCTCTTCAATAAATGGTATTAAGAAAACTGGACAGGGGCGCCTGGGTGGCGCAGTCGGTTAAGCGTCCGACTTCAGCCAGGTCACGATCTCGCGGTCCGGGAGTTCGAGCCCCGCGTCGGGCTCTGGGCTGATGGCTCAGAGCCTGGAGCCTGTTTCCGATTCTGTGTCTCCCTCTCTCTCTGCCCCTCCCCCGTTCATGCTCTGTCTCTCTCTGTCCCAAAAATAAATAAACGTTGAAAAAAAAAAAAATTAAAAAAAAAAAAAAAGAAAACTGGACAGCCACATACAAAAGAATGAATTTGTATCCCTATCTTTTTTTTTTTTTTTTAATGTTTGTTTATTTTTGAGAGAGAGAGTGGACAGAGCATGAGCAGGGGTGGGCCAGAGAGAGAGGGAGACACAGAATACGAAACAGACTCCAGGTTCTGAGCTGTCAGCACAGAGCCCAACGTGGGGTTCGAACCACGAACCTTGAGAACATGACCTGAGCCAAAGTCAGATGCTTAACCAACTGAGCCACCCAGGCACCCTGAAATTGTATCCCTATCTTATGGCATACACAAAAATTAATTCAAAATGGATTAAAGACTTGAACGTAAGACCTGAAACCATAAAACTCCTAGAAGAATACATAGGTAGTAAACTTGACATCAGTCTTGGAGGTGATTTTTTAAATTTTCATTTGCATGGAATATATTTTTTTCAACCTTTCACTTAAAATCTTTGTGTGTCCTCACATCTGAAGTGAGTCTCTGGTAGGCAGCATGTAGATGGGTCTTTTTTTTTTTTTTTTTTATCCATTCAGCCTCCACTCGATGTCTTAGTCCATTTACAGTCAAAGTAATTATTGATAGGTATGTACTTAATTGCTCTTTTGCTAATTGTTTTCAGGCTGTTTTGTAGTTCTTTCCTTCCTTTCTTTTCTGCTCTTGTCCTTTGATGATTTTCTTTAATGGGTGCTTAGATTCCTTTCTTTTTATCTTCTGTGTATCTACTGTAGGGTTTTGCTTTGTGGTTACCACAAGGCTTCATGACTTTTTCTTTTTTTTTTTAAGCACCAGCAGTGCATTCCCTTCGTAGGTACTTAGCAGGCTTTAAAAAACTTGTGTAGAGCCCCTGACTTAGTTGGTTGGGTGTGCGACTCTCCATCTTGGGGTGTGGGTTCAAGCCCCACATTGGGTGTAGAGATTACTTAAAAAAAATCTTGGGGGTACCTGGGTGGCTCAGTGGGTTAATCGTCGACTCCAGTCAGGTCATGATCTTGCCTTTTGTGAGTTCAAGCCCCACGTCCGGCTTTATGCTGACAGCTCAGAACCTGGAGACTGCTTCAGATTCTGTGTCTCCCTTTCTCTCTGCCCCACCCCTGCAAACACTGTCTCTCTGTCTTTCTCAAAAAGAAACAAACATTAAAAAAAATTTTTTTTTAAATCTTGTATGTGTGATGTCTGGTATTCTACCAATTGCATTGTAGTGTAATTTGAAACTTCTTTATACATTGTCTTGCTTTAAAAAAAAAAAGGCTGTTTTGGGGCATCTGGGTGGCTCAGTTGGTTGTGCATCATGATCTCGTGGTTTGTGAGTTCAGCCCCGTATTGGGCTCTGTGCTGACAGCTCAGAGCCTGGAGCCTGCTTCGGATTCTGTTGTCTCCCTCTCTCTCTGCCCCTCCCCCGCTTGTGCTCTCTCTCTGTCTCTCAAAAATGAATAAATGTAAAAAAAAAATGTTTTTTTAAAAAAGGCTGTATTGAGTTTGGGGGACTTAGTGTAAACGTTTGCTGTATAAAAATAATTTGAAAAAATTATATCGGAAGATGTTTAAGCACATTCTAAGAAGTTTAAGGCTCCTGGGTGGCTCAGTCAGTTAAGCTTCCAACTTTTGATTTTGTCTCTGGTTATGATCTCCTAGTTAGTATGATCCAGTTCCACGTCAGGCTCTGTGCTGACAGCATGGAGCCTCCTTGGAATTCTCACTGTCCCGCTCTCTGTCCCTCCCCCACTTGCATGCACGTGCTCGCTCTCAAAATAAATGTTTAAAAATAAATAAAAATAAAAACGAAGAGGTATTTCATAGGAAAAAAATTCAGTTCTGTGGTGTATGCCTGTAATTACCGGGCCAAAATGGAAGAGAAATGGAAACCTAGAAAAGTAATGACCTTAAAAGCCACTTTTTCCCTGAGGGCATTTGCTGGTTTTGGAAACATTAAGTTTTGATGCCTTGAAGGTGTGGAGAGAACAGAAATTAAAGTCCAGAGTCTGCATATGAGAGTATACAGGAGACTTCTGTGCCATAAGCTGAGACCCTCGAATGCTATGCTCAGGGTGAGAATAATCTTGAAGTGGACAACCCTTACTGGAAGCCTAAATTGTAATCTTGAATTTATTTTAAGTTGTACTGGACAGGTAGTATTCCCAGGTACCTGACAGAAACAAATGCAGACCTTTTCTTGGGGAATATATTTTTATCCTAGTTCTCAAATTATTTGTGCAAACTACTTTTCGAGTACAAGGCCCATCTAGATATACATGCTAACAAGATACCATGAGCAAGAAAGACAATAATGAAAACAAAATCATAGACTTCAGATATTGAAGCTATTGGTTGCAAATTATAAAGCAAATATTTATAAACAACTGTATTTACAGGGCTGTTACTACAGCCTGTTACTACAACTGGGTTGGCTGTAGAATCCATGCGTGCAGGCTACTGAAGGCAAATTTTAGAGGTGTTTGAAAAAGACAAAAATAAAAAATGAATAAAGAAATAACAGAAGAAACCCTTCTGCAATACTGATCTCAACTGAAAACTGAACATATATTATGTTCCAAGCAAACCTAACAAAAACAGAACCGCATGAGGACATATTTATGGATTTTCAAGTCTCAGATATAAAGAACACATACAGAAAAAGAAATCCATAATAGCAAATTTTAGATGAAAATTTAGATGGAAATTTGAAGATCAAATTGTTAAATATATAGGTTCAATTTAGGTTGTTTGTATATGAAGGTAACACATTCTTTAAATGTGCAAGGGCTTGGGAAATCTGCCCTCCCCATGCCTTTTCGTGTAACATTACTTAATGACAACATTAGAATAACAAGACAAATTTGAAACCTCAAGAAGGGAGACTACTGGGGTTGTAAAGGATGGGTAGTAATCAAAGAAACCATATAAATTTATATATTTATATTTATTATCTTTAAAATTAATTTTTATTTTAGAGAAAGAGCATGCAAGTGGGGGAGAGGGGCAGAGAAAGAATCTTAAGCAGGCTCCATACTCAGTGCAGAGTCTGACATTGCTCGGTGTCATGACCTGAGCTGAAATCAAGAGTCAGACACTCAACTGACTTAGCCACCTAGGCCCTCCCATCCATCCATCTTTCTTCCTTCCATTCTTTCTTTGTTTCTTTTGTCTCTTTTCTTTCTTTCTTTCGTCTCTTTTGGCGCTTTTCTTTTCTTTTTAATATCTTATTTTTAAGTAATCTCCACACCCAATGTAGGGTTCAGATCACAACCCTGAGATCAAAAGTTGCGTGCTCTACTGACTGAGCCAGCCAGGTGCCCTGCTATTGTATGTTTTCTAATTTGATCCTGACAAGATTCAAAAGAAAGAGGCAGATCAGGTATTATTCTCATTTTATAGATCAGAAAATAGAAGTTTCAGGGCTACTAATATTTGACAAAGATCAAGTGGTTAGATAAATGGCAGAACCACAACTATGACCTGGTCTAGAATTACTCAGTGTTAGCTATGATGTTATCAGTATTATCTAGGATAACAGGAAGACTAATATCCTCATAAGAGGTTTTACCAAAAAAAAAACAAAAAAAAAAAAACCTGATATAGGCAGCACTTCAATGTACTTTCATCCAATGAAAACAAGTTAATTAACCCAACTTTTAATTCCTGATATAAACTTGATTTTTGTGTGAAGCATTATCCCTTTGATACATTGCTAGATTTACTTTGTTAAATTTTTATGATTTTTGCATGTATATTCGTGAATGATACTGTTCTGTGATTTTATTTATTTTTCATAATGTTCTTGTAAGGTTTTACTATCAGGGTTTTTCTGGGATCATAAGTTGAATTGGGAAATATTTACTTTTTTCCTGATCTTTGAAAGAGTTTGTATAAGGTCCGTATTATTTTTTCCTTTAATTTTTGCTGTAATTCTCTAGTGGAACTATCTGGATTTGGAATCTCTTAGTGTATGTGTGGAAATATATATATTTTTTAAAGATTTTATTTTTGGGGCGCCTGGGTGGCTCAGTCGGTTAAGTGGCCGACTTCGGCCCAGGTCATGATCTCGCGGTCCGTGAGTTCGAGCCCCGCGTCGGGCTCTGTGCTGACAGCTCAGAGCCTGGAGCCTGTTTCAGATTCTGTGTCTCCCTCTCTCTGACCCTCCCCTGTTCATGCTTTGTCTCTCTCTGTCTCAAAAATAAATAAACGCTAAAAAAAAAAAAAAAAAAAGATTTTATTTTTAAGTAATCTCTACATCCATTGTGGGGCTCAAACTCACGCCCCTGAGAGCAAATGTTGCATGCTGTACCAACTGAGCCAACCAGGTGCCCTCTGGAATTATTTTTAATTGTGGATTTCATTTTTTCAAATAATTACAGGACTTTTCAGATATTTTAAATGTAAGTTCATTCAGGTAACAGTTATTAATTAACTGAATTTATTGTTTGAATTTCATTTAACAAAGTTACAACATTTTGAGCTTTAAAATCTTAATGCTAGATATCACTTAAGGCGTTTTTTAAACTTTGATAAAGTATACATAACATTAAATTTACCATCTTAGCAACTTTTTAGCATACAGGTCAGTACTATTTAAGTATATTCACATTGTGTGCAACAAATCTCCAGAACTCTTTTCATCTTGCAGAATTGCAGCTATACTCACCAAGCAACAATTCCCTACCCTCCCTTTACCCCAGCCCCTGGCAACCACCCTTGTATTTTTTGTCTCTGAATTTGGCCACCCTTGTATTTTTTGTCTCTGAATTTGGCCACAGTAGATATTAAATAAGTGGCATCATACAGTGTCCTTTTGTGATTGGTTTATTTCATGTAGCATAACATCCACTAGGTTCATCTATGTTGTAGTGTGTCAGAATTTCCTTTTTATAAGGTTAATGTTCCATTATATGTATATACCACATTTTGTTTATCCATTCATCCATCAGTAGACCCTTAGGTTGCTTCTTCCTTTTTGGTGTTGTGAATAATGGTGCTATGAACAAAGGTGTACAGTTATTGGGGTGCCTGGGTGGCTCATTCGGTTGAGTGACTAACTCACCTCAGGTCATGATCTCACAGTCTGTGGGTTGGAGCCCCACGTCGGGCTCTGTGCTGACAGAGCCTGGAGCCTACTTCTGATTCTGTGTCTCCCTCTCTCTGACCCTTCCCTGCTTGCTCTCTGTCTCTGTCTCTCTCAAAAATAATAAGCATTAAAAAATAATGTGTACAGTTATTTCAATACTCTGAATTCTTCTGGGTGTATACCCTAGAGTTGCTGGATCATACAGTAATTCTATTTTTAATGTTTTGAGGAGCCACAATATTGTTTTCCATTTTATAGTTATAGCAACGGAAGACTTCAAATTTTATATACTTTGGTATGTGAGTAACCTGTATTTCTCTAGTAATTTGCCTATTTCACCAAACTTGAAAATTTATTGACATAATGTTGTATCTTCAATATCTGTAGTGATATCACTTTTTTTTTCACTTAAATTGGTCACTTAAGCCTTTTTCCTCCTCTTTTAAAAATCAGTGTTTCCTGGGGGCACCTGGGTGGCTCAGTTAGGTGAGCATCCAGCTCTTGATTTTGGCTCAAATCATGATCCCAGGGTCTTGGAATTGAGCCTGCATCGGGTTGTGCCCTGAGTGTGGAGCCTGCTTAAGATTTTTTTTCTCTCTCCATCCTCCTTTCCCTCTCTCCCCCCTCCCCCCACCTCTGCCTCACTCCTCCACTTGCTCTTTCTTTCTAAAATAAAAAAAATAGTGTTTATCTTTTATGGTATTTTGTTCATTTGTTCTTGTCCTTATTATGTCGTACTTTAAGTTTAGTACTTTGTTGTTGGTCTCACACTCTTCGGGTCTGATTTGTGTTTGCCCATGCTCGTCTGGGTTTGTGTGATTGCTCTCCCCTTCTTTCTACCCCTTTGAAAACAAGTTCTCACAGGTACCATTTTTTTGTTTGTATGTTTAAATGAGGAGAGTAAGTTGGGGAGAAAAAAGTTGAAGTGTTAGAAATGATAGCATCTTTTAGCACTAGGCTTCATCCATTATCAGCTGTACTAAGAATTCTCATATACTCTGATTGACAAGATTATCAAATGCAGCTTATAACCGTGTTACTCTTTTTTTTACCCTCTCTTTGGCAGGACCCGTTGGGGCCCAGCCCCTACTCATGGTGCCCAGAAGACCTGGCTATGGCACCATGGGCAAACCCATTAAATTGCTGGCTAACTGTTTTCAAGTTGAAATCCCAAAGATTGATGTCTACCTCTATGAGGTAGATATTAAACCAGACAAGTGTCCTAGGAGAGTGAACAGGTAAGAATCGTGAAGTCATGGAGATTATTTTGCTGTTGATATTTGTTTGCTTTAGTAATTATGTTTACCTTTCACATTTAATAACAATAATAATGTTTAACAGTTTGACCAAGCACACATGGTAATTTGTTTTGAAATTGTACTTCAGGGGCGCCTGGGTGGCTCAGTCAGTTAAGCGTCCGACTTCGGCTCAGGTCATGATCTCGCAGTCCATGAATTCGAGCCCCACGTCGGGCTCTGTGCTGACAGCTCAGAGCCTGGGTCCTGTTTCAGATTCTGTGTCTCCCTCTCTCTGTGACCCTCCCCCATTCATGCTCTGTCTCTATTCAAAAATAAATAAACGTTAAAAAAAAAAATTAAAAAAAAAAAGAAATTGTACTTCAGAGCTGTGATGTTGGGAAAAATCAACAAATAGCCTTGAAATTTTCTCATATAGCATAAGCTCACATGTTTTCTCTGTGATAATAGAGAAGGTCCAGCTCCTTTTTACATGCTCTTGAAATCAGACTAAGCATATCTTTTCCATTGCTGTTGGTTAACATATCTGTGCTTTCTTTTTTTCTCCCCTTTACGTGCCCACCTTATTTATCCCTTTAAAATGATGGGATGGTAGCAGTAGTGGGTAGAAATAGTGGTTGTCATGTTTCATGCTTTCTGTTCTGGTCCTCAACTCCTGACTTTCCTTCCTTTTATGTAGGAACAAGTACATAATGATATAGAAAATTTATCAATATGCTTTTAGTAAGCTGCTTCTCTCAACCTCCCCCAAATGTATGTGTGTATGTATGTATGTATGTGTATATACATATATGTATGGTTGTGGTTTAGGCAATAAGGGAAGATAAATGGAACTTATGACATGGTGTACACCATGAAGGAGCTTTTAAAAAACAAAATAGGCGCCTGGGTGGCTCATTTGGTTAAGTGTCTGACTCTTGGTTTTGGCTTAGGTCATGATCTCACAGTTTGAGAGTTCAAGCCCGTGTTGGGCTTCGTGCTGGCAATGGAGGCTGCTTGGGATTCTCTGCCCCTCCCCCGCTTACTGTTTCTCTCCCTCCCTCTCTCTCTCTCTCTCTCTCTCTCAAAATAAATAAATAAACTTTTTTTAAAAAGCAAAACAAAACAAGACATACAGACAAAACACTTAGAAAACAGTGATACTCAACTTAGCATTTTGATTTATGCTATCAAATATCCCAGCCTTTTCTTATTCAATAAGTATTATTAAGAGTCTTCATTTAAGACATAGGTGGTTCTTGCTGTCAAGAAATTCATCATTTAGGGGCACCTGGTGGGGCTCAGTTGTTTGAGCGTCCGACTCTGGCTCAGATTATGATCTCCCAGTTCATGGTTTTGAGGCCCATGTCATACTCTGTGCTGACAGCTTGGAGCCTCCTTCAGTTGCTGTGTCTCCCTCTTTTTCTGCCCCTCCCCTGCTCTTGCTGTTTCTCTCTCAAAAATAATTAAACATTAAAAAAAAAAGAAATCATCATTTAGATAAGACACATAAGAAATATGAAGTGAATGAGCACTAAGAGACTTTGCTATAATGTGTAAAAAAAAAAACAAAAAACCATCATATGAATGTAATAATGTGGAGTGCAGAGTTCTTTCTGAGGTCACTCGCCTACTGCAAAATTTATTTAATTCCCTGTGGCCTACAGAATGACATCTCAAATTTAGTATAATATACCCTTCTTTGTTTGGCTCTAATCTATATCCTTTACCATATTCTGCAGTCTTACCTAGAATGCCCTTTCTGCCCTTATCTATCTGGCAAACTTCTATTATGTTTCAAGACACACCTTTTGAACTCCGTAGTCAGAGGTAGTTCATTCTTCTGTGACCTTATAGTACTTGGTGTACAATGCTGTTATAGTATTTTTAGTGTATATTGGTTACTTGTTGCTTTCCTCTTCTCACAGTATAATTTCTTCATGAAAAGGAATACTCTTTTTCATTATCTTTGTAGTGCTGATATTAGCTTGATGATTGGCACATAATAAATAGTAGAGTGAATGAAAGCTTATAAAAGTAAAATGAGATGAACATGATGGTGAGGGGGCAGGAAAGAGAACTGGACATTATAAAAGGCTATATTTACCCAGAGATTTTCAGTGTCCTACCCTTTTCTCTTAAGGTCCATAAGCTAGTCTTTGTCTTAGAGTCCTTCCTCTCTCATCTGTCTTTCTGCTAGCCATCTGCTTATGGGGACCCAACTGTCTTCATGCCACACTCTCAAATTCCCTTTTTCTTGTTTCTCAAAACTGGGGTGTTAATCTGTAAATTTGAAGGATAATCCTGGCCCTTTTGATTGATGTCTAACATTTTATTTTATCTTATTTTTTTTTAATGTTTATTTATTTTGAGAGAGAGAGAGAGAGTATGCACTCAGGATGGGCAGAGAGAGGGGGAGAGATAATCCCAAGTAGGCTCCATGCTGTTAGAGCAGAGCCTGACTTGGGGCTTGATCCCTGGGAGCATGAGATTATGACCTGAGCCAAGATCAAGAGTTGGACACTTAACCGACAGAGGGACTCAAGTGCCCCATATTTTGTTTTATTTTTTAATATTATTCTTTTTTTTTAAGTTTATTTATTTATTTTGAGAGAGGGAGAGAGAGAGAATCCCAAGCAGGCTCTGTGTTCCACACTGAGCCCAATGCAAGGCTCAGTCTCACAAACCACATGATGATGACGTGAACCCAAGAGTCAGATGCTCAACCGACTGAGTGTTGGTAGATATTTTCTCTAAGGCAGATTTTTTTTTTAAATGTTTATTTATTCTTAAGAGAGAGAGCAACAGAGCATAAGCAGGGGAAGGGCAGATCAAGAGGGAGACGCAGAATCTGAAGTAGATTCCAGGCTCTGAGCTGTCAGCACAGAGCCTGACGCAGGACTTGAACCCACGAACTGTGAGATCGTGACCTGAGCCAAAGTCGGATGCCCAACCAACTGAGCCTCCGAGGCGCCCCTAGGGCAGATATTTCTGAACTCAATTCCTTACTACTGTCTTTCCCCCTTGCCCTGCCCAAAAGAGCCACCCCTAATTTTAGTATATAGTAAAGAATTGTTGTTGGTTATTGATTAAGTAGGAGAATCATATGATGAAAATGTTAGGAAAATAAAATTGCTTTAAAGACAAAATGGGTTATAATTTAGAAAATAATGGGAAATGGAGGCTTGGGGCTTAGAGGGATGTCAGCTGAGACTTTTTTTTAGTTTTTCAGAGTTCTGAGGGACTAGTGTAATATTAGGTTAAAAAAAATAACATATTTATTAGGTTTGTTCCTTCTCCTATATAACTTTTTATTTTTGGTAGGAATGAGGAAGTTATTTGTATATTATGTAAGTGTATATGAAATTGGGGTGCCTGGCTGACTCAGTCAGTAGAGCATTTGACTCTTGATCTTAGGGTTGTGAGTTCAAGCCCCATGTTGGGCATGAAGACTACTTAAAAGAAAAAAAGAAGAGAAGTTAAATAGCATAGAATTTCACATGTGGATGCTCAACATATTGGTTAAGTTTGGGAGAAATGTATGTAATAATTTGGTGTGTGCATTCTGGTTTTAACTTACTTCCCTAATTATATTTTGTCTTACGGTTGTTTTGTCTTGTTACGTTGTTTGCCAGTAAGAGTAAAACATCTGTAATTTAGATGTTTCCAAATGGAAGTTTTTTATCCTGTATCTTTAATTTGAGTTTTCACAGGAGCTACAGGATTTCTTTGAGATTCTTAAAATGATAGAAATCAACTTTACTCTGTTTCTTTGTTAATAATGACTTGATTTTATGTCAGCATTTGTAGAACTTACTGCCTTTATTCCTTCAAAAGAGTAACTTTTATCCTCACTTTTTGCAATATTGCTACATAACTAGTTAGTTAAAATTGTTGGTAGACTTCTGAAATTCATTCAGTTCCTACTCTTCAACAGCTAGAACTCGAGAAGTTAGAAGAAACTAGATACAACTAGACAATTCCTATTCCATATTAGCTAAACAGATATGGGCCAAAATGCCTCAGTATTTAAATCAACGGATAGGAGGTTTTTCTTGTCCATATGCCACATGCTCAAATATTTGGCACCATGGTATTAATCATAATAGTAGAATGATGGATTGTAGCCAAACAAGTTTCCACTTTAGTCATAGGAGTTTTCTTGGACAAAAAATACCCAGGAAATGCTTGTGAGTCATTTTTTGTGAGTCAACTTCTCTACTTCAGATTTTCTGTCTATTGCTTGTTTTGTCCTTTCCTCACCCCTTTAGGCTATGTGTGTGTTGTTTTTTTGCCAACTTAATGATTTTGATTGAAAATGATCATTTGGTAAAAGAGCATGTTTGTTAAGCAGACTTTAAATGTTTCCAGTTTTTTTTAAGTGCATGGTCTCAATAACTAAAAATCAAATATTTTTAGAAATACTGACCTAGAGTATAAATTCCTTAACTTGAGGTTTTATGCTAGTTTGTCCAACTGCTAAATATGTATTGGGATAAACCTCAAATAGATTGTTATGTACTTACTCAAAATCATTAAGTAGTGAAATATATACATGGGAAAAATTGTATAAAAGCTGATTATAACTGCAAGATCTGTTATTGTTAAACATGAAGTAAAGATTCGAAGGAATCTTGAGATGGTATTAGATTGTGGTTGAATTTTTTTGGTTCAGTTTTCTTTTATAAGTGAAACATTATCTTATACTCATTGTACTATTGTCACTGTTACTGTTGTGTTGTAATTCATGATACAGTGCCAAATATTTGTGCATGTTGCATATGGTTGTGGTGTAATACTGATGATTGAATTTTAGAAGAAAAAAAATAAATCTATATTGATTCCATTTTGGCTTTTAAATGGAAATCTCAGATCAGAGTCTTGGAAAGAACTCCCTTTCTGGTGTTATTAGGAATGTCATTGGCACAGTGTTGTAAATAAGTGATAAGCCAAGAGAGGGATATGCTTTTTTAAAATGATAACTTCATTTATACGAAATTCACATAGTATACAACTCAAAGTGTATAATTCAGTAGTTTTTAGTATGTTCAGAGAGTACAACTTTGTTGATAATTGCTTATTTCAAGTTTTTATTTAAATTCTAGTTAGTTAACATATACCACAATCAAGTTTTAGAACATTTTATCCTCCCAAAAAGAAACCCCATTACTCCTTAGTAGTCACTTACCATTGCCTCCCCACCCCTACCCCACAACCCCTGCCAACCACTAATCTACTTTCTGTCTCTACAGATTTGCTTTTTCTGGGTATTTCATATAAATGGAATCATATAATGTGCGGCCTTTTGTGTGACTGACCTCTTTCACTTCACATGTTTTCAAGGTTCATCCATGTTGTAGCATGTATCACTACTTCATCCCTTTTTATTACCAAATAATACTCCATTGTATGGATATTTTGTTTATTGATTGATTCATCAGTTGATGGACATGAGTTGTTTGCACGTATGAATAATGCTATGAGCGTTTGTATACAAGATTTTGTGTGGACATGTGTTTTCATTTCTTTTGGGTGTATTGCTAAGAGTGGAATGATTTGGTAACTCTGTTTAGTCTTTTGAGGAACTGCCAGACTCTTTTCCAAACTGGCTGCATCATTTTACATTCCCACTAGCAGTGTATGATGATTAAAGTATCTCTGCATCCTTGCCACCATTTGTTATCTATCTTTTTAATATAACCATCCTAGGAGTTTTAAGTAGTGTCTCATTGTTATTTTGATTTGCATTTCCCTGATGGTTGATGATGTTGGGCATGTTTTCATGTACTTATTGGCCATTTGTATATGTTTGGAGAAATGTCTATTCAGGTTCTTTGCCCATTTTTAAGTTGGATGTTTTGTCTTTTTGTTACTGAGTTGTAGGAATTTTTTTACAAGTATAGTTAAAAGTGCCTTATTAGATATAATGATGTGCAAAAATGTTCTCCTTTTCTGCATGTTGCCTTTCACTTCCACTTTCTTGACGTTTTCCTTTGAAGCACATTTTTTATTTTGATGAAGAACATTTAATTTTTTCTTGGGCCAGTTGCCCTTTTGGTGTCATGTCTCTAGAGGAGTATACTTCTGATTAAAATGATTTAGAGAACATACCCCAGAAAACACTGCTGGTGAACATCAAACAATTGTAGTTTTGAGTATTTAGCTATCTTGGAGAAACCGTACCATACAGTATATGTCAGTTAATAAGCATGTTTTATTTTCCTTGCTAATCGCTTGGAAGATAGGAAAGCTAACAAGTGGTGATTATTTCAAGTCTCAAGAATTCTTTTTTTGTAAGTTTATTTATTTATCTTGAGAGAGAAAGAAGGACAGAGAAGAGGGGTAGAAAGAGAGAGAGAATCCCAAGCAGGCTCTGCTCTGTAGTACTCAAACTCACCAACTGTGAGTGAGATCATGACCTGAGCCGACACTAGGAGTCAGCCACTTAACCTACTGAGCCACCCAGATGCCCCTGAAATCTCAAAAATTCTTTTAAGTAGCATCTAGATAAGTTACTCAGTAGTATTTAGTCACCTAGCTAATATTTCTACAATATATTTGAAGTTCAAAGATAGTTTTATAAGTAAATATATTTCTAAAGGGACTAGTAGGTAGGGTTTATTTCTAACATCTATTTGTGTAGATTTCAATTATAGTAACAGCTGTATAGTATTCTGTTGTTGGTGTGGAATTTCCTTATTTTTAGTCTACTGTATTTTTTTTTTTCTTAAATTGAGTTAAATCAATTTAAACCAATTATCTGAGGGGCACCTGGGTGGCGCAGTCTGACTTCAGCTCAGGTCATGATCTCATGGTTCGTGAGTTCGTGCCCTGCATCAGGCTCTGTGCTGACAGCTCAGAGCCTGGAGCCTGTTTCAGATATATTCTCTCTCTCTCTCTCTCTCTCTCTCTCTCTCTCTCTCTCTCAAAAATAAATAAACATTTAAAAAAAATTTTTTTAAGTAAACCAGTTATCTGAATTTGCTATATAGTTGTACCAAGGTAGAATGCTGTTTAGTAACAAGATTTAAAGAATATATGGACTCTGACTGGAATTACAATTCTAAATTCTGCAGTAACTTTTAAAACTTAAAGATCATTTTAAGATTATCCTGCTTTCATTAAGTGTTTCACTCACTGTGCCCCTTTTTTGTAAGATACAAAAGATGCAAGATACAATAAGGTACAAGGCAAAATAAGATGATCCCTGCTAGAGATTCCATCGTTTGTATGTAGTGAGAAATCCTGTGAGTTGTGCATTATGTGCTGTGATGAAAGAGTAATGATTCCTGCTTTTAGTTAGGGAGGAAGATGTGATACATGACATGGTATCTGAACTAAATAGTGGAGTAGGAGAAAGAATATATAGAGTGAACATAGCAAAAGCTTGACGTATTTATGTAACAGAAATAGGCCAATATAAATACAGTAGCTCGAATCTAAAAATTTAGCTGGAGGGGAAGTTATGAAGGGTCTTAAATCCATGCATGCTGAGGCTTATGAATTCAGAAACCGTGAAGACCACTGGAGGCTTTGAGCAAATGAGGAACATCTATAGTTAAAAGCATAACTAATGGCAGTGTGACGAATGAATTAGAGAAGAGAATGACCAGAGTTCTGGAGAACATTGGGACGGCTGTTGCAAGTAGTCTAGATCAATAGTCTTCAAATCTTTGATTACTCATCCCCATTAGTTAATACATGTTTGACCATGGACTGAACAGTAAATAAATAAATGTATATGCACACACGTTTAAAGTTTTTAAATTTATAGAAATGTACTAGTGTCCTAATGTATTACATAATTATAGAAAAATTCAAGGTGGGAAACAATATTTTGAAATAAACTATTTAAATTTTTTTTTTAACGTTTATTTATTTTTGAGACAGAGAGAGACAGCATGAACAGGGGAGGGTCAGAGAGAGAGGGAGACACAGAATCCAAAACGGGCTCCCGGGGCTCGAACTCACGGACCGTGAGATCATGACCTGAGCCGACGTTGGACGCTTAACCGACTGAGCCACCCAGACGCCCCTGAAATAAACTATTTAAAAATATGTTTACTAATTTGAAAATTTCAGATTAATACACCAAAAATCTGATTGAATATATTCCATACACTTGAACTGAAATAAGTTGCAACATGCCGAAGTGAATGAATGAGAATTCCAATGTTGATTCTTTTCTTCTTAATTGAAGTGTAGTTGACATACAACATTATATTAGTTTTAGGTATACAACATAGTGATTTGACAACTCTATACATTATGCTGTACTCATCACTGTACTCATAAAAGTGTAGTTATCATCTGCTACCATACAGCATTATTACAATACACTGTTAACTCTTATATGTTGCAGAAGTCCTGTTATTCTCTTAGGGTTCCTGGTGTGCCATATGTTATATCTGATCATATGACATGGGATAAGTGACAATAATAGTGTCAATTCATATTCATGAATGTTTCTAAATGTTAATTTCTAATTATTAGATGAAAATTAAATGTTTTTTTTTTTTTCTCACATACTCCAGCATACCCCCTAGTACCTCTGATACCTACTTTTCTAGATTAGAGGTAGTGTTTTCTAAGACTTAACTGCCAGCAGTGGCAGTGGTGATGAAAGGGAGGGCTTAGATGTAACATTTGGAAGAAAAATGAGTAATTTCGGTGTAGAGGGAAAGGGAAAAGAGATTTAGGTGTAGAGGGAAAGACCTCATAGTTCCTAGCTTGTGCAATAATGATAGCCTTCACAGAAATACAGGTGGTAAAAGGACCAAGTTTATTTCTGTTTTGGATATTTGGAGGTAGAATTGCATAAGAAACATGAAAATAGAGAAATTCAATAGATAATTGGAAATAAGTGTCTAGAGTTCAAGAAATCAAGATAGAGATTGAGATTTGAGAAGTGTCAGCATATAGGTGATAGTTAAAAGCTAGAGGCGGGGAAGAAGCTAGGGAAAGTATGCAGAGTCAAGATTGAGAATGGATTTCTGGGGATTCTGTTGTTTAACGGTTACCAATGAAGACACTTAGATTGGAAAGATAAGAGAACCAGGACAAAGTATAAGCTGTTTCAGAGAAGCCAGGACTGTAATAGTTGAAAAGAGATCATGTTTTTTAAGAAGTCATTGGTGGCCTGAGGGAGAAGTGTTCTAGAACAGAGTTGTTAGTGTAAGCCAGCTTGAGTTAAAAAATGATTGCTCAATCTAAAGTAATCTATCAGTTATCTGTGAATACTAGAAATTTACTCCACTGGTTTAGCTAGTGTGGTTACATAATACTATGAAAGAATTCACACCCATGTGAAATTATTATGAAGATAGTTTATAGTAAAATGCTCTGGTGTACTACAAATTTTATATTATAAAATATTAAAAATTTGATCTGAAGTATAACCCCTTCTCTACTCTCTATTTTTAAACTTTATTGTGATGCAAAAGTGTTCATTTGGCTACCTTCTGTCTTACTTACTGAGAAGTTATGAAGATAAATTCAAGGTTGGAAGGATATAAGGAGAGACTGCCAGCTTGTTTTAGTTGTGTTTTATAAGTAAGCGTCTGGGTGATTTTATCTTCTTGTTATACCTTAGCAATCTTCCTTCTTTCTCTCTATACTATAGTGACAGATTAATTTATTGTAGCTGTGAATACTAAACTAATGTGAAGAGTCACTTTTGGGGGAAAATATTATTTCATGGTTTCTCTTATAGACTAGAATAGTATTTCCCATTCTACCTTTTGGGAGCAGAGAATAAGAGGTACCTAGAAAAGAGATGAAGGTGGGTCTCTGTGAGCATATAGTAACAATTAACAAAAATAATTTCTTCTCTTTTTTACATTAAAATTTCCCTCTCCTACCATTTTTCTGCTGTATGAGTCAGGTGGTAAAGTGGAACTTACTGAAACCAATATTAAATTTTACTTTACAGTCTGTGCACCAGAGCATGATGGAGTCAAAAGACTTGGTACCAGAATGTAGGAAGTGGTGGTTGAGGTAAGAGTGGGAAAGGTAGGCTGTAGCCCTTTGTAAGACCAATATACTCAGGTAGGTTCCATTTTTGTAGTGATCACCAGATATCCTTAAGGAGTTTTAAATTCTATCCTGAGGTTCTACAAAAATGTATCATATTATACTATACAAGAATTCTTTCCTTCTCAGACTAGGGTTATTAGTAAAAGGAAGCCACTAAAGATTGGTTAGAAGTTCTTCTCTCCCTTTTCTCAGATTTTCTTTCCCAAATTGCTTTCCTAAATATTGCTTTAGAAGTTAAAATATTTTGTGTGTCTTGGTTATTGTAAACTTACTGCGATTTACTCTTTAAAAATTTTTTTTCTTTATGTTTATTTATTTTTGAGAGAGAGCGAGCAAGCAAGTAGGGGAGGGGCAGAGAGAGAGGGAGACATAGAATCCGAAGCAGGCTCCAGGCTTTGAGCTGTTAGCACATAGCCTGACACGGAGCTCGAACTCAGAAACTGCGAGATCATGACCTGACACTTAACTGACTGAGCCACCCAGGTGCCCCTCCTTTTTTAAATTTTTAAAAATTTTAAATAAAATAATTATTTTTATACTACAATTTACTCTTAAATGTTGCTCTAAAATTTCTACATTTGAACAAAAGATCAAAGGAATTCTCCTCATTGTTATAATAAAGACAACCTCACATAATACAAAAACAGCTCCACAACTATGATATAGAGAAAATTCAGTTCATAGTTTATGTTAATTACCAGAATTCATTCTTTGTATTAATGCATTGTGATGCATCTGTTTGTTGTTTGGAAGACTTCAGTATTTCAACATAGTTTTGAAGTATATTTATGAGATAATTATGCTTAAATTTTTAAATAAAAATAGAATATATATTGGCTTTTTCCCCCCAAAAGTGCTTACACTGATATCCCATATGGTCCCTGCAACAGCCTGTAGACTATTAGCCCATTTTTACTGATGAAGGAACTAAAGTCAGAGAGGCCAGGTAACTTTCATAACAACTTAGTGGCAAAGTGGGACTAAAAACTTATTTCTCCTCCAGTGCTTATGTTACCACGTGTTGCAAAGGTTTCTCATATTGGCAGTTTCCCAGTTCAGACTTTCTTCACAATACAGTGAGCAACTTTGCTGCTATAGCTGAATAGATGTCTAGATAAAGCACTATTTTAGAGTTTTTTCTTCAATTCCACAGCCTCTGTGATGAACATTCTTTTTTTTTTTTCCCTAAGGTTTATTATTTTTGGCAGAGAGAGAGCACCACGCAAGCAGGGGAGGGACAGAGAGAGAGACAGAGACAGAGGATCTGAAGTGGGCTCTGTGCTGACAGTAGAGAGCCTGATGCAGGGCTTGAATTAATGAACCAGGAGATCATGACCAGAGTTGAAGTCAGACGCTTAACTGAGCCACCCAGGTGCCCTGCCTGATGAACAGTCTAAAATACATTATCCTTTGCCATAGTATCTTTTGAGATAAGAAGTAAAATTTTGCAGTTCCTTGATTTGTCATTTTGTTAGTTTGCATACTAAAGTTTAATTAAAACTCTAAAGTGGTGCTTGGATGGCTCAGTCAGTTGTCTGACTCTTGATTTTGGCTCAGGTCATGCATGATTTTATGGTTCGTGGGTTTGAGCCCTGTATCGGGCTCTGCGCTGACAGTGCAGAGCCTGCTTGAGATTCTCTCTCTCCATATGCCCCCTCTCAAAATAAATAAATAACCTTAAAAAAAAAACAAAAAAACCAACCTCTCAGTTACATCATGTTAGTGAGAGATGAAAGTAAAGAGACATAATGATAAATGATGGTCCTTGTAAAAGCTGATTCCCTTTGAAATATAGGTTTTTGTAATTATGAACTTAAAAGTAGTTTAATGTCAGAATTGCCCAGTGTATATGGAATTCTAACACCATTCTTCTAAGGCTTTGAGAGCTTAAATTCAAATCCGTGTTTAGTGTAATTATTCATAAAGAAGTTTTTATATCTGATGCCATGGGAAAATCTGCAGTGTTTCATTATTTGATATTCTCCTAATTAAATTTTACGGTTAGAGTAGATTACAGACATTCATTTCAATCTTCTGGTTGGTGTGTTCTAGTTGGTATCTTCATTGACATAACTGCTCCTCGAACTGTTCTAGCAAAGATGAACCCAGGTACTTTATAAGATAGTGTAATCTACTTGTGAATAGTTCTGGTGGTTAGGAAATGTGGGAAATTTTGTTCCAAAGTCTAGCGTCTTATATCTTTCCAACTATTTGTCCTAGTTCTATCCTTTCAAACAAGATAGATTTTCTACTTAGTTAATCACATGACAGTCCATCAAAATAGCCAAAGGTTTCTATAATTTCCTTTGAGTCTTTCCTATTCTGGACTTGAGGTCTGTAGTTTGATTTATTTATACTCATGTTACATGAGGTTCTATCAGGATTACCTTCTTCTGGTTATATTTCATTTTTTTTAGGGTCTTAAATTTTTCCAAATTGAACAGAGTACTTCAGAATGTGAAGTGACTTATATAATATGTGATGGAATGGTTACTTACTTTATACTGGGATACTTAAATATATGCAACCTAATTTCCTTAATTTTGAGGAAGCTCTATCCCACTATTAGCTCATTCTGGACATAGAGTCATCTAAAGTCCCTTCCCACAAAAGCAGTGAGTAAGTTCACATCCTCTAATCTGTTCTTATTGCAGTTGAGCTTTTTAAACGTAAATGTTTAGATTTTACAATTGCCCCTGTTATGTTTCATCTTCATTGTGCTCATTGTTTTAGTTTTTTAGTGAATTTTAACATGCTAATTTGTTTTTAGCATACTAGTTGTGTCTCCCAAGTGTGTATAATTTGAGGGTTTCTTAACAGGTATTTTATTATTACTATATGTAGGGCACTGGACACATTTCTTTTGTTATGGTATTGATAGTTTTTTTTGAAGGGGGTGCACTTTAGAAGTTTATTCTGGTTAAAAGTTTCCATGAATGTCCTAGTTAACTTAGAAAAAGAAAAGGAACTTGCCTTGCCCCATGTTACACATAATAAAACACTTCAGTAATTGTGAAAACATAATGATACTGGTTTAAGAACAAATAGACTACTGGGGCAATATAGAGAACTCAGAGCCAGATTCATTTATTTGTTGAGAACTTATTAAGATAATAAGTTCTTATTAATAATAAATTAAAAAAATTTTTTTAAGTTTATTTATTTTGAGGCAGAGAGAGAGTACCAGTGCATAAGCAGCGGTGGGGAGGGGGGACAGAGAGAGACAGAATCCCAAGCAGGCTCTGCTCCATCAGTGCAGAGCCAAAGGCAGGGCTCAAACTCACAAACTGTGAGATCATGACCAGAGCCAAGATCAAGAGTCAGATGCTTAACTGACTACACCACCCAGACGCCCCCCCAAAATGGCATTTTTATTTGATTGTTTATGTATAGACATAAATAGATGGTATGGGACAACTGGCTTACTATATGGGGAAAAATAAGACTCCTTATATAACACTGTTTATAAAGAAAAACCTCAGATGGATTAATGACCAAGATAATGTAGATAAAACTATAACATTAATAAAACATAATGCATCTTTGTGCCTTAGTATTAGGAAAGTATTTAAAACATCAAAAGCATGAAACCATAAGGTGAAAAATGATTCATTTGTTGATACAACATTAAGGATTTCAGTTCATAGACATAGACATTGTCAACAGGCATACAGCATTTGGAAGAAGATATTTGCAATGACTAAACCTGTTAATGAATCAATATCTGGAATATCGAAGAAACTCCTTCAATTCAACAAGAAGACTGGGGCCATAAATGAAAAATGAGCAAAGGAAACAAACAGGAAATTCACAAAAGAAGAAACACCAATGCATGAAGGGATGCTCAAATTCATTAGTAATAGGAGAAATCTCAAGACCATTTAGTTTGGGGCCCCTTCGTGACTCAGTTGGTTAAGCGTCGACCTCAGCTCAGGTTGTGATCTCACGGTTCATGAGTTCAAGCCCTGCATTGGATTCTCTGCTTCCAATCCTCTCTCTCCCTCACTCTGCCCCTTCCCCACCCGTGTAGTCTCATTCTCTCAAAAATAAACATTAAAAAAATAAATAAAACCTTTTAGTTTTACCTGCTAGTCTAGCAAAAATTAGAAAGCATAACTATATAACGCCAAATCTTGTCTGGGATATAGGGAAATGGGAAACTCCAGGAATGTGGGTTGTGGAGCCACTCTGGAGAGCAATTTGACAGTTCGTTTAGTTGACAAAATTCACTTGGACCTAACAATTTTGTTCCTGAGTATATAACCAGAGATTAAGTCTCACTTAAGTCCACAAAGGGACATAGTAAGAGGTATTTCATTGCTTATATCATATTTGGTGGCTGCAGTTAAAGTCTGCATCGTTGGGTGACAACATATGAAGTATTTTGCATCAATCAGAAACAATGAACTAAGTGTCCCACAGCAATATAAATACATTTTATTATTATTTTAATGTTTATTTTTGAGAGAGAGAGAGAGAGAGAAACAGAGAGACAGAGCACGAGAGGGGCAGAAGGAGAGGGAGACACAGAATCGGAAGCAGGCTCCAGGCTCTAAGCTATCAGCACAGAGCCTGACTTGGGGCTCAAACTCACAAACCATGACATCATGACTTGAGCCGAAATCGGACACTTAACCAACTGAGCCACCCAGGCGCCCCAATATAAATACATTTTAAAAACCTAGTGCCAGAGAATAAAGAAGGGAATATATACGAATAGAAGGATGTTCAAACACATTAGGAGAAAATAATTTATGAAGGGGACAGGTGCTTAGGAAATGGAGGTGGAAGGAAAGAAGAGATGTCTTACATAGATGAATAATGATATGAATTGAGGAGTATGATTTTTTTTTAATGTTTATTTATTTTTGAGACAGAGAGCATGAACAGGGGAGGGTCAGAGAGAGAGGGAGACACAGAATCTGAAGCAGGCTCCAGGCTCTGAGCTGTCAGCACAGAGCCCGACGCGGGGCTCGAACTCACGGACTGTGAGATCATGACCTGAGCCGAAGTCGGACGCTCAACCTGCTGAGCCACCCAGGCGCCCCTGAGGAGTATGATTAACATAACCTTTCATACCTAGGAAATAAAAATGGAGTTTAGGGACTTGTTTGGTAGTGATATGTAAGTTGTGTTTGAGAAGAAAAAATAAAAGGCATAAAAATGAAGAGACTTAAAATAATCCAGGTACTGGGATATGAGGTTGTAATTTAGAATGGTGATAATTGGAAATGAACAGAACATCCTTAAGATGTTTTGTCACAGCTATTTTAATCTCCACCATTTTGATCCTGAGAGTGCTTTGATTGGGTTGCTAGGATTTGGTAAGCTTAAAATTATACCAGTTTATTGTTGAGTAAAAATTTGACAAAATAGTCAAAACATTCTTAAATATTAGATCTGTATAGTTTCACCTAAGAAACTGGACTTGATAATGGCTGCAAAAGAAAATCTTAAATGGCAGAAAATCTTTGAAATGTGTTTTCTATATAAAAACTGATCAGTGAAGCAATTGCTCTAGAAGAATTTGCTCTAGAATTTGCTCTAGAAGAGGCTTGGTCTTGATTTAAATAGTTTCAGCAAATTTACTCTAGAAGAGTAAATTTTTTTTTTACTCTAGAAGAGTCTTGGTCTTGATTTAAATGGTTTCAGCAAGATGAAATTGAAGAAGGGAAAAATGGAAATTTTGAGCATGTGGAAAATTGCTCTAGGTATCAGGTCAGCTTACTGTGTACCAGAAAACGCCTTTTTCTCTCCTTTCTCTCCTACCTACCCATAGGCTAGAATTCAGTATTTTACTTTACCATTTATTACATTTTTAAGTGTGTTGTAAGTTTTACCAGTAATATGTAAGTATATTCTCATCATAATATATTTAGATTATTTAAGCAAAATAAAAAAATCATTCTTCACTTCTCTCTTCAGAGTTAACCACTGTTATCTTTTTGGTACATATCCTTCTAGATATCTTTCTACTGCTTTTACAAATAATGTGTGCACAAAAATAAACGTTGATTTGTGGATATTTAGTATTATTCTCACTATATTCCATTTTTTTTAAATGTAAAAGTCTTGAATATCTTTCCATGTAAGTATATATAGAATAAAAATGTTTGCTAGGTAAAAACAGGCTTCAGTATATTCTTACTGGCTAGATAACGTAAGGATGATTTGGGGAGTTGAAAGGATTGAGGGGAGTATATGTGTGTTCTCAAAAATCTCACAGTCTAGTAGAAGTGAAGCCTATAATAATTATAATGCATTGGAGTAAATGTTCTAATAGATATATGTATTAAGGTGGTATTTGAGCACAGAGGGAAGAGCATCACTCTTTTGATAGAGAAATTAATGTGTCAGGTAGTACTTGGAAATGGTAAAAGGGTTTTAGGATCATTTTCTAGGGATAATATTTTACAGGTCTACTGTGGCCCAGAACGATTTAAGTAATTCACTAGATTCATTTCTCTGTCTTTTGTGAAATTTGTATCACTTGCCAGAAATTATTCTTTCTGGTGTCCTAAAGTATGGTCCTGAAAGTAGTATCTTTATCATGTATGATTGTCTTTTAGAATTTTGGCAGCTTTAAATGGTTCAGAAATTACTTTAGTTAAATGCTCATATTTCATCATGCAGAGGATTATGTGAATGTATTTTTTTCCTTTTTTTAGAGAGGTGGTTGACTCAATGGTTCAACATTTTAAAGTGACTATATTTGGGGATCGTAGACCAGTTTATGATGGAAAAAGAAGTCTTTACACAGCCAATCCACTTCCTGTGGCAACTACTGGGGTAAGATGCAGTTCTTTATTGGAAAGTTATACTTTGGTGATGTCTCCTTTTAAATGCACTTACTACATTTTATTATAGTCCATAGATACATAAGAGTGTATCATTTATCTTTTTTAACTTTTTATTTTGAAATAATTTAAAACATATAGAAAAGTTGCAAGAATCATTCAAAGAACTCATATAGACCCTTTACCCAGATTCACCAATTTTCCCTTTTTTCCCCCCAGATTATCTCCACAGGCACATTATTATTTTTTTAAGTTTACTTATTTATTTTGAGAGAAAGAGAGCGTAAGTGAGTGGGAGAGGGGCAAAGAGAGAATCCCAAGCAAGCCCAATGCAGGGCTCAAACCCACAAACTGTGAGATCATGACCTGAGCTGAAACCAAGAGATGGATGCTCAATTGACTGAGCCCCCCAAGGGCCTCTCACCAGTGTTCTTTAACATTTGCCACATTTGTCTTATCATTGTCTTTTTTTTTTACTCTTTATATCTATACTTATTTAGAGAGAGAGAGACACATACGTACTTTTTTTCCTGAACCATCTCAACAGTAGGTTACATATATCACACCCTTTAATATGTATTTCCTAAGAACAAGGATAAAAATTAAAGTACAGTTATCTACTTCACTGAATTTTTCATCTGTATGATACTTTGGTCTGATCAACAACCCATATTCTTCCAGTGATGACTTTTAGCATTTTTTTTTTCCTCTGGTACAGAATTCAGTCCAGGTTTGTGATTGTATTTAGATACCATGTCTTTTTAGTCTTCATTATTCTAGAACAATTCCCCAGCATTTTTTGTTTTCCTTTCATGAAATTAACATGGTGGAAGATTACAGGCAAATTATTTTGTAGAGTGTCTCTCAGTCTGTGTTTGTTTGGTGTTTCCTCTTGATTAGATTCTGATTTCACATTTTTGGCAAGAATAATTACACAAGTGTTCTTTCTTATCAGTGGATCATATCAGGATACATTTATATGTGTTTGTTCCATTAATGATGGTACTAAGTTGATCACTTGATTAAGTTGGTATCTGCCAGGTTTCTCCTGTCAAGTTTTTTTTTTTTCTCTTTAACTCTTGTGGGGAGATTTTATTTTTAATTGTGGTAAAATACACATAACGTAAAATTTACCAGCTGAGGGCTCCTGGGTGGCTTAGTTGGTTAAGTGACTTCATTCAGCTCAGGTCATGGTCTCATGGTTTGTGAGTTCGAGGCCCACATTGGGCTTGCTGCTGTCAGTGAAGACCCTGCTTTGGATCCTTTGTCTCGTCTCCCTCTCTGTCTGCTCTTCCCTTGCTCATTCATTATCTCAAAAAAAAAGAAAAAGAAAAAAAGAAAATTTACCTTCTGAGCCATTTTTTAGGTCAGTTTAGTGGCATGAAGTACGTTCTCAGCCATCACCACCATCTATCTCCATAACTCTTTTTATCTTGTAAAACTGAAATTCTGTACTCGTGAAACACTACATCCCCATTCTTCCCTCTCCTCAGCCCCTAGCAACCACCATTCTACCTCTGTCTCTATGACTTTGACTACTCTCAGTGACTCATCTAAGTAGAATTATATGGTATTTGTCTTTTTGTGACTGACTTATTGCACTTGGCATTATGTCCTCAAGATTCATCCATGTTGTCACGTATGTCAGAATTTCCTTTTTAAGGATGAATAATATTCCATTGTATGTATATACCACATTTTGTTTATCCGTTTATCCATTGATGAGTACCTTTTGGCTATTGCAAACAATGCTGCTGTGAACATGGTTGTACAAATATCTGTTCCGGTTCCTGCTTTCAGTTCTTTTGTGTATAAGTGATAATTCTGGGGTGCCTGGGTGGCTCAGTTGATAAGTGGTAATTCTATTTTTAATATTTTGAGAAATCACCTTACTGTTTAGTACAGTGACTGCACCATTTTATATTCCCACTAATAATGCATAAGGGTTCCAAATTCTCCACACCCTTGCCAACACTTGTTTTCTGGTTTTTTTTTTTTATAGTAGCCATCTTAACGGATATGAGATTATATCTCATTGTGGTTTTGATTTGCATTTCCCTAATGATTAGTGAGTTGAGAATCTTTTCATGAGCTCTTAGAAGCTCATTTGTAGATCTTCATTCTTTGCCCGTTTTTTAAATTGCGTTTAGTTTTTGTTGTTGTTGAGTTTTAGGGATTCTGTATATATTCTTATCAGATACATGATTTGCAAATATTTTCTCACATTTTGTAGATTGCCTTTTCACTTTGTTGATTGTGTCCTCTGATGCACAGAAGTTTATAATTTTGATATGGGAAATACCTTAAGGATCTTCTTTCTCATTAGAGAAAGTATTTTTATTTTTTTGAGGGGTGGGGGAGCTGCGTGAGTGGAGGAGGGGCAGAGAGAAATGAAGAGAGAGAATCATTTTGGGGGCAGGGAAAGGACAGGGAAAGAAAATCTTAAACAAGCTCCATGCCCAGCACAGAGCCTAATGCAGGGCTCAGTCTCAAAACTATGAGATCATGATCTGAGCAGACAAGAATCGGATGCTTAACCGAATGGTCACCCAGACACCTCTCTCATTAGATTTTTAAGTAATTGATGATTTTTGCTTGGAAGGATTATTACTATGTAGTAATGGTGATTTTCTAATTCTGTCATTCCTTCAACATTTATTAGTTGATATTCGACTATAAGGGAGAGAATTTTCTTCTCCCTAATATATTTCCCCTTATTTATTTCACTGTCCCAGTTTTCCTAGATTTGGCCATTGGGAGCCACTTTAAGCTAGTTCCTGTATCCCTTTGACATGACACACTTTTTTTTGAGTACTTCCTTATTTTCTGGCACAAGATGTTCCAGGCTAATCTTATGTTTTCCCTGCTATACCCATGCAACTGGCCCTTTGTCAAAGGAACAGTGATTTCTTTTGGTTGGAGGATGCAACTTAGAAACTGAAATCTGGGTACTGAATGTATTCATTGCTGCTGGAGTGCAGGTATTTGTAAAATGGACAGATGGGACATAAAAATACACAAATAAAAGAGACAATATATCATAAATATTATATGTCATGTAATGGACTTAACACATGTATCCTACAAATACTATTTACTGTGCAATATACAATATATATATTGGAAATCATGAGTTCAGAGTGATTCTTCCAAGTTTCAGTCTGTTTCCCCCAGGATTCTTTCTTTACTCCCCATGTTGCTTATTTGTATCTTCCTTCTTTTTTGAACCTCAAAACATCACCACTTTTACTCATTTGTTCAATCCTACCATATACATATAAAATCATATCTGAATTACTACACCATACCACTACAGAAAACAAACTTCCTCATTAGAGTTTAAGATTTTATTTTGTATGCAGTTCTTTCCCACGTGTACAGCCCCCAATATGTTCTGTGTTCAAGAGTTCATTGTATTTTTTTCCCCCTTCTTTCAGTATGGTTATGTTATTCATTTGAAACATATTTGGTTCCATTTGATTTTGTTTATATTTAGTTTTAATTTTTTTACTTCATTCTTCTTGATTTTGTTTTTAATTTTTAACTTATAAAACTTTATTAAAAAAAAACACAAAAAGGGGTACCTGGGTGGCTTGGTCAGTTAAGCCTCTGACTTCAGCTTAGGTCATGATCTCAAGCTTTGTGAGCTCGAGCCCCCGTCGGGCTGTGTGCTGACAGCTCAGAGCCTGGAGCCTGGTTTGGATTCTGTGTCTCCCTCTCTCTCTGCCCCTCTCCCACTCACAGTCTGTCTCTCTCTCTCTCAAAAATAAATGAACATTAAAATAAATAAATAAAAACACAAAAAAAACCCTTTATTTAATATGTTTCCAGAAGTCAAAACTGTACTGAGAAATATACTCAGAATTGTTCATTCCTCCTTTATTTCTTCTGGTCTGTTCCTTCCCATCCTTTGAAAGTAATCCATTTCTTTGTTTCTGATTGATGCTTCTTGCATTTCTTTTTGCTGAAATAAGATATATGAATATTTTCCCATTTTCTCCTTCTTTCTCACACAAAAGATGGCATATTATTTGTAATCTTCTCTACTTTGCTTTTTGTACTTAACAGCATAGCTTAGAAAGTATCTATTGATTTAGCATTGAGGTTGGTTTTTTATATTTTCCCTGTTTTTTCTTAAATATTTTTATAACTTAAACCTAAAAATACTTGTACTTATCTTTTTCAATTTATCAATTGACTGTTTTCCCATCAACAGGTAGATTTAGATGTTACTTTACCTGGGGAAGGTGGAAAAGATCGACCTTTCAAGGTGTCGATTAAGTTTGTCTCTCGGGTGAGTTGGCACCTACTACATGAAGTACTGACAGGACGGACCTTGCCTGAGCCGCTGGAATTAGACAAGCCAATCAGTACTAATCCTGTCCATGCTGTTGATGTGGTGCTACGACATCTGCCCTCCATGAAGTGGGTGCTTCTGGCTTTTTTTCCTTTTTAGATTTTAAGTGTGTAGGCTTTTTTCCCAAGAGTGAGTTGTGCAGGCTTCCTTTAATTAACCTTCACGTGTTGTATATTTTGATGGCTTCATTTAGAGAATAGCATGCATACTAGTTCATTGACATGAGACGTAAGTTACAGAAAAAACTCTGATTTTTGAAAGTAAATGCACATTGTTAACTTAGCTATTCTAATAGATACCTCTTAGAAAAATGTCTAACCCTTTGTCTTAGAAGCTGTAAATCTTGAATAACTGATATGTTTTCAGATATATTCCTATAGTTAAATCCCCTTGTTCTAAAGGTAATTTTGCTGTTTATACAATAATATCAATTTGTATTGAAATTGCTGTTCTCTTAATCATACTTCACACAAGTGTGTGTTTGTATTTGTGTGCCTGTATATATAGGATCAATGTGTCCTTTTAAAGAAAAATATGTCTTGCAAACACATTTGTAGAAATAGCATTTTCTAAGATTGGAACTGGTTTTTCTTTTCATCTGTTTCTAAGAAAATATTTTAAATAAAATTTATTCTTACCCAAACTAACAGTTTTAGGAATAGAGAATTTCAGTGAAGGACGCTGACAGGTTTGTTTTGTTTCTCTTAGAATGGCTGCTTTTTGCTTTTCACAAATTTGGGGAATATTTATTTTCATATATTCCTAATGATAAGCATCATTATGATAAATTAAGTTTGTGTGCTCTAGACTTAACCTCTTCTGCAAATTTAAATACCTATATGGGAAGGAAAGGACTGAACATGACATTTTAATTTTTGTAGATATACGCCTGTGGGGCGTTCCTTTTTCTCAGCTCCCGAAGGATATGACCACCCTCTGGGAGGGGGCAGGGAAGTATGGTTTGGATTCCATCAATCTGTTCGGCCTGCCATGTGGAAAATGATGCTTAATATTGATGGTAAGGGAACTAAAACCATATTCTGTATTGGGTAGTTGATTCCTGTATTGCGCACGTGCACCTGTGTGTGTGTGTGTGTGTGTGTGTGTGTGTGTGCGCGTGCGCGCACGCAGTTTATATATAATTATATGTACTGGTGTCTTGAAGTTATATTTGGACATATATTAAGACAAAGTGGAAAAACTTTTGTGTTACATTTAGAAAGCCTTTCCACAGAAGTTGTCCTGGAATGCTACTAAGCGTGAAGTAAGCACATGAAAGCAAATATAGAAGCCTTGACATGATTATCTGAACAATCTCACTTTTGTCCATTTAATTCTTATTAATATTTCATTATGAAATACATGTTTTAAAGCAAGAGAAGTCTGTTGGTCATTTTGACCCCAGGTGTTATACCTACTGCTGATGCTTATAGTAGTACCAATTGCATTCTTATTTTTAGGTGTTTTCTATTAATGTTTTTGAGCATATTTAAAAGTAGGGAGAATAGTATGATAAACTACCGCCTATATGCAAACTGTCAAGTTTGTAGAAATACCTTTACTCCTCAATTAGAGTATTTTTAAATCAGATCCCGGATAGCAAGTTTTTTTGTTTCTACTACTTAAGTATGTACCTCTAAAAACATGGGTGTTTCCTTACATAGTCATAATGCCATTATCATATGTAAGAAAATTTTAAGTAATCATTTGTAGCCTCTAATATTCTCTCCATAATCAGATTTCCTTGATCTCAAACATGTCTTTTTATAGTTACAATCCTAATTAGGATCCAAACAAGATCCATGTATCATGTTTGGCTGATCTGCCTTTTTAATGCAGTAGTCCCATTTCCTCCCTCTTGTTTTGTTTTTTCTTTTTTTTTTATGCCATTGACTTGTTAGAGAAATTCACTTGTCCTGAAGAATATTAAAAAATCCACATTTGTCTTCTGTTCTTGTGGTGTCATTGCCTTGTTTCTCTGTCCCCTATATTTCCTGAAAGTGAAGTTGGCCCTAGAAGTTTGATTCAATTCTGGTTCAGAATACTTCATATGTGCTTCATGTTATATCATATTAAGAGGCGCACAGTATCTAGTGGTTCCAGTTTTAGTGATGCTAAGATTGACCAGTAGGTTCAGAGATCAGTCGGCCTCATCTCTCCATTGTAAATTTCCCAGTCAACTTTTCAATGACTAATATTTTATTTAATGATCATTGTTACCCAAATCATTTATTTCACTAGGGATTACCAACTGGTATTTTTTCTCATTCTTTTATTCCTTTTGAATTAGATGGAATTCTTATGTGAAAAATCACAATGTCCTATTGGTAATTTAGTAGTCATTGGTAGCTTTTTTGCTTTCTGGGACAGTAGGATATTTCAAGCTTATCTTATATTTCCTACCCTGTACCTGGAATCAGCCATTCCTTCAAGGATCCCTATGTCTCTTCAGATCACTATATAGTTTCTGCATTATTTTCAGCTGCATCTACCATTGTGGGTATATGTCATTGAGGAGCTATATCTCAGAAGTTCTCTTTCAGTGTATATTAGAGCTGTTTTTATTTGCCATTTCAGAACATTTCATGTATATGTAGATCTTTAGAATAGATTTCAGGACATAATGGGTCAAGGGCAAATGTGTTTGTAATTTTGGTCATTATTGCCGAATTGCCCTTTTTAGAGCTTCTAAATATTGTGCATTCGAGAATGAGACTACCTGTTTTGTTATGTCTTTGCCACTAGAGGTGTCAAACTCTAGATTCTATTAATTGCATTTGCAAGAAACAGTTTCCTTATCTGCTTTTATTTTGCATTTGACCATCTTTTCATATGTGTAAGGGTCACCTTTTTTTTTATTAGCTATTTATATCTTTTGCCTTTTTTCTTTCTGTTGGATTTTTGGTTTTCTCATTTACTGAGAGCTTTCTAAATTAAGGAGATTAACTCCTTGTTTCACAAATTGTAGATATTATCCCTAATTATTTGTCTTTAACCTTTGGTACAGTCTTGTTTTTATTTTTTGCCATATAGAAATCTGTATTTGGTTGGGAGATGGTAAATACATACACACAAACACTTAAATGTATTAGTCATTTCTTTTATGACTTTTTAAATCCTATAGGGCTAGTCTCATTTTTCTCTTCAGGCTTTTCTAGGCTATCCTTACTTATTTTACCATGTAAACTTCAGGAACTTCTTACCTAGGTTCAGTGGGTGTGGGAGGATGGGCTGTAATTTTTTTAAATGTTTTATTTTTATTTATTTTGAGAAAGAGAGCAAAAGCACAAGTGGGAGAGAGGGAGAGAGAGAATCTTAAGCAGGCTCCATGCTGTCAGTGTGGAGCTGGAAGCGTGGGGTCCAATCCCATGAACTGTGAGATCGTGACCTGAGCCAAAATCAAGAGTTGGTCTCTCAACCAAGCTACCCAAGCACCCCAAGATGGACTATAATTTTTATTGAAATCTCATTACATTTAGAAATTGTTAGGACAAATTGGCATCTTTAAGATACTGAGTCTTTTCTGTCCAAGAAAATGCTATACCTTTCTATTGGTACAACATTAGTTTTGTTTTCTTCAGGAATGTTTTAAAGTTTACCTTACATGAAAGTTGCACGTATCTTCTTGTTATTCCTAGATATTCCACCCCCCCTTTTTTGCTATTAAATGGGTTTTATAGATTCTAACTGGTTATTGTTTACATACATGAAGGCTTTTGACTTCTGTGTACTTTATGTCTGCCTTATTACATTTATGTTTATAGTAGTTATTCAGGTGGTATTCTTGGCATTTCTAGTTATAATCGTTTCATCTACAAATAGTGATAGGTTTAACTATTCCTTTGGATTTTTATACTTCTAATTTTTGTCTTATCAAATTATATTGACTAATTAGGCAGTGTTAAGGAGTAGTGACTAGCAGGCATCCTCTTTACCTTAGGAATGCTTCCAATGTTTCTGCATTAACTATGATACATATATATGTATGTGTATGTATACGAGCATCTGATGATTCCTATTTTATTAAGTACTTTTTAAAAAAATGTTTTATTCATGTTTTGAGAGACAGAGACAGACCATGAATGGGGGAGGGGCAGAGAGAGAGAGGAAGACACAGAATCCAAAGCAGGCTCTAGGCTCCAAGCTGTCAGCACAGAGCCTGATGTGGGGCTCAGACTCACAAACCGTGAGATCATGACCTGAGCCAAAGTCAGACACTTAACCGACTGAGCCATCCAGGGGCTCCTTATTAAGTACTTTTAATCAATAATAGGTAGTGAATTTTGTCAGATTCCTTTTCAACGTCTATGGAGCTGATAAGATATTTGTCTTTTTAACAAACGTTGAACCGAACTTGTATTTCTGGATTCTTTTAATGTGATACTGTATTCTGCTTGCTAATATTTTGCCTTTTTAATCAAAATGCAAAAGTAAGTTTGACCTGATCTGTATGTAATCTTCTTTTTTGTGTGTGATCTTTTTCAAGTTTTGGTATTAATCTTATATCTCATAAAGAATTTACAAGTTTTGTTTTCTAAAATGTACAACAGTTTTTAAATAGTACTAAACTTGTTAACTCTTTCAAGGTTTGATAGAATTCTCTTGTGAAGTCTGGTGTTGTGGTATGTTTTGTTTTCTTGATGCATAATAGCTCTTTGAAAATTGTTCCATTTGTTTTGTGAAAACTAGTTTTTTTAGGCTCAGTTTGTGGTTCAGATTTGGTAGATTTTATCTTACCAGAAAATTATTTTACCTGTATTTGATATTTTATAGAAAGTTTTACAAAGTCATTTCTTATTTTTTGAAATTGTGTCTACTTCTGTGGTTTCCTCCCCTTTCTTATTTTGTATATCTGTGTTTTGTCCATTTTACTCTTGATTAGGATGGAGTAGTTTAAACAACTGATTTCAGTGCCTCCCCAAACCCCCAGCAAAAGAGCTTTTGAATGTTTTGGGTTTTTTTTAAGCTCTCTGGCTTTCTGTTTTCTAACTCCTTAATTTCTGCTTTTAGCTTTATAAATGTTTTCCTCTACTTTTTTCAGTTACTTTAGTTGTTTTTCTAACTTTTTGAGCTATATTAGTAATTCATTTACTTTCATCTTTTCTTAATGATGAAAGTATTTAAAGTAATGAATTTTCTTCTGATCACTGTTTTAGCTACATCCCAAAGCCTCTAATATGTAGGATTTTTATTATTGTCCAGAAACACCACGAATTGCATTCGTATTTTCATTATTATCCAAATATTACTTGAGATTTTTGAAATTTGCAGGTTGAAGATCTTTTTATTTTCTGTTATCCATTATTTATTTTCCAATTTTGTGATTTTCTTGGGTTGTTAATCAGAGGATATGGCGTGTATTTCCCCTATTAGAATTTGTTGAAGTATGTTTTGTAGTCTGATACATAGTCAATTTTTGTGAACGTTTAATAGCTATTTGAAAATAGGTATATTTATTTATTATGATAGAGTTAAATGAATATCCATCTGTGCTTACCATTTTGATTAGGTTGTTTAGATCATTTCTTAGTTACTTTTGTTTAATTGTTCTCTAAGACTAGGGGAAATAACTTAAAAATTTCTATTATTATTGTGTCTCTCCTCATATCTCCTGTGATTTCTGCTTTCTTAATGTTACTGCTACATTTTTAAGAGCATACACACACACACACACACACACACACACACACACCTGTTCATCGTGAATTGTACCTTTTACATGATAAAGTGAATTTTTTTTTAATTTTTTTTTTAACGTTTATTTATTTTTGAGACAGAGAGAGACACAGCATGAACGGGGGAGGGTCAGAGAGAGGGAGACACAGAATCTGAAACAGGCTCCAGGCTCTGAGCTGTCAGCACAGAGCCCGACGCGGGGCTCGAACTCACAGACCGCGAGATCATGACCTGAGCCGAAGTCGGACGCTTAACCGACTGAGCCACCCAGGCGCCCCAAAATGAATTTTTTTTTTTTAACTTTGGGCCAAAAGTCTGCATTATCTAATGAAAGGATTATAATTTATGTGTGTGTGAACCTTATCCTATATGTTAACTTCTTTCCTGTCCTTTACCTTTTTTAATATTTTCTGAATCAGAGATGCATCTTGGTGATAGCATAGAATGGTTTTGCTTTATGGGTCAGTGTAAAGCTTTTTTTTTCTGTTAATAGATTAGTTGCCAGATAGATAGGAAGGAAATACATGCTTGGTCTTAGTTATGTCAGATTATTTTATATTTTCTGATTATATATGTTTTGAAACTTTAAGTGGTCTCTTTTCTGTGCTTTTTAAATGATAATTTTGATATTGAGAAGAGTTTTTTTTCCCTGCTAGTGGTAAATCTTTATACCTTTACCTTCATGTAATACTCATGTTTCTTTCTTTTAACTTTTTTTTTTTTTTTGTAGTATGGTTGACATGTTACCTTTCAGGTGTACAACATAATGATTCGACAAGTTTATTATGCTATGCTCATCACTCATCTTTCTCTTTTTAAAAAAAATTTTTTTTTAAATTTTATTTTAGAGAGAGAGAGGGAGAGAGTATGAGTGGGAGAGAATTTTAAGCAGGGTCCATGCTCAGGGCAGAGCCTGATATGGGACTCCATCCCACAACTCTGGGATTATGACCTGAGCTGAAATCAAGAGTCAGATGCTCAACCGACTGAGCCACCAGGCACCCTCATCTTTCTCTTTTTTAAAGCAGTGTCTTTTTTCCTTAATAAGTAATAATTCAGTTAGCTTTATTCTCTTCCTTTTTTTTCCTCCCTCTCTTTTACTGACTACTTTTAGCCAATATAGCAATATTTTATTGTTCTTTATAATTTTGTTTAAACTTTTACTACTTGACTTTCAACAGTGACTCCTATCTATTACTATAAGGTACAGTGAGTTTATTCTTCTTTTTATTTTTCTACTGTCATTGGTTTATTTGTATGTACTATTATTCCTGCATTCTTGGAGCATGTAACAGTTGCATTCCATTCTGTCACCTGTATATCCATTTGTTTTAACCTTAAATCTGCAATTAAATGTATTTGTGCTGTCAGTCCTGCTGAAATTTTTCCTGTCATCTACTAGTTGCAGTTTGTCCTCAAGTTGTTTCTTCAAGAAGGGCTCATGAATAAGAGCTAAGTATTTACATACTGAAAACCATTTGCCTATAGCATTATTCCTGAAGGATTGTCTAAAACAAAATTATTGACTTATACTTTCTGGAGTATCTTCTAAGTATTTGTCTACTGTCTTCTGACATTGAATGTTCGGTAGAGAAGTATGATACCAGCTTGATTTTCTTTCCCCTTGGAGGGGCCTGCTTTTTTTGTCTGGCTGCTGAAACTTATCTGGTTGCTTTAACACTAATTTCACTACATTTTTTGTTGTTGTTGACCATTTTGGGTCAGTTTCCAAGGGATTCCCTTTGAAAATGGAAGTTTTGAGTCTTTTTTAATTTTTTAAATTTAATTTTTAAATTTATCTTGAGAGACAGAGAACAGAGCAGGGGAGGAGCAGAGAGCAAGGGAGAGAGAGAATCCCAAGCAGACTCCATGCTCAGCACAGAGCCCAACTCAGGGTTCTCACAACTGTGAGATGACCTTAGCCGAAATCAAGAGTTGGACACTTAGCCTACTGAGCCACCCGACACCCCAGTTTTTCTTTGTTTATATTTAAGTTAATTTCTTTTAAAAAGTAACTGTTCTCTTTGCTCCTTAGTATACCTTTTGTGGTGTAATTTTTACCATGTGCTTATAGTTTTCAACTTTTAAAAATCTTTTTCTTCCATTTCTTTCATGAATTTTTCAGTACTTTTGTTTTTACCTCTTCCTGTTGACTGGCTGTCTCTTCCCTGAGTTGTTAAATTTCTGCTCTGATATTTTACTTTTTTTTTTCTTAAGTTTATTTATTTAAGTAATTTCTCCATTCAGCATAGGGCTCAAAATCACGACCCAAGATCAAGAGTCCGTGCTCTTCTGACTGAGCCAGCCAGCGGCCCCTCTGAGATTTTCTTAATAGCTGCATTAAGAATTTTTGAATTCATGTTATGAAGTAGTGTTACAGTTTTCATCTACTTTGTGATAATTTTTTGTTGAGTTTTATTTGTCAAGGATGTTGTACTGTCTTACATTTTTATGGTGTCTTTGTATGGATACTTACCACTTTTTTGTTATTCATATTTAATGAGATGAGCTTTTCCAAACCACCTGTTTGAAGAGACTAGTCAGGAAGAAGAATTGGAAGAGGACATTAGGAGTGAGGTGGTTGTCCAGGTTTCTGTGTTCAAGGCCTCTGTCCTCAGATGTTCTGATGGATTCTTTCTTCAAAATATAGGTACATCTCCTATGCCTCTTAGTAATTTACAAGTGTAAGAGGTGTGAGCTGTCAGCTACCAGGTCCTTATTAGTTTCTGCTCCCAAGGGATACAGCTCCTGCCTTTTAAAGTGCCTGCTTGAAATGTTAACAGAGAATTTGTGAACGGTATACAGGAGTTCTTTGCGGTATTCTTTGGACATTTCTGTAACTTTGAAATTACAGATAAAAAGTACATGCCTTGGTTTTAGAAGAGTTGTAGTATCTGAGATCTGTCACTTGTAGACTACCCTCCACTCATTCTCATGGCACTTTCTCCACCTCCTTTTTCTACTTCCTTCTGAGATTCTGCCATTCAGCCTCAGTTCTAAACATTGCAGTTCCTACTTATGATAGAACCCTCTGTTTCTGGGAATTAAAATTTGCTGTTCCCCAACTAGGCTCTTTTCATACTTCATGTCTTTTCCCTTGCCTAGGTTCTACCAGTCCCAAGTACTTTAGGCCATATTTAGTTATAATTTGGCATTTCAGGTTTTTATTGTCTCCTAGGTTCACTGAATACAATATTTTAAAAACATTCTCTTTGTTGTTCTATATTGGGTTCTAGGAGAAAAGGGGGAAAATTTGGAAGTAAATTGCTGTTTTCCTACTGGAACTTAAAGTCTAGCTTTGGATATTATTAAATTTCTAAATAATAAATTGGTCAAATAAATCACAAAGAAAATATTAAATATTTGAACTGCAGGATAATGAAAATACATATCAGAACTGGTATGATTAGCTAAAGCAATGCTTAGAGAGAATTTAAAACCTTAAATGCCTATTAGAAAAGAAGAAAAGCATCAGTACCTAAGTATTCATTTCAACAAGTTATAAAAATAAAGAAAAATTAAATGCAAAGCAAATAGAAGGAAATAAGAGTTAAAAACAGGACTTAATGAAATACAAAACAAATTTATTTCTATTCTGTAGGTAGAGAGTTTTGAAAAGTTTTTAAGAAGGATAGTGACATGATCATATTTGTTTTCCAGAAAGAGACCTCTGGCAGCAGTGTGGAGAATAGATAGAGGAGAAAAAACTAATCTCAGGAGCCAGTTAGGAGGCTTTTTCAATCCCTAGTTCAGGTAAGAGATGGTGATGGTCTAATGTGGGGTGGAGAGAAAGGAACATATTACAAGGAATAAGTTGAAAAAATAGGTTTCAGAACCATGTCCAGGAAAAAACAACAAAAAAACAAAAAAAAACAAAAAAACTTTGGGTATAGTTACTGGTACATGGTACTGACTGGAAATGAATAGACCAGAAGGTTTACTAGGTTATTGAAGGAATTGTTTTTTTTAGAAATAAACTACAGACCTGGTATATCTGTCAGGTTCAACCAGAGAAGCAGAACCGGTGGGAGGTCTATGTAGAGAGAGAGAGATTCAGCTTACAAATTGTAGGGGTTAGCAAGGCAAGTCTGAAATCCTTAGAATAGGCTGTCAGGAAGGGCAGACTGGGATTCTTGGGTATGGGCTAAAGCTGCTGTTCATAGGTAGAAGTTTTTCTCTCTCTTAGGGAAGCCTCAGCCCTGCTTTAAGGCCTTTCAGCTAACTGAATGAGAGTCATCCAGATTATCCAGGATAATTTCCTTTACTTAGTCAACTGATTATGAATTTTACTTATATCTATAAAACACCTGCACAGTAATACCTAGATTAATGTTTGAATAGCTGACAACTAGTAGCCCAGCCAAGCTGACACATTAAAACAAAAACATACCTAGCCTGCAAAGTTCTGTGATCATTCAGTCTTTGAAATAACCTTTATGTTCCTAACCAACCCTTCAGGCTCAGTGATTGTGCTGTATTATAAACTAGCTTCCAAGAAGGGCATACTCGCCAACATACACTCAGAGTAGTGACTCATTCATACCAGGTGTGAATGGTGATGCTGTCAGTTGAATTCAGAGATGGATCTGCTGTCACTGGTTAGTTGGCAGTGTACACCATATATAAATAGATAAAATGTTAACATATCCAAAACTTGAAGTTCCTATGGAACATATGGATAGAAACGCCAGTGTGTCATTGGAAATGCAGATATGAAAATCTGTAGTGGTGGGAGCTAAAAGTAAAACTTTGGAGACTGTTCAGTATGTAAATCCATATTTGAAACTGTAGAAGTGGAAAAACTTTTTTTTTAATGTTTATTTATTTTTGAGAGAGAGAAAGACAGCGCAAATGGGGATGGGGCAGAGAGAGAGAGACAGAAGATCCGAAGCAGGCTCTGTGCTGACAGCAGAGAGCCCGATGCAGGGCTCGAACTCACAGACCATGAGATCATGACCTGTGCCAAAGTCAGACAGTTAACCAACTGAGCCATCCAGGCACCACAAAGTAGGAAAACTTCTTTAGGAATAGTATTTAGAGTAAAAACCAGAATGAGGACAAACCCATGGCAAATGCTAGTATTTAAGGGAGGAAGAAAGACCAGTGAGCAAATTAATGATTATCGCAGCAGTATGAGAGCCCAAAAATGGTGTCAAGGAAGCCAGGGGAGGAAACATATTCAAAGAGTGGATGATTTCACAGTTAAGCAGTGGGAGCTTTTCCAATAAAACCAAGAGTAAAACAAGGATGTCAGGACTATGATATTTAGATATATTGTGTTTGCCAACTTCTGTTCTTCTTACAGGTTTCAGTCTACATGTTACTTCCTTGAGAAGCAATGTTTGATACCCATCTCTCCCCCCTACATCCAGCCACCCCCCAAGTCTGAATTAGGTATTTATTTCATTCATGTATTCCCATAGCACAGTGTACTTCCCCTATAATACAGCATGTGTCACTCTGAATTATAAATGTTTTACTGTTCTTTCTCCTATTAGAATGAAAGTTCTGCAAAGGTAGGGACTGTCCATCTTATTCACCAGTGTACGTATCCTCCATGCTTAGCACAATTCTGGGTCATACTAAGCAAAGAATAATTAGATAAAACTAAGAGCATAGAGAAGGAGTATCCCAAATGAGCCTGGAAAGTTAGAAAAATATTTGGAGGAGTAAGTGATGCCTTAGCTGAGCTTTAACAAACATGAGATCAAGAGTTGGATTGAAAAGGAGGTACATAGGAATAAAGATTTTTGAGAAGTCTCTAAAATAAAAACTTGATTGAAAAGACATAAGAGAAAATCTAAATGAAATGAAATGAAATGAAATATAATAGGCTTATTGAGAAGGCTCAATTTGATTGTCAGTTTTCCCAAAATTAACCTGTAAATGTAATTAAAATTTTTATTTTTTATTTATTATTATTATTATTAGATTTTTTTTTGGTTTTTTTTTTTTGTTTTTTTTTTTGAGAGAGGGAGAGAGAGAACATGAATGGAGGAGGGACAGAGAGAGTGGGAGAGAGAAATGCCAAGCAGGCTCCACACTATCGGTGCAGAGCCAGACACAGGGCTCAGTCCCACAAACTGTGGGATCATGACCTGGGCCGAAATCAAGAATCAACCAACTGAATTCAACTGAATTCAACTGATTCACCTCAATCAATCAACCAACTGAATCAACCAATTAACCAACTGAAGTCACCCAGGTGCCCCTGTAAATGCAATTTTAAATAAAATCCCAATAGGGTATATCATGAAACTTAGTAAGTGAATATTAAGGCTTATATAGAAAAATAACTATAATGACTAAGAAAAGCCAATGTAATTTTAAAGAAGAATAAAGACAGAGGAATTGCCCTCTTTGTTTTAAAACTACAATAATTACTATTCCATACTGCTGTAAGTGCAGGAATTGAAAGATTAATGAAGCAGAATACAGAGCCTTGAAATAAGCCATGTGTATATGGAAACTTTGTAAATATTATGTGGCTTTTCGTATCATTGAAGAAAGAGTAGAATATTTATCAAACGGTGTTCATACAGTTAACTACATGAAAAAAATAAATTAGACCCGACTCACATCACACCCAAAATTTATTTCTGGGTGGATTTTAATCCTAAATATGTAATGCCAAACTTTGAAACTCTTTTAGAAGAAATCTTACAAGAGAATATATCCAGTGTTGGACAAAATATAAAGTGTGTAAATTATAAAAGAAAATACTGACAAAAACTTGTATGTTATAAACAGTTAAAATGCTAGGAGAAATAACCAAGACCTTTACAAAATATAAGGACAGACCAATAGGAAAACAAGTACTTCAAAAAAGAGGAAACCCAAATGGCTAATAAATACATGAAAATCAGATTCTCAAATTCATTTGTAATCAGGAAAATGCAAATGAAATTAAAAAGGTTCCATTTCACGCCCTTCAGGTTTGTAAAAATTAAAGTCTTACGTTAGATGTTGTTGAGGATGTAAAGTTACAGTGTTGGTAGGAGTATGATTTGGTATAGCTGCTTTGGAGAACAGTTTTCAATCTCTAGAAAAGTTAAAGTAAAGATGAAATTGCACGTGTTTGAAAACCTATAATATACCATAGAGATACCTTGCATTTGTGCTTGAGGCATTATTTGTTATGGCAGAAAATTGGAAATAGCCTAATTCCTTATCCGTGTTTCTTTGGGAAGCATTATGAATGAGTACATAAATTGTTATAGAATATTGTGGTGTTCTGTGTGACAGTAAAATGAGTGAACCAGATCTACATGTATCAACATATTATCACTAAAAACAATGTGGAGGGGGTAATAGGTACTGAAAGGATATGTTATTATTTATGTAAATTTAAGAAAACAAAAGTTTATACAGAGTGCATACAAATGCAGTAAAATTATCAAAACATGGATGGGACAAATACACACCAATTTCAGGATAGTAGTTCCCTTTAGGAAGAAAGAAGGAAGAGGAATGGAATAGGTTGGTTGGCATAGAGAGAATAGATAGACCTTAAAAGCTGCATGTTACAAGAAAAAGGTGAGAGTATGTTTTTTGTGTGAACAAAGTGTGTAGATAACTTACGGTGCACTGTGAAGCAAAGAAGTCAGAAGATTGATAGCTTTTGTAAAAAAAGATATGTGGCATACTAATGAAATGAAAATACAGCCTAAAAGTTTAAATGAGTTTATTTTTTAGTTGACAGTAAAATATAGTGCTGCTGTGAAAAATAACGAGTGAAAATATTGCTCTGACCACCTTATTTGCTTATGTTTCCTTTTTTGTTTCTGTGTGATTTGATTTTGCATTGCTTGTGTTTGGTATATTGCACTGAACAAAACAGCCCTTATTGATCTTGAAATCTACTATTGAGCAATGTAAGTATTATGGAGGAGAAGTACTAAATGCAGAGGGAGCATGTAACAGGGATCCATTCTAGTCATTGGATTTGAGGAACATTTCTCTAAGAAAGCGACGGATTCCCTCTAGGTGTTATTGGTGGTGGAAATAAGAATGGAAGAGTGAAGAACAAGAAAAGAGCAATTTAATTCGAATTATGTGACTTAATCTTGTCTTCAAAATGATTGCTTTGTGCTATGTAATATTCTCTCAACTATGTAGGTAGACTTACCATATTTTACCAATCTAAGACTCAAAAATATTTTTTCTTCACATTTCATCATCTCTGAAATTAGAAGATGTCTTACAGTTGATGGTTTGTCACAGTTTAATTGGCAAGTTTCTTTTTAGGATACATAAAATATTGATGTACCTTTCCATCACTGGTGTCTTAGATTCAATGATATGTGGGATGAATATATGTTTAGTTTAGCCTACATTTAAGCCAAACTCATTTGCAACTTGCATTTTATTATAATTCCTACATTTCTAAGACTGTCACAGTGATGTGGTATTAGTTGTATTTCCCTTCAGATACCTTTATCACTCATTGGTAAGCATTTTACATTAATTATTATTTTTTTTTAATTTTTTTTTTTCAAATTTTATTTATTTTTGGGACAGAGAGAGACAGAGCATGAACGGGGGAGGGGCAGAGAGAGAGGCAGACACAGAATCGGAAACAGGCTCCAGGCTCTGAGCCATCAGCCCAGAGCCCGACGCGGGGCTCGAACTCACGGACCGCGAGATCGTGACCTGGCTGAAGTCGGACGCTTAACCAACTGCACCACCCAGGCGCCCCTACATTAATTATTTGAAGTAAATTCTACCAAAGTTGCATGAGTTAAGTTTAGAGAGAGAAAATTTCAATAAACTTTCTCTCTAAATTGACTCTTTCTAAGGGTCACATAGTTTATATTTAACATTTATGTTAAATAATTTATATGATTTTCAGAAGTAACAGAAGCAAAATCAATGAATTACTGAAGTAGTAATTAGTATAAGTTTATTGTGCACACACCAAAAACAGTTTGCAAACTGGGAGCATTCAAGCCAAAATATGGAATGAGGCTCAGGGGCATATTGTTATAAAGCAGTTTATATATAGAGAGAGAAAAAAATGATTGTTTTATTCTTCAATGATTGGTTATAATATTAGAATTTTTATCTTATATCAACCTTGGGAAACAGTTTAAGTTTTGCTTATGATTTTCAGAGGCATGAGCAAGAAATGACCGAGGTCAAGTTAGTCTTGTAAGACAAGCTAAATTAAGCTTTGTTTGTGTGACTAAACTGGTTTTGTCTGCTCAGGGAATTTTCAAGGCTGGTGTCCCATATGCTTTTGATTTTAACAGTATAACGTAACCTATTAAGCCAATATTTAAATATAGCCAGCTTATATTTAAGGCTCAAGGTCACATAATTTACATTGAAATTATAGAGGTCAACCTCTGACTCCAAATTATGTCCATATTATTCACAGCTCTATACTGTATCCCTTAAAAAGCAAGATTCCTGGCAGACAAATTTCAGACCCAGTACATCTGAATTGAGAAAGGTTATATTATTTTTATTTACTTATTTACTATATTTTTATATACTTATTTACTTATTTACTTTATTTTTATATACTTATTTACTATATTATTTAATTATTTTATTTACATATTTTTATGTCCTTTTCAGTAGAAGTAGCTTTCTGCAAAACATTCAGTGTCTGTTTTGCTCGTAGAAGAAAATAGAATATATAAATTGTAGAATTTAGTGATTGTAATTTATTCTGTGTAAGAGTCAAAAGTTCGCACTGAATATGCTTTCCTTTGCAAGGAGAACAGATTTCTAGAAAGTAATTTATTAATCACAGTATTAGTGTTGCTGGCTTTATATGTTTGTTTTTGAGTTCGGGTATAAGATCTCAAAGATTAAGAAATAATTTATGATAGTCAAATTAGTCTTCTCAGCAGTAAACAAAAGCAGAACATTTTTTTGGAGTATAATGAGAGTCTCATTTCAGGCAACAGGACAGGAACTTTATCAACATATGGTCCAGCCAGGCAAAGTAAATATGTGTGTGTCAGGCTTACCCAGACCATCCTCACATTACAGAATCAGAATAATGGCAGCAGAAACCTCAGTGACAGCCTTCATCCTATTTGTTTCAGTCTCATTGAGTATGCCCTTCGTATTTGGTACACAGCTGTCCTCTTGGAATCGCACATCACTATTTCCCTTGAGAATTTTTGTCTTTTTCCTTTATTGATCTTCTGTTTCCTATATCCTTTTTTTTTAGTGTTCAAAAGTTTCATGAGGAAACGTTACGTATGTAAGAGGCAAATATTGTGACACCTTGCGTATTGGGAAGTGAACTTAAATGACAGTTTAACTGAGTTTCTATGTTGGAAATAATTTTCCTTCACAAATTTGAAAGCAGTGCTCCATTTTTTAAATAGCTTTAGTGAGGGGTTTTGTTTGTTTTTTATACATACCATAAAATGTACCCATTTTAAGTGTATATCTAGTGTCTTTCACATATTTTGCTTTGCCTTCTGGAACATGTCCTCAGCTTCATCTTTTAACCCTTTATTCACTTTTTCATTCTGCTATCATGTTCTTCTTTTCTAGTAGTTATTTATTTCCTGAGTGTTGTAGGATACTATTCTTGTTTCACAGTTACAGTATCTTCTCTTGGCTCACTAAGAAACAGTAAAACCTTGGTTTAAGAGCATAATTCATTCCAGAAACATGCTTGTAATTCAAAGCATTTGGGTTTCTTTTTTTAATAAAGAGAAATCTTTTTTTTTTTTAAATATTTGTTTATTTTTGAGAGAGATAAGAGTTTGAGTGGGGGAGGGGCGAGAGAGAGGGAGACACAGAATCCAAAGCAGGCTCCAGGCACCGAGCTGTCAGCACAGAACCCGAGGCAGGGCTGGAGGCAGGGCTGGAACTCACAGACCACGAGATCATGACCTGAGCTGAAGTCAAATGCTTAACCAACTGAGCCATCTAGGCACCCCTAATCCAAAGCACTTTGTATATCAAAATGAATTTCCCCATAAGAAATAATGAAGTTGAGATGATTCATTCTACAACCTTAAAATATTCTTTTTTTTTTTTTATTATAAAAAAAAATTTTTTTTTTTCAACGTTTATTTATTTTTGGGACAGAGAGAGACAGAGCATGAACGGGGGAGGGGCAGAGAGAGAGGGAGACACAGAATCGGAAACAGGCTCCAGGCTCCGAGCAGTCAGCACAGAGCCCGACGCGGGGCTCGAACTCACGGACCGCGAGATCGTGACCTGGCTGAAGTCGGACGCTTAACCGACTGCGCCACCCAGGCGCCCCAACCTTAAAATATTCTTATAGAAATTATTACAATACTGTAATATAATACAAAATAATAAAATATAAAATATAAAGAAAAATAAATTAACCTGCACTTACCTTTGAAAACCTTCGTGGCTGTTGTAAGAGAGATGAGAGGACGCTTATTGTGTAGGACAACTTTCATCATCACTACCAGCATCAATGCTATCTATTGGTTCAATGGAATCTTTCTCTTTTCATGCACCGTTAACAAGGAACCTATCCAGTGACACTTGCTTTTGCCTCCTTTTGAGGATTTCGTGGAAATGTGACATTGCATTGTCGTTAATTGTATTCATTGCTCGCACTGCTACAGCCTTATTTGGGTGGTGCCTTTCTACAAAATTTTGCACTGTTTCCCACATTTTACACATCTCCCTAATCTCATTTGGTTCCTCTGCCTTTTTCTTCTCCGCCTCCTCCTCCTCCTCAGACAGGATGCAGACGTAGATTTCTTACAAAATCTTGCAATTTCAGCCACTCGCATACCTCGTTCGTACTTCTTGATGATTTCCTTCTTAACTTCCACTGTAATCATCTCCCTCTTACTGCCTTTCTTTTCAGCCTTTTTCTGCATGGGGGCTATTGTATACACTCTCATGGATGTTGACTATACTACAGTGTTAATAAACTCTTACTGTATTTAATATAACTGGTAATAAGGTAGCAGAGGAAAGGGTCTATATCTGCAGGCAGCCTGACCTAGGATGAAGCAGAGCATTCCTAAGCTTACTCTTGTTGGAAAAGCAAAGGACTGTCCATAGGTGCTCTGAAGTGACAGAAAATACACTAGTGCCAGTTGTGGGCACCTTCCAGCGTTCTGAAAAATGCCTGATTTCTGCCAAACACCATGGCCTGAGACCGAGCATGCAAGCACAGGAGACAGTCACCCACAGTCCCACAGCGCTCATGAGAGAGACGAACCGTCGGCTCAGGTGTGATCGTGTGACATTCAGTGTCACGTACTGCTCATCTTGTGGAATATTCGCAGAACAAGTTATTTGCAATCCAAGGTTTTACTGTAATCTATTTTGGAGTTTTCTTTTTCCTGTACATGTTTACCCTTCCTACTCCTTTATGTTTTGATCTCTGCCTTCCATGTTAGAGTCTTTCTTTCTTCAGATACATTGTATCTTTGGTTATCTACTCATGATTCATTAGGATCTAAAACACTGACTAGAAGCTCCGAATGCATCATTGGGGCCAGTTGAATATGAACTTCATTATAGGGTGGTTTCAGTGGACTGATGTTAGGGGACCTACATTTGTATCCTCAAGTGTGTTTGCTTGGCTGGTCAGGTTACTCAAAGATAAGTCTTTTCAGCTCCTGCCTGAAGGGTATCAGTCTGGTTGTCTACATTCTAGAAGCCAACATTCAGCATTTAATGTTCATATTCATTTAATCCCTTCTTTTTGGTACAGTCTGTGCCCTCAACTGTGCCTGATATGCTCCCTCCAGAGAGCCTTTCCTTTATTTTTTCCAGAAAATAAACCTCTGGATTTATGTAGGGATGACAAAAGGGCAGTTGTTCAGCATTGTGGGATTAGACAAGGGTCTAGGACGCTGCCTGCTTCTCAAACAGCTTTCCTCTTTATTTTTCCACACCTCTCCCCATTCTGTCACTAGTTTCAGAGGTACTGCCTAGTTTCAGAGGTGCTGCCACTCCTCATGCTTTTTGAAGATTATATAGTGTAGATGCAGTTGGTTCTTATCTTTCCCAACCTAGCTGGCCTGGGATTTCATTTTCTTGGATCTACTATGTCAGTTACAACCTGTCCACTTGCTTTTCAGCTTTTTTTTAATTTTAAATTTTTATTTATTTATTTATTTTTATTTATTTTTATTTATTTATTTATTTATTTATTTATTTATTTTTGAGAGAGAGAGAGCACCAGCAGAGCAGGGAAGGGACAGAGAGAGAGGGGAATAGAAGATCTGAAGTGGGCTCTGCAGTGACAGCAGCAAGCCCGATGTGGGGCTGGAACTCACAAACTGTGAGATCGTGATCTGAGCCGATGTTGGACACTCAACCAACTGAGCCACCTGGCGCTTCTTGCTTTTCGTCTTCTGAAGTGTTGATGGATTTCCTGTTTTCTGTTCTCCCCTCTTTCTAAGATTATGTTTTTGGTTTTTTAGAGAGAGAGCGTAAGTCTGGGAGAGGAAGAGTGGGAGAGGGAGATCATCTTAAACGGCTCCATGTTCATGGAGCCTAACACAGGGCTGGATCCCATGACCCTGTGATCATGACCTGAGCCAAAATCAAGAGTCAGATGCTCAACCGACTGAGCCACCCAGGCACCCCCCCCCTTTTATAATTCCTTACCATAATTATAACGGAGTTTGGGGATTGGGGAAGGAATGAAATGAGCATCATAACCCAGAATTTGTTCTTAAAAGGCAGAGTCTTTGTCTGGATCATCTCTAAATTTCAACCCATAAGAGAGTCCTTGATATAGTAGGTACTTAATATGTTTACAGGGATGATTAAGTCTTGCTTTACAGCTATAAAACTCAGTTGGTAACAAGTTTGTGATGAAGGCCTGGTTTCTTGCCACATGGACCACTCAAGAGGTCTGGTTAAGTTTTCTCACAGTATTGTGGCTGACTTTCTCTGGAGCAAGTAATCCATGATAGAGCAAGGTAGAAGCTGTAATGACATTAAGGCCTAGTATTGAAAGCTACATTTTGCCATTTTTATAATATCCTGTTAGTTACACAGTTATATTCATTGTAGGAAAGACTTATACAAAGTTGTGAATTCTATAAGGCAAGACTTATTAGGGACATCTTGCAGGCTGGGTATCACACAAAGTTTCTGTCCTAAGCTAAAGAACAAATCCAAATTAAAAGAAGGTAAAAAATAATAAAGATCAGAGCAAATATTAATTAAATAGAAAACAGTGCAGAAAATGAATGAACCCAAAAGTTGGTTCTTTTAATGAAATTAAAAACTCCTAGCAAGACTAAACCAATTTAGAAAAATAGAAAAAAACAGATTACCAGTATCAGGAATGAAAGAGCGTCTCACTAAAGGTCCTTTAGAATTGAAAGGTTAATAAGGAAATGTTATGAGCTTTATACCAGTTAATTTGATAATTTAACATGACTTTACAGAAATTTACTCTGAAGAATAATCTGAATAGCTCTGTATCTATGAAATTCAATTCATAATCGAATTTATGAAATTTATGAATTTATGAATTTATTGAAAATTCCAGTGATTTTACTGGTGAATTTTATCTAACATTTAAGGAAAAAATAGTACCGGTCTTTCACTAATTCAGGAAATAGAGGAGGAAAGACTTTCCAACTTTATGAGGCTAGTATACCTGTGATACCAACACTTGACAAAAACAGTATAATCCTCCCAACAAACAGAAAAATCATTAGACACATTCTAACGTTCTCATGATAAAAATTTACAATAAACTAGCAATAAAAGGAAACTTTTTCAGCTTGATAAAAGCGTCTAGAAAACATAAGAGGCATCATCTTCATACTAAAGGGTAAAAAAAGATTAAAAGCTTTTACTCCAAGATCAAGGCAAGGATACTTGCTTTTCACTGCTTGATTCAGCATGGTGCTGGCAGTGCAAACCAATGCATCGAGGCAAGAAAAATAAAGACATAATGTTGTAAGGGAAGAAATAAAATTCTCCCTGTTTGCAGAAGACCTGTTATTCTCTACATAAAAAATCCTAATGAATCTACCAAAAAAAAAAAACACACAAACCTACTAGAATTAATAGATGAATTTAGCAAGGACACAGTATACTAGTAGCATAGACAAAAATCAATACAAGCAGTATAACAAGAAATAATACTAGCATTCAACAATTAAGAAAAAATACCATTAATAATAAAAAAAATAGATTTAAAGAAAGATGTGCAAGTCTGTATAATGAAAGCTACAAAGACTTCCCAAGAAAGATATAAAGATACCATGTTCTTGGACCAGAACACTAAAATTGTTAAGCTGTCCGTTCTCCCCAAACTGACCTATAGACTCAACACAATCCTAATGAAAATCTCATCAGGATTTTTTTTTAATATAAGTTGACAAGCTGTCTTAAGATTTATATGGGAATACAAAGAACCTAAAATAGCCAAAAACATTTCAAAGAAAAACAAAGTGGGAAGATTTATACTACCTAGTTTTAGGGCGTTTAAATTTTTTTTAGTTTTTATATTTTTTAAGTTTATTTATTTATTTTGAGAGAAAGAGTGCACTGGCAGGAGAGAGCAGAGAAGGAGAGAGAATCCCAGGCAGGCTCTGCCACTGTCAGCACTGAGTCCAAATCGGGGCTCAGTCTCAGCAATTGTGAGATCATGACCTGAGCCAAAATCAAGAGTCGGATGCTTAACCAACCAGGCACCCCATACTACCTGGTTTTAAAGATAGGCTACAAAACCATAGTAATCAATACAGTGTGATATTGGGGTGAAGGTAGACCTGTTAATCAAGTTATAGAAAAGCTACAGATATTAAGATACTTGATCTTTATTTTTTTTCTTAAGATACTTGATCTTAATCACAGGCTGAGAAGCAATTAGAATAGCTACAGAAAGAGACCCACTCATGTGGTTGATTGATATTTGACAGAGGAGCCAATATAATTCAGTGAGAAAAAGGTAGTATTTTTTTTTTTAATACTTTATTTTAGAGAGAAAGTGAGCACGGTGTGGGAAGAGAGAATCTTAAGGAGACTCCATGCTCAGCACAGAGCTGGATGCACGGCTTGATCCCAAACCCTGGAGTCATGACCTGAGCCAAAATCAAGAGTCGGTGCTTAACCAACTGAACCACCCAGGTTCCCCGAAAGGATAGTCTTAATGAGTGATGCCAGAACAACTGGTTATGTGTATGAAAAAAATAAACATAACCCCTACTTCACACTATACTCAAAAATTAATCCACAAAGCTAAAACTGGGAAATTTCTAAGAAAACAGGAAAAATATTCATGTCCTTGGAGTGAAAGATCTATTTTTTCAGTTTATTTATTTTGAGAGAGAGATCGTGAGCAGGGGAGGGGCAGAGCAAGGGAGAGAAAATCCCAGGCAGGCTCCATGTTATCAGCATATATCCTGACGTGGGGCTCCATCCCACGAACCGAAAGATCGTTACCTGAGCCGAAATTAAGAATTGGACACTTAAGCGACTGAGCCACCCAGGCTCCCCAAAACATTTTTTAATATACTGGAAACTTCATCTGAATGAAAACCCTCTTTTCAAAACACTTAAGATGAAAAAGTAGGCACTGCTGGGAGAAACTATTTGCAAAACATCTATCTAAATAAAAGACTTGTGTCCAGAATATTAAAAACTTATACCAGACAATTTTTAAAATGTGGTCAAAAGCAGACACTTCACAAAAGATGTATGTGAATGGCAAGTAAACACTTGAAAAGATGCTAAACATCATTGCTCATCTGAGAAAGGCAAATAACCACAATGAGGTACTTACTTCACACCCACTGCGTGGGCTAAATTAAAATGACTGGCAATACCAGGGCACCTGGGTAACTCAGTTGGTTTAAGCATCTGACTAAGGTCATGATCTCATGGTTTCTGCATTTCAGCCCCACATCAGGCTCTGTACTGACAGCATGGAGCCTGTTTGGGATTCTCTCTCTGCCTGTGTGTCTCTGTCTCTCTCTCTCTCTCTCTCTCTCTCTCTCTCTCTCTCTCTCTCTGTCAAAACAAATAAAAACTTTAAAAATTCCACCATTAAAAAAAAAAAGACTGTCAATACCAGTGTTAGGGTGTGAAGCAACTGGAAATGGTAGGTGTAAATTGTACAACCACTTTGAAAAATATTTTGGCATATTCTTTTAAAGTTAAACATTTTCTGGCTTTATGACCCACCAATTTTATTCCTAGGCCTTTCCCCAAGACAAAAGAAAAAAGAGGTCATACAACGATTTATGTGCATATATTTGTTTATTCATAATAACTGGAAACAGGAAATAACCCAAATATCCAAGAACAGATGAATGGAGAAACAAATTTTGATGTATTCATACAAGGAAATACTACCCAGCAATTAAAAAGAACTATTAATTTATACAGCAGTATGAATGAATCTCAATTAAAATGTGCAAAAGAACGAACTCAAAATGGTATATACAGTATAATTACATTTATATGAAATTTTGTAACCAGTTAATCTATTGTGAAAGAATACTATAAGTGTTTGCCGAGGGCAGATGTGGGAGAAACTAACTACGTAGAGGCAGGAAAGTACTTTCTGGGGTGATAGAAATTTTCCTTCTTAATTGGGGTTGTAGTAGCATAGATATATACATTTGTCAAAATCATTGAACTTTACACTTAAAATGCATTTTATTATATGTAAGCCTGAAAATCCTTTTCTAAAAGTAAAGTATTCCTACATAACCCACCAGAAAGGCTAAAATTCAAGTCTGACAGTACTATCAGTGAGAAATTAGCACAAAAATGACTTATACATTGCTCATGAGAGGGTCAGTTGTTAAAACCATTTTGGAAGAGTTGACATTATCTAGGAAAATTAGAGATACAGATCCTTCATGACTCAGCAATTCTACTTTTAGATGGAGCCTTTTCTACCAGAGAAATTTATATGTGTATGTGCATCAATAAGACCAACTATAGGAATTTTCATAACCTTACAGTAACCAAAGGAAAATGCCAACACAAATGTCCAACTTTAGAATAGATAACTATATTTTTTTACCAGAGTGTTAGTGCAGTGAAAATGAAGAAACTATTTACATTTAATATATATGAGCTAGAGACCATCCTTAGCAACAGTCTCAAAAGGATTACATGCTTTATGTTTCCAGTTATATAAAGTTCAAGAACCAGGAAAACTAAACTGTTTTTGAATCTGTACTTATGTTGTGTATTTAAAGAAAAGGAAGTGATTACCATGAGCCAGGACTTTGATTACCTTTGAAGGAGAGAGAGGAAGTTAGGATTGGGAAGGGGCTAAGAAAGAGGTTGCTAAGATACTGGCAATATTTAGTTGTTGATCCAGTGCTGGTTCTGTATATATTTATTGTATAATACTCTCAGTAATATTCATATTTTATATACTTTACTAAATGTGTGATATTTTATATTAAAAATAGAAAAAATAAAACAATTCTTTAATCTATCAATATCTCCTGGATGCTATGTTAATAATATCTTGCCAGGTGATAATAGGAAATTCAAAGATACTTAACATGGCCTCTAAAGTGCTCACTAATTATAACCATAAAAAGACGTTCATTGTGTAATAAGTAGTCTTAATCTCTGTTCTCATACTTTCAGAGCCATGGGAGTAAGCCTATTAAAATTGAAGCAGATAACATCCATACCATGTAACCTCTCAGGAGGTAGTATGTGTACATTAAGGTATAATTGTGATTATGTTTTTACAAGCTTCCAATGTTATTTACTGTTCTATTTTATACTATTCATTTGGACCTGGACTTATTTCATAGTCATAGTTATTTTAAATATGGCAAGCACTTACTACTTTCTTTTTTCTTATCTGTTATTTTCTGCCATGTCTTTTGACATAGTGAAAAGCAAACTTAAGAATTCTAACCCCTTCTTGGGGCACCTGAGTGGCTTAGACCGTTAAGGGTCTGACTTGGGCTCAGGTCATCATCTCATTATTCCTTAGTTCCAGCCCTGCATATGGGGCTGTCTGCTGACAATGCAGAGCCCACTTTGGGTCCTTTGCCCCTCCTCTTCTGATGCGTGTGTGCAGTCAGTCTCTCTCTCTCTCTCTCTCTCTCTCTCTCTCTCTCTCTCGCTCTCTTCCCCTCCCCCCATCTCCCCCCCCCCCCCCGCCTTCCCTCTTTCTGAAAAAAAAAAAAAAAATTCTAAGGGTACCTGGGTGGCTCCATCAATTAAGCATCCAGCTTCGGCTCAGGTCATGATTTCCTGGTTGGTGAGTTCTAGCCCTTCGTAGGGCTCTGTGCTGACAGCTCAGAGCCTGGAGCCTGCTTCACATTCTGTGTCTCCCTCTCTCTCTGCCCCTCCCCTACCCTCCCCTTCCCACACTCTCTCTCTCTCAAAAAAATAAGTAAACATTTTTAAAAAATTCTAGTTCCTTCTTAATGGAACATTCTCCTGTAAGACCTCTTTAAGGAGTTAGTTTACATTAACAAAGTGATTTTGCCTAGAATTAAGACCTCACTAGATCAGTGAACAAATGACATGAATGAACAGTTCTTCAGAAATGAAAAAAGAGGGATGCCTGGGTGGCTCAGTCTGCTGAGTGATGGACTTCAGCTCAGGTCTTGATCTCACGGTTTGTGGGTTTGATCCGACATTGGGCTCTGTGCTGACAGCTTGGAGCCTGGAGCCTGCTTCAGATTCTGTGTCTCTAGCTCTTTGCCCCTCCCCCCCACACGCTCTTTCTCTCTTTCTCCTTCTCCCTCTCCCTCTCTCTCTCTCAATGAATAAACATTTAAAAAAAATTTTTTTAAAGAAATGAAAAAAGAAGCTCTGTTGAGTTCCTATTATGGTCAGCGTACAAGTAGGTACTTTGCATTGAATCCCCACACTAATGCTATGAGTAGTAGGTATTCTAAATTTACAACTGAACAAATAGAAATTCACAGAAATCATAATCAGTAAATGTTGGACCTAGGATCAAAATCTATGTCTATTTTATTTTAAAGCTTGTCCTTGTTTTATTATTCAAACACTGCTATGCATGAAAAGAAGAAAATAAACATAGCTTGGAAAAATCAATGTGCAACAAACAATCAGTGACAGGAATTAAAGGATGTATTTCTATCAGCAAAAAAAATTTATCATTTATCAATCTATATAAAGATACATTAGAGGTGTAGAGTGTATTACAAAACCTTACTGAAATTTAAATGTCCTTAATAAATTTGGAGATGAATGTTGATGAATTGGAAGACTATCCTACTGGTATTCTAGACATAGTCTCTTTTGGTGATTTTTTTTCCTTAGTTGTAGATTATATATATCTAGATACTGGCAATCTAAGTAGTAGATAATATCTCATTTTCCACCAAAGTCCTCTCAATAATATCTGTACTTGATTTCTAATTTTATTGATCTGAATTCTAACACGTGGCTAGTCCATTTTAATTATGTGCACACACTCCAGATTTATCCATCTGTTGATGGATATTTTGGTTTTACTATTAAAAACAATGCTACAATAAGCATTCTTACTCATGCCTCCTCTGGCATATAGGGAATTTCTCTAGAGTATGTATTTCAACATAGTGGAACTGCTGGATGGAAAAGTAAGCATATCTTCAAATTTACTATACATTACTATTTGCTCTCGTCATTGTATCAGTTTATATCCCTCCAGTCTGCATGAGAGCATTCATTCTTCCATTGGCTTGTTGTCAGTTTGTGTTACAGGTCTTAAAATTCTTTGCCCATCTTGACTGGTGTAAAATGATAGCTCAATATTGTTATGTATTTCCTTAATTACACATAAAATAATTCATGAAAATTTATGGGTTTCAACATTTAGATTTCTCTTTTATGTAATGCTAGTTCATGTCATTTGCCACATTTGTTGTATCTTGATTATAGGAACTCATTACATATTTCAATACTAATTATTTGTGGGGTGCCTGGGTGGCTCAGTCGGTTGAGCGTCTGGCTTCGGCTCAGGTCATGATCTCACGGTTTGTGGGTTCCAGCCCCACATCAGGCTCTGTGCTTGATGGCTCAGAGCCTGGAGCCTGCTTCGAATTCTGTGTCTCCCTCTCTCTCTCTGTTCCTCCCCCATTCATGCTCTCTCTCTCTCCTTCAACAATAAATAAACATAAAAAAAATTTTTTTTTAAATACTGATTATTTGTTATAGGTGTTACACATGTCCTCTACCAATCTATAGCCTCATTCTGCTGCTGTTTTGGGTGGTTTTTTGTTGTTTTGCTTTGTTTATGGGTGCATTTCTTACAGTTCTCTTCCATATTTTTTTTTCCCTTATAGTTTTAATAGTTTATAGTTTACGTATTTTAAATTCTTAGGGGTGTGTTGGTTGAGCATCTGACTCTTAATTTCAGCTCAGGTCATGATGCTAGGGTCATGGGATTGAGCCCCATGTTGGACTCCGCACTGAGCATGGAGCCCACTTAAGATTCTCTCTCCCTCTGCCACTCTCCCCCGTTTGTGCTCAAGAGAGAGAGAGAGAGAGAGAGAAAGAAATTCTTATGATTTCAATAGTTTATAGTTTTAATATCTTGTTAAGAAATTCTTCCTTACCACCAAGATCATAAAGATATTCTAGGGGTGCCTGAGGGGCTCACTGGGTAAAGCATCTGACTGTGGGTTTCGGCTCAGATCATGATCTCAGAGTTCATGAGATCGAGCCTTTGTTGGGCTCCACACTGACAGCACAGAGCCTATTTGGGATTCTTTCTCTCCCTGTTTCTCTGTTCCCCCCACCCAAAATAAAACATTTTTTAAAAAAGATATTGTATATTTTCTTCTAAATGTTTTTTTTTCATATTTATTCTCTGCATAATAATTTGTTTTTGTATATTGTGTGAGGTAGGCTTTCAAATCTGTTCTCCTGGTCTGTGTGTCTATCCCCATAGTCTCTTGACTTGAATAAGATTATAACAAATCTTGATAAATGATAGGGCAGACCTTAGACTTAAAAATTGTCTTGGCTAAGGTCACCTGGGTGGCTCAGTGTGTTAAGCATCTGACTCGTGATTTCAGCTCAGGTCATGATCCCAGAGTTGTGGGATTCAGCCCCTCATTGGGTTCTGTACTGAGCATGGAGCCTGCTTGAGATTCTCTCTCTCCTTCTGCTCCTCACCCCTGCTTGCATACTCTCTCTCTGAAAAAAAAAATTTTTTTTAAATAAATATTCTTGTTTTGTTGCCCTTTCGTATTAGTTTTAGGATTAGCTTCTTAATTTCCAGAGGTCCAGGTGATAGGTATTTTGATTGAAATTACTCTGAATTTGCAGATTAATATGGGAATAATTTATACAAATAGAGTATATTACTCCATTTATTTAGATCTTCTGTAGTATCTTTCAATAGTAAAGATACCGTTTACTTCTCTAGACCTTTTGTTGTTTTTACATTTTTATTTTTTATTTTTGAGAGACAGAGAAAGAGCACAAGTGGGGGAGGGGAAGAGAGAGAATGAGACACAGAATCCGAAGCAGGCTCCAGGCTTTGAGCTGTCAGCACAGAGCCCGACCCGGGGCTCGAACTCACGAACCATGAGATCATGGCCTGAGCTGAAGTCGGACGCTTAACCGACTGAGCCACTTAGGCGCCCCTACTTCTCTAGATCTTATACATATTTTGTTTGGATTTCATCCCAAGTCCTACTGTTTTTTGTTGTAATTTTAACATGTATTTTGCTAAATTACATTTTAATTTGGTTGCCAATGTATAAGAATAATTTCTTTTCATATATTGATCTTAAGTCTAGCAACCTTGCTGAACTCTCATTAATTCTATAATTTATCTGTAGATTTTATTGGGTTTTCTGTGTAGTCATACTGTGAATAATTTTTTCCCTTTCTAGTCTTTGTACCCATTATTTCTCTAACTTGCAATACTGTGCTAGCTAGAACTTCCTAGTAAATGAAGTTGAACTTACCATAGATGTTTTTTAATATGAATTTTTAAAAATTATTTTAGAGAAAGAAAGTGAGCATGAGCGGGGGAGCAGAGCAGTTGGAGGGAGGTAGGATGGGGGGGAGAGAAAGAGAGAAAGGAAGGGAGAGAGAGATAAAGAAAAAAGAGAGAGAGATAGGTAGATAAACAAATCCTGGGCAGGCTCCATATTCAGTGAGGAGCCTGAGGCAGAGCTCCATTCCAGGACCCTGGGATCATGACCTGAGCCAAAATCAGGAGTCAGATGCTTAACTGACTGAGCCCAAGTGCCCCTGAATTTGCCATAGGTTTTTGGTAGATAATTTTTATCAAATTAAGGAAGTTCTTGGGGTGCCTGGGTGGCTCAGTTGGTTGAGCGTCCAGCTTTGGCTCAGGTCATGATCTCACAGTTTATGAGTTCGAGCCCCGTGTCAGGCTCTGTGCTGACAGCTCAGAGCCTGGAGCCTGTTTCGGATTCTGTGTCTCCCTCTCTCTCTGCTCCTTCCCCGCTCGTGCTCTGTCTCTGTCTCTCAAAAATAAATAAACATTAAAAAAAATTTTTTAATAAAACATTAAAAAAGAAAAGAAATGAGTGATGGTGATGTGCTATTGGTGAAGCTCTTCTAGTTCTGAAGCCCAAGATTAAGAAGTCATGCTGGTTGACTGTTAGTAAACTACCAACTGTAGCTAGATCACATCGGGCAAATGCTCTTTACTTATTACTTCCTGTAATTTGGATTAGTACCAGTATCATTTACTAACACTGTCTTCTCAAATCTGTGCAAGACAGGAAAAGCTTTCACTAGAATAAACAGGCCAGGGTGGCACAACAAGCTTTGTTTAGGAGCGTATGTGTGGCTCAGTTGGTTAAGCGTACGACTTCAGCTCAAGTCATGATCTCGTGGTTCTTGGGTCCAAGTCCTGAATCAGACTCTGTGCTGATAGCTCAGCCTGGAGCCTGCTTCAGATTCTGTGTCTCCCTTGCTGTCAGCCCCCTCCCACTCATGCTCTGTCTCTTACTCTCTCAAAAATAAACATTAAAAAAATAACCTGATAAAAGTTAAAAAAAAAAAAAAAGAATAACCTTTTCCTCTGCTAAGGAGCTCTGGCATGTGTCCCCTTACAGGCCTTGTCTCATACCCAGAATATTTCTATACATGTAGCAGAGAAAGGTTTTATTCAGTTACCCATGAAGAAAAATAGATAATAAAAACTATAGGACTTGGCTTTTCTGTTCTTCTGCCTGTCTCCTAGTCAAACAGCCATCAAATTGAAACTGCTTGATTCAGAAATGCTTTTTTATATACATAAGTATGCATAAAGGATAATTATAACTTTATAATTAGTTAATTATCATGGAAACTGAGAACAAATTTCTGAATTTTTTTACAGAAACATTAATTTGTACCATTTGTGTTTTTCTTAGTTTCTGCCACTGCCTTCTACAAAGCACAACCTGTAATTCAATTCATGTGTGAAGTTCTTGACATTCATAATATTGATGAGCAACCAAGACCTCTGACTGATTCTCATCGGGTAAAATTCACCAAAGAGATAAAAGGTGAATTAATTAGCATTTGGAACAACTTAAGTATAAAATGCATGAATATAACAAACTTTTATTGAAAAAATGTTTAAAGTCTGTTCATGTAACATCATCTGTAAGAATATAGATTATGAAATGTTACATTAAATTCATTACCATTACATCTTAGATAATTGTTTGAAAGAAAGAAATGCCGAGTAATGAAATTAATATTGATACCAGCTAATATTTTATTAATACTTTGCGTTGCTAGCTAAAAGTGTAAGAGTATCTCATGGGAAAATGCTTCTATAATACTGTTAAAAGTAGGAAACTTATTCCAAAAACATTGTTAGGGCAGAACTGGAGTCATTATTTTTATATATTCTAATATAATGACCTCCTTATTTTTCTGAAATGATAGAATATTTTATTCCTTTGAAACTTTATGGATATGGGGCTAGCTAGCCTGTTTCATGTGTTATTTTAGAATTGGAACTTCCATTATTTCATGTACATTATACAGTTGATCACTGATCTTGCCTATTTTATTTAGAGCTAAAATTTGTACAGTGGTGTTGCATCCTATGTATATTTTACTAACATAAATTCATCTCTATAAGGTCTTCTGGAGAGAAAAAGAAAAAATTTAATAGTTCTAAAACTATTCTGTTCTAAAATTTGTGTGTAATTCATCTTTATCTAAATGTACATTTCTATGTACATTTAAATATACATTTATAGTTTTATATGCAGTCCTATTGACAGTGTACTTTATTAGCAATTGAAGGTATTTTTCATGAGTAATTTTGATTGTATAAAATTCTTGCCTTGTTCCTAACTTAGAACTTAATCCTCATGTAACATGTGACTCCACTGGGGGCACCTGGCTGGCTTAGTTGAACTTGTAACTCTTGATCTTGAAGTTGTGAGTTCGAGTCCCACGTTGGGTATAGAGATTACGTAAAAAATAAAAAGATGTGACTCCACTGTATTTAGTTTTTTATTACTTAGGCAAGAAGAAAAATTAGATATTCTCTAATTAGAATGAGTAGTATAAATTCCATTTGTAAGTGTTAAATCTTACATAGTCAGAAATTGTTTTGTTTTGTTTGTATTTTAAGATTTTGACTGTTGTAGATAATTTTCAGCTTCTGGTTTGAATGAAACATTGAACTGTTTCAGTGTTCACTGAACATCTTTCAGTTCCCTGAATCAGTTAGAATACCTCAGTGCATTCTGCTTGCTCCAGTAATCATTCATTCTTTGCCATTCAGTACCCAGGGGAGAGAGAGAGTGTCAATGTAATAAAACATTAAAAGGAAAGTTCTTCCTGCTTTGAAAATGAGCATCTATTTTATCTCAAGTTATCTAAATGCCAAAATAACAAAGTGTCATATATTAGTGTATTGCAACCATATCATTGTCCTTTCATAATCCGTATTAACTGCACTGTTAGCATTGTCGAGAGGTTAGTGCATTACCCACCATTAATGTCTGATCATCAAAATACCATGGTTTCCAGTGGAGTTGCTGCTTAGTTACCACCTCTGATATCATGAAGTCACTTACATTATTTTGCGGTAACTATGCAATCAACTCATATCACCACTCTATCACAGAAAATACAAGATGTACAGAACAAGGATTCAACTGCTGCCCGAAGAGCATGGACTCGATCTTAACTTCAACTGCTCAGGGGCCCAAAGAAATGACTGAAAAAATGACTAGAAAGCATTATAAAGTTGATGTTAGAGTGAAGGTAAAGCCAAGTTTATAGGTTAAATATTTGATTTATTAAAGCCAAAATTTTTTTTTTTTTTTTTTTTTTTTTTTTTTGGTTGGATGGAGGGTTTCGGGAGGGACCTGGGCAGAGAATTATCTAGTCCATTTTTTTTTTTTTTAATTTCAACTTTTTGCTAAGCCCTGGGTTCGGTCTAATCCTTAGGCACCTATAACCCTGGATTTGGGGTAGAAAAATCTGAGTTGGATCTACTTGATCAACTGATGATTTTTTTTCTCCATTCAAATTCAAAAAGGCTTTCTTCTTATTATTATTTTTTAAGAAGGCTCTTTAACATACATCATGTAACCCACCATGGAAACTCAGCAGAATCAAAGTTCTATGTTCTGTGCTATATATTTGGGCTTAATTTTTTAGCCAGCATAAAGGAATTTGATGGTAACTGTTAAATAGTGATACACACTGTGCTGTAACGAATAGATTTATTTAGTATATTCATTAGTTCCAGTTGAACTTTTTCCTAAATATTCAATAGTAACTTCAGGGTTGTTCCTTTGTATAATTATTCATGACGGTTTAACAGAAATATTAGAGGAAGTGTACGTAGTAAAAGTACCATATGTTTATACAAGAACCAATTTATTTTTGGTATAAACTTATTTAGTAGGCTATTAGAATATTACTAATAACTTCTTTAATTCAGGGGGAAGACTTGAAAACAAATGGCTAGGTGGTATAGATAACAGAAAAAATTTTATAATTTTTATATTGTGTTTTCTCCCTAAACAATATTTTTACATCCTGCTTACCTCATATTGCTTACTTCACATTTTCTTCTTATAAGGCCTTCTCTTGATAGTACTTTATTTTCTAGTTTCCTTTATAATATAGAGGCGTGTTTTATACTCTAATTGATCTGAAATTTAGTCTTACAATAGTAATTACTAATAAAAACTATTTATATCACTGATTCAGTTAGGAGTACTTCTCAAGAAAAATCCATACCAATCTGGTACAGTTGACGCTATGTGCATTTAACATCTTAATTTGTGCTGATAAATCAGAAGAAAATATTACTGTGAATGAACTTTGTGTTTGGTACTGCAGTTAGTGATTACATAGGAAAATAAATTACACTGTTTCAGGGTTTCTCAACCTTTCCACTATTAACATTTGGGGCTGGATAATTCTTTATTGTGGTCTGGGGTGGGAAGTAGTGCTGTCCCGTCCATTGTAGGATATTTAGCATCATCCCTGGATCCAAGAATCCCTAAATCTAGCGTCCAGTAAGTGCCCATAGCACCTCCCAGTCATGACAGTTAAAATTGTCTCCAGACATTACCAAATGTTCTCTGGAGAGCAAAATTGCCTGTAGTTGAAAACCACTGCACAATAGGAATCACAAATATAACAGGGAAACAATGCAAAAATAATAACCATAAATACTATCAGGAAACTAAAAGTTGTCCTTCATCTGCCCCTTTTTAGATTTTCTGCCTTTGGAGTCTAAGCCATAGTAATGGAGTTGCTTATCTGTAAGCAGCAGCAACTGTATCAATTTGTTACTCTTTTCTATCTAAGTAGCTCCAAGATTGCACTGGCAAATATGGTACCACTACCCACATGTAGCTACTTAAATTAATGAAATTAAGTTTTCACTTTCACACTAGCCACATTTCATGTACTCCATAACACATATTGCTAGTGATTACATATTAGCACAGATGTAGAACATTCTATCATTTCAGAAAGTTCTGTTGGACAGTACTGCTTAAGAAAATTAATCCCAAAGATTTTACCAGTGGTTTAAAAGACCATTGCTTCACTTTGTAAAGCAGGTCTGGGATCTTCATACTCCTATGGTCCATAGATGGATTGCAAGGATCCAGAACATCTATGTGTATATGCAATTTTCTGAGAGTTTACCGCTTTCATCAGATTCTCAAAGGGATCAGTGATTCCATAGGAAGGCAGGGTCACCTGCTCTAAGAATTGTTTGGTTGCATTTAATTTCTAATAGTAATAAGAGAGTTGTGTCACTATACTATACTTCAACTAAATTGTCACTCTGCCTCTGTTAAAGGGCCTGGAACTTTCTGCTTCCTACTTTAAAAATCTTTGAAGGACTTCCTTCTGAGATTTATTAAATTCTAAACTTCAGTCACTGTGTGATGACTAGACTATTCACATATCACATACTTTGAAAATTGTGGAGTATGTTGAGAATTGTTACAGCTCTTTCATTTCTCATTCCCTCTCCCAGCAATAAATACCTAAATTTATTATAAACAGGTTGTTTTGTTTTTTTTAATTGATGGAGAACTTTGTCCCTTGCTCTATAGGCTTTGCAACTTTTATGATTCTGTTTTTTAGTGTGTAGATCTTGATAGGATAGGGAAAATATTTGGAGATAGATATATCATGATTGTAATCATTACTAGCAATGTTATTTATAAAATGTTAATTTCACATTGCCTGTATCACAAATTTTCTGTCTGTTTAGAATTTGAGTTTTTCTGTAGTGAACAGGCTTTATAAATATTTGACATGTGACAGTTCTATAACCTCAGTTTTTCTTGTTGGGAACAGGTCTGAAGGTTGAAGTGACTCATTGTGGAACAATGAGACGGAAATACCGTGTTTGTAATGTAACAAGAAGGCCTGCCAGTCATCAAACGTAAGAAAAGCTGGTGTTTGTCAGAGCAGAGATGATATGAGGCAGCTTGCTGTAGTTAGTGGATTGGGAGTTTTGCTCACCATAATGAGATGAGAGTTGTTAATGTGTACCTTTTTTTTTTTCTCCAGCTTTCCTTTACAGTTAGAAAATGGCCAAACTGTGGAGAGAACAGTAGCACAGTATTTCAGAGAAAAGTATACTCTTCAGCTGAAGTACCCACACCTTCCTTGTCTGCAAGTGGGGCAGGAACAGAAACATACCTACCTGCCACTAGAAGTAATGTGTTTAGGCTGTTTCTTAATATCCTCTTGTTCATCATTCTGTTGGGGTTTTTATGGCATATAACTTACTTCAGACTCTCGCATTTATTTTGGAGATTGAACTGTTTTAAATTTTATTTTAAAATTTTAGTAATGAAATAATATGGAAAATTTTATCCACAAATCCTTATTGCTCTAAAGTAACCATTGTTAACATTTTGGTACACTTCTTTTCAGCCTTTTTATCGAGTGTACATTTTACCCTGTTACAATCATACTATAAGGCAGTATTGTTTACTACTTCTTAACATATTAAAAAGAAGCAGTTTAGGGGTGCTTGGGTGACTCACTTGGTTAAGTGTCTGACTCTTGATTTCAACTCAGCTCATGATCTCATGGTTCATGAGTTTGAGCCCCATATCAGGCTCTCTGATGTCAGCACAGCTTGGGATCCTGTCTCCCTACCTCCCTCTCTCTCTCTCTGTCTCTTCCCTTCCCTTGCTCATGCTCTCTCTCTTTCTCAAACATAATAAACAGACATTTTAAGAAATTTTAATTTCACATGTAATTACCAATGAGAGTTAAAAAAAGATATATGCATCTAGTACAAAACTTTTTTCCATTTGTAGGTCTGTAATATCGTGGCCGGGCAACGATGTATCAAGAAGCTAACGGACAATCAGACTTCCACTATGATCAAAGCAACAGCAAGATCTGCGCCAGATAGACAAGAGGAGATTAGCAGATTGGTTAGTACTTGACCCTAGAAATGTGAATTAAAAACATGTTAGGATGAGCTACTACTGAAGAGCCATGTCCTTATCAGCTCATACCTTACTTATTACCATTTCATGGACTATCAGAATTAAAAGGGATCATGGAAGTCATTCATTGGTGTTCTAGGGGTAAGCCTTAATGGGTTCTATGAGAAGGGTTAGATCCTTCTAATTTAACCCCAAGCTCTTTAATTGTAGATCTAGAGCAGATTCTCTCAGAACCAGTGTTTCAGTTTAGTGAACTGCAACTTTACTACCTCCCACCTAGTAAAGGAGAAGGAAGAAAAATCAAGGTATTATGACTAGCAATAGTGAGTCTTAACTATCAGTAGAATTGCTTAGTACCCAGTATCAGACTGGTAGCTGTATAGGATGAATAAAGAAATACAAGACTGAGGTGCCTGGGTGGCTCAGTTGGTTAACTGTCTGACTTTGGTTCAGGTCATGATCTCACAGTTTGTGAGTTCGAGCCCCACATTGGGCTCCCTGCTGTCAGCACAGAGCCCACTTTGGATCTTCTGTCCCCCCTCTCTCTGCCATTCCTCCACTCATTCTCTCTCTCTCAAAATAAATAAGTAAATTTTATAAAAAGAAAGAAAGAAAGAAATACAAGACTGCTCCAACTATGTAGGGTCTCTAAGCTATATCGTTGTTGTGAGTGGAAGAGGAGGAAAGTAGCAGTACCACTTTATAAAACTGATGGGATAAGGCAAAATGAAAAATAAAAGGAACCTGGATCTTCTCTTACTCTCTTCTTGAATGCCATTTAAATTATGTAAGTGAAGAGGAAAAAGTCTGGAAATAGGAATATTGCTTTGAGTAATAATGAAGATTGTTATAAAAAAGTTAACAACTGGCCTTTTCATTTTGTGAGCCAATTATGGGAAATTCCTGTATAGTTTTATAAAGAGCAAATAAAAGCTATCACACGATACTTAATTAGGAAAATACAGATTTGTTCTCATCATGGATTTTTTTATGATCTATGACAGGGTTTTAAAGCCTTTAAGAGGCTAGAACTTCTCACTGTCTCTGTGAAATCTCAATAACTACTTATAACTCATTTATTTCAGCTTTCCTATCCAAAGAGAGAATATCATACAGTAGTTAAAGTACAAGCTTTGGAATCTAACAGCTCTGGGGTCCATCTTCTGTGCTTACTTACTGTTACCATTATTGTATTATTATAATTATACCATCTACGGGGCACCTGGGTGGCTCAGTCAGTTAAGCATCTGACTTCAGCTCAGGTCATGATCTCATGGTTCATGAGTTCGAGCCCCACATCAGTCTCTGTGCTGACAGCTCGGAGCCTGGAGCCTGCTTTGGACTCTGTGTCTCCCTCTCTTTCTGTCCCTCCCCTGCTTGTGTTCTGTTTGTCTGTCTCTCTCTCTCTCTCAAAAATAAACATTAAAAAAAATTACAATTATACCATCTGGAAGACTAGTGCAGTGATTGAGAATAGAAATTCTAGAATTAGAACATACATGGTTTCAGATTCTAGGTCACTTGCTTAGCTATATGGTTCTAGGCCAGTCACTTAACTGAACTAAGCTTTAGGTTTATCCTTCGTAAAGATTATAAAAGTTACAAAAGACCTACGTTTATAGGTATACGTTTATTGTGGGAATTAATTATACAACTTAACACCAAGCACATCACACAGCAAGTTTTTATTTATAGTAGTTGTTATTCTTTGCAACTTTACTATGAAGGTACACTGAAACACACCAGAAATGAATGGCATTTAAGCTTGGAGAAGCATTAGTGCCTAATTTAGAAAACAACTCTTCTGTTTATTGTGGGAAGATTTTTTTTTTTTTACATATTTAAATTATATAGTTTTTTTTTAATGGATTGTTGCTCAAACACTTGAATACTGCCTTCATTTTGTAACCTTATTTGACCTCTACACTGAGACCAAGTAAATATGTTTTGAAAAAACATAGTTACTATAGTATGCTATAAACATGAATTATATTATGAGGTCCAAGTCTATACTGAATTAAAATAAATTCTTGGCACCTGGGTGGTCAGTCAGTTAAGCATCTGACTTCAGCGCAGGTCATGATCTCAGGGTTCGAGCCCCACATCAGGCTCTCTGTAGTCAGTGCAGAACCCACTTCAGATCCTCTGTCTGTCTCTCTTTCTGTCCCTCCCCCTCATTATCTCTCTCTCTCTCTCTCTCTCACACACACACAAAATGAACTTAAAAAAAATATTTTTAATAAAATCTTAATCTTCGTATCTACAGATATATTTTGTAAAAATTATTTATTTTATACTGGTTTCCTTATATGTTTTAAGTGTATCCCATTAAGTATATTTTATAATATGGCAATTTTTGTCAGAATATATTCAAGTAGTTTTATATAAATTGTAAATCAAATGATTCAGGGGAAAAAAGCCTCAAAATCATCAATAGCTGCTGTCAAACTCTAAGTAAAATTTAATAATATATGCCTGAATCTTCTAATTAGAAGTTTTTATTTTTTAGGTCACGAGTTTCTTCCTCTAATGATACCTAGACCACCCTCTCCAAAATGTATTAGGTTTAATCACATAAAATTGCCATTTTCATGGATTATAAATAGTTGAAATTTCTTATTATTCTACCTTTTACATTTAAATTTCTGTAAATTACCACGAGGTTCACAGACTTCTACAGTCCATTCATGATCTGTAGTCCCAGGTTAAGATTCTCTATCCTGTAATTAAGGCACCATTACTAGATCTAAAACATTATTGATACAGTGAAGAGAAGAAAATGGAAGGTTCTAATGAATAAAGCAGGGGTTGGGGAAAATTTTGAAAATAACTACTAACTTTTTCTGTTGTTAGGTGAGAAGTGCAAATTATGAAACAGATCCATTTGTTCAGGAGTTTCAATTTAAAGTTCGGGATGAAATGGCCCATGTAACCGGACGTGTACTCCCAGCACCTATGCTGCAGTATGGAGGACGGGTAAAACCTGTTGATGGTTTTTAAATTAAAAACAATTTCTGTTTATAAAGAGAAGGGCATCCCAACTAAGTCTGAGATTAGAAAGTGTTGTTTTACTCCAACAATACTTTTTTCTTCTGGGTATCTTTGCCAGAGTTTAGATGTTTTGGTTTTGTAGGATAAAAAATAGAAATACTATTGATGTAGAGTAGCCTATTACATGTAGAATGTCAGATATACATCAATTCAGCAATTTGAAATGTTTTTCTTTTCAGCTCATTAAAATAAATTGTATGTTAAGTATTTCTTTTTTGCCTTATTTCTCTTTTTCCTTTTTCTGTAGAATCGGACAGTAGCAACACCAAGCCATGGAGTATGGGACATGCGAGGGAAACAGTTCCATACAGGAGTTGAAATAAAAATGTGGGCTATAGCTTGTTTCGCCACACAGAGGCAGTGCAGAGAAGAAATATTGAAGTAAGGCATATCATTACATTGGTTTGAGAATTTTTTTGTGTTTCAATTTTAAACTACTTTAGCTAATGTTTTAACTGTATTGTCTCAATATGGAGTAATCACTGAGCCTTTGAAAATGTTTCTTGTCAGTACTTTCTGAATTTGTTAGTAAAGTTATTGATTCATGCTTGTAGGCACCTTAACAGTCCAGCTTATGTGGTATGGAAGGAGCATCATTGGCTTTTGATGGCAAATAGGTTATGTTTAATTCCTAGCCTTGCCACTTCCTGGCTATATTATCATGAATAATTTATTTAATTTCATTATGCTTCAGTTTTCACCTTTTTAGAGATAATAATACCTATCTCTTGGGTGAGGATGAAATAAAATCCTTATTTCTCAATTGAGCTCCTTGAAAAAATGATTTAACTCTTCATTTTCACTTCCTTACTTTCGAAAATTTGACCTCCATCTCCACCACTTTCTTCCCTTTTTCCCAAATTCATTTCCTCAGCATATAAGTGCTCAGTAAGCTTCTGTTTAAATTGAAAACAAACAAAAAATGGTCCATTTTCAGTGGACAGGCTTCCAGACTTCCATTTTGTCACCTTCCTTGAAAGAAAATGATTACTGTCTAAGTTCAATCTCCACTAATAGATCTTATAAAGTATACTCATAATGAATAGTTCTTGAAAGATACAGTTTACCAACCATGTCAGTTCAGAATTTGCTTTGCCTTCATATGAGAAATAAAAATATTTTTTCTATTTAATTATGTTCACTTCTTATTAACTCTAAATTTCTAAACGTATGTCTTAAGGTTCACTTAATATACATTTTTCTCCAGAGTTTTTATCCCCTTGCTTTCAAGTAAAATGTCAGAAGGATAGTTTACTACGATGCTATGATTATCTTGACCTCAAGACCAAAGAAAATGCCTCCAGTTGTTTTTCAGGCTTAGACTTATTCTTTTCATTTTACATTTGTTATTCATGGCTTGATAGAAATCTCATAATCTTTCAGCTAGTAGTTCTTGTTCAGGCTGACTGAAAATATCCAACTTCATACTTCTTGAATTAAACACTAATAAGGAAAAGGAGAAGGGAATTCCTACAAACTTTGTCTCTAAGGGAATTAGAATGTTTTTGAGCAAAGATGACTCAGATCCTTGGCTTAGGACCTTATTTGTTTTAAAAACAAGTAAAGTGATTGTTAAAGCATGACATCATTACTTGTTTATCTTAAGTTAAATGCAGAATTTTGTTTTAATATGGATTTAGTCTTCTGGGGTTTTTTTAGTGTGGATAAAATGCATTGAAATGCTTCCTGCCTCATTTGTTCTTAAATGTTGGTTTCTTTTTTTTTTTTTTTTTTTTTTTAATATATCTTTTCTGAAGACACAGCCTTCCCTGCTGTTCTAGTATCAGATACATAATATTGTGGAAGGAAATTTTGGAGTAGGTCATACTTCTGACTCTACATTCATATAGCCATTAGACATTGGTCAAATACTTGTCCCTGAAACTGTTGCCTCATCTGTAAAATAGAAATAATACCTCACCTACCACTTTCTTATGAATGTTGTCATGATCAAATTAGACAATGTGCAATGGGGCACCTGAGTGGCTCAGTTTTGTTAAGCATCCTCTTGGTTTTAGCTCAGGTCATGGTCTCATGGTTTGTGAATTTGAGCCCTGCGTTTAGACTCTGCTCAGACAGTGCAGGGCCTGCTTGGGATTCTCTGTCTCCCTCTCCCTCTGCCCCTCCCCTGCTCATGTATGTGCTCTCTCTCTCCCTCTCTCTCTGTCTCTCTCAAATATAAATAAATAACACTTAAAAAAAAGAAATTGGGTACCGTGGTGGCTTGGTTAGTTAAGCGTCTGACTTCAGCTCAGGTCATGATTTCACGGTGTGTGGGTTCGAGCCCCACATCGGGCTCTGTACTGACCTCTCAGAGCCTGGAGCCTGCTTTTGATTATGTGTCTCCCTCTTTGCCCCTCCCCTATTTACACTTTGTGTGTGTGTCTCTCTCTCTGTCTCTCTCAAAAATAAATAAAAATGTTAAAAAAAATAAACACTATTTAAAAAAAAAAGAAAACGTACAATAGTTTAAATTTATCAAGTTCTTACCATGTCTTGGGCAGTGTGCTAAGCTCATTTATTATCTCACTTTATTCACACCAATTCTGTAATGGAAGTAATCATCTTACAGATGAGAGAAACTAAAAAAATTTGCTTAAGATTTCAGAGCTAGTAATTGACAGAATTAGGATTGAAACCTGTCATGCTAAGTCTAGAAATGAACTCTTAACCAGCACACTGTATTACTAATGCCCTTTATAAACTACAGAATACCACATAATTCTACAGTAATGTTCTTAGTTTGGAAAATAGATTACTGACCCCCCATTGCCTTTATTTCAGTAATCTTGGTGACCTCTTCATATATGGAGCACACAGATCTTTGCTTCATTTTCCATTCACTTCTCAAACTTTCCATTCCACTTTGTAGATGTGAATAATTAGACAAAGGATTTAGTTTTAGTGATTTCTCTTTCTAGGGGTTTCACGGACCAGCTGCGTAAGATTTCTAAAGATGCAGGGATGCCCATCCAGGGCCAGCCTTGCTTCTGCAAATACGCGCAGGGGGCGGACAGCGTGGAGCCCATGTTCCGGCATCTCAAGAACACCTACTCAGGGCTGCAGCTCATTATCGTCATCCTGCCAGGGAAGACACCAGTGTATGGTAAGGATGTCTTAAGATTGTTTTTTTCTTCAAGTACTTGATATTTTTGGAAAAGACAAATCAGTAGAGCAAACTAGCCCAAGAAGAAGGGCACCTGGGTGGCTCAGTTGGTTAAGCGTCCGACTTCAGCTCAGGTCGTGATCTCACGGTTCGTGTGTTTGAGCCCTGTGTCAGGCTCTGTGCTGACAGCTTAGAGGGAACCTGCTTTGGATTCTGTGTCTCCCTCTCTCCCTGCCCCACCCCTGTTCGCACTCTCTCTCTCTCCCTCTCTCTTAAAAATAAACATTAAAAAAAAATTTTTTTTTTTTATTTTTTTTTTTTTATTTTTTTTTTTTTCCAACGTTTATTTATTTTTGGGACAGAGAGAGACAGAGCATGAACGGGGGAGGGGCAGAGAGAGAGGGAGACACAGAATCGGAAACAGGCTCCAGGCTCTGAGCCATCAGCCCAGAGCCTGACGCGGGGCTCGAACTCACGGACTGCGAGATCGTGACCTGGCTGAAGTCGGACGCTTAACCGACTGCGCCACCCAGGTGCCCCAAAAAAAAATTTTTTTTAATAGTCCCAAGAAGAGACCCTGTGAAAAGAATTTTAGTAAAGGAGGCATCACAAAAAAATGGTTAAAAAAAAGAATTATTTCTTTAAAATGGCATTGAGATAACTTGAGTATCAGTATATGATATATTGGTTAAGAGCACAGGCTCTGGAGTCAGACTGTGCTACTTAAAACCCAGGTTCTGGGGGCGCCTGGGTGGCGCAGTCGGTTAAGCGTCCGACTTCAGCCAGGTCACGATCTCGCGGTCTGTGAGTTCGAGCCCCGCGTCGGGCTCTGGGCTGATGGCTCAGAGCCTGGAGCCTGTTTCCTATTCTGTGTCTCCCTCTCTCTCAGCCCCTCCCCCGTTCGTGCTCTGTCTCTCTCTGTCCCAAAAATAAATAAACGTTGAAAAAAAAAATTTTTTTTTAAAAATAAAAAAAAAAAAAAAAAAAAAAAACCCAGGTTCTGGGGGCTCCTGGCTGACTCAGTTGGTTGAGCATCTAACTTCAGCTCAGGTTATGATCTCACTGTTCATGGGTTTGAGCCTTGCATCAGGCTCTCTGCTGACAGCACGGAGCCTGCTTCAAATCCTCTGGCCCCTTCTCTGCCCCTTCACTGCTCAGACTCTCTCTCTCAAAAATAAAAACAAACAAAAACAGGTTCTGCCAACTATACTACCTGTGTGATATAGCTGAATTACTTAACCACCCACACTAGGCTTTAGTGTCCTCATCTTTGAAATTGGGATACTAAAAATAACTAACCTATAGAGAGTAGTTGTAAAGATTAAATAAATTTACATATATAAACAGGGCCTAGAATAGTACCTATTATATAGTGAATACCCAGTAAATGATAACTATTATTGTAAACAAAAAGTTTAGTCATAATTATAAGTTAAACATAAATCATTGAATCTTGAAAAATACAAAGAAAGTATAGTTTTCAAACTACTGAATGGAGTATAGTCATTTAGGTTTAGAAATGATAGAACAGGTGGAAACAATCTACTAAACTAAAAGGCAGCCTACAGAATGGCAGAAGATATTTGCAAACAACATATCTGATAGTATCCAAAATCTATAAAGAACTTACCAAACTCAACACCCAGAAAATAAATAACCCAGTTAAGAAATGGGCAGAAGGCGCCTGGGTGGCTCAGTCAGTTAAGTGTGTGACTTGATTTCAACTTGGGTCATGATCTTGCGGTTCGTGCATTCAAGCTCTGCATCAGGCTCTGCGCTGAAGCTGGAGCCTGCTTGGGATTTTCTTTCCCCCTCTGTCTCTGCCCCTGCCCTACTCGTGCACTGTCCCTCTCCCTCTCCCCCTTTTCCCCCTTTCCCCCTCTCCCCCTCTGCCTGTCCCTCTGCCTCTCCCTCTCTCCCTCTTCCCCTGTCCCCCTTTCCCTCTGCCTCTCCCTCTCTCAAAAATAAAGGGCAGAAGACATGAGTAGACATTTTTCCAAAGACATCCAGATGGCAAACAAACACATGAAAAGATCCTCAACATCATTCGTGATCAGGGAAATACAAATCAAAACCATGATGAGATACCACCTCACACCTGTCAGAATAGCTAAAATTAACAACACAAGAAACAATAGGTGTTGGTAAGGATGCAGAGAAAGGAGAACTCACTTGCACTGTTGGTGGAAATGCAAACTGGTGCAGCCACTCTGGAGGATAGTATGGAGGTTCCTCAGGAAACTAAAAATAGAACTACTCTATGATCCAGCAATTGCATTATTAGGTATTTACCCAAAAGATACAAAAATACAGATTTGAAGGTGTACATGCTGCACCTCATTGTTTATATAGCAGCATTATCAACAGCAGCCAAACTATGGAAAGAGCCCAAATATCCATTGACTAATGACTGGGTAAGGAATATACAGTATTTATATACGATGGAATTACTCAGCCATCAAAAAGAATGAAATCTTCCCATTTGTAATGACATGGTTGGAGCTAGAATGTATTATACTATGCAAGATAAGTCAGTCCAAGAAAAACAAATATGATACAATTTTACTGATATGTGGAATTTAAGAAACAAAACACATAAACGTGTGGGAAGGGAGAGAAGAGGGAAACAAACCACAACAGACTTTATTTTTTAATGTTTATTTATTTTGAGAGAGATGTTGGAGGGAGGGGAGGGAGGTGAGAATCCAAAACAGGCCCCATGCTGTCTGCGTGGAGCCCAACAGGGGGCTCAACCCCACAAACCATGAGATTACAACCTATGCCGAAATCAAGAGTTGGATGCTTTAACTGACTGAGCCACCATGCACCCCAACCACAACAGACTCTTAATGATAGAGAATAAACTGGGGGTTGACGGAGGTGGGTGGAAGATGGGCTAGGGTGGAGTGATGGGTACTGAGGAGGGCACTTGTGATAAGCACTGGGTGTTATATGTAAGTGATGAATCACTAAATTCTACTCCAGAAACCAATATTGCACTGTATGTTAACAAACTTAAATCTAAATTAAAAAAAAAAATTTTAAATGATAAAAGTGCCTTAGTGGCTCATTTGGTTGAGTATCTGACTCTTGATTTTGGCTTAGGTCAGGCTCCCAGGGTCATGGGATTGAGCCCCATGTCAAGCTCCACCCTGAGCATGGAGCCTGCTTAAGATTCCTTTTTCTTTTTCTTTTTTTTTTTTATGTTTATTTATTTATTTTGAGAGAGAGCGAGCACGCAGTCACGTGCACAAAGGTAGGAAGAAGCAGAGGGGGAAAAAGAGACACAGAGAAAGAATCCCAAGCAGGCTCTATGCTATCAGTGCAGAGCCTGACATGAGGCTCAGTCTCACCAACCTTGAGATCATGACCTGAGCTGAAATCAAGAGCTGGATGTTTAATGGACTGAGCCACCAGAGGTGCCCCAGAGCCTGCTTAAAATTCTCTCTCTCCCTCTGCCCTCCTCCCCAACTCACATTCTCTCTCTAACTCTTAAAAAAAAAAAAAGAAGGATAGAACTGTTCACAAAGGAGAAATTGTTAGATTTACTACATAAAAATTCAATTTTCTATATCTCACAAATATATAATGATAATAAATAAATGGAAACCAATAGAATCTAAAAAGTGTTTGCAGCAAATGGAGACAACAGAGGGCTAGTTTATTATTAAAATATCCATATAGATCTGTTATTGTGATCAAAGAAAAAATCCTTATATTCTTATAGATTAGTGAGCAAGAATATAAACCAAAATTTCTCAAGAAAAAACAAAACCAGTTATATGAGAAAGTATTGGTTTTCACTAAAAGTTAAAGAAAACTACAAGTAAATAAAAGGAAAAATTTTAGGAGCAGCTGGGTGACTCAGTTGGTTGAACATTAGACTCTTGGTTTTCGCTCAGGTCATGATCCTGAGGTGGTGGGATCGAGCCCCATGTTGGACTCTGCTCTGGGTATGGAGCCTGCCTGAGATTTTCTCTTGCTTTCCCCCACTCAAGTACATTCACTCTTTCTGTTTATTTTTTTTATTTTTTTTTCACTCTTTCTGTTTAAAAAAAAAATGAAAGAAAAATTTTATGTTACTAAATTAGCAAATGTATTTAAATATTGTAATACTTAGTGCTTGTGAGTATGAAGTGAATCTAGAATTTTAATATATTGCTGATGGCAGTTAAATTGATAATATCCTATCAAAAGTATAAAAATGTGTTTGTGTGATTCAGTAATTTCAATTACAAAAAGGTGTTCAAAGGAAAGAATTCATAATGGAGAAAATTCTATGCACAGAATTTTCATAATGGTATCTGTGATATTAAAAAACTATTGAGAGGGTGCTTGGTTGGCACAGTTGGTTAAGCATCTGACCTCGGCTTAGGTCATTATCCCATGGTTTGTGGGTTCCATTCCCACATTGGGCTCTATGCTGACAGCTCAGAACATGGAGCCTACTTTGGATTCTGTGTCTCCCACTCTCTCTCTGGCCCTCCCCCACACATGCCTTATCTATCTCTCAAAAATAAACCTTTAAAAATAAATAAGACTATTGAGAACTGGCTTTAAACAATGAGTAAGCTATAATATGTTAATAAAATAGTATGCAGTGGTTACAAACAATGTTATAAAATTCAAAAGATATTTTTAGTGGTGCCTGGGTAGCTCAGTTGAACCGACCAACTTCCGCTCAGGTCATGATCTCTCAGCTTGTGAGTTCAAACCCCAGGTTGAGCTGTGTGCTAACAGCTCAGAGCCTTGATCCTGCTTTGGATTCTGTGTCTCCCTCTCTGTCTCTCTGTCCCTCCCCCACTCATGCTCTGTCTCTCCTTCAGAAATAAATAAACATTAAAAAAAAAAAAAAAAAAAAAAAAAGCACAGAGCCCAGTGCAGGGCTCGAACTTATGAGCTGTGAGATCATGACCTGAGCTGAAGTCAGATGCTTAACCAACTGAGCCACCCAGGCAACCCCCCAAAAAAAGATATTTTAAAAACTGATAAAATACAGAAGCTTGAACTCAAAGAATTTGTAAATCAATAAGGAAAGGACAAACAACTCAACTGAAAAATAGACAAAGGACATAAAACAGAAAAACAAATGAAACAAATGGTCAGTTATCTGATGAAAAGATGCTCAGCCTCATTAGTCATTAAGAAAATATGAACTTGAATAAGTAATTTTTTACTAATAATCATAATACCCATTTCTGGCAAAAATAAAAATAAATATTGACTCTCATACACTGTTCATGGGAGAGAAAGTTGGTATTACCATAGCCTCCTAGCTGACATTCTTGCCTGCATTCCCTGTAGTTCCTTTTCAGTCCATTCTCTACATTTCTTCTCGTGCAATTTTTTAATTAATACATTTTTTTTTTATTTTAGATATACAGAAAAATTAAGCAGATAGTGTAGAGAGTTCCTATATATTTACCCCTTCCTCTGCAAAGTTTTCCCTGTTATTAACATCTTGTATTGGTGTGGTACATTTAATGAACCAATACTGATAAATCATTAATTGATTTATAAATAAATAAAATTTATAAATCTTAATTAATGTAAAAGCTTACATTAAAGTTCACTTTTTGTGTTGGACAGGCCTGTGGGTTTTGATAAATGTAAAACATCATATATATACAGTATCATAAAAAATAGTTTCATGGCTCTAAAAATCCCCTGTACTCCACCTGTTCATCCCTCCCTGTCTCTCCTCAAAACCTTGACACCCACTGGCCCTTTTGTTTCTATAGTTTTGCCTTTTCTAAGATGTTGTATAGTTGGACTCATACAGTATGTGCCCTTTCTAATTGGCTTCTTTCACTTAGCAGTACGCATTTAAGGTTCCTTCATGTCTTTTTGTAGCTTGATAAGTCATTTCTTTTTACTGCTGAAAAATATTCCATTGTATAGATGTATTAGTTTGTTATCCATTTAACCTGTTTTTACCTCGTAATCAAGAAGGATGTTTTCATTGCTTCCAGTTTTTTGGCAATTATGATTGCTGCTGTAAACATTCACGTGCAGGTTTTTGGATAGACATAAATAAGTTTCCAACTGACTTGGGTAAATAGGAACACAATTGCTTTACCTTTTGGTGAGACTGCCAAAATGTCTATACTCGGGCACTGGCTGGCTCAGTCAGAAGAGCATGAGACTTTTGATCTTTGGGTCATGAGTTTGAGACCAATATTGACTGTAGAGACTGCTTAAACAAGTAAATGAATAAACTTTTTTTTCTTTTTTTTTTTAATTTTTTTTTAATGTTTATTTATTTTTGAGACAGAGAGAGACAGAGCATGAATGGGGGAGGGTCAGAGAGAGAGGGAGACACAGAATCGGAAGCAGGCTCCAGGCTCCGAGCTGTCAGCACAGAGCCCGACGCGGGGCTCGAACTCACGGACAGTGAGATCATGACCTGAGCTGAAGTCGGACGCTTAACCGACTGAGCCACCCAGGCACCCCTGAATAAACTTTTTAAAAATGGGTGTACCATTTTGTATTCCCACAGCAACGAATAAAAGTTCCTGTTGTGTACTACATCCTCTTCAGTATTTAGTATTGTCAATTTTTAAATATTTTAGCCATTCTAATAAATTTGTAGTGTATCTGACTGTTGTTTTAATTTTCAATTCCTTAGTGACACATAATGTTGAGAATCTTTTCATGTGCTTACTTGCCATCTACATATCTTCTTCTTTTTTTTAATATGAATTTATTGTCAAATTTGTTTCCATACAACACCCAGTGCTCATCCCAACAGGTGCCCTCCTCAATGCCCATCACCCACTTCCCCCTCCCTCCCACCCCCCATCAACCCTCAGTTTATTCTCAGTTTTTAAGAGTCTCTTATGGTTTGGATCCCTCCCTCTCTAACTTTTTTTTTCCTTCCCCTCCCCCATGGTCTTCTATGTTAAGTTTCTCAGGATCCACGTAAGAGTGAAAACATATGGTATCTGTCTCTGTATGACTCATTTCACTTAGCATAACACTCTCCAGTTCCATCCACCTTCCTACAAAAAGCCATATTTCATTCTTTCACATTGCCACATAGTATTCCATTGTGTATATAAACCACAATTTCTTTATCCATTCATCAGTTGATGGACATTTAGGCTCTTTCCGTAATTTGGCTATTGTTGAAAGTGCTGCTATAAACATTGGGGTACAAGTGCCCCCTATGCATCAGCACTCCTGTATCCCTTGGGTAAATTCCTAGCAGTGCTATTGCTGGATCATAAGGTAGATCTATTTTTAATTTTTTGAGGAACCTCCACACTGTTTTCCAAAGTGGCTGCATCAGTTTGCATTCCCACGATCAGTGCAAGAGGGTTCCCATTTCTCCACATCCTTGCCAGCATCTATAGTCTCCTGATTTGTTCATTTTAGCCACTCTGACTTGGCATGAGGTGGTATCTCAGTGTGGTTTTGATTTGTGGTTTTGATTTCCCTGATGAAGAGTGACGTTGAGCATCTGTATATCTTCTTTAGTGACATGTCTATTCCAGCCTTTCACCCACTTTTAAGTTGTTTTCTTATTTTTCAGTTCTAAGAGTTCTTGTATATTTTGGTTTCAAGTTCTTTATCATATATGTATTTTGCATTTATTTTCTTCCAGTCTGGCCTGTCTTTTCATCCTCTTAACAGTTTCTAGGGGTGCCTGGGTGGCTCTGTTGATTAAGGGTCTAACTTCGGCTCCAGTCATGATCTCACAGTTCATGAGTTCAAGCCCCACATCGGGCTGTCAACATGGAGCCCATTTCAGATCCTCTGTCTCCCCCTTTCTGCCCTTTCCCTGCTCATGCTCGCACTCACGCTCTCTCTGTCTCAAAAATAAACATTTAAAAAAAGAGTTTCTAATGTTAATAAAGACTAAAAGTCTCTAATGTTAATAAAGTCCAACTCATTAATTTTTCTTTCACAGATCATGTTTTCGGGGTTATAATTAGAGCTTGTTGCAAGGCCACCTGGGTGGCTCAGATGAGCGTCTGACTTCAGCTCAGCTTTGATCTCATAGCTCATGAATACAAGCTCCGTGTTGGGCTTTGTGCTGACAGCTCAGAGCCTGGAGCCTGCTTCAGATTCTGTGTGTTTGTGTCTCTCTCTCTGCCCCAACCCATTCGCATTCTGTCTCTGTCTCTCTCAAAAATAAATAAAAAGTAAAAAAAAAAAAGAAAAAAAAATTAGAACCTGTTACCAAGCCCAGGGTTACATGAGATTTCTTCTATGTTACTTTCTAGTAGCTTTGTAGTTTTTTTTATATATATATAGGTTTATAACTCATTTTGAGTTACTTCCCGTGAAAGATGTACTGTCTGTTACTAGATTCAGTTTTTTTGCATGTCACTATCCAGTTCTTCCAGTTCTATTTGTTGGAAGGACTATCTTTCTGCATTAAGTTGCCTTTGCTACTTTGTCAAAGATTGATTAACTATATTTGTGTGTCTATTTCTTGGCTTTTTATTTTGTTCCATTGGTCTATATGTCTATTTATTTGCTAACATCACAGTCTTGATACTAATGTAAGTCTTAATGTCAGGTAGTGTCAGTTCTCTGACTTTGTTCTTCTTCACTATTGTGTTAGCTATTCTAAATCTTTTGCCTCTCTGTATAACCTTTAGAATCTGTTTGCAATATCCACAAAATAATTTGCTGAGATTTTTATTAGGATTACATTGAGTCTATTAATCAGGCTGGAAAGAATCGACATCTTAAAAATGTTAAGTTTTCCCATCCTTGAAGACGTACTGTCTCTCTGTTTAGAGGCTCTTTGACTTTTTATCAGAATTTTACAATTTTGTATAGATCCTGTACACATTTTGTTAGATTTATACCCAAGTGTATCTTTTTTTTTCTTTTGATACTAATGTGAATGGTAATTGTGTTTTTCATTTTCAATTTCAGTTGTTCATTTTTGGCATTTAGGAAAGCAGGTGACTTTTGTATATTTACTTTGTATCATGCAACCCTACTATAGTCACTTATTAGTTCCAGGAGGTGTTTCTTTCATTCTTTGGGATTTTCTACCAAGACAGTCATGTATCCTGTGAACAGTTTTATTTCTTCCTTCCTAGTCTGTATACTTTTAATGTAATATACACATATTTTGGAATTTCCCAGCTATCTTTCTGTTACTGATTTCTAGTTTAATTCTGCTGTGGTCTGAGACCATATTTAGTATGATTTCTGTTCTTTTAAATTTGCTAAGTTATGTTTTTGGACCAGAATGAGGTCTGTCTTACTGAATGTTGTGTATAAGTTTGAGAAGAATGTATATTCTTGCGGTTATTAAGTGAAGTATTTTATAAATGTCTTTTAACTGCAGTTATTTAATGATGCTGTTCAAGTCTACTGTATTTGCTTCTTTTATAGCAGCTGCACCATTTTGCATTCCTACCAGTAGCGCACCAGGGTTCTAGTTTTTCCATATCCCAGCAATACTTGTCATTTTCTTTTCTTTTTTTTTTTTTTCCTTTTTGGTAATAACCTCCTAATGGGTATGAAGTGGTATCGTGTTGTGGTTTTGATTTGCATTTCCCTAATAATTAGTGATGTGGAGCATCTTTTAATGTGACTATTAGCCGTTTGTACATCTTCAAAGACATTGTGTATTTAGAGCCTCACACAGTACTAGCATGTATTAGGTGCACATTAAATATTTGTTGAGTGAATGAATAAACCTTTTTGGAGAGCAATTTATCAGTATCTACAAAAATGTTAAATATATATACCTCTGACCCCTCAATTCTATTTGTAGAAATGTATCCTGAAGCTGTAGTTACATAACCAAACAAAAATAAATGTACAGGGATATTATTTGTGTAGCTTTGTTTGAAATAATGAGAACCTGGAACAAGCTATAAACATATCTGTGTATGACTGATTAGATTCTTTATGACATTTAAAAACAGACTGTTGGGGCGCCTGGGTGGCGCAGTCAGTTAAGCGTCCGACTTCAGCCAGGTCACGATCTCGCGGTCCGTGAGTTTGAGCCCCACATCAGGCTCTGGGCTGATGGCTCAGAGCCTGGAGCCTGTTTCCGATTCTGTGTCTCCCTCTCTCTCTGCCCCTCCCCCATTCATGCTCTGTCTCTCTCTGTCCCAAAAATAAATAAACGTTGAAAAAAAAAATTAAAAAAAAAAATAAATAAAAACAGACTGTTATTATTACAAATAATAGCAATTTATATATTAAGATTCAGAATATACTACATTATTAAATGAAAATGCCAGTTTGCAAAGTAGAATGCAGGTTTGCTTTTAAAATTAATTAATTAATTAATTTATTTATTTATTTATTCCTTCCTTCCTTCCTTCCTTCCTTCCTTCCTTCCTTCCTTCCGTCCATGTGTGGGGCACCTGAGTGGCTCAGTTGGTTAAGCATCTGGCCCTTGATTTCGGCTCTGGTCATGATCTCATGGTTGGTGATTTCAAGCCTTGCATCGGGATCTGTGCTGACAGCTCAGGGCCCTCTTTGGATTCTCTCTCCTTCTCTGTCTCTGCCCTGCTCTCTTTCTCTCTCTCAAAATAAACATTGAAAAGAAACATTTTCTATGTGTTTTATAAAAAAGAAGGTATGTATACTGAACTCTTTATGGTTGTCATAATGGCAAAGAGAAGGAAAGTTACAGGGACCTTTTATTCTTTACATTGTAAAGACTTTTTATTTTATTTTTTAAATGTTTATTTATTTTGAGAGAAGGAACATACATGGGAGAGTTTGGGGGGGGGGGGCAGGTACAAAAAGAGAGACAGAGAGAATCCTAAGTGGACTCTGGCAGCACAGAGCCTGACTCAAGGCTTGAACTCACGAACCGTGAGATCATAACCCAAGCCAAGACCAAGAGTCATACACTTAATTAACGAACTAAGCCGCCAAGGTGCCCCATACACTGTAAAGACTAATTTTAAGTTAAAAGTTGCAAAATAAGGGGGCGCCTGGGTGGCGCAGTCGGTTAAGCGTCCGACTTCAGCCAGGTCACGATCTCGCGGTCCGGGAGTTCGAGCCCCGCGTCGGGCTCTGGGCTGATGGCTCAGAGCCTGGAGCCTGTTTCCGATTCTGTGTCTCCCTCTCTCTCTACCCCTCCCCCGTTCATGCTCTGTCTCTCTCTGTCCCAAAAATAAATAAACGTTGAAAAAAAAAAATTAAAAAAAATAAATAAATAAATAAAAGTTGCAAAATAAGATTGAATGCTATAACTATACTATGAGTATAACTGCATTAAAATAATATAAATGAGAAAATCACTGGAAGAAAGTACAATAAAATGCTAACAAGGGATTATGTGTGATATTTTTCTTTCTGGATTTTCAGTTATTATGATTATATTATTTTTATGATGACAAAAATATACTTTCTTACATAAAGAAGAAAACAAATGGGAAAATTATCACTAAATATTTAAGCTAATCTTCAAGGCAGTATACTTTAAATTATAACAGCATTGTTTTAGTATTGTTATAATTTTTAGAGTCCTGTAATCCAGTGATGTATTTCAAGGGGGGAAATATAGTAGCTTAGTTTTCAGTGAAGCTTGACCTTTTTTCTAACTGGAGGTATTTGTATTTGTTCCATAGCGGAAGTGAAACGTGTAGGAGATACACTTTTGGGTATGGCTACGCAGTGTGTCCAAGTCAAGAATGTAATAAAAACATCCCCTCAAACTCTCTCAAACTTGTGCCTAAAGATAAATGTTAAACTCGGAGGGATCAATAATATTCTTGTACCTCATCAAAGGTAAGATAAGCTAATCACTTAATTAAATGTTAATTACTTTTCATCTTAATTTTTCCATATATCACTATATCTAAAATCAGTGTAAGAGACATTTTTGATAATTCCTGCCATGGGAGATAAGTAGACATTTTAGCAAAAAAATTTAAGGCAAGATTAAGAGATTCCCTTGTGAAAAATCCCCTTTCAACTCCATTTTTATTTAGTATATACAAATAATCTCTTTCCCAGCTAGAAAGTATTTGAGAACTTTACGTATTTCTCACTGGAGAGCTCAACTTGAAGAATTTTCTCGTTACTTGATAGTCCTCTTTAATCTGGGGAAGGGAAGAATGGAGGGTCTTGGGTGGGGCATGTCAGTTAAGTGAATCATTTAAGTGAGCCTTGTCAACCTCTGCTACCTTCAGTGGGACAACAGATGTTACTGTCAGATTGTTATCATGTCTAAGAGCTCTTAGGAAGAATGACATAATGACCTAGAAACAGGTGCTGGGCAAGAGACTGAGAATTGAACAACAGGTTTCCTTTTAATAGTTGAAGCAACTGAGGCTTTAAAAAAATATCTTGACTAGAATGCACCACAGATAAGCTTTAGAATAAGGATAGACCCATGTGTGTTTGGCACAAAAGCCCTTTTTGTTTTGTTTTTCCATGCTGTCTGTTAAATAGATGAGAATCATAAATGAGATGGGTATAGAATTCTATCAAGTCCACCAACTAAGAGACAATCATTTGAATCTTAAAGGATATAATTGTTGGTTTTCTTTAATGTTTATCTTTTTTGAGAGAGAACACAAGCAGGAGAGAGAGGGAGAATTCCAAGCAGGCTCTGCACTGTCAGCACAGAGCGTTATGAGGGGCTCTGTCTCATGAACCATGAGATCATGACCTGAGCCGAGATAAGGAATTAGATGCTTAACTGACTGAGCCACCCAGGCACCCCATAAAGGATATCGTTTTTTAAATAAAATGACTGACCAACTACTTTATGACTGTTAAGTATTTATACTTTTGGCCACAGGAAGGGGAGTAGTAGATTCCTGTAATCCTTTTCAGTGAAAAGGTTAATGATTCTTTTTCTCCTTGAGAGATTACATAGTTTAAATGTAAATAGATTACAGAAAGATTGATACAAACTGGGATTAATATGAGGCAGTTTATCATTTTATGCCTCTTATGAAGAATGCCTGCCCTTTGCAACCACCAGCACCAATGCTTAAGGCAGAAAATTGCTCTGAATAGGACATTGGATAGACCTATTGTGATAGCTTCTACTTCATTGAGTTAGGGATTCATGAATGAAGAGAATAAAACAGTAATTCAGGCCTTTGAAGCTGTCTGTGTAAGATCTCCTCTGTGCTGTGTCAGCAACTTGTATTTGTGTGGCAGTAGTATGAACAGATAAATGCATTATGAAAAAATGAATTATCTAACTCTTTTAAAAAATGTGTTTAAGACCTTCTGTGTTCCAGCAACCCGTGATCTTTTTGGGAGCAGATGTCACTCATCCACCAGCTGGTGATGGGAAGAAGCCTTCTATTGCTGCTGTGAGTGTCATTAGGTTTATCTTGTCTAAAGTTTAGAGGATCAACATTTTGGTTTCAGCTTTTTGAATTTTAATGACATTTTTTCTTTGAAACCAATTTTTATAAATATACATATCTAGAACGAATTTTCAAATAGTCTTTGGATATTTTTAAAAGGATGATCATTCCCTTGGGGCACCTGGGTAGCACAGTTAATCTTCCGACTTCGGCTCAGGTCATGATCTTGCAGTTTGTGAGTTTGAGCCTCACATTGGGCTCTGCCAACAGCTCAGAGCCTGGAGCCTGCTTCAAATTCTGTGTCTCCCTCTCTCTGCCCTTCCCCTGCTTACTCTCTGCCTCTCTCTCAAAAAATGAATAAACATTTTAAAATTTAAAAAAAAAAGGTTAGGGGCGCCTGGGTGGCGCAGTCGGTTAAGCGTCCGACTTCAGCCAGGTCACGATCTCGCGGTCCGTGAGTTCGAGCCCCGCGTCGGGCTCTGGGCTGATGGCTCAGAGCCTGGAGCCTGTTTCCGATTCTGTGTCTCCCTCTCTCTCTGCCCCTCCCCCGTTCATGCTCTGTCTCTCTCTGTCCCAAAAATAAATAAACGTTGAAAAAAAATAAAAATAAATAAAAATAAAAAAAAAAGGTTATTCTCTGGTTTGGGGGCTACAAGTTACATATATTTATTAAATCAAGCTTATTAGTTGTATTATTCAAGTCTTTTGTTTCCTACTTTAATTTACCTATTTGACCTCTCTATTGATTATATATTTTCAGTTAGTTTTTATTTAAAGAGTTTATGTATTTCAGTAGTGTCTTTGCATTTTTTCAATGTAAAATTCTTCTACCTTTGTCCAGTCTAATACTTTGCACCTGAATTCTTTGTTTTAATACTACCGTTCCTACTTTTAACATTTTCCTTTTTTTTTTAATGTTTATTTATTTTTGAGAGCGCACCAGAAGGGAAGGGACATAAAGAGAGGGAGACACAGAATCTGAAGCAGGCTCCAGGGCCTGAGTGGTCAGCACAGAACCCAACATGGGGCTCGAACTCACGGACCGCAAGATCGTGACCTGAGCTGAAGTCGGTCGCTTAACTGACTGAGCCACCCAGACACCCAACATTTGCCTTTTATGTCTCTGCCCACCTCTATGTTTGTAAAGTTTCGTCAGTTCTTTTAAGTGTAGTTCTTATAAACTTCAGAAAGCCAGATAATATTTTACCCACCTTGAAATTCCTTGATTTTTAACAAATACCAACATTTTGAAAATGTCAACATATTTTATCCATACTTGATAAATTTCACAAATTAAACTGTAAAATGTTTTACATATGTTTTCTGTTACCTTTATAATAAACTTTACATAAATCTTAAGTTACAACAACCTGGTACATTTTATTTGTCCATGTAAATGATAGTAATGTTAAAATTCTTAAGATTCCAAAGCTATTTTTATTAGTGAAGGAAACTTGCTTTTATCTGTTAGTAAATTTTATTGCTTTTTATTCTTATAGTTACGCATGAATTGTCATTTTACATGTCCTAGAGGTAGTATTGAGCCACTTCCGATATTCATAAAAATGCTTATAGAAGATGAAATTATTTTTTCAAAAAAAATTCAAAAGACTTACTTTGAATTTGCTATCTTAGGGTCATTTTCCGAGAAAATTTAAGCCTAGCTTAAATTTTGGACTTCTGGGTAGTCATTGTCCTTTTCTACTAAATCCATTTCTGCCAAATATCCATTTTCTTTTATTATTATCAGAGGTCTTGTAAATAGAATTTATTAATTCTTTTTGCTATATGGCTTCTATTCCCAAGAACTTAAAGACCAGTGTGAAAAACAAATGTAAGTAATAAATGCCACATAGTATAATAGATACTACTTTAATAGCAATATAAATTAAAATTTAGATCACAAAAACCTGGTGTGTTGAGAACGTTGAGCAGTGTAGGAAATTGGAATGCAGTATAGCAGATGTGAGGCTAGTAAGCTTTTGTGTGGCTTTTTGTGCCATACACAAAGGGGTATAGATTTACTTGTTAGTAATGAGATACCATTAAGAGGAACGAAATGGCTAGAGTTCTTTTTTTTTTAACCTATAGATGATAAAGTGGATAAAATCCTGTGTACATAGTAGACAAGTTCTAGTTCATTTCTTTAAAAACTCTTGATTATTTTCTAGTCTGACCTAACACAGAAGAGAAACATAAGAATTTTCCATATTTTGGTTTCAAGTAATAAGGCATTAAATTACTGACAGGAAGTTAGGTGCTCTTTTGAAGTACTATTTTTTATTATTTTTAATTGAAGTATAATTGACCCATAATTGCAACGTAATGATTTGATATATGTATATATTGTAAAAAGATGTATACAGTAAGTCTAATTAACATCTGTTACCATACATAGTTACAAAATTTTTTCTTGTAATGAGAACTTTTCAGATTTACTCTCTTAACAACTTTCAAATATTCAATACAGTGTTATTAATGATAGTCATCATCATACTGCATGCTATACAGTACCTCTCAATGACAGAATTTATTTTATAACTAGAAATTTGTATCTTTGAACCCCCTTCCCCATTTCATCCATCACCCACCCCCTGCCTCCAGCAGCTAACAATCCAGTCACTGCATCTATGAGCTTGGTTGCTTTTGTTTTATTTTGTTATGTTTTGCTTTACTCCACATAGAAGTGAGATCATGTGGTATTTGTCTTTCTCTCTCTGACTTTTTTGACTTGTATAATGCCTTCAAAGTCCACCCATATTTGCACAAATGGCAAGATTTCATCCTTATTTATTTATGGCTGAGTAATATAATATTCCATTGTTTATATATGCTACATTTTTTTAATGCTTTCATCCATTGATGGACACTTACGTTGTTTCCACATCTTGACTACATGTACAGTGAACATGGGGTTACAGAGTTCCATTTTAGAAATATGGCTTTGATATAGATCCTACACTGGAAGAAAGAGAAGCTGGAGGCAGAGTGACCAGCTGGTTCTCAGACTCAGCTCTGATTAGAATGATGTGTAGACATTTAAAAAATATTTGGGTTCCAGGGGCACCTGGGTGGCTCAGTCAGTTAAGCGTCTGACTCTTGATTTTGGCTTAGGTCGTGATCTCATGATTCACGGGTTTGAGCCCTGCGCTAGCAGCACGGAGCCTGCTTATAATTCTCTCTCTTTCTTTCTCTCTCTCTCTCTCTCCCTCTTCCCCCCCCCCGCCCCTCCCCCGCTCATGCATGCTTTCTCTCAAAATAAACATTTTTTTTTAAATATTTGAGTTCCAGAGATTATGCTTCATAGGTCTGTGAGTAAAAGATATAAAGAAAAATGAAGCGTTTGAATGGGTCTTCTTTATTACTTACCTCCTTTCTCTTCTTCTCTTTAAGAATGTCTTTTTGTCTCTCTTCCCTTACTAATCTTTATATATACCAACAACATCTATAAATTAGAATCTTGTTAAATGTAAAGTGCAGGGGTGCATGGTTGGCTCAGTCAGTAGAGCATGTGCCTCTTTTTTTTCTTTTTTAAATTTATTTATTTATTTTGAGAGAGAGAGTGCATGTGCATGGGCAAATGGGGGAGTGAAAGGGAGGAGGGTAGAGGGAGAGAATCCCAAGCAGGCTCCACACTGTCAGTGAGGAGCCGGATGTGGGGCTCAAACTCATGAACTGCAAGATCATGACCTGAGCCAAAGTTGGACACTTAACTGACTGAGCCACCCAGGGCCCCTGAGCATGCTAATCTTGATCTCAGTGTCATGAGTTTGAGCCCCACTTTGGGTGTAGAGTTTAAAACTAAAAACAGGGGCACCTGGGTGGCTCAGTCAGTTGAGCGACCGACTTCAGCTCGGGTCATGATCTCATGGTTTGTGAGTTCGAGCCCTGCATCGGGCTCTGTGCTGACAGCTCAGAGCCTGGAGCCTGCTTCGGATTCTGTGTCTCCCTCCCTTCTGCCCCACCCCCATCCCTGACACTCTGTCTCTCTCTCTCTCTCCTTCAAAAATAAACAAACATTAAAAAAATTTTAATAAATAAATAAAACTAAAAACATATTTTTTAAATTTTTTTAATATTTTATTTATTCTTCAGAGAGAGACAGAGCATGAGTGAGGGAGGGGCAGAACAAGAGAGGGACACAGAATCTGAAACAGACTCCAGTTTCTGAGCTGTCAGCACACAGCGTGATATGGAGCTCAAACTCATGAATCTTGAGATCATGACCCTAGCTGAAGTTGGACGCTCAACCAACTGAGCGCCCTGATTTTTTTTTTTAATGTAAAGTTCAACCTACTCATAGGAAAATAGTTTTGTTTTTGAAGATTTTATTTTTAAGTAATCTCTGTACCCAATGTGGGGTTCAAACTCACAACCTTGAGATCAAGAGTCATATACAGGGGCGCCTGGGTGGCTCAGTCGGTTAAGCCTCCGACTTCAGCTCAGGTCACGATCTCACGGTCCGTGAGTTCGAGCCCCGCATCGGGCTCTGGGCTGATGGCTCAGAGCCTGGAGCCTGTTTCCGATTGTGTCTCCCTCTCTCTCTGCCCCTCCCCTGTTCATGCTCTGTCTCTCTCTGTCTCAAAAATAAATAAACGTTAAAAAAAAAAATTAAAAAAAAAAAAAAAAGAGTCATATACATTCTACCAACTGAGTCAGCCAAGTACCCCAGAAAATAGTTTTTGACCCTGTACTGGATCTTTTATTCTCTTCTTCACTGGGAATTATCAATTTTTTATTACTTTGAAAATGAACAGTAATAATGTTATATAGTAAATTACAAATTTAAATGAAATCCATGTGCTTATTTTCAGTTTTTTTTATTGTAAAACTCATAATCATGGAGCTTTGATTGTCTTAATTTCTATTTTTCTTTCCTTTTTCCAACCTAGGTTGTAGGTAGTATGGATGCCCACCCAAGCAGATACTGTGCCACAGTAAGAGTTCAGAGACCCCGACAGGAGATCATCCAGGACTTGGCTTCCATGGTTCGAGAACTTCTCATTCAATTTTATAAGTCAACTCGGTTCAAACCTACTCGTATCATCTTTTATCGGGATGGTGTTTCAGAGGGACAGTTTAGGCAGGTTGGTTGCCTGGGATCTCATCATTCTGTGGTTAAATCAGATACTGGGTTTATAATATGGTATCTAGTTCTAAAGTTAGAAGCCTTAATTAGGTTGAAAATTCTCAAAAGTCAAAATTTGATGGTTCCTTAGATTTTCCCTTCTAAAAAGCTTACTATGGATGTGTAAGCCTTGATTGCTAACATCATTCTCCGATAATAGTTTAAATGGAATAAAGAAGTGTATTTAACTGTAAGGTGATAAGATTAAGAAGTCCTGAAACTAAATTATGATCTTAGTTTGAAGCATATATAAGAGAACAACTGACTATATCAAATGTTTCCATTTCATCTCCTCTAGGTATTATATTATGAACTACTAGCAATTCGAGAAGCCTGCATCAGTTTGGAAAAAGACTATCAACCTGGAATAACCTACATTGTAGTTCAGAAGAGACATCACACTCGATTGTTTTGTGCTGATAGGACAGAAAGGGTAATTTTACATCTGTTGTAATGCTATAAGACAAACTTACCTCAGATAGCTCTTAACAGAGCTCATAGAACACTTAACAGAGGCTCTCTGCCAAGCAGAGGTCCCAATATATACTAGCAGATTATGAGTATAAAAGCATCCAAATAGGTTGTTGCTTTTAATTTTCTAGAATTTCTGTTAACCAAGTTCTATTCTCCAAGTATTCAAAATCCTGTTAATGCTTTTTGTTATTGTGAAGAAATTCTTTGTTTTGTTTTTTTTTTTTTAAGGATGGGAGAATCTTTTTTTTTTTTTTTTTAATGTTTTTTTTTTGTTTTTTTTTTTTTGTTTTTTTTTTGGTTTTTTTTTTTTTTGAGAGAGAGAGACCAAGAGACAGCATGAGCTAGGGAGGGGCAGAGAGAGGGGAGACACAGAATCTGAAGCAGACTCCAGGCTCTGAGCTGTTAGCACAGAGCCTGACACAGGGCTTGAACTCATGGACCATGAGATCATGACCTGAGCCAAAATTGGATGCTTAATCAACTGAGCCACCCAGGTGCCCCTGGGAGAAGCATTTTTTAAATTTTATTTATTATTACTTTTTTTTGAGAGAGAGAGAGCAGGGGAGGGGCAGAAAAAGAGGGAGAGAGAGAATCTTAAGCAGGGCTGAATCTCAGTGACCAGAGGTCATGACTTGAGCCAAAATCAAGAGTCAGACTCTTAACTGACTGAGCCACCCAAGTGTCCTGAAGCTCATAGTTTTAAACTTATTCTTTCTATTCCTATGTGTCTTAAATGTTCAGAGGGAATAAGGTACATTCATTTTTTAAAATAATCTTGTAAGAATTAGTTTTTTTAAAAGCTAGGGACTTGGGGCACCTGGGTGGCTCAGTTGGTTAAGCATCAACTTCGGCTCAGGTCATGATCTCACAGTTCGTGGATTTGAGCCCCACATCGGGATGGGGCTCTGTGCTGACAGCTTGGAGCCTGGAGCCTGCTTTGAATTCTGTCTCTCCCTCTCTGCCCCTCCCCTGCTTGTGCGTGCTCTAACTAGATAGGTAGGTAGGTAGGTAGGTAGGTAGATAGATAGATAGATAGATAGATAGATAGATAGATAGATATTTTTAAAAAAACACCTAGGGACTTTCTAGAGTGATTAGTGGAAATTCATGTAAACCAACTTTTAAATAATGCTTCCTTTAAAATTCACAGAAGTTTTTTTGAGATTTTGTTTTTTTAATGTCTATTTTTTTTTTAATGTTTATTTATTTTGAGAGAGAGAGAGAGCGTGCACCACTGGGGAGGAGCAGAGAGAGAGAGAGAGAGAGAGAGAGAGAATCCCAAGCAGGCTCTGCACTGTCAGCATGGAGCTAGACAGGGGCTTAGTCTCACAAACCGGGAGATCGTGACTTGAGCCGAAACCAAGAGTCAGACACTTAACCGACTGAGCTTCCCAGGCACCCCAGAATGTCTCTCTCTCTTTTTTTTTTTTTTTTTGTTCTTTTGATGTTTATTATTTTTGAGAGAAAGAGACAGCAAGCAGGGAAGGGGCAGAGAGAGAGGGAGACACAGAATCAGAAGCAGGCTCCAGGCTCTGAGCTGTCAGCAAAGAGCCCGATGCAGAGCTGGAACTCAAAGACCGTGGGATCATGACCTGAGCTGTAGTTGGCCGCCCAACTGACTGAGCCATCCAGGCGCCCCTCTTTTTTTTTTTTTTAAATGTTTATTTATATATTTAGAGAGAGAACACACACACGTGCAAGCGGTGAAGGAGCGGGGAGAGAGGGAGAGAGAGAATCCCAAGCAGGCTCTGCAGAGCTTAATGCAGGGCTCGATTTCAAGAAGCACAAGATCATGACCTGAGCTGAAATCAAGAATAGGACACTTAATGACTGAACCACTGAGGCACCGCAAGATTTTATTTTTAAGTAATTTCTATACCCAATGTAGGTCTTGAACTCACTACCCCTAGATTAAGAATTTCATGCTCTACCAACTAAGCCAGCCAGGCACCCCCTCACAGAATTCATTTTTATGTTTTGTAGTATGACTATGTATTTTATAATTAGAAAGAGGAGGAGGTGTAAATACCTAGGGAAATCTGTATTCTTGTCTGCATGAAGCATAGGCAAGTAACAGTCTTGCTGTCATTTCCATTGCTCCATTCCCATCCTTCAAACTGTGGAGCAGAGAAATTTGAGAATTGCAAGTGTTAGTGTCTCCTTGGGGAAAGGGTTCAACAGAAAAGACTGAGAAGTGTATGCTAGGTTTGGTATATATTTTGTCTTTGGTTACACTCTCCATGTAACTTTGGGCAAGTAACTTAACGTCTCTGTGCCTGTTTCCATCCCAGCAAGGTTTGGGTGATATTAATTTCTTCCTTATTTGGATTGTTAAAAGGATTAAATAAATAAAAATATGTAATATACCTAAAACAGTGCTTGGCACATACATGCTAAGCACACAATAAAGGTTGGCTAGTTGTAGAGTGGTGGTGATTGTGGTAATAATAGAGGAAAAGAAAAAAGAAAAATAATAGAGAAAAGGAAATAATCATAGCAGACTAGGTATTTGTTATAGGTATTTGTAATAAATTTAACTCATTTAATCATCACAACACTATGAGGTATTTATTATCATTTTCCACAGAAGGAAACTGGGGCATATGAGGTTAAAGAACAAGGTTTACAAGCCTAGTTGTTGGTAGACCTAGGACTCAAATCAGGCACTCTGGCTCCAGAATGCTTATAATCACTGTTAACCTCTCTGATGGCAGTAGTGTTAGTTTTTTATTGTGGCCTCCAGTTGTTAAAGGCCTTTGACCCCAAATTTCTATGTAATTTTTTTTTGTGCCTGAAAAACCAAATGTTTCTTCAGAAGCAAGATTAGGAAAACCTAAGTTAGATTTAATGATTACTAGCATCTGATGTTTAGTCATGTTAGTCCTTCATTTGTCAGCTTCTCTTTCACCTTTGTTCTAAATACTATTACTAATAATAGATGAGAGGTAGTTAAAATACCATGCCCTAGATAGAACAACTAGAAACCGGTGAAGCTGTGATATGAACCCATTCTGCTGTCTCTGTAAGTAAAGTAAACCTTTTTATACGTGTTAATTTGATTTGTGTATTAAGAATAGGCATAATTTAGTTGATTATGAACTGTTTTCTTTGTTTTGTGCTTAGTATGAACTGTTTTCTTTGTTTTGTGCTTAGTGAAGGCTAAGCTACATAGCTGTATAGCTACATAGCTATATATAACTCATGCCACTACCTGATAGTGGTCCCTCACATGCAGAAAGAATGTCTGAGTCAGTAAAATAGTTTCTAATTTGCTAACCTTATAAACCTAGACTTAGAATTACTGATTTTAAATGTGTTAGAGATACAGAGGTAGAGGTGAGTATACATATGCATTTTGAAGTGTTTTATTAGGAACCTTTTGGGGCGCCTGGGTAGCTCAGTTGGCTGAACGTCCATCTTCAGCTCAGGTCATGATCTTATAGTTTATGGGTTCAAGCCCCATGTCAGGCTCTGTGCTGACAGCTCAGAGTCCGGAGCCTGCATCAGAATCTGTCTCTCTCGGCTCCTTGCAAAAATAAACAAATAAACTTTAAAAAATAAGCCTTTCCTTATCAGAAATTTTGAACCATTTCAGTCACATTCACACCATCGCCATCATGGTGTTGGCTTCCTTACAAGATGTTAAAACTGCTAGTATGAAATAAAAGGAATAGGACCTTTGCAATCAGTTCCATATTTCACTACCAGTTCAGCCCTTTATTGTGTGCTGTACAGCAAATTATTTCATATTCCTGAGCCTAGGTTTCCCAAACAGGAGGGAATAACACCTGACTTGCAGGATTATTAGGATTAGAAATAGTATACGTTAAGTGCCTGGCACATAGTTAACAAATGGTTACTACTGTTGTGTGTTGTCAGCATTCTTGCTCTCTAAAAATACAGTGTTTCCAAGGAAAATGCTAGTTTTCATAAATTACACATTCAAGAGTGCCTGTTGTTCACAGGTACCATAAATTGGAACGTGTATAGCAGATTTGTTTTTATTTTTATTTTTATTTCTTTTGGGGGAGGGGGAAAAAAGGGAGAGAATCCCAAGCAGGGTCCACAAGGTCAGTATAGAGCTTGATGGGGCTCGAACTCCCAAACGATGAGATCATGACCAGAGCTGAAACCAAGACTTGGAGACTTAACCTGACTGAGCCACCCAGACACCCCTAAAGTAATTTTAAGAAAAATTTTACGTGTTCCACCCATATTGGGATCACCTGCTAGTTAAGCACCAATAGACACTAGTAACTCTTTGTTGTTTATCAGCTCTCACTTTCAGCACTATGTAAGAATAGGAACCAGGACTAGAATAAGGTTTCCGGTTAATGCCTGCTCAAGTAGTATTTCAAGTTAAAGGTAGTGAAACACAGGATCAGCTGATATATTTATACATTTTTAAAAGTGCTTTTAGATACATTCTTTACCTTTGTCTCATTTGTTTAAACTTTGGCCGAACAAATCTAGGTTGGAAGAAGTGGCAATATCCCAGCTGGAACAACAGTTGATACAGACATTACACACCCATATGAGTTTGATTTTTACCTCTGTAGCCATGCTGGAATACAGGTAAGCCTACACTTTCAGCAAAATGTTCTAATTCAGGAATTTCCATTCTTATGTGTTTTGTTTTGTTTTAATCTTTTTTAACGTTTATTTATTATTGAGAGAGAGAGACAGAGCACGAGCATGGGAAGGGCAGAGAGAGGAGGAGACATAGAATCTGAAGGAGACTCCAGGCTCTGAGCTGTCAGCACAGAGCCCGACACGGGGCCCGAACTCACAAACCCAGCGAGATCATGACCTGAGCCGAAGTCAGACACTCAACCGACTGACCCACCCAGGCGCCCTGTTATGTGTATTTTTTTAATTGAAAGAAACACTGTTTTCTACACTCTAAATTGTTTCCACATGAAATTAGATGAAACTTTCAGTAAATAAATTTCTTTCCCTTTCTTACCTTGGGGAGAGGGGCTTATTTCTACTAAAATACCAGAATGTAAGTAGTTTAACAGAATAAATCTCCCAAACTAGGTCCTCAATTTAACCTAAAACTTCAAAAATTTTAAAATACTTGATTCTTCCTTTGACATTTGCTTCTTTTTGATAATAATACTTCATAGAGAACTCTGGCATTTACTGGCAGATATTGAGCATGTGAAAGAGTTTATCAATTTGTAGCTTTAAGTTTCAGTGAAATAATTTTAGAGTCTTACTCTTTCCGGGGCACCTCGGTGGCTCAGTCGTTTAAGTGCCTGACTTCACTCAGGTCATGATCTCACAGTTCATGGGTTCGAGCCCCTTGTCAGACTCTGTGCTGACAGCTTGGAACCTGGAGCCTGCTTTGGATTCTGTGTTTCCCTCTCTCTCTGCCCCTCACCCACTCACTCTCTGTCTCCCTCTCCCTCTCTCTCTTTCTCTCTCTCTCTCTCAAAAAATAAACATTAAAAAAAAATTAAAAGAGTCTTACTTTTTTCATAAGATCACATTATTTGTTAGCTTTATTACTTAGTAGAACATAAGCTTTATTTATTTTAAATGAATCCTCTTATTTATTTAGTTAGGTATGTTGAGAGAGAGAGAGAGAGAGAGAGAGTACAAGCTTGAGTAGGAGAAGGGTAGAGAGTGGGGGAGAGGAAGAGTCCCAAGCTGGCTCCAAGTTGTAAGCATGGGGGCGCCTGGGTGGCGCAGTCGGTTAAGCGTCCGACTTCAGCCAGGTCAAGATCTCGCGGTCCGTGAGTTCGAGCCCCGCGTCAGGCTCTGGGCTGATGGCTCAGAGCCTGGAGCCTGTTTCCGATTTGTGTGTCTCCCTCTCTCTCTGCCCCTCCCCCGTTCATGCTCTGTCTCTCTCTGTCCCAAAAATAAATAAACGTTGAAAAAAAAAAAACAAGTTGTAAGCATGGAGCCCGATGTGGGGCTTGAACTCACAAACTGTGAGTTCATGACCTGAGCCAAAGTCTGACCCTTAACCAACTAAGCTACCCAGGTGCCCTGAACATAAGCTTAATTCAGTGTTTCTCGAACTTTTCAATGACAGAGTGAACCTCTGTTCCTAGGATGTCTGACAGAATGTAGCACCAAACTATTTTAGGTTACTTGCCATTGATTAAAACAAATTTCAGGAAGATGTTCTATGCTGAACAGCTGTATCTCAAAGTCTTGTATGTCCCACATACACTAACCCCTTGTTCCACTCTTACAACTTTAAAATTATTATCCCACTCATTTATCTGTGTTCTTATATCTGTTCCATTTCACAGTTAGTGAATCAATGTCAAACATTTCCACTGTGGGTGGTAACAGTCATTTAGCAAAACAAAGTTAAAAGTACCTTCCAGAGATAAAATCTGTAAAATTGGAGCACATATTTTTTCAACGTTTATTTATTTTTTGGGGACACAGAGAGACAGAGCATGAACGGGGGAGGGGCAGAGAGAGAGGGAGACACAGAATCGGAAACAGGCTCCAGACTCTGAGCCATCAGCCCAGAGCCTGACGCAGGGCTCGAACCCACGGACCGCGAGATCGTGACCTGGCTGAAGTCGGACGCCCAACCGACTGCGCCACCCAGGCGCCTCTGGAGCACATATTTTTTAAACGAGTGTTTCTGTCCATGTATCCCATGGAACACTACTGCTGTGACTTTTCAATAAATATTATAGAAAAGAAAAAAAGATTTTTCGTTCAGATGAATTCTGGAAATGCTGGTTAAACAGAATTTTTTACTCTAGATTTTTTGTATGCTACTGATAGGCAAATGGTCATTATGAATCTTAAAGGCAGAGGTACTTCCATACTGTGTTTAACCAGCAATTTTAGGGACCAGTTTTCCTTTTGAACACTAAATTGAAACTTTAGTCAGTAAATAACCAGGAACATTTCACAAGGACTGAGGATGGTTTTTTACACATCTTCTCAGCTTTATTAGAATTTTCAAACTTCTCAGAGATAAAAACAGGAGTCTTGGGTTTTGTTTTGTTGTTGTTGTTGGAGTCTTGTTTTTTTACCAGCTAAAATTAAAAACCCAATCATTTCTAACCAGTATAAGAGATTATTTTTTTGTGTCATTGTTTTTAACTTTATCAGTGATTAACAGACCCTTCAACATTTTGGCCAAATTCCATAACATTTAATGCTTTTTATTGGTCTTGTTGGTATTATTTTCTCCCTTCTGCATTTTATTTTGAGGTAAAATTCACACTCATCTTTAAAACTTAAATTTACAAATCACATCAAAGCTTGCTACTACTCTGTTCCGCCCTTTACCTGCCCAGATCAGGCTAGAGCTTTGGTCCTGGTAACTTTGAATAGAGGAGGGGACCATGGTCTGATTCTGAGATACCTCTTTCTCCTCCTCCTTCAGGTACTCTAACTCATCTCGTATTGCTGCCAGTCTGCTAGTATTTAGGAGCTCCTGCACTTATGCTCACTTTCAGTCCTTTAGGCTCCTAAAACTGTTTATAGTAATTCTTACCATTCCAGCCCTGTGGAGATGGCAGAGTGGGCCTGTGGGCTCTGAGTTCGGGAAGTGTCCAGCTGGGGCATGAGATAAAAGTCTCCCTTTCCAACAGGTTATCTTTATAATGGATTCTCCTGGAGTCCCTCTTATTATATTTTCATGAGAGAGAGTGTACCTTTCCTCACAACTGCAATTCCATGTTTTCACAAAACCTATAATCATTCTTTTCCTCTACTGGGAGGATGGGGATTAGGTGAGAAGAGGCCAGCACCAGGGAATTGATGGTAAGACCTGTCCTAAGCTGGCTTCTCTCAGTGAGCCCTTGAGGAGAGGTGGCTGGCTCCAAAGATTGGTAATTCTTTAGACTGTGGGGTGCCTAACACCTTTAGTCCTCTCCTTCAGACCCTAGTTGCAATTCCAGGACAGCAGGGGGGAAAAAAAACCCACCTGACATACTATTAGAAATGTGTTAACTGAAGGGAGCCTGGGACCCCTCTGAGCCTCCACAGGGAGTTCTCCTAAAAAGATAAATGCTCCCTGTTGAGGAATCACAGCAGACAGTGTCCTAAATTATAATTTCCTGATATAAATCACCACAACTTCAAAGATCTCCTTCACTATTGCTTAACAATCCTTGAACTCCTCTTTTGTTAGCTCTTAATACCATTTTCCAAGGGGCCCTAACCTTGGTCTCTTGCCCTGACACTCAGAACATGACCCCTTCCTTTTACCTCAGTAAGAAACTATACTGTCAGTCACGCCTGCTTTCTTCTCCCCTTTCTCACAGGAGGAAAGGTTCAGTGTGCAGTGTTCGAATTTGCTCTCGCCTGACTCGAGTTGGTCTCAGTTCACCAGTTATCCTTCTTTTTGTACCTTCAGTCATTTCCAAGCTTCTGACCTCAACCCCTTAGCTGACACTTCCCCATCCTAAACTACAGTTCCTTGGTCCTGTATTTCCCTTCAAGTTATTCTCTCGTATATTTCTTCCATTTGTAACTAAACTATTCTTAAAACAATAGCCTAAAGACATTCACCTGAAATTTAAAGAGACAAATGATATTAAGGATATAGAACAACTGAAACTTTACATTTTGCCAGTGTGAGTATAAATTAACATGAACATTTTTCAAAACTGTCTTGTCGTCATCTACTAAAGTTAAATATATGCATACTCTGTGACCCAGGATCTCCAAGATACCCAACAGAAAATGCATATCTATGTTCACCAAAAGATAGTACGTTAATGCTTAGAGTAGCACTGGTCATAGTCAAAAACTACAAACAATTCAAATGCCCACAATCAGTAGATTGGAGAAATAAATAATGTATATTTATACAACAGAATATTCTACAACAAAGAGAATGCTGCAACAATATGGATGGATTTCACAAACACAGTGTCAAGCCAAGGAAGTCATACCCGAAGGGCACATGACTGTGATCCAGTGATGTGATTTATTATAAAGTTCAAAAGCAGATACAATCTTTAATGTCACCTATAATGTTAAAAGTCCAGTTACTGAAGGCAGAGTAGATAGGATGGTGACCACAAAAGGGCACAAAGGGACTTCTTGGTTGCAGTTAATGTTCAACTTCTTGATTTGGGTACTGGTTTCATGGGTATTTGTGAACATTCCTCATCCTATACACTTATGGTCCATGTGCTTTCCTCTGTGTATTTATATTTCTGTAAAATGTTTATATTAACAGAAGAGACTATAATTGGCTGTATCCTCTTCAATTTATAGCAGCCTTCCACTGCTGCTTCTTGAACTCTGCAACATTCAATACTGTTGTCACTCACTCGTTGAAACCATCCACCATTTGATTTCCATACACATTTTTCTCTTTTCATCTTGCCTTTCCATTTGTTCTTCATTTAGTTTAAATTTTTAAGTTTAAATATTTGTGACTTTGAAATCTCTTTACAGAGAGAACTTTTTCCAGACCTTGAGGTTGTTTTTGACTACACCCTCTCACCTGCCACCCTTCTCAAATCCACCCCTCAACCCTGTAGAATTTACCATCTCACTCTCAGACCCTTCTCATCCTCACTTCCCCTGCTTGATTCAGCTCTCATTATTACTTTTCCTGTACAATTGCAAAATGATCCTAAGTGCCCCCATTTAATCTGTTCTCCCTCATTAATTAAAACATAAGACCCTATCATTCATCTATTTCGTGCTAACATATCCATTGAAGGTAAAGTCTCATTTTCTTAGGACAGCATACATACTCAATTCCTGATGTCTGCATCCTGCTCCCTTCACTTCTGCTACACCTCAGTCTGTTTTGCTTTTTTTCTCCTACTCTTCCTTCCTCCTTTCCTTTCTTTTTCTCCTCCTCTCTATATCTCCTCCCTTTCACATACACAAACACACAGAAACACAACAGGACTACAGCCATTCTAAACAGCCATTCTAAACAGAGTTCTCATAACTCTCCTGACCATGTCTCTCCCTTACCTTAATTACTCCTTCCCTAATTTAGTCCTGTTCATCCCTTAAGATTCATCTTGAGGATCAGCTCCTCCCAGAGCCTTTCTTATATCCTTCCCCAAGACAAATGCCCCTCCTCTGCACTGCCTGAGCACCCTATGCATACCTCTTTATTGTATTCATTAGACAGCATTGTAACCATGCTTCTGTTTCTCTCCCCCTTACACTAGTCTGTGAAGTCCCAAAAGGCAGAGACTACTCATTCATTCAGTCAACAGATATTTATTGTGTCTGCCTCCTAGAAGATAGGTGTTGATGCTAGGTATACAGAGAGAACAAATAAATACAGTCCCTTACTTTTATAGGTTGTTGGGGGGGGGGGGGGAGACCTATTAAGTAAGTAATCTCACAAATCCATATTTATAAGTTGGGATAAGCATAATAAAAGAAAAGTAAAGCTAGGAAGAGAGATTTTAGTGGGGAACTGATTTAGGTTGGGAGATCACATTTGAGAAATGACATTGAAGGTAAAATCAAGAGGAATAAGTGGGAGTTAAGCCAAGAAGGGGGAAGAAAATTCCTGCCAGAGGCACATACAGGCTCTTTGGTAGAAAAACGTTATCCATTGAAGGAATCAAATGGAGGCTGTGACCGCAACATGGGGGTAGGTTAGAGAGACAAGCCGGGGCTGAATTATACAGGCCTTGTCAGGCAGGGATGAGCACCTGGATTTTAGTCAAAGTGCATTGGAAAGCCATTAAGAGGCTTTAAGCTGGACATGAACATCGTTAGGTATATGGTGTGTGTATGTGTGTGTTTTAATTCACTCTTACTGAAAACAGATTCTCCTGGGGAATAAGAGTTGTGTAGGGGACATCAACTAGGAGTCTTAACATAATCCAGGCAAAAGATGATGGTGATGGAGACAAGAACAGTGATAGAACTGAATGAGTCACATGTATTTAGGGTTTTTACTCTGTCTCTTCCCTGTGCCTGAGATGCTCTTCCCCCCAATCTCACAAGCCCTCTGTTATCATTCAGAGCTCACATCCATGTCTCCTCTTCATGCATTACTGTGCGCCTGGCATTCAATACGGGACATGGCATATAGTGAGTGTTCAGTAAATACTGAATGTGTGAATGTACAATATAAATGCATTATAAGCCTATAATTTGGAGGAGCTAAGATTTGGTAATTTGAATTTTATCCCCAGAATCTTATGCAGTATCTAACAAATGATGCTCAAATTACTTGTTAAAGTATTAACTCATCTTTCTCCTTTTCTCTCTTGCTACTGCCATTTCCTTAGTTCAGATCTTCATCATCATGTGCTCAAACTAATGCAGCAGCCTCCTGGATGTTCCCCCTTGCTTTCAGTCTCTTCCTGTTTCTTTTTTTTTTTTTTTTAATGTTTATTTATTTTTGAGGGGGAGAGAGCGTGAACAGGGGAGGAGCAGAGAAAGAGGGAGACATAGAATCCAAGGCAGGTTCCAGGCTCTGAGCAGTCAGAACAGAGCCCAACGCAGGGCTAAAATTCACGAACCATGAGATCATGACCTGATCTAGAGTCGGATGCTTAACCGACTGAGCCACCCAGGTGCTCCAGTCTTCCTATTCCTAATCCAGGCTCCATGTTATTGCTATTACTTTAATAAAACCCCAGTCTCATCCCAACTAAAGTCTCTCTTGTTTAAAAAACAACCAAAAAACCCAACATGCAGTACTTTCCCTGCTGCCTACAGGTAGAAGTCCAAATTCTGAGGCATGTCATTGAATCTGATTCCAAACCTTATTTTCAGACTTCATCTTTTTTCCCTTGTGCACCATACTCTGCTCACACAGGTCTATTAGCCATTCCCCCTGTGCTTTTGGTAAGGCTGTTGACTCTTTCTAGCGTCTTCTCACACTGGCTGCCCAAAAATGACAAAATCTCCCTCTCTCCCCTTCCCCTTGGTGAAGAACCATGGCTTAGCCCTATAATTACTTCCTTTGGTATTCTCATACAGGACTAAGTGCCAGTAGTACTATAGCTTTTGTTAGTTTCTTTTAAATTATAGATGCCATTAACTCCTCTACTAAATTATGTTTTCCAAAAGAAAGGAAACCTTTGACTTTGTTTTTCTTTGAATCTGCAGTATCTAACATAGTAACTGTTACAGAGGAACTCAACTAAATGTTCTGGGTTTTTTTATTATAGTAAAATTATACAACATACAACTTACCATTTTAACTACTTCTAAGTGTACAGTCTGTCACATTAAGTACGTTCACATTGTGTGCAGCCATAAGACCATCTATCTCCAGAACTTTTTCATCTTCCTTGACACTCTATACCCATCAAACACTTAACTCCCCATTCCCCTTCCCCACCACACCCCTGGCCACTGGCAGCCACCACTGTACTTTCTGTCTCTCTGAATTTGACTTCTCCAGTTACCTCATATGAATGGATCATACAGTATTTGTCCTTTTATGACTGGTTTATTTCATTTAGCATGTGTCCTCAAGGTTCATCCATGTGTTAGACTTTTTTTTTTTTTAATTTTTTTTTAACGTTTATTTATTTTTTTGAGACAGAGACAGAGCATGAACAGGGGAGGAGCAGAGAGAGAGGGAGACACAGAATCCGAAACAGGCTCTGTCAACACAGAGCCTGACGCGGGGCTCGAACTCATGGACCGTGAGATCATGACCTGAGCCGAAGTCGGACGCTTAACCGACCAAGCCACCCAGGGGCCCCTAGACTTTTCTTTATAAGCCTGAATAATAGTCCATTGTATATATATACCACCTTCTATCCATTCTCCCATCATTGGATACTTGAGTAGCTTCTGCCTGTAGGCTATTGTGGATATTACTACTTTGAACAAGGGTGTGCAGATATCTGTTTGAGTCTCTGCTTTCATTTCGTTTGGCTATGTACCCAGAATCAATTAAGTAAAGTATGTTTTATTTTACTAATGTGCAAAGCTGGTTTTTTAATATAACTTGGTCTGTGATGAGCATTTATTTAAATGTTTAAAAACCAACAGAACATCCACTGCCTTCTCTACAGGGTACCAGCCGTCCTTCACACTATCATGTTTTATGGGACGATAACTGCTTTACTGCAGATGAACTTCAGCTGCTGACTTACCAGCTCTGCCACACTTACGTGCGCTGTACACGATCTGTTTCTATACCTGCACCAGCGTATTATGCTCACCTGGTAGCGTTCAGAGCCAGATACCATCTCGTGGACAAAGAACATGACAGGTAGTATAAAAGCACAACAAATACAGATTCTCACCCAAAACCAAGTATGGGTCAGCATGTTAGGCTTTTCTTGCAAAATTTCTTTTAAGTGTTTCCATGTATGTGCCTCTCTGCCACAAGCTGTTAGAGGACTCAGTGGTCCATATGAAAAGGAACAATAGGCAGAACTGACTACCCAAGATAAGGGATCCGTTAAAATGTGCACTTTAGGCTTATTAGTATTAGAATGGTATAGTGATTTAGTTGCTTTACCAGGTTAATTCAAGGGAGAGATCATTGCTAATAGACAAAATGATGGGATGTCTGAGATTTGCTTCTAAACAATCCTGGGGAGGTGAGAGAAGTAAAACAAAATTGGCCTTGGGTTAATAATCATTGAATCTGGGTGATAGAAATGTTCATAATGCCAGCCTCTCTTTTTTTAATATAAATAGTTTTGAAATTTTCTATGAGTAATATTTTCTAAAATTACTACATCAGAATAGGGTTTGTTTTTGTGTTCATTGCCACTTCTCTTACAGTGCTGAAGGAAGTCATGTTTCAGGACAGAGCAATGGACGAGATCCACAAGCTCTTGCCAAGGCTGTACAGATTCACCAAGATACCTTACGCACAATGTACTTTGCTTAAAAAGTCCAAGAATATTCTCTGAGAGGAAGAATTGAAAAGATGCATCGACATAGAGCGTATGTTTCCAGTGGAGTCAGTTGAGTGGGAATGCCTCCAGCCATACAGCAACCAACACTGTGTGGGGACCAGGGTCTGATTTTTATGTTAATATAAGGAAGATTGTTTACTTCATCAAGGAACACAGCACCATTATGCAATATGAAACCAGCCAACTGCTTTTTTGTGCGGTCTCCTTAGGAAGTATCGCCATTGTTTTGTTTTCACTTTCTTGTAGTCTAACCCTTTTAATGCCTTTACCTCAAGTTGCTTGGCAGCACAACTATCTTTGCAAAAAAAGTACAGAAAAAGTAAATGACGGTTTAAAAAAAAAACACACACACCTTACATGAATAATCAAAGTGATTGTTCACAATTATGTGTGCAAAAAAATTAATGTGCATTCGTGTATTCTTGTGAAAGGTATCTGTGTATATTTTAAATATATACATGTATACTTCATATGCATATATATCTGGATCTACACTGACAGTAGATATATATGTGTCTGTGTGTGTATTTTATAGTTCATTCCATCGGGAAACTTTCTTTCCCTTTTATCATCCTCCCACCACCACTTTGATTTCTCTCTACCTCCCTCGCCTTCATCACCTACATTTTTTTTTCCTGATGCTACCAGTGACATTCAGATGTTCACGTATCTGGTTCATTTGGATATGAAGCATGGCAAACTAGAGTTTTATTTTTATTTTGCACACCCTACTCCTGTCTCTGGTCTCATACACAATTCTAAGTCCTCAACTCTTGATATTGCTTTCTTAAACAAAATTATTATATATATACACACACATGTATATGTATGTATATATATGTGTGTGTGTGTGTGTGTGTGTGTATATATATATATATATATATATACGTATATATATATATGAAGTTTCTATGAGAGTGTCTGCCCACTCCTGCTCTGAACTTAACATTTGCCATTTGTGCAATGTGTATATAAGCAGTAGCAATCTTAAACTATTATTTTTCTTTAGTTTGTTAAAGCTGCTATAAATATAAAACTTTGTCAGAAGTTGTAACTCAGAAATTTCTCTATAACTGATATGTATTCTAAAGCCTTCTGTTGCTATGGGTTATACATGAAAATCCCTTACAGCTTTCATAAAGGGCAAATATTTTAAATGATTGAAACTCTTTAGGGTTGAGGCCTCTGAAATTGGGTGGAGAGAGAGAAGGGGTTGCTGAGGGTTTTTTTTTATTTTAAATTTTTTTTTTTTTTTTGCTAGTTTACTTGTTGCCTCTCATACCTTAATGTGATTTTCATATATATATATATATATATATACATACATATATATAAGCATATATATATGTATGTATATATATATACATATATGTATGTTTTGAAGTACAGCTTCCTTTTATATTTATTAGGATAGTGCTTTAATAATTAGAGAACTGTATTGGCAACATCTTTTATAGAAATGTAATCATGTTTATTTTAAGAACTGACAACTTGTTTTGCTGTCTTTTAGTGCAATAAGCAGTTTTAAAGGAAAGGTGTGTCTGTTTGATTTCTTTACCACAGATAGTGGGAGAAACAGGCACCTCCATAATTTTAAAAGGGCAAAGTAATACAGCCTTAATTTCAGAAGGAAAGTTTTGTAATTTTTCAAGTTTAAAGAATGTCTTTTAAAAATCCTAATGAAAATGAAGGAAGTTATATTTCCTAAATGAGTCTGATCTTAAATATTAGAGATAGAGTTGAACTTTGATTTAAGAAATGACAGTGAATAGGGGCTTAGTTGGTGGAGCATGTAACTTTTGATCTCAGGATCATGAGTTCAAGTGCCACTTCAGGTGTGGAGCCTACTTTTTAAAAAAATGACAGTGAATAACTTAACATTTAGAAGACATTTAATATTTTGAAAATAGATCATGTTTATTGAACAATCATACTGGTTAGGTGCCCATTTTCATTTACTAAAATTAATTAGGAAAATGTAAAATGATATTTTTAAAACATTTTTTGCCAATTTATCACCAGTGTAACTTTCCTTTTAAAATTAGGGTTATGGTGGCAAAGGAGGTTAGGACTGATCATTTTAAATGAGTTAAATCACTGAAATCTGGAAAAGGTTTTACAAAACTTCTGTTTTATTGATTTTGTTTTAAGGTATTGAAAATATTATAGAGCTGTCAAAATCAAGTTCATCAGTAACATTGGATTCAGGGGAGCTTAGCACTTTGTAACTCATGAAAATTGCATTTTAATTTTTTTTTTTTTTTTTTTGCACTGGTTCAGAGTGTAGATACTACAGATTGTTTCCAGTGGGCATTTTAAACCTTTCAGAGTTCCATCTGCACATGATATCAAATGGATTAGCTCTTTAGTTTCTCTCTTACCTGTAATCCACTCTTATTGCCAATTTACTGTATTTTGAGCCTATAATCTGAGCCCGTGTCCTCCAACAGGTATGAAATATTTTGTTCCTCTGCCAGAAAACTAAGAAAGTACTGTATTTTGTATGTTTATTATTACTGAAGTGTCTGAAATGCAATTTACAACACTGTTTCAAAGCTCTTTACATGAAGTAATATTTGTATAGTATATACATTTTTTTCTCCCAACCCTGCCCCTCTCCTCCAAAAATTTCCTATAAAGCATGTATTTTTTTTTTTTTACATTAAAATTTCACTGAATATAGTCAGGAACATGAACAAGAGAAGAAAATAGTTTATCCTTGATTGTTATATGCTTGCTCAGTATGAGTAAAACACCTTCCTTTACCAATGGGAGCTACACAGACATGTGGGAAACTATAGGGCCCAGGGAAGAACTATAAGATACCATTTGCCTATTTAGTGCTTCACTTCATTTTCAGTTGCTTAGTTTTCCATGTGGTAGAATGAAACCCGTAATTTAAATCTGTTTGGAAGGACTTTTACTGAGGAAAAACAAAAAACAAAAACGTTTTTTAATATAAAGCTTTACCTTTGAAGTGAGTTCTTTTTTAGGGTTTCTTTCTTACAGTTTCAACATTGCTAGTTTAAGGTTGGTTAACTTGAAAGAATATGTATAGTATATTTCTATTTTGCTTACTAACAAATTGGTATATCAAACTTAATTAAAAGGAACCTTGTGCTTAGAATTTTAAGATAAAAGACTAAGTGGCAAATACTTTTTGAAATTTGTTTTAATTATTATTGCACTCTGGTGTAGAATTCCTGATCTTTTTTTATTTAAAAAAAAAAAAAAAAGATTGTTTTGAATTTAAAGGTCATGAAACTCAACAATGACCTTTCTGTTCCTGCCTTTGCTCACTAAACTGTATAATGAATGCTAAATTTTGGTCTGCTGTTTTCTATGATGCATAAGATTTACTTTAAAATGTCAGTCCCAGCCACTGGTATAATTGATTTTCATATGAAGAAGAGTTGGGAGTTTAATGTATATTCTGGATGGCAAATGTGTCTGGGTAAAGTGCTGATACATGTTATGACAGTATCAGGTTACTGGCATTGAGGACCATACATTTATAATACTATAGCTGCTATATTTATTTAATTAAGTAGAGTCTGACATTTACTGCACTAAACAATAAGGAGATGAGCAGGATTGGAGGCTAGTGTTAAGACACACACCCTTTTTTCCTAAATAAGATTAAGAACATGAAATAATAAGGTAACAAAGGGTGCTGCCATTTTAGTTTCAATTTAATATCAGGATACGCTTTGTTTTAGAAATGCAGATTTTAACTTTAGCTGTTTTGCAAAAGGGTACCTCAACCTCCTCAGTACTGGTTTTTGGCATATTTTCACAGAAGTACAGCTACCCTTTATTTTTTCTTAATATTTTACCTTTTAACAAGTTTCTCAGAAAAAAAAAAAAAGTTCTTATATGGAAATCTACCTGTTTGTAATCCATTAATTTATTTCTCTTTCTAGAAGAGTCTAGAAGGGATTCTAGTAGGAATGTACCGGGTGTTTTGGAAGGCACTAGATAAAGATTCATCTCTACTGTCTAGAATAGGGACTCCTAGCCTTCTAAAGACCTATACTAGTTTTCCAAACTAGGTTCTTTGATGACCCACCACTGCCTAATGTTTACTTGTATATTCTGTAATGGATTTTAGTATGACAGACTGCATGACAGGCTTAGTCCTGACAGACTTAAAGGAAATAAAATCTGAGTTGCCATTCAGTAGAAATGGCTGGCAGAGGATCTCAGTGTTTAAGGAAGAGGTGAACAAGCAGAGTGGCAGTAATAGATCTGAAGCAATTAGATGGATTATATAGGCCAGGAATTAGAAACTGTTGGTAAAGGAAGTTGATGAGTGTTTTCAGAGGCTAACATATATTTGCCAAGGGTGGTGATTTTTATGAAATCCATGAATCTAGCCACTTGGATTCAGCTTAGAATATTTTGTAGTCCTGCTTTTTCAAACTTGATAGAAATATTTTGCCAAAAAGCTTAACTGAAAACTCTGTATAATTTTTATTCAGGATCGTTAAACCTGAGTTAAATATTTGGTTAAATCTCTCTTAGATGTTCTCCTATTGAGTATTTTTAAAAGACAGGTTGTTCCTATCAGTAACTTCCTACTTAAATTACCTTTTAGGAGTTATCAGTCAAGCTGCAAAAAGACATCATTGGCTTGGCATCTTTATTTTGCCTTTTTTATCCATACAGAGTTTTAATCCTTTGCATTCTTTTTGAGAATTGTTAGATGTCTTAAAGCTTCAATAATAATAGTTGGGAGGCTTTATAGATAATAGATATGGATAGATCAAGTGAGGCTTCCCTGAGTGGTGGTATAACCCTGACTCTAAAGTCTGTCTTTATTTTCCTATTCCCCTCCCATTTGATCATATAAAGCACTTTCGTGATTCTATAGGAGTCAAAAATAAGCCAAGAATTGATGTGTAAAATTAGTACAGAAATGTGAAAGTAAGGGTTTTCTCCAGAAAATCTTTTTTAAAAAATTCCTGCTTATACTAAGAACATTCTTGATCAATGACTGTTAGAAATACCATGATTAGTAAAATGTAAGCTGACTCTCAGGAGGAAAAAAAATCTCTCTCCCCCTCTTCCTCCCTACCATATATATCTCAAAGGGAAAAAAATATTTTTTGACTTTTTCCTGCTTTTAAAAATGGTACATTTCAGTTTATAATTTTCCCTGTCGGTCAAAATAATTTTTTTTTTTTAACTAACATAATGGTCAAAGCTTGTGCTAGTATTACCTACTGCTAGTTGAATTTTATTTTTCTTTACCCAGCAAAGATAGTACTCTAGATTTTTACATTGTACATTAAACCTCAAGAATCTAATGCTCTTAAAGTATGGAGAAGCTAAAGATTTTAATTTGGATTGAAGATAGAAAAATAATAACTTTAATATGGAAGGTTGAGATTTACCAATAGCAAACCCTATTGAATTATCAGGTAACAAAGAGTGTGACAAAATTAAGATCCTATTAATTAATCTGTCCACCCATTGGTCTCCCTTCCTTTTTGAAATCAATGTCTGAAGCAACCAAAACCTAATGTTGTATCTATGTTAGTGTCTCAGTAAAGCAAAGATGTTCTTCAGGGTAGATGCTGAGTTAAATTGTTAAATCTTTTTTTAAAGCAAGGCGGTTCTTAGAAAGTGCCTTTTCAGAAGATGGTGCTGTAGATTTTTATTTTTCAAATAGCACGAGACTAAAAATTTAAAAGGTAAATTATTTTAGAACTCCAAGAGTGTGACAGTTTCATATAAATAATGTTATTCGTTGTCCTGAATCTGGTCCAAGGAACCAAGTAAAGGTTTCATTCAGTAAAATATCTAGGTAAATGCTCACCAAATGTATTTTGCAAGTTTGAAAAATAAATTTTTAATAGAATTAACCCTTTCAGTTCTCAGCTGTGTTGAAGGTAATCTGTAAGGTGCATAAAACAGCAAATCTGCTAAACTTTTTAACAAGAGTATGGGTATAGTAACAAGTGCCCAAAGGGAAAGGTAACTTGCCAGGGAACTATATGTCATAGCTACCTTTTTTTTTTTTTTTTTTCAGTATAGATTGACCCTTCTGTAAATATCTTTTGGCATCCTTTTCTAATTAATATTTGTTAAAGAAGACTGCTTATATGTAAAGGAGAGCCAAGTCATCATGGAAATTAGTTTAAGAGAAAAAGTAAGTGACTATAACTCTAACTTTAGGAAAATTTTCTTTTTTAGGCACCAAGAAATATATGATTCCCTCTTTTTTCTACCATGGGGCAACTATGAAATATGATGACAGTGCATCTAAAAGGGCATGACCAGTTAATTAGAAATGCAACATGAAAAATTGGGCTTTGGAGGAACTAAGCAAAATGAACCATTCATACTTACTAGAAACATAGTAATCTACCAGAAAGCAGTTTTCCCCTGGGCTTTTTACTCTCCTAGTAGACAACAGTAAATGATCACCTAACCAGTTCTTGCTTGTGAATTTGGTGAGCATTTCTCCAGAAAAGAATTGACGTAAAACAAAAAACACCACACCTCAGTAACCTTGTATGCTGCATTATGTAACAATGATAGTAAGATTATATCGATTGTTTGGAGTGTACTGTGTCTGTTTGCAAATATACATGCACATTAAACTTTTTCATTTTTTATAATGTCTTAATAGCAATTATGAGTTTATTTTTTTAGTATTAATTTTTCTATTGTGATGTTTATATTTATTGGCAACTTGTGTGCAACTTTTATATTTTGCTTAGATGTTGGTTTTAAGGTATTTTATTTTTATAGATATTTCTAGCTTTTCCTCTTTCTTTGTGATATTAGCAAAGATTAAGATGGAATGTTAATATACCAACCAAAACTACTAATTCCATAAAGTCTAGAATTTGGATTTTTACCAATAAACCATTAACACTATTTTCTAACTTAGAATATTTAATGTTGTTTATATAGTGGGCATTAAAGACAGTCTTTAGACAGATTTCTAAATGTGGAGGGGGAGGTGGGGCTTTTCTATGAGTTAGATTTCTTTCCCTTAGGTAGCAAACTAACACTAACAGATTGGATTTATTTTACCTGATCTGCCGTTTTGGGGCAACTTGTCAATTAAATGATTGTTACGTTTCTTTTTTTACCTTTAATTACATTGAAACTAATTTAAGTGGTCACATCACCCAGCATTAGGATTATGATATATTTATAAGCCTGGGAAGCAAATAACAAGTGATCCAGAAGTCATTGATAATTGACTTTGAAATGAGATTTCCTTCCCCACCCCCATAATTATATTATATGAAAGATATGCTACCTTGATCTTTTCCCTAGCATACTTTCAAAGCTGATTCAACCCGAGCATCAGTGAAGAAACAGAATTTAAGTGGCTAGGTAGAAAATTGATAGCAGCAGAGTAATACAGAATTTCAGTTAATTAAAAATCTAAAAAGAGCTTATGAATGCAAATTAATTGGAAGGCAGTGAAAAGTATTTATTATAGGATATTAATTTCAAACAGTTATGCTCACTCCAGTTTCCTAGTAAATAGATCAAGGTTATTTGTTTTGGCACACTAACTTTTTACAAAACCGTGTGAAAAGAGTGAATTCTCTTAAGTAAGTAAAGTACTTCCATAGTATTTTTACACTGTGAATTTGTGTGGTAAGCCATTTTTCTGTAGGTAAAAAGTAAACTTTATCCCATCCTCTGAGAATTTAAAACTCAAATTTTAAATTTAAAATTATCAGGGCTTAGTGTATGACATTTTGCTGTACTGTAATCTGTTCTTTCCACTGAGGGAATAAATGAGAAAGTTTCAAGTAATTATAATTGGGGAAATGTTATTTTTATATTATGTAAAATTTCACAATTTAAAGTGAATCAGCATGTAATTTCATAGAGACATTAGTCGTATCACTTTTTCTGCATTTTTTGCCAGTTACAGTAGTGTTGTTGTTTTTTTTAATTATGAACTATTCTAAGCTACTTCCTTCACCCCCACATCAGGTATTAATTGAAGACTGGTACTCTGATTATAGGAATTTGTTGCAACTAAATAAAAATTAAATATGTTTCAAGCAGTCAAGATATATTTTTGTTGCAAGTATAAGCCACCTCTTAATATTTATTATGCTTTTAATATTAATAGTTTTACTCATTATGTTTCAACATCATCCTAGATTGACAGGCATGTAATTCTTGTTGACCCAACATTTTTAAGGCAACCTCGAGTAGAAATAGTCCTTTCTTTTTTTTTTTTTTTCCTTCCAAAAACTCATAAGAACCTGACACATAGAGCTTATTTTGCTCTTTTAACTGTTGGCTCTGTAAATCAGGGCACCTGGCATCAGTACTGAATTACCACAGTGGAGTTACTTGGTGACTTGTTCCTGGTTTATAGTCCACCTCCTAAGAAAGAAATACTTGTGCAGTAATAGTTAATCCCGAAAAAGAACTGTCTTGAACAGTCCTATTTGAGTAGAAAACAGATGGATGTGTTGGTCATCAGAACTTTTTTCCTGGTTTTGGTTTTATTATTTCCCAAAATTAACTATAATTTTGTGTTTGAAGTTTAAAGGCAGTGGCCAGATACTAGAGAGGGAGATTACTCTGGTATTTAATGCGTGCAACTTTCCATCCTCATTTACTCTATGCTTTAATTGGAAGGACAAACAAAATTCCTTAATTTGGCCTTTTAATATTTTTAAAAACCAAACAAGGAAAGACTTCCTACTGATTGTTGCAGATATGGCCATCCTTACTCTGAGAACCTGTGGAAACAGGAGGTCTTTGTAAAGAAATGCTCTGGTGAGATTGTGAGGTGTGTGTAGTGAGATGTGGGAAAGGCTTCTTTGCTGGGATCCTTAGAAACCTTACAGCTGTTGTGGTATCTGCCTTGGTTCTCACACCACGTTGTAAAAGAGGGACTTGAACTCACAGAAGAGACCTGAAAGAGTTCTCTGTAACCTAAATTTATTTTCTGCTGTTGTCCCAGACCTCAATCTGTATCTCTTCTTGTTAAGTTAAAGAAGTCTTGGAAGTTGCTTCTGAATTATAACAAATTAAGTGAAGTATTTATCCTTAAATGGAGCTATGGCTTGGCTACCAATATGGCTTTTCTCCTTTACTTAGAAAACACCAATGAAACAAGGTATCCTTTCCTGTAAAGGAAATGTTTTTGGTAGAAGCTTTGGGGAAAACATGGATACATTGTGATGAAGGGGAAGTCTCACCTCCCATAGTTCAGCTAGGTTAGTGGATACAATTTAGGCCCAGGGTGCTTAACAAAAGGAAGCTTTGGTTTTGGTAGGTACAGATTTGGATCTCCAGTGGTAATTAATTGCACATATCTCCCTGGTTCACAGAAAGGGAATGTTCTCATATTACTGACAACAACCCTCCAAATGTGCATGTGCTCTTTCTCTAATTCAAAAACCAGGAATAGTAAGCACTAAGAGAAATTTTCTAATAGTTTGTCCCTAAAAGATTCTTCAAATGTTTTTCAGGGGCTTTCTCATTTCTTAGCCCAGGGTGCAACACCTTTCTCCTTTCTAAAAAAAAAATTTTTAATGTTTATTCATTTTTGAGAGAAAGAGACAGAGTGTGCGTGGGGGAGGGGCAGAGAGAGAGGGAGACAGAATCCAAAGCAGGCTCCAGGTTCTGAGCTGTCAGCACAGAGCCTGATGTAGGGCTTGAACTCAAGAACCATGACCTGAGCCAAAGTCAGGTGCTTAACCAGCTGAGCCACCCAGGTGCCCCCTTTTCTTCTCTTTAAAAAAGGAAGGAAAGAAAAAGGATTTAAAGGTCATTTCTTACAGAATTCTGCTATAAGTAAATAATAGAGTCTTTAACATACTTAGGGAAGGAGGATCACACACAAATTATAGCTTGATTGAGAGACTATCTGAGCACTTTTTTTTGTTTGGGTTCCAAAGTTTTTCCTTTTTTTTAGTATATGTGCTGCCGAAGCGAGCACAAGGTTTTTCCTTTAAACAGACCATCCTTTGATTTGCTTTAGTGCCATCATTCTGTTTTGTGACATAATTGATGTTTTATGCCATTTATGAATTGTGTAGTTCTTCTCTCCCTACCCTCTCCCATACTCACTCTCTCTCTCTCTCTCTCTCTCTCTCTCTTAAAAATAAAGGGGAGGGATAAAGCAAAAAGATAATAATGAGAATCATTAGAACGTAACTTCAGTTTACAGATGGTAAGAAACCCTAACTCTGTTCAGTGAAAATTAAGATTGAAAAGTGTTAGTTAATGCTGCAGATATTATCTCTAGCCATAAATTAATTTTTGCCAACTAGAGAGTGATAAAGTAAACAGGATGTGTATCTGAAATATGTTAAAGCGATAAAAGAAAATTATTCTTGAAAGTACTGTTTCAACCTTCAGTAACGGAGATCCCCATATTCTTAAGGCAAATTAATGTAGCTTCTGGTTTTAATGAATGAGCCAGACTGATTTAAACTCTAAAATGCTTGTAATTTTCATTCTGACATGTGTCTTCTTAAATATATAAAAATTATATTGGATGAACACTAGACTGTTCTTTTCCCTTAATGTACATATCATTTACATAGATATCTCTCATATGCCTCTTGATGTGTGCAGAATTCTATATTTTAAAAAAAGCCTTTTTTAACCCAATTCCTAGTCAAGCCTGAGCTATAAAGGAGAAAGTATAAGGTGTTTTCGAATGCAAGAACTTTTTAGAAGATCACAAATGGAAAAAGACTGTTGAAAAATGTGTTGCCTTTTAGAGTAGAAAGGGCTCTAAACATGAGCCAGAGACTTGGAGTTTGGTCAGAGCTCTACCACTAACTTGCTCTGTCCTTAGGCAATTTCCTCAATCTCTCCAGGTCTCCTTTCTCCTTGTAACATAGTAGTGATAATACCTGCCCTCACCTACCTCACAAAGTTGTAAGAATAGGATAAAGTTTGTGACAGTGTTTGAGTTCTCCGATATTCAGAAGTCCAAGACCATAGAACATTGTTGTATGAAGGGTTCATTTCGTTTGCCTCTATGAGTATCTTTAATAACCATGGATCATTTTATCAAACAGGCATAAGAGAAACTTAGGACTTATCCTGGTATGATATTCACTTACAAACATAATCCTGTTTGTTTCTCCCCTGCCAGATATCCAGGCTAAATTTTTCTTTATAATAATCTTGGGTAAAAGCGTAACTTCAAAAACCAAACTCCTTTTAGTGGTGCTATGGCAGCTGCGATTGTATTTTGAATTAGATTAATGTGGTGAAACTATCAGATAATCAGAAATTAACTTTGCCTTTGCTTTCAGGCATTTTTGCTACATGTTGGCATCAGAGGCTGATGTACAACCAGATAGTTATCCCTTTGTTTCTTGTCAGATTTTTGGCACCTTTTTTTGGAGTAGGGGTTAGGTTTTAAGAAAGAAAGTGTGCTTATTTCATTCATCACTTTGCAGTGTTGAACCTTGCTTTCCAATCACCATGTATCTGTAAAAGCTGAAATATAGTAAAAGTTTTCTCCTTCATTTTAATTCAGTTCTGAGCATCTGCAGGTGATATCAGGTAGCCTGTAGTTGGTGTCTGACCCAGTTATCTTTACAGATCATTGGTAGAACCTTCACATTTGACAGGCTTACCCATTTTTCTGGACAAAAGGGGCTCCGGTTTCTAGGAAGTAACAAAGGGCACATCATCACAGGTTGTGTAAGCAATTGCCTTTTTTTTTTTTTTTTTTTTTTTTGCAACAGACAAGCTTGGTTTTTGTTGTTTTTTGTTTTAAGAAAAAAAGGCTGCATTTTAGGTACACAGGGTATGGGTGCATTCAACACTTATTTTAATCAACAGATGCTGACCTCTCCTGTTGTGGCAGTTGGACTTTTCCAACTCATCACTAACATGGGTGGTATCTATCTTAGTTTTATAGGATAATGAGAGTTACAGGTACTGAAAGTGGAAAGTTGGGGAGATTCAGGCTTGGAAAATGAACAAAAGTCCACCTTGCTGAGTGAGATAGCTAAAAACATTGATATATCAGGAATACTTTTAATTAAGCAATTTTTGCTGTAATGTGTCGCTTTAATATTTCTCTTTAGTTATGGACCCAAAAGTATTACTGTGTCTTGTGAGTAAAGATCATTCTTGTGGACTAGTATATGGATGCATACATAGGCTGTGAGAAGCAATGGTGTGTGTGTGTGTGTGTGTGTGTGTGTGTGTGTGTGTGTGTAAACTATGTTTATAACACTATGTGTATTACTTAAATTTATATAGAAAAAAATGTGTTTCTTTAGTGTTTTGAGGACTAAAATTGTAATATAACCATTCCAGTGTAATCTGACGACTCACTCTAGAGAACATTTATATTACACACAAATGCACACCCCTAAAGCATTGCTAACTGCTCCCACTTTAGATAATTGCTGCTTTTTTTAAACCCTAAGTAATGGAGGAGGAAATAGCACTCTTTTTAAAGGGGCTTTTCTGAAAAGTCAAATGTAAATACAAGACATGTGGGGAGGGTGGGACCACCTGCAAATATCCTGCAGATGGACAAATAGCCTTTTAAATTTTACTTTTTAACCATCTTGACCGTGTGTGCCTATTTGTATTGCAGATGTGAACTATTTTTGGGGGTTGATATCAGTATGTTTTGAAACTGAATTATTACATAAAATCAGAGTAACCTCTTTCTCCGTCCTCCTTTTCCACACTAACTATTCTTGCCAAATATTTCTGCTGATACCGAGGTTCAGCATGGTAAAATGATGGACTCTAAAACCTCCTTCCTCATCTTCCCCATCCTGTCTTACACCTGGTCTGGCCTTCTATTTTTTGTTGGCTTTTCATAAGTAAGAACAATTTACTGTAGCGATATAAAGACTGCAGAATTTCAAAATGTTTATCTATAAGCCTTCCTTTGTTAATGTTTGGTTACACAGTAACATCAGTTGAAACAGTGGAGTCTGAGTTTGTAACATTCTTTAGGACTAGATAAGATCTTGAATGATAATGAAACTTGACTGCCACGTTTTATTAACAGGAAAGCGGAGGTGGGAGCAAACTACGATATATATGTGATAAGTGTACAATTAGAAATACCAAATGCCGAATCCTATCACTGTGTACTTGGGGGGCCAGGCTTTTGGATTTGGTTGTCATTTTAATTCCTTGAAGACTATATGTAATTATGCTCAGCAGAAGGCAAATAAAGTTTTTAAACAAAAGTGCTTCTTTTGGTATTTAAAGTTTGGTAGCAAATTTTCTACTTTGAGTTAAGTTACCTTCCCCCCAAAAATTACTAGAAAAACCTTAGGGTTGAGGTTGAGAAGCTTAAAGAAGATGCTTTTTAAGCAGTTGTCACTTATATATTTTATGTTAAAGAAATTGTCATAATTCTTCCTGAGCCAAACTGTCACTAAAATGTCCCGTGACAGAACCACTCCTCTTTTTTCTGGCATTCTGCATATTGGAAGGGTTCTGTGTTGTATTTGTTTTTTAATCCTTAATTTTAAAAAAAATTAATGGTTTTAGTGTTGCTTAGCTTCAGTTTGAAGTGTAAATTTCACTAATAATTGCAATAAAAAAGAAAAGCTTTGCTCCAAACTTTTATTGTGTTGGTCATCATTACAGTTCTCCCAGCTTAGGTAAAGGGAGCCGTTGTGATGCAGTGAAAACGATTGAGACTCTAAGAGTCATGAAGTCCTGGGTTCAAACTATGATTGTGTAACACTCTGGACAGGTTGCTTGATGCTTTTAAATCTCAGTTTCCTCCATTAGAAGAAGATAACAGGGCTTTTGGGACATTAAATGAGATGATCCCTCTGACAATGTGCTCCTTCCTTGCGGCTAACTCACTACTTTGAAACAGTCCAGCTTAAATATGAAATCTTGGGGTCATGAGTTTGAGCCTCATGTTGGGCGCAGAGCTTAAAAAACAAAACAAAACAAAACAAAAACCTCGTCCCTTCATAATCTCCACTAAGCCAGTTTATGTCTTCCAGAACATCCCTTCTTTCTCTTATGTCTTCCTCACTCCAGTCTTCTCCCAGCTACATGTCCCCAGACTCGGTACAACCCTAACAGTACTGTTTGTTCTTGAAGGACCTTGTTACCAACGCTAAAAAAAACTAGTTAGCTTACTAACAAATGCTGATAGGTGACACTGTATGTGTCAGTAGACAAGTTTGACAGTTGAAGAGAATCACTCTACTGGGAATTTTGCCCAGTAACTACACAGGTATAGGAAATTTTTTAAAAATCAGTAATTATAGCCAAATGCATACAGTTAAATGGAAATATGTGTAGCAATGACACAGAGACCATGCTCTGAAAAATCACAGAGGCTCTAATGTAAGACAGGCATAGAAAAGTGGCATGGTTCTCAAAGCACACTTCAGTCGGCCTGCTGCCATGATTGTTTAGGGAGACGTGAACTGGACAGAACAAATAACCAATTATATTAGAGTTCAGGGGCTTGAACTTTCTTCATAGAAAGGGGTGCTCAGTGCAGTACACTTAAGCATGTGCAGAAATGAGGTGGCAGTCCAAGAGTCCAAGGTGATTTTGCTTTTGGGGGGTCGTGCCTCTTGAACTTTAAGTTCTTGTGGTTTCCGTTGTCTGATCACTTGCAGATTCTTCATAGTTGCTGAGACTTGCATACCTTGCAGATGCTTCCAGAAAATTAACTAGGTTAATCTGTCAATGCCAGGAAAGGACATGATCATTTTTATGATATTTTATAAGATGTTTTTATCATAAGGGGGACTGAAATCTTTAGTCTTATCTGTAGAAGGAAGATGATTGGATTCCTATCTTCCATCACTTTTGTTACTTCTACAGTATCCACGGTTTACAAAGATCATTGCAACACCTTTACTCAGCAGCCCTTTTCTCGTGCTTGTCTCTATGAAAAGATCTTCCTCTAAGAATAATGCTTGAGTTCGGGGCGCCTGGGTGGCGCAGTCGGTTGAGCGTCCGACTTCAGCCAGGTCACGATCTCGCGGTCCGTGAGTTCGAGCCCCGCGTCGGGCTCTGGGCTGATGGCTCAGAGCCTGGAGCCTGTTTCCGGTTCTGTGTCTCCCTCTCTCTGCCCCTCCCCCATTCGTGCTCTGTCTCTCTCTGTCCCAAAAATAAATAAACGTTGAAAAAAAAAAAAGAATAATGCTTGAGTTCAAAATATGTCTATAATTATAAACAAATCAGACATATTAGAGGCTTAGGATTATGAAGCCTAATATGACATCTGATTCTCAACTAAAACAAAGTGTAACAGACTTGCTAAATGGTTTAGAAATAGCCCAAAAGTATTTGAAACTGCTAAATGTACACTATTACTCTGTCTTTACTGTAACATATCTTGCTAAATGGAGTTTGCACATTATCTTGTAAACACCAAGACTGAAAACAACGTAGGAGTCATTTTTTGATTTGGGGGCGGGGGGTTGGTACCCCAGGTTGGGAACATAGGAATAGTTCTGATGCTGCACCAGACAGGATTTCAGTAACCACCATCATTCAGGCATCATTCAAAATGTCCTTTGTATCTTATACAAATGTAGCGTTAAGGTTGTTATTTTTTTAAGATTTTTTTTTTTTTTTAAGTAATCTCTGTGCCCAACATAGCACTTGAACTCACAACCCTGAGATCAAGAATCACATGCTCCATTGACTGAGCCAGCCAGGCACCCCAACAAGGTTGTTTGACCATGTTTATATATTTTGTTTTGTGAGTTTAATTTTTCTAATTTATTTTTTTTTTAATTTTTTTTTCAACGTTTATTTATTTTTGGGACAGAGAGAGACAGAGCATGAACGGGGGAGGGGCAGAGGGAGAGGGAGACACAGAATCGGAAACAGGCTCCAGGCTCCGAGCCATCAGCCCAGAGCCTGACGCGGGGCTCGAACTCCCGGACCGCGAGATCGTGACCTGGCTGAAGTCGGACGCTTAACCGACTGCGCCACCCAGGCGCCCCTCTAATTTATTTTTGTACTTTCATAGAGATTTTATATTATGAAAGTTGGTCATCTGTGGTATCCTTCTGAATTGTGTTTTTAAAAATCTAGTAGGAGGTGCTATCTAACCCTTTAATTACAAAAAGTATGACTGTTGTCTACATTAAGGCCCTTTAGATACTGATTTGGAAATCTGGGGGCACCTGAGTGGCTCAGTTGGTTGAGCATCTGACTCTTGATTTCTCAGGTCATGATCATGATCAGGTCATGGGATCGGGTCCCACGTCGGGCTCTGTGCTGAGCGTGCAACCTGCTTGGGAGGGATTCTCTTTTCTCTGCCCCTCTCCCCCACTAGCACTTATTCTCTCTCCAAAATAAAAAAGAGAAAGAAAAAACCTGCACAAAAATGTAACATTTTACCTTGAGTATGGCGAGCTACTTTCCATTCATTTTAACCGAGAGATTTTTTTTCTTATGCAAGAAGAGTGAGCTCTGAGGATAAGAAGAGAAAATCAAGTGGAAGAAAAAACAAAACAAAAACCTGTTTCAACCTCCAGGGCAAATCAGCAGCAGCTCTGTAGTGGAACCAGTAGTCATTTTTGATTAATGTGCTATGCGAAACTATTAGCCTCACCTAAGTCTCTGCCCTGAGGATCTCAGGACAAATGCCAGACCAGCAGAAAAGCAAACTGGAAAAAAGAACGGAGTCAAACGGTTCCCTCTGGAGTAAGTAATAAATGTACAAGCAAAGAAATACCTAAGTGAAAGAGGCCACCTCTTTCCACCCACTCCATGTTTAAAAAAAAAAGAAAAAAGAAAGATGGGGGGGCCCCTGGCTGGCTCAGTTGTTAAGAGTATGTGACTCCTGATTCAAGCCCCACGTTGGGCATAGAGCTTACATTTAAAAAAAAAAAAAAAAAAGTAATTTCCTCTGGGACAATGATACCCAACTCTGTTGGCAAATAACTCTTATATAAAACCTCAAGATCTTCCACCAGACCTTGGAAGGAGGGTTACTTAACCGTACATAGCCAGACCCAGTCCCAATTTAAAGCAAAACTCTTCTAATGTAACACCAAGTTGTTGCTTGAAAAACATTCCCGCAACCACGGCTGCCACATTCTAAAACAGCGATTTCCAGAGTTTAATTCACTAGTAAACACCTTCAGTCTTTGCTGTCATTTGCCAGGCATGTTGGTAAGCTGCTTAGGACTTCACTTTGATTATCTACGTATGACAACAAGATGAAAAAAAAAAAGTCTTCAAATTTGTTCTTTGTTTTTTCTGCTTAAGAGGGGAAGAAAGGCTAAAACAGAACAGCTTTTAAGATGTTCAGTTTGGTTTTCTGCATATTGGCAACAACTGATATTTTAGTATGCTACTAAATAGGAAAAGATGAATGAAATTATCATTCACCCTGTGAATTATCTTTACATCTATTTTCCTCTTAGATTTAAATTAAATAGAAAACAACCTCAAGTGAACACCAAAATAGGAACTGCTGTTTTCTTAGAGATACGGCCACTTGAAAGAAAAAAATAAGGAAAGATAATTTATGTAAAATCTCTCCAGAGAAAAGGAAGTTAATGATCATGGAGAAATTATGGTCCAGCATTCAGGTAGTTTATAATGTCTACAAAGATCAAGCAGCATAGTAGCATACCTCAGTAGGAATGGCTTGGGCAAGCGTACTAAGTCATACTGTATTTGTGTGTAGGCATTGGAAGCGCCTGCCACGGAAAGATACTTGCACTTTGGAAGACAACACACAAAACTGGTTGTGCAGGCAATATAGTTACATTCAGTAGCTATAGGGGTACCTTATCAAGATTTTTTTCAAGCTTATGTATATTTTGAGAGAGAGCGTGAGCAGAAGAGGGCAGAGGGAGAGAGAGAATCCCAAACTGACAGCAGAGAGCCTGACATGGGCTTGATCCCACAAACTGTGAGACCATGACCTGAGCTGAAACCAGGAGTCAGACACTTAACCAACTGAGCCACCCAGGGACCCCGAGATGCTATTTTTCGTATTAGAATGAGATCACCCAGGGGCGCCTGGGTGGCTCAGTCGGTTAAATGTCCGACTCTTGATTTCAGCTCAGGTCATGATCTCACAGTTTGGTGAGCTCGAGCCCCATGTCAGGCTCTGTGCTGGCAGTGCAGAACCTGGTTAGGATTCTCTGTCTCTGTCTCTCTCTCTCTCTCTGATCCTCCCCACTCATGCTCTCTCTCTCAAAAGAAATAAACATTTTTTTTTAAAGAAGCTCAGCTGACCATTCTTTTATTTAAAGTTTATTTTTGAGAGAGAGAGTGCATGCTCACAAGAGTAGCAGGAGGGGGTGGGCAGAAAGAGATGGGGACAAAGGATCCAAAGCAGGTTCTGTGCTAACAGCAGAGAGCTGGATGCGGGGTTCAAAGTCAGGAACCATGAGATCATGACCTGAGCCAGGTCGGATGCTTAACCAACTGAGCCAGCCAGGCACCCCAATTAAAGTACTTTAGAACATTGTTCTGATTCGGTAGAAGTTGTACTCTCTGAGGATTTGAATCATTGGAATTCACTAAATTAGGTAGTCTCTGACATTTACTGGAAGGAGAAAATTGAGTACAGAGAATATACATATTATAGTACTTCACAGATTTTGAGAGAAAATGGCTTGTTGTTGCCAAGCCACTTCATGTCTCCTGTGGCTAAATCTCAAATCACTTTAAAAAAAAAAAAACTTACAAGTTAACAGTCTTCTGCTTCATGGTTTGTTTGTTTTGTTTTGTTTTTTTTCACATTAAAAATAATGTCTTCCTTCATTGTATCTCTAGTATCCTTTAAAACCCATGAGAATGCTGAATGGATACTTAGGTTCTTTAACTTTGAAGAGAAATAGCAGCCAATTGAGGAACACCACAACTAGACATGTGCCAGTCAAGCTCATTTTCTTCCTCTTCATAATATTCATACGTGATGTGGCTGCTTTATCTAAGAGCAGCATTCCCAGGGTAATGCACATATTAAATAGGGAACTGATGCATATTTCTTCCAGAAACTGAGAGTAACCCACTGCATGGATATAATGTATAAGACCTGTACGAGGATCCCTTTGAGCATATGGGGCTCTGTTTATATGTGTCCACCTGAGACTAGATATCATCACGATCACAAAACACAGAGCTTAAAGCTGCCCACAAGATTTTGTTAAAAATAAATTCCCTATTTCATTTCAATAAATGCACAATTCCCCCAAAAAGAGCCCCTGCTTGGAGGGGTCGTGATAATTTGTGGGCTTCCTGACTCTGATGTTGGCCTTTCTTAGTTCTCTCAGCAACCCAGGCAGCCATTTGCTCAGCTGGGATACCCCTTCCCTCCAAATGGTAAATGTCATCTGACATAAATTTCTTCTTAGCAGAAAAGTGGACACTTAGAAATGACATCAGCTGGGGCATCTGGAAGGCCTCAGGGCTTTCATCATAATCCATCATCACAAAAACAAAACAAAACAAAACAAAAAAAACCTTTCTGTTGAATGCCCTGGAGTGCTGCCAGGACTGTGCCAAGATCTGAAATTCTTCAGCAGTTTTGCTTATTACACATGATCTAAACTGCAATGGTAAACATCACAATAACAGTGGTTTTTGGTGTTTCTAGTACAAAATGATGGCGGCTGGGTGGCTCAGTTGGTTAAGTGTCTGATTTTGGCTCAGGTCATTATCTCACAGTCTGTGAGTTCGAGCCCAAGTTGGGCTCTGTGCTAGCAGCTCAGAGCCTGGAGCCTGCTTTGGATTCTGTGTCTCCCTCTTAATTCTCTCTCTCTCTCTCTCTCTCTCTCTCTCTCTCTTTCTCTCTCTCTCTCTCATGCTGTGTGTGTCTCTCTCTCAAAAATGAATAAACGTTAAAAAATTTCCAAAATGATAGAACATGGCATCACTCATTCTTAACACTCCATTTTTCTTGGTCCAATCCATCAGCTGCCTGACCTTTTCTGCTAATACCTTCTTCCTTTGGCCAGGATGTGCAGGAACTTCATGAGTCATGAACACCAAGGCCACCATCATAGTCAGAGATACATGCCAAAGCCACCACCATTCTGCCATATTTGTTTACTGCTTTCGGTTATAAAATGTTTCAAAACATAAACTAAAATTTCTTCATTTCTTCCAGCAATTAATTTTTCCAAGACCTTTATTTCCCTGTCTTCTTTAACCCTAGTAAAAGAGCAATATCACAAAGTCCCATGCATGTCTGGTTTGTGAGCTATATATTAGAGTTTAGAAAATACTCTGTGGGGAAAAAAATATATATTCCATGGTCAGGAAGTTTGGGAAATGTTCTAGCCCCAGTCTTCCTGGAGCACTCCAGACTCACATTTCTAACTGCCTGCCAGGCAGCGCCTGGATCCACCACAAGCACCCCAAACTTCCGAAAAGCCAACCTCATCTTCCCCTTACCTACCAAGCTCCCTTGGTTCTCCCCTCTTTCCTCTGTGGAGGTATTTATCACACCATCCCACCAATCACTGGGGTGTTAAAACTGAGGACTCTTCTGGGACTTCTCTCTTTCCCTCATCTGTCAAACCTGAGCTTGGTGCCCCAGCTCAGGTTTGATAACTGAGGGTGGCTCAGTCGGTTGAGCATCTGACTTTGGCTCAGATTGTGACCTCGCAGTACCTGAGTTTGAGCGCAGGATCAGGCTTGCTACTGTCAGCATGGAGCCTGCTTCAGATCCTCTGTTCCCCCCCCCCCCCCATCTCTGCACCTCCTCTGCTTACACACTCTCTCTCAAAATAAAAACATCAAACCTGAACTTGGCCTCTGGGGCAGATTGCCTGGGTTTGAATCCAGGCTTTACCACTATGTTATGTGACCCTGGGCACGTTCCTCACTTCTCTGTGCCTCAGTTTTCTCGCCTGTAAGACAAACATGGTAATAGCACCCACCTCCTAGGATCATTCAGCACAGTCCTCAGAAGAGGACCAGGCCAGCCTATGGGGGAGAGAGAGCATCCTTGCCTCCCTCTCAATTTCCAGAGCCACCACTAGAGGCAGTGTAGAGTTGTAACAGGGAGAAGGTGAACCTGAGTTTCCATCCCTGTCTTTTGCAGTGCCAGTCTCCAGTTGCCTCTGAAAACGGGGATAGTGCCTACCTCCCCTATTAGTTATCAACATTAAATGTCAACATTTCCCAAGGCCTAGAACAGTACTGGCATGGTTGAATTTTTTCCCTTTTCTTTTTAAAAAAAATGGTTGGATTTTGGACGTACCTGTGTGGCTCAGTCGATGAAGCAATAGACTTTGGCTCAGGTCATGATCTTATGGTTGGTGAGTTCAAACCCTGCATGCCGGTCTCTGGTGTCAGCGTGGAGCCTGCTTCAGACCTTCTATCCTTGTCTCTCTGTTTCTCCCCCCGCCCCCACTCACACGCATGCTCCCTCTCTCTCTCAAAAATAAAAATAAACATTAAAAAAAAAAAGGTTGGATTTTTGTAATGTATAGAATTTCGTTTTTGTTATTATTATTATTTTGAGAGATAGAGAACGAGTGGGGGAGGGACAGAGAGAGAGAGGGAGAAAGAATCCCAAGCAGGCTCTGCACTGTCAGTGCAGAACCTGATGTAGGGCTTGAACCCAGAAACAAACCAGGAGATTTGGTTTGAGCTGAAATCAAGAGTTAGGCACTTAACCTACTGAGCCAACCAGGCACCCCTCTAGAATTATTGAATCACTATATTGTACACTTGAAATTAATAGAACACTGTATGTTAACTGTACTGGAACTAAAAGACCTGAAACAAGAAAAAAATGGCTGGATTTTGAGCTTTGCTTCTAACACCCCAGTTACCTCCCCATGGATGCGGCCTCTCCAAATACAAGCATCATTCCATCTCTGCCATCAAGCAGATGGATGCACTTCTTGGGCAAGACAGGACCAAATGAATGTGGGTCAATAATGTTGAATATATATATATTTCTGGAAGGTACCTGACGGGGATTGAGCCTGAGCTGGAGATTACTTTTTTTTATGTACTGTGTGTTTGTGTATGTATGTATATGTGTGTGTGTGTGTGTGTGTGTGTGTGTGTGTGTGTGTATACACACACACACACACACTGTAGACATATATAAAATAGGTATATATTTTTACCATGTCGATGCATAACTTTTATCAAAATATAAATGTTTAACGTGTAAATGGAGTAAACGGGATATCGTGATGCCCTCCTCTCGACCCCCCACCCCCGACGCCCGCCGGCCGCCCCAGCCCTGCGGCCCCGCTGTCCTACTTCTCGAGCCTCCCGCCCCTCGGAGCCGCCCCGCGGCGGCCAACCTAACAGCCAGTGTAGGTAAGGCGAGCGCGGAGGGCGGGTGCCTAGCAACCGGGGGCGCCAAACAGAGGCGCTTGGGACGCGAGGCGGAAGTGCGAATAGGGCTGGAGGTGAGAGGACTAGTAGCGGGGCGGGTAGGGGGGGCTCTCACCCAAGCCTAGTTCCCTCCCTGTCCCCCGCCTCCTCCTTTCTCGATGCCTGCTCCTGGGTATTAATTCAAACCAAAGATGAACATACTGTGGGGGGCGGGGGGGAGGGCTGGGCTGGGACCTAGACAGACCCCAGCTCCTCCCAATCCGAGCCCTCACACACCCTCCCTTCCTCCTCCCACAAAAGGCGGAGGTTGGAGGTGGGACGACCTTATGGGGAGGGAGCCACCCCCCCCCCGCCCGCCCCAACTCCCTAATGCCAACCTGTGTTCCCTGCAAAACTAAGTCGTCCTCGCCTTGGATGGAGAACAGGGCTTCTCCTCTTAGAGCCTCAGGGTCCTGGCCCAAAGCTGGGGCGAAAAAACAAAAGAAAGTTCCACACAACTTGGTTGCTGGAAGTAGGGGTGGAATAGATTAAGGGCTATTTTTCCTGCTAACGGCCCTCCCTCCAACCAGCCCCACTAAGCATTTGGTAACACACACACACACACACACACACACACACACACACACCCTGAAGGATTCCATTGTCCCCTTTCACCATTTTCCAGGACCTGCAGGGTCCAGGAGTTTGTGCCTGTGGGTGGATGGATGGGTGGGAGGAGACTTGGTGAATACCTCCCACAAAGCTAGTAGAGTCAAGGCTGTTCCCAAGCAGGGTTCCTGCAGGGAGGGGGCTGGCACAATAAGGACAGAAACATGTCCTTTGGGCTTTTGATCCAGAACAGGATCCCCTGAGTGGTCTCCTGCAGCCTCATTTTCCCTCTCCAGCAGAGGTGGGTGATTGGAACAGGCCTGGGGTGTTCTGACCCTTCAATCCCAGCACCATGGCCACGCTAAGCGTCAAGCCCAGTCAACGCTTCCAGTTGCCGGACTGGCACACCAACAGCCGCCTGTTGTCCACCAATGCTGAGCGGCAGCGAGATGCTTCGCACCAGATCCGCCAAGAGGCCCGGGTCCTCCGCAATGAGACCAACAACCAGGTTGGAGGCCAGAGCCTAGTTGGGTGGGCAATGGGGAGAGCCCCAATCCCACACCCTCTTTATCTGTCTTTGTCTCTTCCAGACCATTTGGGATGAACATGACAATAGGACTCGACTGGCAGAGAGGATTGATACGGTCAACCGTTGGAAGGAGACGCTGGACAAGTGTCTGACAGATTTAGATGCTGAGATTGACGCCCTAACACAGGCAGGGAGCCAGGGACCCTGCTGCAAAGACCTCCCCACCCTCCTCACTTTGGGATCCATGCACCCAAAGTTATGGGAGTCCTGGGCAGCATGTCCATCTGAGTCACCCACTGGCCCCTCTGCTAAAGTGGGGATGAGTGCTGCTTCCCAGTGGATGGCCCCACTAGCGTCCTGTGCCCTCTCCCTTCTAGATGAAAGAATCAACAGAGCAAAACCTGCAGGCCAAGAACCTGCCTCTGGATGTGGCAATTGAGTGCCTGACCCTTCGAGACAGTCGGCGTGACCTTGATGTGGTGAAGGATCCTGTGGAGGAAGAGCTGCACAAAGAGGTGAAGGTCATTGATGCCACCAAGAAGGCCTTGCAACAAAAGATTAGCCAGGCCTTCCAGAAGCTCTGGTAAGGGAGCTGTATCATTCCCATGTTCCGCTGCACTTGAAGGCTGTGTGTCTTACGTGTGAAACATGTATTGTGGGTAGTGAGCAACTGGCTCTCAGGCTGCCTCCTGCCCCTGCTGTGCCCCCAGCAGAAACCACTCGCTGATTTTAGCACTCCTTCCACCACCTGAGACACGGTCTCAGAATGCTTCCCGTGACCCGGCTTTAGGCAGCCATTGCCAACTAATTGGGAGCATGAGAGATGAAGCCTATTTTCCACCACTCCCAAGTACCTTCTTGTGAGCCTCAGTGGGTGTGTGAGCCTCAGTGGGTGTAGCTACATACATGTGTCCCCGTGAGTGTGTGCAAGCATGTGGGTGTCACCATTTTGTCCGTAGAGAGCCCCTTCCAGCTGTGCTGGTCTATGTCTCTGCTGCAGCAGCTCCACTGTCAGCCCAGCTGGCCCATCCCTCATGTCCCTTCAGTACAATGGGGGCTATGTTCTGGGACCTTGGGGGGATGGTTCCTGATCGAATCTGGCCCTTCCCCAGCCTCCTGCAGGAAGTCCGACAGCAGCTCAACTCTGACCATCGGGACAAAATGGAGACATTGGACATTGACAGAGGCTGCCTCTCTCTCAACCTCAAGTCCCCAAACATCTCTCTGAAGGTTAATCCCACGCATGTTCCCAATGGGTAAGAAGTGTGTCACCCAGTTTCTCCTCCCCACCTCACAGGCCATACTCTTATGACCCCAGTGTCTCCTGCCACCCACAGCTCCTCCAGCCTGAAGCAGTGGGATGACTTCAGCCAGTTCAACAAGGACCGGGCAGAGGCTGAGATGAAAGGAGCAGTAGAGCTGAGGGAGGCCATCGCCCTAACTATTGCCGAGGTGCCTGGCCACTCCCCACACCCTGTTCTCCCACAGCTAGTTGGTGGGCCAATTGTTCCTGTTGGCCATGTGGCATGCCATCACCTCACCTGAGCGACTTCCTCAATGGCCATGAGCTTACACCCTCCCCTTGCCCTGCCTCCCCTGTCCTTCAGACCAACAATGAACTTGAAGCCCAGAGGGTTGCAACAGAATTTGCCTTCAGGAAGCGGCTGCGGGAGATGGAGAAAGTATACAGTGAGCTCAGGTGGCAGGAGAAGAATGTGAGCCTTCTCTGTTGAGTCCCTGGGGCCCAGATGTCCTGCTGTGGGATGAGAGCCCACAGGAAGCCCTGGACAGGGTGCACCATGGTGGGTTCAGCTGGTGGAGACCGGTCACTCTGTCCCTGCAGACCTTGGAGGAGATCGCCGAGCTGCAGGAGGACATCCGGCACCTAGAGGAGGATCTGCGCAGAAAGCTACAGAACCTGAAGCTCTGCCATACCCGACTGGAGTCCAGAACTTACCGTCCCAATGTGGAACTCTGCCGGGACCAGGTGCGAGGGCTCCCCAGTGGGGCACGGGGTCCCTGCTAAGGCTTCCTCAGGATCACCCCCCAGCACATGTTTCTGGTGGAGCAGGGGTGCTGGTGCAGTACCCAAACTCAAGGAGAGTACACTGACCTGGGCCTCCCAACCCACTCCCCTGCCTCTAGGCACAACATGGCCTCACTGACGAGGTTCACCAATTAGAGGCAACCATTGCTGCCCTGAAGCAGAAGCTGGCACAAGCACAGTAAGTTTGGGGAGTGGGCAGCAGGGGGAGGGAGACACCGCCCACCCACGGGGCCTTTTGCTGCCTTCTGGCTTCCTCGATGTCTTCCTGGCTGAAGGCCAGAGAGCTCTGCCCCGGCCTCCCAGGATCATGCAGGAGTGAGGGGTTGTTTGTGCCTCCTCCCTAGGGATGCTCTGGATGCTCTCTACAAGCACCTGGCCAGGCTGCAGGCTGACATCGCCTGCAAGGCCAACTCTATGCTGTTGGACACCAAGTGCATGGACACCCGTCGGAAGCTGACTGTGCCTGCTGGGAAGTTTGTGCCGGAGGTGGACACCTTCAGCCGTACCACAAACCGCACCCTGAGTCCACTCAAAAGCTGCCAGCTGGAGCTGGTGTAGTGTTAGGTGGCTGAGGGATGAGGGGAGGGTCAGATGGGAGATGGAAGGTGGGGGGGGGGGGGGCGTGGCGTGGAGAGAATGAATCTAATAAACGTGGTGGTTCTCAGTCCAGATGGTTTTCTGGTGCTGCAGCCAGCAGGGAGTGAGAGGCTTCCTGGCCCTCCTGTGTGTGGAAGAGCAAAGCTGAGGAACATCATCCCGTCCCCCCCCCACTAGCTCCTTGTTCTCAATCTGATTCCTTCCCTCCTCCCTCCTCAGGGAAGTCCTCTCTGGACTAGGCCAGCATCCCCTGGGCTCTAGCAGCGTGACCGCTCACCAACTTTGCTCCAGCTGGACCCTTGCCTGCCCTCCTGATGCCCAGGAGAGGCCCGGGGTGGGGTGGGGGTGAGGTGGAGGGGCAGGCCTGATGGAGCCAAGAGCTGGGACAGCCCTGGGGAGGGCTGGGATTGCTGGGGCCCAGAGCGAGGCTTCCTAAAAGCAGGCCACGGGAGCGGGGTGGGGAGGTGAGGGTTGGAGACAGTGGCCTCAAGGGCTGCTGTGGTCCGCTGGTCTGGCTCAGGGCCCTCCCCTCAGGGACCCTTTAGTGGCCGTGACGTTTACGGGATTATGGAGCTAAAAGCGGAGCCCAGGCCCAAACCAGTGATGCCGGACGCCTGAGCTGCGTCTCCGGGCCGCTGGGCGGCGCTGTGGGCGCGGAGAGACACCGAGGCTCCGGGCCGCTGGGCGGCACTGTGGGGCTGGCGGGAAGCGTTGCTCTGGGGCGCGCGCCGGCCGTACCGGAAGTGGTGACTGCTCCGCGCGGATGGCGGTGGCGGCGGCGGCGGCGATGACGGCGGCGGGCTGCGCGGGCGCTGGGGCGGCCCGCTCCCTCTCTCGCTTCCGAGGCTGCCTAGCCGGCGCGCTGCTCGGGGACTGCGTGGGCTCCTTCTACGAGGCGCACGATACCGTCACCCTGACGTCAGTCCTGCGTCACGTCCAGAGCCTGGAGCCGGACCCGGGCTCGCCGGGGAGCGCGCGGACAGGTGGGCGGGGCCGGGTGCACGTGAGGACGCGGAGGCCGGGGGTCCGCGGGGGCCTCGGGGCGGGAGGGACTGGCATCGGAGATAAGGCCGCCCGGGGCTGCGGGGGCCGGGTCTGGATGAACCGCAGGCAGCTCGGACTCAGCGCGTCGGAATTCGAGCCCCGGCTTCGCACGTCTCGCCCCAGCTCGCGGCCTGGCAACACCATCCAATCAGCCGCGCAATCCTGAAACCCCGGTGTCATTCTTCTGCATTGCGCCTGCTCCAGTGTATACGCCGCTGCCGTTTTTGCTCCTTCTACCCAGTTCTCCTGAATCACATTTTCCACACATCAGGGAGAACCCTTCTCCGAAACAGATGTGACGGGGGCCTCCACCGCAGGAAGCACTGCAGTGATTTTCCCTTACCCTCAGAATAGAAACAAACTCTTTAACGTGACCTACCTGGCCGGCCCTCCCCGACTCTCCAGTTTCACTTTCTACCACCCTTGGCCTTCTGCACTCGGCTCCTCTCACCCCAGCTCGCTCTAGCCCAGGCTTTTGCAGTGCTGTATGTATAAAGCCTGTCTCCCCTCCACTGCTCTCCTTGTGCAGCCAGGTCCTCCCTCATCCAGATTTCTGACCAGCATCATGTCTGAGGTCAAGCGGAGGATGATTCTTGGAGAGCATGTAGAACAGTAAGAAAAAGGGGCCATACTCAGAACGCTGAAGGAGCAAAAGGAGCTAGAGAACGAAATGGTTTGATAGGAAATGAGGCAGGGGGGCATGGGTATCGACACTGCCCAAGAGAATTTCAAAATGAGGACACTAGTCAGTGGTATCATGCTACAGAGAGGTTCAAGTCTGGTTTCGAAAAGCATTTTCAGTCGATGGGGAGCCTGGGTGGATCAGTCAGTTAAGCATCTGATTTCGGGGTTTGTGGATTTGAGGCCTGCATGGGGCTCTGTGCAGACAGCTCAGATCCTGGAGCCTGCTTTGAATTCTGTCTCCCTCTTTCTCTGCCCCACCCCTGCTTGTTCTCTTTCCCTCTCTCACTGAAAAACAAAAAATAAACGTTAAAAAAAAAAAAAGCATTTTCAGTAGAATGTTGAAACCTGGAAGTTAGATTTCAATGGATTTAGGAGGAAGTAGAAAGAGGAAAAAGAGTATGGTTTAGTATGATGGGAAAGAGAGCCAGGAGCCATGGTTGAGGCAAAGATAAGATGGAGAGATGGTTTGTAATTTCATCTTTGGTTTGATGTTAAGATGAAGGGACAACATTTTAGGTTAGCAGGTGTTTGAGGACCTTTTGGATACAAGTAGCAGAAAACTCAGGACGACCTAAGCAGAAAGAGAATTCATTGGGTGACATAACTGAGAAGTCCAGAGGTAGGTCTGGTTTCGTGCAGCGCTGAAATCCAGGGGCTCAAGTCACATCAAGACCCAGCTCCTCTCCTTATTCAGATCCACATTCTTCCGGGTTGGCTTCATTTGCTCTGGCAGACCCTCCCCGTGGGGTGACCTCAGCAGTTCCAGCAGAGGAAGTCTGTCTGCAGCAGCCCCAGCAGAAATCCCAGATTGCGTCTCCTCGGCCTGGCTTGGCCATCTATCTATCCCTGAACAAAGGAGTAGTAGGGTGTGCTATTTGAGGAGGCTGTTGGTGGTATGAACCTTATGCCCTAACCACATGGGCTGAAGATGGTAGAGAAGTGGCTCCCTGGGGACAGACTGGGCGCAGGAACCACACAAAGGGAGAATGGGTGTTGCTCTACCACACAGGGAGGGGTTGAGGGGACAGGAGAGAAGAGGAAGAACACGTCCCCTGAGGGGCTGGGCTGGATGGACTAGAAGAGGGACTCACTTGGTCAAGGGGTAACAAAAGAGTGTGGCTGTGGCTAAGAGGGCTGTTGACTCCTCTTCCTTGTGAAGCCAGGATGGGAGCCTCCTTAAGAGTGAAAGGGAGAAAGGGGTGGGGGGGCTGGGGGCTCACAGGGAGTATGCTTCCTTCTCTGTAGCCCTCTCCTCCTGCAGTAAAACCAAGTCCCAGTCTTGCTGGCTCACAGCCCACTTGAGACATCATATAACCAGTGTTGCTGAGTCAGAAGTGCCAGAGCCGTACTCCCGGGCACCGAGAAGGAGAAGCGGGGCAGATGGAGGGAGGGTCGACCCAGGCTCCAAGTTTCGGGGAGCAGTGGGATGTAAGAGAGACGAGGGAAGGGGCCTACAACGAAGGGCTTCAGATGCCAGGGCAGTGAATTTGGCCTGATCCTGAAAGCAACGGACAGCCGTTAGGAGCAGGAGAGTGAGTTGAGGAAAGTGATAGTCTGCTTTTAGGAAGAATTTTCTGCTGCACATATAGGCTGGGTTGGAGGGTGGGGGTGGTGGTGCAGGAGAGCTACAGTCAGGGCAGGCAGAAGGGAACAGATTTTCCTTCGGAAGTCAGCAGGTCATAACTGACTCAGAATAAAGAATTGCTAAAAATCCCAAGGCCTGCAGCCCAGGAAACTGGCTGGGAGTGAGAGACTGACTTAAGGCATTCTAGAACTGGCAAATAAAAGTGGGAGGCCAGGGGCGCCTGGCTCAATCAGTAGAGCATGTGACTCTTGATCTTAGGGTCATGAGTTTGAGCCCCACATTGGATGTAGAGGTTACTTTAAAAAAACAATGGCGCCTGGGTGGCTCAGTTAAGTGTCAGACTTCAGCTCACGTCATGATCTCACAGTTCGTGGGTTCGAGCCCCACATCGGGCTCTGTGCTGACAGCTCAGAGCCTGGAGCCTGTTTCAGATTCTGTGTCTCCCTCTCTCTCTGCTTCTACCATGCTCACGCTCTGTCTCTCTCTGTCTCAAAAATAAACAAACATTAAAAAAAAATTTTTTTTTTAAATAAAGGAGGGGGGCAGGAGGCCAAAGCCACCACCTTCAAGCCCTGCAGTGTGATCTCACCCCCACTCCCACCCTGTCCCTGCAGAAGCATTGTACTACACAGATGACACAGCCATGGCCAGGGCCCTGGTGCAGTCCCTGCTGGCCAAGGAGGCCTTCGACGAGGTGGACATGGCTCACAGGTGAGGGGGACAGGCCTGGGGTGAGGCAAAGCAGGTGGGCAGAATAACTGCACTTCTTGGCCAATAACTACGCTTCTTGGCCAGAGTGATGATGTCGGTGCATGCTGGGACCCCCACCCTCAGCGGGACACAGTAATGCTGTGGCTTCCCAAGCCAGAGGTGACAGCCCTGCTGGGACAGGCTCCTTTGGTCCCTAAGCCATCTTCTTTTCCCAGCAGCCAGCATTCTCTCCCAGCCCTGACAGGCATCTTTTCAACCCTAATCCTGTCTCCGTTCTCTCCCCTAGATTTGCTCAGGAGTACAAGAAAGACCCTGATCGGGGTTACGGTGCTGGAGTAGTCACTGTCTTCAAGAAGCTCCTGAGCCCCAAGTGCCGTGATGTCTTTGAGCCTGCCCGGGCCCAGTTTAATGGGAAAGGCTCCTATGGCAATGGGGGTGCCATGCGGGTGGCCGGCATCTCGCTGGCCTATAGCAGTGTCCAGGACGTGCAGAAGGTAATCCAGGTGGGCTGGTTGCTGGGCTTTCCCCTCCCTCCCTCTTCTCTGCAGGTTGGGTTCTGTGACAGCAAGTCTTCTGCCTCTGCTGCCTCTGCCCTAGTTTGCCCGGCTCTCAGCCCAGCTGACACACGCCTCCTCCCTGGGTTACAATGGCGCCATCCTGCAGGCCCTGGCCGTGCACCTGGCTTTGCAGGGGGAGTCATCCAGTGAGCATTTCCTCCAACAACTCCTGGGCCACATGGAAGAGCTGGAGAGTGACGCCCAGTCTGTCTCGGATGCCAGGGAGTGAGTATGTGGGATGGAGATAGGCTGGAAGGATGCTTATGGGTATGCATGCATTGCGGGGTCCTCTGGCCTGGCCACAATTTTAAGTTAATTTATTTATTTTGAGAGAGAGTGCACTCGTGTGTGTGAGCAGAAGAGAAAGGGAGAGAGAGAGAGAGAGAGAGAGAGAATCCCAAGAAGGTTCTGAGCTGTCAGTGCAGAGCCCAACACAGGGCTTGATCTCATGAATCGTGAGATCATGACCTGAGCCAAAATTAAGAGTTAGGTGCTGAGGCGCCTGGGTGTCTCAGTCTGTTAAGCATCCAACTCTTAATTTTGGCTCAGGTCATGACCTCATGGTTTTTGAGATTGAGCCCCACGTTGGGCTCTGTGCTGATATCGTGGGGCCTGCTTGGGATTCTCTCTCTCCCTCTGTCTCTGCCCCTCCCTGCTCATGCTCTCTTGCTTTCTTTCTCTCTCTAAAAATAAATAAACATTGAGAAAAAAAAAAACCTCACATATTTTTAAAAAAGTGGGGGGGGGGGGGCGCTGGGTGGTTCAGTTAAGCATCCCACTTCAGCTCAGGTCATAACCTTAAGGTTCATGAGTTTGAGCCCCACATTGAGCTCACTGCTGTCAGTGCAGAGCCCACTTCGATCCTCTCTCTCTCTCTCTCTCTCTGCCCTTCCTCCACCTTCTCTCTCTCAGTCTTTCTAAATAAACATAAAAAAAAAGGATGCTTAACCCAGGCGCCCCTGAAACCTCCCTTCTTGAATTGCAGACTCTTAGGGGGGATGGGAAGAGCCCATTTGCCTTGACTCTGCTTTGAGGCCCTTAGGGTACCAGGGAATTAAAAAAGCAACTCACTTCTAGCCCTCTCCCACTTCTTGTCAGGACATCTGTGCTGGGTGTCAGCCTGATCACTCCCGCCTCGCCCTCCCACACCCCTTCCCCTGCCTTCCATCTCTACCGTGCTGGCTCCGGCCTCCCTGAAATCTCACCCCTGACCCACAGGTTGGGCATGGAGGAGCGTCCCTACTCCAGCCGACTGAAGAAGATTGGAGCCCTTCTAGAGCAGGACTCAGTGACCAGAGAGGAGGTGGTGTCTGAGCTAGGTGGGTAGACCCCCCCCCACACACACACACAGCCGTCACCCTCAGGGCTAGGCCTGGGCATGGGGACAGGACGGGAACCTGGAGGCATGCCTGCTTTTGTGTTTTTGCCTGGGGCTGCTGTGACAGCAGAGCCAGCTCTAGGCAGTCCCTGTGCAGGGTCGTAAGCACAGCACCTTCTTGCTCTATGGCTCCTCTAGGGCTGCAGCACCTTCAGCCTTACAGATAAATGTCCCCAGAAATGGCAGGTGGCTGCTGGTTTGGACAGTTGGTGTTGATAACTGATGCTTATTTACACGGCACTTGTCCTGTGTTCTGGGCACCTTGCAGAAGACTTTACCTGTGGCCCATTTCACCCCCACACTAGCCCTGTGAAAGTCTCTGACTTCATTCCCTCTCTGCCCAAGATGTCGAATCCCAAAAACAGGAATCTTAGCCATTAAGGAACTTTTCTGATCCATGGCTAATAGGAGAGAGAGCCAGGATTTGAACCTGGGTAGTCTAATTCTAGAACCCGTGGTCTGAATTATGTCGCAGCTTGAAGCTGAGAGTATTGGCTTGGGGTGAGTGGCCAGAAGAAGCCTGGGGACATAGAGAGTGGGTGAGTGCTGTGTCCCCATACGTTGGCTTCCCTACAGGGAATGGCATTGCTGCCTTTGAATCTGTGCCCACCGCCATCTACTGCTTCCTGCGCTGCATGGAGCCTGACCCTGAGATTCCCTCTGCCTTCAACAGTCTCCAAAGGACTCTTATCTACTCCATCTCACTGGGGGGGGACACAGACACCATTGCCACCATGGCCGGGGCCATTGCTGGTGCCTACTATGGGATGGAACAGGTGCCAGAGAGCTGGCAGCAAAGCTGTGAGGGCTACGAGGAGACAGACGTCCTGGCCCAGAGCCTGCACCGGCTCTTCCAGAAGAGTCTGTGAGGGCCACAGCTGCTGGGGCTCCACTGTGTCCAGCAGGACCAACTACAGCTCAGATTGGAAACCCAGAGGCTTACTGCAGCATAGGTCGCTGCCTCCGTCATCCTGCAGTGTGGGTGGAGCATACCTCTGGGGCGGGGTCTCTGGGGGAGGTCATTGGACAGTGAGTGTGGAGGGCTGGTGCCTCCATGATGCTCGGTTTCCAGCTCACTGCAGAGCGTTGGGCAAGCCCGGCTCCTCGGGCACACGGGAGGGATCTGGACAGCTTTGATCTTGGAAGGGCATTTGTGGCATTTTCCTTTATTATCTAACACATGGGGTTGGGTGGGGGGCAGAAGTGATCAGCAGTAGTGTCATTTCCCCTTGTTGGGATTTAGCCAGTTTGCCGGAGAGCATGTCTTTGGACAGAGCCCCTGGGCAGTAAGTTTACATGGACCAGGGAAACCAGCACTTGCATCTAGCTGATCTAGATACATACCTGGCCCTTGACTGTCATGGAGCTTATTAACAGCTTCCAGCAGAACTCCCAGCAATAAAATTGTTGGTAAATCCTACCACTGGTTCCTAAATCTCTCCTGTGCCCTGGATTCTGTCCACTTCACCCCACCCTTGGCCTTCTCAAGCCTGGTGCCTCTTTATTGGCTCTGCCAGGAGCTAGGAACACAAGGCTGCCAAGATGTCAGGCAGATTCCTCCAGTTCTTCCAGTTGTCTGCACAGCTGGTTCATCCAGGATGGGCAAAGTGAGCATGATTTTGTCCTTTGGTCACTCAAAGTGGCCCAGGCAGTGGGCGAGACAAGCCAGATGTCCCTGGTTTCAAAGCCTGACTTCTTCATAGGTTGCTTCCCAAGTAGGACCCAAGAACAGGACCCCTGTAGGAGGATGCAGAGGGCAGTCTCTCTCACCAGATTGCCAACCATGGGGTGAGGAGGGTACATCGTGCCTGTGCCCTGCGTGGACTGAAGGCTGTGTGCCTCATTCTGTTATCTTGGGCCCCAGTCAAAGGCCTTGGCTTGAAAGATGGTTCTGTATACCATTTTGAGGAAAGGAAAATTTTAAAAGGGAGAAGACCTCTCCCCTCAAACTTCTGGGATATTTTCAGATTATTCTAGCCTCAGGGGAGAGAGAAGCATGCCCAGCTTTGCAGCTAACCTGAGGTTTGAGGACTGATGGGCAGGTCTGCTTTCAGCCAAGATTGTGTCCTGCCAGGCAGGGGCAAACCACAGGACTTCCCAGGACTTGGATTGTTTCAGGTTTGCTGCCCCATCCCTAGAGCCAGGGACCGATGCCTAGTGCTCAGCATGGGAAGCTGCGGGCAGGTGCTTTCAGTCCAGGACAGCACCTCCAGTTGTGCCTTCAGCAGCGGGCCTGGCACTGGCCCCACCCTCAGGATCAAAGGTTCATAATTTCATTCATAATTTGTATCAAATGTTGAAACTTGGTCCTTGGGATTCTGAGCCAGTTCTCATGCTCCCCCACCCCTAAGAGCTTGCAGGAATGTTCCAGGGAAGCTCAAACCATCTCCCCCAGCTCCAACCCCAATCACTGCCTTGCTTTGGTTGCTTAAAATGCCTCTTGGCATTTACTTGGTGCAGAGCCTTAGGCAGCTTAGGAGCATCCAGCATTTGCGATGTGGTGACAGAACCCATGGCTGGGGGCCTGGGGAGCAATGCATGCTCCTTGAGAGAAGGCATAGAACGAGAGCCCCAGAGAGTTCCCTGGATGCCTTATGAAATCCAGAGGCTTGAGATGCCTCCACATCAATGCCAGTTCCTGCACAGCACTGTTTTATACAACAGGTTTTATTGAGGTGTGTCAATACAGTCAATACTGCTGTTTTTCTTTTCAAAAAGAAGTCCTATGGTTTGTTTGGTGTTTTTTTGTTGTTTTTTTTTTTGATTCCCAAGTGCGTTTTTCCCAAATCTGTGACACAGGGCACATAATAAGTATGTAGAGAACTAAGCTTCATATACCAAGTTAGAAATGAAATCACTAATGAAAACATTTAAACCTTAATCTTAAAAAAAAAAACAACCAAAAAAAAAAAAAACACAAACCCTAGAAATCAGAATATAAAAATGCACCAAGGTACTGTAGTTTTCATAGTTAAAACTTGGCATTGTTTATCAAAGCTGGTCAGTTAAGTGGACACCTGGAATTAAAATCCCATAGACATTTCAGAAACATCAGCCACCCCTCCCCAAAGGCTTCAGGAATGACATTTAGCAGAAGCTCAGCTCTATGAAATAGCTTTTTCTGGCTCCCCCAGTGCCCTCCTTAGGCCCTGAGCAATGCCCCCCACCCCACCCCCGAGAGCTGATGAATTTCTGCCTATCAGAACCCCTCCCTGACTGGTCAGATGGTGGTGGCTTCCGCTCAGGAAGGAGGCTGAGCAAGGGACCCCACCAAGCTTGTTTTGAGACTCCTTCCTTCTCTTAGGTATCGGGGATCAAGAAATCCACCACAAACCCCAGCCAAAACCTATTAAAGTGTCACTTGGCAGCTTTGGGTTTCCCTTCTTTTGAAAGACAAAGCAAGCAGTCAAATGGCCTACTTTGTTGGGAGAAGTGGGTCGGGGAGGGAGGCCTGGCGAGAGGCCCAGGGCACCGCAGCTCAGTGAGCCAGAAGTCAGCCACCACCCTCCCATTTTCAGCATGGACAGTCTGGCGTTGGCCAGTACTGGAGCAGTGTGAGACCACACTGGGTGACCCAGGTTCACACTTGGTACAGACAAATGGGCTGTCCTGGGGAGAGCTGAATGGACAGGCCTGGAGCCACCGGGGGAAGTGGCCAGCTTTGTCCCAGCACTAATCTCTGCTTTATCTACTGAGCTTGAACTAGGGGATGGGAGGGGCAGGAATCCTGCCTATTTCCTACAGGTGGGGGCTCTGCTTGGGGAAAATGGCAGAAACATCCAGAGTCAACTCATCCCAAAGGGGCCTATTGGCACCCTTTTTCTCAGAGCCTCAGCCTTCTGGGCCCTAATCCTGCTTAGAACAGGAAATTGGAACCAGAGGGTAGAAGGAGAGGAAGCCCCCTCAGATTAACCCCTCTGGTAGACACACATACCCTCCACGTGGTTCTTGTTAAGGAGAAGCAGGCGGGAGCCTTCTTCATCCCAGAGCTTGTGTGTACCTTGTTCTGAGGGCCAAAAAAGAGGCTCTCTGCTTTGGGGACACTCAGGCTGAGTGTGGCAAGGACACCTTACAATTTTGTATGAAAACATCAGCCCTCTGCCAGCAGGTGAAAGGAGAGAAAGGGAGGACACTCGTGTTCACTGACGGTCGCTCCTGCCTCGTGCCTGCTGCGGCAGTCCCTAAGGGCCTGTGCAGCTGCCCTTACACTGAGCAGAGCCAGTTGGTGGGAGCAGGCTGGGAGTTGGAGATGAACGTGAAGGGCTGCCATCCTGCCCCAGGTCCGTGCCCCTCCTGTCACAAACCACTGCTCCTGTGGCGGCAGCTGGAGCAGAAAAGGGGCTGGCCATTCCCAGGAGCCTGCAGGAGGGGCCACACACCCTGGACAGGCCTGATGCCACAGCATCACCCTGGGATTGCAGCACTGGCAGGGTGTCCACACTGGCCACCTCAATGCCCCCCACCCTTTGCTTTCCCCCGAAAGCAAAAATTCTTCAGGGGACCCACCGTCATCTGCTGGAGGTCCCGGGAGAGCTGGAAGAGCCCCAGCCAAGATCCAAGGGTGGCCATGCCTCATTCCTTAAGCAGGTGCCATCCAGAGGCCAGCAGGAAGGGCAGGGCTTGGGCCCATGTCTCCCCGGGAAAATGGCATGGGGGGGGGGCACGGGCCCCTCTCAGCTCCGACTCTGAGAAGCAGCATCCTTCACCGCCCAGCAGAGCCCAGGACTCCCAACGAGGCAGGGGTCTCCGACAGCCAGGCTGAGCGTCCTGGGGCCCTGCCTGCAATGGGGGTGCAACCCCAGCACTGCACAGACACTTGGGGGAGAGGAACCCAGGCCAGCCTCTTCCAGGAACCACCTCAGCCTGCATGGAGGGAGAAACCGAATCCATCTCCTTGGGCCAAGGCCACGGCCGCCTCTGTTTCCGCGTCTGTTCAGCCTTTGGTTTTTTTCTTTAAATGGAGGTTCTTGTAACGGAGAAGGTCTCTCTACCACTAAAGAGGAGGAGGCCAAGGCGGCAAGGCCCCCGTGGTGTTATGTGGGGCAGAGCAAGAACCCTGAAAAGGAGGAGTGGATATACTCAGTGGAGTAGAGGCCGTTGGCCTGGTCCGACGGCATCTGCACCCAGACCTGGTCGTTGGGCCGCAGCTGGAGCACGGCCCCGCCAGATGCCTGGTCCAGGTAGCCCTTCTTGTATTCATCGTAGGTGTATGTTGCTGGCACGTTGTTCTTGTACAGGGCCACCCACACATTGGTGCCCTTGACGTGCACGTGGTAAGCAAAGTAGTAGACCCCGCCCACAGGGCAGGTGAAGATGCCAGTGGCTGGGTTGTAGCCACTGTGGCCATTGTAGAGAGTCCGGTCAAATTTAACAGGCATGCCGGAGGCGGGAAAGGGCGAAGTGAGCACAGCGGTGAAGGCAGGCGTTGTGTGGGCCGACAGCTCGCCCAGCCCAAACTGTGGCTTGCCCCCCTTGCCCAGCACAGCGCCCTCCACTCCACCATTGGGCAGGTGCAGGCCGGCGATGCCAGTCTCATCAAAGGCCCCGGGGGCTCCAGGGGGACCAGGTGGCCCGGGAGGCCCAGGAGGGCCAGTGAGTCCTGGGGAACCGGGGACCCCAGGAGGCCCTGTAGGCCCAGCCACTCCAGGTTCCCCCACTTTCCCCTCTCCAGGGGGTCCTGGCAAGCCCGGTTCACCCTTCAGGCCTGGCAGTCCCTGGGGCCCAATAGGACCTGCTGGGCCCTGGAGACCTGGGATTCCTGAGGGGCCCCTCAGGCCGGGCTGCCCAGGAAGCCCCAAGTCACCCTTCTGCCCCAGGGCTCCTGCAACCCCTGGTCCCCCAGGGCGGCCTGTGAAACCAGGCTCACCTTTGGGCCCAGTAGGTCCAGGGGGTCCATGGGCCCCAGGAAGTCCTCTCTCTCCTGGGAGCCCAGGTTTCCCAGCCAGGCCACTAGGCCCCTGGTCACCCCGAATACCAGGCACTCCTGGGGGTCCTCCAGGCCCTGCCTCCCCCTTGGGCCCAGGGGGCCCACGTCTGCCAGGGAGCCCTGCAGACCCTGGAAGTCCTGGGGGGCCCCCAAGGCCTTGTGGGCCCTGCTCCCCTGGCTCCCCATCCTCACCTGGCTCACCCCTATCCCCCAAGAGTCCTGGGACCCCAGCTGGGCCCCTGTCCCCCTTAGGGCCTGGCAGTCCTGGCACCCCATAGCCAGTGGGGCCTATCAGGCCAGGGGGGCCCCGGGTTCCTGGTTCCCCTTTGGCCCCTGCTGGGCCCTGTGGCCCTGGTACCCCCTGCCGCCCCTGGTATCCCCACACCATCCACACCTGGGGGCCCTTTTGGGCCCAGAGGCCCTGGCTCCCCCCTGGGTCCTGGCACTCCAGGAGGCCCCGACTCACCCTTATCTCCTGGGGCCCCAGGAAGCCCATCCAAACCCGGTTTGCCCAAGCCAGCTGGACCAGGGAGGCCAGGTGGTCCAGGGGCACCTCCCTGCCCTGGGGCCCCAGGTAGCCCTGGCTGGCCTACTCCATTATCCCCCTTGAGGCCTCGATCACCTGGGGGCCCAGGCTCCCCCTGGGGCCCTGGCTCCCCTCCGAATCCTGGGGGCCCTGGCACTCCTTGGGGGCCTGGCTTCCCAGGGACAGCAATGCCTGAGGGTCCAGGGAGGCCAGGCGGTCCTGGGGGGCCCCGGAGTCCCTGGTCCCCTCGTATCCCCGGCTCTCCCCGAAGCCCTGGCTGCCCTGGTGGTCCGGCCTTGCCCGGGAGCCCCGGGGGACCAGCCTTGCCCATCCGGGAGAAGCCAGGGGGCCCAGCAGGGCCAGGCTGTCCATGTAGCCCTGGCTTTCCAGTGCCTGGTTTTCCTGGGAAGCCAGGAGGGCCAGGGGGCCCCCGAGGCCCAGGCTTCCCAGGTGGACCAGGCTCGCCTTTCAGGTCCATTGGCAGCAACGGTAGAGGCATTTCTGAGGGAGAGAGAGAGAAGGGGCAGTCAGGGGCCTGGCCAGTGGAGACGGTTGGACCCTTCTACCCACTCCCCCATGGGGTACACTACATCTGCTCATAAAGGCCACACCCCGTCTCCCCTTCGTGTGTACATGGATGATGGAGTTTAGGGATGGTCCAGTGGCCATCTTGGGGACTCCTAGCACCCAACCTACCCAGGTCTCGATCCTTCCCAAAAACTTGGGTGACTCTCATCCCCGCAAGACCTGGAGGGGGAGAAATGGCCGCCAGGTGGCGCCAGCAGCCCTCCTTAGAACCAGTTGCAGCGGGGCGCCCCTACTTCCGTCCCTCCCCCTCCCCACCCCACCTGAAGATCACCTCTGCCAGCCGCCTACTTCCGGCCCCTCGGAGAGCCGAATCCCCAGACCGGCGTCAGGAAGAAAAGGGAAGTGGAGAAGGTCTCTGGTGGAGACGGAGGGGCCGGTGGGGGTCGGGAGCTGTCTGAGGCCCTGCGGGGCGGGGAGGCGCTCACCCAGGTACTGGCCCTTGCCCTCGCGGAAGGGCGGCCCCACGGGTCCTTTGTGCATGGGCTGCACGTACTTCACCGGCGCGTAGCCCGCTGCCCCGCCGGCCCCGCCTCCGGTAGCCGCCCGCGGTCCGCACCCCAGCAGCAGCAGCGACAGCAGTGGCAGCAGCGAAGATAGGGGCGTCAGAGCCCCCCGCATGGCGTCCGCGGGCGTGCTGCAGTGAAGAACCGAGACGGGCCATCGAGCCAGCCCCCGGGTGGCTTAGCACCAGACCCAGGGGCTCACAAAAAGATCAGAATGTACACCTTCCAGAGCACCCATCTGACCTCGGCACACCCCTGCTAAAAACCCTTTGATAACACCCACTACCATGTGCTGGGCTGGCTTTCTGCCAGGTACTGGGCTGAGTGCTCCAGAGACAGGAACTCACTTAATGCTCTCAATACTTTAACAAGTTATTATTATTGTCATCCCCATTTTCCAGATGACAAAACTAAAGCAAAGGTCAGCAGAACTGGGGGCTGACTAAGGTCTGTCTGACTTCACATTATGTTGATGGTGCCCTTCTGGGGCTCCCCTCTGCCTTCAGGATCCTCTGTGGTGTCTGGCATGGCATTCAAGACCCTTTTAAATCTAGTCTGTGCCTGTGGCTCCGACCCTATCACCTACCACCCCTGTCTCTCCTCCTCCTCTCCACCATACCTTTGCCCCAGACATGAGGCAGCCTCGCACTTCTGGGCCTTTGCCCCTGCTGTTTCTCCACCTGCGATGTTCTTTCAATTTCCTACTCATCCTTTAAGGCCTTTGGGAAGCCGTCACCCCTTCTTCTATAAAGTTAACCCCTCACTCCTTTGCGTCCTAACCTAGCCCTGTCACAGCACTTAGCTCAGCTCTGAGAACAAGGCCTGTCCAACAAGATGTGGACACCCAGCCTGCGTTTTCCACTCGCCAGCTAGAGTTTCCACTCTGTGAACCTCACTTTCCTCATGGGACAAGATGTCCACACAAAAACACATACCCAAACGTTCACGGCGACATTATTCATAACAGCCACAAAGTAGAAATAGCACAGATGTGCACTGGACAGATGATGGCATGACCATACGACGGAGTATTATTCAGCAATAAAAGTAAAATACTGCTACGTGTCACATTACAGGAAAACCCTGACAACATCATGCTAAGTGAGGAAGCCAGTCACAAATTGTATATGATTCCATTTATATGAAGTGCCCAGAATAGGTAAATGTAAAGAGACGAAAGTGGGCTAGTAGTTGCTGAGGGCTGCTGGAAGGGGGAAAGGGAGTGACCACAATGATGGGTACAGGGTTTCCGGTAGGAGTGATGAGAGCATTCTAAAATTAACTGTGGTAAAGGCTGCCAACGGCAAATACGTTTAAAAAAAAACCATTAAATCGGACACTTTAAATGGGCCAACTGTTACGATGTGTGAATTGTATCTCAATAAAGATGTTATTTTTATTTCATTATTTTAGAGACAGCATGCGCATGAGCAGCGGGGAGAGGGGCAGAGGAAGAGAGAATCTCAAGTAGGTTTCATGCTCAGGGTGGAGCCCCACGTGAGGCTTGATCCCATGACCCCGTGATCATGACCTGAGCCAGAATCAAGGGTTGTACGCTCAACCAACTGTACCACCCAGGCGTGCCAAAGACGTTATTTTAAAACGCTGGACTAACAACCCGCTTCTCAGGGCTGCCGTGATGAGAGGCGATACTGTACCTGCCTCTCAGTGGGCACCCATCAATGTTGGAAGGAGAGATTACCCAGCATTTTGCACATGCGAGGCAAGTCCCTCCCCTGCCTCCCTGCTCTGGGCTCCTCTCACCCCCAGGGGCCTCTCCACACATGTGCCTGAGTGCACGAGGGGTTTGGGGGTGGGTTATGTACATCCAGGATGCGTGTGGGGAGCAGAGCCCTCCCTGGTGCTGGGCTGAGTCTAGAGGTGCTCGGTATCACACAGAGCTTCACAGGAATGGATGCAGAGCTCAGGAGAAGGCCGGTGAAGCTGCCAACCCAGCTCTGCCATCAACCGGTTTTGTAACATTGGGCCCGTAGGTCCCTCAAGCTCCCCTGAGCCCCAGAACAGTAACAGTAACGTCCACCACCTGTGGGGCTCCCCAGCCCAGAGCTCTGCAGGCTCCGTCTCACAGGGTCCTCTCAGTGACCCCTGGGGCTCATACAGTTATTATCCCCATTTTATAGATGTAGAAACAGAAGCTTGGACTAGAAGAATCCTGCCCAGGATACAGCCCTCCACACAGGCCACCTGTTCTGTCTGCACCACGATTGATGCCAGGACTGAGGCTGCAGCCTCTGGGCCCGGCCCTCAGGTAAGTCCCGCTGATGGAGGCTCCGGCTGGCACTGCCCCAACGTTTCAGCCCTGAGAGGCTTGCTGGTCCTGTTTTCCACATGAGGAAGCACGTGCGGTCCGAACGTAAACCTGGAGCCCCAGCCCCTAACCACAGTATTGTCCCACCTCTCTGGCACGGGATAAGGGCCCTCCTGCACAGGCCACCTGCACCGGGCAGGGGCCCTGGAGTGGGGGTGCTCACCCATGCGCACAGCCAGAATGTTCTGCCTGGTGGGTGGGCAGGGTGTGAGGGAGCAGGCAGAGGGGGCAGAGCTTGTAACAAGAAGCAGGGGGAGGCAAGGGGGCCGTTCTGGCCTAGTAGGCCAGAGGCCACGGTCATGGCACTGTCACAGGAGGAGTCAGCACAGCCCTGGTTCTCGGAGCCCTCACCCTCTTCCCATGCTGAGCTGAGGCCTCACTGGGGTAGGGGGTGATGGAGGGTGAGGCAGCCTCGGGTTTAGCTGGAAAGATGCTTAAGGCAAAGGACTGTGCGGGAGCACAGGCAGGCAGGACACCGAGGCAAAAGTCCCAAGTCCAGCCAGGAGCCCAGGCAGGACCCCCCAGCCAGCTCCCCATCTTACAACCTCCTTGGCAATGCGGATCTCTGGGAAGCGTCCCCGCCTCACACCCTGTGGCTTCCTAAACTCGCCCTGTCCCAGCACCTCCTGCACTGTGCCCCCTCCACTGAGGGTGATAGGTCTGCTGCAGGACCCCAGAGCTGATGTCTCCTCTAGAGTGAGCCGGGGCTGAGTGAGGATGACAGCTCACTGCAAGCAGACCTCCAGCCTAGTGCTTTGTTCAATGAATGATTTCATTCCCCGGGGGGTGCCTGGGGGGCTCAGTCTGTTAAGCATCCTACTTGATTTTGGCTCAGGTCATGATCAGGGTTTGTGGGATCGAGCCCTGTGTCATGCTCTTCACTGACAACACGGAGCCTGCTTGGGATTCTCTCTTCCTTTCTCTCTGCTGCTCCTCCGCCACCCCCACCCCCCCACCCTCGCCGCTTGCACTCTAAATAAATAAACATTTAAAAATAAATAAATAAATGATTTCATTCCCACAAGGCCCCTGGGAAGGAAGAGCCCCCCCCCCCCCCTCTTCTTTCTGGAGATAGGGAGCCTGAGGATTTGAGCAGAGGTCTGTGAGAACCAGCAGGGGGAGGCAGACAGGAGAGGGCAGCCCCTAGACAGACAGACAGAGAGGCTCCAGACTGCCTGTGGGTTTGGGGAGAGAACATCACTCCAGCTCCTGGAGGGGAGGCTGGCTTCTGCCAGTCCAGTGGGGGCCGGGGAGTGGAAGCAAGCCCATGACCTTAAGAAGGGGTGTGCTGAGCCTGTTCTCAGGGCTGCAAAGAGAAATGATGCCCCTGGAGTGGCACATTGCGGCAACCTCGTGGGACAGACTGCCCCCAACCCAGCCACCATCAGACCCAGGGGTGCCCGGGTGCCTCCAAGCCCCCTGCCTCCTTTCCACCGGCACCCCTTTCTTGCCCCTCGCCCCCCTCCCGCGCCACAGGCTCCCTGAAGCTCTGTGGCTCCTGAACACTCGAGTCTCCAGATTTTTACTTATCCTTGGACATCCAGGGAGCCTATCGGATGCCTGCCCTGGTCCCGGCTCTGTGTTCCTCTCTGGCCTTTTCACTCTCTGTCCCCGCCACATTCTCCCCACTCCATGCCCAGCACCGGACTTGGCTGGTACACAGTGACACTCCATAAAAGTTGGATGACCTCAAGTCACCATCAAGTTTAAAGACCGTGCCAATAACTCACTCAGTCCTTTCCTCAGACTTTGTACCTGTCACACTGCCCTGGGAGCCCCCTCCCCAGGCTAGAGGGGTGCAGGTAGGCTAGATTGGGAAGAAATGGGAACACTCACATTGTCCCAAAGGACTTCAGCTAAGAACAGCCTGCACAGGGAACAGAGGTGCAGAGAAAAGAACGATTCATTTGCTAGGAGTGTCGGGGTTCAGGGGAGGGCTCTGAGGCTCAAGGCCGGCTCTGCTGTGTGACCTTGGGCAAGCCATCACCCTCTCTGGGGGAACACAGGAGTCAGGGCAGATGGGAAGAGGCTGGGCTGGCAGGGGCGGGAGGTGGGGTGCATAAGGAGACGCTGATTCAGGGGATTGAGTGGTGGCGGCAGCAGGGTAGACGCGGTGTTTGGACAGCTGCAAGTCCTTAGCGGGGATTTCCCCCTTTTCAACAAATCCCCGTAAAACAGCGTTTTGTCCAAGTCAGCGTTTTGTGGCAGCCTGGGCCTCCTCCCGGGGCGGCCAAGGAAGCTGGCTGGGAGTGCAGAGTGCTCCAGGGTCTTTCAGACCAATGCTGGGTTGGGGGGGAAGGACCGGGTGCCGGCAGGAAGAAGTGGCACAAATATAGACCCCTCTCTCCTGGACATGGCTGCAGGAAGGGAAGAGACCTCAGCTAACAGTGACCCCTCCCCACCAGTCCCCTCTCTCAGAGGGTCTGGTCCCAGGGGTGACCAGCAGAGGGGACCCGGGCGATCCTACGTAATGTAAAGGCCTGCGCACTCCCCATCCCACTTCACAGATGAGCTACCAGAGGTTCAGATAAAAAGGGGGGCTGAGGGAGAAGGCTCCTAATGGACCATGCAGGGGTGGGGCTAGTGTGGCCCTGGCAGCCCCCCTCCCGGGGTTGGGGGTGGATGGAGCTCAGCCCTGCACAGGTTCCTACGCTCCAAGCCCCCCACCCCAGACGGGCTGCAGCGGCAGGCGGCTGCAGCGGGCGGGGAGCTCGGGGAGCGCTCAGGCAGCCCCGGGGCCTGGCCAAACCACAGGTATGTTATGAGACGCTTCCTGTTGTGGAGACATTTCTGCGGGATCCGGCTGCCCCGCTCGCTCCCCTAGTACCTCCTGTCTCCCCACTCACCCAGCCTCCCTCTCTGCTCTCTCCCTGGGTCTCTGGCCCGGACTCATTTCTCTCTGTCTCTCTCTCCAGCCCTGTCTCTGCCACCTCAACAGGTGAGCAGCGTTTCTTGCTCAGGCTCTCTCTCTCAGGGGTCCAGCCCTGGGGACCCCTAAAGCTCTCCTAGGTTCTGGCAGCCCCTGGACTCCCATTCCAGCACAGCCACTTATGAGATGTGTGATCTTGAGCAAGTGACTTAATCTCTCTGAGCCTCAGTGTCCTCACATGTGAAGGGATTAACTGAGGCGATCTGAGTCACTGGCCCCTCCAGGTGTGCTGTTCTGTCCTGCTGCCCTGATGGCCAGGAAGTTCTCCCTTCAGTCTAACCTCAGTTTCTCTTGCTGCAAAGCAACATCTCCTCCAACCCTTAAAAAACTCAGGTGGCTTGCTGCCAAAGGCCAGGACCTTGTGAAAGTTCCAAAGTCAATTTTCTGGCCTCCCAGGCCTTTTCCCTGACCGCTCCGGAGATGAGACTGACCAGGAGTCCCACAGCCTGCTCAGGGCTGGGATGGAGTCATGGATCTCAGACGGGAGCAGAGGGGCTGCCCCCCTCACCCACTGGGCATGATGCCCGCCCCACCCCCACCCAGCCGGGCAGCTCCGGACTCAGCCAGGGCTCCCTCCCTGGCCCCTCTGCCCCCTGCCTCTTTCCCAGCGGGTGGGAACTGGGGAGCTCTTTCCAGTCCTCCTTTCCTGCGTCTCACATGAAAGGGGTGGTACCTACTCAAGGCCCAGCCACCTCCATACCCCTTCCCCGGGGCCTCTGTCTGCGTCTGCCCCCCACCCCCACCCCATCTCCAGCCTCTCCCTCACCTGTCCACACAGGCCTGACTGCCCCCCCACCCCCACCCCAGACACCCTCACCTCTCCCCAGCCTTCTCAGCCAAGCTCCTTGAAAGGACCATCTCTACCCCTCACCCCTCGCCTGGTGCCTCCTCCCCCCAGCACCAAATCCTGCCTGTGGCCCAACTCTCCTCCCTCCTGGAAAGGCTCCTCCTCAGATTCTTCTCGGCTTCCTTCCCTGCCTACTCTGCAGACCCAGGCTTGCCTCAAGGAGCTGGCTCAGGCCTCACCTCTTGTCTCTGGATGTTTCTCCTGCAGTTTCCAGCTCTCACCAGCCCCACAGCCCCAGTCCCATCACCGAGGGCTCCCACGTCGGCCTCCAGCTACAACCTCACTTTGAGCCTGACTCTTGTGTTCAATTCTGAGCTGAGCCTTTTCACCTGGCTGGCCCTCAGATACCTCCACCCAAACTGCTGTCATTATCTTCTCCCCATTACTGACATCCTTGCCTCTCCCACAGGCCCAGGCCAGATATCTGGACACCACTTCTGATCCTTCCTTCTTTACAGGGCAGTGAGGAATCTAGCCTGTACAACGCCTTCCCACAATTAGAAAAGGCTAGCCCTACTTCCAGCAGACTCAGATGCTCTCATTGCCTTTCCTGGGTGCTCTTGTATAGTAACCAACATGCACAACTGTACATTGCCTTTACCCTTACACCCCCAGTCCAATCCTGTAGACTGCCTCCTCTGTTTCTCTCACTTCTATTCCTTTCTCTTATTCCCCATAATCTGTGTCCTAACACAGACCCTGTACTCTCCCAACACACAGCCCCGACACATTCCAACCATTTAGTAAAGGTTTGTTATATAAAGTTGCCAGATCCTCGCCTGCATTATCATAGCAGCCTCTCTCCCACACTCACTCTCAGCTTCTCTGTTTTCCCACAGATACTCCAACAGCACTTCTTGAACTTTAGTGTGCATCAGATGGTTTGTTAAAACACAGGTTCCGGGGCCACCCCCCCCCAAGGGATCCTGATTCAGTAGGTGTGGAATAGGACCCACCGTCTGCATTTCTAACCAGCTCCCAGGTGAGGTGATGCTGACCGTGTGTGGACCACACTTTGGCATGGCTCTGCCCATGGCCCTCCCCTGCTCTGGATTCTCCAGTGGCTCCCTAGTACCAACTTCATAAATTCCATGTTATTCCGCAATTCACGTGGCTTCCTGGAGAAGGAGGCCTACTTCAGACCCAGCAGGATGTGGACCAATTTAGATGGAGGAGGTGGAGAGGGCAGAGATTGATGGTGAGCCTGGCAAAACCCCAAGATCACAACGGTGGCGCCCACTCTGAGAGTCCGACGGAGGAGGAGGCCGGGACAGTCTGACTGTGGGAGCCATGTGGGTGTGTGCCATGCCCACCTGTGTCCCTTCCTCCGTGTCTCGGTGTCACTGAACTCAGATTCTCACCCACCTGTCCATCTCAGGCATCTGTCTCTCTGATCCCACCTCTGTGTCACTGTCCTATTTTTGCCTGTCTCTGTGACCCCATTTGTCTCTCTCCTCTCCTATGTCCTTGTACTTCGATCCCTGTCTGAGTTCCAGCCTCTATAATATAATCTCTAGCTGTCAGTCACTTGATGGGACGCTCTGAAAGGCCAGCATTTATGGCCTTAATGCTCATGCTAACATCAGGTGTGTGTCTGACCTCCCCAGGTGGAGACTTGTGGAGACAGTGCCCCATAAGCTGAGCTCTCTGTCCTTGCAGATCAATAGGAGACTCTGACCCCCTCACATCTTAATGCACAGGCATGAGGATTGCTCCAAAACCAAAGAACTGCGTGGAATCTTGGACTTGGGGGTGTGAAGGGAGGTAGCCAGGCCAGGGCAGCGTTGCCTGGAGGCCACCTCATCATCCAGGTTGATGGCAGGACAGGAGCACTGCCCCTGCCCACCTTGTGTCCCCTACCAGGTTTCAAATTTGCCCAGAGTCCCAATATCCCTCACCTCTGCAGGCGTGTCGCCCAGACCACAGGGACCTCAGTCTGAGAAGCAGCACTGTAAGCAGGCTGGAGAGACAGGTCAAAGCTCTAAGGTCCATAGGAGTAATGGTGGAACATTCCAAACTGAGCGCAGAGCTGAGAACATCTGGGCAAAGAAGAATAGGGGACCTCTGGGGTGGGGGCACCCCAGAGGCAGAGAACTGCACGTCTGGAATTGGACAGAGCAAGACACAGACTGGAGATAAAAATAGGGCTTCACCAGCCAGGTTGCTGTAGCCTGGACGAGGGCTGCAGACTCCCCGTTGGCGAAAACACACTTGGGAGTGAGAGGAGCCTGCTCCAGTCCTGGGCCCCAGCACCCTCACATCCAGGCACCCCAAACCTAGTGTTTTCCTCTACCCGCCTGCCTACCTTTGCCACACAGCCTTCTCCGCCCAGAATTCCCTTTCTTTCTCCTTCAAGCAAACATGTTATTCCTTATTTAAGACAGCTCAAATGCCGCCTCCTCCGAGCAGCCTTCCCTGCCTCCCTCAGGCAAAACAGCTACCCCTGCGTCCCTCTTCCTCCACCCCTACCTGACTAGGCTTGGCACACAGTATGCGCTCAGTACAGTCTGCAGCCTGGGTGCTCCAGCTCCAGGCCATTCTTCGTGGTTCTTCCAGAATCCTTTTCACCTCTGGGGTGTAGGGGGCTTGGGCTGACTCTCCCTCCTGCCAGGGATTAGGTCCACCTCTCAGGCCTCCAGCCTCTGCCCATCTCTGAGAGGAGAAGTCCCACCACTACCCTGGTGAGGAGCATCTTGGGGCAAAAATGTGTCCGGGAGGTAGGAACAGCCATCTGGGGGCAGAAGAACCAGAAGAGGCCTGCAGTGGGCAGGACTCAGGGCAGTGTGTGTCCTCAGACTGGCCCTGCCCTGCCGAGGGGCTCAGGCCTCAGCTGCTGACATCGCTCACTTCCCAGCAGAGGCCTTGAACTTCTGACCAGGACTGAACATGGAAATGTCCCCCCCAGACCCAGCTGTGCCCAAGGCCCAGGCCCGGCCAGGCAGGGCCTTCACGGCAGCCAATCCCTCGCCTTCTGGTTCACATTTGCAGCCTTTTCCGGAGCGCCACCCGCCGCCCGCTGCCGCCTCACGCCTGCCAAGATTCCTGAGCCTTCGCGGCTTCCCCGCTCGGTGGCGGCAGCGGCGGCAGGAGGAGTCGGGCTGGGCTGGGAGGGGGCCCGGCAGGAGCACAGCCAGGCCACTGCACCCGGGCAGGCCAAGCAAACACAGGCTGCGCCAAGGAGCCGGGGCGAAATAGTTCACAAATGAGAAAAAGCTGCTTCCGAGTTGGGCTGGGGTTTTAAAAGCCCAGGCCGCAGGGAGCTGAGGTCACCTGCAAGAGGGGCTGCCCGCTAGGACACCCTGAGCCTGGGAGGGGCTTCTGCTGCAGCAGGCGGGAGCGAAGTTAGATAGCAGCAAGCACAGGCCTCATCCGGCTGGGGCTATCAGCGAGCCCTGCCCCCAAATCTAGCTTACCTCTCAGGTCAGAGGGGCCTCTGAAGGTCCCAGCAAAGGCAAGGCCTGAGGATGAAAGAGAAACAGTGAGGAAGATGCCAGGAGCCGGGAAGCCTCCTGCCCTGGCTCAGCCACCCAGTGCCCACCGCAGGCCTCTTACCGGGAGCCTCTGCTGGAAATTGGCCCCAGTCTCAGCCCCTCATCTCAGGGAGCCAGGATGAGTGCCCCACAATCACTGTCTGCCTTCATCTGTTCCCAGCACACTTGGCAATGCCCATGGGGTGCCTGGCCCTGGCTTGATGGAGTCCCTCCTGCCCTAGGGCCCAGGCTGAGGAAGCTTCTCTGTGTGCCAGGCTCCATGCTGGAGATGTCCCTACTCTCTGCCACGCCCTGGGCTAGGGTGGCCCCTACTAGAGGCTACAGTTCCTGCCTGAGGAAGCTCCTTCTATGTGGGGAACCGAGGCTGGGCCTTGGGGGCACAGAAATGGCTCAGCCCCATGCACTTCCCTACCCTAAATTATCTGGAGGCATCAGACAAGTGACCATCACACAATTGGCTAAGATCTCTGGGTTGGGGGAGCACAAAGCAGGGAACATTGCCTCCACCTTGAGTTTCCCCAGAGGCTTCATGTAGGAAGGGACTCCGGAACTGGATCCTGAAGGGAGAGTAGGCGTCTGAAAGGCAGAGTAAGAAAAGGAACTTCAGGCACTAGGAAGCTGCTTGGCAGATACAGGGAAGGTCCAGAAGTGCCGTGGGCTGGAGAGGACAAGTAGGAGCTGAGAAGACCAGGGCAACAAAGTGAGGAGCCTTGAATGCCATGCTTGCATTTCTTTGGAAGGCAGTGGGGAGCCACAGAAGGTTGTTGAGTGGGAAGGAGATGTGGTCAGAGCCCTGGATGGCCAGGTCCCCATTTCTGCCTCCATCAATCATGTCTAGTTCATGTCACACAGCTGGACACAAGGGAGCCGAGGCTGTAGTCCAGGCCCAGCTGTAACTCTGGGGTGGATAGGGAGGGGACACCTAGCCAGCCTACCTGGCAGGGAGGCCAGCAGCAGCGTCACTTTCTCCTCCAGCTGCTTGCTTGCCTCTGCCTGCTCCCATGGAAACTCTGACATCCCAGCCCCGTCTCTTGCTGCACAAGCAGCGAGATGCCAGAGCCAGCACCTCCTAGGCCTTCCCTCTGACTCAGCTAAGACCTGCCTCAGTCTCCGCCACTGAACGCCATGACCCTTCACATGGGTCGTGAGGCTACTCTCCGAGAGCCCCGCCCAGCCGATGAGGTTGAGTGGGAGGTCCTCACTGCCCAACTCAACCCTAGCCTCTCTGGCCACAGCCCCCAGCCCCACCATGAGGCTCAGGGAGGAGGAGTGATTTATGTCAAATCTGGGCTTTGAAGGATGAACATGCATTTAATGGGGGGGTGGCGGGGACAGGTGATAACTCCAGGCCGAGGGAACAGTACGTGTGAGGGTGTGGAGGTGTGAAAGCCCTAAACGTATCCAGAGGATGGAAAAAAACAAACAAAAGAACTAACCGATCATAACTAACATTTATTGTGCACCTATTATGTGCCTGGCTCTGGGTTCCTGTCGTGGATGATCTCATTTCACGAAGCAGGGTACTTTGCCTTCCCTTCTTACAGAGGGGGAAACCAGGGACAGAGAGGTTAAATAACTGGCCCAAGGACACACAGCTCATGAGGGATGGAGACTGAATTGGAACCGAGGCTGTTGTCTCCAAAGGGGCTCTTAACCTCCGCATTATACAGATGATTGGAAATGAGAAGGGCTAGCTGGTGTCAGCCTGAGAACATCAGAATCAGAGACCCTGGGCCCAGCCTAAAGCTGGCTCCCCACCCCTCCCACGTTAGCATTTATGGACAATGGTCTCTAAACCCCAAGTACATTTTATGCCTTGGACATGGCACTAGGCATGCTCCTGGCACTACGTCATCAATTTTCATGTAACCCTGGAAGGTGGGAATTGTCCCATTCTGAGGAGGACCGCTAAGATCCAGAGGGGTGACATCCATTCTGCAAGGTTACAGGACTGGGAAACACAGGGGCCAGATCTTAACTTTGGTGCTTGCCCAACCCCCAAATGGCCAAACCCCTATATAGTTGGGGTTCCTGGAGACCTCAGTCATGGGTCTTTCTCCCCACTTCTCCTCCACGGCACCTGTGCTGCCTCAACCCAGATGGCAATGGGGACAGGCAAGGCTGGGAATAGGATGGGCAGCTACTGTCAAGGGCCTCAGGAACCTTCTCCAGTTGATCAAGGCTCCCTCAGTCCTACAAAATAGGAAGCAGGGGCGGGTGGGTGTGCCAGGGCAGTGCCCGGGCCTACTTCAATGGGACTCTGTTCTTAACCTCCACCCACAGCTGCCTTTCCTAATCTCCTCCTTGAGCCCCTCCCCTGGTGACATCTCCTCTTTGCACGGAGCCTGTCGCCAGCTAAATCCCAGGCCAGATGTGGGTGGGATAATCTGCACCCCCCAGCCCCCTGCCAGCTTCTCTGCAAAGGGCTCCCAAGGAGGCTGGCCAGGGTCCCAGGCCCCCATCCCCATCCTAACTTTCCAAACTGAGGTGCTGATCGGCAAATGATCCGCCTGTCCTGGAGATGGGCTCATGGAAGAAGTCCCCATTTTCCAAGCAGGCCCAGACTGAGAGTCTTGCTTGAAAAATCATGATGGGTGGGGCACCTGGGTGGCTCAGTCGGTTAAGCGTCCAACTGCAGCTCAGGTCATGATCTCACTATCCCGAGTTCGAGCCCCGCGTCGGGCTCTGTGCTGACAGCTCAGAGCCTGGAGCCTGTTTCAGATTCTGTGTCTCCCTCTCTGTCTCTGCCCCTCCCCTGCTTGTGCTCTTTTTCTCTCTCAAAAATAAACATTAAAAAAAAATTTTTTTAAAGAAAAAAAGAAAAATCATGATGGGTTAAGAGCCCAACTGCATGGATTCGTCTCCCAGCCCTACCTCTTACTAGCATGTGACCTCACTCCTCTGTGCCTCAGCTGCTCCATCAGTGACATGGGATCAATTCCTATTCATGGAGCACGTGTAAGGATTCCATGAGTTAATTTCATATAACGAACTTCTCGTGGTATTTGGCATATAGGAACGTTCAATAAATGTCTGCTATTATTATTATAATTATCATCACCACAACCCCTCCCCAAAGCCCTGTGAGATTAGTATTATAAACCCTATTTTACAGATGAAGAAACCGAGGCTCAGGGAGCACTTTCCCCAGGTCACTCAGCCAGTTAGTGGTGGATAGCCCCAGAGTCTGCACCTAAGCTGAGGGAGCCCACAGATGATGAGGACAGCTTCGCAGCCCCCTGGAGCAGAGGCACAGTGGGGGCGGGGAGAAGGGGGTCCCCTCAGCCCTTCCTGCCTGACCCCCAGGAGCTCCCCCCTGCCCAAGTCCCTGCTGCCGTCCCTGCTGCCGCCGCAGGAGGGGACTCTGCATTCCTGGCTAAGCGGCCGGATTTGCTGTGCTCCCGGAACTATGAAAAGAATGTTTGCCACGAGCTGAGCCGTGGTCGCCTGTCAGAGGAGCGCGGCCTGAAGGGCCCACGCAGGGCTGCATCGCGGCCAGCACCAGCCGTGGTGGGAGGGAACAAAGCTAGACACAGAGAAAGCTTCTGGGGAGTGAGGGCTGTGGCCGCAGGGCAGGGATGCACACCACAGAGTCAGCCTCCACGGATTGATTTTCCGGAGAGGAGAAATGACCCCTCCACCCCCCAGTCTACATCGCTCCTCGGCACAGGCTCTAAGGAGAGCCAGGGTAGCATCAGTGGCCCATCTCATAAATGGGATATGGGGCCCCAGAGGAGAAGTCACCTGAGATCACACAGCAGCCAGTGGCAGAACTGAGACCCAAAACCAGGACCCCTTCCTTCCAGAAGCTTCCCTCCCTTGTAGGGCCCACCAGAACCACTGTGGGCTCTTAGACACTAGAAAACACCATCCTAGGCCCCTCTCTTCCAGGCTCTCTGGGCCTGACCTTCTCATGCCTGCTACACCCCATGTTCCCCACCCCACAAAAAGTGCCTTGTGCTGTGAAAATGTCTGGGGGCACTGTGGATGCTCAACAGTTAAGTTTCCATCCCTTTCTCCACCAAATCAGGCCCCGGAGAGGGCAGTGACCCGGGAGGTTGGTGGGAAGCACATGAGTCAGGCATCCTCACAGACTTGGGAGTGAATCCCAGCTCAGCACTCAACAAGTTGACACTTGGCCAGATTATTGACCTCTCTGAACCTCCACTTTCCCCTCTGTTAAATGGGCCGCTGATTCTTGCCTTGCAGCACTGTTACAAAGACTAAATGAGACATGTGAACATAGGAACGGGCACACAGTAGGCACCCAATAAACTCTTACTGTTACCCTCCCCCAAGGGGACAGAAAGAACTGATGTTAGAGAAACTCAGGTGATAAAGTTCCTTCCACCCCAGGTCCTTGATGGTTCCTGCTAGTGGAGCGGCCTCTGGAAGGAAGGGAGGCTTGAGGCCAGGATCCTGGCCTCTGGTCTCAATTCTGCTACTGGCTGCTGTGTGACCTCAGGCAAGTTCCTCTTTGAGTCTCCTTGAGTCCACCCCTGAGATGATAAAGCCGGCATGGCTCCCCCCATGAAGCACTAACCCTCTACCACCCCCTTCTGCCCTCCAAGAGCCAGGAATCTCAGCCAATCCAGGTGGCACGGGCACAGTCGCCTCCCAATTCGGACCTTTCCAAGAATCTGACTGGAAGCAGGACCAAGTCCTCCCACGTCCCTTCCCAGGATCCGCCCAGAGAGGTGCAACCAACACTGATCAGCAGTGTGGGGGAAAGTCCCAGGTGCTACACCTTGATGACACGTGTGGCTTGGGACCACTCCTTACCTCTCTGCAGGTAAAATGACCCCTGGAGACAAGCATTAGCATTCTCATTTTATAGATGAGGAGACAGAGGAAGCCGCTTACCCAGGGTCACATGGAAAGGAACCCAGGTCTGTCTAACTCCCAAGGCCATCTCTTCCGCTCACTGCACACACTGCCTTCACTCAAGACCCACTGCCCACACCCCAGGACCCTGGAAATGCCCACAGAACAGAGTGGATCCGGAATTCCCTTTCTGAGAGTGTGACTTCCCTGGCTGATGTCTGGGCACCTGTGTATACACATATGGCCTCACACCCCTACTCGGGCTTCTGTACACACCCCAGGCCTCCCAGACACTACACCCCCAAACTCATGACCACACTCAACACCCAGTCCCTCGCTATCTCAGCATACCAGACTCCAGGGTCCAAATCCATACCTCTCCTTCACCTGCCTCCACTAGAGACAGGCCACAATCACCCAGTAGAAGGGTCCTGGCTGACCCTGTCCTCACCCCCACAGCCAATCACCGAGGCCTGACCAGTCTCTCCCCTTAGTCCTTCATCCCATCCCCATGCCAGCCACACACCTCGGCAGCCATTGCATTCACCCTCAAATGGGCCCAGCCTCCTCAGTGATTTCCTTGCCTATAAGATGCCTTTTTATCCTTGCCCCAGGAGCAACCACAGTGATTCCCAGACTGCATCACTCTGTGGCTCACACCCTTTCTCTGGTCAGGGCTCTTGGAAATCTGACCCCAAAGTAGTGCTCAGTCCCTCCCACTCATTCCCCTTCTGTGTGATCCACCAATTGCTCACTGTCCCCTAAGAGAACCTTCCCACCTCCATACCTTTGCACTTGCTGTTCCCTCTGACTGGGATGGCCTCCATTCCCCCTTTTCACCACCTGCACCTGTCAAAGTTCTCATTCTCCTTGAAAGCCCTAGCCAGAGTCACCTCTTTGGTGTTGCCTCCTTGATAGGCCCTCCCTCCAGCACTTTGGCTTGCACGGTGCCTCCCTCTCATGTACCTCGACGGACACTTTGAGACACAGCTGCACCCCATATGACAGGCCCCTGTGCCTCTCCGGTTCTCCACTCCAACTCTAAGTGCCTCGGGCCACAGATGGGACCCGCTCATCTGAGGCCCCACCGTCCCATAAGGGGAGCCCCCCATGCCTGCTGCTGGGGGGTCTGGAGTGGGCTGGGGGACCAGCAGGGCTGGGAAACTGGGGCTCTGCCAACCTTTGGTCTGGCTCAGACCGGGAGCAGAGGAGGTAGTGAGGGGTGGTTAAGCTGACAGCCCTGTTTGGTATCTTTCCCCTCCCTCTTGCTAGCAGACAAATTCACTTCCATTTTTTCTTTCCTCTTCCACTGAGCCAAAGAGCAGAAACGCTCATTTTCACTCTGGTGGACAAAGTGAAACCAGAGGGAGAGACCCTGGTGAGTGTGCCTGAGTGTGTGAGCATGTGTGTGAATGCGTGTTGTGCTGAGTATGTCTGGCTGGGCCACATGGGGCCTGCCATGTGTCTGTAGGAGTTTGGGTGTGTGTGTGTGTGTGTGTGTGTGTGCGCGTGCACACACGTGCCCTGTCATTTCAGCATCTGTGGTGGTGTGTGTTCAGTAGAGCATGTTCACCTGTGTGGTTGTGCATGACTGTCAGTGGGAGGGAGTGTAGCTGTGTGTGACTGTGAATGTGTGGTATGCCCTCATCGTTCTGGGATGACTGTCCAAGGATCTGTTAGTGGTCACCAGCCCAGCGAGAACCCAGTGGAGGCATCTATGCCCCGACCAAAACTGCCAGCTCCCCTGCAGAGTGGGTGCCCACCAGACCCCCCCCCCGCCCCCCCCGTCCCGGGCTCTAGAATGGGCTCCCTGAGGGCACTCCATCTGCTCAGGGCAGTGAGGGTCAACGCCCAGAGAGAAACCCCAGCCACCCCAGCTCCCCACCCTTTCAAATGACCATGGCAGCTCCCCAGAGGTGGCCTTTGCTAAGGGCACTCTGAGGAGGGGATGGACCCTTGCCACCAGACAAAGGCACGGGTCTTAGCAAGAGGCACTGAAGCCAGACGAGAGGAAACACTTCTGGGTTGCGAGGGACCCCTGACGGAGGCCTGTCTGGAACCTAGCATGTTCTCACACACACTGGGGGTCTCACCCAAGCACCCACCGACACACATTAATCAACTGGCAGACACTCACTGTCCCCCTCGCACCGCGCAAGTGCACACACTGACAGGCGCACACACTGGTACACACGTACACGCAACAAGCAAACTCAGAGAGTTTGCCCTTCCCCAGCTGACCACTCCTGGGGAATGGGGAGCGAACCGGGCTTCTCCACCCAGGGACTCCCGGGGCTACCCCGTCTCCAGCCTCTGGACACACACACTGGGGAGGCTGTCCTGGGGTCCTTAGACCCCAGTCCCTCTGGGCCAAGCAAGGGCCCTCTCATCCCTGCAAGTCTCGGTTCCAAGCTGGGGCAGGGGGATGCTGAGCCTCAGTCTCCAGTTTGGGGGTGCTGCCAGAACACCTACAATAGGAGGGACCTGGGGGCAGAAGCAGAAAAACAGAGGAACTGGAAGGTGGCCAGCGAGCCAGGAATGGCAGAGAGATGGAGAGAGGGGGAAGGGAGAAGCTGAGGGGTTTCCCCTGCCCAAGGCTAGAGGGGGGCTTTAAGGCCCCTCACCCCTCCTGTCTCCTCCACCGCCCTGTGGGGGAAGCTTTGTCGCTCCCACTTCGCAGGTGGGAAGGGAGACTCCCAGAGGTGAAGTGCTGTGCCCAGAGCCCCATCATCTAGGATTCCACCCGGCAGTCTGATGCTGGAGCCCCCACTTCTGGGAGAGGAAGGGAGGAGAGAGCTTTATCCGGGAATCTGCCTGGGGGAAACGGGGCACAGGGAACAGGATGGGCTCTCTCATCCTAGCGCCGACACTCTGGCCCGAGGTCCCATCCCGTCTCCACCCCGCGGCCCAAGTCGCTGGTCTCGCTGTCCCAGACAATCTCAGGGGCAGCCTAGGCCGGGTCCTGCCCTCGGGAGCCCCCAGCCCCGGAGTCCGAGCCAGCCTCCCGGCCTTTACCTGCAAGGGCGGCCGCCGGGCGCCGCTCCCTGCCCTCGAGGGCCGCCCGGGCGCGCGGGCTCCTGGCAGGGGGTGTCGTCGAGGTCCGCGCCGGCGGGGCTCCGCGTCGCTCTGCCGGCCGCCCCTCGCGGCTGCCGGAGTGGGCGGGCGGCGCGGGGTGGGGGGGGCTGGGGCGGCGGGAGGGGCGCGGCGGGGCGGGGCCTCCACCCTCCTCTTTCCACAGCCACCGCCAAGGCCCGCGCCCCGCCCGGCCCGAGCGCGCGCCCAGCCGGGGCCTCGACGTGCGCCCCCCCCCCCCGCCCCCGCCCCGGCCTCCCTGCGTCCCAAGCTGAGACCCCACACACCCGCGCGTCCCCTTTCATCCTCGCGCACCCTGTATCTGGGTCCGGGCCCTCTGCCCAAGAGGGCTACCGTCTAGGGGGACACAAACCTGCCACTGAGAAGAAGGGCAGGGGGTGGCCAGTGCGGGGATGGGGCAGCACAGGAGTTGTGGCCCATAAACGAGCAGTCCACAAAGGCTTCCTGCAAATGGTGACCTAAGCTGAGGGCGTAGGGCTTGAGGCCCTCAAAGGAATGGAAGGAGGAGCAGTCGTGAGCTGCACATTGGGAGCTCAGAGGGAGGTGAACCTCTGTGCTCAGAGGCAGGCAGGGACCAATGCTGTGCAATCTAGCAGGACACGCTGAAGCTGGTCAGACTTCACCTTCAGGAAAATGGGCAGCCACAGAAGACTGGAGCAGCGCAGTGAGAACTGTGCTTTCGAAAGAGCCCCCTGGGGCGTCTCGGTGGCTCAGTCGGTTGAGCATCCGACTTCCGCTCAGGTCATGATCTCGCGGTCTGTGAGTTCCAGCCCCGCGTCGGGCTCTGTGCTGACAGCTCAGAGCCTGGAGCCTGCTTCAGATTCTCTCTCTCTGACCCTCCCCCATTCATGCTCTGTCTCTCTGTCTCAAAAATAAATAAACGTTAAAAAAAAAAAAAACTTAAGGGGCGCCTGGGTGGCGCAGTCGGTTAAGCGTCCGACTTCAGCCAGGTCACGATCTCTCGTTCCGTGAGTTCGAGCCCCGCGTCAGGCTCTGGGCTGATGGCTCAGAGCCTGGAGCCTGTTTCGGATTCTGTGTCTCCCTCTCTCTCTGCCCCTCGCCCGTTCATGCTCTGTCTCTCTCTGTCCCAAAAATAAATAAACGTTGAAAAAAAACAAATTAAAAAAAAAAAAACTTAAAAAAAAAGAAGAAGAAGAAAGAGCTCCCTGATTGTGCAGGAGGCAGAGGCAGGGACAGAGGCAGGAACACTGGTGAGGAGGCTGCTGGAATAATCCTGGCTGTGGTCCAAAGGGCAGACAGTAGGGGTTGGAGGGAAGGGTCAAGGGTGAGAAGAGTTAAGGAAGTGGAATAAGGAGGATTTGAATGTAGGGATGAGGAACCTAGAAGGAAGTTCTCAAGGACAGAGCCCAGGTTTGCGGTTAGGCAACCAGGAGGTGGTGGTCCGGAAGAAGGGTGTTCAGATGTATTGAGTTGGACGTGCCTGTCGGGCTTCCATGTATCCAGAAGGGAAGTGAGAGTTCTGGGCTAGAAATTAGGGGCTCATGGTGACAGATGATGACTGATGTGACCTGGACAATGCCTAGAGAAGGAGTGCAGGAAGAGGAGGAAGCCCACGCCAGGACCAGGACACAGGGAATGCCAACGTTCAAAGGGCATGCAGAGGGAGAGGGGTCAGTAAAGCAGATCCAGAAGGTATGGCTGGGGAGGTGATGGGAGAAACCAGGTGAGCACTCAGAAGGCAAAGGCAGAGTGTTTCTAGAAGGCCAGGGAGCCCCCCAGGGTCAGGTGTCACAGAAGAGCATGCTTTGGGACTGGCAATTAGGGACTGCTGGCTGGGGTGTGGGGCGGGGAGGCCAGGGGAGGAGGCAGCCTGCAGAGGCTAAAGGAACAGCCCCAGGAGAAGTGGAGGCAGAGAGTGCAGTGGGGGAGTTCAGATGAACTGAGGCCAGCCGAGCGGGGGTTTGGGTGAGGGTGTGTGTGTGTGTGTGTGTGTGTGTGTGTGTGTGTGCATTCTAAGTGGGAAAGAGCAGAGCCCTCAACAGGTCTAGAAAAAGAGCAGGGAGGGCCCACAGCAGCCTGAATCTGGGTCTGGGCCCACGTCCATCGCCCCTTCCCCCTCCTACCGCCTGCCCTCCAAGGGCCTCCCACTTTGCTGTCCCCCTGCCAAGGTATACACCAGCCGCGCCACTCCTCATTGGGGCCTCTCGCCCTTGCCCACCTCCAGATCCTGGGCCCACTCCTGTTCTACTCCTCAGACTGAGGAGATTGCAAGAGGTCTTTGGGTCTGGCCTCCTGGCCTTAGCCAGCCCTGAGGGATTATAGGAGGCCGGGCTGGGGTACTCCCCTAAGAAGGGGAAGGGGCCAGTGGGCAGGGGACCTAAGAGAACACTGGCTGGGGTGGAGAACTGGGTCCCTCCCCCAGAGCCGGTGTGAGAACCAGGCCCTTGATAGGGATCAGATGGGGAGTGAGGGCTCAGGGAGGGGGGTGGGAGCTGAGCAGCAGGGGCTGAAAGTTGACAGCATGGACTCTGGAGCTAGACTGCCGGGGTTCAAGTCCAAGTACCCCATTCCCCAGCTGCATGCCCTTAAGCGAGTTACCTAACCTCTGGCGCCTTTGTTTCCTCATCTGAAAAGCTCACAGGCTAGCGCTGAAAATTAAAGCCATCAATCCGCCTGAGTGTGAGCTGTTCTTAGAGAAGGGAGAGGCAGTCAGTGTACGGGGAGCTGCTGAGGCAAGCAGGCAGGTGGGGGGGGGGGCGTGCACTGGTGCTGGGGAAGGGGCTCCTACAGGCTGCATGCACAGACACTGACACGCTCAGCCAGTGCCCCACAGGATCCCGCGTGATTCTCCTAACTCCTTGAACTTTCCTGAAGCGCTTGGGCCTGGTTCTCTGTGGCATACATGGGCCCCTCTCTTCTGCTGCTGCTGAATGCCCTGCAGGGAGAAAGAGTTCAGCTCCTTCATTCAGGGAGCCCCAGTCCAGGACCTGTCCTGTGGTCCCATAGCTCTGGTGTTGACTGCACTCTCCAGGTGGGCCTCAGCTGCCCATCCCCCAACAGAGGCCGAGATAGCCTTGCCGTGACCCTGCCACAGCTGCCTCCCTGTCCACCAGCTCTTTGCATAGCAAACTTCAAGGCAGGAAATGAGTGTCCTAGAGCCAGATGTCTGCAGATTCTGCCATCAAAGCTCCCCTCTGGGCTAGGCCATCCCAATTGCCAGGGGCAATTGGTTTGTTTCTCGTGCTGTCTGGTTATCAGTGGGTCAGCTCTGCCTGAGGTCACCTGCTGTGTGGCCTTGAACAACTTGCTGCCCCTCTCTGGGCTTCAGCTCCCTCAGCGATCAGAATCAAAGGCTGGCAGAGAGGACTCAAGGACTATTCTAGGGGCACCTGGCTAGCTCAGTCAGTAGAGGGGGGTGACTCTTGATCTCAGTGTCATGAGTTGAAGCCCCATATTGGGCATAGACATTATTTTAAAATTTTATTATTTTTTTAAAATTTTGGGGGCACTTGGGTGGCTCAGTCAGTTAAGCATCCAACTCTTGCTTTTGGCTCAGGTCATGATCTCATGGTTTTGTGGATTCAAGCCCCATGTTGGGCTCTGTGTTGACAGCTTGGAATTCTCTCTCTCCTTCTTTCTCTGCCCCTCCCCCACTCTTGCTGTCTCTGTCTCAAAAATAAACTTAAAAAAACCCACTTTTTTTTAATATAAAAAGTTTTTTTTTTAAAAAGGACTGTTCTAGACCTGAGCAGGGATATCAAATGGAGTGGGTGGTTAAAATAAACCAGACCAGGCGTGTAACCTGCTTAGCGCAGCCCCTGGCAGAACCTATGCTGGCATCTGCCCGATGGTTCAGAGCGTGGGCTGAGGAGTCAAGCAGACCTGGGTTTGGATCCCAGTTCTGCTTCTCTGTGACTGTGGGCAAGTGGCCTCATTTCTCCAAACCTCAAATTCCTCCTCTTTAAAAGAGGGACACCGAGGGGTGCCTGGGTGGCTTAATCAGCTTAATCGACTCTTGATTTCAGCTCAGGTCATGATCTCACAGTTCATGGGTTTGAGGCCCACATCAGGCTCTTTTAGTGCAGAGTCTGCTTGGGATTCTCTCTATCCCTCTTTTTCTGCCCTTCCCCTGCTTGTGCTCTCTCTCTCTCAAAATAAATAGGCTTAAAAAAAAAGACTGATAGTCCCTAATGATAACAGCTAACTCTCACAGGGCTCTGCCTCCATGCCAGGCACTAGTATGAGTGCTTTATGTGGACTAACTCATTTGATCCCCCACAAGAACCCTTTGAGACGGGCATCATTATAGTTGCCCCTTTGTAGATGGGAAAACTGAGGCACCGACAGGTTAACTGACTCACCCAGAGTGACATAGCTGGGGACGTGGGTGAGCTGGGAACTGCCTCCAGGCAGACTGGCCCCCAAGTCTACCCACCGTGTCACAGGGCCTCTTGGAAGACAGAATGAATATAAAGTCTACACAGGCCAGGCACATAGAAGTGACTCAATTAATGTGTATAATCTTTATTACTGTTACCACGATTCTCCCATTCATTCTAAACTTCTATCTTGATCTGCCAATAAGAAAACTCTCTAGGCTCCAACCACTTCAGCTTGAAGCCTGGGGAGGGCCTGGATGGAACCTTCCTCTTGCCACCACTCCATCTGTCTGGCAAGCTGAGGAGGGGGGGAGGGATGTTTGCACAGATGTGTGGCCCAGGGTGTGCAGATAGCCGGGGGAGGGGTGTGGTGCTGGTAAATTCCTGCTCCACTAGTGCCTTGGTGATTCTGCACCCCCACCTCATCCCCACCCCCAGCTTCCACATCTGCTGGAAGACTGGTTCTACAATTCCTGGGAAGCCCTTCTCTCTGTCTCACCTTCCTTTCTTCCAGTCGCCAGAGGCCTCTCCTACAGGACTAGAGAAATAAAGACCCTCCTGCAACCCCCACCACCCCCTCACTTCCACCCCAGGGGATCTCTCGGCCCCATCCTCAAAAATCCCAGTAATGCAGTGGAAATTAAAGTTACCTTAAATGTTCTAATCTTATAACAATTTTGCTTCAATCAACATCTAAATGTGACCACATGTGCCCAGACCACCCAGAGCCCTGGTTGGTGGCTTGGTGGGGGGAGCAGGGAGCTCCTGAAGGGATGGAGGGCCGAGGGTTGCTCTCAAGCACGGCCTGGCTCTGGAAAGGCTCCCTGGCGAGGAGGTCTGCAGGTCACTGGGCCCTCCCTCCGCTTTCTCCTGGCCTGCCCACAGGTGGGTAATCCCTCCCTTCCTCACCTCTCCTCCAGCAGGCTGGGAAGCATGGCGGACCATGGTTGGAGTCTGCTTATACTCTCTCCTGGGTATCTGGGCTTGGGGACAGCTGGGGACTCAGGCAAGTGGAGGCCAGGGCTGGCTTCATGGGCATGCCTGCCTGCACATTCACACAGAGCTCCTTGCTCAGACAGGCTTGGTTTACTGCTCTGCGGGGTCACCTTGAAATTCATAATTTTTGAACAAGGAGTTCTACATTTTCATTTTGTACCAAGCCCCATAAATTAGGTAGCTGGTCCTGGTGGAGGTCCACATACCCCTCTGTCTATGGACCCTCCTCATTTCATCCTCACACTCAGTCGGCATGCAGGCAATAAACATTTATTGAGCACCCAGTTTGTGCTAAAAAGTAGCACTAGATGCTTGGGGATACAGCGATGAGCACCAGGACACAGCCTTGAATTCACAAAATTACTCTCTGCACACACTCAGACCCTCCTATATCCACAAGCAGTAGTTTTGCAAGACGGTTCTGTACTCGCAATCACGTTAATCATAACTGCCAATTAGGGAACAGCCAGAATATGCCAGGAAATTTACACACTTCTTGTCTCATCCTCAAAACAGTCCATAAGGCAGGCATTATTATTAGCCCCATTTTAAACCAGATGAAGAAACTGGCGCTCAGAGTTCAAATCCTTCACTCTTGTCACATAACCAGTAAGGAGCAGAACCCAAACTTGCCTTTGTCTCTGGTCTACAACCTCTTCTGTCCCTTTCCTCCTCCCCGCCACTACACACACTGCATTTGGCTGCTCCCCCATGGACGGAAGCTCCCAGCATCTCCCCAGCTCCCAGCACAGGACTCTTTTTGTTAAGCGAAAGAGTTCACATACAGACACACTCCCCAAGGAATACACAGAAACAGACGCACACTGAAACCCAAACACACATGTAACACATAATTTAGAGTGTGGTATCCAATACTGGATTGTTTGGGTTCAAGTCCTGAATCTACAATGTACTAGCTCAGCGTTCCTCAGTTTTCCCATCTCCAGAATGGGCATAGGGATAGGGCTATTGGGAAGGCTAAATGAAAAATGCATGTGGGGCGCCTGGGTGGCTTGTCAGTTAAGCGTCGGACTTCGGATCAGGTCATGATCTCACAGTTTGTGGGTTCGAGCCCCGCATCGGGCTCTGTGCTGACAGCTCGGAGCCTGGAGCCTGTTTCAGATTCTGTGTCTCCCTCTCTCTCTGCCCCTCCCCCACTCACACTCTGTCTCTCGCTCTCAAAAATAAATAAAACATTTAAAAATTTTAAAAAAAGAAAAGAAAAATGCACGTGAAGCACTTAGACCAGCACTGACCAGCGTGTAGCCCCTCTTCAACAAATATTAGCTGTTGCTATGAATAACATTTGTCCGCACTCACTCACACACGCTCTCAAGCCCTCACATCGTCCCCCCAGCCCTCCTCAGCCCAGCTCAGTCCTACACGTCCCCACGGCTGACAGTCCAGGCGCCCAGAGCCAGGAAGGAAGAGCAGCTGCTTCTCTGGGCATCCCCTGGGGCTCTACCTGGGCTGGCCCACGTGTGTGGTGCAGAGTGAGGGTGCCGCTCCTCAGCAGCTCTGGGCCCATCAGAGAGGGCTTCCCGGAGGAGGCCTCCGCCCAAGCCAGTGAAGGCTTACCAGGCGAGGTAAGATGGTGCCGCCCTATGCCTTGGCTCCCTCCACTGTCCCTCACAACAACCACCCCCTAACTTCTTCTGCAGCGCCCTCCCTCCACCCCCTTCCCCACAGTAGAAACTTTCCTCTCCTCCTGCCAGGAGCGTAAATTGCCCCCAGGAATGCGCTGTGTCCCACAGCAACCCTGGCAGTGGCCCTCGGCTGTCCTAGGGTCAGGCCTGGCTCTACATCAAAGGCTGGGGAGCCGTAACAGCGAGGCTCCTCGCCTGCCGCCACCCTCCCCGCACCCCCCCCCGTGCCCCCACCGGCCCTCTGGCTTCCAGGGAACAGCACATGGTAGCACTTAAGCTCCGAGAGAACCAGAAGATGCCTTTCCTGCACCAGCACCCCCAACCATCCACAATGAATTACTTGTTAGGAGACTATTTTAATTTTACTTAATGCAATTTCTGTCCTGGGCCTCTGTTGCCACCTCCTTCTCTGGATGCCCAGTACAAATATAGGGGAGGCCAACCCACCAGGGGAAGGTATAACCTAAATATGGAAATGTCACGCGTGGAGGTCTAGGGCAGGAATAGGACTCTCTTACATCAGGGGAACGGTGCTGGTGCTCTGGTCTCCACTTAGGAAGACGAGGGGTTGATGAGAGGAGGGCTCAGGGCTAGCTTGTGCAACTGAGGCCAGCATGAGAGTTTGGGGTATGCACAGGGGCCACACACTTCTTTGCCAAAGTGCTCTAATGCCCTGGGTTCAGTAGCTAGGCCCTCGCCCTCACTTAGCCTGGCAGCACGTAAGCTTTGCTGTCAGATCCTGTGGGGGTGACTGGAGAGAGGGGGGGAGCGCATCCACGTTCTAACCAGCTTCTGAGATTTGTCCATCAGGTGCATCTTCTAGCAAATTATGAAAACCAGGGATCCAATGGTCACGCTAGGACAACAGAGTGGTGATCTGGAGACCCCTGGTGGCCAAAGGCTGAAGAGCAAGGCCTTTTCTTTGAGCTCTGCGGAGCCAGTGCCAAGCCCAAAGGCCTCCAGCATGGACTCCGGCCCCAGGCCCCAGAATTTCGCTTCAACCCAGGCTGCTGGCCTCATTATTCAGCCCCCCTGCCGTAAAGCCAGACAGACCTGCCCCATCTTGCTTGGGAGGGCATGCCGGTACATCCTGGAGAACGGGGAATGGCCCAGCCTTGGGGGGGGGCTGTCCCAGCCTCAGTCAGAGTAAAGGTGAGGGATATATAATCCACAATGAATTAATTCCAGGGGTGGGGATGTGGTAGGGGACCTCGAAGCTAGGTTTCTGGGACTTGTATATGTTTGGCTCATTTGGAAGAGATGATGAGGTGATGTTCCCAATAGTTCCATAGTCCCCACCCCCTCCCTTCCCTCAGCCTCTGGGTGCACATCACACAATTGTGGGGCTGCCACTGGGAAAAATCACTGAGGGGGCTTTGTTTCTACAGCTTGCCGACTCTGTAATGCTGCCCATGTTTAACTCTGGGAAAAGAAATATCTAAAACCTCATACCATACAAAGGACTGCTGGGAAGTGGGGGTGGTGCTACAAGAGGAAGAGTGAGAGCCCCCTGGAGGAGGGAAGGGTGCTGTTCACTTTCCTAGGCAGGGCCCAGGCACCGCACAGCGCGTCCACATCTGGGCCCACATTCATTCTCTTTACCTCCTTGATTCACTCAAACTCTAGGGTGACTGGACCCAGCCCTATACTGGGTGCTAAGGATACCATTGACCAAAATGGGGTGCCCGCCCTAGGGCCCTAAATTGTATCTGGAGGGGGAGGTAAAGAGGCTCAGAAAAGACAGGATCCCAGAGGGAGCCTCCTTATACTTGGGAACACAAAAGTGACACCCCCTCCCCACCCCTGCTTGGTGGCCTAACCCAACTGGAGGAGGCAGGTCGTGTGCAAACTGCCTCTGTTACTGGCATCCCAAAACCTTGGTTCTAACCTACACAACCAAGACAAACTTAACGCACAATGCATCACCTCAGGCCTGTGCACTAACCTTGAGAAAAGCCCAGAGGCCCCATTTCCCCCCAACAACCTGAGTATCGGGACCTCAAGGCCCTAGGCTGTCTCCAAGAACAGTGCTACCAATAAGGCCGGACAACCTCTGATCCCTCCCTTGAAAAGCTATCTTAACTTCTGTAAGGCTGGGAGAGGGGCCCACAGGCCTGCTCCCCTCCCACCTCTCCATGTGAACCAGGCATCACAGTTAATATGGGCTTTGTTGGGAATGCAAGCTGGTGCAGCCACTCTGGAAAACGGTATGGAGGTTCCTCAAAAAACTAAAAATAGAACTACCCTATGACCCAGCAATTGCACTACTAGGCATTTATCCATGGGATACAGGTGTGCCGTTTCGAAGGGACACATGCACCCCCACGTTTATAGCAGCACTATCAACAACAGCCAAAGTATGGAAAGAGCCCAAATGTCCATCGATGGATGAATGGATAAAGAAGATGTGGAGAATATATATACACACAATGGAGCATTACTCAGCAATCAAAAAGAATGAAATCTTGCCATTTGCAACTACGTGAATGGAACTGGAGGGTATTATGCTAAGTGAAATTAGAGAAAGACAAAAATCATATGACTTCACTCATATGAGGACTTTAAGAGACAAAACAGATGAACATAAGGGAAACAAAAATAATATTAAAACAGGGAGGGGGACAAAACAGAAGAGACTCATAAATATGGAGAACAAACAGAGGGTTACTGGAGGGGTGGGGGAGGGGGGATGGGCTAAATGGGTAAGGGGCATTAAGGAATCTACTCCTGGATGTAAATTTAAAAAAAGAAAAAAGAAAATTAAAAAAAAAAGAAAAAATGTCAATAAAGCAAAAAAAAAACAAAAACAAAAACAAAAAACAAAACATGGGCTTTGTGACCTAGCTTCTCCCCTTAATGGCCGTATAACTTCAGGCAATTTGTCGTCTTCCCTCTAAAAATGGACTTATTTTGGGGCACCTGGGTGGCTCAGTTGGTTAAGCGTCTGACCCGTGGTTTCAGCTCAGGTCATAATCTCACAGTTTCATGAGTTCAGGCCCTGCATCAGGCTCTGTGCTGGCTGCTGGTCGCCTGCTTGAGATTCTCTCTCTCTCTCTGCCCCTCCCCCACTGGTGCTGTCTCGGTCTCTCTCCAAATAAACTTAAAAGAAGTTTAAATCAAAATGGAGTTATTGTGAATAATGGAATTATCGTGGATTAGGTAATGCAAAGTGCTAGGACAACGTCTGACACACGGTAAGCACTCAAAAAATCGTACCCAACACGAGGTTTAACTTTCCTTTGACTTCATATCACCCTGTAGACACTACCCTACTTCTTAGCTCTTCTTTACAGCAAAACTCCTTGAGGGGCGTCTGGGTGGCTCAGTCAGTTGGGCGTCTGACTTTGGCTCAGGTCATGAACTCACAGTTCGTGGGTTCGAGCCCTGCATCGGGCTCTGTGCTGACAGCTCGGAGCCTGGAGCCTGCTTTGGATTCTGTGTCTCCCTCTCTCTCTCTGCCCCTCCCCCACTCGTGCTCTGTCTCCCTCGGTCTCAAAAATAAATAAACATTTTTAAAAAATGAAAAAAAAAAACCTCCTTGAAAAAAAAAATTTAGTAGCCTTAGTCCTCTCCCTTTCATCCTCTCACACCTCCCATCTGGCTTTCACCTATTTTTATTTTTCAGTATTTATTTTGAGAAGGAGGGAGAGCACGTGCATGTGTGCACGTAAGCAGGGCAGGGGCAGAGAGAATGCCAAGCAGGCTCCATGCTGTCAGCAGAGCCAGATGCAGGGTTTGATCCCATGAACCATGAGACCACGACCTGAGCTGAACTCAAGAGTCAGAAGCTCAACCGACTGAGCCACCCAGGCATCCCTATTTTTAAGTAAACTCTGTGCCACACGTGGGACTCGAACTCATAACCCTAAGATCAAGAGTCACATGCTCTACTGAATGAGCCAGCCAGGTGCCCCCTCCCCATTCTTAACAAGGTCTCTCTAGCCAAGCCTTCCAACTTAGTGGCCAAAAAGCTCAAGGTAGTCCATTTTAGGTATATCTGCGGTAATGGTCTGCTTCTAGATTTTGCTAGATAATAAACCCAAAAGTGACTTTGAAGGAGTATTTGCTCCCAGGCTTCCCAGACTCTCTAGTCTGTGGGGAGAAGCCATTTCTAGACCAGGTAAAAGCAAGGCAGGGCCCAGGGACTTAGCTGGTCTCCTCACTCCACTGCAATAAAATTCCAGAAAGAAAACAGAACATGATTAGGATTTCACTCAAGAATGTGTCTTTATTGAAGAATTTGTAAGAAAAAAGGATGGACCCTCTGTAAAAAGAGGAGATGTTGCCTCCAAACAGCAGGGAGGAATGAGACCTGGGTGGCTTCCCAGAAGTCAGTGTTTCCAGCATGGCTCCCCTTTCCTGGCAAGCACTAGAGTGTGTCACACCATGACCAGTAATTCCTGTCCATCCCTATCACCCTCTCCTCCCCCATCCCACAACCCTGGATCCCCTACAGCCATTTACCAATGGCTTTCTGAAGGCCCAGGAATAGATGTGGGGTAGGCTTGCCTCTTTAATGGGATCAAAACGGGTTTTGCTTTGGAAAATTCAAACAGGAATGTAAAACAGAAAGAGCTCTAGTCCAACCAGAGATGACTGCATCCAACCCCTCTGAAGGGAGAGGGAGCAAAGAGTTTCCCTCCTGAATGTGCACACTTGTGGGGTAAACGGACTAGATTGCAGTCTGCTCTTTATTAGCATGGAGAATGGAAACAGAAAAATATGTAACAACCATGTTAAAAGAGTCACTGAGTTCTAGAGGGCAGAGGGAGCTGAGGCTTCTGATTCCAACAAGTGCTCCTTCCTGCTAGCTACCCTGAAGTCCTGGGGATGGTCACTCCTCTCCAGCTGGGAGATTGTCCTCAATCCGCCTGATGAACCTCATCCGGATTTCTGTCACACCGTCTCCTTTCAGGGTGTCCTGGACAAACTTGGCCTCCACAGCCATCTGGACCTGGGGGACAGTGGGAAAATGAAGGGGCGGGTGCCTAGCTGCAGCCTCTGGGGAACCACAGGGGACAGGCTGTAGCTGACTCATCCACGGCAGTCCCAACAAGGGGGCTGGTTTCTCGCAAGGACAGGATTGCCAGTTCGTGTCCCCTGTCGAAAGCAGTGGCCCCGATCTGTAAGGCTGACTTAACAAAGAGCACCCACAAATGAGACCTTTACCCAAATAAGCCAATCTGGGAATTTCCTGGGCTTTGGGGGCTGACAGCACTACTATCAGCAAGAATCATCACCATGTAGAAACATCCACCTTGGATCCTATGCTCAGCAGCGTCACATCTCAGGTAGCAAAGTGCTGAGGGGAGCCAAAGGCCTTTCTTTTCTCTCCTTCTCTCATTCCTTCAAACCTTTATCAAGCCCCTACTACATTTCAGGTGTCTCAGAAGGTAAAGAGCCGCACTCACCATTTCCAAGGCTCCCCGTAACACCCCACACAAGAGATTGGAATAAATAAGGGATGAGTGGTTATCAGGAAGTTCCACAAAGTCCACCAAGGGATTATTTTCCAAAATGAGGGAGAATTCGTCACCAGCTGGGCTCCAATTGGTGATGCTTGGAGTGATGCCCAAGTACATCTTGAACGCCACCTGTCAGGAACACATGACAGCACTATGTGGAAGAGGAGTAGGGGCCGCACACCAGGGAAGGTGATGGGACTGGCAAAGGAGAACTGAGTGGCTTGGGAACTAAACTGTGGCCTTTGCAAAACACTGGAGCTTTAAAAACACTGGAGCTTTAGGCATCCAGGGCAAAAAAGACAAAGCATCTGTGCACAATTCCACAACCCGCTCCTTCAAGGCGTCATACAATTAGGCAACTTGCTGCCCACCTACACTTCTTCTGACGGGGTGGCTTTTCGGAACCAGCACATGAGAGGCCCGGTCCACTTCCTCGTCCTCTGTGCTACCTGAATCCTTCTTGAAAGCAAGTATGAGTCACTGTGGCAGAATTACTCTGAAGACATCCTTCCCTCTATCCACTCTCCTGATTCCAAACCCTCACACTGTCTCTTCACTATCAGCTCTCTGTAGGATTGGGGCCGGCATGCTCTACAACAGAAAGAACCAACCTTTAGGCAACGGACGCCACAAAGCTAAAGGCGTTTTATCATTTATTATTAATTCTACCATACGTAATGTTAATATTATCAATAGTGACCATTTACTATAAGCACACTAAGTTAAGTGTATTCATTTTAATTGAATGCTCATGTTATTTCCTTTACTTCTTACAATCACTCTGTGAGGCAGCTCTTATTTTCCTTTTTTAAAGATGAGGTAAGTGATAATTAAAAGGTTAAAAGCAACTTACCCTTAACTGGTAAGTACTGGAGCCAGAATTTGAACCAGGTTTGTCTGAATCCAAAGTCTGTATTCTTAACCCCCAGGCTGCTCTGCTACGTCTTCACAGTCAAGGAGACCTGGCTTTGACTTCAGTGGGGCTTTCACCCACACAGATGATTCCAACCACTCTTCCCTTTTCATAATCTGTGCTATTCCCAAACCACCAGGAAGACTCCTTTGACCAGACAGCTGCCTAACTAGTATTTTGGAATACTAAGGGCCTCTCTAAGGGAGATGGAGAGTGTGGTAAGCAGTGCCTCCCAGTGACATCCCTCAGCACAACAAGGTGGCCCAGGATAATGACCTTGGCGATGACGTCTGCAGTTTCCCGAAAGTCGTGGCACCTTCCAACATTTGACCGTGCCAAGAAATCTTCTATCAGTCGGACTCCAATGTTATAGCCCCTGGGAAGAAAATAAGAGAACAGACTGTATTATGGAGTGTGAATGTCTTACGTCTGAACATAAGGCTGCTGGTGGTAAAGGGAAAATAGGGGACAATTCCAAAACATCTCAATACATGAGCTCAGTGGAAACTGTATCCAAAATATTGGTTACAAAAGAGAATCCTGTTCTGGGCTCTAAAGGACCATGCGGATTGTGCACTAGGGAGCCCCATTCTTGTCCCTCCCGCAGAGGAGCTCACTCACATTTTATCCAGCTGTTTATTCACATCTTCATCATTTTCATAGTCCTTGCATAGCTGGGTGACCAGGGCCCCATAGGTAAGGGTGAAAAGCTCAGAGCTCTAAAAGACATTCAAAAGACAGTCAGAACCAAGATGCACAAAAAACAAAGTTTAGTGAGTCTAGATCAGCCTCAATGCAGCTGTCAGGATTCAAAGGAAGGTCATCTGTGTATGGTGAGAAAGAATATCTTCCTCTATGGAGTGCCAATGAGTGTGGCTCCCCAGGGTCAAGATGGCAGGGCTTCAGCCAGACCTACTACAGAACAGGTTGTAGAAGGCACTTCATGCATAGAGGAGTCACTCTTCCAACATATCAAGGTGGGTTTCTGCTAACCCAAGACCCCACCACAACCACCAAGCTAAGCTTGGGTCACCAGAATCTGGGGTGGGAGCAGCAGTCATCCACTAGATACCAAGAAAGACAGACCTGAAACAGACAGTTACAGATTAGCTTCTGTATGTTAGCAGGTGTGACCAATGGCTTCTCTACACCTAAGAATGTCTGGGGTGTCCTGGCCTCAACTCACTCCCAGCGCCCCACCCAGGAGCAGCAAGGACCCAGGGGCCTTGTCTGTGGGGAGGAAAGGAAGTCCTAGACAAAGTCCGCTGCTCTGATAATCCCCCTCCTAAGTCACCAAAATGAGGAAAAATAACGTTCCTCTTGACACAGAGCGAAAGCTTCCAGGAATGGGGTCACTCTGAAAGGAGTCCAATCTTTTGTGTACCTGGAACACAACCCTGATCTGGACTGGTTTCTACTACAACCACAGTTAACATCACAGAATCCCTGTCTCAGATAAAGACTCCTGTCACCTACCTACCAAGAAACAGAGATGTGGAAGGGGAAAGGATGACAAATGCCATGACTACAGAATGAAAGGAGGAGGTCAGGAGCTAAACACAGTGAAGAACATGCTAACAGCACATCTGGAGCAATGGATCCACACAGAAGGCAAGCTGAAAGATCAAGTCAGCCACCCAACCGCTCCCTTCTGAGTGGAAGCTCGTCAGACTTGGGGCAGAGCACCTTTCTGTCCTCAAGTCTTCTGGGGAAGAAAGTCCAGGTAATGTTAAGGCCCAGGCTCTCAGGACCTCAGTGCTCCTCACCTCGTCCCCCTGGCCTGGTGCTGAGGTCACTGCAAGAATGATAATGTGAGCCTTCTGCTCACATACTACCTTCTACTTTTCATAGTCTCATTTTCCACCCCACCATAATTCTGTAAGGCAGAAAGGGCAGGGATTAATCTCATTTCAGAGATGAGGAAAACTGAGACTCAGAATGATTAAGTAATCTGCCCAAAGACAAACAGCTAATTATTGACAAAAGTAATTTTGGGAGACAAAAAACAAGAGTTTCTAAGCCAATATTCACGCTACCCACTGTTCCCCATAAGTTCAATATTAATAGCCCCCCTAAAAAATAACAAAAAACTTACCTGCACTAGAGAGTCACAGAATCAGTTTCAGAACCAGGAAGCTTTTTGAACTAAACTAAAACAGTCAGATCAGGGTGTCTCCAAGAGACCATTTACCAAATATGGCAATTAAGGGGAAGCTATTAAGGAGGCCAATGATTTTTTAGTAAAGTTACGGGTTTGGCACTAGAATGGCTTGGACATGAATGGATGGAGACAATCCAGCAGTTACCAGTCTATCGAGTTGGCACCACTGCATTAAATCAGGAGAGCTTTCCTTCCATTATTAATGAGCCTTTGGATAGAGACTCCAATGGCCTCAGCCCACCATAATGCCGAGTAACACGCGTATCACAATGTTATCAAGCACCTTATACACGCAGCAGCCCCCAATTTACCAATAAAAAAAATCAAGGTTCTAAACAGATCTGTCCATGGTCACAGAATCAATATGCCTGGGATTTGGGAATGAGATTCCTGACCCAGGTTCTCCACACTCTCTCTTAATTTGCAATTCTGTCTCCATCTCTGATTATGAACCAAGCCCACTTGAACAGTGTGCAATGTAAATACATTACTTAAAGGTCTTCATACTTTAAAAATAGGAGTGGAGCTGTGGCACAGAAAAAAGTCATCCATTCAATGTCTACTATGTACCAGAGATTATCTAATAGGAGGGTGATACATAATAAATTGAATAAAATATATGGTTTGCCAGATGATGATAAGAGCTATGGACAAAAAGCCAGCAAAGGATACACACACGCAGAGAGGGAGAGAGGGAGAGGGAGAGAGGGAGAGGGAGACAGAGAGAGAGAGAGACAGAGAGAGAGAGAGAAGAGGGGAGGGAGAGAGAAAGAGGTGTCAATTTTAAATAGGATAGTCAGAGAAGGCCTAGTAAGGTGATATTTGTGCAAAGACCTGAAGGAAGTAAGGATATGCCATGAAGAAACCTGGGTGAAAAGATTGTAGGAATCAAGTACAAAGACACTGACATGGGAGTATGTCTGCCATGTTTGAGAAACAGCTAAGAGACCAATGTGATTTGACAGGAATGAATAAAAGAGAAAACAGAAGAGGAAGACAGGTTACTGCTGACCTGGGTTTTCAGTCCTTGTGACCCTTACAACAAAAGGTTTCATGGGACCTTAAAGGTCAGCTAATTCAATTGATCCAATTTCTTCATTGAACATAATAACCACATTCTCCTTCCCAACAAAAACATGAATCTCTTCTGCAACATTTTTAAGTGCTTTAGTTATGTTTAGTAATAATAGCCATTTACATTTATAAAATCTTCAGAATGCCTTTCATTAATCCTATAACAACCATGAGTTTAGCAAACATCATCCATCCCCATTTTATAGGTGGCAGGTTAAGTAACTGAGATTCAGTCTTCTTAATAGTTGAGCACTGTCCCGTAAAAAGTTATGTGATCGAAGCCATCACTTAGTATTTTGGAACATCAGTTTTTTTCACATCTGTACAATGGTGACAATACTATCTGCCCTTGAGGGCTACAATGAGATATATAGAGGGCACCTGCTGCACAGTACCTACACAAGAAGTACAGTACCTACAAAAGAAGTAGATGCTCTTATTTTTTATGCTTAAACTAGTTCTCTGTAGTGTGCTGTCAGAGAGTACCCTGAATTGGTTTAAGGAGGGAGATTTTTGAATCAATATAAAGAACTTTGTAATAACTAATAAGGCAAATAGAGAGAATAATGGGTTTATGGGGCACCTGGGTGGCTCAGTCAGTTAAACCTCTGACTCTTGGTTTTGGCTCAGGTCATGATCTTGTGGTTGGTAAGTTTAAGCCCTGCATCGAGCTCTGTGCTGACAGTGTGGAGCCTGCTTGGGATTCTCTCTCTCCCCTTCTCTCTCTGCCCCTTTCCTGCTCATGCTCTCCCTCCCTCTGTCTCTCTCTCTCTCTCTCAAGATAAATAAACTTTAAAAAATTAAAAAGAAAGAAAGAAAGAAAGAAAGAAGAGGAAAGAAAGAAGAGGAAAGAAAGAAAGTAAAGAAAGAAGAGGAAAGAAAGAAGAGGAAAGAAAGAAAGGAAGAAAGAAAGGAAGAAAGAAAGAAAGAATGAATAAATACTGGGTTTGTAGTCAGAAGACCTGATTCTGAGTCTGGACTGCCACTTACTAGCTGTGGGATTTTAGGTAAGTCACTTTACTTTGCTAAATCTCAATCCCCTCACACAAACATGGGTAACAGTAAAATCTGTCATGCTGGAAGATCTAATGAGATAACGGACTTTAAATGCTTTGCAGACCGAGAAACCACAGAATAGCCAATACGATCTCCAAGTACTAGAGGCACAACCTGAGCAGAGCAAGTAAAGCCAAACCCTACTTCAGGTGAGCTACTGTACTTGATGGTTTTCAAAACCTTTTCAGTTAGTGCCCCGGACAAACAAATCTTCCTAGGGGGGCCGATCTTTGGAGCTAATGCTCCAAGAGTCACATTTACTATTTTTATCAACACAAATAATTCAGTGTGACTGCCCCAAGCAGCTGGGAATGAAGGTCAGTAACAGGAGGGAGTTGATCCCTCTCTCTTACCCTCCGGCCTCCTGTATGGAGATTCTGAGTGCTGCCACTGAAGTAGTAACCCACCTGAGCACTGGACAATACAGCCAGTGGGGTTGGGTTACTAGTAACACAACACAAAATAAAGTTGGGTTTGACTGCCCATGGAATTCAAGAACCAAACACTGTACAGACACATAAAGGCTAATATCTGTACAAACAAGGATGCTTGCTAGCTGACATTTACCGAGTGCCAACTGTGTTGAGGGGACTGTCACACTGCTAGCTTTTCATGCATGATGTCAATTAATTCTCAGAACAACCCCATGACAGATACTATTACTACCCTTCCGAATCTATTTTTTAAAGATGGTGAAACTGATGCTTACAACAATGAAGGTCACACAGCACGTAAGCAGTTAGGCCAGGACAGTACTACACCCCTGCGTTGTATACTTTTCTGCCTCTCTCATAGCATGTGCTTCTCAAGGTCAGGGACTAGGACTGCATCTCTGCACTTCTCCCAACACCTAGTACAGAGCTATCCATATAGTTAGGGCTCAGGAAAAGTTTGCCAGATACATGGGCTGTTTCTGCTCGCACAGACTAAAAGCAGAGGTCTAGTTCTTTGGGTATACTAATCATTTAAGTCTTGGAGGGTTTAAGTGGGAACACAGTAATTAGCAGAAGGTTGGGCCAACTGGGAAGAGGGATGCTAGAGGGAGAGACCTCCCCAGGAGGAGAGGAGCATACCAAAACCAGGTGGCCAGCAAGAGGCTCATGTGACAGGCCCTTAAGTAGGCACCAGCAGGAAATGAATGAGAGGGTGCCCCAAACCTTCATGTCATTCATTCACTAAATATTGATTCCCTAGAGCCAAGCATCATCCCAGATGCTGGGAACAGAGCAATGGACAAAACAAATCCTTGCTCTGGTGGTTACATTTTCATGGGGAAGACTGAAAAGAAACAAGTATATAATTTATAACAGAATAGCGCCATGAAGAAAAACAGAGTAGAGGACAGAAAACTAGTCAGGTAGTCAGGGAAGGTCTCTTCAGAGGAGGTGACATTTGAGTAACTGCGAATGAAGTAGGGAGTAGCTACATGAGGGTTAGGGTTACTCATTGGGGGAAGGAAGTTCTAAGCAGAGACACTAGCAGTTGCAAAAGCCTTGAGGCGAGAGTGTGCTGCTCCCCTCCCTAATTCTCCCCTCACCAAAGCAGAATGAACACGGAGGGGGTTGCTGCTGGTGTTAAGGGTGGAACCTGGAGGTTCCTGTTTAAAATGGTATTAAAAGGGCACCTGGGTGGTTCGGTCAGCATGGAGCCTGCTTCAGAATTTCTGTCTCCCTCTCTCTCAATATTTAAATATAAACAAATAAATAAAATGGTATTAAATATTTCAATAGGGATTTCAGGTTTAAAAAAAGTACAAAACAAAACTAAGATGTGAAAACTAAGCATCTCCTCATATCTTAGGAAAAGAGGAAACAAACATTTACCATGTCCCATACATTGTACACTGTTATCTCACTTAATCTTAAGTAGGCATCATTGTCCCCAATTTATAAATAAGGAAATTGAGGATCAAACAAGACTTGAAAATTCCAACAATGTCCATGCTTCTTCCCCTACATGACAGTTTCCTAGTAAAATATACTTTTTTTCTTTTTAAGTCCTTGATATTTTCTCCAAAACAGGAATTCTTAACCTGTGATCCATGGAGGATCTTCAGGGACCCACAAATCCCCCCAAAATGTAAACAAGTGTCCATGTACATGTCTGTCAATTTAACATTTCTGGGCAGGGGCACCTGGGTGGCTCAGTTGGTTAAGTGTCTGACTCTTGGTTTCAGCTCAGGTCATGATCTCATGGTTTGTGAGTTCGAGCCCCGTGTAGAGCTCTGCACCATTAGAGATTCTCTCTCCTCTCTCTGCCCCTACCCTGCCCATACTCTCTCGCTCAAAATAAATAAATAAACTTAAAAAAAAAAAATCTGGGGAGGAGATCCATTGGTATCAGCAGCTTCTCAAAAGGGGTCTGAAAAAAAAAAGTTAGGTACTACTTTGGAGTGTTAGGGCCTCCTGTGGCCCATTTTTGGTGGCTGTTCCTAGTGTAAGATGCCAAGGTATAAGGGATGTTTAATCACCCCGCTAGAGCTGAGTGTCAACAAAGGGCCCCTGATTGAGTTTCCAAATCGGGAAAGAAAGATAGCATGGGCAATTCTGGAGGTAAGAATATGGCAAAGAAAAACACCTGGCAAGAGGTCCCCTTAATTTGGAGGAAAGCGTCATCTACATTACTTTCCAGGTCAGGCTGCCACCTGCAACCAAACTTTACCAGACTACATGGTGTCCCACTATTCCCAGGGCAAGAAAGGAGTCCCCCCGCCCCCCGCCCCTCACCAGAGAGGTACCACTTACTGCCACCCTGCCTACTCCTCCAAATAAAAGTTCCTTTCTGGCAGGATCAGTATCGGAGCATCTCTTACAATCCCCAGAGCACAGTGTGAGAGACAGTAGGGCCTAGTAGTCTGAAACTTGCAAGTTCTACAGAGACATGAATTCAAATCCTAATTCTTCCTAGATGTAAATTTGGGGAAGTTATGTAACCTCTCGGAGCTGTAAAACTGCGGTAACATTATCTACCTGAGAGAGTTACTTAGCGAATTAAATGACACCGTGGACGTAAAGTGCCTGGCTCCGTGCCTAACACACAGTAAGAGAGCAATAGTGGTAGTTACTATTACCGTCGTCGCTGTTGGTCTAGCACACGGCGGCTCTCAGGCGTCGGGGGAGGGATCTCTGAGCTACTCCAGCGGCCCTGCAACCTGCTTCAGGCCCGGTACGTCCCCGGCGTGACTCTCCCCTCCAGGCCCACAGGCAGCCCCCTCCTCCTTCCTTCCTGCGAAAGCACTTTGCGCTCATAGGAGGCCCTTTTCCAATTGCGCCCCGCGCCGGGCCCCTTCCCCAGAACGCCTCCATTCCGCCCCGCTCGCCGAGGTCACGCGCTCCGAGTTACCATTTTCTTGCTCTCGGTGCCTCGGTTCGCCTGCCTAGACATGGTGCCGGCCGCCGGACCCCGCCTCGCCACAGACCTGCTCGGCGACCCCTCTGGACACCGCTCCACCCAGCCGCGGCCCCTCAGCCTTCGGGACTGACCGGCACCAACTCACCGCGCCTGCGCGGCCTACCGCAGGGCACCACGGGACTCGTGGTCCGACGGATGAGGATAATTCCCGCCCGGTAAACGTCAGACTACAACACCCAACCGCGCCGTTGGCAGCCGCGCTGGACTACAAGTCCCAGAGTGCTTCGCGCGGCTGACTCTCTTAGAGCCTGGCTCCCCGAGGGCTACATTATAGCCGCTGGGTGGCGTCCGGCGCTTGCGGGAATCGTGTGTAGTCCACACACTTCCCTTCCGCCCACCCCCTCACCCTCACAGATGCTCCGCAAATTCCTCTCTTGTTGGGTTGGTCTTGGAAAGTCCCCCTTTCGAACTAGCTTCTTCCGCTCTTGCTGCAATTCAGAGCCAGAAGCTCCCAGGATGTCCCAGAAAACTAGCTACGGCTCATACACAAATCTGGCTTCTTACTGCAAAAATATTTAATGAGAACCTATGTGCCAAGCATTTCACTAGTGGTTTTTTTCAAACTGTCATTTGTTCCCAAACTCCAAAAGCAGCCAGTACCTGCATCCTACCACTGTGGCCTCATGATGGAATATCCAGTCTGTTTGCTAAAATTCAGGTCACTTTGTCTCCCTCCCCTTCCCCAAGAACTACACTGCTTGGTCCCTGGAAAAGAAAGATCGCCAGCGTTGGTAGCAGCCAGTCCCGGATTTTAATCTCAGCTTTGCCATTTTAGGCAAGTTGCTGGATCTCTTTCAGTTGTTGTGAAGATTGGTGAGACACAAGTGCAGAGCACTTGGTCACAAAATAAATGTGCATTCCCTTTCTTCCAGACACTCTCTAAAAACAGCCAACAGGTCCCAGAAACACCAGGGGAATGTGCTGGCCACACCCTCACCATCACCAAGGGAAGTCCTACAGTCCCTAACCATAGCTCTTCGGTTTCAGCTCCAGCCATCCCCTCTGGCCGGTCAGTTGTAAGCAGGCTGGCCTGGGAGTCCCTGAGCACCCTCTCCTCACTTAAGCCTGGTAGCCTGACTCTGTAAGCAGCTGCATTCTAGCCCCTAGCCTTCACCATGACAACCAGCCCGCCCAGACGTGAGCCAGCCCGGCTGGGGAAGACTGGGGGGGGCCCAGGCTGCTCCGGCTAAAGGCCAGTTCCCAAGATTCTCCCAGTCTCTCCCTCAGGGTGCAGGACCAATATTATTATACCCTTCTCCCTGTGACAAAGACATTCTGGGGCCTCCCTAGAGGCAGTGACCTTTGACTCTCCCTCCTGTGTCAGTGCCTTGGCTGAGAGTTCTGGGAAGGAACTGGAGGGCTGGGCTGTGGCAGGGGAGGAGGCAGGGGGTCAGCTAGCCCCCAGCGGCCAGCGCAGCCAGGGAAGAACCTCCTGCATTCCCAGGAGAGAGGACAGCTGAGGTGAAAGCTGCAGTTGGCTGGTCTGTCTGTCGGTCTGGGCTCCTCCCTGCCGGCTGCCCTTGGCTGCCCACAGAAACCTGAGTCACAGTCACGGCCAGCCGCCCGACCCCACCCAGCCTGCTGTCAGGCAGGGTGGTTCTGGAGAAGCTGAAGGCGGAGCCTTTCCCTGCCCATCTTATGACCTCTGAGATTCTTCTTCTGCCTGTGATTGCTCCTTTTGGTGTCTTTTTCTCTGGAACTCCTCCTTCCAGTGCCACAAGTCCTGAATTAAGCATGGGGGAGGGGTCCATTTTAAGCTGATTTATAGGGTCTCCTCCCTCACTCAGATGTGAACCTAAACCTCCTTAGACAGCTGCTCCAAGGGCTCTCGGTACAGCTCCCATCATTCCCAAATCCCAATCCTTCTCAACCACTGCTCAGGGCCAGACATCTCAGAACACTAGGCACCTACTCCTCACCCTTGTCTCCTTCTCCCTAGAAAAGAATGTAGCAGGGACAGCTTCCCATTCCTAGCAGGGGCTCTAGGCAAAGACCCTTCCCAGGAATCCCAAACAGTGAGCCTGTTCGGTCCTGTATCTGAGTTCCTCCCCCTCCAGTCAGTCCCTGTCCCTTCCTGTCTCCAAGCTGGTGGGAGGGAGGCCTTATTGCCGCTGGTGTCACCACTGCCCTTGAGGACATTCCCCACCCTCAGCCTCGAGGAGTGGGCCTGGAGGGCTCCCGAGGAGAGCGGTATGGGTCTCTAACCCATTCACCATGCTGTGCCTTGGGGTGGGGTGGGAGTGAGAGTCTGGTGTCTGTTCTCTCTGCTGCCCCCAGTATGAGGCCCCTCCCACTTCCTATTTTGTGAGTGTGGAGGCAGCCTCCTGGGCCTTCCTCCTGATTCGTATCTCTGTGTCAAATCTCCCAGTGATTTCCTTCACCCCCCCATCAGGTTCGTCCTGGACCCTGCCCCACCAAACCCAGGAGGTTGTAAATGCTCTTGCTTCTGCCCTCCCCCTGGGGGATCAGGAAGGGGACTTATTTCTGATCCCTGCCCCCTAGCCCAAGCCCAGCCTCGTGGTGAGAGGAACAGCTCATTCGTGCCTGTTTCCGAGGAGGAGGGACTGCCCTGGGTGGTAAGGGAGTCACAGGGGAGCCAACAGAGTTCCTTGCCCCTCACCAAAGCGGGCAAGGCATCCTGTTGGGGCTTCAGTCCTTGATATTTCAACGTTTATTTATTTTTGGGACAGAGAGAGACAGAGCATGAACGGGGGAGGGGCAGAGAGAGAAGGAGACACAGAATCGAAAACAGGCTCCAGGCTCTGAGCCATCAGCCCAGAGCCTGACGCGGGGCTCGAACTCACGGACCGCGAGATCGTGACCTGGCTGAAGTCGGACGCTTAACCGACTGCGCCACCCAGGCGCCCCAGTCCTTGATATTTCAAGTATCTCACTTCTTCCTTCTCTGGGATGTCTAATATATGGGGGTAGAGGCACGTGAGGCTCCCAGATGCTGTCATCCAGCCCCAAACTTGGAGAGACACACATACTCTAAACCTTCTCAGTTGCTAGCGCTTGGGACCTGCCAGGGATCCTGATCAGTCAGGGAGTAAATGGAGAGGAGCCCACTCCATCTCTCCATTTGTTTGCTTTGACTTAATCACAGGACACTGGTGCACGCACTCCTGGTTCCCCTTAGCCATCCTCCCAAGACTCATCCTGGACCCATCAGCTGTACAGGAAGCCTTCTGGGGCTGGCCGGGAGAACCGTCCATCAGGTTAGCTAACTCCCAGATGGTCTGCTGGTCCCCACCACTAGCATCTTGTGAGGGGGTACAGGCGCCTCCACCCTCAGTCTAGAGAAGAGTTCCTCTGCGTTGGCACTGTCGACATTTTGGGCCTAATGATGCTTTGTTCTGAGCATTGTAGGATGTTAAACAGCATCTCTGGTGTCTAAGAACTAGATGCCAGTGATACCCCCAGTTCTGACAACCAAAAGTTCCCCTAAATATTGCCAAATGTTCTCTGGGGGACAAATTGCCTCTGGTTGAGAATGACTGACATAGGCTAATACCACACACTGTCTCTTTGCCATGAGTTCCTCAAAGTCAATCCCGGATCATTAGACACAATAGAGAATTTCCAGTTCTAAAGCAGTGCTCACCCCTCCCCTTGCAAAGAAACTTTCACGACTCCCCACGATCGTCATCTACATGATGTCAATTGGCATTCAGACCCTCTTATATAGACCATCCCTGGCCTCTCTTTTCATCTTTAGCTATCGTTTGTTTATTTCCTCCTCCACTACTCTTGAGGTCTAGCTAATGAAGGTATCTCACTGTTCCCACCCTCACTGAAGACCCAGGTTGTTCATCCTCAAGATCTACCCTAGAGGGCTCTCCCCCTGTTGGGTTCCGTTCATGAATCCTGGCTCAGGGTAGGCCTGTTCAATTCTGGAAGATGCAGGCCCTGAGGCCTCTGACCTCACAAAGAGCAGTCCTGGACTCCATCACCCACATGGTCCCCTCACTTTGCAGATGGGATGGCTGACAACAGAGATCTGCTCCTCCTCCTAGTCTGCTTTTATCCTTAAAACTCCACCACCATCATCATCACCACCACCACCACCATCATCATCATCATCATCATCATCATCTTTATTTATTGCACACATTTTATATGCCAGGCTCTGTGTTAAGCATCTCATCTGCATTGCCTTATTTAAACTTTACAATGACCCCATGATACCTCATGGTACTATCATTTTCCTGATTTTATAGGCGAGCAGACTGGGTTTCAGAAAAGTTAAGACACTAGCTTAACGTCAGCAGCTCCATTTGCAGGCTTTCCATCATCATCATGTTCTAATGATTTGGGGCCAGAGGGAGCACTATTCCCTCCCCCACCCTTCCAAGAGAGTTTAGGTCCCCAACTACTCACTCCTCCTAGTCAGGCTGCTCCCAGGTTGCCTGAGACCCAGATCCCTTTTGTCCCTCAAACCCCCTTGAAATGGCTGCTTTCTGGAGCTGTTCAAAGAAGAAGACACTGGCGGGAAAGAGGGGCAGGAGGCTTGCATCTCACTGGACCTAATCTCTGGACAATGGAGAACCAGAGAACTGACCTTCTAGAGGTCAGGACAAAGGGCAGGGAGGGGGTGGCAGGGCTCAGCTGTGCCTCCTCGTTCCTCCCCTCTGTCAATCCCTGCAGCACCATCATCGATCCACCTTTCCCAGCAAGCTCCCCCCTCGCTTCTCAGGCTGGCCAGACTTGGCTTGAGGCCCCACCTCCGCTGGCACTAACAAGGGGATTGGGGGATCCACCGCGAAGAGCTTGTGAGCAGGACTATTTGGGGGAGGGGAGTCAGAAGAGGCTTACTGCCTCCTCGACAGGCCGCAGGGAAGAAAATCCTTCCGGGGAGATCGGAGGGGTCGCCCGATAGGGGTGGGGGAGGTTCAGGGCCAAGACCACCCAGTTTGGAGCTGGGAGGGACCCAGCAGATTAGAGACCTGAGTAAAGCATTGGTGCAGGCCTGTAATTACCCCTGAGGAGCAGGGAAGACACCAACCATAGGATACTGGAGGAAGGGCAGCAGCAAGGTTCCGGGCCTCTCCCATCCCAGCCATCCCCAGGAGAGAGAAAGCAGAGTCCTTTTAGGGGTCTCCTTGGGACCCTCCTTCAGGTCTCTCCACACCCCCGGGGTGGATTTGGTTTGAGGTGGGGTTGGGGGAGAATTTGGATTTGAAGCTAGCGCCAAGGCCCCGGGGCCCCGGTGCCGGAGCCTCCAGGTTCCAGGGTGGGATTGGGGGCTCCCATGCCCGCTCCCCTCGACTCCCCCCAGTCCTAGCCGCGGGTGAGTCACCGGAGCGCTCCCTACATAGTCTTCTCTCGCTGTGGCGCGTACCAACGCGCGGCCGCAGGGGGAGTCACAGGGACCCGCGTCCTCAGGGAGCCGTGGCGTCTCCTCCGCCACGGCCGCAGGAGAGGCGTCCCCAGCTCGAGGGCCCGCGCTCCAGGGCGGAGGCGGGGCGGGGCGCGCGGGGCGGGCGCGCGGCGGCTCGGTCCCTGGACGCTGAGGCGGAGACCTCCCCGCGTCGTACTTGGTACGCGCCAGCGGGGAGGCCAGGCCCAGCCCCGGCGGTACAATAGGGTTGGGCCGCGGCCGGGACTGGGCCGGCGCCGGGCAGGGAGAGGGATCGCTGCCGGATCCGACAGCCACTGGGCGCCCGGCGACTCCGAGCCTCGCAGGCCACCAGCCGAGTCAGCCCCGACCTTCCCCGGAGCGCCCCCGCCTCCGAGTCTTGCCCGCCGGGCCGGGCCGGGCGTGATGCACCGCGGGACCCCTGTCCTGGCCGCTGGCCGCCGCCGCCGCCGCCGCTGAGACCCCCAAGACCCCCAGTGACGCCGCAGCCATGGAGAGCGGCTCACATGCAGAGCCGGGTGCGGGCGCACCCCCAGGTATGCCGGGATCCACGCACCGGAGAGATGGGGGGAGGTCGCGGGGCCTCGGGAAGGCCGAGGAGAAGGCCAACCCGCTGGGCGGAGACCCCTCCCCCGCCGCGCCCTCTGACCACTTGGAAGTTTAAAAATAAAGGCTGCAGCGGCGGCGGCTCGGGGCCACCGACGCATCCTCTGACAGCTGCCCCCTCCCCCACTCTGGGCGCTGGGACGCACTGGGCGGCGGGCTCCGCGAGGACCCCGCGCCCGAGTTGCTGGAGAGACCCTTCTGCCCCGACCCAGTGCCACCTCGGTTTCTCCTCCTGCACCCCCTCCCCGACCCACACCAGGCCCTGATGATCCTTTTCAATTGAGCTGGGACGTCTATTCCCCACTTCATCCCAGGTGGGGAAGTGTGACCCCAGCCTGAATGTGTGTGTTGGGGGTCCAGATTCTCAGGCCTGGAGCCCTGCATACCGAAACTTAGGCCCTGGCGCCCCGCGACGCCCAGGCCCTGGCCCAGACCTCGCCCCCACCCCATCCCTCCAGCTGCCGCGCAAAGGGCCTGTTGCTGCTGCGGGCCGGCCGGGAGTGGAGGGGAGGGCAGGGGGAGGTCTCTAGCTGCGGCTGCCAAGTAACCCGCCGGATAAAGACGAGGGGGAGGGGGAGGCGGCATTGTTTGGGGCGAGGGCGGGAGCTGGGAGGTGGGCCGCCTCCTCTGCAGCCTGGCCTACTCCGGAGCCCACCCAGCCCGATTTGGGGAGGAAGGGGACAGAAGTAAATCTGCGTATCCGGCCACCCTCCTTCCTACCCTCTTTAGGCCTGAGTCTCTCTCTCGAGAATGAGGTGAAGGCTCAAGGCCGCACTCCCGGGACCTGCCACATCATTCCTCACTCAGCCTGAGGCTCTGGATGCCTACCCCCGCCCCCCTACACACACTCCAGGCCCCAGACCATCAAAGCTACCCTCCCCTCCCCTCACCCCACCAACCACCAGTGCCCTGGACTTCTGCAAATCCCATTCGGATCTGGGAGCAGCTGATGAGGGGGTGGGGACAGGTTTCTGGTTGGGCCTGGTGTCGGAGGGAGGGATTTCTCTTTCTCTTTCTTCCTGGAAGGGGAGGGAAGAACATGATTACTGAGGACCCAAGTTCCGTTCCCACTGACTCAGGGGGGAGGCGGCCCCAACCTCACACCTCCACAGAGTCCTAGAGCCTAATCCCTGCCACCTCCCTGACCCCTGCGGCGTAGGCCCAGCATGAAACAGTGTCTGTGGGTGCGGAGAGCCCAAGAGGAGGCGGCACAGCTTGGCTGTGGGTGGGCTCCTCCCCATGCCAGCGTGGGTGCTTCCAGGGGACCGTGTGGGTGTGGGAGCTGGAAGGCGCAGGTGGGGGAGGGGACTATCAGACTGTTGTGGTCGAGGAGGTTTGTAGCCTGTGCTGGAACAGTGGCACTTGGGTCAGTCTTGTCTCTCCTGAGCCTGAGAGGGGACACCCAGGGAGTCCTAGACTGGATCCATTTCATCTGCTTATTGGCTGTCTGCATCAGAGGGGCGCAGGCACTGATGGGTACATTGGGGCCTGAATGGGCCTGATTACTGGGCTGCAGATGAGGGCCTGAGTGAGTGTCTAGTTTAGAATTAGGGCACTTGGGTGGGATGCCAGGACTGAAAATGAGGGCATGGAGGGGGACATGCTTGGCTATACCGCCGGGCCTGAGGGGGCCTGCATGCAGGGTCCTGGGTTGGGAAGACTCTTCTATACACAGGACCTAGACAGAGTCACAGGAGAACCTAGATCAGGCTGGTGGCTGATCCCTACACACAGAGAAGGTGAAGGTGACAGGAACCCCCTATAAGCCAAGGGCACTAAAGGTGGTGCCCGTGGCACGTACCCTGTCAAGTTTGAGGCATGGGGCTGTGACACTGAATGCACATGGCACGATCCCAGCCATCTTGGAGTGCCCTTTGCACCCTGAGCATTACTAGGAGGCAACATGGAGTAGGGGACAGGTGCGGACTGGAGCAAGTGACTTGCCTCCTCCAGCCACAGTTTATGCCCCTGGAAAATGGAGGTCATGTTATCAAACCTTGTGGGGTTAATGTGAGGGTTAGAGATGATGTACTAAAGGCACCTGGCACAGAGACGCCCGCAATACAGTATTATTACCATTATTGTGGTTATGCTCATCAGAACTGGTGCCAACAGGGAGGTACAAAATATGGGGGAGGTGAGGACAGGAATTGGGAGCTGGTTTGCTTAAGAATGTAGACTCTGGAATCAAACAGTTTAAGTTTCCCCTTCATTACTTACTGCTGTGCGGCTTCAGGTAAGTTGCTTAACCCGAGTCTTAAATTTTCCCATCTATAAAATGAGAATAGCACCAGAAATTATCTCATGGAGATATTGGGATCATTAAATCAGATGAACACATGACACACTTAGCCCTGGCACATAGTTAGTGCTCAATAAACTCTAACTGTTTGTTTCTTTTGTTTATTGTCTTTAATTCCTTTGAAGGCCTGAGGAGGAGGTGTGATTAATTAGAATTCCAGGAGGTCAGTATGGGACAGAGGGCCAGGGAGAGGGGAGTTCTAGATACACACGAGCCAGGGTGTATCGGGGGGACAGAGGGGCCCCTGTGCTTGAGGTAGGGCAGTGGAAGCAGGAGAGAGACCCAGGAGGTGCGTGCAGACAGTCATCCAGCACAACATAGTGATGCCTGCCATGTGCTGGCTATGCAGATGGCAGAGAAGTGAATCAGACAGAGTCACTAGCCTCTGGGAGCTCCTGACCCAGTGACAGAAGGCGATGTGTTCACTGTAGGGGAACCCAGGTATAAGGGTGATACAATGGTCAGTGGGCTCTACTTGTGGAAGGCTTCACAGAGGAGGAGGCATTTGAAGTGGACCTAAAAGGATGAGTAGAAGTTAGCGAGACTGACACAACGAGCTGTCTCTACATATAGCAGCCAGCCTAGCCGGTGCCTCTCACTGACAGCTTCGTCCCTGCTTGGGCCACTGGGCCCAGTAAATGAGGCCTCTAATGAGCCCCTAATGTGCAGTCACGCATATGCAAACGAGGAGGAAGGGGCATCAGGCCAGTTTACTCCCCCTTTCCCTCAGGATGGGCATCAGCTGTTGGTGGGGCAGGGCCGAGGGAGGGGGAATGAGCTGAAAGCAGGGCCCTGACTGGAGTGGCGGCACTTGAGAGCGGCCAGGGCAGGTCTCGGGTCTACCAAGGCTGGAAGTTAGGCCGCAAGCAGCAGGGAGCCATGTCCTTGGTTCCCCACTGGGCCTTGGGACAAGTGAGGGAGCCAAGGAGCCAGGCCCAGATAATGCAGCTTTGTTGGCTGTGGTAGCGCTGCCTGGCACCCCGGGGCACAGCCTTCAGCATCTCCTCCACCACCCCTCAGCTGCAGCTCTGCCCTGAGGGGAGCAGAGAGCACGGTAGGGGGTAGATAGCGCGGTATTGCTACCTCCATCAGTGCTCCTCACCAATAGGAGGAGATTCAGGCTCTTACGAGGGATAAGTCCAACTTATCTCCAGCCTCCTATTTATTAAGGGCCTTCTCTGTGCCAGGCATGATGCTTAGCCTGTCATGTGCATTGTCTCATTTGATCCTCAAAACAATCCTTGAGTAGAGCCTAATGTTATCCTCCTTTTACAGATGAGGATCAGAGAGGAAAGTCACTTGCCTAAAGTCCCACAGCTAGGAACTGACAGAGGCAGGATTTGAACCCAGGTCCATCTGGCTCTAAAGCCTCTGCACCAAACCTCAAGACTGAACTACCGTGGCTGAGCCAGCCAGTGATAGAGTCTGACATGCTTCCCTTGCATGACTGATCTTGGCATCTTGGCGTCTTGGTCTTAGGGACCCCATGATCCATTCTCTGGCAGGCATAGTAGAGCCAGCAGAGCCCTGGGTCCCCTGTGCATCTTGCCCGGTTGGAGTCTGAGTAAGTCAGCTCAGAAGGAGGCCCTGGACCCAGGCAGTGGGGACAGTGCAGCCAGCAGGCCATCCCCAGGCCCCTGCCCTGAGCATGTAGGCCCCAGCCCGGGCAGCCCTGCTGAGGCTGAGGGAGGACCCGTGGTGGGGCCTGAGCTGCGGGATGGGGTCATTTCCTGCCGCCTAAAATAACAGGAAGTGGGTGCTCCTGATTGGAGGCTGGGAACAATGGCCGCCAACCAGGCCAGAGAGCTCCTTCAGATCTGCGGTCTCAGTTGTGATCCCGGCTTTATCATCCACAGAGGCCCAAGGCCTGGCCCCAGTGCCCTGCCGCTAAGGGCCTGTGGCCCAGGTCCTGAGGACTGCTGGAGCAGGCTGCCCCGCTCTCTGAGCTGGCTCAGCTCTACACTGGCCGGGAGTAATGCTGCCCCCTAAGGGTCCCCTCTGTCCCAGCCCGGCAATTAGGCATCTCGCAGAGTTTGTCCTTCCTGCCTTCCCCTGCCCCATCCTCCCAGATCAGATCTTTCCAGGAGGGGAAACCCAGGGGGCTGTACCCCTTTGAGTGAAGGTACAGACTGTCATGCCGATTCGGGCCCAAATCCCAGCTTTGCTACTCACCAGCTGTGTGATTTAAGCAAGTGTCTTAATCTCTCTGAATCTATTTCTTCATTTGTCAAATGGGGTAATAACATCTGCTTCGTAGGATTGTGGTAAAGAAGAAAGGGACTGATGCGTTTAAAGTGTTTAGCTGTGCCTGACACAGCATTAGCTATTGCTGGTGTTGACAGGACTTTCCCCTGGCCCGGGTAAAGGAGTGCCCAGACGGGGCAGGGCAGAAGCGACCTGGAATGGGGCTGTATACGTGTGCCGGGAACACTGTGTCTCTGAGTGCTGTGTGGGTCTCTGAGGCTTCATCTGTGCCTCAGAGGGATGCCTGGCTCTGTGTGTGTGTCTGTGTGTATCTATGTGTCTGTCGAGTTCCAAATCCCACTAAGTCTGACTCCTGTGTATATAGGAGGGAGAGAGAGAGAAGGGAGAAAAGAATGTGTTCTGTCTCTCACCATTGTTCAGGCTCCGTTCACGTTGTCTGAGTCTCTCTCTCTCTCTCTCTCTCTCTCTCTCTCTCTCTCTCTCTGTGGTATGTATTCTGTCTCTATGGGTCTTTGCCCCTCTGTTGGCCTTGCCATCTTCATTTGTCTGCCACCCGAGGAGCTGCTGTGAGAGCCGGAAGGCTCTGGCTACAGGTGCCCATCTCTGTCTTGCTTCCTCTCTCTGCCTCCCCATGCTCCCCACCCAGGGGTGCTGTCCATGCACCCCCGTCTGCTAGCTCTCCTCTGGGCACTCCTTTGCTCTGGCCCCTGGAGGAAGGCCACTCTCCCCCCATCTCCTGCCCAGGTGCCTCACTTCCTGCCTCCTGGTGGCCAGCCTGGGCAGGAGCCTGCCTTATCCTGCATTCCTGCCCTCTGAGCTCAGTGCCTACCTGCCGCACCTGCACCCTTCACCATCTTGGGGGGAACCTCCCTGGGGGAACCACCGAATCACTTCCTTCTTCAGAGAACAGGCAGGAACCTCAAGGAGGGGTGATGTGACGCCTGCCAGAAACACTGTGACATAAGGGTTCTGTCATCAGATAGCCTTGGGTTCAAATCCTACCTCTGATGCTGACATGAGTAATTCACTGAACTTGTCTGAGTAAGTTTTCTCACCTGTGAAAGGGGGGCCATCCATAGAACTTTCCTTTTAGAGCTGTCATAAGGATGAAATGAGATGAGGAAAAGTACCTGGCATACGGTAGAGCTTCAGTACCTTAGCTTGTTTCTCTTCCTGGGCTTAGTTGCCGGCAGGGTGCACACAGGGCTCCGGTATGAGCAGGACCTTTAGGGTTCAGAGAGGCGAGGCTTTGGAGCAGCTCGGGGTTTGACTCTGTGCTGGCTAGGTGGCTTTCCACAGTACCCCCATCCCGTCCATGTGTTTATCCATCCATGTGTTCATTAAACAGACACAGAACCCCTGCTCTGTGCCGGCAGGTCCTATGTGAGGCCCCGGGCTGGAAGAAGGCATATGACCCAGTCCCTTCTCTCCATGATCTCCCATGCTGGCAGGGACAGGGGCAGCAGGCAAACAGAAGAACCAGACTGAGTTATCAGTGTTGTGAGAGGAATATTTGGCCCAGCAGCAGTTGTTGGTATGAAGGAGGGAAGGACCAGAGGAAAGGGACTGCCAGCTCCCAGAGGGTGGAGATGGGGCGTAAGCAGGCACCCTGAGACATGTGACACACCCTCTGAGAGACTTGGCCCGGATCTTTCTGCAGACCCCACATGCGGTCCCTCTTGGGCTCTTGAGAAGATAAGACTTTCTGTGACCCTGTGATCAGCTCCTACACCTTTGCCCTGCTGGTGCTCTTTGTGCCAAGAAATAAATACAAACTATCTGTCTCTTATCCAGTTCTTAGCAAATACTTCTAGTAAATATCAGCAAAGCAAAATAAAACTAACAGTAGCTAAAACCTCACAATTTGACCCAGGCCAAAAATAAAGTGCGATGGCCGAAGGATCACATTTGATGAGTGAAAGTGGCAATAATCAGAAATCGGTTTAACCATACCGTATAGATAACCTACCGAATAATTTATTTGGCTTACTATGATTTGTTCTGGGTAACCCTGTCCCAGTGGCATTTCGTCAGTGTTGGCATACTTCTGAGGAAAATATTTGTATTTGGGGTCAATAGTCCACCAGGTCAAAAGAAGAGATCCAAATGTCCTGTTTGCCTCTCGAGAAGTCTTTCTTAAATTTTTTTTTAATGCGTATTTATTTTCGAGAGAGAAACAGAGAGACAGAGCATGAGAGGGGCAGAAGGAGCTCCAGGCTCTGAGCTGTCAGCACAGAGCCTGACGTGGGGCTCAAACTCAGGAACCATGAGATCATGACCTGAGCTGAAGTCAGACGCTTAACCGACTGAGCCACCCTGGCGCCCCTCTTGAGAAGTCTTTCTTGTTGAGCTGCTGGAGTCAAACGCTCATTATTATTTTTAACTTCTACCTGAGTGCCTCGTCCAGGAAGCTGCCCAAATGCAACTGAGATGGCGTTGTTTTGCTTCCCTTCAAGTGTTTATCCCTTTGCAATAAATTGCCACGTGGATTTACTCCTTTTCTGTTTGTTTTTGTTTCTTGTTTTTTTTTTTTTGTTTGTTTTGTTTTTTGTTATTGTTGTTGTTTTGGCTCCTGAACAGGTACTCCTTTCTTTCTTTATTTTTTTTTAATTATTGGCCTCCTTTTTTTTTTTTTTAAATGTAATTAATTTACTTTAAGTAATCTCTACACCAAACGTGGAGCTCAAACTCACAACCCTGAGATCAGGAGCTGCATGCCCTTCCGACTGAGCCAGCCAGGTGCCCTGGATTTACTCTTTATTAGAGTAAAAATCTTCTCTTGCACTGCGTTAGGCCAGGGTGGCTTTCTGGTATGGCATTTTATTCTCGTTCAGCAGCATCTCATGACTGTGTCTCCATGTACTTGGCACTCTGGTGGCTGTTACTGGTGCGGCAGTGAGCAAAACAGACATGGCCTAGCCCTTGTCGGGCTTCCTCCCAGTCTAAGGGGAGGCTGACAATAACAAGAGAGGCCCACAAAGAAGTTTGAAGTTGTATTAGTCACAGTGCTCCAAACAAGAGGCACACGAAGCCATGAAGGAATTTGTCCTGATCAGAGAAGCCAGGGAAGGCTTCCCTGAGGAAATGGTGTCTGAGCTAAGATCTGGAGGCTAAATGAGGTTTAACCAAGAAAAGGGCAGGGGCTCCTGGGTGGCTCAGTCGGTTAAACGTGCAACTTCTCATGGTTCATGAGTTCGAGCCCTGTGTCAGGCTCTGTGCTGACAGCTCAGAGCCTGGAGCCTGTCTCCCTCCTCCCCTCCCCTCCCTGACTCATGCTCCATCTCTCTCTCTCTCTCTCTCTCTCTCTCTCTCTCTCTCAAAAATAAATAAAACACTTAAAAAAAAATAAGTGTAGAAAGAGCATATGCAAAGTCCCTGTGGCAGGAGGGAGTATGAGTGGTTACCAGAATCAGAAGGTGAGTGTAGGAGGAGCACAGAAAGCAAGTGGGGAACATGCAGAAGAGATTTAAGAGGTACGGGAGATGGGGACAGGGACTTCAGACTATGCCAGGCTTGTAGTTTGCACTCAAGAATTCTGTTTTTATCTTTAGAGCAATGAGAAGCCACTGGGAGGTTTCAGGTGTCTAAAAGTACCATGATCAGATTCACATTTGGAAACAATTACTCTGGCTGCTCAGTAGAGAGCAGAGTGAAAACGGGTGGTGGGGAGAGCAGTGGGAAGACGTTGTAGTCATCCAGGTAAGAGAGATGCTGATATCAGCCAAGGTGGAGTCTGTTGATTATTTCATTCAACAGATAGTTGTGGAGCACCTATGTGCCGGCCCTGTTGGTCTTAGGGTTAGAACAGCTAACAAAACAGACATACACGTGTGCCCTCATGGAGGTTATCTTCTAGAGATGGGAGACAGTGTTACAATGGTGTTAATACTTGAGAGAAAAATAGTGTTGGAAAGAAAACGTACCATTGGAGAGGGGAAGGAGACTTCTATTGCAGTTTGTAATTTTAAATAGGGTCAGGGAGCGTGTAAGTGAGAAGTGACATTGAAGTAAGGGCATGAAGGAGAGGAGGGAGTGAGACACGCTGAATCTGGGGGCAGAGAATTCTCAGCAGAGAGCACAGCAAGTGCATAGCCCTGCAGCAGGGGAATGCCTGGAACAGTGGCTGGAATAGACTGAGCAGGGGGCAGGGAGAGGAGGAGGAGATGGGCCCAAGAGGTAATGGGCCGGAGAAGGGAATCCTGACATTCTCAGAGGTCGTTGTAAGGCCTTTGTTTTTTCCTCCCCACAAGATGAGGTGTCTTTGGAGGATTTTGACAAATCCTCCAAATCCTTAGAGCAAGGGATTGACTTGCTCTAACTTAAAAAAAAATTTTTTTTTAATGTGCATTTATGTCTGAGGGAGAGAGAGAGATAGCGTGTACGCATGCATGTGTGTAGGGGGTAAGGGGCAGAGAGGGAGACAGAGGATCTGAAGTGGGCTCTGTACTGACAGCAGAGAGCCCGATGCAGAGCTCAAACTCAGGAACCCACAAGATCGCGACCTGAGCTGAAGTCGGACGCTTAACTAACTGAGCCACCCAGGCGCCCCTGATCTAACTTATTTTTAAACAGAATCACTCTGCTGCTGTGTTGAGAAAAGATGAAAGGGGAACAAAGAATGGCAGTAGGGAGTCTTTATTTATTTAATTTTATGTTTAAGATTTTATTTGTTAGGGGCGCTTGGGTGGCTCAGTCGGTTGGGCGTCTGACTTCGGCTCAGGTCATGATCTCGTGGTCCGTGAGTTCGAGCCCCGCTTCGGGCTCTGTGCTGACAGCTCAGAGCCTGGAGCCTGTTTCAGATTCTGTGTCTCCCTCTCTCTCTGACCTTCCCCCATTCATGCTCTGTCTTTCTCTGTCTCAAAAATGAATAAACGTTAAAAAAAATTTTTTTTGAAAAGATTTTATTTTTTAAATCAATCTCTCCACCCAACATGGGGCTTGAACTTACAACCCTGAGATCAAGTTGCAAGCCCTGCTGCTGAGCCAGACAGGCACCCCAGCAGGGAGTCTTTATAGGGGATGACAGTGGCTGAACCAAGATGATAGAAGTGGAGATGGTGAGAAGTGATTGGATTCAGAACATACTTTGCACACAGAGCCAGAAAGATTTACTGAGAGATTAGATGTGGGATGTGAGATAAGAAAAGACTCTACAATGACTCCCAAGATTTTTGGTCTGACAGACTGGGAGGACGGCTGGCCGTTGCCCTTGGCTGAGATGGGGAAAACGGGGAGGAGCAGGGTTCTGGGAGGAAGATCGGGAGCTCAGGTGGGAATGTGTTAAAGCCGAGGTGTCTGTAAGACATGCAGGGGTGTCAAATAGGGAGTTGTATGAGCGAAACTGGAACTCAAGGGAGAGGTCTGGGCTGGAGATACAAACTCGGTTGTCATCAGCAGAGCAATGGTATTTAAAGCCATGAGTCTGGATGAGGTCACCAAGGGAGTACATGCAGATGGAAAAGAGATGAGCTCCTCCACTGAGCCCCGGGGCACCAGGCGCTAAGAGGTTAGGCAATTAAAGACGGATCTGCAAAAGGGACTGAGGAGTCAATGGCCAGCAAGGTAGAAGGAACGCCAGGAAAAGTGTGTTGTCTCCACAGCCCAGTGCAGAAAGTGTTCAAGGAGCAGCGAGGGATCATCTGTGTCAAATGCAGCCCACAGGTTAGCAAACCGAGGACTGAGAAACGGCTGCTGCTTTCACAGTGTGGAGGTCATTGGTGGCCTTGAGAAGAGCAGTGTCATGGAGCAGCAGGGGTGAAGGCCTGACCCAAGCAGACTCTTGTAGCAGAGATTTGGGAGAAGTGGACAGAGTCTTCTGGGCAGGTGCCGTTTCTTGAGCCCCTGCCAGGTGCCCAAGATGATGTACCCACTCGCTGTTGGAACCAACATCTCAGTGGGGAAACTGCAGCTCAGACAGGCTCAGGGCTTTCCCCAGGTCCCACAGCAGAGCTGGGATTTCCCACCCAGGCCTATTTGACTCTGAAGCCTAAGATCTTTCTACTCCACTGCATCTGACACTTGAGGGCCGGTCCTCCCAGGCCTCATCCCTCCACCTCCTCCCAAGCTGCACCCGGCTACTCAGGACCTAGTTGGAGATTCACTGTCTTGCCTGGTGGGTGTGATTTGCCTAGGTGTAGACAAACATCCACCCACCAGTTTTCCTTGCAACACCCGTAACACGCACAGATGCTAGAAGAATGACAGTAAACAGGCCTCACCCTCAGCCTTCAAGCTGAGTACTTCACACACCTAAGCTTTTTGGCTCCAGATGGCCCTGGGTTCAAATCCTGCCTCTGCCACACACTGTTTTTTTTTTTTTTTTTTTTTTCAATTTACATCCAAATTAGCATATAGTGCAACAACGATTTCAGGAGTAGATTCCTTAATGCCCCTTACCCATTTAGCCCATCCCCCTTCCCCCACCCCTCCAGTAACCCTCTGTTTGTTCTCCATATTTATGAGTCTCTTATGTTTGGTCCCCCTCCCTGTTTTTACATTATTTTTGCTTCCCTGCCCTTATGTTCATCTGTTTTGTCTCTTAAAGTCCTCATATGAGTGAAGTCATATGATTTTTGTCTTTCTCTGACTGACTAATTTCACTTAGCATAATACCCTCCAGTTCCATCCACATAGTTGCAAATGGCAAGATTTCATTCTTTTTGATTGCCGAGTGATACTCCATTGTATATATATACCACATCTTCTTTATCCATTCATTAATCCATCGATGGACATTTGGGCTCTTTCCACACTTGGCTATTGTTGATAGTGCTGCTATAAACATGGGGGTGCATGTGCCCCTTCGAAACAGCACACCTGTATCCCTTGGATAAATGCCTAGTAGTGCAATTGCTGGGTCATAGGGTAGTTCTATTTTTAATTTTTTGAGGAACCTCCATCCTGTTTTCCAGAGTGGCTGCACCAGCTTGCATTCCCATGCCACATGCTATTTCTATGACCCTGGGCAAATCACTTGGTGGGGTAAGCTTTGACTGTCTCATCTGTATAATGGGGGTAAGAATCTCTACCTCTCAGAGCTCATATAAGGATGCAGGATAGGGATGCAGAGGGCTAGCTTAGTCCCTGGGATGCAGTAAGCACTGAGTGATAGCTGCTAATTTTCTTGCCCACTGGAGTTGGAAAGGAGTTTGTGGGTGGCTGGGAAGTAGACTAATAGTGGCCAGGCAGCCTTCCGAAGCTGGTGTGGGGAAAGCTGGGTGGGCCGTCACGGAGCCTAGAGGCTGGCAGACTTTTATGGGCCCTGCCTGAGCCTAGGAAGCTACAAGGGAAGGAATGAGGGGAAAACTGTGATCCTCAGATTTGGTTGCATAACACATACTACTTCGTACTGCCTTAAACAGAGACAGGAGGCTGTGATTGCTGAGAGCACGGATGCTGGTGACAGGTGCCGGGTTCAAGTCCAGACTCCTTCACTTACCAGCTGAGTGACCTCAAATTGCTTTACTTTTTCCCATCCGTAAAAAAGATATTTATAGTGTCTCCTGCCTAAGTATTTTCAGTAAGGACTAAAACGAGTATCTGTAAACTGCTTTGAATATAGGAAGCTCTTAAAATATAGTAACTGTTAAAAGGTTATCGTTAGCACTAAAATCACAATCTTGCGAGGTAGGTAGTATCCCCACAGGAACTGTGGCACAGAGAGGGTGTGTAACTAGCCCAACGTCACACAGTTAATGGGGAAGCCAGAATTCACATTCAGATAATCTGCCTTCAGAGCTCACATTCAGTTACTGGATACCTGTCTCCCTGGAAAAGGTACCCACAGTCCCAAACGTGACTCCTTGGGAGTGTCCTCTCCCTACACACACATTGTCACCCACAGAGATGGGGAGTTTGCCACCTCCTGAGAGGGCCAGATTTCCCAGAGGAGAGCACTTAGTCTGGTAGTTTGCTCTGGTAAGAGCGAAAAATGCTTCCTTAGACTCACCTTCCCATGCTCCCTGCTCTCTAAGCCCAGGTTCAGTGGCTGTATCCCTTTGTTCCCTTCAGCGCTCAGAGGGTAGCAGCAGATGTCAACAGGACTTTTTGCAGAGCTTTATGTGACCCACAGGGAAAGGGCAGGAAGTGTTTGCTGGCACGTGAATCATGCCAGGTGCTTCATTGACATCCCTACTAGCTTGGGCCCATTATCCCCATTTTACAGATAGGAAAACAGAGACTTAAAGAGGTTGAATGGCTTCCCCAAGGTTACCTGCTGGGGAAGCATGCCCTCCTTTCCTGTGTTGGGGTGGTAAAATCAGAATTGGGCCTTCATCTGACTGATTCCAAAACCTGTCTCTCAACTCTCCATAACATGCATGTGCTCACATGTGTGCATATCCACGTACATACCAAATCATGTGGCTTCCTTACTTGGCACTGTGTTGTCTTTTACAGGGATCTTGAAATATTATTGTCTCAAAAAATTTTTTATTTTAATGTTAATTTATTTTTGAAAGAAAGAAACACACACAGCATGAGCAGGGGAGGGGCAGAGAGAGAGAGAGAGGGAGGGAGACACAGAATCCGAAGCAGGCTCCAGGCTCTGAGCTGTCAGCACAGAACCCGAAGCGGGGCTCAAACTCACAGATTGCAGGATCATGACCTGAGCTGAAGTCAGACGCTCAACCGACTGAGCGGCCCTGAAATATTATTATCTTAAAAGAAGAAATCTATGTGTGTTTGGGAAAGGAAAAAAAGATTACAAAGTGAAAGTAGCTGGTTGCCCCGCCCCCACATTGGGGCTTTAGCAACATGGCCTCCCACTTGTGCCCAGACTCATGGCCTTCCTCTTGGCCAGTCCCCTGTGCCCAGCACTGGCACTTCTGTGTACCAGGCCTTGGGTTGGGCACCGTGACCCCGAAGTGAAGCAGAAAGAGGCGGGAGGCAGATGTGACCATTTGGTGCACCAACAAGTGCTACCAACTTTCTCTTAGTTTTTCCAGTACACCCTGCTCCCTCCTGCTCCTTTGCAAATACTCTTTTCTTTGCCAGAACCCTCTCCCCTTTGCTTTGCCAACTCCAGGTCACCCTTTAGCTCTTGGCTTGGTTGTTACTTCTTCAGGAAGCCCCCTAAATGCAGGTTAACCATCTCTGCTGGGTTACCCTCCGACATAGTACTTACTTATTCTATGCTGTAATTGCCTAGCTATTTATCTGTCTACCTGCTAGAAGGTAGGTTCCACGGAGGCAGGGACCATGGCTGTTTTCTCAGCATGATATCATTAGTATCTGGACCAGGGCCTGGTACACAGAAGGAACTCAATAAACATGTTGCGTGAATGAATGAAGGAGTCACTTGGACGAGGGAGAGAGCTCCATGTTGGACTGAGGGCACGGCTGTGCTATCTCACTCTCTCTCTTCTCTTGTGTTGGTATTCCAGCTGTGGCAGCCAGGACCCCCCCAGAGCCAAGACCTTCTCCTGAAGGTGACCCCTCCCCACCGCCGCCACCACCACCGATGTCAACCCTGGTCCCTGACACTCCGCCAGACACCCCACCTGCCATGAAGAATGCCGCTAGCTCTAAGCAGCTCCCACTGGAACCAGAGAGCCCCACAGGGCCAGTGGGGCCTAGATCAGCCCCCCAGCAGGAAGAATCCCCTTTCTCAGAAGGGAAGAGCAGGGGACCCACCCCACCAGCCACAGGCCCCCGGGATTCCAGACCTCCTCGAAGGAGCAGCCAGCCATCCCCGACGGCGGTGCAAGCCTCTGACAGCCCTCCCACCAAGCAAGGTATGTATGATGTGCCCACTCCTGGGCCCAGGAGGAGATGGGGAACAAGATGGGGATGAGGCCTGGGGGAGGGCCCTGAGGCTGACTCCCCATTTGGGGGGAGCCTCTGACCTAAGTCTGTTCTCATTCCCTTGTCTAAGATGTAAAGAAGGCAGGAGAGAGACACAAGCTGGCAAAGGAGCGGCGAGAAGAACGAGCCAAGTACCTGGGTGAGTGTTGGGGAAGCGTCATCATCCCCACCATCCTCGCCATCAGCCTCTTATCCACAGCACTAACACTTCTGAATGCTTCATTACGTGCACTGTGCTAAGAGCAGTACGTGCATTATCTCATTATCTCAATGGGTCTCTCGACCCTTCCTGAGGATGGGAAAACAGAGGCTCAGGGAGGTGAAATCATTTTCCTCAGCTGCACAACTAGTAGAATACCTGATATTCAGACCCAGAAGCCTGACCTCACCCTCAATCCCGTGCTCTTTTTTTTTTTTTTTTAATTTATTCATTTTGAGAGGTGGGGGAAGGGGCAGAGAGAGAGGGAGAGAAAGAATCCGAAGGAGGCTCCATGTGGTAGGCATAGAGCCCTACATGGGGCTTGATCTCACGACTGTGAGATCGTGTGACCTGAGCTGGAATTAAGAGTTGGAAGCTTAGGGGAGCCTGGGTGGCTCAGTCGGTTGGGCAACCGACTTCAGCTCAGGTCATGATCTCGTGGTCTGTGAGTTCGAGCCCCGTGTTGGGCTCTGTGCTGACAGCTCAGAGCCTGGAGCCTGTTTCAGATTCTGTGTCTTCCTCTCTCTCTGACCTTCCCCCATTGATGTTCTGTCTCTCTCTGTCTCTAAAATGAATAAACGTTAAAAAAAAAAAAAAAAGAGTTGGAAGCTTAACCAACCGAGCCACCCAGGCCGCCCTCAGTCCCGTGCTCTTAATCACAATTCATGAAAATATGTCCAGCAGCTCCAAAGGCAGACAGGCCCTAAGGAATTCATTTCTCCTTTAGCACTGAGAGACCATGAGGCCAATGGGGGAAAAAGAAACCTTCCATCAGGGAAATCTTGCTTCTGAGACCTGAGCCTGCCTTCAGAAAGCCCTTCAGTTTGGTGGGGGGGGGAGCCTGGGGGCAGAGGCCTCTCCCCTCCCAAGCAGGCAGGAGAAAGACCCACCCGGGGACACAGTAACCGGGAAGGCCACCCAGTTGGAGGAGACAGGCTTGGCCTGACTGCAGCAAAACCTCTCACCCCCCCACCCTCCCCCCGCCGGGGCTCCTTTCCCACAGCGGCCAAGAAAGCAGTGTGGCTGGAGAAGGAGGAGAAGGCCAAGGCGTTGCGGGAGAAGCAGCTCCAGGAGCGCCGCCGGAGGCTGGAGGAGCAGAGGCTCAAAGCCGAGCAACGCCGCGCGGCCCTCGAGGAGCGGCAGCGGCAGAAGCTGGAGAAAAACAAGGTGCGTGCGTGCTGACTTCTGGCTGGGCACGCATGGCCTGTGTACACGTGTGTGTGTCCACACATCCGTGTTCATGCCTCTGTGTCATCCGTGCCCACACGGTAATGTCTGTGTTCGTATCTGCTGTCATGTCCCTGAGCGCACAATCTGGGCACCCGTGCAGCCGCAAACGCGCTTGGTTCTGTGCATGCTGGGGTGGGCACCTGTAACCGTATGCTGTCAGTGCGAGTGTCTGTGTGTGTGTCCTGTATGTGCGTGTATGCAGAGGCGTGTCTATGTGAGTGTGCTGAGTTCCAGGACATGAGGAGCGCCCTGGCTTGTGCACTGGTGAGGAAAGGAAGGAAAAGGTGGCCCGGTCTTGCCAGAGGGCCCTCAGGCTAAAGGGAAAACATAGTCCCAAGGTCAGGACCCTCAGTGCCAGGGGGGACACGGCCCTCCCTGGGAGCCCCAGGGCAGGGGAAGTCCCACCCCATCCTCAGAGAAACAGCTCATACATCCAGGAAATGACTCAAGAACAGTGAAAAGCTCCCCAAGAACAAGTTGGAAGGGATCTGTTACAAATGGCCTTTAATCATAGCAAGCATTCAGTAACCTTGGTTACCTGCAATGAGTCAGGGAAAACTTCTTGGGTGGGGGAGGCTTTGTCACAGGCGAGAGAAGGGGCTTTTCTCCCAGGTATGATGGATGATTCTGAGCCCAGACCTCTCTCCTCTCCCCTCTCCCCACCAGGAGCGCTATGAAGCGGCCATCCAGAGGTCAGTGAAGAAGACATGGGCCGAAATCCGGCAGCAGCGCTGGTCCTGGGCAGGAGCCCTGCACCACAGCTCCCCAGGACATAAGACCAGTGAGTGGGCTGGAGGGCCTAGTGAGTGGGTGGGTGGGGCTGGGGCCTGACGAGTGGGGACAAGGACCAGCGTTGGTGCCAGGGGCTGGCAGCACCCTGCAGCAGGTATGCCTTGCTTCACACGACCTGTGTCTTCTCGAATGACCTTGTAAACCAAATTGTCCCTTCCCGAGGACTTCTGCTATCAAGTCAGAGGTGAATTCTCTTCATTTGGTTTGCTCTTCAAACCTCTGTCACTTTAGATTAGCCTTCTTTGCTCCCATTATTACTATCGGTTGATGATACATAAAAGAACACTTTAATGCCTTGCAGACACTGGGTATTTAAGAAAACTACCACCCCCTTGTGTACCTGTCTTGGGAGGCAGATTTGTGTTTCTGAGTTTTCTTCATGCCGGGCCATCAGGATTGGGGTCTGATTCTTTGCTGGCATGTATGTGCCACCGTGTTTGAATGTCTTTATGTAACAGCAGAGTCCAGTATTTCCAGCTGTGGACCTTCTGGTGTATGTGCTCGTGGATATGTGTGTGTTGTACGTCAAAATATGCATCTGTTTGTTTGCCTTGGTGTGTTTTTGGCCTTGTGTACCTCAGTGAGGGCTCACCAAGTCAGACGGAACTGGGTTAGGATCCCAGCTCTGGCACTTGTGGTGTGACCTCTAACATCTCGATGTCACTTTCTTCGCCTGTAAGATGGGGATAACGATACTACTTGCCTCCGAGGTTGTAGGTAGATGTTTGGGAGGATCAAGTGAGGTAACATGTGTGTGGTGCCCAGCACAGTGCCTGGTACATGGTAAGCATCCAACAAACGTTAGCTGTTACGAATACCGTGATTCAGTTGCTTCGATGTGTTTGTGCCTGTGTGCATCTGGGTCCGACCCATTATCTGTCCGTGTTTGTGTTTCTGTATCTGTGCATGTCTGCACACACATGTGCATGTGGAAGTGTACCTTTCACTCTACACGCCCCTGCATGTCTTTGTCTTTGTGTGCCCGTGTGAACGTGTGGATTTGTGCGAGTGACTGTGACTCGGGGTTCTTCTGTTTAGGAATGTCTGCATTTGTCCCGGTACGTGGGTGTGGTAGCCATAGCGCCTTGGCAGGGCAGTGCCAGCAAGCGCCGACACCGGGTGGCTGTGGGGGAGGGGTTGCAGTGCCCAGCCCCAGGGAATGGCTTCCTGGCCAGGAAGGCTATAGTTTCTCTAGTTCTGCTCCGTCCCCTTCCTCTGTTCCTTCTCCATTGGCTCCCCCAATCCAGGTTGTCTCTGGTCACCTATCCCCCATCCCCTCCTCCCAGAGCCAAGTCCGCCTTCTCCTCCCCTTCCTAGCCTGCCCACTCTTCCCTCTCCCACCCTGCCCGCGGAGCATCCTGCATGGAAGGCCTCAGTGCCCCCCCTGGCTCCTGTCCGGCCCGGCCCTAATGCCGTGTCTTTTCCCCTCCAGGTGGGAGCAGGTGCTCCGTGTCGGCAGTAAACCTGCCTAAACACGTGGACTCTATAATCAACAAGCGGCTCTCAAAGTCCTCTGCCACGCTCTGGAACTCCCCCAGTAGAAGTAAGAGAAGGCCCAGCCCTCCTCCCTCCAGAGCCCCTTGTAGCCCCCACCAAGCCTCTTCCAGAGCTCAGCAAGAACCCCAGATCCCAGGAGCCCTCACATACTCCAGGTCTCCATCCCCATTCTACCCCACCCAGGGCTCTGCACCCCTCAGGAGAGCCGGGTGTATGGGTCTGGACCCTGAGGACAGAGATGTGCCCTGCAGGGGAGGAGAACAGAGACAAAGAGCAGTGTCCCAGCAGACAGCAGGCCTGGCTGGGGCCTCAAGAGCAGGTGGAGGTGGGGGTGGGGGTGGTGCTGGGGGTAGGGGTGGAGAGTGGGAATGGGCAGGCAGCCTCATCTCCAACCACAGCCAGCTGGCCTAGGCCCGCCTTAGGCAGGTGGCCTTGCCCCCAAGTACCAGACTAGCCTGGGTGCTGTGTGTGCAGAGCGGGCCCCTTATTCTGGCTCTACCCTGGGGGGCCCAAACGACCCCGCCCTCTCTGCCTTCAGAGCCCTAGCCATGGCCTCAGCTGGCTCCAGAGTTGTGGGCAACTAGGGTGGCATGGCCCCTGTGTTCCTACCATGCCCTGGTGCTCACATGTGAAGGGGCCATGGTAGGAGTTATTTATAAGTTTCTCCAGCTTTTATTTGGTTGTTCTGTTGCCTAGCAACCAAATCAGCTGCTGTACCAACTCCACCTGACTGAGGCTTAAAAATAACCCAGCAGCTGAGGGGACAGAGCAGGGTGGCCCAGGCCAGCCAAGCCCCCTAGCAGTCTCTCTCTGGCATGGGACACCCCTCAGTCAGGAGCACAAGGACCCTCACTGTCCCCCATCCATGGAGCCATGCAACCCCGGGCCAGCCCTCTGATAACAGGAGGTGCAGGGTGCTACAGTGGGATGCAGGAGTGGGCAGGGTCTGTCACCTAGGGAAAGTGGTAGAGGGGGCCCTCAAGCCATGCAGGGCATTGCCCTGGGAAACATCTTGTTGCCTGGGTCTGCAGTGAAGGTCAGGCCCCAGGGCAGACAAATGTGGCTCCACCGGACTGGGGTGAGGGTCCTGGGGAAGCCTCTCTGGGCCTAGCAGGGCGATGGCACCTGACAGTTCCCTGCGCTTCTGCCTCCCTGCTGCGACCCCCAGCGGTAACCCGCTTCTGGCATTCTCCCTCTAGATCGCAGCCTGCAGCTCAGCGCGTGGGAGAGCAGCATCGTGGACCGTCTGATGACACCCACCCTCTCCTTCCTGGCACGGAGTCGCAGTGCGGTCACACTGCCCCGCAACGGCCGGGATCAGGGTAGGGGCAGCGGCCCTGGGAGAGCCCCCACGAGGGGCGGGACAGGGGCCAGATTCGCTCGTGGGCCGCGCCCCGACCGCACTCATCCCTCTGCAGCCGTGCCCGTGTGCCCGCGCTCGGCCTCCGCCAGCCCCCTCACGCCGCCGAGCAGCGCCCCCCGAAGCGTGCACCGCTGCGCCCCAGCTGGGGAGCGCGGGGAGCGCCGCAAGCCCAGCGCCGGGGGCAGCCCGGCCCAGGTCCGCCGCCGGCCTGAAGCCTCGCCGGTGAGTGGGCGGCACGCAGGGTTGGGGCAGGGAGCCGGCCAGGCCGGGGGAGCGCGGCGCCGTCAACTTCTGCTCCCCGCTCTCCTTCCCCCTCCTTATCAGGTGCAGAAAAAGGAGAAGAAGGACAAGGAGCGGGAAAATGAGAAGGAGAAGAGTGCCCTGGCCCGGGAGCGCAGCCTCAAGAAGCGCCAGTCACTGCCTGCGTCTCCGCGCCCCCGCCTCTCTGCCGGCAACGCAGAGCTCAGGTGGGCGCGCACAGTGCTGCCTGCACATCACCAGGCCATCCATCCATCCATCCATCCATTCACAAATATTTGTTGGGCACCCACTCCTAAAGTGAAAATGAAAGCTCTTTGAGGGCAGATTTATTCTGTTTTGTACGAGTGTTTGGATGACTGAAGTACAGTAGCACCTAGAACAGTGCCTGGCATTTGGTAAGCAGTCAACAAATACCTGCTGAATGAATGAATTGGACCCGCCAGGTACTGTTCTGAGGGCTGAGGACACATTGATGAGCCAAACCAGGGCTGGTTCTTGCTCTTTTCAATCTTCCTGGCTATTGGTGAGACAGACAGTAATCAAAGACTCACAAATGAGAATGTGATCACGAACTGGGATATGCTCTAAAAGGAAATAATCTGGTTCTGTGAGAGCATATAAGGTGGGCAGGGCTGAGCCAGCCCTGTGGGGAGAGGGGGATACTTCCTTGAGGAAATGACATACTCAGAGGGTGTGTAAGTGTGTGGCTGCTGTGCTCAGGGCCTAACTTTTCCTTTTCTCTCAGTCCCAAAGGCAAGGCTCGGCCATCCTCTCCCTCCACATCCTGGCACAGGCCTGCCTCTCCCTGCCCCAGCCCAGGGCCAGGTCACGCTCTGCCCCCCAAACCACCGTCCCCTCGGGGCACCACTGCATCACCCAAGGGGCGGGTTCGGAGGAAGGACGAGGCAAAGGAGAGCCTCAGTTCGGCAGGACCTGTGGACAAGAACCAGAACAAGGGCAAGACCGGTGACGAGAAGGAGCCAGCAGCCCCTGCCTCACCAGCTCCCTCACCTGTGCCCTCCCCCACCCCAGCCCAGCCCCAGAAGGAGCAGCCCACAGCCGACATCCCTGCAGGTGGGTTGCCAGGGAAGCCAACTTTGTGAGGCGGAGGTGGTCAGAGATATGGGCCCAGGGGTGCCTGGGGACTGGGTGTTGGCAGACAGGCAGAGGAGGCTCTTGCCCTCAGCAGGTCTAGGCCCAGAACGCAGGCCAGAGAGGAGAACCACACCACTCTGAGTTGATGGCAGAAGTTGTGTGGGTGGGTCTCCCTGAGGTCCAGGAAGCAGGGGCATGCAGTGGTGATGGAGGTGCCTGAGCTGGTATGTGCTGACTCCTGGTCCTGGATCCCACTCCAGATACTGCTGTCCTGACCTCACCCCCAGCCCCTGCTCCACCAGCGACCCCTAGCAAACCCATGGCGGGCACCACAGACCGAGAAGAGGCCACTCGACTCCTGGCTGAGAAGCGGCGCCAAGCACGGGAGCAGCGGGAGCGCGAGGAACAGGAGCGGAGGCTGCAAGCAGAAAGGGACAAGTGAGTCAACCCATGGGGACTGAAGGGGCCCTTATGGAGGCTGTGAAAGAAGCGCAGGACGGAACCCGAGTTTCCTCTGTCCCCCAGGCGCATGCGAGAAGAGCAGCTGGCGCGGGAGGCCGAGGCTCGGGCCGAGAGGGAGGCGGAGGCCCGGAGGCGGGAGGAGCAGGAGGCCCGAGAGAAGGCGCAAGCAGAGCAGGAGGAGCAGGAGCGGCTGCAGAAGCAGGTGCCCCCGCGGGCCGGCTGGCTGGCGGGCGGGCGGTGCGGGGCTGGGTGTGGGCGCCTCCTGGTGGCGGGCTAGGGGGCTGGCCCGGAGGGAAGGCTGGAGTCCAGCTGCTTAAAGCTCGAGGGAACCTTGGGCAGAAAGAAGAGGCTGAAGCTCGGTCCCGGGAAGAAGCGGAGCGGCAGCGTCTGGAGCGGGAAAAGCACTTCCAGCGGGAGGAGCAGGAGCGGCAAGAACGCAAAAAGGTCTGCAGAGCCGTGCTGTGTGCTTATGTGGGCGGGGCCATGCTCTGTGCTGGGTTCTGGCTTCAGTTACTGGGATAGTGGAGGCTGGGGGAGTGGGAGTGGGCCCTGCCTTGGGCTCGTAAAGGGTAGACCAAGAAGCAGGTGGGGTGAGTTCTGGTTCCTTGCCTGGAAAGGACTGGTATGAGCTGGAAGGGCCCTGACAGGATGAGGGGCTGGCTGGTGGGAGGTTTAGGAACAGGGCAGCACTTGGGTCTAACTGATGTGGGGCGTCCCAACAGCGTCTGGAGGAGATAATGAAGAGGACCCGGAAGTCAGAAGCTGCTGAAACCAAGGTCAGGATTCCCCAAAGGCAGTGCTGGCAGCGGGGGAGGAGGGCGGTGGGTTTAGGAAAAGAGGTTGGGGGTGGGGCGCCCTCGGGGTCTGGGCCGGGAAAGCGAATTCAGCACCTCAGTCCCTTGGGGCCAGATATCCCTTGAGTCTGACTGCTCTTCCAATTCAAAGCAGAAGCTGGACAGAAAGGAGGCAAAAGCCAACAATTTCAGCCCAGGTAAATGCCCTGTTCCTCTCATCTCTGTCCCCTCGGCCGCCCATCCTCAAACTTCCTGCTCTCCCCAGCCCCTAACTGATGGGCATTCCTTCCCTGTGACAGACCCTGTGAAAGCCGGGGAGGCTCGGCCGTCAGGGCTGCAGAAGGAGGCAGTGCAGAAAGAGGAGCTGGCCCCCCAGGAGCCTCAGTGGAGGTATCTGCTACGATCTGGATCCTGGGGGCCCTGGGCAGGGAGGCAGGATGACACTGGGGCTGTGGGGTGCCCGAGTCGTCCTGGGGTGGGAGGTGCCTGAGTGTTGGCCCTGCATCCACAGCCTGCCAAGCAAAGAGTCACCAGGATCCCTGGTGAACGGCCTGCAGCCTCTCCCTGCACACCAGGAGAATGGCTTCTCCCCTAAGGGGCCCTCTGGGGACAAGAGCCTGGGCCGAACGCCAGAGGCACTCCTGCCCTTCGCCGAGGCAGAAGCTTTCCTCAAGAAAGCTGTGGTACAGCCCCCACAGGTCACAGGTAGGGATCCCCGACTTTTCTCCCAGCAGCCTTCCTCAGACTCCCCAGCCCTGCCCTTTCTTCCAGCTCTGCCCCAGGCCCTCTCACGCTCCTCCCTGAAGACCCCCAGACATCTGGGCTAGGAGGCCTGGTTTGCCTTGACTGTTTCCCCTCCTGCTTTTCCCTCAGAAGTCCTTTAAGGGGTCGCCTTGGATCCAGGCATAGCTATGAGGGCTCCTCTGCATCATCTACCAGGACGTCTGGAAGAGAAAGAGACAGAACAAAGCCGGAAGTGGCCTGGGCCCCTTGGGGTGGGTCCTCTGTTATTTTTAATCTGCACCTTATAGACTGATGTCTCTTTGGCTGGAGCCAGGCCCTGCCCCTCAGTGCATTCGTGTGCTCGCACGTGCGGACACCCCCCTCCCATACACACACATACACTCACAGCCTCTCTGGCCACCTCCCTTGGGGAAGGGCCGCCTGTAGTATTTGCCTTGGTTTGGTGGGGTACAGTGGATGTGAATACTGTAAATAGCTTGTGCTCAGACTCCTCTGCGTGGAGGGGGCGGGTGCAGGAGGCAGACCCTCCCAAGACTCCCTGGGGTGATCTTCCTCTCTCTATTTAACTGTAACTGAGGGGGAACCCAGGGCTGGGGCTGGGGGGGCACCTTGGGCCACAGAATACTGGTTGCTTTAGGGGTACCCATGCCCCCTGCCCTCGCCTGGAATCAGTGTTATTGCATCTGATCAAACTTCTCCAGAAATAAAGTGAGAATAATTCTGCCAGTCCTGTCTATCCTTGGGGCTGGCGGTGGGTGGGAGCAGGTGCCTCCTGCGTTCTCAGAACTTTAGGAGCCAGGGCCTGGCAATATCCACCCCTAGGTACCAGTCCTAGACCTCCTGCCTGTAGTCTCCATCTTGTCACGAATTCATCCATTTAACACATATGGTTCCAGGCAGTGGACTACATGCTAGGGATCCAGTACAGGAAAAGACGTAGCCTCTGTTCTCATGGAGTTTACAGTCTAGCAGGTGAGTGTCATGGACACTGAGTTGCCTATGCAACATCCATTCCCATTGCCTGAACAGAAATGATTTCGTTCAGGTGGCCATCTTCCTCCTGGATCCTCCCACCCCCACCTCTGTGCTTCGTTCGAGATAGATCCCAGGCCCAGGCGTGAATCATGATTGTAATGAGCTGAAAATGGTGGTCCCAAACCCCTCATGAGTGACTGGTTTAGGTACGGGCATGTGACACAATTGTGGCTGGCAGATATAAAGAAAAGTCTCTTGGGCTTCTAGGAGAAAAAAAATGAGGACCTCCCAGTGTCCCCCACCTCCTCGTGTTCACACCCTGTGTAATCCCTTCCCATGTTGCGCCAGGGCTGGGTGACCAACTGAATACAGCAGAAGTGATGGCATGTCATACGAGAGGTTAGGTCATATAAGACACCGCAGCTTCTGTCGTGGTCGCCCCTTGCTCTTGGACCCACTCTGGAGGGAGTGGCTGCTACAGTGCAAACAGCCTGAGAGGTCCGCATGCCAGGGGACCAAAGCCCCCCTGCCAACGGCCACATGCCAACAGCTTCTCCAGCCTCAGTCAAGCCTTCAGATGACTTCAGCCCTGGCCAACAGCTTGACAATAACCTCGTGAGAGACCCTCTGCCAGAACCAACAAGCTAAGCCATTCCTGGGTTTCTAACCCGTAGAAACTGTGAGATAATAAATATCATTTTAGACCGCTCAGTTTTGTGAGGATTCATTACATGGTAATCGTTAACTAAGACACATAACAAGGGGAAAACAGTATGATATGAAGTCCGACTGTGATGCCTGGAGTTGCCGCATCCATCCTGCTGACCAACCTGAGGACAAAGCCAACATCAAGGGTGGCAGAGCAGGGAGAGGGGGAGAACCTAGGTCCTTGAGAAGACCACTGAGTTAACCAACCCCAAATCCAGTCCTACCACTGGACAACTTATTGTTTATGCCAACACAATCAGATTTTCTGTTTGATGTAATCAAAAGCTTCTAACTCTTCTAGGGACACAGACAATAAATGTAAAACGCATTTCTATTTCAACGAAGGAAATGAACTGGATGAAAGGCTGAGTGATACCAGGGAAACTGACTCAGATAAGGTGTCTTCTAAAGGAGCAGCATTTAGACTTGACCTGAAGGTTGAGGAGGAGCCAGCCATGTGAAAAAGAACAGGGAGAAGAGTTGCAGGAGGTGTGAGCAATGGGGAGGGCTGGGGGCGCCGCATCTCAGGTATTGGGGATCAGGAACCGCAAGGACGCCAGGACAGGACTAACAGCTTCTAGGCCCTCTCCTGGGAGAGAGATCCTTTGCATACCCCTCCAAGCCCCCAGCCTAAGCCCCAGCTCATATTCACACCTGGGCAGAGGCACCAACATTTTCCAAGCAGCAGTACCCTCTGAATACTTTTTTTTTTTTTTTAATGAGGAAAGCGGTATTTACTTATTTTATTTTTTTAATGTTTATTTTTGTGAGAGAGAGACAGAGCATAAGCAGGGGACGGGCAGAGAGAGAGGCACACACTGAATCCGAAGCAGGCTCCAGGCTCTGAGCTGTCAGCACAGAGCGTGACGTGGGGCTTGAGCCCACAAACCGTGAGATCATGACCTGAGCCAAAGACAACCAACTGAGCCACCCAGGCGCACCCCTCCTGCCCCTTCCCCCCCACCCCCCCGGAATACTCTTGCAGAAGAATCATTTATTCACTCCTTTATTCAGTATATTGTGGAGCACCAGCTAAGCACCAGAGGGATATGATAGTAAGCAAAAACCAGACATGGAAACTCCTGGTGGGGAGGGTGGGTATTAACCAAATACACAAATCTAAAAATAGGAAATGCAGTCAGTGCTAGGAAGGTAGAATAGAGGGAGCAACTACAGCCTGTAACAGAGGAACCCTTAGGTTGAAGGTTGGATAAGATATCCCTGAATAAACGGTGTTTAATCTGAGATCTGGTAGGTGAGTAGGCGTTGACTGGGCAAAGTCAACAGCGTGGAGAAAGGAAAGAAGAGAGAAGCACTTCCCAGACAAACGGAAAAGCATGTGCAAAGGCCCTGCATGGAAAGGAGAAGTATCTGGAGTATGGTAAGCAGATCTGAAGGAGTCTGTTTTTACTCACCACTAAGTCCTCAGGCCTGGGACAATAGGCACTCAATCAATATTTGCTGAATTAAGAAAGGTCTGTTGAGAAGGTGGTGTCTGGGATGAGGTGAGCCAGACCATGCAAGTCCTTGTAAGGCTGTGTTCAGGAGTTTGGATTTTATCTCGAGGGCCATGGGAGGCTGTAAAATGGGGTGGGAAGGGTGACATGGTCAGCCTGGCATTTTTATTAGACCACTCTGGCTCTTGGTTGGGAAACCGGTAGAGGCTTGATTGTAAACTGGGAAACCGCTGAAGAAGTGATTGCTGAGGTCCAGAGAGGAGACAATAGAGGCTTAGGCTCAGGAAATAGAGATCAGGAGAAATATGCCACACTAATTTGCTTATTTATTCAGGAAACATTGAGCACCTGGTATGTGCCCAGGCATATATATAGGTGCTGGAGACTTCCAGTGAGTGAAAATTGACACGGTCTTTATCTTCATGAAATTTAGAGTCTAATGGAAAAAAACAGACCTTAATTACATAATATTGCAAACAAATCAACAATTACAGCTATGACAAATATGTGAAGGAGAAGTATGTGGTGCTAGGAGAGTCAACAGTAGGGGATCTGACCTGGCCAGGGAGGTCAAGGAGAGTGTCCCTGAGAAAGCAATGCTGGAGCCTCTATCTGAAGGAGTAGGAGTTAACAAGGCAGAAAGGTGGGTTTCCAGGCAGAAGCAGAAACAGCATGTGCAAAGGCCCTGTGACGAGCACGGCCCTTGTAGTTGGAACAAAGAGAGTGAGAGGGAGGGTAGTGCCAGAGAGGTAGGAAGGACCAGGCCAAGCAGGACCCTATGCGCCATGCTAAGAATTTGGTCTTTATTGCAAAAGCACTAGAGGAAGCGATGGAAAGATTTCAGGAGGTGGGTGGCCTGATCAGATTGACAATCTGGAAAGATTACCAGGGCTACCACCTGGAGAAGGGATGGAGCGGAGAGGGGGAGTAGAGAGACAGTAGTGAGTCCAGACAAGAACATAAACTCTGATAAGAAATGACCGGCAATTAGCCAGTGAGTGGTGGGAACCCAGACACAAGAGGAGAAAAACCGGGTTGGCCATGGGGAAGGTGAAAGAAAGTGTCAAGGATGATTCCAAGCTTTCCAGGTCAAACAACCAGATGGATACTGGTCTACTAATCGAGAGAGGGAACTCGGGAAGAGAGCCAGGTGTAGGGGGATAGATCATGAGTTTGACCTGGAAGTCAGTGCATAACCATTTCTTGTACAGGTCTGGCGCTCAAGGGGATGGGTCTGATCCCACAGGCTGTGGGGGAGGAGCGAGGAGGGAGGGAGGGAAGTGTGGAGGGGAAGTTCCAGGGACGAAGCAGTGTTCAGAAGCCTGGGGATTGGAGCCTCTGACACCTCAGGGCTCTTCCGGGCAAGTCCTGGGGCAGGGCGGGCTTTAGAAGAACGGGCCCAGGCTGCAGGGAGGCTGGCCCCCTGGTCTATTTCCTGGTTTCCCGTCGGAGACTTAGGAATGTCCGGTCTGCTCCAGGCCCTGAGCGAGCCTGAGAATAGAGGGGGAGGCAGCGGCCCTCCGCTCTGGAGACCCCTCCCTTTCTCCAACTGGGCCAGACAAGGCAAAGCCAAAAGGAGGCAACGAATGCCCCTTCCCACCGCGTCCCTCCATCCCAGCCGCCAACGCTCCTGAACCCCTGCTCCCTTACAAAACTGCCCCCAACACACTACCCTTTCTTTACCGGGACTCCCCAGTTCCACAGCATCGGTCCGGGTGGGCCTCCTTCAAAGGAGCAGTCCCTGCACCCCAACGCCCCGGCTTCCCAAGGAACGGGCATCTAGCGCCCCCTCCCGGTGAAACGGGCACATTGGCAAACTGGGTGACGTCGGAGTTGCCCCGACTGGACGCAGGGCTGTGGTAGGTTCCTGGCTGAGAGGTCAGTAAGTGTATGTCCAGAGCTGGCCACTGAGTCACTCTGTAGCCGTGAGCAATTTCTCCAGGCTCTGTGAGCTTCCATTTCTCACCTGCTAATTAGGGTTAGTGATGTGAGGAATAGAATAAAAGAATTTTGTTAGTTGCAAGGCCCCCTCCACACCTTGAGGGAGCTTGACACCCTGGGGCAGCTCCACACCACCTCCTGGGTACTACCAGCCCCTTCCTGAAAGCACTTAACTTGGAGACAGACATGTTAGACATATCCTGATGTGGCCAGAACCTAGAGCACTCACTGATTCAGAGGGTCCAGTTCTTACTTCCAGGGTGCTCAGCCTAGAATTGGGGACATGTAATACAATGTAAGAGGTCACTGACAGAACCGGCACAGGGTCCTGTGGGAATAGAACGGAGAAATACTTAATCCAGATTCAAAGGGGGAGAGAATGTCAGGGGGAGTTTCCTGGGAGGGTCCTTTAAATTAAGGACTGAAAAACTAAATGCCTCCAAAGGGCAGCCCCCCGGGCATTCAGCTCAGGTCCACAGTTGCCAGGTGGAATTGGACCCCGGTGTTGCTGGGGGTGGCCTACCAAGTGTAGGATGATGGTAGGGGTCTTCCCTACCCAGGTGTGATCAGTAAAGATGCATTGTCTATAGAGAATTTAAGAGCCAGAATAAAAATGGCTAAAAATGGGTCAGCTTTTTATTTTTACCATCCATCAGCAATATTAAACAATGTCAGTTAGGGGCACCTGAGTGGCTCAGTCAGTTAAGCGTCTGACTTTGGCTCAGGTCATGATCTCACGGTTGGTTCCTGAGTTCGAGCCCTGCTGCACTGACAATGACAGCCTGCATGGGAGTCTGTCTCTCCCCGCCCCTCCCCTGCTTACATACTTTCTCTTTCTGTCAATAAATAAACTTAAAAAAAAGAATAATATTGGGGCGCCTGGGTGACTCAGTCAGTAAAGTATCTGACTTCTGCTCAGGTCATGATCTTGTGGTCCCTGGGTTGGAGCCTTGCCTCGGGCTCTGTGCTGACAGCTCAGATCATGGAGCCTGCTTCGGATTCTGTTTCTCCCTCTCTGCCCCTCCCCCACTCATGCGCACGCTGTCTTCCTCTCTCTCTCTCCCTCTCTCAAAATTAAATAAACATTAAAAAAATTTAAACAATGTCAGTTAAAAAAAATGCTTCTCCCTAAAAAAAAAAAAAAAAAAAAAAAGCTTCTCCCCGAAAAAAAAGTTTATTGGTTTAAGTTCTAAATAGTTAGTACAGATACTGTTGAGTTTATTAATATATATGCTTGTTTCAGATTAGCACAATGTATTACTTACCTTTGAATAAACATTGTGTTCTACCTGGAAGTTAATTAGGAGAAATCTCACTTAAATTGTCACCTCTTGACACACACAGATTTCAGATAATGCACATTCATTGTGATATCGCTCAAGCTTGCTTTGGGCTCAATAGGTGTCTTCAACTCTGTGACACTACATATTTCTGAGTTGAAACAGTAGTTTAAGAAAGAACAATGACATAATCATTGTAAAGGCAAAGAAACAGACTTGAGTTACTTAAATTCTGTCATTTTATGTGAACACTTGCACTAATAACTTGTGTGTGTGTATATATATATATATATGCTTTTTGAAAATATTTTCTTAAATTTTCTTTTAAAGTTTATGTATTTATTTGGGGGGGAGGGGAAGAGAGAGAGAATCCCAAGCAGGCCCAATGCTCAGCTTGGAACCCAATGCAGGGCTTGATCCCACGATCACGAAATCATGACCTGAACCAAAATCAAGAATTGCAGGCTTAACTGACTAGCCACCTATGTGCCGCTAAAGATTTTATTTTAAAGTGATCTCTACACCTGACATGGGGCTCAAATTCACAACCCTGAGATCAAGAGTCACACACTCTACCGAGTGACCCAGCCGGTCACCCTTAAACTTGTATATATAACATTAAAACTCAACAATAAACAGAATTTTGTGTTTAAAATTAAAACAGTGGGAACTGTAAGGTATCATATTTTTATTTGGAAAGTGCAAATTTACTCAAACATGAAATGTCTTGCCACACTTAATATTATAAAAGTTAAAGTTATCCTTTTTGTTAATATTTTTTCAATTTTTTTTATTGTGGCAAAGTATACATAACAACATTTACTTTTTTTTTTTTTTTTTTAAGTAGGCTTCATGCCCAATACAGAACCCAACACAGGGCTTGAACTCATGGCCCTGAGATCAAGACCTGAGCTGAAATCAAGAGCTGGAAGCTTAATCAACTGAATCACCCAGGCGCCCCTAAAATTTACCATTTTTTAAGTGTATAGTTCTATGGCATTGAGTACATTCACTGTGCAACTATCACTAACATTCATCTCTAGAACTGTTCATCTTCCCAAACTGACGTTTTGTACCCATTAACAGGATGATAGTTAACTCCCCATTCCTTCTCCACCCAGTTCCCGGCAACCACCATTCTATTTTCTGCCTCTACGAATTTGAATACTCTAGGTACCTCATCTAAGTGGAATCATGTACTTCTCCTTTTGTGACTGGCTTATTTCACTTACCATGATGTTTTCAAGGTTCACCCATGTTGTAACATGTGTCAGAATTCCGTTCCTTCTTAGGGCTGAATCATGTTCCATTGCATGCTACATTTTGTCATCCATTTATGTGTTGATGGACATTTGGATTGTTTCCACCTTAGGCTACTGTGAATAAGGCCACTATGAACATGGGTGTACAAATAGCTGTTCAAGTCCCTGCTTTCAGTTGTTTCGGGCATGTACCCAGGCGTGGAATTGCTGGATCATATGGCCATTCTATGTTTAATTTTTACAAGGAACGGCCATACTGTTTGCCATAGCACCTGTACGACTTTATATTCCCACCAGCAATATGCAAGGGTTCCAATTTCTGCACTTCCTCACCAACAATTTTCTGTTTTGTTTGTTTAATGACATCATCCTAATGGGTGTGAGGTTGTATCTCATTGTACTTTCAATTTGCATTAGTGAGAATCAACATCTTTTCATATGCTTATTGGCCATTTGTATATCTTCTTTGGAGAAATGTCTATTCAAGTTCTTTGCCCATTTATTTTTGTTGTTGTTGTTGTTGTTGTTTATTTATTTATTTATTGGGGGGGCAGAGAGAGAAGGAGGGAGAGACTCTCAAGCAAGCAGAGCCTGACGCAGGGCTCAATCCCACAAACCATGAGATCATGACCTGAGCTGAAATCAAGAGTCCGCCACTTAATAGACTGAGTCACCCAGGCATGCCTCTTTGCCCATTTATTAATAGGGGTTTTTGTTGTTGTTGAGTTATAGGAGTTCTTCATAGGGTGTGGATATTACCCACTGATCAGATATGTGATTTACAATTATTTTCTCCCATTCTTTGGTTTGTCTTTTCAGTCTGCTGATTTTGATGGAGTCTAATTTATCAATTTTTTCTTTTGCCGATTGTGTTTTGGTGTCATATTCAAAGAAATAATTGTCAAATCCAATGTCATGAAATCTTTCCCCTGAGTTTTCTTCTAAGGGTTTATAGTGTTAATACATACGTTCAGGCCTTTGACTCATTTCGAGTTGAATTTTGTATGGCGATTCATTTCTAAAAATGAAAACACTAAGCATTTCAAAGAAAATTTAAGAGCAGGACTCAGCCCCTGGGCTTTAGAGGCTCATATTCCTCAGGGTTGATTAACTGCCCTTCTCACTCCCTATCCTGAAGTTGATCTGACCCACTTCTGGGGCTCAAGCAACTGTCTAGGTGAGAGGCTGTATGGTGTGGTGAAAATCATGGATTCTGACTGGATTGCTGGGGTTTGAACCTCCCTCTGTTATTTAGTAGTTGTGCGACCTTGGTTATAGTACCTAACTCTTCCCCCCTCATCTGTAAAATGACAAGAGTGAAGACACGTATCTCACGAGGTTGTTGGGAGGAATCAATAAGTTAGTGCGTGTAAAGAACTTAGAAAAGTGTCTGACACTTGCTAAGTACTCAATGAAGTCTCAATGAAGATAGAATTTTTATTGTTATCTTTATGCCGATGGCTCCCAAACACCAACCTCCAGTCCAGACTTCTTTCCCGAGGTTGACAGCCTGTATATCTGTCTGCTGGCCATCCTGGCTTGGGCGTTTTGCAAGGACCACCAATTCAACAAGTCCAAAAGTGAACTCAGAAACCCTACCCTAGAGAACATCCCCAGGATCCAACAGTCTGCAAAACCAGAAGATACCTCAGAAGTCACTCCTCACACCGCCTCACCTCTAAATATGTCTGACTCTGCCACCAGTGCCCTCACACTAGCCCAGGCCATCCTGGAGAGGATAGCAAGGCTTCTCCTCCAGTCTAGTCTCTGCCCAGCAGCCATAAATCCACCCCCACACTTCCGTGCTTCAAGCCCTCCCAGGCCTCCTTGCCCTCAGGATAAGATGCACAGCTGTGTAGAGTGGCATCCTTGGGGTTTGTCACCCTGGGGCCCTCACATTCTTCCTCTCTTCTCTGTGTTCCCATTACCTCGCTTTTGTGATTCTCCTTGGCCTTTGCATGAACTGTTTCTTTGGCCTGGGATACTCTCCCCTGCCCACTCCCAGTCTCCCCCCATCAAGGTTGGCTGATGATTATCCAACTCTCTTTTTTTCATTTTTCATTTTATTTATTTGAGAGAGAGAGAGAGAGAAAGAGAGAATCCTGAGTAGGCTCCATGCTCAGTGCAGAGTGCGATCGATGCGGGGGCTGGATCCCACAACCCTGGGATCATGACCTGATCCGAAATCAAGAGTCAGAGGCTCAACCCACTGAGCCACCCAGGTGCCCCCGTTGAACTCTTAAATACCACTTTTTTGAGGCTCCTGAGTGGCTCAGTCAGTTAAGCAACTGACTCTTGATTTTGGCTTAGGTCATGATCTCGCAGTTCATGAGTACAAGCCCCATGTCCAACTCTGCACTGTCAGTGCTTGGGATTCTCTCTCTCCTTCTCTCTCTGCCCCTCCCTGTTCTTGCTGGTGTGCTTGATCTTTCTCTCTTTCAGAATAAATAAATTAATTAAAAAAAAAAAAGATACCACTTTTCCCAGGAGGCCTCCTTTGACCCCAGAGCTCTGTACCTACCCTAGCACAACAAATGCTTTATTGTAACTATTTGTCTATTTTTTAATGTTTATTTTATTTTATTTTTTAATGTTTATTTATTTTTGAGAGAGAGAGAGAGAGAGGGAGGGAGAGATGAAGCGTGAGCAGGGGAGGGGAAGAGAGAGAGGGAGACACAGAATCCGAAGCCGGTTCCAGGCTGTGAGCTGTCAGCACAGAGTCCAACATGGGGCTTGAGCTCACAGACTGCGAGATCATGACCTGAGCCGAAGTTGGACGCTTAACCGACTGAGCCACCCAGGTGCCCCAATGTTTATTTTTGAGAGAGAGAGAGAGAAAGAGAGAGCAGTGGAGGGGCAGAGAGAGAGGGAGACAGAGGATCCGAAGCAGGCTCTGTGCTGACAACAGAGAGCTTGACACGGGGCTCAAACTCACAAACTGTGAGGTCATGACCTGAGCCAAAGTCAGACATTTAACTGACTGAGCCACCCAGGTGCCCCTATTTTTTTTTTTTTTTAAGATTTTATTTTTAAGTAATCTCTACACCCAATAGGGGGCTTGAACTCACAATCCCGAGGTCAAATATCACATGCTTCACCAACTGAGCCAGCCAGGCACCCCAACTGTTTGTCTATTAAATGCTCCTCTGCCAGAACCTGAGTCACAAGAGCAGGAACATTTCAGTTCTGTCCTTCCTAGGCCCCGGTGCCTGGCACACACTAGATGCTGTCTGTGTACAATAAATGTCTGACAGAGAGAAACATGAGCCAGAGCGTGCAGGCCAGAACAGTTGGGGGAGTGAGAGAGGGAGACTAATAGGCAGGTCGTGTTTCACACTGGTGCAGCGTGAGACAGGAAAGAATGTTGCCAAGTGTCCCAGAAGCTGGACAGGAATCAGGCACTGAGTGCCTTGTATTCTGATTAGCTGGGACGTTTCTTCTTTCCCCTATTGCATGGAAAACTCACAGAAGGGTTTTAAGTTGGGAGGTAACATAATTGGAGGTGAAAATACCAGCCAACCACAGGGTGGAGGCAGGTGGACAAGACTGGAGGCAGGAAGTTATGAGGCTGTGGCCATAAGATGTCTCTGGAGGGAAACCGAGGAAGGGAACTGGATGGCCAAGGGGCACGGGCGGAAGAGACATTTCACTGCATGTTCTTTGTACCTGTGGAAAATTTGAAGCATGTGAGTGTACTACTTGGTCAAAAAATCATTTTAATTTTTTTTTTTTATGTTAGAGAGAGGGAGAGAGTGAGTAGGGTAGAGGGGCAGAGCAAGACAGAGAGAGAGAGAGAGAGAGAGAGAGAGAGAGAGGATCCCAAGCAGGCTCCACACTCAGTGCGGAGTCCAATGCAGGGCTTGATCCCATGACCCTGGGATCATGACCTGAGCTGAAATCAAGAGTCAGATGCTCAACTGACTGAGCCACCCAGGTGCCCATCAGAAAGTCATTTTAAAGACTGAACATCTACTCAAGACATGATGTCTATAACATTTGATTTTTTGTATTATAAACCAATGTTGACCCCTTAAAGTAGATGAGATGATATATAAAAGTAAAAATAATAAAAAATAGGATCCCCTATGTTTCTTCTACCTGAAAGTGAGTAGTGATAGAAACCCTCCCTGTGTCCCCACCTAAAGCTGCTGAAAGATAATCTGGATGAGGGCTATGGGAGAGGCCTAGCCCTTGGTGGGATTGCTGGAGTGAACAAATCAAAATACAGGACCCCTGTTAAAGTAGAATTTCAGACAAACAATGGATAATTTTTCAGTATAAGTATATTCTAAATATGACATGGGACATACATTTAAAAAGTATTGTTCCCTGAAATTTAAATTTTCCTGGATTTTATCTGGCAACCCTTTACCCTGGCCTTTCTTCTCTCTCAGCCCATACTACTGGTCCTTCTGCCAATTTTAATTTTAAATCCTCATCTGAATGATTTTTACTTAAAAGCCATTCAAATTTGTTTTACTTATTTATTTAAAAATTTTTTAAAACGTTTATTTATTTTTGAGAGAAAGAGACATAGAGAGAAAGAGACAGAGAACGAGCAGATGAGGGGCAGAGAGAGGGAGACAGAATCTGAAGCAGGCTCCAGGCTCTGAGCTGTCAGCACAGAGCCTGATGTGGGGCTCAAACCCACGAACTGTGAGATCATGACCTGAGCCAAAGTCAGATGCTTAATCGACTGAGCCACCTAGGTGCCCCTCAAATCTGTTTTAAAAATTGCCACCAGACTTTTCTGCAGGGTCTCTGGCCTCACACAATGCTGCCCCTGGCTTCACTGGCCCAGCACACAGCAGACCCCAGCATACCTGGTGTCTGCCGAGTGAGGTGAGTGGAGAAAGCAGGTCAGGCAGTTCTGGCCAGGCCCTGAGGACTGGTCCTGGTGATGGGCACTGGTAATTGAGCCTGGATACTGGGCACTGGGTTTCAAGCACAGGGTATCACGTCCTGGCTCTGAGTGCTGGACTCTGGGTCTTGGAAACCAGGACCAGGGAGAAGGCCAGGAGTTCTTGGTCACTGGGCAAAGGGAACTTCAGCTCAGCAGCAGTTGTGAGCCTGGTGTCCCTTACTGTCTAGGGTGGGGCTGGGGATGAGGAGCTGCCCAGCCCCCAGCTGTTTTGTAACAGCTGCTGGACCAGGCTAGACAGGAAATTTAAGGAGCTGGGGGTGGGGTAGGGAAAAAGGGGTCAGTGGACAGGGCAAGGCCACTTGGGCAGACTGACTTAGGTCCCAGGCCCGAGGGTGAGAGCGGGCTGGAGCTCCAGATCTCTCAGAGACACAGAGGGGCCCTAGGAGTAAAAACAAGATGGGCGGTAGGGAGAGTGGGAACTTTTAGGCTCCCCTGTCTGTCCACCCTCCCTCTTTGCCAGCCTCCTGGCTCAGCTCCCAGGCCAAGGCAGCTGGAGTGATTAGTGTGGGCCGAGGGAGTAGGAATGCCAGAGGCTTGTCTCATGTCTCAGAACACGGGGATCCAGCAGAGCAGATGGCACAACTGAGATGAGAAAGAGTGGCCATGAGATAAGAAGAGATAAACAGGGCGGACACCAGAGACAGACCAGAGTAGCAGGGCGAGACACAGAGTGAGAGACTCAACTCTACATAGAGAAATTGGTGGTGGAGGGACGCATCGACAGACCTTCTCTCTGTCTCTTCCTAAGCCCTGCCAGGTCTGAGTGTCTCCCCTCTGTGTCCTCTATCCCTAGGTTTCTCAACCTCAGTCCTGTTGATGTTTGGGGCAGGACAGTTCTCTGATAGTCGGTGGGAGGAGGCTGTCGTGTGTATTGTAGGATAGTTAGCTGCTGCTAAGTCCCTCAGCCCGCCAGATGCTAGTACACCCTTCCCCCCAGGTTGTGACCACCAAAAATGTCTCCAGATCTTGCCAAATGTTCCCTGGGGAAGGGATGAATCACTATATTGTACACCTGAAACTAATATTACACTGTATGTTAACTAACCGGAATTTGAATCAAACCTTAAAACAAAACAAAACAACAAAACATATGTTCCCTGGGGAGGAAATGCCCCTGGCTAACAATCTTCCCTGTTCCCAACTAGATAACCATGTGCTGGAGAAGAACCAACTCCTGGTTTCTGGCTGGTTCTCCCATCAGCCCTTGTGCTCCCCCCTTCCCCCCCCAGCATGGCTTCAACTGCCTGCCTCGGAAGCCAGAGAAACTGAGACCAAAGCAGCAATGAATTTGGGGTGGCTGGGTGGCTCAGTCCGGTATAGTGTCCGACTTGAGCTCAGGTAGTGATCTCACGGCTCATGAGTTCAAGCCCCACGTCGGGCTCTGTGCTGACAGCTCAGAGTCTGGAGCCTGCTTTGGATTCTGTCTCCTCTTTCTGCCCCTCTCCCTGCTCATGGTCTGTTTCTGTCTCTCAAAAATGAATAAATGTCAAAAAAATTTTTAAAGCAGTAGTGAACAGAGTCCCTGCCCTCATGGCATTCCTGGTCCTATTCCATCCAGAAGGTACCGCAGGTGTGCCTTGGGTGTGCAAGAGGGTGCTTTGAGTGGGTGTGCACCCTTGTCTTGATAGGAGGAGGGAGACATGAGCCCCCAAGTACATCTGTACTAGGCACTTGTAGCAAGTATGCATGTTACCCGCAATGCTCAGATGTAAGACATGTCACATTTATTTATTTCTCTATATCACATTATCTGCTCTAACCCCCTGCCCCACCCCCACCCCTCAGCCAGACTGGCGGGAAATTCAATCACAGTAATATTTGGGGAATCCTCTACCCAGTGGTGTGCCGGTAAATGTCTACAAACAGCTTGGGGGGGGGTGGCGTTAGGAAGAGACTTAATTTGTCTCTTTTTCGTGGTATAAATAGTGCCACCACAGCAGATTTCTAGTTGCCAACATGATGTCACCGGAAGTGTTGTGTAGATGTGCACCATCATGCCACGTTTCCGCCCTACAGATGTGAATAGCCCAGGAGCACAGATGATAGCAGAATGCAGTGAAATGATTAGGAAGTGATGCACTTCGAATGTTATTACCTTTGAATACACTTTTTTTTTTAATTTCTTAAAGTTTTATTTATTTATTTTGAGAGAGAGAGAGAGAGAGAGAGTGAGCATGAGCTGGGGAGGTGCAGAGAGAGAGGGAGAGAGAGGGTCCACACTGCCAGCACAGAGCCTGTCTCAGGACTCCAGCTCATGAATTGTGAGATCATGACTTGAGCAGAAACCAGGAGTCGGACGCTTAACCGACTAAACCACCCAGGTGCCTCAAATAGACTTAAAAAAAAATTTTTTTTAATGTTTATTTATTTTTGAGAGAGAGAGAGAGTGTGAGCAGGGGAGGGGCAGACAGAGAGGGAGACACAGAATCCGAAGCAGCTCCAGGCTCTGAGCTGTCAGCACAGAGCCGGACGCGGGGCTTGAACTCATGGACTGTGAGATCGTGACCTGAGCTGAAGTCGGACGCTTAACTGACTGAGCCACCCAGGCACCCCTCAAATATACTTTCTTTAACTGCAAGTTTATATAATTTAATTTTTGATAATGTCCCCATCCCTCCTAAGCACTATTCCCGAGGGTGTGTCCAGTCTAGAACGTTCAGGAGAGGACTCTGATTAGCAATTAACTTTGCTCTATCCTCATGAATCTGCTTGGCTTTGCCACAATGGTCTTTGGCTCTGATTCCCAAACCACCACACTCAGCACACACATGCACACCCATCCTTCCCCGGAAACAGTAGCTCTGCAGGCCCATCAGAGGTCCTGGGAGATCTGAGCGGGAGTGCTGCAACGTTGCTATTATTCAAGGAAGGATCACAGCTTCAGCAAAGACACCCAGACCCCTGTTCACTTTCTCAGGCTTGGGAAACCTCTCCCCACCTCCTCTGATGGGCCACTTCCCCCCTCCCAAGCCTGGGAGCCCTGCACTCTGGAATAACCCAGTCCCATGTCTCCTAGAGCCCGGCCTCGGTAAACAAAAGCCCTGGCTGAGGGATGTCTTGTGGTGCCTGGCAACCTCGGCTTTTGGCCTTAACAGCCTCAGTCCCCACCCTCCAGGCAAAAAGGAGGAAACCTACCCACCACGCGAGGCGACCAAAATGCAAATTACAACCTCTGCCTTGTAGTCAGACCACTGTGCTGGCAACAACCAGCTGAGGCACTGAACGAAGCAAAAGGAAGAGTTGATGATACAAAAAGAAGAGATTCTAGCTAGACTTCAAGAGACAACTCCTGACCTGCCTGGAGGGAATTAAACACAGACACTGTGAGGGTAAGAGTCTCCCCTCCGGGCTGCCCCAGCAACCACTCAAAGTTGACATGGGCTTCCAAGCTCACATAACATCCTCTGATGGCTCCCTATCAACGCAGGATGAAGTCAGATTAACAACTGAGTGCCTGGGCGCTGGGTGGCTCAGTCCATTAAGCATCCAGCCCTTGGTTTTGGCTCAGGTCGTGGTCTCCCATTTTGTGAGTTTGAGCCCCGAATCGGGCTCTGCACTGACAGTGCAAATGTCTCCTCTTTGGGAAACCTTCCCTGCCTCTCCAAGGCCGTTGGTGAAACTGAAGACCCCTGGGGCAAGGCTTATACTGTATCTCATCTGCATATTTTGTATACCTTCCTATCTCATAAACGGGGCAGGAATTCAGTCAAGACTTTATTTTATTTATATTGAGAACTGCTGTGGCAATCTCTGTGCTAGGGGAACACAGAGGACACAGGATGCAATATATGCAAACTTCTGTCCAGTTTGGTCAGAAGAATGAATGAACGGAAGCTGGTACAAATGGTAGTGTTGGGGTTTGAGAGTGATATTTACAACCCCTCCACCAAGTTCAAACCAACCAAGTGGTGTCCACGTAGGCCAGTTGAGACAGTAGGATGGAGAGCCAAATGAGCTTTATTGCTAGTTGCTCATATTTGGACATAAGCTCAAATACTTTCCCCTCCCACGTCTGGACCTCAGGAAGAACCACCCAAGGGGGAGTCTGGGCCAGCAGGACAGACATACCTACCCAGTCCTTGGGCTAATTAACGCTGAGAGTGGGATCAGAGAGGTGGATCTGCAGACCTGCCTCTAGAAATCTGATTCAAGCGCTGGCCTGTATTCACCACGTAAAGGACAGAAATAGGAGGGTCTGAAAAGGGAGGGGAGCCCAGGTCTTATTTGCCTGTCGAAGCTTCTCTCAGTCTCAACCATCCCACAAAATATTCCTTCTCCTCAGGGAGGAGCAAGTGATTGAGAAGGGGAACGGTAAGGAGAAGCTCTCTGCAGTCTCTCTTATAAGGGAGATTTATGAAGGCTCCACCACCATGACCTAATCACCTCCCAAAGGCCTCACTTCCAGATACTAGCACCTTGGGGATTAGGTTTCAACATATGAATGGAGGGGGCACATTCAATCTGTAGCAGCAGGTATGAAGGCCCCACCCCCATACCAACTGAATCAGAATTTCCAGGAGATGCAGCCTAGACTTGTACATTAAAAAAATAAAATAAAAATCCCTAGTTGATTTAATGTCAACTACATAGAGAACCTCTGATTTATAGAAGAGTCAGCCTTGAAAACAGGAGGATGGGGGCCTTTGTTGGTGGTTCTCAAACTTGTCTGCATGTTGGAACCACCTATGGAAACTTCAAAACTCATGATGCCTGTGTCCCACCTCCAAAGATTGTGTTTGCTTGGCCTGGGATGTGGTCTGGGTGTTGGAAGTTTTAAAATATCCTGAGAAGACTCCAATGTGCAGACAAGTTTGGGAAACACTGGACTAGAATATTCCCTGATGGTAGATCCTAGCCAACTGGCTAAGGACTAACCATCTGCTTAAGCTCAGCCATGAAGGGTTTCCTTTTGCCAATGATCAACAGGAAAACAAGCAACTGTTCCCCTGACCAGAGTGTTTGGTTTGGTTCTTCTGCAGAGATGGAGGTGAAGTTTCTTTGGCTGGTCTGAACAGTAGCAAAGATAACTGTTTCTCTTTTCCACAGGCGGCCCTTCAAGCTTAGAGGGTCACACACTGGTGCTGGTCTCAGTTTCTTCTGTTTTCCCTTCCCAGGTTCCTTCTTCCCCTGAGAGCCTCTTGTATACAATAGAAAGCTCCAACAGCTTCTCTCTGTTAGTCATGACTCCAGTTTAGAATCCAACTCAAACCAATTCATGTTTTGGTTCGTGCATGGAAAAGTCCAGAGGCGCTAACTTCAGAGATGGCTAAATTCAAAGGCTCAACTGGTATAGCCAGTTCCAACTGGAATATGATGTAGGAAGCAAAGGCAAAAGAAAAACAAATTGGGGCGCCTGGGTGGCTTGGTGGGTTAAGCGTCCGACTTCGGCTCAGGTCATGATCTCACGGTCCGTGAGTTCGAGCCCCGCGTCGGGCTCTGTGCTGACCGCTCAGAGCCTGGAGCCTGTTTCAGATTCTGTGTCTGAAACTGCCTCTCCCTCTGCCCCTCCCCTGTTCATGCTCTGTCTCTCTCTGTCTCAAAAATAAATAAACGTTAAAAAATTAAAAAAAAAGAAAAACAAATTAAATTTCATTACAACTTATAGTCTATTGACGAGCTCTTTAAAAAAAATTTTTTATGTTTATTTATTTTTGAGAGTGTCAGTGGAGGGAGGGGCAGAGAGAGAAGGAGACACGGAATCTGAAGCAGGCTCCAAGCTCAGAGCAGTCAGCACAGAGCCTGATGCAGGGATTGATCTCAAGAACCATGAGATCATGACCTGAGCCGAAGTCGGAAGCTTAACCAACTGACCCACCCAGGCGCCCCACAGGTCCTTGAGACAGGCAGAGTGACCTTCCTCTGGGAACTCAGCTGCCTCGATGATGACACTTTGCTAAGGGCAAAAAGCAATCTTAACCTTATCTCACCTCCAGGATCCTGTAAGTCTCCTTTAATACATAAAAATTCCTTTGGAAACTTCTTTATCTCTACCTCCCAAGTACACGTTAGCAATCATCCTCCAAGCATATGGCCCACTGATATACATCTGAAGGGTCTCATGACTAAGATTTTATTAGACAGTGATAAATAACCTTTTCCTAACAACAGCTAGCCCCCTCAAGGTCCTGGGAACCTTCTGAAATTCCTTAGAGACTTAGGCCATCCCTAACCCCCTCCCAACCTGAAAGTATGTAATCAGTTATCCGTCATAACTCCAGTGCAGCTCTTTCTGCCCAGGGGTCCTGTCCCTGTGTTTTAATAAAACCACTTTTTTTTTTTTTTTACCAAAGATGTTTCAAGAATTCTTTCTTGGCTGTTAGCTCCAAACCCCGCCATTTCCACATCAGAATTTGTCTTTCTCAACTCATGGCTCTGCTTTCCAATCGTGTTGGCTTCATTCTCAGGAAGGCTCTCTCCAAATCCTGGTGAAGATGACATTAACAAGTCCAGGCTGCTCCTCTTCTGGTTTAGCAATCCCAGAAAAAAAAGAGGGCTCTTTTCTCAGGGTTCCAGCATGGGTGTCAGGCTGATGTTAATTCCCTCTGTTAGCCTGGTTTGAGCCACCCGCCAATCATTGTGGCCAAAGGAATGAAATGTGCTGATCAACCAGAGTCACCTGCTCATCTTGGAGTCAGAGTGGGGGTGGGAAGGCTTCTCAGAGGATTATCAGAGTGCTCTTACCAGAGGAGGAGGAATGGAAGGGGGCTGAGCAGCCATAGCAACTGATAGTCACTCTATTTGCTCCCAGGTTAGGAGGAGATGTACAGAAATCACAACAACGTAAGACAGAATTTGACAAATGCAGAGTAGGTGTTGGGGGACTCTTGATGGAGAGGGACTAGAACCGATGAGATAAAGCCTTTGATAGGTTGGACCATTGGGAAAGAAGGGGATGAGCCCTCACAAGGAGGCAGGAAGTCCAGAGGATGGTCAAGACAAGCACGCATGACTGGAATGCTGGGTTGAAAGCTGAGGCTGGTGAGGACATGGAGGCCAGATGGGGGAAGACCTTGGGCTTGCCCTTCATCCCAATGTCAATGGACAGCCTCTGAAAGTGAAAATGAAGCTGGAAAGACAGTTGGGAGATTAGACCACGTGGGGCCTTGTAGACCACATTGAGGATTTAGGGTTTGATCCTGAAAGCACTGAAGCCGAAGAACAAAACAATGAGGGTTGGGCTTGAGAGACAGCTTTCTGACTACCTTCTGGAGCAGGGCCTGGATGGAGAGTAGGAGGAGGCAGGAGGCAGGGAGGCCAGGGAAGAGCTTTTAATCAGAGCCAACACTTATTTACTCCTTACTCTGGCCCAGATACGATTCTAATCACTTCGCAGGTGTTGGGACGTGTCAAGGCTTGGAACGGGGTGGCAGGGGATTTAAAAGATGTTTTGGGGGCAGAATACACTGGACTTTGATGCCATATGGTGGATGAGGTAGAAAGAGAAAGCCAGGATTCCTCTAAGATTTTGAACCTGGGTGATCAGAATGTTAGAGGATACCCTATAAGAAACAGAAAGAAGAACCAAGAAAAGTCCATAGGCATATACTGCTGCCAATTCTGTGCCTAGACGGCTGCTGGCCTCTAGGAAGACAAAGAACAAGCTCATTGTTGCCTTCTGGGAGATGGCTCTCTGCTGGAGACACAGGCATGTAATGGATGATTCCAATATATTGTGCTGAGTGTGGGCAGACTTGTACAAGCAGAGTAGGAAGGAGGCAGTAACAGCACTTCCATTCACACAGTTGCTCCAACTGGAAAAGGAGACTTGAATTCTGCCTCCCTCTCTCATTCAGTCAATCATCAAGACCAGTAGGTTTGATTTCCAAAATATCTTTTATTTTTTTTAAGAGAGAGAGAGCACGAGTTGGGGAAAGGGGCAGAGGGAGAGAGAGAATCCTAAGCAGGCTCCAACCGCAGTACGGAGCCCCACATGGGGCTTGATCCCATGATCCTGGGATCATGACCTGAGCCAAAATCAAGAGTCAGACGTCAACTGACTGAGCCACCAAGGCACCCCTTCTAAATATCTTTTTTTTTTTACAGTGTTATGATTTTATTCATAAAACACAGAAATAGGAAAAAAATTTACAATGTTAAAAGTCAAGATAATTATCAGTTTTGAGAGAAAGATTACAGTGGTAACTAAGAGGTACCATGAAGATACAAAGTTTCTGCAGCATAGGTAATTCCCTCTTTTTTTTTTTTTTTGGTTTTTATTTTTTATCTCTTTATTTTTATTTTTTTATTTTTTTAATATATGAGATTTATGGTCAAATTGGTTTCCATACAACACCCAGTGCTCATCCCAAAAGATGCCCTTTTCAATACCCATCACCCACCTTCCCCTCCCTCCCACTCCCCATCAACCTTCAGTTTGTTCTCAGTTTTTAAGAGTCTCTTATGCTTTGGCTCTCTCCCACTCTAACCTCTTTTTTTTTTTTTTTTTCCCTTCCCCTCCCCCATGGGTTTCTGTTAAGTTTCTCAGGATCCACATAAAATTCCCTCTTTTTTTTAAAATTTATTTTTAAATTTACATTCAAGTTAGTTAGCATATAGTGCAATAATGATTTCAGGAGTAGATTCTAGTGATTCATCCCCTATGTGTAACACCCAGTACTTATCCCAACAATTGTCTTCCTTAATGCCCCTTCCCCATTTATCCCATCACCCCACCCACAACTCCTCTAGCAACCCTCAGTTTGTTCTCTGTATTTAAGAGTCTCTTATGGGGGTGCCTGGGTGGCTCAGTCAGTTAAGCATCCGACTTCAGCTCAGGTCCTGAGCTCACAGTTCCTGAGCTTGAGCCCCGCATCAGGCTCTGTGCTGACAGTTCAAAGCCTGGCGCCTGCTTCAGATTCTGTGTCTCCCTCCTTCACTACCCCTCCCCCATTCTCTCTCTCTTTTTCAAAAATAAAGAAACGTTAAAAAAATTTGAAAAAAAGAGTCTCTTATGTTTTGTTCCTCTCCTTGTTTTTATATTATTTTTGCTTCCCTTCCCTTATGTTCATGTTTTGTATCTTAAAATCCTCATATGAGTGAAGTCATATATTTGTCTTTCTCTGACTAATTTCGCTTAGCATAATACCCTCTAGTCCCATCCACGTAGTTACAAATGGCAAAATTTCATTCTTCTTGATTGTCGAGTAATACTCCATTGTATATATATACCACATCTTCTTTATCCATTCATCCATCTATGGACATTTGGGCTCTTTCCATACTTTGGCTATTGTCGATGGCACTGCTATAAACATTGGGGTGCATGTGCCCCTTTGAAACAGCATACCTGCATCCCTTGGATAAATATCTAGTAGTGCAATTGCTGGGTCGTAGGGTAGTTCTATTCTTAATTTTTTGAGGAACCTCCATACTGTTTTCCAGAGGGGCTGCACCAGTTTGCATTCCCACCAGCAGTGCAAAAGAGACCCTCTTTCTTTGCACCCTCACCAACATCTGTTTTTGCCTGAGTTGTTAATTTTAGCCATTCCGAATAGTTGTGAGGTTGTATCTCGTTGTGGTTTTAATTTGTATTTCCCTGATGATGAGTGATGTTGAGCGTTTTTTCATGCGTCAGTTTGCCATCTGGATGTCTTCTTTGGAGAAGTGTCTATTTATGTCTTTTGCCCATTTCTTCACTGGATTATTTGTTTTTTCGGTGTTGAGTTTGAAAAGTTCTTTATAGATTTTGGATACTAACCCTTTATCCAATATGTCATTTGCAAATATCTTTTCCCATTCTGTCTATTGCCTTTTAGTTTTACTGATTGTTTCCTTCGCTGTGCAGAAGCTTTTTATTTTGATGAGGTCCCAATAGTTCATTTTTGCTTTTGTTTCCCTTGCCTCTGAAGATGTGTTGAGTAAGAATTTGCTGCGGCCGAGGTCAAAGAGGTTTTTGCCTGTTTTCTCCTGTAGGGTTTTGATGGCTTTCAGTTTTACATTTAGGTCTTTCATCCATTTTGAGTTTATTTTTGTGTATGGTGTAAGAAAGTGGCCCTGGTTCTTTTTTCTGCATGCCGCTGTCCAGTTTTCCCAGCACCATTTGCTGAAGAGACTATTTTTATTTCATTGGATATTTTTTCCTGCTTTGTCAAAGATTAGTTGGCCATACGTTTGTGGGTCCATTTCTGGGTTCTCTATTCTGTTCCATTGATCTGAGTGTCTGTTTTAGTGTCAGTATCATACTGTCTTCATGATCACAGCTTTGGAATACATCATGAAGTCCTGTATTGTGATGCCTCCAGCTTTGGTTTTCTTTTTCAGCAGTGCTTTGGCTATTTGGGGTCTTTTCTGGTTCCATACAAATTTTGGGATTGTTTGTTCTAGCTCTGTGAAGAATGCTGGTGTTATTTTGATAGGGATTGTATTGAATATGTAGATTGTTTTGGGTAGTATCGACGTTGTAACAATATTTGTTCTTCCCCTCCTAAATATCTTTTGGGCATCTTTTGAATATGTTTACTTTTTCTTCATCCCCACTGAAAACACATTAGATCAAGACATTTTATCTTCTCACTTGAACTGCTGTAGTATGACTTCCTAATTGGTCTCTCCACTTTCATTCTGGTTTGCCCTAATCCATTCTCACACTGTGCCAGAATAATCCTTTACAGAAGGAAATCTGAATCCCTCCCCTGCTTATAAATCTCTCAATAGCTTCCCATTGCTCTCAGAATAAAATCCAATATCCTCAACGTGGCCAATCAGACCCAGCAGGATATGGCTGGTTAGGACCTCATCAGGCTTATTGTGTTTTAGTTCCTATTACACTCAGTGTGTAGGCCTAACAATATTTACGATGTGCCAAGTTCCTTCAGGTCACAGGGCTTTCCCACATGCCTTTCCTTTTGTCTGTAATGTGCTTCCCTAGTTCTTGGCCTGGTTGATTACAAGTTTATGAGTCACTTCCTCAGCGAAGCCTCCTCTGACCTTCTAGCCTAGGTCAAGATCTCTAGATTCCATGTCAGAATCAGCTTTTTCTAAAAGAAAAAGAAAAAAAAAAGAATCAGCTTTTTCTATAAAGGGCAGATAATAAATATTTTAGGCTTTGCAGGTCACAGAATGTCAAAACTACTCAATTCTGTGTCATAACAGCCATAGATAATACATAATGAACTAATGAATGCTGAACTTTGAATTTCATATGTACTTAACACATGTCACAAAATATTAGTCTTCTTTTGATTTTTTCCAACCATTTAAAAATGTAAAAACAGGGGCACCTGGGTGGCTCAGTTGGGTAAGCATCTGACTCTTGATTTCAGCTCAGGCCACAATCTCGAGGTACATGAGTTTGAGCCCTGCATTCGGCTCTGTGCTGACAGTGTGGAGACTGCTTGGGACTCTCTCTCTCTCTCTGCCCCTCCCTTGGTCACACTTGCTCTCTCTCTCTCAAAATAAATGAATAAAAAAAAAAAAAGAACTTAAAAGAATGTAAAAACAGTTCCTAGCTTCTGGCCATCCAAAAACAGGAGGAGGGCTAGAATTGGCTTGTAGCCTATCGTTTGCCAACCCCTGTTCTATGTTGTCAATGGCATATATCACATACTTTCCTGTGTTGCACTTATCACAGTGATAATTAATCATGCATGCAGTAGACTTTTTTTTTTTTGCAATGGACTTAAAATTTTTTTTAATGTTTATTTATTTTGAGAGAGAGAGAACACGCATGGACACATGCCAGAACTAGTGCAAGCAGGGGAGGGGTACAAAGAGAGAGAGAGGGAGACAGAGAATCCTAAGTAGGTTCCATGCTGCCAGTGCAAATCCCTATGCCAGGGTCGATCCCACGAACTGTGAGATCATGACCTGAGCTGAAACCAAGAGTCAGACTCTTTTTTTTTTTTTAAAGAAACTTGATGCAAGAATATTCTTTTGAATTTTTAAAATGTTTATTTATTTTAAAATTATTTTTAATGTTTGTTTATTTTTGAGGGAGAGACAGAGCATGAGCAGGGGAAGGGCAGAGAGAGAGGGAATCTGAAGCAGGCTCCAGGTTCTGAGCTATCAGCATAGAGCCTGATGTGGGGCTTGAGCTTGCACACCCATGAGATCATGACCTGAGCCGAAGTTGGATGCTTAACTGACTGAGCCACCCAGGTGCCCCAGATGTTTATTTTTTTAATTAAAAAAAAAACCTTTTTAAAATGTTTATTTATTTTTGAGACAGAGAGACAGAGCACAAGTAGGGGAGGGGCAGAGAGAGAGGGAGACACAGAATTGGAAGCAGGCTCCAGGCTCTGAGCTGTCAGCATAGAGTCAAATGTGAGGCTCAAACTCACAAGCTTCAACTCACGAGCTGTGAAATCATGTCCTGAGCCAAAGTCGGTAGCTTAATGGGCTGAGCCACCCAGGTGTCCCCCAACTCTTTATTTATTTTTGAGAGAGAGAGAGAGCACAAACTAGGGAGGGGCGGGGGGTGGGGTGCAGAAAATTCAAAGCAGGCTCCGCGCTGTCAGCGCAGAGCCTGATACGGCTCTTGAAATCACGATTCATGAGATCGTGACACGAGCTGAAGTCAGATGCTTAACTGACGGTGCCATCCAGGAGCTGCCCCCTCCCCCCAAATAATTTTTTTAAAATTAAGTAATCTATAAGCTCAACATGGGGCTTGAACCTCGAGATCAAGAGTCACACGCTCTACCAACTGAGCTAGCCAGGGACCCCCAACAATAGATTTCTTAATGTTGTCTTTTCCAGTTAGAAGTAAGCTCTGTGAAGGCATGGACCACATTTGTTTTGCTTATCATTTTCCTCCTGAGCTTCTTGTACAAGGCCTGACTCAAATGAATGCAGTGAAAAGATGTTCTTTAAAAAAAATTTTTTTTTTTTTTTTTTTTAGTGTTTATTTTTGAGAGAGAGAGAGAGTGAGCAGGGGAGTGGCAGAGAGATGGGGGGGGGGTAGACCAGAGGATCCAAATCGGGCTCTGTGCTGGACAGCAGACAGCCTGACTCAGGGCTTGAACTCATGAAGCATGAGATCATGACCTGAGCAGAAGTTGGATGCTTACCTGACTGAGTCACCCAGGTGCCCCTAAAATGTTCTCTTTCATGAGAGGAGCTCAAAGCTTAGTGGAGAATACAGACACATAAACAATTAACTACACAATTAGGTAATGTATTGGAGGCAAAAAGAGTTCAGTCTTCAGCAGGATTAGTTTGAGATACCAAGGTATGGGGACTCCTACACATCTGAAACAGTCTGAGTTGATGCTAACATGTTAAGGGAGTAAAACGCACAGGAGAGACAGAAAACTACCCGAGTATGCCAGATCACTCAAGGAGCGAGGAGAGGCTGAATGAAAAGAGAGGGAGGAGGCTGGAACCGTGCGGTAAGTTTTGGGCCAGGGAACGGATAGAGGTGGGAGAGAGGTAAGAAGCGATCCAACAGAGTATTTCAGAAACCAAGGGGAACGACTATGCGTTTTTGTATCCCTCTAATTTACCATTGTGTTCCTAGTATTTTGCACTGGGTATGGCATGTAACAGACACTCAGAAAATCTGTGAATTGAAAATTAAGTTGAATCAGAACCTTTCAAGAAACATTACACAACACGCAGGGAAGTGCTCAAAGAAGAAAGAGTAAGCAGCCTGGAAATACTGCTGCTGAGGTCAGTAAGGGTGAGGGCTGATGTGGCACGGTCTGAGAGTTGAGTTGAGCCTGGTGAGCTTTCGTTGCAGAAAGAACAGTACATTTCTTCAATATTTAGTCATGTTTACTTTGCCCTGGGGTTGCAGAAATCCACCAAAACCGATCTCTGTTCTCAAAGAGCTCACAGTTTGGTGGGGGAGACAAACACAGGTCTTGATAATTATAGAATAAGGTGGGAGTACATATAGTGAGGAGCTTGTAAACTTGGAAGGCTTCATAGAAGAGGTGACATTTGAGCCAGTCTTTAAGGTTGGAGTTCACTAGTGCAGTAATTCTGGAGGAAACAAGCATGTGCAAAACCCTGATAAATGCAGTGGCTCTCAAGCTTGTAGGTGCATAAGAATCACTGGAGAGTTGCTTATAACACAGATTCCAAGCCTATATAGTTCCTGGGAAACTTCTGGTTTAATAGGTGAGTGGCATCCATTTTAACAAGCTTCACGGGACTACTCTTCCAGAAAATCTCTTTCTGTGCTCCCACAGTCATAGGCCGGGGTGGGGGAGTGGGGGTAGGGGATGCGGGAGATGAGGCCGGACGGAGCTTGACCCATCGGGCTCCTGGGGTTCCCATAGAGGTCACGCTATCACAATAAAAACAGCTCCATTTTGAGTCACGCTGCTTTCAGGGTACAAGCCGCTTTCATGTGCTTTACTTGTCGGACTCTCGCAGCAACTCTGCGGGATAGAAATTACCCGTCTCGTATCGTAAGGGAGGAAACCAAGGCTCACTGAGGGGAGGCGATGTGCTCAAGGTCACAAAACGAGAGGTAGCAGGGAAGAGACGGAAAGCCTGGCGACCAAATTCCCAGCTCAGAGTCTCCACCACAACGAAGGCAGGCCGCGAGTGGGTGGGGCTCAGGCCCTCCCTTCAGGCTGGTTCCAAAATGGTGGGGGTAGTGGCGTCAGCAACGCCCCCGCCCCTTCCGTCCACCTCCCTCCTTCTTCCCCAGGCCACCCAGGCGGGGGGAGGGGATGGAACGGAGCAACCCACGTGACTGCCGACAACCTGGCGCGTGACGCAAAGCGGCGGGCCCAACGCTCGCCTTGCCTGCTGGGAAACGTAGTTAAGCCGGCCGGCAAGTTGGCGAGGAGGGGCGGGCCTAGCACTACATTTCCCAGGAGGCAGCGGGACGACGCCGCAGCTACCGCCGTCGGAGAGCGGGGACGCGGGGCGCGCTGTCGGGCGGGGGCGAGGTTCGGGCCGGTTGTGCCGTTGCGAGGTTGCAGCTGCGATCGCTGCGGTGGGCCCAGGTGAGTGAGGGCCTCTGATGGGGATTAGGGCAGCTCCGCCAGCTCCAGTCTTTTTCGTTTTTGTCTTTTCTCCGCGGCGGCTGGGTCAGGGTCCCCGGCAGGCCCGGCGCGGAGCCGCTTCCCCGCGCCTACCCCCAGGCCTCTGAGCGGGCCCCACTCTCTCGGCTCCTCCCCCTCCCCGCCCTTCAGGGCTTCCCCTCGCTTCGGCCTAGCTCCCGACGCTTTAGTCCTCCTTTTCTCGAGAGCAGCTCGTACTTCTTTTTTTTTCCTCCCCGTAAGCTGTGAGGGAGAGGCTTCCACATCCTTCATCTCTCCCTTTGGCCGTAGGAACCCCATTATTTGGATTTTTTCTTTTCCCCGAACTCTTTGAGTGCAACCCAGCCCCCCTCCCCCTCCCCTCGGTCTCCATTGGCCTGGTTCTGCCTTCTCCTAGGGCGCATGTGGCTGGCCCTCAGTAAATGTTAGTCCTTCTTTTTTGCCTTGCGGCCAGAGGAGGCATAGTCCAAATTTATCTGCTACGGGAACATTTGTGCGCCCACTTTTATTTCAGTCTCTTGGGGTGGAGGTGAAGCCGATATGCATTCCAGTGGTAATTGGCGTGTGTTCTGCTTGTAGAAGGCAATTTTCTTTGCCTCCCTTAGCACTTCAGCAACTTTTATCAGCTATTCTCACTGCTTTTCTAAATCTTAGGGGTGGAGCTTGGCAGAAGCTGGCGAGTAGCGCTGGTGCCCAGAAGTTCGAAGCCATCAATGGTAGTAGGGTGTTTACGGAGGGATTGTTAATTGGATTGAAGGAGAAGCCTCAGTATGGTAGAGCCTGGCGGGCGAGAGCCAACGAAGCTTCTGGTGGCAGCATAACAGATGGACTCTGGAGCCAGCTTTCGTGGGTTCAAATTTTGGTTCTGTTAGCTTTTTATTTTAGGTCAAGGGGCTTCCCTTCCAGGTGCCTCAGTTTCCTTATCTGCAAAATAGCGGTAAGTAACGGGGTTATTTTATAGAGTTTTTGTGAAGATTAAATGAGATTAAATTGAAAACCGCTTAGCTCATTACCTGGCATGTATTAAACGCCATTATTATTATCCTCATCGCTTACAGGATTTCCAGTGTGGGCCCAGAGTGGAAAGGCATGTGTCACACTATCATTTTCCTTTCCTTTCGGATGGCCCTCCCCTTTTTTGTTTATGCACCTATTGTCTGTTAGGCTATCTGGACAGCTTGAGGTGTCCCAACAGTAGCCTGTTGAAGTCAGAAGTGGTTCCTGCCATGAAAAACTTCTGGAGCAAATAGGGCTTAGTTTGCTCTTTCTTGGGAATTCTGCTTTGTGAACTAGTGCACAGACTTTAGCAATACCGAAACCAAGTTTATTCTGTAGCCAGTCAGGCTTGATTGTATCTTGTAATAGGTGAATTGAAGTTTTCATAAAACACTGTTTAATAATCGTTATGTCCAATATAGGCTTATTTTTTTGTTCTTTAAACCTTTTGGCAGCAGTGAAAGATCTCCGGTTTTGAGGACTGATGTTTTTAGTCTGCAGATGAAGTACAGTCCAGTTTTAGTGGTGGTGTAGAAGAACTACAGCAAAAACTACAGTTCTTTAGCATATTTCATTAGCATTGCCACCACATACAGATACTTTTTGAATTTGATTTAGCCATTGAAATCATGGATTATAAAAAGAGTGAGTGTCCTGTTCTGTACTGAGCGATTGCAGGGAGGAAGCTTGGAATATTTCTGAGATTAGCGCAGATTAGTGCTGAGATGGAAGAAGATGAGGCTGCCTGAGAGGGAGCGGAGGCAGATGATTAATTTTATTTATTTATTTCTTTGGATAGTCTCAACCACTGAGAATCTTAAGATTCTCTTGGGCACGTTGACATCCTGAGTTGAAGGAAGTGTGGTTAATGCTCATCTCTCAGATATTAGATTTTGATGGATTGCTTCACATGGTCATTCTGTAAACATCTAAGATTGATTCAGTAAATAGTGCCTGAGGACGTACCATCTACCGGCTCCTGTGCTAGGCTCTGGGAGTACAGGGACATGTGAGACAAAGGGGTTTTGCTTTTGGAGAACTGCCAGTATAGTGGGGGAAAGATATAGCAGGTAAGCAAATAAATGACAAATTGAGAAAAGTAATGTGGAGATCCCTAGCAGGGGACTCTTTGCTAACAAGGGAGACCTAAGGGTGGTCAGAGAAGTTCTTTTGGGTGAGAGTGAGGAGCCAGTTTTGTAGGAGGGACCATTTCTAGGTGGACGTAACAGCAAGTGCTGAAACTTGAAGGTGAAAATTTAGTGTGCTTTCAGAACTGAAAAGAGGCCGAAAGTAGTTGACACACAGAGTAGTTACTGAACAGATGGACAGTAAGGTTGTTTGTGGAAGCCATCAAGGCTTTCTGATTTATATTTTAAAATCACTTTTGTAGAGGTGTGGAAGATGGATGATGGGGGATAACATTTAAGAGGCTGTTGTATTGGTCCAGGCTGGACATGGTAGTTGCTTAAGTAGAGGGATAGAATAGAGATGTATTGGTGGGAAGAAGGGAGGAGTTTGGAGACAGTGTAGGTTTAGACGGTGTAGGTTTTAGAACAGGCCATTCTTTTCTATTTTTTTTTTTTTAAGTTTATTTATTTTGAGAGAGAGCAGTGCTGGGGAGGAGCAGAGAGAGGGAATCCCAAGCCAGCTCCGCACCATCAGCACAGAGCCTGATGTGGGGCTTGAACCCACGAACCATGAGATCATGACCTGAGCTAGAACCAAGTGTCAGATGCTTAACTGACTGAGCCACCCAGGCGCCCCAGAACAGGCCATTCTTAATCCGTGGTCCATGTACTGTAGGGGGCCCTTGAACTCCGTAAAATTTTTGTGGGGGAGTGTATTTCCTCAAAGTTCAATATGTTCCATCTTATTCATTAGTTTCAGTGTTTAAGAACCACTGCTCTAGAGTCTGTTATGCTGGTTTATAACCCATAAAAAACTAATTGCCCATGGGTTACCAAGAGAGTTCAGACTCACGGGTACCCTTTTCTAAAACATTGATTTTCTTCAAGAATTTTTTTATTTTTTTTTAAAGTAATCTCTGTATACCACGTCAGGCTCAAACTGAAAATGCTGAGATCGAGTCGCCCCAAGAACTGAGCCAGCCAGGTGCCCCATTTCTTAGTCTTTTATGGGAACTTTTTTTTTTTTTTAATGTTTATTCATTTAGGGAGGGAAAGAGAGAGCTCAAATAGGGGAGAGGCAGAGAGAGGGAGGGGGGGAGAGCATCCCAAACAGGTTCCGCTCTGTCAGTGCAGAGCCTAGTGAACACGGGGCTCAAACTCAGAACCGTGAGATCATGACCTTAGCCAAGATCAAGAACTGGACTGAACCATTCAGGTGCTCCAGGAACTTTTTTCTTAAATCAAAGTTAAATGTGCCATAGGAGTCATCTTTTAGTTTCTTTTTGTTCGCAAGGTACGGGCTGATGCATATACTGAGGAAGCTGAACATTAGTGAGCTCGGTTTCATGAAAACCCATTTCCTAATTTTTCTTCCACTGGAAGAAATAGTTTCTATTTTAGTGGTAGAAATGCAGAGTAAGATTTTCTTCTTGCTTTCCTTCAGCAATTAGGGGTTTTAGATGTATATTCATATTTTTTTGTAGTGTGTTTTGACATGCCAGCATGTTATTGGAAGCATAGGGTGTATTTTCTACCCCAGAGTTAGAGCTCTACCACTGAGAGAAGCATGTGTTTTTCTTTATATGGCAGAGGTTGAAAACTGAAAGCTTATGGACTAAATCCAATCTCCAGATGTGTTTTGATTGGCTCACACAATATTGTAAATTTGAATTTGTTGTCAACATTAAAAAACCAAGGAGATTTTATGTAAAAATTTGGATTCAGTGTGCTTTTGAAAAATCTCTTCTGGCAGTGTGTTTCTGCTTTGCAGCAGCCATCTTCTCTGGTTGGGCATGTCCTCTCCAGTTTGTCGTAGCCCTCACCACAGCCTGACATGTATCCCTGACACGGAGCAGAGTGTCACTTGGTATTATTTTACACCTTTTTTTTTTTTTTTTTTTTTCAACGTTTATTTATTTTTGGGACAGAGAGAGACAGAGCATGAACGGGGGAGGGGCAGAGAGAGAGGGAGACACAGAATCGGAAACAGGCTCCAGGCTCCGAGCCATCAGCCCAGAGCCTGACGCGGGGCTCGAACTCACGGACCGCGAGATCGTGACCTGGCTGAAGTCGGACGCTTAACCGACTGCGCCACCCAGGCGCCCCTATTTTACACCTTTATATTACTTGTTTGTAGGCATTTTAATTTGTTCTAGATATATGGTATAGGTCTCTACTGCCTGCACTGGAAGTCCTTTTGCTGTCTTAACATTGTATCATCATTAAAAATTGTTTTCTGGGGGCGACTGGGTGGCTCAGTTGGTTGAGCATCTGACTTCACCTCAGGTCATGATCTTGGGGTTTGTGGGTTCAAGCCCCGAATTGGGCTCTGTGCTGACAACTCAGCCTGGAGCCTGCTGTGGATTCTGTGTTTCTCTCTGTCTCTCTGCCCCTCCCCTGCTCGTGCTCTGTCTCTCAAAAATAAATAAACATTAAAAGAAAATGAAAAAATTGTTTTCCGTATTGGTGCCTTTTTTTTTTTTTTTTTGGACAGTGAGGGAGATAAAATTCAGAACATTGTATTATTTTGTTTCCAAACTCAGAAACCCAAGGTCTTTTAAAAAGCATAAAGGCATTGATCTGACCCCTGCCCATTTATTATTACTATTATTATTATTATTTATATATTTATTTAGAGAAAGACAGTGGGAACAGGGGAGGGCCAGAGAGAGAGAGAGAGAGAGAGAGAGAGACGTGCATACACACACACAGTCTGAAGCAGGCTCCAGGCTCTGAGCTGTTAGCACAGAGCCTGATGTGGGGCTTGAACAACCACGAACCACAAGATCATGACCTGAGCTGAAGTCAGATGTTCAACCAACTGAGCCACCCAGGTGCCCCCAGGGTCCTCATATTTGTTCTGCCTGATTTGGTTTTTAGCATCTGGAATGTTGTAACTGCATAGCTGGGCCTGTTTCAGAACATAGAAGAAGACCAAGCAAAGAGAAGTTGCTGAATGTCTAATTAGAAGACTTTAGACTCTTGTCCTCAGGGATAAGAACCAAAGTTGTATGTGTTTTTAATATGCCTGTGTGAAGTCCTTTGCTATCAATTTCTGTGTGTAGGTTTTTTTTGGGGGGGGGTAATAACTCAGTTTTTCTTTTCTATTTTAATAGGGCAAGATACGGGGTGCTTGGGTGGCTCAATCGGTTGAGCATCCGACTTTGGCTCAGGTCACAATCTCGCAGCCTGTGGGTTCGAGCACCGCATTGGGCTTTATGCTGACAGCCTCAGGAGCCTTTGGGTTCTGTGTTTCCCTCTCTTTCTGACCCTTCCCTGCTCGCACTGTCTTTCTCAAAAAATGAATAAACGTTTAAAAAAAAAATTTGTTTTCAAAAGCCATTCTGTAAAGGCTATTCTGTAAAACTGAGTTAACTGTATAAGTTGTGATAATGATGGCATTTCTTGAATTTTTGTAAGTTTAGTCAAGTATAGATTCGACGGGAGATTTTAAAGTACTATTTGGAGGGGTGCCTGGGTGACTCAGTCAGTTGAGCATCTGACTCCTGATCTCAGCTCAGGTCTTAATCTCAGGGTTGTGAGTTCAAGCTCTGCATTGAACTTCAGATACTGTTTGGAGTGAGGAGGGTGCCTCAGGAAAGAGCATTTCTGCATTGCTAATTTTTTACTCTGGGGTTCTGCTTAACATTACATTTTTATCTATTTAAAATTTTTTTCTTTAAATTTATTATTTTAAGTCCATATCCAATGTCGGGCTCGAACTCATGACCCTGAGATTAAGAGTCACATGCTCTTCTGACTGAGCCAGCCAGGCTCCCCAACATTTCATTTTTAAAAATTAAAACAACATTGATTCCCTAACTCCTCCCCCTGCCCTGTGGTTTAGTTAAGCAAGGCACAACCTGTAAAACCCTTGGTGGGGGCAGGTAGTTGTCTTCAGTTTTATTTCCTCTGTTTATAGGTAGGTGCTTATTGAAAAAAATAACATTGCAGAAATTTGTAATGTAGAAAATAAGTTTCCTGTGTATAATGCTAGCTCTTTAGGCCAGTGTAAGCAATTTGGGTATATAGAAGAGATTTCTGTTCTCATTTGTTGTACTTGTGATTTTTTTTTCCACCCTTTGATGCCGGTTAAAAGGTATTTCTGAATAGTAAAGGTAGACAGGAAGGAACCAAGGAGGAAGTAGAGATGAACCTCTTGGTTTATTATGAAAGCTGAATACTTAAAACATTGCTTTAAAAGGACTTAAAGTGCAAAAGTATATTTGTGATACTCTTGTTTTCTTGGAAAATTTGGGTGATAGTGTTGATTCTTGGGTTAATGTTAAGTGTTTTTCCTTTGTTCATAGCATAGATTTTAGCTTGCCTGTTCTCTCCCTTTGTTTCGGGATTATTTGTCACATAAGTTTTTGCTGGACATTTTACTATTAGCAAGTACAAGTTGTTTGACCATTCAGCCAGCCATATTAGGTGATTAAAGTGGCCTTGAATGTAGTGCCATATTGAATGACTATAGAATGAGGAAGAGAATATTTTCATTTGTTGGCTTGTTCTTTTCCTTTTTTGCTCTGGAGGCTACTTAGTGTTGGAGGATACATCTAACATGAAAGTAGTTATAGTTATTTATTTTTGAGAAAGAGAGAGGGCATGCCAGGGGCAGAGAGAGAGAGAGAGAGAGAGAGAGAGAGAGAAAGAATCCCAAGCAGGCCCAGCCCAGTGGGAGCTGACACAGGGCTTAATCTCACTGTAGCAAGATGATGACCTGAGCTGAAGTCAGATGTTTAAACGACTGAACCACCTAAGCGCCCCATGAAAGTAGTTTGATGAAAGTAGTTTGATAGGTTGTATTTTTTTTTCTTTTGTATTTTCAGCAAAACATTTTCTGTTGCGGTGTTAGTAGAGTGTGCTCATAGAGGTACATGATCTTTGGTACCTAGAGGCCTTAGTTATCAGATGCAAGGGATGAGAAATGGAAGTCCTTTTTTTGTTTATTTTTAATTTTTATTAAAAAAATTTTTAAGTTTATTTATTTTGAGAAGGAGAATGGGAGAGATTGAGAGAGAGAGAGAGAGGGAGAGAGAGAATCCCAAGCAGGCTCTACACCATCAGTGCAGAGCCTGATGCAGGGGCTCAAACTCACTGAACTGTGAGATTGTGGCCTGAGCCAAACCAAGAATTGGACTCTTAACTGACTGAGCCACCCAGGTGCCCCCCACCCCCACCCCCCCTTTTTTTTTAAACTGGGACTCTGGGGCAAGTTGCTTATCCTTTTAGAGTATCTGTTCAATTTCAAATGGAGATAGAAATCTTAGTTTCCCATTTTTTCCACATCCTTGTCAACACTTATTTTGTGTTTGTTTTAAATGGTAGGCATTAAAACCCGTTATGTTGGCTATCATGTGCTTGTGGCTATTTGTGTATCTTTGAAGAAATGTTTATTCAAGTCTTTTGACTATTTCTCATCTTAACATTTTTGAAGCATTTTTTTTGGTAATTTTTTTTTTTTAATGTTTATTTACTTTTGAGACAGAGACAGAGGATGAACGGGGGAGGGTCAGAGAGAGAGAGAGGGAGACACAGAATCTGAAACAGGCTCCAGGCTCTGAGCTGTCAGCACAGAGCCCGACGTGGGGCTCGAACTCACGGACCGTGAGATCATGACCTGAGCCGAAGTCGGACGCTTAACCGACTGAGCCACCCAGGCGCCCCCCCCCCCTTTTTTTTTTTTTTTTTAATTAAGTGGGCTTCATGCCCAACTTGGGGCTTGACCTCACAACTCTGAGATCAGGAGTAGCATGCTCCACTGACTGAGCCAGCCAGGCGCCCCACATTTTTGAAGCATTTTGAAGTCCGTTTCAGATGTCCATACATTTCACATTTAAACACTTCAACATGCATATTGTTAGCTAGAGTTCAGTATTTGCTTTTGGATTCCCTTTTAGCAGGGAGAGAAGGAAAGGGAGGTAAAATATACACACTGAAGTATGACCATCTTTGTAAGTGCTTGAATGGAGAGGTTTTGGGTGCCATTTCTTAACTGGAATAGTTCACTTTTCCTCTGATTTAATGATGATGTTTGTCTTGAGTTAGATTTTTGCCAGATTAGTATTGTGACCATATAATTTATCAATTTGAAGCAGGACACCATTGAGAGAATGCTATTAATATGCTGGGACAACAGGTGTAAAATGTCTTTAGCAAACTTAGATGTAAACTCAATCTAAATACTAAAGAAGCACATTTATAGATTGAGTTTTTTTTTCAAAAGTAAATGTTTATTTAAGCACTTTATATGCATTATGTCATTTAAACCTATATTTTGGGAGGTTAGTAAAGAACTTTTTGTTTTACAAATGACGCTGAGGCCCAAGGAAAGAGAGAGGATTTGAATCTAGGTGTGGCTCTAACCCTCTCCTCCTAGTCACTGTGCTGTACTGCTCAGAGTAGTGGTCTAGGGAGTGGATTGGTCACTAAATTAAGACAGGGTCCTCAGATAATAAAATGTCTCCATTTTGTTATTGTCATGTTTATTAGATCTAACGTTAAAATATTTAACTTTTAATCAGAAATAATGGGCTTGAATTCAGCTGACAGACTTTGTGGTTCACTGCTGCAGATAGAATGACAGAAGATGTATTTCAGAATTGACCATATTTGCTTAGCTTTTTGTATCTTTTAAAAAAGTGTTTGTTTATTTTGGGGGTGGGGGGAGAGCACGAGCTGGGGAGGGGCAGAGAGAGAGAGAGGGAGGGAGGGAGGGAGGGAGAGAGAATCCCAAGCAGGCTCCCCTCTGTCAGTGCAGAGCCCTTTGTGGGGCTCAGTCTCATGAACCATGAGATCATGACCTGAGCCAAAATCAAGAGTTGGACACTTAACTGACTGAGCCACCCAGGTGCCCCACATCTTTTCATTTTTAAAATGAAAATATACCTTTCTTTGAGAGAATTAAACAGTATGTATGTTTGACATTAATGTAAAGAATATGTGAAAAATTGTACAGTTTAATATCTTATGAAACTTAATATAATCACATATTGTCATTTATTATTAAATAGTTTGGATGTGTAAAAGTGAAAACCCTGTCTCACACAAGTTTAGGCACAAATAGAACCAAAGCCCTCTAGTCTTGTGCTGTTTTCACAGTTGAATAAAACAGTGTTAGTTGAGCACACTAGAAATTCTCACATGTAGTTTTTTTTTAAGATTTTAAGTAATCTCTACATCCAATGTGGGGCTCGATCTCAAAACCTCAAGATCAAGAGTTGCGTGCTCTATTGACTGAGCCAGCCAGGCACCCCTCATATGTAGTTGTTTTAAACTCCATCTGAATTTGAGTTTAGCCATTTCAGTGAATAATCTCAGTAAATGGTTGGACTCTTGGCTCAGTAGCAGTGGATCTGAAATTTATTGGATGAGTGATACATAAGAGTGTCATTTAACTGTTGCAAATGCTTTGCCATAGCAGTTATGATCGTTTCTTGTTTTGTTTTATGTTATTTTTTTTTTTTAATTTTTTTTTCAACGTTTATTTATTTTTGGGACAGAGAGAGACAGAGCATGAACGGGGGAGGGGCAGAGAGAGAGGGAGACACAGAATCGGAAACAGGCTCCAGGCTCTGAGCCATCAGCCCAGAGCCTGATGCGGGGCTCGAACCCACGGACCGCGAGATCATGACCTGGCTGAAGTCGGACGCTTAACCGACTGCGCCACCCAGGCGCCCCTGTTTTATGTTATTTTTAAATAGTCTCTACACCCAAGGTGGGGATTCCAACTCACAACCCAGAGATTGAGTTGCACGCTCCACCATCTGAGGCAACCAGATGCCCTGAACATCTCTTGATAATTTTTGAACATCTCTTTCAGAGAAGGAAACCTAATGAAAAAATTTTTTCATGTTTGTTTATTTTTGAGAGAGAGAGCATGAATGGGGGAGGGGCAGAGAGAGATGGGGACACAGAATCCAAAGTAGGCTCCAGGCTCTGAGCAGTCCACACAGAGCCTGACGTGGGACCTGAACCCACGAACTGTGAGATCATGACCTGAGCTGAAGTTGGAAGCTTAACCAACTGAGCCACCCAGGTGCCCCTTAATGAAATTTTTTTAATGAAGAATTTTTTAACATGGTTAACTCAAAGTGCTAACTTCCTGATAAAATATGATACCTACACTCATCATAAATGAGGTATTTGAGTATGTGAATCATAAGTGTAAATAAAAGATAAGTTACTTAATTTCAAAGTAGTCAACTGAATTATTGCTGTGGTTATTCGGAAATGAGGATTTTATGTGCTAGTCAAAAGTATACATAAGCTGTAGCTTTATGTACAGTATGTTATTCCAGCTGGAATTTTGACCTTACCCTTCTCACCTCATCTTATTCTGGTAACTAATCTGAGAGTTGCCAACAAGGAATAGAGGGCACTTTCTCAGGAGAGGATCTTTGGTTTCCTTGTTGGGTATTAAGTATCACTGCAGAGCTATAGGAATATACAGGCTTTGTATTCTGCCTTTATTCCTTTTAGTGAATAAGAAACCATTGTTCAAATATATAAATCCTGGATACACTTTTTGATGTTTGTCTCTTTATCATAAAGCATTATGTTTGCAAAACTAAGATTTTCTTAGAGTAACTCTTGAGCAATCTTAGTTTCCTGTTGAAAATATTTAAAACTTTTTCTTGACTACATTTCTTGTTACAAGTTATATAGCAATTAGTGTAATTTTTTTTCCCCTCACTCAGCAGTCTGTGCCTGAATTGGACCTGATGTGGAGTTAGGCAACATCCTAGGGATTTAGCCTGATCTCTGCTTTTCATTGTACAGCTATTTGTGTATCAGCATAGTATTTTGGAGATGATTCTGAAAACAATTGCCTTTAAGGATTTGTTTTGTTTTTTGGCAATTATGTAAACACGTTGCTGGGGAAAAAGCCTCTCCCTTCCAATTTTGTTTTTTCTTCAAACTGCCTTTTTAGAATACGGTGTGCTATGTGGTTTACATTCATCGGTTCATTTAATTCTTATGATAGATTGTAAGATTAGTGTACAGTATTTATTTTTTAGAGCTGAGGAAACTTAGATTATACACCTTGCTCAAGCCTGCAAAGAAATGGAGTCAGGATGCTAATTCAGGTTAGTTGTGTGTTTGCAACATGACTTTACCATTCTGCCTGTATTCAGCAGAAATCTTCATGTGCTTTTCCTTCGATGTGGAGTTGTTTCTTTTTTTTTTATTAAAAAATTTTTTTTTTAATGTTTATTTTTCGAGTCAGAGAAGATACAGAGTGTGAGCGGGGGAGGGGCAGAGAGAGAGGGAGACACAGAATAGGAAGCAGGCTCCAGGCTCTGAGCTGTCAGTACAGAGCCTGACGTAGGGCTTGAACCTAAGAATGGTGAGATCATGACCTGAGCTGAAGTCAGGCGCTTAACTGACTGAGCCACCCAGGTGCCCCTATGTGGAGTTGTTTCTTTGATGTGACCTTAAGAGCACTGCTTTATGAATCTTATTTCAAGCTTTAGAAGTGTTTGCAAAAATCTGTGTTTGGCCAGGAAGTTTGTGAGTTATGTGGGAATACTTGTACTTCTCTGTCACTATCCTAGAGAATCTTTTTTTCCTCTAGAGACTGGGAAAGGGAGTGAATCTAAAAGGAGCACAACCAGTGTTCAGTGTTGTATAAACTTTTTCTTCATTCTTTAAAAAAAAGCCTGCAATATGAAGGTAACCAAAAGAGTACAAAGAATAATACAAGTAGTACCTGTGTATTTAAGAGATCAATTAAGAACTAAAGCTCTGCTACCACAACTGAATCTTCTAGGAATGTTCTCTCTCAACCTTGCTTCTGATTTTGGTGTTTATGATACTTGTGTGTTTTTCTAGACTTTTACTAAACATGTATGGTTTCCTAAACAAAATACCGTATTTTTTTTTGCATGGTTTTAAGTTTCATGTGAGTTTTTTAAATTTTTTATTAAAAAAATTTTTTTTAATGTTTATTTATTTTTGAGAGAGCGAGTGAGCAAGCATGAGTAGGGAGGGGCAGAGAGAGAGACACACAGAATCTGAAGCAGGCTTCGGGCTCTGAGCTGTCAGCACAGAGTCCGATGCGGGGCTCGAAATCATGAACCACGAGATCATGACCTGAGCCCTAGTAGGACATTCAATCGATTGAGCCACTTGGGTGCCCCTGTGGCTTAAGGTTCTTTAACAGGTAAATGGCTAGCATCATGATGTGAGAGAATTGGGACACTGAAGACCAAGGGCTTTTTCTTTTTCTTTCTTTTTTTTTTTTTTTTTTTAAGTGGGCTTCATACCTGGTATGGAGCCCAATGTGGGGCTTTGAATTCATGACCCTGAGATCAAGAGTTGGACACTTACTGACTGAGCCACCTAGGTGCCCCATAGACTCTAGTTTTAGGTCACCATCTTGGGTAAAACCCTTCCTTTTTGTGAGCTGTTTCCCTTCTGTAAAACTAAGGTTGTACTAGATACGATCTCTAGGGGAGTGCTTCCAGGTCTTAATGCTCTGTGACTCTCCTAGTCCTAGTTGTCCAAAACTCATATTCTCTTGGATAGTGTTTTGCCTTTAGAGTGGATTGTGATCTCTTAATCACAAGACTCTCTGCTCTTTGATTAAAGTCAGCTGTAGGCTGCCTTGAGGCTAACACACCCTCTGTATAGTCTTGATGGTAATGAATTTTCTCTTTATTCTCCTAGCACTTCAAGTCATAATTATTTTTTCAGATACTTATTTCATGAGATTTAGAAATAGATCCATAAACGTTATTAAATGCAAGCTGGCTGGAAGTTGTATTAACCAGGTTGTCAGCAGAATAATGATAATGCAAACTGAGCCGAGATAAACTCCATTGTATTATAAGCACCTGGAAAGGTACAGAGTTTCTGATTCATCTTTATGCTTTCCACAGTGTCCAGAGAAAGAAACTAAGAACTGTTTATTTATTTATTTAAAGATTGTATTTTTAAGTAATCTCCATCCCCAATGTGGGGCTTGAAGTTACAGCCCCGAGATCAAGAGTCGCATGCTGCACCCACTGAGCCAGCCAGGCACCCCAAGAATTATTTTTACTGTTGAGTGCTTGCTCTACTACTAGGAACTCTACTAAAATTTAGACGTTTTTCTCATTTAATTATTGCAGCAGCTTATGAGGTAGTATTGCTCCTAATTTATAGATCAGGAAACAGGCTTACAAGAGAATGTTTTAAACTAATTTTTTTAACGTTTTATTTATTTTGACAGAGAGTGTGTAAGCAGGGGGTGGGCAGAGAGAATCCCAAGCAGGCTCTGCAATGTCAGCACATAGCCAGATATGGGACTTGATCCCACGAACCGTGAGACCAGATAAAAAAAAAATTAGATAAAAATTAAAAACATAAAAGATCAGATTAAAAAATAAAATGACTTGAGCCAAAGTCAAGAACTGGACGCTTAACTGACTGAGCCACCCTGGTGTTCCTTAAATTAATTTTTATGTGATTTCAGAGCTTGTAATTTTTCTTGCCACAGTATGCTGCTTAGCAAAGATGTTACAGCGTGTGCTCAATGAGTATTAACTGAGTGAAGTGTTTGTAAAATGTTTAAAAAAATTTTTAAGTACATTGTTTTATCTTTATGATAGTATTTTCAGAAGAGGGGAATGGCCAGTCTTGATAGGCCAAGTGAATGTCTTACTAATAGGACGTTGTCAAGGCAAGGTAACATGTTTTTGGTGATTGTGTTCCAAAATTAAAAATTCAATCAGGGAGGCGGATTAGAAGTTGTGGATAAGGAGGGTAGAAACCATAAAGACCTCTTTTCATTGTATACTCTTGTACAGTTTGACATTTTTACTGTGCGTGTACTACTAAGAAGAAAAAAAACTAGGTAAAAAGAATTGAACAGTTTGCTTAGGCAAATAAAAGCTTAGTTAATACTCAACTTTCACAATTCTGTACCTGCTTTTCTCTTTTTTAAAGCTGTATATACATGACAACATGGATGAACCTTGAGATACTATGCTAGGTTACATAAACTATACGTAGAAGGCAAGTCTTATTATTCCACTTACATGAAATACCTAGAGCAGTCAGATTCATAGGGTAGAGTGTTCTGCGTGGGAGAGTTATTGTTTTATGGGCACACAGTTTTAGTTTGGGAAGATGGAAAAGTTCTGGAGATGGATGGTGGTGATGGTTGTGTAACGGTGTGAATGTACTTAATACCACTGAACTGTACACTCAGAGATGGTTAAAATGTTTAATTTTGTTTATGTTTATTTTTCCATAATAAAACAAAATATGGCTAATAATTCATTTGTTTGTCATTCAGCAGACATGTACCTAGACACTGGGGATACAGAAAGGAATTTAATTTGGTACTTGCCCTGAAGAAGCTATTTAGTACTAATATGACACAACTAGTGGTTTTCAAGGAAAGAGAGGTATTTTTTTTTTTTTTTGCTTTTTTGGTAAATTTTTTATTTTTTTCTTTTTTATTAAATTTTTAAAATTTATTTTTTCTTTTTATTTTTTTACAGTTATTTATTTTTGATACAGAGAGACAAGGCACAAGAGGGGGAGGGGCAGAGAGAGGAGACACAGAATCCCAAGCAGGCTCTAGGCTCTGAGCTGTCAGCACAGAGCCCAACACGGGGCTCGAACTCACAAACCGCAAGATCATGACCTGAGCCGAAGTCAGACGCCCAACCTACTGAGCCATTCAGGCGCCCCATTAAAAAAAATTTTTTTTTTGAATGTTTATTTATTTTTGAGAGGGAGAGACAGAGCGTGAGCAGGGGAGGAGCAGAGAGAGAGGGAGACACAGAATCTGAAGCAGGCTCCAGGCTCCACACTGTCAGCACAGAGCCTGATGTGGGGCTCAAACTCACGAACTGTGAGATCATGACCTGAGCCAAAGTTGGACGCTCAACTGACTGAGCCACCCAGGTGCCCTTTTGGTAATTTTCTTTTAATGTTTATTTAAGAGAGAGTGTATGTGCACGATCAAGCCTGGAAGGGGTAGAGAGAGGGGGAGAGAGAATTCGAGCAGACTCTGTGCTGTCAGTGCAGAGCCCAGTACGAGGTTCAATCCTACAAACTGTGAGATCATGACCTGAGCTGAAATCAAGAATTGGATGCTCAAGGGGTGCCTGGGTGGCTCCGTTGGTTGGGTGTTCGACTTTGGCTCAGGTCATGATGCGGTTTGTGAGTTCGAGCCCCACGTCGGGCTCTGTGCTGACATCTCAGAGCCTGGAGCCTGCTTCAGAGTCTGTGTCTCCCGGGCTCTCGGCTCCTCCCTTGCTCATACTTTGTGTCTCTCTGTCTCTCAAAAATAAGTGTTTATTAAAAAAAAAAAAAAGAATGGATGCTCGTGGCCCCTGGGTGGTTCAGTCAGTTAAGCATCTGACTTCGGCTCAGGTCATGATCTCACAGTTCGTGAGTTTGAGCTCCGCATCGGGTTCTGTGCTGACAGCTTAGAGCTGATCCTCCCCTGCTCTCTGACCCTCCCCTGCTCTCTTGTGCGTGCTTGCGCGTGCTCTCTCTCTCTCTCTCTCAAGAATAGATAAACGTTAAAAAAAAAAAAAGAGTTGGACGCTCAACTGCCTGAATCACCCAGGAGCCTCTCGAGGAAATAGAGGTTTAAGTTTTCAGGAAGTGGTAGCTTGTAAAAGTTTTGCATTGTGATAAAAAGATGGGAAAGTAGCTCTTAGGAATTCCTTGGCAGTTTTGTCTGCTGGTTGGTCCGGAGGATTCAGGTGAGAATGTTATGTTGCCCCAAGGTACTTCTGTGTAGCCTGAAAGCTTGATTTTAAAAACTACCAATCTGGGTAGAAACTGTCAGGTGTAGGGATGACATATTGATCCCTCTCTCTCTTGTAAATTGAGGACCTTGGCACAGAATAGTGGTGTCATTTAGGCAGCCAGCTCTTTCAGTCTGGGATCAAGTTTAGGCTTGGGTTTGTTGCCAGAGTTACTGCTTCTTTAAGAGGTTCTGAAGATGTATAATGGTCTTACCTTCCTAGTCTACCATAAAGACAAATTCTGAATTCTTGGGAGAAGAGACACAGTCATTGTTTAATGACCACATGACTACCGATATTAGCTGGTTGAAGTCTGGTCTTTTAACTCTGATTTTGACATTGGCCTGATTGATAATATTTATCTGTTGAGTGCTTAACATGTGCTACGTACTTTTTCAGGTACTTTACACATACATCAGTTCATTCAATTTTTGTAACAGCTCTTTGTAGCAGGAACCCATTTTACTGATGAGGAAACAGATAATGGGATTTAATAAAGTAACTTATCACAGGTGAAAAAATTACTGGCTGGTGGTGCTGGGGAATCAAAGGTAGTCAGCCTTTAAGCATGTGTTTTTTTCTTATTTACTGGGCCAGTGCTTTGGAAATTGCTTTGGGATGTTGATTACTAATTGTATTTGTCTTACTATAAGTTACTAGGTACAAGGATTAAAAAATGACAGTTTTTACCATTTGAGACCCCTACGGTTTTGAGAATTACTGCTCATTAAGGGTTTATTCTTGTATGGCCATTTGTACTAAATGCCTTTGTTAATAAGCAAAGGATGTAGGGACATCTTTGTGGCTCAGTTGGTTAAGTGTCTGACCCTTGATTTTGGCTCAGGTCATGATCTCACTGTTCGTGAGATCAAGCCCCATGTTGGACTCTGTGCTGACCGCATGGAGCTTGCTTGAAATTCATTCTCTTGCTCTCAAATAAATAAACTTAAAAGAAAAAGAAAAAATAAGCAAATGATGTAGAACCAGAGTTGGTACACTTTTTCTCTAACGGTTCTGAAAATACTTTAGGCTTTGGAGGCCAAGAGGCAAAACTGAGGCTATTAATGTGAGTACTTAAATAACAGTAGAGAAAGCAAATGTTCTCTAAATATTTTTTTTTTATTAAAAATTTTTTTTAATGTTTTTATTTATTTTTGAGACAGAGAGAGACAGAGCATGAGTAGGGGAGGGGGAGAGAGAGAGGGAGACACAGAATCTGAAGCAGGCTCCAGGCTCTGAGCTGTCAGCACAGAGCCCGACACTGGGCTCGAACTCACAGACCGTGAGATCATGACCTGAGCCGAAGTCGGACACTCAACCGACTGAGCCACCCAGGTGCCCCCCCCAAAATTTTTTTTAATGTTTGTTTATTTATGAGAGAGAGTGGGAGGGGGTGCACAGAGAGAGGGAGTCAGAGGATCTGAAGCATATTTCTTTCATACTGACAGCAGAGAGCCTGGCAGGGGGCTTGAACTCATGAACCGTGAGATCATGACCTGAGCTGAAGGTGGATGCTTAACCAACTGGTCCACGTGGGCACCGCTATTTTATCTTTTTTTAAAATGTTTATTTATTTGGAGAGAGAGAGCATGTGTGAGAGTGTGAGAGGGGCACAGAAAGGGGAAGAACTCCAAGCAGTCTCCACAGGCAGTGCAGAGCCTTACCTGGGGCGCGTTCTCATGAAGTGTGAGATCATGACCTGAGCTGAAATCAAGAGTTGAATGCTTGACTGAGCTACCCAGGTGCTTCCTTTTTTTAAGTATCTCTGTACCCAGTATGGGGCTTGAACTCACGACTCCGAGATCAAGAGTTGCATGCTCTACCAACTGAGCCAGCCAAGCGCCCTGAGAAAACAAATATTTCATTGGCAGAATTCAAAATATAATAGTTGAGTACAGTTTTTGTAAGGCAGCTGTGTTACAAGAGTGGAATTCACTTTGGGGGATACCATTTCGTGTCACTGGGGTTCAAAGTTAGCTTTACCTATCGACATGGATGGCAAGTGTTCATTTGTTCATACAGAAATCTGTAGTGAAGATTTCACATATGTGTCTTTGAAAATGTCTTTACACAGACAGGTACTGCCAAATATTAATATTAATCCATGAGCATATGATTTTTTTGAGCATATGGTTTATTTGGGCACATTCATCATTTGGAAGGCAATTACAGAATTCTGTTAGATTCATTTCTTGATATTTGCCTTTTTGTATGCCATTAACACTGCAAAGTATTCATTTCCAGTGGAAGATTAGATGGAAGCTGCTGCTGCTTTTTTTTAAAATAGGCTCCGTGCCCAGCATGGAGCCCAATGTGGGGCTTGAACTCAAGATCCTGATATCAAGAGTCAGATGCTTAACCCACTGAGCCCACTTCTTTTTTTTTTTTTTAAAGATTTTATTAAAAATTTTTTTATCAACTTTTTATTTTTTTATTTTTTTTATTTTTGGGACAGAGAGAGACAGAGCATGAACGGGGGAGGGGCAGAGAGAGAGGGAGACACAGAATCGGAAACAGGCTCCAGGCTCTGAGCCATCAGCCCAGAGCCCGACGCGGGGCTTGAACTCCCGGACCGCGAGATCGTGACCTGGCTGAAGTCGGACGCTCAACCGACTGCGCCACCCAGGCGCCCCTTAAAAATTTTTTTAATGTTTATTTTTGAGAGAGAGACCACATGCAATCAGAGGAGGGGCAGAGAGAGAGGGAGACACAGAGTGAATCCGAAGCAGGCTCCGAGCCATCAGCACAGAGCCTCAAGTGGGGCCCGAACTCATGAGACATGAGATCATGACCTGAGCCGAAGTTGGATGCTCAACCGACTAAGCCACCCAGGTGCCCCATTAAAGATTTTTTAAAATAATCACACCCAACGTGGGGCTCAAACTCACAATCCTGAGAACAGGAGCCACAGGCTCCACTGGCTGAGTCAGCCAGGCGCCCCTAGATGGAAACTTCTCAGTTTCACAGAGAGATTTTCAAAGATGGAGATTTACTTTGCACTTTATTTATTTATTTTTTTTATGTATATGAAATTTATTGACAAATTGGTTTCCATACAACACCCAGTGCTCATCCCAAAAGGTGCCCTCCTCAATACCCATCACCCACCCTCCCCTCCGTCCCACCCCCCATCAACCCTCAGTTTGTTCTCAGTCTCCAACAGTCTCTTAGGCTTTGGCTCTCTCCCACTCTAACCTCTTTTTTTTTTTTTTTCCTTCCCCTCCCCCATGGGTTTCTGTTAAGTTTCTCAGGATCCACATAAGAGTGAAAACATATGGTATCTGTCTTTCTCTGTATGGCTTGTTTCACTTAGCATTACACTCTCCAGTTCCATCCACTTTGCTACAAAAGGCCATATTTCATTTTTTCTCATTGCCACGTAGTATACTTTGCACTTTAATTAAGATTGGAAATACGCTGGAAGTGTAGTTTGAGTTAAAATATGTCTGCTTCAGATTTTTGTGGGAACAGAGAGATCTCATTGCTTGTGTTAACTTTTGACAGTACAGGAAGTGAAGGAAATAATTTGACATTACTTGAAGTTAAAACAGTGTTTACTTAAAAAATTTTTTTTAAGTAAAAAATAAATTTTTTTTAAGTAAAATAAAAAATTCAAGTTTATTTTTGAGAGAGAGAGAGAGTGTATGTGTGTGTGTGGACATGATCGAGGGAGAAGCAGAGAGGGAGACACAATCTGAAAGCAGGCTCTAGGCTCTGAGCTGTCAGCACAGAGCCTGGTGGCGGGCTCGAACTCACCAACCGTGAGATCATGAGCTGAAGTCGGACGCTCAGCCGACTGAGTCATCCAGGCGCCCCATGTTTACTTTTGTTCAAATTAATTTGCCATAGTAATCATTCCCATAAAAATGCTATTTTGCCTTATAACTTTTTATTGAATTCATTAAGAAACATTAGCAAGTCTGCAACAAAAGTTAATTTTCAAAGCTTTTCAGTATTCAATAATAATGTTGAAGGGTGGTTTTTTAAGAAAAAAATTCAGATTAAAAAAAATTACAGCTAGGGGTGCCTGGGTGGCTCAGTTGGTTGAATGTCCAACTCTTCATTTCTGCTCAGGTCATGATCTCACGCTCTTGAGATGCAGCCCCACATCCTGCTCTGCTCTGGGTATGGAAACTGCTTGAGATTCTCTCTTCCTCTCCCTCTGCTCCTCCCCCGCACATGCTTTCTCTCTCTCAAAAAAAAAAAAAAAATCACAGTAAAATTTTACTGCTGCTAAGCCATTGAACTGCTGTTGGTAGTGCAAATCAGGATCCACCTTCTATTTCTGACAAAAACTCACAAAACTGACAACGGTTAAATCTACAAAAGTGAATTGAGAGTGAATGGAGGTTACTCTTAACAATACTGGCTCAACGTGTAATGAAAAGTTTTTTGCAGAGTACCTGCTGGTGAATAGTACAGTGAATAACCATATGCTTGAAATACCTTACATTTTCACAAGCTCTGTAAATTTATCCAATTATGCCCTTCTCTAGACATATTTTTACTACGGTCATTTGTGACACATCTTAGCAGATTCAAATTCAGGTTGTATTAGTGTTCTTTCAGTGTCTTTGAAAGGTTCTTACCTGTAGTTGTTCCCCATAGACTATTCATAGAGGCTAACTCTTCAGTTAGTTCACACTGGGCATTGACCTTCTCCAGTAAAAAGCTAAGCAGTGTCAATAATTGTTGAATCAAGAACCAAGGAACACCACTGAAATCACTCCTCCACCCCCCTTCCCCCCGCCTTTAGCAAATGTTCTATTGTTGAGTAGTTTCAGATTTGCAGAAAATCTGAGAAAATAGTACAAAAGGTGTCCATATACCCGTACCCCTGTTAACAGAGTAGTATGGTACACTGGTCCCAACTAACAAACCAGTGTTGATGCATTCTTGCTAACTGAAGTCCATACTTTGTTCACATTTTCTTAGTTTATACCTAATGACCCTTTTCTGTTCCAGGATCACATCTAGGATATATATTTAGTTGTCATGTTTCCTTAGACTCCCCTTGGCTGGTACACCTTTTCAGACTTTTATTATTTTTGGTGACTTTGACCGTTTTGAGGAGTTAGATACTTTGCTAGTTTTGAGGAGTTAGATACTTTGCTAGTTAGATACTTTGTAGAATGTCCCTCGGTTGGAATGTTTCTCATGATTAGACTGGTGTTAATGGGTTTTGGTGATAAAAGACCACAGAGATGAGGTATCATTTTCATCACGTCATATATATAAGGAGTACATGCTATCAACATAATTTATTGATTTGTTTTTTATTTTTTTAAATTTTTGTTAAAAATTTTTTTCATGTTTCTTCATTTTTGAGAGAGAGACAGTGTGAGCAAGGGGAGGGGCAGAGAGAGAGGGAAACACAGAATCTGGAGCGGGCTCCAGGTTCCAGGCTGTCAGCACAGAGCCCAGCGTGGAGCTCGAACCCACAAACGATGAGATCATGACCTGCACAATGAGATCATGACCTGAGCTGAATGAAGTCAGTCACTCAACTGACTGAGCCACCCAGGCGCCCCTGGTTTTTTTGTTTGTTTGTTTGTTTAATTAAGAAAGGTTTTTTGGGGGAGAGAGAGTGCGTGCACAGGAGGGTCAGAAGGAGAGGTGAGAGAGAGTCCTAAGCAGGAGGTGCACTGTCAGTGTGGAGCCCATCCTGAAGCTCGAACCGATAAACCCTGAGATCATGACCTGAGCTGAAATCAGGTTGCATGCTCAATCGGCTGAGCTACCCAGGTGCCCCCATACTGTAATTTTGGAAGGAAATCACTTGGCTCACCCCACTCCACTTAAGGAATGGAGGAGAGCTATGTTCCACCTTCTGGAGGGTGAAATATATACGTAAATTATTTGGAATTCTGCACGAATGATTGGTTTATTTTCATCCATTTATTTAAATCCATATAGACTCATGGATATTGTATTCTTTGAGTTATCCACGACTACATTTTAATCAATTTTTTTTCTGATTTGACTTGAAAACTCATTTGGGCAGGAATGTCCTTTTGACGTACACATTATGGTGTATTGTTTGTTATGCAGTCCTTGCTTTCTGGCACTACAAGATATTCCAGGCTTATCCAGTGTATTCCTTGCCTCAGCCCTAGAGTCCGTCACTTCTCCCAGAAGCCTTTGTTTCTTTTATTGGAGAATATTATTAGAAATCAAGGTCTGGGGGCACCTGGGTGGTTCAGTCAGCTGGGCGTCTCTTTATTTTGACTCAGGTCGTGATCTCATGGTTCGTGGAATTGAGTCCCACGTCAGGCTTTGTGTTGATGGTGTGGAGCCTGCTTGGAATTCTCTCTTTCCTCTCTCCCTCTCTCTTTCTCTCCTCCCCCTGCTTGTGCTCTCTCTCTCTAAATAAATGTTAAAAAAAGTCAAGGTCTGGGTGCTAAGTGTATTCATTGCTACTGGGATGTTATTGCTCATAGGTCTTTTCAGCTGACAAAGTAAGGAAAGGTATGTATGTATACGTAATCGAAAATGTGTGTATAATACATTTTGTATACATAGAGAAGTATCTAAATATTTCTGATGTTCCTGTGCGTATTCATTTGTATCTGTCTAAACAGGAGTTTATATTGGTATCTCCACTTTTAATAATTATAGTTTTAAAGATTTTATTTTTAAGTAATCTCTACACCCAACCTGGGGCTCAAACTCAACAACCCCAAGATCAAGAGTTGTGTGTGGTACTAACTGAGCCTGCCAGGCGCCCCTTGATAGCTCCACTTCTAAGCCAGTACCGTTGGATCATTCTAGCCTTTCCCTCCTTTCTTGTCTGTGACGTCCGATTCCCAACAGTGAGAAATTTGGTTCTCGCCATTTGCCATCCATTTATTTATTATAATTCCACTATACATGTGTAATTGTTTAAGAATCGTTACCCCATACCCCCATGGGAAACAACTTTAACAACTAGAATACAGTGGTTATGTGCAGTTCCTTTTGCTGTTAGTTTTCCCTGTTCCACTCCTTTCATAGTTACTTAGGTCAGCTCCTTTTCCCTCCACTTGCTTTATTTTTTAATTGACTACTAATGTTGCTCCCATTGTCCTCAACCCTTACAGTCAAAAGGCTAATAGTCTTAAATGAGTTCATTTTCTTTCTTTTTTTTTTTTTATTTTTTTAGATTTATATCCAAATTAGTTAGCATATAGTGCAACAGTGATTTCAGGAGTAGATTCCTTAATGCCCCTTACCCATTTAGCCCATCCCTCCTCCCACACCCCCTCCAGTAACCCTCTGTTTGTTCTCCATATTTATGAGTCTCTTATGCTTTGTCCCCCTCCCTGTTTTTATATATTTTTGTTTCCCTTCCCTTATGTTCATCTGTTTTGTCTCTTAAAGTCCTCATATGAGTGAAGTCATAGGATATTTGTCTTTCTCTGGCTAATTTCACATAGCATAATACCCTCTAGTTCCATCCATGTAGTTGCAAATGGCAAGATTTCATTCTTTTTGATTGCCGAGTAATGCTCCATTGTGTGTATATATATTCTCCACATCTTCTTTATCCATTCATCCATCGATGGACATTTGGGCTCTTTCCATACTTTGACTATTGTTGACAGTGTTGCTGTAAACATTGAGGTGCATGTGTCCCTTCGAAACAGCACACCTGTATCCCTTGCATAAATACCTAGTAGTGCAATTGCTGGGTCGTAGGGTAGTTCTATTTTTAATTTTTTGAGGAACCTCCATACTGTTTTCCAGAGTGGCTGCGCCAGTTTGCATTCTCAATGAGTTCATTTTCTATGGACGCATTTCTCTGGCTGCTGCCGCAAACATGATTTGATCAACCCACTAAATAAATGGCTTTCCTTGTTAAGCTGACAAATGAACCACTCAGAAACTTACTTTGGTTGTAGCTTCATTTTTATTTTTTGTTTTTGTGAAGGTTTTCTGTTGTGATGAGATACTCTTTAAATTTTTTTTTAATGTTTGTTTTTGAGAGAGGGAGAGAGAGAAACATGAGTTGGGGAGGGGCACAGAGCGACATAGAATCCGAAGTGAGCTTCAGGCTCTGAGCTGTCAGCACAGAGCCCAACACGAGGCTTGGGCCCATGAGCCGCAAGATCATGACCTGAGCTGAAGCTGAACGCTTAACTGAGCCACCCAGGCGCCCCAAATTTTCTAATCTTCCTAGTAAAATTCTGTGAAATGGGATTATTGTGATGAGTTCTTAGTTTGGTAATGTTGATGGATATTGTTTTCTTGGTACAGCCATGGTGCTTTTTCATAATAGACAGTGTTTTGCCATATAAGTTGTTAAAATAATCCACACTTCACACTTGCCCTTAAATGGGTAACATTCAAAGTCCACTTTTGTCATCGTTTTTTTTTAATGTTTGTTTTGGGGAGAGAGAGCGCATGTGTGTGCACACACACATGTACGTGTGGGAGGGGTAGGGGCAGAGAGAGAGAGGGAGACAGAGGTTCTGAAGCAGGCTCTGCACTAACAGCGCAGAGCCCAATGTGGGGCTTGAACTCATGAACCATGAGATCATGACCTGAGCTGAAGTCGGTTGCTTAACCAACTGAGCCACCCAGGTGCCCTGGCTTCTTGTTTCAACATCTGGATATACACTGGTAATTTAAAAATAATAATAAAATGTGATATGACAGAATGCATGGTACTTTTGAACTACTCTTGGGCCATAACCACTTCACTGAAATTTGTAGTAGTGCGAAGTGGTAAGACCACTATGTGCAGTCTCTCTTGCAACTACTCAACTCTGCTGTTGTGTGAAAGCAGCTATCTGTAAACGAAGGAATGTGGCTCTGTTCCAATAAAACTATTGATAGATGCTGAAGTTACAATTTCATAGAATTTTCACACATCCTGAAATACTCTTGATTTTTTTCAACCATTAAAAAATGTAGAAATCATTCTTAGCTCGTGGATGGTAAAAAAAAAAAAAAAAAGTTGGGCTAGATTTGGTCTGAGTGCATCATTTGCTGACCCCTTAATGTAGAAGCCTCTGCATACATGACCCATTTGGAAGTATCTCTCTTTACAAAGCCATATGTAGTAATGTCACCAGCCTTGGATTCATTCTCCATTCTGATTGATGCCATGGAAGGAACTTAAAGCAGACATTGCACAGTTTTCTGTGCTAAAACACTAAAGGTTTGTCAGCTATCATAATCTCCTCAATCCCTACTATTTTTTTCAAGGGGAAGTAGCTAATGTTAAATATTGTTCTTTGGTGGATACTTTGGGTAAACTCGAATAGAAGACACTGTGCTCTTTTGTTCACTTTTATTGGTATCCTCATGCTGTTTTAGTCTTTAAGGTAGTACACATGCAAGTAATACTTGGTGGTTTAAAGGAGACTAGCTCTGAACTCTGGTTCATAGGAGCGTGCAAGGTCATCTATGTTCTTAATCTCAGTAAAAGATTACTGTGGGTGCCTGAGGTGAGATAAGAAAAAAAAATTAAGTCTTCAACCATAGTGGGGTACGAATTCTGCGGTCCTAAGAATATTAGTGTTTATCCTTTGGTCGGGTTTAGGAACTGTGTTGTAACTCAAGGTCTGGTAATATCTGGAACACGGGAGTCTTCCGAGATACCCTCTAGTCTAAGCCACTCCTGTCCTTTACCTGGATTATTATAGGCAATATCTCCCAATTTCTTCTGACCTTGCTACACTCAGCAGCCAAAATGATCCTTTTAAAACATAATTCTCAGCATGTTAACTCTTCCACTGAAAACACTCCAGTGGCTGCCCACATTATCCAGAAGAAAACCAAAGTCCTTAAAATGGCTTGCAAGGCCCTGTTCACCCATGTCTCTGTGCCGCCAACTTCCTCCTAGAATGTAAGCTCCAGAAATGAAGAGATTTTTAGACTGTTGAAACACCATTGCCTAGGATAGTGCCTGGCAATGTGTTAGGTACTTAATAAATTTTTGTTTGGTAAGTGGACAGTTAGAAGGGAAATTGTGTAGAAGGGGAAAAGCTATATTGTTGGCAGTGTCAGAGTGTCCCAGCTAATAGTCTACTGGTATTTGACCAAGGGAGGTTTAGAGACAAGCTGCAAAGTATGACTATGTCCAGATGACACAGGACGAGTTGGGGAGGGCGCATAAAAACTGGTGGCAGGGGTGACTCAGGGCTTCATGTGTCTCCTCACTGTCACAGAATAACTAAGGGCTAGGTCCTTAGATTTGCTTCTCCACCCATTGCAACAGTGGAAGATTGAAGACTTGCTGGGGTGATAAAATTCTTTCCAGTGTCCAAGAGGAGGTTGATTAATAGGAAACACGATGGGGTAGTAAAATGGAAGGAAGGGGAAGTGTGTGTGTGTGTGTGTGTGTGTGTGTGTGTGTGTGTGTGTGTGTGAGTGTGTGAGAGAGAGAGAGCGAGAGCGAGAGAGCGAGCGTGAGCGAACTATTTGGTTAGAATCATAAGGATGGGTATATTGGATCAGTCCGTTTCTTTAATTCAGTTCATTACAGATTAAGCGGTTCTCAATCCTGGAGCAGTCATTGGGGTTTCCCTGCAGCTGACTGATATGAGCACCTGTGCCTCTGCAGTTAAAAACAAGGAAATTTTGGCTGATGTAACCTAGGAATACGTTCTAAGAATAAGCCGCAAGAATATATGGAAAAATATTTTGCAAGAAAGTTTTTTAAAGTGCTGTGTTTTTACCATTTATCAACTAAGATGTAAACGCTGTCATTATTTTGGTAAAGTGTCTGATGGAATACTAATTTTGTCTTAATAAAATTGTCTTATCCTGTTTTAAGAGTAGGTTTTTATGGCCACTTCCTAATGTTAATTACGCGTTTACTTTTGGCATTGGTCAAGATTTTATTGCTTGGGTTTTCAGTTTACTAAGCAAATACATATCATTGTTAGGTATATAGAGTTTGCAGCCCTTTGAGGAAAATTGACATTGGTGGATACAATGAGATGAATCTAAGTGGAGACACACCTAGGGTAACAACAAGAAGCAGTACCTAACTCAGCCTGAGTGCACCAGGGGCAGCTTGCTGGGGGAGGAGACCCCTGTAGGAATGAGTAGGAGTTTGGTTGGTGGGAGGGGAGGAGGCATTCTAGGCTGAGGGTTCCACATGTACCAAGAGACCATAGCTTAAGGAAATACATTCCTTTCTTTCCTGGCTAATTGGGCAAGGATTCTGCTATGTGCAAACCACAGATTTCAGAGAAAGTTAAGGTGGGTGTCCTTAATTGAGTGAATGCTGAACAAGTGAAAAAAGAGATTGTTAAGACTGCATCTTCAGATTATTTGAATTTTGAGTGCTTCCTACTGTATAGCAATGTGAACAAATGATAAAGCTTTAATAATGTAGGAGTAAGGACATTAACTACATACTTTCTGATCTGGGAACTTTGTTTTCCTATTTGTTTTGGATAACACTACATAGCTTTGATATATGGCCATGTTAGTAATGTTTAGATAGGGGAATATTTAAACCACTGGATCAGAAGGGTTCTCTTGTGCTTTGAGGGATGAGGATGAGGAGTTGTTTTAACTTGAAATGTATCTGTTAAATTCACTTTGGCATACCTCAGTTAAATTTTTTTGTTTCAAGTAATCTAAATCTTCTGAAGTAATTCTCCAGGTTAAATTATGGAGTTTGCCAGTCAGTCTTTCATAATGCAAATTGTAGCACCTGAAACACTGCCAGTGAGAGTATCAGGATACAAGAGGAAGGTTTTAGCTTTCCATTCTGCAGCCTTACTCCAGGGGGTTGGATGCATGAAAACGTGTGTGAGACAGAAGACCTCTGGGCCAGCATTCTTTGAGAAAGAAACCTGTGTCCACTGGGAGTGAAGTTGAGGGTTAAAGTAGAGGTTTTGTTGGGCGCCTGGGTGGCTCAGTTGGGTAAGCGTCCGTTCAGCTCAGGTCAGGATCTTACAGTCCGTGAGTTCGAGCCCCGTGTCAGGCTCTGTGCTCCCCTGCTCGTGCTCTGTCTCTCTCTGTCTCAAAAATAAATTAAAAAAATTTGAAAAAGTTAAAAAAAAAAAGTAGAGGTTTTGTTTAGAGATTTCTAGCATCTGTATTTCAGGATACAATCTGCAAGGTTTGTTTGGGTAAGTGTCTTATCACTGCTTGTTTCTTCTCGTTCCAGAATAGTATCCTGACTTTGTAAATTGGAGAAGCCAGTGACACTGCCAGTGTTCTTTTCAGGTAGTGTCTTTGGGATCCGGTGCAAGTCGAATCATTGTTTAAGGTAAATGCATGATGGTAAAAGGAACTAATAATTACTTCATTGGCTTATAAAACCAGTCTTGTGTTAAGAGGTAAGGAATCGAGAAGATTCCTTACTGGAAGTCCTGGGTTCTTGTTAAGCAGTGCTTATTTTTCAGCTTAATAAACTGAAACAAGATGATAAAGTAGTTCTGCTCTCCTCTCTGATTCTATTCTAAGTTGTAGAATTGGCACTTACCTTTTTTATTTTAACTAACTTTTGAGTCCTTTAATAACGCATGTTTATTCATTAGAAAATACTGAAAAAAATCATCCATAAACTTGACGTATGTATAATCATTGTTAATATTTTGGTGAATAGTCTCCTTCCATGCATGTGTTATTTGGATGTGTGTGTGTTTAACAAAACCGGGGCTGGACTTTTTTTGTCTCACCTGGTTCTTGTTAACAAGAGCAAGTCTTTCCCTGTTTGCATTTTTAAGTGACTCATGGCATTTCATCATCATGGATGTGCCATATAATTTAAAATTACCTTGGGGCGCCTGGGTGGCGCAGTTGGTTAAGCGTCCGACTTCAGCCAGGTCACGATCTCGCGGTCCGTGAGTTCGAGCCCCGCGTCAGGCTCTAGGCTGATGGCTCAGAGCCTGGAGCCTGTTTCGGATTCTGCGTCTCCCTCTCTCTCTGCCCCACCCCGTCCATGCTCTGTTTCTCTCTGTCCCAAAAATAAATAAACGTTGAAAAAAAAAATTTTAAAAATAATTTAAAATTACCTAACTAGTTCCTTTTTGGTAGACATTTAGGCTTTTCTCGCATTTTTCTCTGTCTTGGATAACTGTGTAATAGACATGAATAAATTCATGAATGCATTTGATTTCCTTAACTTTAGAAAGCATTTTATATGTTGTACTTTTTTCTTTTTATTAACGTACAGAAACCCTTTCTAGTCCCTAATGCAATCACTTTCAACTCTACCATTTCTTTTGATATTGCCTTTAAGTAATAAGCTTATTTTGCTACTTACTGATTTTCTAGTTTTTGGTATTATGTGTTACCTCCCCCACCTTGGATAGTAGTGGTTTCTAATACAATCCTAATTGGCTAGTATTCACTGTTGACAGTATTATGGTTGCGTATAACTTATTCACAGCCAAGTCATGTTACATGCTATGGTTAATTTTCCTGTTCTGCATAACTTTTCATTTTCTTAAAAAAATTTTTTTTTAATATTTATTCATTTTTGAGAGGGAGAGATAGAGTGCAAGTGGGGGAGGGGCAGAGAGAGAGGGAGACACAGAATTGGGAGCAGGCTCCAGGCTCTGAACTGTCAGAACTCACGAACCATGAGATTGTGACCTGAGCTGAAGTCAGGCACTTAACTGACGGAGCCACCCAGGCGCCCCTTGCATGACTTTTTATTTTCTCTGTTGCTAATAAAGATCTTTTTTTTTGGTCTGTTTTGCTTAATTTCTATTTTTCCTCAGTTATTCCTCTTTAAACTCTACCCAGAAGTGTAAATCTTCCTTGATACTTTAAATGTTTTAGCTATATGACAAATTTTATCTTCCTGGAGATACCTTCTAATCTGCTCCATTCTGGATATTCTCAAGGTAGCTGCCCAGCCGTCATACTTGCTGTCTCAGCATCATCATCCTCATGATTTTTCCTGTGTCTCTTGTGCTAGATCCCATTATCTTTTCCCACATCCTTTCCTTCTTGATCGAATCTCTTGTTTTGGAGAAGCGCCATTCTCCGTTGGCTTTCTGAGAAAAGGGTCCACAAGAGGTAAATTATTTAGACATACATGTCTAAAAATGCCTTTATTCTGCCTTAATATTGATTATTAGTTTGGCTGGGTTTAGAGTTCTAGTTGGAACATAATATTCCTTCAGATTTTTAAGATCCTGTTCTATTGCCTGTTGGCTTTCACTGTTGATGAGATGTAAGTTACCTTTGACCCCTGAAACTTCAGAACTTCTCTTTCTCAGCTTTCTGAAATCTTACGACGATGTTCTTGGTGTGGCTGTTTTCATCTAATGTGCTGGTCTCTTAATGGACTGAAACTTAAAAGTCCCCCAGTTCCGGGAAATTTTCAGGAATTATGTTGTTGATTTTTCTCCCCTTTATTTTTGCTACTGTTTTGTGGAATTATTATTAATTGGATGTTGTATCTTTTGGGTTGATCCTGTAAATTATCTTTTTTTCTGCTATTTCCATCTCTTTATTTTCTGGGTTGCATTTTCTAACCTTTGTTGTTTTTATCATTTATGTTTGTGTATATATATATATATATTTTTTTTTTTTCCACATTCATCAGCTTTTTTCTTGTTGAGAGAGAGTGTGCACGAGCGGGGGAGGGGGCAGTGAGGGAGGGAGAGAGGGAATGAGAGAAAGAGAGGGAGAATGAAAATCTTAAGCAGGCTCCATGCTCAGCACGTGGCCCCACATGGGGCTCCATTCCACGACCCTCGGATCATGACCTGAGCTGAAATCAAGAGTCAGACACTCAATAGACTGAGCCACCCACCCAGATGCCCCTTATCAACTGTTTAAAAAAGTAATCTCTGTCCAGCATGGGGTTTGAACTCACGACCTCAAGATCAAGAGTTGCTGTACTGACAGAGCCCACCAAACACCCCCATATTCATCAATATCTTTATTTACTCAGTTCTTCATATAACTCTAAACAACTGCAGTCCCTACAAAAATATAGTTATGCCCTTCATACATATGCAGAAGCTTGTGTCTTCAAGACAAGCTGGAAATCATTTTTTTTTGTTTTGTTTTTAAATTTTGAGAGGGTTGAGGAGAGGCAGAGAGAGAGAATCTGGAGAAGCAGGGCTTGATCTCACAAACCGTGAGATCAAGACCTGAACCAAATCCAGAGTCAGACACTTAACCAGGCTGAGTCCCCCAGGCAGTAGTTAGTTCTTAAATTGTCCCATGTGAGTCAGAGATTCCAGCTGCAGTAAACTACAAACCTTCCTTCCCACCTCTTATGAAGGCTTTTCAATTTACTGACATCATGGATGATGATATTTATTTTATAGTGGTAAGAACATTTAAGATGAGATCTATCCTGTTAACAAATTTTTAAGCATATGGTACATTATTGCTGACTGTAGATACAGTGTTGTACAACAGATTTCTAAAGCTTATTTATCTTACGTAACTGAAACTTGATGTGCTTGATTAGTACCTGCCCATTTCCCTCTCCCCCCAGCGCTCTGACAACAGCCATTCCACTCTGAATCAGTGAGTTTGTCTGTTTTAGATACCTCATATAAATGGAATCAGCCAGTATTTGTCTTTTTGTGACTGGCTTATTTTACTTAGCGTAACGTCCTCAAGGTTGGTGCATGTTGGCACACATTGCAGAATTCTTTTTTTTTAAGGCTGAATAGTATTCCATTGTATGTATATACCATGTTTTCTTTATCCATTCATCTGTTTTTTATCCATTCATCTTTATCCATTCATCTTTTTTTAATGTTTAGATTCTTTCCCATCTTGGCTATTGTGAATAGAACTTCAGTGAATGGGAGTGCTGACATCTCTTTGAGGTCTAGATTTTGCTGCTTCTGGATAAATACCCAGAAGTGGGATTGCTGAACATGTGTTCTTACATGTTTAGTTTTCAAGAGCTCCCTTTTGTTCTCTGCAGCAGAGAAGTGAAATAGTTCAGTATTTAAGATTGTGGATCATTTCCTCATGTAAAATGTGGGTAATAATAGTGTGTACCTCATAGCAGTGTTGTAAGCTCAGTGAATTAATGTATGTGAAGCATTTAGAGAAGTGCCTGGTTATTTTTTTTTTTATTATTATTACTATATTCCTGTCCGCTTATGATGGATAGAATATCTTTTATCTCTGAGAAAATTAATAAATAGGCTTACATAGGCTTATCAAATAGACACTAATATTTTCTTTTTTTTCCAATTAAAAAAAAGGTTTTTTTTTAATGTTTATTTATTTTTGAGAGAGACAGAATGCGAGTGGGTTGGGGCAGAGAGAGAGGGAGGCACAGAATCTGAAGCAGGTTCCAGGCTCTGAGCTGTCAGCACAGAGCCCAATGTGGGGCTCGAACTCACAGACTGTGAGATCATGACCTGAGCTGAAGTTGGACACTTAACGGACTGAGCCACCCAGGTGCCCCTTAAATTTTTTTTTTTTTTTAACGTTTATTTATTTTTGAGACAGAGAGAGACAGAGCATGAACGGGGGAGGGTCAGAGAGAGAGGGAGACACAGAATCGGAAGCAGGCTCTAGGCTCTGAGCCATCAGCCCAGAGCCCAACGCGGGGCTCGAACTCACGGACTGCGAGATCATGGCCTGAGCCGAAGTTGGACGCTTAACCGACTGAGCCACCCAGGCACCCCTAAATTTTTTTTTTTTTAATGTTTATATTTATTTTTGAGACAGAGCAAGACAGACCATTGAGCGGGGGAGGGGCAGAGAGAGAGGGAGACACAGAAAGCAAAGCAGTCTCCAGGCTCTGAGCTGTTTTGTTAGCACAGAACCCGACGCAGGGCTTGAACCCACGAACCGCGAGACCATGACCTGAGCTGAAGTCGGACACTTAACCAACTGAGTTACCTAGGTGTCCCTGACAGGGAGGGTATACTTCTAAACTTTTTTTTTAAGTTTTTTGTTTGTTTGTTTATTTTGAGAGAGAGCGCGCGCACGCACATACAAGCAGAGGAGGGGCAGAAAGGAGGAGAGACAGAATCCCAAGCAGGCTCTGCACCATCAGTGTGGAGCCCAATGTGGGGCTTGAACTCACGAACTGAGATCATGACCTGAGCCGAGATCAAGAGTTAGATGCTTAACTGACTGCGCCAGCTAGGCACCCTGAAACTTTGTATTTTGTTCCATTTATTTCTCTAATCTTGTACTGATACTCAGTGTTTTTATTATTATAGCCTTATTTCATCTTTTAGTTAGTGGTATAAGCCTTTCTTTCTTCTCCACCCTGAGCAAACAAAGTATAATTATTTCCATATTTCATGTTTTTATCCATACAGAAATATGGCAGTTCTTCAAGAGACTTAAGTGTTGATAATTAGAAAATAAAGACTAGAAGGGAATGTACATAGGAAGCCAGTTGCACAGTGTTTCAAATAAGCGTACTGGATTTTAACCTCCTTTGTCTTTGAAGGCTGCTTTGGAATTTTTTGATTCATTCAGTCAGTATCCCCTTGAGTCCTTATTACTGTGCCTGCTTTCTGTGCTGGGGATACCAGCAGTGAGCATGGAAGGCAGACAGGACTTGTGTTCTTGGGGGGCTTGCTTTCTAGTTTGGGGAGGCAGATAAGATAATTTCAGATTTTCCTAAGTATCAGGAATGAAATAAATAGGACAGCCAGATAAATTGGGGGTGGGGGAGCAGTGAGGTTTCATTTAGATAATATACTAAAGGAAGGCCTTTTCAAGTAGCTGAGATCAGCAGGATGGGAAAGAAGCCAGCCATGCTGGGGACTGCAGAAGAGTTCATTTGAAGACAATGGCAAGTGGAAAGGTGCTGGGACTGTAAATGCCTGCCTTGTTCAAGGAACAGAAAGAAGGCCATTGTGCCTGGGAGAGAGTGGTTTGAGATGGTGTTGGACAAGTAGGCAAGGGCCACATCACTTAGTATTTTGAAACTATGGCAAGCCTGATCTTCCATACCTAAATGATGAATTCAGTTTTGTTCCTTTATTAAAAAACTAAACAAGATGTTCTAGGAAATAAATAGACCTATTTCTATAGGTAGTTTATATGCTGTTCCTAAAGGAAATCCCAGAGAGAGGAGCTGTATTGATCACATAATATGCGAACCAAGTTCTGGTTGGGTGTTTGGATCTAACTGGGGTTGGGGTAGTTGTGTTGTCTTTAAATTTAGAGAGCTTCGAATGGTGCCTTAATTCATTTTAATGGAAGCAGTGGGTTGGGTTCTTCTTGGTTCCTTTTGTAGATTCAGGTGACTGATAAAATCCAAAATGAAAAAAACAAAACAAAACAAAAAAAAAATCCAAAATGAAATCATTTTTGGTTTCTTACGTAGAGTTTTATGTGTATTTAAGACAGTTCTCTCTCCCTCTCTTTTTTTAAGTTTGTTTATTTTGAGAGAGACAGTACAACTAGGCGAGAGGCAGCAAGGGAGGAGAGAGAGATATCCCAAGCAGGCTCCTCACTGCCAGCACAGAGCCCGATGTGGGTCTCAAACCCACAAAGCCATGAGATCATGACCTGAGCTGAAACCAAGAGTTGGACACTTAACTGACTGAGCCACCCAGGCACCCCAAGACATTTCTTTTTTTCCTCAACTTATCTGGTGAAGAGCAGATGTAAATGGAAAGTTATCAGGTGGTTCTATCAACAGGAAGATCTTACTGGATAGAGACTGTAAACTGCAGAAATAAATATGAATTTAAAAGTGACTTAAAATAGGGGTGCAGAGGAAATTGTCTTTCCTCTGCATATCCCTGTGTCCAGATTTCCTCTTTTTATAAGGACACCAGTCCTATACCTCAATGGAGGTCCTGTCTCCAAATGAGGTCCCATTCCGAGGTACTTGGGGTTAGGACTTCAACATATAAATTTTGGGGGTGAGGGTAAACAATTCAACCCATAATAGTTCCTATATTCCCCTTACCCAGTTCCCCCCTTATTTTTTTTTTAATTTTCTTTTCAGTGTTTATTTTTATTTAAAAAAAAAATTTTTTTTTTAACGTTTTATTTATTTTTGAGACGGGGAGACAGAGCATGAACAGGGGAGGGTCAGAGAGAGGGAGACACAGGCTCCAGTCTGAAACAGGCTCCAGGCTCCGAGCTGTCAGCACAGAGCCCGATGCGGGGTTCGAACTCACGGACCGCGAGATGATGACCTGAGCCGAAGTCGGCCGCTTAACCGACTGAGCCACCCAGACGCCCCTCAGTGTTTATTTTTGAGAGAGAGTGTATGCATGCATGCGCACAAGCAAGCGGGGGAGGGGCAGAGAGCAAGGGAGACAGAATGCGAAGCAGGCTCCAGGCTCCGAGCTGTTAGCACAGAGCCCGACGTGGGGTTCAAACTCATGAACTGTGAGATTGTGACCCAAGCTGAAGTCGGGGTGCTCAACCGACTGAGCCACCCAGGCACCCCCCCCCCCGCAATTTCCCCTCATTAACACCTTACACCAGTATGGTACATTTAGCACAATTAATGAACCAATAATGATACATTATTATGAATTAAAGTGTTACCCCTGTTTTTAACAACTGAGAAAACTTCAAAGAGAAGATGTGACTGGCAAAAGGTAGCACAGCTAGTGACATTGTTTCTGACTTTACACTGGTGCCTGCAAAAGAAAACTCCCAAAGTCACATTGTGAATCTGAAGAGATAGTGAAAAATACTTTCTTAAAAAATGTTTACTTAGGGGCGCCTGGGTGGCGCAGTCGGTTAAGCGTCCGACTTCAGCCAGGTCACGATCTCGCGGTCTGTGAGTTCGAGCCCCGCGTCGGGCTCTGGGCTGATGGCTCAGAGCCTGGAGCCTGTTTCCGATTCTGTGTCTCCCTCTCTCTCTGCCCCTCCCCCGTTCATGCTCTGTCTCTCTCTGTCCCAAAAATAAATAAATGTTGAAAAAAAAAAAATTAAAAAAAAAAAAATGTTTACTTAATTTTGAGAGAGAGACACTCTAAGCATGAGCGGGGGAGGGGCAGAGAGAGAGGAGGACAGAGGATCCAAGGTGGGTTCTGCACTGACAGAGAACCTGATGCCAGGCTCAAACTCATGACCTGTGAGATCATGAGCTGAGCTGAAGTCGGACACTTAACCTACTAAGCCACCCAGGCACCCCTACTTTTTTTTAAAGCTGCTGTGGTTTTTGTTTAATTTACTACTATTTTTTATTTTAGAGGGGGAGAGAGCGTGAGCAAGGGAGAGGGGCAAAGGATGAGGGAGAAAGAGAATCCTGAGTAGGTTCCATGCTACGCGCAGAGCCCAATGCAGCGCTTGATCCCACGACCCTGGGATCATCACCTGAGCTGAAATCAAGAGTTGGACGCTTAACCTACTGACACCCAGGTGCCCCCCAAAATACTTTTCTATGTATAATTACAGCACGACAGGGAACTTCTCTCTCTTGCTTGCTGCATCTTGCATAATGTATAACATAAGAATTAGCATTCAATAAATTCTCATAGAGTGAACAGAATGCTCCTGGTTCTTGCTGGACAGTGGTATTTTTGGGGAATATACACATACCAGTCTTAACCAAAGTAACTGTAGGTATACCTACCTTTTACTGTACTTCACTTTATTGCACTTGGTAGACACTTTGTGTTTTGTTTTCTTTTTGTTTTTACAAATTGAATGCTTGTGGCAATTCTGCATCAAGCTAGTCTGTTGGCACATGTCTGCAACAGTTCTTGCTCACTTCATGTCTGTGTCTCATTTTGGTGATTCTTGCAGTATTCCAGATGTTTTTTATTATATTTGTTATGGTGATCTATGATTAGGGATTACAACTTATGTAAATTCAGATGATGTTTAGCATTTTTTAGCAGTAAAGTATTTTTTAATTACGGTGTGTACATTTTTTTAGACACAATGCTATTGCACATTTAATAGACTACAGTATAGTGTAGACATAAATTTTAAAGCAAAACACTTGACTCACTTTATTACTGTGGTCTGGAACCAAACCTGCAGTATCTCCCGTTGTATGCCTGTGTATAGAGATTGTGAATCTTGCTTTAATGAGAAAGCAAGACTAAGTTTTAAATTATGAAATAATGGTGTATTTACCTTTCTGTTAAGCATCTCTTAATGCAGTGTCCTATTTTGTTTGTAAAGCCCAACCTGCTACTTATCCTGAAGTCTTAGAAGTTGTATGTCTAGTATTATCCACGTTTCACAAAAGAATAAACTGAAATCTATAGAGATTATTACTTTCTTAAAGTTCCCCAGAACGCCTCTCTTATCCATGTCACTTCCTTTTGCTATGACATTATTAGATAAACCTTACGCTGTACTTACACACAAGATGCTGGCAAATAAAGTTATCACTTACACACTTGTTATTCCTTCAGAATACCTTTAAGAGGCATACTTACGCTTTATAAGCATATATGCTTATATAAGCGTATATATGTGTATATATATATATGCTTTATATATACTTAAAACTAATTGGTGTGTAAAATTTCTTATAGGCATTTTATTTTACTAGCTTTTTTCAAGCTGGTGACTTGGGACCTAAGTTCATTGTTTGTGTGCATTTTTCAGAATTTTCAGGCACTGATTATGTTGCCTTCTGTGAATGAATATCCCACTAGTTAAGACTTTCATATGTTTTAATTTCTGATTAAAGGAGAAATAGTTTGATTAAAAGAGTGAATAAAGGTGTTTCCTAGCAAAGATTTATCACTGTGGTCTTAAATTAATATTTTCTCCAATGTCCTAGCAGGCAAGCAAGCAAGCTTTATAAAACTCTGATTCCTGTATGGAAATCAGGTTTGAAATAATTAGTGCCTCTTTGCCTGCTGTATTCTGTGCAATAGGGAAAAATACATATCATTGAATTTTTCCTACCTTTCCAAGTTATTCAGAAGTAATATGGTCCTGTTCCTTTAAAAAGTGAAAGATGGAAGGGGTGGAGCTTGCCATGTCATTGAGACAAGAAATGAATTCAGTCACTGAAGAAGAAAAAGGAAATGTGACCTCTTGCTGGCTCTGTGATGGGAAGAAGCTAGCAGCAGTGTCCCTCACTCTGACAGGATTCTGTAGCAGAGCCCAGACTCGTTCTGGGAGCTCATCTTTACCAAGTGAGGTTGGTGCTGCCTGAATTTGGTATAGGTGGCTTCTCCCCGATGCAAGTGATAAGTTTTTAAGTACAGTTAGAAGGTAAGTGATTTCAGGGGTGCCTGGGTGGCTCAGTTGGCTAAGCGTCTGACTTCGGCTCAGGTTGTGATCTCACGGAGTGTGAGTTCAAGCCTTGTGTTGGGCTCTGTGCTGACAGCTCAGAGCCTGGAGCCTGCTTTGGATTCTGTGTCTCGGTCTGTCTCTCTCTGCCCCTCCTCTACTCGTGCTCTGCCTCTCAAAAATAAATAAAAACATTAAAAAAAAAAAAAAAGTAAGTGGTTTCAGGCAGATTGGCTAGTTTTTGTAAAGGAGTAGAATATGATGTGAATCTTAAATGATTTCTTCTACAGTAAATCTCAGAGTTGATAGGGGATGGAAGGATGAGATTTTTTTTTTTTTTAATGTTTTTATTTATTTTTGAGAAGAGAGAGACAGAGCATGAACAGGGCAGGGGTAGAGAGAAAGAGGGAGACACAGAATCCAAACCAGGCTCCAGGCTCTGAGCTGTCAGCACAGAGCCCAATGTGGGGCTTGAACTCAACAAGTCTTGATATCATGACCTGAGCTGAAGTCGGATGCTTAACCAACTGAGCCACCCAGGCACCCGGATGAGATTCTTTTTTAAAAGCTGAAAACTTAAGCTATTCCATTTAATTCCAGGTTTGTTTGTTTTTAGTTTATTTACTTATTTTGAAGGAGAGACAGTGGAGGGGCAGAGAGAGAATCCCAAGCATGCTCTGTGCTCTTAGCACAGAGCCTTATGCAGGGCTTGATCTCATGACCCTGAGATCATTACCTATGCTGAAATCAAGAGTTGCAAGCTTAACTGGCTGAGCCACCAAGGGGCCCCTAATTCCAGTTGTAAGATATACCTGAAGTAAGGATGAGGGATGTCTTCCTAAGTTTGTGTAGATTTTCAAGCTTTTTGACAGTAGGAAACTGTTCCAAGTCATCATTTTATTGAAAAAACAGTCACAGAGAGGTAAAAATACTTGGCCCATGTAAGGGTTTCTGGGTTTATTAGCATTAATTTGGTTTTGATAAATTTCCCTCATTTAAGGTGCTTGTGCACTTGCTTGGTGCCAGGTAATTATTTTTTTTCCAGCCTTTCATTGCTCACCAGTGTCAGTGAAAAAGATCAGTTCTGCCCTCCCCTGGGGGCCTTGATATTTTGTGGGGAGAGAGAAGGAAGAAAGCAGTTTATAGCTCAACAGAAGACTAGAGCAAGTCTCTTGTATATTAGCTGACTGGTGCTTGGGCTTAGAAGGAGGGAAGTTAAGACTTTTTCTCAGGTAGGATGGGCTCCCTGCTGGATACACCCACAGAATCTGTAACAGATCATCTGGTGGCTTTTGGAGATGAGTTTTGTTCCAACAGGTCAGGGCAGCCCAAAGCATCCAAAGTAAATAGTAATAACTTTTAGAAAGGAATTCCCTATTTCCCTCAAGTGTGAAGTGACAGCAAAAAGTCACTTTTTTCTTTATTTGCTATTCAGCTTGGTATGGATTTTTTCTTTTTAACGTTTATTTATTTTTGAGACAGAGAGAGACAGAGCATGAATGGGGGAGGGTCAGAGAGAGAGGGAGACACAGAATCCGAAACAGGCTCCAGGCTCTGAGCGGTCAGCACAGAGCCCGACGCGGGGCTTGAACTCACGGACTGCGAGATCATGACCTGAGCTGAAGTCGGCCGCTTAACCGACTGAGCCACCCAGGCGCCCCATGGATTTTTTTCTTTAAAAGAATTTTTTTTTTTTTTTTTTTTTGTATTCTCAAGTTTGTTAACATACAGTGCAATCTTGGGTGTGGATTTTCTAAGAGACAAATACCTTGGAGTTCTCATTTGCCATCCAAAGAAACACTAGGGATAGGAAAGAAAGAACAGAGATTGAGTTTTTGAGCACTTGGAATTGAACTCTTGTGGATAAAAGCTGGCCTAGTATTTCTAGTATGTGTAGTTTTATGCTAGGCTGGCCATTCCTTAATTGCTCTACTTTTAAATTACTTCATAGCTCACCCTCAGAGAAACTTCTTAATGCTCACTTAGACATATTGTCCGTGTGTCTATGGATAACTGACATGTTAGTTTTTTATGTAGTGAAAACAGTACACACAGTTGGGCCTTTTGTTTCTGCAGTTAACCCTGACATAAGAACCGGGGGCCAGATACAGTTTCTCCAAGGGTGTGGGCTTTGCTGGCTGGCTTTTATCCCTCCAGTTTCTGGGTACAGACTGCATGATTTCTGTGAAGGTTGCCAAGCTGGTTCCTCCTACTGTTAGGACAGTTGGGAATTTGTTTTGTAAACAGGTCCATTGTTAGCATAAATATATATGCTTTCATTAATAAAAGTTATTTTTAGGGAAGTTGATAATAAGGCTGACATAAGAAGGCACATCGGGAAAAAAAAATGACAAAGTTGTATTTTCCTAAATACCAAACAGTTGTGGTGAAGTCACCATTTTTACAGTGGATTTTGGACTCTGTAGAATTAGAAACCTTGGGTTGGGTTTTTTTGGGGGGTTGCTAATCAAACATACAGTTTGTTAATATGTATTTTCTACTTTCTCATCGTGATCTTCTCAGCTGTTACGAAGTATTCACACTTCTAAAAACAAGTTGATGAAACAGCACACAATGGGAACGGTATTTTGGACTACTCATGTCCTGGAATTAGGAGATAGTTTAGGGTTGCACTTTGGAATTTGCTTTAGATGTGTTCGAATTTAAATCAGAGTGATTGTTATTTGCTGATAAATGATTCTTCTTTTAGACTTATTTGTAGAGCACACAAGGAGAAGCATGTAGAGGTGAGCGATTTGGGTCTCTTCATTGCATATCTGGGTTTTGATTTTTTTTTTTTAAGATTTTATTTTATTTTATTTTTTTCAACGTTTATTTATTTTTGGGACAGAGAGAGACAGAGTATGAGCGGGGGAGGGGCAGAGAGAGAGGGAGACACAGAATCGGAAACAGGCTCCAGGCTCTGAGCCATCAGCCCAGAGCCCGACGCGGGGCTCGAACTCACGGACCGCGAGATCGTGACCTGGCTGAAGTCGGACGCTTAACCGACTGCGCCACCCAGGCGCCCCTAAGATTTTATTTTTAAGTGGTCTCTGCACTTAACGTGGGGCTCAAATTTACAACCCCAAGATCAAGAGTCACATGCTGTACTGACTGAACCAGCCAGGCATCCCAGGTTTGTTTTTTTTATTGAGGTATAATTGATATACTAATTTCAAGTGTACAACAGGGGTGCCTGGGTGGCTCGGTCGGTTAAGCGTCCGACTTCAGCTCAGATCATGATCTCACGGTTCGTGGGTTCGAGCCCCGCGTCGGGCTCTGTGCTGACCGCTCAGAGCCTGGAGCCTGTTTCAGATTCTGTGTCTCCCTCTCTCTCTGCCCCTCCTCTGTTCATGCTCTGTCTCTCTCTGTCTCAAAAATAAATAAACGTTTTAAAAAGAAAATTAAAAAAAAAAAGTTTAATTTCAAGTGTACAACATAATGATTTGATATTTATATTTGTAATTTTTTTTAATATAAGGAGTCTCTCGTTTTTCGTTCTTTTGTTTTTTGTTTTCTGTTTTTATTTCAAGGGAAAAGATATAGGAAAATAGCTGCAGAGACTGGCTACATTCACCCAAATTTGTTAGCGTTTTGACCATAAGTAGAGCCTACCTGCAGAGAGTTGATGGTTTTTGAAGCTGGGTGGTGGGCACACTTGCGTTCCTTACACTGTTCTATTTTTGAGTATGAATCAACACTTCCATAATAAAAACATTTTAAAGAAATAGACCTCAGTTGACTGTAAAGCAAGCCTTTCCTAACCCTCTCTAAAGTCCTAAAAGAATAAAACAATTCCAGTGTGATAAGACTTTCTCAAATGGACTTCGAGTAATTACAGTGCAGCTTTATTTATTTAGGGTCATGGAAGTTACTATTTTAGATTTTTTAAAATATCTCAGAAGAAGGTAGATAGGTGTTTGATTCCACATTAAAGATGAAAGAATCAACCCATTAACTCCAGAATGTCAACAACTTTTATGTTTAGAATAATGGGGTGAAGTCATCTGTAAAATGACCAGCTAAGAGAATTATATGTAAAGTAAGAAGCTGTCATTCTGTGTCCCTCATTTTGTGTCTCTCCCTTTTCCTGCCCCCTTCCTCTTAAATCTTCCTTCCTGCTCTGCAGAGGTAACAGCTGTAAACAGTTTGCTGCATGTGCTTAAGTAGGTACATCTTATATGTACATCTGCACCCACATATTACACATTTTTAAAGAAGTTCTACCAAATTCCATAGAATTCAGTATTTAAAGTTTAAGAATTTCAGCACTAAACTTCAGAATATATTAAAGTTTTTTTTTTAATGTTTGTTTATTTTTGAGAGAGACAGTGCAAGTGTGGGATGGGCAGAGAGAGAGGGAGATGGAATCTGAAGCAGGCTCCAGGCTCTGAGCTGTCAGCACAGGGCCCGACGCAGAGCTCCAACCCACAAACTGTGAGATTATGACCTGAGCCAAGTCAGATTCTTAACTGACTGAGCCACCCAGGCGCCCCCAGAATAATTTTGATTTTATAACCTAGGCAAGGTCAAGTCTTTTATTATTTCTTTAGGTTGTTTAAGCAATAAAATTGCCATTCTCCCCAAAGGCCCTTTCCCACCTTTAGGAAGGTACTTAATGCATGTGTGATTATTCTTCTCTATAAGTTTTAGAATCTCAGAATTGAAATTAGTATTGTATTTATTAGCTTACTTCATAATTTAAGAGAGCCAGTTAATAGAGTTGATTATTAAATCTGTAAATATAATACTAATTTCAGTTCTGAATGGAAATCAGATCAGAGACCCCCTTCATTGTCATTCTCCCCAAAGGCCCCTCCCCCACCTGAGTTCAGTTTCTTCAGGGATGTGGGTGGGGTGTGAAGCCTTAGCAAAGTGTTACCCTAGAGATACCCCCAGCTGCTCTTGATTCTGTTTCTGTCTCTCACTCAGGAGAGGGATAATCTCCAGAGAAAAGCATAAAATAGTAAACATGTGTAATGTTTCACCTGAGCCCTGCTTTCCCAGCCAGAAGTATCCAGAGGCATACAAAGCACAAGTCAGACCATTGCTTTGTTCACAACTTTTTATGAATGGTGAATTTCTTTCTTGGTAGTTTTCCGTCTATCTTTTGTTTATCTTAGTCATTTTGTGTCTTGTTGACCAAGAATTTCTACTTCTTGCACTAGTGACTATTAAAAGCATGCCTTTTTTTTTTTTTAATTTATTTATTGTATTGAGAAAGAGAGCAAGCACACGCATGAGCGGTGGAGGGGGAGAGAATCCCAAGCAGGCTCCGTGCTGTCAGAGCAGAGCCCATTGTGGGATGGGACATGATCCCAGGAACCTTGAGATTATGACCTGAGCTGAGATCAAGAGTCAGATGCTTAACTGAATGAGCCACCCAGGCGCCCCCAAAGCATGACTGTCTTGATTGGACTTGGTGGCATTGAAGTTTTACTCTGACCTGGCACTAATAAATAGAGTTTGAGTATCTCCCTAACACGGAGGTCAGTTTGGCTTTCTGTACCTTGGAGTAAGATGTAGAAGGGACAAGAAAGAGTGATCTCAACTTCCCATTGAGCAGGAGTGGTTAGCCTATGGTATATACTTAATTCTATTCCTGGATTGTATTATTTATATTTGATAAACTGCTACTTTGGTGGAGAGCTTGGAGAATGAAGAGGAAGTTTGAAATGTGAAGTGTCCAGTCTTGTGGCTAATGACTTTGCAAAGTGCTGAAGATACAACTGGAGAGCAAATCAGACATGATCTCTGACCAGCTCATTTTGTAGCCTCCTGGTTTTGGTATCCCAGGTTGTAAAACTAATTTGGTTAGCAACCTTACGGTCCTCAAATGTGTAGTGCCATCTGATCCGGAAAAGTGTGCTGTCTTCTGGCAGAGCAGAGACTCAGTCTTGGGGTGATTGCAAAGGACAGCCAGTCCAGGCCCATGTGGATTCAGTCCTCAGGAACTTTCTTCATCCTTTTCGGGTTATGTTAGAGATCCATAAACAGTGGAAACTAATTTTCCCTTCCCAAGTGAGGGCCATTTTTTAATCCTAGGTGTATTCATGTTTCTTGTTATCAGTCTCTTGTCACATGAAGCTCTTTGTTCTCTACACCTGGCTGTATCTCTCTGATTTAGGCTCTGTAAAATGACTGATGGCAGAAACATTCCTGCTGTCTTTGGCAAGAGACAACTTTTTGTGCTGGAAGTTCTGAGACTTGTTTCAAGTAGAGCCTATTTCCATTTTTTTGGAATGTTAGAGCTGGAGATAGGGGTGGGGGGAGAGAGCTGTTTTGTGCTTTAAACATTTCAGCTTTGCTGGTATAAGAATTAAGTTCTTTCAGAGATCATTATGCTTCAGAGATTTAAAAAGTTTTTTTCAAGTTTATTTTGAGAGAGTGAGCAAGAGTGAGTGGAGGAGGGGCACAGAGAGAGGGAGTGTGAGAGGATCCAAGCAGGCTGTGCACTATCAGTGCTGAGCCCAATGCTGGGCTTGAACTCAGGAACCTCAAGATCATGACCTGAGCCAAAACCAAGAGTGGGACACCTAAACGACTGAGCCACTCAGGCTCCCCCAGAGATTCTTACTTTAACTTGATCAGATTCACAGGAGACTGATGGGTACAATATGCAAATGGAGTAGCTAAACCTTTAAGGTAATGGTGAGTCACCATATTAAAAACTTCATGTTGGGGCACTGTCAGTGTAGAGGCTGCTTGGGATATTCTCCTTGCCCGCCACCCCCGCCCACCCTTTCTGCTTCCGTGCTCTTTCTCTCTCAAACTTTAAAAAAGAAAAAAAAAATTCATGTTTGAATTTTGGACCTATTTAGCTTTGGAACTTTGAGGGTGAGATACCTAACCCCTTAAGTCCTTTTTTTTTCTTGTCTGTGAAACAGGACAGAGCATAGTATTTAGTGAGGTTTGTGTGTATAAAATGAGCTAATGCTGAAGGTTTGTAGCTCCTTGTCTGGCATATCTTGGTAAATATTAGCAGTTGTTATTGAGGTTCTCAATTACAAAAAAACAATTTTTTTTTTTTAACGCAGGGCTTGAATTCATGCCCCTGATGTCAAGACCTGAGCTGAGATCAAGAATCAAACACTCAACAGACTGAGCCACCCAGGCACCCCCTAGCAGTTGTTATTGATAAATCAAAGTGCCAGGAATCCGTTTCCATTAGATACATATCTAGCAAGAAAGCCAGTTCGCAGGACAGTCTTTTATGATAGGCAGGTCCATTCAGAGGCCAAAACTGATTTAGAAGGATGTTTGATGAATGTATTCTTGGTATAGATTCTAGATGTGTCTCCACCCCTGCAAGCTAGCTCTGCGCCCAACGCAGGACTTGAACTCATTCTAGATCTAGAGCAGGAGGAAGTAGATATTCTTTATTTTACCCCCAAGTAAACTCTGTGCCCACTGTGGAGCTTGAACTCACAACGGTGACTGAGATCAAGAGTTGTATGCTCTAATGACTTGAGTCAGCCAGGTGCCCCAGAAGCTAGATGTTCTTAAGAAGTAAGCCCATCAAATCATCATAGCTGAATTGCCCTACTTGAGGAAATGATGTATCCTAACTCTTCAGGATAGTCCCAATTTAAAATCCTTTTCCCCATTGTCATCATAAGTATGTATCCTATAAACTTTACATTGCTGGGGACAAACAACCCCCACCCTAGCCTGTCTTAGCCAGAAACAAAGCAGAAACTTCCATTGGGTTATTTGCTAATTTTCAGGTTTGAACTCTATGGTCCTGTACTTTTAGGTTTCTTTAGATGTTATGGGTCATTAAATTCTAGCTTTCTCTTTCTCTGAACTTCAAGAAGATGCAAATTCTTAATGCTTGTTTCCTCCTTTCAGTATTTATTCGTGACTAAAACTTGTGTGTTTTATAAAGTTAGATCTTAGATGTTATGCATTTCAATATTTCAGTGTATCATGGTATTTACGTTTTAAATTAGAGACTTACCTAAAAGAACTCTAAGCCTTATGCTAAGATTCTTGCGTTTCTTTTTGGAGGGTTAGTTTTGGGGAAGATTTCCATAGGTGACCATTCTTATCCATTGTTTTGACCATTAGTTGCCTCTTAGAGGGTGATATTTATTGATCCTTCCTGAAATTCTCTTGGTTTAGAGCTTACTTGGGTCCTGTAACCCAAATTAAACATTAAAATAAATGTTCCTTTGTAACACTGCTGCTTTCTTGAATTAACACTTGGCTTTTCTGTCATGGTTCCTTGGAGTAAGCATTAGTAATGAAAGTTTCATGATGTTAATACATCTGAGTAATTTAGGAAGATAAGACAAAGGCACCTCTATATGCTTCATTGCTGCAAGGAAGCTGCTGGTGCTAGAAGAGGCTGGTGTTTATCAGGAGAATACCTAGGATTTTGGTCTTAAATTGGTTGTAATGTGTATATTGAAATGAGAGTTAGTACCATGCGAAATGTTGTGAATATGTTCAAGGTATGTGAGATCTCTTGAAGAAATCGAATGTCCTGTGAGATAGTAAATGTGATATGGGAATGAGAAAAGAAAAAAAAAAGAATATAGTCTGCCCAGCAAAGCCCTCTACAAGACATTAGATTAGAGCAGTGGAGCCATTCAGAATAGTTTAGGTGCAGCTATCCAGAGGTCAGACTGTTCGTCATAGGCATTTGTCCCTTGCCCAGCTCCCGTTTCCCTCTCTTTCCATGGGTTTAGAAAGCTTTAAAGGACTTAGGTTTGAATTGATTTCACATATTAGGGAGGATTTGGGTCTGCCTCATGTTACCATTCTGTTTTTAGGTTATTGTATGTTTGCCTTTAATTTTTATTTGCTTGACTAATAAAATCCTTTCTTTACACTTTTTTTTTTTTTTAATGTTTTTATTTTTTGAGAGGCAGAGACAGAGTATGAGTAGGGGGAGGAGCAGAAAGAGGGAGACACAGAATCCGAAGCAGCCTCCAGGCTCTGAGCTGTCAGCACAGAGCCCGACTTGGGGCCTGAACTCACAAACGCAAGATCATGACCTAAGCTGAAGTTGGATGCTCAACCTGCTGAGCCACCCAGGCGCCCCTAAATGCTCTTTCTTTAAAAATAAAGTCTGAGGGGCGCCTGGGTGGCTTGGTCGGGTTAAGCGTCCGACTTCGGCTCAGGTCATGATCTCACGGTCCGTGAGTTCGAGCCCTGCATCGGGCTCTGTGCTGACAGCTCAGAGCCTGGAGCCTGCTTCAGATTCTGTGTCTCCCTCTCTCTCTGCCCCTCCCCTGTTCATGCTCTGTCTCTCTCTGTCTCAAAAAAATAAATAAACGTAAAAAAAAATAATTAAAAATAAAGTCTGAGAAGACCTTTTAAAATATGAACCGAATTATTTATGGAGTGAAGGATAGTTGTTTGGTTTATGTGTAGCTTGGTTGTTTGGCATGCAAAGGTTGGAACCCCATGTGGCCTATTGAGGTTCTATCTGGCACTACTTAGTTTTAGGAACCCAATCTCCTGCCTCCTTTCAGTAGGCTACCTGCAGGGTTCCAGCCATGGGGTAAATACTCCCATAATGTTTATTCTGGTGAATTCAGCAGATGCCTACAACTTGGCCAAGGTAATGCTGGCATAATCACTTAGGGACACTGAGAAGAAACTTAATCTGAGGTGAGAAGGGAAAAGGAATAATTTAATTCATCCTTTGAGAGTTTTTGATTTAGAGAAGTTTTGGCTTTGTCTGCCAATGTTACTTCTTCTTTGAGTTGAATAATAAGATATGTTTTTAATGATATAAAAGTCATATAATTATATATCTTAATGCCTTCATTTTAAGTACAATGCATCTGTTCTCCCAAGGCCTGTTTATCTGCTTGGTAATTAGAGGAGGGAGTGGTTTGGGTGGGGAAGGCTTGGGAGACTGTGCTCTCAAGTGGCTCTGCGGGAACAGTTTGAAAGTGAACCCTTGCTCCAAGTGACTGAATTGTATCTGAAATAATTTCAAAAAGGCTGTTTGAAATTCTTCTCTTGGGTTTTAAAGAAAAGGTAGGAAAAAAGAGAACGGTAGTCGGATAAACACACAAGATGGAGGAGGAAGACATCTTGCAGCTGCAGAAGGGTGTGTGAGAGAAGACATTGGGACGTGCTCCAAATCTACATGTGCTTGGTATGGCTTTCCAGAAAGAGACATTTTCAGATGCATTAATAGTATCTAAAGAGTTCTGTAGTAGGCCACATTTGGAGAATTCCTTTAAGTTCTGAGTTTCCAATGAAGGAAGACAAACTGGTACCACATCATCTAAAGACTATTGGAAAGTTGAGGATATTTGGGTCTTACCAGGCCCTTAACTATAGGAGTTTAGGAGCCAGGTCCTATGCTTCCGCATCCTTAACATGCCAGGCACATAGTGGATAGTAAGTATTGATCGCTACTTGTTCCGTCGGTGGATTCTTCTATAATGCTGGTGGAGGAACAGCACTCCCTTACCTTCATTGTGAGAAGAAGTTTTTACCCAGATTGTGTTTGAGGGGGTATGTTTTTGCCTGAGGCACATTTCATAGCCATGAGCTGCCATATTAAGCCATAGTTCTTCTGTAAGGACTAGACTCTTCTATAGTATTTGAAATGAAACAAGCCTCTCCAGGAAGAGTGGGGTTTGTTGAAGAAGCAAAACTTCCCTTTGGGGAAATTTTAGTTTGAACAGAAATCAAATGCTAGGAATTTGTAACATGTAAAAAGGCGCCAGATTGATTTCCAAGGTGATGTTTGTCCCATTTCCCGATATATTTGTAGAACATGAACAAGGAAGAAATGGTAGAAACAGGAAAAGGTGTGTGTAATCACGTAAAGTCTGAAAGTCTTCAAAATAGAATTGAGAGTTGTTTTGAATGAACTTTGCTGATCAGATCAAATGGCTTTACTTACGTTTGTCCCTACCTTATACTAAAAAGGATTTATTTATATATGTATTTATGGATATCCAGAGAAAAAACTTCATGTCTTTTGGACACTTCCTTTCCCTTTTGCTTCCTGTAATTTGCTGTTTGTTATTCTTCAGGTGACCACTTAAATACCAGCTTTTCACCATCTTATCTTCATCATCTTATCTAAATAAAATAAGTCAGTACTACTCTGCATAAGCTTACTAACATTATGTGGTCTTTGTCTTTTAGTAACTACCAGAATTTGTAATTACATCTTTGCTTGCTTCCTTATTTGCTGTCTTTTAGCACCTCTAGACTTTGGGATCCATGAAGGCCAGAATCAATTCTGCTTTAATTTTAATTTAACTGTTTATCCTCTATTTAGCATCCTCTCAAATGAGTTAAGTGATTCATTGGTTTATCTCCAGCTGTGGTTTCATTTTATCCAGAGTCACTCCACTTATTTCTCAGAGTATAATGATGTTTTTAAAATCAGTTTCAATTCACGTTTAAAAAGTTCCAGGAGTAGGAGTAAGGGTGGTATCACAGTATTGTGACTCTTAAGCATACTTGTCAATTCTAGTAAGTTTATATTTAGAAGTGTTAGGTTTGGCTTTATCTGCATTTAGATGACAAGTTTTTCTTCCTCTTAATGAAAATAAGCTTTGTAATTTTCTAATTTCTGGGGGTGAAATGAGTATTTCAACACTAGCTTGCTGATCCTTTTTTTTCTTTTTTCTTTTTTTTATTGTCCACCTGTTGTGGACAATACCAGTGATCTAAAAGGATTTTTCATTCTGACATCAGCTAAAATTGAAGATTGGGCAGAGATATCACGAGGCAGAAATAGCCCTAAATTTGTGACAGAAAAAAATCCATTCAGCAAGACTATACCTAAAATTTGCTGAAGGCCAACCAGAAAAACAAAATGCATTTTCCGTATTCAGTTCCTTTAAATTGCTCAGTTACACCTCCACCTCTTCATGCCTGAATAGCTACTTAGTCCTCTACCCTGGCTTTGTACAGTGACACTTCTGCCAAAAATCGGCTTCAAATGGAAATCTCTTTGACCTTGCTGGAGCACACAACAGTTCAGTCCCTTTGGCAAGGCCTAGACTCTAGGTCTTTGGTTCCCTCATTTAGCAATATCTTACTATCGTTTGTGTCTCTGGCTTCCTAGTGGTTTTCCGTCCTCCAAATCAGGTCTCTTTCCTATGGGTATAGTTATTTCCCCTATGATCTAGTGCGATAGCAGCTCCCTGGACTTGCTTGCCTTTCTACAAACTCTTAAAATTTGTATCTAAAACTGGGGTGTAATAATTAGAGACTGGGGCGAACTTGAACTTGAATTCACGTATTATGAGATCACGACCTGAACCGGAATCAAGAGTCCATCCCTTAACAGACTGAGCCACCTGAGGAGATGGCTTTTGAGCTGAGATATGAATAACAAAATCTGAGAGGTAGGGGAGGGTGAAATGTTTATTGATTATCATTTTCCCTTTACAAACCAGGGTCAGCATCATAAAAGAATCTACAGCAAAACTGTGAAGCAGTGAGGTGTGATAGAATAAGCCCTAGAATTTTGGCCCGGTTTGGCTATTAACCAGCTTTGTGGTTTTTGGCCGATCCCTTGTTCTTCCTGATACACACATGCTATAGCCCTTCAACTTTTTGCTCCTTGGAAGTCGCCACAGTTGTAGTCCTAGGGTATAAAGGAGAATAAGTGAGACGGCTTGATAGAGTGCGAGTGTGCCTTGCTGACCAAACTCAGCGGGCTTGGCGCATTTCTGAGGCTCTCCATTCATTCATTCATTCCTGCCGGGGAGGAAAAACAAGGAAAAAGACAGTTTTGTTTTTTCATGGGCAAATGACCCCCCAAAAAGGTTGCCCCTTGATGCTAAAGAAGAGCTAAAAGAAAGTGACAGTTCTTCACTTTATAAATTACCTCAGGACTGTGTTTTATGGATTATATTTATATTTTAGGATTAATATCCTCTATTTTACAGGCTGTAGTACCATGGTATTAGAGTATTTGAGAATACTCTTGCATTTTTTTTTAATTCAAGTATAATATACAATGTTACATTAGTTTCAGGTATACAATATAGTGATCTAACAGTTCTGTACATTACTCAGTGCTCTTCCTGTCACCTATTTTACCCGTTCCCCCTCTCTCCAGCCTTCACTTGGGTAATCATCAGTTCTCTATGCTTAAGAGTCTGTTTTTTTGTTTATGTCTTTTTTCCTCTTTCTCTTTTTTTAAATTAAATTAAATTTGTTTTTCAAAGTTTATTTTTGAGACAGCACGCACAAGCAGGGGGAGGGACAGAGAAATGGGGAGACCGAGGATCCAAAGCAGGCTCTGCGCTGACAGCAGAGGGCTCGAAAACAAGAACCGTGAGATCATCATGACTGAGCTAAAATCAGACTCTTAACCAACTGAGCCACCCAGGCACCCCTATTTGTTTAGTTTCTTAAATTCCACATAGGAGTGAAATCATATGGTAGTTGTCTTTCTCTGACTTCATGTAGCATTATACCCACTAGATCCATCCATGTTGTTGCAGATGGCAAGAATTCACTCATTTTTATGGCTGAGTAATATTCCATTCCACCACAACTTCTTTATATTTTCACCTGTTGATGGACACTTGAGCTGCTTCAGTATTTTGGCTATTATAAATAATGCTGCAATAAATATAGGGATGCATCTGTCTCTTCGAATTAGTGTTTTCATATTCTTTGGGTAAATACCCAGTAATAGAATTACTGGATCATAAGGTAGTTCTGTTTCTAAGTTTTAACTATTTTCCACAGTGGCCACACCAGTTTGCATCTCCACCAGTAGCTCACAGGGGTTCCTTTTTCTCCACGTCCTCACCAACATTTGTTGTTTCTTGTGTTTTTGATTTTAGCCATTCTGATAGGCATGAAGTGATACCTCATTGTGGTTTTGATTTGCATTTCCCTGATGATGAGTAATGTCAAGCATCTTTTTATGTGTCTCTTGGCTGTTTATGTATGTCCTCTTTGAAGAGAAATGTCTGTGTCTTCTGCCCATTTTTTAATTGGATTATTTGTTGTTTTTGGTATTGAGTTGTATATATATTTTGGGTACTAACCCCTTATCGTATATATCATTTGCGTGTATCTTCTCCTGTTCAGTAGGTTGTCTTTTTGTTTTACTGATTGTTTCCCCCACTGTGCAGAAGCTTTATTTAAAACACATTTATTTTTATTTTTAATTTAGAGAGAGACAGTGTGGAGCAGGGGAGAGGGGAAGAGGGAGAGAGAGGCTCCAAGCCCAGCACAGAGCCCGACATGGGGCTTGATCCTGCAAGCCTGAGATGACCTGAGCCAAAATTAAGAGTTAGACACTCAACCGACTGAGCCACCCAGGCACCCCATTGTGCAGAAGCTTTTTATTTTGACGTAGTTCCAATAGTTTATTTTTACTTTTGTTTCCCCTGCCTCATGAGGCCTATATAGGAAAATGTTGCTATAGCCAACGTCAGAGAAATTACTGCCTGTGCTCTTTTCTAGGATTTTTATGGTTTCAAGTCTCACATTTATTAGGTCCTTTATCCATTTTCAGTTTGTTTTTGTGTATGGTATAAGAAAGTCATTCAATTTCATTCGTTTGCATGTAGCTGTTCAGTTTTCCCAACACCATTTTGTGTTGTTCTTGCACACTTTTTAAGCCTCTTTCTTGGAATGAAATATTAAGGATTTGCCCCGTGGCTTTAAGGCCTAGGGAGTAGAGAAATGGTCAGATGTTGCCATACACTCAGTAACAAGACATCATTGCATAGAGTTTCTTTTCTTAGAATTGGGAAACCCAGGGGGTTCCTGGGTGGCTGTTGGTTAAGGGTCTGACTTCGGCTCAGGTCATGATCTCACAGCTCATGAATTCAAGCCCTTCATCGGGCTCTGCTGTACTGACAGCTCAGAATCTGGGCCTGCTTCACATTCTGTGTCTCTTGTTGTCTGCCACTCCCTCTCCCTCTTTCCCTCAAAAATGAACATTAAAAATTAAAAAAAAAGAATTGGGAAACCTGTCCCAGGTCTTCTCAATACTTTTAACAGCTGACTTAGTCTGAAAAACTTGTCTGCTTATTGAAAAAAAAGATTATGTGTACCAAATCATTGGTAGCTCCTCTCACTTTGTTAAGTGGTTTATTGTGTTTCCAAGTCAGAGCTACAGGTCAGATTTTCCATTTGCTGCTGTGGCTTGGTTTGTTTGGGATTGTGCTGCTTAGAAATCCTTCCCTAAAAAAAAATAAAAAATAAAAAAACTTTTTAAAGTAAGCTCCATGTCCAGCATGGGGCCCAGTCTCACAACCCTGAGATCAAGAGTTGCATGCTCCATCAACTGAGCCAGCCAGGCACCCCTCCCCCCCAAATTTTATTTATTTTTTAAGTAGGCTTCATGCCCAGGGCAGAGCCCAACATGGGGCTTGAACTCGTGACCCCGAGAGTGAAGACCTGAACTGAAATCAAGAGTCAGTTGCTTAACCGACTGTGCCATCCACCTGGCCCTAAAAAAATCTTTTTAAATGAAGTGTGAATACCGTAGAAATTCCTCTTGATAAATGGGCAGTGTTTTTAATCAGTCATTTCATTTGTTTAAAAAAAACAATTGTTTCTAAGTGTCCAGAGAAGTTCAAGTTTGCAAAGGTATTCCCTCATTTGTTTGCATCTGTTTTCTACTTTAGGTGTAATTGAAAAGTGACCCTCTCTTCAGAGATGTCAAAAACAAACAAATCCAAGTCTGGATCTCGCTCTTCTCGCTCAAGATCTGCATCCAGATCTCGTTCTCGTTCATTTTCGAAGTCTCGGTCCAGAAGTCGATCTGTTTCTCGTTCAAGGAAGCGCAGGCTGAGGTAAGGGGATGTGATTGTATATCGGGATAACCATTGTATCGGTCAGTGAGGGTCTCTGAAGATGTTTTGCTAGACTCTGTGAGTGTCAAATGGAGTGGGGGGTTGGCTTCAAGTAGAGGGTTGGGCTGTCAGATATTACAGGTTTGTTCAAACGCTGCAAATCCAAATCACCTTTGATTGCCATACTGTTTGCCTAATTCCTTTTCTCCTCTGCCAGCATGTACTGTTTCTCATCTACTTTGGAAGAAAGAGCATTTTGTTTTATTTGAGCTGCTTGCTTCAAATCTCTACACGTGATTGATTTCTTCCTGAGGTATTTTTGCAGGCTTTGGACAAAAGGTTGTATGCATCATCACCAAAGAAAAGATAGCTAAGGGGATTAATACTATGAGCAACTTTGCGAGGCAAGAAGCCTCATTAATTCAATAATGTAATTAAACCACAAAAACTTAACAGGAGTCATTTGTGTACATCTGATGTGCCAGTCACTAACAAGTTGTGTCTATTTAGTAAAACACAGCAAAACTATCTAAAAATCACTCTGGTAGATATCTCTGTGCCTAAGTGTACAAATAATTCTTTTGAATTTATTGCCAGTATTCTTTAATTCTGTCAGGTTTCACATCTTTCAGTGGGTCTCCCGGTTTCAGTTATGTCTTAGAAAAACCTCCATCTCGTTTCCTCTTTTCATGTATTGTGAGTTGGGTTTTTCATTCTTTACAACTTGTAATTTTTTCTTGTGAACAGACAAGAACTTTTTTGTAGATACAAGTTTCTATCCATGAATATTGATGTATTTAAATACCAAAGGGGGATATTTGCACAGCTTCGTTCTTGTTATCAGAATCGCACCAGGCAAGGAAGTAGTTTCTCAGCTTCACCACTTGGACCCCCTCCCCCTGCCCTGTACTCCTTATTTCACATAAGTTTCTAGAATTCTTTTGTTAAATGAATTGATTACAAAATTTAAAATAAACCTCAGGAAAAGTAGTTATTAAGTTGTGTTCTTTACTTCTGTAGTCCTGTGAAACACTTCTAAAATGTCTTAAGGAATTGGGGGGATTCTTTTTTTCCTCCCAACATCTTAAATGGAATCTGTGAGAGGCCTGCCTGAAAAAATTAATTTCAGACCAGAGGGTGAATAAAAAGTTGGTGTGCATAAATATTAATGATTCTTTTAAAAAAATATTTTTTTTTTAGTGCTTATTTATTTTTGAGAGAGAGAGAGTGCGCTAGTGGGGTAGGGGCAGAGAGAGAGGGAGACAGAGAATCTGATGCAGGCTCCAGGCTCTGAGCTGTCAGTACAGAGCCAGATACGGGACTCGAACTCACAAACTGTGAGATCATGACCCAAGCTGAAGTTGGAGACTTAACCGACTGAGCCACCCAGGTACCGCTATTAATGATTCTGCTATAAGTTAGAATATACAGTCTCTTCCTCAAACAGAAGAAACACTAGATTTTTTTTTTTTTTTTTTTAAAGATAATATGACACTTTGTGATAATGAGTCCTAGTCTCTCACCCTCTCTTCTTCCATGTTTTTTGGGCATGCATTTTTAGGTCAAACTTTGTTCAAGCCCTAGGCTAGAGACTGTTGCTTAATTGTGTCAGAGTCAGTATAAATAAATTTCTACCTTTCACCAGCCCCGAAAAAAAGAAGAGGGAAACCCACCGAAATATATTTATATCTACCTTAGGAAGTTGCTGTCAAGGCATGGGACTGAGCAGAGACTCTTAGTAACCTACTCCTGCTTTGCCCCCAGAGTCTTTTGATTAGTGCCATTTCAACTTCACTTTAGCTCAGTTTGTTCTGAAGAGAGTAACACTTTAAAACTTAATCTAGTAGGGGCGCCTGGGTGGCGCAGTCGGTTAAGCGTCCGACTTCAGCCAGGTCACGATCTCGCAGTCCGTGAGTTCGAGCCCCGCGTCAGGCTCTGCGCTGACAGCTCAGAGCCTGGAGCCTGTTTCGGATTCTGTGTCTCCCTCTCTCTCTGCCCCTCCCCCGTTCATGCTCTGTCTCTCTCTGTCCCAAAAATAAATAAATGTTGAAAAAAAAAAAATTTTTTTAAAACTTAATCTAGTAGATGGAAATTAAGTAATTGCCTCAAAAACAAGGGCTCTACAACCAAAACTGAATGACAAAATTGAACGCACACAAACCAGATTGAAAAATGCTAACCGGCTCTGAAGTATTTTGTGGTAGCTGGGATTCCGGGCAGATCTGTCTGGACAGATCTCTTCGTATTCTACAGATTATTTGGCATGGTCACTGACTTGGCAAATGAGGGAAAAATATCTCGGGCAGTATGTGCTGGGGTAGGGCTAGAGCCACTTTATGTGCTATCTTATACCGAGAAGATTGTTATTTTGGAGGAATTTCTCCACTGGAAAACATGTTTTTATACTCGATTCTAGTCTGACATCTCTGTTTTTTAGAAACAGATAAATTTGCCACTGGATGTTCACTTTTTATTTCTGGCTTATCTGTTCCATGATTTTTTTTCCTTTTTTTCCCCTCTCCTACAAGGAAAGTATACTATCCAGAGAGTTTGAGAAACCATGCCTTTAAATTAACTTAACTGCTGAGTTCTACAGAATTGGAGAAAATTGATTGTTTCCTTGTATTTCACAGACTGTATCCTTTTAAGTGACTTCTTGTAAATAACTTCATTTGCAATCTGCAGAGACTCATGTTCTTGCATCTGTGCAATGACTGCGGGGTTTGGATGCGGTATGCCACAGGGCCCGCACTAGTAGTTGGTGACAGAAGCAGCAGTAGCCTCTGAGGATGGGACATGAATTAAACCCTCCTTAGTGCTGGTGGTGCATCACCTCCCTCAAGTATAGCCATTTAATCGGGTCATACACACTTTCATAGCCTGCATCCGCCTCTTCCTTCTTTTCTTATATTGTTACTGTTTTCGAATGAAAAGTATGGAAGGTAAGTTTTTTTTCATTGTACTTAAATAGTAACTGTTAACAACCAGCCATAAGATACGTTTTTGCCAGTCACAATTGTTCTTGGGTGAATAAAGAACACCGTGGGAAGACCAATCCCACTCTTATCTTCTATATATTAATATAAATTTCTTTTCAAAAACACCATTTGTTTAGTTAAGATATGTCATATTTGCTAAATGGAGTTATTTATAAAACAAGCAAATAAAATCTGTTTTTGGTTAGGCCAAATATGAAAAATTCTGTTGATTAACTGAAGGTTTTTATTCTACTGTATGTAAAGAAAGTATTTTTGCGAAGACTTTTTTCTAGTAATTTTAGATACTTTTATGTTAATGATGTATATCATAACTGACAAGGCACATTCGGTGTCCAAGAACCCCAGCAGATTTTTATACCAACAGATAACTTTGGCTTTTGGATCGAAACAGCTCCCTGTCATTGACAAACTTAGCATTCATAAACATGTAATTTTTACAAAATCAGGTTACTGTTAAATCCCTGTGGTTCTGGAAATGCCCTTTTGCCCAATTAGAGTCCCAGATTGTTGGATGAAGAACACAACACTTGGCTTTAGGTTCACTTGAAAGACGTGTGGGTGGTGGTGCAGGAAGATGGGTTGGTTTTGTCATTTTCTTTACTGAACCTCCTGTGTACTTGGGTGTTTATGGTCAGATGGTGCCCTCTTGTGGCACCTAGGTAGGATCGTGTGATTCAACAACAGAAAGTCATCCACCTAAGAAATGAAACCATTTCCAGGTCCCCAGTAAATATTTTTTTTTAAGTTTATTTTTGAGAGAGACAGTTGAGTGGGGAGAGGGGCAGAGAGAGAGGGAGACACAGAATCTGAAACAGGCTCCAGGCTCTGAGCTGTCAGCACAGAACCCGATGTGGGGCTTGAACCCACAAACCATGAGATCACAATCTGAGCTGAAGTTGGGCTCTTAAACCGACTGAGCCACCCAGGTGCCCCCAGGTCCCCAGTAAGAAAAACAGTATTTTTGTATCTTTTGCTGACCTGATTTCAGTGAATTGTTTTAAGCTCTGAGCAGTAGCATCTCCAAGTTCCTGTTTAAGTGTTCTTTGGTTGGGACTGTGTGTTTACAACCCAAGGTTTTAGTGGAATCTAAGGAAGTAGTCCTGCATAGACAGAGAGGGCTGAATGGGATGAGGAATAGAGTGTTATACCATGATAGGGGGTGAGGACCTACATTTAGTCTGGACCTTTGTCTGCAGATTCAAGCTTGCATTCTTCCTGGCTTCCAATGGTTTAGGGACCTGTAGAATCCCATGTGAAATTCTCAGCAACGTGTATACTATATTAAAATGATTTTGTTTAGTGTACTACATTAAGAACATTATTCTTTTAAGCATTGTAGAAACACATTTCTATTTAAAAAGGGCTACAATATTAATGAAGCAATCTCAATGTGTAATTGTTAAAACGATTCATATCTGTGTATTTGGACTTCATATGGGTCAGCAGTGGGATCAGATATTTAAATTGTGCCCTTTCTTTGAAAATAAAATACTTAAGAACAGGATCTCAAACCGTTAGCTCTTTGTTGGCAGGGATGTCTTAAATAAAAGGCTTGTGTCAAAAATTCAAATGTTTCCCTCCTCCCCCTTTTCAGTTCTAGGTCTCGTTCCAGATCATATTCTCCAGCTCATAACAGAGAGAGAAATCATCCAAGAGTATATCAGAACCGGGATTTCCGAGGTCACAACAGAGGCTATAGAAGGCCCTATTATTTCCGTGGGCGCAACAGAGGCTTTTATCCGTGGGGCCAGTATAACCGAGGAGGCTATGGAAACTACCGCTCGAATTGGCAGAATTACCGGCAAGCATACAGTCCTCGTCGGGGCCGTTCCCGATCCCGGTCCCCAAAGAGAAGGTCCCCTTCACCGAGGTCCAGGAGCCATTCTAGAAACTCCGATAAGTCTTCCTCTGACAGGTCGAGGCGCTCCTCATCGTCTCGTTCTTCCTCCAACCACAGCCGAGTTGAATCTTCTAAGCGCAAGTCTGCAAAGGAGAAAAAGTCCTCTTCCAAGGATAGCCGGCCGTCTCAGGCTGCTGGGGATAACCAAGGAGATGAGGCCAAGGAGCAGACGTTCTCTGGAGGCACCTCTCAAGACACAAAAGCATCTGACAGCTCGAAACCGTGGCCAGATGCCACCACATACACTGCTGGTTCTGCGTCACGGGCCTCTGCAGTTTCTGAGTTGAGTCCCCGGGAGCGAAGCCCTGCTCTCAAAAGCCCGCTCCAGTCTGTGGTGGTGAGGCGGCGCTCACCCCGTCCTAGCCCTGTGCCAAAACCTAGCCCTCCACTTTCCAGCACGTCCCAGATGGGCTCAACTCTGCAGAGTGGTGCTGGGTACCAGGCCGGGACACACCAAGGTCCATTCGATCATGGCTCTGGGTCCTTGAGTCCATCCAAAAAGAGCCCTGTGGGTAAGAGTCCACCGGCCACTGGCTCCACGTATGGCTCGTCTCAAAAGGAGGAGGCTGCTGCTCCAGGAGGAGCAGCCTATACAAAGAGGCAAGTGTCTCGTTTCCTCTCCTGGTTGTGTTTTTATCTCGCCAGCTGGCAGTTTAATTGTAATGTGATCTAGGTTAGAGCTCTGATTAATGGTAATAAGGTAATCCCCGTTTCCTAAACTTTGCAGTAGCAACCTTGAAAAGCATCACCCAAGGAAACCTTTAGCTTAACTCTAGCTTTCCTGCCTCCCTGAATTTGTATTGTAGCATAAAGTTTCTTTAGACTGCTCTGCAATGATGTTTTCACATTTAAAATTTGCCTTGGATTCTACCAACGTAAGCCAGAGAACAGAGTTTTGTGGGTCACCTATCAAAAAATTATGGTCTTTGCCAAAATGAGCGGGCCATTGGAGATGTTAGACCCTGTAGGACCCACCATCTACTGTGATCAGTCTGCATCAGCCCATGATGATGAAGAGCTACACCTTGTACCCTCACACCCTCCAGTTGAGGAGACTGGGCAAAATGGGAAAGCCTGAGGCTTAGTCCAGGAAGCCCTTGTTTTAAAATCACAAGGTGGGTGTGTGTCCCAGTAGAAGCTAACCAGGTTGCGTGTGTTAGGAGAGGACGTGACTGTGCTTCTGCTGTGGGGGACATGGTGAGTTGGAACCTGAATCTTTGTGTGGTTGGATGGATTGGGATGGCAGAGACAGAACAGGGAAGTTGCATTGGGACCAGGTTGTCAAGAGGTACTTAACCGGGCAGGTGGTTCCCCCCTCCTTTTCTCTCTCTCTCTGTCTCATTAGCATATTCTTTGGTGCCCCTGCTGTCCTTTGATTCTTCTTTGCCATATTAACTCAACTATAACTTGATTAGACTTCCTTCGTTAATGGTACAAATGAGACGTTCAGCCTCTGTACTTTCCAGTCTTCAGTGAGTCTGCTTTAAAGTGTAAGTGTGGTTCCTTGCCAGGACTGGGAGTCTCATTAGGAGACTCAAGGATGAGCTCTGCTTTTCCATAAGAACGAGTAGGATGGTTTTTGCCCTCTTCCCCCAATTAACTTGTATTTTGTTTTTATTTGTGTTCGCAGTATATTTCATATTTAGATCTTCTAGGTGACTTGAAGCAAACATGAAGTCTCTTTTGAGACTTGTATTTCCAAATGTGAGTTGTATAAAAAGCAAAACAGTCCAAGGTTGAACATTCTATGTTAACTTTGCTGAAAGCAGATTTTAAGTGACTGAGTGAAGGTTGGATAAGACCTTAATTTTTTTTTTCCTAGACCACTTACAGGTAAGTAGGTTTTTGTTTTTTAGTATCCTAAAAAATTACCTTTGCTGTTTTCTTTTTGGTTGCTCTTGTAACATACAACTCCATGGGCCATGTATTTTTCTCTTAAATGGCATCCAAGTTCATAGATCTGTGAAGGGCCACTTTTTAGAAATTACTAGAAAGTAACCAAGTAGAAAGTCCTTTGGTAACACGAATCTACAAGACATGTTTGTTCAGAGAATTAAAAAAAAAAAAAAAAAAAGAATGGTGCTGTTTTAGATCAGGTTGCTTAAAGAAGCCTCTTTTGTGTCTCCCTTGTGTTTTATAACTAGGTACCTAGAAGAGCAGAAGACCGAGAACGGAAAAGATAAGGAACAGAAACAAACAAACACTGATAAAGAGAAAATGAAAGAAAAAGGGAGCTTCTCTGACACGGGCTTGGGTGATGCGAAAATGAAATCTGATCCATTTGCTCCCAAAACTGATGCTGAAAAGTCTTTTCGGGGTAGCCAGTCTCCCAAAAGGTATAAGCTTCGAGATGACTTTGAGAAGAAGATGGCTGACTTCCATAAGGAGGACATGGATGGTCAAGATAAAGACAAAGCAAAGGGAAGGAAGGAATCAGAGTTTGATGATGAACCCAAATTTATGTCGAAAGTTATAGCAGGTGCAAACAAAAACCAGGAGGAGGAGAAGTCCGGCAAATGGGAGGGCCTGGTGTATGCGCCTCCAGGAAAGGAAAAGCAGAGGAAAACCGAGGAGCTGGAGGAGGAATCTTTCTCAGAGAGATCCAAAAAGGAGGATCGGGGAGGGCCCAAGAGAACCGAAAGTGGGCACCGGGGGTTTGTGCCTGAAAAGAATTTCCGAGTGACCGCTTACAAAGCAGTCCAGGAGAAAAGCTCTTCACCTCCCCCGAGAAAGACCTCTGAGAGCCGAGAGAAGCTAGGAGCCAAAGGAGACTTTTCCTCAGGGAAGTCTTCCTTTTCTATTACTCGAGAGGCCCAGGTCAATGTCCGGATGGACTCTTTTGATGAGGACCTTGCCAGGTGAGGTGTGGTCCTTGAACCTCAGGGCTTTAGTGGTCTAAGGGGCATCTCCTTATCCCTCTCTCTAAGGATGTTCTGGAACCAGGACAGGCCCCTCCTGTATTTCCTGTGCTATCCAAGTTTCATAGCTGATACGTCAACCTGTGTTCAGTGGAGAAGTGTGTGTCATTAAGGAGTTATGTGTTGGGGGCAGTATCACAGGGGTGGTGAAGCATCTTTGCAGTCTTCAGTGACTGGCTTTCTGGGTGTTGGGTCCCCTCTTGACCTCTGTCCATTACCCTACCCCATATCCCCTGTCATCCCATTTTTTCCCCTTAAATGTGCTTAAGGTGATTTTGCCTGTGGAGCCATCCAGAATCCATTTTTCCATGCTGGTTACCAGAGTCAGTTATTACTACAGACCTCCATCACATAACATAGCAATTTTAAAGTTGGGGCTTGGGTGGAAGAAGGGTGTGTTGGCAGAACTTCAGGGAAGAACGGTAAGGCCCAGACTGTGTTTTATACCTGGTGTGAGAACCGCACAGCCAGTTGGAAGTCTGCCTGAGCAGCATTCCAGGCACCTCCCACGTCACTGTGTCACTTCACTGAGTGGCCCTGGCTGGGCAAGCTAGTTGATCTTTTAAATACTTTTCAATTTGTTGTGTGTGTTAAAACCAGCAGCGACTCCAAAAACAGAGTTACTGATGTTCAGTACTTTACCCTGACCATTTGTTCCTCTCAAAGACTCCCAGTGAAAAAAGGGAAGAGAGATTTTGGATGCCCTTTTCCCTAGTTATGGTCCATTGAAATTACTTTGAACTTGGGTAGGAAGCAAAAAGGAACTTTGTGGGTAAATTTAAAACTACTGAGGAAAAAAAAGCATTGTATTTTTAGGGTTTGAGTGTTTTGACTTCCTGTATATCTTGTTACACGGGGCCTCCCTATGTTTCTTTTTCAGACCCAGTGGCTTATTGGCTCAGGAACGCAAGCTCTGTCGGGATCTAGTCCATAGCAACAAAAAGGAACAGGAATTTCGTTCCATTTTCCAGCACATACAGTCAGCTCAATCTCAGCGGAGCCCCTCTGAACTGTTTGCCCAGCATATAGTGACCATTGTTCACCATGTTAAAGGTGAGTGCAGACCCCAGCCTGCTTGAGCCTCCCTTTCTGCGTGCTTAGCTTCCTCTGCTATAAGCAGAAGGATGAGTGGGTGACTAAGGGAACCTTTTGGGGCCCTTTATCTCATCAAAAGGGCCTTTGAAGCTAGGGACTGGCTTGAAGGAAATTCCTTCCGAGGAGGAGTTTCCATTTTGTAATTACAGACTTGAACATTTCGAAATTATAGTAACCTGTGCTCGTGAGAATAGGTAAAATACTTCATGTAAGGTTTAAAATGCTGGCAGAAGGAAGTATGAAAAGTGGCTTTTCCAGCACCTCTGTCTTTTCCTTTCTAGCAGATGAAAGCCTGTAGAGATCTCTCAGAGACTTTGTGGTGTGAATTTCTTCCCCACATTATTCTACCATTTCCTGGGCAGATTGAGGTGGGCAGGTTGGGAATGGCTGAGAGAAGTGATACAGAAGCTAGGTTGGGCCAGTTACAGGTTCTACCTGAAATCTAAACTCCAGTGGGAGTTGGTGCTGTGATTCACAGAGAAGTGAGCTCTCGGTTTCCTTGTATCCATGTCCTAAGACAAGGGACTTATATAGTGGAAACCCATTGGCCAACATTGGATCGTGTCTGAACCAGCCGTTTTTCCTTCCTCTTTTCAGCGTGTTTGTTACGTGTATTTGACGACTTGAGTCACATCTCTGGCTACAGGTTCATGCAGAAGAGTTGAATATTCTGCCTTTGGTAGCATAACGTGTTCTTTGAATTCCCACAGAGCATCACTTTGGGTCCTCAGGAATGACATTGCATGAGCGCTTTACTAAATACCTAAAGAGAGGAACTGAGCAGGAGGCGGCTAAAAACAAGAAAAGCCCAGAGATACACAGGTGAGGACTTCAGCCTTACACTGGAGGTGGCCATAAAAGATTGCTCATCAGATAATAAACTCCTCTTGTTTTTATCAACATTAGGTGCGTTAGCAGCAGGGTTTAGGGTAAACACTCTCCAGACTCTAGGGTAGCAGTGGGCGTTTGTTGTTTGAGTGGAAAGGACATGCCTTAATGACTATGGTTGCTCACTTTGGGCCTGAGGAAGACCGGCCTTTTGATATAGATGAATCCTTGTATTGTTGGGAGCTGACAAATAGTAACCTGTGACCACTGTGAACTTTCTATAGGCAGAGTAAATGCTCACTTTCTGTAAGCAACCCCTGTGTTCCATATATCTACTTCTTTTGGAAGAATTTGCAGTGGGTGGGAGAGCTTGCAGAATTGTGTCAAAGGGTTTAAAAGCCCAGCAGTTTTAGAGTATCACATTCAATTGTGGCTGTATATTCAGCAGTTACGGACTTTGTCTAGAAACAAACTTGGCCGTATCTTCAATTTCTTAATAGTCCGCTCTTGAGCCTGTTGCGGTAGGTAGGAGAATGCTGTTTCTACAACAGTCTTCGGGTTTTAGGGTCTTTGGGGTGTGTGTACGTGCCAGGCCGTTGTTTTCTCATCTAGACCGAATCTCATAGGTAAATAATGGGCTATTATATTCTTCTTCCCAAGATGAAAACTGCTCTTTGAGGTTAGCAGGGCATGGATAGTCTTGATGTGAATTTGAGATAAAAGGTGTGGGTGTAGGTGAGTCTTTCTTCCTGGCTGTAACAGTATTGGGAAGGAATGAGAAGTTTCTTCAGTTTGAGTTTGAGAGGTTGGTGCGTATGTTGTGTGTACGCGCCTGTGTGCTCACGGACACACCTATGGGAGAGTATAAACATATAAGCAAAGAATGTAAATAATGTATGTGTCTAAGTTAGGAAACATAATGAAAAAGAATGCCTATGATTCTGTTGCCCAGCTTATGAACTAAAATGTTACCACTACTGTATTCATACGGTGGGATATTAAACCTTTTTTCTGTTTTCAATTTTTAGGAGGATAGACATTTCTCCCAGTACATTCAGAAAACATGGTTTGGCTCATGACGAAATGAAAAGCCCACGGGAACCTGGCTACAAGGTGAACTGTTGCTTTGATCGTAATTCCAACAAAATGAGTGCGTTGGGCATGAACTTGACAGAAATGTGTTTGTTTAAATTACTCTCTACTTAAGTTTGTGTTTTTCTTTTAAGGATGGGCATAATTCTAAAAATGAACTACAAAGGGTTAATTTTTATTAAATGTATCAACAACCTTTGTGAAGTGGTTAGAATATGGTAAATGACCCCAAAGTCTATTGAGGTGAGCTTGAGAAAAAAAAGAGAGGAGTTTTGGAACAAGTGCCCATGATGAGAGAAGAAACTTTTTGTGATATTTTTCTGCTTGTAAGTATTATCAAATCAACTATATTACATGCACTATTTCCAACCATGATTTCAAAAAGACATGCATGTCAGAGGAGAGTGAAATATTCATATCTTAACATGGTAGACTGTTTTAAACAGCTAGTCCAGTTTTTTTTCCTAACATTGTACCATATTTATCATCTGTCGGTTACTGTTACTTTAAAAGCTAAACATTATTTTGATAGCCCAGCTACATTTGCAATGATGTGCACGCAAACATAGTTATTAAGAAGTTAAAGCTTGTATGCAGTCTTTTTACTGTGAAATAATAGGTTTGGGTTTTTTTTTAAGTCTTAGTGTTTATTGACCTTCATTCACATATGCAGTTAAAATTTAAAATTAAAGATTTCCATTGCTGCTGAAACCTTTTCTAAAGATATTAATCTTCAAGTCTTCTGGACAGAATTGTCCTGGTAGTTGAATGTGATGAGAAGCACTCTGGCACAGTGTCTTCTCTCCCACCCCCTTTTCTTTTTCTCCATTTGTCGCCTCCCCCACCCCCCGGTACTCCCCCAGCTCGGCACTAACCATGTGAAATGCAAGGCTTTGAAACAGCAGAAGAGAGCTGGTCCTCAAGGCCTCGCAGAGCTGACCCCATAGAGGTGCTGGGGGTGCACGGCCTCAGGGAGCAGCGTCTGCCTTTGTTTTGTTGTTTTGTTCTGTTTTTGTCTTTGGAGGGTGCAGAGGCCCCATTCCCTCTCAAAACCAACATGATAAAAATAAACCTTAAACTTATTTCGGCAAAAGGCTTAGTAGTTTGTGTAAGTGCAGTGTTAATACAGAGTCAGCTCCCCATTCCTTCCTCTTTTAGGGAAGTTTTACTTCCCATGAGGCAAATCCTGGTGCTTAATGATCCTGAATCCACCTTGCCCTCTGCTCTGAGTGTCCCAAGAGCTGTCGAAAGCCTTTGCCCTGGTTTGGGACGCACAGTGCTACTGCTGTCCATCTGCGGTGCATGTGCCCTGAGGCTTCGACTTCCTAGGAAGTCAGCAAAAACGGGGTTTTGCTTTCTTTTTCTGCTGCTTTTTTCTTTTTTAAAATAAATCTCAACCTGGTATTGTCACTTCATGAATTTTCCATTATGGTTTTTGATGTTCCCTCTCTAAAGCTGTTTCTCATTGTAAGTAAGCATTTTGGAAGGTTGCTGAAGTGTCCCATGCTCTGTTGCTGGGCTGCATGCTCAGAGCCAGTTCCAAGGAGAGCATAAACCCATGGTGGCTGCTACAGCATAGGTAGGGAAGGACAACACGACACAGGCATTTCCGCTCTTGGTGGTGACTATAGGCCTGAGCCAGCCTAACCAGCCACCCTCTAAAGCGGAATTTGGCCTTCTCAGCTTGTAGGCTAGCCAGAGTCATTACTGGGCCACAGAGGAAGCAAACAAGGCGAGATCAATGTTCAGCATTTTCGGAAGGTAGACATCATTATTTCAGAGAACTGGTTTGGGTTCTGTGAGGGACCCTCAGGAAGGGACTTCTGTGGGACGTCCTGTATCCCTCCCAAGCTTGGGTGCAGTGCCTCACACTCCCAGTGCTTCCTCTGTACCACTCCATTGGAGTGGAAACCACAGTTTGTGGGGTGGTTGAGTTGGCAGCCCTGAATCCCAAAAACCTTCATTTTGATTTCTCTCTTGGCAGACTGAGGGAAAATACAAAGATGATCCTGTTGATCTCCGCCTTGATATTGAACGTCGTAAAAAACATAAGGAGAGAGATCTTAAACGAGGTAAATCAAGAGAATCAGTGGATTCCCGAGACTCAAGCCACTCGAGGGAAAGATCAGCTGAGAAAACAGAGAAAACTCATAAAGGATCAAAGAAGCAGAAGTACGTAAGCCCCTGTTCCCTCATTCAGACTTCTGAGTGGGGTCTCTTGTCTGCTCCTTCTGGGCTCTATACCACAGTTTCATTTAGGGTTAGGGATGATAGCAGTTTGTTCTTTGATATCCTGTAACTGTCAAGTAAGGTCCCTGGCTTGAAAACAACTTCTGCATCAAAGTAGGGGTATGATCCTTGTCCAGAGAAGGCCTCCTGGGAGATGGGTGTTTAGTTTGGCTCTAGGGATGGAGTGGAAAACCATTTGGGAATTCCTTTTGGGTTATTTTAGACATTTTCTTTGATACATTCTTTTTCATCACAAATTTTAATGGGGAGGTTATGTTTTAGAAATGGCTCAAAGTTGTTGGCTCATAGTAACACTTTTGTCAAAGACATAGGGTGAAACTAAATATAGGACAAGGTTGTTGATTTTTTTTTTTAAGAACATTACCTCCCCCCCCCCATTAATGTTTATTTTGAGAGAGAGAGAGAGAGAGAGAGAGAATGAATCCCAAGCAGGCTCAATGCTGTCAGCACAGAGCATGATGAGGGGGTTCTTGGGGCTCTGTCTCACGAAGCATGAAATCATGACCTGAGCCAAAATCAAGAATTGAATACTTGACTGAGCCACCCAGGCGCCCCAAGATTGTTGATCTTAAATGCCCTTTAAGATCTAGTTTGACAGACACTTCCAAGTAAGGTGTTCCAAATATTCTTTAAACAAAGGTAGCGTTGTTGAACTTCATAGGGCAGCATTCATGCCAAGGTACTGTCATTTCTGTTTACATCTGTGAAAGTTCCATGACTTTTCAATCATGTCTCATTAAACGTAGAATTGAGGCCCCACACATTCCCATATGAAGCAACACCACTTTTGCTGTTTCTGAACTTTGGCCAGCAGGCGTTTTCATTATCCATTTTCTGATAACAATCCTTTGAGATAAGTTGCACGGTTGGTATGGTACCCGCTTTGCCCATTTGAAAGATAAGCTGAGCTTATAATGATTTTTCTGAAATGACATATTATCAGCTGACATCAAAACTCAGATCTTCTGTTCCACTTTTTCTTCCTTCCACTGTGTTACTTGTGCATCAGGAGCCCTGGTACTTGCCAGGGCTGCCCCCCCTGACAAAGGGACCTGATAGTCCTCAACAGGGAGTGGATGTGGTGGTCCAGTAGTCCTCAGCACTGCTTCTGGTGGAAAGGAGGCAAAACCCCTCAAACATTTCAGGGTTGGGTTTGGATTATTGATCCTGATTCCTTTCCCTGGAGCATGTACCTCTTCCTCTGACTTGCTGTGTGATGTTGAAACCCTAGTGTTTTGTGATTGGGGCAAGAAGAAAGATGTTTAATCTCGTTAAATATCACTCTTCAGGGGCTCCTGGGTGACTCAGTCGGTTGGGCATCCGACTTCGGCTCAGGTCGTGATCTCACAGTCCCTGAGTTCGAGCCCAGTGTTGGGCTCTGTGCTGACGGCTCGGAGCCTGGAGCCTGCTTCAGATTCTGTGTCTCCCTCTCTCTCTGCCCCTCCCCTCTCATGCTCTGTCTCTCTCTGTCTCAAAAATAAATTAAAAAAAAAAAAATTAAAAGAAATTAAAAAAAATATATATATATATCACATCACTCTTCAGTTTACAAAAACGGTTTCTTGAATGACTGAAGAACAACTTAACCCAAGATCACACAAGTAATAAAAGTGATGCTGGGACTCCAGTCTGAGGCCTTTTGGGATCTTGTTTTTAAAACCTCTTAGAAAAATCCTGTGATGATAACTTAGATTTCCCCTATTTATGAGTAAATGCTAGAAAGAGGCACTAGGATTTAAATATTTAAGTTCTTGAGCTTCTCAAATGTCGAATGTAGTGGGAGGGGGAGCAGGGTGCTTTGTTTGCGAAATGGAGGAGGACATGGGAAGGGAGGATAGCAGTAGGTTATTGGCGCTTGGCTGGCCTTTACCTCTAAGTGTCCTCTACTCCTGGGAGCCTGGCCTTTCTGCCATCTTAAAGGCAGCCAATAACCCCCACTAGCACATGGCAGGGCTGGCACCGACTTCTCCATAGACGGTGACTCATTGTAGTAAGCTAATTTGCCCTGGTCTGTAATTTCTCTCAGATGAAGGGAAGGGAGGGAAGTAACTCTGGGAAGAGTTTTGCCGGATCCTGTGTTTTAATAACTCAACCTGTTTGAGCTCAGTGAGAGGTGGTATGTGGGATAGTGGTATAATTAGAGCTAGGTTTGAACCCCAGTTCTGCTCAGCTCTGTCACCCTGAATCTCTTGTCTATAAAGTGGGAGAAATAATACTGAATAATCACAGCCGCCATTCACTACTCACCTGCTATGTCATTGTGAAGTGTTGAAGCATATTGTTTGTTCAGTCTCTCGAACAGGCCTAAATTAGGCCAGTAGTGTTCTTCCTATGAGAAATAAAAGTAATGTAAAGCACTAAACACATGGTAATATATTAAGCCTCTGTCCCAGTCCCAGATACATCGTGGCTTGCAATGCAGTGTTCTCTCCTCTGCCTTTCTAGTTCATGCAAATGTATTATACGGGGCCATGGGCTGTGTTCTGTTCCTTCTCTGTGTATGTCCCATGTTCATCACAGGCTGACACATAGACCTGTCACTGAACATGACCCACAGAACTGAGAGGAGGCCTCCTAGGTACCCTGGGTGGGTAAGTTGGGGGTGAGTTGGGTGTTTTGAGGTTACTCAGTGTCTTCAGTGTTTTCATCACAGATATGTTCCTGATTGCCCTGTGCTTCTTACCAGTGAGTCCCCAGCCAAGGGCTGTACCCTGGAGCTTGGTGATTTGAATCCCTGGCTCTTCTGTTTTCGTAGGAAGCACCGGAGAGCGCGAGACCGGTCCAGGTCATCCTCCTCTTCCTCCCAGTCATCCCACTCCTACAAAGCGGAAGAATACACTGAAGAGACGGAGGAGAGGGAAGAGAGCACCACAGGCTTTGACAAGTCCAGACTGGGGACCAAAGACTTCGTGGGTCCAAGTGAAAGAGGAGGCAGAGCTCGAGGGACCTTTGTAAGATCCTGCCCCCTCTCCCTTTCTCTGAGCCCCTATTCCTCCCAATTGTTTGTTTATCCAAATACTAGTTTTATTGTCCTTGATACAAGGAATTCAGTCTATAGATCCCAGAATCTGTGGTTCCCCTCTTCCTTAAGCTTTTTCTTTTTACTTATATTTCTTACCTAGAAAACCTCTTGGGGCTTCTGACCTCATTATTTCCCCTACTTACCTTGAGTCCCTGCTGTGTCTGTAGGGAGGGCCTTGTGCCATGCGGTCCTCTCTGTATGGGCTCCAGACTTGAGCTAGAGACCATTTGACCAGCAGATTGACCAGAGGACTGCTGTCTGTTCTGCACTAGAACAGGATTTGAACAGAAGGCAGGGAGTTGTTTTTCTCCATTCCTGACAGAGTCCTTTGTTCCTTTTCCCTACTTATGCCACAGCAATTTCGAGCCAGAGGGAGAGGCTGGGGCAGAGGCAACTACTCTGGTAACAACAACAATAACAGCAACAATGATTTTCAAAAGAGAACCCGGGAGGAGGAGTGGGACCCCGAGTACACACCCAAAAGCAAGAAGTATTACTTGGTAGGTGTCTGGGATAAGCGGGAAGGGCCGGAGCAGTGCCTTGGGCACACACAGTAGCTGATACCAAGGCTTTAATTGATCTGTCCAGAATGTGATTAAATACGTGTGCAGACATATTGCATGGCGGGGGGGGGGGGGGGGGGGATTTGTACTTGAGGGACAGCACAGTGCCGGCAAAGATGAGTGTTCTCTTGAGAGCTGGTCCTGGCCTCAGAAGTGTTTTATCGTCTAAGAGGTTTATGGATTCTAGGATAAACAAGAAGGCTTGCTCTGGCCTTTTTAGTCTGTGAGCTTTTTTTTTTTTTTTTTTTTTTTTTTTTTTTTTTTTTTTTTAAGTTTATTTATTTATTTTGAGAGAGACCGTACAGGGAAAGGGCAGAGAGAGAAAGAATCACAAGCAGGCTCCGCACTGCCAGCACAGAGCCCGACACGGAGCTCAAACTCACTAACTGTGAGATCATGACCTGAGCCAAAGTTCAGAGTCAGACACTTAACCAACTGAGCCACCCAGGTGCCTCATAGGTCTGTGAGCTTTTTAATTGCTAACCCAACCTCAGCCTCCCTCCAGCCTTTATTCAGGGATGGAGTCATAACCCTCTCCCAAGTCTGCAGTTCCACTCTCACTCCCTCGTGCAAGATAGATAGAAAAGACAGCACAGGGTCTCTGTGAGGGAGGGGAATCTGTCTCCAGAATGAAATGACACTGGGCTCCTTTCATCTCAGCTTCTGGTCACTCCGAAGTAGCAGGCATTTCCCAGGCTCTCCCTGTCTCCCTCATATTGGGGCTCTTCTAGGCTGGATTACCTTGCCAGTGAGTAAGTTCTCTCCGCCTTGCTATATATCACTAGCAGGCCTAGGTCCCAGCACGTGACGCTGAGTGTTGTAACCAAAGTAAACTTGCAGCCAAGGCTTCATCACCCACAAGAAGGGCTGGTGTTGGTGTGTATTGTCAGTTGCACAGTTAGGAAACATGTTTTGTAGATGGTTATGTACAGCCAACTTGACTTTTCTGGGGCTGCTAGGAGCTGAGTTGAGACTCCTAGAGGACCCTTGGACCCTCCAGGGAGGAGTTGGTGTGGCCTAGGATCAGTGCTGGAGTGGCCCTGCTATAGGAGAAGGATTAAAGTCCATCTAGAGCCCTTCTCCCTGTCTCCCATCTGCCTTCTGAAGGAGCCTTGCTGGCTCATGCATTTAGGCTGTTGAACAGGCAGCCCTGGTAATACGCAGCTGGCCCTTAGCTGAGTTGACCCCTGGAGCCTGAGGTCCTGCTTGTGATGGTTTGGAGTTTTTGAAGCCATGCGGCTCATGAGGGAACACCAACTTCTAGTTTTCAAAATGCTTTCTCATTCTTTCATTGGAGCCTCCTTCTCTCATGAGATCATCAGAACAGGATTGAGATGCAGGCTGTGTTTTTTTTCTGCTCAGCCACACTGCCTCTTTGCATGAAATTAAAGGGGGGATAGAAGATGGGAGGCTGGGTTCTGGTCCTGCCTTTGCCACTTAAAGGTCTGACACTGTGACCAAGTCATTTGCCTTTGTTCTCACTTCCTGTTCCAGGCTGGTTGGGGTGGGGGGGTGGGGCGGGTGGGAAAAGCTGACATCCCAGCGAGGTATTGTCACTTCCTCTGGTAGCTGCCTGATGTCCCACATCAGACATAGTTTCATGTTTTGGTGTGATTGGCTTTCTCAGACCTGTCCTTTGAGAGATGGTGTATTAAATAACATGGAGTCACCTAAAGTTGCTAAGCCTTTTTCCTTCCTCTTTTGCATGGTGGAGGGTGATCATGATAGGAGGGTAGAAGTGAGAATTAAATGAGGTCATGGGTGTGAAGGTCTTTCAGTGCTCAGTGAGGGTTTTATCATCATTATTATAATGCCCCCAAGCCACTGCCTTAGAATTCCTAAGGCACACAACAGGAAGATCGTCTTGGATCTGAATCAGTAGCATTTTTGGACTAGGGCACAGGGATGAGGACACAAAAGGAACAAACGGTGGGGTGGGGCAAAAGGTTGGTTTGAGAGTCACATTTGGATGAGAAGAGGGCTCTGGCCATGATTGTTTGCTCCAGTACTGATGGCAGTTTTCCTTCCTCTCAGCATGATGACCGTGAAGGCGAAGGCAGTGACAAGTGGGTGAGCCGGGGTCGGGGCCGAGGAGCCTTCCCCCGGGGTCGAGGCCGGTTCATGTTCCGGAAATCCAGCACCAGCCCCAAATGGGCCCATGACAAGTTCAGTGGGGAGGAAGGGGAGATTGAAGACGACGAGAGTGGGACAGAGAACCGAGAAGAGAAGGACAATTTACAGCCCACAACTGAGTAGGGGCCACTCTGATGGGAGCCCCTGCCCAGGGGAGAGAGGGCGCTGGGAAGATGGCTGGTGAGGAGCGAAACAGAGAAGCCTCAAGATTGCGAAAATCCCACCCCCCTCACCCCCCAGCCACGCAGAATCCTATATCACCGCCGAAAGCATCCCTGGCGCCAAGTCCCACTGGACAGGCGGCCGGCTGAGGGGCCTGGGGGTTGGGCCCAGCTCTGGAGCAGAACACAACACATTGGGCTTTAGCTGTGTTTCTCATTTGTTGTTGGTGTGCGGGGTGGGGGCTGGGGTAGGGAGGGGAGAGCGATACCTGGATTTTGGTTTGTTCCCTATTAGAAACCAACAGTTTTGTTCTTAATTTCATTTGGAGCTAAGAGGACTAATTTGATTTTCAATCTCTTCTCCCTTATCCTGATTTTAAAAGCCCTTCTTCTTCCTTTTTTTTCTTTTTTCTTTTTCTTTTTTTTTTTTTTAGGCATATGTAGTAACCATAGCAGAAAGATTTAATTTGGGCAACTTTGATTCTTCAAAGAGAAAACAAAGCATGTGAATAAACTTTGAAGTGTTCACCTCAGTTTGGGACCAAACTGCTTGGATCTTTGTAAAAATTGGTTTTGTATGTCGAGGAGGAGTTCAAGGCCTTTCTGACCACCTTGTGTTCCCCTTTTCTGCACAGCCATGTATCCGATGGTGTGCTGCTAACCATACCCCACGTCCCCCCCACACCCCAATATTTTCTGATTTCTTCTGGGCTGGGCATCCCATTCTCCACCAGCAGCTCCAGTATCCCAAACTTTGTAGTCCTGCTGATCCTCTCAGCAACAGGGGTGGAAACTGGACGGCAGTTTCTGGTCTGTTTTCTAAGAAACTTCTGAATTCTATTATCTTTACAAATATAAGATGAGAAAATAATTTTTTCAATATTTTTTATTAATCTTTTTATAAAATGAAAAGAAACTCCTATGATCGATTAAGGAAGGTGGTTATGGCTGAGTGGTTTGTGGGGGTTTGTTTTTTCTTTTCCTTTTTTTTTTTTAAAACCTTAAGCTTTAAGTTGAAACATTCTTGGATGTTTGGGGGGAAAACATCCTCTTAAAATGGGTCCTTGTGCTTGCCTTCTGGGGAGGCGGTCCTGAGCAGGTGAATCATATGGCATTTATGCATATGTTATATGCGGACTGCACCCACCTCTTCCCCCCACCCCCAACCTTTGCCTCTTGGGTTGTTGTGCTTCTTTCCCCTTACTTTGCTACATTTCTATAGTTAAGTTGGTTTTACTTGAATGATTCATGTTTAGGGGGAAAAAATGAAAACACCCTTCAAATTTGTTTCAACTCCTCCTGCAAATAAATAAATAAATGAAGAAGGCAGATGTAAATGGACTCTGGTCATTGTCACCCTTAGTGTGTGGGGGGGGAGGGGGGGAGGGTACCTGCCACAGCAGCTTCAGGGCAGCTGAAAGACAAATGTCTGTGAGGGCTGGGCCCAGACTGTTGCTCAGTCTCTTCATCAGCTCCGTGCCCAGTTGTTCTGGGAGGAGACTGCCACCCTTTGCTGGCTAGTAACTCGTCACCCCAGTGGTTTTGCATCATCCTGTAACTTGGACACCCCAAGAGAACTAGGTTTTTTCCCTGTGTTATGGGCAAGGACTTTGGCTTCCAAAGTGGTGGGGTAAAGGTCACGGGTCGTGGACAACAGGTTCAGCCTTCCGTGTTCACCACTGAGCAGAAAGATTACTTGAAAGCCCAGCCTGGATGGGATTCGCGCCAGATGGACCCTAAACTTCAGCCCTTACTAGCTCTGAGCTTGGCTCTGAGCAGGAGCCACGGAAGCTCTTCAAGTTCTTTTTTTCTCGCCCTTTTCCCAAGGAGAATCTGGGAGGTGTTTTATGAAACCAAAGAAGCCAGGTGGCGGGAAGCTGGGGTCTCTGCCCTCCTCCTTTGACCTGGGGTGGGGCTGTGGGGGTAACGTGCCTTCCAGGGACAGCAGAGATTTGGAGTACACTAGGAATAGCTTTGTGTGCGCTAGACAGCCACCTCCTCCACCCAGGGCCTGCCTCAGAGCAGTTGCAGCCTGCTGGGGGCCCCACCCTGGTATGCGCCTCTCCCGCCTCTTCCCCGGCTGCTCAAAGCTTGCCAGCGGGGAGAAGATAGGCCAGGGAAGGCTCTTTGCGAACGGTGGGTGGGAGCCTCAGGGCCTACGGCTGCCAGGGGGAGGAGAGGCGGCTAGACTGTAATTTAAGTGACTAGGTTGGGATAAACACGTGGGGGAGCTGTGCCCCCAGCACTGGCCAGGGACCCTGGAGTCCTCCTCATCCCTGGGTTGGGGGCCGAACCTGCTGAGCCGGGCCGCCCCCTCTCCCACACCCACTCCCAGAATCCGGGGCCCGACCTATCGGCTAGCGTCTCCGCCTCCTTCGCTTCACAACCTCGCAGCTCGTCCCACCCATCCTACCTGGGCCCAGTACTCGGCTGCCTGCGGGACAGTACTGTCCTTCCAGCGCCCGGCTCTGGAGCGCGACCCTGAAGCTATGGGTATGTGCAGAGGGTTTGGGGTGGCGGAAATGGCTCACACCACCGCCCTGCTCTCCCGTTGTCCTCCACGCGGAGCCCGGGATTCTCGCCTAAGCCAGTGTGCCCAGACCGGTCCCTTCTGAGACGCGCCCCCGCCCGGTCCTCCGCCCGCAGAGGTGCTGGTCCTGGCCGGATACCGCGCGCAGAAGGAGGACGAACTGAATCTGGCCCCCGGGGACGTGGTCCGGCAGGTGTGCGAGGGGTCCGCACGGGGCTGGCTGCGCGGAGAGCTACGGGGTCGTTGTGGCCTCTTCCCCGAGAGGTCGGTGCAGGTGAGGCCGGGCCGCAGGTCGGGTGGAGGAGGGTCTCAGTGCGCGCCCTCAGGAACTGAGAGCCCCCACGTCCCCATGCCCTCATCTCCAGGAGATCCCCGAGGCTCTGCGCGGCGCCGGGGAGGCACCGAGCCCGCGCTGTGCGCGCCGCCGAGGTGAGCGCCAGGCCGGGTGGGCGGGCGCGCGGAGCCTGCGCGGCTCCGGCCACCCCTAGCGGGACGTGACGGGCGCGGCTCTGGGCGGGGCCAATCGGCACTCTGTGGTCTGTGATTGGTTCTTGGGTACAATGCTCCGCCTCAGGGCGGGGCCTGGAGCTTCTGCTAGGGCGCTCCCGGCCCGCCCCTCTCTGAGCTCAGTGGACTGGGGCTCACAGATCAGCGGCCTCTCTCTCTGGTCCGATCTGAGGTCGCCCCGCCAAATCTCGGGGCCCCCAAAGATGGTGCAAGGTGAACTTCAACTACAGCCCGGAGCAGGCGGACGAGCTGAAGTTGCAAGCTGGGGAGATTGTGGAAGTGATAAAGGAGGTGAGGGGACGAGGTGATGATGAGAGGCTTTGGACGGAGGTGCTGGAGGGCTGGAGGTGCTTGAGGTGCTGGAGCGCTTGCGTCCCCAGGGAGATGTGTGAAGTGAGGGTGTGGGCGATGGGGATGGTGAGGGCGCCAAAACGGGAAAGTGAGGGAGCAAAGGAGGAGGTGGGCATTGGGCAGAATCGGGGCAGAAAAAATGGTGGAAGAATTCTCGAAAGACCCTGGGGCAGAACCAGATGGCCCTGCGTCCTCCTCCTCCCCAGATTGAGGACGGCTGGTGGCTGGGGAAGAAGAACGGGCAGCTGGGAGCCTTCCCATCCAACTTTGTGGAGTTGCTGGACAGTGGGCCCCCAAGTGAGACCTGCACCCTGTGACCCCGAGAACCCTTGTGACCAGACTCTGGAATCTCCAGTGACCCTCCCGGTGGCCCGGGCCTGTGATCCACACATCCTGACCCTGTGACCCCTTTGACCTCTCCCACGATCTAAACTGAATTAGCAAGCCCCCTAACTTCACTGTCCCCACCAGGCCTCGGGAACCCAGACATGCCTTCAGTCAGCCCCAGTCCCCAGCGGCCTCCCAAGGTAAACTGGGTGCGGTGGGCACAGGAGTGGTGAGTTCCTCTTGGGGAGGTGGAGGCTCAGCTTCTTCCACCCTCCCCCTCCTCCATTAGCTGAGCAGTCTGACCTATGACAGCCCTCCAGACTACCTGCAGACAGGTGAGCACCCAGCCAAAGGTTTCCTGGAAACCCCCTCCTGAGAGCCACCCTGACTTGGGAGAGGGGAACCCCCAACTAGGCTGATGGGGGAGGGAGCGGCTGACTGATCCGAGGAGAGGAGTTGGCTTCAGTGGACTGACCTCCCCTCAGTCTCCCGCCCTGAGATCTATAGGGTGCTGTTCGACTACCAGCCTGAGGCCCCAGATGAGTTGGCGCTGCGGAGAGGAGACGAGGTGAAAGTACTGAGGAAGGTAGGAAAGGCGCAGGGCAGGGGAGGCGGCCCGGAAGGGTGCGTGAAGAAGCGGAGGCACCCTGGAAGGAAGGAGCTTGGGGATCTGGCTCCCTTCCCCATGGCCTCTTGCTCTCCCAGACCACAGAGGATAAGGGCTGGTGGGAAGGAGAGTCTCAAGGCAGAAGAGGAGTCTTTCCAGACAACTTTGTGCTCCCCCCACCCCCAGTGAGTATGGAGCCAGACACTCAGGTAGGGGGGTGGGGTGTGCTGCTCTGGACAAAGTTGGGGGTCGTGGTGTTTAATGGGCATTTAGTTCGCCCCTAAATGAGGGTGAACTTAGAAATGTGGGGACCCTTCTTCAGATTCTGATAATTTTCTTCTTCACAGATCAAGAAGCTGATCCCACGGAAAGTGGCATCTCGGGAGTCAGGTGGGTGCCCAGGAAGCCTGGGAGTTGTGTGGGGGGGGTGGATTTTGTTGTCGGCGGGGGTCGGGGGGGGGCTCACCAGTTTAGTTGCCCATCCGTAAACACCCATAGCTCTCCAGTGGTTCAGTATTATAGCCCCTTAGGAGCTACCTCTATGTGAGTTAAGGACCTGGTAGGAATGTGTGCAGATCAGTGTGTAGGAATCAGTGTATTACTGTGTTCATAATTTTTTGTGTGTCTTGAGAATGTGGCTATCAGCGTGTTTAGATTCATTTCCTTTCTTTTTTAAATTTTTTTTAATGTTTATTTTTGAGACAGAGAGAGACAGAGCATGAACGGGGGAGGGTCAGAGAGAGGGAGACACAGAATCTGAAACAGGCTCCAGGCTCTGAGCTGTCAGCACAGAGCCTGACGCGGGGCTCAAACTCACGGACCGCGAGATCATGACCTGAGCCAAAGTCGGCCGCTTAACTGACTGAGCCGCCCAGGCGCCCCATAGATTCATTTCCTTTTTTAAGGAAAGGTATGGATCAATGCGTCTGCGTCTATGAGACAATGTGTGTGTTCACACGTCATATAAACGTGTCAGTGAATAGTTCTGTTGGGGTTATTTTATTTATCTTTTAATGTAATATTTCACGCAAAACGTACATATGTGCTTTAAACCTCAACAATGGACTCCCGTGAACATTCGCCATCTGTCACCAAACCCAAGAACTAGAATATTGCTAATAGTTTGTGTGTTCCTTTTCTTTCCCATTCTGCTACCTACCCCAAAAAGGTAACCACTATCCCGAATTTTGTGTTTATAATTCCCTTGAGTTTTTAAGTTTCCTTACCTATGTATGCGCCTACATAATGTATTGCTTAATTAATTTTTGCTTCTTTTGAGCTTGATAAAAATGATATCTTGTTTATAGTCTTCTGGGAGTTGCTGTTTCCAATCACCATCATATTTCTAAGATTAATCCATGTTGTATGTAGATGTAAATTCACTAATTTTCCTCTGCTGTATAATATTCCTTGCAGGGAATTTACCACAGCTTCTGTATGTATCTGATCGCCTGATGTTAGACATTTTCATTATTTCTAGTTTTTGTTACAACAAATAGTTCTAACATTCCTGAGCCTCTGTCCTGGTGTGCACGTACAATAATTTCTCTAGGATATAATCCTAGGAGTGGCACTTCTAGATTATAGGGTTCGTGAATGTTCAGTTTTTATGACATAAAGTCGCTTTGGTTTTCAAAGTGTTGTACACTTTAATATTCCACCATCGGTGTATGAGCTGTATGAGATCCTGTTAATCCAAATCCTCTTTAACAGAGGTATTATCACCTTTTACTTGTGTGTGTGTGTGTGTGTGTGTGTGTGTGAATCTAGTAGCTACAAAAAGCATCTCCTTTTGGACTTAATTTGCATTTATTTCCCTGGTTAGTTATAATTAAAGAAAAATTTTTTTAACGTTTATTTATCTTGGAGAGAGAGAGAGAGCATGAGAGGGGTAGGGGTGGAGAGTGAGGGAGACACAGAATCCGAAGCAGGCTCCAGGCTCCGAGCTGTCAGCACAGAGCCCGACGCGAGGCTCCAACTCACAAGCTGTGAGATCATGACCTGAGCCGGAGTTGCTCAACCGACTGAGCCATCCAGATGCTCCTCCCTGGTTAGTTATAATTAGTTGGAGTTCTTTATATAAACTGAATACCAATCTTTTGTGGGTTATATGCCTTACAAATATTTTTTCTCATTGTGGTTTATTGTCTCTTTTTGTATAATGGTGTTCTTTGATGAGCAGGAATGCTTAATTTTAATGCAAACATATCAATCTTTAATGGTTAGCAGGTTTTTCCTTGTCTAAGAAATCCTTCCTGCTCCAAATTCAGAAAAACAGTCATATATATATATATATATATTTTTTTTTTTTTTTAATGTTTGTTTATTTTTGAGAGAGAGCGTGAGTAGGGGAGGGGCAGAGAGAGAGGGAGACACAGAATCTGAAGCAGGCTCCAGGCTCTGAGCCTTCAGCACAGAGCCTGACACAGGGCTGGAACCCACGGACCGGACTGGGAGATCATGACCTGGGCTGACATAGGACACCCAACCAACTGAGTCAGCCAGGCACCCCTTCTTCTTTTTAAGCTTATTTCTTCTTTTTAAGCTTATTTTATTTAGAGAGAGAAAACATGAGTGGGGGCGGGGAGCAGAGAGCAAGGGAGAGAAACAATTCCCAGCAGGCTCTGCACTGTTAGTGAAGAGCCTGATGTGGGTCTCGACCTTACAAACCGCCAGATCGCGACCTGAGTTGAAGTCCAAGGCTTAACCAACTGAGCCACCCAGGCACCCTTCATTTATATTTCTTTAAAACATTTGAAGTGTTGCTTTTTAAAGTGCCTTCATCTCTGTAGCTTTGATTTTTTTTTTTGAGTATTTTTATTTGTAAGAAATTTTCTTTTAATTTATTTTTTTAATTTACATCCAAGTTAGTTACCATATGGTGCAACAATGATTTCAGGAGTAGATTCCTTAATGCCTCTTACCCACTTAGACCATCCCCCCTCCCACAACCCCTCCAGTAACCCTCTGTTTGTTCTCCATATTTATGAGTCTCTTATGCTTTGTCCCCATCCCTGTTTTTATATTATTTTTGCTTCCCTTCCCTTATGTTCATCTGTTTTGTATCTTAAAGTCCTCATATGAGTGAAGTCATATGATATTTGTCTATTTGTCTTCCTCTGACTCATTTGCTTAACATAATACCCTCCAGTTCCATCCACGTAGTTGCGAATGGCAAGATTTCATTCTTTTTGATTGCCGAGTAATACTCCATTGTGTATATATACCACATCTTCTTTATCCATTCATCCATCGATGGACATCATCCATCGATGGGCATTTGGGCTGTTTCCATACTTTGGCTATTGTTGATAGTGCTGCTATAAACATTGGTGTGCATGTGCCCCTTCGAAACAGCATACCTGTATCCCTTGGATAAATACCTAGTAGTACAATTGCTGGGTCGTAGGGTAGTTCTATTTTTAATTTTTTTGAGGAAACTCCGTACTGTTTTCCAGAGTGGCTGCACCAGTTTGCATTCTCTGTGGCATTGATTTTTAATGAGTGACCCAATTAGAACTTTTTCCATATGGACAAGGAGCTATTTCAGCATCGTTTATTATTTTCCGCGTGATTTTTACCCAGCTTTTATAAAATTTATTTCTAAATACCACAGATTTTTTCTTGTGCCTTTTATTTTTATTTTTTTTCTTGTGCCTTTTAAAAAATTAGATATTCTTCTGTTTATTTTGGAATATAGAAATGCATTGATTTTCATATATTGATTTTATAGCCAGCCACGGTGCTAAACTCTTATTATTTCTAATAGTTTATCTATGGATTCCTAATAAGTTTTCTTTGAAGACAGTTATGTCATCTGTGACTAATGACAATTTTGCTCTATCTTTTCTACCCCTTATGTCTTCATTTTATTTTCCTATTTTCCTATAGTGGCTAGGGGCTCAATACATTATTGAATAGAAGTAGTCACATTGAGCATCATTACTATGTTCTGATTTCAAGTGGAATGTTTCCAAACTTCTCCTTTAACAACGATTCTATTTCTAGTTTATTTAGAATATTTATCAAGAGTATGTGTCGAGGGGCATCTGGGCAGCTCAGTCAGTTCAGCACCCAACTTTGACTCAGGTCACGATCTCGCAGTTTGTGAGTTCGAGCCCCGTGTTGGGCCCTGTGCTGACAGCTCAGAGCCTGGAGCCTGCTTCGGAGTCTGTGTCTCCCTCTCTCTGCTCCTCCCCCACTCACACTCTCTCTCAAAAATAATCATAAAAAATCTTTTTAATTAAAAAAAACAAGTATGTGTTGAATTTTCTCAAATTGTTTATATGAATCTTTTGAAATGATTCTCTGGGTTTTCTCCTTTATTTATTTAGTTATTTTTAATGTTTTTTATTTTATTTTTGAGAGAGAGAGAGTGAGACACAGCATGAGCGGGGGAGGGCCAGAGAGAGGGAGACACAGAATCAGAAGCACGTTCCAGGCTCTGAGCTGTCGGCGTGGAGCCTGACTCAGGGCTCAAACCCAGGAACTGCAAGATCATGACCTGAGCCAAAGTCAGATGCTTAACCAACTGAGCCCACCCAGGCGCCTGGGAGAGTATGACCTCATCTTAACTTGATTACATCTGCAAGGTCCCTTTGCAACTGTTATTCAAATGGCTTGACCTTGGAACTCGGGAGGAAACCTTGCATTTTAGGAGCCTTGCACCATTAGCAGTCTAATCTCCTGGTCCCTGGGTACTGATGGCTGACCAAAAATCTGGCTAAATTCTTAAATCAGTTTTAATGAGTTATATTTGTGATTATCCATTTTATCAGTTTTCTAGTTATTTGCATAAAGTCATTCATAATGTTCTTTTATAATCCGTATCTGTACTTAAAAGTCTTTTTTCATTTCTAGTAATTTTTTCCTCTCTTTTTTCTTGTTCAGTCTCATCAGAGACTTGTTAATATATTCAAGTACTTAAAAAGACACCTTTTCTATCGTACCTTTTGTTTTCAAGGTTCATCCATTTTTCCGGCGTGTGCTATGCTTCATTCCTTTTGGTTGCCCGATAATATTCCCTCGTATGGATGTACCACAATTCATCCACGTGTTTGCTGGTGGACATTGAGGTTGTTTCTACTTTTGGGGGCATGAACATTTGTGTACAAGTTTTTGTGTTGACGTGTTTCCATTTCTCTTGGGTGTATGCCTAGGCAAATGGCTTCTGGGTGCTGTGACCGCTCTGTATTTAGCGTTGGGAGGAACCGTCAGACTGTTCGCCAAAGCGCTAGTCCCGTTTTCTGTTCCTACCAGCAGGTGCACGAGGGTTCTACTTTTTCCACATCCTCCCCAGCCCTTGTTCCTCTCCTTTTCATGATAATCATCCTAGTGTGTGTGACGTGGTTTCTCATTGTGGTTCTTCTGCTGCACCTCTCTGTGCCAGCTTAGATGTGGACTGTCTCTTCATATGTTTATTGACAATTTATATATCTTCCGGAGAAATGTCTATTTGGATCCTTTGCCCATTTTTAAATTGGGTTATTTGACTTGTAGAAGTTTTTTATTTTTTAATGTTTATTTTTTTAATTTGAGAGACAGGTGGGTAGGGGCAGAGAGAGAGAGAATCGCAAGCAGGCTCCATGCTGAGCATGGAGCCCAACCCAGGGCTTGATCTCACAACCGTGAGATCATATTCTGAGCTGAAATCAAGAGTCAGACGCTTAACCAATGGAGCCACCCAGGTGCCCCGACCTGTAGAGTTTATATATATCTTGAGCAAAGTCCCTTATCAGACACGTACTTTGCACATATTTTCTCCCATCCTGTCGGCTGTCTTTGTGCTTTCTTTTTTTTTTTTTTTTTTTTGTTTATTTATTTTTGAGACAGAGAGAGACAGAGCATGAACAGGGGAGGGTCAGAGAGAGAGGGAGACACAGAATCTGAAACAGGCTCCAGGCTCTGAGCTGTCAGCACAGAGCCCGACGCGGGGCTCGAACTCACAGACCGCGAGATCATGACCTGAGCCGAAGTCGGCCGCTTAACCGACTGAGCCACCCAGGCGCCCCTGTCTTTGTACTTTCTTAATGGTACCTTTTAATGCGCAAAAGTTTTACATCTTGATGAAGTCTCACTTCCCTATTTTTTTTCTTTGGTTGCTTGTGCTTTTGGTGTCATATCTCCGAAACCTGTGCCAAGTCTCAGGTTAAACCCCAAATCATGTGACCTCCCTTCTCTCATGGCCATGAAAGCTGCCAACTCCTGCAGCCTGACCTAGGCCACAGAGGGTCGGTGTGGATCATGCTGGCAGAGAAGGGACAGGTGCAGCCGTGGGCAAGGACGCCATCAAGCATAAATGCTTCTCGGATTATCTCATGCCTTTGGTCCATTTCCAGGGCATGGAAATGATGGTTTTGTCCAGCTTTCTAGTTGCCTTTAGAGGTGAGGATTTGTCTGGCCCTTCATTCAGCCGCGGTCAGACCCCCTGTCATTATCCACTCCTTTACCTCTGCTTTCAGATTTTCTGCTCCTTGTCTCACTGTGCTTCCTGTTTACTGGATCTCTCTGCTGTTTTGGCTGTGTTGAATCTGCTATTTAACCTGTAGTGCATTTGATTTATTTCAAGAACGCTGTTTTTCATCTCTAGCAGTTTCAGTTTTCTTTCCCCGCCCTCCCACATTTGCCTGTTTATTCCTGATGGTCCCTTCCTTTCGTGCTCATGTTGCACACAACTATGTTCTCTGACAACTCCTGTGTCTGCTGTGTGTTGTGTCTGCTGAGTCCCATTCTCAGGGGCCTCCTTTCTCGTGTGTTTTATGATTTTTGTGTGTGAGCTCATGACTCGATTCCAACCTGAGTGAGTTGTGTATGCCTCAGTAGGGGAAGATTTCTTCCAGAGAGGACTTGCCTCTACTCCCACCAGTAACTACAGGGCACCCACCAGTAGAGACCACTTCAGCCCTCTGGAAGAAAGGGCTCACTGCTGCGTAGCAACCAAGCTTGGGTTGTGTGGAGAGCCAAGGGAGACACCGTGGGGCATCTGCTCATCACAGGCCCAGGCTCAGTAGCCACAGTAGTGCTGCCCTCTCCCTACTTTTCTGGCCTCAGTTCCCTCCTTTTTTTTTTATTAGAAAAACAATTTTTTTTAACGTTTATTTATTTGTGAGAGACAGAGAGAGAGCAAGTGCGGGGGAAGGGCAGAGAGAGAGAGGGAGACACAGAATCCGAAGCAGGCTCCAGGCGCTGAGCTGTCAGCACAGGGTCCAAGGTGGGGCTCTAACTCACGAACCGTGAGATCATGACCTGAGCCGAAGTCAGATACTCAACCAACTGAGCCACCCAGGCGCCCCTCAGTTCCCTCCTTTTTAATGGACCTCCCCCACCTCTTCGAGTTCCAACAGTGCCTCAAAATTGTATCTTAAGGAGGATATAATTGTTCTCCAGTGGGAGGGCCCTATCGAGCACCTGTCAGCCGAAGTACGAGCAGCTGAAGTCAAAGCTGACATTTACTGAGCTTTGACTATATGCCAAATACTCTTCTAAGCGCCTCATGTGAAGGAAGTCACCCAGACCTCACAACAACCCTACCAGATGTATACTGGGTGGATGAGGATGCCGGGGCACAGAGAGGTTAAGTGACTTACCCAAGTTTTCACACAGCTGGCAAGTAATGGAGGACGTCAAAGCCTGGTGTCTGGCAATAGGATCCACGCTCTAGCCCACTATGCACACCGTCAGGATTTGTGCATGTGTCTGCGTGTGATACTGTGCGTGTGACTAAATGCCAGCATGTGTGCACGTGCCAGAGTGGCTGGTCGTGTGTCCACAAATATGAACGTCCCCGCGTGTGACTGTGTTCGCGCCGATGTCATCTCAGTGTGGCCTTCTCCAACCACCCCATTTAAAATGGACATTCCTGGGGCGCCTGGGTGGCTCAGTTCGCTAAGAACCTGACCCTTGGTTTCGGCTCAAGTCATGATCTCACGGTTCATGGGTTCAAGCCCCACATCGGACTCTGCACTGACAGTGCAGAGCCTGCTTGGGGTTCTCTCTCTCTCTCTCTCTCTCTCTCCCTCTCTCTCTGCCCCTCACATGCTCGTGCTCTCACTCTCTCTCTCTCTCAAAATAAATAAACTTAAAAGAGTAAATAAAATTGACATTCCTCTGCTTATTCTTCCTCAGTAATACCTGATAACTCCAACACATTGCATATTCGACTTTTGCTTATGTCTGCTTCCCCAGTAGAATATGAGCTCATTTGTTTTCGTTTTTGTTTTTTGGGGTTTTTTTGACAGAGAGGGCGCAAGTGAGTGAGGGCAGAAAGGGAGAGAGGGAGAGAGAGAGAATCCTACAAGGGGCAGAGAGAGAGAGAGAGAGAGAGAAGCAGGGCTCACCCAATGCGGGACTCGAACTCACGAAACATGAGATCATGACCCGAACCGGTCAGATGCTTAACCAACTGAGCCGCCCAGATGCCTGGACCTGAGCTCACTCTGATTGCTGTGGGAACATGCTGTGGACAGGGGGGCAGTGCAAGCCAGAGCGCAGGGTGGTGGCTGTTGGCCATAGTCTGGGTGAAGATGCCTGGGTCCAGAGCACTTAGTGGCAGAGGTGGAGACGAGTGATTGAATTCAGGACGTTTTGAAGGTAGAGCAGTCGAGACGGACCGCTGGTTTGGATGTGCAGCATAAGGGAATGAAAGAGGTCAGCGATGACTCGTCATCTGAGCAAATGGGCAAGTGCGTGAGGGGGTGTCTGGAAGAGAGGCAGGTTTGGGGGATGACAAGTCAGAGTTCAGTTTTGGGTACATTAAGTGTATGATGCCACTTAGCTCCCCAGCTAGAAACAGAGAGGGCAGTTGGACAGTGTCTGCAGCTCAGGGGCTAGAGATGAAAATGCGGGAGTCGTTGGCCTGTTGTTGCTAATTGAATCCTTCAAACTGGGTGAGGTCTCTTAGGGAGTAAATGAGATAGAGAAGACCGAGAAGTTCTACAGAGGGAGGACCGGATTGGGGAAGGTTATTGCTGTGGTCTAGGAAAAAGATGAAGTCTGACCCAGGGAGACAGCCATGGGCACCGAGCAGGAGACAGGTCTTAGAGAAGTCTGGATAGGGGCGCCTGGCTGGCTCGGTCGGTAGAGCGTGCAACTCTTGATCTTGGGGTTGTGAGTTTGAGCCCCACGTTGGGCACAGAATTACTTTAAAAAAGGAAAGAAAAGAGAGGAAAAGAAAAGAAAAGAATGGATTAAAAACGGGCAGGATATGAAAGCATGTTCCCTCCAAAGCCTTCCCTGACAACTGTCTTCTGCCAGGTGCCCCTTCAGGTTGCTCCCATGGTTCCCCATGCCCACGCGGCACGAGGGCGGTAGGCTTCCCCAGAGTTCTGAGGAGGCAGAGTCAAATGTTCATCTCCTGTCCCTAGTCCCCTGTGCACAGGACAGGGCCACCAACCGTTAGATGAACGGATAAGGGAGTGAATGGGTGCCACACTCCCTTCTTCCCTCCCAGCTCCTCTTAAGGAACCAAAAAGGATGATGCCCAAAGCAGCCCTGCCTACAGTCAAGAAGCTGGTGACAGCCCCCACTGAGCCCAGCAAACCCAAGTAAGGAGCAGGGTGGGGGTGGGGAGGGTACAAAGGAAAGGCTGCTCCCTGCCCCCCACCTTCTGGTCTGATGGTGATATGTTCCAGGCCATCTTGGATACCCAGTGGAGACAGTCAGAAGCGCCCCTCCCGAGACTCCGGTAGGTCTCGCAGCCCCCCTCCAGCGGGGGTGGGCGAGGAATGGGGGACAGGGACAGGGTGGTTGTGCTGAAGGACAGAGATGGGGAAGGACCCAGAGTCGGGGGAGCTTGTACCCCTGAGGTTCTGCTCTTCTAGGCTCCAGTGGCAGCTTCCTCAGAAGGGGTCCAGGCCACCCTGGTAGAAAGGGATCGAACACCCAGACTTCCTGGCAGCGCTCTGCCACCAGTCAGGTAAGAGGGCCTGAGACGCAGGAGAGTGAGACTGCTGGGCAGGGTCTGGTTCCCAGGGGCGTGGCGTACAAGAGGGAAGGATCCCAGGCCAAGGGGGACCTGACTCAAACTGTCAAGGTACCCAGCCCTCAACTGAGACCTGACCCGCATCACCACAGGAGGAAGAGCAGAGCAGCCTGGCAAAGGCCCCTCCTGTGAATAAAACCCCTACTCTGGACAAGACTCCCAGCCCAGAGAAGACTCTGTCTCTGGATAAGGCCCCCACTCCAGAGGAAACCCTGACTCCAGATAAGGTCCCCATCTCAGAGGAGGCCCAGATTCTGGAGTTCAAGGGCCCAGCCCCAGAGAACCCCACCCCAGAGGAGAGCCTGACTCTGGACAAGGCTCCCAGCCCACACAGCGTGACTTCTGGGGATGAGGCCCCTGCCCCAGACGTCCCACCTGAGGATGAAGCCCCTGGCCCAAAGATGGCCCTGCCTGGGGATGAGACCCCCACCCTAGAAAAGGTCTTGACCCCTGAGCAGGTGCTCTCTGCAGAGGCCTCCACTAGAGACAACACTCAGCTCCATCACTTCTCTCCGGAGCAAGCCCTGCTGAAGTTCAAGCCTCTCGTGGCCAATGAGGCTCAATCCCAAGAGGTCCATATGCCAGAGGAGCCTGACCTCTGCATGAGGACATACCCTGTGGATCAGAAGGACAGCTCCCCGTTCCAGTCTGAGTCCAAGCCAGGGTCCGTGCCTGCCCAGGAGGTACCTGGGCAGCATGAGGCTACCCAGAAGAAGGAGGCACCCCCCAAAGAGCAGGAGTCCCCCAAAGAGACAGCCCCTGTTCAAAAGAATCCTCATCCTATCAAGTCGACTCCAGACCCCCAAGAGACTCCCAGCCTACTTTCTCCGGTCCCACAAAATCTCACGGACAGCAAAAGTGACAGAGGCGATATAATGAGGCTACAGGACGAGGTGGAGTCTTTAAAAAGGTCGCTGGAGCGGATGTGGGTGCAGCTGGAGTAAGTGGGAAGGGGGAGGGCAGGGAGGGAGGCGGGGGCTCTAAGCCTGCCCAGCCCACCCCTTACCCTTGGTCTCTGTCCGCAGGAGGAAGCTGACGGACATCTGGGAGGAGCTGAAGAGCGAGAAAGAGAAGCGCCTGTTGCTGGAGGTGGGTGGGGTGCGGATCCCAGGGGGCTGGGGGCTGGCCCTCCCCTGCCCGCCTCTCCTGACGCCCTCTCCCGACTAGGTGCAGATGAAGCAGGGGACCCAGGAGTCCCGGACCCGGGGCTCCATCCACGTGCAGACGCAGACGCACTGAGGGTGGGCCCGGGAGGGGGACTACGGCGGGACCTGGGGGGAAGTCAGGCCCCGGCCACCCACGTCCTCCCACACGACTTTGAGAAACACAAGAAAGTAAACTGCGGTGTAAGCGCTCCCCTTGCCTGCCTGGTCCGTGCGGGGGCGGGGCCTGCGTGGCGGGGGCGGGACCGGCCCCCCGCGCTCCCGGCCCTCCGCATTCCTGGCGGTCTCTCCCGGGCACATCTGGCCAACATGTGGCTCCCATTACCGTTCCCAAGGCCTGCGCGCGGCTATTTTTATCCACCGGATGGCGGGGGTGGGTGGGGGGCGTCTCCTTCGGACGTCTGCCGGGTGCTGGAGAGACGGCCGGCCGGAGGGGCCCAGGCGGGGTGGGACTCTGCCTGTGGGCCCGGATTCCGGAATCCAGCTGTGCGCCAGAGGAGGGGCTGGGCGGGCCTGCTTTCGAGCCCTGACCCCTCCCAGTTGGCCCCACAGTCTGCTCAGAAGGACTCACTGGAACGCACCTCTGCTCGGACACGAAGTCCATAGCCCAGCTCAGGCACACACGGTTAACATTGGGGCGAATAGTGCCTTGGTGTCGGGGTCCCGGGGCCTGATGTGTGCGTGCGTGCGTGTTTGTGTGTGATTGCCATGATGCATGATCACAGAGCATTTGTAGGGATGGGGGCAAAGTGTGCCCACGCCTTCGGCGGGAAGGAATGCATCCGTGAGGAAGGAATGCCAGTGATAACTTGTTCTTTGTGCGTGAGGCTGTGAGGTGGTGGAGTGTGTGTTTTTGCAGAGTCTGTGAACTGAATGCAAGCATGTGTGCTGAGGTGTTGGGTGGGTAGATGGAGGTGGTCAGCCTGGTGAAAGAGTCGAGGAGGGTCTCAACCCAGGGGCCCCCTGCAGGGCAGGAGCCTGGGGGATCTTGGGGGCAGGAGTAACGGAGGGAGACTGACTCACTGAGAATGCAGTTTTCATTGGTCACTTCATCTCTTAACCGGTCCTCAGAGAGAGGCTGGGGATCCTGTGTCCTGTCGTCCCCCACGGGCTTTCTGGCAGGACTGGGGGTCCCGGAAGGTGGGGATCCATGCGCAACAGCACTGAGGAAGCTGTGGGGGGTGGGGCCTCCATAGCACCGCAGGCAGGGGCAGTTCCAACGTCCTGGGGCAGCTCTGAGTTCACGCCCCTGACCAGTACTCAGAGTGCCTCGCAGCGGGAGCGGGACGGGTCAGTAATAGTGCATACGACCCAGGGTGCCTGTGGCCGTGGAGCTGGGCCCCAGCGTGCCAGTACCCAGCAGGTCCGGCTGTCCGGTGCGCCAAATCTCCCTCAGGATCCGCTCGCGCTCCTCCAGGCGCTGCGCCCGCTCCAGCTCCTCCGCCGACGTGAAGACGTTGACGCTCAGGGGCCCGTCGGGTTCGGCGGACAGCTCTGGGCCTGGGAGCGTGTCGTCGGGGCCCAGCCTCGTCACCGTGTCCTCTTCGTCCTCATCGTCGTCCTCCGGCTCCAGGGTGCTGCTGCGGGGGTCCCGGCGCGGAGCAGGGGCCCGGGGCCGCGGGCGGGGCGCACAGGAGATGCTGATGACTAGTAGGCACAGCGTTAGCAGCAGGCCAAAGCAGACTCCCAGCACGAAGTAGAGGCCAAAGCTCTCGGGGTTAGCTGGGGGTCAGAGGGCAGAAGTCATGCAGGAGCCCTGACTCCCCATTCCATTTAGGGGAGCTCCCCCCGCTTCTAAGTTTGGGGGCCAAGGACAGTACTCCTTATTTGAGAGAGTAGGTAGCCGCCCTCGGGCGGTGGGGGGGGGGCAGGGAGGTGGGGAGGGAAGGGGTGGAGTGGGGCCTCAGAGGAGCAGGGAGGGGCCCATGCCCCCCGGGGCCCGCCCTCACCGCGAATGTGTGCGTAGGCCGCCAGGCTGTTGCTGAGCAATTCCATGTCCCTTCGGGGGGCGTCCATGCTGCGCTCCGGGGGTGGAAGGGCAGCCCCCCGGCCAGCCTGCGAGGTCAGCAAGGTCAGATCCCAATCCCCAGCCTAGAGCTGCCCCTACCCCGCTTCCTCCGGGCAGCTCCTCCCTGGAAGAGCAGCCCTAGGGCCCACCTTGGCGACAGCAGCTCCCTAACTTCGTTACAGACCTCGGCCCGGCCGGGGGGACCCTTTCCCAGGGCGCAGACTCCCCTCTAACTGGAGGGGTCAGGGGAGTGGGCCGCAGAAGACTCCGCCCCCTCGTCGGGTCTCCAAATGAGGCCCGGCTTCGACGTCCCGGCAGTGGGATGGAGGAGAGAGACGCGAGCGCCTTCCCCACTCCCAGGGCGGGCTCCCGGCAGGGGAAGCCGCCTCACTCTCCCAACCAGCCCGCCCCGCGGGGACCCACCGGCCCGGAGGCCCCGGCTCACTCACCGTCAGCGCCCCGCTTCCCCGCTGCCGGCCCCGGCGCGTCCGGCCGCCGCATACACCCTGGACCCGGCCGCTGCCGCCCCGTCCGGTCCCGGCCGCCCCGCCTGCCCCACTCGGCTCCCAGGCCGCGGCAGCGCGGGCCGGACACGGGCCGATGGACCAGCCGGCGGAAAGTTTCCTCCGAGGAAAGAGGCGGGGCGGGGCGGGGCGGGGGGAGGCGGGGAGGAAAAGGGCCGGGAGAGGAAGGGGAGAGGAGCGAGCGACTGGGAGGAGGGGGAGCGAGGCCCGCGGGGCCGCCGGCTCCCCCACAGGAAACCGCTGGGGAGGCCGGTGGCAGCGTCCCGCCCCCAAGCTACCAATAACAACAATAATAGTAGGATGAAGTTCTGCCTGGGTGCCAGGCAGTGCGTGAGTGCCCTTTACGATATTCTAACAATCCTAGAACGTGAGTACCATTGTCGCCACTTGGCAGATGAGTAAACTGAGTCACGGAGTGGTTGAATAATTTTACCAAACGGTCAGGATTTGAATCCACTGCTCTCTGCCTCTAGAGCCCCGGGCTCTTAACCCCTCCTCTACACCTTGCTCTTCCTCCCAGGAGGCCCCCTCACCCAGGGAAGATTGCTCCTTTTCTCCAGTCCTCCCCCAGATTTTCAACTTACAACGGAGGGAGCTCTAATGCCCTCCTCCCAGGGCCCAGGCTGGGTGAGTGTGTCCAGCTGGCAGAGATCTTGTCACACAGGGTTAATGAATGTTGGAGTCCGGCTGGGAGCCAGGCGCAGGCCGGCCTTGCAGAGCCCAGCCTGGAACTTCTGGCCCCCTGTGCCCTTCACAAGAGCAGGCGGCAGTGAAGTGACGCGTTTCGCTCCCGGATAAACCTGCCGATGCGGGATGCGGCCGCATCCATGCCCGCCTGGGCGCAGGGCTCGAGGGTACCATGTGTTGTGTGATCCGCGCGTGCGGCCTGAGGCTTCTTCCTGCTCAGACTCTCAGCCCCCCCTGCTGGGCCCCCCTTCCTGTGTTGGGGCTTGGGGTGAGGGGGAGGCCTTCTTGGCGGGAGCCTCAGAGAGGAGGAGGGAAGGAAGGGGGAGAGGAAATTGCAGACATAGCTGAAGGCTCTGCCTGAGGCCTGTGGGCCAGTGACCCCCCTCTCTGTCCAGGCTGGAGACCCCCCACTCCCAGTCCTGAGCCTGGGTTCAAGCAGAGGGCAGATCTAGATGGAGAAAGGGAAGACTGGCCCCCATGGGGGTGGGAAAGGACTCCTGTGTGTTTTGTGTATGTGCGCGGAGGCATTTCTGCCCATATCTGTGTGTGTGCACGTCCATTTTCGTGTTGTCTCTGAGCATTTGTGTGGGCGTGGGTACGGCTGTGGATAAATCCATACAGCCACTCATCAGCAGATGCTGAGGGCATCTGCCCAGGACCTCCTAGTAATGGGGGTTCGGCCATAAACAGAACACAAATGTCTGCCCTCATGGAAAGGACATTACAGACATTACATGATAAAGGTAGCCTGGGTGTTAAGGCTCAGAGGGTGGTGGAGAACACCTGGAGGGCACTGGAGGCTAGGCCTGAATCCTGCCACTGCGGGATCTTGGGGGGGGGGGGAGAGTGTCCGGGCAGGAGTGGGGGCCAGCTCTGAGGCAGGAGTGTCTTGGGGTGCAGTGGAGGGTGCTTGGACTTTACCGTCAGTGTGGTGGGGAACCCTGAGAGTCTCAGGGGAGCGTCACGGGTCCTGATGTACTTTGGAGAGACCCCGTGGGCGCTCAGTGTAGCATGGGCCACGACAGGGAGAGCAGTGAGCGACTGCAGCCATCTGATCAAACAGCGCCCCGGGGCTTGGCTCGGAAGTCCCCCTGGAGGAGGTGAGGGCATCACCTTCAAGCGGTCTTCGGTCTTCGGAAGGCTTTCAACAATTCCCGCCTTGGACGTGGACGTGAGGGAAAATGTGGGGGGACGGCTTGATGTTGGGCCTGAACACCTGAGGGCGCTTCTGTGCGGAGCAGGTTTGGGGGCAGAGCTTCAGGCTAGATTGTTAGATACGCGATGTCCCCCACATACCCAGGGGAGGTGGCAGACGGGGGAAGCCGCCAGGGGTCTGGGCGGGACGCGCAGTTGAGGGCCCTCAACACCTAAGATGGATTGGACACTCGGGGAGCGGGTGGGATCACCTCTGGGGCCGGGAGGGAAGAGTAAGCCGCCGAAGCCTGAGCTCGGATGCCGCAACCTCGAGGGCTCTCGTGGAGGAGTGGGTGAGAGACGGGTGAGGTGGGAGGAGGAGTCGGCCGGGAGGAGGACAAGGGCGGCCATGCCACACTGAGCGGAGAGGCGAGGGTGAGGCCAGAATCTAGCCACTGGCTGTGGTACCGGTGGGTTTCCACGGGTGCAGCGAGCTGCAGAATGCCTCCCACCCGAGCGAACAGTGGCGCGTGCTGCGGCGGTGCTTCCGCGACCCCCCTTGAGGATGCTGTGCCTCCGATTGTGCCTCCCTTGGCACCTGTGTCTTTGTGGGGCTCCACGTGCGTGCCCCCCCCCCCCCCCGCCGGACCTATGAGGGCGGCATCGGATCAGGATACGCTCGTGTTAAGCCGTGAGCGTGCTATGCGGACCTCTGGGGATTGCTCCCTGCAGACACAGGTGTCTGTAGCTGGACTGGTGTGTGACTTGTGTGTTTGGAGTGGGTCAGGTGTGACTCGGCCCTGGGGAAGCAGGCGGCCAGGCTGGAGCAGAGTGGGGGTTGAGCCGGTTCCTGGGCCCAGAGCGCCGCCTTCCCTAGGCGGGGGTTGCGTGTGGCCAGGCTCGGCTGGGTGGGAGAAGCAGCAGCCTGGCCCTGGAAAGGTTCAAAAGCGGCTGAGGGCTGCTCGGGGCGGCCCCGGGGGATGTGCCCAAAGGCCATCCATCCCCACAGCCCTCATGCCCTCCTGGCCACCTGCCTATCTGCTTTTCGGCCTGCCTCGCGCTGCCCGCCAGCCTGGCCGCGGGTCTGCCCAGCCGCCTGCTTTCCTGTTGTGCTGCCCGGGTCTCTGCGCATGTATCACGGCCTGGCGTGCCTCCCGTCGGTCCACCTGACTTTCCGCCCTGTCTGCCGGCCTCTGACCTGAGGCCTGCCCGCTTGCGGGCTGCCTCTCCGCTTTCCTGTCAGCCTGTGACACTTGAAATTTGTCACCTTGGGAGGCACAGAGAGTGATCCTAAGATGAAACACAGGAAAGACAGGTCTTTTTTTTTTTTTTTTCATGTTTATTTTGAGAGAGAAAGAGAGGGCACGTGTGTGCACACAGAAGGGGCAGAGAGAGGGGGAGAGAGAGAATCCCTTGCAGGCTCCTCACTGTTAGCACAGAGCCTGACACGGGGCTCGAGTTCCCGGATCTGTGAGATCATAACCTGAGCCGACTGAAATCGAGAGTCGGATGCTTAACTGACTGAGCCACCCAGGCGCCCCAAGACAGGTCTTCATGGGAGGTCAGGGGACTGAGAGAAACAGACCTCTGGGAGGGATCTCAGGGGGGCTGGCGTTTTCAAAGCCCCACGCGAGACACGACCCTGCCCCCTTCCCCAGTGGCCGAGCTGGGGATTGGCCTCAGCAGCTCTATTCCTGACACTGGGGCCTCCCCACTGAGGGGTTCAGGAGCTGATTAGGTCTCGGAGGAGAGAAGGTGACCAACCGATGGCTTCCTCAAACCTGCCCAGCCCTCTGAACACCCTTTAGCCCTGGGACAGCTGCTGGGCAGAGGGCACAGTGGAGTTTGCACAATGAACAGTAACAGTTATGGGTACGAGTGCCCTCCCGGTAGCTGGTACTTGGCGAAGTGCTATGTGCACGTTCACCTTCAGATCCCCCGGTAACCGTGTGTAGTTTGTAGCATGATTCCCATTGTACAGAGGAGGAAAGTGAGGCTCAGGTCAAGCACGTGTGTGTGGTCATGTGGCTGTCAGGGGTGGGGTCTGGACGTGAGCCCAAGCTCCCAACCAGCCTTCCACGGGGCGGTTTTAGGTCACGGTTCTCCACCCAGTCAGGCCCAAAGCCGCCTTTTCACCATATTTTATGTTGCTGCTTTTATGCCCCTGAAACGAAACTTATGGCTAATATACCCACCTCCACATCTAATTAAAAATACAACGTAATATAAACGAAAGGTAATGATCTGTGTTTGTGACAGGGTCAATTGCCGGGCAGGTGACAGCTCTGAGGCACTGGGACATTGCGGTGGTGTCACGGAAACGGTGAAGGGCTCTTGGTAAAGTTCTGAACAAGACCGAGTACCGATTTCCTCCACTTTTACACGGGTTGCGTTCCCAGAAGATTCAGTGTATGTTATGTGTCTGCCAGTCCTTTGTGTTTATGTATAAGAGGGAGTTAGATTCTTGGCTCTGGTCATTGTAAACAACTTTTCACTCATGTGCAGGATGTGGAATCTGCCTGCCTTGTGGGGCTGTCTCCGCATCCCCCCCCCCCAAATGCCAGCAGCACCCCTGTCATTCTGATAAGCTCCCCCCAACTCCCTCGCCCCCACACAGATGCACAGCAAGGAGTCCTGCCCTCATGGAGCTCAGCGTTTGAGGAGGGAAGACAGATATAACTAATAATCCGATACAGGATCTGATACGAGGCTGTGATAAGCCCAGTGGAGAAACACAGAGCAGGGTGAGGGGTTAGAGAAGGCCACATGTTCAGGAACAGCCTCTCTGAGGAGGTGACATTTTGAGCAGAGGGAAGCCAGGGAAGGGGCCATGTAAGTATCTGGGGCAAGAGGCTTCCAGAAGTAATAGCCTATACAAAGGCCCTGAGGTGGAACCGTCCTTTGGGATCAGCAAGGAGCCCAGTGTGGCTGGCACAGGGAGTGAGGAGGGGTGGGGGGCCCACAGGTTAGAGGGAGGCCAGGCGTAGAGCCCTGTGGTGTGGAGCTAAGACACAGACATCTGGATGTTATCCTGCATGGGATGGAAGCCATCAGAGGTGTCAGCAGGAGGGGGACAAAATCGGACTTCCCAAAGGCTCATTCTGGCTGCCGTGTGGCCCTTGGGCTGTTGTAGGGGCAGGGTGGGAGCGGGGAGAGCAGGAAGCAACAGGAGGGGCTGGGAGAAGTGGTCAGATTCTGCCTGGCTGGTGACAGGATTAGCAGTGGGTTAGGACTGCAGGAGGGGCAAGAAGTCAAGGCAAGGCTGGTTTTGGAACCTGAGCAACTGAGCCACCGAGACTCCATTCCCTCCTTTCCCCACCTCAGAGAGCTGGGCAGCTCCAGTCTGCCTTCCCTGATACGCTGGAGACTGCGAGGTAAAGCTGATAGAAACTTCTCAGTTCTTGTTGGACTTCTCAGGAGCAGAGGAGGCTGTTGATCGCCATCCCCCCCCCCCCCCCCACCTTTCTGGTACCTTCCCCTTCCGTGGCTTCCAGGGCTCACAATAAAAACGGAGGAGCCATCTGATAAGTTTAGATCAACGAACCAACAGTTCTGGTGCGCGAGCTGCACGCCAAGCCAGTTCTAGGTGCGGGGGACACGCTAGTCAGCAAAACAGAGTCCCTGCCTGTGTCGGTGAGTGGAAAGCCTGATCCATGCGTGTGCGCAGGAGACACCTGTTCACGGAACTGAGGCTGATCAGGTGGGGGGACAGAAAGGAGGCGGACATGGGGACGAGGCCCAGGCGCGGCCGCCGGCAGAGCCAGAGTGCGGCAATGGCGCGCTGGGGGCGGGCGTGTCTTCTGGCCGAGCATCCGGACAGCTCGACAGCCAAGTTATGGGTCAGGTGAGACGGGGGAAATGTGTGTAGACTTGGGAGTGACCAGGGAGGTGGGGGCCACTGGGCTGCCGGGTGGGCGTGGTGGAGGGTAGGGGCGAGGGGCTGGAGGCGGCTCTGAGTACCTGCAGAGACCCAGGGCCTTCTCACTCTTGCCGTGTGGATGCTTGACTGGGAGGGGGCTCCTCGGCGTGGAGCTCTGCTCCTCTTGTGTGCGGGTTCCCCAACATAGAAATGCGTCTTCCGGGGCACTGTGGTGTGCCGAGGGAGGGGCCGGCCTACCTCCAGCGTCACCGCTCCGTGCTCCATCCGCAAAGTCTAAATTCAGACAAAGGAAGGAAGGAAAGAAGAAAGGAAGGAAGGAAGCCCCGTGGCTTCCTATGGAAGGGAGCGAGAGGGGAGGGCAGTGCAGGAAAAGGCCTGCCTGGCCCTTCTTACCCCAGTTGCCCTGGACGGGCCTGTGGGCGCATGGGCAGTCTGGCTGGCCAGGTCCCCCCAACCCCAGGTGGTCGCTCCCACATCACTACTCTGTGAGCCGCGGCCGCTCCGGGCTGCCTCCTGCCTGCACGGGTCCTGAGCAGGCCAAGCAGGGAGAGCCCCCTGGGGCACTCGGTGGGGGTGCGCACTAGTGGGTCGGAGACCGCCTGGGGAGTTCCGGTCCCCCATCCAGGCGGTGGCGCTGGTTGGGCGACTGGGGGTAGGGGTGCTGTCCTGGGTTGGAGGGGGGGGCGGGGAGCACAGACACACAGGTGAGAAGGGCAAGAACAGCAGACAGTACAGGCCACACCGGCTCCAGGTCAGGAAGTTTTATTGCTGACATGCAGGAAGAGTCCCCGTGTAGTACAAAAATATGTCTTTATACAAACTTTTTTGTGACTTTTTCTGTTTTGTTTTGTGTCTTTACGACAGGACCTCCCCTTGTGTGACGCCCAGTGAGGGCCGGCCCAGCCTCCTCCCGTTTGCTTTGACACAAACCCAATCAGACACGTGGGCTGACCCGGAGGCCCAGCCGGTCTGATAAGGCCCTGCAGACCCGGAGGGTATTGCTTTGAAGAGGAGGGGAGAGCCGACACGTGGCCAGAAGGCCCGGAGGGTCTGGGCAGGGGCCCGGCTGAGACCCTCACAGGAGGACAGTCCCAGGGGCTGGGAGCCCTAGGCCAGACTGCATTTCTGCTCCCTTGGGAGACTTTTTGAAATAAATATAGAAAAGAGGACATCCCCTGCCCCTGCAGCACAACGCCCTGGCTCTCAGCCGCTGGCCAGCCGATAGAGGCAGGGCTTCGTGCTCAGGGGGAGTAAGTGCTGGGCTCAGGCGGGCTCCCACAGACCCACTGAGGCAGAGGCATGAGGCGCCCAAGTGCTGGGATGGGGGCATGGGGAGGAAGGGGCATGGGCGGCCCTGCTACTGCTGGCAAGAGGTGGCCCCATTTTTTCCAGATGGGGAAACTGAGGCACAAGGAGGTTTGGGAACTTGCCCAAGTCACTCACAGTGAGTCAGCTTTTGGGGGGGGGGCGGCTCACACTCTGGGAAACAAGGTCACACAGGCCGCGGTCACCTCCCCATTGGGGAACGAGAACAGACAGGAAGGACCTGAGGGGCCCAGGGCTGCCTGGAAGAGCACACTCAGCCTTTCCGGGGGTGCCTGGAGGGGGTAGGCCAGAGGAGGGGTCTTTGCTTGGCCCTGGGCAAGGCCAAGTCCAGTGAGGGAGAGCGGGAGGGAAGGGCATTCTGGTGAGAACAGTGTTCTGGCAAGACGGGCATCCACTTCAAAATCTCGGCTCAAAAAGGGCAACAGGCCTGTTCTCAAGCCAGGCAGACCCCCCAGGCCCTGCAGCTCTCCCCACAAGCCCCACGGCCCACATGAAGGGGCCTGGCCAGGGTCTGCTGGGAGAGACACCCCATCCGTTATGGGGGAAGAACAGGAGGGGAGATGTCCCCACCGCTCCGCGAACACAGAGGGGTGTGGGGAGCAAGAGGGCGTGCGGGCAGGGCCCGTCTGTCCACGGCCAGCCCGGCACGCCCCTCCCCGCCCGCCCACCAGGCACCCCTTTCACATCTGTCAACGTCACCTCGGTACCACGGTGAGGGGTGCAGAAGGAAACCAGGGTTAACGCGAGGGTGTACAGCACCTCAGAGAAGCTACTGAGATGGGAGAAAGAGAACCAAGTCTAGAAAGGCCTCCCCATCACCAGAAACAGGAGGGACCGGTGGGCTGGAGGTGGGGGGGCCGGCAAGAAGGGGCTTCTGAGCCTGGGGGATGAGGAGGGGGCCCATCTGTGGGCGGTGGACTCCCTGCTGTCCAGCCAGGTAGGGGGGGGCGGGGAGTGGCCATGGGCAGAGCCACCTAGAGATGGGAGAGAAGTTGGTTTCAGTACAAAAATAAATATATCTGAATTCTGCTTAAGATGAGGTGAAGGTTTTCCAAAGCTTGGACTGAGGGGCCCGGGGTCAGAAGGGGAGGGATGGAAACAGACTGGGGGTGGGGGGGGCCGGGGAGGGCGGTGGGGAGTGGGCGTTCGTTTTGGGAGCCAGCAGCGAGCTGCGCCTTCAGCTTATTTGTCTGTGGGGGGACAGCCGCCCCGGCCGGGCCGCTGGGCGGTGGGCGGGCTCCCTCCTCCTCCCTCTCACTCAGTCCAGAGACAGCATGGTTAAAGAGCCAGAGGTAGATTAAAACGTCATGATTAAAAGCAGATTAGTTATCTAGGCTTCTCAGATTAAAAAACCAAACAATCAAGCAATCATTCCCAAGGTAGCTTCGTGGTACCTCTGCTGACCCCCTGTGTGACCTGCGCTGTCCCTGCCCCGTCCCCGCCGCGGCCTGGGAGAGAGTTCGGGCCGCCTGCCGGGGGGCCGGGGAGGGGGGGGTGCCGGGAAGAGGTTGGCGGGTGGTGCTGGCGCCCTGCCCGAGGGGGCTACTTGCGCAGGTAGCGCTGCGCCAGGATGGCCGCGTCCAAGGGGTTCATGGGCTGCGCGTCGTGGCCCAGCCGCCGCACGGGGGGCACGCTGCCGAACTGCCGCTTGGGCACCCAGCTCCGGGCCTCGTGTACGGAGCTCTTCTCCTCGGCCAGCAGCAGCTGCTGCCGCATGTAGTTCTCAAACTCATACTGGGAGCACTCCTCGGTCACCTTCGCCTTCGGGCAGAGACAGAGAGAGAGAGAGAGAGAGAGAGAGAGAGAGGTGGAGGGGGAGAGAAGAGCAGGGAGCCTGTGTTAGGTGACTCGGCTCCAGAGGCTGCCCTCCCCAGGCAGCAGCCCCTTGGACTGCGTCTGCCCGGGTGGCCCGCAGTTTGGGTCCCCGAAGCCCTCCACCCAGCCTGGACCTAGCCTGCTGGCCGTCCTGGGGGTCGCCCCAGCTGAAGCACAGGGCTGGGGTGTGAGCCGGATTCCCCCCTACCCCCACCCCGATCCTAACCCACTGACCTTGGGAGAGGTCGCATTACCTTCCTCAGCTGTGAAGAGGGGCAGGAGTCCCCCCCTCAGAGGCGGTCTCGAGAGGCCGGGGGGGTGGGGGGCCCATACAAGTCAAGTGCTAAGAGGGGTCTGGGGCTGGGGGCTCACCACCTGGGTGAGCCTGGAGCACCCAGGCAGACGGTAGCAAACCGAAGTGGTCCGTCCCCATGCTGGTCATCACACGGGGAGGGCAGGGCTCTGGACTGGAACTTGGGGTCAAGTCTCAGCTCCACTACTTCTGAGCTGTGTGACTGGGAAGATTAGTTCACCTCTCTGAACCTCAGTTTCCTCTTTCGTGAAAGGAGGATAAGGACACGGGCCGCCCGGGCCTGTGGGGACGACCCACTGGAATGCACTGGGGGCGGTGGCACCTAGGCGGGGCAGGGCCTGCGACTCTCTCCTCAAGGGTCAGTGGGCTCCCATGCTGTCCCAGGAGGCTCCTCCTGCAGTGGGGGAGTGGGGGGTAGGGAGGGGCCTTACGGCAGCCCTCCCAGGGCTCACCGAGCCCTGCCCTCCAGGGGGCACCCTAAGATCACCTGCCAGCGGCTGTCTAGGGCCCTGGTTTCTGCCCCCACCCAGGCCCGGCACTTTCTCCAGTGCAGGGAGCAGGAAATGAGAGAAAACTGGGAGAAAATGAATCATCTGGAAAGGGAAGAGCAGAAAGGCTGAGAGAGAGAGAGACTCTGTGAGTCAGAGGCAGAGAAATGTGGCTGTTTAAAGGGCCAGCACACAGCAGGGCCAGGGCTTGGGCAGCAAGAGGAAGCTGAGAGAGGGCCAGGCGGGGCCCCCACCTCCACTGCCCCACGGCGCTCTTGCACGGCTGCCAACCGAGCCGGATGCAAGGCAGGCCCCAGGCAGCTCAGACCGAGGACCTAAGTGTCCTTTTCCTACGTCAAAGGATGAGGCTGAGGCCACGGCGGCCTTGTGGCCTGCCGGGAGCTGCCATCTCTGCCCCGGCCATGCCTGTCCTCCCGGGACGCTGGTCCCTTGGGACTGGGTAATGGCCCATCTGGCCTTCCCGACTCACCTCCTGGGAGCTGTCTGCATTGCTCATCTGGTCGTCGATGTCAGGAACCACTTGCAAAGGCCCGCTCAGAGATGACAAGGACTGCCTGCAGGGGACAGACGAGTCGGGCTGGCCGCGGGCAGCCCTGGCCCCTGCTCCCCAGGCCTGCTGGCCGGAGCCCAGAAAGGCCAGGTCCCCACTGCTCTGAGACAGACCTGGGGGGATCACAGCTCAGCAAGTTCTTGACATGAATGACCTGTTCCCAAGCCTCAGTTTTCTCATCCAATAATGGGGGAACATCTCTACGTCACAGGCTGTCAGATAATGCCAATCCCACAGTTGGTATTAACTGGCATGCAGGAGATGCTCGACCCTGAGTTCTGCCGGCACACTTCCAATCTTGCCCATGGGGAAAATCTGGAAACCTGACTCTGTCTGGCAAAGAAGCAGGCTCAACCTCAGGCTGCTTTTCCGAACGGGATGGGCAGTGCCTAAGGCCGGGCAGAACCCAGCCTTCCACTTGGCCCAGCACCTGCCCGCTTACCACGATGCGATGATGGCACTGAGGGCCTCCAGGACATCGGCCGCGGCGAGGCGCTGCTGGGGGTCAAGGACCAGCAGTTTCCGGATGAGACACACGGTGTTCTCAGAAACCCGCCCGTCCCTGATGTGGCAGAGGGAGAGGGCTCAGGCGGTGCAGGCTGGTGCTGGGTCTCTGTGACCCACGACTCCAAGTCTCACTTTGTTGTTCCCGTCCCTCAAGCCTGAGGGCTGGGCCTCCCTCCCCTCCCCAGGGAGCAGGACTCACTCAGGGATGGTGTACTCGGCGGCCTTGATCTTGCGGAAGAGCTCCTGTGGGATGCTGTCGTAGAAGGGGAACTGGCCGTAAAGCATGGTGAAGAGCACCACGCCCAGGGCCCACATGTCGCTTGGCTTGCCCCGGTACGGCCGGCCTGTGGGGCACATGGACACGCACACGCTCAGCCCACAGCCGGGGAAGAGCTAAGTGCTGGGATTCCCTCAGCCTACCAGCCACCTGCCTGAAATCCCACCCATGGGACCCCTCTACCTTGTCACTCTCCCCCTCTACCTCCACGCAGGCTGATGCCCCACCTTGGAGTGACTCCCGGAAGAGAAGGGATTACATTGGGCCTTGCGAAGGCCACCCACCTGCACACCGGCCCTGCTCTGCCAGGCTGCGAGCTCCTGGGGGCTGGGCCTGGGTCTGTGGCCCCAGCGCCCAGCAAAGCAGCTCACAGAGCAGGTGGCCAGTAGTGTGTGTAGAACAAAGAGCTACCCGGTTCGGGACCAGTTAGCCATCCCACCCCAATCACTATCCCCTCACCCCAAAGCACTTAGCCCAATCTGTAAGGATCCCCTCCCTCATCTTCCCCACTAGAAGGAGGTAAGTTCTCAGATGCAGGCGCCTCTCTGCTTGGCTCACCGCTGAGCCCCGGTGCCTAGCACGGACCCAAATATTTTGCTAAAGGAATGAATATCTAGTTAACTCTCTGTGCTAGTTTCCGTCCCTGCAAAATAGAAGGGAGCAGACATTTAACTGAGCATCCACGTTGTAACAGCATTGGAAGAGATGCTTTTATTTCATTATGTCTCCATCAAACTCCATGAATTAGATATTGTCTCTATTTTTCCAGAACGAGGCACGGGGATGTCACTTGTCCAAGGCCACACGACCGGCCACAGAAGCCCTGCTCCTCCCTCTTTCGGGGCAAGCCATCCACGCACCCACCTGTGCTCAAGCTCCTCCCGTGCCAGTCACTGCCTGACCTGTTCCCGCAAACAAAACAGAACCGAGGCCTTTCAAAGTTCCCTGCCCGCCTGGTCCTTGGACAGCATTCTGTCTGGCACAGCAGCTGACTCGGCGGCAGCCCAGACCCCAGAATGTGACTCAGCCCCCCAAGGGCATGGAAGAAATGCTGCCAGGCGCCTCAGTGTCACCTCCTGGGTACCAGGCAGCGCCTGGACATCCAGGATCCCTGGATGGTCCTGAAGTTGCCTGGGTGGCCACAGACACCTTTGGGATGGGAGATGCTGGTTCTGAAGGTCTCTCCAGGCCCGCTGAGGGTCAAGCGGCTTAACCAATGGGCGTCTATGGCACCTGTGCACACACGTGTTGTTCCACGGGCCTCCTTCATCTAGTCTGTTCCGTCGTCTGCAAAATGGGACAGGAAGCCGGCCTCACAGGGCCACCTGGGGAGTGAGCGTCTCTTTGCCCTGGCTGGTGCGGCAGGCAGTTTTGTGGGGATGAGCCTCTGCCACGCTTTCTCCAAGGCTGTGTCACCCCGGCCCTGCCGAAGAGCAGCCTGGGTGACCTTGTGCGGCTGACCCCACGGTCAACTCAAGGGCAGCCCCGTTCTGGACCCTGCTCCACCATGTGGGGTCACCAACAGAGTCCGTCTGTGCTACTACTTAGTATGGCTCCAAAAAAGGCACCGGCTTGTCCTGCAGCAGCCGCAGGTGGCTCCTGCCGGGACGCCCATGAAAGAATCGGGGGCCAAGGATGCAGGGGCACCGCGGCCGGGGCAGTGTGGGCTCCCTCAGCCTGAGCCCCAGGACGTCTGCCCGGACCTGGATGGGGGATGGAAGGCCCCCTCCAGCAGACAAGCTCTCCCAGGAGCCCTGCCTGGGCAGGCAACCTTTCCCTGAGCTTCCCTTTTGAGGGAACGCTGAACTTCAAGCCCTCCTTTAGTAATGATAATTGCAGCCAATGTTTATTAGCCAGACGGCAGGTTAAGGTTAAAGGCCTGATTTGATCCCACAGGACCTTATGAAGTAGGGGCTATTACCATCCCTGGTTTATAGACAGATGTGCAGTTGGGGCCCAGAGAAGTCAGTAACTTTTCCAACATCACACAGCTATTAACCAGACTATAAACTCTACGCTGGCAAGGTCATGTTTGCCCCTTCACAGCTCCAGGCCCGATGCCTGAGGCTACGTTCCGCACACAGAAGAAAAGTGGCTGACCTTGACCTCGGCTCTGAGCCCAGAGGGCAGGACATGTAAGTAACTAATCTTCCTGCTCCATCCTCTTAACCACACGGGGAGGGGAGGCGGCGATGCGTTCTGCTTTTAACCCACGAGGAGAAGGGGGCTGAAAGCCGGGTCTCTGGTCTCTGGTCCAGGGCTCTCTCTGAAGCACTGGGCTCCTGTTTTATCCTCCAAGACTGGCATGAATCCGGAAGGGCCAGAGACAGGCCACCGGCAGCTACAGGCAGTATCTGCACACGCTAGCCTGGCATCGCTGAGCAGGCCTGACCAAGGGCCCCTTGCCCCTTCTGGGGGCCCCTTCTGCCCCCAGCCCAGTCACAGGCCCCATGTCACAGGCCAGGTTCATCATCCTGGCTCTGCCACCCACAGGGATGAGCTGGGGAGTCTCGTGGAGGGTGTCCGGGCTGGGCCGGTCCCCAGGGAGTTAGGGTGCACCGTGGTGCCTGGATCCCTCTAGCAGGGCCACAGTGACTCCAACCCAAAGCCTGAGGTCCTGGAGAGTGGCAGTGCTGCCCAGGAGGGGCCTGGCATTGCAGCAGAGGCCTCAGCTGGGGGAGGCCTCCAAGGTGTTGCAAATGCTCTGGCGGGTTACGGCAGCCTGCTCCCCGCAAGGACGTGATGGCCTGGGAAGGGGCAGCTCTGTCACCGCGAGGAGGCGTACGTGCGTGCGTGCCGGGCATGATGGCCCCGGAGGCAACCTCGGAAGCTCCGTGTGGAATGGATGGGAACTGAGGTGGAGCCCTTGGTTCCCTAAGGTTCAGAGACGCGATGTGGCAAAGGACGCAGGGGAAAGGAAAGAAAGCCCAGTCGGACATGGGCTTGGGCAGGAGGTGGCCCCGGGCTGGAGCCTCAGTTCTCCCGTTTACCATTAGCTCTGATTTTGGGCAAGAGATTTGATCTCTCCTAGCCTTTGCTCATCTGTAAAAAAAGGACTTGGAATATTTTCCTCACGGGGTAGCTGTGTGGCTCTAAACAGATAATGTGTGTCGTGTGCTTGGCATAGCGCCTAGCGCTTAGCAATACGATCAGGAGGCAGTCAGTACACAGCTGGCTTTTTCATTTTGTGTGTTATCTGTCTCAGCCCCATCAGAAAGTCAGCTCACCATCCGTGGCAGCAGGGATGTCTGTCTGCCTGTTCAATGTTGTATCTGAAGTGTCTAGAACAGGGCCTTCTACGGGGTAGGCCCTGGTAAATACGGGCGGAAGGAAGGAAGGAAGGAAGGAAGGAAGGAAGGAACAAATGAAGAGCCAACCCAACTAAGGCAGGGACAGAACAAAGGGAAAGATGTCTTTGAAATGCAAACTCATGGTGGCACAGGGTAAAGACCTGCTCAGTGGCTGCCTTTTACACTTGAAATAGGGGACGATGTTCTCGCTCAGGCCCTGCTGGTCTGCCCCACCCCCCTCCCTCTTGGAGCAGCAGCAGCCACACGGCCCTCCAGCTTTGCTCTGTGTGCCTCTGCCCAGTCACACCCCCTCGAGTGCTTCTGTATCCTTCCAACCACAGCTCCAATGTCACTTCCTCAGGAAAGTCCTTCAAGTACCCATTGTTCACACTCACAGAAATATGTTTCATTCCTTCCAAGCACTCATCTCAGAGAGTAATTAACCAGGCACCGGTGTGAGGGTCACCATCTTCCTCTCCCATAAGGCCCCAAGTTTTGCACACAGAGGGACAGTACTGGTCTGGACCGCCACCGAAGCCCCGGCACCTAGCGCACCTAGCACAGGCCTGCCCACAGACCCGCCCGGCTGAAGGAACCAACTGCTGCACACCCCGGCTGGGTGGGGGCCTCGGGGCCCGCTGCCTGGCACACCACACGTACCGCTGAGCACATCTGGGCTGATGTAGGCAGGGCTCCCCCGCTGGTCCTTCAGCAGGTCCCCCTCACTCACAAGATGCTTCCCGAGGCAGAAGTTGGTGATGGTTATCCGATGTGTCCTGGGAGAGAGGGGCAGAGAATGAACAAACCTCCGTGTCTGTACCCGCGGGCGCCTGGCTGCCCCACCTCTCATCCAGGGAACAAAGGAATCACACCCACATCTTCTTCTGCTCCCCTGGCCCCCACCGCCTTCCTACGGCTGTGTGAGCAGTGCCATCGGGGGTGCTGACACCAGCCAGCTGCCCTTGGTTGTCACCACCTGAGCTGTCCCCTGGGCATCTGAGATCAGAGGAATGAGTTGCTCTGACCAGGTGAGTGCTCCAGAAGTACTCCCGGGAACCACTGCCCCGGCTGAGCCTGGGGGCTACAGTTTAGGACTCGGAACAATTTCAGAGATTTCCCAAAACAACCTCACGTGACATCTGGTTTGGAATGACCAGAGGTTTAGTTCAGCTCCCTCATTTATACACAAAGGAAAGTAAGTCCAGCAGGGCTCTGGAATCCACCCATGGTGCCGGCTTTGTTCCCTTTTGCTGATCCCTTTGGTCATCACCCTTGTCATTGTCAATCAGCATCACAGGCAGTACTAAAACTAATGCCTGTGGAGTACTCAGCAGGTGCAGGCCCTGGCTTGCGTGTCTGCTGTGGACTGTTTGCAGTCACCCCTCATAAAAGCCTACGAGGGAGACTTTCTCTCTGTCCCATTTTCACAGATGATGCAGTTCAGGCACAGAGTAATAAAGGGGCTGGCCCAGGGTCACACGGCTAGAGAGCAGGATCCAAGCCTTGGTCTGTCTGGCTCCAGAGCCTGTACTCTGGACTGACACCAGTTGGTACCCATGTGTCCCTGACCAGTGCCCTGCCCCTGAATTTCCCTTCAGTTCCATCAAAGCTAACTCACCCCTTGTCTTGTGCTTCAGACCCTCCTCTGACCTAGAAGACCACAGAACCCCCTATCTGAGAATCATGAGTGAGAGGAGCTTAGGGCTCTGATCCTTTCATGAAGCTCGCAATGTGCACAAAAGCAAGTGGCCCAGGGAGGACGCCTTACTCCACACCTTGGCTGTGGGGGTGGGGGTGGGCAGGTAGGCAGGGGAGGGCCAGTGAGGCAGGGCGCCTCGCCCCCCACAGAGGGCTCCATGTCGGTGGCTAGGCGGAGAAGCTGGAGGATGGCAGGAAGGGCAGCCCCGAGGGGTCCTCAGGCTGCCAGGTGAGTCTCAAGGGTGAAGAGTGGGTCGGCTCAGAGGTATTGGCTGTGCGGGCCCGAGCACGGAATTCCCCGGGAGCTGTGACCAAGAGGCTGTGCGGGCCCTTCAGCTATCTCGGGGAATTCTGCTGGCAAAGGGCTTGGTACAAAACAAAGGTTAGTCTGTCCTCTGCATTCCAAACAGAAACCTCCGACTCTTGCTCTGCATACAGGCCTGCCCTGTCAGATGCCACAGAAATCTGCCTGGTGGCTCCCAGGGGCGGCTAGAGCCTGAGCGTGCGGGCCAAGGGTCTGGCCAAGGACACCACGTCAAGAAGCGGACTGCTCCAGCTCTGGACCGCCCAGGTCACTGCCCTGAACGTGGGGCTGCGCTTCGGCAAGGCCCCCATGGAGAGGAAGCACTGCGTTCTTCCCCTCTGCTCAGATGGCAGCTGGAAACGCATCCTGCAGGGGATCTCTCAGGCGCGAGGCCCTGGGAGGGGACCGCTCAGGGCAGCGTCTGGTGGGCTGGGGAGTTAGATTCCCCAGTTCCAGTCCCAGCTTGGCCATTTCCTGGCTGTGAGACCTTGGGCACGTTATTTAATCTCTGATGAAGCAAAGCTCAGTTTCCTCATCTGTCAAACAGAATATTAGCACCCACTTCCCAGGACCGTGTTAGGATGTGACAAGAAGACAGTCCCAGGGAAAGCATGCAGCCCCGGGTGTGGTGACTAGTATCCGAGTGCTAGCTGCCAGCTCGGATTATCCTTTCCTCCTCAGATGGTGGGCACGCCTGGCAGGGACTGGTCATGGGAGACCCCGGGAAAGACCCCATCTGAGGCGGCAGGCGAGGGGAGCCACACTGTGACCACAGGCCCCGGAGCGCAGTGCAGGCTGTGCTTCCCAGTGACTGTGCCGCAGGCCTTGATGTCCCCTGCGTGGGCCAGGCTGGTGGGGCCTGAGGACACCTTGTGCGGCGGGCAGCAGGGCCGGCCGACCCTACGCTGCCGAGGGTCTAGAGTCTGTCCCACGGGAAACCACACGGTCAGCTCCGAGACCTCCCGAAGCTTGGCCATGCTCCCCTGCCCTGCCCCCACCACCCAAGTCGGCGGGAGGCACCCACATCCCTGGGAGCCCCCAGACCCCCCAGGCTCGTCCTGGCAGGAGGGGGCGAGGGCAGCGGGAGCGAAGGGAGGCAGCTCTGCGTCAGCAGGATCTGCTCTGCGTGAGTCACTCTTTAGTTATGACCCTTCGGGCTACCAGTGTTTTTCTCCTTTTCTAGGAACTTGGTGTGCAACTTGCTTACCCAAAAAGAAAGGAGGAAGGAGAGAGAACCCACAGCAGACCTCATATAACCCCAAAAGGGGATTTCAGGTTCCAACCCTTGCCTTCTCTCCAAAGCAGGGTGAACTCGTCACTCCAGCTGCCTTGCAAACACTTCTCCCCGCTTCCTCCCCTGGGAGCGCTCCATTCTGCCAGAGCAGAGGCCTCCAGCTCCCTGGCTCCCTGGCTCCCTGCCTCTGCAGCTGGTGTCAGGGCCAGACCTGACGGGCAGGCGAGGGCTGGAGCTCCTCCAGGTCGGCCTTGGACTTTGCGAGGGTGCACGCAAGAGGGGCGGGCTGTGCCCGCAGACACGCACAGGGTGGGCTGTGGCGTCCGGAGTGGGTCCCTCTGCACCAGGCGCGCCGCCCCCTCCCGGAGCACCCGTGAGAGGTAAGAGGTGGCCAGAACCTCTGTCCTTCCCAAGACCCAGGAGAGGAGGATCATTAGATTAAAGACAATGCAGCCAAGACACAGGCTCTGAGCGGGGTACTGGCGCCCCTCAATCCGAGGAAAACACACACCGGCACGCACACACGTGCAGACCAGACAGACAGACAGACAGACACATATGTGGAGGAGCTGCTCTAGCTGTACTGTCGTTATTAAAGAGAGGTGTGGCCTCCTGACTACACTCCCAGAAGAGAGGGGGCCCGGAGAAGTGACGGGGGAAGCAGACCCACCACGGACACACAGAGGCCTGGAGGACTGCTATGGTTAGCGGTACAGGAGCCCGAGTGTGCCTTCCCACAACCCCCTCAGGACGCTCATTTAGAGCCAGTGCACAGTCGTGTGGAAGGCTGGAGGACACGGGCTCCGCAGCCAGATGTACTTAGGTGGTCCAAAGATGTGCCTTCTCTGGGTGAGCAGTGAGCCTGTGGTCCAGAGTGGGATGGTGACCGGGCCAACACCCCACAGCAGGCCAGGGCCTCGCCGGACTCACCACTGGTGCCCCCACCAGCCACCCGACACCCAGCAGGCCTCGTCTCCCGGGGGGGCGGGAGGAGTGAGCCGCAGGCTGTCTAGCACGGGGTGCACTTACGACGGGCCCGGCCCCATTAGGCAGTTCCACATCTGAGGCCAATCTCTACAGGGAGGTTTGGTCACCTCCACTTTCACAGATGAGGACACGGAAGCTCAGAGAAGCACTTGATCCCACAGCAGCCTCTCAATACACGGACAAATCAGTCCATAACAAATCATCAAATGAATCCCCATGGTCTCCAGGGTAACTAAGAGGGGGCGCTGGGCTCTGAGCCAGGCCTGACCCCTACGTCTGGCTCCTCCACAGCTTCCCCAACTCTCCCACCTGGCCAGGCAAGGGTTCGAGCAGCCCTAGAATTTCAGTTCCCTTCCCTCCTCCCTGTGGAGCATGACAGGGTAAGGTTTTCACTGCTTCACTTTCTCCAGCTGGCAGTCTTTACTCATCCTTCGTGAATTGACTCAGACGGCCAGAGTCTCTGCCCGCCCCGCCCCCACCCCCCCCATGGGCCCCAGCCAGTGCTTTCTGGTCGGCGCCCCATCGCACGGGGACTCTGGAACCATGTCTGTCCGCAGCATCCTCCCCACGGCATCTCAGGCCGGCACTGCAGGATCTGGTACCCCCACGCCTCCTCCCCAGAGGCCCATCTCCCTGCAGCTTCCCCTGTGACTGCCATGGCCCTGGATGCTTCACGGGGGCAATGGACCCCCGCCTGGGTGGGTGGCCCCGTCACGGAACAAATTGCCACACACACCACTTCTGCTCTGAGACTGATGCCTGCCATCTGCGAGCCCCCCCGAGCCACTGCAACACATGGAGGTGAGAGGGTGACGAGGGTGAGATGCCAGCCCAGGGAGAGTAGGGGAGGTGGGAGCCCCTCCCAGCCCTACACTTTCCTGGTCATGGTGGTGCCTGCTGGAAGTCCGGAGCCCCTGCAAGGCTGGGGCCCCTCCGCCTGAGGGGGTGACGGCCTGACGCAGGGGCCTTGTATGATCTCCCTCTGCCCGCTGACTGACCGAGGCTGCTAGGGTGAGCCACCCAGACCCCCTCCAAGGGGGAGCACCCTCTCCCTGCTGCTGGGAGTAGTGACTTCTGACCACTGAGCTGCATTCATTCCCAGGAAGCTTCCTTAGCCAAAGTAAGCCGCCCGGGCCACAGCCCTCATGCCCAGGCTGGCCCCTTGCCTCGATGTGGGACATCTGAGGCGCCCTCTGGATCTCGAGTTTTCCAGGCTGAAGCCCTGCTGTGACTGTACCACAGCTCCGTGTCTCCCCCCGCCCAATCCCACCCTCTCCCCTGAGCGCGCCTCCTAGTAACCCTCGGGAACACACATCTTGGAGTCTTTCCTGGGAACCTGACCTGTGACAAGGCCTTATTTTGTTCATCAGTCATTCCTTCAACTCATTTGTCCCTTTTGTATATTTACTGAGCACCCCCGAGGCATAGTGAATGGCCCAAAGAGGACATCTGGAGCCCTTCTCAGAGCTCCCTTTCTGTGGGCTTTAAGACTCCCCCCCTTTTTTTTTTTTTTTCTTAACGTTTATTCGTTTCTGAGAGAGAGCGCATGCACGGGGAAGGGGAAGAGAGAGAGTGGGGTGAAGGATCTGAAGGAGGCTCTGCCCTGACAGCAGTGAGCCTGCAGCGGGCTCAAATTCATACACTGTGAGATACGACCTGAGCTGAAGTCGGATGCTCAACCGACTGAGCCACCCAGGCGCCCCAGACTCCCCTTCTAAGCAAGTACCATGTTCCCATGTGGGAAACGGCAGAAGAAGCAGACACTGCACCCCCCGCCCCCTGGGATTCCTGGGGGAAGTGGGCTGTTTTGAGCCAGAAACACGGGGGCACTGTAGGGCGCTGGCAAGCTGCTGCGTGTGGCCCGTGCCAACCCCAACGTTACATCAAGAAAGAAGAAGAGAGAATCTTACCTTTTATTGAGCACCATGTTCCCAAGCTTCAGGTCTCTGTGCACAATGTTTTTCTGGAAAGCAACAGGCATGTGGTTTGTAATGCGAAGGTTAAGGCCATGGTTGGATCCAGCCTCTAAGCCGTGGGCTCTCCAGGAGTTGGGGAAGGCAGGAAAAAGCTCTATGATGTGTCTCTTTAGGCTCATGCCTTGATTTGTCAGCCACGGGCAGGTGAGGACCATCCTAAGGCTTCAACAACCGTGGGCAGGAATGGGGTAATAGGCGAACCCAGGCAGTCTCTGCCCCACCCGGGGCGGCTCCCCCAGGTTTCTCCCCTCTGGGCAGCAGCCAGTGGGGAAAACTACTCCTCTCTCTGCCTCCAGTAAATAGCCCGCTGGAAAACCAAACCACAGGCACCTGCGTGGATCTGCGCTATGAGATGAACCCTCCCGGTTCTGGCGAGCAAGCAGTGCAGGCTCAGCCTGCAGAAGCTGTGTGCCCGGGACAGGCCAGGCTCTCCTCACCTGGACCTCGGGGCGCCTGACACCCCAACCCTAGGAAAAGCTCAGAGACAGGCTGTGGCTGCCCGAGCGGGACCTCACAGTTGTCACCTTCACCGGGAGACCACAGGGCGGCCTCTCGGCGGCCGGGGAGTTGCTATGCTGCGCTCCACCAGGCTGCCCGGGCAGCACGTCCCCAGGAACACGGGCTGAGGCCTGCAGCCCTGTGCCCCACTGGGCGCACAGGTCATCCGGCCGCTTTCTGCCTGGATGTTCTGCAAAGCGCACCCGGCCGGAGGGGAGGGGCGGCAGGGGGGACCAGAGCTGCTTTCGCTGAGCAGCAGCAACAAGGGTGGACTTCTGCGGCAGGGGGACCTGGAGGCCTCTCGGTCACTGGGGCCCAGGACGCGCCGGGCAGAGGAGAAGGGACAGGCAGCGGGGCAGGGTGTCACCTGGTGCAGGGCCTCCACTACGCGCACCACGTCGTAGAAGATGACCACGGTCTCCCGCTCGCTGAGCCTCTTCTCCTTGATGACGTAGTGCTGCAGGTTGATCAGGTCGGCAGTCTTGTCGCTGAGGTCATGCGCACAGAGGCAGTCGAGGACGAGGCAGATGCGCTTCTTCATCTTCTTAACCATCCGGCTGGATTCTGTGTCCTCAACGATTTCACAGGTGCGGTCCTGGGGGGCAAGGGGGCAGACCCGGGGGCTTGGCCACAGGCCAGCAGGTTCAGGGCCAGGGGTTTGGGACTCTCCTCTGCAGCCGGATACACACACAAGAGCCTAGAACAGGCTGCACGTGTGGGGTGGTGGAGGCCCGAGGCCTGGGCAGCCTGGACCAGCGGACCGCTCGGTAATGCCCAGCTTCCTGTGTGCCAGGGCCAAGCCCAGCCAGGGGCTGGGGTGAAAGCGGCTCAGGCTCGGGTTTCACGCTCTGATGCCAAAGCAAAGGGTCTGGATCGGGGCTGGGAATGTAATGCCAAAGGGACCTCCGAGCCCAGCGTCCAGGCAGCAAACCCAGGGCCCTGGCATTCCTCCTTCCATGGCACATCCAGGGATTCCAGCCACGACCAAGGTCCGAGGCGGTGGAAGTCAGGTGTTCTGGATGTCCAAGACAACTGCTTTCACAGGGAAGCGGGACTCCTGGGCAGCCATGTAACAGTGGGTAAGCTCGGGCTCAGGCCCCAGCTCCCCCTTGTCCCAGCTGTGGGACATGGGGCAGTGCACCTCACTTTTCCGTCTCTGGCCCCTCATCTGTCAAAGGGACCTAGCACCCTGCCCTCACAACCTCACAGGTTGTGGAGAGAGGAAGACAACCCATGCCTGCTATCAGGAAGTGGGTTCTGTAACCAACATGTGATAGCAAGTTCTGGGCCCATTTTCCTTGCTGAAAAGGTGCCTCTTCTTCTTTTTTCTTAAGATTTTATTTTTTATTGTTTTCTAAAAAATCTTTAATGTTTATTTTCTTCTGAGAGAGAGAGAGACAGAGCATGAGAAGGGGGGAGGGGTAGAGAGAAGGAGACACAGAGTCCAAAGCAGCTTCCAGGCTCTGAGCTGTCAGCATAGAGCCCGACACGGGGCTTGAACCCACGAAATCGCAAGATCATGACCTGAGCTGAAGTCGGATGCCCAACTGACTGAGCCACCCAGGCGCCCTTAAGATTTTATTTTAAGTAATCTACACCCAACACGGGGCTTGAACTTACAACCCTGAAATCAAGAGTTACATGCTCTACCAACTGAGCCAGCCAGGCACCCGACCTGAAAAGGTATTTAGTAAGACAGAAAACACGGGGACTTTCACTCTATCAGCTCAGGGAGGCCCTCAGTGTCATCCCCAGCAGACTGACGCTTGCCTCCGGGGAACCCCTGGGGACTGAATATCCACATTTCTCCTTCCGAGCGGATCACACCTCTTGTTCACTCTTCCCCAGAGGCCCAGCAGTGTCTGGCACACAGATGACTCCAGAAATGCTTCTAATCACGCAGGTTCTATTATTCAAGATGACATAAAGCAGGGCCAAGCTTTGGAAGCTATCAGAGATGAAACACTAAAGAAACACAATCCCGCTCAGTTGGGTTTCATGTTCAAGGGAAGCACTCTGATTTTCCAGAGTTGTCTCTCATTGCACATCTAATAATAAACACCTTAGTGTGTTTATGTATGGGAGTGGGGGGGGGGCATTTCCCCTTTATTTTATCCAGAAAATCAAGCTGACAAGAAAATGCCAATGATAGCATGTACAGGAACAGCTCGGGCTGCACACACTCCCATTCACCTTCCCGACCTTACAAGGCGAGCGTCCATCGCTTCCTCCATCCTACAGATGAGGAAGGTGAGATGTAGGCAGAAGTGACCTGCCTGAGGTCACGCAGCCGGCATTCAGGGCTGCCGGATCCAAAACGTCTGCGCCTCCCTGCCACCACACGGCCTGTCGAGGGCCAGGTGCCTCTAGCAAGAGTGGCCCTGGCCAGCGCGTCTAGCTGAGGGCTCTTCAGAAGCTGTGTGGGGGGCCCGGGCAGGAGGCCTCCTGGGCACCCTGAACCGGGCCTTCCTCATTTCCGGAGACATGATTTCGGTTCTGCCCCGAGGACGGCTCCTTTCAGGGCACAAGGACGAATTAGTACCTTCCCTGAGGGACCTGGCACATCTGAGCGCGAGGGCACAGGGACACTTGCTGAACTAACTGGAACGCCCGGGCAGGAAAAAGGACTGTCGGCACCAGAAACAACTGGTTTCGCCGCCCTCCCGCCCTGGCCTGGCCAGCTCTCCACACGACACACCTGGGAAGAGCCCGTGGGTCTGTAACGGACTCCGTGCTTTCCTCCCTTTTGGGAACAGCGGGTCTCCTTGGAGAGAACTGTGCACTCCTGCGAGGCTGTGGCCATCGTGGCCTGGACGCCCCAGCTAACGTGGCCGCAGCCTGGCCTCCCGCCCGCCCCACCCGGGAAGTCCTGGTGCGCCCGGCTGGCAGGGCTCCCAGGCGGCCGCGCGGGCGAGCAGCTCCAGCCACACAGGCGGCCCCCGCAGACCAGCCGGGGAGGGGGTCCGGGGGAAGGGTGGGGACAGGCAGCCCCCTCTGCCACTCACCTGGAAGAGCCCGTGGTGGTGAACCACGCCATCCTGCGTGTGGAGGAGGGAAAGCAGAGAGTACTCGGTGTGTAACAGCATCTTGCCTTGCCTCTCCTCTTGGCTTTCTATTCCTTGGTCCCCCCTCTCCTCAAGGGTAAGGATCTTTAGGAAGGCACACACACAAAAAGACCAAAAAGCCAAAAAAGCCCTTACTTTACAAAGCCGAGTGACAACGGGAGGAGCAGGGGGGCTCACGTTCTGCCATGCAACACCGCACGCGCACTCACACATGCACATACGACGTGCAAGGTTTTCCGTAGTGTGACGGCAGTGTGATTCCTGCTCTGGTGGAGCCCTTCGAATCGGGCCCGCTCAGAGCGAGACTGCGTGAACCCGACTGCCTCCCGGGAAGCAGCAGCTTGTTCGCAAGCGGTGGAGGAGGGGGGCGAGCAGGCTGGCAGGACGGCCCTGGGTCCCAGGCCTCCCCCACCCGGGGTGCTTCACTCACCTTCAGCTGATAAAAGTCATCTGTGCCATCCTTCCTCGCCAAACACTGCACGATGCTTGGCACCGGGGAGTTGCCCAGACGGGGACCTACGGCACACAGAGCCTCGGGCTTACTTTTCGAAGAAGCCCTGTCTCTCGTGGCACCACGCGGTCTTTCCGCTAGATCTCTTCTTTGGGAAGGTCATTTACATCCACTGATTTACCCCTCTTGTCTCCTGGGGGCCAGTTCTCACGGGCTCCCCTCCAGAAGTGGAGGATTTGATGTGCATCTGTCTGAGGCACACCTGGCTTTTACAGGCATGTTTCTCAAAAAGAGGGGTTTTCAGCAGTGGCTGTGTGCTGGAATCTCTGAGGAGCGTGTGTTTAAAAAAAAGAGAGAGAGAGATCCCAGCTGCAACCTGGAGCCTCTGAATCAGCATCTCCCGGGTGAGAAACCAGAGCTTTGGCGAGTTCCCCTGGTAGTCTGAGGGGGCCGCCGGGCCCGTCAGAGCACCCGGTTTGGGGAACTTCTGTACTTCTGGAGATGTACACAGCTCCTTGTCCTTTGATGGCACCCCGCCTGAGCTTTCAGATCATACATAACTCAGACAATGTCACAGTGTCACTTAATGGCGCTTCACTGCTCTTAACATACAGCTGAAACTTCTTTTTTGGCTTCCAAGGTCTTGTACGATTTGGCTCCCGCCCACCTAACTGATTATGTTTCCCCACCCCACCACCATAGTCCAGCTACACTGCGCTCTTAGGTACTAACTTGTTAAGCCCTTTCCTGCCTCTGGGCCTTTGCATTTGCTGCTCCTTCTGTCCAGGATGCTTTCCTCTGCTTTTCACATGGCTGGATCCTTTTCACCCTCGGGTGTCAGCCCAAGTATCACTTCCTCATACAGAACCTTCCTTGTATACACCCCCTCTAAACCCGTCACTCTCACATCGTCTTATTTTCTTCCTTCAAGGCCCTTACTGACCCAATGATGATCTTGTGCACGGTTTACTCTGTTTCTTTTTCCAACTAGAATATGAAGTTCTGGTGAGTGCAGTAACTTGCCTGTCTTGTTCACTGCTGCAGCCCTAGCAAATCGCCCAGGCCTGGCACATAGTAGGCACGGGGAACCATCTGATCAACACCTGGGGCTGAACCATCCTGTGCCCATAAGTCCAAGACAGCGCCCCAAAGCAAAACTCACACCCAGTCTCTGGCTGGTGGAAGAGTTGGCGTCCTCAGAACCCAGCTCACTCCTGCAACGCTGAGCCCAGCAACCCAGATTTGCTGGGCCTCCAACATCAGGCAGAAAGGCCCTGCTGCTACTCTGGACCACCGGGAACCCCCGCTGGGAAGTTCCACGGGACTTGTGTGCCAATTTTATAAGACCTCTGGAGGGCTATACCAAATGCCTCCTGGAATTACTTGTGCCCTCCAAGAATGGTCCAAGAAGTGCGTTGGATGATGGACCTTGGGTTCAGATGCAGCTTGTGTGCCTCCCATGGTGGCATGGGGCGGGGGCACACGCGGGGCTCCATGGGGGAAGAGATAGCTTAGCTCTCAGCTGCAGTGGACCTAAGGCTCATGAGGCTACGACAAAAATGACAGCTGTTGGTAAGACATGACCTAACGCTCTGGATCTTCCACAGGCACAAAGAGACTGCGTGTCGAGCAGGGAAGCTAGGGCCAGGCCGGGGTGGGTCAGGCCCTGCACTGTGGTGGGTGTGGCACTTCACCCTGCACTGCTGCGCCTAGGCCTGCCGCCCCGCTCACCATGTCAGACTGCGCCTGCGCCCCCCGCCCCCCCAACCCCCCTCCCCCCCCCCCCCCCGCAACCTGCCTCACCCAGTGGTCAGAGGCTTACCCAGGATGAATGGTCCAGCTCTCTTTGCATTATTTCCGGAAATGCCACCTCCTAGAGCCTTGGCCCTGGCCGACGTTTCCCCAGCTCCTCTGTCCGATGCTCTCCGCTTCATTCTCAGCTCTAGACAAGACACAGAAGAGCCCTTCTCACTGAGCAAGTCAGCGAGTTTCCTCACGCGAACTCAGCCTGCAAGTCTGACTTGGGGATGCGTCACACAGCTGCTGCTGCTGTTCCCGCTGCCGCCGCCACCTCCTCCCCCTCCCGGAGGAGCATCAAAGGTTCTCAGTGACAAAGAACCACAGCTCCTTTCCTTGGCATTAATCAGGGGCTCAAGGGGAATGTCCTTCCAGGCAGCATATACTGGCTACAGAGGTGGGCAGCCAGCCCATCTCAAAGGGGCCAATCAGATGCAGAGAGGACACTGGCTTTGTGTGGATGCAAACTGAGGTCCCCGAGAGACCACCACAGAGACAGAGAGGAGAGATGGCCTGGAAGTGGCTGTTCCCAAGGTGAAGTCTTCCCCCCAAATACCTGTAGCTAAATGGCCTGAGGTGCTGAATCCTGGGTCCCCCTGCATCCCCACTGGTCCGATCTCTGGGGTGTAGGATGGAGGGGGCCCCGGAGGACTCTCATGCCCACCAAGTGTGAGGATGGCTGCCCCGAGGATCTTCTCTCTCAAACTCCTCTGACTCTTAGGTCCTCTCTGATGGAGGAACACCCCAAAGTTGTCATGGGGGGGGTGTTACTTTTTCTTCTCTTTCTCCTATTTTCAAATTTTTCTTGAGTGACTTTTAAGAAAAACATATATTGTGCATTTAAGAGCCAGTTAAAGGATGCACCTGGATGTGCCTGGAAATCCCTATCTCCTCCAGGGTTAGGAGGAAAGATGGACACAGGAGCCAGATTCTAAAAGATATTAACCTCTGGATGTGGATTTAAAAAGACAAGAGTTGCTCCTTCCAGCCGCCTATAGTTAACAGCTTGGGAAGGCAGTGTCCTGGACAGCGGGGGGGCAAGGACACAGATGTACACGGATGAATGGGCAGGGAGGGCAGAGGGTCACAGGGGTGCCTGGGGAAGGCCAGCTGCCTGGTCCTGAGGAGGGGCCCTTGGCCCTGAGGGAGCCCAGGGAAAACCCTGTGGAAGTGATACTGAAGTGGGCTGCGCAGGGGCCAAGGTCACTCCAGGCAGGGGGACCTGGGTGAGCAAACCCACACAGGTAAGAAACGGTACGTAAGCAACCAACTCCAAGGAGTTTGTGTTGGTGGAGCGTATGGCCTGAAACAGGGGGTGGTGAGAAGTGACCCAGAGAGAGGGACAGGGGCCAGATCTAGGGGACCTGATGGCCAAGTTAGGAGTGTAGCCTTTATCCTTCCATAAAAGGCCTGGGGGACACCAAACCCCAACTTCTATAATTTTTTTCTTCATACAGAAGTTATTGGCATTCCCCACAGAAATATTAGAAAACACAGATATGCAAAAATAAGATTAAAACGTACCCATAATCTCAGCACCCAGATGTAATCACCGTTAACATTCAGGCAAACCATCCTGTATGTTTACGTGCGCACACTTCTAGTTTTCGTTATTACAGGAATTTGGACCACACTGTGATACCATTTTATAAGCTTCCTTTTCTCCCATCTAAAATACATTATGAGGGTGAATTTTATGGTAGGTGAAATATATCTCAATAAGGCTGTAAAAAAAAATTATGAACAACCTTACATGACAATATCCTGAAGCATCACTTGAAATATCTACCCGGTCTCCTTGGTAAGAATATACCATAGTTTATTGGTCCACACACCCATCAGGACATCTGGGGTTTTTTCCCCTATTTTTTTATTAACTGTTACACACATACAGCTTGACATACTTGTCTCTCTCCCTCAGGATTAATTCCAAGAAGGGGAACTGCAGGGTCAAATGGAGCACACGTTTCCAAAGATGCTTGACATACACTGCCAAGCTGTTCTCAGGGAGGCTGTCCCAATTTATGCCACATTAGTGGTGTGGGCGAATAAGTCCCAGAACCTGCACTAGGACTGAATATAATTTTTAAGAACTGCCAATTGATGGGTAATAAAAAGAACATCATTGTTTAAATGCCTACCTAACTCCTCAATTATTCACGAGGTTGAACCTGTTTTACATACATACTGGTTGCATGCATTATTTCTTCCACGAATCAGTTCATATTCTTTTTCCATTTTTTACTGTGTTGAGTGTATTAGTCTTATTGATTTTTAGAAACTCTTTATATATGAAGGCTATAGCTGACATATGATGTAGTTTCTCTCAATGTTTTAACATTTTGCTAATTTAAAAAACGGTGACATGCTTATGTAGTCAAATAGCTCTCTTTTCCTTTAGTTTGTTTGCCTGTTATTCCTGGAAGGCCACCCCTAATCTGAGAACAGGTGCACATTCACCAGTTAGCTTAAATCTTCACGTGCTGCCATTCTGGCCCTTATTCTAAACCCTGAGAGCCTGAATCCAGCAGTGAAATGGAATTCAGGAGAGATGGCCTGGCACACCTCTGGTCCAATGTACCAGGCTTGCCTCTCATCAAGCCCCTATTTGTTTTCAGAGCTATGCCACTGGGGCGCAGACCCATGACTTCATTCTGAGAGTAACTAGGACCATGTAACTCAGTAGGCCTTGATAGCTCCCAGGTGGAGCAGAAGCCACAGTTAGGCTTGGCCATGATTTCTGCCAAAGAGGCTTATGCCGGATGCAGATTCAAGATCATTCCTACGAGAAGAATGAAACTGCTTCGAGAAAAATCTTAAAAAGCTGGACAGTAATGTGTCTGGAACAGTGTTCTTGCCCTTTGCCTGGTTGACTTCTCTGCATCCTTCTCAATTTAAATATCACCTCCTCAGAGAAGCCTTCCCTGATATTTCCACCGCCACTGGGTCCCAGCACTCTATTGTGGAATTTTTGTTCACAGAATTTTCCGTATTTTGTGATTATGTATTTATTTGTGTGTTTATATGCTTAATGTCTTCTCCCCACCACTAGACTAAAAATTCCACAAGGAAAAAAAAATATGTGTGTGTATATGAAACCACTCTACCCCCATATATATAATATATATGGGGTACAGTGAGGGGTACAATGGTTTTACATATATATATATATAAATATATATATTGGGGTGTGTGTGTATATATATATATATATATATAGGTATATATATATATATATATATATATATAGGTATATATATATTGGTGGTGGTTCTTGCTGGGTCAGCAGCCCTGCGCTGGAGCTGCCCCTGCCCTGGGAGATGAGCTGGTTTCCCTCCCATTCCGACCATCTTTGCCATCTTCCCTGGAACACTAAGCCCCCTCTCTCCTCCTGGTTCCCTGGAGAGCACCGTGGAGCCTCCATCGTATCTGTGTAGACACTGCCTGGACGCCTCCACACACGCCTGGTCTAGACAACAGTTTGTCGGGAGCAGCTGCAGCACAGACAATGAGTGGGCTCAGCCTGACCCCACCCACCCCACTCAGGATTCAGCTCAAGCAAATGGCTTGGGAACTGCTCCAAAATGTAGGCTGACAGAAGGATGGAAGCAGACGGGCAGGGAGAGGGAAAAGATGCTGGCAGGGGAAGCGGTGGCAGGGCTGTTTCCCTTCCTGAACATCCATTCCTGCCACCAGGGCTGGGGGAGCAAAGGAAGCAGTGTGAAGAGGCAGGCCTGGAAAATGGGGAGCCGCTAACGGGCTCACTGGAGGGGTGAGCAAAGACAACCCCCCTGGGGATAGACCCTCCTGTCCCCCGCACCCCCACTGATGTACAGGGAGGATGTGCCTCACCCCAAAATCATCCTGACGGGCTCTCTTCCAGAGACACACCTACAAACGGTCCACAAATGCTCCCGTGGGGAAGGCTGCTTTGAGGGATCCTGGTTTCACAGTGAGATCTGCGAAGTGAAAGGTCTGGCTACCCTGGTCTAGAAGGACTTGGGGCCAGGCCCCTCCAGAGACATTAGTCCTCAGGCTGGGGTGAAGGACCCTGGCCCAGTCTGGCTAAGGGGCAGCCATTTGCCTGGTATTTCCTGGGCCTACTGCTCAGCTCCCTGGTAACTCAGCAGTCCTGGCTTAGAAGTCTCCCGAGCTTTCAATCTGTCAACTATTCCATGCACTACCCTCCCAAGTTAGCACCGGTTCCCTTAGAACCTGCACTCACCAGGAAGCTCAGTGAGGCAACAATGGGGGTGAAGGGAAGAGGCTAGGAGGCAGGCACTGAAAGAGAACCAGATTGGTACCCCCCATCTGCAAGCTGTGGGCCTCAATCCTGAGAGCTGGGGGTTCACTTGCTTGGGCCAGCACTGGAGGGCCAAAGCTCTGTGACAGCCACCATGGCATGCCCAAAGGAGGGGGATGCCTGCCCTATCCTGTCTATTTGGGGCTAAGGTCATTTCACTCTAAAGCTGTTGGGTGATGTCAGCCCAGCTCTCCCAGAAGGCAACAATGGCTGGGCCATTAGCAACACATAAGATTCTAAGGCCCGTGGTGCCAAATCCAGTGTGACAGTACACAGGACAGCTGGGTGGGGTAGGGCCAGGCAGGGCACTGTATGGCAGGGCATGGTTCAACATGGTGGATCTACCTACTATCAACCCCAAAAGGAGGTGGGTTGCAAAGAGAGATGGTGCTGAGGCCTCCCCAGCTCGGTCTTTCCTCAGTTCCACCTACCATGAAGCAGTTGAAGCCTGGCCGAACCAAGGAGGGGCCCATCACTCACACCCAGAATCACCCCCTCCACTCAGGTATAGAGATGCCCCATGCAGCAGACATTCACACGTGCACAGAGCCAGGGGGAGCACCCCATCCCCCTGCAAGCATGAAAGGCAGTGATGGAGCCTGCCCACTGTGCAGAAAGTTCTGCACTCCACCTTGTCCTGGGCTTCCTGCTGCAACTTCTGGGTTCCTGGAGAGATGGGTAACCCTGCACGCCAAACCAGTCAAGGCAGAGTGCAAGGGCAGTCCCCGCAAGGAGCAGGCAACAGACCCGCGCCCGGTGCACTGCTTGCTGTGCGTGTGCGTGTGCGTGTGCGCGCGCGTGTGTGTGTGTGTGTGTGTGTGTATGACAACAATGGCAGCTGGTAGCCACAGTTTGTTAGCAGCTTCCAATGCCTGCTAGGAGCCAAAGGACTGTGTCTACACTCTAGGGTCAGGCTGAGCCGATGGTGTTGAGATTCAAGCTGTCCCTGTCAGCAGCCCCTACACCCATTCCCAAGTTTCCCGGCTCTGTCAAAACAAAACGAACCAAACAAACAAATCAAAAAATTCCCTGAGTTGGGCAGACTTCTGTCTTCTGGACTTTACCTCTGGCTGTGTCTACTGAAGGCAGGGACCCGCACCACTGGGCAGCCCACCTGGCACTTAAACGTGAGGGCAGGGCTCCCACCCATCCCTGGCCTCAATCCTGTTTGCTACACATGTGTCAAGGGTCTGTGCGCCTAGACCCACATCAGCCCTGGAGGGAGGGAAAAGAGTCTCGGTTGACAGGACACTAAGGCGGCACAATAACATGGTTAGAGCAACGTGTGTTAGTCTTTTTTCACAGCACGACACAGAACCATTTGTATGACACTTGGGGGTGAAAGAACAGGGGACCCCAGCTGTCCTATGCCTGGCCCGGTCACCCTTCGGCTGAAGGGAGCACCATCTTGATCCCCATAACCCACACTGGCTGGGAACCTCAAACTCAGCGCAAGCGTTTAGGAGTAAGTCCAATCCGGTGTAAACCCCAGCACCATCACTTGATAGTGATAAGATCTTGGACAAGTTACGTATTCAGCATCTACAAAATACAGAGCACAACACCTACCTTAGGAAGTTGGTCTAAGGATTAAGTAAGATAAGCCATGCAATAGTACCTACCAGCATACTGTAAGCATTTGGTAACCTGTGCTATTATTAGCTTCAACACAGTAGCTTTGTATCTCTCCTGCCCAAACTGAAAGGGATTGTTACTAACTGGGCACCGAATGGGTGTGTGTGGTGGGGGAAGAAGGCAGAAGAGGGTACCCAGAGTGAAGGTTTAAGAGACCTTGAACCTGCCATTGGGCTGTTGGCCTAGCACTGAAGGCCAGGGGAGTCTGATGGCCAGCCCGAATGACACACTCAGCTCAGCGTGGGGAGGGGAGGAGGCCCAGGGGGCTGGCCGAGCTGCTGAGGAGGGGCGGGGTGCCCAGCAATAGGAGGGCAGAGGCAGACAGCACCTCATGCTCTTGTCTTGTTCTGTTCACGGGCCTAGGGGGAAGCAGAGGCTGGAACACCAGCTGGCAATTATCAACTCGGGGCACAGTAAGGGACTGTCCAGGATGATGAGGCCGCCCCACATGGATCCTCTGTCATGATCCAGTGGAGGGGTGGGGAGGAGTCTGGAATTGAGACCTAGTGCCTCTAGTCCAAGACGTGCATTTGTCAGAATGACTGAATTCTATAATTAAAAGATCTGTGAGACTCACTGTGTGTAAATATACCTCAATTAAAAAAAAAAAAAAAAAAGCAAGCTGCAACCTTAACCAAATGGCCAAAGGTAATATCACCAACACCAGAACTGACATCGTGTAACTCCTGATAAAATCACAACTTACATTATTATCATTTTGCCCCAAATGTGTAACCGGAATGTGATCATGAGACAAACCCAAGTTGAGGGACATTCAACAGAACAGGCCTGTGTGCTTCAAAAACATCAATGACTGATAGCTAAAGGAAGAATGAGGGACCGGTCTGGATTAATGGAGACTAGAGACAAGTAAATGCAGTGTGTGATCCTGGGCAGGGGGGTGGTCTAAAGGATATGACTAGGTAACTGACAAAATCTAAATACGGACCGTATCGATGTCAATTTTCCTGAATTTGAAAATTGTTCTTTGGTTACACGGAAGAATGCCCTTGCTCTGAGGTGACAGATGCTGAAGGGTCTGGGGGCAAAGGGTCACAATGCCTGCAATTTACTCTGAGGTCAGAGACCGGAGAAAGTGCAAGCCACTGGACGGAATAGTTCCTAAGGCCCTGGAGGAATCTGTTGTCCAGATTCACAAAGGGACTCCTTGTGCCCACAGTGGCAGGATGCGGGATCTCACCCTTGTTGGGCAGAGCCAGGCTGGCATGAACAGGAGTTCAGTCTTGAACGACCCTCTTCCGCCCCTGCAAACGCTGTGCTAAAGGGGAAAAGGAGGCTTTTGTGCAATCTCTAGGTCTGCCACCTGGTGGCGTCTTTCTGCAGCACACTTTCATCAAAGGGTTACTGCATCAGGTGCACCAAGCAGGGGGAACCTCTCTTGCGGCTGATCAGGGAGGATGCAGGAAGGACTCCGGGAGAAGGCCCCACTTCAGCTACCTGTGTAAATGGGGCTCAGACTAACAGAGTCTAGCACCTTGCACGTTCTCCTCTGCTCCGGGACCTGGGCCTGCAGGGTTTCTGTCTTCGTGGCGGGGGTCCTCCGATGCCCTTCTGGTCTCAGGAAGAAACCCCAACTCCTCAGACCCAGGCGAGCTCTCCGGCTGCACTGCGTTAGTAGGCCCCCAAGATCCACCCACACCAAATGACTCACAATTCCCTGAGTGTGCCATGAACACCCTCACCCTGCCCTCTTCTCCCTGGTTGGCTCATCCTTCTCCCTCCGTCCTCACTCTGAGTCCTTTCCTCCTGCAGCTCCCAGAGCACTGAGCAGACCTCTGTCCCCTCCCACTGTCCTGGAACCATGGTGTATCTGACTTCCACCACCCCTGAGGGAGCAAGTCCAATTTATCGCTGCTTCCCTGCACCCTGCCCGGGGCCTGGCACACTGCTGAATGAGAAAACGGACTGCAGAACTGTTTTGTTACGTGCCCAGAGTACATTAAGGACCATATTGGGGCAGGGGACAGGGATGACCCAACTGGACGCCAGGTGTACGGATGGATGGTCCACCAGCTCATGGCAGGAGACAGAATCCAGGGTCAGGGAGACAAGGGGTCCCAGCTGCACGTAAGTGGGCTGCAAGATGCTGGGAACCATTTGTCCAGGCAGAGCCCCATGTCAGAAATGCCTGGATGCCTGGGGCAGGGAGGGTTCTGGGCGGGCTGATCATCGGGGGTTGTGCTTCGACAGTGTTTGCTGCCGGAAAGCAGACCCCACAGAGGAGTGACTCATTCACAGCACATGCCTGAGGCTTGCGCCCGACCCCTCACTGGCAAAGGGACAGACTAGCCCCCTTTTGGCTGAATCCAGTGAAAAGACCTGCTTTCCTGCAGCAAGATGCGGGGCATGTGAATGATAGTTCGTCCTGCCCCTACACACCAGTGACAGGTCCTCTGGGTCCCTCTAGGCTCATGGTGTGAAGGTCCTTCTGCTGGTCAGAAAAATTCCTAGCACTCTTGCTATCCCCAGAAAAGGGCAGTTCTGGCTCAACTCTGCATTTTATGTGACTATACCTGGAAAGAAATACCAAGGCTTGGGGTGAGCAGTGTGAAATCTGAACACATGACCCAACTAAGACCTGTAGATCTGCTTTATAGACCAGACACCCCCACACTAGAGGTCTGCCAATTCCCTCGAAAATTCTCCAGGCTCATTCCTGGATGGTGAATTTCGGATTCGGAGCCCACATGGGAGGCCCACACCCTCACGTGAACTCTCACGGCAACTAACTTTTGCACAGAGCTCTATAGCTTACAAAGCGCTTTCACGTACATGACTGTAACTGATCCCTCCCACCTCTCCTCAAACACAACTTTTCCTAGAAAAAGAAATTGAGACTCAGAGATACTGAGACCTGCCTGAAGTTACCCGGCTGGTTGTTGAAAGAGAAGGGATGTGAACACGGGTTTCCCAACTCTGAATCCCATATTCCTTGTACTTGACCACACTGCTTCCTTGACTGCTCCTTCCCTACCTGATGATGGCTATGGTCCTAGGAGTGCCAACCAGAGAGAGGGGGGTACCCTCTGGATTTCCTCATAAGCAGTCATTCTCCTGGAATCAGGGAGCTGCCAGCCAGAAAGCTGCAGGTGAGCAGGGAGAGAGGGGCCATGCTTGTCCCTGGATAAGGAGGTGTTTCCGGCCCCCGAGCAGGTCTCTCTGGAGAGAGGGGCCAAGTCGAGGTGGGGTTACTGAGATATCCTCCCAACAGCCAACCAGGCGGTGTCCCCCAGCCCTCTGTGACCCAAGCATTCTGGAAGCCACCCCCACTGCACCCCAATACTCTCATGCAGGGGCTGCTACCAGGGCTCCCAACTTCCTGACAGACCCACTTTCCATCCACAAAGTCAACTCAGGAAACCAGAGGAATTCACAGCCCATGGAACTAAATGTTTCGAAGCATAGACCAGGGACCCAAATGCCAGGTGGGAGGGCAAGATGGATTTTGAGGTCAGATAGGTCTGGGTTCAAATTCCAGTTTCCATCACTTAGTTGCTTTGTTTCCCTGAACTAGTCACCTGCCTTCTGTGACAGTCATCTACCCTCTCTGGGCCTCAGTTTCCTCATGTGTAAAAGAGAAAACACTAAAGGGCCAGATGCGATGCTGTGGCTGGCTGTGTCATGAGGTCTTTGCTGGGGAAGGTGAGGGGTCCCTGCTCTAAGTGGAGGTAACCTCCCTGGCGACAAGCCTCTCTGGGTGCAATCCTTTTTGAACTATCACTTAAAGGGTACCTACTGCCTGCCAGGAACCATTCTAGTGTCTTCCTAGATTTTCTTTCCTTCTCACAACTTGATGAAGTAAAGATTTCCCCCTTCTACTGCTGACCAGCCAAGGCCTAGAGGCCCTGGCCAGCTTACCGGGCCCAGAGGAGGCTGCCTGAGACCTGTTCTCTTCTACTTCTGCTAGCTAGAGTGAACGGGGGCTTTGTGGTCAGCTTTTCCTTTGAGTTTTAATGGCAGCCGCCCCGAAGTAGGCATGAACCCTCTCCCTGGGAGTCTGAAGGCTATAAGGAACCTCTCCAGGAACCCACTGGAAGCCATTTGCTTCAGAGCTCAGGATGGAGCTGGGGGATGGGGAGGAGGATTAGTAATCCCTTGGCTTCAGCCAGGACTCCCTGATGACAAAGATTCATGCATGCGCTGTCATCTTCGCTGTTCCAAAACAGTGTGATGATTTTGCTCATTTTGAAAATGCAGGATATGTACAGCTCCAATTTGTCAAGGATACACAACATCACACCATTCCCTAAACGCCGTTGCTTTCCTGCCTCGGGGTTACCGAGTGAGCTGGCGGCTTCTAAGCAGAGCTTGCTCTCACTGCCCGGGGTGAACCCCGCCCCCTGAAGCCCGGTCTGCTGGTCTGCTCGCAGGCAGGCGCAGGAGTGTGGGAGAGTACCTACCTGCAGCAGCCAGGGAGGAAGTGACTCAGCCCAGTGGGAAGTGGGAGGGGCGGTCAGAAAGAGGGCCCTGTGCCCAGCCTGCTCCCCCTCAGCACATCCGCACCAGACCCATCCTCTGTCGCCGCCTTTCCCCAGCAGGACTACAGTGTGACCAGCGCAGCAGTCCTGGGGGCCAGCGGGGGCCCAAAGACCCCACTGCTCACAGAGAGCCCAGTGTCTGCAGCTCGGAGGTCCAGCTCTGGTCTCCTTTAGGAGGCCAGATTCACATACAAGGAGATTACATAATCAGTGATGTCCCTCTTCACCCCGCTGCCCTGAGGAAGTCCCCACTGGGCTTCTCTGTGGCCTCCATGACGGCTGGGCGGGGAAGACTGGAGGCGAAAGGCCTCTGGCCAGGAGGATGTGTTCCAGAGTGATTCCGGGAGGAAAGGCTCCAGGGCTGTGCACACACAGGTGGACCCGTGGGCCCCTCTGGGGCAAAGACAAATAAATGGAAGAGAGACCAGTCTCTGCAGATGGGGCAAAGGGCTTCACCAGCGGTCACTCTGAGCGCCACCAGAGCAGAATCCAGGGCAGCAATGCCAGTCCTGCCACCAGCACACCCCTCCCAAGGGCCTCCGGAAGCAGCTGATGTGACAACAAATAATCCGTCACTGTGTGTGGGTGTCAGAGGAGGAAGGGACAGACTTAATAGCTCTTTCTCAGGCCGTGCTGCTCTGGTATCTCCCATCCAGAGAAGGAGCCTGGGGAAGCAGCCAAGCACACTGGCTCGGGAGGCATTCCTGGTGGCCCCTTGGCTCTGTGGGGGGCCTTCTGCCTTGCGCAGTGATGGCAGGCCAAGTCCCTGACAGCTCTCCCCTTTCATGCCAGCCTGCCCTGCTCCTGAGGGGACCCATCCTCAGCTCAAACCATCAGTTCCTGCCTTGTGCAGTGACTCAGCCGGGGAACAACGCCTGCCACGGGGTCCCACATGGAGTTCAGGTTCTTGCCACCCACAGTGGCCCCAATCACGCGGGGAGAAAACAGCAAGTGACTGCAGGAAGGCTGGCTGAGTCTGAGAACCACCCTTTGTGTCCACTGTGCAACCTGAATATGTGCTTCTGTGCTCCACGGTCCCCTCACCTACAGGAGGGGGATGGCGCTGCCCCCGCACAGGGTTCCCTGAGGACTGCCGGGAGCCAGCGTGTGGGAGGCACTAGACAAATGTTAAGTTTCCTTCCTTCCACTCCAGATTTCCAGAGCGACAGACGGGAAAGCCCGGGCCAGGCCCAGGTACACGTGATTCTCTCTCTTTATACTGTTTTTAACAGCAAAAATCACTACCATCATGCTGTAAGAAAGGCAATTTGAACTGAGGTCAGCAAACTGCTTCTCCGTAACTGCCTCTATCAGCAATTAAATTCAGGGGCAATCCGGGTGGCTCAGTTAAGCGTCCAACTCTGGATTTTGGCTCAGGTCATGATCTCACGGTTTGTGAGTTCGAGCCCGGCGTTGGGGCACTTTTAGTGCAGAGTCTGCTTGGGATTCCTCTCTCTCCCTCTCTCTCTGTCCCACCCCTACTCACACTGTTTCTCAAAATAAAGAAATAAACTTAAAAAAATTTAAATTCAATTCAATTTCACAACTTTGACCATGAACAATACAGTTCAGAAATGCCGCTGGCTGGGAGGGGCAGGGTCGCAGAGGCTGATGGCAGGCTGGGCCAGCAGAGTGCCCCTCGGGGAGCCATTTGGAGGGGAGGCCTACATGAGGATTTCACCTATTCTGAGCCACCAGGAGGCCAGCCAGGGCCAATCCTGAGATCCACGAGCCACCACTGACAGCGCACACAATGGCAAGAGCATGCTCATATGTCTGTTTGCGTGTGTCTCTGGAGAGGGTGAGCTCCTAGGAGCGAGGCCTGGGCCTTGTCCACTTCAGAATGCCCTGCATAGGCTCAGCAGGTGTGCAGAAAACATGTGCTAAACCACAGCCAACATAACAGAAGAAAATACATGGCTCGGACCCAGCCTTTCCGGTTCAAGGGATTTATCCTACAAAAATATCCACACAAGTCCACAAAGATAAATGTGCTCAACGAGGGTTCCTACAGAACCATGTGTCGCAGCAAAAAAACCACAAAAGATAAAACCACAAAAATCAAAACACACATAGACACTCACACACATCCAGACAGGAAACACTCTAAAAGTCCACCAAGAAAGGACTGGTTCACTACATCATGTTCCATCCAATGGAATACAATGCAGCCTATGAGACTAGGTCTGCACCTGCTGGTAAAGATGTTTACAACATATTACATTAAAAAACAAACAAACAAACCAGTACTATGTGTATAATACGATCCCATTTGGGTAAAGACAAAAAGATCATACACAAGGTTTTAATATGCACAGGAAATTTCTAGGAGAAACTTAACAGTGGATACTTCCCGGCAGGATGAGGGGCCCAGGGAGAGGAGGGAGAGTTTATGTTATATTCTTCCATACTGCTTAACTATTTTATCATACACTACTATAACAATACTCTCTTTTAAATCTCAAAAAATGTTTAACCCATTAGAATTGTTAAGAGTAGTAACAGGCCCAAGGGAGGCTGGGCCTCAGAGAGGGCACACTTGAGGGGGTACGGCACAGGACACATGCAGAAGTGCCCTGAAGGTACCAGCCCGTGTGCCGTTGCAAGGCTGCAGCAGGAGAGTCGGCGGGAGGGACACAACCACCACTCTGGGCACACTTAAGCTCTCTCAGGTAACTTGCAAACATGCCTAGAAGGAATTTCCTGCTCGCCAGCTGGGATCCAGAGGGGCTGGGAGGACCACCAAAGCATTCGAACTGGAGACCTGGAACCTGGCTCACGATGCCTCTTTCAGAACACTCACAGACCCGCCAGCAAAGAGCTTAGCTGGGCCTCATCAGAGCCGCCCCTGGGTCCTGACTGCGGACTAGAAATCAGTCTGAACCTGCTACAGACAATAACACCTCATGTCTAATCCCCATTACTACCTGAGGAGCAGGCAGTATTATGTTCATTTTACAGGGGAGGAAATGAAGCTGGAGACAGTCAGTGACTGGTTCAAGGTCACTCAACGAGCAAGTGGCAGAAGTGGGCTTTGAAGCCAGGTGATCTGAGCCTAGGCCCTTAACTGTTAAGTGATACGGTTGATAGTCTCCTTACTCACTAGCCACAGGGCAGGAGGGGGAAGGACCTGCCTCCAGAAAGTGGTAGTTTCCATTCTTCTGGCAAAGAAAGGACTGCTTCAGCTTTGCCAAAGACCCTTCCAGCTCTAAAACTCTATGAGTCCAAGATTCCACGTAGGTTGGACTCCCTGGGGCCAGAGTGGGGCCAGGGTGAATGGCATGGCATGGGCTCTAGAATCACACAGTGTAGGCTGGAAATCTGGCTCTGCTCCTACTGCCTATGAAGCTGTGGACAGGTTACTTAACATCTCTGAGCCTAGGGGTTCTCCTCCGTAAGAGACAGTCCCTCCTTCCTTAGAGTCTGAGAAACATTCAATCTGTACTGCTGAGTACTTAGCAAAGGACCTGGAAGGTGGTGGCAATCTGCCCTTTTTTGGCTGGTTTCCTTCCGGTTCCTTCAGGAGGGACCACGTTGGGAGAGCAGTCAGAGGAGAAAGCACCCTGTGGAATTCATGCCAAACACAGTAACACCAGGAGCTCCACGCCCGCTGCAAAATGTAGGACTCTTGCTTTCTAGGGCTGGCAGATGCCAGAAATGGGGTTCCAAATGCCCCACCGAATTCTGGGCTAGCCAGTGCTAAGGTCTTCCAAGGAACTGAGCTTCTCTCTACAAGCACCTGCTGTCTCCTTATCACACCCCAAACCAGCTCTGCCCCAAACCCAAAGACAAATGACAGGCACGTCAGTCCTGCTCTTGCCAATTCCCACCACAATGTCCAGGCTACTGTTTCTTCTTCCTGGATCCTTGGGTCACAGACTCTTTAAAGGCTAAACATCTTCTGTCTCTTTTGCCAAGTAGGCGGCAGTCTATAAACATATTTAGAGAGCACAGCTTCACTCTGAATGACAAGAGCCCTTCTCAGTTTTCTCTGGGGCTTCCCAAAAACTAGACTTGCTTGGAAATCATCAAGCCTGTATACTACTGGACAGTGAAAGCTCTGGGGAGCCTGAACTCACTCCTGAGGTAGACTGCCGTCAATCAGAAGAGGATGACCACCACAGACCTGCAGCCTGTTCAGGGCAAGGACTCCTCAGTGTCCCCACAGGATGGGGTACCTCAACCCAAAAGACTACCTTTGCTCACTGGAGCAAAATCAGGCCACTCAAGTTTATTAAAAGGAGGCCGAGAAATTCTTCAAGAAATTAATAATAATAATAATAATAATAATAATAATAAAAGGTACTCTGAAGCAGCAACCTCTCTTCTAGAATCCTGCACATCCCTAAGGTGGGCCAAATCATATATATGCAGGCGGTTACTACAGCTCTGTTTGGAGAGCAAAAGACAGAGAATAACCTAAATTTATTAGTAGAGAGCTTGCTGAATACATTACACACATCCACAATGAAAAACAACCCAAGCATCCATGTGCCAGAATGGGACCATCTCTAAGACAGTATAAATCAAAACAAACAATACCATCCTTTTCTCTCAAGGGTCTTACAGATCCTGAGAGGATATGCAGGGCTGCTGTGGGCCCTGGGCCACATGCTGCAAGGCCACAGTGTCACCTGAGCAGGTGGGAGAGGAAGAAATGCTCTCGTTTCAGGCCACTTTCTCTTCTACCTTCTTTACCCCACAAACCCAAGGACAAATCTTGTGAAAATCTCCCCCCGTTCCGAAGGGCCTGTCTGAATTGTTGTCCCCCAGCACACTCTCTGCACAGCACAATCGATTCTGGTCTAGCTCTGCACTCCCACAGAGCTCGGAGACGAGGGCACCAGGGCAACTTCCTCTCATCTCTCTGGTGGCTCTGAGTCCTAGGTGGCCTCGGGCAGACACCTCTCCTTCTTGAGAAGAGGGACAGAGTCTGCTAACCCAGCCTAGGGAGTAAATCCAATCTCAAGATCTCTTTCCAGATAAGATCTCCAGGAAACAATGGGAAAGCCACGTACAACCTAGAGGTATGCTGCTGACCAGGACCCCATCAGCTGAAGCAGTGTGGATGGCGCAGAGTAAAGAGCTGCTCTGTAGGGCCACCTGAAGGCTGGAGATATTACACAAGTTTTGCAGACTCAGCCAGTTGAGTTTCTGAAATACTGCACAAGGTCACCTCCCTGGGCAAATCTGGGCAGAGGAAAGGTGAAGGGAGGGGAGCTGCCCTTCTCCCAGGTGCTGACTCAGGCGTAACCAGAGGGAAGCCTGGCCCCAAGCTGGACAAGGTGCCACAGACTTTACAACTGATGCTGTCCCGTGAGATGCACTCGGATCTTACTGAAGGGAGATTTCACTGGCCACTGTCTTCTCCCAAGCCTCTGCACTACCATTCACTATGTCACCCAAACCAGGAACTTGTGGGTCACCTGCCACCACTGCTCCTCCCTCAACCATCCCTTCCAAATATTCCTAGAGTCCTACTGATTTCTCCTCAAACAGCTCTGATCTCTGCCCTTCCTCTCCATCCCAAATGCCTCTGCCCTGATCCAGGCCCACACAAGGGCTTGCTCTGACCATTACAACAGCCTCTTCCTGGACTCCAGACCCACTCTCTTCCCAGTCTACCCTCCACCCGCAGCTAGAGGGCTCTTGGGAAGATGCAGGCCTCATGGTGTTCCCTCCACATAAAACAAAGCGTTCCATCACAAGATCTTGAGAAGTTCAAGCATCTTAGACTGGTACCTACCTCTCCAGCACATCCTACAGCCAGGTCCTTCACACCCTGTGCTAGAACCTCTTGTGGTTCCTAAAGATGCACATACACCAGCACGCATCCAGGCCTGTGCCACGCTGTTCCCCCGCTTGGGGTGCCTTGTGAGCCCTCGGAAAACTCTACTCGCCATTTGGGAGCTAAACTCTGAGGCCTTTCCAAAGCTCTCCCCAGTCTCCTCCACATCCCCCAGTGGAACTGCTCCTTCCTCCTGGTTCCCATTACATGCTACAAGACTTCTGGGAAAGACTTGCCAAACTATGCGAGTGTTCATTGGTTAGGCCCCTGCTAGACCACAAGCTCCTCCAGGGCAGGGGCTACCTCTCTATTCTCCTTCTGCCCCTGGCACCCAGCACACCCCAGCCACATATGGAGCCCTGGATTTTGAGCCACTACATACATCAATGTGTGTGATGCTTCTTGGTGATACTAATTCAGATACCAGACAAGGGTATCTAATAGGGACACACGGAAGAACCTCTAAACATCTTTTCTGTCATGAATACTTTAAAATACAATTTTTTCTCAAGTACTCTTCTATTTTTAAAAACAATGGCTCTTAAAAATTTTTTTTGACATTTATTTATTTTTGAGAGACAGAGCATGAGCAGGGGAGGGGCAGAGAGAGAGAGAGAGAGAGAGAGAGAGAGAGAGGGAGACACAGAATCCTAAGCAGGCTCCAGGCTCTGAGCTGTCAGCACAGAACCCAATGTGGGGCTTGAACTCATGGACCATGAGATCATGACCTGAGCCGAGATCAGATGCCTAACAGACTGAACCACCCAGGTGTCCCCCAAAATGGTTCTCTTAAAGAGCTGAGCTGAATCATCCGCATGGCTCCCATAAAGACTGGGTAAACTCCCCACAGATTTCCTTTTCACAAAGAATACAATGAAATTCTGTGATCTTGTGATCCCTCAGGACACTTCTGACAGCTCCTGACAGCTCCAAGGGACACAGTTCCAGTTGCGACTAATTGCTCCCACTAATTCTTGGAAGTTCTTTCCTGCAGTCTGTAATAACACTTACCAAGTATTTCTCAGTGTGTGCTAAGTGTTCAACCTGCAACGTCTTACTTAATCCTCACAACTGCCCTCCTAGGGAGGGGCCTTACTGTCCCCACTTTATAGATGAGAAGGCTGGCCATGGAGAGAATAAGTAACCTCTAGCGACCAGCAGGGCTGGGATTGGAACTCAGATCTGTCTTACCGCAGAGCCAAATAGGTTCTTAACACCCACAGTCTGCTGCCTTCCCAGGTCAAACGAAAGGCACAAGGGAGCAAGCGCAGCACCCCCGGCCACAGGCCTTTGGAGAAGGCGGTGCTCGTGTGACCTGCAATCCTAGGACGAGAGGGACACATGCACCAGGTACTTCTGTGCTGGGCAGAGAAGCTCAGAGCAAGGCAGGGAGCCTGCCACCTGCCACCCATGGCATCCAGGGCTTTCTCAGCAAAGATCCCCCACCCTGGCACCAACTCTCCCTACTCAGAGGCCTGCAGGGGCCTCTAAAGATGACTCCAGTCCTGGCTCTCCCCTCCTCAGCTGGAACCAACTCCAGAGAGATCACTCTAAAACACAGATCCAATCATGTCACTCCTCTGCTTAGAAACCTTTTCACTGCCCTTGGCATAAAGTCCGAACTTGTTAACGTGGCATTCCCTTGTCAGCCTGTACTGCCTTACTTTGCACCATGTCAAATTTCATACCACCATACTGAACAATCTGAGGTTTCTGGAGTAAACTATGCGTGTACTCAGGTGCTCCTGGCTGGCTCGGTCTGAAGAGCATGTGACTCTTGATCTCGGGGTCGTGACTTTGAACCCCACGTTGGGTGTAGAGATTACTTAAATGAATAAGTAAATTAAAGCTTTTATTTAGGAAAACCCCAAACTATGTGTGCCTTTGTCTTTCTCTAAGTAGAACACCTTACCCCTTCATTCTCACTGATTAAGCCTTCCATCCTTCTAGACACAGCTCCAGGGTCATCACTTCTGCCAAGTCTTCCCAGGATCTTTGTGGGCTCCTACAGCCCTCTGCCCGCTGCTACTAGCTTTTTTAGACCTATTTTAACTACTTGTTTACAGATCAGTCTCCCTTACCCAGACCATGAGCTTCTTGAAATAAGAATAATAGGTAACATGTATCATGTGGCAGATATGGTTCTGTGTGTTTTACATGTGTTAATTTTTTTAAAGTTTTTTTTTAAGGTTTATTCATTTTTTAGAGAGAGAGAGAGAGAGAGACAAAATGCGTGAGTGGGGGAGGGGCAGAGAGAGAGAGAGAGAGGGAGGCACAGAATCTGAAACAGTTTCCAGGCTCGAGCTGTCAGCACAGAGCTCGACGTGGGGCTTGAACCCACAAACCGAGAGATCATGACCTGAGCTGAAGTTGGACGCTTAACCGACTGAGCCACCCAGGTGCCCCAATTTTTTTAAAGATTTTATTTTTAAGTAATCTCTACACTGAACGTGGGGCCTGAACTCCCGATCCCGAGATCAAGCGTCACACCCTCCACCAACTGAACCAGCCAAGCGCCCCTACATGTGTTAACTTTTTAAATCTTCACAACAGCTCTAGGTAATCACCCATTTTACAGATGAGGTCACTGAGGCACAGACAGCTTATACCACATGCCTACTGACACACGTTTAGAAGCTGCAGGGCCAGAATTTGAACTCAGGAAGTCTGGCTCCAAAGCCCACTCTTCACCACTATACCATAGGGTACTTGCCTCTCTAGGCAAGGACACTGTTGTTGTCATGCGGGGAATGAATGAATAAATGAGAGCAACCTCCACAAACCACTGGCAGAGCAGGGCCAGCAAGGAGTGCTGGAACAGCTCACAAGCACTGTTTACAAACAAGGATTCTTTTGGCTTTACAATGACATATTCTGCTCTTCCTTATCTCATGCAAAACTAAGCCAAGAGGGAAAGGTGCCCAGCCCAGAGTGACTACCTTCTTCCCCACTGCTCTCAAAACCAACCAAAGCCAACCGGTTTCTCCCGTGACTTAAAACAGAGCAAAGTCTACTCTGCCACCGAAGGCAGCTGTCATCTCTTCCTTCCGCCAACGGGCATCAAACCTAGGGAGTGGGGGTTAGCAGAGAACGTAGCATCGGAAATCCCAAAGCCCTTACCCACCGCCTGGAAGGTGTGGCCGAGTCGCGTGGGAATGGGCGGGCCAGACCCGGCACAGCAGGTGAAACTGACCACAGCGGCGTGCTCTCTCCTTGGAAAAGGCCGGCCAAACGTAGCACTGGCAAGCAGGTAGCTCTGACCCGCATCTGAACGCCTCCCGCGATGCGAAAATTTCCCCAGCAGCGACGGGTGAGGGCTCCTGGAGGAAGCCCTGGCTGGCCCGCCTTGGGGACTCGTTCTAACTTTCAAGTCCCTTTCGGGATCGGGAGGGAAGCATGGAGAGGCAGAGGGTGTCTCCTGGGGAAGACCTGGCTGAGTTCAAACGTCGGTGGCCTCACTAGCCGAATGACTCCGGGCAAGGCTGGCAGCGCCCACCTCCTAGAGCTGCGGCGGGACCCAGGCTCCCCGAGGCCGCCCGGTACCCCGAGCGCAGCAGTCCCCGCCCCCGCCGCCCAGGAAGGGCAGACCCCAGAAGAGGAGAGGGCGTTCACTGTTGCCATTTCTGTCGCACCGGGACGGCCTCGGGCTGTCACCCCGGTCCCCGTGCCACAGCCGCTGAGGCCCGCCGCGCCAACCCGCACCCCCCGCCCGGCTCCCCGCTCCGGGACCCCCGCCCTCACCTTCCCCCGGTGCTCAGCGCTGCTCGCCCATAGTCCGTAGCCTGGAGCCAGGACTGCTCGGCGCTCCGTCCCGGGGAGCCGGGGCCGGGCCGGGGGCGTGGGAGCCGCTCACCGCCGCCTCCCAGCGCAGCCACCCGAGCCGCCACCGCCGCCGCCGCCGCCTCCCTCCATGGCTGCGGCGCCGCCACCTGACAACGGAAGTGACGCACCGCCCCCTCCTCTCGGGCCAGAGCCGCAGCCCCACCCCTCTCCCCGGACCCCGCCCCTCGCCTGTGTCTGCGCTCTCACGGCCTCCGGATTGGGGTGCCATCTTGAAGATGGGCGGAAGCCTTCAGGCAAGAGTCCGGAATCCGATTGACGATTGGCTCAGAGTGAGGTCTGGGCCGAAACCTGTGAAACGATTGGAGACTGAGACTCTAAAGGGGCGGTACTTACCGCTTATCTACGTCTGCGGTGAGGCTGGGACGCAGACACCGCCCCCGCCCCGACTCCGCAGGACCTCGAGTGCCCTACACTCGCCCTGCTGGGTTTGGAGAAGTCTTCCGCAGCTGGAAGATCGGCCAGCGCAGTGCATTTGTCAGAGAAATGGCTCTTCCTTGATCTCCATTTCTCGGTTTCTGGAGCCGTGTGCGAAGAGCGCTGGAATTAGGCTCAATAAAATGACAGAATTCCTGTCTCAGCCCTCACAATTTATTTCCCTCTGGGCCCCTCGCCTTTGTAGAAACCCTGCTTCAGCCTAAAGATCTCTGGAGTCTTGACCAGGGAGGTTTACAGTGAAAAGATCCTATTAACGATTCCAGCTATCTAGCCTCAGTCCCTCCTGCTGCAGTTTCGGTCCCTTTCTCCTCCTCCTCCAGCAACCACGCCCTCCATGAATCAGCTTCTTGCACCAGCAGATGAGCCCTTTAAAGGGATTGCATCAGACGGGTGACTCACTGGGGCCCTCTGAGAGCCTGGCTTCCCTCCTCTGGCACCCAGAAGCAGCTAGAAGGGCTCAGTGGCAGCAGCACCAACAGCCATGACCCCACTCCTTTGTCTCAGAGGTGTGAGCCGGAGTGCTGGCCGCATGTGACTGTCTTAACTCGTGGGTGTCTTTCCAGCTGTCTCCTGGGGCACTCTGTATCCATGTGTGGGCACATGTGTCCAAGCCGGTGTGCACTGCTGGGTTTTCTTAGGGGCGTGTGGCCAGGTGCACATGGATATGCATTTGTCGTCTCCACACAGGCAGTGCCAGGACATGAGAGGTGATGTGACTTGAGTCTGGCTGCTTTCTCCTGTCCGTCTCTTTGTCTCTCTAAATGCCTGGTGCCCACTAAGCTGATGGGGCTAAGTGACAGCAGGAATCAAAACAGCTCCCACTGCTGTGTTACAGCACTTTAGAGACATCAGTGTTGGGAGTCTGTTTACAGATGCAGCAGCTAGAGCTCTGAGAGGGAAAGAAACTTGTCCAAAGGCGCATAGCTAATAATGGCAGGGCTGTGATTTGAACCAAGTGTGGCAGATTCCAAAAGGGTTAGATTTGAGTCCTTGCTGCATCTCCCACAAGCTGAGTGACTCCACGTTAAGTTCCTTGACCTTCTCAGACTGTCAAAATAGGGATAACGCCTTACAGGATCATTGAGAAGATTCAGTGAGTATGGAAACAGCTTCTCACGGGACCTGGCCAGCAAGAGTGCTCACACTCACTTCTGTTACAGGGCTTCCGTAAAGTTCGGGACTGAGTCAGGTACAAAGAGGCCCGGCCACAGCCCCCCAGCTTCTGTGCCTGACAAAGGGAAATGCCTAGGGATTCCGGAAGCCCTGACTGCCAGGAATGAGTGAGTTTTGGGTTTTCCAGGGCTCTAATTATCAGCTAGATGAATCACTTGGAGCTGACACCACCATCCCCTCCCCCAACCCCCCCCAGACCTTCAGTTGCTTCAAAATATAGGATTTTAACAAAGAAGAGGAGGAGAAGGAAGAAAAAGAGGGGAGGAGAGGTAGTGAATAGAAATGAAAGGTGCCAGCCAGAGGAAATGAAAAATATTTCATTTCAGGACACCACCAACATGAGGAGACTGCTGCATCTCTCTCTCTCTCTCTGTCTCTCTCTCTCTCTCTCTCTCACACACACACACACACACACACACACACACACACACACACACGGTGACATACTCTCCTGCTGCCTGCTGGCTCTCCAACTTTGGGCATACTGGCAGATGGTACTGCCATAACAAAGTGACGCCTGTCACAACAGCAGAGATGGTTGCTTGACGAGGTATAGGCGGATCTGCCTATCACAGAAGGAGAGGAAGAAACCTTCAACCCTGAGGAGCTTCCACAGGCTTCTGTAACCCAGCGAACCCTACTCACTGCTGGCTTCTGGCTTCTCCTTATGGCCAAGCCCCAGGGCCCGGGTATGACAAGTTCTGAATGCCAGCACCACACCCGGTGGGCACCACCACTGAGGTGAGTGGAGACACTGCTTATCTTTGCCATCGGTGTGATGTCGGGAGTGGTGGGAAGCAGAACAGTGTAATGCAGTAGTCAAGATCACGGAGTGTGAGTCATACAGGCTTGGGTTCAAATCCCCACCGTGTTGGTCACTGGCTCTTCGATCTTGAGCGAGTCACGTAACCTCTCTGGGCCTGTTGGCTCATCTGTAAAATGAAACTATTAATATACACCTCCAAAGTTGTTGTAATGATGAAAGGAGAGGACTCTTCCATTTCACGAAGATTTATGGTGTGCCTGCTATGTGCAGAGCACTGAGCTAGATGGCAGGGACCCAGGGGGACCAAACAGACTACGGCTCTGCCCTCCTGCAGCCCCCAGCCCAGGCCCCGGCCCACAATCAGCAGCAAGCGGTAGCTATTTATGATGGCCATCTTGACGTCCAGCCATTCACTTCACCATGAGACCTGGGGAGAGCCCTTCCCCTTCCCCCTGGGGAAACCAGGCCTCAGTTTCCTAAACTGTAAGATGACAGAGTTGAATTGGGTCAGTGGTTCCCAGTCTCCTTGCCATCAAACTTCCCTCATGAGCCTCATATCTGATAAGATTTTGTCTCCTCTAAACCTACATCAAGTCATTTCTTCCTTTTTTATTGATTATAACCTCATGTTACAGCCGCTAGGGCTTGTGATCGGGGTAACTCCAGCCCGAAGCAGAGAGCATACCAGCTTGGTCACCCTTCACATACCATGTGCTGTTTCTCCGGGTCCTTTCTGGAACATTGACAGGAGCTCAAGGGACCTCTGCTGCCTCGGGGCCCCGTCAGCTGAGGATGGAACTCAGTGAGCTGGATGCTCTCTTCGTGTCGCAGCCAGCTGACAGCCGGTGGTGCTCTGTCACTTGTATGGGCCCAGGGAGATCTGAACTTCAAGCAGTGTGCCCACCCTGGCAGTCCCCTGCCCCGAATGACAGAGACCCTTCCACCCTGCACTCTTCTTTCCAGGAAGGCAGGGCGAGGTGGGGACCCACCAGCCCACCTGAGCACTCAGAATTCCTGGGGGCTCAGTCATCAGCTGGGCCCCCCACGTTGGTCTTTGCACGTGCTTGAATGAAGAAGCAATGAGTAGCAAAACAAACCCAAGGGGAAGACAACATTTGGAAATGGGTTTTTCATCTTTTCCTTGGTGTCCCTTCCTTTCCTTATGCAGATAGTTAGGTTGCTCTGCCTTCATTGCTTCGGGAAACAAAGGATGCAACAGAATGCAGAGCTCATTTTTAGCTTCTGAATTCCGAAAGCCTAGCCTTCAGGGAGGAATGGGAGAATGTCTGTGCACGTACAAATTTAGAAAACTGTAGCAAGGGGCATGTGGGAGACTTGAGACTTAGGGTGGTCCCTGAGAACAGACAAGCTTCTCCTCAGCTTTCAGCTGGACAGTGTCAGCTGGGTCTCAGGGACTGGGGAGCACGAAGAATTGTGCTCTTTTCCTGGGGGGAGTGCCAGGAAGTAACAAAACCCTCCGAAGAAACAGCTGTGTGCTGCATTTGGGCAAACAGGGCCTATCTAGCCCAAGGGCCTAAGAATCTCCTGGGAAAAGCAGAATAAAATTCTGAACGCTGAGAGGGGTATGGGTGACTCCTGAAGGGGTCTTTGGGTTGGTGGTAGCCTTAGCAGACTGATGACAAAGGACCAGGAGAAAATGAGGACATCTCAGTGGATGTGTGATTGGATGAGTACCAGACCAGACCGCCTTTCCGACGTTGGGCACGTTAAGAGGAAATGCCCTAACTTTCGACCAGTTCCAAGGAAAGTGAGGAGAACTTTGAATCGACCGCAGTTAAGTTTCTGCCACTCTGGCTGAATGGGGTGACATAGGAACTCCGTTGAATTAGGAAAAATTCAAGGTCTATTTCTCACACACGGGAAACTGGAACCAGCTACACTCCTTACCCACAAGGCTTGGTATCACATGCCCCAGCCCCGTCCCTCTCTCTAGCCTCACCTGCCTCTCCCCCCTCCGATAGTCACAGTGGTGCTCTGTTATTGCCCCCAGCCCCCAAGCGTTCCCACCTAGGCCCTTTGCACTGCTAGTTTCCCCTGCCTTCCCTTGGCTCTTGAAATGGCAGTCTCCTTCTCGGTTTACATTTTGCTTCTTCAGACCATACTTTCCAAAATAAAACCACCTCCGTGTTCTCTCTCAAGTACCCTGTTTAGTTCCTTCATGACAACTGTAAGAATTTTTCCTTTTTTTATTGTCAGTCTCCCGTCTAGAATGTCAGCTTCCTGAGGGCAGGACCCTTGTCTGTCTTGATGTTCCCTCAGTAGCTGGCACTGTCACTAGTGATACCTGTGGCACGAAGGGTGGGCAGCAGTTAGGGAATTCGGCTTGCCACAGGCCGGTGGGCACTGACCTCCCTCCCTCCAGCCTTCCCCCCGACAACCCAGGACCAGATGCCAGGAGACCCATATCCTCGGGGCTTAAAGACTCCGCTGTGCCCTATCCCAGGGGCTCAGCACGAGCGTGTCTCAGCAGGCCCATTTCCCCTCCTTCTGGTCTATCCTTCCAGCACCTCATCTGGGGACGACGGAGGGCCCATCGGGGTCTGGCGCACGATGCTTCTGGAAAGAGGACACAGGGCTTTGGCCTGAGCCCCTCTTCTCAACTGTCCTTCCCACTTCCCTCCCCGGCCTGGGGGATCCTCCTTGCTCTGCCGAGGTTGCAGAAGTCCCGCCACACCCTTTAAAAGAGCTGGACTTCTCCTTCATCTCCAGGCCACACTCCTAGCATGAGCCCTCTTCAAGTTTGGAAACATTTGCAGACATGTGGGAAACGTCTGCAATGGGGGCCGCTGTGGGACTCCCTGCCAGTTCATTACTCCAGATGGGGTGGCTCCCCCGCTTCCCGCAAGTACACAGACATTTCCACAGCGAGGGCCTCCCTTCCGTGCCTGCCCTCTGGTTTCTCTTAGCAGCAGTCACCCTGTGGCATCGCTCCCCTTAACTCTAGCCGTCAGCGGGGCCTGGAAACAGTTGTTTTCTCCCTGCTAGGACCCACTGTTCTCTCCCGAAGGCAAAGGTCAAGTCTTGGGGACTTCTGGGACCTCCAGGCAATGAAATACACAGTATTCAGAAGAATCATGGTGGGTGGCTGTGTGGATGTTACTGAGGCAGATCCCTGGGTTCCAGATTGGAGCCAGGAAACTGGCTTTTCCAGACACATCCCAGTTGGTTCTGATGAGGCGGTCCAAGGACGACACTTTGATTCACGTTGGGCGAGAACGTGAATGCAGGGCCCTCGGGCTGCTAGTGCCCAAGTGAACGCTCCTCTCAAGTCCCCCTCAAGAAATGAAAGCATCTTGAGGCCAAAGGTCCTGCCTTACTCAGGACTCTAGCGCAGCAGGTTCTCAGGCTGGATTTCATCTCGTGGTTCTGGACCACCTCCTCCACTAGATTGTAAGCCCCTCTTTGGAAGGGACCAAATCTTATTCGACAATGTGTGCTCAGCAGAGGGCCTGGCACACGGCAGCTGCTCTGTGGAGATGTGATGAAGACACAGCCGCTTTTATTGAGATGGTCGTTTGCCTGTGGTCATGCTGGTATGGCCGCGAGGCAGCTACAACAAAGACTTGGGTTCTACCCCTGAGCACCCCTTCTTCCCTGAGGACCCCAAAACTCTCAGAACTGGAGCCTGATCTCTTGCTGTTGGCTGAGCTGCCACACTTGAGGGGAGGGCCCAGGATTCCCTCAACCTCTCTACCTCAGGAAAGAGCAATGAGACGAACAACCTCCTCAACAGAGAATCTGCACCGAAAAAGCCACCTTCCATGTGGCCAGACTGAAGCACTTGCCTACAATTCTCAAAACCTGCTGCTTATTAGTATCACCTCAGAAGCTACACCCCATACCAATGAAATCTGAACTGATGGTGGGACAGGTGATTGCAATCTGTTGCAAGTGTGAGCGCCACTGCCCTACTAGGCAGGACAAGACGGAGCCCAGCACACGTCACAGGAAGCACGCGGCATGGACTTGTTTGCATCCAAGTTTTATGAGAAAGAAAAACAACTGTGGGAAACCGGAACACTGAGGGGTGGCCCAGGCTAAGTACACTTGGTAACTCTCACTGGGAGAGGGTTGGAAACTACTTGGCAGATTCCCTAAATCAGTAAATCAGATTCTGATGCAAATCATCACAAGGTCATCAATGTCCCCTGCCTCAAGGCCACAGGCAGAGAGACAGGATCCCAGGGGGGGCCTAGGAGATGGGACCCTGCGAAAGGCAGCTGTGACAGGGGTGTCTCTCAGAGACACCCGTTTCTGGGCTGGCCCCGCGCGCCCTCTGGGCTCTGGGCAGGGAGGCTGCGCAGGCGGTTGGCTCGGCAGAACCCCGGGGGAACTTGAGTGGGGACGGGGGCTTGCTGTCGAGCCGGCTCATTTATACTTTTTGGAGGGAAATTCCCGCCGGCCTTGGCCCTTGCCGCCAAAGTTGCGCACCCGGTGGATGGCCTGCAGCTGTTGCTCAATGGTCGCCGTGATGTTCACATCATCCGGGATGTGGACGTAACGGACGTTACGGCCTGTCACGAAGAGGTCATCCAGCTCGACCTGATGCCCCCAGCGGTCCGTGTAGGTGACATTGGCCAGGCGGATGTTCATGAAAGCGTCCACGTTGTCTATGCGTCCGCGGGCCACGCTCTCGTCGCGCAGGTCCACCGTGGTCACCTGGCCCTGGAGGCCCTGCAGCAGGATAATCAGGCTGTTCTCAGAGATGGTCCGCTCCTTCACCGAGTGGCTCACGGCCATTCTTCCACACCGAGGGCTGTCGGCTGCGGGAGGAGGAGCACACAGACGGGAGCTGTAGCAGGCGAGCGGGCCCAGTCGCCAACTCCCCTCCAACAGGTCCTACGCGTAATTCCCAGCGCAGACTTCTGCAAGTCTGCCTACCTCCCCGGTTTCTGTGTCTGTGGAACACCCTTCGATGCCAGGTGCCTTACACATCTCACAGAAGCCTCGCGCTACCCGGCGAGGCCAAGAATTACTCCTACTCACTTCATAAGTAGGGAAAATATGGCCAAGAGACGTTAAGTGACTTGCCTAAGGTCACACGGTTGATAAGCGGAGGTGCTGGGATTCAAATCTACGACTGCCTGACTCCAAACCCCACACCAGTACTCCCCAAACCTCGCCGCATGTTAGAGTCACCTGGTGAGTTTTTACCTGCTGCCACACCCCAGAGGTTCTGATTCATTTGGTCAGGGGTGGGGTCCAGGTATCCTCTTTTTCAAAGCTCCCCAACTAATTCTCACGTGCATCCAAGTTTGAGAACTGCTGCTCTAAATGTCGTTTACACCCTTGCTACTCAAAATACGGTCTGTGGACCGGAACTCTCAGCATCACTCAGGCACGTGTTAGGGATATGCAGAATCTCTGGTCTGTCCCCAGACCTGCAGAAAGAATCTGCACTTTATCATAACCCCTGCATGAATCACCAGAAGTTCTCAAATGTGAGTATCAGAATCACCTGAGGACATGTTAAAATGCAGAAAGCTGGACTCCCCCCCCCCCCAACTTGCAAACTTAGTAGGTCTGAGGTGGAGCCCAAGAATGTTCATTTTTAACATGTTCTTAGTTAACAGTGGCTTGCTGGTCTGGGGCCCGTGCTCCCTGAATGACTGGTCTACACCATGCAGCCACCATTTAAGTAAATTGAAAAAGAACAACACCAAAAACATGGCAGCATATAAAACACATAGGTTTTGAAGGCAGAGAAAAATAGGTTGAAATCCTCACTCCACCTACAAACTCTGTAAACCAAGGGCAGTTACTTCATGTCTCTGAACCTGTTTCCACATCTATGAAACCACAGGCTAAATGAGGCTAACAGAATCTCACTGAACGTACTTTGCTTTCAACACGCCCTGATGTTGTATCAACGTGACTGTCTCGTCTATCCCCTCTTTTCAGACCCTGAGTGGGAGGTGGTGGGGACTTCCTCCTTACGACCTCACTCAAACCCGAGCCGGGCTGTGCAGGACAGCATCAAGCGTGGCAAGCCAGACCACACCACCGATGGGGGGATTGGGCCGGGGGTGTGTGTGTAACGACCCCCCACGCAGGCTTCACCAGAATGCGCCCAAGCGAGGGTTAGGGCTGCCCGGTGACTGCAAAGAGGCAGTCCTGGGCTTTAGGATGGGCTCTGCCACTTCCCAGGAGGGCGACCTCGAGCAAGCCGCTTGGCTTCGTCGAGCCTGTTGGCCCATCGGGAAAATGGGGACGGCGAAGAACCTCTACTCACGGAGCAGTGGGGGTGGGCGTGGGGAGATGGAATCTACTCCGCAAATCGGGAAGGAAGCGCTTCCCCCGCTCCCCGCCGCTCTCCGGGGTTCCGGGCGCCCCCGCGCTCCGCCCCGGGGTCCGGGACCCACCGCGCCGGATTCCTTCCGCTTCCCGGTCGGCTTAGTTGCCGAAGCTAGCGAGCGCCTGGCGGGGCCGCCTCCCTCCCGCGGCGGGACTAGGAAGCCATGGCAACAGCCTGGCCGCTCGGTCCTCCCGGAGCATAGAGAGCGCGGCCTGCGCCGGCCCGCGCCACTGCGGCGGCGCTCGGAACTACAATCCCCAGACTGCCTCGCGGGCGGCGTGCTCGCGCACGGGCGACTGTGGGCCTGCGTCTTGGGAGTCTCTCTTCCCCGGCAGTCATTCATTCTTTCAACAAATGTTCATTGAGGCTTCCTCCCAGGCTCTGGACACAACAGCGGTGACCGAGGAGACAAGCCCCCTGATCTGGAAACCCTTAAAACTACTTGAGGGTGGGCGTCCATAACAAAACAAGAAAATTATAAGAGTCCTTCAGTCCTGGGTGGCTTCTTATCGGAAGGTCAGGGGTGTCCTGAGAAGGTGACGTTTGAGCTGAGATCAATGACAAGAAGCCAACCTTGTGAAAACTAGGAGAGGAGCACTTCAATTAGAGGGAGCAGTTTGTGCAAAGGACCTGGGGGAAATGGCGCTCGCCAATTTGGAAAAACGGAAAAGCCAGTAAGACAGGAGAGTAGTATGCCAAGAGGTGGGAGACGAAGGCAAGAGCTTCAGCATTTAAGGCTTGGTAAGCCAAGGTAAGGGGTTGGATTTCCCGGTTAGGAGTGCAGGCTCTGGCCGCAGTGCCTGGCTTCAAATCTGCTCCCTGCTGACTTTTCACAAGTTAATTATCCTTTTTGTGCCTCAGTTTCTACAAGTGCAGTTGATGGGGTATCAAAGTGGGGGTGACATGATCTGATTTACATTTTTCAGAGGTCATTTGGTAAAAGCTTTAATTTCCCCATTAGAAAAAAAAAAAAAAAAAAGGATGTCAATCTCGGAGAATTGACCTTCATTGATACATGAAAGCACTTGGCTCCCTAAGGTGTAGGCTTGTTTCAGTCCTTCACTCTCATTCATTGATTTCCAGCTCCCCCACAAGCCTTCCCCTTCTCCCAAGGATCACAGTTGGTCTCTCTTGTCCTAAAAATAGAAACTGCCTTCCTCCTCCATGCAAGCTGCTCTTGGTTCTCCTAATCTTCCACACAAGGAACTTCTCAGGAGGCCCCTACACCCGTGGTTCTCTAAGTGTAATCTTTTGTCCAATTTCCTATCTTGGTGAGGCTGGATTTCCTGCATGCACTTCAAGCAAAACAACGTATTGCAAGGGACTGAACGCAGAAGCACATATGAAAATCTGACTTCTGTTATGACAGGCATTAAAGAGATTTGCAAGAACACAGCACAATGTGACTCTTCCCATCAATTTTTTTCTTTTTGAAAATACAGTTGAAAATTATTTTTAATTAATGAATTTATTTTTGAGAGAAAGGGAGAGAGAGAGAGGGAGAGAGAGAGAGGGAGAGAGAGAGAATCTCAAGCAGGCTCTGTGCTTTCAGCACAGAGCCGGACGTGGGGTTTGATCTCATGAACCGTGAGAACATGACCTAAGTTGAAATCAAGAGTCTGACACTTAAAGGGCTGAGCCACCCAGCGCCCCCCCCCCCCCGCAAAATAGTCATTTTTATACAAAAATATGTTAATGGGTCTATTATTGTTCTTTTACAATGAATTAATATTATAATTTTATTTCACACTTCGAAAAAGTTTGAGAATCGCTACTCTGTCTTAGGGCTGTCATCCTCTCACTCAACTCTGTGATCTGGCTTACTTCCAAGACTCCACTGACTTCTCTGGCAGGGGTTACTGATGGTTTATAAGGAGAACCTTTCTCTCCTTAGTCCTTACTTTCATGATCCTTCTTAGTGCTTGACTATATTGTCCATTCTCTTCCTTGGTATTCCGCCCCTCCTCCCCCACGGGGGGCATTGTATCATTTGGTTTTATGGATCTCTGGTTGTTTATTCTCCCATCTCTCTCCCTCTCTTTTTAAGCCCCATTTCATTCTCCTGCTTCCTAACACGTGTGCTTTCTCTTGGGCTGTATTCCCAGCCCCACCCTCGACGTGGTCACATCTATCCATGTTGTCAACTACTATGTGCTGAGTTTCTTGTCTAGATCACGGGCACAGTCCACTCTATGAAACTCCATTTTCCAGCTGTCTGTTGCTCATGCCCCCGTGTCTTAGTGGTACTTGAAACTCAGCATGTCTACAAGATAAATTTGTCAAGTTCTTCCCAAATCAGTTGTTGCCCTGAATTTTTCTATTTCTGTGGTTGCTACCACCAGTTTTCAGTCATTCAACCACCTCGCATAAATATGATAACTTGGATCATTTTTTTTTTTATTTTTTTTTCAACGTTTTTTATTTATTTTTGGGACAGAGAGAGACAGAGCATGAACGGGGGAGGGGCAGAGAGAGAGGGAGACACAGAATCGGAAACAGGCTCCAGGCTCCGAGCCATCAGCCCAGAGCCTGACGCGGGGCTCGAACTCACGGACCGCGAGATCGTGACCTGGCTGAAGTTGGACGCTTAACCGACTGCGCCACCCAGGCGCCCCACTTGGATCATTTTTTTTATTCCTTACACCTGTCAGTCACTGATCCCTGCAAATTCTTGGAAGTGCGTCTCCCACCCCTCACTTGTATTTTTATTCTGACTGCCGCCATCCTAGTTGAGACCCACTTTCTCTCACTTGATTCATTATGAAAACCATCTTACTGGCCTGTGTGTCTCATGATCTTTGCCAACAGATTCAAAGCACAGTTATGATATTACTTACCTGCTAAGAAAACTTTTGATTAATTAACAGAATAAAGGTTCCAGTGCTGACATTGATTTGATTTCACCTCACCTTCCAGCTGGATCTCTTTTCAGGTTCTCTACTCAAACCCTCCAACCAGTGTTTCCTAAAGTGTGGTATGGGGACAACTTGCCTTAATGGAATGCTTTGTTTCACAGAATCAGAAGTGGAGCTCGGGAATCTGCACATCCAACAATGCACACTACAATTTGAGGCCCATTGTCTTCCTTTCTAGTTAGACCTAGCCGCTCAGCAACTCAGACAAGCCCTGAACTCTTGCCTCTTCCTTTGCTATCCTGCTCCATCTGCCTGGGATCCTCTCTTGTCTTTGGATGTTAAATCCAATCCCTACTTCAAAGTCTGGTTCAAGTGCTGTATCTTTCTGAAGTCTTCACCGATAACCCTGTTTGGGAGTGATGTCTCACTCCTAACCCCTATAGCATATTGCTTGCTGTATGTTTGCTTGTTGTATGCAGACTTGCATACTTATTTATGTAAATCTTAAAAACAATTTTTTTTTAACGTTTATTTTGGCCGGGGTGGGGGGGGGTGGTGGTGGAGAGAATCCGAAGCAGGTTCCAGGCTCTGGGCTGTCAGCACGGAGTCCAATGCGGGGCTTGTACTCACAAACCACAAGATCATGACCTGAGCCGAAGTCAGACACCCAACCGACTGAGCCACCCAGGCACCCTTATTTATGTAAATCTTACTTTCTCCCCTACTGGTCTCCTGGGTGTTGAGACAGGGAGAAAGCCTGAGGAGGCCCAAATGCTTCACATTACAAACCAGAGTTACATGAGGAACACCAGCTTTATGAATGTGGTGAGAAGGTGATAGGGATCTGGATGAAGATGGCAGCAGTTGGAATGGAAAGAAGTGCTGAATGTTAAAGACTGAATGGAATAAGAAGACTCCCTGGAGGCTGATTAGATCTGGAGTATGGGTGGGAGGAGGAGAAATCGATGACTAAAAAAAAATTTTTAAGTCTATTTTTTTAGTACTCTCTATGCCCATTGTGGGGCTCGACCTCACGACTCTGAGATCAAGAGTCCTATGCTCTTCTGACCGAGCCAGACAGGCACCCCTCAATGATTTATATTTTAACTCTGGTTATCTAGAGAGATGGTGGAATGACCCTGTGGGGGAGATCCCATTTTTTGGCTACTCAGCCACTAAACTCCTTTCCCCACAGTTGGGGAAATCAGGCATGCTACGCATTTTGAGTGGGGTTTGGCTTCCCACTCCAGATGACTTCAGGGCCAGATACTGTCTCTCATCCTTGTTGGCTATGGCATGGGCTGATGACCTAAACTCAGGCGTTACCAGGTTCTAAATCTGGAGCAAGTGACATAAACCAGCATGGACTTTTTAGGCATCGTCCAGTCCTCATTCTTGGGGTTGCTGCTGGTGCCAGCGTCCTTTCCTCTGCTGCCTGCTTACCCTTGTTTCCTGGCCATTTTCTCCTGGTTCTTCAGTCTTCCTGACAACTGTGCGTTCCCAGAGCCCTGTAAGTCGATTCCTTCTCTACTTAAGTAGCCAGAATTGGTTTCAATGTTTTGCAACCCAAAACCTAGACTAGTGCTGGGCCCACTTGAATTGAGTTCATTTCAGGAGCCTTGAATTCCCATGTTCCCTTTAGATGAGCTGTTAATGGTTCAGTTTCCAATTGTTGGAGAATCACAGAATCCCAAGAGGGCAGTTCCCAGGTCACCTGCTCCAGCTCAGCACCCAGTGCCCTAAAACCCCTCTACGGTGCTCAGAAGATGCACTGGTGACTAGCGGCTCACTTTGCTGCCAGGCATTGGACTCTGCGGTCGGATGTTCTTGGTAACTTCTTGCTTCTAGTCCTTTTCTATGGAAAACTGTCCTATTCTGTATTATATCTAATTTTAGAAGTTTCTCTATGCCTTTTGAAAGTGAAGTAAATGTGGGGCACCTGAGTGGCTCAGTCGGTTGTGTTTCTGGCTTCGGCTCAGGTCACGATCTCACAGTCCATGAGTTCGAGCCCCACGTCGGGCTCTGTGCTGACAGCTCAGAGCCTGGAGCCTGTTTCGGATTCTGGGTCTCCCTCTCTCTCTGCCCCCTCCCGCTCGCACTCTGTCTCTCTCTCTCTCAAAAATAGATAAACATTGAAAAATATATTAAAAAAAAAAAGAAAGTGAAGTAAATGTACTAAATAAGCGAAGATGTCAGTGTTGGACACCGAGTTGTGAGGTGATGTGGAAGATCTCAGGGAAAGTGAACCTGCAGCCGAGGCGAGGACAGGGGTCACGGAGATTTGTGAGTCAATAGTAAGAGTTGAGAGTAACGGCCTCGGAAAGAAAAGGAGGCAAACGCTTGGCAGAAGAATGAAGGTTGGGTGCTGCGGGGGCGGTCTAGGGGGCAGGGGGAGGGGGAGGCGAGGGGAGAGTGAGGGGCGGGGAGAGAGGCTAAGGGTGAAATTGGGGTCATCTGGCAATTGACCTGGCCATTCTGACAGCCTTTGAAAAATGCCCACAGCAACAGCATCTGTATCATGCTGGGCAGTCCTCCGTCAGGAGCCACCGAGGGAGAGAAGGGAAGTGTGGGCACAAAGTAGGATGTGAGCCACCGGGGCCAAAGGGGGAGAGAATTTTGGGAAGCAAATGGAGCTTAGCAGGGCCGAGAGCCTTCCAAAGGCCAAGGGGAATGGGGAGGAGAGAAGGCCATCGCACCTGGCAGAGCAGGCAGAGCCTGGATGAGGGGAGAAGGGGTCTGTGTGGTAACGGGAGCATGTAGGAAGGAGGGGAGGGGAGCCGGCCAGGAAGCCTGGAGTGCGGACAGACGGTCGAGTGAGCAGAGAGGAACTAGGACAGCCTGGGGAAGCAGAGCCCCAGGGTGTGGGTGGGAGCAGTTGGGCTGGGGGTGCGTCCTCAGCAGCCGTTCAGACCCATGTCTGAGGTGCAGAAAGGAGGCTGGGTGTGACTGAGGGGAAGAAGGGCACAGATAGAAGACGCGCACTGAGGTGGGGAGGAGAGATGAGGGAAAGCACAGGAAGCAGCTGTCACAGAAGCCGAGAGGTCTTTAGGACACCCAGAAAACCCGTGTCGAAGGTCCTTGGCTGCTACCGTGACTTCTTGAAAACCCGAAAAAAACAATAGCCCCAGTGTTTCAAAAGGAAGTTAGAGAGTTTAGTAAAGACAAAGGAGGGCGGAGTGATCTGAGGCAAATGTGCACGTCCAGGATTTAGGAGCCCAGGGTCTGCTCCCGGCTCATCTGGGCCCACGCCAGCTGTGTGGCTTCACCAGGCCTAATGCAATTAGGGTTTTGTGTGGTTCGGGGAACTAACAGAGAAGGTAATGTTATTTTTGTCAGCAGAAGCACCACAGGCCAGAAACAAAAAGAGAGAGAGAGTGTGTGTGTGTGTGTGTGTGTGTGTGTGTGTGTGGTGGGGGGAGTGTTACATTACTCAATAATCCAGAGTATCAAACAATCCATGGGCCATTGGAATGCATTTTGAAATTCTCATTTGAAAGGGGTGAGTTATGATCTGAGAATTTACTTCACACGAATCACAAAGCTATGTGGGGAAGATCCAACTGTGACCGGGTTTCCTCAATCCAATCCCTGGTAAACACTCCCTTTGACCCCCTCTACAGTCAGCTGTCCAGGAATTTGGCAGCTGAAGAGGAGTTACCCAGGACCTAAAACAAAGAGAGTAAGGGATAAGTAAAGGTTGTATTAGTTTTCAGATTTTAATTTGGGTCTTTATAATGGAATACTCCTTGGCAACGAGAAAGAATGAAATCAGGCCATTTGCAGCAACGTGGATGGAACTGGAGGGTATTATGCTAAGTGAAATAAGTCAGGCAGAGAAAGACAGGTACCATGTTTTCACTCATATGTGGATCCTGAGAAACTCAACAGAAGACCATGGGGGAGGGGAAGGGGAAAAAAAGAGTTATAGAGAGGGAGGGAGGCAAACCATAAGAGACTCTTAAATACTGAGAACAAACTGAGGATTGATGGGGGGTGGGGGGAGAGGGGTAGGTGGGTGATGGGCATTGAGGAGGGCACCTGTTGGGATGAGCACCGGGTGTTGTATGGAAACCAATTTGGCAAAAAATTATATTTAATAAAAAAACAATTTGGGTCTTTATGATTAGGCACTATGGTAAATAGGTGTATTTTCTAAAATTTGCATTTCTCTTCCTGTGGTTTCACATGGCTTAAGTTGGCTTCTCTCCTGGATGTAAACTGGCCACAAACCAGGTGCAAGTGGACGCAGGAACGTGCCCTTGTTTAGACCTGGGGATCTCCAGGATCTGGTTCCCATGCTGGGGTTGGAAAAAGTGAGTTTGCCTTTAAGAATTGTTAGATACTCACATGGACCATGTGAGGTGACTTTCCTCTTAGAACTGAGAGCTAAATGCTCTTTCCCACCCCTTTTTACCCCCTTCACTGTTAACTTTTTACGTCTTTCTTCTGGGAGCCATTAAAGACCTTTTGTTCAGAAGACGTTTCTAGAACTTTGCCTTACTAATCTGTAGGGCATTCCGACACTATGTGAACAAGAGTGGAACAGGCTGAAGCTGAGCTGGGAGGAGGTCGGTCACAGAAGGAGCTGGAAGAGTAGATCTACCCCCAAAGCATCGAGTGGGGGGGGGGTGGCATACGTATAGATTCCAGTTTTCGGCTCCCACCTGGGGCGGGGGCAAGGAATCTGTAAACTCAACACCAGCTTGAAGCCAGTGAACCAGTTCTTTCTCTTTCTTCCAGATGAGGGAACTGAGGCTCAGGGAGAGTGAGTGCCCCAGAGGCCATGGTGAGTTTGAGGCAGGGATGGGGCCACAGCCCAGTGTCCTGACTCTGACCGTGGGACGCCTTCCCCTGACACACACTGAATACTGTGTTAGGATACCCTCGGACACGGGGCCTGGTTTTAAATGAACACTGATGAAGTGCTAGTGCTCAGTCCACATTCTTGCCGGATCAACCCCCGTCTTCTGTTTTCTTTGCCTCCTCCTGCCTCCCCTGCTTTCTCTGCATGTCCTCAACCACCACGCAAGTGAACTTGTTTTTCTCAATAGCTGTGCGAGTCTAGAGACATGAAATGCAAAGGTTGCCTCATCACAAGGCTGCCCTACCAGAGATCTGTATCTTGTTTATTTATTGAGGAAGCAGACACGTTTGAAATCATCCACATGGCTCTGGGATAGGTGAAGGGAGGTGGCTGCTTCTCAGCAGCTGGTGGCCCACCTCCAAGGCTCCAGGACAGGCCCGGAGCAGGCCGTGGAGTTTCGGTTTGTGGCAGTGTGGTGGGAGCCTGGCCCAGAACAGGAAAGAGCCTTCCCCTTCATCTGTCCCCCCTTCAGGCCGCCCCAACTGGTAGCCAGAGTGCTTAAAAGAGGCTAAAACAGAAGGCTCTTTGTAAGCTGTTAACAGGTGGCATGATATGCGTCTCCTCCCCAAGGGACCTTCTGGGGGGTTCTGTAGGTAAGGAAGTGTAACTTTCATTCATAGGAAGCAACTTAAGTTCATTTAGTGATTTATCTTTCTGTACCCAAAAGCTATGCCTTCGGCAGGCTAAAGGCAGCTTCCCTGGCCCTCACATTCCAGAACTATGTCTGCCTCCACTCTTGCCACGGCATGAGGGGCCCGAGTGGTCCCTGTGGCTGGCTCGATCTCAGGCAGTGATTGGCTCACCTCCGTTTCTCTCTTGCCTTCTGCCATTCTGGGTATTTCTTCCCTGGGACTGAATGGACCTTGACCTCTGGATGCTGGCTGGCCCTGAGCCTGCCAGTTACTGGGTCCAGGATGAGCCTGTGGTGGTGGGCTAATGCTCCTTCTTTGAAGCAATTAGGGCTGCCCTGGCCTGAGATATTTTACATGGATCTCAATTAGACTTGGCTTCCCGCCAAGGGAAGTAACTCATCTGGTACATGAAAGGGAAAGTGCCACACCACGTGTACCTCCCACATATTCCACTCACTTAAGGCTCTGTCCGGCCACTGATGGTGAAGCTGAGATGGGTGTCACAGCACATCGTGCCGGGGGTCTTTAGAAGGCAAGGACACTAAGCGGCAGAGGAAGACCCTGGGGTTGAAGAGTACATACCAAGCAAACTATTTCCTTGGCACACGCTTCCGTATGGGATACGCCCACACCGCATATGGATAGCGAGGTGTGCAGAGGAGGACAGATACCCACATGCTCTGCGCGGGGGCCCAGCTGCGTGTTCCCTGTAGTGGCCTTACTTACTCTGCCTCTGAGGTTACGGTTCCCGGGGTGCCAGGCAGAGGAGGGCTGTCTCAGCTGGGCCCCAACTGCTTTCCCCACCCATTTCAAAGTCGCTTACAAGGCAGAGTACATCCCAGGACGCCCTGAAGTTTTGTGACAATTCACAGGTGCCCATGAGCCATAGGCATCCACAGGAAAGCCGCAATGGAGAGCCGCAACAGGCGCGCCCCCTTCCTGGCTCTGGGGCTTGAACCTATGGCCCTATGGCTTTAGATGGTTGCCATAAAACCAGAAGAAAATGGAGAAGGTCCAATTTAAAATGCAGAATATATTTTGGTGAGAACGTGGGTATGTGTGTGCCTTCCAGACACTGTGCTCCTTGAGGGAGACTTGTGTAGTTCAGTTACAACACAAACAGGAACGGGAGGTACCTGCTCACTCCGAAGAAAACCAGCGACATCATGTTGCTCCCCAAGGCGTCTCTGGGGTCCTTATCGGGGAGCCCGCCCCACAGGGGGCCGAGGGTCCCGGGCTAGTACACCTACAGCCCATCCATCATGGCAAGTAGATCATCCCCCTTGCTGGCACTCTGCCTCGGCTGGTCCGTGACCTCCAGCTCCCCCATGATGCGAGCCAGCTCTTCATTCCTTTGCTGGTCCTGTTGGAGAAACACGAGGGGAAGGCAGTGAAAGGGACGTGTCAGCACGACTGCCTCTCTGTGCACCTGGTGTTTAATTTTCATTCCGCCACCGTGATGCAGGTCAGTTCCTCACCTGATTGCCAGGCTAGGGGCTCTAGATACATGCTGATTAGAGAGAAGGGAGGGCCAGTGAAGTTCAAGGGAAGGGAGGGCCAGTGAAGTTCAAGGTTATTAGGAGGTGAGGAGGGGACTAACGTTTGGCTTGTGCAATCGCCCGCACACACCTGAGTAGCTTGTATGTTGATAACTTCGTAGGACAACTCTTCTGGCCTGGTTAGGGCTGCTTGTCTGCATGAGATAGTAGAGAAATGGGTCAAAGGTTAGGGTTTTCTCCCCGACAGCGTGGCACACCGGCGCTTGATAATTTAGAAGCCTATTTTTTCTGCCTCACCTTCTGCCGTTTCCCTCCAGCTTTCTGGCCGTCCTATCCCCAAGCAGTGTACCCTATGCTCCAGAAAGTCAAGTCCCTGTATGTCTCTGTGCCTTTGCATGTACTGAACTTGGCCAGAATGTTTTTCCCCTTCCTCTGCTTGGCAAACTCCAACACCAAGCCCAGATGCCAACTCCCTTCATCTGCTGGTGCAAAGTCAATCACTACATCCTCCATTAGAACATTTATGACTCGGCACTGAACTAACTTGTGTCTGCGTGCATTCTCCTCCTACCCTGCGGGCTACTGAGGACAGGCTCTAGGTCTTATGCTCTATCTTTGTGTCCCCAGCACTCACCAGAGTGACTCTCACACAGAAGTGCACGGAAGAAGTTAGTTCAACAGGAACAGAGGGCAACTCCCATCCCAAATACTTGGGTGCAAGGAGGATCACATGAGATAATGATGCACGCGTGCTCTACAAACTATGAAGCTTTGTATAAATCTGGGTGGATCACTCTCCCTACTGGTTTTGGAGGAGGCTGCCATATCCCGAAGACTCATGCTCTGACTTCCCTCTGGTTTCTTTTAAAAAATTTTTTTTTTCAACGTTTATTTTATTTTTGGGACAGAGAGAGACAGAGCATGAACGGGGGAGGGGCAGAGAGAGAGGGAGACACAGAATCGGAAACAGGCTCCAGGCTCTGAGCCATCAGCCCAGAGCCTGACGCGGGGCTCGAACTCACGGACCGCGAGATCGTGACCTGGCTGAAGTCGGACGCTTAACCGACTGCGCCACCCAGGCGCCCCTCCCTCTGGTTTCTTAACAGATTTTTCTTACTATGATTTTCTTGACTTCCGATACTTGTTCAGCTATGCTTTGCTGTGTAAGACATTAGAACTATTTCTTGAATGAATCCAGAAAATGCATGCTATTTAATACTGGTGGATTCTTCTTCTTTTTTTGAAAGTTTATTTTCTTATTTTGAGAGAGAGAGAGAGAGAGAGAGAGAGAGAGAGAGAGTGTGTGTGTGTTTTCGCAGAGGAGAGGCAGAGAGAGAGGGAGAGACAGAATACTTTCTCTGTGCTGTCAGCGCAGAGCTCCACGTCAGGCTCGATCTCATAAACCATGAGACCATGACCTGAGCTGAGATCTCCATCTCACGAACCGTGAGATCATGACCTGAGCCTAGATCAAGAGTCAGACGCTTAACTAACTGAGCCACCCAAGCGTCCCTGGTGGATTCTTCTTTAACTAGGTTATTGAATGTGCTGTTTTTTCCTCTGTGACCTTTACACCTATATTTTAAGTGTTACTGGTTACAATGGTCATTTTTTTTGGTTCTTATCACACTTAGGATTTTTATATATGCCTTGTAAGAAACAGGTTTAAAACGTACTCCTCCTCTTCATCAGTGGTGAAGAGATTCAACCGGAATCCTGGCTCAGGGCCACTGGGTTTCTTAATCTCCATCCCTCCCATCAGCCTGGCCAAGAAATTCAGCTCTTCTTTAGCAAGAGGGTTTGGAGCAATGTTTTCCTGCAGAAACAATTTCATGATTTTTAGCTACATGAAGGTGATCACATTTCCTGCTGAGACCCCGGAGACCCAGGGTGGTATTACAGAACAAGGCAAAACAATGACTCTTTACATTATCTGGGGAAGAAATGTGTCCAAACAAAGCATAGAAAAGAGGCTTAACCAAAACAGAAATAATCCACATGAGAAGAAGAAGGACCCTTAGCAAGGCAGCAAACCAGAGATTCTCACACTTTCAAGATGAGCGGAGGGCCCCCAGGGATCCCCGTTCTCCTCAGACGACCTTCCTCCTTGCAGAGGAAGAACATTACCTCCTCTTTCGTCAGTCTAGTTCCCTTGAGTTTACAAGTAGCCTCAGCAAAAGCTCCAGGTCCAAGGGCACTGCTTCCATCGGAGCTACCACACTGCCCTCAGGTGGTGACTGTGGTGAACACACCCGGGATCCCTTCCCTCCTCTTGCTGTCTGGCCCCGCTCAACCCTCACCCCTCCTTCCAACCCCGGCTCCTCTAACCCAGCCGCCCCCTGCTCTGCCTCGTCCGCTACTCTGCCTTTCTTTTGTCGCTCTGCCACCAGCCCATTATCTCAAGTAGACTTCTCTCTCGCTTGAGATAAACCCCTCTGCCTCTTGCCTAAATGACAAGTCCAAGTTGTTTAAGCCTCTTTGGGATCAGGCCCCAGTGTCCTGGTATGGGCGGCTCTCCGGCCACCTGCCTCAATTGCGTTATGACCCAGCCACGTGGGAGAGACGCTGCCTCCCCGCTCCCCCCAAACACCACTAGGCTCTCTTGTCCCTTGGTGCCTTTGCTTATACTGACACCTTGGTCTGTGGGCCCATTTCTCCTTCTAAGCCAGCTTTGTGTCCCTGGGTTCCCAGCCCACAGAAGTCATTCAATCAATGTTTGCACATAACTATTTCATGATTTGTCCTATAGCTCACTAGTAGCTAATGCTGTGAAAATTTATAAAGATGGCATTCAGAGAATCTAAAACCCCATTTTGAACGGAGCTACCACATCATTATGTCGGGTAGCACTGCAAAGGGACGGTTTAATGATCAGAACACACGAGCGCTAGACTCAGCAACCACAGACCTAGTGGCACGGGTACAATGCCGTTTCACGTGTCCTGGTGTGTGGTTCCAGCTTAATTATGGTGGTTGAGCCAAGGCTGAAATTACCTAATTAGTCAGATCACTGGAAGTCTTCATGAGAAACTACAATTAAAAACCTTTGTACTTGCAAGGCTGAACTGAGAAGAGTGTAAACAATGAGGGAAACACTGGCTGGCTTTGAAGTCTAGAGTTTCCACCCTTCTCCCCATCCCGGTTTTTGTGTCTAGAAATAAGCTCTGAAGAGGAATAAGGAGGGCGGAAGCTCACCTGGGTCCGTGGAGCTAAGTTTTTTGATGCCCCAGACATGTGGGTTTCCACCGGCCGGTTCATACTGTACCTGGTGTCAACAGAAAACTGTGAAAACACTTTCCAGCCCTTTTACACCGACTTGTTTCTAACTCAGAAATACAGCACGTTAACTTTTATCCTGAGACATTAAAAAGCATCCAGAAATGTGCCAGGATTACAGAATATAACTAAGTGGGTAGCAACCACGCAGATTTCATGGCTTCCCAAAGAAAAATACCTGTGAAGTTAGGTGGAAATGGCTCTTCTCGCAAAGTAATGTAGATTACTGAAAAAAACGTCAACAGTACGTGAAGGCCACGCCATTCTGGATCTCCATGGCAACAAGGGTTTTGGCTAGTGCTCTTCCGTGGCTATTTAAAATTATTTATTTTTCAACCTGTTGAGTTACCTGATGTTTGGGCATCTTGGGGGCCCTTGGAAAATGTCAGGGCTCTGCATTCACTGTATCTGAGGGGAAATTATTTCACTTGTCAGCAGGGGTTTTCATAGGGGAAGTCAAGCAGGTTTTTAAAAATGAAGTGACCTCCCTCAGACTTGAATTCATTCGGAGAGGGAGAATGTGCTTACATATTGGTTCCCAGTTTCAGGACTCGGTCTCCATAAAGTTCAAAAGAACCTTCTTTTGGTGCAGTGACATAGTTTCCACCATGCTTGAATTCTACCTTCTTCACTTCTTTGCCTTTGCTGTCGAACATTCTACAATACAAAGTATGACATGATGGGATGTTCTCCAAGCTTGGGTAGTCCTGGAGGCTTCTTTATTCTTTGTACTACAGGACAAAAAGGAGATTCATGCACTCCTTCAAGATAAAGATGCTGGTTGAGGTAATAATAACAATATTCACCAAGGACATGTGAGGTGCCAGGTGCTGTGTAAGCACTTCAGAGCATTATTATCTTATTCATTCTCACAGCAACCATTTCATAGATGAGGAAGTGAATCTTGAAGAACTGGGTGGTTGGCCTCAAGTGTCTGCTAAGTGGCCTAGCTGGGATGAGAACCTGACCTTCTTTTTTTTTTTTTTTTATGTATCTTTTTAAAAAAAATTTTTTTTTAACGTTTTTATTTATTTTTGAGACAGAGAGAGAGCATGAAGGGGGGAGGGGCAGAGACAGAAGGAGACACAGAATTGGAAGCAGGCTCCAGGCTCTGAGCCATCAGCCCAGAGCCTGACGCGGGGCTCGAACTCACGGACCGTGAGATTGTGATCTGAGCTGAAGTCGGATGCTTAACCGACTGAGCCACCCAGGCGCCCCGAGAACCTGACCTTCTAACTGCTGTGCTTCATTGACGGAAGGCTGGGGTGGGTAGGAACCCGGCACTTTCTATGTGGTGGCCTGCATGTGGGTTTCCTGGCACCCCAAACATTGGTCTGACAATTACTGTTGAGAATTCACCTGATGAGTCCAGGAACTTCAGTTCCCCAGGGAACGGGCCCAGACACCGGCAACACGAAGCGACCGTTGGAATTCTGAACTTTGTCCTTTAGAAATAAGGATACCTGGGAAAAAATACACTTCTTGTCATTTTTCTTGGTATATTTTCCTAGACATAAGCATTCTGAGGATGGAAAGTGTGTAATGGCTTGGGGGTGTTACCTAGTGAGCTTCTTTTTTTTTTTTTTTTTTAATTTTTTTTTTCAACGTTTTTATTTATTTTTGGGACAGAGAGAGACAGAGCATGAACGGGGGAGGGGCAGAGAGAGAGGGAGACACAGAATTGGAAGCAGGCTCCAGGCTCTGAGCTGTCAGCCCAGAGCCCGACGCGGGGCTCGAACTCCCGGACCGCGAGATCGTGACCTGGCTGAAGTCGGACGCTTAACCGACTGCGCCACCCAGGCGCCCCCCTAGTGAGCTTCTAACAACGAGAAAGACTCAGCGTAACTAGCCCTACAGAGTTACAGTGTTTTTCCAAACAGACCTTCTTTTGAGACGCACAGCAAGTCTTCCAGGTGAGCTGTATTACCCTCGTTTTAAAGATGAGGAAGCTGAGGTTCCCAGAGTGAGGGGACTTGCCAAAGAGAACAATAAGGATGAGGAACTGGCACTTGAGACACTTTCTCAAGGCCAGCCAGCTCAGAAGGGGCAGAGCTAAAGATTCAACCCTTGTGTTTCTGTCTCTGGAGCCTGAGCTTTCGGCCATGTGCTAGACCGGTGGAAAGGGGCCCAAGCAGGTGGATCTGGATCTGGTTGGCCTTAGAGTCTGAAGGTCTTTTATGTGACTGCAAACACCACAATACGCTGATTTCTACTTCCTGGTTGGCTTTTTTTTTTTTTTTTTTAAGTAATCTCTACATTCAACGTTGGGCTCAAGTTCACAACCCTGAGATCAAGAGTCACATGCTCTACCAACTGAACCAGCCAGACGCCCCCTGGTTTGCATACTTTGTGTCAAGGTCTGGATCAGATGAAACTCCATCAAGGTTGCAGTAGTTAATCAGTTCTATTGGATCCTGGCTTCCTCATCTGTAAAACGAGATAAATTCGAGGATCCCTTCAAACTCTAAAACTCGACTAGATTTTATTCATAATATCATCAAAAATAAGCATCTGTTGTGTGCAAAGCAGTGAAAATGCAAAGGGGTAAGAGTGTGTAAGATGGCAGTTTGGCACGCTGATGTTAGACCGTCTAGGCTCACACCCCAGCTGGGCCACTCCTTGGCTCTGAGTTTTGGGCAAGTTCTACAACCTTTCCGCATATCAGTTTTCTGTTTGGCAAACTGGGGGTGATAATAGCATGTATTCAATGGGTAAGTGTTACCTGCTAAATCAGATAATGAAAAAGCACTTATCGCTGCGTCTGACACACAGTAAGTGCTCGATACGTGGTAGCTAATACTCTTAGGATTACAGTCCAACCGGACCCAGGACCCGGGCGTACAATGGCAACAGGGGACAATACACAGCAGGATATGCTGGATGGTATATGCACAGTAGCCCACTGAGGAGAATGACCACAGGCATGGGAGTGGGCAGGGGTGAGTGTGGGTTTGGAGCTGGGCCCGGAAGAAGGTGGGTGTGAAGACACTTTAGAAGCAGAGATGGGAGGGGCACCTGCGTGGCTCAGTTAGTGAAGCATCTGACTCTTGATTTTGGCTCAGGTCACGATCTCCTGGTTTGTGGGTTTGGCTGGAAGACCTTTAAGGAATTTTTAACCTTAAGATTCTGTGACCAAGAGATGAGAATACAAGCATGGAGAAAGAAAATTTGGAGAGAGAAGTGGGAATATATGCATGTGCTAGACCCTCTGTGAGCCTAATTCTAATAAAGTTGACTATGTCATAGCAGGTCTGAAATGTATACACTTCAGTCCAGTGTGTGGTTGTGTCTGACCCGACAACCTGCCCTTGGCTGGATGGGACTGTTGGGTCTGTCTGCTTGCCCAGCCCCTCTGCTGGCCCTCAGCTGTTAAGTGTGGCTCTCCTGTCCTTCTCCTCTTCTTTCACCCTTTTTCCCCCCAAGTGACCTCCTCTACTCCCAGTGTTCACCTCTGTGCTGATGGCACCCAGATCTCAAGCTGCCACTTGGTCTCCTACCCTGGCCACTTGGTGCATCTATCCCATTGCCTATTAGACGTGTCTACCTATGGGTTCCGTGAGATGTACCTCCAATACACCCTGCTCAGAACAGGGTCATCGTTTGTCTTCCCAAACCTGATTCTCCTCTGGTGTTCCCAGTTGTAGCGACTGACACCACCTCAGGGCACCACCTCAGCCGTCTGAGTTCCTCTCCTCACCACCTTCCCATGTGTATTCAGTCACCAAGCCCTGCAGATCCAGTAATTACTCCTTGTGTCTGGCCCCTCCTCTCCACCCTGGTCCCCAGTGCAGACCTTCGTCATCTCTGGCCTGGCCGCTGCAGGTGCCTCCTAACTGGCCTCCCTGCCCCCCCTCACCTGGTTGTGAGCCATCCTCCATTCTGCGGTGAAGACCCTTCTTTTTTTTTAAAGTTTATTCATTTTTGAGAGAGAGAGAGAGAGAGAGAGAGAGAGAGAGGCAGAGACTCCTAAGCAGGCTCCACGCTGTCGGTGCAGAGCCCGATGCGGGGCTTGAACCCATGAACCATGAGATCATGACCTGAGCGGAAATCAAGAGTCAGACACTTAACCAACTGAGCCAGCCAGGCACCCGTGAAGAGACACTTCTAAACTTCTATCAGGCTGTGTCCTTTTCCTGCTTTAGTGACTCTCTGCTGCCTGCCAGATAATGTCCAGTTGGCCCGTGTTCTTCTCTGCAGCCATGTTCCTCCTTGAATCCTATGTTCTTGCCATATCCAAATGCTTGCAGCCTTCTGCTGCCTCTGCACCACGAAATACACCAAACAGGTACGTGCCTCATGCCTTTACTGAGATGGTGTTCTCTACTTCGGATGTCCACTTAACCCCGCTCCTATTTTCCCACGGGCCTGGTGAAAATCCATTTTTTAAAAAAGATACCAGATCCTCTATGAAGACTTTTCTTTCTTTCTTTTTTTAAAAAGACATATAACTAATCTCTATGTCCAATGTGGGGCTTGAACTCATGACCCCAAGATCAAGAGTCACATGCTCCACCTACTGAGCCAGCCAGACACCCCAACTTTTCTGATTCTCTGAGGTAGAACTGACTGCTCCCACCCCCGTGTCCTCCCTCTTTACGCTCTTCTATTTTAAAACCAAACATCTGTAAGGCACTTAGTGCATTTCCCCCTTCTCGAATGAGTTCCTGGGGGCAGGTAGCATGTTTCCTATGGAAAGAGGAAATGAAAGTCACAGGGCTGTGGGTCTGGAGTGCCGGATGAGGCGTGTCCCTGAGCAGTCACATTCCCCAGGACGGTGGCTGGACTCTGCCGGCCAGGAGGAGAGCCAGCCAGGGATGTCAATGCTCCGGGAACATGGGTGAGTGACTGGGCAGTCAGTTTCAGTGAGTGATGAGTGCAGGGCTTTGTGTGGTGTTGGGCTTATAGGTCTGTCCTCACTAGGGGAGGGCCAAGCTGGTGAGGGCAGGAGAATAATGATCTGAAAGCAAGGGGGAAGGTGGTGGAATGCTGACCATGCTTTTTACACCCTACCTGTGGACAAGGGAGGATGACCAGCCTCCACCAAGAGACCAGAAGACTTTGAATGCCGTCTCTATGACTTATATATTCAATTGCTTATTTGACTTTGCTACTCAGATGCCTAATAGGCAAATCAAACTTAGATAAAATTAATTAATTTTTCTACTCAAATATACTTCCCTCAGGCTTTCCCCCTCTCAGTTAATGGCACCACCTGCTGCTCAGGCCAAAAACGTAGTCATTCTTCATTCTTCTTTCTCTCCCTCCCCATGTCCAATTTCTCAGTAAGTCTTAACTGCTCTTGCCCAGAAGGGATACCCCAAATGTGAAGACTTCTCACTATCTCCACTGGCAGCAAGAACTGTCATTCTCTTTCTTTCTTTCTTTTAAAAAAATTTTTTTAACGTTTATTTATTTTTTCAGAGACAGAGACAGAGCATGAGCTGGGGAGGGGACAGAGAGATAGGGGGAGTCACAGATTTCGAAGCAGGCTCCAGTCTCTGAGCTGTCAGCACACAGCCCAATGTGGGGCTCGAACTCATGAACCATGAGATCGTGACCTGAGCCGAAGTCAGACACCTAACTGACTGAGCCACCCAGGCGCCCCTCTTTTTTTTTTTTTTTTTAAAGATTTTATTTTTAAGTAATCTCTACACCCAATGTGGAGCTTGAACTTACAACCATGAGATAGAGTCACATACTCCACCGACTGAGCCAGCCAGGTGCCCCGAGAACTTTGTCTTTAAAAAAAAAATGTTTATTTATTTAATTTTTATTTATAAAATAATAATTATTATTATTTAAAAAAATTTTTAATGTTTATTTATTATTGAGAAACAGAGAGAGACAGAGCATGAGCATGGGAGGGGCAGAGAGCTGGGGGAGACATAGAATCTGAAGCAGGCTCCAGGCTCTGAGCTGTCAGCACAGAGCCCGATGTGGGGCTTGAACTCACAAACTGTGAGACCATGACCTGAGCTGAAGTTGGACGCCCAACCAACTGAGCCACTCAGGTGCCCCTAAAATAATTATTATTTTATTTTTTTGATAGAGGGCATGAGTGAGCAAAGGGCAGAGAGAGAGAGAGAGAGAGAGAGAATCCCATGCATGCTCTGTGCTGTCACTCACGAACAGTGAGATCATGACCTGAGCCAAAATCAAGAGTTGTATTCTTTTTTTTTTTTAATTTTTTTAATGTTTATTTATTTTTGAGACAGAGACAGAGCATGAGCAGGGAAGGGGCAGAGAGAGAGGGAGACACAGGATGTGAAGCAGGCTCCAGGCTCTGAGCTGTCAGCACAGAGCCCGATATGGGGCTTGAACTCACGGACTGTGAGATCATGACCTGAGCTGAAGTCGGACGCTTAACCGACTGAGCCACCCAGGTGCCTCTAAATGGTTTGGTTTTTTTTTGAGAGAGAGAGAGAGAGAGCGCACAAGGGGCAGATAGAGAGGGAGACAGAGGATCCGAAGCAGGCTCTGTGCTGTCAGCGGAGAGCCTGATGCGGGGCTAGAGCCCACGAACCGTGAGATCACGACCTGAGCCGAAGTTGGACGCTTAACTGACTGAGCCACCCAGGGGCCCCAAGAACTTTCATTTTTTACCCAGATTTCTACAGTAGTGTCCTAACTACAGTCCTATCTCCACCCTTGTCCCATACAGTTCATCTTCCAGAACACAAATCAGATCACATTATTGTTCACCTTAGGATGCCTGAAATGTTTTCTTTACTCTTAAAATAAACTCCTCACTTGGGTACAAAGCTAAGTCAACTGGTAGGTACCAGTTTAGTTATAACTGGCATCTGTTCTGATGAGTCAGTGCCCACGCCACACAGCTTGTTAACTGTATCACTCCTGCCTACATAGGCTTCACTCACACTGGCTTTGTCTCTGTCCAAGGAACACATCATGCTTTTTCCATCTCAGGACCTTTGAACTTGCTGTCCCTTCAATTTAGATGCACTTCCCTGAGATGTCAACTCATGTGTCTGTCCTCAGAAAGGCTGCCCTTGACATGTCTTTAACTCTATCATCTAAGGATGTGCTGTCCAGTACAGTAGCTACTAGTCAAGTGTGGCTATTAAAATTAACTTGAAAATTCAGTTTCTCTGTCACACTAGCCGTATTTTAAGTGTTCCATAACCATATGTGGCTAGTGGCTATCATGGTAGACAGCACAGATATAGAACATCTCTATCGCGACAGAAAGTGCTATGAGACGCTGCTGGTCTAAAGGGACATTCCATCCCAGTTGCTCTCTATAACTTTACCTTATCTTGTCATCTTCCTAAAAGTTATCAGAACCAGAACATGACTTACTTGTCCTCCCCGTCTCTTCCTACTAGTGTAGAACCTCCCCAAGGCAGGGCCTTTGTCTTGTTCACCCATGTATCTCTCACCCTAGTATCTCAGACACTGAGTGAGTATAGAGTAGGCACTCAATAAACGTGTGTTGGACTGACTAGTTTTACAGAATGAACAGATTCCAAGGGCGGTGGATAATCGAGGGGAAGTATAGGGAACATTCTATGAAGAGGCAAAGACGGAATGATGTGTCCCAACATCCGAAACAATGGGAAGAACATGAGGGAGGTCCACGAGGGAAGGAAATGGGAATGGGAATGAGAGTCTGGTTGAGGGTAGGTGATCTGAGAAGACTGCCTTTGAGGAGGCAACTCTGCAAGGGTTCTGGAGGGCTGAGGGGGTTGGGGATTGGGATGGTTGTAAAGAACTGCTCAGAATTTCAAGTGGATTCCCACTAACAAATATAAAGACTATCAAGACTGTTTTGAAAACAGAGAAAATCTGTGTAGGCAATCAGACATTGCGGCCGAACAGAAACACCTTTAAAGACCAGCCTCGGAAAACCAGCCAAGTGTAACGGAGCAGCAGCGGAATATCGTCAGGATATGAGATTCCTATTTTTCTTCATGGACGTTCAGATGTTTCACTGCCTGCCTACTTGGCAATTAAAGCTTCATATATTTTGTGGTTTAATATATTTTAATGATTTTGTTATAAACTTATTATTAGGCGTGTCTTTTCATTATAATGGATTTTATCTCGTCAGAATTGAGAAATCAGTATGGCTGCTTGTATCACTACAATCCATAAAACAATGTCCACACAGGCACCGTCCTGAGAAGAATATGATGCAGGGTTTTCAATATTTTAAAGCAATACAAAACTTAATCTTATTTGTACTTTCATATATTTTTTAAAATTTTAATCGATGACTATGAGAGATCTTAATTTATGTTGGTGTTATTATTCCTCCCATCTATGCCGAATAAAATTATTCATGAGGGTTAAAAATGAAATTGGCCTCTGCGTTGAAATCTATTTGTCTTCCCTGGTCCACAGAGAACACATTTCCTCTGGAGAAGGGAACAGACCATATTTTAAAGAGAGACATAAGGTAACTGGGCAAGAATGGCGATATCACTGTCTTCCTTGGTCCATTTGAAAACTGCTGAGATTTGTTATCGGCAATTTTATCATCATGGAGCCAAGCGCTGAGGACACCACTACCTGGGCCACCTCAGGCGTCTTCTGCCTGGCCCCTTGGCACCCTGTTTCCCTAGGACAGCAGTGGCAGGGTGCTCCTGGGGCCACCCACTCACTCACCCGGATGTGCAGGTCCTGGAAGAAGGTGAGGAGGGTCTGCCGGATCAGCTGGAACTCCCCCGCAGAGAGGCCCCCGTATGTCTGCCAGAGGCAAAGAAGAAAGAAGCACTTCACCTCCAGAAGTGAGGTGGGAAGGGCAGACAGGCAGGGCTAGGCGGGCACTCAGGGGCTGGAGCCAGAGAGGCCAACAGGGGACTCAGGGAACTCAGCTGCTGGGGGAGGAGGGGCAGCAGGAGAGCCAGCCCGGCTCCCTCCCCAGGGGGAGAGACCCCATTATGGTACCCTTCACTTCTCCCTTCTCCCGTTCAGATTTAGCAGAACATCCACCGTGAACTCCTTCTCAGAGGGGTCAGGAGAAAATGGCCGTGCTCGGGCTCTGTGTCATTGCTTTCCCAGCGTTGAAGGCAACGGTGAGAGCGCATAAGATGGAAAGGCCTATTATATGACCTTTTAATCTATTTTTAGATACTTGTAGATTTTTAGAATTTTGGGGAGAGTGGCAGGCTTTGCCTATTCTGTCTGTCATAGAATCTAGCTGTTCTTTTTTTTTTTTAAGATGTTTATTTTATTTATATTTTGAGAGAAAGAGAGAGAGATAGAAAGAGAGAGGAGGGAGGGGCAGAGAGAGGGGGAGAGAGAGAATCTCAAGCAGGCTCTGCACTGTCAGCACAGAGCCCCAAAGACGTGAGGCTCGAACTCACAACAGTGAGATCATGATGTGAGCCGAAATCAAGAGTCGGACACTTAACTGACTGAGTCACCCAGGAGCCCCAGAATCCAACTGTTCTTATCAGGGGGAATGAGAACAAGAACAGGGCTGAGGGATGATGAACTGGCGGTGACCTCTTACTTCAGTCAGCTGCCGGAAAATCTCCTCCACTTGATGCAGGATGGCTGGGGAGTCTTGGATGAATCCCTTGATGGCATCTAAATGATTGAAAGTGACGAGCAACACATCCTTGGGGCGGGGGCACAGCAACACTTGGTGTTTGAAAGCCATAGTCATCAGGTCATAGAGCTGAGCAAAATAAAGGGGATCAGAGAAGTAGACATCAGCACCTCCACACAATCATTCGGTCAAGCATTTACTGAAAACCAGTTCTCGGCATATCTTACAGCTCAGGTGACCACGTCAGTGATCACTCAAACCAAGATACTTTTGAGAGTCAAAGGGGATAACATCAGTAATTAAGTCAGAGCAGCAGGAGGAGCATGAAGCCAGACCAGTGGAGGAGCATTCCTGAGAAAACCAGGATTTCTGGTCAGCTCACATGTGTTGCTAATGGAACACGTTTGGGACAGTATCGGCAGCCACGGGGCCCTGGACTGGTGCTGGCCTCAGAGAGCGAAAACCCAAAAGCCAGCCCTCCACCACTGTGGCTGATGTGCTGGATGGCCCTGGCCAAGTCCCTCCACCTCTCTGAGCCTGAGCTTTCACATGTGTAAAAATTATTCCCTAATTTCCTGTCATTGCGGAACTGCTGAGAGGAGGCAGGGAGATGGTATGTGCACATGTGGCAAATGTAAGGTCCCACAACCATGTAGGGGCAGTTTTAAATGCTGAATGGTACTTAACGAGATATCAACAAGCCCCCCACGTGGTCTGACCGCCCATGAGCGGGAAGAGGCGAGACACCGGTGAGGACCAAAGTGGTCAGGATAGGTTTTGCGGGAGCAGAAGGCTGCAGTCATAGGTTCACACCGACTGAGGGAGGGGATAGGCATTCTAGCTGAGGGCAACAGCATGTAGGAGGGCCTGAAGGCAGCAAGGAGTATGCTATTTTCCTGGGAGAAGGAGGAGGACAGCCTGATTGGAGAGGGGAATTCGTGTTGGGGTCGGTGGGAAACAAAGTTGGATAAGTATGGCAAGATTAGAATATTAAAGGTTTTAGAAAGACAGGCAAACTTATTTACTTATTTATTTTAAATTTTTTTTATGTTTATTTTTGAGAAACAGAGAGACAGAGCACAAGCGGGGAAAGGGCAGAAAGAGAGACGGAGACACAGAATCCCAAGCAGGCTCCAGGCTCCAGGCTCCGAGCTGTTAGCACAGAACCCTAAGCGGGGCTCAGACTTACAGACCACGAGATCATGACCTGAGCCGAAGTCGGACGCTTAACTGAGTCACCCAAGCGCTCCAAGGCAGGCAAAATAATTTAGACTAGACGTGGTGGGGATTAGAGAGCTACTAAATTTTTCTGAGCTGTCAGGATAAAGGTAGTGGTTAAGCCAGATCAGTGAGTCTGGCAATGATAAAATGAGATGGAGTGGAAGGGAGACTGGAGTTGGGGAGATTGGCTAGGACCTGGCTCCTGATAGGTGTGTAATAACATCTAGTGACTACAAGAATGAAAGAAACTGGGCTTGGTCTGTTACATCCGGCGTCGGGCTTCCGGCTCAGGTCATGAACTTGTGGTTCATGGGTTCAAGCTCGGCATCCGGCTCTGTGCTGATGGTGCGGAGCCTGCTTACGATTCTCCCTCTCTCTCTGCCTCTCCGCTGCTCGCAGTTTCTCTCTCTCTCTCAAATTAAAAAAATAAAAACTTAAAAAAAAAAAAGAATGAAAGAAACTTTGCTGGAGTAATCCAGATGTAAGGCCTGGTATAAAGATGGTGGGCATGGAAAAGGCAGGGAAAGGAAGCACACGTGACTCTTCAAAGGAAAAGCATCACATGTGGCGACTGCCTGACTAGGTTTGGGGACGAAGATAAGGGCTGTCTGAAATGCGTTTTCCATCTAGTGCTCAGGAGAAGGCCAATGCTGACAGTGGCAGGGCAGTCTGGGGGACGCGGGGCAGAAGGAAGCAGTCTGGGAGAGAAGCTACCGGCGCGTTCGAGGCAGGGTGGAGACTATAAGCTATGACGATCTAGTGTGGTGCTGAGCACGATCACATACATCACCTAGTTTGGTCCTATTTAATCTTCACACGGACTCTATGATGTAGAGGTTAGCCCAAGTTTAAAAACGAAGAGACTTGCCTAATTTTACATAGCTGGTAGTAAGTGGCAGGGTGAGATTTGAACTCAGGATGGTCAGATCCTAAGGCAAGAGGAGCACCCTGGTGTGTGTGTGTGTGTGTGTGTGTGTGAACATAAAATACTAAAGATATAGATTTGAGACTCTCTGCCGTCATTGCCAGACATGAAGCACCTGCTGTGGATAGGACACCATGCAAGGAATCAAGGATAAAAACAGGTATAAGATGAAGAAATGAAAATTCAGATTATTCAGTAAATTGAGTCTCATAGCTTGTAACTGGTAGAGCTAGATACTTGAATCCAGGTTAAAAATTTGTTTTATTTATTTACTCTTGAGGGAGTGTGCATACATGTGAGTGGGGGAGGGGCAGAGAGAGAGGGAGAGAGAGGGAGAATCCCAAGCAGGCTCCTTGCTGTCAGCGCAGAGCCTGACGCAGGGCTCGATCCCACGAATTGTGAGATCGTGACCCAAGCCGAAATCAAGGGTTGGATGCTTAACCCACTGAGCCCCCCAGGTACCCCAAGAATCTAGGTTTTTTGATTCCAAATTCTGTGTGCTTTCTTTACGAAAATGTAGACCTTCTTAAAGGCAGAAGAGTGAGCAGAGCGGAGAAGGTGATTAACACTGATTTAACATCTATTACGTGCCAAGTCTAGGTGTGCTATGTTTTCTCATTGAATCCTCCTTGAACTGATACAAACAAGCTATTATTATCCCCATTTTATAGATGAGAAACCGGAGGCCCAGGGAGATCAAGTAACTTTCCAGAAGTAAGTGAGAGGGGGTAAGGGCACAGTTAAAGCCAGTCTGTCTCCCCAAGGTTCCCAGCTTCCAGCATTAAGTGAGCACTGATTTTGCACACTCAGCGCTCACTGTCAGTCCTCAGGATTTTAAAACCTTCACATAACGGAGACACTAAAAAATAAATTACTTAAAAATTATTATTGTTATTGCTATTATTAAAAATAACCAGGGGCACCTGGGTGGTGCATTCAGTTGAGCGTCCGACTTCAGCCAGGTCACGATCTCGCGGTCCGTGAGTTCGAGCCCCGCGTCAGGCTCTGGGCTGATGGCTCAGAGCCTGGAGCCTGTTTCCAATTCTGTGTCTCCCTCTCTCTCTGCCCCTCCCCCATTCATGCTCTGTCTCTCTCTGTCCCCCAAAAAATAAATAAACGTTGAAAAAAAAATTAAAAAAAAAATAACTGAAGCCCATATTTCATTCAGATTCCATTAGTTTCCCCTAACGTCCTGTTTCTGTTCCAGGACCCCATGTTACATTTAGTCATCAGGTCTCTTAGGCCTCTCTTGGCTGTGACAGTTTCTCTAACTTTGCTTGGTTTTGGTGGCCTTGCGAGCTTTGAGTACCGGTTAGGTACTTTGTAACGTGACCTCCAAATGTCATCTGACGTTCTTCTCACGATTAGACCGGGGTTGTGAGTGTTCGGGGAGGGGGGGGAGACCACAGGGGTCGAGTGCCATCCTCATCACATCCCATCGGGGCACATACTACCAACATGACTTATCACTGTTGACGTGGACCTTGATCGTCCCGGTGGAGGTAATGTTTGTCATTTCTCCACTGAAAGTTAGCTGTCCCCCTCCCCTTCTGTACTGGCCTCTTTGGAAGGAAGTCACTGAGTGCAGCCCCCACACAGGGAGTGCGGGGTTATGCTCTCCTTCCTTGATGGCAGAGCATGCTCTGAACAGGAGATTCTTCTGAATAGGAGATTTGTCTGTTCTCTGCCATTTATTTATTTGAAATTATCGTTTTAAAAATCAGAGTGCCCCAACAATTTGTTCCCCAAAGGAATAGATATGTTCACGTTCTAAGTAAAGACTGAGCAGTCTCGAATTTGCTTTTAAAAATGTCTGGTTTCCTCATCGCAAAGCTTAGATTTGTTAAGAATGAAGCAGAATTAGTGTTTAGGGTGGGGCACCTGTGTTGGGTTGAGGTTCCTAGGTGTGTTCCTAGTGTTCCCAAATATGGGCACAGATGCCAGCCCTCTCTGGGCAGGTGGAAGGACACGAACATCAGAGGGGTTGGGATGGATGACTTGAGATCCTTTCTAACTCCAAAACTCAATACCAACACCTGATACTTGTGAGTGGCTTTTCTTTTTTCTTTTTGGCAAGGAACCATTGCATACATCATCTCATTTGACCCAGTATGTGCTCATCCACAAAGGGTACAAGAGGTGCAACCAAGGGGACAGAGGCAGCTGTCTGCTCTCACCTTATCCATGCTGGCCTGGTTCAGTCTCATAATGGAGGCATGAGCCAGGCGGTCGTAGACGGTCCTCAGGGCCTTCTTGGAGTAGAGCTCTTGGGGTTTGAACAATTCCTCCATAAACTTTCGATTGAACATGGTTGAGATGATGTCGTGCAGAACTGTAGAGACAAGAGAGAATACAGCTGAGCGAGGTACTGGAGGAAGCTGTATTCGGGAAATGGTCTCTGTGTATGAATGGGATGCAGGGGCCGGTCTAAGCAGAGCTGGGGATGCTGATGTGCTGGCGAGATGTGCTCCCTTGGGATAAACCACACAGGTGTCCCAATAGAAAGAAGGGTCCGGAGTGCCTTATGAGCCTGTCCCAGAGCAAACATAAATGTGACAATGTATAAATGTGTCATGCTTTAGGGGCTATAAGCCACTTTTATACAGGTATTATCTCACTTGATGGGGGAAATGTTTCTTCTTTCTTTAAAAAAGATTCCTATGAACATTTTCGATCTCTTCCTTGAAATGAAAGGCAGTATTGCTCTTTTTGTTTGTTTAGCTAATCTGTAACTTTTTACTTAAAATTAAATTTCATAAAAATGGGACCAATAATGGTAATTGACTCTGTTTAAAGAAAAAATACTTTATGAAAATAGATAAGTCTACCCACTGGTTAGAGATTTCTAGTGTTTCTACAAGACATGTACTTCATGCACCATTTTAGAATGCCTTGATTTCTACATTTGATCTATAATATTGATATTACACTGTGGTGACATGTCTCAGTGTTGTTCAAATGGAAAGTTTCCATCTGGTGAGAATAAAAGTCCTAAGGCATGTGCAAACCAAAGTGTCTATAATTCTAGTCGTTCATTCACTCATTCAATTAACTATTTTGTGCTGCTCAAATAACATTAGTTGAGGGCTAGGAAAACCATCTGGTACAAGAAATAGGACCAGGTATGTATGAACACAGATTATTCTTAATTAAGCCAGATATATGCTGACCTCAGGGTGAGAGTATATGAATGCTGAGAATATACATTCATAGCAATTAAAACTTGCAAGAAAACTGATTATTTAGAATAATGATACAAAATCAATTACTAAACGTGAGTGATTATCACCGAAGGATACAAATGCCCCTTTCTCTTGCCACACAAAGGTGGCACCAGGTGGCTGGTTGTGACCATGAATTTTAGAGACTGAAGGCAAGGTAGTATGTTCACGTCATACCTTTAAGTCATGGATAGAAGTACCCTGAGCGCTCAGGCCAGCACTGAAAAGCATCTGGGCGCCTGGCTGGCTCAGTTGGTGGAGCGTGTGACTCTTGATCTTGGGGTTGTGAGTCTGAGCCCACGTTGGGTGTAGAGATTCCTTAAAAAAAATAAAATCTTAAAAAAAAAAAGCATCTCGAAGAACATTTTGGGGGGAAAGGGGAGCTGGGGGCTAGTTTTTTTTAATGTTTATTTATTTGTTTTTAAGAGAGAATGTGTGAGCAGGGGAGAGGAGCAGAGAGAGAGAGGGAGACAGAGGATTTGAAGCAGGCTCTGCGCTGACAGCAGAGAGCCTGATGCGGGCCTTGGACTTAGGAACCATGAGATCATGACCTGAGTCAAAGTCAGACGCTTAACCGACTGAGCCACCCAGGCACCCCAAGGCTGTTTTTAAATCTTACATGGAAGGGCTACGGAGAAAGAGCGGAAGCCCCCCCCCACCTTTTTTTTAACAGAAAAGAACTAAATGACTGTGGCTCCTTGCAGAAGTGTTGAACTCACACTTGACCTTAGGACTTCACTCTAGGCTCTATCTTCTTTGTGAGGAAGAACTCCATTACCAATATAGGGTAGGCGTCACCTCTGACAATTTGAACCCATTGCAGCATGCCTCTAATGTGCCCTAACATTTCCCCAGTGTGGACAGTTTGGGGACATATGAACTCTTCTGGGTTTGCTTCATGAATGGTCTTTTGTCTTTGGTCAAAACAAGAAAGGGCCTGCAAGGAACTGGGTTTCCTAACCCTGTTCTTACCGTAGCCTAGATCAAGTGCAGAATTTGCAAGGGAATAGGTACAAATGCAAAGCCACATATAAGCCCTCAAAAGAAAGAATTTGAAGAATTTTCCAGATTTATGTAGGGCAAGGAGGAGTGCCAAAGAGGAAGAATTCCAGTTGAAGAATCACATCAGCTCTGGTTATGTCAGTGTTTACAAAAGCTGCCATTTACCCGGGTGCTGGGTCGTTTCTCTAGAGTCTTTGAGTCCCTAGCAGCTTAGCCCCAAATACATCAGTTCTAAAAGACAGAAAATTGCAGGGTGAGTGTTAGTCACTCTGGCAAAATACAAAGCAAAGTGAAACCTTTCCCTCTGGGAAGTGAATAGGCCACGTATCACCATGGCTCCTTGTACCAGAACAACCAGAAAGTTTACCTGTCATTAGGAGCACAGCGCACCCTGTCTCTGTGGGCAGGGCGGTGAACACAAATGCCCCCAAAGAAGAAATGACCGTTTTATGATTGGGCTCTGGCACCCAGGGCTCTCGCCTCTCAAATTTAAGTCTTTGGAAAGAGTATGGGGGCACAAATTAACAGGCTTACAGCTCACAATGCGCTTTACCCGGCACTTGGTTGAGGCGGGCCTAAATCTGTACCGGACTCGAGATAAACGCCAGGGCACGAGGAACGGAAGGCTGGCCTTCCCTAGAGAAGCAGTCCATGCTATATTGAAGTTAAACCCGAGAAACGATTTTAAGCAGACCTGTCGGTCTGTCTTGGTGTTAGCTTTCTGCACTCACATGAGCTCTGCCTAATTTCACGAGGCAGGAATGTGCTAGGAGCTAGGCGACAGCCTGCAGGGACTAAGGGCAGGGAAGGAAGTAATTTTTAACAGGTGCATCAGAGAGGGTTAGTAGCTGAGTTCTTAACATATCAGGCTGCTTGTCCTGGGTTCTGACTATGAGGTCCGGTTCTGCTTGTTATTTAAAAATGCCTAAGTTGGGGTGCCTGGGTGGCTCAGTCGGTTAAGCGGCAGACCTCGGCTCAGGTCATGATCTCGCGGTCTGTGAGTTCGAGCCCCGCGTCGGGCTCTGTGCTGACAGCTCAGAGCCTGGAGCCTGTTTCAGATTCTCTGTCTCCCTCTCTCTGACCCTCCCCCATTCATGCTCTCTCTCTGTCTCAAAAATAAATAAACATTAAAAAAAATTTTAAAAATGCCTAAGTTAAAATAAATTCCAGTGATTCAATTATGTATACTCACAGCCTTCATAATTCACGTCTCACCTGAAATTCCACCATGTGTCAAGAGGTGGGCCAAAAATCGCTCAAGAGAAGTGGTAAAATGCAATAAAAGTGTGTCGAGGACTTTAGGTGTGTTTTTCTTGGATTCTGGCCTAGATTAAATAATTCTCTTGATGAAAGCAATTGGGTTTTTTAAATGTTTGTCTATTTTTGAGAGACAGAGTACAAGCAGGGGAGGAGCAGAAAGAGAGGGACGCAGGATCTGAAGCAGGCTCCAGGCTCTGAGCCGTCAGCACAGAGCCCGACACGGGGCTTGAACCCACGAACAGTGAGATCATGACCTGAGCCAAGGTCAGATGCTTAACCGACTGAGCCACCCACGCACCCCTGAAGGCAACTGGCTTGTTACCAACTACCTCTGCTCTACATTTAATTGTTATGGGGAATATGCAATTTGGAACGGAGCCTAAAAGGGAGAAGCTGCTACTTCCAGGTGGTTACCATTTTTGAAACCTTACTATGTTCCAGGCACTGGGCTTAGAACTTTCCGTGCATTATCTCATTTAAACCCCGAGACAACACTGAATTACTCTCCTTATTCTATCAAGGAGGACCACTGAATCTTAGACAGGTTAAAGTCCAAGGTCACGTAGCTGGTGGTGGAAGTGAAATTAGGATGGGTGTTTGATTTTACTGTCTGTGCTCTTACATATTACGTATGTCATCTCCTTGGCATACTTGGTATGGTGAGAGCATTTAAAATCTTGAGGACGATGGCTGATGGCGTGCATAAACCGCACCCAAATGTCAAGTGATGGAAGGTACTTGTGACATTTAAAGGTGGGGAAGGCTAAGGTTTTATTCTGGGGAACTGGCCAAATTTTCAGGTTTGCTGCTGGTTGTAGGTGAAGGGGAAACTGAAGATTTGGCACGATTAGGTCCTGGTGCATGCATGCTGCAGCCCACAGTCCTGGCGGCTGTGCAGCCACAGGCTCCCATTTTTCTCCGTTGCTCAGTAGAGATCTGTGTGTGCTAAGGAGAACACCTCGGGGAGGAGCACCGGTGTCGAAGCGCAATTCTTTGGCTGCACAATACTGTCACATAATGGTTTTAAGGACTACCGGATAGGACAGTCTCCCCAGATGTGTAGCTGCTGTCTTGGTGGTCCCTGTCAAACTTGGCACTGATGAGAAGAGACAAATACCTAGGGCGCCATATGGTCCTTTGGCCAAAGTTTGCTTGGTTTTCATCTTACGTGCTGCATGTATTTAAGTAAGAGATTCCACCATACAACCAACGTCTTGGCTAAAGAGAAACTCACGCCTGTGTTTTCCCTTAGGAGTATTTAGAGTGGTCCCACAGGAAGCCCAACGATACAGGACCGAGTGAGCCTGTGGATGCAGACTGAACGCATGCAGCCCAGAGATAGCATACCTCGTTTTCTGTCCACCTCTGTCCATTCATCTACATGAAGCATATAAAAAGAAAACACCAGTTCATGAAGCAAGAACATTTTTTTCAAGGAGGCTTTAAAAACACCAATTCCGACGTTGTGGCCTATGAAACTTTAGTTTGCACGTGGGCACTGACGTCTAATGCGGATACCCTGCCTTCCATTTGAGACTTTGGAAAGGACGACAGGTAAATAACAAGTTCCAAAAGAGCCCTGGAGAGGCTATGTCTTTTAGAGGGGGGCCTCGTGGGAGAGGAAACCCAGGAGAAACTAGCTACCTTGGGGTTGATCTTGAAAGGCCTGAGGAGTCATTTTCTCTGATGCTGTGAGAATACACACCATTCAAAGGCTTTTACAAACACTAACTTTCATGAGGAAGACTCCCCAGAGTAGGTAGAGAGAGGATTTTCTTTTTCTACAGCCTGATTTTTTTTTGATCAAGATTTCCCTTTCCAGAGTACAGATGGAACTGCTCCAGATAGAAAACTTGAAAGGTGAACCAAAAGGAAAAAATGTCCATTTGTTTCTGATTTACTTTTTACATATAGATGCATGACTCCCATGTAAAAAGAGGGCAATAATGAGGGGACCACTGTAAAGAAAGCCCCTGAGGACAAAAGCGGGTGGGGACATGCCAAGAGGAAACCAAATGAGGAGAAAGGTACTTGGCTGGAGAAATCCGTGAGAATCAAGACCCTTTATAGGTTGAGATCCGGCTCTACCATTTGCTAGCTATGTAACTTCAAGCAATTTATTGAACCTCAGTTTCTTCATCTGTAAAATGGGCATCGGAACGGCACCTACATCATAGGGTTGCTGTGGGGATGAAGCAGATAACACGCATCAAACACTTAGCTGGCTTCTCTTCTGGCTTCGCTTTCTGTACCACACAACTTTGGACACTACCCATAAAGGATGAAATGTGGCTTTTTTCTTTCCTTAATTTTCTGGGGGCAGATTTCAATGTTGAACTCCAATACCACGCCCTCTAAGCAGGGTTCTACGTGCATCCACATTCTTATTTATTTATTTGTTTGTTTGTTTGTTTATTTATTGCATCCACATTTTAAACGCGTTTTGTAATTAATGGTCTCTTTTGGAAACATTTGCAAAATAGGTTGTTTCAGAGGTGATTTCTGAAGTTATAATTGAGCATCCATGCGCCTTCAACATACAGCACCGACAGCACCTAAGAAATCAGTTCGAAAGCACAGCCAGTGCCGTGCCCTAACTGGTGGCAAAAGGTTCCCACTGCAAGGTTAGACTCCTCTGGGAAAATTCACCATCTTTTTCCCCACAAGTCACAGGCTTTTGGAGAGAAAATACTGGGGAAGCAGCACCAAGAACCTGGCCTTCTTGGAGCAGATACTGGTTTCTTTGGCATAATGTCCACATCCTCTGTCTTTTAGTGGCATTTATTTTACAGGCGGTCTTGCCTGATGCGTTCGTGGGCAGAGGGGTGGTGCTGCAAGGGGCCCAGTACTCTAAGAGACAGTGGCTCCCTGCTGCTGGCAAAATCGGGTCCTGGGTAAGGGCACTCCTGCAGGCAATGACACTCAGCTCCAGCAGAGGTCGCTCTAGTGCTGTGCGCCCCACGTCCCTGTCCTGAGGACCTCAGGAAGGTAAAAACCACGTCCTGACTTTCTGTTATTTTTCCTGATGACTTGGTTGCAACAATTTCACTTTGGTATTTTGAATGGGAGGAAGGCTCAAGATTATCCAGAGCTGCCTGCTAAATTGGAACTAGAAAAATAAAAACAGTATCTCACCGCCATTTGCTGTGATCTGCTTGTCCTGGAAAAATCACTTACTGACTGGCTCTATGTCTCAGTTTCCCCTTCTGTAAAATGAGGAATGTAAACAAAATGTAACAGGGTCTTATTTAGGAGTATTTTTGAGAGGACAGGAGGCAAAGGCAGCTTTTATTATTCTCGCTATTGCTTAAAACGTGGGACATTCATATGCAACACTCAAAAGTTGCCCCACAGAGGGCACTTCCTTTCTGTTGAATGCTAAACTAGAGGCTGCATTGTGGCGAAAAACTGCAATATGTGCGCTGGCCTCGTGGGAGCGGGAGGGCCTCCAGGAGACCAATTAGTTGTGTAAGAAAATGAAAACACCTAGAAGAAATATGATTTCCATTCATGGCATCAACGAGGACTTGTTTACCGTGTCTGGTGTTTTATAGGCCTCTGTGCGCCAGTAATGGCCACGGTGGCTCCTGCAGCTACGCCAACTCTCAATAGGGGGACAGAAGGGTGTTTCTCAGCTTTGTGAATCCTGAGCCCTCTACCCTGTTTTGTCACTGTCTTCTACAAGTCCCCATGAGCCAGCTACCCTCTGTCATTCCTTTCATAAAATCAGTGGGGTATGTTGGATACGTTTTTCAAAGCTCTCCCTCTCTTCCCCACCTCCCATCCCCCCTCCCAAAGATTCTGATACAGTCCCCCGACGTATGGAAGTATAGTGCAGCAGTTGAGGACATATTCATTGAGAGTGTGAGCTCTGGAGCCTGATGACCTGGGTTCAAATCCTTTACTCTTCCTCCTACTGGCTATGTAACCCTGGGCAAATTAGCTTCCCCAACTGTAGAAAGGGGATAGTATTAACTAAAGGATAGTATAGCTGTGGGGATTAAGGTCTTCAGAGAGGTCCTTGGTACACGGTAAGTGCTTAGTAAATGTTTATTGTTGTTGTTAGGAAGATATGTCAGCTCCCCAGCCCCCCCCCCCCCGGCCTGCCCCGTTTTAGAATCAGTTGCTGGATGAGACTGATCCAAAGCCCTGAATTCTGTGAATACACAGAACGGCTGGATCAGGCTCCACCCAGCATCTCACAGGATGTCTGACACTCACCCAAACTGTGGAAGGAAGGAACCAGCGAGTGGATGTGAATTGCTAACCATGGCCGAAACTCCCTAGAGCTGCGCTCAGCAAACCCAGAAGGACTATAGCTCCTGAAGACAAAGGAAACCGGTCCCTTCGCATTCAGAGGGTCTTGTCCTGACCCCCCCCCCTCTTGAAAGCCAGCACCTGCTACTCATTGTGCAAAATATGCTGAATACAAGATCTCATTCAATTCTTACAACTTTGCTGTAAGTATGTTTGATTCCCATTTTATGGAAAAAGAAACGGTCTTATGGAGGTTACACTCCAAAATCACACAGCTGGTTAAATGGCAGAGCTACAGTTGGAACCTAGTTGTATGACTGCAGTGAGTGTGCTCTTAATTGCTAATTTACACTGTCTTCTGAGATGCAGGCAGCCAGGGCAAGGACTACCTGTCAGCTCACTAGTGCCATCAGGCGCAGTGAAATCACAGAACATATGGGCCAAGGAAGACAGAACCCTCTTGAGGAAGAAATGGCAACATCATATCAAACAGCCAATTTAGATCATCAGTTCAACAAACACTGACTCAACACCAATTTATTCTGGCCTAGGCATTACGCTAGGTGCTAGAGTACAAAGCTGAATAAAACCCTCACGTGTGGGGGAGACACCCAAAGACTGTTTCAGTATAACATGGCCAGTGACAAGGTAGGGAGAGGCATGCATGGAGTGCTATGGGAGGATTCTCAGACCCTTTCCCCATCTTCCCGAAGGAGATGATTCTTAAGCTGAAAATGCAGGATGGAAGGGGAACTATCAGCACAGAAATGGCAGGTTTGGGGTAGAATGGGGATTACTAGCATGGAAATCTGAATGCACATGCTTTAAATGTAGACCTATGATTAAGATACACAGTAGGAGGCAGGTAGTGGTGGAAGGTAGGACTGCAGAGGTGGAGAGAGATCATGTCAGCGAGGGCCCTGAATCATCCTGCCAAAGACTTGGTCTCCATCCAAACAGCAGTGGAAAGCTGACAAAGGGTTTTAAGTGGCGGGGAGTATGGACAGATTTGCATTTTAGAAAGCTCACAGGCGGCAGTGTGCCAAATGAATGGAGGGGGTATGCTGCAGGGAACTCTTTTTATCTCTTTGTGCATAGACTTGGACTCAATCGCACAGGCACAACAGTGAATATCTGAATGTGTATGCTTAACGTCCGAATATGCACGTTTAACATCAGTTGAGCATACAGACTGTTGGAGAGAATAAATTTTTAATCTTGGGTCATGTCAGTTACCTTTGTATCAACTCTTCTTTCTCTACCTTCAAATACAGATTTCTTTCATACTTAATCCCAGGAAACTTGGTGAAAGCGGATGTTGGTTGAGAGGAAGGAAAAGAGGGAGAGGATAAGGGTGGCAGAGAGTTCTGGGTGGTCATTTCTCCGGAAATTAGACGTGGTGTATATGGGTGACAGCGTTTGCATTTCAGAAACTCTCATATAATTATCTCCAGAACTGCCTTCTCTTCCAGTAATTGTAAAGAGAATAACTTAAAAGTCACTTGTGTTTTCTTATTTGTCTGTTATTCCAGAACCCCATCTTTCTAGAAATAGCTTCTGAAATGAGCAAGACTTGCCTCCAGTTCATGAAGGAGGCTACTACACAGAGGACAGGAGAATCCACACCTCGTTGGAGTAGAGGATTCTTGGACTGGCAAGGAGTTTGTCGCCAGGTGGTGGGCGGCTGGGACTCCTACATTTGGGAGGGATCATTTGTCAAGAGAGATTGGGAGATCATCTCTCCAATTTGAGGGAGGGGGGAGGAAATTGGAGGTGAGGGGGTCAGGTCCCCTAATGATATACCTTAGCGCGGGTATTTAATCCTTCTGCTGCGAAATTTTTTTTTTGGAGAATTTGACTCCTGAGGGGCTCTGACCAGACGGGGCTGTGGCGTTATGGGGCTGGCTATAGGAGCGCGGGGTGCAGCGGTGTTGGTCAGTCTGCAGGGGGGCCTGGCTGGGGGGACGGGGTCCGGCTGCGAGCGCCGGGGCGGCGGGGAGGGGGCCGGGCTGCGGGGCGTGGGGCTGGCTGCGCGGGCCGGGCGCCTCTCACCTTTGCGGGCCTTGTCTCCCGGGATGTTCTGGGCCCGCAGCCGCTGGTCCAGGATGTAAAGCATCTCCCCACCCAAGTTCAAGAAGAGCAGCGGTAGCGTCCTCACCGACATGGTGCCAGACACCAGCGGGGCAGGCGACGAGCCCCGGGGTTGGGTGGCAGGAGGCCTAGATTCACAGCCGCCGCGTCCCCTCGTTTGGTTGCCAGGGTAACGCGGCGGGTGGCCGAGGAAGCCAATCAGCGGGCCGCTTGTTGGGAGGCGCCCGAGGCGGACGCTTATTGGGCCGCCGGCTGCCGCCTCCGTGGTGGATTGGGCCTCGCGGTTCGAGCGCTGCTTTCGTCTCCAGCTGGGGTGGCTGGGCTGCCCCCTGCCGGAGGACGCGGAAAGCCCGAGCAGAACTTCCGAGTGGGCAGCCGGACCTGGGGTGGAATCCCGGCCCCGCCCTTTAAGAGCTCTGCGAGGCTGGCCTTCCCTATACGTGGAGGGGTCACCCGCCACACAAGGTTGCAGAGAGGAATCCCTGAGATCGTGCAAAATGCCCCGAAAGCCCTCAGTAATCTTTTGGATGGGTGGAGGGCCAGAAGGCCTTAACTTGCGTTTCCGTCCTAAAAGAGACTTGGAGTGAAGTCCCACCTAGGTTTCGTGCTCCGTGAAGCAAACAAGGCCTGTTCACGTCTGGCCGCCCCGCGAGCAAGCGTGCTGGGGTTTCTCTGAAGCTCCCTCCTTTCACACTGTCGAGCAGTTGTCTGCTTGGAGAGCAGCGACCACACTTCACTCGCGTCATGAGCTCCAGCATCACGTTCTTGTTTCCTGCTGTACGTTTTTACTTTGATGAGCAACCATTTCTGTAAATTTCAGTACTTCTAAAACCTATGAATCCTCTTTCCCTCCAGCCCCTCAGACTTGAAATCTGAGCCTTGGCTAACAATTCTGGTCTCCTTGGGTCCTATTATCAGTCACCACTTCTGCTTTTACCTCCAAAATCTTTTCCACACTTATCTCTTCGTTTCTTTTTCTGCCTGCATTAGTATGTTTTCTCTCCACCCGCACTGGCTGCTAGGCTAAATTTCAGCAGTTGCCATTTTCCATATGACGCATCCCTTCTGTGCTTTCCAACTGTTTGCCAGATTGTAGTCTAAGTGCCTGGCATGGCATTCAAGACTCTCCACTCTGACTGTAACTACCTTTTTAGAGACATCTTCAGCACTCCCCCATTTCCCCCTAATGCAGCAGAACTCATCTATCTCATTGGCTTTGCCCCCTCAGTGGAACAGCACATCTTCTTCATAACCACACCTACTACTGCAAAGTCTTGCCCTGACAGCTCAAGTCCTTCCCATTCCTTCTCTAGTCCCCTTCCCTTCCCAGCCAAGTTCTCAAAAGTAGTCGAGGGGCACCTGGGTAACTCAGTTGGTTAAGTGTCTGACTTCAGCTCAGGTCATGATATCAGGGTTTGTGTGTTGGAGCCCCACATCTGGCTCTGTACTGACAGTTTGGGACCAGCTCAGAGCCTGCTTGGGATTCTCTGCCCCTCCCCTTTCTCTCAAAAATAAATAAACATTAAAAAAAAAAAGTAGTCAACGCTCACAACTTGAATTTCCTTAACATCCTCACTCCGTACCTCACTGCAAGTTGGATTCAGTTCTCTCCATCCCACTGAAACTACTTCGCCATGAAGACTGTGGTTCTTAACCAACATTTCAGTATTGGATACTATATGGTCATTGAAAGGTGGCAGCCCAAGGCTTTGATTTGATTTTGCCTATCTGCAGTTTTAAAAGGGGAAATAATTGGGATAGGAATGTATCAAGCAGCTATACCTGGCCTTTCATACATCATGTTAACCTGCCTGATTGCTAAAGGCACTTAAGTTTGCTGTAACATAGACTCCTTCCATGGTGTCTCAGGCCATTTTTTTTTTTTTTTTTTTTTTTTTTTTGCCCCTAGGCAACGTGGTAAAATGAGCAGAACACAGGCTTGGAATAAAGATGGACGTGGGCTTGAATTCTAGGCCTGCCTCTAACCAGCTGTGTGAACTTGGACAAGTTACTAACCTCTGAGCCTCAGTTCTCACATGCTAAAATAAGGATAATTGTGCCAATATGGGATGGTTGGATAGAGAAGGTGACTTTAAAATTTTTTTTTAATGTTTATTTATTTTTGAGACAGAGACAGAGCATGAACGGGGGAGGGTCAGAGAGAGAGGGAGACACAGAATCCGAAGCAGGCTCCAGGCTCTGAGCTGTCAGCACAGAGCCCGACGCAGGGCTCGAACTCACAGACTGCGAGATCATGACCTGAGCCGAAGTCGGACGCTTAAACTGACTGAGCCACCCAGGCACCCCAAGAAGGTGACTTTAAAGATTAGATGATACTGTGCCTACAAGCACTTACAACAATGCTTTTCTTGTAGGGTCTGCCCTGTTGTGTCCCTTTTCTCAACTTCTCCACTGGGCCCCTTATATGATGGCACCTGGCCCTCCAGCAAGTATCTCCATGTACTGTGTCCACTCCAAGTCCTGCCCCATAAAGGGCCTTCCCCGCTGTTCCTGGAGGTGTTATCTGAAGAGCTTGTCTGCCGTTCTGGGCCTCTCATCCCACTTCTGATTCTGCAGGACCCCAGCCTCTCTGTTCTACCCTCACTTTACCATCCCCCACCCCTCAGCTGCTCCTGAGTCAGGCTATGCCCTCAGAGATCATCCTTCCCATCCTGACATGGACCTTTCTTTTTCATTTACACTCCCTCCTTGGGCAATTTCACCCACACCCATGGTTTCACTCACCATCTAAACATAACCTGTAAACTTGTGTCTAGCTTAGGCCTCGCTGCAGTCCTGGATCTAAGTTTCCAACTTCTCCTTGGACGTCACTTTAACACAACTTTCCCCCGTTCTTTCCTCCATGGCTTCCCGTCTCAGAATGAATTCCAGACTCTTTTCCCCGCGGTTGTGGACTGAATGTGTACCTCCCCCAATTCACATATTGAAGCTCTAACACCTAACATGATGGTATTTGGAGGGACCTTTAGGAAGTAATGAGTTAGATGAGGTCTCGAGGGTAGAGTCTTCATGATGAGATTAGTGCTCTTATAAGAGGAAGAGATCTTTCCCCCCTCGCAAGTGAGGACATAGTCTGAAAGCGGCCATCTGCAAGTCAGGAAGATTCCTCAGCAGAAACCAAATTGACCAGCACCTAGATCTTGGACTTCCTAGCCTCCAGAACTTTGAGAAAATGTTTCCATTGTTTAAGCCAGTTTATGGTTTTTAATGGCAGCCTGAGCAGACTAACACACCCAGAAAGGTCTAGATTATCTGGTGTCTGCTTTTCCCTCTGACCTCATCTCTTCATTCACTCTGTTTTAGACACAGTCTCCCTTGCTTCTGCAAACCTGCCAAGCACGCTCAGACGTCAAGGCCTTGACACTTCACTTGGTATGAATGGGTGAACTTTGCAGGAAAAGGGGTACTCGTAACTCCCCAGAACTTACAAGGAATGTTTTGCGTATGTGCAGTTTCTCATGGATAGGACTTGTAGCTTTTATCAGATTCTTAACCTGAACACCAGCAGCTCTGCCCCCCAAACAATAAAGTGCTCTGATCGCTCCCCCTCTGATCCCCCGCCCTGCACTGCTGCTGCTTAACCATCTAAACAGACCTGGTGCTGTCTTCACTCCTTTGGTTTTAAACCACGACCGTCTCCCCACTCCCCAGAGGGCGGCCAGCATATCAAGCCTCTCACACCCCAGCTTCAACTTCCCTGTCAAGCTCTATTTCCTGTTCCCAGTGTTCTCTGGACACAGCTTGCACCTGCTGACTCCTTTGCCTTTGTACTTGCAATTCCTTCGGCCCAGGACACCTTCCCACCCCATTTCTGTCTGGTGAGCTTCTACTTCAACTTCCAGGGCCCTGTCCAGAAGGCAGCTCTTACAGCCGGCTTTCTCACTCGGCCACCAGCCAGCCAGCCGGCCACACTTCCTCTGTGCTGCTGTGTGCTCAGTCTCCCCTCTGCAGGAAGGAGGTGGACAACAGGGCGCTGTTTATGTGAGTGTGTGTGAGGGGTGTTGTGAGAACGTGTCCTCAGGTGTGTGAGGGCAGAGGCTCTGCCTCCTAAAACCCTGGGATCCCAGAGCCGAACGAACAAACAAATTCCTCCTCCTTGTCCTCAGCGCACAGAGCCCCACCTTCTCTATTATCCTTTAAGGCAGAAAGACAGAACTCTAATACAATTTATTGGTTTTCTTTGATTGCCTCTGGTCCGGCTCTGGAAGGGCTCTCCGGGTTCTTCTGGCCTTGTTTCCGGGCTGCCGCTGCTGCAGCTTTTAAGGCCCTCTTTTGCTTCTTCAGCTTCTGTACCTCCTGGAAAACCTGGGGATGAAAGGGAGCAGGAAGAGACTGTAACCCTATGCAAAACCTCAGACTTGGAGCAGCTGGGGTGAGAACGGACTCCCCCGGATGCTCACATCAGCCTTTCTCCACAGGGCTGACGGCCTGGGAGCCTCAAGGCTTTGGGGCCAGTTCCACGCCTCGGTCAGGAACAGACTACCCTCCCTTCTGATCTCTCCACCACAGTCCCAGAGTGGGGCCAACGAAAGCAGCAATTCCGACTCGTACCCGAATGCACAGCGCCTTCTTGGTCGCCCAGCGGTGGTGGGCTTTCCGGTGGTATGGAGGGGGGAAGGTGTACTCAATCCCCAGCTCCTTGCAGATCTTCTCAAAGACACTATAGTTGGTCTTACGGAGGTTTTTGAGCATCTTGTTCCTCTGGTCGATGCTCATCAGCAGATAGCGCTTATGGGTTTTGTCCTGTGAGAGAGTTGGTATATTACTTTTAGTGTCCTATGTAAGTGTGAGCCAGTATACAGTAACAAGGGATGGCCATTTCATCATCTCATTGAAACCTCCCAACAATCTTATGCAAATGTCAGTGCAACTCTCAGGTAGGTACTGTCATTGTTATTCCCATTTTACAGATGGGGAAAATAAAGGCTCAAAGATGTCACCTGATACATAGGAGGTCCTAGAACTGTGCCAGGCAGGGACCTTGTGTGAGGTCAGGTCTTGAATCCACATCTATGGGTCTTACTCCAAATCTCATGCTCTTTCTACTACACCACCTACTCAGCCTCCCCACAGCTCAGCAAAGTGTCAGCTGGGGTGGAGAGGAGGGAAGGTCTGTGCTCCTCTGTGAGGGCTGCTGTTCACACTCCAAATGAGCAAAACTCTCCTCGCCAAGAAGCAAGATCAACCTGCTCCAGGGAACCCTGAGGTGCCGCCCATGCAGAGCCGGACCACTCTGTATTTATTAAAAATATGGGCAGCTGCCTAAATTACAGTAGCTCTGTGCCCACTGCTGTGCTGAGATATGGCATCATGGTTAAGGATATGGGCTCTGGAGGGGCACCTGGGTGGCTCAGTTAGTTAAACATCCAACTCTTGAATCTCGGCTCAGGTCACAATCTCAGTCCATGAGATTGACCCCTCCCCCCCTCGCCCCCGCGGCAGCGTGGAGTTGCTTGGGATTCTCTCCCCACCCCTCCTGCCCTCTCCCACTCGTGTTCTGTGTCTCAAAAAACACAAATTAAAAAATAAACTTAAAAAAAACCCCAGCTACGAGATAATAAACTTGTGTTCTTTGCAAAACAAACAAACAAACAAACAAACAAACAAACAAAAGAATATGGGCCCCAGAGCAAGACCACCTAGTTTCAAGTCCTAGCACATCATTTCTCAGTGGTGTGCTTTGAGGAATAACTTAATCACCCCATGCCCAGATTACGCCTTTGTAAAATGGGATAGAAAGATGGTTCTAAGGGTTAAATGAACTGATGCACGTGAGGTACTCTGCACAAGGCCCAATACTTCCTATGACCATGCTGGTGCTTTATGATTTCACCTAGTCCTTGCAATCCCATCAGCAGGTACTACTACGTTCCCCACTTTACAGACAGGAGAACTGAGGCTTGGGCATGTAAAGTAACTTCCCCAAAGTCACACATCTGGTTAGCGGAAATGGCAAAGCTGAGATTTGAACCGAGTGCCAACCTGACTCCCTTCCTGCATTTTAGAAATACTGAGCACCCACTATGTGCCAGACACTGCGGTCATGCCCTGAAGTCTGCATTCTTGACCATTGGTGACACTCAGCACAGCACCGTAAGGCTCCCATTTTTCCACTGGCGGCAGGAGGGGAATGTTTTTTCCACCGCAGCTGAGGGCCGGGCACCCTGGCGTTGTGGCCATCTGGCTTCTCAAGTTGCTTCTCTGGACCCAGAGCCCTTCACCTCTCAGACTCCTCTCCCCCGGCTGCTGGCGTTTAGCTGGGAGCGATGCCCAAGGTTTACCTTTCGGTGTTTCTGCCTGTGTTCTTCATAATTGCGGATCTTGACGGTCAAAGCAACAACTGAAACCACAAACCACAGAGGATGAGAGCTGGCACAGAGGAAGGAAGGGCCCGGGCCGGGGTTATGTTTTAAGACCTCAAGGAATAACAATCACCAGTGCTCTTGTGTAGCTCTCTACAACTCCCAAAGCACTCTGAATTTCAAGATCTCAAAAGACTTTGGACTCTCTTTCCTTCAGAAAGCAAAGTCTAAGGAAGGCAAGTTCCTTAATCTTATGAACATATCATCCCCAAACCATAGCACATAGCATTCTTAATGGTAAAACTTTAGAGCGTTCCTGTTGAATTCAGGAATCAGTCTACTGTCCATGCTATCATTGTTAATCATTCAGTGCTGCACTGGTGGTCCTACCCAATGTAGTAAGACTAGATTCCCAAACCATCAAGGGTCTACTCCTTGCCTCTGCCCTTCCAGTGGCTACCTTTCTGTTTTTTGACTAGTGAGTTTTCAAATTCTTTTAATGTTTATTTATTTTTTGAGAGAGAGAGACAGAGTGCAAGCAGGGGAGGGGCAGAGAAAGAGAGAGAGAGACACAGAATCCGAAGAAGGCTCCAGGCTCTGAGCTGTCAGCACAGAGCCTGACGCGGGGATCGAACCCACAAACTGTGAGATCATGATCTGAGCCGAAGTCGGACGCTTCACCGACTGAGCCACACAGGCACCCCTCACTAGTGAGCTTTCAGAATTACCAGCTCTCACTCATCTCCTAAACTCTTGCAATATCCTTCCTTAGGTAGCCTCATATTTGATCCCTGCCTTTATTGCAAAGACGGGGGCAAAGGCAGAAGCGGAAGGTGGCCCCAAGGAGATGCTGTCAGTACAGCAGGCCCTTCCTGGACACACAATTAAGTTCTGGCAGCACTGTGGAGTGAGGTGGAATCTTGGCCCTGACCACTTGCCCCTTTACACCACCTTCGCTGCAGAGTGGAGAGAGACACAGAGACAAGCTTTGGTTCCTGAGGAAACTCTCCTGAGCTCACACAGAGGTATGAGGTGGGACCTGGGCGCTGACTCTAGCATCACAGAGTCCAATTTTCATCACTCTGGGTCCTTCTTGTCTCTCCCTTTATCAAGTCACATCTAATACCTAGTGTACTTATAGACAAGAGCCCTGGATCAAGTACCAGCTAGCAGACCCCCCTCCCCTTCCCGCCGCTCTCCCACTCCCCAAGGGTCCCCTGACCAACTTCGAGCCTCCAGGGAGCTGGTGTCCTCAGGGTTTGCCACAATCTTCTTCATCAATTGCTCTTGCTTGACTTTTAGCTTCTCCTTCTGTTGAGGATAGAGACAGAGAATCTGTGTGGTCTGCCAGCCCCTAAGAGCTAGCCTTCATACCACACAGGCCCTGGCTACAGTCATAGAACCTAGGCCATGAAGTTCAGCGCCTGGCTTCACTCTGTTCATCAGGGCAAGGCCTTTGGTCAGCACGTAGCTGTTCACATCTAGGTGAGTCCGAGGCCAATGACAGGTGAAATGGTTTGTTGAATGAATGTCTCCAAACCTTGCTCATTCATTCAGGCATTAGATCATTACTGAGTACCTACTGTTTGCCGGGTGCTAGGGATACAGTGAGAGAACAAGACCGTCCCTGCCCTCGAGATGCTCAGTCTGGGGGATGGACGAGTGGTCACAGAATGACACTGGGATAAATACTGTGACTTGAGAAGCCTGGGGTGGTGTTACCACGGTAGGAGGAAGTCCCAGAGGAGAGGACTAGGAGAGGCCGGGGTTTTGCACAGGTCACTTACCTGGTTGGCCATTTCCAAAGACAAGAGTCTTCTTACAACATCGTCAAACCTGTGCAGAAACCAGAGCAATGAGAGACAGGTGTGGGGGGACGGGGAGGAAGGGGAAACGATGCTGTTTCCATTTTAGTTTGAAAAGCAATTACGGTTAAAAAAAATTTTTTTTTTAATATTTTATTTTATTTTATTTATTTATTTTTAAAAAAAAATTTTTTTTTTCAACATTTATTTATTTTTGGGACAGAGAGAGACAGAGCATGAACGGGGGAGGGGCAGAGAGAGAGGGAGACACAGAATCGGAAACAGGCTCCAGGCTCTGAGCCATCAGCCCAGAGCCTGACGTGGGGCTCAAACTCCCGGACCGCGAGATCGTGACCGGGCTGAAGTCGGACGCTTAACCGACTGCACCACCCAGGCGCCCCTTTAATATTTTATTTTTAAGTAATCTCTACATCCAACGTAGATCTCTACGAGATCAAGAGTCTCATGCTCCACCAACTGAGCCAGCCGGGCGCCCCTGAAAATTTCTTTTACAACAAAAGAGTCTCTGTGGAAGCGGGGAGCCATTTCTCGGGGATTAACAGCATGAATCTGATGTGCTGCGCTGAGAACATGGAACGATGTGGTAACTACACAAAATTGGGGCTGTCCGTGTGAGTGTTCCAGGCCCATCACAGGGAGGGCAAAGGGAAGATTTTCATTTCAGCAAAAGGTATGGTTCAATCTGTCTTGAGACATTTCAATTCTATAATCGTTTTCTTCTCATGTCACACAGGACAGCTCCTAGGGCATAGGGCAGGGACTGAGCAGAAGGATCCCGGCTTTGGTGTCTTTCAGCTCCGTCCCTTAGGAGCTGTATGACATAGAACAACTTGGTAATGCATAAAAGGGAGACACTGTTTCTTCCCTCAGAGGGTTTTTTTGAGGATGCAGAGATGAGAGATTTCACAAAGACCCATGAGGTATGTTGCCTCCTTGCTAACTAAACCAGAGTACAAAAAAAGGCAAAAAATTGAGCTCCATGAATGCCATTCTGCCCTGCCACTCACCCTCACCAAGCCTGGGCTTCAAGAGTCCTCTGCCTGATTCTATAACCAAGCTTCAGATACAGTGGGCCAGGCCGGACCAGTCACTGTCTTCCCTTCCTCCTCCTCACTCCTCTTAGGGCACCCTACCTCATCAAAGAGATTTCTTTTTGCTTACTTCTCAATTCCGGGAATGTTCTGGTAGTCTTTGAGCAGCATGGAAGGGGGCGGGTCATCTTCTTGGCTGCGCTGGACTGTCAAGTGTAGAGATGGAAAACACCAAGAGTCAACTCTCACTGCCCACCCCCTCAGTTCTGGCTTTTGGCACCAACTCCGTGAGGCACCCAGGGTCTCAAGCAAAACACTGGATATCTCTGGGCTCAGCTTCTCCTCTGCAAACGCCGCAGGCAACTGTCTTGATATTTCACGCTGGGAGTAGATTGCCTTTCCTAAGATCCCATATTGTGCCTCCACCTCTTACATCTCTGACTCTACAGTTATCGAATCCCCTACCAGGATGGGGCCTTTTGTGGACGGACTGAGTTTGACTCCTTTTGAATCCCCGGTCTGGTCCATGGCCTCATGTAGAACAGGTACTTGACAAACGCTTGCTGGCTGACTGCATGAATGAAATAAGGGGATTAAGGAAGGACCCCTAGCTTTAGGACACCTGAAATGTAAGCACAAATCGGAAACCCTCGACCTCGGGCCTCGGTGTGTGCCTCCCTCGGGGATGAGGGAGAGGTACAAGGGAGATAACTATAGACTGCATTTATTGCGCTCAGTGCTAAGAATGCTTTTCATGTGTTATCACTGAATCCTAACAACAATCCTCTCAAATAGATAACTTCTACAATCTTTTTAGAATGTGACTGGAGGAAATAACTTGCCCAATATCATGTGCCCAGGAAGAGAGATCTCTTTAGTAAGAGAGATGCAGACTGCCTTGGAACGGGAAACCAAGCCTTCCACCACGTAAGGGTAGACACAAAGTGTCTACCTAGACTCTAGGTAGGCCTGGGTACGCCCAACACGCCCTCCCCCTGCTAGCTCACTCTCACTCAAACCCAGTCCGAAAGCTCCCGCTCCGGCTCGCCACCCCCACCCCCCACCCGGTCCCGGGCAGGTTTCAGGTTACAGTCTTTTGACAAGGCGGACGTGGGGGTTTTCTGCTCAGGACCTCTGGCCCACCCCCATCGAGTGGTTCTAAGTAGCCGCCTCTGTCCCCTTGGCCACCCGGCGTCCCTCCAGACGTCCCTCTCTCCGCGGAAATCCCACCCCAAGAGCTCCTACCTGGTTTCTGGATGGCATATCCGCGAACGGCCGGAAGGACAACACCTGTGCAGAAGAGAAAGGGCCGAGGCCCATCTCCTTAAACAGTCCAGCCTCGACTCCTTTCTGTGGCCCCTGCATTTACCCTTCCTGTAAGGTCTTGGCGCTTCGGCGCCTAGCAGCCGCCCCATTTCTTCCGCACCCCGCGGCCCCACGCCTCTCCCACCTCGTCTTACTTCTTCCCCACCCAATGGCCTTTCTTCCCCATCCTCGTCCCGCGTGTCCCCCATCTCCGCCCAACCCCACCTCCCTGCTCGAGTTGCTTAGGTTCTCAGCTCCTCACCTCCAGGAGGGGAGGAAAGGCCCCACTGGCGGAAGGGAGGCCTGGCGCACGCTCCGCCCGGCAGCCCGCGGACTGGAGCCTGGGCCACTGCCTGGGTCGGAATCGACCTCAGCGCCCTCCACGCTGTTCTCAGCATGCCGACTTGTGACCCCGCGGGGCCGGCGCCACGGCCGCCGCCGTCCCTTTTGCTGCACGGACCGCGTTACAAGGGCGCCGCCATGCTGGCTCAGGCTCGACCAATGGAGTGCAGTTGCGAGACCGGAGCAGATGAAGACCGAGAGAATGGATGGGAAAGGCAAGACCCGGGATGCGGCGCGATTGGGTCCAGGGGAGAGGTCCGGTTAGCAGCCGTGCGGGGCTGGGGCCTGGGTGATTGCGGGCCTGGTGAGTGGTGTCCGGTGCTGTATAAATTCTAAGATGCCATTTTCCCCCTTGGGCATCCCGCCCTTAATCCCACTCTATGTACTTGGCCTCGGGCCCCGGTCATTTTGGAGGCTCCCGTGGGGCCTGCCGTATTCTTCTCCCCCAACCTAGTGTTTCCACCTCCTCTCCTCCTGTATTCCACGACGAGGCCCCCTAAGAACTACTGGGTTCCAGCCTCCTCTCGGGCAGCCTGGTAAGCCTCGTGATGAAGGTCGTTGATTTTGGAATGGGACAGTCCTGGGCTGAAATCATAGCTCATTTTACTCATCAGTATTTACTCACTGTATGATCCTGTGGGCAAGTCACTCCACCTTTCTGGGCCACGGTGTACTCATTCATCACATGGGAATGGTAATAACAGTATCAGTTTTTTGCATTGTTGGAGGATTACCTGAGGCAGTTGTGTGCCAAGGACCCGCTATATAGTAGGCATTTGATAAATATTTGCTGTGTTAATATTGGTGAAATGAGGGGTGTAAGGACAACTACAAATTAGAAGTAGGGAAAATAAATTTTTGATGACACAAAAATAAAATTTTAATCCTCCCTGGTGCAAAGAGGGAGAAAGCTCTTCTCCCCTTCACTTTGCTTAAAGCATTTACTTTTCAAAACTTGTAATTGTGAATTCTTTCTCTGCCCTTTTGAGGCACTCGTAAATCTTTTTAAAAGCTAAATAAGCCTCTTGCCAGTTTTACAACATGTTTTTCTCAAGGATCTGGGAGCCATCTCTTGAAATGTAATCATTAAGGGAGGCAGTGGCCCTGTCTCCCAGTTTCTGCCTGCCTCTGAGTTGCAAACCTGACTCTTCTCATAAAGATATGAGAAATTTAGTTTTCTTTTGGGTAAAGACAATTAGTAAACTTGCGTGGCTACCCCATTTACCAGGAGAATTTAGGATGAACTCTGTGTGACAAAGACAGATGGTGTCATTGAGGACAAGTTACTGTTTATCTTAAGAAAATGTATGCAATAACCTGTATCCACCTGGCTATATACAAGGGTAAGACTTCTGTCTTTTCAAGCTCTTTAGGGGATTGCTGGTGATGCACATGTGTTTCACATTCCGGTTTAATGTTCATTCAATAATAAAACAGATTTCTTTTTCTTCTACCCTTGTGGAGAGGTTTTCTAGGTTGGCAGGATATATATATACATATATATATATATATATATATGTATATATATTTAATATTTTATATTAAATAAAATATATATTTAATATTTAATATATATATTTAATATTTTATTTTTAAGTAATCTCTACACCCAACATGGGGCTGGAACTCACAACTCTGAGATCAAGAGTCACACATTCCACTGACTGACCCAGCCAGGCAGCCCAGGAGATTTTGTTTTTAATTATATTTTTCCAACAGGGACTGGTCTTTTCTGAAGTGTATTCCCCATATCCCATAGCATTTTGTGACCCCTCACCCCCACCCTCACAAGATAACTCTGGCCACTGTGCCCTAATGGCCAGTTTTCAAGTCTCCACCACTAGAATGGGAGCCCTCTAAGGGTGGACTGAGCCAAATCATTTTTGAATCCCTGCTGCCAGCACAGGACCTAAATGCTACATGTGAGCTGGTGGAATTAATGAGCGAAGGAGAGAATACACAAACGAACAGTTCTGATAAGTACCCCCCATCACTGCTAGGGCCCTGAAAAGAAAAAGAACAGAGACTCAGGCACACTCAAGAGTTTCTCGAAACCAAAACAAACCAAACCTTGAGCCGGTTTAAGAGACTAAAATTACAGGAATTAAACACAGAAGGCTAGTGGGCAGGGTTGGATGAAGCATTCTCTGGCCACTAAAGTGAGAGGCAGGGTCAGCCCATGGGGCCTGGGAGGTGGAGGAAGGATGCTGGGGACCAGAGATAGGGAGATACTGGTAGTCTTCCTGCCCTTCTGGGACGAGATGATTTTTTCATGATGGGTTTACTGATATTCTCCTCTCCTCTGGATGGCCCAGGCCTTTCAAGAGGCAGGCCTGGGCGGGGGTCCCAGGAAGCGCTAGATGCCCCCCAGCCCCTCCACCCCATGGACCTGGAGCCCTTGCAGGAGGGGGAAGTCAAGCAGTGGCCCAAAGACACAATCATCCTCCTGGTTTGGGACGAGGGGCTCTGGGGTCCTCAGGGGGCTGTTCTGGAACCAGAGGTTCTCATAAAACTTGGGGCTGGGAGTAAGGCCCCCTAGGAGGGGCTGAGTAGAGTCACAGCGGAGGTAGTGCCCTGGACCTGGGCCTGTGGGGCTGCCCAGCACCTGCCCATAAAAGACCTGGTCATTGGTGCTAGACGGGGGCTGGGGCTGGGTGGAAGGTGTTCTTGGGTCCCCCTGGAGCACATAGGCCTGGACCAGGGTGGGGAGGCCACAGGTCCCTGAGTTGTCGTTGGACTCCCAGGGCCCCGGCTTCTTCTCTTCTTCCTCCAGTACTGTGATCTTGGTGATGGGTGGCATGCCGGGGTCCCGAAGGCTGGGCAGCTGGAAGGCCTCCTGGACACAAGGACGTGGGGGGACGTGGGGTGAGGGCATGATTTATCTCGTAGTCATCCCAGCCACTGTGCCTTCCTGCGGTGGGCCAGTTGTGGGGATATTCCTGCTGCTCTCTGCTGGAGCCCAAAGGGTGACACTTGCAAAGCACCTCATACATTCCTGACGCGTGCTATGGGCTTCAGACTTAGCTCGGTGCATGTCCCCAATGATTCTGTGTGAGATTCACCTCAATTCACAGTGAGATGGCTGAGGCTTTGAAATGGGTAGAGCTGGGATGCAAACTCGGATCTGCTCTACTCCAGAGGGAGGGCACCTTGCTAGGAAGTGATGGGAAGGCCTGAGGACTCATCCTTGGGGGAGGTTCCTTTCACTTTGAGCCTGGGCCGGCGCCCCCGGCCCCATTTCCCTCTCCCATGGGGGTTCTTACCTCAACCATGATGGTGGGCACCCAGGAGCCCAGGCTGCTGTGGGCTGGGTCTGGGACACTTGGCCAGAGGGGATTCTTCCTGCTGGAGAAGAAGGCAGGTGAAGGCTGGGTCAGGCATGCCCCCTCCCATCTTGCCATCCTTTCTCCCACCCGCTCTAGCAGTTGAAGGCTCCCTAGTACAGAGAGAAGGTGGTGCGGGGCTGGACCCAGGCATGGGCCCTGAGGCCTGGGAAGGCAAGGAGGGACCTGGACGGTCCCACTCCAGCCTGCAGTTCCCTGTGGGCGGGGGTAGCTAGGTGTTAGGAGTCTTGAGAGGACTCACCTGGGTCTGCAGCAGAACCGGGAAGCCCCACAGAGACAGATGAGCAGGACCAGGAGGCCAAAGAGGCCCAGGAGGATATGCAGCTCAGACTCCTCTGGGGTGAGGGGAAAGCCAGAAGAGATTAGAGTGCATGCAAGTGGGGCCGGGCCTCTTCCCTCAGACTGGGCTCTGAGGGCAGGAATGGGCCTCCTCCCTCAGCCTGGGCTTCATGGGTTGGGCTCAGTCTCCTCCCTCAGACTAGCAGATCCAGGCAGGGCCTCAAAATGAGAGATCCGTTGGGTGATGAACCTTCCCAACAGCCTTGGCTGGCCAGCCCCCTGCTCTCCTTACCTAGGGCCAAAGTCATCAGGGTAAGGCTTGTACTATTGGTGGCCCCGGCCTTGCTGGAAGCCATGAGGCGTACGTGGTACAAGCTGGCAGGTTCCAGGCCGTGGAGGACCAAGCCATGGGAGGAGGCATTCAGGGTGGTGACTGGGAGTAGAAGAGAATGGTCAGCCTGGGCCCAGATGCCGAGGCTCCCTCCAAGGCTGCTGGGCGTCCCCTCCCGGGCCTTCAGGGACTGTGAGGTACTGAGCAGAGACTCACAGAAGGACTGGTCCTGAGCGTTGGTCCAGAAGATGGTGTAGTGGGTCAGGGGGCTCTTCCCCAGCTCAGGGGCCTGGGGCTCCCACTCCAGCTGGGCCCAGGTCTTGCCGATGTGCTTTAGATGCAGCTCTGGGGTGTGGGAGGGGGCTGCCGGGAGAGAGAGAGGTGCAGGGGCTGACGGGGAGCAGGGAAGAGTGGAGAGCCTAGCTGGACATCTTGTGGCTCCCCAGAGCCCAGAACTGAGCCACACTATGGCGGGGAGTGGGAGAAGAGAGTCCAAGGGGACCCGTGCCCAAGCCTCATGTTGCCAGCACCTTTGACTGAATTCCACAGACTGCTAATAAGTGGCTAAGTCAGGATTTGCACTTGGTTCTCTGACTCCAAAGCCTTGCCCCCTGATTTCTGCCAGGCTTGATTTTGTTGGGCTCACTATCTGATTTCTGCCACTCGCTCTCTGACTTTATGGCGGGCCTTCTGTCTAATTTCTGCCACACAGGACACTTGATTTCTTTCAGGGAAACTGGTTGATTTTTGCCAGACTCGCTTCGTGAATTCTGCCCAACTCACTCCCCAGTTTCTGTCACCCCACCACCTGACTTCTGTCCGGCTGCAGGGGTCCACTGTAAGCCCGGGGTCATCTTAGGGTTGGGAGAGGGTCTCCTGTGGGTCAGAGGTGGGGGAGGAAGGAAATGTTCCCTCATAGTCCTGATTGTGGGGCCCCAGGCAGGCGTTGAGAGGGGAGGATTCTGGGAGGAGCCTGGTGGCTGACGCACCCATCTCTTGGGAGTAGGCATAGATGTGCTGGGAGGGTCCCACGGTGTCCTGGTATAGAGGGGTCACGGTGATCTCGTAGAGCTGAAAGGGCCTGATGTTCTCTGTGGAGAGAAAATGGGGCAGGCCCCCTGGTGAGGGGCTAACCTCTGCAGATGATCAGGAGCTAACCTCAGACCTCCAGTGGGGAATAACCCAGGCCTTGTGCTGCAGGGCTAGCCTCGTCTATCTCTTCTTCAGATCATTTGATGGACGTAAGGGCAGAAATGGAGGAGAGCTAGGAAGGTGGCAGGGCAGGGCTGTGAAAAGGGAGGATCTGGCTAGACTGGGGGAAGAACTTCCTGATTCTGGGGGTATGAGACGAGACTAAGGAGTCAAGAAAGACTGGGGAGTCTGCTTCTTCTGTAGGGGGGTTCAGCCCGCCCCTTGCTTTCTGCCTGACAAACACTGCCTCCTTGCCTCCCAGGTCCCCAGGCCTGCCTCACCCTGCAGCAGGGTCCCGGAAATGTTCCCGTTGTGTTCCATCTTCCAGGTCATATTGCTGCTGCTGGGGCTGGGGGGACCCAGGTCCCAGGCAATCACATAGCCCTGAGGCCGAGGGCTGGGGGGCTCCCAGCCCACCCAGAGGCTGTGGGGATCTCGAGCTGTGGTGTGGAGCCTGGCCAGGGGCGGGCCTGGAGACAGGGTAGGAGGTGAGAGAGCAAAAGCAAGAAGAATGCGGGTCCCAGAGCCAGAAGCCTGGGTTCAAATCCTGGCTTTGTTACTTACAAGCCGGGTGGCCTTGAGTAAGTCAACATCAGGACCTCAGTTTGCTCCTCTGTAAGGGTCCTGGCGCAGATCAAATGAGATGATGCCTAGAACGAGCCTGGCACAGTGCCTCGTGCCGAGGAGTGTCTGACAGGGATCAGTGCTAACACTGTGTAGTTCATGGTCTGTGCGGCTATGGGCCTTGGTATGTATGAATTTACTGAGTCTGCTAAGAGTCGTAGGAGGGAGGCGCTACCCTGGCCCCAATTTATCAAGGAGAAAACTGAGACAGGTTAAGCAATTTGCCTAAGGTCATGCGGCTCGTAAGTTGGAGTACGAGCTCTTGTTATCGCTGGTGTCACCTTGTGAGGACCCATGTTCAGGGGAACCTGGGGGTGGTGGTGGCCGATCCACTGAGAATGAGCAGTTAACTCAGGGACCGTGTTCCAGCCGGAAAAATGTAGGGCTTTCTTCCTATCTTCTTTGGCAGAATGGACTGTGTGTGTGTGCGTGTGTGCGCGCATGCACGCATGTGCATACATGCACACGCGAATGCGTGTCTATGAGCGTCTGCATTTGTGAGCATGTGAGTGAATGTGAGCCTGTGTGGTACCACCACCAGCTTAACTTGGTTCCGGCTGATGATAACGAGAGTAGCTAACACATACTGAGCGGGAACGTGGTGCCAGGCACATGTCTTAATGGATGTGACCTTCACAACAGGGCTTTGAGGTAGGCACTGGATTGTCCCCCTTTGCTAGGTGAGTAAACCGAGGCCAGGGGTCACTTGCCTGGGTCATACTGTTAGCAAGTGACGGGACTAGTTGTGAACCCAGGCAGTCTAGCCTCTGAACGTTACATGCTCACCCACTACACTCTACTAGCCGCCAGCGCCCTTTACCTCTGCTCTCCAGGAAGACCACTGGGGTGGGATGAGAGGTCCCCGCTGTGTTATAGGCCACAAGGACCACCTCCCGGGCTTCCGAGGGCAAGTGGAAGGTGCAGCTTAGCTCCGTGGTGTTGCAGAGGGCTGGGACTGCCCCAGTCTGGCCTGGTGGTCTGACCAGGTACCCTTGGATCTGCCCGCTGTATTTGTCCAAGGGCACTGGCTGCGGTGGACACAGGAAGAAGAAGATAAGGGGTGGGGGCGCACAGCTCATCTTGAGTGGGGAACGGCTTCTAGATGGGGTGGGTGGGTCATAGGAACTGAGCCCCCACAGGCTGGGAGCCAACCTTCCTCCCTCCCTTCCTTCTTCCCTGTTCCCCATGCCAGGTCCTAGGAGGGAGGAAAGGAAGGAGCAGGTTGGCACTTAACCATTCCCTGAGCTGACTCTTTGCCATAGGTGAGTCCTACATTGTAGTCTCTCCAGAAGGGTGCTACCCAGCTTCCTAGGTGCATGCAAAGTGCATGCAAATCACATACAAATGCATCCAAACCTCCCAGAACTGTTGGAGTCCTGAGCCCCAGCCCACAGGGATCTGTCTGGGTTGGGAGAAGTCTCAGGGGTGGAGGGATGGCCTTCAGAAGGGGTCACCTTCCAGAACAGCTGCACATCCACAGTCCTGGGGTCCAGCTGCCTCTGCCGCCACCATGTGTCCAATCTGACGATGGGGGCTGGGGACGGAGCAGGAAGAGGGGCTCAGGGAGGGCCCTGAAGGCTGGACTTTGTCCTGATGGCTGCTCCTGGCCCCTCCCCACCCACTTACCCCGTTGTGCGGTGGTCAGTATCAGGCTAGGGCTCCAGTCGCTCCACTGGCCAGGCAGGGGCCAGCGGACGCAGCGCATTTGCAGGGCGTAGGCTGTGGACGGGAGGAGCCCACAGAGCTCATACTGGAGGGTCTCAGGGAGCAGGGGGCCCACCTGGTGGGATGGCCGTGGCTCTGAGCCTGGATCCTTGTGCCCTTCAGGCCCAGCTCAGCCACCCTCCCCTCAGCCACCCCCACTCCAGGCTCTTGAGGTTGCCTTCCACCTCACCAGGGCCCAGCTGGCTTCTCCGAGCTGTGGCTGGTGGCGCAGCTCGCATTTCTGTTCTATGTAGAGGCTCGGCTTCCATAGCTCCCAGCGCAACAGCAGGCAGCCTGGCTGGGGTGGGGCCACCTCAGGGCTGGGGGCCAGGGCCCACAGTGTGGGGGGCTCCAGCTTCACTGTAAGGAGGAGGGGTTGTCAGAAACCTTCCCTGCCCCATCCTATAGGGCTCTGCCTTATTCCTGCTTCTCTCTTTGCCTGTTGTTCCGTTTTCTGCCCTGGGGTCTCCACCCCTGGGGTCTCTGTCAGCCTGCTTCTTTTTTTCTCCGTCTCTCTGTGTCTCTTCATCTCCATGTCATCATGTTTCTGGAGGTCTGTCTGTATATATGTGTCTGCCTCTCCCTAGGTCTCTGTCTCATCCTTCTGCCCCAGGGCCTTTGCACTCGTCATTCCCTCTGCCTGGAGATCTTACCCTTCAGATATCCAGCAGCCTGCTCCCTCATTTCCTTCAAGGATCTTCTCAAATGTCACCTTCTTAGTGAGGCCACACCTGACCACCTTACTGAAAGAGCAATTGTTCCCCCCCCCCCCCCCGGCTTTCCCCACCTCTCCCTCTGTGTTAACTCCCTCCTCATACTCTGGTTGCCTGACATTCTATTTTATTTATTTTGCCCACTAGAACGTAACATTCCAAGGGCAGGACTTCTGATATTTCGTTCAGGTCTCCAGCACCTAGAACAACGCCTGCCTAGCGTGCCGTGGGCACTTCAAGAAGCTTGCTGAAAGAACGTGTCTCCCTGCCTCGGTGTTTCTCCCACGTCTGTGTGTCTGTGTCTCCGTCCGTAGCTCTGTCCCCATCTGCATTCCACTTCGTCTCCGTCTCTCTCGTCTGCCTCTATCTCTAGGCCATCCGGGATCTCCTTGTCTGTCACTGGGTCTGGGAGTCCCTCTCTGTGCCTCTGTGGATCTGCCCATTGTGGAGGCCTTTCCCCTCCCCCACACCCGGCATCACCCACCGACATCCATGGGAACGAGGCACAGCTGTGGCGACTTTCCAGTCCCTAGTGCGTTCTCTGCCTGCACCCAGATGCCCATGTGCCGGTACAACTGCAGGTATTTGCGTGGGATAGAGCAGTGGCTATCTCCGTCCTTAGGCACACAGTCAAGGATGGAGTCCTCTTGGGTCTGGCAGTTGTCCCGGCTCCTGCCAATAGGCCAGGCTTGGGTGTCTAGCAGAAGAAGAAAGCGAGGCTCCCTTCTCCCTCCCGTGTTTGCCTCTGGCTCCCCCAGCCCCACTCCTGCCCATGCCCCACCCCAGGACCCAGAGGAACGCGGCCAGAGACCCCTCCTTACTTGAAGCTCTTCAGGGTGAAGTTGGTGGGCAGGTGGTTGTGGGGTCCTGGCTCCCACTGACAGATGAGGCTGTTAGTTGTGAGGTTCATGAGGCAGGACAGGTTGTGGGGCGCGGCGGGAGGGTCTGCACGAAGGGTGGGGAGAGTGAGGGCTTGGAGTAGGGCCACTCGGAAAGCTCTGACTGGAATCAGTTATTTTCGTTTCCTTGCTCGGGGTTGTTCCCTCTGGGGTCACCTTGTCTACTCGCTTGCCTCCTTCGGGGTGACCCTGGAGGGGCATCCCTGGGGCAAGTCAAATTATAGGCATGTACAGGGCAGGCATCACAGAGCCTCCGACCCCTTCAGCTCGGCCCCCTTTGACCGTGACAGTGTAGGTCTGGGTTTTCATCCTGGGTTTGCCATTTATTAGCCATTGTGATCTTCATGTCATTTAGCCGCTCTGTGCCTCAGTTTCTTCATCTGTAAAACGGGTCGATGGTGATATGCCTACCCCCTGGGTAGGGCTGAGTGACTCACTATGTACAAAGTGCTCAGGGCAATGTCTGGCACATGGCAGGTGCTGTGTAAGTGTTTGCTCTACTCCTAGTGACTCTTAACAAGGAAACCTGGTCTTAGTTCTTTCCTCATGCACTGGCTTGGCATCGTCTCCTTGCTTCTCAGTTTGAGCAGAGGGCTGAGACTGAGTTGCAGAGAAACTGAGAGCAGGCCCAGATGGTAAAGTGTGTCCTCCCTGGGCCCACCCTCCAGTGGCTGGGTAGTTGGGCTTATGTGGCAGCCATATGGAGTAGTGGTTACTACACTCACTTCAGAGCCACGCCGGCTGATATACATCTCGGCCACATCCTTATTCGCCTGTGCCCCTCACCAAACGAGCCTCAGTTTCCTCATCTGCAAAATGGGGCTAAAGAGCACTCCTCGCTGGTAGGGAAGGTTATCTGATACCATGCCCAAAATGTGCTTACTGAGCAAGTGCTCGGTGAATCCTAGCTCTTATTCGTGTTGGCAGGAGGGCACGGAGGCGGAGTGGGTAGACGGCCGCAGGGACTTACGGCCTGCCCACAGCTCAGCCTGGTCCAGGATCTGCACGCTGTTGCCCCAGCGCAGGCAGCAGGAGAGAAGGTCCCGCGGGCGGTTGAGCGGGGGCAGCGTGATGGTGGATTCCTGGCTTCCATCTGCCAGACGCTGCTGCCTCTCTCCGAGCTGAAGCTGTGTTCCCAACTTCCACAGAATCTGTGACTCCGGGCCCAGGTGGCTGCAGTTGGGGCTGATGGTGCAGGAGGCTGTGATGGAGTCCCCCAGGCGGACAGTGGAGGTTGGGAGGCTGATGTGCCCGCATTCCTCCAGGCCTGGGGTGGGAGAGAACGGGCCATGAGTCACCCCTGTGCCTGGCAGAGCTGGGCCAAAAAGCTAAGTCTTTGGACTCCTAGACTCAGGGCCCTTACCTTCTTGCCTCCCCGCCGAAGTTATGGGGGCTGGAAAGGGGAGAATGTCTATGGGGACGGTGAGGGGCTCTCAGGGGCAAAAGAGAGAGAGAGAGAGAGAGAGAGAGAGAGAGAATGATGTGTTGATCAATGCTTATCAACTGACTGTACAAGAAAGCCACATCCTGATTTGTAGTATGGGCTGCTTTCCCTGGTGTAAATATGTCCCACCAAGACTGATTTCCCAGCCACCCGTGTGACATCACTGAATGTGAACTTGGGAGGAAACGTGCGCCCTTAGGTCTCGCAAGCCAGCTCCAGCACCCCGCAGGACAGAGACAGGTCCCCCCTGCAGCACCCTCCCCAAAGGTGGTGAAAGCGGTGGTTGGAATGATAGGCAGCCCACAGCCCCAGCTCTCCGAATTCAGATCTGATTGTGTTACTGCCTCCGGATCACGGCGCTTCAGCACTGCAGCCGTGCGGTGGGTAAGAGCACGGATGTTGGAACTAGACCGCCTCGGTTCAGAGCCTGGTTCTATTGCCTATTCGTTGTGTGATCCTGGTATGTTACCGAGGCTTTCTGTGCCTCAATTTTCTCATCTGTAAAATGGGGATGAAAAATAGTCCCTACTTTCATGTTGCTGCAAGGATTAGATGTAATGACATGCCAGGCACCACCAATGTCTTTGCTGCCACGATCAGGATGAAAACCCAGGTCCTTCTCAGGGCCCTCCTGGCCTTGTCCATGCTACGCCTCCCAGTTCTAGCTCAGACCACCCCCTCTCGTCGGCAGTCACTCTGGCCTTCTTCCTATTCCTTGAAAATGCCACGATCTCTCCAATCTCCAGATCCTTGTACCTGCTGTTCCTTTCTCAGGGGCTCTTTTTTTCCCTCTCTCTCACCTGCTTAACATTTAGCATCTTGGGGGAACCAGACCAGGCCCTGATCAACCAGACCAGGCCAAGTGCCCTGAACTTTCCTAAAGCTCTTTTCATCCTTGCTAATTACGGAGCCACGTGGTTAGTTGTTTGTCTGTCTCCCCAGAGATCAGGCCAGAAGTTCCGTGAGGCCAGAGACCTTGGCTGTTTGGCTCACGACTGTATTCCCAGAGCTTAGCACGGAGTAGGCTCTCAGTGAATATTTCTTGTCTAAACAAATAAGGCAGCGCTGCACTTTGCCCCCCCCCCCCCCAAATGCCTCCTCTCCTCTGTCATGTGTTCCTGGGCCTGTTTTGCCGATGAGGAGGCTGAGGTCCTAAGAGGAGAAGGGATTCTCCCAGGATCACGAAGCAAGTTCATGACTTTCAACGTGGGGCTCCCATCACTTCACAGACTCAGAATTTCAGACTGGAAGGGACCTCGCAAAACTGTGCACTCCAGAACTTCGCCAGGCACCGCATCCTTTTCAGCAGGGCTGAGGGTGGCCTGCTTTGTATGGCTTGCCAGCGAAGAGTGGGTTTTACATTTTTAAAGGGTGAAAACAGAACAGAAAACAGATAACAGCATGCAACAGAGACTGTATGTGGCCTCCATAGTCCTATCAAGCAGAGTGCGCTGGGCCCTGCTGCGCAGCCTCCCTGTCAACCCTGGCCTCGGCTTGCATATCCCCAGAGATGGGAAGCTCTCTACCTCTCAAGATAGAGTTTCCATAGTTGGGGAGCTCTGCCTGGGCTTCCCGATTCCAGGATGAATCCTGCCTCCTTGTGGCTCCCACCCTGATCTCTTTGTTGCCCACGAAGCCTGCAGGGGACTCAGAGCTTCCTTCTGACAGCCTGGCAGAGATTTGCAGACAAGGCCTGGGTCACCCAGACCTTTCCAGGCTGACCAGCCCAGGCCCGCTCACCATTCCTCGTGGATGGTGGTTTGCCCGCAGAGGCCTGTGGGTGGGAGCCGGCTACCCCACATCTGTGGCCCAGCCTTGGTTCTCTGGGGACCCCAGGAGCAGTGTGGCAGTGCAGGGAAATGATTCCCGCCTCCACCCACTCTGTCTTTCTCGCTGTGACTCCTCTCCCTCCCCACGGCACCCCTATCCCCGGCCACACTCACTTCTGGGGAGCAGCAGGATAATCAGGGCAGCTCTGGTCAGGCTCCAGGTTCCCAGCTCCACCATAGTGCCAACTTGGTGCTCACCTGGAGGCAGAGGGGGATGGTGAAGGTCATGGGCTTCGGAGTAAGAGCTGAGCTTAACCCTTGCTCTGCCACAGTGTGGCTTTGGCCAGGTGACTTGACCTCTCTGAGCCTCAGTTTCTTTGTCTGCAAAATGGAGGTAACAACAGCCTATACTGCAAAGGGCTTTGGGAGGAAGACAAGAAATGGTGCAAGACGAGGGCTTCGCATAGTGCCTGGCACGTAGGAAATGACTGTGTGAGTGACTGCCACTGTTGTTATTATATTTGCCTTCCAGGAGAGAGCGGGGACAGGAGCGTCAAGGAATAGCATTCTTCCCCCTTCCCTTTTATCTGAGCTGGGCTTGCACACAGGTAGTTTAATAGGAAGGATCCCAGGAACACTGAGGGGGTGGGGAGAATGATCACAGGTAAGGAGGGAAAGCCGACATAAGGGTGTATCACAGACTTGGGGCTCCATCCTGCTGGAACCTTCCGAGGAGCCGTGTAGAACACACGTCAGAACTATCCACCCAAGGGACAATTTATCCCTTGAACAGGAGGGAGGATGGGAACATCCATCTACTGACTTCTATCCCCCATCAGTCAAGGGCTGTTCTTTGGGGTGTTAACTTCCTGGCACGTCCAGGTTGCACACGCGTGAGCACTAGGCATGTTCTCCTGAGTGAGCCATGCCAGAAAGGTCAGAGGCGCCCCTTGGCGGAAAGTGACAATTGCATGGAGTAGCTGAGGCAAGGGGCTGTCAGGTTACACCTGGGGGAGGCTGGCCTCTGTGGCGATGGTGGGAAAGGGAGGGCACGGGGGTCCATGCACCCCCGCTTCTGGGCATAGACCTCTGGAGGTTTTCTGGAGCCAGGTGCCCTGTGGTCCTGGCGACAGTGCCTGCCTGTTGGAAGCCTCCAGCTTCTGTTTCTGGAAGTATGCCAAAGGTATTCTGCCATGGCGGGCTTCTAGCCTAACCTTCCATTCTGCTCCCATTGGGGTCTTGGGGCCAGGCACCTGCTTCTTCAGCACTAATTGGCACCCTCGGTGGCAGGTCAGTGGGAATCACTGTCTAGCCTGCGTGTACATATAGGAACACATGCATGTAAGTGGTGTCCCAGCAGACCCCCTGTGCTCAGAAGGGGGAAAGCTTCTCTCCTTTTTTCTCTTCCTCCCAGGCAGGGGTATGAATAAGAACTTCCCAGACACCCAAGGCAGGGGCCTTACCCCAACCCCTGGGCTATTTGTATACGCTTCGGTATCAGGATGCCAAGGGACTGCTAGCCCGTAAGTCACTTTTTTGCCAATCAGGAAAAAAGCGCCCCTTCCTCTGGGCAGATGCAGGCTCACACTAAGACCTGGCAACTGAAGAATAGACTGGATTTCAGCTTCTACTTACTCCTTAGCTGGGCAGCTTTGTGCAGTGAGAAACCCGCACCACTGTTCAGAGCACCCCGGTCTACTAATCAGTGGTCGGCGGCTTTCTTACTACATTATACCAGTTTGATTAGCATCAACCCCCCTGCCTCCCCCCCCCAAACACTTGTTGGGGAAGATTTAGCCTCCTGGGCCCAGATTTTGGGACACTGGTTTCCATTTCTTTGTGCTTTTGATCATACCCCAGCCCTGCTGCTCTAGCAAGGATCAGCATAAGGCCCAGCCTGTGCCCAGTGAGATACCACTTCATCCCTGTCCTCTGACTCCTGTCCAGAATGGGTAGCCAAACCCCACCCTGAGAGGCCGGGCATCCTCCGCCTGGGTTGCTGCTGAGTGTCGACATGTCTGACATCAGTCTCTGGTCCCCCACTGCAGCCCTGGGTGACCCCTACCCCAGTTGAGAGTGTTGAGAGTGACCTGGGGCCTGTTGGAGCGTGGTCTCACTCTCTAGGGGCCGGTATGTAGACAAGTGGGGAGTCCGGCTCTGAGTTAGACCAGCCTCCAGCCCCGACTCCGCTACTTACCAGCTTTGTGGCCTTGGACAGGTTACTTCACCTTTCTGAACTTCAGCGTCCCCATCTGTGAAAGGGGGAGAACATCAGCACCCCGTTCTCAGGGCTGTAGTGAGGATGCACTGAGATGGTCTGTGATAAACGCGCTCAGCGCAGAGCCCGTGTAGAAGAAGCCCTCGGGGACCGTCGGTTGTTTTCACGTGCCATGAAGCGGGGCACTGCATCATGGAATCCAGAACCCTCCTGGCCTCCTCTCCCGCTTATAGGCTGTGTGGTCACAGCCCCCCAGGACCGCCACCTTGCTTTCATCCGTGTCACACGGCATGGCTTCAGAGCCCCATTTCTGGGTTCCCTACTTGTGGCTCCTTGGGACCCCAGTCTCGCCTTCTCTCCAGCCATCTGCCCGGTTCTCCCGCTCCGTTCCAGTCGAACCCGCTGCCTCCTGGAGGCACTGCTATCACCCACGTCTTCCTGCTCTCCTCTCCTTTCCCTGCACTCAGCCTTCTCCCCTGCTCTCCCTTCCCCAGCTCACACCCTCTCTCTCCTGTTGTGTTTACTCTCCTACATGGAGATTCTTTCTGGGGGGAAGGAATCTGGGACTGATTCTTTCTGAGAAAGAAAGAGCCCAGGAGATAAGGACGCTGACCCAGAGACCCCAGCACTCAAGGCTGAGAAGCAAGAGGTCCCCAAAATAATTTAAGATTCAAGAGGAAAATGTAAGAGAGGGGGGAAGGCACAGCAAGACTCTGAGTCAGACAGAGAAAGACCCGGAGCCCAGGCCAGGGAGGGGCTGGGGAGGAAGACAGAAACAGGGGAGACAGGGACAGGCTGAGACACAGGGTCCGAGACAGGGACGCGGAGAGGGATGGCGATTGTGTCCTTCCCCGAGCCCAACTTGATGTCCCCAAAGAAATATTCGGCTATTTATGACTTCCCCGATGCACACCCCCTGCCCCCAAAGAGGAGGCAGCCCTGGTCAAAGACACTCAGTGTCCAGGGCTCCTGGTTCCCAGGGACCAATCCGAAAGGCAGGAGCCCTGGTCCCAGGCCTGCATACGGGCATTTGGCAGAGCTCGGGGGAGAGTGGACCTGGGACTCGTCAAGCCGGAGATGCAGCCCTCTTTGGGGATCCCCTACTCACGCTGGAGCCTGCAGCGGGCACCCGCCTGGAGGACCGCCCTGGAGAACCGTCTCTGCTCTCCTTTTGAGGGCAAGTTCCTGAAAACAGCCGCAGGCCGGCTTCTCTCCCCAGCCCTGTCGTTAATGGCTCAGTCTGTGACAGGCCCAGGAGCTGTGGATTGCAACACCTGCCCGGCCTCCTTCTCTCCCTTGCGCTTTCAGTCGCTGAGGCACAGGAAGGAGCCTGGGAGGGAAGCCGGTGGGGCCGGGCAGCCTTCCTGCCTCGGGGGTCTCAAAGGGGCCGGGGAATGTGGCAACAGTGTCCCTCTCCCCTGCCTCCGGATTTCCTGACCTCAAAGCTTTGAGGCTGGCCAGGGCCCAGGCTTCAACCCGCCTGGGTGCCATTCCCATGGTCCACTCCTGGGGGAACATCAGTCAGAGACAGACCCTGGCTCGAAGGCTCGCTCGGCTCTAAGCCTCTTTGGCTCTAGGCTTGGGGCTCTGATCCTCCCAGTACTCTAGGCGGCAGCTTCCAGGTGACAGGAAATTTTGTGACCCAGCACCTTACTCACAGTGCCCCTCTTTGCTACATTTTCCACCATGGACAGGCGATGGAGAAATGGGGATTCTGGGAACAAAATAAGGGGATGAGCTGGTGAGGCTCAGCCTTCACATGCTCACTTGAAATTGGTTTACTCATCGGGGCGCCTGGGTGGCTCAGTCGGTCCGACTCTTCATTTCGGCTAAAGTCATGATCTCACGGTTTGTGAGTTCGAGTCCCACATTGGGCTCTGTGCTCACAGTGCAGAGCCTGCTTGGGATTCTATCTCCCTCTCTCTCTGCCCCTCCCATGCTCTCTCTCTCTCTCTCAATAAATAAAATAAAATAAAAAAAAAAGCTTAAAAAAAAAAAAGAAATTGGTTTACTCGCAAGGATTCTGCTACCCTGAACATTTTTTGATTGAGTGAAGTAGACTGCATTTAGCGTCTTCCATTGTCTGTATCCATGATTCCCCCGAAACTGTTTACAAATAATTTTCTGTGCATTTTTCCGAGGAGGGCTCAGACTGTTCATAGTTTGTTGGATTTATGACCCAATAAGATTAGGTGCCAACTGACTAGGAGAGTGTCCCTAACATATCCTTTTTAGAAAAAAGCGGGCTTCTGAGTCTGGGGTGAGGGACAGACCTGGGCTGCAGTCGAGGCTCCAGATGGAAATACCCAACTGTCTGTGGCAACCTCCCCAAGATGTCCCATAGGCCCCACATGCTCAGCAAATCCTATGGACTGTTCTTTCAAAATATAACCAGAATCCCAGGTAGATGGATATTCCCTATACAGTTCAGCTTGGCTCTGTGTGTCAATATATTCATGATAAAAAGTTGGAAAATATAAATATCACTTAAACCAATACCAGTCAGGACAAACTACCCTTCTCTCCTACTTAGATCCTTCCAATAGTCCCCTTCTTGGTCCCCTATTTCCATTTATCCTTGTCCCCCACCAACCTGTCTATTGTACCTTCAGGAACCAGTGTGATACTGACCAAAAAAAGTTGGTTCATGTCAGCCTCTGTCTCAAACCCCCAATGGCCCCCATGTCACTCAGAGTCAAAGTCCAGGTTCTTTCGATGATCTGCAAGGCCTCACCCAACCCGGGGGGGGGGGGGGGCCCATTCCTTCCCTGGTTCCTGTCCTATTCTTTCCCTTACTGCTCTGCTCCAGCTACTCTCTTTTTCTTGAACTTGTTAGGCTCCCTCCTGCCTCAGGGCCTTTGCACCTGCTATTTCTTTGCTTGGATTCTTTCCCCCCAAATAATGACAGGAGTCACTTCCTCCCCTTCTTCAGGTCTTTGCTTAGATATCACCTCATTGAGACCTTCTCTGACCACCCTTTTAAAAAATTGACCCCCCTCATTTCCTATCTCTCTTTTCTTCCATATCCCTTTTCACTATCTGTCATTGGCTTTCTCCACCCCCCACCAGAATGGAAGCTCCACGAGGGCAAGGGTTTTAGTCTCTTTTGTTCAAACCTTTTTCTCCACTGTCTTCAACACTGCCTGCTATCTAGTGAGCCCTCAATATATTTTTGTCGAGTGAATGACTGAATGGATGAATCTTCCCCCCACTTTGCCAAACCTGTCCCCAATCCTCACGTGCCTCATTTTGGTAGAGTATATCACCATTCCCACTCCTCCCAAGTCACCCACCCCAGGGGCCTAGGAATCCTTCCTCACACCTGCTTCTCCACACTCCCACATCCAACCAGTCCTTAATGAAGGAGAACGGGCCTTCGGTTCATCATTCAGAAAACACGCTCCCAGAACAGATGCGGGGGTACAATGGTGACCAAAAGCAGCTTTCATTCCTGCCTTTATGGAGCTCTTGGGCTTGTCCACAGCTCTGAAATTCATCTCCTGACCCTGCCTTTGTCAGGTCTCCCCACCCCTCACCTGGGCGTGCCCCAGCCTCCCCGCGGGCCCCCTGTTCTGGGCTCTCTCACTCCACCCTTTGTCAGCACCTGGCAGAGTGAGCGTTCCTACACGCAGGCACGGGTGACCATGCCAGTCCCCTTTCTTCAGAGGCCCTATGACGCACCCTAATTCCTTAACGGGACAATCAAGGTACCCCACCAGCTGGCCCCACCTCCCTCTCCTGCCTTATCTGCCTCCACTTCCCCAGACACATTTTTTCCGGCTGTAGTCGTGCAGGATTTGCTTACATCTTCCTGCCTGCCCCGGGCTCTGGAACACCTCTGTGTGTTTGCTTTCGCCGAGCCCCTGGTCACCTCTGGCTGGCTGAGTCCAGCCTCTGACCCCGCTCAGACCTCCAGCCTGCGCTGGGCACCTCTCTGGGCCGGGTCAGGTGCCCTCCCTCGTTGGCGATCCTGTATTATTGCAGTGGGCTGTTGGCTGTCTGCCTCCTCCGTTAGACTGTGAACTCCTTGAGGGCAGAAACCCTCTTCCCATCTCCGCCTCCAGCCTCGGCACAGAGGATTCCCAGTGAGGATCTACTGGACTGCAGAAACTCCCTCTCCAAGCCTCCATTTCCTTATCTGCCACAGAGATAATAACTCCTCCCAGGGGTTTTGGGAGGATTAACTGAGCTATGGGAGGTATGAAACCCAGTGTGCTAACTAGCATGTAGTAGGTGTTCAATAAAGTTCCTTTCCTTTTCCCATCACTGCACAGTTCAGTGTTTCGGAGCAGGATTTTCCTGCTCATGTGTGCTCCATTCTCCACCGGGGACCTGCACCAGGAAACAAAACTGCAGCAGCTGAAATGAAAGTGAGATTTAAGGAAGAACTTTCCTCAGGGCGAGAGACTTTAGAGACATTACGTTAGCATAGAGAGGTCAAGAGAGGGGCTGAGGAGACTGCTCGGGTTTGCCACTTACTAGCTGTGTGACCCCGGGCAAGTTGTGGAACCTCTCTGAGCCTCGGTTTCAGCGTCTTTAAAATCGGGATGGTAGCGTTTGCTTTATGGGATTCGTGAGAGAAACTGGCGAAAGAATGCACGTGAGGCCTGTGGCACAGAGCCAGGCACGCGGTAAAGGCTCAATAAATGTGTCCTCTGGTGAGAGCTGGCAAACACGAGACACATGTGGAGTCCACCCCTCCATCACCTAGTGTCTGCTTTGTGGATACTTCCTCCTCCAGCTCTCCTGCTGGGGCCAGGGCCCCCTCCTCCATCAGACAGTGACCTCTGAGGGCTGGAAAGCCCAGTCAGGGAGCCCTGGGGAGGGCGGCCCTCCCGTGGGTCGGATCGGTTCGGTGTGTTATGGCCTGTCGTGCGTGGGGCCAGGGGGTGGGTCAAGGAGCAGCCTGTTCCTGAGGGGCAGGAACCGGTGGGCCAGCCAGGGTGAGTGTCCGGAAGCCGAGGCCGTGCTCATCCGCCGGGGCCTGGTTTGGCTGGAATATAGCAGTCGGCTGAGATTGTGCAAACAGGTCGTTGTGCAAACACGTCCCTGTGTGTGACCTCGATTGTGCAAATAGGTGTTTACTGGAGGCTGCCTGGCTCGGGCTGTCTGCTTACAAAAAGGGCCCGAGCTGTTGACTCAGAAAACAAAAAAACAAAAAAACAAAAAAAACCCCAGAATCTGGACACTCATTCTTCCTTGGACACACCCTGAATTTTGCACCTCCCAGCCTTTGCTCGGAACGTTCTCTCTGCCTGGAGGGCCCTCTCCTGCCTCTATCTCCACTTGCTGAAATTGTACCCATTCTTCATGGCTCGGAGAAAATACCACTAAGTCTTTCTCCATAAACTTTTTCCTGCTTTGCGTGCCCAAGGGATTCAGTACACCTCAAATCCCTGGTCTCACGGCACTTTCTAGACCTTGAGCTTCCTGGGGCAAGGACCTTTCCTTGTTCACCTCTGAAAGGTTAGGGAACAGGTCCAGAGAGGGCAAGGGACTGCCCCATGTCACACAGCCAGCTCGCAGCAGAGCTGGGCTCTGAGTCTGGTCTCTGCGCCTTCTCTTATATTCTCTGCCTCTCTTTTGAAACCCACCCCATCCTCTGACTGTGGATCTGCGCTCCGGCCCTTAAACTGAGCTGGGACTCCAGTTGGAACTGGAGGGTGGGTGGGATTATGCAGAGGAGGAAGGGGTACTCTGGGCAAGAGCAAAGGCATCAAGCCTGGGAGCAGGAAGAGTGTGGATGGAGGCCATCAGAGAGGTAGGAGGAGGTAACAGGAGGAACCGGCTTGCATTCTAGACCCAGCAGTGACATTGACTGCAGGATGGTCCTGCCTCTCGGATCCCCATCAGCTCCTCGATACTCCAGAGGCCCCCCAGGCTAATCGTGCCCCACACTGGGCCCCTCCACATTTTCCCTGAAAATTTCTGTCCCGGTGGATGGCATCTGGACCTGCCCTCCTTGCTGTCCCTTATGCCCCACATGTAGCCTGTCACCCCTTTGTGTGGGTCCTTTCTCTCCCATCTCACTGCCACTGCTGGAGTCAGGCCACTGTCCTTGCTCTTCGGGATGACTGCGGCAGCCTCCACCTGGTCTCCCCACCTTAGTTCCGGGGACGCCACCCTTGCTATACTCGGCTGGAGAGCTTCTTCCAAAACACAATCCCGGCTGGCCACTGTCCGAGTGAAAACCCTCCATTGGTGCCTCGCTGCCCGTGGGATAAAGTTCCAAGTCTTCCTCACGGCCTTTGAGGCCCTTCAAAACCAGCCCTTAACCCTCCCTGATGCTCGAGCCTCATCCCTTCATGCTCCCTTTCTAAACCTCCTCTTCCCCTTCGTGGGCCCGACAGCCCCACCACTCCATTTATCGTAGCCGTCCTATCGTGTGCTGTTTTTTCACAGTGCCAAGACTTCTCCACACTGTTCCCTCTGCTTGGAATGCCCTTCGCCTTATTTCTGTGTCTGAAGGAATGCCTTTTATCCTTTAAAACCCAGCTGAAATGTCACCTCCTCTGTGAAGCCTCCCTGGATTTCTCAGGCTGGGTTAGGTGCTGCTCACCTGAGCTCCCAGGTGTTCTGTGAAGGCAGGGACTTGATACGTGACTCCAGCACCCAGCGTGGGACTTGGCATAGAGGAGGGGGTGCGTGAAAGGGTGCAGAACAGTTTGACATTGGACCTGGGTCTTCAGGGCCAAGGGGTCCCCGGGTTTCCTGCCAAGATTCTGGAGGAGTCTTTTCCACCTGGTGGCAGCTAGGACTCCACTATCCTGCTTCTCCGGCGCTCAGGTTGGCAGGATTTTCTCCCTTTGATTGCTGCCCCCAAATGAAAAATGAACCAATTAGGATGTAATCAATGCTGGGTGCTAGATCGAAAAGTGCAGGGCCCAAGCTGTGAAGGGGCTGGGCTGGCTGTCCAGATACTCTCTTGGGGCCTGCCTCTAGGGAAGGAAGCAGAATTCTAACTTTGGGTGGGCAAAAGGGAAGACAGCCCCCATCCTCCCTTGTGGTCTGCTGGCCAGGAGGGCCTTATCTCTGCTCTCCATGGTGTGGCCGGGGAGGGGGTACAGTCTTGGGGGTAGGGGGTGGGGAGATCAGAGGCTGAGGGGAGATAAAGCTCAGATACTTATCTTGGCTTGGAGGAAACCTATTCCCTCTGCAAGCCTGTGGCTGGCAGGAGGGGTGGGGGGTGGCCAGATAAGGGGAGAGTCCCCAGGCCGGGCCAGCATCTGCCCTCATCATGGGGCTTCCTTGGGGGAGGGAGCTGGATCAAGGCAGCTGGTTCACATCCTCACTGGGGTGGGCCCACGGAAGGGATAAGACAGGGGCATTTTTCCTAAAAATCTTGTGAGGAAGGGTATCCAGGAGAAACAAAATGACCTGTTTAAGGCAAGAGAGAGGTGAAGACGGGTCCATAACTCTGTGTTGACAACTGGGGTCTGCGTTCTCCCCTGCTTCCTGGGGTGCTCGATCTGGATGCTGAGAGGGAAGAGGGGTCCTCAGTGGTTTCTAGTGCTCCTCTGCCTTACCAGTCTGGGTCCAAGGGCCACAGGTGGGGGCTTCTGGCCACAGATTAGCCTTTGGGCTGGGGGGCACCAGGGAGCAGAGGGATGATGGCTTTTGCAACCTCCTTGTGCTTATAACTGTCCTGTGAGTGGTTTGGACTGCTAGGGTAGGGCTTCCCAAATCATCTCCATCACCTTTTTGGTCTCCCAGGCTGGTCTCTCCTGGAATGCCCAGTTTATTCAGTTCTTGCATTTGTTGACTCACTCACCCCCATCCCCACCTTCTCATTCTTTTTTCTGTTCGTCCCCTCACTCACCCATCCATCCATCCATCCATCCACCCACCCACCCACCTACTCACCCATCTAGCCACCCACCTATTCATCACACTCACCCATCCATCCATCCACCCACTTTAGCCACCCATCCATCCATCACACTCCCATTCCTTCATTCATTTACCACCCAAGTGCACGCACCCAACCACCCATTTATCTATTCAGCAAATATTTGCTACCAACCGGGCCCTGCGCTTGAGCCTGAGGATAGTGTATGAATGGAGTGGTCTTTGACAAACAAACTTCCCATATCCTCAAGCTCTTCGCAGAACCTCTGAGTGCCTCCCATCCCTAAGGACGCCTCCCTACAGCCCTTGCGAATGGAGGCGGCTCCTCCTCTCAAGCTCCAGGTAGACCAGGAGCCAGAAGCATGGTTAAATTTTCTCTTGATCCCAGTGTTGGATCTAGACATGGCTCCTGGGTCCTCATTCGAAGCTCTTGCCTGCGAAGCTGTGACAGTCTCTTCCGCCCCATCACTCTCTTCTACTGATCTCCAGTCACTTGGCCTTATTCTCTTGACCTGGGTGCCTGCCTCATGGTCATCCTCTCCACTACCATCCTGCCACCATCTGGGAGGTCTTCTCAGCCACATGGATGATGCACCCACACCTTGGTTGTTCAGTTCCTTGACCAGTCATCTCCAGGGGCTTTGTCACTTTAGCCACCAATACAGTGGTCACACTGTGGCCCTTACTGGCACCTGGAACTGCTCAACTTCTACGACCTTATACCTCATACCTCCCTCTTTGACCATAGCCCTCATTTGTCTAGCATTCTCCCGTCCACCTCCAAGGTTCCTGCTCTGTGAGCTCAGGGAGGCCTCCAGGCCCCAGTTCTCCTATTTCCTTGCTATCCGCCTTGACCTCATCTCTTTCCTTCTTCCCGCTTTCGGAGACCAGCCTGAACTCATCGGTGATTCTCTTACCTGTATGCTCAATACTTTTTCAGCCCTGTGCTCCCACCTCCCTGGCCGGAAGGGCCCCCCAGATCGGGCTGTCGTCAGCTGTTTCCTCTTCCCCACCCAAGCCGGGCTTGTTGTGGGTCCTGTGAAGACGCTTGTGGAAGATCAGACGGGGGTCTCGTCCAATTTCTCCTGGGCCTTCAAGCCGTCTCTCAAAGTCTGTTCTTGTCCTTTGTCCTCAAACTGTCCCTTCAGTACTTTTGAGACCCTTGAGGCCCCTTCTCAAGAGTTTCCCCCACCAACTCTCAGTTGGCCAGGAAGCGAGACCACTCTTGGTTTTGTGCCATCAAAACATGCCTCTCCGGGCGTTTCCCAAGGATGGGGGTCCTTCTCATGGTCCACCTTCACCCTCCACTCCTCTTCAAAGTTCCTCCATTTCCCCACCATCTTCTCCATGACTTCTCCTCCTGCTTTTGTGCTGACTGTAACCACCATGACTTCCTTGAGGTGCTTTACATTTATTCATTGATTTAATCTTTATGGCTGTTCTATGGGTGGGGTCTATTATCACATAAACCCATATCACAAATGGGAAAACTGAGAGAGCCGGCAAGTGGCAGAGTCAGGATCTGGTTCTGAGCCAGGCAGCTTGATTCCACTGTGTGTATACCATGGGCTTCTAGGCTTTTCCTGCTCTGTGGTTCTGCCAGCACATTTCACCGTGATCCAGCTTCTTCCATTCCTTCTTCCTTTCACATGATTTCCTTTTCGGTATGACTCTTTCTCCTCCCATTCAGGCCAAAATATGGTAAAGAGTTGTCAACATTTGCTATTTCCATCTCCTTACTGCCCAATCTAATCTAGCTTCCACCTCGTAATTCCCAAAGAGTGTCTTTTTTCAGATCATCCACAACCTTCTGGTGACCAGATCCTTCTCAGTCCTCCCCTTACTCAGCTGGGCTGCTGGCTTTGCCAATGTCAACCTCCTATTCCTTTTGACTTCATGGGTTTTTATTGAGGAGTAACATATATGCATCAATGTACAATTGTAATTGTATTTTTGGCTTTGTTTTAAGCGTATTTAACTATATACATATGTGCTTTTAAGCTGTTAATTTTGAGATCATTTCAGGTTTGTAGAAAAGCTCCAAGAATAGTACAGAAAACTTTTATCTACCCTTTGCCCAGATCTTTAACATTTTACCAAATATGCTATCTTCTATCTATCTAATCTATCTATCTATCTATATATCTATCTATTTATCTATCTATCCGTCCATCTATCATCTATCCTTTATCTATCATGGACTGAGTTGTGTGCCCTATTCCTTCAATTCGTTGTTGAATCCCAACCCCCAGCAGAATGTGATTGTATTTGGAAATGCGGTCTTGAAGGAGGTGATTAAGTTAATGTGAGGCCATTAATATAGGGCCCTAATTCAATATGACTGATGTCCTTATAAGAAGGGGAAGAGACACTAGAGATGAGCACATACATTGAAAAGACCTCACGGTGAGGACACAGTGAGAAGGTGACTGATTGCAAGCTGAGGGGAGAGTCTTCAGAAGGAACCAGCTTTGATGACACCTTGATCTTAGACCTCTGGCCTCCAGAACTATGAGAAAATAAATTTCTGTTGTTTGGGCCATCCAGTCTTTTCCTATGACAGCCCTAGCAAGCAATTTGTGTGTGTGTATACATCTACATCTACATCTACAATCCATTTCTGAACCATTCGAGAGTATGTTGCACATGTGATTCTCTACTATCTTTAAGTGTTTTCACTGTGTACTTCCTAAAAACAAGGACATTCTTTTACATGACCACGGCACAATGCTAAACATCAGAAAATTAATAATCCTATTATCTGATCTATAGATCTTTTTAAAAAAGATTTAATTTAATTTATTTTTATTTTCTTATTTTTGAGAGAGAGAGAGAGAGAGAGAGCATGAGCAAGGGAGAGGGGCAGAGGGAGAGAGAGAGAATCTTAAGCAGACTCCACATGGGGCCTGACGTGGGGCTTGATCCCATGGGATCATGACCTGGGATCATGACCTGAGCTGAAATCAAGAGTCAGACGCTCAACCAACTCAGCCACCCAGGCGCCCCTGATCTATTGATCTTGCTCAGATTTCACCAATTGTCCCTAGACATATTTTTAAAATTTATTGAAAGACTATTTTCTAATGTTTGATATGTAAGGATGCTTGAAAATTATGAAGCATAATCATAAAATGACCATCTGTCAACCAATCACATAACTTAAGATCTAGAATAGGGGTCAACAAACTATGGCTTATAGGCCAAATCTGGCCCATTGCCTGTTTTCCTAAATAAGGATTTATTGGAACACAATCACATCCGTGCATTTACTTGTGATCTGTAGCTGCTTTTGAGGTACAATAATTAGTTGTGACAAAAAGACCTCATGTTCCACAAAGCAAAATGGGGTCAAAAGGGCCTTTTACCATGTGACACTTTACAAAAAAGTCTGCCAGCCTCTGGCCTCCAACAGAGCTGTCCAATAGAACTTTCTGCAGTGATGGAAATGTCCTAAAAATTTATGCTGTCCAAGACAGTAGCCACTCGCCACATGCAGCTCTTCAGCACTTGAGATTTGGCTCATGTGACTGATTATATTTTATTTAATTTTAACTGTTTTAAATATAAATCAGAATAAGCACAGTGTGGCTAATGGTTATTGCATTGGAAAGCACAGCTATAGACCATGGGCCACACCTTTATATCCACTCGTAAACTCCTTCCTGCTCTACCCCCCACCCCCTGGTCTCCTCAGTCCCCCAGAGGTAACAACGATCTTGAGTGTTATATTGCTTATTCTCTTTCTATTGAAAAACATATACTTAAGGTACAGTCATCACACATTTATGTTTCTGTAAACAACATACTGTTTGGTTTTCTTGTTTTCGGACTTTATAAAAATGACGTCATACTGAATGCAGTCTTCTGTTGCTTGCTTTTGTCTCTCAACGTTGTATTTCTGCCATGTTGGTAGGGGTGATTGGAGCTTTTTCACTTCACCTCTGTAGAGTTCATTGTGTAGCTATACCAAAAATTGGTTTTATCCATTTCTTATCAATAGCAGTTGAGGTGGTTTCCTTTTTTTGTTGTCGTCGTTGCTCCTAGGGACATCCTTACACAATTACCTGGTGCACGCGGTCATGAATTTCTTTGGAGACCTTACTGGGCAAGGAGGATTTGCAAATGTTTAAACTTACAAATGGCACCTTTGTGTCTTCCAACATGCCTCCACTCATTTACATTCCTACCAGCTAAGTGTAAAAGTCCCTACTGATCCAGATGCTTACCAACCCATGGTGGTGTCAGACTTTTTCATTTTTGCCAACATGGTGTAAAATTGTGCCTCATGTCGTCTTAATCTGCGTTTTACTGATTATTAATGAGGTTGATCTTTCCATGTGTTGATTGTCTTTAATGTCCTACTTCTGAGAAATGCCTGCTCCTGTCTTTTGCTCATGTGTTCAACTGGGCTGTCAGTTGTGTGTGTTGCAAATAACTTCTCCCCCAGCTGGTGGCTTGTCTTTTCATTTTCATTGTGATGTCTTGATGAGTAAACGTTCTTAATTTTAACGTAATTGAATTTATGAATATTTTCTTTCATGGTGGGTGCTTTTTATTTTGGGTTTAAAAGTTTTGCCTTTCATATTTAAAGCTTTAATCCACATGGGGCTGATATCATTTATGGTTCGGGGAAAGGATCCAATTTCATTTTTTTTTTTTTTTCTGTGTGGATATCCAATGACTCACTGATAACAGCACTTGCTTTTTCCAGTGATATGTATGTAATGCTTCTTTTATCTACCTCATATATCAAATTTCCATATATTTGTGGTTGGAGGCTCTCTGTTCTTTTGGTCAGTTTGAGCATCTCTATGTCAATGCCATATTATCTTTGTTACTTGACCTTTAAAAGTCTTGATATTTGGGAGGGCAAGTCCCCTCACCTTATTTTTCTTTGCCAGCCATGTCTATTTTTGGATGTTTGCTCTGCTAAGGTGATTAGAATTAGCTTGTCTAGATCCCCAAAAATTCTGTTGTAATTTTCATCGGAGGTGCGTTGATTTTACAGACCAATTTAGAAGGAATCGACATCTTTAAATGCTAAGTTTCCACCCAGGTCTTATACATCTTTTGTTAGATTTACTCCTGGTTACCTTATGGTTTTGTTGCAATTGTAAATGATACATATTTTAAAATTACATCTCCTAAATACAATTGGTTTTTTCTCCCCTACAGGGAAAGATAACTTCTTTCTTCCGTCTTATACATTGTTTTAAAAATCTAGCAACTTTGGGGTACCTGTCTGGCTCAGTAGGTAGAGCACGGGAGTCTTGATCTTGGGTTCGTGAGGTCAAGCCCCATGTTGGACATAGATTTCACTTAGAAAAAAGAAAAAATCTGGCAACTTTGTTACATCTCTTATCCTAACCCTTTGTAGATTTTTGGGTTTTCTATGTAAATAAAGGTATCATCTGTGAATGATGTACATTTTTTCCCTCTGATCTTTACATTTTTTACCTTTTTTTTTTTTTTTTGTCTCACCACACTGGCTAGGACTACCAGTTTGGCTTTGAAGAGAAGTGTGGTAAGAAGTAGCATCTTTGTCTTGTTTATTATCATTATTATCATGATTATTATTACTTTAAAGTTTATTTATTTATTTGGAGAGAGAGAGCAGGCACGCAAGTGGGGTGGGGCAGAGAGAGAAGGAAAGAGAGAGTCCCGAAGCAGGCTCCCCACTGTCAGTATAGCACCCGACTCAGGGCTCAAACCCATGAACTGTGCCCCAAACCCATGAACCATGAGATCATGACCTGAGCCAAGATCAAGAGTCGGATGCTTAACTTGCAGACCCACCCAGGCCACCTCTCTTGTTTTTTATTTTGTTTTGTTTTGTTTTGTTTTATTTTATTTTATTTTATTTTATTTTATTTTATTTTATTAAAGTTTTTTTTAATGTTTGTTTATTTTTGAGAGACAGAGCGGAAGCAGGGGAGGGGCAGAGAGAGAGGGGGACACAGAATCTGAAGCAGGCTCCAGGCTCTGAGCTGTCAGCACAGAGCCCGATGCAGGGCTTGAACCCACGAGCCATGAAATCATGACCTGAGCTGAAGTCAGACACTCAATGGACTGAGCCACCCAGGTGCCCCTCTTGTTTATTATTTTAAAGGAAATTCTAATGTTTCCCATTAAGAATAAAGTTTTCTAAAGGTTTTGGGTAGGTAACATTATTATTTAAGAATTTTCTCTTCTAGTTCCAGTTTGTTAAGCATTAAAAAAAATCACGGATAAGGTTTTAAATCGTATAAAATGCTTCTGCATCTAATGAAAAGATAATGTGTTTTTTTCTCAATTAATTTGTTAATGTGATGAATAACATTTATAGGTTTAAAGTATTAAAACACCCTTGCAATTCGAGGATAAACCCAACCTAGCCAGAATATATTATCATTTTTATGCATGGTCGGGTTCAAGTTGTTATTACCTTGTTTAGGATTTTTTGCATCTATGCTCTTGAGTGAAATTGGCCTATAATTTTCCTTTCTCATATTCTCCCTGTTAGATTTTGGAATCAAGGTTATACTGTCCTCATGAGATGGGCCGGGAAGTGCTCTTTTTCTAGTTTCTATAAGAGTTTGTATAAGTTGGAATGATCTTTTCCTTGACATTGAGTTGTTTATGGTATTCCCTGTCTGTCTTCCTAATCTCTTCTGGATAATATACATATGTTCCTTAAAAATTTTTTTAAATAATTTTTTAAAGTTTATTTATTTTTGAAAGAGAGAGAGAGAGAGTGAGTGGGGCAGGGGCAGAGAGAGAGGGAGACACAGAATCCAAAGCAGGTTCCAGTCCCTGAGCTGTCAGCACAGAGCCCGACACGGGGCTTGAACCCACACACCGTGAGACCATGACCTGAGCTGAAGTCAGACACTTAACCAACTGAGCCATCCAGGTGCCCCCTAAAATTTTTTTTAATACAAAATTTTGGTGACTTCTCTCTTTAATTTTGGATCAGTCTCACCAGAGGTTTGTCTGTTTATTTTTCTTTTCATGAAGCCAGTGTTTGACTTTGTTGATTGTTTTTGCTTTCCTTTGCATTAATTTGTTTTGCTTTTGCTTTGACTTCATTAATTTCTTAGCTTTATTTAAACATTTCTTTGGGTGCTCTTCTGTGGTTCTTTTTATAAATTCTTAAGTCGGGGGCTTAGTTCATTAATTTTTTTGGCTTTCATCTTTTCTAATAGAAACTTTCAAGGCTCTGTATTTTACAAGAGATACTACTTTGGCTCTGTCCCACATTTTTGACACACACGATTTTCGTTTCATCGTTCTGTTCTAAATGCTTTGAGATTTTCACTTGGATTTCTTCTTTGATTTATGAATTACTTAGAAGAAAACTTGAAAATTTCTGAATGTATGGGGATTTTAAATGTATCTGTTTCTTACTGAGTTCTATTTTAAACGCACTGCAGTCAGAGTCCATGATTTGTGTGATGTTTCTTTGGAACTGAGACCTGCTTTACACCCTAATACATGACGCATTAAAATAACTTAAAAACACTACGTGCTTGAGATGTACAGTCTCTTATCGTTGGATGCAGAATTCCGGAAACTTCCATTAAATCTATTTCTATTATATTGTTCAAGTCTTCTGACTAATTTTCTGTCTGCTTGGCCTACCGATAATGGAGAGATGAGTATTCAAATTTACCCCCGCAAGTGGGTTTTTCTATCTCCCTCTTCACTTCCATCCATTTTTGCTTCCTAATTTTTTAGGCTATTTTACTAGGTACACGTAGACTTAGAATTGCTGTCTTCCAAGGAAACTGAATTTTTTAGTCTTTGTGTCCTGACCTTTTCTCCCCCTAAGAATGCTTATGGTAAACAGCTTTTGCAAACTGTAAACAGCAAAGAGCTTGGTTTTTAAAAATCCAGTCTAACACTCTTTTTGATGGCCCATTTAGTCCTTTTAAGTTGATCATGACTATTGGTATTTTTGATTTACTTTTGTTTTCTTACTTATTGTGTTTTTTCCCTATCCTTTCTCCTCACTGTGGAGTTTTTGTTTGCTTCTTTTCTGTTTTTAAGTTTATTTACTTATTTGGAGAGAAAGAGAGAGCGAGTGGGGGCGGGGCAGAGAGAGGGAGAGAGAGAGAGAATCCCAAGCAGGCTCCAGGCTGTCAGCATAGAACCCAATGTGGGGCTTAATGTCATGAACAGTGAGATCACGATCGGAGCGGATATCAAGAGTTGGTCGCTTAACTGACTGAGCCGCCCAGGCGCCCCTGTTTGCTTATTTTAGCCTTCTGTTCCTGTATGTTGTTATCATTAAAAAATTTTTTTTCAACGTTTATTTATTTTTGGGACAGAGAGAGACAGAGCATGAACGGGGGAGGGGCAGAGAGAGAGGGAGACACAGAATCGGAAACAGGCTCCAGGCTCCGAGCCATCAGCCCAGAGCCTGACACGGGGCTCGAACTCACGAACCGTGATATCGTGACCTGAGCTGAAGTCGGATGCTCAACCGACTGAGCCACCCAGGCGCCCCAAGAATGGATTTTTTTTTTTAATTTTTTTTTTCAACGTTTTATTTATTTTTGGGACAGAGAGAGACAGAGCATGAACGGGGGAGGGGCAGAGAGAGAGGGAGACACAGAATCGGAAACAGGCTCCAGGCTCTGAGCCATCAGCCCAGAGCCCGACGCGGGGCTCGAACTCACGGACCGCGAGATCGTGACCTGGCTGAAGTCGGACGCTTAACCGACTGCGCCACCCAGGCGCCCCTGTTGTTATTATTTTATACAATGTTGTAGACCTAGCTACATGTTTATCAGCGTCTTTACTCGCTGCTCTTTTCTGGCACACCAGATCTTTCTTTTGGGGTAAATTTCCTTTTTCTTATAGCACATCCTTCAGAGGCTCCTTCAGTAAAGACTTGCTGGTGGGTCTTTTTGTTTACTGGAAAAAAAAAATCTCCATTTCAGCCTCAGCCTGGAAAGATAGTTTGGCTCAGCTCATAATTCTAGCTTGACGGTTATTTTCTCTCAGTGCTTTGAAGCTGTTCCCTGTCTTCTGGTTTTCACGGCTGCTTTTGAGAGGTGTGTGTTGTCTAATTATCCTTTCTTTGTAGGTGATGCGGCTTTTCCACGTAGCTGCTTTTAAGATCTTCGTCTCAGGATGCACTTTGCCATGTGGTTTTGCCATGTATGGCTGGACGCGGATTTCTTCTTATTGGTCTTGTGAGATGTTATGTTTTGCTCTCCGCGTCTATGGAGGCATGCCTTTCAGCAGTTCTGGAAAATGCTCAGCCATTGTCTCTTCAAATATAGCCCTGCTCCCTTTCTCTCTCTCCTCTTGCAGGGGCCTTGGTTCTGACCAGCTTGGCCGTTCACTTCTCTTTCACATTTTCCATCTGCTTTTGCCTGTGCTGCTATCTGTGTGATTTCTTCGGATCTTTTAACTCACCCTTTGTCCTTACATCATGTCCAATATACCGTATAGTCCATTGTTGACTTTCAGTTTCAAGTTACCATTTTCATTTCTTTAAAAAAACGAAAAAAAATCTTTATTATTTATTTTTGAGAGAGAGAGAGAGAGAGAGAGAGAGAGAGAGAGAGAGAGAGAGAGATTATGAGCAGGGGAGAGGCAGAGAGAGAGGGAGACACAGAATCCGAAACAGGCTCCAGGCTCTGAGCTGTCAGCACAGAGCCCGATGTGGGGCTCGAACCCACGGACCGTGAGATCATGACCTGAGCCGAAGTCAGATACTCAACTGACTGAGCCACCCAGGCGCCCCTACCATTTTCATTTCTAAAAGTTCTGGTTCTTTTCCAGAGCTGGCTAGTCACTTTTTAAATTGCCTTCTGTTACTTGATAACTCTTATGATTTCGTCTTTTATTTCTTTGAAAATTTCAATCAGTTATTTCATATACTATAATTATAACAGTTACAATTTCTGACATCCTTGGGGATCTCAATCTATTGTTATACCTGCTCTGGCCTCCTGGGTGTATTTGGTTTTTCAAAAAATTGCGGGTCTATATGTATATTCTTTGGGAACCCCGAGTGCCTAAGTTGGGGATGCTGTCCTCCAGCGAGGGTTCATTTGGTTTTGCTAGGGGTCGAGGGACACCTCTGCCTGGGGTCACTTTAGCCTCTGTTGCATTGTGGGTCCTGGGTTAGTGTTAAGGTGATGGCCCGCACCTTGCTTCTAGCCCCATCTTGGTCTCTCGATGGCAGAATTTGTTCTTACTCTCTTGTTTTCCCACGGCTCCTGTTCAGATGTCACCTCTCCGTTTTCCTATCTCTCTGCTGATGGTGCTTGTGCGCTCAGAGCAAACCCTTATGCCTGTACACCTAGCAACATTTTAAAAGGCACTTTCTTTCAAGGATCTGGTTGATCTGTATTGTGAGGGCCCAGAATCTACGCTGTTGCTGGGAGAAGACTCCTCTGTTTTGTGCAACTCCCTACTCCCTCTTCTGTGTCTTGTATGTTCTTCTTATCTCCGGGCTATTAACCATCCTCCATACTGATGCTAGAGAGAATTCTCAAAGCACACATGTGATCAAGTCACTTCCCTGGCTAAAACCTTCCAGCAGTCCCCGCTGCCCACGGGATAAAGTCCAAGTTCCTCAAGGCCTGGCCCCTGCTGGTCTTCCTGGTCTCATCCCCACGGCTTCTAGCCTCAAACTGTATGCTCCAGTAATTCCTAACTTCTCTGTGGCTCCTACCCTCTACCCCGACTTCTTTCCCATGTTATTCGTCTATTTCCCAAGCTTTTTCTACTGCCTGAGATTCCCTTTTCAACTGTCTCAGCCGTCACCCCTTTTTCCCCACCTGGATAAATCTTATTCATTCTTTTTTTTTTTTTAATTTTTTTTTCAACGTTTTTATTTATTTTTGGGACAGAGAGATACAGAGCATGAACGGGGGAGGGGCAGAGAGAGAGGGAGACACAGAATCGGAAACAGGCTCCAGGCTCCGAGCCATCAGCCCAGAGCCTGACGTGGGGCTCGAACTCACGGACCGTGAGATCGTGACCTGGCTGAAGTCAGACGCTTAACCGACTGCGCCAAGATTTACCTCTTATGCCATCTCTTCCTCCTGGAAGAGCCTCCTGGATCAGCCTTTACTGATCCTCCTTCAGGTTGGAAGACTCCTCTCTCCATTGGATAGACTCCTCTGTCTTCTCAAAGCCCCCTGGGCTTACCTGACTCTCAGCAGCCGTCAACTCATGTTGAAAGTTACCATTTATGCATTTGCTTCTCCGCTAAAATGGGGGTGCCTCTTGAGGTCAGGGATGGTTTCTCACTGGGTATTCACACTGCTTGGCACAGTGCTGCCATGGAAAACTTGCTCCGTAAATGTTTGTTGGATCGAACAGAGACCCTCTGTGCCCATCCTGAAATGTCTCTTGCTTGAAATTATTTGTTGATTAGAAGCATTTTTACGTATGAGGACATCATTTGATGTCTTTGATGTGAGGTTCCCTACCAGGGCTCAGGATGAGAAAGTGTCTTTAACTAGATGAGGTCTATTAGATGCACAGAGACTATGAAATGGGTCTCTGGCTTCCTTTTGGGGCATGTACCAATGTGGGGTCTAGTACTCTTGTCAGTTTCTGTCTAGTCCTGTGTTGTGGCTAGCAACGATGATACATATTATATAGCTTTGTTAGAAATATTAAATGAAGTGCTATGTGCAAAGCAGCCAACTCAGTGCTTGGCACACAGTAGGTGCTCAAAAAAAATCTAGGTCCTTTTTTTTTTTCTGTTAATGATTGAATTCCTTGAGGTTGGGAACCCTGTATTACTTTTTCCATTGGTTCCTCCCGCGTGTAGTACAAGACCTGCCACAAAAGGGGCATAATAAATGTCTGATAACTGCATGTGTGAATGAAACCTTGGGGCATCTCTGGTTTCCATAGCTGTGGCTCTGCCCCACCCCCACCTCGTAGTACTTGGGGACCTGTCAAAACCAATTATAGCTTTCTGTTCTCAAAAGACAAAACCCAGCAAGAGTTAAGACACATGGGGGAAAATTCTAGCTTTCCTGAGCTTTAGCCGACAGGCGATCCACATGCTGGGGTCCCTGAACCTTGTTTCCAAAACTGCAGGATGCCCTCTATGCTTATACTGAAATTCTCCATTTCCTCTGTCAAATTGTTAAGAAGGCTGCTTTCTTGTTATGTCACACCGTGTCCCCGACATGAGGCCCTGTATGAGAAGTCTCTTTCAGAATTAGTTCCTGGAAATATTTGTACCTGTGCAGGAACTGATCTGCTTCCTCCTTTCTCATAATCAGTGTCAGAACTTACGGTTTCATTTTTTGCCCTGGCTGCCTGGAAGCTCAAAGCCAAATTTTGGTATCAGTTACAACAACGATGGCAACCCTTAAGATTGCTATTTTTTTTTTTTTCTCTTGAGCAATACGAATCTGTTGAATGAATTAATCTTTCCTGTTGTAAGCCATCTTATGTCCTTTTGGGACCGAGATGCAGCACACGAGGGTTTCAAAATGATGGCAACAGCAGCAGCAGCAACAACACAAGGAGATGGTGGGGGGAGGACAGAGAGGAAGAATAAGCCATCAATCGAGGCATGTGGGATGCTGGTGAAAAGCTGTGGCTTGGGTCGCACTGCCCCTATGCAAACCCCAGCTCTGCCTATCAGGGCTCTCATGCCCACCTCATAACTTTTCTGAGCTTCCTCAGTTGTACATAGGGACCGTCACTGGATCTACTTTATAATGTTTTTTTAAGTTTACTCATTTTGAGAGAGAGAACGTGAGTGAGGGTGAGCGGGGGAGGGGCAGAGCGCAAGGCAGAGAGACAGGATCCCAAGCAGGCCCTGCCCTGTCAGCGCAGAGCCCGAGGTGGGGCTCGAACTCACAAACTGTGAGATCGTGACCTGAGTGGAAACCAAGGGTCGGTCGCTCAACCGACCGAGCCACCCAGGTGCCCCTCACCATGAGGATTAATGAACAGATTTCCTGTACACTACTTAGCCTGGGGTCTGCCACAGAATAAATGTTCAACTGTTCTGAAGGTGCAGCTCTGAACATCTGCCCTGGGTGTCGGGACAATGGGACAAGAAGCAGGGAAGAAGGATACTGTTGTAAGGAAATCGTCATGTTGGGGGTGGCCGGGCACACATGCTTTGTCTAGAGTTTCCCCCAAGGCCCCAGCAGCCCGGGAAAGGTACCCGTGGAGTCTCAGTAACAGTCACGACCTGTCCTTGGCTGGCTTCTATCCCCATCTGTTCGCCAGGATTTCCAGAAGCCTGCAGGTCTCGTCCAGTTATTTCTGGGAGCCTCCAGGGGGTTTTGCCTGGTGTTCACGCAAGATCCGACCAGCTTGAGTTGTCTCCTGGCATCGGCCGTGTCCTCTGGCCCCGGCTCCCGCTCCCTGCCCCCTTGGTGCCCGCTGTCTGTGAGGTTGCCTGAGGCTGCCTCACCACCTCGCCACTGCCAGGGCCCTCTGTGGGGCACCTCCGTCCTTGAGATGAGACGGCTTTTCTTAGCAAGGCACACAACTCGGAAGCTCTAAAGGCAAACACTGTCAGGTTTGAACTCATAACAATGAAAATCTAGAAGACAGATGACACCATAAACAAAGCTAAAAAGACAAGCCACAGACTGAGATTTGAAGGGGAAAAGAGAAAATAGTCTCAGCTTTTCCCCAACATGCCTCGGTATCAGGAGGAGAGGGAGGAGGGGGATTTCTCTGAGGGTGGGTCTCGGTGCCGAGTCTCCCCATTGGGCTGACTCGGAGTTAATCCGACAATGCTTTCTCTGTCAGCCAGAAAGGAGCCTATTAACCAGAGTCCAGCATGGGCCGGAAGCCTGGCACCTCGCATAGAGCCCCACGAATCACCCACTTGCCGTACAGCCTGCTACAAAATCCTCCTGGTTCTAGCTGAGGTTCTGAACCCTCTCTACCCTCTCCTGGCCGTGATCCCAACCAGTGGGTCCCCACCACCAGCACGGCCCGAGCTGTGCCGTCCCCATTCCTTGCCCTAGTTGGCGAGGAGGATGGGGCACTGTGGCGGGTCCCTACTGGGATGCTAGCCGGCAGGCATCCGAGGCTGTCGTTTCTATTCACGTGGCAGATGGGAAGGTGTATTTGTCAGGGGAGCTTGGACAGCAGAGAATTTCTTTCTCTGTCATGTACAAGTCCAGGGCTGGAGGGGCTCGGGAACGTTCAAGGACACAGGCTCCTTGCAAGCTTCCTGTCCCCCATCCCCAGGGTGCGCCTCTCATCCTCGTGGTCCCAGATGGCAGGTTCACATTTTAGGGAACAGGGGGGAGGGTGAATGAAGAAGGAGTGCAAGGCAGGCTCCAGCTTCCTTTAAATAAGGCCCCCCGGGGCTGGTGCGCGACACTTCAGAGCCAGGACATAGCGACGTGCCAGAGCTGGCCGGAAGGGAGGCTGGAGCATGTGCAACCTGGATACGTATGTGGAGGACATCCCAACTCGAACAGAAGTGGAGCCAACTGGCAGCATTTTCATTTTATTTAATACATTAATTTATCTTGCAAGTAAGCTGTATGCGGGGCTTGAACTCATGACCGCAAGATCAGGAGTCACATGCTCTACCGACTGAGCCAGCCAGGCGGACACCTTGACGCCATTTTTTTTTTTTTTTTTAGTAATCGCTACACGCAACGTGGGTGGGGCTCGAACTCATGACCCCAAGATCAAGACTGGCACGCTTTACTGACGGAGCCAGCCAGCCTCCCCTGACAGCATTTCTGATTCATGTAATATTCGTGTCTGACTTTTCGTGTGCCATTCGTTATTCCAATAAGCATTTTACGTGTATTAACTCATTTAATCCTTAAAAGACTCGACAAGGCAGCTGCGAGCAGCACTCCCACTTTATAGATGAACGGGAGAGGTTCGGTAACCAACGTGAGGTTGCCCAGTAAGTGTCTGAGCTGGGATGGGACCCAGGCACCCTAGCTTTAGAAAGTTTGTGTGCACAGTTCCTGCGCTGTTCTGCTAATCGCCCACATGATACTGCTGCCGTGGGATCCACCTTCTGCTGCCCTTCACCCGGCCGTGGGCTGGCTTTGCGGGGCGCCAACCTCAGGGGTAAGTTAAGGGCCTGAGCCAGCTGGCTGCAAGTGCCCTTTGCTGCAACGTAACAGGACAAGCCCTGGGTGATGCCGGTCACTGCGAGAAGGGGTATGAGGGCTGCCTCAGAACCCAGGGCTGCCCAGGGAGGATAAAGTGCTGTAATTCTGGAAGCTGCCCCTTACTTCTTGGGGGTGGGAGGAGATTGGGGTTTTGCCTGTGTTTAAGGGACAGGTGGAGGGGGACGGGGTGGGTGGGAGGGGAGCCACGGAAAAAGTGACGGGCTGCCTGGAGGATGAACAGGCCCCTGTATAGCTCAGGGTGGGTGGGGATCATCATGGCAGAAAATGGGGGCACCCCTAGACAGAATCTGATGACTGTGACCCCAGTGCTTTAGGGGGTGAGAGGTGAGGACAGGCCAGCGAGGGTCAGGCTCGTGATGTGGGGGCAGTGGCTTCTTGGACGGGGCGCTTAATTCTGTCTCCCTTTGAGGAGTACTCACCTGGGGTGACTGGGGGGATGGGAGCACTTGGGTCTGTCCACACAGCGGGCAAGCTGGGGGCATGAGGAAAGACCACGGCATCAAGCAGGAGGTTAACAAGATCTGGCTCCTTCCCCGATTAACCACACTATGAGGTCCTCTTTTTCAGGGGGCAGTGATTGGGAGCCTCAGCTGTGAACAGGAATATCCAGGGTCCAGGCTGCACAGCCGGCCCATGTCCCCCTCCTCCTGGGTCCATGCTCTTTTCAGGGCTCAGAGGCTGTAGCCTGCAGATGGTCTAATGGCGGGGGGGGGGGGGGGGAGGGGGGCGGGGAGCATTTTTTCTTCTTTTCTGAAGCCCTTCCTCCTGTCCTGGCCGGGGAGGCTGAATCAGCAGGGAGAAATGAAAAGACATCACTTCTCTGTGGAGGGCCAGATCCCTTTGTGTTTCCAGGGGCTGGCTCCCCCTCTGAACTCAGGGACTGAGTGTGTGTGTGTTTGTGCCCACGCACGCACGCATGTTGGGAGGGCTGGGGCGGTGGGGGTTTCTGCTGGTCCTTTGAGCTCTCTGTCAAGTGCTACTGTGTGAGAAAAGAAGGGGAACCAGATCACTGTGTGGCACACCCCTACAGAGGGAAGGGCCAGCCAGGAAAGTGAAACCATTCAGAGTATTTAAATAGAGGGAATTTGGTGGGGGGCCTGGGTGGCTCAGTTGGTTGGGCATTTGACTCTTGGTTTCGGCTCTGGTCATGATCTCGCGGTTCATGGGATTGAGCCCTGCAGTGGGCTCTGTGCTGACAGCTCGGAGCCTGCTTGGGGTTCTCTCTCTGCCTTTCTCTGCTCCTCCCCTGCCCATGCGCGCGTGCGTGTGCGCGTGCTCTCTCTAAACAAATTAATTAAAAATAAATAAATAGAGGGAATTTAGTGCAGGGATTTGGCTGCATGGCTTACAGAAGGGCTGAGAAGCCAACAAGGAGGCTGTTAACGGCCGGGAGCCGTTGCCCCTCCTGGGAAGGAGACACAAGGGAAGAGGCAGGGTTCCTGAAACTCAGGGGCTGGGTCAGCCCCATGGAGGGCCTGTCAGGCACAAGCTGGAGCCACAGAAAGGGACAGAGCTGCTGCCAGAGATGGAAGGAGGGCGGCTGAGAAATGTCCCGGCCTCTCCCTTCATCCTGTCCTCTAGTCTCCCACGAATGCTTCTTACTGTCCCCGGGGCCTGGGCCACACAGCCAGCAGGGGCCAGCCCCTGGGAGCAGGGAAGGACTCTGAGGGCAAACAGTTCTGGGACTGACACAGGGAGAAACTGGAAGAGAAGGGGTGGTGGGGAGGGAAGGGGTCAGGGGTGGGCTCCTGGCCTGGGACCCCTGGCAGGCTCCTGAGAGTCGTTCCGTAGCAGGGCATTGCTCTTGGGCTGCTGGGGCATCCTGCCGACCCCTGGGACCTGAGAACAGACCCCAGCACTGTGTTGGGATGCCTTGTTGGGGTGCTCTGTTCCCTGGTGAGGGGACATTCAGTCTGCGGCTCCTGTGTCCTCCAGGTGGGCCTGGGGGAGGTGACAGAGGAGCTCCTGGGACTGTCCTTTGCGGTTGGAGAGGGGCACGTGGGTTGGAAGGCACTGATCGTTGTGGTGGTGTGGAGGGAGCCAGGGGGCACCAGCCGAGGCTGCTGTAGGTGGCCAAGGCCATGGGAGTAAGAGAACAGCATGGATTTGCAGGATTTCAAGAGGATTTGAACCCTCTTTGGATGTGATCGGGGGGGCACGTGACATGGGATACATTTTTCCTCCAACTGGAGGAGGAAGTAGAGATGATCCCGGCTGCTTAAGTGTGATGTTGGTGGCCATGCCCTGTGGGGACTTTCCGAGGGCAAGTCCCCATGTCATAAACCATACCTACTTCAGAGAAGGCTTCTGGGAAGAGGCAAAAAATGAGCAGGCCCTGCGGGAGGTCCAGTGGGGGCTTCGGAGACTGCCTGCCACCCTCCTCCAGGTGGCCAGTACCCCAGGAGTCAGAAGGCTGGTGGGACAGGCCGAGGAGCCCCACATTGAGTGGAAGGGTGTGGGGAGTCCCTGGAGCTCTGGGGCCCAAGTCTGAGGACAAAGGCCGTAGCGGGCCCCAGGCCAGTCCCTCAGGCTGGTCCTCGAAGCTCTCCAGGGTCCTGGGACATCCTGACCTGTGCTCATCAGCCACTGAGCCAGAGTCCATTGGTCTGTAGGCTGTGAGCCTTTGCTTCCTGGGCTGAGGCTATGTGGTCAGTTCTTCTCGGTCTTGCTCAAATCCTGGCCTGGACATCAGTGCCCCCTCCTCCTGCCCAGGCTCCGAGCTCACCGCCGGGCTTGCCTGCCATTCCTGGGAAAGAGGAATTACTAGCAGGTCTCAGAATAGCACGGCTTCCTCCTGGACATGAGAAAGCAGAAATCAGAGGTGGCACTGTTGGGCTGTAAACCCTGGGCTGGGGTCAAAGACCTGGGTCCCCCTCCCTAGTCCCATTTCACAGATGGGGAAACACAGAAGGCTCGGGAAGGAGGTAACACTTACAGTCAGAGATGGGAATAGCCCCGTCCATCGGCCTGGCCCTTGGAGGAACTGAGTCTCGCAGAGTGAGCGACAGTCATGATGGGGTTCCTTTTACTTCCAGAGCCCCTGACTGCACCCTGCACTCCCCCACGGCCCAGGTTCTTTGTCCCCTGCAGGCCTTTGCCTGTGTATTCCCCAGCTGGCTTGCCTTACGTCACCTACCCACAAGAAGCTCTGCTTTCAACCAGACTGTGGCTCCCCTGGGACTGGAACTGAGACCCCCTCCAGTTCACCACAGAGTCTGGCAGACTCGAATTGAAGATGCTCCTTTCACTGTGATGGGCCCAGACTCTGGGGGGCTTGGAGGGAAATGTGACATTTATTTTTTTAAGTTTATTTATTTATTTTGAGAGAGACAGAGTATGAACAGGGGAGGGGCAGAGAGAGAGAGAGAGAGAGAGAGAGAGAGAGAGAGATAGAGATTGGGAATCCCAAGCAGGCTCTGCAGGGTCAGTGCAGAGCCTGACGTGGGGCTTGAACTCACAAACTGTGAGGTCATGACCTCAGCCGAAACCAAGAGTCGGTTGCTTAATTGACTGAGCCACCCAGGTGTCCCGGGAAATGTGCCATTTAGGTGATAGAGCTGCTGTTGCTCACTCCCAACTTGGAGAGCTGTGACCCGGCCCCACCTTCTCCTGGGCCTGCCCAGGGGAACTGGGTAGGCTCTGAGGCAGGGAGAAGGACCCAGGGACCCAACATGATGCCTTCCTGGGTAGGCCCCCAAAGCTGGTCTTCCTGCAGGCAGAGAACCCGGCTTCCCTCTCTCGCAGGCCTCTTGTGTCCTCCCCTTAACGGCCAGCAGGTGGTGCTGTGTGCCCAGCTTTGCCCCTTCTTAGCTCTTGTTCTGCAATCCAGCTCTGGAGGTATTGGAGGCTGGGCTGCAGCCCTGGAGGGATCCTGAATCTTGCCTGAATCTTTGTGGCTCTCTCCCTGCCTCTGCTGGTGCTTTCTGGTGGGACAGAGTGTCTCCCAGGGCTGGAAGAGCCAACACAAGTTCATGGCATGCCCTTTACCCCAGCTCCTCTGCTATCCTGAGAGGTTTCTCTGCTGCCCAGGTGGCCGTTCTCTGTGGCCTGGGTGTTTCACTTCCCACCGACGTCTATGTGCTGTGCATTGTGCCGGCGTGCGGCGCACACATCAGTTCAGGTACTCATCGCACAACTGCACGAAGTAGGCACCCATTGTGCAGATGAGAACATCAAGGTCAGGGTACTCAGCTAACAGGTAGCAGAGCTCTTCTCCACCCTGACCCTGGGGCACTCTGACCATCCACACGAGACCCTGAGCTGAGCCTGACGGGACAGCTCGAGAGAGCAGCCTGGGCCTGCCTGGTCACCCTGACTCTCCACACCTGCAGTCAGTGCGGGGGGTCGGGGGGAGGGGGGCAGAACGAGGGAGTGACAGTGGGCACCCCAGGGCAGCAAGGGTGCCTGTCCTAGCTGCTGCTCGCTCACTCTGCTGCTTCTTCACCCCGCTTCTCCCTTGCTCATCTCCCTTCCTCTTCCTGACCTCATTTCCAGTTCTTGGCTATCTAGATGCTTCTCCCCCCCGCCCCCCACCCGACTCTCTGTCCCCAGTTCTGCCTTTTACTCTGTCTCTGCTGCTCTGCCAGCTCGTCTTTCTCTCTTTTTGTGTCTCTGTCTCTCTCCAACAGAATCGGAGTTAAGTGACAAAAGAAAAATGATGCCCTCCTGCCAGGGTTATTAAAATCATGTTCTACAATTGAGCCGCCAGGAGAGCCCCAGTTAATGACGGATGATGAGGCCACAGCTTCCCCACAGCTGGGAGTGAGGCGATAGGCCCGGCTGCAGGATTACCACCAATTACTCTGGGAAGAGAGTGAGCCCCTCTCCTCGCCTTCCAGATCACCTCCCTCCTGCTCTGGGAAGATAAAGCCTCCCTCCTGCCAGGGAGGCTGGACCTGGGGTATGGGAGGGGAGGGGACTGCCCCCCTAGGAGCCAGGCATCCCTCAAATTGGCAGGGATTATCTCAGTTTACCCAAGGCTTCCCCATCTCACAGCGGCCTTGGAGGCAGGCAAGGCAGGATTCTGAGCCCCGTGGAGATTAGGGCTCAGAGAAGTTAGGCAACTTGTCCCAGGTCACGTGGCCAGTAAGTGGCAGAGCTGGTACCTGAACTCCCAATTCCAATGTCTTTTTTATTTCTTAGTCAGCCTTGTGGCCACGAAAGGAGCATTGGAAAAGAAAGGTTTGTTTGCAGAAAATGATAGACCAGGCTTTGGTCCAATTGGGACTCCAACAGGAGTAAGCAAGTACATGATAGCAAGGTGGATTTGAGTTAGACATTGGGAAGGACTTCCCAAAGGAGTGGGCACTAACACAGGTGAACAACAGCCTGTGATTTTGCCTTCTTTGGTGGTCTTTCAGAACAAGAGAGACCACCCGGGCAGTCTTTCTCAGCTAGGTGGGGTGTGGGCGCTATGGAAATCCAACCAATCCAGTGGGGTTTGAGGGTCTAGGGAGGGGATGTGACAGATTCAGGGACACTTGACAGGGTAAACTGCAGAAGAGATAAGGAGGCCCACACAGCCTTGGGTGGGTGACGCCAGGGCCCTCAGGACACAGATACCACCTCTGTGGGTCAGGGGTCACATCTCACGAAGCCCTCCCGTGGGCAGCTCATTTAAGTCTCCCATCATCTTTTCAGGTGGACCACCGAGGAACTATCGTCCTGATTTTGTAGATGAGGGAAATGGGTCTCCAAGAGGGGAGTGGGTTAGTTAAGGTCCTAAGACCCTGATGTCCCAGCTCCATACCCTGGCTCTTTCCATGCCACCAGGCAGGGAGGAGGCCATTGGGGGCTGCAGTGCTCCAGGGGGCTGTAAGCCACCTGCTGACCCATCCTGCATCCCGGTCTGGCCTGACTACTTCCCCTATACCCGCCCCCCATAACCCCCCGCCCCCAGGGGTTGGGGGGGGCTGCTGCTGGTACCACAGTCTGTGCTTAGAATGAATGACTATCCTTTTCCCATCTGGCTTCTATTATTTTTTAGTTTATCCTGGTCAAAAAGCACAAGATGAACGTCTAGAGGAAAAAAAAGAATATAATCTTTGAGAAAATTGAAAATATCTATCATTGTTTGGGGCTGGGGGCTTGGGAGCCCTGCAGGCTGGTTCTCTATGGCTGATTGCTTGGGGCCTGGCTCAGCTCATCTCTGTACACATGGCTTCTTTGCCCCACTGAGGTCCACAGGGGATCTCGTTCCCACCCTTGGGGCTCTGCTCAGGACCTGGTCTCTGAGTTGATGGGGCAGGGGACTGGGAAGGGAGGAGACGTGGAGCACAGGCCTTCAGTTTCTTTCCCTGGGAACATGGGCCTGTTCTGGATATTTCTGGGACCTCCAGATTGTTCCGTGTAGGAAAAAAACCCACCTCAGTGCTAATAGGTAGGGCAGATGGAAACTTTATTATGGTCCAGGTATCTTCCAACCACCTTTCATGTATTCTAGGGACTTTTCATCTCTTTTTTGTTCCTCACACCAGCCCTCTATGCTAGCACCATTGTCTCCCTCTTACAGACGAGGAGACGTAGGCACGGAGAGCTTAAGGAACTTGGCCAAGTCCACATGGCTAGGAGATGGCAGAACCATTCGAATCCAAGGGGTTGAACTCCAGAGTTCACTGTGCAACCACTAAGCCATAAAATCTCCTTTCTGAGAAAGAGCCAGGGGAGAAGGAAGAGAGAATATGCACCTAAGTGAGTGTGTGATTATATGGCCCAGTGTCCAGAACATAGCTCTGTGTCCTTGTGTCCTTGACTGTATGTAACTATATTTGTCCCTTCATCCATCAGTCTCCCATCTACCTACCCACTCACACCTATCTATCTATCTATCTATCTATCTATCTATCTATCTATCTATCTCTGTATCTATCTATCAACCCATTATCTATTTATTCAACCAGTATCTACCTATCCATCCATTTATTATCTCTCTCTTCCATCCATTCCTGCATCATTCATCCATTATCTACCCTTCCGTCCGTCCATTTGTCTATGTATCTATCATCTGTTTTTAAGTGTGGGGTCACACGCATGTAGGGACACTCCTAAGTATGTCTGTGCCTAGGCACGCATGCATCTGAATGTACGTGATAGCTGCCAGCGTGTATCTGGTGTCGGGATGTGTGACTGCCTTCACTCCCTCAATGGGGACCCTTCCCCCATGCCTGGGAAGCTACCTGAGGGAGGAGAGAGAGGGAGGCCCAGCCTCAGCAAGCCTGCCCTGGGCCCTGGCTCCCCTCCGAGCCTCAGTGGAGGGTTAATTGAATCCTTTCCCCGACAAGGGTGGTAATTAGCGCTAATGGCTGGGCCGCGGTGAGGCTGCTGGAGGTCCTGCTGGGGGTGTGTTTGCGTGTGCGTAGGCGTGTGGGTGTGGGTGTAGCGGGGCCTTAGCGTGAGGGGCTCGTGGGACCCGGGGAGGGGCCTGGGAGAACTCCCCGCTCTCCTCTCCCTCCAGATCTCCTCATCGGAGGGACCCCGGAGGCCTGGGCGGTGGTGGGTCTCCCGCCAGCTTGCCTGGGAAGCGCCTGCTTGTGGCGCCCTTGGCCCGAGGACTCTGGCTCACTGGGCGTCCACGTGCAACTGAGGGTGTGCTTCCGTGTGCGTGTGTGTGCGCGCGGGACACTATCTGTGAGCCTTGCCGCGTGCGCATACAGGGCCCTGTGTGAGAGGGGCAGTGATGTGATGCCGGGCTCCACGTTTGTGCGTCCGCGACGTGTGCGTGACGGCGCGTTTCCGGGGGTGCTCTGCGTGCCCCGAGGGGCCCCTGGATGTGGGTTTCGGTGAGCGGGTGCCTCTGTGTGTGTGTAACGGAGAGCGAGGAGCCGCAGGGCAGCCGACTTCCGGGGCCTGACTGACACCCTTTGCAAATAAATGTGACAATGAAATATAGTCCCGGAATTGCTTTGGATGCTCCGTCAAGCAGGCGACGCGGAATAGGTGAGGTTGTAAAATGTTCCCCGGGGAGCCGCGGCGGCTGAGTGACAGCCGGGTCCTGGCTCCCGCCTCTCTGCCCGGCTGTCCCCCTGCGAGGCCCTGGGGCTGACGGCGCTCGTCCTGACCCGCAGCCCGGGAGGAACGTGAACCCCACTTCGCGGCCTGCCTGAGGGGTGAAGGGCAGAGTCCGTCTGTCGGGCTTCTTTGCTTGATGTTGGCCTCGCCACCCTCCCCAGAATGGAGAACCCCAGAATAGGGCCATGTCCAGTCCCCCATGTCGTGCACTCCTGGGCCCTGTCTCCTCCCCCTCCCTCAGACTGGATGCCTGGAGGACATCAGGCATCGTCTCTTCAGACTGGGCTCCCTGGGGACACGGCCCTATCTCCCCCCGGAGACTGGGATCCCTGAGGACAGGCCCATGCCTCCCCTCCACCTCAGACAGGGTACCTTGAGGACATGACCACGTCACTCCTTCAGACCGGGTTCCCTGAGGACACAGCCCCATCTCCCCCTTCAGCCTGAACGTTCCAGGGGGCACAGCTCTGCCTCCTTCTCTGACCGGGGCTGCCCTGAGGTTGAGAGACCCCTGAAGAGAGTGTCAGGAGGTGACCCTAGGCACACCCCAGCACCCTCCAGCTTGCACACTGTGAGTGCGTGTCTGGTGGTGGGCACATTTGGAAGCCAAAGAGCGATGTTTGCATGAGCCTCGGCTTTGGAGACCCGGGTTCAAACCCCACATCTGCTAACTTCTGGCTGTGACCTCACTGAGGCCAGGGGCGGAGTGGAGGGAGGAACAGCTTCCACGAAGCCATGATGCTGCTCACGGCTCTGGCTGCGGGGCCGAAGGGGGTGCTTTTTTCCCACAAGGATGCCTTCGTTCAGTAGAGCCATGCGCCCCCCCCAGGCTGCACCTGTTCTAGTCTGTTAGCCCAGGGGGCCCATGTTAAAATCCCCCCCAAACAGCAGCACAGGCTGCGGTGGCCGTGTGCGGAGGACAAATGAGACTGGCCACATGAAACGCTGGCTCAGCGCCTGGTCTGTGGTGAACGCCACGGGGGCCGAGCCCTCTGGCGAGGTCTTCTGTTGGTTGGCGGTGAGGGTCAGAGTCATCTCTGGGCCTGAAGACTGTGTGGGCGACACTTTGGCTTCTTTGTTTTACCTCTTTACTTGTGCGGTGGCCATTTGTTCTGAGAGCCAGTGTGTGTGTGTGCGTGTGTGTGTGCGTGTGTGTGTGTGTGTGTGTGTCAGAGAGAGAGAGAAAGGGGGAGGGGAAGGAAAGAGGGAGAGAGAGTAGTGGGGAGAGGGGGAGAGAAAGTGAGTGTGTGTGTGAGAGAGTAGGGGTGAAAGGAGAGAGGGTAAGAGGGGGAGAGAGAGAGTAGGAGGGGGAGAAAGAGCAGGAGAGGGAGGGAGAGTAGAGGGGAGGGGGAAGAGAGAGAGAGAGAGAAGGAGAGGGAGGGAGAGACAGGGAGAGATACCGAAAGAGAGGAAGAGAGGGAGAGGAAGGGAGGGTAGGAAGGAGAGAGAGAGAGAGAGAGAGAGAGAGAGAGAGGAGAGGCGAGGCACTGGTAAAAGAAGACGGGTGGGGTCGGGAGCGGGGACGGGGGATGACAGGGTGACTGGTTGTTTTCCCTCAAGCTGGGCCCTCTCAGTCATCTGTCAGGAACATCACTGGGGTTTCCACTGCCCTTTCTGGGAATGTCCCTTCATCTCTCTGTGCACAAGGCATTCTGGGCCACGTGTCGGGACAGCACACGGGGGAAGCTCTTGCCATCTGCCCTGCCCCTCCCACAGCAAGTCCTAGGAGGGTACGTGGCCTGGGACAGAACCCATCCCTGCCCCTAAGCAGGCCATGGCTTGTCACTGGGCAGTGAAATGTCTCCTGTTCAGAGCCTACAACACTGTGAACCCCCATGAGGGCCTGGACTATGGTTTCTTTACAGTCAGACATCCTCAGCTCCTGGCACGTAATAGCTGCTCAATAAATACCAGTCTCACAAGTGTGTTTCAATATCAGGATCCACCCCTCCACAGCTATGGCTTCTGGCATTGTGCATGGCGTGACAAAAATTAAGACCAAGATCACTTGGCTGGCAGAATGTTCTGGAGGTTTTACGGACAGGTAGTGAATTCCACAGGATGAAGGTCAGCGACGTCTTGGGTCCAGCCTGACTCTGAGAGAAAGATTCCCTCGCAGCCTTTATAAGCCCTAAAGGGACAATAACTTCCGTGTCTCCTTCTACCAATTTCACCTCCATTTCCATGTGACACCCGGGCCTTGGCAAGAGAGGAGATTTGTGGCTGTGACTTTTGCTGTTCGTCCTGGAGGCTCTCCGCCCAACCTTTAATCTTCCGCACGGGCCATCAGCCGACCTCTCGGTGCCCTCCGCCAGACTTGAAAAATCCCGGAATTCTAGGCTGCATACCAGACGGACGGGAAGAGACATTTCCACCTTTTCCACCCGAACACTTGTTGACAGGTGGCCGTGATCAGACCCGGATGCCTCTGGGTTTAACAGAGGTGTGCGTTCTGGCCAATTTAGTCAGGAAGAAAAAGAACAAAGGGAAAGCCATTATGTACGTCTGATCGTTTAGAACCACTCTGGCTTTTCCCTGCGCAGCGCATGGGGGAGGGAGCCAAGTTTCAAAGCGTCTGCCCACGCGTGGGTCGCTGCTAATTTCATTTTGATATTAGACCATTGTATGACGAATAATTACATACCTGCGCGCAGCGAAAGAAGGATGGAAAGAAGGTGCGTGCCGGGAGGCATGGAGCAGATGGGTCAAAAGCGGGGGTTTGGCTCTTCTGCTTAACAGCCGGGGGGGGGGGCCGTGGATAGGTTACTTAGCAACCCCGTGCCTCAGTTTCCTCACCTGTAAGACAAGAATGGCACTTACTTTACAGGGTATTTGTGAGTATGAAATGAGATCACGCACACACGAAGTCTGTGGTCAGGCAGAATGTTGGCCATTACCATGTTGTTGCATTTAGGTATCTGCATGCGAGCGCACGTGTGGGTTGTCCCGGAAACCCTTGTACGTGTCCACGTGATGGGCACTGAGGACGTGCGTGTAGGATGGACACCTGCGCATGTTGGACCGCGCACGAAAGACAACGCGTAGGAGAAAAAAGCTTGGCTGGGGAATTCAGCTCTGTGAGTTCTGTTTCTATTTCTACCATGTATGTATTATGTATGATGTCGAACAGGCCGTTTACCTGTTTCCTCGTCTGTAAAGTGATAAAGACGATGGTGATAATCACACGGCACATGTTTAACCAGTGCTTCCTCTGTGCGAGGATGGTAAACCCAGTCCTGGCTACCCCACAGGGTTGGCATTAGATTCAGATTCAGAAGTGCGTTACCAACCAACATGATCTGGGCTCCTAGGATGGAAGTCGTTGTGGATGTGCATACGTGAGTGTGCGTGCACAGCCCAGTGTCTTTCTCAGTTTCCAGGCTGGGCTGCATGAACACGCCACCTGTGTACCGACCACCCCACCCGCCTGAGTGCACACCCAGCCCACCCACGTGGCCATGCCCGTGTTTCCACACATGTGCTCACGCGTGTACAACCAAGTCAATGCATACTCACCCACGTACCCCCCCCCCCCGGTGCAGGTAGATGTACACACACGTGCATTCTGGCATTGCCCTGTGCACGCGCACCTGCCCACTAGCACGAGCACCCCCCCCCAAAGACGGCTGAACAACGTGCTATTCCCCAGACAGCCATTTGTAACTGACCGGTGTGTTAATTTCTAAGGGTGTCATAACAAAGTGCCACAGACAGGGTGGCTTCAACAGCAGACAGGTCTCTCACCGCTCTAGGGGCTAGAAGTCTGAGATCAGAGGGCCAGCAGGATTGGCTTCTTCTGAGGCTGCTCTCCTTGGTTTATGGGTGACCGTCTCCTCCCTGTGGCTTCCTGGTCCGCCTCTGTGTGTGTCTGTGTCCTAATCTTTTCTTCTAAGGACACTAGTCATACTGGATGAGGGCCCACCCTAAAGACCTCATTTTACCTTAATTACCTCTTCATTTATTAATTTTTTGATGTTTTATTTATTTTTGAGAGAGAGACAGAGAGAAAGAGCGTGAGTGGGGGAGGGAGAGGGGCAGAGAGAGAGGGAGACACAGAATGCGAAGCAGGCTCCAGGCTCTGAGCTGTCAGCACAGACCCCAGGGCGGGGCTTGAACTCACGGACCTCGAGATCATGACCTGAGCCACCCAGGCACCCCCTTAATTACCTCTTCAAAGATCCCATCTCCAAACGCAGTCATAGTCTGAAGGTACTGGGGGCTAGGACTTCAGTATGTGAATTCTGGGGGGACACAGTTCAGCCCATAACACTGGGGGAGAGAAATTCTCTAGCACAGTTTTCTCTGTACAGAACACCTTGACTTTGGCCTTGCTTCAATGTCCTCGTCTGTAAAATGGGGATAACGATTGTACCCACCTCGTAGAGTTGTTTTGAAAATTAAATCAATTAATCTATGGAGGTGCTTAGGGTGATGCCTGCCTGGTACACAGTATGTGCTCAATAAACATTAGCTGTTTTTATGATCATTTATTATCATAAACAGTTTTATATTTGTTGCATCACAGGTGACACTGCACCTGTAATGAATGGTAGCAAGGTCCACACCTCTGAGGTGGGCTTCCTGCTTAGCATCCCTGGGCTTAGAAAACTGTATCCCTGAGATCTGACCTTGAACCCCAGAGCTCCTAGACTGTCTGTGTCCTTTGGTGAACAGGAATTCTCACTGGAACGCCCTGACAAGCACATCAGGGTTTGTTTGTTTGTTTGTTTGTCTTTTCATTTGCATACCTCCAGTGATGGGGAGCTCATTTCCTCTCAGAGCAACATTGATAGAAAGTTCTTTCTGGCTACTGCCTTGAGCAGCGACATGTCATTCTGTCCATGATTCCTCCTTCTGCCCTCTGCAGCTATGCAGCAAGCCTCGTCCCATTTCTAAATGGATTCCCTTGAACTGTGGCCTCCGATATTGCTTCTGACGCATGAGTTGTGGCCCAGTGAAGTCCTCAGCCTCTACAAGTGAGGCAGACTTTTAAAGAAAATGTTAATAGTCCTATTATTTTTCTTGATTTAAAAATGTAATACATGGTCACTAAGAAAATTCAGACAATACAGGAAAATAGGAGGAAGAAAGTAAAACCACCTATCACCCCAGCAACGAGAGATAACCAGTGTTAACATTCTTTAATTTAATTTTTGAATAGGCAATACATTCACAGGGTTCAAAATTAAAAATCATAAAAGGGTATTATTCAGGGGAAAATTTCCCTCCCACACCTCTGTCTGGTAGCCTTAGTTTTCCTCCCCACAGACTAAAAAAGTTATTAATTTCTTACGGATATTTCCAGAGATATATTAAGATATATGAGGCTATTTTAAGATCTTTTAAGATACTGTTGGGCTATTTTAAAGGGTTTTTTAAGCCATGTGAGGACACACACACACACACACACACACACACACACACACACGTTTTCCTCCCCACCCCCCATTTTTGTTCACTGCTTTGTTTGCTAAACAGCATGTGGAACTCTCTGTTGGTTTTCAAAGATCGGATCTTTCAACACTTCCTGTTACACTTTGTCTTCTTGGCCTGAAGGCACTGTTTTGGACTTTCAGGGTCATATGACATTCTTCTGTCGGCCCTTCCAGCTTTCTGACATCTTGTCATTTTCAGGTGTGTTTGCGGTGACCCTCTCCAATGACACGGCCTCCACGCCATTTAATCAACGCTCAGCACAGCTTCCATCAATGTAGGACAGTATTTCGCCCAGCCCACATTTTACAGAAACCAGTGTGGCTCTCTTAGGAGAGCCTCACCTGTGGTTCTGAAGTATCCCCACTGCTCTTTGACTCGTCATTCCAGAAACGCCATTCAGTGTGGACGTTAGCAGGATGTAACTTTTTCAAGTGAACCATTGTTGGCTCCTGGCGACTTCTCTTTTCTTCCTGAAGAGCTAACAAATGAGCACAGAACGGCTAACACAGTGAGGACTCTCCCCCTGCCAGGCATGGTTACCTCACGTACCTTATGTCATTTATTCCTCCAAAGACCCTTACAAGAAAGGGACCGTTACTACCCCTATTAAAAAATTTTTTTTGGGGGGGTGCAGAAAGGTGATTTTATTAAAGCATGGGGACAGGACCTGTGGGCAGAAAGAGCTGCCATTTTTTCTTTAATGTTTGCTTATTTTTGAGAAAGAGAGAGACTGAGTACGAGTGGGGGAAGGGGGGCAGAGAGCGGGTGGAGGGGCAGAGAGAAAGGGAGAGGGGCAGAGAGAGGGGGGAGGGGCAGAGAGAGGGGGGAGGGGCAGAGAGGCAGAGAGGGAGGGAGACACAGAATCTGAAACAGGCTCCAGGCTCTGAGCTGTCAGCACAGAGCCAGGCGGAGGGCTCTAACTTACAAACCGTGAGATCATGACATGAACTGAAGTCGGACACTTAACTGAGCCACCCAGGCGCCCCTGTTACCACCCTGTTTAAAGGTTAGGAACCAGTCTCAGAGAGGTGAAGTAACTTGCCTGAGGCCACACAGCTTGTAGGAGGCTACCCTCTGGCTTCCCCAGCTCTGCCGCTAGGTGTTGTCTCTGTCATCCCATCGGTTGGCAAATGTGTTGCAGAGCTTTGTCAGGCATCTGCACTGAGTTACTGCCCCCGGATTGCCACCATCCTGATGGGCCCCCTGGGCACGGTGGTCCAGGCTTCTTCATGGGGTCTCCTCTTCACGGGGCCGCGGAGGGGCCTTCCCTCATTGGCTGACTCCTGCTCTGCCGTTGTGGGTGTCCTGCGTGCAGTTTTGTGGACAGGGCTTTCGTTCGCAGGAACTGTGGCAGCAGGTGTGAGCCTGCCATCCCCCGGGGCCAGCAGAAGGGCACGGTGCAGGGAAGGTTAACGATCAAGACCACCGCGTTTCGGCCAGGTTCCACTCCTTGCTCCTGTGTGACTTTGGACAAGTTACTTAACCTCTCTGGACCCCAGTCTCCTCCACAGCTGGGGAGAATAGCTGAGATGATGTGTGGAAAATGCTCAGTGGCAAGGAGGCAGCCAGGAGATCCCCCATCGTTGTTATGGTGGTCATCCCAATCTTATTTGTCAGACCTGGGCCTCCCTTTTACTCCTCAGTTTCCTCAGTTAGCCCTTCTTCAATGGTGCAGTACAGGTCCTAGCTGGGCAGGGTGGGGCTGGAGACGTGAATAATCTTGGTCCCGACCTTGAGGTTTCCTGTGTGTGGATAGAGCAGCCGGGCCTGGGCGGGGAAACCTGGGATTGGCTCTGTCTGTCCTTTCCCCTACTCCGCCCATCCCTTCCCCATCAGCCTCTGAGGAAATGTCCACTCCCTGGTCTCTTCTGAGGGAAGGACGTTCCAGACACCCCCTCCCTCACCCCATGACTGCTCGGTCTTTCTGGGCTGTGGCTTTCTCTGATGGAGATGTTCTGGCCTTGTGCCCTGTCTCCCTTCCTGGATAAGGGTCTCTCCTGGGAAGGGACGATGTGTCCTCAGATTGGACTTCCCACGGCCCTGGCTATGTGTCTCCCTTCAGACTGGGGCCTCCAGTGATGCGTGTGTCTTTCCACCAAGGCCCTCCAGAACAGGGGTGAGGCTGCCCCCTCTGATTGCTCTCCTGTCCATCTCAGAATGGGGGTACCCAAAGAACGAGTCTGTGTCTCCCCAGGTCGGGGCCCCCAGGGCCCTCCAGGGACATGAATTAGGTCTTCCCCCTCAGGAAACTCCTTGGGGGTGAGAAATTTCTCCTGTCACACTTGGAGATGGTCAAAGATAGAGGCCGTATCCTCCCCCTCAGTTTGGGGCTTTCCGGGGACAAGGGTTGTGACTTCCTGCTCAGATCTGGGCTCCCTGGAGTCAACTTGTGTCTCCTCCCTCACGCTTGGGCTTTTCTGGAATAGTCCTATTTATCCCTTCAGACTGGGGCTCTCAGGCTGGGCATTTGTAGCCTGCTCCACTGCCCCCCCCCCCATGCCCTGGCCAGGAGTTCGGTGCCAGGCAAGTAATTGAATTCCTGTACGTTAACAAGTCAATCATGGAGTCTTAATGAGTCCTGAGTAATCTCAGACATGCGTGTTAATTAAATAGCTGTCCTGGTTCTAATCCGCTGGAAGTTAATCATTGGGGAATTAGGAGGTGTCAGCTGGGGAACTTCATTAAGGTGGTGAGGGTGGGGTCTAGCCGGGGGAGGGAGAGAGCCAGGGGTGGAGTCAGGGAGGTGGGGGCACGACCTGTCCCGGGGGGCTCCACAGAGGGTGGGGGTGGAGGGGCACGTGGCAGCAGGGGTCCCAACCACCTCTGGGCATCAGGGTCGGGAGCATCCCCACCCTCAGTCTTCCCCAGCCCCTTGTGCCTGGGCAGAGCCCCTCCGCTCCCAGCCCGGTTCAGCGCAGCCCCTGCCCTGCCTTGGTCTCCAGTCCAGGAAAGCTCAGGAAGAGGTACAACATACAGAAAGTGCCAGGCACACAGTGGGGGTGAGCAGAGGCGCGCTCTGCAGATACAGGTTCTCTCCATCCTTCTGGTGTTTGCCCACTCACTCCCTCACCCTGCCTTTAACGCCCTCCACCCTCTTCTGTACCTGGGAGGCAGAACCTCTAGGGAGGTTCTGGCAAGGCCAGATCTAAAGAGATTTGTAACTTCCACTTTTGTTGCTTATAACACGCCCTCTTGGAAGCCAGGTGCTGTGTAAGAGGTCTGACTACCCCGAGGCCACCACGTTGTGAGGAAGCCCAAGCCAGGTGCACAGAACCGCGTTGGGGCACCAGACAGGTGAGCGAGATGTTGGGCTTTCCAGCCTGAGCCACTTGTCAGCTGGATGGAGCCAGCATGTGACCTCGGCTGAACGCATACAGGGCAGAAAAACCACCTAGGTGACTCCTGTCTGAATTCCCAGCCCACCGAGTTACAGACGTGATAGATGGTTGTTGTCTTAAACCATGACCTTTTGGGGTAGTTTGCTACGTGGCAAAACCGAAATGGTCACCAAATGTGTTAGTTTCTTAGGTCTGTCCTTACAAATGACCGCAAGCTTGGCGGCTGAAAACCACAGAAATTTATTCTCTCGTGATTCCGGAGGCCAGAAGTCCAAAATCAAGGCGTTGGCCGGATCGGTGCCCTCTGGAGGCTCCGAGGGAGAGTCCGTCCTGCACCCCTTATTTGTGCCTTGCAGCTGCCAGCAACCCCCCGGTGCTCCTTGGTTTGGGCTCACACGGCTTCAAGCGTCACTCCATCTCTACGTGCTGCCTTCTCTCCGTGAGTCTGTTTTCTCTTTTCTGTTCCTTCTGAGGGTAGTTGTTATTGGGGTTTAGGGCCCACCTCATCCAAGATGATCGTATCTTGAGATCCTCACCTTAATTAAGGTAATTAAGACCCTTATTTTAAGTGAGGTCACATGCTGAGGGTTTAGGTGGACATACTTTTGGGGGCTACAGTTCAACCCCCTACACTGGATAGCGTGGCCCACTGGGACTTCCACGAGGCCCATGCTGGTGGTCCCATCCGGGACATGCCAGCTGTAGCCAACAGTGATTCTCAGACCACTGCCAGCCTGCATTGTTGTCCTTGGCATTTTTCTTTCTTTTTTCTTTTTAGAAGAGGCTTTACGTTTATTTATTTATTTTTGAGAGAGAGGGACAAGAGAATCCCGAGCAGGCTCTGTGCTGACAGCACACAGCCCGGTGCGGGGCTCGAACCCACGAACTTGCGGGATCACGACCCGAGCTGAAACCAAGAGTCAGACGCTCAACCAACCGAACCACCCAGGTGCCCCTGTTCTTGGCATTTTTCTTCTCTCCCTTGGAGAGTGAGTCAGGGTGCCTTCTCTGGCTGTATCCACGCCATGGCCACACATGCTGACCCAAGCATAGGGCACTTCATTTCACAGGTAGTCACCAACGGTCCCCTTTCCCCACCGCCCACCTCTCCTTTGTGTTCCCATAGGACAGCATGAGGTTTTGTGGGAAAAGCTGTCTGCAATTCATATACCTGGAGATGGTGGCCTTCCCTGATGGCTGGGTTGCTCCAGAACGGCAAATGGGGGTCGTGGGATGAGATATAATCGCGACTTCTCTGAGTCCTCACAGTCCAGCTCTTTGAAGTCCGCCCCGGAGTCTGCTTGAGCTTTGCAGGATTAACCTCTCTCTCTTCCGGGCTCTCGCAGGGCTCTGGGGGAGCACCTATTACTGCTTATTTATTCTCTGCTCTTCTCCCATCAACTCTGAAGTCCTACCCCAGCCCTGAGCTGGGAGGCGACAGCTGGCTCGCTTCAGTTGGGAATTTCTTTTGCTGACTTCTGGTGTCTAGATGTTGGGAGGGACCCTTCCTTACTCCCAGCCAGATGGCAGAAGTGGCTATTTTGCCGGACCAGCTCACTATCTCAGAAGCTTCTAAAGCTGAGCCCTCATTCCGTAGGGCTTCCCCACTGGGTCTGGTCTACAGGCTTGACTGTATCTTTGTTTGGATTCGGTTTGTCCTGGTTGGTGGCCTCCGGGGCCATCAGCACTGTCTCCGGGTCCCGATCGCAGTCTGAGGTCTCCTTTCCCAAAGCCCTGGCATGCTCTGGATCTGTGAGAGGTCTGGGTCTACGTGAGGCGACAAATGTCTGAGGGGCTTTAGTGATGCCGATGGAGCTGAGGACTGTAAGCCCCTGGCCCCCGGTTTCTCGTGTCTTCCATCCCCCTCCCCCTCGCCACGTTTGCTCTGCCCTGTCTGCCCGCCTGTAGATCAGTGATAGGACAGCTGTCTGCTCCTCCCTGTTCCTGCCCCTCGCTCACCAGGGGAGTCCTTTTCCAGGAGCATCCCTCTGGGTGGCCAGCTCAGCCCAGAGCGGCTCCCCAGTGAACTTACCTGCTTGCTGTCCGTGGGGCAAGGAGATTCAGTCCTCTGATCTTTGTAGAAGAAATCTGCCTTTCAAGAGGCAGTCTAGAACAATGATAAAAGCCCAGACTTATCAGTGCCCGAAAAGCTGTGTTATTTGTTGCTTGTCCCCTTCAGATAATATAAACTCCCGGAGGGAAGGGTCTTTGTTTTGTTCGCCTCTGCATCCTGTAAGGGTGTCTGTTGCCTGGCTGTTAAGGGAAGGAATGAATAGCGTCTTATTTAAGCTTCACAATCACCCTTGAAAGTAGCCACTCTTTTTTTTTTTTTTTTTTTTTTAAGGGTTGTTCCCTTTTGAGAGAGTGCAAGTAGGGGAGCGGCAGAGGGAGAGGGGAACAGAGGATCCGAAGTAGGCTCTGCGCTGACAGCAGCAAGCCTGACGTGGGGCTCTGACGTCAGCAAGCCTGACGTGAACTCACGAACTGCGAGATCATGACCGGGGCTGAATTCGGACGCTCAGCTGACTGAGCCACCCAGGCACTCCTGGAAGTGGTTATGCTTAATGAACCCCATGTAGAAATAGGGAGACAGAGGCACAGGGATAGTAAGTAACTTGCTCATCAAGGTCACAGAAATGGTAAGTGGCTTAGCTGGTTCACAAACGCAGTAGTCTCACTCCAGAACCCTCGTTTTTACCACTTTTGTCCCCCAGTTTCCTGTTTGTACCTGACACAAGGGGGTGGGCTGGCCTCCTGCTGCTCTCTGCTGATAGGTCAGGGGCTGGCTGAGTGGCTACAAAGGGCAGAGTTTCTCATGGACGCCACTCCTGTGCCTCCCATGGACTTTGCAGGAAGAACCCACCTGGCTTCCAGCCTTCCTGGGGTCCACACGGCTCCAGGCGAGGAGCCCAGGATAAGTAAGCACTGGGGGTGGGTTGCCCTGCAGGTAAGAGGAGAGCTGTCACCAGCCCACTGCTCAACTCACTTGCCTGGCCTATCCCCTTGTCTTCATTATCCTGAGACATAATTCTTTCCTAAGAAAAGCCACACCTAGTGCAAATCATAGGTTCAATTCAGATTTCTCTGTTTATTTATTTATTAAAAAAATTTTTTTTAATGTTTATTTATTTTTGAGAAAGAGAGAGACAGAGCGTGAGCAGGGCAGGGGCAGAGAGAGACGGAGACACGGAATCCGAAGCAGGCTCCAGGCTCCGAGCTGTCAGCACAGAGCCTGACGCGGGGCTCGAACTCACAAACCATGAGATCATGACCTGAGCCGAAGTTGGAGGCTTAACCGACTGAGCCACCCAGGTGCTCCAGATTTCTCTCTTTTTTAAAAAGTTTTTTGTTTAGAGAGAGAGAGAGAAAGAGAGAAAGAGAGAGAGAGAACTGGGAAGGGGCAGAGAGGGAGGGAGAAAGAGAATCCCGAGCAGGCTCCACTCCACAGTGCAGAGCCTGATGCGGGGCTCGATCTCATGACCCTGAGATCGTGACCTGAGCCAAGATCAAGAATCAGACACTTAACCGACTGAACCACCCAGTTGCTTCCAATTTAGATTTCTCTTGCCAAAGGAAAGCCTTGTGACTTTTACCCCTTCTTACCTGTAGCTGACTTGACTAGTGTTTATGCAAATTGGGTTTGGACACACGGAAGACCACAGTTTCCAGCCTCCGTGCAGTGTGACATTTCTAGCCGATGCAGTGAGTGCAGGTAGCATGTGTCACTTCTGAGCTGAGGCATTTCAGAACCTGGGTGCTCACTCTTCTAATTCTGGGGTGACCCTGGAGGTCCTGTATTCCAGCTGGTGTAACTACAAGATGGCCGGGCCTCTCTCTGTCAGCCTGGGTCCCTGAAGTTCACTGTGCGAGGCAGAGACCCTTGTTTTGCTGACCCAGGTTGAGCCTGCAGTGTGGCCTGAAATAAATCTTTGTTGTCTTATATACCACTGTGATTTGGGGTTAATTTGTTACTGCAGCTTGGTCTAGCCTTTCCTGACTAATGCGCCGTTTCGGACCTATTTTGTATACCTTCAGAAATGGTGGCTCATAGCTCATTCTCTGCCCATGGGAGCGTGAATCGGTACAGCCTTTCTGGGAGACAATTTGGTAGTACACGTATATGAAAAGCCCTAAATAAATGTATTGTCTTTGACTCAGAAATTTTACTTCTAGGAATTTATCCTAAGGAAATAATTGGACAAGTTCAGAAAGTTGCGTGGATGAGAAGGATATTCATCACATAAAATGGTGAGAATTGGATCAGACTAAATATCCCACAACAGCAAATTGGTTAAATAAATTTTGATTCAGCTCTACAATAGAATACTATAGCTGCTGCCCGTGGCACAGATTTATTGGCACAGAAAGAGAGAGCCCCAGTCTATTATAGTGCAGTGTATGCATAATGTGAGCCCATCTTTGTAGAAAAAAAAAATATATATATATGTGCATGAAGAAAGTCTCCATGATAGTCAGCAAAAACTTAATGGAAATTTCTGGGCGTGGAATCCCAGGTGGTTTTATCTTTATTGTTTTTATTTTGCCTCTCTCTATTTGAATTTTTTCCTCAGTGATTTTGTATCGTGGGTACAATTAAAAATGAGAGGGGAGGAAAAAACGACTATGTGCTGTTGGACACGTTAGCCTCTAAGGGTCACGATTTCCTTATCTGTGAAACAGGCGCGACCATACTCACTTCGCTGGATTTGGGGAAGTTTCCGTGAGATCATGTGTTACGAAGCATCTGGCACCTGCTAGGCGTTCAAAATCCATAGCCGTTGTTCTCGGTTATCAGTGAACTAAGGAATCTTAGAGGTTGGTTTGTTTATTAATTAACCCTCCCGTCTATTTATTAATTCAATAAGCGTGGTCTGGAACATACTGTGTGCATGGCTGTGTGTGGATGAAGACAGTAGGGATGATGAGAATAGCGAACCCTTCTATGTGGTGCCGGGCACTATTGTAAGTACTTGGAGTTTATTCACTGTTTAAATCTACACCATAACTCTGTGAAGGGACACTATTCTTAGCCGTTTTATAGATTCTGAAACCGAGGCACAGAAAAGTCAAGTGACCTGCCTCACGTCACAGGCCCAGGAAGAGGCAGAGCCAGGCTCCAGAGTCATTGCTCAGCCTCCAGACTACATGCCTGAGGGACACAGGGAGTCCGCTGTGGGTTCCACCCTGCTCCCCAACTGGGAGCGCAGGGGCGAGGTGGGAGGTGCCTGCTGGGGGAGGAGCAGATCTCTCAGGGCTAATCCAGACACTAGAGGGTGGTTAGCAGGGTTAGGGGATTCCTATTATTCTGAAGCCCCTGGCCGAGCTGTGGCTCTCTGAACCCAAGCTCCCAGGAGACCCAGACTGAGGGCGACACCAATCTCCTGGTGAGCAAACAAGGCTCCCCACGGGCTGGATACTGGGCAAAGCACATTCACGCAGTATCTTATTTAATCCTCATGTCAACTCTGAAGGAGATGCTGTTTTGTAGAAGTGTATGCATAATGTGAGCCCATCCGAAGCTCGGCCAGGTGGAGGGACCTGCCCAGGGCCTCACGGCTAGCAAGTGAGGAGACCAGCTTCACACTAGGGTCCTGAGCTACTGTCTTAACCGCTTTGCTTAATATCCCCTTGCGTGGGGCTCCCCTGTCTCCTCTCCACCCGCAGTGGGGGTCCTGGGGACCCACAGGGGAGCTGGGAGACTTCCTCTATTAGGCACACCATTTGAAGATAATTGCTACTCCTCAGCTGCCATGGTTTTGCTGGGCCAAGGGACAACATCGTCACATCAGGGCAGAAGCAGGGGAGAGCTGGCAACGCCCAGGGCCAAATAGGCACACAGATGGGAGTAAGCTAGGGGAGGAAACTGGGAGGCTGGGGTAATCCCCCTCTACCCCCTTCATTTTACGGCTGAGGAAATGGGGACAGGGGGTACTTGTCCAGGGTCCTGCATGGGTACTTGAGCCCAGTCTTTCCTAAAGTAGGATCTACCGTTCCACCGCAGGGGGAATGAACTGAGGCTGTGGGTGAGGTGGGGGACCGTGGCCCCTCGGCCGAGACTGGAGGTCTGGGACTCCTCTGGGGAAGGAGAACCATCTAACATTCCTAGGAATCTCAAGCCCCAGGTGATCACTCCAGCCCTACAAGTGGGGGCTTTGTAAAAAAAAAACAAATCCCCTGACAGGTGCTCTGTGTGTGTCTGTCTGTCTTCCCTGCTTCACAGCAGGATCTCTGAAAGGCAGCGTGTGTCACCACCTCCTCCCTCCCCTCTTCTCTCCAACCCACCCAGTCTGTCCTTGTCTCCCACCAGCCTAGTGAAACAGCTCTTGTCAAGGTCCCAGGGGCCCCTACAGTGGCGATTCAGCAGTCACTTCTCAGGCCTCAGTGGCCCATTCTGTCTTCTCCTTGAAAGAAACACTCTCTGCATTCGGCTTCTGCCCCCAGGCACGGCACACCCAGGCTCTCCTTCCACCTCCCTGGCCCCCTGCTCTTCCCCATCTCCGGCCATTAGGAAGACGAAAGTCAGATTCTTCTATTTGGGGGGATTAGGTACACGTTTTCTTGGGTGTAGGAGGCTGGACCAAGTGATGGTTCATCCATATAGATACTCACTGAACAAACAAACAAAAATTAATTCCATCTTAAAAAGAACATCTTGACAGCCGCTGCCCTCAACCTCCAGGAGTCCTTCCCTCCCATGATGATATGCTGCTGGCAGCTTTGGAGAGGGAGGAGGAAGCCAAAACCCAAGAAGCCTCTAGGAAGCCACAGGAAGCCTCTAGAAGCCAGAAAAGACAGGGAAACATCTTTTCCCCTCAGAGCCTCCAGGAAAAATGCAATCCCGCTGTCACCTTGATTTTAGCCTAGTGAATTGAAACCCCTTTGGACTTCTGCCCTTCACGACTCTACGATAGTAAGTTTGCATTGTATTAAGCCACTAAGATTGTGGTAATTTGTTATAGCAGCCGTGGGACATTAATAATTTCTGTTGATATGATGAATTACACTGGTTTATTTTTGAATGTTAAACCAACTTTGTATTCCCGGGATAACCCTCACTTGGTCATTATATATAATCCATTTTATATATTGTCAGATTCAAGTTGCTACAATTTTGTTTAGCATTTTACTTCTATGTTCATGAGGGATATTGGTTTGTAGTTTTCTTATAATGTCTTTGGCTTTGTTATCAGAGTAATGCTGGCCTCACAGAATGAGTTGGAAAATATTCTTTCCTCTTTAATTTTCTGGAAGAGTTTTTGTTGAATTGGCATTATGGCTTCCTTAAATGTCTGCTAGAATTCTCCACTGAAATCATCTGGTCCTGTAGCGTTTTTTTTTTGTTGGAAGGTTTTTATATACAAATTCAATTTATTTAATGGATACAGGCTATTTAGGTTATGTTTCTTTTTGAGTGAACTTTGATCGTTTATGTCTCAAAGAATTTGCCTATTTCATCTAAGTTGTCAAATTTATTTTAAGAAAGCTGTTCATAATGTTCCCTTATTCCTTTTAATATTTGTGAAATATTATGGTGTCATCTCTCTCATTCCTGATACTGATAATTTGCATTTTCTCTCTTTTTTCCTTACTTGTCTATCTAGAGGTTTATCAATTTTACTGATTTCTTCAAAGAACCATGTTTTGGCTTCAATGGCTTTCTCTATTATTTTTCTGTTTTCTGTTTCATTGATTTCTGCTCTAATTTTTTAGTATTTCTTTTCTTCTGTTTACTTTGGGCTTAATTTGCTTTTCCCACCCTAATTTCTTTTCTTTTTCAAATTGAGGTATAATTGATGTATAACGTTATGTTAGTTTCAGGTATACAATAACATGATTGGTTATTTATATATATTGCAAAATGATTACCACAGTAAGTCTAGTTAACATCAGTCACCACAAATTGTTGTAAATTTATTCTTGGGATGAGAGCTTTTTAGATTCACTCTTAGCAACCTTCAAATATACAGTATTAGTAACATAACCAGGCTGTACATTACATCTCCAGGATTAATGTGTTTCATAGCTATAAGTTTATATCTTTTGTCCCCTATCACCCCATCCCCTTCCCTAGTTTCTTTAGGTGGAAGTTGAAGTCAGTGATTTGGGACCTTTTTTTCCTTAAAATTTTTTTTTAACATTTATTTATTTTTTGAGAGAGAGAGACAGAGATAGTGCGAGTGGGGAAGTGGCAGAGAGAGAGGGAGACACGGAATCCAAAGCAGGCTTCCTGATAGCTGATAGCTATCTGTGCTGATAGCTCAGAGCCTGACCTGAGGCTCGAACTCACGAACCGTGAGATCATGTCCGGAGCTGAAGTCGGACACTTAACCAACTGAGCCACCCAGGGGCCCCAAGACCTTTCTTCTTTTTTAATATTGGTATTTAGTGCTATATATTCCCTCCTAAGTATTGTCACAGAAGCATACCATGAATTTTGTGTTTTTATTTTGTGTTGTGTTTTCCTTTTCATTCGGTTCAAAATACTTTGTAATTTCCCTTTTGATTTCTTCTTTGAACCATGGGTTAGTAAGTAGGTTTTTTGTTTGTTTTTGTTTTTAGCTTCCAAGTATTTGGTGATTTTCCTCATATCTCTCTGTTATAGATTTCTAATTTAGTTCCATTGTGGTCAGAGACCATTCTTTGTATGACTTGAATCTTTTAAAATTTATTCAGACTTGATTTATGGCTCTATCTTTTAAAATATTCCATGAGTACTTAAAAATCATGTATATTCTGATGTTGAAGAGAGTGTTCTATAAATGTCAACTAGGTCAAGTTGTTTTAGAGTGTTGTTCAAATCTTCTATATCATAAATGCTTTCTGTCTACTTGTTCTATCAACTTTTGAGGGAAGAGTATGGAGGTCTTCAACAATAATTGTGGATTTGTCTATTAATCCTTACCATTATGTTTGTGCATCCCGTATTTTGAAACTCTGTTATTAGATGCACAAAGATTTTAGATTGTTATGTCTTCTGTATTAAGTGATATCTTTATCATTATGAAATGAATTTCTTTAAGATTTACTTTACCTGGTGATAGTTTTTGCTCTGATATCACTCTGGTATCTCTTTAAAAAAATTTTTTTTAATGTTTATTTTTGAGAGATAGAGAGAGAGAGGGAGAGGGAGAGAGACAGTAGGGTAGGGGCAGAGAGAGAGGGAGACAGAATCTGAAGCAGGCTCCAGGCTCTGGGCCGTCAGCACAGAGCCTGACATGGGGCTCAAACTCCTGAACCATGAGATCATGACCTGAGCCAAAGTCAGATGCTTAACTGACTGAGCCACCCAGGTGTCCCTACTTTGATATTTCTTTTGTTTAGTGTTAGCATGGCATAGCTTTTTTGGCATCCTTTTAACCCCTATGTGTCTTTATATTTAATGTGTCTTTTTTGAGACACATGGTTGGTTCTTGCTTTTCTATCCTGTCTGACAATCTCTGTCTTTTAATTGGGATGTTCGGATCATTTACATTTAATGTGATTATTGATATGGTTAGGTTTCAGTCTATCATCTTGTTATTTGTTTTATGTTTGTCTCATCTGTTCTTTGTTTCCTTTTTTATATTGTTTGGTTCTTTTGGGTTTTTTTAATGGTTCCAATTTATGTCTATTGTTGGTTTATTAGCTATAACTTGTAGTCATTATTTTAGGGTGTATAGTATGTATCTTTAACTTACAATCGTCTACAAATGGTATTGTGCTATTCAGGTGTGATATAAGACTTTTATGATAGCATGCTTCCATTTCCCATCTCTTAGCCATTTTTCTATTGCTGTCATACATTTTACTTATAGATGTTATAAACCTCATAGTATACATTGTTGTTTTGTTTAAATAGTCAATTATTTTATTTTATTTTTTTTTTTTCAACATTTTTATTTATTTTTGGGACAGAGAGAGACAGAGCTTGAACGGGGGAGGGGCAGAGAGAGGGAGACACAGAATCGGAAACAGGCTCCAGGCTCTGAGCCATCAGCCCAGAGCCCGACGCGGGGCTCGAACTCACAGACCGTGAGATCGTGACCTGGCTGAAGTCGGACGCTTAACCGACTGCGCCACCCAGGCGCCCCAAATAGTCAATTATTTTAAAAATTAGTTTAAATAATAATAAAACTAATATATTTACCTGTGTAGTTATCATTTCTGGTGTTTTTCATTCCTTGAATCCATATATCTATCTGGTATCATTTTCTTTCTGATGGAAGGGCTTTCTTTAACATTTATTATAGTGAAAGTCTGTTGTTGATGAGTTCTTTAAGCTTTTGTATGTCTGAAATAGTCTTAAATTTGTCTTTGTTTTGAAAGATATTTTTGCTGGGTTTGGACTTACAGATTAACTGCTGTTTCTGGAAAATGCCAAGGATGTCCCTGCATCAGGGAATACTTTCTCTTTCCATTGCCCGGAATGCTTCCCCCCCCCCCCACCCCAGACATTTCTCTGTCTCTTCATTGTGTCTCAGCTCAAATGTCCCCTCCTCATAGAGCCCTTCCATGACTATCTGATCTAAGATAGCAACTCTGTTGCTTCTCTTCTTACCATATTTTATTTTTCATTGTAAAACTTATCCTTACCTGACATTCTGCATTTTTATTTGTTTACGTGCTTATCATCCTTTCCTCAGGCTTCACGAGGGCGAGGACTTTGTTTTGGTCACTCTTGAGTTATCTACGCTTAGAACAGTGCCAGACATATTGTAGATGCTTAATGAAGCAGATTGAATGAATGAATGAATGAGTGCTCTTTTTGGTCATTAGATGCAATCTACTTGCTGTGTGACTGTAGACAAGTCCTGTTCCACCTCAGGGCATGTCCTTTTCTAGTGGGCAGTGGCTGAATGTCAGCTAACCCTCCCCGCTAACCTCCCGCACTGGGCACTGTGCCAAATGTGCCCTGGGTTTCTCCGCTCCCACCCTACCAGAGGGAGTAGGGCCAGATGTTTTCTATCCAGGGCTTGAGGGCACCAAGCTTTGTATTGTCATGATCACCACCAGGGGGCGCTGGATGCTTAGATTCTGGACCATTGGGCTCTGTGCCCTCGCTCCTCTTTGGGCTGGTAGAAGTCACTGTGAGTGACTGTTGATTAGGATCTCTGATGCAGGTGGTGTAAATGGACGTGGGGAATGGGAAGGCATTTCTAGGATCCCTGACTCCCAGGCTCAAGGTGTGGGGTTTCAGCTCTCGCTGTTCACCCTCCCGTGGCTCCCCACCCATCAACCGACCCCTTGAAATGATTCACCTGTGTCTTCCTGGAGACGGGAAGAAGTGGGCCCGCTAGGATGGAAACCGTGCAGGGTGCTTGGTGGCATCTTACATGTCCTGGACCCCCAAATCAGCTTGCGGCTTTGGACAAGTAAACCCTTTGGCATCACTGAGCAGGGTGACCCTGTTATCCTTGGGGTCCCTCAAAGAAGCTAGAAACCTGGCAAACCTGTTCCAGCTCTTTGGCTTCCTTTCTGGTGTTTTCCTTTGGTTGAGCTCTTCACTGCCCCTCCTCAGGTCATGGAAGAGCCCCGGCCTGCAGATTGTCCCTCAGACTCTGAGGCTCCCATTGTCTGTTCCCCCTCTCCCACTAGACTGGAGCCCCTTGTGGGCGGGACTGCAGATTGTCCCTCAGACTCTGAGAGCCAGGAGGAGTGGCGAGTTGCCTTCCGCGTGGAGAGGTTCACATGTACAGAGGCTCATTTAGTTCTCTTAAGAAGTGGGAATGTTTTTGCTACTGACCCATCGATGGGTGGGGAGACTGAGCCCCAGAGAGTAGGACGATCAGTCTGTGGTCGCATATCGGCATGTCGTATGCGTGGTTCTACTCACCTTCTGTGTTGGGTGTGTCCAGTGCCCCCTTGGGCCATTCTCTTTCCAGAGAGCTAGCTCCTTTAGCTGACGTAGCCTCTGAGCCTTTGCACTGCTGACTTTCCTCTGCCTGGAGTATCTTTCCCTCACCCCTTCAGGTGGCTGGTTCCTTCCTGTCATTTGGATGACAGGCCAGATGTCACCTCCTCAGAGAGACCTTCCCTGGCCACACCTCGTCCCTCATTATCTCGGCAGCTTGCTTTATTTCTTCTAGAGCACTCGTCACCATCTGAAATCAGCTGATACCCCGGTTTATGGTTCATGCTCCGTCTCCCCTGTCAGAATGCGGTTGTCAGCAGAGCAGGGACCTTGCCTGCCTTGTTCCCTGATGGGCCACGTCTCACACATGGCACACAGTCAGAGGCATCCCATGGGTGTTATTGAAGGAGTGAGTGAGGACGATGGAGAGTGGTCTGTCACCCATGCAGGTCTCCAGACAGTAGTGCAGAGTCACGCCGACCCTTCCCGGGAGGCCCCAGGCTCTGGAATCCTCTGTGGCCGTTGTGTCCGTTCCTCTCTGGGCTTCTTACTCCTTCATCGTCTCCCCCATGAGTAGCATACTCCTCAGACAGGAAGCGTGTTTGATTCACAAACCAAAGCCAAGATACGAGAGGAGGAAGGAGGGGAGCCATGGGCCTCGAGGGTGGGGTGTTCTAGAGCGGAGACCAAGGATTGCAGACATGCTCCATGCCTTTGATTTTCCAAATTCAGGCTAAGTGTGCAGATGGGGTTTCTGGCCGTGATGACAGCCCCGTGTGAGAACTCGAGTTCCCTGTTAGAGGACCAGTCTTGTCAGGAGGCTGCACAGGGCACCCTTCTCACCCTGTGTGTTCCTGGGATCCCTCCCAGAGCCTTGAGTACTTACCTGCATGACGGCCTGGTGACCGGATGGAGAGCAGACAATGCAACAGGAGAGGAGTCATGCTTTGGGCCAAGGAGACCTAACTTAGATAGGGTCCTGGCTCAGTGGCTTCCATGCTGTGTGACCTTGAGCAAGTGACTTTCTCTCTCTGAGCCAAGAAGAAATGAGCTCTGCTTTCTGGGATCAGTCATCCAGGCCCCGCCTTTTCTGTTGAGGTTCCTAGCCATCTTTTAATGTTCAGCATCAAGGGTACCTCTGGGAAAGCCACCCCACCCCCATCTGGGGAGTCAGGTTCTCTCCTTCCCCTGGACTTATCCTGTTCTGCCTATGTCAATAGCACGATGACATTGTCTGTTTAGATGTCTGTCCCCCTCTCCCACTAGACTGGAGCCCCTTGTGGGCGGGACTCAAACTTTGTTCATTTCTGCATCTGTCACGTGCAGCATGAGGACAGGCGCACCACAGGTACGGTAGTGATATCGAGTGAGTTGGGTCGAGACTGGGTTGATTTCTCCTCTCAAGGATCTCTGGGGCAAACTTGCCATCCACTGAGTTCAGAGAGCCCTGAACTCGTCCAGCACCCCCGGCCCTCCCCTTCCTCTTCAACGATGCTGTCCAGAGTGGAACAGTATCATCAGCGGTGACCCCTAACTTACCACGCGCCAGGCACGGTGCTGAACACTCACCTGAGTTATCTTATCTAATCCTCAAGGCCACACCGTGATTCGATTTTAAGCCCACTTTAGACACAAACATACTGAGGCTCAGAGAAGTCCAGTGACTTGCCTGAGGTCACACAACTCATAAGGGGCAAAACCCAGTGGTATGCTGGTCCATGCTTAACAACTGGCTCTCAAAAAGCCTGGATTTGAGGTGTTTGCCTCTTTCTGTGGTGCTCATACTCCCACAGAATTTCAAGCCCCCAACATGACATCCCTGAACTTGAACTTGGGAAGACATGCTCACAATTGGCTCTTGTGGGTGGGGACGAGCCAGCTTCAGCACACGGTGGGGCAAAGCTGAGATTCAAACCCAGGCCTCTTTGGTGCTGACCAATTAGCATTCGAGATTCCTAAGATTTGGTATTCAGTGAAAAAAAGCAAGGTGTATATATACATCCACACAAAAGAATATACATGTACGTATATACGCATTATGTATGTGCGGGTGTGTTTGCTTGTGTGTGTGGATCTTGAAGGATTTGCTAGAAACTGATAACACCCCTGTGTGTTTTTTTTTCCAGGGAGGGGAACCGTGTGGCTGGGAGATGGCGGGGGTGGGGGCTGGGGAGAGGTTTACTCAGGGTGTCCTTTCTACTTTTTGAATTTTGAACCATGCGAGTGTATTAACTATTAAAAAAAAATGAACAAACAAACAACAAATCCCGACAGCCAACCTACTGCGGACGGATGCTGGGCCTGTAGCTCTTTGCGAGGCCGGTGGCCGGTCTGCGGGCCAGGAGCTGGGCGGGGCGTGCTGAGTGGCTTGGTTGGGGCTGGTGTTTTGGCAGAGGGGGACAGATAGGGAGGCCCCGTCTTCCCACAGCATGAGGAACAGGTGTACTTGTTTCAATTCTCATCCATGCGGTTTGGTCACTGAGACTATGGCACTGCACTGTAAACTCAATTAGAAATTTAACAAACCTTATAAATCCTCCCCAGCCTGAGCCTTGTAAATCTCCAGAGCAGGGCCAGCTTAGCACTTATCCATCTCTGGCTTAATGACCTCCCCAGCCCGGCCTGAGAGTGATTCAGGGCCAGTGACAGGTCTAATTAGTGAGCACAAAGTGTAGCTGTGGGCAGGCCGGCAAGGTGAGGAGGAAGAGGGAGCCTGGTCCTTGCCCGGGGGCATTAGGAAAGTGAGTCCTGACCCTCCCTTGTCCAGTCTGGACCTCGTGGCTCTGGCACACAGGAGGAGAGGCAGAGAGGGGTGGCAGGTGCCTGACTGACTTTCCTAGTTCATGTCGCCCTGCTGGTGGTGAGTCTCACTCGGGGATGGCTGTTGAAGGCACGCCACTGGTACCGAGATTGCGTCGAGGGCCACGTGGGAGCCAAGAAGTCTCCTAGCCAGGCAAATCTGTGGGCAGATTTGAGGCTGTGTTGATAGCCAGTGTGGTGGGTGTGGGAGAGTTTCGAGGGTGGGTTCTGATCTTCCAGTGCCTCGGGGAATTATACTCCAGAGCAATTCATGTGAGATCACAGGGAGTCCAGACAGCCCCATTTTTAAGAGTGAAGGGTTCAGCTTTAGTGAGAAGATAGCTGACTATCCTTGTGAGGTAGTGAGCTCCTCGTCAGTGGATAGACAGCCCAGGATCCTCTGCTATTTTTTTTTTTTTTAAGAGTTCAGCTTTTTATTGAACAGGTTACGGGAGAGGTGTGGTCCAAAAGACCAAAACGTGTGTCATCACCAGACTCGTCCGATTCTTCTTTCTTTGCTTCCACTTTCTTCTCCGCAGGGGCAGCCCCGGAGGGGGAAGCGGGATCTCCTGCTGGGGTGGCTCCTCCAGCCCCTACCTCGTAGATGAGGCTCCAGATGTTGACATTGGCCAGGGCCTTTGCAAACAAGTTCCTCCAGAAAGGTCCCACATTTACACCCGCTGCTTTAAGGAGGGCATTGGTCTTATCCTCTGTGACTGTGACCTCATCGTTGTGCAGGATGAGGGCCGGGCCTGAGTAGATGCAGGCAGGCGAGCTCTGAGCCGGAGACCTTGGTGCCGGGGAGTGCTGAGTGGGCTCTCCTGGGCGGGTGCTCCTCACTGGTGGATAAAGCGAGGGCCCCACCCCAACGCGACCTTAGCTTCCTTGGAAGGACCGAGCACCTCAGCGGCAGCTGGGAAGAAGGGCCAGGATCCTCTACTATTAACCCCAGCTGTGTGTCGGGCCTTTTATACATCATCTGATGTGATCTGCAGGCCCCCATCTTACAGGTGAGGAAACTGATGTTCAGGGAGGTTATGTGACATGTGCCAGGTCATTCCGAACGAGGATTTGGATGCTGGCCTGCCTGGCTTCAGAACCCGTGGCCCCTGGCTCCCCCTCCACACTTCTCTCTATCTCTGCTGAAGATGCGCCCTTCAGGCTGGGCACAAAATGATTTAAGGCCCCACAGCCAAGAGCCACGATCTCCTGGCCGCAGGGGCTGCCTTCGACAGGCTGTTGCACCGTGTTCCGCGCCAGGGTGGGAAGACGTGGGTCCTCTCTCTCTGCAATCTTTCCCTCCTCTCCTGCACTCATTCTGAGGCCTCATTTTCCTGTCTTCTCCCAGCCTCCCTCTGGCCTCTCTCTGGCCCTGATCCCAGCTCCCACTGGGTTATTCACCAGGAATTTGGGGGTGGGGTAGGTCTCAGCTCCCCCTCCTACCAGTCACCTCCACTGCTTGGATGTAGGAGGCAGAGCTGATAAGGCTGCCTGGGGAGATGGATGCCGGCTCTGGTCCCCGCCGGCCCTCTGACCCCCTCCCTGCCCTCGACCCCCCCGGAGCAGTCACCAGGAGGAGGCCCGGGTAATTGGTTCCATCCAAGACTCATCCTCAGTGGCGCGAAAGGGAAAGTTATAAATATTTTTACCTATAACTCATGACGAATAAAAATTTAATTACACTGAAAAATTTAAATTTCATAAGAAATAAATATTAATTCTGAAGAGTGACTTCTGTGGGAAGTTAACTTTCAAATGTCGTCAGTCTGCAGGTGCCTGGGGTCTGGGGGGGGGAGGAGGAGGCCCCCAGTTCTGGCTCCTGGTTTGGAGTGGGGGTCTCCCCTCCTGAGACTGAGGGTTCAAAGACTCAGATCTCCACCCAGGGAAGAGTCCGCCCTCAGCTCGCTCCCTCTCTCCGACGATAATTGCTTACCTACCACGTCGAGAGATTTTTCTAGGTGCAGCGAAACTGCGGGAAAGGACACACATTGTTCTTGCCCCGGGTCACGTGGAGGCAGACGTTAAATGAATAATCACCAGCTACAGCCCCGTCGGTAGCCCTCTGCTGGGCACAAATCCCTGCTTGGTTTTATTATTATTGTTATTTTACTTTTGAAAAATTCAAGGCTAACACACACCTAGAAAGATGCATAACAAACACATAAGCATGCAGGGCAGGGAGGAATGACAGCGTAGGGGAAGGCACGTGGCCCGGGTCAAGGAAGCTAGTGTGGGCTCCCACGCTAGACGCTTGAGGGAGGGAGAGGCCCTGCCTTGAGGACCTTCACAGACCATTTGATGGATGGCTCCGGCTGCCTGGCCAGGGAGAAGGCGATTGGGGGTAAGGTGGCCTAATATTAGTAACAACATCTCAATACATACTGGCGGTTTATCATGTGCCAGGCGTGATTCTAGGCCCTTGATGGGTATTAGCTCATTTCACCCTGACAGAACCCCACAAGGAGAAAACAGAAACACAGAGAGGTTAATTAACAAGTCCAAAGTCATAGCTGGTGGAAGGCATGGCCGGGTTACGCTTGAGTCCCCTGGCTTAGAGACTTCTCTGAGTTTCTCTGAAGTGGGACAGCCCAGGTCTTGGCCACAGGTGCCTGGCTTCCAGTGCCCTCTGGAACCTCTACAAACGCGCTCGTGTTTCACATCTGCTGTGTGGCCTCAGTCAAGCCTCTCAGCCTCTCTGAGTTTCAAGTTCCTCTTTCGCGACCCAAGGATTAAAAATCCCCACTCTGTGCCTCTGCGGGTTCGTACGGGGCTGGAAAGTGGTGTTGTAATTCTGGTCACAGTGACAAAGCTGATTCTAGCCGCGAGCCACTCTGGCCCATGTGCTGGTGGGGATACTGCAAACCACCTCCCTGTGAGGCAGGTCTTATTCCCATCTGATGCTGGGGACACTGACATCTCAGGAGGAGACTGAGGAAGGCGAGGTGATTAGAGAAGCTGCCTGTGGGCAGTGGTGGGGGTGGTGGGGTATTGTTCCAGGCAAGGGAGTTGAGGGCAGGATTTGGGACCTGCTCCAGGAGGTCTCTGACATGAGCAGAGGCAAGGAGAACGATGTGTGCATGTTGTGTTGGGGGAAGGGGAGGGCAGGCCGGGTTCTGAGCTGCCCACCTCAGCTGCTTCCCCATTCCACAGATGCTAAAGTTGAGGCCACCCTGAGCTGGGGCTACGGAGCTGGGTCTGGGTCTGGGTTGCACCTGGGTAGAGGAGGGGGGCAGTGGGGGTAGGATCTTGGACTTGGGCCTGGCAAACAAAGTCCTTGGCTCTTGAACCCTAGACCAAGGCTGAAGGGGGTGGCTGGGCCTGGTGCCAGCTTGGGGCGGTGCAGTGGGGCCCTGAGGGCCTTGTCCCGCAGCCGTCAGTGATATGGTGGGCTGGAACCGCCATGGCTCACATGTGAGAGAGCCCAGAGGAGGCTGGGGCCCCGAGTCTAATTTGCCCCTTTATGACCCTCCATGGAGGTAGGTGACAGACACTTACAGCTCTCCAGGGACTAAACAGACCAGGTCCCCCTTAGTATTGGGAAATACTCTGAGCCCTTATTTGGCTGGCCCGGGACCCCGAATGGGGGTACTTTAGGAGGGAGGTGGGGAATCCACCCTGTGTGGCAAAAACTCAGGAATGCTTCACCCTTTCCCCCAGGCCCAGACACACGTGTACAGATATTTACATATTCAGACATGGACGTGCACGCTGACACGCGTGTGCACATAGCTGTGTGTGCTCGTGCAGACTCGCATACACACGGGTGCTGGTACACAGGCGCCCACACAACCACAGATAGATTCCCGGGTATCCGTGGATCTCCGGGTGCCCCCTCCCGACAGCATTCCGCTGATGGAATGCTGTAATATTTTTCTATTAAATGTTGCATTTGTTGTGCCTTTTAGTAGCTCCCCTCATTAAAAATGATATTATCCCCATAAATAAGCTGGCTCCTGAGAAGAGTGCCCGACTCCATTTCTCTTCCTAATTGAGACACTTAGCTTTGATTTGCTCGTTGGCACGTACCGAGCGGATTAATTTTCAATTAATGCTCGTGGGCGGGTGGCTGCAGGCAGTGTGGGCTTGCAGCCCAGTGGCCTGGGAGCAGGGACAGGTGGGAAGGAGCAGGGGCAGGAGGACCCAGAGAGGGTATCTTTATGTTTCCTGGCCGTGTGAAAGAGAGCACTGGGGACTCCTGGAGCTTCGTGGTTTTGTTCTTTGTGGGAGAGTGGGCCCTGGAGGACCCTCTCTGGTGGGAAGCACCCTCTTCCCTTACTAAGCGCTATGGGCTCAAAGTTTATGTCTCCTCCCCCCCAACCCCCTCCCACCCATTCCTATGTTGAAGCCCTAACTCCCCATGTGATGGCATTTGGAGATGGGTCCTGCTCATCCTCAGAGACCTACCCCTGGTCATTGACTTTCTAGGCAAACGCTGGGGAGGTGTTAGGGCTCCAAGGGTAAGTGGGTAGACAGGCCAGCTGACCTGGGTTCAAATCCTGGTTCTTCTGGTTAGCTCATGACCCGATCAGGTTATTCTATCTCCCTAGGCCTCAGTTTCCTCTGTAAACAAGGGTGATAATAAGAGTACTTATTTCTTTTTTTTATTAAAAAAATTATTTATTTTTGAGAGAGACAGAGGCAGGGCATGAGCGGGAGAGGGGCAGAGAGAGAGGGAGACACAGAATCTGAAACAGGCTCCGGGCCCTGAGCTGTCAGCACAGAGCCTGATGCGGGGCTCAAACTCATGATCTGCGGGATCGTGACCTGAGCGGAAGTTGGCCGCTCAACTGACTGAGCCACCGGGGCGCCCCAAGAGTACTTAGTTCATAGGGGTTGTTAAAAAAAAAAATTCGACCGAGTAAATTTGAGCATCTCATTGGCTCTGTTAAGTGATTCATGAATTAGGAAAGGATTGTTTCAGGCAAGGTCACCTGCACTTAGGTGGAAGAAGGGCAAGGGGTCTCATTAAGTGGATTACTTCATCTTTGGGGGGTGGAGAGGGCCTATGTATGTGGAGATTGCCTCCTTGGTGCTGATCACAAAATTCCCAACTGACTGGTTAAGCCTTACATTTCTGGGAGAGGCTGAAACCGCGATTATGTTAGATATTAAGCCCCAGGTTTGATGGCTTGGCCTATGTGATGCCATTTTAAGCCTGTGGTTTTCTTTTCCTCTTTTTTTTTTTTTAATTAAAGATTTTATTTTTAAGCAATCTCTACACCCAACATGGGGCTCGAACTCACAACCCCGAGATCAAGAGTCACATGCTCCACCAACTGAGCCAGCCAGGCGCCCCAAGCCTGTGGCTTTCTTTTCAACAGGGTGTTGTGCCAATTAGATGAGAGAAAGCATTTATACTTGGCACTCAAAGTATGGTGCCTAGACTGGAAGCATCAGTATCTCCTGGGTGCTTATTAGAAATGCAGAATCTCAGGCCCCACCCCAGACCCGCTGCACTCGAATCGGCATTTCAGCACGATGCCCAGAGGTCCCTTGGTGCCCAGCCAAGTTTGAGAGGCTCCGATTTAGCATGACTCTTGGCACAAAGTAAGCACTTCCAAGTGACAGTCGTCATGATTATTAGTCTAATAAGAATCCCTTACACGAAGGCAGATTCTGGTGCCGGAGAGAAGCCCTGGGGCTCACATTCTGGCTCTGTGGATGCGCAGTGGGTGCCCACTTCAGCTTTGGCACTGGCCTCACGGGTCTCCACCTGTAAACGCGGAGACCAGGACGCCACCTCCCGGAACAGATCGGAGAGCTCAATGAGATTAAGCAGAAGGTAGCTCCGGGAGTTGTGCAAGGTGATTCTGAGATTGCGAAGCTCTAAAAGCATTTTTGCGCATGTTTTATTTACTCTTCCTTTGTCCTTTAATTTACTCTTCCATTGTTCGCATTTTAAACGTGAGCCATGGAGGCATTTCAAACCAAGTGATGAGTCCAAGCTCATTTGGTGAGTCAGCCGCACAACTGGGTCTGGTCCCAGGACTGGTGGCCGTGAGCAGCGCCAGACCTCAGGGAGCTCCTAGAGCAGTGGGATCAGGCCACGGCCCCTCCCTCCAGCCACTGAAACCCTCCGGGTGCCTATCTCTCCCTGGATTGTGCTGTTGGCCGGTTTCTCCTTTTTTGTGTGTGTTGGGAGTGGAGGTGGCTGCAGATCGGGGAGGGTGGGTGACAGGAAAGATGGGGCAGCTCTGGGATCTGACGGTTAATTAAAATGTCCTCATGGGTGATCAATCCACAGTCAATGGCTTGAATCCACAATGACCCAGCTTCTTTCTGGCTGAGCACGTGGCCTTCCTGGTGGTGCTGGCAGGAGGCCCTGCTGTCTTCCTCCTGGTCCTTGGAGGCCCGGGACAGGATGTGCTGTCGATGCGGCCTCCAAAATATTCCCATCTTGTTTCCATAATAGCTTCTGTCACTGCTCTTGACAGGCCAGCCATTAAGTCTTTGGCAAAATTGTAAGAATTATTAACATATGAGGTTTTATATTATTTGACAGCTGTCGGCTCCTTTGGAATCCACATCACCCTGTCCCCTCTCTCCCCTCCCATCCTCTCCCTTGGCATCACCCCTCTTGGCCCAGAAGGATGGGAGGGGCCTCCCAATCACTGGGGAACCAGGGGGAGACAAGCCCATGTCAAACTTCACTCACGATCGCTCCTGCGCATCTGTGGGATGTTCCCTGGGGTCTCGCACACCACATCTCTCGCCCTAACCTGGATCATTCCTCAGCATGGACCCTCCTCATCCACACCCCTGGCTTCGATGACTTCAGTGACGACTCGCCACCCTCTACTTACCTCCCAACTGTGCCCCAGACCCAAGTGCCCATCTGTTTCCTGGACATCTCCCTGACGCTTCAAAGACTGCATCCTGGCTCTGCCCCTTGACTTTTCCATTTAGGTCCTTCCTCCACCATCCACCTGTCTTCTAGGCCAGAAATCTGAGGGTCACCCCAGTCTCTTCTGCCTCCCACACCCTCACAAGTTTCAGATCTCCGAGCCCTGTCCATTCTGCTTCCTAAAGGCCTCTTGACTCTCCCCTCCCCTCCCTTTGCCCTTGTCTGGGTCTTGGCCTCTGCTCCTGGGCCACCATACCTGCTTCCTCGCTGGTCGGTGCCCAGACCCCTCGGGCTTTCCGGGTAGCGCATGCCTGCCCTGCTTCCAAAAGCTCGCAGTGTTTCCCTGGAGCCCTCCCTGCTTTTCAGGTCCCCTCTTGGTCGGTTGCTGAGGGGAGTTGCTGCATAAATGCCCCCGCTCCTTCCCCTGTGGGTGGGATAATTGAGGTCCAGGGTCTACGCAGGTCCCCGAGGTCACCAGAATGAAGCTCCACTGTAGTAACTGGCTTGCTGAAGGCACACGTCTCATCATCCTCCCTCCCCTGCCTCCCTCCCCAACTCCCCTGCTGGGTTTCTGGGATGCCTCCCAAAGAAACTGCTTGCACTCAAATCCTTGTCTCAGAGTTGGCTTCTAGGGAGCCCAAACCAAGACGGGACTCATGATTTGTCCATCCTGCACATCCCAGGGTGACCCTTGGGCTATGCACATCTGATTCTTTCTCTCCCTCCTTAGGATTACGCGCTGTGGCTTTTATTCCTCCACACTGCTGCAGCGAAAGGAGGTCTTTGGAAACCTGAACGTATACAGCATTTGGGGACTGCTGCTTACGTTTCCAAAGCAGTTGCCACAGGCTTCAGATAGTATGCTTTTTTGGTGCCATCATTAGATAAAGTTATGCTTTTACACAGCTATTAAATAATACAGATAGAGGGCCATCAGTGTTAAAGAGAACCACGTTCTCAAATATCGAAATAACATCACGAAGCTATCCTTACTAAAACTTGAGTTGGTTAGCGCAAGAATTAACCGGGTAACAGAGATGGGCAAAGTCGGTTCCTCCTAAATGCTAAACGTGGCATTTCAAATTAGTGTAGACACGGAGGCAGAGAATTAGTTAATCGTGGGGGGAAAACGCAGACACCTACTTCATGCAAATTCCCGATAGATAGAAATGTGAATATAAAAAAAATGAAATCATGAGAGATCTAGAGGAAACAAAGGCGATCATCTCCAGATGCGGTGGGCCTTCCCAGGGAGACAAGGGAAGAAGCCACAGGCAGGATGGTGAGAACCGCTGGGATGAACAAAGAATCCCGAAGTCAAAAAGCAGACCAGGTGGGAAACTCTACTGGCAGCATGCACTATAGAAGGAAAAGAAGAAATTGAGTAGGGTTTGGTCGAATCAATCTCCATTTTTGTTTGCTCCTGACACCTAGTTTAAAAAAAAAAAAAAGTCAGCCAGAGCTGGAACAAATCCTGGAAAGGTGAACCTTTGGTCGTCCGCTCATGAAAGCGCTTACCCTGGCGATCAGGAAGTTCTTCCTGGTGTTCACCCTGCATCCTTCTTGCTTCGGTGGGAGCTTTTCTATGCTTTAGGCCTCAGGGGAGAGGAAGGGCCTTTTCTTGAAGTGACTCCGGATACTATTGTGGTTCCCAGGGCATCCAGGCCAAGAGGCTTCGGGAATTCATGCCGTGCCACACACCAGGTCTGGGAGGTTCCGGCTTCTTAGAGCTTCTCCTGGGTCTTCATCCTGGATCCAGAGCTGGCCTTCCCCTCACGCTGGCTTCCTCCCTGTCCCCAGCTCCTTCCGGAGCCCACTGGGATCCTACCTGGAGCTCGTCCCGAGACCCATTGCGAACCGCATCTGGATTCCGGTCTTGAGCCATCTCTGACCCCCAGCGCACCCATCCGGGGCTGTGGCTGGAGCCCCCGTGGCCACATCCTGTCGGGCTGAGCTGCTGCTCTGAGCCAGGCCGGCCGTGCAGGGAACAGATGGGCTCCCCGTGGACGTGGCAGCGGCACAGAAGTTAATCCACTTTTATCTCGTTATGGTGACAGCCACCCTGTTAAATGGAATGGACTATCGATTCGGGGCTCACTTCCAGCCCGAGGATTTTCCATCACAGGCCTGAGTAGAATAGGAGAAAAGCAACACTTATTAACTCGGATGCCAGTCAGGGGAGCTGGGGGTGGGGGGGGGGGGTAGGGGTTGGGCAGGCGCAGGCGCGAGGGGTGCCGGGGATCGGGGCTCAGACCTGGGGTGTGGGGGAGCCCCTCCTCGCCTCCTCCCTCAAGGAGGACGGGGAGACGAGGGACGGGTGTGTGCAATGCTGATACGTACACGCACGCTCGTGCAACACTGACACACATATGCACCCGCCGTGGACACATGCCTGCACACGTACCCATCATCGACACACATATAGTCCAAGTGTTGACACACAGAAATGCACAGTCCTGACTTACATAAATAAACACTCCCTGCCGACACACATATGCACAACCCTGGCACAGGCTTCCGCGATGCTGGTAGATACACATCCATACGCATGCTGACACATATTCTGATACATTCTTTTTTTTTTAATTTTTTTAAAACATTTATTTATTTTTGAGACAGAGAGAGACAAAGCATGAACAGGGGAGGGTCAGAGAGACAGGGAGACACAGAATCTGAAGCAGGCTCCAGGCTCCGAGCGGTCAGCACAGAGCCCGACGCAGGGCTCGAACTCACAGACCGCGAGATCATGACCTGAGCTGAAGTCGGCCGCTTTACCGACTGAGCCACCCAGGTGCCCCGATACATTCTTTTAAAAGAAAATTTTTTTAATGTTTATTTATTTTTTTGAGAGAGACAGAGACAGAGCTTGAGTGGGGGAGGGGCAGAGAGAGAGGGAGACACGGAATCTGAAGCAGGCTCCAGGCCCTGAGCTGTCAGCCCAGAGCCCGACACGGGGCTTGAACCATGAACAGAAGCAAGTGGCTTCCCATGAACGCGGGGCTTGAACCCACGAACGGAAGCGAGATCGTGACCTGAATGGAAGTCAGTGGCTTAACCGACTGAGCCCCCCCAAGTGCCCCTGTACTGATACATTCTTGCTCATGGTGTTGACACACGCCCAACACTGATACTCACACAAACGCTGGCTCGCTGACCCACATTCTACAGACACACCCACTACCAACCAGCAGTCACATCCAAGGGACACATACGTGCCCTGCTGGTAGCCTGATACAGACAGAAACACAGTGGCGGTGCTGGCGTAAATATCGTCTCCCACTGACACACAAATTAACGACGCACATGTATATGACACGTATACACCTATACACAATATTCACACATACACACACTCACACTCATGAGTTCGCTGACGGTTCTCTTTGTTGAGGCCCCTGGTCATTATGGAACACTTTTCCAGCTATTGTTTTGATCAGGTGCTGGGCTGAATGGTAGAGTGAGACCTGGTGCCCGCCCTCAGGCAGCTTTGCCTGGAGCAGGGAGATGTACACACAAACAGACCACACAACACCCATAGTAATTACAGCTGCCTCATATATAGTACTTGTATATGGCCCTTACCGTGGTAAGCACTTTACATATATAAACTTAAAGTGTTTATAACAGCCTTTGGAGGTAGGACTGTTATTAGCCTCAGGTTTATGAGGGACTTGGGCACAGAGAGGCTAAGTGACATGCCCGAGGTCACACAGCTCTGGAGCAGTAGAGCTGGGATTTGAACTCAGGCCATCAGGCTCTCAAGCATGTGTAACCTGTGTGTGTGTATTGTTTCCTTGCATCCGAATCTGACCAAAAAAAAGCCCCCCAAACCGAAACATGGGCCACCCCCATCGTAGACCCAGACCTATCTGCACACAGTCACACACCCACGGTACCATCATGGCCCATTTGGAATGACCCGCACGCACCTCCTGGGAAGGCTGCATGCGGGGAGGGTGCAGGCCGAGGACCTCACAGTGTCCTGCCTCTGCGGGGAGGGGCAGTTCATGTTGGAAAAGGCCCTGGAGAGGAGGGGTGTGGGGCTGTGGGGTGGCGTGGGTTTTTTTTTTTTTTTTTTTTTCCAGCTTTTCCAGCTGTCTTGTCTCCGGTCTGTTGTCCCGGGGCCTCTTCCTCTACCCGTTTCCTAATTCCCTTTGCTGGCACTAGCGGTGGCTGTTTTATGCAGCTGGGATCTCTCAGGACCAGGGCTGGAGCGGTGTGGGGTGGGGGTGGGGGCGGGGGCAGGGGCTGGAGCGGTGTGGGGTGGGGGCGGGGATGCTGCTAGGCGGCAGAACCGGTTTTCTCAAACGGGATGGGGAAGGTGAGTCACTAAGCAGGACAGCTGTGAGCTGGGCCTGGAGGCCTTGCTCCTTGGGACAAGTTCTGGAAAGGTATTTTGGGCTGCAGCCAAGTGACCAGGAGCCTGGAGCTGCGCTGACCACGTGCAGCCCCTGTTTAGGACCGACTACTCTGGTTTGAGCCACCCCTGTGGGCAGGTCCCTTAGTCCTCAGTTTCCTCGTCTGAACCTAAGATTCACATGTTGAAGCCTTCTGGTGTGATGGTATTTGGAGGAGGGGGATTAGGTTCAGATGAGCTCATGAGGCCAGGAGCCCCATGATGGGGTCAGAGCTGTAAGGAGTCTTTTGCTCTTTTGGTGTCCCCCTCCCCCGTCCCCTCCCAGCATGCAGAGGAGGTCGTGTTAGCACACAGACAGATGGTGGCCGTCTACCAGCCAGGAAGAGGACTGTCACCAGTACCCCACCATGCTGGCCTCCAGCCACCAGACCTGTGGGAAGATAAATTTCTATTGCTTCAGCCCCCTCAGTCTGTGATAGTTTGCTATGGAAGCCTGAGCTGACTATGACAGGGCTTCAGGGAGGTCTGCTGGCGAAGGCTGGTCTGAGGCCGCACCGAGAGCTGGCTCTCTCAAGGACCGCACTGCAGCTGGGGCTTGCCTTGTGTCTCCTTTCTTGCCCAACTGTCCCACCTCAGCCCAGCTGTCCCCCCACCTCAGCCCAGCTGTCCCCCCACCTCAGCCCAGCTGTCCCTCTACCTTAACCCAGCTGTCTGTCCCCCCACTTCAGGCCAGCTGTCCCTCCCGACCTCAGGTCAGCTGTCCCCTCATCTCGGTCTAGCTGTTCCAACTGCTCTCCCAGTATAGGCCTAGCGATTCCCCAAAGTTAGTCAAGATGACCTTCCCAGGTCAACCCAGCTGCTTCCCAACACGACCTTAGTTGTTCTTTCGCATCTGCTGTCTGTTCCCTTAGATCAGTCCAGATGTTTCCCATGTCACCCAGCTGTTGTACCTTATCAGACCAGTGGCTCTGCCCTCACATCAGGCCAGGTGCCCCACCCCATCTGCTCGGCCGTTCTCCCCCAACATCATCCCAGCTATTTCTCCTCGGGTCAGCCCAACTGTCCCCTTCCACTTCTGTGCCCCCCACCTTTCCCTCGTCACATCGGCCCAGCCGTCCCCCTCCCCTCGCCCTCGCATCAACTGGTTCTCTCCTTATATCAGTTCAGTGGTTCTCTTTTCTGGGCACCTTCTCAGGGAGTGGAAGGGATATGTTGAGTTTCCCCAGGGCAGCTTCTCTGGTCTTGCTAGAGGGGTTCCCTACTGGGCTCCAACTTCCCTCACCCCATGGGAAGCAGGGGCATGGCATGAGGCGTCTAATCCTGGGCTCATACCTACTCTTCCATGAGAATGGAAAGGGAAGTAGAATTCATGTATTCCCTACCTCCCCCCCATTGACAGGAGGGACCCCTACATCATCGCCAACCCCTCCCAGAGACGGGTGGGGTACCTGGCCTTATGCCACCTCCAGAGAGGCAGGGGGAACCCCAGGCGTTCCACGGTCACCCCGGCTCCAGATAGGAGAGACACCCCCTCAATCATCCCCTTCCCCAGAGATGAGAACAACCTCTGGAATCATCTTCCCCACCCTAATCTGAACCCCTGGAGGAGAGAAGACAGATCCTGATTAAATATGCAAATTCAAACAGATGGTGGAGCAGTGATGGGCGGGCTGTCAGGGGAGCATGTCACCATGTGATGTGTGTGCCTTTGTGTAAATGTGTGTCTGTGCAATGAGTGTGGAGGACACTGCATGGGGGAGGGGGGAGTCTGGGAGGGCGGTGCCGCCTCTGGCCAAGGGGGCTGGATTGCGTGGGGTGGGGATTCCGCGGGAGGGGAAGAGAGTGCAATGACTTTCCACCGTGGGCCAGCCTGGGACCTCCCTGTCTCCAGCTCTCCAGGCCTCTCCAAACCAGGATGCTAATTCCACCAGGCCCAGGCTGGGACGGGAGGGGATTCGTTAGTATAATCTGTACCTGTATCTCTGCTCTTGCCATCGGCCAAACAATAAAAGACACAATATTTACACAACTTACTGGGGGAAGCAATATTGGGCCATTGATTTTGTGTCCCTCTGATTTTCACGGTCTAAACCTTAATGGTTTTTAATCATAAAATATTAGCGCCGCAGGGTACTTAGCACCGGTGCCTTGCTGGTGAGGGATGGCACCCTGCCCCCTCCCCAGCTCCAAGGAGAGCGTCCCATGGAGGAGGAGCCAATACCTCACTCACACACACACACACACACACACACACACACACACACACACACACGCAGGGCAGCAGGGCCTTCAGGAACCTGCTGTGGAATTGGTCCAGGTCCAGGAACAGTCGGGGAGCCCCTGAGAACAGGGCACTCTAGGATCTGTCCCCCCATTTCTGGAGACAGAGCAGGCTTGAGGAAATCAACGGATTCTCAAAAAGTGGAGATTTGCCTTCATCAAGAGTGTTTAAAATACAATCTTTTATTCTTGCCTTTTCCTTCCCCCAATACACCCTCACCCTCGCTCAGTCTGGGGACTCCTATCCACCCATTAAAATCTCCTAAGTGGAGTGGGACCAGTTTGCATTCATTTCTGTATCTTCAGCTCTTGGCCCAGGGCTCAGTATTGGTTGAATGAATGAATGAGTGAGTGAGTGAATGTAACTCATTCATTCATTCAATAAATATTTACTGATTATCTACTCTGTGTCTGGTCTCAGAGATGCCTCTGAGTCGGGGCCTGCCCTCACCATGGCAAATACTACCATGTGGTGCTGGGAGGCCCCAGGTGCTGGGGGGGGGGTGGGCTCAGAAAAGAGAGCCTGGGGAGTGCGACGGAATGCGTTTTTCAGCAGGGGGGTTGACACGCATCAATAAAGTTCAGCCTCCCAACAAAGATGCAGACTCTGAGCCCATCTCAGCTCAGCCCTGTCTTGTCCCATCAGGGAGGACTTCTAGGTGGGGCTTCCCCCGGAGAGTGAGGTTTGACTGTTGTGTGTGATGTGTGCACGTGCACGTGCGTGTGCACGCGTGTGTGAGTGTGCATATGTGTGCAGGAAGCCCTGCCGGGGAGAGGCCAGTGCAGAGGAAGAGGCGGGTGGGTGTGGCTGTTGCTGTTGTTTATTTTTTCAGAAAGTGAGCACACTGTCCACCCCACCCTGCAACTCCCCTCCTCAGTGCCTGCGGGGAAGTCGATAGCAATGGATTAAACAGCGAGGAGAAGGCTGAGAGCACAATTGGAAGAAAGATAAAGATAATTAAAACTAATTCCAACTGCTCCCAGAGAAATCAATTTCATAACTTCGGTGCGTCCCTAAACTTGTTCCTGAGGTGCAGCAGGACGTCTGAGAGCACAGAGCAGGCGCCGGGTATGTGGTGTGAGGACACAAGTGTGCATGGATGTGCAAGTGTATGCATGTGGCTTCCTGTGGGTGTGTCCATGTGGCTTCATGCACAGGTGTGCACGCTTGCACGTACACCTGTGTGTGCTTTGTGTATGTGGGGGCACACGCAAGTGTATGAAGCAGCAATTCCTTTGCGTCTCCGTGGGACACCAGCTCATGGCCTCACCCAATCCAGTGTGCAAGGGGCAAGAGAGTAGGGTGGCCGAGTGGGCTTAGGCCGCCTCTCCTGCACCCAGATCCTTCCTCTTGCTTGCAGAGGTCTCCTAGCTAGTCCAACTCCCCTATATACATACAGGGAAACTGAGGCCCAGAGAGTGGAGCCTTGCGCTGGTTCACACAGTAAGGAGGAAGCTTAACCGGGTCCAGGATTATTCTGGTCTCCCAGGTTTCCTCTACTCTAGGGACTTCACTGGCCACTTGGGTGAGGACAGCGAGGGATGGAGGGGGAGGTACATCTGACCTCATATGGCTGGAGCTCCCGTGTGAACAGCCCTTAAGTTACTCACTTATTCTTCGTCCACGAACTGAGCACCTACTGTATGTCAGGCCCTGGGGGTTCTCTAGCTTGGCTGAGGGCCGGGGGTTGGTCACAGGTGCCTCTGGGAGAGGCTGGGTCCTCTGGAGGAGAGGAGTGCCGGATGGTGGCCTCTCTATGCCCCTCACCAGGCAGCCTCTGAAGCAGAGCCCAGGACAGAGCACTCCTAGGAACCATGGGCTGCCAAAGTGCCCACCTTTGGCTCTGTTGGCATCACTGTCACAGCCGGTGACTTCTCACAGAGACCTCATGGCTCGTCCCTCATGTGACCGCCTGGTGAGTGGGCCAGGCTAGGGCTCCCCGCCCCCCCCAACCCCCGCCCTGTGGTGAGCTTGCCAGGGGGAGGGCAAGGGGGAGGACAGGTCTGTTATGTCTCTGGGCTGCCCAGGACCTGGCACAGACCCTGGCACACAGCGGGCGCCCCTCCAGCACAGGACTGGAACATTAGTGAACGTCTGAGATATTGAAGTGAGCCAGAAAAAATGAAGCCAAGAAGACTGTTCACATCCAGGTGTGGGTATCAGTTACTCTACATGAATGGTTCCCTCTACCTGCCTGTCCTCGTGTCCTCGTTAGTAAAATGGAGCATATTATCCACATGGCAGCTGCTGTGAGTCTCGGGAGGAGGTGATGTACAACAAGTGTCCAGCACATAGCTTGTGGGTCCACACCTTGTGGGTCCTGGGTTTCCTAGAGGGGTTTGCCCAGTGAGCAAGGAGCCAGGAAATAGCTCATGGCCACATAGATGCCTGGAAGCAGGGGAGTGGATGAGATCTCTTGCAGCGCCTCCAGGGCAAGGAGTCTGGGCACATTTATCCATCCTTCCGTGGTGGGCTTGGGAGTAAAGGACCCCTGGGGCTCCCAGGTCAGGCACCAGTTCCTGCAGTTCCCCATCTCACCTCTAGATGGCAGCATTGGCGAGCAGGAGCCGAGTGGGAGAGGACGGGAGGGGGCTGGGCCAGGCGGGATGGGCTAAGGCAGGCTACCCGGCTCTCGAGTCCCCAGGCCCCCGCACCTCCCCACTGTCTGTGAGCAGAACACGGAGGCGTGCGGGGTAGGGGAGGCGGTCTCTTGAGAATTCTTGGACTGGGGAGGAAGACTTGTCCCTTCTTTTCTTGAGACAGCCCCTCTGGGAGTTTAAGATTTCCAGCTCTGGGGTCTGGGCATCCAGGCAGGACAGGAATGGCTGCAACCTCTTTTCTCAAAGATCCTTCTACCCTTAGGAGTGGGGCCTTCAGAGGTGTAGGTGGGAGGAGGTCTCTGGCAGAAGGGCAGGGGCACCCATGCAAGCGGGAGATGCCTAGCAGCTCCCGCATGTGCCATAATGGGACCAGGGCTGAGCGCTGGAAACCCATCCTTTCTGCCCCACGTTTCTTGGCGTCCCCTCCTCACTCTCTCCCTTTACCCAGGAAGCCTGCGAGGAGCAGATGGGAACTGTCAGCAGCTCATTAGGGTTACAGATGGGGAGCTGGGAGTGAAAGAGGGAGGAAGGGAGTTGAAGGGGTAGACTTGTTGGCCAGGCCCCTTGCGGAGCCCCAGGCCTGGCCCGGCAGGGGTGGCCATGGCCCCATATTCCCTTTTCAGCCCCTCCCAGCCCCAGGGGAAACCCGGGGGTTCTCCAGGCAGCTGTATCTGGAAGTAACATGGATGTGAGGGTGGGGGCTGAGGAGCCGCAGGCTTCCTGGCCTGGAGAGAGCTGGATGGAAGTGTCCCTCCTCACTCCTGCCATCCCACCACGTCTCTGGACTTCCCAGGGTTGGGGGCCGGAGGCACCCCCAGATCACAGGGGAGAGGGGACCAAGGGCCATCCTCAGCCAGTGGGTGCTCTGGGGAGACAGCAGTGGGTGAGTCTAGACTATGGGGCTCTGAGTTGCTTGTGAGCTCCAATATGCTGGGGTGGGGGGCAATTACTTAAAGATAGAGAACGTTCAAGGGATAGGTGCCACCAGCATCTTGACCACGAACAGTGAAGCGCCTGGGCAGTGGGTAGCAGCCAGGGCCAGGACCCAGGAGGCCCGGGTATGGGCATCTGTCTGGTCTACTCCTGATTCCTGGTGGCCCTTTCTCTCAGCCTTAATTTCACCATTTAGTAAATAACAACAACAACAACAACAACAACAACAATAGGTAATGGCTCCCATTCACTTACACAGGACACAGGACACGGGACACAGCATTTTACATATATTATTTTATTTAATACTCGTAACCAGCCTATAGATACTTGGAGGGGGCAAATGACTTGACCAAGGTAATACACAAAGAAGCAAGAACTCAGACCAGGGGGCACTAGCTCTTTCCCCATGTCTTCCAGGAGGCTTAGGAGTGGGTGACTGAGGAGGGGGGAGGTCATTTTAAGGTTCCACATTTAGCCAACGAAAGTACAGGATGCCCGATGACATTTAAATATGAAATAAATTTCTAAGTGTGAGTATACTCCATGCAAAATTTGGGACATACCTATACTTCAAAATTATTTGTTGTTTATCTGGCAACCCTGGTCAATATAATGCATTTTATTGTGCCCTTACTAACTGCCAGGCAGTGAAATTCCAGGTGGAAGAGAGCAGAGGTCTATGTGGGTCATGCCCAGGTTTTACTCACTGTTAGGGATGCCTCTTTGGGCTCTGTTTCCTCGTCTATAAAATGAAGAAGAACCCCTTCCTCCTTCCTCCGAAGGATGACGGGAGCATCCAGTGCCTCAAGGGATGTGGGTGGCTTTGCAGAATCCAGAGAACTTTGCCAAGATGAGCCCTGGTCTGGTTCGTAGTGGATGCCAGCCTGTCCCCAGGCCCCTCCCCATCTCCTGGGCATCCGTCAGTGAGCCCCCCTGCCCACCTCAATCCATAGCTCTACAGATGCCGATGAGGAGGGGGCTGCGTCTACGATAGAGCCTAGCAGTGCTTCTCAGGAAATCGGTGGTCTCTCAACCTCTTGGGGAGGTGCCCTGGCCAGCAATGGGCCTGAAGGGCCTGGTCTGCACCGCAATGCCACCATTGTTTAGCCCGGGAAGCATCTGGCCCCTCAGAGTCTCAGTTTCCTCATCTGCGGTGGGGGAAGAAAGGATCTCCATCTCACGGGTCAGGGGGAGAGTGCAAAGAAATGGCAGAGTGTGGATGCCCAGGACGTGCTGGCTCTGCCCCGCCGCTGTCTGTGTCTTGTGGCCAGGGACACACATCATGTCACTGCCCCGGCCAGTTCACTTAAAAAGACCACGTCATGACGATCGTCTGCCATAGGTGGATGATTGGGTGGATAGCCGTGGTTTCCCAGTGGTCTGGGCTGAGGTTTGTCTGCTGCTGTAAGGGACAGGGACGCTCGGATGTGCTGTCACCGGCACCTTGGCACATGGAGTCACACATGCAGACACACACATTCTGTCAGCACACTCACGCTTGGCACACCCACACAGATAGGGAGCTTCTCGATTCATCTCCTCTCCACTGTTTGCCTGGGGTTCTCCCTTTGGTCTGTGCACCGTGCTTCCTGGGCACCCACTGCACACCCACCCTGCCTGTCCTGGGATCCTGGTGCCACAGGCTGGGTTACAGGCTTGCATGGGACCACTTGAATTTGGTCTCCAAATTCACTTACACCCGTGGCACTCATTGTGCAACTTAAGTAATCAGTAAGCCAAAATATTGTGAATGCACAAAAAGTTGATTGTAGAAAAAGTTGATTGTAGAAAAAAATGGAAGTTTTCAGAAAGACTCTATCAAGGTGAATTGCTAAAAAAAAAAAAAAAAAAATTTGCCATCCCATTAGGTGCGGATAAGCAACTGTAAGATAAGATTGGAAACGAAATTGTAAAAATCTAGAAGATTCAGCACTCACATCACTTCACAAGTGTCTTTTACGCTCATGTGCCACTTTAGAGAAATCGAAATTGGAAATTGAGGATGATGTGTTGGGGGTTTAGTTTACCCAACAAATATGACGCCTCTCCCATCAGCAGACCCACAGGCAAAGGCAAGACTTTGGTCCTGCGCTAAAGAGAATGAAAAAGGCAAAAAACTTACATGCCGTGAGTTGAAATAAAATGTTGGCGCTCCGAAGGTGAGTATTTTTAAAATGATTTCCCCCAGAACCATTGTTTTTGGATTAACCCACCACCCCAAACGAGTGGTCTTAGTTTAATCGGAAGGCTTGTATAAAAGGACACGTCTGGACACGTTCACTGCCATACGCGCTTCTAAGCAAATCCACGTGTACACATCCCAACCCCTGCACACGCACACATCCTTGCACACACGCAGATACGCAAAGGCACGTACACTCAGCCAAACAGTATACTTGCGCCCAGACCCATGTGTGCACACGCTCTCACACCCCCAGGCTCCAGTGGACACACGGATGCTCACACATAGTGAGTCACAGGCACACTCCCTCAGTTGGTAGCTCACGCACACCTGGGCACACGCGTGCATACGCACACAAGCTGAACCCTTTTTTTTTCCTTTTGCAGAACGGTCAAGGCAATAAGCAGAGGTTGGTTTTTTAATCAGAAATTCACACTTGTGAGTTTTTCTCCACTTGGCCCAGTGGGAGGTTGTGGAGGAAGGTGGAGGGAGCGTGGGGAGGGAACTGGTGGGAGGAGGCAGGCCTCCAGGCTAGATTCTTTAAGCTGGCACCCGGCTGGGGAGACATGTGGCCATGCAGGTGAGCTAGACTCCAGCTGCATTATCCAGTGCCCTGCTCCGCTTTTATGTAAAATATAGCCAGGACCACCTCAGAAGGTGGCCCTTCTGGAGCTCCAGGAGGGAGGTGGGGGCAGCGACTCCAAATGAAAAAGGGCAGTGGGCTTCCTGGGGATCTAGGGCTGGAAAGGTCTGTTTAGTCCAGGTTGTTGCCAGAGGTAGGGACATTCCACTGGGGAGTTCTCTGGTCTGGGGCTTCCCCAAGCTGGCCTCAGGGGCACCACCTCAGACCTCCTGCATCTCTGGGAGTCGGGCTAAAGAATCTGCACTTTCAAAGTTCCTTAGGTAATTCTGCTGAGCAGTAAGGTTTGGAACCAACCCCTGATGGGAGCATATCCGGCTGCAGTAGAAAGACTTCCCTCTGGAGACCTCCAGGGGCACACTGTCTCCTGGTACCTTCGGACTCCTGTGTGATCTTGGCCAGGAGTGGGGAGATTTCTAAGACAGGGTAGAGTGTCCCAGAACTCTGGGAGCTGGAAGGAAACTCATGCATGGGCCTTCTATTTTCATAAAAGGGGATACAGAGAACCAGAGGAAAAAGGACTTGCCCAAGGCCATTCAGGGAATCAGTGGATTGGTGGGATTTGAACCTGGGCCATCTCGTTCCAAAGCTCATTTTGTGTATCAGTCAGCATAGGCCAGGCTGTGCTGCCATAACAAATAATGCCCAAGTCTCCGTGGCTAAAAAAACAAAAACAAAGACCAAATTTCTCATGTCTGTGATATGTCCAGCAAGGGTCAACAGAGCCTCTTTTCATCATCACTCTGTTCTTAGTCAGCTGGTCAACAGGGCCGCTGCCATCTTGGATTTTGCCAGTAGCTGGGCTGAGGGAAAGAGAGTCCTGGAGGGGTGGTGGCACTTAAATGCTCTGGCCCAGGATTGGCCACACCTCTAACAGAAGTGGCCAGAACTAGTTGCCTGCCTCACTTCCAACTCTAAGAAGTGCAGTCCTACCCCCTGCCATGAAAGGGGGAGAATAGGAAAAATTTAGTGAACGGCACCTATCACCTATCTACTCTCTCCAACTCCCTGTCCCAGCCTCTCCAGCTTAGTTTCTACACCTCCCAGCCTCCCCCCCCGCCCCATCCCCTTTTAGGTCCAGTGGCTCCTTCTCTTCATGTTCCAACCTAGGGATTTTAAGTTCCAGTCCTGGCTTTGCCTCTAACCCACTGTCCTGGGTGTTCCAGAGTCTGTCCTTTCTCATCCAGTGAGTCTCAGTTTGCCCATCTGTACACTGGGACTCTGCCTCCGAATCTTGGCCCCTACTGCCTCTTGTGGGAAGTGTTTCTGGAGGCCTTTGCATGTTGAGACAACAGACCTGGGGGAACAGACTTTATTTTTCTTCCTTTCCTGTCCCTGTTTTAGAAGATCCCACATATGTTGGGCCTGAAGGCATCCCACGCGTCCTGGTTGCTGAAGGGGCTGCTGCTTCTGCCAGGAAAATCCCTTCCTGGAAGTGGGGAGCTCTCCCCAGAGAGGGGCCAGGGCAGGCTTGTCCCCTCCCTCCTCTTCATTTCCGCGGGGGTGGGGGCAGCTCCCAGGGCAGCAGGCTGTGGCTGGGCAGAGAATTCTGCCAGCTTCTCTTTGTCTCACCTGGAGACGGCCCAAAAAGTGTGCTTAATGTCTTGACGGATTTAGGTTTGATGTCTGGAAGGACTTTCTGGGAAGAAAAGTTATTGGATGGGAGCGGGGGTGGGGGGTGGGGGGGAGAGATGAAGGACAAGGGAATCTTCTCCATATAGATATAACTTTTAATTAGCCTGTAAACCTTAAACATCTCTCACATTTTAAAAGTCGTTGTTAATGTTACAAAAGTAATACATCCTCACTATAAAAAACAAAATCCAGAAGTTTAAAGAATGCAGAGTGAATATCCTTCCTCCTCCAGACCCACCCTCCAGGGGCAACTTCAATCAGCAGCGTGGTGTCTATTCTTCCAGACCTTTCCGCATATACATACAGATAAAACCATAAGGTTTTAGAATTTCTTTCCTGTTTTTTTTTCTTTTTTGAAATAAATGGAATTGTGTTTTTGCATATAAATACAGTTCTCTCACCCACTCATTCTTCAAGCGTGAACTGAGCCCCTGCCGTGCGTCTGGCCCTGTTTTAGGCCCCGGGCTTTGGCACAGACCTCCCTGCCTTAGCGTGGCCGAGGCGGGGGCTGCCGCTGGCTCTCGGAGAGGCTGGTGCCTCGGGAGGAGGAGGCCACTCGGCCGTGGGACTGGTTGTCGGTGGCCTCACCGGGGGGTGTCTGAAGCAGACAAGGGGGCTGAGAGGCTGGGCCGGCTTCTCCTCAGATGGGTTGGCGGTGTGTGCCGGGACTAGGGTCCAGGCCAGGTGGGGGACGGGGCAGCCAAGGTGTTCCCGGCTCTAACCGTGCAGGACTGAGTCCCCTTCATGGATCCATGAAGCCGGCCACCTAGGGTTGGGGCCACATTTATTGAGTGCCACTGTATACTAAGGCTTTCTTACATGTTACTGAATCCTCTACACTAGCTCTGCTCTTTTTAGAGCTTCCCGAATTAAACACCACCTCCTTCATGAGGCCCTCCTTGGGGCTTCCTTTCCCCTTCCTTGGGGATGGGTGGGTGTCTTTCTCTTGCTGCTCTGCTCTTTTCACTCTTCTGTGTGCCCCCTTCAGAGCAATGGCCTGCTTGCTGGTCCCCCTCCACACCGTGACCAGCTTTAAGGCTGTATCCACGTTTCTAGCACATGGAAGACATCGACTGCAGCCTCCCACTGGCCTCGCACAGACTCAGGCCTCTGGGTGGGACCTGGGGTGGGGGTCTCCCCTCCCAAGTCTTTCCTCTCCTTTCTCTCGAAGGGGGGACAACTCTCCCTGCCCTCCCCTACTCTCCATCCGGCTCCACCCATCAGATTCTGCGTATCTGAGGGTGGACACAGAACCTTGTGAGAGAGAGTGGCGAGTGTCTGCCCAGCTCAAATACCTTCTCTGACAGGGAGCTCACCACCACTCGCAGAGCCCCTTCCTGTCAGCAAGGAGCTGAAGTCTGTCCCTCGGGGCCTTGGACACCAGCCACCCAGTTTACCTGGCCTTTCACAGATGAAGGGACGGCTTCCCATTCCCTTTGACTTGTTCAGAGTGAATTGAGGAGGGAACCCCGGCTCCTGGGTCCCGCCAAGGGTCCAGGTTCTGACCTCTGGGCCTCACTCGCCCGGGGAGCTTCCTCTGCCTCAGGGGTTCAGTGACTGGGGCCAGGAAGGGGGCGTCTTCCCCCTGCCGGCCTCCCCTCCTCCCCAGACTGTCTCCGTGAAGGCCCCTGGGACAGAGCTGACCGGGCCTGGAAAGGCTGCGGTTTGCCCCCGCCCCCCACCTCGCCTCCTCCTTCCCCAGCGCCTCTCATTTTTCCTCTGAAAGGAAAAAATTAATAGAAAATGTAAGTGAGCAATCTCGCGGACGAGGCGGGTTTTCATTATTTGCGGCTGGGGAAGGCAGGCTGGGGCGCGGATCCCAGTGAAGCATGGATTCTGCCAGGAGCCTCGGGAGATAATTGAGCGGCGGCGGCAGAGGCAGCGGCACGGGGCGGGCGCGGGCGCGGGAGCTGTATTATCATTAGAATTTACATGACACATTAGCCAGAAGTGGCAGCGTTCATCTTTCTAACCAAATCCCATTTACCAAATGAGCAGCCGACACTTGTTTTATCAGCTGGCTCTGTTCTCCGAGCGCCTTTCTGCTCAGAGCGCTCCGAGTGGGCTGCTGGCCCTTTGGGCTGGGGAAGGAAAGGCCACCGGCACTTATTAAGCGCCCACTGTGTGCCAGAAACCTTCTTACTTGCTTCTGAATCCTCTTAGTAGCCCTGTTGGGGAGGCAGTGTTATTACCCCCATTTTATGGACAGGGCGACTGAGGCTTAGGGAGGTGAGGCTATGCTTTACTTTAGTTGTGCGTTGTCTAGACCAACGATGATCGTAAACTTAAGAGGCTGGACCTTGAGGCCGGACTTCCTGGGTGTGAATCGTGGCTCTTCCACTTGCTGGCTCTGTGGCCTTGGGCAGGTTACTTAACCTCTCTGGATCCCCCCCTTGTCCTCACCTGCCGCACGGTACTAATACCAGTAAGTATATCAGGGCTGTTGTGAAAACCGTATAACCACACCGCAAGCAGAGTGATGAACGCAAGTGAACACACAAGTGAGCGGTCGGTGTGATTTAGTTCTTGCTAGGGCTGCGATGGCGGCCCCACCAGATGCGAGGAGTGTGCTAGGCACTCTTCGTCCACTCTCACGTCGTTTCTTCCGATGAGGGACTCGAGGCTCCGAGAGGCGAACTGGCTTGGCCAAGTTCACCCAGCTCCTGCGGGGTGAAGCTGTTTGCCGAGCTGGAGTGGAGTCTCTTTTGATAGCAACACCTGTGTCTTTCTGGCCGTGCCAGCTGCTTTCCGGGCCCCCAAAGTTTTTCCTAAGAGCAAGATAGTGAAAGCCCTTGACAAAGGGCCTCTTTGAGCCCCTCCCCCCAGCCTCGCCTCCTCTCCGCTCCTCCCCTCTGCCCAGAGGCACCTGCGGGGGGGGGGGGGGGGCAGGGGGTGTCGGCTCAGCCCTGCTGCTTTTGCCCTCAGGAGTGTCTGCCGCTGAGCTTATCACACGTGCAGGGAGGTGGGGAGGGTTAATGACAGGGAACCCCTGACTGAGCACCTACTATGCGCCAGGCCTGGGGCGAGACAGAGATGAATGAGATGCGGCCTCCAATGACAACACAAAGGGTATCGCTGACGGAACATGATTAATTGCAGAAGGGAGGACACGGACAGCAGCGGGGCTGGTTTGCAGGTGGGAGAGTCCCGCTTGCTCTGATCCGCGAGCCCGAATCTCAGATGCTGTGAGGCAGGGTTTGTTCATTCATCCCGTGGATAGTTACTGGGTGCCTGCTATGTGCCAGGCACTTTTTCTAGGTGCTTGGGGCTCTCCCTGGGGCCTCTGCTCCTGTGGAGTTTAACATTGTAAGCAGATGACAAAGAATAATGATGTAAAACCATAATAAGCTAATTTCAGATGGCGAATGCTCCGGAGACAATGAAAAAGGCTGACGGGGCTGAGGGGAGGCGTTGTTAGATATTGAGGTCAGAGGAGGCCTCCCAGAGGAGGTGGAAGTGAACAGTGACCTGTATCAGGAGAAGGAGACAGCCATCCGAGGGTCAAGTGTGTTCCAGGCAGAGCAAAGGTTCTGGAGGGAGGGATGAGCTTGGCGGGTCGTACAAATGGGCGAGCAGAGCATGACTAGCAGGGTGGTGCAGGGAGGGAGGCTTGGAAGGATGTGAGGTAGGAACGCAGACCCCGGACCCTGGTGGAGGGAGAGGGGACAGGAGGGGACGGTCGTAGTTTCCAGGTCTCCATGGTGACCCCACGTCTTCTCTGAGTGTTCCTCTCCTCTCCTGGTTGGCCTTGTTGCCTCCCTTTGTCCCCCCATCAATGTCCCTTCCTGTTCCGAGGCCCCATGGACACAGTGGAGGGGCACAGCTAGCTTCTAGAGCAAGGGGCCTCCCTAATCCCTGCCCATCCCCTGCCTCGCCTCCTGCTGCCCCTCCTGGACGCTGCATTTCTGGCTCTTTCACTTGTCTGTGCCTTTGCCCATGCCGTGCCCTCCACTTGGAACTCCTTTCCCCATTTCCCCTTGGCAAGGGAAGGCTGTCACCCCCAGTCTGCGCCCCTGGGTCCTCATGCTCCCCCTCTGAGGGCACAGGACACAGCACATTAGAATCACCCACTGCCCCCGGGGAGGGAGGGCTTATTCATAAATATGTCTGTCGAGGAATCAAAGAGCATGCCTCGTTTTTGACTGTGGATCTGAAACTTCCGAGCGTGGCTGGCTGGGGTTGCAGCTCTTGGCCTCCGGGAACTCCCTCAGATTTCCTTCCAGGTGGGAAGGGGCTTTGAGGGGATTTCTCCAGGCGGTTCCCTCCCTCTCCCGTGTGTGTGTTGGGGGGTACCCAACTAGTGACCTAGGCTGGGGGTGGTGCGGCTCCCAGCTCAGGAGTCTATACTTCTGTGCGCCAGGAAATGACTTGGAGATGCTCTGTCAAGCACAAGATACAAATTGCAGGCAGTTTTTAAACGTTTGGAGAGATTGCTTTTTGAGTGGCAACCTGCATCTGTGCATGTCAGGAGGGGGCGGGGCAGGGAATCATTGACTTTTTTTCCATTTTCTCTCCTCCCTGGGACTCAAGGCCCTTCTTAGCCCGGCAGGACCCCACCTAGGCCTGGAATAAGAGGGAGGGGCTGTGGACTGGAGGGTTGGGGGATTGACTGGAGGGGGTCCCTAGGTTCAGTCCGTGACCTCCCCTTGCTGGGATCTGGGCGAGGGGCTGGCAGGCCTGGCAGGGAGTCGGCGGACAGACTGGCATATAATAGGCCTACCTGCTGGTGGGCAAAGCCCCCTCCTTCTCTCCCACTCCAAACAAGAGAGGCTCAGGGGCCTGCCTTTCAATGCTCTTCTGCTAGATTGACGTTCAGGGCATAGGTTCGACTACATCGTCTTCCGTCTCAGCCAGCGAATCCCACAGAGGCCCCAGCTCGGCATAGGCGCCCTCATTTTCTAGACCTTCCAGGCCCATAGGCTGGACCTCTGTGTTCTGGTCATGGGGGCTGCTGGGGGTTGGGGGGATCATCTGTGAAGCGGGGTGACAGATGCAATTATTCATTTGTTTCTTTGTTCATTCATTCATACCAGAACTTTCTGTGTCTCAGTAACCTGGGAGTGATAGGAGTGAGGTATGAACTCAGAGGGTTGAAGGGAAGATTTGCATGGGACCAAGCCCTGGTGAGGGCCCTGGGGTGTTTGCTGTTTTACCCTGTGACCATTGGTCCCCCTCAAGGGGGATTTGGCTGCTGTGATTCCCCAGCCCTGTGACTAACCCAGGGAGGTGGACAGCAGGGCTGAAGCAAGGCTGGGCAGTCCACCAGGGCAAAGGCCACTCGAGCCTTGCTCACCACCAAATCCTAGGCCGTAGCCCAGGGCCCGGCACGTAGCGTTGAATGAGTGGCGTATATAGCTACATACCAGCTACCTCCAAGTCTGTCGCCTTGAATTCTCCATCAGAGTCCGGCCAATACTTTTCAAATGGCAGGTCTATTAAAAGGAGGAGGGGGTGATAGACAGACGAGCTGGTGGGGTGGAGGGAGGCTTGTGTTTCTGCGCAGAAGACTTGCCCATGGTTAAATGCAGAGGGCAGTAGAGAGAGGACTTTAGAAGAGCTGCCCCAGGGTGTAGGAGGAACTGAACCAGAGGGGTCAGAGTAACCACAGACCCGCTCCTTCAGGGAGCGGAACAGGGTGGGGATGGGCAATTGAGGTATATACCCCTGCCAGCCTTGGTTTCTTCCCAGGGAGCTTGAAGTTCAAGTTGAGAGTTGGAGCAGGGTGGGGTGCTGAGGCCTCTGGGGAGTGTCTGGAGGCAGGGAAGGGGGCGGGCCTCCCCATTAAAGCACACCGCATGCTCTGCTTAAAAGAGACCCAGCTCTGTTTTCAGGAAGTTGAGTCTTAGGGGGGAGACCCAGCTCTGTTCTCAGGGAGCCCCAGTCTGAGGAAAGCCATGGCAGAAACTTCCCTTCTCTTTCCCTCTCTTGGCCTCAATCTCTGGCCCCCAGCTGGCTCGTCCCTATGTCTCTTGGAGCCCAGATCGAATTCCAGCATGTAGGGAGTGGGTGCTGTGGACATTTTGTCCACAGAGTGGGGCTTTTGAGTTAATCCTGGCAGGGCTGGTGGTCTGGCCCCTCTGTGGCCCTCCCTGTGTCCAGCTCCTGCTGGTCCCCTTGAAGGATCTCTTTGGCCCTAGCAGCTCCTCTTAGACCAGACTCCTCAGTGAGGCTTCCCTTGCTTCCTGGGACATGAGGGCCCTAGTGAGCCAGTTACTAGGGGACTCTTCATTTCCACCCCAGGGAGGCGACAGGGGAAACAGGAGCTCCTGGCCAGCAGTCAAGGATTTGTGGTCACACTCCTAGGGAATCTGTTTGCTGGGAGGTTGAGGGCTGCTCCAAAGCCCAGGGAGGGAGGGGGCTCATGGGCCATATTGTGATACCTGCCCAGGTGGCCCTGCGGTCATCCCCCGACCCCCGGAAACCACCTCTGCAGGGTGCACTCAGCTGGCAACAGGGTGGGAGACCTCTGAGGGGCAGCAGGCTCCTGGGCATGCATAGGGCAGTTGTCCTGCGATTCCCACTCCTGGGCTAGAAAACTAGCCTGCTGGTTCCTCCATGGCAGTCTGGAGGGCTCCCCGAGGACCTGGCCTCCTGGCAGGCGCAGAGAGCTGGTTACCATTTGAGTTAATGCTCCTTAGAAGGAGCCAATGGGTCCCTCTGGGGCCTTTCGGGAGAAAGATTACAGATCGTACTCAAACCAATCCACCCTGGAGAGAGAGAGGGGAGGTGAGTGCACGCATCAGCTCTCTGAGCCCTGGAAGCCAAAAAATGTGGGTGAGGGCTGGAGTTGGCACTAGAATTGGGGCAAATTTTACACAGAATGAAGGATGTGCCACCTGACTATTGCTCTGTCGGTTGTCTCAGCCTCGCTCAGACCCATCAGGTAGGTACTAGAATCGTGCCTATTTGACAGATGGGGAAAGTGACCGGCAGAGAGGTGAACTAATTTGCCTCAGCTCCCACAACTCCTTTTTTTTTTTAATGTTTATTTATTTTTGAGAGACAGAGCATGAGTGGGGGAGGGGCAGAGAGAGAGAGAGAGAGACAGAATCTGAAGTAGGCTCCAGGCTCTGAGCTGTCAGCACAGAGCCCGATGCGGGGTTTGAACTCATGAACCGTGAGATCATGACCTGAGCCAAAGTCGGTGCTCAACCGACTGAGCCACCCAGGCGCCCCATCCCACAGCTCCTAAGTGGTAGATCAGGGATTTGCACCAATGCAGCCTGCCTTCCGAGCTTGGTTCTAAGCAGGAACCACACGGTTCCAGAGCAGGTGCTGGAGCTACAACAGCAGGTGGATCCAGCCTGGAGCTGGCATTGGCATTGGCATTGGCATTGGGCGCTGAGCTGAAGCGAGGGACGGGAGCTGGCTGGAGCTCATGCCCATACGGAACACTCCCTGTTCTCCTTTGTGAACAACGGGCAGATGGGGGACCTGCTAGGCTCACCTTTCTCTCTTTAGAGGCTCCAGGGATACAGGGTCTGGGAGATGCCCACCTTCACCCCTCCTGGTTCACCCCCGCCTGGATGGCTGCATCTCTGCCTGCCCTGAGAGACTGCGTCTCAGGTGTTTGGGGCTGTGGTTCTCCTGGTGTGGGCTGAGGAGGTCCTGGGGGTTGGAAACAGCTCACGCAGCTGCATCAGGAACAGGTCCCGGGCACCGTATCTCCTGGTCCTGGGTCCAGATCCCATCCACGGTTGGAAGTTACAAAACTCCTAAGCTGGAACCAGAGCGGGGGTGGGTGAGTGAGGCGCAGAAGCAGTCAGAAGCCATTCCCCTGAGACACCGAAGCCCCCTCTCTAGCTCTCTTGACTCCTGGGTCTCAGATACCAGAAGTCCCAGGCTACTTCCTTGCTTACACATTTTCAGTGATTCACCATTGCCTGGGCATACGGTTTAGGCCTTATATACACTCCCAAGTTCTTTTATCTCAGCCTCCTGGCTAGTGAGGGGCACAAGAGTTTTCAAGGGAAGAACCAGGCCCAATGGCTGGGCAACTTCTTTGGACCCCCTGACAGGTTGCTGTTGGCATGATTGGAAGGTTACGTTCATTCATTGTTACTTCTGACACAAACCAGCTCAGGGCCTGGCCTGGAGAGTCTGGCTAATGTGCATGGTTCCATTAGAAGATGACTCCTGTCCTCACTTTTGCTCTGGGCTGGAATTTAGAATCTCCCTCTATACTTTTGGCTGCCTCATCCCATGGAATCCTGGGCTGGCCAGGTATAATGGATCCTTTGAAAAATTACAACCTGAAATTTATGAGAGGTAAACAAAATGCAGCTTTATTTGCGTCTCTCGCTGTCCTTGTAAATTGTATCCCCACTGGGGCGCCTGGGTAGCTCAGTGGGTTAAGCTTCCGAATTCGGCTCAGGTCATGATCTCACGGTCTGTGAGTTCGAGCTCTGTGTTGGGCTCTGTGCTGACAGCTCAGAGCCTGGAGCCTGCTTCGGATTCTGTGTCTCCCTCTCTCTCTCCACCTCCCCCGCTCATGCTCTGTCTCTCAAAAATGAATAAATGTTAAAAAAACAACAAAAAATAAATTGTATCCCCATGGCTTATTGGCTCACTTTTAGATTACAAGTCCATTAAAAAAAAGTCGCTTTCAGGCATAAAACAGGTTTCAATCCCAGAATTAGAAAGGATAGTCCCAGGGGCGCCTGGGTGGCTCAGTCGGTTAAGCATCCAACTCTTGGTTTCGGCTCAGGTCACGATCTCCCAGTCGGGGGCTTCGAGCTTCACATCCGGCTCTGAGCCAGGAGCCTGCTTCAGATTCGGTGTCTCCTTCTCTCCCTCTGCCCCTCCCCTGCTTGTGCGCTCTCTCTTTCAAAAATAAATAAATAAACATTAAAAAAAAAGTATAGTCACAGATAATAATAACAGTCCCCATTTCAAATTTGATTCGCTGTCAACCCTTTCCCCTCCCTAAGCCAGAGCAACTGACAGGCTATAGGGAACAGGGGATAAGGCTGCTGTAAATGACCCCTCCAGGGTGGGGAAAGGGTTTGGGCAAGGGGAGGGGCGGGGGCAGTGAGATTCCTTCCTGGCTCTGGTCGGAGTAAGGCTGGCTGGTGAGCATCTCCTCCGCTTCCCCTCACTCCCAGGTGTCTACGGATCCCTTCTGACTTCTGCTGCTGAGTCCCTGCTCTTCCTGGGAGGATTCAGCGGGTCCCAAGCTCTTCTTTCTTTCTTGGGTGTGCAGGAAGCGTTTGAACAAACTGTGACCCCCCAAGCTCTGGACGTGCACGCCACCCCCCCAGGGCAGCCACTTTTCTACGCCACGATCTTTTGCCAGTTAGATTTCCGGCAGGAGCTGGACACCGGAATTGAGTCTTGGGCAGACCCGTCACGTGGGCAGGTCATGTCTGTTGCATCTTGGTTGCCTCTGTGAGAACTGGTTTCTTTCTTTTCAAAAAAATTTTTCTTTAATGTTTATTTATTTTTGAGAGAGACAGAGACAGAATGCGAGTGGGTTAGGGGCAGAGAGAGAAGGAGACACGGAATCCGAAGCAGGCTCCAAGCTGTCAGCACAGGGCCTGACACGGGGCTCGAACTCATAGACCGAAAGATCGTGACCTGAGCTGAAGTCGGACGCTCAGCCGACTGAGCCACCCAGGCACCCCTGTGAGAACTTGTTTCTTAAGACAGTTATGCCTCCAGCCTGTCACCAGGGGGTCAGCCACAGGGGGTGCAGCGCCTGCCCACAGGTCCCAGCTCCGCCTTCCCCGCCCGACGGCCAGCAGACTGACAGGAAAGAGTCCATCTGGGTGAACTATGGCATAGGGAATCCCAGCTCTGTTCCTACTAGGCGTGTGGCCTTGTGTAGCTGACTTAACTTCTTCGTCATCCCGTTTTGTCACCTGTGACCTGGGGACAGTAGTCCTTATGTCATAGATTGCCGAATGAATGCTGTAACCAGAAACACTTAGGGCGGTGGGCCTGGCACACAGGAAGTCGTCAGCAAGTGACATTTATTATTGTCATCCTCTTGCTCACCACCATCCTTGGACCCTGGACCTTGGGAGGCAACAGGGAAATGGTGAGGAGCATAGGCGGTGATGTGTTATCAACACAGCCAACTTATGGAAAGAGCCCAAATGTCCATCAACTGATGAATGGAAAAAGGAGATGTGGTATCTATATAAAGGCATACTACTCAGTGATCAAAAAGAATGAAGTCTTGTCGTTTGCAACAACACGGATAGAACTAGAGGGTATTATGCTAAGCAAAATAAGTCAGAGAAAGACAGAGATCATATGATTTCACTCGTATCTGGCATTTAAGAAACACAACAGAGGAACCCAGGGGCAGGGAAGGAAAAATAAGATAAAAAAGGGAGAGGGAGGCAAACCATAAGAGACTCTTAAATATAGAGAACAAACTGAGGGTTACTGGAGGGGAGGTGGGTGGCGGGATGGGCCAAATGGGTGATGGGCATTCAGGAGGGCACCTGTTGGGATGAGCACTGGGTGTTACATGTAAGGGATGAATCACTGGGCTCTACTCCTGAAATCAATGTTACACCGTATGTTAACTAACTTGAATTTAAATAAATAAATTAAAAAAGAGCATAAGCTGTGGTACTTGGAGTGAGATCTGGGTACAATCTGGCTCACTTTGCAGCTTCGAGCAAATTACTAACCTCTGAGCCTCAGTTTCCACAGCTGTGAAATGGAGCTTTCGCCGTCCCTGTTTTGGGTTAGGGCTGTTGGAGGGATTTACTGAGATAAAGTCTCCAAGGTCCCGCCCGAGCTCAGGGTTTGGCTTGTAGCACGCAAATGATAAAGGGAAGCCACTGTATTTGTTACAGTTGGAGATAGATTTTTCTGGAGGTCTAGGAAGTGCCAGTCCTCATCAGTGCCCTTTAAATCAGTTGCCCTGCCCTGACTTACTTGTGCCGCTTTAATCACCAAGGAAACAGTGAAGGGTCCCAGATATTCCTGAGAAGCTCTTGATCCATAATCACTATATCTCACAGGCAATAATCACTCCCTGGCCCCGCCCCCCCCCGCCCCCCCCACCCCGCCCCCGCCCTTCACCATCCCCAGTCCTGGTCCTGCGTGTTGGAATTTGGCTCTCCATTGTCAAGAGCTGCTAACTCCACCCTCACATTAAATACAAACAGATGAATATCTCTCATCTGTGTTTTTGTCTGAGTTTCCATGAGGTTCTGGAGAACAGGGGAGCTAGGGGGAAACATCTCCAGTGGCTTGCTAATGAGCAGGCTCGTTTTTCTTGCCCTCCTCCCTCTGTAAGGACAGAAGAATTGGTTTTCTGTTTGGCAAGCCAGTATCAATATTGCCAGAGTGATATGAGGAGCAAAACAACCCGAGGCTTTATTAGTCTTCTGGTGACTTCAGGACGCCACACAGTGAGGATTGCTGGGGACGCGGCCCCCCTCCCGCCCCTGGCTTCATCCCCGCCATGTAGAGCAGCCCAGGGAGTCAAGCCGGACCAGTGACCCACAGATGGAAAAGCCCCTTGGAGACAAAGCCTGTTGCCCAATCCTTTGTGCACGTAGAGAATCTTTTAGAATCTTTCAGTGGAATCTCATATGGAACCCCCAAACATAAAACGGACGACGTGGAGATGTTCTGACTGAAGTGTGGTCAGCAGGGAAAGGAGAGCAGGAGCCCAGTTTCACGGCATCCTACAGCCTGGTTGAGCCTTAAAACTCCTTCAAGGAACCCCAAGGTTCTACGACACCCAGTTGGAAAACCTCTGCAGAAAATTCCATCGTCTGTGTTTGGGGCAGACTATTTGAATCCAAGCAGAGGTTTGGGAGGCTGCTTGTTGCCTCTCCCCTCAGTGTGCGGGCACCGGCCCTCCCGTTTCACAAGAAATGGTCAAGAAGATACCACGCTTCTGAATGGGTTGAAATCCACTTCCTATTCCTTCTAGTACGATGCCCATTTTGCAGCGGAAGCAACTGAGACAGGAGGTTAAATAACGTGTCCCACGTCACAGAGCTCACACGAAGTTCCGATAGACAAAGGAGCTAAATGGGCCTTGAAGAAGAAGTTGGGGCTCTGGCTCCTCCTGTTACCCCTCCACGCCGCATACTCTGAACACACACTTCGAACACGGTGGGTGCAGGTCAACCCTCTCATTTGATGTGAAGGGAAACTGAGGCCCAGAGAGGCTTGGACTTGCTGAAGGTCGCTCAGCAAGCCAGTGGCAGAGCTGGTACCTAAACCCAGGTGTCTGGACTCCCAGCTCAGGGCCTCAGCCTTGGCTGCACTGGGCAACATGGGGCATCATTCTGGCTATGTGAGATGATCTGCCTGGGCCTTTTCATCGAGAACATTCCTGAGCCCTTGCTCTCCCCTTGGTGGGGCCGGGCTCGGCTGGGCTGATCTGGGCTGGGCTCTCCTGTCAGGGATATTGAGCAGAACCCTCCTTAAGGCGAGAAATGGCCCTCTAGGCACACCCCAGCTCAGACTTTTCTCTTCTCTTTGAACTTTCCCAAGTTACAAACCACACAATTAAGGGCTGCCTAATAAGCCATCCATCTTGTCCCACAAAGAGAGAACTGTAGGCTTCCCGCCGGCTTCCTCCTCCTCTGGGAGGGGATCAATGCCTTATCTCAGCCGGGCCTGCCTGCGTGGAGAGGAGGGAGGGAAATGAAAGCACTTAATTAAGGCGCAGAAGAGCGGAAAGGGAACACCGCGTCCTCCCTGGCTCCCTGCTCCTTCTTCACCTCCCCGTCTCCCCTCCGAGGGCAGCGGGCACAGTCCACAGAGACTGGCCTGCTCTGGAAACGGAGGAGGAGGTGGTAAAGGTGAGATGAGAAAGACTCTAGAAAGGCCCCGCTGTCTGGGCCTGAGCAGAACTTACCCCTAGTGGAAATTTCCCACCCTTTACTGTCCCCCCACCCCTGTCCCAAGCAGACCTGGCCATGGCCATGAGCAGTCTGGAGGGTGGTAAGCAGCAAGGCCATCTCCTGAAAAACACCTTCTTTGGGCCTGAATTTCTTTTTTTTTTAAATTTTTTAAAAAATGTTTATTTTTGAGAGAGAGTGAGCAGGAGAGGGTCATAGAGAGAGGGAGACACAGAATCTGAAGCGGGCTCTAGGCTCTGAGCTATCAGCACAGAGCCCGATGCGGGACTCGAACTCACAAAAGGTGAGATCAGACCTGAGCTGAAGTCGGATGCTTAACCGACTGAGCCACCCAGGCACCCCTGGGCCTGCAATTCTAGCATTAAAACATATTCCTTTAGGTAAAGAGCCTTCTTGGCTCTCTCTATATGACCAGAATGTTTATAGAAGGAAGTTTCAAGAGGAGGAGTCTGGACACTACAGTTTAATTTTCCCTTCTCCATTTCCCCTGGGAAGTGCCTGAAAAACAGTCCTTAGTGCAGCTAGGAAGGTGAGAGCCCACATGCAAAAGCATCCACATACTTGGAAGACCTGCCACCATAATTTTCTGGAAGGTTCAGCATTTTCCCCTTGAAGTTCTTCTGAGCTATTCTGTGTGCCTCTATCTTCTATGAACTTGGCTGTCGATGCTTGGACATCTCCTACTCCCTTGTCTCCTGACTCCATCTGTCCTGACTGATGTCAAATTGTGTGCCTTTGCCCCCCTGGCCTGGATATGGTCCTTGTCTCTGGCTTTTCTGAAGGGATTCTTGTCACACCTTCATTGTTTGCACCCAGCTCCAAGATAGTGGGGCGGGGGGCACCTCTGACATCCTGTGACCCTGGTGGTAGCCCTGCCTACCCACAGTGGGAGGACAGATGGGGTGAGAGCCATTCTCAGAGGGCCCGGGCCCTGGGTAGATGAGCATTGCTCTCTACCCTGGGGGATCCCCAACAAAGCAGTTGCTTTAGACTGAAGAGTTGTGTCTCCCCCAAGTTCATATATTGGAACCTAATTCCCAATGCGAAGGCCATTGGAAGTGGAAGGTGGGAGGTGATTAGGTAATGAGGATGCTTTTATGAAACAGACCCCAGAGAGCTCCCTTGCCCCTTGTACCAGGTGAGGACCCGGGGGAAGATGGCTGTCTGCGAACCGGGAAGTGGGCCCTCACCAGACACGGAAGCTGCCGGCGGCTTTGTCTTGGACTTCCTAGCTTCCAGAATTGGTGGGAAATAAGTGTCTACTATTTATACACCACCCAGCCCACGTTCTTCTATTACAGCAGTCTGCACGGACTCGGTCACCTATTCTGCCCTGGCTGGGAGGCCTGAGGAAGTCTGGACTTTGCTCAGCATCTCTCCCTGCCTGCTCCGGGGATTCAGGGTGGGCAACTTGAGGGACCCGTGAGCAACAGCCTGGGGAAAGCTGGCCACGCCTGTGGGGTGCGCTGTTTCCTCACCTCCCCTGGATGGGCTGGCTCAGTTCTATATCCAGTGAGACCAGTGCTGGCCCCTCCTCAAGAGCCAAGCGTTCTGAGATAACCTAATAATTCAATAAATGTTAATTGATATAATAAAAGGGGGAACGGGGAACTGAACCCACCCTAGCGTAAAGCCACGTCCAATTTTTAAAAAAAAATTTTTTAATGTTGATTCACTTTTGAGAGACAGAGAGACAGAGCACGAGCGGGGGAGGGGCAGAGAGAAGAGGGAGACGTAGAATCGGAAGCAGGCTCCGGGCTCTGAGCCGTCAGCCGAGCCCGACACGGGGCTCGAACCCACCAACCGTGAGATCATGACCTGAGCTGAAGTCGGACGCTCAACCGACTGAACCACCCAGGCGCCCCTTAGCTGCGTCTAATTTTTAAGCTAACTTGAGTATGTACAGAACTGTTGTCCCCTGCTGGTCACCCCCAGATGTCAGTCTGGTGTGGTTGTGGCTGTAGTCACCGGTGCTTCCTGACCAGGGTAGTTTCTATCCTGGGGACTATCTTCCCCTCCCCTCCTCTGGTCTCCTGGGTCTAGGTTTCTTCCTCACATGGTTCGTTCCTGACTCCCCTCTGGCCTGGCCTGGCTGCTTCCTGACAAGCTCGCCAGGGCCCTTTCTGCCCCTGTGCTGGGGCTTGAGGTTCCCGGGAGACGTGCCAGCATCCATGTGTGTCCAAACCTGGCTGTGTGCCTCTGTGATGTGCTACAGCCGGCTTGAACTGGCTTGCAAGAACTGGCAATTTTGAGAAAATTTGCCAGCCAAGGGTTAAACCATCGGTGGCTTGAAATCCGCCTCGGTGGGAGTGTTTACACCATGGGAATTGGCAGATGTTACAAATCAGAGCCCCTCCACCCCCACCCCACCCAGAGCCCGTTTACCAGGATGCTGTCAGAGGCAGTTAACAGCCACCCCTTGGGGCAACCCCTGAGCAGTGAGGTTTAGGAGCTGGTGGATAAATACTGTCCTCTTCCATCTTCGGGTATGTTCTCCACAGCTCTCTCTCCTCGAAGGGTCTGAGCAGGATAGAGCCCCAGTTGCCCACAGCAGTGGCTAATCTAATAGTGTACCCTCGTATTGGATTTCCACCCTTCTCTCCAGCCCCCCACTCCTCCTGCCTGGGACACTTCCCCAAATCAGCTACTTGCGGGCAAATCCTTATCTCAGACTTTATTTTTGTGGGGCAGGGAGAGGCGATCAGGGGCGGGAGGCACAGAAGCTAAGCCTACGCCTTTAAGTACAGACTATATTTACTTCCTCTGCACAGTGTACCGTTTCCGTACTTTTATTCCTGCGGTTTTTATTCCCATGTCTAGCCGTGATTGTACAGAGTCTCCCAAAGCAGCGATTCCTGATTTGCCTTAGAACATCTTCTAAAGCAGTGGAAAGGATTTTTAAAATATTCAGTTGATTCAGGCAGCAACCAGAACATCCTCTGGCCTGAGCGCTGTCTGCGAGTCTCTTGCTTGTTACAGTAACTTTCCTCTACGACTGATTTCAGTTTCCATTTGCAAATGTAACCGCCACCTGTGTCTTCTCCTCGTGATTGGATTTCTGCATCATATTCCTGCATCACAGCCGCCCAGGAACCTCAAAGCTGGGGTGTCTATCCTCAAATCATTTAGCCAGCTCTCCCCCAGACAAGGTTTACGTATCTTAATTTTGTTCCCAGTTTCTGACCCAAATCATCCTGCCCTGATCTGTCCTCAAACTCTGCCCATTGATAATGTGGCTGATTGTTGAATGCTCTTACCCGTGACTCCGTTTCCTGGTTTTTTGTTTTTGTTTTTGTTTTGTTTTGTTTTTTCTAAGCAGATTCTTAGGGGTTGCACTCAGCTAAGCAGGTTGGGTGATGGTTGGAGAGCTTTCTAGTTAACTGGGTCGTGCACAGTAGCTATAGCGATCTTCATGCTTGTCTCCTTGGGATAGTCACGTCCCAAGAAAACCAGATCAGGTCAGAATGGAAGAGGATTGGGGATGCTTTTCCCTCTTGGCTCTCTACTGAAGAATGTCAACTCTGGGACCGCAGAGAAACATTTCCCCAAGTGAGTTCCATTTGGTCCACACAGCTCCGTGACATGTGAGCCCCCTGTCATCAGTTCTTGGTCGAGGATGGTAGAAAGGATAAAGAGAGAGGAGGTCATGGTCATTGACACCATGGAGAAGGCACAAGGAAGAGAAGTGGTCACGGTCAATGGAATGACATCCATAGCAGAGCCAGGCTGGCTCCCTCGGAAGATCCTAGTGGCTCCCCAGGGTGTGGGTGCTGTCCGGAACCCCCAGATATTCCACCTTGAGTACTCACAAGGAGGTCCTCTGTTCGGGTTGTGGCTTTGAGTTCGCCAGTCTGTCATATTCTGTCTCCTGGACTCAGGGGAGGATGGCAACGCATGGGGTGGCTCCCTTCCCTTCGTCTCGGGGACCTTCAGCCCATGGACAGACCAGTACGGTTTTGCAGAGCCTGCTGGGAGGCCCTGGGAAGAAGAACCTCAGACTGAGGTTCTGAGATACAGTTCCCAGCTGCTGCTTCTCATAAAGGACCAACACCGCGGGCTGCTTCTTCTACCCAATCTCTTGCCTGTTGAGTTCTTCAATCTCAGGCCCTATGATAGAGACCAATTGTGGGCTGTCATGTGCACAAACATCCTTATGCTCCTGTGTGTTTCCCAGCCTCCCTTACAGTTAAGTTGGGGCCATGTTGACTGGTTCTAGTTAATGAGCTGTGGGCAGAACGGATGTCGGTGATTTCCAGGATGGCACCTGAGAACATCCCATGACATTATCGAGCCCCCTTTTTTCCTCCCATGGCAACAGTGGGAGCTGCAACCCGAGGATGGCAGTGTTGCATGACAGAGGAGCCTGGGTCCCCGAGTCACCCCTGGAGGAGTGCCGCTTGACCCACTGGGGTAGGCAGAATTTTAGCTGCCATGACCTTTGCCTCTGGTGTTATGTCCATGAATATATTACATACATTACATGGCAAAAAGGGCTTTGCAGGTATAATTCAGATTACTAATCAGATAGGGAGATTATCCTGGCTGATCTGGATACACCCAGAGAAGTCACACTAGCCCTAAAAGCAGAAGGGGAAGGCAGAGAGATGTGGGGAAGGGAAGTCAGAAAGATTTGTAGGGTAAAAAGGACTTGATGTGCCGTTGCTGGCTTTGAAGATGGAAGAGGCCATGAACTAGGGAATGTGGGCAGCTTCTAAAGGCTGAAAATGACTCAGGCCAACAACCAGAGAGGAAATGGGGACCCCAGTCCTGTGATCTGCCAATAACCCCAATGAACTTGGAAGCAATTCTTCTCAGAGCTTTCTGATAAAGAGCCCTCCTAGGGGTGCCTGGGTGGCTCAGTCGGTTAAGTGTCCGACTTTGGGCTCAAGTCATGATTTCACGGTTTGTGAGTTAGAGCCTTGCATCAGGCTCTGTGCTGACAGCTCAGAGCCTGGAGCCTGTTTCAGAGTCTGCGTCTCCCTCTCTCTCTGCCCCTCCCCTGCTTGTGCTCTTTCTCTTTCTCAAAAATAAACATTAAAAAAAAAAAAAAAGAACCCATGGGGTGCCTGGGTGGCTCGGTCGGTTAAGCGTCCGACTTCAGCTCAGGTCATGATCTCATGGTTTGTGAGTTTGAGCCCCACGTCGGGCTCTGTGCTGACAGCTTGGAGCCTGGAGCCTGCTTCGGATCTGTGTCTCCTTCTCTCTCTGCCCCTCCGCAACTTGTGCTCTGTCTCTCTATGTCTCTCAAAACATAAATAAATGTAAAAAAAAAAAATTATAAAAAAAAGAACCCTCCTGGCCAACACTTTGATTTTGGCCTTGTGATACCCTAAGTAGAGGACGCAGTCAAATCCCCACTTGGACATCTCACCTATTATAAGACAATAAATGGTTTTATCTATCTATCTATCTATCTATCTATCTATCTATATTTTACAGAGAGAGAGCACAAGTCGGGGAGAGGGGGAGAGGGAGAGACAGAGACAGAGACAGAGACAGAGAATCTTAAGCAGGCTCCACGCTGAATGTGGAGCCCTACACGGGCCTCAATCCCGTGACCTTGGGATCATGACCTGAGCCAAAATCAAGAGTCAGACACCCAACCGACTGAGCCCCCCAGGTGCCCCGATAAATGGTATTTTTAACAAGCTGCTACTTTTGTGGTCATTAGCAATGGCAGTACTAGAAAATGAACACACCTAGATGCGATTTTGTGTGTGTAAGGAAAAATCCTTCCAGCCAGTGAGATGCTAGAGCCTGCCTGTTGTAGCAGCTAACGATGCTTATTCTGATGAATGCAGCGCCCCCCACCCCGTGTGCAGGGAGCAGAGCTCCACGCAGGCCATGAGGCACAGGAGAGGACGAGGACACTGCTCCTGAGGCATCTGAGTGTCTGCTTAGGTCTCCTGGGGAGCCCACAGGGTCAACAGAGGTGGGTGCTCCACCAGGAGTGAGCTCAGGCCTCTTGAACCCTCGGGAGCAGGAATGTGGCCCAAGAAGAGAAGCCTAGCGGGGAGAAAAGGCAGGTCTCCCAAGATCACATAGCAAAATAGCAACAGAGCCGAAGCCGGAAGCCAGGCCTCCTGACTCGAAGGCCTGGGCTGTGTGCCCAAGCTGGGTGCTAGTGAGATTCGCATGGGAGCGTGCACGCGTGTGTGAGCTCCAGGTGCACGTGCGCGGGCTCCACGTGTGCTCGCCAGGCCGGATTCCTCCTTCCCCAGCTCCCGGATCTCCAGGGTTAATGCTCCGCTCAGGAGGCTGAGAACAGCCTCTCCCCTTTGGTAATTGAAATCAATTTCTCAGCCTTATCTTTAGGAAACCTATATAGTCTAGACTGTAATCTGAAAGCCTGGGCTCGGGCAACTTTTAAATGAAAACTCCTCTGCGAGGAGGCGGAGGGGGGGAGGGAACAAGTGGCTTGCCTCTTCCCACAATTTCTCAAGGAGCGCATGAGTGTGGAGGTGATGTCTCTCTTCTTTTTCTGGGTATTTGGCTTCTGAGTACGTGAGAAGGTGTTTGAAAATGTGTGAGCATATATGTGTGCGAGGATGTGAGTGTGTGGTGGTATGGTAGAGTGTGTTAGGATGGGGGAAGATGTGTGTGTGTGTGTGTGTGTGTGTGTGGCTGGACACAGGTGGGGAGGCCCCCTCTTTGTGTTTATTTTTGCCTCTGAGCCTGTGAGTACACGGTGTAGGAAATGGCAGAGAATGTGTTCTCAAGTGCAGATGTGTGTGTGCAGGTGCCTATGGGAAAATTCGTGGGCTTGTAAATACGTGTGGGATCAGAGAATGCATATTTATGTGTCTCATCTGAGAAAGCATTCCTCCTGGGCCTCACCTCTGAATTCCCCCGGGGCCGGGAGCAGTTTCTTTTTTCTTTTCTTTCTTCCTTTTTTTTTTTTTTTTAATTTTTATTTATTTATTCTGAGAGAGAGCGAGTGAGCAAGCAGGGGAGGTGTAGAGAGAGGAAGAGAGAGAGAGAATCCCAAGCAGGCATCAGCGCAGAGCCCGAGGTGGGGCTCGAACTCATGAACCGTGAGATCACGACCTGAGCCGAAACCAAGAGTTGGATGCTTCACCGACTGAGCCATCCAGGCGCCCCAGGAACAGTTCCTTTTAATGCCTCCAGTGGCCTGACTACACTGCTGCTCGTCCCTGAAAACCATCCTAGCCCTCCGGCTTTCCCCTGTGCCCCCGGGGAGGAGGAAAGGCCCTTGATTTGTCTACTCTGGAGAACCCTGTCCTTCCCCAAGCCCTGGCAAGGTTCCATCCAGACGGTTCCTCTCTAAAGGATGATGTGCCTGTGGGCAGGGGCCCTGGCTAGATCTCAGCCTCCGGGGGAGGCCTCTGGGTGTCACTCAGCAAGTGGATGTTCCGCTTGCCAAAGCTGTGGCATTAGACACAGAGGCCCACGCAGGTGAGGACAGCTTCCTCCCCGCCCCTCCCCCAGCAAAGCGTCCCCCCACCCTCCCCGAATCCCCATGGATTTCTCATTTGAAGTCAATCAGCCTTGAAATCCCTGCCAGTGCCTGCAGGGTAATTATGGGGCTGGTAATCAATGCCAGACTCTCAGCTGCCCTGGGTGGGAACGGCACAGTTTCCCTGGACTCCAGAAAACACTGGAAGTGGTAGTAACAGCCGGGATTGGGAGGGTCTGGCCTGGAAATAGCCTCCGGCTCGGATGGGGAGGAGTTGGGAAGGAGGGAGGTTGGCGTTGGAGCTGCTTCCCAGCAAGGCCTGGGGGCAGAGGGTGGCTGCGGCAACAGAGAGGACAGGCATTTCCCTACCCTGTGACTGGGGGAAGCGTGGGGCACTGTGGGAAGGGCTGCGTGTGGAGGCAAGGACGGCACAGGTACCAAATTAGCATCAGCCCCTGAAATGTCTGAGATCGGGACCTCTGCCCTTCTGAGTTCTGTCCCCCGTGAAGCTACCTGGGCCCTGATTACTTTGGTAAGTGACAGTGATGGGGGTGGGTAGAGCGGCCGCAGCTGTGGTGAGGGGTGACGGTGGCGTCAGGAATAGGAGGCTGTAACAGGTGACTTGAGGAAAGTGGGGAAGGGGGGTGGGGATGGTTATGGCGGAGCTGGAAGAACTGGTGGTGTTGGCGGGGCGGGGGGGGGGGGGAGGACACTGTGCTGAAACTGATGATGCTGGCTGTTGGTGGCGATGGCGACCGTGGCGGGGTATGGGAAGTGTGACAATGGCAGTGAGATCGTGGTGAGGGAGAGGGTACCCAAGGGTGGTGACAACTTTTGAAGAAGGAACCAGAGGCGGGGGTGTGTGCACACGACTGGACACGACCCACAGGAATGGGGTGAGGAGACGGGGGCCCTGAAGAAGGGGGCGGTGCCTGCCGGTGATGGCCAGGTGGAGAGGGTTTGAACCGAGAGAGCTGTCCCTAGCGTCGGCAGTGTGCTAAGGTGCCAGGGGCTCAAGTCAGGCAGAGAGCCGCCGATTCAGCAGCCAAGGGATTTTTTTGGGCCCCCTTGTGGCATGAAAGTCAGGAAGGTGGAGCTTGGATCCTAGAGAAATAGCTCAACTGGAATCAGGAGCCCAAGCAGAGAGCCGGGTAGGTGATCGGAGGATAAGCCGCGATTCTAAAGGCCAGTGGTGTAGATGCCAGTCTGAGAAGGGGTGAAAATGTCCCCCGGCCTTGGGGACTTGCCAGGATTTAGGTCCTGGCATCCCGTATAGCTCCTGCCCTGGTGCTTTGGGTTCTGCCAGCCTTCATACCCTTTGTTCCTCCAGAGAACTTTATCATCAAGGTCAGATCAGTGACCAAGCACCTGGGTGTCTCTTTGCTGCCGAAACAGACTCAGAACCCAGTGTCCTAGAGGAGGCTGAGGGTGCTACACAATCACTGTATGAAAGCCCCAGACTCTGGCTTGGGCTCACATCTGCTTTCCCTTTTGCGGCATTGTCCTGTGATGAAGAGTTTAGGGTTGAGGATGCAAACAGACCGCGTTCAAGTCCTAGACCTGTCCCTTCCTACTTGTGTGACCTTGGATAACGTCCTTGACTCCGTCTCCTTTCCTGTAAAATGGGAGTGGTGTTACCAGCGTCCCAGATTGCTGTGAGGAGTGCGTGGCAGAGACTGAGGTGGCCCCAGTAGTCCCACCCTCTTGGAGTTCCTGTTCTTGTACAGTCTCCCTCCTGTGGGCATGGGTGGGCCCTGTTCTAGCCAATAGAACCATCTTATGTCATATAATCATAGAAGCAACTATGTATGTAATACATGTGTGTATGTAATATGCATGTAATCATATACGTAATCTATGCATGTCATAATATGTATGTATGTAATCTACGTATGTACTATAATCAGAGAAGTAACTTCTGTCCGTTAGAAACAACACTTACTTCATCAAAGCCAGCAGGGCAGAGAGTCTCCGAGCCACGTGGGAGAGGTTTGAAGGAGGGGCAGGAGGAAGGGCAGAAGGCAAGGTACGGGGTCAATGCCAGCCTATCCAGCCTGCCAGGTGGCCACTCCTACAGCACCATTGGACCTTTGTCCCCATGCACAGCCTGACCATATCCCTCCCGTAGACGCCGGGAGGCCTTCTCTTAGGCACTGCCTCCTGAGCCTCTCTAGAGGCCACTGTACCCAGAAACAAGGCCCCCGGGTGGCCCCAGGACAAGCCTCAGTGCCCACGCTCAGAAACAGCACCTTGGGGGGCCAGTGTCAGGCTTAGGGTGATCTGTAAATCAGAGCATTTTGATGCATAAAATCTGGAAACGCAAGTCTATGAATCGTAATCGAGCATGACGAAATCTCATCAGCAGAAGTAAATATGAAATTCGAGATGACAGGGAGAGGCACAGATGTGTTCCCGAGTTCCCGCCCCCCCCCCCCCTCAGCTCCTGCTCCTAGTGCTACCCCCAGATTTATTCTCTGCACACACCAAATTAACCTCAGGTGCCTCTGATGGCTCAGCTCAGCCACCACATCCCTCTCTCCACCTTTCTGTCCCTTTAGGAGCCGGGACGTTTTCCCCCACCTGATGCCTCTGTGACAGGAGCCAGGTCAACTTTGCTGTTCATTTGGGCCTAGACCGTTGGCTGGGAAAGAGCTGGTAACAGTGGGCATTTATTTACGAAAAGGCCTGTGCTGAATGCCTTTCCTGCCCTCCCTGGAGGGTTGTCTCCACCAGCTTTCTGCTCCTCCTCCCAGAAGGCCCATCCCAACCAGGACGGGCTCCTGCACAGCGATGGCCCTCTAACCCTTACTGTCACCCCCCGAGGGCCTGCATGAGCACCCCAGAGAGCCAGAGGACGGCTTAAAACCATGTTGCCCAGAGTGTGTTCTGTTGAGCGTGTTTGGGGAAAAGTGGGTGTGGACAAATAAGCTTGGGCAGTGCTGGTTAAACCAAGGCAGGCAGGTTTCCTTCTCGCAGGCCTTCTCTGAGCCTTTACTGTCCTAATCTGAAATGTAAAGTTCCAGGACGGGGCTGGGGCAGACAGGCTTTCACAAACTTACTTGGCCATCGGCAACATTCTATCCACAGCCCATCCCAGCATCTCCTCGGGCGAGTATTCCCTTTAGATAATGTTCATAGAAGACCGTGAGGCCCATTCCCTGATTGTAGGGCCATCTGGGTCCCAAGCAGGAGCCCAGGTTGGGGGTAGGCAGGGGTGTCTCAGCCTTCTGACCTCTGAAAGAGCAGTGACTGTAAGTCTATGGCAGGTTGGGAAGGGGATGGGCCAGGGGGTGGCTTGCCTCAAGGGGGATCTGTCTGTAGAGAGGCTGACCATTTATCAGAGTGAGTCACCAGTGTGTGAGTGCATGTGCACGTGTGTATGTGTGCATGCACGGACATACATGTGTGTGAGCCAGTTATGATGGTAATTCAGCACCTCCAAAGTGCAGGCCTGGCATGGCACCGGGCCTGGGGCAGAGAGTACAGACCTCGTCTTGGGAAACTCCTCTTCAGGTGGGTGAGCTGAAATCCCAAGGCTGACAAAGTCCTCGGACTAATGGAGGAAGCACTTCTGGCCTTGCCGGGGCCCCAGTCTTCCTTATAGGAATCTGCAATTCCACGGGGAAGAAAACAGCCCACAGAAGGAACACATTCGTGGAGCACATGAAGATGCAACCCTGCACACAATCAGTGTGCACACAAGGCTTAACATGTATCTATGCACACATGCTACGGTGGGCAGAATTCTAAGATGGCCTCCAAACCTTGTATGATCTCCTCTTCTTAAGTATGGGTGGGACCTGCGAGTATGGTGGGTACTACACCCCGTGACCAGGTTATGTTTTATGGCAAAAGTGAAGGGATTTTCCAGATGTAATTAAGGTCCCTAATCAGTTGACTGTGTTAATAGGAAAGGTGGGCCTGACCTAATCAGTTGAGGCCATAAATGAAGGTCTAGAGGTCAGAGAGAGAGAGAGAGAGAGAGAGAGATTCTTCTGCAGACTTTGCAAAAGCATGCTGCCACGAGCTCGACAGCTACAAGGAAAGGCATTCTGCCAACAACCACATGAACTTGGAAGACGACCCTGCACCTCAGATGAATTCGCAGCCCAGGCCAACCCCTTGGATGCAGCCTTGTGAGACCATCTGCAGAGGATCGGCTGGGCTGTGCCTGAATTCCTGACCCATGGGAAGTATGAGATAATACTTGGGTGCTGTTTTCAGCTGCCAAATTTGTGGCAATTTGTGGTATTGCTATGCAGCTTTCAAAACTAATACACAAACTCTCCGTTCAGTGAAGGTACATATACCCAGAGACATCCATCCATACAGAGACGCACCTATACGCAGACATATAAATATTCACGCCTCTCCATTTTCAGGTACACTGTGCTCACAGATGTAAAAACATATTTATATGCATAAACATATATACATACACAAGCACATACACATTCTTAGTTATACACACACACACACACACACACACACACACACACATTTGCATCCATAAACACAGAGGTAGGCTTGTACACAATCTATACAGTCACATTTATGTGAACATTCAGACGCAGTAGATGCATATGCACACACATAACAGTGAAGAACATTATAAAATACTTTCTATGTGCCAGGCACTGGTCTAAGTTCCTCGTACATATAAACCCATTTCAATACTTCCACAGATATAGAGGAGCATATAGATGCTGATCTTCCTGCCATGGAACTTCTGTAAAATACCACACCACTGTATACTACAGGGGCCCAAAGTGAAGACGTTTCTCAGCTGGAGCAATTTCTCAGGGCGGATTCTGGTGGAGCGTTTTCCCTCTCCCTAAGTGCCTGGTAGGTAAGTTAAGACCTTCCACTCCTTTCCCCTGCCCAGGGAGGGGCCCAGAAGTCACTCCCACTCTCTCCACTAGGTGGTGCTAGACCAGCATCTTTGGGTTTGATGGGCAGACTCCTGGCAGGCGCTGGGGAGCCGAGCTTAAGTCCTGGTTGAGGAAAGACAGACAGGAGAAAGAAAAAAACTCCTGGCCACAACATCCCAATCTCCATCTGTTCCCTTTCTGTCCAACATAGCCAATATGTTCCGGGACCAGTGGTGCCCTCCTCGGCTGGGGGCTTGGGTGACCGTGCTGGTAGGTCCTGGCCTTGCCTAACACCCTGCTGAGGACAACCAGACATCTAAGCCCCTGGTTGTTTCTCATCTCAAGACTTCCTTCCTTCCTTCCTTCCTTCCTTCCTTCCTTCCTTCCTTCCTCCCTCACATCCTCCCTCTCTCTCTCTCTCTTTTTCTTTCTTCTTTCTTTCTTTCTTTCTTTCTTTCTTTCTTTCTTTCTTTCTTTCTTTCTTTCCTTTCTTTCTTCTTTTAATGTTTATTTATTTTTGAGAGAGAGAGAGAGAGAGAGAGAGAGAGCATGAGTAGAGGAGGAGCAGAGAGAGAGGGAGACACAGAATCCGAAGCAGGCTCCAGGCTCTGAGTGTCAGCACAGAGCCCGACGCGGGGTTCGAACTCATGAGCCTTGAGACGTGACCTGAGCAGAAGTCAGACACACAACCGACTGAGTCACCCAGGCACCCCAAAACTCTACTCATTTATTTAACAAACACTATGCACCATTTATTTTGATCTAGGCACTGTCCCACGTTCTTACAAATATTAACACATGGAATCCTCATAACAACCCTATGATGTAGGTACTCTTACCATGTCATTTACCGATGAGGAAACTGAGGCACAGAGAGGTTATGTGACTTGCCCAAACTCACAGAGCTAGCAAATGGCGGGAAGAAAGGAGAGAGGGCAAGGAATCTTCACCCCATTTTAGAAATGGAGAAACTGGGTAGCCCAGCACAAAGGCTAAAGAGGCAGTGGAGGGATCTGACCTTGAACTCAGAACTCAAGTCCAGTGCTGGGCTTTTTTTTCCTGAACCCTGAATTGCATGAAGATTAAAGCTGAGGCTGTAGCTGAGTGGGGGGACTGTGACAGTAGCAGAAGAGAGCTTTCTTTACATGTTCCAGTGACCCCTCACTAGGGATCTGGAGTCCAGGAAGCAACTTCCTGGCCAAGAAGTGCTCTTTTCAGGAATTTCATGTGGATTCTGCATAAAGGCATAAAAGGTAGGGCCAGCTCCCAGCTGAGGCCCAGCCGCGGGTGAGTCTATAGACTCAGACGCTGGAACGGGCCTTTTACAAGATACACAACCCATTCTACACTCAATTGCGTCCCATAAATCAGGTTAACCTTTTCAACGCAGCTCGGAGAAAATTAATTACTCATATCGGAGCACATGACCTTTTTCCCGGGCAGGATGAGCCGAGCTGCTCCTAAGCACTGGGCTCCCTGTTCTCTACACTGCGGCATCCCAGCCGTTAGGAACCTACCCAGCAGCCCAAGCATTCAACCAAGGACAGCCAGTTACTTACATGTTTCCCAGGGGTGACCATGCTGGGTGACTCAGCGCCCCTTCTAGTGACCAGGTCCTTCACAATGGGCTATTTGGGGCTGATGATAGGGAAGGAGAACCGCCCCTGTCCTTCTTGCAAGCCCTGGCTTGGCTGAGCAGGGGGAGGGAAGGAAGGAAGGAAGGAAGGAAGGAAGGAAGGAAGGAAGGAAGGAAGGAAGGAAGAAGCATTTGAGGATTCTACATTCCCTTCTGGGGAGAGTTTTTCTAGTCTGAGAGGACCTCCATTGGGATCAGATAGTAAGTTTCCCACTCAGGGAACCCCCTGGCCTCACCCCACACTCTGACACCATCCAATCTGCTCATCAACATCTGACTAATTGACCATCCTACCGTCCAAGCAATCTCACCCAACAATCCAAGCAAACAGACATTCACCACCCACCTAAGGAGCCAGTAGGCAACCGGGCAGAAAGTTTGTATCGAATTCTTGCTTTGTGCAGCCCTGGGGGAATGCAAGTGAAAAAGAGGACACGGGTCCTATCCTCCAGAGGCTTATGGTTTAGTTGGGGACACAGCACTTCAAGGAGGGGACAAGACAGCGCAGAATTATTGAAGATGTGAGGACAGGCACTGGATGAATTGTGGAACTTTCTGTTCTTCTAGGGGTTGGTTAGTGTATTTATTTTCAGTGCCTCTAATTGTCAGCTGCTGGCAACAAGGAGCAGGCCATTCAGTCACCCGGAGTTTCCTCTTGACCATTATCCCAACCACACATGTGTGTCCTGTGGTGAAGACAGGGTCCTCCTGGCTTTCGAGTTGGACAAACTTTCCATTTGAATCCTGGCTCTGCCTTTAATTAGCTGACAGTCCTTGAGCAAGTTGCTTTACCTTGGAGCCTTCATTTTCTTGTCCAAAAAATGGGTATAATAAGACCTACCTTATAGGGATGTTGTGAGAATTAGCGAAATGATGCCTGCATAATGCTTAGTACGGCTCCCCGCACATAGTAAGTGCTCATTAAAGGTCAGCTAGGATTATTACTGTCAGCTACCAGTATGACTTCAGGCATACCAGTGAACCCAGTTCTTAACCTGAAGCTGGAGAGATCATGTGCTTTGAAGTAAGTGCCCTTGGGATACACTGAAAGTGTGTGCCAACCAGCTTGCTTTTAGGGATTCTGAGGCCAAGAGGCCTGTGTTATGTTTTAGAGGAAAAATGGTGGAGCGGCCTGGACTGATGTGTTTGTGCTCCTGACCGTGGGTGGGACCCAGAGTCTCACTGTCCTCGCTTCACTAAAGGAAGGACATTCAGTGACTGGATCTGAATGTAAGAAACCTTTCGTCCCGTTCCCCCACGTTGTGGAGATCTAGATGTCACAGGATCACCTGCCTGGGGGAACACCGGCGTTTATACGCACACTGCTGTCTGTGGCCCCAGCCTGGGGGATTCCTTAGATGGTGATGTGTAGGAGGATGGGGCCAGGGAGAGGGGACATGGCAGCAGGGGCTGGCCTGCTCGGGGTGCCGGGTGGTGAACGCAGACCCCGGAGAGGCAGACAGGGGACAGTGGTGCTGCTGGGGGCGGGGCGGGGGGTTGGGGCAGAGTCCCAGACTGCCACTAACCTGGGGTTTGGTGGGCGGCAGAGGGTGCAGACCTAATCAGAAACTAAAGGTGCTCTTGGGGAAGAGGTTTGTAACGTGGGCTACGCCCAGGTCCCGTCGTCAGCCCTAGGTGATCTCATGGGTCCCCATGGCTTCCATGTCACAACCATTTTGATGGTTTCTTCATGGGCGGACCTACTCTATTAGGCAGCCTGGGCCGCCATAACAAAACAACAGAAGTGGTTCAAACGACAGACATTTATTCTCTCACCGCTTTGGAGGCTGCAAGTCCAAGATCGGGATTCTGACCAATTTGGTTCTGGGGAGGGCTCTCTTCCTGGCTCGCAGGTTGTCACCTTCCAGCTGTGTCATCATATGGCCATTCCTTGGTACATCTGTGCAGAGAGAGAGCAAGCATATAGCTCTCTGATGTCCCTTCTTATAAGGGCACTGATCTTACCAGATGAGGGCCGACCCTTATGACCTTGTTAACCTTAATTACTTCCTTGGAGGCCTGTCTCCATATGCAGCCACACTGGGGGTTAGGGCTCCAATATACCTTTGGGGGGAACACTTAGCACCCACTGACATCTGCATTCTTAAGTTGCAGGTCTGTACATCCAGGTGCCAGCAGGACTCCTTAGCTGGCTGATTGGGTACCTCACTCTCCTGGCCTGGCACCGAACTTCTTCCCTTAGACCTTTAATCTGGGGACGGCTGGGCATACCCAAGGGGTATTGGCAACCAGGTTTCTATGTGACTCCGCCCTTAGCCATTGCTGATTAGACCAGAGGTGGACAATTGACACTAGCTTGGCCTCTCAGGTGTTCTCTTTCCAGGTCTTAGAAGGGATTGATGCTGGTCAGTCCGGGCTGGTCTTTGGAACTGAGGCACTTTAAGCTCAGGAGTGGTGGGGTAGCCATCTGTGGTTAGCCATGTGCATGGAGAAGCTGAAAGAGAAGAAGGAAGTGGAGATACAGAGAAGATGACAAAGAGAGAAGGTTCTGGGTTCCTATCAGCTTTGCAGTCCTTCTGCGGTTGGGCTCTGGGCCTGCCCTCGGGCTTCACGAGACACCCTTGTATCCTTATAACATCCTGCTTTTAAAAATCGTACGCTTGGGGCACCTGGGTGGCTCAGTAGGTTAAGCGTCTGACTCTCCGTTCTGACTCAGGTCGTGATCTCATGGTTCATGGGTTCAAGCCCTGTGTTGGGCTCCATGCCTTCACCCCTGCTGCCCTGCCCCTCCCTGGCAGATAGACACATCCCCACACGCAGCCACGGGCTCTCTTTCTCTAGCTCTCTGTCACATACACGCTGATATATATACAGCCATGCTCTCTCTTGCACAAACACACCCACAGACACCCTGACATATGTATAAAAGCCCAGAGACACACACACACAGACATACGTCAACATCTATAACTTTGTGGGTTCACACAAAGTCTAAGAACGCCTCCAGACACAAGGACACGCAATGACCCAGAAACACACAAGCACAGACATATAAACACACACACTTCTAAAGGCAGATAACAGATACATATACAGAGTCACAGACGCTCACAGATATATGCAGAGAGGTATGCAGGCACTCATCGCCATGCAGAGGCAGCCACGTGAGCGTGAGGACACAGGTGCAGACGCCCCGGGCACGTACGTGTGCAACACAGCCCCACAGCTCCGTGCAGACAGGCCCCTGGGCCTCAGGGGGGCTGGGCTGGGCAGAGAATGTCTGTGTAGGCTGGACCCTCAGATGCTGCTGTCTAGTGGACCTTCTCACTCAGCAACTGGGGAAAGAATTATCCAGGGAGCAGGGGGAGGTGACTCTCTCCTGTGCACCAGTCTCGACGAGGCACGGGGGGCTGCGGTGCACGGGCTCCTGGGAACAGAGAGGGAGACTGCTCCATGAGAGGGATGGCTGTGACATGTGCTAGGGCAAGACCAGGCCTGAGGAGGGGGCAGGGCAGGGGCAGGTGGGGGGCAGCAGAACCTTGTCCCCCAGGGGAGGGACTGGGAAGCTGGGCTCCCACTGTCCGCTGCTATAGGTCATGCTTCGCTTTCACTGGCTTGAACCGGGGCACAGGGATCCCAGGGACCTTCTTGCGGCTGTGGCCTTCCCAAGCTCCAGCCCGTAACTGGGAGCCCTTGGCCTGGTCCTGGTGTCATGGCTATGACTGCATATGTGTGCGTGCATGCGTACAGCATGTAGGTGCACGCACAGACCACACGTACGCACACATGGGCGTGCGTGTAGATGCGCGTGCGTGGACCCAGTCTGTCCACGCTGGTGCGCGTGTGGAGCTTGTCATGAGAGTGCCGAAATCCGAGCTGTCCCCACCGCCACCGCCTCTCCACGTGCCTCAGCCTGGGGCCGCTCCAGATGTTGTTCCAACATTCCTCATTCACTGCAGAAAATCAAACAAACAAATGAAAAATTCACGCCATTGTTATCCAGGGATGCCCCCAAGCTGCCGCTGCCGCTTCTAGCCCGCTCAGCTGGAGCAGATGGTGAAGCCTCTGGGGCTCACCTTGTGTCTTGGCACCCGGGTAGACAGGACCCCAGGGGGTTGGCGGGAGGCAGGCTGCTGTGGGTTGGGTCCCGATGTGACCACAGGGAGCTCTCGGGGCTCCAGAGGAGTGTCCGGCTCTCCTACCCAGCCCCCCATCCCAAGAGTCCCCCAGGGTGTGTGACCCAGGGCAGGAGGGCAGGGGAAAGCCGAGGCCCTGCGTATGCGTCGGGCACCTGGCATACAGTGGGTGTTCACTAAATGCTGTCAATTGAGCTTTATATACAAGAAGGAGGAAGGCCGGGGGGCTTCTCAGCCTTTGACAGAGCAGGAAACTGAGCCTCAGAGGACTTAGTTGCCTTTCTGAGGTGCCTTTCTGATCCCGGTTCTTCCCAGCAACCCCCGTGGCAACATCAGACTCCTGTCCGTAATTAAGTTCCCGTTTTCCAGGGTGAGAAGCGTTCTGATCCCGAGAAATGACAATGGCTTCTCATTACCCAGCCAGTTTCATTGTTTGTGGGATTTTCTCATTTGAATTCTTCCCCCAGAATCAGAGTAATTTTATATGGAGATGCAGAAAAGAGCATGAGAGCAATAATCACCAGCGGTCTTGGTCATGCCTCTCCCACCTGCTCCCGCCTCGAACAACAGTCTGGGAACTGGGGTGACCTGGGCCGGTGGGCCAAAGCCTCAGAGAGGTGGCAGAAAGTGCTGGAAGCGGGTAGAAGTGTTCGGGGGGGTCTTGGGAAGAGACTCTGACCCGAGAGCTGAGGAGGGTTGTCCCAGCCCTGAGGCTTTGGACAGGCATCGCCTGAAACCTGGCTGTGTGTGCACAAGCGTGTGTCGGCAGGGAGGCGAGCGACTGGGTGAGGTGTCCCTGCTGTGTGTCCGTGACCGGGCCTGCGGATGTGAGGCTCCGTGCGCGGCTACGCGGACGCTCGTGTCCGCGTGTGAGTGACTATGGCTGTGGGTGCGTCACCACCTGTGTGACGAAGCACGGGTTGTCACGTACCTGTGGCTTCGCAGGTCTGTGTGCGTGCGTATCTGTGAGTGTGTGGGCCGGGGGACCACGCTGTTCTCCACGCCTATGTCTGCGTGGCCCCGCGTGTCTAGGTGTAGCTGTGGGTGCGAGCCCAAGTGTGTGTGCGTGTGCCTGTCCCCGGGCACCCGTGTGGGACCGCTGGTGTGAGTTTGCTGAGAAGCCACACTCTTACTGAGGCAGGGTGGGGCTGGTGGAATTCGCCTGTGGTTGACGCTCATTTCTGACGTCAGGCACTTTGTTTTTCCATAAGAGGCATTTGAAACATGATTTTTGAGCATTGGTGTTGTGGATACAGTGAGGAAGGAGACAGGCAAAGACCCTGTACTCGGAGCTGATAATTACGTAGAGAAGGCAGAGAGGAGACACGTAATTAGCCTAACAGTCACATCATCGTAAGTTTTGGTGGTTGCTGTGAAGGCCAAGAGCTCAGGGCTGTGTAAGACCGACATAAGGCTCCTCATGTAGCCTGGGGGTCAAGGCTGAGGGGTGGGGGGCTTCTCTGAGGAAGTGACATTTAGGCTGAGGCCTAAAGGGCCGGTAGGAACTAGCCAGGCTAAGGGGTGGTGGGATGGGCATGGGGAGGAAGGGTGTTACAGGCAGAGGGAACAGTATGTGCAAAGACTCTGATGTATGACTGAGCGAGTTCCTTGGAGAAACTGTAAGAAGGCCAGGGACAGGGGTGCACATAAAAGGAGGCGGGAAAAGCAGCAGGCACCAGAGCTTGGAGGCCTTCCAGACCTTGGTAAAGGCTTTAGACTTTATCCTATAAGCAACAGAAGGCAGGGAAGTTCTGATGTGATCATGGCTGCCATACTGACCTGATTGTCAGGCTCTAAAGAGAGGATGCAGAGAAACTGGAAGGGAGGCCGACGCAGTGGTCCAGGCAGAGGATGGCTTGGCCCGGGAAGTGAGAGGGGTGGACGTGGAGGGAAGTGGAGAGATTCGTGTAAGTGAGGGCAGGAGAGGGAGGGGGAGGCTGGCAGCCGAGATGATGTTGTGGGCTGGGTGGGTGGATGGAAGGCGCACGCGTGGAGGGCGGGGGACTGAACGTCCCAATGGGACACGTTGGGGTTGAGATGCTTGTGGGACACGGGGGTGGAGAGGTCCAGGAGGCAGTTGTGGATAAAAGCCTGGAGTTCAGGAAGGTTTACGCTGGGGATAGGGATTATGGCGAGTGGAAGCCGGGACCTGGAGGAAGACCAACTGGGGTGAGCAGATTGGGGGACACGGGGTGATTTTCTTTGCCTTGGTGGCAGAGTCTACAGTTTAGGGGACAGGTGAATGTAGCACTTCAGATTCCAGACTCTGTTTCTGGGTGTGTACCCAAGAGTCAAAGGCAGGGACTCGAACAGATTATTTGAATATCTATGTTTACCACAGCATTATTCACTGTAGCCAAAAGGTGGAAACAACCCATATGTCCATCAATGGATGGACGGGTAAACCGAGTGAGTCTATCCAGACAATGGCGTATTATTCTGCCTCCAAAAGGAAGGAAATTCTGACACATGATACAACACAGATGAACTCTGAGAACACTATCCGAGGTGAAGTCAGCCAGACACAAAAGGGCATATACTGTGTGATTCCACTTAAGAAGTCAGATTCAGAGGGACGGAAAATAGAACAGAGCTGAGCAGGGGCTGGTGGGGAGGGGGGGGGTGGTTGCTGGTGCGTAATGGGTGTGGAGTCTGGTTTGGCAAGACAGAAAGAGCTCTGTGGATGGAGGGTGGGGGCTGCATAAAAGGGTGAGTGTACTTAACGCTATTGGATTATACACTTAAAAACGGGTTGTAACTGATATGTATGTTTTGCCACAATTAAAAAAAAATGATTTATTTTTGAGGGAGAGAGTGCAAGTGGGGGAGGGGCAAAAGGAGAGGGCAACAGAAGACCCAAAGCAGCCTCCGAGGTGACAGCAGCGAACCTGATGCGGGGCTTGAACTCACAAACCGTGAGATCATGGCCTGAGCCGAAGTCAGACGCTCAACAGACTGAGCCACCCGGGTGCCCCTGTTTTACCACAATTTTAAAAAGGTCCTAGACTCCAGAGCCAGCCAGACTGCTGAGTTTGAATCCCCACTCTCTGATTTAAAAGCTGTGTGACTCTGGGCAAGTTGCTGAACCTCTCTGGGACTCAGTTATCTCATTTATAAAATGGATACCATAATATGCCTCTCTAGAGGGTTGTTGAGGGGATCAAATGAGTTTATATATGTGATGTGATAAGAACACTGGTCCATACTTTGTGTGGTTATCACTATCTTTATCAGTAGCAGACCGGACCCTAGGTCCTGGGGGCTCTTGGTCAAGAGCCTGTGAAGTTGGGCTGGTGCCTTGGGGCAGGCGGGAGGGACCAGACTTGCTTCTGCTCTTGTGCCTAGGCCGTGTTGTGCACCATCACAGGCCTATGACTGAACGGAGCTCCCTGGGGCCTGTGTGGTGGGGCAGAGGGAACCCTGGGGGGAATCCAAATCTAAGAAGCTAGAGGAGGAAGGCGGCCTCATGGGAAGACAGGATGGATGAGGCCCACCCACGATGTGGAGGACAGTCTGCTTTACTCAAGTCCGCAGATTTAGATGTTAATCTCATCCAAAAACATCTTCGCAGAAACATCCAGAATAATGCTTGAATAGCCGTCTGGGCACCCCGTGGCCCAGCCAAGTTGGCACACAAAATTAGCCATCGCGGGAACCGATTGCCTCTTGACTGGGGACATACAAGGACACTCAGGAGGCCCCCCTGCATCCTCTTGGCCACTCCTTGATCCATTTCCCACCAAGAACCACAGAGCTCTCTCTGAGCATGGATCTGATCGTGCCACTCCCCTCTGCTCTAGGGATAAATATCGCATTGTAATTATTACTTACAAGGCCCGGCTTGCCTCTGCCTGTTTACCAGTTCTCCTGCTCGTCTGCCTGTGCCTCAGACTTGCTCTCTGCTCTCAGCCGTATTGGCCTTCCGTGTGCTCGCTGTGCCTTCTCTCATCTTTGAAGATGCTGGCTCTGAGTTTTTGGGAGCATCCCCCCACCCCTTACCCAGAGCTCTTGACTCCCATGTCCCACAGGCTACCCTCACTTGTCTCTTCTGCCTCTGGGTCAGGCCTCGGGCTGAGGACACTCAGGTAGGTTAGATGTGGGCCAGGACAAGGCAAAGGGACAGAGTGAGACAGGATGGACAAGACACTGTGAGAGCAAAAAACTATGGGGGTGGGAGGGGAGGGAACATGTCTGATCCCCCAAAACTCTTCCCCCAGAGGGAATCTGATTTGGTCAGATTTAGGATGCTGGGTCCTGTTTGCCAGCAGACAGGGAGGCCATGCTGTCACTCAGCTTGTCCTTATGGTGGGACCAGAAGCTGAGCCAAGAGTGTCGGTGTTAAGGGGTGGCATTGCGGGCCTTGAACTCCTCACAACCTCCATTAGCATTTCTCCTCCAAAACGGCATGAAATAAAATTTGAAACGAGAACAGTATTCTTTTTTAAAATTTTTTTATTTATTTTTGAGAGAGACAGAGACAGGCTGCAAGCAGAGGGAGGGGCAGAGAGAGAGGGAGATGCAGAATCCGAAGCAGCCTCCAGGCTCCGAGCTGTCAGCACAGAGCCCAACGCGGGGTTCAAACCCACAAACCGTGAGATCATGACCTGAGCTGAAGTCGATTGCTTAACCGACTGAGCCACCCAGGCGCCCCTGAGAACAGTGTACTTGTAATTCAAAGGCACCTTTATTAAGACAAGTCCCCCAGCCGCCTCTTCTGATTGGGTTGCCAACCCTAAGCCCATAGAGAAATTTCTGGAACCAAGGCTGCAATCAGGCCTTAGGCCTCGTTCTCTTTTCAAATGATTCTAGAGTTTCCACTGCTCTGGGGTTGGCCACTGTTTTCGTTATCTATCACTGTGTAACAAGTGGCCCTGAAACTTAGTGGCCTCAATGATCTTACGGTCTCTGTGGGCCATGGACTTGGGAGCGGCTTAGCTGGTGTGGCTCTGGGCCAAGGTCTCTCATGTGGCTGTAATCAGGATGTCTGCTGGGGCTGCAGTGATCCGGAAGCTTGACTGGGGCTCGAGGAGCTATTTCCCTGGTGCTGTGCTCACATGACTGTGGGTGGGAGGCCACAATTTCTCACCTGCTGTTGGTAGGAGGTCTTGGTTTCTGGCCACCTAAGTGTCTCTGTGTGCTGCCATGTGTTCTCACGACATGGCAGTTAACTTCTCCCAGAATGAGTACTTTAAGACAGAATGGGCAAGGAGGAGGCCACTGTGCCTTTATGACTTAGTCTCTGGGCCGTGTCACTTTTGCTTTATTCTGTGCATTAGAAGCAAATGGCTAAGCCCAGCCATACTCAAGGGGTGGGGATTTAGGCTCCATCCAATTCCACAGCCACTAATGGGTGATAAGGTTTGGATTTAGGGTTGTGGGCAGGAATTATGCCCGAGGCACACCAGACGCTGACCCAGCTAATAATAAGGGGCTTTTTGTTGTTGTTATTCCTTGCGTGTGTAACTCAAAGAGGAGGGATAATTAGCAGAACAAAATACAGGCATTCCTGGATTCTCCAGTCAAATACCACTAACTACACTAAATCAGAACTTCATTGGGGCGCCTGGGTGAATCAGTCGGTTAAATGTCTGACCTCGGCTCAGGTCATGATCTCACGGTTTGTGAGTTCGAGCCCCACGTCGGGCTCTGTGCTGACAGCTCAGAGCCTGGAGCCTGCTTCGGATTCTGTGTCTCCCTCTCTCTCTCTGCCCCTCTCCTGCTCGCTCTCTGTCTCTCAAAAATAAATAAACGTTAAAAAAAAAAAAAAGAACTTCATTTAGAATTCTAATAATGACTAACCTTGCCTGGGTGAGGTGGATGGAGAGAATGAGGGGGGCAGGCTTCACATAAGAGAGAACACGTTGACATTGGGTTTTGAAGGATGGATAGGAGTTCACGAGGAAGACGATTTGTGAGAAAAGTGGAACAGAGCAGAAAAAAAGCAGGTCAGGGAGTCAGAATGAAAGAGGTTCGAATCCTGGCTCAGTTGCTGGTTGTGTGAGCTTCAGCAAGTCAGGTCCGCTCTTTCCGTTTTTTGTTTTGTACCTATAAATGAGGGAGAAGAAAGCAAATAATGCTCCAGGGTTATTATAAGGGCTGTGAGGTGCGTGGCAGACCACAGGTGTGCAATAAGTGGTAAGCAAAAATTCGCTTCGAAAGGTCTGAGACCTGAAAGGGCCTGCGGTGTTCAGAGCATGCAGGGGAAATTCTGCAGGCTCGGTGACGTTCATAGGATTTTAGTTGTTTTCTCTCTCTTGCTCCAGCCCAGCCCAGTTCACTGCACTCATTGACTCGACCAGCCAATAATGATTAATTGTAAATGGGAGAATCTGGGTCCCAGCCAGGCTCAGTCCTGAGGCTGTACTGGGAGAGCAGGCGAGGGGGCAGGGCCCGTGGAGTCCCCCCTGCCACCGTTTCCAGGTCAGTTCCTTGGGCAGTGGGCTTTAAGCAGATGGAGAGATAGATGAATGTTGTCTGAGGGGTCTTCCTACCGGTTCCCAGTCGCCTGCTCTGCTGCCTCTGGGGACATTAGCATTCTGCAGGCAGCTGTTTAGGTGTAAGATCAATGCATTACATGTGTCGCCAGAAGGACCAGTAAACAAAGGGCGAGGTAGGTAAGTTGGAGGAGAAATTGGCAGGGTCTGCTGGGCGGGTCTGTGCTGACTCAGCATCAGCTTCCCTCCCTGGCTCAATGCAACTCCGTGGTGTGGCCAGGGGGTTGTGGGGAGCGGCCACGACTTGGGCTTTTCATGCTAGCTGGTTCTAGGTCTTGGGGGGGGGGCACAAAGCAGAAAGAGCCGGAAGTTCTGTTGCTCCGGCTTCATGCTACTCATGCAACTTTTTTGGGTCCTGTCTTGTCACTATCTGAAGCCTCCATCGGACTTCCCTGTACTGGGTCTCTGACTGCGGGACAAAGCAGGAAGCTCATCAGAAAGGGGGCTGGAGACCTGAGCTGGGATCGCAGCTCTCCTTGGGTGACCTCAGGTGCATCACTTCACCTCTCTGTGCCTCAGTTTCCTCATCTGTGAAATGGGGGTCCCAGGCTGCCAGGGCTGGGCCGGCTCGGATGGCCTAACGGCTGTGGATGAGCCGTGGCCACTGTGTGGGGACAGGACCTCAAAGGGAGGATGGGAGTCTCTGTCCTCCCTAGAATCCTTGGGAAGATTTAAATCCTCTCTGGTGTGATGGGCCCTTTCCCGTCAGGGTAGGATCTGGAGTCTTTGGCTTCTCCCCGTCAAGCCCTTGTTGCTTCAAGCCCTGTGACTGCACAAGTTGTGAAAGTGTGGTCCTCGGGCCGGCAGCACGAGCGACATCACCAGGGAGGGTGTTAGAAATGGAAGTTCTCGGGCTCCATTCCAGACTTGGTGAATCAAACTCAAGGGGTGGCCCAACCCTCTGGGTGATCCCGATGTCGGGGACATTGGAGGATCAGTGTTCCAAGGCACTATCCCCTCCACAGGGCGCCCCCTCCCACTCACTCCCCCCCCTCCATCCCAGCTGGAGGCCCCGTGGAGGGAGGGAGGCTGGCAAGACCGACAGGGAGTCTCTGCTACAGAGAGAACCCTGGAGGGGGCGTCTCTCCCCTCTGCCTGTAGCTCAAGACATCCCGGAACCTCACCAGTGGGGCTGATGCCAGGGTATTTGAATAGCTCATTAGCTCTGCTCTGGGCTTCGATCCCTCTTAATTAGTTTTGCAAAAGATATTCATTAAAAAAACCTCATTACAAGTCAAGCACAGGTCCTCGCTAAGTTTGCGGGCGTGGGTATACGGGGGTGCGTCTTTGTCCTTCGAGTGCCTGTGAGCCAGCGGGCTGGTGCACTCAGGTGTCAGTGAACATGGAGGTGTGGGAGTGTCCGGGCGTGGAGAAGCACCTTTGCCGGGGTGTTGCATCGGTGTGTCGGTGCTCACACATCCATTTCTCCTCCAGGGGTCCCCCGTGAAGCAGATTATTCCTCCCCTCTTTATAAGTCATTATTAATACTGGGCCCACGTTGCAGGGAAACATGCACACGTTTCCAAGCCACATCTATCCTGGTTGTTTTGCTTTCTTTGCGCCCCCGGTTCTGGGTTCCAGGCACGACGATGGCCGATGAAAGACCTGTTCCGGCCAGCTGAGCAGCCAGGGGGAGACAACAGTCCAATGTGAGAATTTGAAGAGGCTGCTGGATGCCCTCTCCCACCCGTGTGCTGTGTCCTGATGCCTGAAGCCACAGCCTAGGTGGCTGCTCCTTGGGATTGTAGCCCCTCAGGTTTCCCGCCCCAGAAGGCTCAGCCAGCGACAGGGCTGCCTGTGGGGTTGGGAGAGAAGGCCAGCTTTGGGGTGAGGGACTGGGGCGTGTCCTGAGATGCTTAGGCCGAGTCTGGGGGGCACTCTCCCGCCCCCTCCCACCCTGTCCCTATTTCCCTACTGCATTCCTTGCTGTGAGCATCCCCATTTGGAGCCAAGTAAATTTATGGCATAATCCTGCATGGAAATGCACGGAAATGCTGCCAATTACCATCAAGCCGAGAGAGGCTGCAGCCCTGACGCCCGCCTCGGTCTGCTGTCTGTCGGCTCTCAGCCTTCCAGAAACCACAGGGAGCTAGAAGCCAGCCAGGACGGCCCAGATTGGCGGAGTGGGGCCATTTGTATAAAACTCTTTATTCCACTCACCTGGCCTTGAAGGTTTGTGGCAAGAGCGGCTCCTTCGCATCAAACCTGAGCAAACCGGGGAGATGTCATTGCCTGAGTCTCAGCAAAGCCGACAGCTGATGGGATTTCTCTAACTGAGATCAGTTCATCAAACTTGGGTAGAGCTGAGCCACTGGAAGACGGGGAGATCTGATATAATCGCGTCTGCTTAAAATGCAAAGGCTCATCGAGATTTTTGGAAGCACTGTAAGGAGAGTCTCACTGAAGCCAGGAGGAGCGTTTAGCAGGCTCTGAGATGGAGCTGGGAGAGGAAAGCGAGCAAGGACCTGCTCTGGGTGGGGGTGGGGGTGGGAGTGGGGGAGGGCGGCAGGGGAGGGTGGAGCCCCCTGTCTCTGCTTGGCCTCTTGCTGCACTGAGACCAACAAAGGAGTAATGACGCCTACTCTGTGCAGCACACCCAAGACCAGCCTCCTGGGACTGGGGTGGAGGCATCGTGAGCCACAGCCCTGCTCTTGAAAACCTCATAGTTTAATGGAGGAGGCAGACAGAGAGGAGGCAACCTGGGACCTGTTCCTGAGTAGGGTCTTTTGCCAGAGGCTCAAGGTGCTGATAAGAGAACAAGGCGGGAGACCATCACTGTAAAGCACTCAGGTCCTGGAGTCAGTTGGGGCCGGGTTCGAACTCCTGTCTCACGACCTGTTCACCCACGGTGTGTCCTTGGGTGTTGCATCCTCTAACCCCTCCGAGCCTCACTCTCTTCATCTGCGGAATGGCTGTAACAATTCCTACTTCTCAGGGAATCGTGAGGATTGCCGAGATCCCGTATATAAAATGCTTAGCGTCGGGCTTGGTGTTGTAGTAAGTGCCCCACAGTGGAGCTGGCATCCGACTGGGAGGACCTGGGAAGGCTTCTGGGAGGAGGTGGGGACACCAGTGAGGACTTGAAGGATGGGAAGGACTTCAGCTGGTGGAAGGGGCAAGGGAGTGGCCCATATTTGTGAGGAGAGAGATAGCTGGCTCTCTGCTCGCTGCTGTCTCCCCTGTCCCCCCAGCTCTCCTAGAGGCAGGGGGGAGGTCTGGGCCAGGAGTGGTGGGGGCTTGTCTCAGTACAGCAGCTGTCCTATCCCCCCGCCCTCACTGCATCAGGGCCCCCGTCTAGCCCTCCCCTCGCTCATCTTGCTGCCCCTCCCCAGTGAGTATTTAGCAGTCCTCCTGAGATGCGCTTAGCGGGGACCAATTTCCTGCCATCAGTCAGGACTGGTGGCGTTTGTAGGACAGTGTGGAGGCCTGGGAGTGGGGAGGTGGGGGGAGGAGGGAACACGTGGTGGCTTCCTTCTGGGACCGAGTGCTTGGGGCCGCCCTCCCCTGGCTGCCATCTGTCCTTCAGGTCTGTCTGCCCCCCACCCCTCTGGCTGGGGTTCCACTATGGTAAGGATGGAGGAGGAAGAGGAGTCTGGTTTGGGGGGCGGGGGGGAGGGGAGGGAGGCGCCAGGACTGGGCTGGCTTTGGGCCTGCAGCTGGCCACTGCTGACAGCCTCCTCCAGGAAGCTTACCTGGATGCAGTCAGGCCTTCTCTCTGGGTCAGCAGGAGTCATACCTGGGTCTGCACTGCCCCGTCAATTCCCTGTTTCCTTAGCTAGACACAGAGCTACGATTTATTGAACACTATTATATGCCAGGCCCTGGGCCAAGTGCTTGATGTATATTAGCTCATTTAATTCTTTATCAACCTGGGGAGACAGTCATGATCAAAATTACCCCAATTTTTTAAGGAAATGGGTTCTGAGAGGCTGGATCATTGCATAAGGTCTTTTTTCAAATGTCCCCTCCTCAGAGAATCCTTCCCTGACCACCTATTTTATTCGGTTCCTCCCCCACCTCCACCTCTGGTCTTTTCTATTTTATCATTTGATTTTCTCCTTGTTCGTGGTTTGCAGCCCCCACTGCTGGCGAACACGAGCAGAACCTGTCTGCCTCGGTCCCCTGTGTGTCTCCAAGTGGAGAGGAACACCTACAACTGTGCATTGAACGATGACTGTTGACGCATGAAAGAATAGATGAATGAATGAATGAATGAATGAATGAACGAACGCCCCATGGCTAATAACAGCAGAGCCAGGATTCCAACCAAGAACCAGGTGCAAAACACACTACCTGCTGGCAGCCGCCCGCACCAATGCCTCCTGTCACTGTCCAAGCAGCTTGTGGAGGGAGGGGTCATCACCCGGAGTAGACGTCTTGGGTCTGGAGTCCCAGCAGACCACGCTCAGCGTGATTGCTGCTCCGGCATGAACGGCATTAAGTCCAAGATGCTAACATTCGGCCCCCAGCCCCTGTTGTAGTTAGAGGATAGGGAAATCAGTTTTGAGTTGCTGGGGCAGAGACAGGTGGCTGGGTGGCTGGGGGAGGAGGGGCGACTTTCTTTGCATTTATGGACTGGGCTTCTCACCTCTTCCGGGCCAGAGGAGGCAGACATGGCTGGATCTGCTCTCTAAACGGAGCCCAGCTAGGGTGGCGGGGGGCCCCTGCAGGGCTGGGCGCTGCTCCCTGTGCTCAGACCTGTATTAGGATTTGGGGCAGTCTATTTGTCTGGGAATGACAGGGACGGGGAGAAGGGCTTGCGGAGATGAGTGGCAGGAGAGATAAGCCTGATGTGTGACTTTCTGATGCTTGGTTGGTTTGAAAATAAGTCCTGGGCCCAGATACAGGATTGACAGGGGGATCAGAGAGGGCCGTTTGCTTTCTGCCTTCTGACTTTGAAAAGGGCCCAAGAGTCAGGAGACTGGGTCCTAATGCTGGAGGGGGGCGGGGCTGTGCCACAGGTCACCTTGGCCAGGCTACAGGGGAAGGTCGGGTGCCCAAGGCCGGTGCGTTCTGGAATCAGCCCCAGGGACTCGAAGTTTCTGGGATTTTGCCTTTGTTCCTGTTGTGGGAAGAAGGCTGAGTGCTTGGAGCTCACAGACAGAAGGGCCGTGAAGGCACTGGCCATCTTCTCCGTGCATTTCCAGACCTACTCTCGGCCCTCTTCCCCTGTCTTGTGCTGCAGAGGGCTTCTCAGTGTAGACGTTTCAACAGGCTCCTTTGTCCTTGGGCTGGGTGGCTGGGTCAGTGGACAGTGTTTGGGGGTAGGCTAAACCCTCTATGAGGCCACAGCTCCGGCCACGCGGCCCTGTCCCTACAAGTGTGCCTGCGGTTCCTACACCACCGCTTACTGATTTCCCTACATCCTGCCCCACCTCTGTATACAGCCTCTTCACTAATTTTTATTTATTTTTTAAAATGTTTATTTATTTTGAGAGAGAGAGAGAGAGAGAACGCGAGTGCTAGCTGGGGAGGGGCAGAGAGAGAGAGGGAGAGAGAGAGAATCCCAAGCAGGCTCTGTGCTGTCAGCACAGAGCCTGACACGGGGCTTGAACTCACGAACCATGAGATCATGACCTGGGCTGGAATGAAGAGTCGGACGCTTAACCGACGGAGCCACCCAGGGACCCCTAACTTTTGTTTAATTTAACTGTGACATCTCTTTCCTGCTGGGATCCTGACTGATATATCCTGACCACAAAAAGGATCTTATCTCTCGTTTCAATAGCGTTCGGAAGAAACAGACCCCGGGACACCACCTCTTCTAGCCTCTGACTGCCTTCCAACCTCCTCTGCGGTCATCTCCTCTGGGACCATCTTCCTGGCCATGCTGTGCTTCCAGAACTGGTCAACACCTTTTTTTTGTGGTTAGCTCCCTATTGCCGACCAACTGTGAGCTCCCAGATTCATTAGAATTATTCACAGCCTGTTCATCCTGCATCTGTGGGCTCTCCTACACCCACCTCTCACGGGGCTTCTATTTCGACCAAGATGATGTGGCTCTGAAGGGTGTGGACTCCTTCTGTAAACTGGCGGGGGAGAAGTGTGAGGGTGCCAGGCATCTCCTGACAATGCAAAACCAGCACCGGCAGCCGTGCCCTCTTCCAGGATGTGGGGAAGCCATCCAAGATGAGTAGGGTACAACTCGGGACACCATGGAAGCCACTTCGGCCCTGGAGGAGACCCTGAACCCAGTCTCTTTGTTTGGGATCGCATGCCCTGGTTCTGCCCACACAGACCCCCATCTATATGACTCCCTAGAGAGCTGTTCCTGGATGAGGAGGCGAAACTCACCAAGAAGGTGGGTGACCACCTGGCTAACCTCAGGCTGGGCTGGGCGAGTGTCTCAATGAAAGCTTAGTCTCAAGCATGACTAGGAGGCTGGCAGCCTTTGAGGGGGGCCCTCTGTATATTCTGGGTGTTTGGGCTTCTGCCCGAGCCTCTCCTCCAGCACTAGGCAGCTTTCATACCCATCCTGGACCCTCTCCCAAGCTGTGGACCAAAGGGAAATCATAAAGCTTTTTGCAAAACAGCCACAACAAAAAGGGGCTCCCATGGATATTCCCCAAGGTGGCTGTCAGTGTGGGAATAATGGAAAGGTGCTTGTTGTCTGGGTTTCCCAAGGCTCTTTCCTGCCTATGCAAGTTGGGCCAACCTAGGGGCAGAGAGAAAGCTACGCTCCTCGGGGTCAAAGGACGTGAGTGGCAGATTCTGCTCTGCCTTCCCCTCCTCTCTTCTCAGGGCCTCAGGTTTCTCATCTGTAAAGTGGGTGTGGTGATAACTGTGTGGCCAGCAGGTGCCAGTTACTATATTAAGGGCTGTATATACAGGATATCGTTAGTTTTCCTCCGAAGCCCTATGAGGTGGCTTCTCTTAGCATCCCTGTTTGGTAGATGGGAAAACTGAGCCTCAGAGAGGTGAAGTGCCTTGCTCAAGGTCAAAGTCTGACCATGGTAGCCTGCAGTTCAAACCCAGGTCTCTGTGTGCTCTTAATCCCAGTGTCCTCTCTGCCCCCCGCGTCCCCCCCCTCCCCCACCTTCTTGGGGAGTTTGAGACCCAGTCCTGCAGCAAGACCTTGCAATTGGCAAAGGGCAGTTTTCATGATGCCTGCTACTCAGCATGGGGACAGGCCTGGGTGGTGGGGCTGACTCTCCTTCCCTTCCCTGTCACTCCCAAGAGAGTTGGGCACAACTCGCTTCTGGAGAATGTCACAGCACCACCCCCCACCCCATTTCTCACCTGGGCAGAGATACTGTTTTTCCTTGCTTTGCACGGCGAGAGATTGATGACACTGACGGCCCCAAGTAATCACCTACTTGCATCCACACTGCTGTCCTGCAACTTTTTAGCACCTTCCTACGGTGGCTGTGGACTTGGCCGTGCCATTGACTTTGATCGATGAGACAGTAGCCAACTTGGCGCGAGTGGTAGTTGGAAAAAGTGTTCTCTTGGACCCCTGCCAGTGCCAGAAGAGCGATCTAGAGCTAGCCTGCTGGGAGATGAGAAACCATGTGGGGCAGAGCTGGGCCATCTCAGGCAAGGTCTTCCTCGACCAGCCAGTGTCCAATGGGTCAAAGATACGTGAACCAGGTGGGATCAGCCAAGCCCAGACTCATAAGAAATAATAAATGATTCTTTTTCTTTTTAAGCCACTGGGACCCTGGAGGTTTCTTCCTTTGAGGCGTCTCTTTCTCTACCAAGTTAGGCAACTTCTGGGCTTTCAGGCCTGGGGAGGTGAGGACGGGGGTAGGTGGGTTTCTGTGCATACCCGATGCATGGATAACATTCTTCCAGCTCCTCAGAGCCCTCGTCCCTGGGCTACTCCGCATCTTTTCTCTGAGGGTTTCCCCTGGCTCCCCAAGTCCCTAGACAAACACGAGTGGGGTTCTCTTTCTGGCTGTTTCATAAGAAGCCGAATGTGCCACAGAAGGCATGAGCCCAAAGCGGTGTGGTCCAGGGCCTTTCCACGGCCATCCCCACCCTACAATCCCATTGGAAAAGGGAGAAGGGCACCGAGGCCCTCCGTGTCCTTGGGTATAAAACCAAAGTGGTCCCCAGGTTATTTTCCTTCCCTACCCCAACCAGGTCATTCTCGGTGCTGTGAGCTGCAGGCAGGAACCCAGAACTCACTTATTTCACTGCTGGGGGCACTACCTTATTATTCATGGGGGAACTCTGGGGACAAGCTGTAGGCAGATCATGGCCCTCCGAAACCACTGGATTAGAGGCTTGGAAGGCAGGGGCCACGTCTGATTCATCCCTGTATCCCATGCCGAGCACAGGGTGGTAACGTGCATTTTTTTTTTAAATTTTTTTTTCAACGTTTATTTATTTTTTTGGGGACAGAGAGAGACAGAGCATGAACGGGGGAGGGGCAGAGAGAGAGGGAGACACAGAATGGGAAACAGGCTCCAGGCTCCGAGCCATCAGCCCAGAGCCCGCCGCGGGGCTCGAACTCCCGGACCGCGAGATCGTGACCTGGCTGAAGTCGGACGCTTAACCGACTGCGCCACCCAGGCGCCCCGGTAACGTGCATTTTACTGCCACTAACTCAGCCGGTGTAGCAAATGGCCCCCAACCAATTTCTCTCTTTGCTCCTCCCTTTCCTCCTTTCTTTTCCAGGCTGCTGCTGTTCCTACAGCTCTCAGCCACTGGCTCTTGTCTCCAAGATAAAGCACTGGAGGCCTCCCCTGTCCTCCAGCTGCTCCCTGGTTCCCTTCTTCAAGAATTCTGTTGGGCTCTTCCGGAGCCCCTGCCCCTCTCGGGACCTTTCCCTGTTGCGCCGCCATTCAGGCTCCAGGGCTCCTTCTTTTGTTCACAGATGGTACCATGTGATCCACACACTCCTGTGCTTTGTTTTGTCCCTTTACACTATTTTTGGAGAGCATCCCTTAGCAAGACAGAGAGAGCTCCTCATTCTTCTTTATTTTTTTGAGATATAATTCACATACCATAATATGCACCCTTTTAAAGAGTACAATTCAGTGATTTTTAATATAGTCACAACGTTGTGCAACCGTCACCACTGTCTGATTCTGGAACATTCCCATCACCCCAAAGGAAACCCCTTACCCATTAGCAGCCACTCCCTATTCTCTACGCCCGTCCCCCTTCCCCACCCCACCCCCTGCCCCGCCTCTAACAACCACTCATTTATTTTTTCTTTATGGAAATTGCCTATTCTGGACGTTTGTTACACATGGAACCATATGACATGTAGCCTTTTGTGTCTGGATTCTTTCAAGGCTCATCCATGTTATAGCCTTTGTCAGGACTTGACTCCCTTTCGTTGCTGAATAATATTCCGTAGTCTAGATATACCATATTGTGTTATCCATTCATCTGATGATGGACGTTTGGTTTGTTTCTACTTCTGGCTGTGCTGAATGGTGCTGCTATGAACACATGTATCCAAGCTGTTGTGTGGACACAGGTCTTCTATTTTCCTGGGTATGTCCTTAGGAGTGGAATTGCTCTCTCTCCATCTTCACTTTTTTAATGGCCGTCTAGTATGTCATGGCTGCATATAACCACAATTTATTGAAGCAATCACCAGCTGATTCAGTCTCTCCCTCCTTTTCTTTAGTATTTCAGACAATGATATGAGGAATAATCTTGTATATTCACCAGTTCACACACAACCGTGTGTATCATTTCGTATAATTCCCGGAAGTGTAATTGCTGTGCCGAGGGGCACACGCATTTGCAATTTTGACAGATGTTGCCAAATTGCCTTCCCCCCACTCCAGACTGTGCCAATGGCAATATCTTAGGTGTCGATTCCCTCCCGATCCCCAACACAGCGTGCTAGCAGGCTTTTTGATCTTTGCCAATCTGGTCAGTAAGAGGTGGATTAGGGTAGTTTTATTTTGTGTTTTCTTATTAGGGGTGAGGGTAGGCGTCTTTTCAAATGTTTAAGAACTATATTTTCACTGCTGTGAACTATCTTTGTATTCTTTGTCCATTTTTCTGTTGTGCTGTTGGTCTTTTTCTTATTGATTTGTAAGAGCTCTTTATATAAGTAGGAAGTCAACACCCTACCTGTATTCAGCACCAGGTATTACTCCCAGTTTGTTGTTTTCTGATTTTGCCAATAGGTGACTTTTTCCATGAAGAGGGTTTCTATTTTTACATGGCCAATTTATCCGTGTTTTTCTGTTTGGCTTCTGGGTATCTTGTCAAAGGTCTTTCCTACATTAAGATTTTTAAAAAAAACTCCCTCGTGGTTTCTTCCAGTCCACTTATTATTTCATTAAAAATGTTTAATCCTGGGGCGCCTGGGTGGCGCAGTCGGTTAAGCGTCCGACTTCAGCCAGGTCACGATCTCACGGTCCGTGGGTTTGAGCCCCGCGTCGGGCTCTGGGCTGATGGCTCAGAGCCTGGAGCCTGTTTCCGATTCTGTGTCTCCCTCTCTCTCTGCCCCTCCCCCGTTCATGCTCTGTCTCTCTCTGTCCCAGAAATTAAAAAAAAAAAAAAATGTTTAATCCTCTGGTCCATCTGGAATTTATTTCAGTATAGGTGTGAAGATTCATTTCTAATGGGCCTAATTTAATATTTTGTCAATGGCTTCCCAATTGTCCCAATATTATTGAATAGTCCTCAGTGACTTAAATCCTGCCTTCATCACAGACTAAGTGCTCACATGTTTTTGGATTTACCTTCGTGATTTTTTAATTCTGTTCCATTGGTGTGGTTGTCCACTCAGGAGCCGCTACCACATTAATCTAATTATTGCAGCTCTAGAATGAATTTAAATAACTGGATGGGCTACTAGCTTCCCCTCATTATGCTTCTTTTCAGTGTTCCTGGTTATTTTGCATGCTCAGTCTTCCAAATGAACTTCAGGCTCGCCTCATTTCATTAAAAATTACCAATGGTATTTTCATGGAAACATACACATATTACAGATTAACTAAGGGAGAACTGGTACAGCTTTATGATGTCAGTCCTTCCTATCCAAGAACATGGTATGCCTTTCCATTTGTTCAAGTCCTCTTTTGGGTTCTTCAGTGGCATGTTAGGGTTTTCTTTATGGTTTTTTTTGCACACTCCTTAACATTTTATCTTTTTCATTGTAATTGTAAATATCATATGTTCTTCCATTATATGCCCTCATTGGTTGCCATTTTTAAGAGAGAAGGCCATTGATATTTGTGTATCAATTTTGTAGCTGGCCACATTATTGAAGTTCTTTATTGTTGGTCATAGTTTGCCAGTTGATTCTCTTCGGTATATCAGGCATATATTCATGTCTTCTGCAAATAATGATTATTTTGCCTACCGTTTTCTAATTTCATATAGTTAAGTAGTTTCTGTTATTGAATTGCATCAGCTTGTACCAAGATAACAAAGTCAGGTAATAATGAAGATACTGGGTGTCCTGACCTTCTTCCCGACTTTAATGGGCATGCTTTTAAAATTTCCTCATTTAGGGTTAAGATGGATATATTTTTATCATGTTGAGAGGTATCTATTTGTTCTTATTTCCCTAAGAATTAAAACAAAAATTTTTTTTAACGTTTTATTTATTTTTGAGACAGGGAGAGACAGAGCATGAACAGGGGAGGGTCAGAGAGAGAGGGAGACACAGAATCTGAAGCAGGCTCCAGGCTCTGAGCTGTCAGCACAGAGCCCAACGCGGGACTTGAACTCATGGACCACGAGATCATGACCTGAGCCGAAGTCGGCCGCTTAATTGACTGAGCCACCCAGGCTCCCCTCCCTAAGAATTTTTAAAAAATTAAGAATGGTTGCTGATTTATGCAGGTAATTTATGCTTAGATTCCCCAATGTTGTAAGTTATGTTATTAGATGTCCTGACACCTACCACCTAGCATTACTTAAACCCTACTCGATCTGATCACGATATGTTATTCTTTTTCTGATGTATTGTTCTGCTGGATTCTGTATGCTATTGTTTTATTTAGAATTGTTGCAGGGAAATTCAGAAGTGAGACTGGCCGTTGTTTTTCTCCTCTTTGAGTGGATATTGGTATGACTGCTAGAGCTATACTCACTTCATAAAAAACAAAAACACAAAACTAGAAACGTTTCTTCTTTTTCTATGCCCTGGATTAGGGAGAAATCGATCCCTCATCCATCCATTAAAGATCTGGTTGAATTCGAGGGGGCCCACCTCAGCCTCCTGCTGGCCCCTGGGAAGAGGGTCTTGGGGACACAGATGATTCTATGCCTCTCTAGATGGTCCAGCAGAACAAGTTCGGTGGGGCTGACCAATGGTTCAGAGGGGCAGACTCTGGGTCCCCAGGGTGATACCCTCCCTCCTACCATCCCGGATCTCTATGCCGGGCACCCTTGTATGATTGATTGGGTAGGTGTGTGGATCCTGAGGAAAGGCTTAGAAAAGAAGAGCACTTCTTCAATAACAAACTACTTCTTCAGCATAGATAGGTGCCGTAGGCTTTCCTGAAGGGTTAAGGCTTTGCTGGGTCTGTTGAAACAAAAGGGTCACTTGATTTTTTTTTTTTTTAATTTTTTTAAAGGTTTATTTATTTATTTTTTTTTTAAATTTTTTTTTTTTCAACGTTTATTTATTTTTGGGACAGAGAGAGACAGAGCATGAACGGGGGAGGGGCAGAGAGAGAGGGAGACACAGAATCGGAAACAGGCTCCAGGCTCTGAGCCATCCGCCCAGAGCCTGACGCGGGGCTCGAACTCACAGACCGCGAGATCGTGACCTGGCTGAAGTCAGACGTTTAACCGACTGCGCCACCCAGGCGCCCCTAAAGGTTTATTTATTTTTGACACAGAGAGAGAGACAGAGCATGAGTGGGGGAGGGGCAGAGAGAGAGAGGGAGAGAGAATCTGAAACAGGCTCCAGGCTCCGAGCTGTCAGCACAGGGCCCAACGCGGGGCTCGAACTCCCAGACCGTGAGATCATGACCTGAGCGAAGTCGGGCGCTCAACCGACTGAGCCACCCAGGCACCCCAAAGGATCACTTGATTTAAAGTACCATTGGGGCGCCTGGGTGGCTCAGTTGGTTGAGTGTTGGACTCTTGATCTCGGGTTCTGGCCCTGTGCTGGGTGTGGAGCCTACCTTAAATAAGTAAGTAAGTAAGTAAGTAAGTAAATAAATAAATAAATAAATAAATAAAACACTGTTTCTATACAGTGTGAAAGTAATGATTTTTAAAAAATTGATATACTGGGAATCAGCATGGAAGTTTTAGGAATGCAAAAGAGGTCATCTTGCAAATAGGGAGTGGTTAGGTAGGGTTTCCTTGCCCATCTGGCCCCGCTCCTTTCCTGGTGACCTCAGGCTTGGCGAAGAGACTTAGGTGTGCTTAGTTATGCTGGTTCTATAGAAGCAAAACTGAGTCATAACCCACGAGAAATGCTGACAGGACCTCTATCAGGATAAGGGCGTGTAGGTCCTTTTGAAATAAAGATAAACCTTTCTAAGTGGAAAAAAAGGAAAAAGCAAAGCCGGGTGGGCGGACGTAACCTGGCAGGAAAAGGGCTGGATTTGGAAGGGGTGTGGTGGCTGCTGAGGTTGGGCTGGCTCCAGGCAGCCCTCCTCATCTCTCCCTGCTCTCAGGGCCTGCCAGAGAGGAGCATCTCTAGGCCGTGTGTGTGTGTGTGTGTGTGTGTGTGTGTGTGTGTGTGTGTGTGTGAGGCTGGGTAGCTGGGCTATCCACACCCATCCTCCACGGTGGCGGTCAGTCTGCTCTTTCTGCCTCTGGGTCTCCAGTGGTCCTGGTGCTTCTGCCGGTCCCTGTCACCTCTCCTGCTTCAGCGCTTTGTGACCAGCAGTGGTTGGGCAGTGTTTGCTTATTTCTGTGCGCCCGCCAAGGACGCTTCTTGCCGACACTCCATAAACACTACTTTATAAGCGGCAGGTCCTTCTCCCCCCTCCCGCTCCCACCCCTTCAGGCCTGCTGGCACGTTTAATTTCCAGCCCTGGTATTTCTCCCCAGCCCGTGACAACCTCAGGTGGAAGCAATTTCACCGTCTTGTAACTCACCGGGTCATTATAATTAGTATCCGGGCACCCGGGGCGAGGGCGGAAGGAAGGAAAGAAGGGTTGATCCAGCCAGGCGGAGAGCAGCCGCTGGGGGCTGGAGTGCCCCTTCCTCCCGCTTCAGCTTGGAACTCAGATTTTTCTCAGAGATCTGATTCTGCCTCCCCTCCCTCTGTGTGCGTAGGGTGAGGTGGGGTGGGGAGTTACGGAATGCTAAGCCCGGCCCTGGGTTCACACAGAGGAGAGGCACCTGACCTGAGGGAGGGACCCAAGAGCCCACATCTGAGGTCAGGGTGGGGTGAGGGCCCTGGAGGGAGAGGAGGGACCATACCTTACCCAACCCTTTGTCCCAAGGGCCTGGCATCCCAGCATGCCGCCCTTCCCTGCCTCTTACCCTTCAGTCTCAGAGCCAGAGCTCATCAGAGCTGGTGGCCCACCTGGGCACCACCCCAGGCACAGCCAGGAGTGCATGTGACTCCAACAGAAGTAGCTAGGTGGGGGAACAGGACCTAGCAGGAAGCAAAATTTCTCATCTGTTTGGTGACGGCTTTTTGGTTGCGAACAATGCAAACAGACTTAAGCAAGAAAGGGAGTTTATGATCGGGGTGTTGGGCCATCTCAGAGTTAACCAGAGGAGAACTAGCAGCTTTGGGAAGTCAGGACCAAGGTAGCCCAGAGGATCCTGGAAGTTGGAAGAGGTGGGTGTTCTCCCCAGGGAGCAGTTCATGTGTTCATCAGCTCATGCAGCTAATGTGACTCAAGTCCACAGCTTTCTATCTCTGTGTTTCCAAGTTAAAAAATCCCAAGTTCCTCAAAGGGGCTCATTCATTCACTTATTCATTTGTTTGTTGGTTCACTTGTTCAGTAAATATTTATTGAGCCCCCGCCCCCCACGCCCCAGCCCCGAGTGGTAGGCAGAACTCCAGCAGGGCTCACACAAAACAAAAGTGCTTCTCTTGCATCTTCCATTATGGTGGGGACAGAATCTGGATGGCTCAGTGTGGGTTAGGTGTCCACCCTGAGCCAGTCAGCTGTGGCCAGGAGGCCACGCCAAATGAGTTCTACTATAATGACCGAATAGCCCTTTAAGACACACATCAGCTCTCGGTTGACATTGCAGAAAGCAGGCAGTGGGCGTAAAAGACGCAAGGCTTCATGGAGCTTATTCTTAATCTAGGCAACAAGCCTTTGCTCTAGGCAGACTGGGCACTTTCAAGGAACATTCTATCCATGATGCATCTACCAGGCTCTCCCACTTTCAAGTGGGAGGGGCAGGGGCCTGGAGAAGGGAGACCACAGGTACAGCTTTCTCTGTGCACCAGACCTGACTCAGCCGGCAGCTCTGGGTGAAGGTTGGATCTCTCTGCCTTCTATTTTCCGTCCCTGCCCTGGCTGGAAGCTTCCATGGACAGGGATCAGCCTTGCTCTTTCTGGTGTCTTTCTGGTGTCTGGTGTCTCCCGGGAGCCAGCCCGGGGTTCAGGGCAGTCTTGGTGAGGGCTGTGACATGTCTGCACCCCCCGCCCCTCATCTTTGAGCACCCGGCATCCCTTAGGGACTGAGTCTGTCCTGTTTACTACTGCTCCCTCCATTTCACACCCAGGTAGAAAGCTCACAAGCCCCCCCCCGCCCTCCGCCCCCGGCAAACCCTCTGGATTCCCCAGCCTGAGCCCCGGGGAGACCTGGCTTAGCTGTGTTTGGTCTCAGCAGAAAGTGCCAGGGACTCCCCAGATGTTCCCAAATCAATCACTTGGGGCTTCCCACTTTAGGCTTCCCAATTCGTCAGGTCCTGGGTGACCACCCCTCCCTGGCTGGAGCCCTGTAAGGGGACCGCTTATAATAATACCATTATTCTCCTTAGCCGGGGGCAGGCTGAGCCCTCAGTGAAGCGGGCCTGCCATTAGAACCCTGCAGAAACAAAGTAATAGCCTGCACAGAAAGCCATTTGTAATGTTGCTATAATTCCCATGATTCATTAAACAGGAATGGGAAATGATAACGTTTCCCCTGGAAAAAAACTCCTCTTGGAGTCACATGCTGAGTTCACTTGGCTCAACTATTTTATTGACTAAGCATCTTGTTGTGCCGATGTGAGGAACGCACGGGCCTGGCGCCATTTAGTTTTACAGCAGCTGAAATGGAAGCAGGGGAGGGGGTCCCGCCAGGCCGGGACTTGACCTTGGAAATAGAGCCGCTGCCCTCACTCGGGTGGCCCAGTCTGGCATCTCCTGCAGGCCTGGGGCCCTCTGGGGTCCAGGGTCTATTGAATGATCCTGTCTCCAGGACCGGGAGGGGAGCAGTGTGGAAGGGCCTGTTCTGTCTGCTGAACCCCGAGGTGGCATTGCCCAGAATTGCCTGCAGCAGGACCCTTCCCCAGCCCTCTGGACACAGGTGATCTGTGACTCCCGGGTGCTTGCCCATCGCCCTGCTTCCGTTATATGGTCTTACACCCTCACCACTCAGCTCCCCAAATGGGAACCTGGGTGTCATCCTTGATGCCCCCCTTCCATCAGCCACGAGCCAGCTGTCAGCGCCCCGCCCCCCCTTCCCCCCAAACCAGGACTCTCTGGCAGAGAGACCTCCTCTCTCTCCTCTGCCACTGACAGAGTACAGACCTCACCATCTCCTGCCCGCCCAGCCATGCCCTGACTGGCTACCTATCTGTGTCTCTGCCTCCAGCCTCCCCCTCCCCAGCGAATCCTCTATAGTGACACCAGCTGATTGTTCTAGGAAGTAATTCTGACTGTCTTTATTTTGCTTGGAACCTCGGCTGGCTCCCCGTTGCCCACACGATCAATCCAGAATGTCCTTGCGTGGCACTCAGGGCCCCTTCCATGCTGGCTGTAATCCAGTCTACCTTCTCAGCTCTATCTCCAGCCCCTTTCCACCATGCATTCCAGGCTGTACCAGACCTCAGGGTCACTCAGGGTCTCCAGGGATTACACAGGGTGTCCCTGTGAGTTCACGCCTTTTCTAGGCTGTTCCCTTAGCCCGAGATGCCCTTGCTCTTCCTCCCTGGGGAAATCCTGATTTCCTCTTGCAACAAGCCGCTCCTGTGCTCCTCCCCGGCGCTCCACCTTGAGGCTCAGCCCCGGGCCTTGGAGGCCTCCCCTCCCCTTTCTCTCATACCCTGTATTCTTGTATCTGATCTGTCACCAAATCCTGTTGCCTCCATCTTCAAAACATAGCAAGAATCTGACTACTTCCCACCACCCCCGTCCCCAGCGGGCTTGTTTGGACTATTGTCGTAGCTTCATCACGGGTCTCCCTGCCTCTCTGTCCCTTTCCTCCTTCCCGGGACCTTCTGAGCATGCTCCCTCAACCTGAAATGGGGTCACAGTGCTGGCAGTAAGCGGGGGGATGTGGCTCAGACTCTGTTGCAGATTAGGTGTGCGGACTTTGGCATTTCTTCTCCGGGCACTCGGACCCTGAGCTGCGGGTCGTCCATTCTCTCCCCACCCCCTCACCCCCACCCCCCATCATCCCGTATCATTGATTCCACCCCCCTCATCTCTGGGCCCTTCTGGCTGACCTCCCACTGTCACCTGTCCCCAGCAGTTTTCCCCGTCTCCTGTCTCTGCTCACTCGTCTGTCTCTGCCTTCACAGCTGCCAGCATGAGCTTTCTAAACTCCTGTCGCTGCGTTTTTCACTCTGCACCTGTATTAGCAGGTGTTGATGTTACCTGCTGTCTAGTTAGTATCATGTATATGTCGACTGAGCTCAGGAGGGTGGGATCCGGGGACCCTCCCCAGACACTCAGTAGGTGCTCAGTAAATGCTGGTTGAACCGAGCTGACTGCCAGGTTGATCCAGTCCCTCCCCTGCTCCACAACCTTCACTGGCTCCCCAGGGTCTTGAGTGGAGAGCCTGACCTAAAGGCCCAGCCTGACCTGCCCCTGCTGACCTCTCCAGCTTCGGGTTCCAGAAACTTCACCGCACCCCCACCCCCCACCCCCAGGCCTCCATCTGATCATGCAGGAGCCTTGAGGAGCTTTGTGTGTCCCTCCCTTTCCTTGACCCTGGCAGGGCTACAGACTCAAAGCTGGCAGAGGACAGGCTAGAGGGCAGTGCGTGAAGCAGGCTGCGTGTAGGGGAGCAGGGAGCGGAAGCTACTGCAGTGAACTACTGAGAGCTCATGACCTCTCAGCATGTATGCCCAAATGCCCAGAAAACTCGGTGCCTGTTGACTCCCAGCGGGATCTGGCTGAAGAAATGCAGCCTAGGCCGTGGGCTCTGCCCATGCAGACCTCCTTGTTAGCTATGGACCCCTTCGACCTTCTCCTTGTGAAATCTAGCTCCTCCTCCAGAGTCTGGTTCTGATGCCACCTCCTCCATGAAGCCTGCCGGGATTCCCTCAGCTGGCAGGACACTTTGTCTACTCTGTGTTGTCACAACCTTTGGAACTTTCTAGTATTTGTTTCCTTTTGAAAAAAAAAACAAACCAAACCAACAAAAAAACAATGAGCACTTACTATGTTCCAGGTCCCATGCCAGGGGCCTTCTACATATTTCATCTCATTTAATATATACTTTAAAAATTAATATTTTGTTACTGTTTAACAATTTGACATATATGCAGGAAAGTACATAAAATAGAAATGTAAAACATAACAAGTAATTATAAAGCAACATCCATGTAAATACTGTCCATGTCAAGAAATAGAATTTATTTCACTGATGAGGAAACACGGGACCAGAGAGGCTGAGTGATTGTCCTCCAGTCCTCCAGTCAATAAGTGGGAAAACTAGAATTTGAACTTGAGGCCATCTGACCCAGGTTTCTATCATTCCAAAGAGGCCTCACCTATGACTGGGGTTGTCAGATTTAGCAAATGAAGATATAGAATTCCCAGCTTGTTGTGCATTTCAGATAAAGAATGCATACGTTTTAGTATAAACGTGTCCCAAATATTGTCTGAGACAAATATTGTCTGAGACATACTTATACTGCAAAGTTATTTGTGATTTGTCTGAAATTCAAATTGAATACAGGGCGTTGTGTTTTATTTGACAACCCCCATCTCTTGAGCTTTCTTATGTGATGGTCATTGTGTGTGTGGCTTTCTCCTTCTCTTTTGAGGATGCTCTTCCGTGCAGGGTAGACCTTTGCCTTGTTCCCCATATACACCCCGGGCCAGACTCAGAGGGTGCTTGGTAAGTGCCGCTTGTATGGAGTGGGGCTGTTTCTGCTGAACTTGGCCCTGCCTCCTTCCTGGGCAGACTTTGGATGTTTTAGAGAAAGGAGACGAGAGCAGCTGGGTCCCCCTCTTTTCCCACCCACCCAGCACCCCGCTCCAGCTGCTGAGAACTGAGACCCTGGCTGCCTGCTCCTGAGACCCAAGCCCACCCTGGGAGGACCGGCTGGGGTGGCAGAGCCTGGAATCCTTGACCTGGAGCACCTCAGGAGCAGGGAGAGGAAAAGCGTGTTGTTCTCCTTTTACAGATGAGGAACTGAGGTCCAGCAAGGCTAAGTGACTGCCAGAGGTAACACAGCAGGTTCGTTTGCGTTTATTTGTGTTCTAAAGGGATTTGCGTAGCTTGGTGGAAGTGGGGTTTAGAGCACACGCTTCTGAGTCCGGTTCTGTCCCATTCCCTCCCCAGCCCCGGGGACTGTGGATCCCAGCCTACAGGTCCCCTTCCTGGGGAGGGGGCGAGTCTTACGCATCAGAGGGTGGCGGCGGGGGGGGGGTGCAGAGATGGAGGTCCCCCTCACAGACATAGGTGGGGAGGGTCTGGGGACCCATGGGGCTCACCTCAGCCACAGACACTCCTGGACAGGGGCCATCCTGTCCCTCTGTGGCTTCAGAGAGGACCACGTCCGCCAGGATAAGCCAGGGGCTCTCCGTGTTTCAGGGCAGACTCCAGGCTCAGGCTGCCATTGTTTCATTGCCATTACACCTCATCAGCCGAAAGAATAAGCCATTCGTCAGCCACTGCTTACAGTGACAGTCAAGTCCTTGTCTCTTGGCTTTCCAGCTCTGCCGGAGCTGAAGACCCTAGTTGCTTATCTCTACCCCCTGCCCCTCCCCCCCGTACCTCCCCCCACCCCCCACCAGGCACAGGGCTCCAGCCCCAGTGTCCAACCCAGTCTCAGCTCCAATGTCAATGCAGACCAGCCGCATCCTGATCCTCGTCTGCCCCAGCCCCTCTCCACCCTCTGGGGTCCGAAGGCACCAGGATCTCTGGCTATAGCATTCTAAGGACCCTGGGCTCAGGCTTTGCCCTCTCTGGGTTCCTCTGATGGCACTCTGAGCCCGCATGCAGCGGCCACGCCTACAGCAGGAGAGTCCTGGGCTGTTCCCGGGAGGGCTGACCTGGGAACACCGAGACTGCGCCCGGTTGTCAGATTCACAACCTCCTCTGGGGGCTGAGGGCCCGGTCCGGGCATCCTTCTGCTGTGAGGGCCCACCCTCCTCCACAGCAATGTGCCCTTCGATATTGCTCTGGATGGCAAGTGCCTCGATGCTGTGTGTGTGTACATATGTGTAAACCTAAATATGTACGTGGACACGTACATCGGCATGGGCGTGCCCACGTGTGCCCCCGCACCTCACTGCTCAGAGCACAGCTGGGCTTGTGTCTACTCCTGGGCCCTGGCTCTAGAGTGTGCCCAGGGGTGCCTGGGTGGCTCAGTCGGTTATGCATCTGACTCAGGTCATGATCTTGCCGCTCAGAGGTTTGAGCCCCGCGTCGGGCTCTGTGCTGATGGCTCGGAGCCCGGAGCCTGCTTCGGATTCTGTGTCTCCCTCTCTCTCTGCCCCTCCCCTGCTCGCACTCTCTCTCTCTCTCTTTCTCTCTCTCAAAAATAAATGAACATTAAAAAAAAAAAATTTAGAGTGTGCCCAGAGGAGAGACCTGGGATGGGAGGGGACTCATCATGTCACATGTGTGAGGGCGGGGCAGAGGGAAGACGGCAGCCCCGTGGAGAGCTGGTCAGTGGTCACCAGCTCTGGGTATGGAGGATAGTATTGTCTACCCAGCCCTGGGTCAGGGGTCCAGAAGCAGGGCGGGTCCTGTGGCCTCCCACCCTGGCTGTCTCTGGTAACCAGAAGCCGTGAAATGAGGTGTTTCAGTTCCCTGAGCCAGAAATGGACAAACCATAGGGAGAGTGATTTGCTTTTCAGATAGAGTTGCTCCAGCTGGAGGCTTTACACCTGAGTGGCTGCTTCTCCCTTCCTCCCTGCAAAGCTGACTGGCCTGGGCAGGGCTGGGGTCCCAGCGCCCTGCTCCTCCTTAGCCTCCGAGGAAAGACAAGACAGGAGAGCACCCTGCCCCTCAGCTCCCACAGACCGGAGGCCTCGGTGGCCTCCCACGCTGTGTCCAGCAGGCCTGTCTCATGGCCTCAGCACCTTAACCTCAGCTCCCTCAGGCACCAAATATTTATTCTGCATTTCTTAAAAAAAAATTTTTTTTAACGTTTATTTATTTTTGAGACAGAGCATGAACGGGGGAGGGGCAGAGAGGGAGGGAGACACAGAATCGGAAGCAGGTTCCATGCTCTGAGCCATCAGCCCAGAGCCCGACGCAGGCTTGAACTCACGGACCGCAAGATCGTGACCTGAGTTGAAGTCGGACGCTTAACCGACTGAGCCGCCCAGGCGCCCCTATTCTGCATTTCTTTTGACTGAAGTAGCTCTCTGGGTGCTGGGGGACACGATACAAAAATCCTTGCTCACCTGCAACCATCATTCTCGAGGCGGGGATGATGAACCACAGGCATGAATAAGTAAACCAGAGAGACAAGTTCTGTGAGAAAAATGAAGCTGGGACGCAGGGCAGGGAACGTTAATTAGCGTGGTGTGGGGAGGGAGGCACATGAGCTCAGTCCTGGAGCGGGGAGTGGTGGCCCATGCGATCCCTGCGGGACAAGAGGGCCAGGCGGCTCCTGGCCGGTTCCCCCGCATCGAGGGCACATGGTGAAGGGAGACTCCTCTGTCAGGGCTTGGGTCTGGGAAGGGAGTTATAAAATCAAAGGCCTGCAGGTTTATGGTCTGGCTGCCATTTCTTGAGCCTTGTTACCGGTCAAGTTCTGTCCTAGGTGTTTCTACAGTGTAATCTCCACAGTCCCACAGAAACCACGGGAACTTGGTACTAGGATCATTCCCACTGAATAGATGAGGAAACTGAGGCTCAGGCATGTCACATGACCTTCCAAGGTGGCACAGACCACGACAGGGTCCTGATTGGAATCCAGACTGGTCAGACCCCAAGTCCCGTGCTCTTGAAACTTTAAAGTCTCTCAAAAAGGTGAAAGAAAAAAAAAAACAACCCTATTATTTATTAAGCCTAGCCCCACTCTGGGGAGATTTGAATTTAGTCCCCCAGGGTTTCCTCTGAGAGGTAGCTCCTAGGTCAGAGTTTTCTGCGTGGATGCTTCTTCCAGAATTTTCTACATCTAGAGGTTCTCTGTTTTCCATGGACCTAGGCACCCTTGGGCTGCTTGGAGTCTCCATGGGTCTACAACAATTCCCTCTAATTCATATGTTGCCATCCCAACTCCCAGTACTTCATAATGCGATTGTTTTTGGAGATAGGGTCTTTAAATGATGGTTAAGGTCAAATGAGGTTATCTAGGGTGGGCCTTAATCCAACATGACCAGTGTCCCTATAAGAAGGAGACTGAGGGGGACCCGGGGAGCTCAGTCGGTTAAGAGTCCGAATCTTGATCTCAGCTCAGGTCATGATCTCACGGTTCATGAGTTCGAGCCCTATGTCGGCCTCTGAGCTGACAGCGTGGAGCCTTGTTGGGATTCTCTCTCTCTCCCCATCTCTCTACCCCTCCCCTCCTGTCTTTCTCTCTCAATATAAATAAATAAACTTTAAAAAAACAAAAGAGAGGAGATTAAGATGCAGACCCACACACAGACAGACCATGCAAAGACACAGGGAGAAGACGGCCATCTGTAAACCCAGGAGAGAATCCTCAGAAGAACCCCCCCCCCCCCCCCGTCCCCGCTGACTCCTGGAACTCAGCCTTGCAGCCTCCAGACTGCGTGTTGCTCAAGCCCCCGCATCTGTGGTACTTTGTTATGGCTGCCCTAGCAAACGGCTATGTCCTCTTTCCCCTTTTCCAAATCCCTGCTCTGGACGGGAGAGCAATGCCTCACGGGCTCACTCTCCCCTGCCAGGAGCATGGCCAGCCTCCACCTCCTGGTGTCATGTGGCCCGAGTCCCGGGGAATAGAGGTCAAGGATATTAGCTCGCTGCAGCCACAGGCCTCACTGAGATTCCCGTCCACCGACTGCCTGTCAAAGCAACATCCCCCCCGGCAGACGCTCCAATATGCATCCATTCTGCCACGCTGCCCTGCTGACGTACAGGCATTCTGCAGCCCTGTCAGTCGGCCGTGTCGGCCGTCTGCCTTGCTTACGTTTGGCCCCAGCAAAATTCCAGAAAACTGACATTCGGAAACATAGACTTTGACGGCCGCTGCGCTCCTCCCCGGCCACGTGCCGCCACACGGACATCTCGCCCCGTGGACATCCGAGGCGCTCTGATACACGAGCCCTCCGTGGGCTGACCTTCCCCGGCGGAACGTCAGGGTCGGCCGGCCTTCTGAGTCGATCAGCCCGCAAGAGTTCTGTGCATTTAGCTCTTTCTCTGTCACTAACATGGTCCTCCAGTCTTCCCTCCACCACGCCGCTTCATTCTGCTATCCACACCCAGAACCCTTGGCGTTGACCTTGCCCCACACCACCTCCTGATCGGACCTATGACCCCCACTCACTCTCCCTTGATGTGCTCTGTTTAACCCAAATACACTGACGTATTTCAGGCTGCTCACACCATCTTCCGGGGCCGCCCTGGCCCCATCCCCACTGAGCACACAGAGGGCCCTTTACCCAAGGGAGGCCTTGCATCACTGGCCATGACCCACCGGACTGTTTCTCCTCACAACGCTCTGATACTAAATACGTGGTGCCTTCTGATACCAGCAACCAGTTCTCTGATTCGGCAACACCAGCTGGGTGTCCAACCTTTCAATTCCGTTCTGACGCTGCATTCCCAGAGTCGGCGTCAGGCCCCGCAAGACTGCCCCCCACTTCAGATGCTAGTTGCAAGTTCTGAGCTTTTTGTACTTCTGACCGACCGGCTATCGACCGGGGGCTCCCGTGACCCCTTCCTCAGGTTTGATAATTTGCTAGAAACCTTCATGAGACTCAGAAAGGCACTTCATTTACATTTACTGGTTTGCCATAAAAAATACCACTCGGGGACAGCCAAACGCGAACGGGTGCAAAGGACAAGGGGCTCGGAGCTTCCATATCCTCCCTGGGTTTGTCACCTTCCCAGTACCATGATCACCAGCCTGGAAGCTCTCCATACCCCCTTTGTTTAGGGTTTTTTATGGAGGTTTCATTATGTAGGCGTGGCTGATTAAATCCTCAGCCACTGGTGTGTACCTCCCTCTCTAGCCCCTCTTCCCCTCCCTGGAGGCCGGGAGTGGAGTTAAAAGTTCCACCTTTCTTATCACACCTTCCTCCTTCTGGCAACCAGTCCCCATCCTGTGGCTCTCTAGGGATCCCCAGCCACCAATCATCTCATTAGCATACAAAAGACACTGTTAATACCCCAGAGATGCCAGTGGTTTTAGGAGCTGCGTGCCAGGAACCGGGATAAAGACCAACTGTTTACTTTTTATTATATCACACCCATGCACATGTGTAATTTCAACAAATCCTTTTTCCCCTGAAGTAATGAATGAGTCTGTCTGTTGCCGTTGAAAGATCCCCAAGTGGTGCTGACTTCTAATATGGCCCTTAGCCTTTTCTTCTTCTCCGCACCGCCGCGACTCTGGAGTCCTGGGTTCTGAACTCAGCCGCTCCACGTGCTAGTTGTGCGACCTTGGGCAAATGCCACCCCCTCTCTGAGTCTCCCTTTCTCATCTATTACTCTTATTGATGAACCACCCCACGGGGTTGCTGTGAGCAGCCGGTAGGAGATACACGTAAAGCTCCGGGCACGGACGTGGCATACAGTCGGTGCTCAATCGGCAGGGAGGTGGTTCAGGCCCTGGAGCCAGACGTCAGCTCCCCTGCCTGGGTTTGGATCCGGGAGCCACCACTTACAGGCTGTGTGACTTTGGGAAAGTTGCTTGACATCTCTGGGCATTACAAGTAAAATGGATATCCCAATGGTATTCACCTCCCAGAATGGCTGTGAGGATTAAATGGCTTAACATAAACAGGGCTGAGAGTGCCCTGCATGCAAGTGTCAGCTATTAACGCTCATGCTGTTATTAGTTATATCCGTGTCGGATGTATCGCTAGTTACAGGTACCCAAGTGTTACCTACTCCTACTCACTGTACATCCTCTGGACGACACCGTGTCCGTGGAATCCTCCCACTCACCACCTGGTGACAGAGAAAAGGCTCTTTGTGAATCCCAGAACCGCTGTCCTGCCGTCGTAGCCCACCGCGTCGCCCCGTCCCCTCTGCCTGGCTGTTCTGCCCATTTTCACTCGGCCAGTCCCACCCGTGCTCTGATCTCGGGCCACACGCTGCTTCCTTAGGGAAGCCTCTCGGAGTTCTTGGTAAGTCAGCCCCGATACATGCGCTCAGGAGAGAGCACGTGCCTCTTGTACACAGCACTGATGATGACCGTTTTACCTCCATTTCTGTGATTATCTGATTCAAGCCTATCTCTTTCCTTCCCTTGACCATAAGCTCCCTAAGATCGCTGATATGTCTGTTTACTGCTCATCTTTTACTCCAGGGCTGACACGTCGTAGGTGCCCAGTTAATATTTGTTGAAACAGAGGAGTGAATGAATGAATGAATGAACGCCTTCCTTGTCTTCTCCAGCCCCTCTCCTCGGGGCTGCGTCGGAGCTGGGCTCCTCAGTGCATTCCTCTGTGTCACCCCCTGAGCTCCAAATCTGGGGAAGGGCGGAGAGGAGTGTTGACATGGAGTCAGGGGGACCAGGGGAGCAAGTGGCACTCGCGGGTGCACACACAGGCAGGAATCCGGGAAGGTCCCAGGATCGGTGGTTTCAGCCGTATGTGGGCAGGAGATGCTCTTAAGGGGGCGCCTCCTTGTTTCTCTTATTTCTGGGCTCCCTTCCTGTTATCCTCACCCACTTCTTGGGCTTAATCTTCCAATTTTAGACGCTTTCAAGCGCGGCTGTTTTCCTCGAAGTGTCTTCCTAACCTGTCTGGGGGTGGGAAGAGGTCTGTGGAGGCTCTGGTTCCGTTCAGTCTTGAATTGAAGTTTTGAGCATGGCCGGATGGCTCACCACCCACCACTAGCTGTTCTGTGCTTGGAGAGAAGTCGCTTCCAGAGACCCTGCAACCTGTCCCGTTGATGAGCCAGCTCGAGGTCTGACCTCAGTGTCCCTCTGGCTTGTCTGAGCCTGGGCTCTAGTCCATATATCTACCCACCTCATGGGATTGAGCCCCCACACGGGGCTTGACACGAGTCAAGGTTGTGTCTGCGGAACAAGAGGGTTTGTGCTCCAGCTCTGCCACCAGCTTTCTGACCTTGAGCAAGCCGTGCCGCCTCTCCAACCCTCAGCCCTCTGGCTTAAACTTAGTCTCTTGTGGGGCTCCATCTATGGAGAGAGTGGGCGAGGATGTTTGTAAGAGATGAATGTTGAAGCCATTTGCCTCCAGCCCCACACTCGTCTGCAGGTCCTCTGATACCTTACTGGTTTCTGCGGCACCAGCCACCTTCTCCTCCTTCTCTTCTGGGCCCGGCCCAGCCCCCACCCATGTCCTGGATCCTGCCCCCTCGCTGGTCAACTGAGCCCCCGCCCATCAGCACACAAATGTGCTATTTTGTGCACATACGTGTTTATGCTCTCCTACCTACAACACAAGCTTCCCTGACCGTGAGGGAAGTCCCTTGAACATAACACCCCCCTCTTCACCCACACGGCTCATCCTTCCTTCATAGTCAAATATCTAGAAGGAGTAGCCTAGATGTAGTTAACCCAGATTCTGGTTCTACTTGCAGCTGTATGCCTGGGGCAAGTCCCTTGACTTCTCTCTGTCTCAGTTTTCTCACCTGTAAAGTGGAGTTAATAATATTGACCTCATAGGGTTGGTAGGAGGCTTAAGTGAGAGAAATTCACATTGAGCACATAGCACAGTCTGTCGTTAGAGTCTATTGTGATTGTGGTCACTTTTTTTTTGTTGTTGTTTTTAATGTTTATTTATTTCCTGAGAGAGAGACAGGATGTGAGTGGGGGAGGGACAGAGAGAGAGGGAGACACAGAATCTGAAGCAGGCTCCAGGCTCTGAGCTGTCAGCACAGAGCCTGACGCGGGGCTTGAACTCACGAGCCTTGAAATCTTGACCTGGGCTGAGGTCGGATGCTTAACCGACTGAGCCACCCAGGTGCCCCGATTGTGGTCAGTTTTGTATCCCCATCTTCCATGATACCCTCAGGCAGCCTGGTTTCCTTCTCCAGCTGAATAAAACACTTCTCTGGCTTGAATCCCTGATGCTTTTTCAGTGGCCAGTCCCCATCTCCCTCCCCATGCACCCTCCCAACTGCCCTGCTGTGGGAATTGATCAGGGTAAGGTGGAAGGCTCCAGAAGTCCTAGAGGGAACATCAACCTGGGGACGGTAGGACAGCCCACACTGAAGGCAGGGCTGACCCACGGCTTGCCACCTCCTCGCTGCTCCATGTTCGTGGCGTGAATGAAAGGCTCTGCCAGGAGGGCTCTGAAAATGTAAAAAACAGAATTTCCATGAGCTCCAGTATGTTTGGAAATTGTGCCGGGTGTGAGGACTGGTCATTTGAAAGATGTTCAAAAGGAGTTTGGACCGACACGACAGCCCCTTGAGGGCAGGGACTGTGGGTTTTTTGACCAGCACAGAGTGGTATTCACAGCTGTTTTTGTTGAATGCACAGGAATGGGGGTGAATGTTTTCATGGACCCAGCATGCAGCCCATTCTGTGCGGTTATGACGAGGAACAGGGGAGTTAATGCTTCCTTGGGCTGAGCTCACGGCTCAGTCTCTGCAGTTCTAGGGAGGAATCTTTTTCCCTTTTAGCTTAGGCTGCCTGGCTCCTGCGTTGCACGGAGGGCTTGGTTTGATCTCTTATTTATTACAGAGAATATTCTCTGTTATGGTGGATGTAGGGGATGGAGTTTCAGAAGACTGGGTTTTCACTGCTGACTTTGCCGGCCAGCCTGCTGGGAACCCTGGCGCTTCCGATGGGCTCTCTGGTACCGCATTCACTCTCACTCATCCGTTCTTTCTTTCATGAAATGTATTAAACGCCCATCATGTGCCAGGTGCCGAGCCAGGTGGAAAAGAGGCCAGGAGAAGAAACATGGAAACTGCCATTGTTGTGCTGAATAACAGCCCCTACAGATACCAGGTTCCCAATCCCTGTGCATGTCATCTTATTTGGCAAAATGAAGTTTGCAAGTGTGACTTAGTTGAGGATCTCCAGATGGGGAGGGTAGCCTCGATTGCCCAGGTGAACCCTGCATGTAATTATGCGTCCTTCATAAGATGGAGGCAGAGGATGATTCGGCACAGACGAGGAGAAGATGATGTGGGCGGAGGTTGAAACGATGCTCTTACTCCTTGAAGACAGGGCAGGGGCCACAAGCCGAGGAATCCAGATGGCCACTAGAAGCTCAAAAAGGCAAGCAAATAGATTCTCCTCTCAGAGGCTCCGGAGGGAACCTCCCTGACAGCGCCCTGACTTTAACCCGGTGAAACTGATTCTGGACTTCTGACCTCCGGTGAAACTGATTCTGGACTTCTGACCTCCGGAAAGGTAAAGGAATAAATCCGTGTTGTTTAAACCGCTAAGTTGGTGGTCATTTGTTACAGTGTAACAGCAAGCTCACATCCCATCCAGGGGAGGAAATGACACGTTTGCCCAAGGGTGCATGCTGTAATGGGGTACCAGGAGCTGCTTGCTGAGCTAGATCTTAGAGAATGGGTACATATTTCCTGGGTGGACAGTGGTGGGCAGGGGAGGGGCCTTGGGAATGAAAAACAGCGTGTGCACACAGGCAAACTGGGATGTGAGACGCCAAGGCGTATTTACGGAGCTGTGGATGCTGGGGGCTGGATGGGAGCTCAGAGCTTAGGAGATGGGGCCGGAGCGGTGGCTGGGTCAGCCCCTGGAGGGTCTCCGCATCAGGGAGTTGAGGCTTGACCCTGCGGGCAATGGGATGTTACAGTGGTGAGTTGCATTTACGGCCCCAATTCTTGGCCCCTTCCCGTAGCCATGCCCATTACGAAGGGGCTTTGCATATCCTTAAGGGCAGAGGTTTCCCACTTCTTGATCCTAATTCAGCTGTGTGTCTTGCTTTGGGCAATAGAATGATGCAGATTGACCATGTGTCAATTCTGACCCTAGGTCTCAAGAGGCCTTCCTTGCACATTTCTGCTAGTCCGAGGGGTGGATGTGCCCCAGTGAAGCCAGACCAGAGCTGAGGCCCCCAGCTTACCTGCAGACCATGAGTGACCCCAGCCAAGGTCAACTGACCCCAGCCAACCCACAGATGCACGAGTTATAGCAGTGACAGTTATCCTAAGCCACTGAGTTGTGGGGTGATTTGCTACCCAGCAAGAGCTAGTTGCTGCACCAATAGGGGGTTCACAGGAAGAGGGTCAGATCTGCATTTTGGAAAAACGTCTTCACTATTGAAGCCCTGGAGGATGATTGGAGGAGGGGAGCCTAAAGGCGTAATCCACGGGAGAGGTGGTGAGGCTCCCCCCTCCCCCTACGGAGGCAGGAGCAGTAGAAGGAGGGGACAGATATAAGCACCATTAAGGAGGCACATTCGGCCACAAAGCTGAGTTACACATTAGACATAGGGGTTGAGAGAAGAGGAGATTTGGATAATGCCAGAATCCCTGCCAGCAGAAATTGGATTGGAATCGGGTCCATGTGTGGATGCAGTGAAATGGTACTGGCCAGCTTTATGCTCATGGTTTGCAGTGCTGTGGGTGGGACAAAGTCATCATTACAGGTCTGGGGCTGGAGTCTAGGCTGAAGTCCTGGACTAGGGGGACCGTCAGAGAATTAGTGACAGCAAATTAGGGCTGAATCAGTGAAAGTGGATGAGGGTGTTCACAGTAAGCAGAGCATAAGGTCAAGTTTTGAACCACGGGAACCCCCGCCATTTATGGAGTGGCCGGAGGAAGTGTCCCAGGGGCCGTGGAGGAGTCGTCACACGGAGAGAGGACAGCCAGGGACGAGCAGGTGTCCAGACACCCCAGAGAGGGGCCACTTGGAGGAGAGAATGGATGGTTAGCAGTGTCCCTCGCAGAATGTCACAGACAGTGAAGACCAGGGACACCAGCCAGTGGATGGTCACCACTGGCCTTGGCGAGAACAGTGTCGGAGGTAGAAGGCGGTGGCTTGCTGTGGGATCAGGAGGTGAGGGAGCGGAGACACTTGGTTAAGGAAAACCCTTTGGAGAAGCCTAATGAAGAGGGAGCAGAGAGTGGGCATGGGACGGGGGCACTGCTCTTTCTTAGGCTGGAGGGACCGGAGCATGACGTGTGGAGGGTTCGGAGCAGGAGAGGGAAATGGTCTGATTTCTCTTGTGAAAAAGAGAAGGGAGGGGCCTGCAGCGTGACTTTCAGGTTTTTGCCTGAGTAACTGGGAAGCAGGAACAGGTTTTGTGGAGGGGGGAGGTGTGGAATCATTTCGTCTTAGGGACGTTGACTTTAAAATACTTGTTAGAAATGCAAATGTAGATATCAAGGAAGCAGTTGAAAACGTGCATCTGGCGTTCAGGGGAGAGGTTTGGGCTGGAGATACAGATCCAGGAGTCGTCCTCGAACACGGAGCATTTAAATCTGCGTGAGAGACTTCCTTGGGAGAGAGCAGAGCTGAAAGTGCTGGCTCAGCGTTATCTTCTCTGTTGGCCTCCAAATGCCATAAAAGCAGGGGCCTGTCTGCCTTGTGCGTGACTGGGTGCCAGTGCCTAGAACAGTGCCTGGCATGTAGCAGGTGCCCGATGAATGCTGAGATTAAAATGAGTGTCATAGCGGTCGGTTAGGTCAAGGAAGGGAGAGGTAGGAATGTGGTGAGGGCCATCCTGTGGGCAGGAGGTTCTTGGTTCCTCGTTGCTGGGAAAGAATGATCGCGAGCCATTGCTGAGTTTCCCACCGCCAGGAATTCCTCTCCTCCCCCGGGCTCCAGACCCACATCTCGTCCACAGGAAGGCCGAGAGGCTGCTAAATCCCCTGGAGTTTCACTACGTGGATGGGCTGCCGGAGAGGGGGATGGGGTGAGCCTGGCAGGTCTGCGGGACCCCGGTGATCATGCGCGTGACTTTTGCCTTCCCTGTGTGTATAAACCCGGGGCTTGGATCCTTGCCAGGGTGGAGGTCAAGTTAGAAAAACACTTTTCCTTCTTCTTTTTCTTAAATGGTTTTTGCTTATTTGGAATTTTCTCGCCGCTCCTCTGTTCTCCACGACTTCTAGTGCTTTCTCATCCACCCAGATGGGAATTTTTCTGGGGTTTGGAGACGCATCTTAAGCTCTTCCTGTTCCTTTTCAGTTCCCTTGGCATTACTGGCGACCTTGGCAGTTCAGCGCTTTGGCGGTTCTTGTGGGTCTGTGAGGTTCTCTGCCTGGTCCCCCGCCTTCTGCACAAGCCCCCTTTAAAGTGTTTTTTTTTTTTAAGTTTATTATTTATTTTGAGAGACAGAGAGAGGGAGAATGAGCAGGGGAGGGGCAGAGAGATGGAGAGACAGAATCCCAAGGAGGATCTGCACCATGTGTGTGGACCCCGATGCGGGGCTCCATCCCATGAACTGTGAGATCATGACCTGAGCTGACATCAAGGGTTTGATGCTTAACTGACTGAGCCACCCAGGCGCCCCTGCACAAGCCCCCTTTATTTTTTATTTATTTAAATTTTTTTTAACGTTTATTTTTGAGACAGAGAGAGACAGAGCATGAACGGGGGAGGCTCAGAGAGAGAGGGAGACACAGAATCTGAAACAGGCTCCGAGCTCTGAGCTGTCAGCACAGAGCCCGACGCGGGGCTTGAACTCACAGACCGCGAGATCATGACCTGAGCTGAAGTCGGATGCTCAACCGACTGAGCCACCCAGGCACCCCTGCACAAGTCCCCTGTAAATCCAGGCTTCCCAGCGAGCTGCCTCCCTAGACACCAGCATCCTCCTTGTCCTTCTGTTCCAGAATCACTGCCAGTCCTGACTGACTGTTACATTCCCATTTCTGGAGCCATCTTCCCCTCTGCAGACCTAGACTGGGGCTCTCGTCCCTCTATGAGGAAAGGGGAGGGGCATTTGTCAGACCACGTCCTGCTTTTCCTCTTCTCTGGCCCACAGCCGCTGGTACCACCAAGCCCCTTTGTGCCTCTCCCTTCCCTGGCCATGACTTAGTGGTTAAAGTCTGTCCAGAAAAACAGTTACTTTTTAAACAATTGAAAATATTGAAAATTAAAAATTTGACCTATAACATTGTGTAAGTGTAAGGTGTATGACATATTGATTGGATACATTTATATATTTTTGTCAGTTCTTTGATCTGAGCCTGGGTTTCTTTTTCCTTCCTTCCTTCCTTCCTTCCTTTTTTAAAAAGATATTTATTTATTTTTGAGAGATAGAGCACGAGCTGGGGAGAAGCAGTGGGAGAGAGGGAGACACAGAATCTGAAGCAGACTCCAGGCTCCGAGCTGTCAGCGCAGGGCTCCATGAGGGGCTCGAACTCACGAACCATGAGATCATGACCTGAGCCGAAGTTGGACGCTTAACCGACTGAGCCACCCAGGTGCCCCAAGGGCTTCCTCATTTCTATAGTGGGAATAATAACACCTGTTGGGGTTCTTTCAAGGATTAAATAAGATAATAAATTCAAGGGCTCTTAGGAGAGTTTTGGATAGCTGCAGGCATCGAATGTTGATCTCGTGGCTCTCCCCTTCTGTCCCCTTATCCCCCGTCACCTCTTCTCCTGTGTCCTGGCTATGAAACTGTCAGGAGGAGTCACCCAAGCCCCGGCCAACATTCGAGCGTTGAAAAGGCTGCGCCACGTTTGGTTAACTTGTCCCAAGCTGCCGGCTGGAGGGCAGAGGGTGGCTGCCCTTCTCCTCTCGAGGACAGTCCCAGCTGGCTCACCCCCAGCGGACCGACCACCCGAGCTTGCGTAGACTTGAGGGGGTATCTGAGACGTGCGACTTCTAGTGCCAGTGCCAGAAGCAGACTCTACCTGCCCTGTCTATTGTGACCTCATCTCGCATGAGGTCTGCAGGGCTGGCACCGTGCTGGATCTTATGGTCGCAGTTTTGGCCAGGGGCCCCGGTTCTGGGCTCTGCCGGCTGGCTTACCGTTTTGCTATCTCTCCCCCTACTTGGCTAGGGGCGTCCCCTCTCCACCCCCATGGGGATGGTTCGGAGCTGCAGGCATGTGGCCCTGGAACCATCAAGGCACCAGCGTGGGCTCCTTCATACCATTGGTCCCTGCCTCTCCCAATCGCTTTCGGGTCGCCACCCCGCACCGCTGTGCCGTATGGGAGCCAATTACTGTGCATCTCCCTGGGAACCCGTCCTCAGTCTGGCTCTGCTGTGATATTATCAAGACTCTCTCCCTGCTTTACCTGTCAGCTCTCGGCTGACCCCGAGAAGCAGATCTCTGAGAAGCGGCTGTCATTTCTGCGTCACCAGCCTGAGGCTGGGCTTCCCGTGCCAGGCAGGGGCTCAGACTGTGTCTCTGAACCCTTCATATCAGCTCTGGGAAGCCAGGCCCTTAGTCCAGCAGCCTAACTTGTGTCAGCTGGTGGTGCAGCCCTGGGGGAGGGCCCCTGTGAGCAGAGCCCCTTCGCATGGATGACCGTTTGACTCAGAAAGACCTGGTTTTCATTCCCGAGTCCACCATTTACTCACGGTGCAACCTCAGGGCCATTAACCACCCTCTCTGGTCTTGCTCCCTTCTTTATGTGGAGAGCTGGAGGCGTAATACCTTCCACACAAACCCACTGAAGGAAAAGCTCTCGCCAGAGTGCGGGTGCGGTGCTGAGCCAGAATCTGGCGGGAGCTGACCCTTTCCTTGTTTCCCTTGCTGTGGGACCCTGGTTCATCTGTCTCTGGCCTCCCTGGCGTGAGACTGTCAGAAGTAGATGGGATAATAATAAGCAATGGCAGTCGTGATTTGACCTCTTTTTTTTTTTTTTTTTTTAACAAGCCTGGGACAAGTTAACCAAGTTTGACACAGCCTTTTACACGCGGCTCAGTCACACCCAGCTTCACTAGACCCTTAGGGGTGGGGCACGGGGACTTGGTGACTCAGTCTCAGGAAGGAAGAGAAGCCTCTTTCACAGACTCCTCCTCCCCTTTCTGCCTGACCATCCTGGGGGTGGTGGACCGACCTCTAGGCTGGGCCTGGCCTCAGGAGGCCCCCCTTCTCTAGTGGTGAGCTGGAGTCTTGGGAGAAGCCTCTAGGTGTTTTTGAGTTTCCACTTGGTCATTGAGAAATGGGGATTTAAATGTTTATCTAACAGTGGTTTGCGGGGGTGGGGGGGCTGCGCTCCAATAAAATTATGGGCACAAATACTCACTGCAAAAAACAAAGTGCTGAGTGCATGGCGGTGGGAATGTGGTTATTATGTGACTTTTAGGGAAGAGCCAGTTCAGTGTCCTTCTTCTCTTTTTGGGGGCATGGGATGGTCGCAGGAGGGGTAGACGGTGGGGGTTGGATAAGGGTGGGGGGGACCAGGGAGGGCCCTGGGGGTGGGGCAGGGGGGTGCTGTAGACAAAAGGCCCACTGCCCAGTCGTCTGGGGCTCAGCTTGTCGCTGCCTGGCTGCATTGATTTACTTGAAAGTTTTTAATGGGTTATAATTGGAAAAGGCCTGGGTGAGATTTGCATATTGATTTGACATTTAAGTATATGATTAAATAAAAGCTGACTGAGGTCATCACTTGACTAAATTGGCTTAATGAGTGTTGATTACCCTGTGCATGTTAATTTCATTTGCCCTGATTACTCCATCCATCTTTCTCAGCGATCTGTTAGCACCTTTGACTGGATTGTACTTGTTGGGACGAGGAGCAGGACAGGGGTCAGTGGGGGTGGTCCCTGGTCTGTCCACCTGTCCATCTGGCTGAGTGCGGAGTTCCAGAGGTTCTAACCCCCTGTAGCATGTCCTCGGTCTCCCACCCTCTTCCTCCTAATCACAGAATCTGATCACCGACTCTTTCTAAGCAGGAAGGTCACCACCCTGCTGCCAGAGAAATCAGAGATGCAGTAGGAAGAGGAGTGGGTGGCGGCGGGGGGGGGGGGCTGCGAGAAGTGTCCCGTCTCCCCCCGCTACACCCTCCCCTCCCAACACACACAAGGACGCACCTTCCTCATGCGGCCTCTGGGGCCCTCTTCCACAGGTCGGCAGCATTTCTGAAGATGGGGACCCCACAGCTGGCTTCCATGTCTTCTGTTTGCCTTTCCAGAGCCACTCACTCTCTGCCCGACTCCACCCTGCTCACCCCTGTGGACCCGTGAACGGACTCCTTTGCCCGCCTGACTTCCTGTTGGGTTCAGGCAATGGGGATCCCCCAGCAGGAAATTGGAGGGAGGGAGGAGAGTGAGATTAGGCTATTTCTTGCCTGGCTCCTTCCTGCTGGCTGAACAAAGGGCTGGGTGTCCAGCAGCCCAGCAGGCTGGCTTCCAGGCTGTCTCCCTCTGGATGGCTACTGTCACTCCTCTCCTTGTCCCCCGCGGCACCAGGGTGGTGACAGAGTACCAGTTTCCCCACAAATGAGCCAGAAGGAGGGAAATGCCCTACCCTGAGGTTCCCCTATGCCCTGCCCACACCTTTGTAAATAGACCCTTCATAAACTCTCCTTAAATTACCCAATTTGAGTGTGCCATCTGTTTCCTGCTGAGACCCTGTTACAGCAGGCAACATATTTTCCCACTCAAAACTCAGGACACGTGGTTGAGAAGTCCAAACGTGACTCAGGAACCGGGACCCAGCCCGCATCAATCCCGCAGGATTGCTCTGCCTCGTGTGCTGGGTCCCGAGCACTGGAGGGGGCTTCACCCACGCAGACTCTGCCATCACCGTCCTGCCTCCCCCCCGCTGCCCCTTCTCTGCACTGGCAACGCCCACTACTCTGACCTTCCTGGGGCCACCTCCCCCTCGCCCTCGCCGGACACCCTCGCCTCCAGCTTATTAGGAAAAGAGGCCAGTATTCTATAAGGCTCCTTAATGCTTGGTCCTTTCTCACCTGTGACAGTTCATCTTTTGGGGATCATATTTTCTGAATCCTGTCCAGGACATATGTCCTCACCTCTGCCTGGTATCCTCTCCCATCTGCTTTCTGCACGGACCCCCTGTGGTTCCTTTCCCCCTCTCTTGTCTCTTCCCTGAAGCGGGGACGGATTTCTCCCTCACGTCGCATCCTCTCCTCCATCGCAGGCAAACATTGACGGGGCTACGTCAACTCACTTGCTCTGCTCCTTCAGCCTCTCCGCGCCCCCTTCTGTGGGAGGCTCCTCTTGCCGGCTCACCACTGACCTCCATGGTGGCCGCAAGGGATTCCTCTCTGGTTCTGTTCCCCAGGCAGGCAGGGGGTCAGCAGGAGCAAGCCCCCTCTCTCCTTCCCTGGGCCAGCGTGGAGATTATAGCCCAGCATAAGGGGCTTTGGACTTCAGAAGCCAGAAAGATGAGCTGGGATGTGACATTGTCCTGACACACCTGCCTGGGTAGGTCAAAACCAGCTGGCCAGTCAGCAGACGTCCCCGTGTGGAGCCCACCTTCGCCTGACGTGGCACCTGGACACAGTGTCAGCAGCTCCTCTCTGTTGTGTAGACTCCCTTCCCCCACTCTCCCTCCAGCGTCGAACAGGCCATACATTCCGTTCCATACAGTCCCTTCGTCTCCGTCCCAGGCAACACGCCTAGTTCTGGCCTCACCGTCTCTTCCCTGGCCTGGTACCACAGACCTTCGCGGCGCCCCTTTGCCTGCCAACGCTCTGTCTAATCCGCTCTCTGCTCCTGGCAGCCAGAGAGGTTGTCCGGAAGCACAGATTTGAACCTGTGATTACCCCTCTGCTTGAAGCCCTTGGCGGGTTCCCATCACCCACCGGTGCAAGACCAAACTTTTTTTTTTTTTTTTTAGAGAGTCGGGGAGGGACAGAAAGAGAGGGGGACAGAAGATCCAAAGAGGGCTCTGTGCTGACAGCAGAGCCCAATGCAGGGCACGAACCCACGAACCACGAGATCATGACCCGAGCCGAAGTCCGACGCTTAACCAACTGAGCCACCCAGGCGTCCCAAGACCAAACGTTTTTAGCATGGCGTGGTGTGGGCCTAGGGAACTCCTATTCATCCTTCAAGGCCCATTCCATGGTCTTCTCAGTAAAGTTGTCTCCACCCCCAGACCCAGCAGAGATCCCCTCCCGCCCTCCTCTGAGCCCCGCACCACCTGGTTCTTGTATCTGCCAAAGAACCATGGCAAGAATACATGACAATGTATCATAATGATCTGTTTCTACATCTGTTTTTTCCATTGTCTGGGAGCAAAAAGTCGCCTCTAAGCTGTCTTTGTAGCCTTAGGGCCCAGGACAAGACCTGGCAGAGGGAGTCATCCATTCATTTAAAAGATACGTGTTTGGGCTTCCTGTAGAAATCATTGTTCTAGGATAAGGCACCGGGGTACAGCAGTGAACGAGAACAGACAAAAATCCCTGCCTTCCTGAACTTACACCCTAGCATCGGGTGGAAGGAGGCAGACAATGAACAAACAAGATGATTTTTTTAATATATAATTTATTGTCAAGTTGGCTATCATACAGTGTATACAGTGTGCCCTTGGTTTTGGGGGTAGATTCCCATGATTCAGCACTTACATACGACACCCAGTGCTCATCCCAACAGGTGCCCTCCTCAATGCCCATCACCCACTCCCCTGCCTCCCACATCAACCCTCAGTTTGTTCTCTGTATTTAAGAGTCTCTTATGGAAAAGAGAGGCAAGTGCTGTGCAACTTTCTCTAGGTCACAGCAAACGAGGAGAAAAAGTAGAGCTTGAACTCAGTTCTTTCATTCAAGTCTTTTGCACATCCCCCCCCCCCCCCGCCCCACCTCCCTGCAGTTGTAGACCCTGGTTGCACACTTCTCTGGAGGATGTGCCCTTGGGGCCCCTCCCCTAGCCCCTGTTCCTCCATCAGTAAGGGGGGTGGGGAAGTCATGTTTGCCTGCTTCCCTTGGGGGATGGAGCTGGTGGATGTATTACTGCCCTGGGGCTGCCATCACAAAAGACCACAAACTGAGTGCCTTCTAGAAACAGCGGTCTATTTTCTCACAGTTCTGGAGGCTAGAAGTCTGAAATCAAAGTGTCAGCAAGGCCACGCTCCCTCTGAAGGCGGTAGGGAAGAATCCTCCCTTGCCTCTCTGTCCTAGTTTCTGGGCACCTCTGGCAATCTTTGGCGTTCCTTGGCTCACAGCTGTGTCGCTCCAATCTCTGCCTCTGTGGTCACATGGCCTTGTCCCCGTGTGTCTGTGTGTCTTTTCTCCTCTGGAGAGGACCCTGTTCTGTTGGACGAAGGGCCCACCCTACTCCAGTATGACCTCATCTTATCTTACATCTGCAAAGACCTACTTCCAAAATAAAGTCATGTTCACGGGTACCAGGGGTTAGAGATTCAATATATCTCTGGGGAACACAATTCAACCCACTATCGCTGGCGTGAGAAGAAGAGAGAACAGACAGGGGAAGCTTGGAACCGAAGATAGGAACATTAGACCCGTCTGGGTCTGGGGCCAGGCAAAATCTGGCTTCTTGTTTGGGGGCCCTGAACCTGGGAAGAGGTCACCGGGCCTCCAGCCTGGAGCCCGGGGAAGGAACCGCAGGGCTTCTGGCTCAACCCCGCCTAGCTGGGCTGTAGGTGGGGGTGACTCAGAGATGGGGCTGTCAAGCTCGAGGGTGTCCTAGAAACGCAATCCTGTGCTCCTGGCATATTTCCCTCACCTTATGGGGCCGAGAAATACAACATTTTTGGAAACTTGGAAAGCTTGGGTTAAAAAAAAAAAACAACCCAAAACCTTTTATTTTTCTTTATGGGGAAAAGAGAAATTTTGGGAAGATTGGAAACATACGCAATACTTATTTTTGTAGTGTACCCTTTTCATATCTAAAGTCACTCTCTCAATTTAGGAGTGCAAATGCAAACCTTATGTAATTTGGTTTGCTCAATCAAATGATCGTGTTTGGCAAATTCAATCAAAAACTATAGCTTGCTCAGACAATAATGACAAATTTGCTAATTGAGGCAAGTTTTCAATGTTTTAGACTTTGTGACAAATGGAACCCTGGGCAGCTGAGTGCCAAGCATAAGCTCCTCTGAGGTGAGCAGAAAAACAACAGTGTGATGGGAAGATGGACTAACACATGGAAATACACACACACGTGCACACACGCACACCTATATTCTCTATAATAAAAATGCCAAATACAATATAATGTTATTAATATTAAATAACAACAACTATGACTTGCTAAGCACCTGCTATCCTGTCTCGCTTCACTTAATCCTATGAGACCGTGCCATCACCATTTTACAGAGGAGGAAACTGAGGTTCAGAGAGGTTAAGCCTCTTGCACAAGATTCTACAGCAAGTCACAGGTTGTGGCTTCAGATATATTAGAAGCTGAACTTCAGTTCTCTTACCAATAAACATCTCCTTCTGTCATGACACCATAAAGCTATCAGCACACAGAAGCCATAAAGCTGTAGAAATTTCTGTTTCTTGGCTTTGGTGTTGTCTACTGGGTGAGGCAGCTATGGCTGCCTTCTGCATTAGGAAGTAATCTGAGAACATGAGGGTACCTTGAGACCCTACAGGAACTAGGGCAGGGACAAGGCAAGGATGTTGGGCCCTAGGGGGATAGTTTGAGGATGCCAGACAACAGAGGCCAGGTGTTAGGTGACCCAGGGTGGGGTCCAGAGGGCAGCTAACCGTGGGAAAGGCAGCTGAAAGGGAGTGACGCAGGGGGTGCTGGCATCCCTGGGCCAGGGGCTGCCTGGGTTGGTCTCTACGAGGCCGAAGATGATGCTGGAGCCTGTACCAGAGTTGAGCTGGAAAGAGGCTATTCTTGATAGAGCACTCCAAGCTTCAGAGATGCCCAGGTTCTCCATAGAGATAGAGCGACACAGGAGAAGGTGCGGGGGGGGGGGGGTCCCCGGTGAAGCCAGGCACAAAATCTAGAAAGGAAGCTAAGGCAAAACAGGCCCAAGTCCTGAGCATCCCTTTTTGCCCCTGGACACCCTGTCCAAATCAGTCTCGTTTCTGACCCATCTGTCAGAACTTTCTGCTTCCGTACCTTTATTATTTTACTTTGTACCATTTCCAGTGGCTTTGGAGGAAGGTGGGTCCCCAGGTCCCTGCCTCCTCTGGACTTGGTCTTCCTGCCCTTCCAACCTGGCAGTGACCGGCAGAGCTGACTTCCTCCTGGGCCACCTGCACCTGTCTGGCCCCCTGACTCTCCTTCCATGTCCCCTATGCCCTCCATCGCCCATTCTCTGGGCCCCAGACAGCCCTTCCTCCAGGGGGAGGGAGCTGGTTTCCTGGGCAACTGGTGGGGAACGGGGAAAAGGGGGAGGAGGCTGGTATTCCTGCCGGTGAGGGCTTGGAGGAAGCATATGCCATCCCGGCTGCCCTGTGAATTATTCAGCGGCCGTGAGAACTGACTCACTCCCAGTCTGCCGTCTTCTCCCGAAACCTTCCTGCTATCTCCTCCCCAGCAAGCCCTCTCTACCTCTGTCTTGGGAAACTTAAACCCCTGTCTGGGGCCTCTACCCCCAGAATGTCCTTCTCTGCGTATCTTTAAATCTCCCACCCGTATTTATTATTACTTATTCTTTGGCTCTCTCCTTTGAGCCACTGTCTGGCTGTTTCCTCTATACTCACCACTGTGCTCAGTGCACAGATGTGGAAACTGTACCCACTTGGGTAGGTGAAATAATGTGTCCAAGATAATACAGTTATGAAGCGACTGAGTCAGAATTAAGCTTGGGTCTGACTCCAGGGCCTGTGTTCTTGGGTCTTGGCATGGTTCTAGGAGCAACGGAGAAGATTCTCTATAGAGTCTGTCCTGGGGCCGCCTCGCGGGCTGGCAAGAGGGTGTTAGATACGGCAGGCGAGGCTGGTGCAGGGTTTGACCTCGTGGGCTGTGGATCTGAATCTAGAACCTGGTCAGGGGTGTCGCCAGTGAAGCGGCCCTTCTACCGCAGGTCTATTGCAGGTTTGGCCAGAGTGGAGGTTCCTTAGAGGTCTTCTGGCCTGGCCACCTCACCCTTCAGAGGAGCAGGGCCAGGCCTAGATGCCTCGCCAGCAGCCCGCGGGCCTCTCTCTCCTGCGTCCTGGCCGTTCTGAGGAGAGGAAACCCTGCTCAGGGAAACCTGGGTGAAGTTTCAATACTGGGGGTAAAGGTTGCTCCCAGAGGGGCCCCAGGGGAGACCTGGGAGAAGGGTCAAAGGAGCTGTGACCCAAGATGGCAGCGGCTGTGGAGGCCCCAGGGTAGTCTCTGGTCAGGCCCCAGGAAGCACCCTGGAAAACGTAGCAATGCCCCAGCAATCCAGGTGTGGACCTGAGTGGCCCCCACGAGGGGTCCAAGGGCTGTGACCACTCACGGGCTGTCGTTCTGAGGTGCAGACAGACATGTTGTGCTTGGAGGCCAGGAAGGGGCACTCTCCCTGGCTCACTCAGGGACTCAAACACGTGTTGCAATTTTTTATCTAGTCGGTGGGGCTTCCTGTAACTAGGGACGCCTCCCTGAGAGGTTATATGCTGGGATCTCTGGAGGCCCCAGGCTCCCGAATTTGTTATCCCCCCGCCCTGCTCCGCGTGCCTGATGAAGTTGGCGCGGATAATCTCATCTCCCATTATGTTCCCGAGGGGCTCGTGACCCCTCCGGAGTTGCCAGCGGTGCTGTGTTTCTGTTCAGACTCGGTTCAGGGATCAAATCAAGAAGGGTCATCTTCATTGGAATTTTAAAAATGAGCCACCTTGTGAGAATAAGGCTTGGGTCACCGTAGCATCCACCCAGCAAGGCACTTCCGGGTACCCCTGAACCTTTGCTCACAGGGTTCAGCTGTGATGAGGTTCAGATCTACGGCTGGTGAGGGAAGGGGCAGAGGCTGGTGGTCGGAGCAGAGGAGTTAGCCTGCTCAGGCATGCCATCTGGTCTCTCGAATGCAGTGGCTCCCCCCCCCCCCACCCCCACCCCAGGCCCAGGCCAAGGCTTATCTCACAGCAGGCAGGTCCCCTCCCAGTTTCCTGTCCCTGGGGACACAGCCCCCATCTGAAGCTGTCGCTGAGGTGGGGGGCATTCTGTTGCAATCTGGAGGGCTGCCACTAGGCGGATGGTGGGGGTCTGTCCCCTTGAACAGAAAGCCTCTCCATGGTTGTGGATAATTGTAAGCATATTTAATGTTTTCCCAACTCTATGCATTGTAAAAACAAAACAAGAGAAAACAAAACCCCGATTCTGTGTGTGTGTGTGTGTGTGTGTGTGTGTGTGTAATATGTGTCTATGTGCCGTCGAATTTATTAAATAACAAAGCGTAACAACTAACTAATCTCTAATGACTACATATAAAAAGTGATGGCTAATTTAGAGCAAGATGTAGAAATAGCCAAACATCTGGGCAAATCAGGAATCCGCACCGGCCCCTCCGCTGGCAATAATTAAGCCTAATTTTATTTTGACTCTCAACTTCCCTCATTCTCAGGGCAATTTAATTTGGGCTTCTCTGAGGCTTGTCTGAGCCCCTGAGACCTCTGGTCAGCTAGACGAGGTGTTAAACCCCGAGCCTTTGCTTTCTGCGGCTTTAACTGTCCCGGTGAAGGAACCTTATCTGTGATTGCTTTCTGCAAATCCTGGCAAGGCCTTTGGTCCCCTTTGTCTGGGCTCACGGCCCCTTCCTCTCCCCCTTTCACTGTGAAAAACGGACGAGACAGGGGATCATGCTGCACACGGGCTACATTTTCCAAGGGCTGTCTTTTTTCCAATTATAAAAAAGCATTTCCTCACCCTGACCCCTTCTCCTGGCCAAACTTCTCAACCTTTGGAGATGTGTCTTGTCTGAAATTTCAGTCTGCTTTTAATTCTTGAGGTCATCCATTAACCTCGTGACTTCACGGCACTTTGGCTCAGGCAACCTCCTCTTTGTGGAACTCTGCCCTCTGTTATGGAGGTTTCGAGTTAGGGCAATTACAAGTTATCTCAGCCTTAGGTTTTTGAAACATGATGAAAAGTGCATACTGACGTTTTAAAATGAAAATGTGTGCCTTCCCCAAGGGAGCTGTGATCTGGTAGAGGATGTGTCAGAGTCTAGGGGGTCTTAGGACCATCAAGGGAGCAGGCCATAGACCCCCACTCTTTTCTGCCTCCCCCTCATACCCAGGCACTTGTTGCTGTCTACCCCAGAGCCTGGCAACCTTTAAGTCTGGGGGCAGGAGGGAAGTCGGGAAGGAGCTAGAAATAAGACAGGAGAGAGGGAAGGACAGACACCCTGAGCTCGGTTCAGATAAAAAAAAAAAAAATGTTTTTTCAGTGCAAATAGGTGGTTTTATTTATTTATTAAAATTTTTTTTTTAACATTTATTTATTTTTGAGAGACAGAGAGAGGCAGAGCATGAGCGGGGGGGGGGGGGGGGAGAGAGAGAGAGAGAGATACAGAATCCGAAGCAGGCTTCAGGCTGTGAGCTGTTTGTTAGCACAGAGCTTGATGTGGGGCTCGAACTCATGAACTGCGAGATCATGACCTGAGCTGAAGTTGGAGGCTCAACCGACTGAGCCACCCAGGCACCCCTGTTCAGTTCAACTTTTAACATTCACAAAGCACTTGCTGAGTGCCAGGCTTAGTCCAAAGTGTTGGAAATTCAGAGCATGACCAGCCATATAAGTTGTGGGGTACAGTGCAAAATGAAAACGTGGGGTCCTTGGTTCAAAAACTATTTCAAAATTTCAAGATGATGATATAGAACGTGAAATCAAATGTGTGTGAGGGAGGGGCCAGACACATCCCAAGGTGCCTTGGCGACCCGAGGAATATAGTTGGAAACACATTGACAGGAGAGCCTGGGGCAGGGACCCCGTGCAGGTGGTTCATGTCTGGGACCATCTCAGGGAGCAGGGAGATGAAGACAGGGAGGGAGAAGCCACAATAGGAGTAAGTTATTAAGGTTGCTTCTGGGGCCAATGGGAGCATGTTCCCATGAAATGACCTATGAATGTTCCAGAACCGTCTGCCTGAAGGATCAGCGCCGAGGTGTATTTTCCCAACCTTCTAACCCCACTGGTTGAAGGGTGCCCCTGGGGACACTAGCTTTCTTGCATTTCTGAGTTGAGCTTTTACTACAACCAAGTGAGCTCCTAAGCTCCTGGAATGTTTGAGAAGGTCCTGGGGGGAAGCAGAAAGATGCCCGGACACAACCCCTTTGAGGTGGGACTTTTCAGTGCTGTGGACCCGAGCTTGCGGAGAACTGGCCACAGGCAGGAGGGGCTGACATCGCAGGTGGGCTGGGGGGGGGGGGTGCGGTTCACAGGTGTCTGCTCCAAAAACTTTTGAGCAGGGGAGGGACACGGTCGTTCTGCATGTTGGGGGCTCTTCCCTGGCATCTGGTGAGGAGACAACCACCAGAAGAGGGGACAGGAGCTGCCCTGTCTGTGCCCCCACAGCCCTCGAAGGCCCCTCCCCTGCTCTCACAATTACTTCGGGCCCGTCCTCCGGGGCCTAGTTATTTCCTCCTGCTGCTGCGCTATCAGGGGCCAGGCCCGGGGCTGATTAGATCTCCTGGGCCAGCGACCGCTGGGCCCGGTTGTCACAAGTCGCTGCCTAAGCAGCCTGGCGCCTTCCCATTTGTCACCGATATTAGCACTCTCACAATGACCTGCCTGGAGTTCGAGAACGGGTCCCGGACGGCCAATGTGGATTTCCAATTTAGAATTTCCGTCCATTTACCAGAGAATCACCCCTAAAGAACACCATTTGCGGAGCTGACAAAGGCCAAATTAGACTTCAGATTCCACCACTGAGTGTCGGTGACAGGCCGAGGGCAATGAAACAGCGGAGGGGAAACTGCAAACACCACGTTTGCAGGAAGACGTGCCGGCTCGTCCTCTCACCCACAGCCCCTATTTCTCTGCAGCTGACCTGTTTCTCTGGTCCTAGTTCTCTGAAGCTGCCTCTGCCCTTGGCTCCGTGAACATTCTTAGCCCAGGTCCCTTTCTGTGACTTCTTTGACCTGTATCTGTCCCTTTGCGTTCCAGGCATCTTTCCTCGGTCCCCTCACCCTCTCCCTGCCTTTGCTCCTTGTGACTATGTTTCCCTGCATCCAGCCCCTGGACCTCTTTCTCTGCGGCTCTGCCTCATCCTCTGTCCACTTTTGGTGGCCATCTGATTCCACGGATGGAAACCTCTATTCTGTGCGAACCGAGGGCTGTGGCAGAGATGATGCCACGTGTTCCCTGGAGCCTATTGTATTCCTTCCCTGGGCAAGTTGGAAGACCCTGGAAAGGGATAATGTTAGCTTGAGGCTCAAAGCATGAACAGAAGCCAGCCATGGGATGAATGGGAGAGAGCATCTCGGGCAGAAGCTGGGATCAGTGTTCTAAGGGGCAACGGTTGGCCTCTGGGGACTGACAGAGGCTGAGATGACTGGATGTGCCAGAGGGAGTTATGGGTTCCAACTCCGTACTCCCCTGTAGCGGTATGATAGATCCACACACCTGCAGTGGCCTCCTGGCGGCAGGAGCAGGCACGCATTTCGCCACTGTTTTCTTTTAGGGCTTGATCATGTGACTTGCTTTGGCCAATGAGATGTTGGTAGACGTAATGGAAGTAGCAATTTGAATTGTACTTGTGTGGTGGGCTTGTGGTCTTGGGTTCTGCCACTGCTGAGAGAAGGGCATGCCTCAGAGTGCCCCGGAACAATGAGAGATACGCGCAGGACTCTACACTGTCCTCCTCATCTGCCTCTTGAGGCCAGATGGGGCTCCTGTGTCCCAGGCTCGTCCGGCCAGCTGCCCGTTACTCACCATCCTGCCTCCTGCTGGTGCTCTGTGTGGGTCAGTGTTGTTTCCATCGTGTTCGTTCCTCGGGTCGGAAAGGTTGTCTTCACCTCTGGCATACAAGCAGTTCCCAGGTCCTGTCACGCTGACCTCCTTAAGAGACCTGACTGACGCCCTTCCTCCTCCTCCTCCAACATCTCCCGGGAACCTTCTCTGACCTTCTAGAGAGGCAGGGCCCTTATCCTACGCTTTTCTGCTTCTCTGCTCTTCTCCTGGGCAGCACTTAATTGCACTTGCAATGAAATAAATCATCATATATTTACTTTTTTTAGTGTCTGTATTTCTGCTAGACCGTGAGGGCAGGGGCTGTTTCTGTCCTGACTGTCTGTGTATCCCCAGTACCTGGCATAGCTGGTATATAGAAATACGTACGGGGGGCCTGGGCAGTAACGGGGAGGGGTTCGAGACTGGGGAGCGGTGGGGCCAGTGCCCTGGTGTTCGGCACCTGCTCAGAAGAGCACTTAGTACGCTCGGGTGCAGAGCCCTGAAACTCTTTGCCCGGGCTCCCCCCGCACATCTCTGAAAACAGCGGCTGCTGAGGCTTTTGTTCTATGACAGGAGGCGAAGCAGCTACAAGGTCCTTAATCACCTCTCCACAAACATGGGGAAGCCTCATTAATCCCAGTGAGCGGATGATCTATTGTTTCCAGCTCAGGTCTCCGGTGGATGGGCCTTCCTCTGCAGAGGCGGGAACCCCATGCACGCACAGGGGCCGCCCATCCCCTTCTCTCCTGCACTTGACCTGCCAAGACTTGGTGATGGGACCCCTGGTGGGGCTCTTGGCCCAGGTGAGCCCCGGACTGAGTCCAGGACCAGTCCTCCACGGTGACCATTGCTCCCCTACCCCATGGGCAAAGTTGAAAAGCTGCATTATGTCCTGTGCTGCGGGGAAAGCGGCACTCAACGCGCTGTTGGCGGAGGTAGGTGTGCTTGTGTGTGTGCTTGTGTGTGTGCGGGTGTGCATGTGTACGCGTGCCATCTGGTAGCATGGGTGGTTAAACTCAACTCTGGAGCCAGACCGAGTTAAAATCCCAACACTGGCACTCGGCAGCTACGTGAGCTTGGACAAGTCCCCTGTCATCTGTGTGCCTCTGTGTTCTCATCTGTAGAGTAGGGATAATAGGGGCGTCTCCTCATAGGGCTCTTGTGAGAGCAGGTAAGCTGACGTGTGTAAAGACTAGGTTTAGGTCCTCCTCCGTCGGAACTGAAACGCTGCAAAAGCCCTATTCCTTCTCCTCACCCCAAACCTCAGGGCGAGGGTTGCTATGGAAACGTGGGGTGTCACTGGCTTCTCTTCGGCCAGGGTTTTGGGTCCTTCTTGGAAGTGAGACTCTAAACTCCTCCTGGCTTTGCTTCTGACTTGTGTGAACTGGAGCCATTTGCCTTTCCGCGAGGCTTCAGTTTCTTCACCTGCACAACAAAGGAGCTGGCCTAGAAGAGACTCGAATTTTATTCCATGTGCCACTTCGGGTCGGCTGGTGGCAGCCAGAGACCTGGGTTGAGAAAGATTCTGGAGCCGCATTCAAGTTTTGTGGGAGAAAGTACCTGGGATTGATTAGTGATGTCGGCAGTGGACATCGGCGGTGGATGGGAGAGTGGGACATTTTGTACTTACCATCCCTAAGCTAGACGCTTAATTTCCGAGGGGTCCACCTTCTTGATCTAAAGGTGTTCAGTGCTGTGCATGTTCAAGATGAGAATCATTAATAATCTAGACATACTCTAGGCATTAGTCCCAGGAAGCCACTGTGCTTTAATAGTATTCGGGTTCAAGGGGCGGGGGGGAAGGAGTCTTCTAAAGCTCTGTCCCCATTTACCCATAAAGGTAGCTGGTGGTCACCAGGAAGGAGAGAGAGACTTTGGCTCCCAGGAGTGGAACCCACATGGGGTTGGGAAGCATGTGGGCAGGAAATAACTAGCCTGGGAGGGGCCAGGATAATGAGCACCAGGGGGTCCCATGGAACACATGCAGCACTGGGAGAGTTACCTGGGGCTGGAAGGGGCGGGGATAGACACTAAGAACAACGGAGCCAAACTTACAAGTGTTCTTGGGGCTGGCTGTGCCCAGAGAGGGGCTGGTGGTTGGGCTGGGATAGAGGAGGACTCTCTGGGAACTCCTTCCAGAGCACTCCAGCTCAAAGCCCTACCATATTGGCCTCTTTTTAACAGAGCTCTCTCCTGGACCTTGGAATTGGGAAGCCAGGGCCAGGAAGCCAAGGCCAAGAAGAACTCGCTGGTCTTGGGCTGCAGCCTTGAAATGGGAAGCTCCAAAAGCAGAGGGTTTTTTTTCTGGAGCCTCCTTGGAAGCCTTGAGGTCATTATGGATTGCAAGGTATGGAAGAGGTGGGGACAGAAGAATGTGAATAAGGGCTCTATTCCTGGTGATGGAGGTTTTTTTTGGAGGACATCTGTCACAGGCCCAAGGGTTTCCTAGCCTGCAGGCAATTTTAGAATCGATAAAGTTCATAAGCACAGAGCTCATCAACAATTAAGCTCGTGTAACCATCTCTCTCTTTATAAATTCACTGAAAGTTAGGAGAGCGAATTTTCATTGTTCTTTAAATTTATTGTCTGCTAACTCAATCAAGGTTCTTTTAGTAACTTAATTGTTCCTGGATTCAGGAGCTCCGAACTCAACAAAAGTGTCAGAAAATGAATTTGATAGTTTAAAAAACTTTCTTCTGTAGCCAGCAAGTACCCCTTCATATCTTTAGACAAGGAGCCATTTTCTGCACTTAGGCTCTAAACACACAAGCCCAGGGCACGGTCTATGGAGCTACGCAGCTGGGGTCACATATAGCTCTGGTAGTCAGACAGACCTGGGTTCAAGGTTCTTCCCTTGCCCTTCACTGCCACGTGCAGGTTTGTGACCTTGGGCAAATAATGTAGTCTACTTACACTTCAGTTTCTTTACCTGTAAAATGGGTCTAATAATACCTACCTTGCAAGGTTGTATGATTTAGTAAGGTACATAATTGTATTTAAAGCACGCAACAGAAGGCAGTCTGACGCCTAGAAGGTGCTTAACAAATGGTAGCTATTATTATTTTTGGAGTAAATGCAAATTCACAGTAACATTTAGCTGCAGGAAAGCATGGCTTCAGCCACTCATGCCGGAACACCTCGATACGATAACATAAATACAGGAGCACATAGCTACAGACTACAGCGAGAGCCCTACTCGTGATACAGAAGTTGCCACTTATCTGTGGCTTTGCTTTCTGCAGTTTTGGCTACCTGCGGTCAGTTTGGGTTTGGAAGCAGACAGCCTCCCTCCGACGTATCATCAGATGGTCAGCAGTAGCCTAACGCTATGTCACATGCCTGCATCATTCACTCACTTCATCTGGTCACATAGGCATCGTATCATCTCACGTCAGCACAAGAAGAAGGGGGAGTATAGAAGGCTAAGATATTTTGAGAGCTACCACATTAACATAACTTTTATTACACTATATTAGTATGATTGTTTTATTTCTAGTTATTGTTGTTAACCCCTTACTGTGCCTAATTGATAAATTCAGCTGTATATATATTTCAGTGCTATCTGAAATTTCAGGCAACCCCTGGGGGTCTTGGGACGTATCCCAGCGGAGAAGTAGAGCCTACTGTATCAGAATCAGTTGCCTGGTTACGGTAATAACTCATAGATGCAGTAACACACACAGCCACAGTTACATATACACGTGATAACTCTCAGCCACACTAAGGTAGATACGTAACAAAGTAACAGAGCCAAAGTATCAACATGCCGTATCACACAATACAGTGATATGTATGTGATGGTAATATATAGATACATAAAGCTAGATACAGTACAAATAAATACTGTAAGTTTCAGCTAAGGTAATATTCCCTCTAACAGATAGATAGCTCCAAAATTACGTGGATCCCATAATATGGTTACAGCGTCTTATGGGAATTGTCATGGATAAGTACAAGGACAGGTGGACAGAGGAATGCACCGTTAAAGACCTGTAGGAGCACTGATATAGACAGGTCGTGTTGCGTCCAGCGTTCTCTCTGCAGTGGGAGTTTTTACACTTTTTGAGCCGTATCTTTTCTAAGAATCTTACAAAAGCTGTGGATACTCTTCTTAGAAAAAAAAAACACACCTCCCTAAATGCATTTGTAAATGGCAAAATTTTGTACCCAGATAGCCTTAGCTCTAGCCTGGTATTTAGGTACCCTGGATTCAAATACTTGAGAATCAGAGCAAGGAGAAATAATCTCTCAAGAGATCGGACTTCAGTCGACAGGCAGGGCACAATCTAGGCTGGTGCCTCGGTCTTCTTCCTGCTTACTGGACTCTGATCCGATTTGGCATTTAGGTGACCCGGACTCTCATTCTGCTGGGGCAAGCAGAAACCTATCTCTCTTTTTCTCTGATCATGGTTTCGATGCCCAGCTACTCTTGTTTGCTAATCTTACCTCTGCTGAGGCCATCAGCTTTGTCTGAGCAAACGTTTCTTTTGACCGATGTCCTGGAAACCCCCAAAGGTCCGTCCCCAGTAGAGCACACATGGGCCGGTTGGGTCTTTTGTACAGGGATATTAGCGGCTCCTGCAGCCTGGCTGGCAGTGGAAGAGGAGTAACTACTTAGGGGCAGATGTTGGCCCCTGGAGCCAAGCTGATAGACTTCTTCCTAATCCTATTTCCCTGGACCAGTGTGGAGACCCAAGTCCTGACTTGCTTTATTAGTTAGCTACTGCTGCATAACAAAATATCCCCAAAGTTAGTTTAAAACAGCACACATTTATTATTGCTCATGGGTTTGCAGGTCAAGTGGATGGCTCTTCTGGTCTGGCCAGGTTTTAGCTGGACACACCTGTGCATCTGTGGTCAAATGGCTGGTCTAGGATGGCCTTGATTGGAGGCAGTGGCCCGGTTGGGAGCTCTTTCCACGTGTCTCTCACATCCCTCCAGCAGGCTTATCACACGGCGGCATCAGGATTCTGAGCGGGACAGCAGGGTTGGGGGGTGAAGAGGGAGGAGAGGCAGAGAGAGACAGAGAGACAGAGACAGAGATGCAAGTCTCTTGAGGCCTGGGCTTAAAACTGGCGCCCTGCCCTAAAACTTCTGCTACATTCTTTTAGTCACAGCAAATCATAAGATTCAAGGAGTGAGGAAACAGACTTCACTTCCTGATGGAGGGGCTGCTGAGTTACATCGCAAGGGTGTTGATACAGAGAAGAGTAGAGGATGAGGGCTATTTTCGTAATCGCTTAACCACACATGCTGTTTCAGGGGTCATTGCCGGGGCCTCTGCTGAGCCCTCGTTTGGATCCTTGAGCAGAACCAGAACTGTGTTGTGGGGGGAGATTTCCAAGCCCGCATGCCTGATGCCTGGCTCCGTGTGGTCAGCGGGGCACAACGTCTGACCCTTAACCCTCACAAGCTCCTCTTCCTCTTGGCTAATTGGTCCAGGGTTACCCCACTGGGATCCCACTGGTTTCCACCTGTGCCTTGCAGGATTTTCCTCAAACAATGAACTGGGCCACATTTCTCTCCTGGGAATGTGGAATTGGGGTGCAGAGGTCTTGGGACAGTCAGTGGTGAGTGGACTCAGAGGGCTCACGGTGTGGTCCCAGGGCGGGGGGAGAAAGCAGGGAGACTCAGAGAGAAGCAGGGTGGAGACAGGCCAGCTGGGGCCAGAACGAAGGTGGAGGGAGAAGAGGCCAGGCCCCAGTTTCCATAAAACCTTGGTGAACTTTATCTTCTGTCCTTGAATCCAGGGGAACCTCTGTGTCTCTATGCCTCAGTCCTCACTCTTGCTCAAGAAGGTCTGACGGGGGTTCTACTCCTTTTAACCGGACACTGTTGATTATAGGACTCCTTTTGGGAGAGAGGGCAGGCCAGACATCTCAGCTTCCGTGGCAGGGTGCCCAACTGGAGAGCGCCCAGCTGGGACCCCCCGGCTCTCCCATGTATCCCTCCACACGTGCCAGTGCGTCTGGCATTGAGAGCTCAGCCATGAGAGCACTAGCTCTTTAGATCTAGCTTCTGCCCTAAATCAGAGACATAACTGGTATCTGACAGAAGGGATAAGAAGGTCACTGACATTCGTTTCTGAACATACTAGACGCTCGTAGGAAGAGGGCCACATCACTCATCACAGAGATGGTTTCTCTAAACTAGGTTTGAATGTTCTTCTTCCTTTTGCTTTCATATAGGGCTGATCAAGAAACAGACACCTGAAAAGGGTTTCTACACCTTCTTTTAAACTCTCATTGAAAGCACTGTCCTTTAAATATCTTCTATATAGAGTCCTATGAGGGTGATGAATTCCTTTAAAAATTCACTGATAGATACATGTCACGAAGACCATTTCACAAGAGAGACCTCTAAAATCCGATCTTTTCTCCTCTTGCCACGACTGCCAGGGAGCTCACACTACTTGCAGACAGCTCCTGATGGTGCCCATGTCTCTCCGAAAGCATCCTCTGGCTGGGGGAGAATCAACGAAGGATGAGCCTTGATGAGCTTAGAACGGAGAGACTGCGATCTCCAAGTGGGGGTTTCAACATGATCTTTTGGAAGTGGGAAGAAAATACCAGGGCTGCCGTGTATGTTAATTTATTTAAAAACAAGAGCCAAGTTCATCTTTCCTAACAGTTAACATATGGATTGACACCCTGGTGTCCTGTCATATGTCAGGCAGTCACAGGATATGAAACGGCCAAGGTAGATGGAGGGAGGAGTGGAGCTCCACAAGCCAGGGCGTTAGTGGTATGTTTGGCCTCCTCTGTCACTTCTGGTTCTATATTTCCAGTTTATATGTGGTTGGTTGAGGGATCTATGGGTTATGCCATCTAGTTTGATTTTCAATTTTTTATTTGAAACTTAAAAAAATTTTTTTAAATTTATTTTTGAAGGAGAGAGAGAGAGACAGAGCATGAGCGGGAGAGGAGCAGAGAGAGGGAGACCCAGAATTCGAAGCAGGCTCCAGGCTCTATGCTGTCAGCACAGAGCCCGATGCGGGGCTCGAGCTCACGGACCGTGAGATCATGACCCGAGCCGAAGTCAGAAGCTTAAATGACTGAGCCACCCAGGCGTGCCTGAAACTTTTAATTGAAGTATAATCTCTACACAGAGAAGTGTACAAATCATAAGGATACAGGTCAATGGATCTTTGGGAAGTAAGCACATCCATATAAACGGCACTCAGAGTAAGAAACATAACATAAAAAAAAAAGTAAAAGTGCCAGCAGACCATTTTTATGCCTCCTTTTTTTTTTTTTAATTGATTTACCATTTTTTTAAAGTAGGCTCCAAGCCCAGCATAGAACCCAACATAGGGCTTGAACTTACGGCCCTGAAATCAAGACCTGAACTCAGAGCGGGAGTTGTACACTTAACCGACTGAGCCACCCAGGCGCCCCTGTGCCTCCTTCTGGTCACTCGCTGCCCCTGGCGACCCCCATCCTGGTTTTAACAACCGCCTACTCGTTTTGCATGTGCTTGAACTTTGTGTAAATGAAACAACGTATTCGAATTCTATTCAGCATCACATTTGTGAGGCTTCTGCAGGTCGCATCGTTTGTATGTATTTTTGTTGATTTGCTTGTTGACTTCCGTTGCCAAGTTGTTTGGATAGTTCATTGGTTCTCCCTGCTGTATAACATTCCATCGCGCACATATATCTATTCCCCCATTAACGGACGTTTCTGGCGATCCCAGTTTGGGCTGCAATGAGCAGGGCCGCCAAGAACACTTTGTGTACGTTCCTTTATGAGACAGCCCCATTTCAACGACAGCAACCCTCACGAAGTGGGCAGTGGCTTTACAATTTCCTGTAAAGACACCATGGATGAAAGATAATCCTCATGGATGCAAGCTCCAGCAAATAGCTAGAAGATGGGCAAGCCTGAGACTTCTCCACATGGGAGGGGTGGGTCAATCGCGATGGTTCAGTCAGCTCCCGTGTGACATTGGACAAAAAAGGAGGAAATCTGAAGAAGACTCTGCTGGGTGGATTTCCACACCTGACGAGTAACGATGAGCCTTGACACCTTCGCTGACGAGGGCGTGAAGTATCTGCAGCGAGCAAGCGTGGATGTCATCGGAGCCACAGGACCAGATATTTGTGAGCCTCTACTCGGCACAGGGCGGGATGGACTCCTTGGCCTGGTTGGAGTTAAGTGTGGCCATGTGACTTGTTTTGGCTATTGAAATCTGAGCAGACGTGACCTCCAAACAGACGCCTTGAGCGCCGGTGTGCGATTGATCAGTTCTCTTTTCCTTTTGCCACAAGGGCTGAGAATATTCCGGAAGGAAGCGGCTTGGTCAGGCTGGATCCCAGAGGGACGGCGCTGTGGCCCAGAGCCCACAGCTGACCTGTGATGTGCCCGGACGTGCAACAAAGCAGCACTGCTTTAAGCTACAGATGTTGGGAATGTTTGTTACTGTGTCGTAAGCTAACCTCTCCTTACTGCTACAGAAATAGCCTTAAAAATGAAGACCCACAACCCAGAGACAAATCTGTCATTTCTTTTTTTCAGTGACGTCTAAAGTTATGAGATGCTCCCTCTGGTTCTTTACACAATGTTCTGCTACCTCGCGACACATATTTAGATGCTTCTTTTGAGATTTTCTCACTTAATCCTGAAAGTTTAAAAGCCACACACCATCAAGGAAATGCTTGTTCTCCCTCAGGCAAGATGGATGAAATAATCCACAGAAACCAATCCACGGATGGACTAAAATGCATTCCTTTGTCAGCAAATGTGGCTGGAAGATGCAAAGAATATGCTGCCATAGATGTGAAGCGACAAGTAGCAGGTGGGTGATCTGCTCTGAGTTGAAAGTACACGAGTTCCTAATATGCCTCGGTCTGTGATGTGTGTTAGATTCGGGTTCAGTGATGAGATACACAAAGAGTTACTTCTTTTTTTTAATTTTAAAATTTTTGTTTAATGTTTATTTATTTTTGAGACAGAGAGAGACAGAGCATGAGCAGAGGAGGGGCAGAGAGAGAGGGAGACACAGAATCCGAAGCAGGCTCCAGGCTCCCAGCTGTCAGCACAGAGCCCGACGTGGGGCTCGAACCCATGAACCATGAGATCACGACCTGAGCCGAAGTCGGATGCTTAACCTACTGAGCCACCCAGGCAGGCGCCCCGAGTTACTTCTTTTTTTAAAAGAGGCGTACCAAGGAGATATCATTTCAATAACCAACGACTGTTTCTGGTCACCTGGGTGGCTCATTGGTGGGGTGTCCGACTCTTGATTTCAGCTCAGGTCATGATCCCAGGGTTGTGGGATTGAGCCCTGCCCTGGGATCCGTGTTGAGTGTGGAGCCTGTTTGGGACTCTCTCTCCCTCCCTCTCTCTCTCTCTCTCTGTCCCCCTGCCCCACTTATGCTCTCCCTCTCTCTAAAACAATTTAAAATAAATAATAAAAGCACTGTTTTAAGGGAAAACATTATAAATATAACTATTGATAGAGTGGATGCTTTAACTGCAAAACATGATTCCAGATTAAAGTTACAGAGATTTGCTCCGAACATGCAAGTGACTCAAAGGCTCGCTGTTGAAGCAAAGAAATCTGAGGCCAGCAGTGCACAAAATGATAAAGGACGCCATTGATGTGGCTCATATTATAAAAAGATCTTTAATATATAGTAGAATCCTTATAGTGTTTTGCAACGAGGGCATAGAGATTTGATTATTTTGTAATGAGATACAGAGATTTGATGGTTATCTTGTGGCAAAATACTTTAATGAGATGGGGAACTTCAAGATGAGTTCTGCATTTTTCTTCTATAGAAAAAGAAGTGTTTCAGACTTGCCTACTATTTTTGTAATGACAACCGGCTGTCAATATTATGTGATACAACCAAAAATGTTAAAATAAACTTTAAAATTTGAAATTATTTTAAATTTACAGCACAGTTTCAAAGATAGTAAGTACAGAGCATCCTTGCATACTATTTTCCGGGTCTCCTATAATATAACTTCTTACAGAACCAAGGTACGTTTGTCAAAACTAAAAAATTAACACTGGTACATGACTATTAACAAAACCCCAGACTTTATTTGGATTTCACCAGTTTGTCCACTAATGTCTTTTTTCTGTTCTAGACTCCAATCCGGGATACTACATTGCTTTTGGGTAACAAATATTAAAAAAAAAATTTTTTTTCTTTTTTTTACATTTTTATTTATTTTTGAGAGACAGAGAGAGACAGAGTGCAAGTGGGGGAGGGGCAGAAAGAGAATGAGACACAGAATCTGAAGCCGGCTCCAGGCTCCGAGCTGTCAGCACAGAGCCCAATGTGGGGCTTGAACTCATGAACCATGAGATCATGACCTGAGTCGAAGTTGGACGCTTAACCGACTGAGCCACTCAGGCGCCGCCCCCCACTCCGAAAATTTTTTTTTAATGTTTATTTATTTTTGAGAGAGAGAGAGAGGGTGGGGGAGAGAGCGGGGGAGGGGCAGAGAGAGAGGGAGACACAGAATCCGAAGCGGGCTCCAGGCTCTAAGCTGGCAGCACAGAGCCCGATGTGGGACTCGAACCCACAAGACAGGAGATCATGACCTGAGCTGAAGTTGGACGCTCACCTGACTGAGCCACCCAGGCACCCCTTGGGTAACAGATATTTTGAAAGTAACGCGCGCGCGCGCACACACACACACACACGTTTTGTTTGTCCTCACAGGGCCTTCTCTTCTCTCTGTTTATGTGTCTTCTCTTTGACTTTTTTTTTTAAGAGAAAGCATGAGAATGTTTATTTTGTTATTTTTTATTTTATCATTTTATTTTAGAGAGAGAGCATGAGTGGGGAAGAGAGGCGGGGGGGGTAGAGAGAGAGAGAGAGAGAGAGGGAGAATCCCAAGCAGGCTCTACACTCAGTGTGGAGCCTGCCGAGGGGCTCGATCCCATGACCGTGGGATCATGACCTGGTCTGAAATCAAGAGTCAGATGCTCAACCAACTGAGCCACCCAGGTGCCCCTCTTCTGCCTCTTGTAAGGACACCTATCATTGGATTTAGAGTCCATCCAGCAATCCAGGATGGTCTCACCTCAAGATCCTTAGCTTAATTACATCTGCAAAGACCTTTTGTTTGCTATGCAAACAATGATTGGAAGGTAAACTGCTTCCTGGAAGAAACTCATGCTATGGAGAGAGCATTTAAAAAACATTCCATTGTTCTGTGATTTGGGGGATAGAAAATGATGTACCTACATCACGTGTAGCAACTCTCCCGTGTGTGTAAACTTTAAAAACTTGGAAACGGAATTTTCAAACCTGTTTAAAAAAAAAAATCCTTTGAACACGGTGTTTCAGAACCTATTTGCTAAAAATATAAAAATGTAACACCTTTTGATTAGTTTGCAAGAGCCGCTGATTGACATCAGGGAAACTGGAAATTTGCTTGCTGAATTTCAAAAAAACCTTTGCATAATTGGTGGATGAGAATGAAAAATAACGGTAAGGGTTTAGTAAGCACAGCCAGGATTGCTGTTTTCCCACTTGGATCAATGCATCTTTGCATGGTATCTGGTTATTGCCCCCAGCCACAACAGCAATTAAAATCAAGTATCACAATGATCTGAATTAAGAACCAGGCTTTGAGCTGCTTTTCATTAAGCTTTGCCTTTGAAAAATGAAACATTCCCAGGGCGCCTGGGTGGCTCAGTCGGTTGAGTGTCCAACTTCGGCTCAGGTCGTGGTCTCACGGTTCATGAGTTCGAGCCCCGGGTCGGGCTCTGTGCTGACAGCTCAGAGCCTGGAGCCAGCTCTGTGTCTCCGTCTCTCTCTGGCCCTCCCCTGCTCACGCTCTGTCTCTTTCTGTCTCTCAAAAATAAATAAATGGTAAAAAATTTTTTTAAAAATTTAAAAAAAAGAAAAAGAACTGGTGGGGGTGACTGGATAAAGCAGTTTGGGACAGTGATAGCCATGGAACCAGCCCCTGGGGATGCTGAGAAACGAGTAGCCCTGTGGAAGCTTCGGGGCGGGGGGGCTTCTGGGAACAGAAGGGGTCACAGCTGCCAGACTCCCACGGCATGAGCCAGACATCAGGCTCTGTGCCAAGGAGGCAATCAGGACTGTCATGACAGCGGTGGCCCGGTGTCACTCCAAGTTCAGGGGAAGGAAAGGAATCTGGAAGAGGCCTGTTGCCCCAAAGCAATGTCCAGAGAAATCCTTTGTGCACTCATACACCTATCAAGTTGCAGTCCTTCCTAACCCCACCTTTCGGAACTTGTCTGGATGTGGGATTCCCTGTGGTTTTGGTGACAGCACCCGGTGCCTTCTCTGGATCCTGGAACCTCAGGCTGCTTGTCTCTGTGTTGCCTCTGCCCAGGCCAGACAAGGTCCTCTGGAACCGCTCTCCTGTGGCACTTCACATTGTCTACAGGGGGTTCTATCATTTGGGGCTATGCCTTGCTCCCCCTTGCTTGTAGTGGGTTGAATGGTAGCTCTTTTTTTAAAAAAAAAATTTATGTTTATTTGTATTTGAGAGAGAGAGAGAGAGAGGCAGAGTGTGAGTGGGGGAGGGGCAGAGAGCGAGAGGGAGACAGAATCCGAAGCAGGCTCCAGGCTCTGAGCCATCAGCACAGAGCCCGATGCGGGGCTCAAACTCACGAACTGCGAGATCATGACCTGAGCCAAAGTTGAACGCTTAACCGACTGAGCCACCCAGGAGCCCCGAGAGGTAACTCTTAAAAAGGTACATCTACATATCCTAGAACTTGTGCATGTGACCTTGTTTGGAAAAAGTGGCTTTGAAGATGTAATAAACCCAAGGATCTTGAGGTGAGATCAGGCTGAGCTACCCAGTCGGTGGTAATCTGTTAAGGCAACCCCAGGAAACCAAGACACCCACTAACTTTTTAGTCCCGGCATCGATATCTGGGAAACCTTCTCTGGCCTCTCCAGTCTGGGATCTAGACCCTCCTTCGGGTTTCTGACCCGTCTCTGTGCCAGGCTTCTCCAATTGGCATTTATTCATGTGTATTAGAAAACACCTGGTCTACCTGATGAGCTGTTACTTTGCTGGGGTCACAAGTCTTGCCATTCTTGTCAGCCATTGTTCTCCACCGCCCAGAAACAAGCCCACTGTATGATGACCATATCTTATGTTGTTGAGAAGTTACCAAGTAAAAGACATTACGAGGAGCATTGAGCACAATAGCTTATGGATTCCTTGCATCATCCTTACATGGAAGGTACCGTTATTAGTTCTATTATATAGATGAAGGTAACCGAGGCTCAGAGAGGTGACGTGACCTGCCCGAAGTTCACACCACTAGTAAACAGAGTCAGGATTTGAACTTGGATCTTTGGCTCCAAAGCTTGCATTCTTAGCTTCTACTGCCTCAGCTAGCAGGTGCTCAGTAAAGATTTCTCAAAAAAAAAAAAAAAAAAAAAAAAAAAAAGAGTGATCCTCTCCTTAGGGCAGGATCCAGGCCTTCCTCCTCTGGGATCTGGTACGTTTACGGCAGCGTCTTGGTCAGGGGCCTTTGCCGGAAGCCACGTGGCACACAAGTCTGGCGAATGGGTGACCTGGCTTCACAGCCCAGAACAGAGAAATCCGTCCAAGCAGGGAAGGGTTGCAAGAGGTGTCACTGTGCCGTCTAGAAGCTTGATAGGGAGGGGCTGGGAGGGGTGATGACTCTGGAATTTAGAGCAGCTCCAGGAGCCCCACCTCTGCCAGCCCCAGGGGAATGCTGGGTGACGCCTTACTTTAGCAATGCGTGTTCACTGGTGAGCCCGGTGTCCAAGCTAAGCTTAACTCCTGCTTAGCGTCCCCTGGTGTGTGTGTGTGTGTGTGTGTGTGTGCGCACGTGTGCATGTGTGTGTGCACGTGTGCGTGCGTGTGTGTGTTGAGGGGGGTGCAGTGAGAGGGGATAGATACAGGGGGGTGTGATACGTTTCAGGCGATTTTTAAAAATCAAAAAGGGTTAAAATCAAAGTAGTATTTTGGTGCCTAAAGGGGGTAAACTCCCATTATCTCGAAAATTTCCTTTTGAGCAAAAGCCTGTTGCTGATAATTCTGAATAAATGAGGTGTTACCGTATTAATATTGTCGATAATGACAAACATTCGCGCAAGTATTTTCAGGCTACGAGACATGCATGCATTCATTCATTCATTCACTCACTCATTGGCCCTTGTATCATCAGATAGGAATGTTTACGGCTGTAAGATTTTGCATACCAAATAAGTGGCTTGAACCTAGCGGGTATTTCTTGCTCACGAACAAGAAATTTTAAGGTAGGAGGTGCCGGGTGGATCTGGCAGCTGAACGATATCCCTGAGGAGCCACGTTCTTTTCTTTCTCTTCTGCCATCCTCGCTAACGGTGACATTTCCTGTGGTTACCGGTTGTCATCTGCAAACACCGCACCTCCCAAAGCAGCCTGGAAGGCGTGAGGAGGAAGAAAGGTCCAGGAGAAGGAGAGCCCTGTTCCTGCGCCTCCCTCCTTTCCTCCCGGATGGAAACCTGTCCCCAGATCCTCAGGTGACTTTCCCTTATATCTCATTGGCTAGAACTGGGTCACGTGCCCACCCCATTCGCGGTAAAGGGGAACAGTGTCGGCATGACTTATTTAGAGCCATCAGGCACCATTGTTGCCGGGCCTGAATTTGGGGTCTGTTAGCAAGAGGGAAGGCAGGGTGGCCATCGGGTTGGCCGCATCCATTCGTTCCGCAAACATCTTTCCTGTGCCTGTTCTAAGTGCAAGGGCCACACAAATGATCGAATGGAGTTCTGGTGACTGTCCTCTGTTATCTCCATGTTACGGATGAGCAAACTGGCTCAGACCACCGAACCGACCCGCCCAAAGCCCCCGTCCAATGGGGGTGATTCAGAATTCGACCCCACGTCGTTCTGAAGCCCATACTCTTTCCGCCACAGGGAGCTGCCTCTTTGCACTGACCTGTCTGACTCGCTGACCTGGGTGCGTGGCCCACAGCCTCCCGGGCAGGACGCTAACGGGGCTGTTTTATGCCCTGATCTCTCCTGGGATTTCTGGAGTCCCAGGCTGCTCCTGGGGGATGCAGATGGGAGATACCCCCTCTCTAACAAGCAGGCAGGCTCCCTGCAGATGGGCCCCAGATGGTGGCATTATCTGAGCAGTGGGATGGAGGCGGGGGAGGGGTACTGGGAGAGGGTGGGGGCCAGGCTTGGCCAGCCAAGTGTTTGGTGGAGAGCATGGCCCAGCCTGGAGGGACAGTGCCGTGTAGGTTCAGAGCTGCTGGCCTGTGACGCGTTTGGCCAAAGTTGGCACCACCGGCCCAACCCTGACACTTAACTTTCCCCCTGGATCAGGGATCAGTGCCTGGTAAATAGTGGGGCGGTCTCTGGGCTTGTTGGGGCTTCTCAGGGACAGGAGCGCTCCTGGCTGGGTCTTCACCTTTGGGCGCTGACCCCATCTGCAGACCTGAGCTCCAGGAAGCTCTTAGGTGGCTCTCTCTCTCATCGCCCACCCTTCGTGCCACATGAGGCAATAAGAGTCAGGTGCAGTCAGGAGCCTGGCCCTCTGGCTCTGCCTCCCAGCTCACCGCCGATTCGCTGTGCAACGTTAGGCAGGTCATTCAGCCTCTCTGTTCCCAGGTTTTCTCACCCATCAAACGGGACCAATAATGGCGCCAACGCCATGGGATTGTTTTGAGGGTTGCATAAGTTAGTGTGTGAAACACTTTGCTCAGCGTTCGGTGCATGGGGAGTGCTCTATGGGCATCAGCGGGCCTTACTATTACCGCCACCCACCTGGCCCCCGGCACCGTATGGGTCTCACTAGTTTGTTCAACCCAGATGTCAGCTGGATGTCTCCTTGCTCTTGTTTTTAAATTTTTAATTTATTTTTGAGAGAGCGCGCGCGAGAGAAGGAGAGCATGGGAAGGGCAGAGAGAGAGAGGGAGACAGAGGATCCAAAGCAGGTTCTGTGCTGACAGACAGCAGCACGCCCGAGGCGCGGGCTCGAACTCACGAACCGCGAGACGGTGACCTGAGCTGAAGTCAGACGCTCAACCGACTGGGCCACCCAGGCGCCCCACGGATGCCTCCTTGCTCTTGCATTTGAGTTAAAACTGGGGGGATCTTCCCAACTCCTATGGCCGGGGGAGGTCTGTGACTTCTCCGGGACTGCCATGTGATCCGGGCGCCTGGGGTCTCTGGTCCCCACCACGTCACCTCAAGCCCACCTGGCTGAAGAATTCAGGTGGTTTTCACAGCAAATCCAGCCTCGCCAAGCGTTTCAGGAGAGAGAGCGACGGGGGTGGGGACGTCACGAGGCCCCGCTGGCCGCATGGTGCCATCTCACTGCCCATCCTCCCGCCTTTCTAGGCCCCCCTCCCCCGCCCCGCTCCTCCCTCTGTTCAGCCAGGATGCTTCTCCCTGAGTCATACCAGGCGCTACCATTTGTCAAGCACTGGTTGTGGGCCAGGAACCATTCTCAGCACTCTGCAGTCACCTCATTTAAACCTCACGCGATGTCTGTGACTATACGCTTTTCCTAGCCTCACTTTGAGGGGCAAGGAAATGGGCGACACGCTCGGCCCAGGCAGTGGGGCCCCGAGCCGGGGGTCCAACCGTCCGCTGCACTGCTCGGCTTTTCTGGAAACCCTAGCTCTGGGCTCCGGGGCTGAGCTGATACCCATGTGAGCGCTCTGACTTGTCCCTTTTTCACTCTGTCTGTCTGTACCCACAGGGAGGCAGGCAGGTGCATAAGAAAGAGGATGAGTTCTGGTGCTGCTCAGACGGGAGTTCTGGCCTGGCTCTTGGGCCAGTCACCTCGCCTCTCGGAGCCTCAGTTTCCCCTCCTGTGAAGTGGCTTAATGACAGTATACAGGTTGTCGGGGGGGTCAGCATGGGTGACCATATAATCAGCCTCTCTGTCCTCAGCTCCCAGCCTGGGTCATGCCGGAAAGGGCGCGTTGGGTCACATTTCCATGTCTTCAGGGCTGGCTTCTGTCTGTGCAACTGACCTACGGTACGGTCTTTCTTGTTCTATCCCTTTCTCGTTTCTGTCTCTGGCTGAGTCCTCTCTCACAGTGAACTCCCGTCTCCCTGTGTTTGGGGTCTCCAGGGGCAGAGGGGCTGCTCTCCTCAGTGCCTCCAGACCCCCCCGCCCCACAAAGCCAGCCCTAGGACAGAAGGAACAGGCTTGTGGGGGACAGACAATCTCTGAGCGGATGGGTGTGCCTGGCCCGGCCCGCCGCAGGCCAAGAGGACACGGGCAGATGACCCGGGGCTGGGCCGTGGCGGGCATCTCCCGGTGGCGTGAGAGGCAAGCAAAAGCTCCTGTGCCCACAATCCGCCTAGTTCCCTCTGTCGGCCCCGTGGCCACCTCCCCGAGTAGAGCTGCAGAGTCAGAGGGTGACGGAGCTGGGAGTCCTCGTTTCCAGCCCCAGGCCCGAGCGGCTTTCTCCAGTCTGTTCTTCCCACTCCTCTCCCATCAGGGTGGTCCCTGACCCTCCCCCACCCCTCTTTCCCTGTCTCTGTCTCTGCTTCCCCACCTGCCTCCCCTCGCCGTCTCTCCCTTCCCCGTGCCCCTCTGTCTCCGCCTTTCCCATACCCAGCCGCAAAAACATGCTGACAGTTGCTTCTCCGGGAGGCGTGAAGACAGAGCTGGCAGCTGAGGAGCTGTGGAGGGGGCAGAGCCAGGAGCCTGGGGGTGGGGGTGGGGGGACGTTCGGCATTCGGGGTGGAGAGCGGTGGTATCCCGGCCAGCAGCCCTGGGAAGAGCCGCGGGGTCCAGTAAGGTCAACGCTAGGATAGCACTGAGGTCTGCAGGGAGAGCTGGAGGCAGGGCGGATAGGGGGTGAGGTTCTGAGGACGGGGTGTGTGCGCGTGTGTGCCCGCATATGTACGTGGGGGGTGGGAGTGAAGCCTGCAGGTTCTCCTGCTTTTCTGCGTCTTGTCCCTGTCCGCGCTAGCCCAGCTCGGGCCTGGCCACTAACACATGGGGCCATAGCAGATGGCACGGGGGACCGGTTCCTGTGAGCCGTGGGGGCAGCAGACAGGAGAGGCCTGCGGGTTTGGGAGCAGAAGGGGCCCAGCGTGCGTTACCGCGCCGTCAGTGACGCCAAGGGGCTGTGGAGGAAAACCGGAGGAGCGAGATCCGTGGGTCTCCTGCTCTCCAATGCCCTGACCACGCTCCACGGCACTGAAGCTGTGACCAGAGGGCCAAGGGATCAGTCATCCCGCACTCTTCAGTGCCGGGGAGCTCACCGCTCACAGAAGCAGCCCATTCTGGATTTGGAAACCGGTGTCTCCTAGAAAGAACAGACAGGGGACAAACTCCTATTCATCCCTCAAAGCCCAGCTCAGAGGTACCTTCTCACGGGAAGCCCTTCACAGCTCTCTGCCTAGAGACCTGCCGTGGCACCGAGCCCACCATCTGGTAACATTGCTGTACCTTTGTGTCTTCTTTATGAAACGTGCAGCCCCTTGAGGGTAGGGCAAATATCTGATTTACCTCTGTGTCCCCAGTGTTCAGCATGGAGTGACCCAGAGTGGGTTCTGAGTCACACAGATCCTTGGGTCACTCACACTGGGCCCGAGGAGTGGGGTTGTGTGAGCAACATGCTTCAAGCCCCGGGGTCCCTAGGACTCCAGGTCTTGGTTAGTCACTCGGTGAGCCCTGGGGACTGAGGGCCCATTCTAGGTACAGCTGGCCCCGGGACCCTGGGACGGACCCTGGGATGGCGGTGCTGGGAACCCCATTCTGAAGGGAGGGATGGCCCTGACAGGAGACCCTGCCGTCTGAGAAGGACAAAAGTGGCCCGTAGGCAGAGTGTGTCCCTTCACCCTCCAAGCTGGCTTGTCACCACAAACCTGGATGATGTCTGTCTGTCTGTCCTTCTTTAATTCAGTTCTAAGGTGATTCCTGCACCCCCAATCCTGTGTCTAACGAACCTGACATTCAGAGGAAATGTCTTCGGGAAAGGTCACCAGAGGGAGGTGGCGTTCTCGCTGACAGCACCTGTCCTTCCGGCACGGGCAGACTCTCCTTCAAGACAATTGCCCGTGCTCCTGTCCCTCGGAGCTGCCCCTCCCCACCAGCTGCCTCTGCTCCTTCAACCCTTCATCTGGAAAGACACGGCTCAGGACCCGCCTCATTTGTCTGTTCATGGTCCCTACTGGCCATTGAGACACAGGGACGACTCCGATCCCAGCCCTACCTGGCAGGGCACCCGGGAGGGCAGATCCTGAGATCACGGCTCAGGGGCGGGAAAGAGACGAGGTGGGCAAGGGAGGCAGAACCTCGTGGTGAGACGTCACATGCCCTGCGCTCAGAAGTTTGACCTCCGTCCTGAGGACAATGGTGAGTGACTGAAGAGTTTAGGCAGGGAGGGGCCCCTGGGTGGCTCAGTCGGTTAAGCTTCTGACTCTGGCTTTCGGCTCAGGTCATGGGCTCACAGTTCGTGAGTTTGAGCCCCGAGTCGGTCTCTTGTGCTGATGGTGTGGGATCTGCTTGGGATTCTCTCTCTCCCTCTCTCTCTCTCTCTCTGCCCCTCCCCCGCTCATGCTCTCTATCTCTTGAAATAAATGAATAAACTTAAAAAAAAGAGTTTAGGCAGGGAGGCGTTGGTCATGTCTGTGTCGCAGGAGGACTGCTCGGGCTGCGGGGTGGAGGATGGGTGCAGGGAGGAGGTGAGAGGTGATGGGGCCCCCTCGCTTTTTGAGAGTTCTTCTTTAGATCCTATTTCCTTCTGAGAGTGTACTGATTACTCAGCACCACAAGCTGGGGAGCACCTGCCATTGTGCTCCCGTTACCGATGGTGGCGGTGGGGACAGTTTGGATGACAGGCTGCCCTTTGTCTCAGAAGGTCATGCCTGACTCCCTATGTGGCGTAGTTGTAATCTTCGCTGATTGCTGATCACGGATTTGCCTTGCAGCCGTCACCTCTTGGTGTTCCTAGAGAGTTAAGGGGGCTGGAATTTGTTGTCCGACATCGTGGCTCAAGTCCGTGGGAACTGGGGCACCAAGCTTGAATCTGTCATGCCTCCGGTTCCGCGTTAGTAAACTGGGCACGGCGGTAGCCCTCTGCCCTGCACGCCCGGGATGGTAGTGAGAAGGACCCGCTTGTAAATGTGCAACGTTTGGCTGACGTGTTTGTCGTGTTGAGAAGCTGTTAACCCAAGTGCCGCTCCCGGGCTCTAGGAGACCATACGGTTAGGAACGTGTGTGCTTTAATCTTGGCTTTGTGGTTTCCTCACTGCCTGTCTCAGCCTCAGTTACTTAGTTTATAGCAGGGGGGTCATGGTAGGTGCCTCCCTCAGGGTGTATTGAAGCCAAAGCTCCTTTCAAACCACAGCTGTGGACGGGCCCTTCCTTCTTTTGGGAAACGGACACGGGTCTTGGAGCGACACGTCCTATGACTCGACGGCTGCGTTTGGAGCGCAGATTGGCCGCCCCCTCCATCCAAGGGCGTGGACTCCACGGGTGGCGCGTGACCTTGCCTCGATCCGTCGTAGCCGGGGCTGTGGCGCCCTGCCCAGTCCCCCAGCCGTCAGTGCTGTCCTTCTGCAAGGTCCCGCAAGCCTCCGACGGAGGGCTCTCTCTTGCTTTGCACCAGGTACAGGCTGGAGCTGGTGCCGCTGAGAGCAGCCCTCAGCTAGCAACGGATGCAAGGTGACAGCTAAACACGGCTTCTTTGACCCTTGGGGGGGGCCACTTGTGAGGCGTGCCACTGAGCCCCGGGTGCCCACGGTGACAACCCATTTGTTAACACTCTCTGTACCGTCTCCCTTCCCTCCCCCTGTCATCCCCATCCCCTTAGCTTTGCCTCCTGGGGGCACTTCCCAAATGAGTCACTCGTACCCAAATCCCCGTCTCAGCTCTGCCTCTTGGTGAACCCAGTTCGGGACACCCGAGATGGTGGGGGGATGAGGGATATGCTTCCCCCGGAAACGAGGGAAGAGAGGCCAGGAGGCTTTTGAGAGACAGGGGGTCCGAGCAAGATGGCGAGCACCCACAGGCTTAAAGACGAAAGGTGGCGACGAAGCATTACCGGGAACGGCTGAGGTCAAGAGCACTGGTTGACTTCTAAGTCACATGCTGTGCTGTGTAGCCACTGTCGTGGTCCTCAGACCTCCAGGAGAACTCACTCGGGTGGAACAGCACGGCACTCATGGTTGCTTTGCGGAATCAAAAGGAAAGGCTGCAGCGTTCTTTGGGTTAGCTTGGGGCAGGGGGAAGACTCCAGTGACGGGGGTGGGGGGGCGAGACCCGGATGAGACAGAGAATTTGGCCACGTGATGTCTAGGAGAAATAGAAGTCCCTGCAGGTATTGTTGGGGCTGCAGTGTCCCCCACCACCTGTGGCATAGATGCTGGGGCCATTTTGCTTACATAGTAAGAGCAGGGTGAAGCCACAAGATTGGACAATGTGGGGACACCCAAGTGCCTGCCAACAGGAGGTTATGTGCGTGAAGCACCCAGCTCAGTGCTTGGTTCACCCTCATCACTCAGGAGATGGTAGAGAGGGCCCCTTCTGAGCAAGGTCGTATGCTGTGCCAAGCAGGTGCTCAAAGAGCATGGAAGCTTGGCCTCGTAGAACTGGATTTGAAATAGTTGCGCCAACCCGGCGGGCTGAACCCCATCCCATCCCCTGTCCTCGCCAGGTGCCTGGGGATCCTCTCCATGCCTCACCTTCTCCTTTGTTAAGCAGGAAACTCCAGCACAAAATACGTGTTCTTTTGGTCGATTTTCTGGACATCCTTCATTTGAGAGCATCCAAGTCTCACACTCTGGGGGCATTTTATTTCTAATTTGTGGCTAGACATATATAGCCACAAATAGGACTGCTGGTGAAAGTTGCTGAGCGACCAGGAGGCAACTTTTCTGTTTTTCCTTTTGTCTTGAAGTTGTGGTATCTTCCTGCCCGCCACAGGGCCTTTGCACACACCGTTCTCTCTGCTCAGAATGCCATCCTGCGGACACCACCCCTCCTTGCCGAATTAATTCCTACCTGTCTTTTGCGTCTCAGCCCGGGTCTAGCTTATGAAGGAAAATCCTCCTTGATTCCAGGTTTCCTTTCTTACGGACTGTGTTCTTTCCCTCAACCTCAGCCTATGTGATTGTGTGAATGGCGCCCGTGAGCCAGGAAGCACTACGAGGCAGGAACGGCGTCTGATTTTCTCCCTATCGTACTGCCAGCACCAGCACAGCTGGCCCAGAGAAGGTGCTCATTAGATATTTGCTGAAGAAATCAGTGGAGATATTTTTAGTTCCAGGGTAAAGGGGTAAACTTGGACCTCATCTGTGGGTTCCAGGGCTAATGGGGCCTCTTACCAGCCATCCCTCTGCCCTCTGCCTCCAGGTGAATCATTGCTTAAAATGCAAACATTCCCAAGTCCTGGCTCAGCTTCCCCCCTCCCCATCCGTGTGCCTGAGGAGCAGTAATTGTGCGGGGATGCAAGTGCTCATTACACGAACAGAGGGCAGCGTGGGACATAAATCTAGAAAATTGAAAGGTAAGTGTTCTTTGTTCTCTCTCCCTCTTTCTCTCTCTCTCTCTCCTCCCCTTTCCTCCCTTCCTCCCCTCCTCACTCCCTCCCTCCCCCTCCTCTCTCTCTCTCTCTCTCTCTCTCTCTGCCACTGTCTCTCTTTCTTCTATAGGTTCTTCTCTGAGCTTTCAAATGCTAATGAACATGGTGAACCCCCAGGAGGGTCTGCTCTGTAGCATGTCCCAAGTGTGTTTGATCCTAGAATTTATTGATTCATTGATTTTTTTTTCTTTTCTTTTTTTTTTTTTTACGGAGCAAATTTGAGATTCGTGTTTCACAAGACATTCTTGGGAAAATACTGACCTACAGAGTTAAGTCCAAGTTTCTTAGCTTTAAGTTTAAGGTCCATAAAGACCTGGGTCCTGTACGTCTCAGTGCTCCCCCTCCCTCTCCAGTTACTCCGCTCTAACCACGCAGGGAAGGGTGGTTTTCCCATCACCACATACTCTCTCATGTCTCCATTCCCTCTGTCAGGATGTCAGTGACTCTGTTGTCTGCTGGCTGACCTCCTGTTCAAGACCCAGACCAAATATCACCTCCTCCGTGAAGCTCTCCCTCACCCTTCAACTGTGTTCCCAGAGCCCCTGATGTATCCTTCCACCATAGCATATGGCCATGGTTGGCTATAAGGAGCTATAGTGTCTCTGACCTCTTTTTAAACTCCCCGGGGTCAAGATCAAAGTCATGTATTCGCAGCCGTGTCCCCAGTGATCAACACAGGACCTATCACATTATTCATGAATAATGGCATGGATGAGGGCTGAAACGGAAATGTTTCCAGTCTTTAAAAGGGTGGAGACAGAGATGGCCCAGCCTCCCTTGCCAAGATCTGCAGTGAAAATCTCTATCCCTCCATCCTTGTCTTCTGCTTCTATGGTTAACCCCATCCTGGGCAGCTGGAAGTGATATATTCCATTCCGGTGAGCTTTCCTTTGGCTCAGGGTGGACGCTGCACACAGTGTTTGCCCTAATCAAGGTTATGGGCTGGGTTCTTCTGGTCACTTTGGGGTCTTCACCGAACTTGGCCACTCATCGACACTGAACAGAATTGCTCACTCTCTCCTTGAAACATCGTCTCCTCTTGGCTTCTAGGACACCACATCCAGCTCCCCAGTCCTTCCCCTTCCCCCGCCGGACCTCCAATTGTTGCGGGGCCCAAGGGGCTCAGTCCCGGGCTCTTCTCTACATTCTCCCCCAGGACATCGCGTCTACTCCACTGGCTTTGAGTAGCACCTCTGTGCTGCTCTCTCCCGTCCTGACCTCACCCCTGAGATCCAGGTGCATTCACCCAAAAGCTCCACTGGATGTCTGAAGGCATCCAAACCTCCCAAGGCCAAAGGGGGATCCTTGGTTTGCCCTACCCCCAAATGGCTTTCCTCTCTGGTCTTCCCATTCCAGAAAATGGCCCCATTACTCACTTAGTTGTTCAAGCCCAAAACCTCTTAGCAAATGAATCTGTCAGTAAGTCCTGCATAGTTTATTCCTAAATGTGGATGCGATCTGCCCCTTTTGAACCCTTCCCCTGCTATTGTGCCGCCACGAGCTCTCACCTGGACCATTGCAACAGCACCCACACTGATGTCTCCGCTGCCCCATCTGCCCTACACTCCTTCCCATTGCCACAGGCCAACCTCATAGAGTTCGTGAAAGAGTGAGGGCTTTGGGGTCCGGCGTGGGTTTATGTCCCGGTTCTACCACGTATGATCTGTGTGACCTTGAAGGAAGGACTCAACTTCTTGGAGCCTCAGTTTCTCATCTGTGACATAAATATTAAAGCAATCAACTTGCTTTGGAGCTGAGGTGTCTCTGGGGCCTTCTTTCCTATGGTTAAGATGATGAGATAGAGCTACAGGGTAGACTCCTTGAATTTGATTTCACCAGGAAAACACAAAGTCAGACTAAATACCCGGGGAGAATCGCATTTAGAAATATGTGTGTGCTAATTTTTGTGACCATTGTAATTGTATCTACTGAATGTCAAGCCCTGCTTTGGGTAATTTACATACATTGACATACGAGGTTTAAAACAACCCCGTGAGGATGCTTGGCGGGCTCAGTGTGTAGAGCATGGGACTCTTGATCTTGGGGTTGTAAGTTCGAGCCCCACGTTGGGTGTAGAGATTTCTTAAAAATAAAATCTTTAGGGGCGCCTGGGTGGCGCAGTTGGTTAAGCGTCCGACTTCAGCCAGGTCACGATCTCGCGGTCCGTGAGTTCGAGCCCCGCGTCGGGCTCTGTGCTGACTGCTCGGAGCCTGGAGCCTGTTTCCGATTCTGTGTCTCCCTCTCTCTCTGCCCCTCCCCCGTTCATGCTCTGTCTCTCTCTGTCCCAAAAATAAATAAAAAACGTTGAAAAAAAAATTAAAAAAAGAAAAATAAAATCTTTAAAACAAGAATAAATAAAACAACCCCATGAGATATACTCATGCAGGAGACCCAGAGTAGTTAAGTAACTTGTTCAAAGGCACACAGCTGCTAAATAGCAGCGTCAAATTTTTGAACCTCGGTTCCATTCTTTGACCCTAAAGAAGCTGGCCCCGCCCACACAGAGGTGGTCTCATTCAGCAGAGGGAGCCCTGGACTTGGAGTTGGCCCTGGGTTCGAGTCTAGGCTCTGCTGCTCAGAGAAGTTGCCTCAGTCAAGCCACTACATCTCTCAGAATCTCTATTACTTTGGGGCGTCTGGGTGGCTCAGTCGGTTAAGCATCCAACTCTTGGTTTTGGTTCAGGTCATGACCTCACAGTTCGTGGGTTCGAGCCCCACGTCAGGTTCTGTGCTGGCAGCGTGGAGCCTCGTTGGGATTCTCTCTCTCTCTCTCTCTCTCTCTCTCTCCCTCTCCCCTGCTCATGCTTGCACTCTCTCTCTCTCAAATAAATAAACTTAAAAAAAAGAATCCCTATTACCTTGTGAGAAAAAAAACATGAAGACAATAGCAGTTACCTCCTTAGGTGGTGTGAAATCAGATGTGATATGGTGTGCTAACGTGTTCCACAAACTGTAAACACGTGAATTATTATTTCCCCCCTCGGTATTTGTGAGCAATATGGGTCAGAGAGGCTGCTTTTGGGGGCCCCCGTCCTGCATCCTGGAGTGCATCAGCATCACCGCGGTGATGTGTCCCCTGCCTGGGGAGCCTGGAATCTCACTTCTGCTCACCCTCCCCTTAGCTGCTATTATTTTCTTGACTCCGTTTCTCTCTTGAGCCATTCGTCTCTCGGTCCTTATGTTCCATTGTTCCAACCTCCTGGAAAACCTGCCTAGAGGCTCTCACTTGGAAGACAACATCTGCCTATCCAACTCCCAATTTGTATTACTGTATTATTCTCACTCAAGGGAAGACAGCCGTATTCTTAGCCCCCATGTAACAGTAAAGTTTTTGTTTGTTTCTTTTTGCATTTCCAGAGATGTTTCTTATTGGGATGGGGTTGTGAGAGGCTGCCTCTGTTCAGACCCAGGGCTTCCTCTGCTTCCTCATTCGGGTCCCTGGGATGTAGCCCCCAAACCTACCCTGACCCCAAGAGTTGAGCGCATGATGGCCTGTGGCCAGCAGGGGGCAGCAGAGGGCAGCAGAGTATGACCTAGAAGGGGCTGGCAGAAAGGACGCGTGGTTGGTTCTGTCCTTGGGGGGCCAGGGGCTCCAGGGGAAGGGTCTGGTCACTGGGTCTGTCCTGCTCTGAGTCTCTAGGCCACACCCTCTGGGCTGGCCTGGAATAGACAGCAATGAAATGGAACTGTCTCCAGAAGGCTGGTGGAGGGAACGCATCTCTAATAGGGTAAGGGAAGGCTGGTTGCAAGTGACAGAGATTCCACCGGAAATAGTTAAGACGGCTTTCATGTTTTATTCTCCTGCAGATTGGCCCCTTCCAGGAACGGGAACCATGGTCACCAGCAACTCCTGCCTCACGTGTTCCCTGATTCATCGTCTTCCTTTGGTTCTGATTGGCCAAACCTCAGGGGGTGACTTATCCTCTGGAGTTGGGTTATGCCCTGCCCATGTGGCCAGGGGGCGGGAGCATCCTCTGACTGACAGCCAGGGCTGCATGCTGGCCTGGGGGGAGGAGGGTTCTCCAGATGAAGGGCTTTCTCTTAGGGAGGCATAGATGGGCACTGAGCAGACACAACAATATGCATCTGCCACGGCCACGGTTGTGTGTGACAGTGTCCCTTTGGTACAAGGGCCCCCGCCATTTCTCAGATTCACGAGCTGACCTTCAGGGCCCAGGTTAGCAACCTTCGTCCCCACCTCCCTTTCTGAAATGAAGGGGTAGCATCCCAGGAGGACGACAACCTGCCTCTCCACCTTAAGTCGCCCTCCCCTCTGATCCCGTCATGTGATGAAGGGGTCACCACGAGCTACAGTCTTAGCTGGAGGGCATGAGAGGAGAGGAGAGGCCTGACTACCTCACTGAGGTCTCAATTAAGATCAGCAATAAGGAATCATTACAAATGCTCTGCTCAAGATGCATTGTAAAGAGTGATTCACTCTGTGCCCATTTCCTGCTAGCCCTGAAAGCTAAGCAGGGGCTGCCTGTGCTGCAATAAATGTCACTATATGAGCACTATTAGTGGTATCTTCTGATCTGCGGGGTCATCTGGTGAAGCATGGGGGCAGAGGGGTCCGTGCAGGCTGGAGGAGACCAGAGCAGTGTCCCGGAGCCCCCCTGGGGGACGAGGCAACCGAGGATGGGGACGGTGTGCCACACACCTGGGGCAGGATCCGCCGTGGGTCCCATGGCGGGGTGGGGGCAGGGGGCAGACGGGACTCAGGGGATCTGGCCAGATCATTGGGCAGTTTTCACCCAAATTCCTTAAGTGTGTAGAGTATCTGCCATATTTGTTCCCATTTCACCGTTGAGGAGGTGGAGGCTAAGAGAGAAAATGATTGGTTTCGATTCCCAAAGTCAGTGGTCAAAGCTAGGATGGGGTCCAGGGCTCCTGATGCTCAGACCAGGTCACACCCTCTGTTGCCTGGAGGGTGGAACAGAGGCGGCTGGAAGGGGGAAAGAGAAGGCAGCTGCTGGGATGCGTCCCAGACATCTGGGGACAGAGGCCAGTCCGTCCCGCAGCACCCTGGTGGGATGCATGAGGGGAATTCTGTAAAGTGAGTCATTGGGATTGCTTTAGTGACAACGCTGATTGCCGAATGCTACTGGAGCAAATGGGTGTGCTCCCGTGGATGACTGCATTCCACCTTCTGGCACCTTCTTCAAGTCCAGACCTCTCTCCTGAGCTTCCAGTCCGCATGTGCACAAGGACATTCCCTTGAGAAGATCTCAGTCCTCTCTGTCTCCCTGGATCTCAAGCTCATCTCTCTTTCTCCGTCCCCAAACCGCTCCTTCTCCAGGACCCCCCACCTCATTGAATGGGACCATCTTCCCCGAGTCATTTCAAGTCAGAGCCCCAAGTGTCACCTTCAGTTTCGGCTCCCCTCTTCCCCACGTCCAGCCGATCCCCGGTCGCCTGGACTCCTCTTCCCTAGTGCCACTCAGATGCATCCTGGCCCGGGTCCCATCCAAGGGACCCAGACGACGGAAGCTGGGGTGGCTTCTCCAAGCACCTCTGGGGAGGTCTCCTCTTGCCGGGGCTGAGAGTGAGGCATGACGGGAGATGCCCCCATCGAGGGAGGGGCCAGCAGACTTGGCATCCTTTGGGGAGGGGAAGTAGGCATGGAACAGAACTGTTGACAGACTCCGGGCTGCTATATTGGGAAGATCTGACAACACACACAAGGAGAGAGTGAGGGCGTGTTGACGGCTGGTGAGAGGCGCGGGGGCCGGCTGGGGACGTGTCGCCACCACCCACGCAGGAGGAAGTTGGGAACAGATGGCTTGGGACCCATGCCAGCCTCCTGAAGAGTCGTCCGCTCCCTCTCTCCCGGTGCTGGCACCTGCCGAGCAACTGGGGAAGGGACTGCCGCGTCCTGAATGTGTGTCCCGAGATGAGAGTCCAACTGTGCACAGAGAGGCCTCCCTACCATGTGGCCTCAGTTTCCCCAGCCCATCCCAAGCCATCCGACCCTAACATCCTGCACCTTTATGTTCCCCTCCTGTGTTATCTCCTCCTGTCCCCTTACCTCCGAGGCTCCCACCGTCTTATCCCATCCCACATCCCAGAAATGACCCACGAGACATTTCTTCCAGTTGCATTTCGTGGTATCTCACCTTGAGTGGATGCGAACAAGAGAAAGACGTTCGTGTATTATTTTAGGGCTCCGCGCCCCACGCTGGTTTGGGACCCGCTAAGCAGTATCACAGGAATCGGGCAGATAGAGTCGTGGAGAGTGTGGCTCAGAGGACAGTGGTCTCGCCCCTTCTCCTGACTTACCCTCCAGGCACAGACAGACCTGGACAATCACAGGCCTCTTCTCCAGGGGCAGCCCCGCGGGGTTAGTCCACATTCCGAATTCCTTCTGCCCGGTCTCCCACTGGACAAATCATTCCCTAGGGCGATGCGAGGGATATCTGTAGTTGAGTATCTCTGGGCACACAGTGGACTGAAGCTCCTGGCGGAGCGGACCTGGCTAGGAGGGGAGAAGCAGAAGTGCCTCGTGAGTGTCAGCACAGCCCCGCCCCGTCCTCCACCGCAGGTGACAGAGGGGTTGAGAGGACCGCGACTTGCCTCCCACCTCACTGGATCTGAGGAGGAAATAAGAAAATGAGAAGTAACCTCCTTGTAAAGTGCCTGATGTGAGCACTCAATCCATTAAGCCCGTGTCGGTGGTTTGGGGGGAGTTGAAATGCCACCTCTACTTCCTCGAATTATTTGAGCGGCTGTTCTGCAATGCCCCTCCTCCCCCATCTCCTGGATCCTCTGAAATGGGATCCCCATTCCCACTGGATCTGTTGTTCCTCCCGAGGCAAGGGGGCGGGAGGGGAGACAACGGATTCCGAGAGACTGGCCAGCCTCAGCCCCCCATCTTCTCCTCCCCTCAGTGAAGGGTGGTCATCCGTAAGGGACAGGGCACCTGCTGGGGCCGAGTCCACGCTGGCCCCTACCTTCCTCCCTGGGCTCCCCTCCCCTCCTTGCCTCAGCCCCCTCCTTCATGCTCACATGGCCCTTCCCACCCCTCCTGGGGGGGGGTCCCACCCTTCCTGGGAAGTTCACACGGACCCTATTCTCTGGGAAACTGCCGAGGGGACCTTGGCAATCAACCTCCTTCGTAACTCCTTTTCCGCTATGCCTCTCAAGCGACAAGGTCATGAATGCAGTCCAGAGACTTGGGACTAAGCTAGCAATTACTGAATTCCTGAGGGGGAGGACCTGAAAAGCACTTGAGTGTGTGTGTGTGTGTGTGTGTGTGTGTGTGTGAGTGTGCTCGCACGTGTGCGTGTGAATGTGTGTGAGTATGTGCATGCATGCCCGGGGAGTGGGGCACAATCTGTGAAGAACTCTAAACAGACCAGTTAATCATACCTAGAAGTAACTGGGTGATGAGAGGGGATTCCTGGAACTAGCTGGCCATTCAAGTTTTGGCTCTGACCGTTAGGAACTGTGTGGCCTTGGGCATGTCAGTTCACCTCGTGACTCCACTGTCCCCACTCCCGTGGGCGCCACGGGTAGATGTGACTCCTTGTTGGGGGCAACCAATGACATCAGGGCGGGGCAGGAGCCCTGGAGAGTCAGGTGCTGCATGACAGCCATTGTCATCACCAAGTGGCAGTTGGGACCCCCACCCCTGCTGACGTTCTAGAAGACAGCTCCACCAAGTGCACAGGACAACCATAGGGCTTCAGGCTGGGATGTCTGGAGGGTCAGGACTTCCACAAGCAGAGATGAGGGTGGCCTGGAGGGCATTTCATGGGAGGGCAAAGGCTCACCTGGAGTTTGGAGGATTGCGAGGGCAGCATCTAGCGGTAGGGGTTCGTGTGTGAGAGACGCAGGAGGGGTCACCTGGACGGGAAGATTGGCCAAACCACTGGCAGCTCACGCTGTCGAGAATAGAGTGCTCAAATTGGCCAACCCACCCTTTTCACAGATGGGCAAACTGAGACTTGGAGACGGGCAAAGACACAGAGCTGCTGCAAAAGGAACTGGGGCAGCTCAGGTCTGAGCTCCCGGTCGCCACTTCCTCTAGTTCCAGAGGCCTTGAATGTCCAGCTAGAGCACTGGTCCACCTTGCTGCCCCGGGAAATCACTGTTGCCTCTCGAGCTGGGGAGTGTGGCTGAGAGATGATAGCAGACACACTGGATCAGCTTTCCTTGAGTGTTGGCGCCCCTTGGACACCACTGGGAGCTTCTGACTGACGACACTGATAGGCTGGAGTCGGCTCAGGATGCCGGGCTGAACCGTCAACTCGCATCTAGATGGGAGGCCCCCGTCCTGACTGCATGTCGGGGTCACCTGGAGAGCGGAACAAAGTGGCCTAGGCTCTCCCAAGCCCGCTCTACAGGTGATTCTTCCCCAGCCAAGCTGCTGGCCATCAGGGCTCCACGGGGCCATCGCACAGTCCCCTCCAGAGCCAGGCCTGGGGAATGGGTTTCCTGAGAAGAGCATGCCGGAAGCGTGATTCGTTACAGCTGAATTTCCATGGGAACAGGAAACCCGTGTCAAATGCCCCAGCCGGTCCCTCCCTTATGCACGTTTCCAATCATGTGCCACTGACCTGTCTGAAGCGCCTTACCCTTGGGCTGATTCTAATGAGACAGCACGCCCCGCCGTCCCCATTTGCTGGATCCCTAACTGCCGCTGCCTTCGGGATGGTCATTAGCACCTCCGCATTAATATCTCCCGTGTCCATCACGGCAGTGATTAGGGTCTGCCGGCTCCCGGGGGTGTGGGGCGTCCCCGGGGCCTGGCTGCCATGCCCGGAGTGGGTGGGGGCAGCAGGGGGACAGGCCAGCTTGTTAAACCTAATTACCTGGCTGCAGACGGTGGGCCTGAGCCCTTCTGAGAGCCGCCCGGCCCACCGCCTAATCCTCTGCCTGCCTTTCGCCATAACGAGCCTGTGCCACCAGCTGCCGCGCGGCTAGATGGGACTGAGTTTAATTGCTACCCCAAATGTCAGCCCTTTCAAACCCACAGTATTTCATCACTTACCTTTAAAGAAGAGGGGGAAAAAAAATCAATTTGGACCGTGAGTTTCGGCAGCAAAGCCTGCAGAAAGGGCTGCCCAATTCTTCAGGAGAGCTGTTCTTTTCATTAAAATAGCTATTTTTAAAACTCTCTCCCTCTCTCTCTCTCTTTAACACGAGATGAAAAATCCCAGCTACAAGGAGAAACCCTTTCATGAGGGAATAATAATATAAAAAAAGAGTTTAAAAAAGCCCACTTCTAAAATGGGTCCTTTTTTTTTTTTTAACCTCTCAAAGGTTAAAAAAAAGAAAAGAAAGGGTTTTATTCTCAAAGGGCTTTCACACCTGTGATCTCATCCACTCTCAGAGCAGCTGGGGGGTGTTGGGGGAGGGCAGGTGTCATTGTCCCCATTTTACGGATGAAGGAATGCCCCCAGAGGCTAAGGAGTTGCTGGGGGCGGGGCGGGGGGGGGGGCGGTGGCTGTCACACATCTATTCAAGCACCAGGAAAGAGGATCCCCACTTTCTGTTCCCCAGACTGGCCTCTTCCTCTGGGTCCATCCGGTGCTGTCGCCAGATACACCGACCTCCTAAATTCAAGCTATTTACCTACTAGTCAGAAAGTACAAGTAAGGGGCATAACAAAACAACAACAACAACAAAAACAAGAACAACCAACCCCAGAGACCCACTGGAGTTTAACACTCATTTAACTCTCCGTGAGATCACAGCCATCCTTTCTTCCCTAGGGAGAATTTCCCCCCTTTCCTTTCAGAAGAAAGGGATGTAATTCTTTTGGAGATTACATTCCCCGGAAACTGGTTTCTTAAGCTCCCGCCTGAAGAAGTGTTCCAAAGTCTGCAGACTAATTAACCCCATTGTTCAGAATTAATCACCTCAGGAATATTTGGAGTCAACAAGAAATGTATCAATTGGGCTCTTAATAAACCTAATGAAACGACTCAACATAAAGGCATATGAAATAGACTGAAAACATTACCATAAACCACCGACCTCCCCCGAGCTCTTAGCAGCACAATCTTAATTGACACTTTATTAGCACCGAGAATTGCTATCAATTTGGCAAATCCCCCCACATTGCCTACTGAAGTGATAGACGTTTTTTTTAAAAAAGAGAAAAGGGGGGGAAGAAGGGACTTGGAGTTCTGGGAGCACGGAGACAGAGGAGACATCGCCTCCGAGTCCCGGCTGGAAACGGAGTGACCTTCCCCTCACTGGTGTCCAGCCGAGGCAGGGGTCTGCACCACCGGTCCCTTCAGGGTGGAGCAGCTGTCACGGACACACAGCTAGAAGCAGCCCCAACCGTCTGCCTGGATGGTTCGCCAGCATGGGCGCTCTGCAGGGTTTGGGGTGGGGAGTCTGGACACAGGTGGGAGTGGAAGAAGGGGTGAGTCATGAGGAGACTGGAATCTTCCTTGGGCTTCAGCTTCCTCTGGGATGAAACATCTGCTTCCAAACATTGGGGACTGTTTCTCGTCCCACGTTCTCTAGTCCCTGTTAATTTCTGATAATTCTGCCCCGAGTTTGGGGTAAATGTCAGAGGGGCTCCAGGTTCTCCTTAGCAATCCCAAATTAACAATGAGCCAGGAAGTCAAATCCCCTGAGGTTTGTTTGTTTGTTTGTTTTCTTTACTTTAACGGACTTGACACAGTTTGGTGTTTCTGTCCTGGGGGTCTGTGACCACCCTGACATCGATGATCTGCTTCTCACCTTCTTCCTCCTTCTCCTTCTCTCTTTCCTCTGCCTGTAATTCATGAGACACGGTTTTAGGGCTCAGCCCAGCTAGGCAAGGTGGCCCCACACGTTTTGGAGTGGCTCCTGCTTGCTTGGAGCGGCCAGAGGGGAAGAAGCCTTGAAGAACACGATGCTGTCCCAGGCAGGGCAGAGACAGTGGCAGTGTCCAGCCCTTGGACAGAGAATTGGAGAAATAAAGGGGAGACAGCTCCTGCTTGATTTGAGACTGACGGGGGAGTCTGGCAGTTCCTGCCGTAAGCCCCCAACTCGGCTTGAGCTCTACATTGTGCAGCTATCACGGGAACGGGCCCGGGGCCACACTGCCTGGATTTGAATCCTGGCTCTGCCACACCTTACCGACGTGACTTTGCGTCGGTCTTCTCATCCGCAAAACGGGATAGTAACAGTGCCCCCCTAAAAGGATTGTAATAAAGTTTGCGGGGTGCCTAGACGGCTCAGTCGGGTTGAGCATCCGACTCTTGGTTTCGGCTCAGGTCATGCTCTCACAGTCTCGTGAGTTTGAGCTCCATGTCTGACCCCGCGCTGGCAGCTCAGAGCCTGCTTGGGATTCTCTCTCTCTCCTTCTCTCTCTGTACCCCGCCCCCCGCCCTCACCGCCCTCCCCCCCACTCGTGCCGTCTTTCTCTCAAAAATAAATAAATAAACTTAAAAAAAAATACAAAGGGGTTGTAATGAAGTTTGAGGAAGTAAGTGCAAAGCCCTTAGACTGGTGCCTGTCACGAAATAAACACTCTACAAATGCTCTGCTCTTGTTAGCGAAAAGGAAACCGAAAGAAAGCGTGGGCGAACATTCACCGACCATTCATTACATGGTGTCATGAAAGCCCAGGGCGGAGAGGATCGTGAAAGGGAAAAGTCAACAGGGTCGAACACCCCAGATTGATAAGATGCTGCCTGGGGGTCTCCCACTAAGGCCTTGGTGACCATTGGATCCAGACTGAGATCTGATGTCAGACCGATCAAGACCACACACGCCGTCCCTCACGTGCATTATCTCGGTTCATCCTCACAGAATCCTCTGAGGCAGGCACCTTATTTACCCTCACTCTATACACAAGGGAGCTGAGATACAGAGGGGTGAAGTACTTGGCCCACGATCACATAAATGTAAGGGACAGAAGTAGGACTAAAACCCAGGCAGTCTGGACCCAGCTTCTGTAACCTCAACCAGTTAGCCATGCACTGGCTGGGACTTCGTGCTTCAGCTTGGAGAGAGTAACATCAAAGGGCTCAGTGGTAACTGTTTTTCTCTAGAAACCGTGCCAGAGCTCGAATCTGGGAGCAGAGGACACTGACTGGGTCTTTCTCTGAAGCCCGTTTAGGTCGTTCTAGTGTAAACAGACTCGAGCAAATCGTGCTATAAAGCGTCGTATCAGTTTCGACGGAGGCTGATAGGCACGGAGGCTTCTTTAGGTCACTGTGATCGGCGTGCGGAAAGATTTTTAGAGTGCCGTGGCACTGTCTGCCCAGGGGCACGTGCCCTGCTTTGCCCAGGCTATGTGGACTTCCCCTACGGACACTCTCGCTGGGACGTCCCACGACTTTGCCTCACTTCTTTCCGCCTGAGTAATTAGTGTCCAAAAGAGCTGGGCTGTCGTGTGGTACTCTGCCAGTAGCTGTCAGCATCCAGGACAGGCAACACCTTACTTTGAAATGTCCTTGAACCGCGATCTGAGCAGGAATATGTTTGCCCACTTGGGTTACACAGAAAGTTTTCAAAATTAGACAGGGGCGCCTGGGTGGCTCAGTTGGTTAAGTGGCCGACTTCGGCTCGGGTCGTGATCTCGCGGTCCGTGAGTTCAAGCCCCGCATCGGGCTCTGTGCTGACAGCTCAGAGCCTGGAGCCTGTTTCAGATTCTGTGTCTCCCTCTCTCTGACCCTCCCCCGTTCATGCTCTGTTTCTCTCTGTCTCAAAAATAAATGTTAAAAAAACAAAATTAGACATGATCTGTCCCTTCCCTCGCAAAGACCCTGATCTTGCAAAATTTCCCTTTCTCCTTCTCTTCGTCTCTTGCTTTAAATGTGATCCCGGAACAATATATTCCCAAATAATACATTGTTTAGTTTGATTTTCTAAAAAATACTACAGCCAAATGGTCTTTTCAAAATGCAAACCTGATCAATCAATGTGATACACCGTATTAATAGAATAAAGAACAGAAACAAAATGATCATCTCAATAGACACAGAAAAAGCATTTGATAAAATCCAACACCCTTTCATGATAACAATGCACGACAAACTAGGAATAGAACTCCCTCAACCTGATAAAGAGCACCTATTAAAAACCCACAGGTGACATCGCACTTAATGGTTAAAGCCTGCGTTTTCCTTCTAAGATCAGAAATGAGACAAGGATGTCCGCTCTTAACACTTGTATTCAACACTGTATGGAAGCTCTAGCCAGGGCAATTGGGCAAGAAAGTGAAAAAAAAAAAAAAATGAAGCAAAAGGCAGTCAGATCGGAAAGAGAGAAGTCAAACCACCTCTATTTGCAGATGACGTGATCTTACATGTAGAAAACCCTAAAGAATCCATAGAAAAACTCTTAGGATGAATAAGGAAATTCAGCAAAGTTACAGGATACAAGATCGATGTGAAAACCAGTTGTATATCTATACACCAGCAATGGGAAATCTGAAAATGAGATTAAGAAAATAATTCCAGGGGCGCCTGGGTGGCGCAGTCGGTTAAGCGTCCGACTTCAGCCAGGTCACGATCTCACGGTCCGTGGGTTCGAGCCCCGCGTCGGGCTCTGGGCTGATGGCTCAGAGCCTGGAGCCTGTTTCCGATTCTGTGTCTCCCTCTCTCTCTGCCCCTCCCCCGTTCATGCTCTGTCTCGCTCTGTCCCAAAAATAAATAAAAAACGTTGAAAAAAAAAATAAAATAAAAAGAAAATAATTCCATTTACAAGAGCATCGAAAAATAGTAATAAATTTAACCAAGAACGCTCAAGGGTTGCGCTTTGAAACTTAACTGAGTGGAAAGACATCCACGTTCATGGACTAGAGGACATCGTGTCGCCAAGATGACGTGGCCTTCCCAAGCAAAGTAGAGGCGGTGCATTCCTAGTAAAATCCCCACTGCCTTCTCGCTCTCTCTTTTTCAGAAATGGGCAACCCGATCCTAAAACTCCAGGGGAGACATGAGGCGCCCCAAATAGTGAAAACAATCTTGGAAAAAGAAGGACGGAGAGGACCCACAACCTCCTATTCCAAACCTTACTACAAGGCTGCAGGAATCAAAATATTGTGGTGAGGCAGAAGGATAGACATACAGATCAGTGGGAAAGAAGGGAAAGTCCAGAAATAATCCTAGACATCTGTGATTTTCGACAAGTTTGCCAAGATCGTTCAATGGGGAAAGAAGACACTTGCTTCTTAGCAAACGGTGCTGGCTCGGACAATGGCAATCCACACGCAAAAGAATACATTGGTAGTCCTATTTTACACAAGATTAAAAGGTTAATACAAAACGGACCCAAGACCTCACTGTAACAGTTAAAACTATAAAACCCTTGGAAGGAAACAAAGGTGTGCATCTCAGTGACCTTGGATTAGGGTCTGGTTTCCTTCTTTCTTTTCTTCTTCTTCTTCTTCTTCTTCTTCAAGTTTTTATTTAAATTCCAGTTAGTTAACATAAAGTGTAGTATTAGTTTCGGGAGTAGAATTCAGTGATTCGTCGTATACATACAACACCCAGTGCTCATCCCAGCAGGTGTCCTCCTTAATGCCCATCACCCATTTCACCCATCCCCTTCACACACCCGTAGGGTCTGGTTTCTTATATCAAGAGAGTTGAAGACACAGCCTACAGAATGGGAGGGGATATTTGCACTTCACCTATCTGACAAAGGCCTGGTATCCAGAGTATATAAAGAGCTTTTACAATTCAATAACCAAAAGACAACCCAATTTAAAAATGGGAAAAGGGTTTGGATAGATAGGTATTTCTCCAAAAGAGATATGCTAATGGCCAATGAGCACACAAAAAGATGCTCAGCATCATTAGTCATCAGAGAAGATAAAAATCAAAACCACAAGGGACCGTTTTACACCCACTGGACGACGATGTAGAAAACGAAACGAAAAGGACAAGCGTTGGCAAGGACGTGGGAAAACCGGACCCCCTTGTGTGTTGCTGGTGAGAATGTGAAAACGGGGCAGCCGCTGTAGGAAGCAGTTGCGCGCGTCCGCGAAAAGTTAGACAGTGTCGCCACGTGACCCAGCAATCCCACTACTAAGTACGTACGGAACTGAACACACGCGTTTCCACAAAAGCTGGAACCGGAACGCGTATAGCAGCAATACTCAGAATAGCCGCAAAGCGGAAAGAGCCCAACGTCCATTAACTAGTGACGGGGTACACAACGTGTGGTCTAACCACGTCATGGGAGATGTCTGACCATAAACAGGACGGCGGTGCTGACGCGTGTGGCGACACGGGGGGCCTTGGAAACGTGACGCTCGGTAAAAGAAGCCTTCTGCAAAAGGCTACATGTTGTCTCCTTCCACTTACGGGAAACGCCCAGAATGGGTGATTTCACAGCGACAGAAGTAGATGATTCGTGGTTGCTGGAGGACAGGGGGAGGTGGGCTTTGGGAGTGACTACTTACTTAACGGGTACCGGGTTTCCTTTTGGGGTGAGGGAAATGTTCTGGAACGCAGATAGTGACGATGGTTGTACAACACTGCGAATACACGAAAAACCACTGAATTAGACATTTTCAAATGGTGACCTTTAGGTCGTGTGAGTTTTATCTCAATAAAAATAATTGCCAAAAAAAAAAAAAAAAAAAGCAAACCTGATCATGTCAGTCCCAGCCTGAAATCCCTTCACTGGCTTCCTGGCGTGACCTCGGCTGCTCCCCGCCATCCCCTCGGCCCCCATTTCAGGCCATTTGGTCCATCAGCCTTTGGATTTCAGCCTTCCTTCCATCGATCCCTCAAGGGAACGTGCATGTTCCCTCCTCCCTCTAGGCCTTTGGACAGGCTGCTTCCTCCGCCTAAAACACTCTTGTTCCATTCTCTGCATCTTCCAAGGAAACTTCCATGACCTTCCAAACTATGCCAAGACTCACAAAGCCCTTGTTCTTTTCCTTCTGAGTATTTGCCCCTATTTGTGTGTTTGTATGGGCACACACCCAGGCATGTGCGCACACACACACACACACACATACACACTTTATTTGACTAAGGTCTACCTTCCCCACTGGACCCCAAGCCTTGTACCCTATTCTATCCTGGGTCCTCAGCACAGTGCACAGCACACAGCTTCCGGGGTGAGCCTCGCTGGTCCCTTCTGTGGATTATAGAGCCTGACTTCACCAGCTCCTCGTTCTTGGTGACTCCGTTTCATCCCGCTAGCCAAGAGGTTCTCAATCCTGGTTGCCCACTTGGATTACTCAAGGAGTTTTCTCTTTTTTAATGTTTATTTATTTATTTTCAGAGAGAGAGAGAGGGAGAGAGAATCCCGGTACAGGGCTTGATCCTGCGACCATGCAATCACACTCTGAGCCCATATCAAGAGTCGGATGCTCAACTGACTGAGCCTCCCAGGCGCCCCTCTTTTTTTTTTTAAACCTATGTCCAACCAAACAATTCGATCGGCATTTCAGGGGGTAAGGCCTGGGGCAAGGATGATTTAAACACTCAGTGTAGCCAAGGCTGGAGCTATCGCGTCAGTCTCTCTTCTCTCCCTGCTCACCTCCATCCAGCCTGCATTTACGCTGAGCACCTGTGAGGTTGGTCCAGTCCTCCGCAAGTCCTGGGAAAACCCCAGAGACCTAGACACCATTCCTGGAGAGAAAACACCCACTTCTGAGTTGCCCCAAGGGCTTTTTAATACCAGCTGCTACCAAGACACAAAGTCAAGCAAAGAAAGCGTGGAAACTTTTCTGAACTCAAAGTCATTGCTGAGGACTCCAGCAAATAGAGCTGTGACATCTTTCGGCCTGAGGCCTCCCCCAGCCGCTGACCCAGCTTCTTGACCCTGCCTCACTTTTGCCCATGGCTTCTCCAATCTTCTTTTTGTATCGGCCCTGGCTGGGTAAGACAGAAGACCCTTAGGGGTGGCTTCAGATGTTCAAAGTCTAGGTTAATACACATTTGCAAGTCTAACCTGCTTCTGCCTTGGCAGGCCTGGCTGTCATGCAGAAACCCCATGGGGGTGGCTCCAAGTTTCTTGTGCTTCCAAGTGAGAGGGGTTGGGGTCACAGGCTGGTTGAAAGCAGTTCGGGGTGGGACCAGGGGATTTATGTTGAAGCTACCTTTGCGTTGAAGCACGTAATTTTAACTTAGGTCATCTACGACAGATCAAGATAAGTAGCAAACATTGTAGAAAGAGGACTTTATAATTTACACAAGATTGGGGAAACATCACTTGCTCGTATCTAAGAACATTATTATTATTATTATTTTTAACAGTAGCTCTGGAGGTGAGTTGGTGAAAATGTTGATGGGGCCCAAGCTATCCCTTGACACTCCCACTGAAGAGGCTTTTCCAATCTTCCTGGAAAATGCCCTATTGAACTATTCTCTGAGCTTAAAAATGAGAGCAATACTCACACCCTCTAAAATAAAGCTCTAACTTTGGCACGTGAAGCAAGGAGCAAAGGACTTGGCCTCTGTTTCCACTGTTATTGGCTGACTGAAGGACCCAAGGAAACCAAGTGCCTCAGTTTCTTCTTCCATAAAATGGGATAATAGAACCCACCACAGAGGGTTTGGGGGAGACTCAGGGAGATGATCCACATAAAGCACTTAGCACAGCACCTGCTATAGAATAAACTCTCAAGAAGCTTTACTGTAATTAAACACACGAGCTACGCCTGGATGTGTGCACCTGTCTATGTGCATGAGGGCCAAACGCCGTATTTCTGGGACTGTCCCTCATGCACCATATCGTCTAATGCACATCACCTTATGAATAACTGAAGAAAAATTAGGCATTAATATTTAAGCTGTGCTCCACATTGTTGATGTTTTATCACGTGGGGATGGCTTTGGAATTATTTTTGGTCTGTGGAACGGTATGGCAGCAAACATTTCATCAATGGGCCCACGTGCTTGTTGTCCATGTTTCTTCCAATGTTCACTCATCCGAGAGGCGGTTTTTGATGAATTGAGACCATCACAAGGTCAGGCCACAGGCCTGGGCTTGGAACCTGCTTTCAGCCTCCTGCTGCTGGTGTGAGACCAGCCTCTTGGAGTGGGGGGGGGGGGGGGAAGAGGAGAGGCAGGGGTGTGAGGGGCAAGACTGGGAGCCTTCCAGCCAGGGGGACCTGGGTCTGAGCCCTGCTCTGCCGCACCAGGCCAGTAACCAAATGACCTGAGTCTCTAAACAGTCCTGTGGTAGTGGGGCTGTAAGTCTGCTTGACAGAGAAAGCACCCGAGGCTCACAGAAGGGACGGGGCCTGCTCTAAGCCCCATGGTGTTGCCGCTGAAGGATGCAGGTGTGGTTTCAAGTCCCTTGCTTTTTGCTGTCTGCCAGGAGAGTGGCCCAGGCTTTTCCAGCTGGGTGGCCAGCTCCACTCAGCCCCTCTGCACCTGCCCTCTGCACCTGCTCCCTACTCCGGCCTAAGTGCCTTGGGACAGGGAGCTGGGAGGGTTTTGGGGAACCCCTTGCCTTAGGTGTGTAGAGACGCAGCCACAGGATGGAGAGAAGGCAGAGGTGATCGGGTGTGGATACCAGCCTCCGGTTGGAGGGCGGGATGTTCCTGGCCCCGAGTGGTTCTCGTGCCTTTCGCTGTAGTGGTGGCAGAGGCGGATGGGAGGTGGTGACTGACTGGTGGCCCAGGGGCCCTGCATAGATGCCTGGGAAACCGGTGGGCAGGGATGGTGAGCAAAGCTTGCCATCCTAATTCTGGGCGGGTTGGGGGGACACACAGGGAGAGAATGGAGGGGCGATCGCCAGAAGCCTGTCTCTCAGAGGTCCCTGCCCCAGCCAGGGGGCTGCAGCTGTACATCCTGGTGAGAGAGACGTGCGTGGGCAGAGGAAGCTCACTGTCCTCTGCGCCTGGAGACCTGCCCTTCAGTCAGCACTGTGTGTCTTTAGAGGCTGTCCCTCCTCTCCTGGAAAGAACCAGGTGACACGCCCTGGCATCTCTGAGTGCAAATACAATATGGGCACCGCCAGCTACAGAGCAGGTTGTCTCTGTAGCTGGCTCCATCCCCAGCCTTCTGTGTGTCCCTTCCTCTCTCTGGGCCTCCGTCTTCCCGTCTGTAGAGTGGGGAGATTGCCTCTGGTGGCCTCTGACATCTCTCCTGGCTCTGACAGCGACGGTAGCCAGTAGAAACCTAATCGATGTTTGTCGAATAAGTGAAAAAGTAAATGTGCTCCCGGGTTGGTGACAGGAATGAGCAGGAGGTGACTTTTGAAAGACAAACGAGGTTGCTTTAGCCTGGAGACATAACAATCACAGTGACCATTGACTGACCGCTTCTGCTGCGACCAACGCTGTGCCAAGCACTTCCTATTTGTTGCCTAATTAAGTCTTCATCACCACCGAATGATGTGAACTCTACTATTTTTCCCGTTTCACAGATGAGAAAACTGAGGCACAGAGAGGTACCCGGCCCCACAACACCCACCAGAGTGATGCTATTACTCAGGACCCTTTCAGCTGTTTGTAACAGAAATGGAACTCTTCTAGGCTTAAGGATAAAAGACAAGTCATCGCTTATGTGTCTGTAAAGTGCAGGGGTGGCTGGACCCAGGGGCTCAAGGGATGACCTCAGCACTTCCTGTCTCCTCTGCTTACTTCACTGTGGTTATCGACAGCGAGGCCTCCCATCCCGAGGAGAAACCATAGCGCAGACGTTAAGGCCCAATGTTTGAAGTCAGAGTAGCTGGGTCAAACTCTGGCCTTGCTGTGTGGCCCTGGACAAGTTGATCAGTTTCTCTGGCCTCAGTTTCCTTGTTGGTGAAATAGGGATAAGAGGAGTTCCCTTGTGGAGATTACCCCCCTCTCTCTTTCTCTCCCTCTCAAAGTAAATAAATAAACTTAAAAAGGGGGGAACCCCTGGGTGGCTCAGTTGGTTAGCAATCAGACTCTTGATTTTGGTTCAGGTCATGATCTCATGGTTTGTGGGATCAAGCCCTAGGTCAGGTTCTGTGCTGACAGTGCTGAGCCTGCTCGGGATTCTCTCTTTCCCTCTCTCTCTCTGCCCCTTCTTCCCTCTCTTGAAATAAATAAACTTAAAAAAAAAAAAGAGGGCTTACCTTGTGTGGCTGTTGTGATTAGATGAGCCTGTAAGTGTAAAGTGATGGGAATTGGACTTGACAGTCTGTGTGCACCCATGCTACCACCTTTAGAGATTCCACGTGGGGCACCTGGGTGGCTCAGTCGTTAAGCACATTCGGCTTTGGCTCAGGTCATGATCTCCGCATCATGAGCCCTGCGTAGGGCTCTGTGCTCACAGCTTGCAGCCTGCTTCAGATTCTGTGTCTCCCTCTCTCTCTGCCCCTCCCCTGCTCACGTTATGTCTCGCTCTCTCGCTCTCTCTCAAAAATAAATAAATATTAAAAAAAGAAAGAAAGAAAGAAATTCCCCGTGAAGAAAAACTCCCCTCCACCAGCCCGAAAAAGCCCACATCTGACTGCTATTGGACTGCCCTGGGTCGTGGATCACCTCTTAAACCAATCACAGTGTCTGGGGGGAGGGGATATGCAGATTAGCCCTGGTCACGTGCCTACCTTGGAGCCGTGGAGCGCAGAGAGGTTCAGTCCTCCCCAGGGCCATGGACCAAGAGTGGCAGGGAGTTGAAATGCCAGGGGAAGAACACAGCTTATCACCAGAGGGGGAGTGGACACCAACCAACAGGAGGACACTACTGTAGCCGGCCTGGGACTTGAACCCAGACAGCCCACCTCCCAAGCATGCAAACATAGATTCTGGAATGTTTGGGTCTTTTTAATGTAATTTTCCACGTATTTAAAAAAATTCAATTTATATGCCAAAAAAGGACATGTTGGGTTAAATTCTCTGCATTTTAGCGAGTGCATAGAGTCTTAAAACCACCTCTACAAACGGGATACAGCACAATTCCAACACCCCAAAGAATTCCCTTGCTCTGGCCTATTGTAATCTGCTCTTCCCCCGCCCCAATGCCTGGCAGCCACAAGTCTGTTCTCTGTCCCTCTAGTTTTTGCCTTTTCCAGAAGGTTCTACCAATAGAATCATCAGCCTGGAATCTTTTGCGACGGGCTTCGTTCACTGGACATCATGCACTTGAGATTCCTCGGTGGCACTGTGTGTGCTCATAGTTCATTCTTGTTCATGGCTGAGTAATATTCCAGGGCGTGGCTGTACCACGTGGTGTTTCTTCATTCATCTGTTAAAAGGCGTTGGAGTTGTTTCCAGTTTTTGGTGATTACGGGTAATGAATAATGCTGCCGTAAACATCTGTGCGCGGGGGTTTTTGTGTGAACACAAGTTTTCCTTTCTCTGTAAATAAATACCTAGGAGTCAGGTTGCTGAGTCATACGATAAATGTTGTAAGAGACCGCCAGACTGTTTTCCAAGGTGGCTGCACCACTTTGAGTTTCCACCAGCACGTTAGGAAAATTCCAGTTGCCCCACATCCTTCCCAGCAATTGCTAGTTGCCAATATGCTCTGCTGTTGTCACAGGTGTGCAGTCCAAGCATGGAATCGTGACCAAAACTTTAAGTGAATGGTATTGGCAGCTACAGAAGTCAGGAAAGGTCTTGCCAGAGTGAGCTGGGGACTAACCGCTGGGTCGCAGACACTAGAACGGTGCTGGGGGTTGGTGGTAGGGATTCTTCGAGAGTCTGAAGGAACTGGGTTAAGACAAATTCATGATGGACCTGGGAAGGGTAGAACAGGTCTCCGGTGTCAGAGCCATCCAGTCCCCCAGACGTCACCCTGAGCCATCTGTCCACTGTACTGACGAGGAGACGAGGTCTGGTGGCCAGGGAAGGGTCTTGCCCAGACACACAAGACATACAAGAGTTGCCCAATAAGTGAGTGAATGACAAAGGGACCTTTCTTCTTCAGGACCCCGCTGGGGCTGAGCTATTCAGCTATGCTTATGCCGGAAGTAGGGGGTGTACTGACCGATCTCTCCTGGGTTCTTTGAACTGAGGGGTTCTTGGGCAGAGATCCAGCTCAGACGCAGCTCTGTGGGTTCTCGGGGGTACCCCGTGCCCTCCCCATAAGGAGGGAAGGGTGTGGGATTGGGACGGGTGCCAACTGTCCACTCTGCAGATATTAGTTGAACCTGTTGCATGAGAAGTGGGTCATTTTCCGGTCCCTGTGTGACCGTGCCCGACAGCCCTGGCGTCTTCCAGGGACCTCTGGGTCCTCATTAAAGCCACGAGGCCAGTCCTGAAGGTGACAGAACAGTGCTGATGAGGAGGGGATCAGGATGTGGCTCTCCCAGGCCCAGAGCCTGGGGGACTCCACTTACCTCTCCTGTATCTGATCCTCAGGAAACCACAAGGAGCAGATGAACCACGGTTCTGGGAGACCCCGTGGGTTCTGGGGAGGAGAAGTAGGGAAGGAGAGACATCGGACATCGCCTTGACACTGGGCCAGGTGTGATTTGGCCCCACCACAGCTCCTGCAGGGGGGTGCGGGGTTCTCTGACTTTGCATCTCAAGCCCTCACGGGAGGGGACGAGGGGAGGCGGACGAAACCCCTCTTCCGGAAGCCTCGGTCAGGGAGGCAGCCCTGCCAGCTACGGCTGTACTGGCACGACTTCCCAGACCCCTGCTGTGCCGGGTACCCAGAATCCTACGCTTAGAGCCTCTCTGTTGACTGATGTTCTGACTCCAGCAGAGCTTTGTGGACATGTAGATGTCACCCGGCGAAGGCAGGCTGCATTTGTGTTGCTTGATTCCATTGACCGCTGTCACTTAGGAAGTGCGGAAGGCAGGGCTTGCAGGGGCTGGGGCCTGACAGGGGTGAGGCTTGAGGAGCAGGGGAGGGAACGGAGAGGATGGATTGGTCAGAGCCGAAGGCCCGGCCCGGCCCAGTCCGGGAAGGAGGGCATGTGCGTGCCTTGCGGGGATGGGGAGTCAAGGGTGACCCAGGTGGGGAGAAGCAGACTGACCTCCAGGGCCCGGTACGGGGTCCGGAGGAAGGTGCGGTGATGCGCCTGGAGGCATCCTTTTTGCCCGCTTTTCCCGAATCACACACACACACACACGCGCGCGCACACACACACGCACATCTTGAGAAGCGTGTGCTCCTGAGACCCTCAGACGCTGTGCCAGGGCTGCCCTTTGGGGCTCCCGGGAGAGTCCTTGAGGACCCCAGCTGTCGTGCCTTCCTTCACGGCAGACTCTCTTTGGCTACGGGAGCTCGTGACCCAGGAAGAAGAGTCCTTCACCTTGGCTTCCTTCTTCCCCGCTGGCGACATCAAAGCGGCCACCTCCTCCCAGTTAATGCATCCCGGGCTGAGAAGTCGATGTGATGCAAATAATGACAACGCCACAGCAAACTGGAGCGCTTACTTCCTGCCATGCTCTGTGGAGGCACTTCACGTGCGTTTCGCGGGATCCCCACAAAGACCCCCATTATTTCCCCATTTTACAAATGAGGAGATGAGAAGCAGCTGGTTCAGGGGCATGTGGTGAGTATACAAAGATCAGGAATTCACAGGCAGGTCTGTCTCACTCCGGAGTGGACGCTCTTGACCACCGCCCAAGGGCAGATGACATGGTCTGCCCCTTCGATTCAGGTCAGCAGAGGACCTGGGGGTCTAGGTCTGTGTTGGGCAGGAGGTGGGAGCTGGGCCGTGATCCAGACCCCCCCGAGGGAGCCCCGGTCCCTCTGGTGGCGATGGGGCGGCACTGCTGGGGAATTGTGCCGATGCCTCCTACTGCGGCAGCCCCCACCCTTGGCTGGCATCCACAACAGGACTTCCTTGTCTTGTCCCCAGCAAAGTTTATCCAAGGAGAACTTGGCTGTAAATTTCTGCCAGTCCGCAGCCGCCCGGCCCTGGCCCCAGCCTTGGTCAGGGGATGCCGCTGAGCAGACAACAGATTCGTCACTGGGTGAGTCCTGAGCCAGCACAGCTGTCAGCAGGGAGGAGTGGCCCTGCACTGCCACCACGGCACGTTTACCCTTGAGCATGACAGGTGCAGACAGAGACAGCCGAATTTGTGGCTTTTCCCTCTGAGTGATGGACGGACCGGCCCCTCCAGCCTCTGCTCCGCCACCTGCTGTCAGAGGACGTGAGTCGGGCTCAGGGGTGGGGGTGGGGAATGAGGCAGAGGGCAGGACATGCCTGCCGTGGGCCGCTAGGGCAACTTGATCAGGGGGCAGGGCGGGGCATAGGCGCGGTGACCCTGGCCAGACTGGAAGAAGGGACTTGAAGCCCGGGAGCCTGAAGGCCACCACTTCCTCACTTTCTCTCTTGTCAACCCTCCCACCGCCCAACAAATACCCACGGAGCACGTGCCATTGGCAGGCGCTGTGCCAGGTGCTGGGGACAGAGCAGTGACCCAGACCCCCAAGGTGCCTGCCTAATGGCGCTCTGAGCAGAAGCCAACAAACGCAATAAAGAAACAAAAACTTCAGGGCAACGTGGAGAACTAGGAAGAGAATTCAAACCGAGTGACCAAGGGGCCACTTTAGCGTAGGTGATCTGGAAGGTGTCTCTTGAGAGGTGACATTGAATGGCGAGACGGCGCCGGTCCGGTCTGGTCTAGGGGAACAGCTGGAGCCAAGCGCCTACGGCAGGGTGAGGACGGAATGTTCACGGAGTAGACGCAAGCTGGTCGGGCTGGGGCAGAACAAGTGGCCGGGGACGCGACGCCGCGTGGAGAGGGCGAGGCAGGCCAAGGGCTGCCTCTTCCCTGGGCTTCTGAGTCAGCGCGACGAGTTTGGCTTTTATCCTAAGTGGGATGGGAGGCTATTGGGGCCTAAAGGAGGGGAGAGGCATGATCTGATTGATGTTTTGAAACGATCATTCTGGTTTTGTTAGAGCAGATGCCACCAGCAACATCCCGACTTGCCACAGTGCTGCAGCTGCCAACACGCACAGCCTGTCCGGAATATTCCATGCTGTTTATCCTGGTGCCATTCTGACCATAGCGAATGCATTGTGTCTAAGACGATTTTAAGTGTGTAGAGTTCTATAATCGTGTCATTATACACAGACACCTCGCGCCTGAGTGTTTCTTGATGAGGCATGTGGACAATGTCCAATCTTACCCGTGGAAGATGTGGAGCCTTGAGCAAAATTGGCACGGTTACAGACCATCCTGAGTCCATCAGTTACAAAAACTGCTCTTAATAAATCGAGTAAAGTTGGAAAGTTAAATGCAGGAGCCTTAGAAGCGTGGGCCCGTTGGCCCAAAGGGATATTAACAGATTGGCATTTAAGTGTTGATGTTTGTTGAGCTTTTGGGCAGCGTCGTAATTCAACACATGGTTTGGTGTGACAACATTTAGTGTGATATGCTGAATCTGGATGAGTATGTCATCTATAAAAGAGAGGAAAAGAGCTAGCTGCTCAGAAAGGGAAGGGAGAGTAGAAATTGAGAAAGACGTATTAGAGCATGATAAGAAAGCATTCAGGAGCCTTGGAGTCGAAATCGAAAAGAATAGCATGAACTTACGACTTTAACATTCCGCTCAAGCACCGAAATAACCCAGGCTGCCTCTGGGCTGGTGCATGTGCCCCGGGTGTCGTGATATAACCGCATAGCAACACACCCCCCCCACGCCCCACTCCCCACCCCTGACCGTGGATTCATCTTTTAAATCACTTTGTACCAAAAGGAAGCAGGGATTCCCTGAAGGGCAAATTGGATCTTGGGTACAGATGTATTAGTGTTAGAAGGCTTTCAAAGATGCCTGCAGGAAAATTCGAATGCGCACAGAGCCCAGCCCAAAGACAGTGCCCTTTACCCCCCTGTTATGGTGACCAAGTAGGGACAATCGGGGCATAAAAATCAGTAATTACAGGCAGGAACAAGCTAAGTCCATAAAAGCGCTTATGTCTACAAGGCTATTGGAAAACGGAAGTTAATAGGAAGTGAACCGGGGGAAGTTGGTATGCACACCATCAGTTTTCAATATGGTTTACAGAGGGATATTGATCAAGTCACACGGCTACGGGCTCATGCTTAACTTGTGGCCAGCAACCAGGTCGCCGGTCCAAATTTTTGTTGACCTGCTCCAACTGTTTGCTCAAAGGATTAAAGGGCACGCAGACTCATGCTGTTCCTTACAATGTTTATTTGGTTGTACCCAGGGTTCAATGTTTGTAATAAGCATAAACAGCATAAACACGTTCAGACCCCACAAAGCCCAGGTTTTAACGTTATAGATTTTTGGACCGCATCTCCACACTGCCCTTGGCCCAAAGAGACCTTTGTCATCGGAGGAAGCGTGTGTATTTTACCAAGAAGAAATCAAGATGTCTTGAGAGCAGGTCAAGAACAGGGTTGGTATTGTCGTCAGTTATGTCATTGCAGCTGACTCCCCAGAGCCGTATTTAGCAAACAGATATGGGTGCATCTGTGGGCATTTTGACTCTTCTAGGGTCAAAAAAATGTGAATTGTTGCCAAGTTGAAAATTAGACAGATTGAACATTTAATCCCGATTTTCAGTTTCTTTTGAAAAGTTGGAAGATCACGGGCACCTGGGTGGCTCAGTCGGTTGAGCATCCGACTCTCGATTTCGGCTCCCGTCATGCATCATCTCGTGGTCGTGAGATCGAGCCCTGCATCAGGCTCCACTAACAGTGTGGAGCCTGCTTAAGATTCTCTCTCTCCCTCTGTCCCTCTCCCTCACTCAAGCGTGCTCTATCTCTCTAAAATAAAATGAAAAATGAAAATGAAAAATTGGAAGATCTGGAAATGCTAAGCTGGCATTTTCATCGCTCTAGGAGGCTGGAGTTGAATACGGACCTTCTTTTTTTTTTTTTTTTAATTTTTTTTTTTCAACATTTATTTATTTTTGGGACAGACAGAGACAGAGCATGAACGGGGGAGGGGCAGAGAGAGAGGGAGACACAGAATCGGAAACAGGCTCCAGGCTCTGAGCCATCAGCCCAGAGCCCGACGCGGGGCTCGAACTCACGGACCGCGAGATCGTGACCTGGCTGAAGTCGGACGCTCAACCGACTGCGCCACCCAGGCGCCCCCGGACCTTCTTTTCTAGAGGGAGCTCACCACTCCAGTTAGCCCCAGGCCCTGGGACTCCCAGTTGCCTCTTATTTACATTACTTTCTTGAGCTCTGTAGGCATTTGGGGTTTTGTGTCGCGATCAATAACAGCCATAATAAAGGGCCATTATTACCATTTTTTACAGCCCGAGAGCTCAAGTAAATTGCCTCGAAGCCACAGGTTAAGGGAGAGGCTGCTAGTTGATTATTCTACCATTCATTCTTCCCTTCCTCATTACTAACAGAACCCTATTTTATTTGGACTGGCAGTGTGCCCAGGTAAGAGTACATTCCCCAGCCTCCCTATGGTTAAATATGGCTATGTGATTAAATTCTGGCCAATGACATATAGGCGGACGTGTTATAGGACCACTTTTTAAAAAATCCTTAAAACAAAGGAGCAAGTCCTTTCTTCCCCCTTTTTTAAAATCCTCTTTCTTGATACCTGGAATGCTGGTGTAATGGCTGGAGCTCTTTCAGTCACATTGGGCAATGAAGAGACCTTGAGGATGGAAAGCATGTTCTGTTTTCAGGACAGAAAGGTAGGAACTGGATTCTCTGATGAGTGTATAGATCCTCCATGCCAGTCCCGACCCACATTATGGCAGCCTTCTTTTATGATAGTTTCTATGCCCGGAGCTGATACAGTGATGAGGTCAGGATTCACGCTTAGTATGCCTGGTCCCAGACCCTGGGCTCTTAGTTTACTCCCTACTCAGCCTTCCAGTCTGTACCACAGTAGCGGCCAATCCCAGACCTTCCGTATTGCCTGAAGCTGGTTTCAACCCTCCCTCCTTGCCCCCTGGCGGTGGAGGGGCAATGGTACCACATGCTCGGACTGGCTAATGAGGAAGTGGTCACTTTCCAGCTCTACAGAAGCCACAAACCCGACTCATGCGAGGACAGTTTGGGAGTTCCTCGACTGGGGACTGCATTTCCATATGTCACTTCACTCTAGGAACAGTAGCCTCTGAGCATCCTTTCTGGGCTGCCCTCCAAGGCCAAATGACAGATACACAATGCCTGCAACAATGACCAAATGGAGGGGGTTCTCGGGGAGACCCCCCCAAATCTGCCAAAGCTGTCACCAGCCGGCACTCTATTTTTACTCACGCGAAGGGTGTTCCTACAATGACAGGTGCCCTTTCGGTTCAAAGTAACGGATCCCTCTTGTTGAAGTGGTTGAGAATAATTTGGCTTTTGGCAAAAGGAAAACCCACGTGGTCAGATATTGAGACTTCTCTGGGGGCTGTGAATGGACACAGCCTTTGGGCTGGAAAATTCTCAAGGTTTGTGCTTCAACCTCTCCGATCCTACAAACGCTGATGGTGACGGTGGCGGTGATAACGGCACTGGTGGCCATCGTGCCATCGTCCTTTTTGCCTTCGCTTCTTCAATGAATGATCTAAGCCCCTTCCCCCATTACGTCCCTTCCCTCTTACTCCTCACCCAATGACACCTGCTCCCGCCCTCTGGGGACAGCTCTGGGTAGGGTCATCAGCCACCTTCTGTTGTGAATCCAATGACTTTTTTTTTTTTTTTAAGCTTTTATTCTACCGGACCTCTTTGTAGAGTTTGATGCTATTGACTACTTTTTCCTTAAAATATTCTACTCTTTCGACCTTCTGACGATAGGATCTTTTGGTGTTCTCTCCCCGCCTCTCAGACCAATTCTTCTTTGGTCTGAAGCTCACCCATTCTCCTGTTCCTTGGAAGTTTGTCTTTGGTCCCCTCTCCTTTCTTTCCTTTCTTGTCTCACTGGACACAGTGTCCCCAGGCTCTCTGCACCCCGTCCATTTATCTAACACTCTTCGGCGACAATGCCTGTCTTAGATCAAGGTCCTCAGAAACAGGCTATAAGATGCTGAACTGAATTGCTAGCAGAAGCTTCCTGAGGAACGCTTCCAGGAACAGCTTCTGAGTGGGGCGAAGGACCAGGGGCACATGAAGGAAGGAATGAACTGGGATGCCATGGTACCCAAGGCCCTAGCTGAGCCCATGGGGGCCCGGACTGGGGATGACCATTCAGAGTTATCCCAAGTGGAGGCAGGGTAGCCCAGCCTTTGTGCTCCTGCAGGGGCAAGCCTAGTCGCCGGATGCGAGCTGGCCCTGAGGGGCATTGCTGTGGGTGAGGTAGCTTCCCTCCACAGAAGGCAGTTCCTGAAGAGTGGCCCAGCGAGAGCAGTTGGCCACCAGTGCTCCCCACAGCTAAGGAAATGCAGCCTCGGTCCTGAAGAGGGATCTGGACAGCGCCACGGCATGCAAGATACAGTCCCAAGTCCAACTACACTGACCGTCCTGACCTTCCTCTGAGTAAGCATCACGATTGCATAGCCATCTGCTCTGAATGTATTCACCCATGCCGGCTCCGGTTCCCCGAACGCAGCGTGCTGGGGACACCGCCGCTCCCCTCTGCCTGTGCACTCCCCTTGTCCCCATTCATTAATTCCACACTCGTTTATGGAGTGCCCACTCAGCGCCAGGCACTGTGCTGGGCCCTGGGGTCCCGGCCGGGAGCTTAATGGAAGTCAGCTCTTGGGCGAGGAGTCCACCTGCTGGGTCCGGAGAGGCTGATGGGGCTGCCCTGGCCAGCAGGGCCACGCTCCCCCACTCTGGAGGCTCCTTGTAGCCTGGAGGGTGTTCTGGCAGGAGTGAATCTTGGAGCCTGGGACGGGCAGGGGCTCAGATGACAGGCAGATGTGCGGGAGGCTTGGGCAGAGTGGAGCAGGGGTGCCCTCCACGCCGTGTAGCCCCTGCTTGGCTCCTGGAGAACCTATAGGCACCCACTCGCTGAGGGTCAGCTCCCCTGCCGTGAGAAACGGCCCGCAGTCCCTTTCGGCTCAGCGGACTTGGAACCGCACACAGACCCACGTGCCCGCAAACAGAGCTGTGTCCCTTGTGCACAAACAGGAGATCATGCCTCCGATTCTCCCACAGGCACGCACGTGGGTGCATCCATGTTCCCCATGTACATACATGTATGAATGGGCGTGCCACAACCCAGTGTTTACCCACGGCCCTGTGTCCACACTCACACTCCCCTCCCGTCCGCGCCCACACAAGGCGGGGGCCCGTCTTCCGGCTGGCACGCACGCACACACGCGAGGGCTCTTACGGACATTCTCACGTGCTGGTGTGGGCACGCGCCTGCACCCACCCGTGCGGGAAGCCTGAGTGACAGCTGTCAGGCTGCACGCTGCTGGGCATCTGCCAAGTCCCTGCCGCAGACCAGGGAGAATTATGGTTCCGATGGCTGCATCAGCCCCCAGAAGAGAGAGGTGAGCCTTTTCTTTCCCTTTTTTTGGGGCCAGCCTTCTGAAGTGCCATGAATAAGTATTCAGGTCCCTTCCTTCCCCAGAGACCAGGTTGCTCTCTAAATACCAAGGCAGGAAAGTAGAGACTTAAAAAGGTCATTACCAAATATCGAGAGGCTGGTATTTAGCTAGTGAAGTGGCTCCTGGAGAAGAACCTCAGACCTCAGTGGGGAGCCTTTGTTAACAGCACAGTGGTGCTGCCCTGGGTCCCTGTCCCCCCTTCCCCCCTCCGTCCCCCCCAAGCCAGATGGGGAGGAACAGTAAGTCTCCTCCTCCGGGACGGCGTGGCCCCCTGAGCTGAGGGACAGACCCCCGAGGGGAGCACCCCAATTTTTCTGAGGTGCACGTGGAAGGAAACAGGACATCAGTGAACATCTCAGGACCACGGGGGCCCAGCCAGAGCCAAAAAGCCCAGCCCTCTGCCTCTAGACTTTGCAGAGGTTTCTGGGACAGGAATTACTATCTCCCTCCTTTCTCTTTTTATAGTTAAGGTGAACAAAAAAAAAAAAAAATGGTTATTTAAGGGCCTGACAGCACGATTCCTCTTAGGGTCTTTGTTTAGGGAAACACCTTGGTCAGCTGTCTGGGCAGGAAGGTGAGACCCTGATGCAGTTGCTGGCAGGAGCCAAGGCAATGAGAACGAGAAACTGGCCAGACTTCTCTGCAGGAGAAAGTGAGAGGAATTCGTTTTTCTCCTGAGCAGGGAAGAAAGAGAGGAAAGACGGGAGGGAAGGGAGGGGAGAGCCAGGCCTCCAGGGGGAGGCCGGCTGCTGGGTCTTCTCCACCTGCCCTCCACGTGTGTCCCCTCCCTTCTCTGCCCCGCTCTGGGCCCCAAGCCCGACTCCCTCCAACAGCTCTGATCTCAGAGGCCCCCCCTGCCTCTGGCTTCCGGTTGGATTTGGCCAATGGGAGGTGCTTCCGGGAGAGCAGAGGGCAGGAGGGAGATTGGGGTGTCTACCCTCTGGCTCCCTTCCAGCTTCTAGCTGAGGTCACAGGTCTTGCTGAGAGCCCCCCACCCCCACGCCCAGCTCCAGCGACAGCCACACACGCAATCCTGTGTCTTCCTTCCTGTTTGCCGCGGTGACTTCACCACAGCTGGCATGAGACTTGGGGACAGGATGCTACTGTCTGCTTCTAACTCGGCACAAACAGAGCACCGGGCCCCGAGGGTTGTGTCCCCCGAATACATACGTTGATGGTGGTGGTCTTAGAGGTGGGGTCGTTGAGAGGTGACTGGGTCTTGAGGGTGGAGCCCCCATCAATGGGATTAGTGCCCTCCAGAAAGAGACCCCGCGGGGCTTCCCTGGCCTTCTGTCGTGTGAGACACGTGGAGAGATTCACAGTCTGCAGCGCAAAGAGGACCGGCACCAGAACCCGGCTGTGTTGGCACCTGATCTCAGACTTGCAGCCTCCAGGACTGTGACAGATAAATGTCTGTTGTTTACAAGCCACCAGTCTGTGGTACTTTGTCAGAGCAGCCCGAGCTGACTAAGGCAGAGAGGAAGGGCGGACACGGATGGATGGATGGTGACGGGAACCATGTTCAGGGCATGTGTCGGGGGAGGGGGTCGTAAAAACGAGGCTCGCGACCCTGAAGGGGGGCCTTCCGTGTGAGAAAACGCCTGGGAGTCTCAGGGCCCCACCGCCAGTGACGAGGGAACTGGCTTCCCCTCACCCCTGCAGGTGGCTGCAGGTCCTGGCCTGCTTGTGGCCGTGGGAGAGCCAGGTAGGGGGCAGTGGGGGAGAAGGAAGCTACAGGAAGGGTGACTCAGGGATAGATTTATTTTTCTGGCTCCTACGAGGCAGCAAGGGAGGGGGGACAGGCAGAGGGGGGCCTTTCAGGACTCATGACGCATAATGCAATCAGATGACATTTAAATATTCATAAAAAAGAATGCAGATGTGAGTGTGAGACTGGTAGGCTAATGTGGGAGGGAGGGAAAGAGAGAGATTGGGAAGCACAGGCTGTATTTTCCAGAACCACAAGATCTCGGAGTGAGAGAGAGCATTTGGGATCATTCAGTCTGACCTTTCGCTGTTGCAGGAATCTCTTTATGGCGTCCTGATTGGCAGGGGGCGGGTGCCACCACAGACAGGGAACCTACGCCGTCCTAAAGCAAGATTTTCTATCTTGGGGCAGCAATCCTTGCTGCAGGGCGTTTGGCTGCAGAGTGGATAGGGTTTGGCTTCCCCGGGGAAGCCGGGAGGGAGTGGGGTGGAAGGAAACAACCCTAGCTGGTGGGATCAGGAGACCTGGGCTCCTGATTCAGGCTGGATACTTCCGGCTGTGTGACCCAGAGGTGGTCACTTCACCTCTCTGGGCCTCGGTTCCCCATTCATAAGGCAGACACACCTTCCTTACAAGGAGTGCATGAGGGTTAATGAGCTGGGAAGGGCAGGTTCCTCAGCTGGCAAGGCCCGGACACTCAGCTGGGTTGGGGGTTCTCTGGACCACCTCTGGAGGCGCTGGGGGGAGATAGCCATGGTCTGAGGACCCTTGGCCATCTGGGGTTCATCCCTGGAAGCTCCAGGGGGCAGCCAGCTTCAGTGATTGTCATGGAGAAGGCTTGGCGGGGGTGGGGGGGGGGCGACTTCACCACTCAGTGATGCAGCATCCGCTTAGGGCTGGACAGGAGCCCCGCAAGGTGGGTGGAGAAGAGCCAGTGGCCCAGGGCGGAGGAGGTGGGACAAAAACCAGGAGCTAATGAATGTCCTTTTCCTTCTCAACTGGCTTTGTGGCCTCGGGCAAAAGCCCGAACTTCTCTGACCCTTAGTTTCTCTATGTGAAAATTATAGAAAACAAATAGAACCTCCCAGGGACGTTCTTTCTTTCTTTTTTTTTTTTTTTAATATTTATTTATTTATTTGTTTTTGAGAGGGAGAGAGAGAGAGAGAGAGAGTGCAAATACCAGGGCGAATACCAGGGCGAATGGGGGTATAAGGACTCCCAAGAGCCAGATGGGGCCATGTGTGGTGGTGGGGGGGTGCTGAGGAGGATGTCAGCATACCTTTGGCTTGGCCAGACTCAGCTTTGTCCCTCTAAACCTGGGGCAGCAGGCGGGGAAGTAGAACCCATCCCGTTCCTTTACAACCTAGGGCAAGATAGGACACGGAGGGCCACGATCTGACTTCCCACCAGGTGTGGGGACCCCCACCACAGGCCCCAGCTGGGATTCTTGGCTTAGACTTCCTGACTGCTAGGGAGCTCACTGCCTCCCACGGTAGCCCCAGAGGCTCTGCTGGGAATTTTCCCTCGGCTGGGCTGTGTTCTCCGTTCTCCACAGTCCCATCAGCCCCCTGGCCCCAGACAGGCTTGGGAAGGTCTAAGAAGCTTCTACCCTTGGGGCTGCAGCGAGAAGAGATCGCATAACAGAGCGGTCAACAGCTGGATGGAAGGAAAGGCTATTCCTGGGCCTCTAGTTGTCCTGCCAACCCTGTCCAGCTTCATCGTCATCTGTGTCCCCCCCCTCCTTGCCCCCACCCCCACCTCAGACGCCCAGCCGTTTCTCTTGCTGTTCCCTCAGCCTCCCCTGTGCCCTTGACTCTGTCCCTTCCACTCCTCTCGTGGGGCCTTTCCTATGAGTAACTCTTCTCTCGGAGTTCACGACCTCTGCCTTCACACTGCCCTTCCCCCTTTAGCCTGTACATCTACCGAAGGCTCTTCCATTGTAAAAAATAAGCCCACAAAGAGGCACGGAACAACAGCGACAGCCCTCCCAGGACCCGGTGGCTCCTGTGGCTCTGATCCTGTCCTCTTTGCCTTGAAGCCAAGTTTCTCGGACGCTTTCTACTCCTATCCTCTCCTCCTCCGTCTCCCCTGCCTGTGGTTGGTCTTCCGCTCCCACAAAGACCCTTCCAAGGTCTTACCAGTGGCATCCGTTTTCCTAGACCCTACAGACACCCCTCAGTCCTTACTTTTTTTTTTTTTTTTACAATTTTTTTAATGTTTATTTATTTTTGAGAGACAGAGTGCGAGTGGGTGAGGGGGCAGAGAGAGAGGGAGACACAGAATCCGAGGCAGGCTCCTGGCTCGGAGCTATCAGCACAGAGCCCGACGCGGGGCTCGAACTCATGAGCTGTGAGATCATGACCTGAGCCAAAGTCAGACGCTTAACCGACTGAGCCACCCAGGCACCCCCTGCCTCAGTCCCTATCTTGACTGACGTCCTGAGCCTCTTTGCTCCAAAGGCACCCCTCTTTCTGGGTTTTCTGCCTCCATGTGGCCCCATTAGGCTCTTCGGTATTCATGCTCCCCAGGGCTCTGCACCTGGCCTCCTTCTCTTTCTATTCCTATACTCCATCTGGGTTGGCCCACCCCCTGGGTCACCCTGCTTGCCATCGCTGTGCAAGGACTCCTGAATCTCCACCTCCAGCCTCGACCTCCCTCCCGAGCACCAGACCCGCACATCCCACTGGAGGCTGGCCAGCTCTGTATGGACGCCCTTCGTGCTCACTGCGTCCAGCCTGAAGTTTGTTATCTTCCTGTGTCAAGGAATGTCAACGCTACCGACCCAGGCTCCCCAAGACAGAACCCTGAGGCCCTCCCACTCTGACTCCTCCCCTCTCTTACTTTCCTACTTCCATTGGGTCACTGGGTCCTGCCAGCTCCACCTCCTGAATATCTCCCTTCCTTTCCGTCTGTGAGCACCACACACAGCAGCCTCTCCTGCCTACATCACTTACACAGCCCCCTACCGGTGTCCTAGCCTCTAGTCCCCTGATGCCAGCAACGTGGTGCTCTGTCCCAGGGAGGAAGTGAGACAGCTGCAGACGTCAGGGATTCGGGCCTCTTGAACCTGGGACAGATCAGGAGTTCTGTTTCCCTGTGACTCGGGGCCTGGCCTTGGGGAGAAGGAATATGTGCACGTTTGTGCGTCTGTATGTGTGTGCATGCGGGTACCGTGTGCACGTGCAATGTCCGCATTATGTGCCCGTGTGTGTGTGTGTGTGTGTGTGTACGTGCGTGTGCCGGAGGGCGTGTGATCCAGGAGGGGCTCCCATCCCCACCGTCCCTAGAGATGCTTCCCAAGAGCCTGTCTCTGGGCCATCACCCGCCCACACGGGAGAATAAAGCTCTTTCCAGCTGACTGCCGCCCATGTTTGCGAAGCCGAGAGTTGTACGTCTCAATTTTTATCACATGAAAATGAAATAAAGGACGCTGGTCCAGATCCCGAAGAAGCAATATTGCAGAGGGAGACGACTCCTTTGCTGCAGAGTTCCCCATCCCCGCTGCACCTCCCCGGAGAGCCGTCCCTGCTGAGATGTCAGCACTCTCTCTCTCTGGGACCTTCAAAGAGGGTGTCGTGGCTCTTACATTCAAAAACACAAGGAGAGTTAAATGCGCCACAGCCGCGAGAAAAGCGGTCCCGAGATGCGCTAGTGTTTGCTGCCGGCTCGCGCAGCTCGCCTCCCGCCTTGATGTAGCTGCCTTGACTCGACAGAAGATGTTTTCCTTCCCAGTTAGGAAAAATCCACAGCTTCCTGCCCCACGTGGGAGGTGGCAGTGCTGTAATTAGCAGGGGGGGGGGCTGTGGGGAGGGGGCGGCAGAGGCCGCGGCTCCCTCCACTCGCCAGGGTTTCAGCCCCAGCCTGGCCTGGACCCACGTGCTGGCTTCCTTTTGGGTCTTTCCCTCCCTCCCTTCCTCTCTCCCTCCCACTGGTTCACACAATAAAGGTGAACTTGAGCCACTTTGCCGCTCTGTGCCGGGCCCCTTGGTGGATCAGAGGACACAGAGGAATGAGATGCGGTCCCTGCCCGGGGATGGGGGGAGCCCAGAGCGAGTCAAAGGCAGCGATGGAAAAGATAGGTAAGCTAGCCTCTTTCTGTTCCCTAAGATCAGATCGATTCACACCCTCCTTCAACAGCCATATGCCAAAAGCCTCCCAAGACCCCTGCACGTTCCTGGGGGCTTTCTCCTGTGTTGTGGTTAGGAGCCCAGACGCGGGCAGACCGCCCGAGTTCCAGTCCGGCTCTCCCCTGCCGGAGGGACCCACGTCACTCGGCTGCTCCGTGCCTCCGTTTCAGCAACCCTGGAAGGCAGAGGGCAATAGAAGCTACTTCATAGTGTTGTTGCAAGCATGAAATGAGCCAGTTCGGGTGCAGCAGTTAGAGCAGAGCCCGGCCCATCGTGAGCACCACGGACGATCGGCTCTTTCTTCTCGTTGTCGTTTCTAGCTTTGAGCCCCCGCTTGCATTGAATTAATTCAGTTTGTGCATCTTTTCACACCCCCCCTGCGGGTGCTGTCAGCTCTAGCCCGAGTCCGTGCTCAATCCTTTTCTTCATATTCCGTTACAAAAAATCGGCCTCACCCCTAAAACAAAGCGTGGCCGGGCACACAAAGTCCCTGTGGGTAGCACACATTTCCAAAGGAAGGCGAGAAGAAGGGATTTACAGATTGCGCGAGCGCCAGCAGCGTGAAAGCCCATCTTTGATATTTCCCTTCCTAAAAGCCCCTCCGCGTTTCCACCACCTGGGTATCAGCCTCCTGCTACATTGTTTTCGTATTTTCCCCTTTGCTCCCTCTCTCTCTCTCTCTCTCTCTCTCGTACCTCCCAATTCCCACTTATTTCCCATGCAGAGCAGTTTAACTATCTCTTTTGCTTCCTTGCCTCCTGTCAAATCATACCCTCAGGATGTTACCTCCCCACCAAGTGCCGTATCAAGGTATTTTGTTATACAAAGACATTTGCTTCCGGAAGAGGAGTTCTGGTGTCAGATGTTGTATCACTCAGGATCCAGCCGGGAAAAGAGGAAGCTCCGTAAACATGTAAGACGGGAGGGATTTAATGCAGGGCGTTGGTTACCCAGAGGATGGAAAGGCAGAGAAGCCGAATAGCGCCAGCGTGTGATACGTCGAAAGACGTTCATGCTGTAAAGGGCCGCTGCCTCAGTTTCCCGAGGGTTCAGTGTTTGGGCCTGCACCCCCGAGCCTGGATGAGTGGGGCCTAGAGCCATGTGAAAGCTTCTGAGATCACCAGGCGGGTTCAGTGTTTGGGCCTGCACCCCCGAGCCTGGATGAGTGGGGCCTAGAGCCATGTGAAAGCTTCTGAGATCACCAGGCAGGCGTGTATCCATGGAGCCAGGAACAGCACCGGGGAGACCGGAGGCAGGCCGACCTTCGGGAGTCTGCGGTCAACAGTTCCAGGGCAAGAATCCCATCACTGGACCCCGGTTTGCTTCTCGGCCTCTCTGCCGGGTGGTGTGTAGGCAGCATACCCTCCCCACCAAGGATGAGCTCTGCGTGGGGCGTTGGCCCATCTTTTTACAGATCGGGAAATCGAGGCCAGAGAGACGGAGGTTTGCCCCCGGTCATAGAACAAGTGAAGACCAGTGCTGGGGCTCCTGCGGCCCAGCCGAGAGGGCTCTGCCCCTGCGTCCCTCCCCAGACCTGCGCGGTAACGCGGGCACCTCGGAGTCAGGAGGAGGGGGAGCCGAGCGAAGAAGAGAAGGCGAAGGTGAACAGAACCTTCAGATTCCGCTCGGAGGGAGACAGCAGAAACTAATGAGAACTCTGCAGGACGCAACAAAGCTGGGAGAGGCCTTTGAATGGCTGCGAGGGAAGGGACTACGGGGCAGTCAAGGACACACACAGCCTACCTCTGTGAGGGCGGGGGGAGACGCAATTAGCGGTGGGGAAGCGGCCGCCAAGCCTCTCTCCAAACAGACGCGACACAAGGGCCTTGCTCCCCGCCTGTTGACCTCAACCAATCTTATCAAGGCGCAGCCTGTAAGAACCGAAGGCTGTCATTTGGAGATGGAACGTCCAGTCCTTCTTGGGTCAGCCGGGGCCAACCTGGTCTCGTTTGAAAGTAACCGAGACAGGCTCTGGGCAAGTTACGCGACAGGGCATTGAGATTCTCTCAGACTCAAGTGGGGACGGGAGATTTGGCCTCAGAAACAGGGTGGAAGTGAGGGGGTGGCGGGCCAGACCGAAGGGAGCGTGTGCGCCAGCCTGGACAGTTTTGGGGGGTGCCGCCAGAGCCAGGCCGACAGTCCCTTCTACCATGGCATCCCTCCAGGAATCACGTGGTAGTGTGAGCAGAGGCCCCACACCCATTGCCGGGCGGCCCAGGGAAAGAAAAAGTCATTCTCAAGGACCAAGGGCAGTCACCGGGAATTTTCTTCCTGCCGAGACAATACTCGACGTGGGAGAGGTGCCCTCAGCGTGCTCCCTGTCGCCCCAATCCAGGTGATATTAGGAACTGGGCCTTGGGTGCTCAAAACCCAGCAAATATTCCACGTGGCTTTCATTTGGAAGAACCACAGAGGAGAGCCACCTGTCCACCATCACCAGTGACCCAGTGCCTCAGCCCTGCTAATGGTTTAATTATATGTCTCCTTTCCGAGGGCCTGTGTCTGAAGTTGGAGGGTTCTGGAGAGAGCACGGGTTGGGTGTGGCCTCGTTCTGAATGAGCTGAATTGCCTCCCCGAGCACTGAAGGGCTGTGGTGCTCCATGGCAGGTCCTCCCTTCCCCTCCGCTCGGGGTCTGCCTGGAAGAAGTCCTTCCTGCGTGGGGACTGGGTGGCTATGGCATAAATTGGGCGTAGCTGTGAAGTGGACCCTTGGGTGTCCCAGGTGGCGGGGAAGGGTGGGGAGTGGTGGCAGCAGGTGCCCAGCTGTGGAAGGAGGTGGCTCCTGTTGACATGGCTGACCCAATGTCTGGAGCGTGCAGAGATGAGAGATGGGAGGGAGCTGGGGAGCGCTGACCCTGGGAACCCCTCCCCCCCCAGTGGCCCCATCGCGGTCCTCCAGCCGTCCTCCTCCCTCCCACCCTGCCGCTCTCCCTCTTCTCCCAGGGGCTCAGGCTTTCATTTCAGCTGCAGCGATATCTGCTCAGGCAATCGTCTCTCCCCGTCCGCTTTCCTCTGGCAGCTTGTCGCTGTTCACTCTGCAACCAGGACATATTTAAAAGAGAGAAACTTTAAATTAAGTTTGGGAGAGTTTAAATGAAAGAAAACAAACCCTCACTATTATCACAGGTAAGAAAAAAAGAAGCTTCTGGCTCCTGGTGGAGAATTGCGGGCTTTCCTTCATCTTGGAGCCAGGAAAAAAAGAAAAAATCATCAAGTTTTTTTTCCTTTCCCTCACCCCCCTGCCACCCAGGTGCCAGGTTAATTGAATAGGAGGCCCGTCTGTATCAAAGCTGCCGAGTACCGGTCCAGCTCTGGAGGACAAGGTTCCTCCTCGCATGCATTCACGCAGAGCTCAGAGGCTCTGCAGGGTGAGAGGGAAGAGGGTTCTTTGATTTCAGCACCCTAGGCCTCTCCTTGTGGGGAGGGGAGGTGGGCTTGGAAGGAAGGAAGGAAGGAGGCAAGCTTGGCCTCCACCTGTAGGCTACCTGGGCCCGGGAGGGGAGGGGCTATCCTGATCATCTGGGTGAGGGGCTCCCCGGAAAGCCAGGCTCTAATGGGTTCCCCCATGTGCTCATCCCTGTCCAGGGTGCTGCTGAGGAAGCATGAAAGAAGGGGGCAGGTTTCATGGATCGCTCCATTTCTTCCTGCACCCATGGCCTTCCCCATTCCCGGGGGTGGGGGCGGGGGTGGTGGTGGAGGCTGGGCTGGAGCTGGAGGACAAAGACATTTGTCAGCACCGTGCTGGGATACGGAGCTTGACCATGCCAGGGATAGAGCTCAAGCCTTCCACTAGGTTACTCCTCTGTCTCTTCCTCCCTTGGTTTTAGGCTCTTGGGAGCACAGACCTCTTGGGCTCATCTTGGATGGCCATCTCTAGAGCATCCGATGTAGGGAGACGATCCTGAGGCTGCCTCTCCCCGGCAGGACAGGGGGTGCGTGGTCAGGCTGGTTCTGCTCCGGGCATTGGGAAAACTGTTCATCCGCCTCTTTTTTCCACATCTCTTTTCCTGTCTGTGGTGAGATTTAGGGGGCAGGGATTTGGGGTGCGAATGCGGCAAGACGTGCCAAACGACACTGTTGGACCTGTTCACTGTTGTCAACCTTGAGTTGGCCTGTAAGTGGACTTCGCCCCCTGGGCCCCCTGCGGTCGGTCCTCCTGGGCCCTCAGACGGCAGCTGGGGTTTGGGGCTGAAGTCTCAGTACTGGGGGAAGCCCCTCTGTACCCCCTCTGGCCTAGCCTATGGTGACAGCTGGCTGCTAGGGGTTCAGAGGCTGTGTCTCTACAGTCCATCTGAAATATTAGTTCCTATGACGTGAGCACCCGCTATGGGCCAGGTTCAGTCCTAGGAGCTTCACTGACGTTGTCTCTCTCTTTGTTATGGAGGGAAGTTTATAAAACATAAACTAGGTTACAAACACATTCCCCTATGTCTTTTAAAATATTTGTCAAGTTTATTTTACAGATCGCGTTCTTAATTCATCTGAGATCTGGTTTTGTGCATGATACGAGGTAAGAATCTACCTTTATTTACTTTCCAGATGGCGATCCAATGAACTCAACGTGACTTACATTTTCTTCACTTATGTTTTTAAAAGTTTATTTATTTATTTTGAAAGAGAGAGAGAGGGAGAGAGAACACGCACGTGTGAACAAGCAGGGGAGGAGCAGAAAGACAGGGAGAGAGAATACCAGGCAGGCCCCAAGGTGTCAGCACAGAGTCCAACACGGGGCTTGAACCCACGAACCATGAGATCGTGACCTGAGCTGAAACCAAGAGTCCACGCTTAACCAACTGAGCCACCTAGGCACCCCTTTCTTCCCTTATTTAAACGGCCACCTTTATCTTATGCTAAATTCATGTAGCCTTTACTTTAATATGCATTTATTGAATTCCTACCCTTTGCCAGGCATTATTCTAGGCAGTGAAGATACAGCAGTGGACAAGACAGACAAAAGAAAGCAGAAAAAAAGCAGAAAACAAAATGAAAATGCAAAATTCTATGATCAATTTTGACAACAAATACAACTGGATTAAATTTCCCTAATGTAAAGCAAGAACTCTTGGTGTAGATAAAAAAAATGTAAACTTAATTCTATTCTAGTCCAAGGATAGTCAAATAAGCAAGAGGAATCAAACAGAACGCCCAGACACAGATCCTAGCACTTAAAATAATTCAGTTGGCCAAAAGGTGCCCTTTGAAATGTATGCTTAAGGTTGGATTAGTTAACACATGACCTTGGGGCAACTGATTAACTATTTGAAAGGGAGAAAAGTTATATCCTCTACCTCACTGTTATCCAAATAAATTCTAGATGGATATGTAGCTTAAACTATTACATTTTATTTTGTATTTAATTTTTTAAAAATGTTTTATTTATTTTTGAGAGACAGAGAGAAAGAGCGTGAGCGGGGGAGGGGCAGAGAGAGGGAGACACAGAATCCAAAGCAGGCTCCAGGCTCTGAGCTGTCAGCACAGAGCCTGATGTGGGGGCTCAAACCCACAAACTGTGAGATCATGACCTGAGCCAAAGTCAGATGCTTAATCGACTGAGCCACCCAGGCGCCCCAAAACAAGTGCATTTTAGAAGAATCAGAAGGAAATAGGGGTGAACTATCTGATTTTGTAGTGAGGAAGGTATTTCTGGGCACGGTTTTTTGAAGAATGCAAAAAGAGAAAGAATGACAAATCTGAAAACATAAAAACCAAACCATTCTGGAGATCAAAATACCATAAACAAAATTAGAAATCAAACAACAAACTAGGAAGAAGTATTTATAATGTATACGTTAGGTGAGGTGAAACACTCTTACAGATCAATAAGAAAATCTGAAAACCCTATTAGCAAAACAAGCAAAGGACATAAATAAGAAATTTACAATAGAAAACTACAAATAACCAATAGATATATGAAAAATTTCAGCCTCATTAGCAATAAAGGAAATTCAAACTGAAACAATGAGACCTACGGTTTGCTTGTTAACTTAGCCAAGCTTTTAAAAAATCATAGTGCTTCAGGCTGGCAAAGGTTTGAAGGAAAGGAAATTCCTCTGCTCTATGGTGGGAGTGTGAATTGTCACAAACATTTGGAAGGGTAATTTATTTATATGGATCAAAAGCTTTAAAACGTCTAGACCTTCTGATAAAAACAATTCCATTTATAACCATTTCTCCTAAGGAAATAATTAGAGATGTGCACAAAGATTTATTTCGAAGGAGGTTCGTGGCGGCATAGTAGGCAATAACAAACGGATAAAAACAAACAGAAAAATAAAGATAATTTACTTAGGGTCCCCCCTACGAGGAGATTTGTTGAACAAATTATGTGAGACTCATATGAGGGAATGCGATGAGGTCATCAAAAATCACGCTTCCAATCATATCTAGTTTCGGGGAAGATGCCCAAGATCTAGAGTCAAGTGGAGATGAAATACCGGACTGCATTGATTGTATGGGTGATAAATTTCCAAGTAAGTCTGGTCAGTTACATGCCGCGTCTCTACTTCCGCCCACCCCCAACTGTCTGCTGCTTCTTCCAGGTGCTGCTCGTTTGCCCAGCATGGTCGTCTCTCCTGGGGTCTCTGCCATTACCCAGCATAACAGCTTTGCTGGGCACTGCCCCCCTCGTCGGCACCTTTACCATCCACGGGCTTCCAGCATCTTCAGCCAGACCCACCGTCAGTGCATTGGAGTCACCCGGTACCAAAGCCTCGTTGGGACTCTGAAGTTCTAGAATCCCAACCTGCAACGGCTGGATGAGAAGAAGAGTTGATTGGCTCGCCACCCATGGGAAGTAGAAAGATACACTTGGAGTACAGAAGTGACAAGAGCTGGGAGTTTGCCTTCCCAAACCTCCCTACTGCGTCTCTCCCCTCTGTTTCTCTTGGTGCCTTGGCTCTGTTTCCTATTTCACACTGATCCCTCCCACAGGGTGGGAGAGGTTGTCACCAATAACTTTGAGGATCACGTGGCTTTGCCTTCAGGTAAAGACTGACCCTTTACCCTCAGTTCTGATTTGAAGTTCTCAGAGAGGATGCCTGGTTGGCCGGACCCGGGTCGTGTCCTCTCCCGTGTGGCTCTAAGGTTCCCTCCTGGGATTGACATCTCCCTCTTGAGCTACAGGATTGGAGTTGGAGACGAAGCAGCTTCCCAGAAGAAGGGAAGGGGGGCAGGCAGACAGGTCGCACTCCTCTCTTTCAGTGGAATGCCAACGGAGTATGTTAATGTCGCCGAGGTCTTAGGGGGGATTTTAGTCGAGTTACTCTTTTTACTTTTGCTTAAGTTCCCTCTCTCCTTCCCAGGACCATAGACAGGAGTCCAGGGGGCTGGGCCGTGGCCAAATCATTCTTCAGGCTGAGGCTCAGAACTCACACGTTATCACTTCCACCCACCTACACTGGCCTGAGCTACCCAGATGCCCATGGCCAAAATCAACTGGGTGGGTATGATCACATCATTCTTTTTTTTTTTTTTTAATGCTTAGTTTTGAGACAGAGAGAGAGAGAGAGAGAATGGGGGAAGGGCAGAGAGGGAGGGAGACACAGAATCCAAAGCAGGCTCCAGGCTCTGAGCTGTCAGCACAGAGCCCGACGTGGGGCTCGAACTCACGGACCTCGAGATCATGACCTGAGCCGAAGTTGGCGCTTAACCGACTGGGCCACCGAGGTGCCCCAGATCACATCATTATTACTTGTTTTAAAGTCACCTTGTAAAACTACAACCATGTACTACTCTAGTCTCATGAGAATGGCTAGAGCAAGCAAACAAACAAAAAGCCCCGAAAAACAAAACCCACAGAAACCTGACAATACCGAGTACTGGTACAGACAGAGAGAAACTGGGAACCTCATGTATTGCCAGGAGGAAAGCAAATTGATACAGTACCTTTGGAAAACCGTTCAACAGGTTTTAATCAAGTTAAAAATACACTGACCATACGACCCAGCAAGTCTATCCCCCAGAGAAAGGAAAACTTACACTAAGCTAAAGAAACCAGATTCAGAAAGGCTTTCACTCCATTTATAAGACACTCTGCAAAAGGGAGGACTATAGAGACAGACAACAGAGAACGGATTTTAAAAAATGATTTACGGCAAAGGTGGGCCTTTCTAAAAACTCCTTCTGTTTCCTTTGGTGAACTGTTTTTGTTAGAAGCCTCTTCTCCTTACCCTAGACTGATCTGGCCACTGCTTTCTGTCACAATATACTGTAGAGCCTGTGGGGCTTGGAGTTAGCCTTTCTACTATCAAAGGAAAAAAAAATTCTCTCTACATCTAGTGTTTAACCGTAATCAGGGAGGGTGGATTTTCCTTGGTTCTACTCAGTCTACTTGGTTGCAGTTTTTCTATCTGAGTTCAAACAAGGTCAGTCCCCAGCACTGCTTTTCCGGTCCGTCATAGCTGGGCCTGACCCAGGCCAGGGGAGCAGGTCCCAGACTCAGGGAATCCAAGTTTAAGAGATGATGGGTGGCGTCTTCAGTGTGGCTTGAAAGAGAACACCAACGGGAGAGGGGCCCCGGGACAAAGGAAGCTCAGGCTCCAGGTGGCTAGGCTAGGTGACGGCGAAGCCTGAAGTTGTAGCCTGAAGGGGACGAAGCTGAGGGGCTTCAGGCGGGGACAGTTGGTCCATCCTCTGGCCTCGTCCCAAAGAAAGGCCAGGAATGAGGCAAAGGCAGGGCAGGGGGCTGTTATCCAGGCTTGCCAGCCCTTGGGAACCACGCCCCCACTGCCCAATTTCCTCTGTAATTGAAACCCTGCCTCCCCCCCACCCCCCCACCCCCCACCATGAGCCCCACACGGATCCTCAGCAGGTAGAGGGTTCATAGTGAGATTTGTGGCTAAGAAGGCTGCATGATTCTGCAGAGATGAGCTCCCCAAGGCAGCGGATGGGCTGGGCTGGTGCCCCTGGCTCCTTCCTCTTGTCCCTGAAATGATCTCTGGACAATCAATCAGTCACTCTCTTCCACCCTCCGGTCTGCTCTGGGCGTGCAAGCAGCCTGCTGGTCTCCCTGGGGTGACTTTGGCTTGGAGGCTGGCAACATCAGGGCTGAGCCAGGACTAGTGCGGCGCCCCCCCCCCCCCGCCCCATCCCTGCCCCAGATATAGAGCTCCTCTCGATTACAGCCATGACTCCCTTATCCCTGGACGCCTCTCACTTCCCTGGATCAAGCTTCCAGCTTGGCCTGGCTGGGGTGTGATCTTGGGAAAGTCCCTTCTCCTTGGCTCAGGGGTCCTCTGTCAACCATCCAAGGCAGTGACTGGTCCTGGGAAGGGAACTGAGGAGAGCGGTGGTGGGTCTCGAACCCAGGGAGGGTCACCTTTCCCCACTAGGTCTGGACTGAGCTGAGCTGGCCTCTATGGGGAGAGCAGAAGCCAGGCAGAAAACGCTCTCTAAGGGAACTTCTGCGTGTGTGCTGAGTCTGTAGATTCAGAGAAGCCACATCCCATAGAGGGTGCAGGTTACTACGCGTGCATTTTCCTTTCTGTTATCCTCGGACCTTCTGCGGAGCCTTAGTAACATCCCAGACTGGTCCCCGATGTGCTGCAGGAAATGACGAAAGAGTCTCATCTCTGTTTGGGACAGAGTGGCAAGGTGGGGCCCTGTTTTTGCTGAAGCCCCCTCCGTGGTATGAGCACGGGCAGGAAGAAGGAAGCCTGGCACCCCACAGCAGGGGTGAGGTGAAGGAGTTTGCACAAGGGACTCCAGGGAAGCTGGTGGTGGGTGTGGGCTGGGGGGACGCCCTGAGCGGCACAATGGGGGCATTTTGAGGCGGGGGAGGCTTTTGTGAGGGTAGGTAGTGGCTGACGGTCCAAGTTACTGCCATTTAAGAATTCCTGCGAATGGGGGGGCACCCGGGTGGCTCAGTTGGTTAAGCGTCTGCCTATTGATTTCAGCTCAGGTCATGATCTCACAGTTCGTGAGATTGAACCCTGAGCTGGGCTCTGTGCTGACAGCATAGAGCGAGCTTAGGATTATCTCTCTCCCTCTTTCTCTCTCTCTCTGCCCTTCTCCTGCTCTCTCAATAAACAAATAAACATTAAAAAAAAACAAAAAGAATTCCTGGGAGGGTGACCTCCTTTTGCAGTCCAGCTGAGGAGGTGGGGACATTGTGGCAGCAGAGGGAAGGGATATTAAGTGGCTCCTTCAGTCTGGGAGGGGAGGGGAGGGGACACTTTCCAGAGGGGCCGCTGTCTGAGTGGATCTCAAAGGGCACATCAGGGAACATCTTTGTTCAGACCCCTTTGCGTCTCAAACTATTTCCTTAGGGCAAATTCCAAGAAGTGGAATTTCCGTGCCAAAGCATAGGGGCATCAAATTCTTGCCTGTAGTAACAGGACGCCCTTCAGGCTGGTGTATCTAGATTAAACAAGTGTGGGCGGGTGGTGTAGTAACTCACCTCAGTGCAAAAGCCCAGAGGGTAGACATGGCTTCCGTCATGGTGCCGTCCGGGACTCAGTCCATGTCACTGGGGGCTCGTTCTCTCTCCCTTTGCCTCTAGCTCAGCTCTCTCCCGGGACCAGCCCTGAAACTCCGGCTCGTATCCCGCCAGCTCAGCCGTTGGCACAAAACGAGAATGTCTCTTTCCTTTTCGGTCCTCGCAAGTCCTGGGCTGAGTCTCATTGGTGTCCCTGAATCAGACACAAAAGGCGGGGACATGACACAGTGTCTCAGTTGCCCCGAGTCTTGGGTCGCGCGCCTATTCCTGGGAGCTGGAGGTATTGTCCACCCAAACCCAGAGTGGACCCAGAGTGAGAGAAGGGGGCTTCCCAAAGGCAAGTCGGGATCCTATTACCAAAAGATGACAGGAAAAGATTACAGCAAGCCCCACAGGTGTCCACCACGAGCAGGGACATTGCTAACCCTCTCAATATTTTGTCAAAAGTTATTTTAAGCAATCCCTCAATGGCCGTGGAGAAACCGTTGGAGCAGAGGACCAAGGAAGGCCGGGAATCCTGGAGAGAATCCTTTGCTCCACGTGGATGGAAAACCACTGCATGGCAGGAGTGTGGCCAGACACCCTTCTCACTACCGGCAGAGAACTTCCATCAGAGTCAGGGGGTCACAGTGGGCCTTGGTGGGGAGGGGCAGGGGGGCTTGCGGGGAAGGTGGGGCTTGAGACTTGAAGGAAGACGGGTAAGACGGGAGGGGAGCTGTTTGGAGGGAGCTGAGCAAAGCCCTGGAGACCAGGAGAAAAAAATGCACAGTAACTCCAGGTGGCTGAGTGTGGCTGAAGGCTCGAGGGGTCGAGACAAAGGGAAAGAATGAGGAGGGAGGGCCTTGCCAAGGGGCTTGGACTTGACCTGGGGCCACGGGAAGGCAGTCAAGACTCCGAGCTCAGGCTGCCACGACAAACCAGCCCGGCTGTTTAAACAGCGGAGAGTTTCGTGCAGTTCTGGAGACTGGGAAGTTCAACATCAGGGTGCAGCCAATGCGGGTTCTAATGAGAGCCTTCTTCCTGGCTCGCCTAGGTGTGGGCACCTAGGTGTGGGCACAAGGAGACAGAGGTCTCTCTCTCATGTTCTTGTAAGGCCACTAATCCCATCGCGGGGGGCCCCACCCTAACCTACTCCTAATTACCTCCCACAAGCCCCGCCGTCAAATACCGTCATGGTGCGGGGAGCGGGGGCTTCGACATACGAATTTTAGGGGAACACAAACATTGAGTCCATAACAGATGGTTGGGGCAGGCGTGGAGGGACTGGTGTCCTGTGTAAGCTGAAGGGTAATACAGGGTCACACCCCTGAATTCCCCCACTTTCCCCCTCCTGTGTCTGTCCTGTCCCCACCCCCTCCCGCTCTCCCTCCCCCCCCTCTCATTTTCCCTCTTCCCTTTGTCTCCTTGGAGGACGGGGGAGCTGCCTTCCCAGAAATAGAAGTTTATGGGGAAGTTTATCCTTGGCGTGAGAGACATTTGCCTCACTCCAGAAAACCCCCGGTAAAATAAATCTAATTAAATCTGTTACTGTTCACAGAGACTAGTTTTGTGGGCAATTGACCTGTTTTATTTATTATGTAAACCATCATGAAACCCAAGCTCCATATTATTTATGCTAATGGAAGGGAATAGGTAATAAATCCCGCCTGAGGATGTGGGCAGGCCAGATGGTGTGGTGGCATTTTGATGGCTGGTGCCGGAGGAACCCGTGCCAGACGTCACTCCCCACCCCGGGAGAAGGGTTGGGGGTGCCGGGAGGGGGTGGCACGGAGTCCTGGGGGCAACCTCACCCTCAGCAAATTGCGAAGTGCTAATGAGAATGGGGTGGGGGGGGCTTTCTGGGTCATCTCCCTCTCGGAGGAAACTCCAATCTGTGTTATATCCCTTGGGGAGGTGGGAATAAAAATAGATGGTTCTCCTCCTGTGTGCCGCGTCCCAGGGCAGGCACCGCCATCTACACGATCGCATTGGATTTTCACAATAGCCCTGATAAGTAGGTCTTATTTGCCCTGTTTTATAGGCAAGAAGAAGAACGCCTAGTCTGGGAACCGGGGTTTGAGCCCGATGTGTTTGGCCCTAAGCCTTCGGTCTTTCCAGGGTGCATGAGGATAAAACAGATCCAGGGAGGGAGGCAAGGCATGAACCAAGAGAGGAGAGAGGAAGAGGTACTCTCTTCTGCCTCTGAGCTCAAGCTGGCCCTAGATCTTCAGGGGAGACGGGAGTCGGGGAGGTATGTGGGGATAAGTGCAGGGACGGTCCACGAGCAAGTGGGAGAGGAGAACGAGGGCAGCTGCCTTTTAGAGAAAATGAAAAGCAGGGAACTTGTTTGCAGCTGAAAGCTGCATCATCTGTTTGAAGAAAGGAAGAAAGGAACAGGATTCAGGAGGCAACGGAGAAGGCTCCGGGTTTACAGGAGCCTTGCAAGTAAGCGGAATTGGCTACCAGCCCACAGCCGCTCCTCCCCAGTCTGTGCCTCCCCCTGCAGGCAACACCAGGCAGACACAGCGCTCTCTCCTGCACGTCGTCGTACAAATTCTTGTTTTCCTTGCTTGTTGTGTGGGTAAAGGGGCCCAAAGAGAGGAGCTGCATCCCCAGAGTGGTTTGATTTATTTTCAAACAGATAAGGCACAATCAGAGGGATACAGAGGGGGAATGAAATCAGAGAACAAAGACATTGGGTTTACCGTGGGGGCAGTGGGAGGGGTTTCGACTAGCCGCGGGAACTTGAACCAGTCACTTAGCGTGTGTGAGCCTCCGTCTTCTCAGGGGACAGCAGTGCCCACCTCAATGTTGTTGATGAGGACCGAACAGGACAAGGTGGTGCATGGCAGCATGGTGCTCCGCACGGGCGAGGTGCTCTCTGAGGTGGGTCTCGGGGAGGCACACTCTGAAATGGGGAGTTGTATGCGGGGAGTTCAGTTGGGGATGTGGGGAGGAAGGACCCTGGACTGGGCAGAGGAAGGAGCTGGGGAGTGATGCGCTTGCAACAAGGCCTTGGCTCGCAGGGAGCTACGATAGACGCGCCCAGGATCTACAGGGTTCCCAGGTTACAGGACTAAAACTGAGAAAGTCCTAGGTGAACTGGGACACACGGGTCATCCCATGTCACTGAGTTGTCCTGCCTCTGTGGCACAGGGGCTGGACCTTTGTGTCTCAGTGGATGAAGGCTATCTCCAAGGAGGGGACTTAACTGTGGGCAAGGTGACTCCCTTTGGCTGAGATCAGTTTCTGGAGCGGGACTTGGCTGTGAGCCGTCAGTTGCCCACACTACAGGCAGTGGGGGAAATGAGTGTCTTGTCTGTGAAGGTGACATCCGAGCGGCACACTATAGTATCCACTGCAGCAGCTCGGTAAATGTGAATTTTCTCCTCACTGCTCGTGATGGAGGTCGGGGTAGTTCTAAAAAAAAGGTTCTCTAAGGTGTCACAACTGGTGTCCACTGTCTGCCATATGTTTTTCTCTCTTACTTTTTAAAAGTCTATTTCTTTGCGGTCGTCCAATTTGTTGGCATGTAATTTCTCATAATATTCTCTTAGAATCCTTCGTATTCTTCTCCGTTTCTCATTTTGTCTCCTCCCTCTCTTTTGATGAGTCTGGCTAAAGGTTTATCCGTTTCGTTTCTCTTTTCAAAGAACCGGCTCCTGGTTTCATTCATCTGTTCTATAGTTTTTTTAAATCTCGATTTCATTTATTTCTGCTCTGATCATTATTGCTTCCTTCCTTCTACTGGCTTTGCGTTCTGATTGCTCTTCTTTTTCCAGCTTTTAGGCGTAAGGTCAGGTTGTTTGAGATTTCTTTATTTTGTTTCTTGAGGTAGGCTTGTATTGCTATAATCTTCCCTCTCAGGACAGCTTTTGCTGCATCCCAAAGATTTTGGACTACTGTGTTTTCATTTTCGTTTGTCTTCATATATTTTATTTTTTGATTTCCTCTTTGATTTCTTGGTTAGCTCGTTCACTGTTTAGTAGCGTGTTATTTAACCTCCATGTATTCGTGTTCTTTCCGTGTTTTTTCCCTTACGATTGATTTCCAGTTTAATATTGTTGCAGTCAGAAAAGGTACATGATATGATTTTGATCTTGTTGAATTTATTGAGATTTGTTTTGTGGCCTAACATACGCTCTATTCTGGAGAATGTTCCATGTGCACTTGAAAAAGAATGAGTGTTCCGCTGTTTTGGGATGGAATGTTCTGAATGTGTCTGTTATGTCCATCTTGTCCAGTGTGTCATTCAAAGCCACTGTTGCCTTGTTGATTTTCTGTCTGGATGATCTGCCCATTGCTGTCAATGGGGTGAGCCACTGCCACCTTTAAGAGCTCAGGAGGGCTCCTCCAGACCCAAGCAGGCTCCGTGCTGACAGCAGAGAGCCTGACATGGGGCTCGAACTCTCTGAAGTTGGACACTTAACCGACTGAGCCACCCAGGTGCCCCGGGATTAGCAGATTTAAAACAAAATTGTTTTTCAATGTTTATTTATTTCTGAGAGAAAGGGAGAGAGAGCACGAGCAGGGGAGGGGCAGAGAGAGAGGGAGACACAGAATCTGAAGCAGGCTCCAGCACAGAGCCCGATGCGGGGCTCGAACCCATGACCCACAAGATCGTGACCCGAGCTGAAGTCGGAGCTTAAACGACTGAGCCACCCAGATGCCCCAGCAGATTTTTTAAGCTGGAGATTCTTTTGCTTTTCTCGTGGTGATTATTTTTTCCTTCCTCTAGTCTGGGAGTCCCAGACTATCTTCAACTCGGATAATTAAAATAATTAAAAATTAGTAACAGTTGACATTTGTAGAGAACTTTCTAGTTAGTGTCCAGGCACTGTTCTAAGTGCTCTACATGTAACAAATCAGTTTATCCTTCCAACCATCCCAGGGGTAGGTACAGTGATCACTCTATACCATTGCAGAAACTGAAGCCCAGAGAGGTTAAGTATCTGCTAAAGGTCACAGTAAAATGAAGGCAATAAAATAAGGATACAAACCCAAATTGTTTGCTTCCAGAACTTGTGTTCTTACCCACTGAGCAATGACACCACTAGACTGGGATTGCCATATAAATTCAGACTTAGTCTGTTCCTGCTGGCAGTGCTGTTCCTGCAGCCTTTAATAGTAATATTATTTTTAGGGGTGCCTGCGTGGCTCAGTCGGTTAAGTGTCCGACTTCAGCTTAGGTCATGATCTCACGGTTCATGGGTTTGAGCCCCATGTCAGGCTCTGTGCTGACAGCTCAGAGCCTGGAGCCTGCTTCCGATTCTGTGTCTCCCTCTCTCTCTGCCCCTCTCCAACTCGCGCTCTGTCTCTCAAGAAATGAATAAACGTTAAAAACAATTTAAAAAAATACTATTATTTAAAAAATATAAGGGGTGCAATTTGCGGGGACTAACCCTGTTATCAGACATCACGCTAACTGCTTCACCTTTGTCACCTCTGATTATTTTCACAATCCTATGGAGTAGTCATTCTTATTATCCTCATTCCACAGATGACTGTCACTTACCCAAGGTCACAAAGCTGCTGGGTTACTTACTACAGAAGTAAGTTCTGGTTGCTTACTTCTGGGTAAAAGACTCTCACAAAATTGGTGGCTTAAAAGAACCACTTTTTTTTTTTTTTTTTTTTTTTTGTATCTGACTATTTTGTGGGTGAGGCACTCAGGCAGGCTTCAGCTGGTGATTCTTCTGCTCCACGTGGCATGGACTGGAGTCCCTTGAAGGCATTCAGCTGATTGCTGGGCTGGGCTAGAGGGTCCAAGGTGGTTTCTCTCATTTATCCGATGTGTTGGGAGGCTCAGCTGGACCCCTTTCCTGGCCCTAAAGCCTCCCTGGCCCCTCCACACAGCCAGGTGCACCCCTTATGTGGCAGCTTGGGCTCAAGAATAAGTGTTCCAGGAGGCAGGAAGTGGAAGCCGCCCAAGGCCTGGGCCTGGAAACTTCCAATGTTCTCCATTGGTCAGATCCATCGCAGCTCACCCAGATGCCAGGGGGAGGGGACTTGGACACCCCCATGGGAGGCGGGCCAGAGAATTTCCTGCCACCTAAATCTCCCACGGGGAGTGAGTCTGTCTATCTCCCACATCTTCCTGCCTTCCTTATCTTGCTTCTCCGTTCCCTGTGATTCCCTCACTTTAGGACACTGGTCGGCCAGCAGACTCTCCTCGGCCTCGAGACTTCTGAGAGTGGCCTCCAGGATAGGGCTGTTCGGCTGGGGGCAGAGCCAGCCTGGGTCAGTGCTGCTGCTGGCTTGGGAAACTCCACTCCGGTCAGGTCCTCGTCATCCCCGTCTGCCTCAGGCTAAAGTCCTGCAAGACCCGAGGTGCCTACTCTGCACCTCACCCCTCCGCACCCCCACCTTGTACTTTGGCCGGCCGCACTTCCTTTTACCTGGGAGGCTATAGGGCTTGGGGCGACTGTGGCCGTCTTAAAACCATGAGAAACCTGGGAGGGGAGCTGCTCAGGAGAAAGTGGGGCGGGGGGAGATGCATAGAAAGCAGGGGAGGAGAGTGGAGAAAGAGGGGGAAAGAGGATGAGAGGAGAAGGGGAGGGGAGGGGGAAGTTGAAGGAGAGGGGAGAGAGAGGGAGACGGGGAGAGAGAGAACCAGGACAACTGTCTGAGATCTGGATCAAGTCATACCTGAAGCTTTACCAGATTCATCCCCCTCCTCAGCCACACGAACCAGTGTGTTCTCTTATGCGTTTAAGCCAGTTTCGGCTGGAGTTTCTGTCATTTGCGACAAAAGAGCCCCAGTGATGGTGGGTTTGCAGAGGATTAGCTTGGATATTCAGGCCTGCGTAATGGTAATGCCCCTCTCCTCTGGGGAAAGAGCATAGAATTTGACTGTCTGGGCTGGAAAGCCCCAGCTCTGCCCTGTAGAAATGGGAACCCGAGGTCCAGAGAGGCAAGATCACACAAAAAGAGACTGAGGTCTCTGGACTTCAGTCCAGTGGTCCTTCTACCACCGGAGATGCCTCAGCAGGGATGAGATTTCAGGGCTAGGGCTGGTCGGCGCAGGAGGCTGGAGAGCCACAAGGCTGAGCCCTGATGACGTGGGGTGGACACCACATTTGCTTGTTTAACTCACTGTAGGTCCAGCCACACTGGCCTGCTCAGTTTTTGGAATGTGCCATCAGATTTCGTATCAGGGCCTTTGCACATGCTGTCCCATCTGTGTGGAAAGCCCTTTCTACCCTCCCCTTTTTGCTTTGCTCTCTCTCATTTTTCGGGCTTAAATATCACTTGCTCAGGGAAAGTGATCTGAGAGCATGAGAGCAGGAGACTGGCAGGGGCACACCGTGGTCTAGGCAGGTATGATGGCTGCTGGGGCTGGGATAACAGCAGCAGCGGTTGGATTCTGGATACGGTTTCGAGGTAGAGCCGGCAGGATTTGCCAACAAACTGGACACGGGGCGTGAGAAAAGCAGGCAATGGTTTTGGCCTGAGCAACTGGGTAATGCCAATGAGATGAAGAAGACTTAGGGAGACAGGTTTTCGGGGAAGCCGGGGGTTATATAAAATTTGGAACACCTCTCGGGCAAATGGGGAGGTCCAGTAGGCAGTTACATATATGCGTTTGAAGTTGAAGGATGGGGTTAGCTCTGGACACATGCATTTGGGCACCCTCAGTTTACAGAAGGCATCTGGGGCCACGTCCTTGGGTGAGATTGCCGAGGGAGAGAGGGTGGAGAGAGGAGAGGAAAGGTCCAAGGTCCGAGCCCTGGAACCCACCAGTGTTGAAGGTCAGGACTGGCGGGGGTGTGTGATAGTTTCCCAGGTGCCTTAAAATAACAGAAACATTCTCTCATGGGCACAAGTTCAAAGTCAGGATGTCTGCAGGGCCGAGCTCCTCCCAGATGGTCTGTTGGGAGAATCGTCGCTTGCCTCTGGGGGCTCAGGTGTTCCTTGGCTTAAGGCTGCTTGGTCCCATGTCTACCTCCCTCTTCATGGGGCCTCCCCTCTTCCTGCCCTGTGTCTCCCATTCCGTCTCTCCTCAGGACACTTCCTGGATTTAGGGCCCATTGGATAATCCAGGATTATCTCCTCTCGCGATCCTTACTTTCATCTGCAAAGACCCTGTTTCCAAGTAAGTTCACATTCACAGCTTCTGGAAGGTGGACACATCTTTCGGGGGGCCGCCCTTCAACCTACCCCAGGGGCATGAGCAGAGGGATAGAGGTGGCCAGATAGGGGAAACGAAGTGAGAGTGACTTCTGAGAAGCAAGCAGAGAAGATTTGCGGGGGAAAGAGGGAATGACTGACTGGGTCCGGTGCTGCACAGGGGTCAGGATGAAGCCTCGGAACTGACCAGTAGCTTTGGCCCGTGGAGGTCACCCAGGGCCCATTATATGCTCATAAAGCAGCCTTCACTGTCCCTTGGTCCCATGCCCAGAACTACAGAATTATTTGTAGATGCCTACCTCCCCTACCAGACCGAGACTTCCAGAGGGGCAGGAACTATGTCTGTCTTGAACAGTCCTGGATTCTCAGGGCCTCCTTCAAGGCCTGGCACATGACAGAGGCTCTGTAACATTTTTAATGGGTTCCAGAGGTGGAGGCTGGGAAGGCCTGCGGGCTGACACCCCAACCGAGAGCAGAGTAGGCGAGGCCAGCCGGCCATTTTGCACAACGTCTGCCCATTTTCAAGCGATCTGACCTTCAGGACCTGCTCCCAGGGTGCTGACAGTCAAGGGTAACAGACCTCAAGGAATAGTCAAGAGCATCTGGGGATCCCCAGGGACCCCCCCAGACCATGGGTTTCCAAACTCTCCTGGAGCAAGCCTAGAGCTGCTAAGGTGTGAGCTGCCTCCCCAGGGTGAGGGTAGAGACAAGTACAGTCTCCCTGGGCCCCAGGGCAGGGTGTGAGACGGAGGGATGGGGCTGGAGGGAGCTGGAAGGCTCCACGGAGCCAGCTGCTGGCCAGGCCTGGCCTGGGGAGGGGGGCGGGGAGGGGAGCAGGCGAGTAGGAGGGCTCCGGGCTCTTCCTCTTGCTGGATGGAAATTCACCCCAAATCCTTCCCTCACATCTGGGGCGTGCTGCCCACCCTCTTCAGCCCGGGTGCCAAATGCTAATCCTGGTCTGGGCCTCGGTAAGCTGCTGTTTAAATAGTCAGAGATTAGTTTTCAAATTGACAAATAAAGCCCATCTGGAGTGCTTGGAGCCGGCCCCTCCAGGGCTTGGCTGAGCAAACTCAGTTTAATTATCGGGTGCTCAGCCAGCAGGGGTGGGGACAGTTTGGGGTGGGAGGGTGTGGTGGGGGTGGGTGGTAGCATCTTCTCCGTTAGCTGCTGGCCTCTCGGAGGCAGCAGCCGGGCTCGCCTCTGTCTATCTGTCCTAGCCCCTTCTGTCACTGCCCTGGGCCCTCAAGGGTCAAAAGACAGGCGCGAGGTGGGAAGAACGCAAGACCTCGCCGGTCCGGCCGCGGGGACCACCCTGATGTTCCTTCGCTGGCCGTCCGCGTTCACCTGGGCCCGTGTGCACGCCTCTCGGCTCGTCTGCTCACCCTTTCACGCATCTGTCAGAAGAGCACTGAACACCCACTGCTCGCCAGGCTCTGTTCTGGGCACAGAAGAGGGGAAGGCTCTGCCTCCTGGAGTTTTAGTCTAGAGGAGGGCCACAGATACCGGCCAAGCGATCACACAGACGAGTATTCAGTCGTCGCCTGTGAGATGTGCTCGGAGAGAGGCGGGCAGCGTTGGGGCTCGCTGCGGTCGGCAGGGGTGAGGCGAGGCTCCCGAGGAAATGGCATTGGAGCTGAGACTTGAAGGGCCGTGGGGAGTCAGCCAGGTGAGGGGGATGAGTGTGAGCGTGCCCCGGGGCCCGTGGTATTCCAAACACCAGGCACCCAGACCCCCAGGGGAGGGAGCACCACATCCTCGTGCTCCTGAAAGAAGGCCCATGTGTCCGCGGATGGGGAGTGACTCAGGCCAAGAGGAGGTGGGAACAGGAAGCAGGGCGGCCACCCCAGTCTCTGACCCAAAAAGCTGGGGGACCCTTGCGGGCTTTAGGCAGGTGCACGGGGCTTACATCTTTAAAAGATGGTGCCGGCTGCAGTGTGGACACCTTCCTCCCGGCTGCCTGGGATGCCGCCCCACCCACTTTACCCTGGGGTGGGGAGAGCTCATTTAGAGCCAGCTTGGCTCTCCCCTCCCCCTGTCTTCACCCACCACAGAGGCTGCAGGCTGCTGTTTCTTGCCACGTCTACGCTCCTTTTGGACTTGGTCTGTCTTTTCAGTGCCCACCTCTGTGGGAGATAAATGAGGAAGGAATGAATGAACGATGGAAGGAAGGAAGGAAGGGAGGGAGGAAAGAAGGAAGAAGGAAGTCTTGGCTCTACAATGAGTAAAGACAGTTCCAACCAAGCTCGGGCCCTCAGATTTGCCCACTCTTCCCTTTCTCCACTCACGGACCCTGCACAGACATCTGTCATCTCCCCCAGCCCCTGGGAAGTGGTGGTGGCCTGGCAAGCGTTTACCAGTGGGCTCTTCAGAGGGGGGGAAAGAAGGTCTGATTGGTGGCATCTGCTGATTTCCGGAAACGTGCCCACCACGGCCAGCTTCGTTGGAAGTGGAGTCAGGAGGGATGCCCGCTGTCAGAGCTCAGAAGCTGTATGAGCCGCTCCCTCCCGCCACTGTCACAGGAACCTGGGCACGCAGTGTGATCCGGCCCAGCTGAGCCTCAGGCTGATGTCTTCCGGGCCCAACGGGGAACTTGGCTCTTCTGATTCCCCCTGGCGAGGCTGAACCCTGTGCCCTGCTGCTCCCCCTTCCCTTCTCAGCTGGCAGTGGGGGGCTCCCCATTTAAGATCTGCATGTCCCGGCTCAGACTCATTCCCCTTTGACATCCGGAACTAGGACCCAGGGCTCTGCGTGGCAGGAAGGCTGGAACTTGGGGGACACAGTCCTTGAAGCCCCCGTTTGTCCTTCTCCCAAGTTTGCTCCAAGTCCCGGCGGGCAAGACGGTGGTGGCTGGGGTTTGCTGGGGGCTCTTACTCACCGGCGTCTCCTCGCGAACAGCCCTGGGGAGCCCAGCCAGGATCCAGGCTGGGCCTGGACATACACACACGTGCCCAGTTGACCAGCACTCTGCCATCCTTCAGGACACAGAGGGGAGGTGGCCCATGAGCTGGGAAGATGGCAGTCGGCACAACAGAAGTGGGGCCAGGCTAGGCGGAGGCCAGGGCTCCCTGACGGGTTTGCTTTCTGCCTGGTGATTACCCATTACCTCCCGTCAGTGCCTGATAAACCGTTATCATGGAATTATCCGCCGCAGGCTCCGGCATCGGTATGAAATCCATTACTGTCCGTCAAGCCCTGTGGCTAATGGGAAAAACCCGGCAGCTGCCCGGTGTGCCAGGCGGGGCTCGGACAGATCCGTTATCTGTCTATTACTTCAGCAATCACACCTCGTAATGGAATCTTGGATGGGAAATGACAAGAAGTCCCAGGATGTGTCATTCTGAAGGGCGGCCGGTGGGCGGGGCTGCCTGGCTGGCTCTGGAGGGAGGAGTGTGGCAGGGAGGTGACCCGAGGGGTCAGCCCTAGTGCCAGCCCCCGAGCTGGGAGGAAGCCCTTGTGGCTCGGAGCAGGGGCGCATTACAGAGATACAGAGCCAGCTAAACATGTCGGATAGAAGGCTGGACAGACAGACAGATGAACAGACCGGGGGGGGGGGGGTGGGTGGGGTGGGGTCGCAGGCTGAATCGTAACACGCTAGAGTCTGTGCTTCATTCTGTCCCTATTAGCCCCCCTCTGCCTGGACTGAGCGCCACCCTGGCCCACGTTCAGGGATCAAGCTCTACAGCAGCTGGCAGGAATGTGGCACCAGAATCAGACAGGTGGGTCTGAAGCCCAGTTCCAGCACTTTCCGGCAGCACAGCCTCAGGCAGCTGACCACCGCTCTCTGCCTCAGTCCCCTTACCTATAAAATGGGGCCAAGAGTAAAGTAATGGCAGCTGGCTGATATTCTGTGTGCTGGGTGACCAGGGGCCATCCCCCATCTTGTCCCTCCCCGGGTATGACAGCCAGCGATGGCCGCGGCATATCCTCGTTAAGCGCGCCGACTTTGGAACCAGCCAGAGTTGAAGTCCGGGATCCTGTAACCTGACCGTAGGCCCAACACTTCATTCATCCACTTCTCCCATACCTCATCTGTGGAGTGGTCCTAACGGTAAGTACCTTGCAGTGCAGGAGGTGGGACTGTGAGAGACACCATCACTTGTAAGACCTCATTTCCTCTTCTCCCCCTGCTCACGCTGAGCCAGCCACTCTGGCCTCCCTAGTCCTCAAACACACCAAGTTCACTCCTACCTCAGGGCCTTCGCACTTGCTGTTTTCTCTGCCTAGAATGTTCACTCCTACCTCAGGGCCTTTGCACTTGCTGTTTTCTCTGCCTAGAATGCCCTTCCCCAGATCTCCTTCGGCCGATGCAGAGCTTCACCACGTGTCACCATCTCCGTGAAGCTTTTCCCAGCCACCTGATCTCAAATGACAACCTCTCCCTGCGCCCATTCCCCACCCGCCTGTCTACTTTGTTTTCCTCCCCAGCACCTGCCACCACCTGACAGCCTATGTATTCGCAAGAGCGGATTGCTCCCTCCCTCTAGAATGGAATCTGCCTGGGGGCAGGGAGTTTTGTCTCGCCAGCACCCAGGGGAGCAGCTGGTCCAAAGGCCTTCACTAAATGTAAATACGAATGAATGAGTGATGGATATAAACACACAGCTCGCAGGGAGATGTTGGAACTTCCACACTCTTGGTGACCCTGCTTTGTTCACGTGTGTCCTAACTTTTTCCTCCCTCCCCCTGGCCCTTCCTCTTTCTCTTCTTGCCCCATAGAGTCCGTCGTCCACACAGCAGTTGGAGTGGATTTCTTAAAATACGAATCAAGGTATACATTTTCCCCTGATTAAAAGCCTCCCGTGGACTCCCATTGTAACCAGAATGGATTCCAGCGCCTTCCAGGCCCTTCATACTCTAACCCTGGCAACCTCCCAAGTCTTCCTTCTCGCTCGGGCACGCTGTCCTGCCTGCATCCTCTGCCTGGACCGCTCTTCCTCCAGTTCCCTCCATGGCTGGCTCTTTCCCATCACCGGCTTCCTGTGCAGGGAGCTATTTCCTAGACACCCAGTCCAATCCCTTCCTTCTTTTCTTCATGGGCTTACCGCTAATTGGAGTTCTCTTTATTTATTTGCTTCATAAAATAGTCACTCCCCCATCAGAATGTAAGTCCCTCCAGGGGAGGGGCTGATTTATCTAGTTCTCTGCTGGAACCCCAGTGCTCAGTACATGTTAGGTTATGGAAAGAAAGAAAGGATGAAAGAAAGGAAGCCAAAGAGGCTGGAAGGGCGGGGGGAGGCCTCCTGATGACTTTGCATCTGACTCTCATCTTCCTCTTCTGCAAGTTCTGCTACCGTCCTGGGGGCTCAGTGGCCACACGGACAAGCAGTCCAGCACCTGGCCTCTGTCATAGGGGCTGTACCTCGGGTCCTCTCATTGCTCAAAGCAGATGCAGTTAAGGCGCGCCTGGGTGGCTCAGTGGGTTAAGCGTTCGACTTTGGCCCAGGTCACGACCTCCCAGTCCGTGAGTTCGAGCCCCGCGTCGGGCTCTGTGCTGACAGCTCAGAGCCTGGAGCCTGCTTCGGATTCTGTGTCTCCCTCTCTCTCTGCCCCGCCCCTGCCCCTGCTCACACTCTGTCTCTCTGTCTCTCAAAAATAAATAAACATTAAAAAAATAAAAAACAAAGCAGATGCAGTCATATCTGCTCTACCCCGTGTCTTTCTACAGCCTCCTAGTCTTTCGGTGTCCTTTTCAGGATGTCAGTGGAATTAGCTGTGTGATCCCGGGAAAGTCACTTGCCCTCTCTGAGCTCCTTTTCCTTACCTCTGGAATGGATCTACTGATCCCTGCCCTGCAGAGCAAGACAGCAGCGAGCGTGTTAATGAGCACAAAGTGTTTCTCCCAGTGCCTGCGCTGGCTCCTGCCCCCAGCCGGGCTGCAGGTGCACACTCCACAGGTCCAAGGGGGTGTGACCCAGCGGGCTGGCTCAGGCCCAGCAGAGAAGGCACAAAAGTGCTTGACGGAAAACGGAAGCCCAATACCAGGTCGGGGCAGGGCCAGCAGGGCAGATCAGAGTGCGGGTGCTTGAGACCACGAGCACGGTGCTTGGACTGAGCGCCCAGGGCAGTGGTTTGAGGCTTGCACTGTGATTCTCATCCCACGTTACAGATGAGGGAACTGAGACCCAAGAGGTTAAGGAAGTGGTGTAGGGCTGTGGAGAGCCGAGCTGGGAACCCAGGAGGCGTGGCTCCAGAACATGGACCCTTAGCCGCGTCCTGTTCACGTGGCACACCGGGGGGGCCCCCCACGCGTGCACACCCAGACCCAAGCACGTGCTCGCACCTGCCCAGTCGCGAGAATTCCTTTGGCCCTAACTCGCCCCCCTCCTCCATATCCCTGAAGTGTCACGCTGGGTGAATTCGCGGAAGCAGACCCGGGACTGTGTGCGAGGAGCAGCGGGGGAGCACTAAGCAGCCCACCGGCTCCGCCAGGCCCCACGGAGACTCCGAAACCCAATTAGCAGTTTTATTAAGGACAATTGGATTAGACACGTCTGCAGCCAGCGTTTGCTTGGCTCGAGCTGGCGGAGTTTATTCATTTTTCATTAGCGTGTCTGCTCCCTGCTCCACTGTCGGTCCTCGGAGCTGGCTGGCTGGACAACCGCCCTGGCTGCCTCTCTCCTCTCACCCCACCTCACCTCACCTCCTCTCCTGCCTCCCACTTTCCCCGCTGCTCCTCTCCAGCTCCCCAGGACAGCGCCTTGCCTCCCTGGGCCCCCAAGCAGCAGAGAGGGCTCCCGGCCAGTCTGGGGCTGGACCCAGGACAGGGGAGCCTGCGGGACTGAACTCTCTCCACCGTCCCCAGGCCTCCTCCGTTACCCTTGAAGCAGAGAGGGGACTTCACACGCTGGGGCCCCTGCTCCCTGCAGGGAAATGTGCCGTGCACATGACCACATCTCCTGTATTATTCCCTCTGGGCTTTCATACTTGCTGATCGTTCTGCCTGGAAGCTTCTTCCCCAGCTCTTTCCACGGCTCCTTCTTACCTTTCAGGTCTAAGCTCATATGTCACCTCTTCAGAGAGACCCTCCCTGACAACCCTACCTCAAGTGACCTCCCCAGGTTGTTTTTTTGTTTTTTGAGAGAATGAGAGAGAGAGAGAGACAGAGGAATGCACGGGTGGGGGTGAAGAGAGAGAGAGAGAGAGAGAGAGAGAGAGAATCCCAAGCAGATTCCACGCTGTCAGCACAGAGCCTGATGTGGCTCATGAAACCATGAGATCACGACTGAGCCGAAATCGAGAGTCGGACACTTAACGGACTGAGCCACCCAGGCGCCCCTCCCAAGTTATTCTTTCGATCATCACCTTGCTTATTCATAGCTCTTATCCAGGTGGAAATTATGTGGTTTTGCATTTCTCGGATAAGTAAAATAATCCTCATGACAAGCCTGTAATGGTCATTCTCATCCCCATTCAACTGCTTGGGAAACAGAGGCACAGAGAGGTTAAGTAACTTCCCAAGGTCACACAGGAGGTTGGTGGTGGAACCGGGTGCGAACCCGAGTTCGGTGACGGCAGAGATACTAACCTTTCCCCGCCCTTCCCGCGGACTCTCTTCTTAGTGAACGTAGGGTCCTGGGGTGACACGCGCATACACAACGTCATTCCAGCCCGGCATGCTGGGGATCCCTGGGGGATGGGGGAGTGGGCCAGCCGCCTCGCCTCTGTGCACCTAGCCTGTCAACCGCTCCAAAGCAGAGGTCAGGCAGGCTGTGGCCCCAGGTCCAGGAGGGGCAGCCACAGGCTGTGTGCCAGGAGGCTTGACCTCATCCGGCAGCAGTATATTCCCTCCCGCTGCAGATATTAATTTGGGGGTTTATAGAAAAATCCATACGATGTGAGTTATCCAGGGCGGCGGTCGCAGGGAGAGGCACAAAATCAATAGTGAGAGATTGTCGTATTTCGTGGCTTCTGTAAACGGGGCTGGCGGGCCACTCAGGGGTAGGTGCAGGCTGGCCGGCCCCGCACTGCTGTAGCCTGTGGCCCCCAGCCCTTGGGTCGGTGGGGGGGGGCTCGTCTCAGCACCTGCTGGGGCTGATTTGTATTCTCCCTCGGCACTGTCAAAGGACTCGGTAAATATTTATTAACACTTCTCCGCGGGCAAGAGCGCCTCCTTGGCTCCCTCCTCTCCCTTGGCTGGGCCACTTGACTCCATTTGTAAGCTCAGTCCTGCTCCTGGCCACGTCGTAGCTGGGATCAGACATTCTAGAGCAGCGCTGTCTAACAGATATATGAGCCACAAAGGTCAGCCACGTGTGTAGTTTCAAATTTTCTGGTAACTGTGCTGCAAAGGGTAAAAAGAAACAGACACAACTGAATTTGATACTATATTTCAGTTAGCTCAGTAGATCCCAGGTATCAGCATGTAATCAAAATTAAAAACCCGGAATGAGGCATTTTCAATTTTTTCTGTCACAGGAGGTCTTTGAACCTCGCCACGTTTCAAGCGCCCAAAAGTCACACGTGGCCACCGGGTTGGACGGCTCAGGTCTAGAGAGCACTGAATGGGATTCACGTCTGTGCCCAGTGCCAACAAAGAGCCAGGCCCAGGGAGGGTATGGGGGACTGAGCGGACAGTGGTCATTACGTTGTCCGTCAGATATTTCCAGTTCTGGGCACAGGATAGGACGGGACTCGTCCAGCCCCTAAGGGTAGAGGCGGTCACGTGAGTTGCTTTGGCCCGGGGAGCTGAGTGGATGTGGGACCCGTAATCTCCAGGCAGAAGCTTTAAGAGCCAGTGTGCAACTCGCCCTGCTTTCCTGTCCTCTGCTGCAGTGACCCACAATGTTCCAGATCACCGGCGGCTGCCCTGTCAACCTGAGCCTCAGAGTGAAAGGCCAAGGACCCAGATGATTTGTCAAGAGCCCCCCTGGCATGAGCAAGAAGTAGATTTTTGTGTTGAGGCCCTGACACCCTGGGGTTGTTCGTTACTGCCTCGTGTCCTGGCCAGTCCTCGCTGGCACCGATGGATGGAGGTACGGAAGACTTCATTCGCCCATCACCCAGCAACGTTGAATGAGTGCTTCCTAAAGCCGAGGGCCGGGGGTGCCACAGAGACGCAGTCAAGCAAGGACCCTGCCCTCCAAGGGGACCCAGGCATTAAAGAACAGCTTTCTCAGGTATGCGTCTGGTAAGAATTGAGATGCACAATCTAAGAGGAATGTGAGAGGGGCGCCTGGGTGGCTCCGTCGGTTAAGCGTCTGACTTCGGCTCATGTCGTGATCCCACAGTTCGTGGGTTCGAGCCCCGCGTCGGGCTCTGTGCTGACAGATCAGAGCCTGGAGCCTGCCTTGGATTCTGTGTCTCCCTCCCTCTCTGCCCTTCCCTCACTCACGCTCTGTCTCTCTCTTTCTCTCGAAAATAAATAAATGTTAAAAAAAAATCTAAGAAGAATGTGAGGAGCAATGAGACGCTTTACCTGGGGAATCAGGAAGTCTCCGCGGAGCAAGAGATTCCTAAGCTGGGTGCTCGCACTAGGGGGAAGGAGGCAGGTAAGGGGATCGGGGTGGAAGCACTTTGTTGGTCTTGGGAACAGCATGTGTGACCCTCCTGAGGTCTCAGGGAGAACCTTCCTCCCCCGCTAGGAAAGGGAGAGGAACCGTCTACCCCAGAGAGAGCAACCTTGTCCTTCTGTCCCCTGCTCCTTCCTCCCGGCTCCGATCGAGGGAGCAGGAGACACTCCCGTGTTTGGGAGCCTGGAACTTGCTCCATTCGGCCCTTTCCCCTCTCACCGGACTCACACAGGAATCTGAGTCTGGACGTGGGAGGAAAGAAGGAGCTATACGTCCTTCCCTCCAACCTCAGCGGTGTGTTTGACGAGACGGCCCAGTGCCAGGGGAGCAGGTAGCGGAGATGAGGGCAAAGGGGCGGGTGGACAGGGGTCAGATTCTGCTCAGCCTTGTAACCATGGTGAGGGTTTTCAGACATGATCGTATTTGTGTTTTCAAACGTCCTTCAGGAAGGAGAATGGATTGGAGGAAACGGGAATCAGGAATCTGTGCTTCGGGGGGCTTGCGACAGCCGGGTGTCCGGGCAGGTGAGCGTGGTGACCTGGGCAGGGGGAGGCCGCGGGGATGGGGAGAGGTGGTGAGCCTGAGTGTGGTATCGGGAGGTAGAATCAACAGGACTTGTTGGTGGACAGAGTGTAGGGGGGCACAGATGAGTCCCAAAAATGCAGGTTCAGTGCAGGTGGTTTGTCTTGATAGGCCACCCGTCTGTCTACAGATAGGCTCTTCTGTCTACACCGCCTTCTCTGTGTACTAAAGCTGGTGTTCTGACCCCCATTTGTCTCATCCCGGTGGGAGGAGAGGGTTGTCATTTATGCTTTCTGGAGCCTCGGTAGCATCCCCAAAAGCATCCTGTTAAAAATTAAAAAAAAAATTTTTTTTTGAATATTTATTTTTGAGACAGAGAGAGAGAGAGAGAGAGAGAGAGAGCAAGCATGAGTGGGGGAGGGACGGAGACAGAGAGGGAGACACAGAATCCGAAGCAGGCTCCAGGCTCCGAGCTGTCGGCACAGAGCCCGACGCGGGACTCGAACTCACGGACCGTGAGATCATGACCTGAGCTGAACGGACGCTTAACCGACTGAGCCACCCAGGCGCCCCAAAACTTTCAAAAAGGAAACAGATATGTATGTTTTTCAAGTCAGGAAGTTTTACAAAATGCTGGGTTCCAGATCTCGTGCCCGATGCCCTTGGCGCTTCACAGAAGACACCCCCCCGAATGCCAAGGATATTTTATCACGACGTGACAGGGCGCAGTAAGAGGTGCCTGAATGTGGTGAGGCCAGACATGTCACACAGCTTGCCACTCACGACCATGTGACCTTGGACTAAGCACCTAAACAGAAGAGCGGGACGTGGACTTTGCGTCACACAAACCTGGGGTTGGAGCGTGACTTCCCTATGCACGGTGTGATCTCGGAAAAATCGCTTAACCTCTCTGAGCCTCAGTTTCCCTATCTGTCAGATGAGAGCAAAAAGAGCTCCTCAGGGGGATCCCGGCATGCGGCGCGTGGTGCTAGGCACGCCCTGTGATGGGTGGTGACCTTCGAGGGGGCAGATGGGTGGAGGTAACCCAGAGACACGGGCCACGGACCATTGTGGAAGCTTTAGAGATGGGCTTGTCTTCCCCTCCCCTATCCTTTCTCTTCCTTATCTGCTTAGCATCCTTTCAAAAACTCACGCCACCACCCACCGTGGAGGCACAGGATACGTTCCATGGAGAGTGACCCACCTCCACCTCTGTTCCCGGCTGATTTCAGGTCAACCTGTCTCGGTGTTTTGGTTTTTTTAACTTTTTTTAAACTTTTTTATTCATTTTTGAGACAGAGAGAGACAAAGCATGAACGGGGGAGGGGCAGAGAGAGAGGGAGACACAGAATCGGAAGCAGGCTCCAGGCTCCGAGCCATCAGCCCAGAGCCCGACGCGGGGCTCGAACTCACGGACCGCGGGATCGTGACCTGAGTCGAAGTCAGACGCTGAACCGACTGAGCCACCCAGGCGTCCCTGTCTCGGCGTTTTGACACCACCCGATCGAACCTCAATTTGCTTGCAGCACTGTGGGTTTTTCTCACCAAGTGTTTACTGGGTATGTAAAATATAATCACAGCCTTATGAATATGAACTAGATTATTTTAATGATGGCAGGGTAATTTAAAACTTAAGGGCAATCACATTTCCCAGCCATCTTCTGGTGCTTTAAAAGCACGAGCGAGTGGTTCTGGAGAGCCGTGGTCTCGCACGTCTGCCCCTCAGCAGCATCCCTGCTCCAGCCCGGTGTTACAGTTATCTGATTATTGTAATTGATGACATTAGGAATAAGGAATGCGCACAGAATAATACGGGCGCCTGTCATGCCAGAGTGGTTTTATTCATTGTCAGAGAAGTTCATAAAGTTGAAAGAAGCATCCACGTGGGCGAGGGCAGCACAAAGCGTGTCTCGTCCTTTCTCAATTTGTGAATAAGATGATTAATTCCTGAAGCCTATTTTAACGGACGAGTGAAGTAAGCCCTGTTCAGCCTCTCCCTCCTGCTTTGTACCCCAGGGAGTTACTAGCTGTCACCTAGCGTCTATGGGAAGCCCCTGCCTTGCTTGTCCACAGCCACCTCCGGGGCCCCTGCCGTTCTTTGTCCTGAGGCCTCCAACTTCTGCGTTCCTTGTCTTTTTTTTTAATTAAAAAATTTTTTTAATGTTTATTTTTTTTTGAGAGAGAGAGAGAGAGAGAGAGAGAGAGGAACAGAGCACGAGTGGGGAAGGGACGGAGACAGAGAGGGAGACACAGAATCGGAAGCAGGCTCCAGGCTGTCAGCACAGAGCCCGGTGCGGGGCTCGAACTCACAAGCGGTGAGATCATGACCTGAGCCGAAGTCGGACGCTCAACCGTCTGAACCACCCAGGCTCCCTGTGTTCCTTGTTGATTCTGCCGTCACCTTGGTACCCTTGGGTTACCCTCTCCCCAGTTTGGCCTCAGAGCAAACACCTTTTGGGTTTGACTGCTAATGACAGACACAGGGACCTAAAAGCTCTAGAACCCCAGACTCTCTTTTCGGGGGGCAACTCGAATCTCCATACATATCTGCTGACCGTTTTATAGTTAAATTAATACCCATCATTTATTGAATGTTGCCGTGTGTTGGTGGTATTTAAATGTACATGGATTGGGGCGCCCGGGTGGCTCAGTCGGTTAAGAGTCCGACTTCGGCTCAGGTCATGATCTCACAGTTTGTGGTTCAAGCCCCACGTCGGGCTCTGTGCTGACACCTTAGAGCCTGGATCCTGCTTTGGATTCTCTGTCTCCTTCTCTCTCTCCTTCTCTCTCTGCCCCTCCCCCACTTGTGCTCTGTCTCTCTCTGTCTCTCAAAAATAAATAAATGTAAAAAAAAATTTTTAATGTACATGGATTCACCACCTTGTGTTGAAGATTTTAATTGTTCCCATTTTACAGACAAGGACACTAAGGCTCAGAGAGACTAACTTACTTACTTACTAACTTACTTGCCTTAGGAAGTACATTTTAGTTGCTGGCAGTCACAAGATTCAAACCCAGTTTCTCTGGTTCTTACTGGTTCTAAGTAGCTTTGCCTTAGAGGGAGGGATGTGCACGCAGGAAGGTGGGGGTACAGGGCTACAGAGGAGAGTGAGGATTTGGAGGCACTCCTAACACTTATGGTTTTTCTGGGACCTGGGAGGCCGGTCCTTGGCTGAGCAAGAGAGAAGGAGTTGGTTGAATGATGGATTAGAGATCTGTGGAGAGCAGAGGCGTTTTAACATGTGGGGTGGAGTGGGGTGGGGAAGGATAGGAGAATTTCTTGATCAGCAGCACGTAGAAGGCATCGAGAGTGGAGGTGAGGGAGGTGCCTAGGAATCAGGAGAGACTCTAGGTCACATGGCGGTATGGTGAGCCACCAGTAGCCTCAGAGATAGAGGGGTGTGGACAGCCGCGAGGAGACGGGACGTTGGGCCACCTCGTGTTCCTCACCTCGAAAGTGGCAGAAGCGAGAGTCACATGGGTCCAGCCCGTTGACCGTAGGGGACCACACCCAGGCTGCCCCTACACCCCCATTCCCCTTCCCTGATCCTCCCGGAGCCACGTTCTGCAGGGTGACTGCAGAGTCCCAGCTCGGGGACACGGTTAAGGTAAGACGATTTTCCTCTCATTCCTGCTAATTTGCTGCTTCTGCTTAAGCTCGTAAAAAGTTTCCCAGCAAAACCATTCCGGCCTGAGTTCCTGCTGGAGCCCGCTGAGTTGCTGTAATTAAGCTTTGATTAGCCAGCTATAAATTCCCTTTCGGAAGCCAGCACGGCCCTTGGAGGGCCTCAGCAGAGCGTTCAGGGCACGCGTGCCCTAGAACTTGGGTCAAGTTGCCCAGCAGCGATGGTCAGCGAGAAGGTGGTCAGGGAGGGAGACGGGGGCGGCCTGCTGGGGCTGAGACAGGGACTGCCTCGTAAAGACCCAGGCCGGCCCGCCACCTCCCGGACGTGGGACAGCGGCGGGCTGGGGTTCCAGGCTCTGAGGAGGGCGACTCCGAACGGGAGGCCCCGGCCAAATATATTTTTCTACCGCCACAAGCTTGTTGCAAAGTCGGTTTTATGAATGCACTAAACCTGCCTTTTAAATTATCGTCAAGTGTAATAAAACGGCAGAAAATCGTCAATTTTCCTGAGAATGTGAGTAAAGTGAAAGTTAGTTACGTGTCGGCGTGGGAGCTGCGGTCCAGCTGTGTCTATGATCGGAAATTAAGCCCTGAAAGCTTTGCGGGAACAGCTGTTTGGGGACAGAGCAGCCAGGCTGAGACTTTATTCAGAGGAGGTGAGGAGGCAGAGAACCGAGGTTCCTGCATGGCCGCACGCTCACCTAGAGGCCAAGGAGGAGGCGATAGCCAAGGTCCCACCTCCCACCACCGCAGCCCATCGGCTGCCAGCTAAGGGCCAAGAGAGCGTAAGACAGTCTATGAAACAGGGAGTGGGCAGTGGGGATGCTGTGTTTCTCGACTGGTTCCCAGACCCAACTCAACCCAACCAACCCCTGATGAGGTACAGGCATTTGCCGAGTTCCACGGTATAAATACGCCCCATGTCAAAGCACCGATGTGATGTCACTACCCTCAGCGACACACCCTTATACAGTGTTTCCGGGTTCGGTAGATGTGAATAAGCTCATGGTCACAGATGATGGTCAAATAACAAAGCCTTGATGACGGTTGAGCATTTATTACCTTCGTTCATAATATAGTTTGTTTAGTTGTTGGTTTACAGAAGTCAGTTTTTAATGATGGCTCGGTTTAACAGCCGGCTTGAACATTCGAGAAGAATTAACTATGGGCCCTTGCCGGCCAGCTCGAGCCCTCTGCCGCACCCCGCAGGGAGCCGGTCTGGGAGCGCCCACCGGGATCGAAAAGTCTCGAGGCACGGCCATGGCATCTTGGGTCTTGGTGTTGCTCACTGTCGGATCCCTGCCACCGAGCTCAGTGTTTGGCGCTCAGTAAATGATTCCAGAATTTACGAATAACAGGTGGCAGGAAATGTTCCTTGCAATGCGTTTCGCAGTGGCAGGACTGATTCAAAGCCAAATAGCTCTTCTCTCCTCCATCCCGGAGCTGTCGGGAGACCTCAGCAGCTATCCCCTCCTCTCCTCCCGCACCCCCATCCTTGGCTGGGGTCGGCTCCCCTCAGGGCAGCTAACGCTATGGAAAGAGAGTGGACTTGGGAGCCAGATCGCTGGGGCTCAAATCCTGGCCCCAGCTCCTTCCCGCCACGTGACCTTGAGCAGGTTGATGATTTCCCCGAGACGCATCATCAGATGAACAGAAATGATCTCTTCTTCCTTCAACAAATATTTATTGAGCACCTACTAGGTGCCAGGCGCTCCCATGAGTGCTGCAGGCACTCAGAAGAGCAGAGCGCAAAAGAAAAGGCAGACACGTGTACTTAGCAACCGTTTATAAAGCATCATAAATTGTATCATGCTACGGAAGGAAAGGGAATGGTTTATGAAAGAGAACCGGGGGGGAGCATGGTGTAGAGGTGGTCAGGGACCTCTAGCGAGGGAACAGCATGCGGGATGTTGGGAGCTTGTCCAATGGCAAAGGGGTGGAGGAACATTCCAGGCAGAGGGAGCAGCAAAGACCCAGGTGGGCAAGAGTGGTTGGGAGGTCTGAATCGGTATTGCGGATGCCTGGCATACGGGAGGAGCTCAGTACACAGGCCTCCCTTGCCCTCCTCCCCGATCCCGATTCTCAGTGAGTCCGAGGGGGCAGGACAGCGACTTTCCCGGACAGGAGGCGCCAGCCCTGTCCACCAGCTGGAAGGGCCAGGGAGGGAAGCTGAATCTCCGGGGACAGGGCCCGGGCTCTGGATCCCGGCCATGTGTCCAGTGAGGGGGTGGGACTTCGGGCCCAGAGAGCACTGCCGGTCTACAGAGTCTGGGCGGGGTCCTGAGGGTGGGCTTTTCAGGCTGGCTGTCGTTGAGAGCATTCCGGTATCTGTGCGTCTCCAGACCAAGAGCACATGTGCAACCTGTTTGCTTTTGTTTTGTGGACCCCCACCCCCACCCCAACCCGCCAAATCCAGCGACAGATCCCGTCTCCTTCTGCTTTGGCCTGGAACCAAATTCCTTCTAGTAACTTATGGTTTGTAGTTTCTATCCCGACCCTGCTCTGAATTTGCCTGTTCTCATTTCTCCTTCCCTCAATGTTCATTCAGTGTATATATTGTTTGAAGCCGCCTTGGATTCTTGATTTGACTGTGGTAGGAGAGATTGGGTAGGGAAGGAAGGAAGGAAGGAAGGAAGGAAGGAAGGAAGGAAGGTGGGAAGGAAGCAAAAAGGGGAGAGAAGGAAGGAAGGAGGGAGGGAGGGAAGAAGAGAGGGAAGGAAGGAGGGAAAGTAGGAAGGAAGGGAAGAGAGAGGGAGGGAAGGAGAAAGGAAAGGAGAAGAGACAGAGACGGAGAAAGACAGAGAGAGGGAGAGATTGAGAAATGGAGACACCGGGAAAGAGTTTACTGTGGCCCACCTCAGGGACCTTCCAAGAAAGCCAAACACCTGGATCAGATGGCCACTCTTCCCCTAGGTGAGCCCGTTCTGGGCTCCTGGAGATGCTAGGCAGAGCAGGAGAGATAGAAGTCTCTGGGGACACACAGACCCCATATTCTAACGTCCAAGGTGTCTTGAAGACACTACTGGGGGTGGCTCAGCATTTCTGGACCAGCAGCAGATTCCTGAGCGGACTGGCCGTTCCTGGTACCAGGAGTGGGTGGGCAACCTGGGCTGGGTGTGGACCTGGTACCCTGTGGACTGAGCCTCTGTGGCCCCATCCCCACCTGCCCTGGGCCCAGTGGCACCACCGAGATGCTGTGGGCAGAAGCCGGTCCCTGCAGCCTGGACCTGCTAAAGCAGCCGTTGGGTGTGACCCAGCCCTGCCTCCCGTGGCGGCTGCCTGGCCGTCTCCTCACCTCCTGGGCTCAGCCACCACCCTCCCAGGCCCTGCTTGAGTCCGGGGCTGGGCTCGGCCCCCAGAGTCCTGACCTTGTGGTCCTGAACTGACCCCAGCCCCCGAGGGACGTGTCCTCGGTGCCCCATGCTCTTTCCTTCCTGAGGGATCTCATTCGTTAGAATTCTGTACAACACGAGGCTCTCGACCAGTCCCCCACCTCCTGTAGTAGGTGAATAATGGCTCCTCGGGGATGGCCTCGTCCTAATCCCTGAACCTGTGCCTGTTGCCTTGTATGCCCAAACCACCTCTGTAGATGCGATCCCGTTAAGGGTGTTGAGATAGGGAGATTATCTTGGCTTCTCTGGGGGGGCCTGATGTAACCACAGCGGTCCTCGTGAGAAGGAGGGAGGAGGGGATGACGACAGAGCAAAGGGACAGAGGGGAAGGGCTTTGGGGAGGCCCTGCTGCTGAAGGCGGAGGAAGGGGACACAGGCTGAACAACGTGGGTGGCCTCTGGAGAAGACAAGGAAGTGGATTCCCCCTGGAGCCACGGGCCCAAACCAGCCCTGATGAGACCTTGACTTCAGCCCCGTGAAGTCACGTCCGACTTCCAGCCTCCAGATCTGTAAGAATATGCGTTGGGTGGGGCGCCTGGGTGGCTCAGTCGGTTAGGCGTCCAACTTCGGCTCAGGTCATGATCTCGCGGTTTGTGAGTTCGAGCCCCGCATCGGGCTCTGTGCTGACAGCTCGGAGCCTGGAGCCTGGTCCGGATTCTGTGTCTCCCTCTCCTCTCTGCCCCTCCCCCGCTCATGCTCTGTCTCTCTGCCTCTCTCAAAAATAAACATTAAAAAAAAAAAGAAAGAAAGAAAATGCATTTGGGGTTTTAAAGACCCAAAGTTTGTGATAGTTCATTAGAGCAGGATTAAGAAAATAAGAGACACACACCCAGCGTCTCACCTCCACCTCTGGCCTCCGAGCCTGACCCGCCAAAGGCTCACCTCCAACAGCTGGCCTCTAGGGATCCCATTTAAGCTCTCCCTTCTAGGTCCCTCTGCCAGCTCTGCCCTCTCAAGGCTCACTTCTGACCTCTGATCCTTGAGGCTCCTCTCTGACATCATACTCCCTCCCCCAAACGCACCTCTGATTGCCACCTCCTACGGTCCACTTCCAAACTCTGACTTGCCCCCACAGCGCCACATTTTTACCCCAACATCTGGTCTTGGGGGCAGACCTCCAGCCTCTCACGTCCTGCGCTTGCCTGGGGCCTCCCCTAGGTGCCCCGCGGACCAGCATGGGCAGAGCCTTGCGTGTGGATGGCTCTCAACCCCTTCTCCAAGGGTAGAGCGAGAGGTGGGTGGAGGGGGCAATGACTTCCGGTGACCCTGCCTTCCCGGGGTTTTATACGGTCCAGTGGCTGCATCCACGTTAACACCAGAGCAAGTGGTCCAAGGGGGAAACATTCAGCATTTTCACCAACCAGGAGAAAAGAAGTGGCTTATTTTGACTACGTAATGAATTCAACCAAGTGGTCAATAGGTATTGAGCTGAATTGACCTGAATAATCTAATAATAGCCAGGGTGACTGTGTATTGAGGGCTAATAGGTCTGATGTGTCAATTAATTTTTCGTCTAAGTCCCATAGTGACCTCCTGGAGAAGTACTATTATTTCCCTCTTATTACAGGGGAGAAAATTGGGGTTAAGAGAGGTCATGGGACTTGCCCAAGGACACACAGCTAGAAGATAGAAGAACCAGGATTTGAACCCACCAGTGTGGTCCTACAGTGCCCATGTTCTCCACCCCAGTCTTAACTATTTCTTCCCATTTGAGCTCCCGTTTCCCCAGCTGTAGAAAGGGAATAAAGACAGTACCAACCTCATGGCCCAGCATGTGGTAACTGGACTTGATCTGGGCTCTTGAAATGACAGGGGATGAGGGTGCTGTTCTCTTAGTCTTTGATGCCAAGACCAGACTGGGCACCGATTGCCTCTGGGTCCCCAGGGACCCTCCTCGCCTCGCCCGGAACATGCCATTCCCTGGGAACAGCCACACGTCTCCCACGGCCTCCTCTGGGTTTTCTTTCAAGAAAACCACTCTGTGCCTGCCTGCCTGGACGATGTTCCTTGTGAAGTGCTGTTTGTCTCAGAGCACCGAGGAGGAGGGGGGGCTGCCTGCTGCCTGAGAGCCGGCCCACTAATCCCCGAGCACTGACAGTTCTCTGTGCGCTCCCGCCGCCCCTCCACTTCTCAGAAATGCTTTTTAAGTGGCACATCTGTTTATGTGTCCCCTGTGCCAACAGGGCACCAGGACTGCGCACGGTCCGACTTGCAGCCATCCCGAGGTGCAGAGGCAGCCTCCGTGGTCCTGGGAGATGCAAACGCTTAGGACAGAGGTCTTGAGGTGGGGACTCGGGTACTAGATCACATGGGGGGCCCTGCCGACAAGCTACGGAAAGGCTCCCCCTCACCAAAATTCCTCCCCGGTCCCAGTCTTATCTAATGTTTCACATCCACCCCCCGTCCCCCACCGCCTGCGTGTGTGCCCTTCCAGCAAAGGGCTGAGATCCAGAAGGCAAGTCAGAATACAAATGTGGTATCTAAAATGAGTGAGGGGCACCTGGGTGGCTCAGTCGGTTGGGCATCTGACTGTAACTCGGGTCATGATCTCACGGTTCGTGAGTTTGAGCCCCGCATCAGGCTCTGTGCTGACATCTCTCTCTCTCTCTCTCTCTCTCTGGAATCTCTCTCTCTGTCTGCCTGTCTGTCCGTCTCTGCCCCTTCCCCACTCCCGCTCTGTCTCTCTTTCTCAAAAATGCACAAACATTAAAAATAAATATAAACAAATAAATAAGTAAATAAAAATGGGCGAGATTAGTAAAGCAGGATCCGGACTGGACCTGAGTCCCACTGAGAGAGGCACTGAAGCAGGGTCCAGAGCCCTAGCTTAGGGTCACAGGTGACCCAAGCATCAGCGTAGCCTGAGTCTGCCTCCTACCAGCCCGTGACCCGGGGCCAGCCTCTTAATGCCGGCCTCACCCTTCCTCTGGAGCCGGTGGTGGGATCCGTCTCGAAGAGCGATGGGCAGATCGCATGGGAGAGCGTACATCAAGGGTCTGTCTCCCTGGAAGTGACCAGCCCCAGGCTGAGACTTGGGCACGTGAAATTCACATTCCGCCTACCGGAGACCCAGGAGTGCCTGACCTCTGCTTTTCTTAGACGGAGCCCTTGAGCATCAAAGCTAGGGAGGACCCCCCTTCCCCGCCCCCGAGATCTGCAGGCTCAACCCTCTCATTGCACAGCGGGGCACACTGGGGGCCTGGACAGGACGAGGACCCTCCCTCGGCCCTGCAAAATGCCGGCACATGGCCTGGGCCTTCCGCTTCCTCTGTTTACCGGCAGAAGGTCTGGTTCTGGGGTTAGGCGGGGAGGGTATCGGAGACGGACCCGGAAAGCCAGAGGAGCTGCCCAGGGAATTCAGGGATCTGGTGACTTTTGGAGGGCCCTGCCTCCAACGATGAGCTTTCCTGGAGATCTCAGTGAGAAGCTCGTCCTTCATTATTCCAGTTAGCCTCCAAGGAAATAAAAATATTTCACTCCTTTGACACGGTTTTTGTGCTATTTTGCTTTTACAACCATTCCCTTTTAAGTGCATTTAGTTTTAAGCTCCTCAAATCCTTTTTAAGGACATGGGGATAAGACTGCAATGAATGAAGCAATAAATAGAGAAATCCAAAGGGTTGCGAGTTTCCTCTTCTTCCCTGCTTTGCCTCTTGCTCTCCCCAAAGCTGGGCCGGGTGCCCTGACAACCACCAGATCTGGGCCGATCCCTCCAGGCAAGGGATCAAGGTTTACCCCAGGGCGCATGGCTGTATCTGGGCACGGGTCCGTCTAGCTGCTCCGCCTGGGACAGCCCCGGGTCCTGGCCAGCTCCAGGCCACCCCTGGACCTCAGATCTCGTTTCTTGGACCCCTGTTTGGTGTCTGTGTCAGATACTTTGGAAGCAGAGCATGAGATGGGGGTCTGAGGGTGCATAGGGGGTTGAGGAAATGCTCTCCAGGCAAGGGGAGGGAGGCAGCAGGGGCCTAGCTTCACACTGGTCTTGCTGCCGAGCTCTGGAGCACAGATAGCATTGTGGCTTGGACGCATCTTAAGGACCTGGGGAGGCCTCTGCACGTCCACGTTGTAGGTCACCGGCTGCGAGCGGCTCCAGGTGCTGGGAGATGGGGAACGTAGCCCCCTGGGTGAGGAGGTGCCTGTAAAATACGCCTAGAAGCCATTACCAGCCGATACCCACAGACGCAGAGGAATGAGTGCACCTTCTGGGTGAAGGCGAGCCGGGCAGGGAAACTTCACCTACAGTGGCCCAACAGCTCTGGAACGGGCCTCTGTCTCCCTCTCGCCAGGCTTCCGCTTATGCCCGGGGGAGGTCTTGCTGTGGGCCACACCCTGTGCCGAACATTTCATATCCGTCTCGGTGCATTTTTCTAAGACGCTCACAAGGCACGGCTTCTGAGCACTCGCTTGCTGAGGCGGCTCAGAGAGGTTGAGCAATTAATCCAAGGTCACACAGCCGCTGCAGGGGAGAACTAGGATTCCGATTTAATTTCCAAAGACCACATGGGCACTGTGTTCTAGTCCCTGCACTCGTTAGGTCTGCGAGATTCTGCTTTGTGGGACCTTCCCAATCTCCTGCAGCCCGGCGGCTTCGCATCTCCTGAATAGTTTCTCCTCTGGGTTGCTGCGTCCTCTTCACACACCGTCTTCTCCCACAGAAGCCACTCATTGCTGGTTTCTGGTTCCCTGCCCTTCACCCCGTGCAGCCTCACATATCTACCCCCTGCTCCGACCTCCACTATCTCCAGAGCCCCACGTTCTGCCAGGAGCAGGAAATAACCGACTTGCCCGCAAACGACATCTCTCTGGGGAGGGATCCGTTTCTGTCACCACTGTCTTTGCGGGCACCTCCATCAACACAGATCTTCCTAAAGACAACAGACATTTATCCCTGACAGCCAGAGGTACGACTGTAATCAGATGCTGGAGGCCTGGATTTCGCGTTGTCAACAAACTGACGAGGGCTCTTCAATCAGTGAGTGGAAGGGGGCCGGAGGAGAGGGCTGGGGAGTCAGTCAGAGATAGCCTGTCCTCGGCAAGAGCCGTTTCTCCTGGGTCAGGGCTGAACTGCGGCCACAGGGGCCACGGGGTGGCTCACAGGACACGTGGCAGAAACGAAGGGGGGAATGTGGGGTCTTGAGCACGGTGTCAGCTGGGTCTAGGAGAGCCAGCGGGATATGGGGGCGGAAAAGTATGGCGGAAGGTGTTACCGGGGCTCGCTAAAGTTGTTCTTCCCTTCAGCCCGGCTAGGTGGGGACACACTACTACTCTGTTGGCAGTTAGGGACAGTTACGGGTCTGGTCTATGAGATGCCAGTGGAAGGAATGTGTGTCACTTCTAGGTTGAGGCAGTCAAGAGCGCTTCAATGACCCTTCCATCCATTTATTCCTCTGTTGAAGCAATTACAGAGAAGGAGGCCTTCTCTCTAATTGTAATGGTGGGGCCACACCATCGAGTCAGCCCGGATCAACGATTTTCACAAGGGAGGACAGCTGTCTCAGAGGGCGGCCGGACCACAGAGAAAGAAACATTGTCGTATCGAGTCACCACGCCATCGGGGCCGTCTGTTGTCCCGGCATAGCCCAGGCTGGCCTGACTCACACATTTATGATCACCTGCCGTGTGCCAAATACGTGGTAAGTGCTTGACGTGGATCCTCTCGCTAAATTCAGCACCTCACCCTCCAGGAAGGACCCCGTTGTCAGTTGCCTCTGATGGACGAGGAAACTGAGGCAGAGAGGGATTAAGGGACTTCTGCACGTTGTCCCACAGCTGGTAGATGGCGAGTTGGAAGTCAGGCCCGGCCCTGTGTGATTCCGTATCTGGAATTCTTAACACGAAAGTTCCAGGGAGGCCCCTGTAATTCTTCTGTCCTTACCGAGCTCAGGGCCCGGGGGAGCCTGAGAAAGCTGTCCTCAGAGCATCGCAATCATGAGCAGCGTTGCTGACTGGGGTCTGTCCAGGGCCACACGCACACGTGTCTCTGCTCCCACGGCGCTCGAGGTCTGGTGGAGGCACGAGCCACGCCAAGTGTGGAGGCTGGAACGAGTAGCGTGTGTGCGCGTGTGAATGTGAGAGGGTGGGACAGATGTGTTCCGTGAGCAGACTGGCCTGGCTAGTCGGCCGGAGGAGGCAGTGTGCCGAAGGGGAGGGTGTGCCCCAGGCCAGAGAGCAAATGGAGCCCCCCACCCCCCCGCCCGCCCCAGCCTCTACTGGTGAAGTGAAGGCGTTGGGCTTACTGGGGGGTATGGGTCTGCCCTATATCCATCAATCCTTCCCAAGGGGACCCGGTACCCCGACCTTGTGTTTAGGAGGCAGGGGACTATACAAGTGTACTTCTTCCTGTTTCTCGGACTACAGGGTGGGGCTCATGACAAGCCCATCTGTGGACAGCGGCCCCACCTCCACCCCTGGAAGGCAGCGAGCCGCAGTGTGTGGCTCAGTTTCAGCCCCTGATGAATGGAAGCCTGAGCCCTGAGCTGGGGGGAAGACAGCACGTAGGATAGAAAGAGGCAGACAGATGTGGGTTTAAATCCAGCTTTGACTACTTGCCCCCGAGTGACCTTGAAAAAGTCTCCATATTTTCCATCATCAATATCCTCATCTGATAAGTAGGAACCATCACTTTTCCCTTGAAGGCTGCTTGTGAGGACTCACTGGCATGAGGTGAGTTTTTTCTCCCTCCCTCCTTTCCTACCCTTTCCAGAATGCTCCCTCCAGCAGCGCCTGGGTGACCGGGGCCAGGCCACAGGTCCTCTCTGGCCAGCGGGGGGGGGGGGGGCTCACCTTGGATCCAGCAGACTGGACCATGGACGAGGCCTGTCCCGGAGGGTCAGCTGGGGCCCAGCTGCAGGTGGCCCCTGCCTTCATCTGGACAAGAAAGATCAACTTGAACATAAAGTACCCCCAGCATCTCCCAGCATTATGTTCCCAGAGGGAGTTTGCAGGCGGAGTAATGTATGGCTCCATTTTTAGATGTTGCTGAATTCCATTTGCCGGAGATCTGTGTTTTATTGCCGTATCAGTGTTTCTAAATTGCACTATATTTTCTTAGCTTGATGGGAATTTACAGCACCCGGATTGGAGCGAAATTGGGCTCTCCCCGAGGCTTGGAAATCACCGGGGTCGGTTGCTACGGCCTCTGCCTCCCCCCTCGGACTGTTTCTGCTAATTATTCATATTAGGAAGAATCTGAATCTGAGAAAGGACACCCGGGAGGTTCACTCGGTGAGGCATGTTTGAAGGCCGGGAGGTCTGTGGCGGCTCCCCGTGGGGTCTGGGGTGCCCAGATGAGGTGGGAGGGCTGTGGTGCAGAGGGCTGAGGCGGAGACGGATTGGCGGCTGGGGGGCCGGGGGGCCGGGGGGCTGGGGAGGGCCCAGCATTTCCCAGGAGGCACTGGACATTAGGTTGACAGCCCAGATCACAAGACTAACAAAGCTGCACGGGGAGCATCCCCTTGCTGGGTCTCCAAGAACTTCCACGTCTCCTGGATTCCCCTGTGAGGAAAGGGGGACAGGGATTACCAGCTCCATGTTACAGATGAAGAAACTGAGGGCTCAGGGGACCAAGGCACGCAGCAGAGCCGCGATCAGAAGCCAGGGCTGTCTGAGCAAAATGGTGTTTATTCTCCCCTGCACCCGTGGTGGGTTTTGGCCCCTCTCCATGTCCACGCTGGGGGCTTGGAAGGGGTGCTCTCGTTTACCGAGCCTGCTACGTGACGGGCACAGCACTAAACATTCATGGCATCATCTCACCCGGCCCTCCTCGAGGTGGGTATTACTCAGCCCGCTTTAGCAGAACAGCCTGGGGACGTTAAACCACGTCCGCGAGCTCACACGGCGACCCGTAAGCGGCCAAGCTGAGATTCAGCCCCAGAAATATGTGATACCAAAGCTCATTTTTAGCCACCTTGCTCCACTGCCTCTGGTGACACCAGCTAACGCAGCTCCTGCTGCTGTAGGGATGAGTGCCCCGACCGTGGGGTGGGAATCCTGATGCATTCTGGGAGTCAGACGGCACTGACATTCAGCAGGCTGCAGGCTCGCGTGAGGAAGGAAGGCCGGCCTGCTCGGGCTGCACCTGCATTTGCAAATCACAGCTTCCCCCCGGCTCCAGCCTCCCTGCGTGAGGCAGTGCCACTCAGGGCGTGGGGCGGGGAGAGGACCGAGTCCCCACGACCCAGCTGCGGCCTGCAGGAAGTTCTGGCCTGTTTTTCTAGCAGGTCCTGGCAGTTTGTCTCACTTGGCAGTGATCCTCTGTCTAAAAGCACGTCCGACGTTTTGTGCAATAAAGTTAATGGACTTCTCCATCTTAGAGCAGCTGAATTCTCTTGGAGCAGATGCTGAGGGTTATGGATGTTCTAATTAGGACGCTGCCTTTGGCACTGAGGAAAGGAGGGGAGGCTCGTGACGTTGCACGTCCTGCGAAGGTCCCTTGCCAGACTGCTTTCCCGGAGCTTGCCAGGGCAGACACACTGCGGCACAGGAGAGAGACATTCCTTTCCCCTCCCGTCTCTCCCTTCCTTTCCAGCACCAACGTCCTCCTCCCTTCCAGAAGGGACCAACGGGCCCAGGCGGGGTGGCCGCGGCCTCTCAAGTCTGAGGAGCCACCAACAGGGTTTTAGTGTTGCCATCAAATAAAACTCACAACCAAGTTAATCTGACACATTTATTGATGTGCATAATTGTTATTGGACTGCACCGCAATTAGGCATAAATGGTAGGTCGTTCCTGTGAGCGACTATAATTAGTAATTCTCATTTTTGGCCCAATCAAGTTTGGATTTTTTTTTTCCCCCTACAAGTGTAGAAGTTCCCCAGTGTCTGTAAACAGCACGGGTTCTTGACCATTTTCTGATTCACTCATTCGTTGATTCACGTACCTACTTAACGCATCTGTGCAGCAGAGGTCCCGCCCCGGAGGCCTCGTGCCGATGCTTTCTGGGTGGCTGTGGGTGAGTTGTTCTACTTTTCTTGGCCTCCGTTTCCACATCTGTAAAATGGGCATGGGGTCTGGAGAGTGCTAGCACAGTGCTGGGTCTGGAGTTGTCGCTCAGCTGGCTGGAATGTATTCTTCTTCTTCTTATTGATTCATTTTTATTTGTAATTAATGACATCTTCTCCTAGCAAAGAAAGATACCAGCACTAAGAGCTCTCAAGCTTTTGGTCATCTGATCAGAGACGGATTCGGAGGACAGAGCCGGCCCATCCCCTGGACTTCACACGGAGCCGCAGGCAGGGTGTTACGAGAGGGCACAGAGCCAGTGCCACTTGGGTTATGGCAACTGCCCCGATGTCATCGTCACCCACAGGTGAGCGGGGGTGAGAAACTTCCGGTTTTCCACATTTCCGCATTTTTTTTTTTCGGCCTCACCACTGCCCAGACCTTCGGAAATGTGGGGCCAAGTCAGACCTCCCCAAGGGGGAAGGTGCCCACATAGGGCGGGAGGCTCTTACTAAATGCTGGGACCTGTCTCTGCCCCAGAGGATGCCCTATCCGAGTCGTCAGTCACCTGAGGCTGGATGAGGGAGAAGCTGATTACCAACCAGTAAAGGTTTCGGGCCAGAGGGGCTGGGCAGAGGGGGGCGCTCTCTTGGAGGGAAATCTGGGAGCCCACAGAGTCCTGAGGAGAGTGGGTACTCCCCCGACACACTTTACACTGGGAGAAGTGACCTGGAAGACAGGCTGGAGCGGGCAGGGACTGCGGGGCTCTCGGGGAGGCCAGAGCCGCCGCAAGGAGCACGGGAGAGGCCAGGGCAGGACGCCAGCAGGTGGCGAGGCCCCGGGGGCTCCTTGAGCTGGCGAGGCCAACAGCCCTGGGTGAACTCTGCGCTGCCACTGAGTCACCGGAGCTTGGGCAAGTTACGTGGCCTTTCTGAGCCTTAGGCTGCTCGTCTCTACAGGAGGGTCACAGGACATGCGGTCCGTGCCTCGCATGTGTCTGCTGCCTTTACCACTTCCCCAGAAATGGCCCGGTTTCCTACCTCCGTCTCCTGCATTGCTTTCCAGGAGGCTTCATGCTGCCGCAGAGCCCGTCTTGCTGCCTGTGGCGTGCCGGAAGCACCTGAGATTGACACCCTAGGGGACTAGCCTGGACCAAAGGCTGGCATATACACACTCCTGCTCTCTCCCCCTTGAATGGGAAACTGGGAGGCATGTTCCATGCTGCTCCCAGAGGTCCGTGGCAGGGCGAAACCCCAGTTGCCTTCCACTTTTCCCCTTACATCCTGCTGGGCGCTTACAACTCACTATTCAAGGGCCTCCAGCTGTTGAGGAACTGGGGACAGAGGCCCGGAGCCAGGCTGAGCTGACACTTGGGTCTTCGGAAATAAGGGAGCGGGGAAGCCCGGGGGTAGAGGCAGGATGTGGGGGCTGCTTTGGCGGGCACCGAGCATTCCGGGGCAGATCGGATGCTCTGAAAGTCATCTCCACGGGACCTCCTCGTCCCAGTTCTAGTCTGGAGGCCGAGGCAGGCAATAAATCCCCTCGGTGGAGCTGGTCCCAGCATGGGCCACCCTGCAGAAAGGCTTCATCGGCGGCCTCATTTGCATAAGATAATGAAACCGCAGTAAAAATAGTAAAAGAAAAAATGGCCTGGCAACTTTGTTTCCATAATGACAGATGCTTCTTAAACACTCGGCTTCTGTTTCCCAAGGAAGTGCCATCAAGGCCCCCGGGGGAGCCGTGTGTCCCTGCCGCCTGATTCTAGGAATGGTAACCTGCAGCTCGAGGAGTGCCCGGGCTCTGACCTCCTCCTGCTCCTCGCTCACTCCAGAGGGACCCGGAGGGGACGGAAGTGGAGAAGGGGAGGTGACTGAAAGGCAGAGAAGGACCCCCACAAACAGTAAGCCCGTTGCCTGACACCTGGCGAGCGCTTTCATGGGAAGCCTTTCCTTTCTTTGTCCCATGAGCAACACGAGGCACAGGACTGGGAACCAAGGCCGTGAGCAGTCCAAGGCTGCCCGCTTAAACCAAGGAGGCAGAGGGGCCTGAGGCTTGCCTCTGATTCTGAGTCCCTGGGTCCTGCCATGAGTGACAGGAGGCCTGTGCCACAGGAGGCGGCAGGAGAGGGAGCGGGTCTGTGACCTAGAGAGTGGTGGGGACTGGTAGCAGCCGGCTCGACGGGTCTCAGATCCCTGCGCTCCGAACGGGGCAAGACAACCAAGGTCAAAGGAAGGTGAGCCCTTAACATCAGGATATAGTTTTCTGGGATGGGACTCTCCCAGGCATAGAGGCCAAAGGATCTGCTTTTGGCCCGGGATCTGCTTCGGGACCATCTGGACCCATCACCTCCAGGCCACCAGGGCTCTGCAGGGACTGCACGAGAAGCAGACATAACAACCACCAACACAATAATCACGATGATGATGATAATGATGGTGATGAAGAACACGATAATGAAGAAGTGAGTTGTTCCCCCGGCTCAGAGGGAACATTCTTGTATAGTCCCACTTGGCTAGGAGTATATTGGGGGATTTCTTGCCATGCCACCGCATTCCCTCTAAGTGCTGAGGACAGAGGCCTGGTCCTGATTCAGTGAGAGAGGGCGTGGCCAGAGAGGGTGGGGAGAACGGGGTCTGAGTGAATTCACAGGGTACAGCTGGTGCTTTGCTCACGCAACTTGGCCAGTGGGAGTCACCTGGGTGCTAAGGAAGGTGTCCTTACGGAGGGGCTGAGAAGGACCTCTGGGGGGCACGTCCCTGCTCTGGACTCCTGCAGATCCCCTGGGATCCACTCCCTGGAGCTCGCAGGTTGGCAACTGAACATGGGCGCTCAGGCAGAAACTGAGGGTCCCCCGACACCTGACTCTGTTTCTGTCTGGTGGTTCCTCTTCCGGTTACCTCCTTGTCTTGGAATCTTTGGCTTAATTTGGGAAATGGTGGAGGGGGAGCAGGATCATGTGTCCTTCCAGATGTGTTGGGTCTTAGACTGGGGCCCAGATCTTTGCACTGAGTATTTGATCATCTTTGCTTTCTGATTCCTCTGTGTCTGGGCTCTTGGCAGGTTGGGGAGGGCTCTGCTCATTTGTTACTTTCTTCCACCATAAAAGCTCTCATTGGTTGAGTTGTATAGGTATCACGTAATACAGGCTCCGCTTCCTTCCTTGGGGAGGGGGCGGCGAGAACCCTCTCTGAAGGGACAGAAACAGCACTTCCTGCTCTCGGGGTTGAGGTGAGGAGGGAGAGACAAGGCCTAGTATCATTTGCTTGTCTCCTCGAGACAGGGCCATGGAGAGAGCTCAGTGCCCAGGAGGGCCAGCCAGGTAGAGATGGGCTCTGAGAGGTAGAGTCAGGGGCTCTGAGAGGCTCAGCATATAGTAGACTTTAGTTCTTTTCTCCCCTTCCTCCTTTTTCTTAGTGAAAATTGCTGTCACTTACTGTTGGCTTACGTACTATGTCTGTGCTAAGTACTAACCGTGCTTTTTCTCATTTAGCCTATACGACCATTCCATGAGGGGTGGTTTTCATGACTATGCATTTTGGATGAGGAAACTGAGGCTCAAGGATGTGAAGTGGCTTGTTCGAGGTTACACAGCTCGTAGGTGGTAGAGCTGGGACTCACACACAAAATATTTAAGTCTGTGAATGGATGGATGGAAGGATTGAGGGTGGTGGGCAGGCAGATGTATAGATGGATGGAGTAGTTGATGAATCGGTAGGTGGGTAGAAATGTGTTCACAGGAATGGGGATAGATGTGTGGATGGATGCGTGGATGGATGGATGGATGGGGGAATGGATGGATGGGTAGGTAGATGGATACATGAATGGACGGATGGATGACTGGGTAATCTACCTGTTCCTTTTCCCTCAATGTGGGCTTCATTCCTACCCGGTCTCTTCCCTCTCTCTTATCCAAGTTATCCTACTCCTTGTTGGACCTGGAGTCTACCCTGAACCCCAGTGTATTCACTCCTAGGTGATGGACTTTACCTCTGTCTCCCAATGATAGACACATATATTTCAACCCAGGGCCTCTACCTACCTCTTACCTGGCTTAGACCCAAAACCTCTTCCCGGGCTGTGGCTGTGGGCTAGACCAGGAGCCCACTGGGTCCTGGCCTCCTCTCCATTCTATAGGGATTTCTGGGACACTGGATTGGCACTTTGTCAGCTGACGGAATAGGAGGGTGGATATTTTAGGAGGTCTGCTCAACCCACATAGCTTTCTTTGGAATTCTGGGTGTTCTCAGCCCTCCTAAAGCAAAGAGCCTGGGTACCATGATTATATTATGAGACCCTTCACTCCCTCTGGCCACAGTTGATTGGGCCACAGGTGACCAACGAACCAGAGCTAGTCTAATAATAGTCATTCTCCAGGGAATTAGAAGGGGGACACCGAGATACTGAGTCAACGGTGGTGGACATTCGGACTGAATGTATGGTTGGGTCTGAGCTGTGTCAGGTTCTAAGGCAAGTAGTAAAGGAGATAATAATATATGTCAAGAGCTTAGCATAGCACCTGCCACGTAGGAAGTTCTCAATAAATATTAGGACTTATGATTGCGATGGGGAGCATGGAGGGTTCTGGATGCAAATCAGTCTCTACCAAGTCGATTTGCATGAGCTGTGGAAGGCAGAAGAGAGGTGGAGGCCACCTTCCTGCCCCCTTATGGGCTGTCTCTGCCGTGGAAACGTGAGAGTTTTCCACACTAGTGCTTCCCAGGTGACGAGAAGCATCGTGATGGGGCCAGGGGTGACAGCAGCTTCCTGACCCTGGATTACAGGCTTTCTGAGCCCTGGATTACAGCTCGGGGCGTGACCTTGCAGCTCTAGTCCCAGAGTCTCCCTGGATAGGTCTGCTCTGTGTCGCTCTGGGAGCCACGGGGGGCCCAGCTGGCCCTTACTCCCTCATCGCTTCCACTGGTTTTGTGCACATCTGTGTTCAATCCCCTCCTGCTTAACATGTCCTGTCCTGAGCCCTGGTTATATGTACGGTTTCCATCTCCTGAGAGTAACTGACTTACAGCTGCATGATTTCCACTTTGAAAAAGCTCAGGCAAGACCTCTGACTGGTCAGGCTTGGATAAGAGACCCTCCCAACATCCCCAGCTTGGCCAAAGAGGCCTGGGCTGGAGCCCCCCACCGGCTCACCACTAGGGGCTCCTGCCGGGACACAGTCAGTCGGCGGTGAAAAGGACATAGCGGCCCAGTACCCTCTGGTTCGAAAGAGAGAGAAGAGCAACAGAAAACACACCTCAAGGGGACCCTGTTTTCTAGAAACATGTCTTTATTTAAAATTTAAAACCATATTACTTCATACAGCAAACTGTGCACTTTAATATATCACAGTGTCTTAAAAAGGAAAATAATCAGATTTGTTTGGAAAGTTATTTACATCAGCCTAGAATGATTGGCAAGTAACACAGTTACTATGAAACCCAAATCGTTACAAAATGTTTACAAAAAACTATATTCATAGAAATTCTGCATGTCCACAAAGGGCATCCCCTGAATGGCCCAGAGACCAGTGTGTGGGAACCATGTTGAGTGGGAGAGGGGGGCATCCAGGCACTCTGGTCTGGGTGGTGGGACAGGCCAGGGGTCTCACACGGCGCTGTCTGGGGGCTCAGCCCTGGGGCGGGGAACCCAAGTCCCCGACAAGGGAGGCCCAGCCAGGAAGTCGGCCCAGGCAGAGATGGGGTGGGGGTTTGGAGCACAGTGGCATGAGGGCCCCTGGAGCCAGGACAGGCCCCTCCTCGGGGGGCCGGATTCAGATGTGCTCTGGCGGGGGGGCCCCAGAGGCAGATTAGTGCACACCAGCCTGACGCGTGGGACCCGAGCAAAAGGCGGGCTGTTGACCGCACGGAAGTCCACTCTAGTACCTTCTCCCTTGCAGACTCCAGAGGTGCTCTGACCGGTGGCAAGGGCAGGACCACTAACAAAAAGGCTGGCATTATGTAGAACAGGAAGACCCAGGCGGGGCAGGGCCGGAGGTCTGCAGGTATGGTGGGGGGTGGGGGGGCGGTGCTCCCGGCCAACCGCCCTGCCGGGGGAGGTGTAGACAGGGAGAGGAGGCAGACAGATGGCGTGGGCTGTGCTAGGGCCAGAGGGCCTTGCTGGCTTCTCATCTTTCACCGGGTGTCACTGAACTGTTCGCATCTCTGGCTCCTCGGTCACTCCCTAACAGCTGGTCTCTGGGTCAAATGGGTCTGGGGACATTGTCTGCAGTGGGACAAACTTGCTGGCATGACTACAGCCGCTTCCCAGTATCGGGAGGCCCCAGAGTTTTGATCTGTGAAACAGAGACATACTGCAGGGTGGTTTGAGGTCTTCTGTTCTAGAAGGCAGGAGATGGGGACAGGGTCCATAAGTAGGGCACTGGGACACTGCACTGGCATGCTGACAGTGCCTCTGGGGTCATTCCCTCTGAAAAGCGTTTTTTTCCTAGCTGTGAACTGCGTCTCTGTGTGGGGGTGAGAATCTGAGGCAGAGGCCTTTGCCGCCTAGAATGTTCCAGCCTTTGAGGGTATTCCGGGTGGAGCCGGACACATGCCCGGTCACTGTGACAGGCGGAGGTCCTAGGAGCCAGGTCCCGGTAGGGCATTACTCCTCAGGCACAGGCCGTAGACACGCTCGGACTGACACAAGGCCTGTTGGTCTCTCCTGCCCTGCCCCCACCCCCAGCAGAGGCTGCCCGGGCAAGGCTCACCTCCCAGCCACAGGGTCCTCTTCTTCAGGGTTTGGAGCTCTGATGTGTGCTCCCCATCCCCGCGGGGCTCTCTGTGGCCCCTGCCCCAGGTGGCCTCCATTCCAGACTTGGCTGCTATCGCCCCATCCCTCACCTGGTCCCCACCCATACTGGCTGGGTTATGTACACTCTGTGTGCAGACGTGCAGGGAGGGGTGCGTATACACATGGGCTACGGGTCATATATACACTGTGCATATATATATACATATATATATATACAGCATATATATATATATCTTTTTACATTCATATATATATGGTACAGAACATTAACCTTCTACCAAAAACAGTTTTGTGACGTCACATATGGCCTCAGCTCTGAAATCTTAACTCCAGGGCAAATCCACGACTGAAAAATGAGAGCTCGATTCAAAGTGGCATGGGGACAAAGGGCAGGGCCCTTCTATGGCGGCAAGCAGCTGGGCCCCTTCCAGATGTGTCCACTCAGCCTGGGAGACTGTTCCGGATGCGTCTATTCCAGACCTGTCCACAGAACTGGGCTCATTTCTTGCATCTGTCCAAGGGGTTGGTCCGTCCCAGATGTCAGGTCCTTACAGCTGTTCGTCCAGATCCCTCGGCCCTTCCAGATGGCTATCCACACGGGACCAGTCCAGACATGGGCCAGAGTTTGGCCACCTTCCAGATGTTTGTGCATACAGCTGAGAAAGGCTTGGGGAGGGACCGGCCTCATGCTGAGCCACGAAGCAGCAGCTTTGCAAAACTCCACACAGTAACCCCTGGAAAAGAAAGCAGGGAGGGAGCCTCTGACTGTTCTCCGTAAGCGTGTGCCTGGGTCTGTCCCCTGCTCGCCTCCAGTGTAAGGAGGGGAGTGACTTCTCACCACGTGGAAACTTCATCCGATGCTGCCACACCCCTCCCCCATTCTGGGCCATCACAGTCTGTCTGCCAAGTGCATTGGGGAGGAAGCCGGGATGTGCTCTTCTCGTTGAGGCAGTCTTGGCCGTGAGGTGGGGGTGGGGAGGCCCTCCAACCCTCCAGAGACTCGGAGTCAGCTCACCCGCCAAGAGAGCCTTATTCCCCTGGAGAGACGCTCGCAGAGTAGGGCTGCCTGATGGCAACAAAGCCGTCAGGGTTTTCTTAACTGTCCACAGCAGAGAGACCAGGAACGGGTCAAGGGGAGAGAGAGAGGAGGAGGGCTCATCGTCCCAAATCCCCAGGGTGGCTGGGGAGGGGGTGGGCCCTCAGTTTGGCCAGGCTGAGCCGGCTGAGAGGAGGCACTGGCATGGCGGGTGGGAGACGCGGGTGGAAGGTGGGGGTCAGTCTTCTGTGAAGGGAAGGCGTGTGGGGCCAGACGAGGGCGGTCCGGCAGGTGCTCGCGCGAGTCCCGTCTTCCGTGCCGTCAAAGCCAGCTTTTACGCTTCCATGGGCCAACCTCAGTGCCACCGCGTGTGGGCGTGCCCACGGGCACCCTCTGCAGCCCCAGGGTGCACCTGCTGGCAGGGCGGGCCCAGTCTTGACTTCCTCTTGGTCCGCCTCCACGGGAAAACCTTCTGCCCCACAAGTGCAACCCGGCACCTCTTCTGCCCCGGGAGAGACGACAGCTCACGCTTGGGCAGAAGCGGTTTCCACTGCACTTTGAACACTGGGCTGGCCTCGAAGCCAAACAGAGGGCACCAGCCGGAGTCTGCCCATTCGCCGCACACACGGACATAAGGCTTGAGTGGGAGGGGGAGTCGGGCAGCATTGTCACCCCAATCACTTAAGTGCTTTCTGGGGGAGAGGGGGTTCCCGAGGGAATGGTGCCTTTGATGCCCATGACTGTTCACGCCACCGATGAAGCCTCTTCCCAGCCCATGCCACTTCTCTTTCTCCCCCCGCCAGTCCACGTATGCGCGCGGCCCCAGAAGCACACGGCACGTTCACGGAGCGTCATACGCAAGAGCACACGATGTCAACAGATCCTTGTGACCGACGATCTCTCCCCCACAACAGAAGTGCAAATAGACCCTGGTTCCCTGCCTTGCTGATTGTTCATCTGTGCTTCTGCTGCGAGCTGGGAGCACATGTGTGAGTGTGAGCACACGTGTGCGAGCATGTTCCCCCCAACACTGAGAAACTCCAGTTCCGCATGGCTTCTTGCGTACATGCACTGAGCTGTGCCGGCCGTCTGTCTGCTTCTGTCCTCCCTCCTGCTCTCTGCTGCACACACGAGCCCACACACACGCCCACGTGCACCCCTTGATGACATGGCTTCTCCTTTTCAACATCTGGCGATGCTCCGGGTTCTATCCTGTCCTCCAACCTCTGCCACTGGCGCATAAATGTGCACGCACGTGCACACACACACACACACACACGCACACATAAGCATACCCACTTGTGCACGCGTGTGCACATACGTATACTCACCAGAACCCCATTAAGACATGGCTTCTTCTGTTTTTACGTGTATGGGGCTCTGCTGCTTGTCCAGATCTGTCTCCCTCATCCCAAATGCACACACATGGGTGCACACACACGTCAGAACCCAGGGATTGTGTTCATTTCGTGCCCTGGACTCCGTGAGACGTCCAAATCTGTCCTTCAGCCCCAGCCCCTAAAGCTCACGCACACACAAAGATACACATATATGCACGCACGCACACACTCCTACACATGGAAGCTCACGACAGCATGGCTTTTCCTGTCATTACGTGTTGGCGATGCCGCACATCCAGCTCCCTTCTCCCGCCTCCCAAGCGCACAGCCTGTTGGAGCTGCTGGGATTGCGGGAGCCAGCTGGTCTGGTCCTGCAGCTTCACAGCTTGGAGGAGGAACAGTATTAATCACGAGTCAACTGCACTCTCCTGCTTTGGGAGTCCCTGGGGGGTGGGACTGGAGGTTACCCTTAACCCCGACTGAGAAGGCCCTCGAGATCTCAGTGGAGCTCTTCCCTAACCAGACTCCCCGAGCAGAAAAAAGACAGAGGAGGAAGGGCGGTGACTAGTGTCTTCTGGGTCCCTGTCCGGAACCTCCAGCCCTCCCTCCCCTGCTCAGAGACTGCCCTCTGCCCTCGGCAATGGGAAGCCCTGCTGGCCCCATCATGTTCTCTTTAAGGACACTTTGCTCCTAACCCTTCCACGTCTCATTCCTTTTCTAGAATCGTAAGACTTCTAGAGCATCCATTCTACCTAGCTGGAACCCACAGATCATCTGGTCCACCCGACTGTTACCCCATCTGCGAGTAGTTCTTTGCTGTACCCCCCAACCCCACTAAGTCCAAGCTGCTCTGGACAAGAGACTGGGGCCAAGATGGCCTGTGTCTCTGTGTGGGGTCTTTGGTTAATTATCCAGGAGGCAGCTTTTCTTTCACCGTTCTTGGGGCCTCTATGAGCTCTGATATTCTGTCCCTGAAAACTTTCTTTTACTGGGGAGCATCTTTAGGTTTGGCAAGCCCAGGACACCAAGAGTTCTTTAGGGACCGTCTGGCTTTCCCCATCTACCCCAAAGTTAGCCTGTGCGGCAGGACTGTGATCCTTCTTTTGAGGAGGGGTGACGACGTTCACTTCAACCTAGGCTTCTCTTCTCCTTCCGAGATGACAGAAGGAGGTCAAGGTCAATTGGCCAGGAATGGAGAGTTGCTGATGAGTAGATGGCGAAGCGCCCAAGCTCTCAAATGCCACTAGGGTTTAGAAAACAGCCCAGTGACCAGCAAAATGAGACCCAATGGCTCGAGGGCCTATGGGATTTCCATGGAATCCATTGTTCTTCTGGCTTCAAATACTGACTGAATCTCTGGTCATCCTTTGTGAGAGATTCAGGGGGGCCTCTATCCTCGGGCCAGAAAGAAAATTTGCTCTGACCACTCCCCCCCCACTTTATACTCCTGGAGACCTCCTTGAGGAATGGGAGCCACTGGACATTGTCCATAAGAATTCAAGATGGCGGCCTCTGTGCATTCTCCTCTCTCCCATACCGCAAACTCCTCTTTTTCTCTATGGGGCTTTCTGCCTTCAACTTTGCAAAGATGGGGGCTGCCTGAGACCAGGACTATGTGAGCAGCCTCTGAGGGTGAAGGTCTTCCTTCTGCTCAAGACGTGTGGGGTGGCCATCCCATCTTCAGCTCCCAATGGCTGCCACACTACAACCCTTAAAGTACCCAAGGTTTGTCTCTGGTCTCACGGTCAAGGCCCAGGAGGCCTGGGCTCATGGGGAAAGAGTGGCAATATAAGAGCTGTTTCTCATTTTCTTTGGCCTCTGCAGGGCCGTGGTAGAAACTTCTGACTGTTGAGGAGAATTGAGGGGCAGGTGAGTTTGGCCTGAGAGGCATGTGCTTCCTTTGGCCTTGGCTGTCTCGGCTGGCAGCTTTAGAAACCCACAGAAGAAATGAGAGGCAAGTGGGGGCCTGCTGGTCTCCTGGTAGGTAAGGGCAGAAGGCTCCTGGCCCAGCAGGCAGGCAACGGCCCTGGTCCCCAAGCCCAGTGTGGGCACGGGGGAGGTGCCTTCCAGTCTCCTTTGCTTTCCTCTGCCCTGCCCCCAGGCCTTCGGTCCCCACCCCACCTGTGCTTAGGGGAATACAGGGGCCAATGGTGTGCTGCAGGCCATGCTGTCCTTGCCCGGAAGCCGGCGATCGTTGAATGTGTGCATGTTGATGACAGCGTCAGTCTTGACCATCATGGGAGGCTGCGGCTTGTGCTTGACCCGACGCTGGCAGGTGAGGGAGAAACGGATCTCGTCGGCTACGGTGCTGCAGAAGGAGCGCTGGCGTGGGGTGGGAGGGCAAGGGGCACATGGGTGAGGCTTGGCCTTGCAACCCCAGCCAGTGCCTCCCTTTCCTCCCCAGGCTGTGCCAAGGCTGCCTGTCTCTCTCTCACCTTCAGGCCACCCACCTGCTGCCCACTCAGGATGACCAGTTTGTGGGGCAGCCTACAAAGCATTACATTCTTGTTTGGAGACTAAGGGAGATAGGGCAGGTAGTATCATCCTATCCCCATTTCACAGAGGAGCAAACTGAGGCTCTGATTGGCACGTACCTTAAAGTTTGAGGAGCTGACCTGTCTGATTTTTCTCCACTAGATTCTGAGGGCAGGAACCAAACCAGCCTCATCCGGGTGAGCCCAGCTCTGGCCTGGCCCAGAGTCAAGCTTAAGAAACACCTGGTGAATGTATGGGTAACCTTTCCCCTGGGAGGGCTTCCAACTGAGGGCAGAATCACTGTGCTCCCACTAGGGAAAGTCCAGCATGTTTCTCAAGGTGCGCAACTGGGAGGCGGGTCCCTGCGAGGCAGCGGGGTGGCAGTGGCTTCTGGCCTGGGTCCCTCATGGGCACCCAGAAGGGAAGGCAAAGGTACAGCTTTGCCTGCAGGTATCTGAGGGCAGTGGCTCCTCTGAGCCCAACAGACGGAGGCTGTCCTGTGACTTGTCTGGCAGACAGGGGGCGCTGTTGATAGCTCAACTTCTGCATGAGGTCAGGGTATTAGCACACCCAGGCACCTGTGGGCGGCCGGTGTGGTGCAGGGGAATTCGAATTCTGGCTCTGCCTCTTACCCGCTTCCCCTCCAAGCTTCCCCTGTTCACCCACTAAACACAGAATAGCCTCCCTCTTACCTCCCTTATTCATTCTGAAAATATTGCGGGCCTACTATGTTCCATTCACTGTTCTAAATGTTAGGCATACAGACGTGAAAAAGATAGGTCTCAGCCCTCAAGGAGCTTACGGTCTAGGATGTGATAGAAACAGGTAATAAACTTGCAAGCAAATAAATCACTTCAGGGAATGGTAACTATCTCTAAGAGAATAAACCAGTGGAATGGGATAGAGCGGGGGCTGGGCATGGGGGCAGGTGGGGGAAGGCTACTTGAGTGGTGGCATTTGAGCTGAAACCTGAATGGCTAGAACAGGCCAACGACAGGGTGCTCTGGGGGCAACAGCATTGCAGGTGGCTGGAACAGCATGTGCAAATGGCCTGGGGCTGAACTGTGTTTGGTGTGTTAAGGACTAAAAAGAAGGCCGATGTGTGTGGAGCAGAGTAAAGGAGTTCAGTGTGAGAGGGAGAAAGTCAGACAAGTGGACCAGGACCAGGTCTTGTAGGCTTTTGGTGCAATGCGGAGCTCATGCCAATGATATTGGGAATTCCTAAAGAGTTTGGTGGTTCTTTTTTAATGTACTGTAAATTTTTTTAGCCATTCTTTTTGATTGGACGTCAAGGGTTCCCCCCTACCCCATTCTTCATGTGACAATTAACACTTCCGTGAACATCCTTGTAAATAAAACTGCATCTACTCTTGGCCACTTCCACTGGGTGCATTTCGAAAAGTAGAAATTCACTGTCAAAATGTGTGGCCACTTTTAAGACTCTGTCCAGACCGCGAAGTTGCCTTCCAAAAACATATCCGCTTGGACTGATCCCAGCAATACGGGAACATGTCCCTTTCCTCCTGCCCAGGAGAAATGCGACACCAAGAATGATCTTTCCCCTTCCTCTTTGCTGACTCTGGCTTTCTGATTATAAAGGGCCCTATTTCATTTCTGATGGATGTAAAAAGCGCCTGTTTTGAATGGTCCCTTCCACACGGGACTTAACTGCAGTCTCCTTCCACACTGGCCCTACGTCCCTTTGAACTTCTCTGTGAGAGGGACCTCTGTCCAGCCCTCAACTCACGTGCACATTTAAATCACCCTATAAGTACTCTTTCTTAAGACACCAACGCCAGGCTCTGCCACAGACCAATTAAAACTGTCTCTGGGAGTGAGGCCAGGACATTAGCACTTAAAAAACTCTCTCCCTGTGATTCTAATTTGCTACCAGGACCCAGAAACATTGCTCAACCACACTTGAATTAATCAGATGGGTTGAGCAGACTTCTCCTGCATGTACACTTGGGCCAGACCTCTTAACATTCTTTTCTTTTTTAAACTTTTGATTATGGAAATTTCCAACTATATGCAGGAGAGGGAAGCGTATAATGAATCCCTATGTAACCATCACCGAGCTCCTACAATTACCATGGAGGGTTTTGTGCAGGGGAACGACACGGTTTGAATTAAGTGTGAAACAGGGCACTAGCTGTGTATGGAGAGCGGATGGGAGCGGGGAGGCAGGAAGGCCAGACTGGAGGCTGTCGCGCGGTCCAGCTGGAGGCGAGGGGGCTTGTCCTGGAACGGAACAGCAGCGGTGGGAGTGTGTGCTCGGAGTCAGAGCAGGGGTGGGGCCGGCGGGCCTCCTGGTCGGGGGGGGGGGGGGTGGCAGGGGGAGGCAGGGTGGGCTCAGATACCCCGTGCGCTTGGGAGGCACGAACCCAGCCGGAACCCTGTCCTCCCTTCTCCCTCCCCTCCCCGCGCAGGTCCCGGTCCTCGAGGCTCACCTGCTCTCGCTCCGCTGTTTTGCGGAGCTTGTACACAAACTCGCCCACGGCCACCAGCACGGACAGGACCAGCCCGGCGGCCAGGACGATGAAGATGCCCCCGATCTTCTGGACGCCCAGGGCGCTGGCCTCTTTGTTTTCCTCCTCGGGACACCCGCTGCCTCGCCACCACTTCTCCTTCATGATGTGGAGCTTGTCTTCCTCCTGCAGCTGCAGGATGGCAATGGTGATCTTGTCCCGGTACGGGGAGCCTGCGTGGGGGACAGGGGTCCGGCTGGCAGCGGCATTCAGTGCCGTGTGCGTTCGCCCTGCCGGCACCCTGCTCGGTGCTGGCCACCATCTCCATAGGCTCACAAAAGCCCCTCTTTGAATGATCTACGGTGTTTGGGTGGGAGAAACGTCCTGATTTGGGGTGGGGAGTTTTGCCTAGGAGTCCCTGTCTCCACAGGCCCCTGGAACGCACGGTGTATCTGGGCTGCGTCAGCAGGGGAAAAGTCAGGGAGAACAGCCATGACCTCTGAACGGACCCCACCCCCACCCCCGCCCTGCCTCACCCCACCCTGCCTCACCCCGCCTCTGGGTTGCCCCCAGCTCTCCTCTGCCTAGGCCCCGGCCGACCCCGCGAGGTTGGGACGTACGCCTTGGTCTCTGGGCTGAAGAAATGCCACCTTTTTAGATTCGGTGGGATGAGCTGGGAGAGGGGGCAAAAGACTGTGTGTGTGGGTGGATGTGGGGGCCCTGCCCATCCTCTGTCCCCCAAGCCCCACTCCCGCCTGCAGCCCCTCGCTCACCCATGGGTGTGCCAATGCCGTAGCCCTTGGAATCGATGAGGCCCCCGATCTGGGTAAGGTTGCAGTTCCTCTGGGTGACGTACTCGATGGTCGTGGACTCCATGAGCAGCGCATAGTCGGCCGTCAGGGTCCTCTGGATGCCTTCCTCGTTGTTCTTCACCAACGCCGAGGGCTTGCTGCTCATGAAGGCCCACATCTTCTCAAAGGTGGAGATCTTGGATTTCTGGGCCACGAGGGGAGGGGGGGATGCACACAGTCACCGAGCACACCGGGGGCCAAGTACCATACCCTCTACTTAGCAGCGCTCTAGCCACTGAACCCTGTCTACGGCCCTCAGAGGAAGGAATGCGACCCGTTGCTCAGACGTGGATACTGAGGCCCTGGGAGAGGAGGTCCCGACACACACAGTTGGGGAGTGATGAAGCCGGGATTCAGACTCAGCCCCCCCCCCCCACACCTAGGAACGCCTGGCTCTTTGCCGTGGCGCAGTGGTTTTCGGACTGACTTTTTTTTAAATGGGTTTCCTTCCTCTGACATGTATTAAAGGTCTACATGTGCAGGCCTTGTTCTAAGAGCTTTAGCTGCGTTAACTCGCTGATTCTCCACGACGATCCGAGGAGGCGGGTACTACCCTTGGCTCCGTTCTACGGAAACGGAAGCATGGCCAAGTAACTTGCTCAAGGTTAGTAGCAAATTTAGGCTTCGAACCCAGGCCATCTGACTCTAGAGTCCATGCTCCTAACCACTGAGCTTCACTGCCTCATAGAAACCTCTGTGAGGGTAGACAGGGAGAAGGGGATGCCAGTGAGGGCAAAGCTTGGTGGGTTCTGGCCTCCCCCCCCCTTCCACCGCGGCCAAAGAGGGCTCCCCCTGTGTGCCGTGTTCCAGGGGAAGACGAGGGTTTGTCTGTTGTGCTTCATTGAGGAGGGGGGGGGCGAGAAGTGGGGGCAGTCAGAGCAGGTGGTCTGCAGGCCCTTTATCTCCTGTGATTGTCCCCAGGGCATCCCGGGCTGGACGCTGCGGTGCGAACACAGCTAGCATGGCTAAGATCAGGCCTGGTGGGTGGGCAGCTGTGCTTGCCCCGGCTGGCTGGGGAGACTCAGAGAAGGTGTGGGGGGCAGGGAGAGGGGGCCGAGGTTGAATGTCCCCTGCTGCCGAGAAGAATGGGCAGATCACGCTGCACAGCATTCCTGAGTTTTCTCAGGAAGTTACAGCCAGCCAGCTAGCTGCTCCCAGCGGGGGGGGGGGGGGGGGGGGGGGGGGGGAATGGCCCTGCCTCCAGGGTCCCCAGGGGAGCAGGTGGCTCTGTGAGCCCCACTGTGCCCGGCCGCTTCCAAGTCTAGCTGTGCCTGTCTGTGATGTCAGCCTGTCTCACTGGCACCCGGCCCAGCTCCGGTGTGCGTGACAGCAGGGGTGTGCTTGAACAGGCTGGTGCAGGGCGGGGGGGATGGGGAGGGGATGGGAAAGAAGCTGTGTTTGTCAGGAGTCAGGGCGGTGGGGGCAGGGCCTGGGAGGAAAGTTGTATCTACTATTCTCCGGGGCCTTCTGGCTCTGGTAAGGGCTGTCCTCTCCAAAACTGGCTCCTGGAGGCCCAAGCATGCCTAGGGGAGCGGGGTGCCCCAAAGCAGCAGGCAAGACCCCACTCCTCCGGGCCTGAGGGCACCTTCCCAGAGAAGCAGCCACCATCCCACCTGCAAATATACCTGCCTCCAAGCTGAAGGCCCTTGATGGGTTCCATTCGAGTGGCAAGCTGGTTGCTCCCAGCAACCCAGCCATCCTACTTCCTAATCCTGTTTACAGCTACTCCATCATCAGCTACTCTGACCTCCTCAACCCTTGTCTCCAAACCCCGTGCTCTCCAGCTACTCCATCTCGCCAGCTACTCTCCCCCCTCAGCTCCTCCTGCGCCACCCCCCCACCCATGCCCTCTCCCGACTAGCCATTCTTGCCCTTAAAAGCATTCCTTTTTCGAGACTTTCTGAGTCCTCAGACATTGCTTATCTTCTAGATAATTTCTGGCATCCAGACTCTCCTTCTCTGGCTCCTTTTATCCCACAGGGCCTTTCTCACTCTGCCCAGGTTCACTGTGCTAGGAAGCTTCTATCTAGCTCCAGAGATCCCCGTCCCTGGTACTCATGCCCTTGCGTAATCCCCTCTCCTTGAGTGCGGACTGGACTACTGATTTGCTTTGAACTCCCCCTGCCCCCATCACGAGTGATGGGATGTCACTCCTAAGATTAGGCTCCAGGAGACTCGCCCTCTTGCTGGCTGCTCTGATGGCAGCTGGCTGCCATGCGAGTCGCCCTGTGGAGAGGCCCACGTGGCCAGGAACAGAGGGCAGCCTCCAGCCAGCAGCGAACACAGAGCTGAAGCCTTCAGTGCAACAGCGCGGGAGGAACTGACTGCTGACAACAACCATGTGAGCGAGCTTGGAAGCGCAGCTTTGGGATGACTGTGGCCTTAGGCAACACCTCGACCGCAGCCTGTCACAGTCCCCGCGCAGAGGACCCAGCTAAGCTGTGCTGCTTCCCGACCCACAGTCGGTGAGATCGTAATGCCATTGTTTTAGGACACTCGGTTTCAGGTAATCAGCTGTCCAGCAAAAGGTAACAAATACACTCTCTCACCCACATACGCACACAAGCTACTGCTGTTCCTCAGATCGTTGTTTTTTTCAGATAATCAGTTCCAATGATTCCTCTAACCAGGTCATCCAAGTCCAATCACCCCTAGTGCCAAGTACACATGCTCCTCAGATACTCTGTCTTCATGGTCATTATAACTAAGTACTATTATCCTATCAGTGGCTCTGGAACCTCAGCTTCTTTTCCATCTCAGTCTCTCCTGCTTCCAAATTCTCCTTCCATCAGAAGTGGGAACCAGGTGTTGATGAGACTGTCAGGGCTCCCCTTATACCTCTTAATGCATGAATCCATCTATTCATCCATCCATCTATCCATCCATCCATCCAACCATCCTTCCATCCAACCAACCATCCATCCAACCATCCATCCATCCATCCATCCATCCATCCATCCATCCTTCCATCCAACCAACCATCCATCCAACCATCCATCCATCCATCCATCCATCCATCCTTCCATCCAACCAACCATCCATCCAACCATCCATCCATCCATCCATCCATCCTTCCATCCATCCACCCATCCACCCACCCATCCATCCGTTCTTTTATCCATCTATCCATCACTCAACCATGCATCCACTTCTCCACCTCACCCATCTTACCCACCACTCTCCCATGAAACCAGTCATCCATCAGTAAATCCCAAGTGCTGGCAAAAGTAACTTGACAACGAACCACTCAGGAAGCCCTGCCCCACTCCTTCTGTCTCAGAAAGCGATGAGAACTCATCCTCATTCTGCAAACTCCTCCCTGCATCCTCCCCCAACACCTTATTCCTTCTTTCCACAGCAAGTCGAGCAGAAGCAGGGTTCTGCCATCAAAACATATGTTCTTTCCAGTAACACTCCACCATAAATGGAGACAGAAATTTCTTTCGGGGGTTGTGTGTGTGTGTGTGGGGGGGTGTTGAGGCTGAAGGCCTCCAGTAGCCTCAAAGCTGAAGGATTACAGGGAGGGAGCTGGTAAGAACACCAGGAAGCTAGGGCCTCTTGAGAGGAGAGGTGACAAAAAGGCGTGAAGACGGCTGTGATGCTGATTTCAAGAGGTTCAGCTCTCCCAGTTCCAGTGTCAACAAATTCTCACCTCCAAACTTTAAACAGGTGGTTCTGAAATCTGCCTCCCTAGAATGGCCACTGACTGTGCTTCTGTATTTTGGGGCTCCCATTTTCAGATGCTCAGCCATATCCACTCATGGTCTCTGGCTCCCCTTAAATTCCTTCCTTCTGTCTTCCAGGGATTCTGTGATTCCAAGGCACATCTCTGAAAAGCGCTCTTCTAGCAGGGCCCATCTGAGGCAGGGAGGGATATAGCCAGGGCCCCTCCTGGAGTCTCAGGTCAAAGCTATGATCACCACCCCAGGGAACGGAGTCCCGCACACCTATGGCTCCCACGTCATCCTGCCTGTCCCAGCTCCAGTGGGAACCTTAATAAGCATTGCTTCAGGACCAGTCACCCAAATCAATTAATGGAATCGTTTGGAGCCGCCAATACAGGGCGACGTGCCAGGACGGAGAGGCTTTTTTTATCAGTAAAATTGGCAAGAAAGTAAGTTTCAGGCTCACGACTTTCAATTCCAGCCCCCTCAAAGAAGTAAATTGATTTTCCCCAACTGAAGATACTTAATCTTGAGAATTTAACATTTCTGTACAAGAAAAATGTGTATATATATATATATATATATATATATATATATAAATTTCAAAGGGAGCTGAATCCCAGGGAACAGGTGCAGAGAGGCAGAAGCGATGTGATTCCATGCGAGACCTTGGGTATTTTCCATGTTGGAGAGGAGACCTTTCCTCAAATTAATTGGCTTGCTTATCCCTGGGTGTGGAGGCTTTGGCAGTTAATCATGTCTCCTGGATTATTTCCTTAGGGACCAGGTGGCTTCCCGGAGTCTGCTGCTTCTGCCCGCCATTACATGTCACCTCACCAGGACAGACTCACGGACCCTCCAGTCTAGCGGTCACCCTGCTGTCCGCACATGCCCCCTGAGGCTTGCCTGGGAAGGCGGGGGCTGCAGGCTGGGGATAGAGGCGGCAGGAGGGGTCAGCTCTGTTGCATGGACTCTGGTGTCATGCCAACCGGGGTTCAAATGCCAGCTCCTTCTGGGACCACAGGCAAGTGACGTCACAAATCTGAGCCTCATCTTCCACCCCTGTCAAATGAGGGCTGGCTTAGCACAGGGCTGCGTCCCTAGGAAGTGCTGGGCAAGTGGATGGCATCATTATTGCTCTTTAAGGCTAAGTTCTCTCATCTGGAAATCGGGGATAATAATTGCTATAATGCAGAGTTTCTCCAGAAAATAAATGACGCAAAGCGCAGGGTAGGAAAGCCCGGTGCTGACGGGGGCCAGGGAGGGCGCTGTAAAATAAGTAGGAAATGCTGAGTGGAATTGATACACTGGAGAGATTGATACTTGCCTCTTGGCTCCCACAACTGGTGCTCGGCGAGAGAGCAGCTCAGTGATGCCAAATCTTTCACATTTTCAAGAAGCTGGAAATGTGAATTTTTTAAATGCAAAAAGCTCTCAATTTTAAAATGCTGGCAACTCACGTAAGAAAATGCAAGCGATGTATGGCCCCCAAAACTGCATCTGTGGGCTGAAGAGGCCTGCGTATCTCCAGTTTCAACAACAAACAATAAACACAGTTAACACTTAGGGCATGTATACTCCGTGTCAGCTACGGTTTTAAGCTGTTTACGTGAATTATCCCACTTAATCATCTCAGTGACTCTGCGAGATGGGTACTATTATCATACCCGTTCCATAGATGAGAAAACGAAGGCACAGAGAGGTCCTCAGGAACAGTAGTTTTCAGTCACTTCCCCTCATCACTGGCCCAGCCCTGCACCTGTCCCTGCCCCTCTGCCTGCCCTCTCGGGATCTCTCCTATTCTGAGGATCTCGGGGCTCCTTCTGAGTTCTTAGCTCTGTGCGGAGGCATATGACCATCCCGTGAGAGGCACCAAGGTCCTTCACAAAGCCCACAGACCCAGGGGAAGGGAGATTCACCAGGTGTCCGCTGGCTGGTCCCTCTCCAAATCCTTTGGGGACTACGGGGCAAAAGGGGAAAAGGGTCCGGCCTGCTTCCCAGTCTTCTGGGTCAGCCAACCAGCGGAGCATCTGACTTGGGTGCTTCTGCGTCCAGCACTGGGCTAACCACTGTACGTGCGGTAGCTCGTTGAGTCCTCTCGCTGAGTGCCGTCTGGTGGCAATCAGTACCCACGTCATACAGGTGAACAAAATGAGGCTCAGAGAAGTAGTGACTTACCCAAGGTCCCCCAGCAGAGACAACAAGTCCTGGGCGGTCTGACTTTAAGACGGATGTGACTGGACAGGGCACCGAACCTCGCCCGGTCCTTGCGTTTTGGCCCTCCGACCCTCCTTCTGCTTGAAGCAAGACTCTGCCCCTGGACAGGCCGGCAGATGAGTCAGGAGAAACTGGAGGCTGAGATAGGGTGAGGCTTCCAGCTCAGGGAAGAGTCGGCTGAGCGGCTGGACGGTGGGGGGCTGGACAGAGGCCTCTCCAGGAACTCTCCAGGCTCCCTTGCTACAGCAGGGCAGGGCTATACAAGAGGGAGGGGCTGACGGTGCCAGAGCCCCAGGGAGCGTGGAATTCTTGGCCCCCAGCTCTGGTCTCTGCCCTGAGCGGCTGTCTCTCACACGCAGTCCCTCCCTCTGCGATGTGCCTGCCTCGCGCCAGCACCAAAGGGGGCTAAATCCTCGGAGAGGCTGTTTTCCTACAGCTTCTCCTTTCAAAGCTGCCCAAAGAACACGCTTCCCCAATGTTCTTCTTTACATTTTGCCTACATATTTTTACAGCCAAACAGTGCTTTCAAAGACTTCCTTTTTTCATCTCCTAATTAATTTTTATCTTCCCAGACGGAGGGAGGACAGCACAGGAGACGCGGTTTGTGATGTCTGCTGCTCCCCGACAACTCTTCAAATGCAATTTCCTTTGGAATGCCGGGACGCCTTGAGCCGCCCCGTCTCCCAGGCTGCAGGGTGGGCGCGGGGCTCTGGCGCACCCCATCCCCTCCCCCCTCCCGCCCCCCCCCCAGAGCCTGGCTTCCCGCTTCCCGCTGCTGCCTTTGGACAGGAATGGGTTCTCTCCCTGGAGCTCTCCTCTCAGTCTGGGGGGGGGGGCGCTCTGTAGGAACACACGAAGTTCCCCTGCCCTGCACCCCAGGATGTTCAGGGAGCCACCTGCTCAGTTCCTGCCCTTAACACGTCTCCTGCACCTGCTCTACTTGGCTTCTGCCCTCTTTTTTTTTTTCCAAACTCTAATTCAGCGAAGGCGTCCGCTCAACGTGTATCGCTTGAACAACGACGCGGGATGCAGTGGGACCGTGTGGACTGGGGATACGTAGGCGCACTGGCTGCGGCTCTGCTCTTCCCCAACCGAATCCCAGACCGTGGCTGACTCCTTAGAGAAGCCGCATGCACACAGCGACAGAGAGCAGGGCCCCTGGTGCCAGACCGCGGGGGTTCAAATCCCGGCTCTGCGTTTCATTAGCTGTTGATCTTAGGCAAGTCCGTGTGAACTCAGGCCACTTATGAGCCTGCTTTCCTCAGGGGTAGAATGGGAGATGATCACAATGGTCTCTACCTTCCAGAGTTGTGAGGAGGACACACACGGATACAGGCCAAGTGCATGGAATGTTGCCCGGCACCCAGTGAGTGCTTGATAAATGTTATTATCGTCGACCTTGCCAATGTCTCCTAGGCTCCCTGTGTCTACTCCTGAAGCTGATCCCCATCCGACCCTAGCGCCATATTCACTCACGGGCAGGGGAGAGGGGAGGGAGCAAGCTTGTCTGGGAAACTTCTGGGTGGGTGTTGGCTTCTACCTCATCATCCGAGGCAGGGTTAGGGTCCCCATGGTCAAGCTCCTCTCGGCCTGGAAAGCATTCCCACTGCTGTTGCCAGAGAAAAGGGAGCCTGGGCAGGAAGAGCTGGGCTTGGATTAAAGCAGGAGGCAATGTAGGGGCGCCAGGGTGGCTCAGTCGGTTGAGCGTCCGACTTCGGCTCGGTCATGATCTCGCGGTTCGTGGGTTCGAGCCCCGCGTCGGGCTCTGGGCTGACGGCTCAGAGCCCGGAGCCTGCTTTGGATTCTGGGTCTCCCTCTCTCCCTGCACCTCCCTGTCTTGCACTCTGTCTCTCTCTCTCTCTCTCAAAAATAAACATTAAAAAAAAAGCAGGAGGCAACGTAGCCAGACATCCAGAGGAATTAATTGGTGATCAGGAGAGCAGGAAAGTGGAGTTGGTCCCGCAGGAGATGCGGAGTTGCTGTTTCTGGCCGGCGGCCCTTGTGAGCATGGGCCCTCGTGCCCCAGCATCCCAGCTGGGTGACAGCATCTGTGTCCCTCCCCCGCCCTCCTCGCTGCACTGTTTGCAGGGAAGGTGCGTGAGGGCGGAGCAGGCTGCCGGGGGTGCTGCTTGATGCTGAGGACAGAGGCTCGGCGGGGAGCTGGAACTAGGCTCTTGGAAGCCAATCTGAGCATCTTAGCGTGGAGGGAGGCAAGGGCATCCAATCAGCGGCAATGAGCCTGCACCGGCCTTATTTATGCCGCTTCCCTTTGATCAGGAGCCCTGCTTAGAGATGGGCTCATGTGTAATGCATGAGAGATGCTTTGGCACAGTCAAAGGGCTGGGCCACAGCCTGGGGACTGGCACGAGCAGGCACACTCACACCAGCACACACACACACACACACACACACACGCACACGTATGTGTGAACCATCACACGCACATGCAGACACACGCATGCAGGGGCTATGAGGCACACACACATGCACGGACCATGACATACACTTGCTGACACACGCACGCAGACACACATGCGTGCAGGGGCCATCATGCACACATGCAAGCTATGACACACATACACGCGTGGGCTGACACAGAGGTCCACCCCCCCCATGCTCACATTTGTCTAGACACACCCACGGGGACATGTAAGCAGACACGCACACACATAATCTCCATGCACACACACGTAGACATTCTGGCATATACACCTATGTACACATCCACATGCCCAGACCACAGACATACACGCACGCATACGCTCGCCCGTACGCCCACAGATATATGCAAACGCTTATGTCTGAGCACCAAGATGCACATAGACCTGCACAGGCAGACTTTGTACACGGGCACCTGTGTGCACCCATACGTGCCTAAATGCGCGTTTATGTGTACCATATACTATGATACACACACGCAGGCACACACATGCTCACATACTGCCCACACTCATGAACACCTACACGGGGTCCCAGAGAGCCCCCAGCATGCCTGCGACGACACTTTTATATGCTCCTCGCACCAGATGCATGATAGTGACCTCTCAGGAAGACCACATTTGCCACTTCTTGGTGGCAGCAGCGATGTTCACAAGGGGAGCCCTTTTCCTCTCTTTCCTCTTCACTAAACATCTGCTGTCCCTCAAGGAGGGACACAGGGGAGGCCAGGGTAGGGGCCGGTGCTGGTGGGGTTCCAGGAGGTAGAGGCTTTCCCTCCCCGCCCTCTCCTTCCTTCCTCTCTCCTCCCTCAGGCCCCTCTGGAGGCTCAACTCATCCCTCAGAGGCTTAGCGTGGAAGGACCCAAGAGCTGGGGGGATGGGGAACCAGGGCCCAGGGTTCCAGATTGATTGAGAGCAAGTGACTAATAAATAAATGGATGGATGCCTAGACCTACAGTCCCCGAGTTCCCGAATCCTAACCATTTCTGAGAAACCCTTAGAGTAGTGGTTCTCCAAGTGTCGTCCCTGGACCACCACCAGTGGCACCTGGGAATGCCTTACACATGCACATTCGTGGCCCTGCCCTAGACCTACAAAACCAGAAACGCCGAGGGCGGGGCCCAGGAATCTGGGTTTTCCCCAAGCCTTCCAGGTGATTTGGATGCATATTCCAGTCTAAGAACAAACGGCCTGGAACATGGGCTTTGGAGGAAGGCAGACCTGGGTCCTTCAGCTCTGAGTGCTTGAACAACCTGCTTAATCACTCTGAGCCTCAGTTTCCACACGCGCAAAGTGGAAATAGTTGTGGTTCCCACCTCACAGGCCTTGTTCTGATGATTCAGTGAAGCCAAGCCGCCAGTCTGGCCCACTGTGAGCTCTCGGCGGTGGCCGCTGTTGTTTTTACTTTAATTTCCAGAAGAACATTTACTGGTTCTCAGGGTCAGTCAGTCTCTTCCACCATAGCTACTCTGGTAGGAGGTGGAAACCCTGGGGGAACTGAGCCAACACCCTACAGGAGGAGCAGGGAGGCCATGGCTGGATGCCCCTCAGGACAGTGACCGTAGCAGGTGGCAGGGGCTGTATCTGGACACCGCATTCCAAGAGTGTAACACGCTAAGAAATGTTTATAGACGCCTGTTCAAGTTTTAACCTCCTCCCTTCCTTGGAGGACGTGCCCCCGGCCACGCTCTCCGTGGTGGAGAGCTCACCTCCAAGTGCAGGCCAGCCTCTTGGAAAATGGAGGTCATGAAGACCCTAAGCCAGGCACAGGGAGCCCACTGCCCCGGCCCCCGTTTGGGTGTCCGGGCCACGCTTCTCCTTCCCCTTTTCCAGTCTCATCCTCCCACCTGTGACGATTTAAGAGAACAGCACATTTACCCTGCCTGTCCCAGGGGTGACAACGTGTACTCTCTGTGCCGGGACCAACTCAGGTGGCCACGTCATCAAAGCTCCCTGAAACCAACCGGTCTCAAACAGGCCGGGCCTGAGCCCCCGGGGTTCCTGCCCCATGGATTCTGTGCAGTTAGGGAAGGACAGTGAAGGGCATGGGAGGGTCAGCTTGTGGTGCTGCAAGGGAGGGGGAGGGTCTCACCTTGAAGAAGGTCATGGTGGCCCCGTCTTTGACAGCCCCATACTCGATTTTGGTTTGCTTGGCCAGGTCATCAGCAGAGTCGATGGGAGATTCCATGCGCTCCACGGTCAGAAAGGCGGCCAGGTTGGCCGTATAGGAGGAGATGATGATGAGCGTGAAGAACCACCAGATGCCACCGATGATGCGTGTGGACAGGGCTTTGGGCATCAGTTCCGACCCTGGGAGAATGGAGAGGGCAGGCGGTCCCTGACAATGTCTAGGGCTGCTCAAGTCCTCTGGGGCCCAGACTCCACTGATAATCCAGTAAGAGCTGAGCAGCGGTTCTCAGTGTGGTCCCTAGACCAGCAGCCTCCGCATCACCGGGGAGCTGGTTAGACGGGCACGTCCCCAGGCCCCTCCCCAGGACCTACTGAATCAGTCATTGAGGGGTGGGGCGCCGCAGTCTGGGTCTGGTGAGCCCTCTAGGGGATCCTGGGGCAGGCTAAAATTTAAGAACCACTGTTCTAGAACAACACGCACACGCACACCATTTCACAGGCTTGTCAGCCCCCTGGGGTCCCAGGTTCCGAGTAGAAAGCCCTGGGTTCCTGAGTGAATCATGCTCCTAACTCTGTGTGATTATGCCAGACACTTTCCCCCTCTGGAACACTGCAAAGCACGGAGAATCGTCCTTCCTCTGTCCCAGCCTCGCACAAATAGCGCGATAGAACTGGAGGAGAAAGTGTGTTGGAAATACAAGCGGTACACAAACACAGGATTGCTGGATGGTGCTTCGCAGGAGGAGAAAAATCAACATTTTTTGAAGCTTTTTAGCCGAAATAGATCACTCTTCCTCCCTGACCTTGGGTGCGGAGCACAATTTAGATGAAACCTTCTAACTGAAGTAATTAACGAGGCGGCTTTCAAGAGATTTAAATAGCAAGTGACTCCTGAACTTCCCAGAATGTTTGGACCTGCAATCTGAAAAGTGTCTGCTTTGATATGGATGATTTTTTTTTCTCAAAGAAATCACTCAAAGGAGAGTTTTTCAAATACATAACTATTTTTCTCCTTCCTAATCAAAACCTCGTGGGGAATACATCAGGGGCCCATGCTTTGAATAGCAGCTGGAGAGAAGCTATTACTGCATTGAGGGGCTTTCCAGGTCTTTCCCAACTGTCACCGAGAAAAGATAACGATGGACAAAGAAGCAAGGTGAGGCTTCAGGGTACTCATTAATAGTGAGGACTGAAAGAGACACTTCCGTCAAAAGGCGCCTGTCGCTTCCCAGCTCTGGAGACCACTGGGAGCTCTGAGGCTCCCTTCCCCACCCGGCCACACCCAGCCTCATCAGATAGCTCCCAGCTATGGCGAGGGCTGCCCCCCCAAGAGGGAGAATGAATTGTTTTCCCTGTTTCCTTCGTGGACTCCGCCAGGCCCTGCTGGACCCCTACCCGGGCCCCTGAGCTGGCCTCTGTCCTGGCTGGGAGATCGTTTGAGTCGGGGGCAGATTTCTCTCTCCTCTTCCTCCATTCTAGTGCCCAGCACGGGGCTTGGCACGTAGCGGTCACTCAGGACACGCTGGGATAATACCATTCATTTGGCATTCGCTGATCGAGGTCTACTGAGGACCAGGGTTTGTAGTGGGCCTCGCGAGCACACACAGGTGAGCGAGGAACAGAGAATTCTTGCCCCTGGGATCTCCTTCCCTTCCTTGCCCCCTTGTCACCCACTGCCCCGCAGTGGGACCCTAACATAGGCAGAGACTTTGGTTCCACACTCCCCCCCCAACACCTCATTCCCTGAATTAAGAGGCTTTAGACGTGTGACTCGACAGGCAGAAGCAAGGAGCATGTGGCTCCTGGCCAGCAAGGCTGGCTCGCAGGGCGGCGGTGGTGGGGTCCTCCCCGGGGGGTGTTTCCTGCCTGGGGGCTCCTCTCCTCGCACGCGCGCTTCAGCCCGTGGCGTGTCTGCACCACACTCCTTGCAGCCCGTGCAGGTACTCTGCTTTGTGAGACGTCTGAGCAGCTGCTGATCTGGCCAAAGGGGAGGCCACCAGGCTGGCGACAGGTGCGGTACACCAGCCACCCCCCCCCACTCTAGAACACGAAAGAAAACGGTATCCTTCCGTGCATACCGTCCCTGACGCGCTCAGGCTAATGTCCCCACCTCAGCCAGGACCCTTCCGGTTCCCAGGCTCCCCAGGGCTGGGTGGTCACCAAGTCCTGTCCCTGCGACATCCTGAAGTTCTCTTGGTCCATCTTTGTGCTCCACCCCCACGGCCACGACTCCAGTTCAGGTCTCATGCTTTCATTCCTGCAGTGACCTCCCGCCCTGCCTCTCTGCCTCCAGTCTGGCCCATTCTCAGCTCAGCTTTGCTCAGCCAGAGTCTAAGGTGGCGAGGCCATCGGTGGGGCTGGCCCCCAGAAGCAGGATGCTGTTATGTCCACTGCAGCTAGAGCAGGAGAGGCTAGGGATGAGCCCTGCACGCCACGGGTGGGCTGGCTTTTCTGCTTTTGCCTCAGACCCTGAGCCAGTTCGGCCAGGGACCCGAGACAAGGGTACACACCTGACTATCCAGGTGTCTCCAACCTGCTGGCAGCTTAGCAGGTCTGAGGCTGCCCTGGAAGGTGGGCAGGCTCTGCGGACTCAGGAGAGGAGGTACCCCCTCCTGGAGAGGAGGCCCCTGGGGAGAGGCCACATACCTTGCTGCATCAAGGACCCCATGCCGAACCAGAAGCTGTTGAGCAGAGTGAAGTTGTTTTCCACCACCTCGGAGCCAGGGTTGCAGGGATGTGCATCGTACCACTCGTAAGGGCTGAACCTGCAGCAGGGAGAGGGGAGCGCTGGGGCGGAGTTGTGGGGAGCCGGCAGCGGGGGAAGGGGCATCGGTGCCACCACCGGGGCTGCTTGCTTAGCAAACGCGGCCGCGCTGCCCCTTTAACTCCGATTGACTTAGTGTTCTGCTGGGGAGGCAGGGAACGGGAACTCAGGGCCATTTTGCTTCTCGTTCTTTATTGTTAGTGCGCTTTTCTGGCTGTAAAAGTAATTCAGCAGTATCTCTTCAAATTAAAAGTGCACATGCCCTTCAACCTAGCAATTCTGCGACTCATTATCCAGCCTAGAAAAAACGCCCGTACACGAGCATAAAGAGGGTGTTTATCAAAGCATTGTTTGTAATAGCAAAAACTGGAAACAGCCTAAATGTCCTTCAACAGAAAAATGATTAAGTAAACTATGTCAGAACCATACTCTGCAATGTCACACAGCTGATGGGAGAGAATGAATGAGAGATGTCTAGATGTCCCGACAGGGAGAGTCCTTCCACACATGCTGTTGGGTTAAAAAAAAAAAAAAGATGATAAAAATACGAACAATATGATCACATTTATATAAATAGATTCCTAAAGACATAGCCCTACACCTACCTCTTCACATACATGTGTATACAAACCCATTGGAAGAGTCTGGAAAGATTCCTGTCTAAAAATATCAGTGTTGCCCTCTGGGGAGGGGGTCAGAATGGTGGCAGGAATTTCAGGGAAGCCTGTTGCTTTATATGGATTAAATTAATTTTTAAAAATAAGAATTGGCTTTTCTTTTTTTTAATATTTTAATGCTTATTTATTTATTTTTAATTTTTTAATATTTATTTATTTTTGAGAGAGAGAGAGAGAGAGATGAGTGGGAGAGGGGCAGAGAGGGAGACAGACACAGAATCTGAAACAGGCTCCAGGCTCTGAGCTGTCAGCACAGAGCCCGATGCAGAGCTCGAACCCATGAACCGTGAGATCATGACCCGAGCCGAAGTCAGACGCGGAACCGACTGAGCCACTCAGGCGCCCCAAGAATCAGCTTTTCAATTACTTACATACTTAAAATGAAAAAAAAAAAAAGAAGCAAAACATGCTCTTCATAAAATATTCAAACGGTCTAGAAGAATACAGTGAAAAAGTGAAAAGTACTGGAGGGTTCCCACCCCCGGAGAGAACAATGTGTTACATAAGTGTTCAGATTTTTTCGCTCTGAATCTACAAATACCTGTATGACAGGAAAAAAAATTGTTACTTAAAGCCCCCCACTGCCTTCTAAGGAAGAGAAGTCCTGATTACGGAGGGATCTTTGTTTATCGCAAAAGGGTTGCAGTTGGAGGGATCTTTGTTTATTGCAAAAGTGTTGCAGTTGAGGAAGTGGAAAGCCGGAGGAGGCTAGAGTCCTGGGGGGAGACTGAGAGCCCGTGGAGACGGTCCCCAAGTGGCTGGCGTGGCTGGCGTGGTTGGCGTGGGGTAGGATGCTGAGACGAGAGACCCAGAAGGAGAGACGTGTCCAGGGGAATTTTGTTTTGTTTTTTAATGTGCGCTACGCTTTAAGCATGCTGTTGTGACTTTTCCAGCCCCCTCTTTAAAAGCTTTAATGAATTATACATTGATCGCCAAAGCTCACGTGAGAAGAATTTTGTCCTCACAAGGTGGGAAGATCCTACCCGCGTGAGATTTTAAAGGGAGGCTTCCAACCAAGACGGGGATATTCAAAGGCAGTGGCCACAAACTGGCTAGGGGCTCTAGAAATCCAGAAGGAAGAGAATGAAGCCCGAGGCGAGTGGAGGTGGAGGTTGCTGTGGGAAGGTTCTGGGGAAGAGACCTCTGGAGAGCCGTGCATTCAGCGGTCCTCGGATCTCCCCGTGAAGTCTGGGGAGAGGGGTTCCCACGGGACTGCCGGGGGGAGCCCGGCAGGCGGCTCTGTAACGAGGTGGACCGCCGCCTGGGTCCATGTGTGTGTGGCTGAGGTGTGCCTCGTGGATGCACGCAGGAGGGCAAGTCCCTGCTGCACGGCATTGGCCTGCGTGCCCAGACACAGCCAGGTGTAAGGACCCTGGGCCAACAGGGCTTCCCTGGACCGGATGGGCCCGGCTCCACCTTGGGTCCTATCCGAGACGGGCGACAGGACCGTAACAGGGAGAAGCCACGGGGCCTGGGCTGTGGCAGGGCTGGGTGCTGAGCGGGGGAGCAGGCCGACCGAGGAGGCACTGCCCAGGCGGGCCCAGGTGCAGGCGAGGGGAGAAGTCTGATTTGTGAGCGAAGGTAGAAATGTCTAGAAATGTCGAGGACTATACCGGACCCAACTTTCTGATTTTTTTTTTAAGTTTGTATTTATTTATTTTTGAGGGAGAGAGAGTGAGAAGGGCAGAGAGAGAGGGAGAGAGAGAGAGAAAACCCCAAGCAGGCTCCGCGCCATCAGCACGGAGCCCGACCCAGGGCTCGAACCAACCAAACGCGAGATCACGACCTGAGTCGAAACCAAGAGTCGGACACTTAACTGACGGAGCCACCCAGGCGCCCCTCAACCTTCTAGTTTCTGAATTGAAACAGTGTTTGTGGTTGGAGAGAGACCTAGGGTTTCTGAGACCTAGAAGTGCGCCAAAAAGTGGCAGGCCCCGAAAGAACTTTCACCGAGGGCAAGGACAGCCTCACCTCTGAACACGCTGGGAGGTGGGGTGGGAGATAAAGATGATTTCTGATGAGACCCCACCAGTCCTGTGTGCCCACATACACGGTACCTGTGATACTTTTTAAACACACAAAAAATCATACCATAGTACTCCCTAAAATTTGGATTTTCCACTGAATAAGTTACCAGCCTCTTTCCAGATCAGTTCTTCTGGATCTGCCTAACTCCCTGTAATGACTTCATAGGTGCTTTTTACCACCCCTCTGCTGACGAGTGCCGACAGTCCTGTCCTCTGTGAGAATGCACACTCCCTCCTTTCCTGTCCTTCTACCTCTCCAGGCATAAAGCATAACATTGTGGTGGCAGAAGAAGGCCTTGGTTAATGCCTCGACTCCTGGTGCCCGACAGACACAGGCCAGGCCACTTTACAAGACGGACGGTCGTGCGACACAGCAGAGCGGCCCTGAAGTGGGCCTGGGGACCTGCCCACACTTCACGGACCCCACCTCTGGGGCAGCTGTGTCCAGCTCTCCAGCAGCCAACATGGAGCGGTCTAAAGGACACAGGCCACATGGGAGGGGGGACAGAGGGCCACCTCTAGCCTATGGATGTGCTGGGCTTGACCCTGACAGTGTTGTAAAAAAATCAAGTTAGCGGCTACCTATAGAAGTCATGAGCTGTCCCTTGAAAAATCTACATGTGTCTCTAAAAACCATGAACTCTGCCCTTCTGGCCCCGCATTCCTGCCCAGTGCCGTCTGCTGGAGCCCAGAGAGGCTGTCCTCCCCAGGGGAGCGTCCTCCAGTCTGCTTCCGTCTCTCCCCCTCCCTGCTTCCCTCCCTCTCACTTCCTGTCCAGCCCCACGGGCACCTGTGTTTGCCACCCGACTCCAAACTGACAGGACTCGCTCTGGGACCCAACTCTGCAAGAAAAAGCTTTCTGACCTTAGGCACCGACTTAGCCGCTCTGAACCTCGTTGGCTACTTCTGCAAAGTGGGGAGAATTATACCCACTTCCCTAGACGTTTCTAAGGATCAGACGGGAAGGGTGTAACATGTGTGTTACCTAACGTGCCAACTGTACTATGACCCTGTTCGCGGCTCTGTGACCAGGTCCCTTGCCCCTCTCCTGTCCTGTCATTCCAGCAGCTGCAGAAATCCCATCTCTTCCAGAAAGTCTCCCCAGCCTAACCTTGGCAAGGGGGCCCCTTTCTTCTTCGCCGGGAGGCAGGCGGCGAAAAGCAGGCTGAAAGGCCAGGGGCTGGAGGGGGACTGGCCGCACACGGAATGGGCGGAAGGAACGCCAGAGAAACTGGGCCTGTTTTGCAGGGGGTGGGGAGCCGAGAGTGGGCTGGAGCTGCTAAAATTATAGTAAGAGCTCTGGAGAGTGGCTCCTGCTTTCAAAGGCTTGTTAGGCCATTAGAGAAAGAGGCGTGATAAAGGCCTCTCCGTGGCAGGCGGGCTGGGCAGAGCAGGCAGGCGGCACCGGCCAGCTGGCAGCCCAGGGCTTCCGAGGCAGGCAGATTTCATCCCTCACATCCTTCCCTTTGGTCTCTCTCTGTGCGGGAGGAGGGAGCGAAAGGGAGCGGGTGGGGGGAAGGCTTTCAAAGAAGACTCCGGAGGGGGAAGGAAAAAAAAAGGCCAAAACACCAAGTCCTTGGATCTCAAATTGCCTCTCTAGAGAAGCCCCTCTTCGCACCTCGTTAGGATTTAGAGAAAAGGGAACCAGGGCAGGGGCTGGGGCCGGAGCCTGGAAGGAGGGGGCAGAGGGCCCAGGGCCCGGGAGCTGCCACCTTGGGGCAGGGGCAAAGGACAAACGTCCAGGTGGTCAGAGATGTGGGTCACACATAAAGCACCAGGTGACCAGAGTTCAAATGCCCGATGTGTCACTTATTGCCAGGATGGCCTTGGCAAACATGGGACCTCTGTGAGCCTCAGACGTCTCCCCTTCATGGCGGACTGAGAGAATCACTTAAGACAATGGCTCTAAGTTCCAGAGCACGGTGCTTGGCAAACGCCAGGTGCTCAGTAAACACCAAGCTGAACCTGCCCCCTAGTGACCTCCTCCCACCAACCACCATGGACCATCCACTGCACCTCTGTCTGTCGTACTTGGGTGCCTGGCCCAGGTGAGCAGCTCTGGGTGATGGCTTAACCTGCTCCCAGGGCCTGGGATACAACAGTTGCCTCCCAGTCGTGGACATAGACTAGAGTAAGGCCTGGGGGAGTCATGCCCAGGGGGCTATGGAATGTTGCTTGAAGGATGTAAAGGGATCTGAGCCTCGGCGAAGGACACAGGGACAGGCAGCGCAGTGGCCTTAAACGTGGGCCTTCTGTGTGAAGGACTGAGGATGTAGGGACCAGTCTGGCTCCCTGAAATCCCAACCTTGGGCCAGAGCTCTGGCCAAGGCATTACCCTTACCTGGCAATGACAAAGAGGACACAGCTGACACCCAGGTAGGCGAGGAGCACGTACATCCAGATGTCTGGGGACAGCGGGTTGAGGAAGGAGAAGACACTAGGGTTGGTGCCATTGGGTTTTCGATACAGGATGCTCACACCGAGTGTCATGAAGGGCTTGGAGAAGTCGATGGCCTTCTCGCGGACATGGGTGATGGTCAGGGGGGCCACGGCCAGATCTGCCTTCTGCAGTGAGAGAGATATGCACAGACAGACGTAAGAGTAAAGCCTCAGACTAGCAGGGGACAGACACCTCTTCCTGGAGGAGGGAGGGTAAGGGAGCAGAATGGAGCCCGTCGTCTGTGCCTTGGGTCACTTGCGCACTCTTCAGTTTCAACTTTTACTAACCTTTGTCCTGCGCCAGGCCATGCCCAGCATGCTGGGGAGACCACGATGAATTAGACTTGACCCCCGTTCTCCAAGAGCTCTTGGCCTCCAGGAAGAGGACAGCGGTATCGACACGCAGAGAATGGAACCTTATTAAAGCTGTAACCCATGGGGGTTCATTCTCAAAATGGGGTTTTGTCAAATGAATATAGTTCAGCAATCCACAAACCTTCAAAAATAGCTCCTGCTCTTTCTCTGTGACTTTCAAACATCATGAATCCACAACCAACCTTATTTGAATCTGTTTTCCTCTCCTCTCCACATCTTGACTGCTTCGCTCTGTTCTGGATCTTCTGTACATCCTAACAGCCCCCAAAGACCAGTTGGGCAAAAATAATACCCTCTTTGGAAGGAGAGATAAGTCCAGAGCCCTCTTCCACAGGGGAGGGGAGGGAAGAGAGCAAAGCAGAGGAAGAAAGGAAGGGGGTGGGGAAGGCTAGGAATGTTCCTATGTTGGCCAATTTTAGCTCACCACAATTTTAATGAGGGTAATAATTACAGGTCTGTCTCTTCGGTCTGAGCTTTTGCTGATTAAAAATCTATAATCCCTCATTCTCCCACCTTTCCAGCCTCCACCCCACTGCTCTCCTGCTACATGAGACCCCATGTAACTGCTTCCTGATGACCACATTCCCTTTTTCAACTCCCCGATTTGCACACATTGTGCCCTATTGAGAACGCCCTCTCCCTGCTGTCTCTTACCACCTACGATTTTTCTTTGCACAGGCTACCTCCTCCAAGAAGCCCTCCCTGATAGCCTCCAATTCTAAACTCCCATGAAGCTTGCTCTGCCCCACGGTAAGGTCCTAACCTGCTGAGGTTGAATGCAGGATGTGTGGCCATGTGACTTTTTGTCTTATCTGCCTATTTACCAGTGAGTTCCTAAGTGCAGTTGGGACTGTAGCTGATTTACTGCTTTGTTTGTCCATTCCCAAGCCCCATCTCAGCCTCTAGAATATTTGTTAGTTAATAGCGTTTTCCTCTGGGAGGGCTCCTGTGGCTATTTACATATCAGAATGTGAATCAAGCTATCACTTCCCTATCTCAGGTGTAGGCAGAACAGAGAGAGAGAGCTCGGGTCCTAAAGACCAGTACTAAAGACCTTTTTGCAAAGGCGGGGTGGCTGCTTCTGAGATCTCTTTCCAAGGCAATGTGTCTAGGCAGCCACCCACTGGCGTGGCCCAGCTTCATTCATTCATTCATTCATTCATTCATGTGCTCATTCATTCGTTTTATGAGCTCCGCCAAGCACTAGGGATGCAGAGCTCAGCCAAACAGACATGGTTTCTGGGCTTACAATCTGATGGGGGAGATGGACATTATACAAATTGTTTCCTAAACGGTAACCGTTAACACTAACTCTGACTTCACCAATCCTAGAACAGGAACCAACAACCAAGTTGAAATCAGATTCAAGGAAGGGAAGGCTAATCTGGGTAGAACCCCAGCTCGTAAAAGACTCTGCAGGTGCTCCGGGCTGGGGGCGGAGGGCGCTGACGAACACACAACCCTGACGTTGCAACCCCCATGATTTTCCTTTCAGCGGCAGCCCCCTCAGCCGATTATTGACATTGGGAGCCCAAGGGTTCAGCGAACCTTGGAACCTGGGACAGACAGGGAGGAGGAGCCTAATACAAAGGACGTTTCATACTGGAACCTTCCTTTTGTAAATGTCTGAACGCGTGAGTCGGAACTTGCCTAGCTTGGAAGGCAGAGGAAGATGAAATGCTGAGTGGCTCCCTGGAGCCCTGTCAGTTCAGGGTGTGTACAAAGGAATGCAACGAAAGGAGAGAACTATCAGGGAAGGTGCAGAGTGAATAATATGTGTCTTCTCAAGACCTACTACGCTCCGGTCTGGGATGCAAGGCTGAGCCGGAGTCCCAGCTCCCACTCTTACGGAGCTGCCTGTCAAGTGAGCCCCTGCTGGCGGATGCTGCTGGGACTCAAAGGGGTGGGGGCCAGGGTGGGGCATGCTGGAAGGTTCCTTTCGGTGCTCGTTCCAGGATCCTGTATAATGTTGGCATGACAGGAGTGTAGTGGGCTTCTGATTCTAGAACTTGGCTTCCCCTGGCCCCAACCCTTCAAAGCACATTGCTTTGAGGGGCTCTGCTCTGACTCCAACATCATCGTCACTGCTCATTTGGAGCTGGCCTCTGGGAATGGCCTCTGAGGCTTGGAGTGGGTTCCTGGCAAGAACCTCAAAGTCGATGGTGCCAGTCTTCCTTTGGCTTTGATGGCAAGTTGGATGAAAGGGCTAGTGACTGGGGATCACGGAACCTTCAGGATCTTCCCACCAGCCTCCGGTCCTCCGGCTCCCGCATGCTGGGAGGCGGGCGTCCACGGCATTCTGTGCTTACGGCAGAGAGTCAGCTGGTCAACCTGTCCTTCCTCAAGGGGGTTTTGATGTGTGTTCTCCCTTGGGGCTTCAGGAAAGCTGGTGTTGCGGCCGGAAACACTACATTTCACCGTTGGTTACGATTTCGCTGCTAAAAGGCACTATTTTGTCCAGCTTCCCTCGAAAGAGGGGAACAGATGTCAAGCCTCTGCTGTTTCAGCTCATTACTCAGAACGAAAGGCCCAATCTTGGCAGGCTCTTCCCACTCGTGCCAGTTTTCTTTGAGGATGGTTGGTAAAATCGTGGGCTGTCGGAGCTGGATGAGAGACCTTCAGAAACCTCGATTCCAACCTCTATTTCTTATGGAGGGAAACTGAGGCTGCAAGAAGGTCCAAGGCCCTTGCCCTCATATTCACAGCAATCATGCCCTTGGCCAAACCAAACCTGACTTGTCCAGCACGCTCATTGGTCTTACGAGTGATCTGTTGGTCCCATCTGCCTGAGGACCTTTCCATACCTTTCCTATACCTCTAAAACGGGCCGGACAACCCTTCCTGGGCATTACATCATCCCCATAAGCAGCTCTCCCTTACCAAGAATCTGTCAGGACGCACCTGGCTCCAGCCTCTCCTACTCTACGCCATACTTGTGCGCGGCCACTTGTCGCCATTTGCTCCACCGTGTGTCCAACGACCAGAACCGAAGGCAAGAACCACTTACCCAGCTACAGCTCCGCAGTCTGGCCCTTAGCATCCCGCCCTCTTGGCTGCTGCTTGGATACTCGCCTCGTACCAGAAAGTGAAACCAGGGGAACCCGGCTCCCAGCTGATCCCAGGGAAGGATCTGCCCCCCGAGCCCCAGCTTGCTCCATGTGTCCGGTATTCTGGTTGGCACCTGCCTCCTCGCGTTCCCAAGTATGGTCTCCATCAGATTCCCCACCTCTGGGCTCAGCCTCTTGGTTGGGATCCCCCAGGATGTCTTGTTACTCAGACCTGCCACAGTTAAAACAGTAATGACCACGGCCATTCATGGATGATTCCTATACACCAATCATGGCGAAACATGCTACATATACTTTACTGCCTTATATGACCCCCCCAGCAGCCTCCTGTGGCGGTAAATGTTATTACCACATTCTAGATGAGGGTTCTATGGCTCATTCAGGCTAGGAGATTGCTTCGAGCTCTACTGGTCTGAGTGACGGGTGGTGTTTCCGGTACAGTAATGAGCATAGCTGCCTTCCAAGCAGGTGAATGGCTGAGCCAGTACCTGGACCCCGTTCACCATGACCTCAAACCCCAATGCTTTACCACACTACCGTGCAAGTCACGCGTAGGGGGTTGAATTGCGCGCGCCCTCCAAATACGTTCAGGTCCTTGTCCCTAGTACCTGGCAGTGTGACCTTACTTGGAGATAGGCTCTTCCCCCCCGCCCGCCCGCCCCCCCCACTAAAATAGTGTTTTATTACTGCCACTGATATTAAACGGCATCAGATAAATTGCTGGGAGAGTGTCTGGGGCTGTGCAAAGAAAGGACATACTCTCACTTCCCCAGAGATCTGTTTCCGGCTCCTGCTGGGTGCCCCTAAATTCATCAGTGTGCCTAACAGCCGTTCCCGGGCATGTGGCACTGGGGGCGCTAATTAGGGAATGGTTCCTGGCAGGAGCCTGTGTTTATCCGGACTCCGCATCACAGTAGTTCAGATGTCCCCAGCAACACTCCCCAAGTGGTGTAAGACTCTCATAATACCACTGCTTACCTATCAGAATAGCCAGAAAAAAATATTGATGATCCAAGTGCTGATGAGGATGTAAAGCAAGTGAATCCCCCCCACCCCACCCAGACTGTTGGTAGGAATGCAAAGTGGTTCATCCGCTTAGGTCACCAGCCATGAGAAAAACACAGAACTCAGGAACAGCTGAATGGAAGAGAGGCACAGGGCAAGGTAAGTGGGAAGGGGCACGAAGGTCCCACGTCCTCCCTCTCTCTCACCATGTGCCCCCTATATCTCCACCCGTTCACCCACCTGGGAGCTCCGAAAACAGGGTCTTTGCAGAAGGAATCAAGTTAAGGTGAAGTCAATATCGGGTTAGGGTGAGCTCTAAATCCAATGCCTGGTGTCCTTGTAAGAGGAGGAGAGGACACACAGGGACACACAGAGGAGGCCCCGTGACAATGCAGGCAGAGACCGGGGTGATACAGCTTCCAGCCAAGGAATGCCAAGGATGGCCGGCCACACCGGAAGCCAATGGGGAGGCGTGGGACACATTCTCCCTCAAAAGGGACCAATTCCGGGGCGCCTGGGTGGCTCAGTCGGTTAAGTGTCCGACTCTGACTCAGGTCATGATCTCGTGGTTCGTGGGTCTGAACCCTGCATCGGGCTCTGTGCTGACAGCTCAGAGCCTGGAGCCTGCTTCAGATTCTGTGTCTCCCTCTCTCTCTGCCCCTCCCCTGCTCGCACTCTGTCTCTCTCTCTCTCTCAAAAATAATAAACATTTTTTAAAAACTAAAACAAAAAGGGACCAATTCCACCAACACCTTGACTTCCGATTTCTGGCTTCCAGAACTCAGAACAAATTTCTATTGTGGTCATTTGCTGTGACAGCCCTGGGTCACTCCTACACCTGCCACTTAGATCCTGGGCAGGATGCACAGAGCGCCTTCCACCTCCCCATTCAGATGAGCATTCCGCTATGGCTGGGCCCACCCTGCCCTGTCCTGAACGCGGGTTCCATTCCCAGAGACAAGAACTTGACTCTGGCTCCTGACCATACGCGGCTTTCACTGGGTCTCCCCAGGATACACATCACATCGGCTGGTGGGGGCTTCTCAATCCTATGGCTGCAGAAACCTGCAGATTCACCTCCACTTCCCTCCAGATGCTTCCACAGCCACCCAAGGACACCAGTCTCGCTCCTGCTATGCATGCAGGACTTTCCTCCAGGGCTTGGTCTGTTGGCTCCCCGCCTCTGTATGTGGTATCCATAGAATTCACCTTCCATTCTTTTCTCAAAGTGATGTTTCTCCATCTAGAATTTCCCCACTCCCAATCCTACTTAACGTATGTCAAGACTCCCCTCTGGCCCCTAGGATAAAAAAAATTCTTATCAGGGGTTCTTTAAGCCTTTCGTGGCCTAAGACAACTTTCTGTCCAAGAGAATCTTCTGCAACAGTGGGAGAGTTCTACATTTACATCGTCCAATATGGTAACCACTAGCCACACCACGTGGCTTCTGTAACTGAGGAACAGAATCTATACTTGTATTTAATTAATTTTGAATTAAATAATTTTAAAAATGGATTTTAATTAACTTAAGTTTAAATTTATTTATTTATTTATTTATTTTTCAACGTTTATTTATTTTTGGGACAGAGAGAGACAGAGCATGAACGGGGGAGGGGCAGAGAGAGAGGGAGACACAGAATCGGAAATAGGCTCCAGGCTCTGAGCCATCAGCCCAGAGCCTGACGCGGGGCTCGAACTCACAGACCATGAGATCGTGACCTGGCTGAAGTCGGACGCTTAACCGACTGCGCCACCCAGGCGCCCCTTAAGTTTAAATTTAAATAACCCCAGTAGCTGGTGGCTACTGAGTTGGAAAGCGTGGACCTGGTCCTCCCTGCCTCTCCGGCCTTTCCTTACCTCATGTCCCCTCGTTCGCTTTCTACTGGCTTCTTTCAACACCCCCCCCCCCAACGCATGCTCTCTCTCACCCCAGGACCTTTGCACCTGTGCGTTTTTCTACCTGGAACTTCTTTCTCCACAAGCTCTCTGTCTTGCTGAAGTCTACTTCTTCAGACCTCAGCTCCAATGTCACATCCGCAAAATCCTCACATGACCTCAGGTCTCCCTGGTGACTCCTCTCATGGCATCAGGTGGTTTTTTTTTTTTGCTCCTAGCACTGAGCACAGTTGGGTTTTAGAGGGACTGGGTGACTTCTCCCCTCCTGGACCATATAAGCTCATGGGAGCAGGGCTTGAGCCTCTGTCCTCGCACCACACTACGCCCCACGCCTAGCACAGTGCCTGGCTCAAAGCCCGTGGATGGCAGAGGTCGTGGGGCCGAATGATTGTGGATGTAGAGGAGAGACACCCAGCAAGCACGTCCGTAGCATCTGCTGGCGGCTCCCAAATTCCCAGCTGAAGAAAACAGTGCTCCTGGAACAGCCCCGGACAGGAGCCTGACAACGAACAGCCTCAACAACCCAAAATCGGAATAGAGGGCAAACGGTGCTGGCAGATTCTTGAGTGTCGATGGATGGGTCAACCACTACACCTGTAATTCACATGCAGGCTTCCTGAGCCTGTGGCGGCCTCACCTCCTGCCCGTGGGGAACACGGCCTATGCCTCTCCCTGGCCTGGGAGAACTGCTATCTCTGTCTCCTTCAGGAAGGAAGGGCGGGTCTTCCCTGTTTCAGAGCCACAGGCGCCCCAGGACGGACACTGCTGGAGCTCCGTCTCCAACCACCGGTTCCTCTCCCCCCACCTCACAGGGCCCCGAAGGTGGCATCAGCCCAGACAGGCCTTGCCCTGCAAAGCCCGAGGAATTGGGGGCAGTGAGCCCCTCTCCCTCCACATGCCGCTAGGTCCCAGTGATGCGTTCCCATAGCCTCCCATGCGGCTCCCCGGTGCCCTTGGCACAACTAAATTCTTATTTGTGAGTCACCATTTAACACCTCGCTCATCTGCAGGTACATAATCTCCAGGAGGGCAGGGACTGAACTGATGTATCCCCCACATTAGCACAAAGCCTGGCACTAAGAAGAAGCTCAGGAAAGTTCTTTGGTAAGACGGAGCAATGAAGTACCTCCCAAGGGTCCTGACCAACACTTACCCCAGCCTAAGGGGCTGAGCTCTGGCCTCAGTTTCCCTAATCAGTACCCCCATTGTCCCTGAAGCCACATGACCCATGCCAGTCGGCCCGGACCCTGCTCCCTTGCCTGTCTTTTTCTAGAGTTAGGACTCTGCTCCCTGGACCCCGGCCTTTGATGGGCCCCTTACTTCTGGCCTATTCATTGAAAGCCCTCACCTGTCCTCATGGCCGTCCTCAGGTAGGTCCTAGTGACTATCTTTAGTTTCGCATCCCTCCCCAGTCATTGCCCGGGACTTCATCAGCACTGTGGCCACTAATAGCCTGGGAAAACCCAGATATATCTAAAGAGATGGGGACGGGTGCCATGTAGACATGACTGAGGGGTCACATACCCATGCTTCACACACAGGTCTCCGGAGCTGCTGGGCGCCTGACCGTGAGAAACGAAGTCTGTGCCTTTCCCGGGGCTGTGAGAAGGGCCCGATTCCCACCTCCCAGCAAAGGCTGTCCTGCGTCTGTCTTTTAGGACGACTCAGTAGGTGTTCCCCGCTTTGTGGCACACTGTGGGGGATGAACCACACCTGCATTCCCCCCTCTAAGAGAAGCCCCCTTCCCCATGCCCTGCACGACCCCAAGGGTGGAGAGGCTGGCATCCTCGGTGCGCCCCCGCCCCCCGCCCCAGGTAGGTACCCCACCCATGCCCTGGATAGCTCTTCCTCAGTATCTCTTCCTGACCCTCAGGCTCACTCAAGACCGTCCCGCTGTGGATGCTGCTGCAGGGGCCTGACTGGTTCCCACGCCTGCTGTGCCAGACCCAGAAATGCGTGAAAGTCCGGAGCCTGGGGATAAACCTGTTCCCCCTTCTCCCTTCACCCTGAGACATCCCTGGCAAGGCCTTCCTAGGGTGCCGACTCGGAGACTGGGCACACTGAGCGCTGACCGGCTCAGTGCGGAGCCCTCGTATGGCCTGTGCTGCTCCCGCTCCACTTCTGCCCCTCGCTCTCTCCCTGGCCCCCCAGCCCTGAACTAAGTAATGGCATCGAAGCCTCCGTCTCAGGCTGTGCTCTCCAGCAGCCACGCTGAGACCGTGTTCCATAAGGCTTTGTGGAATGAAGGAAGGAGCAGGTGGCCCTCAGTAGGGGGTCAAGTATGCCCCTATCGCTCCCTCTGACCTTTGTTTCCTTCCAGTCCCCCCTCACCCTGGCCACCTGTGCCTTGACCACTCTTGCTTCTGGCTGTCTGGACACTGACCTCCTGCCAGGCTCTTTTCTAGGTCTTTCCCAGGCTCTCTGCTGGCTGAGTCCTGGCAGCTAAGAGTCCTTCACTGAGTTGAATCTCAGTGTGGTCCGGGTCCTTTCTGCGTCCCTCGCCTGTTTCCCTGCTCGTTCTCAGGCAGATCCCGAGCTTCCCCAGAAGTCTTCAGTCATTGCTCTGGGCAACCCGGCCGCCCTGACAAGAGTCCACCTTGGCACTCTATCAGGAAATCCCCTGCCCTCAACTGTCCTGTCCCATCCAGGATTCCACCTGCCTCAGGTGAGCTCCCAGCATGCCTTGCGCTGGCCAGCCTGAAGGAGGCGGTGTGGCAGAGCCTTTCCTGGCCACACGAACAGGGGCCCGGGGCCCCTTCTGACACTAAAGCACGTAAGCCAGAACTAAAATCCGGGTTATTGGCTGGAAAGCAGGGGACAAAGCGGGTGATGGGGTCACAGCCTTGCTTGATGCCTGACCGTCCGCTTGCACAGGATGGGAAGCTCAGTGGTTATGACGCCACAGCCACGTCTCTGGGGGAGGCGTGCAAGTCCGCGTGCTCGTTCGCCGGCGCCTGCTCTGTGTGCCCAGCCCATGCCAGGCGCTCGGGCAGCAGCCCAGAGCAGTTCGTCAGGCACTCGCTGTCTGGAAGAAAGGTCGGGCGGGGGAAATGGGCACTTGCGGCTATGCCCTCCTCTTCGCTCTGCACTCAGCACTATAGGGGGGCACAGGGGCTGTCCGGGCAGTGCTATTTCTTTCGCGAGGGCAGAGACGACAGGCCGGGGCTACCCATAACTGCTCCTTGTCTCCATCTGGTTCTATCCCCCATCTTGGTCCAGCCCCATCCGTGAGCCGGGGAAATCTCCTTATCTGCTGTAGGGAGATGGAAAGACTTAGAGAGAAGAGAACTGACGGCTCCCTGTGGCCTGGAGGGCATTTACGCGTTCCCTCAAGGCCAGGCTCTGCTTCTTCTCTGCCCCACCCGTCCCCTCCGATTCCAGGGCTGAGAAAGGCAGCCAGGACAGGATTTCTGGGTCTCTGAGAAGAGTTTGCAGGAAGTCAGGCCAGAAGCGTGCAGGAAGCCCACGCTGAGGGCTGACGCTGCACCCTCAGGAGATCTCAGTCGTGCCAACTCGCGGATGCTGCTTGTTCCTCTCCTTTGACCTCCCTGCCTGCCACTTGTGCCCCTGCGTCCATGCTTTCCCAGCAGCCTCTCTGCCTTTGGCCCCTGCCACCCGTGCTCCCCTGGTTCTCCTTCTTCCTCTCTGGCAGCTCGGGCATCTTTTTTTTTTTTTTTTTTTGTAAATATTTATTTATTTTTGGGAGACAGAGAGACAGAGTGCAAGCAGGGGAGGGGCAGAGAGAGAGGGAGACACAGAATCTGAAGCAGACTCCAGGCTCCGAGCTGTCAGCACAGAGCCCGATGCGGGGCTCGAACCCACAAACCGTGAGGTCATGACCTGAGCTGAAGTCGGACGCTGAACCCACTGAGCCACCCGGGCGCCCCAGCTCCGGGGTCTCATAGAGTCCTCCTTTTCCTCTCTCCTTACACTTCCGTGCTGTTTAGGTCCTGCCCAGGTTCCCATCTCTCCTCTCCCCAGCGGTCCCGCCTCTGACTGCCTCCTGAGGTCCCCCCTCACCCCCCGAGGCTGTGCTGATGACCCCCAAAACTTAGCCTCCCGCCTTGCTCTGTCCTCTGAGGGCCCAGCCATCTGGCCAGCCACCTGCTGGGACCCCAACCCCAGAATGATCTCTGTACCTCCCGCAGTCCTCTATTTTGCCAGGAGGCTCTTCACTTGGGAAAGACACTGCCACCTTCCCAGCTAGAAATTCACACCCCGTCCTGGTGCAGAACTCCTCCCTGTCCCTCACCTCCTTCACCCAACCATCCGCCAATCTTCTCGATGCTACCTCCTCATCTCCATCCTGTGCCACCCACCTCCCTCCTTTTCCATCACCATGCTTGCCTTCACCCAGGTCGCAGTCACAGCCTCCAGTACCAATCTCATGTGACTCCATCACTCCACCTCTTCCAGCGTGCCCTGTAGCTCTCAGGATGGAAATCAAATCCCTCCGTTTAGCACTCAAGACTCTTCAAGACTCATCTCTTGCCCCCTTCTCCAGCAGCAGCCTCTCTTCTCGGATTCAGACTCTCCACACTCTGAGAGCTCTGTTTCCACTCTCCAGCACGATCCTGGACACCGGGTGCCGGGACAGAGCTCTGGATGGCAGGAAAGGCCAATGCCCCAAGTGAAGTAAGGGGCTGATGCCTTCGTGTGGGCCTCAGTTCCGCGTGAGTCTAATCGGTGTGAGTCAGTTTCCTGAGGCTATTTGGATCCAGAGGCTATCAGATCCCGGATCACTGTGGCCCACCAGGATGACCACAGCTGAGGGGCAGGCCCCTGCCACCACCATCATGTTCTTCCATGTGCACACTTTAGACAGCAGGGCTGTCCCCGTAGGAACGCTGACGAGCAGGACAGCTCCCAGCTGCTGCCCCATTTACGGAGCGCCAGGCACTCTGCTAAGCAACTTTGGGCTGTATCTCATTAAATCCTCCTACAGACTCGGGGAGAAAAGGCTTTTTTTTTTTTTATTATTCCCATTTTACAGATGTGGAAACAGAGGCCAGAGACGTTGAATATGTGCTAGACTCGGAATGTGAAGTCACCTCTCTCGGATTCCAGAGTCATTAAAACACCCGGGAGCAATTTAAGGCATAGACGGGAGCAGAAGACCTTCAAGAAAGAGGAAATGACAGACAGCGGGCAGTGAAACTGGAGAGAGCGACGGTCTGGGAGAGCTGGGGTGATGGATGGAGAAATCAGGCTCTGTCCTATCCTGTCTGTTGCTGGCCCTGGGGGAGGGGGCGGGGCTGGGGGAGGGGAGCGTGTCAGCAGGAGGGGGTCGCACCCCACACATGCCATCTTCCCCCATAACCCTGGCTCCCTGGAAGGCCGTGTGGCATGGGACAGAGGTGAGCAGAGTGTCAGAGAAGGACTGAAGTCTTGCTGGTCAGAGGCTCCACCTGGGGCCTCCAAATGGGCCTCGGGGGGCAGCTTCTTGCAAAGGCGGGCATTCATCACTTTTACGTCTACGTTCAGATCCCTAATAAGAAAGTAATAATATTGCCAAGCCTTTACCACGCTATCTATGAGCTAGCGAGAAGACTAATTATCTGACGACACTAATAAATGGTTATGATGTTATTAAAAATGGCACCAAGCTAGGATTTATAGGCTCATCAATTGTAGGGAATCGGGTTTAACAAGGTCCCCTGCATGTCCCGTCAGGGCCCGCGCCTTGATGGATACTGGGCTGCACGGAGGCCACAGACGAGGCCCCCTCTTTTCCCCAGCTGAGGGTCAGCTTACAGAGGTCTGGTTGCTGCTGGGTTTTTCTGATCCACCCCCTTGCAAACGCTCTCCAAAGCTCTGGATGCCGGAGATGCTGTGACTGAGGAGGCTGGCACCAGCCCAGCTCACTTCCACATGTGGCCTCCGCTCTCCGTGTGACCCCCTCTTCCCCCGCAGCCCCGCCGGCCTCTGCAAATGACAGGCTCAGAACCCACCGGGGGCCCCGCGTTCCAGAGCCCCACTCACAGAGCAGGAGTGGGGGAGCTGATAAATGGAGATGCCTCTGGGGCCTGCTGACTAATTTCCATAATAATTATAGTTATTACTAATAATGGTGACAACACCACTCCCTTCCGTTTATATTGAATTCCACGATCTAGGAGTGCTCCCCTACCAGCTCTCTCCTCCCAGCCACTCAACACACTGGGAAGAACGCAGGGCAGGTATTAGTATTCTCACTGTTGAGTTAGAAAGTGGAGTTCAGGGACACAGAGGTACTTCCTGAAGCCCCCTCCCCCGGCCTCGAAGGAATAACCATAAGGATAAAGACGAAAACAAAGCAAGTACTGACATAATGCACATGGGTGAACGTAGCCCTCCCGACAACCTATGGGGCTGGTTCTGTTACCATCATTCCCATTTTACAGATAGGGAGACCGAGACATAGAGAGGCCAAGACGCTTGTCCAGGGCACACAGTAGCAAGTGGCAGAGTGGGAATCAAGCGCAGCCCAAGTTCATGCCCTTTAGCCTCTCTACCGGCCTTCCACAGGAGCCCGATTTCCTGGGGCCTAGGAAATGATGCCAAGGTAAAGCTCTTCGGGAGCCTTCCCACTCTGAGCTCCAGCTCCCTCCCTTCCAAGTCTCCAAAGTCCCCGCTGGGCGTTCCTTTCAGCAGGGGCCGGCCAGGCGGGCTGGCTGGCGGGCGGGGAGAAGAGTGACAACTCCCAGAGTCCCAGCAGCTGGTACTTTTTAGGCAAAGGTCTGAAGCCTACCTCTCTGCCCTGGCTCCTGCCACAGATGGTTCTTTGCAGAGGTTGGACAGAGCTTCAGAAAGCAGAGAGCCTCCAAAGATTTGGCCGCTTGGAAATCCCAGCTCCCCCACTTACTAGCCGTGGGTCCTCACCTCTCTCTGCCTCAGCTTCCTCATCTGTGAAAGGGGTGGTGATAACAGTACCCACCTCACGGGCTTGTTGCGAGGAGAACTGAGAGAAGGGATAGAAGGGGGTCTGGCATAGGTTAGGGCCTTGCATACGTTAGCAGGTCCTTGATGAGCAATGCCTCTGGAAAGCTGAGGGCCCCCGGCTGGAAGGCAGGCAGTTTCTTACGTACCAGCTGAGCCTGTGCTAACGGCTCCTCACTGAATTCCTGCAACAAATGCAGAAGCTTTGGTAGCTGTGGCTTACTCCTATTTTAGACGTGAAGACACTGAGACTCGGCGAGGTTGATGAACTTTCTCATCCCACACCTATCAGGTGGTAGAGTGGGCATCTGAACCTGTTCTATCCGACTGCAGCCCGGGCTCCCGACTTACTGCCTCTGACAAGCCTTCCTCTTACCGAGGGCTTGCCGTGGGCCGCACCCCGTGCCTCGTACCTCCCATCCCGTGTCACAATAATCCTACGAGGAAGGGAGGATTAACGCCCATTTGACGGATGAGGAAACCACTTACAGAGGTCCCCGACCTGCCCCTGTTCACACAGCTGATGAGAAACGGCACCCGACCCTGGGGCCCCTGACTTCCCCCCACCTCCCTACCTTGGGGTGACCCTACACTGTGGCTTCTGTCTTCCTCCCAGGGTCCCATGAACCCCAGGCCCCTCCTACCAGCTGCTCCTTTGCCCCCCAAAGCTCTGCCTGTCTGCTTCCCTGGGTCACCTCCCCGTTCGGGCACAGAACTGCCCAGCTGGGCCTTGCCTGTCCCTTCATACAGCCCTCAGCTCCCTGCACCACCTGTCTCCCCCACGGGGCGCAAAGCTGTTCAGGCACCGATGAATCTAACTCCGTGCCCTAGAGTGTGGGAAAGTGTCTTGCATGGGCACCTTGCCTACATGGCTGGGGCATCCTCTGGTCACTCTTAGGGGAGCAGGAAGCAGTGGGGAGCTGAGGCATCCCTCCAGAGGGAGCTCACCAAAGTCACCAAAGTGGGGAAGCCTCGGTCAGATGGGAGGCAATACATTGGTGCAGGGCAACGTCTGGGACCCGGGGAGCGTAAGCAAGGCAGGCAGGCCCAAGGCAGTTGGGTCCTCCCCAAGGTCACAAACTTTGTCTCCATCTTCCCTGCTCCCCGGAGCCCCCACCTGCCAGGATGCCCCACCCTGATGTGTATGGACTCGGCCAAGCCTCCCAGGGGGTGCCCTCCCACTTACATGGTCGATGAGCTCCTTGATCATGCCGTTCCACTGGCCCTTGTCGTCCTGTGCCCCGTACTTCCCGTCCTCCACCAGCCGGATCTCGTAGGAGAAGCCGAGGATGTGGGCCAGCTCCTTCAGCAGGTCGATGCAGTAGCCCTCGAAGCGGTCATTCCCGAACAGGGTCCGGTCGGACTTCCGGAACATGACAAAGGGCTCCTCCTGCAGGGACAGATGGGAGAGGGGCTGACCAAGGCTGAGTGGGTTGGGGGGAGAGCTCAGGCTGGAACTTCGGCTTGTGCGTCTAAGAAGCCTTGTGGGGGGGCCAGGGGGCTTAGAAGAATGGCCTGTTAAGTCAGGCCGACACCGTGCCTCACAAATAGGCACCTTCTAGCAGTCCCTGGCTCGAGGTGGACTAATTGTCCCCTGGTCACAGAGCTAGTAGGTGGTGGAACAGGCATTTGGACACAAGACGATCTGATTCTGAATCCCAGGCTCTCTGCTGCACCATCCATGAAGGCCAGCAGTTCTCAAAGAATGGTCCCCAACCAGCAGCACCCAGGAAGTCCTCAGAGATGCACACTCTCCAGCTCCACCCAGACCACCGGGCCAGAAGCTCTGGGGTGGAGCCCAGGAATCTATTTTAAGACGCTCCCCTCCAGGGGATTCTGATGTCTGCTCACCCTGTGGCACGAGGCTCTCCGTCCAGTATCCTCCCTGACTTCTCCCCCAAATACCTTCTCACGCCCCCCGATACCTCTCTCTCCTTCAGAGGATCTCAGTCTCCAGCATTAGGATTTGCTGTGGAGAGCCTAGCACGCAGCCCAGCAAGGGAGTGCTCGACAGACAGCGGCTGGCATTGCCTCCTCCCACCTTGACCTCACCCTTTCGGGGGTGGGGACCCACAATCCCATTTTACAGATGTAGTAAGGGAGTTCACGAAGACAAGTGACTGGTGTGAGCTCGCCCTGCTGGCACGGAGAGGATATGAACTCAGGCTTGTGTGGCCCCAGAGTGTAAGCTCTTAACCGCCTCACTGTGCCAGAGGCGCTGAGCCACAAGGGTGCCTCTCCCTGGTGGGCACGGGGTCCCCGGAGGGTAGCTTGTAGGGCACAGGGCCCCCTATCCCTTGTCAGGCTCCCTCCCTGCCAGGCGATGGGGAGCCGCAAGGGGCTTAGAATAGGGCACAATTCTTATTTAAGAAACAAACCCCTCGCCGCCCTGCAGAGAACTCGAAGAGACAGGACAGACAGTGGAAAGTAGCCATTGATTGACCCTGTCCAGTCTGAGGTCCAGGAAATGAGGAACCGTGGGCTCTGCTGTGGCAAAATCCAGGCGCACAGCACTGTCCGGAACCCGGGTCAACACACAAGTCTGTGTTCCCACTGGCTGCATCCACCCAGCTTCACTGACAAATCCCTGTCACCAGGCTGCGGGAGACAAGCCACCTCTCAGCAAACTCAACGTTTACTGAGCTCCCACTATGCACCCGACACGGCCTTAAAGTCTCTCAAGGGTTGTTTGAGGCAGGCCTCACAGGCTTGCAAGACAGGTGACATTATCCCCATTCAATAGATGAGGAAAACTGAGGCTCAGGGAAGGTCAGTAAGTTGCTCAAAACTTACTCCAGGAACTGAACTGCAGTCTGCTAGAGGCTAGCTCCAGTCCTTCATGCCTGTGGCCTCTTGTTGGGCCTTAATCTTCCCTAAAGCCACCTCAGCATCCCCACCCCCATGTCAGAATGCCTCAGGTCTTTAGCTGACAGGTGACACAGTAGCTGACAGAGGGCACGCGTCCTGGCAATCCCACGTGCACATGCCCACGAGAAGGCACACGCCCGATCATGGAGGTGTCTTACCATTTTGTCAACCAGAGTGGCTATTCCTTTGACACTGTGGGCCCGTGGGGCAGGGTGAGCAATGAAGTCCCCAGAGGACACCCTCACCGGAGAGTCTCAGAAGCAGGAACCCACCAGCAGCCTCTTACCGGGCCCCCGTGGGGACAGGTGGCCCCGATTCTCTGGCCCTGTTCCCCCAGCACTGCTACCTTTCAAAATCCCACCCCATCCCAGGACTCATTTACTCTAAATTTTCAACAGTCCTTCGGGATGCCTCACAGAAAGGATGGGGGGAGCGTGGGAAGCCCCAAAGGGTTCCCACCTCTCCAGGGATTCTGAGAAAACCACCTCATAGCCTAACTGGGTGAACACTGGGTCCTTCAGCTAGACTCCATGCTGAATCTCCGAATCTCTGTGCCTCCTATCCCACCCTACAACTAAGTAGGCAGCTCACAAGGTCGGAGAAGAGAGCCCAGGTTCTGGGCGGGGCAAGGTTCTGGGGCTACTTGGAGAGGAGGGGGCTTTGGTTTGGGCACACATTGCCATTGTGCAAATCCGTCTCTGGGAAGGTGCTGCCAGAACCCTGGCAGGGGGCCTAGTGAATGAGAGTTTCAGTCCTAACCTCTCCTTTCGCTTGGACATTCTTGTGCAGTGAACAACGTGCACCACTGTACCTGGCGGTGCCCTGATCTTAGCTCAAGGAAAGAACTGGAGAGAAGGTAATATCTCCCCCAGGGGAATCACCAACCACACACTGAATCCTGGGCACAATTTACCTCCTTCTGTAAAATGGGGATAATAATGGAACCTACCAGACAGGGTCGTTGTGAGGATAAACGAGTCAATCTGCGAAAAGCACTTACAACGGTGCCTGGCAAATGTAAGCTGCCAATATGACTTATTTATTTATTTATATTAATATCATTACCTTCTCTCTGTGTGCTGGGTAGTCCATTACTGCAGTGCCCTTTCCAGCCTAGAGACCATGCCCAAGGTCAGCAAAGGTTAAAAATCATAGCTGGCAGCCGAAAACCATTTCGGTAAAGGTCCCCGAGATAGCTCACTTCCTGACCCTCCCTCCACGCCCCTCCCTGGGCCTATTCTCTAAAATTAGCACTTCATTTGTGAAGCCACCACAGCCCCAGAATCTATACATCTCCATATAAATACGCTGCCTTCGGAGCAGCTGTAAAATGCCATTAATTTCGGGAAGTGCTTTGCGGATGGCATACATATTTAACAGCCAAAGCCCAGAGCATTAAAATGGTGCTCGCCTTAGTAATGTGTCTCTAGACCTGCAACATTTCCTAGGGGGTAATTCTGAACTCCGCCAACTACTTATTCATGGACTATTTCACAATTTATTACTGGAAATGTCCAGACAGCCAATTCACAAGCTCTCTCGGCTGCTAATCGATTGCTCAGTGAAGGTGCCCTCAATTTCATAACTTCACGCTCTTCTATTGCTCTGGGAGAACAGCCGTAGGAGCGGGGTAATATTTCTCTTCAACAAGTCACAGGAAACAGGGGTCCAGAAAAATAACCTTTTCCGACTTTTCGTTGCCAGCGCTCACTTAGTCTGGTTTCTCTCTGATCACTTATACCAACGTGAGAGCCGGGCCTTGTGGTCAGTTTTTCCCGGCGGCAGGACCTGTGGAGTTGGGAAGGGGTCGTTTGGGGGGGTGGGGGGGGAAGGATCCAGGGTGAGCTGCCGGGTATCAGCATTCCCAAGCCCCCTTCTGACACAGGCAGTGTTAACACACACCTGTATAAGCATCCACACCTGTACACAATGCCACGGGCACTAATACACCCCATTCTCGATGTCCTGTCTGCCTAGTCCTGCTTGGACACAGAAGCTGAAGGTCCTGGATCCAAGGCCTCGGTTTCTGCCTGTTAGAACCAGGACAGAGCATTAGGAGTCCTCCCGGCCCAGCAGGTGGGACCCGGAGGGGGTCCCTGGCCTGGGACGGTTCTCCCCGCCCACACCCTGGCCTCCCTTTGCTTTTCACCTTCTCCTGTGGCCCGGCGCCGTGGGTCCCGCCTGCCTGGGAGTCTTACGAGGGCCCAGCGTGCACAAGGCACAAATACACCCATCGGTGTGTATCCAGTCACCCGGGTGTAGCTGGTCCAGTCCCACACCCACACACGTACCCACAGGCACGTCGACACCGCTGCTTTCTTCAGCAGCCCAGAGAACCCTGAACCTTCAAAGGCAGGGCCCCCAGGAGTGAGTCAGGTGTGTCTTCTCCATGTGTGAGCTGAGGTTGGGGCGGATGAATTTTTCAGGAGCCCGTGCAAGAGCAGAACCAGAGCAGAAGCCGGGGCCAGGCAAGGAGGGGGCGGGAGGGGGCGGGTGAGGGCAGGCTTCCAGGTTCTTGCTGCTGCAGTTTGACCTCAGGCACGGGAAAGGCCATCTGCAGCTTGGAGGGGCCCGGGGGTGGGTGGGGGGAGTGGAGTCAGGGCTCTGTTCATCTGTGTGTCCAGGTTGAGCCGCGCTTTGCACCTAACTCCAGGTTCCGGGCTAGGGGAGGAGAGGAGGCAGGTTTAGGGGCAGCCCACGGGGAGCTGTGGCCCCTCTGCCACACCCAGATTCCAGGAAAAAGAAAGAAGAGAGACCCCTCTCAATAGGGGTCCAGCCCTGTTCTCTAAGGCGAAAGGAGTTGGACGCTCCTGAACTGTGCTTCGGTACCCGCCTGTCACTCAAAGTGCCGTTGCCTGGACAACGCACTTCCAGGCCGGCTGGCCCACCCCACCCATCAGTGCTCTCAGTGGGAGATGCTGGCCCCGCTTTCACCAGCCAAGCAGGGTGGAGGTGGGGGCTGGGTTTTCAGCCAGAGCAGCTGGGGCTGGGCCACCCTCCGCCACTGGAGTAGCTGTCCCAGAGAGAGCACCCCCGCCCCCCCGGGGCTGTGAGACACTCAGACCACACTGAGACTTTCAGGAGCATCTGGACCGGCTCTAAGTTTCCATTAAGGAGGCACTAGGCCAGTCCTCTCCTGGGAGTGGGCCCCTCTCACTCAGGAGACTCGGGGGACATTTTCAGCTGGACACAGTCTTCCTCGCAGACTAGCTCAAAGGCCGTGCGTCACATCATCCCGTCCCCATCAGGGATAATCCACAGGCTCTCTCTGCCATTTCTCTTCCTCCAGGAAAGACTGGGCTTCTCTCATTGACCCACAGGGAGAAGCAGACCCTACCGTCCATGAGCTCGGGGCAGTGGGCAGAGAGCTCGGGGCAGTGATTGCAGAGAGCAATCACGGGTCCCCCCCCCACCCCGCCCCCTGCCTCAGTCCATGTGAGCATCTGATACTGCAGGATGGGGTTAAGATGGTTGGTGGGACATGCCCCTCGGGTAGGTCGGTAGCTTTGTCAGAGGTCAAGGCAATAGGGGCCAGGGGTGGGGAATTACCATGATGTCAGGCCCAGGAGCTCAGACCTTGGGCAGAGCGGATGAGAAGGTGGTGGTCGGGAGCTGCAGTCGGACATATCGGTAGGAGACTAGAACTAGGAGGGACGCCGGAGGTCAAGGTCACAAACCCTAAGGCCTCCAGGGGCCGGCCAGGGAACAAGGAGGCGAGAGGCAGCTGAGTGTCAGCAGTGGGTAGTGGTGGGGTGCTGTTGGACGCAAGTTCCAAGTCTGTAGGGTACCCTGTGCTGGAGATAACCTCTGTGGTCATGGTCAGGGGTCAGTCTTCAGAGAAGTCCAGGGCTCAGCTGGGGACAGAAGCAGAGGTTTTCTCTACAACACTCTGCATACTGTACTAAGCCTGCGCTCTCTGGGGACCGGATCTAGAATCGGTAATAGTAATTAGTAACAATAGCAGCTACCATTTGGCATGCATTTATATGTATTAACGTGTTTGTATTAATTACCAACAAATTACAGAATATAAATTATTCATTTATTGACTTATCTTCATGAATCACTCCGCCTCTCAACTCTATGGAGTAGATGCAGTTACCACCATCTCTCTTTTTCAGGTGGGGAAACTGAGGCATGGAGCGGTTAGGCAGTTTTCCAGCATCACAAGGCTGGATAACAGTAAAGCCAGGGCTCAGACCTGAAGGTTTGTGGTCTTTTTTTTTTTTTTTTTTTAACATTTATTTATTTTTGAAGGAGAGAGAGACAGACAGAGAGTGAGTAGGGGAGGGGCAGAGAGAGAGGGAGACACAGAATCCAGGCTCTGAGATGTCAGTACAGAGCCCGATGCGGGGCTTGAACTCACTAGCTGTGAGACCTTGACCTGAGCCGCAGTCTAACGCCCACCGACTGAGCCACCCCGGGGCCACCGGAAGGTTTGAGCTCTTAACCATCACAGTCTTGCCCCGGCATCCTGGTCACAATGCACGACCCAAACGGCTGCTGGGCTACTGTTTGCCTGAGACGACAGACGGTGGGCCAAATGGAGCTGCGTGCAGGCTAGGGGCCGAGACGGGCTTCTCTCCTTCCCTATCTTCCGGGGTGCCTGAAGGCCAGTGCGACCGTGCGGGTGGGACTTCCGGCAAGGGACGGAGTGCCTCAGGTAGGGGGCTTTGCAAGAAGCTGTGAGTGCGGACAGAGAAGGGCCTAGGATGTCTGCTGGATCCTGCCTCTGCTGGTGTAGACAAATCCTGTGCACCTTTGCGGAAGGGTCTTATGCCCTTGAAATCAGGCCGCTGCCATTTTAATAAAATTCACGCCTGTGGTCTTTCAAGGTGTGTGTATCCTGTATCCTGCTGGTAGATTACCTCTAGCTGGTCGCTCACTTGAGGGCATTGTTTTGTGGCTGAATCACCTCGGCTCACTTAATCACCCTTCTTCCCAATCTCTTAGAGCACACTGGTTTTACCTTTTTTAATCTTGCCTTGTGAAAAGTGTTTTATTTATATCTCACATTTTATGCAGTTCTGTTTTTAATCTTTTACCACCTTTTTATTATTTTATTTTCCCCCTTTTAAATTTTAGCTTTGTCACACTCGTATCCTTTTGCTTTCTGACATGTGGTTTTACATTTTTTACCTTGTCTAGCTGGAGCCGTTAATTATTTATGTTAATTTCTCGTCTTTCCTGATGGCTTTCCTTTTCATCTCGTTCCTTATTTTCATTTTTCTCATTATTATTTTCCTTTTAACCTTTGTGTTTTGTTCCCTTTCAACTCTCTCCTTTTCTATTTTCCTTCCCATCAGTATCCCTTCAATTGCTCATCTGTCTTTAATACCTTTGTTGTTCTTTTTTATTTGTTTCTTTTTAATCTTTTATATATACATATATATATATTTAATATAATTTTCCCCCATTCCTGATCAAATCTTTTGACTTCCTGGTCTCAGCAGTCTGATTTTTATATTTAAAAAATATTTCTTTTTTAACGTTTATTTATTTTTGAGACAGAGAGAGACAGAGCATGAACGGGGGAGGGGCAGAGAGAGAGGAAGACACAGAATCTGAAACAGGCTCCAGGCTCTGAGCGGTCAGCACACAGCCCGACGCGGGGCTCGAACTCACGGACCGCGAGATCATGACCTGAGCCAAAGTCGGAAGCTTAACCCACTGAGCCACCCAGGTGCCCCGATTTTTATATTTTTTTAGTTAACAACAATTTAATCAATAAAGGCAGGCAGGATGTACGGTGTTGGGGAAGATGCCTGGGGCAGGGGGGTTCATCCCCAAACCTGCGGGGCAGGTGTCTCCCCAGCCCTCTCATCCTGGATCCGGCTCTGTCGGCAGTAGGTCCAGAACCAAGGTTAGGACTCCATCACCTTGAACATGGATCCTGTCAACGGTCATGACCCTGAAGGCTGGAGGTGAGACCCACAGGCTATAGTTGCTCTCTAGAAGCTGCTGGTGTCCCCGTGTCTGCTGCTCACTGGGAGAATGGGGCTGAACTCCTATGTCCCTTCCTGCCTGGGGGTGTCCACCATTTGGCCACCAAGCATACGTCTGGTGAATCACACTAGAGAGAGGACACAGGACCGTTCACCGGGGCCTGGCTCAGCTGCCTCCCACGGGAAGCAGGTGGGGCAACCCCATCTCGGCATCATGGAAGGTCCCAGTGCCCAGCCCCGCTCCCAGGTTCCATCCTGGGGCAGCCTCATTTTATCCAAGCCCTTCAAACCAGGTTGAGCCCTCTTTTTTGTAGAGAATTTGCTCTTCTCATATTGTATTTATTGTATCGTATTGTATGTGCTTTAATATAAGGAGAAGCTCCCTGAATCGTCCTCAAAAGGTCTTTGGTCAGGATCCACCAGGCTGTGATCAGGCTACCTGTCCCCAGTGTGGCCCAGCTTGGGTCCCCAAGAGCAGTGCTGTGTCTCTGAAAGGGTGGGCCCTGAGTCTGTGGCTGCTCTGGAGGCCTTCCAGAAGGAGGGCACAGCACTGGCCAGTCAAGAGGCCAGTGGCAGGGTATGCCCTTCTGCCCACCCTGAGCTCTAAGGTGCAGAGAGCCTGGGAGACGCCAAGAGCCACTCCTTGGGTCAGAAGAAGGAGGCGCTATTCAGTCCTGGTGAATGGAGGGAGGGTGACAGGTAGAGTGGCCACAGAGGAGAGCTCTCAGGATGGGACACCGTGAACCGTGGCATGTGTGTGGGCTCCCGGCACCCACTGGGCTCTCTGGGTGTGGCCACAGTACCCACCAGAGCTGGGGGGACCACTGAGAAGGACCTTTTCCTTGGGAACTGAGGTAAAGAGGTGGACCCTCAGTCCTGGTGCAGAGGGCAGGCTAACCTCTTTCCTTCTACCCCTTCGTGGTTCGTGCTTGGGCTCAGGGGTGGGTGGGGGCAGGGGGATAAATGCAAACACACAGGTCTCCGAAGATCGGCTTCCAAGCAGTTCTCAGACGGGCACGAGGACCAGCCCCCTCTGCCTTTGGGAAGAGGCCTCTGAAAGCCACCCCCTGGGCTCTTTGGCCTGTGGCCACAAGCAGAGCTGCTGTGCTCCAACTGCCGAGCGCTTTCTGAGGGACCCTCAGCGCTTCCACCTCCCCCATCTTCCAGCCTAGCAGCAACCCCCTGAGCGGTGCCCAGTCTGGGCTGGGTGGGGCGACAGAGGGGCCTCTTCAGCCCGTCCCTGGCTCACACAGTCCCTCCCACAGGGCTGCAGGCTCTTACCAGCACGGTGGTGACGATGAGGGACCTGTTTGTCAAAGAGTCGGTGACATTCGGGCCTCGGCCTTTGGCAACCTCCGTGATGTTGAGCCCCTCCGCAGGACTCCACACCCCAACCTGGATGGACAGACAGACAGAGAAAAGGGGCTGAGTCCTCAGACGGCCAACAAGGCCATCATCTCCTTCCCATTCTTGGTAAGCATCGTCGTCATGGCTGACAGGCTGTGAGTTAACTCCTGACAACATTGCTGCCTCCCTTCTTCTTGGAGGAGGCGCCCAAGGTGTGGAGTCTCTTGAATTCCATCACCTCCCCCTTGCTGGCTGGAGGGGAAAATGCAGAGGAGAAGGGGAGTGTAAAAACAGCCCAGGGACCTCAGCCTGGGGTGGAACAGATACACTAAGAAATCAGGGGTCCTGGGTCAGGGCCAGTCCTACCCCACGACAGAGCCACTCTGAGCCTGGTGGGCCTCCTTCCTCCTGGGGAAGACGCTGGGCACCCAGCTGCTCACTCACTGGGTCTCTGCCCTGGGGCCACTTCCCAGGGCCAGGACACCCTCCAAAGCCCGGAACAGGGTCTGGAGCAAGGGGGATGTTCACCCAACATTCTCGGACTGGGTTAACGGGTGATGAGATGTGTCCCATGCAGGAAGGCAGGCTGGGCAGGAGCTAGTCTTTGGCAGACCAAAGAGCGGAGGGCCCTCACTGCGGGCCTGGTTGCTGCTGGGTTTGAAGGCAGTTTGCTTTGTGGTTTTACTTCTTTTTTTTTTAATTTTTTTTTTTTTAATTTTTTTTTTTCAACGTTTATTTATTTTTGGGACAGAGAGAGACAGAGCATGAACGGGGGAGGGGCAGAGAGAGAGGGAGACACAGAATCGGAAACAGGCTCCAGGCTCCGAGCCATCAGCCCAGAGCCTGACGCGGGGCTCGAACTCACGGACCGCGAGATCGTGACCTGGCTGAAGTTGGATGCTTAACCGACTGCGCCACCCAGGCGCCCCTGTGGTTTTACTTCTAAAGCTGGCGGATATCCTGGCCAAGGTGGCATAATCTGTCTCTCCACGGTGCCCTAGTTGCTATCAGGCCTGAGGCTGGAGGACGCCAGGGAAGATCAAGTTTACCAATCATTGCCTCGGGCCTCATGAAGGTCCCACTCTGCCCAGCTCCCCCGACTCCCCTTCAGGTCCCCTCCCTCAAGGAAGGTTTTGGCATGCCCATTGTGTCCTTGGCCTAGCTGGGGGGCACTCGGGAAACTTAATCAATTAAACAGAGAGGCCAAATGCAAACATCCCATTAAGAGAGCTGTGCAAAGCAGATAGCAGACAGACATGTAATTATGCCTGGGTAATTCTGCCTTAATCCTCCCAGAGCCACCGGCTGGAGCTGGCTGGATCAGCTATGACCCGGCTTAGCAAACAGAAGTGATGATACAAGAGGCAGGGCGGCTGTGTGGGGGCTTAGCACCCTCTCCAGGCAGGATTTCTGTCTACGCAGACCCCCTAGAGCCAAGAGAAGAGACAGCAGGCAGACCGCCTCAAAGTGGGCCCAGCCCATGAGGGGTCCCTAGCAGTACACCTGGGTGCCCCATACACATCTGTCCAGTGGTTCCTGAGCAGCTGGAACCCTCACCCCAGAAAGCACCTACTGACTTCCCACTGCATGCCTGGCTAGATCCCGGGAGTCCCGGGGAGGCGAGAACACTTAGGACGGAGGAGGACCCAGCCTCTATAGGCTGTCTGCCCACCACTCCCTGTGGCTGTGACCGGGAGCCTCTGGAGGAGGCAGGTCAACCTCTGTCTGGGTATATAGTAGGAGGGCTTTTCTTGGGTGTTAGGTATCGTCACTCTGTTCTTGGGAGAGGGATGCTGCGGTAGAAGGCTCAGATGGAAAGTGCTCTCATGATCCCATTACTCGCGTCTGCTGCGGGCATGGGAGCGGGTCGCACGGGCATACGTGTGTCTAACTGCCATCCTTAGAATTTTAGGCCATCTCCAGAGATGGACAGTTGAGAGAGCAGAAAGGAGATGCCACCTGAGTGAAAACCACTGCAGCAATACTGCTGGAGAAGGAAGGTCCACCCCCCACCCTCCCACCCCCAGGCACTGCCGGAGTTTAAACAGGAGCTGGCAAACCGCCCGGCGAGACCTTGTGGTGCGAGTAGGTTGGACCAACCGGTCTCCCTGATCTTAGGAGCAGAGGCCACAGCGCCTGTCCCTAACGGACTGACGCTGTATGCAGAGGAAAGGTGGCGTTTCCCTGGCCACCCCTGCACAGGAGCCCCCATTAGTCTGTGGGACACTCAGGAGTGGGCGGAGTAAACTTGGCCACAAGTTGCAACCCAGCCAGAGCCACGTCTGTGCCTGAGGGAGCGACCCCAGGAGACAGAGGCCACCTCCACAGCCAGGGCGATCACTCAGCCAAAGGAGGGGCCAGAGGGAGTGGGTGTGACTGCGCCACAGGGAATGTTCTGGGGCCAGTGGAGGCTGGGCGTGGAGAGGCAAGTTGGGTTGTTTCTCGGAGAGCCATAGAAGTCCAAGTCAGGGGCTGGAGCTTAACTCCGCACTGGCGGTGGAGGGGGCAGGGGGGACCATGCTGTGCTTTGGGAAGCTGTGTGTGTGTGTGTGTGTGTGTGTGTGTGTACACTGAGCATGGCTGCAGGCTCAGGGGTGGAGGTGGAGAGGCCAGGGCTGAGTGCTAAAACAATCCAAGGGAGGGAGGCCTGATCAATGGCAGACAGGGGTGGAGAGGAGAGGAATCAAGCCATCCTGAAGTCTCAGAGGCATCCAAGCTGGCCCCTCCCCAACTTCTGGGTTTTTGTTCACCCTACTCCCAGGCTGGTGGGAGAGGGTGTGGCTGACCCCCTGGTCCTGAGGTCCCAGGAATTCGGAGAATTAGGGCTAATGTTGAATCTCCTCCCCAGGCCAGCAGCCTGACTGGACAGAATATGCAGAAGGCTCCCAGGGAGAATTGGCCTCATTTACAAATGTCTGATGGTAGCCAGATGGAGGCCCCAGAAGGGCTTGCTTTCTCATCAAAACCCCCTGAAATCACTGAGACCTTAGAAATCAAGAGTGAGATCAGAATTCATGTGCTTCAACTTCTCTCTAAGGATAAGAACCAACTGCATTTCCCAGACAAGCAATCATATTGCTTAATCTTTGCTTAAATGCCTCCAGTGACAGTGAGCTCACTACTCCCCAGGCAGCCACCCCCTGGTGGTTAGAGTTTCTGTTACCCAAAGTCGGGTCTGTCCCTCTGCGCGCCGCACCACCCCCCCTCCCCCAGCCTTTCATGACTTTTCCCAGTTAAGCATCCCCGGTGGCCCTTGCTCACCGGGAGATAGCCTGGGTGTCTGCCACGGCCAGGCCACTGGGTTCCGTACCCTTCCAGTCTGACCAGGCCTCCATGTTCTCCGAAGGGCCAGGGCACAGGCCATGCCAGGTCATGTCCAGCCCCCAAGGTCTTGTCCCCTCCCTCTCCTGAGCCCACGCACCTTCTCCAGGCCGTCCTCCTTCAGGCTGATGATGTCCAGATCAAAATCCGTCCGTAAGCCACTGGTTTTGTTGAAAACAATCCGTCCAGTTAATCCTTCCCATTGAGCCTGCCGGAAGGGAGAGGGCAGAGCGGCAATTCCTCGGGCTCATAAATCATCATTCGGTACAACTGTACAATGCTTCATTTTAATTACTCTTTGCACTGATACTGTTCCCCCAAGACCATGATTAATTAATAATCACCTCCATCATTGCTCGGGCTGTGGTGCGAGCCAGCGATTTCCATAAATTCTATTATGCTCTTTAGCCAGCTTTACATTTGCACCTTCTCGTGTACAACATCGATCTCAGACGCACTCAAATGAGCCCCCGCCTTGAAGCCAAAGAGGAGGGGAAGCCCGTGTCAGGTCCCCAGAGAGGGGCAAGGAGGAGGCAGGCGGGTGGCTTGGGGCAGGTGACACCTACCTAGAGGCGGAAAAGCCAAGGGGCCGAGCCAGCCCTGGAGGTAAGACCAGACGCGTGGAGTCGAGCAGGAGGAGACCGAGAAGTCACCCCCACCGCCCCCGGCCCCAGCTCCACGAGCGTCGAGGTTAAGAACTCTGGGGTCAGAATGCCGGGTCCAACCGCAGTCAGCTGTGCAAACTTAGGAATTCTAGGTCACCTCTCTGCCTCAGTTTCCTCTTCTACAAAACGGGATTCATAATTGTACCAAAACGCCACGGGGGGTGAATGGAGATAAAGCCCATAAAATACTCAGGACAGTGCGTGGTACCACCCGAGCCCTTGAGCTCATGGTCACTTTTGTGTATTGTCATTAACATCGTTAACAGAGAGAGATGCAGAGAACATGCAGGACCCAAGCTGAGAAAGTCCCACTCTTCTAGATCAGGGGCGAGCAAGCTACAGCTGGTGCCCGATAGGCCTGCGGCCTGTTTTTGTAAACAGTTGATTAGAACACAGCCACACCCATGTGCTTACTTATTGTCTTTGGCCGCTTTGGAGCCGCTGCCTCAGGCCTGGATAGTTACAAAGAGACCATCTGGCCCACAAAGCCCAAATATTTACTATCCAGCCCATTGCAGGAAAGGTTTGCTGACTCCGTTCTAGAAAATACCTTTCCTGTGGACCCAATGCATCCCTGCAAAGTACTTCACACCGCTCAGAGCATGTAACCTCCACAGCAGCCCTGCAGGTGGGCCAGGTGAGGTCACGATTCCCATTTTACAGACCAGGAAGCAGGCCAGGAGGGCCGGGCGCATCACCCAAGCTCGCAGAGGGGGTCAGAGCTCCGCACTGCAGCTGGGGTCCCAGGGCCCCACCCCTCAGGCTGGAGCCCCGTCCTTTCTCTCCCTTCTCCAAGGAGGTAGGAGGCAGCCAGCACACGCGTAAACGCCCCAATACCCACGGGCTTTCTGTGTCTGGGAGAACAAACCCATCCATCCTGGAGGCCCTGGGAACCAAGGGAGGCTGCAGGCTGGAGGTGGGGGAGGAAATCTGGAGCTCACACAGTCCACTGGGCTGGAGGAGGCTGGGGAAGGAGGCGCCAGAGAACATGGGGGCGGGGGAAGGTCTGATTATGGAAATGTTTGCTTTGCCAAGGTGGTTCCCAACCACACTGGGGTCATGACCCCCTGCAGGCTCTGAAAATGGCCCCAGGGCCTCTCCCTGGCTGATTGTCCCTGGCGCACACACTGACACTCAGAACTGGACGCCCAAGTTCATGGGACCATGGATCCCAGGAGTCCAAAATAAAACCCGTGGGCTCTCCAAGCATTTGGGCAGCTCTAAGGTCCCAAGGTAAGCGTGCAGATGAGCCAGCCGGTAGACCGACCGAGGCAGAGGGGCGGGGCCTGGGAGGGGTCCGGGAAGCTCTAAGACAAGTTGGACAGAATGCGGGCTTTGCACAAGTGATCCAACCTCTCTGAGCTTCAGCAAGGAGAAAATGATCTATTTCACAGGTGTTCAAAAAGATGTATAAAGTGCTTAGCACAGTGCCTGCCATCTACGATCCCAGCTAAGTGCTATAAGGTATTATTTCTCCCTTGGATTACAGGGCTGGTGCTTAGCTGGGAGGAAGGCTGGGGGCTTGGGCCAGGGCCTGAGGCCTCAGTAGAAATCCTGTCACAGAGAGCTAACTAACCCCCTTTCCTGAATGTGCTTTGTCTCATCACAATCCTGCCAGGTGGGTGTCACTGTCGCCCCCATTTTAGGATCATAGACACAGAGGCTCAAAGAGGGGCTGAGCTATAGAAAGCTGCACGGGATGGTGCTGCAGGGCAGAATCCGGGTCTGCAGGAACAGAGTTGAAGAGCGTGGGGTCACCATACCCAAGTTCAGTGGGGGAGGCTTACAGAGGCTGGGGGGCTGGAAACGGGGTTGGGGACAGAGACTAAAATATCAGACAAGGTAAAGACCACTGTTTATAACTTCACAGGGAGGCTCAGCTCCCCTCGGCTGGTTGGCTCCCCCCCTCCTCTGCACCCTCAGGCTATCTCCTGGCCCCCAGGGGAAATCACAGCAGGTGCCTTCAACCTGCATTGGGAGCGGACAAAGCTTCCCCCTTGTCAGCTCTGGAGGAATTAAATGCCAGCAGGGGGGCACGGACTGTCTGTGGGCCGGGTGGGCAGGGCCAGGGCAAGGAGCCACTGGCAGCTCCTCCCCGTGACATTTCCCGGCCTGCCCGCCCCTTCCAGCCACCGCTCAAGACTCGCTAAATGAAAGATGCTTCACACGCTCTGAACTCCGGCCTGGTATTTTCCAGCTCCTCTCGGAAATGCCAAGTCTTTAAAATGATTTACTGTCACGCAGTCAGAGAAGGAGATGGGCAACTTGGAAATGGTCTGAGGGAAGACTTGTGCTGGGCTCAGGCAGGGCACTGGGGTCCCGGTCCCGGGCAGAGGTGGCACTGTGGGCCAGCCACGCGGCTGCTCGGGGCCTCCGTCTCCACCGCCCTCAAATGCAGGTGGCACAAACGTGTTTCTGAAAGGGCTCCGTAAGAGTGTGAGTGGTGAGGGCCACTCACTGGGCCAGCGGCCAGGAAACAGGAGGTACACCCGTGTGGGCCAGTCAGCCACAGGAGGGAGAAGGGGCCCCTTTCTACGGGGCGGGCGGTGACGAATCTGCTCCCTGTAGGGTTTTGTCACTGAGCCTCAAAAATTCCAACAGGTGAGGGGTAGACAGGGTGGGGGTCCCCGAAGCTATGTGGCCCAGAGATCCTCATGAGCTGGAAACCCAGCATGGAGAAGAAGCCATAGTCAAGGCAGTTGTGAGGACAGTAACTGCAGCCAATCTGTTCAGCATCTGCTCTGTGCCACGCTCTGTCCTGAGTGCTTCACCCACACCATCACCCACCTCATCCTGCAACAACCCTAGGAAAATCTCCAGGGTACAGAGACAGAGCTGAGGCACAGAGACATTCAGTAGCTTGTCTAAGGTCACACAGCTAAAAAGTGGTTAAGCTTCAAAGCCACTTTTGCATGGCTCGTAAGGGTCCCAGGGTCGTGGCTCGGGTCACCGACCCCCTCACGCTGGCCTCTGACCGCTCCGTCGGAGACCTGCCGAGGAAGGAGGTACAGGGGGCTGAGAGTCGGGTCTCAGAGTTCCCCGAGAACAAGCCGGTGATCGCTCAGGCCAAGCAGGCCTGCTCAGGGCACTGGACAATCAGACTTCCTCTGCAGTTTTGAGGGGCTGGATGAGAAGGGACCATCATGGTCTTCTTATACCAAAATATCCGACACTGGATGGAGCCCCTTCGAGGAGTGAGGGAGCTGGTCCCAAGGACTTCGTGCCACCCTCACCATGATGGTCACCAGATGGTGACATCTGCCAGGAGAGGAAACGGACACTTGGGGACATCTAGGACCATGCGTGAAGCCACACAGCTGGGAGAGGCAGAGACAACTCCACAGGCACGTACGTCAAACTACAGCCCGTGTCCCATCCCTATTCCTTTTAGCGCTGTTTCCAAGTGGTGGTGGTGACCTCGGGACTTGGGATAAAGCTAACTGTCCACTGAGAATAAAGTGGTAGGTCTGTTACTGGCCCTCCTGGAGCTGCCTTCCTTTGTACGTGGGATTACATTCCTGAATGCAAGGGCTTGCTTCGTGTCTGCCCCCTCTCTAGGCTGGGAGCTCTGGGAATGCGGGGGCTCGTCTGTCTCAGCCCCAGTGGATCCCAGCGCAGGGTTCTGCGCCTGGCACCCAGCGGGCCCACCACAATCAGCTGCTGAATAAATGAATGAGCGCTCAAGGCAGCCTGCCTCATTTCTGGTCCGCTGTGATTGCTACAAAGAGATCGTCTACACAGCCCTCCTGGAGGGCTTCCCCCGCCGCACTCCGTGCTGCCTGGACGTGGTCACTCCCTCTGACCCAGGATAACCCTGCCCGGATCTCGTCCCCAAGCGGTCTTCCTCCACCAGTCACTGGGATTTGCCTCTGCCCACGTCCTGGGCTAGATGCTTTGCGTCCAGTTTCACACGGTCTTCTAAACAACACGGAGGTAAGGACTCCTAATGCCCATTTTACAGTCCAGGAAACTGAGAATCAGAACGTTAATCCTCTCACCCGAAGGCACACAGCTAATCGTGATGCAGCCAGGACGCCTGGCCCCGGCCTCGGCTTCCCCCGCCTGTAAAATGGGAACGGTAACTGCCACCCACAGCTTACAAGGACAATGGTGACGGAGAGTCCTTCGAAATTATCCGTTGGCACTAAGTGTTTCAACGGTCATCTGAATAGCAGGATGGATTTCTGCTCTCTGGTTCCTCTGAATCAGCCCCACGGATGGGACTTCTTCACAGCCGCTGTGATGCCGGGAGAGCCGAGTCCCAGGGGGCCCACGACACGAAGAGGAGTTTGGAGGGCTGATTATGATCTACCCAGCCTCCTCTGCCCTGGCACCTCCCTGAGCCCTTTCCGCACGGGGTCTCATCTCCGCTTCACAGCATCCCTGTGACGGGGCATGCTTCGTACCCCATTTTGCAGATGAGCCAGTCAAGGCTCAGCAAGGTTCTCTAGCTTGCCCAAGGTCACACAGCCCGAGGCAGAGACCCTCATGTCTTGCATCAGAAAGCCCACGCAGGTCCTGCTGACCGTGCCGACCGCCCACGGAGAACCTCCTACACGCCAGGGCCTCTGCCTCTCAATCCCCCTGTAAGAACGAGCCCGTCAGGCCCATTTTCCCCCCAAGGAAACTGAGGCTCAGAGAGGAGAAGCACTGAGGCCGGGTTTGTGCGGACTGGAAACGGGTTCTGCCCGACTCCCACACCCGGGCCTTCGCTCTGCAGCTCTGCTGACCCCATGATGATCCCCAGGGGCAGTGGGGGGAGGCCCTGGCTGGGGGAGGTGCAGGGGAACACTCACCTCCTTGATGAAGTTCATGAAGCGGCCGCCAAAGCGCCAGGCCTTGTGCCGATGGCACTGCAGGGAGTTCACGGTCATCTGGGGTGCCCGCTGGTAGCACACAGACACGATGTGGACGGCATCATACAGCAAGGCCGCGTCAGTCTGCAGGGGAGGGCCCAGGGCCTGCCTGAGAGCAGATCCCAAGCCCCAAGAGTCCTCGGCCCAATCTGCTCTGTCCCTTTTCCCCTCCCTCGCCAGACACGAGGGGTCCGGGTGAGGGAAAGGCCTACGGTGACCCCGTCCACGCCCCCAGCGAAGGCCAGATTTGGGTGTCCCTGCTGTTCCACAGACACTCAACTTCCACCCTCTGCAGCTCAGACCTTCTCCCTCTAGGCCCTCTCACCCCATCCCACCGCTCCTGCTGCTCTCCTAGGCCCTGCCCACACCTTCTCCCTTCCCGCTCCCCAGCCTTCGGCTGGTCACAGCCAAGGGTCCTCATCCCCGTGCTCCAAAACAATCCGTTTACAAGCCTCCACTACCACCTTTGGTGTGGGACTGTGTCTGATTCCTTTGTGTTCCCAGAACCTAGTCTAAGGTCTGAGGAAGGGAAGTGGTGGGAGGGGAGAAGAGATAGGGAGGATGGAGGGAAGGGAAGAAGGATGGGAGGAAGGAAGAAAAGATAGAAGAGGGAAAGGAGAGAGAAGGACAGGGAAAGGGGAGACCCCGGATCTGACCCGCCTGGCTGGAATACCATCATCACTCCGTCCAACAGGCCGGACTCTGCCCGGGGAGCCGCCTGCAGCCTCTCCATGGACCACTTCTCCACGATGGCCGAGACATGGGGGTTGTCCACGTTGAGGATCCGGAACCCTGTCAGGTTCACCCCTGAGTAGCGGTAGGGCTCCAGGTCTAACGCATATAGATCCTTGACGGAGAGAGGTTCGAGTAAATAACGGTGTGGCTGCTGTAAGCTCCACCCCCTGCCCCCCCCCCCCACCATCCCACACTCAGAGCCCCACCGCCCAAAGCTGCATCTCCCAGCAGAGCCCTGCTCTGCAGGGGGGAGGCTCAACGGTGACGGTGACGGTGACGGAGCACCTGCAGGAGCACTGATGTGGAATTGACGGGAACACCCTCTGCCTGCTGGCCGACCTCACATACTCAGGGCCGGACCTCTGGCAGGTGGCTCAACCAATTTCTTCATCTACGGAATGGGGACTGTGGCTCTTTTATAGGACCCGGTGCAACAGGTCACATAAAGGCCCAGCCCAGAACATCACAGGAGCTTGGTAAAGGCCATCATGGTCATTCCCAACGATGGGGGAGCCCACTTTGGGAGCACAAAGAGCACTGGGTCTGGGCATCTCCAAGTTACCCAGAGGGAAGCCCAAGAGAATTATTTTATCTGCCCCCAAAAGACTAGTTGAAAACAGTCCTTTCTAGAGGTGCCTGGGTGACTCAGTCGGTTAAGCGTCCGACTTCGGCTCAGGTCACGATCTCGCGGTCCGTGAGTTCAAGCCCCGCGTCAGGCTCTGTGCTGACAGCTCAGAGCCTGGAGCCTGCTTCAGATTCTGTGCCTCCCTCTCTCTCTGCCCCGCCCCTGCTCATACTCTGTCTCTCTCACTCTCAAAAATGAATAAATGTTAATTAAAAAAATAATAAAAAATAGACTAGTCCTCTCTAGCTTTTGCACAGTGAAGAAAACCATCAACAAAATGAAAACACTGAGCCGGAGAAGTACTTGCAAACTATATATCTGACAAGGCATTGATACCCGAGATATATAAAGAACTCCTACAACTCAGTAACAATACCACCACCAAAAGCCAAAACCAGATTAAAAAATGGGCAGTGAAAAAAAAAAAAAAGGGGCGCCTGGGTGGCTCCGTCGGTTGAGCGTCCGACTTCAGCTCAGGTCACGATCGTGGTCCGTGAGTTCGAGCCCCGCGTCGGGCTCTGGGCTGATGGCTCAGAGTCTGGAGCCTGCTTCCGATTCTGTGTCTCCCTCTCTCTCTGCCCCTCCCCCCATGCATGCTCTGTCTCTCTCTGTCTCAAAAATAAACAAACGTTAAAAAATAAAATGGGCAGTGAACCTGAAAACACATTTTTCTAAAGAAGACATCCAGATGGCCAACAGACACATGCAAAGGTGCTCAGCATCACTCATCATCAGGGAAATGCAAATCAAAACCACCACAAGCCCTCACCTGGCACCTGTCAGAATGGCCAGAACCAAAAAGATAAGGAACCACAAGTGTTGGCGAGGACGCAGAGAGAAAGGAACCCTCGTGCACTGTTGGTGGGAATGCAAACAGGTGCAGCCACTGTGGAAAACAGTATGGAGTCTCCTCAAAAAATTACAACTAGGACCACTCTATGATCCAGGGGTTCCACTTCTGGGCATTTATCTGAAGCAAACAAAAAAATCTAATTTGAAAACACACGTGCCCTCCTGTGTTCACTCCAGCATGACTTATAGTAGCCACGATGTGGAAGCAACCTACGTGTCCATCGACAGCTGAACAATAAGGAACATGTGGTGTGTACACACAGAGGAATGTAAGTCAGCCATAAAAACAAACAAACAAACAAAAAAGACACATTTGTAACAATGTGTCTGGACCTAGAGGGCATTATGCTAAGTGAAGCAAGTCAAACAGAGAAAGACAAATACCGTATGATGTCACTTACGTGTGGAATCTAAAAAGCAAAACAAAACAAACTCACAGACACAGAGAACAAACTGGTGGATGCCAGAAGGGGAGAGGGGTGGGGGTGGGGGGACAGGCAAAATAGGTCAAGAGGATTGAGAGGTACGAACTTGCAGCTATAAAATAAGTCACGGGGACGTAATGCGCAGCACGGAGAATGCAGTCAGTTATACAGTCATGACTTTGTATGGTGACAGACGGCAACCAAACCTACTGTGGGGACCGTTTTGTAACGTATAAAAATATTGAATTGCTATCTTGTACCCCTGAAATGAACATAATATTGTAGGTCAGTTATAATTCAATAAAAAAGAAGAGTCTTTCTGCTTGGGACTCAAGAAATACCGCTGTCTTCTTCTCACAAGCCAGGCCTCTCACCCTTTGCCTCCTAGGAGCAGCTGGCCGACAGTCAGCCCGTCTGTCCGTGGCCAGGCCACATCCGGTCTGGTGCAACGGGTAGGCCCTGGCCAAAGGGCCAGGAAGACAAGCCTCAATGCCTGGAGCGGCCCAGCTCCGGCCCCTCCCTGCACTCCAGCTCTGTGGCAAGGTGGGCCGGTGAGGCGAGGAGGCAGAGGGGTTGGGGGGAGGGGAAGGGGGGGCAAGCCAGGCATTAAGAAAAAGTGGCAGGTGGCAGGGGCAGGGAGGTGGCAGGTGGTAGCTGGAGGAGCGGAGCAGAGTTCCGTCCTGTTAAGCAAAACTCCCCAAACTTGGAAATAAGGCAGAAGGGAATGTCGTAGGGAATGTCGTAGGGAAGCATCGCTGACCAGGCCCGTCCTGGATTCTGTGATGCTCTGGGAGAACGCACCTGGGCCTGACTTCACTCTCAGCTACTGATTAAAGGCCCAGACTCAAGGTTAACTTGGAGATCTTTGCCAACTGGAAAGATAAACCCCAATGTTGTGGTTTATTGCCCTGTAGGACATTAATTCACTGAGCAGTCTTACTCTGTGTTTTCCCCTCCAAATAAAAACTCAATCCCTCAAAAGCTCTTGGAGACAGTGTTGCCATCCTACTGGTTCCCTTGTTAGTGAACGGAATCCGTCGTTGATACGTGCTTATCCTATATTTGCATGAGTCATTTTTTTACTTTTTGAAAATGTAACACACTATGATCCTCTGGATTGGCCCCTTCCTACTAGTGGAGAAACTGCGTCCTAAGGTCCTCCTGGCCAACTGCCTATCCTTTTCCATGCTCTGCCCTCATCAAGCTGCCTTCTGTCCCAGACCCCGGTCCATCCTCTCTCCTGGGTCCCTCGACTCAGACCCTCCATCCTGTGCTGGGAGAGCGGCAGGGCACCCCGTGGGCTGTACTCTTCTCTGCATGGCCACAGCCGTCGGGAATAACACCCCAGCCCGTCACAGTCCAAGCTTCGGTTAACTCAGTGGCGGCTCGAGGAACAATGAGCCCACGGAGCAGGTTATCCACATGGTGCTGGCGGCCTCCTGTCTCCCACATGTCCCTAATTGATGCTAAACTCCTGCCGCTCCCGCTGCACCCCCAGAATGGGCTTCTTCTGGGGTGCACTCTGTTGGTTTCCCCTCTGAAGGCTTAAGGGGTAGGGAGCAGCGGGGAGGTTTGGCACAGACTCGAACCGACAAGAAAAGTCAGTCCTAGCCTTGCCCAAACAAATAGGGTGCTGATTCTCCGCCAGGACTTGGGACGGGGAAGGGGTCGGGTGGGAGCACGAAGCTGGGTCTTCAGCAGACGAGGGGGTCTCGCTGGGCCGGCCAGAGGGTGCCTGCCCCAGTCTCACTGGGGAGCCCAGGGTGGGCACCGCGCTCAGCCCTGATGTGGAAGACATTTTCCCATCTCAGTAACCCCCTGCGAAGTAGCTGTTTAATCGTCTTCTCCTTTTACAGATGAGGAAGCAGGGTCAGGGGCATCAGGCGACTCGCCTGCGGTCACGAAGTTCCTACAGGGCGGAGCAGAATTCGGACCCGGGGCCGCTTCAGTGGTGTGTCGGAGCTGACTCCCACGGGCCCATGGGAGCTAACTGTTCGCACTTCCTCCTGTCCCTGTGTGCGTCCAGTGACATCACATTGGTAGCTTAATACCAGCCACAGTGGAAGTATTCACACCACGGAAATCAGAGGCCCTACAAGTCCAGGGGCATCCCCCCTCCCCTCTGAGAGCTGGTTGTACATTTTTGTCTGTCTTATTCAAAAATTCCCGGGCTGTACTGTCCCCAGTGGTTGCCAAACACACAATATGCATCAGGATGGATTCTGGAGCTTTTGGGGGGGGGGTACGTATAAGCCATGGACAGTCTGGGGCGTGGCCCCTGGTTGTCGGGAGATGAGGGGCAGACAGGAGTCCGGTCCTTCCCGCCTTACCCATCTTGGCAATAGAGAAACAATCACGACGAGCTGATAGCTATGAGCACCTGTCAGTCTTACACCTCAGGCACCACTTAATTCGCATCTCCACCTCACACAAGGAGGGTGTTGTTGGCACCCCATTTTAGAGGAAGGAACTGAGGCACAGAGAGGTTAGGTTTCACCGCTGGGGAGCGGTGCAGTCAAACCCAGGAAGTCTAGCTCCCGAGCCCTCCCTCTGACCTGTGACCAGCCCTCGGTCCACACAGCACACAGAGGGGTCTTTCTGATGGATCAATCCACCCCCCTCACTCCTGTGTTTACGGATCCTTGCTACCCTCTCAGAAGAAAGTGCAATTCTTTAGTTTACAAAGCTCTCCACCCCGCCAGCCCCACTTTTCTTCCCACCCCCTCCCATGTTTGTTTCAGGAGCCAAACCACTTTCGCTCCCCTTTTCCTTTCCTCGCTGGCCCCCATCACACATCTCCTCCTCCCTGTGCCGGCATTTGTGCATGTTCTTATCCTCTGGCTGGAACGTCTCTCTTCTCAACCCTCTTGGGTGGGCTATTCTCTGAGATCCAACTCAAGGGGCACCTCTTCCAGGAAGCCTCCCCTGACTACTCCTTTACACATGCACAACAGAGTGGGTCAGGGGTGCTTCCGCTCTTACCCTGGGACCTCTCGGCTTTCACCCCTCTGATGACAACTATCAGTGTCTATGTCTGTCTCCCCCGTGCACCTGTCACCCGAAGTGGAAAGAAGGGTTGGCCAGCTGAGCCGCTCTCTGGACACCCAAACAGCACTGGGAAGAGCCTGGGATCAAGACTAGTGTTTCACATCCACCTCTCAGGGGGAGCTCTCAATGACGTTGGAGGTTAGGAGCAGTTTGGCAAATTGCCTGGGGAGGAGGGACAGACCCTTAAGGAGACTGCTTCAGTATCAAGAGATCTTCCCCAAGTCGCCTCTGAAGAAGGCAGGTAAGGGAAGATGAAGCACTTTTGTTTTGCAGAGTGGAGAACGGGGAGTTCGGGGCCAGAGCTGAACTGCTGGGGCCCCGGGAGAGAAGCTGAGCTCTGCCCCCAGGGGGCGCCCTCCTCCCGCCGCCCCTGCACAGGCTGGTGGGGGCAAGGTACAGCCTCCTCTCTGATGCGGCGCTAACCTAATATCAAAGGCCTGAAGGATTGCCAAAGCATCAGCCTAGGGCCTCCGTGACTCAGGGGGAAGGGGGCATCTCTGGCCCTGTGGGGGCCTGGATGCTGGTGGCATCGGGCCTTCCAAGCCTACAAGACGTAGCATGTGGTCTGCTGACACGCTGAGCCTGGGAGGGAGCAAGCTGGGGTCACTGCTGGGGTCACCTCCCTCCCTGTCACCCTGAGCCCGGGGTACAAAGTGTGGTAGGACCCGTGGCACCAAATGTCCCTGCTCCTGTGACACGAGGGCAGTGACGACGGGGCGCTGCTGAAGAGGCCTCTTTGTCCGGCTCCGATTTTTGGTCCAAACTGCCCCGCGCCGAGACCCCAGGTGCCACGCACGGCGAACCGAGCGCAACCTTGCCGCTTGGCAAAAAGTTGCTGTTCTCGATGCCAAATGTTGACACGCCGAATTCAGTGTCGACGAGGGACCTTTTAGAAACATTCAGCATAACATAATAGACTAATTCATTAGCACCCCATGGGTCTGACTGGGTAGAAGCTGAAGCTCGGAAAACATTGCCTTAAGGAATGACAGATGAAAATATCTTTCCCATGATATAACTGTTATTGCCGGGAAGTGGCATTAATTGTGATTGCTTATCTATTAATTTATTATAATTCTTCTTCCACCTCCAGGCTTTTACCTACACATGACATGTACCAGGGGCTCAGCTGGGGCTGATTAACGCGGGGTTATCTGGGAATGGCTCAAAGCTGGCTGGCACAGATACTGGCCGCTGGGGTAATTAAAATGTCTTCTGCGTGAAAGAAGCGAGTTTGGAGAATGTTTTAGAGGCGAGGAGTTGGTGACGTGGGTTTGCTAAGGGGAAGGAGAGAAATGGCAAATGCCACTGCCCTCCCCGATACAGCCTCGACTGACCAATGGGCAGCAAAGAGGCGGAATCACGAGGCCGACCCTGAAGCCAGCGGGGCCGGGAGGAGGCTCCTGGGGCTGGAGCCGGAGCTGAAGCAGGACGTGGGCTGGAGCGGAGGGACCCAAGGGACACGGCTGATGCCCTGGCAGGCAGGCGGCCGGGGGCAGTCGGGAGACACGCTGGTTAGAGCCCCTGATACACGCGCGCGCACCTACTCGGCTGCAAATTGCAGAACTCTTTGTGCGGCAGGGTACCTCCCTGGAAAGATCCACTCTCCCTGCTCCTCAGAGAGGCCCGGGGGGCACGGGCAGTGGGCTGGAGAGACCGTGCACCAGACCGGAAGTCAGGAGCCACGGCCTCCACCACTGATCCACTGTGAGACTCTGGGCAAGCCACTCAACCTCTCCGGTCCCAGGGTTGCCCATCCATCGACTGGGAGCAAAAACTCTGCCGTGGAAAGAGGAAAACCAGCGATGTGGAGAAAGGGCTTTGGAACCTGTGAGGTGTGGGCAAGGCTGGGATTTGTGGAGGCTCCATTTCCCCTCGTTAGTGTCGACCACCGTGCCTGGACCATGGCTGCCGTGTGCGGCCAGGGGAGGCCAGCCATGACGTTGTGCGGGTTTTCAGGGCGACAGGTCTCCACAGGGACCTTTGGAGCTAGACAGCCCCCAGCTGGTAAAGATCCAGGCTCCGCTCCCTTTCTCGCGAGTGGCCGCTCTGAGCCTTGGTTTCTACTCTCCTGTAAAATCGGGACATCGTTCCTCCCTTGGAGAGTTGTTCTGAATTTTGCATGAGATGGGCGATGCTGAATACAGAGAAAACACGAGCAATTTAACACTTCCGTAGTACTTAATTAAACATCAGGCACTCAACATACTTAATGCTCTGCGTAACAATGCCATGAGGTGATGCGGTTGCTGTGGCCGTTTTGTGGACGGGAAAATGAGGCACAGAGAGGTGAAGTAACTTGCCCAGGGAAGCGGAAGAATCTCGACTTCTAAGTCAGGCAGGCTGGCCCCAGGGTCCACGGTCTTCACCGTGGCTATGACAAGGGTCTTGGTAACTTGACTGATTACTTTCTACGTTGTACTGTCGTTATTCATTCATTCAGGCATTAATGGCCACCTCCTGCCTGGCCAGGCACTATCTGGGCACCGGAGATGTACAGGTGAACGGGTCGCAGTGCTTGATCCTTACATGCATGAAGGGAGCCTGCCAGCTGGTGGCCTTTGTGTTGGGGCCACCTCTGCACACTGTCTCCCACCCAAGTGCCCTGCTCAGTCCGTGGGGCTTTGAGAGCATCTGTACGTGGCTGCTGGACAAGGGAGTAAACGGATGCTTGAATTAAGGAAATGAAAAAGAGAAGTGGACACTGTCTGGGGCCAGAGGAAACCGCAGGGCACTCCCTGCCCTGAGCCTCCCTCTAAGACCTCTAGCCTTGCCCCCAGGAGGGCAATGGCATTAACGTAAGGAAACTGGGGTCACTAGGGAGGTGCCGTCTCCAGAGTGTTGCCTGAAAGGTGGAGTCAGGCCAGAGGGCAAAGGGCCCGGACGTTGGTCTCCGCACCCCAGGAGCCCAGGAAGGGGTGCACGGGGCTGCCATGCCAGGGGACAGGGCCTTGGGCCCCTGGAATGTGCCCACCACACCTTCCCAGCCTTCCTCCTCTGCCTCGCTCCGGGCTCCAAACAGAGGTGAAAACATGGGAGACCTGATGGCCTCATCCTCCAGCCTGCAATGACTTTCCAGCATATAGCATGGCATGGAAAAGTCAGCTTGGGTGGGCAGAAATCCAGCAGGGACTTGCGGGAAAAGGTGCCTGATCTCGGTCTCCAGTTTCCAGGATCCCATTCTCCCAGCGTGACTCATGGCACGTCCCCAGGTCTGAGCTCTGGATCAAGAGAATGTGCAGGGTGGCCCCTGAGCTCTGCCACGGGCACAGGGTATGTGGGGGTGCAGGGAGGGGAATAAGAAATGGCGTGCTGGCAAACGCTTAATAACCAGCTCTCAGGGGAGGGGAGGCTAAAAACCGTCATTTGTATTATTTGCCACCTCCTGTGGCACGAATATTCCTTCCACCATGGCTGACTTCAAGCCACCTACGTGCTATCGCTGAACGTGGATTTGCGAAGAGATGAACACAATGGGGTCTGGCAATCAGCCAGAGCGAGCCAGCCCCAAGCAATCCGGGGAAGCGCTAACGTGCCTCTTGCCTTTTGCTTATGCTGTTCTCTCGTGTGGAATCCCCTTCCCCTCTCTCCTTGGTGAACTCCTACTGATCCTTCCAGAACAACGTAAGCATCTGCTTTCTTGCCTCGAATTTCCCACCTTCCACCGGCCCCTCCGTACCTGGTGTCTCCTTGCACTGTGCCCCACGGCCATCTGTCCAGGCCTGTGATGGCACGAGCCTGTCGAAGGACCTAGACACGGAGGTGCAGACCGCACAGGAGAGGAGCTCCTTGAGGCCAGGGCCTCAGTGCCAGTCGTCAGGAGATACTCAGCGGAGCCCAGGTGCTGGGTAAGGAATGTTATCTGGGTCCCGGATGGATGAAGGAACACAGAAGCCTGCTGGGCTGAGGCAGATGTGGCAGAAGCTCGTTTCAGTGACAGAACGGTTAGCCGTGCTGTCACTTGCCCCAGAACAAGGCTGGATGGAACAGTCCCCCCAGGGCCCCCGGGAGGTGCAAGGGTGTCTGGCTCCACGCAGGGCGGCTGGGTGCTGGTGCCCCTTTGGCACGGGGATCTCTTCATTCTGCTGATTTCAGGCCACAACTAATTATCCTAATGGGTTTAAATGGCCCTAAATGTTCTCAGAGTTTGGACAGGACCCATCTGGAGCCTGCAGGTGGGCTGGGCCGGCTGACAGTGAGTGGGGAGACTTCGGCGGGGATGCTGCAGAAATCCAAAGTAGCAATGCCTGTTGTTGTGTGAGGCCTGAGACATTCGAGGCGGAGCGTGTGGGCTGGGAGGCCGGGGTCACCATAGTAAGAACAGCTAATACTTCCACAGCTCTTTGCACGAACCAGGCAGCGCTCTCGGCGTTTTACTTAATCAGCACATTTAGTCCTCAAAACCATCCTAGGGGGTAGAGGCCATGATCGTGCCCATTTCGCAGATGAAGAAACCGAGGCAAGGCCGTGGCTGGGAATCAGAGGGGCTTGTGGTCGCACGGGCAGGTCTAGACTCACTGCCCTCGGTCACAACACGATGTCACTTCTCAAAGTGGGCGGGCCACAAACATATCCCTGTGCCCCTGCCTGGGCCCACACCTAGAGCCTCAGGAAGCAAGGCCAGGCTAGCTGCAGCAACTGTCCCCACCAGGCTGACCTTGCTCCGAGGGGGTCCCACCCCGACCCGTGCCATGACCCAGCGGTACGTTACCAGAGTGGTGAAGATAAAGTGGTAGTATTCCGTCATCATGCCCATGGCCATGGCCTGCGGGAAAGCAGAACATTAGCAACTTGCAGGGAGTGCCCGAGAAGCAGCCTCCCCACTTCCACTCCAGTGGTGAGGACTGGACGGAGTGGTGGTGGGGGGTTGGGGGTGGGGGTTGGGAGGGTCTGGCTCCTCGCAGGGAGGGGGCTGTTCTCTGAGACCACCTCCCCAAAGCGACAACGACCGGCTGGTAGACAGCGGAGGGTTTCACACGGGAGTGTCCGGGAAAGTCACCTGGGACAGATTAAAACGCAGAATCGTGAGCCATACTCTGCAAAGATTCCGAATTCCGCAGGGCTGGGCTGGGCCCGGTAGTCTGGCTTTTCAGTAAGCGTCTCCGGGCCTGCCACACTTAAGAGAAATGCCGCCGGGATCAGCCCCAGACCGCCTCTGCCAGTGCCCTGACTCCACCCGGCGGAGCTCACCGTCCTGGCTCCAGAGAGAGGTGTGGGAAAGCCCAGCCCCCACCAGCCTCCAGCCAGGCCTGAGGAGGAGAGGCTGTGGTCAGGCTGAGAGCCTCCCAGGGGGGCCGAGACAGCCAGGCTTCCCTCGTCCAGCTGACCACGAAGCAGCCCGCACGGCTGGAATTATTACCATGTACCATCATGAAGCCTGCATTGTACACATTTATGTATTTTATTAGAAACCTATCATCTATAATAATTACCATAATGCATTTTCTGCAAAGATCTTCTGGGCCCACAAAGTGCTCTGGAGGAATAAATGTCACGGGCTCAAGTCCACTCGGAAAATGTCACTCATTCTCTCGCCCTCTTAGAGATTCACAGCCTGCTTCAGCAGGTTCAAGGCTCAGAAAAGGCTTCAGTAAATGGATGTATTTACCTTTGTGGGGTGCAGTGTATAGCTGCTGAGCACAAAATCTCCACTTTTAATTCTGGATGTTTTCAAGTTAGGCAGAGTAAATGGGAGTAAATTTCGCGGGGAGTAAATTACATGGGGAGTAAATTTCGACCTTCTGGCTGGATGACCTTGGGTCCATTCCTTTCCCCCTGAGCCTCAGTTTCCTCACCTGTAAACTGGGCGTGATAATCCTTGCCACCTCCCAGGGTGGCAGTGAGGGGCTACATGGACACAGCACATAGTAACTCGGCGAACTGGGGTCGTGACTGTCTCTATTACTCCGTGATAGAAGGAAGCGCTGGCAGGTGCCCCGGGAGGAGGGTTAAGGGACTACTGGGGAGTGTGGGTCTCCTCCATTGTGACTTTAAAGATGCCCCACACCGGGTGCCGACTGTGCACCGGACCCTGGGCTAGACTCTTTCCTTGCCTTGCTTCAACAGAATCCTCCGTCACCGGCTGAGGTAGGGATCATTGGCTCCACGGACAGAGGAGGGGACGACCCTGGGGTCCCTCGCTCTTGGGTGCACAACACCCAAGGGCAGAAGCAAGATCCAAACCCCTAAACGAGCTATCTAACCGCTGTGTGAGGGAGCCTGGGGGAGGACAGAGGCGGCCAGGAGGCTTGGGCAGCCCCTTGGCAAGGCCCAACTGGAGGCTGAGACCGGAAACCCCCCACCCCCCCACAGACTTGAAAATGCCCCGTCCCCAGCTCAGCGCCCGTCTCCCTGCACTCCGTGTCTCCCCCCGACCCCCCACCTGCCTCTCGCAGGGTCATGAGTATAGAGCCCCACGGAATGCCTCCTTCTATCACCAGGGACGCTTTCTGGGACCATATAATCGCCTTTTACACAGAGCACTGGCTCAAATTTGAGTGTTTTGGGTTTCCGCTGCAGCACCCTCCAAGGGGGTTGTAGGCGATTTCGTTGTTTATTTCTTAGGCAGCTGGCAGACACTGCTCTTGCTCCCAGCATGCCATGCCAGGCTGCGTCTGGGAAGGAACAGAGGCCCATCCGGGACCGAGAGCCACTTTCCTCCCCCACTGTCACTGCAAAGTGGAGCAGATGGTGCGGGGAACTTCAATAAACCTAGTAATAGGAAGAGTAACACCAAGTGCTGTGGGCTACGGGGAACTCATGACGGAAGAGGCGGTGAGGCACCCCTGGGGCTCTTCCCGCGACCCCGAGGCCTCTCCGTGCCTCCTGAAATGTTCTGTCCTGTGTGGCTTCGGGCCCTGTGCGGCACCCCCTGACCCCCACCTGCAGTGATGGCACCGAAGCTAGCATTCTCACAGCACCCTCCGGGTGCCAGGCTCGGCTCAACCCTGGTCTCATTCCATCCTCCCACCAAGCCAGAGCTTAAAGACCGCACTGCGTCCATTTTGCTGCTGCTCGAACGGGCTCGCAGAGGCCGGTTCCCATCGCCAGAAGGAAGCGGAGCTGGGGTCCAGCTGAACTCTGGCCGGCGTCACGCCCGAGTGTGGGAAAGGGAAGGCGGGGGGACGTGGCAGGCAGATCCCGACCATGCCTTCCATCCCTCCGGCTGGCCCGCGTTCACGCACCTGCTTGAGGATCTGGGCGGCCATGGTGTGGCTGCAGTCGAAGATGATGCGGAATTCACGGCCCCGCTTCATCTCCTTGAGTAGGGGGCGTGAGTCATCGGAGTCAAGGGGGAGCTGGCGGATCTTCAGGCGAATGTTGTACCTCGATGGGGCCATGATGAGCTCCTGCAGTCGGATGAGCCCTGGGAGGCCCCGGGGTGCAAAAGACACATGTGTGCACACAGGTATACACAGCTGCGGGCACCTCGGGTGTCCACACACGCCTGCGGCCACAGGTCTGGAGACACACACAGACGTGGACGCGTGGCCCACAGAGATACGTGCACGTGCACGGACTCGGTTATGTGTCCGGACACAGGCACCGGGCTGTGCACGCACAAACACATGTTTACATGGACATGCGTACTTTGATACGGACACACGCCTGGGCTTGTTCACATATGTAAATAAGGGCGTGTGCAGATACAGAAACACATACAACACGTGCAGATCCAAAAGTAGGCACAGAGAGACAGCAAGTCCCCCCTGACCACACCTCCCCGCTCCCCTCTAAACTAGAAGGGGGTACACAGATTTACGGAGCCCAGACCCGAGGCCACCCCTCTTCATCACCCCACCTGCAACACTGGGAAGCGTGGGACCTGCCTCCAGGATGTGGCACAAGTGGAGGCTCCAGGCTCCTCCGTACCAACTACTGTTGGGACTGTATAAGCCCACGTGGTATTTGTGTCCCCCAACCCAAGGACAGGCTACCTCAGTAAACCCGACCCATTTTTTCCAAGCTCAATGGACTCTCTTCCTCCGTGAAGCCTACGCCTACTGCTCTGTCCAAACAAAACACCCCCTCCTCCAACCCGGTGGCCTCGCCCTCAGCACCTCGTCTCACCCCCCACCCTGGGTCCCCGCAGCCTCGAGCACAGGGCCTGGCGCTTAGGTGGTGCTCCATGCAAATTTCCGTAATTGAACTGACTTACTGTTTTGGTTTTTTTTTTTTCTCCCCACACTGAAAAATCCATCCTCCACCTTGGCATTTTGCGAAACCACTTAATCTGGGGACTTTCAGGGAAAACTGAATGTCACTTCCTGGAGACAAATGGCTTACTTAGGTCTAATTAAGTTCATTTCCGTAGCTATTTCAAGGTCTGTTCTTGCTGACTCCCCTCTGTTTAGCCTGGGAGCAAGCCTGCTTGCTGCCCTCCGTACCTCTCCCCACTGCAGGGAGGGGCTGAGCCAGCAGGGGCCAGGGTCCCAAGTGGGCCATCCCCTCCTGCCCACTAGGCTCCCCGCCCACAGTCAGGGCTTAGCATCTGTGTCCTAATTGTGCTGTCCACCGGCTACAGGTCATTCCCACTCGGGTTCTCCTCTGGGGAGCAACTCCACCTCCATGCTCGCACCACATGACTCAGGAGGGATCTACCCCCAGCTCTAGGGGCACAGCATGCGGCCCCAGCCTGGCCAATCAGCACACACATTCCTCCAGGCAGAGGTACGGGCTTAGAGATGGGTATGTGACACGAGCTGGTCCTATCAGACGACTTCCAGAAATGGTGCCTCAGCCACTGGTAAGAGCTACGCCCCCTTTTCCACTTCACTCCAGAGAGGGAGGAAGTAACTCTGGGCATCACCACACAGAACCTGAGAAGGATTCCAAAACCACAGAAGTCAGGACAAGTAAGTCCTAATGATACCCATTTGAGCCTCTAGATCAAATAGTACCCGAAGCTGAAATTACTCCTGAACTCTCCAGTAAACACAGCCAACAAAATCCACTCCTCCTTTTTTGTTTGTTTGTTTGTTTTTGCTTAAGCTAGTTTTCTCTGGATTAAAGTTTGCAATCAACTATTTCAGTGTCCTTTGTCTGGACAGAGTCCCCCCACACAGACAGCCTACTTTGAGAGCCTTCCAACAGAGCATCTGGGTTTCCAAATGCATTTCTGATACAAATGCCTAGATCTGGTCAGCCTCTCCTTTCCATTCGTGACGGCTGGTCACCAGGAAAGCAGTTTGAATGGTATCCATCGTTCCCCTCTGCTGGAAAGGACAGAGATATATCCTTGTGACCTAAGCCTCCCAAGGAGCTCCCAAACAAGTGTTGCCATGGCCACGGTCATCAGGAACCCCCGGTCTCCTGGAAGGCCTCAGACCCAGGTGCATGGGCTGGCAGAGGGCTCTGGCATCCTGGAATGATCTGGATCAAACAGGGGTCACAGTGCTTCCTAAACTTGATGGGGCACAGGAACAAGGGTATCAGTCGACCCTCGCAGAAAAGGGAGGGGCCTCGAGCCCCTCTGGAACACACACCCAGCCTTACCCTCCCTCCCCAACTAACCCCAGAAATTCTCAGTTTGGGTGAATGCCGCTGCCTGCTCACACCTGTTACCCTGCAAGGCTCCGAGTCTCCACTTTGCGCCCGCTCGCTCAGTGTTCAGAGTCATGCCCAGCTTCGGTAGGCAGGCACGTGGGCTTTGGGGATCCGGGACATGAGGACGGGGACAGCCTGCATGCTGGAGCAGAGGCCACCAGGGTCTACCTGTCAGCCAAGTGCATTGCCCCGTGTAATACACAGTGACCCACATTCTCCAGCAGCAAATGTCAGACCTCCTTCTCATCAGCGTATTCCCAAAGGAGACCAGAGGCTCGTCTCAGCGCCCCCCACAACAGAGGATGAGGCTCTTGGCTTGCCCGAGATGAGCTTTTCTTCCTGGCTGCCTCCCTAATCAATCTCTCTCAAAATATCTGCAGTGAATCATGGTTGTCGGACTCATGCTTTTCACTTACAAAGCACTTCTGCATATTCATTACCCTATTTAACCATCTCCCTGTCCTAGAAGGCACGTAGGATAGAGACTTTTCTTCCCAACGGTACAGACGAAGAAACTGAGGCTCACAGAGGTCACGTGGTCTGCCAAGGTTTCGCAGCTGGCTCCTACAGTGGGGCCCTTCCCTCCACCCCAGGTTTTTCCAAGACCCTTCCTTTCATTCTCGACACCAGTTTGTCTCTGGGTGCAGATCAGGTTGTGAAGGCGACCACCGGTCAAAGGTCACGGGCCAACCCTGTTGGTTCCTGTAATAATCACTCTTGAATATTCTGTAACTGAGGATCTGGCCTCCCGAAATCATGCGCCAAACTAATGGCCGCACTTGTCTATGTTCCTACTCTCCCTCTGTTTCTGAGTACACAAGGCTCCCATTATAACCCCCAACATCTGTGTTTTGCTTCCTGCCCCACAGAGGATGTCTCCGCCTAACAGATCCCACCTGTCGTACTATAGGCTACATTAGGGTAATAAAATAATTAAAGTCTCCGGAGTAAAAAAGGCTCGTGCCCGTGCTTTCCGCTTGCCCCTGCCTCCTGGCGGATCCCGGTGCTTCTCCATGAGGCTCTGTGTGCCACGATGTGCCCCGTCCCGCTTCTAGGCAACTGTAAGAACTCTTCTCTCAATGGCATTGACCTCTCTGCATCATCAGTTGGTCATCCGCATCTATGGGGTCCCCGGGTACATTTAAAAAGTGTTCTCCCTTAGGGAGCCTGGGTGGCTCAGTCGGTTGAGCGCTCAACTTCGGCTCAGGTCATGATCGCATGGTTTGTGAGTTCGAGCCCCGCATCAGGTTCTGTGCTGACAGCTCAGAGCCTGGAGCCTGCTTCGGATTCTCTGTCTCCCTCTCTCTCTGCCCCTCTCCCGCTCATGCTCTGTCTCTCTGTCTCTCTCTCAAAAATAAATAAACATTAGGGGCGCCTGGGTGGCTCAGTCAGTTAGGCGGCCGACTTCAGTTCAGGTCACGATCTCACGGTCCGTGAGTTCGAGCCCCGCGTCGGGCTCTGTGCTGACAGCTCGGAGCCTGCTTTGGATTCTGTGTCTCCCTCTCTCTCTGCCCCTCCCCCATTCATGCTCTGTCTCTCTCTGTCTCAAAAATAAATAAATGTTAAAAAAATAAATAAATAAAAAAAATAAATATTAAAAAAAAAAAAAGAGTTCTCCCTGCAGTAGATTGCATTGGTGACCCTGGTTCTTCACCCCTCCCCAGAGGCACACCTCTGGCCACGTAACTTTGCAGTGACCTCCAACTGTGGGCAGGTGACCTGCCCCACTAATGACACTGGACCCAACCACGTAACCTGTGTTGGCCAACGGGGTATTAGCAGGCATTGGACACCAGCCGCTCAAAATGGAACCGCACGCTGGGTTTGGTCTCTTGCATCTCTGCACCGTCATGACACGTCCGGGCTAGCCTGCTGGTGGAGGAGGGGCCCGCTGCCCCTGTCATCTCCACCAAGGCCGGTTTACATCAACCGACCGCCAAATGACCCGCAGGCACGCGAGTGATCCCGCTGAGACGAGCACGAGCGCCTAGCTAACTCAGCCAACCACTGACCCTGAAGACTCGTGGACTAAACAAATACTGTGTTAAGCCGCTCCGTTTTGGGGCCGGTTTCTTACACAGTGTTATTGTAGAAATACTGTAGAAACTGGTGCACTGTGCCCCCTTCTAGGTGGGCGAAGAGAGCCATGATTTTGTTCAGGGGGCAGTGCGCCAGTCCCAAGAGGTGACTGGTGATTGGTTAAGAGCCAGTCAGTGGCTGGGGCGCCTGGGTGGCTCAGTAGGTTAAGCATCCAATTTCAGCCCGGGTCATGATCTCACAGTTAGTGAGTTTGAGCCCCGCATCAGCACAGAGCCTGATTCAGATCCCTTCTGCTCCTCACCCCCTCTGCCCTCATGCTCCCTCTCTCTTTCTCAAAGGTAAATAAACATTAAAAAAAAAAAAAAGAGCCAGTTAGTGGCAATCTGTTTCCTATTTGAACATGCTTAGGGTAGTAGGCACAGACTCAGCGAGCTGGACAGATGGTCTGTTGGAAGGTTCTGAGACAGATTTTCCTTCTTGGTAAGAGGCATGAGTCACATTAAGAAAAATCCCGTTGGCTCCTACCTCTTTCCTTCTACTTCCTGGGGTATCATCACATGAGGATGTGATGGCAGGAGCTGCGGCAGCCCTCTTGTGACTATGAGAGGGAAAGCCAGGAGAACTGCATGGATACTGACCCAGCGTCCTGACTCTGTTGAGCTGTTAAACCGGCTCATCTCTAGACCTCCTGTCAGTCAGATAACGAACGAAGTGCCTATGGCTTGAGTCAGTTTGAGTTGAGTTGTCTGTTACTCCAGCCAAGACATCGGAAAGCACAAAGCCCCCAGAGCAGATATAGCCAAACCCTGCTCTTAAGTGCTTCCCACTCTGGGGCTTTGATGACCCGCAAGCTGACGTTTTGAAATATCCTGATTCTGGGAGCATACCTCTTACCACCCACTAGTCATCATCAAAGTCAGATCATTATTTGACCGAACCCCTAGTACCCATTGTGTTCTTGACTGAACCAGCTATGCCACGGACTCCCCCACGTTTTGAAATGTTTGTTAAGCTGAATGGAACCAAATTGAAAATCAAGTTGAACTCACCTAGGCTGCTCTGACTGCTCTGTGTCCGTGACACTCCAGCTACACCTTTTCAACATCACTCCGTTCACATTCAGTTCTTCCCTTCCCCCACCGGCCCCAAGCTCTCTTCCAAGCAGCCCCTCGAATCCAGGCCTCCTTTGTTCCTGCCTGGATCAATCTGGCCACCTCTGCTTGCCTTCTTGTTCCGGGCTCTCCCTGCAATCCTCCCTGAGCGTGGCCGTCACAGCCGCCTTCTAAAACTCTGCTTTCATTATGCTACTTCTTTGCGCAACAACGCTCGATGGGGTCTTGGCTGCTTCCAAGATAAAGTCTGAACTCTGAAGCTAGACAGCAGAGACCTGGCACAGCCTGATATGCTCTGTTTATCTGACCTTTTCCTCCCACCCTCCAAACGTGAATCTTCTCCCCCAGCCAGGCCCTGCTCTCGAGAAAGCTGCGGTGCACGTCCCGCCTCCTCATTTTTGCTGGTGCTGCCCCCGCCTCCTGTGATTGCCCTCGCGACTGCTCTCCCCGTCCATCCACCCTCAAGGCCTAGCTCACGTCTCTCTTTCTCTAGTAAGTCAGCACAGATTAGCCAAGGCCACAGGGCCTCCTCTCCCCAGGGGCCTTGGCGCTGACTGTATGTACCTGTCGCCGGATTCTTAGCTCTGATGGCCTGGAATGACCAATGACCTCTGGGTACGGACTCATGCCCCTATGATATGATTAACTCCTCGAAAGAAGATGGGATCACCACATCCTCATTCTTCTTCCTTACCGGTGCCCACTACTCTCTTCCTGCAAAATTTAATTATAACTTATTTCCTCTTGATTTTTCAATTCGATTTAGTTCAGTTCAGTTCAACAAGCACTTAAAAACATTTATGTTGTACCAGGCCCTGTGCTAAGCCCCGGAGGCATGCAAGGCTCCTGTCTGGACAAGGAAGCAGGCTCGAAGCCACACTATCATTCCCAGCAGTGTGCTAAGACCGATCATCTACAGGGCTGCCCAAAACATTGGTGGGGACCCGGAGCCAGGTGCCAGTGCCCCTTAAAGGCAGATGCCTCATGCTGGGGGCACTGAGCCGGGGTGGGGTGCCCTGCCCTCCAGGATCTCCTGTCTGGTACTTTGGGCATAGCAGGTAATCAACAGATGCTCGTAGAATCCCGAGTTAAATAGACAGCTTTTCTGAGGGATTCTCTCCCTATGATTCCCACACCCCATTAGGAGGTAATCAAAAGCTGACATAGAATCACAGGCAGCAGAGAGCTGGAGGGCTCTTCCCAGGCTGGATGCGATAGCTCTCGACTTGGGCAGAGAAGGGCCAGATGGGTTAAGTGACTTGCCAAGGTCACTCTCTCTTAAGAGCCCAGGCTAAGAAATGTCTCGGGACTCAAGTCTTTGCAATGAAAGAGGAAGCGGGGGAACAGCTAGTGAGTGTCAGAGCCAGCACGCACGCACAGGCCGTTCCGAGTCCCGAGCCGGGTATGTTTGCTGCAGGCAGGAATGTGAGCCGTTAGCGCACGGCAGGTCGGGCATGGCTGGGCAGGGGTGAGTGCAGCTGGTTGGTGGCTGCTGAGTGCAGACCTGAGCAGGCTGCAGGGGTGGAGGCAGGAGCGTGGGGAAGGTGGGAGTGTGGCTGGTGAGCCCGAGGCTGTGGGGGGAGTGCAGGGGGGGTGTCCGGGTGACTAGATAAGGCTTAGGTGTGAGTGTGGATCCTCCTCCGGCGACAGCTGAGTTGGGCAAGCAGACAAGAGCCTGACCCTGGGGCTCCGCCCCCCTCCCTCCCCGCCCTCAGCCCAGCCGGCCCGGCTACCCACCTGTACTGTCGTCATAGACCACGGTGGCCGATCGCCACTTGAGGTACTGGACCAGGTCGAGGATGGCGTGGCTGAGAGAGGCGTAGTCGGGGTAGAGGTTCACGTAGAAGGTGTCCTTGTTGTCCAGTGGGTGGTGCTTCCAGCGTAGCTGAATGTGGGGCACCTCCAGGGCATTGCAGATGGACTGGACTGCGTTGGTGCAGGAGCCCTGTGACGGCCCGAAGATGGCCACCACCCCCAGCGCCAGCTGGTCACAGGCTGCGGTGGAGGGAGGAGGGGAGACAGGGAGCAGGGGTCAGTGCCGGGCCTCGTCAGGTTGCGGGGGGTGGTGGTGGTGGGGCTGCGGGCATGGGGACGCAGTGATTTTCATGATCCCATGAACACGCTGGAGCCCTCGAGGGCGGATGACCGAGGCTCTCTCTGAACCTGTCTCCTCATCTGGAAGCCGGGGTTGCAATCGCCCGGGCTCAGGGGATCACAGGAAGGCGGGGCGAGATCACGCACACAAGACCCTCAGCACGGCTTGTGAAATAGAGATGGTGATTCCTTTTGACGTTATCATCACTCTGTTGGGCACCCCCAGCTCCATACCTGGTCCCGTTCTGGGGGGTGGGCGAAGGCTGAGAAACAGGTAGGACGAAACCCCTCCCCACTGGGGGCTGTTAAGCCTCCAGCCCCAGCCTGTTCCCTGAAGTCCAAACGTGCGCGTCTCACCTCTCCCTGCACACGGCCACGTGAGTGTCCAAGATGCATCTCAGACCTGACGTGTCCCAAACGCGACTCCTCCCCTCCCAGCCTCCCAGCTCCACCACCCCAGTGCCTTATGGCCCGAACCCTGGTTTTGCCCCAACTCCCGTTGTTCTCTCCTATCCCACATCCCAGTTCATCCCGATCTTGCGGCTGCACCATGGGGATGTTTCAGAATGTGACCGCCTCTCACCACTGCCACTATCCGCTTCGGCTTGGGTTACTGTAGGAGCCTCCTCCCTGGCCCCAGCCTCCTCAGGGGCCCACCCTGCCTTCCTTCCTCTCACAACCTAAGGTGTTTACGTTGCTCTTTGACTCTAAAGGCTCTAGTTTCACCCAGTCTGAAGCCAAAGTCCTTCCAGTGACTGATGAGGGCCTGCTTGCTGCACTTCCTCCCCATCCCTGACCCACCCCGGCCCCCATTACCACCCCCGCTTTCCTGACTTCATCTCCCATCCTTCTCTTCCTCCCTCACAACACTCAAGCCCCACTGGCTTCCATGATGTTCCTCAGACACGCCAAACACACTCCTGCCTCAGGGCCTTTGCACTTGCTGTCCTTTCTGGCTGCAGTGTTCTTCTTTCAGATATCCATATGACTTCCCCTCACCCCCCCTCAGGTCTTTCCATCTGTGTGGCCTTATTAAAGAACCATCACTTGCCCAACCTGTAATACGAATCCCCATTCAGCCATGGTCCCTAAACCCCATACCCTGCTTTGTTTCTTTTTTTAGTAAATGACCACCATAAGTCTCACTCATTTGTTGACTTTCTCCTCCCACCAGAATGTAAGCACAAGGCAGCAAGGGCTTGATCTATGTTGTTCAGCGCTGTCTCAACAATAAACAGTACCTTCATAGTACCTAAACAGTGCTGAACACAGTACTTGGTCTGAGTACGTGCTTCCCAGCATCTGCTGAGTGAATGTGTGTTGAATCCCTGCCTTCAAACAGTTTGCTTTCTTGGGCGGGGGGCCAAGAGCTCAGGCAGGCCAGACGGCCGATGCTTCTGGGGAGGGCAAACATTGGTGGGCACAGCAGAGCATTAAATGAGCAGCCTCAGGGCAGCTGCAGGCTCAAAAGGGGGCATAGGCTCATGTAGGGATTGTCTCTAAAAGATCCCTACAGTGGGAACTGTCAGGGGCAGTCAGGAGAGGGCTCCCCAGGAGCCATTGCCCTTTCTTCTGGCAACTGTCTCTGATTTTTCTTTGGGCTCCACTGCCTTTTCCACTCCCAAGCCACGAGGGTTAAGGCAAGTGCCTTAGACACTGGCCTTCTTCAGGCCACAGTCGTTGGTTTTAATGGTCATGTGACCAGTCAGAGCTAATGGGATGCCATGAGACCTCACGCTGAGAAGGTAGCACTCTCCTTCTGCAATGGGACATGGTTGGGCGGGGAGGCGAGGGGGGGGTGAGATCTGGAGGTGCAGCAGCCACCCTGTGCTCACAAAGCAAGTACAGTGCTTATCTGGGGACAGAGTCATCAGTGGTGGTGAGCAGAGCCAGAGAGGACGAAATAAGAGCCCCTGATCAAGTGGAATCTTGGGCTTTGGTTATATGAACCAATATGCTCTCTTCTTGCTCAAGCCACTTAGGATTTGGTTTTCTGTCACGTGCAACCAGAGGAGCCCTAACCAATCCATCAATAGAACATCACCAAGCCTGCAGCCACAGGACCGATACTGCATGCACGCGTATGAACGTGTGGTACATGCGGGAGGCGAGACACAGCGCCTGAGCATCGGTGCACAGGGGGCTCAGACATGTCCTGGCTGCCCCAAGGGCCTCTGGGAATGACCTACTGTGCTCAGGCCACTCCTGGGATTTGCAGAGCCCCAGACGAGAGTACAAATGGAGGTCCACATACTATGTGGCCAAATATTTAAATGCTGTATGTAAGTCAAGCTAACAAACTGTCACATAAAACACACCCTTTCCTCCTACCTTGACAAATACACCTTCATAACAACCTGGAAAGTCAAGTGAGAATGGAGACTTCCCATAGGCAGTGATGTGGGGAAAGCGGGGGCAGCTCCCACCCTGCCCCCTCTCTTTCATTGTCGGCTCCACTGTGAACCATAAGGGGTCCTGCACTCTCCATGTGCACACCCCGCTCCCATGTCCAAGCTCCGTCCACATCTGTGCAAACAGCTGCCCTTTGCTCACCCCTGGAAAGGGCCCAGGCGTGTGACCGTGGCAGTATGGCTGTCCCTCTGGAGGACAGCCCCAGGAAGAGGCTCATGCAGGCCTGGACATGGGCTCAGGATCAAGTGGGTAGGAAATTCAGCGTTCTAGATACTTCTAGGACTGGAAGGGCAGGGCACAGGCTTCTGGCAGGCAAGTGCGCTTGGTCCCACGAACCTTTTGTTCTGGAAGGAGACACTGACCAGAGGGGGGTGAGGGCAGCCCCTCCAAAGCACAGACCCAGGGACCCAGAGAAAGGGGCCTCTTGCCTGGGCTAAGGGTGGTACCAATGGATCCAAAGATAGAGGGCGTGGTTTTTTGTTTTTGGTTGTTTTTTTTTTTTTTGAAGTAGGCTCCACACTCCATGTGGGGCATGAATTCACAACCCTGAGATCGAGAGTTGCATGTTCTAGCGACTGAACCGGCCAGGCATCCATCCCTAGGGAGGTTTTGAATTGATCAGAATGGGTGGTCTTCAGGGTACTTTTTCCTCTTCATGAACATCCACTCCCTTCTCCCTCTCTGCCTCCTGGGACCGGGATGTCTTATATAAGGTGCTTATTCCCCTGAGATTTGTGTTTCCCTCAGGAACACTGGAGAATGCCACTTATGGCCCAGGTGAAAGACAGAGCACCCTGCGGGGGGCGGGGGGGAGCCAGTTATTGTCAGGAGTCTGCTGGAACCACCTGGAACGTGGGACAGGGCAGCCTTGGATGGGAAGCAGCAGGGCCAGCACAGAGAACATCTCCTGGGTGACCAGGGCTCCTCATGGCCAATGCCAGGTGCAGGAAAAGATGCCCAGTGGGGCACGTGGCACCTTCCCAGTACCCCCCCCCAGTTGTAGGACTGGGGACCAAGTTGGGAAAACACTGCTGTTCCCACCCTACAGTCAAGAGACCTTGAGCGGCGCTCTGTGTGAGATTAACCCCAGGGATAATAAATGCTTCAAAAACAGGAACCCGGGTTTGCTGGTGTCCAATTTCAGGAAGTTCTCCTTTTGAAAAGGGCTTTCGCCCCAAGGAGGCCATGCTCTGTCCTATACACTCACTGCTCATTCATGCTGTTCCTCTGCTCTCTGGGTGTATTGAGTGTCTCTTCGGCCACTCTGTCCCCCTGAGAGCAGGTGCTCCCTGAAGGAAGAGACCATGTAGGAGTCCCTTTGTAGCCATGGAGGCTGGATACAACATGAAGGAGATGGTGACAGCTGTCCAGGCCTGGTCACCCCCTCTTGAAATCTCTATGAAATCTGTTGGTTTCTCTCATGCTCTGCCTCTCACCCCAGTTTTGAACCTTCTAGCTGTCCTATGAAGTCCCTGGTTTCCACCTGTCTCTACTCTTTTCCTCTTGTCTCTGGGACCCTCTAGTTGATAATTTGGTCACATGACTAGTATGTTTCCTTGCCTCACTACCACCTCCAAGAATCCGCCCTTTGGATTTCCCCCTTTGATCTGTGCCTGGTACTTCCTAAACCCTCACCCTCACCCAGCCCAACCTCTTAGGTCATGGCCCCCTGCCCAGGCCCAAGGTCTAGGTATCCTGTTCGACTGAGGCAGGGGAGAGTGTTGTAATGCAAGTTATGATTCTGCAGAGGATTATAAGAGCGATCTTAAAAAAAAATTAAATTAAAAAAAAGAGCAATCTTGAAGGAGGGGATTCTGATTTCGACATCAATTGTGAAGACAAAGATAAAGGTAATAGCAATGAGAGTTGTGATGGTGAAGACCATACTGTGTGGCTGTTGATGATCGTGGCGATGGCAGTGGCGAAGATGGAAAGGATGATAATGTTGATGTTGTCACATGATGGCGAGAGGATGATGACAGGATTGATGATGATAAAAATGCCAGTGCTGTGGCAGTAATGGTGATGACGATGGTAGGAATAATGACGGTGATACAAGTGTTGCTGAGAGAGGAGGTGATGACAATTTGACGGTGATAACAGGAATTGTGGTGATGACGTTGGTATTGACAAGACTGGCGATGACGAAGATGCTGACGCCACGACAGGGATGAAGATGAGGAGAAGGATGACAGTAGGGGTGGTGATGTTGTCAAGGGTGCGAATGGAGGCGATAACAATTCTGATAAGATTGGTGCTGACGAAGATGTCAACGTCATGACTGTGACAATGGTAGGAATGATGGTGATGATGCTGGCACTGATGAGATTGGTGCTGATGAAGATGTCAACGTCATGACTGTGATGATGGTAGTAGGAATGATGGCGATGATGTTGGCACTGATGAGACTGGTTCTGACAAAGATGTCAACGTCATGACTGTGACGATGGTAGTAGGAATGATGGCGATGATGTGGGCACTGATGACATTGGTTCTGATGAAGATGTCAACGTCATGACTGTGACGATGGTAGGAATGATGGCAATGATGTTGGCACTGACGAGACTGGTTCTGACGAAGATGTCAACGTCATGACTGTGACGATGGTAGTAGGAATGATGGCGATGATGCGGGCACTGATGACATTGGTTCTGAAGAAGATGTCAACGTCATGACTGTGACGATGGTAGTAGGAATGATGGCGATGATGTGGGCACTGATGAGACTGGTTCTGAAGAAGATGTCAATGTCATGACTGTGACGATGGTAGTAAGAATGATGGCAATGATGCGGGCACTGATGAGATTGGTTCTGAAGAAGATGTCAACGTCATGACTGTGACGATGGTAGGAATGATGGCGATGATGTGGGCACTGACGAGACTGGTTCTGAAGAAGATGTCAATGTCATGACTGTGACGATGGTAGTAAGAATGATGGCAATGATGCGGGCACTGATGAGATTGGTTCTGAAGAAGATGTCAACGTCATGACTGTGACGATGGTAGGAATGATGGCGATGATGTGGGCACTGATGAGATTGGTTCTGACGAAGATGTCAACGTCATGACTGTGACGATGGTAGGAATGATGGCGATGATGCTGGCGCTGATGCGATTGGTTCTGACGAAGATGTCAACGTCATGACTGTGACAATGGTAGGAATGATGGCGATGATGTGGGCACTGACGCGACTGGTTCTGACAAAGATGTCAACGTCACGACTGTGACGATGGTAGGAATGATGGCGATGATGCTGGCACTGATGAGATTGGTGCTGATGAAGATGTTGCTGTCTGGCAGTGATTGGTGGTGATGGCAGGTGCTGATGACGTCAAGAATGGAGGTGAAACCGCTGTATCACTGATGGTGATCACAGTCATTGTGGTGACGGTGCACTGGCATCTGTAGTGGTGACAATGGTGGTGATAGGAAGACGATGGCTACACGGGGCTCCATCCTGCCAGAGATGCGGTGATTACATGTCACTGCTGCGTGGCAGCAAGCATCAGTTCTTCCTTTCACCCATTTCTTCTCTTTGGCCTCTCTCCGCATCCCTTTTTCTGTCCTCTCCACGTTCCTTTCAGCTTCTGAGGATCTTCCAGCCTGGAAGAGCACTACTGCCCCCGAGGGACCAGGGCAGGGGTTACAGCAGCGGCGGCGGCAGCAGCTTTATCCCCAGATTCTGGCAGCCCTGAGCACCCACTGTAGTAATTACATTATTTGTAGCTTCAATTTGGAATCCATTTTCTGGTCATTTTACAGTAACTCAGTGGTTCACAGTCCTTGCGGGAGTCCACAGCCTGAATGCAGCCCCCCTCCCCCTCTTTCCATGGCAATTGTAGTTATAGCACAAATTATCCCAATCAATTTGTGTCTTAAAAGGAATTGAGCAGCCCAGAGAATAAGTGACGGCAGAGGAGCCTGGGGAGTGCTGGGTCGATTCCAGGCCCGCTCCGGTCAGGCTTGGAAGAAAACACAGGCGCTCTCTGGGCTGCTGGCTCGGGCACCGTTTGGCAGTCACTCATCTTTTAATTTTCCACAAAACATTTAAAAATAAAGACAATACGTGAAAGTCCCTCTTAATGGGGAAAAGGCCTCTTGGGCCTCATGCGGAGGGAAGGACTAATTCAAACAGAGCTGGCGGGCACACAATGCCAGGCTCCGAGCCTCTGCGCCCGCTCACCCCGCGGGGCCCAAGGTGGCTGGATCCAGCTGTGATGGCAGAGTTTATCATTACCAATGGGTGAGTTAGAATGAAGCCCAAGGTCATCCCCCAGAAGAGTCCTAACGATGCTCCTGAGGACTACCTTTTTGAAAACCAAAGATCAAAAGAAAAAATAAAGATCACGGAAATCAGGGGTTCCCTGAGGAATGGAGAGTGACTAAAGGGGAGCACGGTCCAACCGCAGAAATGCCCTCAGGGTCAGACAGGGGTGGTTCCAACCACAGCAGGGGTCTATCTTAGGTACATTATCGGAGGGGCATTAAGGGAAAGTGATGGCAGAGAGGGTCCTCTTCAAAAATGTTTTTATTGAGGGGTGCCTGGGTGGCTCAGTTGGTTAAGCGACCGACTTCGGCTCAGGTCACGATCTCGCAGTTTGTGAGCTCGAGCCCCGCGTCGGGCTCTGTGCCGACAGCTCGGAGCCTGGAGCTTGTTTTGGATGCTTTGTCTCCCTCTCTCTCTGACCCTCCCCACTCACACTCCGTGTCTCTCTGTCTCTCAATGATAAATAAACGTTAAAAAATTAAAAAAAAATTTTTATTGAGATGTAACACAATACAGCAAAGTGTAGAGTCAAGGCACAGACTCCTATGAAATTTTACATGGAACTGCACTCATGTAACTACTGCCTGGATCAAAATATAAAACATTTCCAACACCTAAGAAGGTTATCTCTTCCCTTTTCCAGAACACACGCTTCATACTCCTCCCTCCCCCAGAGGGGACCACTGTTCATTCACTCAATGTTATATCTGCGAGGCTCATCCATGATGTTTTGTGTAGGAAAAAATGTTTTCTTTTTTTTTTTTTATTGCTTGTTCAAATTCCATTGTATAACTATACCCCAATCTGTCCATTCTTCCGTCGATGGACCTTTATTTCCCACGTTTGGCTATTATCAATAAAGTGGCCAGGAACACTTCCAAACAGCTCCCCTGAGAGGCTCCACCAGTTTTCACTCTCACCAACACTGCATCGAAAAAATAAACCTCAGCTCCTACCTCTCACCATGCACAGAAAATCGATGTAAGACAGATCATAGAGCCAACTTTGAAAGACAAAACAACAGAGCTTCTAGAACACAGGAGAAAACCTTCATAACTTTAGGACAGGCACATACAGAAGCCAAAGCCATTAGATGTAATGGAAAATATGGATAAATCAGACTTCTTCAAATTAAGAACTTTGTTTCTCAAGAGACAGTAAAAAGGCAAGCTCACCTGTGGCACCTCTAATGCGACGCGTTAAGTCCCACAAAGGACTCCTACCCGCCCTATGTAAAAGACTCCTACAAGTCAATAAGAAAATGACAAGCAACTCCATTTTAAAAGTGGTTGGAAGCCTCAAAAATCACTCCGGGAAAGAGAAACTTCAGATGCCCTATTAGCATATGAAAAGATGCTCAACATCTCCGGGCACCAGGGAAATACAAAGTACAACTATAATGAGATATCCATCACATGAACCACCAGAAACAAAACTGACTTTACCCGTAGTGTTCGTGACGACGTGGAGCGATTGCCACCCACTGCCATCGGATGCCCAAGGGGTTGGTGCTGTAACTTGGAAAGCTGTCTCGCTGACCATATGGCATCCTGTGACCTCGTACTTCTAACTCCTGGGTGTCTCCCCACCAAACAATGTGCACACTTGTGTGCCACAAGACATCTACCAGAACGATCAGGGCAGTGCTACCCTGTGGGCCCAAATGGAAGTAACTCGAACGTCCAACAATAAATTGAGTTTTCAAAATTGTGGTATGTTCATATAATGGGACACTATACAACAATGAAGAAGAGACTCCTGCTATATTCAACATCCTAGATGAATCTCACAGGTATATTATACACGCTGGAGGTACACACCGGTGTTCTATTTACGTAGAGTTCAAAAACAGGCAAAACGATGTATGGCACCAGCCGTCAGAACAATGGTTCTTTAGCACAGCAGTGGAAAGACAAAAGGTGGGTAATCTAGCAGAAGATATGGACAATGGTCACATAATTACACACACACACACGCATATCCATGGATCAAGGTTGTGAAAGAAAAGTCCAGAGCTTTATGAGGTGAAGACTTGACCTGGTTTGGGGACTTGGGGAAGGCTCCCCCGAGGACCTAGACAAATGGCAGGGCAGAGGTGGGACAGGGGAAGGGCATTACAAGCAAAGAGAACAGCATGTGCAAAATCCGTGAGGTGGGAGGAAGCATGGCACCCGGAGGATGGCAGGTAGGGCTGGAACCCGGAGGCCGAGGGAGCATATGGCACAAGAGTGGCTGGAAGGTCACATTTGGGCTAGACTGGACAGACCTCCCTTGGGCTCTGATGATTTGGGGGAAGGAAAACAGGACACACCATTCAGGGTTTTAAGCCAACAAGGCATGTGGTGGGGGATGGTGTGTGTGTGTGTGTCGATTTGGTCACTTGGATCGGTCTGACTGGACTTCCAGAGCTGGGTGGTTCTGTCTCAGGCCTCGTCACCCACCACTTGGCAGTTCCACATAGTTTGGGACTCTAAGTTCCTGCTGGAGGAAGTGCCTCAGAAGGCTCTGGAGTTCTGCTCCGAGCTCAGTGCTGGCTGGGGAAGGTCCCTATGCTGACTCACAAGTGTGCCGCTAAAGAGCTGTCATATTATTTTAGAGATTTTTAGAAAAAAAAACGAACAGAATACCCAGCCTAGCCCTTTGGGGTCATCGTGCCCACGTGAAACTCTGTTCTGATTCCAGGCGTTTGTTCTATGTCCTCACCTTTTCACTGAGGAGTTTTGGTTGAGTTCAGTTACTTTCTAGCTGGACGAGGCCAGGCAGAGGATGCCAGCAGGAACTCTCAGTAGGGAGGTGGATATCTGACTGCACGGCGTTGGCCACAGGGCACGCGGATAGAGAGCTGGGAGGACACAGGTAGGGAGGGGGGCATACCAGCACAGGGAGAAGGGTGATGGGCAAAGAACCACTCTTCGAGACTAACAGCATGGGGATGCTCTAGTCTGTCTGCAAGTTGGCTCTGAGACTCAAGGCAGCGGTCTCAAAAATGCCAGGGAATCGTGCTCAATGTCAGGAACCCTGGGCCCTTCAGCTCACAAGGCATGGAGGAGCAGGGAGGCAGGACAGGAGCCAGGAGTGGAGAAGGTGCCTGTAGATGTGAGGCCCCTTAACCTGACGACTCGGCGGGTAGAGAGCAAGACAGCCAATGTAATAAGAGCCAAGTCGTGCTAGATACCGTTCTAGGTGCTTCACAGAAGCGTGTCCACTTTGCAGATGAGAAAACTGAGGCACCGGGTATTTTGTTCAAGGTCACAACTAGTATCAGCATGGGCAAGGTGCAAGGCTAGGCACTCTGGCTCCAAGCTCACGCTACACTGCCTTTCTGTGTTAAGATGTCTCCCCACGATGGGGCTTTGGAAAACAGAAGCAGCATCAGGAAGCACCTTGGCAGATTTATCCCTGGGAGCCCAGGAGACCATGATTAGCTATTGGTAACCCCTTAGGAAGACCAAGGAGATCTTCCCAAGATACATGAATGATGCTGTCCCTAAGCTTAGCTGACAGGGGGCCTGGGTAACGATGCTCAGACTTCCACGCTCCATTCTCACATCATTCATTCATCTATTCACTCGATAATTATTTCATTGAGCACTTACACTACACACCAGTCTTTTAGGTGCCAGGGCTACATCAGCTAACAAGAGACAGCCTTCCTTTCAGTAGTGTTGGAGAGAAGGGGAAACACATCAAACACACACCATCATTTAGCTACAAATTGTGATAAGGGCCTTGAAGAAGAAAAGCAAAGGGCTATGATGACAAATTATAGGAAGGATGACCTTGTCTTTCCTGGGAATGGGATTCCTTAGGCCTGAGATTTTATAAATAGAGTTCCGTGGACATCTAGGGATATACGGAAGCTATTTCTAGAGTTGTTTGAGCCTCTAAGTTCATTTCGGTTAAATACGTGTGTGTGAGTGTGTGTGTATAAACTATATTTTTAAAACAGTAACAAGAAAAGCGTATGTGTATACTCAAATGTGCTATACGACTCACTGGGAACTGTGAGCTCATTCAGGTATTGGCAAGTTGCCTTGTTTTTGTTTTTTGTTTTTTTTTTCGCCTGACAATGTTGGAATAAAGTTCTCCAGTCATTTCTGTGCAGTTACAGGAACTTATTGTGAGTGTGTCACTAATAAGGAAGGCTGCAACCCAACATTTATTTTGTTTCTTAAAACTCAGGTGTGGGGAAAGCTGACTGGATTTACTAAGACCTATTTTTATGACTTATAATTTTCTTGTTACTGTGAAGCTAAAATAAAGCATGGAAATATATTGAATGTCAAACTTAAAGTGTTACCCACAGCCTCTGGGGTGAAATCATTGTAGCCATAGAAGCAACTTCATTGTTTTCAGTAGGTCTTTTTATGGCAAGGAAATGTTGCACATTTGAACTTATACATTATCTGTTTTATAGGTATTTTAAGTATTGTTATCTGGATAAGATTTCAATTAAAAAAAAAAGTTTGAAAATGCCAGCTTCGGTTCAAAGATGTTGGGGATCTGATGCGAACTCTCCAGTCCCATCTCAGACCCCCATCCCTCATCCTCCCCCTGCTCCCATGGCCCCTCATTCCCTCATGGCACCTGCCAGCGGCCTGGAAATTCCTGATGGACAACCTAGGGGATGACACAGCCTAAGCTGAGCTGGGAATGAGGCAGGACCCCAACCCAGACAGAATAGACTCTAAGCTTCAAGCCCACCAAGAGCTCTGGCCTATTTTCAGGACCCTGGATAGCAAACAGGCTCCTCCTTTATCCCCAAACCTGGAAGACGATAGTCAAGGCTGCATACTCACCCTTTTTGGTGGCCTCGAAGCTGTCGTGAAAGTGAATCCTCTGGATATCATAGGTCAAGGTTGTGTTGGGCAGCAGAGTCCTGTTCCTGTTGATGATGTTGGCAGAAAATCGAAAGGCATGCTCCTCAGCATTCATGACCTGGGCGTTGGGGCCATCTGCATACTCAAAGATTCCTCCTGCGAGAGAGAGGTAAACTCATGTGTGCTGGGGAAGGAGGGGCATGCCAACAAAGATGCTTGGCTCAGAAGGTTTTATGGGCAAGATTTTCCCCTAAAAAAATGTTCAACAATATCCTAGATAATTCCTATACGTAGAAATTGTGCCAGAGCATAAGAAATAGGAAAATTCTCCTAGTTCATTTCACTCAGCCAGGGACTGGTAAACAGAGCCAAATAAAATGACCAACTTATTAATATCGCTATGAAAATTTTCAACAGAGTGCTTGCCAGTAGAATCTATTAGAATGTGACAAGGATAACATGACCAGGTAGAGTTATAGTCAATATAAAGAAAGGGTGGTTCAACATAAAGAAATCTATGAATATCATTCCATTACATCAATAGTTCAAAGGAAAAAAAATAACACATGATCAACTCACAAGATGCTGAAAGGCATTTGATAAAATCCAATATACACTGCTGTTAAGAATGCTTAATAAACTAGCACCAGAAAAGTCACCACCTTGAAACATCTTTAGCTCAAATCTGCCTTCAATATCACACTAAGGGTGAACACTAGAGACATTCCCATTAAAGAAATAAAGGAGGGATAAAGATCCACGCCACACCATTAACCAACAAAATAAGAAAAAGAATTTAGAGGCACACTCTTGGAAAGAAAAAAAATGCTTGCAAATGTTATAAATGACTTCCTACAACCCCTTAATCCCCCAAAACAAACACTAGTTAAGAACTAGTAGGAGGGTCGAGTTAGATGCTCAGTTAGCATAAACTAACACCATTTCTCTATATCACCAACAATCAGTAAGAAAACCTAATTGCAAAAGATCTCCTTTATAACATCGACAAAAACATTAAATAGCTAGTAATAGAGCAAATAAGAAGTATGCAATTTCAGCATTAAAAATGACAACAACACTACAGTAGGGAGATATAACAGTAAGTTTAAATGACAAGGCATGTTCTGTTCCAGGATGGTTAGGCCCAAGAATGGAGGTGTCAGTTTATTCCAAATTAATTTTTCAGTTAATTTAATGCAATTCCCATCAGAATCATAGAAGGGTTCTTCTTTTACTTGACAAGATGACTGTCAAATGCATCTGGAAGACTAACCGAGAGGTAACAGCCTGAAGAGAAGAGAGGTGATCTACACTGCCAGATTTAAAATGGATCATAAAAGCCAAAATAATTAAAAACATGTCCTAATGGCATATGAAAATACAGACAGATCAACGGAATGAGATAAAAAGCCCCCAGAGAGAGATTTAAGTAGAGATGAGTATTTAAGACACGACAAAGGTGGCCATTTCCAATCAGTAGGTAAAATATAAATTATTCATTAATTGTGCTGAGACAATTATTCCATTATTTGGGAGAAATTTAAGTTAGATTCCAATCTTAAGCCATATATCAAAATAAGTTCCAAGTGGATTAAAGATTAAATAGCAAGAAAGTCAGGGAAGGAAGGAGGAAAGAAGACAGTATAAAAGTACTAAAAAAGAAAATATAGGTGAATGTTACACAATATTGAGGTGGAGGAGGCCTTTCCAGGAATTACAGTAAAGTCAGAAATCATAGGAGAAACATGGATAACTCTACAGAAATAATATATATCAAATAATGATCTATCAAAACTACCATAAACAAAATTAAATGGCAAACATCGAACTTGGAAAAATATTTGTAACTTACTTGGCCGTATAAAAGTTGGTGATCTTATTTAAAAAAAATAAACACTTAATGAAAAAAACCCAAATACTCCAATAGAAAAATGTGCAAAGGATAGTTCCCTAAAGAAAAAAAAATGACACGGGGCGCCTGGGTGGTTCAGTCGGTTGAGCATCTGACTTCAGCTCAGGTCATGATCTTGTGGTCTGTGAGTTCGAGCCCTGCGTCGGGCTCTGTACTGACAGCTCAGAGCCCGAAGCCTGCTTCAGATTCTGTGCCTCCCTCTCTCTCTCTCTGCCCCTCCCCCACTCATGCTCTGTCTCTCTGCCTCTCTCAAAAATAAATAAACATTGAAAAAGTTCTTTTAAATAATACAAAGGAGCTGTTAACGTATTAAGAAATGTGTATCGTCCCTAAACATCAAATAAACTCCATTTCAACCATCAGTGAGATACCATGTTTTGCCCATCCCGTGGGCAAACACAAAACAAATTATAACACCCAGCTTTGCTGAGTGTGTTTAGAAACAGACGCCTGCCTAGCTTTTGATGAAGTGAGAACTGGTACACCCCGCCTTCCCGGCGGCTACCAGAAAATATCAAAAGCCTTAAAAATGCTCAGGTCTTTGACTCAATACTTTTTGACTCAATTTCTTCGGTTTCTAGGAATTGATTCTGACAGGAATGGTGGACACACCAATCATGCGTGGGGCAGGGGGTCTAGGGACGTCCAACACCAGGGACAGAGTCAATAAACCACAGTAAGCTGTATATTTCCATGTCATAGCAAAAATTTAATGATTTGGAACCTCCCACGACGTAGTTTTAAGTGAAACGCAAAGGTTATAAGGTGCAGTGTGACTCCATGTCGGTAGAGGAAGAACGGAAGGAAGGAAGGAATGGAAGGAAGATGAGGAATTTCTACCACTGACATAAAAATAGGAGATGTTTTCAAAACCGCACAGGTGAATGGTCCCATGAGGTAGATTTCTTATGTTGTTCTTCGTGCTTTTCTTTATTTTCCAAATGAAGTTTTTATGTTTTCTTTCTTCACTCCTTTAAGGAATCAACTTTATCAAGGTATGATTTACATTGAGAAATTCCACAACATGCGCCTTGTTTTAAGTGCATGGTGACTTGTGGTGAATGCACTGACTTGGGTGGCTACCGTCACAATCCTGAACATTCCCATCACCCCAGTAAGATCCCTTGTACCCATTTACAGTCAATCATGGTTTCCGCCCCCAGCCGCAGGCAAGCACTAATTTACTCTCTGTCTCTAGAGATTCCTCTTTTTTGGACATTTCCTGTAAATGGAATCCTATAAATGGAAGAAGAAATAGGTGGTCTTCTGTGTCTGGCTTCTTTCACTGAATATATTTTGAGCCTTACCCATGTTGTAGCGTGTCTCAGTACCTCATTCCTTTTGACCATCAAATAATATTAGTTTCTACAGATGTGGCACAGTTTCTTTATTTGGGTTATTTCCGTCATTTTGAAAAAAACTTTTTAAAGTTGTTCTTAATGTTTATTTATTTTGAGAGAGAAAGAGAGAGAGAGCGCGTGCGCGCACTAGTGGGGGAGGGGCAGAGAGACAGAGACACAGAACCCGAAGCAGTCTCCAGACTCTGAGCTGGCAGCACAGATCCCGACCCGGGGCTCGAACACATGAGCTGTGGGATCATGACCTGACCTGAAGTCGAAGCCTGAGCCAGCCAGGAGCTCCTGAAAAACAAATTTTTTTTGTTTTTTTGTTTTGTTTTGTTTTGTTTTAAACTTTCAACGTTTTTTTATTTATTTTTGAGACAGGGAGAGACAGAGCATGAACAGGGGAGGGTCAGGGAGAGGGATACACAGAATCCGAAACAGGCTCCAGGCTCCGAGCGGTCAGCACAGAGCCCGACGTGGGGCTCGAACTCACGGACCACGAGATCATGACCTGAGCCAAAGTCGGCTGCTCAACCGACTGAGCCACCCAGGCGCCCCTGAAAACAAAATTTTTAAGTGAGTATTTTAAGGGGTGCCGGATGGCTCAGTTGGTTAAGCATCCAACTTCAGTTCATGGTACGATCTCACGGTTTGTGAGTTCAAGCCCCGAGTCGGGCTCCGTGCTGATAGCTCAGGGCCTGGAGCCTGCTTCCGATTCTGTGTCTCCCTCTCTCTGCCCCTTTCCTGCTCGCACTCTGTCTCTTCCAAAAATAAATAAAATTAAAAAAATTTTTTACGTGAGTATTTTATGAAAAGATGCTTAATGTCATTCATCATCAGGAAAATACAAATCAAAGCCACACTGAGATACCACCTCACACCGGTCAGAATGTCTAAAATGAACATATCCGGAAACTATACATATTGGTGAGGATGTGGAGAAGCGGGAACCCTCTTGCAATGTTGGTGGGAATGCAAACTGGTGCAACCACTCTGGAAAACAATATGGAGGTTCCTCAAAAAATTAAAAACAGAACCACCCTATGACCCAGCAATAGCACCGCTAGGAATTTACCCAAGGGAAACAGGAGTGTTGATGCATAGGGGCACATGTACCCCAATGTTTAAAGCAGGGCTTTCCACAACAGCCAAATTATGGAACAAGCCTAAATGTCCATCAACGGATGAACAGATAAAGAAGATGTGGTTTATATATACAATGGAATACTACTTAACAATGAAAAAGAATGAAATCATGCCATTTGCAGCAACGTGGATGGAACTGGAAGGTATTATGCTGAGTGAAATAAGTCAGTCAGAAAAAGACAGATATTGTATGTTTTCACTCATATGTGGGTCTTGAGAAACTTAACAGAAGTCCAGGGGGGAAGGGAAGGGGAAAAAAATCGTTACAGAGAGGGAGGGAGGCAAAGCACAAGAGACTCTTAAATACAGAGAACAAACTGAGGGTTGATGGGGGCGGGGGAGAGGGGAAAATGGGGGATGGGCATTGAGGAGGGCACCTGCTGGGATGCGACCGGGTGTTGTATGTAAGCCAGTTTGACAATAAATTATATTAAAAAAAATAAAGTGAGTATTTTAAAAAGTGGATAAATAAACCTGCGCCCCTGCCTCAGGCCTCCAGCAGGCTTACAATTTGTAACATGTAGTGTGTATGCACGTGAGTGTGTGTGGGTGTGCATAAACGGTCTGGGCGCACGCATAAAACAAGACGAGAAGAACTGTACCCCAAACCGTCAAGAGGGGTTCTCTCTGAGTGACAGGATTATGGGTGACTTTAATTCCCTTCTTTGTGTTTTTCTGTACTTTCCAGAAGTTCTACAGTGAACATGTGTTATATTTCTAATCAGAAAAGCCATCATGTGACTGTGTGTATGTGTTTAAAGGAAAATAAATGATCAAAATACCATATGATCTGGTAATTCTAGGGATTTTAATTTAATGCTGGGGAGTCAGCATTTCTAGGGATATAAATTTAGAGTAAGTTAGAGACACATAAACACATTTATGTATAAGGATCTTCTTGACTATGATATTGAAAAAAATAGAAACAATTTAATGTCCCAAAGTAGGAAATTACTCAATATATTAAAAGCCACCCATATGGCAGAACAACTTGCAGGCATTAAGAGTCAGGGTAGGGGCGCCTGAGCGGTTCAGTTGGTTAAACATCTGATTCTTGATTTCAACTCAGGTCATGATCTCACCGTCGTGAGATCAAGCCCCACATAGGGCTCCATGCAGAGCATGGAGACTGCTTGGGATTCTCTCTCTCAACCCCTGCTCTTGCTCGCGTGCGCTCTCTCAAAATAAAGAAATAAACATTAAAAAAGAAAGAGTCAGGGGTGCCTGGGCGGTGGCTCAGTCGGTTAAGCGTCCAACTTCGACTCAGGTCATGGTCTCGCGGTTTGTGAGTTCGAGCTGTGCTGACAGCTCCGAGCCTGGAGCCCTCTTCGGATTCTGTGTCTCCCTCTCTCTCTGCCCCTCCCTTGCTTGTGCTCTGTCTCTCTCTCAAGAATAAATAAAACACTAAAAATAAAAAATAAAAAATAAAGAGTCAGGGTATAGGATGGCATGATATGGTGCCTAGCATTTGCTGCAAAACAAAAGGGAAAGGGTGAGTGTGTGTGAAAAGGATACAAATGGGGCATAAAGGTGAGGAGTTGCTGATCATTGGGGCCGGATGGTGTCTGCAGATGCTTATTACTGTTCTCGTAAAAACTCACGAGACTCAGACGGAAACCTAGTAGAAATTAAACAGCTCATCAAGGAGCCAGCGTACAAATAGAGACAAACATATAGCCTTCCTATATATCAGCAATAAACCGTGAGGAATTATAAGGAAAAAGAGAGACCCTGTTCACAAAGGCAACAATAAGAAAATAAAATACTTTACAATAAATGTGCAATTCTTATACCAAGGAAACCACAAAACTTTACTGGGGGACATAAAAAACTGGAATAAATGGAGAGGCATAACTTTCTCCTGGAAGAGAAGGCTCAATATTGTAAAGATGTCAGTTCTCTTCAAATTAATTTATAAATTTAATGCAACTCCAATTAAAATCAAAAAGGACATACCAGAAGGGCATACACGAAAATGTTAACAGAGGTTCTTTCTAGAAAGTAAAAAGATAATGGATTGCTTTTGCTTAGTGCTTTTTTTCCCCAAGTCCTCTGCACCAAGCAAGAGCTTTGGTAATAAGGAAAAAGCTTTAAAAGAATGCTCTTAAGGAATACTTAATGTTATAGAAAATGCTCGTTCTTCACCCCCCACTCCACCAAAGCAACAAAATTATATTACAGTTTGAAATCTATTTATCAAGGTAAAAGCACATTATCTATATTTGCAGAAAAAAGACTGGAAAGATTTGTACCAACATCTGATCAATGCACATCTCTGGACAGAAGGGGTTTATGGATACGTTTCCCTTGCTCCTTGTATTATCTTGATTTTTCTAGGTTATTCACAATAAATATGCATTTTTTTTGTATTTGAACATGTAAAAATAAAAAAAAAATGTATCAAAGAGAGTCTGGGAAGAAGTCCGGTCACTATAGATCCCATCCCAAATGAGGGTCAAAGGTCATGGGACAAGGAGCCATTTCCTAGGGCTTCACATCTTCCCGGCCTCTCACATCCTGGTGGGGAGGAAAGGAGAGAGGTTGATATCTCACAAGGGTGGTGACACATCTCAGGCACTGAGACCCCAGGCTAGGGGGATATGCGATTCAGTTCCATAAACAACCACCAACCTCTACCACATGCCAACCTGTCACCGGGTCCTAGGACATCAAGAGAAGTTGCCACCAGGCTCCTGCTTCTCAAGGAGTGCCTAGGCAACAATAAGCAGAAAATACCCAGCACCTGTGTGGTGCTTAGCTGTTGGATGCAAAAGTAGAAAGGTTCCCAATTTAAACTCTGGTGACAGTTATGCCTCAGTCTAAACCCAAGCCCTTTACGCTTGATCTCTCTGAGACTCAGTTTCTCCATCTGGAAAATGGGTACATACTACCAAGGGTTGACCATGGCAAGGAAGAAAATGATGTAACTCAATGCAGGTCACATGGAGAGAATTTAGCTTATGGTAATTCTTTATTTTTTTAATTTTTTTAATGTTCTATTTATTTTTGAGACAGAGAGAGACAGAGCATGAGCAGGGGAGGGGCAGAGAGAGAGGGAGACACAGAATCCGAGGCAGGCTCCAGGCTCTGAGCTGTCAACACAGAGCCTGACGCGGTGCTCGAACTCACGAACCGCAAGATCGTGACCTGAGCCCAAGTTGGACGCTCAGCTGACTGAGCCACCCAGGCGCCCCTCACAGTAATTCTTAAAGGAAGACACAAACAATGCCATTTATTTATTTTTTAATTTTTAATTTTTTTTAACATTTTATTTATTTTTGAGAGACACACAGAGACAGAGTGTGAGTGGAGGAAGGGCAGAGAGAGAGGGAGGCCCAGAATCCGAGGAGGCTCCAGGCTCTGAGCTGTCAGGACAGAGCCTGACGCGGGGCTCGAACTCACGAACTGCAAGATCGTGACCTGAGCTGAAGTCAGCCGCTTAACTGACTGAGCCTCCCAGGTGCCCCCAAACAATGCCATTTATAAAAACAAAATGAATTTTAAACTTCCACGTTTTAGGGCAGGGGGTGGCAAACTTTTTCTGTAAAGGATCAGATAGTAAATATTTTTGGTTTTGTGGGCACGATGGTCTACTCAACTTTCCCACTGTAACATGAAAGTGATGGACAGTATGTAAACAAACAGGTGCAGGTGTGTTTCAATAAAACTTTATTTACAAAAACAGCTAGCTGGCTGGATTTGGCTGGTGGGCTGTATGTAGTTCATCCCCTCTTCTAGGGAAGGGCAGCCTTTATCTTAGAGGTAAAAGGACTTTAGGGCCCGGATGGAGAAGAGAACACTGTGATAGTACTAAATTGCTGGGCAAAGAAAAGGAAAGATGCAAAGTTGAGTTCTGAACCGGGAGGATGGGAGAAGGGCCCAAGAGGAAGGGAACAGGCATGCTGTGGACCCAAAAAGGGAGACAGGAAAAGAATATGACTCATGGCCAAAACCAGATGAGACCAGTATGAAATCCTTCACGGCAGGAAGGAGTTGTGGTAGTACAGTGATGCCCGGTGCTTAGTTTTCTGTGAGCCTGCACTGTGCTGTCACCTCCCTTCCTTACAGGAACCCTGACATTTAGTAGAGTTGCCCGCAGAAAGTGGACACCAGCTTGTGCTCTTTGGGGGAAGTGACGAAAGGTGGGCAGCGCCCAGCACAAAGTGAATTGGGCAGAAAGAAGATAAGAAGTAGAGGAGGTGGGAGAGAGAGAAGAGAAGTTGGAACAGGAGAGGTTCGGAGAAACCGGAAACCCTGGAGGATCCTCAGAGACACGGCCTGGAAGAGGCGGCCCCTCCCCTGCTCCCAAGCAGGGTGCAAGGATGGGCGTCATTCTACTTGAACGTGTAAGGGCAAGGTGATCCCTAAAGTTGAATGTCTTGGGACACCAAGGCAGTACGTATTTGGGTACAACACAAAGGTTGAGAGAGCAGGTTCTGGATGTAGCAGACCCGGGTTTGAATTTTCCCTTCATAGGGTGCCCTTTTCTCTAGAGAACTGTTCTCAGTTGAAGGGAGCCACCTTGCCCAAGAGGTTCCACCACTCATCTTGGCCCCGGGGACAGTCTGCAGCCACTGATAACTCATGAACACTGGGGCTCAAAAGTGTGGTCCCCTTGCCTCAAGATGAGAATAACTGTATGCATGTATGCAAGAGCCCGCCCCACCCCCACCCCCGCCCAAGCACCTCCATATTGCATCTGGCAAAGGCCAGATCTTACCCGGGGCCGTATCTTTGCCTAGCCCAGTCTGCTTCTCTACCCTGATTTGCCTATCCCCCTACAGAATTTTCCTAAAGAGCTCTCTTCCCCTCTATCAACCTCATGCATCCCAATCTCTGCCTCAGGCTCTGCGTCTGGGAGACCTGATCTAAGATGGGGGTGACATTACTCCAGAAGAAGTATCAACCACACTTTACCTTTCCATGCTTTTGAAGGAAGGGAAAGGGGGCACCGAACCTCATCAATTGATAAACCATCAAGGGTTCTTCTACCCTCTCCCTACTGGGTCCTCTTGACCCCTTTCCTTTTTGTGCAGGGGGCTTCTACAGACCAGGGAGCTTTGGGAGCTCAGGGTCTGATAGGGTAGGGCCCTGATTCAAGCTCCGCCCCATGGAAGAAAGGCTGCTTTGGGTCTTGGCTTCTGGAAAGAGCACCCTGCCCCACTTAGATGCAGTTCCCCCATTCAATTGGCTCCCCTCCATTTTCTCCCTTCCCATACATTCCTCATGATCGTTATTTAAAGAGGCTAATAAGTAGGTTGGCACCGTTGATTAATGCATAATCTTAATCATGATTGCATAGTGTAATTGGCATTAATTTGAAGAGCCAGTTCATTATGAAAATAATTGTCACTGCTTTCTGCTTTAATAAAATGGAGCAGAGACACCAGGGCTGCTGAGAAAATGGGGTGTGTGTCTGTGAGAGAGAGAGAGAGAGAGAGAGAGAGAGAGAGAGAGAGAGGAGAGATGGGTTCCAGAAGATGTAAGCAGGGGTGGAGCACAGCTGGAACTGGAACATTTTCTTTAAACAAGATCTTGAATGGAAACCTACTGGGTAAAACTAATAATAATAATAATAACAACTAATGTGTCAGGGATGATGCTGAGTGCCTTCCGCACTCTCCATTTAATACTCACAAGAACCTCTACAACCCACTAGATAGAAGCTATTACTGTTCCATTTCACACAAGAGAAAACTGAGGCCCAGGGAGGTTCAGGATGCTGTTATTAACTACTGTGTAGTAACTTCTCTTCTACAACCAAAGCCAGCTTGTTAGAGCCAACTGTGAAATTTTCAGAATTTGTAAGTGAGCTGGCAGCTTGAAATCAGCCATGGTGAAAGTATTTACACCACGGAAATAAGCAGATGCTACAAATTAGGATTTTTTTTTCTGGAAAGTGTGCTTCCTAGCACACCGCTGCCCAAGCCTATTTCCATCATCTGGGCATTTAAAGACTTGGTGCCATGGTTCTGGAGAAGGCTCTGTAGCCCCCAAGGAAGGCTCCACCAAGCACAGCACAAAAACCACTGCTCAAATCTACCCTCGTCTGCGGAGTGAAAGTCAGGGCCAGGGGTGAGGGAGGGGGGGATCGAAGTGAGCTGTGCCCACCGGAATGAACCTCCTTCTGGCTCCTTCTAAAACAATGTGCTATTGTGTTTTGAGAAACACTCTGGATACCCTAAGCAAAAATGCCCATATTAAAAGTTGTTTTAATGTGTATTTATTTTTGAGAATCAGAGAGACAGAGAACAAGTGGGGGAGGGGCAGAGAGACAGGGAGACAGAATTGGAAGCAGGCTCCAGGCTCTGAGCTGTCAACACAGAGCCCGGCGCAGGGCTCGGACCCAAGAGCTGTGAGATCACGACCGGAGCTGAAGCCAGACGTTCAACCAACTGAGCCACCCAGGCGTCCCAGAAATGCCCATATTTTTAAGATTGCTTTTTCTGTCTCTGAAAACGTGCCCAAATGGTGGAATTTCCCTGCCTCCCAGGTGAGCCTGCTATGCTGGCCTGTGTCAAGCTGAATGGGACCTCAAAAACCAGGAACAAGGATTGTCATGGCTTCCTTGCCAGGCCTCATCCTTATAACATTAAGGGCAAGGGCCCTGGAGGCACCCCCACCCCCCTAACACATATTCTTTCTGGTCAGATGGACCTAGAAATACCCTGAGGCACAGGTCTTAGGGCAAACGATAGCACAAGGCTGAGTCCCTTTGGTCAAGCCCGTGACCTCATGACTGTCTAGGGCTGGTCTGGAAACTGTTGAGATTTTCCTTTCTCTTGAACAACTTTGTGCTCCTGAATTTGGCCCTTGCAAAAGCAGCCCAGCCCTGAGTGGGGTGAGCCTGGGAGACTCAGCAAAGCCTGTGCTTGCCTCCCCCGTCTGTCTGGCAGCAGAGTCCCAGGAGACACTCATGTTCCCAGCACCAGGCCCAGGCACTGTCTGTCCTCCGGGGCCCGAGTCTGCTCTTTTTTTTTCTAGTGTGCTTTGTTCTTTTTCTGAAGTTTCCAAGGTGTCGTGGAGATTAATTGAGACGCTGATCAGCGAGATTGTTGCTAACAGCCTCTTCCTGGGGCCCGCCTCCCTGTCTGTTCTGATCAGGGCTTTCTCTTCTCCCTGCCAGGGCCCCTGCGGCTCTGTGCAGCCTGTGGGTTGGAAGAACCAGGCTCTGTTCTCTGCTGTACCTTGGCCAGCCCTTAGGGGACCCTGACAGCGCTTCTGAACTTGCTTTTGGGCCTCTCTGTGCTGTTGTCTCAGCAGGAGGAGTCAGGGGACACGTTGGCTGGCTTTCCCCGCTGGGCCTAATATGTGGTTTGCAATAGGCAAGCAGTGCCCAGCATAAAAGGCCCAATGATGGGCTTTCTGAGGTCGTGGGCAAGGGGGGAGGGGGCAAGGAATAGGCGTGTCTCCCCTTTCATTTGTTCGATCATTCATTCGTTCATTCATTCTTTCGTTCCTCAAGCAGTTTATTGGCTACAAGTGGGAACACGGCTGTGTGCCGGTCACTGTGAGTCAGCCCGTGGCTGGACACCCTTTCCAACCCTCCAGGGTGTTCCTCCAGGGGGTGAGAGGAGGAACACCCATAAAAAACACTACATGGGTAAAAACTCTCCATGTGATAAGAATGGTCAGAGAGCTGGTGAGGCTCAGAAGGGTGCCACGGAGGTCTTCACGGAGGAGGCAGCATCTGACCTGCTCGAGCTGAGCTGTGAAGGGAGTGTGGCAGGCTGCAGCAGGTAGGGAGACTGGCCTGGGGCGGGCACCGTGGGCATGAGAGAGTGCTAGGGCGGGTGGGACCCAGGCAGGAAAGGAGGACTGCTCAGTGGTCAGTGAGGAGGGGCGGGACGGAGGCAGGGTCTGGGAGAGAGTGCGCCAAAGACACCCCCAGAGTCTGGATGAGGACGGAAGTACAGTCAGGCGCGTAGGTACTACAGCCAGATAGCTGGGTTTCAGCGGACCCCACCGCTTCCTGGCTGTGTGACCCTGGGTGGGTCCCTCACCCCTCTGGGTCTCTGTTTCACCTTCTGAAAACAGGGATATTGACGGCACTTGTAACACAGAGCCATTCTGAGGCCTAAATGGCATAAATCATCAAAGGCACACCGTAAGCCCTCGAGAGGGGCAGGAAGTTACTCTCACGAGGTGACAAGGAAGCCGGGGAGCACTTAGCTGAGACAGAGGCATCCAGAGAAGCAACAGATTGGACAACAGGATGTGCAAGGCCCATAGGGTCCCGGGGGAGGGGCTCCTGATTGAGTTCCGGGGCCTGGTGGCAGTTGTTTTAATTGATCCGGTGATATGCGGAGCTTTGTCTGTACAACTCAGGGACACGCAAGTCAAATATTGCAGAATCGACCGTGTCGGGAGGATGGCTGGAAGGCTCCAGTGCCGCCCAGAGACCCTGATGACCGATGGGCTGTCATCAGGCAGAGGAACAGGAGCTAGAGCTGCTGGGGACAGGGCTGGGAAGGGGGCTGCTGCGGAGGGGTGCGGTGAGCAGACAGTGCCCTTGCCGGAGGAGCCAAAGGAACAAAGACCTAGAATCCTTGAGAGGCTGGTGGGGCCGGCCTGCCTCCCGGAGGCGCTGAGCCGTGACACAGCCCACCCTCGAGCACCCGTGCCCACAGCACAAAGACCGGCCCCTAGCTGGCATCCCGGCCCAGTCCGACCTCCCCCAGCCTCAGCCCCTCCACACAGCACGTCCTCTGTCCACATCACGGAGCCTGCCGGTCTGTCCGCACCTGTCCGTTCCAGTGTGCTCTTACCCCGCCTGGGTCACCTTCCCTTCTTCCTCCGTTTCATCCCTCCAAACCTGGCTCCCACATTTCTCTTCTGAGCCTGAGGAGCAGACACTGTCCCTATGCCCTTGTCCCACCCAAGGGCCACCTGTAGACACTTCCTCTGCTTTCTGGGCAGAGGTCTGGGCTTTCTGTATCCGGGATATCCTCTGGCAATGGTGCAGGCATGGCCAGTGCAGGCCATAAGAGCCAGGGCGTTAGGAACGCTGCAGAACCTCTGCCCAGAAGACATGGGGCAGATGAATGAACTCGTTCCCTTGCCCCTTGGGGGTGCAATTCTGAGGTCCACTTCTATAGGCCCCGGCCTATAGGCCTTCTATAGGGCCCTGGCAGGGCTAAGCGCCAGTCGTCCACAGTGCCCCTCGTCCCACACGCCTGGGATCACCTCCCAGATAAAACTGCTCACACGAGAACCTTTGTTGCAGGGCCTGATTTTGGGGTCCCCTACTAAGACATCCTCCCTGAGCTCTGAACTCATCCTCTGTGGGTAGGCTCACACGTGTTACAATGCGTCATAGGCTCCTCTCCCTCTCCCTGTTAGGCTGTGGTCATCTGGAAGGAGGGGGACACACCTCAGTCATCCTGGCATCCCTTTCCCTCCCCCAGTCCCCAGCACATATCTATCACAGAGAGGATATCAAGACCCATTTGTTAAATAAATGCATTTGTCAATGCACATCACACACACACACACACACACACACAGAGCTCATTTTAAAAGCTAATTCTAGTTCAGGATGTTAATACAGTTCAGTGACAAAGCAGAAAACATGCAAATATCCTTCAGACCACCTGCCAAAAGATGCTCAGCCAGGAGGCCACCCGGGTCCCACAATTTCCCAGCTGCTCCCACCCCAGCCTGGCAATGATTGGCTCCTACTAGATGAGGAAGCTTCAGCTGAGGTGTTCTCAGGACGCATCCTTCCAGGCCCCTGCCCCCTGCGTGGATGGCCAGGTGCCCTGTGGCTGGAGGCATGGCTGGTGGCAGCAGAGAGGGAACCCGGCTCTCCCTGGCTGGGCACCCCCACCCCGGCCACCTGCTCCGCGGTGGTGTCAGCCTATGAATGACAGCCCCACCTCCAGCAGCCCCTCAGCGCCGGCCTACACACCCACAGCTCTGCACGGAGAATGCCAGGAGGCCCAACTGAAGGCCGCTCTGGATGTGGAGTGGGCAGAGGTGAGGGGCAGAAGGAGCAGAGGCTGGGAGATTAGTGGAGGAGAAAGGAGCAGCCCGTTCTGCATTATTACTCCCATCCTCATCTGTTTTAAATATCAATTGCTATGCAGGTTAAATACTTATTCAGATGCCTTTTAGCTTAAAAGCAAGCTAATTGATCTCTGGAGATCCTGAATGAACAGTGAAGAAACTGCACTAATTATAGAATCAACTTCCACTTCTCTATTTTGTTTTGTTTCTTCTCTGACGATGGCTGTAGGAGTGACAGGGGCCTGGTGGGGCAAGAACGCATGCTGTTTTCATTAGGCTGCAACAGCGAACATTGCCCCACAGCCACTACACACACACACACGCACGCGCGCGCATGCACACATGCGTGCACACACGCATGCACACACACGGACACACACGTGCATGCATACACACGTGGGTGCATACACACACGCATGCACACACGCACATGAGCATGCACACACACGGATGCACACACGCTCACATGTACACATACATAGATGCACACACATGTGCATGCACGCACACACGGACGCACACATACATGGGTGCATGCACACACGCACAGACTCACACGCGCACATACGCATGCACACACACAGACACACACACGTGCATGCATACACACACGGACGCATACACACACGCATGCACACACGCACGAGCGTGCACACACACATGAATGCACACACGCTCACATGTACACATACATAGATGCACACACACATGTGCATGCACGCACACACGGATGCATGCACACACGGATGCACACATACATGGATGCATGCACACACACGCACACACAGATGTACACACAGACTCACGTGCACATACGCATGCACACACACAAAGACGCACACACGTGCATGCATACACACATGGATGCATACACACACGCATGCACACACGGACGTGCACACACACACATGAGCGCGCACACACGTGCACATCTATACATGCATGAATACATACACACGTGCATGCACGCACACACGGATGCATGCACACACACCCACACACGAATGCACACACAGACTCACACGTGCACATACGCATGCACACACACACATGCACACACACGCACGTGCATACGGGCGCACACACATGGATGCACACGCGCAGGCACACACACACACGGACGCACACACACGCCCATGTACACTCACATACACGTGGATGCACACACACACACATGGACGCACACAAAGGGACACACACACACACACACACACACACACATGCGCACGTGTGGCCCCAGACTCTGGGGTGAGCTCTCCCAGGCCAGCCTCCTGGCTACACCTCTGCCAGGTCCAGGTAGGAGCTCTCCAAGGTAGGACCTTAAGATGCTGAAAATACCAGTATACTTCACCTGCCATTGGCTGGAATCCAATAAAGTTGTCCACCCTCAACCCACCTACCCTATAGGCCCTCCCCCCACAACACCCCCAAAATAAAAAACCCAACACAAATGCTGCCAAAGCGATTTCAGAGCCACTTCTTGCTCAGAGACTCTGACTTCATCTGGGCTCCTGGCTCCCGACATCTTGCTGGCCTCCTAGAACTAGATGGTACAGAGCAGCTTTGCTCTGGCACCCCTCAGGTCCCTCTCGGGGCTCCCTGCTCATCTGTGTTGGGGGTGGGGCGGCTGCAGCCCCAGGGTGCCTGGACCTTGTGAGAGCGTGCCAGCCTGGGCTTCCTTTCGCTCTCTCTCCCCCTGCCCGGGTTCTGACTCCAACCACCGTGCTGCTATGGGTAGAGAATGGGTACTTCTGGCTTGGCTGGAGGGCAGATTATGTCCCTGCTATTTCAGTGAATCAGGAAATCACGGTGCACAGGGAAGCTAGAAGTTAAACGAGATGGAGAAGTTTCCTTTCCTGCAGGACTTCTCTGGGCATTTATTCTGCTCATGTGCAGCCTCAGAGACGGGGGTAGTAGCATAAGCAACATTTCCAAAACTTACTTGACAACTGTGGAAACCTGTCTTGGCAGAGCATCTCACTGAAAACACGCTTTGGGAATCGCTGCGTTACACTGCTTTGGGCAAAAGTGGTCTTTATTCCCCCTCTCCGAGATGTGAGCTATTTGACATCCAGAGCTAGACGCTTCACAACTCAGTCTGCCCCACATACCTGGCCCTGAGCACCACAGACACACAGAGAGAATGAAGAAAGTATGACAAAGTATGACAGTGAAAGCGTTCGGTCTGCTTAACACCAGGGGCCCAGTGTGACACTTTTATTTTTTATTTTTATTTTTTTTACCGGACTGCTTCCGGGACACTAGCAACTGGTTGTTTTAAGAGAGCTTGGAGGTGTGACTACCCTGCCAGGTAATGAGCATGTGTCTGTGTGTGAGCACACATCTCACCTGGGCGGGGACACAGCAGGGAGGGAAGCACATAGAGCCAATTCATCAACCCAGTACTTCGTGCCTCTCTCCCCAAGGGGTTGAGATAAGAGATTGTCTGAATTATGATCATTAGCAAATGAGGCTGCCTGCATCTTCACAAGCTCTTGGCTTGTGCAAAGAAATTCCAGGCTCATACAAAGGAATTCCAAATGACCTTGCCCTCCACCAACTTGACTTGACAGATAGAGCCGTTCATCCGCTCCGCCCTCCCTTCATTCAACACTCAGAGAGCACCCTCCGTATGTCAGGCACCGGACATACAGCAGCTAAACAGTAAGGGGGACCTTTACCTCTGCAGCACCTTGTTTATTTCCCCAAAGCTCTTCATGCAAGTTGCAACTGATCTCCAGGGGCACCTGAGTGGCTCAATGGGTTAGATGTCTGACTTTGCCTCGGGTCATGATCTCATGGTTCAGGAGTTTGAGCCCCGTGTCCAGCTCTATCCTGACAGCTCAGAGTCTGGAGCCTGCTCAGATTTTGTGTCTCCCTCTCCTGCTCATGCGCTCTCTCTCTCTCAAAAATAAATAAAAACATTAAAATAAAAGAAACTGATCTCCAGTATTTGTCATCTAGTTTATAGGATGCCACCACCAGAACATCAGCTCTTTGAGCACACTGAGCCAATATCTCACTTTCTCTCCAGTGCCTAAAACAGTGCCTGCTACATAGTAGGCACTCAGCAAACGCTTCTCAACTATTACTGAATGTATGCGAAACATACAAGTCTAAGCAAGCATGAAATGACTGGCCAACAAAACTCCACAGGGATAACACATGGACAGTGGCTTTTAACCAGGGCTGCTGCTTCAGGTGGCAGAAGGGGATGCCACAAAAAAGTAAGAAAGCTTACAGGTGCGTCTGGATCAGAAAGCTGAGCACTTCTTTCCAAGAGCCAGAAAGATGTAGAATCCCCTCTGGTCACAACGCCTCAGAAAGCCCAAGGCAGTCCCAACAGGCGGGACAGCAGGTGCATTCGAGAGCTGGAGCAAAGTTGCAATCTTAAAATCTGCATGGACTGTCAGCACTCGTGGGGAAAGAAAGGAGCTTGAATTTTAAAACTACAGGTTTAAAGACACCATCCACAAAACTCCACACTTTGAACAAATGCAAAGACAGAACTTTCTGCATAACCATCTGGTGTGGATTAGCTGGGGGACCAAAAGCAGTTCAGGAGTTGGACTTACTAACAGGAAGGAGAATCACTAATAGCTACTGAGCCTGTGTTCTACGCCTTCTCCACTCATTAGCTCGTTTAATCCTCACAAAAACCCCATGACAGGGATTCTACTGTTATTCTCATTGTTTTCAGAGGAGGAAACGGAAGCTCAGAGAAGTCAGGGATTAGTCCAAAACCACACAGCTTCTGCATATCCAGGAGTTATGATCTCTTCTGGTTTGAGTCAGGAGCTTAAGACTGCAAACGGCACACAGGTGATGAAATTGGGCATCTAGCTCAGAGCCAAGGTACAATCTCCTCCGAGCCTCATCTGAGAAAGGATCTCCCGTGGTAGTTCACATCAGTGCCCACAGAGTCCTTAAATCTGGAGCTTAGCGTTGCTAGATTTATGTTTAACTATTTAGGAAACACTGTGTGGTTCTCATTCTACAGTACGGGTTCAGTCATTTCCAACTAATTCTTTCTTAGGGCAATGCTTAAAAGGTTATAATTAACGGCAACAACAACAAACTTCAAGTGTTTCCAAGCAGAGGGAATTAGGCCACGGGAATAAAACAGTGCACTCCTGTCTTCCAAAAAGATCAAGTAAATGGCCCCTTCCAGAGCAGACCCTGTCCCTGCCCAGGTGGACTGCCTGTTGTCCTCACCCAGGAGAGGGGTGCTCTGCACCGGTCCCAAATGCTGTCACTTTTGATGACAGGCTGGTAGCCTCCAGGCTGTGGTCGAGAAGCAGGCTTTTGTAAGGCAGGGATCTCTGTCCTGTGACCTGCCTTCAAGTCCGCCATGGTATCTCTAACCCAACGTCGCCGAAATCAAACACAGCACCTTCTCCCCAAATCTGCTCTTTCCCTGGCTTCTTACCTCCAGGAAGGGCATCAGTGCCCTTCAGTGGTCCAGACTAGAAACCTTGGTGTCTTCCCCTCCCACCCCGACCCCCTCCTCACCCTTCAGTCCCCAGATGACTCTGGGGTCTGTCTGGCACTGCCATCTTCAATGCCACCTTCCAGCTCTGCACCAGGGCACCAGCCTCCCCAGGCCCTCCCTTCCCCCGCCCTCTCTCTTCCCAGTTCCCCCTCCTTTCATCTGCCCAGTGGCCCTCAAAGCCCAAACTCAATGGTGCCAGGGCTCTGCCTCACACCCTCCCTGGCTTCCTCTTGCCCTGAGGCTCAGGCCCCCAGTTTTCTTTCTGATTTTCGATGTCTTCATAAATCTGGCCCCATCTATCTTTCCACCTCATCCCCCACTGAACCCCTCTCTGCAATGTGTAGTTTGGCACATCAGTTTCTCAGCACGCCCCAAGAACTGCCACATCTTTATGCCTTCGCTCCTAACATTGCGCTTCTCATTACTGGTGACAAAGCACTTGATCCTTTCTCGTGCACCAGATACTAGGCCAAATACTTTATGAGCCTCACCTTGTTTAATCAACATCCCTAAATGTTAGATTCTCACTACATAACTAATCAGGAAATTGAGGCTCAGAGAGAGTGTAACTTCCCTGCAGCTCACACCTGAAACCCAGGTGCCCCCAGGTACGTCCTCCCCATACACCACACTGATTGGTCTTGACCTGGAGTTTGCGTTTACCTGTCACTCTTTCCATGTTGGTCCCCCAACTGGACCATAGGACCTCCAGGGGACGTGTCGTCCAGTGCCCAGTGCAGTGCCCAGATACTGAGCGGGCGGGAATAAAGCCCACATCTTTGGCCCTGGTGACTGAGAGCTCAGAGCGGCCCTTCTCCAACTCACTGATCCCATGCACACCTACTACGTGCTAAAGGACCATTCCAGGCACTGGGGATACAGTGATGATCTAAGCGAACAAGGTCCCTGCCTTTGGGGTGCCAACTTTCTTGTCATAAAAACCACGAAAGGAAAAAACAGGGTGAGATCATACCAGTGCCTACGGGGTACTGGTTTTTAAGACTCTCCCAGAGAAGGTCACTGGTACCTTCTTAGTGTAGGGGAACAGAAGAATGGATAAGTCCATTGTCTCCCTGGGTTGCTCTCCCTGGGTTCCCTAAAGGGGGAAAGGATCAATTAAATAATTAACAGGATGGATGATGCCTGCTCTGTTGTGGTAAATACAGAGTGCATCAGGAATGAAAATGGCCAGGAGAAATCCCAGTAGGGTTCCTGGAGGAGGTGATGTTTAGCCTGGGCCCTGAAGAATGAGTAGAAGCAGATGGAACGGGCAGCAGGACAGCAGGGGCGGAGCATGACAGAGCCTGGTGATTTCAGCAAGTGGGCAGGGGCTAGTGTGGTCATGCACGGGCCCCCGGCTGGCAGGCCATCTCCCCCCGGCATCAGGTTTTCTCAGTCCCTGCCTCGGAAAGCCACACTGCCTCGAGGAACCACTGCTCCTTTCTCTAGCACTGCTGTGCTCTGTTGCCAGCTGAACACTGCATCTCCCAGTAGGTGCTGGGTCGGCCAGGGAGCCCAGCACAAGAGGACTGGAGAGTTCAGTGGGAAAGCACAGCACCCAGGGCCTCCCGGGTCCTGCCTGCTGCTGGGAGCACCCTCATCTTCAGGAGGGAGGCACGTGGCACAAGGCAAAGGACTGAACACCCCCTCTAGCTGGACAGCCAGCTCCGTCCTCGCCAGCAGCAGAAGCATGCAGGCTGCAGCACCGATGCCCAGTGGATGCAGCTTGGCTCCCAGTTCTCAAAGGCAAGGCCTATGTCCCCCTGCCTCCACCCCCACGCCGCCACACCCCGCTCAACCCTGCACAGGCCTATAGGACCACAGCTGAACAGCGCTGGGGGGAATCAGGGAGCTGAAGCACCGTAGTCCCTGAAGCTCTCCTGTGCCGCTGTGTGCCCCAGCTCCGGGAGCTCATCTTGCCCTGCCTGGCTCACTTGTCGAATGCCTCAGTTTCCCCAGAAGGACAGGACCACAGTGGTCTGCAGTCAGTTTGCCAAGTGCAGTTCACACCCCTCACAGCCACTAACCAGCTCACCTCCTCTGCCTATCAACTGGTGCCGCTGAACAGGTGAGAGGAGATGGTGTATATAAAGCCCTTGGCCCAGTGCCTGGGACACAATAGACGCACCTGTGGCCTCTGATTCTCCCTCTCTGCTGTTCTCTGCCCAAAACTTGGAACAAGGCCAGCTCCTGAATTTACAGTCCCTGGGTCAGCCCCACCTTTGGCCATGTCCAATCCTCCGGAGCTGCCGTTTGCCCTTGGGATAGACTTTGGGCCCTTCGGCCCATCTAGCACCCACCCCTTCTCCTTGCATCAGGTGGGCCTGGGCCCTCCCATCCACCTGAGGGTACGGGGGCGGGGCAAGTCTCCCCAACTCCAGGCCAGTTCCCTGGGGAGGCCGAGCCCAGGCTGACTTCTAAAAGGGAGCTCCGGCTGTCCCAAAGCCATTCCCCATGCCCGTGCCTGAGTTTTGCTCCAGCCAAGGCCCTCATGCTGCTTGCCTGGTAATGGTTGGGGAAGTGAGCTGATGGGCAAAAAAGAGGCTCCATTTCTCTCTGGGACCAATTTGTGAGTTTTCGGCAGCAGCTCTAGCTCTCCCGTTTCTGCCTCATCTCCGCCTGCCTGCTGCCCCCACTCGCTCCGCTGGCTGGTAGGAATCCGAAGGAGGCCAGAGAGGTGGGACTCACCCTCGGCTGGCCAGCCAGTGGGGGAAGCAAGTGCCCATTGGAGAGGGGGAGGGGAAGGGGGGAACCTCCAGGGCACTGGGAGGCCAGAGAGAGGCTGAGTCCCGTAGGGAGACACCGATGCAGAACCACCCGCTCTGGCACCCACCCTCTGCTCTTGAAAAGAGGCCATGTCCGCTAGCTAGCGATTGGGAGCACAGCGTGGGGGTGGCTGGAGCGGGGTTTGAGCTCCGCCCCTGCTAGCCGATTACAGGACGGTAGAGTGGTCACTCAAACCCAGCGGCTCTGCCACGCACAGGCTGCAGGACCTCAGACAAGTCTGTCAAGCTCTGTGGGTCTCCGAGTCCTTACTACAGATGTGGAAGCGGATCTTGCTGGCACATAAGCACGGTCAGACACTCTGCTAACAGGATTGTCTGTGACCTTGTGACGTTACTTAGCCTCTCTGAGCGGTGTCTCCATTTCCAGGCTTTGTGAAGACGCAACAAGGTGCGGCTGGTATGCCCCTCAGCAGAGAGCCTGGTGCACAGAGAGCCCTGGATAAACAGCAGTGACTGTTTTGGGGTTTTTTTTCTTTAATTACCATATTTCATTGATTCCAAGTCACACTTTTTTTCCCTCCGCATTTTAACATCCATGAAATGGAGATGGGTTTGCAATAGATGATAAGAAAGCACTCTGTCATAGTTTAATTGGTGGCATTTTTTTTTTCTTTCTTAGGGAAGTACATAAAATTATGTATCTTACAGTCAGTGGTGTTTTAGAATTGATGAAATCAGGGCAGACCGAGGCAAGAAGGAAAGTTCTGAGGACCTGGCCCTGCTGTTCCTGAGGGTATCCCACCTGCCCTGGCCCCTCCAGGCTCCCAGGGACAGATCTCTCTGGTCACCTGGGGCTAGTGTTCCCCCTCAGCCCACCCCTCTTCGACTTCTTCCTTACATCTGCCCACTCTTTCTTCTTGGAGTGAGGTCAGTGTCCTTCTGGGCTCTGTAAGAGGGTGAGGCCTGTTTTCCCAGCACCAGGCTGCAGGCTAGAGCTGGCTGGTCAGGCAGTGGATATTCACAGGGATCCAGTCCTTATCCGCCCACCAGGAGGGAACACAGTGGCTTTGCCACCCTCAGGGTCCCCAGCACCGTGGGTAGACGGGACACAGACCTGAGCGGGCTGAGTACTAGTCCCAGAGATGCAGGTTCAGAAGCGGGACAGCACGCCCAGAGCTCTGGCTGCATCATGGTTTCTGAGGAAGGAGGAGAAAGCCGAGAACCCAGGAAAGCCAAGACGTAGGGGAGGTCAGGTGGTGGGTCTGTCCTACGTCTGGCAGGCCCCCCCGCCGCCCCGCCGCCAACCCCCTCAGCCAACCAGCAATCCCAAGCATCTAAAGTTGCACAGCTGCCTCAATAGCTCCCACCCCCTTCTCGAGCCTTCCATGACCCAGCAACTATATGCTTAGCCTCCGGCCCCACAGGAAGCTCTGATTGGCTGCTGCTGCTCCTTCCCTCCCAGCCTGGTAGGTATTTATTCTGAACCTCACTCCTGACTCCCCCAAGGTAATTCAGGCTTTCAGCCTTTTTGGGATTGGTCCTGATGCTCGGGACCATGAGCTTACTTAGACTCAAGGAAGGAAACCTTATATGGAGCACCCGCTCTATGCTCGGCCCTGGGCCTGATCACACAGACTTTCCCACTGAATCCTTCCAACAGATCCAAGAGGTGGTCGGGGAAACTGAGGCCTGGGAGGAGCAGCTGCTTGCCTGGGAAGCAGCTAAGCTGCACTTAAAAGCTCAGCTCTGTCTGTTGGCATCTCCCAACATACACTCAACAGTAAGCAGAGATCCAACCTCTCCCGTAACCCAGAATCTACCAACAAAGCGATGATCAAAGGCAGAGAGATGATGTTTCTCTGGAGCCTGGGGTAAAAGGAAGGCCATGCTGCCCGCTGCAGCCTGGGAGCCCACGCCAGGCACGGAGCAGCACCCCCAGCCCTCACCCTTGGCCTGCAAAGCCATTAAATATGCAGAATCTCATCTTGTTCCTGGGCAGCCGAGGGCTCTGAGTCACGGGAGGTGACATTGCTCTCCAACAGGTAAGTTGTTCAACAGATGGGCAGTCGAGTGGCAAAGAAATACATTATTAATGTTTCTGGTTAAATTAACTGATTAAAACCACCCCAGGTAAAAATGTACGTATCAGCGCTTTGCCCACAGCAAATGAGGAATTAATGGAATATGGCTGCGTCTTTGTAATGAAACACAGACAGGGGATGTCTGGAAAGGTTCTCTCTCTTCAGCAGCAGCAGCAGGGGGTGGGGGGTGGGAGGTCTGATCCATCTGTTAAAGGGACCTCAGCTGATTGGCACAGGGGCAGCAGGGAGGGGAGAGACCCAAGGGGGCTTCCACTGGCTCACAGGAAACCTGAAAAACATAGACTTTTTGACCCCTGATTTGCTGGAGCCTCGGAGGGGAGGGAGTCAAGGCAGAAGCAGTGGGCCACTCCAAGGACAGGGGGCTGCAAAGGTGGAGAACACTGCCTGGGAAGCAGGACCATGGGATGGGACTCCAGCTCTGCCCCTGGAGACTTTACACAAGCCAACTTCCTGGCAGGGCCTCAGTTTCCTCACCTGTCAATTGGGGAGGAGAATGAAACCTTCTTCGATGCTCTCTTCCAGCTCAGTTTCTTTCATATCATGGGCTTCTAGAATAAATCCCAATGTTCACCTTGCCCTCACCCTCAGCAGATAACCTAGTGGGGAGCTGAGCCCCATGTGGGGTGCACCTGGATATCCCAAACCTTGAAGGGCTTTTGGAAAATCCCTTTTTTGACACAAGCACAAAAGGGTACTCATACGTCTACACAGCTGGTAACGTGCACATGCATATACATACACGCACACACATGCGCTGGCTGCCCCATTCAGGCATATGTTGGCATCTAGGACCTACGCATGCAAACAAGTGTGCACACAGACACATACATGCTCAGAGCTCCCACACATGAGTACATACATGTGCACACACAGTTGCATTAAAGGTGAAGCCTTGTCATAGTCCTGCACGGACAGGAGGGTCTCGGGCACACGTGGCTTGGGCACATTTCAGAAATAGCACTGGGGGTGAGGGGCAGGGACGGCATTGCTGGGGTGGACCAAGGGCCACTTTTCTCATCAACCAAATAGGTTTCATGCCAGGGTTTCAGGAGTTCCCAGAGGCCATGACCCAATTCAGACAAGAGTGAGGTTTTGCGTAAATTAACCAGGTAATCACATCCCTACTAGGGCTTCCCCAGATCCAGAGACCTGGAGCAGCTGGAGACCCACAGCCCCAGTCCTGGCTGCACCTGGAATGAAGGGGGTGGGGGAGCTGGTTATGTGCCTCCCCCCACCGCCCCACCCCGCATGCATTCATCAGGAGCTCTCCGAGGTGCTGATGGCTGAGGCTTGGGGAGATTGGCTGAGAGAAGTTGTTTTTCTCCTCCCTGGCACCTGCCAGCTTCAGGGAAGGGTGGGGGAGGGTGGTGGGGGTGTGGGTTGGGTGCGGAGCCCCACTGTCCTATCACTCACCCGGCCTCCAGATGCCACGCTGGGGGAGCGGGAGGGAGGCATGAGCCAGAAGCCTCCTAATGACTCCCAGCATGAGAGGAGGCCTGCCAAGGGGGTCAGCGCTGGCATCGCGGTATCATTAACTGTTTACCCTGAGAAAGTTCACACTTCTCGGAGGCCGCGCTCGAGCTGTCAGAAACACTGCACGCAGCGCTCGCAGCTCTGCCAACTGCACTCCCCAGGGCCCGGCAAAACAAATATTTAGTAGGCGCCTGGCTCTGGAGCACACGTGCACACACCTACTCGCACAGGGCACAGCATGCCAACACACAGATACAAACATCCACACAGACTTATTCCCCAGACACATACAGAAACCTAGAGGCACGCTTACCATCAATACACAAACAGATACCCACATGTAGACCTACACACACAAACCCACATCCTCGGGGTAATAAGATAACCCCGTAGGTATTGAGAACCTACCACGAACACTGTTTTCAGGCAATTAGTATGCATTATCCTATTTGACTCTCCTGACAACCCTCAGTGTTCGCATTATCACGCTCCTATTTTTCAGATGACAAAATCGAGGCTCCAGCAGGCCAACACCACGGCTAGGGCTCTTACCATCCACTCTGCTGATACACACCTGCCCACCCGAGGTACATGTGCATCAGACACACTCACCCATAGACATGGACACACAGGCGCACACGGAGGCAAACTTGGGCTACACGTGTGCATTCACAGAAACGAACTCGCCTGTACATATGCATGTATACACGCACACGCGCACACACACAGCACAACCGTCTTCCCCCAAGCTTACGTATCCTCTGCCTCAGCGCCCCTCAGGGCCTGGACACACTGCTCGAGAGAGCCAGTTCGTGCCTTCTGAGCCCTTCTCCCATAAGCTGTCCAGATTCTGGTAGGGTGAGCTGGCTCATGTCGAGAACAGTACTGGCAGCCATCGAGAGAGTGGGCCTTGATTGGGAGCAAGTCCAGATGGTGGCGGTAAGCCCCAGATGTTGTATGGAAACAAACAAGCCTGCTGAAATTGGGAGCTCAGCTTCAGCCAGGCCCTGCACAGCAGTCTCCTAGAGGCAGGAGCTCTGCTGAAGGTGCAGTCGGTGTGGCTACTACTATAGGCCAAGCCTGGCATAAGAGCCTGGTGACATATGGGGAGGGCTCAGCTTTCGAGTCTGGACTTCTCCAGAGCTCTGGGCAGCTTAGCAAAACATCACTTGGGTCCTAGTAGCCCCGGGGAGAAAAAGGGTGTTCAGTGCTGGTGTGGCAGGAGCCTGGCTAAGGAACCCTAAGCATCGCCCACAGTCTCAGTCCACACTGGCTTGGTCCACTCAGGAACCCCAGGCCTGACCTGTTGCCTCCAGTCTCCCTGAGCACTCTCGGATTCACCAGATCTCTACTCTGATTCCCAAGGTCATTGCACAATGATTTGGCTGGTCAGTGGGCAGAGATCTCGAAGACCACGTGGATTCCTGAGATCACAGTGATTCCTAGGGCCAGCCCCAAGCATTCCTAGGGCCCACTTCTACTTTAGGAAGACCCAGCTCTGCTGTCTGCCCTGGCCCTTTGGGCTCCTGACAGAAAGGCAAGCCCTATGAGCAGCGTAAACTTCCGGACTGGATGGTTAGCATCACAGAGTGGGAATGGGGGGTGGGTCACGGTACCGATGGTGGTATGTGCCTCACCTGAACTTGGTAATATGCATGCAATGCACACACTTGGTGCTCCTCCTTCCTTCCCTCTCTCTCCTTCTGTCTTCTCCCCTGCCACCCCCTTCTATGGAGCAGGATCCCCCAGGCCTGTCGAGAAGGAATCTATTATTATTTCCCAGGCCAGAGCCAGGGTCTCCCCACCTCTCAGACTCCCTAGGTTTTTATATTCACTCATTTTTCATTCTCAAGAAACTATCTTATTAACCCACCCCCTGATGAGGTAAGGAACTGAGTTCCATGGGTTCTCCTGGGGAATTTGTGTGAAGAGAGGTCATAAGCCAAAAAAGAGAACTTGTAAGAGGAGACTTTGAGACAAGGAACTGTAAGCAAAAGCTCCTTCCTAGAGCTCAGCAGACACATCTCCCTTCCCTAGGTACCGCCTGAATTGCTAAGCAAGGAAAACATACACAAATAAAGTGTCATGTCCTGACGTTTGATAATTTAAGTCGAATGTTGAAGAGAATCTGCTAATTACACACAGAGCTGTGTTTGAACACCAAGCGACAGGCTCTGGGGAAGCAAAGACCCCCATTCAAGAGTGCTAACAGCCACACAGCCCAGGGCACACAGACAGACTTGTCTTTTGAGGTTAAATTAAAGCCCACGTTTCATTTTTGACGCAACCCAATTCTTCTGATTTTCTCCTTCTACCTCCCCAAACTGGGGCCTTAAGTGGAAAAGATGCATTGAATAGCAAATGCAAGTCAACAAATATTATGACATGCTGTTCATCACGAGCCCTAAATATTTAATGGTTCAACTTTATGGGCTTTTCATTTTGTTTTATTTTCTTTTTTGCCAGACACGATGAATTTAGCACAAACAGGCCCCGTGCCATGGAACTGCGGGTGCCCTAGTTTGCAAAACGAATGAAGCGAATTTGTCGAGGTATTTGTGACCTCAGTCCGCTCGGGCCCCGTCACCTTGTCTCAGCTCTGCCCAGCTGGCGTCTATAAAAAAAATAAAGAGTGAGATCAAGAAAGAGAAGGGGAAAGTGGGAGGCAAGAACGGAGAGGGTCGTAAAGTCTCCATCGGCCAATTCATTTCTGTTTAATCCACCTCCACGCTGCAGAAAACTCCTTTGTGGTGATGAGACCAAAGGTCGGTAATAGATTTCAACAGGTTCCGAGAGGCTGTTGACTGCTTGAAGCGGAGTGGGAGAGTATAGGCTCCCCGAGAGGCAGGGGGAGAGAGATAATTGGAGACCCGGAGCCCCAGTTTGCCCTCTGGTTCCTGATTTCACGGATTTAAAAAGAAAAAGAGATTGTCTAGCATTCTGCCTCCGGAATTGCGTGTGAGAGGGAGAGAGAGCAGAGGTGGGGGCACCAGGCCTCGCCTGGAACCCCGGGAGCTGCTGGCACATGGCCGCTGTCCTGCTCAAAGCCAGCAGGCTGGGAGGGAGGTTCGGGCACCCCCGAGCCAGGCTGCTGGTTGGAAACTGCCTCTGGAGACCGGGAAGGCCTCGGAGTCATCCCCGAGACTCCTTCAGAGCCGTGGCTGGGCGGAGAGGCAGCCACCCACTTGTGGTGGGGAAGGAAGAGGTGAGTGGAGGCAAGGGCTGGGGGAAGCAGATACTGAAGTGAATTTACCAGCTGTTCTCTGCAAAACCTCTCTGAGTGTGCAATGCAGCTGGCACAAGACAAGAAACTCCCACAGCCACAGTCTAGCCCACAGTTCCCCCCACCTCAGGGATGCAGACTCCAGAGACCTAAGCAGCTTCCCTATCATCACTCAAACCTTGCACTGTGGCTCCCCAGGTGAACAAAGAAGGGCGTTACTTGGTATATTCCAGACGTGTCTGAACAAACATGGCAGTGGCATGGAGTGGCAGGAGTGATGAGGTCACCGCCTGCCACCCAAAACACAGGCTACCGACCCAAGGCTTAGTACAGCCATCTGTTCCTGTGCGTGTAGGGACAGCCTTGTGAGACATCATTCCAATGGCAGGCCGAGCCCAGCCACAGCCTTTCTCCCAACCCTCTCTGGTTTCCTATCACCCAAGAAATCTAGCCTAGACTTCATCCTGGCGAGAAAAGATACCCCAAACCCACCTCTTCAGCCCCATTCCCTTATAGTCTCTGCTTTGGCTGTAGTAGGCCACTCACTGTCTCCAGTTACATAATAGGAAAATGCTCTGATGGAAGTAAGGGCAGGATATTCTCAAGGAAGCAGATACGAGGGGCACCTTGGTCAGCTTGGGGGGTACGGGTGTCAGAGAATTCTCCCCAGAGGAAATGCACCTGTGTTGAACTTTAGGGAATGAATAATAAACATAATGATGACAGCTCACGTTCATTCAACACCTACGACGTGCCAGAAACCAAATCAGTGCTTTACCTACGTTACGCCACTTACTCCTTAAAATATTCCCTATGGGATAGACACAACCAGTATTAGTTTGAACTTGCAAACGAAGAAACTAAATCAGAGAGGTGAAGAAAACCTGCCCAAGGTTATCCAGCTTGTAAGGGACAGAACTGGGCTTCCGAATCAGGCATTATGACATCTGAGCCCTCGCTCTAACCTCTCTGCTAAACCCCACTAGACTGAGCCTTTGAAGGCAGGGGCTGTAGGATTCGTTTCTGCACTCCTGGTACATAGAATGGGTTCCAGGAGAGATGAGGTATCCGTGAATGTTGCTGGATGGATGAATGAATGGATGGATGAAATGATGGAGCAGTGAATGAATTCAGATGTAATCAGAACACAAATAGACCCTGAGGTAACAAATACGTAAGATTACAGCACATTAGTACTTTAGTACATTAGTACATCAAACCTTCCATTTGTCCTAGAACAGTAGTTCCCAGAAAACATTCCAGGGGGCACGAATTCCTGGAAATACAGGCACAAAACGGTATCCATAGCCATGCGAGTTTGGAGGGCTCTAGGTTAAACAAAGCTAAACAGGCTTCTTTACTTTAGGCCTTCTTAAGTTCTTTTGGTTGGTGGGCATCTCCTGGGACCAGAGCCCCAGCAAACAAAATTTGGGAAGCACCACCCTTGAGTCACATGTTTTGGACTACAAGGGAGGGTGTATTTGTTATTTATTGCCGTGTAAGAAATATTCCCCAAAACTCGGCAACTTAAAACAACAATCAGTATGATCTCACACAGTTTCGATGAGTTAGGAATTCAGAAGCAACTTAGTTGCATGATTCTGGCTAAGGTTCTTGCGTGAGCTGTAGTCCGGATGTCAGCCAAGTCATCTGAACGCCTGACGGAGGCCCGAAGACCCAACACGGCACACTCATGGGGCAGGCAAGTTGGTGCTGGCTGCTGGCATGGGGCCTCAGTTCCTCACCATACGGATCCCCCATGGGGCTTGCTCAAGTGTCCCCAGGCTATGGTTTCTCAAGAAGGAGTGGTCCCAGAGAGCAAAATAAAAGCGACAATGTGTTTTATGGCCTCGCCTTAGGAGTCACAGACTATTGGGACCACCATATTTTATTGGTCTCACAGGGCATCCCTGATACAATGTGGGAAAGGAATACATAAGGGCATGAACACCAGGATGCAAGGATTACTGTGGGGCCTTCTTGGAGGCCCGCTGTCCAGATGGCCTTCTGACCTAAGCTTCTGGAGCTTGGTGATAGGCATGTGTCTCCTCCTTCAGGTCTGCAGGTAAACACAGACCTATTTTCAACTCACACAGCCATGCCCATTGACCAGTTGGTTTTTACACTCTGCTGCCATGAGCTGCCTCTCTTGACCGCCTAAATCTCTTGACCTTGTGGAATCATAAATCCCACGTGTCAGAGCTAGAAGACATCCAGTCCTAACTCAATTCACGGGTAGGGAAACAGAGGCCGATAAAAGCAAAGAAATTGTCCAGGGTCACAGAGAAAGTTAATGGCAACCCATGGCTTGCAAGTTTTGTGTTCCTTCTCCATCACACATGCTTGACAAGATGCAAATGTAAATCCACTGGCCAGAAATTCCAGGGGTGCTCCCCATCCCTACTGAAAGCCTTGACATTTCTGCGCACCTGACCACATGGGCCAAGGGTCCAGGGAGCTCCAGGCCAGGGATGGTGTGAGTGGAGGCTTCACGGAGGTGGGGGTACACCTGATTTCTGAGCAACTCCACTATCACCATCCAAGGGAATGACAGGAACTAGGAGCTTTCTCTTCAAAGCCTACCTCTTGAGACCCACCCTTCTCTCCAAACCCAAGCTCAGCCAACCATCCAGGCTGTAGAACCAGGAAGAACGGAGCATGAACACGTGACATGCTTGCTGACCCTGTATCTTTGTCATGGCTTGGATGTGCACAGCAGACTGCCAAGGATGAGGTCCTTCTAGGCATGGGGCCTGCCTTTCTGGTCAGTCCCAAGTGGTTGGTTGAGCTGGTTCAGCAGGGTCTCCCCTCCACCCAGCTGTTGGGACTCCAGGTACCTGTCACAAGTTTCCACAAGCATGTTCTTGAGATGACTCAATAAATGCAGGATACACGGAGAAAAGTCAATAAGGAGCAAGACTGAATCAAAACGGAGACACCTGCCTGCCCTCACTGGTCAAATACGCTCCATCTTGGCTCCCATCCCCGCTAGAGAGAGGCTCTAGCTCAAAACCTCACCCTCCTCAGAGAGCTTTCTCTGACTCCCTTCTCTGAGGTTTCATCACCGTGTTCTTCCTCATGGTGGGTCCTGTTTGTTCCTTCACAGTACTTAATACATGGTGTGCTCATCCACGTATGTATTTACTTATTGGTTGTCTGTCTCCCTTACAAGACTGCAAGGTTCACGGGGACATGACAATGACTGTTTGGTTCCCCACTCTGTCTTCAATGTCTAGCACAAAGCTGGCACTCTGCAAATGATTGTTCTGGACTCGAGAGAAGAGTGTTTCCCTTTGCCATATGCAGGACGGCTGAGACATCTGGAGGAGAGGCCATCTTCCTGGTCATTGGGACCAGATGAGAGCTTCTCCAACTCACTCCCATAGAGAGACTGTGCATCCCCTTCTCTCAGGGTCTCAGATGTTGTGTCTCTGGCATTTGACAAGGAGCCCTGCCTGTTCCCCAGCTGACCCGCTGAAGCCCAACTTGCTGACCCTGGTCTCGCCAGCCCCCATATCTCAGGAGTGGGCTGCCCATCTCATATTCATCCTGTCTTGTCCCAGTTGGATCATCCAGAATTTCTGCATCAACCCTTCTGCCAGCCTTCTCCTCCCCCTGAGACAGGACCCATCTCAGACATCGATGCTTGCTGGGACAGCCTGGATTCATCACTCTCTCCCTTTCCTGGACAAACCTGTTCTATGCTTGGGACTTCCTTGGGAGCCAACATCCCACATACCTACTGACCTCTCAGTGGGTTCCTCCCTCCTTCTCCGGGGCACAGAAGGCCCATGGGCTGTGAATTCCTGATGCTGACAATTTCTCATAATCGACCTTCACTCTAATTTGACTGATAATAGTTTCTATATGATAATCTAATTCTTGTTTTCTTTTTTAGCAGGTATAGAAAGCTGACCCTGGGTTTTGGGTGGTGCCCAATCTCTAGAAGCTCGGTGAATGCCACTTCTAAACAAGTGAAGTTTGTGGTCTGCTCTGGCCCTTGGGACTTGGATTATATCACTGTCCCCTCCTCCACCAGGGGAAGGGGTTAGAAGACACCCGAGCACTCCTGAAGCCTTCCTTGCTTTTCTTTATCCATTGGTACCAGAGACACTTGGAGCTCATGTCCTTTCCTTTCTGGGGTCAGAGTCAGAGCACATGGAGGCAACATTCCCAGGGTCTTTCTTTCCAACAAAGGGTCAGCAACCATGGTGACCACTTTACGGCCAGAGGCATTAAGACGTTTCTTGGCTTAGGGGAGCCTGAGTGGCTCAGTCGGTTAAGCTTCCGACTCTTGGTTTTGGCTTAGATTGTGATCTCACCGTTTGGGAGTTCAAGCCCCACGTCGGGCTCTGTGCTGACAGTGCAGAGCCTGCTTCTGATGCTCTCTCTCCCTGTCTCTCTCTCTCTCTCTCTCTGGCCCTCCTCCACTCACATGCACTCTCTCTCAAAATAAATAAACTGAAAAAAAATTTTTAAAAGAAGTTTCTTGGCTAAAAGAAGATGCATACTGTTTCCCAAACTGCCACTTTGCATCTAGCCACTCCCCCTTCCTAAAGGCACTCTCCTTTTCATCCTGAACGTTTTTGAAGAAGAGAGGCAGGTCCATCTGGTCACCCTTGCAGGTACACCTACCTGCAGGCAGCGCCTGCCTGTGAACACCCTGAGGCCAGGCACCACGTCTGTGTGCTCACCATTGCATGGCTAGCCCGGTGCCTGGCACATAAATCTGTGCGGAATGAACGTACTGGGATAACGGAGGGGGGAAGAGGTCACGGAGATCCCCAAATCACTGCTAACACTAATCACCAAAACGTGCCAAACAGCACACTTAGCGTCAGCTGATTCGGTTACAATCCCGTCCAATATGTAGAAACACATTTACCATTCATTCCGCAGTCTGTTACATTGTCTGTTTCTATCTGAGCTATTTTTTTTGTGTGGGAATAGAGAACAAAGCCTACACTAACACGGTTTGTCACCGAGCAGGCTGAGCTATTTGCTTTCTAAACAGTCTGGCAGCCGGCACAGGCCGAAGCAACTAAGCCCAGCAGCTTCTGGGGCTTGATTTTGGGGGGCGGCCCCTACGCCGCCAGTGCTGTTCCCCCACCTCTCTGCCGGGTGAGCTGACTTTACTCAAGCCTGTCAGACCTCTCAGTCCGGAGGTATTGCAGCGAGCCACTCATGACTGTATTTGCATCAATGTGGCCACTGCTCCCCTTCCAACCGAGTGCTGCCTGAACGGACTGCTGGTGGGGGGATGTTGCCTTGTTGCGAAGAACACAATGTGGACCTAAAGAGATCTACGTAGCTCCCAACAGTAGGTGTCTAAGAGAGATGCTATTACTGATAGGCTATCAATCTGATTATTTTACCCTATTGTTTCCCTTACTATTACGTGTTTTCCCACGGTTCACCTGCAAGCCGGTGAACCCACCCACAGATAACCGAGTGATGACACCGTAATCAAAGGTCAAACATCTGTCTCCGCGTGCTTTGGCTGGCTCGAGGCAGAAGGCCTTCGCGTGTCTTACACTTTTCTCCCACATTACTTCCAAGTTCAGAGGCAGCCAAGTATAGGACAAGGGGCACAGGACTGAGAGTCAGAGCTCACCAGCCATGCCTTCTCCTCCGTTTCCGCGACTGAGTAGAGGAGGTGAGTCCTGACTGTGTGGAGGGGCCACAGAGACTCCTCCCCTCGTGCTTCTGCTTTCTCCCAGAGGAAGCAGGAGCTTCCACTGGGGCTTCTGGCCCTCCTCTGCCCCCTCCGGACACCCCACTGTGGGATGGGAAATTGTTAATCTGAGTAGGGGTGCCTGGGTGGCTCAGTCGGTTAAGCAGCTGACTCTTGATTTTGGCTCGGGTTGTGATCTCATGGTTCATGGGATCAAGCCCCGCATCAGGCTCCACGCTGTCAGTTGGGCTTCTCTTTCTCCCTGCATGCACACACTCTCTCTCAAAAATGAATAGATACACATTTTAAAAAGGAAAAAAAAATGCTAATCTGAGTATTCCAAGTCCACTGGGCCCTACTTCCAAGTGGGCAGGGATATATGCCTTAGGGGTCAAGACCTGAGCAGTAAGGGCCCAGAACTGCTCTCTGGTTCTCATTTCCAGTGTCTCCGTCTGTGAGTGGATAGGGAGGGAGGGAGGGACAGGTCTTCCTTGAAGGCCTGGCCATATTTGGTGAATGCGAAATGAGGGGGAAGTCTCACTCATTCAACAGATATGTACTGAGCCCTCACCATGTACCAGGCAAAGTCCCAGTCCTTGTGGAGCTTATAGTCCAGCGGGAGGAGAAGGAAATAGCAAGTACATATATATGTGGGGATGGGAATGGGGAAAGTGGGGGAGGGGCAGGACTGTTTCTTTAGAGAGACCAGGAAAGCATTCATCAACAAAGGTGCCCTTTCAGCAAAGATCTAGTTCATGGTGAACCCATGCTGGCTCCAACTGATCGCTACTTACTTTTCCTAAGATCTCGGTAACTGTAACTCGGAAACTGTAACATTTTATGAACCGAACCTGAGATTTTTCTATGATCACCATCAAATGCCTTGGAATGTACAGACTCTATCTTTGGAAAGCACAATGCCACCTCCTGGGTTCTAACCCCTTCCTAGTGACTCGTCAGTCTCATGGGGACCTCATCTGTGATCTTCCGTGCCCTGGGGCAGAATTCAGCCAGGACAGTTGAGTTGTTCTGGTCCGGACAAGCATGGTATGTTCTCGTATTTTGTTCACCCATCTCAGGCTTTAGCTCCCTCTCATCAAGGCTCGCTTTCCTCTCTTCAGTCTGAGGATGATTCCCTTTGACAAAGAAGAATAGAGAGGTTCCTCTTTGCATTATTTATCTCTCCCTGTGGCCAAAATAGCTCCATTCCCGTGTCTGGGATCTGTTTGTAGTTTTTAATATTTTTTCCCCGAGACTCAAGTTGCCAGGAGAGCACACTTAGGAAGTGAAAACAAGAAAAGCGCAAGGCAACAGCGTTTTCCTTTTGAATTTCCAGAAAGCAATCCGAGGGAGTCGGGGGTGGCGGGTCTCAGAGCACACCATCAATTTGCGGTTAATTGGTTTAGAATTCATTAACCACATTTTCCTGCCTGCCTCTGCCTGTCTCTGGAACGGTGCTTGAGTTCCCCGATTCTTTGAGTTGCCAAACTAATAATTCACCTACTTTATTTCCTGACTCGCAGTTAGTTTGTTTTAGTCTAAATAATGCATATTCAGCTTCATTAGCATATATTTGGATCATTTCCGACTTGAATGTATTCAATCCCATCAATTTACCATTAGCGTGATCATTCAGGAGGGAAGTTTCCATATCTTTCATGCTTGTTCAGTCACTCTCATCTTTACCGGGTGTGGGGGCAGGGCCAGGGAGAGAAGGTGGGGGAGGGGCTGAGGGAGGGGAGGTGGTCTTACCCAGACCCAGAGCTGCCGCAGGCGCTCCAGTTCATCCTGGATTCAGAGGACGCCCTGACTGTAATCCAAATGAGGTTGGGAGTGCTGAATGCTCCTGTCTGCCCCAGGAGATGAAGACCACAAAATGTGCCCAAGGTCTATGGTGATTCTGAAGAGTTTCTTCTCTACCCAACCCGTTCTCTGATTCTCCAATGCCAACCGGATCTCCCACAATTCAGTGCAGTTCTGGCAGTAACTACCCAGAGTTAGTACAGACGCTACAGGTTAAGGGCTCCGTCCCACAAGGCTGTCCCCACTTCAGATGACAGTTCCAAGTCCTAGGCCACCCGAACTTTCAACCCATTGGCGATAAATTGGGCATTCCCACAACCCCCGCTCAGGTGCCATAATTTGCTAGAATGGCTTGGAGAACTGGTTACTTACATTTCCTGGTTCATTACAAAGACTACAACTCAGGAACAGCCAAATGGAAGAGACATACTGGGCAAGGTACAGGGGAGGGGAGGGAGCTGCCATGCTCTTCCTGGGCACACCATTCTCCCAGCACCCAATGCGTTCACCAACCTGGACTTTCTTGTCAACCTCATCATTGGGGGTTTCATGGAGGACTCGTTATGTGGGCATGATTAACTGAATCACTGGCCATTGGCGACTGAACTCAATCTCCAGCCCCTCTCCCTTCCCAGGAGGTTGGGAGGTGGGACTGAAAGCTCTAAGCCTCTAATAAAGGCTTAATCTTTCTGGCAACCAGTCCCCATCCTGAAGCTATGTAGGTCCACCAAGAGGCACCTTGTTAGACCAAAAGATGCTCCCATATCACCCTTACCACTCAAGAAATTTCAAGAGCTTATAGGAACTCTCTGCTAGGCACTGGGGACAAAGAACAAATATCTTTCTTATTAAGCCATAGTGACTTTCTAACCAGGTAGATGAGTGCCCAGGATTAGATATCCAGGGGCTCTGGACATTCAACGTGAAATCAATAATAAGTTTCTTTAGAGAAATGTGGTATTCATTCATTTTGTCAGTATTTATGGACCCCCCCACTATGCGCCAGGCACCATGTTAGGCACTGGGTATACAGTGGCAAATAAAGCATCTGTGAAGGGGGTGCCTGGGTGGCGCAGTCGGTTAAGCGTCCGACTTCAGCCAGGTCACGATCTCGCGGTCCGTGAGTTTGAGCCCCGCGTCGGGCTCTAGGCTGATGGCTCAGAGCCTGGAGCCTGTTTCCGATTCTGTGTCTCCCTCTCTCTCTGCCCCTCCCCCGTTCATGCTCTGTCTCTCTCTGTCCCAAAAATAAATAAACGTTGAAAAAAAAAATTAAAGCATCTGTGAAGACACGTGAATGTCGTGGAACTTGCAATAGGGTAGTGGGGACAGGCATCAAATATACCTATGTGTATGTAGGGTCAAGTTACTCTAAATAAGCTAGGGAAATCAAGACCTTGAAGGGAAGGTTCCAGATAAGGAAGAGAAAAAAAGGAGGTGCAGGAGCCCGGAAGGGGAGGCAGGAGAATGACAGCCCAAGAGGAGGGAGAAGAGAGAAGCAGCAGCTGCCGTAGGGTCAGAGCTCTGGGGACAGAGTGATGCCGAGGAGGAGACACTTTGCAAGTTTTTGCTGGGTGACAGACCGCTGGACTCCTGTTCTGCTCCCCCCCCCCCATTCAGTGTGTGGTGCACACGTGCAGCTTAGCACAACGATAGGAGAGGCTGTGGGGCATCGGCGTGGCACTGGGTCAGATCTGTTGCCTCTGCAGCTTTCACATATAGTTACAATTTGTAATAAATTCTCTCGTGGGGAAATAGGTTCAAGAATTCCTTATAGTTATATAAATGGGTTAGGAACAAGCTTAGGGCGGAAAGCTGACACCACAGGGCAAAAGCGCCCGAGGTGAGCTAGCGAGATATTATAATGGGACCACAAATAACTTGTTATATCACCTGCAGGAAATTACTTTCCATTTGACGCCTATATCCTATTGTGCTGTGATCACAAAATCTATTTGCCTCCCAGACTCTTTGCTTCTTAAACACAAATGTTAATAATTACTGTCTGATTGTTTTCCTCACGTTCACCACGTGTGTAAGATCTTGAGCGCTCAAAATACGGAGATGAAACCCCTGTCCAGGGGCTCTTGTTTCCTCCTGGACATTAGCCTCTCTCGTATTCAATTCTGCATCCGTGCTCTTGCTGGACAAGAGAGAACTCCAGACTCACAGTCTGTGACATTCTTTGAAAGAAAAAAAAGCCAGGAATGGAGGTGGAGGAAGGCTTTATCTGAAGACAGGACATTTGCGTTGAGACCCAAAGGACAAGGGCTAGTCGAGATGAATGGATGGAAGAACATTCCATCAGAGGGAAGAGCTCTGTGAACCCCCTGAGACAGGACATCAGCTGCTGCGTTAATGGCAGCAGGGACTCTAGAAGGCAGAAGGTGTTATCTTGCTCCACTTTGTGTGCGCGGACAGAACTGGACTCAGTTTTGAGATCCAAAAGTTGATGCTGGAAAATACAGACATTATCAGCTTGTTCAAGAACTGAAACAGCCATCACGGCAGGGGCAGGAAAAATACCCCGCGGGCTCAGGAAGGTAGAAGGTGAGAGTCAGAAAAGTGTTTGGGTGGCTGGGAAAAGGGAGCAATCAAGGTCCTGGGAGTCTGCAAGCAGGAGAGTAGAGGCCCTGAGGCAGGGCAGGCAGAAAGGCCTTGTGGACATGTGTTCAGGTTGCGCACCAGGAAAGGAAGGCTCCCCCAAGCCCGGGGCAGTGCCAGGAAGGGAGCGGAGGGGCAGCCCTACAGGCTGGATACAGACTCTGGCCCAGGGTAAAAGAGCCTTGCTTTCGCACCACTTGTGTGCTTGCAAGAGACAACCATGCCAGTGTGGAGGGCAGGGCAGAGTCAGAATGCACAGACCAGGTGAGAGAGCAGACAGGGCCTTGGGTCAGGAGTGCACGAAGCAGCAGGATTCCCAGTGGAGGGAGTGTGTGCACGAGCAGGAAGTCAAATGAGAGAGGAAGTGCTGCTTTGTCAGTAAGCGTCCTGTGTACCCCTATTGCTTCCCCTCTCTATACCTTCCCTGCAAGTGTTATACTGAACAATATAACTAGCCTGAGACACCTAAGGGGGGACTTTCTGTTTCTCCCCCATCCTGTCACCAGATGAGGGGCATGTCACAAAGCCAGAGGCGTCGCACTGTGAATCGGATGGAAGAATGTGAGCGAGCTCGAACAATGGACTAACTCTAAAAAGACGAACTATCCCAGGAGTACACTGAAGCCACATTCCTAGAGCACAGGGCAGGATGGGGACACAGCTTAGTGACACGCCCTCAAGTGCTCAACAGGCCCAGTATGAATCAGCTCCCCAGGAGGCTAAGACATCAGTTGCCACGTTAATGCAAGCAGGGACTCTAGAAGGTGGAGGGTGCTATCTTGCTCCACTCTGCGTGCACAGACAGAACCGGACTCAGTTTTGAGATCCTAAAGTGGATGCTGGAAGATACAGACATTATCAGACCTTGTGAGTTATTCCTCATCGTGAGAGGACTGTCTCAGGCCTCACTGATAAACTCTGTCTGAGTTGGTTGTGACTCAATGAAACAGAAATCTTGGTGGGGAAAAAGGACCCGAGACATGCCCTACCCTTCACATCCTTACATGATTACAGTTGGGGTAGAGGTGGGGAGCAGAGATGATCGAGGCCCAGTTCCTCGGAGGACAGTCCCACGGAGTCTGAGGAAGGGAAGAAAGAAGGAAGGAAGGGAGGGAGAGAGAAGGAGGAGGAGGGGAAGAGAGAGGGGGAGGGCAGAAGGGGGGAAGAGGGAGGGGGCAAAGGAGTGGAGGAAGGAAGGAAGGAAGGAAGGAAGGAAGGAAGGGAAGAAAGGAGGGAAGGGAGGGAGGCGTTCTCCGAAGCAGCCCCTTCCAATTGCTATCACTTCAGGTTTATAATGACCAGCCAAGTTCCACAGCTATTCATTGCCACCCAGGGGCCACTACACCCATGAACTAACCCGGCTGGAGGACAACGCGCTTATGCAGTCAACTTGGAGGGCCCTCAGATAAAGGCTGGTCAGGCTGCATTGAGTGGTCTCCAAAAGACACCTCTGCCCTCTGCCAACCTAATGTCCCCGCAGGCCTTCCAAGTGTATACACATTCTTTTACTAGTAAGTAACATGGACTGGAAGGAGAGAAGAGCAGGCGCACAGGATAATCTAGAACTGCACGGCAGGCAGTGTGGAGGCAGAGGGTGCTGGCTGAGACTGGAGGACAGGGCAGGAAGCAGAGGGTGGCCCCGTGAAGTGGAAAGTGGTGGGCACCACCTCCTGGGTCCTCCGTGGCTGCCTCTAGCCCAGACCAGGCGGAGGGCGAGGACAAGGAGACGAGACCCGTTCTGTGCCAGACAACGGGGCTATGCACTGCACTGTTTTCCTTTCCCAGAAAGAGCATTGCCCACTCCAGCCCCTCCAAAGCCCTGAGCTGCATCACTGGCCACGAAGCAGGGTTTGGAAGTGATTAAACAGTAAAACCGGGGCTTGCTGCTGCCAGGGAAGGAATTGATCATGTCAGTCAGGAGCTCCGTGGTGCCTGCGTTTCTGTTCATTGGAGAAATGTGTTTTTAGCCTGGGACTGACTCTCGAAGTTCTTCCTGCAGAAAGGCCGGGAGATGAGAAACGGTCCTCCTGTGTCAGTCACAAACTGGAATAATTTCACCCGCCTCACCCCATTCTCCCAGCAGCCAGGTCTATGTCACCCCCACCTGCCTCCTCTTTTAGGACAGCCATCCTCCGTGTAGCCCCCACCCCACTCGTGGCCTGTCTCTGAATGGGGACTACTGTCCTCTGACCTGAAGAGTAACTGCTTGAGGGGTCAGCAGCCAACCCAAGCTTAGCCAACTGCGTCCTTTCCTGGGGTCTTTCAAATGGGAGGTGACGAGAAAAGGCAGTTTTTTCTCCTGACATAACACGCTAACGAACAGAAGCCTGGAGTTTCCAGAAGCTAGGGTTCTGACCTCGTGGAGAAGCCAACCTGAGAGAATAAAGTTGACTCAGAAGAGTGGGATGGGAGCCAGTGCAAGATGGCAGGGGAGAGGGGAGGGCAGAGAGATTCTGGCTGTCCCTAAGGCTTCTGGCTGTCCCTAAGGTTAAGCCAACCCCGCCTTCCCGCACGTGGCTACAGGAGCCAAATACGCCCCTACTGGCATGTCACCTGCCTGGCATGTTGCTGCCAGTGGCCGTCAAGGCCAGGCGTCCCTGTAACACACAGCGCACACACGAGGGGGGCATGAAACGCTGATCGTGCACCTGTGAGGGGAGCCTGTGGGGGAGGCACCCCCCCAAGGGAGAACGTGACCCAAGTGGCGACACGTCACAACAAGGAGCTACCAAGGAAGAAAGTCTCCCCCAACGAAACCACGGAAAAGATCCTGCCCTTGGCTTTGTGCGTTTGCCAGGTGAGGACAAACCACTCCTGCTCGTAGCCAAGTGGGGGGCCATGCGACACGCGGCAGCTCCATCCCAGCTCAGACAAGGCACAACCACAGACACAACCACAGCCACATGGAGAACAGAGAGTCCACGCGGGAGGGAAGACGGGCAGGAGGAGCGATTCAGATGGTCGGACGCGGTGTCTCCAGTGGGAGTTCGCACCCACCCCTCGCGGAAGAAGAAAAGAAGATGTAGCCCCACCCCTACCTCCGTGAGCCATAGTTGCTGTTCATAATGCTTTTTAAGGGAATCACTGCCGTCTTCGTAAAGCCAGGGAGCCCCTTGCCCCATCCCACCCCCAAACCTGCAAACGGGGGGTGGGGGTGGGGCGCCCGGGGGGCTCAGTCGGTTGAGCGTCTCCCTTCTGGTGGTCATGATCTCAGAGTTTCTGGGATCGAGCCCCGTGTTGGGCTCTGCAGCTGGCAGCACAGAGAAAGTATCCTCTTTCTTTCTGCGCCTCTCCCTCTCGTGCTGTGTCTCTCTCAAGATAAGTACATCAACTTAAAAAATTGCAATCTTCTGGGGCACCTGGATGGCTCCGTTGTGAAGCGTCAGACTTCGGCTCAGGTCATGATCTCGCAGTTCACGGGTTCGAGCCCCACGTCGGGCTCTGTGCTGACAGCGTGGAGCCTGGAGCCTGCTTCAGATTATGTCTCCTGCTCTCTCCACCCCTCTCCCACTCTCTCTCTCTCTCTCAAAAATAAATTAAAACATTAAAGAAAGTTTTTAAAAAATTGCAATCTTCTAAAAAAAACCTAATAATTGCAACGAGGATTCTGCGCCCGGAATATCGCTTCTTCTTACAGATGGGGGGTGGGGGGTGGTCAGGGGTAGGAGAATTCCATGTGACTCAGAAAAGGGGACAAAAACACAAGAGCAGAGACCAAGCAGGAACTCCTGGAGAAGAACCTACACCACCAGCCTCTACCAAAGCCGTCACGGGCCATCCCGACGTGGTCATCCTTGCCGCACCTGGAAGCGTGTGCAAGCGAGGCCCCTCGCAGACCCCCCATGACCGCATCCCACTTGCGGAGTGTCTACCCCCGCTAGACTGTTCTAGAAGCTGTGCACATCACAGCGAGTAAGACGCACAAGGCCTCTGTCCTCATAGACTTATGTGACAGGCAGGAGCACACGCAGTAAGAAAGGGGACAAATGAAGGAGCAAGGCAATTACAGATGTAATAAACGTGTGAGACCCTCTCACATTCAGCAACTCCTGGAGAGGAAACACCGGCCTAGAGAGGGTATGAGACTTGCCCTAAGCAGCAGCCCCAGGGGATGAAACCTACCCCCCCACCCCCCACCCCCGCCAACTGCAGTCTCCCAGCTACTGCCCCACCTCCATTTTGTGGCCCCGGTCGCCCCACGGATGCCCTGTCATTCTATCCAGAAATGTCCGATGCTCTTTTTGGCAGTTCTTGGGAGCACGCCCTGCTGGCCTAAGTCCCCAGTGCCATCTGGCACACGGTCGACCTGAAGACACACATTTGCTTTGCCAGGGACAGTCTCAGTTACACCTGTTGTCCTGGAGTAATTATGAATACAGCCCATTTTCACGTGAAGAAGCGTCCAGGTTTCAACAACAAATTATACGCACACCCCACCCCACCCCCATCCGTGGCGTACCTAAGCCTCTGAATCTTTGAAGCGTCTTGGTGGAGAACCGTCTAAGTGTTTGGCACTTTCTCCAGATGTTGAACAAGGCCAGGAGCTCTGCCGAATTCTGCCCCAGGAAACCTTGGTGCCCACCTCCCTGGATATCACTCAACCTTTGAGGCATCTCTTCAGTAGGCCTTCCCTGTCTGGTCCCACTCCTACCCCCGGCTATGCTCTGCCTTGTCCATTAACCCTCGCCCTTGCCAAGAATTTCTCCTAAAGACAGGGCTCACATTGACCGCAAGAGAAGCTTCTGGAGAGAATCAGCCATGCTCTGGGAGCACGGGAGCATCATCAAGTGTTTGCTAAACTGAGAGGAAACACCACACCCTTGGGTGGAATATATCTCACAGAGGAATCTGGAGTTCTCAATTTGACGCAAACATACATGCAATTTATTATTTTTTTAAATGTTTATTTACTTTTGAGAGAGAGAGAGAGAGAGTGCACAGTGGGGGAGGGACGGGCGGGGGGGCACAGAATCCAAAGCAGGCTCCAGGCTCCTTCCTAGCTGTCAGCACAAAGCCTGACATGGGGCTCGAACTCACAAACCGTGAGATCATGACCTGAGCCAAAGTCGGATGCTTAACCAACTATGCCCTCCAGGTACCCCATACGTGCCATTTAAATGCCCCTTCCTCCTGAGAAAACTCAGTGATATCTGGCATGTGGATCAGACCCTGGCCTAATAGAGCCCCTGATGTCCCGAGTTTTGCCCTCAGGAGCATCTGGCTTCGTGACCCTCGGCCCTCAGAGCTAGAAGCCTCGTCCTGCCCCAGCAATGACAGGTGTGGGGCAGGTGCAGGTCTCTTGGGATAGAATGATTTCAGCCCAGCGGGGACACCAAAGACCCCCACCCCCGCCCCCGCCGGGGCCAGGATCTCCACAACCTGGGAGGGAGGTCCTGAGCCGGGGAACAGCCGTGCCTACCTGTGTAAACACAGTACCTGCCACCAGGCCCCCTCCCCACAGCCCAGCTGGCACAGCTGGGGGGCAGCAGGCGGCCTCTTCATGCAAATTAAATAAAACAACCTTTTTATCTGTTGGCTGATTCCCTCTTTTGAAGAAATCAACTACAAATTCATTTTTCGGGAGAAGCAATTATGATGATGGATGGAATGTCAAAGAAAGGGAATCAAACAGCAGCCTGGAGGCCCAGGCTGGGGGCTGCCTCGTGGGGCAGGAGCGTGGGGATAGGATCCTTTCAGCTCCCATCCTTCCTGGCTCTCCCTGCCCCCCTTCTCCCCGCCTCAGTTCTGCGGGGTTAGGATGATGCAGAAAGGGCCCTTCCCGCCATAGCTAACGAACAGGCTACTTTGGCTGTGGAGGAAGAGGTCAGAAAAGTCACGGTAAGGGGCATAGGCTGTAGCCGATCAATCGCAAGCACTTATTGGGCCTGGCACTTTCCAGGTATGACTTCATTTAATCTGTACACTTGCTCTGCAACATAGAGATTAGTTTACCCATTAAAAAAATTTTTTTTCACGTCTATTCAATTTTGAGAGACTGAGAGAGACACAGTGTGAGCAGGGGAGGGGCTGAGAGGGAGATACAGAATCCGAAGCAGAAGTTTACCCATTTTACAGATGGAGAAACCGAGATGCACCTGGCGGCCTAGCTCAAGATCACGTAGGTAGAAGGGGAGCAGAGTCAGAACCCAGTCTTCACTCCACTGCAATAGAAGCCCTTCTAAGAAAAGTAGGTTTGGCTCAGAGCCCTGGAGACCAGACAGCCCACTCCTCTCTCACCCACCCTGCCTCCAGTTTGCCCATGGAAATGGAGGCCGGCTTACGGCCACAGGGCCAATCATTGGAGGAATCCGTACATTCATTCGACTGATAATTACACAGTTTTAGGCACTGTTCAAGGATGCATGAGCTCCAAGTTCACAGTCAAGGGCTTCAGCTGCCCTAGCCTGTGGGTTGACAGATTTGGAAAACAGATAAATCCCACAGACTTGATAAAGCGCCCCCCACCCCAGGGGGACCCCAGCTCTATGCATTATCTACAGTCTCAGCAGCCCTCTGTGCCAGACAGGAGGACACTGAGGGGCTATAGTAGAGAGCACAGGAGCCCCATGGTGCCATCCCAGAGCCAGGAGCCCCTGGCACTCAGGGAAGGGCCAAGCTGGTGGCAGCATCTGCCAGCCTGTCATTTGGGGGGAAATCCTTCACGGAGATGGGTCTGGGCTCCCACTTCAAAGCCTCCTCCAATAAAGACCTGCTAATTGTTTGAAACGAATTTCCAGTGAGGTGTGAATTCTCGCTCTCCTCTCCAAAGCTCCAGTGTGAGTTCCAGGAGACCTCAAGCTGGAAGGAGCCAGGGAGGCTGCTCCCCTGCCTGGAGGCAGAGGGCGAACAGGGGTGGCGGGGACCAAACCCTATCCCCATCATTCCACCTGGGGGGGAGGCATTGATGGGGCACTTGCCATCCCAGAAGCCTTGAGGTGACAGGCTGGGAACTGTTAGCCTGGAGGGCAGCTCTCCTGAGAGGGAGGTGGAGACTGAATCTTGAAGGCTCAGTGGGCTGAGGGTTTGGGGCTCACTGCAGACCCCACCTACCTTGGGGTGACAACAGGTTACCCAGCTATGAAAGTTAACAGATAACAATTCCATGAAGATGCGTAGCAGGTGCTGTTCTAAGTGCTGTGCGTATTACACATCCCTTCTCATCAAGTGCTCACGGCAACCCACGAAATAGGGACTATTATTTTGTCCCTGTTTGCAGATCAACACAGAGGCGCTGAGAGTTCACTGTCCTCTGCTAAGCAGAGGAGACAGGACCGGCCCCTAGGCGCTCAGTCTGTGCTCAGGACACAGGAGAGGGAGCCATGCGGAGCTAACACACACGGAAAGTAAACGACGGTAACTCACCCTCCCTGCCTCGAGCCGGGGGCCCCACCAGGGAGGTCAGGTGAGGCAGGGAAACTGAGGACCGTTCATAGGGATGAACAAAGGCACTGGAGTCCCACAGATCTGGGAATAAATATCTCCCAGCCAGGTGACCAGGGGAAACGAATTAGCCTTTCTCTGACTTCATTTCCTCATCTCTGAAATGGAAATTACGATACCTACCAGCAAGGTTATTTTCAGGAGCTGAGATAATCAGGCACTCCCATGACCCTGAGAGCGAGGGTCTCCTTAAATTTTGTGCCCGAGGCACCTCATTAAGTCTCTCCCCAGTCCGGGCCCTGGAGATAATTACATGTTAAGAATCTGGACCAGAAACTTCCTGGCAAGAGTAGACGGTAAATGAGCAAATGAATAAAGGAAAAATGAATGACTAGTAGCCGCATTAACAATAGCTACTGTTTACTCATTCATGGTCTAGTCTCGCCAGGCAGGCCCGTGCAGGACAAGGGTTGTGGGGCTCTAGGAGGAGAAGGCACGTGCCCTGTCCTCAAGGGGCCTACCATCATCCTAGGGTGGAGCCAGCAATGCCCATCTCTGGCTTGTGCTGCCCAGCCAGGGGCTGGTCTGGTTCAGGCACCGGACCCACCCAGTCTGACTGGCCCTTCAGGTACCTGCCAGGTCCCTGGCTGCAGGGAAATGCTTCACTCGCAGACAGAGAGCCGAGCTGGGCCTGTAGGTGTGGCGGGGTTCTGGGGAAGGTGAGGTCATTGCCCTTCAGGGCCTCCTCACCAGGCTCGGGGCCTCTCGGGTCTCACATCTCACACCGGGCATCCGAGCAAACCTGGGGACTGCCGCGGCGGCTTAGGACCCTATCCCTTTCTACCCGGGACACACACAGCTGCTCCAGACTGGGAGCTCTTCAAAGGTCCGCAATCATGACTTCTAAATCCACTCCCCCACCCCGGAAGGAAGGCCTGGGACAAAGACGGGAGTAAAGAACAACTTTCCCAGGGCTATAGCTCTGCTAGGGAACAGAACCTCTGGAAGGCACGGGTGAGTCGGGACACCTGAGGCCACATTAGAAGGCAACATTAGAGACGGCAGAGAGGCGTCCTTGTTGGAAGGCCCTGCAGGCCGAAAGGGTCACAGGTCTCCCCTGGATCTCTGCAGCACCCCCACACTTAGGGATCTGGGGGCAAAGCAGGAAATTGAGGGTTGCAGGATGTCAGGGCAGGGGGAGGGAGGGAGGGGGGCAGGGGGAAGAAAGGAGGAAGGGGAGCAGGAGGGGAAGGAGTGTTCTCAGGCTGCAGAGCATCTGCTCCCAGGATGCACGCCTGAGTCCACAAAACAAAAGGGAAGACAGACGGGGCCTCTGAAGTTTCTGGCCCGAAGTCTCCAGTGCATCGCACCTCATCCTCCGCCGCAGCCCCCTTCCCTCCCATCCTCTTCTGCTGACTTCCACGGGCTTCTGAGTCAGAGACATGTGGCTGTAATCAGTCTCGTGTCCGTAAAATGGGAGAACAACGGCCTTGACCTCTTAAGGCTGCTCCAATTGGCAGTGAGGTAACGTCTGCAGAGGGCTCAGCCTGTGCCTGGCAGGGGACACGGGAAGCGCCTCGTAATCCGTGGCTGGCACCACCTTTCTATTCTGGCCATTAGCAACAGCTTGAGCCGACCTCAGTGTCCTCTCCAACCAGAAGGGTCGGCTGCGGAGCCGAGGGCCAAGGCAAATGGCACGACGGCAAGGCCACCCAGCCTCGCCAGCCTATGGGCAGGTGTGCCTGGCTGTCCCCACCCCCTGGCCGCTGGCCACACTGTTCATTAAGCAAATGGCCCACAATGGCCAATGATCAGTGGAGCACGAGGGCGGACGCCTCTCCCAAGTCGGCCTCATCAAAGGCAGGCGCTGAGCTAATTTAAAGATCTAAGTGGAACATATTTCTCCTGATGCGGCAGTTTCAATTGACTTGTATTGTCTCCAAATAAACACTGGAGTCACAGCAATTAGTTTTCTGGACAGGGCTCCAGGTTAGGGGACAAGGGGCAGCAGAGCGGAGAGGGGCTGGTGCGAGTGGACTGAGATGGGGCAGCTGGGGCGGGGGGCGGGTCTGAGCCCTTGGCCTGAGCAGGGGTGCGCTCTCGGGCCTCAAGGTCCCCAACAGGGAATGGAAAAGTCCAGGTGCCCATCCCAGGCTTTCTGAGCCGGCAGGGACTTGTGGTATCATGAAAACTGATCCTGCAACATCATTTAGACTGAGACTTTATGCAACAGATAGGAGGACACGGGGGACCCAAGGGACGTTGTGGATGGCTCAACGTTGTCATCAGGGCCTGGGCTCCTGACTCAGGTATTTAATACACAACCCACATTCCTAAGCATGTTGTAGCTCCAAAGGTGCTTTTGGGGTTTAAAATCTCATTTAATCCACACACTGGCTCTGAAAGGATGGAATTTCTCTTCTCACTTCAGAGTTGAGGAAACAGAAGCTCAGAGACGTTAGGGGACTTGCCCAAGGTCACACAGCTGAGTGGCAGCTTTGGATGTTCTGTTCTTCTTACCACTCCGTGCTGGATGAGGATGGGTGGCTCATTCTCCTGGGTCCCCGTGGATGAAGCCCTGTGCCCCAAAGAGTCTTACGTTATGGAGTACCCTGGTTTCCCCAGGGTGACAAACTCCTGGACCCCAAGAAGCTCCTGGCAGATGGCAGAGGCAGAGGTGAAAAGCCAGGTATAGGTCTGAGGAGGCCAGAGAGTGAGAGGGGAGGGCAGAGCTTTGGGATGCAGCCAGGATATCGGCCGGGCCTGCGGGCAGTGGGGAGACAAAATCCCCATCATGATAGCCCAGGCCAGGCCAGGGACAGAAGCCAGATCTGCCTCCCTGGGAAGCCCTGACACCTGTGGCCTGGGGCTGAGAGGCAGGGCTGCGCCCTGACAGTAAAAATGGGACACCTGTCCTTTGCCTGAGGGGACATGGGCCCTGGGGGCAATACACTGCAGGCTGGGGGCAGGGCCTTGGGATTACCCAGCGCACACAGCAAGGAGTCTGCGAGTGCCCGCTGGGCTTGCTGCACGGAGACTCGGGCCCAGAGCCTGCTGCACGCTATGGGAGGGGCACTGGCTGCCTCCGTCTCCCCTACCGGGTGGCCCAAATAGGCACCGGGATGAGCACCTCCTCAGGAATGACTTGAGCAGATCGGCCTGATTCCAACCCACACACACCTTCCCGAAGGCGGCTCTGGGACCCGAAGGACCTGCCGGGGTGAACGGCCTCACGCGTGGCTAACAAGTCACAGCAATAATAATAACAACAACAATAATAGCAACAGCCAATGCTCTCTGAAGCCTTATTCTGTGCCAGGCCCCATGCTAGCACATGCATGTTCTCATTTTACAGGGGAGGAATCGGAGGCTCAGAGACGTTAAGTAACTCACCCAACGTCACACTGCTTATAAACAGCGGAGCGGGGACTCCAACCCCATTTTGTCCAGCACAAAACCCAGAGCACTTAGCTTCTCCTGATATTGCCCACAACCCATCGGGCGGTCAGGGGCCCCACAAAGACCCGGACTAGTTGATTTTCAGGATCTCCTCCAAAAAGGTTGGCTCAGAAGGGTTAAGGAGGACAGAGGAGAAGGAGAAAGAGACACATGTAAGGCCAACGGCAAGATACTCCTCAGGATTTGGATTGTGGAGTCTCCAGACTGTAGGGAAAGGCACTGGAGGAGGAGAGAAGAGGGTTTGGATGGGGATGGGGGGGTGGGGGAGAGAAGCAGGAGGAACATCCATTTCAGAAGGGACCTGCTCCCTCAACCCACTCCAGGGCCTGGTGTTTCTGTTTCTCAACGAGGGGTCCCCACTCACCCTCATCCGCCTTTTTGCTTTTCCTCTTCCTTCAACCTCAGACAACCAGACAATTCCGCTGTTAAATGCCTATAGCACCTGCCTCCCGGCTCTGTCCTCCACCTGGAGCTGCCCCCCCATCACTGGCCTCCAGTTCCGGTGCCCCCCCCCGCCCCCCACCGCAGCCCCAGCTCTGCCGGCTTCTTCCTTCTGAGGCTCTGATTACGTCCCTCCTCTGTTCAAAAGCCTTCAAAGGCAGGCCACTGGCTACAGAGTCAAGTCCAAGTTCCTTATACTGGTGTTCAAGGCCCTTCCCAGTCTGGCTCCCACCCCCTGCGCTCCCTCCCTTCTGTCTACCTACTGGGTTCTCTCCCTGACACCTCACGTGCGCTCTCCCTTCTGGGATTCGGGTTTTGGCTCAAATGTCAACATATCATATCAGGTTACCGTCCAAAGGAGCCCACCCGTCTGGTCTGGTCCGGTCTTTCACGCCCTCACCCTAAAGCTTTAGGTTTCCCTCAAAACACTATCAACAGCTGACAACCAGTATACTGGATTTCTTTTTAAGTTTTTAAAAACGTTCTTATCTATTTTTGAGAGAGAGAGAGAGAGAGAGAGTGAGCAGGGGAGGAGCAGAGAGACAGGGAGACAGAGAATCTGAAGCAGGCTCTATGCTGACAGCAGCGTGCCCGAGGCAGGGGCTCGAACTCATGAACCGCGAGATCATGACCTGAGCCTATTGGAGTTTTGACCCTCCTGCCCCGCCGAAAGCAGGGATGGTTTAATCCGTAGCCACAACATCAGGGCTCAGGGCAGTGCCAGTCTGTCCCAGGGACTGGTTGGTGCTTGCTGAACAAACGAATGACAGCCCTGTCCCTCCACACTTCGTACTCTCTGCTACAGCAATTCACGACACCGCAGCTGTCCTCACGGGCCCAACCCATGCTCTATCAGTCGCCTTCATCCTAAAGCTCACGTGGGACACTTGATCCATCTCCCATGCCTCTTCCTCCAGGCAGCCCCCCTCCTTTAACTGACCTCACTCGGTCAGCCATGTGATAGAGTATTTCTTTTTTTTTTTTTTTTTTAATTTTTTTTTCAACGTTTATTTATTTTTGGGACAGAGAGAGACAGAGCATGAACGGGGGAGGGGCAGAGAGAGAGGGAGACACAGAATCGGAAACAGGCTCCAGGCTCTGAGCCATCAGCCCAGAGCCCGACGCGGGGCTCGAACTCACGGAGCGCGAGATCGTGACCTGGCTGAAGTCGGACGCTTAACCGACTGCGCCACCCAGGCGCCCCAGTGATAGAGTATTTCTGAAGGGCTAATATTTCATCACTTGGCTGTAGGTTCCTTAAATAAGAATGAAAGGCCTGTGTCTTACCCACCCTCTTCCCCCCCACAATACCTAGTACCAAATCAGGTACATCCTAGGTACTCAGTAATTATTTCTTGAGTGTGGTATAGAGAGAGAAGATTCGACTCAGCAAGCATTTTTCTGAAATTTACCTACTCCCAGCCAAACTCTGGGTTGGCCGAGGCCCTACTATGTGCCAAACACCATGCTGCATGACTTCTACTGTGTGCCAGGTCCCATATGAGGAGGGACCTCTCATGTGCCAGGTTCTGTGCCAAGAAATCACCTCCTGTGGGCCAGTCTGAGTCGGCTGAAGCCCTACTGTGTATAGATCTGGCTTGGATGCACTCCTGTGATGGAAGGTAGGGGCACATATGTACCTGGTTTCATGCTGAGAGTGCACCTACTGTGTGCTAGGCCCTGAACCAGGCACCGGGGGCAGCAAGATAAGTAAAACTCAGCCCCTGCCTTCAAGTGCCTCTCAATCAGCCCGAGGCGAGCAGCAAACGGGGGAGGCAGGGGAAGGAGGAAAGCACAGGGGAGATTAATAACAACTATCTATTCTGGCAAATTATGAGTGCATGTAGGGCCATCTGTGCACACAGCTCCATGCCCGCTCATCACCAGCACGGCCCAGCACAGGAGCCCAGCTCGGCTCTGGGGGACAGCCTGGCCTTCCATCAACTCGTCACTGCCTGGGACAAGAGGCACCCGGCCTCCTTGTCCAGCTGTCCAGCCCACTGCCACCAGGTGGACGGGCCCAGAGCGATTCTAAAAATACAGCCGAGGTCCGGCGCAGGCGTGATAAGGGTGCTCCTCCCTCCCGCCAGAGCTGAGGTGGCCGATCCCTGAGCTGGAAGATGACCAGGGACCAGGACACAGAGGGTAGCTCCCAGGGATTCCTTGAGGATGGGTCAGGGCACTGCTGGGCGGCTCAGACTGTTTAGGAAGGAAGGTCTGGCCTCTGGGGAGGCTGCAACACGCCCAAGGATGAGTTCACTGAGGGGTGAGCTTGGGACCCAGGGAAAGATCCTTTCTGGATGTCCAGCCAGCAGCACAGAGCAGGCCCCAGAGACTGCCGGCTTCCACTGGAAAGCAAGAGACGAATCTGCGCTCCTGCCCCGGAGACCTAAATCTTTCTTCAGATTAGTCTTGATTCTCACATCAGACTGAACCTTGACTTTAACCCCATTCTGACCTTTGATCCCAGCTCTACACTGAGCCCCAATTTTCCTTGGCTGAGGCTCCTGGGGGACCTCTGTCTCCCTTGACTCTGAAATAGGCAGGCAGATGGAATCCTCCTGGAATAAAACGACCCCATGAGCCACACAGGGTTTTGAATCCTAATGGTCTAGAAAGAAAGTGAAAGAACATGTATTCAACAATAAAATACTACTACTCCCACTACCAGCATTTATTGACCACTTGTTGTGTATCGGCACCATTTTAAGTGCTTTGCATGTATTAATGCCTTTATTCGTTATAACAACCCCATTTTACAGACAAAAAAGAGAGACACACAGTGGTTAAGCAACCTTCCCGAAGACGCATAGCTTGTAAGTATCAGAGTCAGGATTCGAATCCAAGCCACCCGACACTATGGCACCTGCGTGTGCCCCCATGATCCTGGAGTTGTTCTAAACATGCACTAGCTCTGGCTTCAGTATTCACACGTGCGCATGCGCGCACACACACACACACACACACACACACACACAATCTTGTTTTCTTTTTCAGAACAATGCTACAGAATGGGTTTTATTACCCCAAACCTAGCGACGTAGAAGTTGGAACTCTGTAAGGAGAACTGGCTTGCCAAAGATAGCTCAGCTAAGACCCGATCAAGTTGGCATTCAAATTCAGATTTTTAAATATATTCATTCCTGCTTACAAAATACGTGCACACCGCATAACAGAAAGAAGAAAAACTAGCGATACTTCCAATTGCCCTTCCATCCAAAAAATCACTGTTCGTATTTTGGTACAGGTCCTTCCAGTCTTTTTCCCATCAATAAATATAATATTTTTTCAGTAAAGTATTCCCCCCCCCAAAATGTGGGTGCCGCATGATTTCCTTGACAAATCCTAACAATTGGGCCCCTAGGTGTTTAAGCCCATCCTCCCACACTCCCAGATAGATAAGATTTCCAGAAGACCAAACTAGAATGGGCTTGGCTGAGTCAGTCTGGCTGTGCGGCCAGCAGATAGCACAGAGCAGGGACACGCCATGCAGAAGATGCTTGGCCCAGCTGGTACCCTTCCTCCCGCTATACAATTTGCTCTGGTAAAGGCGAAGGCCTCCATGAGATTTGCCTGTTTATTCTACAAACTATCTTTTTTTAAATGTTTTCATTTATTTTTGAGACAGAGAGAGAGACAGAGCATGCGCGGGGGAAGGGCAGAGAGAGGGGGAGACACAGAATCCAAAGCAGGCTCCAGGCTCCAAGCTGTCAGCACAGAGCCCGACGCGGGGCTCGAACCCACAGACTGAGATCATGACGTGAGCTGAAGTCGGACGCTCAACTGACTTAGCCACCCAGGCAGGCACCCCTATTCTACGAACTATCTTGATGAAAACTTGATGTTAGCCCCGCTGCAAAACACAACTGGGGCTTTGGGGTCACAACTTGTGGGAGCAGGTTCTCATGAATGATTGTGCACTCTCACCTACCAATTACACACTTATCCCCCTGGGATATCAGGGGCCCGTTAATGCTACAGTGACTGCAGAAGGTCTGGGCTGGGGTATGGCGGAGCCTCAGTTCAGGCTGGGGTCAGAGGTTTTTCTCAACATTAGCCAGCGCAGAACAGAACAGATGTACTCAGACCCAGAAAGAAGACGTCCCAGGGCAGGGCCCAGGAAAGAAGGTACGGAGCATGTGGCTGGGAGGAGGTGGCTTTACGAAGGAAGTGGCTGACCCAGGAGGCCAAACTGCTCGGGCTCACCCAGCACTCCCGCTGTCGAAGCTCACAGCTGTGAGGCTGGACACAGGAGTCCTTTGAGGGTCAGTGCATGCAAGCAGAGAGCAGGACAGGGGACTCCGGGCTCTGCAACACCCTCTGAAGGTGGGTCTCTACCAATGCAGCCCTGCATTCAGGGTCAGGAAGAGTGGACCACAATCAAGGACGCATGCAGGAAAGGGACAGCAAAAACCCGAGGGTCCTTGGGCCTAAAGCAAGGACACATGGAGGAAGGGACAGCAGACACCCGGGGGTCTTTGTTTCTCCTTCTTTCTCCTTTGTCTTCTTCCCACTGCACACCTGGGGGTGGCCATGTGACTGCTGGGGGGCCAAGTGGCCAGAGCCCAAGGCCCCCCTCCACCGCAGCATGCCTCTGTCCTACTTACTTACGTCGGCACCGCCGATGCTGGTCTCTCGCAGATTAATGAGGCCACGGCTGAGGCCCTGCACCAGGGGACTGGCCTTGTTTCTAGGTGACCAGGCACTTGAGCCTAAATTAACTTTGACTACCCTTTGTGCTCTCCCCCTTGGCAGGATGGGAAGAGAAGTAAAAGGGAGGAGGCGGAGAAAGGGAGGAAGAGGAAGAAGAGGAAGGGATATAAGGAAGGGGGCAGGGAGGAGGAGAGGAGGGGGGACGAAGGAGGGGAGGAGAAGGGAGAACTGGGGAGACACTGAGGGCAGGAGGAGAGGGAAGTAAGGGGGCAGGAGGTGGGGCTGCAGGAGAGCGGTGTCCCGGGGCAGGAAGCCTGCGAAGGCCCCTGCTCCTCCCACTCTACCAGACAGCCCGTCTAGGATCTTGGTAAGGTGACCTCTCTTGTGAGGGGAAAAAGAGAGGAAAGGGAAGGAAAGGAAAGGAAAATGAATGTCCTGCCAAGTAGCTACCTCGGCAGATGTGCTGTCAGAACAGGACCAGGCCCTTCACTTTACAAGTGTGGAAGCAGGTTTCCTGAAGTCATGGGGGCGGGCAGTGGTACACAGTAGAGCCCAGGCCTCTTGACTCCCTGTCCAGTGCTCTTCCTGCTGTGCAGCATGGACCACCCAGTGAGGAAAGCCTACTCCTCCCACAAAATCCTACTCAGAGGGCCCCTCTTCCAGGCAGTCTCCTCAGGCCCCCGAAGTCCTCTCCCCTGCCGGCCCGAGACATCTCCCAGACAGCACGATTCATCCCCTCTGTGTCCTGCTTCCCAGCATAGAATGAGAGATGGACAAAGTGAATGAATGAACGAGTGAATGAATGAATGGAGTTAGGCTTTCAGGTCAGATAAGACCTGGGTTTGAATCCCCACTTCACCTCTCATTAGCTGTGACCACTGGTGAGTTGCTAAGCCTCTGTGAAACTCCGTTTTCTCCAGGCGCTTGGGTAGCTCAGGTGGTTGAGTATCTGACTCTTGATTTCAGCTCAGGTCATGATCTTACAGTTCATGACTTTAAGCCAGCGTGGAGCCTGCTTGGGATTCTCTCTCTCTCCCTGTCTGTCTGCCCCTCCCCTGCTCACTTCTCTCTCTCTCTCAAATTAAATACAACACTTAAAAAATCCCCTCAGTTTTCTCATCTCTAAAATGGATCCTTCACAGGGTTGGAAAATCAGTTACACAATGCAATCCCTCATTCATTCACTTATACACTTATTGAGCACCTACTGCATGCCAAGCAGGCTCTGTGATGGGCACTGGGTAACTGACAGGGAATCAACAGACGTGGTCCACGCCCTCCTAGGGCTTACGGTCTGGCAGGGGCAAACAAGCAACAAAAAGTGTACGAATGAACAACTATTTGACTACAGAAGTGCCAGGAAGGAAAAAGCCAAGGTGTAATGATACAGAGTGGGGAGCTGGGGAGCGTAATTTGCATGTGGCCATCAGGGAAGGCCTCTTCAAAGAGGGACCGTTTAAAGCCAAGATCTGAAGGCCCGGAAGGAACCCAGCCAGGTAACGGGGAAAAGTCCTCCAGGCTAAGGGAGCAACATGAACGGCACATTGTACAAGGCAGACGACAGGGAGCATCAGTGTCACCACCGAAGTGTCGGCACTGTGTCCTCTGCGGGAGCAAGCAGGCTGGCCCAGGACCGCCTGGAGGAGGAGAGGAAAAAGGAGGAAGAGAAGGTGGTTGAGTGCCCTCTATGCATCCATTCATTCAGGACACGTTTGCTGAGCTCCCCGACTATGCAGACTCTGTACCTCCCTGCCAGCACTGGGGACACGGTGGGGGCCAACCCCTGACACAGCCGCAGCCCCACAGCCCTTGGAGAGGAGGAGGTCTCACTGGACACCAGTGAGATAGATCATCTACAGTAAGCAGGCCACCCGGGTTCTGGAAGTGCTGAGGGGTGCCTGGCGTGATCAGAGCAGGTGGCAGGAGGACCCCACCAGGCACATCTGGGGGCAGAGGGGAGGGAGATCAGGAGAGGTCGACCTGAAGAGACGAGGTCGAGTTGAGATCTGTGGAGGAAAAGAAGTCAGTGGCTCCAGCGGTCGCCTGGTGGACTGAGCAGAGATCTTGGGGCTTATTCTTAGAGTGATGACAAGCTGTTGACGGCTTTTGGGGGTGGGGCTCCAAGACTGAATCTGTAGATACCACATGTGGAGCAGAGGGAGGAGTAGGGGCCAAAGCAGATGCAAGGAGAAAGGCCTAGATGACAATGGTTCGGGGGCGGGGGGGGGGGGTGCGTAGAGAAGGAAACTGATCTAGGCACACTTAGAAGATGAAACCTACAAGACAGAGTGATGGACCCGCCGGGGCAGAGGAGACGGGCAGGAGTCAACGGTGATCCCGTGGGCTCCCTGCTTGTGGACCTGGGCACCTAAAGGTGCCATTTGCTGCGAGCTGGGGGCTTTCGAGGCGTCCAAGTAGAGACACAGAACGAGGACTGGGACCCACAGGTCTACAGGAGTAGATATTCACACGGGTTTTATTGGCTTAACAACCAAGTGTGGCCCTGGAAGAGCTTCCCTGAAGGGAAAGTACAAAGAGAGAGAACAGCTTGAGTAAGGAACGCTGCCCGGGGTGGGGGAGCACATCCAGAGGCTAGAGGACACCAGGGATGGTGCTGAGGACACCTGGGAGCCACCGCAGGGCCTCCCTTTCCCCAGGGGGCTATCAGTCAGCCCCTGGCCTCCCTCTTCTGCGCTGGCTGCCAGGCCCAGCTCTGCTTCGGGAAACCTACCGTCCCGAGGATGTCCCAGAGGGCGAAGTCTGATGCTGCTGTGTGGACACGAGGAGGGCGAAGCATGCACCTTCAGCTGGGGAATCAGAAGAGAATCTGGGAAGAGGGGCTCTGAAAGAACTCTCAAAGCCAGAGGGCCTCTCCACACTGACGTGGAGGGAGGGAGTGCCCGCTGGGAAGACCTGGCCGTGGCTGAGCACTCATGTGTCTGGCACGCCTTACATCCTTAGATCCCAGCTCTGGGCTTGCTACTGCACCAGCCTGACAGGCCCTGGGGTGTGAGGCTGGACCTCCTCCTGCCCGTGTCTCCCAGGACCCAGCACGTAGCCAAGGACCTGCTCTAAAGAGGTTCATGGGTGCCCTTCTGTGCAGGGAGCCACAAGTGAAGGCAGAAACCACACAGCTCATCTGAGGGAGGAGTGGGAGGGAAGCCTGGACAGCCTCTCCCTGAAGGCAGGTGGTCGTTTCTGAGTAAGCGGTGGGGAACTGCGAGGGTTTTGAGCAGCGCGACACTAAGTGGTATGTGGGGACCTCCAGGACGCTCAGGGGTAGGGAGAGGGCCTGAGGCTGGAGAGTGGGAAAACAGGTAGGAGAACCCATCTGTGTTCCCAAAGACAGGTCCCCCAGGCTCACCCTGATCAGCGTGAGGAGGCTGGGAGCGGGCTCCCCTCACCTCCACACACAGGTCCAAGCACACACGTACGCAGAGGCACACGTGTGTACATCTGCGTACCTACGAGGACACGCACGTGCATATACACATCACAGCCGGAGCCAGACAGACACGGAAGCGCACACAACGGGCCTCAAGCTCGTCGACTTGTTGAGATTTGGGTGAATGTGTCAGCCCACCAGCCAGCGGCTTCCTCTCCTAAAACAGCAGCAGTGGGTGAGTGACCGCCCACCGGGCTAACGGCGGGGCCTGGCACGGCCGGCATCAACCCTGCCAGCAGGATCGGGAGGGGCAGGCGTGGGACACGGGGGCGCGGCCCAACCCGACCCGGCCTTGGCCGTGCTTCCCCATCCCTGAGCAGCACACAGACATGTGGACAGGTGCACAGAGGCGGACAGAGGCATGAAACACACATGGCACCAAAATACATAGAAACCGCCAAGTCATTAGAGATCTTTGAGTCACCCACACACAGAGGCACAGACTCACGGCACACACACTTGCACACAGACAGACCTCCAGAAGATGCACACACACGCACACGCACATACATACATACACATGCTGCCCAGATACACAGAGACACGGGTAACAGGCGCATAGGCTGCACCCGTACCCAAATATACACCGAACACGCCATACTGAAGCACTCATGTACGTGGGCACAACAGCAGAAGGCTCATAAACACCCTGGCACATGCTGTATAGACACAGATGCATCAAATACACCAAGACATTTAGGACTAAAGACACACACACACACGCATACACACCTTGCACATGTACACACAGGCACTCACACGTGCATCCACAGAGTGTTCGCTGACCTCCTGCTTGAGGGCCCCCTCCCCACTCCTCCCTCCTGGCCAACAGGGCCAGGATCCAGTGTCACCCATGTGGGATAAACATGGCCAAGTCCAAGGCCCCCAGGATGAAGGTTCAGCATCCAGACTGACTGCTCCAAAATGGGAAGTAAGAGTGCCAGGAACCAGATTCCAAGGAGTCTCCTCCTCTCCCAAGCTGCCAGTCTTCCCCGGGGAGCAGGGCCCCAAGGAGCTCTGACACTCGCCCTTTCCACCATCAGCCTCTCTTCTCCCCACGTAAGTCAGCACTCGGCTGAGCTGAGCTGGGGCGGCCGAGCTGGGGAGAAGCCCGAGGAGGAGAGGGCTGGGGCAGGCGCTGGCGGGTGTGATCCGTGGAGCCAGCAGCCGCCTTGGCTCCAGACTGGGCAGAGGTGCTGCGTAAGCACAAGCCCAGAGGAGGAAAGTTACTTAGGAAGATTAAATGAGTCAGTGTAGCATCTCACCAACAGCCATTTAAATGACTCAAAGGCTCGATTGTGAAATGGCCACAATTTACTGGGACAGCGACGTTCCAAACGCACACCAGAGAGGGGAGGAAATGCCGCTAACTCCTTCCGCGCCGGCCTGTAGGCAGACAGGCTTCTGTCTTTGGGGAAAGGGCTGCCCAGGGCCATGTCCACCCCCGCACCACTCCCCCACCAGCACGCTGTATTGCCACCTTTGCAAGGCATCTGTATTGCCATCTTTGAAAGATTCTTATGGGAGCCCGGCCCTGAGCACCAGCATCTGTGGGCAGGTAGAGGGAGCGCAGAGCAGAGCTGGCACTCAGGTGAGCAGGGACGGCTGAAAACAGCTCTGGCCCCAGCTGGCAACGGATGACAAGGGCGGCCGAGGAGTGCGTGACTTCCATTCTCTCCACTTCGGTGTATTTTGAAATGTTCTAAAATAAAGGCTTTGGATCTCCTCTCTTAGAGATAATACTCATTCATCACTCATTCCCATAATCACACATTCATTCCCTCTGTCAGCTGCTGGGGGCCCTGCCCTTGGGGAGCTGCATGTCCAGCGGGGGAACCGTCCTGTGAGCAGACTCACCTGCCTCACTCCGGGCACAAGAAGAAAGACACCCCCCCCCCCGCCCTATGCTGGAGCTGGAGGCTTTGAGCTGGTCTGGGGTGCCGGGTGGGACACACCTGAAGAGCGAGGGGGTGGGGACAGCTTCACATCCAGAGCGTCAGCCTGGCTCCCTTGGGGACCGGCTGCCATTTGCCAGAATGGAGGTGAGGGAGCAGTGAGATGCAGTGGGCAGGGGGCTGGCCGGCACAGGGGAGGCTGGTCTTTTAAAGGTAAATTGCTGGCTGGGTCCCTTAAAAGGTCTGGGCGCTTGGCACAGGGCAGGGGGAAGGATGGCGGGAGGGGGCAGGGGAACCATTACGCTTTGAGCACCACGCAGTGCGCCAGGCTCCATGACAGACACCACCCCTCCCCCACCTCATTGACATTCCCGGAGGCAGCGAGCGTGAGGATGCCCAACGACAGGTGTAGAAACTGAGCCTCCGACAAATAGGGCCCAGAACAAAGCTGGGTCAGATCCTGAATCCGGGGGTACTGATTGGGGCTTGTACTCTGACCAAAGAGGAGAGGGTGACATTTCGGGGAACTGTCTGGGGGGCAGCGGTGACTCAGAGCACTCCGTGAAGGCGGGGACCCCAGTGCCTGGCATCTGCTCGATGCTTGATAAATACTGTCGAGTGTGTGCAGGTGAAAGGCGGGTGAGGGGACTGGGGGGGTCCCTGGAGAAGGAGGGGACGCTGAGGACAAGAGGGAGGTGTATGAAGGGGCTTGGCTGACTGCACAGTGGCCTCGGGGACTCTGGATCCACTCCTGGGCTGAGCCCAAGCTCCTCTGGAACACATCAGAATCTGAGAAACAGGAGAGCAGGGAGGGTGGTCCAGAACCTCCTGCCGGCCCCCCTCCCCTCCCCACGAGCACCTCCAGGATTCCTACTGCTGAGCCTGGTTCCTCAGGGATCACTCCCTTCACCCCCCTGGAGACCCCCGGGACACAGAACTGCCCCTCTGGCCCCGCCTGGCCAGCCCTGCCGCCTGTCACAGCAGCCCCCCTCTGCCCCCACCCAGTGATGACCAACTGTGCCCAGGGAGTGGAGCCAGGCCTGGCTGGGGATGGGGCACAGTCCCCAAAGAAGAGAGGGTGCTGATTTGGCCTTTATACCTGCCACACACACGTCACTACCACTGCAGCTTTGGGGCAGGTCAGGGGTCACCCCAGGGCTGGAGCCGGCCACACAGAGATGAACTGCCCTCAGCAATCCTACGCCCGGGATACCAGCTCTCCGATTATCCTCCTCGTGTTCCGCCGTTTTCTGCAGACATTTGGTGCAGCGTGTGCCTGTGCACAGAGGTGGGCCCTGTGCAGTGCGTGTGTGCGTGCATGTGTGCATGCGTGGGCACACCTACGCGCTCATCCACGCTCGCACCCTGCCGCTGCTCCCGAGTGTTCCCCACCGTTCCCACAACAGACCTGCCCGGCCCAGACCTGGGGGGGGGGGGTTAAAGGGCGTGCAGAAGCAAGCAGGAAAGGGGCCCCGGCCTGAATTCCAAAGTCTGAAATAGCCCACCACAATTATCTTTGTTCTGACAGGCTGATTAGCATAATTATCCCATCAGAGGAAAGAAAAACAGGAGAGAGAGGATGAGGACAGTGGCAGACAGAGAGACAGCTCGGGGCAGACAAAGACAGCAACAGGCACCGGTACCAAGAGAGGTGGCACGTTAGTGGAAACAGCTGCCCGAAAGAGTGAGCCGGGCCGCCGGCCCCAGGAGGAGCTCCGAGGGGCCCTTTCCCTCCTCCGCTCCCAGGCAGGCCAGGCTGAGGGTGGGCTTCAGGGGCCCATCTGTAAACAGAAAGGTCTGGACAGAGTCTTCTCTAAGGTGCCTGCCAGCCCTGACACTCGTGCCTCGGGAGAGCTGGGATGTGCCAGACAGAACCATTTTGCCAAAGGATGCAAAAACCCTTGCATCAAGGTTGTCCTGCTTGAATTCACGTCACACCTCCTTACTTCCCAACCTCTCCTAGGAAGAGGCCGGAATGTGCCCCCTCCTCCATGCCAGGCCCAGCTAGACTCGCCAAGGACCAGGAAAGCCTTTGCTCTTGGAGAGCTCCCAGCCTGACAGAGGAGGACAGAGAGACCCGGCCAGATGAGCTCAATACACTGTGATGGCTGGTCTGAGAGTCTGGACTGTAGATGGACATGGGGTCCAGGCTGTCAGAGGAAGGCACAGAAAGGTGTCTAAAGGAAGGGAGGCCTAAGGAAGCAGAGAGTGGGGGGTGGGATGGCGGGTGGTGGTGGGAACATCAGCCCTGGCCCTGACAATTCCGGACATCATGATGAATAACTACCACTCCCTCACCGCCTACTACCCGCCTCTGAACCAGTTCACGCCTATTAGCTTCTCCTCCACAACCAGATAGAAAGATCTCTACGAGCAGGCCCTCTCCCCTTTGCCCCCTACACCCTCCACAGCCCTGGGCACACAGTGGGCTTAACAAATCCTCACTTCATGGGATGCCTGGGTGGCTCAGTCGGTTAAGCGTCCGACCTTTGAGGTCGACCAGGGTCAGGATCTCCTGGTTTTGTGGGTTCAAGTTCCGCCTCGGGCTCTGTGCACTGGCCGGCTGTGCGGAGCCTGTTTGCGGTTCTCCCTCTCTCTCCGCCCCTCCCCCACCTGCACTTTCTCTGTCTCTCTCAAAACAAACAAACTTAAAAAAAAATCCTCACTGCATGGAAGCTCTGGCCATGCTAGAAAAGGGCTGCAGGTGGCGGGTGGGGTCGTAGGCTCAGGCCTCTGTTCCCTCCCACTCTCTCCTCCAAGAGATTCAGGGACTCCCAGGTATGTGCTGCAGGAGGTCAGTCCCAGCCCCGATCCCACCTTCCAGGAAAGAATCAAACTGATGCTTCAGCTTCTGGGGAAGGAGCAGGGAAGGAGAAGGAGAGCCATACAAACCACCTGTTCTAGGAAAACTAAAGAGTCCTGAGCAGAGCCCTGGGCTCACCTGAGTAGAGGGTGATTAACCCTGAAGGGAAGCAGGGGGAGCTGGAGACAGCCTCAGCGCAGAGGGGTGGGGGTAGGGGGAAGGGAGAGAATAGGAAATGGAGAGAAAGAAAAAGAATGAACAGGACAACCGAAGAGTGAGAGGGATGCGCACACACAGAGGCAGAGAGGTTACGCGACAGAGAGAGGCAGAAGGTGAACACAAGTTCCGAGAGAGGGGGAGATTTCGAGGCGCAAAGACAGGGACCAAGTCAGATGGAGAAAAGGCAATACAAAGGAAGGAAGGAAAGAAAAAAGCCAGAGAGGCAGAGGAGCAGAAAAAGAGAGGGCGATAGATAAGTGGCCAAAGATTATCCAGGGTGTTTGAAGGTGACGAGTGGGGGGGGGGGGAGGGGAGGGGGAGTACAACAGCAAGGAGAGAGAGGGACGGAGGGAGACAGGACCAGCGAGTGCCAGGAAGGAGACAGAACAAGCAAAAGGGAAGAGAAGGAGGAGAGTCTCTATCCAGGCCAGGCCAAGCCTGGGGTCAGAGTCCCAGGCAGGGAGGCCACGTGCCCAGCGTCCTCTACTCCATCTGTCTGTCCACAGGAGCTAGACCACAGTCTTCCACTCCGTCAGCCTGGCAGGTCTCCCTCGTGCCTCCTGCCCACTTGGCTCCTCGAGTATGTCTGGGGGAGGCGGGCAGTGGAGAAAACAGCTCCGGGAATAAACAATCTTGCTCAGCCTCCTGAGACCAGGACACTCAGGACGCCAGGCTGAACATGAAAGTCACACCCGTCACGCTTCCTGACGGTCTCCTGCAGGCCTGGAAGGAGGCTTAGGAGTCACATTAGTAACCACAATGTCGAGGAACACTTTCTACGTGGCAGGCACTGTGCTGAGCTCTTTCTTTTTTATTTTTTTTTTATATTTTTTTAATGTTTATTTATTTTTGAGACAGAGAGAGAGATAGAGCGTGACCGGGGAGGGGCAGAGAGAGAGAGAGACACAGAATCCGAAGCAGGCTCCAGGCTCCGAGCCGTCAGCACAGAGCCTGACGTGGGGCTCGAGCCCGTGGACCGTGAGATCACGACCTGAGCTGAAGTCGGACGCTCAACCGACTGAGCCACCCAGGCGCCCCTGTGCTGAGCTCTTTCTATGCATGATTTCATGGAGTCCTCACCAAGACCCTCTGAACCATGTGCCTTTAACCCCCCGCTTTTGAACACCTGAGGCCCAGAGAGGTTCGGGAACTCGCCCAAAGTGGCACAGCCAGGAAGTCAGTGGTGGAGCAGGATCTGAGCCCCTGCTTTGAGTTTCTATTTCTTGTTACCTATAAAGAGGAGCCAGAGGGTGCCGGCCTCTGTGCGAGCTCCCCACCTACTGAGGTTCAGAGTCCTTTAGGAAATGATCCTTCACGAGAGGCCCCTTCAGTCTCCTTCCTAGTCTTCGGATTGGTATAGCCGCTAGAGGCATTTCGGCTTTGAATGGCTGTCATTGACAAGGGCATCCCAAAGCATTCAGTGTGTCCAACTGGTCCCAGATTGCCTGTCAGCCTCAGTCAGCCCTAGGGACGAGGAACTGGCTGGTGACAGTGAAGAGATGGTGTAGAGTCAGAAGGCTTCTCCTCCTAAGCAGAAGCCCACCGCCTTTCTCTCAGCACACCCTTAACCACGGAGGCCCCATGGGTCAAACGAAGTGCGTGGATGCAGGAGGTGCGGAGAAGCTGTGGGCTCAGCCTGGGCAGGAGGAGAGCTACCCCTTGTGAGTCTGTTCACAAAGCCAAGTGAGGCCCAAGACAGATGGGGGAGAGTCAGGCTGCTGTACCTCAGCCTTCTGGACGGCACTGAAGTCCTTCCCCAGACAGTACCCTCTTGTCTTGCCCAGAGAGAGGTGCTGGGTGAGGGTTCAGGATTTGTCAGAGCTCAGGTAACCTCTCCTGGAGGGTGCCCGTGAGCTCTGGCCTGGCAGCTTCGATTAGTGCGGCTGATAAAGACCCCAAAGACAGGAAATCAGACCACAGGCTCCTTGTGACCCAGGGCTGGCCCCCACACAGTGATCTCTCCCCCACTTCTCTGTACACAGAGCATCCACAGACAAGTTCAGGTCACTTTAACCAAGAGCCCCACATCTCTGCCCTTCTGATATAACCAGCATGGATGGGGGGATCCCCATGTGCCAGGCCGTGGTCTAGGTGACTTCTCCCATGCCCCACCTTTATCGTCTCCACAGAAACCCTGCAAGGGAAATCTACTGATGCCCATTTGGCAGATGAGGAAACTGAGGTTTGGTGAGGTGACTTCACCAAGACCTCACCCACAGTGAGTAGCGTAGCCTGGAATCCGAGACTATTCATGTCTTTCCCGCTACACCCCGCAACTACCCCATGCAACATGACTAGCGCAGGCCCAACCAACAGCATCAAACTCAAGCCTCAAGTGCCACTTTGAAAAGTGAAGTCCCAGAGGGATCCTACGCCGGAGCCCATAAGGAATGTCTCTGAGCTGCCAGAACCACCATCATAGCCCAAGCCCTCCGGCTGACTCAGTTTCCTAGGGAAGGAAATACTGCTCATTCCCGCAGTTATAAGACACATGCTTGTTGATCCGATTAAGATTTATCCCATAGCGGAGCTGTAGGAGTGACAGCTGAATCTGAGGGCCCTCGTTGTGGAGGGGAAGGCATGCACTCAAGACAGAGACTCAGTTCTCATCCCAGAGCCGCCCTCACTCAGAGTGTGACCTTGGGCAAGTCACTTAACCACACTAGACTTCTATTTCCTCATCTGTCAAATGAAGGAGCTGAATTATGTGGTCCCCAAGGTCCCCTGAAGGCTGAACCTTCTAGGAGCCTGTGATTCGTGATTCAATTAAAGTTTACCAGGCTGCCTATCAGCGAATTTAATGACTCTTCAAAGTTGACCAAGGCAGGCAAGAAGATTATAAATGTAATTTCATTGAAATGAGGAAAAAATGAGAAAAAGCCAGCAAATAGCTTCTTAACACAGAGGCCACGCTTACCAGCATACAAGTGAGTCACTGCCTTTGCATGGGGGGTTAAGGAGGAATGAAATTGGGATTCTCTGGAGCTCACGTGGGCTTGTCCTCCCAGAGCCTTGGAGAGGACTGGCCGTGGCCACGGGGGAGGTGGGACCCTTGGGGTTAATTCAAAATGGAGGGAGAGGGGGAGGGAGGTCCCAGGAGAATGTGGATTAAGCCTGCCTGAAAGGGGAATTTATGACAACCGCAGTCAATTCTTCTCCATTTGACCCAAAGGCCTCCAGACTTGCTGGGCTGGCACTGAGAGACTCTGAGATGGTTTATATGGATTCCCAAAGGGAATTTTGGCCCCAGAGAGGTTAAAGGTCCTCTATGGACCCACAATTCCCTAAGAAACACTGCAAACAGGGTAATTTAAGCAAAAATACTATTTGTTTCCCGATTTACAAGCAATTACACATGATTTACAGTCTAGCCTGCCTCTTGCACAAGCAGCTCTGTAATTTACAAGACCATAAAGTCGGGGGCTCCCATGCTCCTGCCACCATAAATCTGGCCTGGATGGTGACTCGGGGCAGAAATGATTAATCTGCCCTTCCAGAGATGAGCCTTCACACTGCTATATTAGCCGGGAAGCATCATGCTGAGACGGCACTTCTCAGCCCCACCCACAACACAAGTTTTGCTGTGGAAAAGAAATATGACCCATGGTCCCAAGAGACTCTGGCCCACAGGGCACGCTGGCCAGTGAGAGGTGCCAGCCAAGGGGGCAGGTCCAGCTAGCTGTACGTGGATGCACCATATCTTTTGTCCTCAAGGGTCACCTGTGACACAGTAAGAAATACAGTTGGTCTCTCTGCCTCCAGTTCCTGCTAATATTTAGTCTTTGAGCCTGGTTCCTGGCACAGAGTTCCTAAAATCCTTGTAACTTCTGCAGTGATGGGGTGATAGGAGCATATTACACATAGCCCTTAAAGCCTTTGGAATTTCCTGGGTGATAAGAGCATCTTTTGTTCTAATGAGGTGACTTTGGGCTGGTTCCTGGATGGGAGCTGGCCACCAGAAAGACCACCCCAGCTTGGAGCTCTCAGCCCCACTTCAGGGGCTAAAAAGACTGAGTTAATAGTCTATCATATCTACATGATTAAGCCTTCATAAAAATTCCTAAAGAATGAGGCTTCCAGGTTGATGAAAACTTCCATGTGCTGGAAGGGTGGTCACCAGCTCCACAGGGACAGAAGCTCCTGCACTGGGGATCCTTCCAGACCCTGCCCTATGTACCTCTTTATATTGCTGTTTATCTACAACCTTTATCATATCCTTTATGTTATACTAAACCAGCAAACAAAGGTGTTTCTTTGGGTTCTGTGAGTTGTTACAGCAAATTACTGAACGTGAGGAGGGGCTTAGAGGAACCCTAACTTATAACTAAGTCAGACACAATAACCTGGGGACCCATTGCTTGAGATTGGCATCTGGAGTGTGGGTGGTCTTGTGTGGGACTGGGCCCTTAATCTGTGGGAGATGATGTTAACTCCAGCAAGACAGTGTCAGAATCAAGTGAAATTGTAGGACTCCCAGTTAGTATCTGCAGAGAACAGAAGAATTGTTTGGTGCGGAGGAAAATCTCCCAAATTTGCTTTCAGAAGTCAAGCACTGAGGGTAGAGGACAAGAGGAAAACCAGTGAGTTTTCCCTTCATTTTCCCAGTCTGCTCTCCGCAGACCCAGTCTGCCTCAGCTGAGGCAGCTTGTGGCAGATTTGTGATGTCTGAAGCAGGAGATGAGACCAGACAGGCTACCAGACGCGTGTCATACAGGCCAGTGTTTGGCCTGGACTGAGCCTAAAGACTTTGCCAAGCCAATAGGGCCCTTGGAAGGTTCAGCAGAACAGGCCTGCTTGGGCTGGGTCGGTCTGGACCACAGCCTCTTTGCCAGAACCAAGGTGGGGCTGGTGGGTCAGGACCAGGGACAGCTCCCAACAAGTAGGCTTGGCTGAGACTGGGGCTGACTGCAGCCTTTTGACTGCCCACACAGTTCAGATTAGGCCCACCCGGGACAGCAGGGGAGAGAAATTCCTAGCTTGAAAGGCCAGGACTGAGAATACAGATCCTGATCTTTGTGGAGACGGTTCATCCTCATCCACACCAAGAACCTTCTCTCCCTCACAAAGCTGGGTGTCTGTGGACACTCATGGACCACTCTGGACACCACTGATCCCTCATGGATTCAGTGGCAGCTTATTTCCCAGAATCTTCCTCATCAGAACCTTCTTCCTGGGTAGAGACAACCCTGCCCTGCCACCCCTGGTACTCTCCCCTTCATAGGGACTCTGACCTCTAGACGTGGGCCCAGGAAAGGAAGGAATAATAAGAGATCCGGATGTGGTGAGTCTCCCATTCATTCATTCATTCATTCATTCAACAAGTTGTCTAAGACTCACTGCTTGCCAGGGAATGTTCTTGTTTCTGAAGATACAAGTATTTAAAAATGTATAGAATTTTGGTTTTCCTAAGGGGGAAGAGGACAAATAAGTTGATGATAATTATCACTAATGTTTATTGAACTCTAAGTATCAAGACTTGTGTTGAACCCTCCATAGACAGTATCTCATTTAATTTTCTAAGAAACCCTACGAAGGAGGTGTCATTATCATCTGGTCACACAGCTAGAAAGAGGAGGAACTAGTATTTGAACTCAGGCAGCCTGTCTCCAGGGTTTTAACCTCTAGACAATGACAATACAGTTTTAATCTGCACAGTGATAGAATGCAAGAGGCCTTTGGGTTCGTAGAAGAGCCTTTCTGGTCCTTAGTTCTCTTCCCCAACCCCTGGTCCTCCTTCTCCACTCAGGCCTGAATCCTTTCTGCTGGGATCCACAAAGTCCTGAGAAGTGCTTCTGACTCAGTTGCTTTCCTCTGGTCTGTCCTGGCTTTCTGCTCCCATCTCCATGCCCAGCAGGACCTCACTGTCCCCTTCCAGGGATCACTCCACAATGCAGAACTCAAACCCCTTGAGAATGTAATTAGAAATGAGAGAGCAAAGACTCCGGGGTCATCTGTGGCTAGCTGGGAAAAGCCAACACCAGGACATCGAGCCACAGCCGATGGTCTGGGAAAGTGGGAGGTGACAGAAGAGGAAGTAAAGAGGAAGCAGGATAGAAAACCAAGAAAAAAATCCAGCGAGAGCGACACAGTGGTGTAAGCAACGGGAAGGTTCCTTAGGCAGTGCCCATAGAAGGTATATGATGAATAGTGAAGGACAGAGGGTCAAGAAAATGCACTTTGGTACTGGATGGGCCTGGGTTAGATGCCCAACTCTGCCACTTACTGGCAGGTTACTTAAACTCTGAAAGGCCCAGTTTTACCATCTATAAAATGCAGCTAATAAGAGCAAAAATATACCCTTCTTGTGAGAATTAACTGAGATAACAGATCTATAGTCCACAGTAAGCACTCAATTAATGACAGTGAGACTGTTGACAAAAGTGACATACTTATCCAGTGAGCTTGTTCTGAAGGACCTGGCTCCCAGGATCCTGGGAACAGATGCCTAGATTCACTTCCAGTCTCTTGATTGCACTGAAAAGCTGAGCTCGAAGAGTGCAGGCATTCTGTGATGGTACAGACCCCCCACGGCCCCAGACACCCCATCTATATCTGTCTCTTGTAGGTAGGAGCATCCTCAGAAGCTTCCACCATGATCCATGGGAGCTCTATTACTCACTTCCCCACAGTATCACCTGCTCTTACGTCTTTCTCTCCATCTATCTCTATGACCCTGTGTTTTCTGTTTTGTCTCCTTCTGTTCATGCTCTCTCTACCTTTATTTTTCTCCCTCTCTCTTTATTTCTCTTCTCCCACATCCCCCTAATTACCACTGTCCTGCAGGGCAGGATAATTGGTGGCCATTGAGGTTGATGCACGTTTCCATAAGGCAAGTCAGAAGCTCTCTGTTAAGGGTGACAATGGGGTATTCTTCCCCCAAGTATTGATACTCCCCCAAGAGCAAAGAACATTTTAACCTGTTTCTAGTCAAGGTTTAGACAGCTCAGAAAATATCTTCAGCTGCCTTTTTAAAGGCCTCTGATGTGTAGACCCTCCCCCCTCTTACATACACGTAGACATCCCATGAGTCTACTAGTCCTGGGACATGGACACAGTAGGTGCATCCTCCTTTCAGCCTGAAACCCCCACCTCCCTATCTCCCCAACTGTAGCTCCATATGGGGCTGGCCGGGCCCTTCTGGAGCCCTTGCCAAGACATTCAAGCCAGTAGCTTGGTAGCAACATGCCCCCCTTTCCCAAGAGTGGGTGTTTCAGGAAAAGGACAGCACCAACACCTCTACCCAGAATGCACTCTTGACTGTAGTTTGACAGTTGACAATTTGAGCAAACAGAATGACTCATCCTGAAGACAAAACCAAGACAGAGAGCCTTTCCAACCCTCTCCCACGGGAAGCAAACTAATTAAATGGCCTCGTCAGAGTGCCCACTGTGGAGTCAGCCCCCACTCTCCACTCCCTCTGTTCCCCAAGAGGAGGCCAGATTAATGGAATTGGCTGAAAACGCTACCTTTGCTTCCCCCAAATTATTCTGGCTCCCAAGACAAAGTGTCCTTTCCAGAAAAACAGGTAAGCATCCCCCTGCTCATCTCAATCAGCCCTTACTGATTCCCTCACCAAGAGTCTCCTTGGGAGCTGAGTGGATTGGGTATCCACCAATGGCAGACACCTGACAAGACAGCCAGGGATAAAGGGGAGGAGTGAACCCAAAGAACTCAGAGGGATCACCCCTGTCTTTGGCAACTAGCACAGGAGGCTGTATCCCATCATCTTCACCCTATACATCTCTGGGGAGATCAGTGGAAGGTGTTAACAAGGAGCATGGGACTTGTGTTTGAATCTATCACCTGGGAACAGACTTGGCTTTTGTTTTGTTAGTGTTTTTTTTTTGGAACAGTTTGCAGAGTTGTGATCTTGACAGATTGACCCCCTCACACACAATCACTAATAGATAGTTTCGTTCATTCATCCATTCAACATTTTCTGGCACCAACCATGTGCCAGGCTCTGAGGCTAGGCCTTGGAGGTATAGAAATGAAAGCCCTAATGATGGAATTAGTCTTAAGGTGGAGCTACGTGCAAGGTGCCCTGGAAGCCTCTGGTGGGGAAAGATTCACTACTTCTTGAGGGTATCAGAGAGGACTTCATAGCTGAGGGACACAGGCCCAGGCACTAGATGGATAAGCAAGAATTCATCAAGGGGAGGCAGGAAGCTCATAGAGTTCAATAAAATCATGGGTCCCAGCTTCAGGCTGCTACACAGGTCTTAAACGCATCTAGGGCATTGCACACCCAGAAATCATAGCACTTTCCTGGGAACACCATGAAAACGTGGATGAGTAGAACTCTATTGCATGAGCTAAGAACAATTCAGCTAACAGACATGATCATATAGAAACTAACACTATGAAGTAGTGTTAAGAAACTCCATCTTGACAGGGGAAAACACATAATACCAATCTCACCAACAGCAGTGTGAAGGGGGAGGTCAACAGGCTGAAGAAGGTGCGATATCTCAAAACTGAACAGCCTCTGTTCATGTCATCTAGTACTACTTGCTGGAGATCAGTGTTGGCAGGCACCGAAGATTTAATAAAAAATGCACAAGAGTTGTGGTGATTCAGAATATCAACTAACTGCACAGTGTCCATGACTTGGGAAAAGAGCACTATGTTTAGACCAGTGGAGGCACTCTCTGTTCACGAAACCCCTATCCTGACCTAGGAGACTGTCCACACAGTGTCCTTGGGTAGTGAGTGGAATCAACTCCCCATATAAGGACTGGCTTCTCTCAGGAAACTCCTTCCACACCTGAGTCTGGTTTTTGAGGCCCCCATACTCTGAGCCAAAGTACATTTCAAGTCTTTTCGTCCACTAGATTACTCTCTAATCTAGCTGGGATGTTCTATTCACCATTCCCGTCACATGATATACTGTTCTGGTCAACACAGAACTTAGCTCAATTCCAGCACATAAATTGTACTCAATAGGTATCCTATATAATGAATAAAAGGGTGAATGGATGGACGAATCGTTGGATAGGTCCTACCACCATGCCACTTGCTCTGCCTGGAACTCTTAATCCAAACCAGCTTACCCTTGAACAACTGGCTCATAAGATTTATCCTCCAGGACCCTTCCCTCACCCAGCTCATCTGATCACACAGTGGTTTCTTGTCTCTCTTAACCTCTGGTAATGGGTCTGCCATGCTCGGTGGGATATAAATCATGCCTTGATTCTGCAGAGTGCCCCTGCAATGTCTTACGTTCTTCTTCGTCTTGCAACCATTTTTTATGTCTGTCCTCCAAGTAGCCTACCACTATCACAAAGGTAATACCCTGTGTTATCCCAGGACAGTCCCGGATCATTGGGAAAGTCCCAGTAGGAACTCACTAGGTGGTAATATGAACATACCAGGCCCTCACTGGGGAGCCATGCTGAGCCCTGAGATGCCACTAGTCAAGCAAAGTATAATTTGCCTAACCCAAGCTCTGCTGCTGCATGATCTTGGCTGGCCACCTCCAGGACATGTTTGGTCTGGCTCTTCTGCAGCTCTTCATTTGGAGAACCCCCTGCTCCTTGTGGTTCTGGTGGAGTCTTCAACCACAGTGCTCTCTTTCAGGCACAGAAAATGATTAAGTGTCCAAACTGGCCAATCAGCACTCTCATGGCCACAGAGATCAACTACAGGACGGGCACATGAGTTCGGGCCAGCGTAGGGGGTTTAAGCTAGAGCTAGCAGGGCAACATCTTTCCCGCACAAATGGAAGAAGAAAGCCTATGCTATAAAGAGAATGAGGCCACCACTAGGCCTCCCAGAAGCAAAATCAAGGAATGATCCCCTAGGTCTACCCATGTCTGAAGCCAGTCTATCCTGAGATTGTCCAATGTGGAGGGCCTGCCAATTCCTCTTTTACCTAAGATACTTTGAGTTTGGCTTCTAAAATCAGGACAGTCCAAGGTAGATCTGAGCTCTCCCTCTGTACCAGGAGGGAGATAGAAGACGAGCAAATTGCTCAGCTTTCAGAGGAGGTCTGGGGGAAAGTTTATGCATGGGTACGAGAAGCCTCCTGAGGCCCTTGGAGGCTCCTAGCCCACTCATTCTCTCTTTCCCCAGTCCCAGGCAGGCTCTTAAGTGGCCTCTCATGACACTTGGCAGCTCTTCTCTTCTATCTTTGTAGACCTCCACAAGGGTAGCAGAGCGAAGGAGACCATTGCCTGGTGCCCCCTCTCCAGCAGAGTCACCGCCACCCATATGCCCCTAGCTGACACCCTCCTTTCTTTCTGTTCTTCTTGCAGCCTCATTATGCAAATAGACTCAGTCGTCACAGAGCCCTGGAGACACCCGTTTGGAAGGAGCAGGAGAACATCTCCAGCTTACCTCTCTGCAAAGTATGTCTGCGGCAGAACCACTCCCCAGGGCCAGGCACCATCTGTTGTTAGAAATCCCCTTTGCTAATTATTAAACTTCTCTGAACGGAAATGAATCACAGAGCCAGGCAGGAGGGGGCTTGAGGAGGCGCTGGCAATTTACTTAGCAGCAGTAATCATCCCAGCCGGGCCACACGCAGAGGCTCCTGATCCATCTTTGGCACGGGCTCCACCACGTGCTCAGCATCCCAACGAGGCCATTATTTTTGAAGGGGAATTTACAGGGCCTGGGAGCCCTGGGAATTGCCTATAAGAACCTCACTGGGGCTAGAGCCACCGTGGAACCCCTAAGAACCCCACCAAAGACCCAGCCCAAGCTGGAAGCAGACAGATCCTGCTGGAGTGGCCTAGCCTTTCCTGACTTCAGCACCTTTGGAACAAAGTACCAGGTCCATCCCACCTCAGACAGTTCCTGGATGAGGATATAATGCCCACTAACAAGGAAGATGAAAGGGACAGGAGTATACTCTTGAGAAATGAGGTGGACCCTACCCTAATGAGGGCTCTCACTACCTCCAAGGTTTCCTTTTGCCACTGTTAAGCGACCTTTCTCTCAGGCAAGTTGGGCCTGGTTATGTTCATGGAACCAAGATGTGTGTTGGATACTAGGAAAGGAAACCCTCATGTCTTGGACATTTATTATGTTTCCAAGCACTTTGCTATGCTCTTGGTAAAGTCTTCTCATGGAACCTGCCCAATAACCATGAAAGATGGACATTATGATTATTCCCACCTAACATACTAGGAAACTGAGACTAGCAGAGAAAAAAAAAGTGATTTTCCCAGGGTTCTCCAGCTAGCTGGTAGCAGAGGTGGGACCCAGTCCCATGGAACTCTTTCCTCTCTGCTACACTGGAAGACAAAGAATATGGCTGCACACATGTATCCAGAGAAAGATATGCTGACACTGAGAGAACCACACAGGGGTCTGGCCTGCTCAGGTGGTCTCAGGCCCAGGGTATCACACACACCCCAACCTTGTTTAAATCCTTCCTAGGTTTCCCATGGGTCTTAGGAAAGCATACTAACGTCACTGGGGGCACACTGAGGACTCTCCACAGTCTGTCCCTGCCCACCTCCCTAAAGCCATCTTTCTGTTCCTCCTCCCTGCTCCAGCAGCTCTGACCTTCTGGAAACATGGCCTTGCGATGTCCGTACTCCAGGCCTTTATCTGAGCTGTTCTTTCCACCATGAACACCCTTCCCATGGTGTTTGCCTGACTAGCTCCTAATGTCTCTTCAGCTGAGAGTTTAGAGATCACTTTCTTTAGGAGCCAACCCTCTCAAAGCATAAAATGAAGTATAAGGAATGTTTTTAGATAACGCAGTAGACATTTACAATGCAGTGTGTCCCATCCTTTGGCACACCTGATTTCAGCACCGCTGTAGTGGACAGTTCCCTGCCCACGTCCCACTTCAAGCACTGGGCTTCCCACCCCCCCCCAATTCTTTTTATTATTTATTTATTTATTTATTTATTTATTTACATCCAAGTTAGTTAGCATATAGTCCAACAATGATTTCAGGAGTATATTCCTTAATTCGCCTTAGGAATTTAGTCCATCCCCCCTCCCACAACACCTCCAGCAACCCTCTCTGTTTGTTCTCTATATTTAAGAGTCTCTTATGTTTTGTGCCCCTCCGTGTTTTTATATTATTTTTGCTTCCCTTCCCTTCTGTTCATCTGTTTTGTATCTTAAAGTCTTCACATGAGTGAAGTCATATATTTGTCTTTCTCTGACTAATTTCGCTTAGCATAATACACTCTAGTTCCATCTACATAGTTGCAAATGGCAATATTTCATTCATTCTTTTGAATGCCGAGTAATACTCCACTGTATATATATACACCACATCCTCTTTATCCATTCATCTGTCTATGGACATTTGGGCTCTTTCCATAATTTGGCTATTGTCGATGGCACTGCTATAAACATTGGGGTGCATGTGCTCCTTTGAAACAGCACACTTGTATCCCCTGGATAAATACCTAGTGGTGTAATTGCTGGGTCGTAGGGTAGTTCTATTTTTAATTTTTTGAGGAACCTCCACACTGTTTTCCAGTGCACCAGTTTTACATTCCTACCAGCAGTGCAGAAGAGATCCTCTTTCTCAGCATTCTCACCAACATCTGTTGTTGCCAGAGTTGTTAATAGCAGCCATTCTGACAGGTGTGAGGTGGTATCTCATTGTGGTTTTGGTTTGTATTTCCCTGATGATGAGTGATGTAGAGCATTTTTTCATGTGTTGGTTGGCCATCTGGATGTCTTCTTTGGAGAAGTGTCTACTCATGTCTTTTGCCCATTTCTTCACTGGATTATTTGTTTTTTGGGTGTTGAGTTTGATAAATTCTTTATAGATTTTGGATACTAACCCTTTATCTGATATGTCATTTGCAAATATCTTCTCCCATTCTGTCGGTTGCCTTTTAGTTTTGTTGATTGTTTCCTTTACTGTGCAGAAGTTTTTATTTTCATGAGGTGAGGTCCCAATAGTTCATTTTTGCTTTTGTTTCCCTTGCCTCTGGAGATGTGTTGAGTAAGAATTTGCTGTGGCCGAGGTCAAAGAGGTTTTTGCCTGTTTTCTCCTGTAGGGTTTTGATGGCTTCCTGTCTTACATTTAGGTCTTTCATCCATTTTGAGTTTATTTTTGTGTATGGTGTAAGAAAGTGGTCCAGGTTCATTTTTCTGCATGTTGCTGTCCAGTTTTCCCAGCACCATGTGCTGAAGAGACTGTCTTTATTCCACTGGATATTCTTTCCTGCTTTGTCAAAGAATAGTTGGCCATTCATTTGTGAGTCCATTTCTGGGTTCTCTATTCTGTTCTATTGATCTGAATGTCTGTTTTTGTGACAGTACCGTACTGTCTTGATGATTACAGTTTTGTAATACAGCTTGAAGTCCAGGATTGTGATGCTTCCAGCTTTGGTTTTCTTTTTCAAGATTGCTTTAGCTATTCAGGGTCTTTTCTGGTTCCATACAAATTTTAGGATTGTTTGTTCTAGCTCTGTGAAGAATGCTGGTGTTATTTTTATAGGGATTGCCAAGCACTGGTCTCTGAGTCTATTTTCTTGAGCTTTGGGAAGGTTGCTGAACCCCTCAGCAACCACCAGGAAGTGTGGGGTGGGAGATAAAGCAGTGGGTGTTGAAGTCGCAGTTATGTGCCCAGCTTTCCTGTCCTCCAATGGGGTAATTCTGAGGGGTGTTCTACTTGGTTCTTCAAAAGGCCATAATGGAACTGAGCCCCAACTGCCCACAAAAACCAGCTCATTATTTCATTGGATTCTATCCCCTCCCTCTTTCATGTTCTCTGCTCCTTCACTCTTGTTTCCTAGAAGTACTTCCCAAATAAACTGCCTGCACTCAGGTCCTTATCTTTGGGCTCTGCTCTCAGGACAAAAAAAAATCACAGACAAGTATCTTTTTTACTTTAATATTTATGTACATGTTTTAACATATATTAACTTACAAAAAACACACATCATACAGCCCAAAGGTGGAAACAACCCGAACGTCCATCACAGATGAATACATAAACAATGTGGTATATACACTCAATGGAATATTATCCAGCCTTAAAAAGGAAGAAAATTCGGATACAGACTACAAAACAGATGAACCTTGAGGACATTATGCTCAGTGAAATAAGCCAGGCACAAAAGGACAATATCGTATTATTCCATCTATGTGAGCTATCTAAAATAAGCAAATTCATAGAGACAGGAAGCAGAACAGAAGTCACCAAGAGCTGGGAGGGGGTGATAATAGAGACTTTTTTAAATGATGGAGAACTGTTGTTTCATGGGTATAGAGTTTTTATTTGGGATGACAAGAAATTTCTGGAAATGCATAGTGGTAATAGTTACACAACATGGTGAACGTACTGAATGCCACTGAACCATACCTTTAAAGATAGTTAAAATAATACATTTTATGTTATGCATATTTTATCACAATAAGAAAAGCTTTAACATTTTTTTAAATACATAAATAACCCACGAAGACCCATGATTTCACAGATAATATTGCTGAGGACAACGCTAAGAAGGTAAGACTTTTTAATGTTTATTTCCTTAAATGAGAAGTAAACTATAGTATAGATGGCAAGCGGATATGGCAAAAATTGTAAAAATGGAACTTCAATGATCACCGTTTGGGAAACTCCACCCTAGAGGAAATGAAATCCCCACTGCCACATGGTCGCAGAGCACTCTCCCACTTTCTCCTTTTCAAAACACCCATTACACCTGTAAATGCTTATTTCCTCTGATTCCCCCACTGGCCTATAGGTTATGTGAGAGCAGTGATCTGTCCCTCCTGCTCCTTTCTGTATCCCGGAATGTAGCATGTGCAAAGTGTTTAATAAAATAAATGCTCAACTGAAAGGGACGGAATTAGACGAGGGTCTCCTAGGAGAAGAGAGACTCCAAAAGTGGACAAGATTCGCTCTGGGAGCAGAGGCAGAAGAGCATCCCAAGCAGAAACCCAAACAAAGTAGGGAGACCTGCAGTGTCCTCTGTGGACGGTGAGCGGTCACGCTGGGCTGGCAGAGGACAGGTGGGGGTGGTGGTGCTGGGAGGGAGTGTGAGCTGGGGTGGTTAGTGGGCGAGGAGGATGGAAGGCGAAATGAGCCCTTGAATGCCAACCTAGGGCAGTTGGGATGAGTCCTTAGAAGCCAGTGGGAGGGCTCCCTGCCTTTTCCCTTTTGCCAGAGTCTCAAGTCTCAACTACTTTCTCCCCAAGACAGAAGATCCTACCAGAGGATGGTCTTCAGGGCATCCGTGACCCTTCATACTGTAAGCAACTCATTATATGAATGTGCAGTTTTCTGAGGAAAGGGTCCATAGCTTCCATCAGATTCTAAAAGGACTTTGTGATACCTCAAAGACCTCTGGGTAAAAGTCAATTGGGTAGGGTCCCACACAACTTGTCCCTCATCCCCATGGGCCTTAGATTTCAGCAGGCGAGGGTGGAGGAGCTCGCCCAGTGAGCTCAGCCACTATCCAGACCTCATGGCCATCTGGATTGAGGACTGGGACTCAATGTGAAATCAACTGCATCTCAAGGGTACACTGTTGGTGGACGGGATGACAGGGTACTGATCCCCCTCCCCTCCCCATGGTTCCTCCCTCCTTCCTGGACTCAATCACAACCACCCTCCTCACCCCATATTAGCCCAGTCCCAAAGCACCAAGACACTCAAATGACCTCTTCTGCAAGCCCCACGTCAGGAGGCAGGAGAGCTGGCCAACCTCCTCCCCAGATACTCACATTTCTCAACTATGTACCTTTTGCCAGAAGGACCCCTGGCCACAGGACACCCGACAGACATCTCTCTGTCCTGACCGCAGCCCTGCATCTCCAGAATGGGCTCCCTCAGGCAGCCAGGGTCTTAAGGGTCTGAGTGGGTGTGACCAGCAGTAAATGTGGGTCATCCTCAGTTTGGTCTCTCCCTCCAAAGGCTGGCTCTCAGTACCCTCCTTCGCTCAGGAAGCCAGTCCACACCATCCCTCTGGTGTGAGAATCAGGGAGACGTGGTTTAAAACCCCACCTGGGCCATCTGCCAGTTCTGTGTCAATTACTTCCTTGTGAACCCTCCACTTCCTTAGCTTTGAGATGAGGTTAACAATCCTATTCTCATGGAGCCCCTATAAAGCAACAAATGAAACTGTGTCTGCCTCTCTCAAACCAGGTTCCACTGTTTTAAATGTCTGGTACCCTTATATCTCCCTCTTGGACATACTTAAGATTCATTATTATACTAAAGGTCCTGAGAAGTCCTGCAAAAGAAAAAAGAAGCCTGTCCCACTCTGGTTAACCCAGGACTGGACCATGAAACGCCGCATCTGTGCACAGCTGGCAGAGAAGCTCTGAGCTGGTGCATATAAAGACAGTTCACTCCCTGGCAGACAGTAGATTCTCAATTAGCAGGCTCTCTCTCCTCCCCAAACACTTTCCCCTTGAAGAGCCAGATATGGAGAAAATGTATAACGAGCCACCCTCCCTCGTGAGGTTTTCTGTGACAGCTCTGAAGGCCCTTTCAGGGGAGGGGGCTACAGAGACCAAGGCCCCAAGGCACAGCTTCCTGGGACCAGCTGGCGGATTCTGGGGAGGCCACCCTACCCTCTGAGGGGGGCGGGTGACTGCTGTCAGATTTGAACGCTTCCTAACTGTTCTGAGGATTTCTCTTTTGACAGCCAAGACCCACCCAGCCATTAGCAGGACTCCGTGCCCAGTATAGTGAGAAGAGAAAAATCAGTGAAAAGGAAACAAGCCAATAAAAAGAGTCCACCCACTGCCAGAGCCCCCAGGGCCCCTGGAGTCGCGTCTGGGGCGGGACCTGCACAGGGAGGACCTCCCTTGCACGGCCACAGGGACCCAATGGGGCTGCTCTTCGGAGCTCCCGGGCCACTCTCTGCACGTCCCGCCTCCTCCCTCCATGGTGTCCGCTGATTAAGGCAGTGTTCCCTACTACAGCATAAACGAATGCATTATGTCTTTGTTATGCTAATGTCACAGCACAACGCAATTTAAATAGCACTTCCAGAAAAATTAAGTATGTTCATTGACACAGTGAAATGTTTTCACCCTCGATGTAACCTTCACAGATTCTGTACAAAATCCATCAGTCAGTGAGCTATTCATTTGCGAATGCTTAGCAATTATTATGCTAATGCATCACAATGCATTACAGCAAATTCTCTGTAAGTGGCAGGAAGTGCAGCTGCCTGGTGCACACACCCCACCCAGATTACGGGGCATCTATCAACGTACAGAGTCATCATTGCAACTTGAGTCCAACCACATTTTATGTCCTGCCTTCAAGGAGTGAACTTCCCAGGCTCAGAGACTGAATTAGTCAGCGCTTATTAACACATCCTTGGAGGTCTCCCAGCAAGGAGGTGTATCAGTCAGCGACTGCTGTATAACAAACCGCTCTAAAGGTTAGTGGCTTAAAGAAACAAGCAAGCTCATGTGGGTGGTTCTACTGATATGGGCCAACCTAGACAAACCCAGGCTGGGCTTGCTTGTGTGTCAGTGGTGAGTAGGGGCTAGCTGGCCTAGGATGGCCTCGTTCGATGACTGGTGGTTGGCTCACTGTCAACAGCAGCCGTGGGGTGACTTGGCCACCCATCTCTCATCATCCATAGGGCAGTAGCAGGATTCTAATGGAGAGAGAGTAAAAGCATGCAAAGAGTCTTAAAGTCTAGGCTTAGAGTTGGCACAATGTCCTTTCTGTCAAACTCTACTGGCCCAAAATAGACCACCTCTTGATGGGAGATGCTGCAGTTACCTTATGTAGATCAGGGATACAGAGAGGAATGAAAAAATGTATAGCCACTTGCCATCAAGCTACTGCAGGAGATGTCTGGATGGGTCAAGGACAGATGAACTGTTATTGGTTATGGTGACTTCTATTAACTCTATTTCCCCCTCTAAGTGTGGTATCCAGCCCTAGTCTAATGGGCCAGTCATTGAGACAGAAAAGGGCCCAGATCCACCAGCCCTCACTACAAGATGTACTCTGACCATGAGGTTGGCCTGCAAGGAACCAGTCACACTCCCTTGCTGGAACCAGTGGCATGGGCTAGTCAGCCAACAGGCCAGAATTAGGTCTTACTTTGGCTGGAGATCTATGTTCAGCTCTGGTCACCCAGAGCTCACAGGTTTTGGCTTCTCAGCACAACCGATTAAGCAGTCCGATCCAGGAGGCCTCAAGTTTGGAGCTCTGGCGCAGGAATTCTCTAGGTTTGGAATAAGCTGGTGATGTGCCCGTCCCAGGCGCACCCTCTCCAAGGGGGAGGTGCCCCATTCATAGCGCTTGCTGCCTTGGAGACTGTGTTTTGGATCATGTCTTCCTTGGACATAACCCATCAGACAAATGGGCAGGCACCTGACCCAAAGACAAACAATGTATGACCTGACTCATAAGGAAGAGTTGATCCAATCAGATTTCTTTCTCTTGGGAATCTGAACTAAGAAACACAGACAAGATTTGCTGGGCGGTGGCAGGAACTGCAGATGAGAGACGATAAGGTGCAGTCAGGCCAGAGAGGGTATGATGGGCCACAGAAGGCAAGTGCTCCACGGGGAGCAGAACCTCTGGACTGCAGAGGGTGGAAAAAGAGGGAGAACAAAGAGGACTCATACATCACAGGGCTGAAGCCGCACTGCCTGAGATGGGGGGGGGGGGAAGGGACCCAGATCGAGACAGAGGCTGCTTCCAGAGGCTACGGGATTCTAGGGAGGTGGGGTGACCAGGGAGGTGGGGTGGTGGGGCAGCCAGACAGGTCAGGGGTGACAGAAGGGAAGGTACAGGGAACCATCGTCAGAGCTCTGTTTCAACGATGCTTTGAGACTCCTCATGGCCACAGTGAGTGGGGGGATTATCGCTCCCATTTCACAGTTGAGAAAACGGAGCCATCGAGACAATCTGCCTAACAGCACCCAGCTTGTAAGTGGCCAAGCTAGGGAGTGCAGCCAGGCTCATCTGACTAGAGTCGGCTTGCCACCTGCTCCATTCTACCTCCCAGAAGCCAGCCCAGTCATTCCTCCAAGAGATAATGGGGGGTGAGGGGCAAGTCAGGCTTGAACTGAGTACTCTTGTTCATTCTTTCTAGGAGGGTATAGAGGCTGCCTAGGGCATTCGTGCAGTGAATGCTTTTGAGCACCTACTATGCACCAAGCATTGCTCTGGGCAGTGAAGACATGACATTGAACAAAGTCCCCTCGGAGCCTCGAGTCTTATAGAAGGGTCAGACAATAAACCAACAAATGGGAGAACGTAATGTCAAGTAGCCAATGACACTAAGCCAAGGTGTAAGGGAGTAGCATGTCTGCGTCTCCCTCAGGGGGAGGGGTATGCTGCAAACCGGGGCCGGAGGTGCTGGAGGGGGCACTGCAGGTGGTGAGGAGGGAGTCCTCCCCACCTCCCCAGGGTCCCTGACATACTCCTAAGTCCTCCCACTGCCCCCAGCTCCTAGATCCCACCCTTGCTGTCACCATCTCAGCCAGCCGTCACAGCTTAGGGTACCCCAGAAGGCATGTTTCCTACAGACCTTCAGGGCGGCGTCCCCAACCTGTCCAGGTGAACTGGGTGGGGCGGGGGGAGTGGGCAGGTGGTGCCAGCGAGGGGCAGCTCCCTGGGAGAGGACTCCTGTGGTTGGTTCCCAGGCTGGCCGGCCAGAAGCACACGTGTGCTGTGGCTGTGGTCCCCCAGGGCCGGGGTCTCGAGTGTGGCTGCTGCTCCTACAGCATCCAAGGGAGGCGGCCTGGCTCGGGCCACCACTCAGAGAGGATGAGTGGGAAGCATATGGAGTCCTTGAGAAAGGCCGCTTGTCTACAGCTGGTCCCTGAAGGCCTCGCGTCTTCCTCACTCCAAGTGTGGAACTCAGACCAGACGGGGCGCCTATACCACCCTAGGGGTTTGTAGGGAACCCAGAACCTCGGGTTCTATTCATAACCCAGACCCTCAGATCTGCATAAAAGTAATCCAAGTGATGGGGCACCCGGTTGGCTCAGTCGGTTAAGCACTGACTTGGGTTCAGGTCGTGATCTCACAGTTCATGAGTTCGAGCCTCCCATCAGGCTCCACGCTGGTGGTGGGGGGCCTGCTTGGGATTCTCTCTCTCCCTTTCTCTGCCCCTCCCCCATTTGTGCTTTCTTTCTCTCTCTCTCAAAATAAATAAACTTAAAAAAAAAAAAAAAAAGAGGAATCCATGTGTTGAATTGGGAGAAAACTGCCTTAGGTCACTTTCTGAAGAAAAGGGTCTTCAGGGAGCAGGCAGGAGGGAACAGTGCTCTATTCCTGGGCCCATCCATCCAAGTTTCTAGAGGGAGGACCAGGCAAATCACTGGTCAGGGAGAATGGAAGGGGCAGCCCCAGGGCCGAGGGTCTTGAAGCAGTAGGAAGGTGAAGGGGAGGGGGAGAAGAGGTGGGGAGGGGGGTCACTCACAGAGCTTCGAGGCTGGCAGAGGGAGAGAGCCAGGAGGCAAGCAGGAAGCGGGGGAGGAGGGGAAGGAGGAGAAGGAGAGGAGCGGCTGCCAGCTGAGCTGAAGGATGCTGGCCCACAAGTAGGGCAAGGAGCCCAACTGCAGCTCTCAGAGGGCTGCTGACAACTCCCCAGAGCCCCATCCTCTCCACGGACAATTAAAACCCGGCTGTCTCGGAGTGAGCCCTGGCGGCCCCGGGCCACCTGCTGCTGTGCCGGCTCTGGCTCCAGCCCTCTCCTGGTCCTGCTCACTCCTGCTCTCTCACACTGTCACACAGACACTCACTCCCTGCAACCCTTACAGCACACATCAGTGTGCACCCATGCATGTGCGCACCGAGGAGCAGGCGTGCTCTCCCCCACCCGCACGCTGATGGCTGCCGGCACTTCCAGAATGGCTGCCTCTTCTGCTCTGGTACGCGCATGCTCGCGCGCACACACACACACACCCACAGCCCCCTCCCCATGCATATCACATCCACACTGTCCCACACACACGAGAGAGTTCCTGCACACACACACAGCTAGGATGTATGGATCCACACCCCACACCTGCTGGGTCACATATACCGTTTCACGTGCCCGCTTTGGCTCATACCAGCATGTACACATGGCACACGCTTGCACATCCCTTCCAGCACCGGGGGTGGGGGACACAGCAATTCCAGGGAGCTCTGAGAGTTTCCTATGTGCCAGGCACCGTCCTTAGTGCTCTCCCCGGCTTTACTCCTCACTGCAACCCTAGGAGGTAGGGGCCCTGATCGTGCTCATTTCACAGGATGTGGGTGGAGACACAGAGAGGTCAAGGCATTTACTCCCATCGCACGGCTGATACAGAGCAGAGCTGGGCCTCAAATCCGAGCTCTTGGTCTAACTGCTCCATCCATGATACTCACAGCAAGAAACCTTCAAAACTGAGGCCCTCCTTGACCCCCAGTTTAAATTAGATTGCTCCAACATATGGTCTGGGGGCACACTGGGCTATTCCTTGAAGTCAATGATCAGTTAATGATGTATTTATGGGATTGTTTAACTTTCACTTGTTCGCTCGACAAATGCTGACTGAGCACCTACCAGGTGCCAGGCACTCTACCGGGGAGGTCTCGGTCTCTCCCACCACTGTCTACCCCACCCTGCAGGGTGCCTTCCACGGAGCAGGCACTGGATAAGAACAGAATTAGCTAGAAAGACAGACAACATAGCAGCCACACACTGTGGCATCTGCACACACGTGCACACGGGCGAAGAGCTGGGGTTCCAAGCCTCGCACGCTGGCAGCGCCACCCTCAGCCTCGGCACCCGCATGCCATCACCCCACCCGCATCCTCACAGGCGCACGGTCACACGCATAGACACGCCCACCCACCCCCACACAGGTGGGGACAGAGGTGTGACTCCAGAAGCTTCAATAGCTGACAGAGAGGAAAGTTGTAGCTCAGGGCACTTGGCCTCAGGAAGTGACCCTCTCAGGCAGCCAGAGATCTCGCCCCCAGCTCTCTAAATGGCTACTCCCTGTTTGCCCAGACTCCTGGACATATGGGCTCTGGGAATCATGAAGATGGGCCAGTGTGGGTAATGAGGTGTTTGCGAGTGGGTGAGGGGTGGAAAGAGCGGTGGGGGGGCGGGTAGCAGCTAGAAGGGAAGGGAGGAGGCAGTGAGTGGCTGCTGGGGTCTGCCCAGGGGTAAGGACAAAACCTCTCCATTCCATGGCGTCCCCTCTTCAGCCCAGCTGAAATGGTGGCACCTCCGTGCCAGAATAATCCAGCCCCGTGTGCGCGGCCAGGGAGTGGGGCCCAGGCCAGGAGGGCTACCTAGCACACATGGGGAGCAGACAGGATTAATCAGGGTGCTCCAGGCCTCAGAGACATCTCAGGGAGAGTCTGGCACATGCAGAATGGGCAGAGGAGGGGGTGCAGGACAGCTGGACAGGAAGCCGGGACAAGCACTGTGGCCACAGGCTCCACGAAGCAAGGGCAGAAGGAACATGCTTGGCATGGACACTCAGAGCAGCCCCAAACAGGATCGCCCCCACGGTGGACATTCAGCAGTGCTGGGGGCGCAGGCAGCTTCAGGCTCTGGAGACCATGCGGACAGCCAGAGGGGGCAGAGAAAAGACTGGAATCCACAAGGAGAAGAGGAGGGAAAGCAGGGCCAGGGTGACAGCAGGCAGGGCCTTGTCTTCAGAGCTCTGGGGAGGAGAATAGGGGTGCGGTGGGGTGCCCCTCTTGCTCTGCCTTGTTGCCTCAGGCTCCAAGGCCGGCCGGGGTGTCCCTGCCCATCCCTAATAAAGCTGTCCGAAGTGCTGAAAACCTTCTATTACCCTGCAGTTGGGGCTCCTGGTGCACCCTCTCTACCAGCCACGACCCCCTCACGTCTGCCTGCCTCCCAGGGACTGCCATCATTGACAGGGGCCTCAGAGCACTGTCCTCATGGAAAGCACCTGGACGTCTGGGGTGGAGAAAGCAGGGGCAGGCGTGGTGAATTTAATATGCACGGGCACAATGCCTTGCAGAGGCTGGGCATGCACATGGGTCCAAGTGCCTCGCATCTCCTTCAGCCTCCTTTGTCGCTGCTGATGAAAGGGGTGGGTGTTGTCCATGCCCAAGGTGGCAGGGATGGGTCTCAGGTGTGGCAGTGGGATGAGCTTTCCTGCTGGGACAGCTCAGGGCCAGAGGAAGGCTTTGGGATCTTGGCTTCCTCCCATCAAATGGCAAAAGGCGGCTTGTCAGAGGCTGCACCCAAAGTCCCCAGCTACTGTCACTGAACTTCAAACGTACTCTTGCTTCCTGCCTTCTAGGCTGTTGTCCTGCCCCTGACCCCAGACCTCCTGCCACACAGCTGGAGTCATACATGGGCTCCCTCTCCACCTGCTGAGCATGTCCTACTTGGGTCCCTCCTCATCAGCTCTCCCTCCAAAGTAGGACCTCAGTGAAGGGTGTTGGCAGCCCCTCCCAGCTGAGTTTCCTCCCTGCTCCTCCCTGTGGTGTCTCTGCAAAGCTGTGGGGGCAGGGATGGTGGAGAAATGCCCTGGCTCCAGGAGAAGGTGGAGGAGGAAGTCCCCCTGAACCACAGATCCCAGCCCAAGCGAAAGGTCCCCATCCTCCAGCTGAAAGGAGCCCACACCTACCTCCAGGGACCCAGACTCACTATCTTCTCCTCTCTGAGCTTCCAGGGAAAATCCTGAGGTGTTTGTCTACTGCCCAAGAATGCAGAGACATTGGAGAAGGCAGCCATTTCTTGGTTCTGAATTTCGACTTGAACACAGAATGCCACAATTCTTCAACATCCACCCAAAAATCTGCCCACCCTTCCGTCCACCCACTTACCCACCAGCCCATCCCCCACTCTCCCTCCCTCCATCCCTGTCAGTCTATCCATGTATCCACCCATCCATTCATCCCTTCCTCAGTCCATCCATCCATCTCTCAGTCTGCCTGTCAAACCATTCATTTATCCATCCATCCCTCCCTCCCTCCCTCCCTCTCTCCCTTAGTCCATCTGTCCATCCATCTACCCATCCATTCACCCATCCACATCCATCCATGAATTCAGATCATGTTTCTCGGCCTATAGTTGTGCCACACCCTGGGCTCTGCGGACAAGAAAGATGAAAAGATGAATCAACACAGCCCCTGCCGTCAAGGAGCTCACAGCCTGGTCAGGGATCAGATGTGGAGACAGATAAATGGCAAGGCAATGTGATAAATACAAATACCAAGCTATGAACAGAGAGCTGTGGAAACACATCGGCCAAAGCCTGCAGGAGTTGGGGAAGGCTTGGCAGAAGAGGTGACATTTCAGCTGAGTCTTGAAGAATGAGTGGCAGTCTTCTAGCAGGAGATGTGGGGGAGAGCTCGTTCTGACATTCCTCACAAGTATCTTGTGACAGTTTTAGCTCCACAACTAATAACTCTGGGGTTCAAACTAAATCCTCCCCAGCCATTGAACTCGGACCTGATGCACTCATTTGAGACCTTGAACTAGGAGTTGGAGCCTCACAGAAAAGAGTCACTCACCCTTCCCAAGGACATAATCTTCCCCTGGAAATCCCAGCACCTTCATTCAGGGAGCTGTGCTCATGGAGCTCTGGCTAGCTGAGCACTCCCTCCCTCTCACAGAAATCCTGATCAAGGTTGAACTTGGTCAAGAGCACAGCCAGAAGCAATGCGCATGCCACGTCCAAAGACCAAGCCAAGCCAGTGGGTTGGAGAAGCAGAGATCAAGGATCACGCCTCCCAGTTTATCAAGTGGGCAGTGGTAAAGTTCAACTACACAGGTGCCTAATAAAGTTTCTCCTAAAATCTGCCCCTAAGACAAGGAGTTTAAGTAGTTTCTTTGGGAGGTGATACCAGGAAATACGGGGGAAGAAAGGGGCAGTGAGGCAGGGAAGGGAAGGAAGCCAAAAAAGGGAGTGCTGATGAGTAGATTATGGCCAAAGACAACTTGAGCTCAATCTCACCGGGTTGTTATGGGGGACAGAACAGGCTACACCCCAGCATCATCCACTAGAGCAGCAAAGAGGCTGGGGTACTTCTCTTCCTATTCCTGTCCACCCCTGGCTGAGGGCTGCTCCTGAGGCACCAGCACCCCAGCACGTGGGCCTGGGGGAGGAGTCTCGGGTGCTCGCAGCAAAAGGCTGCCAGCAGCACTGGAATGGTGAGTGCCCAAGGGACACAGGCAGGGGCACCAAGAGCTTGTGCCACAGTGCCTGGGCCAGGACCCCCTCTGATCACGGCAAGGAGAGACAGGCTACCTTCCAGGAGGAGGGAAGTCTTCCATTTCAGACACCCAAAAGAGATCTAAGTAAGCTTCAACTCTGAACAGTGATCAGTGACAACGCAAGCAGATAAATGACATCCAGATGACAAGGGTCTGCCCTAACAGAACTCAGGCAGGCACGAGAGGCGCCAGGAGAGCAGTGCCAAAGAGCCTCAGCGCAAATGAAAACCCAAGCCTGGGGACCATCCCAGAACGGGAGCCTCCTGCCTGCCCCTCCCTCCTCCCCACCCCGCCAGCATCGCCGTGGAGCCCACAGAGGGACCGCAGCAGAGCAGTGCTGTGCTCCACAGAGTTGCATCCCACCCACGGGGCAGCAGGAAGCACCCAGAAGCTTTGCTGAGCACCCAAGCCCGCCCAGAAACCCTGACGGCAGGGCGAGTAGAAGCCGTGGCCAGCTGGGCAAAGATCAGAGAGCCCCTTCCGTGAGAGGACTAGCAATGAGCCCGGACCTCACGTGAGGGCCGAATAACTTCACTCTCGAGTGTTGCAAAGAGAAACTCCACAAAGTGCCGAGTCACAGAAAACGCCAAGATTCCTCACACATAGAATAATGAGGCAATAAAACTCAACTATAAAGTTAAATAATTTACCATAAATATCTAAAGCTCTCAAATTATTCTCTACATTAACTGCCTATGTTTAAAATGATCTTTGCATTCACTATGTCACAGATGGCAAAAGCAGACAAGAGAGTCCTTGACAACTAACTGCAATTAGCCCTTCCCAGCTGCGGTGATTTAAAGGCCTTTTCAGTTAAGCTGAATGAGACACCCGCGCTTTATAAATAAAGGCTTTACCAGGACTGACAATGAAGTATTTGAAACGTACAGGCCCCGAGCTGGTGGAGAGGGGGTGGCGGGGAATGTAGTGTCACCACATCCCTCCACGCCCCTCTACCCATCCCAGAGCCTCAACGCACGCGACGCTCAGACACACTCCCCCTCCTCCCCGCCGCAGCTCACATCCCCTCAACACGTTCCCCACTCCCACCCGCCCGCCCCCCACAGACACATCCCTTCTCCCCGCTTTGCACTTCCGCTCGCTTCGTCCGCATTCCTCCAGCCGAGCACACGCGTGCACACGTATCCTCTCCCTTCACGCACATGCATACAGGTGTCTCCACCCCTGCCCTCGTACGCACATCCTCCAGCCCTTCTCCCCTTTGTGTGCATGTGCGCGTACACACACACACACACACACACACACACACACAAACACACACAGCTGAGGATGTTGTGCGTCTCTAAGAAAGGGTGCCCGGGGTTAAAGACCCAGGGAGGCCCGTTGTCTCAGTGGGAGACCCAAGAGCCAGTGTTCGTGGCCCGGGAGCCCTCGCCCGCTATTCTGCTGGCAGAGAAGCACGAGCGCTCCGTATGCCAGGGAGGAGCTGCCCTTCAACAACACTGGAGCACCTTGGAGATGGGAGGCAGGAGGCGGCTGCAGCAGTGTGCAAAGGAGGTCAAGGTTAGCCTCTGACTGCCGCCGAGCGCTCCTCCCAGGGGCCTGGCTGGTTAATTGCTTGGAGTCTGGCGTGGCAGAGGGAGCTGTCAGCGAAACGGCCCCTCTGAATCACATGCTCCGATCTCTGGGATCCTCCTGGGGAGACCAAGCATGGGCCCCCCACCACTTTCCAGCCAGGCCTCACCCACCATGCGGTGGACACAGGCCAGATCCCTGCCCGGCCCAAGAAAGCTTGGCCGCCCTCGCACCCACACAGTTTGGGGTCCACTTCTCTTCCCACGGGTCCTGTGGGAACCAGAGTTCGTCCTGACCGCGCTCTAACTCACAACCTCCCCCTCGTGAAACCCACGACACAACAACAACCACACGCCCCTCTGACTTCTTCAGGATACCATTTCCCACTAAGCCTCACTGAAGTTCTATGAAGCAGACATTTACACTCATCCTGAATTTCCAGAGGGAGGCACTGACATACAGGTAGGCTACGTAACTCCTCTAAGATCTTAGACCAAGTAGCAGAAAGTAAGGGCTCGACCCCAACAGCCTAGCTTTAGAGCACACACCTTGGACCAGTACACTCCAGCACAAGGCTCTCACTGCTCGTCTGCCAGGTCCCTGTCATGACTATAGCCCTCCAGTGCTCAGACCCGTGGTGCCCAGCCCCGAGCTCTGCTCAGCCCTCTTCAGCTTGAGGTCCAGTTTCTGAGATACGAGCCAACCCTGAGTCATGCCTGTCCTCACCCCATGCTGCTGTGTCCTCCAGGTCAGCCCTTCTCCGCACAGCCGCATCTATACCATCCGAGTCTCCCAGCACCGGATCCCGCTTGACTTCCCAGCTTGGAAGGGCCCGTACGCCTGCACCTGGGCCAGCAATGTGCTCACACCCCAGGGGGTGCTGGGAGAAGTCCAGGAGTTGCTGGCTCCAGACGAAGGCTGCCGGGAGGACTGATGAGAAGTCCCGGAGAAGCATTTGGACTCGTGACGGGCTCCACCCAGACAAATTCCCGTTAATTTGCTGTTTTTAGTATCTGAGTTCCAAGGAACTGCCTGGGTTGGGGTCCCACTTAAAAAGGGGGAAAGCAACACAAACTTCATTTTCTCTAATGGCAAATACGGATATTGACAGGATCTTCCGCTCTGTTAAGGGAATGAAAGACACCATTCCCTTGTGAGTGTGGATACAGTCACAAGGGGCTGCGGTTGAGGAGCTGCGAACATCTGGGCCCAGGACTCTGGCTGCCAGTGGTAGCCAGAGTTCCAGGGAGTGGGGAAGGCGATCCCCAGGGTCACTGGGATCAGATGAGAAGGCAAGGTGCTTAGCTGGAGACTCAAGTTTGGGCCGTGCCGGGGCCAGGAGCCTTCTCAAAAGGGGCAACGATCTGGCCTCCATAGTCTACGTGGGGGTGGAGACTGGGCCCTGGTCCTGAGTCTCGACCCACCTGTCTATCCACCTGCTCCCCGGCTGCCCCTTCCCTTGTGTGTGAGGTGGGGGAAAGGGGACTATAGACTACCCTGAGCTGCCCGAGGCAAGTGCAAGGGCGCCAGAGTCAGCACCACCACTTACTTGCTGTGTGACCTCAGCAAATCACTTTACTTCTCTGAGCCCGTCTTCTCATCTGTAAACTAGAAATAATAACAGCCCTCACCTCACCGAGGTGCTCATGCATATAAGGCACTTAGTCCAGCGCTGGAACCGCATAGTAGCTTCATAAATATGAACTTCCACCGTTCTCTCTCGGACTCCCCTTCACAGGAGTCCTAAATCATCACAGGCCAGGACTTGAAGGGGCCACAGAAACCATCAGCTTCAGTCCTGCATTTGACAGGCCCCAAGAGAGGCAGTGAGCAGCCTCAAACACACAGTAGTCAATGGTGGAGGCCAGATGCAAACCCAGGTCCCAATCTTCCCTCAGTGCCCCCGCTGCCCCGCTGGGCTCGGCTCCATAAGAAAGGGCTTTAGCAGCCTGCCGGCAACAGCCCTCACCTTACAGATGGCAAAACCGGGCCCTGCAGGAGAAGCGGTGTGCCGATCACTGGCCACACCACCAGCAAGCGGAAAGGCTGGCATTCGAACTCCAGTCTCTCAGGTTCCAAAAGGAGCTCTTCCCGGGAATCTGCCTTCTCCCGGCTGAAACTGAAGTTCCCTGAGGGTTGTAGTTTCAGGCCGTTTGCCTCTCCCGGAATCAGTCAAAGGCTCAGCCAAGGTCCAGGAAGCAAAAGGGTAAACACAGCAGCAAAGGTTATCAGCCAGGTGGCAGGGAGGGCCTGGGACCAGGGAAAGCCCCTGTACAGAGGCTTTGTGTACATATCCCGGTGTGACGGCAGAGGCTTAGTGGAGGGCGGTGTGCTAGGAACAGCACCCAGGGGAGAGAGGTCGGAAGGCAGAATAGATGCCAGGCATTTAGTGAGGCAGGATCCAGGGGCCTTCGTGGGCAGTGAGAGGCTGGAGAAGGGGCTGTGGGTGGGATGCTAGGGGGCCCTGAACACCCGCCTCAAGAAGCTGGACCTTACCCTGCGGGCGATAGGAAGCCATGGAACGACTGGCAGCCGAAGAGAACCACGATCAAACACTCACATTAGGGAAGTCCAATTCCGGTGGCTGAAGAGCAGTGGACGGATCGGGTGGCCCTCCTAGGAAATACTGAAATACTGGTCCCGGCGGAAGCTGAGGCAGTGGTGACAGGGAAGGCAAGGAGGCACGTGTGCCCCAGACACGGGGAAGCAGAGACCAGTCAGGTGTCAAGGGCGAGGTAGCACACGCTCCTACCCAGGACTCGGTGGATGGCGGTCCTTGTAAGCGCCATCACGAGCAATAACCCAAACGGCTCACATTTGCAGACCGCTATGTGCCAGGCCCTGCTCTGAACACTCGACGTGCATTAGCTCAGCTGACCCTCATGACGGCATGAGGCGGGCGTACACCATGTTCATCCCTATTTTACAGATGAGAATACTGAGGCACAAAGGCTAAGCAGCATCCCAAGGCCATGGCCAGCAGGTGGCGAGCCAGGATTCGAACCCAGTCTAATCCCAGGGCCTGAGCTCATGCCACCTCACTGCCCTGTAGCCCTGAGTTCGGAGGGTAAGGTCAGTGCTACACATGGCAAGTCCGAGGTGTCCCTGGGACATCTGGGTGGGCTAACAGGGAGAAAACAAAACAAAACAAACATGGGCCTGAATTTCAGGGGCAACGGGAGTTCTGGAGGCATCAGCACAGATGGGAGAGATGAAGCCCTGGGGGTGGGGTGGAGAGGGGACAGTCAATGGATCGCTCATAGGGGAAAGCCAGGAAAATGACCAAGTGTGGCAAATCCAAGGTGCCATCTCCATGGGTGCCACAGGAGACGCCCAGGGCCTCTAGCTGGGGGCAGGAGGCCGATGTGGTCAGTCCCCACATTACCTCCTGCTGGGTATGCAGCCTTGAACCAGTAGCTTAATTCTGAGCATTTGAGCCCATCTTCTATCAACTGGGGGCGTTAATCATCCTCCGTTCAGAGGGCATTTGGGAGGATAAAATGCAACAGAACATTTAAGAGCCTTTTGTTAGCAGGAAATCTGATAGATATTAATAAGCACCCTCACAGTGACGGTGATGTGATGAGAGAGTCTTGGCAAGGTGTCTCCAGATGACACGTGCGAGACAGAGAGGGGGTGTGGTGGCCGTTGGGATGATTAGAAATAAGAAAGATTACCCCCCACCGCCAGAGCGGCCCTCAGCCTGCGGCCCGCTTTGGGGATCACCCCTGCTGTAGAAAACGGCCCTACCCAAGGTCACGCCTCCAGTGGTGGCCTGTGTAGAGTAACTGATCGGCACAGGGGTATACGGGCCACCGGAGGGCCACCCTAGCTCCACAGCACCGTGTGGGGTTTGTGGGTCCCAAGCACCCTCCCTAAGAAGCACCCCTCTGGGAGATCGCCAAGCCCACACCTGCACACCCTCAGTGACAGAGACTCTATCTCCCTGGGTGGCCTAGCCCATCAGTGGACTGTGCCAGCCGTTACCAGGCTCTCCTGGCAGGCAGCTGCTTTGACAGCTCTCAGGGTGCCACACATCGTCCAGCCGGGTGGTCAACACCAATCAGGGCCACCCCCTTTTCCATTTCTTAGCTCTGGGACCTTGAACATGTTAGTTCACTCCTCCTGAGCCTCGGTCTCCTCCTCCATCAAGTAGACATGGTAACCCCTACTTTGCACAACTGTTAAGTGTTTCTTAAGATATTCGTGCACGGCCTAGGATGTAACACAGGCTGTGCCCTCAAACCACCGGCCACTAAACTTTCTCATTCCCAATCTCTCAGATAATTATACAAATGTCCAGGTTTCAGGGCGCCCGGGGTGGGGTGGGGGGCGGGGCAGCACAGTCAGTTAAACGTCCGACTTCAGCTCAGGTCACGATCTCACGGTTCGGGAGTTGGAGCCCCGCGTGGGGCTCTGGGCTGACAGCTCACAGCCTGGAGCCTGCCTCAGAGTCTGTGTCTCCCTCTCTCTCTGTTCCTCCCCCGCTTGTGCCCTGTCTCTCTCTGTCTGTCAAAAATAAATAAGCGTTTAAAAAAATATCCAGGTTTCAAGTTATTTTAAGCTGCGCAACCTTAAGCAAGTTACCCAATCTCTCTGTTTTATGATTTGTGGAGTGGCACCAAATCTCCTAGAGCCATTTAATCCACGGAACACTTGAACGGTGCCTTGCGTGCAGTAGGTTCTCGATACGTGTCAGCTATTATCTTCAGAGCTCTTTCATCAGTGGGTGCCCAGAACTAAATGCAGTACCGTTGGCTATGGTGTCTCCAGCGCAGAGCAGAGTGGCCCTATCACCTCCCTGGCAGATCCTTTGCTTTGAATGACGTTGCCCAGAATTTTTACAGAATGGGTCTTTTAAGCCATCACACACACCGAGCATAATCCTGAGATTCCCGGCAGAACACAAAAACAAACACAGAACCGCCTGTGAAACGTGCACGCACGCTTTCCCGGCACGTCTGTGCCTTTTGACTCGGGTGGGATTCTGCACCTGTGCGCAAGGCGCCACCTTTCGCTCAGTTAGACTTGTTCCGTTTGGTTCTGCCGGTGAAAGCCCTTCACAAACAGAAGGGGGGAGAGAACCCACAAATGAGCCGGACAGACACTGCCAGTGACCTCAGCAGAGCGGTGGGAATGGAGAATGAGCTGCCGGAGACGGGCGGGGCAGATGCCCACTGGAGGGAGGAGTGGGTTTGCGAAAACCCCAGGGCCATCAAGAGAGTCGTGAATGTTGCTGTTGTCATCCGTAATTGCAATTCCCCACGATTTCACGTTACAACGTGAAATTAACATCCTTATGCCTGCCACACCATCGGTAATAACAATTAATCATCATTGTTCATGGTGGTTTCGTTCAATCCACCATTTCTACAGGAAGAGCAGCCATCGGGCCCCTCTGTTTTGCATCTTGTGACCCCGCCAGCCCTCATCCCGGGGGCTGCAAATGCTTGACTGTGGCTAGAAGCCTATCCACAGCTTGACCAAGGCCCACGACAATGGCCTTTTGTGAACAGTTGGAGGTCCCATCAGATCCCTTCACAAACGAATGTAAACTACACAATGCTGAGCACAAAGCTGTTGCCAGTGGGAGCTGAAAGGCCACCAGGTTAGATAGGAGGGAGAGGTCACAAACAACCATGTGCAAGTGACAGGCCCGGGGGACCAGGAACTATGTGTGAACACAAGCTCCGAGAGCTCAGAGAATAGGGTGAGGAGGCAACGGGCAATCGGAAGACGGAGCAGAAGCCAGGGAATCCAAGTGCTGTCTCTGGGGCACTCCTGTGGCTGAGGTCCCCAGACTTTGGTCCTAGATTCGAACCACTCCTCACCTTTGGCCCTGTCCTAGTGAACCCCGGTTCTTTCTCTTTTACTGGGCCCTGTGCACAGGAACCTAGCAACCCGTACCTTACATCTGTAACCCAATGGCAAAGCCCCGCGGCACTCCAGCAGAAACCTCTCTGCCCGTGGACAGAACCGTTAATAAGTAAGCACCTTTGGGATGCAACCATTGGGCCAGTTACCCACCCACCTAACTGTCCTTCTTAATATCTGGCTTCTCCATCTTGTCCACAAGGAGAGTTGAGGAGCGAACCCAAATCACTGCTGAATTCAGGCAAATGCAGGCCCCTGGTCTGAAGTTTAATGACTGTCCAGGAAAGCAAGTTCAGTCTGGCAGAATTTGGCCTCACACCTAACATGACATGGGACACATGACAGGTCTTCAAGGAAGCTTGGCTTTTGGTTTATGGGCGTTCACAAACCTCAGCTTTAAGCAAGCTCCCCGACCTGTGGTTTCTGAAAACCAGTCTGCCTCTTGGGATCTGCCCCTCCCCACTCCCCCAGGGCTCTGTTGTCCTCTGTTTTCCAGCAGTTCAGGGATGTCCACGATGCCTGGGCCACCCTGGGTCTGTCTGTCCCCGGGGTCTGGGCTTCCCCTTTTGGGCTGACCATCGTCCCCCTTAATGGTGTGAAATGAGTCCCTGCCACCCCGGGGCTCCCCCTCAACAGTTATTACATTATGATGGCCGGTCCCTTAGATAGACGGGAATTCCCGTTTATTGGACACCGGCCGTGGACCCATCTCTGTGTTGACATGTCACGTGGATGAACTCTCCCAAGCCTCACGACCTTCCATCTAGGAAACAGCCACTGACAACCAACTCAAGGCCACACAGCGAGTAAGGAAGTGGCCAAACCATTACGTGAACCCAGGTCTGCTGGTCCTCAATCCTGCCTCCAGCACAGACTATGTGTGTGCCTTTGGGCAGGTGCCACTATCTGCCTCAGTTTCCTCATCTGAAAAGCCAAGGTGGCCAACACTTCCTGCCTCATGGGCTGTTTTGAGGGCTATTCGAGCCGTTACATGGAAAATGTTTAACGCCACGTTTGGCACGTAGTAAACACTCAATAAGTAACAGCCATTGTTAAGACTCACAGTTATGTTTTTCTACACATATGCTATACACACTGCCTTGAAGTCTCAGCATTTGACACTCCTCCTGGGGATGATGCGGTCCAGGAATCACATCCCTTCTGATGTGCCTTCTTGCCACCCTTGGAATACAACCACTATAAATCCAGCCCATCCAGAGAGCTCCTTACACAATCACACGTTTCCTTAGGAGCCACCCCCCCCCCTTCTATTTCCTTGGGTCGATTTGCAACTACACTGTCAGAAACAGGAGTCTGCAATTGTCCCAATTCTCTGAGCACCTCCCACCCTGCCACCAATCAGCTCAGGCCATGGACACCTGCTCCTGTGTCTTCTGAGCTTCCATATGTCACTTTCTAAAGTGCGGGCTGCATCTTCCCTGGACACCACAAATATAGAGCTGGTCCCCATCATGCCCCTTCACCAGCCATTTTCTTGTTGGTGACAGTTTGGTCCCAAGCGGCTCCTCCAGTCACGTTCTTTTTGTTCTGGGCGCCGGAACTGTCACCAGGCAAGTCTAGAACTGACCGCGAGCCCCGTGCAGGACTGAGGCTACTCCTAAGCTGATGTTGGGAGGTCAGGCTCTCCTGCCATCACAACCCCTGACTCCGCATCAGCAGGCAGTAGGTACCAGGAAAGCAGCCCTTCTTTCTCCATGGCCAGGCCAAGGCCAAAGAGAGATTCTTCACGTCAGAACCCGTGTGTCCAAGTCCTCCCTTTCCAGGATCTTAGGGAAAAGGTACATGAGAATGGCATGTGCAAGACAGGTCGGGTTCAAATCCTGGATCTTCACTTGTACAGCGTCACTGTGGGCCAGTCTTCCTGGGCCTTGGTTTCTTCACCCATAAGGTGAAGCTAATGGTCCACCAGCTTGTGGGAGGAAGTGAGATGATGCCCACGGGGCCCATAGATTCACAATAACAACTCCTTCTTCCAGGGCTGTTCTCTTAGCCCCTCAGGGACCACTTGGTGGGATGAGCAACGAACAGGCCTTCCCCACCATCCCACTTTTGCTCCACAGAGCCTCCTGGGGCTTCTAGTGATAAACCTGGAGAAGTCTCAGCAAAGCAGGACAAGTGGGTCACCCTACCTTCAGGTTCTACTCAAAGAGATCTGGCTCCATTTTGTCCTAAGCTGAGCATGGAGTGGGAGAAAAGAAGAAGGCCAAGAAGATGTGAAGACGAGTCGGTTGTTCAGGCAGAGATGTGTGTCTGTGGGCTCCAAGGCAGGGCCCTCTTCCTCTCTCAGTTTCCCCATGAGACACTTTCCCGGTGCCCCGGACGGAGAACACAGTCTATCGCCTGTAGCTCCCTATTTTGTTAGAACTTGGTTTGAGGAGGGGGTGAAAGTGAATTGCCAGTGGCTGCCCAGCTGTGCCCAGGCTCCTGGCTGTCAGTGGTGTTGGGGTGGCGCCTCCCTCTAGGACAGGGCTTCTCAATGGTGGGGGGCCATTTTGCCCCCCAAGGGGACACTGGGCCACATCGGGAGACATTTTTAGCTGTCACATCTGGGGGGAGTGTGCTGCTGGCATCTTGCGGGGAGAGGCTAGGGATGCCGCTAAACACCCTTCAATGCACAGACCAACCCACAATAAAGTATCTGGCCCCAAATGCAGACAGTTTGGAGGCTGAGAAACCCTGTTCTGTGGCAGCCGGGAGAGGCGGATTCTGGGTGGGGAACCGGGTACCCAGAGTTCAAGGAGCCCATCCCTGTGTCTCTAGGTAACCGAGCTCAGCATCTGAGCCTCCCCCCAAGCAGGAAACGGAGTGCCCCCCTCCACCACGCAAAACCGGAAGTGGCAAATGTCAGCGGCTGGCCTGGGAAAGGGGTGGGGGTAGGGGGCAGGGATAGGCACTTTTGGCACGAGGCTGGCAAGGAGCAAGCTTTATGGCTTGTTCCGTTCAGAGTTTTAATTAAGCGTCTCAAATAAGGATTTAATTGGGTTGTAACAAGCCAGGCTATTGTATGCGAGAGAAACACCTGGGGATTATTAGAAAACATTTTTAAGGCAGTAAAGCTGCAGCAAACACTTGCAGTTGTTAAATCAGGAAATATAATTCCAGAGCTCAACGCCACGCGCAGCGAGGGGGAGCCGGCCGCAACCATACGGGGAGCCATGGAGGTACCCCTGCGCAGGGGGACTCCGTGCAGAGCCCTTGCGGACTCCTGCCTCTCAAGCTACTTCTAGGGAAAACAAGAGTGGCCAGACCCTGCCTGGGAGGGGCCAGGGGTGACCGCGCCCATTGACTGGCCATCGCTCCCCCAACTAGAGAGGACTATTAATCCAAGGACCAGGATCTGCTCGGTTCCCTGGTGTCACTTCAGAGCATAAAGCAACACCTGGCCTACAGTAGGCACAGGTGGGAGGAAGCAATGGTGTCCAGGCCCATCTTGTGGGGACCAAAGCTGGCCGTGCCACTCCCTTAAGCCCAGGTTTCTGACTGGAGGACCCAAGGGTGGCTCAGTCACCCTTGAGCCCTGGGTGGCTCAGTCGGTTGCATGACCGATTCTTGATTTCGGCTCAGGTCATGATCTCACAGTTCGTGGGATCGAGCCCCGTGTCCCGCTCCCTGCTGACAACATGGAGCCTGCTAGGGATTCTCTTTCTCCCTCTCTCTATGCCCCTCTCACACTCATAGTCTCTCTCTAAATAAATAAATAAGTAAACACTAAAACAAATAAACAAACAGGTGGCTGTGAACCTGATCCGCATCTGGGGATGGAAGGCCCTGGCTGAACCGTTGCCCTCCTACTGATAAAGTGGCCCAACACCCCACCACGAGGGGCCCTCCCCATTGGCTTAACACAGGAACCCTTCCTTGACTGTGCCCAGTGGACAAGCCAGCACTCCATCTCACACCTGTTAGAGCCTGACCACGGGGCCTTGGAGCCTAATACTGCCTCCCCAGTAAGCCTGTGGTCTCCCTGAGAATCAGCCCCACGTATACTTTATTCTCCAGTATCAGCAAGGACCCAGATGCAGACGGTCCTTAGCGTCTGTTAGGGGGACCCATAAATGACCAGGTGGTGGGGGTGCACGACCAGCAGCATCTTCACCGCACCTGTCACTGGCTGGACTCGCCACCACGTGCCAAGCGCTGTGCTCAGAGCTTCCCTTGCACCGTCTCACCCGGCTGTCCCGACGGCTTTGTGATGGGTGCTTATTATCTCCATTTTACAGAGAAATTCCTCTTCCCCCTCCGCTGCTCTTCCCAAAGCTCCCCATTGGGCTGGTGGTGAAGGGAGCCCCTCTCCCAACCTGTGAAAGGCAGCTTGAATGTCAGTTTCCAAAGCAGTAATCAGGGCAAGGCAAGTCCCTAGGCCCCCGGAATCCGTGAAAGACCCCTCCTGCTGACGCCTAAGGGGTTTTGAGACCCCTGCCATGTCCTTGGACGTCCACCTGCAGCGTTTGCGTTTCCCATCACAGCCCTGCCCACTTCTGCTGAACTTCAGGTGTGGAGGGTGTGTGTGTGTGTGCGTGTGTGTGTGTGTGTGTGTGTGTGTGTGTGTGCTGGGGGTGGGGAGGGGAGGAGCAGGGATGAAGGCTGCTCTGGGGAATAGATAGGACATGGGGTACCGAGTGGAAGGCTCAGGTGCCTGCATTTGGGGGCCTGGGTGCATAAAGGTTGTGGGGGGGGGGAGGGAGAGTCAGGTACACACAGAGGGACCCAGGAATCGTGGAGGGAGGCTTGGGAACACAGAGTTGGGGGGCCGAGGTGCATGGTCTGGGGGAGGGGCCCAGGTGCACCGAGGCAGAGAGGCAGCTGCAAGGGCAGATGGAAGAGTGGGTCACTCTCCCAGACCGGGACCAAACGTCCCTGTCTCAGAAGGAAAGAAACTGCAAGTCAGGAGCCAGGTGTGAGGGGCTGGTGAGCAAGGGGGCAGGTAGAGAGCACAGCGCTCAGCGTCTGACCTTCAGAGCTGCTTTCAGAAAAGGTCCTTTCTGAAAAGCACCCTGAGGCCCCAAATCTAAGTCAGTTTCCCCATTCTGCACCCAAAGGGGCCTGAGGCAGCTGGAGAGGGGCCTTAGGGAGTGCTCGCTTCACCTGTCCCACCCAGCCTAGAGTTTCCAGCTCCCTCCCGCAGAAGCGTGCACCCCCCCTCCCCCCACCAGTACAGGGCACCGTCCCTTGGCTGGGCCTCCAGAAGGCACACTTGGCCCACGCCCAGCAGAAGGCATCTGCAGGGACGGGCCCACCTCAGTCCCTCGACTGTCTCCGCTTTAAGGCACGGCTTCAGGTCTTTGCTCAAACAGACTTCTCACCTAGGTCCCGGGGGACCCGGACCTCGATTTCACATGACCCCTTCCTTCCACCTCCTGGTCCTCATCCCTGTATTATTTTGTCTCCTAAACACCTCATATTACGAAGCACACTCTATAGTTTACTTTAATTACAAGGCTTGTGGTTAATGTCCCTGCTGGAATGTAGGCTCTGGGAGGGCAAGGAGTTTTGCTGTTCTGCTCTTTGCTTACTCTCCAGTGCTCAGGACAGTGCCTGGCACACAGTGAGCACTCCAGAAATACCTGCTGAGCGAATGACCTTCAGAAACCACCCACTTGATCTCTCAGCCTTCCTATCATTAAGGTTGGCAAGACAGGTGTTCCTTTTATTACTGCTATCATATATACGAGTGAATAATAATTATAGTGCTCATAGCTCACTTTATTGAGCACTTCCTATGTGCCAGGGCCTGTGATATAGCTCCACATGCATAAATCTAATCAATTTAATTTTCACGACTCTAGGAGGCTAAGTGCTATTAACCCAATTTGACAGCTGGGGAAAATGGACCTCAGAGAAGTAAGGTAACTTGCCCAAGGTCACACAGCCATGTGCCCTGTACCATGCTGGGTGCTTCACGTGGATTACATCACTTAATGCTTACCACGCTCTTACAAGGCAATAACTCTATTTTATGGAATAGGAAACTGAGGCCAAGATAAAGGCAGTGACCTGTCAAAGGTCACCCGGGTAGCAAGGTACACACACACGTCTGTCTGAATCCAAATTCAGCCTCCTTTCCCCCATGTCCACCTGGGCAGGAAGCTTCGCAGCAGAAGTGGGCATTCAGAAGGACGTGAAATCAGAGTGGGCAAGGGGCGCCTGAGTGGCTCAGTCGGTTGAGCGTCCGACTTCGGCTCGGGTCACGATCTCATGGATCATGAGTTCGAGCCCTGCGTCGGGCTCTGGGCTGACAGCTCGGAGCCTGGGCTGACAGCTCGGAGCCTGGAGCCTCAGATTCTGTGTCTCCCTCTGTCTGCCCCTCGCTGCTTGCACTCTGTCTCTTGCATTGTCTCAAAAGTAAATAAACATTAATTTTTTTTTTTTTTTTAAATCAGAGCGCGCAAGAAGGTAAGCCTTGAAAACGATGGCCTAGATCCCAATTCCTTTCTTGGGTCAAAATGCCTGCGGGGAGTTCTTCCATCCCTGAAACCCACGTTCCGCGATCATCCACCAGCCCACACGGAAGGAAGCACTGTGCTGGGCCCTGATTTCACTTAATCCCCAGCCAGGGAAGCCGGGAGCACATCCTGGCTGCAGAGGTCAAGGAGTAAATTGCATATGGCTGTCGCACCACCTCCTTCGATTCTGTCCATAACCACCCAAGGGGATTCTTGGGATTACCAGCGAGTAACATTCATTCCCAACGTAAAGAATCAAAATACCTTGAGATGCTGCAAATGTATGTTCTGTGTCTCCCACCCCCGCTGCCCACAGTACTCAGAAAGATGAGCTCCCGCGGGCCCAGGGCTCCATTTTATCGTCACAAACCAGGAGTGGCTGTGATGGCCAAGTGGTCCTTCATCTGCCTATTGTCAGAAAGAATTGTCTGAGATCAATTGTTCTAAAGCAAAAAATCAATTGCATTTGGCAGTTGTCCTCTCAAATTTAACGAGTATATATTCAATAACTCCATACAGCAGGGAGCTCAATGTCCTTACTTGGTGGGGGCCAGGGGGGATGTCCTGCACCTGATTCCCCGGGCAGGAAGCCACGGGGCTCTAGCGCTGGCTCGCCCCAGGAGCATTACGGAATTTCTCCCTGCTCACAGAGGGGGCCTGGGAAGATTGGTAAGGAAATCTCCCAGGCCTGGACCCTACACCGGGTACAGAACTGTCCATTGGTTCATTTGTGGGAAGAGACACGGGACTGGATTTGAAGAAAAAAACCAAGGCCCCTCTTCGCGTTAAAGTAAGAAGCTATGAGAATCTGGATAGGTTCCTCAGCCCTTCAGAAAAAGGCTTTGGGGGAATTTGAATCTCTCCAGAGGCAGAGTCCAGGACCGAGAGTTGAGTGCCCATAGTTTACTTGGGAGGTGATCTCGGGCTACAATGGTAGGGAGAGGAAAGTGAGGGAAAGGGGTAGCTAATAATGGATGCTTTATCAGCTGGGCTCAAGCCAGCCACCACGGGGGCACCTCTGGGAGACGGTGGGGAACCTGCCTCGGAGCTATCCCAGCGGAGGGGAGAGGGAGCAGGGGTAGTGACCTCCTGCCATTGGAGGAAGGTTCGCTCTGCCCTCCAGCTCCCAGTCAGAGCAGCAGGAATTAGTAAGCAGCCCAGGCTTGCAGAGGAACCAAAGAAGAAGGTGGAGGGAGGGCACAGCCTAGGGAGGGCATAAGACAACCCACCAGGAAGAGGAACAAAATATTATCTTCTACCTACATTGATCTGAATTTCACCCATTTTAATTACTTCTTCCCACATATGAGGTATAGGGTAAATAGTAGATGGACCTGGGTGTATCCGCATACGACACATAAAGAATAAGCCACATTAATCAGGGTGCATGCTATACTACTTTGTTAGTAGTGGGGAATCATTATCAATCAGAGAAAAGCCTGGTGATCACTGCTCTCAATTACACGGAGCGGCCTTCAACCAAAGAGCCACCTGGATGTCAGATCTTGCCAGAGACGGTCCCATCAGCCATCTCTCGCCCAACACAAACCCAAAGTCTGATGGAGAAAAATAACATTTCGGAGAATGGGCAGAAGGGGAGGCCAGCCGCCTATTCCTGCAGCCATTCCAGGATCTGTCCTTGATCAAGCTGTGCACTTGGAGCATCTTTAGGCTCCTGGCTTGGTTTTGTCTTCATGAATTTTGTCTTTATGGCTTCAGGTAACATGAAGAGCAGACAATAACAGACCCAGTCTTAGGAAATCTGTTACTGCTGGGGGCGCCTGGGTGGCTCGGTTGGTTAAGGAAATCTGCTACTGCCGTCTGTTAGAAAGACTTTGCATCCTCAGCATGTTCCATCTAAAGCCCTGGATGACGGGGCACCTCGGTGGCTCAGCGGGTTAAGCATCCACTCTTGATCAGCTCAGGTCATGATCTCACGGTTCGTGGGTTCGAGCCCCGCGTCGGGCTCTGTGCTGACAGCTCGGAGCCTGGAGCCTGCTTCGGATTCTGTGTCCCCCTCTCTCTCTGCCCCTCCCCCACACATCCTCTGTCTCTCCCTGTCTCAGAAATAAATGAATATTAAAAAATTTTTTTAATGAGGGGTTAATAAAAGGTTTATTTTGCCCCAGAGATACTTAGGTGACCTTTCCGCAAAGAAAAGGTAAAACTTCTATAACTAAGTGTTGGCCAGTAGAAAGCACAGAGTTAAAAATACATGGCCCCATTACAGCAACTGCAATGGACATTAAGACTTAACAAGAGTATTTTAGCATGCTTCCAAGAAAACATTTTATTTCTAATTTATATTTTTCCTTACTCTAAATACTTAGAAAAATAAGTTAGCCACCTTATTTAATGTAAGTCTTACAGCCTCAAATGATTTCCGTGGAATGAGATGGAGTAAGTTACTGATTCATTAATTAAAAATTAATTCTGGGGCACCTGGGTGGCTCAGTCCATTAAGCGTCCAACTCTTGATTTCGGCTCAGGTCATGATCCCGTGGTTTGTGAGATCAAGCCCCACATCAGGCTCCGAGCTGACGGCACGGAGCCTGCTTGGGATTCTCTCTCTCCCTCTCTCCCTCTCTCTCCACCCCTCCCTCAAGTGAGCTCCCTCCACCTCTCTCTCGAAATAAATAAATAAACGTGTAAAAAAAATAAAATACATAAAAAATAAAAATTAATCCCAGCTGATGCCCCCCAACTGCACTTTTGGACATAAACATAAAACATCAATAACGCCCTCCTGCATCAGTGCCATGAAATTTCAGACACCGAGTCTGCCTTGCACATGAGAAAGAGAAAAAGGTCTTTGGCTTACTTTATGTTCATAATATCAGCCTCAACAGGAGAAAGGGCTGAGCTTCAGGATCTGGAGCAGCGGGGCTCTGGGGTCTGGCCAAGAGGCTCCCGGCCCCCACCTCACTGCCCCTCCCCCAAACAGAATCACCACTCTGTTTTCATTTGTACCTTGAATCAATTCCTGGTCTTTCTGAGCAACTAGGAACCCACATGTCTCTCCAAATGCCTCTTAACCTCCTCTTTGAACTTCTCCTGGAATTTGTCCTTTTGGGTCTCAAATAGACCCCTTCAGTGGCTCCTGGTGACCTGGGTGGGCTCTTCCGCTTCTCTGCTCCCTCCAAGCTGACAAATTCTGACTCCTGAGTCAGGCTCCACCAGCTGCCACCCTTCTGGGATGAGAGGGCCACCTACTGGACCCCACTGGGGCCCCACTGGGTTCCCCAGCTCCCACTCTCTTCTGCCCAGGGCTGCCCCCAGTGGGCAGGGGAGGCAGGAGGGGAGGGAACCGGCATTGGTGCCTGCTGCCATCAGAACCCCCAAAGCCAACTTGAAGGAAGGGGGTGGATGAAATACCGGAGGGCTTGGCCCATCCGCTGCTTTCCGCACCCCCTCAAACACACACACACACACACACACACACACACACACACCAGGAAGCCTCAGCATGGACGCCTGCAGGCCAAAGGAAGCTGCTTTCCAAAATAAGCACTCATCAGAGGGGGCACAGGCAAATGCAACGGGGCAGAGTCACACGCTCCTGGTTCTAATCCCCGCTCCACGACCCACCCTCTGAGGGGCTTGGTCAAGCCAGGCACCTTCTCTGAGGCTCCGTTTCCTTATCTATAAAGCAGAGATAAGAATACCGTTCTCCCTCACGGGGTGGGTATCAAATTGAAAACTGTGCACAAAAGGGCTTTGAAAAGGATAAAGAATCACACAAAGAAGTGGAGAATTGTTCCCTCTGAGAGCTAAGTGACCCCAGAAAAACCAGAGGAACACTGAGTTTCAGGATCTGGAGCGGAACCGGGGTCTGGGCTCTGGCCAGGGCTCCCAGCTCCCACTCCCCCTCCCCTCCCCTCCCCCTACACATCTCCACTCCCTCTGTTCACATGTGTACCCTTGAATCCACAAGCTTGGTCTTTAGAGAAGGGGCCTCCAGAGGTCACGGGCAGTCATCTGGTTCCTCCCCATGCTCCATGCCTGGTGTCCTTTTGCTGTCACTGAGCTGTAGAGGGGGGGCTGTGTGTCTGTGTGTGTGCGTGTGTGTGTATCTGTGAATATGCACGCACGTGTGTGTGCGTCTGCGCGTCCTCTGAAGACTTCCAATGGTGATTTCTACAAGCGACTCAGGCGTGGTGACCACGGTGGGGACAACCATTATCTGCACTGGCTGAAGCCCACATTTACAACACACTTACTGTGTTGAACTGGAGTCTCTTCATTTCCCTTCCCCACTGAGACCCCTGGATTGCCCCCCATGGATCTCGGCTCTCCGTATCTCTGGACATCCTTCCCAACCAACCCAGCACTAGAGTGAGCCCCTGATGGAGCTGGTCCTTTGGCAGCTGGAGCCCTAACCCTGGTCTCTGGGCATCACACAGGGTTGCTGCCTTATTTCCTGGCCTTCGGTGCCAGTCTCAGACACCTGCCTAACAGTCTCTTCCCTCTAAGGACCGTCTCTCCAATGACAGCACCCCCTAGTCCTGGCCCACTTCGCCTGCTGCCTTGAACCTCACCTGCTTCCGGGACTACTCCTCTGAGCTCGGTCACTTTCTGGCCACATGGGAAGTCTGTGAAGCCCTGGGAGGCCATGTTCACCCGTCCTAGACCTCAAGGGTGTGCAGCCAAGTATAAGAGCAGATGGGGCCTCCAGAAAGCCAGCTAACAAGGAAGACGCTGGGTGTCTAACAACAGATGGTGTCAAAGTGGTAGGCCAGGAGGGATCACAGGGGCTGGGCCACCAGACGAGGCAGGACCTGAGCTGGGGCTTTACAGGGTAGAACACAGGTGGGCAAAGAGGTGGGAAGGCCTGCCTGGCAGCAGATGGCTGGCAGAGCAAAACCACCACAAGGGTTGGGAAACTGCAGATCACTGCATCATTCATTCATTCATTCATTCATTCATTCAGCAAATATTTATGGAGCACCTACAGTATTCTAGGCAATCCTCAAGGCACTAGGCATATTGTGGTAAATAAAGCAGATGAAAGCCCCTGTTCGCATGGCATTTACACTCAAGGCGGTTTATGCCTGCTGGGTGAGGATGAAAAGGTAAGCAGAGGCCAGATCACGGAAGGCCTTGAATGCTAGGCTGAGGAGGTTAGGCTTTATTGTGCAGGCAACGCGAAGCCCTTAAGGGTTTCTGAAGAGGATAACATGACCTGCAGAGACATGCCAGAGACTGAGAATCCCTGACACGGAAGGTCACCTGCGTCAAGGTAGAGATGAAGACAAGGGCGAGGATGTGAGTAAGTGGGCAGTGAGATGGGGACTCAGGAGGCCTGAGGCTGGGGGAGCCTCCTCTGGAAAGCCATCTGTTCCCTTGGGAGTCTGTGGCCCTCTCTCCTGCCTCTAAACGCACACATGACAGAGCTAAGCATGAATCCCAGACCTCGAAGGGCAAACTCCAGCTGTGTTCATGGGGTGGGGGTGGGGGGGCTTCTCCCCACCCCCGCCCTGTCAGCCTTAGCTCAGAGCAACTTTAATAATGCAGTGGGGAGGAACTCAAAGGCCTGGCGAGGCCTAAATATAGCCAGGCAGGCCACGTGCAGAAATGCTCCCCTGAATTTACTTAAGAGCAGAGGTTGGCCTGTTCCACTGGGGACTGCACTTTGTTTCAGGATCACGCCAGCCAGGCTGAGCCTGATGGGTCCTCGGAGCTTTCTTTAAACACAGAGAAAACATTAAATGATTTTTCTGCAAAAGCCTCAGCATGAGAGGAGGCGGCAGCTAATGGAGGTTCGAGTCAAAGACCTTCCTGGTCAATGCCCCGCAGGACTCAGGTGAACTTATTCACGAAAAATCTAAAAATCGAAATCCCTCTGGACAAAGGGCAGCCTCCATGCAAACCAGGCACGTGGGTTACACGTCGGCGCTCTGTTCCCAGTCACCAGCAGGGGCTTCAGGCGAAGGAGGCGGGCGGGCGAGGCAGGCCTGAGCTGAACGTCCACGGGTGGTGGAACGAGTGCCAGAAGGGCCACGGCTTTGCCGCGCTGAGGACGCTTGGAGGCGGCACGACGCCTCTCCGCTTCACAGGAGAGGAAACTGAGGCCGGGGAGGAGCCCAGGAACTTGCCCCAGGCCACACAGCAAACCGGTGGTGCAGGCAGCATTTGAACTCAGGTCTGTCAGCACAGCGACTTCTTACAACCAAGAGGCTGTTCCCCAGCCCTGTGCCACTGGCACTGGGGCACGGGAAAGCCCACGTCCTCACCGAGATGATCCCGTACAGGGCAGAGGCCCCTGCTTCAGCCCAGCAGCATGCCCACTCTCCACCTCAGTCTACGAGCCGCCCCGAGTTTTGCCTTTTGGAGCGATCCCGTCCGCCTGCGGGGCCTCCCCCTTGCCGAGTCTCACACTTGGAGGCTGAGCACAGAGTCGTCTCAACTCGGCAGGCTCTGAAATGCTTGTGGCAGACACCATGCCAATGCTCCCTCATGTCATAACTCACGCAGGTCTCACGAGGAGGGAGCTACTTCCATCGCGCCCATTTAGCAGATGAGCCCGCTGAGGCAGAGAGCAGACCGGTAACTTACAAGGTCAGGTAGCCAACAAGTGACAGAGCGGCGAGTCAAACCACACGGCCCGGCACCCGACCGTGCCTCTAATCACGGAGCTCAGGTGGCAGCGAGAGGGAGAAGAGGGAAGTCATTCGTACAGGGGACACTGGAAAGCCTTCCGGAGGAGAGGAGATCTGACACTGGAGGATGTTGGGAAGGGCATTCTAGGCAGAGAGGACCAAAGGAGTGAAGGCGAGGAGGTCCGAGTGTGCGGTGGCATTTGGATGCCATCAGGCCCCGGCTGGAGATGGGAGTACAAATCCAGCTGGAGGTCACAAGAACAGTCCCCATACTGTGTGTATACTGTGCGCCTTTTCTCAGCACCGTCAACCACGAGTGTTGGTCCAACAATTACTTCTTTACATCACAGTTGAAAAATGGCTGTCCCACGGGAGAGGTGAAGTGGCCCGGACCAGGGAGGGGGCTGAGCGCCGTGGGAGCCAGGACGCCCGCTCAGGCTTCTGAGGAGGGCGCCGATGGATCACAGCACTAATCCGGGCTTCACCGTGTGGCAAGCCAAGCAGGCAGAGTGGGAAGGTGGGAGGACCCCGGAGCCCCGGGACCCATGCAGCCGCCTGAGGGCCCAACTGCTCTTTAGAGCTCTGGGTCCCTCAGGGGCCAGGAGCCTCAGAAGAGGGAGCCACTGTCATAAAGGGTGATGTGCCCAGCACAAGCCCGCCTGAGAGAAACACCCCGTATCTCACCTCCACTCTCGTTCCATCCTCTGACCGCCATGCACATCTCTCCTCCTGGTACCCAGAGGGGCCGAGGTAAGGATGCTTTGCCTGCCATTATTATAAAAGGGGCTTCAGAATCTCACGAGGATAACAGAGAAAAGTGAGAAAGATCAGCCTTGAGGGTCAGAGAGCTCTGGGTACAACTCCCAGCTCTCCCCCTTACCAAGCCGGGCAGCACCGGACAAGTATCTTCATCTGCCTGAGCCTCAGTATCCTCGTCTGTAAAATGACCACTCCCCTGGCCCTGCGTGAGGGCTGAAATGAGCGTGTGAGGACATCAGCCAGGACACTACCAGAGCACAAGGCAGACGATGACTAAAGAAATACCATGTGAGTGGGGCGCCTGGGTGGCGCAGTCGGTTAAGCGTCCGACTTCAGCCAGGTCACGATCTCGCGGTCCGTGAGTTCGAGCCCCGCGTCGGGCTCTGGGCTGATGGCTCAGAGCCTGAAGCCTGTTTCCCATTCTGTGTCTCCCTCTCTCTCTGGCCCTCCCCCGTTCATGCTCTGTCTCTCTCTCTGTCCCAAAAATAAATAAACGTTGAAAAAAAAAAATTAAAAAAAAAAAAAAAAAAAGAAATACCATGTGAGTGTATGGGTATTCCCAGTAAAATTCTTGTCAACTTTCCTAGGCATTTAAATTTTTTCATAATTCAGTGTTGGGGAAAATAAATGCCGTATATTTTTTCCCCTGGCACTGCAAACCTAGGATCAACCCCAGACAAAGCCACCCAGCTAGATGCAGCTTTCTGGCTATTCCACGCGTGGAAAGACACAGGCGTGTGGGCAGGTCACGATGAGGACCTGGGAATGGTGTTGGGCCAACGTCCCCCGCCCGCTCCCTGGGGAGCTCTGTGCTCTCACCTCACCCTCCCCAGACAAGAGAGGGCCCAGCTTGCTTAGGTGCGGTCTGAGTTCCAGCATTTCTAGTGCAGCATGGTCAGTGTTATAGTTAAAACCATGGGCTCTGAAGCCAGAACATCCAGGAATAAATCCAGTCTCCTCCTCTTGCTTGCCGTGTGACCTTGGGCAAGCTACTTATCCCTCTGAGCCTCAGTTTCCTCCTCCATCAAGTGGGGATGCTACGATCATAATAGTGACCTCAAGTCGTCGCCGTGAGAATTAGTTAATGCATGCGAAATGCTAGACGGACGTGAGCGCTCGAGAAATATTGAGCAATTTATTATTTTTTAGGGAAGTTTTAGGTTCACAGAAGAAAAAAAATAAGCAGGAAACAGAGAGGGTTTTCATATAGCCCTGGCCCCACACGTGTACAGCCTCCCCCACTATCAACAACCCCCTGCCAGAGTGGTACATTTGTTACAACCCATGAGCCTACACAGACATCAGACTTGGTGTTGTATATTCTGTGGGTTTTGACAAATGTGTAATGACACGGTTCCACCATTATAGTATCATCCAGAAGAGTTCCACTGTCTTAAAAATCCCCTGTGCACCACCTTTTCATCTCTCCCTCCATCCCCCCACCCCCGCTATCTTATTTTCATTTGATTAAGGAAAAAGATTTCCACATACTTCATTTCAGATTGCCTGAGTTGAAACGGGCTGAAGATAATGGCATGATGTGGACTTGAGATTTTTATCGCACGATGATCGCAAGGAGGAGGGGAAACTGAGGCGCGGGCAGGCTGAGTGACTCCCAGAGGGAGGCAGGTCGAGGCTGAGGCAGAGCCTGGGTCCCCACACTCCCCCGGCCCCGGATTCTCTGTGGAGCCCAGATCTGGCAGCCTCTCCAGGCACAAGCCCCAGGGGGCTCGCAGAGATAAGTCTGCATACAAATCAACTTGGAGGAAAAAGACTTTTTTTTCATTTTTTTTTCCTTTTCATTTAAAAAAAGAATCCACAGGAACCGGGGCTGAAATGGCAGTGTGCGTCTATGGCTGGAGGGGTGTGTGTGTGTGTGTGTGTATGCGTGTGGGGTCCATTCGTGCAGAGCCCATGTTACCAGAGTTCGGGGAAATGTCAGGTTCTTGGAGAAGGAGATTTTAATTAGGTTAGAGTTGCCTCCAAAAAGTCCTAAAATTAAATATGAATCCATAATGCATGGCATCATAGCTAATGGTATGCAAATGGGGCTGGGCCAGGCCAGGCTGAATCAGGAACTTGGGTGATCGCTGTAATTGGGGAAAATGTCCCCTGGCCTGCAGCCACGGTCCCCAGGATGTGGACTGGCGGGGGCAGGGGACAGGGGAGAGACAGAGCCTGGAGGGGGCAGCCAATGTCCCAATAATGAAGAAGAGGAGGCAAGTATTGAGGCTACTGATCGGGGCCACCCCCAGGGACCAGCAGCGCTGGGCTCCCCGACAGCGTACCTACCCTGCGGAGGGGGAGAAGCGGCCTGAGTGGCCAGCAAGCTCTGTACCGGCTTCCGTGGGGGCGGCCAGGTTTCCCCACTGCAGGGACTTCGTAAAGGGGGCAGCTGCAGCTGGGGGAGAAGCCTGCTCTGCCGATCCACAGATGTGACTTTGCGTCCTGCCTCCCTCACCGGCCAGCTGTGTGACCCAGACCCATCACCTAAGCGGGATCTCTCTTTGCTCAGCTACAAATTAGCGAAGACCGGACACCAGCCGTTCTATCTTCCAGAGCTGTCTAAGGGTCAGAACGAGCTGTAAATGTTTAGAGCTGTACAAAGGGACGTTTATTCTTTTTATTTCAGTGTTTATTCTTGAGGAGAATAAATAGAAGCAAATGTCTACTGAGTGCCCGGGGCACGCCAGGCACCTTCTCCCACCCAGTCCTGTCTACAACCCAGGGAAACTGAGGCACAGAAAGCATGGCAGATGGGAAATGGTGGACCCAGGATCCAAACCCGGCAGTCCGACCCAAGTACCTGCTACTCATTTAGCACCTGTGTGAGGAGCTCTTAAGATGCTCCTGGAGTGAAGGGGACAAGGTCATCCTTGCACAGGACAGCACACATGGCCAGGAGACAGCCCAGGCCACTTCAGGACACACGATCCCTGGCTACGATGCGTGTAGGAAGCACCCAGGAGTCACCCACCTAACAGTGTGCTCTCAGGTGAGTCATGTGACCCCTCTGGGTGGCAGATTCCCCACCTGTCCCATCCAAGCATCTCCCGGGGGCTTTCCAACTCCAAAGCAGTACAATCACAGGCAGCCCAGCACTACAGAAGACTGCCGGGGGCTGCAGTCAGACAAGCCATGGTCAGATTTCTGCTCTGAAATCCTGGGTGAGCTGCTTGGCCTCAGTTTCCTCATCTGCAACATGGGGTGGTTAACAGTTCTTGCCTCAGCAGTGTTGTGACAATTGGATGGGACAAGGCCATTAGCTTACATTCTTCAAGCTCTCAGATGCAGCAGGTGCTATCCTGAGCACTTTACACATAGCTTTTCACGTTTTTTTATTTACTTATTTTGAGACAGAGAGAGTGCAAGCATGTGTGCGCAAGCAGGGGAGGGGCAGAGAGAGGGGGAGAGGCAGAATCCCCAGCAGGCTCTGCACTGTCAGGGCAGAGCCTGACACGGGGCTCGAACTCACAAACCGTGAGATCATGACCTGAGCCAAAAGCAAGAGTCAGACGCTTAACTGACTCAGCCACCCAGGTGCCCCCACATAGGAGCCCACTTAATCCTCACCAGCTTAAAGCAGCCAACACTCGTATGGTGCTCGAAAATTCTAGGCATGGGGTGCTCGCCCTCAGTAACTCAATCTATGCTACAACCCGATGAGGTAAACACTTTTTCATCCATATTTTACAGAAGGAAAAACTGAAGCACGGAGAAGTTCAGAGCTGGTCCAAGGTCACGAGGCAGGATTTGAACCCAGGCAGCGAAGCCCCGTGTCTGGACTTACCATTAGCATGAGCTGCCGCTTCATCGAATGCAGGAACCTGCCTTCCCTAAGCATATGCGATAAAGGTATTGTTATAACTAAGGGAGGCAGTGGTGAAAAGTCAACTCCCGACACCTGCCTTTTGGCAAGGACTCAGTAAGACTGCACACGGAAAGTTCCGAGCCCACAGCAAGGTCTCAAAACACGTCACGCAAACGAATGAATGAGTGACTTGAAGGGAAGACCATGGATCTGTTGTGGCTCCTGGTTCTTCTAAGCAAGGAGGCCGGTGCTGTGACTGGCTGTCACTCCCCCCAGCAGGGCTGCTAATCAGGAGTCTCACAGATGGGAGGACACCCAGCAGCAGGTGGCCATGGATACAGGGTGCCCTGGAAAGCAAGTCTCTTCTTGGAGGCTTCGGTAGATGGATCAACTTTCTCCCCCGACGGAGCTCCCATGCCCTGGGCCGGAAGCCCTGCCGGTGGTCCCAGAATGCTCCACATCCTGTCCGGGGGGGTTCTGGCTCGGACAGTGGCCCCGGGAACGGTACGCCAGGAAGAAAAAGGAGACAGGAAATGGCACCAAGAAGTGGCACTGAGAAGGGAAGAGTGTGGAGCTCTTCCTTTGTGCGGGAATGAGCACCGGGGGGACGCCGCCTACTGAGTTTTCATCAAAGTAATTTATTGATCAGTACAGCTAACATGGCTAGTTCAGCGATTTTGTAAAAAATAACCGTGTGTTGGATGCAAGGAGCACTTTACTGGATTGCGGCGAGTGGGGCCAGGCAGCATCGCCCGTGTTTTATGGCCTTCTGGGAACTGGGCCCTGGCAGTTCCGTGTCTGTGGCTTTATCTTCATGACACCAAAACAGTGGGACGGAGAGAAAAAGGATGGACCAATCTTCCAGATGTTTTGTCTACCCGGCAGCAGCTATCAAGACATTTCTGTGCAAGGTCACGACAACGCACGTGAAACTCGCGAGGCGGGGAGGAAGGGGATGGGCTAGGAGCTGCCCAGGCCCAGAGTCGGGTCAGAAGGCCAGAGGGAAACGGAGCTTACTGGCCACGGACTCTTTCCCAGGCCCCCAGCCAAGCGCTTCGACATTTAGCACGTTACCCCACATTTACAGACGAGAAAAAGGGGGCTGGCCTTGTGTTCTCGAGTTGGCAGAGCGCTTACATGGTGAAGGAGTGATCCGCATTCGGACCTCAGTCAGGGCTTTCTAGACACCCCCGGTGTGACTTTGAAGTAGTGACCTGGCCTCAGCGAACCTCAGTCTTTTCAGCGCCAACCGGGGAGCCTCCGTCCTGCCCTGCCTGCCGAACTCGCTGCTGGGAGCATGGAACGGGACACAGACGTGCACACACTCGGCCAACTGGAGAGAATTCTGCTATCGGAAATGACGGACTCTCCTCCTAGGGTTCCCCCAAAGCACCCAGCCTGGACCCACACACTCACATATGCTGAATAATATATCAGTGGATTGAACCAGATGGCCTGGTGTCCCATCCTTGCGATACCTGGATGCCTGGAAGAGTGTGTGTACTCTTCCTCGAGAAGTGTGGGCCACGCGTAGGTGGCACACAGCCCGGCACCTGTGGGGCGCCTGGGTGGCTCAGTCGGTTAAGTGTCCGACTTCGGCTCAGGTCATGATCTCACCGTTTGTGAGTTCGAGCCCCGTGTCGGACTCTGTGCTGACAGCTCCGAGCCTGGAGCCTGCTTCGGATGCTGTGTCTCCCCCTCTCCCTCTGCCCCTCCCCTGCTCGCACTCTGTCTCTCTCTCAAAAATAAACATTAAAGGGGCGCCTGGGTGGCGCAGTCGGTTAAGCGTCCGACTTCAGCCAGGTCACGATCTCGCGGTCCGTGAGTTCGAGCCCCGCGTCAGGCTCTGGGCTGATGGCTCAGAGCCTGGAGCCTGTTTCCGATTCTGTGTCTCCCTCTCTCTCTGCCCCTCCCCCGTTCATGCTCTGTCTCTCTCTGTCCCAAAAATAAACGTTGAAAAAAAAAATTTTTTTTAAATAAATAAATAAATAAACATTAAAAAAAAAAAAAACTCTTGTCACATGCTCCATGGAAGGAGCCAATCAGAACCTTTGCTGTTTAATGCCCACCTGTGTCCCCCAGAACCATTAGACTCCTAAAGACCTCCACCTGGAGTTCACTCCCCTAGATGCTGGGGATTTGCCAGGAGACATGAATCTCCCTGGAAGAGAAGCCCCACCCCCATAGAGAGCCTGCCCCTCCATGGGGTCGCACTGGCTTTTCCATTGCTGCATCCAGCATGTGCTTGGGACAGGCTTGGGGGAGCCTCCCCCCAGGGCTTGGAGGAGGCGTCACTGGCCAAGAGCAGCTCCACGCGAGAATGTACAGAAGACTGAAGGCTGACCCCCAAAGCCTAAACGGGCCACAGGAACCAATGGTCTGTGGTATGAAGCTGGCCCGTGCCTCAGACCAGAACCTGTGCCAGCTTGGGAAAGCCCAGAGACGACACCGGAACGGGACCTTGCAAAGCCACCTCCCAGCTTCATCTTATGCCATGCCTCACCCCCACCCCTGCACACCAAGCCCCCGTGCTACAGAGAACTTCTTTCTCTCCTTTGACCATCCTACAATCTTTCCGACCCTCAAGGCCCTCACACATGCTGCTCCCTCTGCCTGGAACGCTCCTACATGCTTCACATGGCAATTCCTCCCCCTTCTTCAGGCCTCGGCCTGAATGCTACCTCCTCAGAGAGGCTCGCCCTGCTCCCAAAAAGCACAGAGTAGCCTCTCAATTATGTTCATGCCTAGCATTTGCTCTAATCCCTAACTGTGCGTGTACTGACTTTTTCACTTGCTTACTGTTTGTCATCCCGAACATATTAGACAGGATCCCATGAAGAAGGGAATCTCGTCCCTAGAGCCAGCACCTGAAACTCCGGGCGCATAATAGGGGCTCAACCAGCATTTATTGAGGGAAGGAGAGATGTGGGGGGGGGGGGGGGCAGAAGAAGCCAGGCAAGCAAGGTGAACTGCAGACCGGCTCCTGAGAATCAACCAGGATGGGTGTACTCTAAGCTAAGGTGTTCCTTTTCTGGCAGATTCTCAGACGTCTCTTCACATGGATCCCATTTAGATGATCTGGTTCCTCTAGGAAGACTCCATCCAGTAACTCACTGAACCCCACTCTGGGCCAGGCTAGCACAACTTTCAGTATTTTACATATGGTGCCCATCCACCTATAGGAGGTAAACCACACCGGATGGCCTCTTTGCTGAGCAGCTGGAGGTAAGTGGGGGTGGGGGGGTGGGGGGCAGAAAGCCTGGTGGGCACCAGAGTGAAGCAATCCCAGGTGGGCGTCTAGGATATCTGAACCTGCCACTCTGTGAAGTCGTTCTGACCCCACCAGGTGTTTGAGAGCTTCTTTATCCCAGTACCAAACACACTTAAGCTCCCTTTCTCCTCTCTGTCTCTGTCCCATCTCTTTGTCCCTCCCCATCTCCTCTGTTCTGAGTGCCTCTGTCTCAATCACTGGCTTCCTCTTCCTGACTCACTCTTTGTCTCTCAATAGGAATTCATCCACATTGGTTCATTCAAGGATGAAAACAGTGGGCTCAAAATAGAGTCTAAACATCCTGTTCCTGTCTTAGCATCAAGGGATCCTGAAGCCCAGGAAGATCCTGCCCAGATTCTATCAGGATTCTAGGTTCAGAAATCTGGAAAAATCCATACTCAGCAGTAACTCGTGTTTTCTCTAAGTATGCAGACACATCCTAGAGCGAACGGCTAAGGGCTCTGAAGCCGACCTCCCCCCGGGAACCCGGGTTCTGCCACCTACTGGCTGAGTGACCCGGTCAGTGCTCTCATGTCCCGAGCCACACACAATTTCTTCACCTGAAGATGGGGATGACTGGACCATTTCACAGGGTCGCTGCAAGGACTAAAGAGTGAATACCCAGAATTGCTTCCATACTGTCTGGCATTGTAAGTGCCCAGTAAGTCCTAGTGGGAGTTTTTTCCCAGTCTGGGTCTATTAGTTCTCTTCTTGTTTATTTGTTTTAAGTGTGAGCCTGCCTGCAGGGACAATGAGGAGAGGTAGTACTGTCCACCCTGAGTGGGACACAGAGGAAGCCTTCTCTTCGCCACCCCTGGAGGGGCTGGCATCTACCCCGGCAAGGGGACCATGCAAAGTCACTTCCAGCTGGCGCAGGAAGCACCGAGCCCAAGGGATATGGTGTGTTGCATGGGGCCTCTTACTCCCCCTCTTTTGGTTCCAAGCTCCCAGGAGGTGGATGACCCTAGATCCGCTAATATGGGGGTGGGGCTGACATCCTCAGCATGACCTACTCAGGACTGGGAAGAACGAAGGCTACTCCAACGGACTGTCACAAGAGCTATGCCTCCAATAACCTTGAGGACCACCGCACTTTCCAAAAGTCAAGACCTCCGGTTCCCACAGTGGGGCGGGTCTGAGCCCAGCCCCGGAAGGCGGCCCTGAACCGTGGGCCCGGGAGACCTCCAGCGGGCGCCAGCTCCCAGGTGGTGTCGGGAGAAAGTCACTCACGCCTCGTCCTTGCCACGACACCTACCACCATCAACGTTTTTTTTTTTTTTTTTTTTTTTTTGGGACAGAGAGAGACAGAGCATGAACGGGGGAGGGGCAGAGAGAGAGGGGGACACAGAATCGGAAACAGGCTCCAGGCTCTGAGCCATCAGCCCAGAGCCTGACGCGGGGCTCGAACTCACGGACCGCGAGATCGTGACCTGGCTGAAGTCGGACGCTTAACCGACTGCGCCACCCAGGCGCCCCAGACACCTACCACCATCAGCCAAGGATATTCTCCCCGGGAAGAGACCCTCTTCCAGACCCAGAGAGGCCAGATGTCTAGAATCTTAAACCGGCTGCGTCCGGGAGAGGCGGCATTTACAGACACTATTCTAGACACAGCCGCTGATTCATTCTTTGCTAAGTCTTCCCTCTGCGGCCACCTCCTGAGTCCTGACTGACACCAGACAACCCGCCCTCTCACCGTAGGTGCCCCTCAGCCGCAGCCTAGCCAAGGCAAGGGCGCCCAGCATCTCATGCCTGCTGGAGTGCGGGCACAGCCTCTCCCTGCCCTCCCCATTCTCCCCCGACCCCGGCCAAGCAGAAATGGAGGCTGTGCAACCCTCCTCCTCTGCATCCCCAGAGCTCAGAGGCGGGCGGGAAAAGGGCGTGTGTCCGTGTGGCCTATTATCCAGGCCTGATTAGTTGCCGGGACTGTGTCGGCATGATGGGCCTGCGGCCACGGCGAACACCAGAGGGAGCCAGCACAGACAGAGGTTGTTAAAATGCTCCTGCAGGGGCGCCTGGGTGGCTCGGTGGGTTGAGCATCTGCCTTCAGCTCAGTTCATGATCTCACGGTTCGAAAGTTCGAGTCCCGTGTCGGGCTCTGTGCTGACAGCTCGGAGCCTGCTTTGGATTCTGTGTCTCCCTCTCTCTCTCTCTCTCTGCCCCTCCCCTGCTCATGCTCTGTCTCTGTCTCTCTCTCTCTCAAAAGTGGATAAACTTTAAAAAAATGTTTTTAAATGCTCCTGCAGAGCTCTGATGCCCCCACCACGTCCTAGTGCCTCAAAGACATGGTAATGCGAAGGGACTCACAGCAAATTCTCTGCCCAGCACACATTAGCCTAATTGTGCGTGATGCTGCCCTAGAGATACACAGCATCACTCAGAGCCATCCAGGCACCAAAAGAAGGAAAAGGGCCAGGAACATCCCAAGCATGCCACTGTCCACTGCCGGAGGACGTCTCCCAGAACTCCATCCCATCTGCGACTCCGGGATTCAGTCTGATTTGTCAAGCACTTATGAATGGTCTGCTCTGGGCCTCGTTTGGCATGGCTGCTGGAAATACACAGGGGAATCAAGCTGGGGCCAGGCAGACCGGTGTTCAAATCTGGGAGACACCGTCACTTACCGAAGGGGTCCTCCCCCTGGCTAGGGCTTAGATCCCTCCTCTGGGAAGAGGGGATAAGGGTCCCCATCTTCGGGACGTTGTAAGGGTTAAAGGAGATGGGAAAAGGGCTCAGCGAGCACTAGGTCTTATCATCACAGTAAATAAGAATGAGATGAGGGCCTTGCCTTTGAGAAGCTCCTGGCCCCCATGGGGGTCAGGGACTCGGTGCCTGCAGGAGCCAACAGGAACCCAACGGGGAAGCAGGACCGGTGAGGGACAAATGTTTGAAATAAACGGCCCTCCTGGTCTGCGTCTTCTTCACTCCTGATAATAAAAACACAGCCACACAAAACATTTCACCTTTCCCTCTTAACTCCACAGCAAGAAGAGTACTTATGCTTTTACTGCATAACAGTAAATCGCCCCATCTTGGCGGAAGCTCTATAAAGACAGGTGGGGGCTGTGGCATGTGGGAATGTGGGAAAGGAAGCCGGAAACCCAAAACTTTATATAAAACATCCCAATTTGGGTATGTTGGCTAACTCAACCTAAGAAACTAATTCAACTTAAAATTAAATTGATGGGGGGGTGGGGGAGGGCAGAACCTAGAAAAAGAGATCAGAAGGAGAATCCCTTAAATTCTAGGCTAAGAAGTCTGTCTCCAAGAGAGTAAACCATCAAAAGATGTTGTCATGGGTGTTGTTTTAATAACAGGATAAAAAAAAAATTAACAACTAGTTGGAGGCAAACACAAGAGGTTCCACAAGCTTCAGCGTGAGCTCTGGGGTCACCAGGGGCATGATGGGGAAGAAGATCATTTCTGCACCCACAAGAAGTGTTATAACAACGGACGGTGCAGCAAGGCTCCGGGAGGCTCAGGGAAGGTTGTACCACTGCCTGGGTGTATCAGAGGAGGCTTCCTGGAGGAGGTGAGCCTATGACAGGACATGAAGTATGAGAAAGAAATGCAGCAGGAGAAAAGGGGAGGGCATTCAGGTGGAAAACACAGAATGCAGAAGCACGGGGTCAGAAACAGCCTCACCACCTGCCTCGAGCTGACAACGGGTCTGTGTGTGAAGAGGTGTTTCTGTGGAGTCCTGACTGGACTGGCTGAGGGAAGCCGCTGCCAGTGGCTGAGGACAGAGCAGAGCCAACCGGAGGGTGAAGCCCTGAACGATGGGAGGGTCTTCCAACCGACTCCCTCCCAAGACAGGGGGACACTGGAGGCTGTCCCTGCTTCCCTTGCGGCTGCCAAGAAATGGCATCAGAGAATCCGGCGCCCTCGCTAGAAGAATGGGGGGTGGGCGAGGAGCAGGCAACAGGGGAGGGACCAGGCTAAGAAAGGCCTAGCCAGGGGAATGGAAGCAAGAGATCCTCGGGGATCCAGGAAGCTGGCAAGAGCCCTTTCCCAAGCTTTTCCCCTCTCCTGACCCAGGCCACTCACCCCATTTTCTGCCTGAATCTGTACAAACAGGTTCAACAAATACTCCCTGAGCACCCACTTTGCGCCAGGTACTGGGATAGGTCTTTGCATCCATTATTTAAACCAACAGCGACCATGATGATGGATGACAGCGATGATGTCAATTACCATCTCTGAATGCTTTTGCCGCGTGCGTGACGCCAGGTTCTTTTCCTCATCTATAAGGTGGGGATAAAGTTCCTACTGCTCAGATTTGCTGTATTAAGTGAATGAATGTCAGGAAGATGCTCTTTGCGGTGTCTGACACACTGCAAGCCTCTAACACATCGCGACTGTTACGTCTATGAGCACAGTAACACTGTGTTAGCACAGGGGGCTGGAAATTGAAACCACAAGGGGAAGCCCAGCCCAGCCAGATCTGTGTGGTGCTGTCACTCCCGCCCCTGATGCTGCAGTCCTAGGCAGCAGCGACCCCTGCGCCTGCCCTGCAGGTCAGAGGTCTCCCTCCTCCCACCTTCTGCCGAGGAGAAGGAGGGTTCCCTCCTCAACGGGAGAAGGGGTTTCAGCTCAGCCACAGAGCTCCTTTCTTTTTTTAACGTTTATTTACTTTTGAGACAGAGAGAGACAGAGCATGAACGGGAGAGGGTCAGAGAGAGAGAGGGAGACACAGAATCTGAAACAGGCTCCAGGCTCTGAGCTGTCAGCACACAGCCCGACGCGGGGCTCGAACTCACGAGCCGTGAAATCATGACCTGAGCTGAAGTCGGACGCTTAACTGACTGAGCCACCCAGGCGCCCCCAAAGAGCTCCTTTCTGAAGCCTCTCGGACAGGTTGTCACAAAGACCTAGCACTTGCAGAAGGTCTGACCCACAAGCCCCGCCTGCCTGCTGAAGGAGACTGAGAGCGGCCCACCTGCCAAGGAGGGCTCATTGCCTTGTGCAGCAGGAGACGGAACTCACCTAGGGTTCCCCGGCCAACCCAGGAAACCATGAAATGCGGCCAGAGGCCCAGCTGAGCTCTCAGACGACCAGATGTGGTACCCATCGATGGAGGGCTCAGAAAACAGGCACATGGCTCTGGGGACGGTCCACTCACAGGTATCATGGCCTGGCCTCCAGTGCTCAGGCCTGGGGCAGAGGAAGAGCCAGGCTTCTGAGAAGGAACCTGGACACTTGGTCCCCAATTAACCTGCCATCTTCCCATCTCGCTGTCCTTTCTCACCTGGACTACTTCAACAGCTTCCTGATGGGCCCCCAGCTTCCACTTTCACCCCCATGTAGTCACACCACACAGCCACCAGGATGACTTTTCAAAGGCTGCTCCCTTTCTACGGTCCTCCATGTCTCCCCAGTGCCCTTGGGATGAAGTCCAGCCTCCTTACCTTGGCTCGAGGCCCACTACTCAGGCCTTATCTTGCCATACCCCCTCTCTCTGCTCTATTCACACTGGACTTCCTTGAGTTTTGTTTTGTTTTTGTTTTTTTTTAATACAATTCTGCTGGTATTTGGCCACGTTTGACCTACAAAGCTGGCAGTTTCTTCTGGTTTAACTTAACACAACTGTCTGCCCCTTGGGCGTCTGAACATGCTGCTCCCTCTACCTAGAACCCGTGCCTCCCTCCTCCCCAGCACCTTCACCTCACTGCCCCTTTCCTCTCCCCCGGGTGTCAGCCCAAATGTCACTTCTTCAGGGAAGCCCTTCCTGGTGTTCCCCCAGGCAGCCTGCGCTTCCCTTCTATAACACGCTTTGAACTTGTAGTGACTCCTTGATGTCTGTCCTGCCAGAATGCAAGCTCCGTAAGGGCCAGAAGCGTATCTGTCTTGCTCCCCCTTGTAGTCCTAGCACCTGGCACAGGGCTGTATGTGCTCACAGTATGTGCTCACTAAAGGCTCATGGAGTAAAGAGGTGCCGGTTTGAATGAGCCAAAGCTCTACCCCAACCAGCTGTGTGACCTTGGACCCACCCATTCTCCTTTACACATCGGCTTCTACAATTGCACGAGAAGGTAATCGTACCTACCTCAGAGAGATGTGCCAATTACGTGACATCAGGAGTGCCCCTGTATCTGGAATTACACTGCTCAAAAATATCAACAGGTCCTTCCTGGGGCTGGCTGCAGCCACCACTCTGAACTCAGAGTTTGTGAGTTCGTGGAGTTTGTGTAACCAGGGCGGGCGCATTCCTTTCGGGGAGCTTAGAAAGCCTGGGGTTTTATAGCATCACGGCTGGGGATGCCTGGAGTTTCACGGTGAAAGGAACCCGGAGTCCCCTGGCAACATCCTTGGCCAACGTGTTCTTGATTATCTCCCGTACCAGGAAGATCACTACTCCCGAGGTATCTTACTTAATCTTCAAATAGCACTGAATACGAGATGGCTGGCATTGAACCGAATTCTGCCTCCTTGGACCATCATCCCACTGGCTCCAATTCTCTCCGCTGGGACTTCTAAGGCCAGGTTTGCTCCCCCTTCTACACTACAGCCTTCAGAGATGAAGAGAATGACAGCCCTTACCTTCACATCTCCAAGCTCTGGATTTTGACCTTCATCCCAGCCTCCATACCTGTACCACGGGGCCAGCAAGTGCTGGACCTGACTCCTCTCCAGGTGGGGCTGACACCAAGCAGGAGAAAGCATTAGCATTTCTGCTCAAAGAGCGGGGCTGCGGGAGCCCCAGACCTTCCTTACTGTGGGCCTCAGAGCCAGACTCTGGGATCAAAGTCGCTCACAGAAAAAGCCACCTTCTGCCGGGTGAGTCAGGCTCAAAAGGCTGTCGGCCCTCTCCAGCCTCTGGGGGAGATTGATGCCTGCGTGGACGGATCGCTCCAATGTATTAGGTAGATAAAGAAATTGATTATTCCATAAATCATTGTCTCCAGGGAAAAAAATCCCAATTTTTTAAAAAAGAAAATCTTATAAATCTGCCTGAGCCCATGTGAGGGACAGTGTAGCCATTTCAGCTTAATTGTTTGAGAGTTTCTTTGCTACAGCCCTAGAAAAGGAAGTCCCCGAAGCTACTGTTTCCCAATCTAGATGTTCCTTCCCAAACTCCACAAATGGCCATGTCATGTCACGGACAAGATGGATTTACACTGCAGCAGGAAGAAGGTGAGTCAGCCAGAGAGAAAAACTTCCACCAAAGGAGACAGACTCACTTCTTCAGAGACAAAAATCAGATACTAGTCCCTACCCCTACCTTTCCTCCTTACTTACACTTACTCACCTGCCCCATCTAGAAAACGTAAGGTTCCATTCTGACGAGAGACAGACAACTGGCCAAAATGAACCCTGACGGGGGCCCGAGGATAGGGTGTGACAGCTCGGGAGGAGGGGGCTCTCAGAACAGTGGAAGGAGTGATATGGTTTAGCAGCAAGGCAAGTAGAACAGAGGTGTAAAGGGTGAAAGGGAACAGACATGGCTTCCCAGCTGGCTCTGCTGTGTGATTTTTAGCTTGTTTCTTCTCCTCTCTGAGCCTCAGTGCCCCTCCCCAGCACCCAGGAGAATGAGAAAGATCCAGGTGTGGGGCTCTGGTCCAAACTGCACGTATCTGATTGTTCAAGGAACCATGGCTATCACTGAAGGTCACCTACATGGACCTAGCAGGAGGCCACTGAGTTACCACCAGGTCCAGGGAGGCTGCTTCACGCCCCCAGGCCCTCCACAAGTCCCTTCCCTGTGCACTCTGCAGTACAGAGTGGACGCGCCACCCATGTTTGGTGAATCAGTGAGTCAGCCCTGAGTCCATGTGAAAACGACAGGAAATAAACACTAAATTACAAACAGCATAAAAATAGCCACATTTCCAAAGCAGATTTTTCTGATTCTCTGAACCCAAGCAGGAGCAGCAAAGAAACCAATCCTTTCTTCCTGAGATCTCTCAAGCCAGGGCTCCTGAAGAGCCCTGCTTTGTTGGTATCATAGCGTACTTCCCCTCTGCCCATTCCAGATCTTTCTGCTGTATGACTGAAAGGTGCCATCTTGTCTCCTACATCCTTGGAGCCTATTTACTTAAATGTCACTCTGTGTTCAGAGGCACGTGTCAGTTCCTCAGAGTCTATCATCCAAATACTCTTAGGTTCCTATGCTCTTTGGCTTCTAGACCAGGTGTTCTGGCCAACCCAGAGTGCCTCGGTAATGGACACAAGCTACCCCTCTCTCAGAGGTATGCTGAGGCCACTCGGAGTGACTTTCTATCTAGGAGAGACCTTTGTCAATACCCAGGCCAATCACAAGGCTTCCCAGACACATCCAGGTGGTACAGCACCTGGTACTTCTGGGGTTCTTTGGGGGAAAACCACAAAGCCCTGGCACATTCCATTCCCATCACCTGAACGAAGAGTCGTTTTATTTACTAGCAGAAAATACGGCTCCATTATAGGTATGCAGGGTTCCACAACTCAGGAAACAATAACACACAAAATACTTTTAAGAAATCACATTTAGCAGGATAAAAATACATAACACAAGCCTACTTACCAAATGCAATGTGAAAGATGATGTTGACAAGCTGAGCAAAGATGCTTGGTATCGGGTGTGATATTTGACAATAGAAATGTTCGCTCGTTTTGTCATCTGCTACTGCTCCCTAGCAGACAAGCTGTACAAGGCACCAAAGGCTTAGGCACAATTTATGGGGGGTGGGGGGGTGGATGAGCAAATTCTATCTGTTGCCTTCATTTTTTTTTACTGTGAATTGCTTGATTTGAACGACCACAAACGATAGTTCTCACTAGCCTACTGTGTGCCTGCTAAACACCTCAGTCCAGTTTACGAACACCAGAATCCTAGAGGAATAGCATTCTGAAAAAGAATGCCTGTTTAGCAAGACCTTGCAATAACCACATCACCCCTGCCAGAAGAGTCAGCGGGCAGATGGCGCCCACTCACTACCCCAGCGCCTGACTGCTCTCCGTGGTGCTGAACACAGAGGTTAGGGGTGAACCTTCATCTCCCCGGCCTCGTGGGAACTTCATAGGGTGGATCCGTTATCCACAAGCCTTTCTAAACACACACGAATCTGGTTTGTACTTCTCCCTCAATGTGGAAAAATGTTTTATCGGTCTGTTTTTCAGTATTACAAAAATTTAGTCTCTATCTCAAGACTGAAAATGTAAAGCTTCAAGTGTATGCGTGTGTGTGTGCGTGTGTGTGTGTGTGTGTGTGTGAGAGAGAGAGAGAGAGAGAGAGAGAGAGGAACTGAGTTTTCTTAATATAGTGGAGGTCAGAGACTCATGTTTTCATCTGATTTTCCCATGGCTTCCCAAGGGATGTGGCACAAATCATGTCCCCCATTTGGTCCTCAGTATCCTAATCTGTGATAGGAAAAGAATAGGGACAGGTACTGTACTCCTATAGTTCCAACACTTGGGGGACCCCCAGTTGTGTTCCAGTTCTTCCATGGACTCAGAGATAGTCCAACAAGGTGACCTTGCCTGGCCTTCTTCAGCACTGAAAGATTTCCTGGAGCCACAGGAGGACACAAGGCTCAGGTTCTCTTGCAACAAGCCAGGGATTCAACCTCTCTGCTCAGCTCTCCCCCAGCCCTCAACCCCCAGGGACCAGCCATAATTCAGCTAAACCTGAGAGTTCACCCATATTTTATTTACTGATTCAATGTTACGAGACAAGTAAAATAGACGGCTGTCACCTCTATTAAACTGGGCAGGAAAAATGGCCATGTAGGCAACAGGCTCTTTCTGCCCATAATGTGTCATCTGTTTCCTTGGGGAGGGAAGCAAGGAAGGGAGGGCATGGCCTCAGGGCAGAGCCCGGTTCTGTCATGCTCAAGAGGGGAAGCCCAGGGCCTCACTGCAAACCTGCCCTGGCCTCACTCTCAGCTACACAAATACAGCAGACCAATCAGCACAGTCAGGAATTGGGACCGTCACTTCAACACTTAAGTCTTCAGTTTCCCACTGATCCATTTAACAGGCTTGGGGTAAAGAATGGCTGTTGAGCCACAACCTGGGAAGCCTGTGCTAGAGAAGCAAACCTCCAACTGGTCATTTCTTAAAATAACACAAACACATAGAAATATACACATTCACACTCTCAAGAACCCAGTGCGGATGATGCACTCAACCCCAGGGCTAAATGCTCCAGGCTGACTGTCCATATAGCCTGAACACCTCTGCTTTACACAAAGCTGGCATGTAGACCTGTTGTCTAGACATCCTTGCAGTAGTAAGTGATGTGGTGAAGATGGAAAACAGAGAGGCCTGACCTATAATTGGCCACAGTGTAAGCGACAAAACATCCCTGTCTAGCAGCTGTCCTAAGTGGCCAGCCTATTAAGGATGAGTAGCAGAAGTTCTCTTGCTGGGTTCAACAACCCAAGGGAGCAGCAGGGATGCTTAGGGGCAAGTGGGAAGGAGAAACAGGTGAGGTCAGGAAGACAAGAGGACCACGAGCCCTTCTTCAGTTTCTTCTGGAAACAGACACCTTGTGTCTCTCACGAGGAGAATCATCACGGTATGAACCAAACAATGGATATGAAGACCAATCTAGTCCCGGGAACGAAGGACCCACTCCCCTGAATATTCCAGTTCTGCCCAAGCTACTACACGGAAAAAGTCTTGGTATAGAAGGTGTTGAATTCATGTGTCAGAACACCACAGACATCATTAGAACTTTGACTTTGTAGAAGGCTCTAACAATGCCTTTCATGAAATCTTGTTGACCAGATGGAAAAAATGTTGAGCTGAGTAACAGGGCAGGAGTGTGGACTTCTACTCAAATGACTGTATTCATCAATGCATTCATTTATTCAACAGTTATTAATCACCTACTATGTGCCATCCACTGTGCTAGGCGCACCAGATGAAGTGGTGAATAAGTCATCGGGGTCTCTGCTTATATAATAAGTGCTACGATAAGGGAAATACAGGGTGCTGTGGGGGCCCAAAGAAGTGGGCAGACATGAAGAAAAGCTTCCTGGAGGAAAAGACACGTTTGCTGAAACCTGAAGGATGACTAGAAGTTGTCTGCAAAGAATAACAAGAGTGGAGGCCCCAGGGTGTGAGGGAAGGCACGGTGCCTCCTGCGGACTTGGGTGTTCAGTATAGAGGAGCGCAGAGTGTGTATGAGGCAAGGAGGGATGCAGTATAGGTCTGCCAACCGGGGCATGTCCTAAAGGGCCTGAAAGTATAAGGAAGCTAGTGGGGTTTTGAAGCGGGTTAAAGTATAGGATCGCGGATCCATGATTACTGAATTAAGCCAACAGACTCTGACGTTGGTCATTTCCTGCCTAATGCGTCGATGGCAGAAATAGCTGAAGGGAGGGAAGGCGGGCTCATCTCAGGCTCAGATGGCACGAAGCAAGGCAAACAATGGAAGAGGAGCCGCAAAAGCTACACTGTCCAGAGCAGCAATTCCCAGCCCCCACCGTAGTGTAGGCCAATAACCACTTAACCTGTCCACCACAGACCCCCCAGAGGGAGACCAGGTGAAATCCATGCCTACTTCCTGAGGATGTTGAACCAGAAGCAGGCTCTGGTGGTCCAGGAACAACGAGCAAGAATAACTGCCTGAAGGTTCCATGGTGGGATTTACTGAGGATAAATGACAGGTCCTGCCTTTAGGCTCAAAAGATCAACTGCCAAAGGGAAGATGAGAGAAGTTATAGATCAGCAGCGATGCCTGTGAAAAAGACCAGGGGATCTCAAGAGACCGCCAGCTCAGTCTAACTCGGCAAAGTGAAGTAGCTGCTGAGAAGGCTGAACTGGCCTGGGCTGTACAAGGAGACACCGAAGCTGAGGTCCGAGGAAGCCAGGCGCTCACTGGGTGTAACACACAAGCAGCACTGGGGTTAGCTTAGCTCTCAACGCCTGGTGGGAAGAACTGAGCATCTCTAATTGGGAGAAATGCCTTTACATTTCTGTAGGGTTGCATGGGAGCATAGGGAGCAGACCAGAACCAGAACCAGTGAGCATGGCTATTGTACCATAAGAGTAATGGACACCATTTGTTGAGTGCTTCCCATGGCTGTGGTCTAAACACTTCATATGCATTAATTCATTTAATCCTTATAACAACCCTGTGAGGCAGATACCATTATCATCATCATCATTATCGCTTCTCGGCCTTTTGGCTAAGATCAAGTGTAGTATCATCATCATCATCATCATCGTCATCATCATCGTTATTATTATTAGATAAATTTGCCCAAGATCACACAGGTGGGAAGTGATGGAGGCAGGCCTCAAACTCGGGCCAGAAGATTCCAGAACCTGTGAACTTATCCACATGCTAGATTGTAAAAGTGCATTGAAAGCTGCTATTGTGCCAGGCATACTAATTCTCACAATGAGCCCACGCGGCCAAATCTATTATTATCCCCATTTTGCAGGTGAGGAAATCGAAGGCTAAGTGACTTATCCCAAGTGCCAGAGCCTGGACGGGGGAAAAGGTTTAAGTTCAGACAGATGGATCTCAGAACCTATACTCCCAACATCCAAGTTCTATCGCCTTCCTTGGGACTGCAGGGAGACAAGTTTGGGGGGGGGTGGTATTTGCAACAAAGATTGGAGTCAGCCGAAACATTCGCAGTAAAGAACAAAAGAGGGTCAAAAGTAGTAAGCTTCCTATCTCGGGTGATGTTCAATCAGAGACCAGATATCCACCTATAAGGGGGATTAGGGGAAGGTCCCTCCAGTGACTGAGAACAGTGGTCCTCAAAGGGTAGTGCCCAGAGGAGCAGCATCAGCATTATCTGGGGACCTGTCAAAAGTGTAAAATCCCAGGTCTCACCCCAGACCTACCAAATGAGAAGCTCTGCGGGTGCCCAGCAATCTGTAGTTTAATGAGCATTCCAGGTGATTTTGGTGCAAGGCGCCGTTTGAGAACCAGAGGCCTAAGAATGACCCCTGGGGTCCTTTTCAGCCTAGATTCTGTGATTCTCCACCACAGATAGGAAATGTGATGCGTGGAGCCCTGGGAAGTCCTTGGCTCCCTGCTCCTGCTTTTCCGCCCAATTGGGCAGGCTTTTTGGAATAGCATATTTCAGTTCTGCAAAGCAGATGCAGGAAGGCTTTGCAGAAGTCTCCCTCGTTCCCATATTTAAAGAGCTCATCCCTGCAGTTGTTCTGAGAACTCTATAAACCCCCTTCCATCGGCAGCCTGTCTGCATCAGTCCCTTTAATAGCGCAAGGCTTAATTGTCTCCTATGGATCGGAACCCTCTTCACACAAACTGGAATCTTAGCTCCTTCTCGCTCCCTTTTTTCCCCTGCCTTCCTTAACCACCATTCAGCATGGCACCAAAGGATTTGGAGTCGAAGCTGCCACTCCCCCCGGATCTCACTCCATCTCATTATCTCCGATCTGTATGATCACCATGGGGACTCTCTCCTCCCCAGCTCTTGCCGTGGCCTCATTACTTGATGTCTCCCAGCAGAGCCAGCGGTGTCTATCCCCTGGGGCCCAGCCTCTAGCCGCAGACCCTCTCTGGGCCATACTAGCCTGCCCAAGAAGCAAGACTGAACTCTACATCCAAGAAGGACTGACAAGGATTCTCTGGATCAGTCCCTAAAGAGCATCCCACAACCAGGGTCTCCTCGGTCCTGAATACATGCAAAATGCATTTCAGCTAAAACACTGCACCTGGGAGGAAGAACCAGCACCCCATGGGCTGCAGGTATGTGATAAACAGCAGGCCAGGAGGAGTCTGGGAGCTGACACACAGAAGCATCCCAAAGGGCACCTCTCTCTCCCCCGCTAATGTGGTGGATAATTGTCACAGGCAGCCCGGACCCTACCATTTCCACTACGGGGCATGTGGGTGTGTGGGCAATGGGTAAATAAATGCCAGGTATTGAGCGGCACGGAGTACTGGGCACCAGGGTTGGCACAGGGTACGCAGGAAGCAGACAGCCTCAGAGCTCACAGTCTGATGGCAGGAACATGGCCTCCAACCTTGGAGAATCCTTTCTCTCCCAGCATTTATTAAACATCAAGCACTGAGCAAAGAGCTTCATACACTTTATCATCTTTAATCCCCACACTGACTCTGTGAAGACGATACTCTAAGGTTCGGCCACAGGAAATTTTTGCAGGTCAAAAACATCTGAATGTAGTCTCACTTAATCCTAATACTTCTATCTTAAAATGAGAAAACGGAGACCCAGGGGTAAAGTGACGCGTCCAAGGTCACGTGGCGCAGACATGTGAGACGCACGGTCTAACTCAGGTCCACCACAGTTCATCAAACCCAAGCCATGCCATTACGTGTTGAGGTGCCAAAAAAGAAAACATCCTGTAGGCAACCCCAGCTACGACACGTGAGACATGTACTGACTTCAGAGAAGGGAGAAGGGAGAGGAGGAAAGTCCATCCTAGAATCAATGAAATGTATTATTTGGTTCCCCTGCAAAAATTCATTCTGCCGCTTGGTAATGATGCAGGGGGAGCTGGACTTACACACTCTGGAGCAGCTTCTGGCCTAACGGGGGAGGCAGGACACGCACACACTAGAGAAAGCCCTAGACAAACACACAAAGCATAACTACAGCCAAGGCCAACCAGCATTAGTAAACAAGGCACAGAGGTCCAAGGAAACAAGGAGGGGGACATGGGAAAGTGAGCTTTGGGGAGAGGGGAGGGCCAGGTTTGGAGTAAAAGGCAGTGGGACCCTGGACATAACTCCAAAGGAAATAAAATGAGGCAAGGTGGGGCAGAGTGCTCTGTGCTGCCTATAAAAGGTGGCCGATGGGGAACGAAAGCCAAATCAGAATGACCTGTGGTCCTCAAGCCCAACCCCTTGGCCCTCGACCCAGTGTCCCCACTCCCAATCACACTCAGGTAGGATTTCGTCTCTGGGGCACAAAGAGAAGCAGAAGAAAACGGTGACTCCATGAGCAAACACAGGTACTGGTCCAGGCCAATGAGGCACTTAGGGGCACAACATTTAAGGAAGCGCCCGCTCTCGTGGTCAGTCGTGCGAATGAAGGGTCACCACTAGAGAGCCTGCTTCAACTCTGCTCCCTAGCTGCCTCGCTCACCTCACCCCGGTGATGGCCCTGTGCTGGTGTCAGACCCCTCAAACAACAACAAGAAGAAATGCTGATCTTTGGACAGCATTTAAGTTTTTCTGGAAAGATGTCGTACCTCTTTGGCTCTGTGAGGCAGACAGTATCGTCCCCGTTTTTACAGAAGGGGAAACTGAGGTCCTGGAAAATACCATGAGCCCTCTGATTGTGCTTATCCCAAATCTGTCACCTTTTTAGGGGCTCTCAGCATGCAGTTTCCGCCCACTTCCAAAACAGTTCTGTCCCTGGAAGCCACCATTATTCCAGCCTCCTGGGTCCCCCAGAAGAAGGAACATGAGGGACAAGGAGAGTAAATTTGATTTTGCCTTTGCTCTTCCAGAGGTGGCATGGGGAAGGGTGGACTGAGCAGCTCCTGCACCGACGTCCCCACACCCTACCACAGTGTCTTTTGAGACAGCAACAAATATTCCAGGGCCCAGCGTCAGTGGCCTCGGATTGTCCACCTGTCTCAGTGACTGGCAAGGCAGGCTCTATTCAGAAGGGCAGAATGTGACTCTTGCTTAAAAATAAAATGACCATAAAACCTATTAGCCTGGAAAGGATTTTGGAAGGGAGAGGGGATGGGATTGGGGAGGAGAAAGGGAGGTGAGGGGAAAAAGAAGAACAGAGAACAATTCACGACCACCTTCTCTGGCCAGGTCACTCGCTGATGAGGACAGAGGCGAAGACGAGGCACAGACATGGAGCCCTTCCCTCATGGCTCTGACGATGTCTTTGAGGACAGCTCGGTGGCTTCCAGGGGGACACGTAGGCTGGAGTCCCCGGAGCAGAAGGATTCCTATGGGTGGACCAGCCATATCCAAGGGAGAGTCCATCCTTTATTTCAGGCTTCCAGGGAAGCACTGGGCAGAGTCCAGAAGCCCGGACAAAGAGAGATGTAGTCAGTGTAAGTGTCTATTGGTGGGAGGGTGGGAAAGACCATCCGTCCTTTCCCGTCCAGGAAGCGTATCTGCCACACAGCTCATCAACAAGGGCTATCTGCTTCTGAAAACTGGCACTGGCAGGGTTAAATGTCACAGAACCTACAGAGCCACCTCCAACACAGGGCCAAACACAGCCCGGCCCTGTGAGGACACACTCAGCGCCCAGAGCCGTGGGGGTGGGAGTGCTCCATTCAGCACCTGTGCAAACTGGTGGTGCTTCCTCGTCCTCCGCCCTCACAGACCGTCAAACACGCAGGACCCCTGCAGTCAGGCCAACAGGAGTTCTTACCCGTTTACCACTCACTGCCTGTGTGAGCTTGTGCAAGCGACTTTGCCAAGCTTAGTTTCCTCAACTGCAAAATGGAAATGATGCCCGCACGGCGGCGGTGAAGGTTAAATAAGATGGGGGAGGGAAATGCAGCGGCATTTACTGAGCACTTACTATGCGCCCGCATTACTAGTCAGCGTGTGAAACACCGCGGTGCCTGGCACCTAGTAAGCGCTTCTTAAGTGGGGGTCATTGTTATTGTCGCATTGCTGTGCATTATTTTGATGTCACTCCCGACCCAGGTGGGGTCCCAGGCAGGAGACACAGGGATACCTCGACACAGGCACACTGCCCCCTGGTGCTGCTGTCAGGGAATGGGCACCTGGGAGAACAGCTATTCTGGCGAACAAGCCCCAGCCCCGTCTGCACTAGGCCCTGGGCCCATCCATCCATCCAAAGCTCCAGCCCCATCACACCAGCCTCGGGAGGACCAGCCCTGTCCCCGGAACTTCGGTCCTCTCTGCTGTTGCCCAGCCAAATGGAGCACTGGCTCTCGCCTCTCTGCATTCCCTCTGGAGGGTCCACGGCTCGGGCTGAAGCCACAGGAGGCAGGGGCAGCAGTCTCTCGCAGAATGGAGGAGGCTTGGCCTCAGTAGATCAGAAACAAACCCAGCTGCTGAGTACCACCAAGTCTCCTCTGACAAGCACACCCCAAGCAGCCTCTGCCACCCTCCCTGTACATGGCCTCGTGCCTCCCCCAAGAGGAGGGAGCGCTGTGATGTCCACAGAAGAATCTGTGCTTCCTACCCCCTTGCATCCCCCTACCGCGAGGGGGTTGTTTCCTAGAGCAGGGACAGAGAGTGCCTGCTGGAACAGGAGGACTCAGGGAGGCTCCCAGGCCCCAGAAAGGACCCTAAAAGCAGCCAAGCAACCTTGCATTCCTGAAAGGGGGGGGGGATAAAGGGCCGCCCCTCAAAGCCCTTTCAAAATAGCACATCAGGCTGGACTGGCTGTCAGGCCAGCAACAGGGGAATGCAAATGACCTTGGAGGAGCCTAGTCAGGACACAGTGCCTGGCTCACCCTGCATAAGCCACCTCTAAAACCCCCAGCTCATCCTGATGTCAAAAGACTGTTTAGCGCAGTGCGAGGCAGGCATCACGAAGAAATTAAACTCCAGCTTTGAGGAAGAGGGAAGCCCGGGCTGACAGGAGCGGCTGGGCTGGAAAGTGGAGGCAGAAATTGCTCAAGTTAATGCCTTCCAAGGCCCCTCGGGCCACTCCCAGGTCTTGTCTGAAGCTATTTACTTCCAGGGGGGAAAGCCCTATTGATCTTCATTCAGCTCCTGTCTGCTCCTACAAGGCGGCAATGTTTCAGCGCATCACCAGTCACTGTAAGAAATTCCTCATTGTTTTACACACGGCTCCCAAACTCAGGAGACAAATGGTCAGGACCGTTTGGGTGAACTGATCGGAGACAATGAAGACGGGGCTGGCTGGGGAACTCTGGGGGAGGGGGATCTCGTTCCCCAGGGAGAGCCTGCTGTGACTGCCCGCTGGCCACCCCCGCCCGCCCCCAGCCCAGGTTCTGGGTCTTGAGGCTCATCTGTTCTGCTGTCTGTAGATGCTCAGAGAGTCCAGAGCTGAGCCAGTCCTTCCCTCTCTACCCCACCCCCATCCCCAACACATACACCTGCTTTATGTCTCTGCAGTCATTTGGCTCCCAACCTCCCCCTGGCTGGCTAGAGATCATCACCATCCACCAGGGCTCCCCAGCTGCTGCCACCACTGTCTGGTTCCCTTTTCAAGTTCCAAGCTGGCCCTCGATCCTACCATATGCATGTAATATGAGGGAGCCTCATGTAACCATGAAACCTACAGTGGCACGGACAGTCCCCACCGTCTGCACTAAAAGGAACTTTGAAGCCACAGAATATCCCAAACCATCACAGCCAATCCAACGGCGGTTTACAGATGGGGAAACAGAGGCTCAAGGTTGGGGGGAACGGTGTGATTTGACCACAATGGCTCAGTAAACGGGCAGAAGAGAGAGCAGAAAACCCAGGCCTCCTAGCTCCCAGCCTAGGGCCCCTCCACTTCAGCTTCTAGGTCATATAACCAGGAAATCCAGGTTCCCACAAAAGGTCACTGAAGCCCATCTGGCTGAGATGATCCATGCATTAAACTGCTTCCCATGAGTTAAGACCAGAATCCATCCCAACAATAATAACGATGATAAGAGTAATAATAAAATGCCGAACAATATGCCTTGAAAACCTTCAATGAGCAACACTTGATAATCACACGCAGATACATCTTTCACGTATTCATATAAAATAATCAATGATCATTTTTTCCCGCAGACTACAATCCAATTACTCTCTCTCCCTCGCTCTCTCCCTCGCTCTCCTTTGTTACTTGCAAACCATCCAAGCAATCAATGCCTTGACCTCTCCCTCTGATAGACACAATTACAAAAAGACAGAGCAATGCAATTCATCTATTCAAGACGGATTGTTTGAACACTCTGTCACACCGCTGAGCTATCCATCTCCTTGTCTAAGAGGAAATTTCAGCCCCCAAAAAAGGCACAAAGAGAGGGGGCGGGTACACTGCTCCCAGCCCAGAGAGCCCCTCACACACCTGCAGGAAAACCCTCTCCCAAGCTGGTGTTTGAGGATGCCTGCCTGCTGGAGAATTCGGCTCCAGGAACAGCCAGCTCAGGCACGAATCTCGGGAACCACAAAGCACCCAGCATACTCCCGAACCCCATTTCCAGGACCTCAATTCCTGCAGCCTCAGGCAGAAAACCCTGGAATCCCACGGGTGGATCAGAAAAGGGAGATGGTGGGGGACCCAGCCAAGGCAGTGTGTTTAGGTTCTGCATAAGTGTGTGTGTGTGTGTGTGTGTGTGTGCGCGTGCGCACCCACGCGCGCGTGTGTGTGTGTGCACTCCCGCGCGCATGGGCCCGCCCATGTCCACTGTGCTTCCCTGGCCCCAGCTAAGGCTCCAGCCCGGACTCCCAAGGATGGAAGTTCAGCTCCCTAGGAAGCTCCAGAGAAGCCCAGAGGCCTCGGAGCCTTCCCATCTTCCATCTAAGCTGGCACAGCTCCGGCGGTCACGTTTGGCATCCACACAGCACCCCAGTCCTCGGGCTGGGAATCAAATGGGGCAGGGCTCTCTGATATAAATGGCTTGGGCCGACATGCTAATTAATCCTGGGGCTTAATACGAAGAAGATTAGAAGAGAGGAGGGCTTTGCCATCCTTAATTGCATTATTACAACATGAACCCAAGAAAGGGCAGGCAGGCTGGGGCTTCCCCTCAGAGCAGTGAACAGCCCCCAGTGAAGTCAATTTCACAATAAGAGGGGGCAGCTAAGGACACACCATCCTGCCCCTCCTTAACTCATCCTTCTGGGGCTGTCCTCACCTTCTCCTGACTTCCTGGGGCCCCAAAAACCTCCACCCCTGAAGCTAGGCTGGGAGCATACCCAGCTCCCCGCGTGCAGAGGAAAGGAAACTGCAACGCGTGGGACGCGCACAGAGCACCTTTTGGGGCCCCTCTCCTTTCTCTCAAGGGCACTCTTCCGCGTAGGCCCCCAAAAAGCAGGGAAAGAAGGAGGGAATGAAAGAAGTGCTGGCCCAGTACTAAGGTTGTGCCTGCCCCTGGAATGCTAACCAAACAGGGAGCTGGGGCAGGCAAAAAAGCAGATACAAGACGTTGCTTGGCTTGCCAAGAGCAGCCTGGGCTGCAAAGGGTTAAGCCTGACCGTGAGGGATGTCCCTAGAGTCCCGTGCCTGGACTCTTCTGCCTCCTGTGCCTCTTCTGCCTCGGGTGTGAGTCTGCCAGGGTCCCGGGCATGGACTCAAAGACCCCAGCGTGGGCAGCGCTGGGCACCGCGCACTACCCCCACCCGGATATTGAGTTCCAGAGGTTGTGGTATCCAGGAGCGAACCACGAAGACGTACCCCTCAACCCCCCCCCCGATTCCTGACCACCTCCTAGGAAAACCTCAAGTACGGAAACCAAGCCCGACCTCGGTTCCCTGCATCCCCTCAAGCCTCTAGCAGTCCTCTCCTGGAGAAGAGCCACAAGGGGGGAAGGTGGCCCTGGCTCAGCAGAGCTCTGCCCGCCCTGTGCCAGATGCTGGTGGTGGCGCCTCGCGAACCCAGGAGGCCCAAGTCTCCGGCCTGGCGGCAGGCTCCCGCGTGGCCAGGCCGGGCCCAGCCCTGGGCCCCGCAGGGTCTCCCGCACTGCCCAGGGCGCTGCCTACAGGGTGCCTGGGGCGGCCACAACAAAGTTAAAGCCCGGAGTAGGAGTCTCCGGCGAGAAGAGAGCGGAGACGCGGCAGCCCCGGAAAGCCGCGCGCAACCCCGCCAGCCGCCGCCAGCTGCGGAGGGATTTCGGCTAACTTTACAAACCGCTCGCATCCCTCCCGCCACATTCCCGGCCGCGGCGGGCAGCCTCCGTGGCTTCCTTCCCCCCCCCCTTCCCCCCCAGCCACGAGGGAACGCAAGAGCGACCGGCCGGGGCTGCCCCTCCCCTCCCCCAAGCCACCGGGCTGGATGGGGCACCCCCGAGGCCGAGGGCGGCCGCCGGGAGGAGAGACCCGCCGCCCACCCCTCCTCCGTCCTGCGAAGCCGTCCCTCGCGTCCCCGCCGCGGCCGCTGGAGCTGTTCCCCAGGTGGGGGCGGGGGCCTGCCGGGAGCGAGGAGGAAAGAGAAGTTGGCGCCTTCCCCCAGGGTTCCCGCTCCGCGGAGAAGCCCGCTCCCAGAACTCGGTCTGTGGCCGGTCGTGCCGGCAGTGGCCGGGAAATGAGCCCTCCGCTCGGGTTGGGGCTGGAACGCTTCGCTCCTCTCCGCCAGGTCTGGCCTCTCAGGAGCGCTCCAAGGGCCCCTCGCCCGCCGCGGCCCGGCTGTCTCCTCACCACTAAGTAGGGCCCGTGACCCCCGGCTTTGGAACTTTGCCCTGACCGGGCCGAGCTCCCGGTGGTCACCCGGCCCCGGCGGCCAGGAGTGATCGGGAAAAATCTCTTGGGATCGCGTTCGTTGGCTCCCCATTGCCGCCCCCGCCCGGGCGCACAGAGACCCCCGGCTCCGGGGAGCCCTTACCGATCCGGATGACGTGGGGCATCCCGCGCGAGTCCGGGATCCAGAAGGCGCACACGAGGAGCCCGGCCCAGTATTCCCAAACCAGACTCCGGAGGCGCCGCCAGGGAGCGGTCATCGTTGGGCGCCGCCGAGCGTGCCCGGGGCGCGGCCGTGGCGGGCTCCCTGGGGCGGCAGCTCTAGGCGCGGGCGCGCAGCAGCCCCCGAGGCGCCGCCTGGCCCAGCTGCCCGGCTCCCGAGCGCCGCTGCGAGTGGGGGGCGCCCCGCGGCGCCGCGCACATCTTACTGGGGGGCCGCCCCGCCGGCGCCCGCCCCGCCCGGCTGCCGCCCACGGGTCGCCCGCGAGCGAGGCTCCTGGGCTCCGCCCGGGCTGCGCTCGGGCTCCGCTCGGACTCCGCTCCGGCTCGCGTCGGCTCGGCTCCCGCGCGGGCTCCCACCTGCCCCGGCTGCCGGGCGCTGGCGGGCGGGCTGCACGCGTCTCCGGCCGCTCCTCCTCCAGCCGCCGCCAATGCTATCGCCCGGGCTCGCACAAAGCCCCGGAGTGGAGTTGCACGCGCGCACACACTCCCTCCCAGCCCCCTCCCCGCGCCCTGCCTCCCGCCTCCCGCGCCGCCCGCCGCCCGCGCTCCCTCCGCGCACTCCCCCGCGCACACACACTTCACACTCACGCCCGCCGAGGCGTACACTCGCGCGCTCACACCTGCGCAGGGGGCGGGGAAGGGGACCCTGGGCCCGGTTTAGGGGGACGCCCGGAGAACGAGGATTCTCCTCGCTTCCCAGATGTCCCCATCCGCCCTGCCGCCCCCAGTCCCTTCAACTGCGAGGGCACGGAGCCTGGGAGCCGGGCGTGGAGCAAGGGAGCTGGCACCGCGAGCTGGGCGACGGCGGCAGCCTAGCGGCCCGACCAGCTGGAGGAGACGCGCCCGCCGGAGCAGAGGGACGCGGAGCCCGCCGTCTGCGGAGTCTCGCCTTCCAGCTCCCACGCAGCGGGCGCAGGCTGGACGGCGGCGGCGGGAGACGGACCCGGGAACCGGTTTCCCTCCCTAAGCCCATGTCTCGGGGAGGCAGAGTTGGGGCTGGGGCTCCGGGAAGACAGAATCGACCACGCTGGGCTAGGGGAGCAGCGGGAGCTGGTGGCGGTGGGACGGCCCAGGCCAGACCCTGTGCCTTGGAAGGCAGGACTTGACGACGCCCGGCAACCACAGGGGTTTCGGAGGCAGATGGCTAAATCCTTAGACTCGGAGGGCATCTGAGATGCACCCTGGTACCTACTTCCCACCCGTCTTCCCCCAACTCCCCAACCGTGCAGGAGGGGCTAGTTCCCTTCCCCTTTCCTCCTGAGAACGAATAAAGAGAAACTGTCATTTTCTGTGGGATACAGCGAGACCCATGGGGGGACAAGCTAGAAAGGGTTAAAAAAAAAAAAACCTTGTTTATTAGCAATAATAAATTTTTTTTCAAGTGGCGCTGGGTGTCGAGGGAAAGGAAGGGCTGTGGAGCGAGTCTAGAGCAGGAGGCTGGGAATTACGCAGTTAGGCGAGTTTAATGACCTTTTTGACAGAGACAAAGCGGTGCCGATACAGTAGATAAATAAACGGATCTGTCACCGGGCAGCGGCTAGGCTGTGTGTGAATTTATTTTTCTCATTTAAATAACTTGATCTATTCCATCATTCCCAATACCTCCCATTTGCCAGCTGTCTGGTAAGAGCATGGCCCCCAACGTCTGAAAAGCAAATCTTTGATTTTCTTACAAATAGACTACGAGTCCAGTTCTATCCAGCCCGTTAATTTCCCTGGCTTTTCTTTCCCTTCCCTTCTGGGAGTAGGGCACGTTGGCATTGTGTGGAGATGTGACACTGCAGCGTGGCCAATCGTGCCACTTGGAAGGGGACTCCCTCCCACCTGAAGGGAAGGCAGCCAGGGAGCAGGGAGGAGGATTCCCAGGGCTCTTCTTCTAAGAAGGGGAAGAGGTGTGCCGGGCTCGAGGCCATCCTCAAAGACCCAACAGCAAAGAGAGGTTACCGGCTTCCGTCTTTGCCCGAACTTCGGCCTTCCTCACCCGTGCGCAGCAGCGGCTGGTTTCCCCAGCAGCCACTGGAAAATGTTGCCCAAGAGACCAGAAGGAAGGACATGCAGACCAGAGCCAAAGAGGCAGCAACTGCCACCTCTTGATAGAGAGCAATGGGCCCCAGTGGGCACCAGCAAGGAGGAAGCGCAGGAGAGGGGAGCCAGAGGCCCCACCCTCCAGGATGAAGGTGGACACCCGTCCCTGTCCCCTGGTTTAGTTGCTCCAAGAGGCCAGAAAGCCCAGGACCGGTCTCTAAGGAAGGAAATTCCGGTGCCCTGATGGGGAACGGAAAGGGGGTTGGCAGGACCTGAACTCAAGGCAAAGGATGCAGGGCTAAAAAAGCCTCGCCAACAGTGCCCAAGCATGGTTGGGCGGTGGGGGAGGAGGCAAGAGCCTGGATGCTAATTCTGTCTGGTTATCCTGCAGGCAGCCTCTTGCCAGGAGAGGGGTAGGGTTCAGGGAACAAACGGCCTGGCAAGGAAACTGCGGAAGCAGAAGGGGAGAGGTACGACTCCAGGGGATGAGCAGATCTGGACCCTAGACCAGAACCCTATGCCGGGACAGTGAGAGTGAGGCATGAAAGATGGGGGGCAGGAGAAGAAGGAGTAGCCTTCAAGAAAGCCAGCACAAGAGGAGAGGTACTAGAGAAGTGAATGGATGAAGGTGGAGGGGGAATCTGAGGCCCCCAGGGCACGCTGTGGCCCTGTCCCCTGCAGCCCCCTGGCCAGGTCCAGGGAAGCAGCACAAGCTGGGCCAGGCTTCCTGCCGCATCCCAGAGTGGGCGGGTGTTAGCCAGCGCTGCAGAAGGAGGCTTCCCTCTGCTGCCACGTTGGCTGCGGTGGAAAACAGCCCCCAGCTGCAGAGGCTGTGGGGCTCAGGTCACCGGGCCCCGCAGCCCCTCGGGAGCCCCCGGGGTCAGAAGGAAGCGGGCTGACGCGAGCCCAGAACTGGGCCTTATTCTGGACCTCGCTGCAAGCCATTTTGTACCACAGAGGTCTCCCCAAACTGACAGGAGCCCGCTCCCTTCCAGGCTGGGGAAGGGTGGGACGCATTACGTCAACAAAACCAACAGCAATGATAATAATGACTGCTAGTATTTATTACATGTTTTCTATATTCCAGACGATGTACTTACTCAATGTACCTTACATGCATCACTTCCTCTAGCCCTCTCCACAGCCTGCCAGGATAGGATCCCTGGGATTTTTACATTTTACCGTAAAGACTCTGAGCCTCGGGGAGGTTAAGAGGTTCAAAGTCACAAAGCTAGTGTGTGACTTTCCTCCTTCCCCCTTCCTCCCTTCCTCTTTTTCCCTCCTCCCTTCCTCCTTCCCTCCTTTCCTTTTCCTTTTCTCTCCCCTTCCTCTTTCTCCTCCTCTGCTCCCTCCTTCCTCCTTTCCCTCCTCCCTCCCTTCCTCCCTCCTTCCTTTCCTCCTTTCCCCTCTTCCCTCCTCCCTTCCTTCCTCCCTCCTTCCTCTTCTTTTCCTCTCTTCCCCCTTCCTTCCCTCCTTCCTTCCTCCCTCCTCCCTCCCTCCTCTTTTCCTCCTTCCCTCCCTCCCTTAGTTCCTCCTTCCTTCTTCCTTCCCTTCTTTCCTTCCTCCTTGCCTCCGTCTTCCTTCCTTCCTGTAATACTTGTTGGCCATCACTGCCAGGCACTGTGGGTGAGGACCCAGGATCCGCACACAGTCCTATCTGCCTCTTAAGCTCGCAGGCTCCACCCTTATCCTGTCCTGCTTGGACTCAGCAGGGGATAGGCTCTAGCAAAAGGTCCTCATCACCTCTGCTGGAGGCCCACTGGGGCTTCCGGCTGCTTGTAGAAAGGCTAAGAGTAGAATAGGATCTGGGCCCTTTACTAGAGCAAACCGGGGGGCCCCCAAACCTGCAGCCCTCTCTCCCCGTGGTGGGGCGCCTCTCCAGGCTGTCCTGCCACCAGCAGGCACCAGAGCTGGTGGGATCTCAAGCTGCATCTCCTGGGATTGGGAGCCGCCAATCCAGGCTTTTCGAATTGTTGGTAAACAAGTCTACCCACCAGCCAGGCCTCGGCTCCTCACTCCCCCACGAGGCAGCCAGCGCCGGATTTATGAGGCCTCCAAACCTCATTCAGACTAATGCAGCTTTTCATTCCAAAATAAAAGGGGCCGCTGTCTGAAAGGACAAGTGCTCCCGCATTTCATTAACATCCCCGAAAATGGCTGAGCTGGCCCAAGTCGCTGCCAGCGAGATTCATGTCTCCCACTGGCTCCCAGGTGGGGGTTGGGAAGGAAGAAACCCTAGACCTCCGGCCCCTCCCGGCCCCTCCCCGCTTCTGCTGGGGCGGGAGGAGCCTCCCAGGGGTGGCCAGGCAGGCTCATTTGGACGAGTCCCCTGTGTGCGCATTTTGTTTAGACCGATCCACTCCAGCCCTCAATCCCCCCACAATCACGGTGAGTGATGAGGCCCTGGGCTCAAGTTACCGAGATTCATGATCTCCGCTTCCCAGGGAAACCACGGAGCACAGGCTTGTGGTTGCTGAGTGCAGATTCCTAGCACTGGAGTGCCCTCTGCTGAAGCCTGCCTACCTTCATCTCCCTTCAGGCTGCCCAGTGGCGGGCAGGCTGCCGGCTGGGGGGGAGGGGTGCTGGTTGCTGAAGCCCGGGCTCCAGCCCCTCCTCCAAGTGTCCCACTACCGGCCCTCCCCCCGCGGCTGTGCAGACCTGCACCGGGAGCCTGGGTGCCTTGGTGAGCGTGAGGGGACGGGCTACCTCCCACCATCTCACCCTGGAGGGGGCCTGGACCAGAAGCTGGTCACCGCCAGCCTCCTCTGATCTTTGCCGACTGCTAGAGCAGGGAGGAGGAGGGAGGTGCCTTCCTCATACCCGGTCTTTACTTCGCAGCATTCTCTCCACGGCAAAGTTGGTGAGACCACAAAAGCCCTTTAAGGGACACGGAGACTTGCCTCTGGGCCCAGGGATGGGAGACCCTCTCACCACCCTGGGGCCTGCATCCTTCATCCCTATCCCAAGAAGGAAGGAGCACAGCAGCTACCCGAGCCCCCTGAGCAAGGCACAAGCCCCGCAAAGGTTGTATCACCTTAGATTTTTGTCAACAGTCAAGCAAGTTCATTCCCAGTGAAGTCAATTCCTGTGTTTATTGTCAGCTTAACCCGCTGCTGCGAGTTATTTCTCAGCAGTGAGGGAGACAGGTAGACAAGCCACCAGAGATATGTTATTTTACTGACATGTGTGTTTCAGTAGTCGGGATGCAGTTGTGGTAGAGGGTAAATGACACACGGGGATCCTGTTTGTATTTATACATAACGGAGTGGCCCCGCTTCTGGGCTGGGTGCCCATGGGGTTCTGCTGCTAGAGGGAGAGGGGAGGAGGGGACAACTGCCCACAGGAAACTGTCACCTCCTGGGTCCCGTGGGCCTGGTTCTGGGTGTGCAGATGAGATTCACTCGCTCACTGAAGTCACTCAGTCATTCCCTAATTTATTTATGCTCTCAGTCATTGGCCCATTCATTAATTTACTTACGCAGTTCTTTACCCATTCATCCACTCATCCATCCATTCAGCCATTCCCCATTCATTCATTCATTCCATCACTAATGACTCACTTAGACATTCACTCATTCATTTACTTAGTCATCTACCCTTTGCTTCAAACAGTCAGCTGTCCGCACATTCACTCATGTATTCAGCCCATTGCTCCATCACCCCCTCGCTCCGTTACTCACATCCACATCCACACTCGTTCCCTCCATCATTCAGTCATTCACGCACTGGGCGCCCACCAGAGCTGGCAGAAACCTGCCTGCTTCTCCTGTCCTCGGCCACTTTGCAGGCGGAGCCTCAGACACCGTCCAACCTCATGGTACAGCCCAGTGTACCCCAGCAGTGTGCTGAGTCCCCAGTCAGCCCCCCAGGCTTCGTGGCCCCTTCAGAGCCCCCCAGTGCTCATTTCTTTCACTGGATCACGAAATTCAGCCACCTTCAGAATTCAGCTCTCGCCTCTGACCCTGGAGATGGTCTGGGCAGTTGACGTGCTAGCAGATCAAAGGCCCACAGAGACCCAGAGCCCAGGGCTGATGATGGACGTAATATTAGAGGTGCCATTTGGTGCCACCACACTGTGCCAGGAGCCACTATGGCTTCCATTTGCATGATCTCTTTGTCCTTGAAACAACCCAGCGGGAGGAAATGGGCTTCAAGGGGTCAAATAACTTTCCCACGAATAACTTGCTGGGGGCACGGATGGCAGAAGCGAGCATGTGCCTTGGCTCAATGTGATAGGGAGAGAGGGATGAATGAGAAACTAAATGATACATGAGGGAGTGGACGTGTGTATGAACGAATAAATGAGAGAATGAGCAAACGAATGCATGAATGAATGACGTGCGCCCAACAAATAAGAGGCTAAACTAAGCTTCTGACCCAAATTTCTGGACTCCAAGCCCAGTGCTCTCTCCCTTGTTTAACAATTGCTCCCCTCTACCACACCTTGACCTTGCAGGGTATAGCAAGAGGCGGGGGCTGGAGGGGGAGGTGAGGCAAACGCAGAGCACGAAGTAGAGTTTTCTGGAGGAGTGTGTCCCTCAGAGGCTGCACGGAGCCATTCTTGTCTGCACCTGTCCCTCCCACGGGCAGGAGGCTGCCATCATCCTTCCTTAAAAAGAGAGAGAGAGAGAGAGAGAGAGAGCCGCGAAAATCCAATCACTGAGTGATAAGAAAATAAACAAGTGAACTTCTCCAAGTTTGCCAGACTTCCCTGCCCGAGGCCAGCTTAATTAAAGTTGATGTAGAATTTTAAAGTGGGAAAATAATTAGAGCAAGTGGTAGAAAAGAGAGAGGCAGGAAAACATTGTTTTGTTTTGTGTTTTGCTCCCTCTTAATTATGCCGCAGACTGTCTCTCGCATGGATCCCGTCCCAGGTCCACCCTCCGCCAAGATTCCAGCAGGTGGTGCACTGTGTGAGCGTCGCAGGCACACCTGTGTCTCTTTGGCACACAGGTATGGCACTTCTCTGCCCGCAAGACAGACGAGGCGGCAGGCAGCCAGGCTGGGAGCGGAGAGGAGCACGTGCCCTCACACTCGGGAGGAGGACCCAGAGGGAGATGGGGACAACAGGCTGTTGGAATGCGATGCTGCCTCCCTGCTTCAGGTCCAGAGGGGAGTGGTCCTCACCTCTCCATGATGCCAGACCTCGGCTCTGATGCGGACACTCCCAGCCCCCGCCTCTTGGTGCAGGAGATCCCCCAGTAATATGGTCCCTATTCCACCTGGTTCTAGCGAGACATGTTCCTCTAGCAACTGCCTAATGTGGAAGAAATATTGATTGGTGACTGTGTCCCAAGTAGGGCTGGGGGTGGCCCAAATTCCAGCCGCAGGCAGGTGCTAGAAATCAAACCCACCCCACATCCAAGCTCTCAGGGCTCAAGCGTGCCTTGGCTTTGTTGCTGTTCCTGATGCCTCGTCCATGGACAGCAAGGGCGCAGAGGTGGTGAGCACCAGCCTCGGGGAGCTGGGCAGAGGCAGAGGCAGCCTGGGCAGAGGAGAGCCGCAGGCTTCTCTGGGGGAAGGAGAAGAGACAGATTCCTCAAGATTTCATTGAACAGAGCTGGGCAGGCCTGCTTCTCTGGAAAGTACGAACTCTGGAACCAGGCAGACTGACTTCACATCTGCCCTGTCTCTTACCAGCTGAGTGCTGCTGGCCATTTACCAAATTTTCTTTGCCTCGCTTTCCTGTCTGTAAAATGGAGATAATCATACCATCTGCCGTGCAAGGTTGTTGCAGGATTAAATGAGTTAACACATGTGATGTGCTTAGAATGGTGCCCGCACACAGTCAGAGTGCACTGTACTTAGTGACTAACTTTCTCTGCTGTATGGATGCATTGAGCCCCTGAATAAGCCCTGGGAGAAAACCGTCTTTCCTGCAAGGCTCCAGGAGGAAGCACAGTGTGTTTACACATACACACACACTCTCGCTCACACTCACTCGGGCCTTGCTGGGTTCCCTGGGGTGGGGAAGGGCTCAGAAGGAATGCTCTGTGTCAAGGTGGCCCTCTGCTCCCCTCCCCTGCTCACCGACACTGCATTATGGAATGCCCACAGAATCTGTGGGGTTGCTGGGGGTGGGGTCTCTGTTCCGCGGGGGACGAACTGGCTGCCGTTGTGGGGCAAGAGGGCAGCCTAGGACTTCCAAACCAGCTTCCAAGCTTGGAGATTGCTCTGGGCTCCTTCCTCTCCGCCCCTACCAGCCTGGGCTGCCTCTTGGTCTTGACATTGGTGACCTGATCTCTCTGTATCTCAGTCCTGGATCTTCTCATCCCTAGGGGAATTCCCCAGCCTCTGGCCCAAGAAACAGTTCAGGAAATCCTATTTGGGAAGAGAACACCTGCCCCTCCCTCCCCATCAGAAGCTGGGAGCCTTCGGAGGCGTCAGGGAGGGCTCGGGTCCCCAGGCTGTCTCAAAAGCCCCGGAAGCCTAGTGGCCTAGCTGCTAATGCTGCTGTGCCTCCCAGAGGAAAAGGGATGCAGCTAAGGGAGGCGGCAGGCAGATTTGGGCAGTAGCCTGGACCTGGGATGGGGAGGGGGTGCTGGCTGCAGGACCCAGCCTCCTGCTCTGTGTTATTTCGAGGCACCAGGAGGTCTGTGTGATGGAGAGCTGGGTTCTGCCAATCAGTTAATCCCAGTCTCCCACCCTCCGCCTGGGTTTGGTTGGGTTGAATAGACGGGCTGGGCAGGAACAGGTGCCAGTGGCCACAGCCTCATTTCTCCGCTTTGGCTTTATGTCATTCTGTGGACTCTGCCTGCCGGGTCCCTTTGCTCTCAAGCAGGCACGCGTGTCCCTTGCAAGAACCAGGATGCTCAGAGATACCCAGAGAAGCCCAGAGAAACTCCGAGCAGCTTGAGGACAGATGGGAACCAGAGAACAAGGTTCTGATGCCCATTCTCCTGGGATATGAGGGCATCTGACATGGCCCGCGGGATCTCCATGTCAAGTGCAAGAGGGTCCTTATGTGTTGGGTCAGGGGACTTGGATCTTTAACGGTCAGGACTGAAGGGCAGGGGGCATGGACACAAGTTCCACAGCCCATGGTGTGGCATTGAGGCCCATGCCTGCATCAACATACATACCACTGAGCAAAAAATAGAAACAACTTTCCAGATAATTCAAGGGAAAACACTTTTATGCCAACCGTACTTGCAGCTCGTTCCAATACCTGCCCAGCTGTTCCCCTCATCCATGCCTTTATTCTTTTTCCCTGGTGACCTGCTGTCATAGGGAGACCAGGAAGGACTGAGGTGACATGAGGAGGGCCATAGGGTCACAGGGGGGATCCATGGGGATAAATGGCAGAGGCCAAGGGGCACAGATAGTGACAGGAAGGAGGCAGGTAGGGGCCGTGGGGTCACAGAAACGGACAAGGGTAACATTTGGAGAGTTTGAGGGGACGGATGAGAACTTGAGAGCCCACAGAGGGGACAGAGGGACAAACGAGGGGGTCATATCCAAAGTAGTCACATCCAAAGTCTTGGAACCCAGGCGAGAGTTGGGAGAAAGACAGGTAGGAGTCGTGATGGCTCAGGGAAACCCGGAGGGGACAAAGTTGGGAACCCAAGAGGACAAATCACCCCTATAAGGAGCTCTCAGCCTTGAAGAACAGAAAAGCCACAGATGAAGCTGATGGCCAGAGGAGGAGGAAAAGATGAAGACATATCATCTCAAGGTGGCTTCTGAGCAACCAGGCCTTGAAGGCCAAGTTGAACACCTGCTCCTCCTAGGTTCTGAAGCCCCGTCCACACCCGCACAGAGGAAGCCAGGAGTGGTGTGTGCACAGAGGCCCACTGCGTGCTAGGAAACCACCTACTCTGCGCCCCTGTGGACCTGCCCTTGAGGAGCTCCCAGGACTGGTGGGGAGCCAGCCTGGACGCCGAGCATCCCGCGGGTGGGGCCACATGCTAATGGCAGGCCGCAGGCGCTGGTGCTGTAGGAGCCCTGAGGAGAGAGAGCCCTGGGCGAAATCCAATGGCTTCCCTGGTAAAGATGAGAGAGCATTTAAACCCAGCGAAGCAGACTCAAATCCAGGCGAGCCCTGCACAAGCCGCCAGCAGGATTTCTGTGACCTCCCTGTCCCTTCCCCCCACCTTGCCCATCAAGCCTGCAGTCAGGCTCTGAGTCCCCCCACCGGCCTGCCCCTACCTTCAAGGCAGAGCCGGCTTACAGAATCACCTGGGGAAAACTTTGTAATGCCTTTATTGAGGTGTCATTTACATACCATAAACTTCATCCATTTTAAGTGTACAATTCCATGACTTTTACTAAATGTACAGGGTCATGCAGCCATCACTACAATCTAATTTTAGAACATTTCCATCACCCCCAAATGTCCCTGGTGCCCATTCATCTGAGGGGCTTTGACTCAGTCATTCTGGGGCAGGGTCTGGGAATGTACGTTTGAACACGTTTCCTAGGGGATTCTGGGACAGGGACGTTCGGGGACATATTGAATCTAAACCACCGCTGGAGGGACCTTTCCAAAATGCAACACGCAAAGAGAGGGTACTGCCCTTCGGTCCAAAACCCTCCGATGGCTCCTAGACCAGCGTGCCAGGGTGGGGTGGTGACAAGAAACAGATAGTAATCCCAGGCATTATCTGAGCACGCTACGTGCCAGGCACGGTTCCTGGCACTTTGCAAGTGTTAACTCCCTTAATCCACACGATTCCCCTATAAAGTGGGTGCTGCCGTTCTTTCCACTCTGCTGATGAGGAGACTGGGACACGGTTAGGAGGTGGTGGAACCAGGTTTTGAATCCAGGCAGCTCACCCGTTAGACCGTATCACACTGCTCTTCATAGAAGAGAGTATCTTCCTCCCTGAGATTACCCCCAGGCCTTCCCGCTCCCCCACCGGTCCCCACCCCTCTCTACTCCAGCCCAAGCAGGCCACCTCCCCTTTCATGCCTTTGAGTCTCCGCACAAGCTTTTTCTCATACCTAGATCTTCCCGTACCCTTCTCTCCACTGGGAATTCCCAGTTACGCTTCAAAACCCGCCTTCAATGTCAGCTCCTCTGTGATCCTTTCTAGTGTTCCCCCAGACAAAGTTGATGGCTGCCGCCCGTGTTTTCCCTGCACTTGGTACACATCTCAATTAAGGACTGGCACTCTTAATGCTGCAACTCGTGCTGTGTCCCCGTCCCTCTCCCCAACTTGACTGTGAGCTTCTCTAGGGCCGGGGTGGGGGGGGGGGGGGACGGGCAGCGGCTGCTTCATCTCCATAACCCTACTGCGCCTGCGTATATGTGAAGGACCCGGTGAACAGCAATGGCCCAGCCAGGACCGAGCAGCTGTCCCACCATCTCCGTTCAGCCCCAGCCTGAGGAGGGTCCTCTCCCCGATGCAACAGGCCCTCCCCTCACTGGCTCAGAGCCGCCCCTTTTAAAGCTGCAAAGGACAACACCTGTCAAACTGCAGAGGCGATCCTGGCTTAGCCTCCTCTCTGTCCTGAGCACTACCAAACGCTCTATTACACGGTGGGCACTCAAACGCTTGTATGAAGGAGTGCGTGCGTGAGAGAGTGAGTGAAGCCTCATCCTCTGGGTTCCCAGACAAGGACTCTGTCTGGCTCATGTCCTCTTTCCATTTCAAGATGCCTGGATCTTTCCTAACTCCTCTTATGCAGGAGGTTAATTCAAGTGCTTTCCAGCTTAGCAAGCAATAAACAGTTTGGTGTTGCAGCGAGTTGTTCTGCGTGTCATATTTATGGATCGGAGGTGGGGGAGGGGTGGAGGGGTGTTATTAAGTTCAGTGTAACAAGGAATGTTACATGCCCTTCCTTAATTACTTTCCTCCCTTTAATTAGATGTGGAGGGGAGGGGTGCCCCAGGGAGGGGGTCTGAAAGTCACTGCAGACAAGAAAGGTGTTGGCAGCATCCTGCCACCTGATAGGACAGCAGTCATCGGTGGGGGTCAGATGGAGGTGGGGGGCATCCCATCTCCAGAAGGGACGGCCATCATGCATTGTTTACTCTTTGCTGTGTCTCCCTCGTCCTCTGCAGGAGCTCTGTTTTCCCGCCCCATTCTTTCTCTTCCAGTTTCTCTCTGTCCACCTGCTGGGAGCTGTTCCAGTCTTCTGCCCACACATGCCCCTGTCCCTCCTGACTCTACTCGGAGGTCATAGGATGAGCTGTTGTCTGTGACACACGCACCCCTTTGCCGTGGTACAGTGTGGGGGCCTGGGCACCTCTTCCCTCGGCCTGACCGTGAGCTCGCGGGTGAGGCCTCCTCCCCAGCAGAGGTCTATCATTATGCCCCCATCCTCTCTGGAGCACCCCTAAATCCCCCGCCTGGGGGCATCCCAACCAAGTGATCAGGTGCGCAGGCACCGTGGGAGGTGTTTCCCACGGGCCTCATTGAGCCTCTTGGCCGCTCTGAGAGAGACCATGAGCCTTGGTGAGAGACTGGCCCCATACTGCACAGCCAAGGGGTAGTCCCAGCCAGCGTCTGAGCCCCTCAAATCTTTCCCTGGCACCACTGCAGCCTGAGCTGCTGCAGAGTTCCTGCAAACTGAGAGCATGAGCCACCGCTTCCCAGAACGGACCAGAAGCCACAGGGGCAGCCAACACAGCTGCTCTGGCTGCATCAGGCATCTGACGGCGGGGAGGGCTCCTCCAGAACCCGGTTGATGGGGACCCGGCGGGGCCCACCATTCCTCACGCAGGCTGGCTTGCCTGTGCCAAGCCTCTTCCTCCTCTCCCCTCTGCCTGTGGGGAGACGGGCTCCAAACCCAGCCCATCTGCTGCATTTTCCCGAGACTCCCGAGACGATCCAATTCCGCACACCAGATGGGAAATAGCATGTACATTTCGGATGGTGATTAGTGTTTTTGTTTTTTTCCCCAAACGCTCGCGTTAATGGAGCTCCTTCCTGAAAGTAAATTGGAGAGCCTTCCGTTTGATGGAGTCTGGCCGACCTCCACCTCCCTGCCCCCCACAAAGGCAAGCATGGCTTTCCCAGGAAGGGTTTGCAGGGGCCTCGCCCGCCCTCTGCCCCTCTGCACAGGCCACCGCCTGCACTGCCCAGGGCCTCCTGCTCGGCAGAGCAAAGCAGGGCAGAAGACAGGCCTGCCACGATGCAGAAGGGCTCCGTGGAGCCTGGAGATTTCCAAGACAAATAATTCCAGGTGAGGGGACTTCAGAGATGGAGAGACAGGGCCAGCCAGCCCTCCCTGAAAAGATCATCACACCTCCATGAACTCGGACTCGACAAGGGAAGTAGGATTTGACAGATGAATCTGGACTTTGCTCAGGGCATATGACTTGAGAGGAAGTTCAGATATGAAGCCAAATCCTTAAGGCCTAGAACGTAGGTCTTTCTACAATGCGTGGTACATAGTAGGGTCAACAAACGTTTGCTTGCTTGCATGCTGAATGAATGAATGAATGACAAGATAGACAAATAAAAGCATTTCTGTGCATGTAGTTATATACAACCCTCGTTTTCTTACATATTTGCAAACTGACACATGGACACACACACACAACCTCTCCCCCCAAACCGAGGAACTAGAATTAAGAAAATACATATTTCATACAATACTCACACATATTTATATTGTATACATATATAAGCACATTTATATAGCATATATATTACAGAAAAGACATTTTGCAGGACTTCCACGTGTTGCCTTGCTTAGTTTGGGCCATAACTCTGAAAACCGTAGTGTGGTTTCAGAGAGGCCTGGTAACGTGGACAGGGTCTCATAGGTAGCAAGCATCAGAGGGTATATTTAGGTTCTGGTAGAGCTGACTTTGAAGGCCACAGGAACCCAGCAAAAGGTTTTTAATAGGAAGTGATGAGATCTAGCTCATGCTTTTAGAAAGGGCTCCACTCTCCCAGGACTGGGTGAGCCGGGGCCAGAGAGCCTGGATCCCAGGAGACCAGTTAGGGGCTCATAAGTGGAACAGGTGTGTGGCGATAAAGCCTTGGCCGAGGATGGCGGTGGTGAAAACAGAAGGTGACATTTCACAGGAAGGAGCCACAAGCCTCTGTCACAAGGTGTGAGGGGTGAAGGAGGCTGGGAGGGCAGCCATACCAGTCTCTAGCATACTTAGGGCTGGAGGGAAAACCGGTTCGGGGAAAGGGGTGATAAGGGACAATTTGGGACCATCGGGTTTGAGAGGCACACAAGTGATCCATCAGAAACAAAGCTTTAGAGCCTGGAAAAGAGATCGGAGGTTGGAGGTATAGATCTGAGAGTTTTATCCTCACGGGGGAAGAAAAGAAGCTATGAATCAGAATGAAATCCCTATACGAGTATAGACTCGGTAGAGAAGCAGCCCGGAGGTACCGTTACCCAGGCAGGGAAAAGAATCTGGAGGCAGGCGGGCTGAGAATGCACATACACGGGCAAACGCACGGGTTTGTGCTTTTATGAAACCCTCGTGCGCGCGCGCACACACACGCTGTGTTATGTACACATCAACATGCCCACACGTGCGTATACACACACGCACATACAGATACGGATCCACACGTCTTCATAAGTGTACAATGACTCATACAACCAGATGTGGCCAGATGAGTGCCTGGGGCAGAATCTCTTGCAAAGCGAGGTGAGAAGAGGCTTGCGGATGAAGGGAGGGAAGGAGACTCCTGTCTCTGCTCTGGGGCCTGAACAGAAAAAGCTAAGCGAGCAGCCAGCAGGCGATGGCTCCCAGCGACCTCGTCTTTCTCCAAGGCCCCGCACTCACCGTGCCTGTGGCCTCCCCTGGTTCTGGTCCAAAGAACCCAGAAGAGCGGCTTCATCACGCGACAGTGTCTCCCAGTGCCTTTCTCACTTGGAATGTGTGTGTCTCGTGTGCCTATAACTGGGACATTTCAGTGTGGAGGTGCCAGACTGGCAAGCTGGGCGCCCCTCCAACTCCACCATGTAGGTGGTGGTGGCTTTGCTCATGCTTAGGATGATGGAAGGAGAAGGCTGCTGTTTGGAACGGATTCTGCTGCCTCAGTCTTAGCAGGTCAACCTAGACCCGGTGGCCTCAGCCATCGTGTCTCTAGCTCTCCAAGACACAGGAAAATCAGCCCGCTGGCTGTCCAGTCCCCCTCCCCAGAAAGCCCACTCATGCTTTCTTGATGGTCGAGGATTCAGGTAGGAACGGAGTAAACATCCTTTGCTCTAGGGTCTGGGAAAACCGGCCTGGGGGACAGCACAACAAGACAAAGGTGATTAGACGCAGGAAGGTTGGGGTGGTTCCTCTACTTTCTGTGTGGGCAAGAGCGGGGGTGGGGGTGCTGAAGGGTCAGCTGCCTCAGACCCCCTCCCCCCGGCCCTTTCTTCTGCCCTCAGGACAATGACTCGGAGAGGCCAAGGTGCAAGTTCACAGAAATTCATCACCTTGGGTCTTCGGGGGTCCTTCTCCCACAACACGTCAGTTCCGTTGTTTTTCACGAGGAAAAGGACATTTCTCGAATCATTAGAGTAGGGCTTTCATAGTAAAAATGCTCTCCGCTATCTCAGACAGGCTGAATGTCTGGCCTAGAATTCAACATGCATCAAGAGGCTTAAAAATCTCGGTGAGTATGTAGGGATGTGTGTAACCTGCGAGCTTCGTAACAATCCTGCGCAGGAAGCAGGAGAGGTGTGAGCCTCTGTTTTGCAAATGAGGGAACTGGGGACTCCAGGAAGAGTGTCGTCGGTGAGTAAGCAGCCAAGTGACAGCACCAGCTTGCGTGTCACTGGCATCTGACAGATTGGATTTGAATTCCAGCTTTGCCTCTTGGCTGTGGGAGGTCAAGCAAGTTACTTGATCCCAGTTTCCTCATCTGTAGAAGGGGATAATGGTAGCTACTCGAGCAGTTGTCTTGAGAATTTGAGGGATAAGGCACACCTTGCACACGGCATAGTGCTAGGGGTAGAGAAATACTTGGCAAATCTTAGCTCTTAGCTGGGACTTGAACCCGGTTCTCTTGACTTCAGGTCCGGTGCTCTCCGTGTGTGGTACTCTAGCTTTCTGTGACGCAGCAGGTCCTGAGCAGGTCCTTGAGGATGTTTAGCTGAGTTGGGAGGTGCCTTTCCAGCCACCCTCATCCAGGCATGGGGTCAGAAGTCAGGCCAGTGTGCGTGCATGTGCAGACATGTGTGCATGTGTGTGTGTGTGTGTGTGTGTGTGTGTGTGTCCATGTCTGGAAGTCCAGACTACTGTCATCTGAGTTCTGTGCATGCATTTCACTAATGGAAATCACAGAGTGGCTGAAGAAGGGAGCGACAAGGCCACGCTGAGTATCACAGCCAGAGCCCATGGTGCCTTGCCATTAGAGTTAATGCCAGGCTCATGAATACCAGATGAATGTGCTACCCAGACCAGCCACTTAGGCAAAAGTGGGTCTGCTTTCCTGGGAGACCATTTCCCCACCCGGGGTTGGCTGGGAAAAGGCCCCTTTCCTCTCAACCCACCTCCACCCACCCTCTCCCCACCCCAAGGTTCTCTGTGGGGTCACTGATAGCCATCTGGGCCTTCTGGGAGACTGTTTAAATTGAGAAGCCGCAGGCACTTCATGCGATTGTTTTTCTGGTGCCTGGTGCCGCTTGTCTGCTCTCGCTCCCCTCCTCCTTCCCAACAGTGCCTGCCTAATTACACGGAGGGGCTGGGGGCTGCTGCAAACCCACTTCTGGCTTCGCAGCAGCCTGGCTGTTCCAGTCCCATCTCTGCAAAAGCTACAGTCCCTATGCAGGAGTACATCTCTGGGAGGAGCTGAATGGGGTGCTTCCAGCCAGGCTGGGTGGCCTGGGCAGGTAGAGGAACCCTCCTCGCCTGGGGAAGGCAAGGAAAGGGGAGCCCGCAGCTGGGTTAGGAAAAGCTGCCATGATGCCCACCATGGAGAACCCAGCTCCATTCTGGAAATAAAGAACGTTTCTGGAACAGTACATGTTGGGAATAGGGGGTGGGGAGTGAAGCTGTATGGCCCACAAACCTGCCAGTGGGACATCAACTATCAAGTCCTCCTTACCCAGAGACCTTCTCTCTAAACACCTAAAGAGCCTCACACAAGGGCTTACTGTCTCACCCCATCTGCATCACCCCTTGGACTGAAGTGGTTTTTTTCCCTGGTCATTAAAATGCAAATAACCCCAAGAATGGAATCCAGTTCAGTCTCAGGTGCTCATGAAAGGATCATGTAATTTCCTGAAGGCAAGATGGTTTGGGGCACAAGGTTGCCATCTGATGGGCTGAAGGGTAGGGGCCAGGGGGTGGGGTGGTGAGGTGCAAGGGTGGGTAGAAGCATGTCCAGGACCTGTGGTCCATCCAATTCCTTCTATAATGCCCTGAGATGGGAGGAGACCTGAATTCTGACTCAGAGATGGGATGCCTTCCCAGACACTCACAGGACACTGACCTCTGCATATAGGGCTTCTCCCCCTTCTAAGTATGAAATTTAGTAAAGGAAAACCTCACTAAAGTAGATTGTGGAGCTGGAAAAGGAGGCTGGAGGGGGGGAGCCATACCATTCAATGTCAATTTCAGGAAGAATCCTCAATTACCGACCCCAACCGAAGAATCATTAACAGAAAAGAATCAGCAATTACAAGTCCCAACAGGGAGCAATGTACATTGCATTTCCTTTATGAAATCAACTACCCCAGCCACTCAGCCAATGAGAAACCGTCATCATCCTGAACTCTTGCTTCTCTCTGGCTGACTTTTCAAAACAAGCCTTCCCACATTCCTCCCTCTTCTCCATAAAATAACTTTCCTCTCCTTTATTTGTTGGGCTTGCCTATGGTTTTAGCATAGCTTGCTTGTCCTGTATTACATTTCTCTTTTATCCCCAAATAAACCAGTTTTGCTCATAAAATAATCAACAGCGTTGTGTTTCAGGTTAATGTAACTTCCTTTAAACTCACACCTGTAAGGGGCTGGCTCTATAAAAGTCTTTATTTTCCCTCCTACCCTATTTATCCATTTTACCATCCATTCATCCATTCCTATACTCAATAAATTGATACTGAGTACTTACCATGGTGGTAACACGTGGGCAGGAGCTATAACCACAAGGTGAATGACACCAGTGCCTGAGTAGCTCTCTGTTGGCTACGTGTCCAACTTGGGCTCAGGTCATGATCTTGCGGTTCATAGGTTCTAGCCCCATGTTGGGCCCTGTGCGGACAGCTCAGAGCCTGGAGCCTGCTTCAGATTCTGTGTCTCCCTCTCTCTCTGCCCCTCCCTCACTTGTGCTCTGTCTCTGTCACTCAAAGATGAATAAATGCTTAAATTAAAAAATTTTTAATTACACCCATTCATATGGTCTCTAGCCTCATGAAGCATGCAGTCTGGCAAGAGAGAGAACAAATTGTCACTTAAGTAAATAATGCCAGACAGTAAGGAGTGTTTTCAAAAGAAAGGTCACCCACTTCCCTGGAAGTGATAACAGGAAACCTGTATTGAATATAACACTTAGGGGGCCTGGCAGGACCATGGGCATGACTGTCACCTCCTTCCTCCTAAATTGTATGCTTCTAATAATGCAGCCCAGGGTATCTGGAATCACCCCGGTCCCTCTTGCTCTCACTTCCCCTAGGAAGACAGGCTGTGACACTGGCTGTGAACATGCATGAAAGGAAGAACCTAGGACAGGGTCCTGAAATGAAGGGATGGCGCTGGCCAACAGAAAGAGTGAGGGAGCTGAGACGCTGGCAGGAAAATATCTGGATTGTGAAAATACATAAAGGCAAACCTCATTTAGAATGGGGTCAGGAGCTCACACGCCCTACCACTGGAAATCCATTGCAGACCCAACAGAGAGAGAGACAGAGACAGAGACAGAGACAGAGAGAGACAGACAGAGACCATTTGCCTCTTTATTATCCTAGCAAGAGGAAGGCAGGCTTCCTCCTCCCCCAGCAACAGCTCAGCCAATGACAGACCGTCACAAGTCAACCAATGAGAAGCCACTTCCTGCTCCCAGGTTCCTCCAATGGACTTTTTGATAGCAGCTCCTCCCAGCTTCCCGCTTCCCTCTATCAAAGAGCTTTTCTTTCCTTTCTTTCCTGGTCTTGCCTGTTGTTTTGCCGCAGCTTGCTTATTCTAGATTGTAATTCGCTATTCTTGAATGAACTCACTATTTTGGTAAAATAACTGGCAGTTTGCTTTTTAAGGTTAATGGGATGAACATCGAGTCAGGGGCTGGCGGGGAGATGGAGGAGGAAGGCGGAAAGATGGCGTCGAAAACTGAAAACTGCAGAGAAGGGCCCCAGAGAAGGAGGCTGGCCTCGGAGGGGAGGGAGGGGCAAATCCAGGGTGAGAAACAGCCGCCTCCACGACCTTCTGCCGGTCGTCCATACATACGGGTCCTGAGGATAGGTTGCTGGGGTGGGCCAGCTCACTCAAAGGGCTGGTGAAGACGACGTTGGCTTTGTAGGTGGCCACGTCACTGTCCCTGCTCCACATGGAGAAGTCCTGCCTTTCTGCCACCAGGATACGGCAAGACGAGGGCTATTCACCCCGTTCCACAGAAAGAGATCTGAAGGCTCCAAGAGATCTATAAGCCAATGGTGGAGGCCAGACACCCTGGTTATCCCAACCCCATGGCCGAAGTACTGAGCATGAGGCAGACTGTGGTTCCTGGGGAAGGATAGAGAGAGGACTTGGCTGCCTGGCCTCCTGGGACCGTGACAGGGGGCAATCTTAGCCCAACCTGAAACTTCTAGATGTGATGGAATGAGATGACCCACAGTGGCCAGGAGGTTTTGGGGAACAGCAAACCCTATTATTCCAAAGGAAAGGAGAAGGCAAAGGAGGGGCATTCTTTGCCTTTGGTCAAGTTACTGCTCTCCTTGGTCCACCCTTAGCATCAGGCCACACCTGTCCAGACCCAGCTACAGGAAATGTCTCCAGCAATTGACAAGATGGGCTGAGCCAACTGTAGTCTGGACCACTGCAAATCATCAACTTTGGTTTAGGAAGTTAAAGGAAAGTGCTGGTCAGATAGAGAAAGAGGCTTAGCTAAGATCACACAGCATACCCATTGCAGAGTTGGGGCCAGGTAGCTTGCATCATGTGGTTGTTTTGTGGCCTCCCTGCCCCCCACCAGAGGCCACCATGAATACCACCATCTTTGTCAATGGCCAGCTGCCAAGGCCTTCATCAGAATCCCCCTCAGCCCACGCCTGCCCTGGCAGATGGGAGGGCCCAGGAAATAATCAGTAATATTCATTAGTAGAAAAATAGGAGCCACCAGAATCACGATAAAGAACCACTATTTATTGAGCACCTACAATGTGCCAGACCTGGGCTAAGTGCTTCATACACATCCTTTTAAGTAACACTTCCTTCGATGTGTCTGTAAGGCGGGTACTATTATATCCTCATTTTACAGATGCAGCATAGAGAGAGTACATGATTTATAGTTATTTCCTACTAATAGTTATTATTAGTGTTACTAATGATGCTGGTTAATGTTTACTAAGCACTTACTACATGCTAGGCATATGGATTACTGCTTCACGTGGACCAGCTTGCAATTCTACCACGTCAGTAGTAGTATTGTTTCCATTACAGGGAGGAAATGCAGGTTGAAAGACGAAGGTTAGCGGCCCGGGATCACCTGGCTTGCAAACGGGAAGGAATTCAGATTTATTTGATTCCCAAACTCTTGGCTTTACATTCTTATCACGGGCTTCATAGGCGGCCTTAAAAGGATATGCAAAACTTGGGGGATCTGAGCAATTTTCCAGAGAAAGGATGAAGAGGCTACACCCATTTTCCATAGCAGTTCATGACCCGGGAGGGGTCGAGGTCCCCGGCGTTCACCCACTCTGCACAGGGCTGCTTCTGTGTGCACCTGCAGCCAAGTGGCCACAAGCCAAGAATCCCGGAGGAAGGTTCCCCACAAGGGAATTGCCAAGCCCTAGCTCGGGCCGTCTCTGGGGCACCTAAAACCCAGGAGCACCCCATAGATTTTTATCCACCCTAACTCAAGATATCTGTGTCGTGAAGGCGACTGTCCCTGTGTGTTCCTGATGGCAGCAGGGGGCACTGGATGTTCTGAACTATTGCGAGCCCTAACCTAGACACTTGGCCCCTGTGACTGCCAATGCCAGGGAGATAGATCATTTAATCAATAGTAACCTACCCCTGGCTAATGGATATGAAAAGAAGAAGCTAGCCTTCTGCGTTGGAGCATTCATAACTTCTCCATCCCAGCGACTTAATTGATCAACGAATTCCGTTTACTCCTGAGTGATCATTGGTGAGCGTGTCATAGTTTCCAGTCCCTCGCCAGCACCCCCCCCCCCGGTAATAGCTCATGATTGCTTGAACTGGCGGCTGGCGGTGGGAGCGAGGCTGTACAAGATAACTGATTGCTCATAATTGTCAACCAAATTGCATCCATGGTATTGAGCTTCAAAATGGACCCAAAGAAGCATCTCTATTGATCCCTTCAGGTTACAAACAAGAGGCGACTGGTCCTCAGACCCGGAGACTGGGTTCGCATTGATTTTTGTTCTTTTTCTCCCTTGAATTACCTGCAGTGGAATCCGAGGGCTGATGTTGAACCCGAAATTGTTCAAGGTCTTGCTCTTCGGGAGGTTGTGAGAGAGGGGCAGTCAGGGACCACTCTGAGACGCATCCACACCAGCTGGGAGCTCTGCTTCCTTGCTGGAAGGTGGCCAAGGGCAGTGCACTTCCTCCGACCTTCGCCCCCTCTGCCTCCGTGCCTTCGTGCCTTCGTGCACTGCCTCTGACAGAGGCCCTCTCTGCGCCCTCCTGCATGCGCAGTCCTGGGGCCTCTCTGCCATGGGTCCTCCACAAACCCCGAGCTCAAGGGGCTTGAGGGGGTCAGTAAACGGCCTGCCACACAGCTGGTGCTCAATAAACATCCACCGGCTGAATGTCCCATCAAAACTGGCAGGCAGTGGGCTCTCCCGGCATGCCCACATTTCCAGATATTTGATGGCACAGAGACTCAGGCTGTGCCACATCTGGAAAGTAAACATGGTAACAGTGATTCCAAACAATCCCTCACATTTTAAGAACAGATTTTATTTTATTCTCTCAAGAACCCTACAAAGTAGGTGCTTTTGTTCCCCGTTTTACAGAGCCGGAAACTGAGGCACAGAGAGGTCAAGTAACGTGTCCAAAGTTGCCCGTTCACTGGGAAAGCCAAGACCCAAGTTTGCAGGTGTCTGATGTGAAAAACACACATTGCTGTATCTCACCGTCTCCCGGGCAGAAAGACGGCCCCCTTGCTAAGCAGCCCTCCAGGTGCCAGGCACTCTCGGCCCTGCTACCCACACAGCTTTCACCTTCATCCTGTGAGGCAGATGTTATCACCTCTGTTCACCAACGGGGAACCGGATGCTCAGGAAGGAGACGTGACTCACCCACAGTCACACAGTCACTAAGCCGAAGAGCCCTGTTGCTCCCCGGCGACATGTCCCCAGAGACCTGTGCTTTCCTTAGTAGCTAGCCGCAACGGCCGCTTCTAGACTCGGAATACACAGCAATGACGTCAAAACCCCACGTCACACTCAAGACTCACCGCGCACACCCCACAAGCAGTCCCTTTGCTCACTGGACGGGGATCGCCGGCCACTCCCATTTCACAGGGGAGAAAACAGACACACCGGAAAGTTAAAACTGCTTTCCTGGGGCGCCTGGGTGGCGCAGTCGGTTAAGCGTCCGACTTCAGCCAGGTCACGATCTCGCGGTCCGTGAGTTCGAGCCCCGCGTCAGGCTCTGGGCTGATGGCTCGGAGCCTGGAGCCCCCTTCCGATTCTGTGTCTCCCTCTCTCTCTGCCCCTCCCCCATTCATGCTGTGTCTCTCTCTGTCCCAAAAATAAATAAACATTAAAAAAAATAAAATAAAATAAAACTGCTTTCCTTAATTCTTCGTCAAGGCATCCTTCGGGCCCATCAGGTTCCAGGGAAGTTTTCCTGCCAACAGGCAGGCTGGAGGCGTGGACAGGAAATGAGAGCTGGCGGGCGTTAGCGATAGCCTGAGCTCCAGAACAGGCAGCAAAATGCCCCGCTGACCGATCTCCATTCGGCATCAGATGGAGGGTGTCTTCCAAGAACCCGGGGAGCAGCCTGGAGTTGATTTCAGAAGTCTGGGCTCGGCCCCAGGCCGACAACCCTGCAGCTTGGCAGGGCAACAGTGAGGCGTGGGGCAGAGCCCGCTCAGCAGGCACTCGCTTAATGAAATCACCAGCTGGGAGGTGAGTGGCCAGCCTACCCTCTAGATCCACCTTCGCGGCTTCCGGGCCCCTCTGCCCTCCTCCCGCTGGGTGGGCCCAGACAGCAGCTGTCTCTTTAATAAACGGCTCAGCCAGTAGGCTTCAAAGCCCAGAAAGCATGAGAAGGGCCTGGAGTGCATCAGCAGTGTCCCGGGGGCCTCCCAGGCTGCTGCGGGACAGAGCTGTCCCCTCAGATGACATCCAGGGCTCCAGAGACATTCCTCCTGCCAGGTGGTCCTACCAGGAAAGAGAGTACTTCCTCGGGTCTGACCAAAATCTCTCATGCTTTTCTTTAGTTCCCCCTTTTTTTTTGTTTTTAAGTGTAGCATCTATTAATTCGCGTTTCGTTTGTTTGTTTTGATTTGGTTTCGACACCTGTTTTATTTTAAAATCACTTTCTTGATCTTCAGAGAAGTGGGCAAACGAAGATGCTTATTTTGCCTGGTTTTTGGTAAACAAAACCTGGAAATAATCTAAACATATCCGTTAGAGGGGATTAATTCAGAAAAATACAGAACGTCTGAAGGGTCCCTTCTTAAACTTGAGCTGCGTCAGAGTCACCGCTGATTAAAGCACGGATTCCTGGACCGCACTCCCAGAATTTCTGATGCGGTAGGTCTGGGGCCAGGGCCTGAGAATTAGCATTTCCAACAAGTTCCCAGATGACCCTGGAGCGAACCTTGAGAGCCGCCACCAGTCTGCACTGAAACATACTATACCGACATTAACAACAGTGCTGTCGAAGAGTATTGTTGATTTGAGAAAATACGCGTGATGTGTTGCAAAGTGAAAAAGCAAAATAACCTGGGCAATGCAATCAGTATAAGTGTAAATATTACCTTAAATGTGTATACATATTATATATATATATATATATATATATGTATAAATGTGTGTATAGAAAGAAAGGTAGTGGGGCGCCTGGGTGGCTCAGTCAGTGGAGCGTTTGACTTCAGCTCAGGTCATGATCTCATGGTTCATGAGTTCAAGCCCTGCATCAGGCTCTGTGCTGTCAGGGCAGAGCCTGCTTCAGATCCCCTGTCTCCCTCTCTCTTTGCTCCTCCCCTGCTCGTTCTCTCCCTCTCTCTCTCTCTCTCTCTCTCTCTGTCTCTCTCAGAAAGAAAAAAAAAGAAAAGGAAAGGAAAAAGAAAGGAAGGTGACTAGGATATAACCAGAGTCAGAAGCTGAATAAATGTGGTGGTGATCTGGGTGGGCTTAGGGTCAGAAAGGGTTTGGATTCCAGCTTTGCTTCTTCCCACCTAATGTGAATGACTTTGAACAAACTGTGTGACCCTCTGAGGGTCACTTTACTTATCTGTAAATTGGGAATAAATACTTGCATGACCCTACAGGGCTGTTGTGAGGACAAAATAAAACCGTGCATAAAAACCTCAAATGTAATGGCTGGCATATATTGTCATAAGAGCTCAAAAAATATATATACATGTGCTACACATCAATACCATTAACAGTGAGTATCTGCAGAGAGTGGGTTTAGGTCAGTTTTTTTAAATTGATCTTTTTCTGTGTTTTACAAGTTTCCAGGTTGGGTGTATGTTACTTTTATCATTAAGAGAAAGCACAAAAAAATATTACCTGTATACTAATCACCTCCCGAATCCCCAAGTTCTTTTGTGTGGATTTCTTCAGACATAGGCAACATTTTTTAAAGCAAAACAAAAACCTCCAACCCTTTGAAATTGAAAAAAAAAAAAAGTTTTTTAAAGGCAGATGAAAAATTTGGAACCTTGGAGAAGCCTGAAGCATGTTAAACCTTGTTGTTCACAGACCGGATGTCTATGATCCTTTGATGCTAAGCTCCCAGGCTCCCCGAAGGCTCCGCCCAGAAGACACCAGGGTGACTGCTTCCGGAGAAGATCTCAGAAACTGGTGCCCGAGCTCCCACAGGAGGAACAAGGGTCTTTTTTTCTCAATTCAAGCTCAAGGCTGAGGTCGTTAGAGGGAGACACCAGGACGGCCCCAGGATGCCGCCTCTGTCCGCCTCCCTCTTGGAAAATACGGGGCAACTCCCAGGCACGCAGGAGGAGAGGCGGGCACTGAGGTCCCCGGACTGTGGTGGCAAGTCCTGGGGAAGCCTGGCAGTGCCCTGCCCGGCCTGCTACCCCAGACCGCTCGGCCTCTCGACAGCCCTGCTCCTCCATGGACCCAAACCGTCTAGTCCCTAGGTCTCGGCTCTGCTGTGGGGCTCCCTGCCTGCGTCCCCTGTCCCACCTCCACAATATTAATAATAGATTAATATGTAGTTGCTTTTTTTTCATAATTGCTTAGAATGTGTTCGCTCACCACATGCCAACTCTCTGCCAAGGGTGTCCCAGGCATATTTCATCTAATCATCAGGACACCCCACCAAGTAAAAGTTATCTTGGGTCTGTGAACGCAGAGGTGATTGACTCCGGGTGTGACCCACTCATAGTACAGTACCAGCTTCTGTCACTGCTTCAACCATGCACCTGTTCTCCTTGGCGATGAACAAGTCTCCTCCTCTTTCTAGCCTTTGGCTTCAGAGTCTCGACTCTACTTCCCTACCTGACTCTGGGGCCTCCGTGAGGCCCGTGTGGTCTGGCCCCTGCCTCCATCTCCAGAGTCATCTCTTGCCAAGCTTTCCTTAGCTATCTCTGCTCTAACCACACTGCTCTCTAGTCCTCAAATTCACTCTGCTCCCTCTGCCCCAGGGCCTTTGCACATGTCATTTGCACTGCTCGGTTGGCATGCTCACTTTCCTTTTTGTGCAGTTAGCCCCAAGTCACTGTTCAGATCTCAGCTCAAACGTCATTTCCTCAAGGAAGGTTTTCCTGGTCTCTCAGCTCAGCTCGAATGTCTCTGCTGCAGATTTCACGGCGTCATATCCTTATCTTTGTATAGCATTTATAGCTTTCATTATAAATACATCCACACATTCTTTGTTTAATCTTCCCAACAGGTCTGCAAGCCTATGAGGGCAGATGCCAGACCTGCTGTGCTCTAATTCACTGTTGAATTAGCCACACCTAGTGCAGTGCCCGGCACATAGTAGGTACTCAGTTACAGTTTTGTGAATGAATGAATGAATGAATGCACTCTCTTCTTCTGAACTTTCTTCAAGCCTGGCCCTACCTGAGTACCCAAGGTGTCCTTCTTGCTCTGTATTCCCTTTGTTCTCTCTGTCTCACTGTCTCTGGGCTCTCTCTTTGGGTGGTCTCTTTGGGTTTTGCCTCTCTCTGTAGCTATCTTGCTCTCCTGAGGTTCCACCTCGTTTAATGGCCCCAGGGCAAGGTGGTGTATCCAGTCTAGGCTGTGGGCGGGCAGGGAATATGACACTTTTCAAAAACTGCCTGACCCCGCTGAGTTCAAATACCCTCCATGAAGGAGAAATGATATTTGCTCAGAGCCCCAAGGCGCCCCCAGGGCCCATGCGGACCCTCGGTGGCAATCCTTGTGGGTGCGGGGTCTGGTGGGGCTGTGGATTTACAGGGGTGTGATCTCAGGGACCACCCCCAGGGAAGCTTTGAGCTGGGGGGAACAGGTAAATGGCCCCGAGACCGCTGTGGGGAATGGGGAAATCTCAGGGCTCCCAAACTTCCCGGCGAAGTGGATAGTCTTTTGACACTTTCCCAAATGATTTCATTGACCATGTGGCAAACGTCTTTGTGTTTGAAGAAACTGCGGGGCGTTGTGGGAGATGGAACAGTTGCTTGGCAGTGCGTCAGGGAAATTTTGCTCCTTTCTTTAGTTTCGTGTTGTGTGTATTTTTCTTTCTGATGAAAACTGCATGTGGTTTCTAGGCAAAAACAGGTCTGGAGGGGCTGGAGTGAGAACTTGTCACTCTTTGCAGAGAAATCTGACACCTACTCTTGGCTGAGGGAGCCCAGGGACCCCGGAGGACGGGAAGAAGAGAGTCTTGGGGACAGCTCTGGGCAGCGCTGTAGCAATTGTATCCTTATGTGGGGTGGCACCCCATGGTGGTCCTTCTACGACAGCATAGCCCAGTAGCAAGGCAGTGCAAGCCGCAAACGTGAGCCCCATAGTAACTTTAGATTTTTCTGGTAACTACATTTTTAAGAGTAAAGAAGCAGGTAGCATTTGTTACATATATGATATTTATATTACATTCGTTATATATATCTTATTTATCTTACTTTATTTAACCCAACGTATCTGAAATATTACCATTTCTACGTGTAATCAATATAAAATTATTAATGAGCTGTTTTACATTCTGGTTTCCGTACTAAGTCTTTGGAGTCTGACATGCACTCGTCGTGCACGTCAGCGTGGCCCTGCCATCCTTCTGGTGCTTGGTAGCCATCCATGGCTGGAGGCTACCGGAGCAGACAGGACATGGTCTCAGGCTTCGAGGGTCATGGGGCTTCTTTTTTTTTTCTTTTTAAGTTTATTTATTTATTTTGAGAGAGAGAGAGAGAGAGAGAGAGAGAGAGAGAGAATCCCAAGCAGGCTCCACACTGCCAGCGCAGAGCCCAGTGCGGGGCTTGAACTCACAAACTGTGAGATGAGCTTGAAATCCAGTCGGATGCTGTATCGACTGAGCCCCCCAGGGGCCCCCCGGAGCTTCTTCATAATGAGCTCCTCCTCTGGAATTGGACAGAAGTGGCTTGCTGGCCCCTCCTCCAGCTCTCCTCAAGTCAGAGTCAGATACTAACCCCCCCAAGGTCACCTGAAGGTCATCCTTGAGCCACCTCCTTATCTCGCCCACCTCCAAACCTCCAATGAACACGCAGCCCTTCCTTCTAAAGGATATCCGCAGTCGGTTCGCTCATTTCCACCCCCACACGGGGCCTCGCCACTGCTTCCTCCTACATCGCTGTCATAGCCTCCAGCTGGCCTCCTGCCTTCTCCATCCCAAATAACCGTAATTCTAGAAAGCAAACGCAAACACATCTCTCCTCTGTTTAGAATCCTCCGCGCACTCGGAATAAATTCCCCCTGCCTTCCAGAGCATGGATGACAAAGCACACGTCACTGGCCCTTCTCCCTCGACACCCCGGTCTTCCACTCTCGGTCCTCACTTGCCCCCAGCCACTCCAGGCCCCTTTCTGCTCCTGGAACACCCCATGCTGGTTCCAACCTCAGGGCCTTTGCATTTGCTGTTCCCTCTGCTGTGCCACGCTCTTCTCCAGGGCTGGCTTCTTCTCATCCTTGATACCTTAAAGGAGATGTTACTTCCTCGGGAGGATCCTCTCTGACCGCCCTGTCAAAACTACCCCATCACTCCTCCCCAGGCACGATCACATCACTCTATTTTTTACCCCTATTTTTACTCTATTTATGACAGCCTGACATTTTCTTGTGTATTTACCGATTCACTTGTATTTCCCTGTTCCTGCCCAGCTGAATGTAAGCTCCACAAGAGCCGGGGTCCTGTCTACCTTTTCAGTGCCAGTCCTTGTTGTTGAATGGATGACTGATTCGAGTTTGAATTCCATCTGCACCCCCGTAATTACTGTGTAAACACAGCAAGTAACCTAACTTCTCGGAGCCTCGGTTGACTCATCTATAAAATGGGGATAATGATAGTAACAATAGCTGCATTGGTCAGCTTTTGCTGCGGTTAACAGCAGTCCCGATATCTTGCAGCGTATACAAGCAGCATTTGTTTCTTGCTCTCATTACACGGGGACTGCAGCTTTCCTGCCCTTGGCCAGACTTGGCTGAGCTCCACATGTCCTAGGCTGAAGAACCAACCATAATCTAGAACACGCTGCTCTCATGGTGGAGGCAGGCCAGAGACAGCAAGCAGAAGATGCTCTCCAAAGCTCTTCTGGGACCTGGAACACCAGTTCAACCTGTCTGCACTCCAGTGGCCACAGCAAGTCACGTGCCCCAGCCCGGTCACAGTGGGGAGAGGCTGAGTAATCCTCTTGCAAGAATGAGCGTTGGGGCGCCTGGGTGGCTCACTCAGTTAAGCATCCGGCTTCGGCTCGGGTCACAATCTCATGGTTTGTGGGTTCAAGCCCCGTGTCGGGGTCCGACAGCTCGGAGCCTGGAGCCTGCTTCGGAATCTGTGACTCCCCCTTTCTCTCTGTCCCCTCCCGAGCTCATGCTCTGTCTCTGTCTCTCAAAAAATAAATAAACGTTAAAGAAAAAAAAAAATTAAAAAAAAAGGAATGAGCTTGTAGTTGGGGACTATCACCACCATACTAGCTAACATTTATGTATTGCTCACCATGTGCCAGGCTGTATTCCAAGCACTGAGGTAGATGCTATTTTTGCCATCATACAGATGGGGAAACAGAGGTAAACAGGTTAAATAACACGGCCAAGGCCACCTGCCAGGAAGAATTTCAGCAGCGTCGGCCCAGCTCTACACCATTGCTTGCTATCTGGCTCATAGCGATGGCAGGCCTCGGCAATTAACATGCTCAGCCCCAGTGAACGTTCTCTCTGCTACCCCTGCTAGTATTTAGTAGTGATTCTTTCTAGGAAGTTCCATCGTTCACACCAAGAAGTATTTTTCCTAAATCCACCCACTCCGTCTGGGTCCATGTGATGTCAAACATTCACCAGGAGCTAAGAGAGAGAGGGGAAGGACAGAGGAGTCTGGCAGTGTCCCCTGGGTGTATCTGTGTTCCCGAAGATGTCCTTGTAGCCAGATGTCTTCCACAGAGAGAGGAGATGTTCCCTTGGAACCAAAAGGTGGCCTTCACCTGCTGTGCCACCAGGCGATGAGGTTATGTTTTCCATTGACCCCCCTTCAGGGAGACGAGCACTAAAACTCGGCAAGGGCCTTATGTTCAAATCCTCAACTTCTCCACACAACCCAAAAGATAGCTACCCGCTCATCCCATTGTACCAATGAGAAGACTGAGGCCCAGAGAAATGAAGCGAGCTGCTCAAGGTCACAAGCTAAGAAATGACAAAGCCAGCAGTCAAACCCAGATAAAGGGCCCGGGGTTGCAAAGCTGCTGCTCTCCCTGCGGGTGGCAGAACTTTTATCAAGGAGGAGGAACAAACACAGTTGCCCTTTACCATCGACGCGCTCCGTGGAGACTTGTTCCACCCAATTTCACATTCGTTGGCATCCCCTCCAATGTCCGTGCTGCACACTGCGCCCTTGGGCACAAACACAGGGGCGCGTTCATTCATTCACTTGGCCTCTCACACCAAGCGTGGGCCATTCATTCACTCACCCACTCACGAATTCACACGATCACCCATCCATTCATTGATCCACTGATCCATTGATCCATTTACTCTTTGTGTCTTGTTCAGATATGCTCCCGCCTCTGGGTCATGTTATGGAAACTCAAGTTTCGGGGGTGGGGGGGGGGACCTGAGTCAGGTCCAAATTGAGGTATTCCTGGTATGCGTTAGCATCCAAAGAGGGTGGGGAACAAGACCCATTCCCCCTGGTGTGATGGGAGGGCAGCTCCAGAAGGACAGTTGTCAGGAAGGAGGCAGGGCGGGGCACGGGGCACGGCGCTCTCCCTCCTGGATCTAGGGAATTCAGAAGCCCGAGGCTCTGAGTACCTTTGGGCCTCGGCACGGAGAGCGAGATGGGGTTGTCCTCCTCGGGGGGCACTTAGGAAGCGAGAGGGGCATGTTGACCCACAGCTGCTTCAGCCATCAGCCATAAAGTGATGGAGAACTGTTGTTGCCCCGGCCCCGGTTGGCAGCATAGGGGCCCCTCATCACTGCCTGCTTGGCCTCTCTTCACCAGAACTTAATGTGAGCAGCTGGGATAGGATGGGGGTGGCGGGGCGGGGGGCGGGGGCTGAAGGCCATGTTCTGCATCAACCGCCATTATCCAGATAAAACATCTCAAACGACAACGTCAACACGTCAACCAGCTGTGCGTCTGCACCAAGCCCCCCATTTGTGGGTCTGGAAACAATCGTGTGGCCCACCAAACCGTGCCCTTCCAGCCCAGATGTTGGGTGTGACAGAGACCCAGCCAGAGACAGAGAGCGAGGGGGAGAAGAACAGAAGGGCGAGGGGAGGGAGGGAGGTGATGTTTGCCAAATGATTAAAAAATTAAAGGGATTTCTATGCAGAGAAAATATTTAGCTTGGCATTGTCTTCTCAACCAAACGTTGGCTTCCAAGAGAAAACACTGGCACTGGCAGTGAACGTTCGCTAAATGAAAACAATTGTCGCCTTCCCAGCAGCCATAGAAAATGCCTTTGTTTGGGCTGGTGGTGCCTGGGCCAAAAACAGCATCTCCAGAAGCTGCCCCCAATTTCTGAGAGGCTTTGGGGAGAGGACGACTCGCCAGAAGTCCATTGTCCCAGTAGGACCTGCTAGTCTCCCAGGTGAGGCTGTGCAGAATGGCTGCGTCTCTCTCCAGGGTCAGGGTGGGGGCTGAGAGGAGGCAGGTGAGAGGCAGGAGGGAGGGAGGAGGAGGGGGGAAGGGCGAAGAGAGAGGCAGACGGTTGCAGCTGTGGGGAAAGTGCTTGAACGGGAGAAGAGAAGACCGTGGAGGAGCTCAATGGAATCTGACAACAATGGCGTCCTCAGGGTGGTAGTGACCTTCCAGCTCTGTGTTGTGGAGGAGGCCTTTTGATAGTCACAACAGAGAAGGCTTTAGGTGCTTTGTCTTGCTGAATCCTCATCCACAAACAAGGTACTCGGCAGAATCTGGATTTTGACAGGAGGAGCAAACTGAGGCCCAGAGAAGGGGAGCACTTTGCCCAAATCCCAGACCTTAGGGAGCAGGACGGGAAACCAGAGGCCAAGGACTTACCCACGAGGCAAAGAACCAATGGCCTCGGAGTCTCTGGAGTGGGGCTTGGGAATCTGTGCGGCTGACCCAGCCCTGGGGACCCAGCCTTCCTCCTGCTGTGCTCTGTGCCTCCTGGTCTCCCACACTCCTGGGGATTCTCTTCCTTCTCTCCCCACTCCCAGGGAGGTTTCGTTAGAGGGTTCCATGACTTAACTATTTTATTTTATTTATTTTTAGAGAGAGAGAAAAAGAGGAGCAGAGAGAGAGAGAATCCCAAGCAGTCTCCACACTCAGCACAGAACCCACCACAGGGCTCGATCCCACGACCCTGAGATCGTGACCTGAGCTGAAATCGGGAGTCAGAGGCTCTACCGACCTAGCCACCCAGGCGCCCCAAGGGTTCCATGAAGACCACTGAGCTGGACCAAACCATCTGAGAGAGAGGGCAGGGAGGTCCCAGGAGATCCCGGGGCATGGGGTCACTGTCTTTGCCCGGACACCAGGCCCGTGCAGAGACCACGCTGCCCTCCCTGGGGCTGATGACAGCTGCAGAGGCAGTGCTGTCATAACAAGCACCCTGAGGCCAATTGTACCCTTGTCACCAGCCCTGACACCCCCCAGTCAATTTTCACCCAAGTGCCTGGGGCGGTCCTCAAGGGGGGATGGGCCACTGTCTCTAGATGGCCCCCTCTGAAAATGGGCCTGTCACTGTGTACCCATCTTGGTCATACCCAGTCATCGTGGGGCAGACCAGCAGCTGACACCCTATGATTCTTTGAGCATTCATTCATTCATTCATTCATTCATTCAACATTGCCTATGGTCCCTGTAGTGGGCACTGAGAAATCCAGATGCCTGGGAAACGACCTCTGCCTCCCTGAAGCCCCAAGGCCCACCGGGGTGTGACCAACAAAGGGACGCCGAGTACTCTGGAAGCAGGACTCTCCCCTATACCCGCCACCATCCCCCCCCCCCCACCGGACTTACCCCTTCAACTGCCCACTGACCATTGGTTTGGACATCCCACAGCCATCTTGCTTTGACATGTCCGAAATGGAATTCCTGCTCTTGCTCAGACCTGTCCTGCACGGTCTTGTCATCTCACTGCAGGACAGCACCCTCCCTCCAGGGGCTCAGGACAAAAAGCCAGTGGCTTTGTTGACCCTCTCTTAACACCTCACGTCACAACCACCCTCTCAGCGCCACCTCCTTGGGTCCAGAACTCAACCACTCACCGCTCCCACTGCCACGAGCCTGGCCCCGGTCACCCCTGATCCCTGCCAGGTGTCACTTTAGCCTCCTTACCTGTCCCCTTGGCCCTGGTTCTTGTGTTACCTCCTCCTCTCCCCAGTGCCTCTCTGTCCAGCTAATGCTACTGCAGGGGGTGAACTTCGCCCTGGCTGTTCCCTCTGCCTGGAAGGCTCCTCCCCCACCCCCCACAAGATCCCCAGAGCTCACCCTCTCACCGCCTTCAGCTGTTACTCAGGGGTGCCTGGGTGGCTCCGTCCGTTAAGTATCTGACTCTTGATCTCGGCACAGGTCATGATCTCATGGTTCGAGAGTTTGAGCCCCGCATCGGGCTCTGAGCTAATGGCACGGAGCCTGCTTGGGGTCTCCTTCTCTCCCTCTCTCTCTGCCCCTCCTCTCTTCTCTCTCTCCTTCTCTCCAAATAAATAAAGCTTAAAAAACAAAGATCGTTACACTCAAATGTCACCTTCGCAACAGGGCATCCCTGGCCTCCCTGATCGAAAGGGCAGCCTACTCCCTACCCTTAAGCCCCGATATCCTCTCCCCAGCCACAGCCCTTGCCGTCCCCATACACCACCCTAGGTCGTTTTCACATTTATCTTGTCACCGTCCGCCTCCCTGCCTGCCCTGCTCCCACCAAGAAGACGAGTGTGGCAAGGGCAAGGCTGTTTGCTCCTTTTTCTCGCCGCTGTGTTCTCAGCACGGGGGACAGCGCCTGGCCCTCAGCACACGCATCTGAGCGAATGAACAATGAACACAGAGAAGAGGGGCCGGTGATGTGGCTGGGGCAGGGATGTGGGGGGAGGGGGGCTCTGATTTGGGAGCCTGCAGATCTTTGACAGGAAGTACCCCCCCACACACACCACACCGGTCGTGGGCACAAAGGTGCAGCGAGGGAGATCAGGAAGTCACCGAGAGCCAGGGGCAAGGACAGCTGCTCCTGTATCCGCTCTTTGCTGAATGTCCAGTAGCCCTCCCTGTGCTGCCGTCTGGGGGTACAGGGCCGGCCCCTGGTCTCACGGGGTCCCCTCTTTCCATGGTTCTGCTTTCCGAGCATCCCCTCGAGGCTGAGCTCAGAGAGATCCCCAGAGGAAGTGATGGGGTGATGGTAGGAGGGAGGGGACCGTGGAAAAGGGGGAGGGTGGGGCCTGGGGACGTCCTGAGGACACTGGGAGAGCTGGACCAAGGTCCCAAAGGGACCTCCAGGGGCGGTTCCATACTTTTTTTGTCCCTCGGAGTGTATTAGTCATACACTGTTATTCATAACACACTCTGTTTCATGACCACCCTTTTTTTTTTTTTTTTACTGATTTTTAATTCTTTTTTTCACTTGTAATGTAACAAACAACCGGGACCCTACGCTCCAAGCACAGATTAGAACGTCCTCTACCTGTTCCCTGATCCTATCCTCCCGCCCCCCCCCCCCCAGCTTGCTTCTCTTTTCTTCTCCCTCTTCTCCTCCCTCCCTGCACTCCTTCCCTCCTCTCCTGACTTTCTTTGCTCTCTCTCTGTCTCTCTCTCCCTCTCTCCTCCCTTCCTCCTTCCTCAGTTTTAGCCCAGGATACGTGCCTAAGCGATTCATCATCTCCTCTGCCTTCTTTCGGAGCCTCATCAACCAGGCCTCGGACGGTATGAAGTCTTCTGAGACCCTGGTTTTACCCTCCGTCAGCCACCGGAATTGACCCAGGCTGCTGTGTGTAGCCCCGGGCCCATCATTTGCCGCTGTTCCCCATCATTCCACAGCGTGAGCTTTGCCCTATGTGTTTAACCTCGCTTCCGGAATGGGACACTTGGGTTCTTTCTGGCTTTCCGTGTCTTTACGTTTTCTTTTATGAACGCCGCTGCCTTGAGCCTTCCTCGGTGTCTCCTGGGGCACAGGGGCAAGGGCTTCTGCGCACATATACCGTGGGGCGGAATTGGTGGGGCAGAGGATGTTTGAATCGTTTGATGTGACAAGACAATGTCAGATTGTTTTCCAGGGTCGTCGTGTCAACGTATACCTCTAGGGGCACCTGGGTGGCTCAGTCGGTTAAGCGTCCGACTTCAGCTCAGGTCATGATCTCACAGTTTGTGGGTTCGGGCCCCACGTTGGGCTCCGTGCTGACAGCTCAGAGCCTGGAGCCTGCTTCCCATTCTGTGTCTCCCTCTCTCTCTACCCCTCCCTCACTCACACTCTGTCTCTCAAAAATGAATGGACGTTAAAAAGAAATTAAAAACAAAACAAAACAACTTGCCCTTCTAGAAACATTTGAAGCCGCATCGTGGCATCGTCAGGCTTCTTGGTTTTTACTGACTGAATGGGCGTGAATGGGAGCGCGCTGTGGCCTTCCCCAGATTCTCCACAGTCCCTTCTGCCTTTTTGGTTCTGACCTCGGGTGGAGTCCAACTTTGTTTTTCTAATGTCTAAACAAGAGCTGCCACACTCAGCCCTCAATCCTTAACCCAAATGGGCCCAGGCCCCCAGAACCCTGGTGCAGGCTGCCTTGAAAAGCCTCCCAAAGTTTATTTATTTATTATCAGAGAGAGAAAAAGTGTGCACGTGCATGTGGGGGAGGGGCGAAAAGAGAATCCCAAGCAGGATCTGCAGTCAGTGAAGAGCCCCATGCGGGGCTCGATCCCACCAACCATGAGATCATGATGTAAGCTGAAATCGAGAGTCAGACTCTCAACGGACTGAGCCACCCAGGCGCCCCAAGACCCCTCCACTTCTGACCCCAAGGCCTTTCCTTCTCTCCCCCTCTCCTAAAGCCATTCGACGAGCTCCCCCGAGTCACTGCCACACCCTTCAATCCAAAGCAATACCATCAGGAAAATGGGCCAAAGCGTAATGGGACCATCTAAACAGCATCGCTTGCGGAAAGATCTCTTTTGCTCCATGATGTGGGTTTTCTGCATCTGTTCCCTCGTCTGCCCAGCCTTCCTCAGCCCCTTCTGCTCACTTCATCACCGAGCTCCTGACCCGGCCTGACCAGGCATGGCGGAGGCAGGGAAGGAACCCCACTCATGCCAGGGGCGTGCCGAGCCTTGTCTAACGTGCCTGCCCGACCTCTCCGCCAGCCTCTCTGGATGCTTCTGCCCCTGCCTCTGCCCTCCCTTCCCTCGCGGGGCCACCCCAAACGCTCTGGAGCTGCCCAGCTAGAGGCAGAAGCCAGGCCTCCTCACCCCCAGGTGCTCTCCCTGGACACTGGCCCAGGCCCTCCAAAAACAGGCAAGCCCTGCCTCCATTTTGCTGCCACCGCCCCAAAGGGAGCCTTCAGTGGTCCCACCTGCGCTTTTGTTTTTATTCCCCCCACCCCCAGTCCTCTTCAGCCATCGTCAGCACACACGCGGCCTCGCTCAGCTGGTCAGAGCACAGAGGCCTCCGTCACTGTCTGCAGAGGTAGCTGGCACCAGCCACGGGCACAGGCGCGTCTGCTGGGTTGGTGCTGAAGGCTCATTAGTCAGGCTGCTAGAAACATCTCCGAGTCCGTTTCCACCTTTGGCTTCTCTCCTTGTTCCCGCCCCCCCCGTCAAGTCCAGGATTCTTCCTCCAAACTCTCCGGATCACGAGGAAATCAGAGCATTCCAACGTGGGGCTCAAGTTCACTGTTCGGGTTCAGGTGTCTGCTCTTTGTGCAGACATTTAAACTCCGGCCTGATCGCTCTCTTGAACTCTCCCACGAGTGCCGAGAACTGGCGCGTAGCAGGTGCCCAGGAAATGTTTGCCGAATGAACGAACTGCTTTCCTTCCCTTTCCCTAGAACGCGGTCCCTAAGGGGCTCCTCCTAAACTGCTCCATATGTTTTGGCCACACCTTGCACCTTCCCCTCCGATCAACCCGCACCGGAGCCTCCGGCTGTCTCCCTCAGCTGCTCGGGGTTCTCGTTCTCCCCAGCCCGGCCCGAGCTACGGGGACCCCGGAGCCTGTGGGTCGGATGAGGCCGGGTGCTCCGTGGTTGTGAGTGTGGCTTTGCCGCGGAAGTAAGGATGGGCACCGCTTCGCTGGCCCGCCTTCCTCCTGTCCCGTCGCTCTGGCTCTAAACTGACCTAATTGCTCAGTCTCCTTGCCGAGTGGCTGAGTCGGGGGAATTCATGTTTGGAGTCTCCTGCTCACTGTGTGGGCCCCCGGGGAGGGAGGTGGTGGCACAGGGGGCTGTAACAGAGGCTCCTGCGCAGCTCAGAGCTGCCCCTATGGAGCCCCTTCTGGCCGGGGGCAGGTGTGGGCCGTCCCTCCCCTGGATCTGCAGGTCGCAGCCGCTGGAGCTCCTCTTTGCCCCCTGATGAGGCCCATTAGCTTGAGACTCAGTGTGGCCAGTCTCCCTGCGGGTGCTGCGCGTTACCGGGCTCCTCCAGCCCTCCTCCTGAGAACAGATCTAACTCCACTGCCCTCCGAAAGTCACCCCTGGTCCCCACCTCCACTTCCCCCCACTTCCCAGGCCAGGGGGCTTCTTGAGACCAGTGATTCCTATTGTCGCGCAACGGACCTTTGCCAGCCCAGCGTTCCCAAGGCCTCCGGGCAGGTGGCTGGACCTGCTTCCCCTCCCCCCAACCCACTGTGGCGGTTAGGGCCTGAGCCCGGGTCCTGCCAATCGATGCAGACAGGTTTTCGCAGCATCCCCTCTGCCATCTGTGTTCCAGAACGGCCGGCCGCTCCCTCCGGCACCCAGCGCTGCCCCTTTCCTTTGGGTTCCTCCAAGTGCTCCAACACGCGGCATTTGTGCGCCCCCGACTTTAGTGAAGTTTGGGAGGTGGGGGTGGAGAGGTTTGCACGTCGGCCAGTGCAGTGCACAAACCGGAAGTCTGCCCTTACAAGTCAGGGAGACAGCACATTCCTCCTGGGAGCCCACAGTGTGGCTGGGTCTCACTCCCCGTCCCGGTCCCTGCTCTCGGCTCCTGGCTTTCCTCTCTCCTAACTGCTCTGAAACTCCAAATTCTTCTACTCGGTTTTAGAAAGCAACTCATCTCTTTTCCTCTTCTTCCTTCTCTTTCCGGCTGCTTCTGACCACGTCCTGAGATGGGGAGGAAGGCAGTGGATTTCACCTTTCACTCCCCACATCCAGACATCATTAAGGGACTTTCCTCAACAAAAGCACTTGTTTCCCAGAGAGGAATTCTGCGTCTGTTGTCTTTTAGGCTTATTTATTTATTTTGGGAGAGAGAGAGAGAATGAGAGAGAGCAAGTGAGGGAGAAGCAGAGAGAGAGAGAGATGAAGAGAGAATCCCGAGCAGGCTCCAAGCTGCCAGAGCAGAACCGAACTCAGGGCTCAAACCCACAAACCGCGAGATCATGATCTGAGCCAAAACCAAGAGTCGGACGCTTAACTGACTGAGCCACCCGGGTACCCCTGCACCTGGTTTTAAAATTAAGTTGCTGTCTTTTTTTTAAAGTAGCCTCCATGCCCAGCATGGAGGCCATTGCAGGGCTTGAACTCACAACCCTGAGATCAAGAACCTGAACTGAGATCAAGAGTCAGACCCTTAACCAACAGAGCCAGATTTCTAAAATCTACACACCCTGATATGTTTATTGCACTCATCCGCCAGTATCTGACAAGCTCTGAGGGAACACCTGGGGATGGGGGGATGGCCAGGACTCGGTCCCTGTCCTTATGAGCACCCCCCATGGGGCAGGAGGATGTGGTGACACAGTGCGACCAAGGGGCGGTGGTTTTGCCAGGAACCACAGGGACAGAGAGGAGGAAAACATCCGGGGCTGCTTGGGTTGATCAGGGCAGGTTCCCTTCAGGATGCCACAGCTCAGAGGGGTCTGGGTAAGTCAGAAGAAATTTACTGAAGGAACACGTGAAGAAAGGACATTCCAAGAGGAGAAAATAGCACGCGCAAAGGTACCGCTCTTAAGACCAGACTGGGTTTGCAGAACTTCCGGTGGTTCCGTGTGGCTGGACTATAGAGTAGTGGGGGAGAGGCTAGAAGCGAGGTTGGGGAGGGCAGGGCAGTAAGAGGGGTCAGGTCAGAGAGGGGCCTCGAAAGTCCAGCCAGGAAATTGGGAGTCCATTATCTCATTTGTCTTCAAATCTTTTTTTCTTTTTTAACGTTTGTTTATTTTTGAGAGAGAGAGAGAAGGAGGGGCAGAAAGAGGGAGACAGAGGATCCGAAGCAGGCTCCACGCAAGGAGCTCAGAGTGTGATGCGGGGCTCGAACTCACAAACTGTGAGACCATGACCTGAACCCGCACCGAGATTCAGCAGCTTAACTGGCTGAACCACCCAGGTGCTCCTGTCTTCAAATCTTGTAAGTGAGGCGGGGGCCAAGGTATCAGATGACAAAGTCCATTTCACAGATGACAAAACTGAGACTCAGAACACAAGTGACTGTCTGTCTGGGCTGTTCAGCTGACACTGAGCTCCTCCTGCTCCCAGACAAGCCTCACTTGATTTTGCTAAAGTTTATTTTAGACGTTAGCCACTTCTCTGAACTTTGAACTTGAGAGTTGAACTTTGCCCAGTTCTCCCAGCCCCCTCAGCTGGGCCTCAAGTCCCCAGAGAGCATGGCCCCCAGGCCCTGCCTTATTCACACCCAGCAGGGGAGAAGGATATCCGGACCCCCAGGAAACCAACCCGCCCTCCCCTCCCACCACCAACTGCAAAAAGAAAGCCTCCAGTCCCCAGGGAACTTTAGCTGACCTCTGTGGCCAACAGGCCACTTGTCTGACCTGCAAAGAAAGGCCAAGGAAAATGGATTAAGGAGCCAAGCGCCCTCTGGAAGGAGAGAACACCATCCGCATACAGCTCAGGGAGAAAAGCTGCTGTGGGCAGGGCTTGACAATGTCAAAGACTCTAAGACCTCCATCCTCCTCCCCTCGTCCTCACCGTCCAGAATCCTTCCAAAGCTGTGCAGAAATGGAGGCGGCCGCGGATTATGCCCCCAGGTGTTCACAGAACCCAAGGAGGGATCGGCTCCTTAATGGCCATTGACTTTCATGGTCCGGGGCCTGGGAATCACCGTGTGTTCTGATGCTCTGGACCACGTGCTATTTCCTTCCATGCACGGGGGTGCGTGTCACACGTGGGGGATGATTGTGGACAGACGTGTGTGGTACGGTGCACGCTCATCTCGTGTCTGTATGCGTACGGAAAAATAAGTATTTGTATGTGCTCCACGGCCATCTCTGTGCTCGGTGACTTCGGGTTCGTTCTCCTGTTCGTTTGTGCGTATCTCTACGTGCTCTGCACATATACACAGGTGCATGTGTGTGCAAGTGTGTGTGTATGTGTGTGTGCTCCTCCCCACTCGTATATGTGTTTGCGTGAGCGCCCCAGGCACCCGTCTATGGGTGCGCGGTGCATGTGCTTGGGGCGCACACTCACCTGTGCGTAGATTTCTACGTATACTCCTATGGATGTGTAGTCTGTGTTCATGTGAATGCTGATTCCATATTTTGACTCCTTGAATGTTGGGAACTCTTTTCTCCCTCAAGGCCTCCGCACGCGTGCTTCCTCTGCTACTTACCTTCCCGTTCAACTTAAAGAACATATTCCCTGCTGTTTTTTTCTCACAGTGTTCTACTCCTTTCCTTCAATGCACTTACGTGTATTTGTTACTGTACATTTATTTTTGTGTTAACGTGCCTCTTCCTTGTCTCCAGGAGGGTATGGAGCATCTCTTTGAAACCCTGCTCTTCTCTGGGCCTTGAATGGTGTCTGGTTTATTCAGGTTTTCGACAAGAATTAAGTGACTGTGTGATTCTATGCTGTGTGTGTGTGTGTGTGTGTGTGTGTGTGTGTGGCGGGGGGTATTTGCCATGAACTTCTAAGTAGGGGGGCATGTCTTTCTGGATGCCGACACTGATCCTGTGTGCACAGATCTGTGCGGATGGTAGAGATCTGTACATGTACGTGTGTCTGCACGTATGAAGAAATGGCAGGATGTTTGTTTCTTCCACTTATCTCTGCCCTAGCTGGGGTCTCTTAGGTCCCCAACAGACACCAGGGAAGGAAAGTCGGGGTATCCAGAATGGCTGGGGAACGGGACACCGTCCTGAAGGCGAGCTGAGCAAACTCCCCCCAAGGGGTGCCCTGTCTGGCTGCAGGTCTGAACAGACCCTGGCCGTGGAGCCCAGGGAAAGGACGGGGCACACAGGCGAGGAGCTGACGCCACTGTGACTTTCTCACAAATGGTTGTTCGGCACCTTTTGTGAGACCTCCTCTGGGCCATGCCCGAGCTGGGTGCTGAGGTGGGGCCCCAGGGAGGTGCTCCCATGAGCCGCACACCAAGGACTTGCCTAATCAGGGCAGCACTGCTCAGTCTTCCCACGGCTAGTTTATCTGCCCTCTGCACTGCCCTGAGTCCCCCCGGGGGCAGAGACCAGGTCTGTCTTGATGAATACCAGCCAAATAATCGAGTGAATAAAGGGGTGCCCAGTCCCTCCCCCCTACGTCCATTCCATTCGTCTACAGCCTTGAAGCTTGTAAAGAACCGCATCACCCACTCTCCCGGTGCCTCCTCCCTGGTGAGAGGCCCCTCACGAGTCTCTTTCATCACTTATGAAAGTGGAGAGAGGATACAAACACAACAAAACAAAACTAGGGAGGAAAGGTGGCTAATAGAACAACATGCGGCAGGAATAGAATGCTATAAAAGTAAACACGGGCAAAAGGCAGCAGACACAAAGTCTGTTAATAAACGTACTTGGGGAAAACAGCTAACGTGGTTTGAAGAAACTGCTAATAGCCCGGCCCAAGTGCCAGCCGAATGAATCCTTTTACTGGAACGGCTGGAGCCAGCGTCTGGTCTCAGCCTCTGGTCTCAGGAGGGTGGAATCCCATCGGGGAGGCTGCCCTGGCCAGTCCGCCGCTCGAGGTTGCAGTTTCCTTCCCAGCAAAATGCAGACGATGTGAGACCCACATGCAGGTTTGAAGATGAAATGATAGGACCCTGGCAGGTATTAGGTGCTCAGCCCACGTCAGTTTCTTCTTTACTTACACACAGACTCCACCACACGTAGTTTCCGGTGTGTGTTCTTATGGCTGGGATTTAGCAGACCCAGGTTAATACCCTGAGCTCACATTTATTGGTTTATTGGGTACAGACACTGGGCTGGGCTCTTTACATGTGATCTCATTTAATGTACAGAACAAATCTATTATTATTCCCATTTAATCGCTGACGAAACTGAGTCTTGGGAGGGGTGAAGCCTCAGCTTAGCTCAAGGTCGCACGAGCTAGTCAAGGAAAGAGGCTAGTTCTGGGGGACCTTTGCCAGAGCCTGTGTTTCTCATCCGTGTGCTTTACAGCAAATTTGCTTAGCAATGCCCCTTTTCTCCGAGGCTCAGATTCCCGTTCTGTAAAACAAAAGGGTTAGATTACAGCATGGGTTTTCAGAATTTTCTAGCAGCTGAACACTTTTATTCAAATAAAAAAAATGTATGAAATAAATCAAAAGGGAGCTGCCCTGATTGAGGCAACAGAGCCCAGAGCCTTTCCCTCCGCCACCCCAAGGCAGCCCGAGGCACCTCTGGGACCTGGGGGGACAGACATTTAAACATGCTGGAATAGATGATCTCTATGGACCAGGTCCTGTCCTGGAGGGTGAGGAGATCAGGGAAAGTGGCCCTGGAAACAGGAAGAGAGAAGGCGAGACCGCTACCTGCCACCCCCCTCCAATTTATAAAAGTCGAAATCAACTTAAGCACTAAGATAACAAGAAAAAAAACTGACGTGGAAAGCACCGGAAAGGCCCCTGAGCAGAGAGAAGCTCCAAGCGGGGGACGTGGCCTGGGGGTGTGGGCCGGAAGTCCAGCTCCCGCCCCCTGAAGGAGGGGCTCCCCGCCTCTCTCAGCACTGGGAGCCCCATGCCCGATTGGAGAGCCTTTGTTTGAAGTCCTGATTTATGCAGCTTCTTGCTGCAAACTATGCATTAAGTTGCCAGCCAAGATTCAAAATTGTAAAATAATTGTGGTGGCGAAATTATTCACAAATCCATCCAGGACGGGTGCTTCGGGAAGGCGGTCAGATTTACATTGAGCACATGGTGACATAATTCAGGCTAAACAGATAAGCTTGTTCTGCTCCTGACAGAAGCAATTCCCAGGAGACTGCGGGGTAATGCCAGGCCAATTACACGCCGGGCCCGGGGAAGGGCAAGCCCATCGCCACTGAGGGTGACACGCAGTGACAAGGGGGCAGGTCACGCCCGAAGGGGAGTGTCTTCATGAGACCTGAGCAAGCATAGGAGGCCAAGGGACGTGGCGTCCTTGTCGTGGGGCGGAGCCCATGCGGGCAGGGATGGGGGTGCCCAGGAGAGGACCAGGGTGAGGTCTAGCTTTAAGCCAGCCAGTGAATCAGCCGGCCAGCTCGTTAACCAGATCATATCAGGTTCCAGGAGGAGGCAACGGCGTCCTTCAAATGACGAGATGGGCTCTGCCCCTTTGGCGGGGGTGGGGGGGGTACATCTATTTGCACTGGATCAAGTTCCAGGTGCCAGGTGCACCACTATGACGGCTTTGTCGGTATCTCTCCCCCCAGTGCACTTGAATACTTTTTCTTCTTTTTTTTTTGCCAGTGTAAGTTGCTTTCCATGGCTCTTTACCAAGGAGACAGGTGTTTTTTTATATTCCCCACAACGGTTTTTTCACTCTTATCAAATAAAGCTGGTCGTGATAATAGCTAACGTTTGTTGAATGCCGCGCTAAGAATTTTATAAACATTATTTCACTTTAACCCTCGAAAGCAGTGATTTTCAAACTTACGCAGGAATCTAAATCACCTGTGTGGCTTTCTAAACCACCGACAACTGCTCTCCACCCCCAGCGTTTCTGATTCAGAAGGTCCAGGGTCCAGACTGAGAATGTGCGCTTCATTTTTTTGTTAAGTATTTTTTTAAGTTTATTTATTTATTTTTGAGAGAGAGAAAGAGAGAGAGAGCACAGGCGAAGGAGGGGCAGAGAGAAAGAAGTAGATACAGAATCCGAAGCAGGCTCCAGGCTGTCAGTGCAGAGCCTGACGCGGGGCTCGAACTCACGAACCGTGAGATCATGACCTGAGCCGAAGTCGGATGCTTAACCGTCTGAGCTGCCCAGGCGCCCGGAGAATATGCGTTTCTAACCAGGTCCCACATGATCCTGACCTTGCTGGTCTAAAGACTACTCTTTGAGAACACTAAAGACAAAACAGATACAGAGAAGCTTAAGAGGCAGACATATGCTTGTCCTGCAGCCGGATATCGCCCGGGTTCAGATGCTACACTCCTCCACTTCCTGGCTGTGTGACCTCAGGCAAGTTGCTTAACCTTTCTGTGCTTCAGTTTTCCCATCTGTAAAATGGGTATAATAATAGGAACTCCTTCCTAGGGAGGGGGCCGCGGGGAGGGCAGGGACTCCAGAAACAGCACGGCTGAGGCAGGAGGCTCAGGCTTGACATCACACCTAGCCGTGTGATGCGGGACCCTGTCTCCCCTCTGGCCCGAGTTCTCTCTCCTCAGAAAGATACACCTGCGTTTGGGAAGCTTATGTTCTAGGCAGTGGACTTTTCCACTCCACTGATGGAGACAGATCACAAAGGATTCTGAATGCCAGGGAATTAGGGCTTCGACCCAAACATCAATGCGGCTCAAACTTCTCTGCTCTAGGATCCCTACTAGACAGGAGCGTTGCTCAGAGCCAGAGCAGTTTCTCAGAAACTGCGCTTTAATCCTAAAAACGCACACGTGTTTTGTATTCTACTCCCTAATATTGCCATGTTTGTTTGCACATAAAGATAATAACATTTTTTTTTTTCTGAATCTTCTAATAAAACAGGCATCCGGGAGCCATGTATCATGTTTGCCTGGGGCTTCGGATCTTCTTTGGTACGTGTCTGAATACATCTGGGGAGGGTTCAGCCCGTAGGAGAAGGAGCGAAGGCCCAGGTTCCTGGCAGGGGGCGGGGGGGGGGGGGCAGCCAGGCTGTGTCCTCCCAGGGTGGTTTCCTCAGCCCCAGCTCCTTGAAGGGTGGCGTCAACCCACTGTCCAGGCTGCTGTCCCTCCCACACAGGGGAGATGCCACCAGCCCCCGCTTGATTGTGGCTCCTGTTCCTGGAGAGATTTTACATCAAGTGCTTTTCATTCAGAATTGGAAGCTTTAATATGTTTTACAGGAAGCCCTTTTATGTGCCAATAAAAAACGAGCGATTATAGCAGACGATGAAAAGCAGCTAGCGCCTCGGAGCCACTGTGTGTTTAGAAAGAGTGGGTACGTTTCCCCCGAGAATGACACGATCTGGTCCTTTCTCCTTCGTTACGGAATCAGGCAGAGAGGAGCTCTTGTTAAAGAAACGCAGAGATTTCCACCATCACTGTCCCCACTGTGTGTGTGGTTGGAGGGCGGGGGCCCGGGGTGTGGGGAAGGGGAAGGAACACAGAACAAACAACCCTCTCTGGCTTTCCTAGTTTAATACGTTCTTTTTTCTTTGTGAAAGGGAGGGCCATAAGCCAAGGGCAGTAGCCATGACCACCAGGGGCAATTAACTCGCCCTTTTAATTACTAGTCCTTCTCCGAAGACTCCAAAACCCTCACCATTTCTAGAATGGACAAAAGCCAGGTTGGAAGAGACCTCAAAAGGCCATCCCCTCCCCCAGGAGCACAAGCGGGAATCTCTCATGTGCTTAAGGAGAACAGGTAGAGTCCTTGCACCGTCCCTAGAAGGCCATCAAGGGGGCGAATCCCCTTACCCCCGCCCCCTGTCCTGAGAACCGGAAACGAGGGAGGATCCCAGGGTTTACTTGTGAATCCAGGGTCGCGATGCACATGGAGCTGTGGTGTCCACACCCCAATGCTGAGCCATTCGGGCAGCTAGGAGGCACGGCCACGGCCAGGAGCGGTGCAGGGCTGGAGACCCCGAGCTGCCCTAGAAAGTGTGCACCCCTCCTCCCCGTGCCTGGTTAGCCTGTCTCGGTGTGAAGTGTCAGGCAAGGATGGACATTAGATTTCACGGGGTATAAGCTACGGTGTCAGCCCTAACCTTGAACGTGTAGTGCCTGCACGGATCGAAATCCAGAATAGGCATCGATTAGGGGGGACTACTGGACCAGGTGTAGACCTGCTGAGCTTTAATTCTAGATTCTCCAGTCACTACCACATGGCCTTAGGCCAGGGGGTTCACCCTGGGGTGGTCTCACCGCACCCCAGGAGACGTTGGCAATGTCTGGAGCCATTTTTGTTGTCACGACTGAGGGGGTGGCGGTGATCTTGGCATCCAGTGGGCAGAGGCCACGGATGCCGCTTAAACATCCTACAACACACAGAATAGCTCCCCCAACAAAGGATTATTAGCCCCAACTGTCAGCAGTGATGAGGTTGAGAAACCCTGCCTTAGCCAAATTACTGGACATTTCTGGGCCTCGGTTTTCCCATCTCTAAAATGGGGGTGGCACTGACAGTACCCTCCTCACAGGGCTGTTGTAAGAATTAAAGGAGCTAATGTGTACGAAGTGCTTAGAACGGTGCCTGGCACAGAATAAGCACTCCAGGCATGTGCTCCTAATGCTATGATTGTCCCCCGGGGCAGTAGAAGGAGGCAGGGCTAAGGGGAGACCCAGCAGAGTCTGCAAGAACAGAGGTCCAAGGGCAGAAACGAGGGGAGAATTCAGTGCCCAAGGTTGAGAGTTCAGAGCTGGGGAAACAGGACAGAAAGGAAATGGGTTGGGGGGGCGGGGGTGGTCCTGAGCAGCTTCTTCAAATCCCAGCTGGTATTTGAGGGTTCGCTTCAGGAGGCTGGACAGCCGGGGAGCAGGTGAGCGGGAGTCCATGGCTGCCATGGTCTGTGCTCACCCTCCTCCTTTCCCGCCTGCCCCATGGCCACCCCCACCTGCTCCCCGACGGCTGCTGTGCGCACACAGTGGGCTTTAGCCTCTCGCACTAGGCAGAGAATGGGGCTTGAAGCGGCCCAAGCTCTGAGTTCCGGGGGGCAGAGGAGTTCTGTTGGGTTCTACAACGGTTTGAGTTGTGCCCCCGCGATGTACGTCCACCTGGAATCTCTGGTTGTGACCTTCTTTGGAATGAGGGTCTTTGCAGAAGTGATTAAGGTAATGACCTCAAAATGAGATTATCATCCTAGATCATGGTGGCCCCTAAAACCAACGAGTGCCCTTATGAGAGATGGAAAAGGAGAAGACGAAGGGAAGCAGGGAGGTGGGGGAAGCAGACCAGAGATGAAATGATGCATCGACAAGCCAGGGAGCACCAAAGACTGCGGGCCATAACCAGATGCTAGGAGAAAGGCATGGAACAGATTCTCCCTCAGAGCTTCCGGAAGGATCCGACCTTGCCAACACCTTGATTTCGGACTTCTGGCCTCCAGAACTGTGGGAGAATAAATTTCTGCTGTTGCAAGCCAACCAGGTTTGACGTCATTTGTTATAGCAGCCCCAGGGAATGAATAATACAGTTCCCCAAACAAAAAGGCCTCAAGGCCAAGGCACCGTCAGGTCAGGCAGCTGGGCAGGGAGCTCAGAGGCTGGCCCAGGCCCAGGGTCACCTTGCGGGGCCTGGGACAAGGCTCTCAGCGTCTCGACCTCAGATAACTGCCCCGCAACAGGGACATTTTCTTCCCCAGATCGTAGAACTCTCCACTCTTGGCAAGATCTAAGTCTCCGGACCAGTTAACAAGGCCACTGGATGGTCGGGTTAAGGCCGCTGTGTGGGAAGAAAAGGAGAGAGAGAAAGAGAAAAAAAAAAAAAAACAACCCCAAAAAACAAAAAACCAAACAAACAAAAAAAAAAAACCCCAAAGCACAACCGAAGCTTTATTAATTGTCTGAGCTATTTAGCAGTAGGAGTTGAAAGGAAAGTAGTTAGCTGTGGAAGGGAGAAATGGAAAACTCTGGTCTTTCATTAATCTCGCTGCCCTCCGTGTCAAACGCCCATTGTCAGGGCGGGCACAAAGGCTGCCACAGTTTTCGGCAGAAAAGCTAAGGGCCGAGCAAACGGGAATGTTCGGGCCCGAGAGAGAACGGTTCAATATGGAAAGTGTTTTCTCCGCAGCCAGAGGTGCCCAATTCCAGTCCTTTTCAATTTGTATACTTTTCTCCAGTGACTCCTTGAGGGTAATTACAGTTCTTTTCACAAATGAAGTATGGAAGATACGAGAGAGAGCGCCGAGGCTGTCAATAGCCCTGCAGGAATGCGCGGTCTGTCTCCGGGAGACAGAAAGCATCGATCCTCCTTCCTGTGGGACTTGGAGCGTGAAAGGGAGGCTGGGGTGGACTCGCCTTCACCTCCAAAGGGCCGGCTGGCTGGGGACAGGAGGTTCTGAACCCCAGGGAGGCACCCGATGGAAGAGATTGCTCCCCACTCCCCAGGCAAGAGGTTGAAGACCCGAGGGCTTTGCAGTGTTTGTGTTTTCCTTCCTGGGATGGACGATCCAAGAGCTCCAGCCACAGTCAGCATGAGGCGCTCTGGTGGCCCGGGACACCAGTGACAGAGAGGACCAGAAAGCACCTGCTGGCAGACAGGTACACGGTACACAGCCGGAGACAGGCACCACCGAGGAGGTGGGATCAGACAGACGTCCTCCGGCTGGACCAACGGGCTGAGGTTTACAAGCTAAAGCGGCACAAGCGTAAATGTGCAATTTGCCCTTGGGTCCTAAACCCAACTGCCGCCTTAAGGACGCACCCACTGCATACAGAGCTCTAGGGCTGTGAGTTGGACAGTAAGCTCAGGACCAGTCAGCTCTCTGCCGTGGGAGCGAGTAACGGCGCAGATGGGACACACCCAGGCCGGGGCACCACGGTTCCAGAAGGATATTGACAATTGAGGACACGAAAGGAAAAGCGTATGCAACACCCACTCTCACTGTCCCCGCGCACCCCCACTCCCACCATACTTGGCCCGCGGCCTCCTTGCAACCCCCATGTCTGAACTCGCCTCTTGTCCCCTCCATCAGCTGTCCCCGGAACCCCAGCACTGCTTCCTCCCCTGTCCTGAGTCGCCACTGCCATCCTATTGACCCCACTCTCCCAGCACCCTCCACCTCCTTGTCCTTTTTTCCATCCCATCCGGCAAAATGCCAAGTCTGGCTTAAGACCGTGACCCTTGTTTTTCTGCTTAGGGACTTGGGTTTCTGAAGAAAGCAAGACTGGAAAATATACTGGAGACTGGAACACGTCAAGCTCGGTGTCTCCACTCCCCCAGCAAGGGCCTTCCACACATCAGCTACGTCTCTAGTCCCCACTCCTGGCTTTTTAGTCCTTGTCCCCTCTGGACAACCCCCCTCACCCGCACGCCACACTCCTCACTCTCCGCATAAGACCTGACCTGGGTGGGAGAGAAAAAGGCCTTTTGGCGGGGGTGGGAAGTACTCCACCAACTTACTGCCCCTCTCTTTTTTTTAAACAGCTTAATGAGGTGTAATTTCCATGCCATAAAATTCCTCTGTGGACGTGTCCAATTTACTGATATTTGCTGTTTTGACAGACTTGTGCAGTCATCAGCCCGTTCTAATCTTTTAGTCATGTTCCATTCCTATCCCAAGCCCTCGGCATCCACGAATCTACGTTCTGTCTCTACAGGTTTGCCTTTTCTGGACATGTCGCGTAAATGGAGTCGCACAACGCGTAATCTTTTGTGTCTGACTTCTTTTTCGGGTTCGTCCATGTTGCAGCCTGCAACAGAAGCTGGTTCCCTTTTATTGCAAAATGCTCTCGCTTCGTATGGATAAAACACATTTTGTTTATTCACTCGGTGACGGACATTTGAGTTGTTTTTGCTCTTTGGCTGTGAGGAGTGATGCTGCTGTGAACGTTTGCATACACATCTTTGTGCGGATATATATTTTTATGCCTCTTGGGCAGATGCCTAGGAACTCGCCCCAACCTTACGAGCTGATCTGGATCCTTCTCTCCTTCCTCTCCAGTATCAGTGACTGAGCTGTCTCTCCTCCGATTACAGTAGAACTCTCCAGCTACGCTCTGCATTATCCCCTTTCCTGCTGCCTGATGGGTCTTGCTCTGTCTGTCCCCCCTTCTCTCTCACTGCCAGTATTCTCCTCCATAAAATGAGGATAACAGTAAGGTCCACCTCCTGGCGTTTTGTGAGGATTAAATGAGTTCAGTGGATAGATTCTGAGGTCCCTCGAGATCCCCATCTCCTCCTGTTCAGGCCTTCGTGAAATCCCCTGGCATGAGTAGAGGCGAGACCTGTGACTTACTCCTCTAACCAATGGCATATGGCAAAGGTGATGGGATGTCACTCCCGTAATTATGTCACATTACATAAGACTCTGTCTTAGAAGACTCGAGGTACAGACTTTCCTTGCTGGCTTCATGAAGTAATCAGGCACACTGGGGAACCCTGGGCATCCTCCAGAGACTGCAGGTGGCCTCTAGGACCTCAGAGGAGCCTCTAGCCAATGGCCACCAAGACTCCACAGCCCCAGCACTACAACCACAAGAAAATGAATTATGCTGACAATCTGAGGGAGTGTAGAAGTGAAGTCTGCCCCGGTTGAGCCTCCAGATGAGAATTCAACCCAGCTGCCACCTCGACTGTAAGCTTTGAGACCCAGAGCAGAGGACCCAACTCTGCCATATCAGGATTCCTGACCCACAGAAACTATAAGATGATAAATATGTGTTGTTGCAAGCTGCCGAGTTTGTGGCAATTTGTTCCATAGTAACAGAAAACAAATGCATACATAAAGAGCTTAGAGAAGAGCCTAGCACCACCAGCAGCCCCTGAGAGTGTTAGTGGATGCTCACGGCAGTACCAGATCAGCAATTTTCCCCTAGATTATAACCGAGCAAAGCCCATCTCAAGCAATCAACAGAAAACAAGTGAGCCTTTATTTTCCATCCCTGACAAATTCCTTCCAAGAGTTTTCCGTATTCATTTCTTGCCCTTCTATTCACTCTCATTTTGCTGCAATTTAATTCCTCCGCTTCCTCTACTCCACTGAAGCTGTTCTCCTCGAGGTCACCAATAATCTCTTAGTTACTAAATCTGCTGAATGATTTGTGTCCTTCCTGTACTTGACTTCCCTTCGGCCCTTGATGTTGGTGACTGAAGTGGCTTAGAGCCTTGTCCCAACAAGACCTTCGCTGAATCTGAACCTCTTTCGGGAGGACTCAAGAGTGATTAGATCCTGGCATGCTGGCTCCTGGAAACTTCCATTCATTCCTTCATTCATTCATCTTGATACACCCTTGCATACTTGTGGGTATTGCAGACGCAGCACTAAAGCACTCCACGATACGGACACAGTCCTTACTCTCAAAGAAGATTGCATTAGAGGCACAGGGGCTCAGATTAAAATAGGCCCAGAAGTAGATAGACTGTAAGATTTCATGTGTGTAAGTATTGTGATGACAACAAGGGAGGATGAAGTGACAGAGAATCCTACATAGAGAACCTATGTTAGAGCAAGCAGTCGGAGAAAGCTTCTCCAGGGAGGTGACATTTGAACTGGGGTTTGAATGAAGGAGCCAGCCATGGGGAGATTGGGGGGAAGAGCACTCTAGGCCAAGGGAGCAGCTAATGCAAAGACTCTAAAGCGGGCAGCATCTTGGGGTGGCTAAAGAACAGAAAGAAGGCCAGTGTGGCTGCTGCAGAGCTGAGCGAACCGCTGAGTGGTGGGAGATGAGGCCAGAGACACTAGCGGGCTCAGCCCCACCCTCCCCCCGCCCCCGGGCCCAGTCTGGACTTTAGTCCAAGTGCAACGGCGAATGAACAGAGATTTAAAGCAGGGGAGTCGATGATGTGGTTCTTGTTTTATGAAGAGCCGTCTGGTTGCTACCTGGAGGATGCGTTAGAGGGAGGCAACGGCCAAGGCAGAGAGACTAGCGGAATGGCGCAGGGCTGTGGGGGGAGATGTGATGGCGGTTTTGACTAGTGTAGATTGTTTTCCCTGGAGACAGACTCTGGAATTCTGTGATTTGCATACAGGTGATTTCCTGGGGGATGCGCTCAGGGACGACACCTGTGGGGGAGTGAGGAAAGCAGGCACAACTTCCACCTGTGAACAAGTTGCAACTGAGAGCCCTCAGCTCCCCTCAAGGGAAGCCACCAAGCTGGGAGACGTCCTTGGAGCTGTCCTAAATGGAAGCCAGAGGGTCAGGCTTTCAGACCGTAGACTCAACCAGTCCCTGGACGACGGGGTGTGGGCCTGGGGAGGGAACGTAGCCTCAAACAAAAGAGGGTTCTCTTCAACGGAGAGGAATTCCTGGAGAAGGACACAGCCACTGGAGGATCGGGTGCCCTGGGCATGCTATGAAGTGTCCACAGGTGGTAGCTACAGAAATGTAGAGAATCTGACAAAGCCAGATTATAATTTCTAGGTAGAACCAGCGGAAGTCATAGTTGGCCTCACTGTAAGACAAAACATGGGAGGAATCAAAGGTGGCTCCCAAGTATCTGGTTTGAGCACTGGGGAAGATGGTGTCCCATTCCTGAGACGGGGCACCGATTTCTGGAGGAAATTAAGAGCTCAGCTTTGGCCATGTGCCATCCCAGAGTCCTGACAGACGTCCGCGGAGTGTTGACAACTATGCAGCCTGACAGGTGAGCATGAGGCTCAGTCAAGGCTGAGGACCTAGTTTGGGAAACTCCTGGTCATCCAACAAGTAGAGGATGTGTAGCCTGCCAGAGACACTGAAGAGAGACCCATGAAGTGGGAGAGAATTGAGAAGAGTGGGTGTCCCAGAAGCCAAGAGAGGAGCCATTTTAAGGAAGAGGGAGGAGCCGTCAGGGTTGAGTGCCAATGAGGGGCAACCATTGGATTTGGCGGGACGGGGATCACCAGGTAATCTTGCCAAGAGGACTTTTGGTGGGATGGTGGGAATGGAAGCCCAGGTAGAAAAGGTGAGAGGGAGAATCAGAGGTGGAGACGTGGTTACAGCAATTGTAGGCAATTATTTGTTTGACCTATCTCGCTGTACAGACAAGCAGGGAAATGGGACAATGCTTGGAGCAAGGTGTCTGGCCAATTATAGGGGTTTTCCAAAGATGTCATTCCAGAACATGCACATCTGTAGGTGAGGAGGATTGCGGAGAGCGGCAAGAGGGAAGGAAGGTGCAAAGCCCTGAGGAAGGTGAGCTGGCTCGAGTCCAGGGCATAAATGGAGGATTTGGACATATGCGCAAAGTCTTCCAACCATGTTATGGAAAGGAAAATACCAACTGTAGGTTTTGATATGAGTATCTGCAGTCAAGTAGATTTGGTGGTGGGGGCAGAAGGTGAAGGAGTTTCATTCTGTCAATGGAGCATGAGGTCAAGCGAGAAGAAAGGACATGTAGGGGATTCCATGAGCAGCTGGAGGTATCTAAATTCTTAGTCTCCACTGGAAAAGGCTGGACTCAGGCCCTGGCAACTTCAGGGCAGATCTGCACGAGCGCTGGAAGGCTGCTTGGCGAACAGACTCAGAACAAAGACGTCTGGTGGAACAAAGAGACTAGAGACCACCACAGCCTTCTGCATCCATTCCTCTTGCCCTTGAGAAGCTCTTGCCATTGGGACCAGAAAACTCCAAATCTTATAGCTTGAATGCTCTGTATGTGTCTTTAGGAACAGAATTTCCCGAAGGTCACGGTTTCTTGTCTTCTAGACCTCCCTGGGATGGGCACCGCCTCTCTTTTCTCTGGGGACTCCCACTCTCTCCTGCTCCGTGATCAACTTCCTTCTGGCCAACAATTTTCTTTAGATTTCCTAGACAGACAAAATAGGCTATAGTCCAGCACTCTTGGTCCCTGAACAATTTTTCATTTTTAGATGACCCAGCCTATGTCTGCTCTAGTCCATGGGTTCCAACGGACTCTCGGGGACTTATCTATTTCCCTTATTTTCCCATTCCCCAGTGCCACTCTCATACACTCTCCACTTTCCAGCATGTTCCTTTCACCCAGGGTCCTTCTCGTCTCATCCTCCTTCTTCCTTTCTCACCCTCTCCAAGGTCTTCCCGGCCCTCAGGCACTGGCATAGCTGGGGTCCCACCTTCATGATTCCATTCTTCTGAACTTCATATACTCTTCCCATGTTCCCCTGGCTTCCATGGATGATCCAATGAATTCCAAATCCTTATCGCCTGCCTAGAGCCCTCTTCTGAGCTACAGACTGGTCTCCACTGAATGTCTCTCACAAGTCAAGGTCCCCTCCATGATGACGCCCTTCCCAACCACCCCTCCCCCTTCAGAGTTCTAGTCCCTACACAGATCTCAATCTTAGCATCTTGTAATACTCACTTTTAAAATAGACTTTATTTTTAGAGCCGTTTTGAGTTCACTGCTAAATTAAGCAAAAAAGTACTGATAGTTTCCAAATACCCACAGTCCCCACACATGCACTTGCTCCCCTATATCAACTCCCCCCACCAGAATGGCACATTTATTACCATCAGTGAACCCACACTGACAAGGCATGATCACACCAAGCCCACAGTTCACATTAGGGTTTACTCTTGGTGTTATACACTCTAAGCGTTTTGACAAATGTACGATGACATTTATCCGCCATCATAGTATCATAGAATAGCTTCACTGACTAAAAGTTCTCTGTGCTCTGCCTACTCGTCCCTTCCCCCCTCCTAACCCCTGGCAACAGCTGATCTTTTTACTGTAGCTCCATAGTTTCGCCTTGTCCAGAATGTCAGATAGTTGGAATCACACAGTGTGTAGGCTTTTCATATTGGCTTCTTTCACTTAACAATGTGCATTTAAGTTTCTTCTGTGTCTTTTCATGAGCGTTTGATAGCTCGTTTCTGTTTAGTAGTGAATAATATTCCTTTGCACGAATGTATCACAGTTTATCCATTCACTTCCTAAAGAAAACCCTGTAGTACTAATTTTTTTTTTTTGTGGGGTAGGGGCAGAGGGCAAGAGAAAATCTTAAGCAGGCTCCGCGCCCAGTGTGGAGCCCGGCACGGGGCTCGATCTCTCAACTCTGGGATCATGGCCTGAGCCAAAATCAAGAGTCGGCTGCTCAACTGACTGAGCCATCCAGGTGCCCCAGTAGTCACTTTTTTACACTTGTCAATTTACATGTATGTCTCCCTCCACTAGATAGTAAGCCCCTTAAGAACAAGAGTGACCAAATTTTCGGGGCGCCTGGGTGGCGCAGTCGGTTAAGCGTCCGACTTCAGCCAGGTCACGATCTCGCGGTCCGTGAGTTCGAGCCCCGCGTCGGGCTCTGGGCTGATGGCTCAGAGCCTGGAGCCTGTTTCCGATTCTGTGTCTCCCTCTCTCTCTGCCCCTCCCCCGTTCATGCTCTGTCTCTCTCTGTCCCAAAAATAAATAAACGTTGAAAAAAAAAAAAAAAAATTAAAAAAAAAAAAAAAGAGTGACCAAATTTTCATAACCTTACCATCTAGCGAAGTGCCTGGTACGTAGTTGATCCTCAATAAATGTTAAACAGAGGCGTGTTAAAGTCAATAAATCGTGTCCCAGTGGCATCTACAACGCCATATGTGCAAAGCCAAATGTAATCTCTCCTTCTCTTCGCCTTCAAAATGATCCAGATATACTCCTTAGACTTTCTGTTTCATAGAATCCACTTAGGATAAAAATCTGAAGATACCCTAGACTCTTCTTCTCCTTCACCTCCCATGTCCAACCCCTCCCAGCTCCTATTGACTTGACCTTGAATGTCTCTCACCTTATGCCTGTCTGCTGCACCTTTTACCACCTCTCAAATTCAGACCCTGTTCCTTCCTCCCCTGGATTATTCCAGCAGCCTCCTCACTTCACCGCATCCGTTCTGGGTGTTCTTCGCACTGGCCACCTGAGTGGTCGTCCTAAAATATCCCCTCCCTACTTAAAAGTCTGCGGTGAGCCCTCACGCCTGTGGGATTACAATGGAACCCCTTACAAAGACGTTTCAAAGCTACTCATGATCCAGCCCCTGAGACGGCGTATGTGACGCTCTCAGCACAGCGCCTGGAACAGGAAAAGCACAATAAATGTTCACATTATTACCATTTTTACAATATCGCCCGGAGATAAAAAGAGTTTGGGAGGACAGGAGAATTGCCATCAAGTACCTGATGACCAGGCATATGAAATATGCATCAGACTCTTTCTGTTTTCTTCCAAGAAACAGAATTGGACAGACTGAGGGAGGCGGTGGAGAGGCAAGTTTCATTTAAATTGAAAGGCGACCTTTGTAACAGCCGGAAGCATCCAGCTGGAAGGAAGTGAACACCACTTCACCAGAAGAGTGTGGTGGAATGTTCCGGTATGTTTGAATCCTGACGGAGGCGTTCACTGCAGTCCCAAAGCCCAGGTGGCTTACAAGGGGGTTCAGGCACAGGGGCAGGGGCAGGAGTGTGGACCGCATGACCTCATGGGCATCTCCAACCCATGGGTCCTGTGAGCTGGTGGTGGGAACCCCGCCATTGTCACTTCTACAAGTACCACCCCCCATCCTGCTGTCACAAAGTGATCGTAGACAACACTTCTCCCGCCCTGCCCAGACCCTTCAGTTGCCTCTGCCGTTGCTCCTTCTCTCCATCCTGGGCTGTTTTGCTAGGCCCCCTGAGGGCTCCCCAAACCCTACTGCTCCCCCGGGGGCCAACCCATCCCCCCGCCCACTCTTACAAAGTGATCTTCTCAAGACAACAGTTGAGACTCTTCCACTCCTCTCCTCAAAACCTTCCAGATCCTCAGCCCCGCCCCCTGCCCTGCCCCAGCCCACTCACTGCCACCCACCCACCACGCACGTGGGATCACTGAACATCTGTCAAGCCACTCCCCCGGGCTGGGCCACGTGTCACCTGCTTCGGCATCTTTTAAAGGCTGGCTCACCCTTTCAGGGACAAGTCAAGCCCCACTTCTCCCGTGAGCCTCTCTCCTGCAGGTCTCCATCAGAGGGAATCAGCCCCACGCGTGCGTTCCCATAGCATTTGGCTCATGATCCCATCAGAGCACCTGCCTCGATGCGTCTGGTCCCAGGTCTGGTCCCCTTTGGGTCGGAAGCTCCTTGAGGACAGGAGCATTGTCTAGCCCCTGTCACTGCAGTCTCCATCAGCCCCATGCAAGGGAGGGGGCATTCAAAGGGAAGGTGAGGAGGTTTTTAAATTGCTTGGAACCCAAGGCTTGTCCGTAAATGTTCGTTAAATATGTGGGTGGACGGGGGAGAAAAGCAGTCCACAAACCTACGCTCTTACCCAGCAGCCTTCAGTCAGGGTTGGTGGTCTTTGGGAGAAGATGGCTACCTTTTACTCCAAGGGTTACTGCTCTGCAGGAAGACCCCGTCTCCAGAATCCGCCCCCCACCCCCAACGAGCTCCTTTCCTACACCTTCTACTCCAAAGGCTCTTCTCAGTGAAAACTTCCAGAGCCAGGAAAGAGGGACCCCTGGTTGGCCCTTCTCTGGTCGGACACCTCTGCCCTGCGGATGGCATGCTCTGTTTGGCTACCTCAGCAGCTCAGCCCCCAGGGGCCCCCATCTCAGAGCAGGAGGCAGCCTGAGCAGGCCTTTGTACCAAAGGCTGGAGCTGGGATTCCCCGGCCGAGAAGATGGACGGTAGAAATGCAGACCACCAAGGAGGCAGCCATTGGTGGGGGATGAGGAAGGTGGCCCAGCCGAGACCTACAGTCCTTGTCCGTCCAACAGAATGGTGCCTGGAGCTCAGGGCCAAGCCAGGCCCATACACACATGCATCCTTGGACCAGTTCCAGCCGTGTGTGCACACACACGTACACACGTACACACACACAAGCACTGATGAGCTTGGCTCCTCCCTTCCTCGCTCTGGGATAAGAGGTTGTAACCCACACGCCCCTGGCCCCTTGTAGGTGAGCCCGGGGCTTCCTGCGACCCACAGTCTGGGTGGACCCAGGCTATTGTTTATTCACAACTGGCCTGGGGGGAGGGGGGTGGAGGGCGGGACTCTGAAGCCCCCCCTGCCCCCACTCCCACTTTCATTTTAATGAAATGAAGCCACCCCCCCCCGCCCCACCCCCAAACCTTCCTAAGGTAAGAGTGAAATTGATTTTCCCTTTTAACTCGAAAGCAAGATAAACACATGGCACCCTTAGGGGCGGAGGGGAAGCACTTAAAATAGCACATCTCTGGGAGCAGGCTGCTGCTTGGGAGTTTGTCAGAGACAAGGGCTGAATGCAAATCACAGAGGCGGCAGCTGGGGCCCCCGCCTGTCCCCGGGGAGCAGGTGAGAAGCTGTACCTTCTTAGCTCTCCAGCCCCTGCTTCAGTGGGGCCGGGGCACTGACCTTTGTTCTCACAGACTGCTCTGGAAAGATTTCCCCCAGGTCATCCCCACTTACGCCCACAGCCCTGCGGCGATGGCCCAGCCTTAGGACTGCCTGCACCTCAAAAAGAACCCCAGGAGAGCCGAGTCCCTGAGGACAGCAATACTTTTTCAGGGAGCCAGCTGGGGCCACTGACCCTCTTCAAAAGCCCCGCCTAAGGCCGCCCTGGGACCCACCCTCAAGGGACTTGCTTCGAGGACAAGTCTGAGACGTCGTCTGTGGCAGCCGTGGCATGGCTCAGCCACCACGGCTGTCCCCTGAGCACGGTCCCACCAACACTCACTTTGGGAGCCACGCGGGACCGAATGCCGGTTTGCATTTCCAAGCCCCGATCGTACACGCGATAGAGGCTCGTGCAGCCGTTTAACACAAAGCTGCCGCTCTGTATTTATTGACATGGAAAGATGTCCACAACATATTGTCGAGAGAAAAAAGCATTTTACACCACAGCCTGTGGCGTCTGCTCCCGTTCATTCAAAACTGCGTCCATATGTGTTTACAATCAGACAGAGGTGGCTGAGAATGTTCACCAACACGGTACCCGGGGTTGTTTCTGGGAGCAGGGTTTTGGGTGATTTTTTTTTTTTTTTTTACTTTCTCCTTGGTTTGTTTCTGTGACTCATTTTTGTAATCACGAACACGTGTCATATTTTGTTTAAAAATTTTTAGAGACGCCTGGGTGGCTCAGTCGGTTAAGGGTCCGACTCTTGATTTTGGCTCCCTCGAGGTACATGTTTAACTCGCCGGTGTACCTGCCTCTCCAGGAGTCGGCAAACACATCCCATGGGCCACTTCCAGCCCACAGGACTTTTGTGTGGCTGCCAAGCTAAGGATGGGCTTTACACGTTTCAAGGGTTGAAGCAAACAAAGAGCATGGGGCAGGTACCACATGTGGCCCACCAAGTCTAAATTACTTACTATGTGGCCCGTTACAAAGAAAAGTGTCCACTGCGGGTTAGGAACAGAGATCCGGGGGCTGCCTGAGAAGTGACAGCCCCTGGCTGCCGGAGAAGTGACAGCTAATGACAGGAGGAAGCGACAACTCAGAAGCCCAGAGTTGTTTCCCTGCACGGCGTAATGGGTGCCGACACTCTCGTGCGGAGCTCTTGAGAGAGACTGTAACTTCAAGATCCCCCGGCTGGCGAGGCAGAGACATGGGTCGACTTCAGGATGATTTTCACCCCAGAGAGTAAAATGGAGTTTGGGGGTTTGGGGGAAAGGGCTCTGACTGGGCAGGAAACGTACCATAGAAGCTGAGTACTATTAATCATCCCTGCTTTCAGAGGAGCACACGGGGGCCTTAGAGAAGACAGGCAGTGAGCCACCAGGGGTGGAGAGCAGAGATTTGAGCCCAGTCTGACCCCAGGGCCCGTGTCCTGAGGTCCTCGGGTAAAGTTACCCGGAACGTCAATGACTCATCTGAGTCAGGTGGACTCCTGTGGGCGGGGCCACGGTGCTACCTATTCAGTTGCTCAGCCCTGACTGTGGCCCAGCCTCTGCCCGGAGCTCAGAGGCTCTTTGAGAAAGCAGAGGGAAGGGGACATCCGTGTTCTAGCCACTGCCAGGCGGGCCGGGCACCGTGCAGATGCTTGACACACCACACGGTGCCCTTCCCTTCTCACACCCACCCATGATACTGGGACCACGGCTCTGTTTTGCAGAAGGGGAAACTGAGGCTCAAGGAGCTTACACAAAGTCATGCAGTTTGTAAAGGGCCGCTTCTGGACTTGAAACCAGCTCGAACTCCAGAGTCCACACCTTTCCGTGCTGGGGGAGGTAGGTGGGGGCACCTTCTCATCTCCTCTGGGGACCCCTCCCTTCCGCACCCGCTTCGAGGAAATGCATCAGCAAGCAAGCTGCCTGCCCAGAGCTCTGTCCCAGAGAATCTGAGCCAGCCAAGTGTAGCGGGATTGGGTCTGTTGAGACAGACTAATGAGGCAATTTAAAAACGATTGTTTGGAACACACATACATCTGGTAATAATAGACTACAAGACAACTGACCAGTGAATTTTCTCAGGGCCACTAACAGAGCAAGAGCTCCCAAGCACGTGCGGATGGCACGCGACTGGTGGAGGGCCCCACAGGTATCTCTGTGAGGGTTTAACTCGCTTCGTAGGACTGGCCTGTCCGCTCTTCTGGCGTCGCCTGGCTGGCGGCCGCGTATGTGTGTCTGAAGGATGCTGCCTCGCCCAAAGAAACGCAGGTCCGTGCTCAGCTTGACATTCTCGTGCACGCGCAGGGTTCTGCACGCACTGACATACATGTGAAAGGGCGCCTATGCACACCTACAGCTATCTACGCCCATGCACATGCACAGACATCTTGCACACACACGTGGAAGAGCTCATGCAAACATATACACACGCATACGAAGGCAGAACGCAGTGTCAGCCCCAATCCCTCACCGCTCCCTGTACCCCCGTCCTTTGCCATGTGATGGTTTGGTGTTTCCCACTGAGGAGAGCGGAACACAGTTCCGGGCCCCTTCACTTTGCGTGTGGTCATGTGACTTGCTTTGGCCAATAGGATAAGGCGGATGCAACGGAGTGCCAGTTCCCAGGCGAGACCTCATCCGCTTGCCCTCTTGTCCTCACGCCAACACCACGGAAAAAACGTGCTTGGGCCAGCCCGCCGGTTCCAGCGGGGGGGGGGGGGGGGGGTGACAGACGCGTGGAGCAGAGCCCGGCACAGATCAGCCACCCCAGGAAATCCAGACGCGTGGACGACGATAACTGGTGCGCTCTGCTGTGCGGCAAGAGCTAATCAATAGACACGTTCAGGGAAACACACGCACACAGCGGTGCACACACATCCCCGCAGCCCCTACGTACACACGAGGCACGCTTCTGCACATGCACGTTTTCAAACACCAGCTTCCTCACGGAAGGGCTTGCAGGAGACAGCAGTGGGAGTTAAAGCCGACCCTGGGGCCCCTGCATCTGCGGACGGCTCTTTCTTGGTGCCTGTGGAGAGTCTGCGAGTGGGAGGTGTTTGCCCAAAAATTATTTCAGAGATTTCAAGACCCTGGACCCACAGTGGCAGGGTTTCTGTGGAGCCTCCTCTGAGCAGCTCCAGTGGAGGCCCCGGTGTTGACTCAGATCGCAGCTTCCTCGGGAAGGAGGAGCGGGCTGTCACCTAGTGACTTGGGAGCAGAAGAAAGAGAACAGAGGTGGCGTGGAGGAGGGGGGGGCTTGGCAGGGCTGCTCCAATGCGGGGGCATCCCCAGGGCACGGGCCCTACCCCCTCCCATCCTGGGTCCTGGGCGCTTCACCCTGGGGAGCAGGCGTCCAAGTGCTCCGTAAGGCTGGTCCCACGGGAGGTGCCATGTGATGCCTGCCCCTGGGCTGGGCTGGGCCACGTGGCTCCCTCTGGGGATCGGAAGACAGGAGCTCCAGGCAGATGTCCTGTGCCCCTTCTGTGAGGTGGGATGGCTCCCTGGGAGGGCCCTCAGGCTTTTAAACCAAACGACCTGGATTCTCAACTCATGTCCACCATACCTTGACTCAGCCTCTCTGCCCCTCAGTTTACACGTCTACACTCGGAGAGGGTGATAGGTGAAGACAGAAGCCTCCGACTCACTGCCTGGCATAGAAGCCCCAGCAACGGTAAGAGCCATTATTACCCTCTCTAGAGCACTGGGTCCCACGGGCGGGAGCTGTACCTCATTTCATTCCTGTTCTGTGCGCCGGTGGCCCCAGGGCCTGACACACAGCAGCATCAGTGGAAGCGGTGAATGAAGGGACGCAGAGGGCAGAGTGAGAGTGCGCACGAAGGCCTCCGCCGTCTTTAGGGATGTGGATCGGGGGTTAGATTGCAAGGTACCAGGCAGACGGGGCAGCGAGCCCCCGGCTAGACCTCAGCCGGTGATCATCTGTAGCAACCGCTGCCGGCAACCCCTTCCGTGCACGGAGCCCCCGGAGCAGGTGGAATGGACTGGAATCACTCAGGAGCTGTGCTGGCTGGAAGGAGAAGGCACTGCGGCCCACACCCTGGGGCCCCTCGATGTCCAGGGGCCGGGACACAATGAAAGGCCTGCAGACGGGGCCGAGGGGAGGAAACCAAGTGAAGAAAGGGCACCAGGGAGGAGGGCACGGCCCCCGCTGCCGGCTGCCCGTTGCGTTTGACAGTGTGGAGGTGGAGGAAGACCAGGACCCTGAGCAGAGCAGTTCTGGTGGAAGAGGCTCATGGGAGAAAGTGAGGGGAAGGCCTGGACCCAGCGGGCACTAGCACCCTCTCTGGGAGTTGGCCCAGAAGCGGGCCTGAAGCTGTCAGGGAGGGTGAGGTCAAGAGAGGGGGTTTTGGAAGGTTGGGTGTAGGGTTCAGAGCACTGTATCTATGATGGGAAGGGAATGATCCAGTCGTGGTGGGCCCCCTGCAGGGGCCAGGAGCAGGGCCACATCCACAGGTGGGTTCAAGGGGACAGAGTCCAGGGGGTGGCCGTGCGTCGGAGCCGCGCGGCTCATCCGCAGTCACAGGGGGAGGACAGACCATGTGGGCACAGGGACCTCTGTACCGGTGGTGGTAGGGGTCCGTGAAGTCCACGTCTGATTGCTTCTGTTTTCCCAGGGAAATAAAAAGGAAGGTGGCCAATTGGCCAAGAGGAGCAGGGAGGAGGGGTTAGAGGTGATTCCTGCCCGAGGTTATTCCATCCCGGGCAGCCCCCAGGGCAGGACCACCCAGCATCTTCCCTGACTTACAAGGGGTCAGAAGGACACGGCCTCCTCCGCCCTGAGCTGCCTGTCCCTCCCGCACCTGTCCGGGACCCCAGCGGGCCCCGAGAGCGCTCCACTAGCTCCCAGACCCTCCACAGCCCCGCTCAGCTCCCTTCCTGAGCCGGGTCCTGAGGGCTCAGAGCGCCCCAGCGGGCAGGCCAGCCTCAGCTCTGGCAGGTGGGGGAGTGGCAGGGAGAGGCTGGGCTGGGCATCAAGGGGAAATCTCCTACAGGTGTCTTCTGGAGGCAATGCCCGCAGCCAGCCCCGCTCACAGCCAGCGACAAAGCTCGTATCCAGAGACTCTTTGCTGTTACTGCTAAACTGTGTGATTACACTTGTCAGACCCCTCAGAGGAAGGCAGACAGGCTTCCCGTGCCTTCAGAAGACTGAGCGATGGAAAGGAGAAGCAGCTGTCAGCTCGGGCCTCTTTCTCCCTCCGCCCGTCGGCTCCTGCTCTCAGCCTCCTCGCAACAAGGGCAGCGGGATGGGACAGTGTGGGGACAAACCTCCAACCCCAGCAGGCCACGTGTCAGGGCCCGGCTCGGTGCCGGTCCCTCTACACGCATTAGCTCATTGAGTCCTCAAAACAGCCCCACGTTCGGCGCAAACGTCGCCCATAGTTTACAATTGATATAAGACTCAGAGAAGTCAAGGAACTTGCCCAAGGTCACTCAGCTGGGAAATGGCAAAGACAAGGCTTTGCGTCCAATCTGTCTGTCAATAAAGCCCTCCACCGTGTCTCTCAGCGTTTGTCCTGACAGTTTAGAAACAGGTCACTGAGGACCCAGAGTGTCCAGTCCTATCCAGCTCTCTCCCTAGCCAATCTGGCCAGGGTTAGACTGCGGAGGCTCACATCCTTCCTCAGCCATTCACTACCTGAGTCACTTTGTACATGTTACATGAACCTCCCAAGTCTGTTTCCCCGTGTGTAAAATGGGACCATCACAGTACCCCCCTCTGAGGGATGCCACCCTAACCCTTGCCAGGCCAAACCTGGCATGCCCCAGAATGTGGTGTCAAAACCTCAGGCAAGGGCACGGCCAGCACAGCCCATCTCCTCCCTCATTCTGGACAGCAGACCTCTGTTAATACAGCCTCACAGCCACCTCCCTCCCTGGGGCCCACATAAAGCATACAGTCCCCTCGGCCTCCCAGATCTCTTTAACATAAACATCAGCAAGACGACTGAGCTTTGCTGTAAAGACACTGAGTCTCCTGAGCTGGGGAAGAGCGAGGTACGTAGTCCCTTCTCAGAAGACTATAGTAACATGCACCTGTTCCCATTATTCAGGAGCCCTGGGATGGGTGTTTCATGTAGATGAGGTTGATTAAATGCAAATTGGGAGTGGGCTGGAGGTTGACTGGGAGGAAGCAAAACAGTGGGTGAAGGATTAAGGCCTGGGGGCGGGGAGGAAATGATGAGCTGGAGAAGAGAAGACCGAGTCAGGAAGGAGCGGAAGCCAGGCCTGAGTTCGCAACTGCAGGAGGAGGTTTGGAGAGGCCCCCCTGCTGGGTGAGCACTAGCTCCAAAAGGCGGAGAACCAGAAGAGCTTTGGGGAGAATCCCGCCAAGCTGGGGTGACCTCTTTGGACCAGGCGGGGCCATATAGCCCGAGGGGGCCCACCAGCTTCTGCAGAGCCCAGAGGGACCCAGCGTGCACTGAGCACAGCCCATTTAATCTACACACAACCTTGTGAGGTCGAGGCTATTATGCTCCTTTTACACACAAGACAATAAGGGTCCTGGCTCTCTGCCCGGTGAGAAATCCCCAAGAAACCATTTGTCAGAGCCTTTTGCAAACCTCCATTGACTGGGAGCTCACGACCCCAGGACTCTCCATAGCTAGTGCACGGCCACCCGATGCACGCGCAGATGAACTTGACTTCACAGTCCATGGTGCAAAAGCCTCGGAAACCTCCCCACGGGCCTCTCTGCCTCTGGGGACCAGGCTTCCTGCCAGTGCCCCATCATGGCTTCCCTCATGCCCAGTGCCCCAAAGGAGGACTTATAAAACCAGGTGGTGCAGGTTGGGGTGAGGCGTTTGTGGTCTGCCCACCCAGAGGTCTCAGCCTGGGGAAGTGAAAGCCTGTTATTCCGGGACCACTTGTGGTTGGAGAAGGCCTGGGCCAGGCTGGAGTGAGACCGACAGACATGGAGAGATAGGAGGAGACAGAGAGAGAGAGAGAGAGAGAGAGAGAATATGACCTGAAATCCTAGGGGGTCCCCTGAATAGACTGTCCTACAGAGCCCAAGAGGATGTCGGTTCTTTCCTCCACCTGAGATAGAGAAAAAGAGAGAGTTCCCCCAATTACAGGGACCCTCACTCCCTCAGGGGCAAGTAGGCAAACAAGTGAGGCAAGTTCCAGAGGGCTCAGAACCAGGGAGGTGGCGCCCAGCTGATGGCACACTCACTAATCCTCTGCCTGCGGCAGACATCCCTAATCAATCACAGCGCTCCTTCTTGATAAGGCGGGACGGTGGTTTTCTTTCAGACAACACACACCCTGAGGGTCCGCAGTGGATCCAGGCTCTAGCAATAGGAAAATTGTGGAGATCTTGGAAAGGCAAACCGAACTTGGCTCTGGAGGTCAAGGGCAAATCTCTAACAGAGCCTTAGAACCACTTTCACAACTCGTTGGTTTAGGAGGCAGTTAGGTCACTTGGTGTAGTGTCCTCCTTTCCCCGGTCACGAGTGGCCAGTGTGTGAGTCCTCGGCCCACAGAGGACAGGACAGGACACAGACCACATCTATGCATCCGCTCTTTGCTGACTTTGGACCCAGCCCGCCAACAGCTACAATCAATGCTCAGGAAACTGAATGTGCGGTTAGCTGCACCCAGTGCCCAGCCCTCTTGCTTTCCTGGAAAAATCTAATCAAAGACTCAAGACTATTTTTAACTGATTAAGAGGAGAGCCTGGAATCAGAGTTTCTTTTCAGCAGCTGTGCCACCAACAAGGTGCCACTACAAACAACTGCAATTATTCCAGAACGCACCATGAGCATCACTTGGGCTTCTGCTCAGCCTGACAAGGGCTCTCATTTGATCGCTGTTAGCCCCTCCACACTCAGCCATTAGGATGAATCAGGGCAGCAGAAGAGACAATCACCTGCTACGGATCTCCCCGGAGCAGGAGTAGCCAAATCATCTCAGTACCACTTATGGGACAGCAGGGCCCGTGACAATGCAGTCAGGAGGTGAGCGGCTGACTTTAAATAATGAGACGCTTACAGATCCGTGCACACAGCTGAACCTGTGACCCTGCCTGGGAAACAGCCGTTGAGAGTCGAGGGGAGGCTGAGGAAGAGGAATCCTCGAAAGGGACGGCGGTTAACTAGGTACTGAGACTGGCCTGAGAGTGCAAAGGTCGGCAACAAACACCTAAAGACACGTCTCCATTCTGGCCAGTGTTCGGGGCTCCGTCCCACAATCCCTTCCACTAGGGAGCATTTTCGAGAAGTGACATGATCCGCAATCCTCTACCTTTTGCCTGTGGCAGACATCACTAATCCGTCATGGTGCTCTCTCTGGCTAAGGCTGGATGTAGATTCAGACTACTTCAACGCAGAGCTCCAGCCAGCCACTACCAACCGAACAAGAAATAAAACCTAGTTGATTGTCTGCTTTAATAGCTCCTTGTATGATTCAGCTGGGTGAGAATGGGAACTGACCTCCCCGCTCCTGGCCACAAAGGATCATTTTTTTTTTTTTTTCAGCCTCTGCTTTCGTTTTGATGTACCAGTGCGGGGCGCTCGAGAGGACGTTGATGGTTCCAAGAAGCAAGTTTGGCCCCAGAAGGATGGGAGCACCTGATTCACATGAAGCCTTATCGAGTGCTGATTGGATGGGGCTCATTTAATTTCTGTGTGCCCAGCACCGCATCTTTGGGGACAGCTGCCCCTTCTTTGGCATAACAGCCCCTCTTCTCTCTGCACAACGAGGTTGTGGGGGGCTTCCGGTCATACTACCTACCTCATGGCTGCACTGAGTCTAGATGTGGATTAAGCATGGGCAAGACATCTGCGCTGGGCTGGGTGGAGGCCTTTCCTGAGAGTTACGGACTGGAACTAAGGGAAGGGGTGGGGGCTGGTCCTCGTTGGTAGTTACACTGTGGGGTGCAAGCAAGGGAGATGCCAGTGGTCGTTTCTTGACACGTGAAGGAATTTGGCTTGAGAGAACAACGTTGGCACGGAAAGACAAGCAAGAGAGATGAAAGTGAGGACAGAGAGACAGAAAACCTGGTGGTTCTAGTTCTCCCCAAGGCCAAGTCACACCCCTTCGATTATCACATGAGTCTTCTAATAAAGTCCCTTTTTTTTTTTTCTCAACGTTTTTATTTATTTTTGGGACAGAGAGAGAGACAGAGCATGAACGGGGGAGGGCCAGAGAGAGAGGGAGACACAGAATGGGAAACAGGCTCCAGGCTCTGAGCCATCAGCCCAGAGCCCGACGCCGGGCTCGAACTCACGGACCGTGAGATCGTGACCTGGCTGAAGTCGGACGCTTAACCGACTGCGCCACCCAGGCGCCCCAATAAAGTCCCTTTTTTAAATTACATTTTGGAAGTTGGGTTCTACCCCTGGCAACCAAGAGCCTGTCACAATGCACATACCCAGGGCACATGCAAAACTATGTCAGTGCATAGCAAAGACTGCACTGGGGTGGGAGTCCTAGAGGGAAACATGAAAAGCTCCCCGGGATCATGATTTTTACTGTCTACCATGGGGTGAAGGTAGTCATGGCAATGGAGGGAGCCTGACCTCTCAGGGAGCCACAAACAAAGGATTTGGACAATTCTACTTTTTTTTTTTTTACGAAGTTCACTTCCACGGGCTGGTCCTGGGAGGTAGTATTGCCCAGACTCAGAGTTCTTGGACATCATGAGATCAGCTGTGTTTTCTAAGACTCCGTGAAACAGACTGATGGCTGTGATTTCTGTGTACTTTACTCCAGGCTTGCCAAGGAACGGGCAGTACCCTGGGTACAGTAAACCGTACTGTATACTGTATCCTGAAGTTCAGCATACTGGACTTCACGCGTTCCTAGGAAGAGGGGTCAAATCTCTGTGATGCTCTCATGCTCAGAGACCAGCAGCCTCCCATACCCTTCCCTGCAGGACACACCCCTCTGAAAACAGGGAGGATAGGAGGGTATCTTCTACAAACACCCACATACGTATCCGTGCTTTCAACATGGGTCTGTTGGCACCTGCTATATGATAGATCACCTGCTGGTTACCTCAGATGCAGATAAAAACACATAATCCAGGTCTTTTTTTTTTTTTTTTTTTTTTATTTTTGGGACAGAGAGAGACAGAGCATGAACGGGGGAGGGGCAGAGAGAGAGGGAGACACAGAATCGGAAACAGGCTCCAGGCTCTGAGCCATCAGCCCAGAGCCTGACGCGGGGCTCGAACTCCCGGACCGCGAGATCGTGACCTGGCTGAAGTCGGACGCTTAACCGACTGCGCCACCCAGGCGCCCCCATAATCCAGGTCTTAAGAGAGGCTCAAGCTAGTGGGGAACAGAGACACACATAGAATACGGTGCGTGGTTTTTAGCAGAGGCGGGTGTAAAGGATTCTGGGAGGCCACAGAAGCCATGATAAGTCAGCCTGAGGGATTAGGGCAGGCTTCACCCAGGAAGTGACAGGTCAGCTGAGTAAGAGCTTATACAGAGGGCAGGATTCCAAAATTGTCCTTAAGTTCCCAGAGGGTCCCAAATGTGGAAGGTACTTCACTCTCCTCCTTAGCGATGCCTTCCTGTAAAATAGATGGAAGGCTAAAAGCTAACATTTCTCAGACACCCTCTGCTAACTAGGTTCTACGTGTGACCTAGGTTTTGCCAAGCAGATAAAACGGATGATGCACGGAAGGTTGAAAACGAGCCAGGGGAGGTGGTAGCTATGGGATCTTCTACAGAAGCTTTGGCGAAGCATCCACTGTGAAGTTTCTAGCCGTAGGTGCTGAGCAGTGGGAGGCAGTGGCCATGGGGCTTCGCTAGCACAGTTCTATTTTATGGTGGGACATTTCTCCTAGCTTTGTTTCCTGACCCTCCCAGAATAAATAGCATAGATCCCTTTCTATTTAAATGGGTTGAAGTATATTCTGTCTGCAGATAAGACTCCTGATGATGGCAGCAAGTTCTTCCCTGGGCTTCCTTCCTCTCTGGCTATATATACAGTGGTCAGGAGCTTCAGAAAGACCCTGGTTCAAGTCTCAGTTTGATCATTTTCTACCAGTGATACCTTGGGATTGAGATGGGTGTCTCTACCTATCAAATGGCAGTGAGGGTTATTATAAAGCCCAAATGAGATAATGTATGTAAAGTGCACAACATTAGACACACAGAAAATGCTGGATAGACAATCATTATTATTCTTACAACTTGGGTTTCTTTGCCAGCCAACCCAACTTCACACTGCTTGTGAAATGTTACTTGAAGGGCAGACAAAAGAGCATTCATGGTGTAAACAAAGAAGACCTTGACGATCTGGAAGACAAATTGAACAAGATGAAATAAAACGAGAGGAAATGCAAAGCTCTACTCTCAGGTAAAGAAAATCTGAACAAAGACCCATAGGCTGAGACACAGGGCTGGGTTGTAATAGATATGAGACAGATTTGTGGGATTAGAAAACAGATCAACGTGGGCCACTAGTGAGATGTCACCAAAACGTGAATATAATCTTTGGCTATATTAATAGAGGTAGAGTGTAGAAAAAAGAAGCTGAAAACCCTGTTCTACTCTGTCCTGATCAGCCCACATCAACAAAGTTGAATTGAACTCTGAGGAATCTCACCATGAGAGGGATACAGAGACGAGCTTGCATTCAGAAAAGCCACCTGGGATAACACCTAACATTTATTGATCTTTTACTATGTGCCAGAAGCCACTCCTAACTCATTCTTTACTCTTTTGCCAGCAGGATAGACTTGGACGTATGAAGGTGGAGGCAGGCTGTGCAGAGTCAGACTTAGCCCTAATAATGGCCATGACAAGGAGGGCAAATGTGTAGCATTCGTATCACCACTCACCCCTCTTAGCCCATGGCAGACATCCCTACTGAATCACAGAACTTAGCTCACTGAGTCCAAATTGGCTTTCAAAGTATCCTCTCCACCCAACGTTGTACTCAACCAAAGATAAATCTTACAGGCCAGTCCTTCACCATACGGACAAGAGGGATGAATGGTGACCATGCTGTGAATTGTGACCAACCCAAGCAGGGACGGGGCCTCTTGCAAAACAGGCTACAAGACATGGGAGAGAAGCTGGCAGGGCCTCCCAGTGGCAGACAGCCCAGCCACTTGTCTGCAGCTCTGCAAGTGTAGAAACTTGGTATTGTTAATGCACCCAAGCTGGGCCAAGCTTTGTGACCGAGGCAATGCTGCATGTTTACCAAACCCCATTTCATGTCATTCTTCCTGGGCACACAGGAAGACTACATCTCCCAGCATCCCTTGCAGTTAAGTTGAAGTCATGTGACTTGGTGTGGCCAACTGGGCTATGAGCAGAATTGATACGTAGCATTTCTAGGCTGCACAATAAACCCCTTAGTGTGGTGATCACCAACGCCCTTTCTCCCCCTTCATCACTAACCTTGGAAGCCATGTGTTGGGGACGGTACCACGGCAAGACGGAAGGTGCCTGGAGCCTGTGGCCTTCACTGTGAGGAAAGCTTCAAGGGTTGCTGTCCCACCCACTTCCGACTGAGATACAAGCAAAAACCAACTTTTGTTGTGTTAAGCTACGAAGACATCAGATTAATGTTTATTAATGCAGCGGAGCCTAACCGAGACTGATTACAGAAGGTTAACACGTAGGGTTTCTCCCAGTGTGGCCTGGGACCGCCAGCGTTAGAGTCCCCCAAGGAGATGGCTAGAAGTACACGTCCTTGGCTCCACCCCAGAGGACCTGGAACCACAGATCCTGGGAGGAGCCTAAGAGTTCACACCTTCAGCAAGCTGTCTAGTGATTCGTATTCTCCCTGAAGTTTCAGAATCACTCACTGCTCAACCACACTCAAACTTACCGCATGATGGTGAGAAATTATACTGTCGAGCAGAGTGGAATCCTTTGGTCACCTGGCCAGGACTGTCTTTTCCATGGACACGTGTAAATGAAAGAAATTGAATTTCTGTCTGAAGACCACTTGTGGCCCTGGAATCAGCCCCAGGGAGTTGGGAAAGGGGGATTTTAAAGGGTCTCAGCCTGAGCCATGTGGCCTGAGACTCTCCCAACCATCACTGCACACTCACCTGGGAGATGTCCTGCCCAGACCAAAAAGGGCACCTGCTTCCGGAACCTCTCTGGAAGCACCTAAACAATGTCCTGTCTAAATACCACCCTTCCACTTTCCCAGCCACTGGGTGGGCGGGAGCCAACATAATGAGTTAGGCGATGCCCTTGAGGTCATCCCAGGAGGATTCCCATCGTGCCTCAACATCCCCTCACCATCCATCTCCAGCGTGGGGTTGGGTGGGGCAGGGAGGCACACACCTGCTGTATATGTTGACTCTTAACTGTCCCCTGTTTCCAAGGTGTGAAGTCTGACCACATGGGCTCCAGAGCACAGGGTGATTTGAGTCCCAGCTCTGCCACTTACGGAGGGGGTAAGTGGGGTGCGAGCCGTTTCAGCTCAGCAGTTGCCTACCTGCCGAGTGGGGATAAAATAATAGCCGCCTTCCATAGTTACGATGGGTTCGGGACATATTTTTCACAGCCCCAGTACTTACCCCGTGTATGGGGAAAGTTGTCAAATGTCAAATGAATTGGATGATATTTGTGATGACCAGGTGCATTTACAGGAGGAGGGACAGAGAGCGTGAAGGGCATGGAGATTACGAGCCTGCATTTTGAGGACGGAGAGGCTTCAATTTGAATTGTCAAGTACTGACTTGTGGCCTCTGTTTCCATATGTGCAAAATGGGAAAATTAACCCCTCTATCACAGGGTTGTTAGAAAGATAAATGAGCGAAACAAAGGGGCAATATTAATTTGTGCGCGCGTGTGCCTCCATTATTTGTGCATAGATGTGTGTTTGTGTACCTGGATGTGTAATAATATAGTAGCTAGTATTTATTGGGTGCTTACCTCGTGCCAGGCACCGTTCTAAACACTGTGCTATATTAACTCATTCAACCCTCACAAAAATCTATGCGGCAGACATTATTATCCCATTTAACAGATGCGGAAGCTGAGCCGTATATTGACCTGAGCTCTCTCGTAAGGTATCAATAAGTCTTCCATTTCTCCACTAATGCTGCTTCTTTTTCTGTCTCCGATGCTAAGAAGTAAGAAGGACAAATGTTGTCCCCCAGCTCCTGGTAGAGGCCGAGCCCACTAAGTCACCAGCAGCACCTGGACCCACTTTGTTTCACCCCTACCGCCGACGGAGCTTGTGTCCTGGGGAGCTCTGTGCAGCGCTCGGGTGTGAAAAGGGGGACAAATAGGGCAGAAGCAAAAGGGTTGGCCCCGGTTCGATGGAATCCCAGAGCCCAGAGGTCATTATGTCCGTGGCCCATCCTCCTCCTCCTCTGGCGGGACCAGGACTGACCTAGTCTGACCTCCCTGTGATTTCAAATACATCGGAGATTAGATAAAGTCATACAAAATAAGACTGTCTTACCAGCAACCCCCCGCCAAGGGATTCCCTTCCGAGGTCACACCTTAGAGCAACACTTGCCATGTGCACCTGGAGACATGGCCAGGAACGCTCAGAGCAGCAGTGACCATGAAGCCAAAAAGTGGATAGATGAGGTATGTTACAGCCACACTGTGGAACATGATGCAGCCCTGAACATGAACGAACTACAGCTGTGCAAACAGCTTGACGGAATCTTTTTTTAAAATTTTTTAATGTTTATTTATTTTTGACAGAGAGAGAGAGAGAGAGACAGAGCATGAGCGGGGGAGGGGCAGAGAGACAAAGAGACACAGAATCCAAAGCAGGCTCCAGGCTCTGAGCTGTCAGCACAGAGCCCGATGCGGGGCTCGAACTCACAGACCGAGAGATCACGACCTGAGCCGAAGTTGGCCGCTGAACTGACTGAGCCACCCAGGGGCCCCTGCTTGAAGGAATCTTAAAAAATAAGGTGGAGCGGAGAAGTTGCAAAATAAATACTTTTTTTGTTTACCAAAAACAAGCAAAGAAACCCCCCAGACTTTATGTTGTTAAAGAAAACAAAGGAATGATCTGCATAAAAGTCAACTAGTTATCCCTGGCAGAGTTTCTGTGGTTTGGGAATGTTCTAGTTCTTAGGTTGGGGTGGAAACATTGGTATTCATTTTATTATCTTATCGTATATATGTTAGACACATACATATACACACATATATATTATACACATATATAATATACACATATATAATACACCTATATACACAATACACACATATATAATAGACACAAATATATATTAAACGTGCATATATATCCACATTTATATTATACATTTATATTATATGCACATGTACATGCATATATTATACACATTTATATATATATTATATATTATACACACACGTTATATACATAATTATATATTATTATATATTTTATTATTATATATTATAATATATATTATATTATTATATATATTATATATTACACACACACTTTATATATATAATTATATGTTATTATATAATATATATAATATATATTATGTTATATATTATATTATTATATTATTATATATATTATATATTATACACACTTTATATATATAATATTATATATTATACACACACTTACAAATACATATACCCACGCGTAAGTATTATACATGCATACACACACATATATATGATACGTGCTCTTATTGGAATCAGATGAAATACAAAGAGAGAAAAGGGACAATAAAGCAACACCTTTCTCTTGTGTAGTGTCACACAAGCAGCTTCACGTTGGAGTAAGAAGAAATCCCCATCTTTTCGTCTGTTGCGTCCTGACTACCACATTAATAACAGCAAGTATTCATGTGACCCATTGGAGCAGGACCCACTCTGAACACGACCCGCGCTAACATTTCCGATCTCCATGAAAAGCCTATGAGATAAAGTACTATTACTATGTGCATTTTGTAGCTGGAGAAACCGAGTCAGGGAGGTCAGCTTGCCCGAGGACGTGCACCTTCTAAGTGGCGGGGCCGGGATTCACATCCACCCCGCCGGCTCCTGAGCCCGTGTCTCTGACGGTGGGGCGGCACGGCCTTTCCTCAGCCTGTGGTTTGCCGCGATGAGCGCATTTAATCCCGCACCGGCCCTTTCGGGAGCAGTTTATTCTTCCCCGTGTCCCGGAAGAGGAAACCAAGGTTTCTCTGGCAGGCACAGTACCCGTTCATACACCACACCCCTTGCCAGGCCCGTGGCAGACCCAGCTGACAGGTTGTGCACAAACTCAGGTCCCCCTGGAGGCAGGTGCTATTAATCAGAGGCGGCCCACACCGTGGAACCCCTCAGCTGTGAACGAGCTCTGTTTCTGCAGGTGCTCAGAGACCCGCTCAGCCCTTCTGTCTGAAAGCTTTGCCTGTCTTCCTCCGTGTCTCCCTCGACTGTGCACAGCTCCTGACTGCCGCCTGGGCACTTCCGGTCCCCAGGGGCTGGTCCTCCCTCCGTCCTGGGCGCCACCTCAGTTACAAATCGAAACTGGCCTCGAAAAAACTTCTGATGCCCATGCCTCAGTTTCCCCAAATGTGAACCGGACAAAAGGCTGCGTGATCAGTCCCGAGCCCTAAAGAGCAACAGCTCTTATCTGTACTTTCTGCTTCTCGGGGAAGAGGCCCACCAATGGCCAGACCCTCCTGGGGCCCCATTTGTGGACAGCCAAGATTTGGGGCCACCGCCGGCCTCACCCCCAAGAGCCCCGGATTATACTCCAAGCAGCTCACGGGGGCAGCACATCGCAATAGGTATTAATTGCTACATTAAATTCTATGATATTGCTTAAGAGAATGTTCATTTAATTTCCCTGCAACTGTGGTCAACCTGATCTTTAATCGAAACTGACAGGCACAATTTAAATCAGGTAGCAAACTCCCGTCTCTTTAAAAGAGCCAAGAATGGCATGAATATTAAATGGGTCAGGACAGTTGGCAACACTAATACAGTTTAAATCGGAACAAGCCTCAGCTACAGCTTTTAATTATTCATGCTCTCCTGGTAAGTCAGGCCCTGACAGCCGTGTCACCGGGAGTTCAGGAAACTTCCTCGATGTGACATGAAACACAAGGCGGGGCAGGGGTGGGGGCAGCGTGGCCCAAGGTCCCAGATTAGGTCCCGAGCTGTCTGAGGGTAATCTGCCTTGGAGAACACGCTCGCAGGTTGTCTTTGCCACCCTTGGCGACACTTAAGTGCTGCATGCTGAATCGGGGAGGACAAGAACAGAGGTAACGACGAGAGGCACAGAGAGGCAGGTGTGTGGGGGAGAGGGGAGGTGGCAGCTCAGAGATGGGGCTGGGCTTCTGGAGAGAGACACTCAGTGACGGAGAGGGACAGAAACTACACTGGGAGCAGAGACACACGGAGGCAGAGGCAGAGGTACAGCTGTGGCTCAGAGAGACAGAGCAGGGACCTCCAGGGAGGGGGCCGCTCCAAGCCTGGCCATCGGTCTTGGTCTTGGAGGACCAGCAGTGGGGGGCCCGACCGCCAGGAGAAAGCAGCGACAACAGAGCACAGTTGCCCGGGGACCGAGGGCGGAGCTTGCTTCCCAGGGACCCGCTCCTGGATCAGCCCAGACTCCACTCAGCGTTTCCTGGGCTGAGCCAGGCCCATAAATCACTCGGGACAGGAGAAACCTGTGTGCGGACTCGGAAACAGCATCTGGCAGGAGAAATGGTGAGGGGCCTGGGGAGAGGAAGGACAGACAGAGAGCAGACAGGACAGATCGGAGGTGAGTCAGACAGACGGAGGAGGCAAGAGACGAGGGCCGCCAGAGAGAGGGGCACAGACGCGTGGGAAAGATGCGCACACGCGGGGACGGACGGAGACCCACAGGCACAGAGTCACGGGCGGCAAGGATTCAGAAAGAATTCCCTTCCCACGCTGACCTTTGAAGTGTTGTTTGCGGAGAACTTACTGGTCTTAAGAATAACACACCTTCCTGTGTGAGGCCCTTACAGCCTATAAGACACTCTCCCGTGCATTATGCCACCTTGTCCTCGCTTCCTGAATGTGTTTCCCCGGACTCCCAGCTCCAGAGGGGCATTCTAGAATGTTCATTTCCCGGGCCGCCTGGTTCACCCAAATAGTCAGTTATGAGGCATTTATCTAAAATCTCTCTCCCTAGGGGCGCCTGGGTGGCTCAGTCGGTTAAGCCTCGACTTTGGCTCAGGTCATGATCTCGCAGCTAGTGAGTTCGAGCCCCGCATCGGGCTCTGTGCTGACAGCTCAGAGCCTGGAGCCTGCTTCAGATTCTGTGTCTCCCTCTCTCTGTCTGCCCCTCCCCGGCTTGCACTCTGTCCCTGTCTCTCTCTCAAAAATAAATAAACATTAAAAAAATTTTTTTTAATCTCTCTCCCTAGCCATATTTTTTCTGCCTGTACTGCCTCTTGCATCCGTGCACGTGGTGTGGGGCGAAGAGCATTGGAGGAAGAGTCACTTCCGTCTTCCAGCCCTTGGGCACAGGGGCCTCGGTGTCCCCGTCAGCCCAGGTGTGTGACAACCCCAAAGGATGGTGGGGAGGGTCGGCTGACATAACGCGTGTAAACGTGTGAGGACCGTACTCAAGAGAAACTGTCACGGCCCACAGGAGGACACTTCTCTCTCTCTCTCTCTCTCTCTCTCTTTTTTTTAAATAGAATTTATTGTCAAATTGGTTTCCATACAACACCCAGCGCTCATCCCAACAAGAGGACACGTCTCTTGTAGATGTCTTTGTAGGGCTTGGGAAAGGGTCCCTGGATTGAGGTGCATGCCCCAAGCCTAGTCCTCCTAGGCGGGGTTCCTTCTGCTCCCCAGAGCACCGGCTCTGTCCCCGCTCCTCCTCTGCAGGCCACGGGGGCATTGCTATCTTGTGCAGACCCGGGCTGAAATTAGCATCCCATCTCCTGGGCTGTCGGATCTCTGCCCACCCGGAGGGGAAGGTAAATGAAAAGGCAGCCGGGGCTTCCTGAACGTGTTTGCCCTCGGCGGCACTTAACATTTACACACGCGGGTGGAGGAGGTAAGCGGCCTTAGCGCCTAAGGCTGGCGTGTCCGCCAAGGAGGAGAGCCAAGTCCCGGCTGGGCAGGCTGGAAGAAGGGACGAGGATTCTCAGGCAGAGTATCTCACCCCTCTGGGCGCGCAAACATCGCTGTCAGCTCTGAGGACCAACAGGGGGCCTGGGAGGCGGGCGCAGACCCTGGTGGGGAGTGCCCGCTCGCGCCTCCCACCCCGGAGCTAGCCTTGCCGAAGGAAGAGCGGGCCCCCGACCCCGCCTCCCACGCGCAGCGTCCCCGCCAGCCTCTGACAGCCAAGGTCACGCAGCACTGGGTGCCTGCGGTGCTGTGCCATGGTGTTGCCTTGACTCCTAGCTGCCCCGGAAAATCGGAAGGGCAGTAGTTGTGGTTTTCTTCTGAAAGCTGAGGCCCAGAGAGGGGAAGCGACTTTCCCGAGGTCACACAGCACGTCGTGGTGAAGCCAAGTCTCACAGCTGCCAAAGACATCACCCTTATGTCTGCCCTACATCACCAGGGCCTTGAACCTGGGACCAAGTCACGTGCAAGCCACTTGACCAAGGCCACGTGCCTCTGTAGGTAGCATTCATTCATTGAGTGCATGTTTTGTCGAGTGCTTACTCTGCGTTGGGCCCTGTGCTAAGGGAAACCACAGTGAGCCAGATAGATCTGCCCTCGTTCTAGTGGAAGATATAGATAAGGAGCAGGAAAAAAACAAAAGAAACCAGGTAACTATAGGCTTTGATTAGAGCGAGGAGTGAGAGAGGTTGCTAAAGTGGAGAGTAACACAGGATCTATTCTTAACAGGGCCTAGACTGGCCCTCACGCCTAGTAGGCACACAGTAAGTATTTGCTGACTGACTAAATGAGAAAATCATTCTTGCTGACATCTGAGGAAGGAGAAAGAGCCAGTCAGACAAAGCGTGGCTAACTCCGGGTAGAGCGAACAGCATGTGCAAAGGCCCTGAGGTAGGAAGAGCTTGGCATGGTGGGGGAACTGAGGGAGGCCGGTGAGGCTGGAGCCCAGTGAGCTAGGTGTTGAGTAGCATGAGGATTAAAGACGGCCTCTAGTTCCTTCTTGCTCTTCTCCTAGATAGGCAAAGTCTATTTCCTGTCCCCTCAGTTCTGGCCCTTGCCCTATTTTGACCAACAGAATGCAGCACAAGGGATGCGGGGGCGTTTCGAAGATGGGGCCCTCCAACGCGTGCAGCTTCTGTTTCTGCCACTGACACTCAGCCCGAGCTACGGGGAGAGGTACGTGGGAGAGGCCTTTCAGGTAACAGTGCTCGCCGAACTTCGAGCCGCCTCGGGGGACCGCAGCCCAACCGACACCGCGTGGGGCCAGAGAACCGCTCCGCAGAGCCCGGGCGGCTCACAGACCTTTGAGAGACAAATGGGCGTGGCAGTTTTAAGCCACTAAGTTTTGGGGTGGCGTGTGACACCGCAGCAGGGAACCGAAACCTAAAGGTGAGAGGAAGTCGATGGACCGGCAGGATCCGGACCCAGCCCCCCGCGACTCCCGGATCCTGCTTCTGTCCACCAAGCTGCGCAACAACAAAGTCTCTGAGTGCCGCTGCCCTGGAGTAATGCCCCTGCCCGTCTGCCTGCCTGTCTCCCCTGCTCCTGCCGGCTCTGACTTTGTCAGCCACCTCCTGGGCCTGACCCTTCCCCGGGGACCCGGCTCGGCTGCCGCCCACGAAACCCGAATGGCGCACGAGGATCTCCGTCCATCTTGCCATCGTGGCTGCGTCTTTTGTCCCGGCACCCGCGTCCGCGCTGGCCCGGGGGGAGGGCTTCCTCCCTCCCAGCAGCCCCGGGTAGCAGGCCGCTGCCCTACTAGCTCTCCCCTGCACTCAGACGTGACTCACTGACCTTTACGAGCCCGAGACTTGATGGGCCTGGTGTTTTATTAACCTAATAAAAAGGCAGTCTGGTTCAGGGGCTTAACATTTCTGGAGAGAGGAAGGCTCTGCCCCCTGGGCATTGGAAGGAAGAAATAGTGTCTTGGGCTGAGCTCCCACAGCACTGTTCTCTGGGACTTCTTGCGAGGAGGCAAAGAGCAATTCATTGTATCCCCATCAAACAGCCCCAGCAAGCCACGAAGCTTAATTTAATTTTGTAATCAGTGGAGGCACAGGCAGAGGAAGACTGCTCACTGTTTTCTCCACTTTGCTTTTTAATAGGATATCTGACAGCCCACATAATACAGCGGCTTTATGCAATGAAGAACGTGCACACACGCACACACACACGTACACATGTACTCGCTTCTGCGGGAGAAAGGCAAGCCTCTGGGTTTGGGAGGCCAGAGACTTCCTCCCTTGCTCACTTTGGGGCCTCCGCATAAGTCGCTTCGGTCCTCTGTGCCTCTTTATGGAACAAAGGTATTCTCCTCATCTTTCTCAGATTTAGTGAAAATAATAGCTAATCTTGACAGCGGGCTGAAGACGCGTGCCGGGGAATGCGCGGCGTGTCTCATTGGATCTTAGTAACAAGACTGTAGGGCAGCTCGTGTTAGTGTTTATTTTCTAGAGGGGGGGATCGGAGGCACAGAATGGTTGAGTCGCGTGTCTAAGGACACACAGCCAGGAAGTGGCACAGCTGCGTTCAGAGGGCTCTTAGCTGCAACAGCACCAGAAGCTGGTTCTGGATGTTTGAGCGGAAAAGATGCTCATCCAAAGCGTGACCAGAAGCAGTTTGGGGTTGTGCTTCCAAAACCACGCCCCGGAGCTCAGCCTGGCGAGAAAGCCACCTCCGTAGCTGATGCCACCGTCAGGCACACCCTGCTGGTTACACCGTGGCTGAGAACTTGCCTTTCGGCTCCAGCCCCCTGCTGCTGGCCCCAGCGTGGTTACCGCTTCTGCCCCAGGGATCCCACCGTTACCCCTGCCGCCCCCGGAGCCAGCAGCCTTGACAGAGCGTCTTCTTTCCCGATTCTCTCACTTCTCATGAGAGTCTGGACCGGTGGGTTTGGCCGGCGGAGCCCAGCTCACCTGCCAGCTCCCTGGTTGCAAAGAGGGGAAAAAGAGAGTTCTGGGTTTTCCCCCCGGAGACACAGAGCACGCGGGACTGGAAGTTCTCCAAACGTCCGAGGGTGATCCAAGGGTCCGTAGAGCCGGGAACGAGCCGGATGTCCGCTACTCATCAGGCAGTCCGATCTAGAGCCTGCCCTTGGCCGGATCGGATGAAACGCTGGGGTGAAAGAGCTCTGTCCAGCATAAGGGCCTTTGGCGGGGTGGGAGGGCTGGGGGAGACTCGGGTGAGTGGCCAGTGAGCGACCACGGTGCCTTTCCACGTGATCTCCCCCTTCCCCCTGATAACAATAGTGCACGTGCGCGTGCATTTTTAAAAATTTCCTATGTGCCAGGCACCGTTCTGAGTATCTGACATACATTAACTTATCTACTATTCACAACAGTCTTTTAAAAAAAAAATGAAGAAAACCGGGGCGCCTGGGTGGCTCAGTCGGTTTAAGCGGCCGACTTCGGCTCAGGTCATGATCTCTCGGCTCGTGAGTTCGAGCCCCGCATCGGGCTCTGTGCTGACAGCTCGGAGCCTGGAGCCCAATTGGGATTCTCTCTCTCTCTCTCTCTCTCTCTCTCTCTCCCCCTCCCCCGCTCACACTCTGTTTCTCCTTCAAAATAAATAATCATTCAAAAAATTAAAATTAAAAACAACAAAAAATGAAGAAAATGATCATCCTCATTTGATAGCCGAGGAACTCCCGGAACAGAAAGGTTGAGTAACTTGCTGAAGGACACACAGCCAATAGCGCTGGGATTTAAAGCCAGCGCCCACTCCAGAGGCCATGCCTGCCACCACTATGCTAACACGTCCGCCCGAACGGCACCTCCTCTGTGAAACTTAATAAAAGAGCTCTAGTCTAAGGCCAACCTTCCCTCTTGTGGAACCCCTCCCCCCCCCCCAGGCCTCTAGCCTGTTCTGGCAGGATCTGTCGCTTGCTTTCGTTCCATGATCTGTTTTCTGTGGCTCTGTCTCACCCACTGGACTGTAGGGCAGGGACTGACTATGTGTTTGCTTTTTACTCTCTGGGTTGCTAACAGGTTCCTCACTGCGCCTGGTGCCTAAGAGACGCTCCGTGCTTGTTGAATCAATGAGAATTTTTGAGCAAATATATAGGGTAGAAAGAAATCACGGCCAGCTCTACATTACTGAAGAGGGGCAAATGTTGTTTCCAGAAGCTCATTTCCTACCCTCCCTCCCAATACCTGCAGACTCAACTCTGGGGGCGACAAGAATCTTCCAAGGGCCTTGCCAGGACCTGCTGTGGCCCTGGTCCAATGGAGCAGGTATCCTTAACAGCAGGAATTCTTTCAAACCCTTGGGTATTGGGGAATTTTCCTTAATTAAGCCTGGCAACCCTCCCTATTAATTAGGAAGGAGGGAAAATAGTAAAGAAGGGATGATATTCATCTCAATTATTACCTTGACATGTTTTTTTAAGTGGTTCTCAAATGTCGTCTCTGAACCAGCTACATTGGAGTACCTGTGGATTTCTTTTATTTATTTATTTATTTTTTAATTTTTTTTTTCAACGTTTATTTATTTTGGGGACAGAGAGAGACAGAGCATGAACGGGGGAGGGGCAGAGAGAGAGGGAGACACAGAATCGGAAACAGGCTCCAGGCTCCGAGCCATCAGCCCAGAGCCTGACGCGGGGCTCGAACTCACGGACCGCGAGATCGTGACCTGGCTGAAGTCGGACGCTTAACCGACTGCGCCACCCAGGCGCCCCTGTGGATTTCTTTTAAACTACAGATTGATGAGCATCCTTGAACTGAGGTGGGGCCCGGTACCTGCCTTGGTAGGTAACCCCTGGGGTGTTTCCCCTGCCCGGCTAGGTCTGGAAACCGGTGTTTTACATCACGTTCGCCACCAGGATGCCATGAAGGATACTGTTGGTCCCTCTGTGTAGGTGGGGCTGGAAAAGTCAAGTGTTTGCCCAAGGTCAGCAGCCAGTGGGGACAGGCCGGGGGCTGCGGCTGAGGACAGCTTAGTAAGCAAGAGGGAAGACAGGAGGGGGCTGGTTGAGGTACTAGAATGCCCGGCATGAATGAAGCAAGAAAAATGATTGCAACAATAGGAAATGACCATCTTGTTTTCTCCTTCCCAGTTCTGCGGCCTCTTGTCAGCCTCCTGGTGCCCAGCTCCCATGGCCGCTCTTGACCTTAGCAGAGACAACCTATCCTGGATGGCCTTGGTCCCACTCGCTGGCCCGTGATTACCCTCTAGGTCTGGGAAGCTACCCTTCTGCCATCTGATTGGGCTGGCGGTCCCTTTCCCTACCCCCGCCTGGCCCCACTGTGTCACCTGGCTCATAGCGACATATCTATGACATGCCTTTGGGAGACTGTCCAATGTCTCCACGCCCCCGGGCCAGAGCATCCCCCTCTGGGAGTGAGCGGAAGGATTTGCCAGGGCAGAAGGGGGCATATGTTATAAAATGTAAGCCTGACAGGGGTTTGCGAAGCACCTGCTATGACTCTCACGGGAAGATAAGAGAGGGTCCCTGTCCTGGGAGTTCACCATCTTGGTGGGTATTAAGACACTCTCTTGAAAGGCAGAGAAAACCCACTTGATCAAAGGCAGCATCCTAGGATTCAAACCAATTCTCAGACTGTGGGAAATACCTAGCTGGAGCCATCCCCGTAAGCAGAGGGCATCACGGAAAGGGGAGAAGAGGTCCCCCCGGAATGTTTCCTCAGGATGTTTGAGGTTTCGGTGGCCGATGTGGTGGCGGAGGCTGCCAGGGGGCCCAAGCCGGGAGACAGGGGTGAACAACGGGCATAGCTCATACTCACAGCACCGGGTAGGGCCAGGCACGACTCTATGCCCCTGGCGTGCGTTACTTGCCCCCCGAATCCTCACGACCACCTTCCAAAGAGGTGCCTATAAGGGAGGCCATTTGACAGATGAGGAAACCAAGGAGTAGGGAGGGGACGGGACTTGTCCAGGGTGGCACAGCTAAGGTAGCAGACCTGGAGTTGGAACACAGGCCATCTGGCTCCAGGGTCCGTGCACCTGACCGCTCTGCTAGGTTCCCTGTCCGAGTGGAAAGGTGCATGAGGAGGGGAGGTCTAGAACTGCAAGGAGCTCAGTCTCCACTGTGACTGCTTCCTGGTGGGAAAGGCAGGGGAACAGGACCTGGGGCTGACCCTCCAGGTTGGGCAGAGAGGGACGTGGGCAGTGTTGGCATGGGGCGTGTGGATGCTTCTGCAGATGGAGAGCTGCTGGGTTTCGAACCCAGGCAGCAGTGGGGTCGCAGGCCCATGGTTGAGGTTAGATGAATCTGGTCCCTGTGTACAGGGTGCTCCGGGTGGACAAAGATGCAGGATGTTTCTGCAAAGCAGAGGCGGGGTTGGGGGTCTGCAGGGGGAGCTGGGAGGGGATGCTGCAAAGATGGGGGGAGGGGCACTCTTGGGACAGCCTCATCTGGGCCTTCTGCCGGGGCCACTGCCCCTCTCTCCCTGACACTGGCCAGCTGAGTGACTTTGGATGGGTGGCTTTGCCTCCCTGGCCGTCTGCAGAATGAAAGGACACGGTAGAGGTCAAATGAGGCCAGGACCGTCACGACAGGAAGCCGCAAGCACTGTTCAAACGGGAGACGATGCTTCTGCGGCTGATGCCATTTTCCTCCCCTCCATCTATTTGCTTGCTGATCTCCAGCCATCTATTTTCAATCTCCCTGTAGGCATTTACCAGTATATTTGTAGCAAGTGACGTCGCATCGTTTTTGGATGTAGCAAGATCATAAATTATAGAAAAACAAATGAACGCCATCCCTGCCTGGGCCTTTGCAATCCTGGTGGTCTTTGCCTCCGGCGGCCGACCCTTTTGTCCGCTCGGCGGCAGCGGCCGTCCATGCTGTGGCCTCGTGGTCCCGCCCAGACCCCAGCCTCTTCGTGGAATACTAACCAGTCCCTCGGGGAGTCCGCGGGGCTCCCAGCCACTCCCTGCCGCTCGGCATCGCCGCGTTCTGCCCCATGCACCCCACCTCCCCACAATGAAAGTTCATGGGAGACCCTGGAAGGAGAGCCCTGTGGTTCAGGGTCACTCGTTCGCCACCCTACAAACCATCCGGGGGCCTGGGGAGACCAGGCTCAGCCCAGGTTTGGATTGGGATGCCCGAAAGACAAAACACAGACCAGTGACCGAAGCGGGAGAGCCAGCAAAGCGTTTTGAGACCTTTTTCAGCCAAGATATCCTGGGTCGGACGTGCAGGGGGCAGTCGAAGATCCAGATTAGAACTCAAGACAAGAGTCTCTGCCGGAGGTGTAGGCTGAGAGTCGTCTCCATAGAGGTTTATATTTAAAGTGGAATGCGTCTGCTATTCTGGTCTCAGTGACTTTACTAATGTTGGAAATTAGCTGTTGCCAAACAGTCACCACGGTACAAATAATCTTAAATCTATCCCGTAGTATATCCACTCACTGGTAAGTCCTAACGGAGCACCCACGATGTGCCAGGCACTGCACTAGGCATCGGGGCTGCAGGGGTCAAAAAACAGACATGGTTGCCACCCTCTGGAGCTTAGAGCTGAAGGGCGGGGGCGGGGCAGGGTGCAGCAGGTGCAATGGTAGAGATACCGCTTAACTACGACTTGGGAGGGTGCAGGGGGGAGGAAGGTAGGTGGCGCTCTACCTGAGGGGTCTCACCCGGCCTGGGAGCAAAGGAAGGTTTCCCTGTGACTTGTGAGATTTAAAGAACGGGCAGGAGTTGGCCAAGTAGGGGAGTAGGGGGAAAGCATGTCAGCAGAGGGAATAGCGCCCCCCAAGGCAGGGAAGAAGAGCTTCCCAGCTTTGCCATCTGCCTAGAGCTTCCAAGGGGAGGGGTCTTAGCTCCTCCTATGTTTTGTGTCTGTCCTTCTGCAAGGCTGTCCTCCCTCCCCGGACCCCAGATTCTGCCTCTGGAAAGGAGAGCTGCCATGCACGGGGGACCAGCAGAGTATAAAGCTTAGGAATCAGTGAGCCGAGTTCTAGGCCCAGCTCCTCCATTAACAAGCATGTGGTCATTTAATCTCCATGGGGCAACGTCTTCACAGGGTTGACAGGAAAATTAAATATGATAATAGAGATCTGGCCCTCGTCCCAGTGCCTAGTACGGAGTAACAGAACGGCAGCTAACGCGTCCTGTGTGCTAAGCATTCTAAATAATCCATTTAACTCCTGACCGTCCCGTGACGTGGGTGCTGACATACTCCCATTTTACCAACGGTAAAACCCAGGCGCAGAGAGGTTATGCAAGTTGCCCAAAGCTGCACGGCCTGTAAGTGCCGGAGCCGCAGGCGCAAACCGAGGGAGGCTGGCTGGGTGAGTCTGCTCGGAGTCCCCACGGCGCGCCTGCCTTCTACGCGAAAGCCAGCGTTTCTGCTCTGGGTATTGTTGTTTCTATTGTCAGACATCCTGACACCACGGCTGTCTGCCAGGCGTCTGAACCGGACCACCTCCTGGAAGCCCTCACTGGCCACCCCGCAGATCAGAGCCCGATCGAGAGGCCTGTACATCTGTGCGAGGGGGGCGCGTGTGTGTGCGGATGCCGCCAGCCAGAGACAAAGAGATGCTGCTTCCAAATCCCCCTCATCTCCAACAGAGAGAGAGAGAGAGAGAACGCTGGAAAGAGAGGGAGACAGAACTAAGGACAAAGGGAAGAGCCTTAAGCGGTTCCGTGTTTAAGAACGGATGTGCATCCGCGAGGGCCGGGGTGAGAAGGGTCTGCGAGCCGAGCAAGCGAGCGCGTCTCCGGGTCCGCGGTGGGTCTGTGGGAGGACCTGTGAGCAGGCCGCGTCTGTGTGTGTGTGTGTGAGCGTGGCTCTGTGTGCACGGGGAGGGAACGTGCATGCGGGGGGCACATCTGAGCGGCTTCATGAGCGTCCCCCCCCCCGCCCCAGGTAACAATCACAGAGTGGACTGGGACTGAGTCAAGACAGAGGCTGGGTCTTCCCGGGGACACGGGCGCACAGGCCCATCACAGGCTCTGATATTTTATTGATTATACACCAGCCTGGAGGCGATTAGAGTTGGGCAGCAAAAAAGCAATTTTCCTCCCTTTCTCCTGCTTTCCCTGCCGGCCCTTGCCGCTAGGCTGAGGCCAGCCCTGCGCGGGCAGCCAGAGGACATCTGTGTCATGCTAGTCCAGAGCAGAAGTCACCGTGCTCGGTGACCACCCTCAGATTCACCAGGGTGCAGGTCCTGCTTTGGAGGGCACATCACTGGAAGGATAGACGCGTGGCTTAGGCGGAGACAGAGTGACAGCAGCCTGGTCTGCCCTGCCCGGGGCCATGGAGCTGGGTGCCTGCCAGCCTTTCAGTTTGGGACCGGATGGAGAAGGCAAGTCTAGGCACACCAGGGTTGGGAGGTCAAGAGCATTCAGACAGGGGGCCCGTCATGATCCTGAAGCCAAAGTAAGGGAGCGTCTTGCCCTGGGGGATGTGGCGGGGATCCACTGGCCTTCATTGTCCTCGCCTTTGCAGTGGGCACAATCTCTCTTGGGATGACTGGGAGGGGTCACTGATCCATCACCTGGCCCATAGTAGGAGCTCACAGAGCCCGGTGGTGCCATTAGAAGGGAGGGAGACACGGTTCAACCCAGGCTTGCCAAAAAGGAAACGATGACAGGCCCACAGTAAGTGCCAGATAAAGGGGAAGTGAGGAAGAGGGGTGGGGGCCTGGCGTGTGACAGGTCCTCGACACGTACTTGTCGAAGACAGCGTGCTGAGAAACCAAGATGCGCAGCAGCTGTGGAAGAAGCAGAGCCAGAGGAGGGCGAGGGCCTGGGTGTCTGAGAACCACGGCGTCACAAGGCCAGGACCTGCAGCCACTCTGGGAAACAGGATGGAGGTTCCTCAAACAACTAAAAGTAGAACTACCCTGCGACCCAGCAATTGCACTGCTAGGTATTTATCCACGGGATACAGGTGTGCTGTTTCGAAGGGACACATGCACCCCGATGTTTGTAGCAGCACTATCGACAATAGCCAAAGTATGGAAAGAGCCCTAATGTCCATCGATGGATGATGTCCATCGGTGGATGAATGGATAAAGAAGATGTGGTATCTATACACAAGAAGTACCACTCGGCAATCAAAAAGAATGAAATCTTGCCATTCACAACTACGTGGATGGAACTGGAGGGTATTATGTTAAGCGAAATTAGTCAAAGGAAGACAAATAGACAAATATCCTATGACTTCACTCCTATGAGGAACTTAAGATACAAAACAGATGAACATAGGGAAGGGAAGCAAAAATAATATAAAAACAGGGAGGGGGACCAAATATGAGGCTCTTAAATATGGAGAACAAACAGAGGGTCGCTGGAGGGGTTGTATAAGGGGAGATGGGCTAAATGGGGAAGGGGCATTAAGGAATCTACTCCTGAAATCATTGTTGCACCATCTGCTAACTAACTTGGATGTGAATTAAACAATAAATAAGTTTTAAAAGTTTTTAAAAACTAAAATATGTTAAGAAAAAAAACCAAAAACAAAGGCCAGGACCAGGACAGGCTTACTTTTTTTTTTTTTTTTTTAATGTTTACTTATTTTTAAGACAGATAGTGAGACAGAGGATGAGCAGGGGAGGGGCAGAGAGAGGAGACACAGAATCCAAAGCAGGCTCCAGGCTCCCAGCTGTCAGCACAGAGCCTTATACAGGGCTCAAACTCACAAACCATGAGATTATGACCTGAGCCGAAGTTGGACACTTAACCGACTGAGCCACCCAGGTGCCCCGACAGGCTTACTTACTTTTTAAAACAAACCTTGCTGGGCACCTGGGTGGCTCAGTTGGTTAAGCATCTGACTTCAGCTCAGGTCATGATCTCATAGCCCGTGAGTTCGAGCCCCGCGTCGGGCTCTGTGCTGACAGCTCTGAGCCTGGAGCCTGCTTCGGATTCTGTGTCTCCCTCTCTCTCTGCTCCTCCCCTGTTTGCGCTCTGTCTCTCTCTGTCTCTCAAAAATGAATAAACATTAAGAAAAAAATTTTTTAAAACAAACCTTGCAGCAGGTGGGAGTTGACAGATTGGGGGGGTGGGGAGGTAGTGGAAACAGAATATTCCAGGCACCGGAAACAGCACTGTGAAAGGCACAGAGGACCAGCAGCTGCCACAACTACTACTAGAAACAAATCCTTTGGGCCATTTGGCCATTCTCCCATGTGCCAGACCTTGTTCTATGTGCTCTTCACGTGCTTGCTGGTTTATGGTCTTTGAGGTGTACTCTCATGGGCCCATTATACAGATGAGGAAACTGAGACACAGAGACATAATCACCGGACCAGGAGCAGTCCCAAGAAGACGCCGGGGAAGAGGGTTCCAGCGTCATCCTGAGATACTGAAACTGGCGGCTGTATGACCAGCGGGGAGAGATCAGTCGGTGGCCCCTACAGAGGGCGGATCATGGATCAAAGGAGGTGTGGCTGGAGGCAGTGGTCAGAAGGGAGGCTGCTCCCATAGCCATCTTGTATTTCCGACAGGCATCTCCGGCTTTGAAAGCACGCATGCACGTCGAATGACGAGTTCTGCTCACTGCAGCTGCCCCCAAGGCACTTCCATTCCCATGAATGCTGTGTCAGTCCCGGGAGATGGAATTTGTCATACCAATTGCACAGATGGGGACAGCGAGGCTCTGGGAGCTCTGATGGATGTCGCATAACTGACATCCAGCCGAGACAGGACCCTGCCTAGGACCTGTCGCTCAATCAGTGACACTAAATTCTCTTGTCCTCATGAAGCTATCTCGTCTACTTGGGCTGCACCCTCTTGACAGGTACAGTCTGTCTGACCCACCAAGCACATGGTAACCGCCAAGAAGCATGTATCAAATGAGCAAATGATGAGTGAGTTTCCAAGCACAAGAGGTCGTCCCCCCGGCTCCGGAGAGCCCTCAGATTCTGTGGCAACAAGAACAGAGCTCAACTCTTGCCCTTTTTCTCTATCAGGCCAGGGAAGATTCTGGTACATGGACAGAGGAGCAGGTTCATGAGATGAGGGCAGAACAGGGAGCAGGGGTCCCCATCCTGATGACTGGACTCAGGCCATCTACCACCAGACCCCCAAGTTAAGTGACCCGGCTCACCCCCTCCTCCAACTCCCAGGCTGGAGAGGAGGACAACCCCATGTCATAAATGCCAGCCCGGACTGTGGGAAGGGCCAACAAGCTGACCCGAGGAAGTACTGAATGCTCGGAAGACAGACCTCTGAACTGAGGCAGGCCTGAAGGACAGTAAAGGCACGAACCAAACTCTAATCCTAGAGGCTCAGGACAGCTGTTCTGGAGGAAGCCAGCGCTGACTCGGAAACCCACCTCTAATACAATATGAATGATGGAAGTGCTCTTTCTGAAATATTTTAAAAAATAAGATCATACACACACACACATATATATATATATGATCGAGAGAATGACAGATGGACGGGGTAGTCAGCAGAGTATTTTTAATCCTGGAGCCAGGCTTACGTAACGATGGGAAGAGAAAAACGAAGGCAGGTGGTGAGTCATCTGGAGCAAAGATGGGAAGTCTCGCCCCAACCTCCCCCTTCCCATTCTGCCGCATCTGCAGGTGCCGGGGGCCGGGGCGGGGGAGGGGGGGGCACATCGAAGAGCCCAGAGTCATGGGCCCGGGGGGTGGTGAAGAGCCACGGTGAGGCAGGCTCAGGGCATGGGGTGGCGCTCGCAGGTTCAGGAGGGGTGCTGGAGAGGAAGGCAGGGCCCAGTCTGGCCCAGTCCCAAAGGCTGAGTCTTGGAAACACTCGTCAATTTCCAGGAACTTGGGAAAGGCTTAAGAGATATTTTCGAGTGAGTTCTTGGCTCCACACTGCAGACTCTGTCATCTTTGACTTCCTGTAATTCGCTGAAACGGGGAACTGTGAAGGCTCCCATCTGGGAGGCGCTGTCTCTGGAGGGCCACCGTGTCGGCTGACGGCACGAGAGCTCTTCTCTTCTCAGGTCTGGGGGACACTAGCCACAGGCCACCAGGCAGTGTGCAAGCAAGAGGCTTTGCATGGGGGACATGAGGAAGCCACCCTGACTGTCGCAGAAGGAAGGCTGGAGATGTCACAGAAGGAAGGCTGGAGATGTCACAGAAGGAAGGCTGCAGAGTCCGCCTCTGGGGAACTTCCGGAACACGGCACCTTCTGTCTGCCCCCGGTGGCCTACAAAGACATCTGCGTGAGGCAGGGGGCTGGACGAGATGGCCAGGGGAGGCACCCTCCCCCTCCAGAGATCTTGTGTTACTGCTCAAACTACACACAGCCCTCACAGAACTTTCTTCAGCAGAACGCCTGCATATGCCCTCTTCCTTCCAGCATTCCCAATAGCTCCTGCTGACTGAGTGTTTACCACGGGGCCAGATGCCTTCTTTGCTGCGTATTATCACATTTAATCCACCACCCTCCCTATAAGACAAAGGCTACTGTTCCCATTCTACAGATGTGAAAACTGAGATATGAAGTCAGTGTCTTACCTGGGATTTTAACCCATCTGTGTAACTCGTGCTCTTAACCCCGACAGCCTGGAGCCTCATTGTTCCAAGGCTGACCCTTCCCAGGGTCTAGAACCCTGCATTAAGTTTGGATGAATCCAACCAGAGTTATGGGCCCAGAGAGGCAGCTGCTGGTTTCAGTAACCACATCATCTGTCCATGACTCAGCCTACAAGCAGGCAAGAACTGTCAAGAAAGGGGCTCCCACACCACAACACAGCCAGTGGCCAGCCAGCTGCAGTCACTGTCCTGAGCAACCCTTTAAAACTCTGACTGGTCCAAGTGGGGCAGGGAGGGAGGCAGGGAGGGAGGGGAGGGGAGGGGAGGAGTTAATCAAATCAGAGGCAGCTTTATCTGTCTTATCAGGGACCGCCATTGTTAGCTTCCAAACAAAGGAACCTTGTCTTTTTATTGTTCCTGTTGGAGGATCCCTGAGGTAAGCCCAGCAGCCGTCGGCACTGGACAGAAGGCAAGGTCTGGGAGGAGGGCCCTGGTTCTGCCAGTGCAGAATGGCCCAGACTGCCCTCCAGCCCCTTCCCATGCTGCTGAGAGAGGAGAGACAGGGCATGAGGGAAATGCCAACTTAGACAGAAACAGAGGCCAGGAGAAAGCTTCACGAGGTAAGGAGAAAGAGAGGCCTGGAGACAGAAAGAGACAGAAAGCCCATAACAGATAAAGACAGAGATAGAGATCATGGGAGAGACTCAAGACTCACAGAGACCCAGACAGGCAAACAAAACAAAAGCAGAGACCCTCAGAGACATAGAACCCAGGCAATTAGCAACTATTTATTGACACCTTCCTCCCACCACTCCTGCCACTTGCCAGGCACAGTTCTAGGACCTGAGGATGCAGACACGACTGAGGCAAAACCCTGTTCTCAAAGAACTCCCTGGCTAGTGGACTGTCAGGGTAGGAGACACAGACAATCCACAAGTAACCCCCCAAAACATAATGATTTCAGATAACAAGAGAATAAAATACGATGATGATGTAATAGAAAAACTGAGAACCAGGGAGACTAAGATACCAGAGAAGAGGCGGAAAATGCCATTACAGACCGTGAGCCGACCAAAGAGGATGGGAGGGAAGAGGGGAGAAGAAGAGGAAGGAGGTGGAGGAGAAGGAAGAGGAAGAGAAGAGAAAGGGAAAGAGAGAGAGAGAGAGGAGACATAGATAGAGAAGCCACAAGAAAAACAACACCAAAAAAAGGCCAGGAGATACGGAGGCCATGAGACAGATACCAACCGTAGTTAAGAACCCTGAGAACCCGACTGTGTGCACAGGAAGACTAGAGTCATGCCCTGACTGAGGGAGACTGAAGATAGGAACCAAATGACAAGGGCATAAGCAGAGAAAATTAGAAACCTAGAGTCAGGAAGACAGAAAGGCTGGGTAGCAACCCAGAGAGAGACAGAGATGGAGGGAGAGACAGAGAGACAGCTGCCATCATTCATTATGGCGCTGGGTGTTCAAAGTTGCCCCTGGGTCCGTGGACTCCAACCTTCTCATCGTTCCTTTTGTTGTCCTCCCTGAAGGGCCCCAAAGTTTGAAAGATATTTGTCTACCAAACAATCTGCATTTCATAAGTAATAATTTATTCACTTTCCCATTTTTTATTCATCAAAGACGTCTATAACTGGCAATCAGAGCTTCAGAACAGCAGGAGCTCGCTCATGTTGCCACACTCAGTTGCTGTACTTCCAGCCAAAAGCAAAGAAATCTGCCATTTGAGTCATCAACCTCGTTCAGTCTGATCGCAGGTAAATGGATCCTTTGTGTTGAGTTTTGGGCGACGTTGACAATAGTTCAAAGGACACAAAGGAAACCCTGCTGCCTTCACAGACCCCTGCAGATCCAAGGGCCCATTTTCCAGATGACAGTCGCGGGAAATTCCTTTGTCCTGTCAGGCACTGGGCTGTACTACTGGAGTGGAGGTCTCGTTAAGGTGGACTCTTCCCTTGGAGTTCATGGCCAGAAATGGATGTACAGCATCTATGTTTTACATGAAAACTACAACTATTAAAATAACAGTATAAAAGATTCCATTTAGCCCCCTAGCTGCTGTCCTAGTTCTCGCCTTCCTCCACAGCTATACCTGTCAAGGAGGGAGGGTCCTTTTCTTCTGACCTCCTATAACTTGGCTCAGCACTCTTATTCTTCCCTGAAAGTCTTCCAAATTGACCAAGCCAATGACTTTTTCAAATTCAATTCTCTTTATTGTGTAGCACCATGAACACTGCCTTCCCACCCTGTTTTCAGATGTTAGATTCTGGTCCAGAAGACTTCAGATAGAATATATGTTTGCTGGTGTACCTGTAGGGATGGGGCGGGCCTCCCAGAATGACCTTGCCAGAGGCCAACCACCCATCCCTCTTGGTCTTGGTCTTTGTGTCTTGGTTTCCCCTGTCAAATTTAAGCCCTAAAATCATCTATGGAGATTGGCAGTTCTAATTGTGTCTTTCTGGTCTGTGACCCTGGCCACGCCCCCAACTATGTACCTGTGAGAAAACTTGTTTTGAAGCATGTCCATAATGGCTTGCTGGGCTGTCCTTGGTTCGGTGTCTTGCTTGACCCCAGTTGCAGTGTGTTTCAGATTCTCCTGCCAGGTCTTCCTGCAGCTCATTGCCTTGTCTATTGGGTCATATTCTCCCAGTGTCATCAGTGGTGGGCATTCACCAAGGTGCAACGACCACTCCAAGTAACTGTTCTCCTCTCACGTGCCATGCTCTCACTGAACACCATCTGTGGTTGGATTAAACACCACGCCCAAATCAGCACTCTACCTCTGATCGCCCACTTATGCATTTACTCACTTTCTCCCTCATTTTGAAGAATTTATGCTCCATCCTTCATTTCTGCCTATTAAGCTACCACCATCCTTTAAGACTTACTTCTCTCCCAACTCCTGGTGCAGGGAACCAACTGCACACCACATGGAAGATCTCAGAGGTTATCCAAAACATCTAGGAGCAGGGATCGCTTGATAGATCTAAACCCTAGGATTCCAAGAAAGCAAGCATAGAGAGTGTATCTTTTATACAAACGTAGAACCAGGAGGGGAAACAAAAATGAACCAGAAGGATCCAAAGCCAGGGAGACCTTGGGACAAACCAGGGATGAGAATAGGGGTGGAGCAAATTAAGATACTGTCCCACTCCCATGGTCAGAGCTGAGGTTCCAGAAATTCAGCATGCTAGCAACCAGTCATAGCTCATGAGTGGGTACCATGTTGAATTAAAGGCACAGTGTCAGAACAGGTGATTCCTAAGTGCTACAAAGGGTCTCTCTGTCATCATACTCAATAGCAACCTCTCCCTCCCTCTGCTCTCCCAAAGCACTTCATCCTATCACCATTCATGTTTCATTCACAGCTGCTGTTTGCTCACAGGTGCTATTTTTCTTCTATTGAAAGCATGAAATTTCACAAATATTGATGATATTAACTCCCCAATTATATGTTAAAATTAGGAGAAATTCTATTTGAAGAAAGACTTAAACAAACACAGTGTTAAGGGACAGATTTATTCCCTTCTCACTTTCAACCTTGTCTGTAATTAATTTTGACTTGGAAATCTTGAGTTTATTTACTTACTCAACAAACATTTACTGAGTGCCAAGCATATACCAGACACCATGCTAAGAGCTTCGGTGTCACAAGAAGCAAAACACAGTCCCTGCCCTCTAGGAGCCCCTCGTAAAAACAGAAAGACAGGAAAATCAACAGTTAGAGGGGAAAGTGATAGGTGTTGAAATAGAGTGTGTGTCGATGTTTAGGAAATATATGGTAAAGGTAATCAGCTAAGACTCTGAAGGAGGTAATGGTCAAGGAAGGCAGGAGCAATACCTTATCTGAATCCTGAAGGACATGAGGTAGTTGGAAATGGGTAGGAGAGGAAGAGACAATTCAGGCAGAATGATGAACCCAGATAAAAGGGAGAGAATGACACAAAAATTACTGGAATGGCAGATTGTTCAGAGTGTCTAATAATAGGCTGCACGGTGGGGCAGGATAGGTGAGAGATGAGAGGTGTGGCTGGCTGGCAAGGAGAAGTCTGGAACAAGATCACAAAGGGCCTTGTATTCAATGCTAGAGAGTTTATATCAAGTATGCTTATGTTAAGTATCCCTGTCCTTTCCAAGAGATTTATTTAAGTAGGGAATGGCCTGCCTGGATTTGAGTAGTTGAGAAGAACCCTTCTGGCCTATGTAGAAATAAGTTAGAAAGATGTTGCAGTAGTTCAGGTGAGACATGATAAAAGCTTGAGTGAAGGCAGTGGGGAATGGAGAAAATGGGTGGATTAAAATGCTATTAAGTGGAAAGAGTCCACAGCCTTCAAAGAGTGACTGGGGTGCAAATTTTCTTTGAACATGTCCTTACATCAGCAGCCTTCTGGGCTGTGTTTGCTCTGCTTTGGGCTCTGGCTTTCAGGGCTAATGGGCACCACGTATCCACCTCTATCTGATGGCTTGCTACAGCTACTCATGGATTGACCATATCCAACACTCTGCGATGAATTTTTTTTTTTCTTGCTTTTGGTTTCATTGGAATAGGGTGTCACTCCTGCCTCCTAGTTCCTCCAGCAAGGTCAAGACCAAATTCCATAGTCCAAAAAGAAAACTTGTGCACCTAACTTCAGATTCACAATCCATCCCTACCCTTTTCTGCCTTCCATTATTGCATTTCTTTTCTTTTCATTGCTTCAAAGAGCACTGGTGACAAATATGGCTGTTTGTACTTAATTCCATCCTTTCTTTGACTATTTTTGACCAATCAGGATCAAAGTTTACCTTGGTTGCCAAGGAAACCATGCTATTAGTTATCTATTCATCCATCTTTGAAGCTCACCACTAGTGTGAAAGTTACTTTGCATTAGATTCTAAGGGGGTGCTCATTAACTTGATTATACTAGAAGAAGCAGTTCTAATGTAAGCTACTCTTAAGGGAAACTTTTTTCCTCTTGAATATTTTAGACATATTTGTAGAGTAGAATTAATTTTTAAAGAAAATTACATAGTATTTTTATGACAAGCAAAAATAGATTGAGGGGAGAGAAGAGGGAGGAATGCCAAAGAGGCAGGGGAGGTGAGGGAGAGAGGAAGGGAGAGAATGAGACTACCTGAGTACAGACAAAGACAGAGGTAAATAGAAAAAGAATATGACAGAGACAGAGACAGAGTGGACACAGATTACTTCTTATTGGAGTTGCTGTTTGCTGCTTGCTATCGAGCAATGTTTTGGAGATAGTCTATGGAATAGATCATCAAAACCACTTGTTTTACACCTTATAAAATATACCAAGACTCTGACAACTACAGATTAGAGAAATGACACCAGCACTAACTGTCCTGTAGTCTTTCACTCCTGGTTTCAATGTTTACACAGAATACTAGTACTTAAAACTTTCACTTTCTGCCCAAGATATGATGTGTCTTGCTGTCATTAACCAAGATCGTAAGTCAGTCAGGGCTGACATGTCATCTACCTTCCCTGTCCCCGACCTGTAGCTTGTTCTAATTCCCTTTCCTGGCCAGCTCCAGAAGTCCCAATGTTTTTCATTCTCCCAGTGAATGAAGACTACATTGAAGTTGGTAGCATAAATCTAGTTTCAGAGATGAATAGGATAGGGCAGGAGGAGTGTTAGCTCCCACAACTTCCCAGAGAAAGAACCACGTACTTCTGTGCAGCACTGACTCAGAACCATGGACAGCAACAGCCAAACCAGCTCTCCTTCCTTCCCCTCTCCCACCAAACATTAGGTTTTGCTTTGGAAGAGAGTAGGGAAATCTAAATACTTAGTGCTGATAGTAGATGAGGGAAGAGGGGTTAGGAAGACATTCTATGGAATTAAAATGTGTTGAGAAATTTATCTTCTATATCAGATTGCCTTGACCCTGCATTTTTGCAAAGTTAGGAATACTTTCTCTGGGTCAGGCTCATACAGATAGTCATAATGGATCTGAGATTCTGGTCCTTGTCTCTCTGATTGCACCACGCATACTCTTAACCACAACATAGAGGTTCTCTGTCTGAGCTGGGCTCCTTTTACATGAAGGAGTCAGCATCACTATTCTAGGGAGTTTCCCACTGTGGAAATTTCACCGATTCTGGTCTTGTCTGATCGGATATTCTATATGTTCTATACCAACCTTGAAATATTATCTCAGGGAGAAAAAAAAGACTAAGAAAAAAGAAAAAAAGGGAAGCAAATTATTTTAAAAGGGAAAAAAAGACACCCCATCACTCCTCTACTCTAACACGGCCATTTTTCACTTCTACATATTATCTTTCAGCCCTTGTTGACACACTGACATATTTTCCATCATTGCAACTGAAGCAATTGTAGTATTTGCATTGTATTTTCACTTAGTGTCGTATCATAAACCTTTCCCCAAGTTGCTATACAGTCTCTATAATGATCACTTTTAATGTCTGTGTAATGTTCTAACAAATGAATGCACCATGATTTACTAAACAACCCCCTAATTGTTGAGCATTTAGGTTATTTCCAGTTTTTTATTTCGTAGATTGTGCTATGATGAGCATTTTTATGGGAAAACCACATGGGGTGCTTGAAGGAGCACGAGCATGGAGTCAGATGGAATAGAGTTAAAACTCGGCTCTGCAATTTACCTCTAATGAGTTGAAAGAGTTCTCAAAGGTTTCATCCTGGGGGCGGGGGGAGTGGACATTGCCAGTGCAGTGGAGTAAAGGACTGTGAGGCCGATGTAGGCCACCCACAGAGACAGATGCAAAAGGAGGAGGGAGCCACTTAAGATAAACTTCCAGGACTTTACAACTTTGCCTTCTTCAGTCGGGGGTTGAGCAAAAGCCATTCACCCAGAAGAAGGCACACAAAGGGGATATTTCTCCTTTGATCAGACACTCGGGACCCAGGGCCTGAACTGGACAATACATAAATGAGATCAGTTGGTAAAACTCTCCTTTGAGAATACATGATGACAGTAGCAGGCTGGAGAAGTGGCCCCCACACCTGTTCCTCTAAGCTCAGCATCCTGGGGTTGGTTAGAACCTTGGGGTTACTTCTCTGCCCCGGATCGACTTTCTCTGAATTCTTTCTTCCTGCCAGCTAAGGACACAGCCAGCCTTCTCCATCATCTGGAGCCACCAACATACCTATGAACCCTGATCATAGCTACCAGGCGGGACTCAATCTCCCCAGCCTCTCCTGCCTCTTTCTCCCCAGGGACAATACTCCTACAGATTCCTTCATTATAATCTCTTCTGATATGCCGTGAATGAAAGTGGATATGTCTGGGAGCTACCATATTTCTGGAATCTTCCACAGTTTCGATCATTGTGTGTGAACCTGTTTCCAGCACCAGGTCGGAAGGTGCATCTAGAGAAGACCATGAAACAGATCAGCACCAGTTGCCTTTCCATGTGTTTCAAATTCTGGAGGGTAATTCTGTTCCCAGGGCACCACCAGACTAAGCAAGTCCCTCAATAGTGTGGCCCCCTTTCTACACCTATATAGTAAAGGGAGGTCATCCCCTATACCTGGCTCAAAATCTCCATGTCAACCCTACTTGAGGTGCAAGGGTAGGGAAAAGGGTGGAAAGAAAATAGGAGCCCAGGGCTAAGCCCACCCATCAGATTCCTTCAAGAAGCAATCCCCCCGCCCCTTCCCCAGGTATGTCCACGCAGTTTCTGGTACATGGCTGAATTGGTAGGCTGAGCTCTCACAGCCCTGGGGAGCAGGGAAGCCTTGTCAGGGGAAAGTTGCTGACCAGCCCCTTCTCCTTGGCTGTCAGGGCTAATCAACATCAGGGCAGTTAATGGGGAACACAAAACCTATTTAAAAGCTACATTTACCACTTGGCTGGTTCCATTATAGTGTGTAATATCCAGGTGTCACAATCCCTCTCAAAATGTGTGTCTCAATGCTTCCTCGAGCTTCCGGGGTTAGGAAGTCACTGCCAAGAGCCACCTGAGGAGGACTCGTCCACCTCTGCCCCACCCCCGTCCTCATAGCAAGCTTCTCTGCAGCCTCCGGTGGGAGATTCTGGAACAGGGCCCTATCGTGGACACCGCAGGCACATGACTCGCTCCTTAGACAGGAGGATTTCTCCCTCTCCGCCATGACAGCTATGGCACCAATCCTATGCCCCGCCCACATCTGAGCATGCCAGCTGGATGCCAGCTGAGCCCCCAATTTCCCCAACTCTCCCTTAAAGTCCAGATGAGCAGCATAGCTTGCCACAGCTCCTTGACATGTGCACTTCCTACTCCTGCCCCTGGAGCTCTCTCACTAAGGATCCGGAGGCAGAAGAAAAGCTGGGGATTCCATCTGGTAAGACCACAGCCCTCTTCTCCCCGGATGAAGTCCCCCAGCTCTGCCATCCATGCTGTCCATCCCACCTATCAGCGTTCAAGCATTTTATATCCCTTAAGGCAGCAGAGTCTTCAGTTGCTCGCCCCTGACCAGCCATGTGCCTGGTCTGCGAGGGTACAGTCTTTAAACGGTACATTCTGGGACTCTGAAGAGAGTGCATGTTGTGATCGTCAAAAGCAACTCTCTTTTTATTCATCCAATAAACATTGCACGAGGACCTTGTGTGTGCCAGGCACCGCACTTGGCCTGAAGACACATTAGTGAACAAAACTTGCCGTTTGGCGGTAGATACAGGCGGCAACCGATCACAAACACCTAATTTACACACCGTGGCGTGTGCTACGGAGGAAAAGCTCAAGGGTTCCTGAGTGCAAATAACAGGGGCCGGAAAAGCTTGAGGGAGACCCCCGGAAGGGGCGTGCGTGTTCAGCCTCGTTCCCAGCCCCTCGCAGTGTCTGGCGTGCAGAACGTCGCCAGTCATGTTTGTGGAATGACCACCGAATGCTTCTTGTCTCCTCCCCTTCCAGCCTCCTTCACCTGCTCCGTGTCTCAGCCACGGCCATCCCCGCCTCTGCAGCCAGCCTCGCAGCCCGCTTCACCCAAAGGAGTGGGGGCCTTGCAGCAGAATCAGGGCTGTCCTTCCCTCCTCCTCCGTGAGTGGCGTGGGCACCCTTTGGAGGAGCCTGGGAAGAAAGCTGTTTCGTCAAGAGGAGCAAAGGATCCACCTCCCTCCCCCTCTGGCGCTTCCCGGCAGTGTCTCCTCAACAAGCGAGGCCAGCCTACCCCCCCCCCCAGGGAGCATGACAGCTCAGATTGGCAAGGGAGGCCCCCGGCTGTGCAGGCCTTCCCCGGGGCAGGGTGCTGGGAATCTGGGTTTCCCAAAGGCCAACCACTCCTCTGGGATCAGCCACCTCCAGGGCAAATTCCATTTCCCTTCCCCGCGTGATGCGAGCCCGCTTGGGCAGCGGAAGTGAGGGGTGTCCACCTCCCAGGAGGCGCTAGAAATGTTCAGAGCAGCCTTGCACCGACTGGATCTCAGCAGCACAAGAGGTTAGCCTGCCCTGGGAGGGCATCGGGTGCCCACACATCTGGCCACTCCAGACGGCATCTGTGGGAACTGCCCACACCACCTGCTCAAAGGGCGTCTCTCCATCTTGCACACAACTGGGTCACAGTCTAAACAGAAGGCCTGGCTTCTGCCGCTGTGGCCAGACGGAGGCTGCCAGAGCTCAGCCCAGACCAGTGCCTATCCCCAGACAGGGTGGAGAAGCACAGCACATCCTAGGGGGCCAGGGGACACAGGGCCGTGTCCAGGCAGCTTTCACTCCCTGTGTAACCTTGGCAGCGACCTCCCTTCTGTGAGCCTCGGGTCTTCCCTGTGAAATGAAGGTTGAGGCTAAATCAGTGGCTTTCCAGTGGCTTCCCATGGGCCCCCAGAGTCCCCATAAGGCAAAGGGGAGGCAGACGAGCAAACCTTGGGGTCCGCGGCCAGCACGGTTTCTCTGACCTGCTCCGGGGACAGAGCTGGTGCAGCAAAGTTTCGCTTAGGAAAAAAGAAGTTCATGGCTGCGAGCAAATCTGAAAACCGCTGGAGTGATGGTCCCTAAGGCCCCTTCCAGCTCTGACATTTCATGATTTATGAGTAAATAAGATAATATATATGAAAGAGGGCCTGGAACACGGTAGGGATGCAATAAATGGGCTACGTTATTGCTGGCGGAGTCGGCACATGTCACGGGAGCCGATGGTTGCTCAGCTGAAACCAAGAGACTAGGCTCACACCGTCTCCCGATCTTCAAGCACAGGAACTGCACTGGGAGAGGTGCCACGGCTCCGCACTGGGTAAATGGAGAAGAGAGAAAGGCAGAGAGCGCAGGAAGTGCAGATGCCAGGGTCAAGGCCCAGGAGCCCTCTGGTGTTCAGGTTCCTAGAAGAAAGGGGTGAGACCCAGCTCCATCACGGAGACCTCTGTGCACTGGTTGCCATGGAGATGGGGAGGGCGGGGGCCCAGGGCACCGGCCTCTCCACCAGAAGCGGCATTTGCTGCTCTTGATTTTATCCAGTTTAAGAAGGAAGGCATGGACGGGGGATCCTGTATACCACCCTCCCCTGTCTCCCCATTGTGTCCTCACTACCTCCCACTCACCTCCAGGACTTCCCTGGGCAGCCACAGGCTGAGTCCCCTCTGGATGAAGGTCCTGGCTCACGTGTGGATGGAGTGGACGAGGGGAAGGAGGCCGGCATGGCCGGAGAAGGCGGGTCGGGAAGGTGGGAGGCGAGCCGGAGAGCAGGGGTGAGGGGAGCAGAGGGGAGTCTGAAGAGGTAGGTCTGCCCAGCGGTGGAGGGTGGAGCAGGGGAATGAGGTGGCCCAGGGACCACCGCCGCTGGAGTCATTCTAGGGAGAGAAAACCAAGGCCTGGCGTGCAACAGCATCAGGGGAAATGTACTGGAAGAATGAACTCGAACAGGAGGGACGGCAGACAGGGGGTCGTTACTGGACTGAAAGGCTCAGGACCTCGGCCCGTGAAGGAATCCAAGGTCTAGCCTGGCTTTTCCCAAAACGCCTTCCCTGGAAAACTGGCTCCACTAAAAAGACTGCTGGGACCAAGACCCCCATTCCAAAAAATGCGGGTGTGAAGGCAAGGCCAGGGCACATTAGCGTGATGAAGGCCCCGTGAGGCCCCGCCACAAAGATGATGCTCCCTCACTGGCGTTTGACTCCACTCTGATTTTCACAGAGGTCCAGACAGAAAGAAACTTACAGTAACTGTGTTTAGCCCAACTTTGTGTTTTAACTTTGACCACAGAGCCTCCTCCCCCATCCCCTTCAGAAACATCTATTTACACCTTCTGGAACATTTGGAAATTACTGATCTAGTCACATGGATCTCTCTCTCTCTCTCTCTCTCTCTCTCTCTCACACACACACACACACACATACACACACACACACAGTGCAGAGGAGCAGGGAGGAGATTCAGGATGCGTGGCTGTCCCAGAGAAAGTCACATATGTGACCCAGAGGTCCCACTTCTGGGGATCAGGCCTAAGAGACGGGTGCGTAATGTGGAAATAACCACATGCATGATGTCACAACCAAAATGTGAAAATAGTTAAATATCTAAAAATCCAACGGTTCCATCAGCTGTCGTATAATTCCTCAATGGAACGTTTGCACAACGATTGTGCATAATATATAGCTATACAAGAAGTCACTTAAGATAGACTACATTGTACGAATTGTTTGCAGTTTGTTAAAGAGAGAACTATGTGTGGAAAAAGAAAGATAGGAAGAAAATACATAGTAGGTTTTTTTTTTTACCATGAAGAAATCTCTCTGAATGGTGAATATAAGAGTTCTATTCATAGAAATAAAGTCATATCCACCACCACCCCCCCCTACACACTGTAATAAATGATATCTGGCTTGTACATCTGGCATCTGTGAGTCTAGTCAGTTTGAGTTCCCTGAGTCTCATTCCCTGCAGGCATATGAAGCATCTGAACCTGGAGGGCTGAACCGGGCTATTACTGTCAAAGTACAGCCCCTGATGAGACTCATCCAGAAGAGCCACACTTCACACCTCCCCTCCTGACTTCCTCGTTTCACGGTCTCAACGTCACCAGGGCAAACGGGGCTTTGGAGAAGCAACCACTGGAACAAAAACGTCAAGGAAAAACCTCGACTCACGCTAGACCCTCCAGGAGACTTCCATATTGCTCGGTTCTTTTTTTTTTTTTTTTTTCTTTCTTTTTTATATTGCTTGGTTCTTGACCTTGGCTGCACATTGGGCCCCACTAAGAAACTTCTGTAAAGATGCATGAGTCCCACCATCAGATACTGGGATCTCGTGGGTGTGGCGCACGGCCTGAGCGCTGGCCTTGGCAAAAGCCCGGGTGACTCCAGTGACTCCAGGCCGGGTGACTCCAAAAGCCGGGTGACTCCAGGCTTGGGGGAACGGCTGTGCGCGCTGCTGGTGAGCCGGGGGCGGGGCTGAAGGAATAAGGGTGCTTGTCACTTCCTAAGGGCGTGGCCAGGGGCCCAGAGGGAGCTCCTCTCAGGGCCTGGGGGCCTGGGCGGGGCATGTGATGAGTCTGGGCTCCCTCCCCTGGGTCTCTGGGGTCAGGCGGGGCGGCCCGTCCGGTGCCTCTGCCTGTGAGCGGGAGGTGACGGGGCCCCGGGCTCCCCAACATTCCTGGTTTGGGAGAAAGTCGCGGCCCTCCCTCCGGACGCCAGCGCTCGTGCTTCTCAAATGAAGACATTGCCGCCCGCCAAGTGGACGGTTTGTAGGGCTAAATGCCTTAATATTTTTGGAGTCGAAGGAACAAAACTGCCGCAAGACACTGTTGTTTTCCCCGCTGTAATTGATGGGCCTCACTCTTTTCTGCCGTTAAAGCACAAGCTGCGGCTATTTTTCTTTTTTTAACCAAACACCGCTGAATGTGAAACATCGATTTTTTTTTTTTTAAACTGGGTTTCAAACTGAGAAATGTCTTGATCCCAGAAGTCAATCACCTCGAGCATCACAGTGACTTACATCGGCGCCCTCGTGGGGCTGACCCGGGGGCTCCTGTGCCACCCCGTCCCCCCGCAGGGCAGAGACTGCCTCAAGGACAGGGACCCTCCAGTTCTTCTGAAGGGCACCTGACGACCAGACCTGCCCCGTGTGGCCATTAGCTTCTCTTCTGGGAGCGTCCAAAGAGCCCTCACTGCCCTCTTGACCACACCCATACCCCAGGAAGGAAGGACACTCAGAACCTCTGCCCCATTGCGTGGCTCAGGCCCACCTCATACAGTTGCGCTGGTTGCTCACTGCACAACTCTAGAGAATGTGTCCCCATTAGTGCCACTCACCTGCTTTTTAAATTATTATTATTTTTTATTTTTTTAATGTTTATTTTTGAGAGAGAGAGAGAGAGAGAAACAGAGCTCGAGAGGGGAAGGGCCAGAGAGAGAGGGAGACACAGAATCTGAAGCAGGCTCCAGGCTCCGAGCTGTCAGCACAGAGCCCGACGCGGGGCTCGAACTCACGAACCGCGAGATCATGACCTGAGCTGAAGTCGGACGCTTAACCGACTGAGCCACCCAGGCGCCCCACTCACCTGCTTTTTAAAATCAGTTCTTGACAATTCCCTCACTGCCTATGGCTGAAGCCCAGCTCTTGAGCATGGCTCCCAGCACCCTGTCCGGCCTTCCGGTCCAGTCATCTCAAGCTTTATCCCCTCATCTCTAGCTCTGGTCTCACTGGACTTCTATCCCTTTCCCAAAGAAACGTGTTTCTTCTGCCTGTGTCTTTCCCACCATGCCCTCTGCTTGCAGTGCTCTCCTTCCGTCCCTCCCCTCCTCCCCAGGCAAATTCTACTCGCCCTTCAGCTCTCCACTAACACACCACTCCCTCCAGAAAGCTTTCCCGGACTCTCACACCCCACCGAGTCCCCCCGCTTCATGGCACCTTTTACTCCCCTTGGCACAGCTGTTGTCTCACATAGTTGCAGTTGGCTCTTATCTGCTAGAGTGGAAGCGACCGAGGGCAGGCACTGTGGTCTTTTGTTCCCTGCTACTTCTCCAGCCCCGGTGCAGACACTGGCCAGCGGTGCTCAATTCGTTCGTTCTGAATGAGTGAGGGAGTGAACAGGTGGCTGTGGCTTAGAGGGCTCCTTGCCCCGCGTGTGGTGTGGCCCTTCCTCACCTCCCGCCATGTCTCTTCCGTCTGTACTTTAGTTACCCTGATTAGACCGGGAGCCTGCCTGCCCCAAGCCCGCCCCTCTCGACTGAAAGCTGGGACCCACCCGGCCCTTTCCTGCCCCTCTCTTGGAAGAGAGCGGACAGATGTATCCTGGTCCCCAGAGAGCCAGCACAGTTTGCCGATGGACTGATTTGAGCATTGCCAAGATGCTGATACCCTGGATGGAGCTTCAGCTGAACACCTGGGTCCCTGGACTCCCCATGCCGGGCCCAACCCTCCGGTCACGAGACCCAAGAGCCAAGTGCTTCACAGAGTTAGCTCTTTTAGAGGCCACCTGGGTGGCTCAGTCAGTTGACTGTCTGACTTCGGCTCAGGTCACGGTCTCACAGTTCATGAGTTCGAGCCCCGCATCGGGCTCGCTGCTGTCAGCACAGAGCCTGCTTCGGATCCCCTGTCCCCCCCCTCTCTCTCTGCCCCTCCCCCGCCTCTCTCTCTCTCTCTCTCTCTCTCAAATAAATAAACATTTAAACTGCACAACCATCCTCTGAAGTGGGTTATTATTGTTGTTATACCCGCTTTATTGATGAGGAAAATGAAGAACAGAGGGATTAAGTGACTTGCCCAACATCACACAGGACGCAGTGGCTGTGCTAGAATTTGAACGTAGGGCAGACTGACCCCAAAGCCTTTGCTTTCCACTGACATTCCCTGAACTAACCTCAAATCTGCTAGACGGTATTAAACCCAGGGCCCTAGATGGGGGACTGTCTTTCAGGGCCCACCTTCCCAGGTCCCCAGGTCCCCCCAGTGTCCCCCTCTTCCTCTGGAAGAGGCCTTGGTGAGGCTCTGGCCCGAAGCCGGGCATCTTTCACCTGTCTCCCAGCGGGGCTTTCCGTGCCCCTTCTTGTCCTCTTGGCCCAACCCTCCCTGAAGCGCGGAGCGGGCACAGAGGACACGGCTATTCAGTCTCCCTGGACCATCCTTCAGAGACAGCCTCCGCGCCCCTCAATCTTCCTCTCGATGTCACCACGCTTTCTCAGTACTGGCCGTGTCACCTTGGACTGCGAAGGCACAGGCAGTCCTGCAGTTACAGGAAAAAATAGGCAAAGAAATTGCATTTCGTTGCATTTCCTCCGAGACCGTTGTGAAGCGTGTGACTTGCCTCTTTTGTGTTGAATTGTTTTAGCTGCATCTTGCAGGACCCAGATTCCATTTTTTTTTAAATTTTTTTAACGTTTATTTATTTTTGAGACAGAGAGAGACAGAGCATGAGCGGGGGAGGGGCAGAGAGAGAGGGAGACACAGAATCGGAAACAGGCTCCAGGCTCTGAGCCATCAGCCCAGAGCCCGACGCGGGGCTCGAACCCACAGACCGCGAGATCGTGACCTGAGCCAAAGTCAGACCCCCAACCGAGTGAGCAACCCAGGCACCCCCCCCCCAGATTCCATTTTTGTGGAAACAACTGGGAGAAAGGGCACCTGGGTTCCAATCCCAGCTTTGTCATCAACCTGCTTAAAAGCCTTCAGCGTCTCCTTTTGTCCTTAAGATGATTTCCAAACACCTTAAGGTGGGGAGGCACCATTGGGACCCACCGTTTCTCGGGAATGCTCTACTCCGGCTACATTGAGCTCCTCCCTCTTGCTCTGACCCTCACAGATGTCCCTGAAGCTGTCTTTCTCCTCCCTCTTGGCCCCAAACACCCCGATTCATCCTTCAGCCTGAGTGTCACCTCCTCCAGGAAGTACTCTGCTATCATCACCCACATAACCAGTTGCTGAGACGCCCAGGTCCCCTGAATGTCCTCTCGTAGGGTATGTAATGCAATTTAGTGTGTTTTCTCTAGTCAGTCATTTGACCACCTACTGTGTGAGCTTCAAGAGGGCCCCACTTAATCCATCTTGCTCGCCATTGTTTCTCTAGCGCCCAGCACAGTACCTGACACACAATAGGTGTTTTAGAAGCATACACCACATATGAACGACTAAACAAACCAGTCAGGATTCTTAGATGCAAACAACAAAACCAGCTATGCCTGATTTAATGGGGAAGAAATGATTTCTTCGAGGGCAGTCAGCTAGCTCACAGAATCACAGCAAGTTCTGGAGACCCAGGCTCAGGACCACACAGCAGAATGGTGCCGGCCACATGGCAGGACGCGTTCGGTGAGGGCACCACTGCTGTCTTCAATAACAGCGAGCCCCTGTCGCTGAGACCACCACCATCCCCAGCCGTGGGCCCTTGACCCCTCCAACAACGATGTGCCCTGTTCCTCTGGGAACTTGAACTCGCTCCTCCTTCTTCACGTTATGAACTCTTGATCGAGAGACGGAGGCCGGTGTCCTGATGGGCACACAACCTGAGTCACGTGCCCACACCCTAGCCGCAAGGGAGCCTGGGAACAGTTCTTCGCATTTTTACTTCCTTGAGTGAGAGGGAGGGGAGTCATCGGGTGGGGGCCTCCTAGGAATGGGGTACACGTGCAGAGCAGTTCACAAGAAGGGGAAACCTCTACCACAGCGATCAAGTGAACGAACCCATAAGGCGGTTTCCCTCCCTTCTTGCTGCCTCAGTTTCCTCAGCTGCAAGAGGAAAACAGGTCAGCCCTTCAGTTTCCTCTCTGGCACTAGCATCCTATGATTCTGGTTTTGTGTTGTTTATCCATATGCAGCCTGAAGACACCAGAAGCACAGGTGAACCAGAGGGAGGAGAATCTCCCAGAAGTTCGTGTACCAGTCAGGACCAACTGGGTTATGCCACAGTACCAAATCTACCAAGTCCCCGGGGACTTACGCCAAAGGACACTGCCACGGTTAGGGACGTGGCTATCTGGAAAGCGGAAGGGGGGGCGTGTTCACCCACTGCTGTAGGTACTTTCTACGGCTCATAGGAAGCACGATTGCTCTGAACTATTCTGAAGGAGCGTGGTCAGAATGGCTAACAAAGAAACTAGCTGTTCCACCAGAAAGGCCAAGTTCAAAGGCAAGCAGCTTCACAGAGGAGGGTTTATCAGCAGTAATATTGCGGATGATTTATTTATTTATTCCGTCATTCATGGAAGAAGTATTTATGGGGCATCCACTATGTATCAGGTACCACACTGGCCACGGGGATGTGATGGTAAACAAGAGAGAAAGGTCCGTGCCCTCTTTGAGCTTATACTCTAGCGAGGAAGAAAGAGAATCACTAGATAAACAAAGAATTATGCAGGATGCTTTCCGTGGTGCTCAGTGCTACAAAGGCATAAGCAGGGTGGTTCAGGAGAGCAGGAAGTATGTGGGTGAGGGGCATCTTAGCAGCGATGACGGTCAGGGAAGGCGAGGTCCCCCTGGGATGACATTTAAGCTGAATTGTGATTAATAAGAGGAAAGAACGAGCCAGGCAGAGGGGACAGCCAGGTGAGAAGACTGTAAAGCAGGAGCCCATGTGGCTGGAAGAGCAGGAGACAAGGTCAGGGAAGCAGGTGGGGTCCTTGCTCCATAGCAAGTCATCTGTAGGGATTCTGGGTACAAGGGTTTGGGGGGGGGTGCATTGCCTGGCATTAAGCAAGAGAGTGACAAGATCCGATTGGATTTCGTGTTTTTTCAAAAGATCCCTTTGGCTGCTGGGCACAGAGCGGATCGGAGGGGAGCAAAGTAATAACAGAACGAATACAATACCTAGTTCAATAGAGTGAAATTGCCAGCGGAGAATCCCGGCTTTCATTGCTACCGCAAATGGTAAATGCTGCAGGTGCCACAGGGAGTTATCGTGACCAGGGGCAGGGAGGATGTTCCGGTCCGCGAATTCCCAGGGGAGAGTCTCTTCCACTTGTATTAGTCTGGACAGCGTAGGCGACACCACAGCACCAAATTCTAGCCTCAGTGGTTGCACGAGCAGTGCTGTATTTCTTGCTTGCGCTGCATTGCTCCTTGTGGGTGGGCCTGGGGTCTCTGCTCCTCACGGTCACTCAGGGACCCAGGCGTCACCCTCTGCAGCCTGGTCTTCATGCTCCCTGCAGCGGGCAGGGGAGAAGTATGCACAGAGAGACGACACGTAGTCCTCTGCACTTTGTGACATCTTCTTCTGTCCCACGGGCCAGAACCAGCTACATGTCTGCATGTGATTGCAAAGAAGCTGTGGTCTCCCGTGTGTTCAGGAGGAAGGGAGGAGTGGATGTGTGCACGGGCACTAGCATCTGCCGTGTGCCTGAAATCAGAAGTCACTTGTCGCCGGCAAAATAAAAAAGGGGCCGGAGGACCATAGAAAAGAGCCCCGGCAGGATGGATGAGGCTCCAAAGAACCACCCAAACTAAAAATAAAGCTGCTTTTCTACTGGGATATCCAATGTGACTTGGGAACAAAAACAAAACAAAACAAAACAAAAAAAACGAAAACAAAAAAAAAACAAAAAAAAACGCTTGTTTTAGGAGGAATATGGATCTGGCTGGTGCACAGTGGAAGGGGCCAGGCACTCAGGACTGGAAGGTCATTTGGTACAGAGCCTCCAAATGCCAGGAAAGTGGATTTGCCCCCAAGCCCCTACACCAGGCCTCAGTTCTCTTGCCTCTTCCTGAGGTCCCTCTGCATAGGGACATGCACATGCTGGAGAATTCTGTAACCCTTTCTGCATTGCTCTGCGATCTTTCTCTTTGGGACTTGTCCTGCACACACATTTTTTCTTTTTCTCCTAACATCACCATTTTTAGTAATAACCATAGCTACACATTTCCAAGTACCTTCTAAACATTTCACATAGCATAGCTAATTCAATCCGCACAACAATCCCAGAAGGTAGGTATGGTTATCATCACCATTGTACACGTGGAGAAACTGAGGCACGGGGCGACTCAGTAACTTACCTAGAGTGTAGCAGCTAAGAGCAGAGGAGCTGGGAATCAAAACCAGGGCTCTGGTCCCGGAGGCCCTGCCCTCCATCTGTAGAACACAATGCCCCAGCAGACACGGCCACAACCCACACTGGCTCCAAAGAGCATCTGTCCCCGAGGAGTGGAGGACAGCAAAAGATCCTTTTTGGCCAAATTCCTCGACTGGTGACTTGGGACTTCACAGAGGAGCGAACCTTCCCGCATGGACACGCACAGAAACTAGCCAAAGCAAATCATTTAACTCTTCTCACTTTTCATTTGATTATACTTCATATTTGGGTTTGGTTTTTTTTTTTTTCAACAAATATTTTTGAACCTCTCCTATAAGGAAGACACTCAGTCAATGCACTAAAGGGAAGTAAGGAGAAGAAACAGGGCGCCTAAGTCACAATCTCTTCCCTCGAAGGGCTTGCCATCTACTCAGGAAAACCAGACAGAATCACATGACAACACAGACCCTGTGCTCAAGAAAGCCCCAGCTATGGGCTGACAGCAAGTTCTCAGATCAGCAAATTAAAAAAAAATACCGCATGGGGCGCCTGGGTGGCTCAGTCGGTTAAGCGTCTGACTTCAGCTCAGGTCCTCTGCGCTGACAACTCAGAGCCTGGAGCCTGCTTCGGATTCTGTGTCTCCCTATCTCTCTGCCCCTCCCCTGCTCACGCTCTGTCTCTCTCTCTCTCTCAAAAATAAATAAACATTAAAAAAAATAAAATGAAGTGTCTTCAAATGTCTACATAATTTCTTGGGGCGCCTGGGTGGCGCAGTCGGTTAAACGTCCGACTTCAGCCAGGTCACGATCTCGCCGTCCATGGGTTCGAGCCCCGCGTCGGGCTCTGGGCTGATGGCTCAGAGCCTGGAGCCTGTTTCCGATTCTGTGTCTCCCTCTCTCTCTGCCCCTCGCCCGTTCATGCTCTGTCTCTCTCTGTCCCAAAAATAAATAAACGTTGAAAAATATTAAAAAAAAAAAAACAAATGTCTACATAATTTCTTTAAAAGAAAGAAAGAAGAAAAAAGAAAACAAAGAAAAGGAAAGGAAAGGAAAGAAAAAAAAGAAAAGACAAGACACAAAAGCAGGCCAGAGACAGGAAAGCAAGACAGAAGGTGAGTTTTGTGAGGCCACATTCTGCTCAGCTGCCTAAGCATCTGCACAAGCCCCTGTAGGAAGGCCCAGGGCTGTGAACAAGTGTTTTAAACTCTATTCCTTACACCCTCGAGCCTGCCATCTTCTATGCTTTGGAAAATTTGCTTCCATCACACACACACACACACACACACTCAGAGCGATCAAAAAACCAACAACAAAAACCTACACATTTCCCTGTTGCACGAGTCAGAACCCGCAACCTGCTCTAACCGGTTTTAGAGAGAAAATACATGTATCAAAAGTTATTCGACAACGCAGAGAGTTTCAGAGAAGGCCATAGAGCTGGTCTTCGACATCGTTAGGGACAGCCCTCAAGTTCAGAGGGCTGGCCCCCTTGCAGATAGGGTCCCTGTCCTGGGGACAGGCACTACAGCATGAAAGGCCATCCCCAGGACTCTCACTGCTGTCTCTGAAACCTTGACGGCCCTCTGCTGCCCTCCACTCCTTGGCTAAGTTCATGACTGCCACACGTCACCTCTTTCCTCTGTGTGTTTTCTTCTGAACTGAAGCTGTTCATTGATGCAGCCAAATGCAAGATCCCAGGTCACATGCCTTCCCAGTAACTAACACCGAGGCTGGGAAATTGAATCCTGACTTCTCTCTCTGGAAGGTGGGATTCATAATAGGAGTAGTTACCAGGGTGGCCACACATTCTGGTTTCTTTTTTCTTTTTTTTTTTTTTCCAACGTTTATTTATTTTTGGGACAGAGAGAGACAGAGCATGAACGGGGGAGGGGCAGAGAGAGAGGGAGACACAGAATCGGAAACAGGCTCCAGGCTCTGAGCCATCAGCCCAGAGCCCGACGCGGGGCTCGAACTCACGGACCGCGAGATCGTGACCTGGCTGAAGTCGGACGCTTAACCGACTGCGCCACCCAGGCGCCCCAATTCTGGTTTCTTAAGAGAATCTGGGTTTCTGGGGCATCCGGGTGGCTCAGTCGGTCGAGCATCTGACTTCGGCTCAGGTTGCGATCTCGTGGTTCATGGATTTGAGCCCTGAGTCGGGCTCTGTGCTGACAGCTCAGAGCCTGGAGCCTGTTTCGGATTCTGTGTCTCCCTCTCTCTCTGCCCCTCCCCTGCTCATGCTCATGCTCTGTCTCTCAAAACTAAATAAACGTTAAAAAAATAAACAAAAGAGAATCTCAGTTTCTGCTTCTTGTCCCAGCATAATTATTAATAGCACCCTTTTAACTCTCCAGTGTGGTTCCACTTGGATCATAAATTATATAGACATCCCAATAATTCCCAGTAATAATCGCTGGGTTCAGTCATCACGAATGTCCTGCTTTCCCTTCCTTCCCAGATCCTCTGCCCCTCCCACTCCAGAAGCCTGTGCTTCCGAATGTGTCCTTCTCCTATTACAAAGCAAAAGGGGACTCTTCTGTTTGCACTCAGGGAAGTCAACAATGGGCATACCTCAGGGAACATTCCAGTCAGAAGAGAGAGAACTTTTCTATTCAAGATTAAAAAAAATGGGGCGCCTGGGTGGCGCAGTCGGTTAAGCGTCCGACTTCAGCCAGGTCACGATCTCGCGGTCCGTGAGTTCGAGCCCCGCGTCGGGCTCTGGGCTGATGGCTCAGAGCCTGGAGCTGTTTCCGATTCTGTGTCTCCCTCTCTCTCTGCCCCTCGCCCATTCATGCTCTGTCTCTCTCTGTCCCAAAAATAAATAAACGTTGAAAAAAAAATTAAAAAAAAAAAAAAAAAAGCCGGGGCGCCTGGGTGGCGCAGTCGGTTAAGCGTCCGACTTCAGCCAGGTCACGATCTCGCGGTCTGTGAGTTCGAGCCCCGCGTCAGGCTCTGGGCTGATGGCTCGGAGCCTGGAGCTTGTTTCCGATTCTGTGTCTCCCTCTCTCTCTGCCCCTCCCCCGTTCATGCTCTGTCTCTCTCTGTCCCAAAAATAAATAAACGTTGAAAAAAAAAAAAAGCCAAATTAAAATTCAGAAGAACAAAGGAAAATATGAGCAACCAGCTGGCAGGTTTAGTTAGACATCCAGGTAGGGGACAGCTCATGGAGGGCCTTGAATGACAAGGAGAAAACTTTGGACTTTATCTGTGGGAAATAAAATATATATGGAAGTTCTCTGAACAGGGGAATGGCCTGACCCTGTCCTACTGGATACTTGAAAGAGTAGGCACCAGACCGACCTGAGTTTAATGTATGATTTATTGTATGGAATGAGGGACAGAATGGAAAATTACTTAACCTCTCTAAAACTCGAATTTATCCCTTGTAAAACAGAGAAAATGAAAGCCTCCTTTGAGATTGTTGTGGGGATGAATTAAAATAAAGTTCTTGGCACAGTGTACAAACACACAGTAGGTACTTGAATGACGTTAGTTGCCATAGCTGATGTCCAGGCAGGAGTTGGGGGAGCACCATGCAGCACGTGCATGCAGAGCACCAAGAAAGAGGAGAGGCTGATCTTCGGCCCTGTTGTTCCATCCATCACTAAAAGTGGGTGTCGGAGTCTCCAACTATTATTATTATTGGGTTAACTATTTCTCCATTCAATTCTACCAGGTTTTGCTTCATGTATTTTGGGGACTTGTTAGGTGCATATATGTTCGTATTATGTCTTTATGAGAAATTGACACTTTCATCATTACAAAATGTCCTTCTCTGTCCCTACTCACAATTTTTGTCTTAAAACCTACTTGTCTGATAGTATAGCCTCTCTAGGTCTTGTTTGGTTAATGTTAGCATGACGTATCTTTTCCTGTCCTTTTACTTTCAATCTATTTGTCTCTTTGAATCCAAAGTGCCTCCTGTAGATAGTATATACTTGGATCATGTTTTTTTTTTCCAATTCATTTTGCCATCTCAGCCTTCTATTGGAATGTTTAGTCCATTTGCGTTTAACGTAATTGCTGATAGGGTAGGATTTGCAGTTGGAATTTGCTATTTGTTTTACATATGTTTTATATTTTCTGACCCTCTGTGCTTCTGTTTCTGTTAGAAGTACAGTAGAAAGTGTATAATTTTAATTCCCTATTGTTTCTTTTATCATATTTTTAAAGCTACTTTCTTAGTGGTTGCCCTGGGAATTACAATTAACACCTAAACTTAAAACAATTCTGTTTGAATTGTTGCCAACTTAATTTCAATAATATGCAAAAACCACTGTTCCAATATATCTCTGTTCTCTCCTCCTTTGTTTTACTGTCATACAAATTAGATCTTTACATATTATAAGCTCTTCGACACAGTTTTATAATTGTTGCTTTATGCGGTTGTGTTTTAAATCAGACAGGAGAATAAAACCATTATAAAACAAAAATGCATTTATTATGTTGTTTTTATATTAACCTATGTAGTTATCTTTAGTTGTATTCTTTATTTGTGCGGATTCAAGTTACTGTCTCATGTGCTTTCATTTCATCCTGGAAGACTCCCATGAATATATCTTGTAGGGCAAGTCTGCTACCAACAAATTCTCAGTTTTTGTTTATCTGGAAATGTGTTAATGTCTCTTTCATTTTTGAAGCTTGGTTCTGCTGGAATGTCTCAGTTGACCTTTTTCTTTCATTTCTTGAATATATCATCCCACTGCTTTTTGGTCTCCATAGTTTCTGATGAGGTGCCAGGTTTTGATCTTATTAAAGATCCCTTTTCTCTTTTCTCTTACTGCTTTCAGGATTCTTGCTTTGTCTTTGACTTTTGACCAGTTGACTGTGATGTGTCTAAGTGTGGATCTCTTTGAATTTATTCGACTTGAAATTTGTTGAAGTTCTTGGATGTGTAGATTAATATTTTTCATCTAACTTGAGAAGTTTTAGAAGTTTATTCAAATAGTGTTCCTGCCTCTTTCTCTCCTCTCCTTCTGGGACTCCCATTATGCACATGTTGGTAATCTTAATGGTGTCCCATGGGTCTCTGAGGTGCTTCCATTTTTTAAATTCTTTTTCTTTCCTCAGACTAGATAATCTCAGTTGATTTATCTTCAAGTTTGCTCTTCTTTTATTCTGCCAATTCAAATATGCTGTTGAGACTATCTAGTGATTTTTTTTTTTATTTCAGTCATCATACTTTTCAACTCCAGAATTTCTATTTGGTTCTTTGTTTTGTTTTGTTTTGTTTTAATAATCTCTATCTCTTTATTGATATTCTCTATGTGGTGACACATTGTTCACATACTTTCATTTAATTATTTGGAAGTTTTTCCCTTTAGTTCTTTGAACACTTTTTAATAGATGATGAAAGTCTTTGTCTAGTAAGTCCAACTTCTGGGCTTCCTTAGGGAGAATTCCTATCGACTGCTTTTTTTCCCTGTGTATGGATCATACTTTCCTATTTATTTTCATGCCTCATAATTTTTTGTTAAAAACTAAGCATTTTAAATAATACATTGTGGCAACTCTTCAACTCAGACTCCCTCCCACCACAGGATTTGTCATTGTTCTGTTTGTTGTCGTTGCTGTTTATTTAGTGACGTTTCTGATAGAATTCTGTAAAGTCTGTATTATTTGTCATGTGCAGCCACTGAAATCTCTGTTCAGCTACCTTAGTGATTATCTAATGGTTGAAGAGATTCCCTTAAATGCTTTCAATGACTGAGACTTTCATCTTTTTCTGAGGGTCTCTGTGTTGGTGCACACCTTCAAGTCTCTGATAATTTACAACCCTGCCTGAACCCTTCGATTTCTGTTTGTGCAGAGTCCCAAGGTCAGCCAGAGGTGAGAGACTGGAGCCTTCTCAAGTCTTTCCTGGGGATGCACAGAGCACTACACATGTGTGTGGCCTTCTAAATCCCCAGGAATATGTCAGAGCTTCTCAAAGATCTCTGTGGGAACATCTCATTCACCAGATTTAAGTTTTTTGGCCAGCTTCCTGTTTGCCCAACAGGTATTACCACCTCAAGTAACTGTGACATTAAACAATTGCCTATGATTGTTTTTGACAAATGCTATCCAGAAGAGATCAGTCGCGTTCAGGGTGATATGGCCACAGACCTGACAATTGCTATCCAGATAGAGTGTTTTGCTCTGAGCCAAAGCAAATAAAGATGAGTCCTTTTATGGGAGCTGCTGCGCAAGTCAAATAGCGACAATTCTCTGAGGATAGAGCTTTTGGGAAGCTCTAAACTCATACTTCCCCATCCAGTGACTGTTAGGCTGCTGGTTTGCCCAGCTGCTGTGATTATGGTGCTGCTGGTTCTCAAGGCTACTGCGGAGCTGGGGAAAGAGCCATGGGAGCCAGACAAGTTAAAATGCCACAAAGCTCATTGTTCTTGCTGAGGTAAAGCTATTTTTCCCAAATAAACACTCTTTGGATTATTGCAAGCCTTTATTAATTTCCAGCATTCTGAAAATAGTGGTGTTGAACATTTTCCCAGTGTTCTCATTGCTTTTATGGAAGAGCAGACTCCTGAAGGTTCTTACTCTTCCATTAGAGAAGCTCTTCCCTTTCATGAAGAGTTTAACTGGGGCCTAACATGATCAGATCATTTTGTTAGACTCTGTCTGACCTCTGCATTGAGAATAGATTGGAGGGATGGAACAGGCAGCAAGGGGACAGTTAACAGAATCTTACTGGGGAGAAGTGATGGCTGTCAGAACCAGAGCAGTAGGAGCAGTGTGACTGTGGAAAAGTGCATCAGTCCAACAGACTCACATAGGACATTTTTTCTTTCTTCTGATCTACCCAGTGATCCAGGAGCTGAAATAGGCCTCATGCTCTATCAGATAAGCAGATCTGAAGGGAATTGGCCCAAACACAATGCAAGGAAGAGTAGAGGCTACTTGCTCATCTCTGGGTACCACAGAAGCTTTGTGAGGGAGGAGAGTCAGGAGATCCCCAGGGGAGAGTGAAATAAGTCATGGGAAGGGCAAATGAGGGCTGACACGAGGGGCTGGGGACCCAGATGTTCCTTGGCCTCTGCTGTAGAACAGCTGAAGGGCCAACCAAAGTTTTGCCACCTGGGATCCTTCGGGACCACAAATTCATCTCTGCCCCTCTTAAGAGGCCGTCCCTGAGTGCATTGTGTTGCTGGAGTCCAGTAGAGGAACCAGGTAAGAGTGGAGTGGACTGCTTTCTTCTTCATTTCGTTCTCTCCCAAGAAATTCTCTGAATGAGCTTTTGTATGTCCCAGATGTTCCCGCCTTTGTTCCAATTTAATCCTGTCTATTTATCCCCTGTGGTACCTGTTTATTATCTTCCATTTCTCTTCGGGAGCTGGGGCTCAGTGGATCTGCCAGGACCGATCTTATCTGCATTTGGGCAAACACAACCATGCCCAGGCCTTGTCATCCAGCTCCTATATGAAAGAGTCAGAGAAGGAGAAGCATTAAAACCGGTACCACCAAGAACAGCAAGCCCACAGAGATTTAAAAATAAACATGAAAACTGCTCCGGGTGCTGTTCAGAGGCACTTGCAAACCCCTTCAGTGGAGACACAATGGAGCTGCGCACCCACTCCCCGGGCCCCATCCTCCTGCAGCTACAAATCATGTAGACTTGGCTCTTGACTTCTGCCTTGAAAGGGGGACTGTGGCTCCCAGCAGGGCTGTGGAGACAATGACACAGAACCTCTCCCCTGTGAGGATTCAAAATCTGGGAACGTTACAGCTGTTGGAGGCTATAACTTTGGGTCTTTGATGAGATCTCCGAGGGCAACCGGGGGAGGAGGGCTCAAGGACTCAGAGTGAGCCACATACTCAGAAAAGGTTACGACACAGGCTTCCTGGTTCCCCCCTGGACTGCTTTCTCCAACAGCACATTGCATAGGCAGGGCTCTAACATGCAAGTTGAGAATCACAGCAAGAACAGAGGGGGGAACAAGAGATTTTATTTATTACCTTTACCAGACAGCTCTACGGAGACCAGCTATCCAACCATACTGTCTCTAACCTGGACCTCGGAGGACACCCCTGGACTGCAGCCACCAGGCCCCACAACCCACCTTTGGGAGCTGCGGGCAGACAGGGTCTGATTCTTCACTAGCACTAAGTTCAAGGGAGCTATGTCATAAACCACAGGTTGGAGCAAAAGCCTTGGAGGCAAGTCACAGTGAAACCCACCCCTACTTACCTGAGAAAGGGGCAAGAGCGCTTCTAAACTTCCTCCTGAATCCACACTCCTTTCGCCACCTGCCGTGTGCCCACCTTGGCCTGCAACAGGAGTGAGATGGGACCTCAGGTGATGTCAGGGCCGACTCCATGGCAGCCAAGTGTGTTAATTCTGTGATTCACCGCACCCCGGCTCTTTTAATCCTCACATCAACACTGCGAGGCTGGCATCGATACCTCCATGGCAGACATGAGTCAACCAAGACCGTGAGAGGTTATATAACTTGCCCGAGATCACGCAACTAAGAACTGGCAGCCCCAAATTTGAACTCTGGTCTGTCAGATCTAAAGCGGAAAACATGCTCGGGAATCTCCGATGCAACAGGGTTCCCACTGGCCAGTCCTCGAAAAGCCGTCTGTTCTACCCATCCAGGATGGACAATCCCTGCGCCTGCATAGCCGTGTGGGGGTGGAGGAACGTGGGGCCCTGCATTGTTCAGCATGCGTCCCTGCGGTCACCACAAATGGCTCGTTTTATAGTGGTGGCGGTGGCGGCAGCTTCAGGCGCCTTTGCCTTGCAGGATTGACATCAATCCTCATTCAAATCAAACTCCTCTGAAACATGCTCCAGTGGAGTGGAATTTTCTGCTAAATAAGGTGTTATTAACCCAGCTCCCGGCTCCTTGGGCCCGGGCTGAGCTCAGCAGCAGCGACAGCCACTCCACGCTACTTAAATACCGATTAATAGACATTGCAGCACTGGCCCAGGCAGACCCGGCGACCTCAGGTTCCTGCGGGCTCCTCGGGGCTCCTCGGACCATGATGCCTGGAAACTCACAATGCGTCTTCCTCGACTCTCATTCCAGTGCAGTCGCCAAGCAGCATTTGGATGCTTTGTGGTCTCAGGACAAGGAGATAGCGGGGGGGGGGGGGGGGGGGGGGGCGGGTAGAAAGGGGGAAATTGCTGTTCTCCTTCCGCGGCCTCTTCCTTACCAGGCTTCCCTTTGCAGGGCTTCTCCGGATGGAATGGGGCAAAGGACGAGCTCGATCGGGGAGGAAGGGGAGTGGTTCTTCTCTCCACCATGCTTGCAATAGCACGGCGAGAGGACCAGGAGTCTCCCACCACCCTGAAGACGACACAAGGAGCCATCCAGGCTTTGGGCTGGGACTGGGTCCTAACAAAATGCCATCTTATTTCTAGCGCAGCCCAAAACACACTTTGATGTGCCACACCCGATCATTCCAGCCACATACCAGTTCAGTTTATGTAATTCTCAAAGTGTAAAATTTACCGCTGTAAGAGCCCTTAGAGAGTCGCTGGTCCAAGCTCATTTTACAGCTGAGGAAACTCCGGACCAGAGAGGGAAAAGGTCATCACGTCCAAGGTCACACAGCTAGTAAGCAGCAAAGCCAGGGCTCGTACCCAGATCTCCAATTCCCAATGCAATGCTCTTTCCCTTATTCCGTTTCTCTCCCTTCCGAGCACACAAAGGCATCGCTGCCAGCCAGGAAGTAATAACCACATTTACGCGATTTCCCAGTTTGCATATGGCAATGGATGGCAAATTGTTCTTAAGTGATATGTTATTAAATAAGATCAGAGAACATAAAAATGGATTTCTGAACTCTGGTAAATAAGAATACATCACACTTCTTCGTCTATTTCCCTGACAAATGCCTGCTGTTCTTGGTGGTACCGGTTTTAATGCTTCTCCTTCTCTGACTCTGCTACGTGTCGGACACAGTGCTGGGTGCGGGGTCCACAGGGGTGACTGCATGAGAGACGGTCTGTAACCTCACCAAGCTTACAGTTTAGCAGGGGAGACAGAACAATCTCACACACGTGTGCAAGTAACTGCTATGAAGGAAAGGAACCAAGGACCAGCACGCAACCATGGGGAAGACGTACTTTATGTTTGCAAGGTCACAGAAGGCTTCTCTAAGGAGGTGACAGTCAAGCCAAGACCCGAGGGATGAGAAACGGCCAGCAAGAGAGGAGACAAGGAGGAGCGATCCAAGCAGAAGGAATCACACTTGGATTTCGTACCATGGACAATGAGGTGAAAATATTTTTAAATGAATACGAGCCCATTATTTTAGAGACAGGAAAGCTATTCCATTTCCTCAGTTAATTGTTCTGTTTCCTAGAGATGATGCCTTATTGATCAGCCTTTCTGGGTCACTTGTCTGCATTTTTGTACCATTTGCTCAATTTGTGGCTGACGAAGGGCCCTTTCAGAGGTGGTGGAAGGACTTTTCACCTCCCTCCCCAAACCCAGAACAATGCCGAATAGTTGTTTCGCACACAGGCTCCAACACGAAGACCCAGGCTCTCTCACGTCTCAGCCGTGTGACCTTGGGCAAGGCACTTCCTCTCTGAGCCTCGGTCTCTTCATTTGTGGGGTCAAGGGTAACAAGGACACACCCTCAGAAGTAATGTGTGAAGAACCTAGCACCTGCATCTGGCATGTTGTAATTACTCAATGACCATTAGCCGCTACTATGATTGGAAGCTACATTCAAACAAATTAAACGGCCTTGTGCATGCAAAGGTATTGGCTAGCTTTTCTTCAACCTTTTTTTTCCCTAGGCACATTGCGGCAAAGAGCAGATCCCTTTGTAGTTGTGACTGAAAGCTTGTGCCAAAAACTCCATGGGTCCTGGGAGGATTGGTGGGGAAGCTTATGAACAGGGGAGGGGGTGCCCAAGACCTGGAGTCAGGGGCAAGATCTTTTTTTCTTTTTAAATGTAGTTGTTTTAGGGGCGCCTGGGTGGCTCAGTCGGTTAAGCGTCCGACTTCGGCTCAGGTCATGATCTCGCAGTCCGTGAGTTCGAGCCCCGCGTCGGGCTCTGTGCTGATGGCTTAGAGCCTGGAGCCTGTTTTGGATTCTGTGTCTCCCTCTCTCTTTGACCCTCCCCTGTTCATGCTCTGTCTCTCTCTGTATCAAAAAATAAATAAACATTAAAAAATAAAAATATAAAAATAAAATTTCAAAAAAAAATAAATGTAATTGTTTTTAAAGTTTATCTATTTATTTTTGAGAGAGAAAGAGCTCTCGTGGGGGAGGGGCAGAGAGAGGCAGAGAGAGAATCCCACACAAGCTCCCCACTATGAGTGCAAAGCCCACTCTCACAAACCGTGATCACGATCTGAGCTGAAATCAAGAGTCAGACACTGAACCAACTGAGCCAGCCAGGCACCTTAGGGGCGAGATCTTTTAAACAGGCAAGTGTTGCTCGGAGCAGAACCCCAGGGAAGGTGTCAGCCTTGGGAGAGCCTGACATGGTGGCATCTACAGCATAAGGAAGAAAAAGGACCCAAGAAGTAAAGGCCAGAAAAGCTGACAAAAGCCACAGTTGCTGAGCTGGGCTGCCCAACACTCCAGCACGAACAAGCAGAGGGCGGGAGACGTCAGCCATTGGGGAAAATCCAAATGGGGTTCTATTCGGAACTAGGGAGAGTTCTAAGGGGGTTTGGGAAGCTCTGAGAGGGGTGAGAGATGCTTTCCCTGAAGGTCAGCATTTCTATGCATCAAAGAATTTGGTTAGAACTTGTCCCTCTCCACTCTCCTTGGAAGCATTTCCATTTCTGTCTGAAGAGACAGCCAATCTGGCAAACTTAGGGCTCAGACGAGATCCTCAAAGATCTTGAGGTTTTGGTTGGACATGTTTCCATCTTTTCTCCCCATTGAATGATTTTTGGATTTCCTCTCTTTTCCCCCAGCTCCCCAGCCTGGTCCATAGCATCTCCCAGGCCATGCCTGGGACCCACCCCAACTGCCTCCCAATATCTTGCCTCTTGGATCATGGACCACAGTCTAAGCTTGCCAAAAGCTTTTACTGTTACCATTCCTCCTCTGGCATTAGCCAGAAATGCTCCAAGTTCAGCTCATCTGCGCTCCTCTCCTGAAGTCAAATGCAAGGAGGGTTTTCTGCATTAACCAGCTGGCTGGGTTAGCATTTGGTAGGAATCCTTCCAACCTAACTCTCTTTGCTCCCTTCTCCATATACCCACCACCCCCTGAAGCATCTCTGCTAAGCTCTGGAGCTCCTTGAAACACCATTTGAGAATTGCTGCTTTGATCTAACATCCCTTAGGAAAACTAAGTCCTGGGGTCATGTTGTTAGCCTCATCGGAGCCCAGACTCCATGTTCAATCTCTGCTTCAAGTTCAAGCAAGATAAGGACAGAGGGTCAGCTAGAGAGGCTTCCATCTCCATGAGGGGCTCCCCATTTTCCCCTGTTGCCTCTGCCTCCCCAGATCTCAAAACTACCCCCCTTGTAGCCCAGCCTGTAGAGCAGCCAGTATATGAGTCAGTTCTGCACTGTAATTCCAGATACATCCTCAGCATACTAGCTGGAGAGATGCAATAATGAGTCACCGTGTTGCTTGGTCCTTCCCTACCTCCAGTTCAATTCTCTTTCCTTTTCTAATTCTTTTTCTTTTTTTAATGTTTACTTTTAAGAGAGAAAGACAGAGGGCCAGCGGGAGAGGGGCAGAGTGAGAGGGAGACACAGAATCTGAAGCAGGCTCTAGGCTCCGAGCTGTCAGCACAGAGCCTGATGTGGGGCTCAAACTCACGAACCATGAGATCATGACCTGATCGGATGCTTAACCGACTGAGCCACCCATGTGCCCCTCTTTTTTCTTTTTTTTTTTTAAGTAAACTCTGCCCAACCTGGGGCCAATTCTGTTTCCTTTTCTAATCTGTTCCGTGTCCCAGGAATCTGACCTTGCTGCTGGGTTCAACCAATGGGAGTCACTGGCAAGGTGGGAAGGGAGAGAGGTAATTTCTTTTCCACTACTTCCTGCTTTGGCCCCGTGTCTCTGGCAGCAGCTACTTCCCTCTGTGACCAACAGCTCTTACCAGCCAACCCCCCGGCTCAGCTCTCACTGGGCCCCAGGAGCATTATTTCCTCCCTTTGTCTCTTCAACCCTAGGAGTAGGGCCAGCTCTCTGCTGCTGTACCTCTCTGAGTGGCACCTCGTTGATTCCTTCAATCCTGCCCTTACCTTTGTAAGTAGTGTATCCATTAGGACTTCTTCATTCGAATCATGCTGGATGAATTCTGTTTCTCACCAGACCCCGAATGATATAGTCACATTTGCCAAACTCAAGGTCCAACCCCGGTGATCTGAAGCCTGCTTGTCTAAGCCCCATGATATCTCCCAAATCCAGGCTCTTCTACAGGCCTTTTGCTTGGGTGCCTTTAAGATACAGGCTTTCCTGCCCCACGTCTGGCACCTTGACCATCACATCCTCCTCAGGAGTGCCCTTTGCTGCACAGCCACTTCCTAGATGGCCTTGCCCTGGTGAGAGGCCCTGTCTGGTCCTCAGTCCTGCACTCTGGCTTCTCTTCAAAACTCCATGTTTTGTTTTAGGTGGATGGAAGTGCCACCAATCTCAGGAATTCGAAAGACGGAGCAGATTTGGGGAGCAGCCAGGCGTGGGGCCAGTGGTGACGAAATCAGTTTCAGGTATATTGGGGGTGAAATGCCTTAAGAATGTGCACTTGGGGGGGGCACCTGGGTGGCTTGGTCAGTTAAGCGTCCGACTTCGGCTCAGGTCATGATCTCACGGTCCGTGAGTTCGAGCCCCGCGTCGGGCTCTGTGCTGACAGCTCAGAGCCTGGAGCCTGTTTCAGATTCTGTGTCTTCCTCTGTCTCTGCCCCTCCCTTGTTCATGCTCTGTCTCAAAAATAAATAAATGTTAAAAAAAAATTAAAAAAAAAAAAAGAATGTGCACTTGGGGATGTGCATGCAGGAGGTAGAGGCATTGGGACACAGGTAGAAAACTGAGAGTCAAGACCCTGCATTGAAAGCTAAGGGGTGAATAAGACATTGCCGAGTGAGGAAGAAAGGCTGAACACGAAGCCTGATGGAGAATTTAAGGAACATTTGAGGAAGAGGATTCTGGAAAGATAAATGAGGAGTGGTCAGAAAAGTGGAAGGAAAACCAGGAGAGTGTAGAATATAGAAACCGTGAGAAGAAAGGGTCTCAAGGAGAGGGCAGTCACCAGAAGAAGGCAAACAGCATGAGGAGTTGGCTCGGTGTCCCATCACCATTGACTCTGCAGTCTGGATTTGAAAATTGGCTCCTCTTCTTGGTAGATATATGACCTTTGACAAGTCAGGTGGCTGCTGAGCCCCAGTTCCCACTATGTAAAAAAGGAAACAACGATGGTACCTACCTCCCAGGGTGGTTCCATTTGCGTGTCCTTGTTGCAAAGCACCTAGCACGGCACCCGACACTTCCAAAGTGTTCAACAAACATCAGCTCTACCTCCGAGCATTAATTAGTTCAGCAAACACTCACGAACACCATGATAGGATCCTTCTTATAGAAGATGCTGAACCAAGATGGGAGGAAGCAATCTCAAAGTGGAGGTGACATCAATCACTCGCTTCCATGGGAACAAGTGTTGAGCTGCATTCAAGAGGCCCAGAAGGTAAGTTCAAGAGCCCTAAGAAGGAAAAGTCCCTGTTGTTGCCAGGAGATGTGTCTAGAGAACTACAGGCACAGAAGGTCGCCATGGAGGAGAGACCCGCTGAGTCAGACCTTGAAGGATAAGTGGAAGAACAGCCAGGAAGAGGGAACAAGCTGAACAAGGGCCCAGAGAGAGGCATCTGAACAGTCAAGAGAGATTCTCAGGGCTCCCTGCTGCCCTCTGGTGCCAAGCCCAGGGGTAAATGGCCCCAAGTCTGGACAGCAAATTCATGACAGACACAGTTCCCCAGTCCTCTTCTTCCCATTGCAGATGCTGGGACGTGATCATTAGGTGATTATATTTTTAAGGCCCAAATTGTTTTATTTGTTTCCTTGCCAGCTTTCATGAGGCCATCAGTCATTCCCCACACAGATAACATTTCTTATGTACATTGACAGAATAAATTACATGGTTCTCATCCGGCAAATCAACATTACAGGGGAACATTATCTTTTGCAAAACGCTGCCTGGGCACATCATAAATCCTAACCAGGTTTATTACATCTGTCTTGTCATAGATTCATTTTATTGAGAAGTGGTTTTTTTTTTTTCCAGATTAATAATCACATTAATAGACGGGATTCTTTTTAGAGGATTGTTTTCTCGGAGAAACCAAAGGAAGAATTTCACGGCTGCAGAGCCTTGCCACACTGGCTGGTGCTGCAAGAATGTCCTTGTCATGCTGACAATGCCCTCTGGGGCTGGGAAGCGGGAACTCTTGACTCACCCAGGGATGTTGGGGCAGCCAGGATTCCTTCCTCACTTCTGTTTTCACAGCTATCTCCAAAGGACAAATCGAGACGTTTCCAAGATGGTGTCAAAGATATATTGTTATATTAAACCAACCAAATGAATATTTAATGAGTAACTAGCATGAGTGCAACTGGCAAACCAACTGGGGAGAGGAAGCTAGCTCACATGGAACAGCAATTCAGGACAGAATCCCAAGTCAGGCTTCCTGCCTGCCTGCTCTCCTTCTGTGCTTGGGTGGCTCAACCATCCCAAGACGAGTGATTTGTTGGCCCTGGGCTTCTTTCTCCTCCTTTTATTAAGTGAGGTGATTGGGTTAAATCAAGGACTGGCAAACTATGGACCCGAGCCAAATCCAGCCCATCCCCTGTTTAGTGAATGGAGTTGTACTGGAACACAGCCACGCCCATTCATTTACATTTCATTTATGCCTGATTTCAAGCTACAACAGTAGAATTGACCAGCTATAACAGAGACCCAGTGACCTGCAAAGCCTAAAACACTGACTATCTGGCCGTTTACAGAAAAAGTTTGCAGACCTCTGGTCTGGATAAACTCTAAGTGGTTGATCTGAGGGCCAAGTCTGCGGATCCTACTGAAGTGCTCATGATAACGTTGAGTTGAGCCATCCATGCTAAGTGCTTTCCTTGCATCATCTCATTTCATTCTCGAAATGCTTCCATGACAAACGCTTCCATTCTACAGATGAGGAAACTGAGGCTTCCAGTGGTGTGGTGACTTTTCTAAAGTCACCTAGAGATGTAGGCAAGTCGGGAGCCTGTCTGGAGCTAAAACCTTTGTCCTTGCCTCTCCAGTGAACATGACGCCTAGGAATTGTGTAGATGTTAATCAGTGAGAGTTGGGGTGGGGGGGTGTAATTCTTATGGGACCTCAAATTTGGTGCATAGGATTTTGATGAGTGGAGAAAAAGGAGGCGGCCCTCCCAGCATGGGGACTGGGGACAAGAGGAGGGCGTGTTATGTATCACAAGGCCAGGTCTTTGTGTTTGGGTGAGAGAAGGACCTTCCACCCGCTGCCCCAGGGAGGGGATTGCCTCCTTCAAGCCTCACAACCACCCTGTGAGGTGGGTGCTCCTCTGGCTCCCACTCAACAGGTAGAGAGGGACAGCCCAAGGCAGGTGCTTGCCCAGGTCACACAGTGGGTGAGTGGCATTTCCTCTTCGTTCATATGTTTTGGGCAAGTTCTTTTCACAGTGTTAGGCTGTCTCACCTGGGCTACGGTGAGCCTGGTAGAACACTTTGGAATTTAAAGTGGGATCACTTCAGCCAAAGGGCAAGAGGCATCAGGGTGGCAGAGCCCAAGGGGAAGGCAAAACGCAAGGCAAATTTGAAGCTATCAAAGTGGTTGACTGCCCTTCTGGGGATCAGTCTTCTCTATTCACATCAGAGAAGACTCTGTGTCCATATAATGAGCAAGATAGCCCACCTACACTTGACGGCCGTTACCCCTCTAATGCATAACTACTGTTTTCCCCCTCCAACACTCCACTCCAGCCCCACACGCCCTCTACCTCATCCTGGGGCCCCTCGCTGCACCACCCCAGAAGATATCCTTCACTTTGTCACTTTGCTCTGTGAATGCTGTGCATGGAATTGGGCAACTCGGCAACTCTGTGCCTCTGGATATTTGTACTTGTTGTCCCCTTAGCTTGAAGTGTTCTTCTGTATATATCCATGGTCTGAATCCCCTCAACGTCTGCAGGTTTTTGCTCAAAAGTCATATTCTCAGGAGACCTTCCTGACATTTTACGGAAAATTATGTCCTCTGTACCACACCCTCCTTTCCCACCTCCTCTGCCTGATTTTCCTCTGTATCATTTGCCTCTGTCTGGCTCATTTATTGTCTGCCAATGCTCCCCACCCGCTCTGGAATGTGAGCCCATGAGGGCAAGGTTTGCATCTGTTCTATTCATTGCTATATCTCTAATACTTAGAATAAAGCCTACCACATAGGAGGCATTCAATATATAATTGCTGGCTAGAAGTTTAATGCATTCCAATGTCATTCCACAATTTGCTAGATTTGGTTCTTTGGGCAAAATACTTAGTTTCTCCAATACTCAGCCTTCTCCTCAGTAAAATTTTGGTGAAACAGTACCTTTTTCATTGAGTGTTGTTAGAAATAATTGAAAAAACAAAATAGAAGAAATGTAACCTGCTTGGCTCAGAGTCTGGCATAGAGCCTCACACACAGCAGGTGCTGGGAGATGTGTCCCTCCTTTTTTTTTTTCTTTTGAGGACACTCCTGGAGCCAAGTATAACTTGACAATGAGACCAGGACCAAGACTGTCTGTATTAGGCGAGGGTATCCGACCATAGGGAGAAAGTCAGTTTCACTACTTAGGACAGTGGAAAATTCCTTTATTCCCTTGCACTCCAGTTTGCTCATCTGTGAAATGGGTTATAATAAAACCAACTTCATAGAGTTGATTCAGATATTGAATAAGGTGACGCATAAGAGTTGTTCAGCACAAGACCTAGCTCATATAATCTTCGGGGTTAATGACGAGGAGGGGGATGGTAAGTATTCTCAAGGAGGCTACCTGGGAAGGAGGTGCTGGCCCAGCCCTGGAGTCTTCTGGCCCTTGGATTTTTGGCAAGAAGTTGGTTCCTGACAGATCAGGCCTGAGCAGGTTAACGTGCAACAGTCTCTCCTCCATCTCCTTTTTTTAGCACAAAAATCTGTCCTAGCACCTCTCATCATCCACTTCATCAGTCTCAAACGGTTGGCTAATTGCACTCTCCAGCAGCCCCCCTCTCTCCCTGCCTCTTCAACAAGCTCAATAACACACAGCTGCCTCTTTCTTTGGGGCCCCACTGGGAAGCTATAAACAAAATATAGCTAGCAATACTTCACCACCTTCTCTAGGCTCCCTTCCCCTGTTGACCCCCTGCTCCTCTCTCCTTGAACAGGAATGGTACCAGATGGGAGCTAAGATCCCTATCAAAGACTAAAGAACCCCAGAAATGGTAATATACATGAGTCAATGTGAAAGACTTTTCTTTTCTTTTCTTTTTTTTTTTTTTTATGAGTAGGCTTCAAGCCCAGTGTGGAGCCCAAGGTGTGGCTTGAACTCATGACCCTGAGATCAAGACCTGAGCTAAGATCAAGAATCAGATGTTTGACTGAGCCACCCAGGAGCCCCAAAAGACTTTTCTCAATTCCTAATTTTTTTTTTTTATTTTTTTTTATTTTTGGGACAGAGAGAGACAGAGCATGAACGGGGGAGGGGCAGAGAGAGAGAGGGAGACACAGAATCGGAAACAGGCTCCAGGCTCTGAGCCATCAGCCCAGAGCCTGACGCGGGGCTCGAACTCCCGGACCGCGAGATCGTGACCTGGCTGAAGTCGGACGCTTAACCGACTGCGCCACCCAGGCGCCCCAATTCCTAATTTTTTTAAAAGAAAAATGACTATATAGCAAAAAATAATGATAATGCATTATGGTTGTTAACATATGTAAAAATAAAATAGATGTCAAAATAGAACAAAAGACAGGGGAAATGGAAATCTACTGTTGTAAGAGTCTTACATTCTGTGTGCAGTGGAACAATATAAATTCAAGGTAGGCTTTGACAATTTAAGAATGTATATGGCAATTCCTAGAACAACCATTTTAAAAGTGATATGGATTTTTTTTTTAATTTTTTTTTTCAACGTTTATTTATTTTTGGGACAGAGAGAGACAGAGCATGAACGGGGGAGGGGCAGAGAGAGAGGGAGACACAGAATCGGAAACGGGCTCCAGGCTCTGAGCTGTCAGCCCAGAGCCCGACGCGGGGCTCGAACTCACGGACCGCGAGATCGTGACCTGGCTGAAGTCGGACGCTTAACCGACTGCGCCACCCAGGCGCCCCATGATATGGATTTTTAAAAAATTAGCAGATGAGAAAAAAATAGAATACAAAATTCTCTCAAAATGCAAAGAAGGCAGGAAAAGAGGAAAGAAATTTTTTTTAAATAATGAAAGGGGAAACCAGATGTCACAGAGCAAAACAGTCATTTTCAATCCAACCAAATCAATAATTACATTAAATGTAAATGAACTAACACCCCAATTTAAAGGCAGAAATTGACAATAAAAAGCCAAGGCCCAGCTATACCCATACACTTTAAGTGTAAATACACAGAAAGGTTAAGAGTAAAAAAGATGGAAAAAAAAGATACACCATGGAAACAGTAATTAAAAGAAAGCCAAGGTGGGTATACTAACATCAAACGAAATGAATTCAAGACCAGGAATACTACTAGATGTAAGGAGAGATATTCCATATGATAGGTGTCAAATAAGAAGACAGAACAACCCCAAATGTGTATGCATCTAATACCAACCTCAAAACCAGCCTCTAATATCAGCAAAACCGGATAGAACTAAAAATCTGTGTGTTTCCCTATGTGAAATTATATCTCAATAAAAAAGAGCATACATATTTGTGTGAATAATAATAATAAAAAGACAGGGTCTCTGGCGCAGAAATAGGTCTGAGGCTCAAGGCCAAGGCCTAACCAGCAGCCAAGGAGTCTCGACATAGAGTCCCAGGAGAGCCCTCAAGTCCCCCTTGCTGGCATCTGGCTCCATGCAGAGCAAGAAGTCACAGGAGGGAGATAATAGTCACGGCTGTGAGGGAAGAGAGGGACAAGGACAAGAACCTGGGTCAGCTGACTGGGTCACGTCCCTGGAAGACTAGTAGATGGAACATGAGAGGGAGCAAGAAAGAGCCAATGAAACGTTCTATCTCAGCACTTGGTCTCCACACAACACTTCTTCCAACTTTCATTGCAGTTACCTCTATGTCACTTGGTTTGTGTCTGTCTCTCCCTGGGCCTATAAATCCCATGTGGGCAGGGGCCATGTCAGCCTCTTTGACCTTCTTAATCTAAGTCCTGGGCACAATGGCTGACATACAGGAAGGTCCTTGATAATTGGTTATTGGAAAAATGAGTGAATAAATGAATGAATGAGGAAATAAAAGAAGGGGGGGTTGGAGAGAGGGAGGAAAAGAGGGAAGGAGAGAGGGAGGGAGAGAAAGAAACAAAAAGGAGAGAGACACAGGAAACATCAATGTCCCACCCTCACTGGAAGGGCTAAGGCAGTGTCATAAAGAACACGAAGTCAACATACAAATCCTCCGCTCTCTTTTTCCATCCCAAAGTTTCCAGGTAACCCCTGCAGCCCCTTAATAGCTCCTCTTCCTGCCCTGCTGCCTGAGGCCCTGACCTAAGCAAGACCCTGAGGACTGTGGATCTGAGTTGAAATCCTCTGCAGCTCCCCCTCTCCCCCACAGAGACATTCTCTCTGACTTCAGTGTGTCCTACGCTAAATCAGACCTTTGTCTGCGGGAGCACAGTCTCAGCTCCCCGAGGAAGGAATCGACAGTCATCATCGATCGAGACTCTCTCCCTAATTGGCTGCCCCCCACCCCATCTTCACAATGGGCCATTTCCCAGACAATAGACATCATCACTGCCTTTGTGCAAGCCCAAGCATCCTGAAATTGAGTCTCCAATCTCCTCGCAGACATGCACAGGAAATGGAAAATCCATGCCGGTCCCTGCTGACACTCTGGCTGTGGATTCCAAAGCACACAGGGCATCTGCTCCCTGGGATGCAGAGGGGACCTGAGACTGCCTGGGCAGGGGGAGGTCTAACTCCCATGGCCAGCCTTCCAGGGTAGAATCAGAAACTTCCTGAGGACTGAGGATCTCCATAACCCTACTTGTATCACCCACCCACTCATGGTAGGGCAGGGCCTGATCACCTGGGTCACCCCTGGAAAACCTGGGGTCCCTGGAATCCTAGGGTCCTGTTTACAAAGAAGGCTTCTGAGCTTCCTGGAAGAACAAAGGATTCAGGGAACTAGCGATCCTTAGAAAAGACGGTAGACAACAGATGTTCCCACAGCGCAGGAAAAAGCTGTCCTGAGGTAGAAGATGCCCTTCCTTCCCTTTCTTCAAAGAGCAGCTTGCAGATGCTTCTGAGTCATGCGCCTGAAAACGTCACTTCTCCTGCCTGAAACTCTGACCATTGGTACCCAGCTGTGTGAAACATAATCCTAAATATTTTGAGACTGTCGGGGGAAATTGGATTAGGAACTGGGGATTAGACGATACAAAGGATTTTTTTTTTTTTTGCTAATTGTTAAGCGTGATAACGCCTTGTTGTTAAGTAAGAAAACATCTATATTTTTTAGAAGTGTATCCCACAGGGCTATAATGACACAGTACCTGAGATTTGCTTTCAAATACTTCAGTACGGAGAAATGGAAAGAGAAAGAGAAGTGTCATAATGCAGAATCCAGGTTCAGCAAGATGAGATGCTAGGATTGATTAATGATGTCTGCCTCAGGCAGGGGAGACGCAGCACGGGTGGGAAGTGCAGAGGAGGACAGGCTACTGCATGTATCTGCCATCCCGGCTGGCCCCTTGTCTGCCAGACAAATGTCTACTTTGCCTTTCAGGCTTGCTTCAAAGAATACCTTAGTTACATATTGATTAACTAGGAGTTAATATGTTCTTAAACAATTCGGTCTTGTTTATTTAATCCGTTTCTGCTCTAGGACAAGCCAAAAAGGAGAACCATCAAGGCCTTGGCCTAAAAATTGCTATTATTAATTGAATTTTAGATGGAAGTATTGATTTTATATTTCAACTTTTTTTAATGTTTATTTATTTGAGAGAGAGAGAAGAGAGAGAGAGAGAGAGAGACAGAGAGAGAGAGAACACACAAGAGTAGGGGCAGGGCAGAGAGAGAGCAGGAGAGAGAATCCCAAACAGATCACGACCTGAGCCGAAATCAAGAGTCAGACGTTTAACCAACTGAGCCACCCCGGCGCCCCTGATTTCATATTTTAGACTCAACTGAACGATTTCCCCTTTCCTTACTTTCCAGCAGGAGGTGATAGCACACACAAAATCTCGGTCAGCAGCACAGCAACCCCATGAGCTAAGAGTCTATCACCTCCCTACTTCAGATCCAAGTTGAAATCTTTCACACAAGGTCATACAGAGGGTAAGCAGTTGAGTCAGGCTCTCCGACGTCAAAGGCAGTGCTCAACGGTCGCACTCTCTTACCTCCCACCGGATGCCTGGACGAGGCACTTGTAAATGTTTCAGCCACAGCAATGAGCCAGGAACTTGTGGGCTGGAGGGCCAGAGAGAAAAGAGGAGGTCAGCTTCCCAAGGACAGCTGCTTGAGAACCCGCAACCCCCCAGGGGGAATCTCAGCTCAAGGCAAGACAGAGGAAGAAGAAACACCATCTGTGCGGGGCTCCATCTGGGAGGCTCCCACGGAGGAACCTCTCCCATCCAGCCACCAGAAAGGAGCTCCCCGTTTGTGACGCTTCCACGTGGCTGGGGCCACCTCCCTGAGAACTCAGCCCACTTTGGGGCCAGCATTCTGTTCATCAGCAAAATGATGGGAAAACTGGGGGATCCAATCAGTGAAACTGGGGATACAAATTGGCAACCCCCATTAATAGAATTCGAATCGGGTGCCATCCTTAGTTCAGGGCGTTTGTTTGTTTCATGATACTAATTTGAATCAAAATTTTTGTATGAGTTTGGTGATGTCTGTGTGATTTAAATTTTAATCAGTAACTGTCTTACCTGGTGTGCTATGGGAGGGTATGCCAACAACACAAAATGCAAAATTCCAATATAGACATTAAACTTACAGTTCACACGGGGCGCCTAGGTGGCTCAGTCGGTTAGGCGTCTGACTTCGGCTCAGGTCATGATCCCGCGGCTTGTGAGTTCAAGCCCCACATCAGGCTCTGTGCTGGCAGCTCAGAGCCTGGAGCCTGCTTCAGATTCTGTGTCTCCCTCTCTTTCTCTCTTTCTGCCCCTCCCCCAGCTCACACTCTGTCTCTCTCTCAAAAATAAACATTAAAAAAAACTTAAACGTATAGCTCATGCAAAGAATCTTATATCCCAAATGAAATGAAAGTTATTTAGAAATAAGGAAGGGTTGCTAATCTAGAATTCTCTGCAGTTTTCTACTCCTGGTTTCTTCCCCCTTAAAAAAGGACTCCAAGGTTTTCCCAGGAGTCTATGAGAATCACTTGTAATAATTTTCTGTTCTCCTAAAAATCCCATACTAAATTCCCCCAGAACACTGCTAAGACCAGATTGTAACATTTCACAAAATTGTACAGAAGCAGAAAGGAATTACAGTGAGGAGAGTTATCTCACTCAGAGGGTTCCAGCTTGATGCTCTCCTACTGGGACCACCAACTCCCTCTCCACCACAGAATTGCTTTGTCTCTACTTCCCTACCCTAGTTCAGATCCTTGCCCCCATCCTGTCTCTGAGGTCCAGCAAGAGGAGGAAAAAAGATCTCCGGTCTCGGCTTCCCAGGATGTGCAGACCTGTAACTCAGCCCCCTGTGAAGACAGACTGTTGGGGTGCCTGGGTGGCTCAGTCAGTTGAGCATCCGACTTTGGCTCAGGTCATGATCTCGCAGGCCGTGAGTTCGAGCCCCGCGTTGAGCTCTGTGCTGACAGCTCAGAGCCTGGAGCCTGCCTTCTATTCCGTGTCTCCCTCTCTCTCTGCCCTCCCTCCTGCTTGTGCCCTGTCTCTCTTTCTCAAAAATAAATAAAACATTTTTAAAAAGGAGAGTGTCAACACCATTGTGAAGAGTAGTTTCATCCCTCACTGCCTCCAGACTGCATTTCAGAAAAGAATGTGTTGCCTTACAGTTGTGGAGCCAAAAGTCCCATCAAAGGATTTTTCTTAAATTAGGACATAAACTGCCCTCAAAGTTATACACAAATATCCCCTTGGTGAAATAGGAAGTTGCTAGCTTTTAAAACAGCACCTTTTCCTACCACTTCTAATCATCAATTTTGGGGTCCGCCTTGCTACTTTGGAGGTTATCTCCAAACACAGCAGCTGGGAAGGGCCTGTGGTTCCTCAACCACTCTCCCCCTTTGTGGCCGGTCCTTTCACCCCTAAAATCTCCCCAAGAGAGACATCCTAGATTTACGCTCCAGAAATGGCTCTTTCCAGGATGCTACCCTGCTGGGTCGGGGGTCCCTGGAGGAAGGAACCGTTTTGGATGAGGCTGCTGGTACAAACTAAAAAAAAGGCTTGCTAAGAGAAGAAACAACATGAACAGTCACGCTGCCTGTGACAATGCGATACCGATCGGGCCACCTGAAAGAAGGGAGGCAGGGCGGAACTCCTGATAGCACCCCAAAACCTGCCTCTTTTAAGACTCCTTTTTGTATTACTGTATTGTGTTCTGTGCACAGGAGGCCTTGGCCTTGGTGCTCCTCTGGAGTAAAGTTTGAGTTTTCCCTTTCTAAAACGTTTCAAACACTTGGCCCTGATGTGTCTTCACCTACACTTCTCCAACTAGGGCACGTTTCCCCTTCCCGCAGGGATATGCAGCCATGTGCTGGAGGGCCCACGAAGCCGCACAACACCGCACACTGTGGCATTCGGATTTAACTGAAAAATGGCTCGGGGGAGGGGGCGGCGTAGACGTTCGGAAACTTTGCACTCTTACCCGTCTTTGTCACGGGCAAAGCCAGCACCCTCCTGCTTTTCCCTGTTGTGCGAGTTCGTGTTTTTTCATGAAAGCATGGGGGTGTTTTTTCATTTTTAATCAAAGTAACACGCAAAGTTACAGCTGTGTTTTTTAAAGCAAAGTTACAGCTTTAAAATCAAAGCATACAAAGAACTTCTCATGAAAAATCATAATGCCGTGCCCTATCCCACTCCATTCTCTAGCCTGGCTCCCTGGAGGTAACAATTTATAACTCTTTATAACTCTCACGGCTGCTTTTTTTTTTTTTTTCCTATTAGCTACCTCCATATTTCTAAATAATATTATTTAAACTGCTATTTATTGATCCATACATTCCAGACATTCTCTATTGATTTTGAATTATGATGGATGTGGGTTTGACTCTTTCATTTCCCCAATCTGCATTGCCCCATACAGCTAGTTCACTATTTGTAGTTAAATCGTTTGTGCCGTAAGAAACACATTTGCTGTTCGGTGGCCACGTAACATCGATTCTCTTTCCTCTTTTAACTGCGCTCTGATTTCCATCTGGGAATCAATCCACCGCTCTGCTACATAGTCGCCACCCTCTCTGGGTGACCACGCCCTCTCTAGCTACAGGGAGGCTCCAATTGGCTGAACCCCGTCCCGCAAGCTACAGTGATTGGTCAAAAAAAGGTCTGTAACCCAATATCAGCCAATGAGAGGCTTCCTGGAGGAAACTGGGGCAAAATTTCCTTGCTCTTTTGTAGAGGCCCCTAGAGGCATGTTTTCCTCCCAATAGACCTGAAGGAGGAAGCACGGAGCCCCTAGAAGGTGCTGGAATCCGCCCTGGAACCACGCGGAAAAGCATCTTACTTTGAATAGAGATACTGCAGATGGCAGAGGAGGGGTGAATATTAAACGTTTTCGAGAGTGCCTGGATCAAGCCTCATCTGCAGTTTCAACTGCCTTCAAAGTTGCCAGTCATGTGAGCTAACTACTATAAATCCCTTTATGGTTTAAGCCACTTTGAGTTATTTGCAAAGGGAAGATTCCTCACCAACATAAGGATTTACTTCATTATGCTGTGCAGCAAATTATTTATAGTTTCACCGCAGAGCTGAGCAGTATATGATCAGAACTCTTTGCATGTACAGGTTTTTTGGTGGTTTTTGAAAGTTAATTATTATTTTTACTTGCAAAATTTCCCATAAGCATATCCTTAATTCTTTCCACATACTCGTCTCTAACCCCTTCTTCCGCTCCTGGCTGGGGTCCGTCTCAGCCGTCAGCCTACACCTTCTCTTCCCTGATTGCCTGAATTCCAGTAACTTCCCCTCTTTTGGATGACGCAGGGTTTGCTGGAACATTTTCTCAATGCTTTCTGTGACAGAGTTTCAAGCAGGCTAATTGCCTTGGGCGGGGGGAGGCAAGGAGGAGGTGAAGATTCTTAATTCTGCCCTCACAATGGATCAGTAGCCTGGCAGTGTGCAAAGTTCCCAGTTGAAAATTATATTCCGTAAGATTTTTGGTGCCACTGTTCTGTTGTTTTCTGGTGTTACAGAGAAGTCTGATGCTGTTCTGATTCTGGTCCTTTGTGTGTGACCTGTTTTGCATTATTTTGCTTGGGGGAAGCTTTTAAGGGATCTCCTAATCCCAGGTTTTAAAACCTTTCCATGATGTGTCCTGACACAGGCCTTTTTTCTCTTATTCTTATGTTTCCCCTTTGTGATGTGAGCCTTTCCAATCAGGAGCCTGACATTTTTCAATTTGGAAGTTTTGTCCTTAGATTCTTTCTTCTGTCTTTCATTCTCCTCTCTTCTTTCTTTCTTTCTGGGGCCTTCTTAGTCAGGTGTGGAATTTCTAGGGTATATTCTCTAAGTGTCTCCCCACCATTCTCTTATTGTTCAACCCTGTATCTTTTTCGTCCTGCTTTATGTCCTATTTCCTTGACTTTGTCTTCCACTGATTTTTTTAAATGTGAACTATCATTTTTATTTCCATGAGATCTTTACAGTATCTCATTGTGTTTTGTTAAGTGTTTATTTATTTTGAGAGAGGACAGAGAGAGAGAGAGAGGGAGAGAGAGAGAGAGGGAGAGAGAGAATCCCAAGCAGGCTCCACACTGTCAGCACAGAGCCTGACATGGGGCTCGATCCCACAGACCGCGAGATCATGACCTGAGCTGAAATCAAGAGTCGGGTGCTTAACTGACTGAGCCACCCAGGCACCCCTCTTACTGTTATATAGGTGAAATTCTTGTTGCTCTCTGAAAATATTTATTAGAATTGGGGAACCACACTAAGAACATCTCCTCCTCATTGTCGCACTATCCTGTCCAGAGCTAAGGAATCTGGGTGACAACATCACCATTGCCTGGGCTAACTGTGCCACTCTACTAAGTATGTAACTGTGCCAGCAACGTGAACCGTGAAATGGTGATCCCCCTGGGAGCTTGGTCATTAGTGTGCAATTCACTTTGCCGGATCTGCCTCAGAAAGGCACCGAGCAGGACTCACCCTCACTGAGTTAGAGAAATAGACGATCTGTTTTCCACATTAAGCAAGAGCCCAGCGGTACATCACACAGTCACCAAACATGCTGCAAAAAAGGAGCAGGAGAGAGATGAGGAACAGAGGGCAGAGGCAGAAAGGTGGATGGTAGAAGAGAAGACAAAAATGGTGGCAAAAAATTAAGTATCCTGACAAAGCAAACAAAAGTCAGACAAAGACTTCATCAAAAAACCTGACTCAAGAAGTAAAAACAAATGTCCCATCGGTGGACACTTAAGAATGGCTAAAATGGTAAATTTTGTGTTGTGTATATTGTATCACAATTTTTTTTGAAATCATCTTGGAATTGGGGCCCCTGGTGGCTCAGTCGGGTGAACGTCCGACTTCGGCTCAGGTCACTATCTCACGGTCTGTGAGTTGGAGCCCCACGTCGGGCTCTGTACTGACAGCTTAGAGCCTGGAACCTGCTTCGGATTGTGTGTCTCCCTCTCTCTCTGCCCCTCCCCTGCCCATGCTCTGTCTCTCTCTGTCTCTCAAAAATAAATAAACATTAAAAAAAAATTTTAAATCACCTTGGAATGAAAGAGCACCCATACCAGGGGAGACGGAGAGAAGATGAGGGATCAAACTGTAGTTTGTAGGATGGCTGAGATTTGGGATCAAAAGTGGCAGCCAAGGGGCACCTGGGTGGCTCAGTCAGTTAGGCGGCCGACTTCGGCTCAGGTCATGATCTTGCAGTCCGTGAGTTCTAGCCCCGTGTCGGGCTCTGTGCTGACAGCTCAGAGCCTGGAGCCTGCTTCATATTCTGTGTCTCCCTCTCTCTGACCCTCCCCTGCCCATGCTCTGTCTCTCTCTGTCTCTCAAAAATAAATAAACATTAAAAAAAATCGTTTTAATCACCTTGGAATGAAAGAGCACACATACTGGGGGAGACGGAGAGAAGATGAGGGATCAAACTATAGTTTGTAGGATGGCTGAGATTTGTGATCAAAAGTGGCAGCCAAGCTAGAAAAAAAAAAAATGCCCTTATAGGCTGAACCATAAAAGACCGCATTTTAATGTGTTCAAAAAGGCATGTTTGAACCACCAGTTGGGAGACAGGGTTACGTGGGTTCTTTACCTTACAGTCGTGCAACTGAACAGATGTTGATGTTTCGGGCATTTTATGGGTCTTTGTTCACTATGTTTATAATGATGCTGCCTGGGAGACATTAAATGCAAATTTCTTGATGGTGAAATAACTGTTTAAGAAAATTTCAACAACATAATATGAGTTCCTGGGCAAACCATGGTATCGACTGTAGAAAGTGAACAGATGGAGGTACGATTCTGACAGGCACAACTGCCAGACCCACAGGGGCGGGCTCAGGCACCCTCCGAATGAGCCGGAAGCCTTGCCTCAGTTGTCCAAACGCTTCACCTCAAAGGATCTGCCTCTCCCCTGCCTCAGTGTTCTCAGTGGGGGAGTAAAATGGGTTAATTCTGTAACAAGGGCTGGTTTGAAGACTCATCTTGTGGAAAGCGCCTTGAAGAGTTTGCTCTGCCTCATGAATGCGCACCGGTTTTACAAGGAGAGCGGCTGGCCAGTGTTTCTGAGACATCAAAACCCAGTGTGAAAACGTTGACGAGCAGAATGAATTTGTTGTTCATCTTAATGATAAAGTGACTCGCAAAAGCAGCTTATTTAGCAAAGTTTCCCTGTTCAAGGTTGAACACACTCCATCAGAATCGTTAAGGCCAAACTGTGGAGGGACACTATTCATAACCGTGCCAAGTCTTGGTCTTAATTATGGGGACACCTCGAACTGCAGGCAGACTGGCTCTTGAATTTGCTGACATAGCCTTAGAACAAAATAATCAAATTGCCCAACATTTGCAAAAAAAAAAAAAAAAAAGCTTGATCTGTTGGTTTTTTTTTCTTTCTTAGGTAATTTTCTTTTTTTTTTTTTTTTAATTTTTTTTTTCAACGTTTATTTATTTTTTTGGGGACAGAGAGAGACAGAGCATGAACGGGGTAGGGGCAGAGAGAGAGGGAGACACAGAATCGGAAACAGGCTCCAGGCTCCGAGCCATCAGCCCAGAGCCCGACGCGGGGCTCGAACTCACGGACCGCGAGATCGTGACCTGGCTGAAGTCGGACGCTTAACCGACTGCGCCACCCAGGCGCCCCAGGTAATTTTCTTAGTAAGTGAGACTGGACTTCTGCTTCTAGAAAGATAGTGTAGATGTACTTTTCCCTATTCTTCCTGCTAAGTATAGCTAAAACCATGGACATTATATTCAAAACAAACATAAGGCTCTGAAAGGTAGCGAAAAGAAGACAGACTGGCTAGGGACTTCAGAAACCAAGGAATGAATCAAGTGAGCTCCCTGGATCTTTTTTATTTATTTATTTATTTATTTATTTATTGCCTTATATACCCCATTGAGTGCTGGAGAAGCCAGCGACCTGGAAATGTCAATGGGTGCAGACAAAAGAAAATCCTTGAGTCAAGTCTGCTTTCTGTAGACAAAGGACCAAGAAAAGGGCATCTTAGCAAGCAGAAAACTTCTAGATAATAAGTGCATTTCTCCAGCTAAACATCTAAGAAAATCTTTGGCCCCATCCCCACCCCTACCATCAAAGACTAAATGGGGGAGTCCAGACTCCATCATCAGGCTAAAATGAGGTGCTCAACCCTCTCCCATCCCCCTCCAGGTGGTGTCAAAAAAGACCAAATGGAGAACTGGGACCTTCACACCCACCGAGTAATAATGAGGCTTCTCTCTGCTGTGTCAGTAGAGATAACATGGGCAGCCTGGACTTCTACCCACACACAGCTGTGTCAAAGTCCCCTCCCTTAGGGTGCCTGGAGGCTGGGCGGCTCAGTTGATCGGGCCTACGACTCTTGGTTTCTGCTCAGGTCATGTTCTCATGGTTCATGAGATCGAGCCCCAGGTTGAGCTCGGCGCTGATAGCACAGAGCCTGCTTGGGATTCTCTCTCTCCCTCACTCTCTGCCCCCCACCCCACTCCCTCTCAAAATAAATAAATAGACATTTTTTAACAGTCCCCTCCCCCCACTTCCTACTGAAGTATCAGAGGAGGCCTAGTGAGGAGTGGAGACTTTTCACCATCACCCAGAGTTAATGAGGCCTCTCCACCACCAGCACCACCACCATCCCCATCATGTTAAAGGAGACCATGTGGAGAGCAAAAACAAGGCACTTCTGCCTTTTCCAGACAGAGTGGCATCAGTAGAAGACTGCATCCCCGTCCCCACACTGTGATAACAAGTAGCCTTCCCCCACCATGGTTGAATGGGAAAACTGGACTTCCATCCCCCACCTGACAGTTACAACATTCCCCCTTTCCACCCCCAAGCTATGTCTGATGGGTCCTGCTAAAATAGCTGAGGGAAAGAATATACAGAATAGCTGAGTGAAATAATATATACAGAGTCTCATAACAGTATACCCCAAATGTCCCAATTTCGCTGGTCATACCAAGAACCAGGAAAACCTCAACTGGAATGAGAAAGATAATCAACCCATGCCAACACTGAGATGATACAGATGTTAAGATTATGTGACAAGAATTTGATAGTAGCCATCATAAAAATGATTTACCAAAAAATTACAATCACATTTGAAACAAATTTTATATATATGTATAAAAGAATCTCTACAATGAAATAGAACATATAAAGAAGACCTAAATGGAGATTTTAGCACTGAAACATATAATAACTACACATTTTAAATTCAATGGATTGGCTCCATAGTGAAATGGAGAGGGCAGAGGAAAGCCGGTGAGCTTGCAGAATAGAAATAAAGAGATCTGAACAATAGAGAAAAGTAAAAAACAAATGACCAGAAACTCAGGGGACTGTGGAGCTTTAATGTAAGGCCTAACTTTCATGTTATCAGAGTTCAAGAAGGAGAGGAAAAAGAGGGTGGGCTGAAAAAAATATTCAAACAAATAATGGCTGAAAATTTCTGGAATGTGGCAAAAGACACAAACCAATGAATTTAAGAAGCTGCAACCCCAAGTAGGATAAACCCAAAGAAGTCCACACCAAGATACACTATAGACAAATTTCTGTAAAGACAAAAAAAATCTTGAAAGCAGAGAAAAACAATACTCTACTGTGGATGACAGTAATTTCTCATCAGAAACCATGGATGCCAGAAAGAAGTGGCACATTTTTCAAGTGCTGAAAAGAGCTGTCAAACGAAAACCTATATCGAGCAAAAATATCCTTCAGAAATGAAAAAAATCAAGATATTATGAGGTGAAAGAAAACCAAGAGAATTTGTAGACAACAGATGTACCCTAAAATAATGGCTAAGGGAATTTAAGAAGATAGGACAATAAGGGAATACAGAAAGGAGATGATAAAATTAGGCAACTTAGAACACCAGGAAAGAAGAAAGAACAATGGGAAGAATAAAAATATGGGCAAAAAAGATAAACTTTTCTTGAGTTTTCTAAATTATGTTTGATAGTGAAGCAAAAATTATCACACTGACATGGTTCTCAGTATATACAGAGGAAGTATTTAAGACAATTACATGATAAATGGGGAACGTGAAGGGATACAAAAGGAAATAGGTTTCTTATACAACACTCAAACTGACAAATGTTGACACGAGCAGACTGTGATGAGGGTATGTATATATAGTATAATGCCTACAGCAAATACTTAAAAATGTCTATACTAAGAGATTCACTCCAAATATCACAGAAAATTCAAAATGAATTCTTTAATATGTAATCCACAGAAAGGCAAGAAAAATAAAGCAAGGAGATTAAAAACAAAACAAAAAAACAAGAGAAAACAAACGAAAAAGTAAACTTAATCCTTAACATAGTGATAATTACATTAAATGTAAATTATCTAAATACCTTAAATAAAAGATGGAGATTTGGCAGAATGAATTTTTTTAAACGACCCAACTATATGATGGCAACAGGAAATTCACTTCAAAAATCACAATATTGCAGGTTGAAAGTGAAAGAATGGAAAAAGACACAGCAGGCAAGCATTAATCAAAAGAAAGCAAGAATGGCTACATTATTATCAGATAAAGTGCACTCACAACAAAGAAAATTACCAGAAAAATATAGACATTATATAATGATAAAAGAATCAGTCCACCAAGGAAACATAAGAATCCTAAATGCACAGGCACCGGACAAAAAAGCTGCAAAATATGGGCAGAAATATATAAAAGGAATTATGTACTACAGTCAAGTGGAGTTTATTCCAGGAATGCAAAACTCATTCACTATTTGAAAATCAGTCAATGTAATTTGCCATATTAACAGGCTAAAGAAATGAATACAATAGTCTTTAACAAATGATGTCGGAGCAATTGAATATCCACAGGAGAAAAAAAAAATTAACCTTGACCAAAAGTGAACACCTTATATAAAAAATAACTCTCATGTATCATAGACTGAAATCTAAAACATGAAGCTATAAAAACTTTAAGGAGAAAATATTCTAGACTTAGGGCTTGGTGAAGAACATCAAAGGGTCAATCCATAAAAGAAAAAAAATCAATAAATTCAACTTCATTGAGATTATAAAATTTGCTCTGAAAAGAATCGTGCTAAAAGGATAAACACAATAAGCTACAGATGGGGAGAAAATATTTGCAAACCACGTATCTGATAAAGAGCGAATATCTAGGATAAAGAACTCTTAAATTCAACAGTATATTACCTACCACCCATTAGAATGGCTACTACATTAAAAATAAATAAATAAATAAAATGAAAAATAAACAAAATAACAAGTGTTGGCAACGATGTGGAAAAATCGGAACCCTTGTGCACTGTTGGTGGGGATGTAAAATGGTGTTTTCCACTGTGGAAAACAGTATAACGCTGACTCAAAAGCATTTCAAATTTTTTTTTCAACATTTATTTATTTTTGGGACAGAGAGAGACAGAGCATGAACGGGGGAGGGGCAGAGAGAGAGGGAGACACAGAATCAGAAACAGGGTCCAGGCTCTGAGCCATCAGCCCAGAGCCTGACGCGGGGCTCGAACTCACGGACCGCGAGATCGTGACCTGGCTGAAGTCGGACGCTTAACTGACTGCGCCACCCAGGCGCCCCGTCAAAAGCATTTCAAATTGGGGGTGGCTCAGTCAGTTGAGCATCCGACTTTGGCTCAGGTCATGATCTTGCGGTTTGTGGGTTCAAACCCCACATCGGGCTCTGTGCTGATAGCTAGGAGCCTGGAGTCTGCTTCGGATTCAGTGTCTCCCTCTCACTCTCTGCCCCTCCCCTGCTCACACCCTGTCTCTCTCCACCTCTCAAAAAATGAATAAAAATATTAAAAATTTAAAAAAAAACCATCAAAAATAGAATTGTCATATGATCCAGTAATTCCATTTCTGGATATATATCCAAAGAATTAAAAGCAGTGTCTCAAAGAGATTTTTGTAAATCCCTGCTTATTACAGCATTATTTACGATAGCCAGCAGGTCAAAGGAATCCAAGTGATCATTAATGAATGAATAGATAAGAAAAATGTGTGTTCATAGAATGGAATATTATTCAGCCATAAAAAGGAAAGAAATTCAACATGGATGAACCTTGAGGACATTATGCTAAATAAAATAAGCCAGTCACAAAAAGGCAAACACCATCTGATTCCATTCCATTCCATTCCACGTAAGTTATCTAGGACAGTCTAATTAATAGAGACAGAAAGTAGGATGCTGGCTGCCAAGGACAGAGGAGGGGAGAGATGGGAGTTGTTTAAAGGACATAGAGTTTCAGTCTTGCAAGATGAAAAAGTTGTGGAGATTGGCTCTACAATAATGTAAATATACTTCACACTATGGAACCGTCCACTTTGAAACGGTTAAAATGAGGGGTACCTGGGTGGCTCAGTAGGTTAAGAGCCCAACTCTTGATTTCAGCTCAGGTCGCGCTCACATAATTCGTGGGATCGAGCCCCTCATTGGGCTCTGCACTGGCAGCATAGAGCCCACTTGGGATTCTCTGTCTCTTCCTCTCTCTCTCTGCCCCCTCCCCTGCTCTCTCTCTCTCTCTCTCTCTCTCTCTAAGTCTCTCTCAAAAATAAATAAATAAACATTTAAAAGGTTAAAATGAGACATTTTATGTTATGTGTATCCTGCCGTAATTTCTTAAAACTTAGCAGTATAGAAGCAATCCAATTAGAAACTGGGCAAAAGGCACAAGGAGACATTTCCTCAAAGAAAACATAATGTGATAAATAAGTACGTGAATGTCCATATCACTAGCCATGGGGGGAGCAGATTAAAATCACGACAAAATGCCACTACATACCTATTACAACAGTGACAACTTTAAAAGGTGACAATATCAAATGCAAAGATGCAGATTTCTTAGATGTGGCTGGTGGGAATGTTAAGATGTTACAGCAATGTGGAAAATAATTTGGAAGTTTCTTTAGAAACTTAACATACACCCATACAATCCAGCGTTCGTACTCGCGGGCACGTATCCCAAAGAAATGAAACACGTGTACGCAATTGTTCACAGCCCCCAACTGGAAACAACCAAAATGTCCTACAATCGTCGAACTGTTACGCACGCTGTGGGACACACATACCGTAAACTACCACACAGAACTAACAAGGAATAAATGACTGATAATGCGCAGCAACTTGAATGGATCTCGAGGACGTTACCTAAGCGCAAAAGCCAATCTCAAAAGTCTCCTACACATTCCATTTATTTTTTTTAATGTTTATTTATTTTTGAGAGAGACAGATCGTGAATGGGGGAGGGGCAGAGAGAGAGGGAGACACAGAATCCGATGCAGGCTCCAGGCTCTGAGCTGTCAGCACAGAGCCCGACGTGGGGCTCGAACTCACGGACCACGAGATCATGACCTGAGCCAAAGTCGGACGCTCAACCGACTGAGCCACCCAGGCGCCCCAATACGCATTCCATTTACATAATATTCTTGAGGTGACCAAATTATCAAGATGGACAATGGATCCGTGGTTGTCGAGGGTAGAGATGTTCACAGTAGGGCGTGACCACTGAAGGCTAGCACGAGGGAGATCTTTGCGGTGACGGAACAGTTCTGTATCTTGATTGTGGTGGTGGTTACACAAAGCTACACATGTGACAAAAATTGCATAGAACCGAAGACACACTTCCTATCGATGTCAATATCCTGACTTTGATGTATTTTGATATATTTACTTAAGACGTAACCCGTGGGCTAAGGGTCCATGAGACCTTTCCCTACTATCTTTGTAACTTCCTGTGAATCGAAGTCTATTCAAAATTAACAGGTTTTTTAAAAAGTAAATGAGGCTGATAGTACATCTGAGACCTTTTCAGGCTGCTCTACGAACCTAACTGAATGCCCTCTTTGCCAGGTCCACCTCTGGAAGTTTCTGTGTGTGGTAACCTAAAAGTCTTGCCCAGGCCCCCTCTTTGGCAAAACTCAAGGCATCTTTCTTCAGCGCGCATGCTGACAGATAGCTCATAAAGCGAGAAAAAGCGTAAACTCTTGCATTTGTGCCCCTGTATCTAGGCAAGCCTGGGTGCACATTGTGAGACCAAGGCTGAGAAAATGAATCCACTAAATCCTTAAACTGATGGGCGGTGATTCATTTTCTGTGATATCCATTGGCGACACCACGCATACCTCTGATACCATTGTGGTCCTCTGCCTACACTCCTGATTGAAGGAGATGCTAAATTTCAGCTCCAGGTTATTTAAAATAAATGTGTAAATTTTTTTTTTCCCAACCAAGTTCACAGGGTCCCTGAATTCTTACCCCAGGTAAGAGTACTCTTTTAACTGCATTCCTGCGAGTTTTGATTTGTTCCTGTTTTCATTTCTGTTCAATTCAAAATATTTTCCTATTTCCATTGTGATTTCCTCTTTGACCCGAGGGTTATTTAGAAGAGCAGTGCTTTGCATCCCCTTCAAACCGCAGCATATCCCTTGCAAATGTGTTTTAGAGGTGAAGTTCTGCAGAACTTGGAGGTAATGGAGCCCCCACCCCCACCCCCCTGCAAAGCCGACTCAAAAGTGAGTTGGCAGGTTGTCGGAGACATTGCTGCTGCAGCCAGGGCGGACTGTTTAATGTACAGATTTTATTGCTTTAAAATTCATCATTTTTTTAAAGAGCAATAACACAGGCTCAAGCTTCAAAGACGCAGTAGCTGCCTGGCAGGGAACCTGGGACTTGGGCAAAGACTGTCAGGCTTTGGGAGGGGGTGTCCTTTGTGCTCCTGCCTGGCTGGACTTTGTCCTTCTGCTCTCCCTCAAGGTGAGGGGAGCCCCTGGGAGCGACCAGGAACAGGATCGGAATCTTCTAGCTGAGTAGGATCTGTGACAAGTCCTCGCTGAGCTGCCCCACATCAGCTAAGATCAAAGAGACACCCTGGGCAGGTGGGAGGGTGGGCAAAGGAGGGGATTCGGGCAGAGAAGACCGGTGTGCCCACGGAAGTAGTTCACAAGGGTGTGGGGCTAACTCTCAACACACCAGGTTGGGGGTATTTGTCCTCAGTTTAGAAACGCAGGGTGTCCTAGTCAAGCTTCAGTTGGACTATGCAAGATAGGTAAGGGCTGGAGGTTAAAGAAAAAGATTCAGTGGGGTTTATTCCATTGCTTGATACTGTGTGACGGTGAGCACACGCTTCAACTTCCCGGCCCTCAGGTGCCCTGTGTGCACAGGGCAGGTGGCCACAGGGCTCCCTGCAGACCCCTCCAGTCTCAAATGGCAGTGACGTGAACTGGCCAGTAAGTAGCATGGCCCCTCGGAGCCTCGTCCTGCTCATATATGCAGGCAAGACGATAATGCCTGTCTGTGCCCAGGACCGTTGTCATGAGCAGATGATACTGGGCCCAGGAAGGTGACCCTGACCCTGGCCTGTTTTGCAAGCCACCCCAGCCCCCGAGGTAAGAGCAAGCCCATGGTAGCAGCGAGAAGCTGGTATGTTTCTGGCTCGTCCCTTCACCCACATAAGGGGGGCCCCACCTCCGCCCCGCTCCCGCCTCCCACAAGCCTCTGGGACCTCCCAGGAGCATGTCGCGGACTCTCAGGCCACTGCGTGTCTCTGCTACTTTATGACCCGTTGCAAGGATGCTCCCGTACTGCCAGGCCCACACACGACAAGGGCCCCCTCTCCGCCCTCCCAGGGCAATGCGTTCCTCTGCAGGCGTCTGCCGTCCGCTTGGAGGGTGCCAGTGTCCAGGGGTACCTGTGCTGCTCACGGCGGGGGCGGGGGGTGCAGACTCCCCTCACCAAGGAGGCCGGGACTCCAGGCAGGCAAACGAGGGGTGCATTTAAGTTGCTGCTTGCTCCTTCAGCTCTCGGGGCGACGGTCTCCTTCAGTTTGAGTCGCCAGGCGCCTCGCCTGGGCGCGATGATGCCAGCCTGTCCACTGCAGCCCGGACGGTCGGCCCACGCGGCCCATGCCCTGAATGCTCAGTGTGTCACAGCGACCGTGGGCACAGTGGGGAGCCCAAGAACCAGAAGTGCTTCTTCGGGCACACAGGCAGGCCCCGAAGCCGTGTTTGGAATAATGCCGGGCTGCGCCCCCCAGCCCTAGCTGACGGGGTTCCGGGGAGACACCTGAGCCCGCAGAACCAGTCAGAGCTCTCTCTCTCTCTCTCTCTCTCTCTCTCTCTCTCGGGAATTTGGACCGAGGTCGGTTCCTGCCGGTGGCTGCGGATGAACCCCGGGTCGGGGAGGGGTCCCCTTACACTCTGGGCGGGAGGAAGCAGAGGGAGGTCACGCACGTGCAGAGAGATGAGAAGGGAAGAGAAATGAGAACTGGGAGAGCTCCTGACGCTCAGCCTTCCGGGAGACACCCCGCGTCACTCAACACGGTTCCTTTTCTGTTTAAGCCAGCAGAGGCCCCCCAGAGGAGGGGAGACATGGGGGGAGAGATGGCCATGAGGTCATTAACGAGCCCAAAGAAAGCGATTACCATGGAGTGATGGGGCCAGAGCCTGACTGGAGATGAGGAAGCAGAGCATGGGAGGTGAGGGATCGGAGCGTGCAATTACACAAACCCTTCCAAGAAGTTTTGACGCGAGAGACCAAAGCAAAGGAGGCGGTAGCTGGATGAGGCGTGGTGCCCCTGAGAGGCCGTCGCTGACCCCTCCCCTGGCTTGGCCCCAGGCGGGCCACCTCCGGACCATGCACCTTTTGGTTCCAGACCCCACATCCCAATGGGACATCGAGAAACTGGGGAGAATCCTCTAACACCTCTTTCTTCCAAACTGTGTCATCCCTCCAAGGATACAGGATGGGTGAGTTTTAGGACGGAATAAGGAAGAAAGACGGCGTTGGAAGGGTGAGCCACGTCTGCTTTAGGGCCGGGTGAGAGCCCAGGACCATGCCATACTAGCCAAGTCGCATGATGTCTCTAAGCGTCGAACCTTCTCAGTATTAATGGGACCATAAGGCCCGTTCTGCAAGCAGAGATCACATAAGGGACTCCACAGTGGGTGACACGTACGTAAGGGCATGATCGCCTTCTTCCGACTGTATCGGTGCCATCGTTGGGGCCGTGGACACCAGGAGCAAGTACCTGGCACAAAAGATACCCCCAGAGCCAAGAGCAGGACTAAGCAGGCAGCCAGACCAGCCCGCCGACCCCCACCATGGATCTGTTGATCCCTTGTAGGGATCTGTCCACATGGATCTGTCCACCCTTCTCCGCAACTAGACCAGGCGGGCAGCTCATGGTCAGTGCGTCTTCCTGGACATACATCCACAGCAACTGCGGAATAAAGCCTAGCTTCTCAGCCTAGCATCTAAGCTCTTCCCAGGCCGGCTCCCAGTGGCTTGTACAAGGAGGGGACAGTCATCTCGGGGTGGGCTGGAGGTGAGGATTAAGTGAGATAAGGTGGGTAACACATGTGGCCCGGTGGTAGGTGGCATAGTAAGTGCTCGATAAATGCATTGCCGTCACGGGTGTCTCCGGTGCTTCTCCTGCAACTACCCGCTTCGTCCACCCTCTTCTCCTCCTCAAGCAGCCTTCTCACCCTCAGCAAAGTCTGCCATGCCCTGTGCCTTTGTTCCTGCTTGGTCCCCTCTGGACGGGAGAAAAACTGTGGACTCAGACACGGGGGGGTGGGGGGGTGGGGGACAGAATTCTGAGCATCGCTCAGGGCCAGAGAAAACCACTCAGGAAGAGCCAGGCTCTGCAAAGACCTCAAGGAGCCTCAATGGGAGAAAATGATTTAATTATCAGAGTGTCACCAAACAAATTGTGCGCCTCATTTTGGGGTACTTCATGCTTATGGTAATTAACATCACAAAGATTTTTCTTGTCTCTTCTGTTTATATTTAGTTTAGCCGTGCACAATAGAGCTAAAATTATTTCAACTAATTTTAGGCACTCTTACTACATTGCCCCTGCGTTTCTTCCCCAGCACTGATACCCAAATGCAATCTTTAACTTCAGAGACAGCCAAACGCAGGACAAATTGGAATCAATGCTGCCTTTGTCTTCGCTAATAAGTGGCTGCAGAACTGCTAATTGGCCCATCTCAATAGGGAAGAGACAATGGTGGCGAGGGCTGGGGGATTAATTATAGGGCCGCCTTCTGCGAGGCCTGGCTTCCGCTGCTCCTGGCTTACGGTGCCACAAGAGTGGGCCTCCCCACCCATCTTTAGAAACAACAAGCTTTCCAGCTGGAATTCTGCTGCACTGGGGATTCAGACCACACACCAGCACGCACAAAGGTCAAGGGAAAGAAAGGGGTGGAGTGAGCGAGTGGCCACCCACGAAGGGGGGAATGAGGGGACGCTTACTGGAATGGGGAAGGTATGTGTGCCTTCCAAAGGAGAAAACTGAGGCCCAGGAAAGTGAGGGACACGCGCAGGTATGATAGGTGAGCTCCTCGAAGGAGGCACAGTGCCCCTACGGAAGCAGCCAACCCAAGAGAAAGAACTCCTTTGAGCCTGGATTTCAACTCAACTGTGCCTGATTTCAAAGCCCAAGAGCTTGGCACCGTTTTCCAAATCTTTCCTCCACCCTTCGTCTGCGTCCTTGAAACCTCACTCCATTGTCTTTGGGGTAAAGGAATTGCCTCCTAACTGTCCCCGTTAAATGCAAATACCTCAGCCGAGCGAGTTAGCCCAGATTTGTGGTTTAAATTAGGCACCTGACACCAGGAGAGCAGATTCTTCAGAGAATGAGTTTTGATAAAAAGGAGAAAATGTGAAGAGGCAGCGGGCCCAGATGGAACCCAGTGCTCGTCTTGGGAATGGGGTGGAGAAGCACAAAGGAAGCATCTGGAAGCAAGACGCCAAAGGGGCCGCACCAAAGGCAAACTGGGCCAAGCCCAAGGACCCAAAACCAAATGTGGCATTCCCACGCCACAAGCCACCCTCCCTTCTGGATTCCACATCTCGGTTCCTCCACCGGGAAGCCTGCAGTGGGTCCCCGACACCTTCCTGTCCTTGCCCTGCCACCAGTCTTACTGTTCTACCTCCAAAGCGTGCCCTGTCCCGCAGTCTTGTGCTTGGTTGGGCGCTGCCCCGTGTCAAAGGAAAGCTGTTCCGGACACTTGCCAAAAAGGCAAGACGGATTTTATTCCAGTAGAGGGCTGAGCTCAACTCCAAATACGGCAGGAGCAATTGGGGATTTACAACCAAAGGGCAGGATGAGACCATCAGGGGGGGTGGAAAATTACTAAGAGGAATTCGCTTAGGTATGGAAGGTGGGGGGATTCTTGCTAGAGTGGCTTGGCAGGATTCTTGGGGAAAACTAGGCTCAGAGATGAAAGACCGCAAATCAAGGTCAAGGCCAGTCAAGGGGAGGGCTCAGAAGAGCCTGAACGAAGCTGGTCAAGGTAGGAGTCCCTGTGACCCCTCTCCCAGCCCTCTGTCTCCAGGCTCACTCCTCCAACCCACCCTCCATCCACAGCCTGAATTGTCTTCCTAAACCCAGTCTGAGGCAGTCATTCTCCTGCTTAAAAGCCTCCACTGACCCCCATTATCCTTGGGATCACATACAAACGCCTAGTGTGATGGGGCACACAAAGTCAGTCAATTATACCCAGAGGGTCCTGGAAAACCCGACCCAGAAAGAAGAGAACTCTTTGGTGTTCGTTCCTGATTCCACTCGGGTCCTGGGCTCAGAAGGGTTAAACACACCAGACACAACTTTCCGCAGCTAGTACCTCACTCTGCTTCAGCAGAAGTCTTGTTTCCAAAATTCCTTGGGCTGTATCTCCTTGTTTTCGCACCTCCTTAAGTAGCAGGTAAAGCTTCCTCCCCATTTCACAGATGAGGACCCGAGGGGTTAAGTGACTTCCTCAGGTCACACAGCTAAGAGCTAGCTTCAGCCAGCATCTCAACCCAGTCCTTTGAGCAACACAACAGTAATTGCCCCCTTCTCTCTCTCTAGACACTAAGCTCCAGGAGAAGAGGTACCGTGGCGGTCCCCACTTAGCAGCGCCTGATACGTAGAACTCTCGGTGGCAAAGGCGATGAACTCACTACCATTTATTGAGGACTTGCTTTATACCAGTCCTGTGCTGAGCATGTTAAAAGGCCACTCCTGGCCTTACACTATCATGAAACCCATTTCACAGGTGTAGAAACTGAGGTCCCGGTGGTTAAATAACTCACTCAAGTGGCATGGTTAATAAAGTGGCCGGGCAGGGCTTTCCACCCGCATCGACTGCAAAGCCCATGGTTTTAATCTGCTTAATAACTGCGTATGAATAAGTGAGTGAATGAACGAAGGAACCCGGTGCTTGGGCTCGTTCCAGCTTGCTGTGCCGTCATTCAAATTACCACCTCCCCACTCTGCTCTACACCCTGACCCCTGGGCTCGTGTGAATGTAGACGTTTTGCAAGCAAAAGAGAATTCCCAAATATTAATGCTTATAGCTAATGTTCTTGGGTAAAGATAATTTCAATGTTTTAAGATATTAATGTTCTTTTGACTGCTCTCCTTTCTAAGCACTTCTGAGTAAACACATCTATCTGGTGCCGATTGATTCTTGCAATTGCGCTATTATAACCTAAACTAGGACATTCTGAGTCACATATTCAAGGGGAGAAACGGTTCAGGGTATGTATGTGTGAGTGTGTGTTAATATGTTTTTTTTTTAAGTTTCCTTTTGTGCTCCACTCGAAAGAAAGATTTGAAATTCAAATAATGAGGTATTCGTAGCGAATTTGCTTTCCTTATGCCCAGGGTAAAAATAAAATAAAATGTTAGACCTTTTTCTTCCTCCGTTATACCGTGCTGACTTTTCTTGCTCATTATGTTTACCTCCCAAATTTGAATGAGAGGAAAATTTAAAGGAATTACCACAATTCTTCAGTACATTTGCAAATCAATTAAGAGGAGCCAAATTATGCTCTGGCTTTTTTTTTTTTTTCCCAGGGAGCCAGTCTTCCCCCAGCTCGTAGGAACGCTGCAGCCCACAGCTGCCTGTGAACAAAGTGCAGCTGTCACGTCTAGAAGCAGGCTTGGCATTTCAGCGCTCACCTCCAGTGGCCAATGCCACCCGCTGAACCAACCTCTCGCCGGCAGCTGCACTTAACCTGCCAGGAGCCGAGTCTCCCGCAGGGTGTTAATGGTGCTGGAAAAGCACACACTGGCTTTGTCAGAGACCTGGCTGTTCGGTCCCCACTCCACTGCCTCCTGGCTCTGTGACCTTGGGCAAATCACTTCACCTCTCTGAGCGTCCCTTTCTTTGGCTGCAGGGCAAACCACGATGCCTCTCCCAAGGTTGTCCTGAGACTGTGATCTGGAGGAGTGTGCCTCCCACCAGCAGGCACACGGGGGGCGGGGGGGGGCCAGTAGGGTTTCTTTTCTTTCGTCAGAGCCCAGAGGGAAGGTGGGTGAGACCATCTAGTTGTTATCCCAGGTCCCCGAGAGTGTTTTTTGTCTCCTGTCCCCGGGCCCTACAGGAAAGGAGGATCCAGCATGACCTGGAAGTCAAAATGCCACTTCCTCCAAGAAGCCCTTCCAGATTGCAGCTATATCATCCTCACTCTTCTTAATTCCCTCTGAAGGATGAGGATTTTGTTCTCTCCCTTGGACTATTTCTCCCCTCTCCACAGTGAAGCAGTTCCCCAAAGGCAGGGACAAAAGGTGATGCCTCTTTGCAATTTCTATTTCAACCAAACAAATTTGTTTGTTTCAAAAATTTGTTAGGGTTTCAGTTGACTTTCTTGCTACCACGCCTTCACTCACGCTGTCTCTTCCATCCGAAGCATCCCTAACTCCGCTTTAATTTTGTTATTTAAAGATGTCTTTATGTTTATTTATTTTTGAAGGAGAGAGAGAGACGGAGCATGAGTAGGGGAGGGGCAGAGAGAGAGGGAGACACAGAATCTGAAGCAGGCTCCAGGCCCCGAGCTGTCAGCACAGAGCCCAACGCGGGGCTCGAACCCACAAACTGTGAGATCACGACCTGAGCCGAAGTCGGACGCTTAACCGACTGAGCCCAGGCACCCCCTAACTCCACTTTAAAAGGAATCCGCTCGTATGCCTGGACCAGCTATGGGTTTGCCCCTGCCGGTTCGGGTGTGGCGAAAACGGCCCGCTTTTTGTTTCTCTTTGGCTCCACTTAAACTCAACCCGGAGCCGAGGTTGAGGGTCAGCTCATCCCTGAGCAGCCCGGAGCAGCCAACTCCCCAGGCCCCAGCGTGGGCTCCCCGGAGGAGGCCTGAGCCGGGCGGTGTGCTAACTCCCCCAACACTGCCGTTCTGTCTTGGAGGAGGACGTGGGTTTTGGACTCCTATGTGGACGGTGAGGTCCGCACAGTGTGACGCAGCAGAGAAGGGGGTGAGCCCCGTGGGTGAAGGTTTGGGGGGAGCAGCAGAGGCCTGAGGAGGGGTAACGACGGAAGCCCAAGCACCAAGACAGGGCCAGGCACCCATGGTCTAGTTCTGGGCCCCAGGGCGAGGCCAGCTAGGGAGAGAGGGAGGGTTTGAGCGGGAAAGACAGGGTGCTGCAGGCCACGAAGCTGGCCGTCCCTTCTCTGTGCCTCCGCTTCCCACCTGTAGATTCGATGATTTCGGAAGATGGCCATGCTCACCACTACACCCCCAGCGCAAAGATGAGCCGATTTTGAGCAGCCGGCCTCCCAGGATCCTTACGACGCTAACATTCTGGAATCCTAGAGGGTGGGCACAGCACGGAAAGGGTGTGGCTCGCAGGGCCAAGACACCTCCCTCCCGTCTTCCGCCCAAGTAGCCACGTGACCTGGAGGGGAAGGAGGATCCCAGTCCCACCCGCTTTGTTTCCATTCAGCACACATGTGCCAAATGCTGCGCTGGGGGCTTTGCACACAATCCTTACCAAGGAAAGGAGACAGCTAAGTTCTGATGGGCTCTGCCTGGCCCAGGAGCGCCCAGCCACAGCCCCCCTTCTCTTCACAGAGGCTCGGGCCAATGGCAAAGAAAGCAGGTGAGTGGGGGAAGGGGACGGGACTGGCCCACCAGGCCCGCTTCTCAGAATATGTGGCATCTTCCCCACGCCGGGGCCCAGGGAGCACCGCCCAGCTCCTGCCTGCCAGCCTCCTGCCCCAGGGCATCAGAAGCCCGGTCCCCAGGCCCCAGCAAAGGCGGGCCCATCTCCACAGGGACGCCCCGGCCAGGTGTGCAGTGCTGTGCTAAAGCAGCCTGCCAGCCCCAACAGATGGCAGAGAGCAGAGTCACCATCCATCACCGCCGTAAGTGGCCAGCCCCCCTCCCGGTGCCCCAGACAAATGGCTCCACTCCTCCTTCCCTCCCCCAGTCCCTCCATCTACCACCCCTGCCAGGCAGCCGGGTGGAGCCATTTACTCAGTGAGCCCTGCGTGCAGAATAAGGAGGGAACAGAGCTGAGCGACACACGGAGAGGCATCCATCATCACCAAGAGCCAGCAGCTAGCTCCGCACGGTGATGCAGAAGGTGCCAGCTCTCGTGTGTGTGTGTGTGTGTGTGTGTGTGTGTGTGTACCAAGCATCATCTCATCTGCCCAGTGGACCTCAGTGGGCCTCATCTTCACAAGGAAGGATGTGGTCTTGCCTCTCACTGATGGCCCATCTGCCTGCCTGCGCCCTGGCTCTGGTTCAGGGGAGTAGGGATGATCCGACGGCTCAAGGCTCTGGGACGGGCTGGACTTCAGCTTCCATTTGTCCCCATATTAGCCCATGTGGCAAGATACAGGTCGGACCAAGTGTCGACCAAACAGTGGGTCAAGTGCCAGGCCTCTTGGCAGGTCCTGTAAGGGAGAGCCTGGGTCAGGCCACCTATCAACCACCTGTCAGGACGCGAGCCCTGACTTGGCATCCAGAAATTAAAGCCATTGAACTGAGTACGGAACTTGGGTCTCCATCCAAGGGCCCTGCCCCGAGGGAAAGGGAAGCACGGATGGGACGTGGTACCAGATCCTAGCTCTCCCACTTCCCGACAAGGAATCCTGGGTTGCAACTTGAGACTTGAAACTTCTAAAGCTTCAGTTAACAAGCTGAACGATACCTGCCTCCAGGGGCTTTGGGTCCCCAGGCACTTAGCAGAGGGCCTAAAAAAGAAGAAAACACTGGACACACAGCATTGAGGAGCCCTAGGGCACTAAGGGACGGCCAGGTAAGCACTTGGCAGGAGAGAGTGGTCAGGGCAGCAGCGGGTAAAAGGGGGGCTTCGGTAACCCCTGGTGACAGAACAGGTAGGAGACCATGGTGGGGGGCAGGCGGGGGCAATTGAGCCGCCGAAAGAACTTGCTAAAGATGCTCGGACTGGCCCTCTCCTCTTTGTAATGTTCCTGAGTGGCACACATAGGACATTTTGAAGCACCTGGGTTGACTCTGAATGACCCTACACAAGACAGGAAGCTCATTTATTTGAATGGCACATCCCAGGCTCGCCACGGATAGTCTAGCACCAAGGCAGCCCTTTATTTGAGATCAATCTAACATCCTGCCCCTACTCTCAGGTACCAGAGTCTCAGGCACAAAATATGGAGGCACTTGAATCGGCACAAGTTCTTGTGAACACGAGCTGTCAAAGTCCTACCCACCCTTCATGGCACCAGATGTCCCCTTCGCACATGCCTCCTTCCTAGTGCCTCTCATTGGATCCCATTCCCGTTCTCTCTCTCCCCAGGGAGTCGTGCCTTCCACCTAGGCTGGGACTAGGTCTGATTCATCTCTCCCTCACCTCCCCAGGGAGTAGCAAAATGCCTAGCGCAGATAGGGAATGTGTGAATGAATGAATGAATGAATGAATTCTTTCAGTGCAGTTTTAGCTGTGCACCAGCTCCGCATGAGCCAAGAGAGTCATATGGCTGCTTACAAATGCGTGACCTCAGTTAGGCTGCATCAATAGAGGTATAGTGACCAGAGCAATGGAGGGGAGAGTGCGTCTCTGTTCTATGCTACTCAGAAAGAATGCCCAGAAGAGGGAGATGAGAATGAGGTAGAGTCTTTTTTTTTTTTAATGTTTATTTTTGAAAGACAGACAGAGCACCAGTGGGGGAGGGGCAGAGAGAGAGGGAGACGCAGAATCCCAAGCAGGCTCCAGGCTCTGAGCCATCAGCACAGAGCCCGATGCAGGGCTCGAACCCATGAACCACGGGATCACGACCTGAGCCAAAGTCCGAGGCTTAACTGACGGAGCCCCCCAGGCGCCCGGAGGTAGAGTCTTAAAAAAAAAGTGCCCTGAAAGTATTCAAGAGAACCAGGGAAAGGAGCTTCAGAGCTATCTGTAAATGCCTGATGGGCTGACCCTTCTTCATCTGCCCCACCTTGTCCCAGCCAACGGGGGTGTCAGACTTCCCGACATCCCCAAGGGAAGGACAGAAGCAGCAGGTGGAGTCTCCGGGTTCAGCTGGTGGCTTCTGGACTGGAGCGTTATCCTGACCCGCATGTAGGCAGCTTGGCGTTGCTGGGTCAAGAGAATTGGCAAGTCTCCCTAAACAAATACATTTAAATTCCAAATATAACTTCACTTCAACTTCATATCCCAAACTTATGTGTTTACTTCAGGGAGGAAGTGCTGTTTTGTGGTTTCCAGGACAATGCGGTTCATAATTTTTTCACACCTTTCAGAGCAGGTGACAGCTTGCTTACAAAACCTAATTCATTGCCACGCAGGGCTCCGAGCTGCACTTTAATACATGCACCAATAACACATCACAATGAGGTTAGAGACAGACACTCCCTCCCTCCACCCCAAAGAGGCATTTTCTGGATCCAGCCAGCCAAGAAGAGAGCCACGCCAAGGAGACACCTTGAGTGAGGCCTCCCAAAACTGGCAATAAGAGAGGGCTCCCCCTGTAATTTCCTCTAGGACCAAGCACCACCCCCTCACCCCCTCCCCAACTTAATTGCAGGAGGAATTGTTATGCTAATTAGCATTATTCACAGAGTTAACAGAGCACAGGGTCTAAATTTAGATTCCCTGCCGCAGAGGGGCTCCAAGTTCGCCGGGGGTGGGGGGTGGGGGGTGGGGGGTAGCTGACAAGGATGATGGTGGGGAAGGCAGGCCCCTGGGGTGTGGATGCTCAGGGGGGCTGCAGGAGAGTGGGGGGACCAGACGCCCCTTGCCCCATCTTCAGGCCTACCAGGATCTTGAACTCCCAGTGGAAAGCTTTTGGCCCTTGGCAGGGAGGACTTTTTTTTTTTTTTTTTTTTTTTTTTTTTTTGCCGAGATGGCAAAATCCTTTGCCAACGGAATATTGAGCAGAAGAAAAGGGAAACCCATGTGTGCGGAGCGCCCGCTGCGTGCCAGGCCAGCTACCCAGATACAGTGTGGCCGAGCCCTGGCTCGCATCCAGGCCTGACTGTGACTTACAGGCTGGGTGGCCTCAGGAAAGTTACTTTGCCTTTCTGGGCCCCAGTGTCCTTCTCCTTTGGAGGGATCCTAATACCCACTTTACAGGGCTGCTGGAAGGGAGAAAGGGCCAATGATGAGAGAAGCACCAGAAACGGGTCCTGGCCTGCAGCAAAAGGTACCTGCTCCTGGGACGATGGTGATAAAGGAGAAGGAGAATTTGGAGGCAAACCACCACCCTGGGAGGAAGGAGCTATTTTGTTTTGAAAGAGAGAGAGAGGGAGGGAGGGAGAGAGAGAGAGTGCACGCAAGCTGGGGAGAAGCAGAGGGAGAAGGAGAGAGAGAATCCCAAGCAGGCTCCATGCTGTCAGCACAGAGCTCGATGTGGGTCTCGAACTCCGGTACCGTGGGATCACGACCTGAGCCGAAATCAAGAGTCAGACACTTAACTGACTGGTCCACCCAGGCGCCCCCCGGGGAAGGAACTATTAGTCTTGTTTGATGCATAAGGAAATTAAAGCTCAGAGAGGTTGCGGGGCGGGGTGAGGGCACTGCCCGGGGTCAGAAGATGTCCCAGAGCCCTGATCCCTGCTGAAGGGAAGACCATCTCGGCCCAACTCTGGCCCACCCTCCTGTGACAGCCCCCACCTCGTTGCCTCATGAGAATGAAATTCCAAGATGGATCCAACAAAGAGGAGGCCAAGCTAGGCTGGGGAGGTCCTGCCTCCTACCTCTCTATCCCTGACATCATAGGGAAGAGCAGAGGTGGCCCGGCGACTGGTACACCTGGGCCCTCACGTGAAATGGGGACCGCAGCAGTGCCCGCTTTATAGGGCTGTTGCAAGGATTCGGTGAGTTACTCTATGTGAAGCACTCAGAACAGAGCCGGGCACATATTAGGAGCCAATCACTATGCCATCCTGGGAGTCTGGAGGCCAACCCTGCCTAGGACCCTTGCCTTAAGATCCTACCTTGAGCTTCCCAAGACAGTTTTCACTGTCAGCTCCCAGTGAGTGGGACTTTGATGAAATGCCTGAGACTGGGGAGCGTGGGACCTTCCTTCCCTCTGAGAAGAAAGAAAAAAGGTCTTAGATCTGAAGTTCTACCCCGCCCCGTCCCTGTAAGTCTGCAGGCTCCCAACACACCCTGGGCCCCCTGAGGCTTGCCCCCTCCGGGCACGGAGTCTGCGTGAAGGCTTTGGATCCCACAGCAGTCAGGAGACACGGGTTCAAGCCCTGGCTCAGACCCCCACTAGCTACGGGCCTCAAAGCAAGTCTCTGGGCCTCGTGGAGCCTCAACATCTTCATCTTTAAAATTAAAAGGAAAAATCCCTCCAAAGCAGGTTGGCTGCACAGATGAAAGAAGACAGGGTGACGTTGCTGATGAAACCGGCAAGTTCCCGGCAAACGGGAGGGATGCATCGCTAGTGTCCCCCCGAGTGTGGTCCCAGGTGCGCAGCGGCAGGTAAGAGCCCTCTGGCAGGTGCAGCTGCGTGAGGATGAATGGGGGGGGGCTGCATTCTCGGGCCTCCCCCACCACGGCTATGGCTCCTCTGTCCTTGACCACCCTTCTTTAGTCCCGTGAACGCTGTAGCGTCCCGGTGTATACCCCCATCCCTCCGCCTCCCACTCTGCGGGGCTCTGGCCCCCCAGCAGGCCCTCGGGTACCACCTCGGGCTCTCAGAAGCCATCTCCCGCTCCGTGCTCTCCCCCACACCGCAGACTCATCTATCCAGCTCCCTCTCGGACCCCCTGTCCGGGGTGCCCCGCTGGCATTTCCAATCCAGCGGGGCTCCGAGCTGAGCTCACCAGCCCCGCCCCCTCGAGTCCCCTCCCCATCTTCAGTCACCGATGCTCACATGTCCCCAGCAGCCAAAGCCAGAAGCTGGGAATCCTCCTGGATTCTTCCCTGCCTCCTGCGTGCCCCCACCAATCAAGTCCTCCCACCTCCACTTCCGAAATGGTCCTTCAATCTGGCCACCGCTCCCCAGCCCGGGTCCAGTCCTGCTCATGTCACTCGGACTAAGGTGCAGCTTCCAACCCATTCTCCCGGCACCTGCTTTGTCTCCTGCAAGCCACACTGCGGTCAGCAAGGCCCTCCTAAACAGGGTATCTGCCATGGCCCTCCCCTGCTTAAACAACCCCCAAGGCTTCCTACAGCCACGGGCCTCAGTCCAAACTCCTGGGCAGGCCCTACAAGACCCCATCATCTGAACGCCAAGGTCTGGTACATTCTGTCCTTGAGCTGTAGGAGGGCTTGAGGGAGGAGGTGAGTCACACACGGGATGAATATTTGACTTAGGCCTGCTGACCTCCGTCTGCGTGCCGGGTTCCGTGCAAAGCACTCGTGAGGGGTGCTTCCTCACTGAACCTTTACCACAAGCCTCTGAGGTGGGCGCTATGGTTATGTGATGGACAGAACAACAGCCCCCCAGTGATGCCCACATTCTAACCCCTGGAACCGTGCGTATGGCAAAGGAGACTTTGCAAGTGTGATTAAATTAAGGATCCTGAGTCGGCGAGGTTATCCTGGCTTATCTGGCCTCATAAGAGAGGGAGGCGGGAGGGCCTGAGACAGAGAAGGGGATGTGGTGACAGAAGGTGATCCTGACTGGAGTGATGTGCCGTGAAGTTGGAGGAAAGGGTCATGAGCCAAGGAATAAACGTGGCCTCTGGAAAGGCAAGGGTTCTCCCTGGAGCCTCCAGCAGGCACGTGGCCCGAGACCCCTTCATTTAACTCCGAAAGACCATTTTGAACTTCTGACCTCCAAAATTGTATGATGTGTGTTGTTTTAAGCCTCAGAGTTGGGGGTGATTTGTTACAGCCGTCACAGGAAACTAATACACGTTATCTCCTTTTTTTTTTAAGTTTATTTTTTATTTATTTTGAGAGAGACAGACAGAGACAGAGAATTCCAAGCAGAGCCCCACGTGGGGCTCAGACTCATGAACTGTGAGATCATGACCTGAGCCGAGATCGAGAGTCAGATGGTTCACCGACTGAGCCACCCAGGCGCCCCTGCACGTTACCTCGTTTTTACAGATGGGGGGAACTGAGACACGGAGAACTTCGGAAGCTGCCTGGTGTTCCATAGTGAGGAAGGGGCAGTCTGGATTCGAGCTCAAGCCCCTGGCACCAGAGTCCTGGGATGGGAATCTAGTGCAAAGGAAGGTAGAGAAACCTGGATCTGTCTGAAAATCTTGGAATGAGTTCCCTGTCATCGGAGGTGTTCAAAAGAGGCTGAACAATTATTTGCTGAAGTGTTCTAATAGAAATTTCTCTAGCAGGTGTATGTTTGCTCATACATGCAGTGGTTTTCAAATCACACAGGAGAGAGCTCCCTGGAATCCTTCATTAATATAATGCCAATTGAAGAGAAACTTCCCTAGATGGAGGGGGTGGAGGGGCCTTGCCTTCTAGGCTGCCCCTCCCCGCAGACCCTGTGGTACCTCTGCAGCACTAGGGTTCCATGGAACAGTGTTTTACAAACACTGGTCCAGAGGCCCTCTGAAGTTCCTCCAGATCTGAGGTCCCAGGCACCTGGGGATTCCTCTGGAGACACACGACAGGGGACACGTGGTATCGCTCTGAGCCCCTGCAGTGGGGGCAGAAGCAGGGAAGGTTTCAAAGCTTCTAACAATTTTTAGTTACTTAATTTTCCTAGAGCTTTGTCAGGTCCCCATAACTTAGGGTTTATTTGCTTTCTCTTGAATGTCACGTATAATTCTTGTCGAAATGTTTATTTGCCTAATGCAACTTTTAGTGCCTGGGTAATTTATTCCCCCTGTTTGCCAGCCAGGAAGAAGGAAGGCTACTTTTAGCCTCTGGCTCAATTGTGGAAAGTAATATAGCAAAGCCCCCAGTCTTTCAGCGCCGTGACACGATGGGGTGTCTTCAAAGCCACATACCTTTCGCTGTGAAAAGCAAGGCCCACTCTGCTTCAAGGCCTCCTGCCCCTCCCACACGGTCTACGCGCTCAGTTCTGCCCAGAAATGGGAGTTTTGTTTTCTGAAAAAAAACAAAAAACAAAACAAAAAAAAAAACAAAACAGCCGATGAGGAGGTGAATTGTAGAATCATATGCCTTCAGGGGAGGCAAGAATCAATTCTATGGATACAATGTTGTTTCCAAATTGAATCAATTCCAGGAGTTCTGAGGAAATTCGATTCAACCAGCACTAATTGAGCACCTACTATGTGCCGGGCCATCTGCCGGGCTGGGGACTCAGCAATAAATAAGCCTGCGTGCCTGCCCTCCGGGGGCTGTTGGCCAATTGGGAGACAGGTGTATAAACCAATAACTGCAGTGTAATCCGGGCTGTAAAAGGGCAGCAGACAGAGTGCTGGACAATGTGGGGAGAAGTATCCACACAGGTCCGGGAGCCGACAGAGTTTACAGGGCAGCGTGGGGCACAGTCTCACATTGTCCCTGAGGGAAGAAGGGAAGGCATCGCAGACATAGGGGCGTGTTATAAGGAAAAGCGGATTGGTCTGGAGTGTCCTGTGAGGAGCAGTGGGGACGTGGGCTGGAGAGGTGGAGGCCAGGCCATGTTAGGCTTCGGATGTTGTCCAAGGATTTTGCTGTCACTCGTAGGCAATGGACAGCCATCGACAGTTTGCGTTAGAACGGTATTGTGGCCACAGTGCCGGAGTGAACCGGGATAACACTGATGCCAGATGTGTTGACCTCGGGGGGGGCGGGGGAGGGGGGAGACTTTGTAAGAATGCAGGAGAGAGGTGGCGAGCTAATCCAAGGCAGTGTGGATGGAGAGGGGAGGAAAGAGCATGCATCCGAGAGATTTGGCATCCATTCGATGTGGGAGTGAGGGACAGAAAGGGGTCGCGGATGCCATTCCTGGATTTGGAGCACTGACAGAGACCAGGTCTGTGGGCAAGAGGAGGCCGACTTTGGACACGTCAGGTCTGAGCAGACTGATGACGCCCCACGGAGGAGGATGACCCGGTGGCTGTTGCAAACGAAGGTCTGAGAAGGGCCTATGTGTGCCTGGCTTGCTGGCCAGAGAGGACTGGGGCAGGCTGCACAGACCCGGGGGCCCTGGGCAGGGCTGGGGCGGCTGTTTTCTGCACCCCAGGTGGCCCTGGCTTCTCCACACCCCGCCAGAGGCAGCACACCTGGGGCAAGAACTTCCTGAGGCTTCGAGGTCCCTTCAGAAGTGGGGGAGGGAGTCACAGTGGGGGGCCCCGGGCCTCCAAAAGGACAGGAGAGGAATGAGGGTACATAAAGAGATGATGGGCTCCCAGAAATCTAGAGCAGGGTTGCACTGGAGGGCGACTTACGAGGGGACCCAAAAGGACGCCCAATCTCCTCCAGACCCAAGTGTCCCAACAGCCGTAAGGGGTGGGCTGTGATCAGTGTATAGGAGTCCCAGGAGTAGAGAGTCAGGGCCACCCTCCCAGGGTAGAGCAGGGACTGCCAGCTTCCAGAAACTTCTGGAAGTCTCACTGGGGTCATCTGGGCACAGTCAGGGATGTGCATGCTCAAGACAGGAATGGGAGTTTAGGAAGGTTTCTGACCACTGACTCATTGGCGTGACGCCCCACGGGGAAGAGCGGCTTCGTGGCCGGCAGTGTAGACCTCAGAATCAAGCTAAACCTGAGTTCAGATCCTGCCTCTGCTACTGACAAAGGTGACCCAGAGAAAACCGCTTAACCATTCTATGCTTGCTTCCTCCTTTTTTTTTTTTTTTAGTGATTTCCTCCCAGTTTTACTGGGATGTAACTAACATATAATAGTGTATGAAATATGCAGCATAAGGATGTGACTTACATTTATTGTTACATGACGACCACTGTTAAGTTCGGTTAACATCCATCATCTCATACTGTTTCTTAATCTAAATAGAGAAATACTAATAACAGTGCCCACCTCATGTAAGTGTTAGAAAAATAAAATGAGGTGGGCACAGTACCTGGTATTTAATAAGTACTCACTAAGCAGGTGCCTCTTTTTTTTTTTTTTTAACATTCTCACCTTTATTATCACCTTTCTATCTCATAAAAGAAACCCCGAAAGCCAGAGTGTGTGACATGTGCAGCCGTGTCCAGAGAAGACCCGAATCTGGCAGAATCCATTGTGTGTTCTAATCCTGGGAAGAAACATCTCTGCTGTAAAGTAATTCATCAGGCCCAAGCAGGCATGAAGCCACTCCAGGCTCTGACCGCCTCCCCGTGGTGCACACAGGCAGAGAGCCAAGGTCACACCCTCAAACCATGGTGGTCCCACTGTGGGAACCAGCCATCCCAGGACCACACCTCCAGCTCATTCTATTGTAAGGTCAGCTCTAGCCTGAAGCCAAGAGCCTCCTTCCCTCCCGGGGAGACTTATGGCCAGTGAGGGTCTGCTCCCTGGGGCTCCTCTATAGGAATTGGCTCTGACTGGGGACGCACAGACTCCCCAAGGGGGATTGGCAGAGGAACCCCCTTCCGATGGCCCAAGGCTGTAGGCTCCCATTTCCTGGGCACCCGGTAAGAGTCGTCCCAGTGAATGCAGCAGCCGACTCTCCACATTTGTGCCAAGGAAGAGAAACCCTCAGATAACAAAGAACCCGAAAGTCATTGCTAATCACATTTGCATAATATGATTTTTTTTTTCAGCAGATTTACCTTCCTAATTACACTTGTCTCTAGCCGATATTAAAGTGATTTTGCATTCCCCGAGCAACGGTGATGAGTGAGGCCACTCCAGAGGCGGGTGAGGAGCTGGGCTAAGTCATCCTGGAAGCTGGGGTTTTGCCACAAAGTGGATAATTCCCAGGTGAGGAATTAATAAGGCCCACCCACATTCCTGTTGGGGAGAAAAAGTAACAGACTTTGCCCCTATGGAGACCGCACATGAATTCAGGCAAGTTTTCCGAGACAAGCGCTCAAGAAAACAAAGCCAGAGCTTGGAAGGCTCATCGGCCAATCTACACAGCCACCAAGGTCAGCTTTATCCGGGCCCAGGCACACGACACTCCACTGCCTCTCATTGGTCTTCCAAGGTGGCTCTGCCTGAGGCCAGACCTGGATTCCTGTCTCCAACAGGACTGGCTCAGTTGGGAGCCAGTCACCAGCCACCCCCTTCCTGGGAGGTGAGGAGCACGGATTGCGGAGGAAGGGCCTGGGTTCACATCCCGGTGCCTTCTCTTAAGGGCTGTATGACAAGCTCTGTTTCAGTTTCCCCCTCTGTAAATGGGTGTGGTTTTAGCACCTACCTCATAAGCCTGCTTTCAGGATTGAATTTATGCATGTGAAGCACTTGGAACACATATAGAAATGCCAGCACCAAATTCTGCTATCACTGCCTCTACTATTATCATTATTGGGATTGTTGTTCTTGTCTCATTTCCATGTCCTAGAGGAAGGATCCTGAAGGGGAAAGGTCATACCTGTGCTCTTGGACTCAAGTCCTCGCTTTAGCCTCATGGAGGCCCCTTCAGCTAGTGCAGGACGGTCAGGTTCAGGGTCATCAGTATGCTATTCTTTTCTCTGCCTTCCTTCCCCCCCACCCCGCCCCCCACCTGAGCCCAGCATGTGATCACTGCAGGTTTCTCTTTCTGACTCATTAGTCCTGAAGTTGTTCTGAAATCCACACTCAGGACTGGTTCTAATTCTAGGGCAAGGGCAGGCTTCCTTACCATTTCCACCTCCAGAAGCCCCACCGTCTTTTCTGTGCCCGCCCCTCACTTTAAGGTCGCAGTGAAGGAACTCTGTGCTATAAACCTGGAGTCAGGGGGATCTGGGTTCGAACTCAGGCTGAATCATTTTGTAATCGTGGAACCTCAAACAAATCACTTAACCTCTGAGTTTAGATTTCTTTGCCTTTAGGATGGGTTCTTGATACTCGCCCTCTGTAAGTTTCTGTGAAGATTGAATGAGACAATGTACATCTGTTTGTTAAAGTAATGATAACCGCTGTAACACATATGTCCTGAGATTCAGCAGCTTATCATAATAGAAGTGCATTTCTCATTTATATAATAATTGAATAAGATTGTTTCTGTTTATGGAGCGCCTGGGTGGCTCAGTCGGTTAAGTGTCCGACTTGGCTCGGGCCATGATCTCACGGTTTCTGGGTTCGAGCCCCGCGTTGGGCTCTGTGCTGACAGCTCAGAGCCTGGAGCCTGCTTTGGATTCTGTGTCTCTCTCTCTGCCCCTCCCCAGCTTGCGCTCTCTCTCTCTCTCTCTCTCTCTTAAAAATAAATAAACACTTAAAAAAAAAAGATTGTTTCTGTTTAGTAGTGGCTTTCCTTCACGTGGTGATCTGGGGACCCGTGCTGCTTCTAGGTAGTGGCCTTGCCCTCTCCTAGAGGCAGGAAGCCCTCTGCATCCAGCCAATGGACAGGAGAGAGAAGTGGAGAAGGCAGAGCTGACGCTCATCCACCTGGGCCCAGAAAGAACACACATGATCTCCCCTCACATTCCATTAATGAGACCAAGCTAGGACCCCATCTAGAGGTAAGAAGGGTTAGAAATAGAAATGGTTCCTGGCTGGGTAGCACTTCCCAGTGACAGCTCTCCAGTATGGGAGGGGAAGGCGGCACAAGCCTACAGTCAAGGCTGCTCAAGTCTACGAGCACTTACAGAAGTATCTTGGGTGCGGAGCAAGTGCTCCATCGGCTACTTCTGCTGCCACCAGGACCACCTCACCACCACTATTGTTATTTATGAGTGGCTGCCCTGTGAAATTGAGATGACAATACCAATCTTACTGGGTTTTGACGAGCATTGAATATAGATGCGAGCACACGAATGCTACTGCCTGTCTCTTCCTCCTCCCATGTCTAAGTCCCCAACTGCCCCTACAATAACTTCTTAGGGTGCTTCTCTGAGGCTGAGCTCCTGCTAGGAGCTACCCGTGGCGCTCAGTCCCTCCTAAACTGGAAGCCAGCTCTTCCCACCGGCTCTACCTGCACCCCAAGTTTGTCTAGGGCACTTATCCTTCTCCCTCACCATCCTAGGAACCACTAGAGATGTTCCCCGGGTCAGGTTCACCCGATCTATTCACGGTCAGAACAGAATGCTCTCTGCCTGCTTCTCTCTGGGGCTAAAAGATGGACTCTCAAAGTAAGAAAAAAAAAAGGGATTTCACGCAATACCTCCCGTTCCCCCATGACTATTTCTTTTCTGATACAAATGCTGTTTCAGGTGGTTGTTTTCCAAGTCCCCTCTCAGCAGCCCACTCATTCAGGTTCCATTAATTCCCACGCCCTCCCACTTTCCTCTGGACTGTTTACTATGGGAAGGATTTTATTTGCAGGAGCAGATCTCCCAGAAGTTTTGAGTTGCCCATTCAAACCTGGCTCTTCCCGAGGCACCTGGCTGGCTCAGTTGGAGGAGTATGCAACTCTTGATCTCGGGGTCATGAGTTCAAGCCCCACGTTGGGTGTAGAGATTACTTTAAGCAAATAAAATCTTTTTTTTAAAAAAATAAATAAGTAAATAACTAAACATGGCTCTTCTTAAAACCAGGTTGTTAGAGGACAGAGTGGGCTTCCCAGACAGGCGGTGGGGCTGTTCATGTGACCTTATATTTTTATCACTTTACAAAAGGGAAAAGGAAGAGGCTCGTGTTGGAGACACAGACACAAAGCGTCTTCTAGGAGGAAGGTCGGAGGAGAAATCCAAAGAAAAGGATGGATAAGGCCAGACAGGGTTCATCAAATATGCATCCCACCTCACTCTCTTCCTCCAGAATGATGCAGTGGATTTGAATTCTCGTTCTGCTTCCCTGGCCATGTGGTTTTCAACAAGCATTCAACTTCCCTGAACTTCAGTTTCTTTATCTATAAAATAGGTCCCAATGCCCACTTCACAGAATTATGGAGACAATTAAACAAACTTTCTTTCTTTCTTTTTTTTTTTTTTTTGCTTATTTATTTTGAGAGAGAGAGAGAAAGCACCAGTAGAGGCGGGGAGGCAGAGAGAGGGCAAGAGAGAGAATCCCAAGCAGGTTCCGTACTGTCAGTGCAGAGCCCGACTCAGGGCTCGAACCCACAAGTCGTGAGATCACGACCTGAGCCAAAGTCGGACGCTCAGCCGACTGAGCCACCCAGGCGCCCACAAACTTAATATATGCAAGGCACCTACTTCAGGGCAGGATGCTTAGTAAGGTGGCCAAGAAATGGTGATTCCCTCTGCATTCCTCCTTCCAAAGGAAACACAAATTAAACTTTCTGAGCCTGAGGTTAACTGGTATTTTTCTAATAAAAAAGCACTTTTTCTGAGGACAAAAAGTGGCAACCTGATAGTATATCTTTAAGAAACAGAACCTTTGCAATGTTGCTGAGGCTGTGTCAGGGCCATGAGGCACAAAAAGAGCGGCCACAGAAGAAAAACATCTTGTACAAACTTCATATTTAGTTGTCAATATTGGATATTTTATCTGCAAAGCAACAATTTTATACAGTTCCATCTAAATCAAATTGTAACAATAATAAATGCTTATATAGTACTTACTACATAGTCAGCCTTAATCCGAGCATCTTAGGACTCATTAAATCCTTACAACAACTCTGGAGGGTGGGTAGTACAATAAGTTCATTTTATAGCTGAAAAAGCTCAACACAGAGAGGTTACATGACTTGTCTGAGGTCACACAGCCAGTGAGTGGCAGAGCTGGGATTTGAACCCGGGGAGTCTAGCCCCAGAGGCCGTGATTTCAGCCTCTACATTTTCCTGCCTCTGATATGAATAATTGAAAAGCCTCCTGAGGAAGGTCGCCTATATCCATTCCGCTCTCAGATGAACAGCAGGAAAGGAAGCTGCAAGGCTGGGTCAGCAGGGATGCCAGGGGGGAGGAGAGAGGAGCTCTCACCCAGCAGTCAGCCTGCAGTCCTTAGCCCGCCCCCAGGAAGGGTGAGGCTGCTCCCTCCAGAAATAGGAGGCAGGTACTGGCGGGCACCCGGCCCCACCCTCTTCCCTGAGCATTTCATTTCCCTGTCCTTTGTGGCATGACTCTCATAAAACTATTCATTTCTTAATTCTGACGGCAGAAAGGAATTTAATCAAGTTGCTTGAATATGACGACAGCCTCCCGCTAAGCCAGCTGCCTCCCGAGGGTCATTGGGAGACAACGCCCTGTTAATATTTAGCTCCAACAGCAAACATTATGGCTTTCAATTTAGAAGATTATGCTTCTGGTTAGTTATGTATCATATGTGCGCGCGCGCTCTCGCTGGGTGGCTCATCTCATCAGCGCGGGAGCATTTTGCCAGGGTTATAAAAAATGCCATTTTCTCTGCGAGCCCTTTCCACTCAGTGATCCAGTGAAGTAACGTCGAGATCAAAACCATGTTCTGAAAAATAATTGATCTATTCAGCAGCTCACAGGCCTGCATTCCAACTGCCCAAAAGAGCCATTTTCAGGAGAAGCCAGGGGCCAAGGTGGGAGGGGGGCTGCAGTCCTCCGCCGCCCTGGTCTGCGGAGCTTGAACCTCAGAGGGAAGCTTGGAGCTGTCCGTGGTGCTGAACCCAAGCTGTCCCAGAATTGCCAGCGAGTGGAAAATGAATACTGGCTAGAGGGACTGACTGGCTGATTGTCTGGGGAGCTGTGCCTATTCTAGGGTCTTGGATCATTACATTTTCCTTCTTTCCAGAGCTCCCAATCCTCTCTCTAAATCTGGACCCAATACTCAAGTGCCTTCTCTTGTGCTTGCTCTCTCTGGTGGCTGCCTTCGTCCTGAGGAGCTCATTCCTTCTAGTCATTTCATGATTTTTCTCTCTTTTTCTTTTCTTTTTTGTTTGGACTCTCGCTTAGGATGACACAGAGCCTCTGGTGGGTCTGAGAAGCTTAATGTTCTAGAAATACAGACCCATCTCCGTTCCCTTTAATCAAGCTTCCTCTCCCTGAAATTCTCTGTCTCATTATCATCTCCAGCCCCACCTGGCTCCTTCCCCTTCTTGTCTATGTCTCTTTCCTTCTCCCCCCTCCCGCTTTCTCTACCTCTCCTTCCTTCTTGACCCTCTCAATCTCGCTTTCTCTCCCTCCATCCTCCCTCTCTTCTCTAAACCTCTGTCTATATATCCGTCCCCACTCAGAAATCCCTCTTTTTCCCCCTTTGCCTGTCTCCCTCTCCTGTCTCTTTCACTGTCTCTCCCAGTCTTTCCATCTCTTTGTCTCTCTCCATTACACGTTCTCTTTTTCTCTCTCTTTTCTTCTCTCCCTATTTTTCCTTCCTCTCTATTTCCCTCCCTCACTCTTCCAAGATTCCCCTTCTCTCCCTGCTTTGTCCCTTTCTCTCTCTTTGCCTGCGTCTCTCTTTCCTTGCCACCCCCCTCCATCTCTCCTTCTGTCTCTCCCCATTTCTTCGTGTGTCATTTATCTCCCTCTCTCTTTCTCTCACTCACTCCCTGCTACCTTCCTCCCTCTCTCTATCTCCCTTCCCCCTCCCATCCTGTCTTTCTCTGCACACAGATCTCTCTAGGAGCCCCCAGCTGCCTGGTGAATTCATTTCAGCAGCCATTATGGATCAGCACCTGCCCTGATACTTGGTGGGGAAGATGAGTTTGAGATAAGATGGGCTGTTTCAATCTCAGCACATCTGTAATTGCATTACCATTAAATTGCACCATTTTCCAAAGGTGAGAGCCCAGGGCCCTTGTGCTGAGAATCTTCTGTAAATCCACTGCCAAGTTCTGCATGATGTGGAAGCCCCAGGCAGAGGGGAGAGGAGACCTAGTTTGATTTGACCACCATATTAATCCCTCCTTGTCTTCAGGATCTCTTGTTTTCCATTTCATTTCAAAGGTAAAACCTTTGAAACCCTGGAAACCATTATTTCCAACCTTCCCATCTCACAGATAAAGAAACTGAAGCTTAAAGAAAGGGAATTGCCCAAGGTCACACAGGCATGAGCCACTGAGTCTGCAGATGTCCCTCACCCTGCAGCCTTCATGCAAGTTAGGACTATAGCAGGAAAAGGCGGGCAAAGGGCAAAAACAGGATCCAGACTTTTCAGGTTCCAGGAGGGATGACCTTGATCAAATATGCAAGGATCCGTCATATCTAGTGGGAAGGATACAAAAATGGTACATGGGTCAGAGGATAGCTTGGCCAGGGATACAGGGAACAGGATTCAGCCCCAAGGAGAGGACAGAGCTGGCGAAACCTGGATGGGGATTGGGCGCATTCATGCTCCAGACAGATGGGGCCAGTATCAGGGCAGGACTCTGATTCCAGCTGGGAGACACAACCAGGAGGACCTGGGAGACACAAGCAGGAAATCAATGCAGAAGGTGGCACGTAAACCAAGGCACATAAATACAGGGGCTGGGAATGGGGCCCTCCCAGCTTGTGCCTGTAGAGGGAGAAGCCTTGATGCAAGGGAAGCAGGATGCATATGCTAGCCGGGCAGTGAATTCAAGTGGAGTCAGTTTGACTCAGAAGGGGAGTCAAACCCACGCTATGGGTTGGACATCAAGAAGGGCTCCGGATAAAAGGCTATGAGAGAAAAGCAGATGAACGTAGGGAAGGGTCAGTACTGGCACAGAGCACCAAGCAGAAGAGCGCCAGGAGGCCAGGGAGGGTGTCACCTGGCACAGGGGTCCATTTCCTTACGCTCTGCTCTGCTTGGTCGGCGCCCCGGCTCCTGCTTTTTAGGGAAAACAGATGCAGAATCATACACAGTCCAGGCTGGTTCTGTACTAAGGGATCACTCCCAGTGCCCACCTTCTGCTGTCCAGCCTGAGGACGTCTGGTAGGGTCTGGGAGCCCAGTGTTGCCCACTCCCTAGCCCTCTGCACCGATGGCAGCAGGATCTGAAACAGGCAGGCTGGACAGATACAAGTCCCGGGCACATCATTCCCAGCTCCAGGGCTGGGAGGCCAGCGAGCAAACAAACAAACAGCCAGCAAATGTGTCCCCGTGCCCCGGGGTCAGCTTGCCACAGTGGCTACACCTGCTTTGGCAAAGCAGTCACTTTGAAGCCCAGCCTGATGCACAGAGTGTGCAGCACTCAGGGACAAAATTGGGGGGTTTAATGATGTGAAATAGCTCCGCGTGTAATCTGGGTGAGCTACAAGGGCTGCTGAGAGACTCTAAAAGCTTCCCAGGCCGGCCTGCCTCTGAGGCTGGCCCATTATGTTGTTTGCTGCCTTGTGATCAGGATGAAGCCAGCCCCTGCCAGCCCCAGTTCCATGCACACTGCTCCTGTCCCCCAACTCCAGGCACCCATGGGGCCCCCACCACGGGTCATCGGGCACAAGGTTGGCTGCCCCAGCAATTCTTAGATAAATCAATTAGGATAAATGAGCTTGGTGATGTATGATGCCCTTGCTCCACTGCGTGCCTTGTGAACTATTAGTTCTCCGGAGAAGATTAATTACGGGACTGCCATGCTAATGCTCTTTTAATGGAATCTGTTATTTAAGCTTAAGAGCAGGTATCGAATGTATGGGAGTTAGATACCTGTTATGTGCATCCCAAATCAGAAGCGATGGATGAAGCTAACCTCAGAGGGACCTGTTGAAACACAAGGAGAGCCAATAATCACTCTGAACCCTGCAGAAGGTTGCACCAAGTCCTGGAATGTTTTCCTGGAATTGATTGCATGTATTTGTGGAATTAACTTTTCATCCTACTTGGACAGGAACTGTTATATTGGTAGACATGGCATGGAAAAATAGAAGGGCCGTTAAAGAGAAGAGGCTGGGTGAGCTTAAATAAGCCATGGAGTGGGATGTAGACAGAAAAAAAAAAAACATATTTGGTTTAGGGTCATATTAACAGAGATATAACACCATGAGTAAAGGAGGTTTTGGTCTTGCCCTATACAGTCCAGTTCAGCAGATGGAGTCATGTGTCTCAAGTGACATTGACTAGTGACATGAAGTGGACAAAGGCTACAATGAGAGATCTGAAAATGAAATCCTGTGAGGGTGCAGGGAGCTCCTGAGAGATTAGGATGGGGGGAGGCAGTGGTTCTCAGCACTGGCTGCTTCTTCAAATCACATGGGGAACCTTTAGAAAATACCAATGCCCAGATCTCCTCCCCAGAAATTCTGATTCAGTTGGTCAGAGGGGGATCCAGGCATTGGTATTTTTTAAAATCTCCTCAGCTGATTTTTTTTATGTTTATTTACTTTTAAGAGACAGAGACGCAGAGCGTGAGCAGGGGAGAGGGAGAGAGAGAGGGGGGCACAGAACCCGAAGCAGGCTCCAGGCTCTGAGCTGTCAGCACAGAGGCGCCCCTCCTCAGCTGATCCTAATGTACAGCCAAGTTTGAGAACCACTGCTTTAAACGATGTCGCAGGTAGGAGGGACGGCATTTACCGTCCACGGCTCCAGAGAACAGAGCACGTGTGAATGGATGGAAGTCTTTGTCCTGATGTGTTGGCATCCGGTGGCAGTAGGCTAGCTGAGGAGGAGAATAAAGTGGACCAAGGTCGAACTCCTCTAAAGAGGATGTTAGCAATTGACACACAGCAGGTAGGACAGGAGAACAACCAGAGGGGCCACACGGAGGCAGAAATAATTTGCCACCAATCACACATTTGTCTACCGAACCTCTGTAAAGAACCACACGGAGACGTCAACCTGGGGGTCCCATGGGAGTTAGAGGTGGTGTGACAGGTTTCTCTGGGCGGAAGCAACACTCCAGAGCTCTATGGAAGGGTCAGAGCATTATGGGCCAAAGGCAGCCTTGACCTAGTACGTTCAGGACTCCAGCCAGTTGCCAGGGGAGCAAAGGCAGCGTGGTCCTGCCCCCACCCAGGACTGAAGCCAGAAACAGCAGGCACTCTGGGGACCGTGGGGAGCCACGCCAGGCTAGGCCCTCCTTCGTCCCCAGAAGGGAGGAGACAGAACCTGGTACGTTTGGGAGCCCCGAGAAGTCGAGGCAGGGGATGATACAGGATGCTGTGTGTGGGGGGGGGGGGGCATAGGGCAGAGGCTGGAACAGGAGCTCGGGGCTGTGTGGTGCTCGTTTCTCCAAGCCGGAGATCTGATGAGGCCTCAGTTTCATCCGCCAAATGGGAATGGCGACCTCTGAGCTGTCCCCCTGTCGTGGGGTGAGGGGGTATAAGAGGTTTAGGAATATTACAGACCCCAAATGGGGTAAAGTCACCTTGTGCCCTGAGACGAAGCATGGTCCCCTAACACCTCCCCCATACCACACGAATATGCACACGTACACACAGACACAGACATACGAACATGCTCATTTACACACAACCTACAAGCTCTGCCATGTTTATTTCTCTGCTGTCATTCCCAAGACTTTGGTAAAATCTTGTTTAAATATTCCAGCCCAAGCTCAACCAGGCCAAAGTCTTTCTGTGCTGGGGCCAGAATAGCAAATCAGGAGTGGGGGGCCCCTTAAGGCGCACAGAAGGCGCACGATAAATATTTGGTGAAGGAAAGAATAAATGAGTGTATGAATGATCTTGCACCGTAATTGCAATCTTAACAATTCACACACATAGAACACTTTACAGGGAGCAATGAGCTTTAATACATTTTGTCTCAAATAATCCTGTGACAGATATTTATTATTCCCGCTTTACAGATGAGGCATCGGAAGCTCAGAGAGTTTAAGTCACTTTCCCAAAGATACACAGCTAGTGAATGGAAAGGGAAGCTATAGAACAGAGACGTAAGTGAGGCTTGCACTTGTAACATGTCAACAATTGTTTAGGGCCCCAGTGTCTGGAAGCTCCCCGAAGCTCCCCCTTCACCAACTCCCTTCCCTTTCTATCCCATTACCCTTCTTTTCTCCAGAGCACTTCTAACTACCAGACTGTAGTTACTAGTATATTCCTTTGTTACAATCTCTCTCCCGCCAGTAAGTAAGCTCAGGAGGGCGGGACTGTCCCTTCTGTTCACCACCACATGACCAGTGCCTAGCCCACAAACGTCCCACTGAGAAGCAATTCGCGTCTGGCCGAGGGACTGCTGTGGTGGGGGGCCTGATGGGGGGCTGGGAGGGTGGGGATATTCCTGGTGACACAGCTGACTCTCCCGGGCCCTCCTTTGCAAAGGTTCAGTAAACAAATGTGAGGCTGGTTACAAATTATTTCTGCCATCTTTCACACAATGGAGCTAACAGCTGGCTGAGCTACAATATATCAATTGTATAAATTTCGAGGGCATTTTCATGTTTCAATCTCCTTATGTATTTCAAGCTGACCAAACTTGTTCAGATTGCCATTAACTGCAATCCCATCACCTGGCTCACTGGGCAGGAAGGCAGTGGCTTGGGTTTAACTCCTCAAGGGCCATGGAGGGGAGAGGGGAGAGGGGAGAGGGGAGAGGGGAGAGGGGAGAGGGGAGAGGGGAGAGGGGAGAGGGGAGAGGGGAGAGGTCTGGGGCTATCCAGGCAGAGAGAAGGGGCTGCTGTTAAAAGTTACTCAGTTGCTTTAATCTATAGACCTCATTCCTCATTTTCCTCCGGGGCCTCTGACCACCTTTCATCCAAATCTATATCTGGTCAGATCCTTCTCCCTTGGGACCTTAAAGCCATTTCCTGCTACATTTCCACCCAAACCAATGGCTGATAGAACCTCGCCTTAAATATAGTCCCACTTCAAATTCAAAAGCATGTGGTAGACACAGAGAAGGAGAGATGTTGAGAAAGTGGGGGCTCTGTTTGGAAAAGCTATAATCCAATGGAAGTAGGAGAGAAGGGGAACATTCAGGGCATTTTAGACCTGGCACAAAAACGTACTCATCACTCTATTCCTAGTACCTGGCACAGAGGCTGGTGCATCGCTGAGACTAAACAATGCTTCCTGAATAAATGGATGAACGAATATAACATAAAGACCATGCATGGGCTTAGAACCAGAGAACCAAATCCTGGTTCCACCGTGTTGTGATCTTGGACCAATCACCTGAGTGGTGGTTCCCTCATCTTTAACGAGCAGAGCACTCAGAGTGGGAAGGTGTCACATGACCCCCCCCCCTCCGATTTCCCAGAGGGAGAGAAAATCCTGTATCTGTCAGCAACACGCCAGCACTGCCAAAAGGACATAAAGGAACTACAGAAATTGTGAAACAGAAGTCACAGTTCTATTTATTTTGTAATAATGCAAACTTCACAATTTGTAACTTCCAGATTAAATATGTGTGTGTGTGTATGTATATATATATGTGTGTGTATATATGTGTGTGTGTATATATAACCCTTCCGCTGCTATATCTCAGAAATCTGTAAACCTCAAACGTTGTAGTCCCACCACCGCCAAGGTCTATGAGATAGACGATGCTAGTGGGGTGTTCGTGACCGTCAGCCCAGCCAGGGGTGGGTGCTCCCTTCCCTGCAAACAAGGAGGGGACATTCAAGGAAGTATAGTTCACAGCTGACTGGGGGAAAGCTTCCTGGAGCACTGGGGCGAGCCCAGGGATACACAGGATTTGACTGCATGGAGATGGGGTGGGTTGTTGGGCTCTGTCCTATCTCAGCCTCAGCCCAGAACGGCTTTGAGAACAACAACAACAAAATAACAATAATCACTGTATGGAGCAGATCCTGTGTGCCAGGTGCCACGCTGATTACATACGTGCAGACTCTCATTTACTCTTTATGACGTTCCCCCAAAATAGATATTATTGTATTCTGAGATGGATCCCAATGATCCCCATCTCCTGGTAGTCACATAATAACACCTTGTGTAACAATCCCTTCACCTTGAGTGTGGGCTGGTGAGTTGCTTCTCATGAGTAATAACAGAATAGGGCAAAGGTGATGGCCTCATGCTTCTGGGACTGGGTTATAAAAGACAGTGACTTCATTTGCCCTCTCTCTCTCTCTGGCAATTCGTCACGAAGCAAGCTGGAAAGGCCCACGTGGCAAGAAACTGAGGGCAGCCTGCAGCCAACCACCAGTGGGGAACTGAGACCCTCAGTCTGACAGCCCTGGAGGAATCGAACGCTGCCAGCATCCTGCGCATGGGTTAGGAAGTGGGCCCTTCCCCAGCACAGCCTTCGGATGAAACTACAGCCCATGACATTGACGTGAAACTGCAGCCCGTTCACTGTAACAGACCCCAAGCAGAGGACTCAGCTAAGCCACTCCTGGATACCTGACCCCCCAAATCTGCAAGACAATAAATATATATGGTTTTCAGCTACTAAATTGGGGGGGGGGCGGGGAGTGGTATTTGTTATGCAGCAATAGACAACTAATAACATTATTATTCCCATTGTATGGAAGAGGAAACCAAGGCTCAGAGAAATCACTAAGCTTGCCTGGGCCGTCCAGGGAGTAAGTAGAGGAGTCCAGATGAGAACCAAAATTTACCTGACCTTGAAGTCTGCATTCTTGCCCACCACACACTCCTGCCTCCTCTCTGGGGCCAGATACCCCAGAAGCTAATTGGCCTTCCCGTCACACATCCTGAGGCTCTAGCATCAGCCCCTTGATGTACCTGTTCACGGCTCCCCTGCTCAGAGATTTGGCTTTATTGGGTTTTGAGGCTTCTGTCACTTCTTGGTGAGAGCCAGTTGATGTACATGGATCTATCACTTCTGGTGCCACCTTAGATGTACACACCAGCCTTGTGCCCTGCCTGGAGAAGGTGATGTCTCTTGTAGACAGTGGCAAGGAGGGGAGGGAGGGAGGCGGTGGCAAGGAGGCGGGAGGGCCGATGGCCACATCCTTCGTAAAGCACCCCTAGCGCTTCCCTCAGCACCCCCAAGCAGCATTCCTGAGCATTTCCCTGTGCCCACTCCACCCACCTTCTGGCTCTAAACAGCTTTGCCATAAGCAGCTTTGTCGCACACATTTTTGCCATATTTTCACCGCATAACTAATTGGCCATAAGGCAATTTTGCCATCACAGGTAACACCACAAAAAAAAAATAAGAGGGGTGTTCCTTAAAAAAGGACAGGATGACACATGAAAAGTGAATACCAAAGTAAAAAAAAAAAAAAAACTATTGCAAAACGCAAAGTATTTGAATACATTTAAAATACGTGCAAATCAAAAAAAATAAAAAATAAAAAATAAAATACGTACAAATCCATAGCAATGCGGTGCGAATAGCTGGTTTTATTTGGTGGATTGTACCTTCACACTTGTCTTCGGGGCCTTTGGGTCGGAGTATTGCACGTGTCTCTTTGCCTGTGGGTTCATCGTTCTGTGCAGCGTCACACGCCTTCGATTCTCCCTAAAATTTCTTCCTTCCTAAGAGAAAAACCCGTTTCCAAAAACCAGGATGCGTGTTTGCAAATGAGGTTCGCATTGCAACATGAAAGCCTTCTGCGCTATTGTTTGTTCTTGGGATATTGTCGCACGTCCCTTGATAGACGTTCCAAAGCTGTCTGGCAGATGTGAGTTCAAACTCTGCACCACAATCCAGACGATCTCTGTGGTATAAACGTGGGGGGACTGGGCCCGCGGAGAAATGAAAACAGACTGTCAGATCAAACCGTCAACCAGTTATCTTCCCATCCTTTTAGGGCAAAATTGCCTTACACACAATTACTTACGGGGCAAAAAAAAAACGCCAGCAGCGGGGACACTGAAGGCGGAAGTGCTGGACACACCCCCTTCCTGACCGCACCCTCGCCAGCAGTCGCTCAGGGACCCGCAAAGCCACCTGAGTCCCCAAGGCTACCTCACCCACGCCAGATTGCCGAAGGTCTGAGCGAGCCAGGACCGCATCTGCCCTGCTCTCGGCTCTTCTCCGGAGCCCAGACTCGCTGACATCCCAAGCGGTCCAGAACCCAGGGAGCTGGCGTCAGCCGGATGTGGTTCCGATGCCTGCTCTGTGTGACCCTGCGCCACCTCTTCAGCCTCAGTCTTCTCATCTGCAGAACGGAACCGGCGACAAAAATAACGAAGCTCGTAATCTAGTACCTGGCACTGGTCAACGCTTCACAGGTGTTACCCATTAACACGCTTACCAGGATTATTTCCTTAGTTGCAAAATCGGCAGAGCTCTGTATCGCGCAGAACTATTCGTTGGTGTAAACCATGCCGTTGGCGCATAGACCACGAAGAAAGAAAAATGCTCGCCCTTATAACCCACCCCCCGCCCCCGATCAGCACGCGCTTCCGGCTTCTAAGACTGTATCTTAGAATCAACGAAATGCACAGTGTCCACGTCACAGAGCTGTTGTGGGACGGAATGGGGTAATAGCACGGTGCTCAATAAATGTTTATGGAACAGGCGGAGGCCAGGCTCCCATCCAGTGCTCTTTCCACTCTGCAGCCGCTGTCCACTCTGCTCTCGCTGCGGCACCCACAGCACAGCAGTACTGACCGGCAGGGAGGTGGCCTCCGCGAGCCCTCCTACTGCACAATCTCTGGGCTCTAAGACCCCGTCTTTCCTGCAGCCGAGGGCAGCCGGCCCTGACTGCCCTGAGAACCCTCCTGTTCTGCAGCTGCGGCCACAGGCGGCAGCCTGGGAGCCAGCCCGCAGCCCTGTGGGACAGCACTCAGCACTCCCGAGATGGCCCCCTCTGCGCCTCAGTTTCCCTCTACGCAGAATGGGGGTAATGACTCCTGCTTCTTGAAAGCTGCGATGAGAAGCCCTCAAGACAATGTCTGTGACGCTCTCACCTTGCTCAGATGCCAGGAGCTTGTCCCACCAGAATGAAGTGCCCTAGACCTCTCTGCTGCCCACTTGAGCTCCATCCAAGCCCGAGAAAGTTCAGCAACTTGTCCCTCCCTATCAGGTCAGTCAACCTCCCAAAGCTAGGGTCTACTGAGGCTCAGGGCCCAGAAAGGGGACTTTGGGCAGAGCCCCTCCCTAAAGGCCACCTGAGGCTAGGATCGCACAGGCCCCTCTTGATGCTTCCTTAGGAAGTTCTTCCCAACATCCCCCTTCTGTCCCTTCAGCAGCAGGAGCCCAGACTGCAGGCTGAGCAAGCCTAGTGAAAAAAGCAGCTAGATCATCCTCCAGGCCTCAGACATGGGGGGGGGGGGGGACGGGGAGTGGCGGGGGGAGGGGATAGATCACGGCAGCCCAGCCTCGAGTTTATAGCTATGCATCCCTCGGGCAGGACAGGCATTCATAAAACTCAATAACGTGTCCAATTTTCAGAAATATGAGTCCAGACTTCTCTGTGTCTTTCTCCCAACCACCTCTGTCTAGGAGTGCCTGTCCCTCCCCTGCCACCTCCGGCCAGGACCGAGATCACCTGGTACAGGGGCCATGGAGGCAGAGTGAGCCCAGGCACCCCCACCCCCAGCCCAGAAATTCTGGCTCACCTAAGACCAGCCTGCCGCAGCTGCTTGGAAATAACAGTCCCCCTCTCTCAGTTATGATGAGCTCCTTATCTCTCTGTGCAAATTAGGAGCACTTCATGGTAATCCAGCCCGCTCCCGCCTCAGCAGACTCTCCAAAATAAAAAAGCTGAAACTGACTCATCAAACATTTAAGCTCCCCCACCGCCCCATCCCCCCAGCAGTCACGCCTATGAGGAGAGAGTGATGCTGCCTGTCCCCCTCTTCCTTGATTCTCCTCCCCAGCCTGAGCCCTTCCCCGGGATCCAGGTGTCCAAGAGTCGGTGGTCAGCCTCCCCATGGGTCATACGGGGGCCCGTCCCTGAGCCCCGCTCACACCCTACAGAATGCACCGATAATAACATCCACCATTTATGGAGACCTCAGGACCAGCCAAGCCAGGCACCGGGCCAAGTGCTTTGCAGCCTCAGCCAAGACTTAGGACAGCCTTGCGAGGTAGGGGTACTAGCCCCATTTTTCAGATGAAGGGCAATGACGTGTGGTGCTTTGGCCAAGGCTGCAGTGCTGGCAGGTGGTGGGAATGAACTACAGCTCCGACGCTACCTAAACCACCCTGCTAACTGCACCCCCGCCCACCGCGCGCGCCCCCGGGGGTCGTCAGAGCTTTGTGTCGATGCAGCTGTACACACGCACTCCCAGAACACGTCCACTACCACACTCATGCACCCAGGACTTGACGTTAGATTTTTTTCCCCTCAAAATGGATCCAGAAAGGAATGTGAGGTGGGCTGCAAACCAGGGGCCCAGACTATAAAGGGGAAAATCAATTTGTAATGGAGGGAGCCGTGATCTCCCCGAGGTGCCTGGGACAGCGCGCCAGCTGAGCGAGCGAGCGAGGCACCTGCCTCCAACACCAGGAGGAGCACCCGCAGGCCTCCACTGCTCCCCGCTCGCCTGGGAGGCAGGACCTGAGCAGCCCCGGTCGTTTCCAGATTGCTGCTGCCAACAGGTACTCGCTTCCGCTTCCTGCTTCCCAGTGGGGGCTCCCTTGCAGGCACAGAATTCCAAATGCCGCAGAAATAAATATTTTAAGGCTCTGTGGCCTGAGTCACCAGAGTTTGGTGGCAGCTAAGGCTCTGCAGCTGGCCCTGCCCACGGACCTGTTTAGCACACAATTAGGATGCAAACTAACATCCCTCAAAAGCTCCCCTCTGGGCCTCTTTGCTTCTCCCTTCAAGGCCCCAGTGGATTAAGAAGATTCAGGAACAGTGGGGAGGCGTTTCTCCCACCATCCTTATTGGAACAAGTCCCCAGCTGGGTTTCCGGGCTTGGCTCAGAGCCCTGCCTGGGGTTGGCACGCTAGCCCTCAGCTGCCCCCTCCTTCTGGCTCTCTGCAAACTTGCCCCACACCACAGCACACTCAAGTCTGAAAAAGCAAACCAGACTGCATCTTTATTTAGAACCCTTCAGTGATGGCCCGGGGGCCTTAGTTTACAATCCAACCAGTGACAGTGGCCTCCAAGCCAGACTACTTGACTGGCCCCTCTTGAATCTGATCTCTGCTCCCTTCACTCACCCTCTCCAACCACTTGGGCCTTTTTTCAATTCCCCAAAACAAGCCAAACTTTTTCCTGCCTCGGGCCCTTTGCACTCTCTGTTCCACTTTCTCCTGATCTGTATATGCTGGCACCTATTTAACCTTAAATATCACCCCTTCAAAGAAGCACTCACTGGGTGCCAGGCACTGCACCAAGTACTTTGTAACAACCTAAGGGTGGGGAAACTGAGGCATGGAGCTCAGCAAAGGCCACACAGTAACAGGGTATTCTAGCTTCAGAGTCTGGGTCCTTACCCATTGTCCCACACTGTCTCTGACTAAAGTGGCTTCCTTTCCCCATCTCCCTCCTTGGCATCTTCCCTTCTATCTTTACGTAGTTATCTAATCAGTCACTCCAATTGAATGTCATCAGTTCCTGAATACAGAAGTTTCTTCTACCTTATTCTCCCCTGTTTCCCCAGAACTCACAGCAGTGCCTGGTCAGGGTAGGTGCTCAGTACATACCTACTGGATGGATGGATGGATGGATGGATGGATGGATGGATGGATGAAGGGATGGATGAGTTGATGGATGGATGGATGGATGGATGAATAGATGAATGGATGGATGAGTGGATGGATGGATAGATGGATGGATGGGTGGATGGATGGTTGGATGGATGAATGGATGGATGAGTGGGGGGATGGATGGATGGATGGATGAGTGGATGGATAGATGGATGGATGGATGGATGGATGGATGGATGAATGGATGGATAAGTGGATGGATGGATAGATGGATGGGTGGATGGTTGGATGGATGGATGGATGGTTGGATGGATGAATGGATGGATGAGTAGGGGGATGGATGGATGGATGGATGGATGGATGGATGGATGAGTGGATGGATGGATAGATGGATGGATGGATGGATGGATGGATGGATGAGTGGACAGATGGATGGATGGATGGATGGATCAATGGATGGATGGATGAGTAGGGGGATGGATGGATGGATGGATGGATGGATGGATGGATGAGTGGGGGGATAGATGGATGGATGGATGGATGGATGGATGAGTGGGGGGATGGATGGATGGATGGATGGATGGATGGATGAATGGATGAGTGGATGGATGGATGGATGGATGGATGGATGGATGGATGAATGGATGGATGAGTGGGGGGATGGATGGATGGATGGATGGATGAGTGGATGGACGGATGGTTGGATGGATGGATGGATGCATGAATGGATGGATGAGTGGATGGATGGATGGTTGGATGAATGGATGGATGGATGGATGGATGGATGGAAGGAAGGATGGATGGTTGGATGGATGGATGAATAGATGGATGAGTGGGGGGATGGATGGATGGATGAGTGGATGGATGGATGGATGGATGGATGGATGAGTGGATGGATGGATGGATGGTTGGAAGGATAGATGAAGTGTTGTGATTCATACCACCCCTTCTTGCCCGTTTTTCTGTAGCACTTTGGAGTCAAGCAAATGACACATCCAAGTAGCACCTTGACCCCTGTGTGGCACATAGTAGGTCTTCAAGGCCTGAGGGCTAACGTGGCTCCTAGGGAAAAGATGGGTTGACATTTGTATCAGGCTCCTTAATTTAAAACTTCTCCTACTATAGCTGAGTCCAGAAATACAAGAGAGACAAAGAAGCAAGTAGTGAGTTTGTGGTTCTGGAACCATGGTGGGATGGAGGGAAATAGGCAGGACAAAAATACAGAGGAAATGCCAAACCTGCTGGAGAGAACACACCGGTAGCCAGCCACCAAAGCTACTGCACAGATCTCTGAGTCAGTACATGGTCAGAAGGGAGGAAGGAGGAGGTCCCACTTATTGACTACAAACCACATTCCTCAAGACTGTTGTGTAACAGAATCGTCACTCACCAGGATAGTCCTATCATAGGAACTTGTGTGAGGCCAAAGCTCTGGTGTCCTTTGGTGACCACAAGGTAAATATGGGCCAGCAGAATGAGACAGTTGTTGAAGAAGTTTAGTTACCTTTAAGCTATGTCAATTGGAGTATGAATTACAGATTAAAGGAGGCAATTGCTTCCCTGCACCTGCTCTGGCCAGGCCTCCTTGGAGGGTTGTATGCAGTTCTCATCACACATTAGGGCGACCTTACCAACTTTAGAATGTACAAAGGAGATAGTCCCAAGCCTAGCAGAAGAGTAAACCCAGAAGGCCTTGACTTTTGTTTGTCATCCCTGAAGGCTGCCCGGGGATAGAACTCAACCTGGTGGGGGAAGGAGAATTTGAGTTCCAGGATCTGTATGGTAAAGGAATGTTGCTCTCTGGGTAGTGACATTCCTGTCCTTAGCAGTGATCATGCCAAGGCTTGTGGCCATTTGTGGGAGGTGGCAGAGAGCATGCTGGATTCCACGGAGGAATGAGTCGTGTAGCTCAGAGTGTGTCCACGACACCATATCGCCCAGGAGCTTGTAAGAAATGGAGAACCTCAGCGCCCAGACCTGCAAAATCAGAATCTACATTTTAACAAGATCCTCCGTGGGGAGCAAGGGGTTCAAGGGCTGGGAGGAGGAGTCAAGGCCTGTGGAAAACCAATGAGTCCGTTACCTGTGTGGACCAATGGGCACCAGCAAAGCACCTACCCATGGGCAGGGCTGGGCAGCGGTGGTGGAGGGTTTTCCAGTCTGGTGGAGGCAGCAGGCTCGTAACCAGGCGAGCAGTGTAAGGAGCCTTGGGTGCTGAGATGGGACCTGTGCAAGATGCGGTGTTCAGTCCCGGGGGAGGCCTGAGATGGGGAGAGCCACCAGGAAAGGCTTTAAAATAATGGGTGACCTTGTTCAAGGTCACAGTGCAAGGACAAAACAGGAACAGAACTCCAGGTGCCTGGCTCCCTGCTCACCTGGGAGTGTGTGTGTGTGTGTGTGTGTGTGTGTGTGTGTGAGAGAGAGAGAGAGCTATGTGTGTATAGAAGACTGTCTGGGGGTGCCTGGGTGGCTCAGTCAGTTAAGCATCCCAACTTGGCTCAGGTCATGATCTCACAGTTTATGAGTTCGAGCCCTGCATCAGGCTCTGTGCTGAAAGCTCACATGACACCTGTGCTCACGTGTCTGTGAGGTGTGTGTAAGTGGGATGGGGGAAGCTCTGTATCTGCAAGTGTGCCTGCACATTGGGGCATTGCCTCCAGCAGAGGTCCAGCCCTCCTGACCAGCACCCCACCATGCATGGCCCTTTGGCCAGACATAATAGTCCCTGCAGCCCTGGGTTGGGCTGGCCACTATGGCTGACCCTGGAGAAGCAGGGTCCTCTGGGGCTATCAGGTGCCCCTGGGCAGGGAGCCAGGACACCTGGGCCCCTGTTCCTGGCTCACTGCCTCTGGCAATTCACAGGACATCTCTGTTCCCTGCCTTCCACTCCCAAGTGAAAGTGGCAGGAGATGAGACAAGGGCAGGAGCCACCTTAGATGTCTGTTCCATCCCCAGCCACCCCTCTAGCTCTGCCACTGGGGAGTGCTCTCTAGCAAAACTGACCAGTCTCCAGGCCCCACTGTCTGTGCAGGACAGCCCTTGGTGTCTCTGCCCTTTGGCCTCTAGCTCATAGTCCCGACCCAGCCCGGTCCTCATGTGTTTGGTCTCTGACTCAGTTTATCCTAAATATCTCCCCTCTCGCTCCCTCACTTCACCCCACACTAGCCATCCAGGCTTGGACTTGAGACAAGAGCTCCCCAGTGTCTCTCAGATAAGCTTTACCAACAAGCCCCTCCACCCAAATAGATGCCCTGTGCTGGGGCTTTCAGCCAACGTCCGGGACAGGGGAGATGAGCTAGGAGGCACTGGGACAGCACACCTTTCTCTCTCTACGATACGGACTCTAGATCCCAGGAGATCAGCTCCACTTCTTACCTTGGGCAACGTACTCACGCTCTCCAAGTGTCAGTTCCTTCATGTGAAAAATGGTGACATGATCCCAGTGACATGCCATGACACGGTGTCCACGGGTCAGCAGAGTCTTCCTTAATGCCACCAGGGTAGAGCATGAGCCTGAGGGTCAGGGGACGGCATGGGTCAGGAGTGGGTGAGATGGCCCCGGAAATGCCCAGTGCTGCTGGGGAGCTGGCCCTTGTGGGAACACCAACCACCAACCTCCTCCTTGTAAGGAGGAGCTGAGCAGGAGTCCAGAGACAAAGCCCCAAGGAGACACAGAGCAGGAGTCTGGGACCCCACCAGCTCCTTGCTTAGAGTGTGGGGGCAACAGGTGGCATCGAGGGGAAGAAGTGAGGGGCAAGTTCAAGGGCAGAACCTAAACGCCTCACAGCTGAGGCCCCGTCAGCCGTCCCCTTCAGGTGTGGCAGGCTGCCCCAGGGAACAGCTCACAGCCCAGAGCAGCCAGACCACAGACATGTCATTAAGGAGACATTGGGGTCGGCAGCCGGCAGGGTCTGCTGCCCATGGGAGCCCGGAGAGGAGAGGGCGAGCAGAGGACTTGAGTAACCTCAACAGCCCAGAAGCCAGCCCGGGGGCGGGGGGGGGGGGGGGGGGCTCGAGGGTGGAAGCGGGAGCTCAGGAGTTAGCTCTGGACCTCACAGGGAGCGTGACACCGGGCAGGTGACTTGCCTCTTCTGAGCTGCACTGGCCCCATCTGGTAAATGGGGTCCTAGGCCAGCCTTCTGGGCCACTGTGGGGACGAAATGACATGATAAACAGCGAGAGCTTTGCAAGTTCTCCAGGGCTCTGTGCACACTAAGGCCCTGCAGACACTCCTTCAGCACCGCCTCTATTCTGTTTCCCCAGCACACATCACAGCTTGCCAGTAAGTATTGTCGTAAGAGCAGAAGTGTTAACCTTGAAGCTAAGCAGCCCAGGTTCAGAAGTTCGGTCTATTACATCTTAGCCGGGTGACCGACCGAGGGCAAGTTGCTTGACTTCACAGTGCCTCTCTTTTCTCATCTGTAGAATGGGGAGAACAGAGCAGCACCACAGGGCTATGGGGAGGATCAAAGGAGTTTCTAAGAGTTCGGTCGACGTGAGCTACGATCGTTCCAGCTGGAGTTGTGACCAGCATTGCCCACCTCCCCCCAGCACACACACGTGCCTACAGGTGCACACGTGCACATGCGTGTGCACACATACCCACGCACACACGAGCACTAGACAGTAAGCTCCATAACAGCAGGCTGCAAGCTGCTTGCTTCACCGAGAGGGTACCTTATACACAGCACTTTCCCAGTAAACACTTGTTGGCTGCAAGACAATTAAATATTTGAGGTCAGTGGCTCAGAGGGTTCAACTCTACTCTGCCCTCCTGTGCCTCCTGGGAGCTCTGGCTTCTGACGGATTGCGATTACGCTCCCACTTCCTCCTCCTCTCCCTCCTCCCGCTCCCCTCCCCGCCTCCTCCAGCCTCTGCTGGGTCCTACAGGGAAGCAAGGGTGAACTTCTGCACAAAGCAGAACCTCTGCTTTCTTCTTCATAGGTGTGTGACCTTGAGCAATTTCTTTTTGTGCCCATCCGAGTCCACTTTATCATCTGCACGCTGAGGGTAATAACCCCTCATTAGCCAGCACACAGGCTGGAACAAAATAGGCACCACAACTGTTCCCAGGGATGTGGCTTCTTCCAAATCCCACCCCTACTGGACTTCACCTCTTTCTGACTCAAGTCTGACCACAGCCCCTCCAAGGGCCATTTCCCCACCCTTGACCCTATAAAGGTCATGATCCATGGTTTTCACACCAACTCCTGCCCCATCTGGCTGTTGCTTCCCTATAAATTGGGCCTCCCAAGCACCCTTGGGGACAAAAATGGTGGCTCTTGCCTCCTGTCTCTTCCCGGACTCCTCATCCCTCTCTCAGCATCCAAGCGGCTGGTCTAAGAAGGCCCAGCTTCCAGAACTCCTCTGGGACCCATGGAGGGGGTCCTGATCCCCACACACCGGCTGCTGCATGCAGCATAAGCATGGGTCCGGTACACTTATGCGCATGCGCACGGGAACACACTCGCACAGACTGGTCTACGAGCACCCAAGGCAAGGAAAAATGTTCACACACATCCGTGTGGCTGTACATGCACACAGGTTTGCCAAATGTGTGCATGCACAAAGTGTGGACTGGAATGAGTTCCTACAGCCCAAGAATGGGACTGAGTGGCCCAGGGAAACCACTGTCAGGGAATGTCCCAACCCCCGCAAGAAGAATGCAGGGAAGGCAACATAGGAATTAGGGCTTCACGGCTGGAGGTGGGCCAGGCAGTGTTTGATGAGGCACAGTCAGCCCTTCTGGCCCCACAGCCCCAGGCTACTATGTTCTCAACATCAAGGAGGCCAAAACCACTGCCCACCCACCACCCCCCAGCGGCTGCCTCTCCTGCAGCCAGTGGAGCTGCTCAGGGCTGGCTCCCTCCCAGCAACATGCTGTTGCCACCTAGAGTCCTCCCTGGGCATCTCCAGGCCCTAAGGACTGGCAGCCCCTCCCCCAGCTCCCTGCTGGCTCCCACAGTTTGGGGGGGAGGGGGATTTGGGAAGGGAATGGCTGAGGCTAGAAGGAGAAGAAGAGATAAGCAGGTAAGACGGGGGTTTGGAGGGTAGTCTGGGCTGGACACTGTTAGGCTGGGGCAGGAGAGCTAGGTTTCAGCCCTAGCTAGGTCAATGGTCCTTTATGTGCCCTCGGGCCCATCCCTGTCTTCCTTGGGCCTCAGTTTCCCCATCCCTAAAAGGACAAATATTCACATATGACTATAGATACTCCCAGGTATTTCTCCGGGGAGGGGCGGGGCAGGGAGAGGTCTCTGGGGCTAGGACCTCACAGGGAGTGGGGAGGCCTTCTAATGAGTAAGAGGCCACCTGAGGCCAGGCCAGAGTGGACACCACACCTCATGCTGCCTCTGTCACCACAGCCGAGAAGCCGGTACTGCCTTGGGTTTGAATCCCAGCTCCACCATTTTCTCACGTAGGACTTGGAACCAGGTGCCCAATCTTCCTTCCTGCTCACGATGGATACAGACAAAACACTTGGCATGGTCCCCTGGCCCCAGTGGGCCCCCCGTGGATGCCAGCTGTGTCTAGCTACTATTGCCTCCCCAGGAAGGCCAGAGATGGCTTCACTTGGGACCAGATAATCCGCATGTGCTTCTGCTGTGCTCCATTTTACCTGAGCAGAATCTGCCCGAAGCTGAGTGAAGGGACAACTATTTCCCCCAATTGGAAGAATTTGGGTCACACGGTGGAAACCCTGGCAACCATCTCTAAAAGAATTGGGGGGGGGGCGGTGGGAGGCGCCTGGCTGCCACATCCCAACCACCTCCAGGGTGGTCTCCTAGACAACAGGATAAGAGCACCTCCAGCCCAGACCCCTTCCCTCTCCAGGAGGCCAGCCTGGGGAAGCCCAGCTTCCAGAACTCCTCTGGGACCCATGGAGGGGGTCCTGATCCCCACACACCGGCTGCTGCATGCAGCATAAGCATGGGTCCGGTACACTTATGCGCATGCGCACGGGAACACACTCGCACAGACTGGTCTACGAGCACCCAAGGAAGGGGCAGCCCTAGGGACGAGGACTTGACCCACTGCCCCAGTCTCTCCACTCTTGGTCCCTGCGTTTCACCAAGCTCCTCCAACGTCCCGTGGAGGCCAGCCAGGACAGGCTCTCTCAGCCTAGGTGTCAGGACCCACAAGGCTGCGGCTGCCCCCGCAGCCCCTAAATCCTCACCACCGCCCTCCAGGATCTGCCATGGGCTCCCTGATTGCTAATTTAGACTTTCCTGCCATCCCACGCAGGGGAATCAGGGGAAATCAAATTACCGAGTTATTCACTCTTTTTGTACAGCTGATGGGCTGATTAGCTGTCAATCACGGCCCGCATTAACATCTGACACTGTGTGCATAACAATTACCAGTCACATTAAGGAAACCTTTCCCTTTCTCTCCAAAGGGAGAGAAGGGAGGGGAGAGACAGGGGAGAGGAGGAGGCAGAAGGAGGCACTGAAGAGAGAAGGAGGAAATTCAATCAGCATAATTAGCTCAATCAGAGGAGAGCATCACTTCACCAGCTGAGCAGAGCTACCGACCCTGCCAAGGCCCCCCCGGCTGACCGGCTGCTCGCAGAGCCTCCGGCCACCTTGCCCTCCAGCAGGCTCCGGGCCTCTCCCTGCAGCCCCAGCTCTGGCCGCGGCGGCCGCCCTTCAGGTCAGTCAACCAGTTGGCCCCGCCTCCAGGCACTTCTTGCGCCAATCAGGTGGGTCCGTTCCCACCTGCTTCTCTGGGATTGGCTCGGACTGAAGAAGGGGGAATATAAAACTCCAAGGACCGAGGCAGAGGTGGTAGTCAGGAGGGTGAGAGAAAGGAAGTAAACGGAGACTGCCCTTGGAGAGAGCTCAAGCTTGTCCCGGGCCCACGGACTGATGGGCGAGGGGTTGTGTTTGCAGAGGTGCTCAGGCAGGCGGGCTTCTTGCCTTCTTGCTTTCTTACCACCAGGGACAGATGACAACAAGGTGGCTCTCGCGGCACCTGGGTGGCTCAGTCGCTTAAGGGTCCGACTTCGGCTCAGGTCACGATCTCGCGGTTCGTGAGTTCGAGCCCCGCGTCAGGCTCTGTGCTGATGGCTCAGAGCCTGGAGCCTGCTTCGGATTCTGTCTCTCTCTCTGCCCCTCCTCTGCTCACACTCTCTCTCTGTCTCTCAATAATAAATAAACGTTAAATTAAAAAAAAAAAAGAAGAAGAAGAAAGTGGCTCTCAGCCTCCTTAGCGCGGCTCTGACCTGGCGAATGGGTCACAGACAGGCCAAATGATGGACCCCCACTGGTGATGACGGTTCGGGCAGAGGGAGGGCTGTCACCCCGGGGGAGGGAGGGGCTGTGAATGGAATCAGGAATGTCCAGGCAGGGGGAGGCCGTCCCCAGCTGGGGATGTCCCAGAGGGTGAGGACACGGCCAGATCTCTGGGCCTCAGATTGTCCTGACCCAGTGCACTGGTTTGCTCAGGCTGCCATAACAAAGACCACGGAGTGGGGTGGCTTCACCAACAGAAATGCATTTGTTTTCTCACCATTCTGGAGGCCGGCTGGGTTTCTCCTGAGGCCTCTCTCCTTGGCCGGCACGTGGTCCTCTTCTCGCTGTGTCCAGTCGGGGCCTTCTCTCTGCGCATTCCTGGTGTGCCCATATGTATAATCTCCTACGGACGCCAGTCAGGTTGGATGAGGACCCACCCTAACGCCTCATTTTACTTAGTTACCTCTTTAAAGGTCTTCTGTTTAAATATAGTCCCCTTCTGGGGCACCTGGGTGGCTCAGACAGTTGAGCCTCCGACTTGGGCTCAGGTCACGATCTCACAGTCTGTGGGTTCGAGCCCCGCGTCGGGCTCTGTGCTGACCGCTTGCTCAGAGCCTGGAGGCTGCTTCCGATTCTGTGTCTCCCTCTCTCTCTGCCCCTCCCCCGCTCACGCTTTGTCTCACTGTTTCTCAAAAATAAATAAATGTAAAAAAAAATTTTTTTTTTTAAGTAAAAATAAATAAATAAGTAAATACAGTCCCCTTGTAAGGTACTGGGTCAGTGCTTCAACAAATGGTTCGGGGTTGGAAGGGGGAGCACAGAGAGGCACGATTACAGCCTATATAAGACCCAGAGAACTAACAGCAACATTGTTGTTTGGATTCGGCGGTGTTAACAGCCAACGCCTATAGCATTTAATTCATTCCAGACGTGGGTGGGCCTACGTCCTTGCCGTGTGTACTTCTGAAATCCTCACAGAGCGGAGAAGGTCTTACCGGGCAGGTATTGCTATCGTCCCAGCTCTACCGCTAGGAAAACTGAGGCACAGGGAGGTTAAGTAACCTGCCATACTAGTAAACGGTAGAGCTGGGTTCAAACCCAGGCGTCTGGCTCCAGAATCCACACTTTTAGCAACTGTGTTCTCTGCCTGTCTCTGAGGTCCCCAGAGGCTCGCTGGCAGTGCAGGTGGTCTTTCCCAGCCCCGGGGGAGCAAGCCGCCCCCTGGCCTCGGGTCCAGCAGCCTCTATGGCCAGCTCAGGCCGCCTTGAGCCCAGGCCTGGTACGCAGACATCTTCAGCCCAAAGAGCCCAGACACCACCCCCCAGCACTCAGGAGGGGCTCCACAGGGAGCACATCTGAACCTAACAGCGGCCAGCATTTGCTGAGCCCTCGATAATGTGCCAGGCCCTGTTCTAGGCGCACTGCAGATATTATGTCATTCAATTCTTGCCCCAGCCTCTCCACCAGAGTCCACTTCTAGGCTTGTCCTCCCCTTCCCAGCAAGACCTCCCAGACTGACCTCAGCTGAGCACACCCAGGGTCACTTCTGAGCCACTAGTGTTTTGAGGCATTGTACCTGATTTACTCATTCAAAGAATCGTGAGTGAGCGCCTATGTGTCAGGCGCTGTCCTGGGTGTCGGGTGTGAATGGGAAAAACAATAGGATTCCTGCCTTTGTGAAGCCTGCAATCTAGTAGGTTTCGATGGAAAATGAACAGGTGTGGAACTAAAGAAATACGATAATTACAAAAAGTCACCGATGGAATAAAGAAATAAAACCAGGCAATGGTTTGGGAGTGACTGATTGCGTGCAGCTACTTTCTATGGAGCGGGCAGGGGATGCTTCCCTGAGGAGGCGACATGTGAACTGAGATCTGAATGAAGAGCATCCAGGAATGAAGGGGAAGGACAGACGTGGTGGAGAAGACAATGAGTGCAAAGGTCCTGAGGCACATTCAAGGGACAAAATGAAGGCCAGCTTGGCCAGAGTGGAGAGAACCGGGAGACTGGTAGGAGATAATAATGAGGTCTGCACCTGAGTCTAGCTTCACATCATCACGAAGGATCAGACGACAGCTCCTCCTAATGTCTGATCCAAATCCTTCCAAATGGAGTTTAAAAACCTCACTGCCTTGCTCTGTCTTCAGTGAAGCCCAAACTAAACTTTGAGAAAACTCATCAGAGTGCTTCCTCTCTGACAATGCCACCCAAAAGGCAGGAGCCCCCCACTCTTCCCCCAGGCGTTTCCAGGTGGCATTTGAAGGGTGGCAAGGTTGGGCTGGGACCTCTACCAGCGCAAGACAAATCTCCTTCCTGATGTTTTCAGCTGCCTCCCTCCGTAGGCTGTCAGAGCGTGACAGGGAACATTTCTCGCCAAAGGTCCCCTCGTGTTACTGCCTAAACACACTCATAAATCCTCGCCTGAACCCAGAAGCAAAGCCCTGTGTTTAAAATAAGAGAGGCAGAGAGACCCGTAGAGAACCCTCCACCTCTCTCCATTCCGTTCCCCTCTCCTTTCCTTCCCAGCTCTCAGGTACAGAAAGTAGAAGAAACATTCTCAGGAGTCAGGACGCCTGTATATTTGTGTCCACATCCCCAACTACCAGCTACGTCTTATGGGGGAGACAGATGAGTCAACAAACAGGTTCAAGCATGCTGTAATAAAGCAATGACATGGGAACCGGGGAAGCTCATGGTTAGGTGGGGTAGGGAAGCTCCATTCATTTGTTCATTCAACAGCTATTGATTGAACACACCCTGTAGGCCAGATGCTGTGCCAGGCAGTTGGCTCATTTAGGGTCTGGTTCAGAAAACAGAAACTGGGGAGGGGGCGCCTGGGTGGCTCAGTCGGGTAAGCGTCCAACTTCAGCTCAGGTCACGACCTCATGGTTCATGAGTTCGAGCCCCACATCAGGCTCCGTGCTGACAGCCCAGAGCCTGGAGCCTGCATCGGATTCTGTGTCTCCCTCTCTCTCTGCCCCTCCCCTGCTCACGCTCTATCTCTCTCTCTCAAAAATAAATAAACATTAAAAAAATTTTTTTAAGGAAAAAGAAAACAGAAACTATTCTAGGCATTTTGCACAGTGGGAACTTAGAGCAGGAGACTGGTTACACAGGTGATGGAACAGGTGAGAAGTCAAATTAGCGTTATCCAAAAATTAGTAACAGCAGGAAGCCGCCAGCACCCCAGGAATGGGAGGACGGTGAGAGGAGATGGTTTTACGAGATCCCGGAAACAGAGTTGCCCTGCAGGGAGCCAGACGCCCAGGAAAGCTGCCCAGCAGAATCCGGAACCACAGAGGGGCGCACTGTCCGGCAGGAGATGTAGCTGCTGCCGGAGATGTTAGCCCAGGCAGAGAAGAGGTGAGAAACCGTCCGAGCTTCTCCGGGCTACCCTCCAGTCTCCTGCCAGTGCTTCTAATCCTCTAAAGCCAGCCGAAAGCCAGCTCGCCAGGAGTCCGGAAAACACAGCCTGGAGGAATCAGCCACCCTTCTCTCCAATGGTAACGCAAGGGAGGTGGGTTTTAAAGCATGAATAGGAGCTTTCCGAGCAGGAAAGAGAGAAAGGGGTAAAGGACAAAAAGCAAGCTCAAAGACAGAAAAGGTGGCTTATTCAGCTACCAGCAGAATATTCTGCTCGGCTGCCAGGAAAGTTATATGAGTAGAAGCAATGAGAAACAGAGGACCACCCTGAAGGGCCTTGAAGGCTGAGCTCAGGGGATTGGATTCTGTCCTGTAAGCAGTGGGAACCCCATCGGATCTCAGTCACAGACAGCTCATTAGTAAAGAGGGACCACCGGTGGGATGAAGGGCAGTGAGGAGCCTTTGTAATGGTCCGAGAGAATGACGGTGAAGTCTGGCCTAGGGCTCTTTCCACGGAGACTGAGGGCAAAGGGTGGATTTAGAGAAGTTTAGGATGTAGAGCCAACAGGCTTGGTGGTTGACTGGCTATGGAGAAGAGAGGGAGGCGGGGCACCTGGATGGCTCAGTCAGTGAAGCGTCCGACTTCAACTCAGGTCATGATCTCACAGTTTGTGAGTTCGAGCCCTGCATTGGGCTCTGTGCTGACAGCCTGGAGCCTGCTTGGGATTTTGTGTCTCCCTCTCTCTGCCCCTCTCCTGCTTGTGTTCTCTCTCTCTCTCTGTCAAAAATAAATAAGCATTAAAGAGAGAGAGAGAGAGAGAGAGAAGAGAGGGAGAAGGAGAAATAAAACCTGATGTTTGGGGGGGTGTCTCCCTACCTTCTCCTTCTTATTCCTCCCACCTGTGGGGGAGACCTCCACTTATCTCCTAACATCTGATCTCTCTTTTCCCCATTATCTTAGAATCCCCAGTTTTTTGGCAGGACAAAAGGCTTCCCAGAGCAAAGACTACATCTCCCAGCATCCCTTGCAGCTTGATAGGGCCATGTGACTGAGTTCCAGCTAATGCAACGGAAGTGGAAGGCTCCTGTGGTGGCTCTGGGAGCCTTCCTTAAAGGCAGCTGGCATGTGTTCTTGACTCCCGCTTTTGTCTGTCTTCTTTACCCTGCTTCCCGCACAGTAGGTATGACAGGTGGAACTTTGGCCACTGTTTTAGACCAGGGAGCTAGAAAGAGCCTGGGTCCCTGAGGGCTTGATGGAGCAGACTTGGCAACAGCCTTGCATTGCCTGTATCAGACTTGCAGGTGAAAGAAAGAAATATCTGTTCATCTAAGCCACTGTGATTTTGAGTCTGTCACAACCCAACTTAATCCTGAGTGATCCAATACTCCATCTCTCTGACACGAACTTGAATATTTCATCACGGTTCCTCCTCAACAATCCAACGATAGAGGTAATGTTAACATGCCCAGCTCCCAGATGAGAAGACTGAGGCTGGCTGGGGTCAAGGCCCTCGTGCAAGGTCACACAAGGAGCAGGTGGGGCTGGTGAGATCCACACTCTGTGACTCCAAGTCTGAGGACCTCTGACTTCCTCGGAGGCACCTTCTTTTCCCTGCCCAGATGTTTTTCATCTTCCCTCCTGCTTCTTTGAGCCTGACACATGCTTCGAGCAATAATAATGGCCTCAATAACAAGGATAATAATAATCAGAGCGCCTAGGTCTGTTCCTTCGTAGAACCTAACAACTGCCCATTATTTCTGCCAACAAATTAGTCTTGATTGCACTCTGGCATCATTAAGCGGCATTTGGGAAAACATAGAAGGTCCCCAAAATGTCAAGAATATAATTTGATCAACAAAACATCTGAAAGAGAAAAAAATTATCAGTAGATGCTTCTAAAAACAAACAAACAAAAAAACACTGGGCTGAATTTTATCCTCCGTCCTTTTAACTCCTCTCTTTGTAAAAGACAGATTACACCTTGGTGGCTTCTGGGTTCTGCCTCACCAACAGTGCTGCGTGTGACGCTCCTAGCTGAATCTGTTCCCGGTTGTCAGCTGGAGGGAGGGGGTTATCTTGCTGAGAGGAAAAAGGGCTATTTGGGTTATTTCCCTGCTTCCACTCTTGCCCCTCTACCGTCTAATCAGCAGAGAGCAACCAGATGTGGCTTTCAAAACCCAACTCAGATCATGACGCTCCTCTGCTCAAAAACTGTCGGTAGCTTCTCATTCTACGTAGAATAAAAAAACGGAGTCTTCGGGGCGCCTGGGTGGCGCAGTCGGTTAAGCGTCCGACTTCAGCCAGGTCACGATCTCGAGGTCCGGGAGTTCGAGCCCCGCGTCGGGCTCTGGGCTGATGGCTCGGAGCCTGGAGCCTGTTTCTGATGCTGTGTCTCCCTCTCTCTCTGCCCCTCCCCCGTTCATGCTCTGTCTCTCTCTGTCCCAAAAATAAATAAAAAACGTTGAAAAAAAATTAAAAAAAAAAAAACAAAAACAACGGAGTCTTGTTTGTGACCTACTAGACCCTGCAGGGTCTGGTCCTTGTTCATCTCTGGCCTCACTGCCAAATCTCTGTTCTTCATTTTCGGTGCTCCTGCCATAACGCACCAGGATGTTCCTGCCTCGGGGCCTTGGCACTTGCTCTCTCAGCTGGGGATATCTATGTGACCCTTTCCTTCACCTCATTCAGCTCTCTGCTAAGAGGGACCTCCTCAGGGAGGTCCCTCGTTGCTATTTACCTTCTTGCTCTGCCTTTTTCTGTTGATCACTACCTGCCGTCACAATATAAGTGGATTCGCGTTATTTATTTTATCGTCTGGTTCCCCAAGTTGAATGTAAACTCCATGAGGGCAAGGACTGTGTCTGGTCCGTTCAGTGCCTAGAGCGATGCATGACACATGCTAGGTTCTCCAGAAATATTTGTTGGAGGAAGGGAAGGAGAGAAAGGGAAGGGAAGGGAGGGAGGAAAGGAGGAAGGAACGAGAGGAGGGAGGAGAAGGCTGGCCAGTGTCCGCAGAAGAAGGCATCAGAGAGGACAGGGAATAAATTGCTCTTGACGACTGAACAAAATAAAATTCAGGAAGAGGATTTGCAGTCAGAAAGTATTTTTGACAGTGAGAGACGGAAGTTCCTGGAGCTGGATGAGGCAGGGTGGGGTGGGGGGTAGGAGGAGATTTACAATGAGGAAGTGGGTTCCCAGAGCCAGGGTCAGGGTGAAGGAGGCTCTCTGGTTTTCCGGGGGAGTGTGGGGAAGGCCAGACAGAGCTGTATTCTCTTCTGCCCTCTTCCTGCCTTCCCAGGGGAGCAAATAGAACAGAAGGGATCTGGGACTTGGGAGTGGGGGTGGGGGGGAGGGGGGGAGGGGGTAGTTCCTTTCTCTTAACCTCCCCACTAAGTTACAGAAGAAATCTCGAGTAGTGAATCATCCCTCTTTACAATCAAGCAGTTATTTAAAATGGAAACAGGAAAAAAGACACAGAGAAAGAGAGAAAGCGGGAGATTATCCCCCGCCAGCTCTCTCCCAAATTCCCGGCAATCAGCCACTGAGATGTGTCTAATCTCACGATGAGCCGCTTTCCTGATTGAGGGAGCTAATTGCGGGGCTGACACAGCTTCCCGGGAAAGTACTTGTAGACAAAAATGCCGAGTGCTACCACCACCAACAAAAATACACCCAGCACACTCGAAATGGCTCAGGACCCAAGAGGCCCGTGCCGGCTGAGACCACACCCCACCCGGAGAAAGGAAGGGACGCTCTTGAGGCCAAAGGCACCAGGAAACCCTCTGGGGAGGAACTGGTGCAGGACAGAAACAGTGAGTCCACAGAAGTGGAGAGCCAACAAGCCTAGGAAGGAAGTAGTTAAAGGAATGCCAATTACAACAACCACAGGGCCATTTTTGTGTGGGCGAAATTAGAAAACCTCTGGTGGGGGAGGGGGTGCTCATGTGGCTTGGGTCTGTACAGAGGAAAACACGGGACTCTTGGAAGATTTCTTTGGTGTTCGGGGTTTATCATCAAGACACTTGATGGAACAGGTCACAAGGGAACAATCTTTTGGGCTGCTATGGGCACAGAGCGCCATTGAAATAGAAAGAAATAAGTCCACCTGCTCTCAGTGCAACTGAGTTCTAGCCACCTGCCTCTGGTTGTTTGTGTGTACCTGAATGGTACCCAGAGAGAGGGCTTAACGGTCAGTCCACCCAACAAGAGCACCCACCATAGTGTCTTTGGGTCCATGTTCTGGTCTGGTTTGGAATCTTCCCTCCATCCCAGAACTAACCCACTGTGGCAGGAGTGACTAGTCTCTTTTTACCCAGCCGGATCAGAGTCAGAGCAACTTAGGTTTCTAGAGGTGATGTTTAAGGCAAGCGCCTCGAGGTTTCATCGCCTGCCTCACAAAATAATAATACTTGGTCTTGGCAAAGATGTGGTGAGATGCACATTCCTGGGTGTTATTGGTAACGGTGGAAATTGAGACGAGCTTTCTGGAGGACAGCTTGACAAAAACCTTCAGAATATTAATTCCCTTTATCTCCTTGGAATCAGGAGTGGGAAGCGATGCTTCAGCCCCTCCCCCTATGCCAGACACCCCTTTGTGCCCAATCCCTTTATGCCCAAGAAAGAAGGGGAGGTTGCATCGGATTGGTCAGAGCATGAGGCATCGGTCAGTCCACGTCCATTAGCAGCGGGGCACTGAAGCCAGCATCCCTGTGGCATGCTCCTGGTGGTGCCTCCTACCCGGTGAGTTGGAGTAGGAGCACACTTGAGGCTATTGCCCCAACACTCAGACCCAAGGGGAAGGGGGTGTCTTGGCCCCACTCGAGCCTCGAGGTTAAACCACATACCCCGTGAAGGTCAATTTTAGGTGTCAACTTGGTTGATCATGGGGGGCCCAGAGGTTTGGCTAAACGCTATTTAGGGGTGCTTCTGGATGAAATTAGCATTTGAATCACGGACTCGGTTCAAATGGTTTGTCCTCCCAGTGTGGGTAGGCATCATCCAACCCACTGAGGGACTGAATAGAATAAAAGGTGGAGGAAGGAAGAATTCAGCCTTTCCTGCCTGACTGCTTGAGCTGGGACATTGATCTTCTCCGTGAGTGGTGCTCCCGGTCATCCAGCCTTTGGACTGGGACTGAATCACACTACCAGCTTTCCTGGGTCTCCAGCCTGCAGACAGCAGACTGTGCACCTTCTCAGCCTCCATAATTATGTGAGCCAAGTCCTTATAATAAATCTCTTCTTACATACATACATACCCTATTGGTTCGATTTCTCTAGAGAACCCTCATTAACAGACACCCCAACTCAGCCTTGCATTAGAGTTCAGAATTTGGGACTTGGGGTGTTCATCTGGTTATGAACAAAGTGGCTCTTGATCCCAGTTCCGTCGTTCCTGGTGTATTGCTGCTTTGCATCTTCAAAGGCAGATGAGCCATGATGGGGAAGGCTAGATTCCAGAATTTCTGAACTCCTGGCAGTAATATCATCGAAAGATCATCCTAATTTCTTTCTTTTTTTTATTGAAGGGTAACCCACACAACAGCAAAGCATATAAAGTGTATTTGGTTTCATTGTGTTGCTTGATATTGTTTTTCCTGTTCTCTACATTCATGTAATCTCCACCAAGATCAAGATAAGGGACATTTCTAGCACCCTGGAAGCTTCTATCATACGCTGTTTGAGTTTGTATCTCCCCCCAGAAGTAATCGCCATTCTGGTTTCAATAAACATTAACTCTGGGGCACCTGGGTGGCTCAGTGGGTTGAGAGTCTGCCTCATGATTTCAACTCAGGCCCTGATCCCAAGATCATGGGATCAAGCTCCGTGTCAGGCTCTGCACTGAGAGTGGAACCTGCTTAAGATTCTCTTCCTTGGGGCGCCTGGGTGGCTCACTCAGTTAAGCATCTGACTTCGGCTCAGGTCATGATCTCACAGTTCATGGGTTCGAGCCCCACATTGGACTCTGTGCTGACAGTGCTCTTTCTCTCTCTCTCTCTCTGCTCCTCCCCCATTTGTTCTCTCTCTCTCAAAATAAATAAATGTAAAAAAACAAGATTCTCTCCCTCAGCCCCTCCCTGACTCATGAGCGTACATGTGCACTCTCCATCTCTCTCAAAAATAAAGAATAAAAAAACAAAAAATAGATAAACATGAACTCATTTTGCCTGTTCTTGAAGTTCATATAAATGAGGCCACACAAAGAATTTTTCTGGCTTTCTTTCATTCAACATAATACCTGTGAAATCCATCCATGTGGTTGCCTGTGCCAGTAGTTTGCTCCTTTTTCTGGCTGAATAATCATCCACTGTATGAACGTAGGATGATTTGTTTATCCATTTAACTATCAGTGGTTATTTAGATTATTTCCAGTCTGGGGCTATGAGGAATAGAGCCGCCATGCATATTCTTGTATATGCCTTTTTATGGACATACACTCATTCCTCTTGAGTGTGTACCTAGAAGTGAAATTTCTGGGTCAAAGTGTAAGTGTGTCTTTAACTTGAGTAAAAACCACTTTCCAAAATGTCTGTACCACGTTCAACTGCACCAGCAACGTCTGAGAGGTCCAGTTGCTTCCTCTCTTGGCCAACACTTGACAGTGTCTTTGTACTTCTATCCACTTGGTGTAGAGTGGAATCTCATTGTGGTTTTCATGTACATTTCTATAATGAGTAACAATGTTGAACAGCTTCTTGTGTGTTTACAGCTATCTACATATCTCATTCCTGATGCGTGTCTTTAAATTGCTCATTTTTTAACTGGGTGCCTTAATTTCTAAAGGGATAGATATTGAAGGAATTATCCGAGAAGCAGACAGAATTTCATGCGTGAAGACACAGAACACAGCATCGCTTACAATATCAAAAAACAAGAAACAACCTAAATGCTTCACATAGAGAATTAGGTAAGTAAATCATGATAGAATCATGTAGTCCAATGCTAAGTAGTCATTTTAAAAGATGCGTATGATAAATGCTAATAAAATGAGGGAATGCTTATAATGTAATGTTTTGATGGTGACTTTTTTCTAATGTAACCATTAAAAGAAAAACTGGAAGGAAAAACACCAAAATGTTACTGCTGGTTATTTCTCAATGTTTTACAATGAGTACATATTACTTTGATAATCAGAAACACAATAAACATTTAAAAAAAAAACTGCTAAGGCTATTAAGTCTGGCTGAAATGGAGTATTATGAACAAACCATTGCCTGCACAGAAACTATTCCAGTGACTTTCACCATCTTTAGGCACAATTTTCTAAGCCTGAATACCTTACAAACACTTTCTCAAGAGAAAATTGTTTTGTTTATTCCACATGCTGTAAAGGTACCTTTGTGCTGTGTTCCGATTAGGTCTCTATCAAAGGATGCCAGTGTATTGCTCCAATTTGAAAAGACCTAAATGGGACTCAGTAATAGAGCATTTAGAAACATGTAGGCCCATCTGCAAATGGACGCAATCTGGATCCTAAGCAAAGGAGAGAAAAGCCACAAGGTTCATGAGGGCAGGGAACTCTATGCCTGTCCTCCTCACTCTTGTGTCCCAGTGCCCGGCATAGGACTTGGGCTCCATAAATATTTGTGGGATGAACGAGTGAACGAATTTAACTATAAAATACTGATTTTCCCTTTCAAACCAACCAGACCTGCGTATCCAAAAGAGTGTTTCACCCACAAAGACCTCCCCTTGGGAGGTTATAAATAGTTCTTACGATAGCACTCCCATGGCAGAAAACATTAGACATTTCTTTTATAGAATTGCTTCCAGAGACTATAATATATTCCTCTGAATAGTCTCAGGGTGGCAAATCAGGAAGAGTAGAAGGAAGGCCTCCCGGAAGGGGGCGTTGGAGGTGAGGCAGGATTCAGGGCCATCTTTTTCTCTTGGGCGCTGAGGACACCCCAGACCAGGCAAGACCGTGCAGGAAGTTTAATCCAAACACAATGGACCAGCATCATCATCTCCTCCAGGCTTCTGCACACCCCCTTTCACCATATTAACCCTCCTAAAGCGCATTCTCAGCCTGTCGCTTGCAAGTTTCCAAAGCTTTGATGGCTTCAGAATAGAGGCCAAGCCTCTCAGGTCTTTATTACGTTCCCCAGGCTCTGACTCCATCTGTTCCAGGCTTGTCTGCCACGACTCCCTGGTGTGTACTTCCCCAGAGGAAGAGGGCTACATCCTGAGACTCTCTGTGGTTCCCGCCCATCCTGTCTGGGCTCCGAGAAACACCGTGATGTTGAAAGGCATGGCCACCCAGGAGGAAGTTCATCTGCAGCTCCATTGCACTAGAGATTGGGCGGGGAAGAGTTGGAACAGCATTCGCATCATGCCGTGAAGCTCTGGGCCAGTGGTTCTCAACCCTGCCACGCATTAGAATCATCCAGGAAGCTGTGACAGAGAGGCCAGCTGGCCACCAAGCTTATGATTCCCTCCTAGTGTGGCTAGGAAGTGGCCTCCCCGCCAAGGACGAGATTTCCAATTTCCCTTGCGTAGAGCTGGGACCACTGACCAAGCTGTTGCCAACGGAACGTGGGTGGAAATCATGTACATCGCGTCCATAGCTGGCGCATAAAAATCCTCCCGAGCAGCCCTCCACCTGCTGACTAGATGTTGAAGTCCACGTGACCCTGGAAGCCATGACTAGATGTTGAAGTCCACGTGACCCTGGAAGCCATGACTAGATGTTGAAGTCCACGTGACCCTGGAAGCCATGAGTTGACGATGACAGAGCCTCCACCAATGGGGACCCGAGTGACTGCATGGAACGTAATAACCACCAGGCAGGATGAACTTTACAGAAGCAAGAAATCCTTCTCCCACATTAGGCCGTTAAGATTTTAAAGGTTTGTTGGGGCGCCTGGGTGGCTCAGTCGGTTGAGCGACCGACTTTGGCTCAGGTCATGATCTCACGGTTTGTGAGTTCGAGCCCCGCGTCGGGCTCTGTGCTGACCGCTCGGAGCCTGGAGCCTGCTTCGGATTCTGTGTCTGCCCCTCCCCTGCTCATGCTCTGTGTATGTGTGTCTCTCTCTCAATAATAAATAAACGTTAAAAAAAAAAAGACTTTAAAGGTTTGTTAGAGCCACGAAGGCTACCTTGATAGAGGACTTTTTGAGAAATGGCATGCCTAAGCCCTAGCCCCAGATTCTGACTTAGTTGCCTGGGTGGAGCCAGGCTCTGGTTTGTTTTTGAAGCTCCCCAGGTGGCTCTAACATCAGGGCTGAGAACCAAGCTCTAGGTGCTCAGAAGCATTCGTAGGTCTTCGTACAGTTCATTTAACAACTCACGGACCGCACTCTGTGCCAGGCACTCGGCTACTCACTGCAAATTTTGTCCCTAAAAGCTGGTAGAGACTCATGACCATGGCCCCAAGTCCTGCTGCCTTAGACTTGAAGGCAAATAGAGATCTCCCTCAGCCAGTGCCTGTTTGGGGGCCTGGTAGGCCTCTGTCCCTGCTACACGTCCCAAGACCCTGCCTGCCACCTGAACCAGACCATAGAGGGCAGAGTGTGGATTTTCCTGCAACTGGAGAAATGTTGAAGAGTTTCCTCCGGGCAGCCCACGGTGCTACCTCAAACACGCCAGTGCCTTATACGGTCACACCAAACATCGGCTGAGCCCTCCTCTGGGACAGCCAGTCCCTGGCCTGGCATCGGGGACACGGAGATGGTTAAGATGCGGCCCCAGCCCTCGAGAAGCTCACAGCCCGGTTGCAGCCATAGACCATGGTATCGGGGATGGAGCAAAGGGGTCATCCAAAGCCATCCTGGCTTCCCTTACCCCAGAGGCAACTAACTGGCTTGGGAGACAGAGCACTGAACTCAGAGGCAGGAGCCCTGGGCCCGAAAGCTGCCGCTGGCACGTCCCCCAGACAACGTCAACCCCGACTGGCAAGAGCCAGAATAGGTGTTGAACAGGGCACACTGCAGGATCCCAGAAGAGGGGACCAGGGAAGACCTGACAGAGGGGTTGACGTTTGAGTTCGGTCTCGAAGGGGACCAAGAGTTAGTTGGACAGGCAAGAGAGACAGGCAACACAGGCAGAAGTCACAGAGGCCAGAGAGCGCTCAGAAGTAAGTTCTACCTGGCAGGAGACAAGGGAGCAAGGGGGTCGGGACAGGAGATAAAGTTGCAGAGGGAGCTGGGATGGTTTATACAGAGCCACAAACCTGAGGCTCAGGGGTTTGGATGGCAACCTGGCTCTCAGAAGCCCTACGGGGCTTTGAGCAAGTCAAGATATAGGTTCACGGTTTACAAAGGGGGCTTGAAATGGGGGGTGTACCAAACAGAAGTAGAGAGGGGGAAGGTGGGAGCCCAGCTGAGGGGCTATCGGTCATCCAGAGAGAGGTGATCAGGGTGGCGGCCACAGTGATGGAGGAAAGGGGTCGCCCGCAGGATCCCCAGGGTTCCCTCGCCCAAGAGGCAGGAGCGTCACTTGGAGAGAACACTGAATTTGGAGGCTACACCTGCCGTGTCCTCGGTCCAAGATACCCTTCTCCCATCTCTTTATCCCTACCCTTTGGTTCTGTCCAAACACCACTTCCTCAGAGAGGCTGTCCCAGCCCATCACACCAGCGTGAGTGGTGCCTCAGTTTCTCCCCATCACACCCCTCTGTGATTTCCTCTGTTGCAATCTCATGCTGTGTGACTTCATTCATTTGTTCGCGTGTCTATGGAAGCCCGTGAGGACAGTCATCTCTGCTGTCCTGTTCACGGTGAGTCCCTAGCTCCGAGCACAGTGCCTGGCGCCAAGCAGGTGCTCTGGTAGATTACATCACCCGCCTCAGCGCCTCGCTTCTTCCTGCACTTGTGCCCTTTGCCGTGAACTTTGCGGTGCCCTCTCTCTGTGGGTGGGATGTATTTCCCCACCTCTTAATTTGAGTTTGGCAACGTGACTTGCTTCAGCCAGTAGAGCAAGGTGCGAGGGGGCGTCTGCCAGCTCCAAGCTTAGGTCTCAAGAGACCTCGTGTGCCTCCGCTTCCCTTCCTACAGCCCGGCCACCGTGCCGGCAACGATGCGCCAGGCTCGCAGACTGGTCTCGAGACGGGGGAGGACAGACATGTGAGACAGAGCCACCCCCAGCCAAGTTCAGCCCAGATCCGCTGACCCACAGATCTAGGAACACAAATGACTGGGGGTGTAAGCCCCTGAGGTCTAGGAGTGGTTTGCTACCAAGCACTTTTCCCTGCCTGTAAAATAAAGGGGCTTCCAGGGGCTGGTTTAAACATCTTCCTCCGAGGTCTCTGGCCTTTTTTTAACTATGGCAGCTCCCAGCTTCTCAGTTCTGCCCTCTCCCCACTCCTCACACACGCTACTGCCTTGCCTCAGTCCTCATGAATAACCATGCGGCATCCGCTTTCCCAGGGTCAAGTTCATGGCTCCTGAGAGCCCCTCTTTACTGCCGCTGCCTCTTCTCCAGCTGCTGCACCAAGGCCCTGGGTTCTGATGTGCAAATCAGAGAGCCGCAGGCAGCCCCGGGAAGAAGAATCCGTCCTTGCCAGGACAGCCCTCCCCATGGCTCAGGTGAGCCTGAGGAGGGTGGCTGGGCTGGGCTGGACTGGGGACTATGAGGGGCCCATCTGAGCTGGTTGTGAGATGGGAGAGACTAAGTCAGGGAACCTTGGGCCCGGAGGAAACCTGAGAGACTGCCTGGAACCAACCTTCATCCAGCAGATGGGGAAACTGAGGCACGATGCATCTAACGGGGAAAGCGAGGCACGAGGAAGTAAATAGACTTGCCCAAGTCAGTGATCAGCAGCTGAGTCAGGAACCAGATTTCCTGACTCCCGGCCCAGTGCTCTCCTTCCCCTGCCCCCCGCCGGTCACAGGCAGGGCAGAGCACAGGTAAAGGTCCGGAGGCTGGGATTCGTTTACTCCCCTGCTTGACTCATTCAGCACCATGTCTGGTCCACCCCCAGGCCGGGGACTCCTGCCAGGTGCTGGGGGGTCGGGGTGGGGGTGGGGTGGGCATCTCTTAGATGTCAGCGTCCTGTGTTGGGGAGATTATGCCAGGATCTGGTGCTGGGTGAGCAACTGGGGTCCGGCCATGAGCTGGCTGAGCGCCTACTATGTGCAGGCTCTACGCCAGGTGCTGCCTACTCAGTGGCAAATAGCCCAAGGACTCTGCCGCCTCCGCCCCCCGCCAGCCACTCTGCCGTCCCTCTGTCTCTCTCTGGATGTTCTGTCTTCCTGTTGCTCTCAATGGGCTTCTGCCCACTTGTTCTCCTTCTCTGGCTTTCTTCTCTCCTCTGCTTCTGAAGCTTTCTGTGTCCCCGTGCCTCTGTCCCCGCCTCCTGTGTAGGTCTCACCCCCTCTCCCCCCGGGTCTCCGGCTGAATCTCTTTTCTCTCCGGGCTCATTAGGTCCTTCTCTCTCTTGCTCATGTTTTCCATTTTCTTCCTTCTCCGTCTCCGTGTCTCTGTGACTCTAGCATTCTCTGTGTCTCTGTCCCTCTCTCCTGGCCTGTCTCCCCTTTCTCCGTCCCCTGCACCTCCACCCCCAGGGGGTTCAGTTTTCCCATCAGCTACAATTACAAGTCCATTTGCTAAAGTAGCCCAGCTCCTTCTCCGTGATGGGGAACAAGAGGCCGTATGTTTGCACTGACTGGAAATACTGAATTCCTTCTCAGCAAAGAAAGACAAGCACCCTCTCGGTTTATAAATATTAATTACGGGCACCCGGTAATGAGAGAACAGGGTGGCTGTTGGCTGTGATCTCTGATTGTTTGACTAATCCTAGAGACAGTTTAAACAAGACAAGTTATTACCTGACGGGAAGAGGAATGAGGAACAAGCCTTGTTCATGAGGACCAGCTTGGCAAAAAAAACGGCAAGGGACACGGGCTCACGGAGGACTCCTGCAGAGCGACCTTGGGCAGAGCCCCTCCCCCTTTCTGGGCCTCAGTTTCCCCTCTCCCGCGGGGATGCCCTTCTAGCTCTGACCTATAGGATATGGAGGTGACACTTTGCCAGAGGGCCAGGCAGACCATTTTGGAGTATCGCCAAGCAGGGATCAGGGACCGACAGAGGGAAGGCCCAGCTCAGAGGAGAGGGGCCCCGGGGGTCACGCGCGGCAGCATCTGGTTCCTCTGGGTCCTCGGGTGATTCACAAGGCTGTGCCCGTTTGAGTCAACTCCCCGGCACCGCCCAGGGAAAGATCCTGGCCTGAGGCCAAATCTTGAGCAGGAAGTGAGGTGTGTCCCATGTTGCAAGTCGGACTTTCCAGCTCTACCCCCGGCTGGGTAGGCCTTCCAGGTACCTCATTTTTACTTTCTGCAAAATGGGAGTGAAGAGGCATACATTTATGCCGCCCTTCTTGATCCCAGAGTTAAAAGTCGATCTAAATCGAATCTGAGACATCCCAGAATGGCTTTGTCTGCCAGAGGCCATTTCAACAATTGCCCTCTCTCCAAGCTCACGTCTCAATTCAATAGTTATTGACATGATGTGCAAAAGCAGAGAAGTGATTCCCAACGCACAGCCAGGACGAAGGTTTGGCGGAAGAAAAGGAGCCGTGTCTAGAACAGGGAGCGTGCCCCTGCGAGGTCCCTGGTCAAGGTCCCCACAGTGAGGCAAAGTGCGCTAGTCCTTCTAGAATATTCATCTTCTAAAACCCCCTCTCCTCTGGGGAGGACTTTATACCTGTAGCACAGTAAACCATGGATCATCTTCTTAGAACACAGGTCAGCCTACAAGAGCACCCGGGGGGAAGTGTGTGCTCCCTGTGGGGCAGAAGCAGAACCCGAGCTAGGAGGCATCCTGATCGCTGGCCCAAGGCCACGCTCATGATGTCACGGTCTGTGAGTCCGAGCCCCAAGTCTGCTGTCAGCGCAGAGCCTGCTTGGGACTCTCTCTCTTTCTCTCTGTCTCAAAATAAATAAATAAACATTTTTAAAAAATTGTCTTCCCATGCTCTGTCTCACTCTCTCAAAAATAAATAAATGATAAAAAAATTTTTAAATAATACATTTTATTTATTTATTTTTTAATTTTTTTAACTTTTTTAAAAATTTATTTATTTTTGAGACAGGGAGAGACAGAGCATGAACAGGGGAGGGTCAGAGAGAGGGAGGCACAGAATCTGAAACAGGCTCCAGGCTCTGAGCTGTCCGCACAGAGCCCGACGCGGGGCTCGAACTCACGGACCGAGAGATCATAACCTGAGCCGAAGTCGGCCGCTTAACCGACTGAGCCACCCAGGCGCCCCTAAATAATACATTTTAAAATAACGTGTATCCGGATTCAAATCTGAGCTTCAACACCTTGGGCAAATTAGCCTCTCTGGGCCTCGGTGTTCTAACCTGTAAAATGGGGATAGCATTGGGAAGGACTTCACTTTCAGCTAGTAAGTGTTGTGTCAGTGCTGGCTAGACATCCCTTTTGCCAGAGCTGCTGAAGACACCACACCACATTTCACACGAAGGCAAACGAGGACGGAACGTCAGGTTGCTCTTGGTTTCATGTTAGATGCGCTCCGCTACCTTGGTTAAGGAGGTTGGAGAGGGGGGTCTGACCTAACCCTGGCCCTCTTGAAGCCAGCAGCAGGCGGAGCGGCCACCCCAGCACCGGGTCTGTGGAAAGATGCTGCAGGCCGCTCCCGGTTGACCTTGGACAAAGTGGCCCTGCTTTGCCCTGGGCTCTGCGTTTCGCAGCTCCTGCCCGATCCCGCAGGACTGGGAGGGGCCGGGGGAGACAGTGACCGGCTTGAAAAAAAAAAAACAATGTTCAAGCGCCCCCACTGCACCCCGCAGGCTCTGGCCCAACTAAGTGCTTTCTGAGAACCCTTTCAACTCCAAGTACAGACGCTGCGCGGAGCGGGTCCTCCGGGAGCCACGGGCTGGGCTGGCGCAGGAATCAGAGCTGCACAAGGCTGTCAGTAGAAAGGGGCTGAGTGTCTTCCCCCTCTTCCTGCGCTTTCTCTCCAAGCAGCCTGAGAGGCTCCCCAGCCTTAAATCTTTCATGAGGCCTCAGGGCACATCAGCCCTTCGTGGGGCCTCCGGAGCAGTCAGTCGGAGCAGTCGCAGCTGGCTCCAGGGCGGAGACGCCAGCCCATTTTCAGGCCGGGCTGCTCGAGACCCCCGGCCCTCCTGCCTCGGGGAATTCCTGACACCACTGGGGAGTCTGCAGCACCAGTGAAATGTGTTTGCACCTCCCCCATGTCTGTGTCCCCCCCACCACCCCGGCCTCCCTCCTTCCCCCCCTCCCACCACCCCTCCTCCCTGCCATGCCAGACTTCTGCCTGCAGCCCAAGCCCTCACAGCTCCCTCTAAAGATTTCCAGGAAAATCCTCCTGCAGATTCAGAAGGAACTCAGCACCGGTCACTCACGTTTCCTGCCCGAATCCATCCGTGTGCACAATTCACTGAACTGATATCCATTCCATTAACTAACTTTTTCATCTTCGGCCAGCATCGTGACCCCTTGGAGCCTTGGTTTCTTCATCTGTAAAATGAGGGGAACAATGGTTCGTACCTCCGAGGGTGAAGAGCAATGATATCGCGCACAAAGTGTTTAGCCAAGTGCCTGGCACATAGAGGGAATGAAGTGTGAGCAGAAGCTGTTACCATGTATATTTCTTATTCACCGAGTACGTGCTACGTACCAAGTCCTGGAGCCACACAGGGGAAGCCAAATCAGCATCCCTATTCTCGAAGAGCTCACTAGGACATGGACGAGAAAGGTAAACAAAAATCCCAATATGGTGGGATATGCTAGCTTAATAGAAAAATGTACCGGTTACATTACAGGGAGGCATAAAAAAGAAACACCTTGAGAGAGGGATGTGGGCACGCACGAATGGGTTCTCGAAGTCTGACTAGGAGCTCACCAGGCAGTCAAGGGAGGATACACATTGTAGGCAGATGGAACAGAATCTGCAAAGACTCGAAGGTAAGAAACAGGGCCTTGGAGAATGAGAGGCCCGGAGACAAGACAGAACGGGCCATTGCAGGCCAGGTTCCTGAAGGCCCCAAGGCCACCAGAGAGCCTGGACTCAACCCCGCCAGCACCGAGGTTATGGTGTACAAAGGGTCTAAAGCAGGAGAGTAACATGATCACAGTCAAGTCTTAAGCTACGCGCGCGTTCAAAGCTGCAGCGTTTACGTAACTTTTCTTTTTCTTCTCGAGCATGTAGCCAGCCTAGAAATTTTAGAGCAAGCATTTTCCCTTATTTCTATTCAACCTGAAAGCGGCAGTCGAATCCAGCTTGCGTGGTATTGAAATGCAGGTCGCCTGTGCAACAGTGTTGCTAAAATTACCAAAACTAACCACAGCCAGGGAAGGGCCATTATCGGAAACAGATTTTATTACCATGGAAACCAGCAGATAATGCCAAGTCCGGTCATTTTTATTCTCCGAAAAGAGAGAGAGACGAGGAGAGAGAAAGAGAGAAAGCAGCAGGAGAGAGAGAAAGGGATTGAAAGGGAGTGAGACGCAGAGAGAGGCAGGGAGAGCCGGGGGGTCCGGCCCAGGCTTTCTGGCCACACATGCCCCACGTCAGCCGTCCGCGTTCTCGGCTAACATTCGCGGAGCGCACACTGGGTGCCGCAGCTGGGCAGGGAGCAACCAGAGAGGGGTTTTGCAGCGTGACTTCCACTAGCGATGCAAAATGCGGGCGGAGGTATAAATACGGCCAGAAAGAGCTGCCCCAGAGAGATCTCAAGGCAACCCGGATGATCTCTACCACTAGCACGGGACGGCAGGGGGGGTGGGCAGAAGCCCTGACTTGGAGTTAAGGCTCTGGCCAGAGTAGCTCGTGACCTTGGGCAAGGTCACGGAAATTCTCAGAGCCTCCGTTTCTTCAGGGATTCCTTACAGGAGCCTCCTGGGATGGGCATGAGGCTCTGGTGTGCACGGCCGCCAAGGCATTTCGTAACCGCAGAGGGCTATGGGCAAGGGGCGGGGTGGGGTGGGGGGCCTCCAGGCCCCAGGATTCCTGTGTCTGTGCCTCTGTGTTGTTCCTTGACTTGGAGAGCTGCTTCCTCCCGTCACACGACTCCCTGGCCCACTGCAGCTGGGGGATCCAGCCCATGTAGCCCCAAGCAGAGGGGGAGCAGGAGAGTCGGGGACCAGGGAGGGTTTCTCAGTGGGGCTGATACGAGGCACCTGCTGGCTCGGTCCAGGAGAACGGGAAAAGCAAAGACAGAGGGGGGGGATCGGTGGGCGAGACAAAATGAGGTGTGCCAGGAGACCCCAGGGGAGGGAGACCCCGTAAAAACTCTGGGATGCCGGAGAAGGAGTGAATAGGAGGTTTTAGCCACCAAAGCATGTAGTCCAGGGGGAGGGCAGTCGAAAGGAAGCCGCAGGACACGCAAAAAGGTCCATGACATCACTCGCACTACCCAAATGTCACCAGACGAAGTGTCCATCCCCTGGGAGCTTGTTCGAAATGCAGGCTCTGGGGGCACCCTGGTGTCTCGGTCGGTTCAGCGCCCGATTTCGGCTCAGGTCGTGACCTCACAGCTCGTGAGTTGGAGCCCCCCCCCCCCCCCCGCATCAGGGCACCTGCTTGGGATTCTCTGCTTCCTTCTCTCTCTCTGCCCCTCCCCCACTTGTACTGTCTCCCTCAAAATAAATAAATAAGCTTAAAAAAAATAAATAAATGCAGACTTTCCCCGGGGGCCTCCTGGCACTTCATCTCTACATTCCACTTGGAGAGACGCTGAGTCTAAGTCACTTCTCTCCTCTGAGTCTCAGTGTCTCCATCTATGAAATGGGGATAAGAACACCCGCCCGCACACACGGGGCTATTGGGAGGATTGGAGACAAAACAAAACAAAACAATGAAAAGCACCCTCTGCCTGGGAGACACTGCTTTCGTGTTATGTAGTTATTGCTAATATATACACGGGGAGACCAACCTCCCGGGGTAACAAGGCACTTCCATAACAAAACGACTTGATTAGACTGTTCTCGCAAACACGCTGCTCCCCGGCTAACGCTTTCCTGCCGGCGTGCCGCGCCTCGTCTCGCGGCTGCATATTAAATCTTCATCCTATCAGCACTTGGCTGAATTTGTAGAAACAAAATGGAAGAGGGAACTCAGGCATGAATTAGCAGTTTAAGACAGGAATGAGATTACGATAAAATCCCCACTCTCTCCATCCATCAAAATGTAATAAGAATAGAAAACTAATGTGAAAATATCAACATGACCTATTGCTTCCAGCCTGTCATCACCATCCTTTACGAGCGAGCCTCCCAAGACGCGAGCCTCTCGTTTCGCTGGAAACATCGCGCTTTCGGCAGGAGACACAAACCGTGTCCGGAGCAGGCTGCACGCTTGGGCGGCGTCTCCGGGGGAAGCAGGGAAGGGACCGAGTGTGACAAGGTTCCCTGGCTTCCCGAGTCGTGGAGCATGAGGATGAGTCGAGGTGGCTGGGGACAAGGGGTGTCTTGTCCCGTTTCTGACGCTGTCTCTGGGTGGGGAGGCCCCAGCCCTAGCCAAGGATCATGGCTTCTACCCTAGAAGATGTCCAGGGAAGGACATTTCCTAAGTTCCGAATGTCCCCCTTTGCAGCAGCAATGGTGGCCTCCAGAAGCAGCCTCACACCCTCACTGCTGGCGATCTGTCTCGCTGTGCGGGCACCACAGGATACAGACCCAGTTCCGGGGGGGTGGGGGGTGCGGTGACGGCGGTGGGGGGAGTGGGCAATGGTATTATCATTTGTCCCTATAGCACCAGATGAGGGACAGGCTCAGAGAAGCAAAGGGACTTGTTCAAGGATGCACAGCAAGTGAGGGTTAGACTCCTGGTCCTTGTCCAGTGCTCTCTGCGTTGCCAGCTAATGTGCCAGGACTGAGCTTGGGCCAGAGATATACGAAGCAGGGGCTCGCAGCCTTGTTCCCATCCTGAGCTTTGTCCCCCTCCAACCGCCTCCCCCTCCTCTCTGCTCTGGCCACCCTGGCTTCCTATGACTCTCTAAGAGCCCGGAATTGTTTCCCAATCAGAGACTTTGGACACTTTATTCTTTCACACTGGAATGTTTTTCCCATCACCGTTCACTGAGACAACTCCCCATCCTTCAGGGCTTGTCCAAACGAACACCTCCTCAAGGAAGCCCTCCCAGATACACCTTCTCCCAACACTCTCTCCTCTGCTTCAGGGCCCTTGGTTAGCTCCCTGTCCTATCCGCCTATGCCGCGTCCCCGTAGTACATCTCTCCATAATAATTTTATCATTTTTGTTGTATTTAATGTGCATCACCTTCACGGGCTAGCAAAGCTCGAAAGGTCTGAGACCACTCTCCCTTGTCTGCTCTTACAGTCGCCAGCACCTAGCAGTTACCTTGCGTTTATTCACCCACGCATTCAAAACTTTTTTACTGAGCACATACTCTGGCCAGGCACTGACAGTATGAGAGCTCCTCACTCTAGTGGAGGAACACATAAGATAAACGAACACATATCACGTGGTGGGGAGCGAGAAAAGAAGACCAGAGCAGGTGTGCTAGGTTTAGATGTGACCTTCCGGAATCCCCTGGCGGAAGGTGATGTCTGAGCGGCGCCGGGAACAGCCACACCAACACTGTGCCTCAGGGGCAGTAACTACAGATGCCCTGAGTCTGGTCGGTGCTCGGCATATTCCCGGACAGGGGAGGGAGGGGTCAGGGGAGGAGGAAAGGGAAACGGAGAGCTCTTCGTCAGTCCCTTGGGTGTCTTAACTCTTGGTTTCGGCTCAGGTCACGATCCCACGGGTTCGTGAGATGGAGCCGTGCGTCAGGCTGCGCACTGACAGCTCGGAGCCTGCTTGGGATTCTCTCTCTCTCTCTCTCTCTCTCTCTTTTTCTCCCTCTCTCTCTGCCCCTCCCCCACCCATACGCCTGTATGCGCTCGCTCACCCTCAGAATAAATGAACTTTTTTTTACAAATAAAAATAAGTTTAAAAATCTTGACTAATGCAGAGACTCACAGGCCAGAGGTGGCTGGGTAAGGGAGTGGAGAGGAGGAAGCAGATGGGGAGACAAGGAAGGTGCCGGCTGGGATGCACCAGGACACTGGGGTCTCCGGACAGAACAAAGAGGACTCGGGGCTTTCCTCCGCAGGTGCTTAGGAGTATGGCAGCCTCATTAATGGGACGTACAGGCTCCCCAGAGTGTAGACTTTTCCTCCTTAACATCTTGTCCGGTAGGTGCCGGCTGCTGGAGCTCCGCAGAGAGCTCGGGGCTGGAGACAGATCAGTCACCGTTTGTGTGCCTGCAGGGGACCAAGCCCCAGGCCCGGCTCATTGTGGGCTGGTTAGTACACCTGTCACGTTACTGGCAGGTTAGTACGCCTGTCTCCATGTTACAGATGAGGAAACAGAGGCTCAGAGAAGTTATGGGGGCTTGCCCCAAACCGTGCAATTAGGGATGAAGATGTGGGAGCCGCCCAGGGGAAACAAAGCCCTTCGACCCTAGGTGTCGTTATGAACCGGGACTGGAGGTGAAGAGACGGGGTCCAGCCCTAGCTGGGCCACTCACTCTCCACGTGACCTTGAAGGAGGTCCCCTCCCTCTCGGTGCTCACCTTCCCCATCTGGGAAATGTGCACGTTGGGTCTGATGATCTCCCCGATTCCTTATGACACGTACTCCTCTCATTTGGACTTCAGGGGACCAGGTTAGGCAGAAAGAGTCTGCCAGCCGGGTTGGGCACCTGGTGTATATACAGTACCTCCTCTTGGGAAGAAACCAGAAGAGGGAAGAGCTGTGGGCTTGCCGTGGTCTGTCACGGGTCCCGGAGCCCATCCTCAGAGGGCTCCCGGTGTGGAGGGGGCCTAGCACACTGGAGCCACAGCAGACAACTCTGCTGGGAGGGACTGGGAAGCCAAGCCAAGCTCCTGCCCACGACCGCTCACAGCATATGCTCTGCATTTCACCCACCATTTGCAAAGAGCTGCCACCATCTTCAAAGTCTCTTCCTGCTCCAAGAACATTTGGCTCCTGCCTCTTCTGATCCAGCTTCTGCCCTTTACCCTGTCCCCTTCCACTGCCACTAGCCCCTGGGGACAATATTTTCCTGCAAGTCTGGGAGATTCAGGTAGAAGCGAACGGAGTCACTTCCACCTGATGGGTTCCATATTGGGAAGCGTGCGTTTGACCCAGCTCCCGGGGGGTACACGGGGCAAAGGTCCGGCAGTACTGACAGGGATGCATCCGGGAGGGCACCCGGAGTGATGAGCGTAAGGGCTGCGGGAGCGCGCACTGAGGAACATAAGCGATGGCCACGGCGGGCTTTGCTGAGAAATGCAGACACTGCCAGAGTCTGGTCTCCACGTGGAGCTGCCATGATTTGCTAATGTGGAAGAATGTCCCCAGCAGGGTCCACTGTTCTGTGAGGTTGGGTTTTAGCAAGCGCATCGCTGTGTCAGAAGGTGGGGGAGGGGGGGTATGACTGAGTGACAGCACCCAACACTGTGAGGGCTTCTCCCAGCACTGCTCCCGGGGCCTGCCCAGGACATCGGGGACCACAGATACAACAGGAAGACGTCATCTGAGGAACCAACCCTATCTCTCCTCTCTGTCTCTCAGTCTCTGGTTTTGTGGCTAGAAAGAAAACAAAGAAGGGTCCCCCCATCCATGCGGAGACCCTCCCACCAAGCCAGAGCTTCCCAGAGTCTACCCTCTACTCTCCTTCCAAAGCTAGACCAGCACCTCAGCACCTAGGACATGGAAAGCGGAGCTTTGGGCTTCACCCACCGGCCTCATCCCTGCATCACGACGATGGCCACGGAGCCCGAGGGGCCAATGTCAAGCTCCAGTCTGGCAGGATACATACACATCCCCTCCCTGTCCTGGGTTGCCCTAAACCCTCAGCCTAAGCCCAAGGAGGACCAAGATGGCCTAAGGAGCCCTGAGCAGCAGAGCGGCCGAACCTCAAGCCGAGGGCAGAGTCTCGTTCTTTCCCGATTCGTTCATTTAACAGAGTCATCGAGGACTTGCTCTGTGCCAGCCACCTACCTCAGCGTTAACGGTGCCACGGTGGCCGAGCTGAAAGGTCCCTGGCCTTGTGGAGCTCACATTCTCATAGAGAAGAAAGCCAGGAAACAATGAGCCAGCCAAAGAAATCAGATTATTTCAGATGGCGATGGGGACACAATAAAGGCAACACAAAGGTATGCGGGGCTTTCCGCTTCTTCCCCTGACCTCGATTCCATTCTCTCCCCGCTCACCCCCACTCCCAGTCGTCTCCGTGCTGTGAGGCGCTGAGCCCCGTGCCTGCCTCCCCGGGTTCCCGTGCCAGCCTGCTTCTAGCTGGGCCCAGACAACAGGAAACCTGGCAGGAATGAGAGCCCCAGGAAAGATAGGTCCAGGGATTTCTTCTCTGCTCCCCTGTGCCTTGTTGCCTGGTTCTGGAAGGGGCTGGCCCTTCTAGGACACCCGCCCCAGCGATCTCCAGTCTCTGACAGCGCCCTTTCTTCCAGAGCCCCCAGGCCCATGGGTGCCAACAGCTTCCCATGGTTGCTGGTCCCTGGCTTCCCTTATCTTTGTCACACCTCTTCACGTTGCCAGCTCAGCGTGCCCTGCCTTTCCGCCTGGGCCCCTGGCTGATACGGGCAGATGCTGTTGAACGTGCTGGGAGACAGGGGAGCTGGGAGAGCAGGTTCAAGCCCGGGTTGTTCAAGGTGGTCACTGTGGCCGGAACGTACTGAGCAAGGGAGCGAGGAGAGGAAGATGAAGTCAGGGGGGCATTTCAAAACATTTAACAGCTGGAGCAGCACGGCCCCCATCAGTCAGAAGGGACCCCCAGCTATAAAGGACAAGCGTGCGGGATGATCGGACGGGCGGGCAGGGGTGTACCAGGGCCCAGTGGAACCAAAATGGCACACGCAAGCTGGGTCGTGTGAGAACCGTTCGACAAAGGGACTCTTTATGCAGGCGTGTGCAGGGAGGTCACAGGACGGTGGGGATCTCTAGGACCACAACAGCCCCAGGCGAGAGGGTGGGAGGACGCAGCAGCTACCAGAGGCAGACAGCCGTGTCGAGAGGATTGCCTTGAAAGAAGCCGAGGCAGAGCCGCAGAGGCCCCATGGGGAAAGTGCCATGAAACCAACACCTAGCTTCTTCCCTGTCCCCGCTCTCCTGCTGTTGACAGCCGCTGGCCAATGCCATCTGGGAGTCAGAGAACATCCCCACGGGATGTCATCCTGAGACCTGGAACAGCCTGGAGAAGAGCGACGCCTGGGTCTTAGGAGGCAAATGGAAACTACCCAACCCTCTGATCCTGTAGGACCTTGGAAACCACAGTGAGAAGTTTGGGTTTCAGGCTAAGCATCGTGGAAAAGTACCGGGAATAAAAGCAATAGAATTATCACTTGGATCCTTCGCCTCCTTCCACAGGGAGGTAATGGGACAGGCTCTGCTCTAGTCAGTCTGGACCAAATGCCTCCCAGAAGCATTTTGTGAGGGGGGTTGGGAGGAAGGAGGAAGTTAAGAGCTTGTCCTGGGGACTAAGCCGCCGGGGCAGGCCTGTGGCAGACAAACCAGCTCAAGAACCCCAGGGACCACCGGCCTGCGGGACACAAACTCACACGTTCAGCGCACACAGGACCGTCCTGAACATGAATGGAATTTGGTGTCCCTAAGAACCCAGAGAATGCCCGCGGCTTTCCCAGAGATGCTCCCCAACCTCCAATGGCAAGAGCCTGGGCCCTCCACCCCCAGCCCACCCCCATCTATAGGGAGCAGGATGGCGCCCCAAAGCCTGGGCTCCATCCACAGATTCTGGAGACTCTGTAAGGAGCCCAGTCCAACGCTCCTCTTCAGCCTTGCCTTCCAGAAGTAATAGATTCCTCCTTCCAACTCCAAGTTAAGTGTCCTAGTGACACTTAACTTCTAAAAGGGATGCCCAGGGGCGCCCGGGTGGCTCAGTCAGTTGAGCGTCCAGCTCTTGATTTCGACCCAGGTCGTGATCTCACGGTTGGTGAGTTTGAGCCCCACCGTGGGCTCTGCACAGACAACGCAGAGCCTGCTCGGGATTCTCTCTTCCTCTCTCTCTGCCCCTCCCCTGCTTGTGCCCTCTCTCCCCAAATAAATAAATAAACTTAAAAAAAAATAAGTAAAAAAGTAAAAGGGATGTCCGGCTGGGTTCTGGCTCCACCCCCAAAGATGGAGTCAAGCTAAGCCTTAAAAAGATACAATCCAGAGAGGTTACACAATTTGCCCAGGGTCACACAGCCGGCTAGAGGAAGCACAGGGGCTTGAAGCCAAGTCCATGGACTCTTTCCACTCTACCACACGGCTTCAGTGGGTCCTGCACGGGCCCTGGGACAGCTGCCACATCACCTGGGCAGACATACCTGGCAATGGCACTCACCGGCGCTGTGATGGGGGCCAAACCGCCTCACTTGTCTATACCTCAAGGCTTCACACGTCGTACGGGACGTCGGGCCACTGCACACCTGGGATGCGGTAACCAAGCGACATGGCTCCGTGCGCCGTAAGGTGGGGTGCACGTGTGGGCCTAGAGCTGTGGGGAAGAGGCAGCCCGCAGCAGATCTCGGGGCGGGGGCTGGGGAGCGGCAGAGAAAGCCAGAGCGGGGGACATGGGCCGCGCAGGGGTGAAGGAGCCCCAGCAGGTTCCGGGGGAGAGGAGCACACAGGGACCTGTGCCGGAGGAGTCGGGGCCAGGCGCAGGGGGAGAGGGGGTGCCCTGCTTGGGCCACACAGGGCAGAGCTGGGGCTGGGGGATCCAGAGGGGCTAACGGCGAGGAGCCAGGAGACCACCCTTCTCCAGGACAGAGCGAGAAACAGCCATTTATTTATTTATATTGAGAGAGAAAGAGAGAGAGAGGGAGGGAGAGAGAATCCCAAGCAGGCTCTGCACCGGAGGCACAGAGTCCGATGCGGAGCTGCTTCTCGAACCGTGAGGTCATGACCTGAGCTGAAATCGAGAGTCGGACACTCAGCTGACTGAGCCACGCTGGCGCCCCTCTGAGGGGAACACTCAGATTTGTGCCACAGCATCCTCGGGGAGCTAAAGGTCATAATCCATGTGAGGCCGCCAAGCACAGGGCCTGGTGCACAGTAGGTGCTCAACAAACACCAGTCCGATCTCCCCTGCCCTCCTTTCTTCAACCCAGTGACCAGAGATGGAACCTACAGGTGGACTCGTAGAAACAGCGCTCTCTGTTCCCCCCTTGAAAGATAGTGAGCTCCCCATCCCTGGAGACATCCAAGGAAAAGTCAGATGACCCTGTGTCAGTGGAGGCAGGTGATAAATTTCAGACAGGGGCCTGGATTCAAGGCCAAAAGCCCTTCCAGCCCGCAGAATGCATAATTCTATGACTCTGCCAGCCCGGGTGTAATCAATCCTCCCCGCCCTGGTCTTTAGTAACCACGGCCTCGAACTTGGAGTCAGGAAGGCTGGAGGCTAAATCTTCGCTCGGCTTCTTCCATTTTCTTAGAAGCTGCCCCTTACCGAGAAGCGTCTAAGGTACTGCTGAGTGGCACCCACAGCTCCCCCCGCCCCCCACCCCAGGCAGCCCCCCGCCCCGAGCCCACCCCCAGCAGGTGTGTTTAGAGAAGTACATCCCAAGTCTCACCCCGTACATGTTCCCCAGCTCAATTACAGGCTCAATTTTCTTTTCTGTGTAATCCCCAAATCAATATGTGTTCATACATATTTAATCGGGCGGCTGTTTTTATTAGAGTGGGGATTAGTTTTACATCTTTCTCCCCACCGCTTAGAAGGCATCCGCCACTCACGAGGAAGATGAGCAGATGAGCAGGTGAGGGAAGGGGTCTAACCGAGGGTCGGGCCTGGCACCCCGGCCAAGCCAGAGACCCTGAGAGCACCGCTCTGGGACCTGCCGTCCCTTCTGCGTGGGGCTGGGGTCCTGCCGCTTCCCAGCTTCCTCTCTCTGGGGCCCACCCTGCAGCCCAGCCCTCACCCTCAACTCCTGCTGGAGGTCCCCATCCAGGGCAGCTCCCTGGGGTCCTCCCAGACCTGCTCCCCACCTTCCCCCAGCCGAGAAGCCAGGAGAACAAGGGCCAGCCGCCTGTTAGAGGTCGGAGATCGGAGGTCACCTTCAGCCTTGCCTTCCAGAAGTAATAGATTTCTCCTTCCAACTCCAAGTCAAGGCTGAGCAGAATAAATTATCACCCTTCCGCTGCGTAATCACTGTCACACTCAGCCCCAGCTGCCATCTGCTTCCTCACCAGCATCCCCACCTAGCCAAGCTGGAAGGAAGGCGAGGGCACGAGGATCGGTAGGTCACCGTGCTGGCCAGAGAAGGACAAAGGCAAGAACACTCTGGGGGCTGGAGCGGGAGAGAGAAGGGCGGGACAGGTTCCTCGGTCCCCACTAGAACAGAGCCGTACCAGTGCTCGGGTGATGTGTCGGGCCCTGCTACACGTCGTCTGGTCTCATCCTCACGGCGTTTCTAAGAGACAGAGCCTACTCCTCTCATGTGCATTTCGTTGGCATTTCACCGAGGAGGAAACTAAGGCTCAGTGGCCTCACCAATAGGAAGCAGCAGACCTTGGATTTGGGCCAGCACGTGTGGCTGCAGGGTCTGTGCCCTTAGTAGGTGGCCTGCACTGGTACCTCCCTCCCTTATGCAGTAGTGTCCCCTCCCCAGCACAAGTTGGGGGCCGTTTACAGTGACATCTAGAGATGAGAACACTGTATTTGAGAAGCGCTAGATATTGGCAGGAAATTGCCAGCTGCGGAGGAACCTGGGGACTGTGGGTGGGGTCCACACCTCAGCTCCGGCCTCCACTTCTCTCCCCCTTCATGGGCCCACGCCTAACGCCAACACCCACGAAGGCCTCCACCGGCTCTGCGCCCACAGCTGGGTGGCACGGATGAACAAGGCCACGCACGGTCCCAGGCTCACGCAACAGGCGGTTTTACGGGCGAGGCTGGCATCGGTCAAACAGCGACACCATGGAGATGCGCCAAGGGTCTTGGGACCGTGTGCCGCCACACGGCGCTCTCTTCCCGTCCCCGAGCCCCGCCCTGTCTGTCACCTCGCTCCTGCAGCTTGCCCCTCTGCCAAGGTAACCCTCTCCTTCCAAGAACTCACTCCATTCGTGATTATTCAGTGGCAGCGACCAGGTCTGTCTTGTTCACCCTCGGGTCCTGCTCATCACTGTAGGAGAGCGGTAAAAATGGCAGGAGGAGGAAAGAAGGAAGGCAGGGAGGAAGGGAAGATACTCAGGCCACTCTTGAAGGCCCAAATGCTCCCCAAAGGCCCTACGCTTTGCTCTCATTCTGGCTGGCATTCGACCGGGTTCCCAGGCTCTTGCGAGGTGGGCCACGGACCGTGAGGAGCACAGCTGCGGAAGGAAAGGGTTAAGGATTCCAGGGTGGCCCAAGAGGGCAACTGTGGCTGAATTAACCCCTCCACAGAGGTCAGGGTTCCTGCCTCTCTCCTCAAAGCTGCCAGAGGCAAAGGGAGGGGGGCGGCCTGACCGCCAATCATTGACCTTATGTCTAATGTCCCCGTGAACTTGACAAAGGATTGGGGCAGAGCCACCCCCAGAGGGGCTTTTCTGTCCGCAACGCCCGTGGCCAGTGCCCAGGGACAGGCAGAGCTTCTCAGAAAGCTGGTATGCCTCCTTGCAGGTCGCCTTGTCCCAGCAGGTGCCCGGGACCGCCAGCTGGAAGGGTCCCCGGTGATGTCGAGCCGTCCCGGGCGGTGCAGCGGGCTCCGCTCACGGGCAGCCCGTGTTTGACGACGGGATTAATTCCCGAACAAAACAGATAACGTAGGCAATGTGATTCCTCATTTAGCTGTCAGATCGGGATAAAAAATGTGTGAGAGAGCACACCCAAGGGAAAAAAAATTAGGTAATGATAAATTGTTAGGGAGCGCTCTAAAGAAATCCAAGCCGTCTCTCTCATCATGTTGTGCTTGCTGTCACTTGATTTGAAAATATTCTAAGCGTGCAGGGCCTTCCCCCTTGGCAGTTCGCAGGCCTTTCCGAGAAGAACCTGGTGCCCTTTGGTCCACAGTCCCGTGTCCTCCCTGAATGCAGAAATGCATCAAAGCCCCGGGGCAGAAATGCCGGCCAGTCACCCTCCTGCCTCCGCGGCCCCACGCAGCCACCTCCCCTGGGGGCCGCACGTCTCACTGCCACTCCCCAGAGGAGAGGCTTTTGCACTGCGGACTTTGCAGTGTTATTACGATGCACACTTGGAAGGGAGAGGGAGGAAAGAGGGAAAAAAAAAAATGTTTTCGCTGTGATAAGTGTCAACTCTGCCTGCGTAGAAAAGAGGCTGTTGTTTTGCAAAATGGAACATTATCCAAATATGCACAAGAAATACATCGAAGCAAGAAGATTTCTCAGATCAGAAGTTGTTTGACTGCCCCGGGGGTGGGGGGAGAATCAGAGTGAAAGTTGTCTCTGGATGTTTCATCCTACCACACAAGGGCCGGTTGAAACCTCAGCAGCCCTCAGAACCTCCTAGGGGCCTGGCCGGTGCCCTTTCCTCCCCCCCACCCCCCACCCACCCGGGGAAGGGCCTGGAAGCTCCCAGTCTCCCCAGTAACTTCTAAGAACAGGAAGTCACCTTCCAAGCAGAGATACTTTGGGTCTGAAGGCAGAGGGTGGGACGTGGTGACTTCAGAGAGTCAGGCTGCCTGAGGATGTGTCGGTGGCTTCTGGGACACCAGCAAGGGTAGATGACAGGTCCTCTCCTCCCTGAGTGCCTATGTGCCCATCCATGGACAGGTGGCCCGCCTGGATGACCTCAGGGGCTAAAACCCCAGGCTTCTGGGACCAGCACACAGTGCACAGTTTGCCCTGGGGGGTAGGTTAAGGAACACCCACCTGGGGGTAGATCCGCCCAAAACCTCCCAGCAAAGAATGGGAGGGTAAAAACAGACATATCATTGCCGGGGGACGGGGTGGGGGGGGGGGCTCCGGAGGTGGTCAAAAATGGAAACTGAGTCAAATGGCCTCACTCCCACCCTACAAAGCAGGAATTGTCACCCACATTTTAGAGATGGGGAAGTTGAGGCTGAGAGAGAGAGAGAATAACTTGCCCAGAAATGAAAGGTCACATTTGCCCCTCTCTCACCCCGGTGTCCAGCCCTCCTCTCAAATACCTCTGGACTCAGCCCACATCTCTTCATGCCCACCACCATCCCTTGTCCAAGGGGGGGATCCAAGCCACAGCCATCCCCTCCTGGAACTGCTACAGCATCCTCCTGACTGGTCTCCCTGCCTCCAGTCCTCCCCACCATCAACCAGAGATTGCCTTATAAAAATGCAACATCGTATTACCCCCACCTGAACCTTTCATGGCTCCCCCACTGCCCTTGAGGTGAAATGCAGCCTCCTTAACAGGGTATTGGAGGCTGTCCCCAGTCCCCCCCCCCCGCAACCTCTGTACCCTCATCCGTCACCCCTTCCTTCCTCATACTCCAGCCCCAGCGAATTGAACCACTCTCAATTTCCCTCAAGGGACAAGTCCATGCTGTCTGGAACCCCCACTGGCCTGTAAGGTCAGGACTGGATCTACCTTCTTTACCATTGAACCCTGAGCATCCAGGGCCATCCCCGGCACACAGTAGGCATACGGGAACTATTTGCCAGGCCTGTGATTGGACGGATGAACGTGATTGGACGTGAGTGAGAGAATGAATGATGAGGCCAGAGTAAGCTCTCCTTCTCCGTATATCCAAATGTATAAAACGCACAGGCGAGTCCATCAATAAGGCGAGCACTCGCTCCTCGAAGCCTGTCCTTGGCTGGGAGTCGGGTGATGGATTTCTGGAGGTGATGCATGGGAGCGTGAGAAGGGCGGAGTGGACGCATGGAAGAATAGAATATAGATTTCTATAGATTAATCATTTGTCATCCTGCTGCTTGGCACGCTCACGCACACACACCCCTTCCCTCCCGGGCCTCCCTCCTCCCCTGAGAAAGCACAACTCATACTGCCCTTGGACCATGCAACAGGGGTGCACGCGCACACACACACACACACACACACACACACACACACACACACGTCTTTCATTGCCTTTACTGTTCTCACCTCATTCCCAAGTGCCCCTGCGTCTTCGTCACGGAGTCCCTCATGTCTGGGGTCAGCAGCATCCCTCACCCCTGGCTCTGTGGGGGGACCCCAGACTCTGCCTCTTGGAGCCTCCCCCAAGGGCAGCTCTCCCAGGTCCTGAGTTTCTCCTCCCCAGGGCCCCTCACTCCCCGGTGAGTCCAGCATAATGCCCCGTATTGTTGTGTCCGGTCCCCCACCTCATAGGTAAGGGGCAGAGGGGAAAGCTGAGCAGGCTGGGGCCAAGCCCTTCGGGTTCCCCCGCTTGCCCTGCCCAACCACGTGTAGATGATCTCACGTGTGCCCCACAAAGCCACTTCCTGTCTTACGCAGAGTTGCTGAGGAGGTAATTGAAAAGGAACAGACTCTCTTTCATCCCAGCTGAAGGGAAAAGAGCCCCCTGCCCCAGCCTGTCCTTGGCCAGCCACTCTGCTTAGTGCTGGGAAGATAAGGGCCAAAGGAACACCTCTTCCCCTCAGCATCCCAGAGGCGCTGCACCAGCCCTCTCAGAGGTCCCGTCTGCCTTCCCTGGCACCCCAGGAGCCCCAAGGCCCCACCTCACCTCTCAGGGCCACACCCTCTACTCCAACACCTCCCAGAGACCCCCAAATGCCTCCTGTGGTCCCAGACCAGAGTCTTCATGCATCCTTCCTAACTGTAGAGCCATGAGGACACACACACACACACACACACACACATACACACACACGCGCGCGCGCCTCCTGTCTCCAGACCCACCCACCATGTGCGTGCTCTGTGCTCCCTGAAGCCTGTGGGATAATCATGGGGCTCCTTCTGCCTCGGTAGCACTTGAGGACTCTCAGCGTGCCCTGGTCACTCTCCAAGGCCCTCCTAACCCATTGGTCCCCCACACTTCCCCTCCTGGTCGTCTACACAAACAGCAGTTACCTTGTACCACCAGGAACACGGCCTTTGGCCTCCCTCCAAGCCCCCATCCTGATTTCTGGTTATTGGAAACTAAACCCTCCCCAAAGCCTAGGGACCTAGGGGCCCAGTCCCTTGTCCACTCCCAGTGAAGGCTACCCCTTCATTGCACCGATCACAGCCCAATGAAAATGTCACTCATTATTTATTCACGTACTCCCTCGTTTGTTTACTAAGCAAACACTTATTACTGGTTGCTCTGAGCTACGTCCCAAAGGATGGGCAGTACCCCAGGGAGCTGGCCATCCATGGAGACCCAGACACGGAAGCACCAAATCCAAGGGCAGAGAGATACCTCAAAGTAGGAGCAGGACAGTGCTGGCTACAAGTCAACAGGCAATGCCCTCTGCCCAGATCCAAGGACCCCATGGAGACTTAAGAAGAAGAGCTTGCCACAAGACCACTTGGCCATGCCCCTGCCTCCAAGCATGGCGGATCTCAAACCGGCCAGGCAAGGGGAGGACAACCTCCCAACTCTTAAGCAGTCCCAGAGATGCATCAGAAAGAACCAGCCCTTCCTGACCGTGTCCATCCATTCCCACTTCTGTGCTACATACCACTGCCAAGCCAACTTCTCAACTTTCCGAAGGACTGGATGAGAACCTAGAGCGCCTGTGCGCGCATGCGCGCACACACACCCATAGAGGGCGCCATAGAGGCTCGAAGAGCTTGTTTCCTCCCGGGAGTCCCTGACCATCTGCCAGGGGGGGTTCGGGGGCATCAGACCTCGGGGACCCTGAGCTCTGCGGACAACCCCCCCCCCAGAAGGGCCGGGCTGGGCTGCGCTGCAAGGGGCTTCTTGTGCCCCGGCAGCTGGACTCAGTTTCCCCCCCTGGAGAGCCCTTCCGTGCCAAAATGCCTGTGGGTGCTGAGACCCGGAGGGGCACGTGGAAGCACACTGTGTTGCCTTTGATCTCAGCCACACTCAAGTTGCTCCGACACCCAGCTGCCTCTCTCTGCCCATCTCCCTTTGAAGTCGCTAAGTAAAGATGGCTGTAGATTACAGCGCTTTGAGCTGCCTGGGGCAGGACCTTCTCAGGCTGCCCTCCCTTTGCCGTTAGCCTGTTTGCTCTGTCCGGTGGGTGGGGGGGGGGGCGGTGGGCAAAGACCCTGCTCCAGACTGGCCAACCCCAGGGCTCCTCCCGATCGAAAGTCCTGGGCATTCGTGCGGGACTGACCCAGCATCTCTATTTACCACGATCCCCAGAGACGGCTCTGCAGTGACTTTACTGGCTCTGCAAGCGCTGAGCGGGGCATCCCTGGGGATGCCACCGAGGCCCCCGGTGCCCCTAGGAACAGCTTGGTGTGAACTCTTTGTAGTGTTGGAGATGGTTCCCACACCACCTCCATCTGAGAATCTAAACTCCCCCCCCCCCCCCATGATGGTCCACTCAGCACCGCACTGAGCAGGAAGATGGCCAGCATCTCAGTTCCCTGCTAATGCACTGCTGATTTCCTGCCGGCAAATTGCCTCTCCCTCCACCCTCTTCCAGGTTCGGTCTTCCCTCCTGCTGTTCCCTCTCCATTTTCTCTACCGGCTCCACCACCCTTCCCGGGCACTCAAACCTCCCAGGGCTGCCTCCATCGCTGGCGGCCAGAGAGAGCTTTTCAAAGCACAGGTCACGTCACCCCACTGCTGTAAACCCCTCGGTGGATTCCCACTGCTCTTGCACTGAAGATTAAATCCCTTAACTTCTTGACACGCAAGGCCCTGCACATGCCAGCCCCAAGCCACCCCCCACCCCAGCCTCATCTCAAGGGCCTATTTCCTGTCTCACTACTGTCCCTCCCCCCCCCACCCCGGGGCGGGCCTGGCCTGAGCCCACCCTCCCCTCCTCTCCTCTGTCCCAGGAGTTTATTCTGCAGGCTCCGCTCACGTGTTGCACCCCCCGGAAAGTCTTCTCCAGCCCCACCATCTGGGCAGGGTTCTCCAAGCCTACGTTCTTAGAATTGCTCTTTTCTTTCCTACACTTGCCTTGGTGGTAATTAACCACTTATCTGTGTGCCTCTGTGACTGGGATCGCTCCACCACGAAGTTCCATGAGAATAAAGACTTCACGCATGCTGGGGCGTCCGGGTGGCTCCATCCATTGAGCGTCAGACTTCGGCTCCGGTCATGATCTCGCGGTTCCTGGGTTCGAGCCCCGTGTCGGGCTCTGTGCTGACAGCTCAGAGCCTGGAGCCTGCTTCGGATTCTGTGTCTCCCTCTCTCTCTCTCTACCCCTTCTCCACTCGTGCTTGCTCGCTCTCTCTGCCTGTCTCTCAAAATTAAACATTTAAAAAAAAAAAAAAGACTGCGATTTTATTCAAAGTCATCACCAAGGCCTAACGCCAATGTCTTCATCATCATGGGCACACGATGCCTGTTTACTGAGTGAATGAATGAACGAATGATTTGAGTTTGAGGGAGCTAGCCGCCCTCAGCCAGGCCATCGCAAGGCTCAGATCCTGGCATTTTAGCAGACCAAACGTGAGTCTGGCTCCTAGGGAAAGAAATAAGCAACAGGCCCTTCCTGTCAGCCCCCACTGGATTGCTCAGGGCGATGTCATCGACTGCTGGGTGCACGGATGTGGGTTTGGGTCATGACTCCAGCCTTTCCTGGGAAACCCACACTTTATGCAAACGAAACACAGGAATTGCAGAAGGGCCTGAGCTGGTAACCCCAGAACTTCACAGACCAGCCCTCCTCCTGGTGGCACTCAGCTTAAACAAACCACCTTCAGGTTTAGAACCCAGGCCAGAGAAATAGACCAGGAAAATTCTGGAAGCCACCAGAGATGTTGTGATGCTAGAAGGGGCCAGAACCTGGAAATCTTGACCCTTGACTTCACTCTCCCAGAGTGTGACCCGGGCTGTCTTCTTGCCCCCTCGTTCCTGTCCTCGTTCCTGTCCCCAAGCCGGGCCTCAGAGGCTGCTTCATCCTGCAGGGCCCAGCATGAGGCCTTTGGCTATTGCCCCACCTCCTTGATGGACAGCGGTGGCCTCTGTCTTTACCCCCTTACCCAGACCCCCACCCCCACCCCACCCCATCAAGCCCTGGGTTTTGCTCTGGAGCAACCACACTCTTCGGTTCTGCTAGAAATTAAGATGCACCTTTCCTGGTTAGTCATCCCTGCGTCACTAAAACCAGGAAAGAACCTGCTTCTTGTCTCCCAACCCTCTCCTCCCAAAGCCTTTTCAAAGGAAGGGGGAGGAAGCGCACAGTGACACCCCCTTGCTGCTCCAGGCGTTTTAATGAATTCCAGCCTTCAGGGAGAAGGACGGCTGTGTTAACGGTGCCGGTGAAAAATGAGGGGAGGAACAGTAAAGCAAATTTCTTTTTATTGACTTTTAGTGAGCTATTTAATCCAAACAGCTCATTATCTGCAATATAAATATACTATATAATGGATTTTGCAATAAGAACAATTAGTTTTGCAATTAGCATGAGAATAAGTTCTCCCCCAACTGCAGAGAAGAAGGCAAGGCCCAGACTTTGGGGGCGGGGGGAGAAGTGTTGGGGGGGGAAGAAAGTGCCCTCCAGAGGGAGAGGGCAGGACCACCCTCGCCACCCGTCCACCTCCCAGCGCGGCCCCAGGCGCCCAGGGAGGGACACTGCCGGTAGACAGGAGAGCAGAACCACGCTGGTAGTTGTGGCAAGCACAAGCCTTCCGCAGATCTGGGCTCGAGGCTCAGCTCCATCACCTGTCAGCTGTGCAACCTCGGGCAAGTCGCCGAAACTCTCTGAGACTCGGCTTCCTCACCTGAGAGAACGAGCACCATTCTGCGACCTCTTCGTGGAGTTGTCACGAGGACAAGGGGAGGGGACGCACCCGTCCCCGGCAGAGTATGTCCTCAAGGAACACCTGGAGGGTGCTGAGCTGGGACCTCTTTGTATCTCCTTGGCTCACCTCCAGGAAGGAACAATCGTGCCTGCCTTGCTCACCACTGAATCCCAGTACCCGGCCAGTATACAGTGGGCACTTAAGAAATGTTTGTTAATAAATATTACAAAGCAGATGAGACCCAGTGGCTGCTTGGACCAGTGCCTGGTACACAGTAGGCGCTTGCTAGGCGTGCCTTGGACAGATGCTGCTCAGTAAATGAGACCCCATGGCTGGGTCCTTCCTGCCACAGGGCAACAGGCTTGTCCCTGGCGGCCCTGCAGATAAGCATTGTAGCAGAAAAGAGCATCCCCTGAAGGCCCCAATTCTTGACTCGCCCCACCCAGCTCGCTCGCTCTCTCTCTCTCTCTCTCTCTCTCTCTCTCTGCAGTCTCCTTGGCTAACTACTCAAGAGTCAGGACCCCCCACTTAGGTCCCCTCCTGTCTGTAACCCCAGAGCCTTCCTGGACATCTCTCGAGTTGAGCCCTTGTCCCTCCCCTGCCCTGAACTGGAATGTTTTGCACACTGGTGCCCAAAGGCAATGGGGAGGTGCTCACGTTGTGGTCCAAAGCCAAAGAGAACAGGCTTGGGGCTTCCCAAATGTCCCAAACAAAGTATGGTGGGTTAAGGCACAGACCCCCAGCCACACGGCCTGAGTTTGTATCCAGGAACTTCATTTTCTGACTATCTGACACTGACCAAGCCCCTAACCCCACCTGCCTCATCTGTACAATGGGAACGAAAATGTATTACTTACGGCCCAGAGTTTGGGGAGAAGCACGCGAGAAATCCACGGGAGGCACGAGTGCCGGCCACACGGTAAGACCTCAACAAACATTAACTACCATCATTATCACCGTCCTGCTGTGCATTATAACCACGACCCCACACGGACCGCACTCTTGGGACCCAACTCAGCCACCACCTGGCCTCTTAGGAGGCAGCTTCGCTGAAGGTATTTTTCATCTTGGCCAGTCCCAACCGGAGAGCAGGCTCACCTTGGGATTCTCCACACACGTGATGCCACCCAAGCTCCGTGAGGCAGGCTTCGGTATTGCCCAGGTGAGGAAACCGAGGCTCGGGGAGGTGAGGAGGCTTTGTCCGACCGTCTGGTGCAGGTAGGGGAAACTGAGGCCCGCAGAGTTCGCCACACGCGGGCCCTGTCTTGACTTCGTTTTACTCCCTGCCTTGTCACAGAGCCTCACAGCCAAACATCAGCGACAGTAAACGCTTCCAAGCTTCCCTCTTGCTCCAGGGTCGCACCGTTGGCAGGTGGTGGACCCAGGACTCAACCCCAGACCCTCCTCGGTTCCGGTCTCTCCCCCAGGCACTAAATGAAGAAATGAATAAAGGCAGGGAGAGAAGAGTCCTTTTATCCCTCCCACTTGAGTCTCCAGATGGTCTATCCGGGGCCCTGCCGGGTAACGGCCCCAGTGGCTTGAGCAGGAGCGGCATGGAGCGAAGGGGATGGTGTCCCAGGATCCCGAGCCCCCGGGTCCCCCGAGGCAGCCCCAGGGACACACAGTCTGGGCTTGCAGAAGACTCCTGACTTTGGGCCGCGGCTAAGTGACCTTCAGACCCCCACCGTGGCTGCCTGCGGGTCGAAGGTGAAACATCTGGCACACACGGTTGCTAGGCAGAAAAACACGAGGAGCCCCAGAGGCTGATGGGAGTATCTCCGGACATAACAGCCCAGGACCCGGGCTTCGAAGGCGCAACAGCGTGAGGTCAAGTCCCAGTCCTGCCATTCACTTGCTCCAAGACCTCAGGCTAGTCACGTCTTCTTTCTGAGCCTCAACTTCCTCGTCTATAAAGTGGAGACAATGATAACACCCTGCCTCCCAGGGCTGGAGCGAGATAAAGCATAGAAGGTGCCAGATGGATCCTGGCACCCATCAGATGGAGACTCTTACTGCCATGAGTGCCCTGCTATAAATGTGAGGCTCTGTGACAAGGCACAGAGTAAAATGAAGTCAAGACAGGGGCCGTGTACGGCGACCTCCGCAGGCCTCAGTTTCCCCGCCAGCACTAGACAGTCAGGGCAGAGGTTTCTGTGCCCGTCCTCCTCTCCCTGCCCTTGCCCTCGCTCTCCTGGACTGCAGCCACTTCTAGTCGCCACCTGCTTCCACATCCCAGCCGGGCCCAGTGGCCTTTCCACAGGAGAGCAGAACCGAGTGCTGTTAGTCACAGTGTGGAGAGGAGCAATCCATCCGGGAGGCCAGTGGGACACGGGAGAGGTCATCTCCATTACAAACTGGCTATGATTAAGCCATTACTTACCGTAATGGGATCCTTTCAGTGGGAGGTGATGCCTGCCACAGCCGATAACGCCTGCCACGGCCACCGCAGCCGGCAGGCTGCAATAACGCAGCTCTCCCCTCTGTGACAGGTTCAAGCTCTCACGCTCATCGAAAAGTCCATTTTCCAGCACAACTGGGTACACTTCCCCGTGACAAATGCCTGTTCGCCTTTAATCTGTTACAAGCCGAAGAGGCCCAAAGGAAGCACTCCATCACTGGGAAGAATGTTTTTATAAGCGTGCTCTTTGAGGGCCCCTGAATGAGAGGGGCAGTGCGTGGGCAGGCCGTCCGTGCACTTACAGCGGCTCACGGGGTCCAGAGCCAAATTTAGGGGGAGGGGGTGTAGCGTGTGGGTCTGGGGCGGGGGGGGGGTCGCTTTGTTTCACAAGCCTCTGTGTGTCTCTGCTTGGGAAGGGCGTGGGGGTGTCCTTGGGAGAACTCCTGTCCTTTGTGTGTGTGTGTGTGTGTGTGTGTGTGTGTGTGTGTGTCTGGGCATGTGTGAGTGCAAGTGTGCGTCCACGAGCGAGAGTGGGAGATGGCATAATATCTACAATGTGTGACGAAAGAGAAGTGTCTGGAGGCGTGTGTTCAGAGGCACGTGTGGGGATACCCAGAGCCTCCACAAGTGGGCAGGGGCGTGTAATGGTAGCTCCTTGCAGGGGTGTGCCTGGTAAGGACATGGGTGTGTGTGTGTGTGTGTGTGTGTGTGTGTGTGTGCTGAGGGGTGAGCCTGGGTGTGAAGGCCGGCTGTGTGCGTGTGCCTGCACAGAAGCCCACACAAGGGCCTGGGCATGGGTGGGTATGTCTGGGTAAAGACCTCTGCGTGTACCTGCCTTAATTCTCGTGCCCATGATGGAGAGCGTATGCGTGTGTGGCCCGTGCGTGTGAGCATTCACGTGTATACCCGGAGGGACGGAGTGGGGTTTAACGGCATAACCAGCTCTCCCAGGCCTCCTGGGAGGATGGGTGGGGGCATCGAGCACAGGCCCCTGGGTCCTCATCGTTGAGGTGTTGTCCCAACACCTGGGAGCTGCCTGGGAGGTTGAGGATTCGCACTGAGCCCGGGGATTGGGGACGGGAGTAGAGGGGGCTTCCGAGGCCAGAGTTGCCCTCCCCCAGCCTAGATCTTGCGTGTAGAGTCAGAGCCTCAGAGGGGTGCTCGGGATGGGGACTGAGAGCCCAGATCCGTGGCAAGAGCCACGTCTGTCGGAGGGTGGCCACGGGGTTGGGGGAGCAGCCCAGGCAGGTGGCTAGTGATGCTGAAGCCGCCCATGCAGCCTGGACCCGGGAGGAGGAGGAGCCGGACCGGAGGGAGAACGCACGGTGGAGAAGAGTGTCAGCCTCGCCCCATGCCCACCCCTGTACCCGCCATTTCACCATCCTTAGTACTGATACCTCTTTGCCCCAGCCCCTAGTAGGCGGCAGGCCCTGGGACACCTGCTTACACTTAGAATCCACCTGCACGTTCCAAACCACCTTTCTTGAGGACCGACTCGGAACCCCCCCCCCCAAGCATGCGATGTGTAGTATTTACAGTGAGCCTGAGCGTGATTATCACAAATAGCCACTCTGCATCGGGGATGGGCATGGGCTTCACGCATATGCTCGCAATTATCAATAGCAGTTAATAGTGAGAACAATGGCTCGTTGAACCTCTGATGTGAACGTCCCCCGTGTCACCGACAACAACAGGGAGACCTCACTGAGGAAGGTGAGGGTCAGGCTGAGGATGGAGAGGTGGTGCAGGCACGATGGGGGCTTTGACCTTGAGGATGTCCCTTGGGACCTTGAGGGCTTGGGGCTGGGGAGGGGGGACAAACTCTGGGCTGGTGAATGTGAGGAGACCGAAAGGCAGGAACTTTCAGAGAGAAGAACAAACTCAGACGTACGGGACGCTAGTCACAGGCCAGGCTCAGTGCTAGGCTCTTACGCCGACGTCCCCGCGGACCCACCCCACTCTAGAACCCAGAATATAAAATGTCCATCTGACAAGGAGGGTGCTGAAGCCCAAGAGCCAAAGCAATTTGCCCAAGATAGCACATCCAGGGGGAAACAGGATATGAGGTCAGATCTGGTGGGTTCTTTCCCCCCACATCAAACCAGGGCAACCATGAACCCCACTTCTGAGCCCTCTGGGCAGACCTGTGGGTCCCGAGCACCGTCACCCTCTGTGTCCTCCGCACGCAATTCCACTGTGAGCACCAGTCACCATTCTGAGACACCAAAGCTGCAGCCTGGAATCTCCCTGCCCCGGGAGCCAGCGGCCTGGGCCTCCGTTCTCTGTCCCGTCCTCTTCCCAAAAAGCAGGTCTGAGACCCTCTCTCTCGCCTTTGAAGAAGTTGTTTGCTCCCTCCGGTCCCCTCCAGGGCCTCTCCTCCACCAGCCTGGGTGACCGTTTCTCCCACAGCATGTGGCCCAGGCCGGGACGGAACAAATTCTCTCTCTCTCTCTCTCTCTCTCTCTCTCTCTCTCCATCTCTCTCGTCTTACCGCTAGTGGGTTTCTGCTCCATCCAGTACATTCCACGGTAGTTAAATAATCCAGCACTGATCATCTGGGGCTCCTTCCTGAGAAATGGCCCCTTCTCCAGATCACGACCCTGTCTCCAGTAAACCCTCCCCAGGGGGCACTTAGCTCACCTCTGAAGGAGGAAGCGACTGGCCTGGTAAACAGATAAGAGAAACTCCGATTTATCCTCCAGGCCGCAAACCAAATGTCACCCCCTCAGGGAAGCCTTCTCAGAGCCATCCCCAGATTCTCATCGCACCGTCCTCCTGTCCCTCAAGTAACACAACAGAGTTTTCAACCAAAGCCTAACTGGCGGAATGCAACCTTGGGTACGTGTCTCCCCTCCGAGGCTGTGTGCTCTTCGAAGGGAGCACTGCATCCAGAAAGCCCCAGCACTCAGCACAGAACTCTGCACACAACAGGGAGGCAATAAATACTTGCTGAATGAATGAATGCGTGTGTGCTCCGGGCAGAGTTGGGGCTCCCTTCTCAGGGCTCCCGCTGTCCCCTGGACACAGCTCTTCTCTGCTCCATCATGCTGAGCCACTGGCCTTTCTGTCACTGTCTCAAACCCACAGCCCAAGAGTCAAATCTGGCCCAGGAATAGGCTGAAAGTAAGTGATTTTATATAAAAAGAAAAAATCAATAGGGGTACCTGGCTGGTTCGGTCAGTTAAGCATCCCGACTCTTGATTTCAGCTCAGGTCACTATCTCCCTGTTCCTGGGTTCGAGTCTCACATCCTGCTCTGTGCTGGCAGCACGGGGCCTGCTTGGGAGTCTCTCTCTCTCTCCCTCTTTCTCTCTCTCTCTCCCTCTCTCTCTCTGCCCCTCCCCCACTTGCTCTCTCTCAAAATAAATAAAAAATAAACTTAAAAAATTAGATTGAAAAATCAATATATTAATTCTCTTGAAGAAGAGGAAGATCTGGCAAATGCCAAGCCACCTTCCCACCTGGCAACTCAGTGGAGCTGAGTGACAGCTGTCGCCCTTTAGACGGGTCCCAAGGCTCCAGATGGCCAACGCCCCTCAGCGCCCTGTCCTTCTTACCCCAGACCTGCTTCCCGCATCTCTGCTCCTGCCCAGACACTGTCAGCATTTGGGTTTGTGACCTCCTGCTCTGTTCCCGTCAGCCTGCCCCCGCTAGACTCTAGTTCTCTAAGGTCAGAACACAGCCCGCACGGGGGGCTGGCACACCGTGGAGGAACAGCAAGTATTGGCCGAAGAGGTGAATAAAAGCCAGAGCAGAAGGAAGCGGCAGCAGGTGGTGAGACGAAGTGGAGCAAACCTGGGTGTCAGGAGAAGAGAAAGGCTTCTCTGAAAGGATGCGAGCAGCGGATTATATGCTTTATAGGGATTAGTTAAGAAAAGATAATTGAGTGTACCAAACACTTTGTATTTTGTCTCATTAGCTGCTGTGGCGCTTGCCATGCTTCACGTTGGGGGTGGTGAGGAGGTTAATCTCATTGAACTGGTTTAATAAATAGAAATTCCATTTTTTAATATCTCCCAAGGATGGAAATCCTGTGTGCCGCGTCCTGGCTCCTACTGCCAGGGGCTCTACTGCCACCTGGTGGTGATGAGTACATATTGCAGGAAGAGTATTCTAAAAGGAAAATCCTACCAGAAGCAGCGCCGACATTTTCAAATACTGGGACGCCCCCCCCCCCCAGGCAGAAAAAGCCTCGACAAAGAGAACAAAGTAGGGCATGCACGACTGGTTTAAAAGGGAAATTAAATGCGTGTACTTCAGGGGCGCCTGGCTGACTCAGTCGGTTAAGCATCTGACTTCGGCTCAGGTCATGATCTCGCAGTTCACAAGTTCAAGCCCTGCATCGGGCTCTGTGCTGACAGCTCAGAGCCTGGGGCCTGCTTCAGATTCTGTGTCTCCCCCTCTCTGCCCCTCCCCTGCTCATGCTCAGTCTCTCTCTATATCTCAATAATGAATAAATGTTAAACAAAATTTTTTAAAAAAATGAATGTACTTCAAATTACAATTACTGAGTCTTGGAGGTGCCTGAGTGGGCTAAAGTGAACCCCAACCCTCTAGGAGCTCTTAACCATAATCAAGACAGACATAAATAACTAATTCTAGGCAGACTGAGGCCCAAGTTCAGAACTGTCAAGTCCTCTGAGTGTGGGCACTACAGCTCAGCGTGAACGAGCCACGAGAACTGGCAATATAGACCCAACATCAAGCGAGGTGTTTTACCTATTTTTCTCCAATCTCTTTTTTATTATTAAGTTTTTAATTTTAATTCCAGTATAGTGAACATAGAGTGTTACATTAGTTTCACATGTACGATAATTCAACAAGTCTAGATCGAACGCTAATAGGATTCAACAACTGTATACATTATTTCTCCAGTAAACCTTTACCAAAAATCTTCTGGAATAAGCCTTATTAGTATCCCATTCTGCGGATGAAGAACCTGGGCTCAAAGAGATGAAGTCACATGCCCACCGTCAAAGAGCTGGTGCATGAAAGAGAAAGGATTCAGACCAAGGTCAGACCCGGTCTGACTCTGAGTCAGACCTGATTCCAGACGGCTATTTCGTTGTAGTCTCCTACGTGCTCTAGACCCAAAGTGGCCCCTTTGCAATTCCAGGGCCTACCCGAAATAAGCATGTCCCCTCCCAGTAACCCTCAGCAGGTGTCTGGAAGGACTAGATAAACACAGAGAAGTGTTAGCACTGCCCGCCTCATGCCTCAGTGCTCCCCCCAACCCAGCCTCCCCTCAACCCTCTAGCTGTCCTCTGTGGCCCTGCCTGTCCTGTCCCGAGCCTGGAGCCCCGGCTTCTGCCACCACCAGGCCAAGTCCACAGCCCGTCTGGGCAGCGTGGAGCCTTGTTTGCTGATTGGCAAGTTCGCAGTACAGGCCTGTGCGCCTCAGAGAAAGATACAAAACCATAATTGTCCCCAGATTGGCTTGTGTTCTTTGTGGAAAGAAACAATACACAGCCTTTGTGTTAAAAAAAAAAAAAAAATTACTGAAACAAAAAATTTCCAGTTCACACTCTTTTGAATTGAGAGAAATAAGTAAACACTATTTCCCAAATCTGTGTTCACTGGGAAGCCTCCTTTTATTATATTTATGCAAAAACATGAGCCAAATCTCATCCTACGCCACTATAAAACACATTCGATAATAAAATGCAAACGCTGTTTGCAAAGAATTACAGAGGATCAAGTTCTGGCCTATTGTGAGGAGTAGTTTAAAATTAAGAGTTTTAAGCTTCGTGTATCCCAATTTTATTTTGCAATAATCCATGCCTTTAACTTACCCTGTTTATATTTGCTCCGAATAATGTAGCCAAAAATCCACTGAACACTGATTGTGAAAAGGGTAACTCATTATCTGCTTTCGCCCAGAAATAACAGAGGAAGAAAGGAAGGTGTTTGCTTGTGTTCCCACAATTCTTTGGAAGTATTTGCTTTCAGACATTTTGTAATATTGCGAGGTGTGCGTATTTCTGCATGGGAGCTTTGCAATTTTAAAAAGATACCAAAAGGAGCAGACAGGAGGCCAAGGAGGTTTGCACCTGTAGCCAGGGTCACGGTGGTGCCTGATCTGCACGCCCACCTGGGGAATTCTGGGACGTTGCCCCCCTCACCGCTCTCCTGGGAGAATTTACATAGAGCGCCAGCAGAGAGGATTTGGGGTGCTTGCTAGAGGGATTTCATGCACCAGACCCCACGGCCATGAAAGAAGTATGGAGAGCTGATGCCCAGTGCGGAAGAGAACGTTCTGGGGAGGATGGCAGTTGCAGGAAAGCCACCCTACGCCAAAGGAGTCGATGAGTAGACGGCTTACTGTGACAGTGCTCAGCCAGCAGCCTCTCCAGAGTTGGGGGGGAGGGGGAGGGAGGAAGGGGAGGGGGACGGGGAGGGCTTGGTCACCCGGCAGGAGAGAATGGACAGTCCCAGCATGGCAGGATGGCGTCCAGCTCCTGCACCTGCTGACTGGCCCCCAGGGACAGGGTCCCCAGCAGCCCACAGAAATCCCCTGGGAACTATAGGCCACAGAGGTTTCGCGCTCTCCCTCCCGGGGTCCTCGAAACCAATGAAGGGCCAGGAGATGTGCCCAGGAAAGGGTGGACAAGGTCCAGGAACCTGTGTGATGGGAGCCTGGCCTGTCTGGGATTTGCATTCACAGCCTGCCTCCCACCCCCGCATCGCTGCCCCATTCCTTCTCTTCCACCGGCCCCCACCCTCTCTTTCTTCTTCCTTCATCCATCTTGCTCGCCATTCCTCTTCCCATTACTGCCAACAGTCACATTAAAACTCTCTGACCTTTATGTAGCATTTTTTTTGCTCTTTCAGAGCACTTTTCTTTACACGAATGCTTCTTAAACTGGGGTGCACACACCCTCGGGGCTCCTGTCCACAGGCCAGGGAGTTTACAGAGTGACGAACACGGCCCATCTCGCCGGCATTAAAATTACCCAACGGTAAGTAACTGAAAACACTCCTTGTGTTAGAAGAAACAACGCGGGCATATTATGGGGTGGCATGCAAAGTGCACCTAAAGTGCCTCGTCCTCGGTGCCCAGTGCAGTCGGGACAGGTTTGCCAGTTCCCAGGCGTCTGGGCCCAGTAGGGCCCAGAGTCAGGGCTCGGGAGTCAACCAATGGTCAGCGAGAGGCAGGATTCAAATCCAGGTCGGGCTGACTCCCACACCCACCTCCTTCCCACACAGCCATACTACCTGGGCTTGTGAGAGGAGCCCCATCCTAGAGTCAGGAGGCCCGCGCCGCAGCCCAGCTGCTCCAGAAGGAGCTGGGTGACCAGGCAGGTGTCTTCCCTGCCTGGTCCTAGTACAGCAGGGTCACTGGAGCACCGGGGATGCTAGAGTCAGAGTTCTGGGTTCCAATCCCAGTGTTTCCGTTCTCTGGACGTGTGGCCCTGGAGTGTTATTTCACATGCTCGAGCCTCCGTTTCCTCTTCTGTGAGTAAGCAGGCAATCTGGGCCTGGCGCACAGGGTTGCCGTGAGGTCACTAAATGAACTGATTCAGGCAAGGCGCTCAGGAGACGGCCCGGCACAGAGCCGCCCTCAGCGCAGGTGCGATATGACCGTGCACAGGTGAGGGTGAAGAGGGTCGAGTGGCGACCCCAAGGACCCCCGCCCTGAGGGCAGGGTGCCTGACTGGCAGGTGGGTGGGAGCCACACAGTCTACCCCTTTTCCTCACTCCTGCTGTCAGACTTAAGAGCTGCCCCTGGTCTGTTCACAGCAGGTGGCAAAGTGGGTGTCGTTAGCCACGGCCCCGTCTTTCTGGGGCCCAGGGTTTGGGTGGGAAAAGCTGTTATGAGAAATTGCCAGGGCCCCTGGCGTGCCTTTGCTGGCCTCCATTCAACAAGTAATCCCTGAGCATCTCTCTTGGCCGGGCATTGGCCGGGGTGTGGGGGATGGCTCCACGGTGAGCAAAACCAGACTGAGTCCCTGTGCGTCTAGAAGAGAGACAATAAACCCACAATGCAACGACAGGTTCATAAGTGGTTACTTCTATGAGGGAAAATAAACCAGAGTGAAGGGATACAGTGGGAGAAGTGTATTTGATAAGGTGGCTCGGGAAGACGTCCCTGATAGACAAGGAAGTATTCACCATTGACAAATAATATTTGGCCACTCCAAGCCCCGAGCACGACTGTTTCCCTGGCTGGGGGCACCACTGGCGTGGCAGTCGCCCAAGTGACCCGGCAGCCTGTGAGGAAGACGAGGAGGAGTTGAACATGGCTGAAGGAGACACCCTGACATCAGTGGAGTATCAGATTTTTGGAAAGGTGCTAGAGGTGTTTTTCTGCAAGTAAACTCAGGTTGAGGATAAGAAGCCAAGATTGGTAGGGTAGGTCCAGGGGATGGACAGGGGCCCAGTGCAAGGACAACTGCACGGTGCAGCGTGACTCCGAGGTGCATCCTATGCAGGCGTGGTTTGAGAAGAAGTCCCGAGTCACGCAGACAGAGCAAACCGCAGGAACGAGACATCATCTTTAAGCTGATCGCTCCCTTTCCAAATTAAGATATAATGGCTTGTTCACATTTCCCAAGATAAACTCAGCAATTTTGTTTTTTGACTGTTATTGACAGAAAACCATTTTGTGTTCAACATGAGAATTATCAGTAAGTCAGGGTGCCTGGGTGGCTCAGTTGGTTAAGCGTCCAACTTTGGCTCAGGTCATGATCTCGCGATTCATGAGTTCGAGCCCCACGTCCGGCTCTGGGCTGACAGCTCAGAGCCCGGAGCCTGCTTCGGATTCTGTGTCTCCTTCTCTCTCCGCCCCTCCCCTGCTCGCTCTCCCTCTGTCTCAAAAACAAACAAACATTTAAAAATGAAGAAAGAACCATCAGTAAGTCATTTTAGAATCAGGTATTTGAATGTGACTATATAGTACATGTATCGAAGAATTATAACTGCGCACAATTCTAATCAATACAAACACATTAGGACCTTTAAGTGATATTTGTAACATTGTAATATCATAAACAATACTTATTAGAAAATAAAGAAGCGAGTTTAGAGGATTATCTAAAGAGCGTTCCCAGTAGACGAAACAGCAAGGGCAAAAAGCCGCAAGAATGGAACAAGCTAAGGGCTCTGGCTTTTATTCTCAGTGTGAGAAGGCAGATTTGTTCTTTAGAATACACAAGGTAATGGATCATGACTAGTAAATTCAAACACACTAACCCAGGAGTCCAGAGGGTTGGCCCACATTGTCCCAGGTCACTCACCATCCTAGTTTCCCCCAAGCCCACGGAGACAGACAAAAAAACAATAGACTACATCGTAGCCCGGTGCATGTGAAAAGCCCTGTCTTCATTAATAGAGAGAAAAAAAGAAAAAAAAAAAAAAACCATGAATGAGCACAGCCTCATCCTCACGCTGAACAGTTAGCTGTATTTAATGTACAGATCACAGAGGCAGGTAACTCATACGTGGTTAGTAGCAGACAGGAAAATCAAAGCAAAATAAGTTAAAAAGAGACACAGCAAAGAAGAGAACACGCCTCCTAAATCAGCCTTCCAGAACTGCTTCAGGCACCCCGGAGGGCCCTGTGAGATGCCAGGCTCAAGCTCGCCAGTATTTCTGAGGCAGGTGTGGCCCCACGAGGACAGCCACAGGTTCTCCGATGGCTCCTGGGAGCCCAGGTGATCACTATCCAGAGATGAAGGAGGTGACACGGAGCAGGTGCCACAGGTCGGCTGTCGTGCGAGGTGCCTTATCTTTGCTGTCTCCTTTAAATCCTCCCCCCCCCCCAAATCCTGGAAGGTAGGGATTCTTATGCCCATTTTACAGATGAGAACACTGAGACCCAGAGAAGTTAAGAAATTTGCTAAAGGTGTGAAGTTTACAGTACTTTGAATCCTGGCCAATTCAGGAAATGTATAAGCTCTTGGTTGACAGTAGGAGGTTGGAAGCCGGAAATGATAAGAGGCAGAGGGGCCGTACTGTAGAGGCATCTTTCGCCGGCATCTCACTCAGACCTCATGACTGCTCTGTGGGACAAGGATTGTGAGTCCCACAGTCAAGCTGAGGAAAATTCAAGCTCAGGGGGCTTGATGGGCCTGCCCAAGGTCGCTGGCCAGGAGCGGAGCCCAGATTCCAGCCAGGAGTGGAGGGCTGCACGGCCCACGGCTGCTGTGCACCTGATCATGGACCTGGTGGTGGGGCCAGGCTGTCCTGGGAATCACAGCACCTGAGATGCGGCCCCAGCTTTTCCAGTGACTCCCTGTGTGACCTTGGGTCCATAGCTCCCCTCTCTGGGCCTGAGTTTCCTCATCCACAAAACGAGGAGGTGGGTGGGGTGATCTCCCAGACCCTCTTGACAGTAAGCCTCTGGGTCTGTGAGAATCAAAAGGCAAAACACAGACCAAGGGCGGTCAGTCGCTGACCCCTCCTGCCCCAGGGAGCACGCGAGAGAGGGCTGCAAAATCCCTCCTGCCTTGACTGTGTCCTGCTCTCATCCTGACCCTTCTGAGCTCATGGAGCCTCCCACCCTGGACAGTCAGAGATCTGCCCCCATCCTTGCCTCTCCCTTCCCCTTCTCTCCACCCCCACATCTGCCCCACACCAAACCCAGCCCCTCGGTCTCATTAGCTCCTGCTCCGTCGGCCCCCAAGACATGTGCCTGGGCTTTGTCCCTCTCTGTGTCTCCCGCAGGCCATGCAGAGCCTTATGCCTGGTCCCCTGGCCCCCAGTTTCTTCCATGACACTAGCCAGAGGGATCTTTGTTAGACCAGATCTTTTGCACACTCCAACCCCTTCAAAGGCCTGCAGGGTAAGGTCCTTAGCGTGACATCTGATGTTCCACACACTCTTCAGGCCCTCGTCAGTCTTAATCAACTCATCTCCATCCACCACCCTCCTCCTTCTCACTCCCCCCTACACGTGAGCCATGCGAATTGCCTGTATATGCTATTCTGGAATTTCCAGCCCTCCCCTCCTCCCTGACCTGGTTCAAATGCCTTCCTCCCAAACACCCCAGAGAGGTCACAATCCTCCCCTTCTCTGCGTTCCCATGAATCTTTTTATAACACGTTGTACAGGCCATGATTTATTCGTTTCTGTATCTCCAGCGCCTGGCACTGAGCCTGACATATGGAATGGATATAGATGCGTAGTTGATGGATGAATGGAAGTTTGACATCTCATTCTCTCGTGGGCCAGGGATTTGTTCTCGTCTAGAATGTCAAGTTACCCAAGAAAGCTCTGTCCATCACCCGGAGCAGTGCCGTCCGTACAAGCAATGCCTCCCAATGTCCCCTTCACCCACATCCGGGCGTCCTGCCAGCCTGGCGCCCGGAATGCTCTCTCTCCCTCCCTGGTTTGTGAGGACACTGAGCGTCTCCTTTTCTTCATCCACCTTGAACCCTAGGGCCCTCAGTCCAGGGGCACAACAGGAAAGACCTGTGACAGGGGGCCATGAGAAGTTGCCATAACTAGTTCCTGAGACGCACACATCTGTGTGTTAGGAAAGACATACAACCAGTAAGATCTAACGAAGTGATGGTCCATCCAACCATGAAAGACCATGCAGCACGTCAAATGACAAGGCCGATCTATGGCTATTTCTGGGACATGACCATGGTCTGTTCTAAAACGAGAAGTTCCAATGGAATCCAGTTGGTATCATCCGACTCCATTCTGGCAAACATGGAAAACTCTGAGCGGCTACACGCCAAAATGTCAAGGGGTCTATTTCTGGATAGTGGAGATTACGGATTATTTTTATGTTTGTCTTCACACTTTTACACTGTCTGACTTTTTTCACCAAGAGCATGAATTTTTATGTTCAGAAAAACAATAATGTTATCTCCGTATGGGAGGAAACGGGCAGAGGGAAGAGGAGAGGAGAAAGAAAAGCTAAACCAGAAACAGATGAAGACAAAGGTAACGTGCCCCCAGAAGACCTCCTGAGCTTCTCCTCCCAATCCATACAGGGGGGAGCCCAGGGCCCAGGAAAGACCCCCAGAGCTTGATTCCAGCAGTTGACAACAGACCCTGATCTCCTACCTCCAGCCCACTCCTCCAAGACTCAAGACCAGCCCTACCTCCTGGCTTCCGCTGTCGCTGATGAGTCAGAGAGCTCACCAAGACTGTTGGCTCAAACCAACCTCTTTGTTCATCTCACTCTGAACAAAACAGCAGGGCAAGAACCCAACCCCGTGCCCTGGTACCCACAAAGGGGGGACTCATGTAGAGACACGGCACCAAAGCCCGGCTGGGCACCACCTGAAGACGTGTTCCTGTAAGGCACACGATGGCGACCCTCAAGGCAGGGCTCGAACTGCTTAAAGCCTGGATGTGAATCTGTGGGCCGCTGGGATTCCCGACAGAGGCTGCGGTCCTGGCCCCTCCCCCTGGTGTCAGCATTGCACTGACGGTTAGTTCACTCCCCTGCACCTCTGTTTCCTCACCTCTAAAATGGGCCCAATAGTTATACAGGCATCATGGGACTAGTGAGAAGGCTGAACCAGACTGCATATGTAAAGCCCTTAGCACACTGCCTGTTCGGGGGCACTCAACGGATGGTAGCTTTTATTACTGTTGGCAGGACTGCTCTAACCCTGCAGTGGGTAGGTCACAGACATGCCGAGGCCACTGGCAGGCCCGCTAACAATGGGAGCCCGATGTGTCCTCGTTGGTTACCATTAGGAGGCTGGCAACGCCTGAGGGATTCTGACGGAGGGAAAATCGATTGGGGTTCATGCACGGGAGAAATAACTGCATTTGTCAGGGGCGGGTTGTTGCACAGGAGAAATATGAAGGACTCCTTGTAGCTCATCCTCTTTCCTCCTTGAGAACATCTAGCCTTATTAAACATATAATGAGGAGCATGGTTGCCACCTTCATCATGGCCAGTTGGGAAGCGGAAGATGCCAAGGCAAAGGAGAGAAGAAAGGAAGCCATCTGTCTGCTGGGGCCGATGCTTCAGGACGTCTCTGAGGAGCTGCATGGAGAGAAACCCAAGTGTGTGCTAAGTAGCAAGAGTGGTCCAGCCAGGAATCAGGTGCAGGGACCCCAGGTGGGTCCTGGGCATCTGGGAGCCTTTCATAGTCCTGGATCATCTTTTTGGTACCAGAACCTCGCCTCTTGCTTCCCGAATTCCACATGTCCCAGCCTATGGCTCTCAACTCCTAGCCACACTGATGTTTCCAGCCCACATTGGCCGGTCCCATCCAGGGGTCTGAACCTGTTTCTTCATTCAGTCCACAGATCTATGGGGATGCCTGCCAGATGCTGGGAAAGACACTGAGATGAAATTGATGTAGACCCTCAGGGGCATGTCCTCTAGTCAATGAGATGTGGCAGGTGCACAAATAGACCCAAATCATGTCAACCCATCATGTCACTCTTCAGCTGAAAAATCTTCCAGGGCTCCCTATTACCTACACGATGGCATCCAAGTGCTTGAGCATAGCCTCTGACACCTCTCATGATCAGCCATAATGGACCCACTCCATCTCAACTCTGGCCCCACACCTCTTCCTCTCCACAACTCATCCTCCTCTGCTCCGGTCTTGCCGAACGCCAGCCTGGTGCTGCCTTGGTGTCTTTGTCCACGCTGTACTCATCTCCCTTTGACAAACTTCTACCCCTCCATCCATACCCTATTCAGGTGTCCTCTCCTCCACTGTTCTTCTCACGCAACCCCCAAAACTCCCGGTCTCTTTTACTTCCAGTTTCCAGAACACTGGATGCCGTACTTACCATACCTCTTCATATATTTCTATATGTTCCTCTTCCCCACAGAGCTGTGAGCTCTTTGAAGACAAGGTCCACGTCCTACTAATATCTTAATAATCTAAAGTACCCAGCACAGAGTAGGAGTTCGATAAATGTCTAATAAAATACAGATAGACAATGAATATTAGGGAAAATGCTCAACCTCCCTCGTAGTGAGAAAAACGCAACTGGTAACAAAAATGAGATGCCATTTTCACCCACCGGAGATGCACAAATTGCAAAAGATTGACAACATTCGGTTCTGATGGAGCTGGAAGGGTGTGGGCCGGTGGGGGCAGGAACTGCTACAGTCTCTCGGAAAGAACGAGAGCTCCACATGCTAACAATTAGAATGTGTGTGCCTGTTGACTCCGCATCACTCCTGCAAATTTATCCTACAGAAATTAAAGCACCAGCATACAAACTGTGGTAGCTGTCCATTGCTGTGTAACAACTTGCCCCAAGACTTGGCAGCTTGAAACAACACACATGTATCATCTCAAAGTTTCTGTGGGTCAGGAATCTTGGCTGGGTCTCCGGCTCTGGATCTCTTGGAAGGCTGCAGTCAAGGAGTCCACCGGGGTTGAGGTCATCTGAAGGGTTGACTGTGGAAGGGTCTGTGTCCAAGCTCGCTTATGTGGTTGTTGGCATAATTCAGTTCATCCAGGGCTTCTGGACAGAGGTCCTCAGTACCTCGCTGGTGGGGGACCAGAGGCCACCCTCAGTTCTTTGTCAGGTGGCCCTGTCTATGAGAGCAAACCCATGAGAAGAGCCAGAGAGAAAATACCAAGAAGGCAGACAGCAGCATCTGTTGTAACCTATCACAGAAGTGAATCCTATTAACTGTATCCTCCTCATGAGAAGGAAGTCACTAGGTCCGGCTCACATTCAAGGGGGAGAGAAGACATAAAGGCATAAAGAGAGGAGGTGAAGGCCGTGGGGAACCACGTCAGAAGCTGCATGTGCATGCGTGTGGATGTGTGTGCGTGCATGTGCGCGTGCAAGCATGAATCATGAAGAAAGCCGTGCAAAAAACACTCCAAACCCTTAACAGGGGTTACTGGAGACAGAAGCAGGTTTGGAGAGGTAGGAAAAGCGGGAGAGGCAGATTCTTGGTTTTTTAAAACAAATCCTTGTTTTGTTTGACTTTGAAAATAAGCAGGCATTTCTTTTCTAACTTAAAAATTAAATAAATAATAATATGAAGTAACCAACGCCAACAGTTGTCCTGGAGTGGAAAGAGGGAAAATTCACTGTAGCGTGGAGAGAGGTGGGGAGAATCAGGGAAGGCCTCACGGAGGAGACAGTGTTTGAAGTGAGCTTTGACAGATGAGCTGGGTTGGGTCGTACAGAAATGGCAGGAATGACCTGGGGAGAGAAGAGTACGACAGAAGGCGCGTTAACTGTCCCAGGGCCAAAAAGGGGTTGAGGCGACACGGAGAGAGCACAGGCACACAGCTGAGGCCCCCAGGCCAAGCTGGCGCATGCCCACCCGGCTTTCCTCATCTCTGAGTCCAAGGAGCTGCAGAAAGTTCTGTAGAGACTTTAGCTGCGACTGAACCCCTGCGTCTCTGCAGAAGGTTCTAGACCTCTACACCTGCTCGTGCTGCTTCCAAACTCAAGCCACAGCACCGGTCCCATTCTGAGAGGCTCCCTTATGAGTCTGAACCCGTCTGATTGGGTCTCCCCAGGGGGACACAGCAAGGGAAGGAGAAATGGCAATATTATCTTTCTGTCTCCCTGGCTCCACGTGAGGGGCCTCCATTCATCTGAGAGACAGAGTCCATGCCGGGGTTGTTGTGTAGAGCAAATCCCTTTGTATCTCCCTGGCCGTTAACTTCATTCAATTCACCAACCCACCTTTAGAGAGAACCACAGGGCTGGGGCCGGCCCTAGTTCAGCTCTCCCTTCGACGAGAGGGAAATTAGGACTCCAAGGCTGGACCCCAGAGAAGGGTTTTGGTTAGTGCGTAAATGTAAGCAAAAAGAAAATTCGTCCTTCAAAGACTCTCCCTGATCACCTGCTTTGGGACAGGCCACATGCCGGGCCCCGGGGGGGGGGGGGAGAAGCTGAGACCCAGCTCCCAGCCCTAGTGCATCCTTGGCCATATGAGGGTTCAGAGACGTGGATCAAACCATTCCAGAGCAAAAGGGAGGTGGGGAATCCAAGATGGTTTCACAAAGGGGAGGAGCTGCACGGACTGGGTTTTGAAGAGTGAGCAGGAGTTCGGTGAAAAGAGGACAGGGACTTCAAGCAGAGCAAACAGCACAGGCAAAGACATGGCATCTGTTTCTTTTCTTTTCTTTTTTTTTTTTTAACATTTATTCATTTTTGAAAGAGAGAGAGAGCGCGCGCACAAACGGGGGAGGGCTGGAGAGAGAGGAAGACACAGAATCCGAAGCAGGCTCCAGGCTCCTAGCTGTCAGCACAGAGACCGACGCGGGGCTCAAACCCACGGACCGTGAGATCATGACCGAGCTGAAGTCGGACGCCCAAACGACTGAGCCACCCAGGCGCCCCCAAAGACATGGCATCTGGACTAGCAGTTCAGTGTGGCTGGAACTTGAGGGGCGACAGGGGAGGGGAGAAGAAAGGATTGACAGAAGGTGGAAAAGGAAAGGTAGGAAGGGCCAGCCGGTGAGGAGCTTATAAGGCAAAGTGTGACACAGCTTCCTGACCATGACCCAGGGGCTTGTGGCTCATTAAAGATGATTGTAAGAAGCGTAACCTCTGAAGAGATATACAGGGGTGGGTGGAGAAGGGAAGACGAGCCAGGGAAGACACTTTCATTTACATCCTCCAGAGTTTTTTTCTTACAAGGCCGTATTACTATTATAACACATTGTTTAGTCTTTTAAACTTTCTCTCTTGGCTAGGATCACAAATAATTCACACTAGCTGCCATTTATCAAGGGTTTCTGCACGTTATCTTGCTCATCTTCACACTGGCTCTCTGACAAACATACTATCATCCCATTTCCCAGATGGGAAACTGAAGGAGAACAAGCCAGAATGAGCAAATGAACCAGAATTTGAACCTGGGTCTGCTGACCCCAAGCCTGCCCTCCTAACACTCGGTTCCGCAGCCCCCTGGGAGCACACACGGCAGGGAGGCGAGCGCATCACTTTCGCAGATGCCGTGGAGCCAGAGACAAAGCACATACCCGGGACAACAGAGCCACATTCAAACCACGTGGAGAGGCTGGTGCCCTGGGCACGGAGCCAGAGTGCCAGGATGGAATGTATCAGGTGCAGATGTGAGATCCTGGACTTGGGAGCAAAGCCTTGCCCGAGAACAGGCAGGAACCGGGTGTCCTGCCGGGGATTTGCACGGTCTGCCAAGATGCGCACACCCGGAGGCTAGGCCTGCATCCCACTGGAGGTCGGAGACCGTTGGCTGACTGGGGACGAGCGCCAGGCTGACTTCAGCCCACGCTTGTAGGGACTATCCGTCTCCCTCTCTCTTTTGTCCTCTCGCCATCCCTGATCGTGTCTCCTCTGGTGGCCCCGGTGAAGCTGGCGCCCAGCCCTGAAGCACCCCAACCCAGAGACAGACTGAGACAGGATTGGGGCTCTTGGGGAGGTGAAGGAGACCACTGAGTGACTTTAGGGAATTGCCCTAAGTAAGTGATTTTTATGGTTTTTTTTTTTCCTAATGTTCATTTTTGAGAGACGGAGGAGTGGGGGAGGGGCAGAGAGAGCGAGGGAGACACAGAATCTGAAGCAGGCTCCAGGCCCTGAACTGTCAGCACAGAGCCCCACACGGGGCTCGAACCCACGAACCACGAGATCATGACCTGAGCCCAAGTCGGACGCTCAACCGACTGAGCCACCCAAGCGCCCTGATCTTTAAGTTTTTTAAGCGGAAGACCCTTTTCCTGCATTGAATCTTATCTTATGTGAACTAGGTAAGGAAGGAGTGTCTCTGGTTGAAAGCAGGTGGGGGGAGGGGGGGGAGACTCCCTGCTGGTCTTCCCCCCTTCCCCCACTCAGGGTCCCTGAACAAGGTGTGAAACCCACTGAGCTTGAGCACTTGGAAAAGCCCCTGGCTCAGAAAATGCTCTGATCCTTTAAGCCCTGATGAATAATCATAGAACTAACACGTATTAAGCACTAACTATGCGCCAGCCACTAAGCTACAGGCTTCACACAAACCTTGTCATTTAATCCTCATCGGAAACCTCTGGAGCGGGTTCTATCACCAGGCAGAGACTGCCCGCTGCCCACCAAACTCTCCACCTTGCTCTAACGAAACGCGAAGCCAGAAGCACCGCCAGACTACATTTCCCAGCTTCCTTTGCAGCGAGGTGAGGCCATGTGACCAAGCTCTGCCCAATAGCACGTGCCGCTGCCAGCCAGGGCGGTGAAGGGAACGAGCGAAGCCCCCACGCTCCCCTCCACCTCCTGCGCCTGGCGGGGACCGGGGCCTCCAGAGCGGTTGTGGAAGCCTGGCGTTCAAGTGGCGGGTTGGGATCCCTGAATTTACCCTGCGTGGCAGCGCCCTCTGCCGACCCGGAGCCCACCCACCTGTACCACTACCTGAGAGAATCTTCCATTGGTTTTCAGCCACCGCAAGTGTAGATGTCCACAGCCCCATGGGCTGGCCTTCCAGATCCTCAGTGCTTGGAGGAGGAAGGCAGAAGAGATGAAATAACTTTGTGAGATCATCTAGCCAGCGGCAGAATCCGAAGCCCTTGAGTCGGCCCCGAAAGAGTCCCTGCCCTCAAACCATGACATCCCCCCCCCTACCCCCCATGTTACAAAATTAGTGATGCCAATACTCGGGGCCACCAAGACTCAGGAGAGTAGGTGAATGGATCAACAAAGCGCGGCACATCCGGACAATGGAGTGTTATTGGGTGACAAAGAGGAAGGAGCCATCAAGCCATGAAAAGCCATGGAGGAAACTTAAAAGCATATTCCCAAGTGAAAGAAGCCAATCTCCAAAGTCTACCTACTGGATGAGTCCAACCCTCTGACCTTCTGGAAAAGGGCAGAACCAAGGAGACGGTGGTTTCCGGGCATTCAGGGGGGCGGTGGGAGGGGTGAATAAGCAGAGTACAGAGATTTTGAGGGCGGCGAAACTACTTTGTACAATCCTATAATGGCGACATTTGTCAAAACTCAGACTGTACAACACAGAGACTGAATCCTAATGTAAACTAAGGACTTTCGTTAATAATAATGGCTCAGCTTTGGTTCATCAGCTGTAACAAATGTACGACGCTAATGCAAGATGTAAATAATAGAGAAAACTGGGGAGAGGGGTATATGGGAGATCGCTGCGCTTTCTGATCAATTCGCCTGTAAACCTAAAACTTCTCTAGAAATAAAGTCTATTAATTATGTATGAATTTAAATAAATATATACGGCTTCAAGAAAAACTCATGTATGAAAAAAATTAATAATAATATTTTGCCACACGCAATACACTCTGATTCGCACCCAGTGAATCTTCCCAGCAAACGATGATGTAGGTATTGTCATTATCCCGTTTTTCAGATGAAGAAACCGAGGCTCAGAGAGGCCAAGAAATTTGCCAAGCCAGGACAAAACACCCATTTCTTTGACTTCTCATCAGCCTCCCTCCCTAAGACCTGCCCCCTCCACCTTCCACGGACATGTGCCATCATCAAACCAGGGCACCAGTTCCCCAGCAATAAGAGCCTGAAGGTGACAGTGTGCCAGGCCCTTTGTATGTAAGCCATGTGGATAACGGCTCACAACAGCCCTGTGAGGGAGGCTCCAAGGTCACTCCGCAAACTAGACCCCAGACTCCCTGGGCGGTGCTCGTTCATCTGCAGAGCACTCACTCGGAATAGATCAGCCCCTGCGCCCCAGTGCCCCTGCACCACTCAACACACACACACACACGCAGACACCCTTGCACTTTGTCAATGACTCTCAAACATACAGGCTTTGGCTATCCAGGGGACATGAGGCCCTTCAGCACGTACACAAGCCAGCATTTCTCACCAAGAACAGAGGGTCATTTGGGGACATTTTTTTTTCCTGGAGATTTGTCAAGACCTCCTTCAAAATGCATAACCACACCTGCACATTAGCTCAAGGCATCACTTTCCCTGCTCTCTGTAACCCCTGGAGGGGAACTGAAGGAATGTATCAAATTCTTAATTTAAGAAAAAAAAAAAAAATCCCTGCCGCCTGCATGCGGCGAAAGGGCCATTTCGTATGTTGGAGGCGTTAGGAGGAAAGTGCTGCCTGAAAAATACTGATCTGACTGCAGTTCCTGGGATGCTGGGCCTCCCCGTGAAAGAAATAGGGCGCGATCCAGTTTTGGTGTTTAAAGAACATAAACGCAGGCCGGGGACAGCATGATGTCTGACCGTCAGGGCTGTGGACTATCCATTACCTTATGACAGGGTGAGATGATTCGGAACCTACCGAGTTTTATTAAACATGCAGGCTCCATTCCACCATAAGTGGCGGGGACAGCACTGGGGCCTGGGGCGAGCCGCCCCAAAAGCTGTCAATGCCTCCAAAACTGAGAGGCACCCAGTCTACCATCCCCTTCCTCTGGAAGGGCCCACGAAGTCTCTGGGATCAGAGAGGCTCCACCATTTCCTGGCTGTGTGGTCCTGGGTATGTTACCTAACCTCCCTGAGCCTTTGTTTCTTCCTCTGAAGAAGTTTGACAAATAATGATAGGATCTGATGAGATTGTGCAGGCAAAACACATGATGATGATGTGAGAGCCAGCCTGGTTCTTACAGAGTATCTCATCCAATCCTCTCACTATGCAGATGGGAAAGCTGAGGCCCAGAGAAGGGAAGACTTGCCCAAGATCACACAGCAAGCTGGAAGACCTGGGACTAGGACCTATGTCCTTGTTTCTTAGACCAAAGCTTTCTCCGCTGTGCACACTGGTCACATTCTGAGACTATCTCAGGAATGTAAGGACTATGCCAACAGCCATGTGAGTTCTATAGCAGAAGTCAGCCCTGGGACAAGGAAAGGCGGGGGTATCCCCTTCCACCGGCCAACCTGGGGTTCCCATTCAGCTGCCCTAAGGGCTGGGGTCTGCCTCGGCCCCTCTGTGTAAGCAAGTGGTTGACAGAAAGCAAGGAGAGTGAAAGGGAACCCTTCTCCCTTATGCCAAATGTCTCCATTCCTGGAGAGGCCAGCAGGAGGAGATCTGGGTGGGTGATCGGCCCTGCAACCCAACCCCACCTTCTTAAACTCCATTCTGGAAGTCAGGCCTTTGCTGCTTAGGCTACCTGGTAGGTGCCTCTGGTTTCCAGGACTCGATCAGGCATTGAGTCTTTTTCAGGTGTTCTGCATAGACACTGGAAGGTCACGGCCACGAACCTACCAGAGGACCCCTGTCTGAAGGGGTGGCATTGTCTAAGGTCCCCCCAAACCGCTCCTTCCTGTCCCTTTCTGGGTCCCTCTGAGTGGGAAGACAGCTCTATTACCCTCCTATCTTGGGAGCACAGACGCGTCAAGGCCCCGGCCCTGTGAGTAGATGGGGATGGGCTCCAGGCACGTGCCCTGAATGGGTTTGGTAGGGTTTGGAGACCCTAAACAGCCCGTGCTCCTTTCTTAAGGTATCCATCATTATCAGTCTCCCATAGCCTCTACCAAGTAGAACCAGCCATGATCCACGTCACATGACCCCGTCACCACCCGGCCACAGCTAAGGCGTCAAAAAGGTAACACCTGACTCAAAGACAGCTCATCCATTGGCTGACCGGCCATCCCGTGAGCTGGCCACAACCAGAGGAATTTGAGCTAAGAGATTTGGAGTCAACGGCTACGGGGGTGGTGGGGAAAGTTAGTATGAAGAGAGGGCAGCTTAGAGTCATGTGACCTCAAAGCTGAAAGAAGGTGAATGTTTTCACAGGGGTGTCGGGGTCTTGGCCCTGATGAAGGTGAGGAGGAAGAATCCCAGAGCCACCTCTGCAGAGCGCCGAGACAGGAATGCAGGCCAGATGCTCAGATTAATAGAAGTCAACATTGATTAGGGTTCCCCTTTCCAGCAAGGTGGGAAGATTCCCGAAAGAGTCTAGAAAGCGACGCCAGAGGGAGAAGCACTAAGTCCACAGTGGTGTCCTCAAAGCAAGGAAGGCTAAAGGTATCCTTGAAGGAGGGTGGCATGAATCCCTAGGAAAGGAGATTCCCACCAGGCGTCCAGATATAAGAGGAGTAGGTCCCTGAGGTTGAGAATTGATGGAAACAAGAGACATTCTCTCGAACCCTGAACCAGAGTTCACCCTGTCCCCCAAATTCCAGAGTCAATATGGGCAAAGTGAGGAGCTATCCTGTGAGCCACTGATAAAGAATCTACTCGGGTAGCTTGGATAGCCTGGTTACTCCTTCCCTGGGCTTGGTAGGGCCCTGAGGGGCCTGGGGGATCAGCGGAGAAGGGAGGCCGTGACCTGTAGGGCCACAGAAGCGATACATATGAACCAAATAATTTGGTACAGACGCCTGCTCCCCCTCCCTCTACAAGGTGGCTTGGGGCAGGAGGTGGGGACGAGAGAAGAGGCGGACACAGGTGACAGGATCCGTGGAGGACATGGAGGGGAAGGACAGGGGTCTGCAGAGTTCACAAGCTTGGGGGACAGGCTGGACTTTGACACTTTCCTTGTTTCCGAACATTAGGTGCAAACCCTCTGTGAAAGGTCACCCTGGGAAGAAAAGAGGAAAAAACCCTTGTCTCTATTACTCCTTCTTCATGTGCCTCGCGTAAAAAACGCCTTAGCCTGAATCCAACCGTCCCCAGCACCAGTTCTCCCCAAGCAGATTGGCTGCAGCCTTCACCAGGCTACAACCACATGCCTCGTTTACACGAGTGGGCCCCAGGTATACCTGCGCCAAGCACCTGCTCAGAGGGGCACGGGAGGTTGCATTATTAGCGCTTAGTGGCCAGCGGGAGCAGATTAGGCGCCACTGAGCTGTAGGATTATCCCTGGATCTCACTGTCCATTCACCACTCTGGCTGCGTCCGTGGGAAAGCGATCTGGAGAGGCCCAGAGAAGTCGGGCGCGGTGAGGGCTGCTGTATACGCGGTCTGCCGAGCAGGGCCCGCCAGTGATCAGCAGCACGGAACAGACATGTCCGCGACCGCTCCCCGCAGGCACCGACGGTCTGTCTCGACACCGTGAGAGCATCCCCCACAGTGTGCTCGGAATCCCATTCCTGACCACCCCGTCCTCACCAGATTCAACCTCCTTCGGGCTTCGGGCCTTGGGTTCACGTGTGACTTGGCTCTAGGCTCTCTGACAAGCGCCCACCTAAGCCCAGAAAGGCCGACCTTCCCCCGTCCGGGAGGTTTTTTCCAAGATCTGTGCCGTTTCCACTTCCTAAGTCCACCCATCTTGGCTAGAAATAGACCCAAAGTAGCAGTTCAGTGCCCTCAAAGCAGAGGCAGGCAAGATGTCACGGAGGCTTCTCTGTCCAACCAAACAAGGTGGCCAGCGAGCATCCAGAGCTTTGCGGGTTCGGTCTCCACCTGGCCCACCTTTGGGCCCACTTGATGATTTGCACCATGACCCCTCCCTCATCTTCCCCAGGAGGCCATGGTCCGCCGGCTTTCCCCCCACCTGCTAATGACGGTAGCAGAAAGCCGTCACTTCTCAAAGGGCTGGGACCAGCCAGGCACCGTGTCAACTGTTTCACATAACTATCTCAGAGAATTTTCACAACTACCCTGAGGGTAGGTGTTTCCCCATTTTACAGGGGAGGAAACCGAGGCCCAGAGATTTACCACACAGCTAAAAAGCAGCAGAACGAAGGTTCTAACTCACACCCATTTATCTCCAAAGATAGGGCTCGTCACCCCGGTCTAGATGTCCTCCAATGCCCTGAAACCCCCACAGAAGGGGTCAGGCATTTCCACGCCTGGAGCCTCCATGGCCGCTTCCCGCCCCTTCAGACCTTTGCCTTAAGTCAAAGAAGATCCTTTCCCTGTCCCATCACTAAATCTTGGGGTCTACATTCGGTGCCAGTAGGTGCCCTACAAACATCTGAGAACAGAGGAACGAAGGCGTTGGAGAACCCTTGCGTTTATGTTGCAGGTTCACGCGTAGGTCTTGACCTCTCCATGGCCGACAGGACTGGGCCCAACTCCTTGTGTAGGTGCTTTTCCCCAAGGGGGCCTCAGCACCTTCTCTCCGGGCACCCTCACTCTGGTGTCATGTCAGCATTCTTCCATACATCTTTGGGTTTTCTTTCCTCAAGTGTTTGGTTCAACAAGCACCTACTGAGACCCCCACTGCACGCCAGGCTCTAGGGAATCCAAGATGAACCACAAACCACCTGCCCTCCTGAAGCTCACGGTCCAATGGCCAGGGAGGAAGACCTGGGCGTGGCAACAGAAACCCAGGCCGAACTATGACAGCACCTGTGAGGCTTGGAAATGCTGTGAGAGAGGCTGTCCGGCCAGGATCTGAGCCCTCATGTGGTCCTGAAATCAAACCTCTGCCTTTATCATAAGCCCCCCAATCAGGCACCCACCTGCCACTACATCCTTTCTCTCTTTAGTTCCAAGAAGGGGTGGACAGGTCACCAAGGCCCTTATGGCCTCTCATAAGCATCATGCCCAGGATGTCACAGGGGAGTTTGCAGGAAAAGCTCGGGAGGTTAGGAGATTCTGAGCTCAGCATGGAATACTCAAACAGCTGGAGCCCTAAGGTTGTATTAACAGAAGAATAGGCCCACTCATAGGAGGTGATAGTCCTTCTAGACCCCAGGTTGAAACGCAAATGCCCAGGTGCCAAACAGCGTGTGGAGCAAATGGGTGAGGGGGTGGGTGTAAGCGCTGGGAAGGAAGCACAGCCTGGCCTGGTCGGGACTGCAGCAGGCTGGAGAACACAAGTGCGCCCCAATAGGGGCAGCCTCCCTCAGGCCAGAGAGAGCTCCGTCCCGTGGGAATGCGGGCCCAGTATGGCCTGGTTGTATTCCTAAGTGTTCTTCTTATTCTCCAGTGCTTCAGTTATCTACTGCTGTGTAAAAAAGCAACCCCAAAGGGAGGAGGCATGGGGAGGACGTGCGTAAGGGGGACAGAGTCTCAGGCTGGGATGACGAAAGGGCTCTGGGGATGGATGGTGATGACAGTTGCATAGCCAAGTGAATGTACTTATGCCGAACTGTAGGCTTCAAAGTGGCCGAGAAGGGAAATTTTATGTTAGATAGATTTAGCACCTTCAAAAATGGTGAATTTTAGGGGCGCCTGGGTGGCTCAGTCAGTCCAGCATCCGACTTCGGCCCAGGTCATGATCTCGCGGTTTGGGAGTTCAAGCCCCGCGTCAGGCTCTGTGCTGACAAGGTTGGAGCCTGGAGCCTGCTTTGGATTCTGTGTCTCCTTCTCTCTGCCCCTCCCCCACTCACGCCTCTCTCTCCCTCTCTCAAAAGTAAATAAACATTAAAAACAAAAAAAAGACCCAAGGAAGGCAGTGAGGAGCCTTAGAAAGCCAGGCAGACCCAGGTTTGACCCCAGCACCTTGGCGTACCAGCTGTGTGAGTTGGGACGAGTTGCTCAAGCTCTCTGAACCTCAATCTCTCTGTCTTTAAAATACGAAACAAGCGGGGCGCCTGGGTGGCGCAGTCCGTTAAGCGTCCGACTTCAGCCAGGTCACGATCTCGCGGTCCGTGAGTTCAAGCCCCGCGTCGGGCTCTGGGCTGATGGCTCGGAGCCTGGAGCCTGTTTCCGATTCTGTGTCTCCCTCTCTCTCTGCCTCTCCCCTGTTCATGCTCTGTCTCTCTCTGTCCCCAAAATAAATAAAAACGTTGAAAAAAAAATTAAAAAAAAAAATACGAAACAAGAGCCCCAGCTTCATGGAGTTGTACCTGGCGCGGTGCCTGGTGCCAGAGTTGGCACTCATCACACTCAATTTCCCTTTCCCCCGATGCCAGTGAGTAGTTGTGACTAACACGGGCCAGGTGCATAATGGAAAGCACAAGAAATATCTGCTTACTTGTGCAATTTCGGAGAAGGCAGATTTGGGCTGAAATAAAGGAGAGCCAGCACCAAAACCATTCAATCCTGGCAGAGGCTCCTTTTGGGGTAGGGAGCTTCTCATTGAAAGAGGTGTGCAAGTCCACTGGGAAATGAGCTGGCCTGGGTGAGTCCTAAGAACTCCTCTAACTCCAATAAATTACAACTCTACGAAATGCTCAGTGGATTTATGGGGAAGCATTTTTCCCATCAATTTCAGGAATGTTACACATTTATTATAAAGTACCCACCTCCATTCACTGCTAATGGGATTATAAATTGACACAAACTTTCTGAAGGGCAATTTGACATAAGGCATCAGGACCCTTAAAAATATCTACACCATTTGACCCTGTGGGAATTTGTCCCAAGGAAATAATCTATAATGTGCTCAGAGATATAAGTACAAGAATGTGGTTTGTTATTTATAATAGCAAACAAAAAAAGTGGAAATAATTGAACTGTCCAACGAAAGAGGAATGATTAAATAAATTAGGGCACGCCAAAGATGGAAAACCGTGCTTCCATTAATCTTGAGGATTCTTCCCACAATTATCTGTTAGAAGCAAGAAAATCTCTTTAAATTCAAGTTCTTAGAAAGAGTCTCCTATTAAGTGCACTCTCTCTTAGTTACTCTGTTTTTAAACAACAAAGTACTATTTGGGGAAATCACATTAGCCCTCCCTGACCTCAATCAATGCTACTCTGGGATGTTTAAGGAGGTCACCTGCGAGAACTGGCAAAAAGGAGGCAGAAAATTTTAACAGGGATTTAGTAATTATTCTGAGGGTTATGACCTCACAACTGCAAGTCTTGGCTGTCATTGTAAACCAGCTTTTCCAGCTTTTAAAAGCAATACAGTAAGTAGTTATGTTGTAGAGATCACTAATACACACTCATGGGAAAAATCAAGACTATCCTAATGTTAAGTAAATAGGTATTTGTGGCTTGGAATACAATTTCCAGAGACAACACTGCACACAGATTTTAAAAGAGTTGCATCTCAATCTCAAACAAGTTCGACAAAAAAATGGAAATGATGGGCTCTGGACAGCTATGCCGGGTAATCCACAAAACAGCTCTGGAGATGATAAAAACACAGATGTCAAAGATACTAGGAGAGTCAGTATAAAATGCGAAAGTGGGGGGGGGAATGTAATCTTTCTAAATATAAGATATTTTGTGTTACATGGCTTTAAATATCCATATGTAACTACGTTTATAAATTAAGCATTATGAATCAGGATTTGATGATTTCTCTAAATATTTGTATATTCAAGTTGACCTCAAAACTTTTTGTTGACGCTTCCATTTGGGAAAACTAGGTGTTCTGTTCTTGGCTACCATATATTTAGGCTCATAAGACATATAGCCTTGAAAGAAAAGATCTGTGAAATAGTATTAAATAGAAAACATAGTTTCTAGGCTATAGTCTGATTCTAATTTTATTTAAACACACACAACTGTGGACTTTGGGAAAAAAGACTACAAAGAACTATACCAAAATGTTAACAATGGGGGCGCCTGGGTGGCTCAGTCGGTTAAGCATCTGACTTCAGCTCAGGTCATGATCTCGCAGTCGGTGAGTTCGAGCCCCGCGTCGGGCTCTGTGCTGACCGCTCAGAGCCTGGAGCCTGTTTCGGATTCTGTATCTCCCTCTCTCTCTGACCCTCCCTCATTCATGCTCTGTCTCTCTCTGCCTCAAAAATAAATAAACGTTAAAAAATTTTTTAAAAAATGTTAACAATGACGGTAACTGGGTAGTGCGATTATGAAGTATACATGGGTTTTTCAAGTTGTTTTTTTCTTTAAAATATACTAATTTTTAAAAACTTTGTGTAATGTTTATTTACTTTTGAAAGAGAAAGAGACAGAGCACAAGCAGGGGAGGTACAGAGAGAGAGGGAGACACAGAATCCGAAGCAGGCTCCAGGCTCTGAGCTGTCAGCACAGAGCCCGACGTGGGGCTCGAACTCACAAAACGAGATCATGACCTGAGCCGAAGTCGGATGCTCAACCGACTGAGCCACCCAGATGCCCCAAAATATACTAATATTTTAACCAAGGGAGATAATTTTTTTTAAGTTTATTTATTTATTTTGAGAGAAAGAGAAAGAGCAGTGTAGGAGCAGAGAGAGAGACAGGGAGAGAGGAGAGAGAGAATCCCAAGCAGGTTCCACACTGTCAACACAGAGCCCGCTGCGGGGCTCGAACCCATGAACTTCGAGATCATGACCTGAGCCGAGATCAAGAGTGAGTCAGACACTTGACCAACTGAGCCACCTGGGCGTGCCCCAAAGGGGATCATTTTTTAAGTCTTTTGTAAAAGTACCTCCTTTCTTAGATTCTCCCTTGGGGCCATTAGAATATCTTCTGTTCCTATCAGGAGGATTTTAATAGACACATATGCACTGACATAGGAAGATGTGCCTGACACAATGAGAGGGAGAAAAAAGCGGACTACTAAGCAAATATCAATAACTCATATGTGATATGATTCCCCCTCTGAAAGAAGGGGAGAGGAGTGTGGGGAGAGAGAGAAAGGGAGGAGTGTGGGGAGAGAGAGAAAGGGAGGGAGGGAAGTATAACAGACGTGTGTGTGTGTGTGTGTGCGTGTGTACACGTGATATACACAGCCATAGGGGTAGGTCCAGAAGGAAACCCACCAAACTGCCCAAAGCCAGGGTGAGAAATCCCATACTCTTCTGTATTGTTCATTTTTTTATTTGCACAGTGCCTGTTCATAATAGGATTGTAATCGGCTTTTTGCTGATTCCACTGGAATAGGGGGAATGCTGAAGGCGAGTCCCATCCATTTGCATGGCTTCACTACTCCACAAAAGAAAAAAAAAAATGAACCGGCATTTCCTAGACCCCCTAAGCCTGTAGGGCACAAAGGAGTTTACGATTACAGCAACAAGCTCCGTTTCTGTGGCCCCATCTGCTATGGCAGGACTTCTCCTCTCTAAGAGGACACAGAGACACAATTGAGCATGAAGAGCTGTTTGCTGAGTGTTTTCTAGGAGCCAGGCACTGCGCCAAGTGTTTTGCATGCATTAGCTTAGTTAACCCTTACCACAACCTTCTATCCATTTTACAGCTGAAGAAACTGAGGCACGAAGAGGGCGAGCTTATATCGCTGGTCAGTGACAGAGCTGAGATTTGACTCAGGCAGCCCAGGCACCCCTTGGGTGACTCACATGTACCCACAAATACACCTCTCAAGCCACAGCCCTGCCGTGGCAGCCAGGACCCACCGTGGAGGGCAGCAGTATAGAGGCCAGGGCCTCCAGCACCCTTTACCGCCACCGGGTTGGGGCTGCGTGGCCAGAAAGCTAGGAGACTGAACTGCTAGGATCGCACCTGGACCAGTCCCAGAATTTCCGGATCCTGCCCTGGCCCAGCCACCACCCTCCTCCTAAGAGGTCCTTAGGGAAAAGAGCCCACCAAGGAACCATGCGGGGCCAGCACCCTCTTCCTAGCGTGTCTCCAATCCCAGCTCCGATGCGAGCGTGCTGGGCTGGCCCGGGAGAAGTCCTTTTCCTAAACCAGGCTGAGCCACCCGCTTCCCCAGCCTAATCTCAGATCTCAGGACCCCGAGGCAAGACGGGCTCCAGTCCCACCCTATCCCTGCCACCAAGGGCCAGAGAAAAACAGCAGGGAGACAGGCAGTAAGAGAGAGTAAGAGACAGTAAGAGAGACAAAGCCGGCCCCAGGGTGAGCTGGCTACACCCGCACGAAACCTTATTAGGTCTGCACAGCTGAGGAAGGTGGGAGAGAGACCCAGGCAGAGAACTGGACCTTCTCCCATTCTGGAGAAGCCCTAACCAGTGCTCCATCCTGTCTCCTGCAGGAATGGAAAAGAGAAGAAGGAACACACTCACAAACCCTAGATGTGGCCTCCTGAGATCATTAACTTAGACAAGAAGCATCCTTCTTCCCTTGGGGGGGAGGGGCACCGTTTCTGGCCATCAGTGCTGACCCATCCTCGGGGAGGACTGTCACGGGCAGTCAGGGGAGAGGGGACCCCCACCCCGGTGCCTTAGGGCTCCATCACTGCTGCAGGTGGTGGCCCTGTCGCCGTCAGGTCATCAGTGAGACAGCCTGGACCTTCAACACAGCAAGGCTGCTCCGTGTTCTCTGAAGCCCCCATGCTGAGCCGAGCACAACTGCCCCCCACCCTTTTGTGCCACACGGCCTGACATAGATGGCTCATGCTGGACCCTAAAAACACCTCCTGGTTTCTACTTGCAGACCAGGACTCAGACAGGATTGCCATATGAGGACAGAATCGCCCTTTCCCTGACACAAAGCTAGTGGGCCCACTCCCGCCTCCCCAAGGACACTTTCCCACCTTGACGGTGTCTACAGACGGCCTCCGGTCAGTCCACACTCTCTCTACCGCAGTCCTTGCCTGATGGTGCCTGACCCCACGTTAGCATCCAATAGAAACAGCCCTGCCCACATCCGCAGCTCCCCCTCCCTCTGGTGACACGTTCTGAAAAGGTAACATCTTCCCCTCCCTCCCCGCCCAAACCTCCATCAGACAGAAGTCCCATCATTGGTCAGTTTGCCCCTGATTCGGCACAGAGCTGAAACAGACTTGTCTGTGAGCTTACAGAAGGTCAGAGGAAATATGCAGGACAGTGCCCTGCAGGGGCTGGGGCTTCTGGTCTGCGACCCCCTTTGGAAACAGAAGGACCTAAGAGCCTCTGGAAACCACTATCCATTTCTCCTCTCAGATTTTATCTCCTCCTCGGTCTTCCTTTTGATCTTGTTTTCAAGCCAGAGATGAGCATTTCCACGTTGACTCAGGCTTGATTATAACTGACTCTGAACCTTTCTAGTGATTAAAGTAGCCGCGAGGCGATGTTCTCCAGAGATCTGTACTGCAGGTTGAATAATTCAAGGATCCCTTCCAGAAGGCTTAGAAAACTGGGAGAAAAAAAAAAAAATCAGAAAGCAGGAAACTTTTTTTAAAAGAAAAGATTAATTTCCCCCATGCCGGCTACACAATAAGTACTCGATAAATGTTGGTTAATTTTGATTGACGTAAACACTCCAACAGAAATCCAATGGAGAACTGGCAGTAATGAGCCTGGAGCAGGATACTGGAAGCTTCCAGCAAGTGGGGCACTTCAGGCGACTGCCTCCCTTCCCACCATAGGATGATATGCTTGGGAGCTTCTGGTGCTTTCCAGACTAGGACAGAAGCTTGAAATGAGGACAGGAGGGGAGGGGGGAAGGGGGCATCTGTTGACCTGCTCAGCCTGATGGGCTAAGGTTGAGCCAGTGGAGGAGGGTTCAGCCCAGAACACGAAGGAGCTGTTTTCATGAAGGCTGACTGCGTGAGACTGTGGGTCCAGGCTGGGCTGCTTTCGTGCCCCTGTGGCCGGGTGTGACCTGGTGAGGAAGAGGGGAGGGGCTCTCTCTCCACCTCAGTTCTGGCTTCCTGTGGCAGAGTTAGGGAGACGGGACGCAATGGTAGAGCAGAACCAAGCCATGTGTAGCGGGTAGAATGCCTGGGAAGCGGTGTTCTCTCTGAAGGTGTTCAGCAGCAATGGAAGTGGCCAGTCACCGCCTTCACATGGCAGGCAGAGGGCCTCCCAAGGAAGGAGAGTTGAAGAGGCATGGGTATGAGAACCAGCTCCCGTGGGTGGCCTAACATAACCAGGGAAGGCTCCAAGGGGAAGAGGAGATCTCTCAAGAGGCAGAGAGAGTCTGCAGCTCTTACCATCAGGGACTAATGGTACCGTGGCTGTGTTCGCACCCACAGGCTGGGGCAGTCCAGGGGGTTCGGGTTTTGGGACTTCCCACGCAGGACAGGTCCAACATTTGGCATCAATACCTAGTGGAGATCCCTAACCTAAGAAGGCTCTCGAATTCCCCTACCTGACCCCTCATGGTACAGAAACTGAAGCCCAGAGAGCCTGGGTTGCCCCAAGTCACACAGCTAGTTAGGAGCTGGACAGGATCCCTCTTGCCCTCATTCCCGGTTCCCAGGATTGTGTGTGTGAGAGAGAGAGACAGGCCAGCAGACAGACAGACTAACTGGCTGAGATTCCGGCCAACTGACTGAGTCCACAGCAGCGCCTCACCCAGCGACTCCGGCCAGTGCACCGTCAGCACGTGGCCGAGCTGGAAGGCCAGCTGCCACCACTCCCTGAGCCGGCACAGTCAGCATCCACAGAGCCAATTCATCTACCTGTGGTTTAATGAGCATCAGATGCTGCAGCCAGGGACCTGAAGGCCCAGAAAATTCCAATTTCAAGCCCACTCTTTATAGTCAATTAGCTTCACAACCCCGCACCCTGGAGACCCCAGGGCCAGCGGAGCCACGGAGCCGGCAGCTGGGGCATCTCCCCAAACACCGAGCCCGGGCCCTTGCTGGACAGCGGTCTTGGTGTTCCAACATCAGAAATGCCTCCACTCCTGGGGAAAAGACTATTGGAAAACGGGGCCTAGGGCCGGTCTGGAACAAGAGGAGGCGTCTCAACAGCTCCGGGCAGAACAAATCCTCAAGGAACAGGCACACATTCTGCTCTCAGACCCTCCCTCCAAAGTCGCTTCAGATTGACCAACAAGCCTCCATGAACTCGGGAACAGCCCAGGGAGGTTCAAATAGGTTAGCTGTGCCACACCGTTTGGGTTCTCTGCCCGGCCCCCCATTTCCACCCACCTCCTTCTCCCTCCACCTGCTTGGAGCCACGAGCACTATGACTCCGCCCCTATGACCACTGGTGATTGGACAAGGAGTAGGCATCTGGTCTGACCTGGACCAATCAGAGCCCCTTCGCTGAAAAGTCGGGGACACTGGTGTTGGGGGTGGAGAGAGAGGAAGGAAGAGATAAGTCTCAGGTGCCTGGGGCTAGAAACTGTACCAGGGGCCTTTTCCACACACCCCGTGGGCCAGAGAAGCAAAGAAATCCCGGCCTCAGAGAAAGAAGCATGAAGCAGAAAGGAACAGAGGACATCCAAAATCGAGCCCCTGTAATGTCCCCTCCCTGGTCCACTGGGGCTCACAGACATATTTGCTCTGTTGTCTGCCTTCGTCACTACATCATGGCACGCAGCTTTGGAGTCAGACACACCGGGATGGAATCTGAATTCTGCCAACCAGTCGTCTATAACCTTGAGAAACCTCACTCCCTCTCTGAGCCTCTGTTGCCTCAACTATAAATCGGTAATAAAAACAACTTCCCGGCAGGGCTGTGGAAAGAATTTGAAATAATGGCTAAGGCATCAAGTGCAACATCTGTAGGCGCCTATAAAGTGCTTTGTAGGGCTACTAAGGTTTCTAGGCATACCTAGAAAATCCCTATCCACATATCAAGACCCAGTTTAAGGGTTAGCACATCCGTGAGGCCTCTCCCCCCCCCCCCCAATCCTGGACTCTGACAGAGCTCCTGCCTCTGACCTTGAAGCAACTTAAACATATGCTCCTTCTAAGTGTGTGTTATCTGACTGATGCCCAGGGCAAGGACTGGGTCTGATTTCTCCCTGCAACCCCCGGTACAGGCCTGGCATGCAGAGGAGATTTGTAGATACGTACTTAACTGAATCACATCAGATCACTGAAATCTAATTGAATTCTGTCACCTAGTATACTCACCCAGCTTTTAGAAGTTGGACTTCCTTCTTCCTCAATAACAATAATCGTAGCTAAACGCTATTGACCGCTTCCTGCCTTGCCAGGCGCGTTCTGGGTGTGCCTCTGGTGGTTATCTCATTTAACCCTTCCGGCCGCCCGTGAGGTAGGCACTGGAATTCGCCTTGTCTTCCAAATGGGGAAACTGAGGCTCAGAGACTTGTGTCAGATGTCCAAAGTCAAGCAGCCAGGAAGCAAGAGGAGCCAGATCCGAGTCCATGTGTTCTGTTTCCTCTTTTTGCCTCTTTTGCCTCTTTTTTTAGCTTTTTATTTTTAAATAATTTTCGGTTCATGGAAGCGTTGCAAACATGATGCAGAGAGTCCCCATATGCCCTCCACCCAGCCCCCGCTAGCGTTGACGTCTCCCGTAACTGTGGTATATGGATCAAAATCTAAAATTGGGTGCCAGGGTGCCTCAGTCGGTTAAGTGTCCGACTCTGGTTTTTGGCTCAGGTCACGATCTCATGGTTTGTGGGTTCAAGCCCCTCACTGGGCTCCGTGCTGACAGGATGGATGGAGCCTGCTTGGGATTCTCTCTCTCTCCTTCTCTCTCTGCTCTTCCCCTGCTCTCTCTCTCTCTCTCTCTCTCAAAATAAATAAATAAACTTTAAAAAAATAAAAATTAACCTCGGTACGACAGTATTAATGAAACCACAGACATCACTCGGATTCCCCCCGTTTTTCCACGAATGGACTTCTTCTGTCCCAGAATCCAGTCCAGCACCCCATGTCCCATTTACTCATGATATCTTTCCTTAGTCTTCTCCAGTCTGTGACGGTTTCTTGGTCTTTCCGTATGTTTCATGACCCTAGCGCTTTGGGAGAGTAACAGATACTTTATAAAACGTTCCCCACTTTGGACTTGTCTGGTGGGCCTTCGTGAACGGTCTGAGGTTACAGATTTGGGGGAGCATACCACATAGGTTCAGTGCCCGGCTCCTCGCACCATACAGGGGGCACATGATATCAACGTGACTCATTGCCGGTGATGTTAGCACGGATCACTTGGTTTCTCCTCTGCAGAGTCACTATTTTTGCACATTTGCCTTTAACCAGCACGCTCTGATGCCCCTCGGTCAACATCACTGGGGCCGGAGAAGAATAGTGCCTGGCCTGGCGGGATGCTCCCAGAGATGAGAGCCCAGAACAAAAGGATTCTGGGTCACCCAAGGGAGGGCCAAAGTGTCAGCTGCCCCGCCTGGCATCCAGAGCACCAGGAAGGGGCATTCTCCCCACGCTGGAATCACCAAGAAAGGCTTCCTAGGATCGCAGCACTTCGGAGGGATCTGTAAGGCAGTAGGGAAGGATGACCGTTCCAGGCAGGGAACCGGCACCAGCGCGGGCATCCTCGCAAGGAGAAGCCAGCGGGGACGGGATCTAAATAAGAAGGCAGTGACTAGACTAAAATCACAAAAAAAAGGTCACCATAGCCATCCTTCATCACCAGGCAGGATGACTCTGTAACCCTCCCCAGTCCCTTCAAAACGTCTCCACATTTATAGCCTAGAAACTCAGAGCAATGGTTTCCAGATGGGAAAAATCAAGCCAGTGGAACATCCCCTATCTCTCCCCGGCCCCCTCCTGCCTCTATGCTCCCACCGCACTTTGACACTCCCCCTGGCATTGATCACAGCCGCCTTTGCTTTTAGATGCAAGCAAGTGTGCTAGTCTGAGCACCAGCCTCCCCACTGGACTGCAGCAAGGTGGGGGGGGGCGGGGTGCCATACCAGCCTCCTCTGCCCCTCCCCCTCCAGGCACTGAGCCCCGAGCCCCTACACACAGTAGGGGCTTAGCAAATGCTTGCGGGAAGGCAGGAAGAGAGCAGACTCACTTCTGCAAGAAGCTTCGAGGAGACTATTCTGAAAACATCCTGCAACTCCCACCACCTTCCAAAGCTCAAAAAATCATTTTAAAAACTGACGACTGTGAAATTTCAATTATATTCACAAGGAAAGCTAGAGTGAACCGCAAGCAGCACAGAATAGTGGCTTTGCGTTTGAGAGGCCACAAAGGGCCTGAGAGAAGGGCCAGCCTTGAAGCCAGACCTATCAGTTTCCAGAACCCAGCCGTACATGAGCAGTCCTGAATTTATAGCCTTTGAAGGAGGGGGACAGCTCCAGGGAAATTAGAAGTCTATAAGGATGGGTAGGTAGCCGGCATGAACCAGCTACCAAAAACAAGTTAGTGCTCGAGGCTGCATTAATAGGTGTATAACATCCACACCAAAGGAGGTGATAGACATGTTCTGCTCTGTGCTGGTTAAACCACCATCAGAGAATTGGGCTCAGGAAGACAAATTGGATTTTGTGCAGAGGTTGTTCTTCAGAATACAGACAGGTCTGGATTTAGCCAGATGGAAAGAAATGTTCCAGATAAAAGAAAAATATGCATGAACAATCTGAGACGAGGCTGACTGCTTCTGAGGACCTTCAAGAAAGGCCAGCATGGCTTAAAGAGAGAAGGCAAGCTGTGACCAGACTTCAGACTGGAGAAGTGGGTGGCGGCCAAGCCCTGCAGGGTCACATGGGTCGAACACAATTTGGATTTGATCCCAAGAACAATGAGAAGCCCTAGTCTGTCTTTGCATGCTGGCCAGAGACCCAGAGCAGGCTAAGTCCCACACCCTACTCCTCCCCCCACCCCCCCCCGCCACACACACCATGGAGGAACTGATCATCTACGTCCAGTAGGGACACTACACTGGAAGAGCTTCAGAGGAGCAGGTGGTGGGGATCCCTGGAGCGTTGCTCATGAGAACATGGCCCCCTGGAGAATGTAGCCCCTGCCTTCACGTTTGGACCTGGCCTTCAGGGATCTCAGAGAACCAGCAGCTGGGAGAAAAGGCTTTCTGCAGCAGAATTGCATGAGGTCAATCTGACTTTTTTTTTTTTGCCTCTCCCTGCAGAAAACTGGGCACCAGAGCTGATCTCTCTCCTGTGCTACTTCCCTTAAAGTCAAAAGAAGTCACCACCTACTAATCCACTCTCCCTGCGGTACGCGCAGCCAAGCCTCCCAGGCCGGTGCACGGCGGGCACACCCCTGGGTCCCCAGAGATACCTTCGGAGGCATTTCACTGCAGCAAACACAGACTCTTAACCCCCACCCCTGGACGCAGCGCGTCCACACCACCCCCGCGGCCCCTTTCTGCGTAGTTCCCAGATGCCGCGACCAGAAGCTCCACCCTCAACGCCTCCTGAAATCAAGTGCAGCTGTCACTGTTGCCACTGCCCTCAGTAATCACCCCCCAGTCAAGGTCCAGGATGGGTGTGTTTGACTGGTCCCCAGCCTGTGTGCCCTGATGGCGAGGCAACCTGGTCTGCTGAGGCTGCCTGGTTCCAAGACTCGAAAGCTAGAGTTGGCAAACATGGGCAAGTGGTTCCGATGCAAGAAGGCCAACAAGAAGTGGCATATGCCCACTGCAGGTGGTTTCGTAGAACCCAGATTCCGACACCAACGTCTCTCCTTGGCGAGGCTTTCTTAGTTTTAAGCAGCAGCAAGCCCAAGACTGGGAGTGATGGGTGGGATTATAAAGCATCTGTGAGGCTCAGAGAACCCAAAAGGCAGGGGTTGCCCACACAGGCAAATCCCTTAGTCTCTGTGACCCCAGGACTCCGTGGGACCCAGGATCCCCAAACCTGCTGCTAGCAGCACAGGGAAGGTATTTGTGGGTCCCACGTGGCTGGACCCTCCATGATTAAACCCCACGTTCGCTCCCAGCGAAGGCAGAAGGTCAAAGCCAGAGGCACAACCTATGTGATGAGCCCAGTGGCCTCCCTTTCTGCAAGGCGGTCGGTCTTGGGGGAGCAGAAACCAAAAGCTGCACAGACTGTCTCAAAGCACAAACCAAGGCTAAGAGGGACCCCCTGTCCCCTGCCTGCCCCTAACAGGTCCCCGAAAAGTTTCTGCTTCTTTAGTCACAATCCCACAAGAAGACACAGGACGCGACCACGTCTGTGCCACCGTGAAACCGACTGCATCCTCTTCCCAGAATCCTCGGTGCCTGACCCCTTGGAGCCCAAGTCTCTGCACCCCTGCACCCGTCAAAGATGCAAAAACCATCCAGTGAGTCCAAGCCATCCTCCTTCTGGAAAACTCTGTCACCTTATAACACCCTTTCCTGAGATTCCCCAGCCCAGAGGACCCCACCTGACAGCAGCTGGATACAGATACCAATGTTCTGTGTCCATGCCGGCCTGGGATGGGGCAGGGTCTGCCAGCCAGCACCCCCTTTCTTTCCTTTCCCAAGACTCACCTAAGAGTAAGCAGAGGCTGGAAAGGAGAGCTACCCCAGGGATACGTGTTAAAATTAAACTATAGTGAGAGCAAGATGACTAACCACCCCCCCGCCCCGTGACTAATTTAGGACTCGTCACACTGGCCATCCCTTCCGGAAATTAGATGAAACCTTTAGGGAAGAGGAGTGATCTGTGTTGCATAATCACACACGTGGGACCCCACCCCCACCCCCAACTCCCACCCCCTCCCCTTTAGCCTAAGAGGAGAGAATAATAATAATAATAATTAAGCTGCTCTATTTATGGTTCTGAAAATCAGCAGTTCTGGGCCACACCTGCTAGGGTCGAGCTGAGCCATGGAAACACTCTGCGAGACGTCCCCAAGTCTGCCTAACAGTAGCGGGCAAGACGCAGGAGCCGCCAACATCCCCCCTTCGGGGAGAACACAAGGGCTATTTAGAACAGCTCGTTGATGGGGTCAAGGAGAGGAAGCTGGAGACTCTGAAGGGCATTTCACATCGTGAAACCCAGCCGGCGGCCCAGGCTCATCACTCAGCATAAGCCATACAGATTTATTTATATTTTGCACGAAAGAGGGAAATTACTTAGCCGTGGGGATCAATTCTTCAATCCAGTGTTTCTAACATGGCAATAAATTTATTTCATCATCTCCCTTTTTCTTTCTCTTCTCGAAGCTTAAAGAAATAAGCCACGCTCCGGAGGCCCCGGAACGGGGAACATGAGCGGGAGGAAGGCCCGCGAGAAACAAGGTGTCAGGCCAGGAAACCACTCACTGGGCCGCCCGGCTCTGTGGAGCGAGCTCTAGAGTTGGAGTCCCGAGACCAGGGTTCCAGACCCTGGTTCTGTCACTTCTCTGCAGTGGGAGTGACCCTGAGCAGGTCCCTGAACCCCCAAAGTGAGGAGAGCTATTCCAGGGCCCCACCAGGCAGGTATGAGAAGTAGATGAGACCAGATATATTCAGGCTTCCGTTCAGCTCCCAATACACCAACATGACTGACTGAGGATGAATTGTAACATTTGATGATGTGACCCGTCGTTCTCTCTACCCAAGCTGCACAGTCTGTGATGTCACAGAGACATCACAGCTTGAGTGAGGTTAACACCCAGGCCATGTCCCAAGGCCAGAGACTGCTTGGACGTCCCTCCCCGCATGGGGATAGGCTGAGTCTGGGATGTTTGTGACAGCTCTGGCTGAACGTGCCCCGGAGTCCAGCGAAGCCTCCAGCAGCTGGACAAGTGTGATAAATGGTCCCCCCTGGCACGCCACACCCCTCCACCGGAGATGGCCCGGGGCTGGTGTATGGACCATGTGAATGCAGCTGCTGGGTAACGCAAGGCCGTGATGGAGAACCATGAACGTGGGGATGAGGTCCAGGGAAGCGACAGGAAACCTTGGTGCTGGGAGATGCTTGCAGGCGGAGAGGGGAGAGGGGTCCAGATGGAGGAAACGGCCAGAGCAAGCGAAGCTGCAAGGATGCAGGAGGAAGCCCAGGAGCCGAGCGGGAAGGAGCAGAAAAAATCATCCTTCAAGGCCTGTGCCAAGTGTCTCCTCCTCCAGGAAGATCGTTCTGACCTGTGGTTGCGCTCCTGCTCCCAAAGGAGCCACTGACCATGCGTCTGTAAGACTCCTCCACAGGGGCTTTCAAGACCCCCAAATCTGGCCCCAGACCACCTTCATCCCCCTAGACTTTCCTTCCCCAAACGCAGCCCTTCCCCCACCTCCCAGGCCTTTGCTCCAGGCATTTCCTCTACTGCGAATGCTTCCCCTGCCTCCCTCCCACTCGTCAAACCTCTGAGTTCCCTACTAACCCAACTCAAATGCCTCTTTTCCAGGACACTATCCTACAGCCTTCTTCCTGAACGGCTGTCATCCTGCCATCCCCTAATCCTCAGAACGTTTTGTCCTTTCGGGGGGCCTCCTCCTGCACCTCGCCCTGTGCCACCGACGCTCATTCCAAACCAAAAACGTATTGAGGGAGGATAAGTAAACATGGCCCACGCACACAATGGAATACCACTCAGCAACAAGAAGGAACAAATTACGTGTACATGCAACAACACGGATGTCAAAGATAGTATGTTGAGGGGCGCCCGGGTGGCTCAGTCAGTTAAGCGTCCAACTCTTGATTTCGGCTCAGGTCATGATCTCACAGTTCGTGAGTTTGAGCCCTGCATCTGGCTCCATGCTGACAGTGCAGAGCCTGCATGAGATTATCTCTCTCTCTCTCTCTCTCTCTCTCTCTCTGCCCCTCCCCCACTCGTGCTTGTGTGCTCTCTCTCTCTCTCAAAAATAAATAACCATAAAAAAATTAAACTCAAAAACAGTACACTGGATGGGGCGCCTGGGTGGCTCAATCAGTTGAGCGACCAACTTCAGCTCAGATTATGATCTCACGGTTCGTGAGTTCGAGCCCCGCGTCGGGCTCTGTGCTGACAGCTCAGAGCCTGGAACCTGCTTTAGATTCTGTGTCTCCCTCACTCTCTGCCCCTCCCCCATTCATGTTCTGTCTCTCTCTGTCTCTCAAAAATGAATAAACATTAAAAAAAATAAGTTTAAAAAATAAAAACAAATTTAAAAAATAGTATGTTAAGTAAAAGAAACCAAACACAAGAGCACAGACTGTTGGAGTCCCTTTATGTAAAGTCCTAGAAGGGGCAAAATTAATCTATGGTGATAGAAATCAGAACAGTGGTTGCCTTTGGGAACGAGGGTAGGGCTAAACATGGGACTTTTCTAGGGTGATGAAAATGACCTGGTTCTGGGCTGTCCAACACAGTAGGCACTAGTCACATTTGGTACCTGAGCATCTGAAATATGGCTACACTGAAGTGAAATGTGCTGTAGGTACAGAATACACCCTGGTTTTCAAGAACTTAGGATGAGCAAAATAATGTAACATATCTCGTTAATGAATCTGTATATTGATTACATGGTGAAGTAATATTATGGATATATTGTGTTAAGTAAATATGTTACTATTTTTTATTTTTTAAATGCTTATTTTTGAGAGAGAGAGAGAGAAAGAGACAGAGTGCAAGCAGGGGAGGGGCAGAGAGAGAGAGGGAGACACAGAATCTGAAGCAGGCTCTAGCCTCCGAACTCTCAGCACAGAGCTCAATGAGGGGATCGAACTCACGGACGTCAAGATCGTGATCTGAGCTGAAGTTGGACATTTAACCAACTGAGCCACCCAGGTGCCCCAATATGTTATTAAAATTAATTTTACCCGTTCTTTTTATTTTTTTTAACAAGGCTACTAGAAAATTCTTAATTACCTATGTGGTTCACATTATATTTCTATAGGACAGCCCTGCTGTCAATCTTGATGTAGGTTACATGGGGGTACACATTTGTCAAATTAGAGTGCACCCATAAGATCTCTGCACTTCAATATATGTAAGCTATATCTCGATTATAAAACAATTTTAGTGAGCACCTACTATGTGTTCAGTGTTAATACTGCACTGTAGGAATAAAAAAAAACAGACCCACTCAGTCTAGTCAAAGTAACTGACTTTCATCAAATAATTGCTCTAAAGAATGATCTTATCTCGTTCCCAACCAGGCTTAGTACTGTTAAGGCAGGGACCGTATTGGGGCACTTTTGTCCCTAATGCTGCCTAGCACAGAGAGGGGTGCATGTCAGGGGCTCAATGTATTCCCATACACTGAGTTGAACTACTGAACTGGTTAATATTCATTTCCTGAAACAGGCAGGTAAATAGAGTCTACCTGGGGGGAATGTTGCTGCCTTTAAACCAGACCAGCTAACACGTCACTGCTTTGGTCGTTTTGCAAAATTTCCAGGGACAGAAGGATCCAGAGTCCATCACCATTCTTGGCCTGCTCTTTGGGATATAATCCTAGTATAAGACATCAAGCCTTCTGCCTAAATTCTCTGGACCTCTTGGGTAAATACTGTGAGGAGCAGGGTGATCAAAATTAATTTTTTAAAATAGATTTTCTTACCTCAACTGGAGTGTATATACAAGGACTGCTTTTCCCTCCAGAGATTTTGAAGGTAAAGTATGTTAGGAGACATCCCTACAGAATAGGGGGTTCCTACGAGGTAGATGCACTCACGTAAGTTTTTTAGGAAAGGTTTGTAAATAGGCACATACTGGTTTTCTTTCCAGATCCTCAGGCCTTAGTAGGAGAGTTACTTCTTGCCTGTGAGCTCAGAGAGCTCTTTCCACAATGCCTACTTCCACGCATCCCGGGACTAAAGGGGAACCACTCAAGTGGTCCCTGTTTGCTGATGAGCTTCCAAAGAAAGCCACCCCATGACCTGGTAGAAGTTACTCAGATGCGTGGATGCGTTAGAGACCACCGAAGTGAAAATCCAACTCATAGCAGCTGCAGGAAGTGTGTCTTTATTAATTCATCTTAGGGCTATTATTGACTTCTGCTCTGAGCCTACACAGGGTCCAGGGGTCCAGGAAATGCAGAGAAGGGTCAGGCCAGGTCCCTGACCTCAAGAATCCCACAATCTAGTGGTAGGAGTATAATGAGCACAGTTACTGCCAAGACACAGGCAAGAAGGGTCCAAAGAGACCAGTTGGGGGCAAATGGTTACCTTCCCTGTGCCAAGCACTGTGCTGGGCTCAGGGTCTATACATGTGGCTTCGAACAGTCTCCTCCTTCCTTCATATACCTCACCCTCCTGACAGCAGCCACGGAGATGGTTTAACATCATGAATCAGATCATACCACCCTTCTAGTTAAAAACTTTCTTTGGTTTTGTTTTATCAAAGCACAGGGACAGAAGCTGCGGGCAGAAAGAGGTAAAGACTTAAAGAGTTAAAAACTCCAATGACATTCAATTATACTTAAAACAAAGCTCCGTTTCTTGACATTATTGTATCGGTCAGCTCTTACTGTATAACAAACCACCAGCCACTCCAACAGCTACTGCCTGGCAAACCACCCAAAACGTGGTGGGCTCAAACGACAATAATGGGATATCACATGTCTGTAGGTCAGCTGGCTCAGACGACTTAGGCTGACTCTGTTCCACGTGTCTTTGAAGCAGAAGGACCACCTGGACGGTTTCTTCTCATGCAGGCGGCAGAGTGCAAGAAAGCAAGCAAAATACACAAACCCTCTCAAGGCCTAGGTTTGCAACTTCTGGACAACTATCACTGACCAAAGTAAACCGCATGGCCAAGCCCAAAGGCGAGGAGCTGGAAGGATACTCCACCCACAGTGACTCCGGGTCACTTTCTAGGGTGTGGATGCAAGGAGGGGTTAATACAAACTATGATGTGTCCTCTACCCTCATCCCAAGATTCACCTTGCACCTTGCCATTCGCTCAAACCACACTGGCCTTTTTCATTCCCTCAAACGTAGCAATCTCTTTCCTGCCCCAGGGACTTTGCACAGTTCTTCCTTCTGCCTGAGAGAGTCTTTTCCTCATTCTTTGTGGGATGGTTTTCTCTCATCCTTCTAATCTCCCTTAAATGTCACCTCCTTAAAGAAACCTTTCATAGCGGTGCCTGAGTGACTCAGTATGTTAAGCATCTGACTTTGGCTCAGATCATGATCTCACGGTTCATGGGTTCGAGTCCCACATCGGGCTCCATGCTGATGGTGTGGAACCTGCTTGGGATTCTCTCTTTCCCTCTCTCTACCCCTTCTTCTCTCCCAAAATGGACTAAACTTAAAAAAGAGAGAGAGAGAGAGACCTTTTATAACTCCCAACTAAAGTGGAGCCCACATTTACCATTTCTCATGGTGCCCTTCATCATACCTATCACAGTCTAAAGTTATCTTTGGCTTTTTCATTGTTCATTGTTCATGTCCCCACTAGACTGTAAGCTCCACAGGGAAGGACGGTGTGACAGCTTTGTTCCCCAAACTACATCCCCAACGCCTTGAACAGTGACTGGCACATAACGGGTGCTCAACTCACATTTGAGTGAATAAATGAAAGCATCAATGAGGTTGCATTTGAGCTGATCCTTGAAGGAGGGTTGGAATTCGAGAAGCAGATAAGAGAAAAGGTGTTCCAGACATAAGGAACAGCCCAAGCCAGTGGTTCTCAAAGTGTGGTCCATAGGCCAGCCACTATGGCATCACCTGGGAACTTGTTAGAAATGCCCAGTCTAGGGGCACCTAGGTGGCTCAGTCGGTTGAGCACCCAACTCTGGATTTTGGTTCAGGTCATGATCCCAGGGTCGTGGGACTGAGTCTCGTGTTGGGGCTAAATTAGAGCCTGCTTAAGGTTCTCTCTCTCTCTTTCTCTCTCTCCCTCTGTCTCTGTCTCTCCTTCTACCCCTCTCCCCCACTCATGCTCTCTCTCAAGAGAGAGAGAGAGAGAGAGAGAGAGAAATGCCCATTTTGAGGCTCTGACACAGACCTATGAAACCAGGATCTCGAGAGGTGGGCCCCAGCCATCTGCATTTTAACAAGTCCTTTAAATGAGTCTGCTGCTGAAGTTCAAGAACCACTGGCCTCATCCAGGGGCCAGCACATTTTTTCTGGAGAGCACAAGACAGTGAATATTCTAGGCTCTGCCGGGCACACAGTCTCTGTTGCAACTACCCATCTCTGCTGCTGTCGCAGGAAAGCAGCCGCAGACAGAGTGTAAAGGAACGGGCCTGGCTGTGTTCCAGTAAAACATTACTTACAAAAGCGGGCAGATCTGGCTTGCGGGGCTGTAGTCTGCTGGCCCCTGGCCCAAGCAAAAGTATTCATTATGTCCCATCGTGCATTACTTAAGCTCACAAGTCACATCTCTAACCAAGGGCATTAAAACTTCAGAGCTAAACAAGTTTCTTTTATATAAAAATTCCATGTATTTAACAAATTACTGTCTTCGTGCACCGGGCAGTGAGTGTATGGCAATGAAGAGAACACGTCTGCAATCTTCCAGAAAGGGAACTCAAACGAGCCTCAAGCTAGCAAATTCCCACATGTTGTCCCTCTCCCTCACCGGGTGGTGGTATTCTCCCCGTTTGGCCACCAAGGAAACTGAGGATCGGGGCAGGCAAAGTGACTTTTCTCAGGCCACACAGCCAGGAGCCAGCAGAACCTGGATTCAGACCCTGTTCTGACCCAACTCCAAAGCCAGGGCTGTGTCTCCCGAGGGGAGGATCCCGCAGCCAGTCCAGAGCAACTGGGCCCGTTTTATTAAAGCCTAACCGGCAACCCCCATCCCCAGTCCTGCCACCAGCACCTGCTCCTTCTGCCTTCAGGAAAGTCACATGCCACTCGTCCCATCTGCCAACAGAGCCGCAAAATGCACGCGAATGAAATTGCCAAGATAAATCACAACTTTCCAGTGTGCCGTGTGCCTCTTCTCAAATGCAACCTGGGGCTCCTGCGGGAGGGGGAGTGTTGCCATTATTCAATAACATGCAAAGTAATTTTTTAGGAAGAATGCGCTTTTTGGGATGAACATTGATTGAATCCCATCTTCCTGACCAGAGAGTTAAATCAAGCCTTTCAGACAGGTGATTGAAACGATACTAGAAGTCAATTTGGTTTCACTCAAACTCGCCCTTGTGAGAAGTGAGCTGAGAGCTTCCCCGCTATCTCAAGAATCATCAAATTAAGAAGCTGGAGCTGACAGGGAGCCAGAAAGGCAGCTTCAGCCCCAGTCTCTGCCTGCAGCGGGTTCACAAGAGCCTGGGTCCCCGGGGAGCAGGAACCAGCGACTCCCACCTCTCAGGTCTTTCCTTCCAGCCAATCTAATGCCTTTTGCTGCCGGTTAGCTTTGCAGAAAATGCATGCATTTTCTGCAGTAACTGGGGCATGAAAGTGGCCGCGGCTTTGGGGAAGAGACTGGGCTGTGCAAACACCTTGCACAGCAAGGTGCCCGGACCCTGGGGAGGCTGCTTTTACAGGGAAAACACCAGGAGCTGTGGAAATGTCCCCTCTCGGCATCACTTCTGCACAGCAGCCACTAGTGTGCTCACTTCTCCTGTCCCTTCTGGCCCTTCTGAGACCTGGCCCCACAGAATCGTCCCCTGAGAAGGGTCTGGAGCCCCCACAAAGGGAGAAACAAAGAACATTCCAAAATGTTGGGGGCATTCCAAATTACCCCTTTCAGGCGGCGGGCTCGTGGGGACAGCCAACATTTCCCATCAGCCTCTTCTCAGAGCGATCATCTGTTTTCTCTCCATTAGTCCCTGCCTGACACTCCCTCGTGCTCTCCTCTCGCTTGGCCCCTCCCCAGGGCCACTGCTTCCTCTCCTCCAAAGACAATGTCAAAAGACTTTACAGATTAAACGAAAACCGTATCCAGAATGTGATCAGCTTGGCTCAGCCGGAAGCCTCCTGCCCCTCCTTCCACTGCCTTCCACAGATCCATGCCAAAGACACCTTCCCACCCAGGGTGGGGGACAAAGTGGGCAGAGCCTGAGCACTGGCCTGGCAGGCCCAGGGATGGCCTCCTCAGAAGGGAATGGCCACTCCTCTGAGAAGCTCCAAGACTGTCACTGTAGAGTAGCTGGGGTGAGTAAGGAACAACCAGCGCACAGGGTTAAAAGGCGCCCTGTCTGGACACGGTGGCCTCCTGGAGGACTGGCTTCTGCACACAACCCCCACTGCTTTGCCTGGGCTGTGACACAGCTGTGGCCGGGAGCCAGTGCCCACAGCTGATGGCGACAGACAGAAGCAGGGCCACTGTGCCTCCCCAAACTGAATTAACCAAAGGGGAGGCAAGCGTGGGGTCTGGCCGTCCCCCGGGGTGCAGAGAATGGGACTAACTTGGATGCACCTGCTGGCAGCTTCCTCTTGGCCTTCGAGCAGGAGGGGGGAGGAAATGGAAAACAAGTTTCTTGGAAAGGGCCTTGAGCCAGAGCTCAGACTAGACGATGAACCGAGGGATGATGCTGTCTCCTCAGGGCCCCAGACAAAGGGGTGCTGCCGCTGGCCTGGCCCCATGGGGACTGACAGCCCACGCAGGCTGAGAAGGCAAGATGACAGCTGACCCTCAGGTGGGAGCAAGAGCCTCCAGCTGTCAAAGAGCCAGGCCTCCAGCCCCACCCGTCAGCCACCTCACAGCTCCCCTGGGCCTCGGTCTCCTCATCAGTAAAGTGGGTGGGATGTGAGTGCCTCAATTGGTTAAGCAACTGGCTCTTGATTTGAGCTCAGGTCATGATCTCCCAGGTTGTGAGTTTGAGCCCCACATCGGGCTCTGCGCTGACGGCTCGGAGCCTGCTTGGGATTCTCTGTCTCTGTCTCTCTCTCAAAAATAAATAAACTTTTTAAAAAATGGGTGGGATGGGACCATTTCCAAGACACCTTTTCATATGTTCTCTGTGATTGCCTCACCTGTAGTCTCTGGTATCTTGACAGGACTCCTGCCTGGGCAGAATATTCTGGGGTTCTCGGAGGGCAAAGCGCACGTAAGCGTGCTGATGACCTAGGGAGTCCCCAGGAGGAAGATGGAGAGGAAGTCAGAGACACCAGGACCTGGTAGCAACAGTGAAGCCTGGCTGCTGGGGGAGAGAAGAGGAAAGTGGGGGTGTGGGGGGCGGGGGGGCGGGCACGGCCAAGTAGCCACATCCCCTTCCCACCCTCCTGTATGAACACCCATTCTCAACCCAGTCCTTCTGTGTTGTTCTGTCTTGCTACGTCCTGTTCTTTTCCCTCATGACACCCGTCCTGACCTGTTTTCATTTTATTTATTTAAAGGCCAAACACTGGGGTGCCTGGGTGGCTCAGTCGGTTAAGCATCTGACTTCGCCTCAGGTCATGATCTCATGGTTCATGGATTCAAGCCTCGCGTAGGGCTCTCTGCTGTCGGCACAGAGCCCACTTCGGATCCTCTGTCTCCCTCTCTCTCTGCCCCTCCCCTGCTCTCTCTCTCTCTCTCTCTCAAAAATAAACATTTAAAAAAAAGACCACTTTTGGGGCGCCTGGGTGGTTCAGTCAGTTGGGCGTCCGATTTCGGCTCAGGTCATGATCTCACCGCTCGTGAGTTCGAGCCCCACGTTGGCCTCTGTGCCGACAGCTCGGAGCCTGGAGCCTGCTTTGGATACTGTGTCTCCCTCTCTCTGCCCCTAACCCACTCGTGTTCTGTCTCTCTCTCAAAACTAAATAAACATTAAAAAAAAATTTTTTTAAGGCCACTTTTTATAGAGCGCTTATATGTGTCAGATGCTATTTTAAGTGCTTTACAAATAGTAACTCACTTAATCCTCATAACAGTCCTGTAAGTGCTATTATTAATCCCATCTTACAGATGGGGGAAACTGAGGCACAGAAGATCAAGGAACTTGCCCAAGATCAGCACAGCTAGTAAGCAGCAGAGCTAGGATTCGAACCCATGTGCTTCCTAAGGGGAGGGCTTAGTTCCATTTTATTCATTTGTTTTTATTATCCAGCACACAATAGGCCCTCAATAAATTCACCAAATCTACAAGTGAATGATAGGACCCAGGATGGCTGACGTGGGCTCAAACTGCCACCAGAGACCCACTAGGACCAGGCAGGAGCTGAATCCCACTTCTGTGAGGAGTTCTCTTTCTGTCTACCCATTCTGTGCCCTGAGCTGGGGTCTTCCGGGGCTCTGGGCTTTGACAAGACCTCAAGAGGGTCCTAGAGTCAGCCTTGAACCCTCACTGGCGTCTGTAGGGACAGGAGACGCTGCCTCCTGGTGGCTTCCCCTGCCCCCTCCACCTCTGTGGTTGGAGACTGCAATTAATTATGCCGTGTAATTAGATAAAGAATATTCATTTTTCATTAATGACAGTAAACTCTTGCTCTGTGGCTGAGTTCCTTATGTTTTAATTAAGCAGGGCTTCTGAAAGCCGCGTGGCTCCTTTGCGAGTGCTCCCTCTTATAATGAACAGTCACTTAGAATTTTAAGAAGTGAAGAAATCCTTCCCCAAGTTAATTACCTCAAAATTAGCTTAATCGCAGCTCATTTAAACTTATCTAAACAACAGCGCAAGGAGTTCCAGGAAACAGAGGTTCTGACTTTGCTCGTCAGAGTCACAAAAAGTCATAACAACATTAAAGTCCCCCTGCTGGGTAGCAGTGACCCCTTCTCCATTGGCGGAGGTTTGCTCACAGCCAGAACATTGCCAGCATCAAGAGGCTTGAACCAGGACTGGGGACATTTGGCCTCCCCCACCGCCAACAGCACATCTGTGGTTGCCTCGGTTCCTGGGGGGTGTGGGGTGCTGAGGACCCCTCCCCTGGCTGCTCTTAGAGGAAGAGAAAAGCACCAGGCCTAGTGCCCAGACCCCCACCCACACCTCCATATTCACTCTCCGGCCAGGTCCTACAGGGTAGTGGCCAGGTCTGGCTTCTCTCTACTGGGCACGTCCAGAGCAGAGTGTGTGTGCGGAGGAGGTGACCAGGCCCTGGAGAAGCACAGGCTCCGGGGGCCAGAAATTCCATCTGCAATTCTCTGCACACATGTCCCCCGCCCAGCACAACGCCTGCCACATCATGGGTGCTCGATATGCATTTACTGAGTGAATGAATGAATGAATGACCAGCCACATGGCCCTAGGAGCCATAACAAAACTGGCAATTTAGCTCCCTGCAAAAACAGAACCATCTTCCGGGAAAGCCAGGCTGGGCTGTCCCAGAAGAACATTTATGGAGGCCTCACTGTGCACCAGGCACTGGGCTAAGTCCTACACATCAAGTGTCTCAATCCTCACGACAGCCCTGTAGCGTAAGGACCATTATCATTCTCGTCACAGGTGGGAAAACTGGCACAAAAAAAGGTGACAGAATTTGCCCAAGGTCACATCGGTGACGAATGGAGGATGTAAACCCAGACAGTTGGGCTCCAAAGCCCCTCTAAGAAGGGGTGAGTTCCCCGGGGTTGGGGGTGTGCAAGCAGAGGCTGGAGACCACAGGTGTGAGGACACCCTAGAGGAGAGCCCCGGGTTGGAATGGAAAAGACGGGAGCCTCGGTGACTGCTGGCCCCTGTTGTGTTGTAGGTCGGAAGGGTTTGGGGCCTCAGGCGGTTCCACCCGCCCTGCGGACACCCTTTAACCCAATGCCCCTGATTTGAAGGGGTGAGGGTGGCCAGCCCTGCAGAAGCAGCACCGGCCGGGGGCGGGGCCTGGGCGGGGCCGGGGCGGGCCGGGGCGGGGCCTGGGCAGGCCAGCAGGAGGCTGCAGCTCCCCCTCCCGGTAGAGCAGCCCGGGACGTCTGAGTGAAGGAGGCTGGGAAATTATTTATCTACATCCTCTGTTCCACACAATTGGCTTTCCTTTGCCAACTCCCCGTTGGAGTGGGAATGCTCTAAAAGCCTGGAAGGGGCGTCAAGCCATCATAAAAGACTTCCAAAAATAAGAAGCCCCCTTCCTGCTGTAGAGATAAACAGCTCTGGCAGCCAGCGCTCCCTGTGCCGTCTGCCCAGTCCCAGGTCACCCTGATTCACCAAAGGACCCCGTAGCTCCTGGCAAGGGTCCAGAACTTTCCAGCCATTACCTGCCCCCTCCTCCACCTCCCCCTTCTCCAGGAGAGGTGGCACCACTGTAATTCCGGCTGTCACTGCCCTAATTACACCCCATAGCCCTCCCGCCAGCACCGTGCGCCCCAAACCGCCTGCATAATGGGCCTTTTTTTTTTTTAAAAGACACTCTCTCCTTTTCACAGCTGCCTTTTGAAGGCGAACAATCTCACACAATGTCGCTTAATGACAGCGCAGCTCCATGATTCCCAGCCCCCAGGCCCCCAGCCCTCTTTCTCTCTCTCTCTCTCTCTCTTTTTTAACTGATAATCATCGTAATTGTCATAATCACCCTGGAGTTAAGAGAAGGTACCTGGGACATTTCAGTCAATTACAAAGTGACCTAATAAAAGGTCGGGATGATCTATGTGGAAAGGAGGCTGCAGGGAGGAAGGCAGATACACAATCACACACGAGCGAGTGCAGGCGGGCGCGCGCACACACACCATACGATACACACGCCACACGCTAGGCCAGGAAGGCTGGCAACGCGGGAGTCAGATGGGTACAATTTCCCCTTGCTGCCTCCGAACAAAGAGCAAGGTCAGATCCTCTGGGAGAGGCCCAAAGACCCCACCCACCCCAAGACCCATAATCAGCCAAAAGCCCTCTTCCCTGGCCAAAACACAGCAAAGGAGCCTCAGAGAAGAGACCGAGAATGCAGGTATTAGGACCCTGAATTTGGGTCCCTGTGTAATCTTTCAAAGCTTCCCCATACTCACCTGGAAAATGAAATAGCAAGCCCACTCTCCATAAGGTTCTGTCTGGTAAGAACTAAACGTTCTGACTACTGTATCTAAAATAATCCCTCCCCAGGCTAATCTCTATACTAGTGTATTTATTTCCTTCACAGCATCTACAACAACCTGCAACTACGTAAATACGTATAATTGTTTCATGCACACCTCTGCCCCCACCAGCTCTCAGATCTTCAAGGACGGCTTTTATGTGCAAAGTTTAGAAGCACAAACTCCGAGGCTGAACTTGCTGAGTTCAAATCCTGGCTTCACCACCTACTAGCTGTGTGACCTGGTGTAAGTTACTCAACCTCTCTGTGTCTCACACGTTGACATGTGTAAAATGAGAATAAGAGTACTTACCTTCAGGGCTGTTGTGAAGTTAAATAATATATTAAGCATAAGGAGCTTAGAACAGTACTGGCTTATAGGATGCACTACATTGGTTGTAGCATTCCAACAATGTGCCTGACATTGTGTAGACACTCAATACATATTCGTTGAGGGGAGAATACAGGTACAGTCTTCAGTACTAAGAGTTAGTATGGGTCAGCACTCAATACATTTCAGCTGTTATTATCATCTTCATGACCTTTATTATTATTACCCTGACCCTATAGCTCCCCACTCGCTTAAGGATGGCTCTCTCCATTGCCCAGATGAGGAACTGAGGCCAGGGAAGGCTTTCCAGGAAAATCTGCCCCCCCCCTCCTCCTCCTGGACTGGGGCAGTCAGGACCCACTCCAGTCCTCCCGGCCTCGGCACCTCAGAGCAGCTGGTTCCGGAGGTGTTTAATAAACAAACACAACAGGGCTCTGCTCGAGCTGCCCCCAACCGCCAAAGCCTGGAGTCAAATCTGCTTCTGATGTGTTGGGGCCGCCTAGGAGCTGCTTCTGTGATGGCGAGGCTGAGCCATCTGCCACCCGCCCGGGGCTGTCAGGAGGGAGCCAGAGCCAGCGAGGAGTGGCCAAGCAGGGTGTGAAAGGGCTTTGCCCCTCTGTGCCAGGCCGGCTGTCTCTCCGGCAGAGGAGGGGTGGGAGGAAGGGTTCAGACCCCATGCGTCGGCCACCACCCACCTGTTGGACCCGGCTGGCCCCAGAGCTGGTCTCAGTGAAACAAGAGCTGTCAGCCCCACACAGAAAACAGAAGTCAACCCCAGAGCTCAGGCAAAGGGGATGGAGCCTTGTACCTGGATGGACAGGAACGTTCTAGATGGTTAGAGCAAGATGTGGAACCCATAGGCCCCCTCTAACCAAAAGTAATAACAGCTCAGCTCAAAGCAGAAAAGGTCAAGGTGGGATTAAATCTTCAGAAGCCCTAAAAAATGTAAAACTGTTGTTACCATTCCCCTCTCCCCCTACAAAATTCAAAATAAAATTTGATTTTTGGAAATGATACCAAATTGACAGGAATTACAAAGGCAGCATGCACGGTGGTTAGAGCCATGGGTACTGGAGCCACGCTGCCTGGGTTTAAAGCCTGACCTCAGGCAAGTTATCTGAGTTCTCTGTACCTCAGTTTCCTCATTTTTGAAATAGACGTGACAACCACTTCTTAGCGTGGTCTCCAGGATGAAGGGGATGAGACACTGACAACAAAACCTGTCACAGAGTGCCACCTTATTAAACATCATTACTATCATGCTTTTTTGAAATTAAAAGTATCTGCCTTCCTGGTTTTCAGACTATAAGATTCTGGGTAGGGTCCGTAGCACCTGAAGCTTTTTTTTATCCTTGGCGATGCCCCTGCTTGTGGCTGCCCTAAGCGTGTGCTCAGGTTTGCCCTAGAGTTACTACCCCCGGCAGCACCGTGATACTCGGAGGCCAGCAGCTGGCCTGGTGCCAGAACCAGGGCTACAAGGAGCTGGGGCATGGGGGGGCGGGGGGCGCATCAGCAGGTGTCCGGGGACCCAGCGTCAGTTTGCCTCCAGCGGGGGTCCATTTGCCAGAACAAAGCACCAACAGAGAGAATAGGACTCCGAGTGGCCCCAAGGTGCTAGGCTTCAATCCCTCCTGGCTCGGAGCAGGGTCGGCCCAGGCTAGCAGGGTGGGGCCAGCCACAGCTAAGGGAAACCGCAGGGCTGGAGCTGGAGAAAGAGCCTCTGTTCCCCCATCTTCCTCCTGGGTCCTCTTCAGAGCGGCAGATAAAACACAGGGGAAGTCGTTCTGTCTTGAAGTGCAGAGAAAATCAGATTTTTATAGTCACTCTTGGATTGGTATAGTAATTAAGCACTCAAAAGGAGAGATATCTGCTGAAAACAGCTTCTGGGTTGCCTGCCCCGGCGGCTCTTGTCTCTAAAAACTGCTCTTTGCCGCCCTGCCTCGGGGCTGCAGCTGGGGGCTCCCGGCAGCCACATGGGCTTCCAGCGACCATGCCCTCCACTCCTCCGGCCACAAGTTGGTAGGGGGGAGGGGGACTCCCGGGGGAGGGGGGGCGTCATCCTGCCAGGGCCATTCAGAGTCATTTTCCAAGAACTTGGATTTGGAGCTAAGGGACATTCAGCTCCTTCCGAGGCATTTGGCACTGATCTGTGTAACCCCCAGAGAGGCAAGAGTTGAGATCTCTGCCATATGGACCAGAGAAACAGAGGAAGGAAGCTGGTCTGCAGAGATGGAAAAAAACGCAAGACAGAAATGGGAGGATTTGCAGCGAGGAGCAAAGACAGAGGGAGATACTGGTGGAGGGTTCTCTGGCAGTTCTGGTCCTTTCCTGAGGACCAGCTACCTCTCTCCAAGAGACACTCAACATCCTTAGAGCAAAGCTCCCTTTATGAACGAGCTACTTTGAGTCGGTTTGTATTCCTTCAACCAAGACACTATTATGTTTGCTGCCGTCTCTGACACCATTAATCCTAAATTCCATCATTAATTTACTAACAATGTGTGCACCGCGTTTACATACATCCCATTTTCAGGAACAAAATGTGAAGAAGGGGAGGGGAAAGTATTTCTTATGCAATCCAAATTAATTCCTCTGCCCCATGCGGCCCTATCTTGCCTTGGTTCTACATTCAAAGCTACAGTCTGGCGGCCAAAGGCAATTAAAAAGGAATTCCAATCTTTACTTGAATCTCTCAAAACATTGTAAACGGGACCCAGTTCAAACCCTTCAGACTCTTAAAAACCCCTTTCCTCTTTTCTCCGCCTTTCCCCAGAGCCTCACCTCCTCCAAACCTTAAAATTCTTTCCCTCACACCCCCTGCTCTATAGCTCTCCTGACTCACCCCTTCTACCAGAAGTGTTTGAGGCTCTCCTTTGTCCCTTACCTCCATTTGCCATAACAAAAGACAGCGGTGAAGCAGCGGGAGTCCCTGTCCTGTCTCTCTACTTGGCCCCTCAGGGGAGGGTTCACAGAACCCCAAGAATGAGGCTGACAAGGTCAGAGGCCCTCAGAAGGCAGAAGAGGGGGAAGCAGGAGGTAGGGGGCCGGGAAGGGGGGGACAGAGTAGGCAGACTGAGGACACTAGCCAGTCTTGGCCCTGCCCCTTCAAGGACCCTGGAGACACAATTCAGTGTCCCAGGGACTGCTAACAAATCTTGACTTCACCCCTACCTGTGGCTTCCAAATCCAGAGTCCCCTACTGCCTCCACCCGACATCCCCAGGACCCCGGCCCCGTCCTGACCTCCAGTGTCCCAGGGGCCCCGCCCCTGCTCCTGTTTCCACAAAGTCAAGCACTTCCATCACTCCGGTCCTCCTTCATCCCTGCTGCCAGCTGGCCACTGGTCCAGAAGTTTCCTCCAGGCCATCTCTCCATCCACTCCCATAGTCTGTCCAGGCTGCCATCATCACACCTCTGGGGACCACAGCCTCACACCCTCTCCTCCCAGCTAGCACATCCCGCCATCTCCAGGGCAGCCACCCCCGCCAGCACGCACGCGCGTGCACACGCACGTGCACACGCAATGGAGACGGGTCCTCCTTCTTCCAGAAGCATCACTTCCACTTTTGTCTTCCAGAGTCTCCCCACTGCCTGGTATAATTTGCCATTTCCTCTCCTTGGCATTCAGGGCCTTCTCTCAGTCCAGCCTCCCCCTTCCTATTCCCTGACACAAGGCCTTCAGCTCAGCTCTCTTGTCACCTCTGGGAAGCCTCTGTTCAGCTGGCCCCCCGCCCTCTGTAAGACCACCCTCATCTGTATAAATCCAGCCTCCGCCTGAGCGGTCCCCAAGCCCACGTTGCCTTCTTTGGGCACATAAATGCGATTGAGGGACTTGCATTTTTTTCGTGGCACGTCACTCTGACTGTAAACTCTCCAGGGCAAGTGCCTGGTCTTTCCAGACTTAAAGAGCTACAAATCACCGCCATCATCATCATCACAGAAAAGTGTAGTACGTTCCTATTTTTGCAAAATCAAACAAACAAAACCTCACGTTTAGGTGCATATGTGTATGTAGGTGAGTAGATATGTGTGTGTGTGTGTGTGTGTGTGTGTGTGTGTGTGTGTGTGAGTGCATGTGTGCACACACACGTGTACAGAAAAAAGGAAGAGCACGGCAAACTTTTGACACTGACTGTCTCTGGAAGGTGGGATAGGAGACAGGGATGGAGAAACTTTCACTTTTTACTTTATATTTCCTTAGTGGTTAAGTGTATTACTGCAAGCACATACCACCTATAATTTTTCCTTAAAAAAAAAAAAAAGAATACAGGGAACCAGATTTGGGTCCCGACTCTGTCACTAACTCACTATTTGACCTTAGCCAAGTGCATCCCTGTCTCCTGGCTTCAGTTTCCCCTTGTCTAGGCAGGTTCGGTCCTGAACACACAAGTGCAAAGCAGGACTAGGCTGGTCCCCGGGGCCAGACCCTGGCACCCAGAGTCTATTCAGGGAGCGCCTAGCTGTTCCACTCAAGACCAAGGCGGAGGGGCGCCTGGGTGGCTCAGTTGGTTGGGCATCTGACTTCGGCTCCGGTCATGATCTCGCAGTTCATGGGTTTGAGCCCCACGTCGGACTCTGTGCTGACAGCTCAGAGCCTGGAGCCTGCTTCGAATTCTGTGACTCCCTCTCTCTCTGTCTGTCCCCTGCTTGTGTGATCTCTCTCTCAAAAATAAATAAACATTAAAAAAAATTTTTTTAAGTTAAAAAAAACCACAAAACCAAGGTGGAAGCCCCAACCACAACCATACCTTCCTTCTCTGAGGGCCCCCACCCCAGCACCAGGATGGATGGAACAAATCTACCCACACAGCTCAGGGAAGACAGGGAGGTCCTCTGTCTTGGGTCCCCATGGCATGTGGTCAGGCCTCATTAAGACCCATAACACAGTCAAAGAGAACCTAAGCCTTCAGAGAGCAGGAGATTTCTATGGAAAGAGAGGGGAAAGGATTCTGGAAGTACCCTCAGAGGTGACCTGGACCATCCATCCTTGAAAAGAAGGATGCCATGGGCCGGGGAGAGCGGAGACAGGCTGGAGTTGCACGGATTTACAGGGGAGGTGGGGGTCTCAAGGGGACCCTACACAGCCCCAGGGGCAGGACTCTACATAGCTCCTAGTGCCGGGCTGTGCCCGAGGCCCTGGGATAGAGGCGCCTGCCGTCATGGGGGGCACGGCCCTAAGCTGGACTGAACGGAGGCCGAGAGCACGAGGAAGGCAAAACCGAAGGTCAGGCGCCCCTTTCCGAGAGAAGAGTGTATAGCGGCAAAGCACCGTCAGAAAACCGGTCATTCGCTCCCCGTGCGCTCATGTATGTCGCTGCGTGTTTCCTCGATCAGCTCACATTGTCCAGGTCAGCTGCTATCTCAGCGCCCTCTGACCTCCTCTGTCCTACAGTCCCACAAGCACACAGTAGGTGCTCAGGGCAGATTTGGGGATGTAGCACAGTACAATAGTTTGGTCTCCAACCTTGGGAGTCAGACTTGCATGCAAATTTCACCCCTGCCACTCGCCCCTGGATGCACAATCTTGACAAGCTTTTTTTTTTGAGAGAGAGAGAGAGCGCGCAGAGGAGAGGAGAGAGGCAGAGGGAAAGGGAGAGAAAATCTCAAGCAGGCTCCATGCACAGCACGGAGCCTAACTCGGGGCTCAATCCCACGACCCTGGGATCATGACCTGAGCCAAAATCAAGAGTCAGATGCTCAGGGCACCTGGCTGGCTCAGTCAGTTAAGCGTCCGGCTCTTGGTTTCAGCTCAGATCATAATCTCATGGTTTGTGAGTTCGAGCCCCACATGTGGCTCCGTGCTGACAGTGCAGAGCCTGCCTAGGATTCTCTCTCTCTCTCTCTCTCTCTCTCTCTCTCTCTCTCTCTGCCCCTCCCCCACTCAGTTTCTCTCTCCAAAATAAACTTAAAAAAAAAAAAAGAATCAGACGCTCAACCGATTGACCCACTGAGGCACCCCCCACCCTTTGACAAGCATTTTTTGTTGTGTTTATCATGGTTTGGCAAACCCTTTTAGCCCTTTCCTCCATGTCTACATCCCACCACAGGGTCACCCTACTCCCTCTCCTGAGAGACCAACAAAAGGTCCCATGACCTTCCTTCTCCCATTGCATGAACAAGCCCTGTGAGGACCTCTGATCTCCCCATCCTGTGCCTTCTCCCTCCCTCTGACCCTACCAGGGTCACCACACATAGAGACGAGGAGAGGATCCAGTCCACACCCCATACCATCCCCTGGCACAGTGCTGCAATCTTCCGTCTTTTCCTAATCCTCTTTTCCTAATTTGCTCAAAGCCATCATAATGAGCTACAGAGGCCCCAGCGCAGGACACAGGACATCACCGGGTGACATCACCGAAGGTCAGGCGCCCCTTGAAGGTCAGGCGCACCTGAGATACAAAGACACCCACAACACATCCTCCCAGAAGAGTTCTGGCCTTTCAAGTTTGACTGACAACTCCTTATCTGGATACAAGGTGCCCGCCCCAGCCAGAGAAACCCCATGCAGTGGCACACCACCAGGGCCAGGCTGAGCTGCCCTGGTCCACACGAGTCACAAGGGAGAGCCGTCACGAGCACACAGAGGTGGGTCTCCGTGAACCCAAGCTCCCCAGCATCAAGCAACTCTTCGCTCCGACTGTCTGGCACAGGGCTGCCTCCCCGCTGAACTGCGGGCCTCTCCAGGGCAGGGAACGTGTGTCCTTCATCACCTGGTTCCCAGTACCCAGCACGAATCCAACTCAGCACCCTGTCAGTGTAGCCAGAAGTGTGGGTCCGGGAGCCAGCCTGTTGGGCTTCCAATACAGACTCTACCACCGCTTGCTGTGTGACCCTGGGCTTGTAACCTCGCCTCTCTGAAGTGTGGTTTCCTCCACTGTAAAACACAGCTAAGAACTGTGCTCATCTTTTTTTTTTTTTTTTTTGTAATTTTACACTTATTTATTTTTGAGAGACAGAGTGAGACAGAGCGTGAGCGGGCGAAGGGCAGAGAGAGAGCGAGACACAGAATTGGAGGCAGGCTCCAGGCTCTGAGCTGTCAGCACAGAGCCCAACACGGGGCTCGAACCCACGAACCGTGAGATCATGACCTGAGCCGAAGTCGGACACTTAACCGGCTGAAGCCACCCAGGCGCCGCTAACCATGCTCATCTTTTAGGATTGTTGCAGAGATTAAAAGAGATAATGGGTATCAAGTGCTTAACACAGGGCACAGTACATGGCAAGTACTCAATATAGGTTGGCTATGATTATTATTACTATTACTATCATTACAGCAGCCCACACTGACCTCTGAACTTCTGATTTCACCAAATCATGAGCTCTTGTATTGGGAGGGGCCTCATTTCAAATAAGAAGCCAAGGCTCAGAGAGGCTAAGAGCCTGAGCGAGATCACACAACTAGGAAGAGAGGCCGAGCTGAGTCTAGAAGGCAAACTTCCCACATCAACATTATTTCCACTGCAGACATCCTCTGAATCCTCTCTTATCAGCCCCCTCACTCTGGCTTTGGATCAGACGCCGTTCTGTGTTATTGTTTAACTTCTTCATGTGTGGGTGTACGGGAGAATGCGCTTGTGTTTCTGTGCGCATGTTTGCAGATGCCCACAGGTTTGCGCGTTGGTGGGGCTTCGTTGTGTTTTTCTGGGCACACCCAAGTGCGTACTCTGGCATTCGTGTGGGTGACCGTGTTTCCATGTGCGTTTGTGCTGGTGTGTAGGTGAGTGTGAGCGTGTGCGCGAGTACACGTGGAGAAGAGTGGGCGCAGGAAGCCTGTGCGAGCCTTTGCCATGTGCATAGTGTGTAACTGTTCGGGGATGAAGGAAAGATCATTGAAGTCAGGCCTGTGTCCTCCACTTCTTGGCGTCCTCCCTGTGCTGGGAGCACGGCGGGCCTCAATAAACAGGGGTGGAAGAGAAAGGGATGTGGACAGGATTTCCACGTCCTCAGCAATCTCTGCTACTGAGCTCAGCAATTATAGGAGGGGCGCTCCCCTGGGGCCCCATCCAGCTGGGCCATCCCGTGCCTTCCCTGAATCAGGCAGTAAGTGCAAAACAGCTGGCTGGAGCCGTCCCCAGGGGGCAAGATGAAGTGGGTGCCCAGGGACAGACCCCCAGCCTGAGGGTGCTTGCTTAAGCGGCAGTAAAGGAAACAAAAGATGAAATACATCAGCCATTGGCAGCTGTAAAAAGAGCAAAATCGCTCAGCGGAAAGCCTCGTGCTATCCATCATCCGGTCCTTCTCCACTTCAGCTGCCGAAGCAAGAGGGTTTTTTAATGCCCTCCAATTCATTTGCATTCGTACTGCCACTCTTTTATGGTATCAGGGGTTGCCAAGAAGATCTGAGCGGTTTCTTAAAGACGTTGATAAACCATTTCTGCCCGGGAATAAAAGTTTTGGGGGGGAAAGGGAAAAGAAAGTTTTCCGAAATAATGCATTCCGTCTGCAGAGTGACGGGTAAGTGATTCTGCAGATGTATTGGCCCCATAAAACTGAGCGAGGAGTTTGGCCCAAATGTGCTCTGTGCTGGTGAGATGAGCAGTTCATTCATTTTGTAGCTGAGTTGAGACCTAAAACTTTTCAGAGAGTCACTGAGAAGAGCTTCAAAGGCAGCCTGCACCTTGTGTGTGACCAGAGCTTTGTGACCTCTGAGACACATATACACTGTGTCAAAGTCTCTGAGCCTTACAGCTTCCTCCGGGAATCTCCAGTGGAGATTCCACTGGCTTCTAAGTGTAGCAGTAAAGGATTCTGCAGAGGGGCATCCTCCTTCCCTTCCATGGATCTGAGAGCCTAAGCAAGTAATCAGGTCTGTCCAACACAGTCCCATACCAATACAACACCATCCCTTACCCTCTTGCAACACTTGACTAAGCAATACCACATGACTAGGTTTGGCAGCCAAACTCTGGCCTCATGACCTTGAGCAAGCCCCTTTGCAGTCTGGGCTTCAATTTCTGCCGCAACCAAGTGAACATACTGGTCTAAATGTTCAGTCTGCTAAAGGAGTCAGTTATTATGATCCCCATGTTTTAGGCAACTGAGGCTCAGAGCAGGGCAGTTGCTTGTCTAAGACCACATATCTGGTAAAGGGAAGGGAAGGACTTAAATATGGGCTTCCTGATCTTTGGGGAATGGCTTTGTCTTCCCTCCCTTCCACATTTGGGACATGTGTTATACATCAGGCAGTTGTCCACTACCTCCCTGACTTCCCAGAATCTGGGAACAGGAGGGAGGGAGAGATGGACTAATCCCAGAGCCTCCTGGTCCTACTGAGAGGACTACAGCATTTTCCAGAAGACCTCCCACTCAAAAGGGCATGAAGTTTTCAATCCCAGGTGAGAACTTCCAGATCCCCTCTCAGTCTGAGCTTTATGCTCATTACAGATGTCCATACATGAAGACACAGTAGACAACTTCTGAATGTGCTGGTCTGACCAGCACTAGAAAGATCCCTCTGCCCCCAAAACAACTGTCCCGACCCTATCACCCTGTTGAACATTCCCACCATTAGTCACACCCGTGGGTCAAGGCACTGAAGGTACATTCAAAACTCAAGTGACATCTCACTGGAGGAACACAAGTCACAACTCTCTGCTTCTCCTTGGTCAGTTGCCCAAAAGGGCCGAAGGGGACACTTAAGAGACAAGGGTCTCTGAAGGATAGAGAGGTTTAGAGTACCTATGATGAACAGCTGGGTATTCAGTACTGCTGGGATGGGAGAGGCTGACATAGGAAGGAAGGCACCAAGACAAGGGGAGTCAGCATTCTAGCGGCAGGAAGAGCTCATAACAGTGCTCATTATTTACTGAGCTCTTACTATGTTCCTTCACTGACTTATTTTATTTCATTTGACCTTTACGACAACATGCTGGGAGGTAATTTCCAATCATCCTTCTCTTATAGAAAATAAAACTGAGACTCAGGTTGAGTAATATGCCCAAAGTCACACAGCTAGCAAGTTACAGTAGAGCCAGGAATCAAGTCCTATGATCCAGGTCTTGTGCTATACTTTGCCAGCTCAGTGAACAACCACGTCATAGGATCACAGGTTGTGGCAGATGTCGGCACCTGCTCACAACTCCTTACAGGCAAATAACCTGCTAGACACCCTTAGAGACCCGCCCTATGAACTCCTTCCCTTGAGCATTTCCAGAGTCTAATTCAGGAGCCTCCCCTTCCACCCACAAAGTCTCATATCCCTCCTGTATTCCAAGGCAACCTAGGAGTCAAACTGGACTCTTCCCTCTCACTCACCCCCACATCTCACTGCTCACCAGGTCCTATGTCTGTCATCTGTCTTCTGTAGGCACCCTCTTCCCTAGGCCTGTGAGCTCTGGCCCAGGACAGCTCATTGACCCCCATCCCCATTCTCCCCTCTTGCAGGCCCCAGGAACCTGCAGCTTCCCACCTGGGCAGTCACAGGCCCTGGATGGGGTCTTCCTCCACCCACCTTTCTGACTATGGATCACAGATCATACAAGCCTGCACGGCATCTTGAAGGGGGACCTGGGATCCCCCACATCCTAGTTTGTCCTCTTGGTCAAACAGCTTCCTTTCAAAGCCTCAGTTTCCCCATATGGAATCTCCCATCTGTCAGTTAAAGAGCCCAGAAGTGGATAAGACTGGCCATTACCTCTGAGGGGCTCAGAGTATAGCAGCAAGACAGATATATGATAAGATTATTAAAACGGTCTGATAAGCTTCTGGAAGGGAAGCATCTGAAAGAGAAAGAGCACGACGAAAGGAGCAATTAGGTAATTAATAATGACAGCTACTGTTTATTGATTTATCTATAATATGCTAGGCATTTTACTTGTATGAGTTCACCGGATCCTAACATTCAACTTTCCAATAAGACATAATTATCTTACTGTTTAGATAAGAAAGAATAGGTTTGGAGAAGAAAAATAATTCTCTCAAAGCTACAGCCAGAATGTCCTTGGGATTTCCAATACTCTTCTTCTTCTTCTTATACTCGTAATACAGACTCATCCACAACCTCCTTCCAATGGTGTCTGGGCCAGCCTGAGTTTCCCCATTTGCCCAGAGAACAGTTAACATGAGGTCATCTCTCTGTGGCCTCCATTTTCTCATCTGTAAAACAGGAATAATAATAAAACCCACCACAAAGGGTTGAACTAACGAGCTGACAGATGAAAAGCATTTAGAGCAGGGTCTCAATGTGCCCAGCACAGAGTCAGGGCTACCTGGTGACATCTTCTTCTTAGTAATGTTATGTTTACTGTTCTCTCCAAGGCCACCATCTTGCCTTGAGCCTCCAGATCACTGTGGGCTCACTAAGGAGCCCATCGTCCATGTTTATCAAACAATACAGAAGAGAGTCGCCTGCACTGACAGAGCTGGAGGTGAAAGTCTCCAGCCTCCTCCCACCTGCCTAGCTCTTCCCCAAACCACTGTGAGCAAACTTCTCCCACACCCCCATTTGCACCACCCCTGTGGGGCCCCCAGCCACCTCCCTTCCCCAGCTTCACAAACCAAAAGAAAGTGGGGAGGGAGGAGTCAGAGGGGCCCGGGAGAGGCAGGTAGAGAAAGGGAAAAGGCTGCTTTTCCCCAAGGGTCTAAATTTAGTGGTAAAAGGTATGCTTGCAGTTCATGATCAAAAACCCTTCTGCTTCCAGGAGCGCCAGTGTTGGCAGCTGTATCTATGACCAGCCAAGAGACTCATGTCAGAAACTGCCCATTCCTGGTGAATTTCAATGAGGTGCCCTTTCTGCAAGGAGGAGGGAAGCCATCATTTAAAAGACGGAGGCTGCTTTCACTTGGCAAGATAGGGTGATAGAGCAAGTGCTGCCTTGGGGCATACAAGGGGAAGGCTGGGGGTCTTTGCCCACTGTGGGTCACACGCAGTGCGTGTCAACAAGGTCCCTGCTCTGTGCCTTGTCTTGGGTTGGGTGCCAGCCCACGGGTGCATCTGACACCATCCCACAAGTAAACAAGCAATTACTAGACAGAGTGAAATGTACCAGGATAGAGGGATGCACATGAGCTCAGTGGGGAGGGGGCAATGGAATCATAAACCCAGCGTGGGACAGAGAGGACTTCACAGAGCAGATGGCATTTGAGGAGGGTCTTAAAAGAGTAGGAGTTCATCGGGCAGAGAAAAGGGCTGGGGTGGGCGTGGGGAAGCATTCCAAACAGAAGGAATAGCATGAACTAGGACGAGGATGTTTCACGAAAGCCCAGAGTATCAGGAAATGATGCCTTGTAGGAACTTGTTAGGGCACCAGGGAATGGTGAGGAGTGAAACTGGAAAAGAAGTTGGGGCCAGGCTGTAAATGCCATGGTTCAAAATGTGGACTTCTGGGTGCCTGGGTGGCTCAATTAGTTAAGCATCCAACTTCGGCTCAGGTCACAATCTCCTGGTTCATGAGCTCAAGCCCTGCATCAGGCTCTGTGCCGACAGCTCAGAGCCTGGAGCCTGCTTCAGATTCTGTGTCTCCCCCTCTGCCCCTCCCCCACTCATGCTCTCTCTCTGTCTCTCAAAAAATAAACATTAAAAAAAATTTTATGTGGATTTCCTCTTTTAAAGGAATGAAGGATTTTAAAAGGGAGATGATATGATGCAGTGAATGCTTGGAGAGGCATGAGGCATGGATTGCAGGAGATGTAAGAATGTGGACATTCTTGACATTTCTAGACTAGAGGTAATGAGGTACCCAGCCTAAGATTTCTGGCTTGAGGCTGGAGGAGAAAAAGAGGATGCGGAACAACTCAACATCAATCATCATCATCATCATCATCATCATCATCATCATCATCATCCCATTTAAAATGGGATTTAAAATGGGCAGAAGATCTGAATAGACATTTTTCCAAAGAAGACATATGGATGGCCAACAGACACATGAAAAGATGCCCAACATATAAGTCAAAACCACCATGAGGGGTACCTGGGTGATCTCAGGGTTCATGAGTTTGAGCCCCAGGCTGGGTTCTGTGCTGACAGCTCAGAGCCTGGAGCCTGCTTCAGATTCTGTGTCTCCCTCTCTCTCTGCCCCTCCCCCACTTGATCTCTCTCTCTCTCTCTCTCTCTCTCTCAAAAATAAATAAATAGGGGCACCTGGGTGGCTCAGTCAGTTGAGCATCCAACTTTGGCTCAGGTCATGATTTCACGGTTCATGGGTTCAAGCCCCGCGTTGGGCTCTGTGCTGACAGCTCACAGCCTGGAGCCTGCTTTGGATTCTGTGTCTCCCTCTCTCTCTGCTCCTCCCCTGCTTGTGCTCTGTCTCTCTGCCTCTCAAAACTAAATGTTTTTTAAAAAATTATAAATAAATAAATAAATAAATAAATAAACAAACAAACAAACATTTAAAAAGAAAAACAAGACAAAAGCCAAGTTCATAGATCCAGAGGACCGACTGGTGGTTGCTAGAGGCAGGGGTAGAGGGGTAGGAGAAGTGGGTGAAGGGGGTCAAAAAGTAAAAGACCTAGAAGTTTTTATTTGAAATCAGAAAAACCAATCAAAGGCTAGATTTTTACTGTGGGACATAAGTTGATAGTCAATCATTAATAAAACATATAAATTTTCACCCTTACTGATTTTTTTTTAATGCTGAAGACCTATTAGCTGAGGAATGAGCGAATTAATACAGGGGGAGACAGAAAGGGACTCTGGGTCAGCTGCAGGGTAGGTTGGCCAACCAGATGACAATGTCTGAGCATTCTCTAAGAGCAACAGGGACCTGGAACTCTAAGCCAGCTGGGATGCAGGGTCTGAGACCCTAGACTGGCAAGAGGTGGGCCTAAAACCAAAGTGCCCAGCCCCTATCTCCCTGCATCCAGGATGGCAAATCTATTTCATCCTACATGCCAACTCTGATGGATTGGTGGTATCTACCTAAATTGTTATTTGAAAAGATTATAAGACCATATCTGGGCCCAATGGGAACGAAAACTCTGATTGATTAGCAACATCTGTCATGGACACTGGGTTGGGAGAAGTCGTACATGTATCTCACACTTGTTTTCCCTGCACTACCTACGTGGATTCCCTGCAAAGAATTATTGAGAAGAGTCTTGGCGGCCTCACTCCATCAATGCAGTTAACCGAGAGCAGTGAGTGTGCATGGGGGTGCACAGTTAATAGTTGGAAGCCATGAGGCAGACCACCTGTACTCTTTGAACCTCCAGCTGGTGGAAACTAGGGGGGCACGAGGTGTCTCCATCTCTGGGGCTGGTCCCTTAGAGACCCCTCCTGGGAAGCGCGCCTGGGTGGCTCAGTCAGTTGAGCGTCCGACTTTGGCTCAGATGCTCAGCCTTTGGCTCAGGCTTGAGGTTTGTGAGTTCAAGCCCCAAATCAAGCTCATTGTTGTCAGTGCAGAGCCCGCTTCGGATCCTCTGTTCCCCTCCTCTCTGCCCCTCCCCACTCATGCTCTGTCTCAGAAATAAATAAAATAAAATATTAAAAGAACCCCCGCCCTGGGAAATCCATGGACTCCCCCAGACATTGACCAGCTGCTGGAATGCCTAAGCATTCAGAGGTCATGTCAAGAGGCAGTACAAGCCACCAAAACTAAGAAAGGGCATCTTGCAGGTTAGAAGTTCTCCGTGTGGGACCCATGGATGAGCTACAGGAGTATAAACCCCTTGAGATTCTGTGTAAGTCGTTCCAAGTATGTGAATTTTTCTCAAAGGAGGTCTTTAGTGTTTGTCAATCTCTCAAAAGAGCCATGGCCAAAAAAGGCTTCACTCACTGTTCAAGATGAAAGAGAGTAATGAGATACAAGTGAATTCTGCTGGGGTGCGGAAGACGAAGCATCCAGATCTCAGTAGGAAGTGAACTTCTGGGGGTATCATCTGTCTACTCAGCTAGTATAATCCACTTAGCTGTAAAAAGTATCTTCCAAATCTGGCATGCAAATGTGGGGCTACTTTTGAGTGTTGGGTAGTTGGCTGAGCTTAGAAATCCAGGGAGGAATTTTTTTCTCAAAAAATGTTGTTAGTTTTTGTCAATCTCTCAAAGAGATCCATGCTTCCCAAAAGGCTTCAACCATTGCTCAAGAATGAAGGAAATAAAGCTGTCTATAATCAAATAACCAGAGAAGGTTTGGGGGACCAGCAAAGGCAAAAAAAAAAAAAATCTTGCCTCCGTTGTCCTGGGAGCACAGTTAGAATTGGCCACACATGACATGATATCCACCTCTGGAAACTGTGGTTTTTTAGGAAGATGCTTTGGCCATTATGTTGGGAATTTGGTGGAAACTCCCGACGACTATTACGCTTAGGAAACTGCATCACCTGGGGGTCGAGGCTCTGGGTCAGGGCTGGCAAATGGGATGCAGAGACCTGGGTTGGCAGTCCTGGCTCATGACCTGTGACACATAGAGCTGAGTCCCTTTCCTCCAGAGCACTGATGTCCACTTGCACATACCCATGAATTGGTGTGTTAACGTGTCATCTATCTGTTCCCGAAGTCTGCCAGCTCTGGGAGAACAAGGATGGTGTCTACTTTTGCTCCCACCGTCACCTGGCAGAATGTTGGCCACATAGCAGATACATTCAATTAAGTATTTTGTTGATTGAAAAGGTGGATGGATGGATGGATGGGTGGATGGATGGATGGATGGATGGATGGGCGGGCAGGGTAAAATGGTCCATCTGAGTGGAAGAATCTTAAGGAAAAACGAAATCCAGTGTCTCAATCAGTTTGGCATTTGGGAGGCCATGCAGGATAGGAGCTCAGAGAACAGACTTGGAAGTAAGAACGCCTAGTTTGGGTCTCAGCTCTGCTGTTCACTTAGTGTATGACCTTGGGCAAAATACTTAACCTCTCTGTGCCTCAGTTTCCTCATCTGTAAAATACGGATGACAACAGGTCCTACCTCGTAGAGCCACTATAAAGATTAAATGAGTTAATACATCTAATATTAAGCACAGTACCTGACACATAATAAGCACTAGGTAGGGGGGCACCTGGATGGCTCAGTCGGTTAAGCCTCTGACTTCAGTTCAGACCACGACCTCAGGGTTTGTGAGTTTGAGCCCCACATCGGAGTCTCTGCTGTCAGCGTGGAGTCTGCCTTGGCTCTTCTGTCCACACCCCTCACTCTCTGCCCCTCCCCCTACCTCTCAAAAATAAATAAACATTAAAAAAAATAAGCACTAGGCAGTAACATTTTAAAAAGCTAAACAGATATGGAGAATTGAGGTATAAGGCAAAGGAATTCAGGGGATAACAAAGGCTTGAAAGCAAAAGTGGTCTACACTCCAGCACTCAGGCTACTGAACTCACGCCCCTGCAGCCCCCTCCCCAACTCCTGCAAGGACCGCACCGTGTGCACGGAGTCTGCCACAGTGACCCCCAGAGACAGCCCCTCAAGGCTCTTGAGAGAAGTTTACCCTTTGGCCTTTGGCACTGATTATGTACAAAAGGAAACTGGATCCGAATCATTGCCAAGCACCCTCTGTGGATTCTTCAGGTCTGGGACATTCACCTCCAGTCCTCCCGAGTTTGACGGTGAAAGGGAAGTGGCTGGATGAATGGGAGAGGAGGTCTGAGGGCCTCAGGACACCAGGCTTTATATGGACCGTCCCACAATCCGTTTCTCTTGGCGCAGGTCCCCCCCAAAACGTAACTAAGCACCCGATGCCTCCCTACCCGCCCTCGTAAATAACAATAACAGTAACAACTGCTCAGAATGCAGTCTGCCTCAGTCACCATCTCTGAACAGAGCAAGCAACACATCTTATGGAGGGAATAAGGACTCTGATCTACAGGGCACATTCAATGTAGGCACGTTCCCAGTAACTTCGACCCCAGGCCAAATTATGTTGAAATCCATTACAAATTAAAGACAGCAGGTCTCCTTGAAAATGTTCGTGTCAACTGCCATTTTGTTTCAAGGGGGCAGAGCGAAGACATCATCATCACAGTGGCAATCTTGATCCTTTTTGCTAGTCCCCAGATGTGCCAAAATAAATCCATTTCTTCTAAATTTATCAACGCGTTGACAGACCAAAAAAATGCCAAGCTGTCAGTTGAAACAGAGACCTCATTCCGGTTTTCAAAATAAATGCACCCAAAGAAGTCCTAGGGTGGAAATCGGGCTGGACTGCGGATCAAAAGACCCAGATTGCAGCTCTTGGTGTGGTCCTCACCGGCCACGGGGATTTGGGAAGCCACTTCAAGCCTCGGGGCCTCAGACATCTCCTCTGCGACGAGAGGGATTTGGACTAGAGGATACTATGCGGAGAGAAATTATAAAGTTTAATGCACCTTGCTTTGCCCACATGCAAATTCTCTGAGTCATGCTCTCCTGCCCTTCTTCCCTCCAAACGCTGATTGGTCCTTCTTCCTCCGCGATCTGTCATAAATAAGTGAACAGGGCAGGGCGGGGCAAGGGGAGGGGCTGCCTGCAGCCCTGGAGAGCTCATTAGTGGGAACAGCTTCTCGACTTCTGATCTTCAGCCCCGATTCACTCCAGCGGTCACAGGCAAAAGGAGAGGAAAACGAGGAGGTGGAGAGAAGTGTTGGGTACCGGGCATCGGGGACTCCTGAGGGGGTGGGCATCGTGACTGGCTGACAGGCAGAGTCCTTCTAACTCGGAGCGCACGGAGTGTCTGGCCAGGCTTGGGCACTAGACTAAGCATGTGCGGACCCCAGAGGACGACAAGGATCACCCACCAATAAACTGCAGCCTTGAAGGACGTGAACCCCTTCAGAAACCCGCCTCCCCCCGCAGACAGGTCAAAATCACAGGCATCCCTCTGAAAACAAGCCAGATTGCCGTTGGAGGCCTTCTCAGAGACCAAGCAAAGGAGGCGGTTTGCAAAGGCCCCTTTAACAAGCAGAGAGCTGTGGGGGAGGAAGTGAGTCCGGGGATAAAAGTCTGCAGAGGCTCCAACACCAGAATGCCTATGGAGCTGTCCACTGTTCTGGAGGCCTCTGCCTGAGGCGGTCAGCCAACACCGTGTCCTGTCTGACCTCAGCCAACGCCAGAGCCAGATGCCTGCCCAGCTCTGCTTCGTGCCTGCCCGTGACTCCCCCCGCCGGCCTGCCCCACTTCATGCCTGGGCTGACTCCTCTGCCCAGAACTTACGTTAGCTGCTGCCTGTACCTGCGGTCCGTGCACCCAGTCCTTTCACACCCTGGCAGCCTCGCTCTCCACTCAATTCCTGAAAACAGAGCTGTGAGTGCTAAATACGTCACAGGGAGAGGCACTGGGACTTGGCCCAGCACCCAGAAAACAAGGCTGCGAGATCAGAAGCAGGAGAACGCCCCCCCTCCCCCACAGTCCTCCCCGAGTGCCCCAAACTGATGGCAGAGCAAGGCTTTGCTGACGACAGAAACCTATTCTCCCACACATCAGCCGGCTACGCAGGCGCCTGGCCCAAGTGGAAATTCCCCAGCAGGCTCCCTGGGGCGCCACCCCACCCTGCTTGGCCCCACAAATACACTGCCTTTAGGAAGTTCAGAAACACTTTGTCACCAGCAGCTATCAGGTGGCGAAACGCAGCACAGAAGGGTCACAGTCAGGACGCGTGTCTACCCCTCCCCTTTCCTGTTCCCAGCACATGACCTGGAGCAAGTTGCCAAATTTCTCCAAACCTCCATTCTCCCATCAGGGTTGCCACAAGGCCGTGATGGGATCATGGCCATGAAAGTGTGGGAAATGACAGAATACGGTGCAAGGGGTGGTTCCTGTCGTTCCTACCCAAACCCTAGCTCAGCCTCCACATTACTCTGAGCCTGGTCGAGGAGGATTCTGGAAGCTGGCTGGGAAAGGAGAGCGCGTAAGTATTTCTACATGCAGGGGCTCTCACACAGGCTGTCTTACTTAATCCCCTTAAGGCAGATGGTACTGTCGCCTTTCTACAGATGAGGTTAAACTCATTGCCTAAGGTCATGTGGTGCAGGGGCCGCCAAGTCAGGATCTGAACCCAGTTCTGTGTGGCTCCAAAGCCTGTACATTTTAACCACCACTGGAACCGCATCCCTCTGGCCTAGTTACTACCGGCCCTTCCAACAGGACCAGATCTTGTTTCCAGAAACCCAGAAAAGCACCACCCCCCCCCCACCACCACCACCACCTCAAAGGAAGGCTGCTGATGTCACCTGCCTCTCATATCAGATCTCTAGTCTGAGCTTCTGTTCCGAGCCAGATCTCACTCCCAGTTTGCCAAACTGTCTGGAACTTGGCTTTGGACTAGGGCCCAGGAACCAGCCTCTTCACTCAACCCCCTCCCTATACCCAGTACCCCAGCCACCTCCTCTCCACAAGCAGGGGCGCTGGAGACACAGCGTGTGCCCTTAGGCCAAAAGTTTTCAAACATTATGGTGCTTAGGAATTAATTACTAGGGAAATGCAAAGTCATCATCGCAGAGACCCTGGAGCAGCAGATCTCTAAGGGGCCCAGAAATCTGCATGTGTAACAAGGTGATTCCAGTGTTCCCATTATCCTGGACCCACAGTCCTGTGGTCCCTCCTCTGGGCTAGAAGGTGAAACTGATTGTAAATTTCAAATATTACCTTTCTAAGGGGCTTTGAGGTTGGGTAACGTGCCCTCTCTTCCTCCAACTACAGATGAGAAAATCGAGGCCTAAAGAGAAAAGGTGATTCCTTTCATTTTTAAAAAAAATATTTGTTTATCTAAGTAATCTCTACACCCAACGTGGGGCTCGAACTCACAACCCCAAGATCAAGAGTCACACACTCTTCTGACCGAGCCGGCCAGGCGTCCTTTCAGATCAGACCACTGGTTACACAAGCCAAGACGGGGGCTGCTCCACACCGTCCACGAGGTCCAGAGAGCAGGGACACGGATGGGGGGAGGTGAAGCCGTAGCAACCCCACAGCCCTTAGGTCACTTGGTTGTGGGGCCATGGGTCAACTCAGCAGGGAGTTAGGAGCCTTTCACACTGATTTATGAAGGGGCCTCCACTGGAAGACTCCTGGGTCGGGCTGCCATTTGTTACTTCCCCAAAGAAGGCTCCAAAATGATGATCACAGTACTGACCCCAAGGCACGCGTGCGTGGACACACATGCACACATACACACAGCCTCTCATTAGTAACTCCCAGGCCATCTGGTGCTGCCACTACCGGGGCTCCTGGGCCTGGGTGTCAGGTGCAGGGGCCGTGACAAGAGGTGGCACAGAGCTGGATTCTTTTGGCCGGCAGGAGAGACATTTGCGCGACGCACTGAGCTAGAATGGGGAGACACCCGCGTGCGCCCATACCAAGGTGTGGGTACGGGTGGGTTCCCAGGAGCTGCTCAGCTCCTTGGGTCAGAGGTCTGCAGCAGCACTGGCCCGCAGAGCTTTTTGTGCTGATGGAAACGGTACGGAAATGACACGTGACGTCTGCTCCGTCCAATACTCCAGCCACGAGCCGCATGTGGCTAGTGAACACCAGAATGTGGCGAATGAGACCGCGAAACATTCATTTTATTCTAACACATATTAAAATGACTTAAAATATCGAGCCACTTAAATCTCACTAGAGACTTACGAGTAGGGACCATTACTTCCTTCATTTATAGAATGAGGAAGCCGAGGCACAGAGCTCAAGTGACTTGTCCAAGGTCACACAGCTGTAGAGTGGTGGTGCTCAGGACTGAACCCAGCGGTCTGGATCCAGAGTCTCTCCCAAAGCACTAGAGTAAGCCACGCCCTGTGGCAGGCTGCATTCCTGCCTCACTGCCCGTGGCACACCGCGACAGACACACACGCCAGGGTCTGAACCAGAAGCCTGAGCAGGCACCAGGCTGAGAGCAGAATCGGAGCTCTGCTCTGGAGGGGGACGCTAACTTGGTGCAAGAGAGCCCCCTCCCCACCCCCATACCTTGGCAAGGCCCTGGTGGGATGCATAAAACCCCAGCAACAGCATTGGGAGCCTAGACTCAGGGAGAGAGAGTCAGGTCTCTGCATGATGGAGAGACAGTCTGATAGGAGGAGCCCAGTCCCTGCCCTGGAGCACCTCCCCATCAGCTCCCCAGCAGACCGAAGAGACAGTGAAACTGCAGAGGCTCCAGCTGGGGGTGTCGCGAATCGGAGGACAGGTATCCTGTTGAACCGTCACCCCCACACACACACACACACCGTCTCCATGTCAGCTGATGCCCAGAAAGTGTTTGCAGTTCCTGGGAGCCTCAGGATAAGCCGCTCCTGAGCCTCTCTGAAAGCGAAGGTCTGGAGGAAGTATGGCATCACAACGATCACTTCTCCCACACTCTGGGGTAGGAGAGCCCTGCTACAGCTAATTAGGAAAATGCATTAAGAACACGACTTACAAATGGCCCCACGATTCCCAGCATCTCATTTGCATTGAGCCGTTGTTACCTTATTGATTATATTAAATTAGGAGATAGTCACACCGTCTGCAATGCAACAATTATCATCATCAAACCAATTAGTATCAAATAGGATGTGGTCCCTGTCGCTCCAGCTCTGCACTCGGCTATTTCCAACACTGTCAGCCGGCCTTATGAAATAATTGTGTTTCTACCGAAACAGCGGCAATCAGCAGAAATCTTCCCAAGAGACCCACGTCTCTCTCCATGGCTCCGTGTCGGGATATCTTGTCACGCAAACACAAGCAAAATGACACAACTGGTGTCTTCGGCAGCAAAAGTCTCAAGGGGGACGCTGTACAAACTGCACCAGGCCACAGACACCCTTGATTAGTTCATCACCACACCTTCATGCAATGACCGGCCGCCCACGACCCATGCGTGCACGTCCTGGGGACTAGAATATACACACAAAACACATTTAAAGCCCCTCACTCACACACACCCCTCAAGCAAAGGAACATGGCAAACTCACACACACACACTGACACATGTCACCCTCTGGCATCCCCACCACACACGTCTGCAACCAGCACACGCGTGTGCAGCTCACACGCGGTGATTATACACCCAACGGGGAGCCCGGGTGGCTCAGTCGGTTAAGCGTCCGAATCTTGGTTTCGGCTCAGGTCATGATCTCATGGTTTTGTGAGTTTGAGCCCCACCTCGGGTACTGTGCTGACAGTGCGGAGCCTGCTTGAGATTCTCCCCCTCCCCTCTCTCTCTGCCCCTCCCCTGCTCACACTCTTTTGCACAAAAATAAATGATAAATTTAAAAATTATACACTCAACACATAAAAGTAAGCCCACATGGGATCCAGATTCACACACACACACACACACACACACACACACACACCGGCATACTCACAATGATTTGTCACAGTCACACAGAAGCACACACTGCACAACACACTCGTGAGCACACGACGCTTTTAGAGACGTTCTAGATGGAATCCAGGAGTCCGCCCCAAGGATCCCTAAGACCCCTGCTCATGACTGCTTAGCACAGAAACCTCAATCCTTGTCCTCACCGACGCACAACACTCCGGGTCTGGCGTATCGCTCTCGGCGGTGTGGTTGGAAGCCTTGTCCAAGGTCACTACCCGCTTTGTGGTTCTCCCTCTCGGGGACAGGGGAGGTGGCACGGGAGGGGACTCAGGCAGAAAACTGGATGCTCGGACATTTCCTATGACAAGGCAGCCCTTGGAGAGGGAAGCTCCGCCACAAAGTTTCTCTGCTACGTCGGTGCCTGTTCATTTGCTCACACAGTTTGAAGCCGGCTGCCATTTACCGAGCGCACCGTACCCCGTACCCGTCACAGCGACTATTCCTTCGTTTATGCATTCAATGCTTCCCGTGTGCCTCCTATAAGCTGGTGCTATTCGGGGCACTGGCGAGTCCACACTGAACAAAAACGGTCCCCGTGCTTGTGACACTGCGAGTCTAGAGGAAGAGACAGATGATAACGGAATAAACCGCTACGTATATAAAATGTCAGGACCTGCGAATAAAAATAAAGCAGACACAGGGCAGGGAGGGTGCTGTTTCAGGTGAGGGCATCAGCAAAGGCCTCGCTGAGGAGGCGACATTTGAGCAGAGACCTGCCGGAAAGAGAGGCGAGCCAGCCGTTCGAATACCTGGGAAGGGAGCGAGCCACAGCCGAGGCAACAGCCAGGGTGAAGGGCGTCCAGCAGGGGTGCGCGTGGCATGGCTGGAAGCAGAAACGCGCCCCACACAGCTGGGGAGAGGAAGCCAGAGACAGGTGTCGCCTCCCTCGGGTGCATTATCTCGCTTCACCCTCACAGCTCTGGAGGACTCGATAATTATCATCTCCAGTTTATAGACGAGAAAGCTGAGGCTCGGAGAGGCCACGTGACGGCACCAAACCACACGGCCCTGAAGATACTGAGCGGAGACACGCATCCAGGGCTCCCCACTCCAGGGCCGCCTCTTGGGCCGGGACCCTCTCCTGCCCTCACACAGCCGACTCGATGCCAGGCCGAGTCCGGTCTGCTAACACAGAATCGCGCTGTCGCTCACTTAAGCATGGTCACCCAAATCACCACTGACCTATTAATTCATTGCTAGAGCTCTCATTACACACATTATTACGACGCACACGATTATGGTCCTAGTGGAGCTCACAACTGCAAACAGCATTAATAACTCAGCGCTCTTTCCGTCACGGCTAACGGGCCCCTCCCAGAGTCTCCCACACAGACACGCGGAGCCCAGGAGGGACTCCGGCGGGTGCTGGGCGGGGGGCAGAGGGGAGCTTCACAGCCTCTGCAGTCTGCCCCCCAAGCCACCTGCAGCCGCCTCTCCCAACCGTCCCAGGGAGCCGGCCACGGCCACACCGACCCCACGGCCCTCCTCTCCGAGGTGGACTCTGCGGTCTGCACTCGCTTCCCTTCACTTGCGTCTTCGGGTTTGGGAGAGAGAGAGGGCAAGCAGGGCCCCGTAACATGCAGAGAACCGGACACGAGCGGCAGAGGATCCGCAATTCAAGTTCCAGGCGTAGGCGAGAAGGAAGCCCCTCAAAACAAAAGAGACAGCAGAGGTTCACAGCCTGTGCCAGAAACCCCTCCAGAACGAGGTGGGAAGAAAATTCCGGCTGTAAACACTGCCTCGCTGAATCTTCACGACAGCCCTGTGAGAGAAGGATCGGTATGCACGCCGTACAGATGAAGAAGCCGCAGCTCAGAGACGCTAAGCCACTTGCCTGAGGTCACACAGCCAGTAAGTGGAAAAGCCGGACTTGGAATCCGAGTTGGTCTGCCATCACAGGCTGTGGCCTTGCCTGAATCGCCCGGATCAGGGACACACCAGGGGGACTGAGGAGGATCGTGGCACGTCCAGCCAACTATAAGACCCTCACTCAGCTGTGGCCCTCTCCCTGCAGGTGCCTGTGGGGGGAGGCACAGGGAACTTAAGAGAGAGCAAGAGGGGGCAAAGGGCTCTCTCCCTCTCTCTCTGTCCCTACCCCGCACTCCCTCTGTCTCAGTCTCTCAAAATAGATAAACTTTAAAAAAATAAAATACTCACCTCAAACGTCATCGCCTCTATGAAGCCACCAGTGACAGGACTCTCACAGGCAACAACTGTGTAACACAGAAGGGGATAAAAGTTCATTTCTCCCCCTCCCTGCCTTCAATCTCCTTCCCTGAGGTCACAACAGAGGGTGCATATTCTTTCATAGAATTTTCTAGGCCCATACAAACACGCAAATCACATGTGTGACCTTCTATGTTTTCCTTTTTCTTCCTTTCTACTTATGTGTTTTGTGGGGGTTTTTTTCCTTTGTTTTGTTTTGCTTCAAGTTTTTATTTAAATTCGAGTTAGTTTACATATAATGTAGTATTGGTTTCAGGAGAATTCAGTGACTCACCACTGACATTTAACACCCAGCGCTCATCCCAACAAGTGTCCTCCTTAGTACCCGGTCCACTTATGTGTTTAATTAAAAAAAATAGGATTTGGGGCGCCTGGGTGGCTCAGTCGGTTAAGCATCCGACTTCGGTTCAAGTCATGATTTCATGGTTCGTGAGTTCGAGCCCCGCATCGGGCTCTATGCTTCACAGCTCAGAGCCTGGATCCTGCTTCAGATTCTGTGTCTCCCTCTTTCTCTCTCCTCACCTCCTCATGCTCTCTCTCTGTCTCTCAAAAATAAACATCAAAAAAAAATTTTTTTTAAATAGGATTCACATGACTCCACACTTGTTTTGTTCACTCAGGACAACTCGGACAACCCTCTAGGTCAGCGTGTGTAGACAGAGCTCCCCTCCTCCCTGCCCGCTGTGGCCACCGAGGAGCTGAGCCAGGCTCCAGTTAACCACTTCCCTCTTGATGGGTATTCAATGGTTTCAATCCATCACTACAAACCGTGCTGGAGTTTATGTCTTTGTATATGTATCTCTATGTTCTGAGGCTATTACTCCCACAGGGCGGATTCCCAAAAGAGGGACTTGTGAATCAGAGGGTGAATGTATTTTAAATTTTAATTGCTACTGCTGATTTTGTTCCTTAACATTTGTAGCAATTCTCGCTCGGGGGTGATGTATACCAGAACCCTCTTCCCACACCACGGCCAGCACTGGATGTTCACGGTCTTTCTCACTCTTGCCAATAGACAAATGATAGTACCTACCTCATAAAGTTGTTGTGAGGTTTAAATAGAAAATACAGTATCCAGCACGTAAGTTCTTAATAAATATCAGCCATTTATATAACTCTGATGTCACCTTATTATCATATATCTAAGGAAAGCCTACAGTACATGATGACCTCTGGGTTCGGGAGATTGTATTTTTTTTTTCCTAAAAGTTTATTTTGAGAGAGAGATCCGGGGAGGGGCAGGGAGAGGTGGGGGAAGAGAGAGGATCCCAAGCAGGCTCCGCACTGCCAGCACAGAGCCCGACGCAGGGCTCGATCCTACGAACCGTGAGATCATGACCTGAGCTGAAGTCCAATGCTTGACAGACTGAGCCACCCAGGCGCCCCAACTGCATTTTTTTTAGATAGATCTGAATTCCAACCCAGCCTTCCCTGCCCAGCTGCGTGGCTCTCGGCTAGTCACTTTACCTCCCCAACCCTCAGCGGCTTCACCTGTAAAAGGGGGACCTGAATGAACCCTGCCCATTCTCCTTCATGAGGAAATAGCTCAAGTGAATCCGTGACTGTGAGGTCATCTTTCAGACTCCATTCGGGTATGGAGATTTACGCTCTCAGTTCCACTAATAACCAGGCATGATCTCTGAGTGGTTACCCAGAAGCCACTTCTTAGGAGAGCAGGGACCTTGACAGTCAGAGGAGGAGGAGGAGGTCCCGTGATCCTTGGCCTCGACCCTTCAACCAGGCATCCTTGAGGACAAGGCAGACACAAGAATATGGGCACAGGGTCATCTAAAGGGCCCCAAAAGAATCTCCCCCCATCCGTGGCCCAGAGAATATTGGGAGATGGCTGAAATTTCACCACTAGAGACCCATGCCTCCCTGCAACACCCCCTGGGGGGACCGGGTCCGCCCCTAGGCTTCAAGCATTGCTTACCAAACGTTTCTGAGTCCGTGCTCCGTGGGAGGCACTGTGCCGGTGCTCGTGGTACCCCATGACCAACTCTGTGCTTGACTGTATCAAGGTCATCTCTCCCCCTCTGACTTCCCTCCATGCTTCAGACCCACGTCTGTCTCCTAGAAATCTGGCCCTCAGTGTCCTGCAGGCCCCTGAAACTAGGCATACCCCAGAGTGAGCTTACCAGCCCCCTCCATAAACCTGCCCCTCCCTCCTCTCCTCCTGCTTCCCCAACCCCAGGCCTGGCGTCTCCCTGCTCTGGGCCATCATGCCAGAAGCCTCCGCATCCACCCACTCCCCCACCACCTGCAACCCATCACTTACAGAGTCATAAATTCGGCTGCCTTCTCCTTCTCCCCCCCCCCCCCCCGCCCCGCCCCCAGCCAGGACTCAGATGAGGTGAGTGAGGCAAATTGAAGGAGGCACGCACAGGTCCCTGCAAGTGCTGACCCTCGGAGTGAGCACCTTCTTAAACTCGGCACCCTATGGGGCACCTGGGTGGCTCAGTCGGTTAAGCATCCGACTTCGGCTCAGGTCATGACCTCACAGGTCGCGGGTTCGAGCCCCGTGTCAGGCTCTGTGCCGACAGCGGAGCCTGCTTTGAATTCTGTATGTGTGCGCGCACGTGTATGCCCCTCCCCCCTCAAAAAAATAATCAAAAAACTTTTTAAAAACAAACCTGGCACCCTAGCCGCCTCAGCCGCCCACCCTAGTCCAGGCCAGCTCACCACCAGCCCTCTCTGGGCTAAGGCAGGAGCAATTGCCTGGTCTCCCTGCCTCCCCTCTCGGCCTCCAATCATCCTCTTGCCTGTGGCCAGATTTATCGTCCCAGATCCCAGCTTTGACTCAATCGCATCCTCAAGCATCTCCCAGGGCTCGCCACCGCCTACCGAATTAAGTACCAAGCCTCGCACTCGCACGGGACAACTTCGCCACCGCGCACCCAACTTCCCTTAGAATCTTCCCTGCCCAAAGCTTCAGAGCTGACATCTGATTGGACCGCAGATAAGCACCAGACACAAAAGCAGCCCGGCCATAGGCTACATGACAGCCTATCACATGGCCTGACACAAAAAGTTCTACCCGGAGACCATGGGCATCAGCTGAGCCAACCAGCTTTCTTCTCTCAGGAGTTTGTACTAGAAGGAAAAAGAGGACAGAAAATGCAGAAGAAGCTGGGCCTGGGTCATGTTAACAGTTAATGGACTTCTTCCAGCTGCAGCGGTCCTGGAATCCAATCAGCCTTGGCTTCCCAGCCCTGTGACAGCGCCTCTTATTGGATCCCCATAAGAGGGCCCTTATGATGCCAGTAGGGCCTTGTGTGAGCTAGCTTGAGTGGACCGCTGATCCAGAAAACCGAAACATTCACAGCTCTTCGCAGTACAGCCCTGCTTAGATTCTTGGCTACAAGTAACAGAAAGCCCCTCAAGCCGGCAGGGTTGGGGCTGGCTTTTATTCCAGGGATGCATTGAAACCAACATTGCCCTGTCTGTTAACTAAAATTTAAATGAAAAAAATAAAATACAAAGATGCAGGGAATTTCCTGGGCGAGGACAAGAAGTGGGGTGCAGAAGGGCACGGGGAACCAGTCCTTTCTCTACAGTCCGCTTGGTCCCTGGATAGGCCCACTCCCAGCTTCCTGGTTGGAGATCCCAACTCCGCCTTCTCCAGTCCCAGGGCTAAATTTCCAGAATAGAGAATCCGATTGACCCCATTTGAGTCTGGTATCCAATCCACCATGAACCAGGAAATCAGTTCATAGGAGAGACACGGCCCCGGAGCCTTTGAATTCCACCCCTAGGTTAGCCATTGCCCTCTCCTGGTTCACCCCCAACCCATGACTGTGTTCTTGCTAAGGTTCTGAGATGGGAACCAGAAGGGGTGAGGGGCTGCTTTTCCTGACCTTGAGGGCCTGGCACTAGGTGAGGAAGGCTGGATCTCACCAAGATCCTGGGGCAGAAGACAGCTGTCTGGAGAGGGGTGTAAACCCCAGCTCCTGCCACACAGCCCGGAGCCTGGCTGTGACACTCACACACCCACGAGAAAAGGGGCATCTGATGTTTCTGTGCAGTTCCAAAAAGCTGGAGACATCTCACACCCACAAATAATAATCATGATTTTCTGTAATTATTATTTGTGTATTTTGCATAATTGTCATAATTATTATCATCAGCTCATCAGCCTCCCATCCCAGTGTGCTCTCCTCCCGTCCTCAGCCCTGAAATCTGATCACATGGGGCACCCTTTCCTGCCTCTGACTTCCTCCCTAGTGCTGGTTCTTAAGGATTCCTCCAGAAAACAGGGTGGGACGCTCCTGAGGGTTCTTCTGCTTTGCTTATCCCTCCAGAGTATTTCTGGGCCTTGGTGCCAACTCTGTGCAGGGCTGTGCCCGGAGGAGGGGCGGGGTGAGGGGGGGGGTACTGGGTGAAGGCAGGAAAGGGAGGATAGGGGGAGATAGAGGGAAATGAGAGGAGCTGGCTTGTTCACTCGCTGCAGTGGGTGCATTCCAGTGTGTGACATCACATCGGCAGCCTGAAACCAGTCACGGTGGGAGTATTTACCCCACAGAAATTGGCAAAAGGGCGTTTTTCCAGTGAGCTAGTTGGTAAACATTTATCAGCACGCCTTCAAACACACCCTCCCCACCCCAGACTGGACGTTCTTTTTTTTTTGTTTGTTTGTTTTTTTACTTTGAGAGAGAGCATGAGCTGGAGAGGGACACAGAGAGAGAGAGAGAGAGAGAGAGAGAGAGAGAGAGAGAGAATCCCAAGCAGGCTCCACCCTGCCAGTGCCGAGCCTGACGTGGAGCTCGAACACACGAACCATGACATCATGACCAGAGCCAAATTCAGAGTCGGACGGATGCTCAACCGACTGAGCCACCAGGGCACCGCCCCAGATATTCTTTTAAGGCTGACGTATAACCATGTCACTGTCCTGTAACGGCTCTATGTGACCTACAGGTGAAGTCCAAAGGCCTCCAGAGCCCTGCATGACCCAGCGCCAGCCCATCACCCTGGCCTCCAGTCTTACCATTCCCCAGGTCCTTCATATGTCTCTGTGCCCCCAGAGAAGTCCCCTCCCGTCTCCTCCATAGGCACCCTCGCTCAGATTTATGTTCGCCTGCCTCCTCCCCTTTCCCCACTCGGTTTCGGCTGTGACTACCACCTCTCTGGGAAGGCTTCGCTGGCCTGGGTCAGAAACCCTTCCCTGATGCTCCCGTCCGTCCCCTACTATCAGGGTAGCACGTGTCTTCACCATGCATCCACCTGTCGTGGCCCCACTAAACTGCTTGCAGGGTCAAGTCTCATGGACTCATTCTTTCACCTTCAGCCCCTGGCACGGAGTCCAGCCACGTTGAACTGAATAGACTCAAACTGCATGGAGTCAAATAGAGTCCACACCACAGCCCAAGACAGGCTGTGGGCAGTGTCCCGGCAGAGCCCGAAGGGAGTGCTCTGGGAGGTCAGAGGGCAGGATGCTTCTGATGGGGACACGTCCCCAGGGAGAAACACCAGGCCACACATTAGCAGGCAGGACAGGTGCCTTCCTCTTCACTGCTTCCTGTCTACCGGGCCCTCTCAGTGGGCCACCCTCATTAATGGGCCCCCATGCTGCTCCCCTATCCGCCCCTGCTTGATCTGCAGCTTCCCAACACTTTGGGTGCAGGAACCCCCACATGCACCTGCCTCATGTGCCCATGCACACCTGGCTTCCCCCCAAAAGTGGCCGAGGCTGAATTTCCCAGCTCCCCAGAGGACAACAGCAGGGGCTCGATGTTAGACAGCAAACTTAGCTTAAAAGGGGATAAAACATGGGGTCCCTGGGTGGCTCAGTTAGTTAAGCGTCCAACTTCAGCTCAGGTCATGATCTCATAGCTCCTGAGTTCAAGCCCCGCATCAGGTTCTGTGCTGACAGCTCAGAGCCTGGAGTCTGCTTCAGATTCTGTGTCTCCCTCTCTCTCTCCCCCTCCCCTGCTCATGTTCTTTCTCTCTCTCAAAAATAAATAAACATTAAAAAAAAATTTTAAGGGAATAAAATGTGGTATTTCTTGCACACTTAAATATGCAGACCGAGGTGCCTATATCATAGGTAACATTTATTGAGAACTGTCAAGGAGGAACAAAAAAAGCAGCAGAGTTAAATTGAATAATAAAAAATAAACAAAACCGAACCTGAGTGCTTTAGTGAGCTACACAGGGTCCATACACCAGTGGAGATATTCACCGAGCAGTTTGCTAAAGAGAAAAAATCCAGGGTTTTCTTTTTCTTTCTTTTTTTTTTAATGTTTATTTAGTTTTGAGAGAGCGCAAGCAGAGGAGGGGCAGAGAGAGGGGGACAGAGGATTGGAAAGGGGCCCTGCGCCGACAGCAGTGAGCCGGATGTAGGGCTCGTGAACTTACCAACCATGAGATCATGACCTGAGCCAAAGTCTGTCACTTAACCGCTTCCCCCCGCTTAACTGACGGAGCCACCCAGGCGCCCTAATCCTGGGGTTTTTATGCCAGAAAAGGGACAGGCAGCTGATAGCGGTTCTGTTACGTGAGGATGAAAACTGGTGGAGGGGCGCCTGAGTGGCTCCGTCAGTTAAGCGTCCGACTTCAACTCAGGTCACGATCTCGCGGTCCGTGAGTTCGAGCCCCACGTCCGGCTCTGGGCTGATGGCTCAGAGCCTGGAGCCTGCTTCCGATTCTGTGTCTCCCTCTCTCGCTCTGCCCCTCCCCCGTTCATGCTCTGTCTCTCTCTGTCTCAAAAATAAATAAACGTTAAAAAAAAATTAAAAAAAAAAAAAAGAAAACTGGTACTCCACTGAGGACTTGCTCACAGACCAGAAAATCTCCAGCTGGGTCCAGTAAGGGTCCATCGTGGGTCACATGGTGACAGCAGCCATCCGCTGTGACGCTTCCTAGGCAAGTGCTGCCGAAAGTAGATGTTTTCCGCGTGAGGTGCTGACATTTACTGCACTCTTCCCATGTCCTGAGGACCTGGCTTCCTGCTGCAGAGGGGGGCAGCAGTTAAGATCCGGGTTCAGAGGCCAGATCACCTGTATCTGTTTAAGACCTTGAGCAACTCCAGTCAGTTAAGTTCCGACTTCAGCTCAGGTCATGATCTCACAGTTCATAAGTTTGAGCCCTGCGTCGGGCTCTGTGCTGATGGCTCAGAGCCTGGAGTCTGCTTCGGATTCTGTGTCTCCCTCTCTCTCTGCCACCCCGCCCCGACTCGTGCTTTGTCTCTCCTTCAAAAACAAACATCTTTAAAAAAATTTTTTAAAAGACCTTGAGCAACTCAATCCCTAAGTTTCCTCTTCTATCAAATGAGAATTATAATAGTATCTAACACACAGGGCTGTTATGAGGGTTAAATGCGTTATTACACGCGGAGTCCTTGGAATGGTATTTTGTAGAATCTTTTAAGAGTTGACTAATCCTCGGATTATCTCATTTAATGTTGTCATCAAAGGAAAGACACCATTCTCTTTTTTTTTTTAAGTTTATTTATCTTTGAGAGAGAGAGAGAGGGAGGGAGAAAGAGAGAGCAAGTGGGGGAGGGGCAGAGAGAGAGACAGAGAATCCCAAGCAGGCCACGTACTGTCAGCGCAAAGCCCAAAGTGGGGCTTGATCCCACAAAACCATGAGATCATGACCTGAGCCAAAATCAAGAGTCAGAGGCTTAACTGACTGAGCCACCCAGGCTTCCCTCTCCTTCCTTTTCTTAGCACCATTCACACCCCAGGGTCTAAGAATTGGCAGTGTAATGCCAAGGCCCTAGAGAGGCCCCTCTCAGCGTGGCCATCATTCAACAGTGATGCTGTGGAGACACCACTATCCTGGCCCCTCGGACCCCTTCAGCACCGCCAGCACACTCGGCAAAAGCTGGGAACCACACAGTCCCCTGGGCATCCTGTGTCCCCCAAGCCAGGGAACAGACAAGAGTCCCCTCTGCCCGGGCGATCCCAGAATTCCCTTGTGTCCCAATCTCTTGAATCCATAAAGATTCTCCCTCTAGTCAGGAGGAATTCATCTCTTTCTCTCTCTTTCTTCAATACCCTCTCCCTGCCCTTCCCAAGACAACCAGCTTAATCCTCTGGAGAGGCTCCAGCTTTTGGCAGACAAAACCCCAGCAGAGAAGTGTCTTGCACATCTCTCTTCCTACCCGGCCCGCCACCCTCCCTGGAGCACGGAAGCTCAGGCCAGCCGCCTGCCACAATGGACGGAAGAGAGAGAAAACGTCACTACCTCTGACCGTCAGTGCACGGGAATACGGGTGGGCGCTGGGATTCTGCTCAGGGTGACTCTCCCAGACGTTGGAGTCCAGCCCAGAGGTACCAGGCTGGCCCCGGGGCACCAGTGAGATAGCCCCAGAGGAGGCCGCAGTTTGGTGGGGACACACACCCCAGCTGACCAATACTATGTGGAGCAGAAGCTTCGATGGTGGTCTGAAGCTTAGCACTGAGGGAAGAGCTATCCATTCCTCGTGGGAAAGGCAGAGAAGGCTTCCAGGGAGGGGAGCGATGAGCTGGGCCTTACCAGCTCAGATGGGTAAGAGGCCCAGCAGAGGGGGCAGCTGGAGGCTTAATACCGCCCCGGTGTCCAAGAAAACGGTGCCAGGTGGCCCTGAGCATGGTGCCATGGGGGCGGTGAGGGCGGTGAGGTAGGGAGGTAGGTAAAGGTCAGTAGTCAGAGGCCTGGGATGCGGGGCCAGGAACTTGGACTTTATCCTGTAGGCAGTGAGGGGTCACTGAAGGCTCTGCAGGAGGGAGGGATGTGCCTAGGTGGTGCCCTAGGGGTGGGGCGGTGGGCCCGGCATGCCCAGGGGGTACGCGGGGCCTGCCACCGGCTGCCAGCGAGAACAGCTGCCCACCTGCAGGCCGACTGAACACATTGTGCCTGAAGAGGCCGTGGTGGATTTTTCTAAGCCCGCACTTGACTCTGTCCACACAGAACCCGCCCGTGTGCGGTCTTTGGGGAGGCTGCCCGGGAACAGCATATCGATCAGGCTGCAAGGAGAGAAGGAGGAAAAACACCTTCAAACAGAAGAGCTTTAAATCCGTTATTGGTTCCTAAAGAGCCAAGACCACGAGCACACGCAGGCCGGCTCTGAGCCAGCCTCACGCGAGAGACACAAGGCCATAGAGGCAAACACGTGGGTGCAAAGACACACGTGTACACAGAGGCACCCGCGAAGCCGCCGAAGCAGCCGCTAGTGCTCACAGCTGCAAGCACAGAGCGACACTCATGTGTACTGACACATACCTGCAGCACAGAGGCAAAAGTGCACGGGCGCGTGCAGGCAGAACAGCCCAGAAGGACCTGCATACGCCCAGAGAGACGCATTTCCACGAACCTTCAGCCGAGAATACGCCTCTGCACGCGCCGAGACGCTTGCGCATGCGCGCGGACACACACCCAACAACCCACTCTGAACTCCCCACCCTTGGGCAGGTGGCGCCCTGCTCACCACCTTCTTTCAGCTTCCAGGTGTCCTGTCAGGAGCGGAGGGCCCCTGGACTCCCTCCTGTGACAGTCAAGGTCATAGGATGTGAATGACTCAGAGCTACCCCACAGGGGGGCAAAGGGGGCGCGTCAGTTGCCTCCGGGTAGTTCAGGGCACGAGGGTCGCGGAAGAGACTTCTAAATTACTCATGCCCGGGGCCCCACCCCCAGAGACTCTGATCCGATTGCTGAGGGGAGGGCACTGGGCACGGGTAGGGTTTTAACCCTCCCAGGTGATGCCAACGTGCTGCCCGGGTTGGAGATTTTACTGGAGCAGCAGATCTAGCCTCTGGGGTCCCGCGAGCATCCTCGTTCTCCGGCAGGACTGCCCCAACACGGGATCCTGAGGGTGCCCTTCGCCACCCTCAGGAAGCCCTTGACACCCCGGGTCTGACGCACCCCACCCCCCACCCCCAGACTCTCTTCTAGGAGTCCCTGGTGCAGAGCGGAGTCGCGCTGGCGGGCGTGCCCATCCGCGCACTGCGACTGCCCCCTGCTGGACAGAGACGGCCGAGCCCGGCTGCCGGCGGACCTGTTCCCACCGCGGCTGAGGGCAGGCTGACGCGTGGAGCGAGCCAGGCACGCGCAGCCCTGCAGAGGAACCCCGAAGCGTCCCCAGACCTCTGCTCTGCCCCTTCCTTCCAAGGGCCAGCCACCTCTCCAGTCCCAGCCATCTCGGACCTGGGTGATCATAAAGGTCCTTTTTTGTTCATCTACTCAATGATAGCCACTAATGCCATTGACCTGGGGGGGCGGGGGGGGGCAGTCCTGGCAGCTGGGAGATGAATGAGGGAGGAGGTGTTTCCAGTCCTCGCCCGCGCCCACCGTTCCTCCAGCAGCGGCCTGAGCCGCCTCTCTCCAGATGCCTACTCCATACACCAGATCCGCCCACTGCCCTAAGGGTAAAGCCCAGACTCCTGAAAACGGCTGCCCAGTCTCCCTGGAAGGACTCCCCCCCCCCCCCCCGCCCAGGCTGCCTGGCAAACTTTTAGTCTTGCACGTCCTTCTCCTGCCGCCTCCTCTAGGAAGGCTTCCCTGACCTCCTCACTCCACCGCCCCCCACACCCATTAATTGCCTCCTCCTCTTCTTCCTGAACATTACATACCTACCTACCCGTTATAAATAATTCTCTGTTCACATGTCAGCCTCCCCCCCGACCAGACAAGGGGGATTCCCCAAGGGCAAGGACCAGGGGCCTGGGGTCAATGAAGTGTTGTAGTACAATGAATGAAGCCTTCTCCAACCCGCCTGGTCCACGGTGCACGTTCCCGGCTCTGGTTCCACCACGCTGAGGGGCAGAGCCCTCTCCTCAGAGGAGCAAGGTCTAGGACAAGGAAGATAACGACAACAGCACTAACGCTAACGAAACACTAAGTGCCAGGTGCGTATTCTGCCCCCAGTGCTTTACATACGTCAATTCGTTTAACCGCCACAACGCTATTATCCCCATCTCATAGAGGGGAAGACTGAGGCACAGAGAGGCCTAAGCAACTTTGCCCAAACACACAGCGGCGCAGCCCAGGAGGCGGCTCCAGAGGCCACGCTGTTCACACTTCTCGCTTAAGGGAAGAGAAAGCTGGGAGAAGACCCAAGAGAAGTCATGCCCACATCCTCCCTCCAGCCGGCAGTTCTAGGGCTGCGGCTGCTTTCGCTTCCTTCTTAATTTTTCTGACAAGAACAGATGCCACCGCAGCTGACAACCAGCCTGTCGGTGTGAACGGGAAGGCAGGTCCGGCCGCTCGTTTGTCTGGTAAGAAAATGGAATTGGACAAGGCGGCAGCTGAGCTGTGGGAGACCTGGAGTTCTCCAGGGGTGGGGGCGGGAGCCGGAGGAGCCCCAACAGGTGGAGAGAGGGTGCGGTGGCAGGATGGGGTGCCCAGATGCCCGTGGACGCTCTGGACCAGCCCCTGCCTCTAATCTTTCCCTCCTGCCTTCTTCCCTCCCCCCCTCCCTTCCTCCCTCCCTTCCTGTCCTTCCTTCCTCCTTTCCTCCCTTCCTCTTCTTCCTTCCTTCCTTCCTCTCTCCCTCCCTCCCTTCCTCTTTCCCTCCCTCCTTTTGTCCTCCCTCCCTCCCTTTCTTCCTCCCTTCCTGTTCTTCCCTTCTTCCTTCCTTCCTCTCTCCCTCCCTCCCTTCCTCTTTCCCTCCCTCCTTTTGTCCTCCCTCCCTCCCTTTCTTCCTCCCTTCCTGTTCTTCCCTTCTTCCTTCCTTCCTCTCTCCCTCCTTCCCTTCCTTCTATCCAGGCCTAGTGCACAGACTTGCCAGAGCTGTGCCGGCTACAGGAGCACAAGGAGGGAGCAGTCACTCTCACTGTCCTCAAGCCTGACGGCCCCTCAGAGCCTGGCATGAAGAGGGCTTTGACTTTGATGGAGCAGGACTCCGAAGCCCCGGCTGCCTGGGTGCCTTCGACCAAGTGAACTGCACAAGGTCCTGAGCTCCACATCTGTAAACCGGGGCGCGGACAGCACCCTGCTCCGTTGGGGGCTGGGAGGACTGAGCTCACACGGGTAAGCACTCTGACACAGAGCCTGGCCCACAGCCGGCCAGCTCCTTCTCCCTACCCCCAGCTTCCTCGCCAACCCCGGGGAGCCTCGATGCTCCTGTCATTCCTCACACCCCCTCACAATCCAGAAGTGCCCCTGGAGGTCTAACCACTGTCCCTCCTGCTGCAGGGCTCTTGTCATCCATGGCAGCTCTTTGCACGCACGCACGTGCGGATCCGTTCCACGCTGCGCTCACGCCCCTTCTGCCTCAGCCCCTGCAGGAGGGGTGTGGACAGTCTGAGACCCTGGTCTCAGAGGAGGGAAGAGCTCGGCTTGGGTGAAACGGCTCCCGGCCCCAAACCAGCTGTGTCCGCCTCACCAGTGGCTCAGGCCTGGGTGCTATGCGGGTGCTAGCACTGGGTGCTACCCCTGACTGCGAAAAGCCAGCTCCTCAGGCCGTCCAGCTGCAGCACCAAAGGTTCTGTTCTGACAGAGCTGGGGGCGGGGGGGGGGGGGGGGGGGCTCCCTGGCCCAGCCCCAGCCCTGCAGCCACAGTCCCAGGAAGCAAAGTCACAAGATCGCAGGGTTGGGCCACCCCTCTGGCTTAGCAAGCCCCTCAAAGAGGAAGCACATCCATGGGTCCGTTGTCGCGAGCGTGTGCCCGAGGAGGTGCTCTTTGTCAGTTTCTGAGCGTGCACGATTGCGTGTGTCTGCGTGCATCTGGGGGGGCGGGGGGGAGGGTGACTGTGCATTGGCTTCTGTGCTTTGTGTGATTGTAGCTCACGTGTCTGTGTCTGACCACGTCTCTCGGTACCTGCATGAACGTGTCTGTGTGGCCCTGGGGCACTGTCCCAGACGGGGCACCTCGTCATCATCGCCAGGATCAGCATTGCTATCCCTCACTGAGTACTCACTGTCACTGGGGGCCGTGTGCTTTACCTACGTGGTGTCATTTATGCCTCACAAAACAAGCTTCCTGACTCCAACCCCTTGCCAAGCCCCATGCATACGGGGTCTCAGAGGCCAGGCCAGGCTCAGATTCCATGGTTTTGGTCTTTGAGGTCCCTCACATTCTAGCTCAGAGCGATATGCCAGACTGTATCTCCCACAGTCCCCCTCCTCAGCCAGGAAACTACCCCTCACTCTGCCAGACCCTGCTTCCTCGTGGAAGCACCACCAGCCCCCCCCCCTCCACAGCCCTGCCACCTCCTCCAGGAAGCCTTCCCTGACTTGCCAAGGGTAGGCAACTCTGATGCCCCAGGCAGAGCCTGATCCCTCAACTAAACCTCCAGTATATGGTAGGTGCTCAGGAAGTGGTAACTGAGCCTGTGACGCTTGCCTAGGAGTAAGGGAAGCAGGGAGGTGGCCCCATTTCCCTTCCTGAAGCTTCCCCCAGCTTCCTTCAAGGATGCAGCTCTGCTCTCTCTCCTGGCTCATCCGTAAGGGTCAAGGTGCCTCGTCCGAAGCAGACGATCCGAAGACGCCCAGACCCGGAGGAGCGACGTAGGGGTGTGCCCAGAGCAGGCACAGAACCCTGCTTGTAGCTGAACTCTCCCCTTTTCCCCAGACAGCTGCTACCCGCTCCCCCCCCCAAACCTGAGACCAGCCACAGCCACCACCCCTCCCTGTGGTCTCTGGGTGGCCTCCAGGAGGCCTTCCTTGGAAGGGGGCAGAGCAGAGGGAGAGGAAGGAAGTGAGCAAACGCAGGGACAGATGAGGAGCTCAAAGTCCAAGGAGGCTGCCGGAAGGGAGGGAAGGGGAGGCAGAAGAGAAAGGGGGACCGATCGTTTATTCCTCTGTCCGTGTCTGCAGGCTGATGCTTCCCCCTGGTTAACAACTGCCGTCCAGGCAGCGGCCCCAGCCCTTGCTAATTACCATGATTAGCACTGAGCAAGCTGCTGCATTTTATGACTCTCCAAACCAAAAAAAATAATTAAAGCAATTACTGTCATTAACACTCTGCCCTCTTCACCACCTTCTCTGAGAGTGAGCAGCCAACAGGCCCCGGGGAGTCGTGATCAGACCCTGGGTGCCCTCCCCTCCCCATTTGGTGCCCCACCACCTGCCACCTCCAGGAGCACCAGCCTGGATAGTTCAAGCCCCAGCAAGCCTGGAAGGCCACAAGGCCTTGGTGGGACCCCAGGCAACCCCCTGCGAGCCTGGAAAAGCCGGAGCCAGACCCCCGGGGAAACTGCACAGAGAAGCTGCCCCTCCCAGGCAGGAGCCCACCAGACACACACACACACACACACACACACACACACACACGCGCGCGCGCGCGCGCGCGCGCGCGCGCGCGCGCGACAAGGAGGACCCCTGCAGCCCCTGCTCCCTCCCGTCCCCACAGCCCGACTCAATGCTCCGCCACACCCAACTGAGTGCCTGGGTCACCTAAACCATGGAGCTTCAGTTTCCTTGTCTGTAAAATGGGCTGCCTAATCTGCTTTGGCTGCTATAAAATACCATAGCTGGGGGTGTTTTGAACAACAGACAGTTGCTTCTCACAGTTCTGGAGGCTGGGAAGTCCAAGATCAAAGTGCCAATGAACTCAGTTCCCTGGGAGAGCCCTCCATCTGGCTTGCAGAAGGCTGCCTTCTCACTGTGTGTGCTCCTACCCCTTTGCTGGTTAGTGCGCTAGGGATGGGGGAGGGGGAAGGAAGCCAGCCCTCAGGTGTCTCTTCTTGTAAGGGCACCAATCCCATCATGGGGCCCCCAACCCCATGTCCCCAGCTAAACCTAATTACCTCCCAAAGGCCCCACCTCCAAATACCACTACACGGGGGTTTAGAGCTTCAACATATGAATTTGGGGGGCGGAGGCAGGGGTGGCTCCATTCAGTCTGTAGCATGGGCTTTTGAAATGTCTGTGAAACAATGCCTTCCTCACGAGCCTTTGAAGATTAAATGAGCCGATCAGCAGGATCACCTAAAACGATGCCTGGCACGTAGTAGGCCCCAAATCAGCAGTGGTTCCCTTCAAAGAAGGACTGGGGGAGAGCAGAAGGAGGTGCTGAGGAGGCTGGAGAAGGGACCAGGCTCTGGGCTGGGCTGCTTTTGTAAACCACGGTGCCTGTGACCCCGGGTTGTTGCAAGAGCCTAACTGATCTCCCTGCTCTGTCCCTGCCTCCTACCCTTCCATTTATTCTCAACGCACAAGCCAAAGTGAATCTTTTAAAGCATAAGTCACAGAGCACAGAGGATTCTTAGGGCGGTGGAAATACTGTGTAGGGCAGTATAATGATGGATACATGTCATTACACATTTGTCCGAACCCATAGAACGTACTCGGAGAGTAAACCCTGGTTTTTATGGTCTTTGGGTGGTAATGATGTGTCAGTGGAGCTTCGTCAATTGTAACAAATGTACCACTCTGGTGGGGGGGCGTTGATAATGGGCGAGGCTGTGCAGAAGGGGGGCAACAGGTGGAGGAGAAATCTCTGTATCTGCCTGTCAATTTTGCTGTGAACCTAAGCCTGCTCTAAAAAAAAAAAAAAAAAAAAAAAAAAAAAAGTCTTTAAATTGCCTCTCCAAAAAAAGTAATAAATACTTTTAAAAAAAAAATAGGGATGCCTAGGTGGCCCAGTCGGTTAAGTGTACGACTCGGTTTCGGCTCAGGTCATGATCTCACGGTTTTGTGAGTTTGAGCCCTATGTCGGGCTCTGCACGACAGTGTGGAGTCTGCTTGGGATTCTCTCTCTCCCTCTCTCTGCCGCCCCCCCCCACCCCCGTTCATGCTCTTTCAAAATAAATAAACTTAAAAATTTTGTAATAAAAAAATAAAAGCATAAACCAGATCCTATCACTTTTCTGCTCAGAATCCTGCATGTATCCCCATGTCACTCAGTAAAAGCAGAAGTCCTTATGATGGTCTCCCAGGCCACTTCCTCTCCTGCTCCCCACCCCCACTTGCTCTGACCTCAAACATACCTAACATACTCCTGCTCTGGGGCTGGCCCATCTCTCAGGAACGCTTTCTTCAGATGCAACTCACCTCTTTCAGGACTTTACCCAATAGCTTCCCAACGATGCAACTCTCACCTACCTCCCAGTCCCCTGCCCCTTTTACTCTTCCATTCTCCCATTGTGCTCAACACCTTCCAACACACTTTGCAATTTACTTGTTTATTGTGGTCATTGTTTATTCTCTAGCCGCCAGAAAGGCAGGGATCATTGTCTGTTTTGTTCTGATGATTTCCTACATCAATGCCTGGCACATAGTAAGGCACCCAGGAAATATTTGTCTGGTCTAATTGAGGAACTAATCTTAGCCAAGGCATTATGCTTCGTCTGGAAGATCTAGTGGCGCCCCCTGGAGGGACGTGAGCCACCAGAGACCTCAGCATAAGTAGCGGATAAGCAACGGGCTTCGGACAGTGCAGGACTGGCCTTCAACAGCGACACCGTGTGTCGAGAAGAAGCAACAGCAGGGGTGAGCTTTCTTGTTTCTTCTGGGCGTGGCCAATGGAGAGGGGGCGGGGAGATTCTCAGCTGGGCTTTCTTCTAATAAAGGGCAACCAGCAATTATTTTAAAACTCAAAGTGCACATCCATTAGGATGGCTATTACTTAAAAACAACAACCAGATAACAAGTATTGACAAAAATGTGCAGGAATTGGAACTCTCATGCATTGGTGGTAGAAACACAAACTGGAGCTGTGGGAAACCCATAAGGTGGCTCCTTGAAAATTCAAACATAGGCTTATCGTATGATCCAGCAATTCCACGTCTAGGTACCTACCCAAACTAATTGAAAGCAGGGATTTAAGCAGATGTTTGTGCATCAGTGTTCATGGCAGCATTAGTCACAATAGCCAAAAGGCAGAAGTAGCCCAACTGTCCATCAATGAACGAAAGAATAAGCATAATAAGGGGGCGCCTGGGTGGCTCAGGCGGTTAAGCGTCCGACTTCAACTCAGGTCACGATCTCTCAGTCCGTGAGTTTGAGCCCCGGGTCGGGCTCTGTCTGGGCTGATGGCTCAGAGCCTGGAGCCTGCTTCGGATTCTGTGTCTCCCTCTCTCGCTCTGCCCCTCCCCTGTTCATGCTCTGTCTCTCTCTGTCTCAAAAATAAATAAACGTTAAAAAAATTTTTTTTAAGAATAAACATAATAGGTAGATACATACAATGGAACATTATTTGGCCTTCAAAAGGCATGACTTCCTGGGCGCCTGAGTGGCTCAGTCAGTTGGGCCTCTGACTCTTGGGTCGTGATCTCACAGATCAAGCCCCAAATCGGGCTCTGTGCTGGCGGCAAGGAGCCTGCTTGGGGTTCTCTCTCTCCTTCTCTCTCTGCCCCTCCCCCACTCACACTCCTCTCTTTCTCTCTCAAAATAAATAAATAAACTTAAAAAAAAAAGGAATGATATCCTGCCAGACACTACAACATGGGTGAAGCTTGAAGACATTATGCTAGTTGATGGGAATGCAGGCTGGTGCAGCCACTCTGGAAAACAGGATGAAGGTTCCTCAAAAAATTAAAAATAGAACCACCCTCCGACCCAGCAATTGCACTACTGGGCATTTATCCATGAGATACAGGTGTGGTGCTGTTTCGAAGGGGCACGTGTACCCAAATGTTTATAGCAGCACTTTCAACAATAGCCAAAGTATAGAAAGAGCCCAAATGTCCATCGATGGATGAATGGATACAGAAGACGTGGTGTATATATATACAATGGAGAATTACTCGGCAATCACAAAGAATGAAATCTTGCCCTTTGCAACTATGTGGATGGAACTGAGGGTATTATGCTAAGTGAAATTAGTCAGAGAAAGACAAAAATCATATGACTTCACTCATATGAGGACATCAAGAGGCAAAACAGATGAACATAAGGGAAGGGAAACAAAAATAATATAAAAGCTTCAGGGAGGGGGACAAAACAGAAGAGACTCGTAAATATGGAGAACAAACTGAGGGTTACTGGAGGGGGTGTGGGAAGGGGATGGGCTAAATGGGGAAGGGGCACTAAGGAATCCAGGGGCACTAAGGGGATGTCAGGAATCCTGACATCATTGTTGCACTATAGGCTAACTAATTTGGATGTAAATTTGAAAAAAGAAAAAAGAGAATTAAAAAAAAAAAAGACATTATGCTAGTTAGAATAAGCCAGTCACCAAAGGACCCATACTGTATGATTCTGCTTGTACAAAGTACCTAAAGTAGCCAGATTCAGAGAAAGCAGAATGGTGGTTGCCAGGAAGTAGGAGGAGGGAGGACTGGGGAGTTGTTGTTTCATGGGGACAGGGTTTCAGTCTGGGAAGACTGAAAAAGTTCTGGAGGTGGATGGTGGTGATAGTTGTGGAACACTGTGAATGGACTTAACGATGAGCTGTCCACTTTATTAAAACGGTACTGCTTATATTATGCATATGCATATTTTACCACCATAAAAAAAAAAGATTTAATTTTTTAAGGCAGAAAAATACAACAGGAAGTAACAAGGTGGGTGCAACTCTGAGTCCAAGGAGAGATGCTCCAAAGCATGGCGCGGGGGTGGGTACAGACCATATTCTCCCCTCCCTCTGCCCCACATGGAGCCTTCCAAGCCACTGGCACCAAGGGCACCTACCTTCATATGCCCTACTTCACCTTGTCGGGACCCAAGTTTGGCTCGTATTTCTTTTCGGGGCCCATCCATAGTGACTCTGAGCTCCTGAAGGTCCAACTGCACAAAATATGTTCCTCTGTGAAGTTCCTCTCCCCTAGCCCTATTCAAAACTTTGGAAATAGGCAAAGTGACAAGCCTCCATCTAAAGTCAGCTGGCTCTAGGGGCACCTGGGTGGCTCGGTCGGTTAAGTGTCCGACTTCGGCTCAGGTCATGATCTCATGGTTCAGCTCAGGTCATGATCTCATGGTTCGTGAGTTTGAGCCCCCTCTGGGCTGACAGCTCAGAGCCTGGAGCCTGCTTCGGATTCTGTGTCTCCTCTCTCTCTGTCCCTCCTCCACTCATATTCTGTCTCTCTCTCTCTCAAAAATAAATAAAGATTTAAAAAAAAATTTTTTTAAGTCAGCTGACTCTAGAGCATGCAGCTTTGTTTGATACTCTAATTCCTATTGAGTAGGGCCCACACTCTGTGGAGTTAGACATTCATTTGTAGAAAACTGACAAGGTCCAGATGATTTCCATCCAATCAATAACACCAAAGATTGTGGGGCGGGCAGGGGGAGGCAGTTGCCTTATAGCATATTAACCAATTTGGTATCTAATTTAATAACCTTTATTCCATCATTGTTTTTCAAATGAGTTTCCATATCCTCCATTGAAACAGCTTTGTTGGAAGATTCTCTTCATTGGGTTAAATAATATTTTGATTGTGTTCACTAGGTATTGCATGAGAATTATGTTTTTAACATTTTGAGAGTTATACTTTGGCATCTGGGGAAACTGGACAGGTGCTCCTGTGTCCCAAACACAGTCCTGGGACTGCTTGTCACCTCTCTGCCTCAATGCTCCTTCTCCTGACTCCCCTCCTCTGCCTTGCTCCCTCTCTCTCCCTCTCACTCCCTCTCCCTCCCTCTCCCTCTCCCTCCCTCTCCCTCTCCCTCCCTCTCCTTCCCTCCCTCTCCCGCCCTCCCTCTACCTCACTCTCTTTCCTTCTCACCTTCTCCCTCCATCTCTCTCTCCCTCTCTCTCCCTCTCCCTCCCTCTCCTTCTCTCCCTCTCCCGCCCTCCCTCTACCTCACTCTCTTTCCTTCTCACCTTCTCTCTCCATCTCTCTCTCTCTCTCTCTCTCTCTCTCTCTCATCTGAAAATCCCTGTTCTCCTGGGCTCCTACCCCAAGCAATAAAACCAGATCACATCCACAGCAAACTTTGTTTGAAAAGTGGTCATTACGAAACAGAATATTTACCATCTCAGTTTGCCTTCCTACACTTAGATTTCTCTTCAGTCTCTTGCTAGAAAAACGGATGATATTTGCCTTACTATGTAAAGGACCCATCCTGTTGATTTTCTTTTTTTTTTAATTTTTTTCAACGTTTTTTATTTATTTTTGGGACAGAGAGAGGCAGAGCATGAACGGGGGAGGGGCAGAGAGAGAGAGGGAGACACAGAATCGGAAACAGGCTCCAGGCTCCGAGCCATCAGCCCAGAGCCTGACGCGGGGCTCGAACTCACGGACCGCGAGATCGTGACCTGGCTGAAGTCCGACGTTTAACCGACTGCGCCACCCAGGAGCCCCATTGATTTTCTTAAAAAGTGTGAGGGGAGCCATCTAATTCAAGGTCATGGGTGTGTCTACACCTCCAGAAACCGACTATCCCCAAATGAGCTTCCTCGTTGTCTTTTTTTTTTTTTTTTTTTAAGTAGGCTTCACATCCAACATGGAGCCCAATGGGGGCCTTGAACTCATGAACCCAAGATCAAGAGTCAGATGCTTCACTGACTGAGCCACCCAGGTGCCCCTCCTCATTGTCTTTTTTTTAAAAAAGTAAAAACTGCCTCCTATAGATAACCCATTGTAATATTTTAAAACTGTTTATTGTTAACTACAGAAAGAAGCTTTTTTCCTTATTTTTATTATTTTGTGTCTGACATTTTACTAAACTCTTTTATTAACCATAATTAATGGTCTTGAGTTAATTTTATTAGGTTTTCCGGTGATAAAATGGTGTCTTTGGCAAATGATGATAATTTTCCCACAGCTAAGTTTTGTAATCATGTTTTCTGTCTTATCACATTGGCTGTACTACGTGTTCTTTGCTACGATTAAACGTGTCGAGCTTTTGAATAGCTGTCGAGAAAAATTTATTGGTGAGCAAAGAGGCTAGGGACTAAGTTAGCAGTTAAAAACAAAAACAAAACAAAAAAGATCGGAGTAAACTGTGTGGGGTGATGGGGGGAGCCTGGACCAGTATCATGTCTGCAAGGGAGGAGCCATAAGGAACAGAAAGTTTAGATGAGGAATCAGCAACCGGGGCAGAAACCGAACACAGCTGCAGGTCCGCACACCTGAAGCCCAGAGGTCCACCCGAGCGACCAGGTACAGTAGGCGCCCCTTCCACCTTCCTCGGTATCCCAGTGATCATTTTACGAATGGGCATTTGATCCAGACCCACACCAAATAGGCCCTGATGTTCCCCACCCACATGACCCAACTTGGTCCAAGCAGAAGTGAAGCTCGGGAATTCTGTTGGATGGTTGGCCAAAGGGCACCCCGTCTCTCTCCCGGAATTTGAAGGAGGCAGCCTAGGAGCCACTGGCATCCAACACAGAGAAGCCGGCCTGAACATCAGGTGTAACGCACTCTGGATCAGACCTATCGAGGCTCCTGCTACCCCCGGACTTTCCAATCCCATAAACTCTACCTTGCTTTTACTGGTTAGGCCCCTTTGCAATGGGTGTTCTGTAATTTGCCGTATAAAGAGTCCCAGCTGATAATGCCAGGAAATTGACAATGTTTTTAATAGATCCTATAATTCTTAGAGTGTATTCATCTGAGAAGAGGTGTGAGGGTTTTGGAAAAGTAATTAGAATGCTCAGTTTATAAACATTTCCTAAAATGTGAATTCAAGAGAGAAATTAGCAGATATTTTAATTGTCTACTCCATTTCCACATCCTCACACTTGGTCTACCTACTCTCTAAATGTATTCATTAACATTTTTATAAACACTTTTCCAGCTTACAATTCATCTTCACACATCTTGACTCATTTGGTTCCCACAACAAACAAGAGAGATGGGTGGTTAACAGCAATGCCTCATTTCGTGTAGCTCCCTACGGTTTGCAAGGTTCTTTCTCTTGCGTTATTTGGTGTGGTACGGGCATGCCTGGCTCTTGCATGTTCTGGACTCTGGGAAAACTGAAGCACTTGTGGCCAGTTCTCTTAGCCCACAGAGAACTGGTGTGCATTTCTGTGTCTCCACTGGTGTCACTAGGTCAATACTGGTCCTCCCTCATTCACCAGGTGAACTCCTATTCATACCTAAAAACCCATTTCAGATAAGGCACATCGTGTGTCTCTCTCCCCGGAAGTGGACAGGTGGTGCGGTCCTCAGAAACCGTTGCCTTTGCCAGATTTGTCAAGGTCAGCCAACTGGTTGTTGGGATGGAACAGGGGAGCTCTGGCCAACTGCTTTGTGGTTTGGTAAAACTTCATCCATCACCGGAGGAAAGACTCCAGCCACTCCAACAGCCCCCTGGCCAAAAGAACGTGCTTCAAGCTTGGCCAGACGTACTCTCTTTGTTGTGTTGGAGGAAGAAGGGTCAATATCAGCCGTGGCCTGAGGCCGTTTTTATGGGTTTCAAGCTACCGGCCCTCAGGCCATCCCAGACAGGGTTTGGGCCTTCAAACAGCCCTCAAAGAGACTTACAAATAAACCTCAGACAGGTTCTCAAATTGGTCTCAAAGAGACCCTCACCTGGAGCCTCAGATAGACCTTGGAGGGACCCTTCAGAGCACACACCTGCATCACAAAGCCTCTTCCTCTGACCTCAAGTTCCCTCAAAGACACTCTCCCAAGAGAGCCAGAGCCTGGCACCCACTGTCGGTACCCCAGATGGAGGTCTCTCCAGGGCCTGCAGGGCTCTGGGGTGTATTTATGGGTCCAAAGGCCTGGCTGGGGAGGACAAAGCATCCCGGTGGCTTCCAGCTCCATTTCCTGACTCCGGGCAGGTGGGGCACGTGGCTTCCCCCATCTTACTGCTGCTCCGGGGACTCTGGTAACCAGAGTGGCCCTCTCCCTAGAGTCAGGGGTCAGAGGGCAGAAACGGTGGGGAGAAAGCTGCCCCACTGGGGTTCAGAAAGAGTCAGTGGGGGGAAGGAGGAAGGTAAAGGGATCAGAAAGGGTAGTCCAGACCCTTTCTCTGAAGCTGCGAGCCCTGCATTCCTGGGGGCCGGCTGGGGCTGCAGGACCCCGCCCCGGTAGTTACAGGACCTCGTTGTGACTGTCAGTGTGAAATCTACTCCTGTATCCCCAGCACAATCAGGTCGATGGGGGAGGGGGGGGCGGGTACCATACTGAATTCCTCACCTTCCATCCTGCTCCACCTCCGGGGCTCCCCAACTCAGAGGAGGGCCCCACCCACTCCCAAGCCTTCTCTCCCGGACCCCGGCAGCCACAGGTCACCAGGACCATCCAGCCTGAGGCCCTCGGCGCAGCCTGGACTAAAGCCACTACACCTAGCTGACGCCTCCTTCCCCTCCCACCAGCCTCCAGAATCGGTTTTCCAGAAACCACCTCCGACGGTATGTATCAACCTGCTTTGGAACTTCCAACAACCCTCACTGACCGGGAGATAAGGAAGCTCCTCCTCCCACTCTTAAGTCGGCCCCGCCCACCCGCCTGGGCTGCCTTCCCCGCCCCCCCCCCCGGAGCTGTTCGCTCCGCGAACAGGGGTCCCCAAAGCCGTCGCGGGGTCCCCAAAGCCGCTCTCCCAGGGCGGTCCCACCGACACTGCCCCTCCCTCCTGGGATCTTGGGTGGCATTTTGCACCTTTTCTGCCAAAAAAAACAACAACAACAAAACCCTGCACTGGCTGATAAGCTCTCTGAGTGATTCACTGGTCCATTACTGGTCCATTGTTTGCTCAAATAAAGTCATTGTTCAGTCACCGAGGATTTGGGGGGGAGGGGCACCTACCACACTCCTGGCGCCGTCTGGGACCTGGGGCACGGCCACGATCAAGACCAGGCCATCGCCTTCAGGGATGGGACTCATACTGTCCCTGAAGAGCACTATCGAGTGAATTCTGGCCCTTGCCGAGGCCTTAGCCATATGCACGGCTGTCTCCCCAAACTCGGGGTTCAGAGCGCCGGGAATCTGAAGCAGCCATCCCCTGTTTGCCCACCCCCACAACCGCCTGCCGGGTGACTGTGCCAAGGTCACCCGGGCCTGGGGTGCTGGGCGCAGGGCGGGGGCCTGAGGCCTGCACCTGCTGTGTACCCCGCCTCCTCCCCCACGCCCACCGCGGCCGGTCTGAGCACCTCCCCCAGCCACCGCGAAGGGCTCCCTGCACACCGCGCTGCTGATGTTTAATTTTGCTGAACACCGAGTCCCAACCCCGTGTTAATTGGTTTTACTCCAGCCTTTTGTGCCTCCCATTAAATGAGGAAATGCCACCCATAAAATTTTAATTTTAAAAGCCAACTTGTTTGTTTTATATTGAAATTCCCCGGGCAGCTCCAGCAGAGGGAAACAGACACATTTTCGTTTCATTAAAGCAACTTGAGTGAAGATAAAAAAGAAGCTGAAAAATTAGATTTAAAAACAGAGAGCGAGAAGCATTTAAACAAAATGAATGAAAATGAGCTGCCGCGGAGGGCGGCAGGAACCTGCCCCACCTCCGTGGGGCCCGCGCCCCTGCAGGGAGACCACAGGGGAGCCGAAGGGGCAGTCAGTGGACGCTCTCGCCTGGTGCCCCCAGAAGGCTGAACCGTGGACTCCGGCCTCCCTGAAAATCGGCCCGCTGGGTGATAGAGGAATCAAGCCGGAGGGATTCGGCCCCCCACCCCCACCCCCACCCCCACCCCGGGGCCAGCAGCATCCTCTTCCGTCAGGACAAGCCTGGTGGGTAAGCCAACTGCGTGGCCTTGACTCTACCACTTACTAGCCCTGTAAGAAAGGGCAAGTGACCTCAACGTTCTCATCTGTAAAGTGGGAATAGTCATGTTAGTTTAGAAAGTTGTGGTGAGGACGAAGTAGGTTGATACGTTGAGAAACCCTTAAAACAGAACCCGGTATGCAGTGCTTCATAAATGCTAGCTTTTATTATCTTCATTCTGCTGCTACTCTTCCACTCCACGCTCCTAACACATTCCCCTCTGCTGAGTGCACCTGTCTGCCTCCCTCTCCACACATCCCCTTACCACTCAAAGTCGTCCTTTTAATGATGTCCCTAAGCTAAAGCCAGCTAAGAGAGACTAGGGGCAGGTCTGAACCGAGGCTTGGGGAACCCCATTCCATGGCACGATTCTTGTGGTCCAAACTAACCCATTAACATTTTATTATAATCCTTCCAAGGAGAGCCCGTCTCCCTGGGTTCAATCCCCAGCTCCACCAACTGCTACCAGCTGTGTGTTCTTGGGCAAGAGTCTTCTGGGTCTCAGTCTCTCCGTCAATAAAATGGGAACGATAACTGGATCCGCCACGTGTTGTCATGGAGAGCCAATGAAACAAGCTTCACAGAGTGCCCAGCACAGCCAGCTGCCCAGTGAATCGCTGCTGTTCCGTATCGGGTCCAGGGGTCTGTGGTTGCGGAGGTGGAGAAGGGGCAGGGCAGGTGGTTCCATAACAGAGTGACCTTACCACCCATTTCTTGGCTGTTGCCACGGCATAATTATTAATGGCACTCCCTTTCATTCTCAAAGGTGTCCCTAGTGTGGATGACTCACTGGATGGTCATCCCATTTCAAATCCCCCACCCCAGTGAGGGGCCTCAGAGCTGGCCCCAGGGTGCTGGGGAACGGCCCTGACCCCTGCCCCGTCTTCTGCCTGACTACTGAATCCTAACCCGAAGCCCTAACCTCACACTCGGCTCACATGGGGCTGGGAGAGGCCTGGGGAAAGACCCAGGGCTCAGGGAAGGTGCTGGGATTGGAGTCTGTTGGGACTCCTGGCCTCTTCTCTGCACACCAGAGGGCAGTTTACGCCACCTCTGACCCTAACTTCCTCTTCTTCCCTTGGCGGGTGGGGGCAGCGGATTATCTCACCAGTGGTTGCAAAGATCAAACCAAACCAGCAAACAGATGCCAGATGAGTGACATCTCCAGCCAGCAAAACAGAATTCCCAGGTTCTGTTCCCGGACGTGAGCAGAGATGGGGACACAGAGAGTTACAGAGGGGCGTGATGGAGAAGGGGTCTGCCCCCCACCTCAGCACACGCAAGCCCCGTAGCTCACAGCCGATGTCCTGCAGGCCCCCACACCTGCCCAGGGCCCCCCAGTGACACCTCCTTGGCCGAGAGCCACCGCGGGTCCCCAGCTCCATCAACCTCAGGGCAGAAGATGAGCCAGCTACCTCAAGGGCTGCTTCTCGGAAAAGCTCCGAAAGGACACCTTAGTGCCCGCAGAGCGGTATCATTTCTTCTTGGCAGATTTTTTTTCCAGTGGTTCCCAAACTGTACACCAAGGAACCCCTAGCACTTAATGACGGTTCTGAGACAGTGGGGCCAAGTGGGCGGGGTTCCAGGTATACTCGCAAGCTCTCTCTCTCTCTCCCCCTTCCTCCTGCTCTCCCCTTCTCTGTTCTTTTCTCCCTCTCTCTTCCCCCATCTTTCTCTATCCCTCCCTCCCTCCCTCCCTCTCTCTTCAACCAGAGCATCTTCTATTTTACATAATCCAAGATAATTGCTTGCACAAAAGTTTCCACGGTTAAAATGTTGTTTTCAAAAACACTGCTCTGTTCCTCCCCTTCCTCCCTCCCTCCCTCTTTCCCTCCCTCCCTCCCTCCCTCCCTTCCTTCCTTCTCTCCTCCCTTCCTTCCCTCCTACCTTCTCTCCCTCTCCCCCTCCCTTCCTACATTCCCTCCCTCCCTTCCCTCCTTCCTTCCCTTCCACCTTCCCTCCCTTCCTGCTTTCCTTCCTTCCTTCCTCCTTCCTCCCTCCCCCACCCATCCTAAAGCCCTTAAGTACAGCAGAACAAGGGAGACACCTACTTGCAGGGAGGCCGGGTGCAGAAAGGACAAGCAGGGTTTCAGAGTAAGGTGAGGAGGGATCCACGTGGGAGGCAGCTTGGCACAGGCATCAGAGCCCCTGCAGGGTGAGGGAGCATCTGTTACAAACCGGCAGCCTGTACCAAAGGGAGGTGTCGGCGTGCAAATGGGCTGAGGGGGCGCCCACGCGCAGGGAAGCCTGGAGTGGGTGTCAGAGCCCAGGAGGGTTAAGCAGGGCAGCCACGCTGGATGGATGGGCCCAGGGTGGGTAATCAGAGGCCGAGTTGGATGAGGAGGGGTCCATACATGGGCCAGCCTTGAGTGAGCGGCTGTCTGAATGGAGGGAGGGGTAACCCTGCCTGGGAGGTCAGAGCCTGAGGGGCCCGGGACGCTAGAGAGGGACGGCCCAGGTCCCTCATCGGTCAAGCCTCAGGGCTTGGCCTCCTTCTCGGCCTGCCCAGACCCTTCCTAAAACCAAGGAAGACCTGGGACACCTTCCCAAGTCAACTGGAGTCACCAACCACGCCCTGAACACCACTGACGTGCCAGGCAGCGTGCCTGGTGCTGGGGAGAAAGCCAGGCTGGGGGCTCGCAGCCCTGCGCCGAGGACAGACATGGAGCCACCATTCCAGAATGTGAGTGGTGGGAGCATGGAGGGGACAGTGTGACCTCTCATGGGGAATCAGGAGCCGTCCAGAGAAGAGGCCAGCTGAGGGACGGAGGAAGATGAGCCCGCAGGATGAGGGCGGCAATGACTCTGGGCCTGGTTCCTTACCCTGCCCGTCCTGACCTGATTTTCTAAGGCAGAGGGGAGAGCAAGCTACCCTCAGCTGCCCCATCGGTCTTCTAAGGGCCCCGGGGGAGATCCAGGTTAGACACCAGAAAGGACTTCTCTGGTTCAGAGACGAGAGGCCTGGCGTCCCGGGCGCCCGGCCTCCCTGCGGTCACCAGGAGGGGGCGCCACAGGCCAGTCCACGGCCCGTGCCACCGGAGGACCGGGGCCGCAGAGCTGGGAGCCAGCGAGGGTCTGGCGGGCCCTGGGAGCGCGGGGACCGGGGCAGCGGGACAGATGCTCGAGGAGCTAGGCCACTGGGTCGGGTCGGGGGGGGGGGGGGTGGGGGTGGGCGACACAGCCCCGCGCCCGCCAGGACTCGGAAAAGGGAGCATCGCCGGCCAAGACGCGTGGTCCCTGATGTCAGCCCTTCAAGGGGCTTCGTCCCAGCAAGCCCTGGCCTCCAGGAAGGAGAGTCGCGGGGCCCAGAGGTTACACAACTCGCCCAAGGTCACGCGGGAAGGGACCGGCACGCCAGGGGGTTGGAACCCGGCACGGTCCGCAGGTGGCCGGGCTCCACGCAGCACCCGTTACAAACCCCGCGGCCGGAGCCCACGGCCTTGGCCTAGCTTCCTTCTTCCCGTCTCTAAACGCTCTTTCATGGCAGGATCTCCTTGGCAGCTTTATCATAAGAGCCTCCTGAAACCACACACGTTTCTAGATGAATTCAGGCCCCCGGTCCCCGGAGTGGGGTGGGGAGGCTTTCAGCAGGAAGGGTAGCTGCCCTCCTGCGAGCCCAGCAGCGACCTGCCAGCACGCCTGCGAGGAAACGAGGGCCCTCGGCGGCGCGGGAAGTGTCTGCTTTTGCAAACTCGCGGGTCCTTGGGCTCTGAGTGGTTTTGAGTTCCGTCCATTACGGGAAATCTCCTTTTGAGGATGGGCATTCAAATCCAGATGTTGTCCCCGCAGAACAAAAGCCTCCCTCCAAATTCTCTTTATGGAGCAGGGCTCTCCTTTGAAGGAGTAACATCTCGTGATAAGTGGGGTATTTTTCCCCCTCCCAGCCAAGAACCCGATGTTCTGAATGTTTTAAAACCGATTTAATAGCCTGTCTCTATTCCACTTCAGCTGCCAGGACGCCAGAGACAAGGTGCAATGTCACCTGCTGATGGATTCAATAGAATCACAAAGAAGAGAATGTTGGGGTTGTTTTGTTTCTTTCAAATATTTATTTAGGTAGATTTCTGATGAAATACACATTGTCGAGAAACTTTCCCAATGGTACACTGTGCCGATTCAAAAATGCTCGAATAACAACTTCTCAGGAAAGAAGGATGCATTAAATATACATATGGATTGTAAGACAGTCCCAACTTCAGTAAGATTTTTTTTTTTAATTTTTTTTTCAACGTTTTTTTTAATTTATTTTTGGGACAGAGAGAGACAGAGCATGAACGGGGGAGGGGCAGAGAGAGAGGGAGACACAGAATCGGAAACAGGCTCCAGGCTCTGAGCCATCAGCCCAGAGCCCAACGCGGGGCTCGAACTCAAGGACCGCGAGATAGTGACCTGGCTGAAGTCTGACGCTTAACCGACTGCGCCACCCAGGCGCCCCATTAAGATTTGTTTTTAAAGATACCTTAAGGGGCGCCTGGGTGGCTCAGCCGGTTAGGCATCCCACTTCGGCTCAGGTCATGATCTCACAGTTTGTGAGTTCCAGCCCCGAGTCCGGCTCTGTGCTGACAGCTCAGAGCCTGGAGCCTGCTTGGGATTCTGTGTCTCCCTCTCTCGCTCGGCCCCTCCCCTGCTCATGCTCTGTCTCTCTCTGTCTCAAAAATAAATAAACATTAAAGAAAAATTTTTTTTAATTTTTTGAAAGACACCTTAAAATAGGGGAAAAATGGATTACACATTTCTTGATCCTACGATGTGTATATAGAGCCAAGGAGGAAGGCCCAGTGTTTTTGCTTGAAACTATCTGAGAGCTCAAAGCAGGAACCCTTCCCTCACTTGACTTGCACACCCGCTCTTGACCCCATCACAGAGTTGATTCTCATTCTGCCCTGGAGACAGGCAGGGCTATACTTTTGCTTCTGCTCCTAGATCTTGTCTCCAAGATCAGTGCCCCCAGTTCTCTATCCTTTGCCCTCCACAGACTGGACTCTATAGTCTCTCCTTCTCCCCTCAGAAGTATGGCGACCAGAATTGAACACAACCCTCTAGCTATCACCTCCCTTATCCACAAGCCTATACCTCTATAGATGCAGCCTGAGATCCCATTAGTTTGGGGCAGCCGTTTATCGTGGGATTATACTGAACCTTCAGCCAAAATCTTTTGCATGAAAAATCTTTTCGCTTTCCATCCATGCCTGTTCCATTTTACTTTAGGGGGAGTTAGTCTATCATTTCATCTGCTTCAGGTGCTTTTGAACCCTGCTTTGGTCACTTAAAATACCAGCCACTGCATCTAGGTTTAGGTCCTTCTGCAAAATGAATAAGCAAGCCTTCTGTTCCTTCACTCCAGGTAAATATGTTGTGTGGTGATCTTGACCCAGCCGGCCACAGTCTCTGTGAGACCTCAGTTTCCCTATCTGGTAATGAACAAAAGTGATAAGTGATTAGCTCTATGAATAGAGCTCGTGCAGACACTGTGCTAACATCATGACATTTAATTCCTTACATCAATTCTCTGAGAGAGGAATTATCATCCTCCTCATTCTGTATATGAGGAAAACAGGGACTTTCAGGGTTCGAACCCAGTTCTGCCTGGCACCGAATCTGTGCTTTTAGCCACAATGGTTCACTGTCCCCCTCAGAGAGCAAGCAGTATCTTCAGTATGGCCTAGAATCGGGCCCTCTAAGAGCAGTCTTCTTACAAGCTGCTAAGCAGCATTCCTTGGGTACCCCTCAAAGACCCCCAAGTCCCATGCACAGGTCAGAAGCCGTGGAGAGAGGAAGGTTTACAGGGGCTTCAGAAAGAACGCCAGGTGCCTCAACCATGACATGCGTGTGCATGTGTGTGCAAACAGATGATAGGAGACAAATAATGACCCCAGAAAAATGGACCCCTTCCCTCCCCTCATGCCTGATTTTTCTTCGGAGCAAGGCAGATTAAAAACTTTAAGGGGGGCTGGGTGGCTCGGTCGGTTGAGCAGCCGACTTCGGCTCAGGTCATGATCTCACAGCTTGTGAGTTCGAGCCCCACGTCGGGCTCTGTGCTGACAGCTCGGAGCCTGGATCCTGCTTCAGATCTGTGTCTCCCTCTCTCTCTGCCCCTAACCCCCTCACATTCTGTCTCTGTCTCTCTCAAAAGTAAATAAACATTAAAAAAATTTTTTTTAATTTTTAAATAATAAATAAGTAAAGGCAGTGCTAGCATTTGCCTCTATTTCTACACTGCAATCAATTAATACTTATTTATTAATTTTTAAAATATTTATTTTTGAGAGAGAGAGAGAGCTGGGGAGGGGCAGAGAGAGGGGGAGGCAGAGGGTCCAAAGCAGGCTCCTCACTGTTAGCACAGAGCCTGATGCTGGGTTCAAACTCATGAACCGTGAGATCATGATTTGAGCCGAAGTCAGCTGCTTAACCAACTGAGTCACCCAGGGGCCCCTATTTGACTGCTTACCAAGTGAGCATTCACAGTTCTTCAGTCTTTTTATCATGGCTGAATACTGCTGGCCTCTGGGGTAGCTTTGCCTATAAAACTGTTTTGAATTACTTTTATTATAATAACAAAGTCTTAGTCTACACCCACAATGGACCATTGGTTAAAGACAAAACTTCTTTTTGATAAAAAAAATAATGCCGAAATACAATTGGGACTTTATTTTTTTAAGATTTTATCTTTGAGAAGTCTATACACCCAAGATGGGGCTCGAACCCACAATCCTGAGATCAAGAGTCACATGCTCCACCAAATGAGCCAGCCAGGTGCCCCAGATAGGACAACTTTTTAATGAAAATATTTCTGTAAATTCTGCCTACCTACACACCGCTTATATCTGCTTACCGTTTTCACACGTTATTGATAAATGCTGTTGGGACCACCAAGGACCCACCAGGATGACTAGATCGGGTCCTGACCTTACACCTATGCCGAAATTATGTTCCAAGGGATTAAAAAAAAACTATACATAAAAAAATTAAACCGTGTGTTAGGGGAAAATATGGGAGCATTTGTGTCATTATCTTAGAGAAGGCCTTCCTAAGTATCACAGAAATCCCCAAAACCATAAAAGAAAATGATCTGTTTGCATTAAATTGAAAATTTTTTTCCTGGTAAAGAAAAAAGAAAAGAAAAGAAAACAACCCTTATGTACAAAGTCGAATAACAACTTAAGAGGAAAAGAAGATATGTGAAATACATCACAAAGAGTTAATTTCCCTTGTCTGTAAAGAGCTCCTACAAATCAATAAGGATAAAAGACCAAAATAATCTAGTAGGAAAACACGCAAAGGATGTAGACAACTGGGCACCAAAATAATGCAAATCTGTCTTAAGTGTAAGAAGAAAGAACCCTTATCCTCACTTACACTAAGCAAAATGCAAGTGGGGCTAAAATGAGATGCCACTTTTCATCTACTGGACTGGCAGAGACTAAAATGTCTGATGCCTCACTCTGCTGGCGAAGAAATGTGACACAGACCATTTTCATCATTGCTGGGGGGAAGGAAGGTAATGTACAATTCCTATGAAGTGCAATTGAGCAACACATTGAAAGGTAAATGCTCACATCCCCTTTGTTATGGGTTGAAGCGTGTTTGCCTTCCCCACCCAAACTCCAATGTCGAAGTCCTAGCCCTCAGTACCCCAGAATGTAACTTTATTTGGAAATAGGGTCATTCCAGATGTAATAGGTTACAATGGGGTCATACTGGAGTGGGGTGGGGCCCTGATCCAGTATGACTGGTATCCTTACTAAAAGAGGAAATTCAGGGGCGCCTGGGTGGCTCAGTCGGTTATGACTCATGGTCATGATCCCGCGGTTCACGAGTTCGAGCCCCGCTTTGGGCTCTGTGCTGACGGCTCAGAGCCCGGAGCCTGCTTCAGATGCTGTGTCTCCCTCTCTGTCTCTGCCCCTCCCCTGCTCAATCTGTCTCTCCCTCGAAAATAAATTTAAAAAAAACATTAAAAAGAAAAAAAGAGGGGATTTGGACACAGACACGCACAGAGAGAATGCCGTGCAAACATCGACGAGGAGATGAGGTGATGCTTCTATAAGCTAAGAAACACTAAAAATTGCCAGCAGACTGCCAGTAAGCCAGATTTACCCTCACAGCCCCCGGCCCCACACCTTGATCTCAGACTTTCCAACCTCCTGAGGTGTGAAGTAAGACATTTCTATTGTGTAGCCGTCCAGCGTGTAGGACTTTGCAAACTAAGACACCCTTTGACGCAACAAGATAATTTAAAAAAATTTTCTTAATGTTTATTTATTTTTGAAAGACAGAGACAGAGCGTCGGCACAGAACCTGATGCGGGGCTCAAGCCCACGAACCGTGAGATCATGACCTGAGCTGAAGTCAGACGCTTGACCAACTGAGCCACCCAGGCGCCCTGCCACGAGATGAATTTATCCCGCTATATACTTGCACAGAAGCAAAGTGCTGAGCAGACGGGGGTCCACACTGCAGTATTTGTAATCGCTAACGATTAGGAACGCCTAGATGTCTGCCAAAAACTGCCTAACAAATTATGAGACACCCCTACAAACGTAGTATTTTTCAGCCGAATGTTTTTCAGTAATGAGGCGGCATAACCTGTTGGAATTATCTCAAAGGTTTATTATGAAGTGAGCAAAAGCAAGGTGCTGTTGGTTGTAGAGAGGGCCTCATTTCTGTAAAAATACCGAGAAAGCTAGCAGGATATACAGTATATGCACAAATATTTGCTTGTAGATGCATTGATGCTGTCTATGAAGACATATAAGAAGCTGCGAACTTCTGTTGTTCTTAGAGAACCAAATCACTTTAAGGACCAAGAAAAGGAGGCTTTGGCTCTACTATAAACACACCTGTACCTTTTGAACCTTTTACATTATGTATTACCTGTTCGGGGAAAAAAAAAAATCTTATGTGTAATGTCAAAATGGCTTTAGTACTTCAAAAAAAACAGACTAAGAAGAGAAAATATAGCCATTTTAGCTTTTCATCTTTTGGAAATAACAGCTATTCGTCCCTGAAATGGGTTATTTGAGGAGATCATATCTCTTCTCTTATCTCTTCTTTTAGAATCAAAGCACAAAATTTGTTTTTAAAATAACTAAATAAATCACAGAAATGAGGCACAGAATGCAAGAATTCTAAACGCACATGTAGTGAAAGCAGAGTATATCTATTTTTTTAATTCAGCATGTAAATTTCTGTCTATGAGGATAATTTCAGCATATATTCAGTCCTCAAACCAAGTGTGACAAAATATGTTTAATTCATTTGTCTAGAAGTCTTACTTTTCTTCATAAAATTAATTTAAATTCTTTTAACAGTGGGCATTATTTACTAAATAGAAAAGGGTCAAAAGTCACTTTAACACAATAAGAAATCATAATTGGGGGCGCCTGGGCCCTCTGATAGCTCAGAGCCTGGAGTGTTCTTTGGATTCTTTGTCTCCTTCTCTCTGTCTCTCCCCCCCGCTCATGCTCTCTCTCCTTTAAAAATAAATACACATTAAAAAAATTAAAAAAAAAAAAAGAAATCTTAATTGATATGAACTTTAAAAAAATATTTATTTTTGAGAGAGAGACAGAGCCTGAGCTGGGGAGGGGCAGAGAGAGAGGGAGACACAAAATCTGAAGCAGGCTCCAGGCTCCAAGCTGTCAGCACAGAGCCTGATACAGGGCTCGAACCCGTGAACTTCAAGATCATGACCACAACCGGATGCTTAACCAACTAAGCCACCCAGGTGCCCCTATATGACCTTTTCAATACAGTCTTTGGGATCAGACTAATGTAAAATAAAATGAATTTTCTCCAAATATCTTCTCTATCTTGTGAAAAAGATGAAATGAATTTTTTATTCAAAAAAGTGTTTTCAAGGTCATTTATTGCTATTAAACCAGTTTAAGGGTTCAAACATGTTGAGAATTGAAACCTAGGCTCACCGTGTATGGTTGCACACGCTGTGAAATGCACAACTCCAGGGGGCGCCATTCGGATTATAAGCCAAATTGTGCAGTGCACCACCTGTGCAGCTGTGCATATCAATCCCATGACTACTGAAAACGTTGCGGAGCCATGAAAGCCTTTTGGGTAGGGGAAGCTAGGTGTGAGAGCTGGGGCCACATGGATTGTGAGGCCAGACTCTCATACATACAGCTTCCTCTCTCTCTAGGTTGACCTCCTCCCTTTTGGAGGCGCTGGCCTAAGTTTTCTCTAAGCCTCATACCTTTGGTCTTCCTAAGACTGTGGGGAAGGACCATCTGCCAGGGCCTGCAATCACTTCCTTGGCCTGTACAACTCAAAGTCCTCTGTAATCACTTGGCAACTAAGAAGAAAGGCCAGAAGAAGGCCCCCCCACCCCCGCCATGCCCCTAATCTTTACTGCTACCCTAATGGAGGCAGAGGTGGAGGGAGCTGAACTTTAAGTGACATTCAGGTCATTTTGCCTCCAGACTTTTCTGTGTGATCTTAGCAAATCTTTAAGCGTCTCTGGGCCTCTGCCTCCCTATTTGCAAAATGAAGAGGACCTATTGCCATTCTTTCTCTGCCTCGTGGAAAAACCGACAAGAGAGAAAAACAGGTAGTGATGATTTCACAGAAAATGCAGAGAAATTCAAGCACCCCAATTATCGTCATTACACAACAAGAATTAGTGGACTGAGAGCCAGGAGGCCCTACTGAGCAGCTATAAAACCTCAAGCAAATCTTATGACTTCTCTGGGTCTTACCAGGTGCCAAACAGCAGACTCTGAACTAGATCAGCAGCTTGCTGGCCTTTTCACCACTAAGAGTCTGTTTTATTATTTCCAGACATCCCCCACAGACCTCATATTGTATAAGATTTTATCCCCTAAGCTATATTTAGGTAGTTATGACAAGCTTAATAATTATTAAATGATTGCTGCCACCATAATAAAGGATATTTTCAGTTGGAAGAATTATGTGCTTACACAGCTGAAAGGCCTAGAACTGGTAATGGCTTCAGGCAAGGCTTGATCCAGCAGCTGTTACCAAGGACCTACGTTCTTCCAGTCTCTTGGCTCTGCCTCCTATGATGTGTCACAGGGTGGCTTCCAGAAGCTCCCGGCACTACCTGCTTTACTCATTTGTGATTGGCAAAAATCAGACAGCTTGCTTCCCAGTTAACTCAAAGACAAGACCCAGAATTGAGACTCAGTTTACCCTGATTGGCCTGATTTGGGTCATGTGCCTTTTCCTGACCAATTGCTATAGCCTGGAGGATGAGATTATTCTGACTTGCTTAAGCCAGTTAGGCCCCGCCCTTGGAATGGGGTCATTTCCGGCCATATCACATGGCTGGGAAATTCCCAGTACTGTTAGCAGGGGAATCAGGCAAGGGTGCTGTGGAACCTACGAGCAAGCTTCCTGCTGCATGTTTAGCAGTCAGTGAGACCTCAAACGGCCCATCGCCACTTCCGAGTGGCATGTGAGCTACTCACTAGTGACCTCTGGGATCTTGTGAGTTGGGTCAAGATGGCAACCCCGTCTGTGGGCGGCCACCTAACCATGTGAGCTGACGTCAGCCCAGCTAGCAGCAAGCTCCCTACTCTGTGGTTCGACCTGGCCTAGATGCAAGTTCACCCGTGTCCAGCTTCCAGTTCTCCGTCCCCATCTGAGCCTTCACGAATGGCTCAGTTGGGGACCCCAGGTGAACCTCCAGCTCTCCCGTTCCCAGGCCTACGACTGCCCTGTTCAGACACAAGGTAACACCGATCAGCTGCACTGGGCAAACAGGGTACGACAGAGATGCCCACGGCCAAACATCCCTGGAACCACTGGGGCTCACTCGTCCATTGACTCACCATGCATTTACCAACATCTGGGCCAAATCGTGTCCCAGGGAGCCACAGTCAGGTGGGGAGACGGTGATGCCCCAGACCATTAGAATTAAGTGTGGGAACACAGTGTGGGGGGCAGTGGGGGCCCAGGGACAGGGACAGACCCCTTCCCTTCCCAGGACAGAGACGTGAGCATCCACCCCAGCACACTCTCAGCAGCAAGGTCGCCTTGGCCCAGCCCCTGCCCTCCAGATCCTAAGGAAGCCCAGGGGCCTCTCTGGCAGCTCCGAGATCAGCAAAGTTGTGTCTGCCACTATAGAAAAATTTTTTTAATGTTTCTTTCTTTCTTTGAGAGAGAGAGAGAAACAGAGTGTGAGTGGGGGAGGGGCAGAGAGCCAGACACAGAATCCGAAGCAGGCTCCAGGCTCCGAGCTGTCAGCACAGACCTCGACATAGGGCTCGAACCCACAGACTCGAGCCGAAGTCAGGGGCTTAACTGACTGATCCATCCAGACGCCTCTCCCCCAGTACAGAATAGGAGTGTTCAACCCGGAACTGGGGACCTAACCCCGTAGGGCTTTACAGAATTCTTTCTGGCGCCTTCAGTGCAGCTCTGGGGCAGGGGCAGGTCGACTCAGCCTTCTGCCCACCTTCAGACCCCATGTCTTCTTGGATCTTCAAAACCAGGTGGGGTTCGCTGGTTAAGGGGGTGCACGGTGGGGAAAACTTCCGCCGCACCCACCCCCTTTAACAGACACTTGAGATTCAACCATTCCTTGGTGTTAGGCACTCCCCGGACCTAGTCCCTAAGTGAGTCACTGGTACTTCCGAGCACTCATGTGGGTCTGTGGCGAATGAGGCCAGGGGTGCCTGGGATGGAGAAAGCCTGGCCAGTCCCCTTCTCAGTTTTGCCCAAATTAACTTGCTGTGCGGCTGGGGGCAAGTCCCTTTCCCTGTCAATCTCCTCATCCATAAAACAAGGGCTCCAGGCTAGTAAGTCTCTCTGGGGCTTTCCAGCTCTAACCATGCAGAATGTGAGCATTCACGGTTCAGAAAAGAGGGAACAGGGGTAACTGAGAGGGGGGCGGTCTAGGGAGGAGGAGAGGCAGGAGGGCCATCTGGCCAGGGCCCCATAGACCAAAGGCCCCAAGTGTGGACTTTGGATGCTATCTCCAAACGGAATTACACTCAGGCACAGTATACATACAAACCCATAGAAACGAACAAACACAGGGGCGCCAGGGTGGCTCAGTCAGTTGAGCGTGGGACTTCAGCCCAGGCCATGATCTCTTGACTCGGTTTGTGAATTCAAGCCCTTCATGGGGCTGCCTGCTGCTGTCAGCATGGAGCCTACTTCCTGCTTTGGATCCTCTGTCCCCCTCTCTCTCTGCCCCTCCCCAACTTGTGCGCGCGCGTGCGCGCTCTCTCTCTCAAAAATAAACAAAAAGAAATGAACAAAGACATCAGCCTCCTTGCCAAAATACACCACCTATAAGGCCCATGAAGTTATATATACAGGGATTTTTTAAAATAAACTTTTTGTTTTTGTAATTAATGTGAGATTTACAGAAGAGCTGCAAAGAGTATAGAGTTCCCATATACCCCTTACCCAGTGTCAGTTTTCCTAATATTATCGTCTCACACCTCAGTGGCATGTTTGTGAAAGCTAAAACAAAACAACACTGGGGTGCCTGGCTGGTTCAGTCTGTAGAGCATGGAACACTTGATCTCGGGGTTGTGAGTTCGAGCCCCACGTTGGGTGTAGAGATTAAAAATATTTTTAAAAAAATATTAAAGGGGCACCTGGGTAGCTCAGTCGGTTGAGCATCCACCTCTTGAGTTTGGCTCAGGTCATGATCTCACGGAGTTTGTGAGTTTGAGCCCCACTTTGGGCTCCCTGCTGATGGTGCTGAGCCTGCTTGGGATTCCTTCTCTCTGGCTCTCCCCTGCTCACGTGCTCTCTCTCTCTCAAAAAATAAATAAACTTAAAAAAAAAAAAAAACCTTAAAACAAAACAATTCTGGTACATCTCTGTTGCTAAAGTCCAGGCCTTATTTGGACTTAACCAGCTTTTCCATTAGCACTCTGTCTGATCCAGGAACCCACCCAGGCAACTATATTGTATCCAGTCAGCACATTTCCTAGCGTTCTCTGGTCTGTGACTGTTTCTGTCTTTCCATGCTTTTTATAACCCTGTTTTGAGGAGTCCTGGTCAAGTGTTTTATAAAATGTCCTTCAACTGGCGTCCGTCAGAGGTGTTCTCCAGAGTCATGGGTTTGGGGGAAGAAAACCACAGAAGTGACATGCCCTTCTCATCGCATGATATCAGGAGTACACGACATCCAGTCCACTCACTGCTGGTGACGTTAACCTTGATCACTTGGCCAAGGTGGTGTCGGCCAGCATTCTCCATTGCAAAGTTACTATTTTCCCATTTTCCGCTCTGTAGTTGAGAAGCTAGTCGAATGTCCAGTGCACGGTCAAGGGAAGGGGAGGGGTAATTAGGTTCCATCTCTTGGAGGGGAGAATCTACATAGATTAGTTGGAATTCTTTGGGAAGGAAAATTTATTTCTTCTTTCCCAGTTAGCTATCTATTCAATAATTTATTTCTACCAGTGTGGACTCATGGATGTGTATTCTATACTTTTGGGTAATAATCCAATACTCTCTCTGTTATTTATTGCTCTAATATTTGCAATTTGGGCCACTGGAGTGATTGGGCTCCTGGGTCCCTCTGACACAGCCCATTCTTTTGTGTTTTGAGTACTTTCCAATTCTGGTGCCTCCAGATGTTCCAGGCTCACCTTTTCCCTCTCCCAGCCCAACAATCAGCCATTGCTCCAAAGAAATAGTGTATTTTTAAAACGAATCCTCCATGCGGTGCCTGGGTGGTTCAGTCAGCGAAGCGTCCGACCTCATCTCAGGTCATGATCTCACAGTTGTGAGTTCGAGCCCCGCGTCGTGCTCTATGCTGACAGTGTGGAGCCCGCTTGAGATTCTCTCTCTCTGCTCGTCCCTTGCTTGTGCTGTCCCTCTCAAAAATAAATAAACATTAAAAAAAAATTGGGGGGCGCCTGGGTGGCTCAGTCGGTTGGGCATCCAACTTCGGCTCAGGTGACGATCTCGCAGCCTGTGAGTTCAAGCCCCACGTCGGGCTCTGCACTGATAGTTCAGAGCCTGGAGCCTGCTTCAGATTCTGTGTCTCCTTCTCTCTCTGCCCCTCCCCTGCTCTCACTCTGTCTCTCTCTCAAAAGCAAAATAAAAACATTAAAAAAATTTTTTTTAACTAATTCTGCAATTACTATCTTGTCAGCGGTCCAAATACATCGCACTGCATTTGAATACATGATGAAAAAAAGTTATCTTGTTCAATTACTGCTTAAAACACACCTTAATTTTTTTGCAGCCCTACTGTGATGTCTTTTTACAATATACTGGGAGATGGGGTGCCTGGCTGGCTCAGTCAGAGGAGTATGTGACTCTTGATCTCGGGGTCGTGAGTTCAAGCCCCATGTAGAGACTACTTAAAATAAATATGTGAATAACTTGGGCCACCTGGGTGGCTCAGTCGGTTCAGCATCCAACTCTTGATTTCAGCTCAGGTCATGATCTCACGGTTCATGGGATCAAGCCTGCCTCAGAGTCCGGCTCTGCACTGACAGCATAGAGCTCTCTTGGGATTCTCTCTCTCCCGCTCTCTGCCCCTCCTCTGCTCTTTCTCATACATACATACATACATACATACATACATATGTACATAAATAACTTAAAAAAGTATACTAGGAGCATAGAAACAGGGGAGGGACCTGTCATCTTCTCTCCACTTCCAGGAGTCCTTGATGAATTTAACCTCTGTGTTCTGCTAAAGCTTGGGTCACCCTTCCTACAGAGGTGACCTGGCTCCTGGGTCCTCCCCAGTCTGAGCTGCCCAGAGGAGCTATCAAAGGCCAAGGTAATTCCTGGATCCTTTCTCTCTCCAGGTCCCCCATCCCCCGCCAAGGGGATAAGCAGTCCTGGACCTCTGCAGACCTCACCCAGGCTGGCCAGGTGCAGACAGGCTCCAGGAAGGAAGCTGGCAAGCCCAGCCACCAAGACAGACAAATGTGGGCAGGGCACCATTACATCCAGAGTGTTCCTGGGCATTAGGGCCAAGGTTTGCAAAATCCAGCCGTAAGTGGAGCAGGGGTTCCCCAGAGCAGCCCTGGGTTCTGCAGAAGAGTCAGCTTCTCGGGAAAGAGCAGCTTTCATGAGCCGGAAGAGGGCGAGACTTCAGCTCACGGCTCACTTTGGGAGGGGACTAGCTGCTGCGTGACTCATCACCCAGTCGTGCCGGCTACAACTGGCCCAGCGCTGGACCTCCCAGAGGAGGTCCCAGGCAGGCAATCAATGCTGCACGTAGGGACACAGGCCCAGTGCTGGGGGAGCCCTGGGGAGGAAGGAAAGTAGCATTTGAAGAGTCTCAGGCAGGCCTCACAGAGGAGGTGACATCATCAAAAAGATGAATGGAATTGGCCAGGCAGCAGTCCGGGGGGGGGGGGGGGGGGGGGGGGGGGAAGGAGGGGAGGGCACTCCCAGCCAAGGAAGAGGCAGATGTAAAGGGCTGGCACAGGGCCCGTGGCCTAGAGAGTAGTCCATAAATGTGAGGCATTATTGTTGTGGTTGACTTACCATCGTGACGGTTGTTAACCTGGACTTGTTTCTTAATATTTTTACTATCTTACAGGTACTTACTACAATGAATAAACGCCGAATGTCACTGAGTTTTTCTTACCTATAAAAGGGCTGCTGTGAAGATTAGGGGTACAGGGGCACCTGGGTGGCTCAGTCGATTGAGGATCCGACTACGGCTCAGGGCATGATTTCATGGTTCACGAGTTCGAGCTCCATATCGGGCTCTGTGCTGACAGCTCAGAGCCTGGAGCCTGCTTCAGATTCTGTGTCTCCCTCTCTCTCTCTCTCTCTCTCTCAAAAATAAATAAACATTAAAAAATGTATATAAAAAAGAAAACATAGTAACACATTAAAAAAATGTTTTTAATTAAAACAATTAAGATTAGGGCCACAGCATACACAACGCTCAGTGGAACAGCTGAGACCAGCTGTGGGCCCCAGTGGCCTCGTTTTCCCTCTCTCCCTGGCTGGTGGCCAGCCCCTGGGGTTGTGCATGGGGGGCATAGGAGGGAACACTTTGGGATCTTTAAAGTTGATGGGCAACAAAACAGAGACTTGGGTAGGCAAGGTCAGGCAAGCCCAGGGGAACAGCTTCAGGGACCGGGTACAAATGCACACTCCCTCCGCCTGGGCCCTGAGTCTTCTGTGGCCTCCTAAAACCAGCAGGCACTGGAGGCTCGCTGCCTCAAAGAGAGCTGTGTGACCCTGGGCAAGTGACGTGTCTTTTCTGAATCTCTGAGTTTTTTGTTTCCTCAGCTCTGCAAGTGCATTAAAGCCATGCACAACAATGTCCAAAGCCCACTCCCTGCAACAGCTATATAAACAAATAAATAACGAATCCTAGAAATAACATCCGATAACAGAATGGATTAACGACTAGTGGTATATTCCTACAATGGAATATTATTCAATCGTAAAATAAATCAGTCATAGGTATATAGGCAATAGAAATGTATTTTTTTTAATGTTTATTTATTTGGGGGGGGGGCAGAGAAAGACAGAGACACCGAATCTGAAGCAGGCTCCAGGCTCCAAGCCGTCAGCACAGAGTCCTGACAGCACAGAGTCCTGACAGCACAGAGCCCGACGCGGGGCTTGAACTCACAAGCAGTGAGATCATGACCTGAACCCAAGTCGGACGCTTAACCGGACACTTAACCGACTGAGCCACCCAGGAGCCCCAACAGAAATGTATTTTAAAAAACAATGCTAGGGGTGCTTGGGTGGCTCAGTCGGTTAAGCGTCCGCCTTCAGCTCAGGTCACAATCTTGTGGTCCGTGAGTTCGAGCCCCGCGTCCGGCTCTGGGCTGATGGCTCAGAGCCTGGAGCCTGCCTCCGATTCTGTGTCTCCCTCTCTCTCTGTCCCTCCCCCATTCATGCTCTGTCTCTCTGTGTCTCAAAAATAAATAAACGTTAAAAAAAAATTCAAAAAACAATGCTAGGGGCGCCTGGGTGTCTCAGTTGGTTGTGTGTCCGACTCTTGATTTCAGCTCAAGTCATGATCCCAGAGTGGTGGGATGGATGAAGTCCTGCCTTGGGCTCCACACTGAGCCTGCTTGAGATTCTCTCTCTCTCCTCTCTCTCTCTCTCTCCCTCTCTCTCTCTCTCTCTCCCCTTCTGCCCCTCTCCCCCACTTGCACTCTCTCTCCAAAAAGTTAAAAAAAAATGCTATGTTGTGAGTGTCTGGCTGGTTCAGTGGGTAGAGCATGACACTCTCGATCTCAAGGGTGTGGGCTCGAGCCCCATGTTGGGTATAGAGATTACTTAAAAAATAAAATCTTACGTAAAAACCAACTTCAATGTTGTGTGAAAGAGGGGAATCACATAATCACAGAATGATTCCATTTGTACACAAAAAAGGAAAACTCGATATATTATTTAGGGATTTATACAAAGGTGGCAGAACTAAGAGAAAACCAAGGAAACAATTAGCACAATTAAAGCAAAATTCGGGAGGGGCGCCTGGGTGGCTCAGTCGGTTAAGCATCCGACTTCGGCTCAGGTCATAATCTCACGGTTCGTGGGTTCGAGCCCCACATCGGGCTCTGTGCTGACAGCTCAGAGCCTGGAGACTTCTTCAGATTCTGTGTCTCCCTCTCTCTCTGCCCCTTCCCCACTCACGCTCTGTCTCCCTCTGTCTCAAAAATAAATAAACGTTAAAAAAAAAAAATTCGGGAAAGTGGTCCTTTAGGATGGGAGGGAGGCTGCACCGGATGCATGTGGAAGGTCTCAAAGGTACTGGTGTGGGTCTAGTTTTTATTTTATTTTTTTATTTGGGGGGGGGTCTAGTTTTTAAATTAGCTAGCGAACACATGGATGCTTGATTGTAATTATTATTAGCCGTTAAACTGCACATGGTGTCTTTTACAATAAAATTTTCTGTACATAACACTAATACCTACCTTCTAGGATGCAGGCCTCTCTGATAGGGCAGAGAAAATGTGAGTAAAGTATTGGCACAGTAAGCTCTCAGTTTTGAGTGCTTTGGCTCTCTAAGCCTCAGTTTCCCCATCTGCAAAGTAAGCTGGTGGCACTGCTGAGGCTTTGTCCTCCAGCTTGTGGGTTCTGTGTTCCCTTTGTTCACACACACACACACACACACACACACACACACACACACACACACACACTGGAGGGCAGATGTCAGGCCCCATCCTCTCTCCAGTCTCCCCACTGCCCTACGTCACTGGTAATTTCGAAAGTGGCAAAGATGACACCCGGAGCCCTGGAATGGGAGCTCCTAGCCCTAGTTCCAATCCTTTCCAAATGGGGCAATTAGGCCTTTTCTGAACTTCTCGAGGATAAAATAGGCATAGCAATCTGTTTTCCTCCTCTAAGCCCATGGGTTAATAGTGGAAAGTGCTGTGCTCCAGTAAGAGACCATGACTGGTTGACCTGGGAACCTAAAAGCGTTCTCACGGTGGGGGTGGGTGGCATCCGTGAGCCGTGAGAGACTATTCTGTGACCGCTCACACGGTGATTGGTGTAAACGTACCTCTTTGCCTGGTTTTCCGCCTCGGTCACTGTGTACTTCCTGGTTGTACTTTTCTATCCTGCTAAGTGTCCTCCCCACGACCCCACCGCTGTGTACCTGCTCCAGTCACGGTGTGCCTGTTGACTGTCCCTGTCTCAGTCTGAAAGGTGCCTGTCTTTGCAATTATGGACCTACCTCCAACGCTGTGTACACCAACCTCTGTGTACCTGATTCACTCAGCGCGACCGTGACTGTCCCGCGGTCGGTCGGGGCGGACTTGTCGGGCGCTCCTAGGTCTGAACGTGCGTGGCTGTACCTGTACCGGCCCTCGCATCGCTGTGCGCACTCCGGTGAGTCCGCGCGCACCTGGCTCGGCCCACGCCTCCCGGACGCCGGCGGGCTGTGCGCTCCGGTCCCGCAGACGTCGGCGCCGCGGGGGCCCCGTGCCGCGTCCTGCGTGCGGCGTCCCGCGTCCCCGCCTCCCTTCGGGCCCGGCCGGCTGGCGCGCACCGGCTGCGGGGGCGGGGCCGGAGGCCGGGGCGGGGCGCCGCGGGGGCGGAGCAGGAAGGGGCGGTGGCCGCTCCGCCCCCTGCCGCCCGGGCCGGCAGCCGCCTCCCCTGCCCGGCTTCCGCGTCACGGTGCCGAACGCCACCTGCCTTCTCCGTATAAAGGCGCCACCGGCCTCGCCCCCAGGACTCGGCCCCATGGAGACGCCGCGGGCCGCGGCTGGCGCTCGGCGGGGTGAGGCGCGCGGCGGGGCGGGGGGCGCGGACCCCGGGGGCGGGTGGGCGGCGCGGGGAGGGCTCCGGCCGGTCCGGAGGGGAGGGACGTGGGGCGGGTCTCTCCGATTTTGCCGGTCCCCGGGAACCCCTCTAACTTAGCCCAAGTTGGGGGGAGCCTCGGGGAGGGGGGCTGAGGTCCGGAGGGGGGCCGAGGGGCCGCGGAGCTCGGGGCCGCGACAGCCTCCTCGTCACCCGCGCCCGGCGGCCAACCAGAGTTTCCCAGCAACTTTTCTCGCCAGTGGGTCGCCTCGGAAACTTCCCCCCCCCCCCACCCCCACCCCCGGCCGGGGAGTCCGGCCGCGGGCCCTGCGCCTCCTCGGCCTGGGCTCCGAGCGCGGGGCGGGCGGAGGCGCTGACCTCAGCGGGGAAGCCCCCGGTACCCCCTCCCCCCCGCCAGCGCCCGTCCAACCTCGGGTTTCCATCAGAGAGCCCCGCCCCGCAGCTGTGGGGGCGCGGCGACGTCCTCCGAGGCCTCCCAGGACTTCTGGCTCCTCTGGGTTGCCACGGGACTAGGGGCGGGGTAGGAAGTGGAGTCAGCGTAAGTTCAAGTCCTTGCGCCACCAGCTAACAGCTGGATGACCTTAAGCAAGTTCTTGAAGTCTGTGGCTCAGCTTCATCCTGTATATACTGGGAATGATGTCTCCTAGCTGGGACAGCTTTCGAGAGGGTAGGAGAGGTGACACGTGCGGCCGGCTTTGCCCGTTGCCACCAGTCAGTGTGGTCTCAACCTGTTGGGTGGGGTAGGGGCTGGAGAGGGGTAGGAGAGAGAGCCACTCCCATCTTTAATTCTTGTGGTTGTCCTACAGGAGCCGTGACAGGTGCTTTCCATCGGTGTGAGCTGTGAGTGGCAGGTGGAGAGAGGTCCACTCAGGAAGCCAGCCCCACCATGAGTCTGTGGGAACTTGACAGTCGTAGCTGCCAAGGTACTCCCAGGCCGGATCAGGAGCCCAGCACTGAGGAGGCATCGGCTGTGGAGCTACAGATGAAAGTTGATTTCTTTCGGAAGCTAGGCTACTCATCTGCTGAGATCCACAGTGTCCTGCAGAAACTGGGGGTGCAGGCCGACACCAACACGGTGCTGGGCGAGCTGGTCAAACATGGGTCAGCAGCCGAGCGGGAGCGCCAGGCTTCCCCGGACCCCTCTGCTCAGCTCCCCCTGGTCCCCCGGGGTGGGGGCACCCCCAAGGCTCCCACCCTGGAGCCCTCGCCCCCAGAGGAGAACAAGGAGGGCAGTGACCTGAGGCCTGTGGTCATCGATGGGAGCAATGTGGCCATGAGGTACGTGTCATTTCTGGGGCTAAGACCAGGGCCTGTGGCTGGGAATGGTGGCCATGTGTCTCTACACCTGTGGTAAAGAGGCCTTCAGGAAGGAGTGTGACCTGTTTTCACAGACCCGTCTAGAGGAAGGGAAGGCCTCTTATTGAGGCTCTACGATGTGCCAAGAGACTCCCTTAATCCTTACGGCGTCTTGGAAGTGGGTCTGTTAGGAATGTTTTCGGGATGAGAACAGAGGCTCAAAGACGTGCTCATGGGCTCAGTATTGGTAAGTGGTAGAGCACGGATTCGAACTTAAGCCCTTGTGTCTCTGGAGTTCACCTCATGCACTACGTCTCTCCCTGAAGGCCAGCACTCAATCTCAGTTCCTCTCCTGTGACATCAGGCAGCTTGGTGTAAGGGGAGTAGACCGTGGGGCCAGCTCCTCTGTGTAGGAGCCAGTCACTTGATGTCCGTGAGCTTTCTCTGCTCATCAGTAAGACCCAGCCAACTCCTGCTCAGGTGACATTTGTGAGGAGGGGCGGCACAGAGCCTGGAGAGAGATGGAAGCTCAGTAAGCTGTAGTTGTTCTTACTGCTGTTACTTAGGGTCTGGGGCCTCTGAGGCCTTGTTGTCCCAGACCTGGACCCCCAAGGAAGCAGGCCCAGGTACTGAGGCCTTTGTCGCTGTGACCAAGAGTGACCTCAAGGATCTGGCTTACATGGGGGGTGTGGGCAGGTCAGCTGTGACTTGGGTTGCCTCTGCTACAAATGAGGCACCTGGGCCCCAGGGCCAAAGCCAGGACTCCATCCCAGTAACAGTCCGCTCTCCACAAAGACTGTCACAGGGAATGGGGGCAGGTGAAGGCAGGGGCCACGGCTGTCACTGACCCCACGGAGCACAAGCCTGCTTTCAATCCAGGCTGCTCCCTCTGGCCCTGCTTTCTCCCGGTCCTTCCAAAGTGGTTGCTGAGTCAGGGCTGGGTGGATCGTTCACCAGGAAAAGTTCCAATGGGCGTGGAGAGGGAGACCCCAGACTCAGGGTGGGGCCTGGAGAGGGTTCTTTGGTGCCAGAGGGGTCTCCCAGGTGGGCTGCCTAAGGCTTCAGTACCCAGAGCCCCTCCCACTCCCAGCCCAGCTGGGCCAAGTCAGCTGTAGGGCTGGTCCTGGCCCAGCTCAGTACGGATGCAGGTGGCCTGTTCTAGCCACCTTTGGATCAGTCTTCCCGTCTCGGAAATGGGCTGAGCCTAGGTGGGAGGTTGGGTAGAGCTGGCTGCCACACGGCTAGCGGCAGCTGGTTACAGTCTGTGCTTTGAGCATTAGGGGGTCCCTTCTCAGGCTCCAGCAGCCTGTGGCTGGGCGAGGAGCTGCATAGATCTGTGACTTCTTCCCCTGGAGGCTTGGGTGGGCTGCACCAAGCTAAGGCTGCCTGCCAAGGACTGTCTTCCCACCCCCTCCCTCCCCAGGGGCAGCCATGTGCTCTGTGTGTTTGTATCCAGGCAGGAGGAGGAGGGGCCTGGGCGGGAGGAGGGGGTGGCCCCGAGAGGAGCTGGGCCGGAGAGGCACCGCCTTGGGGGTTTCTGAGCTGGGGCTGTAGCAGGAGGGGAATTCCTGCCTCAAACTTCCTGTCTCAGCTGCTGCTGGGTTCCTGCCCTGCCGCCCCCTCCCCCCCAAGGGCAGACAGACCAGCCCCCACCGTATGCAAATCGTGGGGAAATTCACCTCTGTTTCCTTCTAAGGGAATTTTTCTCTTGTAGCTGGGCCCAGCCCAGGCAGATCTCTTTACCTGGGTAGCCTGGCCTAGCCCTGCCCTCTATCCTAGGGTGGGAGCAGCTGAGCCCGAGTCCCTACATCCTCACACATCTTAGCCAGTCCCCTCACCTTCTGGGCGAACGGGACTGCGGTGGGGGAGGGAGGATGTCTGGTTTTCCTGTGCCAGCACAGCTTCCTCCATTGCAACAAGAGGGACTAAAGTTAGCTCTAGGGAGGCACTCCTGGCCTGGCTTGACTTGAGGGACTACATCATGGGCTCTACTCCTGCCAAGAGCAAGGCTCTCCCTACCTGCCTCAGGAGTGCTTTCAGGGCTAGGACAGCTGTGGGCAGACTTGTCCCCAGCTCAGGCTTTTGATGCCCAGAGGCAGTACTCTGTCCTTGAAAGCTGTGGCATCCCATGAAGTCCTAGGGCTGGCAGATGCTGGCCTCGGATGGGCCATGTGCACGTACGTACGTGTGTACAGAAGCAGGTCAGTGGGTGCATGTGCTGACTGCTTACCTGAGCCAGGGAGTCGAGCCAGGGGATGATCACGTTCCCAATGCGGAGACAGCAGAAGGCCCAGGGAGGGGCATCATGAAGACAAACCAGGGACCTAAGCCATACTGGAAGGTCAGGGAGGCTTCTCCGAGGCAGTGCCGTTTCACACGGGTCCCAAAGAGCAGGAGTTTGCCCGCTGCACTCTTGTCTCTTGTTCCCAGCCTGCCCCTACCTCTTAGCGCCTTGTTCAGACTTAAATTTGAGGGCTTTTCCTTCTGCTAGATAAACTTCAGGTCTTGCTGTTAAGGGACTAGAACAGCAAGCCAGTAGCCCCAGATGTGGGTTCAAGTTCTGTCTCCGACCACCAGCTAGGGAACCTTGGGTGAGTCGCAGAGCCTGGGTTTCCTTCATTGTAGCTTTGTTAAGGATGAAGACAGAAGGTGCGGGCCTCATCTGGCCCCCAGTAGGAGCTTGGTGCCCGCTGACCGCCATCTGCCCCAAGGCCAGGGCTGGTACTTTGTACCTGTCTGAGCATCAGCATCCGTGGTGGTTATGAGCACAAGCCTGGGGCTCGCGTCTCTGTTTCACCATTGCCACAACTTCTGTGCTCTGTAGACCAGTTTTCTCATCTGAATGAAGGGGAAAGGGGCCTTTGATGATAGCACCCTCCTCAGAGGCTTGCTGACAATTCAGTGTTAAGCACTTGGTTAGAGCCTGGCTCACAGCCCTCAGTAAATGTGAACTTTTTATTATAAAGGAGCCTGGTGGGCAGTGGGGAGGCCCCGCCACCTGGCAGGGATGAGCGCTGCCTTCAGCTGGACTTTGCCCCCCTACGATTTATGGAGACCTTCAGACCCGGGAGCCCCAGCCTATCCCCCAGACAGCCTCCGTGCCCTGCAGCTGCCCCACCTGCCTCTCTATCTTCTCGTGGGGCTATCACCCACCCCAAAGCTACCCACAGGATGTGGTTGGCTGTGGCCTTGCCTCCTTTGTGTAACGTTTATTCTGTTTAATTTCACCAAGCGTAAGAGTCTGAGAGCTGTTCACGGAGGGGTGAATGAGGGGCAGGGGCTGTTGAGGAGGGAGCTGCAGCTGGTCCCGTTCAGCGCCCCCAGCCTGGCCCTAGAGCCCTTCGACAACACCCAGGGTTCCCTGGGGGTCCCCTGGCCTCCTCTTATCCTCCCAGGAAGCCTCCACTTTGCTGGACTGTCTCTGGCCTCAAGCAAACAGGAAAGTTATGCTGCTGACATGGGCCCTTCTTTCAGAGGCTGCAGGCTACCAGGCCCATTTTACAGATACGGAAACTGAGCCAGAGCAAGCTAGCAGCCCCTCCGGGCTGGCTTCTGGATCCAGCCACATTTGGACGGGGTGAAATCCAGTCATCAGACCACAGCAGGGAGTGTCCCATCAGCTCCCCTGCTAACAGAGAGAGTCCCCTGGTGTCTTCCTGACTGTCTTTCTGCCTCAGGTCGTGCCCTCCCCAGAAGGGTGAGGAAAGGACAGGGCAGTCCGGGTCTGGGCGTTTGGGGGAATTGGTAGTCTTGGGAGGAAAAGCAATGCCCTTTCACTTTCAGACTGAAAGGCTCCTCAGTGGCCTCTCCCACTCTGTCACTGCTGGCCGGTGTTGGACAATGGATCCTGGCTCCTTCCCCTTCGCCCTCCTGAGTCCCAGCCCCTGGGGCTTGTGTAGGACTGAACTTTAATCCATGTTTAATCCAGAACAATCTGGTTTCTCTTCAGTTAGCTGGGGCTCGTCCCTTCCCACCCCCACCCGCAGCACCGCCCAGCGGCCGAGGGAGGGGTGGTGACTCAGTGTGCCTGTGTGCATCTACGTCCCCGTGGTCCCAGCACCCCCGGGTGGGGCGGGAACCAGAAGGCTGCCAGAGCCTTTCCCCCACCCCCAGGTGTGTTGCAAGCGGCCTGACCCTCCCCCACATGGGAAGCGGGTGCCGCCAGATTCCTGGGCGTCTCCTCACTGTCGGGAGATGGAACTTCAGGGAAAGTCCCCGGTCTGGCCATCCCGGACGCTGTGGGAACCAGCAGGGAATGCAGGCCTTGGGCCAGAGGGCAGTGAGCTGAGCCCAGGGCAGGGGCCCGCAGAGCCACGCCCTCCTGCCTGCGGCTCGGGATGGCAGGCCAGCCACCCTCCAGGGCTGACCCTGTGCCCCTTCTTCTTCCCAGCCACGGGAATAAGGAGGTGTTCTCCTGCCGGGGCATCCTCCTGGCGGTGAACTGGTTTCTGGAGCGGGGCCACACAGACATTACGGTATTTGTACCATCCTGGAGGAAGGAGCAGCCTCGACCTGACGTGCCCATCACAGGTGAGTGGCACCTCTGGGTGGGGGGGGGCGCACTGCCCCAGCCGGGCTTTTTCCCCAGGGAGACGGTTTGGGTATGACTGACCACTTCTGGGCCTCAAGCAGGGACCAGCTTGGTTTGTTTTTGTTTTTGCTTTTTACTGTTTGTTTATTTTTGAGAGAGGAAGCGAGCATGAGCGAGGGGGGCGGGGAGGGGCACTGAGATCGGGGACAGAGGATCCCAAGCGGGTTCTGGGCTCTGCGCTGACAGCAGAGAGCCCAACGCAGGGCTCGAACTCACCAACTGTGAGATCGTGACCGAACCAAAGTCGGATGCTTAACCGACTGAGCCACCCAGACGCCCCAGGGACCAGCATTTGTTTTCCTGGCTTCTGCTGTCCTCTGCCCCTGCCTGCCTTGGTGTACCTGGAGTTCGGAGCTCCTGTGCCTGGCCACCCAGAGGCTCTGGGTCCAGATGGGGCTCTGACCTGTGCTGCCACTGCCTCCCAGACCAGCACATCCTGAGGGAACTGGAGAAGAAGAAGATCCTGGTGTTCACCCCGTCGCGCCGGGTGGGCGGCAAGCGCGTGGTGTGCTATGACGACCGCTTCATCGTGAAGCTGGCTTTTGAGTCCGACGGCGTCGTGGTCTCCAATGACACGTACCGGGACCTCCAGGGCGAGCGGCAGGAGTGGAAGCGCTTCATCGAGGAGCGGTTGCTCATGTACTCCTTCGTCAACGACAAGTACGTTCCTGGCTCCCGGGCCCCGGGGTCCCGGGGGAGAAGCCGGACGTGTCCTCTGGCACGGGGCTTTGTTGCGGGGAGCTCTGTTGGGGCCGCGGCCTTGTATCCAGGCAGCTTTGGGAGTGAGTGCAGGGGACTCACCACCAGGTAAAAGGGGCCAGGCTAGGCCAGGGCATCTGAATGTGGAGTTGCCGAAGCTTCTGTGATAGGTAGGATCTGGTCAGTGATTCCCAGCACTCGGTCTCTAGCCAGAGGCCGGCGGATGGATGCAGCCTTAGTTGCAGATTTTCAGGTTGCTGGCCTCCCCACGCCCTCAGGGAGTGCCCAGCAAGAGAACTGCCCTGGCGGGGTCCTCCTCCCCTCCCTTGGGGCATTCCCGCCCTGGGCCCAGAGGCGTCCTGCAGGACGAACAGCAGTTTCCGGAGCTACTCTCCCACCTACCCTGCAGGTTCATGCCCCCCGATGACCCCTTGGGCCGTCACGGGCCAAGCCTGGACAACTTCCTGCGGAAGAAGCCACTCACAGCTGAGCACCGGAAGCAGCCGTGTCCCTATGGTAAGAGACCCAGCTGCCCCCTCACTCCTTCCCCTTCCTCTCTCATCCAAGGCAGCCTGGGCCCCCGAGTGCTTCCTCTCCGAGACCACCCAGCCCCACGTTTCCTGTGCCCCACCTTTCCCCCTCCCAGCCCTGGTTCTGGAACCCCTTGCTTAGAGACCCCCTTATTCTCTTCCAGGGAGGAAATGCACCTATGGGATCAAATGCCGGTTCTTCCACCCAGAGCGGCCCAGCCGCCCCCAGCGCTCTGTGGCTGATGAGCTCCGTGCCAGTGCCCTCCTCTCACTCCCTAGGGCCCCGAGCAAGGAGAAGAGTGGCCGGCGGCCTTCACCTTCATCCCAGCCCGGCTCTCTGCCGGCAGAGCATGAGCAGGGCAGCCTAGATGGGAAGAAGCTGGGAGCCCGGGCATCGCCAGGGCCGCACCGAGAGGGTCTGACACAGACCTTCGCCCCAGCGGGCAGGAGCCTCCCACCTAGCGGGCGCAGCGGCAGCAACTTTGGGCCCACAGACTGGTTCCCACAGACGCTGGATTCTCTCCCGTACAACTCCCAAGAGTGCCTGGACTCGGGCATCGGCTCCCTGGAGAGCCAGATGTCAGAACTGTGGGGGGTCCGAGGAGGAGGCCCTGGAGAACCCGGCCCGCCTCGGGGCCCTTATGCTGGCTACGGCCCCTACGGGGCCGAGCTCCCGGCCGCTCCAGCCTTCCCTACTTTTGGACGGGCCGTGGGTGCCGGCCACTTCAGTGTCCCTGCTGACTATGCCCCGCCGCCAGCTGCCTTTCCACCCCGAGAGTATTGGTCTGAGCCGTACCAGCTGCCCCCACCCACCCCAGTCCTGCCGGAGCGGCAGGTGCCAGGCCCCGGGGCCGACCGGGGCCCGTGGGCCGGGGCGGGGAGCCTAGCCAAGGAGCGAGCCAGTGTGTACATCAAGCTGTGCGGGGTGTTTCCCCCGCACCTGGTGGAGGCCGTGATGGGGCGCTTCCCTCAGCTCCTGGACCCCCAGCGGCTGGCTGCCGAGATCCTTTCTTACCAGCCCGGGCACCCCAGCGAGTGACCCAGCCGTGCGGCTGCCGGCCCTAAGGCTGGACAGAGGGAGGAGTAAAGTAGGGAAGGGAACCCACAAACCAAAGATACTGTAGGATTGGTCCTGGCCCACCCGGCACCTGGAGCCGGCTGCCGAGTGGGGCAGGAACGATCACCCTGTTGATGCACATTGTATCTGTAGTTTAAGGAGACGCCGCCGTAAAGGCGTCAGTCCGTGGCTGAAGCCCAAACCCTCCTTTCTCTCAGAGGGCGGGGAGGGAGGTGGTGGGGAGCAGAGGCCTGGGCTGGGGGCCCTGCGCACGACCCCCCACCTCCGCCCCACCCCTGGGATGCCGGCCTCGGCTGGCTAGTTAGGCACTGTGTGCCTGCCCTCCAAGGGCCCCTCCTGTACGCCAATGAGGCCTCATCAGTGCTCTCGCAGGGCACCGGGCCTCATGTTAGTAAGCAAGATGCTTCTTAATAACCCACCTTCTGACCCACTCTGTTTGCAGCGTCCTTGCCCCCGCGGGGGGTGGGGTGGGGGGAGCGGGCCAAGGGCCCTCTGTCCCCACCCCCTCTTCCCTTCCTTCTATACTGAGTCCTCTTGCCCTTCCCCGAGGGTGGGGACACGTATTTGTGTGTGTACAGGTGTCATGTTAACTACTTTAAGTGGAAGTCCTTGCGCTCCCTTAACACGTCAATAAAGTACAATGTGAGCCCCTTTAAGAGATGCTGGTCTTTGTTGTACCCCGGGGGTTGAGCCGGCCTTTGGGCAACGGAGGTCAAAGGCAACGGAGGTCGGCAGGTGGGCACCAAAGTGCTCAGCCCCCCGGGGGCGGAGGCTTCCTTTACTAAGAGAAGGCGGTGGGGGGACACAGGATTGTGCTGTTCCCCTTTTCTGTGCTGGGACCGGAGCTCAGGGCAGAAAACTATCTGGCTGAGAATAGGGCTTCCAGGAGAGTTTGGGAGAGAAGGGGATGGGGAAGCCCTTGGGTGCTCGGCTCAGGCACCATCTTCCCAGACACTGCGGTGTTCTAGAGGCCGAGCTGCACAGCGGAGCAGGGGGCGCCTGGGGGGGCAGCCTGGAGAGGCGGTGCCAGGCTAACCTCCAAGCGGGAGGTTAGGGGTCCTGGTCCTAAACTCAAGAACTGGCTTTGCCACCCCAATTATGTCACCTGGGGCAGTGACCACCCCACTCTGGGTCTCCCATTTCCTCATCTGTGAAGTGGCGATAATGTACCTACCTGACAGGATTGTAGGGGGTACACAGCATGTTTGTTGAGTGCGTGACCCAATGCCTGGCACATAGTAAGTGCTCATTAAAGAGCCTCTGGTGGCGTTCTCTGTGGGCTGTGTTCACCTCACCATCTCAACCTTATCTGCCCCGAGAAGGACGTCAGCCAGGAATATATGAATTTTTTCTTTTTTTTCTCCCCCAGATGGATAAATGAGATATAAATGTTAAATATTTTATGTTTTTAAAAAATTTTTAGTTTATTTTTGAGAGAGTGAGAGCGCCAGTGGAGGAGGGGCAGAGAAAGCGACACAGAATCTGAAACAGGCTCTGGGCTCTGAGCTGTCAGCAGAGAGCCCCGATGCGGGGCTTGAACCCACGAGCCGTGACATCATGACCTGAGCTGAAGTTGGACGCTTAACCAACTGAGCCACCCAGGCACCCGGAATGTTAAATATTTAAGTGAAAAGTGGGGCTGTCAAATCATCCCCAAACACCATCAACAGGGCAAAATGGAAAAATACAGTTTTAATAATTCTATATTTGAACATCTCACCTAATTTGTACTTATTGTTTATGAAGCTTTTATAGTATCTGTATTTTTTTTAGAAGCTGTTCTAGCACAGAACAGCTGTGCAGCAAGTGGAGGAAAATGCCACACTGGCGATCTCCCTGCACATTAGGCCCCCGCTTCGTTCTTCACCCTGAACATTCTTTAGAAGCCTGCACTGGGCAGGAACCCAGGCGCAAGGTGGGAAGGATCTCAGCAAACATTATCTCGAAGCCTCCACACCTGCTCTTCAAGGCGCCCCGTGCCCATTGCTTCCAGCCTCCTTCGAAGGTTTTATCTGCACAAAGAAATGTCATTGCCTTATTTATAAAATACTTTCTTCCCATCAAGTACTGTATTCCAGATAAAAGGCTTTTTTGTGGGCCTCTGTTGCTTTGTATGGAACAGGAAGCTGCTGCTTGTGTTTTGAGGGATGGGGGAAGGGTCCTACAGGCCGGTGGCAGCAGGCAACGGGGCTAGACCGGGGGTGGCTAATGTCTAGAGGCTGTGCCTGGCCCTGCTGGCTCGTTGACCGGCACCAACAAGGACAGCAGAGCCCATGAGGCAGGTGCCAGCCGAGTCTGGGCTCCGGCGAGGGTTGAGTCAGTCCAGGGCCCTGACGGCCTGCACTTGCACCCAGCTTGGCTGTGCCAGCCATCCGGGGCTTGGAGCTGCCCTCTCCAGGGCCTCTTTCTCAATCTGGCGGCCAGGCCCGATGCCCAGGATGTTTCTTTCCCATGACTTGGGCTGTCACTGCAAAGCTCCACGCCACCTCCTGCCCTGCCCGCTGAGGCACCTTTCCTCACAAGGCCTCAGTGTTCCCACCTGTAAAAGGGACACAAGGATCCCTGCATCTCTCTAGACTGACAAGAGGATACCTCAGTTGGTGTGGTGCCAGCCTGAGAGGGAAAAGTCCTGGCCGTGTGGCCCTGGGCCGCTCACTTCCCTCAGCTCCCTGGCTTGCCTCACAAAAGAGTTGTAAGGTTCCCACAGGCTCGTGGGAAGGAGAGGGTGCCAGGGCAGGAACTGATCCTGAGACAGAAGTTCAAGCCACCGAGGCGTGGAGAGGATCAGACTCAGGTGGCTGCCCCGCATGCCCTTTCCTCCTCTGCCTTCCTGGTTCTAGAAGCTGAGAAGCTGGTGGGGAAACCAGTGAGTATGCAAATCCTTGCCCTGTTGGGAAATGATCCTGGGGAGCTCCCGGTGCATGGCCTCCTGCCAGCCCTTCCCGAACCCCCTCCCACACATCCCCCACCTCACCCTGGGGCTCTTACCAGCAGGGGCCAGGCCCTGAGTCTCCTTGCCAGCTGTCTCAATGCGGGTTAACCCTGCTGGGGGCACAGGGTGACTCCAGAAACCTTGGCCTCCCTGGCAGAGAATGATCTGGCCCCCAACGGATGAGAGTCCCTGCCCACTCTGCCCCCATCCCACTTTGTTAGCCTGAGGAACACCCAGTGGTCCCCGAAGAGCTGGGGAACTTCAACCAGGAGCAGGAGAGCTCTGAGACTCCAGGGGAGTAGCTGGTTCTCCCAGGCCGCCCACCCCCGAGACTGCTAGCACCTGGAACATTGTTGGTCTCCCTCAGGGTGGCGTGGGGCAGTGGCTGAGAAGAGGCCACCGCTGACCATGCAGTTGCCACTTCCTTCCCTCATGTCCCCTCCCCTACAGAGAAGGGCAGGGCCCCCGGCCCAGAAGGAGGGGGTGGGCAGGCCTCCATCAGAGAAACTGGGACCCAGTGAAACACAAATCTAGGAGGTGGGTGTGGGGAGGGTGGTGGAGCCACCAGCCCAAGCCCCAGGCCCGGCTGGTCCCTTGGGGGCTCCTGGTCCCCTGGGGGCTCCTGCCCCCAAACAAGGCGGTCTCAGGATCCTAGCACTCTCTCTGGGGCTTCTCAAATCTCTGGCTCATTTTCTTCCCCCTAGACCAGAGCAGAGTGGGTGGAGTTAAGAGCAGTGAGTAAGTGCCTGTTCAGGGGACCTCCTTGTTCAAGGGAAGGGTGTGGGAGATTTGGCTGAAAAAGACAGGAAGGAAAGCCCTGCAATTAAGGAAATTCGAGCCATCCCAGGCCAGGATATGTAAATCCTTCCAGCTAGTTCCTGGATGGGGAGGAGGCCTCAGGCTGTCGTCCTAGGATGTGGCTTCCTGGAGCCCATCTCAAGGCAGCTGCTGGCCATCTCAAGTTGTCTGCCCATGTAAGAAATGGCTGCAAAGGTGGAAGAAAAGGATCAGGCAACCCATAGCAACCCACACTGACTCCGGCATGTTGCTGGGTCTGGGAAGGGTCCAGCGGCTCAGATTCTGGCTGCCGTCCAGAGAAGAGCCCCACTGAAGGCCAGGGGTGCTTATGGTGCTCTGCCTGCCACCTGCTGGCGCCTCCTGGTATGACTGTCTGTGCAGCAGGGGGCGGCTCAGCCCTCCCAGCCACCAGCACTGGCCTGAACGAAATGCCAAGAGACAAGCATCTCCAATAGGATCTGAAAACAAGAATTTAAAGAGAATAATATGGAGAGTGCTAAGGCAAAAATGGGAATTCTTTTTTTTTTTTTAATACTTTTTTTTTTTTGGTAACACTTATTTTTGGGAGAACGCAAGTGGGGGAGGGGCAGAGAGAGGGGGACAGAGGATCCTAAGCGGGCTCTGCGCTGACAGACAGCAGTGAGCCAGATGTGAGGCTCGAACTCACGAACCGTGAGATCATGACCTGAAGTTAGACGCTCAGCTGACTGAGCCACCCAGGTGCCCCTCTTTTTTTTTTTTTTTTTTTTAATGTAAGCTCTACGCCCAATGCGGGGCTTGAACTCATGACCCTGAGATCGAAAGTCAGTTCTACCAACTAAGCCAGCCAGGTGCCCCCAAAATGGGAATTCTTAATGGTGTCTGCAGCTCCACCTGGCAAAGCGGCACCAGACGTCACGGTCACGCCTTCTACAAAACGGGAAGCTCCAGAAAATTCCAACTGCTATGGGTAACAAATAACCCAAGAAAAATCCTCAGGAACTGGAGGAATAAGGAAAGGGAGAAAAACAAAGCATTCACATTTCAAAAGTGATTGGGGCGATAAAAATCACAGTGAGATCCGTGTTCTAACCCCTTGGTACATTCTCTACAGCTCAGCAATCCCACTGCTAAGAATCCTATTTGCAAAGCTAAGGCGCCATGATACTGCCCGAAATGGCCAAAGAGGGAAAACAGCATTCATGCCATCAGAAGACCCGTTACATAAATTTTGGTGTAAGCATATAAAGGAATGTGAAGTAGCCGACAGAAGTGAGGCGGCTGCATTTACAGAACACTTTCCAAGCTGGGTTACTAGATCAAAAACGTACGCCACCATTTTTGTAAAAACCACTTGCGTGCGTGCGGATAAACTCCTTTGGGAGGACACGCAATGAACGGCCTCTGGGAAGGACAACTAGTCGCTGAGGGACAGGTGGACTGACTTTTTTCCTTGACCCTACTCCAGCCCTATTTGAATGTATGTCGTTTGCATGTGTTACTTATTCAAATGAAATATTTTAAAGCCTGAGGAAGGTACAGAAGTAAGTTATGGGGGTGGGGGTGGGGATCTGAAGAGGCTTATTTTGGCCGGGGCGGGGCGGGGGGGGGGGTTCCTCTAAAGTTTATTCTAGTACACGAACAGTCAACACTTAGAGCACAACGTGTGCGTGTTGTTAAAACATGACAACTGCCCATTCTGAAGATCAAAACGGTTGAATGCCAGCGACTGCTTGCGGTTCAACTGAACATTTGTGAATTATCTACATGTACTAATGAGTATTTACAGAGACTGTATCACAACACATTCAGAGAACCAAAACAGGCTGAGCCAGAAAATGGATACAAATCGAAGGCCCGATATGTTCTTCCCACCTGCCATGAGCCATCCTCCATACCCTCCTTCCTGGGGACCACCACCCTGAGCTGAAGTGGGGATCAGAATCCATACCACCGGCTGTCTTAGCAGTGAGAACCTTCACTCTGCAGAAGCAATTTCTTTTTTCTTAACTTTTTTCAACGTTTTATTTCTTTTTGAGAGAGGGAGAAAGAGTGCAAGTGGGGGAGGGGGGAGAGAGAGGGAGACACAGGATCCGAAGCAGGCTCCCCGCTCCCAGCTGTCAGCACAGAGCCCGATGTGCGGCTCGAACCAACGAACCCCGAGATCACGACCTGAGCTGAAGTCAGCCGCCCAGCCGACTGAGCCGACCCAGGCGCCCCTGCAGAAGCAGTTTTTGAAGCAAAGTGAAAGCGGTTTCAAATCATGAAGCTTCCCATTTAGAAAATTCAGACACGAGAACATTTACATTAACACAGGAATGAGACTCCCAATTCCTTCCGACTCTGTCCGCGTCTTCCACGCACACCACCTTCCCCGGGCACTGAGGAGGACACCGATCTGGGAGAAGTCACTGTGTACAAAGAAGCATAAGGCCGCTCTCTCTCTCTCTCTCCACACTGCGCCAGGGCAGTGGCCCTGGAGTCGGGCTTCAGAGATGAACTTCTACATGTAGTAATTAATGCCTCAGTCATTTGGAGTGAGGCTGAGGGGCACAGCAGTCAGGAATAAAAGCAGAACAACCAGGTCACAGCGCGTTTCAAAACAGCGTATTTACTCCTTTCAAAGTTTGGCCATTTTAATATTTATTTCAATGCCCTTATTCACCGCATAGGTTGAGATATCGACAATACTCTCTATAGACTACTTAACAGAGTATTCTAGAGCACCCCAAGGCTCAATTTGTGCAAGCACTGGAAAGGCACCCAAGACACGTACAGCAGCTCTGAAAAACCTACGCTCAGCTTGTACGGGCCGGATCCAAACTTACGGCGCTTCCCTCGGCCCCTCCCCCAGAAGAGCTTCCGATCTTTCACTTGGTGGGTTGTCCCTGCTCTCCATCTTCAACTTTGTAGGGTCAGATGCTATTGAGAACATTTTGAGTTTCTTCTTTCTTTTTTTTTTTTTAATTTTTTTAATGTTTATTTGTTTTTGAGAAAGAAAGAGACAGAATGCGAGTGGGTTGGGGCAGAGAGAGAGGGAGGCACAGAATCTGAAGCAGGCTCCAGGCTCCAAGCTGTCAGCACAGAGCCCGACATGGGGCTCGAACTCACGAACTGTGAGATCATGACCTGAGCTGAAGTCCGACGCTCAACCGACTGAGCCACCCAGGCGCCCCGAGAACATTTTGAGTTTCAACAAACTATTTCCTCAGCCCCTGGAAGAGCATACTTGAGACTCCCTAGGGAGCTCTGTACAGACACCTCCCTTCCAGGAGAAGACACAAAATACAACTACCCAGTGCCTGGGTGTTTTAAAATGTCTCATAACTACCAAAAGGAGCGAAGGACAATCTCTTCCCGATGTGGACACGAGAAGGCTAAAGGCCTAAAGCAAAATACCATTCCAAACCCAAGTAACCTGGTGAAGACCTATCCGGAAGGAAGCCCCTCTCAGGGCTCCTGGCAGCTGTTCCGGTTCCGAGGTCATCAACCCAGTGGATGTTTGTGGACAAACTTAGTTAATAAGCAAAGTTACAAACATCACAAGCACGGTAAGCGGGATCTCTTGGGTTTCTTTCCTAAACCTCCCCAATCTAAAGACACAAGCAGTCTCTCGGGACGTAAATATCTTCGGTCTGTGGCCAGCTTTCAGGACAACTGGCAGGTCCCCTAATCAATGATTAAAACTTTATAGAGAAAAGAAGTATAAAGCAAGCAGCCTACTTCTAACCATGATTATACACACACATGTGTATTCACATACAGGGGTATGCTTTTATTTATTTACTTATTTTTTTTTTTAAATTTTAACTGTTGATTTATTTTTGAGAGAAAGAGAGAGAGGGCGAGTGGAGGGTTAGGGAGGCACAGAATCCGAAGCAGGCTCCAGGCTCCGAGCTGTCAGCACAGAGCCTGATGCGGGGCTCGAACCCACAAACTGTGAGATCATGACCTGAGCCGAAGCCGGAGGCCTAACCGACTGGGCCACCCAGGCGCCCCAAGTATGCTTTTAAATAATACATCTTTTTAAGTGCAATCCGACTAGATCTCCAGCAAATGTCAGAGAGTCAGAAATATTTTCAGGTTTGTTCTGTGCTTTTCCTTGGGATCATGGAAACTGTAGGAACCCCCACTCCTCTCTTCCAGGAAAGGGAGAAACTGACAAAGAAGGACAGAGAGAGCTTCCGGTTCCCATCGTTTTCAGTTTTACAGTTGTTTCTTTCTTTTTTTAAGGAACAATCTAAATATAAGAAACTATTTTCTTAAAAATGCAGACACCGGAGTCCTCTTACCAAAGACATAGCCAAAGACATCTAATTAGCCACAGAGTCAAAAAAAAAAAAAAAAAAAGTTTATTTGAGAACAAGACTGAAAGCGTTTGCACATCCGACAAGGTAGACTCATTCTGATAACAGATGCCATCCGTATTCAGCTCTACCAATATTATCACAATGGAACATATTTTTTCTAACAAAGATATGGGCATAAATCAAGGACTATGACTAAACAGCATCAAAGGAAAGGTGGGGCCCCAAATCTTATCCCACAGAATGATTCGCAACATAGGATTTCAATCAAACACTCCTAATGCAGTGGTTCGCAACCTGGCTTCTTATCAGAATCCCAGGAACTCTTTGGAAGGAAATCCCCAAAACTAGACTGCACCCCAGTTAGAGTCTCTGGTGGGGGGAGGGCCCAGGCATCGGTAGGTCTTTAAGCTCTCCAGGTGATTCCAGTGAGCAGCCGAGGTAGAGCACCACTCAAGAGGCAGGTGACAGTTCAACAAATCAGCAAGATCCTCAGCCCGGCCGGCCCGGTGAGGAAGGGGGTCTGCCGGGCATCGCTGGCTCTCGCGGATCCTATCTTTCACTCTGCTCAAGAACTCCATACGTTACTGGCTTTGGGTGCAACTGAGAGCCTTTCCATATGCCTTAATGATTTTTAGAGCAACGTTTAATCAGGCAGATACCAGCAAAGAGAGAAAAATGGAGAATGAAAGAAATTTCCATCAGGCATGATATGAATAAATAAAATAAGTGAAAAAACAATCTCAGGTTTAAAAGTAAAGCATGAGAAGTCAACACCTGTGAAATTTTATTTATATAAAAGAATAAAAATATTTTAAAAGGATTGATTTAAACTTAGGTCTTTCAGCTTTTCCTGTTCCTTGAACATGAAACTGCTTCCAACGCAGAAAGATTTAAGATAGGTAATTATTAAATAAACACTCTTTACCTTTCCCCTGCAAAAAAAAAAAAAAAAAAAAACACAGAGCCGCGTTTCCCATCTTATTTACGGTAAACCAGGTCATTCTCTGTTAAAAATAGTGGCAACTGCGCGAAGCGGACGATCAGATATGCCAGCAGGAAGGTATGAGCTGTACAACGGCATTACAAAAAGTCCCAAAAGAAAAGAAGATGGTAAAAACAATAGAAAAATAATAAAACACAAACAAAATAGGAAAATGCCAGATATTTACAGCCTCCCTCTGAAATGTGACCTATGTTCTACTTTCGGCATAAAACAAAACCGGAGAACATGTCTCAATGGGTATCACAGACGAAGAAGCTGGTGCCAGCCAGTTTGGGGGGGGTGGTGGAGGGGGGGAGACACTCATTCCAAGAAGGGAAAAACGCACAGTTAGCAACTTGCTGGAATTGTAACCACGTCTTGGTCTTCTTGCTGTTCTGTTACCAAAAATGACACAAAGTAAATGATCCAATGTGGTCTTACAGAAATGACTTGTCACCACGGTTCAGAACAAACTATTCAGAGTCACAGGCACTGGGTCTGGGAAAGCAGAGGTGGGTGGCCGCACGCTCAGGTGAGGGATATTTATCTTTGTGAGGTCGGAGGAGGGAAGCAGGGCTCTATAGCCTGGAAGCTTCTGCACTAATGAGTCTTCTAATAGTCCTAAAGAGAGAAAAACAAAGTCCCAACTTACTCTCAGTAGAACATCAGTTTGAACCTAGGGGGAAAAAAAAAAAAAACCTCACCCATAAAGAACGCTGCTAGGGGGTTGCTCTGTAGCCAAATATTCTACTTCAAATGTAACAGACAACACTTCACATCTGAAAATGGCCTGTCTTCCAAGTCCAGAGAGGGACCGAAACATCAATGCTGCCCTTATCAGGCCCCCTGAGCTCACCAATCAGAGAAAGAAAGAAAAAAAAAAAAATCCTAGTAGTAATTCATTCTTTAATCAAAGGGACTTTTTCTTCAGGAAAAATGTGTGACCCCTTTCTCTACCCAAAATACAAAAGAAAGTAACACCTACAAGTTGAAGTGTACCCAAATGGACACCCCGGCCTTCAAAATGAGAGCTGCAACCCGAGAGAGACAAGAGAGAGAGACAAGAGAGACAAGAGACAGAGAGAGAGAGAGAGAGAGAGAGAGAGAGAGCTCATGCGGGAGCACCCGGGCTCTGAGGACAAACACATGGTTCTAATCATCTACAAAATCACCAGTCTCTCTGAAATGGTCTGGCTGATACTTACAGCTCGTGGTTTTTTGTTTAACTTCAGATCAATCCTGTGATAGAAAAGATAAAAGATATTTGCATTTTAATTTACAGAAAAAGGGGCCAGGAATCAGCTACTGCATAGGGCACAAGCTATAACAAAGACTATTTGGTTAAGTAAAATCCACATTCTTCATTAGACTATGTCACATTTAGTTGTTTACCCAGATATTATTGAGCAAGTATTTAAAAACATAAGCAGATACTCTTGCCGCAAGGCAGACTTAGATGACAAAAAGAAATATACAGCAGTTACGAAAGCCGTATCATTTTAAAACTATTCAGAACTAGGCGTTAAAGAGATTGGATTAAGAGGGCATGCTCTACGTTAATGTGTTAGCTCTGTAACTCTATCACTGATAATCACTGAGACACATAATGATTAAGAACAGGAAAGAGACTAGGAGTTTGTATTTCTGGACAGGAAACACAAAAGAAATTAAACAAATTTCAATTTTTAAGTCTTTCCAAAGCAAAATAACAAGATCTTAAACTATTAATCTCCTTACGAAGCAAAGCCAGAAAATCAATTTAAATGTGAATTAAAAGTAAAGGTTATCTACTTTTAAAGAAATTAAAATGCATAAGAGTGAAGTTTACTTAATTTTGCTTAAGTTATTAAATAAAATGTTACCTCCATCACGTTTTTCTGTTTTTAAAAAAAACTTCCCAGCCTAACCTAATATACATACCTACAATTGAACAGATAAACTATGGGTTAGAAAGGTCTCAAAAAGGCATATCGGTCTCTACACACTAAACAACACAGCACAAATACTAATTCAAATCAAACTTACTCAAAGTCATAATCAAACATGCCAGACGGGCTGAGGGGCAGCATTTGAAAGGAAGAAAGCAATAGAAATTAATATACTAATTGAATAAATTAGTCGATTAGCCACCCTAGCAAGATTTGTAGAAACAAAATCAGCTTTCAGAATCTTAAGCGATAAAGTTTCAAACATCAAAGCACCCAAGATTTTGTGGTTGGGAGAGTCCCTTCCCTCCTGGATTTTGTATCAGAGCAGACTATGAAAGGAAAAGTTATTTCATTAGGAAACGAGGTAACTGCAGGCCCTCTATTAGCTGCCAGACTCAGAGTTAGAACTTGTAAAATATTTAATTGTCATGAAGAATATAAATAGGGCATTAGAAGAAATAGAGAAAGAAGGGTTTAGTCATACAATGAAAAAGGTGCTTCGAAGACAGTACTAACAATTCAGCACAATATACTTTGACCAACATAAGAGATAAAAACATCATACATTTTTAAAAAGAAAGCATTTTGCAACTTTGAACTCAAGTTCTATGTTGGAGGCATGTCTGGGGAACACGGTCCTCTTTCTACAGCATTCATCCTAGAGGCCCAGGGTCAAACGAATCACCTCAGTGCTAGGCCTGCTCCAGAAACTGCAGAGGCAAGTCACTTTGCCCCTGAACTGGCGATGACAGCTAACTGTTCCTGTCAGGGCCAGGACTTCGAACACCCAAACCGACGGCCCCCCCCTACTAAAACAAAGGAGAGCCGATCTCCCCAAGCCCCCAAGCCTCGGGGATCTGCAAGGGAACGGTGAAGGGGAGGAGGCTGTGTAGGCCATCGCTGCTAACAGACCACGGTCCGGGCAGACCTCCAAGGCAAACATGAACCCTGAGCGTGACACCGGCTCCTTGGCTGTTGTAACACCTTTTACACCGTAGGTAGGTGCTGGAACAATATGCAAAATGCTGTATTTTCCTCCTAGCCCATGTTTGCAAGAGTGAAGCTGGAAGAAAACATAACTTCAGTATCCCTTATGCAACCGTGTCACTTACGGCATCTGGGAAAGGGTACACGGTGTACCAACCAGGAACTATCAACAACCTAACTCTCGGCCTAACTTAATTTTGTTCGCAAATTAAAGTAGACTGTACCCACCTAATGAAAACTTCGCAAGCTATCTGGAAGAATTCTAGGGTTTTGTATATTAGTAAAGACCTGTAAGAACAGCTGTAAGTTATTATTGCAACTTTCTTCCTTACAGCCGCTGGGACTTATTGTTCAGATACCCTGTAAAATATAAGAATTCAGAACAGGGTGATCATCTGTGAATGCTAAACATTATTTGATAAATGTTCATATTCCTAAGGAGGACAAATCCAAAAGTTATTCCTTTTTGCTCAAGTTCCATATTTATTTCCACTTTGCTTTACTCAGCAATAAATAGGGCCTGGCACACAGTGGGTACTCAGGCATTTGCTGAAATAATTTACAACTGACTTCATCTAAATAGGTGGGGGGGGGTGGCACATTGTGGGGGAGATACAAGTACCGTTCGGGGTGCAAACGTTCAAATGTGTACAAACAAAAAGCACTCCAGCCCCAGCCCCGTGCCCACTAGGAGAGACATCAGTCAGGGGGCAAGGGGGCAAGGGGTCTGGACACTTCCTGACCAAAGATGGCAGAAATCTGAGAACTTTAACTGGCCACTGAGATGCCACTGCAGTGCACTGAACCTGTTTACACAGAAAGAAGGCAAATCAGCTCCACTCTGCTCCCTTGGGGCAGGTAAGCGCCTACAGCCAAAGGGAGGAGGCCGGCCAGATACCACACCAGGCGGGTGACAAAAGGCTCCAGCTTTCCAGACAGAAAATGTCATTTGTGAAAGCAATAACTAACATCGAAGATCTTTATAAATCCTAGTATTTATAAAAATGGCAGGAAGAAATGCCGTTTCTATGGAAATCTACTAGTACTAGAAGCCTGCAGGAGGAAAGTTAAGTTCATGCTTAATTCCCTTTTATCGGTCAGCTGATCATGGCATTAAAAAAAGGGAAGGATTGGGGCACCAGTCGGTTAAGCATCCGACTTCGGCTCAGGTCATGATCTCACGGTTCGTGAGTTCAAGTCCCGCGTTAGGCTCTGGGCTGTTGGCTCGGAGCCTGGAGCCTGCTTCGGATTCTGTGTCTCCCTCTCTCTCTGCCCCTCCCCTGCTCATGCTCTGTCTCTCTCTGTCTCAAAAATAAATAAAACATTAAAAAAAATTTTTTTTCAAAGGGAAGGATTACCTATAATAAACAGTAGCTATCTACTGTACCACAAATGGAAGAAACATCCAGAAACTTTCAAGGAATGTTCCCCCTACTCAGGACACTGTGAAATAGGAAAAGAGTAATTACTTTAAAATGACACTGGAGTAAATTTAATAAAAGCAACACAGAGCATGACAATTATCTCGACAATTTAAAAAAATATTTTGAGCATGGTTCGGGGGGTGAGGGGCGGCCCGGGTGGCTCAGTTGGTTGAACGCCTGACTCTTGATTTCTGCTCAGGTCATGATCCCAGGGACATGGGATCACACCCCGCATCAGGCTCTGCACTGAGTGTGGAGCCTGCTTAAGATTCTCACTCTCTCTCCCCCTGCCCCTTGTTCCACCCCTCCCCCACTCACGTGCTCTCTTAAAAAAAAGAAAAAAAAGATCATGGTTCCCTGCTACTGTTTGTGATCAGTTAGCATTAGTCCTACCACAGTGATTATATAGCCTATAACCTACACACAAAAAAAGATAAGCAATTTTTGCTATTTGTTACTGCAGTTACGAGATTGACATAGTGATTTTTGGTTTGCAGGAAAGTGCTGAGCAGCAGTCTTGAGTCACCATTTGGAGGAAATACTATTTCTGCAGTCTAAAAACCACCACCACCATTGACAAGAAAAATTTTTAAAAGAATTAAAGAATCTATTGATGCCTAGGAGGCTTAAACCAGTTTAAGTTCATTCTACATTATCCCCATGTGCCATAACCACGAAGCTAACAACGTGAATGCCTTGGGTGCGTGTGAAGGAACATCCTACACGTCTGTGGAACAAGCCAGCCCAGAAGCACACTGGAGCACAGGGAGCTCCGCCCTCCTTGCCCTTCCCCTTTCCTCTCAATGTGCAGCCTCCTGGGGCGCCTGGGTGGCTCAGCCAGTTAAGCGGTCCACTTCCCTTCAGGTCATGATCCCATGAGTTCCAGCCCTGAGTCGGGCTCTGTGCTGACAGCTCACAGCCTGGAGCTGCTTCAGATTCTGTGTCTTCCTCTCTCTCTGCTCTTCCCCTACTCGTACTCTGTCTCTGTCTCTCAAAAATAAATAAAAACATTAAATATATACACACACACACACACACACACATATATATATGTATGTGTGTGTGTGTATATATATATATACATATATATATACGTACATATATGTATATACATACATATATACATACATACGTATATATACATACATATATATATATGTGTGTATATATGTATATATATATATATATATATACATATATACACATACACACACATCTATCTATCTATCTATCTATCTATCTATCTATCTATCTATGTATACATCCACACACACACATATATGCAGGCTCCCAAGAGGAGCAGGACAAAAGCCAGCCTGTGGATACCTAAACCAAAAGACAACCCCCACCCCACATACACAGTGGACATACATTATCTAGAAAGGCACTCTCATATCTTACAGACTTTATACTACTCCTCTCTGATATCTGAAATCAGCATATTAGAGAGATATGTAACAAATCACAAGCAATCAAAAAACTTGTATTTAAAGAGAAAAAAGGCATGTCAGATCAGCTCTCTCCATCCACAAGCGAATAACTGTAGGCAGGGACCAGGATTAAGAGCAGAAGACTTTCTCCACTTTTCCAGCTTCCCGACATGTACTCGTGGCATTTTCCAAAGACTATTACACACATTCCATTTCTACTTCCCCTTTTGCCCTTCTAAAAGGATTCCAAATTCACCGCATTAAACAAAGTTTTCATAGAATGCCATTCTTCTACACTAGAACAGTGGGAAGGATGTCTTCCTTCATGGTTACTCTAAATGCCCACCAATTCCTCCACTGGAGAAAACTTCTATTTCATTTGGATCAAAGCAATCTCTCCCCATCTGCAACACAAAGAGGGCACCAATCCCAAAGAATTCTCACTCTGGTACAGACCCTTAACAGCAATGGTCACGGAGGCCGGAGGGGTTGGGGGGGGTGGGGAGGGGGGGCAGGGGGGCAGGGGCGGGCGGGGAGGGGAGGCCCCTGCCACTGACCTGTGCCGGTTTTTATTCTTTCGTTTTTTATGGCTGCTGTGATGACTCCCTGAGGAAGTAGAAGAAGCAGCCTTCTGAGGCTTCACTCCCTGCACAGATCCATCCAGATCCTCAGGGTCCTCCTGGCTGGGCTCATTTTCCTGATTGTGGAAGTCTGGAGAAGTATCACTTTCCGTCCCGCTTCCCGGCTCCCCTGGAGGGAATAAACACAGGTCCCAGAAGCAAGGTCAGCATTCCTCAGGCAGTCTGTCCGGCAGCCAGGAGACACGTCTCGAAGCACTAATACACAGAAAAAGAGACTATTTCCTATCCTCAAGGACCAGGCATTTTACCTGACAGGAAAATACTTGCAGACAGAGAAGGTATGTACCCTCAAGGCATCAGAGTTACCAGTGTTCCTGAACTAGAAGTCCTCTGAGACACCGTAACCAAAAGCAGCCTTTCTAAGCACTGCTGGGAGATGGGACCATACAACCAGGAGTTATTTAAACACAGAATCCACGAATGGGATTAATAATTATACAAGAAGCCTGGGTTCCTTCCCCAAACTGTACAGAAATCCTGTCTATCAAGAAAGGGGGCATGGGATGCCTGGGCGGCTCAGCCGGTTAGGCCTCCGACTCTTGGTTTCAGCTCAGGTCATGATCTCATCAGGTTCTGGTATCAGGCTCCGCGCTGACAGTGCGGAGCCTGCTGAGGATTCTTTCGCCCTCCCTCCCTCTCCCTCCCCAGCTACGTCTCTCTCTCAAAATAAATAACTTTATAAATAAATAAATAAAGTGGTAATATTCTTCAGCTGACACATATTCCCAATTTTAAAACATCCTTTATATATTAAATAAAAAATTAAAAAACATTCTGCATAAACAAATGCTCTTTAAAACATTTATTTATTTATTTATTTATTTATTTATTTATTTATTTAGAGAGACCGCGCACACACACATGCGACAGAGAGAGAGGGAGAGAGAAATCCCAAGCAGGCTCCATGCTGTCAGCACAGAGCCCAATATAGGGCTCGAACTGACAAACTGTGAGATCAAGACCTGAGTCAAAATCAAGAGTCAGACATCTACCCAACTGAGCCACCCAGGTGCCCCATAAATAAATACTTTTAAGAATAATTGTATATACTCTGGCAAATGTATACCTAGGTTTTTCCTGAAAGGAATTTCTTGACCTTAATAGATGAGGACGGAAGAATACTTTCACTTTACTCAACTATTGAAGGACCCTAAGTATGTACACGTTTTCTTGTTTTAAATTTTTTATTATTTTTTTTAATGTTTATTTATTTTTGAGAGAGAGAGACACACAGACAGAGCGCAAGTGGGAAGGGGCATAGAGAGAGGGAGACACAGAATCCAAAGCAGACTCCAGGCTCTGAGCTGTCAGCACAGAGCCCGATGTGGGGCTCGAACCCACAAACCGTGAGATCATGACCTGAGCTGAAGTCAGACGCTCAACCGAGCCACTCAGGCGCCCCTAAATTTTTAAAAATTTTTTGTACACTATCCATTTGTAAAAACTGTCAAGAGGAGTCTTGCGGATAGCAGAGCCAGACCCCAGTTTTCTTCTTTTTATACCTTTGTATTATAAACTGTTGGGAAGGATTTCAAATTGAGTAGGCCATGGGTATAAGAAGAAAAGAAAGGGATGGTCCCAAAAGAGCGGAAGGGAGAAATGGAACCAGATCTCAGAAATCATGAAACCCTACTTCTGAACACTTCATGAGAGCAACAGAAGAGGGAGCCCTACAACCAGGAAGCCAGAGAAAGCGTGCTGGTGAACTGTGCTTCTAAGGTTCAGGGAAACCCATTTCATGTAAAAATTAGCAAACAAACTTCAAACTGCAGGAACCACGACTGTGGGGGCACTGGCATAAGAAGAGACCTACAGATCAAAAGAATTCAAAGTCCAGTTACAAACATTTTTACATTTACAGTCCAATGATTTTCATGGGCGACAAGACAATTCAATGAAGAAAGCGTCGTCTTTCTGATAAAATAATGCTGGGACAAGTGGATGTCCATGAAGGAAAGAATGAAGTTGGAGCCCTGTCTCACACCAAACACGAAAATTAACTCAAAATGTATCACAGGCCTAAATGTAAGTAAGGGCTAAAAACTAAAACTCTCAGAACTCATTTGATTAGGCAAATAAATGGTTTCTCAGATAGGACCGCAAAAGGAAGCATAACAAGGAAAAAAAATGTAAATTGAACTATACTGTTTTATTATATACAACTCTTGAGCTGCAAGCAATATTTGAAGAAAGTAAAAAACAAAACCAATTCACAGAACGGGAGAAATATTTGCGATTCATATATGTGATAAGACCTTTTTTTTTGTTTGTTTCTACTTCTGTTTACAAACCCTTATGCCGAGGGCTGACTTTCAGTAGATTGCAGCAAGGGAGGTGCTCTGCCGGGAACGAAACCCCAACCCACAAATGGGCTGTCTACAAATGGCTTAGCTCTAGGCTCTCCATGAACATATATCATGTGACGGGCGAGGGAGCAGCCCCTTTCTGGCTGCACCCTGTTTCCCAGGACAAGAGGCTCTCCGCACTGGATTTGGAGGCATTCAGTCACTGTCCCGCAGTTGGTAGCTTCGCCCCGTTGGCTCTTCAGCCAAGCACATATACCAAATCTGATGAGGCCTCATATCCAGAATATATATAAGAACTCTTAGAACCCACTAATGAAAAGAGAAAAAGCCAAATTAAAAAATCGGCAAAGGATCTGCACACATTTGTCAGAAGAAGATACACAGTGGTCAATAACACGTGGAAAGATGCTCAACGTCATGAGCCATTAGGAAAGTGTAAATGAAAACCACAGAGATACTAGGAAGATAAACAATAACGAGTGTTGGTGAGGATGTGGAGAAACTGGAACCCTCATACACTGCTGATGGGAAGAGAAAATGGTGCAGCCACATTGGAAAGTTTGGCAGTCCCACAAGTCCCGTGTGAACGAAAACAGGCTCACACAAAACTTGTCATGGATATTCATGGCAGTGTTACTCAACAGTAGCCAAGTGACCATTAACTGATGAACGCATAAATAAAATGTGGTACAGCCACACAATGCAATATTATTCAGCATTAAAAGAAACATAATACTAATACACGTTCTGTTGTGGGTTTGCTTGTTTGTTTTCCTTGGTGTGGTTATAGTGTTAAGAGCCTATCGTTTACAGAGAACTACCATATCATCCAGCAATCCTACCTCTGGGCACTTAACCAAAAGAACTGAAATCAGGACTTTGAAGAGACACCTGCACTCCCAAGTCGACTGCAGCATTCATTCACATTACCCAAGGTGTAGAAACAACCTTCAGGTCCATCAACAGATGAACGGATAAAGAAAATGTGGTATATACCTATAGCGGAATATATTATTTGGCCTTAAGACAAAGAAGGAAACCCTGACATATGCTGCAAGGCTGATGAATTAGGAGGACGTCGTGCTAACTGAAGTAAACCAGTCCCAGGAGGGCAAACACCGCATGATTCGATTCTGGTGAGGGGTCTAAAATAGACTCACAGAAGCAGAGAGCAGGATGCTGGCAGCCTCCAGGGGGAAGGAGAAATGGCAAGCGGAAAGTTTCAGCCAGACAACACGAAGAATCTCTAAGAGATCTGCCGTACAACACTGTACCAGTAGTTAACAATACTGTATCGGGCACTTAAAAATCTGTGTGGCTCAGCTGGTAGAGCACGTGACTCTTACTCTCAGGTCTGGAGTTCAAGTCCCAAGTTAGGCGTTGAGCCTACTTAAAAAAAAAAAAAAAAATCTGTGGAACCCATTTTTAGTGTTCTTACAACAATTAAAAAAAAACTCTATGAAACATGTATACAAGAAAAATAGTATGATGTTTAGGATTTTCAATATAACACAGGGGGTGGAAGTGAGAGTACGGGGGGTGTGAACACGGCGCTGCCTGTGTTCTGATGATTTGGGGGCCATGTGCTAGATACACAGGGGTTTGTCATTTTACGGTCTTTATCGGTCTAGATTCAAAAATTCACTTTGATAAAGAGTTGAAAAGTACTCACTTTTAAGACATCCAGATGGCCAACTGACACATGAAAAGATGCTCAACATCACTCATCATCAGGGAAATACAAACCAAAACCACAATGAGATACCACCTCACACCTGTCAGAATGGCTAACGTTAACAACTCGGGCAACAACAGATGTGGGCAAGGATGCGGAGAAAGAGGACCTCTTTTGCATTGTTGGTGGGAATGCAAGCTGGTGCAGCCACTCTGGAAACAGTATGGAGGTTTCTCAAAAAATTAAAAATAGAACTATCCTATGACGCAGCAATTGCACTACTAGGCATTTATCCACGGGATACAGGTGTGCTGTTTCAAAGGGACACATGTACCCCCATGTTTCCAGCAGCACTATCAACAATAGCCAAAGGATGGAAAGAGCCCAAATATCCACCAACGGATGAATGGATAAAGAAGATATGGTATATGTATATATATATATATATATATATATACATACACACACACACACACACACACACACACACACACACACACGATGGAGTATTACTCGGCAATCAAAAAGAATGAAATCTTGTCATTTGCAACTATGTGGATGGAACTAGAGGGTATTATGCTAAGTGAGATTAGTCAGAGAAAGACAAATATCATGACTTCACTCATGAGGACTTTAAGACACAGAACAGATGAACAGAAGGGAAGGGAAGCAAAAATAATATAAAAACAGGGAGGGGGCAAAACAGAAGAGACTCTTAAATATGGAGAACAAACAGAGGTTACTGGAGGGGTTGTGGGAGGGGGGATGGGCTAAATGAGTAAGAGGCATTAAGGAATCTACTCCTGAAATCATTGTTACACTATATGCTAACTAACTTGGATGTAAATTAAAAAAAATAAAATAAAATAAAGTACTCATTTTCCACGTAGTTTTACCCAATAGTATCTACAACAGGCCTTCCCAAGCTATGCCTTTAGGAATGCAAATGGTGACACTCTTTTTGGAAAGTCTAGGGTGTTTTCCAAAACCAAAATCCCATTCCCCGATTCTCCAGACACCAACAACTGGATTCCATTCTGACACTAACTACCAGAGTTAGGGCAGACCCACAGCTTAAGGGCTCAATCCCATAAGAGTGCCCCACTTCAAACACCAGTCCCAACTCCCAGGCCTCCCATACTTCTGACCAACTGGCTATAAATCAGGGGTACCCTAAACCCCTTCCCTCAGCTTCCATAATTTGCTACAATAGCCACACAAACTCAGGAACGTGATTTACTTACTGTTAACGTTGTCTATTATACGGGGTACAGCTCCGGAGCAGCGAAATGGAAGAGACGCACGGGGCAAGGTACCCACGCCTTCTCTGGGCCTACCACCCTGCCATTCACCAAGAAAAGCTCCACCGTTTAGGGGTTTAATGGAGATTTTATTACGCAGTCGTGATTAATTAAGTCATTGGCCACTGGTGATTCACTCAGTCTCTAGCCCCTCTCCTTTCCCCTCTCTCAGAGGTTTGGGGGTAGAACTTAAAGTTCTAAGCCCCCATCCTGGAGCTCTCTAGGGGCCCCCAGCCATCAGTCATCTTCATTGCCATACAGAAATTTCTCTTGGGGGCACCTGGGTGGCTCCGTCGGTTAAGTGTCCAACTTCAACTCAGGTCACGATCTCACAGTTTTGTGAGTTCAAGCCCCACATCAGGCTCTCCACTAACAGTGCAGAGCCCACTTCAGAACCTCTGTTTCTCTCCCTTACCCTCCCCTGCTCTGTCTCTGTCTCTCTGTCTCTCTGTCTCTCTCTCAAAAATAAATAAATAAACATTAAAAAACATTTCTTTTGCATGCTAGTCATTTTTTTCAAAATTTATTTATTTCAGAGAGAGAGAGAGAGAGAGAGAGAGAGAGAGAATGCATGCACACATGTGCAAGTGGGAGAGGAACAGAAGGGGAAGGAGACAGAGAATCCCCAGCTGACTCTGCTGTCAGCACAGAGCCCAACTCGGGGCTCAATCCCATGAACTGAGAGATCACGACCTGAGCCAAAATTAAAAGTCGGATGTTCAACGTATTGAGCCACCCAGGCACCCCACCTGCTAGTCATTCTTATCGCTCTGGAGATTCCAAGGCTTTTAGGAGCTGTGTGCCAGAACAGGGGACAAACACCAAATATATATTTCCCATCACACCACAGAAAGTAACTGTGCTATATCATGAAAATCACCCTTTGACACAGTAGTGCCACTTTTGGGGCACTAGCCTGTAGAAATAAAGTCCATTACAAAAAAGCAAGCAGACAAGGAAGTTTACTGCAACCTTGTTTAGCGGGGGAAAATGGAGACAATATGAATTCTCACCCACAGAGGAGGTACCTGGTATTTTTCAGCTTTTAAAAAGAATGTGAGGGTTGCCTGGGTGGCTCAGTCAATTAAGTATCGGACTCTTGGTTTCAGCTCAGGTCATGATCTCATGGTTCGTGAGTTCGAGCCCCGCGTTGGGCTCTGTGCTGACAGTCTAGATTCTCTGTCTTCAGATTCTCTGTCTCCCTCTCTCTCTGCCCCTCCCCTGCTCATGCTCTCTCTCTCCTTCAAAATAAATAAACATTAAAGTAATAATAATAATAATAATAATAATAAATAAAAAGAATGGTGAGATTATAACAATAGCTAACACAGTCCCTACTAGAAGCCAGGCACTGTTCTATACACTTAAAAAATTGTTTTTAAATCTTTATTTATTTATTTTTGAGAGAGACAGCAAGCAGGGGGTGGGGAGGGGCAGAGAAAAGAGAGAGAGAATCCCAAGCAGGCTCCACAAGAGTCAGCACAGAGTCCGACATGGGGCTCAATCTCACAGACTGTGAGATCATGACCTGAGCCGACATCGAGAATTGGGACGCTTAACCAAGCCACCCAGGCACTCCCTCCACACTTCAAATATATCACATCTACAACCTTCACAGAAACCTCTACAACCAAGATGACCATTTGACAGAGACGGGAATTGAGGCTAGAGGTTAAGAAACCTGCCCAAGGTCACACAGCTCGTAAGGTGAAGATTCGGAATTCACACTCAAAGACAGTTTGGCTCCAAAGCCCACGCTCTTCATCACGACTCTACCGTTTCGCTCTATGCACACTCAACCTGCAGAAGTGCATGTGCTAAGGGAAAAAGCAGGTAATATGCACTGGGAGAGCCAATTTTTTCTTTTAAAAAAAAAAATCCTCTTTATGTACATAGTTAAAATTCCAAGTTAAAAAAAAAAATCCCCAACCCTGTGAGTCTGCATCTGTGTGTGTGTGTGTGTGTGTGTGTGTGTGTGTCCCAAATGTGTTAGGAATAGTGTTAAGCTGTTAACGTTGATTACCTCAGAAAGTTGGGGGTGAAGTAGAGCATGAGGTAATTAACCTGTTTCATATTCACCTCTAAACAGTTTGACTTAGTACAATCTGAATATATTACTTTTCTAATTAAAAAAAAAAAAATCTAATGAAATCTACAAAGATGAGTTTAAAATGGAGAAAGATGATTAGGACAGCCTTCTTCTCCCAGAGCCAGTCCTATTTTTATTTAGGTAAAAAATGTCATCTCTGCCTGGGTGGCGCAGTCGGTTAAGCGTCCGACTTCAGCCAGGTCACGATCTCGCGGTCCGTGAGTTCGAGCCCCGCGTCAGGCTCTGGGCTGATGGCTCAGAGCCTGGAGCCTGTTTCCGATTCTGTGTCTCCCTCTCTCTCTGCCCCTCCCCCGTTCATGCTCTGTCTCTCTCTGTCCCAAAAATAAATAAACGTTGAAAAAAAAAAAAAAATGCCATCTCTCAAATTGCAAATGGCAAAGGCGCTGGCCAGGGCAGGAATGGGTTGCTGGGCCATGAGGTCATAAAAGCTTTGGCTCACGGCTGGATGACAGAAGGAGCACAGGACTAACTGAGTAGGGGCTGGGCACAGGGAGAGAAAGATTATCTCAAAAAGCGGGAGACAAGAAAGAATGGCAAGTTAGAGCAAATTTGGCCAATGTTGCAATTCTATTAAAAGACATTAATAGGGGCGCCTGGGTGGCTCAGTCAGTTAAGCGTCGGACTCTTATTTATGGCTGAGGTCATGATCTCATGGTTCGTAGGTTCGAGCCCCACACTGGGCTTTGCACTGTGAGTGCAGAGTCTGCTTGGGAGTCTCTCTCTCTCTCCTCTCTGTCTCTGCCTCTCCCCTGAACTCACTCTTTCACTCTCAAAATAAATAATAAAATAAACTTAAAAAAAAAAAAAAGAAGTGAAGCTCTGTCTAAAAAAAGAGAGATTAACGGGCAAAACAACTGTTTACTCATTTTGGACCAGTTGCTATGGGAGTACTGGGTAAATGGATCAGTTGGTCATATTCTATAAGTACCTGTGTGGAAACACATACAAAAGAGTGAAAATCAAATCAAAGCCCCATGAATGGAGAATCCACCTGTGTTACCTCTCTGAAGAGGTAACATCCCAAGGAGTAACAGATGTCCCGAAGGACTGATCTGGATATTAAGTACCATGGGAGCCAGAGAAGAAAGAGCGGATTGTTCAGGGAAAGCTTCACTGAGGGGGTGGAATTTAAACTGGGCCTTGGAAAATGAGAAGCCAAAATAGGTACAAAAAATAGCACAAGCAAAAGTGCAGAGGTGAGGAAACATAAGGTACATTTTGGACAAATGAATCAAGTATCTCTTGAGCAGACCCTTGAGAAATGAGAGGAGAAATGGAAAGACAGGTTAAGAGCCGTGACTGGGGGGCGCCTGGGTGGCTCAGTCGGTTAAGTACCCAACTCTCGGTTCTGGCTCAGGTTACGTATGATCTCATGGTTCATGAGTTCAAGCCCCACACTGGGCTCTGCACTGACAGCACAGAGCCTGCTTGGGGTTCTGTCTCTGCCTCTCTCTCTCTCACACAAAATAAGTAAATAAACCTAAAAAAAGAAAAAAAAAAGAGCCATGAGTGTCAGATTTAGGGATCTGATCTAGGGAGACAGTATGAGGTGATGGTTAAGATAGTGACTTGTTGCTGAATCTTTCAGACCCTGTTCCTCCATCTATAACATAGGACGCTTCTCTATACTGAGTATCTCTTATGGACAAGGCATTGGACTAGACACTGGAGTTCCAGCAATGTTCCCTACTTTCAAGGAGTCTATAATCTGTACTTATCCCCAAGAAGTAGCTTTAAAGAATAAATGAGATAATGCAAGGGTTTGCATAGTGTCTGGAACACAATAAGTGTTCCAATCTCAATATCCTTGAGATCCATAAATAGGCAAGTCAAATTCTAACACAGTAGACAATTTGCCATAAAATAGTTGTTACCAGGACATAAGGAGAAGTCATCGAGCCATTTCTAAACAGAGAAGTGACACTGAACAGTGAATGTTTACTGAGTTCTCTGTATAAACCCATGTTTTAGGATTATCAGGCTACAAATGGTTTATAATAGGGACTGTAGCCAGGGAGACTAGACTGAACACCGCTAAAACACAAAGTGCAACCACAGAGTAAGAATCATGGTCTTTTTTGGGCTCCCGGAAGCAGGGGAGGAGTGAGGCCAAAAGGGCTGGGTTAGAGCACCCCGAAGTACAGCAGCAGTCAGGCAACCCTGTGGTGCTGTCACCAAGAAAAGACACCTGTTTGCTTCTCCCCGACACAGAAGAAGGCAACTCGTTTTTAGAGTAAAGAATGCCAGATTTGGGGGTGCCTGGGTGGCTCAGTCGATTGAGCATCTAGATGACTCTTGATTTCAGCTCAGGTCATGAGCCCAGGGTTGTGGGATCGAGGCCCACCTGAGGCTCTGTGCTAAGCGTGGAGCCCTGCTTGAGATTCTCTCTCTCTCTCTCTCTCTCTCTCTCTCTCTCTCTGCCCCTGCTCACTCTCTCTCAAAAAAAAAAAAAAAAAAAAGAAAAGAAAAAAAAACAAATGCCAGATTTTGATTAAGTGTAATAAGCCTACGAATGAGACACTTTACTTATTAAAACAACAACAACACCACCTACTGAATAGTGCTAGGCACAAACTTCTTTTCAGCACAAAAACTTTAAAGGAGGCAAGAAAGATACCCAAAATAATGCTTCATGCGGCCCTTTACTTATCCACTGGAATGATGAGAACACTCAGGGGAGATGTGGTTTGATGAAAGCTTCAGAAGAGTCTGATAAAACAGTATCAACTATGCTGATCCTTTAAAGGAAACTGGATAAAATCTGCCTGCTTGTCTTTTACTTTATTCTTTTTACAAAAACACACAACGCCTCGCTAATTTGCCTAAAATTCCCCTTGGGAACCATGCTAATCCACTCTATCATCCTAGTTTGGGTAGGTAGGCCAAAGGAAGTAGAAAGTAATGCATTTTTTTATTATTTTTTTTTAATGTTTCTTTTTTTATTTTTTTTTGAGAGAGAGTGCAAGCGGGGTAGGGGCAGAGAAAGCAGAAGACACAGAACCTGAAGCAGGCTCCAGGCTCTGAGCTGTCAGCACAGAGCCTGACACGGGATTAGAACTCACAAACCACAAGATCATGACCTGAACCAAAGTCGGATGCTTAAACAACTGAGCCACCCAGGTGCCCCACAGGAATGCATTTTTTTTTAAACGTTTATTTATTTTGAGAGAGAGAGAGAGAGAGAGAGAGAGAGAGAAAACACAAGAGGGGTAGGGGCAGAAAGAGAAATTCCCAAGCAGGCTCCTTGATGCCAGCACAGAGCCCAGTGTGGGGATTGATCTCACAAACTGTGAGATCGTGACCTAAGCAGAAATCATGAGTCAGATGCTTAACCAACCGAGTCACCCAGGAAGCCCAAAAGTAATGCATTTTAAAAGAAAATTTTCAGAATGGTGTGGAAACAAAATGCCAAAAGTACAAAACTCCAAAATCCTTGAGATCTAAGAATGTGCAATTCAAAATCTAAGACAGAAAAAATGTTCAGTTCATCACCATCAAAAAACAAGAACACAGGAGTCATTCCACAAGATCTGTTATACAGAAATCTGGAGACACTGGAGAGCTTCTATGCAAAGGAAGAAGTGCAAAAGGCAAAGGAGACCATTCCCCTCGTGGAATGAAAGCTTGGTTTGAATCACCTGGCTCTTTCAGGGACCTTCAACTTGGTTTAAAGTGATCCAGCCACCCATCAGAAGAAAACACAAAATCTTTGGAAGATAACAACTTCATCCTCACTCTCAAATTTTTTTTTTCAACGTTTATTTATTTTTGGGACAGAGAGAGACAGAGCATGAACGGGGGAGGGGCAGAGAGAGAGGGAGACACAGAATCGGAAACAGGCTCCAGGCTCTGAGCCATCAGCCCAGAGCCTGACGCGGGGCTCGAACTCACGGACCTTGAGATCGTGACCTGGCTGAAGTCTGACGCTTAACCGACTGCGCCACCCAGGCGCCCCCTCACTCTCAAATTACTCAACAAATAGTTTAAGTTACAGTGAGCGGTACACCGTCAAAGATAAGCACACAGGGAAATTAGACTTTGGAAGCAAACTACAACAGAAACAGGTCTTTAAAGACTTCACAGGTTGGGGAGGCTGCGTGACTCAGCTGGTTAAAAGTCCGACTTTGGCTCAGGTCATGATCTCACGGACCGTGAGTTCGAGCCCTGCATTGGGCTCTGTGCTGACAGCCGAGAGCCGGGAGCCTGCTTCAGATTCTGTGTCTCCCTCTCTCTCTGCCCCTCCCCTGCTTGCACTGTCTCTGTCTCTCTCTCTCAAAAATAAATAAACATTAAAATAAAATTTTAAAAAAGACTTCACAGATTGAAATTGTTATTATTGTTTTATTTTTGAGAGAGAATATGCATGTGCTCAAGTGGGGCAGGGGCGGAAGGGGGAGAGACAGAGAATCTTATGCATGCTCTACACTCAGTGCAAAGCCCAATGTGGGGCTCGATCCCACGACCCTGGGATCATGACCTGAGCCAAAATCAAGAGTCAAACAAACGTTCAACGGACTGAGCCACCCAGGCGCCCCCACAGAATTACACATTAAACACAGAATGTACAGAATTAAAAACAGAATCTTGTACAACAAGTAGGCTTACTTACTCTGCTTAAAGAAACAAAAGACAAGTTTAAAAATAATTGCAGGGAAAACTACTGAAAAATTACATAGCAGATTTTAGAAATAATTAAGTGGAATTTTGGAAATTAAAAATGTAATAAAAAATTTAAAAATCAAGGAAAGGTTGGGGCGCCTGAGTGGCTCAGTCAGTTAAGCATCCGACTTCGGCTCAGGTCATGATCTCACGGATCATGGGTTCGAGCCCCGCGTCGGGCTCTGGGCTGACAGCTCGGAGCCTGGAGCCCACTTCAGATTCTGTGTCTCCCTCTGTCTGCCCCTTGCTGCTTGCACTCTGTTGCATTGTTTCAAAAATAAATAAACATTAAAAAAAAAAAAAAATCAAGGAAAGGTTTAACAGCAAGTCAGACTCAAGTGAAAGGAGAATTAGTAAACTGGCAGGCGGCCCAGAGACAAAGACAGAAGACACGGAGGAGCTAATAAAAGACCATGTAGGATAAAATGAGAAAGTTTAACATACAGTTAAGTAGAGTGGGAGAGGAGAGGGGAGACAGCATGCAGCAAATGCATCATCTGAAGAATACTGGGAATTTTCCAGAACTGATGAAAAATACCAAGCTACAGCTACAAGAAGTTCAACGAAACCCAAGCCAGATAATTAAAAAATTCATACTTAGACACATTGTAGTTGACTGTAGAAAATCAAGATGGAAATAGACTCTTAAGAAATAGCAGGAGTAGGGGTGCTCAGTGGCTCAGTCAGTTAGGTGTCCAACTTTGGCTCAGGTCATGATCTCGTGGTTCATGAGTTCGAGCCCCGCGTCAGGCTCTGTGCTGACAGCTCGGAGCCTGGAGCCTGCTTTGGATTCTGTGTCTCCCTCTCTCCCCGCCCCTCCCCCACTTGAGCTCTGTCTCTCGGTCTCTCTCTCTCTCTCTCTTAAAAAAAATAAACATGAAAAAAAATTTTTTTTTAAAGAAATAGCAGGGGGGCGCCTGGGTGGCCCAGTCAGTTGAGCGTCCAACTGCAGCTCAGGTCACGATGAAGCATTCTTGAGATCTCGCATTCTGTGGGCCCGCATTCTGTCAGGCCCTGTGCCGACAGCTCGGAGCCTGGAGCCTGCTTCAGATTCTGTGTCCCCCTCTCTCTCTGCCCCTCCCCCACTCTCACTTTGTCTCACTCTGTCTCTCAAAAATAAATAAATGTGAAAAAGATTAAAAAAAAAAAATAAATAAATAAATAAATAGCAGGAGGAAACGGTAATGACAGGTGGTGAGACGGAACACAGCAGAATTACTTTAAAGGGGCTCTGACCATTTGAATTGATGAACTCCAGTATTTATGTAATTCCCTATTCCAAAAAGAAGCCAAAGCCGCTTACCAAGATTCATATAATAAAATCCATACAATAAATTTAAAATGAGACAAGTAAAACACAGAAGGACAGAAGACGTCCGTAAGCTGGATGCAGTAGTAAAGATTCATTCCCAGAATACATGGTCTAGGTTTGGATATGCTTTCTAGAGGAGAACCACACATTTGGCTTTAAACATTTTAGCACCTGGGGTGCCTGGGTGGCTCAGTCGGTTAAGCATCTGACTTCGGCTCAAGTTATGATCTCACAGTTTGTGGGTTCGAGCCCAGCATCGGGCTCTGTGCTGACAGCTCATAGCCTGGAGCCTGCTTCCGATTCTGTGTCTCCCTCTCTCTCTCTCTCTCTCTCTCTGCCCCTCCCCCTGCTTACACTCTGTCTCCCTCTCTGAAAAATAAATAAACGTTAAAAAAAAATAAAAAAATAAAACATTTTAGTGCCTACACAAATCAAGTCCATCATCAGATTTTCAGTAAAAACCAACTAGTTGTTCGGGGAAAACAACTAGTCCTAAAAGACATAATAATTAGTAACGGTAATACACATCTGCAACATCCTATTACAATAAATGCAGTGGCACATTTAACGGGACCAAAATGTAATTCATCAAATGCAGCTATAGAGGGAAGACCAAGGAAGACCAACAGGATCTATCCCAGGGGCGTGGCCCAGTTCCAGGGGGAAGATCTCAGGGGAATGGATGGCCTGCACCTGTTTCCGAAAATCTTTAATACGTAAGTGCTGGTCTCAGCCAAGCTTCCGCAAGCAGTGGCATTGAGCGTCATTCCTTCACGAGTACCTAGGTGTGTACTTGTGTGGCTAGTGAAGTACAGGGCCAGATGCTGAACTACGCACTAAGCCAGGAGGAGGATTGTAGGCTCTTGTGAAAACTGAGCAGTCAGTAATCATTCCATCTCCGCTCACAGCGGTGGGGTCCAGGCTGTTCCTTAACCAGTCTTGTGACTTCAGAGAGCAGATAACACTAGCTCTATGTCCTAGAAGTGGCATTAACTGAAAAGAAATAGGATTTAACGTATTTGAGCCATAGCAAGAGAAAAATCAAAAGGACTTGCTATAATTGTTGAGGCTGGCAGAAAGGAGTCAAAGATACCTACAGAGTTTTGAATGAGGGGGAATGGAAGTACTATAACGGAAAAAAACTGGGCAGACAAGTTTTGAAGGTAATAGAACGGTTCCACCTTAGATAAAATGTCTGAGCCTGAAAATCTGAGTGGAAATGACTCGCAGACATTTTCTAGCATTTTCTACATATTTAGAAATCTGGACCCAGAGGTAATAATCAAAGTCACAGTGTAGTTCTAATTCCCAAACTACCAAAATCCCTTCTCCTCCAAATCACTGGCCCAGTACAGACACAAGAACCAGATCCTACAAGATACATCATCTGAAATAAGCACACAGCCACAGTACAAAAAGCAGGTTATGCTTTGGAGTGATTCAGTGCACAGGAAGAGTGTTCAATACAGCTACACCGAGTCTGACTCGGAAAGATGAATGTATAGATCTATATCCTATCACTTGACATCAGGAGAGAATTAGACTTGTATGGCTTACATTTGGAGAATGATACAATTTCTTCACAAAGTAAATACTATCATCTACTCTCTGTTTTATATTTAAGAACACTCAGGTACATTCTGTTCCCACGACCAGATTTTCCTAAGAATTATTAAATTGCAAACATGGAGATTTATCAGATATATCCAAAATTTTCCATGAGAAAAGGTTTTCTTTCGAAGTTAAAAAAAAAAAAAAAATTCCCCTAACACTTAGCAGTGGGGAAGACCTGTCTTTGTGTCTTTGAGCAGGGGAAGTCACCCTCTGCATGACAGAAGAGGCAGGAGGGACAGGATAGTTTCTTCCTCAAAAAACAAACAAGCCAACAAATAAACAAAAGGACACGATTAACGAGACTCAAGAGGGTGCTTATCTTCTAGAAAGGAGAGGCAAAAGTATGAGAGATGTAGTCTTGAGACCTACAGTTGGATACCAGTTAAATACAAGGGCTCCTGTAGCTTAAAAATAAAGTAGTAAAACAGTAAAAAAATAAATAAATAAACTTACTCTTTTCAATGAGCTGATCCTGAACTCCCGCCAACGCACTCACTGCCTAAAAGACAAGAAACCACCCGTTACTAGAAAAATTATCAGAGCCCTCAGGAGAGCACTCGGACAGCAGGGAAAGGGAAAACTCACAGGAATTTAACCGAGGTTTCCCTCAACAATGGGCCACAGAAAGAGTCCCCCCACCTCACTTACAGCTGCTGAAGTCACTGAGGATTTACTGAAGAGCCGCTCAGCTTCCTTAAACTTCCGGTTCCTTCGATCGTTTTTGCTATTGGAGTTTCTAAAACACACACAAGAGGCTTCGTAAGCAGCAAGCGGGGGACGGCCCTGGATGTAAGGTGTAAGAACTCTCTCTCTCTCATTGTCTCTCTTAGACAGAAGAGAGACAGCCTCTGGACGGAACGCCTCCACACCAGGTGGATGGACCAAAACGTCCGTTATCCTGAATGCCCGAAGGGACAGCAATGGCTTCCAACGCGGGACAGGCTCCAGTGGTTCACGACCATTTTCATTTTAATATGTATTTACTTTAATACTTACTCAAAACAACCTGCACAGACGAGTGATATGAAATGTTTCTGTCAGATAAGCTTAATTTTTAAAAACTGAAGAACAGACCAGGGTTCCTTAAAGAAAGGGCTGGTACCAGTTCTGGGATAAGGAAAAGGTGAGTCTGAGACACCACATTGGGACAGAAAAGAACCAAAATGCTCAAGGACTGATAGGGCCATGTCGAAAGGACAAAGGCATCAGCATGAGGAGGTTCCCGCTGGCCACATTTGGGACAAACTAAGCATCAAAGAGGATAATGGTGGGTGTGTTTGCTTTGTGAAAAGTCACTAAGCTGTGTATGTATGATGTGTGCAATCCTCTGTATATATTTCAATAAGTTTATATTTAAAAAAAAAGCCTCTACAATGCAAAAGTGACAGTACTATTTCCAATACGCTGATTTTTTTGTTGTTGTTTTAATCCATGGGTCTGTAGTGATACTAAAGAGAGAGGTCTGGAGATACAGAATGAAAGGGAGAGAAGATAAGAAGGGAAGATTCATCTTTCCAAATGCCAGTAAGCCATGTACACAAAGAATAAAATTAGAATCAGCAGTCTGTTAAGTGATTCAAGTAAAAATCAACAAAAGATACTAACATTGCTGAATAAAAATGTGGAGGATCGCAATATATTCACACCGTGTACAAGTACAATCTCCAAACTACTTACGAATTACAGAGAGAAAAATGAATTAAAAAAAATTTTTTTAATGTTTATTTATTGTTGAGAGACAGAGACAGAATGTGAGGGGTTAGGGGCAGAGAGAGAGGGAGACACAGAATCCGAAGCAGGCTCCAGGCTCCGAGCTGTCAGCACAGAGCCCGACGCGGGGCTCGAACCCACAAGCTGTGAGATCATGACCTGAGCCGAAGTCGGACGCTCAACCGAGTGAGCCACGCAGGCGCCCCAAGAAAAAACAAATTTTTAACAACAGAGAAATCAGATGCTCAAACTTAACAGTACCAATAATGGGGCAATCTGACATCATGTGCCTCCCAATATAACAGAGGTAAATGACACACGAGGCACACAAATCATTTTCGCCAGAAACGTCTAACGGCTCCCTCATGAGGTCACGAAAAGAAAAATCTGGAACTGGGACAGTCTGCAAGACAGTGTCATCAACAACAACTTCACCACTAACAAGGGTGGGAGACTGTCCTATTATCAAGAGACTAAAGAGACATAACAGCCAAATACAATACTCGAAAACTGCCTGGATCAAAACAAGGGCAGCCAAGCATGCTGGGAACAATTAGGAGAATGTGAATAAAGGCTGTAGGGGATGATACTATTAATGTAATGCTAATTTTCTATGTGTGGTTAACTGTGGTTAGGTAAGAAAAATATTCTTAGGAGGTAATTGCTGACATAATTAGGGGTACAGTGTCATGATATCCGCTTGAATGGCTAACAACAACAAAAAGTATGGGGGAAAGGGAAGATGGAACTATAAAGGGGTAGCAGGAGGGAGAGCTTCCCAGCGATGAAATACTTCTGTATCTCGACTGCAGTGGTGGTTACAGGAATCTACACACAGTGATGGAATTACACATACACGTTGTACCAATGTGCATTTCCTGGTTTTGCTATTGTGCTGTAGTTACATAAAACCCAACCATTGGGGAAAAGTGGGTGAAGAGTACACGGACCTCTCTAATATTTCTGCAACTTCCCATGTGCCTGTAATTATATCAAGACTTTTAAAACTTTTAAGTATAAAGATATAGGTTTGTGTATGTTTACACGCATCAGAAAAAAAAGAGAGAGGCAAAGATGGCAACATGTTAACAAGTGATGAATGAACGTGAGGGATATCAAGTGTGCACAGTTCTATTTCAATTTGAAATATTTCAAATCGGGGTGCCCGGGTGGCTCAGTCAGTTAAGCATCCAACTTCGGCTCAGGTCACGATCTCATGGTTTGTGAGTTCAAGCCCCGTGTCGGGCTCTGTGCTAACAGCTCAGGGCCTGGAGCCTGCCTCGGATTCTGTGTCTCCCTCTCTCTCTGCCCCTCCCCCATTCATGCTCTGTCTCTCTCTGTCTCAAAAATAAATTTAAAAAAAAGGTTAAAAAAAAAAAAAACATTAAAAAAAATGAAATATTTCAAATCTGAAAATTTTCAAAAAGCTTAGCAGGTTTTCCCTATTTCCCAGACGTAGGATTTGTCTACAATTACTCAGTGAGGAAGTGACCGAGCCAAAGTCTAAGTTCAACCCCAGACTGCCTTCCACACCAGCACTTTGCTACCGCCTCCCTGCAAAGTTGCTACCAAGAACACATATAGCCCCAAACCCAAATATTACTAGAGCACCATACAAACACCACAGGCTTCTGACACTCACTTTTGGTTGGTCAGGTACCGATCCCAGCCACGAATAATATTGCCATACATCTGAGTGTCTTCCAGGTAGCTTCCTTCAAAAGCATAGATCTGTCTTTCCAAGTTTGCCAGTGTTTCCTGGGAGAGGAAAAACAAGGAAACGGATAATGCCTTTTAAATGCAAACATTAACTCTGACAGAATCAAATTCTCTGACACTAGCCTTAGACACTCAAGCTCCATTACGCTAAGCCCTGGTGGAAAGACATGACATGGGGAGAGGAAAGCTGTTTTAGATTAAGACAATCTAGACCTGTCTTGTTGGAACCCTTGGAGAACAGAAGGGAAGGGATACAGCCTGTCTCCAGGAAAATGCACAAAATTTTGCAGATTCTTCAGAGGGTTCATGGAAACCGAGTTGTCAAGAACCCCCGCTCAGGCAGAACGCGGGCAGTCTCCACCCCCACGCGCAAAGGTATTGCTACTGAAGAGAGGAAAGGGTGAGCAGCCTTCCAGCGCCAACTCGCTCCCCTCCCCGCGGGCTCAGAAAGAAGGCCGGCCCTGGGCTGTCAGTTGCCATGGAAACCTGGAAGGGCAGCTTCAGGTGAGATGGCCCTCCCCGGTGCCCAAGCCAAAACACGGGGGAGGGGGTGGCCACCAAGGGTGGATAGGACCCAGGGTGCATATCACAGTTCTCAATTCCCTGGGCTGAATCCCTTCCCCTCGCCTGTCAGCTTCTGGATGTTCCCCCAAAACATCACAGCCATGCCCATCAAAAACCCCATCCAACGGATCTCCTAATCCTCAAAAGGACATGCGCCCCTCCATCCTCCAAAGGCCAGACTGGATGACCGTGTCCCCCTCCCACACTCGCCTCTACGCCACCCCCTCCAAGCCACTGGCAAGCCCGAACCGGTCTCCTACGGCCCCCCCGACACGCCCGACCCCACCCCTCAAAGAACACGGACCTGCCGCCCTCACCCACCCCGCAAAGGCCAAGGACACAACCGCTCCCAACCCCAAAGCTCACAGACACCTTTCTCAAGCTCCCACACTAAAGCCCCCCATGCTCAGGTGCCTTCCCGCCTCCACGTCCCCGCCTGTCCCGGCCCCCTCCCCCTCTCTGCTCCTTGCCCCGCCCCCCGGCCCCAGCTCCCGACTCTCGAGCCGCGCAGCAGAGAAGCCGAGGCACCGGCGGGCCGCAGGACGCGCAGCCGGCCTCAGGCCGCCGGGCTCCCGGGCGCCGCGCTGCGCCCGGGGAGTAACGGCCTGGAGCGATCGGGCGGGGCCCTGGAGGCGGCGGCAGGCGCGGGGCCCCCACCGGGCGCCCCCGCTGTCGCTCTCTCACCGCCAGCTCCTGCTTCCGCTTCACGAGCTCCGCCAGCTCCCGCCGGGTGTCCGGGATCTGCGGCGGCGCCGCCTTGTTGTGCATCGCCATGTTGGGCTGAGGCGGGCGGCGGCGCCAGGCGGGGGGCGGTCCCTGCGCGCCGCCGCCCGCCAGGGGGCGCCCGCGCCGCACTGCGCCTGCGCGCGCGGTTTCCGGAGCCGCGCGGCGCGCCGCGTCGGGGGCCTCGGGTTCGCGCGCGCCCCGCCTGGGCGAGACGGCGGTGGGCCTTGCTCTGGGTCCTAGCCGCTCTTGACCCCCTCGGTGGCCGGCGGGGCGTCACAGACACCACAAATTCACTTTGTCCAAAACCAGACTCCTGGCGAGTCACCTCAGTGAATGACTTTCACTGTCCGCCGAACTGCCCAAGTGGGAAACGTGAATACCATCGTCGCTGTCCTCTCCCATGCAAAACCCCGAGTCCTGAGGACTCGCCGCCGGAAGAGCCAGCAGCTCACTTGCTTTGTCTGCCACCTCGCCCTCGTCCAGGCCCTGTGTTTGGCCCCATTATCCCCACAGCCTCCTGTTTCCACCCTTAGCTCTCTTTGATCCTTATCCACAGTGGTGCCGAGGGGATCAGCGTTTGGAAAGCAGGTGTGGTGTCACTCCCCTGGTTAAAATCTTTCAATGGCTTCCCGTTGCCCTTTAGAGAGACCAGTTTGTGTAGTGGTTAAGATCACAAGCCAAAGCCAGAACTACCTCGTTCAGAATCCTGCCTCTACCATCGATAAGCTGTGCCATTTGGGGCAAGTAACTACATTTCGCTAGTCAAAATCCCTCATCTGTAAAATGGAGGTAATAATAGTACCTACCCAGTACCCTTGCCGGGAGAAGTAAATCCCTTCACGTAGGGGCTTGGCAAGTAACAACGATAATGCAAATACTCGTTTTTATCATTAATTCCAGTATCCTTAACTTTGTTTTCCTTTGGCCCTTGCTTACTTCACCAGCCTCCACTCTCCCCATTTTTCAAGGTTCTGCAATTTCACTATCATGAATGGGATTTTTGGGGGGTGGGGGGGAGTCTTTGGGTTTCTACAGTCTGTGTGGATTGGTATCTTCCACTAGTTCTGGGAAATTCTCAGCTCGTTTTCTTCAGATATTCCTCTGCCTCATTTTCCTCTCCTTCTGGAACTCGGATTAAACCTAATAATGCTTTATTTTTGTTAACCCACTGTGTTTTTCCCCATCTTTTTTCTCTGCTGCATTATGCATAATTTCTTTTGTGTGTTGATCTTGTAACCTGAAATCTTGTCAGACTCTCCTATTAATTCTAGGAGGGTTTTATTGTAGATTCCTTAGGATTTTTTACATAGACAATCATTTCATCAGCAAATAAGGGCTTTTATTTTTCCCTTCCCAATTTGTATGCTTTTTTCTTTCTTTTTCTTGTCTTACTGTGCTAGGTAGGACTTCCAGTTGTGGAAGTATGACTTCCAGAGTGGTCATAGTGGACATCCTTGACTCATTCCCTATTTTAGGAGGAAAGTATTCAGTCTTTCACCATTAAGTACATTAGCTGTAGGATTTTTGTAGAAGCTCTTTATTGAGACAGTTCCCCCTCTACTCCTGGTTTACTGATAGTTTTATCACGAACAGGTATTGAATTTTGTCAAATGCTTTTTTCTACGTCCAATTGACATGATCATGATTTTTTTCCTCTAGCCTCTTGGGATAGTGGATTATATAGATTTATTTCTGTATGTTGAACCCGTCTTGCATACGTGGAATAAACCTCACTTGGCCATGTTGTATAGTTCTTTTTATGTATGCTGGATTCAATTTGCTAATAGAACATCCAGGATTTTTATGGCTAAATTTATGGGAGAATAGTCTGTAGGGTTTTTTTTTTTTTCTTTTTCTTTTTCTCTGCCTCTCTCTCTTCCTTTTTGGTATCTCCTATCTGGCTTCAATAGCGAAGTAATACTGTCCTCATTAAATGAGTTAAGAAGGTATTGCCTGATATTCTAATTTCTGGCAGAGATGGTATAGAATGGTGCTAATTCTTCTTAAAATTTGGTAGATGTCTTCAGTGAAACCATCACCATCTAGGCCTGGATTTTTCTTTGGAAACTTTTTAGATTATAAATTCAGTTTCTTAAATAGTTATAGGACTATTCAGATGTTCTATTTCTGAAAAATTTTTTTTTAACGTTTATTTATTTTTGAGACAGAGAGAGACAGAGCATGAACGGGGGAGGGTCAGAGAGAGGGAGACACAGAATCTGAAACAGGCTCCAGGCTCTGAGCTGTCAGCACAGAGCCCGACGTGGGGCTTGAACTCACGGACCGCGAGATCATGACCTGAGCCGAAGTCGGCGGCTTAACCGACTGAGCCACCCAGGTGCCCCTCAGATGCTCTATTTCATATCAGGTGAATTTTGGTAATTTACAGTTTTTGAGATATTGGCCCATGTGATTTGTTAAATTTATATGCCTGGATAATTTCTATCTTCCAGTTCACTAATTCTCCCTGAAGCTTCTGTTAAAGCCATCCACTGATGGGTTTCCAGATTGTATTTCTCATTTCTAAAAGTTTTGGTTGGTCTTTCAAAAATTTTCCACTTCACTTTTTGCCATTTCTTATTCCCTGAATTTGCAAGTTACCATTTGTTTCTTTGAAAACAGTAACCATGAACATTTTATAGTATCTTAAATCAAGTATCTAAAATCTTTTGAGAACCAGTTTGTTATTCCTGTTGGTTCTCACCTACAGTACCTTTTCTTTTATGCTTTAAAAAAGTAATTCTATCTCCGCAGGAAAAGAGTGTGGAAAGAACGGGAGGGGAGATAAAGAAAAAAATCCCTTCCTCCAAAAAGTAATTTCATTTCTTCTATCATACACCGGAAGGCATCAATAGTACAGGGTCATCTTAAACCAAGTTCAAGGCTTGAATTTTTCTAAGCTCTCAGGCTGCAAGTCCCTGGGAGGATTTGATTTCTGATCACCTCTTTTACTGTGACAAGGATAGCCCTTTGGCATGCCAGCTTTTTGGGGGAAACATCTTCTAACAGTCTATCCATTGTATGTGGGCTCTGGATTTTGATTCTGTCCCATTCAACCTAGGGTAAGGTCTGATTTGCTGAAATCAAATGTGTTTTGCCTTTAGATCAAATGTGGTTTCCAGGCACCTGTGCTCCATTTTTCCCTGGACTCTTGTTTTTCTTCACTTTCGGCCTGAAAACATTTTTACTAATTTGTCCGTTCCTGGATGCTTTCAGAAATTTTTTTGCTTATATTTTATCCAGAGGTTTCGGCTTCTTGCAGCAGGAGAGTTAAAAAACAAACAACTTAGTTCATCATGAACAGACACCAGAAATCTGTTTCCTCTATTGAACTTTGAATGCTTCCAAAACCTCATTAGTTTATAACCTCAGGCAGTTCTAAGTGCCAGTCTGTCTGCCTAGAAATACTCCTTTCTCTCCTCAACCCCACTGACCTCTTCTGGCTAACTGCTCATACCTCTCTGACTCCCAGGACTTTGTTAAATCCCATTCCACTATGCTTCCACAATCCCCAATTTTCTCCTATCTAGTAGCCTGTAGCTGCTGGTTATGTTGCTCTGCAATGGCCAGACTTTATACATTTCACAACTATTCAAAAGGCAGTGTATCACAGTGGCTAAGAGTGTGGCACCTGGAACCAGATTGGGTTTGAATCCCAGTGCGACCTTAACCTCTTTGTGCTTCAGTTTTTGCATCTGCAAAATAGGATAACACAAGCCTGCATCACAGGGTTATAGGATGTCAGTGTATGTGTTAATGCTTATGAAAATGGTTAAAATTGTGCCTTGTACATAGAAAGTGCTCCTTATTGAAGTATCAGCTCATGGCACTTGTTAGGCACCTGATTATTGAATGTCTGTATATTTTTATGAATGAACATGAGGATTTCCGAGCAGCTCTGACGTGGTGAGGTTAAGATTTTCCTGAGCCACTCTCTACCCCTGAAAGGCTCATCCACTGTGGTATCTTTGAACCCACTACGAATCAAGCAGCCTAATAAACCAGTTGTCTTTTCCAAATCCATCTACTAAGCACTGTTAGGGAGGCAGGAGGAACAGTCTAGAGAAAATGACCACTGAACCAGGACGGAGGTGATTTCTTATCCTAGCTCTACCCCTGCCTGCCTGGCTGTGGGACTTCAGGTAAACAGGTTCATTTTAAAGGACTCCTTCTACATACTCCGCTCCAGTCCTGCTGTCCCCTGGACTGCTCGGTCTGAAACAATGCCACCTCTACTACTGGGTTCCAAATCAACCTGTGCTCTCAGGCACACCTCAAATGCCAAGTCTCGCACAAGGTACAGCCCACCTCCAAATGACTGCAATCTCCAATTGCCGTTACAATTGTAAACCAACTGTTAGCATAGTATGCTTATGCAATTGTTTGTTGGATTAACTCACTTCAACTTTGGAGTAAATGTGAGCAAATCAACGGTCTTTTCCAATTGTTTCCCATTTGACAAATGGAAACTTTACCCGAGACCAGATGAAGCTTTACCTTGCAAAGCTTTAATTTAAGTCAAGCAGGCTTCTCACCTGTACAAACGCACAAACGCAGGAATGTTGTGGGCTCAGAAGGCCATCACACAAGCACGCACTGCTGGCGTGCTGTATGCGTGCCCCGCTTAGGCTTTCACTAACATGCCATCATCTCATCGCATTCCCCACATCCACACCACAACTAATTCCACAAAGGGGAGGATGTTAAAAAATATAACCATCTGTGCACCGTATCAAATAATTATCAACCTGAAATCTGTATTTCAGTTGTAAGCCTTTTAAAATCAAGCTCTATTGTATACCGGCATACTCCATACAAGAATACAACTCCAGTTATCTGAATTGATTACTCTTTTACTTATCACCAGGTTACAATCAAAGTATTTGAAAGCTACATCACCAGGTGCACTCAACGAGCGAGGGGTCCTTTGTCCATGTACTAATAGGGAACTAGGGGCCTAGGGAGAGGCTTGATGGGGAAAATCTGCAGATCCTGTCCTACACCACAGCAGAACTGTAGATCATCAGAGAGGATTTAGGGGAGGGGCTCAGAAACAAAGGGCTGTTTTGCAGATGGCTTGATTTTGACAGCGATGATTTGCAGCCAAGGTGGAGAATAGGTGGAGAATAAAGAAGTTGCAAGAGGAAAACTTTAGGATTATGTCAACTTCAAATGAGAAGTCCGCTGGTGATATCTGGTTTTAGAGATGGGCCGGGTCTCTTGAGAGAGACAGAAAGAGAGAGAGAGGGAGATAAAAAATATACATGTATATTTTTAGAGAGGGAAGAGAGCACGCTGGGGAGAGGGGCAGTGGAAGAGAGAGATTGAGAGAGAGAGAAAATCCCAGGCAGGCTCCACACTGAGTGTGGAGCCTGACATGGGGCTCAAGCCCATGACCCTGAGATCATGATCAGAGCCAAAATCAAGAGTCAGACAACCAACTAAGCCACCCAGGCTTAAAGGAATTAAAATTCAAAAGGATGCCCAGATATTTGGCATCAAGAATCTCTGAATGCAGAAAAGTTATTCCTCTGCTAAAGCAAGTTTACTTCACAATTGGGACCCCTTCTTGAAGAACATAGGCAAAGTGGCCATCTATCATGTTGCCCGGCACGATGGTGTTTCCAGCGAAGCCCAAGGCTACCTAGAAGCAGTAGTAGGAGCACAAACTGAACAGGAGGCCCTAGAGGCCAGGTTATTGCCTAATCCCAGCAAGAGAAAGCCATCAGTTTGGATCCATCAAAACAAAACCTACCTTTGAGACGGGCACAGGTGCAATTAGGGGTCTATGGCAGATAGGAAAGTTGGGAAGGTAGCAGTTACCGTGGCCAGGGGCCAGGGTGGAGCACATGGCAAAGGGAATGCTAACTGCTCTTTGGTTGTTAGAGCTTCCCTACATCTAACTGACCTCCTTTCGTATTCACTCTTTAAAGGGAACATCTCCTTTCTTTTGCATAAATGTTAGTCAGCTGTCCCTCCTCCACACTAGTCAGCACTTAGCCCCAAGTCCACATGGGTAGGTGGGACCTCAACGGAAAAACAATGGTGAAGAAGACAATCTAACAACATCATACTTTTCAAAGAGGAAGGCAGACGGCAGCACCAAGTTGCATTGCCGCTCCTTTCTCCCACCAGGTGACCACCTGAGGGCAACAGAGCAGGGACAGGGGTCAACTGGGGCAAGGCCTGCTATGTATAACCTGCCCCAACGGACTGTTCTGGAAAGGAAAACCCCTTCACTGCCAATTCAGAAAACACTGCTGCTTCAACAGGACTAGCACTCACTCGCTGACATGTGAGGGTCTGGCTTGCAGAGCTGCTGCTGGTCCCAAGTTCATTCTTCCTGGTGTCACCCCTGCCCCTCCCAAGTCAGCCCCTGCAACTAGCTATTTTTACCTCACAAATACTAAGATTCCTGTAGCTGCCAATGGCCCTATAAACACAAGGCCCTCTCTGCTAGGAAAGGATAACCTTTTGAAATGGGGCTGTGGGGCGCCTGGGTGGCGCAGTCGGTTAAGCGTCCGACTTCAGCCAGGTCACGATCTCGCGGTCCGTGAGTTCGAGCCCCGCGTCGGGCTCTGGGCTGATGGCTCAGAGCCTGGAGCCTATTTCCGATTCTGTGTCTCTCTCTCTCTGCTCCTCCCCCGTTCATGCTCTGTCTCTCTCTGTCCCAAAAATAAATAAACGTTGAAATGGGGCTGTATTTACAAATTTTATTATTATTATTTTTTTATCCCAAAAATACATATAAATGAAAACCTGCTCTTCAAATGCAGGGAGGCCTTTGCCTATAATGTAGTATTACATTTACGTCACAAAACATTCCCATATGAAAATCAATATGCAGCTCTTTCACACGCAATGTTATATATACACACATACGCACAAACACACGATATATGCAAGTAGTTAGGACTCTGCTACTTACACATATTCCTCTGGTGGAAAATTAGGAAACAGGGCAATTCCCTTGCTTTCTGGCCTTGGGAAGATAAATACAACCTCTCTGAACAGTTTTTGAAAAGATGAAATGTGTAAACTACACAACCTCCTTTAGACATATACATATGTTGTTAGAATAAAGCAAGGACCCTGCTACGAAACTGACACTGTTTTGCAAAGAAGGAAGGAGATAACATTTGAATGAAAATGCAAAGTTGAACAGATGATCAAAATTGTTCTGTACATGCTCTATGGAGAAATCAGAACTCTTCACAAGAAACAGATCTATGCTCCAGTTCAGCTTCTTGTGACATTACATCCGCACCCACTGGCAGAAGCCGTCAGGACCTTCCTATACAGTCCATGCTGAAGCAGGTTCCATAAAGCATCTGTTCAAGTCCAATAATCAATAATGAGGTCATGTGGTACATTCCCACCCCTCCCCCCCAAAATGAAGTGCAAAAATCAACTTCTGTGACTCAAGAGCTCAACCAGGTCAAAGCTTTGGTATATACTGGAGGCTGTTTTGGTGACAACCAAAGCTTAGTAAGATTCTCTGTTCAGGGGGTTGCCCCCAAAACAAAAACAAACCCAGTCCACGAAGCTTAACAGCTATATAAATAAAGTAACTGTACAAAGAGAACAAGCCACAGTTCCCCTTTATCCAAGGGTTTATAGTCTCCTAGGCAGCAGTTCTGGAAGCACCAACTAAAGCCACAATGCTTCTACTGAAACACGATGTGTTGGTGAGACTGTTCTGAAAACAAATGCCCATAGGCGAGTGGCTGATGTGCCACAGGAAAAAGTTCAACCAAACATAGGTCAGTTTTCTTATACTAGAACATACGCTGGTCAGCAACAGAGGAAAGACTTAAGGCAATAAGAGGCATTACAGAGAGCACCCTTGTACTCTCTGAGTCAATCCCAAAACCTTCAAAGAAAGAAGAGGTCTCTCCAGAGTTTGGGTTGGTTCTTAGTTTGCTAGCTGTCAGATACTTCCTCCTCCTCCTCGTCATCCTCATCTTCTTTCCTGTCTACTTCGGAGGTGTCAGAGGACTCGTGAAGCAGGACATACTCTCTGCTGCTGAACCCAAATTTAAGTACGTCCTTTTCCTTTAGTTCATAGTATCTCTGTGGCTCAATGCGCTTGTTATTCAAGAATGTTCCATTGCCTGAGCCAAGGTCAATGATGTAGGGCCTCACCCTTCGGCCAACTGTACCATCAGCACGGGTATATTCCACAAGCCTAGCAGAGATAAAAGAGAGAAACCTGTGAGCAAAATCCCGTCTCGAGGCCCTCCCGTTATTTTCCTAACACAGCCTACACACAGGATGTCAATTACCTGGCTTGAACACAGTTCGAGTCAACTCCAGGAAATCAAGGGGATGGTATGGCCCTGGATTTTGAAATTACGAGCAAGTTAATAAATATACTTAGTAGAAAAGGTGGGAACTGGTTGCTGAGGGAGTGGACCGGGAAATTCATGGCAGATCAAAAGTTTAACATCAGAATCCAAGACCTCTTGTTGTGATTAAGAAAAAACACTTTTAGGGGCGCCTGGGTGGCTCAGTCGGTTGGGCATCCGACTTTGACTCCGGTCATGATCTCATGGTCCATGGGTTCGAGCCCTGTGTCAGGCTCTGTGCCAATAGCTCAGAGCCTGGAGCCTGCTTCGGTTTCTGTGTCTCCCTCTCTGCCCCTCCCCTGCTCGTTTTCTCTCTCTCTCAAAAATAAATAAATGTTAAAAAATTAAAAAAGAACAAGAAAAAGAAGAAACACTTTTGTGCTGTTTATAATCAACACGATGCTTCTTTCACCCATGTTTCAACCTATCTTATCTCCTGTCCCAACGGGAATAAAGCAGTGCATTTTGACTCCAGCATCAAGGGCGCTAACTCTGAAGCTGACCTTCAGTCTTCACACCTGTCAAATGGGGATATTGATGTGTGACCTGTCCTCCTCACAGGATTGTCACGAGCACCAAACGGTAACAGACGCACTCCACAAACTGCCAAATACAGACGCGGCTAACACAGATGCCACACACGTTCTCATAATCTAAGACAAAGATTAGATCCGAGGCGTGTGGCATTCTGCCGCAAGCACGTGTACACAAATGTTAGTAATCCTCACACTGTCGGCGTCTACCCACACTCCTGGTTCTTCCTACAAACACTCACCGATACTGAAAGACCGCATGCTGCTTTGAGCAGGAGGGATGATCAATTGGGATGTCCGCTATGCGGCGGTGCCGGCCCAGGAGGTAGGCGCTCTGCCGATGGATGTACATGACGGGAAGCACCTCATCATTTTTAAAGGGGTAGAGGCGCCACCGTTTTTTGGGGATCCGTGCTTCTGGGGGCTCACTGTATTTAATGACGACACCCCGGAAAGTGTTGGTATCCTCAAGAAGTGCCCCAGAAAGTTCAAAGCTTGGCTTTTCTTTAGCGGGCGCCTCTTTGTCCTTACTGTTGCCACCAGGTCGGGGAGCCAACTCCTGAGGCTCATTACCGCCGGCACTAACTTCGTTCTTCTGGCGATTCTCCCGTCGTCGGGCATTGTAAAACTCCCGCTCTGCGTCCTGAGCCTGGAGATTCTGAATGTCTCGGTCCCGTCCCTGAGCCTGCCCACTCCCAGGCCTCTCATTAGAGCTTCTCCTCTGGTGGGAATGGCCCCTGTGTCTGTCACGGTCGCTATTCCTAGCTCGCCTGTGTTCCTGGCCTGATGGTTCCCTGTGCTGCCGATCTTCCCGTCCTCTCCGGGGATGATCCTCGCGTTCCTGAAATTCAAAAAGATCCAGTAAATTAAAGGCAGCCCACAACCTGTGAACAAGCTGCATTCAAAAAGCCATTTGTGATTTGGACTTTGGCACTCAGAGCAAAATGTCCCACAGAAATAAGGTGGGCAGCGGTGGTTATGTTCCCTTGCAAGGCTACACAGACTATTTCCATGCTGTCACCAACTACAGCTCTAACACTGCAAGCCCAAGTTCAGAGCCCTAGAAATAAATGGAGCTATTGGCAAACTTGTAAGGAAGCACATACAGAAAACACAACTAACAGAGACAGTTAAGTAGTCACGTACAAGATAAACATGTGAAGAAAGAAAGCCAGTTTCCTCTTGTGTCAAAAATGAGAAAAAAGTAATTATAATTTTAAAAGATCTCATTTCAACAATAATAAAAAATATTCAATACTCAGGAATACATTTAAGAAATATGCAAGGCATGTAAAAAGAAACCTATAAAAATTTACTGATAGATGGTTTTTAAAAACCTGAAAAAATGAAGAAACATACCACGGTTTCTTGAAAAAGACTCAGTATTGAAAATCAGCCTGATATAAACTGTTTGAAACATATAACATCTATTAATATATCATTAAAAAAATAAATCAGTAACACAAATAATTCAACAGAAAAAAATAGGCAAAAGATATTAACACGTATTTTCATAACAAATAAGTATCTAATGAACACGTGAATATAACAAGCTTATCCTTACTAATAACCAAAGAATCAGAGTTCAAGACAGAGCCCCGCACACTATAAGCAAGGCTACCCCACCCGGAAAGGGTAAAAAGGTACACCTGAGCACTGAGTTCTCACTGCCTCCCAGGCTCCCAAGGCCTTCTCCTGGCCGCCCACTCTCAAGAGGGGGCCTGCTTACTCCGAGCAGGACTCTGGTTTTTCAGACTTTTTAGCCTCCAAGACAAGCATCAAGAGGGGGTTTCCAATGCCTATCCCTCCTACCTTAAGATATTCACAAGCTTGCCACCACCACTTACCTTGAGTACATTTGCCAGGACTAATCTCATTATGTCCTTTATCCCTGATTAAATGAGTCACAACAAGCCACAGACTCTGGGTCATCACCCCCACCTCCTGTGAATTCTAATTCCCATAAGGCTGTATACACGCACTATTCCAATGACTAACTCTCAGTCTTCGTTTCAAATACGTGTGGACCAAGCAAAATTAGCAAAAACTAAAGAAAAAAATATGACAAATTACATAACCAGATAATACAAAATAACTAAAATTTCAATTATTGATAAGCAGTATAGTATATATAATATGGTTCCATTTTTTAATTAAAAATTCTGCGGGGTGCCTGGGTGGCTCAGTCAGTTCATGATCCAACTTCGTCCCACTTGGGGTCAGGTCATGAACTTGCAGTCCATGGGTTTGAGCCCTGCACTGGGCTCTACGCTGAGAGCTCAGAGCTTGGAGCCTGCTTCGGGTTCTGTGTCTCCCTCTTTCTCTGCCCCTCTCCCACTCAAACACACACACACACACACACACACACACACACACACACACACACACTCTCTCTCTCTCAAAAATAAACATGAAAACAAAAAAAAAAAAAAACTCTATGGGAGCACCTGGGTGGCTCAGTCAGCTGAGTGTCTGACTTCAGCTTAAGTCATGATCTCGTGGTTCATGAGTTCAAGCCCCCATGTCGGGTTCTGTCTGTACAGAGCCCACTTCTGATCCTCTATGCCCCTCCCCCAAACAACTGCATGTTAAGACACATACTAAAACATAAAAGAAAAAAGTAATGGAGTCTTGAAGAATAAATATCAAACTATTAAAACGGTTGCCTCTGGGGCACCTGGGTAGCTCAGTCAGTTAAGCATCCAACTTTGGCTCAGGTCATGATCTCACAGTTCGGGAGTTTGAGCCCCATGTCGGGCTCTGTGCTAACAGCTCACAGCCTTGAATCTGCTTCCAATTCTGTGTCTCCCCACCCCCCCTCCAACTCTCTGCCCCTCCCCAGCTCACGCTCTGTCTGTCTGTCTGTCTGTCTCTCTCTCTCTCAAAACTAAATAAACATTTAAAAAGTTAAAAAATGAAAATAAAATAAGTAAGAAATAAAATGGTTGCCTCTGGGGACCCAGGTGATTTTTCTGTTGGGGGCTGCAATTGGGGATAACAGGAGAAGTAACCACACATTACGTATGCCATACTCTCACCTTTCATTTTACATACTTGGGCGTTCTTACAATGAGCATGCAATCGATAAATTTATTTATTAAATGGTCGTTCAGTGGTGGAGAAAAGAATACCTGCAAGCACAAGTCATGCCTAAGTCACAGGCTGTGTGCATTCCTCCTTAGGATTAACCCATGTGAAAGTCACTTAGTTTCAACTGTCAAGCCCTTTTGCTTGGAAGTCACTTCCAAGTTTCCAGCTGATTAATACACAGAAATTAGCTTTTAAAGAGATAATTTAAGGTCAGGAGGGAAGTTAGCACAGATAAGCAAATAAAGATACTTCAAAAACAATAAGCACAGAAAAGTTCCATTCTAAATGTTTTTATGTATTTTTGAGAGGGAGAGAGAGAGAGAGAGAATGAGCAGGGGAGGGGCAGAGAGAGATGGAGACACAGAATCAGAAGCAGACTCCAGCTCTGAGCTGTCAGCACAGAGCCCTACACGGGCCCAAACTCATGAGCTGTGAGATCGTGACAGGAGCCAAAGTCGGACGCTTAACTGGCTGAGCCACCCAGGTGCCCCAGCCAAGTTCCATTCTAAAAGTCTCAGGATTTGGGGAACCTGGGTGGCTCAGTCGGTTGAGTGTCCTACTTCAGCTCAGGTCATGATCACACGGTTCATGGGTTCAAGCCCCACGTCAGGATCTGTGCTGACAGCTCAGAGCCTGGAGCCTGCTTCGGATTCTGTCTCCCTCTCTCTCTCCACCCCTTCCCCCCTCACGTTCTTTCTCTCAAAAATAAATAAAAAACATTAAAACAATAAAAAATAAATGAAAGTCTCAGGATTGTAAAATGTTCATTTAGAAACCACAGGTAAAGGGCTGCCAGTTGTGCACTGAAAAAAACAAAAACCTGAAAAAGTACAAGTGGTTTGACAGGCCTAGTATGGGTGGTGTGGTTCTCGTGGCTGTATCCTGAGACAGCTAGGGCAGGGCCTGATCAATTTATATGCAGACCATCAAGGCTGCCTGGCTTTATATCTTTAAGGTAGCAGAAAGCTGACCCATAGCCTGTCAAATTAACACGAAAATACATTTTTTAAAAAATTTTTTTTTAACGTTTTATTTATTTTTGAGACAGGGAGAGACAGAGCATGAACAGGGGAGGGTCAGAGAGAGGGAGGCACAGAATCTGAAACAGGCTCCAGGCTCTGAGCTGTCAGCCCAGAGCCTGACGCGGGGCTCGAACTCACGGACCGCAAGATCATGACCTGAGCCGAAGTCGGCCGCTTAACCGACTGAGCCACCCAGGCGCCCCAACACGAAAATACATTTTCTTAATGCCTATTAGCATGCTGTTAACAGAATTTTTTTAAAAAGACTGAATGCTTGTCTCTCAAGATTGAGGGCAAAGCAAGGGTGTATGCTCTCACTACTCTCATTCGACATAGTGCTGGAAGTCCTAGCTAATGCGATAAGGCAAGACAAGGAAATAAAACACATACAGATTGTAAAGGAACAAATAAAACTGCCTCTATATGAAGATATGATGGCCTGTATAAAAAAAAAAAAAACCCAAGAATCTACAAAAAAGTCCTCCTGGAATAAAGAAGTTGAGTTCAATGAGGTCACAGGATATAACAAAAACACAAAAATCAATTATACATACATGTTTTTCAAGTTTATTTATTTTGAGAAAGAGAGAGAACACTAGAGCACAATGTGAGCAGGGGGCGGGGCAGAGAGAGAGAATCCCAAACAGGCACCCCAAAAACTCATTATATTTCTATATATTAGCAACGAACAGAACATGTGGACTGCAGTTTACAGTATCACTCACCATCACTCCACCAAAGAAAAAACTTTGTGTAATCTAACAAAATTTACGTAGAACTTGAATGCTGAAAATTATAAACGTGGAAGAAATAAATCAAAGATCTAAATAGGGGCACCTGGGTGGCTCAGTCCGTTGAGCACATGACTCTTGGTTTCGGCCCAGGTCACGATCTCACAGTTTGTGAGATTGAGCCCTGAGTCGGGCTCCGTGCTGAGTGTGGGGCCTGCTTGGGATTCTCTCCTCTACCCTCTCTCCCCTACCCCCGCTCGTGCAATGTGCACATGCATGCATGCGCTCTCTCTCAAAATAAATACATACATACATACTTTAAAAGAATTTAAAAAAAAAATCCAAACAAATGACACGTACAGTGTTCATGGATTGGAAGAGTCAATCTAGTAAAAAGCCAATTCTTCCCAAAATACAGCTTCATGTGATTTCTATCCAAATCCTAGCAAGATTTTTTTTTTTAGACACAGACAAGATTGTTCTAAAATTTATACGGAAAGACAAAGGAACTAGTAAAGCTAAGCCATTTTTAAGAAGAAGAAACAAAGAGGAATCCATCTACCCAATTTCAAAACTTACTATATAGTGACAATAATCAAGACTGTGTGGTATTGGCAGAATGAGAGAGATCAGTGGAACAGAACACAGAATCAGAAATAAATCCATGCACATACCCCCAACTGATTAAGGAACAAAAGCAATTCAAGGAAGGCAAGACAAAAAATGAACCTCAACCCAGGCCTTGCACCTTATATCAAAACAAACTCAAATCATGAACTTAAATGTAAAACTTGTAGGGAAAAAAACACGTCTTCAGGATCCAGAGCAAGGCATAAAGTTCTTAGACATGACGCCAAAAGCACGATCCATAAAACATAAAAAGTAAAAGCTGACAAGCTGAACTTCATGACAATTTAACATTTTTGCTCTGAGAAAAACCCTGCTGTGTGAAGAAAAAGACAAGATACAAGACTGAAGGGAAGTATTTGCCAATCACATACCCAAAAAGGCCTAGTATCTAGAATATACAAAGAAGTCTACAAACTCACCAGTAAGGAAGCAAATATACCAACTAAAAAACAGGCAAAAGCCACGAAGGGACATTTCACCAGACAGGATATACAGATGACAAATGAACACATGAAACGATGTTCAGCATCGTTAGCCATCAAGGAAATGCAAATTAAAATCGCAATGAGATAGGGCGCCTGGGTGGCGCAGTCGGTTAAGCGTCCGACTTCAGCCAGGTCACGATCTCGCGGTCCGTGAGTTCGAGCCCCGCGTCGGGCTCTGGGCTGATGGCTCAGAGCCTGGAGCCTGTTTCCGATTCTGTGTCTCCCTCTCTCTCTGCCCCTCCCCCGTTCATGCTCTGTCTCTCTCTGTCCCAAAAATAAATAAATGTTGAAAAAAAATTTAAAAAAAAAAAAAATAAAATCGCAATGAGATATCGTTATACGGCTGCTGGAATGGCTGAAACAAAAACACCATCAACACCACGTGCTGAGAATGCAGCAGGGAGGATGCAGAGAAAGTGGGTCACGCACAGTACCGGTGGGACGTGAAGCAGCACTGCCACGGTCATGGACTGAATCGTGTACCCCCAAGATGCATCATGTCGAGTCCCAACCCCATCCTCTGAATGTAACCATTTTTGTGGAATTTCTTGTTTTCTTTCTTTGTTTCTCTTCTTTCTTTTTCTTTCTCTTTCTTTCTTTCTTTCTTTCTTTTCTCTCTTTCTCTCTCTCTCTCTTTCTTTTTCTTGTTTTGAGATAAGGTCTTTAAAGACATGGTTAAGTTAAAATGCCAGCAAAGCCCTAATCCAATATGACTGCTATGCTTACACGAAGAGAAGACACCAGGGATGAGCCCACAGCGGAAAGCCCATGTGAGGACACAGCCAAGAAGGCAGCCATTTGCAAGCCACGGAAAGAGGCCTCCGGAGAAAGCAAACCTGTTGACATCTTGAACTTGGACTTTTAGCCTCCAGAGCTATGAGAAAATTCACTTCTGTTGCTTCAAGCATCCAGTCTGCGGTGTTTTGTTATGGGAGCCCCAGCAAACTAATGCAGCCAGACACTCTGGAACACGGTCTGGCAACGACCTTACAATCTAACAACTGCACTCGTGGGCATTGATCCCAGAGAAATGAAGACATGTCCACACAAAAACCCGTACACAAATGTGCCATCACAACCTTCTATGTAATAGCCCCAAACTGCAAACAACCTCGATGTTCTTTAGTGGGCAAATGGTTAAACCCACACCACTGAGTGTCACTCAGCAATAAAGAGGAACGAACTACCGACAGATACAACAACCTGAACGGATCTCCGAAGAAGAAGAAGAACGGTGCTGAGTGAAAAGAGCCAATCCCTAAAGGTGATGCGTATGACTCCATTTACATAACGCTCTTGAAGTGACAACACTGGAGAACAGATGAGAAGTTGCCAGGACTTGAGGGCTAAGGGTGGGAGGGATGTGGGCGGGACTATAAAAGGACAACAGGATGGGTCGTTGTGGTGACGGAAATGTTTCGCATGTTTCGCGTCTGGACCACAGCGACGTCAACATTCTCCTTGTGATACTGTACCAGAATTCCGTAAGACGGTGCCAGCGGGAGTAACAAGGTAAAGAGAGCACCTCTGCGTTTCCTTTTTTACAACTGAATGTGAATCAACAAGGATCTTAAAACAAAAAAGTTTAGCTTAATAAACCAGCAGAAAACAAGCACAAAAACCCAGTTTCTAGAAAAGCCCATCACAGGTACAGGTAAAACACATACAAAGCACTCTGTAGTTATGATGGGAAGAGGCTCTAGATTTGCACCTAGTAGCAAAACATCTCAGCGCACTTACCTGCTTCACTTTGACTGTCGAGTGGTGAGGGCTTCGGCTTCTCTTACTTCGTGGAGACTTGCTTCTTCTCCCTGAGGACTTGTTTTTCTTTTTGGCTGGGGACCTTTTCAGAGCATGGCACACACAGGGTTTTATCTCAATTTCCCTTCCCCCATATAAATTCACTTCAAGTATCAAGCTTACCTACTAACACAAACAGCACATTTGTGAACGCCTCTGCTTTTCACACTAAAGGAGGCAGGGGCTCCACTCTCCATGCCTTGACGTCTTCCTGGCGTTCCAGACCCACATACACAGCTGCCTGCTGAACGTCCTCACAGAGCATAATCCTTGCGTCCCAACCCCTCGACACCCTTTCCTCCCTCGGTCTCTGCCATCTCAGTAACTGGCACCACCATGCACCCTGCTCCTCAAGCCAAACACCCAGAAGACACCCTTGACTCTCTTTACTGTCACCACCAGCGGCTCCCTACCCCCCCCCACCCCCCACAATCACCTCCACCCGTCAGCAAGTCCCTGGCTCTATCTCCTCCCTCTCCCACCTCACTCCTACCACACTCTCCTCGATCACCAGACGGTTTGTGCTCTTTTTTCTATTTCTAGAACAATCACGTTCATTCTGCTTCAGGTTCTTGGCACGTAGGGTCTCCTCAGCCTGGATCTTTACAAGACTAGATTATTCTTATTTGGGTCTCAACTCAAATGGCACCTTTTCAGAGAGGCCTTCTCTCACTTGCCTTCAAGCTCTATCCCATTCCTGTTTTAACCTCTTCCTAACACTGGTTACTAACTGACACTATTTTCTGTTACTTTGTCTCAAGGCGAGAGCACATCAATTTCGCCAGGGCAGACACGGCCCATCTCCTTCACCTTTGAGGCCCCAGTACCCAGGGCAGTCTTTAACAGGCAGTAAAAACTATGTTGAAGGAATAAATCAACGGGTCTATCAAGAGACCATTTTTCTTCTAAACCTCTACCAGGTAGGTCGCTTAGGCTCTCGACGGGAAACATCTGGAGGCAGATCAGTGGAAAGCCAACGACAGCACTCCATTTGTAGACAGATGGGGCAAATCTTTTATTTCAACTTGATCAATGCTATCTGCTGGGCCGTACTCGGACACGTGCTGGGCACAGGGATGAAGGACGGGGTGGGGATCCTGCCCATTAGGCATCAGGCGCTTAACGCAAGTGACACGTACCGGAGTAAACATTCTTTAGCACAAGCACGACCGGGTCACTTCCACCACCTTAGGATTAAATCCAAGCTGCTGCGCTCAGCATTCAAGGTGTGTTTCTCAAGCTAGCCCTGTCCTTTTTCAATGAGCCCGACCCAAGTCCGTCCCGGGCGCCTTCCCACTTACCGGCTACCTCCTCGGGCTCGGTTCCCTCGGTGACCAGGGCGGCCCGGCTCGCCGGCCGGCGGGGACGCGCTACCGCCAGAGGAATCTGGGCGGCGGTGGGCGGGAGGCGCGGCTTCCGGGCTGAGGCGCTCCTGCTTCACCTTCACCACCACCGCCGCCGCCGCCGCCACCATGTCCCCGTCGCGGTGCCTCCGTCGGCTCCCTCGCTCCCGCTCGCTCTTTACCTCCTTCATGCTGAGATATCAGCGGAGCCAAGGAAAAAGAGAGCCGTTGCGCTCCTCTCACTAAAGGAAATGACGGGTGACCGCTGGACTTCCGCTTCCGGGTCCGTGTTCTCCCAGAAACCCTCGCGGCGGAGAGCTAAGCACGTGATCGCGATTCTTCGGCGGAGGGCGGGGCTGTACGGGCCCGGTCCCGTTGGCGGGAGTTTTAAGGTGTCAAAAGCAAACTTCTGGAGAAAAACTACTCTCGAAGCTGTTTGTGGCGGCATTATTAGTAATTACTAATCACGGAGGCAATCTGAATGCCCACCAGGAGGAAACTGTTTAGCCAGCCGATCGGTGGTCTGTCGCCATTCGCAATGCTATTTACACACTGTGACAGACAGGAATCCCTGACTTGTTCAACGAATGAAACGGGATAAAAAATTGTGCGCAAACTGTGATTAGGTTTATCTTTGGAAACACGAACTTAAAAAGAGACGGAAATGCAGTCGCAGCTGGCAGCCAGTGGGCAAATCATTAGTATTTACCCCTCTGTTCTTGAACTTTCTGTTATGTTGTCATTTCTCCATTTAGTTAAAAACAAATACTTAAAAAAAATTTTTTTTCAAGTAATCTCTACACCCAATGGTGGGGCTCGAACTCAACCCCGCGATCAGAAGTCACACGCTCCACCCCACTCACTGAGCCATCCAGGCGTCCCCGCAAAAGAAATACTTTTTTACTTATTTTTTTATTATATTTTTTTAGTTTTTTTAATATGAAATTTATTGTCAAATTGGTTTCCACACAATACCCAGAGCTCATCCCAAAAGATGCCCTCCTCAATACCCATCACCCACCCCCCCCATTAATCCTCAGTTTGTTCTGTTTTTAAGAGTCTCTTAAACTTGGCCCCACTAGGGGCGCCTGGGTGGCTCAGGTCATGATCTCACGGTTTGTGAGTTCGAGCCCTGCGTGGGGCTCTGTGCTGACAGCTCAGAGCCTGGAGCCTGCTTCTGATTCTGTGTCTCCTTCTCTCTCTGCCCCTTCCCCACTCATGCTCTCTCTCTGTCTCAGAAATAAATAAACATTAAAAAAAAATTAAATAAATAAATAAAACTTGGGCCCACTAGATGGCTTCCTCTGGAAATCTCCTGAACCCTTCACTCAGGAGTCACATGACTCCCATTTTGCAGATGACAAAATTGGGGGGCTGAGAGGGTGACCTGCCACCTCATTCAACTTGCGAGCAAGATGAAGCGCAGGAACTTGAACTCCTGTTTTGCCTGCTTCCAAGAGTATCAAGGCGACTCGCTGAACAGGAGGCCTGACAAACTAAGCGCAAGGAGAATTCTTCCGTAAGGCTGCTCGGAAACTCGCGCGCTGCTGGCCCCGCCCCACTCCGAGGCCCCGCCCAGGCCATGAGGCCGGGAGAGGAGGTTTCCATGGAGACGGCAAACAAGGCGCACATTTGAGGGGCTGCCGCTGGACTACTACCCCCGTCGCCGCCATGATCCCCCCTGCGGACTCTCTGCTCAAGTATGACACCCCGGTGTTGGTGAGCCGAAACACGGAGAAGCGGAGCCCCAAAGTAAGGAGGGGTCTCAGGGGGCGTCTCAGGGGGCGGGGGAGCCTGGAAGCTCGGATACAGAAAGGTCCCGGCGTTGAGGAGGGGGACTCCCGAGGGATAAGGTTTGCAGCAACTGGAAGAGAAGGGAATTGGGATGGGGGAAGGAGGATGGGAGAGCGGAACAAGAAACCCAGATGGGGGACCCCAGAGGGCAGATTTAGGATGAGAAAGGAAGTCAAAGAGATGGATGGGGCTCACCCTTTTTCATAAGTAGCCTGGTCCAAGAACGGATCTGGTGGTGACTACTCCATCACTAGAGGCGTGAAAGCAGAGGGGCTGAGCACCCTTGCCAGAAACGTCGTTCCAGGAGATACAAGCCTTGGGTCAGGGTGGGACCAAAGACTCTTCATGGCTTCCTTCAGCTAAGACACAACTTCTGACCAGAGGAGAGATGGGGGAAGTGAGCTGGGAAGAGGGGCGGGGTGTTGAGTAGACCTGGAGCAACCCCAAGGGCTTGGATGTGTGGATTTCAGTGCCTGAATGACCTCCTGCCCTATCTTGCCTCTTCTCAGGCACGGCCGCTGAAAGTCAGCCCCCAGCAGCCTGGACCCTCGGGTCCGGTCCCACAGCCACCAAAGACCAAGCTTCCCTCAACATCCTGTGTCCCAGATCCTACGAAGCAGGCAGAAGAAATCTTGAATGCCATTCTGCCCCCAAGGTAAAAAACAAAAAAAGTGGGAGCGGTGGCTGACAGAAAGCCCAGGTTTTGCATTCCAGTGCTCCGCAACTTAGGAAGAGGCACCCTGTCTCTGTTCCTGGCCAGGATTTCCTCCCAGCATCCCAGAACTCCTAGAGCTTGCAGATGGCTGGATCCTGGGAGGATGGGGGGGACCTCTTCTCTGCCATCCTCATTTCCCAAGTGCTCTAACCCAAGCCTGCGGCTTTAAATACCATGTATATGCTGATGGCTCCCAAATGTGTTATCCCCAGCCCTGTCCTTTCCTCGAAACTCCAGACCCATATGTTCTACTGCTTTCTCATGATCTTCATGAAGGTGCCTCATAGACATCTCACCCTTCAGCATGTCCAAACGAAATCACAAGGCGTCCCTCTCCCCACCTACTCGTCCCCAGTCTTCTCCTTTCTACTAGTAGCTCAGGCCACCCTGCGTTCCTTTTGGTCTCTCACATCACACGTCCTATCCTTCATCAACTTGTTTTGGTTCCGCCTTCAAACGGACATCCCCAATCCAACCACTTCCCACCGCCGCTGCTTCCACCATCTTGTTCCTCATCACTGTTTGTCACCTACAGTGGCCTCCTGTCTGAAAACCTTGCTTCTGCTCTTTGCCCCTATGATGTATCCTCCGAACAGCCCCGAAATCACAAGCCAGATCATGCCGGTCTTCTACCAGGAACTCTTTACTGGTTTCCCATGTGACTCAGGCTAAAATCCAAAGTCTTTAGAATGACCCGGAAGCCCTGGCATGATCTCGTCCCTCACATATCCATGATCTCGTCCCCTGTTATTCTTCTTGTTCAGTGTACGAATGCCATAGGGGTGTCTGCTCACTGCTTCTGAAACACCTTCCATCACCCTCAGGGCCTTGACGGTTGCTGTTCTTACTGCTAAGGATACTCTTCCCCTGACGTCCACCTCATTCCCTTTGTCTCTTTCCTCGGGTCTTGCTCAATTGTGATTTCCTCAAGGGGGCCTTCCTTGCGGATCCTTGTAAAAGAGCACCTTTTGCCTTCTTCACCATCCCCCTACCCTGCTTCTTCCTCCTGCAGCCGCATTGATCACTATCTGACATGCTTTGTTGATGATTCTTATGGAATCGGTTGACAGTACGGTTTCGAAGGCTGTGATGTAAAGAGAGACTGCACTCTCGTCTGAGATGGAAGTCAAAGAAGGGAGGGGTGATTTTTCAGGTGGTTCTTTCCCATCAGTAAAATGGAAATCCTCGGGGTGGCTCAGTCGGTTAAGTGTCTGACTTCGGCCCGGGTCATGGTCTCACGGTTCATGAGTTCGAACCCCACGTCGGGCTCTGTGCTGCCAGCTCAGAGCCTGGAGCCTGCTTTGGATTCTGTGTCTCCCTCTCTCTCTGCCCCTCCCCCATGCGCTCGCGTGCTCGCTCTCTCTCAAAAATAAACATTTAAAAACATTTTTTAAATAAATAAGTAAATGGAAATCCTCCCCCCACAGTGATTCTACCCTCAGGCTTCCTCCTCGTGGTTCTGGAACCTGGCCATGCCTCTGACACATGGTCTACTATAGTGGGGGCTGGGGGTGGGGGCCACATAGGCACACACCTTCAGGCACACACCTCCCCACTGCACACATCTGCCCCATTCTGGCTGGCAAGGTTCATGGTGCCCTGTGCCTCCCACCCCACAAGTCAGTGGGGGAATTCTCACTGGGCCTTCTGTTCCAACCAAGCAACAATGCCCATGAATCTGTCCTCAACCCGCTAGGTTAAGATCTGGAACACAGGTGATGTTTTCACGGGGACACGTAGGAAGGTAGAGTTGGCCCACAGCTAGGGGCCCCGTGGAGGTGGCTTAGTGGGTGTGGCTCTGGAGCCATCCGCTCCTCAAGGAAGAGAGGGGGGTAGAGGATTGCGGGGGGCTGGGGACCGAGCTGCCCCCTCGCTCCCGCTCAGCCAGAGAGCTCAAAGGGCCGCCTCTGCTCGGGTCCCGAAGACCCCGTGGTCGATGGGCCTGCTCAGCCTCGCTGTGTCTGTGCCACAGGGAGTGGGTGGAAGACACGCAGCTATGGATCCAGCAGGTGTCCAGCGCTCCCAGCACCAGGATGGATGTAGTGCACCTGCAGGAGCAGCTGGACCGGAAGCTGCAGCAGCGACAGGCCAGGGAGACGGGCATCTGCCCCGTGCGCAGGGAGCTGTACTCGCAGTGCTTCGGTGAGTGGCAAGGCGTGCGCGGTGGAGGTCGGGGTGGGGGGGATCCGACGCACATCTGCCGCCCCCTCCCCTTCCCTTCGAGCACAGTCCCCAGCCCTGAGCGTCCCTGAGCTGCAAGCCCGCCCCATCCCGGAGTCGTCTTGTGTCCCCCTACTTGCCCCACACCCAGGAACTGCCAAACGCGCCTCCTTCCCGCTCTTTGCCCGCCAACCTGACAACCCGGTTCCTAACCTCTCGGCAAATGTTCGGAGGTAAGATGAGAACTTCTGTTCTAAGTCTTTTTCTTTTCAAAGATTTTTATAATAAGCATGTGCTGATTTTTTAAAATCGGAACAACTAACGTGCTAGATTCATATCCATCGACCAATGTTCCAGCCCTTGGGCCGGGGAAATATTTCAGGGTAACTTACTGTTAACTGACAGTCACGAGCGATTTAAGTGATCGTGTCAAATGGCTGTCCCCCAACCAAACTCACTGGCCCCTGTGGACTCTGACGTTCAGACTGCCTCCAAACCCTGAGGCAGCTGCAGGGGCTGGCAGGCTCCCTTCAGTGTGAGTATGATTAGGGTCTGCTCTCCAGGTCGGCATTTATGGAAGAGATGGGTGGGCAGGCTCTAAATTCTACTGTTTCCAGCCCCAAGCCCGTCCAGCTAGAGGGCACACAGGATTTCCCTGCTGCTTTAAAGCAGATGTCACGGGGCGCCTGGGTGATTCAGTCGTTTGAGTGCCCGAGTCTTGAGGTCCAACCCATGAGGTCATGATCTCACAGGTCGTGGGATCAAGCCCCATGGCAGGCTCCGCACGGTCAGTGTGGGATCCTCTCTGCCTCTCTCTGTCCCCCTCCCAAAATAAACATTAAAAAAAATAAAAATAAAGCAGTCATCACCTTCAAACTGAAAAGTCCAATTTCTATGACTAGTACCCTGGAGGTTTTGCCTGAGGGTGGAAGAGAGGGGCCTCAGGGCTGCAAACAAACCTGGGGGCGCCTGTCTCCCTCTGTCCCGGGCCCCCAAGTGCCAAGTTCAGAGCAGTGGCTGTATGGCAGGGCTCCTGGGGCCTCTGTCTCCAGGTGAGGAGGACACACGCTAGCACCCTCCCCAGGAGGGAGGGTGGTTAGCCGGAGACGTGGTGCACTTCCCTCCTGCCTGCCCTCCTGACCTCGGTGTGTGTGTGCTTTGGAAGATGAGCTGATCCGGGAGGTGACCATCAACTGTGCGGAGAGGGGACTGCTGTTGCTACGAGTCCGGGACGAGATCCGCATGACCATCGCCGCCTACCAGACCTTGTACGAGAGCAGCGTGGCCTTTGGCATGAGGAAGGCGCTACAGGCCGAACAGGGGAAGTCAGACATGGAGAGGAAAGTGAGTGGGGTTGACCCTGGAGCTTCATCCCTCTGTGACTCTTCTGTCAACCTCAGGGTCACATGCTTGTCGTTCCAGACGACATTCTGACGACCGAGGGTGCCATCCCCTCAGAGGGCACCCCCCCCCCCCGCCCCCCAGGGTTCAGCCTGGTCCTGGCAGAGCTGGCTCCTCTTGGCTGTGCCGTGCCAGTCACTGACCTCCCACTGGGTGGCAGTACAGACCTGGGCCACGTCTCAGGTTGGACAGCTGTGTCCCAGGTCCCCTCTGAGGCCCAGGCACTCACACCGCCCCATCCTCTTGGCAACGTCCCAGGATGACGGGAGGTTCTGTCCTCAGATTGCAGAATTGGAAACGGAAAAGAAAGATCTGGAGAGGCAAGTGAACGAGCAGAAGGCCAAATGCGAGGCCACCGAGAAGCGGGAGAGCGAGAGGAGACAGGTGGAGGAGAAGAAGCACAATGAGGAGATTCAGTTCCTCAAGCGGACGAATCAGCAGCTGAAGGTGAGCCCCGTGCAGGCCCGGGTGGAGGGGCTCCTGCCCGCCCCCTCCCCCAAACTCCCCCCACCCCCCACCCCCCACCCCGGCCCCACGGCTCCGTTTCCTGCAGGGGCCTCCGAATACTTGTCCACATGTACTGCCAAGGACTGAAGGAAGCTGGGGGGGGGGTGCGGGGGGATGCAGGGTGAGGGGTCATTACACAGATTCTCCACCCTTCTGTCTCTGGAGGGGGGCTCTGAATTTCCACGACCCCTCAGCCTGGCTCCTCAGCCCCTCCAAGTGGATGGTTTTGTTGCCCTTGGAAAAGTTGCCCAGCGTCCAGGAGAGGTGGATATGGCAGAGTGGAACTTCTCTCCCGTTACGGCTGGCATTCTGGAGCCTTCCTGGAGTGGGCGGGACGTCTTCAGCAGGCTTTCGTGGGGGTGCCGTCCCGCCTGCAGCCCCCTCTGAGGCACAGCATTTGGGGCCGGCAGGGAAGAAGAACCATTTGAAGTCAGAAACCCTGCCCGGGTGTGTGGTCAGAGGAACTCAACTGTAGGTATTTTTCCTCCAAGCCCCTTTGCCGGTGGTTTACTTTTATCCAGCTGGGCTGAGATGGGGGCCAGGCCTCCCAAACTCCAGGCTCTCCGTGGGATCTAAAGGTTCTCAAAGGCTGTGCCCCCAGAGCAGCGGCAGCATCACCCGGCAACTTGAAGAAATACCAATTATTGGGCCCATTCTGGATCTACTGAATGAGAAACTTTGGGGTTCGGGCCCAACAACCTAGCCAGGTCTGCAGGTGATTCTGGTGCTTGCCTAAGTTTGCGAACCACTGTTCTAGATAGGGGACCTGTTGTTGAGTGGCCGTCTCGCACGGCCCTGGCCGCAGGGGCCCCTGGGTGGATCTCCCTCCCCTCCCTAGTCTCATGGAAAGCTTACAGTCTTGCGGTTGGCAGGCCTCTTGGGGCTACACCAAGGACAGGCATTTGAGATAAAGAGGGCTTGTATTAACTGCTAGTGCAGGATGACAGATTCTCTCGTTGCTGAGTTTCACGAAGAAAAGCTAGACACTTCACAGCCGGCCACGAATCTGTTGACTTAGCAGCCTCTGAAGCTGCGTGCCTTATCTGCCACGTTCCTTGATCACCAGCCCGAGTTCTTCAGTTCCCCCTACGGTACCCGCAGCCAGAGCAGAGCAGAGCAGAGCAGAATATCTTGGCATCTTTCTAACATTTACAAGCAACCTTGTCATCCCCTGGGTGAAGGACTCTTTAGAAGTGAGTTATTTTTATTGGCTCCAAGCTGCACTGCAAATAAAGCAGTGTTTGCAGTCCCCAGGATAGACCTACTTAAAGATCTGTCCACACACCATGATAGTAAATTATGTTACCGGCTGCTGGAGGAGCAGAGTATATAACTCCCAAGGGCCTTGAGCTTTACATACAAGATGGACAGCTCCCTACTTACTGGTAGCAATTCTCTCTAATTGGGTGTCAAGTTGTCTCGGTGGCTGAAAAATTGCTGTTTCCCAAACCTCTTGTCCCAGCACAAGAGCTCCCAGGATCCCAAACCAGAGAGCCAAATGTTTAACTTAGCATTTCAGGCCTGAAATCTGAGCCACGAGAAACCACTATTTCAACAACTTTTATTCAATTTCCTTTTCAATGCTTTATGTTCTACACTGAGCCATTATTGTATGGAAACCAGGACAGCTCCGGTTTCTCCTAATGTAGCAAGACCGTATGCCAAGCCAGACATCAGCTAATCTAGAAAATATGGAATTGGGAATGAAGGGAAAAACACTTGGAGGGGCAGCGTCGGATTCTTCTTCCCAGAGCCTTTTATCACCTCTCAGCTATTTGTTAGGCTGCAAACTTCAAATAATTAACGGAGTTTGTTTTTGTTTTTCAGGCCCAACTGGAAGGCATTATTGCACCAAAGAAGTGATAATTTCCATATGGGTCTCAGCAAGCACTGCTACCCCATCATAAGCCCGCTGTAATAAAAAAAAAAGCTAGTCTCCTGAGTGAACAAGCCATACCCTCCCCTGATCACCACCCACACGTTTGTCAGAAGTCGCACGTGGCCCCAGTGTCATGAACACCTAGGTCTGGCAGCCAGGCTCTCGGCCGGGCAGCGGAAGGTGGCACAGTCTCTGTACGTGGCCAACCTTGGGATTCGCCAACCCGAGCAGTCAGGCTTTCTGCCCCATCCCTCGCAGGTGAGGCAACGGCCCTCCCGCCACTGCTCCACGCTGGCACTTATTTCTAGCCCAATGAAGCTGCCTCCCTGCCCTGGTCCACGATTCATCTTAGACCTGAACTTGGGCTTCTGGGGCCTGTCTTTCCCTTACTTGGTGTCTTTCACCATCCCTACCCCAGTGCAGTTCTAGTGGCTCATTTTGGAGATTTGGGTTTATATGATGTTTTATCCCTGCCCACCTAGCCCACCACGCCCACTTCCCCAGTTTGCCCAGTTGAGGAGGCGCCAAAGGCAGAGTCAAACCCGCCTTGAGAAAGTAAATGTTTGCTGGGAAGAAATACAAGTCACAAGGTCCCCGGTGAGCTGCCTGCACCTCGGCCCCTGCCCGCCGATTTGGTTTGTTCATCTTATTCTGCAGAAAACCAACCCCTGACCCTACACCCCTAACTGGCTGGGGTTTAACAACTGGAGAGGTACCCAGACCTCACATGCAGCTCTAATTATTAATGGTTAGGCTACGGCCTGTAGACTGCACTTTAGTATTCCTTGTAAGTTAAATCCAAAGTTTGGAGGCCCGTAAACCCAGAAGAGGAAGTCAGCGAAACAAAGCTTTAATTTAGGGCAATCCGGGTGGGCCAGTGCAGCAAGATGACTCCATCGTTCATTTAAATTTCACAAGGAACACACCTAAGGAGGCACTGACGTGTCCACTCGGTTGGAATGCCTCAAGCTGCATTCCCAAGGAGCCAAGAAGGACTCTTAGTGGAGCTTTGACCCGACATCATCCCAGTGAAGGCTCCAAGGCTCCCTGGGAGAATCGCATTCCTACAGGAAGAGCTGTGTTCCCAAACATGCCCCACGCAGCTCTAATCTCAGATCTGAAGTCACAGCTTTCACCCTCCTCCGGGTGCCCTGAGGGGACTCTAAGACCCCACCATAAGAGCCTGGCTGGGCTGTCACCGTCGCGAGACAGAACTCTGCTGAGGTGTGCTGGTTCCAGGACTCCTTGGACGTCAAGCACCTACGTCCTGTGGCCAGCTAACAGACACAGCGACAGACAACTGAAGATGCTGTCACTTCTTCGTATTTTAAAGCTTAGGCCGTGTACATTACGTCCTTGAGATTTTCTCGTTTTTACACTTCTGTTTCAAACTGCTAATTGCCAGTGTAAGAGAAATGCCGCTCTCCGTTCTGTAGACCTCATCTGTTTCCGTCAGACGCGCAGGACATGGCTACGCTCTGGACGAACCAAGAAGTGCCAGTGGACCCCATCACGGAAAGCCCTGGGGGCGGACAGACTGTTTTCACCAGCACTGGTGAATGGTTTCAACTGTCAAACCTCAGAACAAAAGCATCATGGCCTTAGAAATGCCAACCGGGCATGAAGAAAATGAACACAGTTTCTAATTGCCTATTTCTGTATAATTTAATAAACTTTTAAAATGTTACTGCTTATGTTTGAATTTTTTGTGTCTGTGTTTCTGTCCCTCTGAGTCATTGGTCTTCTTTTTGTTCCTGTTCCTGTTTTTCACGTTGTGTGTTTCATAGTAGCGGACGCCAACTTTCCTGGATTGCTGCTGCCGCGCTGCTCGCCTCCGCTGTAAAAAAAAAATGGCAAAGAAGACCAATCAATCGCGGAAGTCACAGAACAGGCCCCTCTGTTCCTCTGTGCCCCATTCCTATGCTGCTCTCCCAACCAGTGGAAGCAGCGCTCACAAGGGAAGGCTCCCCTCCCAGACCCAAGTGTGCCCTCCCACTGTAACCTGCGACAGCTCTACAGACTGTCGTCGGGTCATCCACGCTGGAATCTTTCCTACTGCGCTCCTGACCAGTGGCCCTCTGGTCTAAGGGTAAACACTTCCAGGAACAAGCTCTTCCCTTCCCAAGAAGGCCCATTCCAGCTCTGAAGAGCCAGTTACTACACTGAACTTCACAGAGGGCAGGGATCTGTCGGCCTGAACGGCTCTGCTCATCACAGAAAACCAAGGAGCCACAAAAAACCAGCGGACTTTCTAGAGGACAGTCTACATGTTTGAGGGCAGCGATGAGAACTCCTAAAGCGTAAGACATGAACTCAAGGACCTTCATCCAGTGGGCCAACTCTTGATCCTGTCTAACTAACCTCAACTAGGTCACTTAGGACTGGGGTTCCCAGAATTCAGCTCCAGACCATCACTTTTAGAGAGCGTCGTCTCTTAGCAAATGGATTTCTCCTCTCTACTTTCTAGACCTGGGTGAAGTTTAAGACCAAAACCAAGACCAAAACCACGTACTTCCTTAGATGTAAGCATCCTGCGAGTTTTATTTGAACGGTCCTCTTCCCTCTGTGCCTTCCGCTTCCTTCCCTTTTTGGTAGGTGCTGGAAACAATACATGAGCACAAAGAAAACAAACAGGAATTCTCTATTCAAAATGTGCCTGTGAATCCTAGGGTGGGAATGAGCTTGACGTGCTGGAAGACCAGTGTGCATGGAGCGTGGGTGGGCACAGCACAAAACGGGGTGAGACAGGGCGCCTGGGTGGTTCAGTCAGTTGAGCGTCCGACTTCGGCTCAGGTCATGATCTCACGGCCCATGAGTTCGAGCCCTGCATCGGGCTGTGTGCTGACGGCTCAGAGCCTGGAGCCTGCTTTGGATTCTGTATCTCTCCCTCTCTCTCTCTGCCCCTAACCCACTCGCATTCTGTCTCTGTCTCTCTCAAAAATAAATAAATATTAAAAAAAAAAAAAAAACAACTATTCTGGAAAAAAACACAAAAAGAACAAAGTGGGGTGAGGCCGGGAGGGTGCCAGGCTAGGAGGGTCCTGGTGGGCCATGGCAGGATTGGCATTTATGTCATAGAAACGCACTCCTGATGTAGAAGCTGTGAGTCCCAACGGAGTAAAGAATAAATACCTGATCCACCCCCCTTCCCCCCAGAAAATCTGCTGACCCACCCCTAGATTATAAGGTTACTAAAGTACTCCTCTTACAGGAAGCTTCCTGAATTAATCCCAAGAAATGTGCAGAATAAAAAGTGAATAATCCAACCTGTATCATAAAGAGTACATGGTGCCAGTTACGATAAATATCTGTGTGGATGACGGCACGAGAGAGGACAGAGAGAGTAAAGTTCGATTCCCCATAGTTCTGAAGACGCAAATCGCATGCCAGTGGTTGCACTATTTTACCTGTATCTTCCACTTCTTCAGCTGCTCCTTGCTCTTCAGATTTTGCAAAAACCTTCTCACTTAGTCCCTTGGATATTCTGAAACAGAAAAGCCAGGTAACAAAGCTGCCCGCCAGCCCCCTTGACTGCCCAAATCACGTGCCCACCCGGGGGCTGTGACCACCTTGCGGACCACCTTCTGCGCACGGTTGCCACCCCCAGCCCGCCCAAAGCCGCTGGGCCTCTGCCAAAGCCTGAACTAAAGCTTCTCACACTTCACGGAGCTGCACCTTAAAAACCTACACATCACTTTTTAAAAATGGCAATAACTCCCTTTCACGCCCCATAGAGCCGTGGCTCCAGTACGCATGGCAAGTGTTTGAGAAAAGAACGAGCAAACCGCAATTGGTGAGATGAGGCTGCTACCTGACTGCTGAAAACTTCTTAGCTTTGGCTTTGTTTAAAAATCTCTGATATTTAGCGATCTTCTCATCCAGGGCTTTAATAACCGCCTTGGTGTCATTCTCCGTGTGTTCTTCCTGGGACTCCGGGCAAGACTCCTCCTCTTCGTCTCCTGGTAGCTCCTGTGCCTCCTCCTCCCCTTCGGAAAAGCTCTCAAGCTCTTCGTCAATATCCGACATCTCCAAAGGGACCAGGTCATCCCCCGAAAACTGAGGCATGACATTGATTTTGCCAAAGTTCTGCCGAACTCGTGCCAGGATCTGCTGCATTTCCGAGTCAGCGTCACAGCGACTGTTCTCTTTTTCCTTCTCAGTGACGGGCTCCGATGCTTCGCCTACAGCTGCCGTGATTTCCTCTTCTGGGTTCTTCTGGCTTGTTTCTGTGGGGACTTCCAACGACGAGGAGGATGGGAGCTGTTGAGGCCAAACAACCGGGTGCAGGTGGGGGAGAGACACGGGATCAGAAAATGCCAACCGTTTCTGGCCTCACACCTGGCTCTCAAACGAGGGAGTCCTCCCCCCGGGACTAAGGAAAGTACTGAAAACCCCACACTGGAGTCGTGTCGTTCATCTCCCGGGAGCCACGGTGCGTCAAGCCCAGAAGCCGGCACTAAAGGATCAGAGGGACTCGGCTGCGGGGCCCAAGGAAGAGCCAACTGTGGGTGTTTAACCAGTTACACTATCAGCCATTCTCCACAGTGTGCGACTCCCTCCGCCCCACCTGAGGAGGGCAAGGGACGGGGGTGCTGAGGTAAGCACGCACAAGAGGGGCGCACACAACTGCCCGAGAGCGAAAGCAGAGCACTGCTCGGGGCGCAGGGACAGGCCCCGGGAGGAAAGGTGTGACCGGGAGGGGCCGAGCCGGGGGACACACCTGTCTGAGGTAATTAAAGGTGAAGGAGAAGCTCGTGCCAGGCTTTATCCTGGCGCTTTGTGCTTGTAAGCATTGTTTTAACCTTGCGACGGAGACTCCTGGAACTTTAGTGATTTTTCCGAAGGCAAGGGTGGCTACACAAAGCGCTAAATAAGTCAGGAATTCAGAAAATTCAGGAAGTTGCACACAAAATTCGCAGGTACGTTTTTATACCTTTTTCCTCAGCTAAGTGTATAGCGTTTGTGTTCTGAAGGAGTGTCAGCCACTACCAAGAAGAATAAAAGAAGAAAATCGCACACTGGGGGAACTAATGATCTGACACACTCAACGACCAGACACGAAGAGTCCAAGATCGCCCACCGTGTGCACACAGGGTCACAGCAGACCCTGCCGACGTCTTCCTCCCTCACGTCCAGCAGCTGGCAAACTCACGACCGTCCAGCGGCTTCCCACCACGTCGCCCTGCCCTCGCCCACGTGGGTCCGGGTCCGGGTCCAGCCCCACGATCTCTCCACACCGCGACCGCAGCACACTTGCTCCCACTCAGGTGCTCCGGGTGGGGGGCAGCCTCTGCCGGCACCCCTCTCCCCTCAAGATACCCACAGGGCTCCTGCCTCCTACTGTTAAGGGCTCCACCAAAACGCCACTTCCTCAGAGGCCACCCCCAGCCACCCCACGTACAAGAACACTCTCCCATCTCCCAAACCCACTTCCCTGGTCCTGTCCTAGTCAGTCACCGGTACCTCCCGACGGAACGTATTTATCTCTTTACTATCTGTCCCTGTAGCATAATAACGTATGTTTGGTCTTCGCACCAGAACTGTAAAACCCTCTGCATCTCCTGGGTACAGAAAGGTGTCTTTTGTTATTCATAACGAGTCCCTCTCCACCACCCCAGAGTTTATCTGATGAGATGCTCATGGTGGGGCCTTGCTTCAGAATGGGGGCTGGTCACCAGACGGACCAAGCACTTGATGGGAGGACTAGAGATGGAGTTTAATCACCAATGGCCAATACTTTAGTTAATCAGGCCTACGTAGGGGTGCCAGGGTGGTTCGGTCAGTTGAGCGTCCGACTTCGGCTCAGGTCACGATCTCATGGCTTGTGAGTTCGAGCCCCACATCAGGCTCTGTGCTGAGAGCTCGGAGCCTGGAGCCTGCTTCGGATACTGTGTCTCCCTCTCTCTCTGCCCCTCTCCTGCTCATGCTCTGTCTCAAAAATAAAACATTAAAAAAAAAACAAAACAGGCCTACGTAATAGAACCTCCACAAAACACCCTGAAGGATGGGGTCTGGGGAGCTTCTGGGCTGAATGGATTGATATGCTGGGAGGGCACCATGCCCAGAAAGGCCACGGGAACTCCATGCCACCCACAACCCCACTCCGGGCCCTACACATCTCCTCCATTTGCCTGTTCCTGAGCTGTGTCCTCTACAATAAACTGGCTATTGTAAGCAAACCCTTTTCTGAGTTCTGTGAGTTGTTTCAGCACATTACCAAACCTGAGAACCCCTGAATTTGCAGCTGGCTGGACAGAAGTGTGGGTGGCTGGGGAAGCCCATCCGCAGCTGGCCTCTGAAGCAGGGACCATCCTGTGGGGCCGGCCCCTAGACCTGTGGGCCTGTGCTAACTCTCGGAGATAGTACCAGAACTGAATTACTGGACACCCAGCGGGTGTCAGAGCATTGCAGAATTGGTGCGGACAAACGAAATGCATCTGGTATCAGAAAAAACCACAAGCTCCTCTGCCGGCATCCGTATACACAGAAGTGCGATAGGCAGGGACTCCTCTAGTTTCACTGCAATACCGCCAGTGCCCAGCAGAGTGCCCAGCACACGGGAGATCCTCAGGACGCTTTTGCTGAATGAACCAATCAATGAGTGAACCAGGAACTGGGTCTTTTTGGCTGTTTGGTGGCTTTAGGGGGAGAGGAAGAAAGAACACCAGTTTCAGGTATGGTGATGCTGAAATGCTGGAGAAAGTATTCAACTGGAAGTTTCTAGCTAATAACTGAAACGCGGAACGGATTTCAGGTAAGAGGGAATGAACCAAAGCTACACAAACCCGAAAGATCAGCATGGAAGTGAAACTTAAAGCCCCCTCTTCAAAAGACTCAGCAGAGCTCTGAAAAAGAGCCTAGAAACAGAAAAGCAAAGGGCCACGGTTGGAGCCTTGTGGTGGTCCCCTGCCAGGGGGAGGGAAATCCAACAGGAAGGAAGCTTCTCAATTCAGCCCAGAGGCCTCTAATCTAAGACTTCTTTCCCGGACTATAAACTGTACCACTCTCCTTTTCCCCCTAATTACCAGCTTCTTGAGGACAAAAAAGTTATTTATCCCTATACTCCCTGGGCCTGGCATATTGTTGGGCCTCACAAATGCTGAGTCAGTCTTGGAAATGTTCCTGTTCCTCAAGCATAAGGACAGACCCAGTATTGGAAAAGCACTAATAGTTACAGCCCTCTTTGTTCGAGGCCCCAAAGGCTGGTATTTAACCTCGGACTTCCACCACACATCTGCTTCCTGGTCTCCAAATGCCACCCCCACCCCCACCACCACCCCCCCCAAGGTCATAGCCATGGCTCTATGGAAGGGGAGACACTGGCATGGACAGACCACACAGAAAAAAGGCGCTCCACAAAGGGAGGCAATCAAGGCACCACGCCTAGGGCAGGAAGCGTGCTCTCCAAAAGGCAGGTCTGCCCCGTTCTTACCTGGGAGGCTTCAGGGGGCTCTGCGTTGGGCGGCTTGACAAAGAAAGGAATCCGGCCCCTCTGCCAGTCATTGAGAACCATCTTACCCACAGTCTGCAAGTCTGGCTCTCCACCCTGAAATGCCACAGAAAGACTCCCCATTAAATTCACAGGCCAAAGCACCTCCTAGCGTGGGGGCACGTCAGCCGCCCCAGGTGCTCGTCACCACCGGCCTGCCAAGTTTCGGACCGCTCCCACCACACATACCCACAAAAAAGGTCCTCGCCACATACACACGTCTGCCGTGTGACCTGCCCTGGTCTCAAGTCTCACAAACCCTCGCTCACCTTCAGTAACTTCCCAGTCCGGAAAGCTAGCTTCTCGAGAAAGTCCTCAGCATTCTCCCAAGAATCAATCTTGTATGTCTTGCTGATATATTCTGGCTTTGCCCGTTCAAGTACAGCACCAATGTGGTCTTCGGGAGTCTTAATTTTTTCAACTTGAACCTAGATGTTCAGAGGAAATTTCTGGCTTACGAGCTTTATATGGAAGCAGTGAAGTTCACATCTGTAACAGTATCTGAAAATAGATTTCAACAGCACGATGCAAGGGGAGCCTGGCAGGGGCCGGTCTCCGAGGTGGCCAGACGTGGTCAGGGGAAAGGAACACCACCACACAGCGTCCAGCCAGGGAGCCCGGCACTCAGCTGTAATCCCAGCTCACCACAAACTAACTGTGTGGTTCCTTCCGCAAGCAGTTCAAAGTTGGACTGTTTCATGCCAGTTGCGTACAGAAATGGTTAAAAGCCTGCCAATCCCAGGACACAAAGAGAATTCGATAGTTTAAGCAAAGAGGGGAGGAATGCGCGCAGGACGTATAGCCAGCAGCACTGGTTAAGGTCAAGTGGAACCATTTAAAGTTTTTGGTCATATTCAGAAACAAGTGAGGAAATGCCTGCCTGAGTTCCAAAATGACTCAACCCATAAACCCTCGAAGATGAATTATCACTAAACATAAACAGGCCCTGCTTCCCTTTGGATCCTGTGTGTAAACTACAAACTCTTTTGTGGGATGACATTGACCAGATATGCCCGTGGCTCCACTGACTCCTCAAACAGGCTTTAGCGGAATGGAGAGGCTGCCCTGCAGAGCATCACGTTCCTCAAGTTTGGTCAGACAGGCTGACCCCAAACCGCCTTCCAAATGAGTGAAACGCGAAGGTATCCAGTGTTCCCCACAGAATGCTTCCCCCAAAAGGCAAACAAAGAGCCCATCAGGACCAAAATACTCACCACTCCTTTTAGCACAATGTCTGTCTCTGAGTCTTCGGAGGGATAAACCACACCCGGACAGTCGATAAGGAATATCCGACGCATCAAGGTGATATACTGCCAGACCTGAAGTCAGTAAAAAGCCAGAGACTTCCCTGGGTCAAAACTTAAGAGCCCGATTTCACAAATCTCTGATGCTCACCAAGCTAGAAACGGGTGGGGTCAGGGCTCAAAGAGAAGCAACCTGCTGAGTGATGAAGCAATAAAGCGTTTCCTCTACTTGCGCCACGCACAAGGTGCTTCCTCTAAGTACAGACTACAGCTTCCACCAGCCAAGAGTCTAAAATGAAGGCAGAGGCGGGAGGTCCGTGTGGTATCGCGTGATAATAATCCAGTAAACCTTCTCTGGTTTTTCAAGGTACTCTTGGGAGTCTAATACTGTCCGGCCCCTCCTCCTTTCGGGAGAACCACGTTGCTCCTCACTCTGCATCTCAGGGTATGTCCCCCCAACTGCCAGACTCTACCATAACATCTGAGTTTTCTTTCATAACGCTTGCACCAAATATTCTTGGGTTAGTTTTGTTTATCAAAGAAAAAGGCTGGAGTGACCATTTAAAAGAGACTTAAATGTGAACGGCACTTCCCACATCGTGCCAAAGGCACACAGTGCCATACGAACCAGAAACTACTCTCAGTCTTACCAAAATGGGCAGAGACAACTCTGGTAACACTCCAAACTATTATATGGAGACCAAACTCCCATTGGTAGCCTTCACTCAAGAGAAGTAGGTAGAAATCTCCATGCTCTAAACAATCACCCTCTAGGGAAATACAATATGGAGAAGTAAATAAGGCACTTAAAGCCGGACGTACCTTTGTTTCGCCTGCAATGGGGGCCACACTACAGACTTTCTTGGAGCGCAATGTGTTTATCACGGAGCTCTTGCCAACATTTGGGTAGCCAATGAACCCGACACTGATCTGCTTCTTGTCAGTGTGCAACTGTTTAAAAAGAGAATACACACCACACACACACACACACACACACACACACACACACACACGGTCATGAACATCCCTTGAGAAAGACAGGTTGTGTTACTTCGCTAATATAAAGAAAATAAGGCAGAAGGGTTACTAGAACTTGATCTAAAACCTAGACACATGCCACCTACATTGCCTGAGTGGGCTGCACACATACCCTTATTAATAAATCAGACATGACTCATTTCCTCAAGTTGTCCATGTGCAATTGTTCTTGAATGTTTTAAGGTTAAAAGTATGTAGGTCGAGAAGCAAAGGAAGAAAGAACTTGTTAGTCATCAATTTAGAACATCATCCACGGATAAAATGTCTTAAGGGAAGAGAACCTCGGCAGATGGCACCAATTGGCAATCCCGTGACCCACCCCTCCTTTGCTCTGCACATTTTGCATCTGCATTGCCAAAAATAAATGACAGAAGTTAAAAAAAAAAAACAAAAACCAACCTCAGAAGTTAGACCACTGGGTGAAAGTCTCAAGGAGACAGAACTCAACAATTGCCTAAGGCTAGTTGAGGACTTCTAATTCAAGATGGCGGACCCAACGTCCACACTGGCCTCGCTCCTGCCACAACCTCCACTAGGATGACAGCAGTGGGAATGAGCACATATAGGAACTTACAGAACCAGGCATATAAAACAAAAGAATGAGCTGGAGATGAGACAATAAAAACAAACCTACAGGGGCACCCGGGTGGCTCAGTCAGTTGAGCGTCCGACTTCGGCTCAGGTCGTGGTCTCGCAGTTCGTGAGTTCAAGCCCCGCATCAGGCTCTGTGCTGACTGCTCAGAGCCTGGAGCCTGCTTCAGATTCTGTCTCCCTCTCTCTGCCCCTTCCCCACTCACGTTCTGTCTCTATCTCTCAAAAATGAATAAATGTTAAAAAAAAATAAATAAATAAATAAGTAAATAAATAAAAACCTACAATGTTAATAAATCACTACCAGCTAAGTAGTACCCAACCTGGCTCACTACAAAGATGAAAGCTAAGTGACAAAGTTAGGAAAATTTACAACCCAGCAAAAATATTGCCAAAGAATCACAAAATGGGGAATGGGCAGGACAGCTACCACTGAGGGGGTCTGAAATCAAGACTACGAGAAGTCTGCAGAGCAGTGACACCACCCCACCCCGGCCTCCCCCACCAGGGGCACCTAGGTTCTCTGCCCCAGAACCTTACCAGATACTGATTTTTTGGAAATCCTACATCTCTGAAAACTACATTCTTAGACCTAAAAGGGAACCTGGACTTGTGGATAACAGTAGCTGAAGGCAAGTGTTCCCAATGTGATTAAATGAAAGTCTAAATAAATAAATACATGTTTTTAATGTTTATTTTTGGGAGAGACAACACGAGCGAGGGAGGGGCACAGAGAGAGGGGGGAACAGAGGCTCTGAAGCGGGCTCTGTGCTGACAGCACAAGCTTGGGGCTCAAACCCACAAACTGAGAGATCACAAATTGAGCTGAAGTCGACACTCAACTGACTGAGTCACCAAGGTACCCCATGAAAGTCTAAATATTGACGAGACCTCCAGGTTCCTACTCCCACTGAGCTCCCGAACCCTGCAGCCAAGGGATTATATACATCCCCGAGCTGGAGACTGGAAGATTCCTTTACGGGGAAACTTACACTGACATCTAGAGTGCCCTCCGACAAAATATTGGCTTTTAACCTAGTCATCTGACAGGGAAGTCCAGTATTCAATAGTCTACCCCCCGCATAAAACTTCTATTGGTTGTTTTTTGTTTTTGTTTTTGTTTTTTTTTTTTGAGAGCGAGAGAGAGCAGGCGAGCAAGCAGGGGAGGGGCAGATGGAAAGGAAGAGAATCCCAAGCAGGCTCTGAGCTGTCAGCACAGAGTCCGACACAGGGCTAGACTGCACGAACCGTGAGATCATGACTTGAGCCGAGATCAAGAGTCAGATACTAACTAACTGAACCATCCAGGAACCCCTACGAGACTTTTCTTCAGTGCTTCACCCTTAGATATGAAGACAGGCGAAAATAACCAGACATCTGAAGTGTGACTCTAGTACTACAGACAGAAAAACACAAACTGGCAGGAAACAGAGTTAATATAGGGAAAGAGGAAAATTTCAAAATACCACCATCGTTACCATTCTCAGAAACAGAAAAGAGTTCATCTGTGAAACAAAAATGGGGCAGGGCAATTCTTAAAAGTGAGAGGCAAAATAAATTTTGCGACAGAACAGCTAGATCATCAAGTCAAAGAAACTTCCCATAAAATAGAGCAAAACATCACAAAGGCACTGAAATAAAGAAAAAGATTCAAGAATTAAACCAAGAGAGCACACCCAATTCCTGAACCAGAGAAGAGCTGATGGGGTAGACGGCGGGAGAATTTCCAAGAAATAATACCGGCCAACATTAGGCAAAGTCCCATCCAACGCCTAACTCACTGAACAGTAAAAGACCCACCTTAAAACACATCAATGTGCAATTTTAAAACAGGAGTTTCTTTTTTAAGAGCTCCCAGCCACAAAGGACCAAGAGTTGGACTGGTCCCATTACTCAACAGCACAACAGAAGCCACCAGAAGACGATGCGCTGGTGCCCTCGGCATTCTGAGGAGAAACAGTGTGAGGACAGAATAAAGGTATTTCTGAAACGCAAGGTCTCAAAAAATGTTCCTTCTAAGCACTCCTTCTCCGGAAGCTTTTGGAAAATATGTTCTATTTAAAGGAAAGAGTAAACCAGGAAAGACAAAAAACCAAGAAAGAAGATCCTGTGTGGGATCCCTTGATCCCAACGAAATGCTCAGGGTGGCAGTGAAAGGGAACTCCAGGAAGAAGGCTCCGTAGCCGGTCCCGATGGGAAGGGAGGGGCCGAACACTCTCCAAGTCCCCACTCTAGCAGAGGATCTGGTGACACATTAGTGACAAATGACACAGAGCTAATTAACGCCAGAGAAAACAGAAGGTTCCATCAGAGAGGAATTACATTCAGAGTGCTGTGTGGATCAGTGGCGAGTGATATCGTACAGTCATGACCACATAAACGCTGAAGGAAAGAACAATCTGGCCAGATGATGTACAGCGATGCAGGGAGAATGGAGAGAGGGGAGTACGTGTGGGAACAGAACAGCCATAAGAAACTTAGTTAGTCCTCATTTTCCACAGCAGAGACTTAACATATAAATATCTAAAACGGCAGGTGGAAGGGCAGGAGGAGATGAGAAATAGAATCATAATAAGCATGTATAAAAAATACGGAAGAAAATACTAAAGGTAACTAACAGCCACGGGCCGGACATGTTCACTCCTGGGAATCGGGGAAGGGTGGGACAAAGGACACATGTACTTTGTCAGAAGCCAAGGTAGAATGAACTAAACACACGAACACCAAATTGAAGGTACAGAACGTGAAGCTTTGAGAATACCTACTAGGGCGACCTGGCTGCGGGGCTTCCCAGAGAACGACACAGGAGCAGGGACGGGCAGGATGCCCCGCAGGCAGAGGGGACAGAAACTGCACAGGCCTGAGGGCAGAGGTGGCATGGTAGGCTCACAAACCCAGGATGGGGAACACAGCATGGGGAGGGGGTCTGTTCTCAAGCAGAAGACGGACCGTCAGGTGCCAGGGACACGGCAGAAAGGGAGGCAATGCCGGTCAAAGATAGGGGCGATGGTTGAGCCAGAAAACATTTTCCAAAATCCCTTATAACCCCGAGGCTCTAGGAATTTTTACGTTGGAACACACACGTTAGGAACACATACGTCTAGGAACACACACGTTAGGAACACATACGTCTAGGAACACACACTTCTCATGGGCATGATGGGGGAGGTGAGGTGGGTACCCCTCTGCCACATGCTGGCAAGACAAATGCTTTAATAGCCCCGCAGCTGCATGTTCCCAGAGATGGGTCAGGTCCCAGTACCTTTCCAAACTGCCGGAGAAGCTGAATGAATGCTCCTTTGCCGAAGGGGTTGGTAAGACTTGCATGGAAGGCAAGTGTCGGATAATCCTGGGAGAGGACAGCAACCCAACGTTTCTAAAGTGGGGAGAGAAGATGCTGGTGAGTTGTAACCTGTTTATTCACAATACAGGAAGAGTCGGAGCTTGAATAACAGACTGCATTTCAAATACACAGCTGCCCTAGGAAATGGTAGCTGTAATTCTTTAAAATGTGTGTGTTTTTTTTTTTAATGTTTATATTAGAGACAGAGTGTGAGCAGAGGAGGGGCTGAGCGAGAGAGGGAGACACGGAATCACAAGCAGGTTCCAGGCTCTGAGCTGTCAGCACAGAGCCCGACGCGGGGCTGGAACTCACGAACCACCAGATCATGACCTGAGCCGAAATCGAAGGCTTAAGCGACAGAGCCACCCAGGTGCCTCAAATGTGTTTTGGTTTTTTTTTAAATGAAAGTTAACACTTTGTCTTTTGTCTACGAACACGGACAGAACAATTACAAAAATGCCTCCGTTGCGATTAAATGCAATTGATGTGACATAATATGGGACAGGCCAGCGGCTGTGGCAGCTGTCTCCATGCGAAGGGGCCTCATCATCCGTCCAGGGGATACTGGCAACTGTGCCTTCACCAACCATCAGGGGATAAGAGATAACTCTGCCCTCTGTCAATGAAGCACATTTTACTTCTGTTTTCAGTAAAAACACTTCCGTGGCTACTATGCGAGAAGTGTGATACTTTACTGTCTCAAATCCTAAAAACCGTGAAACTGACTCATTTACAGAGAACTCAGCCTACGAGGAGCTGAGCTGCCTGGCAGTCTGGCAGTGGATAAGCAGCCATACTTACTGTTGCCCAGGTTGGAACAAGGTCACATTTGTTAAGAACAAAAATAAGGTGCTTCCAGGGTTTTTCCTTCTTCAAGTAAGTCTCAATGTGAGGGGAACGGGTACCCATTGGATCTCTAGCATCAAGAACTTGAACTACAACATCTGAGGAATCTATCACCTGCAATTCAAAGAGGCAAAAATGATTTGCTTTAGTGAAATGAGAAATGGGAGAGGGATGACATCTAAGGGAACCCAGGGAAAAGAAAGCAATAGTGAGGACTTCAAAACAGGAGTAGCCAATCCTGATGCCCAGTGATCAGAATTCAAAACTTTCTCCATCCTGTGAGTGTAAGAAACTTGAATTTCAAACAGGAAAACTGACTTAGATGAAACCCACCTTACTTCGTGACTACTATCGATTATTGAATGGAACCATTCACTTCTTAGATTTCTAAAAGTTTCTGCTGCCACAGCTTTTGTGTATTGTACAAAAACCTAAAAAATTTAGTTTGCCTTCAGGGTGCTGCTTTCCGGTTATGTTACTGTTGGACTATGGGACTGTGCTTGAAAGCCTCTGTCACCAAGGTTGATCTCTAGCATGTGGACATAAAACTCAGCCAGCTGAAGAGTGCTGGACCAGGACTCAGGACACAGAATCTCCCACTAACCAGCTGAGTGAGCTGGGTGAGGAATTCAATCTTTCTAGACCTGTGTTCTCACCTGTAAACGAGACGGCTGGACTACGAAACTTAAAAATCCCCACACGGCTCTACCACATACGATAAATGTAAGGTCTGTGTATGGCAGCTGTTACTATTACGTGAGCAGTAAAAAGAAATCGAATGCAGTTATCGAGAACAATGGCAGTACATACGTGGGCACAACTATCCCGTTTTTGTGAGGGAATGAGGACAGAATGGGCAGCGGAGTTCGTGATTTGACAGATCTTCGATACGTCAAGATTACTTCTCTCATAGAAAATCACGAAAGCCAAGGGGAACGCTCAACGAGAAAGAACTCAAGTCTTACCTTATAGAGCTCACCCCATATTCTCTTGGACTGTCCCTTTTTATAGATCTCTTCTTGGGCTTCGTTTCTAAATAAGAAAACACTCAAAGTGAGCAAATGAAGCCCTACAAAGGGTAAGAGGATGTTTAGGGAAGAGCCGGCCATGTGCCACAGGAAAAGGGCACTAAAACTACTTGGAGACGGACCAAGAGCAAATTTAATTTAAAAAGTGACTATATCCAATCCAAACGTCCATCGATGGATGAATGGACTTAAAAATGTGTTGCAGGGGCGCCTGGGTGGCGCAGTCGGTTAAGCGTCCGATTTCAGCCAGGTCACGATCTCACGGTCCGTGAGTTCGAGCCCCGCGTCAGGCTCTGGGCTGATGGCTCAGAGCCTGGAGCCTGTTTCCGATTCTGTGTCTCCCTCTCTCTCTGCCCCTCCCCCGTTCATGCTCTGTCTCTCTCTGTCCCAAAAATAAATAAAGGTTGAAAAAAAAATTAAAAAAAAAAAAAATGTGTTGCAAACATAATGGAGTATTATTCAGGAACAAAAAAGAATAAAGTACTAACACAGGCTACAACATGAATGACCCTGGAGACATTCTGGTAATGAAACAAGCCAGACACGAAAGGACACACACTGTAGGACTGCACTTACTATCAAGTACCTCTCACAAGGGTAGTCAGACTCCTAAGAGACAGAGGTAGAATGGTGGCCACCAAGCACTGGGGAGAGCACGGGAGGGGACGTTACTGTTTAATGGGTAAAGACTTTCAGTTTGGGATGATGTAAAGGATTCTGGCAGTAGACCCGGAGCAGGGACGGCTGCATAACCATGTGAACGTACTTAATGCCACTGACTTGCAGGCTTAAAAATGCCTGAAAAGGGGCGCCTGGGTGGCGCAGTCGGTTAAGCGTCCGACTTCAGCCAGGTCACGATCTCGCGGTCCGTGAGTTCGAGCCCCGCATCAGGCTCTGGGCTGATGGCGCAGAGCCTGGAGCCTGTTTCCGATTCTCTCTGCCCCTCCCCCGTTCATGCTCTGTCTCTCTCTGTCCCAAAAATAAATAAACGTTGAAAAAATGCCTGAAAAGATAAAATTGTATGTCCAGTTTACCACAGTAAAAAATGTAAAATTTAAAATAAAGTGACTCAAGAAATAACAGGTGTTGGCAGGGATGCGGATAAAAAGGAACCTTCACGTACTGCTGGAGGGAATGCAAACTGGTGCAGCCACTTTGGAAAACACTATGGAGGGGGCGCCCGGGTGGCTCAGTCGGTTAAGCATCTGACTCCTGATTTCAGCTCAGGTCACGTTCTCATGGTTCGTGAGTCTGAGCCCTGGTCGGTCTCCGTACCAACAATGCAGAGTCTGCTTGGGATTCTCTCGCTTTCCCTCTCTCTCTGCCCTCCCATAACTGCGCTCTCTTTGCTCTCAAAATAAACCTAAAAGCAAAAAATCAGTATGGAGTTTCCTCAAAAAATTAAAAATGGAGCTAGAGAGTGTAATGCTAAGTGAAATGAGTCGGTCAGAGAAAGACAAATACCATGTGATCTCACTCGTATGTGGAATTTAAGAAACAAAACAAAGAAAAAAAAAGAGAGAAACAAACCAAGAAACAGACTTTTAACTAAAGAGAACTGATGGTTACCCAAAGGGGAGGTGGGGGGGCGGGGGATGGGAAAAATAGGTGAAGGGGATTAAAGAGTACACTTACCATGATAAATAAATTTAAAACATTTAAAAATCTATGGGGCGCCTGGGTGGCTCAGTCAGTTGAGCATCTGATTTCAGCTCAGGTCATGATCTCACCAGTCATGAGTTCGAGCCCCGCGTCAGGTTCTGTGTGCTGACAGCTCCGAGCCTGGAGCCTGCTTCAGATTTTATGTCTCCCTCTCTCTCTGCCCCTCTCCCTCTCATCCTCTCTCAAAAATAAACATTAAAAAAATTTTTTTAAAGAGAATGGTATATCAATTAAAAACAAAATTAAAAAATTTTAAACCATACATCACACATAAAAAATATGGAAAAATTAAAACAAATATTTTAAAAAGCAACTATAATTAGGCAACATGTCATAGAAGATTATGAAAAGGATTTGGCAAGACCTGAACCATAATCTACACTCCCATATGAAGTGAAATTTTTCTGATAAGGCTGAGAATCTGTTTATCCACTAGCCTCACAGATATTTACCCAGTGTCTTGGAAACAAAACCAGTTTTCTTCTCCCCCCCCCACCCCCCATTATATACTGCACCTTTGGGAGGGGGAAAAATTCACATCAGCAGAGGCACACAAAGTCCAAATACTTATTTTTATTTTAATGTTTATTTATTTTTGAGAGAGAGACAGCACCAGTGGGGGAGGGCAGGGAGAGGGGGGAGACACAGAATCCGAAGCAGGCTCCAGGCTCTGAGCTGTCAGCACAGAGCCCGACGTGGAGCTCGAACTCACGAACCGTGAGATCACGACCTGAGCCGAAGTTGGATGCTTAACCTAAGGAGCCACCTAGGCATCCTCCAAATATGTCTAAGAAGAAATGAACTTGCTACCTCTTTTGCTTGGCCTCAGATGGCCTGACTTGCTCTCCAGGAGACGCACAGTTAGAAAACAGGCCGCCGACAGCACTTGGGCAGCCCTAGTGCAGGTGAGCAACAGCACCTCTTTGCTGAGGCATCTGGGACACTCACGAGCGGTGAAGAGGGGACACGGCAACGCTTTCTGGAGGGCACCGGGCAGCTGCCTGTCAAAAACACGCATGCTGGGGCGCCTGGGTGGCTTGGTCGGTTAAGCGTCCGACTTCAGCTCAGGTCATGATCTCACGGTCCGGGAGTTCGAGCCCCGCGTCGGGCTCTGTGCTGACCGCTCAGAGCCTGGAGCCTGTTTCAGATTCTGTGTCTCCCTCTCTCTCTGCCCCTCCCCTGTTCATGCTCTGTCTCTCTCTGTCTCAAAAATAAATAAACGTTAAAAAAAAAATTAAAAAAAAAAAAACACGCATGCTCTCTGACACAGCCATTTCCCCCATAAGAATGTATCTTAGGGGAATAATTAAGGAGAAAGATTTAGTCACACGGATGCTTTACCCTAGCCTTATTTACCACAGGGCAAAACTACAAACGGCATAAATGTTCCACAGCGGGACTGTCGATGAGTACTACCACGGAAATCTATTTTTTTAATGGAAATTTATTCTTAATAATTTAGAAAAATATATTAAAATAAAAAGTAAGTTCAGGGCACCTGGGTGGCTCAGTCAGTTGAGTGTCTGACTTTGGCTCGGATCATGATCCCACCGTTCGTGAGTTCGAGCCTCGTGTCGGGCTCTGTGCTGACAGCTCAGAGCCTGGAGCCTGCTTCAGATTCTGTGTCTCCCTCTCTCTCTGCCCCTCCCCTGCTTGCACTCCGTCTCTCTAAGTAAAAAAACATTTAAACATTAAGAAAAAAAGGGGGGGGGCAAGTTAAAATACACTCTTAAGGGGGTGCCTGGGTGGCTCAGTCAGTTAAGTGTCCAACGTCGGCTCAGGTCATGATCTCACGGTCCATGCGTTCGAGCCCCAAGTTGGGCTCTGTGTCGACGGCTCTGAGCCTGGAGCCCGCTTCAGATCTGTGTCTTCCTCTCTCTCTCTGCCCCTCCCCCGCTCACACTCTGTCTCCCCCCGCAAAAATAAACATTAAAAATTAAAAAAAACAACAACACTCTTAAGGTATTATAAATGAAAACTGAGTGTAAAAAAGATCCAGAATAATACATCTAACAGTGACTAATTCTTGATACTTTTTGGGCATGAACTCTATGAGAATATGATATGACAAAAGGTATCAATCCTTCTCCTCCCCCTCCACAGCAAACATAAAAATAACAAAACACTGCCACCTCTACGCATGTACATACATTTCCCACATTATCTTCAGAAGGTCACGGGAAATTCAAAGACCATCCATGAACCCCCAGTGGTCCAGAGTCTCTGATTAAGGAAGCCCTGACATTGATGATTTTAACAATTTATTAACATGGTCGGTGGGACTAGGAGTTCTTAGTTTTTGTTGCATTTCTAATTTAACTGTATATTCTAAATTGTCTACGACAGAATCTACTGCTATTATTATGAAGAAAAAAACAATCATGAAAAAAAGAGACCCAGAGAAAACAAGCCACCTCAGAAATTATTTTCCATCTGGCCCCAACGTCACAAATTGTTCTAGCGTAAGGGAAGAAGATCACTATCTAGGAGGTAAGCACCAAGCTTCATATAGGTAAAATAAAGGTACAAAAATATTTTGTTGCAGGGCACCTGGGTGGCCTGTTGAGTGTCCAACTCTTGATTTTGGCTCAGGCCAGATCTCAGTTTGTGAGTTGGAGCCCCAGTCCGCCTCTGCGCTGACAACGCGGAGCCTGCTAGGAATTCTCTCCCTCCCTCCCTCTCTCTGCCCCTCCCCTGGCGCATCTTCTGTCTCCAAATAAACTCAAAAAAAAGTTTTGTTGCACAAGAGCAAATGATGAGAGCAGATGACACCCAAACCGTACCTCACCCCAGGGTCTTCAGTGACCAGGTCACGATCCTTGCCCTGGTCGTAGCTCTCGCTGGACATTTCAGCATTTTCTAGAAGAGACTGCATATCACTCGCAAATAAGTTTGGTCGCTTCCTCTGTGACTTAGGGCCGAATGTAGTTTCAAAGCTTTCGGTGTCAAGAATGTGCACCTTGGAGTTCTAAAGAGAAAACAGAGTTTCATGTAAAGCTAAGGAAAGCACTGAGCAAAAACAGAAAGTTTAAAACCTACCCAGGAAAGGCTTTCCGCTTTTGTTTTTTCAAAGCTCAACCCACACCAAAAACTACAACAGGGATGCAGCCTGGTTTCAAATTTGAAATGCTTAAATAGCAAAAGCACTTGTTCCCCAATCCTAAAGTTCTATAAGCCTCCTTGGAGAAATACAAAAGTAATACAAAGAGTCAAAGCAAATATGTGTAAGACTTGCCAAAAACTCTGCTTTATTTCATTTATCATAAACTTTAGTCATATGTAATTACGGCCACAATGATAAAAATTAACTTATCTTTTCTTTCTTTTTTGAGTTTTCAAACAAGTGCATAAAATTCGCCAAATTCACAGATTTTGTCAAGGACAATTATACTCAAATTTGTGTTCTTTTTTAAACCAACTGTAAATGCCAACTTTTTCTTGGAAGTTCACTTCTTTCATGGCCAAAAGGAATTGCTTGTTTTGTAAGATGCATTTTAGTTTCAGATAACATTTTTCCTAATTTAGGTAACGTTTTTATTAAATGCACATGGAAAGCCTTCAGATGAAAAACATCTAGCAGAAGTCCAAAGTAATAGTTTAGATGTGATAAAAGGAACCTGATACTAACTAGAACTTGATGTGCCTGTAAAGGAGTTACGGGCATAGGAATTTTTGAAGTAGGATAAAAGTCGAAGTCTGAGTTAGGATCTAACACGTAACAGAACGTTAACAGACGGCAGAGTATAGCCTCAAAAAAAAAATCACCCTCTGCCCCTCAGTACAAAGCTCCTCTGTGAGCACCAGCCACTAAACACGGATGGTGGACCGGCCCCTATGGCTTCTGACCTTGATCGCCCCCTCCAATTCCTAAAGATCCTTAAGCTGTTGTCATTTTTTTTAGATTCTCTAACCCCTCTCTTAGTTCAGTTTTACAGGGGAACCAGGTACTGATGTCAGCGGGAAAACTGTGACCAAAGTTATTCTTGGAAAGCTCAGAAATAACCTATCAAGTACAGTACACACACAGATGTGTGTGTGTGTGAGCCCATACGTTAACGAGCATCATGCAGCTATAGCAGTATTTAACAAAGCACACAAATAAGTGACAGTATTTTCGCTGGACTGCTACAGAATTATAGTAATTATAACGCACATGCAGCTGACAGTGTAAAAGTTAAAGCATATATGATTGGACTCCCCTGTGCAGGGATCTAGGATTAAACTTTATAAGGAGCAGTAGATGCCACACTAAAATAAAACAGGGAAGGTTTTTCAAGGCCAAAGCAGTAAAGGCATCCCGTACTCTTGAGTATTATCTGCATCAAAATACCAGCTGACTGGTGCAGCTGTCCATCCTTCACCCTATAGATCAGATACTTGGCACTGAGTTTTAGAAGCACTGAACAACTGGAATGAGCAACAAAGCAATAAATCCATAATAAGCCCTCTCTGTTCTCCTCGTAAACAAGATTCAATAGTTTGTTAAAAGATGGCTTTAGGGAGAACAGACCAAGAGAACAAGGGAAATGAGCAACTTGTCTGTGGTTCGTGAATTACACTCATGTGTTTCCCTGAAAGAAAACAGTCATTCCACTAATAGGTGCCATTCTTCTAGTCCGTCATAAAACAAAGCATAATTGACAAAACCTGAGGCAATAACCAGGCCTTGGTTTTTATTTTGTTCTGCGAGTAAACAATTTGCTTTGAACTGTTTAATCCATGCATGCATGTCAATGTTTCCTTCCCCTCCTTACATTTGAACTGAGGCTTACGTACTGGCTACATTTCTGAGAATTAATATTCGATGCAAGTAAAAGCGTGCAAACATGAGGCCATTTCTTTGGTTCTGTGTGAAACTCATTCCACTCAAGCAGGATTCAGTCCTCACTGTCCTTCAACCACAGTGGTTAAGAACCAATCTGCCCAGCACCCTTTCCCTCACTAGAAAGAATTCCAAGGGTCTCACAGAAGCCCAAAGTACATAACACCAAAGGCCTCCCTCCTACCAACCCAGTCCTAACTCTACATTTCCCCGAAGTTTGAAGGAGTTACCACTTAAACCAGTTTGCCTACCCAAAAAAACCCAAAATACAACTAGTATTAGTAATAGCCATGATCTAGTCAGCTCTAATTAACGGCAGTGGGCTATGACCTCACTGTATGCCAAATGCTTCACTGGTCACCCAAGGAAGTCAGTTTTCTTGACTTTATAGCCGGGAAGTGAAAGCCCATGGAGATACCTAAGGCTCTAGGAAGGGGAAGAGCAAAGGCTAAGTGGGACCTGACTCCCAAGCCTGCGCTCTGATCCACTAGGTAATGCGCCCTCCTGACACAACGCAATTCATACTAGGGTAAGGCCCTAACACAGATGAAAGGAGAAGTCTCAGAAAGTTCATCAGTACTGCATTAAAGCCACTCTTCCCTATGGAAAAACACAAAAGACAAACATGTTAGAGCTGGATCGGTGTGGAGTGTGCCCACGAAATTCCATTGCCAGGGATATCCTCCAACTTACGTGAGGCTGGATCCGATCGTGGAGAAGAGACATGGGTAGCTTGCTTTGCTTCATGACAACTTTGTATGGATCCTTCATAACTGTGCCCATTTCCTCTTGAAATTTTTGTAACGACGACTGTTTAATCACACGTGTGTTTCCTGTTTTATGGAAGAATGTTGTCATTTATAAACAACTCCTTTTTGATTCTGCATCCTTCTTCCCAAAGACACAGGGAAAGGCAAGACTCTGTTACCCTGGCTTGCCCAAACATCCGATACATCTGTCCCATGTAGCCATTTTCAAATTTAAAGGGGGGGGGGGAGGAATAAAACAAAAAAACTGCCTCTCCTGCACTCATACACTATGAACTAATCCACCAACCACACACACAAAGGGTTTCAAGAGTTTTCCAAGCCCAGTTTCCTGACTGGATGAAACTGAAAAATCAACATCACTGAATGGAACTGAGATTTGACAACTATCCTATACTTCCTGTGAATCTGGCAAAGAAATCTGGAGCCAATCACAGCTGATGTACTCATATACAAAGGGAATCTTGAAGCACAGAACCTGAGTCACAATTACTGCCTTTAGAGTTATGAGGGTTTGAAGGGACTATTGAGTTCACCAATAAATCCATGCAAGGGAACAAAATAAAGCTACATAACACTAGCTGGGGAACTCCTTGTAAGTGAGGGAGTCTGAAACACATATTCAATGAAACAGCATGGGCAGCACAAATACAGAACTCAAGATGGTGAGGGCCAAGGGGTCGCTGGCTGCTACACTGCCCACGTCTTCCCCCACCTAATCCCCACCGCAGCCCTAGGAAAATAGGGACTATTTTTATCCCCATTTTAGAGACAAGGAAGTCAACCAACAGAGAAGCCTAATAACTTACTTGCCCACGGTCACAGAAATGGCAGAATTAGGATTCACACCCAGATGGTCTGGACCTAGAGTCACAGTCTCCAGAGAGGCTAAAACACCTCTCTAAAACGTTTTCTCGGACACCTTCCCGTGTTGCCACTTCCTAGAGGGTATCCCCTCAAAAGATGTGAGAGACACTCAAAGGTAGTTGTCATCTGCCTCCACGCACAGAGGTCAAACACCAAGCAAACCATGGGGTGTGACCTGACGTGCCCACGCACCTAGCAGGGACTGAGAGAAAGCCCGGCCTCACCTGGAGGCCGACTTTCCAAAGCAAGAAGCCCTGACTCCGCTCTCTTCGCTCCTGGGAAAGGCCAACAAGAGACCCTTTCACGGCCAGCGTAGGTGCCCATGAAGAACTGTTTCAAAGGAGCTTCCAGCCAATGCACTTGTGCTTCGAGTTAAAGGCACAGGCGTTACCTGCAAGGCACCCTCCAGGCCACCGGAAAGGACGAGATGACAGCTCTCAGGTTCTGTGAAAGCAGGTCACCAAGGACAGACTTATCTGTTTAAGAGGGTTCACTTACAACGAACAATGAGCTCTTTACACAAAGAACTTGTTGAGGGGCCGCCTGGGTGGCTAGGCTGGTGAAGCGTCTGACTTCAGCTCAGGTCATGATCTCGTGGTTCGTGGGTTCAAGCCCCACAGTGGGCTCTGTGCTAGCAGGGTGGAGCCTGCTTGGGATTCTCTCTCCCTCTCTCTCTCTCTGGCCCTCCCCCACTGGCGCTTTCTCTCTCTCAAAAAAAAAAAAAAAAGGAAAAAAAAGAAGAAGAACTTGTTTCTGGAATCCAACACCGCCACCACTACTTTTCTTAGCACTTTTCCCACTACGGGTACTTCTCATCCCTTTCTCCTATAACCCCTGACAGTACTACTCGCCCAAAAGCTTCTGCCTTTTAGACCCCTTTTAGGCCTACCTTTTTCCATACAGCACACATTCGGTAGAACAAAGTGACAGGGGACAGTGACAGTACTCACCAAACCATTTAATATTTGGCTCCACTCTTGCCACCGTGCCAGAAGCCACGGTTGACTGATATTGCAGAGGCTTAATCACTTTACCACGACTGTTCCTAAATTGAGGAAATAACAGATTTTGGTTGATGACAGAAGAAAGGCAACAGAAAAGCTTGGTTTACAGAATACCCTTTCCATCAAAAGGACCTTTTTTTCTTTTTCTGGTTTTAAATGATCATGAAATACAGATTTCAGTAAACAAAAAGTACTTCTACATTTGAAACAGATTGTCCAAAAGCCATTTAAACCTCTTGCAACAGAGCACGTAATGATTTCTGCTGGATGAATAACAAATAACGCTGATGTCTGAAAATCTGTTTACTGTTTGTTTGCTTTTTTTAAAAAGGAAAAAAAAAAAAGCCACATACTTGAGTTTCTGCGGTAATTATTTGAAGGCCGGTTTAAACGAGTTTTAAGTAGAGGGTGATTTATGCTGGAACTCAAAATTTTAAAACAAACAGCAGAGTAGGTGACTAAGGAAAATTAAGTTCATTGACATTTGTGCTTTAAACACATCTTTCAGAATGGATGAAGAATCTAATTACCAAACAAATTAAGACCAGCTAGCAAAATGCCATGGTCAGCAAGTCCCTGTGGTAGAGGCTGCCTCAGCAGAACTCCCAGTTGTGATGAGTTTCCAAGTGCCACAATGTTGTGATCTAAAGTTTCGCATTAAAAAACAAGTTTTCTGGCTGCTTTCATAACTACAGTCCTATATGCTTTGTGAAAGAAAACCAGATTTCTAGCTGAGGGATATGTAACTTGAGATTTCATGTGCCATTCGTGGAGGGCGAGGCTGTGAGGAATAAAACCTCGATTTGTCCTACAGTCTTGTGACACAATCACTGTTTCACCACCCACTACCCACGCCTTTAACCGGAACCTTACAATTTATCATAACAACACCCGTATAAGATGACATCTGAAAATACACTACTAGTATTTGGGGAAAGCGGGTGTGGGAAGGTCATAGGTTATGAGGTCTCAGCTACAAGTCCGGGGCACGAAGGGAAAGGGGGCATGGCAGTGTGCAATGCTCACCTGCGTTCCTTCTGCCTGTACATATTCAGGCGCCGGATTGTGGCCCGGTCCCTCATGTTCTGGCCTCCTGCTCCCTGTACTCGATCTAGGAAAGACAGAAGTCGACCACAAGCTATTTGATAACCAAGTTTAAACATGCTCAAACACACCAACTAGCTCACTCAAAGTAGGCAAGCTGCTGCCCCGCCTCACTGCAAAATATCTACTCTCCCCTACGTCGTCCAGACAAAATTATGATCACCGGAAGCTACGTGGTATGACAAAGCTGACCTAACCTCTGACCCTCAATATGACTGTGTTTGATAAGAGTTAATAATTGTGAGCATTAATCGTGGCACTGTGTGATCCACAGTACAGGCATCATCTCATGTAATCCACGCAATAACCCTATCAGGAGAGACATTATCCTCATTCTGCAAGCTGAGAAACTGAGGCACAGGTGGCCAGACGCCTTGCCGAAGATCACACAGCTACTAAACGGCAGAGCCAGAATTTAAACAAAAGCATTCGACCACTGTCTGTGCTGTTACTAAGACACCTACCTCTGTGGAACCGATACGGAGTGCCTGCTGTATGCAAGGCACCACGGAGACTACATATTTTGATACCTAAGTATTCCTTATGTACCAGTTTCTTAATTTCCTAATGTTTGAGTTTAGTTTCATCAACAGCAACATAGGTAGCAAATCTTGCCTTACATCTGAGAGAGAGAAGGACAAATAAGCATGTTAATACTGGCCTAGCTCTTCCCGTTGGGGATGTCTTCAAGTCACCTGCCTACCCCTGAAGTGATGCAGTAGAAAACAGGCTGAAATCCCAGTGCTGACGGCTCTACTCACCAACTTTGCCAACTGTGATGAGCCACTTCCCCAATTTTGGCTCTGGCTCCTCACCTACAACATTGTAACCCCTAAGGGCCTTTTTGGGTCCGACATTCTGAGATCCCAGGGTACAGAAATTGCATAATTTATCAGCAATCCAGGGAAAGCATTCAACATCAACTAAAGTCATCAAAAACTTTAAGCCACATTTTAAAAAAAGGATTATTACGGGCACCTGGGTGGCTCAGTCGGTTGGGTGTCCGACTTCGGCTCAGGTCATGATCTCACAGCTGGTGAGTTCGAGCCCCGTGTCCGGCTCTGTGCTGACAGCTCGGAGCCTGGAGCCTACCTTGGATTCTGTGTCTCCCTCTCTCTCTCTACCCCTCCTCTGCTCATGCTCTGTCTCTTTCCAATGGAAGGGACTCCCCCAAAGATTATCTTGTTCATCCCGCAAGTGGAAGCTCAGCAAAGCGCACAAACATCTCCAAAAACATCTTCATTGAAATGATCATTATCCGTCCACCTGCAGGGTTTCCGTGCGCTTTACCAGGTAGGATGACTCCAACAGCCAAATGTACAATCCCTTTCTCATTTAAATGGTCAAAGCTAGAGTGGCAGGCAAGTGTGGTCAAGTGTAAAATGCCAGCTGGGTCGGCCTACACCACTTTTAATCTGACTATCCAATTAACTCCTAATCATACAAGTCTGAAACATATTGGGAGAGAGGCTGATCCACCTAGGAACACAAGAGGTGGTCGAGATAACTGCCCTTTCCAACTCAGAGCTTCCCAGTCTCTGCATTTCACAACTGGAGATGCCCCATGGCTGTCAGGCCCAAGGGTTTACTTTCCCCGACTTTAGAACTGGTGCGTGGCACCTGGCCCTGAGAGGCGTGCAAGATGTCAGCCCTCCTCAGTGCCTGCGAATGAAAAAACCACCTTCTGGCTTCTCGTCCCCAATAGCCACTCGGCTCGAGGCCACTCCAAGTTATTTGCCACCCGGGTATCCCTCCTCCCCCTCGATCCCCTCGGAGCCCTCCCTACCAAGCTTCCTCCAAGCTCCACCCTCCGCGAGCCCCGCCGCCCGTACCAGGGTTTGTGCTGGCCTTGGAGGGGTTGATGGTGCTCCGTCCTTTGTACTTGGGCTTCACCATCTTGCCGACGGGACGGGCACCGGAGCGCTAGGTCCGGCCTCTGTAGAGTAAACCAGCTCGTAACTTTCCAGGTCCGGCCGAAACGACCCGCGGGAACCACGCTGGACCACGTGGGCACGGGCGACGTCACTTCCGCTCGCGCCCTTCGCTTTCCCGGCACGACTTCCTGCGAACGCACGGCGCGCGCCGCCGCTCTCCTGGCCCCGCCCCCGTCCCGGCCGCTTAGCCTTCGCGGTGCGCAGAGCCCCGCCCCTCTCGCTCCCTAGCAACCGCCAAGCTGCTCCTCCCTGGCGGCCTCCTAGGTACCCTCACTTCCCAGGCCAATGGCACAAGCTTAAGTTCAATTATCTTCTGAGGTTGCCCTCTAACCCTTCCAAAGGTGGCTGACCAAACAGCAGCCAAATAGCAGTCAGACCTTGTCACCCTTCTTAAAATTCCAATAGCGCATCACACTTAAAGAGAGAAAGAAATTCGAGACTCCTTGCCATCCCTACAGAATTCTGCACGATCCGGCCCCCGCCTATTTATCTAGCCTCACTTGTACCTCCCTCCCAGTGGTTATTCTGACATTCACTCTGGATCCCTCCGCCTGAATCACTCTTTCCTTGAAACTTTGAACAGCTAGTTCCTTCAGGTCATTCCGTTCTTAGCTCAGATGTCACCTACTGGTAAGCTTGCAAGATTTCCGCACATAAAAATACAGGATACCCAGTTAAATTAGGATTTCACATAAACAATAATTCCTAGTGTATGTGCCATGCAATATTTGGGACATGCTTTTACTAAAAAAAAAAAAAAAATCATTGTCTATCTGAAATTCTAATTTAACTGGGCATCTGGGATTTTATCTGGCAATCCTTTCTACTGAGAGAAAACTTTCCTGTCTGATCTTTCCAAATCAGCTGCCTCCCTCCCTTCTGCAGTTATTCTGTGTTACTTGTTTCATGACATTTATCACTAGCTGAAATTATGATATTTACAGGTCTATCAGAGCTTCCCTAAAACTAGAATGTAATTTTCTCGAGAGCAGGGACTTTGTAGGTTTGTTCACTACTGTAATTCCAAGACTTTGAATAGCACTTGATACACAGTAAGGAGTCAATAAGTATTCACTGAGTGAAGGAATACATAGATGGTATTTTAGCTCAGCCTGTTGTTAAAAAAAAAAAAAAAAAACACCCATGGACGGGGTGCCTTAAACAGCAAACATTTCTCACAGTTCTGGAGGCTGGGAAGTCCAAAGTCAGAGTGTCAGCAGAGTCATATTCCTAGAACTCTCTCCCCAGCGTGCAGACAGCTAATTACCTCCCACGGGCCCCACCTCCAAACACCATCACGTTGGAAATTACAGCTTCGATGGATGAATTTTAGGGGGACACATTTAGTTAATAGCAGATGGGAATGCCTCTTGCCCTGAGGGTGAGTAAGGAAAACCTAGCAGTTGCTGTTTCTACCGCCGAAATATGGAAACGTCTGTAGATGCCCTTGTTTCAACCAAGAAGCCCTCCCTCTGTTTTTGGCACCTCAAGTTGTCAGGAAGTGCCCATCTATCACTGTGCCTTGAGGAGAAGCCAGGGAAGAAGTGGCCAGGCAGGAGGAAGGTGGGTTCCCACCTGTGGTGTAGCTTACTTGGTAAAAACAACTTGGTACTAAGTGAATACTCTTTGGGTAGGATGATTGAGTCTTTATTTCTCTGAGTCTGAAACAAACAAGCCACAAAAAACATTCGTGCTAGAGCAAAAACAGCGCATGTCCTGGACTACAGCGGGGAAATACCTTCTCTTCCTTGACATTCACTTTTATTGCCCCAAGGACATGTATCATGAGATTAAACACAATTTTGCTACAAAGGCCCTGACCCGGACGTGGCGTCCTGGAGGAGTCTCTGAGAGCCAGTCAGAAACAACTTCATGCCCAGTGAGGACCCAAAGATGTCCCCTTCCTCCTCACACTGTCCCTTTGTTCCCCCAAACGCCGGTGCAATAGCCCACTCCTGGAGTACAGACTAGCATAATGTGTTTCTGATGCCTCAATTTGGTTCAAACCAGAATAAACACGAATGGCAAAAATCAGCCCATGAGCTCATTCAGGCTTTGATCAGAGACATAATTTCATTATGAAATTTTGAATCAGGCTGTTGTGAAGTCTTGCCAAGGAGTTTCATTTTCCCAGATGATATGGTGGGTTGTTTCTCTCCTGTTCCCATAGTCAGCTGCGTTTATCGTCGGAACTTTCCATCTATTTTTATAATCTGATCCATCAATCCTTTCACAAGTATTTGCCGGTCCCAACAACCAACCTCAGTTCGACCAGCTGATAAGACGTTTGATCTAGGAAGGTCAAGCCAAAGTTATTGGTCTGGTTTGCCCGCCGTGCTCACTGCAAATTGTAGTACAGCGACTATTTTTCACCCCCCCTTCCTCGTGTCATGGTGACCAAAGGAGGCAAGATGCACCTCCAGGCCTATCATTCCTCAGCTTTTAAGCAGATGTATTTATTTAACGACTCTGAAAGGTTACAGTACGATCATATGAATTACAGTGTATGAAAGCATCGCAGACATCGTACGGAAGATGCAGATGGGTGCTTTCTCTTTTCCTCCAGACCCATGGTTAGCTCCTCACTCCCTGGAATCTTGCTCCCAGTGACCACAGGTTGGTCTGAATAAGAAGTCCCTACAGGAGCCTGCTGGAGACACGCCAGCTCTCTGAAACAGTCTTGTGCCACATTCTGATAGGAAAGATTGGCTTGGTGTGTTCACAGGAGGCCGAGAATCTTGCTCGACCTCACGTCCTTCTTCATTCTGTGAAAACCTTCTCTTTGGGATCTAATGAGCCAGTAGCGGCAGCTTCTAAAGTAGCATTTTTCAGAGTGTGGTCCGAAGATCACCAAGGGGGAAACTGATTGCAAATGCGGACTCCCGGGCTTCACCTGGGAGCTACTGCAACCAAACCCCCTGGGGGTGGGGATACCCCCAGGATATACATTTTAACGAGCTCCGCTGGTAATTCTGGTACACACAAAAGTTAGAGATCAAAAAAGCAAATTCTTTCCTAAAAGCTCCCCCCCACCCCGCCCCCGGGCTTTCTGACCAGCTGACCAGAAGGCAGCTCCAGTTCAACCCCACTCCTTTCCCACCTACCTTAAATCCTCTTTTTTTTTTTTTTTTTCTTGCAGAGCCAGGGCAAGGAAGGCTGCAGCGGTGTCTAATGTACTCTGAAAATATATGTCTTGGCTCTGTCCCAAATGCCTTGATATTTATGCTGTAGCCTGAGGGTCGTTATCCTTTGGCAACGCTCCACTGTAAGGCCATTAGCTCTTAATTAGTGCCAGCTTGTTGGTTTATCCTTCCCAGTTGAACTGAGAGAGGAGGCTTCTCCGTTCAGTCTCCTGTGTCTCTCCTCTGGCAAGTCGGTGATGAATTGACCCCCCGCCAGCTGAGGCCAAGGGTTGGGCCCCTGGGTGGCGGCTGCTGGATGTGAGACAGTTAACTAACCCCCCGGGCAGAGGCTCTGGGACCCTGGAAGAACAGAGAAGCACCCGGAAGAGAGTCTCAGACTTTGGTTGTATTGTTTCTTTTGTAGGAAACAACAGGAGAGAGTCCTTGGTCACCTAAGCTCAACCGTTTATAAGGGAATAGTGGAAAACTAAGGTGTATTAACTGGGAGTTTGATGGGCCAAATTGCCCTCGGTTTTCAGTCAAAGATGCCTGGGAAGCTTGGAGACCAGGGTATGGCAAGCCGGTGGGCTGAATGGCTATGAAACGTGGCCGAGAAACTCAAGAAATTTCTCCACGTGAATGATGTATCTCATCACCACGTCTAAGTGGGAAAAACACGGTCTATATTGGTCTTGGCATTCATCTTATTGCCAGACAAGGAGCTCTTCAAAAAGATCCCTCGATTAGGCTTCAGAAAAATAACTAGCAGCAGTTTGCTCCTTCCTATCACGGAATCCTTGTGGCCCTCAGCGTATCCCACTTAGGAAAAATCTGAGACGCAATTTCGTGAAAGGCTATTAATGACTTGTAATTTTCAGCCTGGTTTAGATAACTCAAGATTGCTGGCTGCGTCCCGAAAAATGCATCCAGAACACACACCGATGTGGGAACTTAAAGCATAATTCCAAATCGTAGATAATTGTTTAAGCCCCAGAGAGACTGAAGGGCCCGTATTAAGTCATCTCCCCAGGATCAGTGTGTTTCCTATTACACTTGATATCTTATCTGTCCAGTGATCCTTTTGATTTTTAAGCCGTTAGACTAAATCTTTGTGTAATTCTTTACCTCCTCTCCTCCTGCCGGCCTCCCCCCTTTTCCTTAGGAAAACAGTTTTTAGAAATGTTAACTGGGTCCCTTGGATTGTTTGCAGAAGAACAATGTCACGTTAAAGAATCCGAAAAGTCAACTCCTGAAACCGGTGGGGGGGGGGGCCTCTCTGTCAGAAGGTCAGTCTTGCCCAGAGGCAAGCGTCTGCCCAGCAAGACACTAAGGTTTCCCTTGGTCTCCTGCATCCCTCTTGTCCCCTTGTCTGGTCTAGTCTAGACTGGAAACAAAATCTGACCCCCGACGTGGAGACTCAGGCTGAGGTGTAGAAGAAAGTTAGGATGAATACCGTTTCAAGTAGCAGAGGAAGAACAGATCAAAATCTTGATTTAGGTAACTTTGGGGTCTGGATGAAAAAATAACAAGTCTACCACCCCCTCATCTCAGGGGAAAAGCAATCCTTCTGACTACTCAGTGTGCAACCAGGTTGGAGGAATCTTCTAAATTCCTCTCATTGAGAGATTTTATTTATTTATTTATTTATTTATTTATTTATTTTTCAATATATGAAATTTATTGTCAAATTGGTTTCCATACAACACCCAGTGCTCATCCCAAAAGGTGCCCTCCTCAATACCCATCACCCACCCTCCCCTCCCTCCCACCCCCCATCAACCCTCATTGAGAGATTTTAGAGTTGTGTTTGGCTTCCAGCCAGAGCTGGGCAAGTCCCCAGGATGTCTGGACCCTGTGCCCAGGACCTGGGGATTCAGGTTTCCGCTCTCCCTATCCTGTCCCACCTCATTGGCGCACCGGGCATAAACCAAGTAGCCCTGGACACCTGGGTGGTTCAGCCGGTTGAGTGTCCCACTCTTGATTTTGGCTCAGGTCATGATCCCAGTCAAGGGATCCCACGGGTCATGAGATGGAACCTCCTGTGGGGCTCCGTGCTGAGCGTGGAGCCTGCTTAAGAGTCTCTCTCTCTCTCTCTCTCTCTCTCTCTCTCTCCCCCTCCCTCCCTCTGCCCCTCTCCCCGCATCTGCCCTCTCTCCCTCTTAAATGAAATAAAATAAAATAAACAACAACAGCAACAAACCCAAGCAGCTCATCTCCAAGGGCAGGGGTAGGCAAACTGTTATAGCCTGCCCACCAAATCCTGCCAGCCGCCTGTTTTTCTATGGCCCGTGAGCTAGGAATTTGCATTTTTAAATGGTGGGAAAAAATCAAAGTAAGAATAATGTTTTGTGACATCTGAGGAATACATGAAATGTAAATTTCAGCTCCGGCCTTGGCTTACACATGATCTACAACTGCATTTATTTATTTATTTATTTATTTATTTATTTATTTGAGAGTGTAAGTGGGGGAGGAGCAGAGAGAGAGGAGGACAGAGGATCTGAAGCAGGCTCTGCGCTGACAGGCTGATGGCAGCGAGCCCGATGCGGAGCTTGAACTCACGAAGTGCGAGATCATGACCTGAGCTGAAGTCAGACGCACCGACGGAGCCACCCAGGTGCCCCTACGTCTGCTTTTGCACTGCAATGGCAGAGATGAGTAGCTATATGGATCTTTATAGAGAGAGCTCGCCCACACCCCGTCCTAGGGTTCTGGTGCGTGTTCTGTGCGTTGAATAAGCATGTAACTGACTACAACTGGCTGTCAGTTGCCATTGTCCTCTGAGAGTGAACGCTGCCTGTCCCAATATGGAGGTACATTTGGGTTTTTTCTGCCTGGGGGATTCAAATGAGGGGGTCAGATGCACACCTGAGTATAGCTGATGCTTTAGTGGACTAGGAGGGAGCTTCTATAGAGGTTTAACCTTCCTGGCGAGGGAGCAGAGGGAGGCTTGCATAGGAGAAAGGAGATCTGAGGGGAGCAGCACTGGTCTGTCAGTCCCCTGGCAGAGTCCTGGGATTTTTTGTTTTTGTTTTTTCTGGGCCCTGAGGAGAAGGAAGCTTCCAGCAGAAATCCAAAGAGCCCCTCTGCCCAGGGTCTTTATGAGACTACCTTCGATGACCTTGAGACAAAGCACAGCACAGGTAGAGAAGTGACTCTCAGCTTTGCCCAAAGTGGTCCTGGTGCATTGGAATCTTCAGGAGCTGATCTCGGGGTGCACAGCTATAGGAGCAGAGCATCCCAAGGCAGTCCCCGCACCCGACGCTGGCACGCTTGGTGGCAGCCATGCGGTCATAAGGCAGTTGTGAGCAGCTTCATGAGCAACAGAAACCAGTGAGGGGCTGGAGTGGAGAGCCCGTGAGGACCCTCCGGCATTATTTGGGAACTCATGTGATCTAGCCCCTGGATCCCATCCCTCTTCCTACTAAACAGATGAGACCTGGACAGGCTGGGCGTCCTGGCCCACAGGTGAGGAAGAGCACGTGCAAAAATGTGAGTTTTCACACAGCGGGGCCGCAGTGCAGCCAAACTTCCTGAGTTCCAATCCTGGCTCCACCATTTATTAACTGCGTGCCTTGGGTGACACACCTTCCCCAATTCCTGTCTCGGTGTCATCGTCTGCAGGATGGGCATTATAACAGTGTCCACCTCCCAGGACTGCGTTGAGGATTAAGGGAGGCAATGCAAGTAAAGGCCTGAGAGTAGTGTCAGGGCTCCATAAATATTTGCCACGGGCGATTATGAGTATGCTTCCGGCAGCATCCACACCTTAGTGGGAGGTGGGTGGGGACAGGGAATTGCAACAATGAATCCCGCAGCCCCTGCTCTCAGGGGCTGGTGTATGGCTGGGGTCATAGACACCAGTGTGATAAAGGCGCACAGACGTAGACATACGGAGAGGGGAATAACTCGCAGTAAGGGGAGCTTCTTCACACAATAATCTGGTCTCACCATGAAATGTAAGTAGAAGATCCACAGATGAGAGCATGGGGGAAGTGCATTTTAGGGGGGAAGGACGGCGCACACAAAGGCACCCCAATTGGAAAGATTGTTTCTATCAGGCATCACTGAGTAGATGAGTAGACAGGAGGGGGGCATGGGAGTGGCCAGAGATGACTGGAAAGCTGGGTTGTCCCAACCAGTCGTGGCCACATGACAAAAAGATCAAGGTCAGGTTGCTTTTGGTTCAGTGTCCTGACGAACTTTGATGCTGGTCTCATTTTTCATCCCAGATGGAAAAAAGAGCGTAGTCACTATCAATAATTATGACCTCTAGGAATAATGTGAGAACAAACCCATTCCAGCGGGACCTTCGCATTCATTCACTTTTTTTGCATTCGTTCAACAAACGTCTAGGCTGTCATAACAAAACACAAATGCAAGTGGTCAAATATACAGGGGAAATATAGACCGGGCGAGCCACGGCTGGGAAGAAACTGTGGCTGCATATCAAAAAAAAAAAAAAAAAAAAAAAAGAAAAGAAAAGAAAGAAAAGGTAGGAAGGGCCCCAAAAGCTCTTGGGAGAGTCGAAATATCCAAATCGGCCAACGTGGAAAGGAATCAGTAGGACCAGAAGGATGAAGCAGGTTGGTTTTTGGTTTTGGGGTTTTTTAAGAAGGAAATAGGAGAAGGGCAAGCCACGGGAATGTTGATGAGAATGTGTTTGTGAGAAATCGAGATGCAGTGTCTGTGGACATTCTGTTGGTTTGGTGGCAGGAAAAGAATTATAAATATGCGTGATAGGCAAAGACCTCGTACAATAAAGTACCTTGTAGAACAAATGTGAGGGCAGATGTCGAACACAGTCTATCGCTGGCGATGGTCCTGCCCCCGGGAGAAAGACCAAGTATATATTCGAGGCAGGTGTTGCTGGTCTCCCAGCCCCCAGGGCGGATTTGGAGTCTGAACCAGATGGGTTCTGTGTATCTCAGCAAGCAGCTGCTGGGCCGTCATCAGGCTTTTGGGAGCCCAGCCCTTGAGGTGGCCAGGGAGGCCGCAACTCTGCTCAGTGCCCAAAGGGAGGTGGCTCCGGCCTCAGCCCAGTCCCAGAGCGCGGCTCACTTCGGGCTTTACTCTGTCGCTGGCTCCCCAGTCCCACAGCGCGTTGGATCAAGTGAGTCCAGGGCAGCCGGATTGAGGGTGCGGTTTCAGCATGCCCCCCGGCGGTAAGGAACACAGAAGGGAGACACTGGCTCAAATCAGGCACCACTGGCCCGAGGCAAAGCCCTCAGAGATCAATGTAGTGATTGAGATGCCCGGATGAAGCGGCCGGCTTCTGCGACCTGAGCCTGCTCTTTGCTTGGCCTTGACACCTACATCTTCCTGCTTGGATCCTCCAAGGCGAGACAGTGGAGTTCAACTGCCCAAGCGTCCATCCTCATGTGGCCACAGGGCAGGCCCGGGGCCAGGAGAGCCAGAGCTCACGGATGCGCTCACCCCACCGCCACCAGCCTCTTTCCACGCCAGTGTCTTGCCCCAGCTCCCAATCCTTGAGAGGACGCTTCCCCTGGCCCCCGGGATTGTGACACCCTTATTGTGACCACCTTTTGCCAAGTGAGCTTTCCAGGGCTGGCCTGGGAAAGCACTTTTCTTTGTTCCTTGAGCTGCCAGCTTGTTTGACAGGCTTGGATCTGGTCTGGCCGTTCCAGCATCACGGAACCCCCTCCGCTGCCCCCAAATCCCTGTCCCCCCTCCCTCCTCCTGCTCCCCTGCCCTGAAGGCTGCCGGCTTATTCCTTTTGGAGATGAACTCATTGTTGACTTTAACTCACTTCGATGTTTCCCAGGGAAGCATGCTGGCGGGAAGCCCACCCCAGCTCCTTGAAGAAGACAGCCGGGCTAGTGCCAAGACTGGGTGCCAGGGGCCTTGGAACTGCCAAAATGCCTCCCATTTTATGGATAGGCCTCGCTCAACCTGAAGACATTCCAAGTATTTAATCAGCAGCCCATGGTACGTATTGGGTTGCAGAGGGAGCCCTCAGAAGCCAGCCTTTTCGGCCAGAGCAAGGAGCCGGCCTTCTCCACGGGCCAGGCTGATGTTCCACAGATGGCAAAAGTACATCCCGATCACAACAATCAATAATCAAAGGCTGGCAGCTGGGGTGGCCTGGCCTGAGGGGCCCTTGGGGGCTTGGCTGTGCCCTCTTTCCCGCAGCCGGCTGCGTCTAGCCAGGAATCCATTTCACCCACCTCCCTGCACCAAGCTCCGGGAGAGCGAACAGGCGAGGGAGGAACCATATTTCACATACTTTCTCTTTCAAAATGTAGCTCTGTTTCGCAATTTCCTACTTAAGTTCTGGAAGGGCTCTAGGGTAGGACCCAAGCCACCTTCTCTAGCCACAGGCCTGGGTCTCTTATCCTCACCACCAACCTGGCAGGCTCGAGGTGCCGGAGAAACGGGGGCACCAGAGTTTTGTAGCTCTGCCCCCGGCCCCTTCAGTGGCTGCTCACCCGGGGTCTATGCGATGCCGAAGGAGCCTCAAGCAAGCCTCCAGCCAAAACCTGTTTATTCTTCACCCTGTGTCGGTTCTTTCCCTCGGGAGAGCCAGGAGGCGCACCACACCAAAGCAGGTGCACCCAGCTCTGGTATGCTCGGCCTCAGCAACCCTGGAGGCATCTCACCTTCAGATCTTCCCTACTCCCCTATAACGAGGCTTTTGTTCTGGCTTTTACCAGCCAGACTGTACTCCAACCCCCCTCGCAACGAATCTCTTTAATCCTCCAAAATGGAAGCTGTCCTTGCTGGCTGTTTTCTCCTTCCTTTGACACCTCTCGCTGGGGTTTCCACCTGTTGTCCGTTTAAGTCTGGTCTGGACTACAGCTATGGGAAGCCAGGGAACAAGATCAAGCACCTAAATGCCTGGGCCCGGGTCAAGGGCTTGAATCAAGGCCCAGGAAATTGACCCTTTTCCTAAATTCCCTCACCGCCCTTCTAAACCAAACAAAACCAACCAGAGAGGGGGAAAAACCACTTTAAAAAAATCCAGAAAACAACTCCATCACTCAACATCCTGAAGTGGAAAACAAATCCATTCTCTAGAGACTTGGTCTGAAACATACCCACGCTGGCACTGGGTAAGGTGACAGAGATGTATTAGTCTGGGCAGATCTGCGACCTTGTGGAGGAAAAAACTAACCTTTCCCAAATGACAATGTGGGCACATAATGGCCACATAAAAATCATGTGCTGTGTTTGCCTAAACGGGGGGGGTGGGGGGGGGTAGGGTTAGGAATCTCAACCACACTCCCTCTTTCCGGTGTGCCTGAAAATCACCAGGTGTGCCTTTTGGTCAAGCCTTGTGGTCCCCAGCCTCAGGTGGGCTCCATCTAGGGCCACGCACAGGTCGCTGCCCCCTCCCCAACCGTGTGGAACCCACACCCCGCCACCAGCAAAAAACCACATTCTTAGTCTTTAAAGGATAGAGTGAGACAGACAGGGGTAGGTCCAGGCGGGGCTAACTTTTCAAGAAGAGGTCATATCTAGAAGCGCCCGGCATATTGGTATCAGGAGAATTCCCTCCCACCCGTAATTCTGCAGGTGTGGAAACTCAGGCCCCACTGAACCCCGCGTCACGGTCCTTTCCTCATTGGCCTAGAGCTTCAGGAGCAGCCTAAGGAGTGGATGCGGAGAAGCTGAAGGTCTCAGAGTAACACCAAGGTGACACAGGAGATGCAGGGGAGGATTCAGATCGTTCCATCTTGCTAAGATTCTGATTTTTTGCTTGGGTGTTTAGAGGAGCGCTGCAGGCAACGCGCATGCCCGTGAGTTAACATGCACGTGAATTACTCGGGGCTCTACGGCAGACTCAGGGTCTCTAGGTGTGGGAGGGGCGTGAGATTCCGCGTTTCTAACAAGCTCCGAGGCTGCTAATCCATGGCTATGCTTTGCATATTGGGGACCCAGGGGATCTGGGAGATCAGGACCAATCAGAGCCAGAGGCAGCCAAGACGTGGCGGGGCTGAGGGTTGGTGCCCAGAAGGGAGACAGAAGAACAGAGAGAAACAACGGCGTGCACAACTAGAATCAGGGGCTGAGGTGGGAACAGAGAAAGATAGGGGGCCAAAAAGAGGGAAAGAGGAGGACTGTCAGAGAGACAGGGAGGGGCAGGGGCAGAGGCAGAGAGACGATCCCACAGGGTGTCAGGTGCACGCACCTGAGATTCCCCCACCTTCCAGACCTCTAGCCTTCCCTCCCCTGCACACACCTCTCCTGGCTGTTGAGCCGGCTCTCCGCCAGGGGTCTCCCACTACTCGTTTCCCCTTTGCTCTCCTGTGGATTCGAACTCTTTCTCAACTGGACACTTCCCAGCGCGTTTTAAACATGTTCAAGACTTTCCCACCTTTAAAAAAAAAAAAAAAAAAGGACTCTCTCCACCCCCATCTCTCCTTCCAGCCCCTGTCCTGCTTCTCCCCTTTTCTGGGCTAAACTTCCTGGAGGAACCGTCTCTACCGATTTCTGCCCCCATGACCCCTCCAAATGGCTCTCGCTGAGGTGACTATTGGCACACGTGTTGTAAGTCCGACGGTTGATTTCCAGTCCTCCTTTACGTGGTCCCTGAGCACTTTAGGTCCCCGTGATCTCTCTCCTGCTCACTCGCTCCCTGGGTCCTTCTCATCTGCTTCTGCTGTGCGTCCTCCGGGATTGATTCCCCAATGTCTGATCTTTGTGACGGCCACACCGCTGAGTCCTGAGCGCGCTCCTCCCCCGGCTCTCTTTCTCTTCGACCTCTTCCAAACCCACAGTCTCAATTATCTGCTCTATACTAGTTTATGCTCCAGCTCAGACTTGCCCCGGACACGCTAGACCTGCATTTGCATTTACACACCATCTACTCGCCATGGTCACCGGGATGTCTCAGAGGCACCTGACATTCACCACGGTCCAAACCCTCTCCTCCCAAACTGGTCTTCCTCATGGGTTCCCCGTCTCACCTGTGAGTGTTCCAGACAGAAATGGGAACTTCGTCCTTGAAGCCTCCTCTCCCTTTCTTCTCTCTTCCACATCCAGTTTATCACCAAACTCTGCCAACTTTATTCTCCAAATGCCTTTTGACTTTATCCACATGTCTCCCTTTCCTCTAGTCCGTGTCTCCAACACCTCTCACCTGGATGACAGCAACAGCCCCCTAGGCAGCTTCCCTCCAATCTGTCTTGTACACGACAGCCTCCAGGATCTTTGCAAAATGCAAATCTGGGCATGTTGGCCTGCTGCTTAAAATCCTTTAGCAGCTTCCCCTGGCTCTCAGAATAAAGACCCAACTCTGGGAGATATTTCTGGAATCCTCTCACCTCACTTGCCCTCCAGGCCTTCCAGCTACATTGGCTTTTTTTTTTAGTCCCTTGAACACCACGCTCCTTTCTGCCACAGGACATTTGCATGTACAGTGCCCCCTATACATAATTCTGCTGTCCAACACAGTAGCATGTAGCTAGTGAGCCCTGGAAACATGGCTGGTACAACTGGAAGACCTGAATCGTTACTGTTATCTAATTTTAATTATTCAATTTAAAATTTAAAACATATTCAATTCAATAGTTGGAAAACCGTTAACTACTCCTGAACCAGGAATTCAGTATGCGAATCTACTTTTCAATTTTTCTGAAATCTAAATACAAATCAAGTATTTCCGGTGAGAATTCCGTGTCCAAATTAAGATATGCTGTGCAGTGTAAACATACACAGAGCGGTGAAGACTTAGTTTGAAAAAGAAAATGTAAAAGATGTTGTTAATCATTTTTATGCTGATTACATGTTAAAGAGGTAACATTTTAGCATCTATTTGGTTAAATAAAAGACATCATTAAAATTAACTTCGCCTGTTTCTTTTTACTCGTTAAGCGTGGTCACTAGAAAACTTTTTAATGACATCAGTGGCTCATATGATATTTCTATCGTACAGCACTGGTCTAGAACGCCATTCCTTCTCTGTCTTAACTCCTACTCACCCTTCAGAGCTTGACTCAAATACCACCTTCTCTGAAAAGCTTCCCTGAGATAAAGTCTTATTTCCATTCACCTTAATTCACTTTCATAGCTATGTGTACGTGCCAGGGGTTGACTGGCCTCAACTCCACCCATTTGTGATTACACACTTATCGGAAGGATCCCTTGGTCCATGACTGTCACCCCTGCCAACCTCTACTTCTGTGAGGGCAAGGTCCGTGCCTGGCTCCCCCTGGAAACCAAACACTGAGTCCAGGGCCCGGGGCCCACTAGGCTACCAGTGGACACTTGGGGATGCCACAAGAGGTCATTCTACCCGCCGTTCTGTCTTTGGGATCCAAGGGTTTCCAACCATCCCAGAGAACCTGGGCATCCCTGCCCCCTAGGGTGCCACTAACCCCCCCAGGATGCAGATTCTACCTCTCCCAGATGGCAAGTCTTCCTGCACGGCCGACCAGAACCCTTCCTGCGGCCAGGTGGCCAGGACCTTGGTTCCGTCCGCAGAGGTAATCAGAGCAGTACTTCTTAAACTTGAATGTGCACGCCAGGGACCTGGAACCTTGTTACACCGCAGATTCTGGTTCGTCAGGTCTGGGATGTGACCCGAGACTCCCACTTCTAACGGGCCGCCCGGTGACAACGTTGATGCCGGTCCGCAGACCACACTCTGAGTAATAAGGATGTAGAGAAGCTGGTTATCACCCTCAGAGTATCCCCAAAGTTTTCTTCCTGCTCTGGACCCTCCGTCCAGAAGGCCATTAGGGGAGCTCTTCAAAACTCAGCCCTGTTCCTTCCTGCTCCCGTGTACCCCACCAACCCCTGGACCCTGAAAAGGAACGTGCTGCCTGTGGCTACTGTTGTCATTTGGTTTTGTTTTTAATTTGAAATAAACTTTTAAGCAGTTTTCAGAGTCGGGGCAGCCCTGACACGGATCATGGGTGTGTAACAATACTCTCCAATGATAAAGTCACACAGCTGGAGATGCTGAACAGGCCTTGAGCTTTGGTTCCTGTCTGCCACCCTGGACTGATCCTATCAGCTCCTCCAGAAGGCTCCACTCTGTTTGGGCTTACACGCGGGGAAACGGTCTCTCTGACATGTCCCTTGGGAGCATCGCAAACCAAGTCTGTGACGCTGGGCCCTCTGCCAGGCAGAGGTGACCCCTCCACCTCCCCACCCTGTTCACACGGTGACATCCGGGAGATAAAAGTGTCATCCGGTGGCCTCGATTGTGTGTGTGTGTGTGTGTGTGTGTGTGTGCGCGCGCGCACGGATGCACACATGTACGCTGGTTGCATGTTTGGCCATGGACCCTTGTGTGTGTGTGTGTGTGTGTGTCCGTATACGTATGGAGAGCGTGTGAATGCTGTGCCCCCAGCGCTCCAGTTCAGTAAAGCTTTCATCACACAGAGCAGCGCTGGACTCTTTCTGCACAGGCCTGGAGGCTGAAGAATGTCCCTAGGCCCCTAGGTGAGCCCTGCAGGCGTGACCGGCCCCGCTGTCCCCTGGTGCTGCGGCTGCTGCTGGCCCTTGCGTCTCCGGGAGCCGGCACCCGCCTCCTTGCTCTCCTTCCTGCTCAGGTTCCTGTTGGCGTTCTCCCGCCGGCCCTGGCCACCTTTCCTCCTCTTCTGCCCTGCAACCCCAACAGCAGGAAGAGTCAACAAAGGATGTCCCACAGCAAGCGAGGTGGCCCTGGGCATGGCCGAGGGCTCTTGGGGGGGGGTGGTGAGGAAGCGGGGCGGGGGAAGCAGGGGGGCTGGAGTCGCTGCCTTTAGGCAGCTGGGGACCCCTCAAGGCTTCCTCTGACTGGCGGCTACTTCAGCGGACCCTGCAACATGGGCACAGAGACGGGGGTCCGGGAGCCTCTCACCCTCCACCCCTCGACGAACCAGACGCCCTCCTCATCCTCGTGACCTCCTCAGACCTCGGGCCCCAGTGGGCCAAGATGTTCGGTGCAGCTCTCAGGACAAGCAGGACAGCCCCCGACTCCCCTGCCCCCAGGGCCAGCTGCCCCATCATTGCCGCCTACTGCCTGTGTGACCTTGGTCACATCACCGCACCTCTCTGGGTCTTAGCATCCCCTTCTGTGCCCCCATCTGACCTCCGAGGGTCCTTCCGGTGCCAAACCTCTGCTGGCTCCCGAGAGATGGGGAAACTGGAGGGATGTGGACACTGAAGGTCCCAGCTCCCACCACACAGAGTCCTGGGGACTGCTCTCTGCCGGGACCTGGCACCCGGAGTTGGGGTTCCCATCTGGCCCTGGGCGACAGGCAGGAGGCGGAAGCGGCCGCACCTCCGTGGCGGTCCCTGACTCCCAGCCCTGGGGAGGCCGAGGCCGCAGCTCACCCTCAGGACAGGGTGTCCTCCGCACCGTGCACCTGCGGGTCTCCTTGGTGTCGGAGCAGGCAGCGTGGTCTCCCCCGGGGGCGTGGAGCACCCTCCGTGTCCGCTCCTCAGAGCCCCTCCGGAAGCCGCACAGCCTCTTCTTCTTGGAGCACGGCCCCCACAGGGACCACTCACTCATTTCACATTGTGCTGGCAGGAAGCGAGGGAAGAGGGAGAGAAAGGGGGGGGGGTCACACCTCCTCCCCCGACCCAGAATTCTCCACGGGAGTCTCCCCCACCTGCTCTGTGCCTGGAGGCATCTTCAGTGCAGGGGGCAGAGAAACCCCACAGGGTCGTGGGTGTGTATGTGTGGGGGGGTAAGCTTTGCTGCACGGCCCCCCCAAGCCCAGGCTCGCCCTGCCCCCCACACCACCCTGCCCGCCCCTCCCCTGGGGTCCCGCACCCTCTGCCCGCAGCTCCCAGCAAACTCACCAGGACTACTGCACTCCATGGTGCTGTTGGCAGCCGCCGAGCCCTCGGGACAGGCTGGATAGCAGCGGCCCTTGTGCAGGTATAAGCTCTCCTTACACTTGGTGCAGAAGTTGTGGCTGAAGCAGGCCTCGCAGTGCTCAATCTTGCACTCTGAGGAGAGGGCCAGATGGGGGCCCTCTGATTCATCTCCCATCCCCAAAGCCCCCCCTCCAGGGCAGACCTCCCCCCCCCCACTTCCCCGAGGGCAGGACTCTGGCCTAGAGCTGCCATGACTGTGGGAGGGAAGGCAAGGACGGGGTGGGGAGAGGAGGCCAAAGTGGCCACTCTTCGGGTCTGCCAGGGACAGTCAGCTAACTCCACCCCAAACCCCACACCAGGCCCTGGAACCAAGGTGAGGCCCCAGACAGCTGTTTTCAGAGGAGGAGGGCAGGACACCTTGTGGGATCAGTGGGGACGAGAGAGAAGGGTCCCGGCGTGTCGTGGCACCCTAGAGGGCCACCCGGTCAGAGGGTCAGAGTCGAACGGAGGGATACAACGGTTTCCTGTCTCCGTTGCACCCACAACATCCCACGCTCTGGTTCCCCTCCTGCCCTGCGAAAGGAGTCTGCTTGGAGGGGGGAGGGGAGAGGAGAGATCCCAGGGCAAATTCCTCTCCCCCTGTAAGGCCTGGTTCCAAGAACCACCCCGGCTGGACTCCTGGGTCCCTCCCCATCCCCTCCTGCCAGCTCTCCCTCCTCTGGGGAAGTGGGGGGTGGGGGTTAGAGTAGGCAGGGCCTTTCACAATCTCTCCCTTCCCAGATCGTGGGCAGGACTAACTTCCTCCCAGTCTCTGGCACCTGAAGCTGGGGCTGCCAGTTTCCCAGGAGCTGGCACAGCCGGGAACTCCTACCCCAAATACCCCAAGGACCAAGAGGGCAGCCCCAGGGCCCCACCTCTAGCCTCACAAGCTCCCCACCCCACCCCACCCCACCCCACCCTTCCTCTGTGCCTCCTGGGCTCTTGGCTTTGTCTCTGTTTCTTCCGCTAGCCTCCCTCCTCTCTTGCTGATTCCTGGGTTTGGTCGCAGGTGAAATACAGTAAAGACAACAGCAGGTACCACTTACAGAGCGCCAGACATCTAGGGCTTTCTATATGCCTCTGACGACAACCCTAGGGGGGTAAAAACTACCACTCCCATTTTAAAGACGAGGATTTGAGAGGCTGCAAAATCCCGATGTTGCACAACGAGTGAGAAGCAGAGTTGAGATTAGAACCCGGGGCCGATCTCGGGGCCGTCATTTCCCCCTCCAGGCCTCACCGTTGTCATCCAAAAGAAGGACCCCTGTCACTTAGGTCCCACCTCCCTCCAAAGGCTGTTGTGAGGCTCCGCTGATAGGAGGTCTGGAAATGCGTTCTAAACTCCGAGGCACTGACCACCTGGGAGGCGCACTGGCATTGGTCACCAGAGTGTGTTCCCTGCCTGTCCCCCAGGGTGCCACCGTGAGTCTGAACAGAGGTGGGACGGGCCGTGCCTTAGAGCACGCGGAGCTGCAGCGGATAGAGCGGACCCCAGCCAGAGAGAAGACCTGGGCGGAGGCAGGGGAGGCTTGAATTTCCCCGCAGTCAGGGGAGCCCGGGGCGGGGGTTCAAGCAGAAGTGTCCTGGGAAAGGACACACGTCTCAGAAGCACCTGGCTTTCTGGCTGTGGTGTGGAGGGAGGGTGGGGTTGGAGGACAGGTAAACAAGCTCCTGCAATATTCCAGAGGAGACGTGCCAGGAGCCTGGGTGAGACCATGGCAGTGAGGATGGAGGGAGAGGGGAGGCGGCGGGCACCATGTGGTTATGGGATGGACCGGAGGCGTCACAGCGAGAGGCCGAGAGGCCGGCTCTCCAGTCGGTGGTGTGAGTGGCTCAGGACCCTGCGGGAGTGTAGGTGGGTGCACGTCTGGAGGCAGGAGATGTGGTTCTGAGGTGGACCCGCTGAGCCGGAGAGGAGAATGGACCCTCTGAGATGTCTGGCTGGCAGCTGGATTACTTGAATCAGGAGCCTCATCCCTGCCCCCCACCCCTCGGGGTCCCCTCTACTCCTCCTGCCGGCCACCAACGGTCCGAAGCACCCTCCCCCGGGGGCCAGAGCCTTCTCCAGCCCTCCCCACACTCACTGATGCACTTGTTCATGTCGGGGTTGCGGGCGTCGAAGTAGCCAGGAGGGCAGGAGGGCAAGCACACGCCCACCTGGCGGATGTCGTTCCTCTCCAGCAGGATGAACAGCTTGGGCGAGCACTTGAGGCAGCCGTTGACTTCCGAGCAGAGCTCACAACCTTTGGCACAGGCCTGGCTCCCCTCGGCACTGACTGCAAGGGTGGGACAGGGGGAAGGAGGGGCTGTAGGCGAGACCACCGTCTTTCCCAGGCCCCCACACGGTTGGGAAGTGAGTAGATTGGGGTTTCTTCCCGCGCAATGACTGTGCTTCTCAGGAGGCACATGCCAGGATGGCACCTCTTTAAGACGGTTTCATGGGGGCGCCTGGGTGGCTCAGTCGGGTAAGCGTCCGACTTCGGCTCAGGTCATGAGCTCACGGGTCGTGGGTTCGAGCCCCACGTCGGGCTCTGTGCTGACAGCTCAGGGCTTCCGATTCTGTGTCTCCCCCTCTCTCCGCCCCTCCCCCGCTCACGCTCTGTCTCTCTCTTTCTCGAAAATGAATAAACATTTTAAAACTGCTTTGTAAACCTCCCCAGCGTCATCTCTCAAGGGAACTAGCACAGATGCCTGAAGCAAGCGCCCTCGTCCACCCTAAGTGTCTCTCTAGCTCCAGGCACAACACAGGCTCGCTCTCTGGGCTTGCTCTACCCTTCTGGGAGAAGCTGCTGAAGCCGCACGCTTCCCAGAACCTACCCCTACCCTCCCCAGAGGAAGCAAGGTTCAGCCTCAGGTACGAAGGCTCAGGTATGGAAGGCGGGTATTTTTTAGCCTTGAGAAAGGTTTGAGGTCAAGAAGGACAATGGGTTAAGCTATCTGAGCAAAGGATCATCTGGTCAGAGACAGGAAAACAACTAGAATAACTATGTCCAGAACAGTGGCCTCAACCAGAGACGATTTTGCTCCCCAGGGGATATGTAGCAACGTCTAGGGACCTGTCACTCCGGGGAGGGGCGTTGTTACCGGTATGGAGAGAGGCCAGGGATGCCACGAAACATCCTATAATGCACGGGGTGGCCCCCGCAAGAAATTGTCTGGCTCAAAATGGCACTGATGCTGAGGTTGAGAAACCCTGGCCATCCTTTGAGGCGGTGTGATCTCCAGCCCCTGCACGGGGTCTCAAACCTTCGATGTCATTCCTTTATGGACTTGTTTAACCAACACTCCCCGAGCCCCTCCCAAGTACCCTGTGCAGTGTGAGCGCCAGGGGCCTGGACACGAGGTCGCCTGACCCTCCAAACTGATCTTTCGGTGGTGCTGACAGACCTGCAGACGGGCAAATGCTGACAGCCGCAGGCCTGGCGATAGTGAACCCAAAAAGAAGAGAGGGAAGGAGTCACAAAGGAGGCGCCATTTGGGCCGACTCTTGAAGAATCCGTAGAGATTTGTCCATTAGGAAGTAGAGATCACGGCCCTCTAGGAACAGGACCACAGAGGTGTAAAACAGCCAGGGGAACTGCAGATAATTTGGGGTGCAGGAGGGGTAGGGAGGGGGATGGCGAAAGATAAGAGCTTTCGATATCACGGTAAGGAATTTGAACTTGATCCTGCCAGGCAGTGTTTCCCAAAGAGCATTCCTGGGACCATGTTCTCCCCTAGATGTTCATCAAAGGCTGTGGAGAAAAGGCCACTACGTCAGGTAAGACTGAGAACCGCTGGGTCCAGCGGGTCTAAACAGGATTCTTTACTGTAGGGCGTCTTCAACCCTTTTATTATGCTCCTGTGCAGTGGCTCCCTAAGAGGGGGACAGAGGAAGCTTTACTTCCCAAACATTTTGGCCACAGAACCCTTGTTTTGCAGAGCTTTTCCTGGGACATTTCTCCGAGCTGATTAGACAGGAGGAAGCTATCGGCAAGGTGCAGGACCCGGGCTGATTCGTACGTTGGAAGGTTCCTCCGGCAGCGTGGGTGGAGACCAGAGACTGAAGGACCATTTGGAAGGAAGTGGACCAGCTCATCCAGATGAGGAAGATGAGAATGTCTGAAAGAAAATTCTGCTCAGCTGGAGATGGACAGAAACAGATTTGAGAGAAGCTTAGGGACTATAACCCGTAGGCGGAAGTGACCAACAGGGGGGAGGAGTCTGGGGTGAGCGCTAGGGTAGGTGGCAGAACAGTGTGGCTGGTCACGAAAGGAGGCTCACTCCATGGGAGGGCAAGCAGGTGGAGAAGGGGACAGGGAGAGAGGTTATGAGCCACTTAGGACCCAGCCTGCAGCGAGGGGCTGGAGACACGGGCTGCAGACGGAGGGCCGGGAGGATCAGAACAGACGGCGGGACCACTGCCACTACACGCAGCATAGTGGACCCCCAGCTCAGGCTTCCGAGTCGCCTAGAGCTGGAGCCAAGTCCCCAGCCTGTGACCCGGGGCAAAACACAGTGTCTAGTGTGCCTCCCTCGCCACCGCCGGAGAGGGACGTGAGGATGTCCACTCTGGAGGGCTGCTGGGAGGAGTGATCCCTGATTTCAGAACAGGAGAATGAGTTGGAGTTAAGAAGGCGAGCAGAAGCGAAAAAGACCATGACGAACACAGCCATGTAACAACGCGGTAACCACGGCAACGGCCGCTAACTACCAAGCGTCCAGAACTGAATCTGTCCTCAGAGGTCATCGAGTGTTCACTCACTTAACTCGCACAATCCATGAAGCAGGTACTGTTATTATGTTATCATCCTCATTTTTACGGGGGAGGACCTGGAGAAGTGACGGGACTTGGCCGAGGCTTCGCGGCCCGCACATGCTCCAGGCAGAGGGAACGAAGTTTAGGAAGGCCGAGGGCAGGACCACGCCGGGTGACGTGGGGACCAGGAAGTAGGGGTCGATTGTTGTTGTTTTTTTTTAAGTATAGAATTTAGTTGCATAGAGTCAGTGTTAATCGACCAGTGCACTTAACAATTAATATTGTTCTTGGTTTAGTTCTTCTAAGAGCAAAAATACTCACATGTTGCATTGGCGTTACGCGGGAGCCCTGGGGACTACTTTTCCACTTTGAGTCTTTATTCGGCTGTGTTACAAATTAATAAGGTACTGCAGATTTTAGGTACTGCTTCTACCCCCAAGACATTACATCCTCTGTTATGCAAGATTCTTACTGAATACATTGTTGAAATGAATGTTCCCTCTATTCTTGCCTGGGTTTCTTTTTTGTTGTTGTTTGATTTTTTAATGTTTATTTATTTTTGAGAAAGAGAGAGACAGAGCATGAGCGGGGGAGGGGCAGAGAGCGAGGGAGACACAGAATCCGAAGCAGGCTCCAGGCTCTGAGCTGTCGGCACAGAGCCTGACGCGGGGCTCGAACTTGTGAACCACGAGATTATGACCTGAGCCGAAGTCGGAGGCTTAACCGACTGAGCCACCCAGGCACCCCATCTTGCCTGGGTTTCAATAATTGAACTGATCCAGGTGTCCCATTTGCCGGCCACTATAGCTATGTCCCCATGCTCATTCATTCCGTCCTTGTCACTTTTGTTAAGGACAGATTTGCAAAAGGCCCCTCAGAATACTGCGATCCTCCTCGCATTCAACCAACAACAAACCTCTGTGTGCATTTCTCTTCGGATCTCTCAATGACACAGCAAGAGAAAGCGTGGAGCACTCGGGGTCTGAAATCAGCATGGGGGGGGGTGGCGGACCACGGAGGGAGGAGTAAGACAGAAAGCTGGAGAGGGAAGCAGGCCCAGATGAGGAAGGGTCTTAAACCTGTACGCAGGAGTTTGGACACTGCCCTACAGGCAGTGAGGAATTACTGGGGGCTTTAAAATCGGAGACGTGGTCAGGATCACCGTGTGGTATGGAGAAAGGGTTGCGGGGACGGCAATCTGGAGGCAGGAAGACTCCTCAGCTCCAAGAGACACAGCTGAACCAAGAAGATGCAAAGGAACAGACACAGGTAAGATATTCAGGTGGGAGAAGCAACCAGACCAGGTGATGGGCTGGACGTGGGGCCGAGAGGCTGGGGAAAGTGCAAGCCGAGGGTGACTCCCAGGTGTTGCGCTTGCGTGACAGGGTGGCTGTTGGCCCTTCACCGAGAGAGGGACCGCAGGAAGAGGAGCAGGTTTGGGTGGGGGAGATGATGCATAGTCGGGTTTTGGATGGGTTGAGGTTGTGGTTCCTGTGGGGCATCCGGGGGAAGGTGTCTATGAGGGAGTCGAGCCCGTAGCTCTGGAGCTCGAGAGAAAAAAACACCTTGGCTGGAGACCTCGATGTGGAGTCCTTGGCACGAAAACAGTCCCGAAGGCATGGGGGCCCATGAGGCAGCGGACAGTGGGCACAGAGGGTGAGCGGAGGAATTAGGAAGTTAAGGGAGGGACAGAAGAAAGAAGGGCGGCTAGGAGGCTGCGAGGGGGCAACCGGACAGGTAGGGACCTAACTCGGTGGAAGCCAAGAGGAGAGCACCCTGCGCAGGACCCTGGCTGCTGAGGTGTCGGATAACGAGGCAGCAGAGGACAGGGGTTGGCGCCCCTGGTGGGGGCGAGGGCAGAGGGCAGCGGTCGAGGAGCAGAGGAAGGAGAGCCGTCTCCTTCAAGAAATCAGCTGTGGAGCGGGGAAGAGAACCCGGGGATCTGTCCGTGGAAGCCGTGGGCATCCGTGGTTCCACCGTGGAAGTAGAGGCATTCCCGGGCAGAGGCTGAGCAGCCTGGCCGCGCTTGCTTCGCAGGCCAGCAGAGGAGGAGGGGCTCAGAGAGAAGCTGGGAAGTTCAACGAGGAAAGGGATGCTGGTCAAGAAGGATAGGAACCCAACGCTGTTCTCGGCTTAGTGAGACAAATGCACGGGCAGTGGGGCAATGGACAGCCATAGGGAGGGGGGTCTGTGTAGGGGAGAGGGGGGTCCAAGGAAGACGGTGGGTGTTGGGGGGGCGCGTAATGATTCAAAGGGAAAAACCGAGGCTCGTTCATTCCACAGACGTTTATGGCACACCTAACACGTGCCCAGAAGTGCTAGGAGCTTGGGGACCTGGAGATATAAACAAAGGCCCACCCAGGGATGCGGCAGGCAGGGCTGGCTAGCACCGTGTAAGTGGATGAGTAATGAAAGGCACTCCCTTACCCAGCCGGCTAGGTGAAGAGGGTGTGCCAGACAGGAGGAACGGCCTGTGCAAAGGCTCTGAGGCACCGAACATCCTAGTGCATTCACAGAATGGAACATAGGGCTTTTTCCTATTGGCAGGGAAGGTGACCGCAGAAGGGCATGGCCAGATTCACCATACGAAAGGACCCTTTGCCTACGATGGAGGGAGGCATACGGGGGAGGCAGCCTTGGAGGGCCGCAGCCTGGCTGAGGAGGCTGGGTGGGCGGGATGAAGTGGAGGGCACTCGGAGTAGGGATGGAGCCTGCTTCCCAACCTCTTCACAAAACCCTCTCCCACGGCTCTGCCTGCCCTCCCCCAAGTCCTCAGTGAAGCCCGCTTCCCCAGGCCAGGAAGGCAAGGCTGTGCCCTCCCCCCCGCCATTCCCCTGCGGCCTGTGTGGCTCTTTCATCCTTGTGCAAAACCCCTGCAAGTTGATATTCTTAAAGCCAAAACACCCCTGCCCAACATCCCTCAATGGCTCCCTATTACCAGCAGAATTGAGACCCATCTGGCCTTATTGATTTCTCCACCTGGCCTGGAAAGCTTCCCTGAGCTGATCCTACCCTCCTCATTTCTCAACACTACCCCTCAGCCATCCACAACTATTTTTTTTGGGGGGGGGGGGGTCTGGTCACATCACACTATTTCACACCTGCGTGTCTTTGCTCAAATCGGTCCTTCTTCCTGGAACATTCTCTGCCACTTCCTGAGCCTGAGTAACTCTTTCAAGCCTCAGAACGAAAGTCGTCTCCTCCGGGAAGTCTCCCCTGATCTCACTTCCCCACAAAGTCTGGATGGGGTTGGATGGGGGAGTCAGGGTTCAGTGAAGGAATGGGGGCTTCATGGGAGCAGGACTAAGCAAGGGGTCCAGGAATCAGTTAGGAGAAGGGTCTCAGTAAGGGGAAGGAGCCCTCAATGCCAGGAGTAGTGAGAACATGAGGGCAGGGTGAGGGGCACAAAATCCAGGTGGGAAGGCATTCCGGAGAGGGCGAGAAGACAAGAGGCGGAGTGAGTGAAGACGGGGTTCAGGGAGGGGATGTGTCGAACAGGAGAGGAGGAAGTCGATCTGCCAGGGTTCGTAACTCACAACTGAAGAGCACTTTGCTCAGTTCCTCCCCCTCCAGGCAGGGAGACCATCACACACGCGACCAGCCATTTCTGAACCCAAAACTGGTGTGTGCCTCCAGATCAGAGCCGCATGGGGTGGCTTCTAACAGCCCTACTGACACGCAGTTACAGATGATGGCAGAGTCGACAGACCAGAGGCTCACAGCACAGCCAGCCAGCCTCCTCTGCCGTCCAGTGGTTAGGAGGCCAGGGTAGCCACACACCACGTCTTGGGCCTCCTTCTTCCCTCCCCTCAACCCTGAAAACCCCAGCGCAAGATGGCCCACACGTTGTTTATATAACAGTGACGTGCATCCCAAAGTCTATACAGAGCTTGGTGTTTTACAAAGAGCTCACGACACATAAATACATACGAATAAAATCTCACATAGACTAGGGGCGCCTGGGTGGCTCAGTCAGTTGAGCATCTGACCTCGGCTCAGGTCACGATCTCACAGTTTGTGAGTTCGAGCCCCGCGTCGGGCTGTGTGCTGACAGCTCAGAGCCTGGAACCTGCTTCGGTCGGATTCCGTGTCTCCGTCTCTCTCTGCCCTGCCCCCACTCACGCTTTCTCTCTCTCTCAAAAATAAATAAACATTAAAAAAAAAAAAAGTAGACCCATCCAAATTGCTGCATTTGATGGCCCTTTGCAGGGACCGAGCCCTTTCTGCAGGCTCAGCCCAGTGCTTTTTATTCACTTATTTTTTTTCTGTACAAAAGTCTTGAACCCAGCTCTTCGACCCCTGGCTTCGACCCCCCCTGGAGGTGGGGGATGCGTGGCTCTGCTTGTGAGCGGGAAGCGTGAACGCCAGTGTGCGTCGCGGGAGCACGAGTCGTCCCTCCCTCCCGTTTGCTCTCTCTCTCTCTCTCTCTCTCTCTCTCTCTCTCTCTCTCTCCCATCTTGGAAACAGAGGAGACTGGTTATGAACCGCTAAACCGCATCTGGCCCATGGAGTCCAAAACGCTGGCCGCAACAGAGAGGAAGGGAGGAAAATCAAGGCCTCGCTGCTGATTAAACCTAACCGTCTCTAATTGTTTGTTAAGCTGGGGATTTTCAGCTTCACCAATTCTCTGAGCTTCTCTCCCTGGGCTGGGTTCTGGCCTTGGCCGCTCCCGCAGAGGCCCGACAAAACTCCACTGCCTTTCCACCTTTACTCGTGGGCCTCCGTCTGGTTGTGCCACACTTCTGTGGAGACTCCGGCCTGGGGACGTGGCATCTTTTATGGGGGACAGGCCTTGGGGTCTGTAACATCGGCCTCCTCCTTCTCCCTGGCACGGTCCCATACACACAGTGGCCACTCCCACTACATACTGGGCAGGTACGGGTCCCCCGTTGCTGGAGCCAGGCTGAGGCCCGAGGGCTCTCAGGGCTGCCCAGTCAGTCGCGATTTCCATCAAGCTCTGTTTTTAGGAAGACTGGGCTCACGGGAACTAATTACGTTCCAATACCGACCCTGTGTCTTTAGGCCTATTATCTCCTCCCGTGTCCTAGCCTCGGTTTCCCCATCTGTACAATAATAGAATTTAGTTCGGTTTAGTTTTTAAACTGGGAGGACCCTTCTTTCCAGTGACATCTTACGTGGAATCTTACCGAAAGCAGGGAAGAGTGAGGCACTCTGGTTGGGTGGGCAGTGGGGCCAGACGCCTTCCCATTGCCTCCCTTTCAGCCCCCCGTGCGGCTCCCTGAATCCCACCGGGCAGAGTTAAAAACCACGGGAGTGGATAGTCTCACGAGCCTCCCTGCTCCACTGTCTCTGCCCGGTGATCTGGGCAGGGAAAGCCGTTGCCCAAGCTGAGCAGAGTTCCTGGCCCCAAGGGGTTGAGGGCTGCACTCCAGCCAAGACTCAAAGAAAAGAGCCCTGAACTCCTGTCGGTGAGGAGAGGACCATGAACCCCAGGCCACGGCGGTAGGGGACACATCTCCACGGATACCACACAGAGCTGGTGTTATGTCAAAGGGGCATAATCCACAAACTGGATCCTCACAAGAGAGAGGTTAATCTAGAAAGCAGAGTCTACAAAGGGGAAAACAGACAACGTGGGTAATCTGCAGAGTGGGTAATCTGCCCCAAATCAATCCACAAGCTGGATAACCCACAAGCAGGATAATCTACTGAGGAAAGTACGAAGTGGCGATAGACAAGTGGAATCTGCAATGGTCATCAGAGAAGGAAACCACCGATGGCCCTCTAGTCCCCAGGCGGCCCCCGCCCGCTCCCAAGGCCAGCGGTGGTCCGGCCCCGCTCCATTACTCACTCCGCCTCTGCCTCTTCCCCTTGATCCCCCGGCTGCCGGCAGCGAGATGCATCCAGCTCAGAAACAGGGCCACCACACACAGCCCAAGCCGCATAGTCACTCGCCAACTCCAGGCCCCTGGTAGGAGGGGTGGTCTCTGGGGAGGGGGGGCGGACAGTGCAGGGCTCTTGCTAACGCCTGCGGGGTTGGGTCAGCAGCAGGAGGCCCGGGCCTGGGCCGTATCCCAAATCCACCATAATCTCAGCTGGGGACAGAGAGGGCGTGGGGAGGCAACTTCTTCATCAGCCCATAGGGAGGTCCAGAGAGCGTTCCTCAAAGGCACCTTGGGGTGTCACGTGGGAGAACTCTTTGTCACTTCAGCAGGGACGCCTCCAAAAACCAACCTGGTAGGGGAGGAGAAAGAAAGGTTAATTCTGGGGAACCACGCGGTTCCCCCCCAGTTTATACCTCCTACCCTCCCCTGTGGCTCTCCTCCTTAGCCAGGAGACTGTGAGAACTCAGAATGGTTGAATGTTACAAGCTACCCACCTGGCACCCCTGTAGAAGGAATCTGCCCCTTCTCCCAGGAAGTTTGCAGAGTCCCCTAACCTGGGACTGGAGCCGGCTACCCAAGCAGCTGGAATATGGTAGACAGATCAAATCTGTGGATCACTGGGAACTAGCTGGCCCCACCCCTGCCCAATGTTGGCCGGGCTCTAACTGGAAGTCCTTCTTTAGGTCTATCCTACGGACGTCATGCTGCAGCAATTGCCTCTCTCTAGAAGAGGAGCTCTCTCTGTCCTTCTGTAAGGGACCCCTCAGCCCTCTCTTCCCAGTGCTGAGTCACCCCTGTGCCTTTCACCTGTGGGGCTAGAGCAGTGGCCCCCGACAAGCTGGCAGACTCTGCGTGGCCCTCTGGGCTTGGCGGGAGAAAAGGAAGTAAGGCTTCCCCCGGCCACAGAAACTCTGACACAGCAGGCCCTGCGGGCCTGGCCTTTGTGAGAGGATAAAAGAGGCAGCGATGCCCGCCCTGGCCAGAGACACAGAGAATGGGGATAATCCCCCAGCCCAGCGAGAGCCAGGTCTCTGGACCCGCTGGCCGGGTGATGGGGGCAGGGGGAGCTGGTCCCTCCCCAGTGAAATGTGTCTGGAGCCCGACCGGGGAGTCCGAGGCCGAAAACCCCGCTTCACGCTCAGGATCGCGCGCTCCCACACATTCTCCCAGCAGAGAGGTCTGCCCGAGCACTGCCCTGAACACTTTGGTGCGGACCCACCCACGCTCACCCAGGGATAGAAGGAAACAGCGAGCCTTCAGGAAGCTTTGGAGATGCCAGGGAAGCACTGCCCTCCCGTCTGCTGGTTGGATGCCTCTGAACGAGTCACTGAGCCTCCCTGAACCTCAGTTTCCTCATCTATAGAATGGGGACAAAGATGCCTATTTCACAGGCTTGCTCTGAGAGTTGGCTGAGTTTTTGGCTTACGAATGAGAAATCTGAAATGCTAGAGTGGCAGTGCCCCGCCCACCCCATCCCAGTCCCTTTCCCCTTCGCCTCTCAGGGAGGCCCCAGTGAGCCCACCTGCATGGGAGATAAATCATTATCCCACGAGGGAGTTCAGCACCTCCCTCCTCGGCCTCTCCCGCCCGGCTTTGAAGGCCAGTCACACTCAAGTGGTTAAGCTGCCCGGAGAAGTGTTTACACGAGGCTGACGGGTCCCACCTGGTGCTGCAGCCGGAGCCAGGGGAGACGCCCCCAGCCACCCCCAAATGCCAGCCCCTACATGCCCCTCCAGTACTCCCTGCGTGAACTGCCAGAGCCTCCCATGCTCCCCAGCCCCCACCACACACTTCCATCGCCTACAAATCACCGTCATCCGGCTGAGCTTATCGAACTGGGGTCTTCAGCCAGAGGCTGGCCCGTAGAACATTCGACGGTTAAGGGCGGAAGTCAGATCACCGTACTGGCCACGCTATGTGTTAGCGGTTACCGCAGGTGGGACTGGGCGGTCGCCTCAGTGTCCTTATCTGCAAGAGGGTGGTTGTTTTTCATGGCTTAAACGAGTTAATGCACGCCGCTGCTCAGAACGGCTCGCTCAGAGCTGTTGTATTTTCTGTGACCAAGAAGACACAATTTTGTGTCGACACGCCAATGGTCATCTAAAGAGCGAGACGGGCGTTTCATTTTGTTTTGGTATCATCTGGATCCCAACCACGATGCTGAGCACTGTTACGCAATCTCCATTTTTGGATCTTTATGGTCAGTTGCCTTGGCCCCAGTGCGATCACTCAGCATGGCAGGGTTAACTTTTAATGGAGGCATGTGTGGAACTGAGGTCCTGGGACCCCTGGCAGATACATGCTCGGGGTGCCGTGAGTCCTTACACCGGACAAACACTGCAGGAGAAGGCCGCGCAGATCAACTGGTGTTAAATCCTGGGTCTCACTCTGCGATCAGTATCGATGGGGTCCTACGAGCAGGAAAGGTCTCCTATGCATCTCCTGTGTCTGCCTGGCTCGGTGCCTGGCACATCGGGCTTGGTGCTCGGCAAAGGTCAGCTCCCTTCCTTGCCCTGCCTCTACTTTCCTTCTATTCCCTTCGATCCTCCCCGCCCCCACCCCCCACCCCCACTCTGGCTTAGCTTTCAGCCTGGCTCTTGCCATGCTCACCCTGGCCCTCTCCCACCTGAATCACTATGGAACCACGATCTCAGCTGGAAAATGGGCAGGACGATCCACATCGGAATTTCACTGGAGCAAATGACACTGGCCTCCCTCACCTATCACTGGATGGGAAAAAGTTCAAGCACTTTCAGTTGATTGATTGTCGATGGGCAGAAATAATGGTTTCATATGGTCAGACCTTCTGATGTTTTTAAAAAGAGAAGCTGAAAATTCAGAATCGTATGTGAAATGCAATTTTTAAAGCTGGACAGGTCTCAGACTGAAAACACGGTAGAACCCAGCCCCAGAAGATCACAGGTGGGTGCATCCAGCTAGCTCCAGCCAGCCCCTGCCCGTCCTACCCCCCGACCCTCAAGGGCAGTGGACACACACAGACTACCCTGGATGGGCAGAGCCAGCGATGGGAACTGCTGGCAGTAATCAAGGTCTCAGGCACCCCGGGGGGGGTGGGGGGGAAAGGAAGGGCATTTTGTCTCAGCCAGGGTCAGGGTGAAAGGCTCACATTCATCAGGCACCTGCACCACCTGCCATGCGCTAGGCCCTCATTCACTGAGCACAACTCTAGGAAGGAAGTAGAATTACTCCCACTTTTTTTCTGGTCCAGACAGGTTACGGGTCTCAGGGCTACCAACCTTAGGACTGGGTGTCTGGAGGGCGAGGCAAGGGACAGGGAGCTGACCCCGGAGGTGGGGAAGGAACTGGCGGCAGAGGCAGAGCTGGGGCGGGAGACCCAGGAGAGAGGCGGTGCCCTCCCTGTTAGGTGGTCTCGCCAGAGAAGGGCACAGGCTGCGGAGGGGAACACAGCCGGGGGTGGAGCTGAGGGCGGGGACTCGGTGCCCCCATAAGGTTGGAGTCACTTTCACCTTCTTGCCTGTAACACTATCAGGATAAATTGGTACTCCGTCCGGGGCCGGATACAGACCCAAAAATGTAAACCATCCCGATAATTTCTCATTAACCCTCCCCGGGACCGGCTACGGGTGGAGAGTTTCGCGGCTGGCGGGGCGGGGGCAGAAGCATTGCTGGGCGGGGGGCGGGACCAAGTACATGCCTGCCCGACCTGTCGGGATTAGCGTGTTGGCCAGAGCCAAGCCAGGTGCTGGGGCCGCCCCCCACCCCCCAACACCGAGGGCATTGGGGAAAGGCTCCTTCACGTCCCTCCATCTGCGCCCCACGCGCGCAAATTCTTCTTCCCTCCCCACTATCCGGGAGAGGCCCAGCAGGTGCAGGGGGAGGGGAGGTGGACCTCTGGCTGTCCCCCCAAATCCAAGAGGACTCTCCAAGTCTAAGAGGCCAGTTTCACAAGAAAAGCCCTGCCCCCAAGCGCCCGCACCCAGAATCCGTCGTTGCCCTCCTTTGAACCCCGGGCGAACACAGCCCCCACCTCTCCCCGACCAAGCAGCACCCCCGTCCCTCAGCGCCCGACCCGCGTGGGTCAGGGAGTCGCGCCACCTCGCAGGGCACCGGGGGAGGCCGTGCTAGCTGCCTGCCACGTCGGACCCGGACCCGGGCTGCGGGACTGGGGTGGGGGGAACCGGGGGCCGTGGGATTCAGGGGGATCCGAGGCGATGACACCAGGGGATCGAGAACTTCTGGCTTGGGGAGGAGGGGTGAATAGGGCGGATGGGTTTGGGGAATCCAGAACGATCAGCTTCTGTCAGTTTCAGAGTCAGAGTCAGATGGGATGAGATTCAGAGCGAAGACGGTCACCGGGGGCTGCGGGGTTGAGGGGAACCCCGGGCAGCAACCGGGAGGGGGCTGCGCGTTGGCTTGAGGGATGACGGAGGTGGCGGGACAAGCAGGAGCGGCTCCAGGAGGTGCCCTCTCCCGCCCTCCGACCCGACAGCAGTCAGAAGTCCCCTTCCCTTCGCTGTCGCCCCCCGCCCCCACCCCCCGCACTCAGCTCGGCGGAGCCCCGACGGCACGGCCCGCGGCGCCCCGGGTCCCGGGAAAGGGGGCGCCAGGGAGAAGGACGGGGCAGCTCCGGGGGCACTCACCTCCGCGCTGCCAGCCGCGGCGGGGGCAGGCCCGGGAGGGGCGAGGGCGCGGCCGGCTCACCCGCCCGCCCGCCGCAGGACTGTCCTGGGCGCCCGGCTCGCCCGCGCTCCGCCCGCGCGTTCCCAAGTTGCTCAATCTGCGGGCGGCTCACGCCCTCCGGGGCCAGCGCCCCACCCGGCGCATCGGTCCTTTGGGGCGGCTCGGTCCGGCCCTCGCTCTCCGCAAAGCCCCACTCTGGCGGTCCGCTCCCCGCTCTCCGCCCGGCGCTGGTGCTCTCCGTCGCGCCTCCGCTCGGCCGGAGCTCCCAGCCCGGAGAGGGGCCAGTCCTCCGCTCGCACGAGGGAGGGAATCCCCCCCCCCTTTGCAGTCCCACCCCCCGAGCCGGCCCCCCTTGCCGGGATCCGCAGCAAAAAACGGACTGGAGTGCCAGGCCCGGGAGTCCGTAGCCCCCTCCCGCAAGCGCTTGCCCGCAGCTGGGGCGCTGCGCGTGGAGCGCGGGGCTGACCGCGGCACATGTCCTCTGGGGCCTGGCGCAGACCCTCTGCCCTTGCCTCCTCCCCTCCCCACGCCCCGCACCCTGGGGATTCCAAGCAGCCGCAGCACCCGCCGCAGCTCCAGGCATCGTGGGGGTCAGAACTGGGTCTGAGAGCCTCTCGAAACCTCAGTTTCCCTATCAGGAATCTAGAAAGTGACAAGGAACAGGCTCGACAGGGCCCGTGGTCCTGGCCACGCCCTCCTCCTCTCAGGGTAGAGTCTTCAGAGCATCTTCCCAGTTCAGAGGAAATGTGAGGCTGTGAGATTCTGGTAAATCCGGGCGAGGACGCCTCCACACCGACATGCTGCCGAAGAGTGAGGGGGAATTCTGAAATAAAACCCAGAGTCAACCCCCTGCTCCATCACTTACCAGCTGTGTGGCCCTACCTAAGTGACTTAACCTCTCTGAGCCTCATCTGTTTTGAGGGTTCAGTGAAACGAAAGCTACAACAGCCTGGTAAGTGGCGGGGGAGCTGTGAATGCCTGTGGAGTGTCTTGAAGGGCTGCGGACACCCGCAGGGACCCACATGATGTTGAAGTCAAGCCTGATGAAGGGAGGGAGGGAGACTCACGTCTTGGGGCGGCAAACAGCTGTTCTCCAGCTTCATTTCAGACTGGTTAAAGGAAAATGGGCTAAAACTGTAGTTAGCAGGAGTTAAGTTAGAGCAGAAAAGCTATACTGATGGCGGGGGGGGGGGAGAGGTTGGGGACGCGGATAGGGGTGGTGAGTAATCAAGACAGGCTGTGGGATCTCCTCAGGACGGGAGGCGGGAGCCCTAACTATTGAGACAAGGGTGCAGGGTCTTTTACAGTGACAGGGGAATAGATGGAATGACCCCTGGAGTGTCCTGGTGGCCAGGGAACAGGGATGGTGAATGGCCAAAGAATGTGGAGCAGTTGGGTCCCAAATGCCCAGTGGCTGGGCTCATTCAGCCACAGCCTTGCCAAGTTTGCAAGAGGCAAACAGCCATTTCCAAGTTCCTCCTGCCCCCACCCCCGGCTCCCTCTCAAAGCCGCTCCCCTGTCCACTCTGCCCTGAGCTTCCCCTATGTCTCACCGGCCCTTGGCTCTGCTCCGTGCCTAATCAAACAGCCCCAAATGCCGAAAACGCAGTGTTTATTTTATTTTATTTTTTTACACACTTGCATAACTCCCTGACAAGCCACGCCAGGCGTTGGGCTTTTTGTTTGGTTTTATTTTGTTGCATTTAGGGGAAAAAAGAGAGAGAAGAGAAGGAATCACACAAACCATCCAGCCCTAGAAGATGTCTTAGGCCAGGCCGTGGGCTCGGGTTTCCTGCCTGAGGAAAAGTCTGCGGGAGTTGGGGGGCCTCACTACTAGGCTCAGGAATGAGTGAGAAAGGGAAGAAAGCCACCTGGGTCAGGGAAGATAATGAATTAGAACCATGTGACGAAAATAAAGAGCATTTCTTGTGCACCTAATATATGCCAAGCCCTGTGCCTTGCATATATATTCTGTTGCCTAATTTTGCAGCCATTTGCCTTTCCTTTTTTTTTTCTTTTTCTCTTATAAATGTGAGTTCTGAGCCTCAGAAACATCAAGTAATTTGCCCAGAGACATATGACCTGTAGGTGGCCAGCCCGGTTGCCATTACGCTACATGACTTGTGATTTTCCCCGAGGGAGCCAGGTTGTCCTGAATTTGCATATGTTGTCCATTCTTCCAAGAAATGCTTTTTTTTCTCTCTGACCCTTTCTCTTGTTGTCTTTCAAAATGCCCTCATGAAGTTTTACCCAGCCACCTTGCACGTCAGGCTCTGGACCTTGTGTAGACCTATACATCACTCATCACTGGCCTGTGATTGTCTCTCCCACTGCACTGTGAGCCTCTTATGGGCAAAACCTGTGTCTGATTCATCCTGAGGACCCCAGCACCATGGACATACCTAACTGATGTTTGGTGAACTGAACCTCCGGACAGCTAGGATTGTGCCTTTTGTAGATCCTGCCAGCTGATTCAGATGACATCTCAGGTCATTATCATTCCTTACCCAAACCAAGATCACCCTTCTCATTAGAAGACCAAAGGTCAGCGGATCCAGGCCTGGGCTGTAGCTCCTAGAGATCAGCAAAGTTCCTTATAGTTTACGTCATCCTTTACCAGGTGAGAACTGTTCTCCCAGCTGGGTTGTCACCTTACCAGTATATATACCTTCAGCTACAAGTAACAGAAGACCAGCTCAAAAAAGCTTAGACAGCAGGGTGGTTTATTATCTCATCTATCAAGAAGGGCAGAGGTAGGAATGATCCAGCAGCTCAGCAACCACATCGAGAATCAGATTCTTTCCTATATTCTCATTCTATCATCCTCAGCACCACAGCTACTGCCCTCCTGATCACAAGATGGCTGCAAGAGCTCCAGGCACCACATCTTTCCCCACTAAGTCCAGCAACAAGTCCAGCAGTCTGTTTTTAAAGAGTTAACTGGCATTTTAAAATGCTTAAAATGGTATATTCTGTGTTACATATATTGACCACAATTTTCTTTAATTAAGCTAACCGGATCACATGTCCACCAGTGAACCAATTGCAGACAAGAAGGATGATGCTATCAGCTTAGACCAATCAGGATTATGTGGGGAAGAGTGTTCATGGACAAAAGCAGAACTCTGTTGCACTGAAGAAGGGACAATGGGCTTCTGGGCAGGCAACCAACAGTGACCGTGGCCATCCGTGTTACACACGCACACAAAACTGACTTTGTTAATATCAATTTATCACAGACTCCCCCACAAACCTTAGTCTCCCCGACTCTGTTAATCTCTGCGATCTTGTTATTCTCTCTTTCATGGGGGCAATATAGGATAATGGTTAATCGCATTAGCGATTAGCTCGGTTAGCCCTGAGTTCAAAGCCCATTTCTACCACCAACTAGCTCAACGTCCTTGGCGCAAGTCACTTCGCCTCCCTGAGGCTCAGTCCCCTCATCTGTAAAATGGGTATAAGGACAGTATCTACACTACCCTTCTTGTGGGGCTAATATAAAGTGATGGATTTATTTTATTTTATTTTTAACATTTATTCATTTTTTTTTAATTTTTTTTTCAACGTTTATTTATTTTTGGGACAGAGAGAGACAGAGCATGAACGGGGGAGGAGCAGAGAGAGAGGGAGACACAGAATCGGAAACAGGCTCCAGACTCTGAGCCATCAGCCCAGAGCCCGACGCGGGGCTCGAACTCACGGACCGTGAGATCGTGACCTGGCTGAAGTCGGACGCTTAACCGACTGCGCCACCCAGGCGCCCCAACATTTATTCATTTTTGAGAGACAGAGTGTGAGCGGGGAGAGGGGCAGAGAGAGAGGGAGACACAGAACTCGAAGGAGGCTCCAGGCTCTGAGCAATCAGCACAGAGCCCGTCGTGGGGCTCGAACTCCCGAGTCCCGAGATCATGACCTGAGCTGAAGTCAGATGCTCAACCGACTGAGCCACCCAGGCGCCCCAAAAGTGATGGATTTAAAGAGCTTAGCACAGTGATAGGAATTATAGCAAGTACTTAGTACGCGCTGGCTCTTGTAATTAGCTATGAGTTTGTCCTCTAGTGCATTAAATATTAACTGAGTGTGACTGTATCCCAGGCACCAGGCTGGTGATGGAGGGTGGAGACACGAACGTCACACTGTCTGTCTTCCCGAGAGGCTCCGGGACTAGTGGGACAGACCGATTTATAAGACAAGGAAGACTGGGAAAAGTGACAGCACAAAATAAGGGGTGATCACCACTCCTGGAGGGAGTCAGAGAAGCTTCTCCAGAGAAGCTTGAAAGACTTGTTGGCATTTTCTAGGCACATGAGATGGAAAAGGCGTTCCGGGCAGAGGGCGCGGTGCGTGTGGGGGTCCAGAGGCCTGATGCACGGTGGCGCCCTCGGAGACCTAAGGAGTTCTGCTGTGCGGAGATTTAGGACGAGAGCGAGGTGGCGGGAGGGCGGTAGACGATAATTTTCCAAGGGGGGCTTGGGTACCAGGCTAAAGAGCAGGGACTTTACCTTGAGAGCAGTGGGCCACCCCCAGCATTGACGAGGTGGGTGAGAGGCAGGTTGGGGGAGACATGGCAGGGGGTGAGGAGCCCCCGCGAGAGAGGATAAGGGGGTCATCCCAAAGAGCACAGCTCTGTTTTTCCCCTTCCCCCCTCCACATCCCTTCCAGAGGGCCGGCTGTGCCCGGGACACCAGAAACACAGCCTCCCAGGTTCTCCATCTTGTCGTAACGGAGACGGGGTTCCCCTAACGCACACCTGGGACACGCAGCTCTCACCCTGCGGGGTCCGGAAAACCATTGGCTCTCCCCACGAGGAGTGAGGAGCCAGCCTGTGCCAGCGGCCTCCTCTCCCCCTGACCCTCCCTTCATGGCCCTCCCTCCACCATCCTTCGAATGCCCCCCAACCCTTTCGATTCCTGCTGCTCTCCCTCCCCACCCCTCCTCACCCACGTTACCTGCCACAGGCCCCGTGGTGCCTTCTTTGCTCCCACAGGACTTTGACAACGGTCTCAAGGTCCTCTTCTCCACAGCAGCTTCAAGCATCACCCTGGGGACCTTCTCCACGCCAGCGCCACTGTCACCTCCTGGACCTCCCAGACGGTGCTGATATTCTCGTCCACTTCACTGCAGGCTCCTGCTCACGTGGCCGTGCCCTCTTGGCCCCCAAACTGTTCCATCCCTGACATCACAGGCTCTAAGACCCACCTCCCAGAGCCCCCAGGCCCCCCACCATAACCTCCTTCTGCTCCAGACCCCTTGCTCCCTTCCTCCTAACTCAGGTTCTTGACATATTGACGACTCAGTGATGATTTCGGTGCTGGCCTTCCCCGGGCCAACCCTCTGCCTCTTCCTGCTGAGCTCCGCAGGGCAATCCCCCAGCTACCTGGGACGGGGGCCGCTGCAAACCCACAGGCTCAACTGGGCCCTCGGCCACCAGCGTTGACCCCTCAAGCCACCCGGGCCCCACCCTCGTCAAGACAGCTGAGACAGCCAGGGGACGCCTTCAATTTCCTTCTGCTAACACTAAACTCGTGATCCCTACCCAGAACCTCTTTCTCCCCAGATGCCCCCTTCTTGGTAAACAGCAGTGAACCTGATAAACAGGAAACTGGGAGTTGTTTTCATTCTCACCCCTCTCCCCTCCCACATCCACTCCATCTGCAAATCCTGTCGGGTCTACCTCCAGACCCGGCCCAAACCCACGGACTCCTCACCTACTGCTGCTGCTTACCTGGCCGATTGTGAGCGTCCCCTACTATCCCCCCTGCTTCCGCTCTATCCCCCCACCGGCACAGGCTTCGCACGGTAGCCGGAGAAAAACCTGAAAAATTATAAGGCAGATCCCATCACTCACTACCCTGTTTAAACCTCCCAGTGATTTTCCATTGTACTTGGAATCAAATCCAAACACCATCCCTTATAAGGCCGCATCCCTCTGGCTTCAGCTGTCTGCTCTCTCAGCCTCTGCCTCGCTGGGCTTCTTCGACCACTGCAAACCCTTCCTCGCCTCAGGGCCTTTGCACAGTCCTTCAGATGGACAGCTGCCTTGCTTCCTTCCACTCTCAGCTTCCCACCCCTGTGTCAGAAGGGCCACCCTGACCTCTCTGTCTCAGTAGCTCCCCCATCACCCCTCACCACGGCCTCCTTTCTGTTGGACGTTGTGTTTGCTCATCATTTCCCTGTTTGCTCCCCTTCCAGCCGCCACTTCCCGGTGCCTGTGTGCGAAAGAGCCCTTCTCTCTTTCACAGCCCTCTCATGCCCTGCAAGGTCCATTGCCAAGGTCACGGACAACCTCCAAATCGTCCTATTCTGCAACTCCTTTGTCTTCCTCCTTCTCTCGCTCTCTGCAACTCTTGACGCCCCCTCCTTCTTGGAATGCTTCCCTCCACCCTCCTGGTCCCAGTTCCTTGTCCTTCTGCCTACTCTCCTCCAAGCCCTAACTGTAGGCAGGCCCAAGGTTATTGCTGGCTCTCTGCCCTTCCCTTCAACCATGAACTAATCATACAGATAAAAAACACAATATCCAATAGTAAGGAAAGTAAATGTGATGGTTAATTTTACATGTCAACTTGGCCAGGCCATGGTACAAACATTATTCTAGGTGTTTTTACATGGGATTAACATTTAAGCCAGTGGAGTCTGAGGAAAGCAGATCACCCTTCATGGTGTGGGTGGGCCACATCCAATCAGTTGAAGGCCTTAATAGAACCAAGACTGACATCCACTGAGCAAGAAAGAATCCTGCCAACAGTCAGCCTTGGCACTCAAACTGCAACACCAACTCTTCCCCAGGTCGCCAGCCTCCTGGCTTACCCTGCAGATTTTGGACTTGCTAAGCCTCCACAATTGTGTGAGACAATTCCTTAAAATACACACGCACGCGTGCGCACACACACATTATCGGTTCTGTTCCTCTGGAGAACTCTAATACACTAAGTGATAACTTAAAGTTAGCCAAAACAATCCGAAACTCTTTTCCTTTTTTTTTTTTTAAGTTTATTTATTTGTGTGTGTGAGAGAGAGAAAGAGCATGCACGTGCCCGAGTAGGCAGAGAGAGGGGGGAGAGAGAGAATCCCAAGCAGGCTTTGCACTGTGGGCGTGCGGGGGCCAACGTGGGGCTCGAGTTCACGAACCCGTGAGATCATGACCTGAGCCGAAATCAAGAACAGGATGCTTAACTGTGCCATCCAGTGCCCCCCACCGCCCGGCCCCCAAACTCCTTTCCTTAATAAGATTATTCTCACAGATCCAAGTCTGTTGGGCCTGAGAGTCTGGATATCTAGGCATCAGTCCCAAGTCTGCCACAGGCTGGATGGATGATCTCATCTAAGCTCCAGTCGTGCTCATATCAATAAAAAAGCACCTTCAGTCACCTGACCGCTCGAGGTAAAACCTGAGAGATTCGGTTGGCAGCTTTCCTCCGATCCCCAGGTCTGGTCCACTAGCAAGTTGTCTCCCTTCCACCTCCAGAGGGTCCTGGCTCCAAACACTGGCTTCCATCGGCTCTGCTGTCATCCTGGTCCCCGCAACACCGGCACCTGCCTGCCGGAGCTGTCTGCCCCGTTCCCTCCTGCTTTACAGTCCATGGCAGCCAGAGCGAGTTTTAAAATCGCTCTGATTTCTAAAAAACATAAATCCTACCGTAGCGCTTGTATTAGTTTCCTGTGGCCGCCGTAACAAATCACCCCAAACTCAGTGGCTTAAGACACCCAAATGTATCATCTTACAGTTCTAGAAGTCAGAAGTCTGAGATGGGTTGCTGGGGCTGCGTGCCTTTTCCACCTTCCAGAGGCTGCCCACACCCTTAGCTCATGCCCCCTCCTTGGATCACTTTGACCTTTGCTTCTCTGACTCTGACCCTCCCCATGTCTTTTTAATAAGGATGCCGTGATTAGACGAGCCCACCTGGATGACCCAGGATAATGTCCCCATCTCAAGATCCTTAACATAGGCACAGGTTTTGGGGATTCAGATACAGACATCTTTGGGGGGTGTCTAGCTCAGCTCTTTAATCCTCCCAATGGGTCCCCACTACACTTAGAATTAAAAGCAAACATTTCCCCTGCTTTACAACACCCGCCCCCCCTCCCTGGGAGCCGGCCCGTATTCACCTACTCTGCCCATGGAGGCAATGTTGGTGTCCCCTGCATGCACCAAACGCAGTCCTGCCATAAAGCCTTTCTCTTGCTTTCCTTTCTGACTCCAAAGTTCTTCGGCTCCGTCTTGTCTTTTAGGCCTCAGCCCTCCTCAGAGAGGCTTTCTCTGATCCAAAGTGCCTCTCATGGGCCATTTGAAATTGTTTTCTTCGTTGGACTTAATCTGTGCCTGATGTTTTCTTGCTGATTATTTATTTGTTGGTTGTTCATCTCCCCCATTAGAACGCAGATGTCTTCAAAGCTAGGACCCTGTCGCTCCAGTATGCCGGCAGTGGAACTCAAGTAGTATTTGTTGGATACATCAGTGAGCCTTGGCTTCCTCATTTTTCTTTTCTTCTTCTTCTTCTTCTTCTTCTTCTTCTTCTTCTTAATGTTTATTTTTGAGAAAGACAGAGTGTGAACAGGGGAGGGGCAGAGAGAGAGGAAGACACAGAATCCCAAGCAGGCTCCAGGCTCTGAGCTGTCAGCACAGAGCCCGACGCGGGGCTTGAACCCACAAACTGTGAGATCATGACCTGAGCCGAAGTTGGATGCTCAATCGACTGAGCCACCAAGGTGCCCCTCCTCATCTTCCCAATAATCTTACTTTCTGTCTTATCAGCTTCTTTTGAGGAGTAAATGAGGTAATGATAGCTACCACTTTTTGTTGCCAATAATGAGTCAAGCAATGCACTAGGAACTTTACGTTTAACATAGAATGTTCATGTCTTACGGGCACCTGGGTGCCCCTTAGGGTGCCCCTAAGACAATGTTCATGTCTTAGGAGCCTGCTTTGGATGCTGTGTCTCCCTCTCGCTCTCTGCCCCTCCCCCACTCATGCCCTGTCTCTCAAAAATAAATAAACGTTAAAAAAAAAAAGAATGTTCACGTCTTAGTTCAAGGTCATCAGTGACAAGAGAAAGAAAGAAAGAAAGAAAGAAAGAAAGAAAGAAAGAAAGAAAGAAAAGAAGCCCTCTCAAGCCAGCTCAAGGAAAAGGGGGTTTATTGGAAGGCTGTAACCCATGATCTTCAAGCATCCAAAGAGAAGAAACAAAAACGAGAGATGGGCTGCTTCCTGAGGACCCAGAGGTGATAGCTGTCACCCTCCATCCCTCCCACTATGAGGCTGCCTGCTCCTTCATCACCACTTCTGTCTGCACTCACTGGGCCTTCTCTCTGAAGACCAGCTTCTTCTGCGTAGACATGGCCACCCATGGCTCATCACGGCCTCAACTCTCTACTACCTTACGGCATAGCTGCCCAGGATGAATTTCTGTCTCCCAGGGTCCCCAGCCTCTTCCAGAAAAAGAGCATCCAATTGCCCTGAATAGAGTCCATGGTACAATCACCTGTAGGCGGGATGTGGAGGTCATGAGGCACATGTGGCTGCCTGGGCACGTGCCTTCAGGAGGGGTTGTGGATGGGGGCCGATTCCAAAGAAAGGAGCGTGACCAGGTAGTGACCCCCCAAACACATCTGCTATAATGCAGAGCACTTGGCACAGCCTGGCACATAGTGTGTCCTCATCAAACATTCTCCCCTTCCCACCTCCCTTCCGTTTTACTGGCCCATAGTTCTCTGGCTTCCCAATACCTCTGTCTCCAGCGTGGCTCTCTTATCTTTACACCTGTCAATACTACAGGCTGCCCTCCATGTCTTCAAATTCAGCTCAGAAAAAGCCAGATTCTTCTTCCCCCCCAAATTGGCTCGTGTCCCTAGTTCTCCTGGCTCTGCCCCAGCCCAGCTCCAAACCCTGCATCTCCCTTCACCCATCCGAGAGCCTCGGACAGAGTGTCTGCTTTCCTGTCCCCACCCAGCCTGCATGGTTGTCTCCTCCTGACCCCTGCCCGGTCCCCATCCCCAGAGAATGAGTGTGCACATGCACGTGGGGCAGAGTGGTGAAGCCCCACGCTTTGGAGCCAGACAAACCCAGGTCCAAATGCCAGCGCTGCTCATTTTGTCTCTTGAACTTGACAAGTTCGGTCTCCTTATGAGTGAAATAATAATAATATGACACAGGGGCGCCTGGGTGGCTCGGTCGGTTGGGCGTCTGACTTCGGCTCAGGTCACAATCTCACTGTTCGTGAGTTCGAGCCCCACGTCAGGTTCTGTGCTGACAGCTCGGAGCCTGGAGCCTGCTTCGGGTTCTGTGTCTCCCTCTCTCTCTGTTCCCCCCTGCTTGCGCTCTGTCTCTCAAAAATAAATGAAGATTAAAAAAAACATTTAAAATAATATAATAATAATGATAATATAATAATTATTATTATAGTTCCTGCCTTACAGGGTCCTTGTGAGAACTGATGTCGTTCATGTGAAGCAGGCCTATGTATATTTTCTCAGCGACTGATTAGTTTCCCAGCAGCGTGCCAGGAAAACAAAGATAAGTGAGAAATAGTCCCTTTAAGAAACCTGAAGTTTCCTGACAGGTCTGCGTCACTCACTTGCAATAGCTTTTGGACTTCCTGCCTGGCAAGGCCCTCCTGGCAATACATGAACCATTAATTATAGTATATAGCTTTAATTATATATAACTAGCTCCCAGTTATGAGAGCAATTATAATGATTTAGAAAACATACAGGAGGATTAGAATGACCCTTAATCCCCCCTTTGCGGTAGAATCCACTCCTTCCAGGTACGCTGTTTTGCAACCATTCTATCGCTCGTCGTGTGCAGCGTGTATCAATGATCATTTTACAAGCATTGGGCTATGTCACGAAAGGGCTTTGAAGGGCCCCTGTAAGCAGCTTCTGTAGGTGAAGTGGCGAATGTAACAACACATATTTGCCCCCTTTGGTTGTCGGGACGCGTGGGCGGGCTTCTCCCCCACCACCAGTAATGCCCAACGGGTAGCAGGCCTTCACAGTCTCTGCCACTTGAGGCCTGGCGTTTTATGCCTGCGGTTCGTTTCGTGCTCAGGCCAATGCTGTGAGCGGATATCATTATCCTCATCTTACAGGATGAGGAAATAGGCCTTGACCATTCGGGCAGCTCCCCTGCGGTGCCGCGGCCACGAATGACACACTCCGGGTTTGGATCCCCCCCCCGTGTGAACCACCGCCAGGCTCAGTCGTGTCAGTCAGTGTCACAGGCACGACTCCTTTTTGCATGGCTGGTGTGAGTCCTCTCCAGGCCCTTCGTCCATATTGCCAATGTGCTTACCAGAACCCAGACGGTGCCGGGCACGCGGTAGAGGCCTAAGAAGTACTGAATTGACACGTGAAAAGGGGGACAGTGTTTGTCTTTCTCATTATGGCTTCACTACACTGGGTATTCTCTTTAAAGGAAAAAAGGGGCGCCTGGGTGGCTCAGTCAGCGAAGCATCCGACTTCGGCTCAGGTCATAACGTCATGGTTCGTGAGATCGAGCCCCACGTTGGGCTCTGTGCTGGCAGCTCAGAGCCTGGAGCCTGCTTTCGATTCTGTGTCTCCCTCTCTCTCTCTGCCCCTCCCCCGCTCACTCGCTGTCTCTTTCTCTCTCAAAAATAAACATTAAAAAAAAATTTTTTTTAACAAAATAAAGAAAAAATGCTTTGCTAATTTGACAGGCAGAAATGTTATCATTGCTTTCACTTGCCTTTCTTCGATGCTTGAGAAGACATTTTACAAATGTCTATGATTTCTCTCCTCTGAATTTTGTATCCGTATCGTTCGCCCGTTAATCTACCGGGGACTTTGTGGGGCTGTTTTCCCCCTTAAGTTGTATAAGATTGTCATATGGTCAGAATATTAGTTATCTGCTTATCATGTTCATTGCAACTGTATTCGTCAGCCTCTCATGGGCCCTTCGCCTCAGATTACATTATTTTGTCTCCCAGGGCTCCTGAGCATGCATCCATTCGCTTGGTTAGACCATCAGTTTCAAAAAGCAGGCAGCACGTGCACCTCAGACCTTTCCCGTATCTCTCAAATCCTTGTCAGGAGCCTGAGCACAAAGCAGATTTCTAATAAATCGTTCTTCTGGGTCACATGACGTTTCGTGTGCTTTGTGGACACTCTCCCTCCTTTTGATCAAAGGCTCCCCCACAGGGAAGGGATTACCATTTCCATTTTGCTGACGGGGCACAGAGAGGCTGAGCGACCCACCTGTGGGCAGCACTGATTGTCGGCGGCCAAGCCTGGATCCGAATTCATACCGCCTGACCCTCTGTCCGTGCTCCCTCTGTCACTTGGAGATGCTGGGGAAAGCCCAAATCAACAACGCGCAGCTGGCGTAGGCCCCCAACCCCTTCTTCTTGCAAGCTGGACTCACGGGCTCAGGCTGAGCTGTGGTTTTGCCCACTGTCCGTGACCGTGTGTGTGTGTGTGTGTGTGTGTGTGTTGCATGAGATGAGTGGAGGGAATGAAATAAAGAAGAGAACAGGGCTGAGAAGAGATTGTGGAAGGCCCCGAATGCCAAACCAGAGTCAGACTTTATGGAGTGAAGGATGCTCAGATTGACCACTCACATCCTCGCTCCTCCCAGAAAACAAGACCCAGCCCCGCCCAGACCACAGGGCCCACAGTAGGGAAGCCCGAGACCTTGGGGGCACGTGAAGTGGCACGGCTAGAAGGAACTTAGGAAGCACGCGGCATGGCCATCGGCGTCCCTCCACCTCACAGAGAGGGAGCCAGGCCCAGCAAGGGGAGGTGCCTTGCCCAAGGTCACACCGCAATTTAGAGACTGGAAGCCAGGTGTCCCCACTCCTCGCTGAAGCCCCCATCTCCTAATCCCCCAGCCGCTCCAAGCAAAACCAGGGACGCAGACATTTCATTTACTCAGTTCTTATGTGTGAAGCGTCTGCTGTATACCAACTTCTCAGCTAAGACCAAACAAAACTAGAAATAAAATGGCAACACGACAGTCTTCATCTCTGCCCGTGAGGGCAGCCCAGAGGAGGAGAGGGACAAGGAAGGTAGCTATTACAATTCAGAGGGGTGGTGCTTCCTTTGGGATGAATTGGAGGTAGTGGGACCACTGAGCAGAGGTGGACAAGCCATAAAGATTCCTGAAGACAGTGACTCTCAAGCTGGCACCAGAGAGAGAGCACACGCTGGTTAGACCAAGAGTGGGGAGGAGAGGTCTCTCTCTCTCTATTTTTAGTGTTTTATTTACTTTCGAGAGAGAGAGAGCATAAGAGGAGGAGGGGCAGAGAAAGAGGGAGACAGAGAATCCGAAGCGGGCTCTGCACGGACAGCAGCGAGCCCGAGCGGGGCTCGAACCCACGAACCGGGAGATCATGAGCTGAGCCGAAGCCAGACGCCTACACGACTGGGCTACCTACCCAGGTGCCCCAGGAAAGGTCTATGAGGGCAAGAGCACATGGGAAGTCCTGGAGGCTGAAGGTAGATTATCATCAGAGACCCAGGAAGTAGGAGATGGTCGAGTGCACACTGTGAAGTTGGAGTGACAAGAGATGATGCTACGTGAGCAGGGCTGGTGGGGGCTGCCTGAGTCTGGGTGCACAAAGGCTGTGCCTGCCCCTCCTCCGGCCAGCCTGCCCCAGACAGGAGTGACCCAGAGTGGCCACGGAGCCTGTTAGGTTCAGGCGCCGCGGCCCCCGGACTCTGGGGAGGCCCCTCACCCATCCTTTAGAACTAACCCTCCGTTCCGTTCGGTCTAGCCTCCAATGCAGTTGAGGGCCTGGGCGAGCTCGGGTTTGGGGAAAAAGCGTATCGGTGGAGGGGCAGGGTGCATGGGGCAGGTGCAGGGGCAGGAGCTCCTCCCAGGAGCATGAATCTGTCTGAGGACCTGCATACGTGTGGCCGCCTGCTATGTGCAACATGAACCTGCGTCCCTGGGGATGGGAGCCCGTGTCCGTGTGTGCATCCATGCACGTTTGCACACACGAACACATGTGTGTGTTTGTATGTGTGGGAATCAACGGTCATAGACACGTGCTTGCACCCGTGTGTGTGCTTGTGTGACCGTGTGTACTTGCGTGTGTATGTGTTCTCACTTAACTCTAGATCTGATGCGCCCCTCTTTTTCTGGGAGTGGGGAGGAGGGTGAGCATTTGCCAACCCCGGCCCAAGCATTACTCTGCACCCCCGGTGTCCACCCCCGGCTGTCTGCTCTCTGATACACTCCTACCCGGTGGCACCAGGCCAAAAGCTGACTTCTTCTGCCTTCTTCGTGCAGCCTTCCCAGGACCCTGTTTTGTCTGTGAAGAGTTGAACGCCCGGGGCCAGGTGGGCCAGGGTCCCCGAGGCAGAGGAGCAACTCACGGCCACATGCACACGCGTGCCTACCCAACACGCCCACATGTGCAGACATGTGTACACGCGCGTGCACACCATGTATGAGGACAAAGATGCACACACATTCACACTCTTTGGGCGCTGGTTCAAGAGACGGAAAGAACCGACCAGGTTGCGGTGTGCCCCAAGCGGCCCGGGTGCCCTGTCCTTGTCCTGCGTCCTACATCCCACGTCCAGTCCATAGTCAGTGGGTGCCCAGGTCACATGAAGCTGGGGTTGGTGCATGCCCAGGTTTCTGGAAGCCCTCACGGGCATGCTGAGACACAAGAACGTGTAAGGACTTCTGTGCGTGTCTATGAGACTGTGGGGGACAATGTACCCCTTCACAGGACACTCTCATGCCAGGGCACCTACCCACACAGAAGAGCTGTGGTCCTCTGGGCCTGTTTAACAGTGAAGGGGACAGAGCAAGGGCTTTATAGCCAGACAGGCCCAGCTCTGCTGTTTTTTTTTTTTTTTAAAGTTTATTTATTCATTTTGAGAGAGAGGGCATGAGCAGGGGAGGGCAGAGAGAGAGAATACCAAGCAGGCTCTGCACTGTCAGCGTGGAGCCCCACGCAGGGCTCAAACCACAAGATCACGACCTGAGCCAAAACCAAGAGTCGGACGCTCAACCGACTAAGCCACCCAGGTGCCCCCCCCCGCCCCCCGAGCTCTGCTATTCACTTGGCTGTGTGACCTTGAGAGAGTCACCTAACCTCTCTGAGCTTCAGGTGAAGATAATAACGGCACCTACCTCACAGAGTTATGAGAGCATGACGGGTACAAATTCCTTTGTTCAACACGTATTTACATGCCAGTCACTGTGCTTTAGGCACTGCGCTTACAACACTGACCAAAACGGAGAAAAATCTCAGCCGTCCTGGAGCTACATTCTGGTAAGTGCATACTAACATGCTCATTGTCCTGAAGCAATGCCTGGCGCACAGTAGGTACTCAGTAAACGTTTACTTGTTACCCTTTCCTCCCATCTGGTATCATTTCCCCGGCAAGGAGCCCCTCTCACTCCCCCTCCTCCCTCAGCAGTTCTTGACTCCAGCCCAGATTCCTGCAGAAGCCTTCTTCAAGGGCAGGAATGGGGTGGGTAGAGCTGTGAACCCTTCAGGAGTGCAACAGTGAAAAGCACAGCAGTAGCCAGTGCTGCCCTTGGCCTTGGGGCAGGGAGGGGAAGAAGGGCTTCTGTCCTGACTGCCCTCCTTGCGCCTGCAAGGAGAGGTCCCCATCGGGGGTCACTAGGCAGCTCCAAACATCACCAGCACCACCTGCCACCCAGCAAGCACCCCTCCTTTCCCAATGGCGTATGGCTCCTTAGGATTCCGGGGACCGACAGGAGAACCGTAAGAGCCAGAAGAGTCTCCTTGAGGGACACGCTGCCCCTGCTCATCCAGGCAGGATGCTCTCCGACCGAGGTGGACGCCCACATGGGGGTGCTTGCCAAAGGATGGGATTCCCGAGGGTACAGCCTGCCCTGGACTGGAGACAGGTCTCGCTTCAGGATTGAGTCAACAAGCTTTTACTGAGCACCTACTCAGGGCCAGGTGCTTTGGTGACCCAGAGGGTCCTCGCTTGCAGGGAAGTAAACCAAAGCTCGGAGGGGTGAAATGCTTTGCCCCAGATCACAGAGCAAGTCGATGGCAGAGAGGATCTGAACTTGAGTCTGTTCTGACTCTCAGCACAGAAGGAGGAGGCCCTGGTTTGCCTCAGAGCCCAGAGTGTGAGCAGGGAGGGGAGGGGCACCAGTGCACTGGCGGGGGCTGGGGGGGGTAGTCTCTGGCAGCGGGGCTCACACGTGTGCCGAGTTCTGCTGGGGAAGGGGCTGCTCTGGGCTTACCGAGATCTAACGAAGAAAATCCTCCCACCTGCTTTGGCGATCTGGGCTGGGGGAGCAGGGGCTGTGACTCACAGACAGGAGGGTGAGCTTGGGGGGAGCGGAGGGAGGAAGGGTGGGCCCTGGGGGCCTCAGCTCCTTGCTCTCCGGTTCTCAGAGCTCCTCAGTCCCACAGCAGCCCAGCACTGTGCCCGCCCTCTTAGGGGTTCAGAGAGTCTGCCTGGAGTGCCCCAGGCAGGAGCTATCTGATTTGGTCTGACCGAGCCATGATGGAAGCCACCTGTGGTTGGCGGGAATGCGGAGGGGGGTGGAAACTCTTGTTTCCAAGTTCATGGCTCAGATCTGGGAACTAGTGTTGGTGGACAGGAGGTGCCAACCCATGGACTATTTGGGCAGGGGAATCATCACCTTGACCCTTCACCCTCCTGATTCGCCCCTCCTCCCACAGAGATTCCCTTTCACCTGGAGCTTCTGGAGAGTTCTCCTGGGGTGTGTGTGACTGGGGTGAGGCCTGCCACTCCGGGTGTTTATCATCTCCCACCCTACCCACCCCGGGCCCCCAGAGTCAGGGGGGCTGGTCCCCCTGTCGTAATGTCCCCAGCCTGCCCAAGAAGCAGGAGAGCGGTTGACTCCCTCCCTCAGCCCAGTAACCGCCCCCCTCATCTAATCCCCAGCCCCTCCCACCCCCCCAAACCTCCCAACTGGGTAGGAATGTGTGAATGGGCTGAGAGGAGAGTGTGTGTGTGCACTATGGTGTGGGTGAGTGTGTAGGTAAGTGCGGGTGTGTTAAGGAGCGTGGATGTGGGAGGTTTCACTTCTGAGTACAGGTCCACTCGTTCACGTGCGTGTGTATGCGTTGGGGAGAGTCTGGGCTGCCGAGCACGTGCGTATGCACAGCTGTGCTCCTCTGGGGTTCTGGAATCACGGAACCCCAGTGTTCCCAGGGACCCTAGAAACCTTTCAGTCCCACCCTGTGCCCTTGCATTTAGTGGAGGAGCCAATATGCATGTGGGGTGCATGTACGCAGAAGATAGAACGAGGAACAGTTACAATAACCAGGGTTCTCTTCTAGGAGCAGCAGCTGGCCTGCTAGGCACCAGGCCAGGTGCTTGCACACAAGATTTTAAACAGCACAATAGTCCCATGAGGTAAAGAAGGTGATGACCACATTAAAAAAAAAACTTCTTTCTTATTTATTTTGAGAGAGAGAGAGAGCGAGCGAGCAGGGGAGGGGCAGGGAGACAGGGAGAGAATCCCAAGCAGGCTCCACACTGTCAGCACAGAGCCCGATTCAGGGCTCAATCTCATGAACCATGAGATCATGACCTGAGCCCAAACCAAGAGTCAGACACTTAACCAACTGAGCCACCCAGGTACCCGGGTGACGACCCCCCTTTAAAAAAAATTTTTTTTAAGTTTATTCATTATTGAGAGACAGAGGGAGACAGAGCATGAGTGGGGGAGGGACAGAGAGAGAGGGAGACACAGAATCCGAGGCAGTCTCCAGGCTCCTAGCTGTCAGCACAGAGCCCGACGCGGGGCTCGAACTCAAGAGCTGTGAGATCGCGACCTGAGCCGAAGTCGGATGCTTAACTGTCTGAGCCACCCAGGCACCCAGGTGACAACCCCCATTTTATAAACCGGGGAACTGAGAGGCTCAGAGGGCTAGAGCAAGGTCACAGGACTCAGAGGGTCAGCGTCCAGGCTGGAGCCTAAGGCTTGATCCCGGCCACCCTCTGGCGTGCGAGGCTCACCTGGGACTCGTGAGTATTCAGATGGTGGAGGACCTGGGGGGGCGGTGCGTGCGAGGCCCCAAGAGGGGACAAGTGCCCAAGATGTGTAGGCGTGAGGCTGTGCACGCTGGGCGGTGTGTGTCGACTTGTGCACATCTGCGGAAGCTGGGGCTCAAGGGTGGTGTGCGTACCCACGTGAGGTGGGGTGGAAGTGAAGGAGACCTGAGAGTGGACAGAGCGAGGGAGCGGACCCTGAAGGTCTAGGGTGGGGGGGAGGGGGAGGCGGCTGGGGAGGGGGGTGCTAATGCATGTGCTTTTGAGTGAGGGTGTGTGAAGCGTGAGTTTTCCTTTCTTCTCTCTCTTCTCTGACTTCAACCAGGAACAGATGTCTGAGAGGCTAACGAATTGGAAACATCTGAAACAACTGTCCGAGCCGAAGTATAATAAATAGACCTTTCATCGCATTCCCTGCAAGGGGGTTGCTGGGGACGGGCTCCAGGGAGGATCCAGAGGGGCTGGGAATTGCCAGTGGCCTGAGGATGTGTGGGTGGAAGGACAGACAGACTGGCCTCCCCTCTCCCGGGAAGGAATGGCTGCCCCAGAAGGACAGGAAGGCCGACCTGCCCCCAGCTGCCCTCTTAGCAACCACAGGGCTTGGTACTTCTATCTGGGTAGTGGGCTTGGCGTTAGTTCTGGGGTCTGAAACATGGCACCCCAAGGGAGAAGCATTTTGAACTTGGAGACAGGGTAGCAGTTGACCAGACATGGTGCTGAAGGCTATAAGCCAGGACTGAGCAACCCAGCAGACAGATCGATGTCCTCACCACCCACCCCCTCCACACCCCCCCCAACCCCCCGGCCCTGAGCTCCTTGGGCCTGGCTTCTGCACCCTCCGCAATGCACACCAATGCCTCCTCTTGGACTTCAGCTTTCCAAAGGAAGATGCATCCCTGGATATATTAGTTTGAAGGGTCTGGTAAGAAAAGCACAGAGGCTGGGGCTGGTGAGGGAAGGCAGGGGGCCTGGAGGCCAGCATCAAACAGGGGGTATCCTGGCAGGCCTCACCCCAGGCTCACATCTGCCACAGCAGATACACGCTCCTGAGAACTGCCCAGAGGCCTCAACCTGACAGGGGCCAGATGCGGCACCCAACAACTCCAGGGAAGGAGACATGGGCAGAGGCGGGCCCAGTAAGCGGGAGAGTCCGGTCCAGGCCATCGAGAGGCTGGGTGTGGGAAGAGGTCAGACCACAGGCTTAAGGATGGACAAAGGTCCCCTAGAAATTGGGGCTCTGGGGATTTGGGCCAGGTTCTGGGCTAGACTGTGGAATTTATAGCCATGACCTGTTGGGTCTCTGGGCCTCTGCACATGCTGTTCCTTCTGCCTGGAACACCCTTCTTCCCACTCTTCAGCCGGCTGCTCCTACCCACGCTTCGGGTCTCACCTTGAAAGTCCCTGCCCCAGGAGGCCCTTCCCCCAATCCAATACCCAGGTTAGGATCCCCTGCTTTGCGTTCCCTAAAGTCCTGCCTTCACCCACTACAACACTCCTTGCACATTATTGTGACTACTTGATCAAGGATGGCACCCCATTCTGTTCTCTAGCCTCCAAAACTTTGAGCTCATTGAGAGCAGGCACTATGTTCACCTTACTCATTGCTGTATCCCCGGCACCTGTCAGTGTTTGGCATACAGCTGTAAATTTTTTTAATGTTTCTTCAGTTTTTAGAGAGAGAGACAGAGACAGAGACAGAGTATGAATGGGGGAGGGCCAGAGAGAGAGGGGACACAGAACTCAAAGCAGGCTCCAGGCTCCACGCTGTCAGCACAGAGCCCAACCCGGGGGCTTGAACTCACCAACCGTGGGATCATGACCTGAGCTGAAGTCAGATGCTTAACCGACTGAGCCACCCAGGCGATCCCAGTTATAAGTTTTTTTTTTAAGTTTATTTATTTATTTTTAGAGAGGAGGGATGGGGGATGGGCGAAGGGGGAAGGGGAGAGAGAGAGGGAGAGAGAGAATCCCAAGCAGGTTCTGTGCTGTCAGTGCAGAGCCCAACGTGTGGCTCAATTTCAAGAACCCTGAGATCATGAACTGAGCAGATATCAAGAGTTGGATGGGACGCCTAACCTAACCAACTGAGCCACCCAGGCTCCCCCGAGGTTGTAAATTTCTTTAAGCTAACATTTACCCGGCACTTACTTTGTGCCAGTTGGTGTGCTGTGAGTTTACAAGCCACAACTCATTCAATCTTAACAATCCTTGAGGAGGATACTATTACCACCTATCTTTTAGAGAAGATAGTCAGTGGCTGCAGGTGGGGCAGCTGGTAAGAGAGGCTGAGTAAATAAATGAATGAGCCCCAGAAGCCACGCCCTGGGTTAGAGGAAGGCTCTAACCCAGGAATGAATGAGTGGAATAAATTAGTGGAGCCAGGGTCACCTGGAGCTCGGGCCTTAGGCCCAATGGAGGCGAGTTTTGTTCTAGCTCATTCTCGAAGTGTTCATTCTGATCTCTTTAGCCCCAGACGGGGCGGGGAGGGTGTCTCCTCCTTCAAATGACCCTCATCCCCTTCCTCTCCCCCACCTCAGAGCCCAGGATCCTGTCCCTCCCTGCTAAGTCCCTGCCCAGACGAGGGGGTCCAAATCAGCTATCCTGCCCAGGTTTCCTGACCTTCCCCGCCTTGTCCCCGCCCCCACATTTTCCCTGTCGGCCAAGGGCATCCGGCATCATAGGGACAGGGGCCTGAGCTTCTTACTTCTCCTCCTTTGTTTAAGCAAACAAGCCAAACGTTCTCAGCTTGGACCGGACAAGGTGTCCTCCCTAATCCAAACCAATGCTTCCCTTTGGCAAGGGCTCCCTGTGAATCCTCCTCCCCACCCTCCCCTCCCCAGAGCCCCATCTCTTTCAAAGCCAGCCTCGGGCTCTAGCACCTGAGGCTTTGAGTCACTGGAGGTGGATCCCAAAGGACCAGAACAGTAAGATCCATCTGACCAAAATCGGATGTGGTGAGAGCTCCTTGACCTTGGAGCCAGGACCAAGAGCCGGTCTCCCCCCGGGGTGATATTGCAGCAGCTGGGGAGGGCTGGGGAGAGCCTGCCAGGCATAGGCATTTTCAAGGTCCATACACTTTCAAGGTCCCTTCTAGCGCTGGAGCCAAGGGTTCCTTGCATATAACCCTGCCCTAAGAATGAGGACACGCCTGAGTGTGTCTGCGACAGGCGTTAGCGTGTGCGTCATTGAGTGTGCCTGTTTGTGCATGCCTGAGCACGTGCCCCCAGAAGCGTGTTCGAGTGTGTAAATGACCCTTAAGTGTCTACCTAGGGTGGCTGTCTGTGTGCGTTCACGTGTTAGTACCTGGCATTGCGTGCGTGTGACTGGAAGTACAGGCAGCTGTGAGTGCCTGTGTGTGCGCGCACGCGCGCGTGTACGGGTACACGTGACTAACCAGGAGTGAGGGTCTCACGTGTGTCTCCATGTGCCCGTGCGGCCGGGACAGGGCGTGTTCGTGTGGATTGGGAAGGGATGAGGGGCTCCAGCAGCTTGACTTTCACACCCTGCCCTGTCGGGGTGGCCTCTGCACTGCCGGGAACCTGGCTCGGACTCAGAGGATTTCAGACCGTTGGAGAAGGCGGCATCCTGGCCCCTTGTAGTCACCCAGACAAACCGCTGGGTGGGGAAGAAACCGGAGCCTTTGGAGGCTCCCGTGGGCCTAACTCAGTTATACGCTCATTACACAGCTTCTCCACTGTGAACCCAACGTGCCCCCATCCTAGCAGCTCTGCAGCCACTGCCCCCCACCCCCCACCCCCATGTCTCCTTCAGGGTATGGGGAGAGGCTGAGGGAGAAAGCGTTGGTTCTGGAAGGGTGTGAGGGGCCCCAGCCCTGCCTTCAGGGAGCCCTAATCAGAGAGATGGTATAAAGATGCCTTTGGCTGGATGTTTCTTCCATGTCCCTAAAGGATACAGATGAAGGCAGTGTGGCCTGGTCTCAGCGCCACCCCCCCGCCCCCAGCTCCATGCTTTAAAGGACTCCCCTCAAAAAGCCTGTTTGTTCCCTGCCTCTCTGGACAGCTCGCGAGGGCTGGGGGCACAGCTCCGAGTCACTCTGGGAAGTGGGAGAGGCCTGACGGCTCTCCCCTCACACGAGATGCACAGTTACTCACACCCCCAAACCTTCACAATTAGACGTGCGGTTTGCAAAACCCAACGCCGGCCTAATGAGAAGCACATTGTCTCCCAGAAGAAGCTGGGAGGAGAGGAGAGGGCAGCTCAGCGCCCTGCCGCCCTGGGGAGGGCCTCCGAGCCCGAGGGAAGGAGGCCAGCCAGGCCCTCTGCCCATCTCCTCCAGCCCCCCACCTCTCCCCTCCTTCTCTTGCAACAGGGTCCCCAGGCCTTCGCCTTCCCTCCTGGGGGGTCATTTGGGAGCCAGATGTGGAGCTCCAGCCTCTGTGAGGGAGGGGGGAGCAGAAGGAGAGAGAGGGAGAATGGCCTTTGGAGTCAAACAGATGTATACACTGGAATTCGGGCTCCACCACTTGCACATGAGCTGTGTGATCCCGGGCATGTTTCCGGACCTTTCTGAGCCTTCGTGCCAACACCTCCATGCCCAGGGGTTGCCCGGGGATTAAAGTAGATCATTAACTCAACAACTGTGAAGCAGTGCCTGACACGGTAGGTGCTGGGCACTTGGAGACTCCGGGGGGTGAGGGGGTGGGGGGGGTGGGGAATGCAGGGAAGGGGGTCTTTTTTTTTAGCTAATGTGGGTGGAGGCCAGTCTCGGGTGTTCAGATGCGAGGCCTATGGGAAATCCTGCTCTGCCCCTCAGACTCCCCCAGGGTGGTGCGCAGGTCCCAGCACCTGTACCATAGGGTGTGCAGGACAGAGCGCAGGGCTGGGGCCAGGTGCCAGGCTCGGTCCCTGCTCCACGATTACCAGGTGTGACCGGGGACAAGCCAGTCCCCTCTGGAGGCCGGGATTTCCTCCGCTGTAAAGCAGAGAGGATCACAGTACTACCTACACCAGAGTGGCGACGGGAGAACTAAATTACCGTAAAGGGCTCCTTGATGGTGCCTGGCGCTGGGTCAGCCTGCAGAGAAAGTTCTCTCTCTCTCTCTCTTAATCTATTTAAAATTCTCTGCGATTTACTGATCCAATCACTCGATAGACAGGATCTTATTTAACCCTTGAAACACCATACAAACAACCCGAATGTCCATCAACTGGTGAATGGACAGACAACACGTGGCCCGCCTGGAAACAATAGGACTCAGCAATAAAAAGCCATTACGTGCTGCTACGTCTCCAACATGGGTGAGCCTCAAAACGTGATGCCAAGTGAGAGAAGTCAGACGCCAAATCCCACATATTGTGTGACTCCGTTGATAGGAAATGTCCAGAAAAGGCAAACCCATAGAGACAGAACCCGGGGTGTAGGGTGGGAACAGGGAGTGGCCTCAAACGGGCACAGGGGACATTTGGGGGGTGATGGGAATGCTCTAAAATTGGACAGGGGTGATGAGCACAGCTCTGTATGTTCACTAAAGATCACTGGATTATACACTCCAGGTGAGTGGGTTTTATGAGTGAGGGTTATACCTCAAGAAAGCTATTTAAAAAAACATACAAGACGAACACTATTAGTCTTTTTGTGCTTAAGAAAATTCATAGGAAATTTCTGGAATTCAATGCCAGGGTTGTTTGCTTCCAAAGCCCAGTATTGCAGTCCTTCAATCTGGGAGACAAAAACCAAACGAACAGGGGCGCCTGGGTAGCTCAGTCGGTTGAGCGTCCGACTTCAGCTCAGGTCATGATCTCGAGGTTTGTGGGTTCGAGCCCTGCATCAGGCTCTGTGCTGACAGCTTGGAGCCTGGAGCCTGCTTTGCATTCTGTCTCTCTCTCTGTCTCTGCCCCTCCCCTGCTCACACTCTGTCTGTCTGTCTGTCTGTCTCTCTCTCTCTCAAAAATTAAAAACGAAAACAAAAAATGAACAAACAACCGGAGGTGGACATCCCGAGTCCAGTTTACTCTTTCCACTCAGTAGCCAAGAACTGACTCACAGAAATGAGGTGAGGAGCAAGGAGGGGGTACCGAGCCCCCAAAACAGGCCTTCCCCAGGGAAGGGCCTCTGCCCTCGCCTTCCCAAGGCACCGCTGAGTGCCTGCTGCCACGGCCCCCACGCCCTATATACACAGGTAGCATATACCGTGCATTTAAAGCCGTATTTTGAGCGCCTCTTAACTTCCAGCCTTTGCACTCAGTACAGACGTGTTTCTATACTTCACAGTGATGCTACAAAGTAAGAATTATCCTTTCCATTTTGCAGATGAGGAAACTGAGACTCAAGTAGACGAAGGAGCTTGGCCAGTGCTCGCTTCGGCAGCACATATACTAAACAAAGCAAGGCCACACGACTGCATACCAGGTGGGCCTTTTAAAAGAGGTTGAAAGTGCAAAGCCTCCATTTTTGCCGGTTCACCAAGGTGCCCCGGATGAATCGTCGGCCATCTATTTCTCTCTGTCTCTCAGAGTCTCTGTGTCTACCTCCCTCGGTCTCTGTCTTCCCAGCTCCCTCTTCTATCTGCCGGCCTTTCTTTGTCTCTCTTTGCTTGCCTCTGTCTCTGTCTCTGTCTCTGTGTGTGTGTGTGTCTCTGGCTCATTTACTTTTTAATAACCACAATAATGAGAAAAGCTCCTTTCCGACCCTCCTGGGGAGGGAGACAAAAGGAGGGGAGTTCAGGGAAGAAGGGGAGGGATAACCTCCCCTCTTGCTCCTGAGAAATTTAATAAAGGGCCTGAGAAAGTGCTGGGCTCCCCCGGCCAGTACCCTGGGAAAGGGGGCGGCCCCCTCCCCCACCACAGACATCAGCTCTGCACGGGCCTGGGGTCAGGGGAGGGAATGTCTCCGGGCTGGGCCCCCTTCTCCAGCTCACAGGCTTTATCTCTCCCCTCCCTGCTGGTGGGAGCAGTTCCCCCAGCTAATCCGCCCCTGAATATGGTCCATACCAGACTCCCTCCCCTTGACCCAGACCTGCCTGCTTTCCCAGGAGAGCTGCTCAGAGGGGAGAATCACTTATGAATTGTAGCCTCTGGACGCACAGGAGGTCAGGCGGTCCAGCCCCCCCTGCCGTGTCCAGGCCAGCTCCCCACAAGGCCGTGCCCAGCCCCCCACCAATGTCTGGCAAGAGGGGGCTGGGCCTGCCCACCCCCACCCCAGCCTATGAGGAACCTGATGCCAAAGTGTTCAGCTGACTCCAAGACTCTCTAGCCCCCAGCGGGAGAGAGCCCAAGATCCTAGGAGAGAGAAGGCTCAGCCCTCCCTTCTGCCCCCTTGAGGACCAACGATGCCTACGATAGGTTACAGGCGTCCACCAGCCTCCCTGCACCCTCCAAGGGTCACCGGTGGAAGACTGTCCTGGTCCAATCTCAGGGAAAGGAAGGCCAGACGCTGCCATGCAGCTGACACGGACCCACAGTGAGCAGTGGGATTGGTAAGATGAGGCCAACTCATCAGACGGAGCACTGAAGCCAAGGGCGGTGGTACAGGTGGGCAAGTTTGGCTCGCCAGCCAGGAATGTGCTCCAGGGTCCTGTCTGCCCAAGGAGGCTGTCCGGGCATACTCATCCTGCTGCTCCCAGGTGTCTGGACAGCCTTTCCCGTCCGCCAGGAAACCACACTTTGGCAAAGCTGACAGGGTCTCCCACCTGGCCAGGAACTAGAAGGGGGGGAGCTGGGGCGTGGGGCTGAGGACTGAGCATGCCTTCACGCACTCATTGGCTTGCTCTACTGTTCCTGGTGCTGATTCCCAGGGATGGAGGGAGAGAACTGACAACGGCTTGTTCTCCAGGCGGCTTGCAAAGCACCAGGTACCGCGTTAACGCCTGATCTCACCACGCTGTCGTGGCGATGTCACATGCCATCTGCACTTTAAAGCTGAGAGAGTCAGGGGTGCGGAGAAGTTAGGCCGCTTGTCTAACGTCACGCAGCCGATCAAGAAGAGTCACATTTCAAACTTGGCATTGAATGGCATTGATTGGAGCATGGCTGCCTCGGAGGCCTGGGCATGCTGAAAGAAAGTCCCGCACAGAAATGAAGCAGGACTGGGTTCTGGGAGGCACTGGGAGGGGCAGGAGGATGGGAGCCAAGAGACAAGAGGGTTTTGGAGATGGCTTCAGCTGGGACTTAGTCCTACTTCATTAGGAACAGGGAGGCAGAGCAGTGACCTCACAGGCACTGTTGACAGATCCTGGCTGCTGACAGGCTCTGCTCAGACTAATAGAACTGCCTGCCTGCCTGCCTGCTCGCGTCTCCGGTGCCCAGTGGGCAGCCAGAAGCAGCCCACACCCCTGCACACCTGGACCAAAGGGCTGGCCTTGCCTTTCCCTGGGCCCCTTGCCTGGGGCCATGGGCAGAAGAAGGGAGAAAGGGCCAAGAGCTGGATGGAGTGGGGAAACAAACACATCCCCAGCTCTCAGCCTGATTCTGCGCTGTGCTGGGGCCTGCGATGTGTATCGATGAGGCCCCTGGGCAGCTCCCTGCCCCACCTCGAGGAACCAACAGTCTGGCATTCTAGAACCTTCCAGAGAGCTGTGGCCGTGGTAAGTGGAGTTTGGTGGGCACCGAGTGGAAGGCAGAGAGGCCAACTCACAGAGTGTCTGAGCTCCCAAAGGCCCCTCTCTTGGGCTGTCAGACAGCATGGTGAGGGAAGGCCTGGCTGATTCCTTTTCTAAATCTGCAGAAGCAAAGGCCAGAAAAGTAAAATATTTCCCAGCTACCCTGCCCCCACTGGCAAAGCACTTTGTGCCTTTTAAGACCCTTCCTTGTTCTCTCAGATTATTTTGGTCCTCCAGTCCTTCAAGATAGGAGTTACAATCCCCATTTTAAGAAAGAACCAGAGGCCCAGAGAGGTAAAGAGCTTTGCCTGAAGACACACAGCCAATAAGGAGCCGTGTGCGGAAGCTGCATCTTCCAGCTCCTTGTGTCTGGAGTGGGGAGGCCTCCAGTAGATGCTGGGGTTGGCCCAGCTTGAGGGAAGCTGAGCTGGTTCTGAAGCCTTCTCTCCTGGGGAGGAGCGGGGTGGGGGGGGCGCAGCTGCAGGTGGACCGGCCCAACTCCTGCCTGGAGTTTAGCATCCGCCCGCCCCACCCCCGTGGCCGGTGGGCGAGCAGAGGTTTTTCGGGACACGTGTTTCCACTTTCACTGGAGTTGGGAACTAATATCAGAAAAACCTGTGAAGCTGCTAATGGGATAATGGAGAGAGTATTTATTTATTTTTCGAAGGAGGCCTGTGAAGACTGGGGCAGGCTCAATGTGAGGCCGCAGAGGCGGGAGGTCAGCCTGCTGTTAACAGGGATTAAGCAGATAGCGTGGAATGAGGGGGTTTCCGGGGCAGAAGCTGGAGGCAGGGGCTGGCCCGGTGCTCTCAAAGTTAGCTCCCCCAGGAGAGAGCAAGTCTGGACACAAGGACTCAAGTCACTTCTAGACGGGGTCGGGGTTCGTGCTCGGAGCTTTCCTCCACGCCTGCTTCCTGCTGTCCCTGCCCAAGGCGCAGGCCCCCAGAGGTCATCAGATCGGTCTCCTCTAGACAGTGTGTCCCCAACGGCATCCCGAGGAAAGTCCGGGTCTGCCTCCGTGCACAGCTTCAGGAGGGAGGCGGTTCATTTTGGTCCTTCAGGTGGAGCAGGACATCCCCAGGAACCTAGTTCTGTTTGAGAAATGTCCTCTTCACAAGCATGCCACAGCGGGCCTAGCATCCTCTGTCCCCACTACTAAACTGGGCTCTAGCATTGCCCTTGAACCTCCCAGTCCTAACCTGCTTAGGAGCCCCACTGAGCTGGAGAACAAGTGTCTTAGAGACCATGCAGTCCCATGGCTTCTAGCCATGAATTTGGCAGAGATGCTCAGAGGCACAAGGGCATGGTGGGACCCCAGGCCCTCCCCCACCCCAACCAGAGCAGCCCCACTTTTATTTGTTTTCCTTCTGGGCATTCTACCTCGGATTTCTCTCCAAATGCTAAAGTGCCTACTCCTGTAAAAAGCAAGAAGCACTTCATCGTCTCGCCCCTCACCCACTCCGTGTGGCAGAAATAACTCAGGGCTCAGAGAGAAGAGACTTGCCCAAGGTTACACACACTGGGGCCTGACTTCAAGTTCCTTGCCTCCTGGTCCAGGGCTGTCCCACCACGACCCTGCTGGAATCACCAGCATGAATTTGGGAGACTGAAAACATCACTTTAAGGAGCGAGGAAGTGGGGAGGAGAGTGTGGGTTGCGGTTTCCTGGGCCCCTGTAAATCCGTTTCGTCATCTCTCTGGGCCAGCACAGGGCCTGCTTTTCTTGCTGGGCTGCCAGGGGGCGAGTAGTCCTGGCCCGGGTTCTGGGGTCCTCTGTCCAGGTCAGGCTGCATTTCTCTTTTCGACGCCAGCCTGGGAGGCGAAGGTTCTGGAGACTTCCACCCCACTGCTTCCTCCACTACCGCCTGGTAGGCATTCCAGGATTCCCGCTGCCTCAGGACATGCACTTGCCATGCTTCGGGGAGGCCTGGCTGCCCATGGCTTGAGAGATCACCCCCCTCCATCATGGGTGCCTCTCCACCAGGGAAGCTCTTAAGGTTCTGGTCATACACAGCTCTGCTTTGCCAAGCCCTACTTACCACAACTACGTTCTATTTCCTCGGGAACATGGGCTTGACATTTGAAAGTTCCACTTCCAACCTGTCCCTCACCCCCCCTCGCTTTCCTGTTCTGGTCCCTGGTGCAGTCTTTCCCTCAGGGAAGCAAGGAGAGGTGTTCAGGGAGGACACCCATCTGCCCCCATGCTGCCTGGCTGTGGGACAACAGGCTTAAGTTATTCCTGCAGATTTAGGCAGACATCGGGAAGAACTTCCTGACCAATAGGGACTTCGAAACCAGAACAGAAACCAGAGGAAGACGGCGAGATCATTGGCCCTGGGGATAGTCCATACTGGCTGGGTGTGGGGGAAGCCTGAGGGACTGTCCAAGGTGGAGGTTGGTTACCTCTCAAGGGCCCCAGTCCTACACCTGGTCACAGGCCCAAAGTCCGTGTTTCACTCCTTTGTTTGACAAATATTTGTGGAGCACCTACTCTGTGCTGGACATCTACTGGTTTCTGGACAAGAGTAGACAACAACAGACACGGTGCCGACCCATCCGAGGTCATGGACAAGGAACTGGGCAACGTCAAGGTATACATTGTTAGTGATAGAGAATGGGGAGCTGATGACAGGACACGTGAGCCAGTCAAGAGGGGAACTCGGAGGACTTCCTGGAGGAAGAGGGCTTGGACCAGAAAAAGAAGGAAAGCCCTGAACAGAGGAAGATCCTAGAACTATGTGGGCCTGGGACCTGTGCGCCAGTGAGATGCACCCAGAACCTCAGCTGGGCTCGTGTCAGGGAGCCTTTCCCTTTCATGGGTGATTTGCAGAAAATGGATAGCCCAGCAAAGAGGAAAATGAAATCACCAGATCACATGAGTGATAGTATCCTGGATAGACATCCCTATCAACTGTACATTTTGAGCCTCGCGCTTGGCACACACTAGGACCTCAAGCAATTTTTGTTAAATGAATAAGACATTTGGTCAGTCTGGAACTCAGTCCCCCCCTCCCACTGGCCTCCTTTCTCCTCCAAACCTGCAACTCGTCTCAGCTCAGGATCCCACCAGGAGAGAATTAACCTCCAAGACATCCCAAGAAATGTGTTTACCAGGTCTTTCTCCTATAACTGTGTCCTACAAAGGAGTAAAACCAAAGACAGCTGTGCTAAGAGTATAGTGACGTGTGCTGAGTGCTTTCTATGTGCCAGGCACCGTTCTGATCACACCCCATTCACGCTCACATCCAGCCTCACAACCGCCGTGGATGATGCACTCCATCACGGTCTCATTTTTGCAAATGAGGTCACTGAAGCGCAGAGAAGCTGTGTATCTCACCCAAGGTCATGCAGCTAGTACATGTGGGAAGAAGCACTTTCTGTGTTCTGCAGGGTGTCAGGCATAGTTGGGGCCTTTAGTTCTTAGACCAATTAAGAGAAGCAGGTATCATCTAAAGCTCGGAGAGTGAAGTGGCTTACCCAGCCTGGAAGGATGCTCCTTGCCTCGCAGTACAGTGCTCTCTCCTCTGCACCCCATCAGTTCCCTGGGGTCTTTCTCAAACCGGGGTGCGAAGAGCTGCCCATGGCCAGCTTTGGGAATGAAGCAGCTCCAGGAGGAGAACTGGCCCAGTGACTCGCCAGCAGGATTTATGTCCCGTCTAGGGCGGACAGTTTGGCTGCTGTATGAAAGGCTGCGCAGAGCTCAAAGATGGAACTTGTTCCCATTAAACGATTGCAAATGTCAGGCAGCACGGCCTGGGAGCTCCTTGCGCACGCACCCAGGCGGCTGGGGGCCAGGCCGACCGGAACGAGCATGCCGGCTGACCTCATGGTTCCCCCTAATGCAATTAGAGCCCACTAGGAGACAGTGGGTTCCAACACAGAGCCTGAGCAACGTGCTCTCCAGGGGACACGAGGCACCCCGCCCCCCTCCTGAGAGATGGCGCTGGGACAGAGGGTGTTGTTCTAATTAATTGACTGAGATCCATTCCAGTGCAGATGGATGCAGAAATTACCTGCAGATGTGACTGTGCACAACCATTTTAACTGTCTGGGCTGTCACGCAGGCTCGGGGAGCCAAGGCTTCTCGGAGCCAGGTTCATTCCATGCAGCCCCCTGTCGCCGGACAGGGCAGACTTGTGCCAGCCTGAACTGATGAGTGATTGCTACCTCGTTCGGGCCTCCTGGCCATCAGCGCTTCTAGGGTCTGTGTTGTCCAGAGGCCCAGCCGGCAGGGGGTGACTCCCCCGTGGTGCTGGCTAATGGCTTCATGGAGGGCTTCTGCAGGGGCACCTGGAAGCAAGGTGCCATGCTCCTCTGTATACACTCTTGCTCCCGGGGGGCCTGAGTCCTCCTCCACACGCTGCAAAGTCCCTTCCCTGGGTCTTCGAGTCCCTATGCACTTTTGGATTGTACAAAACCAGATAACAAGCTATAGCAGTGCTTCCCACACTGATGACACAAGATCCTTGAGAACACTGATTGATTCTTCCTCCATTTTCAGCACCCATGAGGCTCCCGATTCTGTTCCTTGCTGGGACATAACAGAGGACCGGGCCTGGCCCCTGCTCTGGAGGAGCTCACAGTCCAGGGGAAGGAGATCGGTGTATAAATAGCTGGTCACCATAGAACGGGATGGGCTGTTCTCCCGGAGTATGAGGTACTGGGAAGCCTCAGATGAGGGAGGCGACTCGGCCTGGGTAATCAAGGCAGACTTCACAAAGGAGGTGATGTTTCAACCGTAAGCAAAAAGAACGTCCCTGGGTGGATACAGGGAGAAGGACTTCCGGGCAGAAGCCTGCGGACAAAGGGATGGGGGCAGGAGAGACCTGAGCAGTATGCTGGGAGATGAAGAGAGGGGTCAGCAGGCTAAGGAGAGGCTGTGAATATCCTGCTCGTTTCATGAAGAGTTTGGGTCTCTACCTGGACACTCTGGGAATCTTTGAAAGACTTCAGAAGTAAGAGGACCACATAGTTAGAGCTCCACTTTGCAGCAACCCTCTTGGCAGAGGGTGGACTGGAAGGGGGCAGACTGGGGGCAGAGGCAGCAACAGTCCCGGCAGCAGGAAAAGGGAAGGACAGATTTGTGAGAGGGGTGGACAGGGCCACCTCACCTGGAGTGGGATGGGGGAGGGGAACGAGGAGGCAGGAAAGAAGAGGAGTCAAGGTGGATAAGCCTGGGAGGGAGCCCTGGCGGGGAGAAGGAGGAGGGTTCTGCTGAAGGCACGACCCCATGGGTCCCAACTCAGGGAAACGACAGCTGCATTACGGTCCTGGCTGCGTTCAGTTTTGTGAAGCCTTCCCTTCCCTCAGCCTCTATTTCCCCATATCAAGTGAGATGTTAATTCCTACCTCTCTTCCGTCCATTTCCTCCCAATATGGAGAGGGTAAGTGGGAAATACTAGGGGAAGGTATGAGGAGCTCTTTGAAGGGAAGTCCTTCTTCAAGCCAGTCTGTGGTGTCCTCTGAGCCCCTGGGTCCACTGTGGGTGGAGGGGGGTGGGGGTGGGGGCAGAAGAATCCCAAGCCAGGCTTTCTGTGAGGCCTGAAACTTCCTCACGTAGCCTCCTTGGCAGCCGTCCAAACCTTCCCTCTCTCTTCAAGCCCCCGCTGGCTGGTGCCCCATAGCAAACCACCTTGCCTCCTACCTGCCACCCAGATGATGCTCCTTCCCTTTCCTCCCTCGCCCCACACCCATTGGGACTGCTTGTGTCCTTCCCTGCCCGGGCCTGAGCCAGCCTCTCCACCTGTGCCCTGGGACTCGGTGCCACCAACCATCCCCTCTCACCTACACAAACAGTTCCTGTCCCCTCCATTCTAACAGAGCCTCTACACCTCCTTCAAGCTATTGTCTTCCTTTCCCTCTTGGAAGTCTGCACTCTTCACTCCGTGGCCTCATCCCATGTCACCCCTCAGTCCATGCAAGCTAGCTCCCCTACAACCCAAGAAACTCATCTTTTTTTTTTTTTAATGTTTTATTTATTTTTGAGACAGAGACAGAGCATGAGCGGGGGGAGGGGCAGAGAGAGAGGGAGACACAGAATCCGAAGCAGCTCCAGGCTCTGAGCTGTCAGCACAGAGCCCGACTCAGGGCTCGAACTCACAAACCGTGAGATCATGACCTGAGCCGAAGTTGGACGCTTAACTGACTGAGCCACCCAGGCACTCCAAGAAACTCGTCTTAAAAAAAAATTGTTTTTGGGGCGCCTGGGTGGCGCAGTCGGTTAAGCGTCCGACTTCAGCCAGGTCACGATCTCGCGGTCCGTGAGTTCGAGCCCCGCGTCGGGCTCTGGGCTGATGGCTCAGAGCCTGGAGCCTGTTTCCGATTCTGTGTCTCCCTCTCTCTCTGCCCCTCCCCCGTTCATGCTCTGTCTCTCTCTGTCCCAAAAATAAATAAACGTTGAAAAAAAAAATTAAAAAAAAATTGTTTTTAATGTTTTTTTATTTTTAAGAGAGAGAGAGAGAGAGAGAGACAGATCATGAAAAGGGAGGGCAGAGAGCAAGGGAGACGCAGAATCCAAAGCAGGCTCCAGGTTCTGAGCTGTCAGCACAGAGCTCAATGAGGGGCTGGAACTCACAAGCTGTGAGGTCATGACCTGAGCCAGTCAGATGCCCAACCAACTGAGCCACTCAGGCACCCCTCTCCCCACCAAGAAATTCTTCTTACAGAGATCATGGCCTGCGTGGTTCTGTCCTTACCCTACAGAACCCCTCTGCACTCTTACCAGCCTAGACCTTCCTCTCTTCTTGGAACTCTCCTTCCTTGGCTCCTGGCCCCCCAGGACCTTCTGGTTCTCCTCTGACCCTCTCTGACATCAACTTGTTAGGGTGAGATTCCCTAACAAGGTCCCTCGGATGCCTCTTCTTCTCTCTGCACACATTCTCCCAAAGCTTTATCACTCTAGTGCTGACTCCTCTGATGATGTCCAAACCTATCTGTCCAGAAATGGGCTGGGCATCCCCCCACCCCTGACACTACTCATATGCTGTCTCCCACCACCCACCCCAAAACTCATTCAGCTCCTGTGTCCCCGACCTTGGTGTATGGCTAACAACTTGAAGCCATTGTCCCTCATTCCCTACATTTATTACCAGCTTGGTTGACCCCACCCTCCAAACCTCTCTGGAATGGGCTTCTCTTCATCTCCACTGCTGGAGCCCTGGTTTGATCTTCTATCTCACATCTGGACAGCCTCTCTGTCCTCCTCCGCCTGGGGTGACCCTTCTTCCAGGTCCCCGTATGCCTGGCCTTGGGCTTCCCCTCCCACCTCATCTGCCACTGACACCTCTCTCCACTCTGCCCCCCTTGCCTTCCTGCTCCTTTCTGAACATACCAAGCTGGCTTCCACCGCAGGACCCTCTGGAAGACTTTTCCATCAGATCAGCAGTTTTCAAACTTTTTGGTCTCATGACCCCATTACATTTTTTTAAATGTTTATTTTATTCTGAAGGATGGGCAGAGAGAGACAGGGAGAGAGAGAAAATCCCAAGCGGGCTCCGCACTGTCAGCACAGAGCCTTCATGGGGCTCGATCTCATGAACCGTGAGATCATGGCCTGAGCTGTAATCAAGAATCGGACGCTTCACTGACTGAGCCACCCAGGCGCCTCGGCACCATTACATTCTTAAAATTGAAGACCCCAAGAAATACAAATCAAAACCACAATGAGATACCACCTTACACCTGTCAGAATGGCTAACATGAACAACTCAGGCAACAACAGACGTTGGCGAGGATGTGGAGAAAGAGGATCTCTTTTGCATTATTGGTGGGAATGCAAGGTGGTGCAGCCACTCTGGAAAACAGTATGAACGTTCCTCAAAAAATTAAAAATAGAACTACCCTACGACCCAGCAATTGCACTACTAGGTATTTATCGAAGGGATACAGGTGTGCTGTTTCAAAGGGACACATGCACCTCAATGTTTATAGCAACACTATCAACAATAGCCAAAGTATGGAAAGAGCCCAAATATCCACCGACGGATGAATGGATAAAGAAGATGTGGTATATATATACAATGGAGTATTACTCGGCAATCACAAAGAATATGAAATCTCGTCATTTGCAACTACGTGGATGGAACTAGAGGGTATTACACTAAGCAAAATTAGTCAGAGAAAGACAAATATCATATGACTTCACTCACATGAGGACATTAAGACACAAAACAGATGAACACAAGGGAAGGGAAGCAAAAATAATATAAAAACAGAGAGGGGGACAAAACAGAAGAGACTCGTAAATATGGAGAACAAACAGAAGGTTACTGGAGGGGTTGGGGGAGGGGGGACAGGCTAAGTGGGTATGGGGCATTAAGGACTCTACTTCTGAAATCATTGTTGCACTATATGTCAACTAATTTGAATGTAAGTTTAAAAAAAAGAAAATTAAAAGAAAAACTGAGTAATTTACTTGTTAAATCAAAAGGATTACGACATAAAAAAAAAATTGAGGCCCCCAAAGAGCTTCTGTTTGTGTTTATGAGGGTTACGTGGGTTATTAGAAATTAAATCTAAGATGGGGCGCCTGGGTGGCTCAGTCAGTTGGGCGGCCGACTTCGGCTCGGGTCATGATCTCGCGGTCCGTGAGTTCGAGCCCCGCGTCGGGCTCTGGGCTGATGGCTCAGAGCCTGGAGCCTGTTTCGGATTCTGTGTCTCCCTCTCTCTGACCCTCCCCCATTCATGCTCTGTCTCTCTCTCTATCTCAAAGATAAATAAACGTTAAAAAAATTTAAAAAAAAGAAATTAAATCTAAGAATGTTTTGAAACAGTCGAGCGCACAAGCACGTGTCCTATTAGCTGTCAGAGCAATGATGTCATTACATGTCATGGGGCATTGCAAAGCCCCCTTGTACACTCATGAGAGAACGTGAGTAGAAATAATATACAGTGTGTCAGTGTTATGCCACGTTTTCACCAGCGGATCCCCTGAAAGGGGCCCGAGTCCCCAGACAACACTCTGAGAACCATTGCACCAGATAATGCATCTCTGTTTCTTTCACTTCATTTGTGCACACGTTACCTTCTCAGAAAGCCTTCTCTGCCCCTCTTGGCCCCTCCCCGAGTCAGTCTATCCCATTACTCTTACCATCAAAATTATCCATTTTCTTGCCTCCTTTGTCACTCCCCACCAGGACTCTAGTTCAGCTTGGGGCCCAGCATAGCACCTGGCACAGAGTAGACACTCAAAGACCGATTTTTATTTATTTTTTTTAATGTTTATTTATTTTTGAGACAGAGAGAGACAGAGCATGAATGGGGGAGGGGCAGAGAGAGAGGGAGACACAGAATCAGAAGCAGGCTCCAGGCTCCGAGCCATCAGCCCAGAGCCCGACGCGGGGCTCGAACTCACGGACCGCGAGATCGTGACCTGGCTGAAGTCGGACGCTTAACCGACTGAGCCACCCAGGCGCCCCAAAGACAGATTTTTAAATGAATGAGTTGTTCTCAAGCCTTTGCCATGTATTAAAGTCATGGGGGAGAGGGCTGTGCTTTTAAAATGACTGCATTCCCGCCAATTAAACCAGAATTGTGGGGGTGGATGCAGGCATTGGCGCTTCTTAAAGTGCTCCAAGTGACTCCAATGTGCAGCCAAGAATAAGAACCACTGGTCTAAATTTTTTTTTAATGTTTGTTTATTTTTGAGCGGGGGAGGGGCAGAGAGAGAGGGAGACACAGAATCCGAAGCAGCCTCCAGGCTCTGAGCTGTCAGCACAGAGCCCGATGTGGGGACCGAACCCACGGGCTGCGAGATCATGACCTGAGCCGAAGTCGGACGCTTAACCGACTGAGCCACCCAGGCTCCCCTGGTCTAAATTCTTAAATCCTTGCCGATGGAGAGGCTGTTTTCCCTGACTCGGTCAGAGTTACACACAGAGTATAAATGATGGCAGCTCCGGGGCTTGCCAGTCTCCTGCTGGCCCCCGTGGCCAGACCTAGGGGTGGTGAGTTGGAGGAAGCTATTAGGTTAGAGTCCTCCACGGGGGAGGAGTGCCCTCGGATCCCACACCTTGGACCAAAGCGGCGGGCCCACAGCGTGCGTCACTGGCACTGGTTATGCTCACGCACGTCCACAGGGCTCTCTGCACCGGGTGCACTTGCCCCCATGCAGTGGCGTGGAATCCTCATGCTTTGGTAACTCACGGAGAATGACGGTGACTTCAGCGGATAGACACAGAAATGAGGCAGGTCCCCAGATCGCCCTGGGCTGGGGGAAGTCTCAACATCCACCGCCCTTGCCTCTGAAGTGTAGCCAAGTGCAGCCAGGAAATGACACACCTTCCTCTCCTATGTGAGCAACGCTTCCCTCACCTAGCAGTCACCAGAACCCCTGCCTGCTTCAGGGACTCTCAGGCCCGTGCTGAGAACTTCTGCTCAGGGCTGGTGTCAGCCACCATGCGGCCCGGAGCAGCTCCTGAGGCGAGAGTTCCTAGGGAGAGACGATGTACCCAGCACCATGTTGGGTGTGCTCCACACGCGGGCTTGTTTTATCCTGGTGGTTGTCAGAGGGAGGTAATGGTCTCCATTGCCCAGGGGAGGAAACTGAGGCACGGAGAGGTTTAGATGACTTGACCAGGGACACCCCGCCAGGTCTGTCTCAGACGACTATGCAGTAGATTGAATACTGGGGCTCATCAAGGATGAAAATCGCAGATCGGCAGTGTGACCTTGGAGAAATCACACGACCCTCCTAAATCCGGCTCCTTAGGGAAACAGTGCCTACACCACGGGGTTGTTATAATGGATACAAAGCTCTCGATATAAGCATGAAGCAGAGAGATTGCTCAGTAAATAGTAATTACAGGATTATTCTTGTTGGTTCCCCAATCCTTTCCATTACACCCTGGCACTTCTCAGAGGAAAATGACTTGTATTTGTATACAATTTAAAGTTCTTTCTCATGTATCAGCCCATTTACTTTTTTTGCAGTGGCCCTACGAAGTTGAAACTTTTGTCCACCCCACTATGTTTTTGGTCTTTTGATCAAGACAGTGGGGTCCAGAGAGGTCAAGTTACCTGCTCAGGTCCCCCAGGGGTGAGTGGCAGACGTCCCCACTCCCGGTCCAGAACCTTCTCCCCCACACTGCAGCAGCAGCTGCAGAGGCCCATGACCGACCCTGATCCCAAGCAGAGGTTACGCCCTGGGTTCCTGGGAAGGAGAGAGGCGGGGAAGCCTGAGGTGGGAGGGGGTGCAGAGAGGAGGGTGGAGCTGTGTCCTTGATGTGGTGGCTGGGCCCATTCGGGGTTGTCGCCACAGTCCTAGGGCTTGGCTGGGGCAGCAACCGCCGTTTCCGCTGGTGTGGCAATGCCGGGTGGATCTGGAAACCCACGCCAGGCGAGGTTGGGGGAGGGAGGATGCTCTGCCTGGCCTGGTCCGTGGCTCTTTGTCGGGGTGGGGGTCCACTCCTGGCCTGTTTGATTTCCATCATCTGGCCCTAGGGTGCTCCTAGACCCCTACTTCCTCCTGCTGGAGTGCATTAGCCAGAAATCATTTCTGAAAGGTGACAGTGGGCCAGGAGCAGCTGAGTGGGACTGGGAAGCACCTCTTCAGGGCCTTTGAAGACATGGTCGCATGGTGGGGATGGCCTGTAACCAGAAGGTCGGGTAATAGGAGCCTTTGGGAGCGGAGCAAGGCCAGATTCCTCACTGATGGATAAGTCATCTGCTCTGCGCAGGCTCAGACTTGGGAGGAGCGGGGGTCTGTCCACAGGTCTGAGGGAGCTACTACCAGGAGGAAGCAGGGCAGGACCAGCAACATACTTTGCAGGGCCCAGTGCCAAATGAAAATCCCCCCTTCTTGTCCACAAGCTATTAAGAATGTCCAGCAGGTGACGGCAGAGCATTTAGCCAAGGCGGGTGACCCTTAGATGCACAGGTCACATGTCCATGAAGCCACCCTGAAGTGGGATCGAGGGAAAAGTGAGCCAAGGAGGAAGTCGCACGAAGGGCAGCCACAGGGGTCTTCTTTCGGCCCTGATGACCTCCTGACCAAAACAAAGAGAAGCTGCAAACATAAAGACGAACAGGTCTGGAGCCACACTCAATGTTTCCTAGACCGACAGCACGCTCCACTGGGGCATTTGTAGCTCTCCCGAGTAACCCGGTCCACCTCGGCCAACCAGCGTCCTCAGAGCGTCCAGGTCTTGCCTTATTTGGAGGAGGGAGGGCATTCAACTTGTATCTCTGTCTTGGGGGAGTTCGAAGTGCTGGGAAAAGATGTCATGCCTTTTTTTTTTTTCCCCCATTTGGGAAAAAGGCGTCTGGAGCTATTCCTTTAGTTTACGGAACTGACAACCAAGGATGGTGAGTACAAAGGGTGATGGCCCAGGAAAGAGTCAAAATATTAATAACGGGCTTGGTTGGCACTGTCGTCCAGTCCCCCGCCCTGGGGTTCGTGTGGCCGGGAAGCCTGATGTCTCTGTTTCAGCAGTGGGATCAGAACCAGCTTTCAGAGCAACATAAGCCAGGGGTAATTTTTAGCACAGACGTAACTTTCTAGTTCTTTTTCCCTACCCCTCATTTTTCAGTTGCCTTTAAAGAGGCCGCAGAGAGCTGAAAAACAAATCCAAGTTTAAAGAGACAAGTGCAAAAATGCAAACCGGGCAAGGGGACAGAGCCACCAGCTGGACAAAATGTGCCTGGAAAATAGCATCCTCTGCTTGGCAGGTGCTGGGAATTTATGGCTGAGTTTTGCAGACTTTCACCACGTTACGAGCCAGCTCAGGAGACCCTCATAAAACCCTGCTTATATGAAAGAACAAACTAGCTGATAAAAGTCAGCTGCTGCCTATAAACGCGCTGTGGGGATTGCAATTGAGTGGTGGATTTATTAGTCTGGGCTCTTTGTGCAAGTTAAGAACTACTGCCCACGGCAGAATCGGGAAGGGTTGCTCTCTGCTCACATGACGACAAGCGGGCCATGCTCACCCCTCCCCGGTTACTTTCTCCATTAGAGACCGGAGGGAAGATTCTCGCTGAGATTAGGTTGCTTGGGATCTACTCTTACACTCCCCTTTCTTCCCTCCCACAAAAACCTACCAAAAGAATCAAGTCACTCTCCATCTGCACTCCACACGTCCTTTATGACAGCAATTCTAACATGGGCTTACCTATCTGCCTGGCCCGCTGGACCATGTACTTCTGTCTCTTTGTATCCCCAGCAATCGGTTCTGTGCTGGGCACGCAGGGAGGCCTCTGAAGGAATGAATACAGATCTGGCAGACTATAAGGTGCCATACGCAGAAGTTACTCCCAGCCCTCTCTCTCTGCTGCTGCTTCTTAGGATTAAAGCCATCTTTCTTTTTTTTTTCCTTTCTTTCTTTCCTTCTTTCTTTCTTCTTTCTCTTTCCTTCCTTTCCTTCCTTCCTTTTCTTTCTCTCTCCCTTCTTTCTTTCTCTCTCCCTCTCTCTCTTTATTTTTAAATGTTTATTTACTTATTTTGAGAGGGAGAGAGAGAATCCCAAGCAGGCTCTGTTGTCAGCACAGAGCCCACCCCGAGGCTCCGGCTCACCAACTACCGGATCATGACCTGAGCTGAAAACATGAGTTGGACGCTTAACCAACTGAGCCATCCAGGCGGCCCTGGATTAAGGCTCTTTCTTTAAAAAAAAAAAAAAAAGAAAAAAATTCTTTTAATGTCTATTTTTGAGAGAGAGAGAGACAGGGAGCAAGCAGGGGAGGAGCAGAGGGAGACAGAGTCCAAAGCAGGCTCCACACTCTGAGCTGTCAGCACAGCGCCCGACGTGGGACTCAAACTCACGAACTGCGAGATCATGACCTGAGCCAAAGTCAGCTGCTTGACTGACTGAGCCACCCAGGTGCCCCCCAAGGCTCTTTCTTAAAGAATGACCCTGCAACAGAATAAAGGTGCTTGATAAGAATGCAGGCATTTAGCCCCTCCTCACACAGGCCAGATCAGAATCTCTGGGGCTGGGGCCCTAATATGCTGTACCAGGTACCAGTCTCAGAAAAAAAAAAAAAAAGGCTTTCTTTTGCACTCTATAGAAACCAAGCGGCGTTTCAGGAATGATGGGGAGAGAGAGTGCCTGGAAGATAAACCCATCATTCCTTAAGGACTGGCTATCTCCTCCCAGCCCTGGCATTAAGGGCAAAGGTGCAGGACTCTGGCAGACGGTCTAGGGACTCACTCCTGCCCTCCTGGCTATGGGTCCAGAAGGGGGGCTAACTGGCAAGGTCACGGCCACCCAGAGAGAACCCTGCCTGCTTTCATGTGCCACTGCCGCACCTGATGGGGTCAGCACTGCACTCACCTCTGCGTGGAATCCTGTCCCATGCAGGACCCCCAACTCTTGTCACAGCTGAGTGGGTGGCTGGGGTGCATTTGCCCTCTGCAGCACAGGGGAAATGGTGGTGAAGGGAAAAGACTCCTCTCATCAGAGCCCAGAAAACCCTGATTCAAAATGTGGCGATGTCACTGATAAGCCATGGGCGCTTAGGAAACGCACCAGGTCTCAGAGCCTACTTGTTTCACGGCTTGTGTTAAAGAGGATCACAGAGCTACCCGTTTAGGTGACTCAGAGTCTGTAGTAAATTTCCACCCCTTACATGTTTACAAATTTACCCAAACCCCTTACATGTCTCCTCTCACTTAGGTCCTGTAAGGACCTATACCGTCATCTCCATTACACAAACGAACAAACTGTAGAGGAGAGAGGATGTCCCCAAGACTAGCTGGTGAGAGGCTGAGCTGAGACTTGAACCCAGGTCTGGGTCACTCACGATTCAGCACACTTTCCCAAGTGTATTATCTTCCTCTCCTCCCTGAGCTTGTTCCTCTAGATGCACGCCCTCCCAGGCGAATGTGCACAGAGAGAAGGGACCGACAACTCAGCACTCGGACAGCTGGGGATGGTACCTGGCTCTTATCATCCACATTAAAGTCAGACAATGAAGTCACCATGCAATCTGGACACTCTTTGGGCAGGGCAGAAGTCCTCTTCAGAGCCTAGGATGATCCCACCGGCTTTGAAAAATCCCTTCTCCACCATGAGAATTTTGAGGTCAAATTCTAAACGTGGATGCGGTAGAGACAGGAAAGAAAGAATCCTAAATTCTTCATTTCATCCCAACAGATTGTCTCATTGACAGGGAAGGGGTTCTGACCCCCAAGAGTCTATTTCCCCAACTAAAGGAAACAGAAAAGAGCTCCCATCTAATATCTCAACCCCTATGCTATGGCATGCTTAAGGAGGGATCACTGGAAGCATTCCTGCTATGAGTCTGCTTAGTTTAGAAGTTAAATAGGAGTCCAGTAAAAATACCAACAGGCTTCTTTCTTTATTGGGGGTGAGCCGGTGCAGTGGGATTAGCTAGTTGAAAAATTCCAGGGAAAACAGACATAATGAACAGGGGTGGGAGTACAGGAAGGTGGTGGAAACCCATAAGACACTAAGACTTTGAAAACAACCTAAATGTCCGTCGGTAAGGGGCTACTTAAATAAACTATGGTATACCCAAACAACAGAAAAATATGCAACTATTCTAGAAAAAATTAAGGAAGCTCTTTATGTATTCACATAGAATGATCTTCGAGATACAGTAATTGGGGGAGGGGGGAGAGGTGCAAAGCTGAGTACACAGTATGCTACAGTTTGTACAAAATTTGGGAGAAAACAAAAAAACCCATTTGCTCGTTATATTAGTTATCTATTGCTATGCGACAAATTACCCCAAAACTTAATGGTTTAAAACGAACGTTTATTATGTTTCCATGGGTCAGGAATCCGGCCACAGCTCAGCTGGTTGCCTTTGTCTTAGGTCCTCATGAAGTTGTAGTCGAGCTGTTAGCTGGGGTGGTGGTCTCACCAGAAGGCTTAAGTCACAGGGGTGCAGGGGTTCTGCTTCCAAGCTCAGTCACGCGATTGCTGGCAGGCATCGGTCTCTCACACAAGCTCTCCACAGGGCCAACTTGGAACACTGCAGCTGACTTCTCCCAGCGTGAGGGATCCAAGAGGGAGTGATGGACCAGGATGGAGGCTGCAGTCTTAACAGCTAGTTTCAGAACGAACACCCCACCGCTCCTATAGAATCTAGGGCGCTGCCCCCCTCCCAGACCTACAAAATTAGGGTCTAAATTTTAACAAGAGCCCAGTGATTTCTATACACGTTAAAGCTTGAGAAACACTGGTTTAAATCTTTCCCTGGTTGAACCATAAACCTTTCTAGGGATCTCTTTCATCTGTCTCCAGAGCACATCATAAGGCCTGACACCCAAATGTCTTTTAAGTTTTATTTATGATTATTAACGTATGTGATAGATTTTTTAAATTCCTGGGAGAACGTCTACCATATTGTTAAAAACAGTAGACAGTGTGCATTTTCACTTTCTGTAATACTTCAATCTTCTACAATGAGAATGTACAATCTTTATAAGTAGAAATACATGAAGATTTGGAAAAACAAAAGATATAATACATTCCTAAAATTGTATATGAGATGTACACTGGTGTATATTGTGTTGAGCTATTTTTAGAGATACGAAAGTGAAAAGATGGCTAAAAAAGTTTTTTTTGAGTTTATCTAGGGACACCTAGGTGGCTCAGTCAGTTAAGCATCTGACTTCAGCTCAGGTCATGATCTCGTAGTCTGTGAGTTCGAGCCCTACATCGGGCTCTGTGCTGAAAGCTCAGAGCCTGAAGCCTGCTTCAGATTCTGTGTCCCCCTCTCTCTGTGCCTCTCCCCAGCTCATCCTCTTTCTCTCAAAAGTAAATAAAAATTTAAAAATTTTAAAAATAATAAAAAAGTTTATCTAAAAAAATAATAATCAAAAAAATAAAAAGTTTATTTAACAGTATATACCAATGATGCCACATTTGTGGGTTTTTTTTTAATTTGTGGATATGGACACAGAAAGAGCCATATATCAAAATATCTCTGATGGAGTTTGTGTTTCATACTTTTCTACCTTTAAAATTTTTCCTACAATTTTCCTCTGATTTTTTAAAAAGCATATAGATCACTTTTGTAGTAAAAAAAAAAAGTCATCTTCATTTTAAAAATATCTACACTCTTTATTAAGCCTCTCTACATCCAGTGACCCAGATTTTCCCACAGCCTAGGAAGCTGACAGGTCTGGAAGTACCCAACCATTTCACAGATGAAGGCACTGGGCTTCAGAAATAACGCTGATGGCCTGATTCTGGGCGCTCTTCTCCCACCGTGCAGCTACTCCAAGATCAGAGGGATGTGGAAAATCAGGTGCCAGCTTTGGTCAGAAAAAAACCCCCATCATTTTAGCAGTCTTACTATGCCCAGTTACTTAACTCTCAGACAGGGAACAGAGGAACACCATCGAAGACAAAGCACTGAGAATGATTCACGCTGCGCCACCTCCCCCTGGTGGCGGACTCCGGAAACTGAATGACGACGAGGAGCTAAAGCAGCTGGACAATGATAGACGACTCTGACTTACGAGTTTTCAAACTTTACGATGGTGCAAAAGCAATACGTGTCCACTGGAAACCGTACTTCAGATTTTGAATTTGGATCTTTTCTCGGACTGGCAATACGCGGTCCGATCCTCTCTTGTGACACCGGGTGACAGCAGCAAGCCCCAGCTTACGGTCAGCCCCAAGTTCACAAGGGTACACAACTTATACAGCCACTCCGTGCCCATACCACCCTTCTGTTTTGCAATCAATTACACGAGATATTCAACACTTTATGGTACAACAGGCTTGGTATTCAATGATTTTACCCAACTGTAGGCTAATGTGAGTGTTCAGGGCACATTTAAGGCAGGCTAGGCTGAGCTATGACATTTGGTAGGGTAGGTGTATTAAATGCATTTTTGACTCACGATATTTTCAACTTACATGATGACATTATCAAGATGTAACACCATTATAGGTCGAGGAAGATCTGCACTGTCTTCCATCAATATCACCCTTATTTCTTTAAATCATCAAGAAGAATCATCTTGCGTCAGGGAATCAGGCACTGATACAAATACACGTAACAGGGCCGGGTGTCAACCAAGCTCAGAGCTTTGGATGATGCTCAGAGGGATGCCACGCTCTCCCCCGTCCTTTCCTTCCCTACCACATCTGTGGCTGTGGCTCCTGCCCCCAGTGTTCTCTTGCACTGCCTTTCCTGCATTCTCTCTGCCTCCATCATCCATTCCCGAGCCTAGAAAAGGGCAAGGGGTGTCCACGTACTTTCAACCATGACAGAGCAGAGGGAGGCCGCAACATTAGAAACATCTAACACAACCCTCCCAAGGGCTACTCCTCCGGCCCCAGGCACTAATCTTTCAAGTATGTTAGGTTACAATACTGACATTTCTTTAGAAATACCAGAATGCACCAGTATCAGCCTTCAACCGTGTCTCACTAGTATGCTGATAAACACACCACTTCCTTACTCTTCCAAGAAGAAGGAAACATTCAATAGGGTATCTGGAATAGGAAGAGAGAAAAACTGTGGCATATCACCTCTCCAGGGAACGTAAAACATCAGATTTATAAAAAATATGGAGGCACTGCAAGGGCATCTCTGTAAGACAGAGAGACACAGAGAAAGAAAGCAGACATGAAGGCATAAATGAAAACCAGTACCTTGTACAAGGGTTTGGTGTTCATCTTCTGAAATCCGGTCCCAGGCCTTGGGCAAAGCTTGGATATTGGCCAAGTCTCCCCACTGGATGGAGGACAGGAGGCACTTTCTCTTCAGGTAACTTCCGGGAAGTTAAGGACTGCTCAAAAAGACAACGAAATATGCTGAAGGGAAAAATACCCTGGGGAGAGCTACGAGAAGCTAGAAGGGTAAGGGGTAGCTCTCTCGCACTCACCTATGTCACACATCTTTGCTGAGCACCTCTTCACTCACAGTGCTACAGGGCCAGAGGGATGAAACATCACCCCAACAATCTAGGATCTCACCACGCTGAGCAGAAAAACCAGAAAGTAGAAAGGGAGAATCTCAGGGACACAAAAAAGGAAACTCTGTGGCGGTTCAGAAGTTGAGTGACGAGTCCCTCCCATTTGGAGGGCCTCAGGAAGATTCCATCTGGCAAGAAAAGCATAAGGTGCAGAAGTGAGGAAGCATGGAATGGTTTCAGGGCCGAGTAAATCCTCCAATCTGGCCGGCTGGAACACGCACAGCAGTCAGAAAGGTGGCCGAGAAGGCAGGCTGAGCCAGAACACAAAGAGCACCGAAGACCCACATGGGGATTCTGGAAGCTGTCGAAAACTCCTCTATAAGCAACAGGCAGAACAAAGATGTCTTCAGGCTACCGTTGAGGTCCCTAGCCGGAGCCGGCTTAGAGGGAAAGAAGGCAGAGACAGAGAAACCTGTCAAGAGGCTGCACAGATCAAGGGGCCTCACGAGAGGCAAGAGACTATGGAAGAGGCAGTGCAGATAGAGAAGAAAAATACAAGAAGCGCCAAGGAAACGGATTCAAAACACCTGACAGGCGGCCGTGTGGACGTTGGGAGAAGAGTACCTGGCACATAGCGCTCAGTAACACTGGCTGCGGCTACTGCTCCCCCGCCTAGGCTGTCCCACTGCCTCCACAGCTGCCACCGCCACAGCTGCCACCAATGCAGTGAAAAAGGAAAGAGAGAGGGAGAGGGGGAAGGGGCTGCTGGAGTTCCCACACAATGATCACACAGGGTTGATCCTACACCTGGAGGGAAAGGGGACTGAGTGTGGCGGCGGGACCGAGGAGCTTGTGCTCCCAGGAGCGACCCGGCTGTAGGCAGCTGCGGGAAGCTGAACATCAAGGCTAGAAATGAGAATGAAGGGCGGATTGGGGAGTTACTCAAATGAAGGCAGAAACTGAAGCTAGAGCGGAGATGCGTGATTCAGGCAAGACTTATGAGAGGGGCGCCTGAGTGGCTCAGTCAGTGAAGCGGCTGACTTCGGCTCAGGTCGTGAACTCATGGTTCAGGAGTTCGAGCCCCGCATTGGGCTCTGTGCTGACAGCAAGGAGCCTGGGGCCTCCTTTCGGGTTCTGTGTCTCCCTCTCTCTCTGCCCCTCCCCTGCTCACACTCCGTCTCTCAAAAATAAATAAACATTAGAAAAAAAAAAAAAAAAAAGAATTGAGAGAAAAGGGCCAGAACTCCAATGAACTGGTGGTATTCCTGCAGCTCCCCTGGCTTCACACCACCCCAAGTCTTTCCTCCGAACTCAGCCAGGTGATACTGTGAGAAAACACAGGCTGATTATGTTATCCTTCTTCTCAAAACCTTCTAACAGCTTTCCACCTCACTCTGAGCAAAAGCCAAAATCCTTTCAAAGACCTCCAGGGCCTTATGAGGTCCAGCCCCATCTCTCTGACCGTGTCTCCTGTTAGGCTCCCCGTCCTCATCCGCTCTAGCCTTGCTGGCTTCCGCACTATTTCATGAACGTGTCAGGCATGCTCTCCCCCACAGGGCCTTTGCACTTGCGGTTTCCTCTACCTGGGACACGCTTTCCCCAAATATCACATGGCTCTCTCCTTCGCTCTCGTTAGGTCTTTTCTCAAATGCCACTAACCCAGTGAGCCCTCTCCTGCCCACCCTATTTCAAGTCAGGACTCAATGCTCATCCCTCACTTGCCCTGCTTTATTCTTCTCTAAGTTCAGAGATCAAAGAGAACTGACTGACCCATACTATGTAGTGGTATAATCTCACGAAAACTCAAAGACTTCCTGAAGCAGCTCTGGACGCTGCCTGAAACATGTGCAAAGGATACGAATTTCGATAATGTCTCTCAATATCTTGCAACCATTCCAACATGTCAGCCACCGAAGGGCTCACAACCGAAGCCTGGAGGACACCATCCATGCCAATCGTGTCTGCATGCTGCTCATAGGTCTGAAGCACTCGCTCCACGTGGCTGCTGACGGTGTCACGCACCTTGAGGAGGGCGGTTCTGGGGGAAAAGAAGTCTCGTATTAGGCAATATCATGAGAAAGGCCTAAGGCAGGGTTCTTCAACCTCAGCACACTCACATTTTGGCCTGGATGGTTCTTTGTGGTGGGGAGGTTGCCCTGTGTATTTTAGGACGTCGGGCAGCATCTTTGGCCTGCACCCACTAGATGACAGTAGCAAACCATGCCCCCACCCTCCCCGAGCTATGACGATCAGTAATGTCTCCAGGTATTGCCAAATGTCCCAATGGGAAAAATTGCTCCGGAGGCACAGACTACTGTGGATCCTCGGAAAGTTACTTATTCTCAATCACATATAAAAATGGTCTGTCTTGCTCACTGCACACCCTAAGTACCTAGAACACGGACACTGGTGCACACAATGACAAACACTTGTTCAATGGATGAATGAGCAGAACGGGTTCTTATGAGGACTAAGTGCAATAACGCATATAAAATGCCCAGTAGGAAAGTGCCCACCTTATGGTAAATATTTTTATCATTCCACTGGTGACTCCAAGGGACCAGCCACCAAGAAGAAGGCTACAACTTCCAAAAGGACAAAGAATTCCCTAACCTAGAACTGGGGCTTTCAAAACGTGTGGCCTTGACTCACAATTAAAAAACAGACTTAGGGGCGCTTGGGTGGCTTAGTCGGTTAAGTGTCCGACTTCAGCTCAGGTCATGAACCATGGGTTCGAGCCCTGTGTCAGGCTCTGTGCTCACACCTCAGAGCCTGGAGCCTGCTTCAGATTCTGTGCCTCCCTCTCCCTCTGCCCCTCACCTGCTTGCTCACTCGCTCTTTCTCTCTCTCAAAAACAAATAAAACATTTAAAAATTAAAAAAAAAATGCCAAAAAAAAAATAGCCTTAAAGTAACAGCCCAATCCTCACAAATATGGTAACAACTGAAATAAAAGTACCTTAGAATATACCACAACATAATTTAATTGACTGATGGTCTATCTCTTCTAATCAACTAAGAAACTAGGTCTGGTTCGTTGCTGTATTCCGAGCACCTTGCACTCGGCATCCCGTAAAGGCTTCATGAATGTATTTTGTACAAATGAATACAAAGAAGGGCCCCATCTTTGACCATTTTCCAAGTAGTCTATGGCACAGACTGTATACACTAGAACCTTCTCTTGCTCTAGTCAAGGAATGGCCTACGTGCCCTGCCTCTTGTCTATCCTCAATACTTAGAACTCTTAGAGGGTCTCCCGTTCGGCATACTAAGAGTTTAGAGATGTGCTATGCTTGGGACAGAGACATCAACGTATAGCAGAACAGAGTGGCAGCGGACCACTCTGGCCTTGGCGTCAGGTAAACTTGAATTAGATCCCAGCTTTACCATTTACGAGTTGTGTGACCACAGGCAATCTGATGGAGCCTCGGTTTCCTCACCAGCAAAATGGGATGAAGTGAGGTTAAGTTAGAGATGCTGAAAAGATTTTATGAGATAATACCAGGGTAAAACCCTTGCCTCTTAGCACCTCTGAAGTTTAAAGTACAATTCCTCACTGCTTTTTACAAAAGAACTGTAGAGGGGGGCTAATAAGCTTTCTCCATGGCTTTTCTCTTCTCCTTTTGTAACTTCTCCCAAGGCCACCACTGCCATGCCTTACGGGGCAATGGAAATGCCATAAAATGACTTTCTGACAAGAGGTCCCATTGTGCAACAAATGGGGCGGAGGGTTGGAAGGAGGGAAAGGTTGAACAGAGGAGGGAAGGTTGGGGCACCTCCAAATATGCTCTCAAGTAAGGGAGAAAACTCTCTTCTGACTGATACTGGCTACTTATTAAAGACCAAGTTTTCCCATTTTTCCGCCAAGAAGGAGCGGCACTGAACTCTTACAGCCTCTCCTCTAACTTGTCCAAGACAGTGTCGCCAGCCCACAGCTGCTTGCGCCTCAGCCGCTCCTTTAAGTCTGGGAAGGCCCGAAGTGGTGGCACGTCCTCAAACCGCAGATTCTGGGCCGCCTGCAGCTGCTCTGCCAGGTTGCTGAGGGACAGCAGGAGGGGCTGGCAGTCGCTTAGCGCACTCTGCCACAGGCCCTGCTGCTCCTCCACCACCGGGAAGCACTGCTTCAGGGCCTCCTGCACCGCAAGCAGAGGTTGGTCTTGGGTCATCTGCCGGGAACAAAAGCAGAAAGAAAAGAAAAGAAAAAAACCAATAACAGCATTAGGGCCGCAAGTGGGCGGGAGAAGTACCGGGTCCAGGAGTGATTCTCGTGTTCAAGTGAGGTTCAGCTAAGCCAGGGTCTCCTTGCGGGGGGCTGTCCATCCCTTCCGACAGGAAGTCCTGGCGCGCGGCGCTGTCTTACCTTCAGAGGGGCTCTCGGAGGCCGGGCCCTCGTCTCCCACCTCCGGAAGGGTGTCCGCTCTACCCGTCGGAGGAGGTGCGTCCGCGGCTAAGGCAGTCTCCGCGGTTTCAGACCGCGGATTCCGCAGGCCGGAGGGCTCTCTCCAAACGCGCGCTTCCCGAGCCAGAATCTTGTCTCCTTTCCTTGAAGCTGCCTTTCCGTAAACCAGCGAGAAAACTGAAAGCTAACACCGTCAAACTTTGAGGACCCGCCAGGGCTGCCCCCAAGCGCCCGCAGTCTCGCTGCGCATGCCCCTGCGAGGCTGCTTAGTCGCGAACCTATGTCGTCACCGCAATGCCTTCTGGGTGTTGTAGTCCTACATGTGGACGGGCGGCCTGGTCGCGGAGCTTCCTTGTGATTGGATGTTGTGGGACCCACCTAAGACGGCGGCTTCTCATTCGTCAGTCTGTGGCAGTTTGAATTTGGTGGCGGCGGTCGCACGTCCGGATAGCCACGGAGCCGCTCCCTCCTCTCAGCTGCAGCGGCGAGGTTTTTCTCAGCCCATATCGCGACCCGCAGGTACGTGCCTCGCGACTCCTTTATGCTCGGGCCTCCAAGGACAGGGCCTCCTACCAGCCCTACCTGTAGGGCGCCCTCCCGCCTTCTCCCGCTCCTCCGCGGCCCCCGTACTTTCCCTCCCTGATCTCGGCCGCTGACCCCCTGTGGCTGCGTCCCCAGCTCCCCGCAGCCTCCACCCGAGCGCCATGGCTCCGGCTAGGAAGGGCGGCAGTCGGGTCGCCAAGACCAACTCGTTACGGAGCCGGAAGCTCGCCTCCTTTCTTAGGGACTTCGACCGTGAAGGTAAGGGGCGGCGCCCGGGTCGTTGCCGCTACCCCGGGGCGATCGCGGGGGCCCGGCGGGCTTGGGGTGCGGGCAGCACGGGTTCCGGGCCGCGTTCGTGACCCGTGTTCTGTCGCCTCTGCCCTCTCGCAGTGCAAATCCGATCCAAGCAAATTCAGTCAGACAGGCAGAACCTCCTCAAGGAGATGGATAACCTGTACAACATCGAGATCCTGAGGCTCCCCAAGGTGCTGCGCGAGATGAACTGGCTCGACTACTTTGGTAAGAGCTGCTGGTTTCCCCCGGCCTCGGCCCGGGGCGCCTCTGTGGTCACCTGAGTGAGGTCTTCCCCGATCGCTTTCGGAAATTGCAGTCCTACCGCTCCCCCCCGCCCTCTTATCTCCCTTCCCTGCTTTATTTTCCTGCGTAGTACTTAATTAACATCGTCAACCCCCGCAGGTAGGCGGACGTCCTTTCTAGGAGACCGGATAGTAAATATTTTAGGCTTTCTGGGCCAGAGGGTTCTCTATGGCAGCTACTCAACGCAAGCTGTTAACAGTTACGAAACAGCTGTAATGAATGGGCATGTATGTGTTCCAGTAAAATGTACTTATGGACACACCAAAATGTGAATTTTGCATGAATTTCACGTGTCACAGAGCACTCTCTTTCCTAAAATATTTTATCCCGTCATCTAAAAATGAATGAATGAGTAACTCGGTTTGTTACCAGAGCTCCGAGGGGAGGATAACCCCAAGCAGTGCGTTCCGTATCTTGTGGAAACTGTCAGTTTAAAAACTGAGCAAATCGGGGCGCCTGGGTGGCTCAGTCAGTTAAGCGTCCGACTTCGGCTCAGGTCATGATCTCGCGGTCCGTGAGTTCGAGCCCCGCGTCGGGCTCTGTGCTGACAGCTCAGAGCCTGGAGCCTGTTTCAGATTCTGTGTCTCCCTCTCTCTCTGACCCTCCCCCGTTCATGCTCTGTCTCTCTCTGTCTCAAAAATAAGTAAACGTTAAAAAATAAATAAATAAAAAATAAAAAAAAACTGAGCAAATCAAATTGGGAAGTGCACGCACTAGAGTTTTTCTGCCCAGAGAAAAATCGCAGCCTGTTCACTCCCTTGTTAAATGTCCAAGGAAATGCAAGAGGTTGTCCTTTCTGCTGGGACACCCTTACTTTTCCTATTATCCTTATTATCACCCATTGTGTAGCCTCCTTCCTGACTAGAAATGCATGTTCTGTTCAAATAGTAGATATTTAATGATCCTTTGGCTTGCCCTTTGTTTGCACATGTCTACAAATATTCACGGAGCATGTCTCTGTCACGATGCTAGGTGCTGAGAATGCTTTGGGAAATAAAACAGACTTTGTCCCTACCCTCAGGAGCTTACAAGTTAGCAGAGGAGGATCATTTTTTAAAATGCACATGTGATTGTATAATTGAAATTACAAAAGAGTAGTGGTCAGTAGGCACATTTAGAGAGGGCTTCCTGTGCCAGACAGGCATTGTACTGAGTGTATTATGTATGTTAACTAATTTTATCTTCATAACAAATGTGTTACTTGTTAATATTGCCTCTGTTTTATAGGTGACAAAATAAAGTGCAGAGATGTTCGTTACTTTGCTCAAGGGCTCATAAACTAGTTAGTAGCAGAGGGTAGTTAAACCCAGGCATTCTGGTTCAAAGCCTGAATCCTTTTCTTTTTTTTCTGTTAAAAAAAATTGGGGTGGGGGGGCACCTGGGTGGCTCAGTCAGTTAAGCGTCTGACTTCGGCTCAGGTCATGATCTCGCGGTTGTGAGTTCGAGCCCTGCGTCGGGCTCTGTGCTGACAGCTGAGAGCCTGGAGCCTTCTTCAGATTCTGTGTCTCCCTCTCTCTCTGCCCCTCCCCTGCTCACGCTCTGTCTCTCAGAAATAAATGTAAAAAAAAAAAAAAATTTTTTTTTTTAAATTTTTTTAATGTTTATTCAGTTTTTTGAGAGAGAGAGCGAGCATGAGCAGGGGAGGGACAGAGAGAGAGAGAAATACAGAATCTGAAGCAGGCTCCAGGCTCTGAGCTGTCAGCACAGCGCATGATGCAGGGTTAAAACTCACGGACCGCGAGATCACGACCTGAGCCGAAGTCCAGACGCTTAACCGACTGAGCCACCCAGGGGCCCCAGGCACCTCCAAAGCTTGAATTCTTAACGGTTCTATAGGACACTATGAAAGTTTCTAGAAGGAGGATTACCTCTACTTTATTCTACATCTAAATCTTGCACAGACCTCTTCCTTCAACATACATTGGCTACGTACTTACTCTATGCCATATTTTTTGCCAGAAACTGTCCTCAAGGAATTCAGTTCAAAGCAGGGTGGACCCTTAAACAGCTCTGAGTAGTTGTTGGGTATGATGAGAATGAGCAACGAGCTCAGCACTTTGCAGCAATCTGTTGTGACAGAAAAATAAACAGAGTTTTGGATTTGAACTGAGTTTTGAAAGATGAATTAGAAATGTGTCAGGCACAGCGGAGTATTTCTGGTAGAAGAAATAGTACCAAGGCAGTGAGTCATAAGAGGCAGAGGCACATTTGGAAAATAAGAACTTTGGGGTGGTGGAACGTGGAATATGTTACGAGGGGGCCAGTCTAACGTGGAGAAAAATTAAAACTGGTTTGTGAATGTCCTTGATGTTGAACCAAGGGCTTTTAATCTGGTCCAGTTTTAGACAGATAACTGGTTATATCAGGGAAGATGGTTTATCATTAAAATCCGATAGTAACTAAATAAAATGTTCTTTTTAAAGCCCTTGGAGGAAACAAACAGGCCCTGGAAGAGGCAGCAACAGTAAGTGTTGTCCTATTTTGGAACTGTGGTTCGTTTTTAAGTTTAATCCAGTCACAACATCCAACCCGTGAGTGCTTACTGTGGAAGAGGTTTCATAGGGGATCTGTTTTGTTTAGGCCAACTGAAAAATTATGGTTATCCAATGTTGAGTCCATAAGGCCCAAATAGTTTCAAGTGCTACAAAAGGAGGCAATTCTATTTTTGGCGGCCCTGCCCTGACCTCTGCAGGCAAAGTAGAAGCCTCAACTCCAAGTTTCTTTAAGCCCCTGGGCCATTACCTAATGACCTGGCTTGCTAGGTGTCAAGGAGACTCCTGCTCAGTAGGACTCGTGTCATACTGTAGAAGCTATGCTCTTATTTGGGACTTTCAGGTTTCCTCACTCCCTCTCGCCTCCTTCATCCCAGCATCACTATCAGGACTGAAGACAGTAAGATGGGGAAGCAAAATAATTTAGATCTTAAATCTGCACTGTTTAGTACAATAGCCACCAGCCACAGGTAGCTATTTTAATCAATTAAAATTAATAAAATTAAGACTTCAGTCCCTCAGACACACTAGTCACATTTCAGATGTTCAGTAGCCACACATGACTAGTGGCTCCGTATTGGTAGCTCAGAAATAGAGCATTTCTATCCTTGCAGAAAGTTCTGTTGTACAGTGTTGGGAACTAGTCCATAAATGGGCTTCACAGAGACCCTGAGCACTCTAAAATCATACATAAACAATGTGTGTATATACATGCGTCGGTAGTATATCTGGGGAGAATATGTTATTACAACCTTTATCAGATTTACAAAGTGAACCCAAAAATCTACATCCTTCTGTGCACTGATCAGAATCCCTTGGATTAGAAAGGACCTGACTATAAAGGGTATATAGTAGCATTGAATAGCAGATCTCCACTGGCCTCAGAAGTTGAAGGTATTTCAGAGCCGGTTATCCAGTCAGGAAAAAGCTAGAGAGTTCGGGGGTGAATATTATAGGAGAGGAGTGGAGATAACTGAAAAAATCAAGAGCTAGTAAAACGTTCTCAGTCCTGTTTTTTCTTTGTGCTATGTTCCCCCCATCTGCACACCCAGATCTAATGTATCAAAAGACTTAACCTCTGAGATGAATTATACTCATTAGCTAATGCATCACCCTCTTTTTAATTAATCAGACATACAGAACTACAAATCAGAGAGCTTGTAATGTTACATGAAATAGCCAGTGTCATCATACCAAGTCAAAAGCAATTGTAGCCTCAGCTAATATGATTTGAAACTCAGGGAAGAAATGATACTTTGGTACAAAAGCTCATAATTATTAGGTATGTGGGGGGGTCTCCTGAGACTATTTCCAGGAAGACCCACAGGGCTCGGCATATAGTCATTCTCATGGCCATGATTTATTATAGTGCGAAGATACAAAGGGAAATCAACAAAGGGAAAAGGTACATGGGCCAAAGTCCGGAAGAAACCAGGCGCAAGCCCTCAAGAGTCCTCTCCCAGTGGAGTCACATGGGACACCTTAATTTAACACATGTCAAATATCTACCAGAAAAGCATATTAGAGACTCCATGCGCAGAGTTTTTATTGGGGGCTGGTCACATAGCCATCTTCTGCCTAGCACGTACCAAAATTCCAGACTTCCAGAAGGAAAGCAGCTATGCAACGTAAGTCATGGTGTTTGTACAAAGCTTAGGCTCAGAGGAGTCATTCTTACCAGGGAATGGTGGGAACCCTGAAATCCAAGTTCTCATGCAAGCCACCAGCCAGCCACGCAAACAGGCCTTCCTATGGGTATCAGTCTTGGGCCTGTTAACTCTTCTGCGTGGTAGGTGATCAGTGGCCTGCCACCACTGATACCTTCATAACATGCCAGTTGTTTCTAGGGATGGCAGATAGTTGGCCACTACTTTCTATTCCATTAGCCATTTCAGACATCACTAATTTCCTACAGTGCTGTTTCTTACTAAGATTGGACAGTCTCAGAATCCTTCTTTCAGCACTCCACAGATTTGCCACCCATCTGGAGATGAAGCCAGCGTCATTCCTAGTCTGTAACAACTCTTCTGATATTTACACGTGCCCTACAAGGAAAGGTATAGGATCATGCCTGCTCGTGGCTGTTTTCAGCCTTATAGGTAGTTACCACTGGGAACACTTAATTAGAATGACGGTGACTTTTTGAAGGGTTCAGGAGTACAACAGAAAACCTTATCAACCCTCTAGATTTTAAAAAATCAAGAGAGAGAGAAGTCTAATACAGCACCGAGTTAGAGAACGTGAATCATCAGGATCTTGTATTGTTTGCCAGTGGGACGTAATCAAGTGCGACGTCTTTGAAACATGATTTGGCATAATATCAAGGCTGAACATTTGTGTACCCACAACCCTCCAGTGCCCTATCCCTGAGGGTACAGCCAAGAGAAAATTTGAACATGTGCATCAGACACACGTAGAATATAGTTCAGAGTAGCAGTGCTGGTAATAGCAAAAGACTGTTGACAAGAGATTGGACAAATTCATTCTGGTAGAGTCACACAGTGGGCTATTACATGGCCGTGAAAACTAACTACAACTACAAACAGTGGTCAAAAATGAGACCAAGTAAAATATTATTTCAGCACATGTACATTTGTAAAAACTTACACGCGCTTTCTTTTAAGTAAATGAAAGGATAGTGGTTACCTCTGGGGAATGACAGGAAACTGGTCACCTCTGAGGGGAGACAAGGATGTAGAACAGGGCAGAATACAGAGCTGGAAGCAAGGTACCAGCAATGTGTTAGGTCTTAGGTGGTACAGTGCATTTATGGGAATTCACCATATCTGTTATAACTAGTATGTAACAATCTTTGTATGTATCAAATAATATGTTTTTTTAATTGTTTCGAGTCTTAAAATGCTCCTCGTAGTTGATGGAATATGCCTGGTGTTTTCTGGCTGTGTTTGTCACAGGCTGACCTGGATATCACAGAAATAAACAAACTAACAGCAGAAGCTATTCAGACACCCTTGAAATCTGCCAAAAGTGAGTACTTTTCAAAACCCTTTGTTGAACTGAGAGAGTGGAGGCTCGGGTGGTTGGCTGGTTGCTCAGAGAGGCCTCGGGGGTAAAGCCTCTTCCCTCTAATGCCCAGTCTTCCGTCTTATAAATCCGATAACATGATTTTGGCTGCCGCATTGAGTTGATTGTATGCAGGACTGATAGGAGCAGACTCCCAGTGATGTGGGAGTGACAGTGAGAGTGGAAGGAGCGGGAAAGCTGCGTGGGGACCTTGGCCGCCTGCTGGCTCCCCCAGTTAAACAGGTTGGCGGGACTGAGAGGCCTTACGGGACAAGGTAAGGCCAGCCAAGGAGCTCCCGTGTGACCAGAAAGGTTAAGAGAATTGCAGAAGGACCGGTGTCCCATTGCATCATCCCACATTCCTGGATTCAGGGACCTGCTTCATGAAATCATCTCACACACACCTGGAGAGAGGCTGTCCTGGAGGGACAGCAGGTTGTGGTTAGTGAACATGGACTCAGGACACATTGGGCTCTGTCATGGATTTTAAGTCACTGTCATTAAGCTTTCATAGCTCAGTGCATCCAAATCTTGTGAGGATAGGCCTGACCCATGGCCTGGATTTGGGGCTGCCCACCAGTGCACTTTCCCTGCTGGGTAGGGTCAGAAACACCGTCCAGTTCTTAGTCCATCTTGCTTTCCATCTTGGCCTTGTAGGGTGTGGGGGGCAGGAGATTTTCACTTCACCGTTGTCACATTCCCGTGCTGCCTTGGTGAGATTATGACATAATCGGACTGGGGTATTCCTAGAGTTCCTCACCTGCACATTTACAATCTGTTAGGTCACTCTGGGTTATCTCTACACTTAGGTAATACTAGTTTCTCTTCTGAGTTCCACCAGTTTTGCTTATGTGGTTGGGGAGGGGAGGGGGTCTTTTGATTTCACCCCTGGGAGCCAAACACATCAGGACCAATGTCATCCAACAGTAAAGATTTTTTTTTTGTGCTCCCTTGACCATTGGACTTTGACTACATTGTGCTGCTTCCAAAAAAAAAAAAAAAAAAAAAAAAAAAGATAAATATATTGTTTAATGTGTCAGAAAATAAAAAGCTGTCTAGTCTCATCCCCTGCCCCTCATGATTAGATGTGTGAATTTTCTCTGTGGAATCCCTGCTCAAGATTGTCTGGCTCGTGGTTGTACATATTTAGCAGTGACACTACTATCACTAAGCAGCTGCAATGCTTAGAAAGTTTTTTCTAATCTATGTAAATAATATTTGATTGTAATAAACAATACTTCTGACATGGGTCCAGTACTGTCCAAAAGGCTTTTACATTGATTCATTCCACAGACACTTAGTAAACACAGGCACAATTCTAGAGTTTGGGGGTACAGGGAGTAACAAAGACCCTCCTCTTGTGGAGCACATTCCAGGTCTCATAATACCCCTAGGAAGTGGCTATTCCCTTTTGTAGATGAGGAAACTGAGGCTCCACACTAAAAGCCCCATGACTTGGTTAGTGCTAAGACCAGGCCTCAAGCTCAAGTCTGGCTGACCCCAGCATCTGTGCTCTTACCAGAATGCTGGGCATCATGTGGGCTTTTTTAACCAGCCTGGTGAGTTTCCTCTGTCTAAACCTTCTTTTTAAAAAAAAGTCATCTTGTATATTCAAAGTCTTTTTCTTAATTACAACCTCAGATTGCGTAAGTTTCATTTCCTATAAGAAACATGAATACATGATAGGATGCTTGGGTGGCTCAGTCGGTTAAGTGTCTGACTTGAGCTCAGGTCATGATCTCACGGTTGGTGAGTTCGAGTTCTGCACTGGGCTCTGTGCTGACAGCTCAGAGCCTGCAGCCTTTCTCGGACTCTGTGTCTCCCTCTCTCTGCCTCTCTTTCTCAAAAATAAACATTAAAAAAAAAAAAAAACCATGAAAACATTAAAGTTTATTCCTATGAGAAATATCACTTTGTTAAAACTGTTTCTTATAGCACGAAAGATAATAAAAGTGGATGAAATGATAGTAGAAGAGGAAGAAGAAGAAAATAAAAATAAGAATCTTCAAACTGCAAGAGTAAGTAGGCACTCAGGTTTGAGGCTGGGAGAGGACAGGAGACAAACACATAATATCCTATTGCCCCACCCCCACCTGCCAGAGTTCAGTTTAGTAGAGAAGATCCCACTTAAATGGCTAAAAACAAAAGCAATCATAGATGTGTGTATAAGGTACATAGAACATAGAAGAGGAAGCTATCAAAGCTATTACCTCGCTGGTTAGGATACACCAGGCCTTTAAAGGTGAGGGAGATTTCACTAGCTGGAAAAGAAAGGGAAGGGAAATCCACAAGGAGATAGGAAAATTCCATTTAAGGAACAAGAAGCAGTTTGGGATGGCAAGGATGTAAGCTGTGAGGGTGATCTGCATAGAGTAGGGCCAGACAACGAATGGCCTTGTGTACCAGGCTTGGAAGTTTCCATCCCACCAGGTTGGTCATTTCAGATTGGTATTTCAGAACAATATGCAGGTTAATTGGGAGAGGGGAAAAACTGGAGACAAGGAACCCAGTTGGGAGGCCATTGTAATTCTTAAATGGAGACACCGAGCCTATAAAAAGAGAAGGACGGTTTTGACATAATGTTTTAAAAGGGAGAATGAGCTTGGTGGAGGAAGGGAGGAAGCAGGGATGATCAAATGGTTTCTAGCTCAGGCAGCCATCATAGGTGGAAGGTGGGACATGGGAGGAAGAGCGGTGAAGGGGAGCAGCCACTGTCCCAGTTTTTGTTCCACACTTATCCGAGATTTCAGCCTGGCGCTCAGGGAGCAGTAGGAGGTTGTGAGACCCACTGTCTCCCATTGTGGCTGTTAGTGAGGTTGTGCAGGGAAGGCGTGGAGAGGGGGCTGAGGATGGGCACTTGGAGGGATGCTAGAAAGAGGACCTCATGAGGTAGCCTGCACAGGGACAGCCAGAGAAATGGGGAAGGTGGGGTGGAGGACAGGGATGGACAGAATTGTCAGAAGGTAAGGAGTGATCCTTGTCAGGTGCCCCTGAGGACTTGGGAGGGGTGAGGACTGCCGAGTTCCTTAGATTGGGCACCTGGGACCGCCTGAGTGACCTTCACAGCAGCACTTAATGGCAGAGTGACAGGGAGGTGAGGGGATGGAGAGGGGGCAAGCCAGGCCAAGTCAGTTCAAAAGAGATTTCCCTTTAATCTTGGTCAAAACCCTCTGCTTTGAAGACCCAGGCCTTAGTTGGTCAGTTTTGTTCTGTATTACCTAAGGCAACTTGATTCTGGGAGCAGACCTCATATTCAGTGTTAGTTTCCTTTTCCAGAGCTGGTTCCCCCTCCCCTACTTTTCTTACCCCTCCCTTACCTTTGCCCCTTTGGGGGCTTTTTATAATCACAGTTTCATTTGATTGTGAATCCAGGTCAAAAGGTGTCCTCCGTCCAAGAAGAGAACCCAGTCCGTACAAGGAAAAGGCAAAAGCAAAAGGTAATGGGTTTTCCAAACTTCATTGTGTGTTTTGGTTTTACTGGGGAGACCCACTCAGCGTGGCAGAAATCAGGGGTGAAAGGGCTCTCGTGGCCTGTGCTCCAGTGGAACTTGAGTCTCCAAGCTGGAGGGGCTTCTAGAAATGAACTGACCCAGCACATTTCTCCAGTTCCGCCCATGTTCTCTGTCCTCCCCCACTTTTTTGGTTCGTTTGTTTTCATGCCTCCAGCCGCCGAGCTCCAGCCAAGAGGCCTACCGGGGGCTGAGAGGGTGCCTCCTTCCTCTTGTCCCGTTAGCCTGAGAAGTCGGATTCTGGAAGCTGGCCGCTCGGCTTCAGAGCGCTGGCTCCGCCCTAGTTGGCTGTGTGATCTCGGCCAAGTTGTGCGACTCAGTGTGCTGGAGTCTGCATCCGTACGCAAGGATAACAGCCGTGTTTCCCGGGTTGTTGGGGAGCTTCACGAATGAGCATGTGTGAGGTGCTCGGGACAGTACCCGACATGATCGGGGCCTTCTGCGTGTGACCTGCCACGCTGCTGCTGTCACTGCGCACCTCATGGCCACTTCTTACCTGCAGGTCCAGCCACTGTAACACTGTCACCCCAGCTGGGGGCCGGTTGGAGTTGTCTATGGTGAAACCAACTCCAGGCTTGACACCCAAGTTTGACTCAAGGTGAGTGATGGGAGCGGTGCCTGCGTCTGGGTGGGAGCCCACCAGTTAACATCAGCCAGCAAAGAAGGGTGTGCGAGAAAACACTCGACTCCTCGGCCTGGCAAAGCGCTCTTGGAGGAGGGCAGCCGTCTCGGCTTCCAAGTGTTTGCCCCTCCCCTGGGTGCAGGTTAGCTGATTTCAGCGACAGAATGACTCTGACAAGAGGGAGGAGGACATTCTGCCTCTGATGACTAGGAAGCCTCTGGTGATTCTTGGTCTTTTCTGATTCTGACCAGGAAACGTAGTTTTTAAAACTGGGTAGGTACTCTCCTATACCCTTGGTAAGAGTGACAGTGGACACCACGTCACATCGGGAGACCAACGTAACCCAGGCTCTAAGCCAGTGTCTTCCAGCGGGCCGGTCAACTGGACAGGAAGTGCCGTCTCACCATTAAAGTGGATGTGCGTGTGCCGATGTGACAGCTTCGTGATCACGGGCGTCTCCAAGCACGTTGCAGAACAGCGTGTCCTAGACGATCCCATTTGTTTTTATATACATAGAACGTTTCTAGAAGACATAAGGAATTGAGAGTAGGGATCTCTGGGGTGAGGAGAGGGAGGAAGCCTTCTACTTTTAATTCCCACTCTTGAACTGGTTTTCACATGAGCATATAGCAGAGGACATGTAGAGAAAAACAGGTAGCAGAATTTTAACTGTCTCGAGAAGGTTAGGTTGGGAATTAATATGATGTAGTCTCTGGATCCTCCTTTTTTGACCCCGGAAAACTCTTCTTGATGGAAGCACTTAGCCACTCTTGGAAATGCATTAACCATAGTTTATTTCTGGCTTTGTGGCTGGATGGATGACTGGCATCCATACAGAGCTTTGGACCTGAGATTTCCGTGGGTAAGAACTGACTTTGGCTAGATGTATGTTTGATAATTGCAGCCTCCCTTCTCCAGCTGTGTTTAGTCATTACTGTTTAAAAAGACATTTTTTTCCCCTAAATTTAGAACTCGCCTTCTTAGAAATGTGGGATTTGAAAACTACAGCTTGAGGCCAGATGGGGGCTGCAAGGGTTCACAGCGCCTCATGTCATTCAATCTGCCAAGCCATCTTGACGGGGATCTTCCCACTTTGTAGGGTCTTCAAGACCCCGGGCCTGCGCACTCCAGCAGCCAGAGAGCGGATCTACAATATCTCCATGAATGGCAGCCCTCTTGCCGACAGCAAAGAGATTTTCCTCACGGTGCCGGTGGGCGGTGGAGAGGTGAGTGTCTCCGAGGGATGCCGGGCCACCACGCTGCTCGCTCAGCCCTTCTGTCCTGGGCCCATCACCCACTTCTCACCCCCACAGTCCGTGGGGTGGCATGGATCCCGATCTCCACATCTCTGCAGGACTCAGAACCCAGTTTTCTCGCCCAGGTTAGAGGCCCAGGCTGGGATCCTTGCCCGGCTCCGTGTTCCTATTTGTTCCTCAGCTAACATTTGCCCAGCTGCCTTGTGGCAGGCCCAAGGTGTAGAAGACACGATCCCCGCTCTCGAGAAGCTGTTCAGTAGTCAAGATAGGTTCACCGTCAAGAACAGGATTATGTGATGTGTGCAACACGGGAGGTTATTAAAGGGAACGCAGAGGAAGGCACCGTTGGGGTATGTGCTTAGTCTAGAAAGGGGACCAGGAGCTGTGTCTTCCACTCTGTAGAACTCTGAGGGGTTCTGAAGCAGGGTGATACCCGTTTCTCTGGGTTGAATAGAGGAAGTTGCTGACCTCGGCTCCTCGGAGGGAAGGAAGGTGTATCTCAGATGTGTCTGCAGGGCATTTCTAAGCTAAAGTACATGCCCTTTATTCCCCGGGTGGTCCAGCCAAGGTCCAGTGATAAGCACTGATGTCACTGACGCCTCAAGGCACTCCTTGCCACTCCCCCCACCCCCCACCAAGTGTGGAGTATCACGGGCACCCCTGGGGCACACTAAGGCACTGGGTGGAGGGCCCTGCCCTAGGGGACATGGAGGTTGAACCCATTTTGCCCTCCACACAGAGCATGCGATTATTGGCCAGTGACTTGCAGAGGATGGACATCGCACAGCTGGACCCAGAGGCCTTGGGAAACATTAAGAAACTCTCCGTGAGTCTCGTAACCCTCCGCGCACAAGATGCCGCCAACGGCGTTCTTAGTTTAGCCGTACTTGGGACTGTCTTTTGGGGGCTGGGCTTCATCTTTAGCACCGTGTTGTCCTCTTTCCCCCAGGGGATTTTTACCGTAATCCTACTTCCCTAGCTGCAATTCTGTCCCTAAATTGAGGTTGACCTCAGTCCACCCCAGAGTGCCTGCCACAAAAGTTCTACAACAGAATCAAAATTCTACGTCATTCAGGCAGTTGGTGTCAGTGTGTGAGGGCAGATTGACTGCCGGAACAGAAACCTCCTAGAGGGAGGGAGGGGCTTGTTCCAAGGGGTCCCACGGAGTCCAAGAAAACGCCGAACAGCCAGGCCTCCGGAGCAGTGGGACCCTCCTTGACAGGAGTTTATGGAGGTGCACCTGTTCCTGGAGCGTCTCTGTCTTTGAGGCCCACGCACCCATTTCTCTGACATTTCCTCATTCCTCCCTTGGCAGATCATCTTCTCCACAGGGCTCTCGGTTCCGGGCTGTGTCCTCCTTCAGTACTGGCTTGCGTGTGGCTTCAGGCAGCCGCAACTCTGACTTCACTAATGCCCGGCACTGACTGTCCGGCTTCTGGCCTCCGCTTACGTTCTCGGAAGGGCGTTGAATTGGCTCAGCCTTGGTCAGATGGGCCTCCGTGGTCCAGTCAGCATGGTCACCGGTGGTGGATGGGAGCACTTGGTGCGAACATGGCTGCCTAGGCGCCCCCCTACTGGGGGGGGTCTGTGAAGGGTACCTCCAGGGAGGGGGGCAAGGGCGGAGCTGCTTTCCCAGCCCGGTCCTGTGGAACGAGGGCCCCGGGCTGGGATCCCACACGTACCCAGCTACCCGAACCTAGTTACAGCCGTCCCCTAGCTGTGCCTGCAGCACTACTGTCTCATCTGAGGTCTTGTTTTACTGCTTCGTTCAGATGAGGAATGGAGGTCCAGGACAGGTAATTCATTAGTTCGTGATATGAGTAGAGAACGGAGGGCTGAGATTCACTCAGACCTGCTGACCCCAAGTCCAGTGCCACCCGAGGAGACTCTGAAGTGGCCAACAGGCAAGCGTGGCCGGTGCCGTGTTCGCTCAACGACCCGCCTCCTTTCCTTTGTAGAGCCGCCTTGCCCAGATCTGCAACAGCATACGGACTCACAAATGAGGCTGCTGTCTCAAGAAGCCAAACTTGACAGGATGGACCTTCAACGGGCACTTCTGGGACCCTGAAGAGACTTCTTCCCTTCAGGCTTATTGTTTGTTGGAGCGTGAAGTTCCAGAGCAGGGAGTGGTGTTCCTCTGGGAGAATTTGGGAAGCGGGGGAGACGCGCTGCTCCCCCCATCGGTTAGATAAAGCTTTGCTCTTCACACCTCCCAACCCAACTGCCTCCCGCATCCGTGCAGTCGAAACTTCCTGTCATTCTCCTGGCAGAATTCTCCTTCCTGCTCTGAGCTGCCACCTTCTGCCTCCTGTAACCCAGCATCCTCTCTGCCCCGCCCCTATCCCAGTGGAGGTGGCGTGAGAGCAGCTCATGTTCCCAGGAAGACCGCCTGCTCCCCCTCGTTGGAGAACCCTCTGTTCGAGGCTGGGAATTTTAAGCTCAGGGAAGCGTGAGCTCTGGGCCATGGGAGGACAGATCCGGAAAGCTGGGAGGAACTGTACAGATGGGAACAGGACAGCAGGATGGGATGTATCCTGGCAGTAACCACAGCAGAGCACATCTCACCCCGGCCCCCATCCCTGCTTTCTCCTGTGGTGGATACTAAATGGGCCTTCAGGATCTTCTACCCGCTGTGCCCAGTAGGCTTTTCCAAGCCGACTTGTGGAACAGTGTTTTGTATTTATCCCTTTACCGAAGACCAAAAATTGGTTTGGAGGCAGCTTCCGTGTCTGGCTTCTCTACCTCCCTAGTTGGTAGGAATTTGGCTAAGACAGTTCTAGGGCTTAGCTTAGTCTAGGGTTTTTATGGGACCGGCTGCAGAGGAACCGTCTCCAAGCTCTCTCTAGTCCAGTTGTCCCTGCCAGGTTCACAGACTTTGCAGGGACTGCTTCCTCTTACGGGGTTCATTGGGGGGCAGGTGTAACTTGCCTGGTGGCCTCACTCCCCATGTTTAGCCTGTCCTCCGGGCATTGACTAGTTAATCAGAGTCAGCACCAAGATCCCTGTGCTCCAGCCAGCACCTCCGCCCCAAAGAATCATGAGATGTGGTCCAAAACTAGGGGAGCCAAGAGTTCCCTCCCCGGGCTCGAGGGCACTGGGATCTCACGTGTGGCTCTGTGTTCTACCTGGTGTTACTTTGCTGCGTGGCCCTCCTAGCGATCCAGTCCTGTTGCAGCTGTATTCCTTTTAAGCTGTTTTATTCTCCCTTTCCCGAGACTGTGCATATTGTGTTCCTGAGCAATGGCATCCCTAAGCTGTTCTAATTCGAGCTACTGAAAGTTACCTGTTTTCAATAAATTGTGGGTTTGTTTTTAATCAGTATTCAGCCTGCCTGTCATCTCCAAGCTGTGCTGTCTGGACTAGAGACTGTTTGGGAGCTGAAGCTATCAAGTGGGGGTCCTCGAACAGCTGCTTTCCTCAGAAGCTGCGGAAACCCATCCTTAAGGCACAATCTGACGTCTGAAGAAGGGGCCCTGACCCCAGCATCCAGGGCATAGCTGACCCACCCCGAGCAGGTTTCCCCCAACACCTTTGTTCCATGAGCAAGAAATTGACATCCGGGAGGACAGAATCCAGGGTATCTGTAGTTTGCCAGTAGTGTCAGAGCTCGTTGGCCAGGAACAAAGCAGGGGCGCGGGTAATGAATGCAGCGATCGTGTTTCTCGCTTCCCAGAATCCGTAGGCTCTGGCAGATCTGCCTTCCTAAAATTCTTTCTACACTGAAAATGACCAACACGGAACTAGTGGCAGAAGAGAAAAACGGGTCATTAGCCCCACTCACCTAGCACTGACAGTGACTGATGGGGGAAGGATCCCGTGGTCAGTGACAGCATTTGGAATAAAGGCTACTCGTTTCAAGTAGTTCAGTCACCAAACCTGAGGCTTCTGCCTTTCCCTTCATCTGCTGTGGTGTCAAGAGCCTGACATCAAGGAAACACTTAGGACCTGACGTGCCCTACCCAGAGCCACCCTCTCCGTTTTATTCCGCTTGCACCACTGCCTAAAAGAACCCAGCTGTAGGAAATGTGTAGTATGCAGCAGGTGCCTAATAGGTGCCCATCCTGTGCGGTGAAGATGGAGCAGTCGTTCATTCCACAGAAGGGCGGACTTGGAGGGTCATGAGTTCCCCCATCCCAGGATTTAAAGCACGGTCTGATGTATCACAGGGCTGGGATGTTGCAAAGGAAATTTAAATTGAAAAAAAAAATTTAAATCCTACTGCCAGTCCGCAAACCAGGGTTCACAGACACAATTTCATTGGATTTTGTTTTTTCAAGTTAGTTACTAACAATTTAAAAATGGTGAGATTTCACAAAAATGATTGCTAGCCTCCAAAAAATAAGATCTGGCAACACGGCCAGCTGGAGCTGAGAGCAGCTTTCCTTAGAGAATCCTCTCCATTCAAAGCAACCCCGGCCAGATTACTGCCCTTTGTTACAGACCTCGCCCCGGTAGTTGACTCAGTCCCCGCCGCTGTGGGTATCAAGCAGATGCAAGCGGAGCTGCTCTGGGTCCTCCCCTTCACCAGGGCACTGAGGCAGCTGCCAAGAGCCCTAGAGATCCAGTAGGCACTAGGTTCATTCTTTGCCCCGCAGGCCTCCTGATCTTTCCAGAAGCCCTATTTTGGGGCTTCCTATTGAAAGAATTCCAAACTTACCACCTCATATGAAGAGCTAGTTCTTGGGGTATGAATGGGTAGGACATCACCTAAGCAACTGTTATTCGTGGTATCAGACACACTTTTTAGCTCAAAGGAACTAATGGGTTTGCCTGCAATGGAGAACAAAGGTACGTCTTAGCACCTACACGTGTACGAGCTCCGCTGAGTGTTTTCCTTTCTAATTTTACACATTGACAGTTATTGACCCACACCTCAAGTTCAGGATGACACACGTGCTGAAGGTTTTAACGGTAGATCATTCATGAGACTTCAGAAACGGGAGGTGCCGGGAGAGACTTCATTAGAACTGGGGCCCACATCGGGCTCTCCACTTAATGGGAGCCTGGAATCCAATTTGGCAAAAAGGTACCTCCTCCCTTTACAAGATGAGGCATTCCCCCGGCCTTCTCTCTCCCCCACGTGCATTGCCTCACCTACTGAACAAGTCCCTTAGCCCCTCGCCCGCTCCCTGAGAGCTGTCACCTGCACTGCCTGCCTCTACACTTGCCATCATCTAGCATTTTCTGACAGATGATGCACATGGTGGAGGACGTAACCCATCCTTGGCACCGGGGTGCCAGGAAGACCCCCAGCTCCCCATCTGCAAATTTTCAGTGCCCACAATCACACGCCGCGTGCCACGATATGCTGAGAGCCATCGGGGTGGAAACGGGACACACCAAGGATACACCCCTTCAGAGGGTCACATGTCAACCGTCCTCACCATGCCCCGGCTGACTGTCAAGGACGAGTGTGGCGGGGAAGGGAGCGGATGGGGCCAGATGCAGCCTATCTGGGAAGGGGTGTGATGTAAGGTGTCTGCAACGGGGAAACAAATTTTGGGTTTCTGGTTTTTCTCAACTTCCACGAGCAGTCTCAGTCAAAACATATTCCTTGGAGCGAGGCTCGAGATACCCATCATCTGCCCACAAGATGCAGGTCAGCATCGAGGTCATCCGTGAACTGAAAGTTTCTGGCTCTTCTCTGCTGCCCAAGACCCCAGGGGGCCCAGCTACTAAAATGGGCCCGGGAGGCACCCTGAGGAGACTAGCAAGGTTTTGCCTAGATACTGGCAGATGCTGGAGGGCTAGATGGTAAGGGTACCAAGAGATTTGAAGAGAGGGCGTCATACAGTAAGGAGTTGTACTTGCGTCCTGAGCGGTGGGAAGGGGGCAATGGGATCCGCTAACCCAGTCGTGGTTAACACGGTTAATACTAGGTTAATATGGACGGTGAACATGCTACACGGTTTCCCCTGGGCCCTCCTGCACCTCCCTGGGGACTGGGTCAGGTGGAAGGTCCCTAGACTCCCACAACACCTAGGATTTATCCCTAATGCTGTGTCTTTCGTGCTTTTTACTTAACCGACCCCCAACCTCCCCCCGCCCCTCCATTAGGCAGCGAGGTCTTCACATCCTCATGTCTGCGACAGGGTAGGTGCTGGGTTCGCTGAATGACCAAACAGCTTGTGAAACCACAGCAGCAGCCTTGCTGCCCAGAGATGCTCCTTACTGCCCATATACTATACATCTACCCGTTGCCTTACACCTTCCTAAGAATGACATTTTGTGGGCACTTGCTGTGCGCCAGGCGCTGTGCTCAGTGTTGGTGGGGGTCCTCCACTCCTTGTCTCCACGCCTCTTACTGAGGCAGACCGCCAGCAGAGCAGCACTCCCGCCGTCCCCAACCTACCCTCGGGGAGAAGTGACTTACCCAGTGGGATAACCAGCTTGAATCGGTGCCACCTGGCTTGTCCCGCAGGTCTGCGTGCTCACGAGCCGGGGGCACGCTGGTCTGCTCCCCGTCCTGCAGGAAGTTGGGTCGGGCAAAGGTGCCCGTGCAGAGGAGGCTTGTGGCTGCCTGGCTCAGCCCGGGACTAGGAGGGTCTAATTCAGGGAAAGGCCCTTGGCCCCGATACACCACCACTCATTTATCGAAGACGTACATTTTACACATTTTAACATCTCTGAAGTTGGGATGCATCTTCCAAGCAGATGGCATGATACAGTTGAATTGGCTGTGATGTTGCTTAGTGGTACATCTCACACTCAATGGCATCTTTGATTCGAAGGAACATGGTGAGCAACAGTCTCCAGTCAGCCTTATCAAGAAGCTGGTATCTTGCTGTCCGTCTGTCCCAGTGACTAGTGCTCAACTGGTTTTGAGCACAGGAAGGGAGGAAAGGGGTGTCACGTATTGCCATCCCTGCCACCCCAGCCCCGGCCCTGAGCACTTCCCGTGGCCTGACGAAGCAGATAAAGAAGACACCTTCTCCATGCTGGGACCATGGACATCCTGGTGCAGGGAGTGCAGAAGCACTAGCAAACCGGAAAGGGCAGGGGCTCACGTGTGTGTGTGTGTGTGTGTGTATGTGTGTGTGCGCGCGTGCACGCACGCGCTCAAGGGGCACTCCAGCACTCAGCCTGCATCCCCACTCCGCCCTAATCACTCTCTTATCCCACTCTCCTCCCTTTGCAGCACACCGCAGGAGATTCCCAAACCCCACTCCTCGATCCTCAAGTAAGGGTTGAATTACGTCCCCTCAAAATTCACATGTGGAAGTCCTAACCCCTGGTACCTGAGAAAGTGACTATTCGGAGACAGGGCCTTTCCAGAGGTCATCAACTTAAAATGGGGTCATTACGGTGGGCCAGCCCAGTACTTCTGAAAGGGGGGAAATCTGGACGTGGAAGGCGATGTGATGACACAGGGAGAAGCCGGCCGTCTGCCAGTCAAGCAGAGAGGCCTGGAACAGATCCTTCCCTAAGTCCTCGGGAAGAGCCAACCAAGCCTGCCGACACCTTGACCTCGGACTTCTAGACGCCAGAACTGTGGGCGAGGAGCTCTGTCCTGCAAGCCCCCTCTTGGGGTAGGTTACGCAGCCCCCGGGGAACATCCCCCCACCCCAGCCACTCCCCCACCTTCTGCTCGCGAGACTTCTCCGTATTTCACACCCACACTCACTGCTCCTTCGCCTCGATGGCTGACTCCTTCCTGGCTTCTCCCCATTTCTCCCCTCAGGCTCTGTCTCCTGCTCTTCCTCACCAGACTTGGGCAGTGTCACACTTGCTCCAGAGCTCCCTCTCCTCCCAGTGCTCCTCAAGGAGCCTCCTCACGGAGGCATCAACTTCGCCCCACCCCGGCCCTCAAAGCTCCGTCTCTAGCCCGCGTCTGTGCCAAGTTCCAGACCCAGCACCCACGATCTCCAGGAGGGGCATCTCCACCCGCACCTCCCGCAAGACCTCAAACACATCTAAAATCTAGTGTGTCGTTTCCCGCCTTCCCCGCACACACCTTACCCGACCTGCTCCCCTCCCCGTGACTGTCTAGCTCAGAAAATGGTACCATCACCTGAGTGTTGCCTGGTGGGGGCGGGGGGTGGAAGCCTTCTTTGGTTTGCTACTTCTGAGACCAGGCTGCCCTCTCTAGACTGGGAAGCCTTCCATGGCAGGAGTCATTCAATTAATCTCACAGACCTCAGACACACACTGGAGACACCCCACGGGGAGTTGGGGGAGGGTGGAAACCCTCCCCACATAAGCTCTTAACAGTTAAGCAACTGTCACTGAAAGAGGTACCGTATCACAGACAAGTTTTTATTATTTTGTCCTGCATATAGAACCCAGGAAATATAAAAACATCTCCAGAATTAGTCAAAGGAACTGCATCCCCAGCCAGCCCCTGCCCTCCCTGGATGGGCTCAGATGGGGGAGCCGGAGGGTTGCAGGCCACTTCCCTCTGTCCAGTGAATAAATTCCATACAAAAATAGATCTGTAAGGGCTCCCAGAGAGCCATCGGCCTGCATCTGCACAGGGCAGAGGCCTGGGAGCCCTCAGGATTACGGGACCTCGCTCCTCGGTGGAGGGGAGGTCTACCCTGGACACCGAAGTCCTGTCACCACAGCCAGAGGGCCCTTCTGCAGAACAGCTAGGGGATGGGGAGGGGCCTGGGACCTTCAGAGCATGATTGATGTAGCTAGAGATGGGGATGAGGCACCCTTCACCCAAGAAGGGACACTGGTCCTTTCCAAGCTTGGGTGGGGGGAGGGGCGAGCCTGGAGGGCACCTGGCAAGGGGCCAGACCCTCCAGCCCCGTCAAAGGTAGAAGCAGGATCTCAAGTTCCCCACCCCCCCGCCCGCCACCCCACCACCGCTATACCCTCAAAGTCACTGACTGGGGCAGTGCTTAGGAGGTCAGGAGCGGAGGGAGGGGCTCCAAGGAGAGAAGAGCAGCTTCTGGCAGGGCGAGGCCAAAGGCACTGCTGTGAGGCACCATCCCCCACCATGGGCGCTCCCCAAAAATGCGCTGCATCTTCCAGCCTCCAGCCTCCTCCTCATGCCGGCCCCTCTGCTTGGATGCCTCTTGTCCTAGGCCCTCCGCCTTGGCCTGTGCAAAACTCCACCCACGCTAAGGAAAGACAGCCCCCACACCCACCTTCCAGGCCTTATGCATCTGCTCTCAGCCAAGAAGCCCTTCCAGACACACCTCCGTGTACACAAATCATGAGTGTCCATCTGCCCTCTGGCCCAACAGCCCACAGACCCTGAGGTCTCCCGTGGGGCCTGGGGTATTTTTGGAAGGTGCACCTGTAGTACTTCTCGATGCCCGAGCTCATCTCCCCACTTAAGCTGAGCCCTCCAAGGGCCAAGGCCAGCTCTGTGTCTCATTCACACCCTCCTCCTTCCCACCCATCTCACCCCACATACAGCCAAACCCAGAGTAGGCATATGCCAGGGATGTCCTGGACAAACTCAGCCCCTGGGACCCTGTCCAGATCCAGCTGCCTTCCTGCCATCCTGTGAAAGCCCCGGCCTCACGATCACCACTGCCTCTGGCAAGCCCTTCTGGATAAGGAACTCAGGAGTTAGTTCAGTGTGGCCACTCCTGCCAGAGGGAGAAGGCGCTCTCCCACGGGAGGCTGAATGGTGGCCAGGAGACAGAATTTGCAAGAAGGGGTCACCTCAGAGCATCCCTGGGCTACCTTGGGGGGAGGGTGTTGGTGTCACAAAATAGGACCAAGGACCCTCTCTCCAGAGCCAACCTCATCCCTAGACTGGGAGCTGGGGGCATGGGTTCTAACTCCAGCCCCGGCCCTGACTCCTCAACAGGCCTCGGTTTTTCCTATCTGCACAGTGCGGCTCAGAGCCTGTCAGAGAGAGAAAGTCCACCTCTGAGGCTGGAAAGCAAAGTTCACGGGTCCTCTGAAGAGAAGATGTCTCCCCTCATGCTCTCTGCAGATGTCCGACCAGTGAATGTATAAAAGGAATGCAAAGGGGAGGCCACGATGGGCCTCAGGGGAGCACCAGGACCTTGATGGCCTAGTCAGGACCCTCACCCTCACCCTGAACTGTCAGCCCAAGGGCAGGGGAAGCAGAAATCAGCTCCTGAGTCTAGGGCCCTTGGGGTCCAGCCCCTGAGTTCAGCACCACCTCTGCTGCCTGAGCCTCAGGACCAGTGTGCAGACAGGGCCGAGCCCAAGCGCAGGCCCTTCAGGATGGGCTGCCGGGCAGTTGGGGTCCTCGCCAGGTCTCACGGAAGCCCACTAGGGGCCCGTGCCGCCAACCGGCCAATGGGTCTGTGGGGCACAGGGGCACCCACTGGGGTAGGCCCCAGGCCCCAGTGGGTGTGGAAGACAGAAAAACATAAACCAGGTGATTTAAAGCTACATTTCCCCTCCCCGCCCTGACCACCTTGGTCTCTGGGACCACATCTCAGGGGTTCTCCCCAGGGATTTAAACCCTTTGGCCCCGGGGGACGGAGTCAGCAGCCAAGGTGTCCAGACTGGGGAAATGGGAAGGGTAGGCGGAGGAATGGGGGGACCGCGGTCCCGAACAAGCTCTGGGCCCGAGTGCAGGGAGAGCATGCTCACTTCCACACCCGTGGAGCGCAGCTGGCCAGGGTCCTTGGCAGGGCTGGGGCCGCTCACACCTGCACCCCCTGGCCTTGCATCTGGAGCACTCGCGCCCGCAGTGCACTGATCCCGCTGAGGAGGGCCTCCCGGTGTTCGGCCGAAGAGATGCCCAGGCTCACCAGGTCCCTGAAAGAAGGGCCGGTCAGACCCAGCAGGCTCGGCCCTCTTCCACTCTCCCTCCCTCTGTGTGGACAGGGGAAGGGTCTGGAATTAGGACAGGCAGGGGGTGAGGGGGAGGGTCCCGGGTAGACAGGGGCAGGGCCCCCGGGGTTCCTCGGACTCACTGGGCGCCCATGGCAGCCACGGCCTCCAGGCTCCCAAAGCCACCTGCGGCAAAGCTGTCCTTGTAGCGGCCCAGGTCCAGGGCCTCCAGCCATGCGCCCACGGAGCCAAAGGAGGGAAAGGTGGAGAAGGCACGGTCTGCCAGGGGGGTGGGAGGCCTGGGGAGCAGAGGGGCTGTGGTCAGTTGACAGCAGGGATCTGGTGCCCAGACCTGGTCACTCTCCTGAGGAGAGGCCACCTGAGAGAGGACAGGAGATGGGGAAGGCGACCCAGCCCCAGGGTGGACGTGGCTGCATGGAGCACGAGGCACCCCCAGAGCAGGTGAGGGTTTCAAGATACCAGTCAGGTAGGTAGAGAGTGGATTACACCTGAGCCAGCCAAAGGTACTGGGAGGATCTGGAACAGTCTGGGGGACAGGACACACCTCGGACAGTCTGGGAGGTGACCTATATTATACCTGGGGCAACTAATATTCGTTTCACTTATTCTATTTATTGGAACTACAAGCTTGTTAGAACGATTTCCACACACATTCACCCAGTCAGTGATCACTGTACTGGGATGTGTGAGGCAAAACCCAGGACAAGCAGAGTGACTGAGATGGATGAAAATGTACATGAGTCTGAGGCAGGCAGAGTATTAGCTCTATCTGGGGCAACTGGGTGAGCAGGCGTAGCTGGACAGGTGGGGGAGGACGGGGTGGGGGGGGAGCAGGACAGGTGGGGCAGCTGGATGTGGGCCATGTGGGGAGGCCACTCACGGAGAGTGAGAGGTCGGCCGGCCGGATCTGGCGTGGTTGGGGATAGGCGGGAATGTGCCGAGGCATCGGCTATACCTGGGAGAAGTGGTCGCGGCACACTTTGGGGGTTCTGGGTCCTGCGCCATCTTGCTCAGGACGCTGTGGATCTGGGAGAACCTGGGTCGCTCGCCTGGGTCCTTCTGCCAGCAGTCAAGCATCAGTCGATGGAGGGGGGAGGGGCAGTTCCTGGGGGGCGGCAGCCGGAAGCCATCCTCCACTGCCTTGATCACCTGGGCCACGGAGGTGAGGGGCAGACAGGAAGCTTTAAGTCCCTCCAACGCATGCGCACGTCCCATCCTGAGGAAGACTCAGGCAGTGGCCAGGCAAGACCGGAAGCAAGCAGACAGTGAAGTGGGGTCTCAGGCTAGGAGGTCAAGGGTCACTGGGCAGGGGTCAGGAAGTTGGGGCCTGAGGTCACTCACGTCTTGGCCAGACATGTCCCAGTAGGGCCGCTCCCCAAAGGCCATCACCTCCCACATGACGACACCAAAGCTCCACACATCACTGGCAGAGCTGAAGTGTCCAAACTGAAGCGTCTCAGGGGCGGCCCACAGTGCCGGGCTCCGGCCGCTCTGTGGACGGACAAGCGCGTCAGGGGCAGGAAGGGACCGGCCCAAGTACACCCGGGGCTCCCCGCCCCACACAGCCCCAGATCCAGCCCCACCTGCCATCCTCTCAGCTGCACGTCTGGGGAAGGCACATAAGCTGACCAGAAAATGAGGCCCACGCTGGCCTTTACTCGGGACCAACTGGGGGCAGGGACGGGATTGCAGGCAGCGGCCCCGACACAGCCAGGAAGAGGGGAGAAGTGGGTGAGGGGGACTCTGGTGCAGTCTGATGGGCGGGTCTGTCTGGGAGACGGGAATCCTCACCATGGTGGTGTAGACGGCCTCCGCTCGGTCCCGGGGCCCCCGCCCAAAGCCAGAGATCTTGCAGATAAGGCCACTGCTGACCAGCACACGGCGGGCCGCCAGGCCCCGGTGAACGTAGCCCATTTCCGACAGGTACTTCATGGCTGACGCCAGCCCAGGCAGCAGCCCCATCAGCTGCCCGGCCACCAGCTGGCCTTCATGCCGCTGTGGGAGGAAGTGCTACACACTCAGTTCCCTGGTGCTGTGTGACCTCAGGGAAGTCACCTGGCCCTCTCTGGGTTTGCCCTGTGACCCACCAGGCCAGCCTGGCCAGTGGGCACCTTTTTAGGGAATGATGCCAAGTGCAAGTCCCACCAAAGAGAAAAGTGAGGGACGAAGAATAACATGGCTATCAGTACCCTCCCCCACCCCAGAGACCCAGGCCACTCACCCTCAGGAAGCCGTCGAGGGCCCCATGGCTCATGTACTCGGTGACGATCATCAAGGTGCTTCCTGTGCCCAGGGAAGGGGAACACACCCACTGAGCTGCCTGCTCCCCTCTGCCTGCACACGTGCTCCCCCACCTGGGCCCCAGCCCGGGGCCAAGACGGCCAGAAACAAGTTTCCCCAGTCGTGCCACCCTCCTGTGGGGCCCAGGATCCTCTATGCCAAAGAACAGAAGAGGAGACCTCCGTAGGAGGACCACGGTCAGGAGCTGCAATAAGTTTGCTAAGAGAGATCACCCAAGGTCCAGGCGATCCACCCCACAGAGTCACTGCAGGTCAGAAAGGCCTTTCAGGGTCGGAAGGGCCCCCGAGTCAGTGAAAGCAAGCTGAGGCCTTCTCTCCATCCTGGGCGGCCTAGGAAGGGCCTAAGCCTTCCATGGCTGAAGGAAGGGCACCCCACCTCCACCCCGTGTCCACCCCCATACTTGCGGAGCACAGGGCCTTACCTCGGGTGACGACACCCTCCAGCCGCACGACGTGGCCATGGTCGAACTGGCCCAGGGTGAGGGCCTCGGCCAGGAAGCTGAGCCTCTGAGAGTCGGAGCAGCCGTCCCTCAGCGTGTGCACGGCCACGGGGAGCTCCTGGCGGCCAGGGAGCTGCAGACAGCCGAAGGACAGCTCCCCGAACCGCCCTGTGAGGAAATAGCACCTCAGACAGTCCCCCGGAGGTCACCCGCCCCCGGCCAACCCAGGCAGGGTGAGCTGAGGCGAAAGCAACTTCTGGATCACAGGCTCTTCTTGACCTGGGACTCAGAGCTCCCGAGTTCAAATCATGTAAACCGAGTACCAGCAATGTGACATGGGCTTCCTCTCTTTCCTCTCTGGGCCTCGATTTTCTTCCCTGTGAAATGGGGGTTCCTCCCGGCCCGCCTCAGCAGGAGATTTCAAAGACTCACAGAGAGGATACTGCACATGCAAGTGTATCAAAGGCTATTAAAGCCCAGGGTGACCCAGGAAGGGTGACGATGACATCTCCTCTGCCACACTACCCCTTTCTGGCTTCTATCCAGTGGGTCTGGCAACGGTATCGGGGACAGTGTCTGGCTCCTGGTAAAGTGGCTGCCTTCTCTGAGCCCCGGGGCTGAGGGTTTGCAGATGGGAAGGAAGGAGGCCAGGAGACTGAAGAGCAGAGAGCAAAACACCTGCTATGAGCCGGGCCGGGGTGCTGAGGGCTGCAGAGTCCCCACCTCGGCTCTGCATGAGGCAGCTATTGCACTCATTTTACAGACAAGAAACAGGTTTGGAGCAGAAAGGGCACGCGCCCCTGGTCACACAACTGGGCAGAGGTAGAGCCAGGGCAAAAACTGAGGTTTGGTTGTCTGGTCCCAAGTTTGCAAAGGCCCCTCCCCACTGCCCCATGAAGGCCCGGGACTAAACCTCTGCCAGTGGCAGTCTGCAGAGGCCGGCTGGAAAAGGGCAAGAGCGGGGAGGTCTCAGTGACCTTGGGGACAGGGAGGGTAGGAAGGCAGGGTCACGGACTCCTCTGCCATCCCCTTCCCTGGAACCTGGTGGGCGGAGGTCCCGTTTGGGTGGAGCTGGGGCCTCCTGGCCAGGTGGGGACTGGGGTGAAGGCAGGGCTTCCGGAAATGGGGGAGGGCCTCGGGGCAGAGGCGGGCTTGCAGGATGGAGGTGGGATGGAGTGGAAGGGGGCGGTTCTTGGGCTATACAAGGGTCCCTGGAAGCCCAGCTTGCCTGCTCCAAGGCTTCTCTCTAGTGTGACGGTTTTTGCATCCAGCTCCTTGGCAAACAGATGAACAGCCTGCAGCGGGTCCCCACAGCTCTGGGGGTCTAAGAACGTGCGGCGTGTCGGGACTTTGACTGCAATGCAGAGAGAGACAGAGATGAGCCCGAGGAAGGGGGCCCGTGGCCGGGGGGGGGGGGGGGGGGAGTAGTTACGCAAGCACAGCAAGGAAGAGGGCTAAGGAGGGGCCAGGCAACAACTCACAGTGGAAGTACAGCTCCTCCTCGTCGTGGGCATCCTGACCTCCTTTGCCATAGGGGCAGGGCCTGCGGAGGTGCAGAGTCCTTCTCTGAGCTGGACAGCATCCCCTTCCCATCTCACCAGCGCCCAGGGTGGCAGCTCCTTATCCCTTCCAAACCACAAGATCTGTGCCCCAGATCTTGCTTGTCCTGCTTTGAAAGCAGTCAACCTATAACCCTAGCCCCAGACCTAACCCCTCATCCTAATTATTCCTAATTATTTTCGCTCTGAGACACGATGCACGTTCTTGCAATTCCAGAGGCACCCAAATCCATACCCCCGACTTTGAACCCAAGCTGCCTGCCTGCCTGCCTACCGGTGAGCAATTCAGGTGGCCCTTGCACTCAGGGGGGCCTTGGTCTAGCCAGGGAAACAAGCACTGAGCATCAGTCACAAGCCCGCTCACAGGTACCAACAGGGGAGAGGGGCACAACGTTGTGAGAACACACGGCGGAGGGACCTGACCCCCTAGACCATCAAGGGCGGCTTCCTGCAGAGGCAGTCATGGACCAAAGTACGGCATCACCATCAAAAGCACCACAGACTGGCATTTGGGGCCCCTGAGGCAGGGCCTTGCTGGCCCAGAGGAGAGCCCCCGGGGTGCCGAGGTGTCATGACTCAATCTGTATTTTAGAAATATCATCCTGGCTGCAGCTGTGGCCCCGCAGGAGCTGGCCGTGGCTCAGGCTACAGGGTGAGTATGGACACAGAGAACAAAAAGCAAGAGGACACAAGTGACGTTTAGGTGACAGGGGCACAGGGCTCAGAGACTGCTAGAAGGCAGAAAGGGGGAGAGAGAAGGGAGGAATGACTCTTGGTGTTCTGGTTTGCCCACCTGTTCATGGTGGTGCCGTTTACCAGGACGGGGTGGCAAAGGGCTCATGCTGAGCCGGTAGGGTCTGCTGAGCCTACAGAGTAAGCAGGGAGGGGCGAGGAGTAAGGAGTTAGAAAGGAGTGTGGGGGGTTTGGAGGAGGGGTCTGCTCTGGAGATACAAGTTTGGGAGCTGGGGGCATTGTCCAGGAAGACGACAGAGCCTGGGAAGGGGGACTGTGAACAAGTCTGAGGACCCCAACATTGAGAGATCGGGTAGGGAGGAAAGGAGCCGTGGAGGACATCACAAAAGAACCACCAGAGAAGCCAAAGGGAAACAGAAAGGAAATCAGGGGTGACACTGTCACAGGAACGAAGGAAAGAGAAAGTGGAGCAGAGGAGACAGACGGCGTGAAGGCTCCAAGGAGGGGCGGTTAGGGAGACTGGAGAGAGAAGATCACCCTTCTGTACGGATGGGAAAGGGGGAAAAGGCTGCCATTTAGGATAAAATGGTCACGATGGTGGTCAGTAGTCCAGGCTCTGGAACCTCATGCACAGACTGGCTTCCCAGCCCCTCCACTTGGTAGCTGCGGGACAGGGAGGCTGGGATTTCTCTTTAATAAAATCGGGATCAAGACAACCCTACCTGATACAGCACTGTTGCACAGAGCTTGCTAAGCAGTCAATAAATGTCAGCTGTTATGTGGGGCGGGGGGGGGGGGGGGCACTAGAAATAGTACGGGTTCCTGTGATGGCGAGAAGGGGTGGGGTTCGGATCACAGTGGGAAGGAGCAGGAGGAAGGCACCTCCTCTAGAGCAAAGGGAGGGGGCGGGCGGGTACAGAGACAGGTAGGTGTGCAGACTTGGGGGTGAGGAGCTGGGGGGCGGCAATGATGCAGTGAAGGAGCAGGTGCAACCAATGCGGCCGAGGGGGCAAGCTGCAAGGACAGGGCACCTGCGGGGCACACGTGCAAGAGCTGGACTCCGTATCTGGGGCGATGGCCAGGTCCATGGCAGCATCTGGGAGAGGGACGTAGAGGTGGAACAGAAGAAAAGGTCCTTGGGAATGAGGAAGTTCAAGAACCAATAAGCCAAGGGCTGTCCGTTATAAGTCCCAATAAGCCACCAGTCATCCAATAGCTACTGAAGTCTCCTAGAGTGGGGACCTGCTTCCATGAATGAAGGGATCATCCAGGAGAGGTGGGTGGAAAGGAAGGGGGCAAGACTGAGTGGATGGAGGAGTCGTAGAGAAATCCAGAAGCTTCCACTGGACAACACCCTCTGGCGAGAAGGGGGATGGGCCAGGATGGAGCGGGGAGAGGAAGTGGAGGCGAGGAGACCGTGCACAGAGCAAGCACTGCAGACATCAGACACCAGCCTGCAGAGGTGGCTGGACGCGCCGGACAGGTGCCATGCCCATTGGCATGAGACCGGCAGGCTCTCCCCACCTCCACTTCAGTGCCATTGGATTTTGAGCGGGTTTTGAGACCGACCGTGGCTTACTCTGCCCACCCTAGTGCATCTGTCTCCAAGGTGCTCCTGGGCAGCTACTCCTGTCCTGCACAGTCCCTGCCTGGAGGGGTGCTCCTTATGCCCCTCTCTCTCTGCTCCTCCTCCCGTCTCCCTGAGCCCTTAAGCTCCCAGCCAGGACAAGAGGCTCTTGGCTCCTGGACATTCCAGCTTTCCAACTGGTCCAATATGGGCGTCTGAGCACTGGAAAGGGGCTCACTACTCCTGTCCTGCCTCCCTGACTGTCCTGGCCCAGGCAGAGCTGGTTCCCAGACCCACAGGTCAAGGCCCTCCCCTCCTCAGTCGCTTGCAGTGCCTCATTCAAGGCCACACAGACAGTGCCGGGTGAATGCTCGCTGTCCCTTCAACCCACAGGCAGTTCCGGGATGCTGAGATGTGCTGGGATGTGGCTCCCTGACCAGCCATCACTCTCCTCTGCTACCCCCGCTCCAGCGCATCACACGCAGACTTTCCAACCCTCAAGTCTGCCGACCTCAGCCCCAGCCTGGCACCTCTGCATGCAGCAGTGTAGCCGTGGGGAGAAGGGGCAAATACACGCTGTGAGGTTTCTGCTGCATGCAAAAGGACTGGAATCTTCTCTGAACCAAACTCAAGCTCCACATCCTTTCCCCTCCTCCCACCCCCCTTCTCTGCCCACTCTCCTGCAAGCTTCCCTCTGCTGAGCGTTGGGGGGTGGGGGGGAGGTTCTGGTTTATGAGTTCCCCTCCCTGTCCTCCCCCCTCCCACACGCAATTTCTGCCTTTCTTCCCTTCGCCTGTGTTCGAGGGCCTCCGGATCCCCGGCGGGCAGGGGCTGGGGGGCCTCTGAGCGCCTCAGGAGAACCCTAATCACACTGGAGCAGCTGGCGCTTGATGCCATCCTCAGTGATGCCTTCTGACATTTAATGAGTTAAGGAGCTAAATCCCCTTCATCCCAGAGCGGCTGAGCTAGCTGCAATGCTGGCTGCCGCGGGAGCAGCGAGCGGGGGAGGGGCCGGGGCCCGTGCGAGCCAAGCCTGGATCTACACAGCAGTATGCTTGCGTGTGCAGATCTGCATGTGCGCAAATGCAGGTACAGACACAGGGGCCGTGAGCACATGTTAGTGCGCACGGGGACACGACCCACCAGGGGCCAGCCAGGCTGGGAGCGGCCACCTACCTCCTCCACATGGCCAGCACGCTCATCACAGAGCCCACGACGAGGAGGGCTGAGACGGTCACCACCGTGACGACGACCGCAGGGCTGTGGTCCCTGGACCCTGAGGCAGCTGGGGGTAAACCGCGAGGCTGAGGCAGGCAGAGGACCAGGCTCCTGGGGAGGCCCCAGTGCAGACGCCTGCCCACCCCCCACAGCACCTCTGCACTTGGCCCCGGCTCCCACAGCAGAGGGACCAAGGCAGCCCCACCAACCACACTGGCACCTGGAGCTTCCTCCTCTCTCAGGGCCGGGCACCTCCACGGCAGTCCAGTTCGGAGAGAGAGGACCAGGGGCCCAGAGAGGCAGGGCTGCACCTCTCCTTCTGCCTTTCCGAAGGGCACTGACTTAACATAGCTCTGCAGGGGGCACAGCCTCTCACCTGAGCTCCCCAGCCCCATCCAGACCATCCACCGACAATTACAACGTGAGTTAATGTTTAATACACACTCACTCCATTCAGGGCACCGTGTCACGTGCCTTAACTAAATGGTCCTGTTTCATTGTCACAACAAGCAGGTAAGGCGGTGGTGTCTCCATTTTATAGCTGAGGAAACTGACATTGAGAAAAGTTGTGTGATAGGCCCAAGGTTCCACGACTAATACATGGTGAGCCGGAGGTCTGAACCTGATTCCAAAAGCCTCCACTTTGAACTATGTCCCCAAGAGAGTGGCCTAGAGGACCCCAGGCTCTCAACTCCATCTATCCATCCATCCAACATGTGTGACAGGCTGGCGCCAGTACTGGGGAGACAGTGATGAATGAGCCAGAATCCCTGCCCTGGAGGAGTGTCCAGACCAGTGGGAGAGACAGAAACAAAAATCCTAACTGCAGAATGACAACAGAAACAGACTGCTGAGCAGAGGCATGCTCGTTTCTTCCTAAAAGCCAGCGAGGAAGGCTTCGCAGAAGAGACGTGACATCTGCTCTGGGCCTGGGAGATCGGAAAAGGTCTGGGTGGTGCTCAGACGCACATGCTGGGTCTGGAAAACGGCAAGCCATCCTGTGGGGCTGGGATACAGACCACAGAAGGCTGAGAGCGCCAAGACGTGAAGCTGGACAGCGGGAGGAAAATGGGAACTGGGGGAGGAGAGGGCGCCCGGAGGGCCTGGGATGCCAGGCCAAGAAGTGGGAACTTCATCCTGAGGGTGACAGGGAGCCAGGGAGCAATGGACAGGATTCCTGCCTGAGGGGGAAGGGCTGGAAGTATCTGCGGCCGGGAGCAGGGATGGACAGGAGGTGCGCGAGAGAGGTGCAGGTTTGGGGAAACTATCGAGAATGGGGGAGATGCTATGCAGCCCTGAAGACTCCACTGAGATGAGATGAGACGTGGGACACAGGACTTGCGCTGGCTCTGGGCTCCAGGAGGAGGAACACAAGTGCAGCACAGCGTCCGGGCAGTGAGGGCCAGCACAGCTGGGGAGCGTTTCCCCAGGGAGGATCTGTAGCGCCTGGGGTGACATGGGGCCAGAAGGGGGGTGACAGCCTGGGATATGAGGTCGGAGCCCCAGGGCTGTCGGGAAGATGTCACAGTCAAGTGACAAGGGACAGAAAAGGGAGGGAGAGTTAGGGGCCAACAAGGCCATGGTCAAAGGGGGGATTTTAGAGCCCATGTTCCCAGAGGTGGGGACATGGCCTGGGGTCTGGTCAGGCCAGAGGTGGGCGGAGTTGCCAAGAACTATGTGGAATGAGGTATCCGTGTGGACATGGAAATGGAGACGGGGCAGTTGTGGAAGGTGGCCTCTGAGATGTCCCCGCTGGATTCTCTACCTCCTGGTATTATTTAGTCCCCTTGAGTATGGGTTTGACATAGTGACTTGTTTCTAACAAACAATGCAGCCAAAGTGATGGGATGTCACCTCCAAGATGAGGTGACAAGAGACTGCAGCTTGTCTCGGGCACCCTCTCTCTCTGTCACTGTCTCAGGAAGAATCTAGATGCTGTGTTATGCAGAGCCCTAGGGAGAAGCCCAAGAGGCAGAGAACCACGTGCCCCCAGCGAACAGCCAGTGAGAACCTGAGTTGGGAGGCAGATTCTCTCCCCATTAGGCCTTGAGACGACCGCAGCCACGAGGGACCCTGAGCCGGTGGCACCTAGCTAAGCCGCACCCAGATGCCTGGCCCACAAAAACCACGAGAGAATGAATGTCTGCCGTTCGCAGCTACTCGCCTGGGGGTAATTTGTCACGCGGCAATGGATAACTGATACAGTGCTGAAGCACCGTCCCTTATTGTGCTCCTGAGCTGGGATCACAGCTCACTGGAAGAAGTGCTCTGCAGACTGGGAGACCCATTCCCGCAGAACCAGGACCACAGCAAAGGAGGCTGGGGGTCCGAGCAGGGTCTACTCACTGAGAAGCACCAAATGAATGGAAACCCTCAGCCCTTTTCAGCGACCAGCCAGCCCCCAGCTCCTGCCCCCACCACGCCCACTCCAGCCCAGCCCGTGAGCCTTTGTTCAGGTGGATTCTTCTACCCGAAATGCCTCCCCTGCGCGTCTTGGCATTCAAATGCTCCCTAGCCTTCAAGACAGAGCTCTAATCTCCTCTCGCCAGCACCTGGCCGAGGTCTGGCACAGACAGGCATTCGAGCAAGAAGTACCGTCTCTTTTCCCAGAAGCCTGACTCCCTCTACATTTTATCTCCACCTCCCTTTGGAGCTCAGAGCTCTTCCTATCTTGGATTAGACTCGTGTAGCAGGTTGGAAAGAATTATTATCTTGACAGCTGGTGTCAGAATGCCTCTTAGGGGGAACCGCCTTTGTCCAGGAAAATACTTTCATGAACTGCTCGGGGTAGATAGAGGTGAGATCCTGAGGGCGGGGTTAGCAGCAGGCAAAACCACCAAAGCCAGAGCTAAGCTGCTCATCGCTCACCATGAAAGGGAGTTTGGGGGTGGGGGGGTGGGGAGAAGAGGAGCCAGGGGAGGGAGGTGAAGGGAGGAAGTGGGCAGCACAATACCACGGAGAAGCCGGCACGGTTTTAGAATCAGGGGATCTGATGTCTGATGTACAGCTTTTGTTTTGTTTTGTCTTGTTTGGTCTTGATGACGGCTTTATTGGAGGAATTAGTCATGTACCGCACAATTCCCCCACTGAATGGGTACAATTCTTGTTGTGTTTTGTTTATTGCTGCAGGGCAGCCCCTTTGGGGCCCCAGCCTGCACAGAAGCCTGCCTCTCGCTCCAGGGCCTGGTGGGGAAAGGAATGACATCCCGTGTGTGAGCCTGTATCATGGCAGAGGGAAAGCAGCAGAATGGGAAAGCATTTAGCCATCCGAGCAAGAAGTGACCATGAGACTGAAACTCCTCCCCAAAAAATAGTCAAGAATCTTGGAGAGGGCACAGCATGTTTCTACAAGACCTGAGAGGTCTTGAGAGGCTGGGAGACTCCAGCTGGAGACATAGGTTAGAATTGCTCGTGAGCCCCTCCCCTATGGGCTCCCCCAGGACAGGCCTCCCCACCCCCAACTTATTCATGTCACTGAATAGGCCCCAGTCAGTGGATTCCAAGTTCGGTAACTATTTAGGTTGTAACTGAGCTGTTCTGCGGGCTCCCTTAATTGCACAGAGGACCACCCCCTCCCCAGTCTGTCCCCCTGCCCCAGCCCCATGCCTGAGTTTTCTCTGCCCAGAGCCCTTTCCACATACACACATCACTTACCCTCCCCTGGGGTCTGCACTTCAATGGAGGGATTGAAGCTCTGAGTCTCCCAGGAGGGCCCCGGGGAAGCCGCCCGGATCTGAAAGACGTAGCGGGTAGCCGGCTTCAGGTTGGTGACAGTGACCGCGGGTGCCCCTGTCTTCACCGTGGAGTAAGTCTGCTCACTCTGACCCTGAGGAAGGACCAAGAAGTGAGGCCTGGACCCAGGGCCAGACCCACGCTCCTTGGAGAATGACAGGGGAAAGGAGTGGGGAGGCGGAGAAGGGAGAAGAGCCCTCAGGTGAGCAGGGACCAGGCGGAAGAAGCTGACTCCGACAGTCTGGGGAGGGCTCCATCCGTTTCTTCCACAGCTTCTCCAACCCCTCTCTCCACGCAAGTCCCCACCTGGGCTCAGTGGTACTTGTGGCGAAGAACAGTAAGAGAAACTTTAGAGAAGATGCTAGATCCTCCTTCTTGGGGATGGACATCAGGGCCTGGAAGTCCAGAGGGTAAGCAGGGCCTGATGTCACAGAGGAAAGAAGAAGAAACTGAACCCTGACACCTGCCCGGCCCTTGCCGGCTCACAAAGATTTTCCTCCTCTTTGTCATCTGGTTTTCACAATGTCCTGCAAGGCATGGATTCACAGATAAGGAATCGGGGGCAGAGGGGTAGACAGACTTGCCTGAGGCCCCCACTGGACAGTGGGGACAGCAACAGCTGTCATGGAGTGAGGGTCAGCTTGCTGCCAGCTGCTATGCAGACTCTTTAGAGGCCTGACTACCTAAGTCCTCACAACAGTGTTTCCATCTTTTATAGGTGACAGTCACATCAAGGAAGGGGCAGGACGACACCTTCTTGATTCCTTCAGGTCCCGTGCTTTATCTCTATATCATGCTGCCCCCCAACATGTCTGAGAATGGGGTCTATCGGAGATGCTGTCATCATTTTGTCTCTGTCCCCAGCCCCTGCCACCTTATTACAGCCCCTGCCACAACCACAGCCTCCCGATATCATGTGGCCCAGTTCTTTGACCATGGTATTCAGGAATGGGGCAGACGCTGACCCAAACCGGGCCAATCAGAATCTCCCTTCCAGGTATTTGAATGAGCCACTGAAAGACAGTGAGGCAAGGGCTGTGGCCCTTCTGAGCCGGGCAGGCTAGGGCCCGGGTGGAAGAAAGAGGCAAGGCTGTCAACCCAGGCAGCTGTGATATGCCCTGAGCAAAGCCCCTCTGCAGAGGACGCGGGACCGGCACCCAGAGAGCAGAGTGTAGATAAGGAGCACTGTGCCTCCCAGATTTGTGGTCACTGGGTTCCAGGCGACGCCCTTGAAGCCTTTCAAACAGAGCCCCTCTTGCACAGGACCCTCTTTTCAAGGCTTTTTGTTCCCAGCAAATTCACACCCCCCTAAGGGCCTGGAGCATCTGCCAGCTCAGCTTCTGGACTCTACTGCACGGCCCAGCTCCTTCCCAGTGTCCTTCTCTGCCATCTCCCAAATGTCAGGGTTCCTTAGAGCCCTGTCCTGTCCCCTCTTCCCACCCTCCCTGTCCTCCTAGGCCATCTCTTCTGGCCCCTGGCTTCATTCAGCTCCTAGCCCCATGCAGAAAGGGCCCCAACTCTCTGTCCAGCGCCAGGCCTCTCCCTTGAGCTGCAGACCTGCAAGCCCACCTGGATGTCCCAGAGGCCCCCTGAACACTGCATGGGCCAAATCAAACTCATCCTCTTACCTCGATTCTGCTCCCCCTTTTCAGTCCACGGCACCCCATCCCCTAGATGGCCCAGCCGTGACTCAGGAGTTCCTCCTCCTTTGTGTTCACCAACCCCCCCAACCCCAAACTCACAGCTCTCGGTAGACTTCTAGTATTCAAAAACTATTATCTGACTCAGCCAAGAAGTCCCCTGAGTCACTCAGGAGTGAGTGAAGCTCTGACACATTAAGTGCTGAAGATGAAAGCAAGGTTTCGCTTGAAGGAATAAGATTTGCACCAAGGTGAGAAGCAGTTTAACAGCAGATTACATATCACGTTTAAAGACAATACATTCAAGGAGGAAGGAGACAGTGGATCGGGATATATCTCCACTTGGCAAATCGAGGTTGAACTGCGACTATTGATTGACAACAGATACAAGAAGTTAGCAAAAATCAGCAAAAGCATCCTGTAAGAATCAATTGGCTATGCGGGGTTTACAATATGGAGAAGCTGTGTATCTTTCCTTATTCCTTGTAAACGACATATGACACATCTTTTCTATAGTAAAATTGTCAGGGTAACTCATACACTCATTGTTCCGGAGAGCGGGGCGTTAAACATTGACCAGCACATGGTCAAGCCCCAGCAGACCACCTGACCTACCAATGTAGGTCAATTTGTAAATTTTGAAAGAGTATGGTACTTCAGCCTTCTTTTTCTTAAAGAGGGCTGCAAATTGCATATGGTCCGGCCACACAAGATGGAAATGAGTCCCTAGAGAAAGCTCTTAGTGAACTGCAAACACTAGGCAAAAGTGGTGACAATGGAGCTGATGACCAGTGAGGGGCAGGGAAGGGGACAGCCGACGAGCAGTGGGGTCCATGCACGGAGTCGAGGGGGGGGATAGGAAGAAACTCAGGCCTGGCAAAAGCCACTTAGGAGGCCGGTGGATGTGTTCACAAGGAAAGTAAGAAGGGCTTTTGCCTCGAGGAGGTTGTGAAGAAAAGGACCACAGCCCGGAATGCAGCCTCAGGTCCCGCCCAGACCTCACCTCACCTTCTCGTAGTATCGGATCTCGTACTCCGTGCCGTTAGCCCCGGGAGCTCCGGCAGGGATAGGCTCCCGCCACGACAGGGACACACTCTGGGGCTCCACTCGGTCCCTCCGGATCTCATCCTCCTCCCAGGGCGCTGAAAGTAAGGAACACTCGGTTCTCGATGGGAACCCACTGTGGGGCAGGGCGGGGGCTGGAAGGGCGGGGCATGCAGGGTGGGGGTGGGGCCAGACGGGCGGGGCGGGGCCAGAAGCTCCTGAGGGGCGGGGCCTGAGTTGTCTTAGGACCAGAGGGGAGCCCGCTCTCACCTTACAGGTCTCAGCTTCCCTGTCTCTTCGAGCGAAGCGCCAAGCCACCTGATTCTTGCCCACCCCCTGCATTCCAGCTGCACTAGTGGTGGCTGGTTCTAACACCCCAGGTTCTTTCTACACTTTCTGTGGTTTGGAGGCATTAAAAAGCATAGGAGCAGGAAGACCACCTACTTAACTCTTCTAACGGTCTGGTTAAGAGTCAATCCGCTCGGCACACACTAGGAATCGCAGGAAACTACCTCAATATAATAAAGACCATATGTGAGAAAGCCCCAGCGAACATACTCAATGGTGGAAAACTGAAAGCTTTTCCTTGAAGATCAGGATCAAGGCAAGGATGTCCACTCTTAACACTTCTAATTAACATAGTACTGAAGTCCTAACCAGAGAGCTTAGGCAAGAGAAAGAAAGAAAAGGCATTCAGATTGGAAAGAAAGAAGTAAAATTATTTCAGTCCACAGGTGACATAACCCTCTATGTAGAAAATCCTAAAACTTCCACAAGACCCTGTTAAAATTACTAGACGAATACAACAAAGTTGCAGGATACACCGTCAACATGCAAAATCAGTCCCATTTCTACATATTAACCACGAACAATCTGAACAGGAAATTAAGAAAACAATCCCATTAACAATTGCAGCAAAAAATTATAAAATATTTAGGAATAAAGTTAACCAAAGGAGTGAAAGACTTGTACACCGAAAATCAGAAAACATCGCTGAAAGAAATTAAAGAAGATACAAATAAATGGAAAGACATCGTGTTTATGGAGTGGAAAACTTAATATTGTTAAAATGTCCAGGCTATCCAAAGCGACTTACAAATCCAATTCAATTTGCAACAAAATTGTTTTTTGCAGAAATAGAAAAGAAATCCTAAAATTGATACGGAAAATCAAAGGACCATGAATAGCAACATGATCTTAAGAAAAACAAGGCTGGAGGCCTCACACTCTGACTTCAAAACACTGCAAAGCCACCATAATCCAAACAGTTTGGTACTGGTAAAAAGACAGAAATGCGGGCCAACTGAACAGAATAGAGAGCCCAGAAATAAACCCTCACAGATATGATGAAATGATTTTCGATAGGGGTTCCAGGCCCACCCAATGGGGAAGGGACAGTCTTTGCACCCAACAGTGCTGGGAAAACTAATTGTCCACATGCGAACGAAAGAATGAGGTTGGATCCTTACCTGATACCACATACAAAATTTAACATGAAATTAATTACAGACCTAAATGTAAGACCTGAAACCATAAACTCCCAGGAGGAAACATACAGGGAAGCTTCATGCCATTAGATTTGGCAATGATTTCTCAGATGTGACACCAAAAGCACAGGAAATGAAAGCAAACATAGACAAATGGGATCCCACCAAACTTAAAAACATCCTCACAGTAATGGGAACAATCACCAAAATGAAAGGCAACCTATGAAATGGAAAAAAAAATATTTGTTAATCATATATCTGATAAGGCGTTAATATCCAGAATATATAAAGAACTCCTGCAATTCAACAACAACAAACCTACAAATAACCCAATTTAAAATGGGGAGGGAATTTGGATAGACATTTCTCCGAAGAAGACAGACCAATCACCGATAAGCACATGAAAAGATGTCTAAAATCACTAATCATCAGGAAAACACCAGTCAAAACCACAATGAGATACCATCTCAGATCTGTGAGGATGGCTACTGTCAAAAACAAAACAAAACAGAAAATAACAAGTGTTGGATGTGGAGAAACTGGAATCCTGTGCATTGTTGGTGGGAATATAAATTGGTGCAGCCATTATGGAAAACAGCACGGAGGTTTTCCAAAAAATTAAGAATAGAACTACCCTATGATCCAACAATCCCACTGCTGAGTATACATCCCAAGAAAATTAAATCACTATCTCGAAGAGACATCTGCATTCTCATGTTCATTGCAACATTATTCACAATAGCCAAGATATGGAAATAACTTAAGTGTCTGTTGATGGATGAATGAATAAAGAAAAGAAAATGATGTATATAAAGGGATGTTATTCAGCCCATAAAAAAAGAAATTGTGCCATCAGCAAAAACATGGGTGAACCTTGAGGGCATTATGTTACGTGAAAGAAGAAAGACAAAGACAAATACTGCATGATCTCACTTATATGTGGAATCTAAAAAACCTACATTCATAGAAACAGAGTCGATTGGTGGTTGCCAAGGGCTAGGAGCTGGGGAAATGGGAGACGTTGGTCAAAGGGTACAAACTTTCAGTGAGAAGACGAATAAGTTCTAGAGATCTAATGTACAGCATGGTGACTATAGTCAACAGTACTGTATTGTAGGGGCACCTGGGTGGCTCAGTCCATTAAGCTTCTGACTCCTGATCTCGGCTCAGGTCATGATCTCACAGTTTGTGGGTTCGAGCCCCACATCGGGCTCTGTGATGACAGTGCAGAGCCTGCTTGGGATTCTCTCTCTTCCTCTCTCTCTGTCCCTTCTCCGCTCACGCTCTCTCTCTCAAAATAATTAAATAATAAAAATTAAAAAATAAATCTTAGGGGCGCCTGGGTGGCTTAGTCGGTTAAGCATCCGACTTCGGCTCAGGTCATGATCTCACAGTTCGTGGTTCAAGCCCCGCGTCGGGCTCTGTGCTGACAGCTAGGAGCCTGGGGCCTGCTTCAGATTCTGTGTCTCCCTCTCTCTCTATTCCTCCCCTGCTCATGCTCTGTCTCTCTCTGTCTCAAAAATAAATAAAAACATTTTTAAAAAAATCTTTAAAAATAACAATATCGTATTGTATACGTGGAAATTGCTAAGAGACATCTTAAGTGTTCTCACGACACACACACACTTCCGAGAGAAGATGCTGGAAAGGCAGCTATATAGGTGGTTTCAGGACTCACAAAAGGTATCTGGAAATGAGATGGAGACCCAAGAGCCATCAGAAGGGGACTGGATGAAGCTTCCCAGGAGGAGGCACAGAAAGAGAGAAAGAAAAGCTTTTAGGAAACATACATTTAATTTAAGAGGCAGGTTAAGGAAGAGGAGCTTGAACACGACGAGCCAGAGAGAGAGCAGGAAAGCCAGGAGCAAATGAGATCACAGAAGCCCAGGGAAGAGAACATTTAAGAAGGTTCCCTCCTGAGTCTTCTGGTTATTAGCTTCCAGTCCATGAGCAAGAGACTCAGTTTCCTCATGTGTAGAATGGAAACAATTCTGACCTCATTAGGCTCGCTGTAAGAATTTTATAAAGTGATGTATATGAGGAGCTTAGTACAATATCTGACACGGAGCAAGCGCTCCATGCAACTTTACTAACTAGAAGAGCCAGCGGTTGGCAGTATCATTTGCTGAGAAAGGACAGGGTGAGACTAGGATTCAAAGCGCCCTCTGGCTTTAACAATGTGGAGGCTCCTGGTGACTTTGGGGGATTGAGGGGAAGTAGATACCAGGTGGCTATGGGACAGGGCCCATGCAGCTCACTCTTTGAAAAGTGCATGAACATGGCTTCCGGTTTTAAATGGTAACCATCTAGCAGCCCCCACCTGCAGTCTCTTCCCAATTCTGATGAAAACAGAAAGGTACAGAAAGAGTTGAAAACTCAGAACATCAACGTAAGCTAGTCTAGACAGCTGAATGCCAGAATGGGGGAGATATGCCACTCCACCTATGAGAAAGCCGGTGGAACGGGACTGAAAAGTGCAATTGTCGTGAAGCCCCAGGCTATGCTGCCCACAGAGTGACACGGTCTCCCATCCTAAAAATAACCTGAAAGATTTTTTAATCCCTCCTCCCACTGTCTGACCCTTACAAAAAGGCAAGGTCTTTGTCAACAGGACAATGCACAGCCATCACTCTCCTGCTTGGTTGCTTTGGAGGAAAAGTGTCCTTCCGTATCCCCCAGGAGTGCCTCTCGGCCTAAATCCACTGGGAGATGACAGCTGTCAGAAGAGACGTGGGTTCAAGGGGAGAGGAGAGAGAAAACGTCCCAGGATGGCACAGACCCTTGCAGATACGGATGGACAGCAGAGATAGGAAGAGGCCAGGAATGTCGTGTTTTGGAGCTACATTTGTTGAAAGCATTAGACGGCCATACAGAGGTAGGCGACGGTTCCATTTCAGACCCACAGAGATACGTTAGATGAAAGCCTGACAGATCCTGAGACCGGAGCTCAAAACCGAGCCCAATGCCCTCTCCTGCTGTAGGTGGATCTGTGATGAAATCCAGCCAGCACGGGGGACCGAGACCACCGAGACCACCGAGAGTGGAAAACTATTCAACAGCCATGTCCCCCCTTCCTGGCCTGTGGAGCCCAACTTCTGATTCAGGGTCTACTGTCTCCCCCTGTAATTCCGATTGTTCTAAGACAGCTGTGTGGACTCACTTCCTGTGCCAATGACTGCGGTCGGGCTTATCATCCAGTTCTGGCTGATGTAAGGAGAAAGCAGCTAAGGGGAGGACGGACTCTGGAAAAGGTTTCTTGTTCTTAAAATGATACCTACACGAAAGAAACAGTCCTTTTCTTCTGCTCTGGATGGTAAGGATGTGATGTCTGGAGCTACTGCATCCAACCTGCCACCATGAGGGAGCCAGCCTATGTGACAAGGAGTGGCATAGCACAGTAGAAAGACACAAAGAACCTGGGTCCTTGAGGACCCCGATGAGCTGCTGAAATAACCATGCTCTGACTCCACTCTTAGGTACGCTGAGAAATCATTTTCAGCGAAACATCAGCTGGGTTGAGATTTACTGTTACTTGCAGCTGAAAAGCCTTACAAACCAACCCAGAGGGCAATTCACACATGGGGTTTTTTGGCAAACACCAGCCATCTCCTTGTTCAAGAACAAGGAAAGAGAAAATGCCAAAAACATCAGGCATGTGAGAAAAACATTTCAGAATAAATGAATGGTAATATTATTTCTGAAGATTCAGGAGGCGCAGCTTCTTAAGAGGGATTTAGTGTGACAGAGAAACAAGAAAGGCGACTGTCTGGCATCCTCGAGAAGATGAAAGAAAACACAGCCTCCGCAAAATGGGAGCAGAAGACCATGAAGGAACAACAGGCAGAGAAGAAAAAGAAAAAAGATGAGGCGAGGTAAAAGCAGAGGAGGTAAGCAAGGAGGCCTGTGGGGAAACTACGTGTGCATTAGGAAAACTGAAATATTTAAAAAAAATTTTTTTAACATTTATTTATTTTTGAGACAGAGAGAGACAGAGCATGAACGGGGGAGGGGCAGAGAGAGAGGGAGACACAGAATCGGAAGCAGGCTCCAGGCTCTGAGCCATCAGCCCAGAGCCTAACGTGGGGCTCGAACTCACGGACCGTGAGATCGTGACCCGAGCCGAAGTCGGACGCTCAACTGACTGAGCCACCCAGGCGCCCCAGAAAACTGAAACATTTAAAAGAAAATGCACCGCAGGGGCACCTGGGTGGCTCAGTGGGTTAAGTGTCTGACTTCGGCTCAGGTCATGATCTCACCGTTCACGGGTTCGAGCCCCCCGTGGGTCTCTTTACTGACAGCGCAGAGCCTGGAGCCTGCTTCCAATTCTGTGTCTCCCTCTCTCTCTGCCCCTACCCTGCTCACAGTCTGTCTCTCTCAAAAATAAATAAACATTAAAAAAAAAAAAAAGAAAATGCACTGCAAATACAAGGAATTTTAACAAAATCACAAGCAGAATGGAAACACCAAGCAGACAATAAGAAGAAACAGAATTGAATAATGTGTTTCATTTATATATGGAAAAAGCGAGAGAAAAACTACGGAACAAAAATAATACACAATGCTGTAGGGTAGCCAGGAAATAGTTAAAATGTTTACCATATCTTCGACAACAAAGAAAACTCAAGAACTACTTAAAAAAGGAAAAGCTGTGCAAACCTCTTTCTCTAAGCATGGAGCAGTAAAATCAGAAACAGAAGAAAAGCAAATCGTCCAGAAATGAAAACACGTTCTCTAAAATAAATCTAGGCAAAACTACAATACTAGAAGAAAACACAGGTCTAAATCTCCATGACCTTGAACCAGGCAGTGGTTTCTTAGATATGAAACCACAGGCACAGGCAACCAAAGACTTCATCAAAATTTAAAACCTGGAGCTTCAAAAGGCACGACTCAAAGTGAAAGGTGTCTGCCGGAGGCATGACGGGGAGCTGGGCAAAACAGGGGAAGGGGGTCAAAAGACACAAACTTCCAGTTATAAAATAAGGAAGTCCTGGGAGTGTAATGTACAGCATGGTGACTATCGTTACCGATACTATGCTGTATATTTGAAATTTGCTACGAGAGTAGGCCTCAAAATGTCTCATCACAAGAAAAAAATGTGTAACCACGTGTGGTGATGGAAGTTTACTAGACTTACTGTGGTGCTCGTTTCACGATCTATACAAATACGACTCATTACGTTGTAACAGAAACAGACATTAGGTTATATGTCAATTATACCTTGATTTTCTTTTTCAAAAAGTGACCGACAACCCACAGAGTAGGAGAAAATCTTTGTAAATCATATATTTGATGGGGGTTGTTATGTGTTGCACTGTGTCCCCCCCACAAAGATATGTTGAGGTCCTAGCCCCCAGTACCTCTACAATGTGACTTCTTTTGGAAATAGGGTCTTCACAGTGAGATTCAAGTTAAAATGGGGTCGTTCAAGTTGGCCCTAATCCAATATGAACGATGTCCTTATGGAAATTTGGACACAGAGACAGACACTCACAGAGGGGAGACAATATGAAGACACACAGGGAGAAGAGTCATGTGCCTGGAACAGGCATCTACAAGCCAAGGAAGACCAAGGACTGCCAGCAAACAGGAGGCTAGAAGCAAGGAAGGATCCTCTTCCGGAGCAGAGAGAGCATAGCCCTGCTGACCCGTTGATTTCTGACTTGTACCTTCCAGAAGTGTGAGACAAGAAATTTGTTTTAAGTCACCTGATTTTCAGTACTTTGTTACAAAAGTCCTAGAAAACGAATACAAAGGTCTAATACCCAGAATATATATATATATATATATATATATATATATATATATATATAATTTTTTAAGTAGCTCATAACTCATTGGCAAAAAGAAAACCCAGCATATGAAGAGATGTTCAGCATCTCTAGTCATTAAAGAAATGCAAATCCAAACCACAGGGAGATACTGCTTCACATCCCCTAGGGTGGTGGTAATCAACAAAACCAGTAACAAGTGTGGGTGAGGATGTGGAGAGACTGGAACCCTTGCACACCGCTGGCGGGAAGGTAAAATGGCGCTGCTGCTTTGGAAAACAGTTTGGCAGATCCACAAAAAGTTAATTAGTTCCAGAAGAAGATAAAAAGCCAACCGTACGTCTCAGTTCTAGAGGCTGGAAATCCCAGATCAAGATGCTTACAGATTTGTTTTTAACAATTTTTTAAAAAAATTTTAATGTTTATTTACTTTTGAGAGAGAGAGAGAGAGAGACAGAGTGTGAGCAGGGAAGGGGCAGTGAGAGGGAGACACATAATCTGAAGCAGGCTTCAGGCTCTGAGCTGTCAGCACAGAGCCCGAGGCTGGGCTCAAACCCACAAACTGTGAGATCATAACTTGAGCCAAAGTCGGACGCTTAACTGACTGAGCCACCCAGGCGCCCCAAGATGCTTACAGGTTTGTGTCCATAGTACTCTGGTAGAGTTTCTCCTCCTGACCTACAGACACCGTTTCTTGCTGTGTCCTCTCCTGGCCTTTCTTTTGTGTGCACAGAGCAGCTCTGGTGTCTTCCTCTTCTGTAAGAACACCAGTCCTATGGGACCAGGGCCCCGTCCTTAACATCTTGTTAAACTTACTTACTTCTTTAAAGGCCCTATCTCCAAACACAGTCACATTGGGAGTTGGGGCTTCAGCATTATGAATTTGGGGAAGACGCAATTCAGTCTATAACATCACATGACCTAGCGATTTCACTCCTACACAGACACTCAAAAACAGTGAAAACATGTTTTTACAAAAACATGTACATGGATATGCATAGCAGCATTAGTCATGATAGCCAAAAAGCAGACACAGCCCCAAGTCCATAAACTGATGCATGGATAAACAAAAGTGTGGTATACAATGGAATATTACTCAGCCATATAAAGGAATAATATACTGATACATGGACAAACCTTGAAAACATTATGCTAAACAGACAAAAAAGGCAGACACAAAAACTCACATGTTGTATAATTCCATGTGCCTGAAATGCCCAGAATAATCAAATCTATAGAGACAGAAAATAGATTAGTGGTTAGAGGGTGCTAGACAGGGCAGGAGGAATGGAGAGAGTAACTATTAATGGGTTTCTTTTGGGGGTGATGAAAATGTGGGCTGCACAACCATGTGAATATATGAAAAAGCACCAAATTGTATACTTCAAAAGGTATGTGAAATTTTAGGGCATGTAAGTATCTCCAAAAAAAGTGACAATACTAATGAGATGTATGATGTATAAAAACATACTGGATGTGACCAAAGTTATACTCAGAGGAAAATTCATAGGCTTAAAATATTAAAACTAAGCACTGAACTCATCTAAAAAAAAGGCTTCAGGAAAGCAAGAGGGTGGTGTTAATAAAGATAAAATCATAAAATAAATGACAAAAGTACAGAACACTGGAATTGATTAATTCAAGAACTGATTGTCATAACCAGTAAAATAAACTTCCAGCAAGGATAATTAATTAAAAAGAAATCACAAGCACATGACATGAAGAAAGAAAAAGCACAGTTACACAGATACTGAGGAAAGTTTTAAAACGTATGTCTCTAGGGGCGCCTGGGTGGCGCAGTCGGTTAAGCGTCCGACTTCAGCCAGGTCACGATCTCGCGGTCCGTGAGTTCGAGCCCCGTGTCAGGCTCTGGGCTGATGGCTCAGAGCCTGGAGCCTGTTTCCGATTCTGTGTCTCCCTCTCTCTCTGCCCCTCCCCCGTTCATGCTCTGTCTCTCTCTGTCCCAAAAATAAATAAACGTTGAAAAAAAAAATTTAAAACGTATGTCTCTAGGCTACTGAATTAGAAAAATATCAAAATATTTGCTACGAAAACACAAATTAACAAAACTCATTCAAGAAGTATGGAAAAGATTGGGAATATCATTAAAGTTTCCCCCAAAGAAAGTGCAGGCCCCCAAAAGCAGTTTTGCATGCCTTCAAAGAATGATAATTATGCTATTTAAATTGTTCCAGAGCAGAGAAAAAGAAGTTTTTTTCTGATGCCTTTTCCAAAGCCGGCAAAACTTGACAAATGCTAAAACTTGACAAAGAACACAATAAAAAAAGCACTAATCTCTCTTATAAATGTACACGGAAAAATATTAAAATATAAGCAAATGAATTCAGCAAAATATTAGAAGAATAATACACTCACATACAGTAGGGTATAATCTAGGAGTGCAAAAAGAGCTCACACTGAAAAATCCATGAATAGAATTCATCATGCCAACAGCTCAAAGGAGAAAAAACATTTGGTCATCTTGAAAGATGCTGAAGAAGCATTTTATAAAATTAACATTCCTGATTTTTTTTTTAAGTTCAATAAAAAACGAAAGCATTCTGGGGCACCTAGGTGGCTCAGTGGGTTAAGCGTCCAACTTCGGCTCAGGTCACGATTTTGTGGTTCCTGAGTTCAGACCCCACATCAGGCTCTGCGCTGACAGCTCGGAACCTGGTGCCTGCTTCAGATTCTGTGTCTCCCTCTCTCTCTGCCCCTCCCCCACTCACACTCGGTTTTGGCCTCTCAAAAATAGATAAACATTAAAAAAAAATTTTTTTTTAAGTGAAAACATTCTATGGCCAAGGGGCTAAAAGCATGGGGAGCTCTGGTGGTTGACAGACCTGAGTTCAAAGATGTGTGTCTACTTACTAGCTGGGTGACTTTAGACAATTCACTTGTCCTCTTAGGCCCCAGCTTCCTCATTTGAAAGATGATTAGGGGCGCCTGGCTGGTTCAGTCGGAAGAGCCAGTGACTCACTCTGGGTTGTGAGTTCGAGCCCCACATTGGGTGTAGAGATTACTTAAATATTTTAAAAACTGAAAGATGATTACCATTCCATTTAAACGAATGAATGTAGAAAATCATATTGCAAGTTCCAGCACCAAACACAGAGCAGCATTCAATCAGTGGAAGCTTAGTATTTTTATTAATAAAAGGAAACAGTATCTCAACACGATTTTTAAATCCATCTATATCAAAATAGGATGTTAATATGAAATACCAGATAAAAATCTCATATCACATATATTATACAAAAGGGATTTTATAGTAGATAGTTCTAGATATGGATAGAGAGATAAGAAAAAAATGTGGAAGGATACACTCCAAGATATTAATAGTTGTATATCTCTGGGTAATAGGATTATGGGTGCTTTTTTCTTTCTCAATATTGATTTTTTACATGTAAATGGAATAACAAATGTTAAGTCATAATCGAGATAGTAAAAAACAGAGCAAAACTGTTATTCCAAAAAACCAGACAAATTGGAAATCTCTCCCAAAAGGCAGAGAAAATGGATTAAGAGCTAAAAATGATAAAGCGAGTGACAAGATTTGAGAATCAGAAAATGGATGTACAACCTAAGGCTTAGAGAGATTCTTAAGAGAGATATTGGAAGCTATCAGAAATTCTAGTCAAAGCAATAACTGAAAAAAAGTATTCCCCAGGAATACCAAAAAAATGTGTGCAGATCACAAGTTTTACTATGTAGCAGCCAAACTCAATGGAAAGAGTTCAATATTGGTCAAGTTTTATTTTCACTAGTAGGTGAAAGAATCACACACACACACACACACACACACACACACACACACACACACACACGCTACTTACACAAGAATAAAAATCACCCTGGCCTCAGACTTCTCTGCAATACAACTGCTAGAAGACGGGGAAGTCGAGTCACAAACCAATCAAATCTCAGGTATGAAAAGGCTCAGAAACCACACGCACTTTCTTGCAAAGGGTACTTGAAGGATTGCGCGAAGGTGCACCCCAGCTGGGTGAAAGACAAGTAAAAGTAATTTTCGAGAGTGGGGATGGTGTAGCCTAAAAGGAGTGTAGGTCATCATTTACTCCTCTCTAGTCCAGACTCAGAAATGTGACCGCTCCGTGTTGACTAATGACTTCTATCGTCCCTACGGTCTGACCCTAAGTGCTTCCTTGCTCTTCTCCGGGACCAGGAAAGAGGGTGACCGATGCTGCAGGGATGGAGGCTGCGGGCTGGGGGCGGGGGGGGGGGGAACAACACGACAGAACCCCTCTTTCTGAGACAGTAAAGGAGGAGAGACGACTCTGCCCTTCCTGCTGAATTTTTTGAAAAGGGACAGCAAAAGGTGGCGAGGCTCTCCGCTCTTTCCCGCGGGAGATGAGAGGCAGGGCAGCCGCGAGCTGGGTGCGGTGCCAGGCTCTCTGCGAGGTCGGGAGCAGGGGCGCCCACTGCCTCCCGCGGACTCCCGGAAACGCCCGCAACCGCTCTGGCCCGGCGGCACCGCGTCACCCGCGTCCTCAGTCCCTCCCCCGGGGCCCTCGGGCAGGGCTGGCGGTCTGCGGGGGGTCCCCGCCGTCAGGGACGTCGGTGGGGGCCTCGCCTCCGGGGGAGACGCGGGGAGCCCGCTCTAAGCGGAGAGGGGCGCGGGTGGCCTTACCCCCGGGCCCGGTGGACACGGTGACCTGCGCGTAGGTGGCTCCCGCGGCGGCAGCCGGGCCCGACACGCCGTTGAGCGCCGCCACGCGCACCGTGTAGCGCGCCCCGGGCCGCAGGTGGAGCAGCGTGGCGGCGCGCTCCCGCAGCCCGGCCTGGCGCGGCACGAAGGCCACGCGCGGCCCGCACGGCTCGCACGCGCCCGCCGGGCCCTCGCGGCCGCAGCGCAGGCACAGCAGCGAGTACGTGACGTCCGAGCGGCCGCCCGAGTCGGCGGGCGGCAGCCAGCGCAGCCTCAGCGCCAGCGGCGAGCGGCTCAGGCTGTACTGCAGGTCCCGCGGCGCCGACGGCGGCCCTGGGGGGCGGAGCGAGCCGGGGCGGGGGGGGGGGGGGAGGTTAGTGAGGGGGGGGCAGAAGGGGCGTGGAGGTGGGGGGGGAGGGACTGGGGGGTAAGTGAGGCCATTGATGGGGGAGAGACGGAAGGGGACGTGGGGGCCAGTGAGTGGGGGGAGGGCCAGGGAGGTGGGAGGAGGTTAGCGAGCGGGCGGACGAGGATGGGGGTGCGGGGCGCAGCGCTGAGTGTGAGGGGCGGGAGCCCCCCTCTGGCCCGGGCGCAGGGTGAGGTGAGGGCGTGGGGGGGGGTGGTCCACTCCACGAGAAGCCGGCCTCATCCCTCCGTCCTCTGGACTCTTGCCCTGGTTCTTCCCACCCAAGGCCCGGGCCCCATCCCCACCCCCGGCTCCCCTCCCTCCACCCCGCCGTCCGTCCGGGTCGTGGCCCCCACGCCCTTCCCACGCTCACCAGTGCGGAGCCCCCTGCCCTCAGCAACCCCTCCCCCACGCCTTTATTGACTCCCCCCTCCCCCTCTGCGAACGCCTTCCGGAGGGGCACTCACGGGTGCAGGAGGCCGACGGCGGGTCGGTGGGCGAGCGCGCGTAGCTGTCCTGGCACACGCAGAACGTGGAGGCGTTTTCCAGGGCCCGGCTGTGCTCTGGGCACGGGGAGCAGAGCGGCCGGCGCGAGGACAACTTGTAAAACCCTGGGGGACAGGCTGCGGGGCGGAGCCACGTGAGGAGGGGTCTCCTCCACAGCGTGTCTCTCCCCCCACCTTCCTGCCTGCCCCATTAGGGTGACTTTAAGTCCGGGAACTGTGCCCGGAAGGGAGTCTCAGCTAGTCCAGTAACAGCCGCGTGGGATGGCAGCTCCCGACGTAACCCAGGGCTACCTAATCCTTAGCGAGCGCTTAATGTGTGCAGAACACTAGCGTTTTACCTTTAGTAATTCGTTTAATCCTCCCAACAGTCTGTGAGGTGCGTCCTTTATCGTCATCTTTTTAAATGAGGGAACTAAGGCTCAGAGAGGTTCAGTAACTCGCCCAATGACCCACAGCTAGTAAATGGTGGGATTCCAGCCCAAGCAGACAGCTTTCGGAGCCCGCACCATGCTGCCCTAATTAATGCCCACTGGAAGAAAATAAGCCAAACTCTCCAGTCTTGATGTGAGCCCAGAAGAGAGGTGCCTCCAAGGGGTATTTCACAGCTACCCAAGGACAGACACCCACACACTTACAGTGACACACACACTCACTGTTGTCAGAGCCCATCCTCCCACCACTACCATCGGGGGTTCGTGGCATCACAAATCCTCAACTGATGCACTTGGTTCCAGTTTGAAAGTGGAGCCAGCCAGGTGTGGGGGCTGGGGGCGGAGGGTGAGAGTAGACTGAAGGAAGGTGAAGTTTCTCTACTTTTGGTCTGGACACCCTCCCCAGTTACTTACTTTGCTTCTGTCACTTCTCCGGGCTCACCCAGAATGCAGGTTGTTAAGAGCACAGGCTCTTTATATCCGAACAACCTGGGTTTGCGCCTGGGTTGTTTACCACTTACTTGCTGTTGGCCTTGGGCAAATTGGTTGACCTCTCTGAGCCTCGGGTAGAACACCCACCTCAAAAAGGTTGTTGGAGGATTAACTGAGGTGAAGTGTAAGCCGCTTAGCCCGGCACAGACAACACGTACACAACAGTGGTAGTAATTACTGTTCCTCCGTCACAGGCCTGAAGTGGAAACGGCTGAACGCCCACTCGAAAAAATGTCTCACCAGCTGGGCCAGGTGGCAGGGAGGCAGTGGCTCCTGGCCCTCCTCTCAGCTTCTGGGTGGTTCTCACCTCCCTCCCTGCACCCACCAGGCCTTCTTGCTACTTTAGCTGGTTCCGGAAGGCTGGCTGCTCTCCAACCCCAAGAAGACACACACAGTACAACAGAGGGGATGCAGACTAGCCCTCAGGAAGGATTTTCAGCCTGTCTGGGAGAAGAGGGGAGTAAGCTGCGGGTTTCTCGTTATCTGGAAGGCTTAGGCTTTGGAGGTTCCACCTTGCTGAGTCCTGGGCAACACAGCTTTGGGCAGGGCCTGTGAAGCTTCAGAGGCTTTGGAAATAATCTGCCTTCAGAGCAGAGCATGGCACTCACTAACATGGTGGGTTGGTGACCAACGGCAACCCCCGCTGGGACTCGGATGGCCTGGGTTCCAGTGTTAGCTCTGCCCCTTTCTATGCCTCTCTGGCCTCAAGAAACCATCAGTCAAGTGGGGATGATAACCTTGGCCTGCCCACCTCTGTTGTGAGGTCAGAGTGGAGATCTGTCGTCAGGATCTCCCAGCAGTAGGGAAAAGTACCAGGGGCTCCCTTTCTCTGCGTGTTTGGGACATCCACTGTCCCAGAGATGTGTGTCCCAACGGAGACCGAGGTGGTTATCTCTACTTTGACAGACTCTGTTTAGAGGAGGTTTGTGTGGAGGCTCAGACTCATGAGAGCCTCTTGACTGCGGGCCCCTCCCTGTCTTCATCAAGGTCAGAGGCAAATGTCAGAGATCACCTAGTTCAACTCCCGCCGGCCCGGTGCTCCGGCACCTTTCCTAGAAGTAGCCACAGTCTCTGCTCAGAAATGGGGAGCCCACCTTCTTCTGAAGCTGCCTCTGCTGAGAAAGGGCTTCCTTATATTTAGTCCATATGAGCCTCCCTGTCTGTAACCCCCCTCTCCTGCCACCCCACCACAGGGTCTCTGTGTGCCCGGGGGAGCCTTAGAGAATATTTGCTTAGGTCCCCCTGCTCCAGGGCACTCCCACAGAGATTGGAAGACTCAGGTTGTACACCCTGATCTCCCCCACCCCCCAAAACCCTAGTGACCGGGAGAGGGTAAATAAAAGAGAGAAACAAAAGGGAGAGAGAACATCTTGGTTCTATCCCCTCCACATCGGTCTACCTTTAGAGAAGGCTCTGTACTCAGCTGTAGAAGGCACTGGAAGGCCTTCACTTTCTGAACACAAACCTGAGCATTTCACTTCCCTTCTTAAAACCTGCCAGCACCTCCCCAATGCCAACCACCCCGCCCTTGCCACACTGAACTCTTCGTTTCACACCTCTGGCTCTTGTCCTGTAATGTCTCACAGCCCTTTTCCTTGGCAAACTCCTATGTTTCTCCAGACCCCAGTTCAAAATAATAACTCCCTTAAAAAATAAAAATAAATGGGGGCGCCTGGGTGGCGCAGTCGGTTGAGCGTCCGACTTCAGCCAGGTCACGATCTCGCGGTCCGTGAGTTCGAGCCCCGCGTCAGGCTCTGGGCTGATGGCTCAGAGCCTGGAGCCTGTTTCCGATTCTGTGTCTCCCTCTCTCTCTGCCCCTCCCCCGTTCATGCTCTGTCTCTCTCTGTCCCAAAAATAAATAAACGTTGAAAAAAAAAAATTAAAAAAAAATAAAAAAAATAAAAAAAAAAAATAAAAATAAATGAAAAAATAAATAAATAAGAAAGAGAAGAAACAGGAAAAAAAAAAAAAAACCTCGCTTATGAACCTCTCCCTGGCACCCTCCCCAGCTCCCCATTCCCCAAGGCAGAGATGATACCATTACAAGTGGCTTTTTGTCTGGTCTCAGCTTAAGTCAGAAGGAGGACTGGGTTCCTGAGCGTGTGTGTGTGTGTGTGTGTGTGTGTGTGTGTGTGTGTGTGTGAGATTGCCCAGAATGTGTATCCAAACCCCCTCCTCCAGACCCTGATCCATTCATTGGATGATTTTTTTTTTTTAGCATCTACTATGAGTCAGGTGCTCTGGAGCTAGGATCTAGAGACAGAGTGAATGAAACAGACCAGGATCCTACTGTCCACTGGTGCAGATGCCTTCCTCCCACGTCACAAGGAGAAGAGAGGCTGTCAGTTGGTAAGTCCCTCAATGTCCGGCCGTCAAACCGGCGAACCTCCCTCCACACCCATCTTTCTTCTCCCCGTTCCTTCTAGACCTAGAGGAAAGGATGAGCCACCTCCTGTTGGAGGCCTCCAGCCCCTCCTCCTTCACTCTGGGTCCTGCCCCCTTCTCCTCCTCCCAGACTATCTTCCATCACTCATATGGTTCCTACTTCTTACATTGCTCCTTCTCTACTGCTTCCTCCCGGTGACAGAACAGAGGAATGGAGCGGTAAAAGTGGTCCATTTGGGGTGCAGGCAGGAAGGGCACGATGTACGGAGTATTAAAAAACAATGAAACTGACGAAAACATGGCCCGATCTTGGTTAGCAACAAGTGTCAGCAATTCTAAGCCATGTCAGTAATAAAATACATCCCCCCTGGGGCAGACCACTCCCACCACCCCCTGCTTGGTGCCCCACTGGCTCCTTCCCTCAGCATATCAGTCAAAATCTCCTCTCAACCCAATGTCTTCCTCAAGATACCACCTCCCTCTCCTCCCCTTTCCAATCCAGCCTCCCAGAGACTTTGCGTGTGTTCCCTACTCTAGCTCCCCAACTTCCTTCATCCCCCAGCCTCCTGGCAGCCTGGTCTCTCTCTCTGTTACTCAACAGAAACTGCTTTGGCCAGGGCCACCAGGTGGACATTGTCCAAACCTCACCTTACCTGACTGCTCACCAACACTATAAGCCGTTCCCTCCTGGACCCCTCCGCCTCCCTTGGCTGCCAAAAATAACACTCTCCTAGATCTTCCCCAGCCTCTGATTCTCCCTCAAGGTCCTTTTTTATGGGCTTTGATTCTCCTACTCCCCCTTAAACCCTTAAATACCGCTGTTCTATGAGGCTTCATCATTGGCCCTCTTGCTTCTTACCTCGCCTGGTCTGTCCCAACCGTACCCACAGCTTCAAGTAGTATCTCTCTCTCTCTCTCTCTCTCTCTCTCTCTCTCTCTCTCTCTCTCTCTCTCTCTCAATCTCTCTCTCTCTATCTCTCTGTTGCTGAGCTCCAGACTCACTTTCTAGCTACCTCCACTTGATGCATCCCAGACACCACAGATTCGGTGTCCATCGATGTCCTGTGATCTCTACCCCAGCAAATGATCCTCTGTCCATCCAATCCCCCAGAAGTAAATGAATCAAAAAGGACTCTTCTTTTCTCCTGTGTCACATGGTCACCAAGTGCTGTGGAGGCTGTCACATCCATCCTCATCTCTCAATGACCTCTGCTACTGTCTCACTTCAAACCATGCGTTCTTTCTCCTGGACTGTTGTCCCATCTTTCTTATTTTCTACCCCTTAATCCTTCCTTCCTCAATTCTTTCTTTGTAATTACGGCTTGAGTGATCTTTTGAAAATACAAATCTGAACATGTCAGACCCCTGCTTCAAAGCCTCCCCATTGGTCAACAGCATATAGTCTCAGCACTTTATCCTAAAGTTCAAGGCCCTTCATGATTTGTTCCTGCCCCTCCCCAGCCCCATCAGCCCTCACACCCCCAAATGCCCTCTGCCCCCAGCCCCACTCATGCTACATTCCCTCCTGCCTCCATGCTTCTGCAGACAGTCTCTTAAGTCAGAATGCTTTTATTTGCCTGGAAGAAAGGCCTTCTCACTGTCTCTCTCCATGCTTAGATTTGGGTTCTCCCTTCTCCAGGCTTCCTCAATTCTCTGTTGATATGTATCACACCCTATGGTTACCACTCCTTCACTCAATACATTTCCATGGGGCACTTACCACATCCTGTTATGGATACTGGGGCTGCTAAAATGTGATACAACCATTGCCTGAAGTCAGTCACTAGTCCAGTGGTGGAAACACACACAAGTAGATCACTACGTAGCATGGGGTAAGTGCAGAAACAGAGATTGCAGTCAACTGTACTTAATTTTGTTTAAGCAACAAGTAGAGGTTGCAGTGGGTGCTGGAGAACAGAAGTGGATCCTAACCCTACTTGGAGAGTTCAGGAAGGTTCGTGCCTCCAAGTCCCTTACTAATCCATAAGTTCCCACCAGGAAAGAGATGGTGACATTCATCTAAATATATATAATAAACCCTCCCTACATGCACTTGGCAAGTTCTCAACTCATATCGAATGGACAGTTGAACAAAGGAGTGACATTAAGTTGAGTCATTTCCTCCTCTGTCTTCCCACCTCTATATTAATCCCTCCATTGGATCACATATCACCTTGTGATTTTTCAATTTTTATGTTTTCCATCTATAGAGCTTCTGAAGAGTTGAGACTATCTCTGACTCATTTCTGTTGTCCTGGCACCCAGAAAAGGACGTGGCTTAGCAGAAGCCTCTCTTGATCTGTCTACACTAAGGGTACACATCCATACCCCATCTTTACCCTCAGTCCTCAGAGCCACAGATAGGGGAGAAAAGGAGAGGTCTGGCCCGGTGCCCACACAGACCTGAGAACCCAACAGAGCCCCCACATGAAGGGTCTCCCTCAGGGGGCACTTTGACTCACAGTTCGAAGAGTTGGGTGGGATCTTACTAGTCATCTAGCACAACCTCTCAGTCTTTCTCTCCAGCTCAAGAATCCCCTGCCAGACCCTGACTTGCATATTATCAGTGACAGGGAGCTCACTATAATGTAACCAATCCCCCTAGTCCATAGCTAGTAGAGTTGGGCTGCTGTATCATTTTTCTTTATGCATACGGGAGGCAGCATGGCGTAATAGAAAGAACTTGGCAGTTGGGCAAATCTGGTTCGAACCCTTGTTCCCCATTTACTAACTTTGCAAGCGAGGTGCTAATCTCTCTGAGCCTCCGTTTCCTCATCTGTGAAATAGGGATACTGGTGACTTACTTTATTGCCAAGAATAAATGAGACATCCTTTGCGAGGTGCTTATCGTAGTGCCTGAAATATAAGCCCCTAATGCCCCCTTATATGGAGTCAAATTCACCTCCTCGTAACTTCGTTCAGTGGGCCTGGCTGGACCCGCTGGAAAGCTCCACAGAAGGTCAGGGCTCTGGGCTCCACAGCCCACAGCTGCTCCACTCCTCCTCCTGCCTCTTTGGTCTACGGCACACTCTCTCCCAATTGCCACCTGCGCGCTACGCCCCCACGCCACGCCCCCTCGTCCGCTGAATACCTTCACAGATGTCACCACGTTCCTGGAATCCCGCACTGCAGCTGCAGCGGCCCACGGGCACCAGCCATTCACCATCAGCGCCACAGTGCATGCGCGGGGGGCTGCCGGGCTCCCCTTCTGAGTGCGCCACGCACGTTCCCGTCACCTCCACCAGCGTGGAGAAGGCACTCTCAGCTGCGGTGGCTGGGAACGCCGCCAGGCCCCGCACCGTCGCGCGGCACTGCTTGTAGTAGACGCGCACAGAGACCAGCGCAACGCATGCGCCCACGTCCTGAAAGGCCAGGTGGAAACCCCGCCGGCTGAGCGGACCGATCTCGCGCACCTCTGTGTTCAGCTTCATCTTGCGCTCTCCCAGGTCGCCCTGCGTGAAGCTCTCATCTGCAGCGATTGTATCGATCTTGCGGGGCCGGCTGCCACCTGGGCGGGGACGCCCGCGGCCCAGGTCAGCCTCTGTTTCCAGGTAGTAGACGTTGAAAGTCTCCTTGCAGGTGCCCGCGGCGCCCGGGATGCTGCTGCAGTCGCGCAGTGTGAACTGCAGCTCCACGAAGATGCGCTGCCCGCGGCCACGGCTGATCCAGCCAGTTTGCAACCAGTTGTCCTGGTTGGGCTCCAGCACGTTGCACACCTGGTATGTGCGGATCGGACGGTCATGCTCGTCCACGCCGCTGATCTCCTCCCACTGGGGAGGAGAACAAAGATGTGGGAAGCTCAGAGCCAAGGCGCCCCCAGGAGGTGAAGCCCTGGTGGTGTCTAAAGCTGAAAAACCCCTTCCCCATCATCTCGCATTCCACACACACCCCATCCCCCTGAAATTATAAGATGCAGAGCTGGGAGAAACGTTGGAGACAAAGAGTCCAACCCTTAATTTTATAGGTCGGGAAACTGAGGCTCCAGAAAGAGTGATTTGACTGGATATGAACATCGAATTAACAGCAGAGCTGGGAATAGTGTCTGAAGTCTCCCGGCTCTCCACCAGGTGCCCACACGGGGACCAGGCTGCAGTCATACAGCCACATCTGCCCACCCCCACCAAGTTTCTAAGCCACTTTCAGGATTTTAAATCTTGCTCCTTCTGTCAATCCATCAATCAGCAACACTGCTTGGAGGACCTGCTATGTGCAAGACACTGTCCAGCATTGGCTCATCTAGATGACACATTTCTGTTGCTAGACACAGTCGGTTTTCCCCTCACTATCTCTCTTTTTTTTTTCTTTTCTTCTTAGACTGACTGAAGACTCAACGTTTTCTAATAGGCCACTCTGGCTTGAAGCCAGTGCCGCTGGAGATCACGTGCTCTGAGGAGCATTTTGATCTGCTGTAACCACAAAGAGCTAAGGAATTGAGTCTCAGACCACCAGAAGATTCCTGGGAGAGGGAGAGAAAGGTTACACTTACTCCATTACTTGGCAGTGCAGTCCAGCCCAACTCAGCCTGGGAGGCTTTGGAATCCAGGAGGATGACTAGGGAGAGGAAGAACAGAGATGTCAGAAAGTCAGAAGGTCAGGAAGGTGGGAGGGACGCTTTTGTGAGTTCGTTGTAAATTTGCTGAGGGAGCAGAGACAAATTTTTCCCACCCCGTACTTTCCCATGAAGGCGTGGGGTGTGAGTAGCTTGAGTCCAGAAAGAGGTAGCCACAACAATTAGGCAAGGAGCCTGTAGCAGTTTCCTGTGGTTGCTGTAACAAATCATCACAAACTCTGTGGCTTCAAGTATCAATTACTTATTTATTCTCTTATAGTTCTGGAGGTCAGAAGTTAAAAATCAATTTCATTGGTTAAAGTTGGGCTGTCAGCAGGACTGGTTCCATCTGTAGGTTCAGAGGGGAGAATCCATTTCCTTGAGTTTTTCAGCTTCTAGTGGCCACCTGGATTCCTTGGCTTGTGGCATCCTCCGCCATCTTCAAAGTGCTTCACTCCAGTCCTTCTGTGATCAAGTTGCCTTCCCTCACTGACTCCTTCTGCTTCCCTCTTGTAAGGACCCTTGTGATTACATTGGGGCCATCCAAATAATCCAGGATAATCTCCCCATCTCAGGATCCCTAACCACATCTGCAAAGTCTTTTGCATTTAGAATAAGATTGATTGGTTTTGGGGATGAATTAGGATGTGGACATATTTGGGGAGTCATTATTCAGCCTGCCAGAGTTCATGGAAGTACTCTTAACATTGGCTCTAAGAAAGGAGTGGTGGTGTCAGTGAGCCCCCCTTTCCGCCTTCTAGGCTCCCTAAATTATAACTGCATGTCAAGAAGAGACAGAAAGTGAGCATATTAGAGGATTTCTGCATACATCCTGAATTCATTCATACTCAGGGGCTCATCTGAGGTCTGAAGCCACCAGGGATGGAAGAGACTAGAACCTTTTTAGTTTGACTCTTAGGGGCTCTGGGGAAAATGAGTGGACTCTGCCAGCAGCAGGAGAAATGAAAATTTCTTCTCTCCTGCTCTTAGTATCGGTCCCAAAGAAGCATTGGTCTGGATAGCACAGCAGCAGCTCAGAGACAGGAGCCCAGGCCATCTTGAAGTCTTGGAAGATTACAAATCTAGAGCTTAAGCAAGGGGGTGGGGCTCCAAGGTGAGGGTCTCTAAGAGGGTTGGCTCCAGAGGCATCAGTGACAATAAGCAGGACCACCGACAGCTTCCTGATTTTGTTATAACCGACAGCACATCGGAATTGCATATTGGCGTCAGAGATCCAGCGCCCCAACCCCCCGGTCAGCGCTTTAGATTCCAGCTCCTCAGGATTCTACACCTGGGTATTACGCCTCTGGATTCAGTTGAGTGTACGGCTCCCCCAGATCCAGAGGCAAGGCGCGAGCCCTGGTACCGCAGGCAGCTCCAAGCCCAACAGCGCGGACCGCTTCGGGTAGTCTGCGCTCCAAATTCAGCACTGCGGACAGCTCCCTCGCCAGCACGTCGGGCTACTCCCGGACCCAGCCATCCCTCCCCTACCAGCGCTCCACCTCCTGCCTCGCGGTTCGGGCTCCATCCCGTCGTCCCGTACTTCGATCTCACCTCCACACCTCCCTGTCTCCTCTGCTCTCTTCATCTCCCTGCCCCCACACCTCCCACCTCCAATCGCTCAGCCTGTCCGTCTCACCGGCACCTGAACCGCCGCCTCTGGCTCTCACGATTCCTGGTCTCTTTCCTTCCCAGCCTTCCAGGTCTCCAGCCCGATGTCCTTAGCTACCTTTGCTTAGCTACCTTTTTCTCTGCCTCTTTAGTTCTTTGCTTCCCGCTGCCCGCTTGCCTCAAACCCCAATACAGACTCCAGTCTCTCTATACGATTCCTTCCCTCAGACCCCCAGTTCTCCAGCCTCCTATCTTTTGGCATTCCAAGCTCCAAGAACAGCCACCAGTTTCCTCACCTTCCTCGGCGATCCCGGGCCTCCCTGGTCCCAAAAGCAACGCCAGACAGAGCGGCATCAGGCAGACGAACAGGCGCAACGGATGTGGGCCCGCACCGGTCTCCATGGTCCGCAGACCGAGCTGTCAGTGCGGCGGCGGCTCAAGCCGCGCCAGCCCCAGCACCGCTGAGCAGTGCCCCCAGACCCTAGCTCCTTCTGGGGGCGGGATCTCGCTGGTTACCGTCATCCATGGGGGCCAATCACTAGGCACCGCCGCGGGAAGTCCACCAATCCCCGCCAGCAGAAGGTGGAGGGGTGGAGTTTCATAGGCCAGGGGCGGAACGGCGAAATGGAGGGGGGAAGGAAGGGGTCCCGCCAATCTCCAAACGTGGGGGTGGGTAGCGCTGAACGCTGGTCTGGCTCCTGGGGAGGAGGATGAGCCGGCGACGAAGGTCCAGAGCGCAAAACCTTAGCCTCTCATTCCCGAGAAGTAGACAATGTGGGCGTGGCTTAAAGAGGGGCGAACCTCGGGGAGGCCGCGACACTTGCAGCCTCTGAGCTAGGCTGGAAGCTCCCTTGTTCCCAGGACTTTCAAGGGGTTTTGAAGCCTGATGTCCCGACCCCAAGCTCTAGGGAGCTCCTCTATCTACAAGCCCTTGGCTTCTTCCTGTGTCTGAGGCTCCTGGTGTCTTATGGCTCAGTCCTGCCCTCTTCTCTCCCCGCCCTCCTCACACAACACACACACACACACACACACACACACACACACACACCGGCAGGAGGAAGGGGCTAAGGCTGACCCTGGGAGCTACTCTAGAAAGGAGAGCAAAGTGGGAGACGGAGTCCCACCCTACCAGCAGCGCTTCCGAGGTTGGGAAACCATGTGGACGCCAGGATGGGGCGGTGGTAAATTTTGCATGAACGATCCGTTCCTCAGGTTCCTGCTCTTGCTGCCAGGACACAGGCAGCACTCTGCACAACTACCCTTTTCCCCAGTCTGCTCAGAGCCTGGAGTTCCCCCCCCCCCCCCCGCCTTGATAATCCCTCTCCGCCCATCCCAGGGGACTGGGAAGGAGCTCAGCGGCAGGGACTCCCAGGGGTCTGCGAAAGAGGCGGAGCAATCCTCGCGGAGTTCAGCCAGCGCTGGGGAAGCTGCAAGGAAACGTGGAACACGACCTCTATCTAGTGAAGGTCATTTATGTGCAAGCTGAGGGTTTAAGGCGTTGGTGGTGGGAAGGGCTGGAGCCCTCCAGGACGAGGGAGGCGGCTATTGAGCGCCACCATCTGGGCTGAACTTGAGCAGAGAAAGCTCCACCCACCCTGTGGCTTTTCAAAGCTCTTTTCTTGGGGGACCCAACACCGCTCCTTTATGGTGGCTAAAGCAGCCTGAAGAACCCTTGAAAATTAATGAGTCGTGTATCCCCATGACCTGCCTGGCCTGAGTGTACATTTTGTGTGTATGTATATGCTCCTTACCTTTCAACCAACACTCCCTGAGTGCCATGCTCTGTGCTGAAAATATCTGGGTGAATCTCTGTCTCTGCTACAATCCATACCTCCTTGGGGGTAATAGATAATGAATAATGAAAATTGCTGGCATCGTAGACAACTGGCCACTTACAAGCCTCTGAGCTAGACTGGAAGCTCCCTTCCTGTGTCGTGTGTGTGTGTGTGTGTGTGTGTGTGTGCGCATGCGCATCTAGTATGTGTGTGTTTATGCACCCTTGCTCACAGACATACTTGCTGGACAGCAAGAAGGAGGAGTGGCTGGGAAGAGTTGGGATCCTTTGCCGGTAAAAAGAAAGGTCATCAGGAGGGGCTGAGGCTCGGACACCACAGGACATCGAAGCCCGCTGAGAAAGCAGAAGGAGGTGTGGCATCCAGCTGTTCTTAGATGCAGGTAGGGTCTTTGAAATCAGATCTCCCTGAAGAAGCGTTCTTACACCCCTACCTCCTTCCATCTTCATTCTTCTCACGCTCAATTTTCCCCTCCCCCTCCACCCCCAGCGTTGGGAGTTGGTATTTTTAGAAGCTGCTTAGAGACCCAGGACTCCTTTCATTTCAGAATGAGTCCTCACTCCACTACCCCTCACCCTTCTCTTCAAAACCGGGTCCCATCCCTTATGCAGTCTCTAAGGCGCCAGTCACAGCTTCTTACCTGCGCTCCAGGGACTTCAGCCCAGAGGTTCTGGCCCTGTATGCTAACACAAAATGCAGACTCCTTAGGAGCCTGGAAGGATCATTCAGGAGCCAAGCATATGGAGAAAATTATCTGGGGAAAGCCATACAGGATGCCCCAACAAACCCCTGGCTGTCCGGAGTCTGGTTCTCATCCTCTCCCACCACATGCATCTGTAGCCTCCTTGGGGAAATTGCCAGATTGAGACCCTAGCAATGGGGGAAAGAAGAGGAAAAGAAGATTTGAAACAATCCTTCAGTCCTTTTCTTTCTTCCTCAGAACAATTCATTTATAATAAAACCAGGACAGAGATGCCTCAGTGTATAAGGATATATGCAAATCAGCAAGATCTTAAGAGTGCCTCCAAAGCAGACTCCACTCAACCAGGTGACTGCTGAATAGACACCTAAGTGAAGATATTCAAAAGGGCCTTAGAAGGAAACTAAGCTGTTTTACTGTGAACTTAAAGTGCTGGGGTCCAGTCAACCAAGGGCCAGGTTAGATTCTTCCCTGGAATAGCCAGTACAGGAGTGGGGTGGGGGTGGGGTTCTGGCATAGTGCTGAACTGTGAGCCCACCTGCCAGCTTCAGCCTGTAGAAAATTTTCTGTCCGTGGTGCTGAACCTACCAAAGTCTGGACCGTCCATTTTCAACTGGACCTGGGGCCCTTCTGCTGCCCTGCTCTAATCATCGGCCCAGGGCTCTCTGCCTTGTTCCTCCAGCCTATAACCCAGGCCTAGCTATTTGCACCTCCAGAAGGTAAGCAGTCTTACTTCATGGAGTAAGAGTGGAGGAAACTGGCACCCATCTGGAAACTCCTGTTTTCTCCTCTGCTCCTCCCCAACCCCATGTGAGGCGGCATAAAAGGGATGCTTCTCTCTACTTCTACTCTCTGCAGCATGATGGGAAGAACACCTGTTGGAGCTGAGCAGCTTAATTCAACATCTAATTGTTTATTAGAAGTGATCTTCCAGGAAGCCAATCCAACTTTACTGCAACTTCCATTTCCAAGTTACTGAAAGTTATACATCTAGGGGCTGAAAATTTGATCTCTTCCTTTTGCACAGATCCAGAAAGTACATTCATCCTGGCTAGACAGAGAAGGTCATCTCCTCCATGGAGAAGACTAAGATTGCTTCAGAGAATCAGGGCCAATCCCTCTCCTCAGAAAAGAGGACAAGGAAGGAGCAAAGAACAGTGGCAAGCCCTACTGCTCAAAGGGACATTTCCAATTTGTCTCCTTCCTCTTCCGGTCTATCTCCTACTCCCCAGCTTAAGAAAAATAAACATCCCCAAGGTGAATTATTTTCCAGGACAATAAATTCACAGGCAAAAATAAGATGGAGGTTATATACAAGTGTTTACATTGTATTTTTCTAAGATAAAGGAAATATAAAATATTGAATTCATTGACTTTGAAAATTAAGCAGCAAAAACCTTTCATTAATACAAATATTCAGACTTTATGATACTCTGCTTCTTCCTCTGTAAAATAAGAGTGAAAATACTTCAGAGTTATTGTGAGGTCAGAATATAATATATCCCAGCACATAGTACTTGGCACATAGTTCTGGTATGTTTTATTATTCAACTTCATGGTTAATTAAGGTGAAAAACAGAAAGAAAAAAGTAAAGGATAAAGAAAAGTTAGGCGGTAAGATAGGAAGAGAGAGAGATAAAATTAGAGAGACCGTCATAGAGGAAAAGACATAATGAGGGATAAAGAAGGAGACAGTTTGTTGAGATGAATGTGACTAGAAAGTACGAGAGCCTGAAAGAAATGTGCTTGAAGAGACAGGAGTGTCATCAGGGTTGGCTGGCTGGCCAGCTGCCAAGTGCCCTCAGAGGTGACACTTACCTTGGTGAATTAATCATGGTCCAGGATCATAAACTTGACTTTAACAGCACTAAGAAAGAACCTATGAGTTGAAGGGTTGGAAAGTAGATCGTACTAACTCAGCTCCAATATTGCTATCTGATTCAAAGAACCAATGAATTAATATACAATGAGAAATGGAACTGCCAAGGAAGCCAGAATTCTCACATTACCATGTCCAGCAAATTCTTCCTTTGTAGGAAAATGTGCATAGGAAGCCAATTTATGACGCAAAGGCTGCTTTGAGAGTGTAAGGGGAGGCAGTTGGATGGTTTAAATATTTGAGGGCATCTTCCCAATAGGGATAAACCTGCCACTGGCACCTCAGTGACTGTACGAAGGGCCAGGGCTTGGAATGGGATCTATCAACATATGCTTCTCTGACTATTTTTAAAATCCTAATTTTGTTTCTGAAGAGCTCATTTTGAGATTGAAGCAGACCTTTTAAATTTAAATGAACAAAGTAATATAAACTGATAAAAAATTTTGTAAGTAAAAAGTAAAGATATCCATTAGTACTACCCTCATATAGTCCCATTTCAAATTTTAAACATGTTAATAGATTGATATGTACCCTTCCTGATATTGTCTATGCATACACACACACACACACACACACACACACACCTTTACAGAAAATATATCTGTTAGTGAGGTAAATACTGTTGACTACTCAATACCTGTCTCTTTTATATTTTTCATTGCTAAGAAATCCCCAGTTTTGTTCAGATGTTCATCTGCTACAGTCCTTTGCTCAGAGAAGATGACCTTCTCCCCAAGTTCAGGGATGAATAAAGATTGTTATTGGTTAATCATTGTCATCCCATTCCATGTGTCAGGGTTAACTTAAGCATGGGTATGTAACACAACCCTGGCCTTCTGAATTAGAGATTCTGGAAAAGGTTTTCTCTCCTAATAGAAGGAATTGCCTAACAGGCAACATCCCACTTCTCTGCATGTCATATCTGCAATTGACACCTGAAGTGGCTGCAACCATTTCAACATGATGAAGACAGAGATATCAACACTTTGGTAAGATTTTTCAGTTGTAGTAACTGGAAACCTAACTAAAATTGGCTTAAACAAAAAATGGTATTTTATTAATTTTATTCACATTATTTTATCAGTGTAACTGAATGAGCTAGATCTGCATAGAACAGCAACATTTTGCATTGGGATTGTTCTGGAGTTTTAGCTAATCACCAAACTTGGATTCTAAAAAGAAGTGCAGTTGAAATCCTAGAACTAGGGGCGCCTGGGTGGCGCAGTCGGTTAAGCGTCCGACTTCAGCCAGGTCACGATCTCGCGGTCCGTGAGTTCGAGCCCCGCGTCGGGCTCTGGGCTGATGGCTCAGAGCCTGGAGCCTGTTTCCGATTCTGTGTCTTCCTCTCTCTCTGCCCCTCCCCCGTTCATGCTCTGTCTCTCTCTGTCCCAAAAATAAATAAACGTTGAAAAAAAATTAAAAATAAAAAAAGAAATCATAGAACTAAAAAAATACAATAACTGTATGTAACAAAATGGGTGGATTTAACATAAGGTTAGACACAACTAATTCTAGGAGTAATAAGCTGAAAGATAGGTTAGTATACAATATCCATACTGAAGTATGTAGAGAGAGAAGAGAATAGAAAATATAGATAAGAGAGTAAGAGACATATGAGACATAGTTAATAAGCCTAAATACATGGAATTAGAAAGAGGAAAGAGAGAGGATGGGACAGAAGCAATATTTGAAGACAGGGCAGTTGAAATTTTTCTAAAACTTATGAAAGACATTAAGACATATACTCAGGAAGTGTCATCAATCTCAAGCAGGATTAATGCAAAGAAAGCAATATCTAAACACCTCATAATAAAACTGCTGAAGACCAAAGATAATGACAAAAGAAAAAACCCTAAAAGCAATTAGAAAGAGAAAATATGTACGTTACCTTCAAAGGAAGAATATTATTAAGACTAGCAACTGACTCCCCAACATAAATGATAAAATCAAGGAAATGATGGAATAGCATCTTTAAGGTGTTGAAAGAAAATATGGTTAATCTAAAATTTTATACCCAGTGAAAATATCCTTCAAAAATGAAAGAGAGGCACCTGGATGGCTCAGTTGGTTAAGCATCTGACTCTTGGTTTCGGCTCAGGTCATGATCTCACGGTTCATGAGTTCTGAGCCCCACAGTGGGCTCTATGCTGACAGGGCAGAGCCTGCTTGGGATCCTCCCTCTCTCTCTCTCTCTCTGCCCCTCCCCTGTTTGCTCTCTTTCTGTCTCTCTCTCTCTCTCTCTCAAAATAAATAAATAAATAAATAAATACATAAATTTTAAATGAAAGAAAAATACATGTTTTCAGACACTCAAAACCTGAGAAAAATTTTCATCCATAGGCCCTCACTAAAAGAAATACTAAAGGAAAATTTTCAAACAGAATGAAAATAAACCAAGGAAGCACAACATGCAGGAAGAAATAAAGAGCAACAGAAAGGGTAAATATATGGTTAAAGGTAAATGAACAATGACTGTATAAAGCAATAATATTTTGTGGAATTCTAAGCATATGTAAAATTAAACTGCACCACAGAAATGGTACACAGGGTAGCAGCAGGTGAATAGAGTTAAAGTATTTTAAGTTCCTTTCATTGTCCAGAAAATGGTAAAAGAATTAATTTATACTAAACTTTAACAAGTCAAGAATGCATGCTGTAATCACCATAGTAATCATGGAAGAATAGTTAAAAAAAATATATATATATATATATGTGTGTATATATATATATATATATATATATATATATATATATATATAATTCATGCAGTAAAATAATGGAATAATAAAAGGAGTCAAGGGATGCCTGGGTGACTCAGTTGATTAAGTGTCCAACTCTTGATTTCAGCTCAGGTCATGATTTCATGGTTCATGAGTTCAAGCCCTTCACTAGGACTGGGATCCCCTCGCAAAATAAATAAACTTAAAAAAATCCATCAAAAAAAGTTTAAAAGGTTAGAGGAAAAAGGAACATAGAACATGTGAGAGAAATATAAAATAAATACTACAATATCTTGAAACTCAAATATATAAATAGCAATTAAACCTAAGTGAACTAAATACCTCTTTTAAAGACCAAAATTGTCAAATTGGTTTTTAGAAAGAAACTCATTGCTGCTTTAAAAAAAATCTTATATATAAGAATTTGGATATGTTAAAGAAAACAGTTGTAAAAAACATGGTACACAAACAGTAACTCAAAGAAAATCAGTAAAGCAAAACTAATATTATACAAATTAGACTTCAAGGCAAGAAGCATTATTAGACGCTGTATAATGGGGAAAATGTCAATAAACTAAGAAGATATAACAATTCTAAATTTGTATACACCTAATAACATAGTCTTAAAGTATATAAAAGCACATCACACCACACCTCCACATCTGCAGTATAAAAACTAAAATTCCTGGGAATCCAAGGAAGACATTTTGGGCAAAAGAATGAACATGGAAGGTAGTGCACTCAGTGTTATGAACACAGCATAGGAGTATCACTCGGTGTAATCAACTGCTGCTGCCGCGACACATAAATCTCCCCATATTTCAATGACTTAGTTCAACAAGTTTATTTTTAGCTTTCATTATATGTTCAGTGTGGCTTAGTAGGGACTCTGCTCCATTCACAGTCCTCAAGGGGAAGAAATTGACAGAGGCTTGTTGACCCTATAGAATCGGGAACATGGGATGGGGGAAGAGGGTGTTGTATGAGCCATGCAAACCCCTAACTATCTCAGCTCAAAAGTAACACAAGTCGCTTCTGCTTATGGGGATTCTGCTCATGCGTTGACTCGTGGGGCATCTGGGTGGCTCAGTCAGTTGAGCATTTGACTTTGGCTCAGGTCATGATTTCACAGGTGGTTGAATTGGAGCCCTGTGTTGGGCTCTATGCTGACAGCTTGGAGCCTGAAGCCTGCTTTGGATTCTGTGTCTCTCTCTGCCCCTCCCCCACTCTCTCTGCCCCTCCCCCACTCACACTCTGTCTGTCTCTCTCAAAAATAAATAAACATTAAAATAAAAAAAGATCACTGACTCGGGAGGCACCTGGGTGGCTCAGTCGGTTAAGCATCCAACTTCAGCTCAGGTCATGATCTCACTGTTCCAGAGTTCAAGGCCCTCATCGGGCTCTGTGCTAACAGCAAGAGCCTGGAGCCTGCTTCGGATTCTGTGTCTCCTTCTCTCTGAACCTCCCCTGCCCACGCTCTCTCTCTCTCTCTCTCAAAAATAAACAAACATTTAACAAAAAAAAAAAAGCATTGGGACACCTGAGTGGTTCAGTCGGTTAAGTGTCCGATTTCAGCTCACGTCATGATCTCGAGGTTGGTGATTTCGAGCCCTGCATCGGGCTCTGTGCTGACAGCTTCGAGCCTGAAGCCTGCTTTGGATTCTGTGTGTTTCCCTCTCTCTCTGCCCCTCCCCTGCTTCCTCTCTCTCTCTCTCTCTTAAAAATAAACATTAAAAAGAAAGTCAAAAGCCATCTTGAATAATTGAACCCTTCTGCCAGATTGTCTAATGGCCATTTGTTTTCGGGCCTGCTTCCTCTAGGTCCTCCTCATTGTCTGGCACGGGTTCGGAAGTACTCACCCCCACGAAGTCATCTTCTGTTAATTCCTCTGGTGTGGTGTCTGTTAGCTCTTAAATTTCTCCAAGATCCATATCTTTAAGGCCTTCACCCCCTCTACCCCTTTATTTTTTTGCAATCACAATCTCTTTCATGAGTTCCTTGATTGGCTCTCTTCGTAAATCTGGTGAAGTTATGCATAACATCTGGACACGGTTTTCTCCAGCAGGAATTTACTGTTTCGGGCTTGATGGCTTTCACAGCTTTTCTATAAAAGTGATGCATCTTCAGTAATTCTTCCAGACTTTCGTGACGTTCTCTCCATTGGGGTTCTGCCATAGCATTGACAAACCTTTCTGTGGAGTACCATGTGTAATGAGACTTAAAGGTCCTTATGACTCCCTGATCTGGAGGCTCAATTAGAGATGTTGTGTTTGGGGGCAAGTAGACCACTTGGACGTCTTTGTTATTGAACTCACGGGCTTCTGGATGGCCAGGGGCATTGTCCAACATCAAAAGAACTTTAGGGATGCCTGGGTGGCTGAGTCGGTTGAGCGTCTGACTCTTGATTTTGGCTCAGGTCATGATCTTAGGGTCATGGGATCGAGCCCTGTGCCAGGTTCTGCCTTGGGGCATGGAACCTGCCTAAGATTCTCTCTCTCCCTCTACCACTTGTTCTCTCTCTCAAAAAAAAAAAAAAAAAAAAAAAAAAGAACATTAAAAGGCCATCCCTAAGGGCAAGATACTTCCTGACTTTTTAGGAACAATGCATAGATGAAACCAATCCAAAAAAAGTGTTCTCATTGTCCAGACCTTCTTATTGTACAACCAAAAGACTAGCAACCAGTGTTTAGGGGCTCAGGCAGTCCTGAACACACACCTGACTGCATTTGCACAAAGCAGTAGTGTTGGCCTATCCCTTTCTGCCTTCAGTCTTGGTGCTTGCTTCTCTTTATTACTAATAAATGTTCTTCATGGAATATTTTCCCCCCAAGAACCAGGCACTTTCATCTACATTGAACACCTGTTCAGACAGATATCCTTTCTTCTCAGTGGTTTTCTTAATGGCACCTGGGAACTTGTCTGCCACCTCATGGCTGGCAGAAATGTCTTCTCCTGTTATCCTGACGTTTTTAAAGACAAACCTCCTCCTAAAACTATCAAACCATCCTTTGCTGGCATTAAATTCTCCAACTTTCAATCCTTCATCTGCCTTTTGCTTCAAGTTGTGATAGAATGACTTCCCTTTTCTCAAATCATATTAGAGTCGATAGGTATAACTTTTTCATAGCAATCCTGCACCCACATAAACGCTGCATTTTCAATATGAGATAAAAAGGTATTTTGCAAAAAAAAGTGCAAGGTTTTTGTGCTTGCTGGCATAGCTGCAATGATTGCTTCACAAATTTCCTTTCCTTTTTTTTTTTTTAACAATAGTACTTACAGTGGATTCATTTATCTTGAATTGGAGGGCAACCATAGCCGCAGACCTCAATCTATGGTACATATCAAGCAATTCAACTGGAACTGGGAGCACTTCCAGCACCACTAGTGGCATTTCATATGGGTCCCATGGTGACATTCAAAGTTTACGGTATTGCACTAAACACAAAAAATACCCAAGAACCACGAGAGATCACTTTTTACTCCAATACCCAATTTGCTGGAAAGACCAACTGCTCACTCAGAGATGATGACCATCAATCACATGCTACTTTTTAAGAACTGAAGTCTAGTTGATACACAGTGTTGCTTTCATTTCAGGTGTGCAACGGAGCAATTCAACAACTCTATATTTACGCTGTAGTTACCCTCTTTCACCATACAACGCTATGACAGTACCATTGGCCATAGTCCCCATGCTGTACCTTTCATCCCTATGACTTATTCCTTCCATAACAGGAAGCCTGTATCTCCCACTCCCCTTCACCCATTTTCACTCATCCCCACACCTCTTTCTCCTCTGGCAACTACCATTCTCTGATCACACACTGTTTTAAGCAGATACTAGCAATGCTTGAGCTCACCACAATAGCAACGGGAGGTAGCTCCAAAATTATTGTGGTAGTACAGCATGCACTAAATTTTATGCAGTTATGATTTATACTGCACCTTTATCTTTGTCTGATTTCCCTGGTGTCACCTATGGTCTGTAAGTGTTTGTGTGAGTGAGTTTTGATAAGTTTTAACATTTGTAATAGATGTGTGTATATCTTATGGTAGTAGATGATAAAATACACTAATATCTATGTATATTTTATGCATAGATGACACATCCAACTTTTCCTTAGTTTTTTGGAATGTCTATGCTACTCAGTTGTCTGTGAGTTTTTTTCAAATGGTCACAAATCTCCAAAAAGTTTTCCAATGTATTTATTGGACAAAAAAAAAATCTATATAAGTGGACCCGCACAGTTCAAACCGTGTTGTTAAGGAGTCAACTGTACGTCCTCTATTGGTGTATGACACTATTTGAAAATTGTGTAAAAAATTATTTTTCAGGGCACCTGGTGGCTCAGTCAGTTAAGCGTCCAACTCTTGATCTCAGCTCAGGTCTTGATCTCAGGGTCGTGAGCTCAAGCCCTGCGTTGAGCTCCACACTGGGCATGAGCCTACTTAAAAAACAAAGTTTTTTTTTTCTACCTTCCCAATAATCTCTCCGTTGTTTTGTCTTTAAAATACCATTTATCCATTTCTCTCTTTTTGTGTGTCTGTTTCTGTCTTCATTTCTCTCCTGGCTCTCTTCTTTCTCTTCTCTCCCAAATAGCACCTTCCTTAACACTTATTCAAAACTCCTAGAAGAGGTCCTATGGTGATACAGGGTTAAAAGAAACAGCTGTAGGGGCACCTGGGTGGTTCAGTCGGTTAAGCATCCTACTTCAGCTCAGGTCATGATCTCACAGTTCGTGAGTTCAAGCCCCATATCCAGCTTGCTACTGTCAGTGAAGAGCCTGCTTCAGATCCTCTGTCCCCCTCTCTCTGCCCCTCCCCTGATCTCGCTCTCTCTCTTTCAAAAATAAATAAATATTTAAAAACAGAAAGGAAGAGCTGTATCCTTTTACATAATGTGCCTTCGACTATAGACCATAGACAACTGTTCAAATGCAGTCTCTCACTCCTTACCCCCAAATATTTGTATCTATATTAATAAGGCCAGTAGGGGGAGGCTACATACTTCAACTGTGGCAAAAGTGGAAAACCAAACAATGAGTTAGGATTTACACCCTCAGATGAAGACAGTTTTGGAGCCCTCTGAGAAGAGAAATGGAGCCTACATACATCACTCTACAATAGGACACTGGTCAGGGACAACATCCAGAATATTGCAACTTAAAGGAACATCAGAGCTCCACTAGTCCACCTGCCCATTATACAGATGAAGCAACTGAGGCCCAGTGAGGGAAAGACATTTGCCCGGGTCAAGGAGGAAAACTGCAAATCTTAGACTAGAACCCAGGCATCCTGATTAAAAATTTCAAGCCTATTGGGGTGAAGGACTCAGTTGGTTAAGCATCTGACTTCGGGTCAGGTCATGATCTCACGGTTTGTGAGTTCGAGCTCCATGTTGGTCTCTGTGCTGACAGCTCAGAGCCTGGAGCCTGCTTCAGACTCTGTCTCCCTCTCTCTCTCTCTGCCCCTCCTCCTCCTCTCTCTCTCTTCTCAAAATTAAATAAACATTACAAAGTTTTTTAAAAATTTTAAAGCCTATTTATTCAGTCAAAGTTGGTTGGACAGACAGTATGTTACTTGCTGTACTAACAAATTAGCACAAACTTGGCAGCTTAAAAGAATACACATAATAATACATCACATATTCCATGGGTCAGTTCTGGGAGCAGCTTAGATGGGCCCTTTGCTCCGGGTCCCATAGCCTGTGATCAAGGTGCTGGCTAGCTGCATTCTCATCAACGACTCAACTAGGGAATAACTTGCTTCCAAGCTCATTCACATTGTTGACAGAATTAATTTCCTTGTGGTTGTAGGACTGAGGAGGCTGGCTTTTTTCCTGGCTCTTGGCTGGAGGCTGCCCATAGTTCCTTGTCATATGAACTTCCCAAAGTGGCTGCTCACTTCATCAAGCCAACAAGAATCTGTCCCTTCAAGAGTACCCAGTCCTTCTTTTAAGGATTTTTCATGATTAAGTCAGAATCATCTCACTTTTAATCTACTCAGATTCAACTGATCTGGGACCTTAACTTCATCTACAGAATTTCTCACTTGTGCTACATTCTACTGGTTAGAAGCAAGTCACAGGTCCCACCCACACTCAGGGGGAGGGGGTTTTAGAAGGGCACGCACATGAGGGAACAGGAATCCTGGGGACCATGTGAGGGTCCATCCGCCACAGACAAAAATATTTAAATATACTGAAGTGAAGGAGAGAGAAGTTATCAGGTGGATGCACATATCTCCCAAGAATGAATTGGACAAGCTGGTGGCAAATGAAGCAGGTCTGAGAGCTGCCAGATACAGAGGCAGCTGATTTCTCCTTAAAAAAAAAAAAAAAAAAAAGTCTTTTCTTGCTTTCTTTTCCTCTTTCCTCCTGGGGTAAAATAATCTCTGGTTTATTTTATTTTGTTTTTCATAGCATAGTGGCTGCGCTTTCCTTTTTGTAGACAGACTGCTCACTTCAGCCTCCTCATGGCATCTGCCCTTAAACTCTGGTCTCCCCAACACTCTGGCTTGTCATGATCCACATGGCCTGTCATGTCCACTCCAGCTTCTACTATGTCCCTGAGTCTGCATGACCTTTCAGTTTACCTCCCAACAGCTAATTTTGGTTCATTCTTGGGGAGGAATCGAATTGTCTAGCTTGGGTCATATGTCTGCTTCTGGTCCAAACGCCATGGTCAATGGAACAAAATGGCCACTTTAGCAGGTGTGTGTGTGTGTGTGTGTGTGTGTGTGTGTCAGGACTTTGAACTTGCTGTTCCCTCTGCCTGGAACTCTCTTCCTCCAAATGTCTGCATGGTTTCCTTTCTCTCCCTTCAGGTCATCCTTGCCAACCTTCAGGTCTTCCCTGACCAACCTACTAAAAATTACAAAACTTCTCCACCCTGGCATTCCTCCCCTAACCCTGACTGGCTTTTCTCCACAGCACTTATCATCATCTGACCACTTTTATTCACTGATTGATAGACAACCTAATACGTGAACTGTGCGGAAGACAGTATTCACAGAATTGCTGTAGTTGTGTTGACAGTTTAGGAAAAACAACTAATGAAGATATCACAAACAAATCAAACAGGGAAAAGGGGAATGGGCTCCAGGAGAAATAAAAATTGTACAAGAAAGGAAGTGTAATTATAGTTCACATTTGGCTCAATAGTGAAAAATATTCTAGGATGTAATGTATCTGCTAGTGATTTAACCTAAAATACAGCCACAGAAGAGGAAAGTTGAGAATGGGTTATATATCAGGATGTCTATCAATATCCATCGTTCCTGAACATACCTGTGCTGGGGTATCTTTCCACTCCTATTGGGGCACACTACTCTTTGGACTTGCCCAGGTCATCCTGGCGCTCCCCAGAGCTTTTCCTCTGTGTTAGATTTCCTTTTTACCAGATCCCAAGTTTCTCTTTACCTTTTTAAATTTAGCCCTTCATTATATCCTTTGGTGGCTTCCTGAAAAAGAGGACACAGGAGAAAAAACCCTGAGACCTCGGGTACCTAAAAATGTCTTTCTTCTCTCTTCACACTTGTTAAACTGGTTATAGAATTCTAGGTTCAAAATTATTTTCCCTCAGAGTTTTGGAAGTAAGTCTCCCTGTCTTCTGGCTTCCAGTGTTACTTCCAGTGTTACTCTCATTCCACATCCTTGGCATGTAACATCTTTTTTTCTTCCCTAAAAACTTGTATTTTCTCTTTGTTTTCACTATCCCAAACTTTCATAATGATGAGTCCTTTGTGTATTTCCTTCCTTTCAGTGCTCACTTGGAGGACTATCACAAACCATAAAGTCATGTTTTGTGAAATTTTCTTGTGTGAGTTCTTTTTTTTAAAATGTTTTTTTATTTACTTGAGAGAGAGAGAGAGAGAGAGAGAGAGAGAGAGAATCCCAAGCAGGCTCCATGCTGTCAGCACAGAGCCTGACACTGGGCTCAATCTCACAAACCCGGAGATCACGACCTCACCCAAATTCAAGAATCAGGACACTTAACCCACTGAGCCACCCAGGCGCCCCAAGTAAGTTCTTTGATAATTTCTCCTTTCAGTGTTATCTATAATTTTTTGTGTGGAATTTGCAGTGGTGAGACATTGAACTCCAGGACCAATTCTCTAGTTTTCTCATGTTTCTTTCAAATTCCATCTTCAGGATTTGGGGGTATTTTTTCCCTACTTCCTGGGAGATTCTTTGGCTTGATCTTCCAAATTTTATATTAAAAATTTAAATTTCAGGGGCGCCTGGGTGGCTCAGTCGGTTGAGCACTGACTTCAGCTCAGGTAATGATCTTGTGTTCATGGGTTTGAGCCCTGCATCAGGCTCTGTGCTGACAGCTCAGAGCCTGGAGTCTGCTTTGGATTCCGTGTCTCTCTCTCTCTTCTCTGCCCCTTCCCTGCTTGTGATCTCTCAAAAAATAAAATAAAATGTTTAAAAGGTTTTTTTAATTTAAATTTCAGCTCTTTATTTTTTAATTCAGAAAAGGGGGAGGGGAGCAGATGGAGGGAGAAAGAGAAGCTTAAGCAGGATCCATGTTCAGCTTGGTGCCCATCATGAAGCTTGATCCCATAACCGTGAGATTATGACCTGAGCTGAAATCAAGAGTCGGACACTCAACTGGCTGAGCCACCCATGTGTCCCTCAACTCTTGTTTTTTTTTAATTTCTAAGAGTTTTATCTTGCACTCTAATCAACACTTCCTCCCTTTTATATAGCATCCTGTTCTTGTTTCATGAATGCAAACTCTCTGGGGTATTGGATGACAACATTTGTTATGTTTGGCGAGCTGAATTATTTGTTTCCTCTAATCTAGTTGCTCTTGTTCTCTCACTCTTTCTTTCCTTCTGCTCCTTTTTCTCTCTTCTTTGTTTGCTTATTTTTATCTCTGCCTTTCACATAAGAGACTTTTACTAAATGTCTGGGAATCATTGGCTGGTTATTCATGTGGAGAGTGAGGCGCACAAAACTGATTGAAAGATTTGAAAGATCTGAAGCAAGAAGCAGATTTGCTAACTTATATATTTCACTCTGGGTTGATCAGACAGTGAGCTGGCTTTTCAGTAAGTGTAAAATTTTTCTTAAGGGTCTTTCTTTTTCTCCAGAACACAGTCACTCAGACTTGGTACAAAAGCTTGATAGAAAGCTTTTCAAGGGGCTGAACTTCTTATCACTTATTATGCATATTTTTACTATTCCCCTGGATTGTAACATGGCACCTCATCTCCACCTCTGCTGTTGCCTGGTACCCCCGAATCTTGAGGCTTTCTTGTTCTACCCTTCCACAGAGTAAACCTGCTATCTACTGCCATAGCAGAAATGGCTGTCTCTCAACAGTTCTGTGGGGGAAGAAAGGGAGAAGAGACTCTAGGTAGATGTGGAAGACATTCTTGGCTGTGTTTTTTCTGAATGGCCTTGGCAAAGGATTGGCTTAGGCATGAGCATATGACACAATTCTAGCCAATGAGGAATGATGGGAAGTCAGCTGAGAGCTTCTGGAAGAATTTATCTCACTCTTTAAAAGGGTTATAAGAGAGCCATTTCCCTCTTGCATCTGGACATTGGCAAGTGGGAAAGTGATGCTTGAAATTGCTTCCATTCTTTTTCAACCATGAGGAGAGGGCCAAAGAAACCACAGACAAGATGATATGATGCCCGGGGCGCCTGGATGGCTCAGTTGGTTAAGCATCCGACTTCAGCTCGGGTCATGATCTCACGGTTCGTGAGTCCGAGCCCTATGTCAGGCTCTGTGCTAACAGTTCAGAGCCTGGAGCCTGCTTCGGATTCTGTCTCCTCCCTCTCTTTCTCTCTCTGCCCCTGCCTCATTCATGCTCTGTCTCTTTCTGTCTCTCAAAAATGGATAAATGTTAAAAAAAAATTTAAAGATGATATGATGCCTCCATGTCTTTGAAGCACTGGATTAACCATCTCTAAAACCAGCCTATCTAAATAAAGACTCCTCAAAACCTGGAGTAATAATCTCACTATACTTTAAGTGCAAAAATGTGGTCTGAAACCACCAGATTCAGCACCACCTGAGATCTTACTAGAAACGCAGAACCTCAGGCCTCACTCCTACCCACTGAATCAGGATCTGCATTTTAACAAAATCCCCCAAAGTTAGATATGACGCTAAAGTTTGAGAACTTTAGTTAGCTATCCTCCTTCTTATTTACAGACAAACACATTCTAACTGATAGAGTGGGTGTAGCAGACAACTTTGCCTTTTTTTAAAAAAAAGTCTACTTACTTATTTTGAGAGAGAGCACAAGAGGGGCAGAGAAAGAGAGAGGGAGAGAATCACAGGCTCTGTGCTGAGAGTGGGACTCCTTCCCACAACTCTGGAATCACGACCTGAGCCAAAATCAATGAAGCCACCCAGGCACCCCTAGCAGACAACTTTGAAGCCACACGTCACACCCCCTTGGCTCACTTTGATTCCAGCAACAGTTTCCGAGGGAGGAATTATTCTGAAGCTGTCCCTGCCCCTGAGTTTCTTGACCTTGGACTATTCCTTCAAATACTAATGTAGTTACTGCTGTGAAGGAACTTTGCAGCTGGGATTAAGGTTATTAATTAGTTGGCCTTAAAACAGGGAAATTATCCCCAACTGGGCCTAATGTATCACTTGAGCTCTTAAGAGTAGAAAAGAAGTCAGAGAGACTCAGTGTGTGAGGGCTGGGCCTCATGTTGCTGGCTTTGAAAACGGAGGAAGAAAGTCACAAACGAAGAAATGCAGGCAGCCTCTTGAAGGTGAGAAGGACCCCCACCTGACAGCCAGTGAGGAGGTGGGAACCTCAGTTTTACAATTACATAGAACTGAATTCTGTCAATGATCTGGGAGGTGGATCCATTCCTAAAGCCTCCACAAAGGAACAGAGTCCTGCCAACACTTGATTTTGGTCTTGTGAGACAAGCAGAAAAACAGCTGAGCCACATTGTGCCTGGACTTTTGAGTTACAGAAACTGCGAGATAATACTGTGAGATTATGCGCTTTCGCGCTGTTTTAAGCTGCTAAGTCTGTAGTAATTTTTTATGGACAGTACAGTTAGGGTGGACAGCTCTGGGTAAGCCCAGATTTACCTCTAACTGGCAGCGTCCCACTTCAAACATATGACGTGTCTCTCTGTCCTGCCTCAGGACCTTCTCCAATATCATGGGAGCCTACCTGGCACAAAGGAGGCCAGAAGGGTAAGGAAGTTAACAGCCCTAAGGAAAACACTCAACCAGGGGATGATGGGGGCCAGTAGATAATTGCTTTAGCTTTAACCTTTTAATTCTGGGAGGCATTTGTACACTTCTTAGAAGGCAGAATCAAAGCCCCATTATCAATGGCAGCAACCTCCATAATGTACCATTAGTCTGGCTTTTCTTTTTTGTCTCATTCCCCTTCCCCACTCTCACTTCCTAGGATTCCCTCCCCAATGCCCTCCTTGCTCCCGAGTCCCTTGGTCAATCTCTGCTTGAGATTGATAGGCAACCAATAAAGTGCTCCATGAACTCATCATCTTGTTTAGAATTAAAAAGTAATTTATTAAAAGATTATTCCAGTGTTTCACACTGAAACCAGGCCTCAAGGAAAACTGAAACTAGAGATTCAATACCACTAAGTTCCTCGCTGTCCCTGTTCCTTCCCCAATGGTACTATATATATATATATATATATATATATATTTTTTTTTTTTTTTTTTTGAGAGAGAGAGAGAGAGAGAGAGAGACAGAGGATCTGAAGCAGACTCCATGCTGTCAGTGTAGGGCCTGATGCGGGCTCGCTCCCACAAATGTTTTCACCAACCACGAGATCATGACCTGAACCAAAGCCTCTTGCTCAACTGACTGAGCCACCCGGGCACCCCAGTTAACGGTACTACTTTTAGAGAGAAAGATTGAGTCTACCCTCAGTACCAGCGAGAAAAAAATCCCAGAGAAGGGTTATAATTGATGACCCTTGGGTGGGTGTCCATGATCAGTACAGTGGGGAATGGGCACTATCATTGGTTCCTTGTGGGTCAGGCTCCCAGCCCCAGATCAAACCATTATGGCTGGGTGGTAGTGTCTGGGACTCCAGACAGGGCCAGTGGAGGCCACCATTACATTGCAGGGCATTTCTGGAAATAGTGGAGGGATGGAGAGCTGGGGAAAACACCCGCCAGTTTTCTAAAACCATCACCAGTCACTCCCACTTCTTGCTTCCTCTTTCATGAAGCTTTCCTGGCTTCCCATTCCTCCACCCAACCCCAAAATGCTGGTGTTCCTGAAAGTTCCTCTTCCCATTCTTACTCATTTCCAGAACCATTTAATACCATGGTAGAGCAAGGTCTTCTCCCCAAGTTTCAATCCACCGCAAACATTTAATCTAATCTAGTCATGGTAATTCCATCCCCTTTGGCAACAATTTGTTTGGGATGAACGGGCAGGCCTATACCAGATTAGACTGATGAGCTTTAAGGAGAAGCTTGCTTAGCCCTTCTAGGAAAGAGAAATGGGTCTTACTGTTGCCTGTTGGTTGGGGAAAGGGAGCATGCTGCCTCAGCTGCCCCCAAGCAGTCATTTTGTGATATGAGGGGAGCCAGTTTGGGTAGGTTTTGGTATGAAGTCAATGGCGGGCACAGCAGAGCAGTGAGATGGAAACATTTCAGGTTCCTAATGATGTTGTTTGAACCAGGGAATCTACTCACTCTGCCCTACCATTGGATGTCCTGCATTATGAGATGATACATTTCCATATTGCATAAGCCAGTGTGAATCAGGTGTCTGCTGCTTGGAGCTGAAGGCATCCTACTTACTTCACACTTACTACTATGAATTCTCTCAAACTCGCTTTCCTTGGCTCCAGACCTACCCACATTCCCCAACTTTGCTCCTCCTCTTCCTGGGTTTCCTACAATTTTTTTTTTTTTTTTACTTAAATAAGAATCAGGTGCCTACTATTATGCCAAACCTTATTTCAGACACAGCAGCTAGAGCAAGGTTGCTGTCATCATGGACCAGTGAAGGAGGCAGACAATAAACAAAACTATTTTCTGAATAAGTAAACTCATGAATAATGCAGAGTAAGAACTCAGTGTTGAGTGAGGAAGGTGTCATTGCCTATAGAATGTCACACCAGAGACTGGTTGGTATTCACTCAGCAAACAGCCCTGGGAACTGAGTGTCAGACCCTGTTCTTGCAGCCCCCCTTTGGAGTCTAGAAGGGTATTAAGACCCAGGGTCTGCCCTCTGGCGCCCAGAGTCCGGAAAGAATGGCCAACATGTACCGAGTGCTAATTTTGCCAGGCCCTGTTTAAAGTGCCTTTCGGTAACTGTCTCATTTAGTCCTCACCGATCCTAGGAGTTTGTCCAAAGACAAACAGCCCTGGACAACAGGCCTGGCACCAGCAGTCTGGCCAGTGACAAGAGCTCTTGGGTTTAGGCCCGGTCCGTGTGACTTTGTGCAAGTCACGGTCTCCCTTGTCCTCCCACGTTCTAGCCAGTGTCTGTAGCGTCTGACTCCTGGGGTTTTCCCTCCCCAAGTTTCGGAGGCTCCCCGGGGTGCGAAAGGGGGTCTGAGTGCAAAGAAGGGAGGTCACTGAGAACAGCAGGAAGAGGGTCGGTGAAGTCAGTAAAGAGGGACCAGTAGGGAAGGAGATCCACGGCGAGAGGGTCAGACTCCGACATTCGCATTCTTCCCTACCCTGCCCTCTGCTCCCACGCCCTCGGGCGCCGCCGCCCGGACCTTCTCCTGGGCTCGGGAAGGAGGGCATTCCCTTTCCTCCTCCAGGTGCCTCTACGCTGCTGGCCCGGGACGAAGGGAGACGAGTGCTTCGTGAGCCACGCCACCCGATTAGGCCCCTGCTCCTTTGGCCCAGGGCACTAGCAGTTCTGCCACTCTCCGCGTCCAGTTCCCCCTCGACTCCTGACCACTTGGTCTGCGCCGCCTGCATTCTCAGTGTGCCGGGCCCGCCCGCACTGCGGGGGAGAGGCCGGGAGCCGCCCACGCCGTGCTCGGTGCTCGGCGTCGCCGTCTCCCTGGGACGCGCGCGGGCTGCACGACGCGCGGGAGCCGGGCGGGCAGCCATGGCGCGGCGCGCGGGGAGGTAGCCGGGCGGGCCACGGGGAGCGCAGGGGCCGCCATGGCCCGGCGGCGGCGCCGCGCCTGCATCGCGCTGTTCCTGGTGCTGCTTTTCGCCTTCGGCACGCTCATGGGTCTGCGCACGCTCAAGGCTCCGGACGGACTGCCGGCGCTGGGCCCGGGCCTGGAGCTGGCGCCCTTTGAGCGACGCCCGGAGGGAGTCCCCGCGCCCGCCGCCCGGGCCCCGGCCGCCCCCGCCGCGCCGCCGCCTCCGCCTCCGCCGCCCCGCACTGCCGGCCCGGGCAGCCCCCCGGGCCCGGCCCCCGCGGAGGCCGAGCCCGCCCCCGGGCAGAGTCTGCGCGTCTACTCGGACCTGCACGCCTTCTACTACTCCTGGTACGGGAGCCCGCGGCGCGAAGGCCACTACATTCACTGGGACCACGTCATGGTGCCGCACTGGGACCCCAAGATCTCGGCCAGCTACCCCCGCGGCCGCCATAGTCCTCCCGACGACTTGGGCTCCAGTTTCTACCCGGAGCTGGGGCCCTACAGTTCTCGGGACCCCGACGTGCTGCGGGAGCACATGACCCAGCTTAAGGAAGCCGCTATCGGTGAGTTCCCCCCACCCTCGGGCGGCCCTGTCCCCCAGCCTCGCCCTTCCTCGTTTCCACGCCACAACTCCCACTGGTCCTGTCACCGAGCCTCTGGTCCCACTCACCCTTCTGCCTGGCTTCTTACTCCCTCCCTTCTACTTTCATTCAGCGCTTACCACGCGGCGCCGCCCCTACCTTCTAGTATTAGGTCTCCCCCTACTCTGCCTTCTGACCCCTTGCAACAGGGCCCTTTCGTAGGGCAGAGCTGCTGGGAGGGCCAGTGGAAGAAGGCATTTGCTCCGAGCTGTCCCAAGGAGGGACAGCAAGGAGAGGGAGCAAGAGTCTTCCTGTCTTTGGGCTTCTAGTCTTAGGTAAGTGAGGCCTGGGTATCCTGGCCCTGCAGGAGTGGGGCTCAGTGGAGTCACGCCTAGGATGGCCTCAGCTTTCACACCAGATACAGGGGTAGGGCAGCAGCCCTTCCTGGTTTTGCTGGCTGCAGAAAGTTTGCCCATGTTGTATGATGGACCCTGCTCTGTTTGCAGGGGGGGGGGGGGGGGCGGGCAGCAGCTTTTCATCAAGTACTCTGCTTGAAAAGAGGTTCCTGGGAGCCTCTTTTGTAGGCAGGTTCTGGTGGGGAGGCTCATTTCTTTCAGATTTTGTCACTGAATTCTGCTGGATTTTACAACACGTTTCAATTTATCTATTGATGGCTAGTGAATGGGGAGAAATTGAATGCCAGAGACAATGATGGGAGGCATTCACAGATAAATAACACAGAGGCCATCCCTCAGGATCTTACAGTCTAGAGAGGCAGATGGTCGAGACAAACGTTATTTCCTGTGGGAAGGATAAGATGACCTCGGCTTGGGACTCTTCTCCCCGCGGGACCTTAGATGTGCCCCTTTCCTCCAGAGACAGGACTGTGGCCTCCAGATGGGTGTGGTGTTATGCACCCATTTCCCTTTGTTCTACTCCTTGGAAATGCAAGCGACAGCCGAGTCCTACTCAGGCTTTTGTCAGGCTCCTTCTCGGCCTGGTGCGCAAAGGTTCCCGCTACCGCCTCGCTTCAGCACCGCGGGCGTGGACAGCTCCAGGACGCTAGGCTCTGGGATCTGATGTGCAGGAAGTAAACCTGGCCTGCCAGAGCCCCGCTCAAGGTTTCAGGCACAAACAAACCATTTTGCAGTTGGAGATGGCTTGTGAGGAAACACATCTGCGTCGCATGGGTACTCTGTGTCTCTGAAGTAGCTTCTGTGTTGTGTCTCAGGCGTCCTGGTCCTGTCCTGGTACCCACCTGGCATGGCTGATGATAACGGGGAACCCTCAGATGACCTGGTGCCCGCCATTCTCGACACCGCCCATCAGTACAATATCCAGGTGAGTCTCCAAGAAGAGGTCAGGTGCTCTTTGGCCCATTCAGATTTCCCCTTCTCTGCCCGCAGGGTTAGTTCTTGGCATTAGCCTAAGTACGGCAAATACACAGCAAGTGTGGTGTTGGGGGTGGGGCTCTATGAAATAGCCCCTGTCACTCTTATTTTCTTGAATTATGGGGGAAAATGGGGAAAACTAAATATAGGAGAAATGGGGGACTCAATAAATATCAGATAGAAGTTAGGTTGGAGAGCCTGACTCTGGATAGAGGGCAGGCAAGGACCCAAATGCGCCCAGAAACTCAACTCCAGCCTCAGACCCCTAGTGGGAGGCAATGCTGGGCCTCAAGGCGTAGAGTACAACCCATGTTCTTGGCAGGCAGGCGCGCTTTCAAGAGGAATGAATGAGCTGAGTGAAGCATGTCCGGTTAATTTCTCCAAATGAACCAAATAAGTCATTCCCCTCTCCGGTGGCGAAGGAAGATAAACAGCAGAGAGGAGCCCCACTCCTGTCCCTGAGCCCATCACTGACATGTTTAACAGATCATAGCATCTCTGTCCATCAATGCAGCTTCATTTAGCATCCTTCTTCCCAGGGTTTCAAGCAGCTAATGCCAATCACGTGGAACTGGCATGTGAGCTTTAAACCTATTAGCCATTCAGTCACAGCCCATCCAAATGGTTCCCAGATGTCCTGCTGTGGGAGGTGGGCAAGCTTCTTGCCCGTTTTCTTGGCCCTGAGGGCAGTGGCTGCTTTTGTCTCTATTATGCCTACAGTTGTCGGGCCCTCTCCTTCAAGCCTTAGGGGAGCATGAGCCTTATAGGTTATGGCCCCTGGGCAGATACTCACCTGACCGGTATCTCCTCTGTCTGTGGCAGGTGGCCTTCCACATCCAACCCTATAAGGGCCGGGATGACGTCACTCTGCATGACAACATCAAGTACATCATTGACACGTAAGGCTGCTGTGGGGCCTGGATTCTGGTGGGGATCAAAATGGGGGTGGGACTGAAGGTTTAGAAAGGTAGGTCAAGACACACAAGGGCAGAATGCTTGTGTCCTCAGCAGCTACTTCACAGTAGACAGTACCGGGCTTTGGGGTCAGCAACTTGGGTTTGAGTTTTGATGCAGCAGCCTCTAATCTGTGATCCGATGCAAGCCTCTGAACCGTTGACTCTTGTGAGAGTTATGTGAGTTAATATATGTGAAAGTAGCTTGTACAGCGTTTGCATGTATCATCCACTTATTCAGAAAACAGTTGAGTGCCTTCAGGTGTCCAGGCACTGTCCTAAGCCCCGGTTGTATGGTAATGGGCAGGACTAGCAAAATTTACATTCCAGTGTGTTGAGGCAGTGAAGTGCACAGCGGTTACACATGAAAGATCAAATTGTGACCCATACTCTGAAAAAGCAATTGAGAAAGAATAAAGCAGCATATTGTGTTAGAGAGCATGCCTGAGGATGGGTGCTATACTTTAGAAAGAGTGGTCAAGGGAACCTCTCTGAGGAAATGACATGTGAGCTAACTAACACCTGAAGGAAGAGTCAGCTCTTCAGAGATCTGGAGCAGGCAGAAGATTCCAGGCAGAGGGCTCTCAGATCCAAAGGCCCATGATGGGACAAGCCTGACGGCAGAATAAAAGGCCAGTGTAGCTGGTGTGTAGAGATGGGGTTACAGCAGGGACAGAGGTGGGTAGGGCCAGATCAAGTAGGAAGGGGCCTTGCAGGTCTCAGTACTAAGAGCAATCAAATGTGATTAAAGAGAGTGGATTGTAGGGAGTCAGCAGTGGGAGCCTGGAGACCGGTTAGGGGGCTGTTGCTGCAGTATAGATGAAAGACAGGGGGTGGCATGGTGGAGGGCAAGGAAGTGAGGCTTGAATACAGGATCTCTGAGGCTGGGGACGGGTGGGGGGTGGAGGCCTGGGTTCTTGCTTAGAGGCATGATGACTCCAACTGTGGGGCCTGGCTGGATCCAAAATTGCACTTGGACATCAGGGAAGATCTAACCCATGGCTTGTCCTACAGCTGTACTGGCTGCCCCTCTTAGGCGGCCAAGTCAAGTTCTTCTCCCTCTTGCTCCTCAGGTATGGCTCCCATGGTGCATTTTACCGCTATAAGAACAGCATGGGCAAGAGCCTCCCACTCTTTTATATCTACGACTCATACCTGACGTCCCCTGAGGCCTGGGCTCACCTCCTGACACCCAATGGGCCCCACTCCATCCGCAACACCCCCTATGATGGGGTCTTCATAGCCCTGCTGGTGGAGGAGGGCCACACCCACGACATCCTGGCTGCCGGATTTGATGGCATGTATACCTACTTTGCCTCCAATGGTTTCTCCTTCGGCTCCTCCCATCAGAACTGGAAAGCCGTGAAGAACTTTTGTGATGCCAACAACCTCATGTTCATCCCCAGCGTGGGGCCTGGCTACATTGACACCAGCATCCGGCCCTGGAATAACCACAATACTCGGAACAGGGTCAATGGCAAGTACTATGAGACAGCCCTGCAGGCAGCCCTGACGGTGAGGCCCGAGATTGTCTCCATCACCTCCTTCAATGAGTGGCATGAGGGCACCCAGATCGAGAAGGCCATTCCCAAGAAGACGCCAACACGTCTGTATTTGGACTACCTGCCTCACCAGCCCAACCTGTACCTGGAGCTGACTCGCCGCTGGGCAGAGCACTTCATCAAAGAGAAGGAGCAGTGGCTGATGTGAGGAGCCTGCCAACGGCCACGAGGTGCCAACGTCCTGGCCTCACCGGAAGGTGTCGCTGCGTGGGGCTCAGCTGAGGTCATGGGCACTCGCCGGTCTCCAAGTCAGCGGCGGGCCGCCTCTGGGTGGGCTGCCAAGCCTGGGCCCACGTGGAACAGAGCTTGTTCCTTGGGCAGGTGGTGCCGGGGTGCTCTGCGGTGACAGGAAACAAGGCAGGGTTCCAGAGGGAACCACAGAGGCTGGCGGGTGACTGGATTTAGCCCAGGGCAGCTCCATATCCTGTCCCGACACTTTAAAATAGTCCCTCCTCGCTTGGAACTCAGCAGGTTGGTGTGCAGCGGAGCCACCAGGTGACTGCTCTTCGGAGGGGCCAGGGCTCGGGGCTAGCACATGCCCTGCTTCCTCTTCAGCCTTCCTCCCACAGCACCTGTCTTCTCTAAGTCAGGGAACCAGATTTGAAGCTTCCCAAAAGGGAAATTCTAGATTGAAGCCCTTCCCGGTAGACTCCTGAACCCAATGATCAGGAAATACCCCTGAGCATTCATTCATTCATTCAACACACACTAATTGAGCACCTTACTATGTGCTAGGCGCTAGGGAGGAACTTGACCTGGCAAGGTCCTTTTTCTTCCAGAAGCTTACAGGATCCAGCTTTCCTTCTTTGGTGTGGCCTTGTAGCTAGTGCCTGAGCACAGTTTCTTTTTGCAGTTTTACCCAGCGCTGGGAGTTGTTCTTTTTCCTCTAAGAAAATACCTCTGTGCTCCAGAGCCTCCATTTCCCCAGATGACCATTTAGCTCCAGGGAGAGGACTAGGACCCCCCCCTGCCCCGCCTCCCTTTAGCTGCCTAAACTGAATGAGGCCCACTCAGTCGAGCCATTTTCAGTGCTACTGTGATTTGTATCAATTAAATACGTGGTATTCTCAAGTAAGCATTCTTTTTGCTCTCTTCAAGACTTCCTGAATTCTGAGCCCGCCCTCAAATTCCGTGACAACCTGACATGTGGGATCGGCTGGCCAGCATTGGCACAACGAAGAGTGAGTTTGCTTAAGAAATGAAAAGTTCAAACACGATTTTTAGAGGGGATATGTAACCAACTAGTGCTTATTTACAAATAAACTAATGTGCTATAATTGTAGGAGCCCTCAAAGTAGACCCTGGGACACCTCCTTGGCAAGACTTAGGAGCTACTTGGAAATATGTGCGTTACTTTATGGGCTCAAGACTGAATCCCAGTACTGGGAATGGGGTGCAAGGTGCAGGAGGGGAAGAAGCGGGCCTATGGATTACCACAGGACCCCCGGCTCCAGTTAGGTCATGGATACTGAATGGCACCGATGGATGGAGCAGATGAGGACAGGTGAAAAGGGTTGGATGGTGACCTGTAATAAGTTACAGAAGGGAGAAACTAGGAGGCTTCATTCCCACATACACAATTTGGAAAATTCTAAAAGTACAGCAAGGCCAGGGGCCTGAAGCAGCAAGTCTCATTCGTTGCTGATGGCAAAGCAGCTTGATCAGTTCTTTTGAAGGTGAATCTGTATCAAGAACCAGAAAAATGTTCATACGCTCTGACCCAGCAATCCTCCCCTACGGAAATAATTCAAAAGAAGAAAAATAAACTATTTACAAAACATTTTCTATTAATGAAAAACAAGGTTCAAATACCCAAGAATAACTGTTTAACACTTGGTATTCACATGAATAAAGATGCAGGCTGCTGAGTAGACACTGGATTCAAATAAAAGTGTTATAGGTATAATTTGTTATAATTTATTTTATGAATAAATACGAAAAGAGCCACTGGCTGACAGAAATAGTAGAGATTTGCTTTCCAGTATTCTCTAATTTGGACCTCCCCGCCCCCACCCCTTGCCAACTGAGCTCACTTCCCACAACTTGCCCAAAACGATGGCTCTTCCTGGCATCACAGCACACCATACCACCGGCCTCACTGGTTCAGAGGAAACAGTGTGTGGCCCGTGGCTCAACAACCTTTATCCTAATCTGGTTCCAGCTTCAGGTGCAGAAACACATGCCTTTGGTCACTTGAGACGTTCCAACAGCACCAGCTGGTGCGCTGGCTGATCTGGACCTTAAAAGCCACCACCCACCAGAGGGGAGGCTCTGACTAGATTCCAAGTCTGTTCTTTCAATGTTTCAAACATATCTTTTAAGAAGAAACTTATTAGGACAAGGCCGTCCTAGGAATGTGCTCAAATAAAGTGTCTAGTCAGCTTTTGGCTGATATGAAAGTACAGTTCATAAATATGACCTCCCCCACCAGTGTGAGACAAAATCAGCAGCTTCTGGGGCCTGGTCTACAGGGTTCAGAGGGACACACTGCCTGAAAGCGTCAGACTAGTGATGCTGTGGCCCCCGTGGCCTCTGTGAATGAGGCCTTGCCAGTCACCAGCGAACAGACACACAGTGTCCAGCACCAGTCCTCGGGCCCTCCCTCTTCCCGAGATTCACGAGCAGGATCCGTGTGAGGGGAGCAGCCCGTACTTCTGCTGGAGGATGGCTGTAGTTCTCTCCAGGGCACTGAGGAGGAAATGGAGGGCAGTTAAAGTCTGACTCCTCAAAACCCTGAGCCCACCAGAGCACGGTGATCAGCTCTTCAATAGATCATTGATGAATCCTTTGAAATCTGAAAAAGCCAGCAAACACCGGCAAACTTAGTCCCCACCTCCATCCGCCAGTTCTTCAAACCTGCTCATTCCCCTCGGGACAAGATAGGAATGACAACCTTTATTCTGCCGAGGACTTTTTTTTTTTTTGCACCTTCCAACCCCCTTCCAATTCTATCCCCACGCCACAGCAAAGACTCACCAGCCTGGGCGGATGATGCCAAACTTTCCAGGTACAGATAAGTCAACCACAGTTGAGCCCAGGCGATACTCAGAGCTCTGGCCATCCCCGATTGGTCCCCCATCAATGATCAGGGACAGCTGAGGCCAGAGGTCCTGGAACTCCTGAGAAGGAGAGGAAGACCATGGACACTACCTCTGGCGTCTGCCATGACGTCACACTGCACCCAGAGTTCATAAGAAAGCAAAGACCCCACACTTCTAAAACAGGAGGCATCTTCCTCTAAGCAGGGAAAGGAACCTCACACAGTGAAGGTCACCTGTGCCAAGGACACTGCCTTAGCGCCTGGGATACAGCATCCTGTGAGGTGTGAAGCCCTCCTAGGTCGGTGCCTCAAGTAACACCTAAAACTCAGAGAAACTCTTTCTGTGCCAAGAGGAGATGCCACACAGATCTTCTGTTGGGGATGTATAAATACAATGACTGGAGTCCTACCTAGGTGGGCGTCCAAAGACGTGGAGGTCTACCCTGAGCTTCCGCCCAAATTTCTATGTCACCACATTCAAGTGACTTTATCCAGGACACTCTGATTCTGGATCTCAGGATCAGTAGGGTAAGGGTACGGAGAGGAAGACACGTGGATTCTCACGTGCATGCCACCAGCACTCAATCCTTAAGGGGCTACGGGAAGGATGCCCCTCCAAAATCTGTGGATTGAACTGTTAACTGGGTTAGAGCATCACCCATTCTCCCCAGCACTACCACTCATGAAAATGCTGCAGTGGTGGCTAGGCCTGGGCATTGGGGACGGAGGGTCTTAACTACCAGCTACTGTGTTGGTTGGGTCAAATGTTTGCGGACAAGCCAAGAATACCCCCACCCCCACTGCCTCGGGCACAGCCACGGGGACCAGGTAAAGCCTGCAGTCCCAGAATAAGAAAGGATGCTGAGCTCTCACCCTCACTCTCTAAGGCCCCTGACCGCACTCTCTTTAGGTCTGGGCTTGGGAAACCCCAGTACTTTGCTATGTTTTACATTTAAGTTCTGTAGGAAAAAAAACGTGTGGTGGCATTTCTGTGTGTTCTCATTTGTTCTAAAGCCATGCAGTCAAGGCAGGATTAGGATAATCCTTTCTTTGACATGGCTATCGGCCGAGGTAAAAGAACAGGGTCAGGAGTCCCTGGGACAAGTGACACAACCTTTCAGAGCCTTAACTTTCTTTACAGCACTAATGTAAAGGCTTATTGCCTAATGACATTTTCAAACTGCTACCATCAAAAAAATGGGGGAGAAAAAAAATCACTTACTGTAATATTTCTTATTACTAAAAACACAATAGGAAGAAAACAGCAATTCTCCCCCTCACCTCTCAGACTTTTTAATGAAACCTTTTCAAGATCCTTTCATTTGATCCCCCCACCCCCACCCCACCCCTGCCAACCAGGCCGACTTCCCACCATTAGAACAAATGGGTGTCTCTTGCAGGTCATTCCAGTGAACCATCAACCCCACAGAGGAATCTGTGTTTGGGCTGGTGATGTTTCTGCGGGGAGGACTGGGTAGCTCTTACCTCCACGTTCAGAGAACTGGCCTGGGAGCTGAGGTTGGCACTGGTGAGAGCAAGTGGCCCCCCAAACACCTGAGCCAAATCCTGTATGAAGGCATGGTCAGGAATCCGGATGCCTACGAGCTATAAAGCAAGGGGAGAGGATCATCAAAAAGGGTGAGACGGGTGGGGAGTGGGTCTGGCCTGGATCCTAGTGAAAGCCAGATGGCAGGAGTCTGGGGACACAAGAAAAGCAAATCTGACTCACAGGAGTAAAGGGGTTCAGATCCTTATTAAGCTCCTCAGAGCGTTCCAACACCAGGGTCACTGGTCCTGGTAATAAGTCTTTCAGGAGCCCCTCGGGTACTCTCACATGGCAATACCTGGAAAACAGAGGGGACACAGATCCATCCAAGAATGAAGGGTCGCTGCTGGTCCTATTCCAGACTATGGACAGATCTAGAAAAGGGGACTCTTGGGACTACGATGAGATCCGTCTGTATTCCCTCTTCACCTCCCTGAGAGTTTGAGACGCTGGGCTCCAGAGGAGCACTCCCGTTTTGGGGCCCACATGCCTCTGGTCTCTGAGGCTACAACAGCTGAACCGTTATCACGCTCCATGTTTCATTTTCTTCAAGGCATCCCCCGCCCCTACTAAATTAAGCTATCATGTTTGTTTCCTTTTTTTTTTTTTTTTTTTAAACCATGGGCGTCCCTCCCCTCCCCCCCCCCCCGCCCCCCGCCATTATCACAAAAGCGCCAGGAGAGTAAGGACCCTGACTGCCTCGTTCATCGCGGCGCCCCAGCATCTCGTTCAGACACTGGAAGACGTTAAGTGCTCGATACACATTTCCAGTTCCGGATTCCTGGGTGAGCCTGGACAAGCCCCTCCCGCTCTCTGCGCCTCAGTCTCCCAAGCCTGTCACCGGAAGCCCCTCCCGCGGTGCCGCCCTCAGCGGGGCCGGGTCGGGGCGGCCTCACCTGTAGACGTCGGCCACGCGGCCCAGGCAGACGGCCAGCGGCTTGGCCTCACTGCGGCCCTTGAGGCGATACACAGCTCCCAGTGCCGCCGAGCAGCTCGCCGAGCAGGCCAGGCCGTACAGCGTGTCGGTGGGGACGGCCACCACGGCGCCGGCGCGCAGCTCGGCCACGGCGGCCCGCAGCGCCTCGGTCCAGCCGGCGCGCTCCGGGCTTGCGGCCCGCACGGCCCCGCTCCCCGGGAGCCGCAACAGCCGGGCCCCCGGCGCCGCCGGAGCGGGGCTCGGTGGGCGCAGGAGGCGGCCCCTCCGGGCGGAGCCCCCCGGCCCCTCGCTCAACCCCACGCTGGCAGCCACCGCGGCCCTCAGCCCCCTGCACGGACGCGCCGGAGACATCCGCCCGGGCCCACTTCCGGGAGGAAGTGACGCGCCGAGTCAGCTTCCGGACGGGGAAGCTCGGCCCCACCTCCACGCCGGGCACCTTAAAGGGACCGCGACCCCCAGGAGGATTGAAGGAGACCGGTGGGGACGGGGCGGGGCGCAGCCTTGCGGAGCCCTAGCGCAGCGCTGGGGAGGGGGGCGGCCGAAAGGGGGGCGGTGGTCGGGCCGCGCAGGCGGAGATGGAATGGGGCCCGGGCTCAGACTGGTCACGGGGGTGAGAGGGGGCCCGTCGGGGCGGGGGGAAGGGGCTCGGACCCCGCGCGAGCGCCGGCCCTGACCGTGTGTCTGTCGCTCTCTCCCGGGCAGGGAGGCTGCCGGCGTGGACCGTGGGAAGGCGGGGCTGGGGCTCGGCGGGAGGCCACCCCCGCAGCCGCCCCGGGATGAGCGCGCCCAGCAGCTGCTGGACGCGGTGGAGCAGCGGCAGCGGCAGCTCCTGGACACCATCGCCGCCTGCGAGGAGATGCTGCGGCAGCTGGGCCGCCGGCGCCCGGAGCCGGCTGGTGGCGGGGTCAGTGCCCACCCCGGGCTGGGCCTGGGAGGTGGGGACTGCCCCGTGGCTGGACTTGCTAAGCCCTAGCTTCCCCTGGAGGGTGGAAGAGTGTCCCCACCGCCTTACCCCCAGCCTCCTTTCATCTGGGCGAGAGGCTTTGAAAAAGTTAAGTGCTAGCCGAATGCCAAGTGGCCATATCCTTGCGGGGCCTAATCCAAGGCCTTTCCTCCCAGCCTCACTTTTCCTTTCTGTTCCAACCAGAACGTCTCAGCCAAAGCCGGAGCGCCTCCCCAGCCAGCTGTCTCCGCCCGAGGTGGCTTTCCAAAGGATGCTGGCGATGGAGCTGCGGAGCCCTGACCATCCCTGATGGGCGCCCTGACTTCTCTCCCTCCCGGGGCTGGTGGCTGGACTCTGAACAACCCCCTTCAATAAAGGGGCCAGTCTTCACCAGCAGTGGCTGGTACTTGGCTCTCGGCCTGGGGTGGCCGCTCTGCTAGCAGCTGGGTTTCACTCCCACTTCATCCTGGCTGAAGGCAGTGCTGAGCTTTGAAATGTAGCCAAGGAATACCCAGTCTGATGACCCGGATTTGGGCAAGACCAGCAGTGCTCTCCAGAGTGGTCTGACCTGCTTTGGGGGATCCAGGTGGTGTTACGTGTCCATTTCATGCTTTGGGGGCTCCTAGCCCCACCAAACACTTTTAGCAGAGCCTTGATTAAAAGGAAACCTGCAGACTCTCCTGGTGACCGACCTTTCCTTTCTGTCCCCTGAGACTCAGCTGGGGAGGGGGGAAGTGGTTGAAAATTGTCAACCATGGGTAATGTTGGGAAGAAAGGCCACAGATACTACCAGATTTAAATAAGCATTTAATTAGGATTTCATTAGTATTTAATATTGCTTTCTCAATTCCAAAAAGTTAAATTTTCACTTCTTAGCAGATATCTTAAAGTACAATATTAAGTTTATACAAAATGAGCAATTAAGCAAACACCATTATTTCACATTCTTCAAAAATACAAATTCATATTTACTCTTTTTTGGGTTTGGAGGTTTCTTCCTTTGGAAGTACTGAACCTGTAACGTTTTCATATCGCTCAGTGGAAGTCCGTTGTTCCCATGTTTCACCCTTAAATAAATTTGATAGGCTTTTACACAATCCAAATAAAACCATTTGAGATTTTAAAAACTGTCACCAAGACCTCCGGCCAATGACTGGTGTGTGTCAAAAAAGAAGGCTCTCTGTGGGTCTTGCCTTTCCTGGCCAGGAGATGGGAGCCAGAGATTCAGCAAAAACCTATTTCCAGCCACCTTCCCCAAAAGGGACTAGGAGGAGTTCACAGGGAAAGGGAACAGCCACCTTGAACTCCGACCCCCCACCCCCACATTCTCCAAAAACACAGCAAAGGATGTAGACTGTTGAATCAAACAGCGCCCTGGGGAGGCATAAGGACATGGGAGAAGGGCAAGAGAGGCCTCTGACTTGGCACCACTATGAGGATAACGAGGATATTGCAAAAAACACCCCTGGGTTTTGGTGAAAAAAGGTTTTATGAAAAATTTTCCCATAAGAAAAAGAGTAGAAACTGCATTGAGCTGAGAAAGTGACACTACATTATCACCCAATTTTTGGCCCAGCAGGCACACCACCAAAAGGGCAGTGTGTGGTTTTAAACTTTGCTTCCAGTAAAAAAGCTTGTACTATGTACACACTGACATAAGATCCAGTTTAATTTGCATTTTTCAGTGCAGACTGAGGAGAACCTCTGGAACAGGAGTAACAGTGAGAAATGCCCAAACAGTGATCATCAGCTTCCCCAAAGGTCATGAGAGGAAACATGGGACCCTCTCCCTGTCCCCCCCAAAATATGCAAGAGGAAACAGGCTAAACTGACTACCAACCAGAAATATGCAAGATTCAGCTTTGTCGCCTCCCGCCCCGCCACCCGGTATTAGGGAATGGACAATTTCCCATCTGTGTCACAGAACCATTTGCATACTGATCTGTGGAAATCCTTCTGCTTTGGCTGAAGTGTATTTCAAAACTTCTCTATTCTACAGTAGCCTGAGAATTGAAGATAAAATGGGGGCTCGGGGGAACAGGAGGGGAATGTGGGGAAAGGAAGAGAAGTCGATAAAGCAGATCAGTAACAGCTTTGTTTACTGGATTTAATGAAGGCTGGAGACCTTTTTTCTTAGAGAGCCAACATGGGCGGGCGGTGAGGGGAGCAGTAGGGAAATGGCTCGTGTTGCCCGCTCCCCCACTACCACCACCACCTCCCCAACATAGTTCAGATTGGAAAATGTAAACGCTAGCAATACTGTTGCAGTTCCACAAACCAATGGTTTCAGTGACTCCGGAGAAGTCTCTAAGATTGAAGACAACGAAACATGATTACAGATATAAAAGTCTAGAAGGTGCCAGGTTCTACCTAGGAACAACCTGTTCCTTCCTTTCAGGCATCACTTTGTAATGGTGAAGGCGGGGCAAGATGGCAAGGGACCGAGAAGTGATGAAAACGGGGCCTCAAGTCAGCAAAGGAAAACAGGACCCGCAGTTCTTCAGAGAGCCTGAGGGGGCGCCCTCGGGCACACAGGGAAGGCTTGCATAGATAGAGCAGTTGCTGAGAGTGCATAATAGTGTTTTCCCTATAGACAGCCTCACAGTACAGGGCTGATCGAGCGGAAAAACGCGGCCGGGCCAGGGCCACATGGGACAACGACCGTCAAGCTACACATATTGCACCAAGGTAAGTGCTTTTCTTTTCACACCTCAATTTAACTTTTTATTCTGAGCAAAAAATAAAACTTTGTGGAAAGTATATATATGTATATATATATATACACAAAAGAAATTGCAGCAATTGGGTTAAAGATAAAATAACCTAAAGTGCTTTTTTATTTTATTATTTCTTTAATATACCAATATGAGGTTCTGCAAACTCATCCCTCTGGACACATTCAGCATTATACAAAGTCTCTCAGGAAAACCCACCCACCCTCCATTATCCCCATCAATCCACTGCCTTGACCCTGAAGGTAAAACTCCAATCTATTCACTTTCCCAGAGGTGGGGGAGACAAGTCCCTGGCTTCTACCCAGAGACGTCTTCACACCTTAAGGCCCCTCCTGGGCTTTGTACCATGATCTCCTTCTAAGGGGGAAGGGGTGGAATTGAAAAAATGACACCAACTCGTGTCACCAAACTGGTGATGCCCCACAAGGCTGCCAGACCCTGCCAGGAGAGGCAGGGCCATCCTCCCTCAATGTCCCACCCCCCTGCTAAGGCAGTTTGGGGGTGCCAGCCGGGTTCCCACCCCCTCCTAGGTCCATGAACTCCAGTCCTTGGTGCTGACCACACCCTGCAAAGGGCAGTGGAACTGGAGATGTGCTAGTGGGAGCTGGAAGAATCCATCTACACGGTGGCAATGGCCAAGCTTACCAGGGGAAGAAAGAAAGCTTGGTTTCACCTGCCCGAAGTCTGTAGCCCTTCCCTAACCTCGCCACAGGTTCGTGCCTGGGTTTGGAAAACACACTCTTCGTGAAGGCCCGTTCTAGCTCCACTTTTGCCGGCGGCCCGCTCTCCTCCCAGATCCCTGGCACAAGAGGCCAGGCTTGCGGGAGGGGATGGGGTGGGGGGAAGAGCGCGGGAAGAGGAAGGGAAGACGGCCTGGCCTGTGGGCGAACCTGCTCTTCACAACCACTCACTGGCATTTTAAGCACATTCCTGATTTTTCAAAAGCTACTTGGCTCGGACAGTCCCGCTTGTCATTTTGAGTCACCCTCAAAAGGCAGATACTTCAACTAGAAAAATCTGTCAGCCTAAATACTGTTGTTAAGATGCTGCTTCATCACCCCCCAATCTTTGGAGAGCAGAAAAGCCACTGACCTAGGTATGCCCAACAGGAGTACAGCCCTGATTAACTCGAGAGAAGCAGTAACGAAACCACGGACACTTCCAATGGCTTTCTCTGGGTTCCTGTTTCCCACTTCAGCTCCCAGGGAACCGAATCTCGGGTGCCCCTCGGATGGATATGTTGGGGAGGTCATTCGTGCCCTCCGATAGAGCTACCTTTGGGACCCCATCATGTCGTTCTGTCAGAAGCTGTAGAGAAAACAGCGCGGCTCCTGCCTCAGAGCTTCCCCTGGGTGTGAGACCCAGAGATGGCCAAGGACAAACCATGCTCAGCAACTGGTTTCCCAGGAAGATTAACCCACTGTGGTAAACAGAAGATGCCTCCTGCCTTATCAACTTCTGCTGAGAACCCACCAGCTTTTTGGGGAGGGGAGTGCAGAAGGTCAAAAAGAAATTGATTCTCCTGCCTGGACTCCTAGAATGAGAAGCCACCAGCTGCCTGCGGGTAAAGCCCTTTTCTCCTCGTGGCAGTAACAACACTGACTACCTCTGCCCTCTTGTCCAACTGTGTCCCTGAAATTCTGTCAAAGGCAGGGCCTCTGGCTCCCAGATAAATGATCAGCTCCGGATACTGTCTTGGCTGGCCCTGAGTAATAAATAGCTCAGAGAACAGAAGAGTGACACATGCAGATCTCTTTACATTAGGTAATGGTAAAGGAAGGCAAAATTATGGCTGCTTTCTGCCTGACATTGTCGACTCAGAAGAGCAGTCCTGTTTGTGGACCCCTGTTCCCCGCTCAAGCAGGGAAGGGGGCTCTTGGAGGCTGAGGCCTAGTCCAGACCGTGGGCCAGGCCTCATTTCTGAGCTCAGTGAGGCTCGGTGAGCACTCATGACTACATTAATATAGCCGGTTGAGAGAAACTTTCCATTTTAGTGTGAATTGTATTTTAGGTTTTATTTTAAGAGGCAATGACTTGGAGCCAAAGGCAGACAGATGGATATAATTCTATACACAAATCAAAAAAAATTTTTTTCCCCATAACACAACTTAATGAAACATTCCAAATGAGAGAACTTATTGCAACATTTCAGGCTTTTTGGTGGAAGGGGGAATTTTTTTTTGTTTGTTTTGTTTTGTTTTGTTTTGTTTTACCCTGAGTAGAAGATCATCGTTTTGTGGTTTTTGTTTGCTTTTGTGTATTTGTTTAGAAATCACGTGACTAAGCTGAGCAAGTCACATCCTTCTTTGCACTGTACTAGACTGTATGCAAAATCCAGAGGGTGAGAGGTGGAGATGGGAGGGGCAAGCAAAAGCCTGGCTAGAACCTGGAACCAGGATACCTGGCCCGCCAATTACATGCCGCCTCAAAAAACACCAACAAGGACTTCCTTCTGATAAGCAAAATGCAGCTCTTCAGCTCTGAGGAAGAGAATACCATTAAAGGAAGGCAGACCACCAGCCGGCAACTGGCCACAAGCCACACGTCCACTCAAGGACAAAACAGGGATGTTCCCCAAGGAAAGTCCGCTGCGATCTGCAGGGCCTGGCAACCAACCAAGAGATAGGAAGAACAGGGAAGGCAAAAACGCCGTGACACTGTTGCCGGAGCCAGCTCCACAAACGGCGGGGACAGACAGCGGTCACCAGCTCGCCTGGGGCCGCGGCAGACGGGACATCACTGACACAGCCTCAGGCCAGGCTTTTACTACCCATTGTGCTGTAACTGGCTGCAGGACGCCACCTGCCATCACCCTGAGCTCCGCGGACACCAAGATCAAACAACAGGACCACCTGGCCCGACCCCTGTCCAGCTCGCAGCTGTCTGCTCTGCCTTTGCCACTCCCCCCTCTGACGGAGCGAGGGTCTCGCCTTCCTCGCGAGCTTCAGCCTCAGACTCAAAAGACGCACGGGGAGGAGCAACGCCCGCCACGCTGAACACTACTGCCCAGACCACAAAGTCCCCAGTGCCAGTGATGGGCAGCCTCACACGGATGGAAGCCACACCCTTTCATTTCGAATGTTTATGCATACGAGTAACCTTAATTTCCAAGTTCACATGACAATAAGCAAAAGTGACATACAGTGCAGCCAAACAGTTCATTTATAACTTAGCATTTTTTTGTTTTGTTTTTTTTTGTTTTTGTTTTTGTTTTTTTCCAAAGATCAGTTCCTTAAAATGGATGCTCCTGGGATATGACTAAAGAAAATACGTCTGAAAGGTGAGGATTTCAAACAGTAGATTTCTTCATCCTTCGAACTGCTGACCCCCCACGATGGCAGGCACCGCACCTTACGCTTCCGCTGCCCCTCTTTTCCTAGAGGTGAGTGCACGCGGCCCTTTCACTTGGAGAAGCTGGTCAGCCCCATCTCCTCCTCCCCCTGCAGTAGTGCTTCGATGGGAATCAGATTGGACGGGGTGTCCAGGCTCTGGAGGGACAAAAACTCTGACATATCCATGGCACTTAACGTTTCTGTCTGAGGGTCTGAAGGAGTCTCTGCTTGTCTGCCTTGCTCACAGGAAGAGGGTACAGCGGAGGAGGACGACAAGGGACCGGGACGTGAGGGAAAAGTCTGCGACGGTAGCTTCAGGCTGGGCCCGTCAGGAGGCTGGGGGCTCGGCTCTGCCGGGGATGGGGAAAAACAGCCCTTCCTCCTGCCCGCCGCCCGCTCCTTGGCAGAGTCCCGGCACGCGCACTGACACTGACACGCCTCCTCTTGCTTGATGATGATCACGGGAACACTGAGGCCGATCTGCTGTACAGAGCTCCCTGCGAGAGAGGCAAGAGAGACTGCTCCTCCAGTAGCCGCAGGGCAGGGGCATGACGGACGGGGATACGGAGTGGGTGAGCACTGAGTGCCACGGAAGCAGGAGTGGCGGCAAGGGAGGATGCCATGCTCCAGACTTTGTTCTGCCTGACACTCCCCATCCCCTGCAAGGCAAAGTCCCTTTTCCTTGGCCACACACACCATCTAGATGACCCTGTCTTTGCAGCCTCATTTCTGGCTGTTCGAACCCCCCTATACCCTCCACGCCAGCTACAGCAGATGCCTCCCTTTTTTCTGACATGTTCTTCAAACCTCCGGGTCTTTGCGCTCTTCCTTCTGCCTGAACTCCCCAGACCGCGCTGTTTTTCCAGAGAACTTACTCTTATTTCTGAAGACCCAGCGCACAGCCAGGCTGCCAGGCTGTGATTCCAGCAGGCTTCCGCTCGGGGCTGGCCCGAGGCCGGCTGGCACACGAGCTTCCTATCTACGTGCACAGAGCTGCTGCCTCCCTACGCACTGCTCTCCACACTGTGCGGGACTTGGGGCTTGAGTCCCGCCTGCCCGAGACCAAGCTCCACCGGGGCCTCCTGCTCGTGCTTGCACCCCCAGTCTCAGACACACAGTAGGTGGGGGGAGCACCCCTGTACACCGTCAGCCTTGCGTGCGTACCCATGCTCCCGCTCTTTGGTGCAGGTATGTGTGCTGTGCACGTGCACACTGAGATGAGACAGGCTCTGTGTGTCTCAAAAAAGCTAGAGACCCGGGGGCAGGAGAACAGAGTGCGAGTCAGGAGGCCTGAGAACTAGTGCTTTGGCTCTGCCACAAACTCACTTATGACTTTGGAGGGGTCAGTTAGTCATTTGGGGCCCCCGTTTCTTAATCTATAAAATAGCTTGAGAAAAAGGAACTTTTCGCTCTGTATGAGTCTCTGACCCAGAAGCTACTTCTTCGTTACTGTAACTAGAAAAGAGTCCAGTGAATTAACAGCTGCCCTCTTTGGCATTCACTGTGAGTCGGACTTTCTTCTGGTTACATTTAAAAGCTATATCTGAAAGGAAAGAACGGTGACCCCTTAAGGAATGTTAACTGTGGTATTTATGCCATAAACCCGCTAACTTCCAATAGCTGTGAGAAGGTGAAATACTCTAATAAACAAACAATACAATCTGACAAATTTGAGGTTTTCAAAACTGGGGCAAAGCAATAATGAGCTGTGCCTCAAGGGGCCCAGAGAGTTGACTTTCTTTTAAAGTTAACACACACAATTACATACCTGTGCTACTGGCTACTGGTACTGCAGTGGTAAAAAACACCTTCTCAACTTTAGATGCTTGCTGCTGGGAAAAAAAAAAAAAAAAAAATCACATTTACGGCCACTCAAGTATGGCAGATCTCCAAGGACCTGAAGCCTGCCCGATTATACTGGTCATCCAGAGGACAGAAAACCCTCAGTGTTCAAGGATTTTTGCACTGAGTGATGTTTTGTTTGCGCTCTGACATGAGGTCAGTGTACTGTTTGACATTCAGTGCTGACAACGCAGCCAGCTTTGTCCCCTACTATTTGGCTGTCTCCCAGCTGCCCAATCCAGTAGGTTCCGTCTGCTCAAAGGGACCAAGGTTGCTTTGCTCAAGCTGTGGTCTTCTCAAAGGGATCCCCAGGGCTAGCTTCCCTACAAGCCCTCTGCTCCCACCACTCCCCAGTACTTCTGTGAGTCTGGGAAGTTCTTTGGTCTCCTCAAAGGTCAAGCTGCATGCTAAGGACTGGCTAAGACTTCCTCTCACAGGCAGAACAGCCCCTGTGAAGGCCCCCTGCAGCATGCCATAAGCCCTGGACACAAGCCCCGTCCCTTCTCAGTTGTCGAGGTCAGAAAAGTGGCTTCACGTCTGCGTCTCAGTTTCCTCATCTGTAAAAACAGGGATGATAACCAAAGGACCCCTGCAAGGGTGAAAGGAGATGATGTACGCAGAGCCTGCGGCATGTGGTGAGCCTTCAGCAAACATTGGTTATTTACATTATTACGAGGACGACTATAAAATCATGCCCACAATTCACCCTTCCACCTTAGTTACACTTCCTGTTACATTGGCTACAGGATTTCTGCTTTCTTCAAGTCTTATCGTAAAAAGGCTTTATCTTTTATCCCTTTAAAGGAAAAAAAAAAGGTGGGGGGTGCCTCTAGGATGAGTCTAGGAGGAATGTGAAAGCTTCTGGCTGAGCTACGGGAGCTGACACTATAAAACGGCAATGGAGGGGCGCCTGGGTGGCTCATTTGGTTGAGCGTCTGACTTCAGCTCAGGTCACGATCTTGCGGTCTATGAGTTCGAGCCCCGCCTCAGGCTCTGTGCTGACAGCTCAGAGCCTAGAGCCTGATTTGGATTCTGTATCTCCCTCTCTCTCTGCTCCTCCACTGCTTGTGCTCTCTGTCTCTTAAAAAATGAATAAATGTTATAAAAATTAAAAAAAAAATCAATGGTTGCTAGGGGAAAGGGGGAGAGGGAGAAGGGATGAATTAGTAAAGCACAGGGATTTTTAGGTGCTGAATCTTCTCTGAATATTATGATGGGAGACACATGACATCATGCCTTTGTCAAAACCCACAGAATGCTGCACACAAACTGTGAGCCCTGATGTGAACTATGGACTCTAATTAGTAATAATATATCAATACTGATTCATCAGTTTAACAAATGTACCAAACTAATGCAAGATGTTACTATTAGGGCAAACTGGCAGGGAGGGACGGGTAGCCAGGGAGTGTATGGAAATTCTCTGCCCCACCTGTTCAGTAAAATCTTAAAAAAAAAAAAAAAAAGTAATCTAAAAATAATGTACAGAAGGTAATGACTGGCACATGTTAGATCCTTAATTTCAAAAAGTGCTTAGTTAGCACAGTAAGCCGTTACACGTAGTAAGGGTTCCATATACCACAGCTATTATTACCATTTTCATTGCGATTCGGCACTTTACCTACCGGTAATGCTACTCTTCTTTGGGGCATTTTAGCATCTTTAAGCAGAATGTAAGTTTTTATGAAAAAGAGATCATGGTTTCCACTTTTCTGTACCCCCAAGAGTATCATGCATGGTATCTGGTAAATACTGGGCCCTTGAAATACATTTAAGTGAATGACCACGTCATTTCCTTCATCATCGAGACCAAACACTTTTGCAGAAACTGGCTCTAGAGCAGGTCCTGGGTGCACAGACTCTCTCGCTGACTTGGCCACTGCTGTGTTTTCTACCAGACGGCGGCCCACCATTCCCTCACGTCAGTCTGACTCTGCCTTGGAGAAGAACCGCTTTCCTACATCGTTCTCGGGCCTCTGCAGTCTGTTGACTGCTGTCCTGTCCTAGAGGGTGGCATTACACTGCAGATGGAACATGTGTTCCGTGCCTGCGGCCATCCACCCGGCAGTACACGAAGGCTGCTTCTCTGCTTCCCTCCTGCAGGCATCCATCACAGCACTCCCTGGATTGATACCCCTCGATCGTGGGGAAGTGACAAGAGGCCGAATTACACGTTTCAGGGCACATACGATAACCATCTTCCTTTTGAAGTAAAAGCCTCTGAACACGTCACCCGTGTAAATACGCTTCACCCCCGGGGGTCCTTTCAGTCAGAATACTTACAATTTGTTCTTGGTTTTGCGGGGAACTGGTGGCACCATTTAATATCCATTGTAAGTTCTGTTCTCCCATGACTAGGCTGGACTGCAGGATGGCCGTGCTGGGAGTCGGGGTGATGGTTATAGTGGGATTATTAGTCAGGACAGAGTTGGCGCCCAGGGGCAGAGTCTGGACCACGGCTGGCAGGGGCTCAGTAGTACTTTGCGCTTGGGGCGGTGCTGCCACGGCTGATGCCGCCGCCGAAGCCCCAGCAACAACAGAAAGTCCTGGGACGATGGGCTGTGGGGCCTGGGGGTGCGGAAGAAACTCTCGATGATTAGCAGCAAACTGTGTGCTGTGGGGAACAGGCACTTCTGGAGGTTGTAAGAGAGCAGAGGGGTTGCCAAATGCAGCTTGCTGGGAACCAGTTCCTAGGGAGGGAGCAGGCGGAGGAGCAGACGGTGCTGAGGCTGGTAGTAGAGGCTGGGGTGGCTCGGAGATGCCGGGCTGCAGTACAAGCGGAAGAGATAAAGATGCTGAATTTCCTGTGGGTGGCGGAACATCACTGACTGACTCTGCATCACCATTAAAACTTTCAATCAAGGCAGCTGGCAAGAAAAAGAAATAGAAAGATATATACATATCCCAAGCCTTACATGAGCCACAAAAACACAGTCATTATGGCGACACCAAAGGCAGCTGAAGTCCGTCAGAGCCAGTACCTTCATTGCTAGAAGGCTGGCTTTCTGTTTTCATTTCGTGACCACTCTGCTCAAAGCACCAGGCTTCTCACTTTCTAAATGTGAAGAGCTAGTATAGCTTTTATCATTAAAAAAAAAAAAGTATCCTAAGGCTTTTCTGGAAGAGACTGGACATCCTTTTTTGGCAAAACCAGTGAACACACTTTCTGACTACCGTGAAAGCTTCAGGGACAGATTTTCATTCAAACACAGAATGATCTATGCATCTGATGCTGTTTGTGGATCCTGCCCACTCACGAGCACAGTATCGCATCAGAAAAAGAAACAGCTCCGAGCTCTCCTCGGTTTTGAAAGCCAACGAGAGCTTTTAGAGAAGGAGACCCCTTCTTCTGAAGGTCTAGGGACAGTAGGCCCTCAAGTGGACTCTTGCTGAGGGAAGGAGAGGAAAAGATGGGTTGAACAAAAGGCCCACACTTCCCTGACCCCTCGCCAAATGCACACTTTGTTCAAAGGAACTGAACTACAACTTCCCCGTGCCTGCATGGGTGTGTCAACGAGTGGGGACTCCCTTGCCCCGTGCTGAGAGCTACTCAGGAAGAGAGTCTGTGAAACAAACCTGTCTGCTGAGGATCTTCCTGAATTGCCGGATCATCTGAATTCTGGAACATTGATTCAAAGATGATTGCTGGTGAAATTGTGCTGAGGTCCTGGCCCTGTGATTGATGGACAGAGACAAAGATGGGAGACTTGTCACCCTGAGGCAACTCTTCACTGTGAGAACACACAGCAACAGAACTAGAATGATCTTTTTTGATATGCTTCTTGTTTCTAACTTCTCCTTTCCAAGGTGACGAAGATTTCCCTAAACCTCAGACACTAAAGATTTGTGTCCTCAAATACCCAAAAACAGAAGCCAGTGGGGCGCCTGGGTGGCTCAGTTGGTTGAACATCTGACTGTTGATATAGGCTCAGGTCATGATCCCTGGTCATAGGATCGAGCCCTGCATTGGGCTCCACACTGAACATGAAGCCTTGCTTAGGATTCTCTCTCTCTCTCTCTCCCTCTCACACCCCCACTCCCTACCCCTCTCCCCAGCTCATGCTCTCTCTCTCTCAAATTTAAAAAGAAAAACAGGGTCGCCTGGGTGGCTCAGTCGGTTAAGTGTCTGACTTCGGCTCACATCATGATGTGGTTTGTGAGTTTGGGTCCCATGCTGGGCTCTGTGCTGACAGCTTAGAGCCTGGAGCCTGCTTTGGATTCTGTGTCTCCCTCTCTTTCTGCCCCTCCCCTGCTCACATGCTGTCTCTCTCTCTCTCTGAAAAGTAAATAAACATTAATAAAATTTTTTAAATTAAATTAAAAAAAAAAACAGGAGTCAGAAAACTATGACTTGTAGGCTGAATGCCTGTTTTTGTAAATAAAGTTTTACAGATGCATGCTTGTTCATTTATTGTCTATGCTGCTTTCATGGTCTGACGGCAGAGTTGAGCTATGTCAGAGACTCTATGGTTTGCAAAGCCAAAAATATTTACTATCTGGCTCCCCCCCCCACCAAAAAAAAAAAGTTTCTGGCCCCCTGCTCTAAAAGAAGACCAAATCTTTCCTAAAAATGGGATTGTATTCTATCCATTACCTGCAACCTGCTTTTCTCATGTAATAATAATATATTGTGAATATCCTTCAAGGTCATTACATAACATCTATGATATTCTAGTATGTACACATGGTAACGAATTAAACAGTATAAAGAAACTTTTCATGAGAGGCAATAGTGATTGCCTTATATTCACTACTGTTTGTCACTGCAAGTTTCTTTGTAATTAAGAATTAAGAAAATGTCAGGCATTTTAGGAAAGATAAAATGGGGGGAGCATATAATGCCCTGAGGGTCTGACTCCTGATAGGCACCAAATAAAAATGGCCACGCTCAGGCTTCTCTTTGGTTAAGGAGGGTAGAGGGGCAGCAATTCTTTCGTCTCCAGTCTACCTCCACCCCACATTTTGTAGGGCAGAAGTGACAGAGGCAACCGCCTCCAGGAGTGTGGGCAGGTGACAGAAGTGAACCAAGGGTGGCGGGGACTTTGGCAAACTGGAGACTATGCACGCCAGTCACCTAAAGGGCTTCAGAGGAATGCTGCCCTGTGATATTCAGACTGGGGATTTCCAGGGCTCAAAAATGGTCTGAAATGCGGATTTTTATGTGAAATCCACCGATTTGTAGCTAAAAGCAAGTAACTGAAAACAAAACACTGTATAGACCAAACAAAACCCATCTTTGGGCCATATTTTGTGTCAGTGCCAACTTGTGTTTAAAGGTCATTTGGCAACAACTCTGCTTCTGGGTGGGGGGGTGGGGATCACTCTGGGTCCCGGGACATGTCATGAGTGGAACTGTCCAGCAGTCTAGAGGTCCTCAGAAATGAAACTGCCCATTTGATTCAGAGGGGCCAATTATTCTAGCATGATTCCATCAACTGGAAGAGGAGTAATTCCGAATGCCTGCATGACAGACGCTGAAGGCAAAAACCCACACAAAGCCTCCTGCTTCCAGTCCAGAGAGAGTTAAGAATCATGGGCCAGTTGGAAAATAGCATGGAGGTTCCTCAAAAAGTTAAAAATAGAACTACTCTATGACCCAGCAATTGCACTACTAGGTGTTTACCCAAAGGATACAAAAATACAGATTTGAAGGGGTATATGCACCCTGATATATATTTATAGCAGCACTATCAACAACAGCCAAACTGAAAAGAGCCCAAAGGTCCATCAACTGATGAATGGATAAAGAAGATGTGGTATAGGGGCGCCTGGATGGCTCCATCAGTTGAGCACCCAACTCTTGATTTTGGCTTAATTAAGGTCATGATCCCAGGGTTGTGGGATCAAGCCCCACGTCAGGCTCCATGCTGAGCATGGGGTCTGCTTGGGACTTTCTCTTTCTCACTCTCTTAAAAAAAAAAAAGATGTAGTATGTATATATGTATATCTACAATGGAATATCACTCAGCCATCAAAAAGAACGAAATCTTGCCATTTGCAACACCGTGGATGGAGCTAGAGTGTATTATGCTAAGCGAAATTAGTCAGAGAAAGACAAATACAAATCCCATATGATTTCACTCATGTGTAGAATTTAAGAAAAAAAAAAACAGATGAACAAATGGGAAGGGGAAAAAAAAGACAGCCAGGGAAGCAAACCATAAGACACTCTTAAAGACAGAGAACTGAGGGTTGATGGAAGAAGGTAGGCAGGGGAGGGGCTGAATGAATGACGAACATTAAGGAGGGCATTTGTTGGGATGAGCACTGGGTGTTACATGTAAGTGACAAATCATTAAATTCTACTTCTGAAACCAATTATTACACTATACATGTTAACTAGAATTTATTTATTTGTTAAAAAAAAATAAAAATTTGGAAACAACAACAACCAAAAGAATCACAGGCCAAGACAGCGGCCTTCAAACTCTTTATCATGATGCCATGAGGCAAAGTAAGAAATACATCTTATACATACACAAGTACATCCTTCACGTTCCATACTTATCCGTATGTATAACTGAAACAAGTCTACGAAACGAGGCTTATCCTTACTACGTGCAATGTCTTCTGATACTGTCTATTGTGCTGATGCCCTTAAAATGCTGATCCTAAACCCCTATTTTATAACCCAATAAAGAGGCGCAACCCAGTTTGTAAAGTAGTGGGCTGACAACTCCTATAAGCTCTGCAGCTTCCTCATGGTGGTTTGGTTTTACCTGTTTTCAAATTATCAGCAGTAACATTGTTAAAAAGGAATAAGCCCGTATGGCTCCAAAAGATGAGGCACAAGAATGTTCACAGCAGCAGTATTATGATGGCTCCAAACTAGAAACTATCCAAATACCCAAGGGAAGTAGAAAAAAACAATTGTGGTACATTCACTTAGTGCAATACTGTTCACCAGTGAGAACAAGTGATCTGCAACAAATGCAGACTCGCTTCTTCAACATAATGTTGCAAGAAGGCAGCCAGCACAAACCAGTATGACTGGCATGATTCCAAGTATACACAGCACAACAACAGGTAAAAATCCATCTCAGGTTATTAGTTGGGACAGTGGTTATCTTTTTTTTTTTTTTAAAGCTTTTAATTTTTTTTAATGTTTTTATTTATTTTTGAGACAGAGAGAAACAGCATGAGCAGTGGAGGGGCAGACACAGAATGTGAAGCAGGCTCCAGGCTCTGAGCTGTCAGCACAGAATCGAACTCACGGACTGTGAGATCATGACCTGAGCTGAAGTCGGAGGCTTAACCGACTGAGCCCTGGGACAGTGGTTATCTTTAGGGAGAGGTCATAGTTGTTGGCGGCATGGAGGGTGGGGAGCTTCCGGGGAAACTGGGAATGTTCTGTTTCTTGATTTGCATGTTGGTTACGTGGATGGGATGAATTGTGATCATTCATTAAGCTAATCATTTGTGATTAGATGCACTTTTCTGTACTAATTATACTTCAAAAACAAGTCTTTTAAATTAAAACAAAACAAAACAAAACCAACAAAAACAAAACAAAAGGAAAAAAAAAAAAAAGGGAAAAAGCAAAGTGCTGAAAGGACCTGTGACTGAGCCACTGCCAGTCTTCAGGGCACATACCCTGGGGGCAGAGTAAGTTCGAGCAGCTCCCCAAAGTTGAGGAGACCAGAACAGGCTAAGCCTCTGGGGCCTGGCACAGAGAGACAAAGGACACTGGGAGATGTATGGGATCAGGATGGATCCTGAAGCTCAGGTGCCAGGAGGCCCTGAGGGCCACTGCCTAGCGGCTTCACCCCTCCTGTACCAAAAGATCTGAGTAAAGCACAGCTCACTTCCAGGATGCACATATGCATGTGACTGCCCAGAAACCCATAAAAGGATGATTTCGTTAAAATGTATATTTGATATTAATAGTGCATAATTTTTTTAAAGCAAAATCAATTCTATTACTTCAAGGAATTGTGGCCTTAGAATGAAAGACTAAACATGAGAATATTTCTAATTCTGGATAAATGGTGGGTGGTGAGGGCACCATATATAACTTGACCCCCCAAGGACAGAGTCTCTCTCTTGCTGATGTAAACTGTGGTAGAAAAAGCTGCCCCCCACCCCCCCGCCTTTTTTTTTTTTTACAAGTACGTATGTTCCCTCACACTAGAATACCTCACCCAATGACCCCAGGGCTCCAGAAAGCTCTTTAGTCATTTGTCATGGCCCTGGCCAGGGAGTGGACTCCCAAACCATTTAATACAATCTGAGATTAAAGAGAGATTATACCCAGAAATCGTAGGTTCCATAACTCAGAGGGCATCGAGGCCATCCAGTATAGAAACTGCATTTAGAGTATCAGCCCTGAAATGTGAATACGCATAAAAATCATATGAAGTACTTATTTAATGCTTTTCTTCGTTCTTCAGATTGGTTAATTTCTATTGATCCATCTCCAATTTAACTGAGTCTTTCTTCTGTCATTTCCAATTTGCTATTAAGCCCAACCAGTAAATTTTTTATTCCAGATACATTTTCAGTTCCAGAATTTCCACTTGGTACATTCTGTAAGTTTCTATTTCTCTGCTGAGATTTCCTCTTTATTCAATTATTACAAGCATATTCCTTTACGTCCTTCACCATATTTGAGCTACTTAAGAATTCTTGTATACTGGGGCACTTGGCTGGCTCAGTTGGTAGACTATGAGGCTCCTGATCTTGGGGTCGTGAGCGTAAGCCCCACTCGGGTGTAGAGATCACTTAATAAACTTAAAAAAAAAAATCTTTATCTACTAATTCTAACGTCTGACTCATTTTGGCATTGGTCTCCACAGAGTACCTTCCTCCCTTAAGTAGGGGTAATGTTTTCCTTTTTCTTCTTATGTTCACCCATTTTGGATTACCCTGGACAATCCAAATGATATGTTATAGAGACTCTGGATTCTGTTCCACTTCCTGGAAGAGTGTGTTTGTTTTCTTGAATATTCTGTTGATTTGGCTGTGCTCTAACTGCAAACTGCTGTCTTCCTTGCAGGCGACAGCAGCTGCAATCTATGCCCAGCCTTCGCTGGGCTGCTTAGGGTCTGTCTCACGCATGTACAGCTCAGGGGTCAACTAGAGATGCGAACAGAGTTTATACATGGCACGTGGGGCTCCCACTTTCTGACTCTTTCCTTTCTAGGTCGTCCCCAGGCACTTTCCAGGTGCTGCTGTGAGAGCTGTGAACTCTGTCCTCTGCTTATTCAAGACAGTGAGACTGAATGTTTACTGAGTTTTAGCCCCCTTGTTTGGTGTCAACTGGGTCTTGCCCCAAGGCTGATAAGCTGTAAAACTTGAAAACCTACTCAGTGCCTTTGCTGCTGTCCAAGTGGCTCCTTCTTCCAAGCGTTACCTCTGCCTGTTTGGAATGCTCTTTGGTGCCTTCAAATAGTTGTTTTTGATAATTTGCCCAGCATATATATATATTTGTTTTCTACGGGAGGCTTAGTCTGTTAAGAGCAGCTCTACCATTACCAGGAGAACCCAAGCCTTGGGGTGTTTATATAAAAATGCAGAGTCAGATACCATTCCCAGAGGAACTGATGAAGTAGGCCTGGGGTGAGGCCCAAGAAACTACATTGTCACAAGCACTGCAAATGACTCCACTGACCATACTGTGAGAAACAGCACACATTTCATGGCATTGCTGAGCCTTCCAGTCTCTGTTCAGATACTTCCTATCACATTGATTCCTTCTTATTATGCATATACTCCTAGAAAATCTAACGTGAGCAATGTTTATTTACCGCAGGAAAACAACAAACAATGCACACGTAACAACCAGTGTTGGTGACAGAGTAAAGCACAGACCCTCCCAAAGGAGCATCAGCTCAGGCTTAATGCAGTGGCCTGCAAGGGACATCACGGAGCCATGGGAATGGCAGGGAAATGCCGAACAGAGGGAACTGGAGCAATCAGATCAAGAGACGGCAGGGTTGTCTTTCAGAGGAGGGCTTCTAGACAGAGTCCCCTGCAGGAACCCAATGCGGTGAGCTCAAGGTGAGAAAAAGACGGACTCAGGTCAGACCAGCAGGGCTTGAGAAAGTCTAGAAACTGGAATTCCGGCTCCCCCTTCCAGTAGACTAATTTTAAGCTCCATAAGGACAGACCACACCTACTCTCTTACCACTACAAGCTCAGCACCAGCACACTGCCTGATGGAATAGGCACTCAATAAATTATTTGCTAAATGAATAAAAGGAAGAAATTTTCTGGGGCCAGAGGTTATCAATGGAGTGATGTGGGTCAAAAGGCATTAGACATCAGAGACAGCAAACCCCTCCCATTGGGGCTCTATCAGGAAATAAAACCCCAAACAAAGGAGCCCGAAGTGGTCAGTAATTGAACACAACTACATCTGAAGACTTCAAAGACTGGCCTCCTTCGATGTTCCCACCAAAGGGAGTGCTCAATTCTTGAACTTATATGTCTCACACCCGTATCACAGGTGCACTTACTGTAGTAGAATTTTCTCGAAGTTCAGAATCTGTGGACAGAAGGCTCAAGTCACTCAGACAAAGCGACTGATTTGTATCCTGTGAAAGAGAAAATATTCTAATTGAGTAAAAAGCCAAAAAAAATCAGGATTTGTAGTAGCATAGCATGGAATACAACACTTGACTCTAATGTCCCTACGGTCCCAAATGTCTAGATTTGTTACCTGGAGAGGCATAAACCATCCAAAGCAAGAGCTATGTGAATTATTTCAGTTTTTTAAATCCTGATATTCTTAGAAGAACCTATTATATTTCTTAAAGATGGCTAATAAAGAGCTTAAGAATTATCTCATGACTCAAGCTCCAGAGTTAACAAAAGCTGTGATAATACAAAATCAGTTATTTGTAGAACTGATCTTATCATTTACAAAGCAATTTCACATGACCTCATCTGCTCTTCATATACACTCGTGAAGTTTTATTTTATATTCCCGTTTTAAATGTGAGAAAATTAATGCTAAGTCTGGCAGTGAACAGTCCAAAATCACACAGCTAATTAGAAGAACACAAACCCAGTTTTTCTGATGGGAAGTCCAGCTTCCACTGTACCACTGGATCCCCAGTATCTCAGGGATTCTTACTCAGAGCAGTACGTACTGAGGATTTACTTTTCAAATACGACAGCCTAGGCTAACTCTCAACTCTGGATTCCTAGAACGCCAGCTGCAACTCACACACCTTAAGCAGTAACCCTGCTTACCTCATGGATGAGATGTTCCCATTCATGCAAGCATTTGACAAATATTCACTGAGCACCTATTATGCATTAGGCACTGTCCCAGGCCCAGGGATACAATAATGAACAAAACAAGATACCTGTCACCATTCAGCTTATAGTCTAGTTGGGGCAGGGGGGTGGAGAGTGACAAAAAATGCAAAGAAATGTATAGAATAGAAGATGCTGCTGAGTGCTGTGGAGGGTAAAGGGAATAGAGAATGCTGGGGTAGGAGTTGCTGTTTCATTAGATCAGGGGAGGCCTCTCAGATAAACTGGCATGAGGAGATCCTGGCATTTGAGAAGGAAAGAGCGTGTGGGCCATGCACATATCCGTGGAGTTCCAAGCAGAGCATACAGCAAGTACAAAGGCCCAGAGGCAGGAACGGGCTTCCCTTGTTCAAGGCACCACGAGGAGGACAGTACGGCTACAGTGAGAGGAAGAGAAGTACATCAGGCCAGAGAAGGGACCAGACTGGAGTGTATAAGGCCCTGCGGGCCACTGTAAAGATTTTGACTTCTGCTGTAAGTGATACAAGAAGCTACTGGAGGCTCATGAGCAGAGGACAGACATTATTTGCCTTATGGTTTAGAAAGATTGCTCTGGGTGAAATATGTAGACGAGTCTGTGGCAGGGCAGAGTGGGAGTTGGGAGAGGAGGAAAGGTGTGAGGAAGTCCGCTTAGCGGTTACTGCAGTGATCCAGACAAAAGATGACAGTGGCCTGAATGCAGTCATCAGAAGTGATCAGATTCTACATATATTCTCATGGTAGACTTGAAAGACTCTGCTGGTAGAGATGGGGTATGGTGGGGGGGGCGGGGGGAGAGGTATCAAGAACGACTCCAAGATTTTTGTCCTTGCCACTAAAAAAACCAGAGGTGCCATTTACCAAGGTGGGGAAAACCGCAGGAGGAGCAGGTTTGGACATACCAGATTTGAGAAGACAGAGGAGATCTGGGTTGAAGAGGGAGGCTGCATAGATAGATCTCCCTCAACTAACGGTGCAGCTATGTCCTGATAGTCGAAAATGCATTGAACACCTAAACTTCCAAACATCACAGCTTAGCCGAGCCTACCTGAAATGCACTCAGAACACTTACATTAGCCTACAGTGGGCAAAATGATCTACCACAAAGCTGATTTCGTAATAAAGTGCTGAGTAGCTCATGTAATTGATTGAATACTGTAGTGACAGGGAAAAACACAGACCAGTTGTATGGGTCTGGAATAGCTATAAGTGTTATCAGTTATTTACCTTTGTGATCACGGGGCTGATGGGGGTGTGGGGGGTGTGGCTTGGTTCCACTGCCCAGCATGACAAGAGAGGATGATATGGCCCACAATAAGACCAGGAAAAGATCCAAATCAAAATTCAAAGTATGGTTTCTACTGAATGCATATTGCTTTTTGTACATGTAAAGTCAAACCATCCTAAGTGAGAATTGTCTGTACAAGTCTAGAGTTGAGGAAGAGATCCAGGCTGGAGATCTATATTTAGGACTCAAAGGCAATCTAGATGGCATTGAGAGCCTGAGACGAGAGGAGTTTCCCTTCACTGGGGAGTGAGCTGTGATCCAGAGAAGACGAGACCTGAGCACCGTCCACTGGGTTAAAGCGTCCCTGGATTATCACACAAATGCTGATCGCAACTTAATGCATGCAGCTTAGTAGACAAAGACTCTCAGATCTCAATATTTTTATCTGGTTTCACAGATGAAGAAACTGAGGCACAAAGATGCCATTTGCCTAATGGATCAGCAGTGGAGCTTGGATCTGAATTCAGGCAGCTGAGCTCCAGCGGCTGCAGCCCTCACAATAAAGTCATTTTGCCTCTTACAAGAGAGGGGTCAAGAACCAGGCTCTGGAATCAGACTATAATTATAAACCTATAATTACCATTTCATTATTTCATTTCTCCTTGCCTCAAGTTTCTTTATCAGTAATGTAGGGATAGTAACAGTATTGACCTCACAGAGCTCTTGTGAGATAATATAAAAACATATAAAAACACTTGGCACAGTATTTGGCACATGGTAAACACTCAATAAATGTTAGTTACTATTACTAATAAAATAAAGGAGCAGAGTCCATGTGAAGGGATCCTTTGCTGTTTAAAAATTGAAAACCACAGAATTAAAGTATGCTGTCTCTCCCCCAAATCAAAATTTATTACCTACTTTAAGTAAAAAATCTCATTATTCAAAAGGGGGTCAGTGTGCTTCAGTTTCTTTATCTATGAAATAGTAAGATAATAATAACGCTCACTTCCTAGGTTTAAAAGACATCGTAAGTGCCCAATAGCACATTAGAAGTAAAAACGATAAATTTCTCCCGGCACCTCTCTGCAATGGAGCTACAGAGGAGAGGGAAATATGGTGGAGGCCTGGCAAAGAATGGACAGACTGTCTAAAACTCTGCAGAGGCATGTTCTGTGGTTCAGCACCCACCGTCAGTGGCTTTCAAACCTTCTGGCCCGTGGACGATTCAAAGGGGCAAAAAAACCATCCAGACTGCCTGGTTCTCCAATGACAGATTAAATAGGTGTGTGAAGCAAAAGCGTAACTTGTGTCTCCAACTTAAGTAGAGATGTGCCATTTCACAGACATGAATGAGAAAATAACACCCTTTTAGAGCATCCGGCTGACCCTCTGGAAGCCATTCTGAGACCTCTGGTTTTTTTTTTTTTTTTTTTTTTTTCAACGTTTATTTATTTTTGGGACAGAGAGAGACAGAGCATGAACGGGGGAGGGGCAGAGAGAGAGGGAGACACAGAATCGGAAACAGGCTCCAGGCTCTGAGCCATCAGCCCAGAGCCTGACGCGGGGCTCGAACTCACGGACCGCGAGATCGTGACCTGGCTGAAGTCGGACGCTTAACCGACTGCGCCACCCAGGCGCCCCATGAGACCTCTGGTTTTAAGACACCTCTTGGACCAAACCTGATGGGAAGGAGGCAGAGCTGAATCAAAAGCTGAGGCACAGGGCACCCTGGGGAAATCTCTGGCTGACACCATCCCAACACAAGACACAGATCTTGACCCTGATTTCTTCCCTCTCACTGACAGATACATAAGAAGACATTTTGACCTTTTATTTTGATACACAAACAATCACTGCTGTTCCGTGTTGCCTAGATGGAAACAAGAGACAAAACACTGCGCACCTCTGATCCATTGTGATTTGGAAGTGCATTGTATGAGTGTCCTTTGTTATCGTGACCTTTCATGTGACTTTTGAGACTGTATTGAGTGCTGAATGTTTTCTCACAGCCATTACTGGGGCAGAAAAAGGGTCTTTCACCTGCAAGAATGACAAGTAGTGTTAGTATTACCATAAAGTCATTGTACTGGTTTGAGACATCTACTTTTCCCTAATAGAGGGAAGTAAATATTCTCATGAGGGTTCAGGTCATAGTCGCCACGAGTTGGACAGAATACATGTTGACCATCTCAGCCCTAAAACTTAATGTACAGCAAAAATGGCCTTCTCCTGGCAACCTTAAAGAGAAGATTAGTACCCGCCCCCCCCCGCAAGGTTCTTTTTTTGAGAATCTCTGTACTGGTTTCATTTCTTAAGGCTGGATTTTGGAGTCCAATCTTAGGTCCTTTACCTCTGAAAGAAACTCAAACATTATAGGCAAAGGCTACGCTGATTAGGCTTCCTTCTTCTACAAAGCTCTACAGGTCTCGACAGAAATGCAGATATTTACTGGTCTGATGAAGATTCAAATAAAAAGTAAAAATTAGTCTACACTCACCAGTATGTGTGCGGACGTGGGTTTTAAGGTGGTGGCTTGCTGCAAATGCTTTCCCACAGCCATCATGATCACACCTAAGTACGTTGTTTAAGCAAAGAGAAACAGCAGTCATTGGGTAAACAGATCTCTATCTTCAACATCTCTTATAAATACAAGCTCAACCTAAAACAAACGTTCAGAACACTGCGATCCGATACAGGAAATTGGTTTCTGAGATGGGAATGAAGACAAATCACTGGAAAAGGTGACAAATCTGGGAACAGAGGGGACTGACGGCCCAGGATAAACATTTCCTGTCCTCCAAGTCACATGTTGAGAGCTCTGAAACTAAAAGCCTTTTGATGACTTACTGAACAGAATTCTATTGACGATCAGAGCCGATATGAAAAATCTACTGCCAGTGGAATACCAGGAATATCGATAGCACGTACAGAGGCTCTCATACAGGCATGAAGCCTACAATATAGCACTAAGACAAGATCAGTCCCGACTACATTGACTGTATAATATAAGGTGTAGTGGCCGTAATGACTATTTATAATCTTCAGTGTCAAGATCCACTTCTTTCTCTTCTACTTTCTTGATAACCAAAGCTAGAAGCAATCTTCCCCTCCTGAGAACTTCTGAGGCATTTATCTATGTGCTTCTTTTATGGCATCTGTTGTTTCCATTCTTATTTTATCTCTATGTGTATCCATTTGTTATCGGTTCTCTTAGATTATACACTCTTTGAGGGTGGGGTCCACGTAGTTCTTTACATCTGCCATAGTTCTTGCACACAGCAGGTATTCAATAATAACTTTTTAAAAAATTTTTTAAAATCTTTATTTATTTTTGAAGGAGACAGAGACAGAGAGTGAGCGGGAGAGGAGCAGAGAGAGAGGGAGACACAGAATCCGAAGCAGGCTCCAGGCTCGGAACTGTCAGCACAGAGCCCGAAGCAGGACTTGAACCCACCGACCGTGAGATCGTGACCTGAGCTGAAGTCAGACGCTCAACTGACTGAGCCACCCAGGTGCCTCAGTAACTTTTTTTTTTTTAAGTTTATTTATTTTGAGAGAGAGAGCGTGCACAAGCAGGGAAGAGCAGAGAGAGAGAGGGACAGAGAGAGAATCCCAAGCAGGCTCCGTGCCATCAGAGTGGAATCCCATGCAGGGCTCTATCTCACGAACTGTGAGACCATGACTTGAGCCGAAACTAAGAGTCAAATGCTTAACCAACTGAGCCACCCAGGCACCCCAATAACTATTTATATGAATAAATGAATGCATTTTCTTGTAAGCCAAAGTATTTAATTTCCTTAAAAAGAAAGTTTCTCTGGAGCATTTTACTTTTTAATTATATATAATCATTGTGCCTAAAGTCCCATCTAATATTCAAGAAAAATTAACAGTTTTTTTTTTTTTTTTTCAACGTTTATTTATTTTTGGGACAGAGAGAGACAGAGCATGAACGGGGGAGGGGCAGAGAGAGAGGGAGACACAGAATCGGAAGCAGGCTCCAGGCTCTGAGCCATCAGCCCAGAGTCTGATGCGGGGCTCGAACTCACGGACCGCGAGATCGTGACCTGGCTGAAGTCGGACGCTTAACCGACTGCGCCACCCAGGCGCCCCAAAAATTAACAGTTTTAATCATCACAAAAATACATGTGATTGAATAGAAATCAGAGTCCCCCACTATGGGGGAAAGAAGTAACCCAAGCTTCACAGAACCTGGTGAGTAACCAACTAGAATCTAAATACTTCTGCTTTTACAGGCGCCTAGTAGGTAGAGCATGGAACTCTTGACCTCGGAGTTATGAGCTCAAGCTCCACATTGGGTATACAGCTTACCTACCACCTAAATAAAAAATTCTCTTGCTTTGGGGCACCTGGGTGGCTCAGTCGATTAAGCATCTGACTCCTGACATCCGCTCAGGTGGTGATCTCTCGGTCATGAGATTAAGCCCCGCATCAAGCTCTGCTCTGAACACAGAGCCTGCCTGGGATTCTCTCTCTCTCTACCCCTCCCCTGTTTGCATGCATGCTCTCTCTCAAAATAAATAAATGATCTTTAAAAGAAATACTCTAGCTTTTTATTTATTTGTAGAACCATGCTATGTGCTATGAGCAGAGAAGAAAGTAGATGATACAAGTCCTTCCTGCAAGCTTATACATTTACACGTGGATGTATTAAATACACATATGTGCACAAATATATAGAGATAGAAATATACAGACAAAAACGGATGCTCCTATATGTTTGTGTATACACACACATATTACAAAGCAACTAAGGTAACAGAATAAAATACCTGCCCCGCTAGCCTAAGCACTCTTACCCCTCATCTCCTCCTCCTCTCCCCACCTCGATTTTTAGGTAGCTATCCCTTCCCCTGTGCTCAAAGTCTTCTGAGCACCTCAGTCTTGTAAGCTTTCCACTTACCTGTGGTTCTTTCCCACCAGACTAAGTTCTCAAGAGAAAAGAGTGGATCTCAGTATTTCTCTAGCACTGATAAAAGTGCCTCCCACGTAAGCGAGTTTCAACAAATGCTTCTTGAAAACAAAGGAAAAGCAGGAGGCAGAAAGGCCATTGTCCGAGTCTGGAGTAAGGATGCTCTTAGAAGCCACTGCTCCCCCTCCGGCATGCAGCTGGTCATAGCCATGCCGGGGAGAGCCAACACCCCCAAAGAACTAGCGTGGGGAGTTTTCCTTCTGCTTTGAAAAATGTGAGGGGACATCGAGACACCCAGCTGAAACACGGTCAGTGACAAACAGAAAACAGTAAGACTTACCGAAATGGCTTTTCTCCTGTATGGGTTCGAATGTGCTTCCTCAGATCGCTGAGTGTGGTGAAGTACTTGCTGCAGCCTTCAGATTCACAGTTAAACGTTTTCCCTGTGTGAAGCCGCTGATGTGCTTTCAGCCTGCAAGATATGCCGGAGAACACTTCCCGTTGTCATTGGCATCATATGCTACAGAGCCTCTGACCCATGTCAGCTCAATGTGCTTCTGGATCCAGTGCAGAAGAATTTGGGATCCAAAATTTTTTGCTCGGAGAGAAATCCAGAGAAGTCCACAGCAGAGTGGTAGGAGTGTGCCTCTGCCACCAGACTGCCTGGGACTCAAATCCTGGTCCTACTTCCTACTAGATGGGGGGCCTTGAACCAGTTCTAAAACCTCTCTATGCTTCCACTTACTTACAACTGCTGTGAGGATTAGCACACAGAACAGTGCTGAGCACAACGAATGCTTCACAAGTGTTAGCTATTGCTACGTCTGTTATTTTAGACCCAAGGTTGAAGACTAATACAAGTCTCCTGACACAAACAGTGTGAAAGAGAACTGGCCAATGAGTGGTAGAAAAAAGTTAGCTTCAAAGTGAGGAAGGAAAGAAGGTGACAGAAGCCTTAGTACCAAGATCCTGAGCCAAGGGGACATATTAGGCCCAGTATTAAAATCCCCATACCAGTATGCCACTCCAGGAAATACAAATCTAAACACAAATGTACTATCCTGTTTCACCAACCCAATATATGCCGATCTTTAAGTAAAAAGATCCCCCAGCGAATTTTAGACAGGTGAGCCCAGCCATGCTCTTTCAAGCCCTGGAAGTGCATATCTGTGCAGGACAAGGAGAGGGCTCTGCCATCACAAAGTCAGGGTCAAAGGGTGGAGAGGAGGCTGACCTGTACAGAGTGTTGAACGCCTTCTCACAGCCCTGTACGTCGCACTCAAATGGCTTCTCCTTCGTGTGCACTCGCACGTGGATCCTGAGGCTGTAGGAGGTGAGGAAGGCCTTGCCGCAGCCCTCCTGATTACAGACAAAGGTGTACTCTCCCCGGTGAGTCTTCTGGTGGGTGCGCAGGTTGCCCGCTGTGCTGTAGGTGCGGGGACAGCCCTCGAATGTGCACTGGTACCGCTTTACCTGGCGCACAAAGGACACCTCATCAACAGGGCGAAAGAGCTGCCCAGGGCCCTGCTCTCCCCCAGAGTCTGCCTCCCCAGGAGATGTGGACGACACACAGAGGTTTGTACCGTCAACACAGAAAACGGCCTCTAACAACAAAGCGGGGAAATCTTCCTGTTGATCAGATCACTTCTGAACAACAAATAACAAGTCACGGGCACGAGATGAACTTGTAGGTACGTGAATACTCTCAATGAATAGAAGGAGGGGGTTTCCACACTCTAGTACACATCTGGCCTCTAAAGGTGGGCCTCCACTGTTACAGTTACCTATACTGAAACACCACTTTGGCTCTGTCTTAAGGCTTGATTAAACACCCTGCCCTATGGCACCCCACCCTGACTGGAACCGGCCAACGTTAAAGTGAGTCTGAAATATCCTAATATTGATATACTCAGTCATCCAGCATTATTTCCCCAGCGTGATTTCCAGTCTATGAAATGAAAATACTGTACCATGGAGTTCTTGGAGTATTTGCTGGTATGACATTTCTCAAAATGCCAGCCTCTCGGTTTCACTTTCACCACCAAGCTTCTAGAAAGGGTGGCACACATGTGAACCTCCCTCTCCCTCGGTGCCCACATGTTCCTTTTAAGAACTTGGCAACTCAGCAAGCTGGTTTCACTGCAGGACATTCTCTTGCACTTCCTGGTGGTCAAACCCTTCCATCCTTTTCCATTTTCCTTCATTTACTTGCAAAACTATCTCATCAGTGATGCCCTCCCCTCCTAAAAACTTATCCTCCACAACACAGCAATTCCTTGGGGCTCTCTTTATCTTCTTCTCCGGGGCACTCCTTTGATAAATAGGTTTATTCTGGCACTTATCTCCCATCTCCCAGACCCTCCCATACCTGCCCCAGTTCAGGGGAAGCAGCATGAGACGTGGCTGGGGGAGGAGTAATTTCTGGCACTTATGTTCGGGACCTTTCGAGTCATTTCGTTACTCTGAGCCTCAGTTTTTCATTCCTCAAATGCGAGTATTAATGCCTGCCTTGCCTGTCTCACAGTGCTTTGGCGAGGAGCGAAATGAGATCGGACGTTTGTGAAAACACGTTGTAAATGATCTGATGCCACACACACCAGGGTGCTAGCATTGTCTGCTCTTCAGCTTTCATGAACGTCTTCATCCGTTGACTCCGATCCTTCTCCCAAGCCTCAGTCCACATCTCCAACAACACGCTAGTAATTCATTCCACAGTTACTGAACTACCAGGTCCCAGGCAACAAGCCGGATGCCACAGACAAACAAGTGAACAAGACAAAGATCTCTGCTTTGAAGGAGTGCCGATTTTAAGGAGGTAGACGTGCACAAATGTTTATACACTGTGCTGAGTCTGACAACAGATACGTGCCCAAGGTGCCTGGGGAATACAAAAAGGGGAAACCTAACCCCTCTTGGAAAGACTGTAAACAGTCAAGGCTCAGAAGCTGAGGTACTCTCTCTGAATTGAAGTGTTTGTCATTTGCCTGTTTGTTTTAGGGATACACTGAAAAGGTGTTTCTCAGATAAACCAGGAAGAGAAGGGCATTCCAGAAAGAGGTGACACCTTGGGAACTGCAGGGAAATAGGAGTGCTGGTACAGTGAACCACAAACACACTCGCAGTACGTATGAGGCTGGAAGGAGAAAGATCTAGAAAAATAAGGTGAGGCCTCCTTAGTCAAACTGTGGAGTAGAGGAACAGGACAAAGGGGACTCACCAACAGGTTTCAACCAAGGGAGCAACAAATGAGATCTGCAGTTTAGGAGAGATCCTTCTGGTAGCCTAGTGGAGGATGGGCTGGAAGGGTAAGAGAACAGAAGAAGGGGTAGAGGCTAGGAGAAGAGGGACAATAGTCCAGGAGAGAGACGAGAAAAACCTGAACAGCAAGCGAGAGTGGACAATGTGAGAGATGAATTTCAGAGAAATTAAAGCAGGAGGAATGACTGGCCGCAGTGGCAACTGGGGAGCAGAAGGGGTTAGAGAGAGATAAAGCCTCGGTCAAGAGTGTGGCCTGGGTGACTAAACAGATGGGCACACCACCAACCTGGGGCTGGATGGGGATGGAGGAGAGATGATGAGTTGGCTTTGAGGTGCTACCAGGACTTCCAGGTAGAAACGTCTAGTGGACAGTCAGACATACAGGCTGGAAACTGAAAGGAATGCCTATGGCAGGAGTCCCTGGTACACGTAGCTGACTTTACCTGCATACCAAAGCAGGCCAGGTTCAAGCACAGCTCTGCCACTTACTGTGTAACCTTGAGAACATTTGTTAAGTACACTAAGCCTCACTTTCCTTATTTACAATATGGAGGAAAGAAAACCTATCTTTTTAGGATTGTTGTAAGGATCAGGAATAATCTGCATAATTCATTTAAATATAGTGAATGGCATAGAGTGAGTATACAATAGTAGCTCTTGTAAGAGGACAAAGGCTAGAGGCTCAGAAAGTCACCAATGTTTAAGGTGCTTGTAAAAGAAGTGAAGCCACTGCTGGGTGAGTAGAGGAATGGGCTGGGGAAACAGGGAGACACAAAGGAGAATGATGGCACAGAAGGTAAGAGAAAAAGGATCTCGACGGGGTGTCTGGGTGGCTCAGATGGTTGAGTGTCTGACTCTTGAGTTCGGCTCAGGTCATGATCACAGGGTCATGGAATCAAACCCTGCGTGGGGCTCTGCACTGAGTGTGGAACCTGCTTGAGATTCTTGCTCTCCCTCTCTCTCTGCTTCTCTGCCCTGCTCATGCTCTCTCTCTCTAAAAAATTAAAAAAGAAAAATTAAGAAAAAAAAAGAAGGGCGCCAGGGTGGCTCAGTTGGTTAAGCATCCGACTTCAGCCCAGGTCACCATCTCATCGTTTGTGAGTTCGAGCCCCACATCGGGCTCTGTGCTGACAGCTCAAGCCTGGAGGCTGCTTCGGATTCTGTGTTTCCCTCTCTCTCTGCCCCTCCCCTTCTTGCACTCTCTCTCTCTCTCTCTCAAAAATGAATAAAACTTTAAAATTAAAAAAAAAAAACAAAGAAAAAGAAAAAGGATCTCAAGGAAGAATGATCAAAACCTGAAATGTCTTGAGAAAACAAGATAGGTCTGAGGAAACTCCTAGATCCAGCAGCTAGGAATCACTAGTTACTTAACAAGGCTAAGTTTTAATGAACTGCTAGGGCCCAAAGCCTGGGTCAAGGTGAATGAACCAAAGATGAAGTGGAGGCAGAGATGAGAGATGGACAGCAGGAGCCAGAGTGGACTTCTGAGTTGAAGATTTTTTCTTAAAAGTAGGGCAGGTCCTGAGCATATTTGGAAGGAGAAAGATCTTGGAAAAAAGAGAAGCTGAGAGTCTAAGAGGAATATAAAGAACGGGATCGTTAAAAGCCTGGTGGAGGGAAAAGCCTCAGGTGGGAAGAGGGACAGGCAGTTTCAGAGCGGAGGGACTGAGGTAAGGGCGGGTGTGACTCAAGGATGGACAAGGTTTCCACAAAGGGCCGGATGGTTTTAGGCTTTGTGGGCCACGCGGACTCTATTACAACCCCTCGCCTCTGCCGCTGTTAGGTGAAAGTAACCATAGACAGTATCTAAATGGACAAGCCAGCTTGTGCTCCAGAAAAACTTTTTTTATGGACAGTGGAATTTGAATTTCGTATCATTTCACTATGTAATACTATTCTTTTCATTAAAAAAAAAAATCATTTAGGGGCGCCTGGGTGGCGCAGCCGGTTAAGCGTCCGACATCAGCCAGGTCACGATCTCACGGTCCGTGAGTTCGAGCCCCGCGTCAGGCTCTGGGCTGATGGCTCAGAGCCTGGAGCCTGTTTCTGATTCTGTGTCTCCCTCTCTCTCTGCCCCTCCCCCGTTCATGCTCTGTCTCTCTCTGTCCCAAAAATAAATAAACGTTGAAAAAAAAAAATTAAAAAAAAAAATCATTTAAAAATATAAAAACCATGGCACAAAAAACAGACACTCAGATCAATGGAACAGAATAGAGAACCCAGAAATGGACCCACAAACATATTGCCAACTAATCTCTGACAAAGCAGAAAAGAATATCCAGTGGAATAAAGACAGTCTCTTCAGCAAGTGGGGCTGGGAAAACAGGACAGTGGCATGCAGAAAAATGAACCTGGACCACTTTCTTACACCATACACAAAAATAAACTCAAAATGGATGAAAGACCCAAACATAAGACAGGAAGCCATCAAAATCCTCGAGGAGAAAGCAGGCAAAAACCTCTTTGACCTTGGCTGCAGCAACTTTTTACTCAACATGTCTCCAGAGGCAAAGGAAACAAAAGCAAAAATGAACTGTTGGGACCTCATCAAAATAAAAAGCTTCTGCACAGTGAAGGAAACAATCAGCAAAACTAAAAGGCAAGAGACAGAATGGGAGAAGATATCTGCATATCAGATAAAGGTTTAGTATCCAAAGTCTATAAAGAACTTATCAAACTCAACATCCAAAAAACAAATAATCCAGTGAAGAAATGGGCAAAAGACATAAGTAGACACTTCTCCAAAGAAGACATCCAGATGGGCAACCAACACATGAAAAATGCTCAACATCACTCATCATCAGGGAAATACAAACCAAAACCACAATGAGATACCACCTCACACCTGTCAGAATGATTAACATTAACAACTCAGGCAACAACAGACGTTGGCGAGGATGTGGAGAGGATCTCTTTTGCACTGCTGGTGGGAATGCAAACTGGTGCAGCCACTCTGGAAAACAGGATGGAGGTTCCCCCCAAAATTAAAAATAGAACTACCCTACACCCACCAATTGCACTACTAGGTATTAATTCAAGGGATACAGGTGTGCTGTTTCGAAGGGGCACATGCACCCCCATGTTTATAGCAGCACTATCAACAAAGCCAAAGTATGGAAAGAGCCCAAATGTCCATCGATGGATGAATGGATAAAGAAGATGTGGTGTATATATATACAATGCAGTATCACTCAGCAATCAAAAAGAATGAAATCTTATCATTTGCAACTACATAGATGGAACTAGAGGGTATTATGCTAAGCGAAATTAGTCAGAGAAAGACAAATATCATGGGACTTCACTCATATGAGGACAGAGAAAGACAAATATATGACTTCACTCATATGAAGACTTTAAGATACAAAACAGATGAACTTAAGGGAAGGGAAGCAAAAATAGTATAAAAACAGGGAGGGGGACAAAACAGAAGAGACTCTTAAATATGGAGAACAAAGGTTACTGGAGGGGTCATGGGAGGGGGATGGGCTAAATGGGTAAGGGGCATTAAGAAATAAACTCCTAAAATCATTGCTGCACTGTATGCTAACTTGGATGTAAATTTAAAAAATAAAGAATAAAAAATATAAATAAATAATAAAAGAAATAAAAATATAAAAACCATTCTACAAAAACAGGCATCTGGATGGATTTGGCCCATGGGCCACTGTTTGCCAAACCCTAAAGCCTGTGGGTGCAGGGGTGGGAGGAGCCCTGACTCCTCCAGTCTCCTTCTCATTCCTTCTCTCATCTGCCCAACCCCCAACAATCTTGCACAAGTCTTTAGCAAGTGCTCTCCCACGTATTATTCGTTCCTCACCTTCCCCCTGACGTGCAGGAGGTGCTCTGTAAACATCCATGGAACTGAATTATTGGGCTGGGCATTATCATGTCTCAGTGCCTAGTAGGTCTGAAGCCACTCATTGCCAGATTTGTTCTAAAGCAGTGTTCTCCACATGCCATCTCTATGCTCAGATGTTAAGGTCCCTTTGCCTGATATTCAAAGTCCCCCTCCCCCTCCCACCTCCCCCCCCCCCCCCCCCCCGTAGGTCCCCTTCTGCCTTTGACCACATTACTCCAGAACCGGTCCAACAGTAGGTTCCATCTAGGCCTACAGCAACAGGACCCCTTCCTCAATCACCACACTGAATTCCCACTCGCCTGCCTCTGCCTCTCCTTCCTCTCTGTTGGAAACGTCTGGTTCCTTCTCTCCTTTTCTAAGTCTCTCTCTTCCTTCCATTCAAGCCTCACTACTTCCAAGGCCTGCCACGATCACCCCACGTGTGAGTGACAGTGCCCTTCTCTGATCCAATAATATTTAACTATACTACTCATTCGGCACCGAGCCCATGCTGTTAATGATCCTCTCACACATATATCCTGACTTCCCATCAAGACTGAAAACCTCTTTGGTTCTGCCAGGTAGAGATTTCAAAACAGTCACCGACCAGGAAGTGAGAAGCAGGACTATGGCTGCCACAATGAAGGAGCAGCGTGTCTCAACCAGGGCGCTTCAACAATGGTGAGCGATAAGGATAGGCTCTCATTCTTAAGATGCGACAGCAGTTGAGAACTTTGTAAGTAGCAGCGCCATCAATAATTAACTACCGCTCCCCGTCTCCTTGCCCTACCAACCCCTATTCCCATCCAGGTTTTTTACTTGGCCAGTGCAAGCTTCCATTAAAAGTTTCTTCCTCAAGGAATGGTTTTATAGCAATACCTCTTTAGTTGGTAGGCATGGCAGTAGCTGGAAAACACGAGGCACTAAATAAGTATTTGTTGAGTTCAGTGAATGAGTGGCTACTCTCCTGGTGGACTGTAGGATCCATGAGAGCAGGGCCCATGTCTGTCTCTGGTCACAGCCTCTGTGGCTAGCCTTGTGGATGAGCGGCACTACATTCATGTTTGTTGAAGGAAGGAAGGAGGGAGGGAGTAAACAAACAAACAAAACCAGCAGGACTTAATGTAGAGGAAAGTAGTGACAAAGGTGACGAGTAACAAAGGAAGGATGGTCAACTGGGTCAAATGCAGCAGAGATGACTTTCATTAAAGCCTTTCTTGGAGGGGCGCCTGGGTGGCTCAGTCGGTGGTTAAGTGACTCTTGATTTTGGCTTAGGTCACGATCTCACAGGTCATGAAATTGAGCCCCACATCGGGCTCTGCACAAAACTGCACAGAGCCTGCTTGGGATTCTCTCTCTCCTGTCCCTCCCCTGCTCATGTGTTCTCTCTCTCTTGCTCTCTGAAAACAAATAAATAAACTTAAAAAAAAATTCCTTGGATATGGCCAACTTGCCAGGTCGTAAGTGCCCCGGCAAGATTAGCTTCACTGGAGGGGTAGAAGAGAAACCAAAATGTTACACTCTTGAGAAGTCTGGGAAAGGCAAGCAACAGAAGACAATGAATGTAACTACTCTTTCAAGGAACTTGACTGCGAAGACAGAGACGGGAGAGAAAGCTGGGAGAGGACGCGGACTGGGGAAGACATTTGTGTCTCAAGGTGGGACAGCCAAGTGGACTGCCAAGGCAAATGCCTGCTCCCTAATAATACACTGAAGAAACGAGCCCTCTCTCACACCATCAGAAGGCAGGCAGTAAATGGAAGTCATTACCCTGTGTCTTTCAGAATCGTTTTAAAATGGCACCAAGTTTCACAAAAGGGAAAGCTAAACCTCCTCAAACTGGATCAGAACAGGAAGTTGCAAAAAACACGTAAGTTCTCAGGGTTACAGAGAAGAGGTATTGCAACATGTGGTACATTTAAATACAAGTAAGGTTTATCACGCCTGTATGCTTTCAAAAAATTATGTTGCAGGGCTTATATTGTCCAAGGTGCTAGGAATATAGAAAAGATAGTCCCTGCTCTCAAGGAGCTCAACGTCAAGAGGAGACTCAAACAGGGGCACCTGGGTGGCTCAGTCCGTTAAGTGGCTGACTCTTGATTTCAGCTCTCGTAGTGATCTCACGGTTTGTAAGATCGAGCCTCGCATCAGGCTCTGCACTGATAGTGCAGAGCCTGCTTGGGAGTCTCTCCCTCTCTCGGTGAGCCTACCATGTGCCCCCTCCCTGCTCACGCTCTCTCTCAAAATAAATAAACAAACATTAAAAAAAAAGAGAGAGAGAATCAAACAAATAGATCAGAATGGCATGAGAAGTTGTGCTGATAATGGATGTGAGAATAGAAATACAGAGAAAAAGCATCTAACTTAGACTTGGGGACCATTGAGAAAGGATTCTCAAGCTGAATTTAAAGAACTTGAGGGAGAGGTGCCACATAATTCATTCGCCTCTTGAAATTAACTAGCATTATCTATAATACGAACATAAAGTCACTAACAATTCCACTGATAATAAAGAATGCGTTTCTCTAAAAGAGCTGAAGAACTGACTCATTTTAACTTTCGTGTGAGGCCTCTGACACTTGTTCATTCCTAAGGTAATGAGCACAGAGCGGGCACACGGTAGGCTCACTGAGGATGGGGTCCAATACTATCAAAAGCAAGAAGCATGAGCTTTCAGAGAACTGATGTTGGTTTACAAGGTGTTTTGAATAGTTCTAGAATAGAGAAATGTTTAACAAAGACGATTGCCTGGTTAAGTCAACAGAAGTCAGAGAAGGAAAGGAAAATGAGATAAGCAAACAACGAGAAAATTAAACACTGGACTCCAGAAGACAAAAGCCTAAATTTCAGAAAAGGGGGCGCCTGGATGACTCAGTCAGTTAAGCCTCTGACTCTTAAGTGAGCCTCTGACTTTCGGCTCAGGTCGTGATCTCACAGTTCGTGGAAGTGAGCCCCATGTTGGGCTCTGTGCTGAGCATGGAGCCTGCTTGGGATTCTCTCTCTCTCTCTCTCTCTCTCTCTCTCTCTCTCTCCCTCTCTCTCCCTCTCCCTCTCTCCCTCCCTCCCTCTCTCGGACTCTCCCCAACTCAAACGTGTGCTAGTGCACGCGCTCTCTCGCTCTCTCTCTCTCTCAAGGTACATAAATAAATATTTAAAATTTTTTTTCAGCAGGGGCGCCTGGGTGGCTCAGTCGGTTAAGCAGCCGACTTCGGCTCAGGTCATGATCTCGCGGTCCGTGAGTTCGAGCCCCGCGTCGGGCTCTGTGCTGACAGCTGAGCCTGGGGCCTGTTTCAGATTCTGTGTCTCCCTCTCTCTCTGACCCTCCCCTGTTCATGCTCTGTCTCTCTCTGTCTCAAAAATAAATAAACGTCAACAAAAAAATTTTTTTTTTAATTTTTTTTCAGCAAAGAAAAAAGACTGGGTTTCTGCCAGAGGAAAAAGAAATGAGGGACCAAGGGAACTCGATTCTACACTCTTTACCAGCCCCATGTTCAATGAGGAAAGGGAGTCTCTGGCCCTGAGCACCTAGTGCCTAAACATTCTCACAAACCAATGACTGGCCTGGCCAGTCCTCCTCAACATGAGGGACTTCCCACCCTTCTCCCCAATACCAGCTCTGTTCCCAGACCGGCACCGATCTCATTTCTTCTACCCCACAATGCGTAACCACAGTGCTCAATGTAGAAATGCAAGAGCTCTGACTGCCCCCATTTCTTCATCGGGCCTCCCACTGCCCACTAACCAGAGCTGAATTCACACAGCGGTTCCCACACCTCAGCCTTTTACCCTTGCAGAACTAACGCTGCCCTGCTGCTCCTCGATGCTCAGCCCTTTCCACGGCTAATGGGCCTCGGTGGCTGAGTCTCCCCCATGTCTTTACAAGGGTGGTGCGTTTGTTAGAAAAGCACAGGCTTTGGCATCCAGAAAGCCCTTAGTTCAAACCTCATTCCTACCACCTGCCAGTTGTGTTTTTAAGCCGTTTTCTTTTTTTCCATCTGTAAAATGAGGGCTAAAAGTACCTAGCTTATAAACTGTGATAAAGATCAAATACAAAACTATGTGGAAGCCCCTAACACAGTGACTAGTACACAGCAGGCACTCAGCGGTTGCTAGGCATCTTACCCTCCCAACACCACCAGCGTAATCGGAGCCCTTATTCCTTGGCTAGAAGACTCCTTGGTTCATAAAGTACGTTAAGTCACGGGGATGCAGGATACAGTATGGTGACTAAAGTTAATGGTACCATATTGTATATTTGAAAGCTGCCAAGAGGGAGCTTAAAAGTTCTCATAAGAAAAGAAACTGCAGGGGTGCCTGGGTGGCTCAGTCGGTTAAGCGGCCGACTTCGGCTCAGGTCATGATTTCGCAGTTCGTGAGTTCGAGCCCTGCGTCGGGCTCTGTGCTGACAGCTGAGCCTGGAGCCTGTTTCAGATTCTGTGTCTCCCTCTCTGTGACCCTCCCCTGTTCATGCTCTGTCTCTCTGTCTCAAAAATAAATAAATATTAAAAAAAATTTTTTTTTAAAAAAGAAAAGAAACTGCAACTATGTGTGGTGACCGATGTTAACTTGATTTATTGTGATGATCACTTCACAATGTATACAAATACTGACTCATTATGTTGTACATCTGAAATTAATATAATGTTAGATGTCAATTACAGCTCAATAAAAAGGGTGTTTTTTATTTTATTTTTAAAGTATTTTTATTATTTTTATTTTTTAAATGTTACTTTATTTTGAGAAAGAGAGAAAGAGGGCATGAGCAGGGGAGGGGCAGAGAGAGAGAGGGAAAGAGAGAATCTCAAGCAGGCTCTGTGCTGCCAGCACAGAGTCCAACGCGGGATTCAAACCCACGAATCATGAAATCATGACCTGAGCCAAAATCAAAAGTTGGAAAGTTAAGTGACTGAGCCACCCAGGCACCCAAAAAAGGGTGTTTGAATTTTTTTTTTTAATGTTCATTTATTTTTGGGGAGAGAGAGAGAGAGACAGAGCATGAGCAGGGGAGGGCAGAGAGAGGGAGACACAGAATCCGACACAGGCTCCAGGCTCCGAGCTGTCAGCACAGAGCCTGACGTGGGGCTCGAACTCACAGACCGCGAGATCATGACCTGAGCTGAAGTCGGACGCTGAACCAACTGAGCCACCCAGGTGCCCCAAAAGGGTGGTTTTTTTTTGTTTGTTTGTTTGTTTGTTTTTTTTAATGAGCCCTCAGCTTTGCCTGGTGCTCCAAATGCCCACCAAGGAAGTAACTTTCAGTGGCCAGGTGGCTAAGGAAGTCAAAGGGAACAGACTACCAGTGATGAGGGCTGGTGTTCACAGAGTTCCGCAGTAGGGCTAAAAACATGTTCTCCTGATCATAAACAGTGGTTCACATTCCACAGTGATATTAATACAACAGTTCAGTGAATTAGGGGTTATGGGACTTCTGTAGGCTGTCCTGGAACCCAACCACAATTCATAACCTTGGTTCTTGTTTTTTTTTTTTAATTTTCTTTTTTATGTTTATTCATTTTTGAAAGACAGAGAGAGACAGAGCACAAGCAGGGGTGGAGTGGAGAGAGAGGGGGACACAGAATCCGAAGCAGGCTCCAGGCTCTGAGCTGTCAGCACAGAGCCCGACGCGGGGCTCAAACTCACAAACTGCGAGATCATGACCCGAGCCGAAGTCGGATGCTCAACCGACTGAGCCACCCAGGCGCCCCTCATAACCTTGTTTTTAGGAACCAAAGAGTTCCTAACAGAGGCCATTTCAACCTCTTCATAAACTGGAGATTACCTCCGCACCTCCTTCAAAAACTGCGTGGGCCTACAAGGGACAGAAAGTAAATGAGCGTTCACTGAACGACCACACTGTGCTAGATGTTTTATGCACATACTGTTGTATATTTATGTATGAATAAATCTCATTTAATCTTCACAAAATGCAATGAGATATTTTTATTTCAATTTTACAAAAGAGGAAACAGAGCAGCTCGCCCAAGGCCACACAGAATAAAGCAGAACAAAGATGGAACTCTGGGTCTAAATTATCCCTTTGCACTTCACAGAAGAAACAATTTTAAGAAACAGGCTTGATTTAAATAAGAGAAAAACATTAAAATGTGGGTTCTTTTTCCAATGTCCTACAATAGCAAAATGTTAGCAATATCCAATAGGTACAGCTTATATAAAATGTGAATCTGAGACCTGTTATTTCTGCAGCACCATGCTGTAAAACCAGTATGTACACAAAACCACCTCCGTCCCTTTTCCAGGCCAGCGGGCTTCAGTGACAGAAATGCCGATGGCCGCGAGGAGGTGTGTAACACACACGCAGGCGTGCAGGGAAGCACGCATAAATGGCTTCTCCTGGTGGTAAACGGAAAACGCTTCTTGCCCTGGCTTCTACAAATCCCGCACGCACAGCTTCCAGCAGTCTCGCTGCTGGAGTCCAAGCCCTCCAGGGCAGGGATTATTTCTTTGACCTTCCTGATACCTGACAAAAGTAGATAATAAGTAAAAGCTTGTGGAAAGAGTGAGTGGATCCTGAACGCCAGAATGTCAAGTCCTAGCTCTGAATGGCAATTCTGTGGGAGTTCAGAAGGGAGCCTGGGAAGACATGTAATCACAGTATGCAAAGGCTAAAAAGCAAGTAGTTCCCCTCTGGGAGAGTCAGCAACATCCACATTTGTCAGAGTGGATCATTCCACTGCCTGAGGGGTTCATAACGAGGAATGAGATTGGAACTAGGTCTCCCAAAGTAAAGGACATATTGCAAAACACTAGAATCAAATTTTCCCCCTTATTCTTTTTTTTTTAAGTTTATTTATTTATTTTGAGATAGACACAGAGAGCACAAGTGGGGGAGGGACACAGAGAGAGGGAGAGGGAGAGGGAGAGAGAGAGAGAGAGAGAGAGAATCCCACGCAGCCTCTGCGCTGCCAGCTGCACAGAGCCCGATGTGGGGCTTGAACTCACATGACCTGAGCCGAAACCAAGAGTCGGACGCTCAACTGATTGAGCCACCCAGGTGCCCCTCTTTTTTTTTTTTTTTTTTAATTTATTTATTTTGAGAGAGAAAGAGAGAAAGTGCACACATGTGAGCAGGGGAAAAGCAGAAGGAGAGGGAGAGAATCCCAAGCAGGCTCCATGCTGTCAGCACAGAGCCCGACATGGGCCTCCGTCTCAGGAACCGTGAGATCGTGGCCTGAGCCGAAATCAACAGTTGGACACTTAACTTACTGAGGCACCCAGGTGCCCCTCCCTTTATTCTTATATTTAAAATTTGCCACACTAAGAAAAAAGCCAAAACTCCTCTTGCAGTGTCACTGACTAATATAGCAAGCAGCCTAATTCACAAAGCATCTCTGAAACTGTGCTTCTTGGTAGAAAAAAAAAGATACTCTTTTCCAATCGATGTACCAGAATATTTTGGTGCGCCATGAAGGACACATATGGTATAGGATTTCCCGGCTTTCTTGACTTCTTAGCCAATTACTCAGCAGCAAAGCGGCAAGGTCACTTAGCCCCAGGAGGTACATTAACGTTCACCAGTGTGGTTCGTACAGAGGTAGATGAACAGGTGACAAGACGGTCCTGGCAGGTTCTCAGGAAGACACAGATGCAAGAAAGTTTGGGAAACCACGGACTACATGAACCCAGCTGCTCAGAAACCCAAAAGAGAAAGGCACGAAAGGAACAACTCTTTAGAATGCTCATCTTGTGTAGAATGACATATTTTGATTGGAGATTTCTCAAAGCTACCATACTTGCTGGCAGTAAGACAGCAAGTATGAAAATAAGATACATGAAATTAGAGTCAGAATGGCCAGTGGCCCCGTGGAAGAAGACAGCATCGTAGCCAGGTTCTGGCTGGTTTATTTTTACGCAAGACAAGCACTTAGGAAAAAAGTGAAGTAACAGGTAAGCCAACTATACACTACAGGAAACAATGGAACAATCAGGGGTGAACAGGAAAATCAGGCTAAAATCTGACTCAGAAAATAAGCTGCTTGCGAGGCCAAGAAGACTAACTAGTTATCAAATGATGTGATTTCTCAAGAGTAATACCTGTACATGGAGACGAAGGAAGAAAAAGCCCAAGTGTAAAAAAAAAAAAAAAAAAAAGGGAAAAGAGGGAATACAGAAATCACGAAAAGTGTTATCAAATAGTCATAAACATTGGCCTCTCAGACCATTTAAATGAATTTCAGTGTCCTCCCCACCCCAATTATTGTTAAAGAAAAAGCAAAGTAAAATGGTGTTTCAGGAAGTCAAGTCCCCTGAAGGCCTGCTCAATAAGCAACATTTTCAAAGACTAAAAGCCATTGATGCTTCTCCCTCACATCAACTGATTTTTTAAAATTTCTAGAATCTTCCCATGTAGGCTTCATGGACAGAATGGAAAGATATGGTGGGATAAAAGTACAGTGAGCTAAATCCACAGTAGACTGAACAAGGTGCTCACAGTACTCTTGACCTTATCTACTCAACAAGACCTGAAGACATGAATAGTCAACCAGGCTGCCAGTACAGTCCCCCCCTTATAATGGTTCCACTTTCCAATGGTGAGAAAACCACATGCATCCAGGAGAAACTGTACTTCAAATTGTGAATTTGGATCTTTTCCCGGGCTAGTGATATGAGGTAGGGTACTTTCATGTGACTCTGGGCAGCAGCAGGGAGCCACAGCTCCCAGTCAGCCCTGAGATTACAAGGGTAAACAACCGATATACTTCCAGCCATTCTGTGCCCATACAACCATTCTGTTTGTCACTTTCAGTACAGTATTCAATCAATTACATGAGTTGGTCAACACGTCATGATAAAATTGGCTTTGAGATGATTCTGCCCAACTGTAGGTTAATGTAAGGGCTCTGAACACGTTTAAGACACGCTAGACTAAGCTACGAGATCGTAGGTTAGGTGTTTTCGATGCACTATTTTCAACTTAGAATGGGTTTATCGGGACATAACCGCACCATAAGTCAAGGAAGACCTGTAGTGGGAAAGTGACAGCTCATATAAGTGATTGCATAATCATTCCCGCCCTACCATCTCCTCCTTTTCTGTCTAGATCAGCATTTCCCAAAATGGGTTCCACAAAATACTGACCTTGGAAATAAGACCTGAAAATGGTTTCCCAAGTTCACAACATTTGGAGAATTCTGCATTTCCTTCCTCCATAGTTATGAGCACATCAACAATTCAGAGAAATTCCATAATAAACAAACCTCTGTCTTGATTCAACTTAATGTTTCCCAAACATTTGTGCTCGAAGCGCTTTCACATAGTAATCATTAACTGGGGATGGCCTGCAGTTTAGGCTCTAAGCCATGTTCAAGTTTTCTGTGCTAAAGAAATGATTCACCCCCCCCCCACCCCCACCCCTTGAGTTGCTACTACCTCATCACTCTTCTTCCTCCAACTACCATAGTAAAAAAACCCTAAACCAACTTGACACTTCCTTCCTCCGGTTTCCTCACCACCCACTCACTTCTCCATCACTGGAAGCTGGCCTCGGCCCCCAGTGCTCTACCGAAAAACTTCTCGTGGTGTGATCAATGGCACAGATACAGAACCAGTGGCTTCTCTTGGGTCCCCCAACCCCTCTGCAGGGTCACACAGAATAGTTCTGTTTCTTGACACTCTTCCCTCGCCTTCCACAACACCGTTTTCCACCCATCTCTTTGACTATGTGATCTCTGGTTCCTCTTTCTCTTTTTAACCTTCACATTCTCTGGCCAACTCTTAAACTCCTGTCTTAAGTAAACTGCCCACGCTTTGACCTACTGCCCATTTGTGAATCCTGAGCCATTTCCTTGACTTCAGATCTACATTTCCAAAGGGCTTCTCAACTTGTTTGATTCACTTTTCCTCAAAGACTAAACATTCACTATACTCCAAACAAACTCATCAGTTTCCCCACCAAACTTTCTCCTCTTCCGGACTTCTTGATTCCTCTGATGGGACTCACCATTCCCGGAAGGTGAGGGGAGCAGCAGAGTCTGACGCTTTCTCCTCAGCCTGACATAGCATGCTGAACAGGCCTCTGTTAAAGCACCTATCACGGTGCACTCTAACTACTTGCTTCCTAGTCCTGAAGCTCCATCAATCATCCGTGGGGTCCCTGAACTAAGACAGAGAAGAACCCAACATACTTAGAAAAATGGATGAATCCTTTGAATCATACGCAATTCATTCTTCAAACACAAGACCATTACCCTTCATCAGACTCAAACAAAACTCCAAATCTAAGCTACAACCCCTCCTAACTGGGAAATCAAGCTACCACTGCTACCAGAGCAATATTTCTAAAATGCTACTCTAACCATATGAATCCTTGGCTCAGACACCTTCAATGGTTCCCCACTATTTCCCCAATACAGTCCAAAGCCCTCAGCATGTTATCACCACCTTCCATGTCTGGATCTCTGCTACCTGTCCATCCTTCTTTTCAACTATTCCCTAAGCTCCCTATGTTCTCATCCAGGGGTTGGCAAACTCCAGCCAGCGGGTAAAATCTAGCCGACTGGCTGTTTTGCAAAGAAAGTTTTATTGGAAAACAGCCAATAAACATTTGGCCCAGATAATTCTTTGTTGCAGGGGGCTGTCCTGTATATTACAGAATGTCTAACAGGATCTTTGGCCTCTACCCACTGGACTGCAGCAGCACTTCCCCAGTATGACAACCAAAATGTCTCCAGACATTGCTAAATGTCTTCCGAGGAGCAAAACTGCCCCCAGTTAAGAATCACTATTCTAGAGGTTTCCAAGTACAAGCCGACAGCTTGTCATTGCTAATAAAATACAGCCTATACAGCAATTACAGTACAGTGTCCAGATTAAAAGATAAGGGTCACACACTATTCAGTGCTGGCTGCCTCACACTTGTGAGATTGTGCTCAGTTATGAATTTTTAAGAAGACATCGGATAACTGGAATTCACACAATCCAAGGTGACCAGACTGATGAGAAATCAGGGGAAAATGTCAAAGAGGACTATTTAAGTAAATCGAGGTGTTTAGCCTGTACAAGAGAAGATAAAGAGACATCCATGATGTTCAAAGAAATCCATGATCTGTCCTGGGAGAGGAAGGTTGAACCTGCTGTTGCGCAGGAAGGCGGAATTAGAACCAGTGAGCGGCAGCTCCAGGAAGGCAGGTTTTTTGGCTCTATACAAGTAGAAGCTTTCTAACAATCAGAGCTGGCCAATAAATGGATTAGGCTGAGCAGGGAAACACTGAGCTCTCGTCATTCTGCAAGTGTTCAAGCAGACACCAGATGAACTAATGTCAGAGATGCTGTAGAGAAATGCCTGCGTGAGGTGGGAGGGAGGACAAGACGGTTGGTTTCTCTATGGTTGCTTCCAGCTCTGAGATTCTACGGCTAGTCATGGGAAAGCCATATGGCATGAATAATAAAATTCTCCCATTTCAAGGCCTTAATTACAGCCTAAGAGAAAAAATATTTTGCTAAGCGATTTATCCCATGTCTGTTTAGTAACAGTTTACATTTAGTCCCTGACGCTGCAATTACCAGTGATCTGTTTTTTTCTAATTGACCTGTAATCAGTTCCTAGATAATGTCTATCGTTACCTTTAACCCATATCATTCTGCTGATGATCACTACCAGTACAATTTGCACAATGCTTTACGGTTTTCCAACCATTGTGACATACATTACCTTACTCACAGTAGCTAAGTATGAGCACGAAAACTTATTTTAGATCACCTGCTCTCGTTTACTATCTCTTGCCTGAATTTCTTACAAGAGAAAGCGAGGCTTTGTTAATCATCAAATATTCACTACAAAAATAAAGCATATTTCAGCAGATACTCATCTCCCAAACAAATCATTTACACACCCCAGAGATAAGCCAAATTTAGTTATTTCAGCCTCAGAAACATGGACTTACCTCAATGAAATTTCTATTTGATTTTACGATGTGGGCAAGAAAAGGTGAAAAATTATAAATTAGCTTTCTCAAATTTCAATATGGCTATACAAACCAAAAGTTCCAGAAAGCAGTCACAACAAAATATGAAGCATTATGTGTTGCAGACAAGCAAAGCCATTGTAGGTCCTCATTCCAGGGACTCCTTTATTCCCCAGCTAAAACGGCCAATGCGAGTTGTGTAAGGATTTTTCTCCAAAGCAAACCTGGGCCCTCACCCACTGCTTTACTTACTTCTTTACGTTTCGTTTCTGGACATTCCGACTGCAGAGTGAGAGTTGCACCTTCGATATTTCTTGGCATGGGCGTGGAACCAGGGTTTATTGTTAAATGAATCTGATCTGGTGAGATAATGTGTTGCACATAACCCTGGGACATTGCTTCATGATCTATTAGGTGAAAGCCCTCTTCACCCCCTACTAGAAAAGGCAAGTGTTCTCCACACTGTCCATCATCATCTTCATCCTCCAAAGTGCCAGGGTCCTGCTCAATAAGAACAGTTGTCCTATCATAAACAGTTCCAGATGAGGAAGGCACCAGTCCGTTTTTATCCACAAACCTGAGCATCTTGTCATCGGGGGTCAGCTCATCTTCCTCTGCCTCAAAGTAGATGATGTTGTCGTCCGGACTGTGTTCCCCCATGGTTCAATCGTGCTCAGCCCAATTGTGAGAAATGGAAAGGTAATGACCTATCTGCAAGAGGACAAAGCCAGAGTTAGAGCCATACCCTGGGACCTCCTTGGCAACCACAGGGCACATTTTTCCTCTCACTTGAAGAAGAGGCCAAAGTAAATGAAAATCATCTTCCTTGGGAATCATATTTTTTAAAGTTTAACTTTGAAACCATCAAGGAAACCATTTAAAACCATTTTAAAGGAAAAGCAATGCCTTACACACACACACACACACACACACACACACACACACACACACACCCAACTGAAGAAATAAGTAGTTCTTAAGACCTTCCAAACATGCCTTACTGCCAAACTTAAAGGGGAGAAGAGGACAAACTGCCTCAAGGCTGAGTTATTACACATCTTAAAGTAAGAAAACCCCATTCAGATATGCCCCAGATTAGACCACGAGGCAGTGTAGTCCATTGTGGAAGTGGAACTTTGGAGGCAGGGTCACCTACCCACAAATTCCAGCTTTGCCACTTAGTACCTGGGTAACTTTTCTGTGCTCCATCTTTCTTATGGATAAGGTGGGACTGGTAATCCCCGTTCTCTCAGAGTTGTTACACAGAGTAAAAGAGATAATGTTCATTAAAGCACAATGTCTGGTAATAGTAGGGAAAGCAAGTGTGAATTCATTCCCTCCTTCCTAAAACAGATGTTTCAGCTTCTGGGTAGATGGTCTGATCCCTAGTCAGGCATATCCAAAGAAGACCATTATATCTATTTATCTCCTAAAACAATGTGGTGTCCACTAGACCCATGCTTGTATAGTGTGCTCTCTGCGGCGAGAGAATGGTGAGTCTTATTTTTGTTTCTACTCTCCCTAGCACAATACGATGACACTAGGAGTTCAGGAGATGTCAGTTAAATGAATGAAAGACCTGCAGATATACTCTCTTGGGAAGACATCCTCTCTTCGAAAGATATGTTCTCACAGGAAGGATACCAAATTTGAAATCTTTTCTGTTCTGGATTAGTTCTTCTTCCTTTAGCTGCAAACACACCGGTTCTACAAATCTGGGTTTGGCAGGCAGAACGAAATTTAAAAATAATCAGCACATCACTTTTCGTTTTCAGTCTGGCTTTACACTTTATCTCTCTCCTCTGTCCTGGGTTAGAAAGTGAACCTTTACGGAGTGGGGCGGCTAGACAGAGAGGTAGTTACCAGAGACAGGCCAAGGGATTGGATCCGGGAGGAACCGGCCCGACCCCTTGCTCTGGCTTACGCAACCCGGGTAGATGCACATTTCGCTGCATCGGAGGAGAGATAAGAGCACCGGCGGCCCCTCAGGGCTTCCCCGGCACCATCAGCAGCTAAGCGGAGACCCAACTGTCCGGAACAAACAAGACCAGGAGGCTTGAGGGTGGCACACGAGTAGTACAAACGGAGCACCCTTGAGAGAAGGCTGGGAAAAGGAACCTGACTGGGACAGCCCCCAGCCAGGGCTACACGGAAAAATCCGAAGACAGGCTGGGGGGCTCCAAGCCGGGAGAAGAGAGGCAGGGTCCGGGTCTCCATGGAAACAGGCAAGGGGGGCTGGATACCCATCCCCATGGAAACGGAGGAGGGGTGGGGTCCCTATGGTGACCAGAGTGGGGTCTCTGCTGGGAAATGCCTCAGGAGGGAGCCTAAGTCCCGCGCCCCCCGGGAAGCCCCGAGCCCAGGCCGCGTCTAGTTTCGCCTTTTACCTCCGCGGCTCCCGGCAACGGCGGCAGCGGCAGCTTCTCCCCTCCCCAGCGGCACCATGATTGCCCCCACCTTCCCCAAACGTCACTTCCGCTTCCGCTTTCCGGAGGAAGGAGGAGATACCGGCCCCGCCTCTCTCTGGCGCTTCTGGTTGGTTTAGGCGGTGTGGGGGCTGAGCTCGGGCCTCCAATTGGCGAGCAGGAGGGGCGGGGCGGGGCGCCGTGGAGGCGCCGCGGGACAGTAAGTTTGCCCCGCGCTGAGAAGCGCCGGCCGTGTCCGCAGCCGGCCGGGAGTCGGGGCGTCTGTTCTGTGGCACCACACGCAAGGAAAAGGGGTCGAACCCCTCAACCACTAGTCGAAAGCAGCCTCAGCCCGGCTTACGCTGACCGCCCTCACCCTCGCAGCCACAACTCCTACGGGAGGACCACAGTCGGCCATCCGAGTTTTAGCTGGGACCCGCAAGGGGAGCCTGCAAGGCTGTGACATTCCCAGCTTACCCTCATCACCAAAGTTAGTATAGTAGCTGGGACCAGGAAAGGAAGATCGGATCCAAATGGCAGAACCAGGGAGTACTCCAAGCGCAGCCAAAGGACGGCGCCGCCTCTTCCCCTCGCGCGCGTACAAGACGCTCCACTCCCTTCCTCACGACAGCCCAGGCCGTCGGTCCCAACTTTTCGCCCTGCAGACTGCCGGCTTCTACTGGACTCCCGCCCGGGCCAGTCAGCGCCACCTACTGGCCATTCCCTCTCTTTGACCGTTCACAGTCATCCTGTTGGCCTGCATCTTGGTCACATTTTACACAGCCAGGGAGTCTAGGCGTTCAAGTGCCCAAGAAGCGATTTTGCGTGTACCTTCGTTATTCTGTCTCTTCAAAATGCGTTAAATCTGTTAGAACCTCCCGGGAAGTCACTGCCTGTTTTCCCCATAAGCTACTTCTCTAGAATATTCAGGGTGGGACAACTCCCGGAGACTACATCAGGGTCAAGGGGTTCTGGCCATGCCTGTACATCCGTTGCTTGAAAACTATGAGTAGTGATCGTCACCCACCAGATTGGTCAGGGGCCAAAGAAATAGATGCCTGGCCCCTGACCAGCTGCCGAAATGCTTAAGCCACAAAAAGTCCAACTGCCCTCTCTTAAGAGAGAAAAACATACAAACAACCACTGTTAAAAATACATTTATCATTAAAATATATTACACATATGAGAAAGGGGATGCATCATATACAGTTTAGAGGATTTGCTGACCCAGAAAATCCCATTTGTTTCACCACAACACCAATTTCTTCAGTATTTTCATTTTCAAGCCACTGTATTGCCCTCAGAGGCTGAGTGCCAGCCCCAGAGCTGTTGAGCCACATCTGAGTAGGAAGGGGGGTAGGCTTTGTATATACATATACACATGCGCTTAGAGAACTGGAAGCATCTGGGGTGGCTGCGACCTGTTTACCCAGCAGATCCCATTTGCATTCTTGCTGTCCAATTCATTCTCCCTTCAGGACCCCAAAGTTTGTTCAAATATCTGATCATGGGGAGCTCGGCCCAGGCTACAGGGAAGGCACTGACAATGCCTTGGAGGCAGGCTGGCTGAGTGAGCACAAGAAGTACAGTTATTTAAACATCTTTAAAATTTTTAAAAATAGATCTGTGTTAAATAACTAAAGCTGAACACTGACTGTCAGTTTTATTGTGGTGGATTCCCCCCAGGTCTTCACGACTCACAGTACCAATGAGTGTGACAGCCACGGCGGGGGGGGGGGGGGGGGGGGTCTGGGCTCAGGAAAACAGGCAGCTGCCGCTTTTGCTTCCAAGAACCCTCATATCTTCTTGATCTGAAACAGGTGGGGCTGGTAATTGGCTGCCTCAAATAAAATAGGAGAGGAGATAGGCTCAGGGTGAGTTGCAGAGGAACTGGTGAATAAATTCTTGAGCCTTCTTCTTCTCTGCCATGTCAAGCTTTTGGTGACCAGCTGGGTTTCGAAGCAGTAAGCTGCCAAATATGCTAGCTGCATGAAAAACACAGAAAACAAAACAATTCAGCAAAAGAAGCACTACTTCTTCCTGTGTTGTTGAGTTGGGAGGAGTGCCCCAAAGCGTTATTTTCTGCTTGAAAAACAAAAGCTGCATGAGGGTGAACTGTGCCCAGAGCTGGAGATTTTAGTTCCACGGCAGTGGTCTTGGGACCTCCCTCAAGTACATTTCTGCTAATGAGTCTCGGTTGGCAGAGATGCTTTCCACAGACACTTGGCTGCTTACCTAGAATATTCTCATCCAAATGATTTTTTGCTGATTTTTTCAGTAATTCTCGCAAAAACGCCATCAAGTAGTTGAAGACATTTTGGTGGAATGTGGGGAGGGTAGAAATGACCTGAAAGAGGGAGAATTGGGATTTGTCTTTTCAGTCAGTCAGTCATCTGTTAGGCATCTGCTATATTCCAGCAACTGAGTGCACGATCCCAGGACATTAGTAAGGCTATGCAAAGAAAGTCCTGATCACTTAGCACTCTGCACAAGAGTCAAAAGAGAAGCACAGATCAAGCACCGTGTGAATTTAGAGGTCAATATTCTAGGGGCGCCTGGGTGGCTCAGTCGGTTAAGCATCCGACTTTGGCTCGAGTCATGATCTCGCAGTCTGTGAGTTTGAGCCCCACATCGGGCTCTGTGCTCTCAGCTCAGAGCCTGGAGCTTGCTTCAGATTCTGTGTCTCCATCTCTCTCTGCCCCTCCCCTACTCGTGCTCTGTCTCTCTCTGTCTCAAAAATAAATAAAAACATTACAAAAAATTTAGGGGTCAATATTCTAACTATGTGCTCTCAAAAGACGTAGGGGAATGGAAGACATTTTCAGCTGGGTCTTAAAGACGAGACTGGGCTTGCAGAGGTAAGGATTAGGGCAAAAGAAAGTGTAAAAAAGGCAAGAGAAGGAAAACAGTGAGATAAGGAGAGAGAACAAACCAAGAAGTCAATTTTAGCAGGAGCACCACTGTTTGAACAGGCGCTAAGCCGAGAGCGGTCGATCAGGACAGAATTCAATGCGTATTCCAGCCATTGGCACATCATCGTTATCAGTCGGGAAGCTCGCACAAGAAATATTCCAAAAGAGATTCTGGTTCGGTGGATGTGGGGTGAGGCTCTGGAACCCATATTATTAGCAAGTTTTCTAGATTATTCTGCCATGGCATGTTACATGTGTGAACCACTAGGCCAGATCATGAAGTCTTGAGTATTTGTTTAAGAAAATCATTAACTGGCAATGGAGAGCCATGTGTGGTTTTTGACCAACAGTGACATAACGAGAGCTTTAGAGCACATGGTCTGAGGGCCGTATACAAAACAAATCGGCAGAGGGACAGACTGAATTCAGGGCTCAACCAAGGTGCGTACATGAGAACAGAAGATGACGGGTGACAGATCAAGGGAACTGGGCATGTGGGAGGTGAGCGGAGGACGACTCAGAAATGACTCAGGTTTCTGGGTTGAGTCACTGGAATTAAGGGTGAAGCCACTAAAAGAAAAGTGGACATGAAAGGAAGAACAGGTTTGGGAAGGAAAGCTCTGGAGCTGAGTTACTAGGACACTGTGTCTGAGGGACTGCGCCCACTTTGTTCCCTCAGGCCCCATGAGGCCTGGGGCTGCAACACGTGTGTGCTGATGCTTAACGCTTCCCCTCACCTGTTTACTTGCTGTGTAGCTGCCGGAACACTCCAAGCAGTTATGGTAGGCGCTGTAGCAGATGACAGGCTCTGGCAGGCTCTCCAGGAAAAGCAGCAGGGCTTCAGCCACAGAATGATTGTTGGCGGCTTTTGGCCCATCGTTAAGGAAAAGGCGATGCTGTGCCATGGTTAGGAAAAGGCCCAGGAAGGAGCACAGGCCAGAAGTGCAGCCTGCCCAGTCAGGCTCTCCACTCAGAGTTAGGATGCCAGCCTGACACAGTGAAGGGGGCCAAGCTCTTTGTCAGCTTAGCTGGGCCTTCATGAGTTCCTGCTATATCAGTTGCTTAAAGTGGTAAAGTCTTCTCTATGCAAACTTTAAGAAAAATATGATAGCTGAGGACACAAGATCAGATTTTGAGCCTTAAGATACTGTTCTTTCTTCTCTCACATCTTAATCGTAGTCACACAAACACACACACATACACACACACACGCATGCACGCACACATGAGTGCCTGAAGGATACAGAGGGCATCAATCATTCCAGTATCCAAACAGTCCCTGATATGCTCAAATTCTGACCTCAGGCCTGGCTGCTGAAACAGATCGTCCTGCAAAAGGAAAGAAAGTCACAGGATCATTATATTCTCAGAAAATCGGCTGTGATTTCCGGACCTAGAAATATGATCACCAGCAAGGTGTAAAAAGGGAGTGAGCGGTGTAGCGAGGCCTTTGAATCACCCTGGTAAACACCCTGATAAATTTAGGGCTGATGTGGTTAATTCATCTTTCAGGCCTTCCCAAGCATGCTCCCATGACAGGTCTTTAACGTGATAAAACATCTATTATAAAACTATAGGGCGCACGTGGGTGGTTCAGGTGGTTAAGTGTCCGGCTCTTGATTTCGGCTCAGGTCACGATCTCATGATTCGTGAGATCGAGCCTCACGTTGGGCTCTGCCCTGACAGCATGGAGCCTGCTTGAGATTTTCTCTCTCCCCCTCTCTCTGCTCCTCTCCTGCTCATGCTCTTTCTCTCTCAAAATAAATAAACATTAAAAGAAAAGAACACAACACTATAGGTATGGCATACTATACACAATGATAAGGGAAAACTTTAAAAGTAGCTATGTTTCCTGCAGTGTTACAGAGGGATTAACCAGAAAAAGAAAAACGTGAAGAAAATATATCATTTATAAGATGGAGAAAGTTAAAAAGGCACCCCCCTTGAGAATGCAGGCTGGTGCAGCCACTCTGGAAAACAGGATGGAGGTTCCTCAAGAAATTAAAAATAGAACTACCCTACAACCCAGCAATTGCACTACTAGGTATTTACTGAAGGGATACAGGTGTGCTGTTTCAAAGGGACACATGCACCCCCATGATTATAGCAGCACTATCAACAATAGCCAAAGTATGGAAAGAGCCCAAATGTCCATCGATGGATGAATGGATAAAGAAGATGTGGTGTATATATACAATGGAGTATTACTCAGCAATCAAAAAGAATGAAATCTTGCCATTTGCAACTACGTGGATGGAACTGGAGGGTATTATGCTAAGTGAAATTAGTCAGAGAAAGACAAATATCATATGACTTCACTCATATGAGGACTTTAAGACACAGAACAGATGAACATAAGGGAAGGGAAACAAAAATAATACAAAAACGGGGGGGGGGGGGACAAAGCATAAGAGACTCATAAATATGGAGAACAAACAGAGGGTTACTGGAGGGGGTGTGGGAGGGGGGATAGGCTAAATGGGTAAGGGGCATTAAGGAATCTACTGCTGAAATCATTACTGTACTATATGTTAACTAATTTAGATGTAAATTAAAAAAAATGAAATTAAAAAAAAGAAAAAGGCACCTCCCTGCCTTGTGAAAACAAGATTATGGCAATAAAGGTATTTCCATGAGTCCTAGCATGCTTTATAATCATTTTACTAAATGACTTAATGCCATATAACTGAATAATAATATTCTATGTATTGCTCAAAAGTTACACTTGAACGGAGCTCTACAGAGAAGGTAGATTAGCACAATACTTAAGAATGTGATTTCTGGGGGCTCTTGGGTGGCTCAGTTGGTTAAGCGTCCAACTTGGGCTCAGGTCATGATCTCACAGTTCGTGGTTTAAGCCCTACATCGGGCTCTATACTGTCAGTGCAAAGTTGGCTTTGGATCCTCTCTCCCCCTCTCTCTTGCCCCTCTCCCTCTGCCATGTTCATGGTCGGTCTCTCTCTCTCTCTCAAAAATAAATAAAAATAGGGGCACCCGGGTGGCTCAGTTGGTTAAGCGGCCAACTTCAGCTCAGGTCATGATCTCGCAGTCTGTGGGTTTGAGCCCTGCATCAAGCTCTGTGTTGACAGATCAGAGCCTGGAGCCTGCTTCCAATTCTGTCTCCCTTTCTCTCTGCCCCTCCTTGTTCTCTGTCTCTGTCTCTCTCTCTCAAAAATAATAAACATCAAAAAAATTTTTTTAATTAAAATAACTAAATAAATGTTAAAAAAAAAAAAAAAAAAGAAGTAACTTCTCTGCTCGCTTCAGCAGCATGTGTACCAAAACTGAAATGATACACATAAGATTAGCATGGCCCCTGCTCAAGGAGGTGACTTCTACAGACAAATTCCCTGAGTTCAAATTCCAATCCTACTCATTTATCAGCGTTGGGATTTCGACCAAGTTACTTAGCCTCCTGAACCTCTGGTTCTTCATCTGAGAGCCATTGTAAGAACTAATTGAGGCAATGCTGTGAAACACTTAGAACAGTGTTTGGTACACTGTAATGATAAATGTGAGGAGTGGGGAGAAATGAAAAGAGAATGTCATAAAAACGTATGCTGCTCCCAGGTGGTAGAGCTGTGATAGACTCTAGTTTGTATTAGTCTTCTCCCTGTATGAATGACTCAGTGAAACTGACCAATCTGATTTCATGAAGCTTGCCCAAATCACTCTTGAAGTCAGGCCTCCTGACTCAAGGCCTGGGGTCTCCATCTGGTCTCCTACATTGGTCTGGCTCATCAACAAGTTAGCCCCTCCCCTTCCCAGAAACTGGCAAGAGTTCCTCATAAGGATAGCAGGCTGACATCCTGAGAAGAATCCAGATGTCTTTCTACTTGGAGGACCCCAGAGACCAGGTCGGGGAAACATGCTGTGCCTCGAAGGCCATCCTATGCAAGGCTGCTTCCCTTGGGGGTAATCAAGTGTTGTATGTAATAGCAAGGTCTCACGGGGGTGTGAAACATGAATCTACCCCCCGTTCACTCCCTAGGGAAGGAAAAGCTTTCCACAGGTTCCTTGGGGTAAAAGCTTCTTATACCAAAAGTTCTTGGAGCTGATGTTCTTTCCCAAGGCAGCCTGGCCTCAATCAGGTCTGACTGCTTAACCACCACCTACCTGCTGGATAGCATTTTGGTACAGGTAATCAACCATCATCCAGAGCTCTTTGGGGATCCCCATGGGGTTCTCCAACTGGATCCCATCATCTTCAGTCTGTAGTGGCATCAGAGTCTGAAAAGAAATAAAAAACATAGTCTGAAGGCCCACCAATGGAACTTCTGACAGCCTAGCTCCAAAATACTGACCATGGGGGCAGCGAACCCATGGAAGAAGGAAAGCATTGCAATCCCCTAAGCAAATGTTCCACGGGCAAATGAAATCAAGTGGGAGAATCAAGGTACAAAGGTGATTTTTGAGAAGTAGGAGTGGGTTACAGCAAGCAGTTTCAATGAATCAGGTGAAATACACATTGTCTTCTGGAAAACACATCCTGTCAACAGCATTTCACTGTCAGAACCAGGGTGAGAATGTGGTCTGTGAGGTAAGGGCACAGACTTGGGAGTCCAAAAACCTAAATGCAGGGGCCAGGTCCACTGTTAACTCACCATGTGACCTGTGACCAATCACTCTCCTTACTGGGCCTCTGTTTTCACCTTATAGAATGAAGAGGATAGAAATCAAGAGTCCCTAAATCAAAAAAGTGCATTCGAAGGGGGAAAAATGCATATCACTATAAATCTGCTCTAAATTAGTCCCCTTGTACTCGAATTCTCCCCATAGGAGCCTTCTATGTCTCAGAAAATTTAGTTCGGGCTGAAGAACGACCAAGTGATGATTGAAACAAAAAAAAAGGAATAAAATTAGGAGCCAGGGAAGCTTCATATCTTAGTATCCATGGCTGAGTTTCTCTAATGAATTATGTACGAAAGACAGAGACTATCTTGTTTGACTGGCTCGGCTGCTACAGTTCTAGATGGTTCCCTGTGGCATATAACTCACCAGCTCTCTAATAGTTTCAAGCGGCAGGTCCAAGATTGGCTCCCTCATGTAGCACAGTGTATGAATGGGAGATCCAAAACAGCTGGGCAGGTAGTTCCCTGTCACCGACAAAAAGTAATCCTTTCCCCTGTCCAAGTGCAAAACGAGAATGTCTTCAATTTTGTCTTCACCTGAGTTGAGCTTTGTAGCCGTGGTCTTATTTACAAATAGCTCCAGTTCGATCTCAATGGCAGAATCTGAGGAATAACATTAAAAGTAATGTTGGCTGGTGAGAGGCCAAGAGGAAAGGGGACAGAGGGGGCAAGGATCAGGCACAAAGGGCTGGGAAAGGAAATAAGACGAATCAGCCAACCAACAAGTATGTATGTGCTCAGCACTCAGAGGACACATGAACAAGGAGTTTATAGTCCAAGTGGGAATATGAAAACAACAAACAAAAACATGTGAAATCGGCCATTGCTATGAAATCCAAGTACAAAGGAGCACAGCTCAAGTTAGAATTATTAATAGAATTGAAGGCATGGATCAAGGCGCTTGCCCTGGGCCAGGTCAGATGAAGACACCTGATCCAGCAGAAAATATAATGCAAATATCAGCCTGCAAACTGTCCACAAAACAGGCTTAATCCCTCTGCCACACAGCACGATGCAGAGTGCAAAGGAGCAGTCAGGGGAAAGACATGAATGGTACATTCCAGGGCCAGATATAATTTCTGGATTACCACCCCGTTATCTTTCCCTACAAGAGCAGACGCTGGGAGCTGATTATAGTGAGGCAGACAGTGAAAATGGGTCCTTCGACAGCAGCACCTGCTTCCCAGAGGTCTTCTGTCTTCTCTTTCTGTGAAATTATGGAACACATAGATGGCTGAGAAAGCTTTTTCAAGCTGAACTCCTGCCCTTTACTGTTTTTACATTTTATTCATGGATGGTTCACATCCACAGGGCTTTTAGAAGTTTCAATCAGACAACAAAACACTCAGGAACAAAAAAGCTTATTTTAGGAAAATAAACAGGCAAGGTAGAGTGTTCCCCAAACCAGCAACCAGGAAACTAGGAAGAGAGGCCTTACCTGGCAGGAGGAAGCCTCTGCTGGGGTTGGCATTCAGCCACTGCTTACAGTAGGACTCTTCGTCAGGCTTGTTGATGAACTCAAACTGACACGGCACTTGTCCATTATGGATTATAAAGGACTGTACTTGTAACTGCATGTACTTCACATTCTGAAAACAGAACTGGGGGCAAGACCGGGACCAGTCAGACCAGTGCTCTCTTCTCGGCAACCTGCCCAGCCACCCCAACTGAGCAATCTTTGCCCTTTCTGGAAAGAAAATGAAGGACTACCTCTTTTGAATCACGTTTCTGATTTAGGCATTTACCAGGGAGGCCACAGCTCCACTAAGACCAGCTGTCTATGTTCAACCCAGGAATCCAAAAACTTCATGTTTTATAAACAAATTTCCTGAAGGAATCAAAGTTCAAATCTTCTATCTTCTATATCCAAAGGCCATTTCCAAGATACCCTTTACAAAGTGCACCCCCAAACACAAAGACCAAGCACATCTTTCCAAGTAGCTGGACCTCTAGGGCATTAACAATACCCTCGCCATAAATCTCCATTTGATTGGCTTCTTGGAATTGTCTATTCTCAACGATCTAGGCTGTAGCTCTTCCATGAAAAATCTTCAGCCCTAACTTGACTTCCTCCACTGCCCATCCCTTTTCTACACCGCCTCGCCTCCCACCAACACATGTGTACCCAAGAAATTGATTCAATTTAATCTCAGTCAGAGCAAAACATTGGGAGAAAGAACCGCCCCCCCCCCCACCCCACCGCGAGAATACCTACCCAGTTACACTAAAATCAAACACAACACCTTTTGGCTCATCTATGCCATCATTTAATACATGAATGGCCCATGTGTGGGTGAAACATAGGAGCCACAAAGGTGAAAGGCTTCTGATATAGACGATCAGGAGATGAACATCATCTAAATCAACAACCCCCTCCTCTCAGCCAACATCAGCAGCCTCGCTTTAACTAGTGGCAGCCTATCAGTCAAGAAGACTAGAGCCCAGTGGTCGGACTGGTGCCTCCTGGAATTCCGAGACCTCGAAGATGAGACTTAAGTTCTATGAATAGAAGAGCCTCGTGCCAATGCTCTTAACATATCCTTCCTACCTCTCGCTTAGAAAGGAACACAGAAGGAATGTTGGCATTTTCCATCTTATCCAGGGAGCGAACAATCTCCTCCAGAGTCTTCCGGTAACGTTCTTCATTGACCACCTTCACCTGGGAGGGAGACATCAGAGCCTGAGTTGCCTTCTGCCCATTTCTTCCTTTTCAGTAAAGAAGACACGCACAGTATTGGGAAAGAGCAGTTGACAGCCACACAGAAAGTGAAGACTAAATAGATTTAATTAATTAACAAAGAACCCAATTAACAATAGTCTCCGGAGGGTCCTCCAGAGGCTGAACTTGTGGTAAAGCCAACCGCTTCCTGATTAGCTGAGAAGACACTGGAGTGAAAGCTTGGTTGGGAGCTCTGCCAGGTCGCAGAGCTGGGGCAGAAAGATGTCCGGTGACTTTGCTGCCTGTCAACAGGCCTGCGGCGAGAAACTTCTCTAGGGTTTGATTTAAAGTGGCATTTCTCAAGCTTTTGTAACCTGTGCTCCATCAGCTAAGATTGTGTCAGGCCTTCCCTTCGGTATTGTGAATTATAAACACAATTTTTGTCACTTTCCAATAATAAAACGTTGTAACATCCGTTAGGCTTTTTTCAAGCCACTACATCCTCACAGATTCTGATATGCCTCTACCTGAACCCTCGAAAATTGGTAAAATAAAGAAACAGAAGTCACAGGAGAAGAGATAATAAATAAAGAGATGTTCAACCTGGCAATCAAAGAAATGTAATCTATAATAATGACATATCTTTTCCTTTTGGCTCATTGGGTTGGCAGAAATTTCAGAGTGATAAAATTCAGTATTAGCCAGGATGTGGGAAATAAGCTCATACAGAGTCAGCAGAAGTGGGAGGACGAGGGAGCTCTACCTTTACTGACATAGAAAGATCTCCTAAGACATAGTCAGTAGGGAAAAAAAAGATATTCTCTCAGAACAATGTGCATAAGATGATCTCTTTTACAAAAAGAAAAAACATCCTCTGTGTTGTATATAGGATACTGACACATTTGTATGTGCATAGAAAAAGGGCTAGAAAGACATAGTCCAAAAAAAAAAAAAAAAGGAAAACTTCCATGTACATAGGAATACATAGGAGAAATATACGAAAATAATTATGAATTGGATTTAAATTAAAACACTGTTATTTAAATTTTTTTTTTAATTTTTAAGTATTCTCTACACCCAACATGGGATTCAAACTCACAACTCCAAGATCGAGAGTCATATGCTCTACAGACTGAGCCAGCCAGGCACCCCTAAAAACATTTAAAAGCTTTCTCACACTCAGGTGGGGAGGAGGAGACCAAAACGACAAAGGTGGTTATGAGAACCAGTTCCCTACAGAGTGATCGCAAGGGGTATCAGCTCCCCACCTACCCCAATGTCAAACACTGAGCTGACAGGCTTGTGGTCACTGGTCTTCAGGGCCATGTGGCTCTGGTAACTCAGCTGAGTGATGTTCTTCCCTTTCCAGAGGACCCGGTCACACCAGGCAGGAGCACGACACTTCTCACTGAAATACAAAGTCTGCGCTGGGGGCCCACACAGGCACACCAGTGCCCAGTGCCTGGCTGGCACCCTGGCTCGGCTGGGGAGACAGGCCAGGGCCTCCAAATGCGTGTGCATGCAGGCCCAGGGACCCAAGAAGGCACAGTGCTTCGGGCCCACCAGGGGACAGCATGTACCCTGTGGGTATCACCCAAAACAGCTGCTAGGTCTCTAAGCCAAACACGGTTCAGAATGATTCCCTGCTCTTTACCCTCCTGTGGGGATGAGATGAAAAAGGCAACCTGCAAGTAAGTACTCTGTGGCCCTTAAAAGATGGTGGTTTAAACAGGCTCTGAATTCCTACTGCCAAGGTTAGAATCCTGGCTCTACACTTCCCTGTTTGGGAGGCTCTTTATCTCTTATCTCTTTTTTTTTTTTTTTTTTTAAGATTTTTATTTTTAAGTAATCTCTATGCCCACCATGGGGCTCGAACTCACAACCTCAAGATCAAGAGTCGCACGCTCCAGGTGCCCCTTGAGAGGCTCTTTAATTTGTGCATGCCTCCGTTCTCCGATCTAAGAACTGAGATAATAAATCACATCTACTTCCGGTGGCTGTAGGGATGATTTAGATGAGGTCATAGAAGTGTGTGACATAATGTGAGGCATGCCATAAGCACTAAGAAAAACGATAAACTCCTATGTAGTGACCAAGTACAAGCTAAGCTGCTTAGAATCATCCTATCACCCTAAGCATAACTGAAAAGTAAATTATTGTGGAACAAAGCCTAAGGCAGTCAAAAAGAAAACGTGGGAAGGTAGGGCTGCTGAATGAGCAGATACTGAGGGAAAACGTTTGACCAGAGTGCAAAACACGGGGAAGTCATAGGATTCCTATCTCCTTCTTTATGTCCATGGGGGCAAGTGCTTCCTGAAATTTCTGGGTTTCCATTGCACAACTCCCTACCTACCTGGTGTCCCAGTCGTCGGAGCCAGTATCATACTTATACGTGGGCTGGAACGTGAGCTCGCCTTCAGTGAAGTCTTCGAAGACAGTCTTGGCCGTGACCTGAGTTTTCAGCTGTGTAAAAGGATGGAAGGGGGGGAAAAAACAACAACAAAAAAACCCAAAAAACCTCAAAATAAAAAAACTGAAACCTTGAATTAGCAGAGGAAAGGGCTTTAATCTGGAAGTTGAACCTTAACCTAAAGAGAAAGTCCCAGGAGAAAGTTATTCTGTAAGATTCTGAGAACGAAATCCTAGGAAGGGGAGTAAGCTGACCACTCCTTTGCCTGCTGTACAGTTTTTAAGGCTCTTTTCTAAGAGTGTACCTGCATCCAAGGGACCTGAGTACCATCTTACTGAGACGTCCCTAAGAGGATCAGGTACCAACAGACACGGAGCTTCTCCTTCCAAATATCAGACATTTCATCTGCGTAACACAGCTGTTCCCACTGTACATGGAGAGAGGACTACATGGAAAAGGGTCTGGAAAGATACAGTGCAAAAAGCAAAGGGGACTTTCATGTACGTAGAAACAGAAGTATACCAAAACAAGTATGAATTAAATGTAAATTTAAACAGTTTTCTAAAGGAGTTTATCAAATGAGTTATTTGAACTGGGGGAAGCTCTGTGCCTTGATGTCCCCCCTCTGCAAATTCTGGATTGGCAAGAGAGTCTGCCCCCCGGGGCTGTTGGAAAGAACTGTCAGCTTAGAATAGTGCCTAGTGCATCCTGAGAATAGCCAGCATTCCTCCTGCTGCACTCATTTGAGGAGATCCTTCCAGATCACACTCTCAGGGAGATGAACAACCACAGGTGCTCCTGTCTCCTCCCGGGGGGACCAAGCTTGGCCCGCCATGGACTGATGAAGAACTGCCAGCTAGCACTGGACACAGGGTGGCAGCTATTCAGGGGACAACAGTTGCCAAATTCCCCAAAATAGGAATGCCTAAAAAAAAAACTACTAAGGAAAGGCCGCAGAAACAATAAAAATGTAGATATTAATGTAAGAGGAGTCTTAAATCGGTATGTAAAGACCTTAAAACCATCTGGAAAGCAGAGAATACACAAAACAGGTACTTTTACTTGAAGAAAGATGAGAAAAGAAGGCAAGAGGAGGTCAGCAGGAAACCGCCAGGGAAGCTAGAATGCCTCACTCAAGAATATAGATGCAGTAAACAGTTTTGAGCAGATTGGCTTAATGCGGAAACAGGGATAAAAGAGAAAAAACACGTAAGGAAAGGAAAGGAACTGGAGAGAAAAATGGTCAAAAAGGAGATGATTCCATAAAAGAAAGACACAACAAAGTTGAGATGTTTCCCCCTCTGACTGATGTGCATCAGGGGACAAAAAGGTTAACAGAAAGACTGAGACTGGTGACAATAAGAAGGCGGCTACAGACTAAAAAGAAAAGGGACTTGAACCTTCTGAACAACCCTGACCACTTGAATGGTTTTGAAACCTACAGGGACGAGTAGCCTCAAGGAAGCCAGCGAGACACACGTCTCTTGTCCTGTGAAATGGCTCATGCTCTGAGCAAGAAACGCTGACCCAGACCACAGTGGAGAACAGCAGGTTCCAGAACTGGTTCCTGGCAGGAGTGAAGAAAGCCGCTCAGGAGAAACGGCTGTCATTTACACTGGACAAGTCTGGTTGAAGAGCAGGAGGGGGCAGAGGAGGCTCACTCAGAAAACAATTTAACAAATCATCTTAAACACACTAAGGATCTGTATGAGAAACTTGGCACCCTTTTAGCCCCTTCTTGAACAAATGAATGAACACGCAAGCACCAGGGGAAAGGGGAGGGGGAGAGAGAGAGACTGAGAGAGAGAACACACGTTCCTGCCCCCAAGGGGGATGAGGCGCCTCGAGGGAAGAGCCGATGGGGAGGCAGCCATGGATGAGGGAAGGCAGAAAAGAGAGAAATGACAGGCCATCAGCTTCTCAGGGAAGCCTGCCCAGCGGAGGAAGAAGAGGCCGAGGGTTGGGAAGTCAGGCCTTCCCGTGCCCTCACAGTGGCGGGACAGCTGCCTAAGAGGGCACAGGTGGCTGTGTGTACCTGATCATACGCATACAGCGTCTGAAAGGCCTTCTCCTCGATGAGCTTTTTCACCGTTTCCACATCCAGCTCTTCTATCCTGTAGTTGAGGTCCCCCAGCCACAAGATCACACTGTGAGGACAGAGCACAAAGTTCACAGTTTAGGCGGGACTTCCCCCATCCTCGCCAGTGTGCTTCTGACAGGAGCGCCCTGAGACTCGGCTTCTTGGGGGCTGGGAGGGAAGGGACCCAGCTGTTCAGGAAATCTTTTCTCTTGCCATCCCATTTCACGCCACGGCTAACATGCTGCTGACTCCGGGACCTTGCTCCAGTTTCATGAGAAACAGCCTGGAGTCGTCCTGGACTACTTTATTCTTGTGTGGTTGGAAAGACAGCCTAATCAGGTCTAAAAGCGAGACCACCATTCACCTCACTTCTGGGACGAGGCACCAGAGATCAAATATTGGGTGTCATGTCGATTGCTCAGGGACCCCGCACCAGATGACACCATCATGTCGCCTCCGTGCACATCGCAGTCCACAAAACACACTCTCCGCCTTTGTTTCTAGAGCTGAGTTCCTCTGAAACAAAGCTCAACCTTCACAGGGGAGTCTGAGTTAAACCCCCACGGTATCCTTGGTTGGCTCTTTGTGCGAAGTGTGGCAGGTGTTTTATTACACCTGCTTCTTTGGGAGAAGGATAACCAAGCATTCCCAGATGACCGTGCACATCCCATAAGGTCCGCTACTGCTCTATCTGAAGCCAGCAGCCAGGCACTGGAGAATGCATAGCAGTAGACACGCACGATAAATGCACCCACGAGCTCACAGCAGACAGACTGACATGCAAGCTGCCACCTCCCAAACTAGGGTGCCGGAGGTTCAGCAGAACGGAAGACACACTCCCTGCGGGGTTCCCCGGAGAAGGAAAGCCATCCCGTCAGCTTCCAGAACGCCAGTGAGCTCAAGACAGTTCCACCACCGCGGCAGGTGGGATGAGAGGCTTGAATCTGTGTGCTCCCTGGCAGACACCATGGCCCCAATGGCTTCTTCCTTTTTCTAAAAGAAGTGGCACAAGCTTCGAGTGTTACCGTAAAGCCTGGGATTCTAACATGCCTTGAATTTAGACATACGGGAAGTTTTAGAGATTAAGGGAACAAAGATCAGCACAAGATTCTCTAAGCAGCTGTAACTACAACTCTAACGGTGAATCAAGAGGTTTAATACTAAGCGAAGGTATACTACTGCAGTCCGATTTCAACTACATATGCTTCTGGAAAGAACAGATGTACAGGATCCGAAAACATACTTCTAAAACCTTGCGAAGCTTGCTGTAAAGCTTGACAAGCTCGTTCTTTGGTTGCTTCCCTCTTGCTGTTTATCGAGGCAGACCCGCATTAAAATAAACCTACGTTTTTCTGGGGACAAATGACGTGGGACCAAGATGCCAGAGATCTGCCGGATGGGGAGTTGGGAAACCGAACATCTCATGGGACACAACCCGCGTGGAAGCAAGCGCTGGCTGGAGCTCCCACTCGGGCAGTGGGAGGCCTGCCCCCAACGAAACAGGGGGGAGCCCCAGCTCTGTACAGCAGGAGCGGTGAACTGCTTGGGCTCCACGCCCAGACTCACTCGTGCTTGCTGATGGTGAGAGGGGGGAGGCTTGGGTCAGCCTGACAAAACTGCATTCGAGAACAGATGTCTTTATAGTCCTGGTTCCTCCTCTCACACTCTTCTGTGTGGGCTGCCAGGTGAGAGTTCACGACACAGATGCTGGTGTTGTGGAGCTGGAACCGGATGGCCACTCCTCCCTTGTTGCCCTGCGGAAAAGAGCCCGACAGAATCCGACTCGCCACCTCGTCGTGTCGGTCACTCCCGCCCGCATACCCTCAAAATGTTTCCTCTTCAAAATGATCCTGACAGGGAGACGAAGCAGTGTGACTGTCTGTCTTTGAACAGGTAAGAAAACAAACCCCAGAGTCACTGGCTGGAGTGACTAGCCGGTCAGTGGCCAAGCTGAGTCCACTTTTCACTAAGTCACAGGCAAGCCACATGCTTGCCCTTCTCCACAGGAAGCCAAGCTCTTGCAGCGGAGCCTAAAAGTGGGACTGTGGGAGCCTCAAGACAAGAAAATTGCAAACCTGTTATCAGCATCCTTTCCTTTTTTTTTTTTAACTTTATGTTGAGATAGAAAGAGAGAGAGAACTCTCTCTCAAGGGGGGACTGACCTTGTAGAGGAGGGGGGGAGAGAAAGGGGGAGGAGAGAGAGAGAGAATCTCTCTCTCGAGGGCCCGGACCCCACAAACCGTAAGATCATGACCTGAGCCGAAACCAAGAGTCGGACACACAGCTGACTGAGCCACCCAGGCGGCCCTGGCGCTCTTTCTTTATCTTGGTTTCCCAACAGCGTCTCTGCAACATATTTCATGGGCGGAAGGGGCAGGTCAACTAGAGGCTCCGGCGTGGAGCGGACACAGGGATACGTGCTAATGGGGTAAGTCAACTGAATGGGGTGAGTTCACTGAAATCCGACCTCTGAGCGGTCCGCTCCATCTAGCCGTGCTTGAACGCCCCGTTCATCTTGTCATACCAGCACCATCCAACTGGGGTGCATGCAGTCATGGTATCAGGACACGCAGTGTCAAAACCTTACGGGTCAAGGCCACCGGTGTGCCAAGCATACCGACCAAAACCTCACCATCCTCCCCATGATTCCTGTCCCCACGGTCTCAGCTTCCACCTCGGAGATGTGCGCCGCGTGTTCCTGTTTGACGTACAACAGCAGCATAATCCCGACCAGTCGGATGAGCTTCACCTGGACAACAGAGCCAAACATTCAAGTCACAGCATGAAACACAGTCGAAAACGGGAATAAATGTCCCAGAGGAAAAGGAGTCTTGAAGTTGGTTGGCTCAGGGTGCTAATGCGTCTCCTTCTTCCGAACAGGACACAGGGTGATCACCTGTTCAGCTCACTGAACATGCTACGTGATAACCTGGACAGCCTGCCAGCGCCAAGGCCTGCGTCTTTCCTACCCACAGCGCCTCTTCTGGAGGACTTGGAACTGAAATAATTAGGACTGGCTTTTGATAAAGGTCACAGGAAAAGTCCAAAACGGTCTTTGAATTTCCCTGCGTGGCAACATAAAATTAAAGGTCACTGGCCCCTCTCTTACCTTTGCGTATTTGGCATCTGGATGAAGACCTTCTGATACAGCTTTAAACCACTCTTCTTCCTTTGGGGTATCATGGAAGAAAAAGGCCTCCTTACTCAGGTCAAGCTCCTGGAACCTATTATAAGCAGCAAGCGGTCAGACAGAGAAAGGTTAGTGTGCGAGACAACCCGTCCTCAGATTGGTTTAGATGCACGTGTCCTGGCTCTCCAGCTGAACTGCAGGGCCCTCGAGAGGGGAGAAAAATAAACACTTGAAGCCAAGGGACTAAGTGCTAAGGAACCACCAGCACTTTCATGGGCAGCCACCCATTTCCTCTCTGTAACCAGCCTGTGAAGCAGTTAGAAGCATCTCCATTTCACAGCCGAGACCGCTATTTCACACAAGCACCGAATGGCAAACTGGGGGCCACGCCTGCGTCTATATAAATTCCAAATTCTAGGCCCTTCCCACTTTACTATGCAGGCTTCTTTGCTGCCCCCACCCCATCCATAGTGCCCAGGACAGTGGTAAGAATACAGAAGTATGGAGGGGGAAAAAAATGACTGATGGCGCTTTTAAAAAAGCTACCCTTCCTTCCCTGGCAAAAAGAGATCTTTACTTTATGACTGACAAAATGTTGAATGTGTAAGTGATGAAAGTCAATTCAAGGTGTAGTGATTTTAACAGGAGGGTTGCACTAACAATTAAATAATAGCATTTAAATGCCAAGCACATCACTTTAATGGTGCCGGAAATTTGTTTACCACGAGTAAGAACATCAAACAGAGAAGCAGCTGTTATTAAGCACATGCTCATTTTTCAATCCCTTCACCTGCTGCGAAAACGCAGTTATACATTCATGTCCCTGTCCCTTCAACCCCAGCTGTACTTTCTCGAGATGTAGAGGCAACCGAGAAGAGAGGCACTCACCCTACACAGTACACATCTGGGGCCTCAATGCCATGGCTTAACCAGGGCCGGAGGCATTCTTTGGGGGACTGGCCATTCACATTGTACGTTCCCACAAAAAACCTGTCAACAAAGAGAACTGATGAGTCACTTGGGAGGACTATGGACGTGACAGGGGAAAGCATCTTATGCTGACTTTGCCCAGTTTCAGTCTCTTTGGGGTGGAATTCGAAGACAAGAAATGTCACATCTAACTTAGACCAACAACTGTGGCACCAAAGGGTGACTTTGGTGCTTTTATGAGGACTTCAAACAGGACAGGCCTACTCTGAACATTCCTGTTAGCTTTGAAACACATTAGAGAGCCATAATCCACAAAACGATTCTTCATCCTGTGTATGCTAGGGAACTGGGGGGGAGTGGGGGGGAAGTACCTTGTTACTTTCAGAAGGAAAGCAACAGCAGTGTTCACAATAAGTGACTCTTCATATACCTGGAAGCAATGTTACCTTGTGTTTATAGTCCCAGTGCACGGATTTAAAAAGATCTAGCAGAATCCTGCAACCCCTACTCATTTCACTTCCAGTAATCTTGTCTAAAAAGATTACCAAACACTAACTTCAATTCACTAACTTCAACTTAAAGGACTTTCTTCAGGGCCACCCGGATGGCTCAGTTAGTTAAGTGTCTGACTTCGGCTCAGGTCATGATCTTGTGCTTTGTGAGTTGGAGCCCTACACGGGGCTCTCTGCTTTCAACGCAGAGCCTGCTTTGGACCCTCTGTCTCCCTCTCTCTCTCTCTGTCCCTCCCTCGCACACGGGCTCTCTCTCTCTCAAAAACAAATAAACATATAAACAAAGAAAGGACTGTCTTCAATGCATACATGCTTTCACTCTCTCAAAACTAAATAAATATACACTCAAAGGCCTGGAATGACCAAGAGATACGCAAATTTCAGGATATCATTCCTTGTTCTGGCCCCTATGTCTCTTCAAACATTGCTGTAACTATTTGCAAGTTGTGTCACTTCCGCTCTACCACACCTACCACCATACCTGGCCAGAAAAGGCACAAGAATAAATGCCTACTAGTGAAGAGCGAAAGGAAATGATCATTTCGAAAATGATGGGAGAGACTCTGCAGAAGGATTTACTTCCAAATCCAGGATACGGGGGGTTGGGGGGAAGTGCTTACATTCCAGAGAGCTGAGAGATCACCTTGCTTTGAAAACAGTCCACCCAGTTAGCTACCTGAAGTTCTGGATATAGGTATAATCCTCTTCTCTCTGCACCAGATGTGATTTCACTATTGTATCTCGCAGTCCGAACTTCTGAATTGATAAAATATGAGCCTTGTCTGATACTGTGATAGTGGAGGAGCGAACCATGTTAATGATGTCAGACTTGGATTTATTCTGTCTAGAAAAACAAAGAAACAGAAATTTATCATATTCTGATGAGTCTCCCCATGACAAAATACATGAACATAAAGCTAGAAGTTTCCAAAGTTAAATGCATTTACTAAGACAACACTATTTCTATGTGCAATTAAATAAACTTACATGTTGTCAATCATATAGCACATTGGTCCAGAGATTTTCTGATAGAGATCTCAGATCAGGGGGGACCTTGAAGACATACTGATCTAATCCCTTCCTTTTTCAAATAAGAAAAATGAGACCTAGCATCATCAATGGTCCACACAGTTGGATGGTCGCAGAGTATGGATTAGAACCCAGATTTGACGGTGCTCTTTCTAGACCCTAATGCTTCATGTAAAGAAACTATAAAACTATCCAGATCCTTTGACTTGACAATTCTACTGTATCTCTATTCCACAGGAATAATTAGAAATAAGAGGAGAACAAGAAAATCTGTATTTCATTTTTATTTGTGCAGTTTTAACAGTCATACTAAAAATTATTCAAATGCCAACATTTAAAGTTAAGCAAAATAGAGGCACCTGGGTGGCTCAGTCGGTTAAGCATCTGACTTCAGCTCAGGTCATGATCTCACAGTTCGTGAGTTTGAGCCCCGTGTCAGACTCTAAGCTGTCAGCACAGAGCCCGGAGCCTACTTTGGACTCTGTGTCTCCTCTCTCTGCCCCTCCCCCGCTTGCGCTCGCTCTCTCTCTCTCTCTCTCTCTCAAAAATAAACAAACATCAAAAAAAATTTTAAGTTAAGCAAAATTTAAAATTTGATACATTTATCTAACATAATCCTAATAACAGCACAGAAATTTTTGCTGATGATTACTTAATGAATTAAGATATACAAAGCACCCACAACAACTTCTGACACTGAATAAATAGCTACAAGTATCTGGTATTGTATCAAGTACATACTAATTATAAGTGAGCTGAGAATGACAGATCTACCTATCATTTAAAATTCAGGGATTCCAGGAGTGCCTGGCTAGCTTAGTCAGTGGAGTGCACCACTCTTGATCTTGGAGTCGTGAGTTCAAGCCCCATGTTGGATATAGAGATTACTTAAAAAAAATAAATAAAACTCAAACAAAAATAAAGTTCAGGGATTGTTGGCTACTGCTTCAGTGCATAATTAAAATACTGACCAAAACAAGTTTTTAATCTATCTTGACCAGATGAGATTCCGGCTACAATCAGCAGGGGGCACTGGTGTACAGGCTAAATATAATAGCATGTCAGAAAAAAAGAAGAGAACATAAAAGCGGAAAAAAGTATCTTCAGAGTCCGGAAACTCCTAAAAGAATGGGAAGGAGAAATGAAAATGTTTCTAATCTTCTACATTTCTAAGGTAGGGTTATACTGCCACTTTCAAACTCTAGATGGGCTACTTGCTAGGTCTGGATCTTGGGAACATTCTATAAAGTCTCTTCTTCACCTGTTTCTGTAGTTGTAAAACAGAGAAAATAATGGAACCTATGTCTTAGGCTAAAATAAGATAATCCAGGTAAAAGCACAGTGCAGGGCACACACAGTAAATGCTCAGGAAGTGTCCAACCCCTTGTTAACCACTTAACCACTGGTTAAGCCAGCCACCCTGGGACAACTTACATCATGCACAGTAATGGTCTCAGTTCTAAAATGAGGAAAATTGTGGCCCTAAGAGACACAAATGAAGGGAGAGTGCATTACCTTGTGAGCAAGTTGTCTGCTGTATCCTGACCCCAAGAGCTTTGGTCCACAAGCATGCCTTTCCCATCTGACCTTGAATCATCAAAGTCAAAAACACCTAAGGGGAGGGGGAGGGAATGAAAACACACTTACATATACTTTAATATACAGACCCCCCACTTCTCAAATTGTAGTCTAGGAATCACTGGTTGTCCACATACTTCTTGAAAGCACAGGAAAGGTCTGTGCTGGTGTCTGAGTGAAGCTCCCAGAGCACAGAGAGAGGGAGAAAAAACAAGCATTTCATCCAGAGATTCTTTACTTCTGAAAACATAAATATCCCACTGGTCTGACTCCCTTTTCCTAGAGACAAGAGTGCATTACAGAAAAAATAAAACTTTGAAATCTGCAGACCTAAGCTCCATCACCAGCTCTACTATTTACTGACCTCTTGACTTTGGGCAAGGCTTCAATCTCTCTTAATGTCAGTGACTTGACCTACCCTGCTCTTTTCACAGGTTTACTGTAGGGATCAAATAGTTGACATGTAAGAACTTTGGAAGCCACACAGCATATTATGAAATATAAGATAGTGATATCACTCCATTTACTCCAAGTGGAACTTCAAGGAGGAAAGAGGCAAGGGTCAGAGATCTAACACTGGAAAGGGTCTAAGTGCTCTAGAGAATGGGAAGCACTTGTCATTGTTAACAAATTGCCTCAAAACCAAACAGCAAACCAAGGACTTTCAATTAATAAATACTTTGACACAGTTGTTAAACCAAGATAAACCTGAAAAGGAAAATTAATCTGCCAACAGTTTCTTGGCTCCTTAAAAGCCCAATCTGTGGGATGCCTGTGTGGCTCAGTCGGTTAAGTGTCAGACTCTTGATCTCAGCTCAGGTGTTGTTCTCAGGGTCGTGAGTTCAAGCCCCATGCTGGGCTCCACGCTGGGTGTGGAGCCTACTTAGAAAATAAATAAGTAAAAAGCCAAATCTCTTGTCAACAGAAAACAGCAATGGAGAAGCCACGGAAAGATGCTGCTTCAACACACAAGTTACCAGGAGCACTGGAGGGATGAAACATCACGAAAGAATTTTGCCCTGAAGACTATTACTAAACATGGATTTTCAACCATGCATTCACAGGAACCAGAAAAAAACAAACTTCAGAGTCGAAAACACACACATACACACACACACAATTTGAAACATGAAAATAATTACATTTCAGTACCTCCAATCAATTCCTAAGGCCTTTCAATTTTGCCTCCTAAAGGCCTCTCAAATCAATATATTCCAATGTCACCCTACTAGCTCGATGTTACCAGCATCTCCCTGGAATGACTTCAAAAACCTGATTAATAGTCTCCTGGCCTCCTTTCTCACCCCTCCATCTCTGACCCAAACTCTACACTGTGGCAAGAGGATTTTTTTTTTTTTTTAAAGGAAGGCTAATCACATCACTTAAATCTTTTAAAAGCTTCCCATTGGATAAACCCAAACCTCCCAATATGGCTGCCAAGTCTCCTTCTGGTCTGATTCCTGCCCACCTGTCCACCTGCATCTTTCACCACAGTCCTCTGGCTCCCTGCCCCCCGGACTGCCACAGTCTAAGTATATTAAAGTTACTGCAGTTATACCATGATCCCATCAGAAACCCACTTCCTTCTTCCTCATTCTGCTTTACAAGGCTTACTCCTACCCATCCTGGGGCCAGGGACTGGCAAACTTTTCTGCAAAGGGCAGAGTGTAAATGGCCGAGGATCTGCAGGCTGTACAGTCTCCATCACAACTATTCGACCCTGCTGGCATAAGGTAAATGGAGCCATAAGCAGGGCTTTGTTCCAATAAAACTTTATTTATAGACATCGAAATCTGAGGATTATATAATTTTTAAATGTCACAAAAAATTATTCTCTTCTAATTCTTTTCAGACATTTAAAACTATAAAAACTATTCTTAGCTCACAGGCTGTACAAAGCAGGCAGTGAGCTGGATTGGGCCCATGACCTGTACTTAGCCAAGCCCTGCTATGGACCACATCTCCAAGGTCACTTCTTCTTTTTTCTTTTTTTTTTTTTTTTTAACGTTTATTTATTATTGAGACAGAGAGAGACAGAGAGTGAGCAGGGGAGGGGCAGAGAGAGAGGGAGCTGAGGTCACTTCTTCTAAGATGTCACCATCTCTGACTCCTAGATAAGGTCAGATGCCCTTCCACTGGTGTTCCCACAGCTCCCCGTACGTCTTTCATTATAGCCTAAATTGCTGTGTATTATAACTGTTTCTCCCCCTGGTTAGACTGTGAGCTTACTGGGGACACAACTATGTCTGATTTATTCATCATTGCATCCCCATCATCCAGCATACCAGCCAGCACACAAGCAGTTCAATCACTCAACAATTCAAAAGAAAATACTGGGTGAATATGGATCCCCTATGTGTCTTATATAAATACGTAACATCTAAGCTCAAGTCTGTAGTGTTCTTTTGGAATGTTTCAGGTCATCTTCCCATTGTGTTCGGCATACAACAAAAGTAAGAAAGGAAACTACAACAGGTTGTTTCTAGACTTCTATGACCCCATGGTTAGCTAGTTATCTCTGAGACCCAAATCCCCCACTGTATCCTACCTCTCTTGCTTTACTCTCATTGAACTCTAAAGCTTAGACAGCCAAGGTACTTGACTTAGTGAATGGCATACGGGGACACCTATTAGAATGGTTGAAAACCAAAAAGCTGACTCTACCAATTGCTGGCAAGGATGTGGAGCAGGAGGAACTCTCATGCACTGGTTGTGGGAATGGAAAAAGGTACAGCCACTCTGCAAGCAGCTTGGTAGTTTCTTACAAAGCTAAACGTAGCCTCAACCATATGATCCAGCAATCCCACTCCTAGATACTTATGATTTGAAGTTTTATGTCCATATAAAAACCTGCACATAAATGTTTACGGCAGCTTTATTCATATTCATCAAAAGCTGAAAGCAACCAAGATGTCCTTCAACAGGTGACTGGATAAACAAACTATGGTACTCGTATAATGAAATATTATTCGGCAATAAAAAATAAGGGGTCACCAAATCACCAAAAGACATGAATGAATCTTAAACACATATTGCTAAGTGAAAGAAGCCATTCTGAAAAGGTTACACACTGTAGGATTCCACTTATATCACATCACGGTTAAGGCAAAACTCTAGAGATGGTAAATAGATCAGTGGTCGCCAAGTGTTCAGTGGGGGCATAAGGATTAAGTGAGGGAAGCACAGGGGACTTTTTGGGTCAGTGAAACTATTCTGTAAGAAACTGTGATGATGGATACATGACACTATCTATAGGCTTCAAAACTCATAGAACTATAGCACAAAGAGTGAACTTTAATGTATGCAAATTTAAAAAATCATTTTGGAGGTCAGGGGATCCTGGAGTAAAATACAGGAAATGACAAAGTATCTAACTATATTACAAATGTATGAACAGCCTCAATGAAGAGGACAGAAGAAAAAAGTGCTGACCTAAGTAACTTTGGAAATTAGTGGAACCTCTAAGACTAAAGGCAAAATGAACTGTATGCAAGCACTATACTCTAGCTGAAATGCTGTTTCCCACGGGGATATGGGTTAACAATTGTGAAGTCACTATACCTGGATCCTGGAATTTAACACTTAAGAAGACAGACAGAGGAGGGGTGCCTGGATGGCTTAGTTGGTTGAGCATCCAACTCTTGATTTTGGCTCAGGTCATGATCTCACAGTTTGTGGGTTTAAGCCCCGTCATGCTGACACTGCAGGGCCTGCTTGGGAATTTCTCTCTGTCTCTGTCTCTCTCTCTCTCTCTCAAAATAAATAAATAAACTTAAAAAAGAAGAAAAAAAAGAAAGAAAGAAAACGGGTAGTGGATTGCAGGAGTTGGGTATCTCATTGTAGGGATAAAGAGGTTCCAGATAAACCTGGAAGGGGAAGAGACTAGAATGATCCATGTGGTACTGGATTAGAGCTGGAGATATCAGCATGAGTTCATGTTTACCTAACATACATCCATATGGTTACATGCAGAAATACAGAGGCACACACGTGTAAGTATACACACATACATTTCCTTGCTCCGTCAGCTAAGAGGGCCTAGAAGCAAGGACCCACCAGTAAGTAGCAAGGACCACTCTTTAATACCCAGATCCTGGTTTCTAATACCATTTATTCGCCAATAAAAGGAACCAAGGCTCCTTGAGATATGGTTATCTTAGGTCTGGGGTAGGAAATATACAAGATGGAGCATTTTGTAGTGCCAGAAAACAAGAAAGCACTCAAAAAAACAAAACAAAACAAAACAAAACAAAACAAAACAAAACAGGGGCACCTGGGTGGCTCAGTGAGTTAAGCGTCTGACTTCGGCACAGGTCATGATCTCACAGTTCATGGGTTCGAGCCCCACGTCGGCTCTCTGTCAGTGGGGAGCCTGCTTCGTAACCTCTGTCTCTCTCCTTCCCTCCCTCTCTCTCTCTCTCTCTCAAAAAAAAAAAAAATAAACATTTAAAAAAATAAATTAAATTAAATTAAAACACCCACAATGAGGGGAGTATGTCAAGTGAACACAGGAGCCAACTGAAAGAGCTCCAATGGTCACAGCTGGAACAGTGTGAGCAACAATACTGGATTATAATTCAAAGTATAAAAGAAACAGCCATCAGTCCATAGCGCTACAACTAACTGAATAAAAAAATAAGTGGAGAGGAAAAGACAAATCTGCTCTGAAGAATTTCAAATACTGTAGGTGAACACTCTACCTTCAAGGAGGTAGAGCATGACTCCCCACGGCTCCCCCTGAAACTGCTGTGTTAAGGTTACTGATACGCTTCATTCATGTCGCCAAATCCAGTGGTCAGTTCCCCGGTTTTCAGCTAAGCTCACTTCAACCTCTCTTCGGCAGCACTTGATAGAAACCACTCCTTCCCCCCCCCCCACACACACACACACTTTACTTTCTGAAGGCTCCTCTTTTCTCCATGCACCCCACCCCCACCCCCAGGAATGAATCCAGGCTAGGTCCTGGCATGACCGCTTCTCCAGCTACACTCTTTCCCAGCTAGGTGATCTCAGTTTCAGAGTCTTATTTTTTATTTGAAGGTTATTTATTATTTATTTTGAGAGAGAGAGAGAGAGAGAGAGAGAGAGAGAGAGAGAGAGAATCCCAAGCAGGCTCCACACTGACAATGCAGAGCCTGATATGGGAACCCACAAGCCATGAAATCATGAGCCGAAGTCGGACACTTAATGGACTGAGCCACCCAGGTGCCTCTCAGTCTCAGTTTTAAAAACCACCTACATGCTGACCACTCCCAAATTTCCATACTCCAACCTAGATCTTTCAGCAGAGCTCTAGCTCCTTACCTAACCTGGCCCTCACACCTCTCTGGCCTCATCCACTGTGCTCTACGTCACCCGGTCTGCTCTGGGTCCATTTCCTTTTCTGCTGTTCCTAGAACATGTCAGGCTCATTCCCAACTCAGGGACTTTGATCTTGCTGGTCCCTCTGCCTGGAATGCTTCTCCTTCAGACCTCCACATTACTCACTCCATTTCATTCCTGCCTCTGCTCAGACATCAGGAGGCTGACGCTCTCTCTACCACCCTGCCACCCACATCACTCTATCCCCTTTCTCCAGAACTTCCTAAACTTCCTCTGTTCACAGCACCCTTCCTGTCGCAGTGATTTTTTTCAAAGAGCCTCTAGGCCAAAAGAAATACCTAATAGAGCTGTTCAAGTAGTTAGGGCCAAATAAATTACTAAGTATTTAAGGCCTAACAACTTAAGTAGCAGTTTGAAAACGAATACACATAAATAGAAGGAAAAAATACTATTTGTTTCATTTTAAATAACCACAATTACCTACTAACGAGATGTGCGTGCCTACTGGGTACGTACAACCAACCTCTCAAACTTTGGAATCCGATTGGACACCACGTACAACGTGCCACACTGATTTTTGCATGGTAGTTTTTTTTAAGTTTATTTATTTTAAGAGAGAGAGAGAGAGAGAGAGAGAGAGAGAGAGAGAGAATAGGGGAGGGGCAGAGAGAGAGAATCCCAAGCAGACTCTGCACTGACAGTGCAGAGCCCAACTCACTCATGAACCATGAAATCATGACCCGAACTGAAGTTGGATGGTCAACTGACCCCTGTATTTTTTGTTTTTTAGTTTACTAATTTTGAGAGAGGGCACACGCACAGAGAGAAAGGAAGAGAGAGAATCCCAAGCAGGCTCCATGCTGTCAGCCCAGAGCCTGGTGTGGGGCTTGAACTCATAAGATTGTGACCTGAGCCAAAATCGAGAGTCGGTCACTTAACCACCTGAGCCCCCCAGGCCCCTACTTGCTTTTGATGACAGCAACCACCAAAAACCCAGCTTCACCTTCCTTTTTTTTTTAAAAAAAATTTTTTTTTAACGTTTTATTTTGTTTTTGGGACACAGAGACACAGAGCATGAATGGGGGAGGGGCAGAGAGAGAGGCAGACACAGAATTGGAAGCAGGCTCCAGGCTCTGAGCCATCAGCCCAGAGCCTGACTCGGGGCTCGAACTCACGGACCGCGAGATCGTGACCTGAGCCGAAGTCGGACGCTTAACCAACTGAGCCACCCAGGCGCCCCATCACCTTCCTTTTGATACAATGTCCTCAGAAGGAATGCGGCACCATCTAATGTTGAAACTGTAAACTACCTGGAGCTAGAACAGACCTCAAGTATCTATGTGCTGACTTTCGAACTTTTACAAGTCCCACAGTGTCCCTGTGAATTCACCACAGAGCCCCAGATACCTCAGCACACAGTCTGGGAACCACAATCTTGTGAAATTTTTCCCTTTAGTACCAATACCATTTGACATTATATCTTGTGAGTATTCATCAGTTTATCGGAGGCTATCCCCACTAAAACGTAAGTGCTCTGCAAGGCAGGGGCTTTGTCTTTATGCGATTTCCTGGGGACCTGGAACAGCACCTGCAGCAGAGTGGGTACTCGATGTGTTAAATGCATGCAAGTATCCGGAAACTTAAGCTGAAGCCTAGCTGTACCATTATCTTCCTGTGTGACAAGTTCCCTCTTCTCTTTGGGTCTTAGTTTCTTCACTTATAAAGCAGGCACTTCAGTATAAATATCTTTATACTTTACAATGAGCAAAGGCAAATTAAGGAATATGGGTTAGAGCTCTGCTTCTGCATGTCAGTGCTAAGGACTCAGGATCTTGTTTTGGGGCTTCCTAGTAAAGGCTTCGTAAGTTCCTAGGAAGGGCCAGACTGGAAGAACATCTCCTGGGGACAGGTGGTTCGTCCCTATGGATTCAGCTTCTGTCCATGAGTGGGCAGTGTACTGGAAAATCGCCCTGCAGGCCTACATCACCATGTCTGCCGCAGGAACCAGCCCAGCGACGACCAGAACATCTTCATTCTTCACTCTACGAGTGGAAAGTTTAAGGCGTGACCTGGGGGATTTCCAGCCACAGAACAGTCTTCTCGGGATCTCTTCTCCCCTGGATCTGGCACGGCGGCTGGCTATCAGCAGCTCTTTACCAAATTTACCATCACCCAGCCCCCTGGCTCCTTCTCAACCACAGCTTCCTGTTTCTTCCTCCTCTTCTGCTTCCCTACTCCTACTCTGCCTTTTTCCAACCTCAGACCTCCAATCCTTTGTCACCCAATCTAACAGATGACATCTGGGTTTTTCCTTTCTTCCCATGTTCATTCACTAAGTCCTATAAATCCTCTCTCCTAAATATTTTTATACCTGACCCTCTTCCCTATCCCTACTGTCATGCCCGAGATTAGGCCCTTACAATTTCTGGAAAGCACATTCAATGATTTCCCTGCCTCCATCACAACCCCCCCTCCAGTCCATTCTGCCACCATCTAGAAGAAAACATAAATCTGAGGTCATTGCTGTGCCTTAAATCCCCTAATAACTTCTTTTTCTTTTTAAAGTTTATTTATTTGGACAGAGAGAGTGTGCATGCGTGAGCCGGAAAGAAGAGAGAGAGAGGGAGAGAGAGAATCCCAAGCAGTTACTTGGGGCTCAAACCCACGAACTGTGAGATCATGATCTGAGCTAAAATCAAGAGTCTCATGCTCAACCAACTGAGCCACTAAGGCGCCCCTCCCACAATAATTTCTATCAACTATCGAATCAACCCCAAACCTATGAGTATTACACACAAGGAACTTTGTAATTCACCCAGACCCCCTTTCCAGCCCCATCTCCCACCACCCCCATCCAGTCACACCAAAACGATTTCTCTCTTTATTATTATTTTTATTATTTTTAATGTTTATTTATTTCTGAAGAGAGAGAGAAACAGAGCGCAAGAAGGGGAGGGATAGAGAGAGAGACACACACAGAATCTGAAGCAGGCTCCAGGCTCTGAGCTGTCAGCACAGAGCCTGATGTGGGGCTCGAATTCACCAACCCTGAGATTGTGACCTGAGCCGAAGTCGAACACTTAACTGACTGAGCCATGCAGGTGCCCCACGATTTCTCTTTAGATGCTGTCTCCTCACCCCACCCCTGATCCTAACCAGTCCTCAATCCCACCTTTGTGTGGTAGACATCATCCTTTCAGACTCTGCTCAGTGTTCACCCCCTTCAAAAGGTCTTCTACTGGTCCTCTCCTTGTATTTTCATACAGCTAGTGCTTGCCTCAATCAAGACATTTATCTAATAGAACCGCCACTGTATTCACCTCTTTTTGTCTTACTTCTTTAGCTAGACCACAAGCTCCTTGGGAGCAGGGGCTGATGTTTTTTCCTCTGTGGACCTGGGCTTACCACAATTTATGGAACATATTAGGCAGTGAGTAAACACACAGTGAACAAAGAGCCACAGGGCAGAGATCAAGCTCACTGTCATTTCTGGGTGCTTACTTGATGACCACCTTTCACACCTACAATTGAAACCATTTCCCTGTAAGAGGCTACCTAGTAAGTAGGTCAACCATGGTAACAGCTTGGTCTGGATGTATAGAACTGCTGAAGTGTTTTGCTTTTCTTGCAAATCCTGTGCATTGCACTGTATAGTTTACAGGACCAAAACCCTTCTCCCATGCCTGGCTAAACAGACAACACTGCCCCTGGAGGCTCCTTCCTTAGCTCAAGCAGCAGTAGTGCCTAACACGGATCCACGATTCTGATCTCGAACACTTGTACACTTGGGGCCAAGCGTACTTTGGAATTCAGAATTTGGGGGATCTTAAAAAGCTAATATGTGACCTATGCTGTATATAATACAACACCCCCCAGCAGAGTCTGAGGCAACACTGAGGAATCAAACACTTTGATATTTCCACAGTGCGACGTATGAGTAGTAAAGTGTGGGGGGATAAATAAAGCCTATAAATAGTCTCATGTCAGTTCAAGCGAGTCTTGCTGCCAAAGTGGGCTTGGGCCAAACTTATACAATTTTTTTTTTTAGTCTTTGGAGCTTTTAGGACTTCAGAACTGCTAATAAGGGATTGAAGACGGTAGTTAAGAGCATGGCCTGCTGTTATCTACACACATCAAAAAGGACTAGAGTGTGTGTCTATGTCCATCTATAACACAAGCTTATAAATATATCGATAAATTTTACAGACACATACGTACACATACGTATCCTGGAAGGGTAGAAACCAAAATGTCAACAGAAATCATTTCTCAACGGTAGGACCTCTTTTGCTTTTTGCTTATAGGCACTTTCAAAAGCAGCTACAATGTGTCTTTTATTGTAGGCACATTTATCATGGGTTTTGAAATCAAAGACCCAGGTTCCAATTTGGACCCTGCCACTCATTAGTCGTTTGACCTTGGGCAAGTTACCCAATTTCTCTAGCTTTGGCCTCTTCCGCCGATCAGAGACAACAGTGTATTTGCTGTACGCGACTGCTGTCTTCTCTCCCTGTGGCTAACTGGAGGCTCTCCCTCACTTCAAGGGCAAAAGGTGCTCTAAAAGCCAAACCGGACCTGTTGAAGGCCCAGAGCTACAAAACAAAGACAAGAGGCAAGGTCTTGATGCCAACATCTTGTAGCCAGGCCTATTAATGACCTGGGGTTGGGGCTTTTTCCAAAACAGGACATGACACAAGGAAAAAAAAAAATCCAGACCCAAATACAAGTACCCTACTTCTTTGGAGACCTGTACGAAAGCAGCAGCATTCTTTATTTTCCTTTTTTCTCCCAGGAACATTATTTCTTAATTCAGTGGCTCCTTCTGTCTCCTCCTGTTGCTCTGTTTCCCCCTGCAGGTGCCCTAGTTATTTGCAGATGCTCCCATATACAGACCAGTGCTGTCCAAGAGAACTTTCTGTGATGACTGAAAGGTTCTACAGCTTTGCTGCCACTGGCCACACTGAGACACCTGAAATGTTTCTAGAGTGAACGGGAAACTGGATTTTGTATTTTATTCACCTAAGTTAAATGTTAATAGCCACATGCGGCTACCACAGTGGACAAATGCAGACCTAGGTCACACTCCTTCTCTTCAAGAATCATCGGCCACCACAGTTCGCTCCAAATGGAGCTGTCCAGCTCTGCCAGAACTTAATCCTGCCACCGCCTACTGTCTGCATTTCCACAAGGAAGTTCTGTGCACGGCGGGGGCCCAGGTGAAGGTGCGGTTTGACCTAGGGCCCTCTCCCTGAGCTCCCCCTTTGTCATCTGTACCAGCCCTGTCCCCGCCAGCCTAGTCTGCAACCCTGCCATCCACCCACACCTCTCGTCCCAGGGCCCCAAGAGCTGGTCAGTCACCAATGTCTTTGTTCCCAAGGATGCCTTTCTTCAGGCCATCCTCTCCTCACTTGTCACTGCAAGAGTCTCTCTTATCACCGCAAGAGCCTCCCACTACAGGAGCTTCCCACTTCTCACTACCCAACTTGGTCTCTGGATGTGGCCAGACTGAACTCTGATTTTAGTTAGGTCTCCCTGCTCTTAAGCTTTCAGCACTGCACCGATGCCTGGAGGTTAAGATACAGACTGGTTGAACTGGCAGATGAGGCCCTTTGCAAACTGGCTCTCCTCAGTCACCTAAAAGCAGCCAGATCTAAATAGACAGGTTCGCCCTGCGTGCCACCCTCACCCCTGGCTCCAAGGGAAGCCCCTCCTACTTGCTGGCCACCTCTCCTGCAAAGCCCAGCCTCCACTCCTACGAGCTCCTTCCTCTTCTTCCTGATGCCCCACTACCATCACCACACTATCCGAGGTAGTCATCCCTCCGACTTGTGAAGGCCTTTCTTGTCCATATAACTGGTGTGGCACTTTTAAGAGAAATTAGTGTTTTTGGAAATAAGCGTTAGGCTTTGGAATGAAACAGACCTGGCTCTTTTACTGGCTCTGTCCACGACCTCATATGAAACCTCAAGCAAATTACTGCATCTGTGTCCTCATTTGTAAAATGTGAATAATACCACCAAACTTAGAACCCAAAAGAATAACCAAACGAAATCTACATGGGTCAAGAGCCTAGCACAATGCCTGGTGCACAGCAGATGGGCAGGAACTGTTAGTTTTTTCCCCTCTACCACTTTTTCCCCCAGCTCTGCCACTCTTAACCCCCCACTGCTCTGATAATGAACACTACCATTTACCAAGTTACCTTCTAATCGCATTAGACGTTAAAACCCAGATCTGCTTGACTCCACAGTCACCCCCTTTGCAAGCACGAGCACAGGATCTTCAAGGAAACTATCAACTCATAGAGGTAAGTAGCAAATGAATAGAAGGGTTGAGTCTGCTTGGATAACAAAGCAAAAGTACCACCATGGTGTCCACAGGGTGTGCGGGTGTGTGGCTGCCATTGCTGGGTGGAGATCATGTCCTGCCCTTGCTGAGTATCTACTAGACAGGTCTAGGAGGAGATGTCCCTTCCTATCTTCTCAGTCAGTCACTGGCCTTTGCATTCCAAATCCAGCACACCAGAAGAACCTGCAAAACCATGTGAGCAAAATCCCTGATGTTTCAAATTGGCAGGAGTGAGTGAGTTGGTTCAACGCTTACCAGTGACACAGAGGGGGCCACGCCAAGGGCTCTCTCAGTCTGAAACAGGGAGACACATACCAGCACAAGGTACTTCAATTCACAGGAAGATAAACAGATCCAGATAAACGGATCCAACTACCCAGAATCCAAATCAGGCTGTGTTAATGACAATGATAGTAGTATTATCATGAATAATATTAACAGCAAATTCTTAAGGCTTACTACATGCCAGGCATGGTTTTAAACACTTTACATATGTTTAATCTTCAAAACTGTTCCATCGGATGAAGTAAGTGCTATTATTATCTGCACTTTGCAGACCAGAAGTTAACTAATTTGCCCCAGAACACACAGATAGTAAATGGCACAGCCAGGATTCAAACCCAAGGAATCTGGGTCAAGAGTTTGTGTTCTTTTTTCTTTCTTTCAAAATTTTTTTTTAAATGTATTTATTTTTGAGAGACAGAACACAAGTGGAGGAAGGACGGAGAGAGAATGAGACACAGAATCCGAAGCAGGCTCCAGGCTTCAAGCTGTCAGCACAGAGCCTGACATGGGGCTCGAACTCACAAACCATGAGATCATGACCTGAGCTGAAGTCAGACGCTCATCTGACTGAGCCACCCAGGCGCCCCAAGAGTTTGGGTTCTCAACCAATAAACAATAGCAAGATATCAACTATCAGAAAAACATGAGGTTCAGAAAGTATTTCTGGCAGAAGAAATAATTTCAGTACAAAGACAGCATTATGGCATCCTCAGAAAATAGTAGTAATAAGTAGTATAAACAAGTACAAAGAAAAAGTTTTGTTTGAGAAGGATTAGGGGACACGGAAGTAGAGTACAGGGATTAGGGCTCAAGCATTAGATTCAAACAGACAATTTGAGTTCTGTTCTCAACTCTGTCACTGACCAGTGAGTGATCACAGGCATGTTACCTACCCTATCTGAGCCTCTACCTCTCCATCTGAGAAATGGACATCCTCTTACAGAACTTTTGTGGCATAGTGTGAGCCCCACAGACCCACAGTAAGTGCTTAATAAATGGTAACTGCTAATAATAATAATAGTTTGATAGCAATACATTTTTAAAAATTTTTTTTAATGTTTATTTATTTTTGAGACAATGCGAGAGACAGAGTGCAAGCAGCGGAGGGACAGAGGGAGACACAGAATCTGAAGCAGGCTCCAGGCTCCGAGCTGTCAGCCCAGAGCCCGACACGGGGCTCAAACTCATGAACCATGAGATCGTGACCTGAGCCGAAGTCGGACGCTTAACCGACTGAACCACTCAGGCGCCTCGATAGCAATACATTTTTATAAACAAATTTTTATTTTGAAAATTTGTTCAGGGTTCATGAGTTTGAGCCCCGTGTCAGGCTCTGGGCTGACAGCTTGGAGCCTGGAGCCTGCTTCAGATTCTGTGCCTCCCTCTCTCTCGGCCTCCCTCTCTCTCTCTCTCTCTCAAAAATAAACATTAAAAAAAATGTTCAAAAGAAAAGATTTTTTAGGAATAAATACATACTAGTAATAAATGGCCAAAGTGTAAGATTTTGAACCCCATGTAGAGTTTGGATTTTACTCTATGATGAGGGGGAACCAGGGGTGCCTGGCTGGCTCAGTTGGTAGAGCTTGTGACTCTTGATCCCGGGGCAGTGAGTTCAAGCCCCACAGTGGACGTGCAGTCTATTTTTTAAAAAAGGGAGAGCGGGGAGCTACGTATAGTCCACAGTGCGGGGAAACTCTGAAGAGAAGTCCAGAACACAGGGCACCCGGCATTACAAACAACGGTCAGCCTGGCCAGCACCCCAGATAGTTGTTACTTTCTTAAAAGTCAAATAACCATGCTTCTTAGTTTTCTCTCTGTTTCTTTAGACATCTCTAAAAACACATCCTGTGCCCTGCGGATCCATAAGCCCTGGACTCAAACTCTACCTGCACCCTGTGCAAATCCAACTTAGGTTGGCAAGGACTAAATGTGACCGGTTTAGCTTTCAAGGAGGAAGACTCCAGTGCGCCCAGTTCACAGCAACAGACTGTAGTCGTGACAAGTTATTGGACAGATTACTTGACTCTTTCCCTCCAGGCTCTCCCTCCACTGGACCTTCTGGTCTGTGGTCTGGTGATAAAGCTGAAAAGAGAAGTGGGTAAGAGCAAACCAGGAAGAGAGGGGAGAGAAGTTCAGAGCACACTCAAAGAGGAAGGGGGCAGGAGCTTCTCAAGTGACTAAGCACTTGAGGCGATGAACTGCGCGGGTCTCTATAGCTCAAAGACTACAGACATTTTTTGAGCACCTGGTGATGTGCAAGGCACTCAGGCTGGCATGTGGGGAGGAGAGAGGATGCAAAATGCTAACAACAGCAAGTTCAAGCTTGTAAAAATGTAGCTGAATGAGCAGTCAACAAAGATGAAAACGCACAGGGTTTTATCCAGAAATTACAAGCAGTCAAGTTCGAAGGAAGAGGAAATGAAGGGGAGTTGGGGCAGATAAGACTAGATACGATAAGAGGGGGCTGAAGCCAGGCTGTGCAGGACTTGAACTGTCATGCAAAAGAATCTGAACTTTATCCTGTGGGTAACAGAGAGTGGCACAACATTCAAGTTCACATACAAAATAGGGCATGATAAAAGTTAGAGGCTAGGGAGATCCCGAGGGAGAAGCAGCCTTAAGGTTAGGAAGACTTGGAAGGAGACCACTGGGTTCATTCAAGTAAGACGATACTTACGTGAACTATGGGGATTAAAAAATAACGTGGTTATTAGAAGAGGAGAGGGAAGAGTCCAGGATGACAGAGATTTTAAGAGACTGCATTCACGGAAAAGAAATTGGAGGGAGAGAGAGCAGTAAGAAGATAATGACTAGTTATCTGGAAGAATCTGGCCTAGGATAGGCCCTGAAGAGGGCAGCCAGTCTCTAAGCTCTGGAAAGTGGGCATTTGCAATTCCTGAGTGTGTTTCCCAAACAAAAGCATCTCTAAATAACTTAGAGGTGACCTTCTTGGAGGCAAACATTCATTCTCATTGCATAGATGGAAGAGGGGAAAGTCAAGAGACATGTCTAATATTGTACCAAGGTGCAAGGAACATAAAAAAATAAATAAATAAGTAAAAATTAGACACACACTTTTTTCAAATCCTCACCATTCATTTTTGCTAGTTTCAGTTTGCATATGCACGAGGGGTGGTAAAGCCTACAAATTTGTTACAGTATATTTTAAGCAGCAAAGAAAACATGCAAGTCAGCTGGCTTCTATGTTCCAACCCTGTCTTCCCTCTAATAAATATTGATGCCTCTCTTCCTGAACCTTCAGTCCCTGAGGATTTTTCTGTGCAAAGCTCCACTTCTAAATGAATGCTTGTGGGTCACCTGGCTTGCTCAAGACTCCCCCTGTAGAATTCCAACACAAACTGTTTTCTGAGGGAAGGAAAAGTCGTCTGGGGATTCTCCTGTTCTAGAAACAAACAGGAGGCTAAATGGGACAAACAGGGAAAATGGAGAAGGGAACAACAAAAGGAGGAAGAAAAAGGGAGCACAGTTCTCTTTTGTTTAAACAAAGTGATCCAAACTCATTTGCTTAGGGGCCTTCAGAGCTTAGGGGCCCACAAAGGCAGAGAGAATGGGCAACGTTCCTACCTGCAGGATAAATATCTAGGAGAATTCCTCTTCGCTGCTAAAAGGATAGGTTGGTCACACAGATTTTACTTCTTGAAAGACAGAAAGAGAGAGAGAGAGAGAGAGAGAGAGAGAGAGAGATGGACCAACCCAGGGGCTATTTTTCCCACATTCTCTCTGGCTTCTACCCTGGTAATCTAGGTTACCCTTTATGCTGCCCTGAGATATAAATAGCATTCATTTCCTTTCTCAGGCCAGACAGATTCTAATGCTGTTTTCTGGGTCCAGGGGCAAAAATACTCATGGCGCATCTCATTCTAAATCTGAGTTATTACAAAGCTGCCTCACTTTGAATCAGCCATGGAATAAGAAAACCACTTCAAAAGACCAACATTTGAGTGTTATTACCACTTTGTTAAATTAGCCCAGAAGAGCACCCGATGGGACTTCTGAGTAGTTCTTTCCCTTTCTAGCACATGTCTCAGAATCTTCCAGAACACAGCTCCAGGTCTTTGCCCAATCTCTACCAAACTTGGCCTGACACCCCCAAATTCAGCAGAGACAAATCAAAGAATGGACATTTGGGAGAGAAGCATCAAAGTGAGCTCTTTCCTTTCTCTACCAAAACAAAGGCGAGATGTGAAGACCAGATTCCCCTGGCCGCCAAATTACCTACGCCTTTGAGGTACTCTTATCCCTTTGGCTCACCCTATAAGGACCACTGCCCTGCTGGGCTAACCCTACACTCTCTTACCTCAATGTATGGACTGTCAGCTCCTTGAGGGAGCCTTGTTTCTCCTAAAGTACATCACAAATAGCATTTTTAAGCAGTCCTTTCGCCTCAGGTTGGTTCCTCAGGCTATCCGGAAGTGGGTATTTTGATCATACGCGTATAGAAAGAACCAAATCCACTACCTGTTTCCCTGGGCGCCTGGACTATCCAGAACGTCAGAGGAGGCCCCAAAAGTTTCTCCTACCTGTTGTAGAAGGTGTGACTCTCCTCTGAGGCCAGAGCAACTTTGGAAGCAGAGATGAGAGGCAGAACTGGGGGCTGGGTACCATCTCTTCCCAGTTTTAACATGATTCATTTGGCAATTTTAATTAACTTAAATTGAATTTAAATGAACTCAATTTATAAATGAGTAATCTATAAATTAAACTTAAATTAAAACTTAGCACTTTAGTGTAACCCCACTTACCGTAGGTTATTATGATGGGGCCAAATCATTTTAGACTAAAAATAAAACCAAAACCTTGACGACAATTCCTCACCAGCATGTGACTCGGTTTTGTTTTTTGAAAGCAAAAGAAAGATTGTGAGATCCCTGCGCGTTTATCACCCAGGGGCAGATAACTGGCTTCAGAGCTGTCCCGACTTCTCGCAGAAGACCTTTCTCTCCACGTAGGGAATGAAGCACTCCAGCAACCTGGCCCTGGCATGCTGGCTGAGAAAACACAACCCGCCTCTTTCTGCTGCCACTGGGCCTGTTCTTAATGGTAAGCTCTCACCTGTCCCAGCACCACAGCCCGGGATGTCATGGGAACTGAAGCAACAGCTGTCTCAAGATCAAGTCCTTCAAGTGAGCTGAGATAAGCCCCAGAAAGATGCAAACTATCAGCACCATCAGGCGCTTCAAACGCCTCTTGTGGCAGCTGCAATGAAGGAAAAGCATAAGCACTGAGGAAGTCTTTCGCTCACCCAATTTCCTCTCGTTTTACAAACTTTGTGCAACGTGCTATCCGCACCCCACCCCCGACGCCCCAGCCCCTCATAGTTTCCAAGCCTTATAAGAGCAAGCGGAGTGCTGGCCCACACTTACACAGCCACTTGACAGACTCTTCATCTCTCGCAGATGGTTGAGAAAGGAGGCACGAATGGGTACCAGTGGTCATGCCAAAGCTCTCACGTAACTGGAGCCGCATGGGCGCACCCAGGGGAAAAACATACCAGGGAGCCCGTGCAGAAAATCAAGGGGCTGTTCAGAAAATACAGGTCTGCAGGTCCTCCCAAAGCACCAGACTGACGCAAACTTCAGCCCTGGGCCTCTTGCTTTCCAAAAGACAACCTCCTGTTCAACAATTGGCTTTTTGTGCTGCACAACACTACCCACTAAGGGCTGGGTGGAAAAAATCTAGTCCCTTTCACCTGTAACCTCATCCTGGCCTCCAGTCCCACGGTGAACAGGGCTCTCTTGGACCCCGGATCTGTGCACAGCCCCATCACACGGGCCAAAGACTGACAAGAGAGCCAGGCAGCCCAATACACACACCATTCCTCGCCCAAAGGAAGGCTCGGTCATGGCGAGCGCACCCCCAACACAGGCCAACCTCGGAAGGTCAGGATGGAGAAACTGAGGCTCAGAGAGAGGCAGCGACTGGCTCCAGGGCACACAGCGAGTCGGGAACGGCGCTCTACTACAACCTCAGCCTCCAGATTCCGGGGTACCACACAGCCGTCCGCCTGCCCTCACCACGCCGGCTAAGAATAACATCCCCTCGGAACTTCAGCCCCAGCGTTCCCGCCCCCGAAGGGCCAGGACCTTGGTCATTGCCCCGCGCGTCCACCGACCAAACCGCACACCCTGCCCACCCGCGGGCCGGGCCCGCCGCCGCCCCCGACCCAGAGGCCCAACCCAGGTTCCCACAGCCCGCCAAAGACCTGCAGAGTCGCACTCCCGAGAGCCGGAGGCGGCGGACATTTCCCAGCCAGTTTCTTCAAGCTCTTCATCACGCCGCTCGCACCGCCCCGCCCGCGCTGCCCGCTCCGCCCCCAGAAGGGCCCGCCCCCGCGTGCCACCTCCACCAATCGAAGGCCGATACTCTCCATAGCCCCACCCCCCCCCAAAAGTAATGAGACCGCCCCCGCAGCCGCACTTCCTCCAATCTCCACCGCCCCTTTCGAGACGGATACCTGCCTCCGCCAATTCCGGCGCATGGCGGCCGGGGGCCCGGGGCAGAGTTCCAACCGAGCGGCGTGGGCGGATCGGGCTCCAGCCGGGTGCACCTGTATACAGACAGCCACAGGAATTCAGGATCCGGGGTCGCCGGGTCGAAACCTGTGGCAGGGAAAAGGAGGGAATGCTGAGCCACGGGCTTGAAGAGCCAGTTCCACCTCTGCACGACTGTAGGCCGGTGAGCAAATCGCTCAGCCTTTCCGGAGAGTCTCCAAGCCTGTTTCCCGGAGCACTGGGTGCATCTGGGATTCAAATGCAATAATAAATGTGGAAAAAGAAAAAAGTGCCCTTCCAAGCTAGACCCGCGCTACTCCCCGTGGTAACTATGTGCTAAGGTGTGTGCTTCATATGTGTATTACTTCTTAATCCTCACAACTAAGTGTAGGAAGTGAGGAACTATTATCCCATAGAAGCTGTGCTCAGAGACCGTAAGTCTTAGGTCGCAGAGTGAGAGGCACAGTGGGAACTCAAATAGCTGTCAGTACTAGGGAGTGGGTTGGGTGCTTTAATTACCCATAATCTCCGTCAGCAACTTGTAAGCTACTCCTAGTAAAAACACACTCTAGGTAAAAGTAGTGTGTTTGCTATGAGATATGCCTTCAAGACAGGTCCTCTCAAGACAAGACCTCTGGTTCCCCTTTAACAGATTGCCACCTCTTCCTGGAAATTCTTGAGTGCTTCTGCCTCTCACTCAAACCCACTTCTGTCTGTGCCCCGAATGCTTTTGGTCTCCTATGCTATCTTGCCTGCTCTTCTTGTAAAACTGCATGAACCTGACCGAACCTAATTGGATTTGCAGGGACATCATAAATGAAGAAACTTGGGTTCCAGGCCCCAGTATGGCACCGGCAGAAATAGCTTTTAAGTTCTTTTCAGTATTTGCTTAGTGTTAATCCATATTAGGCCTCATCTAATCCTCATAAATCTCTTGGAGTAGTAGGTAAGGCAGGTTCATATCATTGTACAAATGACAAAGCCAAGACCTAAAGAAATAAAATACACTGTTCACATTCACAACTAGGAAGTGGAAGAGCTGGGATCTGAACTGAAATCTCTGGACCCCGGGGGCATGGGTTAGAGCCTGGGGTTCCAAACCCCGTCCCATCAATTCAATTGAGAAATGACCTTGGGTAAGTTACTTACCTTCCCTATGTCAATTTATTCATCTATAAACAGCATGTCTACTCTTTAGTATTGCTCAAGGGACAGAACAGGAGAATATGGTTGGTGTGCATGGTCCAGATGTCTAGAAAAATGTCTGGCACATAGTAGGTGCTCAGTTAGGGTTCTCTAATTCTTTTCTCTAATTGTGGTCTCTTGACCAAGGCACTTCTACTCCCTGGCCTTTTGTGCTGCACGTTATCCACCAGGGACCGGGTGGAGAAAACCTAGTTCCTCTCACCTTTCACCTCAACCCTCATCCTGGACTCCAGTCCCTTTATCTATAAAAGGCAAGGGTTGGGCTGGTAGGCACCCAAGGCTTCACCAGTGAGAGTCCCCGTCTTACCCAGGCCCCTCCCTGAGGGAGTCCACGTCATGATGACTACTCAGGGAACTTGATTCAGTGCAGTGTCCCTGCTGGCTATCCCAGGTGTGGTCCCCAGAAGGCAGAGCAGGTAAAGGGACTGATAGACAGATATGTAAGCCTAAAAGAGCAAAGTCATCCTTGACTCCTCTCTCTCTCCAGACTCACAGCCAGGCACCAAGCTCTGTTCTTCATTTCAACACATATCCATGAAGTGCCTCCTGAGTGCCAGGCACTGTTCAAACCACTGGGGTAAAGTTATGAACACAACCCAAACTCACTGCCCATGTGGTACGTGCATTCTCTTCAGTTCGATCTCCGGTGCACCGTCTCCTTTCCATCCCTAGCCCAAGCCTCAGGTTTTATGCCAGAACCCCTGCAATGCACTCCCGGTGAGCTCCCTGCTCTAGTCTCTCCCCTTTGGAACCAGTTGCCAGAGGAACTTTTCCTTCATGCAAATCCTACCTTGTCATTCCTAGGTTTAAAACTCTTACAGCTCCCCACAAGCTGTAGGGCAAAGTCCAAGGTCTTTGTTCGTTGTTTAAAACCCTTCTTGAGCTGTCTCTGCTGGCCTCTGCTGGCTCAGCTCTCTCCACACCCTCCTATCTCCAAGTTCAATCCCATTCAACAACCTGCTCTTCCTTCTGACAACCGTCTCCCCCTTGTTGCCTGCCTGGGAAAAACCTTGTTCATCTTTCAGGTCTTGGCTTACATATCACCTCCTCCATGAAGCCTTTCTTCACTGAGCCGTTTCTATGGGATAGGAAACACTTCTGTAAAAGATTCTGCATCAAAACACAAGAGCAAGGGGCGCCTGTGTGGTTCAGTCAGTTGAGCATCCAACTCTTGATTTCGGTTCAGGTTGAGATCTCACGGTTCGTGGGTTCAAGCCCCATATCAGGCTTCATGCTGGTAGTGTGGAGCCTGCTTGGGATTCTCTTTCTCCCTCTCTTTCTCTCTCTCTCTCCCCCTCCCTTCTCTAAAAATAAATAAATAAACTTAAAAAATGTTTTCATAGCATTAAACACACACACACACACACACACACACACACACACACACACACACACGAGCTCAGCTCTTCTGGAGGACACTATGTAGTCCTGTCTAATCCTGGCTCCATAGTTTACCAGCTGTGTACTCAGGCAAGACACTTAGCCTCCCCGAGCCTCAGTTTCCTTGTCTGTAAAATGGAGACATTGCTAATACCAACCTTGTAAGGTATGGTAAGGAAAATAAGATAATGTGCAAAAAGTTCTTAGAACAGCATCTAACACACACTGAGTCAACAATGAATGTTAGCTAAGTTACGGGCCCTCTTGTACAGAAGGAAGAAACAGGTTTTGAGCTCCTAGTATGTGCTGGGCACTTTCACATGTATTCTCCCATTTAATTCTCACTACTCCATGAGGAAGATATTCTTTACAAGTCTACAAAACCAAGGTTCAGAGAGGTGAGGTGGTTTGTCCCAAGACACATCATCAGCAAAGATAGGTTTCAAATGCAAGGGACTGTGCAGCTTAAAAGTCCATGTTCTTTGCTGTTATTACTATTATTACCCCTCCTACATCTACTAATAATAATCATAAATTGAGTTATCCTTATTAGTTGAAGCTTTGGAGACAAATTCCCCCCTGTTTGTAGAATAAACTTCAAACCCCTTAACCAGGCATTCAAGGGTCTGTAATCTTGTTTCTACTTCCTTATCCCACATACCCCAGCTTACATTCAAAGCCAGTCCCCTTTCTGGCATACCAGGCAAATTAAGTTGGAGCCCCCCCAGACATTTAGACCACGATAGAAGGGAAGCCCCCACCCCCCTCCGTCATTCCTACAGAGACAAGATGTTAGCTGGAAAGGAAACAAATAATGGTGTTAGGTATACACCTAAGCCCAGTACCTGGTGACTGAGATTTACGTGTTCTGTGGCTAATTCTCTGCTCTGTACAAACTCTCCTTTACCTGCCTGGCTGAAATCCTGATCTATACAAGTTCTGCCCCAGAGGCCACTAACCTCTCATTGCTAAGCCAAAACTAGACCATTTTCTCAGCTGCCGTGGGAGACAGAGCAAGGTTCAAGAGCAGATGAGCCCATATGCCCAGCTGTGGTTGCCAGAGAGATGAAAGATAGGCCTTTAGGAGTTGCTGACCCTGCTAACTTGTAAAAGATTCTGCATCAGAATCACAGCCCACCCAGCCTAGAGCCGGGAGGACAAAGGGGGCTCCGCTCAGGTTTAGAAATGGGAAGCCAGAAATGCAAACCCATGGTTGGCTCATGGCCTGAGGGCACTGTGGCCTCAGGCCAGCAGCATTGAGAGGGCACAGAAACTGTGGAGCGTGAGTCCAAAGGATGGAAAGTCAACTGGCGGTGGGTAGGTCAGTGCCCAGCCATACCCCCCGCCCCACCCCAGAGAGCCTAGAGTCTTACCTACCTGGACAGGCGCTGGCAACTTCTTGGAGGAACATCCTGGTGTGTGAACCAAAAGGTAGCTGGAATACGAGGCTGAGCTCTGCGGTGTCCAGCTGGACAGTCACATCTGAGCCTGCACAGAAGAGGTGGGAATTGAGCCCTTGGCCTCCAGAACTACCAAGGCTGGCATCCCCAGAATGGAGAATCAGCAGCCCAAGATCCCAAAGCCCTGTTAGCCCTTAAGCAGTTCACTAAAGGCTGCTGCTGGGTGGTAAAGAAACCTCTACACCCTCAGCTCCAAATTAACATCCTCCCCACTCCGCAGGGGGACACGGATCAGGGCTCTAACAGTCAGTAAGCCTCCCCACAAGAGTGCTAGATGGCGCTGGACGGGGACAAGTTCTCTGACCTGTTGTCTACCCATCCCTGAGCAGAAGGGAATTTGCACATAGAAGCAGACGAGAGGGGCTGTCTGGGTCTAGCTGACTACGTCAGGCACGTGCTGGGTACTGGGAATACCATGGTAAGGGGAATGGACACGGCCTGTCTGCAAGGAGCTAGACTGTGGAGGGTGTCCTGCTCATCACAGAACCCCCCAGCACCCTGTAGGCTCATGGTGAGCACCCACAAATGCACTCAACTAATGAATGAGCAGGAGCAATCTAGCAGAGTGATCAAGACTGTGGGCTCTACAGTCTGGACTCTGAGTGTGAATCCCGGTTCCACCACTTACTAAGTTAGTTCATTTCTCTAGGCTTCAGTTACCTTGTCCACAAAATGGGGATGGGAAAACAGTGACGGCTTCATGGAGTTGTGGTGGGGAAGCATCGTATGGTGTACGTAAAGCTCTTAACATAGTGCCTGACACAAGATACTCATTGACTGAATATTCATTTCTGTTGTAACCCTACGGCTCTACTACAGTCTAGCAGAGAAGGCAAGCATTAAATAGGTCACTACAAATAATTAAATCACTGAAGGTGGCAAGGGCACCTGGGTGGCTCTGTCAGTTGTACATCCAGCTCTTGGTTTCCGCTCGGGTCATGACCTCCCAGTTTGTGAGTTCGAGCCCTGTGTCGGGCTCTGCACTTAAGTGTGGAGCCTGCTTGGGATTCTCTCTCTCCCTTGCTCTCTGCCCCTCCCCCACTCACTCTGTCTCTGTCTCTGTCTCTCTCAAAATAAATAATCTTAAAAAAGAAACTTCAGGGGTGCCCGTGTGGCTCAGTCGGTTAAGCGTCCGACTTTGGCTCAGGTCCCAATCTCACGGCTCATGAGTTAGAGCCCCGTGTCGGGTTCTCCGCTGACAGCTCAGAGCCTGCTTTGGATTCTCTGTCTCCCTCTTTCTCTCTGTCCCTCCCCCTCTTGTGAGCACGCACTCTCTCTCTCAAAAATAGATTAAAAAATCTTCTTTTAGGGCGCCTGGGTGGCTGAGTCGGTTGAGCGTCCAACTTCGGCTCAGGTCATGATCTCATGGTCCGTGAGTTCGAGCCCCGCGTCAGGCTCTGTGCTGACAGCTCAGAGCCTGGAGCCTGCTTCGGATTCTGTGTCTCCCTCTCTCTCTGACCCTCCCCCCGTTCATGCTCTGTCTCTCTCTGTCTCAAAAATAAATAAACATTTAAAAAAATTTTAAAAAATCTTCTTTTAATTTAAAAAGACTTAAAAAAAAATCACTGTGGGTGACAGAGAGCCGTCAAGGATGAGAAAAAGGAATGTGTATCTTCGAAGCACAACTTCGGGAGGCTCAACTAAAGCTTCCTGGAAAAAGTAAAGTGTGAACTGAAGCCCCGAAGGATGGGTTGGCTAAGTGAAAAGAGGTGTGGGGGCTCTCAGAAAGAGGGAGCAACTTGTGCAGGGGCTCCGCGGCTGGATCATGTCATGCTGGAAGGTGATGGAAGCAATCCAGAAGATTCCAAGCACAGCAAGCGAGGGCGGGGGGGGATGGGCGGGCCTGATCCTACAGCGTTTTGCTTGCCATGGTAAGGACATCAGAGAGTGTTCCTCACACCATTCTCTCAGTGGATCCTGCCCTAACTGCCCTCGGCCCTAACTGCCACTCACGCTGAAAAGACCACTCACCAAGAATGTAGAGTTCACCATCCAGGGACACTGTGGGGAGGGAAATGAAAATGGCTTTAGCAACTGAGCACTCCAGCCCCTACCAGGGCAGAAATGACCCGGGGGCCCAGAGGAGAGGGACTCACACCACCCAGCCCCTGTGGCACCTTCTTCCAGCGTGAAATCCCGTGAGACCGGCACTATCTGGTCCAAACAGACATCGTCCCCGGTAATGGCCATCCTCCGGTGCGTGTACAGGAAGAGACTAAGGGCAGGAAGCAGAGGTGAAGACAGGGCCCACTGGTGGCCCCTCAGGCTCATCGTGGAGGCCTTGGCCAAGTGCTCACACTCCCTCCTTGGTCCCTAGGATCGTGCTGGTGGTGCCCTGCTCTGCACAATCCTCATGCCTTCTCTGTCCACGGTGCCCATCAAAGACTGCCGTTCTACAGATAGGTCATCAAAGCTGAACTTGGCTCATTTTGGGGTGCCTCTGCTTTGTCAGTGAAACACATGCGTGATCTATCTGTAGCGTGTGACAGCAACACCATAACCTCAGCCACCCTCTCTGACCGCAGTTTTGCTATCTGTAAAGTCAGGGTGGTAGGTTAGAAAATGTTAAGTGCCCCTCCCCCATCCCCTCAGCTCTGAGATCCTGAGGTTCACTTTTTGGCTCTGAGAACTTCGACAAGCATTTGTCAGTCTCTCTCCTTCTGTGTAATATGTGGGCATCGCTGGCAACATGTATTGGGTACAGGGGAGTAAAACAACTCGCTCACGATCACGTGGGTCAGAGGCAATGATGCCTGGATTTGAACCCAGGCAGACAGGCCATGCAACTCAAGATCTGGACTTGTCTCTGCTTGACAAGTTTCTCCAACAGATTTTGAGGATTAAGTGAGCCCAATACACAGGAAGGGCTTAGAATATAGTGTTCAAAACATATGAGTGATCATTATTCTAATTAATCTAGAAGACTTAGGCTCTGCCCCAGAGGGATGGCTGAAGCCCAGCTGGAGGATACAGTGAAGAATAACCCCATGGCCCAACAGGCAAGGACCAAACCCCTCACTCACGCGTGTTCCTGGCCACCATGTTTCAGGCGGTGGCGCACGAGTCCCAGGAGACGGCTCTGCCTGCTGTCTCCCTCACACAGCACACCTTGAACTGCCTGCTGCTCGGGGTCAAGGAAAAACCAAAACGAAACCAGAGGCCAGGCCTCTGCCAACCCAGCCCAGCCCACCTTCCCTGCCCTTCCCTTGCTCACCCAGATGCACTGTGTGACCTTAGGCAAGTCACTTCACCTCTCTGACCCTTCCTTATCTGTGAAATGGGGATAATAACCCCCAACGTCACAGCGGGTTGGGAGGATGACAGAGTATTTAAAGCACCGGGAGGAGTCCGATACTGAGCAAGCACGTAGTAAATACTAGCTTCCTTCTTTCCCGAAGGCACAGAGAAAGGGAGGAAAGCAGACAGGCACATAGACACGGCCCGGTCCACCTCCCAGGGCAAGGGCAGGCGCCGGGGCTGGGAGCTCAGTGCTGGGAAGGATATGATGATGCAATATTCCCCCTCAGCCAGGGTCTCCTGGATCGCCACAGACTGGTCCATGCTGGTCCCTGCTGAGCAGACACGCCCTGGGGAGAGGGCAGATGGGAGCCCCTTTAGGTCAACAAGTTACCCAGGAGGTGATGGAGCTGCCTCAGAGGACTGAGGGGCAGGGAGGAGAGCCCTTGTACAGAGAGAAGTTAGAGGAGGCCTGACCCTCCCCTTCCTCCTCCTTAGATGGGCCCTTTAGTTTCTAGGGAGAGGGGCCATCCCTTTGCCCTGGTGGGATGTACAGTTTGTTGCACCACCCTTTGGAAGGGCGTCCGGTTGTTTCTGAGTGGGGTCTGGTCTATTTATTGGAAGGCGGGTGCCTTGTCCCACTACTGGAGAGGGAGGCATGGTCCCACGGCTCGTGGGATAGGGCTCTGCCTCCCTTTTGGGGGAGCAGTATTAGCCCCGCTGGCACCTCTTTGGAGGGTATCAGTGGTGCGTCTGCATGGATTTGGGGGGAAATGTCCTGTTCTTCTTGGGAAGGGAAGGGAAGGGAGGGCCTCATCCTGGACAAGGACCCCAGTCCCGTTCCTCTTTCCCTAGAGACAGGAAAACACATCGCATTGCTCTTTGGCCCTCATCCCCGCCCAGCAGGCCTGATTGCATCAGCCACAAGCCAGGGGGTGTCCGGTTTTGACAGCTGCAGGACCAGGGTCTCAGCCCTCAGTCTGCCCACTCCCGCCTGCCCAGCCCGGCCCTGGCTTCCCTGCTCCGCACCTGCTCCCAGCCCCCTGCCACAGCTGCCTACCTCCTGAGCTGTCACCGCTGAGGACCTGAGGACGTAGGACACCGTGGCCCTGGCCGGCTAATGACTACGTTTCCCAGGAGCCCGTGCGCCACACGCTGGTCAGCCAGCCTGCAAGTCCCAGCATGCCCGCACCAATCACGGGGGCGCTGGGGGGCTCGCTGCCTCCATTAACTCCTTAGGTCCTGGGGTACTCTGAGCTCCCCCTTCCTGATGACTGCTCTAACCGTCACCCCAGCCCTCCAAGTCATGGGGCCAGAGTTCCCCGCCTAGCATCCTGAAGGAAGATGGCCATGTCTGCCTTACGGGGAAAAAAATAATGCATTTTCATTTTCTCCTCTATTCCAGCCTCAACTCCTTTCATCCAGGCTGGCCCGCTCTGGCCTCTACTGGAACTCTTTCTCCCCAGATAACTACACTGACAACTTTGGGGTCCTCCCATTCAGTGGGGGGTCAGGAGGGAAGTTCTGTTTTTCCAGATGAACGCTAGCCTCTCCTTGGGATTAGTGCTGAAGCCCTGCCCCCTTGGAGGGCACCAAGTTCAGGCTGAGGCCCTGGGAAGGAGAAGTGAGGATCCTGGAGCCCATGCCATGGACCTGATAAATCCCTCTCACTAAAGATACAGCTGTAGGAGTCAGAGCTAGGAGTGGGACTAGGGGCTTGCAGGGCCTACAGAGTCTCCCTAGCTGCTGCTCCCCAGTTCTTCTGGGCCCAGCTAGGGGAGCAGGAAGGGAGCAGGGCAGAGTGGAGGAACAGCAGCATGGCCACAGCTGTGGCCCCGTGGAGGGGCCCTCCTAGTGACCCTTGTGGCAACCCGGTTGAAGTGAAGATTCCCATCCAGCTGGAGAAGCTGAGGCTTGGCAGGACTCCTGGTAGTAGGGCTGAGCCACTGTCCCGCGACAGCCAGGGGTCCCTGCCACGTAGGCCTGCAACAAAGCCTGAGCTGGACCAGTTCAGCTGCAAGAAGAAATGGGACCATTCATACTCTGCTTGCTCCTCCCCTGCCACTCACCGAGGCAGGAAGTGTAAAGTGGGCCATGGGCTGAGCTGAACCTCCCTGGACCCCCAGCTCCCTCTCCACGAGCTCAGCCGGTCAGTCCCCAGAGAACATACGGGGTGACCAGAAACGAGGAAGCATGTCATGGAGACTTGGAAGATCCCAGCTGCCACCCTGGATCTGGTATGATGTAGAGCTGAGAGGGTCAAGCATGCTGGGCCCCAGGCAGCCGGGCTCCGGCCAGGTCTAGCTCTGGCCAGTTTTGGCTGCTTGACCCACTGTGCCCCAGCGGGAGATGAAAGGCCTGTAGTTCTGAGGAAGGACAGCACTCCAAGGGCCCACCTCACAGGAGTCCCAGCCCTCAGGGCACAGCTTCCTGCCCTCTGAAGCAGTCACCACCTTGGCAGGAGAAGGTGGCACAGATTTTCCCCTGTAAGAGAAAGTGGAGGGAAGGCTGAGGAGCGGGCAGCTCTGCTCAGACTGGATGTAGAGCGAACGCTGGACGGAGGCAGGGCTGAAGCCCCATGTGGCTGTCCCACTGCCCCCAGCCCTGTTCCTGCTTCTGCCTTCCGGAGCAGGCAGGTGGGAAGCAGACACTCACGTTTCCCTTGGGGGCTGGCTCCTTGGTGGTCACCAGGAGCTAAGTGGGAAGCAGCTAGTCCTCTGGGATGGTCAGGTGGCCTAGGCCTGGGAGCAGAGCAGGGCTGCCTGGGGAAGTGCTGTGACACTCCGCTGCAGGGTGGGGTGGGGGGAGGTAACCCCTCTACAGAGACCCAGCCCCCATCCCAGAAAGGGCTTTGTGTGTGGGGACAGTCACGATCTGAAACTGCTACAGTGCTGCCACCCGGGACAAGCAGAGGAGCTTTGCTGGGCCTCCATGGAGACTGGAGAAAGGGGAGAGCTGGTAGGGAGAAGGGGGAAGGGAGAACTGGGAGGGGGAGGCTGGTGGGGTTGGGGCACCGAAGGTACAAAGCTCAGACTCAGGGAGTGATGAGGAGGGTAGATCTCAAACGTAAGAGTCAGCCTGACAAGGTAGAGAGGTTAGGGTGTGGCTAGAGGCTGAGGGTTGGTAAAAACTGAGCTCAGATTTGAGGGCCTTCCAAAGAGTGGGGTTCACAAGGGATACAGGAGTACTGATCCATAGGGGCACTTGTACCCCCATGTTTATAGCAGCACTTTCAACAATAGCCAAATTATGGAAAGAGCCTAAATGGCCATCAACGGATGAATGGATAAAGAAGATGTGGTTTATATATACAATGGAATACTACTTGGCAATGAGAAAGAATGAAATCTGGCCATTTGTAGCAATGTGGATGGAACTGGAGGGTATTATGCTAAGTGAAATAAGTCAGGCAGAGAAAAACAGGTACCATATGTTTTCACTCATATGTGGATCCTGAGAAACTCAACAGAAGACCAGGGGGAGGAGAAGGGGGAAAAAAATTACAGAGAGGGAGGGAGGCAGACCATAAAAGATTCTTAAATACTGAGAACAAACTAAGGATTGATGGGGAGTGGGGGCAGAGGGGAAAGTGGGTGATGGGCATTGAGGAGGGCACCTGTTGGGGTGAGCACTGGGTGTTGTATGGAAACCAATTTGACAATAAATTACATATAAAAAAAACCCAACAACTAAGAGTGGGGTTCAGAGTTGGGTGTTAGTGGGTGGGCAAGGCTCAGGGCTGGGGAGTGGCGGGGTGGGGCTCACAGCTCACAGGGGCGATGGGAGAAGCCAGAGCAGGGGCCATGGAGGAGGGGCTCTGGCCCCACGCTGGCGGGGCTGCTCACCAGAGCCCAGTTCATTCAGGGCCTAGCAGAGTGAGCCGCCACTGCAGCACCGAGGACAGCGGGGGTCTGGGCTGGGACTGGTTTCATCTCCCCTGGGCCACGTAGCAGGAAGCACCGAGTTGAATCAGCTGGAAGAAGAGCATGCCGGGAGTCCAGGAGGAGCGGGGACAGCCAGTCCTGGGCCAGGCTCAGCCCCCTGCCCCAATCCCAACCAGCGGCTCCTTTCCCTCCTGCTCGGCATCTCTCTCGCAGCAGCTTACTGCATGCAGTGTGAGCAACCCTCCCTCCTCCCACAGCAGCCCCATCCCACGCCTCACCTCACGGTGGTGTTCCCCAGGCCTCCAGGTAGCACATCTCTCAGAAGCAGTAGGAGCTGTGTCATATCTGCAGACAGCTTGGAACACTGTGGCTCCTTTCCCATGGGGTGAAGGCACCAGGGGGCTCTCTCCTCCTTCGTGTGCTGCTCACCTGGACAGGAGCAGGGGTCAACTGACTGCTCGTCAGATTCTGGGCGACCAGTAAGACCAGCAGAAGGACTGGTAGGAGAAAAAGGAGAGAGGGACCACTGCAGGGAGCAACCAGCTCAAGGGTCACAGGTCAAGGAAAGGTCAAGTGAAAGAGGTTGTGAGGTCAGGGAAGAGAAGGGGCAGTCCCAGGGTCCAGCAACAGTCATGAGTTAGGGATGGTCACAGAGTCCAGGAAGGGCTGGGGTCCCTGGGCTGGGGACAGCTACCTCTGAGCAAAGCAACTCCATGACTACTGTTGGCCACAGATATCTTCTACCGAGGTCCCGCAGGGGCCAGAGAGAGTGAAGGACCCAGTTGAGGACTGCAAAGAGAGATCCCCATCATTGCCTTCTGCAGGTGAATAAACTGAGGCTGGGGAGCAGGAGAGGTCAACCTCTACGGAGAAAGGGACCAAGGGGCTGAATTTTTGCTTCCCGTAAGCCCTACAGTCAGAGTGACACTAAGGCAAGCACAAAGGGGCCTGGAGCCTAGTAACAGCCCCTCTGAGAGTGAATGTTGTTGTCGGCATGGCAACAGCAGCATCCCAGGCCCAAGGGGAGACAGAACCAGAGCAGGTGTAGTGACAGGAAAGAGACATCTGGTGCCTCTGATCGGGCTTCATTTGTGTCCAACATCAGAAGGTGCTGGGGGGAGATGGGCTTTCTCAGAACCCAGGGCAGAGAAACCCCAGGTCACAGAGAGGGCCCCAAATCAGGGCACACCTTGTCTGGGTTCTTCAGGGTTCGGATCCCACCGTTTCTAAACCAGAGCTGGGCCAAGGGCAGGAGGTAGGTCTTAGACACTGGAGATCTGGATCCTGGCTCTGCTTCCCCCAGTACTGAAAGATTAGACCTGGAAGAGTGTGCTAAGCCCAGTTCGGGTGTTTCCATGCAAGGCAGAAAACTGCTGCAGGTGAGAGAAGGGGGGGGGGCGTTATTTCCATCTTCTCCCCCAGCCCCGTGTTCCCAAGGCTCACAGGACACGCTTCCCTGACCTCATTCTTCCTTCAGCACTTCCATCTGTCTCTTTCCAGGGAAAGCCTGGAGCTAGAACCCCTCTCGGCTGGGGCCTTCCGGGCAGGGGTCTTGAATACACATCTGGGGCAGTGCTCACGATCCAGGGTGCTGAGGTGAAGCAGGATAGGATCTCCTGGCAATAGAGGTCACTTCTCTCTCTACCCTCACCTCTTCTAATTTTTTAAAAAATGTTCGTTACTTTATCTATTTATTTTTGAGAGAGACTATAAGCGGGGGAGGGGCAGAGAGAGAGAGGAAGACAGAGAATCCGAAGCAGGCTCCGTGCTATCAGCACAGAGCCTGATGCTGGGCTTGAACTCACGAACCATGAGATCATGACCTGAGCCGAAGTCAGACGCTTAACCAACTGAGGCACCCAGGTGCCCCTGTCTTCTTTTTGCAAGTAATCTCTACTGCCAATGTGGGGCTCAAACTCAAGACCTTGAGATCAAGAGTTGCATGTTCTAGTGATGGAGCCAGCCAGGCACCCCTCCCCTCACCCCTTCCCAGCAGGTGTCCCCACGCCTCTCCCTCCCCTCCAACACCGCAAGTGGGAAGCAGTTCTCCCAACAGCACCTCTCCAAGGGGATCTCAGCTTCCAAAGGTGAAGAGAAGGGCCCAGAGGCTCTACACAGATGTCTGTGTCCATGTGAAAGGAAGGGCCCAGGCATCCCGCACAGGCCTCTTTTCCTCCTCCCTGGGTTGGGTAGATGAGGCTGGAGGGACAGCCTGAGTGTGAGCTGGCCAGACACAGCAGAATCAGAAAGCCTGGCCGATAACCTCCTAATCTGCATTACCTTTGGCTTTGGTTTGTGCAATTCTCTATGGCTAGATAGAATATTCCTAATGATTCCCTGTGCCCCAGCCTCTCCCAGACATAGACCTACCTGCACACCCGAAGCTACGGAGGGCAGTGAACACGTGTGCATACGATGCAGCCCCTGGAATCATTGGTCAGCTCTGGGAATTCCTTCTGACATTACTGCTGGGGGATGGGGGCGGGACACACAGGGGCCACAGGCAGAAGGGAGCACAAGCCAAATGCTGTCCAGACTGTAGCTGGAGGGAGAAATTAAAGCCAATTGGCAGCTTGGGCAGAGAGAAGGACCCCCGTCCCAAGGTCCCACTGGGACATGCCTACTTGTGTAGAGCAGAAACCTGGAAGGTAGAGAGGGCTCTCAGGAGTGACAGGAGGGCAGGGAGGCCCATGTCCTCCCAGAACCCACCTGGAATGGGAGAAGTCTGGCTGGCTGGTGGTGGAAAGGGTGGTGTGCGGGAAGAGGCTGTGGGTCCATTCTTACCGTGAGAACTCGGGAGGTGAAGCTGCTGGCAGGATCTGAACAATGAGGGGGAGCCATCATCCCAAGGACAGATTAAATAATGCAGAGGGAGGAGAAAAACCCCAGGAACCTTGCCCCTCACTCCTCTAACACACTGGTTACATTTTTAGGGTGCTCTCTTTGTAAAGCCTGCCAGGACAAGTTGACCCCAGCGAGAGGAACAGAAGACAACTGGAGGAAAGGGATGGCCCATTGGGGCTGGACACAGACCGACTGGCTTTCCTCTGAGGTGGGAGTGAAGAGACTCCTGTTTCTGGGAGTTTCATCCCAGGATCAGCCACTGGGTTTGGCAGCACCTGTCTGGGGGGCAAGCCCGGAACGAGTCTCCAGCCTGACCTTCTCTGATGAGCAGCCTCCCTCCTTAAAGAGGGAGTTGAGTCACCTGTTCTCAGCAGGAAGTGCCCTGGTAGAGGTTCAGACTCCACGTCTAAGGGAGAGATTCTCATAAGACTCGGGAACCAAGAATGGGATTCCGGGCATTCGTGAACCCTTGAGATGGTGTGTAAAACTACCTATGCACATGTATTTTCCTAGAGAGTCCACAGTTTTTATCTTCGTATTTCGGAAGGAATCTATGATCCTGGAAAGATTACGGACTACTGGTGTAAGCCAAGAGGGAGCAACCATGCTCCTTCCCGAGCCTGGTCAGGGAGCTGAGATGAAGTCCAGATTCCAGGGAGTCCCCTGTGGGAGAACCACTTCTGATGGTTTGTGCTAATAGCTCTGTGCCCTCGGGGCTGGAGGTTGGCTGTAGGGCTTTCTCCCTGTCCAGGAGGCTGTTTTTGGGTCTCCGTACCTCCGGTTCTGCTCCCGTTCATGGTCTCACCTTCACCTAATTCTCAAGGTTTGTAAACCTAGCTGGGACACAGAAGGCGCTAAAAATATGTGTTTGGATGAAGAAAGAAGAATCCTTTGTTGCCGTGAGACAGGGAAGCGGCACATTTCCGCCAAGGCCTCTCTGGTGCAATTTGCGTAAGGACCGCAGTCACCTAGGCAAAGGTGATAGCAGGACTCCCCAGGACCTGGCCCCACCTCCCCCCCCACACGGTAAAATACAGGTTGTACTGACCCTGGAATCCAGGTACCCATTCCTAAAGAGGAGGCTCTGAGGGATGTGACAGTGGAAATGCAGCAGGTATATCCCCTGGGGCCCCAGTGCTGCTGTCGCTCCAGCGGGAAGGCTGGAGGGACGGTCCCACCTGTTTCCCAGTGCCAAGGTTTTGTTTAACTCCCTTCCCAAACGGCAATGTCTGCTTGCACTTTGGGCCGGTTTTCAGTATTCGAGGTTTCTAGTTGCTCGATTAGGTTTAATTACCATGCATTCTGCTTCAGCAGCTCGAGCCCTGGAGAGGCTGTCTGGCTCGGGTTCTAAGCAACAAAGGAACAAACAAAGGAACGCGTGAGGACTTGCCTGAAGAGACAGTTGAACCAGGAAGGACAACACCAACCCAGAGCAACAGGTCAGGTCTCAGGGGCAGGGGCGGTGAAACCCTATTGCCATGGAGAGAACGAGGGCAACAGAGGAGTGTGACAGGAAGGGCCAGTTCTGGAGTTGGGATTTTTTTTTTTTTTTTCAACATTTATTTATTTTTGGGACAGGGAGAGACAGAGCATGAACGGGGGAGGGGCAGAGAGAGAGGGAGACACAGAATCGGAAACAGGCTCCAGGCTCTGAGCCATCAGCCCAGAGCCCGACGCGGGGCTCGAACTCACGGACCGCGAGATCGTGACCTGGCTGAAGTCGGACGCTTAACCGACTGCGCCACCCAGGCGCCCCTGGAGTTGGGATTTTTATAAGCAGATACATTACAGACAGACAAACTGAAGGTCTGAGTGCTGAGGGCCAAAGGAGCTCTCTGGAGAAATCCTGTTCTGGAGCTGGCTCTGGCCTTCAAACAACTGTGCCTGTGGGCAGATCATCGCCTCCTCGGCTCCCCTAGTTCTTTCCATCTGGGAAACCAGGTTTGGATCCGAGGGCGGCTGCCAAATGCCACCCAAATTTTGGCTACCTGGGGCTGGAGTCCACAAGAATATTAGCCACCTCTTAGTCAAGTAGGGATCTTGCAGAAGGAGGATCACCAAAGACTTGCTGTGAGCTGGCAAGCGGGTGAAGTCACAGCTTGTCTTAGACCCACTGTGTGCCACGCTGCTGAGGCTTAGGGACGGGGCAGGGCTGCAGGCCCATTCCACAACAGCCCAACTCCTTCCTTTATGCAAATACAAAAGGCAAATCGTGGTTCCGCAACCTTGTCCTGAGGAGAGGCCCTGGCTCGTCTTCACCACCTTTCCGTACTACATGCATAAATGGCTGACTCAACTAAGGGCAGGGCTTATCCTGCGGTAATGTGCATTTGGGGAAATGGCAGCAAATGGGGGTGGGAAAGAAGTTAGGTTAGACCTACCTAACATAATAAATGTAACATTAACCAGTGCTCATCAAACCTCAGTTGCTGCTTAAGTTGATGAGAAAGAGGTAGGGAAGTGTTAAGAACAAAAGGATTAGTTAGGTTAGTCCATAATCCTGGGCTTTAGAACAAGACACATTCAGAAGGGCTGGGTTTATTTTCTGACAGAATCTTTTAATATAAAACAAAGATAAAACACATCTTAACCCTGCAATCTGCCAGCATGCCTTGCTTTTTTTTCCCCCCAAGATGCACACTAGACCTTAAGACTAAGTAGCAGAGTCTTTAGGAGCATTTGGTTGGGAGAAATAGAAAAGGCAGATTTCAGGTAAGCCTGGACAAGCCCGAAAGCCGAGATACGTCCCTGAACACTAGAGCAGTCCTTGTCTCTTCAGATCCTCATATGTCTTCTTATTCACAACATTCCCACTGGAGTCTTCATATTCTTCCTGAAAGGACAGGGGCACACTGTTAGCCATACCTCCTGGGAGAAATGCTTGGAACTAGCCTCTGGGCACCTGACCTCACCCTGGCTTGATTTCATGGCATTCAGCTGAGATGGCCTTTCTCACCTGGGGTTCTGGGGATCTGCAAGGCGATTGAACCCGACTGTCCTAAGGCTTCCATTGTGTGTCATAAACTAACACATCCTAGGTGACTAGAATGGTAGCAGTTCCCAGGGATACCTGAGAAAATAGTTCATTCAAATCACCCTGTGTGTCTAAGATGATGTACCCTGGTTGAGAAAGGGTGACCTAAGACAACAATTCGCAAAGGATCCCCAAGAACCCTCAGTGTCTGCCCAAAAGGCCACTGGGGGGTGGGGGGGGAGTTGAAAGGGAGGCCAAGAAAGCTGAGCTTCCTCATTTCCAGTGCAGTTCTCCTTTATTTTATCTTATGTATTGGAATTCTACGTTACAGTCTGCAGATGGCTTTGCTGCTACCAAAAAAAAAAAAAAAAAAGGAATATTGGAAACCAGTGACCTCAGAGAAAGGGAACAGCTACCTCACTTCACACACACATCATTCCTCATCCCTGAACTGTGCTCTGTGGGAGGACTATCTCGAGACCAATAAGGGTGCCTCCTCACCCCGTGAGCACGAGAGAGGGTCATCTCTCATTAGATGCTTTCCTCGAAGGAGACCTAACCTATGATACGGGTTCACAACTTCTTAGCTTATGAATCCTCACAGCAGGGCAAGACATTGGGTGCTCGTACTTGCCGCTTCAAAATTTCAGAAGCAGAATACAACCCGCCTCGGGACACACATTTAATATCACAAATAAATTAGGTTTACATATGAAGAGCCAATTCACAGATATTGGCACTTCTGGCCAATACTCGCTACTATGGTGAACTGGGGACCACCTTTTGTCTGCCTCCCACAGGGTGAGGGAGCTGTCACCTGATGCTATCCCCAATGCCACATTAGCACCCACCTCAGTGTCAGGCTGCCATCTCTCTGATGCCTTCTGCAGTTTCAGCTTGGCCCACACTGCAGGATGAAAAATGAACAGCAATCAAGAGTGGCCTGAATATCCATCAGGCAGACAACATCATGATGTTACAAAATTCCTGTCCCCATTAAGATTCCCCTGGATGAGACTTTTTGCCTTCCCCGGACTAGAATTTCAGTTCTGGACCACCCACAGACGAAAGCTCCTCCGTGGCAAAACTTACCATGATCTTTGCTTTGCTGTAAAAGACAAGTTGGATCAAACAAAACCACAGCCCTCTTATAATAGAGAACTGATACACCCTCCGAGGAAGAAGTTAATGTGGTACAACCTATGAGAATCATTGGAGAAAGTGACCTTATGGTCTTAAAGTTCATTACAGAAGAGAAAGGGAACACCAGGCATGGTCACGTATGTTAATTTAAAGGCTGGTTTGTAGATCTGAGAAGCTTCAGAGGAGGAAAAAAAGGTGAAATATCATGGCCAAAGAATCTGAACGATAAGATGGCTCAACAAACACTGGAGATATGAAAATAAGAATTCTGACAGTTCAAGAACAAGTTATCTTAAAGAAGATGAACAGTAGCAAACATTTCCAGAAACTATCACAGCTTCTGAGGGAGCAAGCACACATGTACACACAGCAGGACAGGTACTAACCCAGAAGAGAGAGCTGTAACTCTGTTAAGATTGTTGCCAGAAGGTGCCTTCTCAGAACAGAGGTCTACATGGGACAGCTAGGACAGGTCCACTGAGGGAGAGGACAAAATATTACCGGGGGGGGGGGGGGCAGAAAAGGCACAACTATCTGATACCTGTATGCTTTCACATCTCCCAAGCAGAGCTACCCTAAAGTTGACAAGATTAAAAGAAATACCACATAGAACAAATTGAAGCCTTATATGGGGGATGAGACAGACAACAAAGGAGAAAGTGCTTAGCTCTGTGCCTGGTATACAGATACCGACCTCATCATCTTTTCCCTCCTTGCTAGTTGCTTTAAATTAACTGAAGTCTCCAGGCTCAGATAATAAGCATATCATAAATGAACAGAAAATTTATCATGTGCTACAAGGACCCAGGGCAGGGTCTTGTCAGGTTCTATTCCAGGCCATTCAGGAATCCAACCCAGAAGACAGTGAAATATTGGAGATTAGAAATGCTATGGTGATTTTTCTCTCGGTTGTCATGATTTTTTTTTTCCGAGAAAGAAAAGAAAAATGGATGTAGGAAACTATGGAGCAGTAAGGGGGATATTACTCTTCAGAGGCATCTAAAAACAATTAGAAAAGAATGGGGTTACCTTTGGGAACCAGTGTGGATTCGCTAATAGGTGAACAAATTCAATTTCCTGTTTTTGAGGACATAGCCCACTCAATAAAAAGCCAGAGACAGAATATCATGATCTAGCAAAGCAACTGCTCTCATAGGCAATGTCCACAGAGGTCATTACAGCTTTTAAATTTCTTATGCTATTACCATAAACAACATGATAACTGAACCTGATGCTGTTAGTTTCTCAGGTAGAGTTATATCCAGTGAATACTGGTCAGTGGTGACCACCCACCTAAATAATGGAGATCTCTGGGGGCAATTTCACAGGGCTCTTTCTTGGCCGTTGTTTTCTTCAACTTAAAAAACAAAAATAACTGTAATTTATTTAAAAAATTTTTTTTTAATGTTTACTTATTTTTGAGACAGAGACAGAGCGTGAGCAGGGGAGGGGCAGAGGAGAGAGGGAGACACAGAATCTGAAACAGGCTCCAGGCTCTGAGCTGTCAGCACAGAGCCCGACACGGGGCTCAAACCCACGAACTGTGAGGTCGTGACCTGAGCCGAAGTCGGACGCTTAACTGACTGAGCCACCCAGGCGCCCTAAAAAGAACTGTAATTTAAATGACGGTGCTGAATCCCTCTCTCCTGGCTAAAAACTCCAGAAGAAAAATGTCCACAGAATGATGTAAAACAAAGATCAGCAAGTGGATCCAGTGTAAAAGCTATGCCAACGGTTACTTCCCTGACCAGCACCTTATTAGGGAACACATCTTCTTGGTGTATCTAACAAGTAACCACTTTTGCTAACTACCGGAGACCCAGCTGACTGGACTACAGATGGCACAAGACCCGGCTGCATCCATCTATTGTCTGTCCCCGGTACTAGAAATGGGGACAATTAGACGCCGACCAAGCTGGGCGATGGCAGGCTGAAGGAGGGCATCGGAGCAAGGGCGACAGTTGCCCTCATATGAACTCGGGTTAAAAAATACAAGAAAAAGGAGAAGGTGTATGTACAGAGAAAGGCATATTCAAGGTGGGGGGCATGGAGTTCACTTTTATAGGCTCTCTTCCTTATAACCAAAAATTCCTAAAATGTCTACTTCAGAATCTTAAAAAAAAAAAAAAAAAAAAAGGATAACCCAGGTTTAATAAAACTGCCAGCAGGAAATGAAGAAAAACTGCAGAAACCTTACACAATAGAATTAACCTCAATTCAATAATTGCTTACTACTAGTGCGACATCAGAGATAAAGCCTGTCACGATCTTGTGGGAGCCAGTATGTATCCAGTCATTGATCTGTTCCTGCAAGTCTGAAAGGAAGCCAGAGAGTTAACCTGGGATACTCAAAAGAAGGAACAAATGCCCGGGGGAAAAAGGAGAAGGGGAGAAGTGATGATAAATTTGTAATAAATCTATGAATGATCAACAGAGGGTGGGGGAAAAAGTGAAAAGACAGTGATATTGGGACAGAGATAACACTATTCATGTCATACACAGAACCTAAAAATATCAAGGAAAGTCATGATGGATGGAAATGATACAACAAACCAAAGAAGTGCCAGTAATAAAAACATGTATGAGAGAAATTGAGTAAGCAGACATTTGAATAAAGAGATAAATTCTGAAAATAATTCGGGCAATGGAAGCATCATGAACCTCCCAACCATATTCTAGAAAAAAATAAATTTTTCTGAAAATCTAGTATGGCCACGGAGAAAATTCATGGCATTTCTTTCTGGAATCAAATTAATGATCAATTCTTAATTTCTAAAAAATTTTATTCATTTAAGTGATCTTTACACCCAAAATGGAGCTCGAACTCATGACCCTGAGATCAAGAGTCACATACTCTTCTGACTAAGCCGGCCAGGCGCCCCAATGATCAACTCTTTAAAAAAAAAACCCTACTTGAAGCTGATTGGAAGGAGGCAGTTTTGGCAGTGTGGAAAGGGGGTTTGATCCCTGGCTTTTTTTCCACTTATAAACTACGGGGCCTTGAAAAAATTACTTAACTTTCCTCATCTGAAAATGCAGGTGACCTACTACTTCACCGGTTGTTCTACAGATTAGGGAGTGTAAAACATCTCCCATTTACCCAGCATACAGCAAGCACTTGATAAACGGTAGTTAGCAATAGCAAAATCAAACCCTGAGTGAAAAGACGGAGGTGACTGGACCCCTCTCATGGGACCTGCAGAGGAGCCCCCACAAGTGGAGATGACGAGGGCGGGGGCAGTTTGTGCTTCCTCACTGGGTAGCTCGGCACGGCCATCAGCCATGGTTGTAAGCACCGTACCTGCATATCTGGCTCAACCTTCAAGACGACTCTGTCAAGTAGACATACTACTACCAGCCACATTTTATAGATAAGGAAACTGAGGCACTGAGAGAGGTAACCTGCCCAGTGTCCCACAAGCTAGCAAGTGGCGGAGCCACGATTTGAACACTTACAGGCTGCCTTCCAGAGTCTGCACTCTTAACCACCACACAAAACTACACTAGGAATGTGGTTCTGAACCAACTTTACCCTTGAAACAGAACGTATCAAAATGTAAAGAACCTGACGGAATCCGTCAACCAAGTTCTAGGGTAAAAGATCATGACAAGAGAGGACATGAATCTGAAAGCAGAAAAGCCACTTTTTATAAATGAGGTGGTAAAAACATTGATAAACAGGGTACGATTAAGAACACAGAATATATTCTACTGACTGAATCACAGAGTAAGAAATAAGTATAACATTTTCGGTGTTTCAGGTCATCAAGATATGATCACTCTTATAATTCAACCAAATAATATATGCTAATAATAGCTAATAAAAATTAATAATAGAAATAAACTTAGTTGAAACCTGAAAGTTAGAAATATTAGAAGAATATCTATCTAAAAGGAATAGATATAAGTCTACTATTTAATCCATGTAAATGAGAAATCTAAAAAACAAGGTAACCTTTCCAGCAAAGGACCTAAGTACAAACAGATCAATTAATACAATGAAGCATAAAAGACTTAATATTCCTATGCCTATACAATGATGAGTATTGGTGACTAGGGTAAAAATGGCCCACATTTGCTGCCAAAATTCTGATAATTGGGAAACGGTCTAAGTCCATCACAAAAGAACAAAGAAGCCATCAGATAAAGGGAATTTCCAAAAAAAAAAGAGAGAAGTAATCAGTAAAGTCATAATACAATTTGAGTTTATGTGGCTCAAACAACATAAAATACATACAAAATCGGTATAAATGCAGGAGACAAATTTAATTATAACTGAGAATGTCAATATATCCCTATCAGAATGTGAAATAAATACAATTATGAAATTTAAGGACCTGAACATTGCAAGATTAAACAGCCTACAGATGGAGAGAAGCACTTCTTGGGTCTATAGAAATCTTTAACAAATCAGACTACACACTTGAACACAAAAATACAATACATTCTAATGGCAGAAATTCTCTATCTTACTGCATGGGCCAGGAAATACAGGAATAAATAAAAGGGAGTTAAAAGGTACTCAACCAAATACAATTAAAAATACTCTAATCAGAAATTACAACTTTAAAAAATAAAAAGCAAACGTATTATTAATGGATATTCCTAATGGATTCCTAAAAGAACGACATCGAGTTCTAAATGCCTGTTTTAGAAAGAATAAAGAAACAAAGAGAAGAAAATTCTTGTCTAAAGACTTAAAACAAGTGCTCGCTTCGGCAGCACATATACTAAAGACTTAAAACAATAAAAAATATATGTAACATTACTGAAAAATATTGGCAGGAAAAAGAAAATAAAACAGAAGAGAAATAAAGCACTTGGTTTCCACTCTGTCATAATAAATCAAGGAGTTGTACAGGTTATTAACTGAAGAATCTTCTCTGGCTGTCCCTTTGTATGAAGAAGTAACCTCTATTTAAGTATAAAGTTTCAAATGACAAGAGAATGTAGTGTGTAATCCCACCCACTTTATGTTACGAATACAGTTTTGATCCCTGAATCTGACAAGTGATTCAAAGGAAAACAAGAAGCACATCTTTTACTGAACGTAAATATAAAACTTCTAAACAGAATCCTAACAGGATAAATAAGTGTATTAAAAGAATATCCACCACCAGTATGAAATAATCCAGGAATGTGGTTTAATCCAATGCCCATAAAAGAAAAAGTGGGAAAAATGTTGTCATCTTTCTCTTGCGGAATGTGGTAATAAAACCATGAGCCAATCTTAAAAATCAGTGTGGATGTGCAGCATCATTTCCTTTAAAAACAGCAACCAGTTATGGGCGCCTAGGTGGCTCAGTCGGTTGACTGAGCATCCAACTTGGGCTCACATCATGATCTCACGGTTCAGGGGGGGCTCCCTGGGTCAGGCTCCACGCTGACAGTGTGGAGCCAGTTTGGGATTCTCCCTCCCTTCTCTTTCTGCCCCTTCCCTCTCATGCTTTCTTACTCTCAAAATAAATAAAAACTTACAAAAAAACACAACAGCCAGCAGGTAAGAATGGCTTATCACCTTTTTAAAAAAAATTTTTTTTAATGTTTTTTAAATATTTATCTATTAATTTTTTAAAAATGTTTATTTACTTTTCAGAGACAGAGCATGAGCGAGGAAGGGGCAGAGAGAGAGGGAGACACAGAATCTGAAGCAGGTTCCAGGCTCCTCAAGAGGTCAACACAGAGCCCGATGCAGGGCTCGAACTCACGAACCCATGAGATCATGACCTGAACCTAGTCGAGACGCTTAACTGACTGAGCCACCCAGGCACCCCTCACCTACTTCTATTTAACATAAGACTTGAAGAGAATGCTTAGGATACATACTATCTGTGACACAAACAAACATGGAACAAAATAGAAGTCTCACTTTTGTTTTAGCAGTTCGTATGACCCTAAGCTTAAATAATGTCAATGTCAATCTCAAGGTATCAGAAATAATAGATTAACTCAGGCAAATTACGGGACATAAAATACACAGGGGCACCCTGGGGGGCTCAGTCAGTTAAGCGTCCGACTTCGGCTCAGGTCATGAACTCGTGGTTCGTGAGTTTGAGCCCTGCATCAGGTTCTCTGCCGTCAGCATGGAGCCACCTCTTCCCCCTCCATCCCATCCTCCCCCACTTATGCTCTTTCTCTCTCTCTCTCAAAAATAAATAAACATTAAAAAAAATACACAAAAAATTAACTGTGATGTATTTATTAGTGGTGCACAGCCAAAAAATACATCTAAAAATGAGACTGCATTCAAAATGCAGTTATAATTCTATGAGATTCTGTTACTATTTTAATTTCATCCCAACAAAGTAAAGGGCAAAAATGAAAAGTAAATTAGAAGCTAATGTGACGATCTGCTAACGAGGCACTTCATAATTCTGGAGAGACTGTATGATCCTGACTTGTAAACGAATAAGGAAAAACGAGACAGTGAGAAGTCCCCAAAGCTGACTGCACATATAACACTAAATGAAAAAGTCCCCAGAATCTACAGGCTAGGCAGGATCAGGGAGGGTTTTTTGGTTTTTTTTTGTACTACTGAAATATAATTGTATAATTGACATACAACGTTCTATTAGTTTCAGGTGTACAAAATACGTTTTTGACAATGATATTTGTCCTTCAATGCTCACTGGGGGTAAGTGCAGTCACCACTGTTCAGGGAGCTCTTGAGAAGGTCATTTCTATTTTTTTTTTAAACGTTTATTTTTGAGAGAGACAGCGAGTAAGCATGCATGCGGGCATGAGCGGGGAGGGGGCAGAGAGAGAGGGGAACAGACGATCTGAAGCGGGCTCTGCTTTAACAGCAGAGAGCCCAACGTGGGGCCTGAACTCACAAACTGTGAGATCATGACCCGAACCAAAGTCGAATGGATGCTTAACTGACTGAGTCACCCAGGTACCTCTAGAAGGTCATTTCTAATGTGTCTCTGCAGTGGATGTGAACAACTTCAGGTATGCGGCCAAAGGAGTCAGCTGGCCAAGCAGCTGAGTGGTGTGACGTGATCCCGAGGGGGACTACCAGAACTTTCAGAGTGGAGGGGGAGTACCCCTTTCTTTGTGAGTGATGCTAATGGCAGGAAAAGATACCACTGCCAGGCAAAGCAGGGAGCATGACTAAGGTTAACAGCACATCTTCTGACATGCACTTTACTCCATTCTTTCTGCAAAAGGTATTTTGCTACCACTTTTCTGTGTATCTGCCCTGTCACCTCAGGAATAAGCTGGGATTATTTCTATTTGTCTTTCATATCTGTAGTTTTCAACACGTTAAAACGAATTCAGAAAAAGATACATACCCATTCACTCATATTACATAGAGTTCAAAGGCCACAGCCAAAAATGTAGCTATTGTGTCACTGTAGGAACTTCTCCAAGTCCACAAGCTGTTAACCTTAGACCTGGACACACCAGGTACTGGGGCAGGGAAGTGGAGGGGTGGCCACTTGGTGTGGCCTAGGGAAACAGTCAATAAAGCATACTCACAGGAGACAGCATCTTCAATCTGTGTCACGTTAGCAAAGTGGGCAGTGTTTGGGATGCCCAGACACCTCATGCCATGAGCGTGACGCCACTCCTGGGAGAAGAGAGAAGTGGAAGGACAATGTGAAATGGGAATAAATGAACACAGAATACAAACTCCATTCTATTCAGAAGCCCTAACGTGACCCCATGTCAAAGACTCCATGTAATGGCAGCACTCCTTCTGCAGTTTGCGTTTGTAAACAGCTGCCTATGACTGAGAAGAGGAAGTTATTTCAAAGCAGCATTGCATTGTTTTCCCCACGGGGTTGATATATAAAACCGACATTCTAGATCCAGATCCAATAGTGGTCCAGATAAAACCTGTATCAAGACCACAGAAAACAGCACAACTCTAATTAACCAGTCATCTCCCACGCACTCCCACCACCAGCATGAGTAAGCGTTACTGATGGCGGGTCAGCGTCACCTTTGTAAGCAAAGAAGGCTGCTTACCAGGAGTAAGCAAGGAGGTGAAGGAGAACAGGGAGAGACGATGACAATTTGGGCTCGGGGACGGCAAATGGCATGGGCTTTCTCCTGGGTGTCAATTCCAACGCACTGAAGGTAATATTGAGAAAGACTCAGAGACTACTCAGGGGCTCAACAGAAAAGACCCAGGATCAATTAGTATGGATGTCTGAAGGAGGGAGAGAGGAGTTCATATGAATTCTCTAACCCTGGCCTAGCAAATCTTTTCCATTTGTAAGATTTCCTTCCAAGTACTAGAAACCAAAGACAGAAACAAAACAAGGGTGAATCCACTCACTGGAGTACCATCCAGATAATGCCTTGTCTCAAAACTTGCTTGATAAATGTTATCCTCTTAGTTCTTATTTTTCGAAGACGCAAAAGCCCATTTAAGACACAAAAAAGGAGGCGGTCAGTCCTTTCTCTGGTTTTGTATACTAGCAGTGGGTAGAGAAATGACCAAAGAGTCAGAGGATGGCCTAAGGTGCTGGCAGAAAGATATGAGAAGTATAAGAAACAGCAAGGGAAACGGAAATGAGGTTCAAACAGCAAGTGGCAGAATGCCTCCAGAAACCATCTTAGGTGTAATGCTAGGCTAGTGTGGTGCCAAAGGTCAAATGCCACACGCTTGACTTTAGATCCACTCCTTCTTGCTTCCCTTAAGCTCTGGACGCTAACGCTTCTCTCGGGCTGTTCCTATCCTCTTTGAAAGTTGCATATCTCATACTTCAATTTCCAGGAGAAACGGCTCTGAATTCCTTACAGCAAAGTGTCGCTGGAAGGCCTTGGGACCTCGGTAGGTGTAATTTCCACATATCTCGCAGTTATAGTTGATGTTTAGACCGTGAAGCTTATACAACCAGTAGGGAATGGGCTGAAAGAGACCAGATAAGAATCAGTATTAGACTAGTGTCTGCGTCTGCATCCCGAATGGGCAACAGGAAGGGGGTAGTGCTGAACTTACTTTGCCATCCCAGCCCAGGGGCAGGTTTTTAGGGTTGTAAATGATCTCATTCTCTTCATCCTCACTTTCACTCTCACTGATCTGCTCTTCCTCTTCTTCTTCTCGCTCTTCTCCTGTCCTTGCCTGCTTGCGCTGCACATTTTCATGAGTAAGATGTCGCTGTTCCTAAGTCAGGTCCAGAAATGAAAAGGGAAGTGAGAAAAAGTAGTGCAGAACAAGAAGGGCAATTTCCTAATTTCCTACAACCTTGTTGATCCCTCACATCCAAGGATACGGTTTTCTTGCTTGTACAATAACAGGCAAGTCCTGCCTTCAGATCAGAACTCTTTATCAATAGGCTCTCCTGATCCTGAAGGAAAAAGTCAAAGGTCTTATGTCACTTGCCTCTGCTACTCAATGCGGCCACAGACGATCACAGAACAGAAAAAGAAGTCTTTTCTGTATCTAAAAATATTTTCTTACCCAGTCTTTTCTTCTCCTTCCTCGTCAAGATGACAACCTTCTAACTTGCCCTAACTCTCTCCTCATTCCAGTCCAAATTCCATTTATTCCCAGATTTATGTGCTTAAAAAACAAAACCAAAACCAAAAACACCCGGGGTGCCTGGGGGGCTCAGTCGGTTAAGCGTTGGACTTCGGTTCAGGTCATGATCTCACCGTTTGTGAGTTCGAGCCCCTGTCAGACTCTGCTGTCAGCATGAAGCCTGCTTCGGATCCTCTGATCCCCTTTCTCCCTGCCCCTCCCCTGTTCACACTCCCCTCTCTCAAAAATAAACAAACGTTAAAAAAAGAACCTAATGGTACACTCTGCTTAAAAAAAACTTTTACTGGCTTCTTACTGTTTAAAGAACAAAGTCCAAATTTCCAACATAACTCTCCAAATTATTCCCTGACCACTCCCTCCCTTATAAGGCACACTCCACGCACACTGATTTTCTCATTATTTCTTAACATCTAGTTCCTCTTCGTGATATTTTACCTTCATCCTTACTGTTTCCTCTTCCTAGAACATTTTTTTCTCCCTCTTTCTAATCAGAAAATGCAGTCTCAATGTGTTGCAGCACACATCACATCACGCTGCAGTTACTTGTCTCCCCCAAGCACAAAGTGGGCTTTTCAAGGTCAAGAAGCCATGTCATATTCACTATTGTACCTATGGATTTAGTACAATGTCTGGAAACCAACAGGTATCGATAAATGCTGAGATAACAGTAAAAATCATACCACTACATACTGAGAGCAACTTCTGAAAACCATTCTGACTGGAAGTCTAGAGAGTGGTGCCATCTGCCGGCAGGGAAACCAAAGTGCTCTCAAAGGAGGGAGAAAGTAAAAAGTCGTGTGTACACCTTATGTCATGGGTACAAATTAGCCTCCCAATCATCTTTGGAGGACTGGCAACCCAGACTGCCGACCATACTAGCACAGCCCAAGTTCACTGCGGGGAATAGCAGTGTCCCAGGTTCCAAGACCTAGCCACCCTTTTACTGAAAGCGGCTGAGAACCAACAGGTGACTCTAGTATTATAGCTATTACATGCAAGGTCCTCAAACAAGAGCATAATGAAAACATCCACGGCAACAAAGACATATAAACAAGCTACTGAGTCAGAGCCACTTGTTCAAAAGGCGATCTGAGCATCTGTATAGGGAAATGCTCTGAGAGCAGCTGACAATTATACAAAGCAGAGACTATCCAAAAGGCTGGTCTTCTGCAGGACTCCCAGAGATCCTGACCTTCTCTGGATGAGTGCTGCCCTTTCGTCTACCTTCTCTTCTCTGAAAGAGTCATTTCCCTTCTCCTCCTTTCTGAGAAAAGCATTCTGGGTTTGATTAGGGCTTTTTCTACTCCAACTCACCCTTCAGCCCTTTCTTGAAAGAATATTCAAGATGCAGTTCACAGCCAGCTTTGTACCACTAACATTCTAACCCTAGCAAATTCCTTATAATCTTCTAAATATGTAAGTAAGGCCTTTTCATAGTAAAAATCATACCTAAACTGCTATAAATAGATTTTTCTCCTACTTGCCTTCTGTTTCCTGGGTCATCTTCTAGGTATATTCTGGAATGCAGGCAAAGAACCTGCAACATTCTGGATACTATACTGAGAGGGGAGTCTCTTCTCTCTGCTTGGCCTTGGAAATATCGCTTAACAAAAGGCACTTAAGAACAGAGGGGACTTCACTAAAGGCCCAAGTACCCTGAGAGAACCCTATTTTCTGCTGAAGTAGTTTAACATCTACCCTTTTCTCTTTCGATCCTAAAAAAACAACTAAGAATTCACATTTCTGACTCCTATATCTTGTATCTTATTAGCTCTCAGCAGAGTCCATTGCTTACCCCAAGAATTTCTACATATTCGTAGATCTGGGCTTCTAGGAAGGCAATGTCTTTGTTCCTCTCAGTGTCGCTGGAAACAAGAAACAAGCCATATCACTCAAGAGTTCTTTTGCCCAATGCCTTATCCCCTGTATCTGGGAACATTTATTCCAAGGGTGCATTAAAAACTACAAGCATGTGACAAATGCCATGCTGTGAAAGCAAATGTTCTATTCAACTTAGGACTTGCTGACAGAAGTATTAAGGTTCTTTCTTGGAATGCTCAGAAGCTTCCTCTTTGACCTCATTCTAGAAGGTGAAAAACACATGGAGACATTTAAATTTCCATCATCATAATCTACAAAAGAAATGTGGTGTAGGAGGCAAGCTCTGGGATTGGCAGACTTGGGCCCAAATCCTGACCCTGCTACTTAGTCACTGTGAGATAGTGGGCACATTCCATTACTTTTCTGAGTCCTTATCTGCAAAAAATCGGGATAACTACTTTTCAGAGTTGTTGTAAGCATTACGAAAAACTCATATTTAAAAAATACCCTGTACAAGCATGTGGCTCGAGAATAGATTCAACTACAGGAATAAAAGGTACGGCATAAGGAATATAGTCAGTGGCATCGCAACAGCGTTATAACGTGACAGACAGTAGGTACGCTTGTGGGAAGCATGGCATAGAGCAGAGAGCTGTCAGGGGCGCCTGAGTGGCTCAGATGGTTAAGCGTCGGACTTCAGCTCAGGTCATGACCTCACAGTTTGTGGGTTCAAGCCACGCGTTGGGCTCTGTGCTGATGGCTCAGAGCCTGCAGCCTGCTTCGGATTCTGTGTCTCCCTCTCTCTCTTGTGTGTCTCCCCCTGCTTATGCTCTCTCTCAAAAATAAAGAAACATTAAAAAAAAAATTAAAAAAAAAGCAGAGGGCTGTCAAATCACTAGGTTGCACATCTCAGACTAATGTAACATAGGGTCAACTATACTTCAGTTCAAAAAAAAGATTCAATTGTCAAGAGCCAAAAGAAACTTAGAAGAGTATTTCCCGACCCTACTCAGCCTCCATCTCCTCCTGAGGTGACAAAAAGTACCTACTCTCAATCAGTGGAGTACGGACTGTCCTTGGTTTACAACGATAGCACTGCCGTTTGCAGGGAAAAAAGGGCAAACTAGACCTCTCTGAATCAATAATGGCGATAAAACAGGCTGCTGTGGCAAAAATTCTGCATGGGAAAATTTTAAAACTATCCACCGAGGTGCCACACCAGCTACTTACCGCTTGGTGCCTTTTGACTTGGGGTTTTTGGCAAACAGGGAGGTGTCGAGTGACTCCAGGGACTTTCCTTTGGTGCTGAAGAGCCTCTGGGCTCGCTCTTCTAGGGTCCTAAGGAGACGGGAGGAGCAAAAGATTTCAGAGTTCTTTTATCATATAGGCCTGCATATTTCTGCAGTGGGCGGTGACAGGAAAGAATGGAATCAGAGCCAGTTATTGTGCAAACACACAGTAAAATGAGACAGTTCTGATAGAAAAAGCAGTTTCTTACCCACCGCACTTCAAGCCTAAAGCTAAGAGTGCAGATTTCAATCTGTCCAGACCCAGGGAGGCCAACTCCTACACAAAAAAAGAGACAAGTTACAATTTTATATAAATAGATTCTGAGAAACAACAAAAGGCTCAAACTTAGGTGTTCGCAGGCTCGTGTGCGGGTGTTCTTGAAGCTGTGGCAAAACCACACATTCCATAGCCAAAACCTAGCAGTAAGTTCAAATTCTCCAAAGGACTGACTCTGTGGTCAAGTTCATACGTAATCATATTGGTAGTGATTACCTCCGCTATAGTTTAATATAGTTAGAATTATTTTATTTTACACTTTTCAAAGTCGTTGGCTTAATTTTTTTCTTTCTATCGTTATCTTTCCACATTCTTCGTAGATGCCTGGTTCCAGGAACTGGTGTCTTATCATAATAGGTTCACGGCATTAGAGAAGACGACTGAGTGGCTCTTCTGAGCAGTGAACAGGCGAGACCAGTACAGTTGCTAAAGAAAACAGGGGCGCTTGGGTGGCACAATTGGTTAAGTGTCCGACTCTTGATCTTGGCTCAGGTCATGATCTCGCAGTTGGGGAGTTTGAGCCCCACACTGGGCTCTGTGATGATGGTGCAGAGCCTGCTTGGGATTATCTCATTCTCTCTGCCCCTCCCCCATTTGTGCATGCTCTTTCTCCAAATAAATAAACAAACTTAAAAAAAAAATAAAAAGAAAACATACTTCCCAGGAGGAGAATGCAGATAGGTCAAGATGGGCTCCAGCATGGGTCAGGGCACTACTGGTCTCTTTCTAGCAAGAAGAACAGGAAGATCCACATTTAGAATGAAGGCAAGGGAGACACCTATCTAAATTACCAGGTGGTGGATGGTCCCCTCCTTGTACACATGTGTGACTAGGAATCAAATTCCCGTAAGAGCAGAGCCAAAGAAAGATGGTCATTCTCTCCCTCAGAGTTCAGGAGAACTCAAGTTTATCATCAGGAGTGAAAATACATGGTACAGACTTCTAGCATATAATCTTTTCAGTTTCTGGGCAACAGGAGCCACCCAGCAGTAATGACACAGTTGGTGAAAATCCTGAGCTCAGCCAATGGCAAGGAGGCCCTGACAAATCTCATTCCCAAAGTATGCATGGAAAGAAAACCTGACATAACTGGCAAAGGACACCTCATAGTTACAACTGATCCTGAGGGATCGGTATTAATGCCCTAAGATAGAGGATCAATATTAAAGCACAATAATTAATTCAATTCCTGCGCTTGTCCTCTCCCAACCCCACTGAAGCTCACCGGCCATCCAGGAAAGGTACCATTCTCCCACTTCTTCTCAAACTCGTTCTGAATCTTTCCAAAAAGTTCATTCTGATCTTGCAGGGGCTTCACTCGATCTGTGTAATCTTGAAGGTATTCAAGCAGCATCTCCAGGTATCTACAGAGGAACAAGCAATACAGAGAAAGCAATGAGAGTTTTTATGTTTTGCATAGATTTTTTATGTCCCGTAAAATACAATCATAATCCTAGTAACACCAGTTTTTAAAAGCAGTAATACTAAATTTTAGAAGGGGCTTGCAATTGACTTTTTTCCTATAATTTTGATTCTGACTTTTCTGACCTCATTTCATTCTCGTGATATAATTTCAAACACTAAAATCTTAACACAAAAGATTTCAAGTAAAAGAAAAAAACAAGAGAGGAAGGAGTACAGATCACTAACCCGGGGCATAAAACCACAAACAAAATTTTCCATCTATACATCAGAACCAGGCACCTCACTTCAGTCACAATGAGAAATTCTCATCTTTTTCTTATTAAACTCCAAAGACCCAGATTCCTGAATGATACTTCCTTCCACAATGAAACAAATTTAAGAACAGCATGGGCATAAGATCCCAGATGTGCCAACAAATGCATCTTTTCCTAGAGCCAGAGTATGACAAATGCTTAAAAGACTATGTCATTCAAAATCCGTATCCTCCAATAAACCTGGAAATCGTTTGTGTCCTTGTTCCAGGCAATAAAATGCAAAACTCTGCCATCCAATCTTTACATGAAATAACCTCCTAATCAAATCCAGTAGAGCCTAGCAGCTGGCAAAGCCCACCTTTTATATTCGGCATTCTTCCTTTCTTTAGGAATGTCAAATAATTGGTCAAAGATGGACAGATATGTGATATAATCCAGCTTCTGAAAGGAGAAATGACAAGAGATTCAGTTAGGTATCTGCACCAAGTTATGCTATAGTCTCCAATAAATGAAGATCAAAACTGAGTGCTAACAAAGTAACAAGGCCCGGCTCATCTTTGTCTTTTCCCTCCCCATCATTTAATTCCTGCACTAGTGGGCTGTTAATTCCACAGCACTGAGTAGACCACCAGACACGAAATGAACTCTGCAAAATAAAGATCAAATCAACAAACAGTAAACTAAAGAAACATTTGTCAAACCCTAACTATATGCGAGGCACTTGAAAACTGACACCCACTACAGCCTAAACTAAGGTCCTGAAGGTAACATTTGTGCATTCATACAGTCACTTATTAAGCATCTTTGGACCAACTACATGGATACAAACGAGAACAAGATAGGTACAGGACCTGCCCTCACGGAGCTTAAAGTACAGTCCCTGAACTTTTGGGACATTTCCTCACAACCCCATAAAGAACTTAATCATACGCTTCCTTGTGAACTTTCTGAGATTGTCACATTCAGTCTCAACTCTTGTGATAAAAGACACTAAGTAACCCTTTACTGGCACAGATTATGTTTTTATATTTTTCATATACCTAGTACTATGTGCATCTAACACAGGAGCTCAGTATGTGTTTGAGGGTTTTTTTTTATGTTTATTTTAGAGAGAATCTGTGTAAACAGGGGAGGGCCAGAGAGAGAGAGGGAGAGAGAGAATCCCAAGCAGGCTCCACACTCAGCACGGCGCCCAACGTGGAGCTTGATCTCATGACCCTGAGATCGTGACCTGAGTGGAAATCAAGAGTCAGACGCTTAACCGACTGAGCCACCCAGGTACCCCTCTGTTTCAGTTTTTTTTTTTTTTAATTTTTTTTTTTCAACGTTTTTTTTATTTATTTTTGGGACAGAGAGAGACAGAGCATGAACGGGGGAGGGGCAGAGAGAGAGAGAGAGAGAGACACAGAATCGGAAACAGGCTCCAGGCTCTGAGCCATCAGCCCAGAGCCTGACGCGGGGCTCGAACCCATGGACCGCGAGATCGTGACCTGGCTGAAGTCAGACACTTAACCGACTGCGCCACCCAGGCGCCCCCCCCCCCCCGTTTCAGTTTTTTAAAAAAAATATACTTTAAGGGTGCCTGGGTGGCTCAGTCGGTTAAGCGTCTGACTCTTGGTTTCGGCTCAGGTCATGACTTCACAATCATGATCTCATGCTGGGTGTGAAGCCTGCCTAAGTGTCTCTCTCTCTCCATCTGCCCCTCTCCATCTCGCAAACGCACGCATGCATGCTTCCTCAAAAAGTTTTTTTTTTATATTTACAAAAGCAAAACATGCTTATATTAAGCAATAAAATTCATTAATAAAATACTATGCTTGGGGTGCCTGGCTGGCTCAGCTGGTAGAGCACGTGTCTCTTATCTCAGGGTCATGAGCTCAAGCCCCAAGTTGAGTGTAGGGCGTACTTAAATAAAAATAAAATAAAATGCTCGTTGTGTTCACTATAGAAGCTTTTCATTTTGAATACTATTTCATTCCAAGAAAGCACATCACCTCTTTAAGATTTACATAATGGTTACAAAACACAAGGCAGATAATCTAATTGCTTCCTGTCCAGGAGCCCCAGCCTGATGTCCTGACTCCCCCGTAGAATCAGAACCACTCTCCCCATAACCCCCCAGGTCCTACCTCTGAGGCCTTCAGGTTAATGTATTTGAGGTAACAGTCATGGAGGTCAAGGTAACGACCATATCCCTCTTCATCTGTGAACTCCACCAGATCTGAAAGTATCAAAGATACCAGTGATTCAGACATTAAAGACCACTTTCTTGGACCTGGCTTTTCAAACGGACTGCTAGTTCTTTGTTTCATGACACAGCTCTTCACCCAAATGTCCTCCCTATACTCACGAAGTGAACAAACTTCAATTTTCCAGGTCAGCGAATCTGAGCTAGGGTAGCACAAAAATCAGTATTTTCTCCAAGGCCAATTTAGGATGTTAGTACAGCTCAGAAACCAGCAAAGAGAAAACCGGCAAGAGAACCTGGCTATAAATTTCTCTGGGGCTTTGGGTGAAAATCTGAGCTCTGTCATTAACCTGCACTTTTGTTTAGTGCTAGAGGGAAAGGGTAAATCCTACTTACTTTGTGCCTCTTCACTTGGATTCTCTCGAGCCTTCAGAAGCTCTTCAAATTCCACTGACATTGGCACACAGATCTGAGGGGAGAAAAGAGAAAAATTCACGTGGATTTTTCAACAAAAAAATTGCAACGTCACAGAAATGGGCTGTACAGAAAGTTGGACTTCTGACACTTTAGACTTGAGTTTTCATTATGAGTCTACTACTATTCTCCAATTACCTTGCTTTTTATTTTGACTAAAAACTGCTAAAGTAACACTTGCTCACAAAAACTCAAAATGAAGGGGTGCCTGGGTGGCTCAGTTGGTTAAGTGTCCAACTTCGATGCAGGTCATGATCCCACAGTTTGAGTTCGAGCTCCGTGTTGGGCTCTGTGCTGAAAGTTCAGAGCCTGGAGCCTGCTTCAAATTCTGTATCTCTCTGTGTGCCCCTCCCCCGCTTATTCTCTATCTCTGTCTCTCTCTCTGAAAAATAAACATTAAAAAAAAAAATGAAAACCCCAAATCCCCCTTTAATTCTGCTGAAAATAGGTAAGCATTATTAAGAGATGTTTCCTTTTTTTTTTTATTTATTTATTTTGAAAGACAGCAAGTGAGGGAGGGGCAGAGAGAAAGACAGAGAATCCCAAGCAGGCTCCACACTGTTAGTGTGGAGTCTGACATAGGGCACGAACTCATGAACCGTGAGATCATGACCTTAGCAGATATCAAAAGCTGGATGCTTAACCCACTGAGCCCCCCAGGAACCCCAAGAGACCTTTTTTTTTTTTTTTTTTTTACTGTGTATTCATTTTTAAGAGAGAGATAGAGCACGAACGGGGGAGGGGCAAAGAGAAGAAAGGGAGACACAGGATCCAAAGCAGGCTCCAGGCTCTGAGCGGTCAGCACAGAGCCTGACTTGGGGCTCAAGCTCACAAACCGTGAGACCACGACCTGAGCTGAAGTCTGCCGCCCAACCGACTGAGCCACCGGGGAGTCCCTCCCAAGAGGCCTTTTTATAGGTTTCCAAACTTTGCTGAACATTTAGGATCACCTGGGGAGTGGTTTAAAAAATCCTGATGCCTCTGACACCAATTAAATCAGAAGGGTGGGGAAGGTAGCAACACTTTTTCAAGATCCCCAGAGGATTCAAATATATCCACCAAAATTTGGAAACCCCTGTTCCATATATTTAAATATACACATTTGTACAAGCACACACAGGCATGTGCAAGGTTTGTTTTTCACATAATTGGACCTTTTCTCCCCCCACTTAGTGTATCTTGGGCATCCTTCCAACATTTTTTGAAACTATGTATTCCTTATCATCTTTCTACCAGGGCTGGAATAAAGTTAATACATCAGAATGGTACTCGTGTCTTGTCTCTTGGATGGCAAAACACTTTACACTCTACACTTCAAAAGGGTGGGAAGACTTATGTTGGTGGGGGAAAGCACCTTCATCTCCCACCCCTGAACATCAATGTCTTCTTTCTGGTACTTTCAGTCTTCTCCTTTCTCTACCTGCTCCTTTAAAACATGCACATCTTCCTTATGACCCTCCTGTCTCTCCTCTTTTTTTCTGCCAGTCTTTTAAATGCCTGTTCCCCAATCCATACTTCTGCTTCCCCGTGATCCACTTTTGGCCCCTGTGACCAGATTTCCATTCCCACTACTTTGATGAAGCAGCAATCCTGGCACTTACCGGTCAACAACAAGTGATGCCAGTGGCCTCCTTTCTGAAAGTCTTTTGCTTAGCTTTTCAGTAAGACACACTACCTAGAGCTGTTGTTTGACCTCTGTGATAGAAGTGTTCCCAGGACACGGTTCATTTAGGTACCTTATTGTCATCGGTATGCCCTCAAGGCACGTGGAAAAGCTTGACCTCTACCTTCACACTGCGTCTCTTTCTCAGAACTCTATGATTCATGGCTTCAACCATCATATCTAAGATAATTCTCAGATCTAAATCACAAGCTTTTATCTCTTGCCTAAACCCCAGTCACCTAACTTCTACCACTCACGGAACACTCCTACCTATATACACTATCACCTGAAAAGCTACATATACGAAAACCCATTTTCCACTGCATATGGGTTACCTCTTTCTTATTTCCATCAAGGGAACAAACAACTTAACTGACTGAGCCACCCAGGCACTGCCCCCCCACCCCCCATTCTTAAACAAAACAAAACAAAGCATGATTGGGCAGGGAGAGCCTACACTGTGATTTAGACAGGACAAAGTCTTTAACCTCCCAATGGGGAGCTGTGGAGCAAAGACTACTCATTCCAAGAGTTTCTCAGTGGATGGAAATAGCCAGGCCACAGTACCCTCACTGTGCTCAGTCACTGGCTGGGGCTATCCGGGAAGAGTATGGCTTTGGTCTAAAGATGAGGGGGAGACTGAAAGCACTGGAGTTGTAGGATGTCAGCTAAGTATCTGCTTGCAGCTAAATGGCAGGTTCTTTTTTGAAGGGACATCTAAATGGCACATCTCTATTCTCTTTACACCTTTCCTTTAGTGTGCTTTTCGGGCAGGTTTGGAAAAAATACTTTCTAAGTACCATACCTCATTTGGGTGTTTACGATGGAATTCTTTTATTTGCTTGAGTCTGTTATAAAATTCGGCAAATTCATTGGGTCCTGAAATGGCATTGAGTTCCTCCTTCCGTAACCTACAATTTCAGGAAAAATCCAAAGAACATAGTACACACAATCAGTCCTTTAATCGTGGCTCCTCAGAGGCATGAACTTCTGGACTAGCTGGGACTAGCACTTACCCATCCTTATCATCGTATAAATCCCGCAGGTTCCCACTGACTTCCATATACCTCTGAAAGGCAAACACAAAACCCATCAGAACAGTAATCTGGAACTACAGGGCTCAGCAACCAACAGGGCCCACTAGTCAAAGGTCAGGGAAACCTTGAGAGATGTGGTGGTAAAAGTTCCTGCGCTTTCTGGTACCCTAAACTGACAGCGCTGTTCCTGCTTAGTTTTTTTTTTTTTTTTAATGTTTTTTTTAATGAGTGTTCAGTGCATTAACGTTCATTTTATTTTTGGGACAGAGAGAGACAGAGCATGAACGGGGGAGGGGCAGAGAGAGAGGGAGACACAGAATCGGAAACAGGCTCCAGGCTCTGAGCAGTCAGCCCAGAGCCCGACGCGGGGCTCGAACCCACGGACCGCGAGATCGTGACCTGGCTGAAGTCGGACGCTCAACCGACTGCGCCACCCAGGCGCCCCTGTTCCTGCTTAGTTTTTAAAACACGTCAAGGTGAAGACTACCTAAGTGACACGTTTTGAAGGGTGGAGTGTTCCTATATTTACATCCTACTGATACTTAACTTTCCCTGGAAGAGTCAGAGAATCACATAAGAGTATCACACTCTAAACAGCAGTTCCCACCGTCAAAAATAAAAGTTCCCTACCTCTTGAGGGTAGCTCAAGAGGACTTTCACTACTTGACAAAGCTTGACTGAGTGCACAGGCTAAGTAAAAATCTCACAGCTTACTTTGGATTCAAACTCAAGATCGCACAGTTCCCTCTTCAAAACTTTTGGGACCAGATTTCACTTCAGAATTTGGAAATTTTAAGTTGGAAAATGATTACATATTATGCAACATCCCTACTGGCATCTGGAACACATATTAGTAATCCTGCAATGAAAACGATGCATTATTTACGAAGTGGAATAAAGGCCATAAAAAGCCTTTTATCTGTTCAGATCAGATTTTGCCACCAAGTAATTAAAAAACAAAAAAAGAAATACGGTCCCCATCCCCACCCAAAAAACATAGAAACTCTTTTGTTTTCACAATATTTTTTGTAAAGTTTCTTTTCTTTTTTTTTTTTTTTTTAACGTTTTATTTATTTTTGAGACAGAGAGAGACAGAGCACGAACGGGGGAAGGTCAGAGAGAGGGAGACACAGAATCTGAAACAGGCTCCAGGCTCTGAGCTGTCAGCACAGAGCCTGACGCGGGGCTTGAACTCACTGACCGCGAGATCATGACCTGAGCCGAAGTCGGCAGCTTAACCAACTGAGCCGCCCAGGCGCCCCAAGTTTATTTATTTTCAAAGGGAGAGGGAGAGGCAGAGAGAAAACCAAGCAGGCTCCATGCTATCAGCACAGAGCCCTACGAGGGGCTCGACCCCACGAATTGTGAAATAATGCCTGAACCAAAAGACTTGGACACTTAACTGACTGAGACACCCAGGCACCCCCATTTTCACAGTATTTTTGATTTGAGAATTTAGATAAGGAACTAGGAGCTAATAATACTAATCATTTCCTGCACCGAGAAACTCTGATTAGGTCTTTCAATCTTTTTTTTTTTTTTTAAGTATTTATTTAGGGGCACCTGGGTGGCTCAGTCGGTTGAGCATCCGACTGCAGTTCAGGTCATGGTCTCACAGTTTGAGCCCCGCATCGGGCTCTGTGCTAACAAACAGCTCAGAGCCTGGAGCCTGCTTCAGGTTCTGTGTCTCTGTCTCTCTCTCTCCCCCCTCCCCTGCTCATGTTCTGCCTCTCTCTGTCTCTCAAAAATAAATAAATGTTCACACACAAAAAAGTGTCTTAAGTATTTAAAAATTTTTAATTTTTTTTTTAATTTACTTTTGAGAGACAGAGAGAGAGACAGAACACAAGCAGGGGAGAGGCAGAGAGAGAGGGAGACACAGAATCCAAAGCAGGCTCCAGGCTCTGAGCTGTCAGCACAGAGCCCAATGCAGGGCTTGAACTCACAAATTGTGAGATCATGACCTGAGCCAAAGTCGGACGCTTAACTGACTGAGCTACCCAGGCGCCCCATAAAAAAAATGTATTCATTTAGAGAGCAAGAGAGTACAAGTTGGGGTGCAGGGGGAGAGGAGAGAATCCCAAGCGGCCCAAGCCGGCTCTGCGTTGTCAGTGCTGAGCCCTATGCAGGGTGTGAACTCATGAACCAAACCGTGAAATCATGATCTGAGCCGAAGTCAGATGCTCAACCTACTGAGCCACCCAGGCGCCCCAGGTCTTTCAATCATTTCTAAACAGATTTCAAATACATGCAAGAGAAGAGAGCACAGTATAATGAACCTTCATTTACCTATCACTCAGCATTAAATGAGCAACTAAGTTGCATTAAGTTAATCAACATTTTGATTTTGCTCCACTTTCTTTTTTTTTTTAATATTTTATTTATTTTTGATAGAGACAGAGTACAAGTGGGGGAGGGGCAGAGAGAGAAGGAGACACAGAATCTGAAGCAGGATCCAGGCTCCGAGCTGTCAGCACAGAGCCCGACATGGGGCTTGAACTCACAAACTGCGAGATCATGACCTGAGCCGAAGTCAGACGCTTAACCAACTGAGCCACCCAGGCGCCCCGTCCACTTTCTAAAAGTAAGAAACTGAACGAAGTAAATGCAATTTGGTAGGGAAAAACACTTCAAATACTTCAAAACAATACCTTGAGGGGAAAACACTAACATTGAGCATTCTTTTTGGGGGAGAAGGGATAGTACCTTTTGTGCCTGGGCCACCGACTTAACTATTCTTTGCACATCATGGGACACGGGATGCTATGAATAAAAGGTCCCCATTCACAGAAGTGAGGAAGCGCAGTTCAGTACCCTCGGGTTTGGCAGCCGCGAGGACATCTCCAGGCAGACAACCCACGACTGGTCAGTCTGGTGGTTACCTTCGGCCAAGGTTCATGTGGGGACCCCGCACCCCGCCTCCCCTCTCTTTTCCAGCTCATCCCGACCCAAAGAGAAGCGGACAACGCAGTACTCACATCTTGCATGGCCCGCGTGCGGTGGTCGGAATTGATCTGGTCCCGGAGCTGAAGAAAAGCAAACGGTGACACAGATGCCGTTAGTCGGAATTCTGAAGGTGGAAAGGCCGCCGGAGGGCGGAGCTTACCCGCCCAGGTCCCAGCGGCTGTAGCCGAGGCCTCGGGGAGCGCGGCGCCTCCGCGGGCGGTAACCATGGCGGAGCTTGGAGAGGGAGCCCTGGAGGGAGCAGGAGGCCCGGAGCGGGAAGGGTCTGAGGGCCAAAAAAAGCTCCCCGAGGATAAACACCGGAACGGGGCCCAGCCTTGACGTAGCCCTTGCCCAGGCCCCCACTCACCGTGGACTTCTTAGTGAGCATCTCTTTGGCCATGACGTCCATGAGCCGTTCCTTTTCCTCATGATACCGCCGCTGCTGCTCTAGAATTGTCTCCATTTTTCCTCCGCCGCTGCACCTCGATTCACACCACCGACACGGCCGGAAACGACTCCCGCCGCTTTGCGCGCCCGCGTCCCGCGCTGAGCGTCCGGCTGCACCAAAGTTCCGCGGGTGCCGGAAGTGCCTCTGGGACTCGAAGAAAAGGGAGCCTCACAAGGAGAGCACAGTCCGTGCTGTCGAGATCGCCGCAGTGCCCCCTGCTGGCCGGAGGTGTGGCGGAGCGAGGCCGAGCGGTTTGCAGGTGCCTCTAGAGGGCGTCCAGAAATTCTGGCATCTGAGGTTAAGAGGCCGGCTTTCTGGGCTTTTATGAGGCGGGCAGGGCAGGCAGGGACATGGTGGACTGAGTAGTTGGAGAACGTGGATGGGAGCTGGGAGACCGGAACTTGAGTCTTTAGCTTTCATCGTGACCTCTGACAACGTTTTTCCCTTCAATGGACCTCAGTGTCCTTGTCAGTAATTTTTTTTTTTTTTTTAAAGAAATTCGCGGGGGCGCCTGGGTGGCGCAGTCGGTTAAGCGTCCGACTTCAGCCAGGTCACGATCTCGCGGTCCGTGAGTTCGAGCCCCGCGTCAGGCTCTGGGCTGATGGCTCGGAGCCTGGAGCGTGTTTCCAATTCTGTGTCTCCCTCTCTCTCTGCCCCTCCCCCGTTCATGCTCTGTCTCTCTCTGTCCCAAAAAAAAAAAAAAAAACGTTGGAAAAAAAAAAAAAGAAATTCGCATGTGGAGGACACCTAATTGTCTGTAAGCAGGGGGCTGGTAAAATAAAATATGGTGGGGCGCCTGGGTGGCTCAACTGGTTAAGCCTTTGACTCTTGATTTTGGCGCAGGTCCTGATCTGGGATGGAGACCCACAGGTGGGGCTTCCTGCTAACAGCAGGGAGCCTGCTTGAGATTCTCTCTCTCCCTCTCTCTTCCCCTCCCCCGTGAACACATATGCTCTCTCTCTCTCAAAAATAAATAAACATTTAAAAAGTAATTGTCAAAAAAATTGAATTTATAAAAAAATAAAATATGGTACATCCGAGCAGTGAAATGCTATACAGCTTCATAAAAAAAGAATGAAGCAAATTTCTAGGTATGGAAATTAAGACATATTCCCATATAGTCAGACGTTCATAGCAGCATTATTTATAATCAACAAAAACTGGTTGCAGCCCCAACATCCATTAACCGGTGAATGGTAAACAAAATATGGGACATTATTCAGCAGTCAAGGAATGCTACAATATGAATGAACCATGAAAATATCACATTCACTAAAAGAAGCCATATACAAAAAATGTCATAGGGTATATGCAGATGAAATGTCCAGAAAGGCAAGTCTATGGAGATGAGTGGTTGTCGCTGGAGGTGAGAGTGGAGTGACAGTAAATTTGGTGGCGATAGAAATGTTCTCAAATTTGATTATGGCAATGATTGTTCCACAACTGTATTAGATTTGCTCAAGGTAATTGAACTGTACACTCAAAGTGGGTGAATTTTATGGTATGTAACTTATCCCTCAATCAAGCTGTTAAGGGGATGCCTGGGTGGCTCAGTCGGTTAAGCATCTGATTTTGGCTCATGTCATGAGCTTGCAGTTCATGGATTCCAGACACACATCGGGCTCTGGGCTGACAGCTCAGAGCCTGGACCCTGCTTCAGATTCTGTGTCTCCCTCGCTCTGTGCCCCTCCCCTACTCATGCTCTCTCTCTCTCTCAAAAATAAATAAACATTAAAAAATAAAAAATAAATCTATTAAAAGAATCTATATGAACTCAATGAAGTTCAACACTAATTGTTAATGAGGAGACAGCCTGGAAGATCTGATACAGGAGGGAAATTTTTCTTTGTATATACCCAGCATGAAAACTTTTTTTTCTTAACTTATACATGCATTATTTTTTCAAATTAAAAAATAAACTAAAAACTAAAAATGGAGAGGGGTGCCTACGTGGCTCAGTCAGTTGAGTGTCCAACTCTTGGTTTTGGCTCAGGTCATGATCTCTCTGTTTCATGGGTTTGAGACCTGCATTGGGCTCTGAGCTAACAGTGTGGAGCCTGCTTGGAATTTTTGCCTCCCTCTCTTTCTGTTCCTCCCTGACCTACATTTTCTCTGTCTCTTAAAATAAATAAATAAACTTTAAAAAAAAACCCTAAAAATTAAGGGACGCCTAGGTGGCTCGGGTGATTAGGTGTCCAACTTCAGCTCAGGTCACGATCTGAAGATTTGTGGGTTTGAGCTCTGCATTGGGCTCTCCACTCTCAACTCAGAGCCTGCTCAGATCCTCTGTCTCCCTCTCTCTCTCTGTCCCTCCCCCACTCTTGCTTTCTCTCTCAAAAATAAACATTTTTAAAAAGTCTAAAAATGGGATACCCGGGTAGCTCAGTTGGTTAAACATCTGATTTTGGCTCACGTTATGATCTCACAGTTCGTGGGTTCCAGACCCGCGTCGGGCTCTGGGCTGACAGCTCAGAGCCTGGAGACTGCTTCAAATTCTGTGTCTCCCTCTTTCTCTGCCCGCCCCCCCTACTCATGCTCTGTCTCTCGAAAATAAATAAAACGTTAAAATAAATAAATAAATAAATAAATAAGCCCTAAAAATTAAGACACACATATGTACATGCATGCTTAACAAAAAAGGAACTAGGAAGTTATAGTATCTCCAGCAATTTTTAGTGATTTGCCTCTTCTCTTTACTTTTAGGAATTCTCCAATTTTTCTACAATGAGAATGCGTTGCTTTATGTTTTTCAAAGTTTGAAAAATAACGCAGGCATAATGACTCTCATCTTGCCTGCTGATGGGGTGTTGTGAGGGTTATATGTCTAAAAATTTAAACAAGATCTAAACCGCAGGGAGAGCACTCCAGGCAAAAGTCCTCACCAGAGGCTTTTCTTGCACCTCTAGAAAAGAGGTGGGAAATCTCCATTCAAGATTGGAGAGACTGTGTTGGGGGGCGGGGGGGGGGAGGATTTGGGATCTATGATATATCATCAAATATAAGATGTCATCAAATGTTAACTCCATCATTATGTTCCACTAAGAAAGAAGAAAAAATTGTCCATCTATGTCACATCTACCCATTATACAATGCATCTGGCTTTCTGGGATGTTAAAGACGAAAAATATTTATCTTGAGATCAATGACACAGTACCTGTACATCTCTTTCTCTGAGGTGGGTGGACCACTTAAGCAAAACCATTCACCTTCCGTCCCCTAAAACCTCCTTCTCCGGTCTATCAAATCAGTCACCGAGTCCTGTCTTTTCCACTCCTGATGCCACCTGCCTCTTTATCTCTCACCTGGACCAGTGCGCTAGCTTCCTACAGAGCCTGCTCATCTTACCCCTTCAATCCATTATTCATGCTGCAGTCAGAGTGATCATCTTATGCCCCTGCTGAAACATTTCCACTGGCTGCTTACCCTCAGGGTGAGGTCTGTTTAACTTGGCATTCGATTTTTTGTGACCTGGCTTCTGCCTGCCATTTTAGTCTCTTGGCACTTCCTCCAAATGAAATTACTTGCTGCTTCCCCAAAGCGCCATATGTTTTTTCAAGCCTCCCGTTCTTTGCACCAGCTGTTTTCTATGCTTGGACTACCCTTCCTCCACAAGTATTTATTGAACAAGTAGTAAGTGCCGGGAGTTGAAAATAGAAGGGTGAGCAAGGCAGGCGCGAGCCCAGCCTTCACAGAAGCCGTTGGGAGAAAGAGACAAAAATGTAAACATATAATTATCAGTTGTAAGGACACATGTTGGGTATTTGTAAAGGTTTGTTGAAAAATGGCAACCACAGTCTCAGAAAGTTTAGGATTTGCATCGGGCCCGGGAGGCAGTCTGAAAATAATCCACCTGTGATTACCTAGGTGACTTTGGGGAACTGGCAAGCGGCGTCTGCACCTCTGTGAAATGGAAAAATGCCCGCCTCATAGGATTTCTGGGAGGATTTAGTATGAGATACATATGATCGCGTGGTTCTGCCGGACCGGAGGGCCCCTCCCCCACGAGACCCTAAGGCCCACTCGCTCTGCAGCTCGGGTCCCCACCCCAAGAGGCGGCGGGCAGGACAAGGAGTGCCCCACGCCGCGCGTGCCGGGAGCGCGCCCCCGACCGTCGGGGGGCCGAGGGCGGGGCAGGGGCCGCGGGCGACCGACACCCGCGGTGGGGAGCAGCGCTCCGCCCCATCTCCCCACTTTGGGGGACAACCCCCCTCGCTCACTCCCGCCTCCGCCCCTGAATCACGGGGGGGCGGGGCCGTGACCCATTCATGCCGGGAATCGGATCCAGATGTTCCCGCGGCGCGTGCAGCTGCATCCTTGCCTTTTTTGGCAAAAAACGTGCGGCCCCGAGCGGATCCCGGGCCGCCTCCGCTAATCCTCGGGAAGAGGGGGAAGGGGGCTGAGGGTCTGGGCCCAGACTGGGAATCCGCACAGGGTGCTCAGCGGGATTTGGGAAGAGCTGCCAGTGGAGGGGGGCGGTTTGTACTGGATGGGGAACCCGCTGCCAACTCCGCTCCCGTCCGGGACCTCCCCCAAGCCCCCTCCCTTCCCCACCCGGAGGAAAAAGTCCTTCGCCAGCAGAGGGGAGGTTGGCGGAGCCTGAGATGGACAGTAGCAGCGGCGGGATCCCCGTTCTCCGGAGGTTTCCCATCCCAGCAGCTTCCTCCTCTGCCCTGCACGGAGGAGGTCTGGAAAAGCCTCAGAGCCTCCCTGTCTGCCAGGGAACCTTCCTCCCCCGCCCCCCCACCCACCCCCCGCCAAACCCAGACAAACACACAGAGGCCTTCGCTTCCTCACACTGCTTTATTGCAGAATCTGGAAGGGCGGGGTGAGCCAGTCCCACCCCCTCTGCCCATCTCCGGGCAGAATGGAGCTCAAATGAAAGGAGAAAACACTCGACAGATACCGGATGGGCAAAACCCTGTGCTCTAGGACCCCTTTAAAGTGTCAACGCCTGTTTTGCTGTCCAGAGAGCCCCAGCCCCGAGGCTAGATTGGGATGACGGTGGGGAGGGTCAAACCTGAATACAGCCCACTTTTGAGGACTTCTCAGGCACCCACAGAGGACCTAACGTCTCAGGAAAGAAGTCTAGATCAAAGGGGGCCTGGGCCCCAGAGTCCAGGTTTGGACGGCTGGGTCTAGAGCCCTGATTTGGGGAGAGGGCTTGGGATCTGGGAACCCAGACTGTAGGGGGAGTCTAGGTTGGCAGAGGGGATTTGAATCATGGAGGCTCCATAAGAGCCCAGGTTTGGGAGCCCTGGGTCAGGGAGTACCGGTTTGGGATGTGGGAGCAGGGAGGCTGAATCCTGGAGCCCAGGAGGAGCCCCAATTTGGGGGTGGGGGGTGGGGCTGGGTCCCAAAGGTGGTTTGGAAAAGGAGCCTTAGTCCTGGAGCCCTGGTTTGGGAGGCCCTGGGCCCAGGAGTCCTGGCTCAGGGCCCTGCCTGGCTGCAGCCCTGGCACAGTACTTGGTCTCCATCCGGCACGAAGCCTTGACCCACCAGGGAGGTGGAGCAGCGGGCACAGGAGAAGCAGCTGTGGTGCCAGTGGCGGTCTTCAAAGGACACATACTTGCCTCCACCGAGTCCTGGGGGGAGGCCGGAGGTTAGCTCTGCGGATCCGGAGCGCGGTCCTGTCCCTCAGCCTCACCCAACACCAGATCCCATTCCCTTGCTTGCACCCTACCCGCTCTGTCCTTTGACCTCTGTCCCACCTGTGATGGGGCGCTTGCAGCTGCTGCACTTGGGTGCAAAGAGTTCTCCAAAACAGGCCACGCAGTATGGATCGTCGTCCCGGGAGGTGAACTGTTGCCCTGCCAGGGGCGTCTGGCACCCTGTGCAGACCAGGCATTCTCGATGCCAGGGCTGGTCACGGTATGTCACGCCACCCTGTGTCAGCGTCTACGGGGGCAGCATCTGTCAGTGGGAGGGAGTGGCAGTTCCCACCCCACAACAGAGCCTGGCTCACCCCCACCCCACTGGCCCAGCCCCCACCTTGCTGCAGCGGGCGCAGCGAGGCGCAAACTTGTTCTCATAGCAGGGCACGCAGTAGTGAGCACCCTTGTCGGGCACAAAGGAACGGGAGCCCAGCGGCTGCTCACAGCCACTGCACAGGAAGCAGTGCTCGTGCCACGTCTGGCCTCCATATTCCAGCTTCCGGGACCCTGTGGGGAACAGGGGTCCCACTCAGAGGCTGTGTCCTAAGCTCCTGAGTGCCACCCTCTGCTACCCTCCCGAGGAGGGTCCCCGCTGTCCCCACAGCCTAAGCAGGGTGGCATCCATGCACATGCAGCAGGACCCTGGCCCCATATATGGCACATGCTACCCTCCCCCGAACACTGCACACGCTCGCTGGGCACATGCTAGGCTCCCAGAAACTAGACATGAGGAGTTGGCATAAGCGAAGTCCCCATGTGTACCAGATATGACTGTCTCAGCATACGCCAGGCCTTCGTGTCACAGGCACGATGACTCGGTATACGCTAAGCCCTTATATGCCAGACGTGATGGTTTGAGCACACCACAACGATCCTACATATACTAGCCAAGCAAGTCTTTGCCCACACAGAATTCTAATGCCCCGGACGTGATCGATCAGTACACGCTAAGCCTTGACATGTCCTAACAATGTCATGCTCCACACGTCCTCAAGCCTCACGTAACTATGAGGCATGCGGGTCACCACACACGTGAAGCCCTCTGTTTATCTGCTTCTGCACACACCAAGCCCCAATGCACCGAGCATGATGGTCTCCTTGCACTTCTCGGTTCTGCATGTACCACACGTGCAGGCGCTCATACGTGCTAAGCGCCCCGGCGTGTACCAAGCCTGTCCGTCTGCCCATACACGGTCAACTCACAGGCGCGTAGCAGGCCTGCTGGTGCGGCACACGCCAAACCCTCAGGAATGTACCAAGCTTGTCCGTTCTTGTACATGCTCTGCTTTCGTGTGTACAGCTGGGTATGCCAGTCCCCGTGCATGCTAATCTCCCGGGAGCACACGGGCATGACCCATCCTGTATACACTGAATTTCCAGAAAGATGCTGTGTGTGCAGGTGTTAAGCATAGTCAGCCTCCACATATGCACCATACATGCACCAGTCCCTTGTGTGTGCAAGAACCCTACCCAGATGCAGGCACCTGGTCCCACACACGGCGAGCCCCCCAGGGGACGTACCAGGCATGACGGGCTCCCCGCAGGCGGAGCACTGCGACGAGAAGGCGCTGCAGTAGCAGTCATTGCAGAGCAGCTCCCCGTCCTGGCAAGTGAAGGGCTCATCGGCCAGTGAGCGCTGGCAGCGGCAGCAGCGGAAGCAGCCCTCGTGGAAGTGGCGGTCTTCGTAGAACAGCTCCTGCGGGGCGTGTGGCAAGGGACACTGGCACCTTTGCCCCCTCCGCCAGCCTCCACCCACTCCTTGCCCTGTCAGGTCCAGTCCTTACCCTTGAGTCATGCCCGATAAGCTGCTGGCACTCAGCACACGTGTTAGCGAAGGTATTGTCATAGCAGGGCACACAGTAGGGGCCGTCGTCCGTCTGGATGTATTTGCGGCCATACAGGGACTCGCTGCATTTCGCACAGTCAAAGGACTCGCTCATGGTGGCTATGAGTGCGCCCTGCCAGGGGCAAAAGGTGGGGCGTGGGTCACCCAGAGGGGCTGTGACTCAGCCCTTTGTAAAAGCCTTTTGCAAGAGACCAGGCATAAGAAATGCCAGGTCAGAACAGGTGGTGAAGAGGAAGGGCTGCTTCTGGAAACCGAGGAGTCTGGCACATTTGTTCTCTTTCTTTTTTGTTTTTAACGTTTATTTTTTTGAGGGAGAGAAAGCGTGCAGGCGTGCACGCGCACACACACACGCACACACGCACATACACACACGCACGAGCAGGGGAGGGGCACAGAGAGGGAGACACAAAATCCAAGCAGGCTCCAGGCTGAACTGTCAGCACAGAACCCGACGTGGGGCTCGAACCCATGAACTGCGAGATCATGACCTGAGTCAAAGTCTGACGCTCAACCAACTGAGCCACCCAGGCGTCCCTCTTTTTTTTTTTTTAACCAATTAATTATTTGAGAAAGAGAGAGAGGGAGAGAGAGAGCACGCACAGGAGCCGGGGTGGGGGGAGAAGGGCAGGGGGATATAGATAATCTCGAGCAGGTTCCACACTCAGCGAGGAGCCAGATGCGGGGCTCGATCCCATGATCCCGTGATCAGGGATCAAAATACAGAATAGGACACTCAACTACCCAGGCACCCCCTGCATGTTTATTTCTGCATTTAATGGGGGTTCGGGGCGGGGAGAGGAGGGAGAGAAGGGGTCAGGAAAAAAAATCAGGAAGCAGAAGTTGTTTTCTTATCTGGGCCCTGGCAGATCTGGGGGGAGGGGGCTTTTCCTGGGTCAGTGACTCATTTCCTGCCCCAGCCTGAGTGTAGCTTCCACTGTTCCTACTGTCCCTGAGGGGACAACAGCAGGGGCAGGGAGCCACCCCACTCTATATCCCATATAAACAGCACCCCCACCCTCTCTTGACTCCCAGGAAGGAGCCCTAGCGACATGGAAAAAGGAACCTCTAGCCAGAGCTCCGGAGTGAGGAGCATAGGGACATGAATGGGGTGTGTAGAAGGATGTTGGGTCGCGAATGGCGGAGGTGGAAGTCACCTCGGGCCTCCCTCCTGCAGAATCAGCCCAAGCAAGGACTTGAGAGGCTCAGCCTAGGTTTAAGCAGGAAGGAAGTCCTGCAAGCTGGACACAGCCAAGCTTCCCCAGCTGGACCCTCTGCCCTCACCCCCCCTCTGGCCCCTGCGGGGTCTCTGGTCACACCAGACTGGGCAGCCTTGGCCTGCAACATATGCAGCAGCTGTGGCAGCGCAGATGGCCAGATGTCAGGTTTGACCAACAACAGGGGAGAGAAGAAGGAATGAAGATGCCAGGGGAGGGAGAGGTAAACTGAAGATGGAGGTTATGCAGCGTGCCCCCTGCCATCTCCGACGGGGGCATCCGCTCCTGGCAGTTCTTTCCATCCCCTGGGGTCATTACTTCCCACCCCCTGCCTCTGGGAGAAACAGCCTCTCCCCAGCTTTTCTGGTTTCTAAGGGTTTGGGGCAGGGGGAGTGGAGGGTGAGAGTGGGAGTCACAGGAGACACTTTCTCCCCAATCAGGCCCCCTCTCGGGTGGGGAGTCAGGCAGGGGGGAGCCCTGAGAGCTGCTGCTGCAGACACCCAGCCCCCACCAAACCTCAGACACTTTCCATTTTCTCAGGAACAAAGCATGTTTGTGGGATGAGGTCATACACACAGCTGCCTCTGGAACAGGAGCATGGGGAGTGTGGGGGGGGTAGGGAAGTGGGGTTCTCAGTCCCTTCTGCTGTCCCTTACTCGTCTCGAGCCCCAGATTCAGAGCTCCCCACCCCCAGCCTCCTCCATCATGAAGTCTGCTCTCTAAGGGCTTGGATCCTAGGGTGGGTGGAGAGGAACTACCAGGACTCAGAGGAAGGGGATGTTCCCACAGCTTCAGAGGAGCCTGGGGAGGACAAAGGAACCCACCAAACCCACTACCCCCTCCCCCCATTCACCCCAGTAACTGGCAGTCCCCAGAGCCTGCCCAGGCTCAAGTGGAGGGAAAGACCTCCTCTTCTCAGCCACCCCCAGTGGGAAATTCTGGCCAAGAAGCACTGCTCTGGCTTGGAGTTCAGACTCCAGGCGCCAGCAAATGCCCCAAGCCTGGAGGGCCTGGCTCTTGAAGGGATGGTTTGTGAACTCAAAACTGCCCTTCTGTACAATGGGGGGGGGGGGGGGGGGAGGGGCACAAAGTTTGTACCCAGGGCCAGGCCATGAGGCCTCCAGGGGCTGGGGTCTTCAGAGAAGTGACTCCTGGGGCAGAGTTGTGCTATAGGGTAGAGCGTAGCCCTCTTTCTCAGTCCGCTCCCTACCAGTCGGGCCTGGGTTTCCTCTGGCACAACATCTGAGTGTCGTCTGGGCTGTCAGCCACTGGGCAGCAGGGGGCCACACAGGTGGAGTGTGGCTACGGTCTGTCCAGGGGTGCCCTGGGTCTTTTCCTTCCTTCCTGGCTTGGCCCACAGCAGCCATCACCTTCCCAGGCCCAGGCTAGCTCTGGGGCCATCCCCTGGGATGCAATCACCACTCTGAGACAGGGGCACCCCAAATAGGGTATGAGCATGGCTTCTGTTTCCTTCCCAGAATTCCCTAGTCCCTAGTCCATCCAGCTGGGCTTTAATGAGGACAGTGAAGGGCACTATCAAGGCCCACCTGTCCCTGCCCATCCCCCTTCCTCCCCATCTCCCTCCCACTTTCCCTGGCAGGGCTAAGGGAGCTTAGCCCTTAGGAAGAGAGCCAATCTTATTTTCCTTCATGGCTAGTGTGTGTGTGTGTGTGTGTGTGTGTGTGTGCGCGCGCGCGTGTGCACGCTCGAGCACAGGGTAGACTGCTCAGTCTGCCAGATGGCTCTCAGCCCCTGCTCCCACCAATATGCACATGCACACACACACACACACACACACACACTTCACTCCTACACCTGACCCAGACACACACGTCTGGCACCTCCCAGAGCTCAGAATGGCTGTGGCATGTAGTGATAGAGGCCCAAATGTGGCATGTGGATCTGAATCCTGACTTGTTGTTCACTTACTATTTGGGTGATCTTGGGCAAGTCACTGAAGCTCCTGGGCCTATTTTCTTATCTAAGACTACCTCCTACTCCTGGGGTTGTCGTTAGGCTTAAATGTTGGTGCTTGGAAAGCACCTGGCAAAAAGTGAATAGTCGGTAAATGGTAGCCATCGGTGTTTTTATTATTAGCCCCCTCACTCACACTGGGGTCAGTCAAGTTTCTGAGCCAGGCCTGGGTCAGGGAGCTGGCCTGGGTTTTGATCTGGACATTCCCAGGGTAAACCCAGGGAGAGAACAAAGAGGGACCCCCCCCCCCCCACCAACTTCCAGTTCTGCTGGGGGAAGCAAAGAGGCCCAGGTTATGGGGCTGGCTGAGGAGGTCAGTGGGGCCAGCCTGATCCCAGTGAGCGTAACTCACACAGGTACGCAGGTGTTCACACAAAGTGTGGCCTCTCACAAAGTGCAACCCCAGCCACGATTTCACTGGATCTCACAAAAGGCAGGCAGGTTAGGGTACCATCCCCATCTTACAGTTGAGTACAGAAACCGGCTACAAGCCAGGCCCAAGGTCACTCAGGTCTCAGAGAGGCCAGGTTCCCTGCTTTCCAGCCTGGAGCCCTTTCCTGTTTGTCTCTCTAAAAATGCTGCAGTGGTGGTAAAGAGGGTGGTCAACATTAAGAGCAGGGACACAGGAGATACTTGGTGACATCACTAGCACAGGAGCCTGACTCTTCTTCCCAGCTGCTAACCCCGCGATTGGAAGACAACCAGAAGCCCTTCCAACTACCCATGCCAACCCCTCAACTCTCCCCCGCCCCCACCTCCACCCTATACTGTCCAGGAGGACCCTGGCGAGGCCCCGCAGCTGTGAGTCAGGATCAGCTCAGACCCCTCCCCCCCCCCCAAGTCCCAGGAACTGACAGGAGATTTAAGGGGAGAAACCTAACTCTCCTCACCCCCCACATCCTGCTATCAGGCACCAACCCCAAACTCTCCCTTCTCCCCTCCCCTCCCCCCATGGGGCCTGGGAGTCAGAGCAGTTTAGGGGAAGGGGGGGGATGGGAGGCAGGATCCAGCAGCTGCTCTGGGGACGGGAGAGGAACAGTTCATTCACCCCGGATCCCCCAGGGCTGAAGCAGTGCGTCCAAGATTTGAGTTTAAAAATAAGTTGGGGCTGTCTTGGTGTATGCCTGGGGCTCCTTTTTGATCTCAGTCTGTCTCAGGTCCTCTGCCTCACAGGGGCTTGGCTGGCCCAGAGTTTCTGTTTCTCCACATCCTTGCTTCCCAGTCTTTTCAGGCCTGAGTCTCTCCAGGTCTGACCCAAGCTGTCAGTGCACCTCCGTCAGAGCCAGCTCTGTCCCACTCAGCATGTCTGTGTCTCTGCACACTTCAGCTGTCTTTATGTTTTGGGTGGGCTAGTCATCTTGCAAGGGCCCGGCTCTGCGGATTTCTACCTCTGTACACCCAAGTCTTGGTATCTGAGGGTCTCCTAGGGGTTCCCACCCCACCCCTTCTCTCTCTCTTAACATCTCTGTTCCTAAGTGTCTCTGTCTCCAGTTTCTGGACTTCTCTATAGGCCTCACAGAGGCTGATCTACCACAAGGCTAAAGAAGCTTAGGCTTCAAGGGCCCCTTACTCGTCCAGGACCCTGCAAGGCCCTGGGAAGGGCGCTACAGCGTGTTCACTGGGATCACTGTATGCTTCTCCCTCAAATGCTCCGTTCCACAAAACCTGGGTCCCTCCCTATGCCTCCGGTCGGCTCTCGGTGACTCTACGCCCAAGTCTCTGTCCCTGCTTCGGGCATCCCTGAGCCTCCCCCTATCTAAGCCTATCGCTCGTATCCCTGTCTCGCTCTCGCTCCACCGGCCTTTCTGGGAGCCTCAGTTTCTCGAACCCTCTCGGTCCCTCGCTCGACTCTGGCTTCTCCGTTTCAAACTTGGCCCCCTCCCCCCGCCAAGTCTCGAAGCAGCCCCCGCCCGGCCGCCGGGCGGCCGGGATCCGTGCGATCCGGGGGGGCGCCCTCCGGGGCTCAGCGCCCCCGCGCCTCCCGCTCCAAGCGCGTCCCCAGGTTATCGCGGCCGGACCCGGGCGGGGGGCGGGGGCCGGGGCCCAGAGCGGGGATTCGGCGCCGGGCACGGCGGGGAGCTCACCTCGAAGCGGGCGGCGGGAGCGGGGAAGCCGGGCCGCGCGTCCCTCGGCGGCGGCTCGTACCTGCGGGCCGGGCCGAGCGGGGGCCGAGCGCGCCGCCGGTGAGGGTGCCGGCTGCACACGGACTGTGTGGGCGAGTGGGAGCTCGGCCCCAACCCCTCCCCGAGGAAGTGCGCGCGGGGCCCGCCCCGCCCGGACCCCGCCTCCGGCCGCCCCTGCCCGCAGAGTGCGGACCCCGCCCCGGCCCCGCATCCCGCAGGCTGGGGGCCAGACCCCGCCCACACCTCCTCTTTGGGCCCGATCCCGCCCCAGGGCCCCTCGGCCCGCCCAGTCTAACCTGGCTCTCCCTACCTCCCCGGGCCGCCAGGACCCCGCCCCCGTCCCCTCCCTGCTTTCTCTGTCCTCACTCCCAGCCTCCCCCACGCCTCCCACCAGCAGCCAGCGGGAGACGGCTGTACTCGGTCTCAGGCGAGGGGTACGGGACCCAGCCGAACAAGGTCCACTGGGGGACCAAGAGTCCACATACCATCTTCATGCCCCCCCCCCAGCTTACCCCCAGGGGTCACACGTAGCCCGAGTTTGTAAAAGAGGACTTCAGCCCGCAAGAGCGGGTGCTTTTGACTGCTGTCATGGCTCTTATTAGTGGGAACCAAGGTGTTCTCAGGAAACAAGGAGTGAAGAGAGGACCCCCAACCCTGGTTAGAGCCTGGACCTTCAAAGGGCTTGATTTCACAACTCTGGGGGGCAAAAACAGAGGTCACCACCTCCTCACCTCCAGCTGTACCCTGGGACAGACGAGCTCCGCCTTGGGTTCCACAATGCCCAGGAATAGTTTTGACCTTTGAGGCCCAGGGGAGACCCTAGCCCTTGGCCCCACGATTTTTGGATTTCTCAGGGAGGGGTGTGAGGAGTGTGCAGGGATGGGGCACTGCAGGCGGCAGTGTGGAGGCAAGTGGAGGGAACCACCCAGTGTGGAGGGAAGTGGAGGGAACTGTAGAGGTGGGGAGGAGGACTCCCCACCTCTACAGTTTCCAATCCTCTGGCTTCCTCCCTGTGCCTGGGAGGGAGGACTGGCGGCTGCCAGGGACACAAGGCCCCTCCAGGTCCTTGAGGCCACCCCCCCTGGGATCCTCAGGCTTGTCACTAGGCATAAATAGCCTCGATCTGGTAGGATGGGGGAGGGAGGAGGAGGTTCTGCTGTGCTGTTTGGAAAACAAGAGACAACAAACCAACCCTAGAAATAACCTCAGCCTCTAGAGTAAGAGATGCCCACAGAGGCTCTCCCATCCCCCAGGCTGGATCCAGCCAAGCTTTCAGAGCACAGACTCATTCCCTCCCAGGCTGGGGCTCCTGAGTACCTTCCTCTCCCATCTCTGAATCATATGCCCGCCTTCCTGGGTACCAAGTCACCCCCGAGGCCAGGTTTCCTTCCAAAATTAAACCAATTGTTTGTGTATTATTGTGCCTGATGCCTAGACTGTAAGTTGCATGAGGGCAGGGACAGGTTTCTTCTTATTCACTCCTGTATTCCCCATACCTGCTCCAAGGTCTGGCACATAATTAATACCTGATGAATGAAGGAATGACAGATGCTGCTTCAGTTTCAACTCTCCTCCACCCCAGTTTGGATCACAGGTACCTGCTATCTGGAGTCCAGAGGGTGAACAGCCAGCCCATGGGTGTGCCCTTTCTCTGGGTTTTGTCTTGAAGATGTAGAAGACTCCTGGCCCTGGGGAGGGCAGGGAAGATTGCCAGGTTGGAGAGATGACAAGAAGGGGTCTGCTCTGGGGTGAGGGGAGGCAAAGATGAGTAGCCTTCCGAGAGGGAGGGGTTATGACTAAGGAAGGTGTTGGATCAAAGGTAGAGTTGGGGGTCTCTGGTATTTACTCATGGCTTGAATCTCTGCTGAACAGCTTTTATAAGAGCCAGTAATTCCTGAGATCTTTGCACCGATCTCTGCCTAAGCACTTTGCATATATTAGTGTAATTGATTTTCCAACAACGGTATGCAATATATATATTTTTAATATATTTTTAAATATTTATTTTTGAGAGAGAGAGAGAGAGAGAGGCAGAATCTGAAGCAGGCTCCAGGCTTTGAACTGTCAACACAGAGCCCGACATGGGGCCTGAACTCATGAACTGCAAGATCATGACTGAGCCTACGTCAGGGGTTCAGCTGACTGAGCCACCCAGGTGTCGCATGAAATATGTATTCTTATACCCATTTTAAGGATGAGAAGATGGAGGTACAGAGAGAGTGAGTTAACTTGCCAAGGGCAACACAGCTACTAATGGCAAAGCCTGGATTCATATCCAGTCAAATGTCAAAGCTCCTTATGCCAAAAGAGCTTAACTGTCAGGCCCTGCAGCCTCTTAAGTCATTCAACCGTATTAAGCCTCAGTCTGCTCATCTGTGAAGAGTAGTGGACTCCCCTGTCTCACAGCATTCTTGTGAGTCTTGAAGGAAGGTACACAGTAGGTATTGAAGAGGTGGGACTCCCGCCCTGCCCAACATATTCCTTCTCATGGTCAGTTGTTAAGTTTCTGCTGCTGGGGCCAGGAATCTGGAAGCCAGAGAAAATTAGATTTCTGACTTGGCTCAGCCTGGGGGAGGGACGCTGGTGTAGGACAGGGGCTTTGTCCTTTCCCCTTCCCATTTCTAGCTCCCAAGTGGGCTCACATTTCTGTTGGTCCAGGAGGACAACGTGCCCCAGGAAGGTCTAGGGATCAGCCACATGGACTCCTTGTTCCCGTTTCCCATCAGTCCACCCCCACCCTCCCTGTAGGGAACAGGTGTATTTGAGCAGAGGCTGGAAGCAGAGCCTGACTAACCTTGGGTCATACAGTGGGAGCTGGTTGTCTCTTCACCCACCAAGGAGGCCCCCACCTACCCTTTCTTATCTTGTGGTGGAAGGGGGCTTGTTCAGGGTCTCCCAGCCATCTTTCACCTTGGAAGTGTTTTTAAGACAAGGCGACAGCCTGACAACTGACAACTGACAGGTTTCTCATGGTTTCCTCTGGGTGCTGAATCACTCCTTGATGCTTGTGATCACAAGCCCTCCTTCCCCCAGTGAGAAAACTTCCTTCCTTCTCTGGACGTATTGCCTGCTCTTACCCATTGGGCTGCCTGGAGCCCCTGCCAGACCTCATGGCTTAGCAGACAGTGTCTTTTAGATTGCCCAGAAACAGTCTTCTCATGCCCCCAAACCTGGTGATGCTCTGTGGGTGCAGAGGGTGAAATGAATATGTGCGTGTGGGGTGGGGGGGGGAGTGGGTAGAGGGAGAGCTAACATGTTAAATACTGACTATATGCAGGGCACCATGCTAAGTGCTAGTCGTTGCCTCCTTGGGTTCTCACAAAAGCCACAGGAGTTGGTTATATTATTATCGCTATTTGGTAGAGTAGGACACGGGGCTCAGAGAATTTGACGATGTGGCCCTAAATTCAAGCTGATAGGTTGTGGGTCTGCAATTCAATTCCAGGGCTGATTCTTGGGCCCACTTAATTGAGCTGAGACTGGGAAGGTGGGCTAAATCATGAAGGACCTTGTGTTTCAATGGTTAAGTCACAAATGAGGTGGAGGTTTTGTTAACCTATGTGCCTGCGTTGGGCAAGGCTTGGACGGACAGGCAGGGAAAAACTTGTCACGTGGCCGATCTCAGCTACTTTCAGCTTTGTCGTACCCACCCGTCTACTAGACTCGCGCTTCCTGGGACTGAGGAGAGGATTTCCTCAGAGTGTCTCAGCTGGAGGAGTGAGCTCTGTCATGACAAATGGGTGCTATTATAGGACTCGCTGAGGGTTAGCTTCGTGTAGTGGAAAAGAAACCAAATGCCTCTGAAGAGCTCTGCTGTGCCCAACCCTCTCTCTATCCTTATGGGTAGGTTTAGTAACAATAGTAGTAACAACAACAACATCCATTGCTCCAATTGACTGTGAGGTTTTTTTTTTTTTAATGTTTATTTTTTTCAGAGAGGGGGGAGGGGCAGAGAGAGAGAGAGAGAGAGACAGAATCGGAAGCAGGCTCCAGGCTCTGAGCTGTCAGGGCAGAGCCAGACATGGGGCTCGAACCTACGAACCGTGAGATCATGACCTGAGCCCAAGTTGGATGCCTAACCGCCTGAGCCACCCAGGCGTCCCGACTGTGAACTTGTTAAGAGGTGAACGCGGCAGCAAACACCTTAGACATACCATTTCATTTCATCCTTGCAGCAATTCTGTAAGTAATAGTATTATTACCACCATTTTACAGATGGGGAGACAGAGGTTAAATGAAGCTAATTTTGTCTTGGCTGGTGGCTGTTAGCATCAGATCACACCTGTATGGTTTATGGTCCTAATCATTACATTGTGCTGCCTCTGATACCCGTCCTGTCAGCCAGCTGCCATGCCCCAGAGGGTGTGAGGGACTCCAACTTTACAACTACTGTAAGGGATAGAACTCCTCCATTCAACTGTGAGTCTCTTGACGGCCCTGTGAAGCGAGCGGTGTACGCTATTATTATCCTTGTTTTATGGACGAAGAAAAATGATGCTCATTAAAGTCAAGAGACCTGTCAAAAGTCACAGCTGCTGGTAAGTGGCAGAGCCAAACCTGGTTTTAAGGTCTCCTGTCTGTAGAACGCTCTTTCCTGTACACGTTAAAATTCACACGGTTCCTGCCTCTAAACACACCGTGTAAATAGGGCAAGTGGAGCAGAGCTGTTTGGTGACTGCACATGCGCACACTCCAAGCACGGCTCAGCCCCAGGGCAGTGCCAGCCACGTGTTCCCAGGTGACCACGCGGAGCCGAGCGCGAAAACGAGAGATCTGGGTACACGTGCACAAGCTCTGGCGAATGAGAACTTAGTCTCGCAGGGTCACGAGACTAGACCTAGGAAACTACACTTCCCAGAAGCAGCTCGCGCTGGACGCCTTTGCTAGATGACGTAGTTCCGGGAAGGCACGGGTCGGATAGGCTGCGGGGAGGAAGTGGGCGGTTCTAAGCGTCTGGCGCCCTGGCCTACTTCCGGTAGGATCGGGGTACTAGGCGGCTGAGGCGGTGCGGGTCTGGCGTTGTCTCCTGAGCTTTTCCAGGCGTGAGTAGCGATGGCAGCGGCTTTTCGGAAGGCGGCTAAGTCCCGGCAGCGAGAACACCGAGAGCGAAGCCAGGTAGGACCGCACAGGTCCCACTAGCGCTGGCCCGTGGCCCCGTGTGCCTCCCTCACCCCTTTCTCCTCCTCACCTGCGGGACCAGGTCCCTTTGGCGCGTCGCTGGGGCACGTAAATAAATGCAAATATATGCTAATGATGCCGGCGTGCCTGGGGCGGAGCCTCGAAGCCTGGGGAGGGGAGGGGGGTCGTCGTTCCCGTTCCCTGCCTTCCTCCCGACCGGTTCTTTGGGTATAGTCAAAGCTGTCTTGCGGAATTTCAGTGCGGAGGTAGTTGGGTGAGACGCCGTGTGTAAAATGCTTGACCTGGGAGGAAGGTGAGGCCAAAGCGCATACCGGCTGGAACTGGAACCCCCATCTAAGGGTGCAGAGCCCTGCCCACTGCGTAGGGGGGCGGGGGTCAGTAACCCAAGAGATCGGTGCTGATCATGTAACACCGACAGGCGTGGGCTTAGCGCAGAATCTTATGAAGGTCTGCCGTATACGCTTTTTATGTCTCAGGCCATAATGTTTTCCATCCCCATTGTACAGGTGAACAAACTGAGGCCCAGAGAGCAGAAGTGACTTGCCGAGTCCTAAACCCCAAATTCAGGTGGATAAACAGTTGTAGGACTTCTGTGGAGGGTGTGTCTGTGTTGGGGAAGTTGAGTAGAAACTAGTTTAATATATGCAGAACCAGCGCATCCATTTCACTGTGCTTAAAAACCACTTATACAACCTAGTTATCTGGTCCAACTTCATTTTGCAGGTGGGGAAGAGAGGGAGAAAGATGTGTCCAAAGTTGTGTTGCTTACTGATGAGGGGAACTAAGGCCTCCTAACCAGAGTCAGTCTTCCTCCTTAATAGCATTTATCAGGTATTTATTGTGCACTTACTGTGTGCTCAGTCGTGTGCTAGGAGCAATAGTGCAGTTTGCCACCTAATTGTGGTACCTGTTTGAACCTATTTGTGGGCCTATCTAAAAGTAATGATAGGGGCGCCTGGATGGCTCAGTCCTTGAGCGTGACTCTTGACTTCTGCTCAGGTCATGATCCCAGGGTCATGAGATTGAGCTGGGCTCTGCCCTGACAGAGTAGAGCCTGCTTGGGATTCTCTCTTCTCCTCTCTCTGCCCCACCCCACTTGCTTGCTTGCTCGCTCAAAATAAATTAAAAAAAAAAAAAAAAAAGTAACGATAGCAGTGTTTGTTGTGGGCCAGAGCCAAAAGTGTAGAATGCTTTACTCGTTATCTCATTTAACTGTTGACACCGTGTGGAGGTAGGTACCGTTATTTTCTCTCATTTGCAGATGGGGAAACTAAAACTCAGATAGGTTAAGTAATTTGCCTAAAGACATACAGCTGTAGTTGGCAACTGGCAAAGCCAGAAATCAGACCAGGAATTCAGAGGCCACTAAAAGATGAATAAAGAGGCACCTGTAAAAGGGGAGCCTGGGTGGCTCAGTCAGATGGGTCTCCGACCTCAGCTCAGGTCATGATCTCATGGTTCTTGAGTTCGAGCCCCGCTTCTGGCTCTGTGCTGGCAGCTCAGAGCCTGGCGCTTGCTTTAGATTCTGTGTCTCCCTCTATCTGCCCTCCCCCGTTCACACTCCATGTCTCTCTCTCTCTCTCTCTCTCTCTCTCTCAAAAATAAATAAATAAATAAATAAATATATATATATATATATATATAAAGAGGCACCTGTATAAGAGATAGCACAGGAACACTGCCAAATGAGGAATTTGAATGGGAAAAGTAGAGATGATGCGGGAGCTTCCTGGTGAAACTTGCTGAACTTTGAAGGGAATGATAATAGCTGTCACTTTTTGAGCATTGATTGTATGTTAGGTACAGCCCAACATGCTGTACAAGGATGATCTCATTTAAATCTACAGCGTGTCTATGAGGTGGATGTTATCCATATTTTCCATATGAGGACTCTGATGCTTAAAGAGGTTGAATAGTGTATCCAAAATATCAGTTGTGAGTAGTTGGTTTGGATTAACAGAGAAGGGGAGGGGCAGGAGAGAATCCCAAGCAAGCCGGACGCAGGGCTCAAACTTGTGGAGCTGGAACTCACGAACCGTGGGACCATGACCTGAGCCGAAACCAAGAGTCGGACACTTAACTGACTGAGCCACCAGCACTCCAGAAGACAGAGGGCTTCTAAGGCTGGACATAAGCATGACACGGTCATGTTTGAGTAGGAATAGAGGCTCTTTGTGGGAGAGGTAAGACGAAGGCCATGCTGGAAAGATGGGTAAACATGTTGACCAGGGTACTCTATGTCTGGGTAAAGTTTGGACTTTATGCCATAGGTTCTTCACTGAGGTGGTGGGCCAGCTACTGAAGATGTTTTGTATGGAGGGAGTAGGTATAATTAGGTGAGCTACTTCAGATGCAATGGCCAGTCTTCTTCTATAACTCAGATCCCTTTGAATTAGCGTTTTTGTAATTTTTGGGTAGATAGCCAGTATCTATGATTCCTGGATGGTAGAGTATTTCTGTTTTGAATTTTTTTTTTTTTTTTAGTTTTAGAGCGAGTGAGAGCATGCGTGGGAGAGAGGGACAGCAAGAGAGGGAGAGAGAGAATCTTAAGCAGGCTTCATGCTCAGTGTGAAGCCGGACACAGGGGCTCAGTCCCATGATCTGAGCTGAAGGCAAGAATCGGACGCTCCACTGACTGAGCCACCCAGGCCACTCTCTAGTTTCAAAAAAAAAAAAAAAAATTTCTTTTTTTTTTTACATTTATTTATTTTTGAGAAACAGTGAGACAAAGCATGAGCATGGGAGTGGCAGAGAGAGGAGACACAGAATCTGAAGCAGGCTCCAAGCAAGCGGTCAGCACAGAGCCTGATGAGGGGCTTGAACGCACAAACTGTGAGATCATGACCTGAGTTGACCTGAGGTCAGTCGGACACTCAACCGACTGAGCCACCTAGGTGCCCGGGCCACCCTCTGGTTTTAATTTTTGAGGAACCTCCATACTGTTTTCCACAGTGGCTGCATCCATTTTCATTCCCACCATAGTGCATGAGGGTTCCTTCTTCTTCACATCCTCGCCAACGCCTGTTTCTTGTGTTTGTTGTGTTTTTGATTTCAGTTTGGCTGTTATTTTAATTATTGAATTATTTGTTGCATCATTTCAAGGATAAAAATTGAGCAAGGTAACTTAAAAATGTCATCTGCTAATATTATACAAGTTTAAACTTGTGTGTAGTATTGTATTAGAAGTGTATGTACCTTCTTGGGGAGCCTGGGTGGCTCAGTCGGTTAAGCGTCCGACTTCAGCTCAGGTCACGATCTCGCGGTCCGTGAGTTCGAGCCCCGCGTCGGGCTCTGGGCTGATGGCTCGGAGCCTGGAGCCTGCTTCCAATTCTGTATCTCCCTCTCTCTCTGCCCCTCCCCGTTCATGCTCTGTCTCTCTCTGTCTCAAAAATAAATAAAAAAACGTTAAAAAAAAAAAAGTGTATGTACCTTCTCAAAAATTGAGATTATTCAGAGCAGGAGAAGATGCGGTCTTTTGTGGGAAAGAGCACAGACTCTGGCCTGACATAGAGTGGGTTCTGGTTCTAGCTTTGCCAGTTATTCTGTGTTCTTGGGTAAGTCATTCTCCAAACTTTATTCCCCTTTTGGAAAATTGGGATAACAATCGTATGTTTTATCTACTTCTCCTGTTTGTTGTGGGGATTAAGAGATTGTGTGTAACAAGCACAGCAGATTGCTTTGTAACAGAGTACGTGCTTAATAAATGTGGCCTGTTATGATGATGTGGGCAGAAACATCTAGCACAGATACTGACATATATTAATTGCTCAACAAATAGCTTGTAGAAAGATAATACCAAGATATAATCCTTGTGCCTTCCATGCTATCCAAGTTCTGTGTCAGAAGGGTATTCTGTGTCACACTCGGTTTTCTCTCTTACTTCTTACCAAAGGAAGAATAATAACAGTAAACATGTGGTGGGTACTTGCCTTGTGCCAGGCCAGGTGCCAGCACTGCCCCTTACAGAGGCTCATTTAATCCTAATGATAACCAGGGGAAGCAGGTATTGTTATTCTCGTTTTAAAGTTAGGAAACAGCAGCTCAGAGAAGTGAAGTGACTTGCATAAGGTCACAGATTGTTAAGAGGTAACGCTTGGATTTGAACCCAGTTCTTGGACTCTAAATTTAGAGCCCTTACCACAGTTGCCTCCCTGTTATTATATTTTCCCTTCATAGTATTTTTTAAACCCTTGGATTAAGGCTGTAGTAATTTTAGTACAGCTGGCAACTGCTTGCTTAGTGCCGAGTCATTGTTGCCTCTCTCTGTCCTTAATAGGCCAGGAAACCTACTATGGCAGTGCTTATGACCTCTCTGGCGTCCATATAGTACCTCTCATCCTTGGGCAGAGCCCAGTGGGGGAGGGAAGGGAACAGGGTAGCAAGTTGGCTCCAAGGACATGGATTTACTGAGCACTCCAGAGACTCTTGTTCTTGTGAGGTGTCATGTTGATTTGGGCATGTGTTTGCTGGGGGAACTAAGCACTTTCTTTTTTTTTCCCTTTTGTCTTCTAGCCTGGCTTTCGAAAACATCTGGGCCTGCTGGAAAAAAAGAAAGATTACAAACTTCGCGCAGAGTGAGTTCGGTTTCCCGGTAGAGGTGCTGCCAAGAAGGTTGACCACTTCCCTGCACGGCATCTGGATTGCCCAAGTGTCTGACGGGGGATAATTTCCTGCCATTGATAAAATGGCCAGAACGCTGGCAACCCGTCAGATACTTGTTTGTGACCCTAAACTTCTCTCTTTGTTTGGGCAGAGCGTTATTTATTTAACTACAGTTGCACTGCGAATTTTTTCTAATTCTGTTGTTCCAGATAGTTTGCTCATAGTGGCTTTGATTTGCCCCTGCCTTGGTGTTTGAGCCAAAAGCAGAATCTCTTTTTTTCTCTCCCTTCTCTTGAAATGCAAGATAGAATCTAAAATTCCAGTTGTTGAGTCTCTTACATCACCCCGTGTGTGGTGTGGAATGAAGAGATATGAAAGATGGATTCATAAGACTGAGCGTGGGTGATAATGAACTCTGAAAACATTTCATAAAACAATTACCTCTATTTTTCTTCTTTGGCACTTTATTTGGAGAATAAATTATAATTATTTGTTAACTATGCATGTCAGCTGAGGTCCTTTTGTGCTCCTGGTACAGATGGTGATGGATTAAGTGGATTGCTCTGGGTCCCAGAGTTAAGGCTAATAATGATAACTGAGTGCTATTATTGGATTAGGTAGTGTTTTGGGAGACTTGCAATATTTACACTTATTTATTCCTCCCAACAACCTTCTGGGATACTGTTCTCATCATACCCATTCTACAGATTAAATTAAGATGCAGATTGGTTAGCTAAATTATCCAGGATTACTTAGCTAGAAGTGGTGGAGTTAAGGTTTTAATCCAGATAGTCTGGCTTCAGAGTCCACGATTCTAGTCAGTATGCTATTCTGTGCTGTGTAGTTTTGGAACCTTATTTGGTCAGTTGGTGCCCAAGCTTGCATCAGAACCCTTTCTTTTTTTTAAATGTTTATTTTTGAAGGGGAGAGAGACAGAGCGTGAGTGGGGGAGGGGCAGAAAGACAGGGAGACACAGTATCTGAAGCGGGCTGCAGGCTCTGAGCCATCAGCACAGAGCCCTATGCGGGGCTCAAACCCACGAGCTGTGAGATCATGACCTAGGCCGAAGTCAGACGCTTTACCGACTGAGCCACCCGGGCGCCCTGATCAGAACCCTTTCTAATGAGCTTTAATATGTGCTTTCTTTGGTGTTTCCCTCTAAAGATGTAAAAAGCGCTAAAACATGTGAGATGGGGACAGTTTCAGGTGAATTTGGGGATAAGAGAGTAGCCTACAGTGACGGGATCTCAACATTAGTGACGGTGGAGTCTGGATCAAATCTAGTCATTGCTCTGGCTTTTTTGAGTTTCATTTTGTATGAACTTTAGATGCTTGTAAAGTGTGCTCTTGTGGGTTTTTTTGTTTGTGCTTTTTTGTTTTTGGATTTTTTTTGTTATGAACTTCACTTAAACTGCCTTTTAGTGACTACCGGAAAAAGCAAGAGTACCTCAGAGCTCTCCGGAAGAAGGCTCTTGAAAAAAATCCAGATGAATTCTACTATAAAATGACTCGGGTTAAACTCCAGGTGGGTACCTAATGGATCAGTTGGTATTCTGAGCTCCAACTCAATAAAGAAAATAAGATGGGGGAAGAGATGGAGAGGAAGGAGCCTTGGCCTTTATTTAGCCCTTCTCCACTTGGTCCAAATGCTGTTGGTCAGTATCCAAGGCAAACTGTCCCTTCATGAACAGCATGCATTTCTACTCCTGAATCTGAGTTGTCTTATGACTGGAGCTCTTCTTTCTTTTTTTTCTTTAATTTTTTTTTTAATGTTAATTTTTGAGAGAGAGAGTGCAAGTGGGGGTGGGGGGCAGAGAGGGAGAGAGAGAGAGACAGAATCCGAAGCAGGCTCTAGTCTCTGAGCTGTCAGCACAGAGCCCGACGCAGGGCTTGAACTCACAAACCGTGAGATCATGACCTGAGCCGAAGTCAGACTTAACTGACTGAGCCACCCAGCCACCTCTGCCTGGAGCTGTTCTAAGAGTGGATGATGAGGTGCTAAATTGAACATGCATCTAGGGGCTTAGTACATTGGACTGCTGTTGCAGATGGCATTCAGTTGTCTTTGTTCCAGTCATAAGCTATGCTGACAGCTTATCAGTGATTTTAATCTAAGAGGGACTGTATCTTTTAAATCTGGATTTTAGGATGGAGTTCACGTTATTAAGGAGACTAAGGAAGAAGTAACTCCAGAACAGCTGAAACTGATGAAAACCCAGGATGTCAAATACATAGAAATGAAAAGGGTTGCAGAAGCTAAGGTAACAACTGAAGCCCTTTGTTCTGTTGTATTTTTGTTAAGGAAAGAAATGCAGATTCAGTGACTTCAAATTATAAGTTGATTTCTTCTTGAAGTACTTGTGTATGGTATAATGATTTAGAAGTGTAGTCAGTATGGTAGAGTGGAAAGAGTTCAGATTTGGAAATGAGACAGACTTAGGTTTGAATTCTGGCTCTGCCATTTATTAGCCCCATGATTATGAACAAATTAACATCCTTGAGAGATTGGTTCCTCATTTCTATTTCATGGGATTGTTGTAAGGATTAAATGAGTTTTGTGGAATGTGTAGCCCAGTCACTTAACTGTGGTTGGTGCTTGATGGATGTTTAGCCGTTCTTTAAAAGAATGAAGCACATTTTTTGCTGGCTCGTGATAATGATGTGAAATGGTTTACACTTTTGACATTCATCTCTGATACCCTGGAAGAACCCAGTGTAAAATGAGATCCTGTTCTGTATTCTAGAAAATTGAAAGACTGAAATCAGAGCTCCATCTGCTGGATTTCCAGGGGAAGCAACAGAATAAGCATGTGTTTTTTTTTGACACCAAAAAGGAAGGTATGAAATGTTTGAGGGTTTCTGGGATAGTCTAGCATGTTGGTGTATGTTTGGTGTTAGTGCCTTAAGAATTGTCTTGACTTTCAGTTGAACAGTTTGATATTGCCACTCACCTGCGAACAGCCCCGGAACTTGTTGACAGAGTCTTTAATAGACCCACAATAGAGACCTTGCAGAAGGAGAAAGTGAAGGGGGTTACCCAGCAGACTCGACTTAAGGTAATTTTCTCCATTGCTTTCAGGTCTGAGCTTAGGAGAATCTAGGATCCACACCCCCTCCCCCCGCATTTACTATAATTAAGGAAAGCTCATTAAGTTCCCTTAGAAAAGTGGAAGGAGGGGCGCCTGGGTGGCGCAGTCGGTTAAGCGTCCGACTTCAGCCAGGTCACGATCTCGCGGTCCGGGAGTTCGAGCCCCGCATCAGGCTCTGGGCTGATGGCTCAGAGCCTGGAGCCTGTTTCCGATTCTGTGTCTCCCTCTCTCTCTGCCCCTCCCCCGTTCATGCTCTGTCTCTCTCTGTCCCAAAAATAAAATAAACATTGAAAAAAAAAATTTTTTTAAAAAAAGAAAAGTGGAAGGAAGATTTGATGATGGGATGGGAATGGATGAAGGTTTCTTGGTTTTTAAGATTGAGGGGTGTGTGGCATAGTGTGGCTTAGTGGTTGGAAGCTTAAGGGTTTGGCTTTATTTTTTTTAATTAAAAAAATTGTTTTAAATGTTTTATTTATTTTTGAGTGTGAGAGTGTGAGTAGGGGAGAGACAGAGAGAGAGGGGAACAGAAAATCCTAAACGGGCTCTGATAGCAGCAAGCCCAGTGAAGGGCTCAAACTCACAAACTGAGATTATGACCCAAACTGATGTCAATCAACTGAGCCACCTAGGTGCCCCTGGTCTGGCTTTTAGATTTGCATTTGAATCCCACCTCTCGCTCTGGGCTTTGTGCCTTTAAGACTTGTGACTGATGCCTACCTTGTAAAATGCAGAGAGAGGAGGGGACACTGAAGATTTAGGGATTTGGTATATTCTGATATTGAACCTTCAGCAAATACACATCTCAAAAAGTCTTTACATATTATACATTTGTAACCAGAATTTTGTATTGACTTTTCCTTATGGTGCTTTCCATCACTGTAACTGGGTTTGTGCAGAAGACATGCTTTTTCTCAGAGCCTTCTGGAGTTGAACTCTCACTTCTGACTGATTCATTAAAAAAAAAATGCTGTCAATGTGTTTCAAGCAGACAGCTGTTCTGTTTTGATTTGAATCATTTACACCGCATCAGCTTTGCTTCCAATGTTTAATTTCACAGCAGTTTCTCTAGCTCAGAGGCAGCTAAACTTGCGTTGGTAATATAAATACCCCTAATTAGTTTGACTATATTGGGTAATCCCATAAATTTGACAGTCTGTGTAATAAAGTGAAAACAAAAGCTGTCTGAAACCACTGCTGCGAGACTATGCTAGAATTGGTGAATTGTTTAAATCTGAAGCCCGGTGATGGTCCCCCCCTTGTAGATAACACTTCCAGCTGAGGAGCCGGCTGACTAGTATTCTCGTGATAACCCTGTTTGTCAATTAGTTGTATTTTCAATTAGCTGTGTCACTAACACTTCTCAAGTGTTATGGTGGTCCCTAAAGAGATTAGTGCTCCCAACAGAATAGTTCACAGACATGCCTTGTAAGTTGGAAAGATTTGGATCTTGCTGTTCTTGTCCAGTGGTGTTGTTTCTTCTGGTTGTTTTGTTTAAAGCAAAAATATTTTCATTAAGAGACTGATGGTGGATTGTAAGGGAATTTATAATCTCTCTGTAACTTGGAGGGGTGGGCGGCCCATGGATGAGCTGTAGGAAGTCTGTGAACACTCTCATTCCACACAGACATTTTGTGCAGATAGGCATATGCGTTTGCACAAATTTGCACCAACACACATACACATTTATTTCAGGAAAGAATCCACAGCTTTCTTCAGTTTCTCAGGGGTTCATGATTCCCCCAAATTGAAGGGCCACTGGCCTTTGAGGGGATATTTCAGCAGTGAGAATTCTCAGGTCAGCTTCTGCTGAAAAAGTCCTTCTCTCTGAGTTCTGTGGTTCTCAGACAACTGCACACTGTCCATTAGCCTTTCTATTCTCTGTTCACTTTGTGTAGGGTTTCCAGGATTGGCTCATTCCTGCATTGCCTTAGGTAACCGGGACGCTCACACAAAGGTCAAACAGCTTAGTGTAGTAGTGGAAAGATTCCTGGGACCCGTGAGACTCGTGGGACAGTCCTGACTCTGTTCCAGGTGATCCTTGTGTCCCTGGGCAAGTCTCCAACGTTCTGTTAGCTCTAGAATCTGGTGTTCCTAAAATGGGCAATTTTATGGTCCCTTGTGTTGATTCTGAGTAAGGAGGAGGGAGTTGATGAAACCATTTACGCATTTGGACTTGAGTGGATTAAAAGCAGTTTTTAATTCATTTTTATCTTGTTAATTTTATTGAAAACGGGTGTGTATTTCTTCCACAGCGGATAGCTAAAGAAAGGCAAAAGCAGTATAACTGCCTGACGCAGCGGATTGAACGCGAGAAGAAATTGTTTGTTATTGCACAGAAAATTCAAACACGCAAAGATCTTCTGGTAAGGAGAGAGAGCCTTAGGCCCTTCCTTTTATTTTATTTTTTTTCCTTTCTCTCTTGTAAAGGTTTTAACTTAGACTGGATTTCAGCTGTGTGTAAATCAACCCCAGTGAAAATGTCTGCTCCTCAGGGGCAGTGGTTTGAGCCAGTGTCTGTTACTCTGACAGTGTTGAAATGTTCCTTGATTAAGAAGGTAATAAGGGGCTTATTAGTCAGTGCTTTGGAACAGCAAAGGGTAGGATCAGGTAGCATATGAACTTTATAGCTTATGAGCAGCTATGTGTAACATTTAAGCAGGTTAACAAAGCAGTGTGTGTCACTCATTGGTGTTTAAAAATAGACAACATTGTGTTGTTAAATAGCACAGCTAAGGATTATGTGATGCTCCTTTCATATTAGTACCATTCCTCTAAATGTCAAATTCTTCAGCTTTGTAGATCATTCAGATCTGCCTTTCTCAACTAGGGTTCCGTGTGAGAATAAGCCCTACAGAAAAATGATTTGACTCCCTGTCTTCTCAGTTTTTCTGGAAACTTCAACATAGTAGTAGCATTATAGATTCCCAGGGGAGAACATGATTCACTGCATCTGGGGATACTTGAGGATAGTAGGGCTTTGTCCTTCCTGTACTTTGAGAAGGACTGAATTAGGGGCTTTCCAATAGGTAGTTTATTAACCTTCCTGTTTTACAAAATGCTGTCCTACCATTTACTGGTAACCTTTTTAATCTTTTGTAGGACAAAACTCAGAAGGTGAAGGTGAAGAAAGAAACAGTGAACTCCCCAGCTATTTACAAATTTCAGAGTCGTCGAAAACGTTGAAGTGGTACAGATGAGCTTTGTCATTCCATACAGAAGAGAATTCCTTTTTTTTTCCCTGAGTAACTTCACATTCCATTAGCCTGAATGACATGATTTTTCCTGTTTGTAATTTTATTATAGATCTGACATGTGATATTTTTCTGTGGACGCCATTAAAGCCCCTTCCCATGTCTTATTGTTTTGAGGGTTGTGAAATCAGCCTTAGTTTTATATTCCTATATATTTTTTTCCTTATGAAAGTTATATAATCTTATTACTGCAAATTTGGAAAATAAATGAATTCTTCCCTAATCCTAGTACTAATTGAGGAACAATAAATAGTTATTAGTGCTAGCAGCTAGGGCAATGAAAGTGAACAAAACTGTGAGTGTTCTGGTTTATTTCCTCCATTCTTTATTTTTTTTTTTAAGTTTACTTATTTATTTTGAGAGAGCATGAGCAGGGGCAGGAGAGAGGGAGAGAGAGAATCCCAAGCAGGCTCTGTGCTGACAGCAAACTGTGAGATCATGAGCTGAGATCAAGAGTTGGATGCTCAACTGGCAGAGCCACCTAGGCGCCCCTATTTCCTCCATTCTATAAAGGTGTGTACTGGTTTTTAATTACGTTTTTGTGTTTTGTAGTTGTAATTACAGTAAACAATTTTACATCTTTTTTCACTTCAATTCTTCCATTTTGTTACATCACTTAATTTTTTATTTTTTAAAGTTTACTTTGAGAGAGAGCGTGTGCATACATGCAAATGGGGGGGAGGGGTGGAGAGAGAGAGGAAGAGAGAGAGAATCCCAAGTTTGGGGCTCGAACTCATGAGCCGGGGGATCATGAGCTGAGCTGAAATCAAGAGCTGGATCCTCAGGGCACCTGGGTGGCTGAGTTGGTTAAGCATCTGACTTCGGCTCAGGTCATGATCCATGGGTTTGAGCCCTGCATCGAGCTCTGTGCTGACAGCTCAGAGCCTGGAGCCTGCTTCTGATTCTGTGTCTCCCTCTTTCTGCCCCTCCCCTGCTCCTACTCTGTCTCTTTCTGTCTCTCAAAAATGAATAAACTTTAAAAAAAAAAAAAATTAAAAGTCGGATGCTCAACCAACTGAGCCATCAGGTGCCACACATAATTAATTTTTTAAAAGTAGTATATGCTCATAGTAGAAATTAAAATAAATATTTTTAATGCTTGCATGTTTGATTTAGGGGGCAGACTGATTTTACCTTCCTTCCTTCTGTGTTTATGGATATTCAGTGGCTTCATAAAGTAGCCAAGGAGGAATTTTCTTTCTCTTACGCTTTATAGCTACAGATAGAAACCCTTGGAACTAGGAACCCATGGTGGCACCTCCTTATTGATGAAGCTCATATCGGACAGATCTGGCTCTGTTCCTGCCCTCTGCACTTCTGGCCAGCTCCTGATTCCAAGGCTGTAGATGGCTTGGTACAGGCCTGTGCCCTGGAGGTGCGGACTGCAGAGCATGTGTAGCAGCTCCTTTGTCTTCCCAGAGTCTCACTCTTCCTGTCTATGTCGGGGTGGTAAGCTGAGGCTGGTCAAGACAGGACTGAGCATGCTTGGAGCAAATGTGGGAGGAGCAGAGTTCTGGGAGGTGTGCTTACACCTCACCCCTGGAGGAGGAACAGCTGTGCCTGGATTTTAAAGAGAAAACGAAAATCATTGTTAAAACTTAATAAGTTTCTATGACTGCTAGGCTCCTATATAAAGCCTAAAATGAAAGCATGTTTCCTCAGGGTGTACCCAGTGGGATTTAGATTTGGGAGCCCTGGAAAGTAGGAAGAAGGGCCAGGGAATAGAAGTTAGTAGCTTTTGCCTTAAGGAAGGAAATGCTTCACAGTCTCTGTGTGAACTTCCTTTTGGGGAGGTGGTGAGCTAAGTAAATGTTAATGGTCTTATGACATAGAGGTCTGAGTCCTGAGCCAGGGAAGGGATTTATCCTGTGGATGTTGGACAGGAGTGGGCAGAGTCTGTTCCTGGGATAAACCAGCTTGGTGCTGCTACTCGGACTCGTATCCCTTGTCCCTGCAGGGTAGGAAGGTGGGAGGCAGGGAAGGGATATACCTAATGCCTTCTCTTGAAGCTTACGCTTACACAAAGGTACGCACACTTCGTTAGTTCTCACTTTATATTTACTTATTTATTTTTAACGTTTGTTTATTTTTGGGAGATAGCATGAATTCGGGAGGGGCAGAGAGACAGAATCTGAAGCAGGCTCCAGGCTCTGAGCTGTCAGCACAGAGCCTGAAGTGGGGTTTGAACCCACGGACCGTGAGATCATGACCTGAGCCGAAGTCGGATGCTTAACTGACTGAGCCACCCAGGCGCCCTGGCTCTCACTTAAATAGACTTTCAGGGTACTACACCTCGGGCCTCATGCACACACGTATGCGCACACCTATATACCCTCTGGTACACGAACGTGCCACCAGGGTTTCACATCCGCTGGTTAGGTGCTAAGTAAGTCCTCACGTGTTCTGTAGGTATACAGCAATGCTTCATTGAAGAGGCATGTGTGTAGGCAGGAACGTCTATCCTTTTGGACTACCGTAAGTTCCAGATTAGAGATAGAGAACTATAAGGAGATAAAACCAGGTGTCCCGAATTGCTGTTAACACTGAGGGCTGTCTCTGAGGCCCAAGGAGAGCTTGCCTGCCCCTTGTGATGAACCCAAGACAGATGCCCCAGCCTCCTGGGTGCCGAAAATAGGCCAGGACCTTATGCTTTGGCACTCAGTGGGACCTCGGACTCCTGGCTCATTGCTTGGGAAGGGGAGAGACTGTTGTTTTCTTAGGATCCACACGTCCAGGCCCCAGAGGTGGTTTGGGCTCTTGGTGGCGTCCTGCTCTGGCTGTGCCAAGGGGAATGCGGGCAGCATAGGGAGGTGGAAGGCATTGCTCTGAGTCAGAACCTGTGTGGTTCAGGTCTCGTACAAATGAGGTCCCCAGAGTGTCAGCTACAATAGCTGACGTGGAACATCGAGGTTTCTCGGGCAGGGAACCAACTATCCTGCCTGAGTCCTACTCCACTGCCTCTTAGAGCCCTTCTGACTCCAGCAGTAGAGTGTCAGGCCTTAGCTTTATTCTCGGATTAAATCTTTTTCTAACTCTAGAGGGAACTGATTCCTGGCAACAGGGTAGGAAAGGGCCCAGTAGATGGAGCTGCTGCCCCTTCTCTGGGTGCTGGTGTCTACTCTCTTAGCACTCTTGGCTTCTGTTGGAAGCATCCTGTACTACGTAGGTGCTTAGTTCCTATTTATTGAATTCAGTGCCTTAGAGGAGAACTCTTAGGAAAAAAGGTTTTTTCCACCCCTACTCCAGCAGTTTGAGGTAAGTGTGGTCCCAAAACAAGGAAGGGGCAGGAGCGGGCTTTTCCCCTCACGTTTCTAGTAAGGCCCATGCAAGGAAGCCTGTTGAGTACCACATCGAGAGGGTGGTTCCACCAGGAAATGGTAGGGGGTCTCCCCGTGAGCAGTTGCGAGGGTTTATGTCTAGCTCACTGTCTCTCCCCCGCTGCTGGTTGTGGGGCAGTGAACAATTAGAGCTGCACATCCTCCAGCAGGGAAGGCAGCCAGCAGACGCAGACTTGCTCTGCCTGCCTGTGGAGGCCGGTGAGGCCAGGGGCCTGTTGGGACCTGAACCAGTGAGGCAAGTGGGTATGCGGTGCCGGCCTCCCTCCTCAAGCTCTCCCTGTGCATCCGTTCACAGCCTTGTGCACAGGGTGTTGGGAGAGGGCGGGCCGAAGCTTGGGTGGGAGTCTTGACCCAAAGCCCCCGGCGAGTGGAGGAATTGGGGGTGGACCCGAAATACTATTGGGGCTGAGCTGGCGGTTTCTTGGGCTCGGGCGGCTGCCTCCTGGGGTCAGAGGGTACATGCTCTCTTGCCCAGCAGGTCACCGGGCCTCCCTCCTGGCGGGGCTCCCACCCAGCTCCGCGGGTTTGTCTCAGCAAAAAGTGCAGGGGAGGAGTGGAGATGAAGCTACGAAACCCCGAGAGGCAGAGCTGGCTTTCCCAAGTCCACCCCTGAGAGTTTGGAAGCTTCAGAGGCTGGCTGGGTCATGCTTCTGCTTGTTCTTTCCTACACCGCTCTGGTCGGAGAGCAAAAAAATCTCTCTTGTTTCTTCAGACTCCCTGTACGGAATCTGCGTGTTCCTCATTCCTAGACCCATCAATGTTGCATTTGGAGTGTTCTGTCTCCTCTGTATCTATCCAACCAAAGTTTGTACCTAGTTCTCTCTGTCCGGTCTTGCGTGCTTCACTTGATAGCCCTCATCATGAGAGTAACCGTTTCCTCTCACATCTGGGGAGCAAACTGCTCGGTGCTGGGGCTGTGGTGCAGTCCTGAGTCCCCGGCTTTGGTGGTTGTAGACGTTGGTCCAGAACAGACCCCAGGACCTAGCAATTTCTAGGCAAGAGGAGCTTATGTGGGGACTGCTATGTTTGGGGTTAAGGGTGGGAAGGAAGCCCTTTCCATTCCTCTTGTTGTCTGTCACCTGATGGCCTTGCTCACATCATAAGTGTTAATTGAAATTGTGATGCCCCGGAGGCAGCTGGGCAGCCCCCCCCACCCCCCGCCCTGAATCAGCCTGACTCATTTACAGCTTTCTCCGAGTTACCCCAAAGGCTTCTCTTTTGAGGTGACAAATGTGGGGTTGGTTTCAGGTTTCATGTTTTTACATTACTAGGTGGAAAAAAAACCTTTCCAAACCAAAAAAACCAGCTTTTACAGCAGAAACAACATGTCCCGAGAGCGCTGGAAATTTCCCCTGTCCTCTCTCTGCTGCTCAGCCACAGAGACCAGTGACGGACGGAAGGGTTAAGAGGAGGGGGTTGGAGCTGAGGCAAGTGGAGCTTTGGGGACAGCCCCTTTGGAGGTGGCAGCATCTGCTTTCCTGCTTAAAGGCAGGGGAGAGCCTTTGCAGGGCCCTGTGGTCTCTAGTAGCCAGCGGTCGATTGCCAAGGGACAGGGGCGGTCAGCTCAGGATAGACGGGCTGGGGAAGGGAACCACCTCACATCTCTCGCTAATTTGATCCCTGGAGATCGGGGGCAGGTCCCTCAGAGAGGGCTCTTTAGGTGGAGCAGTAGGTGGGAAGCTGCAGGATCCATCTGGCACATGGAGACTGGGAGACCACCCCTTCCCGTTACTGGCTGGTAGCATAAACTGCTCCCTGCCTGCCCCCCAGTGGGGGCAGATGGCCTCCATGGCAGATGGAGACCAGGCCAGCAATGGCTGGGTGAGCTTTCCGGTCCCAGCCTGGCCTCCCTGGCTAATAAGACAATTGAGAGGGGCAGTGACAGGGTGTGGTGTGTGTGTGTGTTTAGTAGGAGACAGAGTCCTGGCCTTCTTGGGCCATTGTGGAGGAGAGGTAAAGAGGGAACCCTACATGAAGTCTGGATCTTGGGGGCATGCCCAGGTTTTCTGTGTAGAGGTGGCAGGTGCTCAGGGCCCTGATGCTGCCCACCTACCCAGGCTCCCAGAACCCCCAGTTCTCGAGTGAAGGGGATGGTCCCCGGGGTGGGAGTCTCTGTTGCAGCTGGAGCCTGGTGGGCTTGATGCAGACCCCCTGCTAGGTCCCCAGAGCTGGGCCTGGGCAGCAGCTCCTCCCAGAGGACGTGCCCGTTTATTATGCGCTCGGGCTCCCTCACTGCGCAGGCAGGCAGCGGCCTTCATTAGCGGAGGAGCTGGGGTCTGTTTTGGCTGCCTCATCAGCATCAGTGAACTGCGTCCCTGCGAGATTTGATACAATTTAATTAACCTAATTAAAAGCTCTGATTGCAGAGATGATTGGGGTAGCGCCAGCAGCGACTGCATATTTATAATGAGCTGCAAGGTGTGGGACCGCAGCCAAACGCCACGCATCCTAATGAGCGGGAGCTGAGAGCCAGGGAGCGGGAGAGGGAACGTTTATTTTTGGCAACAATGCCCAGTTCCTCCCTGCCAGGGAGTCAGAGACCCAGGGAGTGAAGACCATCCTGCCCACTGAGCTCCTCTGAGCAAGGTAGGAGCGGGAGCATGTGCTCCCCACGCGTTCTTGTGCCTTTGGACGCCCACGTGAACGCACAGTGCCCGTGTTTGCCGCTTACGGAGTGGGGGGCTGGGACCCCAGCAGTGCACTTTCCCTGCCTCTCTCCATCTCTGGGAGTCGGGCTGCCTTCTGTACCATGAGCCCTGGTTGGAGGAAACGGCTCAGTAGAACCACCTGGATTTTAGGACTTCGGGATCCCTGGGCTGTTCTCTCCGACTTGCCAAGGCAGATCCAGGCTGTGACAGGATTAGGCTGAGAGGCTGGGTGGGCATCGGAAAGGGGGTCTGGATGCCCGGGAGACCCAGGTGAGGATTTTGGGGTCTGGAGCAGACCGGAGAAATAGCAGAAATGGACTTCCAGCTCCTCTCAGTGCCCCAACTCACTGTCTTCTGAGGATGGTGTCCAGAGACGGCCATCTCCCCTGGACTCTTCTCTGCCACTGCTTCTGTCTGGGGACTCTTGGTTTGTCTGACTCAGCGTTTCCACTGTAAATCACATCTAATAATAACGAGAGTGAGAGTCGGGGCAAAGATGCCGTGGGTGAAGGGGGCACTGGTGAGAAGGGGCATGCTGCCCAGGTGCACTGGGGTGTCGAGCGGTGAAGGAGCTCTCGGGTGGCGGGAATGGGGGCTGGGTTCTGGAAGCCACCGTCAGAGGCCTTAGGGGGAAGAAGATGGGAGCAGCCCTCCTCCCGCACCCCCTCCCTGCCCTGGGAGCTTGTGGAGGTCATGAGCTCATCCTGGCTGGCCCAGCCCCCCAGTGCTCTGAAAGCTGCCAGGACAAGATGAGATTTGTCCCCAGCCCACCTTGCAGAGCTGCAGCTGCTCAGCTCCCTTATCAATCTTCTCTGTGGGTTTAATCATCTCTCTGTCATCCTGCTGGGACAGCCCTCCCCTTCCTGGCCCCGGCTTTCCTCCAATCCCCCTCCCCCAGACACACCATCTTTCCTCTCCTGGACTTCCCTTCTAGGAGGCAGAGGGTGGGCCAGGGCAGCTTTGCCCCAGGTTTAGTCTCAGTGGTGGGGCCAAGGGGTCCCTGTTTCTGGAAGGAATAAAGGGGGGGCGGGGGTAAAGGTGGTACTGATGGAGAATCTGTCCTAGCCAGGTCCCCACTATCTTTGGCTTCATTCCAGGCTGGGTAGGACAGGGTCTGGAGGTTGGCCATGAAGGCCTGCAGCCCAGATCTAAGAGATTCTTGTGTAGGTGCAGTATCTATCCCGTCCTTCTTCCTCCCTTCTGCCAGCCCCTTGGGAGCTGTGTCCACCCACGGCCATCCAGGCAGCCAGCTCTGGCCTCTTTCCCTGGGTGGGTTCTGTGGGGCCAGGCTACATGGAGCCTTGTGGGCCCAGGGGCCTGTGGGCAGGAACCGCAAGCCCACAGCTTTGCGTGCATCTTGGGAAAAAGGGTGCCCAGGAGTCAATGGAGCCTGTGTTGTGGTCCAGGCTGGGAGCCAGGGCGCAAGGGGATCTGGGGCCCCTCCTAGTGCTGACGTGCAAGATGACCTTCAGGGCAACTCTTCAACCCTCTCTGCTTCACTCTGTTTCCCCTTTAGAGCATGTGGGGCAATGGGCAGGGGGCAGGGGTGGCATGGCGTGGTGTATGTGCCCCTTGGAGGGAACATGAGAGAGATGTTCTTCCCCTGCTCATGGTCCCACTCAGGCATTCAGTGCAAATGGAAAGCTGGCTTCTTCCCATTTCTCAGAAGGGGATGGGAAGTGCCAAAGAGGGATAGGATCCAGGGGAGCATCACCCAGCTTGTCCTCAAGGTGGGGCTGAGAGACACCCTCCCCCCTCTCCTCCCCCCACCCCCCCCACCCCCCCGCCCAGCCCCAGAGGTTCCGTTCAGATGGAGACCATAGGTTCTAGAGGGGCACTGACTAGTCTTGGGCTGGAGGGGGCTGGTCCAGTTCAGCCCAAGGCTGGGCTCTGTAGGACAATGGTATGTTGATGAGGATTTGGTTTTGGTCTCACATGACCTGCTGGGGGTGGATGGACTGCACGTGGCTGATCCGCCTGGGCTGACCTTTGGTCGCTGGCTAGGGAAGAGAGGAAGCCATGAAGGTCTCCTGCCCACTCAGTGCCCTGGGCCCCCTGCCACCCCCACCCCAGGCACTGCCCTCTGGGCACACGCACTCTGTCTTCACCTACCTTCTCTTAATCTCTCTCTTCCCTTTTTCTTTGCTTGTGTGTGAATGTATGTACGTTGTGTGCGAGGATGTGTGTTTGTGCAAGTGTGAGAAAGGCACCTGGAGGATGAAGGACAGTGAGAAAAGAAGCCCCTTTTGTGTATCCTTTCTAATCAAGAATGAACCTAATTTCTTCTGTTGTGGGGACAACGCCAGACTAGGACCAAAGTGTGCGTGCATGCATGTCTATGCACGTGTGTTCACGGGCAGGGTGGACACGTGTGCTCATGTAGAGGGCACTGCTTCCTACCCTGGCTTATCCTATGACCTATGTCCTCTGGTGGGAGGGGGGTGACTTCTATGGTCTGCATCTTCCACCTCCTGCTGGAAGCCACATCCCCTATCTGGCACAGGGCCAGGGTGTCACTTTCAAAAGGGAAAAAGGAAGACTTCTTTGGGGTTGTGCAATTATTATAATCACTTGAGTGAACTAAAAATTAGCATTCAGTGAAGAGGCAAGGCATGCATGCACACACACGTGTGCAACAACATGTACACGTACAATGAGAGCTATACACAGACAAGGATATGTAGAGGGAAAATCAAGATACAGAGAGACAGGGATATACTTACAGGAACACCTGTGATTCTTTATTTTAATTTTATTTTTTTCTTTAAGTGTTTATTTATTTTTGAGAGAGAGCAGCGGAGGGACAGAGAGAGAGGGAGATACAGAATCCCAAGCAGGCTCTGCACTGTCAGTGTAGAGCCCAATATGGGGCTCGAACTCATGAACCACAAGGTCATGGCCTGAGCCGAAATCAAGAGTCGGATGTTCAGGGCGCTTGGGTGGCTCAGTCAGTTAAGCGTCTGACTTTGGCTCAGGTCATGATCTCATGGGTCATGGGTTTGAGTCCCGCGTCAGGCTCTGCTGACAGCTTAGAGCCTGGAGCCTGCTTCAGATTCTGTCTCCCTCTCTCTGCCCCTCCCCCGCTCGCACTCTGTCTCTCCCTCTCTCTCAAAAATAAAACATTAAAAAAAAAATTAAAGAGTTGGATGCTCAACCAACTGAGCCACCCAGGTACCCCTACACCTGTGATTCTTAAATGGGGTTATCTGTCCTTCTTTTCCTCACCAAGATGCTCAGGTGGATGTAGCAAAGGGGGCTGTCTCAGGAGAATCTTTCCCTGAAGTCCCTAAAGGGTCGAGGGCAAGCCAGTACAAATGATTTGATACAGCAAACATTACGTGAAGATTTTTAAACGAGCTCTCCTTCATGGGGAGCCCCAATACAACTTTTTCTCTAAGGCTAGTCTACCACTTCACCCCCTCATTGGCCCCGGTACTATGTGGAGGGAAGTTAAATTTCCAGACTTGGCATTAGATGGGGGTGGGTGCCCGGATACTGGCATGGGGAGGCCTGTGGGTGAGAAAGGGAGCGCATGTGTGCCCTCAGACTTATTCTCCAGGTGTCTCTCACATTAACAGCTTTGAGTGGTTTGGCTGAGGAACATTTCTGGATGTTTCTACCTCCTTCCCCTTTGTTCCCTTTTTTGCTCCCCTACACCCTCCCCTCCCCAATATAGTTCTGTTAATCCCATTGGATGCTGGGCAGATAGTGCAGGGATGGTCTTTAGCACTGAAGCAGAAAGGACAGAGCTGGGAAGGGCTGGGTTGGGGGCTGGGCCTGAGGTTGGTGCGGGGCACAGTGGGGTCGAGGCTGAGTTTCAAGCTGGGATTTGAAGCTGAAGCCAAGTAGAGCATGGACTAAGGTGGGGTTGTTGGAGGTTGGGTTGGCAGAGCATCTCTTTCAGTCTTGACAGGATTCTGAGAAGCCTATTTTTGGAGTCCAAGGCAGATGTTCTCCCCCAGTGAAGGGAATGTTTGGTGTCTGCTGTCCCCTTGGAGGGGCGGGATAGATCCCCTCCCCCTGCTCCCCTCAGCTAAGCAGAGTCATACATCACCAAGGGGCCGGGGCTCCCTAGATGTATTGCCCTAATACGTCGCTATAGCAACCCCACTCGAATCCTGCATTATTCTAATGTGGTCCCCCTCCCCACTGTGATGTATAGCTTGGGTCTCAGAGCTGGGAGGCCCCTTCTCTGAGTCTGCTACAAGTACCCCAGGGATGGGTGGGTCGGAGGCCAGCTTGGCTTCTTTGGGCCCTGTCTTGCTTCTCTTCACCCTGGGTACGGGATCCTTTGTGAGGCTGGGTATGGAGATGGGGTCTGGCCCATTAGCCCACCCACCCGCCTGCCCAGAGAGGGGAACCGGCAGGCCATGTGTCCTGGCCCAGGCACACGAGTGCCTGACGCACCGACCCACGCCAGCCTGCCTGGCCTGGGGACCTGAGGCCTTGGGGTTGGGGGCCAGGGCAGGACAATGGCTGCATTCCTGCTGTGAGCCACAGGCCCCCATTGTTCCTGTGGACACTGCCTACTTGAGGGTTGTGATTCTGGCCCTCACCCCATGGGGGGCGTAGGATGCTCCCTGGACCACTCCCCCGCGGGACCATAGAGGGGTGATTCATGGGGTGGCCAGGGCATAGCAAGCCCCAGCTGTGCCCAGATTCTGGGGGGTGGGAGGGGGAGGCCACTGAGGGTTGTTTGTGTCGCGGGGGGTGTGTGTGTGTTGAATAGTCAGAGGACTCCAGGCCATGGACACCAACCACGTCATCTCCTACCCCTCCTCATGTGTGGGCCGGTCAGAGAGGCCCCATTGTCAGAGGGGCAGGCCCACCCAGGCTAGAAGGGAAGCGAGAATTGAGAGGGGCCACTTCAGAGCTGAGAGGATCCAGAGACCACCCCTCACACCACATTGGTGGGAAAATTGAGGTCTGAACAATGGCAGGGACTTGTTTAAGGTCACACAGCCAGGTGGTGACAGGCCTAGGACCAGAACATTTCTCCATATCTCCCTGGTGCTGAGATGCTACTGCCATTTGTGGTAGAAAAGACTGAGTTCCAGTGGCGATCTTTAGCCTTGGCAGAAGTTATGTTTATAAGCACCTTCCTCTCCTCTGCTTCCTTTGAAATCTCTCTAGTTTAGGTCAGCACTTGGCATTCTTGGAGTGAGAAAACAGAGCTAAGGGGAGTCCTAGGGCCACACAGAAGCCATACTGACTGCATCCTCTGTGGGGCCCTGAAGAAATGAATGGCGCGTGGAGGTTCCCAGTGCTCTGACACACAAGATGCATAGATGCAACAATAGACTTCATTGTTTCCTCCCGAACAATGATCTCACGTGGGTCCTCACATGCCTACCCTACATGACTGAGAGGTAGTGAGGGGAAGAAGCTAATGCAAGAGAACTTTAAGGACAGGGGGGCTGGTCTGATTTATCTCTGTGTTCCCAGTGCTCAACATAGGGCCTGATTGTTAAATTGGATCATGGGATGTGTGGATGGATGGTGGGTGGTTGGATAGATGAATGGGTGGGCGGTTGAAGAGGTGGTTAAGGGCTGCATGGATGAATGGATGAGCTGGTGGATAGACGGACCTATGGATGGATAAATAAATGAGGGAATGCCTACTTCATATGTTAAACTCCAGGGATGACATAACTTGGGTCATACCAAGGATGGATAGTGGAGTGAGGCCTGGACCGAGGCACCTGGGACCCACCTTCGATGTTAGGATGCCCTGTAGCATAGTTTGTTGGTTAACCTCTGGGTAGGGTGGCAGTAGAACCAGGAGTTGGGGCCTGGAAGGAATCTACACTCAGACTTAGTCTCATAGTAAGTGGCTCCCCAGGATCCAGGAGCCTTAGTCCTGAGTTGAGTCTTCTGTGCTGGGATCAAAGGAAGGGGTGGGAGCCCATTAGTGGATGGGTACTGGCCAAGGCAGCAAGAAGCATGAAGGTTTAGGGAGGGGGAATGAATGGGGTCTTGAGGGCGCTGGGGCTGAGTGATTTTGCCTCCTCAGGGTCAGGCCCTGAGCAGTGAGCCCCAAGGGAAACCCCTATTCATTCTTCAAGACCCAGCTTAAATACTGCTACTGCCGTCTATGAGGTTTTCTCTGACCGTCTCGGTGCTATCTCCCCAGAGCCTACACAGAGCCTTAGAAGGGACTCAGTACACATTCTTGGGGACATGGGATTGTCACGAAGAGGTAGAAGTAGGGGATAGGTTGGGAGACTGCATCTGCCACTAACTTTCTGGGTTCTTTTGGGCAAGTTCTTTTGGGCCTCCATTTCCTCATCTGTGGAGTGGGATGGAGAGCTTGAACTTTTCTTTCCAGAGTGAGTGGTTTTGAGAGTGAAGAGCAGTAATTCGGGGTGGGGGGGGGCAGGGGGAAGCATTGCTGGAATCAAGCTGGGCATGATTTTTCCACACTGATTCAGCCCAGGAATAATACAATAACATATATTATACATATGAAATTAATTTTATGGCTGACATTTAATGTGTACTTACAACATGCCAGGCATTCTTTTAAGTGTTTATATAATCTCTCAGCAATCCTACCAGGCAGGTGCTATCATGATTTTCTTTTGACAGACAAGGAAACTGAGGCATGGAGAGCATAAGCAGCTTGCCTGAGGTCCCAGGGGTAGCAGGTGGTGCAGCCGGAAGGAAAGCCTGTGAAGACACCAGGTCCCACCTTCTTTGCCTCATGTATGCGGTCGCTCAGTATGCAGCTCTCTGAATGGATGCACGAGGAGGGCTCCCTGACCTCTTCGGTGAGCTCGGGCAAGGCATCCAGCTTCCTTGAACCTCATGGCAAAGTGGTGGAGAGAGGAGGCAGATCCTAGCCAATGAGCTCCAACACCCTTGGTCCCCAAGCTTCTCTTTCTGGCCTAGTCTTGAGTTCTGGAACCTCCTCTGCCTTGGGCCCATGCCCCAAGCACCGGACACTGCTATTCACTGCTGTAAATAGAACATGGATTCAGGTGTCAGAGGCAATAGGTTTTATTCCAGCTTTTATCCTGAACTAGTCTTGTTGCCGTGGACAGGTCCCTAAAGCTCTCTGGGTACCAGTTTGTTCATCTGCAGAATAGGAGTAATTAATGTGAGATAATGAAAGTAAGTACGAAGTAAGTGCTGGGTAAGTATTATGTCAGAACGCCTTGGACAGAGTGGGGGCCACGGCCAAAGTTCATTACATTTTGGCTTTCTTTCCCGTTCACTTGTTTTTGTACAATGCCCTGCATAGGCCCCACAATAAAACAGCTTTCATTCATTCATCACCTACTTATGCCAGGCACTCTATGTACATCATCCCACTTAATTCTCAAAATAGCTCTATGCTGTAGGCATTGCCCTCATCAACATATCAGGAAACCAAGGCACAGAAAGGGTAAGTAGCTGCCCTAAAGTCACACAGCTGGTAAGAGGTAGAGCCAGGATTTGTACCCAGATCTGTCTGGTCCTATAGACACTGTGCTTCACCATTCTGCTCCCTGCCTCCCGCAAGACACAGCTTCCCTAGGAACTTTGATGACAATGTCTGGAGGGGGCCTTAGTGGAGAGCCGGGTCTGCCCACAAGTTGCTGGGGTCAACTCTAGCAGCTTCTGTTTGGAGGGAGCACTCCCTCCTCTCAGGGTGGCCAGTCCCAGGGAAAGGCCAAGCAAGGTGACAATTTTCCACCCTAAGCAAGGAGAGCAGTAGCCACGCAGGGTCCAGGTCTGCCCCTGTTCAGAGCTGAATAATCTGGAGCCTTTGAAGAAGGATTTCTGAAAAGCCATCAGGAGTGAATCATTGACTTAGGGAGGCGATGAATCAACGGGGAGTTCATAAAACGGCAAATGAATCGGGTGTGAGAACGACGGAGCCACTGCTATTCCCCAGAACCCTCCGGGGACAGAGAGCTGAGAGAAAAGAAATAAAAATAACACGGGGCCTCGAGCCTGCTACGAACCGGAGTTAGCCCCTCCTTCTGTGGGGAAAGACGGACGGGCCAGAGGGATGAGACCCGCTGGTGGGTGAAGTGGGGCCAGAGGAACGCTCCCGGGGCACTGTTGGCTCCCTGGGTCCAGGCGGCGGGTGCCATTAGCAAATGTCTTTCCCCCTTCTTTTCAGGAGCCCTCGCAAGAAAGAACACTGATTTTGACGAACACCCAAAATAATGTGAGATCAGGCACCATGCATTATGCATGAGGTCTGATTTAACATGAACATTATTTCTTGTGTACGAGACCATATGCCTCCGTGCTGTCTCTGCAGCCTAATAATACCCGGACCCACCCTGGTCAGGCTCAGCTAACGACATGTCCACTGGGTGTGTGCGTGGGGGGCGTTGAAGCAGAGCCCTCCTGGTGCTCAGCTCAGTTGAAGGGAGCCCATTCAGATGCCCTGGAGGTGGGTGGGAGGTGGGTTGTGCCCCTGGAGAAACACCAGGGAGCTGGGGTGGATGTAACTGTGTGAAAGCTCCAGTGCGCGTGTGTCTGTGTGTATGTGTGTGTGACATCAGGAGCCCATGACTAGGTGATGGTTCATCGCATGGCGATGTGGGGGCATGTGCAGAGCTGAGGTTTTTACTGCACAAGAGGGACGGCGGCAGGAATGGATAGATCTAATTGCTGTGTGTGTTTGTATATATACACGCATATGTATGTGTGGGGGTGTGTGTTTAAAAAATAAGATCACACATACATACAAACACACAGCCTAACTTTAATTATCTGAAGGGAGCAGGAGAGATCTGGGAGGAGCCGGGAACAATGACGGGCAGGGATTGGAAAGCGGCTTGTGGGGTAAGTGCTTGCACGTTCTGAGAGAAAGGGCCCTGGTCCAACGCCGCAAAGCATGGTTGTGTGCGTTCAACCAAATGTTTACAAGTGCCAGGTTAGCTCCGGAGAGCCCAGTGCCCAAGACAACAGGGCCGGCACTGGCCCGCGGTTATGGGTGTGGCCACGAGCGTGTGAGCATGTGTGTGAGGTAGCAAGTTGGCGAGGGCGTGCTTGGGGTTCCAGTCGGCCAAGGGGAGGAGGGCCGGGCAAGGGTGCGAGTGGGAGAGAGACAGGAGATAGCCTGATGGCGAACTTCTGAGAACGGTGGAGAACCGGAGGGGAGGTAGGTGAAGGAAGGATTGTGGGCAAGCCTGTGTGCACGTGAAGCAGGGTTGCCTTCTCGGAGGTGACGGTTGCCTCTGCTCTACCCGGCAACCCACTTATCACAGCCAACTTGAAGCTGAGTTTTGGGGGGCGGGATGCTCAGCTGTGAGGCGGCCCTGGTGACTGTGGCCACGTCCCAGCTCAGGGACCAATAGAGGGCAGTCCTCCCACATGGAGCCCCGAACGGCTGGCCAAACACTAATTCCGATGCCTTCAAATAGGCTGGGCAGGGACTAGATGGCCAGCTCCTCTGGCTTCAGTCACTCAGCTAGAGGCCCTGGGTGACTCCCGTTTGCTAAGCTTAGGGGGAACAGCTGGGCCAGATAATTAACCTACTCTCACTCCTCTCCCTACTCAGGCATGTCTCCTTTCTGGAACTCAAGCCCTGCTCCAAAAGGCCTGGGCCCGGGAAAGCCACTGGGAACTTGACCCTCCCACATGCAGGCCCAGAGCCTCTCTGGAGGACACTCCATTCCAAACAGCTCTAAGTGGGTGGCTACGGTTGGGGGTCAGCTAGTTCTGTGGACACCCAGCCCGGTCTTGGGGTCGAGGGATGATTGTACAGGACCTAAGCCATGTGACATACAAGCTAGTACAACTTCCTGGGGCAGGACGTTGGGGGAGAATATAGGCGTCCTTGAGGTTTGGGTTCTGGGTTTGCCTTGTCGACAATGATGGCCACCTTCCTGCTTGTTTTAGCCACCCCCCACCCTGTCAATGTTTTCCCAGCTCAAGGCATTAGTGGTATAGCATGGCCTTCCTTTCCCCCCTATTTCTGGGAGCGGCTATAGTGCGTGCGCGCACACACACACACACACACACACACACACACACACACTCATACACCAACACACAGGTTCACATGGGGAGAATGAAGCTCTCTTAAGGAACAGAATCTGTGTCCACATGATCATAGGCAATAATTTTCTTCAGGTGAGAAGGGTTGAGAGCTGGGATCAGAAAATTCCAAATCTGCTTGGGAAGGCTTGGGCTTCCCTGAAGACTGATGCTAGGGCCGTCTGCCTCTCTTGAATGCAAGGAAGTCTGGGGCTCTCGGGAGTGAGCACGTAACTCCACGTACACACGGGATGGAGAAACCTTTCCTAAGCTGTATTGTATCCAAGGAGGAAGACTCCAGGACAAAATCTGTCTCTCTCCCTGTGGTTTCTCCTCACACAGTCAAATGTGCTATGGTTCCTATGGCCATCCCAAGCTGGAGACTAGGGAAAGGACCTCTGGGGGCTTCTGTGACCAAGGGGTCGGTCACTGGGTAGCTGTCCCAGGCTGGTGCTCGTTAAGTAAAATCTTCACAAAGTGGAAGCTTTTCTCCCATCCTTGTTTCCACTTTTTTTTTTTTTTTCATTTTTTTGTTCTACTCCTCAGCTGCTGCTGGTTCTTGGGAGGCCACATTGTTTTGCTGTTTTTGAGTTGACTTGCTTAAATAATAAATCCACCCTCTTGTACAGGATTAAGCAGACAATTAGGAAATCAATCAATCAAGGTGTCAGCTGCAGGCAGAGGCCAGTGAAAGGCCTGGTCTTCCCTGTTGCCTTTCCAACCTCCAAACCTGCTGAGGCTCAGGGCGGTGCAGGCGGCAGGGAGCTCTGAGCTTCGTTTGCTTCCATTTCAGGGCCCCGAGGCTGGGACAAATCCAGGAATGGAGGAATGAGGAGAGAGTGTGGGGGAGTATGGGGCTGATTCGAAGTTCTCCACTTAGTGGAGCAGGAAATGGAGGCCATGCTGTCACCTGGCTGTTACATTCCCGGCCTCGTCTTTAAGCGTTGAGAAGGCTCGCTGGGCCCACCAGCACAGGCAATGGCTGGGACACGGGCGCGAATTACAGGGCTAATTGCCCACTAGGCTGGACTGAAGAAGGGAGGAGAAAGAAACCAGCAGTGAGAGGCTGAGCCTTGGAAAAATCTTGGCGGCCTGTGTACTTGCAGAGACAATTCCTCCTGAGATTGAGGGTCAGAGGCCAGAAAGTCACCAGGGACTCTCAGCATGGTACCATCATCCTAAAGCCTCAGCCTAGCCAGGTACCACTGAACTGGCAGCCTGGGAACACCTCTCTGGGTGCCCAAGATGCGTCGGCTGGAGCCAAGGCCTCTCCCAGCCCCTGGGCTTGGGCAGCTTCCCTGGCAGGAGGGGGCCACGCATACACGCTCACTAGGGACACAACTTATCCCCACCCCCCAACCCTGTCCAGTGCTTGTGCTGCTTCAGGTTTTGTGTCCATGAAGAGTAAGAGAAACCTCATTTAGTTCCTCCTGAGAAAACTGAATCCATGTTTTATGCGTATCTTTAAAAGTTGTTTTAAAGGAAAAAGAGAATCTTGACGGGGATACAGGTAACCTTGAGCCCTGGCCCTGGAATCCAGATCTTCCCCCACCATCATGACTTTGAGGAGGTGGTGGGGAGACATTTGCTGCTGAGAGCTTGAACGGGGAGATGTCTGAGACTGCATCTGTCCCCCCAGGTACATGACTGTACCACTGTTGAGTCTTCCCACAGGCATAGGCATCACTCCCTGAGTGGGGGAAGGGGGGTTTCCTTGGGGACCCATCCCTGGAGACATGGAAGGGCCTTCTGGTGGCACAATTGTTTTTGCCCTCATTCCTCCACCAGAGAAGCTGGGGCAGGTGGTTTGTTTGCAGAGAAGTAGGACTGGTTTTGCCTAAGCAAACAGGCAGGACTCCCTCCCCAGGCCCACTTAATTCCCGCAGGACCACTGTGGAAGCTGTTAGAACTCCCAGTGGATCCAGGTAGGTTCAGACACCATTTGTTCTGTGGGTAGAGAGCCAGCTGGGGTGGGCTGGTGGGGCCTGACCCTGCTTCCGACTGCCCCATGACCTGGGAGAGTAAAGCTGGCCTGGATGCCACACGCGGAACGCAAAGGGAGACCAAAGTCAGGGTCTGGGGTCTTGGGTGGGGAACACAAAGATGCCAGGCTGGTGGTCCACGTGAGACAGGCAATTCTTCCTTGGCTGAGAAGCAGTTGTGCCTGGGGAATGGCTGTCCCGAAATCAGTGTGGTGTCTGCAGTGTCGTAGGTCCTGGTCTGGTCTCAGGATAGTCTTGTTTACGGGAGGGGACACGAGGCAGCTTCATCTTCCCTAAAACTCACTCGCCTAAAGGCAGGGGCCCAACTGTTGCCCAAGTAACAGGCAGTCCTCATACTGGCCTGAGAGAAGGTCTGCGTGGTCACCTTGCTCCAAGATAGTGTGGCCAGAACTTTAGGAGAGGTTAGTTAGGGTATCCCAACGCTTTACCCGCAAACCAACCCAACCCTCGTAGTAAAAAGGACAGGACACAGCCCTGGGGTACATGTTTATGTGAGTAATAAAATATTTACTATAACATAAATATAAAGGGAACTTCCCAGTCTACATTATTTTTTTTTTTGCAATAAAGATACAAAGAATGCACCAAAACATTGTTCCAAAAAATAATAAAAATAAAATAACAAAATTTAAATCCAAACTGTAACAAACAGAACAAGAAATGGAGAAGGGGGGAAGCTCCAAACACATCCAGAAAATAAATAGAGATGGGTCAGAAATTTGGAAATCATATTAAAATATTTTTTTTTTTCGGATTATTCGGTGTACAAAATCCTTTAGGATGGGGATGGAGGGCAACCCGGAAAACCAAAAATAAAAACCAAGCACAAAATGTTTCTTCTCCCCGCCAGTGTGTACATATCTCACATATTTACATGGTTCCCACCTCACCCCAAACTTGGGGATTTCTCTCCTGGCCGCCCAGCATCCCGCATCCCAGGTGGGGCTGGAAAGGGAGCAGGCGGAAGCTGCAGGGAATCAGGCAGAAGGTTCTCAGGGAACGGCTTATTTCTACAGCTGGTCCAAAAATATCTCCAACTTTGTCAAGTTTCGTTTGTTTGTGGCCAGGAGGGCAGGGCCCCGCGGGGAGCGGGGGCCCTGCTGTGCAGCGGTCAGTCTGCAGCGGGGCAGAAGCCTCTTCCCATGGACTATGTTGTGGGAGCGCAGACCCCTCCCGCGTGGCCGGGAACCGAATCGCAGCTCGGATAAAACGAAACGAAAAAATGAACACTCGAATCTTTTTTGTTAGTTTTTTTTTTTGTTTGTTTTTGTTTTGCTTTTTGGGGGTAGGGCAGGGGAAGGTAAGGGGAAAAAATAAATTAGGCTAGATTAAAGCTTTGGCTATTTCCTGCTTTTATACACAGACGCGGCTCTCGCGGCCTCCCCTCCGGGGCCCCGATAAATACAGTATACAGCGATTTAAATTAAGGGCGCGGGCGGAGTTAGAAGGACCCCAGGAGCCGAGAGGCTCCGTGAATAAATAAAAACCGTAAAAAACCAAGCCCGGAGGAAGGGTAAGGGGGGGGTGGGGCGCATCCTTATGAGAGAGAAGAGGCGTGGAGCGAATAAAGTGACAGTCCCCCACCCTCAACCCGCAGGCTCGGGAGTCCGCGCCGGGGAGAGGGACAGGGCACTCTCCTCTCTTCGTCCTCTCTCCCGGGGAATCCCTAACCCCGTACCGCGTTACCTGTCGCTGTGGGGAGGCCGCTGCCGGGATCCGGCCCCGAACAGCCCGGGGGGGCAGGGGCGGGGGTCGTCGAGGGGATGGGGGCGGGGAGCAGGCGGCGGGCAGGATGCCCGGTGAGTTGGCGCGTTTCGGATCTCCGGCTCCTCTCTCCCGGGGCTCGGGCGACGCAGCCTATCGGCCGTCTTCGCCGCTCGCCAGAGAGGGTCATCCGGGTGTTTGGTTTTGTTCGAAAGTTTCTGGGCTTTTTGTAAAATCCAAAGCAACCGAACAAAAAGAGTTCAGGCCGCGCGGCGCCTCGCCGCGCGCCGGCGGGGGCCCGGCCCGCGGGGTCACTGCACCGAGCCGGGCAGTGTGTGGTGGTGGTGGTGGTGCAGTGCGGCCGGCGGGGGCGGCGGGGGCGCCGAGGGCGGCGACGCACCGCCCCCGCCCGGCCCCAGCTCGCCCGGTGCGTAAACGTCGTCCATGGGCGGGTGGCCGGCCCCGGCCGCCGGGGTCATGCGCTTCTCCTTCTGCCGCCGGTTGCAGAACCAGACGCGCACCACCTCCTTCTCCAGCTGCAGGCTGTCAGCCAGGCCGGTGATCTCGTGCGCCGAGGGCTTGGGGCACTTGAGAAAGTGGCTCTCGAGTGCGCCTTTGACCCCCACCTCGATGGACGTGCGCTTCTTGCGCTTGCGGCCCTGCGCCGCGATCTTGTCCAGGTTGGTGGGGCTGCCGCTGGACGAGTCGGTCTCCTCCAGCCACTTGTTGAGCAGCGGCTTGAGCTTGCACATGTTCTTGAAGCTCAGCTGCAGGGCCTCGAAGCGGCAGATGGTGGTCTGCGAGAACACGTTACCGTACAGCGTGCCCAGCGCCAGCCCCACATCGGCCTGCGTGAAGCCCAGCTTGATGCGCCGCTGCTTGAACTGCTTGGCGAACTGCTCCAGGTCGTCCGAACTGGGCGCGTCCTCGTCCGAGTGCTCGCCCACCGACGAGCCACCGCCGCCCGCGCCTGGGTGCAGGTGCGCCGCCGCCGCGTGCAGGCCGCCCGCGTGTGCATGTCCGTGTGCGTGTCCGTGGGCGCCCAGGTGCGGCGGAGGCGACGGCTCCAGCTGCGCCTCGTGGCCGTCCTCGTGCAGCGCGTGGTGCAGGCCGGGCCCCGCGCCGCCGCCGCCCGCCGCCAGCATCCCGGCCAGGCCGCCGCCGCCGCCCCCCGGGTAGGCCGCCTGCGCGTACAGCCCGAGCGGCTGGGGCTGGTGGCCCCCGCCAGCTCCTGGGGACGGCGACATGGCCGGGCCCAAGTGGTGCGCCGTGCCGCCCTGTGCCCATGCCGCGCCCGCGTGGGCCGCCCCCTGATGCACCAGGCGCGCGTGGAAACCTCCTCCGCCGCCGCCGCCGTCGTCGGCTCGGCCGGTACTGCCGCCGCCCGCCTTGCCGTGTTCCAGGTGCGGGCCCCCGGCCCAGTCGCCGCCGCCGCCTCCTCCCGTGGGTAGCCACTGGGGGTGCGCTAGGCCCACAGGGTGGCCCGCGCCCGCGCCCAGCCACTCGTGGTGCATCAGCTTCTGCACTTCGCGGTACGCGGCCCCCGCGTGCAGCCGCTCGGCGGCCGCCGCCGCCGCAGCTGCCGCCGCGGCGTCCGGGTGCATAAGCGGTCCTGTGCCCCCGGCTCCGCCGCCGGGGCCCCGCGGCAGGTACTGCGCGGTGGTGGCCATGCCGCCCCGCGCCCAGCGCCGCGCCGCCGCCGCCGCTCCGCTCCGTCTGCGGGCCCCGCCGCCGCGCTCCGCCGGCTTAAAGCCCCGACCCGCTCGGCGCTCCGGAGCCCCACCCCACCCGCCGCCCATTGGCTGCCCGCGGAGCCGCCTCCCGCCCCCCGGCCACGGCCCCCGCCCCCCGCGTCCGCCTGCCGCCCGGCCCGGCCGCCCAGAGCTCGCCATTGGGCCTCGCTCCCGGGGTCCCGCGCGCCGGCCGTGCTGATTGGCCGCTGGGGCTTCATTCACGGCCCCCCTACCGTCCGCTTACATACTCACGCCCCGGGGGCGCGGCCGCCACGTGGGGAGTGGCGCGGGGGTGGCACTGGGACCGCACCCCCTCTCGTCCTGGCTGCGTGGGCCCAGCTTACCCCCGATGCAGGAGACTCGGAGCCCGGCAGGTCCCACACTCCACGCGAACTGAATTCCCGCCCGTCTCCTGCCCGGGCGGCCAAGAGGCGGCGGCGGGGATTGCGGGCTCCGGGAGGCGCTCAGGCTCCGAGAAGCAGCTCAGCCCCGCGCTCCTCCCTCCGCAGTGCCGCTGCCGGCGGGCCGGGATTCCCGCGGGTCTCGGCGGCTGCGAGCCGGAGGCGGCGCGGGTCCCGGCTCGGTTCCGGCGCGGCTGCTCACCTCGGCCGCCTTGCCTCCCGCGGCTTCAGCCGGCACAGAGCTCTCCTCTGCGCGCCTCCCCGGCCCGTCTCGTTTTCCCTCTTCTCCTTCTAGACCCAGCGTCGCAACTCCGCCGACCTATGCGGCCCGGAGAGCGCGTCGGGTGCGGGTGGAGTCGGACCGGCCCTAGCTTCCCGCCTCGTGCGGGTTCCCCTTCTTCCGGACTCCGCGGACCAGGTGAGTACCGCGCGGGCGGCTCGGGGCCCGCATGGCCGGCGGCAGCGATGCTTCGGGAAGGCGGGAGCTCCCGTATCCAGGCCGCGTTCCGGGCTTCCGGAGTGAGAGGACCTTGAGGTAGAGACCGAAGCTCCGGCGAAAACGCCGCCGACGGGGGTGGTGGACGTACTGCGCCCACGGGTATCTGTCCCATGCCGCTGCCGCCTCCTCGCTTCGTCTCTCTGCGTGACCGGCTCATTGGTCGGGGTCATGACGGGGTCACTCGCGGACGCGAAACTTGCTCCAGGTGAGGAGTGGCATGGACTTGGGGAAGGGCGGCTGGCACTTCAGAAATGCCGCGTGCAGGCCGGGAGCTGTCCAGCCTCGCATGGAGCCCGGGCTGGAATTTAACGGACTTGCCCGGGCTGCCGAAAAGGGAATTGAGATCGAAGAAGTCTTGTTAGAGGGGTGAGGTGTACAGTGTGGGGATCTCCTCATCTCCCCAGCTCTTTGAGGGCTCCTTGAAAGATCCTGAGTGGACGTGGACCTCAGTGCAGCTACTCTGTGCCTCTAAGACCAACACTGGGCTGGAGGCCAAGTGGAGTGAGCTGCAGTCTCCATCTCTTTTCTGCACTGAGGTTTGGGTCCCAGGGAGTCTCCCAGCTGACGGCTCACCGCCGCCCCCCCCCCCGCCTTGCCCCCCGTGGATCCACAGATTCCAGGGCCCTGGGGTCCCAGATTACAGAACTGAGCTAGGGGCCCAGCTAGACCCTACTGGGGAATTTAGAACTGCAGAATAGAGCCTCAGTGAGTAAATAAGGGTGATGGGGGCTCAGATAGCAGCTGCATTGGGAATGGTCCTTGGGGTAGCTGGGGCAGAGGCCACCGTGATAAGGGTCGTCCTGGGCACAGACTATGCTCATCGAGGCCTTGAATGCCCTAGACCAGCCTCTGGCTAGCCCTCAGGGGATGGAGTGGGACAAGGCAGGGCCCTTGTCTGGCCATTGGCCACTGTCCTGAGCAGTCATCTTGGGTACCACCCTTGCTTCAAGAGCTGTGATGGAGCTCTGTCTGAATCCAGCTGGGGATGCTTGGCTTTCCTAGACTCTGGCCCAAGAAGTGGTCACCTTGAGCCACCTTTCCTTCATAAGATCATAAAACACTTGCCTTCCTGGCCCCTCCTCCAAGCCTAGGAGTTAGGGCCAAGGTGGGAGTTCTGTAGTGAAGGCTACTCTTAGGCCAGCCCTAACCAAGGCCAGCATGACATTGAAGCCTGGGCTTCCTACCTGGACCTGCCACCATCTTCCTGGGCGAGAATAACTCTGGTCCAATCCCTGTAGTTCTTGGTTTTCTTCCCTGTAAATTGGGAGTAACGGTACCATAGGCAGCCCACCTGTCTCACTGAGGGAAGTCAGATGGTAGTCTGAGACAGTGGGGGTGAAAAACTCTCAGGAAGGGCTTTTACTCTGGTTGTTTCTATTGTGAGTGCCCAACGAGCAGGCATGTTACTCTCCTTCCCTAATCAGATCTCAGTTTCCTTATCCATCAAGTGGCATTGTGGAGGTTTGGACCAGCTAACCTCTCAGTGCCTTGCAGCTGTGATGATCAGATTCTGTGAATCTCTCTGTTCCTGTTGGAGGAAGGGAAGTGTCTGGACAGTGGTCAGGTGTTACAATGTCTGGCCTTTGAATCGCCACTGAGACTTGAAGAACAGTGACCCATGGGAACAGTGCTTTATCAAGTGCTTAAAAAATTTTTTTTTAATGTTTACTTATTTTTGAGTAAGAGAGACAGAGCACGAGTGGGGAGGGGCAGGGAGAGAGGGAGACAGAATCCGAAGTAGGCTCCAGTCTCTGAGCTGTCAGCACAGAGCCCGACATGGGGTTCGAAACCACAAACTGTGAAATCATGACCTGAGATCATGGTCAGACGCTTAACCGACTGAGCCACCTAGGTGCCCCTATCAAGTGCTTTTACATCCATTCACGTTCACCTGCACCTCCCAGCCCTGTGGAGGGGCCCTGAGATTGTTATCCCTAGGGCAGAGATGAAGAAACTGAACTTGTCCGAGGGGTGCAGAATCTACAGAGGTCCTACTTCTCATTGTGCTCCCATTGCTGTTTGATGGGGGAGGACACCTGTGGGGACAGTGGCTTTGGCTGTCGCAGCAGAGAGAGCCCCCCGGCCCCATCTCTGGTAGCTCTCTGGGGAGCGGAGGTTGGAGAGGGCAGGCCTGGACCATCTGGGGCTTCTGAAGCCCAGTTCCCATGTGTGTGCTGAATTGAGGGGTGTCTGCAGCAAAGCCGGGCTCCGAGGTTACCAGCTTGTCAGCCAGCAAGTCTCAGTCCTGATCCCGTCTCCTACTCTCCCACTAGCAGCCCGGTGACTTTGTGCTAGCTGCTTCGCCTGTCCCAGCCTCGGTTTATTCATCTTAAAATGGGGACAGGACTGTCTGCTTCTTAGGCCCGCCCTGAAGTCTAATGTTAGATACTGCCCTGGGGCGAGCCATGTGGACTAGGGCAGGGTAACAGTCCCGTCTCTGTTTTGAAAGTTTTAGAGCCTCTACAATGTATGGATTTGGTCTGGAGTCAAAATTTTCTTGTATTTGAGAGTTAGGCTTCTGCCAGAGGTCTCGACACCCTCCTTGTGTTTGCTCCTGGAGATTCTGTGTAGAACTCCAGGGACTCTGACATGCCCGTTGGCAGAGATGCCTGCAGTTAAACAGCCCCTCTCCTCCAGGAGCCCTGCCCTCCCAGGGCCTGGGGAAAAATTGGGAGACAGAAGTCAGACACCTACCTGAACCCATGTAGGCGCTGAATGGTTGAGGCGTGTGAACAGACATGTGTTCATACACATAACACACAGGTACACACGTGCAATTTAGCTTAGGGACGAACATAACAGATTCACAATAGGGACACAGGGAGTCATCCTGTTGGGTCAGAATTCACAGTCGCGCAAACAGACACACAGTGATAAATACAGGCGTGTGTCTAAAAGGAAACATGCATAAAACCTGCACATAGGCTCAGGGAGGCTCAGGTAGGCATCCCTTCGGTGACGCAAAATACAGGAGACCTGCAGGCCCCTGGGGTCACAAGCATGGACACTCTCCTCTGGCATGCCAGTTCACACAAACAGGCACACCCTGGTGTTCGCAAACATGAACGCACAGACACATGCACACTCTCCCCACCAATGCACAGATACAAAGAGGCGAACCCCGCCTATCACGCAGACAGGCTAATGCATACACCCACACCCTATGGAACTAATATATCCCGCACAAGGGATCAGAAGCTGGAGGAGGGCCCATGCCCTGCTCAGAGTTTGGCTCATGCCCGTCAGCAGCAGTGCTAGTCCCAAGGAAGCAGGGAAGCCCTTTCTTTTCCTATTTCCCCACCCCCCCCCCAATTTCCTTGTCTGTGGAGGGCAGCTCTCAGCCAGGCCGCCGCCAGTCTCAGAGGCTCTGGGGCCTCCCTCCCCAGCGGGGCCCCTGCTCAGCCCGCCCCCGGGCTAGGAGCTGCTGGGCTTTCCCAGAGTGGTGCGGTCTCCTCCAGGCTCTGGAGTGTGACTGAGCGCTTGCTCATTTGACACAGGTCACCGAGCCTCCAGCAGATGGGGCCCTCACTGTGGGGGGTCTCACAGCCGGAGGGGGCTGCGGGGGGGGGCGGGGGGGGGAAGCTCCGAAGGGATGAACTCCAACCCCACACGGTCTTTCTGCAAAGCCCTGAGTCACAGACGCAAACTCTGTAATCTACATTCATGCTTCCGCCCAAGAGAGTCAGACACGGCCTCTAGAAGACAGCCACACTCACCATCAACACCTGTGCGGCCACATATGCACTGTGATATCCCAGACACACATCCCAGGCTGGTGAGCCGGCACGCGGAGCAAGATCTGGGAGGGAGGAAGAGGGGGCAGCTGGGTCTGGCTGCTTTCCCCCTTGGACTCTGAGCCCCTGCGCTGTGTCTTCTCAGTCTGGTCGGTGGGTTCTTGGGAGTCCAAGAAGCCCTGAGAGCAGGTGTGTCTGCAGACCCAAGGCCTCTCACTGCTGGGGGAACACAGGCTCCAGGACGCTCCCCCTGGGTTCCTCACTGGAAGTCATGAGTGCTGAAAAGAGCTAAGGAAAGGCAGATCTGGGCTACTGGGGGAGCTCGTGTCTGAGGACACCCTTCTGTGTGCAGTGCATGAGCTTTGAGGTTTTGCTGAGGTGGCCGGGATGGGGGTAGGGGGACAGGACTCGGCCAGCACTCACAGCTGCTCCCTTTCCCTTCTGCCAGTTTTCCCCTCTCACCCTGGATCCCGCATTTTCAGAGTGTAGGAGGTCCAGGGTTCCATCTTAGCTCAGACTCAGGTCTGCTGGATGACATTGGACGAGACTCAGCCTCAGCATCCTCATCTGTAAACTGGGCAGGGTGGTCCCTGTTGGGTGGCTTATGGAGGCGAGATGAGACCACTGCCCCGATGGAAGTTTGGAAAGTGTGGTTTGCTTTTTCTCCTGGGCTGCCTGGGGTGAGCAAGAAGCTCTATGGACAGGAGTGGAAACTGCCTGCTCCCCAACCAGTTCCTGCTAAGCCGTGTCAGGAGTGACCACACCCACACCCTGCTCTTTTCTGGGCTGCAATGTGTTTTTGATTGAAAGAGTCTGGCAGGGTCCTGCTGTCACAGATTCTGACCTGGGGCAGTGCCAGGGTCATCGTGTCCATCCGTTGCCTCCGTGCTGATTGGTGCCAGCTGGACAGATTCATAGTGTTCACCACTATCCAAAAAGCTGTCCCATATGGGATGTGATCACTGTTCTGAGCTGTCAAGCCCCCACATCTTCCCCTCTAAACTCAGCCCCTCCAGGTGTCCTATCCCTTCTGTCCTGCCTGTGCTGGCAAAAGCCTGGTGTTGGGGAGTAGAGGGGTGGGAAGGGCATTGCCTGTGGCGGAGGAGGAGGAAGCAGCCTCACCTATTGAATCTAAGGCTCCCTATTTCACAGTCTTGGTGAAAGGCAGGAGGGATGGAAGGTGAAATATCTCTTAGGGATGAATCTGTCTTTGCATTCTTTCCCCTGCCTCAGCCCCTAAGTCTATGGGTGGGGGTGGGGGGTCCTCCCAGTGCGTCTGTAGAATATTCAAATTAGGGGTGGCCAATTGCTCTTAAAATTGACTTTCATTTTTAGCAGAATGGCAGCCTCTGAGCTGGTGTTAATGCCCACCATCCGGTTATGCAGAACACGCTCTCTGCAAATCGGTAAATCATTAGCAGGGATTAATCACTCTGAAAGGCTGGGGCTGGGTTTGAGTTTCTTTTTTCTTTCTTTCTTTCTTTCTTTCTTTCTTTCTTTCTTTCTTTCTTTCTTTCTCTCTCTCTCTCTCTCTCTCTCTCTTTCTCTCTCTCTTTCTCTTTCTTTCTTTCTTTCTTTCTTTCTTTCTTTCTTTCTTTCTCTCTTTCTTTTCCTTCCTTCCTTCCTTCCTTCCTTCCTTCCTTTCTTTCTTAAACACACTTTTTATCTGGATGGCTGCAAAATTCACCACCGCAGGGTGGGGTGGGAGCAGTGAATGATAATTTAAGTCCTTGTCACCTTTAGTAGAAGAGTGAGGTGGTTTCCCGGGCCTGGTGTTGACTTGGTGCCCTGACTGAAGGTGGGGAGTGGGCAGCTTGGGTAGGGTGCAGGGAAAGAAGGGGGGATTCCCTTGCATTTGTGTGTGGTACAGCATTTGCAATAGTGTGTTGGGCTTGCTGGGCTTGTGTATATGGTGACTGTATATCAGTGTGCTCGCATGAATCCGTGTTTGTACCTTATACATTTCCCTAAAGTGTTTGTGTGCTTGGGTTAGGGTGCTGGTGCTTGGTTTGTGTTGATGTGTGTGCATCAGTGTTGGTCATTGTGTCAGAACGTGTTTCTGTTTGACAGGGGTTTTAAAGACCCAATTCACCTTTCTCAGCTTCCAGGTAGCTTTTCAGGGGCAGTAGGTAGAGCTGGAAGGAAGGTCCCACCCTTCACCTGCTGGGGGTGTGGCTCAAGGTTAATTTACATATTCATGAACTGCTGCCTCCCTAGCTCTTCTCTGTAAGAGACTTAGACCAGTAGGGAGGCCCCTCAGGGCAGATGGGGCTGTTAGGCTCTCACTAAAACCCCTCCTCCCCATCCCACTGCTAGCAGCTCCCTCCTCCACCCACAGACCGGGAACATTCAGCACTCCACGGTTTCTGAACCCCAACTTCTGCACAACAGCCGTCCATGCAATTCTAGCTCCTGACAATAGCTGTGTGGTTGTGAGGGGAAAGGTCTTTTTCCTTCTGGATCCCGGCTGCCCCTGTGAAGGCTCCTAGAGAAGGGGGGGTTGGGAGTGGGGGGTCATTCTTCCAGCCAAGCTGATGAATGGAACTATCTTCCACTTTGTGTCCACACTGGGGCCGGCCTCCTTATTCCTCTCTCCCTAGCCTAATGCTGTCCAGCTTTGGAGAAGTAATTACCCTCAAATGACTGAGTAACGACGTTTTTAGGGTGTTGGGCAGAGATGGGAATTTGCGGATGAGGTCACAGGGCCTCTTCCCTCCAGCCGGTCCCAGAGCGTTGGTTAGAAGTAAGACTTAGTGGGCCTGGTCCTTACATCAACCCACTCCTTCCTTTAACCCTCCAGCCCCCTCTCCCTGAGGTCAGCTCGGGTAGCCCAGGCATTACTGTCTGCCACACCACAGATGGGACAGGTGCCCTGTACTCCTGTGCCTGTGCCTCATTCATCACCCCACTCTACGTGCCTTTCTCCCTTCTGTGTAGCAGACTAGCCTGGAGCCAGAGGGAGGGACAGGATGATAGGGCTCCTTGGCCGTTACAAGTTGGGGGCTCTGGAGAGAGTTGGCTGGGCTCAGTGCTGGCCTTCCTCAGCTTTCTTGAGGGTAGCAGGTGGAGGGGGGGGGGAGTGGCAAAGGAGGATTTAGGAATTATATTTTCCCAGGGACCTCTTAGCATCTTTATGTATCTCTGGTGGCAGACATCTGTCTGAGCTTAGGGTAGCATCTGCCTGGGCTAGAGACAACATCTGTTTGAGGCTGGGACACCTGGCTGAGCCCAGCACATTATCTGGCCCCGGGATAGCTTCTGTCGGGGCCCAGGACATGTGTCTGAACTTGGTACAGCATCTGTCCGGGCCTGGTGCAACATCTTCCTGGCCTGGGGGCAATGTCTGTTTGAGCCCTGGACATCTGTCTGACTTGGGGATGTCTGCCGAGTCTGGAACAATACCTGTCTGAGCCTGGGGGTGGACTTGTCATTGTAGATAAAATCACCCTCGAATCTCAACTTTGCTTTGTGGCTGGGAACAGAGTATACGTCAGACTCCTATCCCTGCTGTCCTTTCTAAAGGACCCTCAGGTAGAGTGCCTTAGTTTACCTCCATTTGTAAGCCCGTCGGCCTCCTGGCTCTGAGCACCTCAAGGGACAGCCAAAGCCTACACCTCAGTGGCTCCAGGAAAGTAATGTTAAAAGAATGTGTAAGGGGAGTAGATAAATCCTCAAATCTAATGACTGGTCTAGGATGAGTCTCCCTTCCTCTGGCCCCTGTGTTGTGTCAAGTCAGAATGCTTCCCCAAGACACAACTTGGACCTGTCACTTGTCACTTGCCTCCCGAGAAGCCTTCCATTTCTCTTTACTGTGCACATTGTTACATCCAAAGTCCTGTCCCGCCTCTGCGTATCCTCTGAATCCAGCAGCTCGGAGCTTCTGCCCCCCCTCCCCTCCACACCAGGCCCTAATGGCTCCCTACCTTTGCACACGCAGTTCCTTCTCCTTGGAATGCTCCCTCCTCGTATTCTTCAAGTCCTAGTTCAAGGGTCTCATGCTCTGGGAAGGCTTTGTGCTCCCACTCGAGACTAAACCATGACCTCTGCCCTGCTTCCACTCCGTGCTAGCATTTTCAGCCCTGCATGGTCATGCATTACTCTTTGTGAGTCTGTCTCTCCTATGGAGCTGTGAGCTCCCGGGGGTAGTTGGCTCTGTCTCTCCAGCACCCTGCCCAATTCCTGGTCTGTAGTGGTACCAATAAAGAATGGCTGCTGAACGATGAGCACATGGTTGTGCCACTATGATCTCATTTCCTTCATTTTTAAAATTGGGGTGGGGGGAGTTGGAGGGGAGATACCGGCTTTTAGTATCAGAAGGAAGTAGACACTGGCTTTCAGTCTTAGAAGAAGGGGGCTTCAGAGAAGAGGGTGTATCTTTAAAAAACATTTTTATTATTATTATTTTTTTAGAGAGAGGGAGTGCAAGCAGGGGAGAGGGGCAGAGGGAGAGAGAGAATCTTAAAAAAAGTTTTTGTAAGTATGTATTTATTTATTTTGAGAGAGAGCAAGCATGAGCAGGGGAGGGGCAGAGAGAGAAGGAGAGAGAGAATCCCAAGCAGGCCTCACTTTGTCAGCACAGAGTCTGATGCGGGGCCTGATCACATGACCCTGGGATTATGACCTGAGCCAAAATCAGGAGTCGGACACTCAACGGACTGAGCCACTCAGAGGCCCTGAGGGCGTATCTTCTTATTTGTACCTGGTGAGCCGACTAAAGCTACAGGGTGCTGGGTGATAGGCCCAGGGCACCCCGGACAAGGGCCTGGTCCTGCCCAATGTTCTTTATCCACGACATGGGTGAAGATGCGCAGGATCTGAAGATCCTGCACATTGGCCGCAGATAGGAGCAGGGAAGAACAGCAAAGTTCAGGGGGCCACAGTGAATCCAGACATAATGGCCTCTCTGGGGGTCATGGGGATGGGACCAGATCTAAGCAAGGAGGCCTCTGCCCAGGTTGAATCCTTGAGGGCAGGTGGGAGAGCCAAGGCCTGGCTTAGCTTGTGTGGAAAAGTTCCAGGGTTCCTGGTTTCACTTGTCCTGCCGGACAGGGGGAGGTCATGGGAGGGGTTATGAATGTAAATGTCGTGTCCAAAGCGAACTGTTTCCCCTGGTCGAACCTACCTGGCACTTGCCAGGTTTCGAGGGAGGGGGGTCCCCAGGAGAGTAGAGAGACAGGCAGGACGATGGGGAGGCAGCTGAGAAGTGAATGGTCCCAAGACAGGCTCTTTGCCTTGATAGCTTTTACTCCACTGAATAGGAATGTCTTTATAGTTTTTGCTGATGATAAAAGCTTATTTGTAAAAATTCTTTCCCTCAGAAACATACGAAACAGAAGGTGGAAGTCCTCCATTAATCTCTCTGCCTCACCCCCTCATAACTACTCCTACTGGCTATATCTTTCCAGAATTTGTTTGGATAGACACACTCTATTTAATAATAATAGCTAAGATTTATTGAGTGCTTACTATGCGCAGGAATTATGCTAAGTGCTTCTACCTGGGTTTATACATTACAGCCTCACCAAAACACTCAGAAGAAACTGAGGCTCAGAGTTGGTAGTAATCGTTGTAGTCCAAATATAGTGGGTATTTACTGGGTGCCAGCTGCCAGTCTAGGCACTTTACGTGCCATCTCATTTAACGTCTGTAGGAGCTAGTTGTCTGGGCGACTGCATGTGGTAGGCAATCAGTAAATGGTGGTGGATACTCCCAACTTGGAAGTTTGAGAATCTCAGGTGATGAATCTGGGATTGTTCAGTGGACCTCGAGAATGAGAGGGGCTCTTGTCCTGAAACTCCTGAGCACTGAGGCAGGCAGCCTTCCCTGGAACTGGGAGATGCTGATTCTGCAATGGAAGATGTAAATTCCCACCTTGGTTTGCATGTGATTTACTCATACTTATTTATGAGTGTCTTTGATTGATGTCAAAGTGCCTCCGTGATTTTTCTGCCAACCTTCAGGGTCCTGCGGAGGGCATGGCTAGTGGGCACGGGCTGTAGGCTCTGAGTGTGTACGTGTGGGCTATTGGACGGGGTGAAAGTGACAGCCGTGGGTAGGTGGGCGGTGGCCGGGGGGTTGAGTTGTGGGCAGTCTGGAGCCCAGGGTTCTGGAGTGGGTGCTTTGGGCAGCTGGTATGAGTGGGGGGGGGGTGCGTGTCAGTGTATGGCAGGGTCCAGATAAAGGGCTGGGGCAGAGTCAGAGCTTCAGACACTGGGGTGGGTGACTGATGAGCCTGTAGGTCGCCACCGTCTTGGAGAAGCCAGGGTGCCAGCCAAGCTTTCTAGGTAGGAACTCAGACCCAAGGAGCTAGAGCAGGAGCTTGGGTTCAGGGTAGGACACATGGTGGTGGAAGGCTTCCAAACAAAGCAGAGGATCAGAGGTAGGAAGGGGCCTCCCTCTAGAGTCCCTCCCCCTGGTGCTGCCCAGGGCGGGAGTCCCCTGCTTGGGTGCCTCCCGGGAGAGGGAAGGGAGTGCTGTCTGCAATCCAGGCCTGGGGAAAATCTGCCAATCAGCAAGAATATTCTGTGTGTGCCGGTTGTGCCCAGCCCTGTGCCTGGCACCACGGGGAAGACCAGTCTCAGCCTGCAAACCTTGGCAGGGGCGCTGGTGAGATAAGGAGGCAAGGGCAGGCCCCGGCCTTGATTGAAGGCTGCATGCCTGACACCGGGCGGCACTTTCATCCATCACCTCCTTTGATCCTCAGCAGGATCAAAGGCAGTGGCTGTCTTATCTCCTCATAACAGAGGAGGAAGCAGAGACTCAGAGAGCTGTAGTGACTTGCCTAAGGCCACACAGCAAGTGAGTGGAAGAGTACAAACTTGAACCCAGCTCTGTCTCATTCCAGAGCCCCAGTTTACTTAGCCACTCAGCCAGTTTATTATGCCTCAACCAGGTATGAAGTAAAGATAACACCTACCTTGCTTAATTGTTAAATGAGCTCAAGGGTGTAGAGAGGTTAGCACAGAGGCTGGCACACAGTAAGTGCTCAGTAAGAGTGTCTTTTTTCCCCTTAAGTGGTAGAGCAAGGATTCTTAAATCCTGGTCCAGTGGACTCTACTGTTTGCATGCTACCATGGTTCTTGCCAAGGCTGATTGGGAGGGTGTGGGCATGGTTGGGGACAGAGCATGATCTCCTTTGTGGGTTGGGTGAGCCCTTGTCATGCATGGACACACACAGTCACCAGTGCATGGGGGGGATCATCTGTCAGGCCCAATAGAGCCCCTATTGGCTCATGTTCTAGCTCTGGGTTGGGCAGGGACACTGACTTTGTCTAGTTAGGATTGCCTGGATGTGTGTGTGTGTGTGTGTGTGTGTGTGTGTGTGTGTGTGTGTACTTGGTGAGAGTTGACTGAGGAAGGAGACACAACTTCGGGGAGTGGGGGAGCTCTATCAGCAGACACTGGTAAGGGCCCTTTCTCATTTCCAGTGGCAGAGATTGGAATCAAATGAGGATGTGAACCACGTGAAGATGCGATGGAAATCACTCATGGCAGAAGGGACAAGGGCACAGGCCCTGGGGTTGGAATGAACTTCATATGTATATCTCCCTTGGTAGTTATAGAGACAATATTGATTTGTATCTTCCAATGTTTGATGTAGAGGAGCAAAGTGGGAGCAAGATTCACTCATTCATTCATGCTTTTTTTTGAGGGAGGGAAATACAGAAAATTCCCTTTATATATACACACACACATATACATACACACATATGTGTGTATGTATATATATTATTAAGTATAATGGTATGGCATAATGATTTGATATTTGCATACACTGGGAAATGACCACCATAATATCTAGTTACCGTTCATTACCATACAAAGTTACAATTTTTTTTTCTTATGATGAGAACTTTTAAAATTTACTCTCCCTGGCAACTTTCAATATACTACAATATTACTGACTGTAGTCACCGTGCTGTACCTTACACCTGCAAGACTTATTTATTTTATAGCTGGAAGCTTACACCTCTTTACCCCCTTCGCCCATTTCGTTCACCCCCCAGCACCTCCACCCCTGGCAGCCGCTTTTCTGTTCTCTGTATTTATGAGTTTTGTTTTGTTTGTTCGTTTGCTTTGTTTTTCAGATTCCACGGTGAGACCATATGGTTTTTGTTTTTCTCTGTGTGACTTATTTTACTTAGCATAATGCCTTCCAGGTCCACATTCATTCATACATTAATTCAACAAATATTTAGTGCCCACTTTGTGCCAGGTACTATCTTAGGTGCTGATGGCTAATGCTTATGGAGCACATGCTCTGTTTTCTAAGCATTTTACATTTGTTAAACCTTCACAACAACACAAGGAGTTGGGGAAGCCTGGGGAGACTGTTGGGCTCCCTTCCATTCCTCCAGCCTTTTTCCATCTCCCAGCCACATTGGGGCACCTAACGTCTGCCACCTGGAAAGACCAGGATCCTCACAGTGGATGAAGCAGGGCGGTCCTGAGAACATCAAAGCTACCCAGCAGACTGAAGCTAGAGAGGGTGAGGTGCCTAACTTAATCCCATCCAGCCTGGCCTGCCTGAGAACTTCCTCTCCCCGGGGCTCTCAGCCACATCTTCCCGTCTCCCCTCTACGGCTTAGCACCTGGCTCTCTCCAGCCCCCTGACTAGCTCAAGCCCTGTCCTCTGGGCTCTGCTCAGGGAGCCTAGTCTCAGCTTGGGGCTGAGGTTCCTGGCAGGGAGAAAACAAGGTTCCATTCCTGCTGTCTGATGGCACTGTCCCAAAACACTCCCTGTGCTTTGCTAACTGTGCTGGAGGCAGCATGGCTGGTGGTTACCCTGCCTGGTTCCCTCTGTCCTTTCCTTAATATAGTCAGTGTATAGGCCTCAGCCAGAGTGGGCCTCTTAGTTCCTGACCACCTACCTGTGTCTGTGGTCTAGGCTCCATTTTTGCCTCACTCTCTCCTGCAGGAAAAGGGACAGAGAAGAGGAAATAGAAAAGTTACTGGAAATTCAGAGGCCGAGGGAGGAGTCTGGTGCCTTAGTCAGTCTTTGGTGAATAAAGAAATGTGGCAAAAGGGGTTTTCTGGGTGGGATGAAGGGAAAGGGAGGTCTTATAATGATGGGCTTGCTAATCTGCAAATCATGACTCTACCCGTCTACCTATCCACCCATCCACTTACCTATCCATCCATCTATCTGTCTGTCCATCCACCCACCTGTTCATCTACCCACCCATCCATCCACCTCTTCCCCATTCACCTGTCTCTCCATCTGTTCGTCCATCCATCCATCCATCCATCCATCCATCCACCCACTCACCCACCCACCCATCTATCCAACACACTGCTGACTGAATGCCTATCATAGTCACTGGTTCAGTTATGCTTATTGAGGGCATGTGTTAGAGAGCTTTTCAGTGTTTATACATTCGTGACCCTTCTGTTTATGTATTTCCTCTCTCCACCTGCTTCTTAGAGAAGCTCCTTGAGAGGTGGGGCTCCCATCTCTATTGAACCCGTCAGAAATGCTCTGTCCTGGCTGTAGGGTTGTCAGCAGCTGCCAGGCTTGGGCACCCTGGGGCCCCGGGGAAATGGGCATCTCGCACGCCGCTCCTACCCCTCCTGGGCCGGGCTTGTGACCCTCATCGGGGTCCAGCCTAGAGGATGCTGTGCCGCTCCAGGGGCGGGGCCTTGCTGCTTGGCGGCCTGCCTGCGGCTGCTGCAGGAGCCGCTGGCCCCTTTTGCCAGCACCCAGCTTGAGGAATGGTAGAGTTGTGTGGCTGTGGAGCCTCTCCACACTACTGTAGTTAAACAAACAGGCTGGGAAGCAGGGTCAGGGGCTGGCTGCCATGCTGGGAAGAGCAGGAGCCGAGGAGGAGCGGAGTGTGGCCTCAGAGCGGTGGCCGGGTGAGCTCGGAGCTCAGGAGCTGCCGTGGAGCCAAGAGTTCAGGCCAATCGCCCCCCACCCCCCACCTGCCCTCCCTGCCAGGCCTGGCCAGGACAGCAGACGTGGGCGGCCAACGTCTGTGGGGTTGAGTTGGCCCGGCTGGAGGTAAAACTGCAGAGGAGGGGCCGGAGACAAAGACCCAAAGGAGCACAGAGTGACTCGGAGGGGCAGGGGGATAGAGAGATTGAGGTTCAGAGAGACAGAGAGAGAGACTCAGAAAGACAGAGACAGACTCAGGTGGGAGGAGGAAGGTGTGAAGGGCTGGGAAGAGAATGGCCAGGGGAGGGAAGTCCAGGGCAAGGGGAGAAAGCGGTGGGCCCAGGGGAACAACAGCTCTTCCAAAGGCAGGAAGTTTGGAGCTCATGAAGGGCCCCCTTCCTTGTGGATGGCACCAGCAGTGAACAAAACTTTTCCACTTGCTTAAGCTCATTCAAGCCTCACAATGGCCTGCTGAGAAGGCCTTGGATGGGGGCGGGGATGGGCCCTGCTGTGGGGAGCAGTGGGGGAGGGGAGCTGCAGAGCCAAACTGGGACCTGGGGACTGGCCGTGAGGGGACCCGCGGGATGGAGGCGGGTGGCGAGTGATTTAGAGACAGAGCCCCCGGCTGGGCCCGCGTCCCTCCAGTGACTGAACCTTCCCTGGCTGTGCTCAGTGGCTATTTATGGACTTGGCTGGCTAGGACTTGATGCTCCTGCCGCTGTGACAGTATTGCTCCTGGGAGGAAGAAGCTATCCAGGAGGCCTCTCTCTTGTCCCCTTTCTCCTGTCCCCAGACGGCCTGACTGTAGTCATGTGGGCTGTTGATGACTCCTAGCTGAATCTATCTCTGGGGATTGACGTTGGTGATTTGGTGGAAAAGGGGCACGTCGCCCAAAGTTCTGACCCCTCCCTGGGGGCGGCCTGCCTCCCGGGGCTGGTCAGTTGGTGGGGGGGGGGTGTGTGTGTGTAAAGGTCAGGTCCCCTTGCTTCACCTTGGGACGCTTGTGAAGGGCCATCCTAGCCCCAGAGCTCCTGGTGAGCCTGGCCCCTTTGGTGCGACTATATCACACGTCAGCTTCTCCCTTTGCCGAGTGCTGCTCCCCTGTCTTACTGTTGTTCTCAAGAGTGCATTCCAATAAGTCTTCGTGCAAATTTCATGGTCTCAGAGAATTTCCAGGGAATTTCACCTGCAGCACTAATTCTAAGCTCGGGGCTCCAACCTGGGCTCAGCTCAGCTCCACTCTCCAGTAACCTTGTCTTTGTTTTAATCCTCTCCCCCATCAGATAGGGCTGGATTCTGCATGCAGGTGTCTGTGTATATCTGGGAAAAGTTGGGGCAGGAGGGGATGTCCAGGTAGCCACCTCCATCCTGGGCAGAAACCCCCTCCCCAGCCCCAGGAGAAAAATCACAGGGAACTTGCCACCTGGCTCATGGGAGGTACTCAGCAGTTTTGAAGAGGATGATTTTGGTGCCCGTCTGCTCTCATCAGAGAGGCAGGAGAGCATAGTGGTTAAGGGTCTGGAGCTGGACTGCCTAGTTCCACGGCAGCCTGCCAGTCAGAAGCTGTGTGACCTTGGGTGATAAGGGCGAAGTGACCTAACAGATGTATAAAAGTACTTAGCACACAGGTGGCCCGTGAATGTTCACTATCGTGTTATTTTTGTTACTCGTAGAACAACATCTGAACCTGTAGGTTGGTGAGGCTGCACAGCCCACATCTAAGAGATGCATACACATGAGGCAAGCAGTTACTTCCTTACGTCAGCGAGGGGTCTCGTGTGTTATCCAGCATGCCTGTAACGCGTGCTGTGCAAAGCCCTCACTTTGCAGACGAGGCCGAGCAGGCGGCCCAAAGCCACATGGTGCTTCCGGGCTTAGGGAGACCTAGGCTCTTGTGTCCAGTTCCTAGGCTAGGCTCCAGCGTCTTTTCTCCTGCATCCTTGGGGTCCTGGCTCAGGGGACTGGGCAATGCCCCAGCAGTCTTAGTAGCATCTGCAGGCAGTGGAGCTATGCCTGCTCAGGAGTGGGATTATCTCAGAGGTGACAACTGCTTCAAGATCATACCCTTGACTCCGGTTCTGTCTGTCACTGGGGGCCAGGGACTGGCCTCTTTGGGTCTCTAAGCGATCAGATGAGAGGTCACTGAGGTTCTAAGGATTAGCCCCTGGCACTGTGCCTGCTGCCCAGTTAGTGTCTTCAGGGGTCAGTCAATTTTAAGTAATAATACCAAACAATAACAGCCAACCCTCACCCTGTACCCTGCTACGTCCTACCTTCTTTCCTCCTCACGGTGATCCAGCAAAGGAAGATTTGCTCCTTCGACGGTGACCACTCAGTTCTAAGCCCCACCTCTCCATGTCTGGCAGTTGCCTCTTACCTGGTCTTCCTGTTTTCACTCCTGACCCTCCAGAGCTCCGCTGTCCCTCACAGTGTCCCTGTGTTGCTAGTGGGCACTTGGAATGGGACCAGTCCCTACTTGCAGATAGGCTGCAAGTACAAAGTACACACTGGATGTCAGAGACTTGGTATGAAAAAAAAATACACAAAATATCTCTAATCATTTTTCATATAGATATATTAAGATGATAATATTTTGATGAAGTAAAATATATTACTAAGATTAATTTCACTGTTTCTTTGCTTTTTTTTTTTTTTTTTTGCAAGTGGTGGTTAGAAAATTATGGGGCGCCTGGGTGGCGCAGTCGGTTAAGCGTCCGACTTCAGCCAGGTCACGATCTCGCGGTCCGGGAGTTCGAGCCCCGCGTCAGGCTCTGGGCTGATGGCTCGGAGCCTGGAGCCTGTTTCCGATTCTGTGTCTCCCTCTCTCTCTGCCCCTCCCCCGTTCATGCTCTGTCTCTCTCTGTCCCAAAAATAAATAAACGTTGAAAAAAAAATTTTAAATTACATGTGCTTGCATTGTATTTCCATTGGACAGTGCTGCCCCAGAGTCTGTTGTTGACATAACAACCAGAAAGATCCTTTAAAATCTTGGATGGATCATGTCCCTTTTCTGCTTACAACCTTTAAATGCTCCCATTTCACACAGGATGAAAATGAAGTGCTCACCATGGCTTTCAGGGCCCTTGGATGAATGACCCTCTAGCTGCCTTGCAGATCTTTTTTTCCTATTATCTTCTCCCTTGTTTCCTTGTTCCAGTCACACTGGCCGCCTGGAAGTCCTTAAATTTGCTAAGCTCATTCCTACCTCAGGGCCTTTGCACTTGCTATTTCCTCTGCCAGGAGTGGCTTCCCCACCTCTTCACATGCTCATTCCCTCATTTGATTCAGATTTTTGTCCAACCTGGCTAAAACACATGCCTTCTAGTTCCTCTCTCATCCCTTGGGCAGAGCATTTACCTTCATGTAAGTTACATGATTGATTCAGTTGGTTACATTTTGATTGTTTGCCCAGTTAGAATGTAAGCTTCATGAAGCAGGGATTTGGTCTGTCTTACTCATCAAAATTCATCCTAGAGCTAGACCCAGAATAGAAGAGATGGTCAATGAATCTTGGCCGAGTGACTGAAAGTCACCAATGGCAAAACAGATCCAGAAGGATGAAATTGTGCCCAAGGTCACACAGCCAGGCAGGGACAGAGCTGGGACTAGCTGAGGACTGTCTGAAGCCAGATTCTATAACTCTGTCCACTACAGGTCTGGTCTGCAAGCATCTCTCTTTCCCCCTTGGTCCCACTCAGGAAATACAGTTGTCACGTTGAGGAGAGGGGACCTGACTGTGGAGAGGCAGCAGACGGTTTTTCTGGCATCTCTGATTTTCTGAGTGCTGGAGACTTCCATGTATAGGGACTCTGCCATCCATTGTTCGTTCCCTTCCCCATGCATCCAGACTCACAGGCCCAAAGAAGACCCTGGGGTAGGGGGTGGAGGGAAACAGGACTGTAGAGGATGGGCGTGTGGACTTCCCAGGGCTCAGGCAAGAGCACTGTGCTTCTAGGCTATGACACTGCTTAGTATTGTGCTTAGTGCTGAGTGTGGGGTACAGGAAGCAGGTTGTGACCATGAGTGAGGAGACCAAACCTCACAGACCTTGGGTTTGGGCAGAAAGGAGAAGGGAAGAGAGAAAGCCTAGAAGCCCAACATGGGGGCTGGAGCAAATTGCAGGGCCCTCTGCCCAGTGAGCCACCCTGTAAGGATCTCTGCTGCTTTGGCACCTGGGGTGGCTCAGGTGTGTTGTGGTTGCCCTTGACCCACTGGCCCACACCCACAAGGGGAGTGAGAGTGCTCTCTGTGCTCCGACTAGTTTTCCTATCAGCCGTATTCCTTAGAAGGGGCACTTGGGTGGCTCAGTTGGTTAAGCGTCTGCCTTCGGCTCAGGTCATGATCTCACGGTCTGTGAGTTCGAGCCCTGCGTTGGGCTCTGTGCTGACAGCTCAGAGCCTGGAGCCTGCTTTGCATTCTGTGTCTTCCTCTCTCTGCGCCTTGCCCGCTCGTGCACACACACTCTCTCTCAAAAGTAAATAAACATTAACAAAAAAAAAAAAAAAAAAAAAAGGGCACCTTGTTCAGAATGAGTAGGACTTTGGAGCCCGGGATGCTGGTCTGTCTTTGCTTGGGGAACTCCTACACATCCCTCCAGTCCCAGCTCAAATGCCCTCTCCCTTGTCCAGAGCCCCTGACTCTCAGGCAGACTTAGTTCCACCCTCTTCTGAGCACCCAAATAGCTCCTTGTTCCTACAAGTGTGTAAGCATTCCTTGCTTGCCTTGTAGTTGTTTGCTTTTATGACAGCCTCTCCTGCCTCACGGCAAGCTCCTTGAGGGCCAGGTCTGTCTTTGTTTATTTCTGTGTTTCCAGCCTGAAGCTTGGTGGTGAATAAACTTTTACCACCACCACCACCACCACCTTCGTCATCGTCATCAGACCTGAAGCCTGTTGACGTGCTCTTGGCACATGCTAACTACTTCCTCTACAGAAGACCATGTAATCCTCACTGTGACCCCATACAACGAGGTGGGGATTTTATCATCCCCATTTGAGGAAGTGGAGGCTCTGTGAGGCTCTCACGGTGGCATTGTCAGTAAGTGCAGAGCCAGGACTTGAACCCTGATCTTCTGACCCCAAGGCCAGTGTTCGCTGTGCTTTAGGGGACCAAGGGGTGAAATGACCCTCTCTTCTCTATGGTCAGTCATTCAGGTGAGGCTGCAGGCGGCTGCGGGGAGCTGGGTGGCAGAGGGAGTGCGGTGGTTCCTGAGGCTGAAGCACAGGGTGTGTGTAGGGCTCAGAGGAGGTGCAGGGGGGGATGGTCAGAGGGAAGGCCTGGGGCACACGGTGAGTTGGACTCAGGCCTTGCTGAGTTTGAGGTGCCTGTGAACTATCAACATAGAGATGCCCTGTGGGCTGTTGCATCCATGGGTCTGGAGCTGGGGGGACGTCTACTCTGGGGAAGGAGGTTTGGGGTTATTGGCATCAGGAGAGATGAGTCTGTGAGTGAAGGGGGAGATCCAGGGAGAATGTGGTGTGGGAAGAGGAAAAGGTCAAGAATTCTGGGGACCCCTTCATTTAAAGGGTTCATTGAGGGTAAGGATCTCACGTAGGAGCCTCAGAAGGACTAACAGTAGAGGGAGGATCAGGGCAGAGGGCTTCCTCCAAAATGTGAGAGGGCTCTGGAAGTATTTGTAGGACGAATGAATGAATGAATGAGTGAATGAATGGACTAATGAGTGAATGAATGAATGAATGAATGAGTAAAGGAATGAATGAATGAGTGAGTGCAGATGGAAAAGATTGGTAATCCCCCCACTGGCCCCCCACCCCCTCAGCCCTGAGCTCCTCGTGATTATCTGTTGATGACTCAGAATCAAGGCTTCTTCTCTCTCCCCAGGACACTCTCGCTCTTTCTTCTCCCCTCCTGGCCCTGCCCTCTGCTCACCCCTTCCTCAGGGAGCTAAGAGAGGATTGCTACATCATAACTAGGGAAACTGAGGCCAGAGTGGACCAGACACCAGGCACCCCCGGTCTTAGTGCAGGTGTATTCTGGGGCAGGGGTAGCATTTCCAGAGAGGGGGGCTACCAGAGGGGTGGGGCATCTCAGGGGCTTCTGAGACCTCATCTGTGGCCTGGGGATTCTCATTCTGTGGTCATGGAGATCCCACCGGCACCTGGGGGGCTCTTGGAGATCAACCTCCTCATTTTATAGATGTGAAGATCAAGGCTCAGGGGAGAAGAAACTTGCCCAAGTTCATAGTCACAAAAATAATAATGCCCAGCTGCCATTTTTTGAACAACTACTATGTGCCAGCGGTGTCACACCTATTCTTTGGTTTATTCTCACCATTTCCTTAGTGGTCTCTGATTTTGTAGATGAAGAATCGGAGGTTCAGAGAGGTAAAGCGATTTGTCTAAAGTCACACAGTAGGTGGGGCTTGGGCCAAGATTCCGATCCAGATCAGTTTAACATCAAAGCTTGTGTTACACCTGACCCTCTGTGGCCTCCCAAGTCCCAGAACCTGGTCTCCTGTATCCCAGACCAGAAAGTTTTCTCTACCGGCTTGCAGCTTCTGCAGGACTCAGGCAGTGTTTCTGAGGAGGGAAATAACAGTCAGCAAAATGGAGGGAGCGCCAGTGTCTGGCCTTGAGTGCTGGACGTGCACAAAGCAAATGGGAGAAGGAAGAGAGCAGCTCCCCCTGCCCCTACCCCTGCCCCGTGGCCCAGCCAGGCAGGCCCCCAGCAGCCTGGCTCCCTCCCTCCCTGGGGGCTGGGGCTGCCTCTCCGCCTCTGCCTGCCCGCCTGATCGGGGGCAGAGCTGGCTTCATGTATTATTAATAGCACTGCCAGCCTTCCTGTTTTCACGCTGATAAACCTGCTGGGGAGGGTGGGTGGGAGGGAGAGAGCAAGGTGGCAAACCCGGAGCTCGAGGGCCCCTCCCCACTCAGCGCTCAGCGGAGCTGCTCTGCGGGGGCTGGCCCAGCCCCAAGCCTCTGAAGTTGGTTTCCAGAGCATCCCCATCTGAGCCCACAGGGGGAGACTGGGGCTGTGTGCAGGGAATTCGTGTGGAAGGTGGGCCTCCCTCCCTTACTCCTCTAGGATTCCAGGGGCTCCAATCACCTTGGCCTCTCCAGAGGCAGATGTGCTCATAATCCAGGTGGCCACTGGGCTCAGGGTTGAGGATTCAGGTGTGTGTGTGTGTGTGTGTGTGTGTGTGTGTGTGTGTGTGAGAGAGAGAGAGAGAGAGAGAGAGAGAGAGAGACGGAGAGAGAGACTAGTTCCCAAGATTCCCTGGGGCAAGGGCTAAACATGGACCTCAGGCCACATCTGAGCTGGTGTCTCCCTGCCTCCCACCCCATAGCCTAATCGGTTTCCCTTCTAGAGCCTAACTTGAGGGCCAAGGGCTGGGTGTAGAGGGAGCTGGCCCTGTCAGGGACTGGGGTGGGGTGAGGTGGATGGAGGCCATCCTTCTGAGCCCACCCGCAGGCTGAGGTCGCTGTGTGGGCCCGCAGGTCCCAATTACACATCTCTTCCCAAGTTCTTGTTCAGTGATGTCACTTTGGTGGTTTGAAACTGGCCTTGGTGGGAGTATTTGCCCTACAGAAATTGACAAATGTTGCACATCAGCCCTCCCCCCTCCCTCCCCCCCTCCCTGCCCCCCCCCACCCCCCCAGAACCTATTGGTAGGCTTTTACTAGCACAGTCCCGACGCTGGTATGGAAGCCTCTTCTCTAACCTCAAACATGCCTGTACTTCCGTCTTTAACCTCTGCCCAGGATGCTCCCTAGAATTCTTTTTCCCTTGTCTGTCAGTTTTCATGAACGACAATACAAGCAGCGATAACGATGGCTAGCATTTACTGTGTGCTTCTTAGTTATGTTCTGGGTCTGTTCAAAGGACCTTACAAATTCGATTCATCTTCACAGCCATCCAGTGAGCAGGCACTATATTATGTCCATTTCACAGATGAGGTAACTGAGGCACAGAGGTGGAGGAACAGCTGAAGTCACACAGCTGGTGGATGGCGGCGCTGAGACCCACAGCTGGCTCCGTGGCCTCTGCTGCCAGCTCTCGTGTGGTTTCCGCGTGGCTGCGAGAGCCACTTGTGGGCGCCTGCTATCCCGGCTCCCAGACCTCCCTGGCTGACTTCCTCCGTCGTCTCCCAGGGGCTGTGCTTTGAACACTTGGAGCCGCTCTTCCCGATTCTGGGTTTCTCCTGCCCCTCCCCAGACTGGGAGCTTCTTGAGCACAGCGCCTGGATCTGATTCACCTGGTGCCCCCAGTACCTGACCCAGGAGCAGGTGCCCAGGGCACCTGGTAAATGAGCCACTCATGGAGGTAATCACAGGGACCCTTGGGCACAGTGCTCGGCATCCTGTACATACTTGTTTGTACACTCCGGAAGGGCATTTATGCTGCTTGGGGGTGAGGCTCAGCCACCCAGCTAAGTTTGTACTAGTGCCTTCCGTATGCCAAGCTCCGCGTTAGGAACTGTGGATTACAGTGACAAGCATGACAGACAAACGTCTTTGTCCTCCGGGAGCTTTTGTTCTCATGGGGGAGGCATGCAATGAACAAGATACATATAATATAAAGCATTTAGTGATACATGCTAAGGAGAAAAAAATAAAGTGGGGAAGGGGGATGGGGAGTGTCTAGGAGGAGGTTGAAATTTTGATGAGTCAGACTTCTCTGAGAGGGTGATATTTAAGGAAGGGAGGGAGCAGGGCGCCTGGGTGGCTCAGTCCGTTAAGCTCCGACTTTGGCTCAGGTCACGATTTCACAGTCCATGGGTTTGAGCCCTGTGTCAGGCTCTGTCCGGGTAGCTCTGTGTCCGCAGTTTGGGGCTGGAGCCTGCTTTGGATTCTGTGTGTGTGTGTGTGTGTGTGTGTGTGTGTGTGTGTGTGTGTGTGTCTGTGCATCCCTCCCCCCCACCCCCGCATTCTGTCTGTCTCTCTGTCTCTCGAAAATAAATAAACGTCAAAAAAAAATTTAAAAAAGGAAGGGAGGGAGCTAGCTGTGCTGCTTATGGGGTGGGAGAGAGCATTCTAGGCAGTGCAAAGATCCTGAGACAAGAACTTATTGGGCGTGTTTGAGCAACAAGGAGGCCATTGTGCTTGGAGTAAGGTGAATGGAAAAGAGAACAGGTCAGAGTATTGGAGCTAAGAGAAGCAGGTGGAGGAAAGGAAAGGCTGGTGGGAGTTACATGGAGGGGAGGCACAGAGAGGGTCATGGTGGGCAGTGGCTTTGTCCTCTGCCCAGGAAAGGGACAGATGTGAGGGAAAGGCATAGGAGAGCGCTCTACTTTCTGTAGCTAAAAACAGTCTTGTAATCTTGACTGGGTTTTTTTTTGCAGCTTGTAGGCCCAGATGCAGCACCGAATTGCCTCAGTTTCCCCTCTAGACTCCTACTAGCTGTTCCCCTGTCCTGACCACAAGAAAGTCCTGCCCACTGCTCCTCTGGAGTGGCACCTCCTTCTCCTCGGGTTTCTGCTGCCCACTCTGCCTGCCACCTCATATCTTGGGGAAGACTTATTCCAAGATCAGGTTCATTAGGGGCTAACCACGCAAGCTTCTGCCTTCCAGCCACTCCCCTCTGTGCTTCTGAGGTCCAGCCTCCAGGCACAGCCTGCCCCAGAATGATACAACTGTCTTCCCAAAGATAGGGAGATCCAGCGTTTGGAGAGGCTGGCAGTACTGAGACGAGGTTGTAAAGTGTGAAAGAGCCTTGCAGGCGAGGGGAGGTTGTGAGTTCAGTGGGGGTAGGGATGCGGCAAGGTCTCCTAATCCTAATTATCAAGAGTCTAGGCCGGCTGAGTGGAGGTGATGCCTAGGCAGTGGGGGCGGGGTGGGGTGTATGTGGACTGGATTTATTCTTCCGATCCCACACCCCACCCCAGAGCCCTAAGTGCTCAGCCTCGTAAATAAAACCTACCTAATAAATCTCCCCTGTAAATTTTCTGCGTAGAATTTCATTACTTGTCTCGTTTCCAGTCATTAGGTTTTAGTCCAATTTGGAGTTGCCCCAATGGCTGTGTAAATCATGCCTGCACTCTGGGGAGCGTGAACTCTGGGGAGAGATCACACCTTTCCTGTCGGGGTGACAGCTTGAGCCCGGAGATCGGGACCCTGAGCAGTCGCCCGTGGGGTGTCAGCTGCTCTCAGCAAGCTCCCGCTATCCTCTGCGCCTTGGGAAAAGGGGAAGGAGATAACATTAAGTGAGCACCTTACGTGCGCTGGGAACTTTACACATGTCATCTTGAACCCTCACACAAGCCCCACAGTGTGGGAACTACTGTTTCCGTCTTACAGAATCGGACTGAGGCTCAGAGAGGGGAAGTGACTTGTCCAAGGCCTGGATGGTCTGCCTTTGAGCCCAGGTTTACCTGACTTCAGATCCATTGCATCCACTGCCTCCCAGCGTCATGGATGGAGGAAGCCGTGGAGAACATAGCACAATGCAGCCTCTTCCATGAAGTGCTCCTTGGTTACCAGCGGGAGTCAACCCCTCTGTCGTCTGTTGCCCCGTATGAACTTTGAAAGATGTTGGGAACTTTTATCACATCCAGCGGCCTTCCATGACCTTTCATGTGCTGTGTTCTCTAACACATGGCTCCCCGGGCTTTTGATTCATATCCCTTTGCACACCTGTAATTATACATCCAGTTCTGTGATTGTCAGGTTATTGTCTTTCTTCCCTTTTAAAACGTAAGCTCCGTGAGGGTAGTGACCACATCTGCTTGGCTTACCAGTGCATTGCCAGTATCTGGTACAATATATAGCACGTAATAGGTAATCAATAAATTGTTCATTGAATAGACAGATGAAATAATAAATGAATGAAGCAGTCACTCCAGGATGGGGAAGAAGGTGTCAATATACCAGTGTCTCCATCGTGCAGGTCAGTTAGGGTCCCAAAGCCCAGTGGAGGTCTGTGTGGGCAGGGAGGATTCTGCCGCCCCATGCCCAGCTCCTGACTCAGTGCCGGTCTCAGTTCTCACACCAACTTCAACCTTTAGCCCCAGACCCAGCTCAACGTCCAACCCCAGCCACAGCCCCTAACTCAGCTCTGACTCTGGTCTCAGCCCCAAATGGAACACACATCCAACCCCAACCTCAGCCTCACTACCAGACCTCAGCCCCATCCTAAATCTGATCCCAGCCTGAATTTCAACCATAACCTTGCCCCCAGTTTCAGCTGAGTCCAGCTCCAACCTTAACCTCAAGATCACTAGCCTTGGGACAGCGGTGGTTCCTTCTGGCCCATGGGTCGGGAGCAGCCATGGCCACCGGACGGTGGTCGTCCCGGCGGTCTGCTGTATTTCGCCCACTGCCTTAGAGAGGTCGCAGACCTGTTGGCTCCTTGTGGGGTCTCAGTAATAGTTTCTCATTGCTGTGTTGTGGTTACAGTTTGCAAACCACGTACACATTTGTCAGCCTACCAGATCTTCGAACAGCTTGAGAAGTGTGCGTTTCTTTATGTTACATGGGAGGAAATGGGAGATTATTAAATGCTCTAGCTGGTTTGTGGCAAAGGGGGTGCTATAAACCAGCTCTTCTTACTCTGAGTTCCAAGCTGTCCCTAGTTCTCCCTGACCTGCTGGGAAGATGAGAGGGACTCTTGGTTCTGTGGTGTGTGTGTGTGTGTGTGTGTGTGTGTGTGTGTGTGTGTGTGTCTAAAGGAAGCAGGGACCACCCTGGAGTGGCCTTCACTAAGGGATGTGACAGAAGCAATCTTAGTATTTCCCACCCTGAGTTTAGGAGAACTTGAAAGGAGAGAAGGCTGAGGACTATGGAGGATCTCAAAGAGAGTGTGGATGGGGTTGAAGAGTGTTTGGTTAGGGTCCTGGCAGGAAGCAGAATTCCCTTCAAATGGTTTACATGTACAGACTATAATGGATGGGCTACTTACAAGGCATGGGTGGAGTTTATTTTATTTTTTCTTAAGTGTTTATTTATTCTTGAGAGAGAGAGAGACAGAGACAGAGCGTGGGCAGGGGAGGGTCAGAGAGAAGGAGACACAGAATCCGAAGCAGGCTCCAGGCTGTGAGCTGTCAGCACAGAGCCCGACATGGGGCTTGAACCCACGAGCCATGAGATTGTGACCTGAGCCGAAGTTGGACGCTTAACCGACTGAGCCACCCAGGCACCCTGGCATGGGTGGAATTTAGGAAGCAACAGGGGATGGTGAGGTCCCAGAGGCTGGCAATAGTCTGAAGCCTTTGCAACCTTTAGGGCTGATGCAGCAAGGTGGGGGAGATGGGCTGTCACAGCCCAGGAAGGGCTGGTGCTGTGGAGGACGGATGCCTGGTGCAAACTGTAGTCACGGAGAAACATAGCCACTGCCAAAAATGTTGCCCAGGAAAGAGGGGGTGGGGAAGGAATCCCTGACCTCCTCTCCCCCCTCCCTGTAATCTCTGCCGGTGTCTCCCACCAGCTGAACCCCACCTAGGGGCACCCAGGCCATGCAGTGTGCTGGGGTCAGCCTCCCAGGGCACAAAGCAGGGCTGAGAAGGGCAGGGATTGAATGTGGAGCAGGGGATCAAATGGCGAATAAACAGCACAAGGAGCAAGAGAGACCGAGGAGCAGGTCGTCAAGGAGAGACAGACAGACAAAGAGAAACTGAGCGAGGTGGAATGTGTGTGAGAGAGGCAGTGAGAAAGGGCTCAGCCTGTTTGTCTGGGCAGGTCTGCTGAACCCAAATCCGGCTCATCTGCGTCTCCTCAAATAAACTTCTGGGAAGTGAATGCCTGAAGCTGGCAGAGTGCAGAGAAGTCAGCAAATATGTGTGCAGTGAATTCTAAGCCTTCTGTTCCCAGCTCCTGGGAAGAGCAGCAGAGTCTTGGGTGTCCCTCCCCCCCACCCCCCCACCCCGCCCAGCATCCCAGTCCCCTGCCTTATTGCTCTGATCCTGGGAATGGCCCCCACCATGGGTGCATGGAAATGAGAGAAATCTCGCACTTAGCAGATCTGGGGTCCAGAGAAATACAAGTAACACTGAGCAGTGAAGCTTATCTCTGAAGTTATGCAAGCCTTCACATGCACAATTTGATGGCACCCTCCTAACACCTCCGTGAGGCACGCTGGGCCAGGATTGTTGTTCCATTTTATAGGCAAGGAAACTAAGGCTAATAGGGAAGGGACTTTCCCAAGGCTGTTATGAGTTAGTGGTGGGCTATTGATTAGGACCTCACACTGAGCCCTAGCCCAGGCCCGGACTGGCCCTGAACCTGGCCCAGCACTAACCCCTGAACATGGCCTCACACTGAGCCTCACATTATCTGGGCCAAGAGGTCTTGGTGGCCCAGGGTACCCTCGAGTGTTTTCATACTAATTCTGCTGTGGACAGACTCCTGGAATACCCTCGAGGCTTGGAATTTTTCCAAGAGAAACTTTTACTAAAAAAAGATCACTATTATTTTTGAAACATATTCTGTACTGGGCACCACGCTAAGCACTATGCTTGAGTTATCTCATCTAATCTCCTCAACAATTGATCATTTTGGTACTATTATTATCCTCACTTTTCACATGAAGGAACTGGGACTCTGAGAGGTTAACGAGCTTTACAGCATCCCTCAGCTAGTTCCTGGTGGAGCTAGGATTCAAATCTGGGGGTGGCCTGTGATAGAGGAGACTGGAGAGGGTTGCCTTCCTGCACCCCCAGGGGAAGGAGAGGAGGTCCAGAGGACCTGTGGGTCATGGAAAGAACATTCTCAGTCCTTCCCCGGACAAAGTATCTGTAGTCATTACACTGCTGGGCACAGTCCACAATGCATGGACATGTGTACTAGTCAGGGTCCTCCAGAGAAACAGAACAATAGGATATATCGAGATACACAGAAACAGATTCATTATGAAGCTTGGCTCACACAATTATGGAGGCTAAGAAGTCCCATGACCTGCAACCTGCAGCCTGGAGGCCCAGGAAGTCCAGTGGAGTAGTTCTAGTCCAAATCCAGAGGCCTGAGAAACAGGAGAGCCAAGTCCAAGTCTGAAGCACTGATGTCTGAAGGCAGGAGAAGACGGATGTCTCAGCTCATCAGAGAGCAAATTCGCCCTTCTGCCTTTTTGTTCAATTCAGGCCCTCGATGATGGGTTGGATGAGGGGTGATGTCAGCTCCCCCCTCTCCCACCAGGTGACGGTGATCTTCTCTATTCTGTCTGCTGGTTCAAATGCTAATCCCTTCTGAGAATGCCCTTGAAGACATTTCTAGAAATAATGTTTTACCAGCTATCTGGGCATCCCTTAGCCCAGTCAAGTTGACACATGAAACTAACCATCATAGGATGCTACACACTTGTGAGAGATATATGTCTGCCTTCCAAGAGAAGGCACTGATGTGTGTCAGGAGCCTTTCTACCCACCTTTGCAGTGCCATGCACAGTGCTAGGCCTGGGAATGGCCAATTAAAGCCTCAGCTCAGAACTGCGAGGAGAAGAGATAAGCAGAGGACACTGTCCAGAAATGCTGGACCAGGGCTGAACCCCAGGGAGAGCTCAGGTCTCTTGCAGCCATCTAGTCCCTCAGGCAGCCCTTTCCGGGGTCTCCTTGTGCATCAATAACTCCCCTCCTGTGTCCTACCCCCTAGAGAGTCCCAGGAAGGAGAAGGGGACTCAGAATTTCCACCCTTCTATCTGTAGGGCAGTGTGAGATGTGGAGAGGCTGAGCTTGGAGACCTGGCATCTTTATGCTTATGGGCAAGTTCCTCACCCTCTCTGGCCCGTTTTCTCACATGCAAAGGGAAGCAGCGTGCTTCAGTGATTCCCGGGATCCCTGCACACTGATTTCCCCCGCTGGTCCTCCAGCCCTGAGCCCTGCAGCATCTCCTCGACTTGCTCCTCCCCACCCTTCTCCAGCCTCTGGGCAGAGACTCTGGCCATGGTGCTGAAGGCGGCCATGGCCTATACACGGGCTTGGAGGTATGGAGGTGAGCAATGTACCCATCCCAGGATTTGTGAGGGCAGAGGAAAACTACCTTAACTGAGCGCCTGCTATGTACCAGCCTCTCTGCTCTTCACTTTACCTTCGTTGTCACACTGGCTGGTCACAGTGTCCCTTGGAGGAAGAGATTATCATGGGGAAACTGAGTTTCAGGAGTGTGGGTCCCACAACCTTCTAGAAAGCAGAAAGCTACTCTCCTGACTTTGGATTTCGAGTAGCCTTGGTTCCCAGAGATGGTCCTGGGACAATTAAGGGCAGCTGAAAAAACAGTGACACGCAGAAATGGTTGATAAAACTGTGAAGGAACGTCTGTTGGCATTGGTTCTGAGCCCGCGGCCAGAGATGAATGATTGAAACACCAGGCTTGTTAAAGCGAGAGCACGTTTGATTTCTCTCCCCTGCACTGCATGCGATTTCGCTGGAGGGAAGTTAGCAATCAGCTAATTGACATTGAATTAACCATGAAACTCAGCCCGTGCCTTCTCTCTGAAGCGCTCTCCAGCAAGACTTTATCAAGGCTTTGAATTATTGATTATTACTTATAGCTCTGATGGGGTGATTTACTTTTATTTGTTTTCACGTTGGGTGTCCTTCATAAGTGTCCCTGAGAGTGGGAGGCACCCAGACAGCAGGGCTTTTTACCTGAGGAACGGGGGAGAGTCTAGGGACAGAGGTCTGGAGAGTCCCTTCTGCCCCAGAGAAATGAACCTGTTCTGGTCAAACCATGGAACTTTTGTTTTTTGTTTTTGGCGCAGTTACTGTAGCAAGGCCTAGCCTAATCTAACAGGGACTCTGAAGGCTGGCTTCCTTCCTGATTCCTTATGATACCAAGCTTAGAATCTGAATGAGCTGTGTCCCTACCCCTGCCATCTGAACTCTGTCTGTAAAGACTCTTACTGGATGTCTATTTCAGCTCCTTCAGATACCTGAATTCTTTCATAGCACCCAAACCAAATGGCTTTCTGGACTCTGCCTGCATATTCTGCATGTCCTCGAGGCAGGGAATCCACTCTCTCCTGAGTCAATCTTTTCAAACGTGCTCAGCTCTCGACTGTCTCCCTTGTCCGTGTAAGTTCCACTTGTCTGGGAGGACTCTGCTCCATGGAGCCCCACAGAGCAGTTTCATTCTTTTCTGTCCCATGACAGCTTTTTAAGAATCTGAAATTAGATATCTGAAGCTGCTCCTCTTCCAGGCCAAACATGTTTTCAACTCTTCCTCACAAGACTAGATTTCCAGCCACATCTTTGATTTGGTCTCCTCTTTTGTTGGGAATCCGTGTGTCTTGGAGGCTCTGAAAACACAACACCTAGAACTGATACAGCACTCTAGATGTGGCTGGAGAGTGGTCGAGCTCTCAGAACCATCAGCTTCTTCAGGTTGGATGTTAGACCTTTAATGATGCAGCCCAACTGAGATGGATGGCTTCATCCTAGGGCAGAGGCATGTACTTCTCATTGAATTCACGTGCTACTCATATTTCCCAGCTTCCTTATGGCCAGGCAGAAGAACCATGTGACCAATCTGGCCAATGGTCTAAGAGCTGAAGTGAAATGTGACATTCTGGAATGAAACATTTAAGAGTTGGTGAGTGACATTCCAGCTCTTTTTCCTCGCCATGGTGACCTGGAAGCCTTGTGTTCCAGATGGTGTTGCTGTAAGACACAAGCAACTTAGATCAGATGCCACATTAGAGATGGGCAGCACACATGGGCAGATGTCATGTGGAGATAGTGTGCTCTACAGGGGTCACTCCAGGCAAATGTCATTGTGCCGATGCACACCGATTTTGAATGCCTAATGTCCTTGTGGAAGAAGAGAGGGAGCTTACATATTTGAGCACCTACTATGTGCAAGCTATAAATGATATCTAGTTTGTTTCTCACAATTCTGTGGGATAAAGATTATTCGTATTTGAGAGATGAGGAGACTGAGGCCTAGAAAGTGTGTGAGCTGGGAACTTGACTTTAAACACTGCCTGCTTTTAATCACCAGACTCCCAAGACGTGCCCTCGGCTCAATCTCTCATTGTCCTTCACCTTGACAAATGCACCATTTCCTTTCTTTCCTAAAATATTTCAGAATCGTGAGGCACTGTGGTATGTTTCGAGCCTCAGTTACCCCTCCTGAATTTGGGGATAACACTAATACCTACTTCTTAGGTTGTCCTAAGGATTAATTGAGTTGACATGCATAGAACCGTTAGCACAGAATTAACATTATTTAAGTGTTAGTTAGTCATATAGTAGTAGCCAATATATATGGGGTACTGTGTGTACTACGTGCCAGATATATTGCCAAGTGCTTGCTTCATTTTATTCAATCCTCAAAATGACCCTTGAGGCAGGTGTTAGCGCCCTCATTTTCAGCTGGGGAAATTGAGGCTTTAGAGAACTTGAGTGAATTATCCAAGTTCACATGCTGAGGCAGTGGCAGTGTAGCACTCTGAATTTTGGTCATCTGAGGTTAAGGCTGTGCTGTGTGAGGTCAGAGCAGAAGAATAATAATAAGATGGGAATAACTTCTATGTACTGAGTGGTTATTACATGCCAGGAACAGTGCTCCTGTATATAATCTTAATTTTCAAAACTGTCCTCTCTGAGGCAAGTCCTGTAATGAGCTGAGTCTTTTGACACGAGAGACAGAGTAAGCGAGAGTAGGTAACTTACTCAAGATCTCCCGACCAGGACATTGCGGTGGGGATCTGGACCCATGTTGTTGACAGCTCTTGCACTCACCCAAGTAATCACCTTAATAGCAGGGAACATGTGCATGTTACCTCCTCCGACTGTGATGGGATGCTTGGATTAAAAAATGCATTGTAAGGGGCGCCTGGGTGGCTCAGTCGGTTGAGCGTCCGACTTCGGCTCAGGTCATGATCTCGCGGTCCGTGGGTTCGAACCCTGCCTCGGGCTCTGTGCTGACAGCTCAGATCCCGGAGCCTGTTTTGGATTCTGTGTCTCCCTCTCTCTCTGACCCTCCCCCGTCATGCTCTGTCTCTCTCTGTCTCAAAAATTAAAAAAAATAAACATTACAAAAAATGCATTATAACACTGTATGTTAACCGTACTGGAATTAAAATAAAAACAAATCATACCGAAAGCAAAAGAATTCAAGAAGTTTTAAGAGGAAGGGACACAAAGCTCCACCGGGCAGAGGCCAACACAAAAGAACTGGGTGTTGAATTGCTGGCCTTCCCATGGCTCCAGGTGGTATGAGCAGGTCACAACCGGTTTGATTCAACTTCATTGAGTCTTGGCCAGCTCCATGCATTTTGAGCTGGCCCCGACAGGTCTGGTTTGATTTGAGCCAGCTTGAATCAGTTAGATCTAGTTGCAGCCAGTTGGGACCAGCCTGAACTGGATTGACCTAGTTTAAGCGTGTTTGTCTCTTCAGCCTTAGTGTTTTGACTCCCTGTGGATGTACTTCTCTTGGACTCCCTGGTCAGATGGCTTTGGTTGGGATGCTAGTGAGAGAGAGAGTATAAGTTATTAACCTTACAGGGGCCAGCCCTTGTACCCACGGGGGCCTGCATCTGGAACACCTTGGTGGTGAGCCCTGGCTTGGCCAACTCTGCCAGACCACCTGTCCTTCATTTCCCTTCTCTGTCCCCATAGAGTCCCCTGACCATGTGCTCTGACCTCACCCTTTCCTACCCTAGAAGTCAGCCCTTCCTTCAATTTCTTTTTGGGGGTACAAACCCAAGGGATCCCGGCATGCTGATCTAGGATGGTCCCTGAGCACAGGCTTGTGCCCATGTGGGGGTGGTGCCCCCTGTAATGTGTGACTTGCTAGTGTCGCTCACTTTATTGCCAGACCCTGAAGCAGATGTGACTTGCACCACTACCCTGGCGATTCAATTAAACATTGATGTGCATGGGGGCTGGGGGAGGAGGGTGGGCAGAAAGGGCAGGTGCTGGCTAATGGGATGCCACATCACATCATCATCCCACAGAAACCACGCCCCCTTCAGAGAATCATGGTGGCTGAAGGCAATGAGGACCGAGCAGGCTTAGGGACAGGGCCTCCGTGTGGGCTTGCTGCTCTGTTCCCAGCTGGACCGGACAGCGATGGAGCTGTGGGACTGAACAGAGCCAGGAAGAGTCAGAAAACCAGCACCAGCCATCGCCTAGAGCTGACCGTCCCCAAGACTGGCCATCTCCTCCTTCCCTGTCGGTGCCATGCCCAAGGCTATGAGTATTTTGGTTAGTGACCAGGGATGGCCACCTGGTTGGGAATGTATATCCTTAGAACTAGAAGAAACTTGTCCGGCACAGGTACCCATGGCCACGCAGACTTTCAGTAGCAGGCCAGCCCATGCTCCTTCCACAGGCCTGTGGGATCCATTCCATATATCTAGAGAATAGAGAGCAGAATAGAGAGAAGGAGGGTGTCCCGCTTGAGGTCAGAGCCTTTTGTACCATGTTTTGTGCACCCTCCCCTGCACTGAGGCCAAACCACTGGACAGAGCTAGTTCTCTGCTTCCCCCCTGCCCCTGATTCCCCTATCCTGTCACCTCCCCCTGCCATGAAGCAGGCCATGCCAGGGCTCTTGGGACCCTAGAGGATCCTTCCTATTTCCTCAGTGGGTCCCAGTTCTTCAGGCCCTAAGAGGAGGGATGGGGGCCACAAAGGAAAGGGGTGATGGGTCTATGCATGTTAATCGGCGGGAGGGGTAGGGCGGATCTCAATGGACTGTGCCTATCCAGTTTGTCCTAAGGTCAAAGACAGACTCCAAGGGACCAACTGAGCCCAGAAACAACTGTGTCCAGAGAATGACGGCTGGCTGTGCCTAGGGATCGCCCTGCCCAGGGGCTGATGACTGTGCCCAGGGAGCAGCCATATCTAGGGACTGACCATGCCTATGGAATGGCTATGCCAGGGACCCACAGTTCCCCAGGACCAACTGAGCCTAGAAACAACTGTTCTCAGGAGAACAACTGATCTCAGAGACCCTCGGAGGACTCCCTGTGTGTGGAGCTCATCTTTGCCCTGGGACTGACTTCGTCCACCATGACTGCCTGAGGGCTGACTGGACCCAGGGGCTACCCATGCCCAGGGACTGATTATGCCAGAGGATGTCTGTGCCTAGGGACCAGCTGTGTGTAGCCTGACTGTGCTCATAGACGGTTTCCAGGGACCATCTATGGCCAGAGACTCACATTGCCCGCTGACCAACTGTGTTCAAGAACAGCTATACCTGGCAGGGGCACCTGGGTGGCTCAGTTGTTTAAGAGTCCGACTTCAGCTCAGGTCGTGACCTCACAGTTTGTGAGTTCGAGCCCCGCGTCAGGCTCTGGGCTGACGGCTCGGAGCCTGGAACCTGCTTGAGATTCTGTGTCTCCCTCTCTCTGCCCCTCCTCTGCTTGCGCTCTGTCTCTGTCTCACTCAAAAATAAATAAACATTAAAAAAAAAAAAAGAAGAGCTATACCTGGCAAACCAGCTGAGCCCAGGGACTGGCCCTGCCCAGGACTGGACTGGGCACAAGGATGAACTGTATCTGGACATCCAAGACCCACTGTGCCCAGGGACCAGCTGTCCCTAGGGAGTCTGGTGGGGAGCAGAAGCTTTTCTACCTGGAGATAGTCATGCGCCTGGCATACGGGCTGCCCGGATGCATGGCACGATGCCTGGTGTGGGGGCCTCTGGCAGCAGCTTTTCTTCTGGGACAGTGGGAGGAAGCCTGTGCCCTCAGTGCAGGCAACCTCAACCCATCCCCACCTCCCCCATTTCGGAGCCCAGTGAATAGAGAAAGAGAGAGAACACAGAACTATTGAGCACCTATTCTGTATCAGCATGCTCGGTCCTTCCTTGCCATTATGTCATTTCATCCCAGGGACAACCCCAGAAGGTAGTAGGTATCATCCTCATTTACGGGTAAAAAACCGAGGCTCACAGATGTGAAAATTCTTTGCTGGCCTTTCGACTCCAGAGTTCTTAGGCACGCTGCTATTCTGCCTATAAGACTGTGGCTTCCCGCACTCCATGTGGTGCCCCCCCGACCCCCAAGCAGAGGGAGAGGGTTGGGGCCTCCCCCAGCTTACAGAAGAGGAAACTGAGGAAGGACCCGAACCCGGACATCTAGTCTGCACTTGGCAAGTTAAACCCGCTCCTGGCGGCGGCCCTGACCTCTCAGGCATGGGAAGAGCACTTGGCAGGCCTGGTAGGAAGGGCTTCCTGCGGGCTGCATTCCTGCCCGCTGTCTTGGAGGCAGGCAGGCTGGGGTGCGGAGGCCGTCGGCCTCACACAAGCCCCCTTTCATGATGCCCAACAAGGCTCCCTCAGAGCTGGGACTCGGCTGTGCAAACACGCACATCTGGGCTGCTGGCCGGAGCAGGGCAGCGGAACTCCCCCGCAGCTGGCCAGCTGCTCCTGACCTCTGGACAAAGGGAGCTGTGCCCCGTGGGGGCTCCCAGGGAACTTGGGGCTCTGGAGGGTACAGCCCCTACGCGGCCCTCCACGGGGAACAGTCCTCTCTGGCTGCTGCCTGTCACTTTCATCAGGGCTGGAACTCGACACTGACAGCGTTTCCTGCTGAGGGCACGCTCTCCCCCGCCCCCCCCCACCCCCACCCCCAACCGGGCCCACACCCAGCCAGAATGAAGAAAATAGCACAAAGGCTTCAGGCAGCGAGGGGCTTGAGTGGCTTCAAAGACGCCTCTGAACAGCCACCCCATCCGCACGGAGTTTGTTATTTCACGGAGGAGAAAGACCCGAATCAAATAATCGCACACGCAAAAAAACAATGATAAATGACGGCGAACTCTTACATCTGTTTTTTTCAGGTTCTAGGCGTTGCGTTTGGTGCTTTACACATTTCAACTCATTTCATCCTGATAACAACCCCCTGAGGGCAATATGATTATTATGCCCGTCCGTACGTATAGATTAGGTGGTTGAGGCACAGAGAGGTTCGGTGACTCACTCAGGGCCACACAGCTAGTAAGTGGCAGGGCCAGGATTTGGACTCCGTGTACATTCTTAACAATGACGCACATTTATGGAAGTGTTAAAGGCAGTGACGGGGAAGGGGGATGTCACTGGAGAGGGAAATAGGATTTGAGTTTAGGGAAGATCGCTTTGGTTGCTGGGAGCAGATCTGAGGGTCTGGATCGTAGGCTGTCACAAGAGTATAAATGAGAGATGGTGGGGGTGTGGCCTGGATTAGGCCTGAGGAGAAGAAGACGGGTCTGGGGGAGATAGAAGCCTCTGGAATGGTGGTACCTGGCAGCTGACTGGGTGTGGGAGTGAGGACTCCACCCTGCATTTGGAGGTGAGCCAGCTGGGTCCCAGGTGCCTTCTTCACATGCCTGGCAGGACCCCTTTGGCTCTCCCACCTGCCCAGAGGCAGGAGGAGTGGTCTGTGGGGCATGTCTGTAGTGCTCCAGCTCCAGGAGCTGAGGGAGCAGGGGGAGAGGTCAGCGGTGCAGTGGAGGAAGCTCCACATTGGGCATCAAACATGGATTTAAATCCTGCCTTCTCTGGCAAGCTGTGGGACTCTGGGTGAATCGCCTGTGTCGCAGAACCTTCATTTCTTCTGCAGTCGGAGAAATGGTGCCTCCCTGGCAGGACTCGTGTGAGACATTGGATATGAAAGGAGCTGCAAAGGGAGAGGCTGAGACTGTTGCAGCCGCTTAAAGCTTCACTTGAGGCCCCCTTCCGTGTGACGGGGGGTGGGCAGGGAGGGCGCAGGGGACCTGCCTGGCAGGCAGAGAGAACAGTCCTGCCTGAGTTAGTACCTGGAGTGGGGCCAGCTGGAAAGGGCATCCCTCATTCATTTCAGCTCATCCTCGCATTTACCAAACGTTTAACTGAACATCTACTAAGTGCCGAGCCCCGTCCAAGGGGCTGCGGTATCGAGATGAAGCGAGGTCTGCCCAGTCCTGGCTTTCCAGAGCTCCCTTTCCAGTGGGGGCATCCGGTAGCGCTGAGCAAGAATAATTAACCAAGAGGGTCGTGAAAGCCCCCAGTGAGGTAAGGAGAGTGACCGGGGAGAGGGGCTCCTCCAGCTGAGGCCTGGCTGACAGAAGAAGGCAGCCTAGAGGCGCCAAGGGGAATGTCTGGCCCGCTTAGGTGTCTGGTGAGAAAGGAGGGGTGTGGTGGCAGAGGCCTCGAGAGATAGGAGGGAAGCCAGCTGCCTTTCGGCTCCGCAGGCCCTTCTAGGGAGTGTGAACTTGACTCCAGGAGCGATGGGAAGCCTTTGAAAGGATTAATGCCAGGCCAGGGCAGAATCGGATGCACTGGTTACTCCAGTTGTCTTGCAGAGAACCCGCTTAATTGGGGGAAGGATCCTGATGCGCTCCAACTCCTGCTCCCTTCCCCCGAAGGACCACACCTCTGTCGGTGTAGGCCTTACCTGCCCTCCACGCCCCCACCCCTCTTTCAGACTGCGGGCTCCAGAGGTGCCGTGGCCCCCCAAGAGCACCAAGAGGCAGAGGGCTGAGGCGGAGGGCTGGCTGACTGCCCCGGGCAGGCTGGGCTGGAAGCCCACAGGCGGGGACCCAAGTGCAAGGGCAGTGGGCGCACGCCGGGCTGCCCTGCCAGCTTCCACCCGCCATGCGGGGCAGGCCCCCCACCCCCACCCCGCATGGGGCTTTTGAATTAAAAAGTCTTAACTTTTTCTTTTAAATGGCAGCTCTGTGTACTGTACATGGTAATTAATACATTAGCATTTATGCAAAATACCATCGCAGCCGGGCTGGTATGTCAGCTGCCTTCCTGAGCTGTAAAAATGTGAGCGCCCCGAGGTACCTCAGACGGGCTCCCCCCAGCCCCCCTGCCCACCCGCCCCCAGCAGACGGCTCCGTCTGACCTGCGCCGTTCACTAACACCCACCGGCGTGTGTCTGTGCACGCTGGCCAATGTATATGGTTCCTCTTACGAGGGCCTGCGGGTGGGCAGACCTGTCCTCGCCTGTGCACGTACACACACTGCCTGCGTTCGGATGAACGCGCGTGTGCGGTACACGAGGGCATCTCTGTGTCTGCGTGTGCCTGTGTGCCGGTCTCAGACGTGTGGTTCTGTGTGAGCATCTCCGAACGTACATGTGTGGACATCTCTGTGTGCCGTGTCTGCAGGTGGTTTTGTATTTGCGACTAGGTACCTGTGCGGGTCTGTCTGTGTGTGTGCCTGGGCAGTGTCAGTGTGTGTCCGTGTGCATCCATGCGGGTTATGCACGCACGTACCTGTGGGCACGCGTATGCCTGTTCATATTCATATGTGTGCATCGCTGGGCGCTAGTGTGTCAGAGCCTAGGTGTGGGTCACTAGGCGTGCCTGTGGGGGTCTGCCATTTGTGTCTGTGCATCTGGGTGTTAGTAGGGCACTGTGTGCCTCTGTATGTGTTTAGATATACCCGTGTGTGCTCCTATACATGCAGAAGTGTGTGTGTGTGTGTGTGTGTGTGTGTGTGTGTGTGTGTGTGATGCTTGCTAGAATGGCTCAGAAAGGCGAACAGTGACACCTGGGGTCAGGCTGGGGCTCTGAGGGGCAGAGCCTATCTGGGGCACTTGCTAGCTCTGAGGTCTTGGGAAAGTCACACCTCAGTGTCCTCATCTGTAAACTGGGACTAATGAAATCTACCCTGCCCCCAAACAACAATAATATTCACTGGGCACTGGATGCCCTGCAGTCAAATGGGGGAGACGAACCCATAAGCAGGTGATAGCGCAGGGGGCTGCAAGGAACGTCACTTAGCCCTGACAAGGAGATGGGAGATGGGCTTAGGGAAAGCGTCTCTGAGCAGGCAATTGTTGAGCGAATCTTGGAGGATGAGGAGGGGTTAGCAGATGAAGAAGCCCAGAGGGTGAGCCAGCCTGAAGGACTGCAGATGTGGAGTGGTCTGGCCCATTCCGACTGGCTGGAGACCAACCAGCAGCGAGCTGGCAGGAGTCGGGGACCTGCCTGGTGGGTCATCCAGGGTCGCCCATACTGGGGCAATGGGGGGCCAGTGAGGGCCTCCTTAAAGGAGAGGGTCAGGGTCAGAGTAGAGACTCACTCTAGCTTCTGCAGGGAGGAAGGACTATGGCGGGTGCCTGTCTGCTGAGGGGTAACCTGAGCCCAGGCAGTGGGGGAGAAGAGAAGGCGAATGGGTCAGAGGGAATTGCTGAGTCAGCATCCACAGTAGGCAGAGATTGATTTGACAATGAAGTGCCGGGAGGGAGGGGGAGAGCTGGGAGGGGGCCCACTCCATCTGTGGCCCCAGTGATTGGGTGGTTGATGAGGCTGTCCACCGAGACAGTGGACACAGAAGGAGGAAGGAAGGGGGTCTCTCTGGAGGGAGGGTGGTGAGTTTTAGACCTCTTGAGGCTGCAACACCCGTGAGATATTGTTCATTCATTTCATTTACTCATACATTCCCCGTGTATCAGGCATCTGAGAGACCAGGATGAACAAGACAGAAGATTGTCATAGGCAGAGGTAAAAGCAGGTGCCAAGGCCCAGTAGGAAGATACCGTGGGGTCTGGGAAGAGTAATAATGAACGGCTCAGGAAGGCGGGAGAATGTAGGAGAGGGGAGTGAGCACGTGAAATGTTTGGGGATGGCAGTGTGGGGCAGGCACTGGCGGTTGGGGGTTGCATTTTAGGAAACCCTTTCTTTTCTCTTCTTGCCCATGTTTGTAGCCCGCTGAAGGATCCCTGGGTTTCTGATTTGTGAAATGGGGCTGATGCGCTGTACAGCGTTGTAAAATAGAGCGATGCTGGGCCCTGGTAATATGTCCCTGCCGTCAAGGAACTTCCAGAAACAGACACTACGTGTGGTAGGTGCCCTGAGAGGGGCCAGTGCGTAATAAGTAGCCAATACCCGCTTGTTGAATAAAGTGCCCATTGAATGAATAGTAGCACAGGGGTCTGGGGAGCTGAATAAAGGAGGCATCGACGGATGGGATCCATCTGGGAGCAGGGGAGTTATTAGGGAAGACTTCCCAGACGAGGTGACTCCCAAGTTGGGTCCTAGAGAACGAGTAGGAATTACCCAGGGGAAGTGGGGTGGGGTGGGGGTAGGACAGCACGGCGGGCTGGGGGAATTGTAAGTCATTCAGTGGGGCTGGAGCACACGATTGTGCAGGGTGAAGGGTGTAGATGGGTGTGGTCGGAGCACGACCAAGGTCTTGTCACAAAAGACCTTGAGCGTCAGCCTAAGGGGCTTGGATCCCCCGGCTACCCTCCCCCCATGGGCAGTGTGGAGCCTCAGGTACCTTTTAAGCAGAGGAATGGCTGGTGAGTAAATTTTGTAGAAATCATGCTGGGTACTGCGTACTGACTGAGGGAGGGCAGGGCTAAGGACAGGGAGCCCAGTCTTTTGTGGCTTCGTTTGGAGGTAATGACCGTGCTGCTATACCTCTTGGATTTATCTTAAGGGATGGGGCACCAAGGCTTTTAAAAATTATGGCATGCACTGGGCGAGCAGCAGGAACCCTGGTTTCAATCCTGCACCCTGCCATTATCTTGCCCTGTGACCTTGACTTGGCCAAGTCAATTAGCTTCTGAGAGCTTTAGGTGGTTCGTAGGTCAGGAGACCAGCAGGAGGTGATCCAGGTAGAAAGGGAGGGTTGCTGGGAAGGGCTTTGTTTCCCTCACCTCCTGGGCACCAGGGGGCAGGGAGGGGGCCTGCTGCTTCCCTCCTTCCTTCTCCTCCTAAGGAGGAGGGTGAGGACGAGGACAAGGGCAAGCTCATGTATTTTCATGCCGTGGCCTCGACACTCAGCCCCACAGTCCCAGCTCACAGAGGCTGGGAGGCTGCTCTGGGGTGGGCCGACCCCGCCCACCAGCAGACACTCCGCTATTGTTCAAAATGGAATTGGTCCCAGGAAGCTTGGAGCCTGTGAAAACCACCATGAATTTTGCAAAACAGCTCTGAGGCGGTAAAGCATGTCAGAAGAATCAAATGTGGAAATCCCTATTTAGAAACTCCACTCTGGACAGGCATGATGTGCCCGGAGAAGGGATGGGGCAGGGGCTCGGGCCCTAAACGTCCTTCTGCTGGAGCCTCGGGAGTGTGCCCAGCCGACGCCAGAGGAGAGACAGCCCCTTGGCCCAGGGTTCCGCCTGGTTCACCTGGCCTCGGATCGAGTCCTTCCCAAGGCACCCCCCCCCATCCTTGCCCAACGTACCTATACTTTCTTTCTCTTTTGAAAGCAGCTTTATCATTTTGTAAAAAAGGATACATATGCTCGTTGCAAAAAATTCAGACAATATGGAAAAGTTCAAAGAAAAATGTAAAAATCACCTCAGATTTCACCATCCAGAGATAACCACATAACATTTTGGTGAACGTCCTTCCAGACTTCTTTCTGTGCATAAATATACACAAATAGATTCCACGTATGCAATTCTACCCTGAGTGAGATCAGACGCCACATGCTGTTCTGTCACCTGTTTTTTTTCCCCCACTCAGCAATATGTCATGGGCATCCTTCATATCAATACATGTAGATCAACCTCTTAGTTTTAATGCCTGCATTATGTGTGTGGATAGACCTCACGTTACTTACCCAGTCCCCAGCTGATGGTGATATGTGTTTTTCCAATTGGTTTGCTTTTACAGATATCCCCGCAATGAACTTCTATGTGCATACATCTTTGTGAATTTCATTCATTCATTCGTTCATTCGTCCGTTTGTTTGTTCTTTCGTTCATGCCACAAATGTTACCAAGTGCATTCTACGTACCAACCCCGGGACCAGGCTGGGGATAGAAAGGGCGAGGGAAACAACGTGGTCAGTGCTTGCTTTTACAGAATTTATGACGTAGTGAGGAGACAGGCCATTCAGCCCCTGCCAGCAGGGGAGACAGCAGTTTTCTTTGCATTGAGCTTGTGTCTTAAGTGCTTCCACAAAATAATGATCCAATAAGCATGTGATGCGGAGTGCACAGAAAAAGTGCTCAAAGCATGAATGAAAAGTTCCAGCTGTGAGCGAGTAAGACCAGAGAAGATAACCTAGACTGGGGAGTCAGGGAGGGCTTCTCTGAGGGGTTGGCACTGAGGTTGAAAGATGAACGGGCAAGAGGCAGGGTCAGCGGATGGACGAGGGAAGGGTAGGTGGATGCGGAGGGGAACAGCGTGAGGATTTCACTTGGGGGGAGCGGTAGTTTCAATTATTAACATGCAGAAGATTCCTAAAGATGGAATTGCTGGGTCAGAGAGTAAAAGCAGAGTCTGTGTTTCATCTCACGTTATATCTCGCTGCCCGCAAAGGTGTTCTGAGATTCAGTAAGAGCGGGCACAGAGGGTTAAGCCCAGCGCTCATGTACAGGAAGCGAGCCGGTCACTGCTGTTGCCATTATTATTATAATTATCTCTGCTAATATAATCGGTGAAAAATGATATCTCATCTTTGTTTTTAACCAACGTGTCTTTTTTTTTTTTTTTTTTGACTCTGCAGGAAATGAGCCCTTGGGGGGAAATGAACTATCTTTCTTCCTTAAGCCACCTTTGTCAGGACCTTCCTGTGCCCCTTGGCGGGGCGGGAAAGCTCTCTCTGTCCCATCCTCACAGCAGAGCGCCGGGGACTTTGAGATGACTCCAAAGCCCGTGTGGCTCAGGGTGTCCCAAAGCAGGTGCCGCTCGGAGAGGAGGGTGGCTTGGGACCTGTGTCGGCTGGCTGGGTGTTATGCCCGCGGGGAGGGACAGGCAGAGAGGTGGGGGCCCCAGAGGCAGAATCCACATGCTATTAGAAGTGCTTAGAGATCCCCGGAGCTTCTGGATGATGTTAATGCAGCTGTATGAATATTAACAGAGTGGCCATTAATATTGATGACAATAATAGGCAAGTGTGAGTATTATTCTTAAAGAGGGCTGCTGCTTCAGCTGTTGCCTCCCTTCATTGAGACGCTTCTGAGGTTCTCGGCCTTCCTCTTCCCAGACCTCACGCAAGACTCAATGGCATCCTCGTGACTTCTGCCCGGGCAGGGACTGAGCCAAAAAAGGCATTTCCGACACTTCGGATTGGACGAGAATCAATGCAGGAAACCCGAGTTTCCGTCCCAGGCGCGCCGTGGGCCGTGTGAGCGGGTCGGGGGGGCGGGCAAGGGATATATCTGCTTGTATATGGGCCGCCAGCTGTGAGGACTGTGCTTCTGACCCGCTCGGGCATAAGGCCCCGCCGTCTACCACCCCAGAGGAGTGTGGGCAGGGGGCTTGCAAGGGGCCCATCTCCAGGTGGCTGGAGGAATTACCCTGCTAAAGTGGTCATGAATTATAGAAAGGAAGAGGTGGGGGGAAGGCCCAGAATATCATATGTGTAAATAAACCAGAGTGGTGGTCAGACATAAAAGCCAGCCACCAAGCTCTTGTACCCAGGGCGTCCCCTTCTCTTGCCGACCCACTCGTGCCGAGTACACAGCGCGTCGCTTACAACCTCCTTCTCCAAAGGATTTGTTAATAAGTCAATGACGGAACATCTAAAGGGGAAAAATATTTCTCTTTATAGTTGGAGATAATTGTCCCAGGAAAAAAAAAAACAACAAACCTTTAATTACAACTCACATGGAGAAAGCTTGATTTGTGGGCAGAGCCCAAATGCTGAGGAGCTAGATGTAAAATATTTGTAATATTTAGGGAACCTAGAGTTTTACATAAAAGTAAACAGCATTGCCTGAAGGCACAATTTCCAGCAACACAATAAAATGTGCAGTGAATTTATGGCGGCCATCCATTAGCTCTTACCAAGGCAACGTCGCCCCTATCTGTCGTCCATCATTATAATAGAGGGTTAATGCACCGAATTTACATAAAAAAGTCATATTGTCTGCATGAATTATTTACACTCGAAGCTGTTTTTACAGCTTGGTTTCAAGCTGGATTCTGGGAGAGATTCTGCCAGTAAATTACTCTGTGGAGACCTGGTTCTATAACTGCGCGCGGAGCCAGCAATGAAAAGAAAGGAAAATGGGCAGGCCCTGGCGGGTCGTTGGTGCTGACGCCTCTCGGGTGGGGGCTGGAGGCGGCGGTGGAGGCTTCCGGAGGCTGTTGGACCTTGCGGCAGACGGGGCTCTGTTTCTGGGCCCACGGCTTCACGGTTGCTGCCCGGCTGCCCAGCTGGTCAAAGCCAGTTTGGGCCCGCGGGAACGCAGGGATCCTTCCGAGGTATCCGGGGCGGGTGGGGGGGGGGAGCTCTTGGAGGCTGAAGTCAGAGGTCTTTTAGGGGATCAGGGTCCAGGAGGGGAAGAGGAGCGCCTGTGTTTTAGGAGCAGGGGCCTGGTTCGGCAGTGTGAGGGAGACCCATGGTTCCCATTGTACAGATGGGAAGACTGAGACCTCGGAAGGCACCTACTCAAGAAGCGGGAAGCCCATTCATTCCAGGTGGGCCCAGGGAAGGTGGGGACATACGGACACGTCAGGCAGAGTGGGATGGTGATGGGGCGTCCATCGGGGGACAGGCACAGGCCCCAGGCCTCCCACCTCAGTGTTTATGTTTTCTAGACCTTTGAGTGAGTGGAAGGCAGTTTCAGTGCTTGGGCTGGGGATGAGCTGTGCTCTTGGCACAGAGTTCTTGAATTCTCTTTGCTTTAGGGTTTGGGCTGCTGGGGAGAGCTGCTCGTGCCTCCCGGTGAGGCGGAGGTGGGAGAGCCTCGGCACACAGTGGAAACACACCTGGATTTTTAAGCCCATGCCTGCTGCGTGGCGTTGGGCAAGCCCCGTAGTATCCGGGGGGACTCAGTTTCCTCATCCGTACAATGGGATTCCCAGTCCCGGCTCCCTCAGCCTGTTCCCCAAATGAGGGGAGGCTCGAATGGGATGGCATGCTCTGGGAGGTGTGCAGTGTGTCACAAGCACGGCCACAGGTGACAGGGGTCAGCAGAGGAAAGCCTTGAGGTTAGAGCTGATAGAGGGATAGACAGATGGAGAGAGAAGCCTGGAGAGATCAAAGAATCCCAGAGACAGAGAGAGAGGGAGAGACAAAGAGCGATCACACAGAAACAAAGAGAGAGGGACAGAGATGGAGATGGGCAGGAGGTGTAGACCCAGGAGAAAAGAGTCAGGCAAACTGCGTCAGGCTGTGACTTCCTGGAGCCCCGATGGTGTTTTCCTGGCCAGCGGACAGCTTGGCAGGCTGGGGGCTGCCCTTTAGCCTGGACTCTCTCTCCATCCAGGCCAAGAAGTTCCCCGGGGCTTCTCTCTGGCCTGGAGGTTCCCGCCTGGTCACCCTCTACTTTTCTGTCGCACAGGGAAGCCTGAGCTGGCTGCCAGCCCCGTCCTCCCCCATCCCCCAGCGCCCGGGACCGGCTGGTGCTCATTGCTGCTACACTCGGGTCTCCCGCTCCAGGAGCAGCCACGGCAGGTCCCCAAGGGCCTGGAGACAACAAATGACTCCCCGCTGACGGGTTGCTCGCTGCTTCCTGCCTGCGAGCCCGTTCAGCTGCACACCGCACGCAGATAATCATGTAAGGCAAGGGAACCCCTCCTGCCCGTGGTGCTGTGATTTAAACCTGAACTTTGCTTTGCTTTCATCCCCCGGAGAAGCGAGATTTAGATGATAAATTTCTCCGTCTTCCCGGGAGCGTGCACACACATGTGCGCAGACCTGCGCCTCCACGCACACGTAGAGGTGCTCACACGTTGCGGAGCCCCCGTGCATGAGCGCTTACAGATGTGTCCACCCCGTTGCAAACCACACGTGTACACATTCACATGTGATGCATTTGTATGACACGCATGCCATCCGGGGGGTACCCGCGGCCCCCGGTTAGGGGGAGGCCGGAACGGCTAGCGTGCACGGGGTGGGTGGGAGAGGGTGAGGAGAACAGGCAAGGCCGAGACCGGAAGACGCTGTCCAAATCTCGCCCCACCGTGCTGCCTGGAAGAGGGGAAGGAGGTTCGTGTTTTTGTGTGAGTGTGCTTGTCTGCACGTGTGCCCCTGTGCACGAGTCCGCGTGCCCATCTGTGGGTGTTGACAAGCGTGGGAACCTTTGTTGCACGCTAGGGTTGGCGGCCTACGGGCAGGGGAGGGTGCGGTGCGTTGGAAAATCACACCCACGCTGCGGCTGGCCCGCTGTTGGCCTCGGGCAAGCTGGCGCCCCTCTCTGGTCTTCCTTCTGGCCTCCGAGGGTCCAGCCAGTTCTGACTTTCTACTCTGTCTGTGAGAACATGAGAGTGTGTTTCTCTGAGTAAGCTGGGCTTGGGTGTGCGTGTCTGTGTGTGTGTGTGGTGAGTTGAGAAACGATCTGTGTGTATGTTTCACTTAGTGAAAGTATCTGTGAGAGCGAGGACATCCTTGTTTTAAATTGCACCCCTCCTACTCCTTTTCTGCCTTAATCTTCTCCATAACACTGGTCGCCCCTGAACGCCACTGTACTTTTGCTTATTTATGTTGTGTATGGTTTCCGTCTCCCTGGCGGAATGTAAACCCCACAAGGATCGGACTTTTAGCTGCTGTGCTCATGCGTGTATCCCCCCGTTAGAACCATCTCTGGCGCAGGTGGCCTCGTGAAACTTCAGTGCATATTCATTGAATGAACAAATGAATGAATGAACAACCTTATCAGCTCCCTCAGGTGTTCTCTTATGGGTCACTTGCCTTCCTTTCTCGAAAATGCTGTTAATCATGAAGTCCTGTATGTGGGCCAGTAGAAGTTGACATCGGCGAGGGGCAGATCAAGTGTGGAAAGCCAGGCAAGAGGGAAAGGTACTTTTTTTAAAATGTTTATTTATTTAATTTGAGAGAGGGAGGCAGAGAGAGAGAGAGAGGGAGACCCACACACAATCCCAAGCAGGCTCCGCACTGTCAGCACAGAGCCCGATGCAGGGCTCGAACTCATGAACTGTGAGATCATGACCTGAGCCAAAATCAAGAGTCGGATGCTCAACTGACTGAGCCCCCCAGGCGCCCCGGGAAAGATACTTTTTAAGAAAGAGAGTGCTGTGTACCTTCCCAGGAGCAGCTTTTCTGACGGAGCTCTGAGGACGGAGGGGCAGATTTCAGGGTATGGGAGGGAGGAGGGAAGAGGGAGGAGGGAGGTGAGGGTAAGGTAAAGACAGTGGTTTAGGTAGTATGTGGAGCAAATGGGAGAAGGCATTAGCTGGAGGAGGCAGTGGGGTCCTGTGGTCATTCCCACTAGCTTGGTGACATTTATCAACCTTCTTGTCGGGAGTGGCCCACGTTCCTGGTAGCTTAAGTAGGTCTTCTGGGATTTGAGACAGAGAATATCTACCCGACTGTGGGAATTCATGTTGATGGAAACGTCTAGAACTATGTTGTCCGATGCAGGAGGCGCTGGCCACACAGATGTGGCTATGGAGCACTCAAGTGTCACTGTTTAAAAAAATAATTTTTTGGGGCGCCTGGGTGGCGCAGTCGGTTAAGCGTCCGACTTCAGCCAGGTCACGATCTCGCGGTCCGTGAGTTCGAGCCCCGCGTCGGGCTCTGGGCTGATGGCTCGGAGCCTGGAGCCTGTTTCCGATTCTGTGTCTCCCTCTCTCTCTGCCCCTCCCCCGTTCATGCTCTGTCTCTCTCTGTCCCAAAAATAAATGAACGTTGAAAAAAAAAATTAAAAAAATAATTTTTTAATGTTTATTTATTTTTGAGAGAGAGACAGAGCGTGAGCAGAAGAGGGGCAGAGAGAGAGAGGGAGACACAGAATCCGAGGCAGGCTCCAGGCTCTGAGCGGTCAGCACAGAGCCCGACGTGGGGCCCGAACCCACAAACTGTGAGATCATGAGCTGAGCTGGAGTCAGACGCTTAACTGACTGAGCCACCCAGGTGCCCTAAGTGTCACTTTTTACAAAAAAGTTTTATTTATTTAAGTAATCTCCACATCCCACGTGGGGCTTGAACTCTTGACCCTGAGATCAAGTGTCACACACTTCTCTGAGCCAGCCAGGTGCCCCCCTCAAGTGTCACTTTTTTAATGAGGCCCTGACCACCCTACTTAAAATTGCTGCCTGCCTCCTCCGAGGCACCCAGATTCCCCTTGTCTGATTTTAATTTCTCTTTCGCCCTTATCGCCTTCCAATACACTAAATGATTTATTCATTTAAGCTTGTTTTTTGCTGTTGGTGTTCCGGTGAGAACGAGAGACCTTGCAAGGGCGGGACCTTCGTCTGGTTTGGCCACGGATGTATCCCACGTGCCCAGGAGAGCGCCTGGCGTGTGGCAGGTGTTTTGTCAGTGTTTGCTGAGTGATTGGCTGCACTTCCGCCCGAGTGGATTTGTGAAGTATGTTTTGTGAGTGGGCTTGTAAAGTAAGTGCTTGCAGGATGTGCGTGTCAAGGGGCTGTGGGTTTTTTTTTTTTGTTGTTGTTGTTTATTTATTTATTTTGGGGGAGGAGGGGCAGAGAGAGAGAGAGAGAGAGAGAGAGAGAGAGAATCCCAAGCAGGCTCTGTACTGGCAGCATGGAGCCCAGGGTGGGGCTTGAACTCACGAACTGCGAGATGGTGACCTGAGCTGGAATCGAGAGTTGGATGCTTAACTGATTGAGCCACCCGGGCGCCCCAAGGGGCAGTGTTTTTGCTTGTGGGGGTGACTGACTGTGTTTGGGAGGTGGGTGGGTTTGCTCCAGAGCTCTGTCCTCTGGGGCCCGGGGAGCAGTTCTCTGATAGAGGCTCTAGGATCTGGGTGTCCTGACTGGACATCGTCAAGGGTCTGCCAACAGGCCCAGGATGGCTTCCCCTGGAAACTCCAGGAGTCCTTTCCTTGACACGCTGCCCCATTGGTGGCCATGGGCCTGAGCCCTAGCTCTGGGAGCTCCCTCGGTCCGCTCTCTCCTTTCCCCATGGGCAGACCATGCCCCAAACTTAGGGAATCCCCGCACCCTGTAGCCAGTCTGCCCCCTGGGCTGGGAGGAGTCAGGGGGGTGAAGGCCGGTAGTCAGTACTGGAGGACAGCCGTGCTGGGCGGCTGGACTCAGCATCTGGATAATCTGGACGTGTGGTTGGGAGGAGGGGCCTGGCGGTACCCCTTGGGCAGTGGTCAGTTCAGAGGTGTCAGGGCTGGGCAGCAGGTGGCTGGGCCCGGGTGAAGGGCTGAGGAAGAGGGGCCGGGCTGGCCTTGTGCTTAGGCTATGGGGGGTGGTGGTCAAGGGCCCAGGAGTCAAGAGCTTAGGGTGCCCATGTGGAGGTCAGCCTCTAGGGCCAAGACAAGGAACCGAAAGCAATGGGTTTTGGTGCCCCAGTTCATTCCCTTTTATGTGAAGGTGGTGGCTACAGAGCTGCTGGGAGGTGGGGGTGAGGCGTGGCCACCCCTGTGGATGACAGCATCGGGACCCAAAGGCGCTCAACCAAGTGACCTCGGTGCCAAGACCCAAAAAGACAAGTGCACTAGGGCTGGAGACAAAGTATCCCCTTAAGGCCTACATTTATTTTTTTTTTTTTTTTTTTTTTTTTTAAATTTTTTTTTTCAATGTTTTTATTTATTTTTGGGACAGAGAGAGACAGAGCATGAACGGGGGAGGGGCAGAGAGAGAGGGAGACACAGAATCGGAAACAGGCTCCAGGCTCTGAGCCATCAGCCCAGAGCCCGACGCGGGGCTCGAACTCACGGACCGCGAGATCGTGACCTGGCTGAAGTCGGACGCCTAACCGACTGCGCCACCCAGGCGCCCCAAGGCCTACATTTAGAAAAAATTGTCTAATATTGAGAGCATGGTGTTTGGGGTCAGACAGAACTGTGTGTAGCTTTCACACTTTCCAGCTGTGTGACTTTGGAAAGGTCACTTAACCTCTCTGAGCCTCAGTTTCCTCATAGGTAAATGGAGATACTTTTCTTTCTTTCTTTCTTTCTTTCTTTCTTTCTTTCTTTCTTTCTTTCTTTCTTTCTTTCGTGTGAGAGTGGGAGTGGGGCAGAGGGGCAGAGAGAGAGACAGAGAGAGAGAGAGAGAGAGAATCACAAGCAAGGTCCACACTCAGCATGGAGCCCAGTGTGGGGCTCATGACCTGGGATCATGACCTGAGCTGAAATCAAGAGTTGGACCCTCAACTGACTGAGCTGTGCAGGCGCCCCGCTACTTTTTTTTCATAGTGGGACTGGAAGGATTAAGCTGTCATTATGACTGTTGCTATTTTATTTAAACGACCGCACAGATCCAGGAAGGGAGGACTGCTTTGACACGAGTTCACCTCAAAAAGACCCAGGGCTTTGGCTGATCTCAGATTAATACGAGGGCCTCGTATGGATGGTGACGTCTGTGATTAGAAAAGAAGGGGCAGCTGGTGGCTCAGTCGGTTAAGCGCCCGGCTCTTAATTTTGGCTCAGGTCATGATCTCACGGTCCGTGAGTTCGAGCCCCGCGAACTCAGTTTGGAGCCTGCTTGGGATTCTCTCTCTCTCCCTTTCTCTCTGCCCCTCCCCTGCTTGCGCTCTCTCCCTCTCTCAAAATAAATAAAAACAAGCATTTCAAAAAAGAAAAGAAAAGAAGGTAGTCATCCCCGGAGCCAACATGGGCTCAGCAAGACCAGGCGAATCTTTCAGATTCCGGACAGCTTAGCGATTGGGGGGATCTGTTATTTATTGGGTGCCTGTCGCGAGCTGGATACTTCACATATATGATCTTAATCTTCACAAGTTTGCTCTGGATGTGACAGTATCCATTTTACAGATGGGAGATTGAGGCTCCGGGAAGTTGAACGGCATTCCCACGACTGAGGGTGCTGGGATTCAAGCCTGAATCTGTCTGGCCCTTCGTGTCATATCGCGCTGCCTCCTAAAACACTGGATAGGGTCTGTCATGCTCTCTAGGACATGATGGCTGGCTGGGAGGGCATCGAGGGGGCTCCTGTCTGGCTGAAAGACCGCCACAGGATGTTCATAGAGTCAGAACCAGGTCAGTCTGCGTGGGTCTTTAGAGGTAGCCGTGGGGCTCCGCCTTCTACCCTGTTCTGACCAATATATGCCACAGACCCAAAAGGAGGTATAAAGGGTGCGGGCCTGTAACAGCAAGAGGTGATAGAACAGAGAAAAAGGACAGAGCAGAGCTCAGATAGCAAAGTCAGGATCCTGCAAGATTTCAACAGGCTGGAGTGGTCAGGTGGGTTTGGCATAATGAAATGTTCCAGGGACAGTAAAGGCTGGGGCCTGTCTTGACTACTGGAAAAAATGAGAAAGGGATTTAGGAGTTCAAGGGCCAGTGAGTTCAGTATGTGTCACTAGGCTACATTAAGAAAGGTATGGAGTTTGGAACAAGGGAGGGGGACCACTGTCCTGGCCCAGCCTGCTATCTGCCCTGGGGCAGTCTCTACTGTGCATATTTGAAGGTCATGTGTGATTTTCTGTCCTTCATCTTTTTTTGCAGGGGTGGGGGGTGCGGTTGAGGTAGGCAGAGCCCTTCTGGAGTTTGGCCCTTGGATTCCATCCAGAGTAGCCTTCCAAAATGCCACCTTTGGAGGTGGGGAAGTAGCAGCAGATTTTCTGAACTTCTGTTTGAACAGAAAGTTCTGGATCTGGTCTTTATGCTCTCTGGGCAGAGGAATGTGCTGGTCCCTGAATGCTGAGGAACTGGGAGGGGTCCTGGTCCCCTTGGCCACTGGCCAGGTGGGTCCACTCCCTTTCCAGCTACGTCCTTCTCCTCCCAGAGCCTTATCCCGGAGGTCAGTGCTTCTCCAGGGCCTGGCAGCGTTGGGTCTTCTGTGCTGGAGGCGGGCAGGAACAGAGAGCCTTGTAAGTTGCTCATGTCGGGGCTGGATCCCTGCTTGAGCTGGGGTGTCACCTGCCAAGCTGAATTCGGCACAGGAAGCGCCTGGCTGGGAGACGTACTGTTTAATTTGGAGGTTCTGTTCCACTCTGAAACGCACTGCTCCTGCCAGCTGCAGTGAAGGGAAGCTGTTCAGCTTTCCTCTCTCATGCCAGGATCACAGCCACTTTTTCCTGAGAAAGAAACAGGGCTGCAGACAGTTTTACTCATTAAATGCTTCTTTTCCTTTTAAATCTGTTTTTACAAAAAAAAAAAATTTTTTTTTTTTTTGCACGAACAGAAAAGCGAAACGAGTGATATTAAAATAAACAAGGCATTGGAGACAGGAAGGTTAAAGCAGATTGTTGGGGGTGGGGAAGGGGGTTGGAGACGCCCCACGTTTCTGCACACAGGCTGCTCGTAGCCCGTTGAAAATGCGAGCGAGAGAAAATGTCCAGGAGTCTGCCCACCTCCCAGCCCAGAAGAGCTTTTTTTTTCCCTCAAGTGTCTTGGGGATTTACTGAGAAAGAAATGGGGAGGGGAGCTCTCATTTATCAAGAGCCCACTAAATAAATGCTAGACCTGTAACCTGGGTGATGTCATTCAGTCCTCCGAGGAACCCTGGGGGATAGGGCCCATTTTATAGATAAGGAAGGTTGAGGCTCAGATGTATTTTTTTTTTTTTTGAGAGAGGGAGTGTGAGAGAGAGAGAGAGGGCACAAGTGAGTGAGGGGGAGAGAGAGAGAGAGAGAGAGAGAGATAGAGAGAGAGAAGCAGGGCTCACCCGGGGTTCGTGTTTTACCTGAATCAGGGCTCGAGCTCACCCGAAGCAGGGCTCGGAGGCTCACATGGGTTAAGGTTAACCAGTCGGGGATATACGGACCTGGGATCTGACCTTGCATGTGCCTGACCTCAGATGCCATGCTCTTTTGCGCTATCCTTTGTCACCCTGAGCAGTTGTATATCCAGCTGGCGGATGCAGAAGGAGGAAGAGGAGAAAGATGAGGTGTTGGCCAGCCCTGAAGAGTGGGTGTCCTACCTGGTGAGAGGGCACAAGACACTGATTGCTGTGAGTGAGCCAAACCTTAGTTGCTGGGTTCTGACAGATACAGGGGGTTGGGGGAAGGGTGTGGGGTGTGGATGGGGTTGGCTTGATAACCAGGATAGGTTTCCCGGAGGTGGCCCTCTGGAAGTTGAATGGAGGTGAGAGAATGGCCTTGAGCAAAGGCAGGAAAGGTGCTAATCTGGCTTGGGTGTGAAGAGGTGAATCAGGGTGGGGTTGTCAGGATGGTTGTGTTGGAATCAGGGGATCAGGGTGGAGAGTGTGATGCCAAGAAAGAGTCTTGGGCTGTGAGGCAGGTGCCTGGTTCTTGTCCTGGAGCTGCCACTGCTCACTTGCTGTGTGGTCTTGGGAAAATCCCTTTTCCTCTCTCGGCCTCAGATTTTTTGTCCGTTAAAATGGTGGAATTGAACTTGAGAGCCCCTACAGACCCTTGCAGGGCCCCATGAAGACAGAAGGTGACTATCAAATCCAGAAGGCCTTGAATTAAGGACTTGGCATTAGAATCATCATGAAATATTAGTCTAAGAGGCCCCCAGAAATCACCTTCTAGATCATCTTACTTCAGTCTGCAACGAGTTTTCGAGGTGAAGGGAAGGGAGGTGGGAGAGGGAGGGGCCTCCAGAGGCCTGGATGACATGCAGAGGACACCGAGGGGTCTGGCGGTGTTTTACATGCATTCTGCACCAACATGTGGTGGACCAAGAGGTAAGGGGTCAAACAGGAGAGGGAGGTGAGGCCAGACCGTGGGGGACCAAGGGGCTTCCGTTCTATCCTCTGGGTAGTGGGGAGCCATCAAAGGAGTGGGAAGGACCTGCGCAGAGGGGCCACTTTGACAGATCACGTGGGCAGGTTTGATGATGCGTTTGACGGGGGCTGGGAGTCGATACAGGCCAGGGTGAGTGCCGGGAGGGCAGTTAGGGCGCCGCGTGTCCACTTAGGGAGAGACGGTGATGGTCTGAGCCGTGGGAGCAGAGTGGGCATGTTGAGGACAACATCTGTTCAGGAGGAACCGGGAAGTGGGGGGGATAGGATTTGTTGATTGACTGCACGTGAGGAGTGAGGCAGAAGGACCCCAGGTTTCTGGCTCCGTGGTCCTTACTGAGATGGAAACACTAGGGGAGGGATAGATTTTGGGGGGAAGAAGATGAATTCAGTTTTGGGTTTGGTGAGTGTGAAGAATCAATGGAACACGTATATCATGACTTTTTCATTCAATTGATCACTCCTTTCTTCATTCATTCGCCATTGAGCATTCACTGTGTGCCAGGCACGGCTGGCTGCTGCCTTCCCGAAGCTGTCAGTCTAGAGGGGCCCTCAGAAAGTTCTTCCTCATGCTGAATTTCAGTCTGCCGGATTTTTGGTCTTCTTCTGCCCTTCGGGACCTCGCGGGACTTTTCCACCTTCAGAGAGTAGAGACCAGTGGTCGTGGCTCCCTGCGTTGCTTCTGGTTCAGGGAATATGGGGCTATGCAGGCCATGCGAATTTAGAAAGTTGCATAGAAATGGATTTCGGCCCTGAGTGCCTTTTTGCATGGCCTCATCTGTTGAGTGGGTTTAATCAAGCCTCTCTTACAGGCGGTGGTGTGCTGGAGTGGGTTCCTACTGGCTTCCAGAACCGACTGAAGGCATCTCTTCTCAACTCTGTGGTCAGTGACGTCCCATTGGTAGCTCGAAGTCAACCACGGTGGGAATATTTAGACCATGGGAATTGGCCGCTGCTACAAGCCGGGTCTCTTTCTTTCTTCCAGACTGCTAGTTGGTAAATATCTGCCAGCATCCCACTGCTTAAGGACTCACGGGCAGGATGCAGGATGTTGAGCACCTGGTGCACGGCCCCTGTGTAGGCACACCTGCTTGGCACACAGTAGGAGCCTCACAAACGTAACTCCCTTCTCCTTAGACATCTCTCTTGTAGGGGCAAAGCGATTGTTCCATTCACTCAGAGCATCACCTCCCTTTCAGCCAGGGACGACTCCTTCTCTCTTCTCAAACGACGTGGTTCCAGCCACAGCTGCCCTCTACTTGCTCCCTCTGGCCTCGGCAGAGGGGTGGATCCAACAGGATGAGGAGTTTGGAGTCTTATGAATCTGGATTTGAATCTTGGCTCTGCCCCCTGCTAGCTGTGTAATAACCCTGGGCGAGTTATTTAATCGCTCTGAACCTCAATTAAGTCACCTGTAAACTGAGGACAGACATGCCTCCCTCATTAAGTTGTTGTGCAGATGGAATGAGGTAATGGGTGTGTGTGGGTGCACGAGGCCCTGGCAGCGAGGCGGCAGTTTCAGTGGGAGCTTGACCGACGCTGGTCTCCTTCCCTGAAAAGTCCAGTGTGGACTTGGGGTGGGGGGTGGGGGCGCTCTGACAGCCGTCAGGGGGGCAGGGGGGGCAGCGGGGAGGCGGAATCAGAGCTGCATCCTTGGGAAAGCTATTTCCTGGTGGAACGCGTAGGCCCGGAGTGGCTGCGGGCCGTAGGACCCTCCAAATGCATTCCGAGTGCAGCGGAGGGGAACTCCCCAGGCCGAGGTTCACGCTTCCAGACCGTCACCTGCAGATCTGCAGATATAACCGCCTACCAGCAGCTCGGCTCGTGGGTTTCTGGGGCGGCTGTGGCAGCCTGGGCTGCGCTGATTTACCACCCCAGCCCCAAGCAGATTAAATCACCCAGAGTCATTTGAATTGTACCTGGCCTTGTCACACAAATCTTAGAAACTGCTGTCTGGCAGGAAAACTTTCTCTGTACTCTTTGGAGGAAGTCTGAGAGCTCTAGAAATTGAAGCGGAGTGGGAAAAAGAAGGTGGTGCTGGGAGGGGGAGGGGTAGGTTTCTGCATCTTCGGGTCAGGCCTGAGTTGGTGGTTGGAGGAGAAACTGTGGGGTGCGTACCCGTGAGAGAGCAAGCGAGCGAGCGAGAGAGAGAGAGAGAGAATGAGAGAGTGCGAGCTCATTGCAGTGGCCTTTGGGGGCAATGTCATCTCTGGCTGTGTGACACAGGGCAAGTCACTTAACCTCTCTGAGTCTCAGTGGATTGTTGTGAAGGTCAAAAGGGCTAGCTTGCTAGCGTTTTGTAGACTTTATTAATCAGCTGGGAAGAATAGACAAATGACTATATAAACAAATTATATATGGCCGTGCTTACCATATGTTGAGCAGAGAGTAGGGACTCTGGGAGTTAAAAGAGAGTGGGTCCATTATCAGAACTCTGGAGCTTGACTTGGGCCTTAAAGGAAGGCTAAGTCCCAGGAGAGTGATGTGGAAGAGGTTATAGTGCAATTAAAATTGTCAGCCCCCCATCCATCACCCATGGTGTATGTGGCTTTGGAGTGGAGTCCTGATTGACTTCGCCAGTCAACATAGTCCTTCTCCCCAAGACCCATTTTTGACACATGGATTGGTTCTAAACCAATCAATACACACATTTCCCCAGTCACAGGAATTGGTTTAGATTGGCCCAGTGAGACAGAAGGCCAGAATTTTTTTGTTAGATGACTGGAGAAAGACATCCAGTCTCTCTATCTGGATTTGAATGAGGTAGCTTGTGGATCTAATTCCTGGCAGGCATCTGGTGACTGGGAACACAACCGGAGATTACTGTAAACATATGGATGTGGGAAGAGCCTGGAACATCACAGAAGAATTCTGTCCTAGCCCTGATCAAACTGTGCCTGAAGCCTGTTGCATCTGGACTTTCTATTAAGTGAGCTGATTAATTTACTTTTAAAAGCCCACTTAGATTTTAATTTTGCATTATTTAGAGCTAAAATCTGATACAGGGATCTGAGTGGAGAGTGAGGACCTACTTGGTATCAGGCAGGCATTAGTGAGGAGAACATCTAGGCTGGAGGAAAGGGTTGGGAGGGGTGTGTGATGGGCAGGGGTGGCAGGAGGCCGCAGGTAATAAGGCTGGAAGAAAGTTTGGAGTTGAATAATGGAAGATCTCAGACACAAGTATAAGAATCTGGGCCTTCATTCTGTAGGCAGTGGGGGATATTTGAAGACTTGTGAGCTAGTGAGGGCATGGTAGGGTGCTGTGAGCCAAGTGGGATTTGAGAAGGTCAACCTAAGAGTAGGATATAGATGGGACTGGAAGGAGAAGTTGGGGGCTAAGACCTAAGAACATGATCATTTACTGATACTGCACCCAGTGTGTGGATTATCTCACTTAGTCCTTATAATAACTCCTCTTTTCTTTTCTCTTCTTTTCTTTTTTTCTTTTCTTTTCTTTTCCTTTCCTTTCCTTTCCTTTCCTTTCCTTTCTTTTTTCTTTTCTTTTCATTTCTTTTCTTTTCTTTCCCTTTCTTTTCTTTTCCTTTCCCTTCCTTTCTTTTTTCTTTTCTTTTCTTTTCCTTTTCTTTTCCTTTCCTTTCCTTTCTTTTTCCTTTTCTCTTCTTTTCTTTTTTCTGTTCTTTTCCTTTCCTTTCCTTTCTTCTTTTCTTTTCTTTCCCTTTCTTTTCTTTTCCTTTCCCTTCCTTTCCTTTCCTTTCCTTTTTTTCTTTTCTCTTCTTTTCTTTTCTTTTCTTTTCCTTTCCTTTCTTTTTTCTTTTCTTTTCTTTTCTTTTCTTTTCTTTCCCTTTCTTTTCTTTTCCTTTCCCTTCTTTTCTTTTCTTTTCTTTTCTTTTCCTTTCCTTTCTTTTTTCTTTTCTCTTCTTTTCTTTTTTCTTTTCTTTTCTTTCCCTTTCTTTTCTTTTCCTTTCCCTTCCTTTCCTTTTTTTCTTTTCTCTTCTTTTCTTTCTCTCTCTCTCTCTCTCTCTTTTCTTTCTTTCTTTTTTTGTTTCAATAATCTTCAATAACTTGACAAGACCGTATAGTTACTAAATGACAATCAGGACCTGAATACAGGTCATCTGACTTCAAAGTCTGTACCTTATTCACATTTGTGATGACACAGGTGACAAATTAATACAAGCCAAACCAGGATAGTGGTCACAGGAAGGGATGCATGGGAGACATTAGGCTGGTGACCCCCTAGATATGTTCTCATTAAAGTCAGAAACTAGACCAGGGCAGCTGTTGTTATCAGTATTTTATTTTATTTATTACTTTTTATTTTTTTTTTCAACGTTTATTTATTTCTGGGACAGAGAGAGACAGAGCATGAACGGGGCAGGGGCAGAGAGAGAGGGAGACACAGAATCGGAAACAGGCTCCAGGCTCTGAGCCATCAGCCCAGAGCCTGACGCGGGGCTGGAACTCACAGACTGCGAGATCGTGACCTGGCTGAAGTCGGACGCTCAACCGACTGCGCCACCCAGGCGCCCTGTTATCAGTATTTTAAAAATCACTTTTGCGGCACCTGAGTGGCTGAGTCGGGTGGGCATCTGACTTTGGCTCAGGTCATGATCTCCCCACTTGTGGGTTGGAGCCCCAAGTCAGGCTCTGTGCTGACAGCTCAGAGCCTGGAGCCTGCTTCAGATTCTGTGTCTTCCTCTCTCTTACCCCTCTCTTGCTCACACTCTCTCTCTCAAAAATAAATAAACATTAAAACATTTTTTTCTTAATAAAAAATTTTTAAAAACCCACTTTTCCTAGGGGTGCCTGGGTGGCCAGTTGGTTAAGCGTCTGATTTCAGCTCAAGTCATGATCTTGCGATTCATGAGTTTGAGCCCCTCATCAGGCTCTACACTGACAGCACAGAGCCTGCTTGGAATTCTTTCTCCCCCACTCTCTCTCCTCTTCCCCTGCTTGTGCTCTCTCTCAAACTAAATAAAATTAAAAAAAAAAAAACACTTTTCCTAAGGTGCTAGGCATTGTAATTAGACAAGAAATAAAAAGAGATACATATTAGAAAAGGAGAGCCAATAATCATATCTAGCAGATATGATTATTATTTATCTATAAAAATTCAAGACAGTTTCATGAAAACAACTGGTAAAATGGCCAGTAACAAAACAACATATAAAAACAAATAGCTTTTCTATTTATAAAATGACTACCTAGAAGGTAAAGTAAAAGGCCTCATTTACACTGTCAAGAAGAAAATAGTAACACAAAATGCCTGGAAATAAACTTTATTAGAAACATGTGGGATTTACAGGAAGAAAACCAGAAAAGTTGCCTGATAGAAAAGAGACTCGGATAAATATGGCATGTCGCCAGTTCTTGGGTGAAAAGATTTAATGCTTTAAGTTTGTTCGTGCTCCTTACAAAATGTAAGATACTCCAATTAATACTGCAACAGGATTTTTAAAAAATTTGACAAAAAAAAATTATAAAGCTGATCTGGAGGAGTAAAAAAAAAAAAATAGAGTAGCTAAGGGAAATTCTGAAAAAGAAAAATGATGAATACTCACCTTGTCAGATATTAAAATGTTTTATAAAGGTACAATAATTAAAATTCTTATGTAAGAATAGCAGATCACCAGGATAGAATAGAGGGTCTGGAAATGGATCCAAGTATTTAAGGGAATTTTGTATACGATAAAATGGCATTTCTGTTGAGTTGGGAAAATATGGGCTGGTTTATAAATGGTGTTGGCATGGGCCAGCCATTACAACACAAGCTGGTTTTCTGTCTTTCTCCAATAAGACCAAGACATGAAGACTACAGAGTCTTCATGAATACGAATGAATAAATATGAATGACTATTTTGGTCATCTTAACGTGGTGATGTTCCTTCTAAGCATGATGGGATATCCAGGAATCATAAAAGAAAAGATTGATACATTTGAATATATGAAGATGAAAAGTTTAAGACCATTAATAGTAAAGGAGAGGGGCGCCTGGGTGGCTCATTTGGTTGAGCGTCCGACTTCCGCTCAGGTCATGATCTCACAGTCTGTGAGTTTGAGCCCCATGTCAGGCTCTGTGCTGACAGCTTGGAGCCTGGAGCCTGCTTCAGATTCTGTGTCTCCCTCTCTCTCTGCCCCTCCCCTGCTCATGCTCTGTCCCTCTCTGTCTCAAAAATAAATAAAAACATTAAAAAAATAGTAAAGGAGAAAAGGGAAAGTGTATATGATAGATAATTGTTTAATCTGATTCTCAAATGTGCAAAGAACTCTTAAACCATTCATTAAGAAAAAGATAAATATCTCATTAGAAAAATGGGCAAAAGACACGAACAGGCAATTCACAAAGAAAATAATTACAAATGACAAAAAAAGAAGAAAAGATACTCATTTACTTTCATTAATAATTTAAACAATGCCAGTAAAAATGAATGTCTTTTGCCATCTGTTGATTTGACCAAACATTAAAACCTGGGGCTAGTGAAGGTGTGGGAAGATATGCTGGGACACTGTTGATGGGAAGTACATTGTACGTTTTCAGAAGGACAGAGTGGCAAAATTGGAAATAGTGTACTCTTGCAGCAATTTCCTTTGTACGATTTTATCCTAAGGAGATAATTACAAAGAATAAGCAAAGAGATATGTACATGGATATTTACCACAATATTATTTATGAGAGTAAAATCTTGACAACGTTCTAAAGGATCAATAGAGACCCAGCTAAATAAAGTATGATACATACATACAATGGAATACTATGAAGTAATTAAAATAATTTTGTAGAGCTCTATTTATTGACATAGAAAGATGTCTATGACATATTGTTGAGAGAGAAAAGCAGGTGTCAGTGAGAACAGTATGTATAATACAATCCCTCGTCTATAAATTATATACATAGATCTCTATGTGTATATATGCATAGAGATATGTCTGGAAGGCTGTTCACCAAAATGCTGGAGTGGTTATATCTGGGTGGTAGGATTTTGAGTGATTTTTACTTTCTTTTTCCTACTTTTAAGTATTGGTTTGATTTTTTTTTTATTTTTTTTATACTGAGGATATATCACGTTCTTCAATCAGAATAAATAATAAAGCTATTTTTATTTTGGAAATTAGATAAATATTAAATAAGAGGACTCGGCACATCGTGATTTAATGAATGCAGATAAAGAGTCAAGATGCTGCCAAGAATTTGATCCTTGAGCCTGGGAGGATTATGCATCGTGGAGAACCTGGAGTGGGAGCTGATTCTGGAGGAGAGAGGAAGTGCTGGGATTTCGGAGCTTTGGCTTGTTGCTGTGGCCTGTAGGCAGCAGGACGGCTCTTAGGAGGCTGATCCTAGGGGCACACTTGAGGGGCACAGAGGGCTTTTCCCAAGGACCAAGCTGTGGATGAGATCTCGGAGGGAGGGGGTGTAGGAGCAAGAGAAGGCTGGAAATCGGGCCCTGGAACATGGCCACATTTATATGATGGAAGAAACTGCATTAATGATCAGAAAGGCAAGGAACCACGGGGGGTGGGGGGGTGCATAGCTTGTCTTGGAATTCCATAGGGCGGGGGTGAATTTCCAGAGAAAGGTCAACCATATCTAATGCTGCAAAGGCACGGACACCAGGGAGAGGGTACGGGACTTGACAAATAGGAGTCTGTTGGTGACCTTGGAGGGAGCGGTTTGGGTGGGGGAATGGGGCCATGTGTGGGTGTGTGTGGGAATTGGGTGTTTGTTAAGGGAGAAAGGAGGGTTGTAGCTTGGGGGAGTAGTTTTGAGGGAAAGGGACTGAGCCTTGCTTGGGGGGGTGGCATTAACTGGCATGGGCACCACCCTGCCCACTCCCCAACACTGGCAGGCATCTCTAGACATTCTGCGCAACCTGGGGAAGCTTCAACACCTTTTTCCCAACAGCCAGACCAGGGAGCCACCAGAATCTATTGGACTTGGCCGGTGAGAGGAGCCTCTTTTCCATGCCTGGGCTTGAACACATACTTGAAGGATGATGGGAAGGCAGGCATGGAGGCCGTGATTGAAGGTGCAGGGGAGAGGCCTGGTGGAGCCAGAGGCCCCCAGTGCAGGTGTGGGCTGTGGCTTCAGCCCCAGAAGACTTCTGGGTCTGGAGCCCAGGGTGATTAGAGCGCTCTGTCTGTGAGTGTGCGGTGACTAGATGCATGCTTTGTGTGATGCTGTGAAAAAGCCCGGCTGCGTGTAAATTACTAGCTGGTACACAGATATTGGGGGCTCACCATGGCTCACCATTTTGCCATCCAGGGAAGGCAAAGCAGGGACTCATTGTTTGGACACGTGGCCTAAGGGGAGTCTGCCTGTGGGCTCCAACTGCAGGGTCTGAGAGCAGAATAAGGAACTGAGATTCAGTCGTGGCTTTCTGGAGGAACTTTCAGGAAAGACACTCAGTGGGGTTCAGCTGCCATCCTCCCAATGGTGTTTTGATTGCATCAGTGAGAACATGGGGTCCTGGATACTGGAGGGAAAGGCTCTTCTGGACCATCCCTGACCAGAGCTTGTCTGGAGCAGTGGAGGAACACAGGCATATGGCAGAGCTCACTGACAGCAAAGGTCCAGAATGGGGAGAGGCCCAGGCATCATGCCCAGTGGAGGAGAAATGTTGAAGGAGCTCAGGCCAAGGAATTAAGTGTTTGCTTTTAACATTCTGAAGCGGTGTTTCCTAAAATGTGCTTTTAGAGCCCTGGTTTCTGGAGGTTGTTCCACAAAAAAAAAAAAAAAAAAAAAAAAAAAAAAAGGCTTCTGTGAGCAAATACATTTCATGAAATGCAGCACCCTCAGCTGGGTGCCTGTGAGCACAGTAAAGGCTCAGAGAAGTCCTGCAGCCAAGAAACGGATGCAGAAGTTTTCCAAACTTATTTGACCACAGAAACTTTTTCAATTGCAAAATTGAAATTTACCTTCTGCAAGGTTAGTGGCTGAACTCGGACAGATGCAGTGACATGTCCTGCGTGGTGCCACGGGCAATGTTTGGGCCAGTTCAGGGATGTTGCAAAGAGGCAGACTTTGGCTCAGTTCAAGGAAGAACTTTGCAACAATTGCTGATATTTTGTTTTATTTTTTTTAATTAAAAACATTTTTTAATGCTTACTTATTTTTTAGAAAGAGAGAGAGACAGAGCGCGAGCAGGGGAGGAGCACAGGGAGAGGGAGACACAGAATCCGAAGCGGGCTCCAGGCTCCGAGCTGTCAGCACGGAGCCCGACGTGGGGGCTTGAACTCACAAATCGCGAGATCACGACCTGAGCCGACGTCGGATGTTTAACTGACTGAGCCACCCAGGCAGTAAAGGACTTTCCTTCCCCGGAGGCCTTGAGCAGAGCCAGGCTCCAGGTGGGTGTCACCCTTGATTTCTGGGGGTCCATGAACCCTGAGAGAGGGTCTCTTTGGCTACCGAGAGGTGGTACCCCTCCCTTAGAGCCTGTCGCTTGGCTTGTACTGCTTCGTACTCGGCCCAAGAGTACTTGGGATACTTGAAATGAGCAGTCTGTGAAGGTAAGATGTGAACACATAAATATCCTCATTAAGTCCCAAATACACATCCCAAACTTTACATAACAGGAGCAGCAGCTGGAGACGCCCACAGCCCTAATTGCTTCTCTGCACTAAGAGAACATCCTCTCTCCAGTTCTGCTTATTCCATTCATTTAGGTAATTACTGGAGGGAGCCAGCTGTGGTAGACCGGCGGGCAGGCGGGCTGGTTTGTGACACCACGGGACGGGCGCCACCACGAGGATGGGGTGCTGAGGGGCGCTGGCAGCTCTCAGCCCTCTTCATGGGGAGCAGGGACCTGGGGACGGGAGGCCGGCCACTCAGTGCCTGTCCCGATCCCACTGAGCTTCTGGGACAGGATGCCTGACCTCCTGGGGACCTGACCAGCACGTGCAGGGCAACAGGAAGGACCCAGGGCCAGGTACAGGCATGGGGACAGGAATGGACGGGCGTAGATGCCCCTGTGTAACAAACTACTCAAGATGCCTTCTCGGAATCTTGTGCTGGGCTGGCACGCTGAGGCCACAGTCCCTGCCCCCGGAGCCCACAGCCCGGGGGTAGGAAACAGCCACAGGCGGGAACAAAACCGGATCAAGGCAAGCTTTCAGGCCCGGGAAGGTGGGTGCCTGGGACCGAGAACAAGACTCTGTCTTAGAGAAAGGGGTCAGAGAAAATCTCCTGGAAGAAGAGGCAATAGGATTGACCCAGAGAGGGAAGTCGCCCGCATTTGGGGGGTACCCTTCGGCAAAACGGGGCCACGGCGACCGTGGACTTCTGGGTCCCAAAGTGACACCTGTTTTGCCCCCTCCCCCCAGCCTCTGGTCTCTAGTAACCATCCAGGATTCGTGAAGACCGTCTGGGAGACACCTTCAAGGATGTGCGAAGCATGGAGCTCTCTCAGCTGGGAGCTGGGCCCTCGGTGGTCGGCCAGAGAGGACACCCTCGAACGGTCGGATCGATCCCCTCTTTGGAGGGACACTGAGGAAGGCTGTGGCCCAGGCGCGCTGCCCGCCAGGCTTCCCGTGGGTGGCGGGTGTAACTTTTCTTCCTGGTTCTCTCTGAGCCGCCAGCTCTGCTCCCCCAGCCCCGAGTGGCGGCTCCTTGGGCCGGAAACAATGTGCTTTCTCCACGCCTGGGAGTGGAAGTCAGCAGTTTGGCACCGTCTGGCTGGCAGCCTCCACCGGCTTCCTTTGGCACTTTATTGGCAAAGGCGGTGACATTTCTTTCAGTTGGGTGGGTGGAGCTGTTATGCAGACTCTCGCTCTCCTCATTCGCCAGATGAATATTCATGACTCAGGCAATCTGTACCAGCCAGACTTTCCTGAGGGCGGCAGCTTTTCTTCTCTTCCTCTCTCTCTTTTTCTTTCTCCTTCTCTCCTTCCCAGCTCTTTGGAAAGCTGGAGTACAGCTATATTTAATTTACAAATACGGAGCTATTTAGCTTGCCTTTTGGGGTGCAGGCACTGGGGAGGAGATGCCGGGGATGGGAACAGTGGAAGCATTTGGTCCCTGACCCTGGGCTTCCTGGTCCCAGTGTCCAGCCCCCAGGCCCCACAGCCTGGGAAGCCTTACGGATCTGGGGCTCCCTTTGAACTTGGCATCTTGGTGCCTGCATGCCCGAAGGTGCGGCAGCTCTGTGCCACCTCGTTCCGCGCTGGCTGCCGAGGTCAACGTGGACGTCTGAGACACTGGTGCCTTCCTGCCCAGTGCATGGCAGACCCCAGCGATAGACGAACGCTCCCTCGGCCTCCCTACTGTGCTCTCCTGCTTGTCAAGGCCCACTCAGACCCTGCTCCAAGCCCTAGACAAAACCCCAGAAGGCACTGGGGCATTTGCTAGTCATTTCTTTCCTAGAGGAAGAACCAGTCCCTACTTGGGGTCCCCGTTCTCTGGGGATACACCTGCTCCCTCCCTGGGAAGGGTGGCTACCTACTTTCTTTTGTCTCTTCCCATAGAGGCACCAGAAACTCTGGCAAAGGGCTCAGAATTTCCAGAATTTGCCAGGGAATTTGGTCTTAGCAAGGATGTTCTCGTGTATGTCTTGTGTGTGTGTGTGTGCGCGCGTGTGTGTGTGTGTATGTAAATATTTACGCACAGCTTAAGTGAGTCTGTATGCCTACATCTATGTTCGAGTGTTTGAGTGTGTGTCTGTATGTGTAAGGGCGTGAATGTGTATGTGGCGGGAAGTCTGGGAATGTCTGCATGTGCGAATGCGCCTCTCCAGTTAGAGTTGCGTATGTATCGTTGTGGGTCTGGGGTGTTGTGTGTCAAGGTGCTCCTGGGGGGGGGGCGGTGCAGAGGCTTGTCTGTGTAGTGTGTATGTGTGCATGTGCTAGTGAACTGTAAGATGTGTGTACAAGTGTATGTGTGCATGAGAGTCTGGAGGAGAGAGAGAGAGAAGGAGAGAGAGAGGGAGAGAATGATTCCCCCTGACCTCCATTCTCTCCCAAACCTCATCCTTTAGCGAGGTGGAGGGAGATGTCCCCCCCCCCACCCCCCCACTTTGCAAGTGTTACAGATTCTATCCAAGGACGGGAACAGAAGGCTTCCCAGCACAGAGCGTCCTGAAATTACTTTATATTCCCCCCTCCTTGTTTCATCTAATCAAAATAGCGTTAGGCTCACCCATTCTCCCTGCCCATCCACTTAGCCCCGAGGGAGGGAGCGAAGCGGGCCATCTTGTCTGACCTCCTCTGAGAGCACCTTGCAGCCCCAAGCCAAGGAGCTGTCTTCCAAATCTCCTCGTTCCACGGCCCATGCTTCAGTGGCAAGAGCCAGCTGCCTCCCTGCCTGCCAGCAACCGCCAAGCTCTTCCAGAACCCACATCCAGGCTCAGCCTCATTTACAAATATGCAAATTTGCATCTTTTCTGGTATGCAAATGGAGACATGACAAATAGCTAATTAGGGTCAAAAGAAGCACTCTGAACCAATTAGTCGTAGGGTCGATTCCTTTCTGCTGGGAGGAGACTGGCCTCTCCTGCCCCCCTCCATGCCTGGCTCCCCCAGGCCCACACACTCTGGCCTGTCCCGTCTGGCTGGGGCCATGGACGGTCAAAGAGCACTGAAACAGGGGTTGTTGCTTGAATCACAGTCCCACTCTGGGTGTTAGCTGTGTGACCCTGGACACACTCACCGGGACCTCAGTGTCTCCCTCTGTGAAACAGAGCAACGGCAGTGGCTGTCTTGCCCCTAAACCTCCACCCCAGTGTCGTGAGACTTTGGGGGGACTTGGATGGCAATAGCCTCTGGAAACTGTACTAAAATGCCTCTGATAGGCGCATCACTTGTGTTCTTCCAAAGTATTCTGCCCTTGATTTCATGTAATCGTCACATCCACCCTCTGAATTAGATGAATTAGATGTAGCGACAGCGTGGCAGTGAGTTTCATCCTGGGTGCCAACTCTGGCCAATTACGATTGTCTGCTTGGAGCGGTGCGTTGAGAAGGATGTCGAGGCCAAGTCTGGGTTCCCCAGGAGAGAGACTGTGATCGATTAATGATGTCTGCCACGGGCAAGTCATTGGGCTCTGGCAGTCACGTGCTACATATTTACCGCCCAGGAAAGCTGTGGAGTTCGGAGCAGGCACCCGGGTTCCGGTCCTGTCTGCTCCCTTGAGTAAGTGACGTCCCCTTCCGGAGCTCCGCTACCTGGTCTAACCCAGGCACAATACAGCCTGGGTCTCAGAGCTATTGTGAGGAGGCAAAAGCTTTCTTTCATCCGGGAGGTGATGTGGACACTTAATTGACACTTCAGTGGGACGGGCGTGCTGTCCCATTACAGAGGCGGGGAGCCCAAGGCCTGCGGAGGGTGGATGACTCGGAGAAGAGGAAGCCAGCAGCCTTACCAGGCAGGCCCGCACGGGCGGCTGGGGCTGCTCTTCTCTCTGCCACCACAGGATCTTGGCTCCCTCCTGCCTCCCCCGCGCTGATGCCCCAAGCAGGCTGCAACAAGCCCCGCTGGCCTGGCTCCACTTCTGGGTGTGAAGTTTGGCTGAGTCGGCACCTGGGAGAATGGGGCAATTGCCATCCTGGAGCCCAGGGCCTGGCCCAGGGCCAGTGGGCGGACGAGAGATGGTGGGAGGGCCCGAGGACCAGGGAGCCAGCCAGAGCTGGGCGGCTGGCAGGAGAAGGTCAGGAGAGCACCTGGCTTGAAGGGGGCCGGCTTGGGGGTGCTGAGAGCCGGGGCCTGAGTGCAGCACAGAGCCCAGCTGTGCGCGTGTCCTGGCTGTTGGCAGTGCCCGAGCACGGCCTTGAACGTGCCTTTGTGCGTGTGCATGCGTCTCGGGATACATCTGCGAACGTGTGTTCTTATAAATCTTTTAATGTGTATTTATTTTTGAGAGAGAAAGAGGGAGAGAGAGACAGAGACAGAGCGTGAGTGGGAAGGGGCAGAGAGAGAGGGAGACACAGAATCCGAAGCAGGCTCCAGGCTCTGAGCCATCAGCACAGAGCCCGACGCGGGGCTCGAACTCATGAACCGCGAGATCGTGACCTGAGCTGAGGTCAGCTGCTCCACCGACTGAGCCACCCAGGCGCCCCGTGTGTGTTCTTATAAATGGGCATAGATGCATCACCTAGCAGTGTAAGAATAGGCGTGATCTATGTAGTTGTGCACATCTGTGCGTCAAGGTATGTCCGCGTGTCCGCGTGTACCTGTGTGTGCGCGCCTGGCCTGCACCTCTGTGTCCAGGTGAGCTTCTTGCATGTACACGTCAGCATCCGTGTGTGTCTGTCTGTACGTTTCTACCCGAATGTGTGGGTGTCCATTTGTATGTATCTTTCAGTATCCATACAGGCGTGTGCACACTGGTGCATCCGTATTGGTGCACGCGTGCCCACCTCCGTCAGTATCCATGGGCATCGCTGTTCAGCGTGTGTGTCCTGTCTAGTGCCCTGTGCCTCTCTGTGTCAGTGTCTGTAAACCCGCCCTGTACCTGCACTCGCAAGTGCCTCTGTGGCTGTGCCCATGTGCTGGTCCATTTCTGGGTGTGCACGTCTCCCTGGGAGGGTGTGGGTATCTACCTCCGAATGCAGACATGGCTGTATCAAGGTGAGCAGGATGGACTCTTCTCTGTGACTGCCATAGCTCCCTTTTGTCCTCTCCATTTTTCTCGCCTCTCCTCCTTCCTTTCCTTGCAATTCACTCGAAGGGACCTGGCTGGCCCAGGCTGCTGTGGAGGTGACAGATGAGTCTTAGAAGCCCACTTCGGCCTCTAGAGAGGGGCTCCCTATGTCCATCTCCCATGTGGGCTCAGCCCCAGAGCCACACAGGCGTCGGGCTTTTTAAAATGGAAGTTGTTGCCCGCCCTCCCCTCCCCCCCCCCCCCCCCCCGCTGCATATTAATCATCGGCCCAGCAGCAGTGAGAGCGACAACTCATGACTTTTTCTCCTTCCCTTTGCGGCAGCCCTCCCGGACTTCCCACCTGCAAAAGGGCGGCCCCACCACCTGCCGGAAGATCTGCCGGCTTGGGCTTTGGAGCATGAGTGCTCCAGCTCAACTGTTTGCCTGTCGACGGTCCCTCTGGCATCGCTGGACCTTTTCTGGGATTGGACTTGGGACTCCTCTCCTCCTGGCTGTGTTTGGATTCCAGCCTTCCCCGGTTGGACCTCCCTGCTCAGTTCCTTGGGTCATTCCCAGGCAGCCTCGCCTGGATACGGTTCCCCTCCTGTGCGGGCTGCTCCCCCAGGGACTGGGGCCGCCTTCCCCGTCTGCCCCAGGCTCCCTGGCCCACGGCCTGGCCCACAGCCGTGCTGGAACACGAGCGTGATGGATGATTCCAGTGCCTCAGCTCATATCTTGCAATCATCCGATGGCTCCCCTCCCCTTACAGTCTTCTCCCTTCACTGATGGTTTTGGATGGAATTTAAAATAAAAAAGATTGATTAAAAGTTGGAAACTGTGTAAGTGAAAATAAAAGCACTTAAGACCAATAAGTATCATTTGAGCTTTAATGGAAAGAGAAAGCATGGTTAAGATGGCATTTTAGGGACATTTCTCAGCGGGTAAGTGTCCTGACTTAGTTCCCCATTTCTGGGAGTCTGTGGCTAGATACCCTCCTTGTTGGAATCCTGCCCAGGCAGGCGCCGGAGCGGAGTGTGAAGAACTCGGGCTTCAGGCTTGGAGAAGCCTGGGTTGACTCACTGGCTGTGTGACCTTTCTGAACCTCAGTTTCCTTTTCTGTCCTTTTCTACAATGGGGATCAAGGACCTGCTTCACAGGGTGGTCGCGAGGATGACAGAAGATAACGCCAGGACCAGAAGCAACGCCTGGCACGTAGTCTTTCCCCTTCAAGAACACACCCCAAACTCAACCACCTCCCTCCACCTGCACTGTCATGGCTGAGCACCGCCATCCGTCCCCTCTCCCGAGCTGTCTATTCCCTATGCTGCGACACAGCGATCCTGTTAACGTTCAAGTCACAGCACGTCACTCGTCTGCTCAGAAACTTCACTGTGGCCCGTCTCAACGTGGTGTTAAGCCGAGGTCATCACAGCAGCCTCAGGGTCCCACGTGCTCAATCTCCCCACCTGCCATTGTCGCTATTTCCCCCCTTTCACTTCCCTCCAACCACACTACCCACCTGGTTCCCCAAATGTACCGGCCACATTCCTGCCTCAGGAATGCCTTTGCGTGTGCTGTGTCCTTTGCCGGAATGCTCTTCCCCCGGATCTCCTCATGGCTCCCTCTGTCATCCCCTTCAGGTCTGTATTCAAACGTTACCTTCTCTGGGGCGCCTGGCTGGCTCAGCCGGAAGATCATATGACTCTTGGTCCTAGGGTTGTGAGTTCGAGCTCCACCTTGGGTGTAGAGATTACTTAAGTAAACGAAACAGAACAAAAAGCTACCTTCTCTGGGAGGAACACCCTGTTCTTTCTGACTTAGTTTTATCTATGGCTCTTAACACACTCAGCAATATCGTATTATACTTTTTACTTATTTATTTTCTATGTTGTTTGTCTTCCCAAGAGGATGTAAGCTCTTTGAGCGCAGGGATTTTTGCCTTTGTTTCCACCATCCAAATAATACCTGGCAAGTAATGGGCACTCAATACATTTCTGCTGAATGAATGAACGGCTCATCATAACGGAGAGTGTCACGTAGCCATCTACCGGCTTGGGCAATCAGGGGTTGCCATTGTCTGCCAGCTCTGGAGGGGCGTTGCTTCAGAATGACTGCCTTAGCAAGGCAGTGGGGGCCCTTGGGAGGAAACCTGTCCCGTGGGCCTCCTGTTTGGGGGCAGCCAGCTCAGGAGGACGCGCCCAAATGCTGATTCTTGACCCAGCCTGAGAGTCAGCATGGTCCTTGTGGGCCAGCCAGAGGTCAGGGCTGCTCTCCCTGGCATTCTCTTTTATGTCCATGCACCACAGCTACAAGAGCATCCAAGGCCAAGGTGGTCCTTCTTGGAGACTCACACTCAGCTGGGTCTCTCCATGGGAAAAGGGCACTCTGCCTAAGGTGGGTAGTCCCACCAGGCACTGGAAGGCTGAGGGAGTGTCAGCTACTAGAAGGGCATGGGACAGGCACTCAGGCTCAGGGAGCAGCATTGGCAGAGCTGAGTAAGTAGGAAGCCTTTGGTGTGCTAGGGAAGGGCAGGCAGCAGGGCGTGGCTGCAGTGCGCCTACCTTACCTGGTGGGAACTTCTGGAAGCCGGGATTGGGTTCAGTCCCTCTTTGCCGGCCCCTCTCGAACGTGCTTAGCCCTCAGTAGTGCCATCAATGTCTGCTCAGATCCAGGAGTCTGGGAGTCTGGTGGTAGAGTCACCTCAGAGCACAGAAAAAACACGATGGGAAGGTCAGACTTGGGAGTGGGTCTCGATCTTACCCATCTTTCCTTAAGTAGTTTCTTCAAAGGTTGGGATGGGGGGGAGGGCTTCTCCAGGGGTGGGAGACGCACCCAGGCCAGAATGATCTCTCCACACAGCACCTTCATGGCTAAAAGTGGCCTTGTCTGGATTCTGGAACAGACTTCCTAACTTTTTGTTTGTTTGTTTTCTTCAAATGCCATGGACTTCTTTAGCAGTCTGGTGAAGCCCATGGAACCTTCTCAAACAGCAGAGATTCATTCTATTGAGCTTCACTTGTCACCATGGACCCCAGGTTGAAATGGCCAGTTGTGCTCTTTGAAGACAAAGACTCCGTGCTTTAAAAAGGGTACAAACCCTGGCTTCTCCTCCTGCACGCTGGGAGGGCGGGGCTGGGGAAAGCTGTTGGTGCGCCTCTTGGCTGGCTGTCCTGGGAGGAGGGAGGGGAGCAGCCCTCTCCCACCATACTCAGAAGGCAGAGTGTGGACCTTTCGGGAGGAAGCCACAGGGAGGGGGACATGCTGGGCTGCCTGGGGGGAAAGGAGGGAGCTCCCCTACCTCCCGGGGATGGCAAGCTGGGGGCCCATCTGCCAGGGGTTCTGGGATCAGGCTGTGGTGGGTGATCGCTTCTCGGGTGGGAGAAGATTTTGGCAGATTTAGCCAGAGGTCCTTTTGGAGGTGGACCTAGGAGGGGCCCATGGCTGCCGGGTCTTTCTCCTTTACCAAGCTCCGAGCCACCTGCCACCTGGGAATGGGATGGTGGGCACTCTCTGCTGACTTCTGTTCGCCGGGCCCGCACTAGGGATCTGCATCAGTGTCACTAATTTTTCCTCGGAACCAGCAGCTGCTCTTAGTCTTTATTTTTTTAATTTATTTATTTATCTTGAGAGAGAGAGAGAGAGAGAGAGAGGACACGCGTGCCACACCAAGTGGGGGAGGAATAGAGAATCCCCCTGACAGTGTGGTGGAGCCCGATGCGGGGCTCGAACTCATGAACCACGAGATCATGACCTGAGTTGAAGTCGGACACTTAACTGACTGACCCACCCAGGCGCCCCCTGCTCTTGGTCTTTTGAAGATCCTGGGATCAGGGCTGGGGAGATGTCTTGCTAGTCTGAGTCTGTCCCCCCAGAACCATTCCTGGGCATGGGGACATGAAAACCATCTCACCCAGCCTCCCCGCAGCTGTCTAGAGTTTCAGTTCGGAGCCTAGGATGGGGTCCCTCCTTACCTCTGTGGCACTTTGGCCGTCCCCAACAGCTTCAGGGCCCTCAGCAGAGCCTCACGCAGTCTGAAATTATCTGGGCCACACCCCTGTGGTGTGGATGGGGTAAATGAGGTGCGGGAGGGTAAGGGCTTAGCCCAAGTCACATAGCCTCTGGGTGGCAGAGCTTGTTCTGGAACATCAGCACCTGACTTCCTCCCCGCCGGCTGAGCAGAGGCGGCCCAAGGCGGGAGAGAATCAGTAGGAAGGCAGCCTTGGGTCCCCCTTGACAAACACATCATGCTTCCCACCTAAACCACCTCCGTGGGTGGGGATTCGGGGACTGGTCTATTAGCTTTCTCCCGCTGTCCCCCGAGGGTGCATTTGTCTGTTTTGCATTTTTTCCAGGCTGTAGTTAGACAACTCCCGGTCCTGGGGGGAGCGCTGCAAAGAGAAAATGTCAGGGCGACACGCCGCCAAGATAACATTAGCGAAATATCAAGTCCTTTATGATGTCAGGAGGGATTCCTTCCCGCGGCCGAAGCTGCCTAATGACATCATAAAATAGGCCTGCGGCAGCCACAGTCCCCCTGAGTCATCAATCAGGCCTGTCTGTGGAGGGCCCCGGCACTGGGGGGTGAGGGGTAGGAGGGGGGGGGATGCAGGATTTGAAACTTAAAGGGGGCCCCAACACAGCAGCACCGGGGCTGAGCTGAGGGGCTGAAGGCACCCACCGCCCCTCGGAAGTGTCAGCCCCCTGAGAGCAGGCACGTCCCCTGAGCCCCTCCGAGATCCTGAGGCCGGTTGGCCGGCCACTAATGGCTCCCTGGGAGGCCTCTGTCCAGGTCACAGCACTTCAGTGGTGCTGAGGGAGAGGAGGGGGTCTAAGCCCAGGCTTCCTGTTTGCCAATATTGCCCGGCACAGACCTAGGCCCCCTTGTCTGGAGCAACGGGACCAATGGGGACAGGGCGGCGGTCCTTGACCTGCAGGTTGTGTGTTTGCCTGTGTGTGTCCATCTATCAATCTATCTATCTATACCTGGGGGTGTTTGCAACACATACACTGTACGTGGGTTATCCGTGTCTGCGTTTGTCTGGCTGTGCACACTCACATCTGCAGCCCACTCCTGCCTCCCGCCTCTGCGTCAGTGTCTGTCCCTGTGCCTCTCTGCATGTCCACGCGCTTGTGCTCTGATTGTGTCAAATGTCTGCAGCTGCGGGCAAGGGGACATAGAAGGGGATCCGGAAGACCGAAGAAAGAAGGAGGACCCCAGAGGGTGAGGGGGGCTGTGGGGCGTGTGTGTGTGTCCCACACTTCTTACCACCCTTGGCTGAGAACTTTGGATTGCACTAGAATCACCTTGGGAGATTTAAAGACCTACCCATGCCCCAGTCTCACTTCAGATCAATTAAATCACAACCTCTGGAGGCAGGGCTTAGGTATTGGTATTTTGATTTATTTTTTGAAAATATTTTCTAATGTTTATTATTTTTGAGAGAGAGAGAGACAGAGAGACAGAGCATGAGAGGGGGAGGGGCAGAGAGAGAGGGAGACAGAATTCAAAGCAGGCTCTAAGCTCTGAGCTCTGAGCACAGAGCCTGACGCAGGGCTCGGACCCATGGACCATGAGATCATGACCTGAGCTTAACCAACTGAGCCACCCAGGACCCCCAGGTATTGGTATTTTTGAGAGTCCCCCAGGTGGTTCTGAAGTGTAGCCAGGGTTGAAGTGTGTCCAGAGCCTTGCCATTCCAAGGTGGGGGGTGGGGGGAGGGTGGTCTGAGGACTAGCCTCACCTGGGAGCTTCTAAGAAATGCAGAGTATCAGGCCCCTCCCAGACCTCTGAGTCATACTCTGCACACCCTCCCCCCTGTAATCTGTATTTTAATGGGATCCCCACGTGATCTGTACATCCATTGACGTTTGAGAAGAGTAGAGCGGTGCTTCTCCACTAATTCACATCTAAGAGTTTCTGATTTAGTAGGTCTGGGGTGGGGCCTAAGAATCTGCTTTTCACAGGAGCTCCCAGGTGATGCTAATGCAGCTCATCTGGGGACCACACTTGGAGACCGCCCCCCCCCCCCCCCGCCGGCTTAGCTCTTGTGCAGAGGGAGGCAGACAGCAGGAGAAGGAGTGGAGGCGTGTGTGTTTCGGGTGTGGGGATGAGAAGGAAGGGGAAGTCACTGGTCACCCAGCCAGATCATGGGTGGCCCTGCCATCATCTTAGGTCTTCCATGTTCCTGACTCAGGGACTAGTCTAGGGATGAAGCCAGGAGAGAGAATGGGTCTCCTGAGAGCTGCTGGCATTCATTCCCCGCCCCGCACCCTTTCTGGTCCCTTCCCCACCCCACCATTGTGTTACGAAAAGGAATCCGGGGCCGAAAACAACATTAAATAGGGGCGCCTCACTGGCTCAGTCAGTCGAGCATGCGTTGAGACTTTTGATCTTGGGGTCTTGAGTTCGAGCCCAGGTTGGGTGTAGACATTACTTAAAAGAATTTTTTTGATCCAGGGCTGGACACTTCTTCATTCCTGAGAACCCCGGGCCAAAGAGTCAGGTTTTCTCAGAGCCTAAGCTCATCAAGATGCCCACGTGCCTTCTTGGGGGGCCCCAGCGCAGAGCGGGGGCTCCCGTTGTTAGGGCGGTCGTCTCCAATTCGCCCAGGACCATCTCAGCGTGTGATGTCAGTGTGTGATTCTCAAAAGTTTACATGGTAAACCAGATTCCCTTAACTGCTAACGGCTGCTGGAATGACTACAGTTTGGTGGCGGTAGAGGCGAGCAGGCCTAGAGGTGGGGTGGGAGGTGACTAGGGGTGTTCCCAAGGGGAAAGCCCTCTGGAACCTGACCCCAGGCTCCGTCCTCCTGGCCTGGCTTCCTGGGTGAGCAGTGGGAGGGAGGACAGCCAGCCACCAGCCACAGGACAGGGTTTACTCTGGTGGAGGTGGTGTGCTGGGGGCGGGGGCAGCTGGCCCTGACTGTCCATCTGCTGGGGCGGCAGGAGGAAGGGCGTGGGTGGCCGTGGGAGCCACAGGCCGGGCTCAGCCACGGCTCCTCCTGCGTCCTGCAGGCTCTGCACTATCAGCACCTCTTTGGGCCGCATCTCGCATCTCGGCAGTGGCGGCAGCGGAGTAACCTGAGGGCTGGGGCAGGAGATAGCAATCAGCCGGAATACCAGAGGTGTGAGGCAGGCATGACCTCACCCAGGGTGTGCCTGCTCTCGGGGAGCCTCGTCAGGCCAGCCTCCCCACCCCGCTCCCAGGCACCCCCAGGCCGGCTTAGACAACAAGCTTCAGCCAGCCACAGCAGGGGCGTCCCTACGCGCTGGGCTGGGTCCCAGCCAGGGCTCAGGCCAGGTAGCTCTCTGGGAGGAGCCTGTAGGCTGCCTGGGGGCCAACGCTGTGGTCTCTAAGGGCATCCGGGTCCTTCTCCGGCTCCCTGGGCTGGGGCATCTGGAGAAGCTGAGTGGGAGGGCTGAGGCTGGGGAGAGCTATCCAGGACTGAAACGTGGTCTGGAGTTGTTACTGCCCAGTCACCAAGGGAGCTTAGAGACCTGTCTCAGCTTGGGGCCGGAGGTGAAGGCCAGGAAGGGGCAGATCCTGCCTCACAAACAGCAGGGGGTCCTGCTGTGTGTGTGTGGGGGGGGGGGGCTGGAAATCAAAGCCAAAAATGCCCAGAAGAGACCGGGGGAAGTACTCACTGAACCGGATGTATTGGAACACTTCTCGGCAACTCCATTGAGCCTGGTGAAGCAGGCTGTCAGGAGGTTGACCGTGGGCTCTGATGCGAAGGCCCCCTCCCCTGCCAGGAGGATTTTGCCCTGCAAATCCCTGAGGTCTCTAGGAGAAAATACCCCCACCTCTGATGGGCTAGAGCAGAAAGTGAGCAAGTAGCAGCAGCGGGAGCTGGCCCCGAGCCTTGGAGCCGGGGGCTGCCCTTGGACACCTCCCACCGCCCTCAGCTGTTCCCACCTAAGCCCGCAAGCACCCCCAGGTCCTTCCCACACACGCTCATCGTCCCACTCGGTCTGTAGCCGCACCCCCTCCTGATCTACCGACACTCGTGCCCACTACCTCCCTGTACACCCCACACCCACACCCACACTCGCAGGGAGGCAAGCAGACCTCACCGAAGAGCACTGCACAAACAGCCACTCTGAGACACCTTTGCGTAAGGAATGAATGGATCCACCTGTGAGCTGCTGGCCTCTTCTGGGCATTCTGGGTGTCTGTGGGCTCAGAGTCCCAAACCTAGCAGGGCCGACCACATTCGTCCCAGTGCCCGAGGCCACAGCCCTGCTCTGCACAGTGCCTCCTGGTGGCCGCCTTCCCCCAGCCTCGTGGATCCCAGCTGCGTCCAGAGTGCAAAGACCCTTTCTTCCATGTGCTTATAAGGCACCTTGCCGTATTGCAGTGCGTCTTGTTCTCCGAGTTATTGATTCAGCTCAGCAAATGTTTCTTGGGATTTCCATGTGCCTGGCCCTCGGCTGAGCTCTGGGGTCCGGAGACAAGGAGAATAACTCATCATTTTCAAAGAGCATCTGGGGCTTAGCAAGACCCTCAGATGGGCTCCCCCCGGTCTGTCCTGGGATTACATCCTCCCTAGACCCTCCCCCCACCTGCTCACTCCCCCATCTGCCCTCACACACACTTTTCTCTGCCACATGACAGCCACCCTCCTCCTCCTTGTCATTCTCTTGCTTTCTTCATCCCCCTTGTTTTCTTCCTCCACACTGGCTTTGCATGGATGATGTCACCTGGTCATGCCCTCTTGGTTCTGGGGCAGCGTGAGGAGGGTTGTGGAGAGGTTCACATTGCTCCCCAGCCATCTCTTCCCCCTCGCTTCCCGGCTTTGGCTCTGGGCGACACAGAGCCGGGCAGACCCCGAGGGGCGGGGTTCACAGGGATGGGAGAGGGGCGATGGGGGGTGTCTTCACTGGGTTCTGGGTGAAGCGCTTAGCTTTTTGGAGGCCTGAAGCATGGTGGGAAGTGGACACGGGAAAGAATGACAGGGAGGAGGGGGAGAGCAGAGAGAAGAGGGGAAGGAGGGCAGAGGAGGAGGAAGGGAGCCAGGAGGGAGATACAAACAGAGTTAAAGAAAGTCACGGAGACTGAGAAAAACCACAGGGACAAACAGACCCAATACAAAGAGGTTCTGACCTGGTCACCAGGCACTTCTGACAAAAGCAATCACCCTCTTCTCTTAAGGGTGAACTTGGGTCTCTCTCGGTGCATGCCGGGACATTACACACACCACACAGCCCTGGAACGGGCCTCAGAAAGGGGGGCTGGGGTCAGCCCTGGACCCCTGCTGGACTCAGCTCCCGGCCTGCTGTGAAGGGCAAAGGTTCTGTGGACAGCAGCAGTGAGGTCCTTGGAGGGCAGTCTAGCCGGGGGACCCTCCCATCGGGCCCCTGGCTTGCTGTGGTCTCGACACCTTCAGCTCAAGCCTTCAGGGAGTTATGTCAGAGATGGGAAATTTCGCAAATTCCCAGCAGCCTCTGGCCCCACCTCACGTGGGCGTGATCTCAGAAGCTGAATCCTCAGAGCCCCCTTCTTTTGGCTCTTGGTGCCACCCGGGACCCTATGAGTCCCCTTCCTCTTGTTCCTGTGAGGCTGCCTGGGGTGGGAGTGGGGGCCGAGCTTAAGAGCCTAACCTCTTCTCCTTCCCAGCCCAACTGCCAAGCAGCTCCTAGGTGGGTTCTGATCTGACCCAACCTGCTCCGCAGCGCTCCTGGGGCCCCTCCCCTTTGCCCTTGGCCTGGGGGACCCCTTCCCAGCCCTGGCCAGCGCAGAGGAGCCCTGTCAAGAGCCATGAGCCGTCTCAGGAACCCAACAAGGGATGTGTCAGGAGCTGCGAGTCCCGTTTCGTCCCCGCAGCACGCAACCGCCCCAGGACAGAGGGGCCTTGGCAACCTCCAGCCTGGTTATCTGATTTGGGGGCTGATGGGGCTTCTAATGGAAAACAATATGGTAATTTCAGAATGTTCCTGATTAGATGAAAATGATATTGCATCAAAGTTACTTCCTTAATTTATTCAGAAAATAACAAGAGAGAATTCTCTAAGATCCTTAATTAAACCAGAGCTTTCGCTACACAGGCAAAGCGGGAGCTGAGTTCCAGGTGTGGGGACAATGGGGGTTCCAGGATGGGTCTGCCAGGGGCTGTCCTTGAGCTGCAGGGTCTGCACAGGTCTTCGCCCACAGAGACTGCCTGCTCTGCCCGGAGGAGGTATGGGCAGCCAGAGCATGGGACGAGGCTCCCTCCCCTGCAGGGAAATTGGGGTGGCCATCCTCGAATCATTCCAGTCCCTTCCTGTCTTCTTTGACTTTATCTTGCGAGGACTCAGTGACCCAAAGCCACAGGGACTCAGCAAAGCAGGGCTGGCAGGGCCGCACGCCCAGGGTGTCTTTAAGACACAGAACGCCCGGCTGAGCATCGGAAGATGCTGGGAGGTCCAGTCACGATCGGCACTGGGATCAGCATGGGAAAGTTGGCATACCCGAAAGGCTTGAGTGAGGATAGTTGGATTTGAGAGGGAGAGGCAGGTGTAAGAGACACAACAAAGGCTGGTGAAACGTCTGCACATTAGGGAGAGGAAGCCGCGGCTACTCTTAGGCCTGAGCAAGAGAAGGAGGGACAGAGAGAGGGGCCGCCTGACAGAGCTGTGGCCCTGGACCATCACAGCCAGTGCCAGGATGTGGTGAGTCTGGGAAGAGACGGGGATGCATTCCCAGCCTCTCTCTCTTTTCCTGCCCTCCCGTCTCCTGCTGGTGCTGAACATTAGCTGGACTGCACTGGAAGTCAGTGGGTGGGTATCCGGGGTGACACCTTTCAGGTTAGGGAGGCTCCTGGGACACAGAGGGGGGCAGCAGGTGGATCTGGGGGAGGGGGAGCAAATGGAGGATGATTAGCACAGCCCCCGAGGTGACGGTAAACAATCGTTCATTGTCTGGTGCTTCGGAATTCTCTAGCATATTTTTATTCACTTTCCTGGTTGCTCCCCACACAAGGGACCTGAGTTCAGATTCTTGTCTCCAGGAGGAAACAGGCTCAGAGAGATCAAGTGATGTCCTGGAAATCACCCAGTAGGAAGGGTATGGATTTCAACTTGCTTCTGTCCCACTCCAGGTTTCCTCTCTTTCCCCTGGAATCGAGGCTTGGGTGCATAAAAGGGCGACTTAGCTGGATGTTATGAATGCTTCCTGGCGTGAAAGGGCCCTGTCTAGAAGCTTCTGTGACGTCGTGAGAGGAAGTCTTGCCTACCACTCATGAATGAAGCTCTCCAGTGCCCTCAACTGTAGAGCAGACCATGACAAGCTGCTCAGGGAGTGGACATTTCCAATTCTGGTGGGACCTCCTACCCCTGGGTCTGGTGTGCAGGGCTGGCTGGGACAGCCTGGCTGGAGCAGGAGCTGACGGAGGAGGCAACACTGCAGAGTTGGGATCACTTTGGAAGGAACTTCCCATTTGCCGGGGCTATCCCCATTTGCCCACGTGCCTGCTGATCGCACTGCACCAGCCCCGCTTCCCTTTCCAGCAGGCATCGGCACCCCAGCCACTGAGCAGTGTAGCTGGCCAGGTTCTGGCTGCGGGCATGCTGTGCCTGATTCTCTGGGAGACAGTAGGAGCCTGGGCAGGGCTCTCGGGGAGTTCCTGACTCAGGATTCGGATGTGGCAAAAGGGTAGGGAGGTCGATAGAGCCCGGGGCCCCCGACGCTGTGGCTGCAGGGGACCTCAATGTGCAAGAAAAGTTCTGGGGGTGGGAAAGCTTTGCACACGTGTGTGTGTGTGTATGCCCATGTGCATCTGAATATGTGAATCTGGGTGCATCCGTGTGAGAGGGTGTGCGCGTGAGAGAGGTAGAGAAGGAGGGGGAGAGAGAGAAGAGGAAAGGAGGGAGAGAGGATTTGTTAGGGTCATCAAGGATCAAAGTCAAAGAAGGTGGGGCTTAGATGGGCCATGTGAGCGGAGGAGGAGGAGGGGGGGAGGGGGAGAATGATAGGTACAATAACAATGGTGGCAGGTAACATGTAACGCTTACTATATGCCAAGCCTGTTCCAAGCCCTTTACATATATCACCTCTATATATCCTTACAACCAATTTAGGAATTAGGTATTATTATCACCCCATTTTTTACAGATGGGGAAACTGAGGCACAGAGGTTTGGTTTCGTTTTGTTTTTTCATGATTGGCACCAATACCAGAGCTAGGAATTGGGCCCAAATCTTAACCCCGGAGAGGTACAGCCTGCCGGACATGGAGGGTGTGACCCCCGGTCTCTGATTCACGTGTGGAGCCTCTGGGAAGCTACTTCGATTCTGTATCCCTGTGTCACGTTCTTTGTTCTCAGCAGGACTTTTTGTGTCTGTGGGGGGAGGGGGGGTTGGAATATGAAGTTGACCCTATAAAGCCTGTGTATCAGACAGGTGGTCCTAACTGAGCCACAGCAGGGAGGTGTCAAAGGAACTCGGGTTCGGGAGGGCCGGTTATTCTGTGTGGTTGACGTATGGGGTGCACGGGGGTGAGTAGGGTGGCTCGTGAAGGGTCTTTGCAGGCCAGGCTACGGTGTAAGGCGTCCATCCTCTAGCATATGGGTGGTGGGAGCCGTCCAGAGGCTTTCAGGCAGGAGGGTGGCATGGTTACCACGGAAGGGCACTCTGGCTACGGCACAGAGCAGAGAGACACGGGAGCCAAGGAGGCCCGTGAGCTGAGTGGGACAACCATCCAGGTAAAAGGGTGGTGAGGCTTAGGCTGGGGTAGGGTTGGGAGGGAGGAGATGAAGGGATACACTTTGGGAGGTTGAAACCTGCATATCCGGCGATAGCCTGGACATGGGGGTGTGTGAGGGAGTTGCTGAGAATGACTCCTGGGTTTGCAGGCATCTGGGAGGACGGAGAGCAAGGGGGGAGAGCAGCTCCAGCCACACCCATGGGTCCCTCCACAGGGCGGGAAGCCTGTGGCCCCGGTGGCTGAGACAAGGTGCCAGGGCATTGCTTGGCTCTGGAGAGATATGCATTGGCCCCATAGTCTCTCCTGAGGGACACTACAGGCTGGGGAGGCAGGAGGTCAGAGCCATGGCCAGTGGACTCATCAGGAGATGCGGAGTATGGATTTCCCCTCAAGTACTTTTCATTTTCTTTAGGTGTCCCCATTTCTAAAAAAAGTCACCTGGGATGGTACACGATTCGTTCTTAAGTCGCAAGTACTAGAGAAGCCCTGGGGTACAGTGGTTAGAGCTCTCATTCTGTGGCCATTGTGGCGGGGGGGGGGGTTCAAGTTCCAGTGTCACCACTCTGTAGCTGTGTGTTCTTGGGCAAATCACTGCACCTCTCCGAGCCTTGGTTTGGTCTTCTGATAGTTAGGGATCATCCCCAGTGCCTATCTCGTAGGCTTGTTGTGAAGACTGCCATTGGTTCAGCGCTGGTTATGACCGCCCAGATCTGGCAGGATGATACAGCATTTCTTGCAGGGCCCCTTCCCTCTATTTCCACCCCCCGACAGGTAGGGATGCAGCCTTCTTCTGGGCCGGGGAGGGCGGACGCCTGCCAGACAGGAAAGGGGAGGCCTTCCTGGCCAGCGAAGGTTCCCGATGAGCCTTTGCTGCCTGGCACCCTTCCTCCGGCGAGCCCCTTCCCCTTTCCGGTTTCCCCAGGCCCTGCCTCTCTCCTGCAGTCCTGGAACCAGACACAGGCTGCGACTCAGGTGCCCATCACCCCACTAGACTCAGCCTCCCCAGAGAGGGTCTGGACCTGCCAGCTCTCAGCCCACCTTCTCTCTGCCTCAGCTCAGTGCCTCAGACTCCAGGGGCCCCTGTGCCCACTGGCCTGCGACCCCGTACTCTCTCAGATGTCCCAGCCCCCCCCCCCCCCCCCCCCGCCACCCCGGCAGGGCCCAGTGTGGCCGCCGACCCCCCACCCCCAGCCTGGCGCCCAAAGAAGCCGTCAGGAGAAGACGGCTGCCTCCCTGCCCCGCCCCTCCGCACCCCCTGCTCCCCAACGGGGCGGCAGGGCCTGAGCCCCAGGCTGAGCTCAGCTCTTACCCCAACCCCAACTCGGAGAGTTTGCTGGCAGCAGCGTAGATGACTTTGGTGTAGTTTCTGTGGTTTAATAAGCTACAAAAACGGCATTATTTTAAGCCAATCTGGATATAGCACAAAAACTCTCACCCCGTCTGTTCTGTGAAACTCAGATACCCTGACGAGAACACAGCTCACAACCAACTAATACAATATTCCACCGGGCTCGCTGTCAGCGGGCCCCACGCGGGAGCCGGCTCCCCGAGGACCGCCCAGGCGCGCTCCCCGCGGCCGGGAGGGAGGCGGCGGCCCAGGCGGGGGGAGGGGGGGGGCGCGGCGGGGGGGGGGCGCCTCTCCCCTCTCCCCTCCCCCCTCGGCGAGGCGCTGGGCCGGCCGCAGCCCCCACCGCGGGGACGGGAGAGGAGAGGAGTGTGTCTGGCCTGCTGACAGCAGTTTTACTCCCACCACGGGCATATGTCTGATTCCGAAGCAGGGAAGTGTGTCCAACACACCCAATGCAAAGACAGGTTGTTGAATATTTTTTCTCTCATCACTAAAAAGGATTCCCTGCTGGGTGCAATCAAGATCCATAAACTCACGGCTCGAGTCGGTGTGAAAGCAGCGCTCCAGCCCAGACTCCCTCGCTGGCGCTAAATGCAGGCTCCGGGCGGAGATGCACAGACATCCGCTAGCAGTCTGGCCTTGCGACCGGCAGTTCCCGGCACATTAGGCAGCGCGCTTATTTTGGGCTACGCTTCAGTGGATTAACTTTCAGTGTAAAGTTTCGGAGCTCGGGCATCGTCCCTGTGGCGCTGCACGCCTCTCCCCGCCCCGCCCCCCGCCTCCTCGGTGGGTACCGGGGTTGACAGAGCCAGAGGCAAGGGGCTGGCTGACACAGGTCCTCAGCAGCCTCAGGATTCAGCCCTGGGAAAGGAAGGCGGGCAGGGGCCCCCACTGGGGCTCCTGGCAGCCCCGGGGAGCCCAGCTCCCTGACCCAGCGCACCCCAGGTCCACCGGATGCGCGAGGTCTAACTTTCCCAACAGACACTGAACTTGCAGGCTTTGAAGGTCATGTGGTTTCCTTGAAGGGCTGATCCTGGGTGAGAGTTTCCCCTCTTCTGGTTGTGGCCAGTCTGCCATCCACCCATCCCTTCCCAACAGGGGCTCTGTCCTCCCAGGCAGGATTCCAGGACGGGAACTGAAGGTTAGAATCCTGTTGTTTATGTAAAACAAGGGTGCCTCCCTTTCCTTCTGAGATGCACCTTCCATCCCTCAAGCAAGGTGACCGAGGCAGAAAGGGATGTGGCTGGGGTCTTAACTGGGGGGACCTGCTGGGAGTTGTGGACAGGGGAGAATGGGAGTAAGGGAACACCATCAGCCCCCGCCTCCCTTCCGATGGCTTGGGAAGGAAGACCTCAGCATTCTTGCAGAAACGGAGGGACCCTTGTCACCCCAGCATGGCCATCCATTGGGAGGTGCCTTCAGATCCAATGATTTAAAATCCTAGCTCTCATGAATTCTTAAGCGGCAAAAGCACAAAACCCTCCTCTCTTCCCCTGGTATCCCAGTTTTCTGGGAGCATAGGAGGTATCATTTAGAACCAGAATGAACTTCAGAAATAGCGTGTGGAGTGAAGGGCAGCTTAGCCAGCATGTGGAAGCCCGACAGGGTGTGGAGTCTGTCATTCACTTCCTCGTGTCTCCAGAACATGTAATCCGGGCTGACTTGGTACAAGTTCCTGGCTCAGGCTGTGGAGACACAAGAGGTCTCCGCCCAGGGAGGAGACAGATACATACCCATTCTTCTGTTTGTTCATTTGTTAGCACGGACTCTGAGCCAGACACCGTGTTGGGGCCCTGAGTGCAGGAGATGAATGAAGTTTGAGTACAGAGCAGAGTGTGAAGGAGGCCGTTGTGCTGGAGAGAAGGGGGCTCTGGGAGAGGCAGCGCCACTCAGGTTCCCTCTCAACCAGCTTGCAGCCACGCTCAGCGAGAGTTCCCGGTCCACATCCTTCTAAGATTTCCACCTGCCTCCGGAGGCCCACAGGGGCCATTTTGCCTCGGAGTTACATGGAGGCAAAAACTAATGATGAGAAAGAGGAGATGGTGAGGTGGTTTTGGAAAGCCCTGGATTAAAAAAACTCTTCTCCTCTCTTGTATATCATAAATCTCTCTCCCTCCCCCCCTCCCCCCACTCCCTCCTGCTCTCCCTCTCTCCAAGAGATCAGCACATTGCAAAGACAGGTTGTGGAATATTTTCTCTCTCATCACTAAGAAGGCCTCCCTGCTGGGTGTAATCAAGAACCATAAACTCGCCTACGGCTCAAGTCGGTGTGAATCGAGCCCCGCGCCTCTAGCCTCGATTCAGACACGCTCGGGCCAGCTGACAGCAGCCAGGCTGCTCCCCCAGACGCACCCCGTCCCCGAGGGGCGGTGGCGAGGGGGCTGGGCTCCAGGCTCTGTTCTGGCATGGAATTCAGGGCACCTCTCCTGAAAGGTCAGGAAGAAGAGAAATCGATGCCTGCAGACAAGGAGTCAGGGCGTTGACAGGTGCCATGGGCACTCCTCGGCCTTCACCCCGTGTCCCCAGGTCCCTAGGGAGAGGAATCAGGAGGCAGGGTGGCCTCTCAAACTGGCTGTTATTGCCAAGGGGCCGTCTGACCAGACGGAGTGGTTTCTGACTGGTCTTCAGAACTGTCCCTTTTGCGTGGAACAGGGCAGGGACCTGGTGTTGCTCCAGAGTGCTGGAAACAAGTGTGTGTGTGTGTGGGGGGGGTGCAAAAGGAGAGAGGAGAGCAAAGGAGAAGCACCAGGGAGGCTGGGCTGCTGACTGCTCCGCTAAGTGCGCCATCCGGCTCTTTGTCTGAAAATCCATTAATCCAAGCCGTCCTCGGATGCAAAGCTGGAGGAGCCTTTCTTACCTTTTCTTGACTTTCTACCTCTGCCATGACTCTGTCCAAAGTCACAGTCACTGCCTGAGTCCCTGGGCCTGGTCACGCCTCCTCCCTGACCTCCCTGTGTCCACTGTGACCTTTCCAAAACATGAATCTAACCATAACATCCCCCTCTCCCCACCTGCCCCCAAGTGCTTCCATGTGGCCCCATGCCTGCAGAAAATGAACCCAGGTGCATGATCAAGATCCACCCCCAGCATTCCTTTCAAACACCGCCGCCCCCACCCCCACCCCCAATCTCTCATCTGGGGATCCTTCTGGACACAGGAGCAGTTTCCCAGATCTGCTCTGTATTTTCTCACCTCCAGGACTTTGCACTCACCATTCCCGCTCCTCCCTGCCAGGCCCGCCCTTCCCTCTCTTCCTAGTGACCTCCCCCCTGCCCTTCCAGGCTCAGCAGCTGACTTCTCCTCTTCGGAGGGAGCCGTCTCTGACCCCCCAGGCAGGGGTAGTCCGTGCTCGCTGGGCAATTTGCGCAATTCAGCCCTCACTATCTGCGCTGTGACTGTCCCCGTCTGTGTCCCTCTCCCCACTGGGCGGAAGCTTCTCCTCTAGGGCTGGGGCTGAGTCTGATGCAGCTCGGTATGCCCAGGGCCCAGCACCTCGTTTGTTGGGATGAACAAAAGCAGCAGTTTCATCACCAAGTTTCAACACTGCTCTCTGTCTGTACCTGCAGACCTGTGTGCGCGCGTGTGGGCACGTCTCCCGCCTACGCTTCCCCCTCTCTCCTGACCAGACCGGGAGCTCCTTGAGGGTAGGATGGCGTCTCGTTCATCTCTGAAGGACAAATGAAAATTGAGCACTGGTAAAACTTTGTGGAAGTGGCTTTGAATTTTGCTACAATGGAGCAGCGCGGGCTCAGCCCGGGAGATGGAGGGTCTCACTATGCAGGGTTGGTGATGGTGGTGATGCTGCGGTTTTCCGTGAACAGTCTGCCAGGGGTTGGGGGGGGGGGGTCGTTGTGCAGGGTTTAGACGCTCAGCCTTCGTTGGAAGGGGTGTGGTCTTCCTGTTCAAGCTTGGAGGGGCTGCCGACCCACGACCCACACAGGGTTTACGGACTCACGCTCTCCAGGAGACAAAAGGGCAGGGCTGATCCTGCCAGCCTCCTTCCTCTCTTTTGGGAGGCCAGGAGCAGGGGCTCGGATGAGATTGGGTTTCCTCTCAGGCAGACGGCATGCCCGCCCTCCCGCCTCTGCAGAGGCCACGGAGATATTGCCCACCAGCTCCAGGGCTCTCATAACTCTTTCAAGACAATCACTTTATTTATATGAGTTTGTTTTAAAAAACCCACAGACGACCCACCGTGGGGACCTCTCCTACCGCCTCGGCTTGCTTCTCCCCTATCCTCGGGGTCCATAACTCTTAGTCTTTTGATTCTCCCAGTCCACAAACTATAAAAATCTTATTTCTATAAGGTCTTTTATGGTTACCAAGATAGTCAATAGTGTCATTTTCATTCATATCATTCTGCAGGGAAGTTAGAGGAAACGAACCAGACAGAGGAGAGCTATAAATAAGGCTCAGCTACACAGGGCCCCAAGCGGATCCCGCTGCGTTCTTTTAAAACGACTCATGCACAGAACACACACACACACGCACACACAATATACACATATTGTATATGTACACGTATGCCCACTCATGCACAGACAGGTGCGCCCATGCACACAGATGCTTCTGTGCACGGTGCTTGCTTACACACACACACACACACACACACACACACTCGTGCATGTATGTGCTTACACAATTTGGCAGGCTTAGAAAAAAGCTCTTTTGGAATTTGCCTGGCTTTGAAGGGCCAAGAACAGGCAGCAGCACTTGTTATGGTGAGATGGGGGCACTGAAGCAGGCCAGCCTGGAGAACACATTCCAAAGCCATGAACTGCAGGGTTGGGCACCCAGCCACTCATGAGCTCATGTGAGGGAGCTTTCGGATTCCCACCGACACGGGAGTCTGTGCTCCTGGCCGGGTGCAGGGGCAGCCACACAGCCAGTACGATGAATGCCGAGATAGCTCTCAAGGCCTTCTCTGACTGTCTGTTGGGATTGTCTAAGGACCCAAACCCTCATTCCTGGAGGCTCGCCGGCCAGCTTCATGATTCTGATTTGTGTCTAGGTGCCACCTACCTGAACACATGTGCACAGCCCTACCGCCAATGGCTTTGCCCTTCAGGCAGGATCCCAAAGCAAGAGCCCGGGGTGTGATATGGGAGCAGAAAGTTGGAAGTCTTGGGCAGAGGGAAACTTGGCAAGTTTGCGTCCTGGGGTGAAGGGGGATAGCCCAGACCAAGGCTGGCAAGGATGGAGGGGGCAGACCCAAGTCTGGGGAGGGGGACCACCTACCCTCCCCAGGTCAGTGCAGTCAGGGCTCAGTCTCTACCTCTTGGGAGCAGGTGGGGGAAGGGAGGGGCCACATGACGAGTGCAGAGAACCATGCTCTCCTCAGAGAACTCTGGGCTCATTGGCCAGGCGTGCAAAGGAGAGGATGGTTGCTGGAGTCAGCAGGCCTGGGTTCTAGTGCTAGCTCTGTATTACTGCCCTGCCTAATGGTGGGCAAACACCTTCTCATCTCTGGGCCTCCTTACCCCAGTGAATCATACGGAGGGATGAGCACTCAGAGCCCTTATAGTTTTGGAGGTGCAGGTGGATTAACTGTACCCCGGAGCCCTAGGGCAGGTATGTCTCCTTAGTTTCCCCATCTGTGGGATGGGATGATAATTTTTGCCATCGGCAATATCCAAAGGATGCTGTGAGGGGAGATGGGCAAAGGTCTAGGAGCTTGGACGAGTTTGTTTGGGAACTGGCAGGTTTGGGACTTGTAAAGGATGCAACCCATCAGGGGGGGCACGAGACCCTGAAAAGCCCCCCCTTTTCTCTTCCCTCCTTACCCCTCCCAGCACCCCCAAACACTGAAGAGTGAGGACGGAGCCCAGGGCTCTGAGCTCACAGCCTTGGAATCCCTCTGTTTCCCCTCCTGCTTTCTTCAAGGGAACTATTAATTGTAATTTAAGCCTCCTAAGTTAAAAGCGGCATGCAGATTTAAGGATTCTTTCATCCCAATTACACATCGTTTCTGGCTGCACTTTAGTACCAGGCTTTTATCTGTTGTTCTGTGGAATCACTTATCGGCCAGAGCAGCGGGCTCCACGCAGATTTCTTCCTGATTATGTTTAATGGCAAATGGAGAGTTAACCACCCTCCCTCCCCTGAGCTGTGTCGGTAGCTTCCCAGGCCCAGCCTGAGAGCAGCCCAGGGGAGCAGGAGGGCACGGAATGGGGGAGCTGCAGGGACTTTGAGGAGACCCATGTGGCGCAGGGTGGCTAAGGGGGCATCCCACCCCACCCCCACCCCCGGGGAGACCCAAGTGCTCTGTTCCTAATGCTGGTAGCAGCTGTTTGTATATTCTACACATTCCACAACTATAGGCATCTACGGTGGGTCAGGCCCTGAGCTGGCATCATTTGCTCACACATAGCAGTGTGCGTCTGACTGCCGGAGCCACTGTGACATTCACATACACATTTGCACACTCCAAGGTGTGTCCAGCCCCTGGATCTGCACTGCCACTTGTACACACACTCATAGAAACTTGCACATACACACAAATACACACACTCATAGAAGCATATGTGCACGTGCACATACACACTATAAGAAGCATGCACACACATATGCACATACACTCAGAAGCACACGTGTGCACACATGCTCCGATGCACGCGTGCGCACGTGTGCTCAGAAGCACGCATGCACACATACCCTCAGAAACATGCACGCGCATGTATGCTCAGATGCATGCACACACGTATGCTCAGAAACACGCACACACACATGCACTCAGAAGCACGCAGGCGCACATACGCTCAGATGCACACACGTGCACGTATGCTCAGAAGCACGCACGCACGCATACCCTCAGATGCACGCACGAACACATATGCCAAAGAAGCACGCATACATACTTACAGTAGCATGCACACGGGCACTCACACATACTCAAAATCATCACCTCCTTATACAGGGACACACTATTTGCGCAGACCCCTTATTCTTACCTCCAAATACACTCTCAACTCTGTCCCACACGTGCACATAGTTTGACTCTCCTTTATTGTCCCACGGAGGCTTGTCTTTCAGTATTTCTGTCTATCATTCCCAGAATCAGGCTGCCACAGGAGCTTGGAATGGATCTTGGAATATCAGGTGACAGGATTACAGTCAGGCCCTTGTGCCACCCACTCCCACTATGTCCTTGAGCCCCGTCTGTTATAAGTAGTTGGTTTGGACCCTGTCATGGAGCTCAGCTGCCTAGTTGGTCCGGGGTTGTTACTCTGTAAATCTCAAAGTCACCATGTTCAGAGTGGAACTCCTGGTCTCCCTAAACCTGCCTCCCCACAGTCTTTCTCGCTTCAGCTCTTGGCAAGTCTTTCCTTTTATTGCTCAGGACATAACTCTGGTTCTCATACCAGTTACAACCTGTGGATGTTTTCCTCACATCACCAAGCATTGTCTAGCCGGTGTCCTATGGTTCAACCCATATCTGACACCGTCTCCCTGGAGATAGCGTTGGATCCTACAGGTTAAGGGCTCGGTCCCACAACCCTGTCCCCCACTTCAGATGCTCGTCACTAGTCCTGGTGGTCACCTGTGCTTCTGAGCAATCAGCTACAAATCAGAGGTGCCCACCAGCCCTCCTTGGGTTTGATTAATTTGCTAGAATGGCTCACAGAACTCAGGAAACCAATTTACTTACGAGATCACCAGTTTCCTACAAAAGGATATAACTCAGCAACAGCCAGACCGAAGAGACGCATAGAGCAAGGTATGGGGGAAAGGCAGGGAGCTTCCATGCCCTCTCTCCCCACATCCCACGTGTTCACCAACTCAGAAGCTCTCTGAACCTCGTCCTTTTTTTTTTTTTTTAATGGGGTCTTCATTAGTTAGTCACGATTGATTAAATCATTGGCCTTTGAGGACTGAATTCAATCTCTAGCCTCTCCACCCTCCTTGGGGATGGGGGTGGGGGAGTGGGTTTGAAAATTCCAAATTTTTAATCCCATGGTTGGTTCCCCTGGCAACCAGCCCCCATCCTGGGGTAACCTAGGGGCTTTCCAAAAGTCATCTCATTGACATAACAAAAGACACCTTAATCGCTGTCAACACTTAGGAAATTCCAAGGCTTTTAGGAGCTCCTGTGCCAGGAATGCGTACCAAGACCAAATATATATATTTTTTATTATAAATCACAATATCACAGGCATCGTTCTTGGCATCGTTCTTGATTCCTCTCTGTGTCTCACTTCCTACATCCAGTCCATTGGCTGATTAAACTGGCTGGATTTTAGAAGTGCGTCCCTACTCTGACCGCTTTTCACCACCTCCCTGGCCACCATCCTCTCTGACTGCATCAAGCCCTCTACCTATTTTACTGAAAGGACCTTCCAACAGGCCTGCCAGCTTCTGCCCTTCTCTATGCAGCAGCCCGAGGAAGTTTCAAGTCAGGTCATGTCAGCTCTCTGCTCCTTTCAGGGAAAGAGTTGAGGACCTCACTCCCTTTCCTTCTTCAAGTCTTTGCCCGATTATTACTTCTTCACACCATCATCTTAACTTTTATTGAATTCTATAATCTGATGTGCCTTCAGTCCCTACCCTCCCAATGCCTCTTGCTCGGTGCTGGTTTGTTTGTTTGTTTTTTCTCCTATAGAACATAGGGTTCTGTGCACGGGGAAACAGATGCCCATAGAGCCTTGCTTGCAACAAGTTTACTGAGGAAAGCTCTCAGACTAAGACCTGTGGAGGAGGGGGCCCTGGTGCCTTTGTGACCCTGCTATGGACCAGACGTTGGTTGTGGGCTGCGCAGGGAGGGGAAGGATCTTGGGGCAGCTATCTTCTCTGAGGACAGTTCTGGAGGAGTTAGGTGCCCAAATGCCTGCCAGGGGCTCCCAGCACTGCCGAGCTGGGGTGCGAGTGCCTCGGTGGGGAAATTGGGAGCCTTACATGCAGCTTGTGTGGAACCTTTTAACATATGTAAATAAGTAAACGTTACTGTATTATTGTTTATGTCTGTCTCTCCTGCTAGAAAATGAGCCCCAGGAGGGCAGGGCTCTCCTTGGGCATAGTTCCCTGATATTTCCTAAAGTGGCTACAACAGTTTTGGCCCTAAATATTTGCTGAACAAGGGGAGGAGCCTGCCCAGTTCTCAATGCTAATCAACCTTTTTGGAATCCCAAGCCCCTGTTCTGCTGCTAACCAGCTACGCAACTGTGGGCACATCTGTTTAACTTCTGGGAGCCTCTGCGTCTTCATCTGTAAAATGGGATAATAGAAATACCCATCTCACAGGGTGTGGAGAGGATGCAATGAGCTAATGCTTCTACAATACTTACCAGGTACCCCAACAAAGCTGGGAATTGGTAAACATTAACTGTTGTTGGTGCTGTTCCTGTCTTGGGATCTCCTTGCTTTGGGTTGCTGCCAGGCTTCTGATCAGGCTTAAAGACAAAGCTGAGATTCTAGCTGGGGTACCTTGACCTTCCAGGTGTCTGCTTCTGCCAAATGTGACCTGCAGAACTCAGTTTTTGGTTAATGAAGACAGAGACCTGCCTGCAAGCTGATGGCTGAAATCTGCACTTCAGGAAGTCTCAACGTGTACCTGAGTGTGGACATGTGTCTATATACATGTTTGTATGGAGATAATGTAGGCTATGCTCGGAGCCATACATCCTAGGTGATAACTTGTTCTAGACATTGGGCCCACAGAAGAAGCTAGCCATTAGTGGGGTCTGAAGAGATCAAGAGTCATCTCCCTTTCCCCACCTTCTGTTCACTCTTTGCTTCCTGCAGGGGCTTCTCCCTCACTGTTCCCCTGAATGAGATGGCTTCCTAGTCTCCAGGGACCTCCTTGTGGTTAAATCCAGTGGACACCTACTTGACCTCAGCAACAACAGTCACAGACCATGGCTCTCCATCTTGCATTGCTTAAGATCACTCTCTGGGTAGAGAGGATGCTCTGGTATGCCCTCAGGTTCCTCCCTCGGGACTGACATACTCATTCTCCCAGCCAATGGGAGCACTGGGGGCCAAGAGTATTCAGTTGCATCTCTCCTTAAGAGTTGTCTTTGACCAAAGGGAATGGCCCCTCCCAAGGTTACGCCCCTCTCTGGAGACAGTTCAGATTCAGTGACTGAATGAATCATTCTCTTTCCATTTTGAGACATCTCTAAAAGGCCATACCTGCTCTAGAGATTTCCATGGGACTGATGGACTTCTGTTGCAAATGCACCAGAGTTCAACTTCTCCCTCTGCCCAGTCCTGCTGTCCTCCCTCTTTCACAGGTGTTGTTACCGAGATCCCAATAAGCCCTCTGCGTGCCAATCTCCATCTTCCATCTGTTTCTAGAGAACCTGACTTACTACAGTTGGAGCTAGGAGTGGTTCCTAGGAAACAGACTCTCAAGTGGGATTTTGGAGTTGTATCACCCACTGGCCAGTTGGTAATGGGAACCTTCTCCCTGGAGGTGGGCGGAAGTACTAATAGCCCCCGACATGCTCTAGCAGTGCAATTGTTGAAACTTTTACCGGTGGTGAATTGGGATGGGATGCTGGTGGAAGGGAACCTAGGGGTTGGAGTATTATCACCAGCATCTGAAAGGCTCAAGGGAAGTAGTAATTATAAAGTCTATGGAATTAAACGATTGTTTCTGGGGGCTATGGGTCTATTGGAAAAAGACAACTAAACTCTGAGGGTGATTAATCACCAATTTAAGGTGAAGTGTGAAAGCCAGAGGGCCTCCTTGCCATTAGATACAGAAATGTTCTTCTGTAGCTGGAGGGCAGGAAAAAACACTAAGGTTTGGCTCAGGAATTAATTATAAGGGTAGCAGATTTCCAGAGAAAATTGAATTCTCAGAGTAGCAAGTTGGCTATGCCTTGATTGGTCAGGGCCTTGATTGGAAGGAGTGGGGTCCCAACAGCTGGGACAGGCTCCTCTGGGTCGATGCACTTTCTTGAAATCCCGGTCACGCTGAGCCCTCTCAGGCAGTAGAGTGTCCCATGCCTTCCCCATGCTTGAAGGTAATGCAGAGGCTTCTACCCAGCAAGGTGTCCTGTATCACTTGATGACCCCTCCACCTCCAACCACCTCTCCAGGGTCTACTTCCCCTAGCCTCCTGGCAACCCAACATCACCTGCCCCTGGACAAAGTCCACATTTTTGTGTTTGGTGTTGCTTCACCTCTTGCTCCCTTTCCTCTTCATCCTTCTTTTTGTACTTGCCATGTATGTTTCCACATCTGAGCCTTTGTTTTTGGTGTTTCCTTTGCCTGCAAACCTGCTCCTTTCCCTCGCTTCAACAGGCACTTCCCTGTCCCCATTCAAGTGCCACTGACTCACTTCCTGTGGAAGATACTGTGTTCTCACAGCTCTCCTCTTTTGGGCTAGTGCTTCTATCCTCAGCTACTGAGAATACTGGCTCTGAGGGCTCACAGCTGCATCGCTCCATGGGGACTATCCTCAGCTGCAGAGAGATGTCTTGACTAAGGTTATGCCTCTTGCTGGGGCCAGCCCACAGTTGATGCTGCTGCCTGAGGAGGGGATACAAGACCCAGCCCCCTTTGCCTCAATTTGGGAAAACCCTGAATTTCTTTTCACCTCTAGAGCATCTTTTTAAAAAATTTTTTTTAACGTTTATTTATTTTTGAGACAGAGAGAGACAGAGCATGAACGGGGGAGGGTCAGAGAGAGGGAGACACAGAATCCGAAACAGGCTCCAGGCTCTGAGCTGTCAGCACAGAGCCCGATGCGGGGCTCGAACTCACGGACTGCGAGATCATGACCTGAGCCGAAGTCAACCGCTTAACCGACTGAGCCACCTAGGCGCCCCTCACCTCTAGAGCATCTTATAGGATTGGCTGAGGCCTCAGATGCGACCACATTGCTGGTCCAATCCTAGCTTCCTCGCTTCTATAGGTGTATTTCTCCAGGGCGATCCACATGACCCAATAAACCTTGTGCAACTCTATTTCAACATCTGCTTCCAGAGAACCCAATCTAAAACACCTCTAAAGATCCTTTTTCTCTGGACTCCCCCAGAACTGTGCAAATATATCTGCTATTGTGTGTGTTTCCTTCATCTGTTGCTGTGAAACAAACCACTGCAAAACTTTACTGGTTACAAGTGATGATTGACTTTTGCTCATGATTTTATGGGTTGGTCAGCCTCAACCGGGCAGTGCTGCTCTGTCTGGTGTAGTTAGGTCACCTGTGTGGCCGCACTCAGTTTGGAGCCCTGCTGTGACTAGACTGTCCAAATGGCCTCTCTCCTCTTGGCCTCCAATCATTCAGTAGTTTAGCTTTGGCCTCCTTACAGTATGGTGGCTGGATTTCAAGGGGGAAGAACTAGAAGTAGTCATTCCTCTTAAGACTTGGGATTATAAAGTTTAGAACTTCACTTGGGTTGTGTTCCATTGGTCAAAGCAAGTCACAAGGTCTGCCAGATTCAAGGGGAGGGGAAATACGTTCCACCTGTTGATGGGAAGAGCATCATTTGTGTCTGGGAATGAATGAAAGTGGTGGATGGCCATATTTGGAAACTGTCTACCGCAGCACATAAGTCATTTTGTTGGGAGCTCCTTGAGGGCAGGGATTCAACTGTATATCCATTGCCCCTAAGTTCAGGCACTTCTAAGAAATGTCAGAGATTTTTGGTGACAGGGTGAGCTCCAGCCCCAATAAATCTCATGCTGTGTTGGTCCCCATAGAGCCTGGGGAGGGGGTAGAGAGGTAGTGGAGCCAAGCCCCAGGCTGTCAGCTGCCTCTATTGGAACATCTCTTTAATTTCCAAGATAGATGATTCAAATGCTGTTTGGGAGTCTATTTCTGGGCATAGACTCCACCCCCTGGGGCATGAGTGGGGCACATTTTATTCAGCCACATGGTTGCACAGGGCCTGGGATCCAAACACAGACTTAATAATTAAAGCTCGTATTTCCTCTCTCTTGTTATTGTACATTTAGAGCATGTGGAAGTCATTAGTGTTGTTTGTCAAATATTTCTGGCTATGCACCTGCTGAACACATGGAAGGATTGTACTTCTTGGCCCTCTTGTGGTTGGGTGAAGCCTGGTGATTAATTCTGGCCAATGAGTTGTAAGTGGAAGTGACTTGTGCCATGTCTGGGCATTTAGTTGCTGTGTTAAGCCCTCTCCAGAGCTCCTTCCCTCTGCCTTGGTGACTGGGAATGTTGGAAATGATGTCTGCTTCATTAGTTGGGTGAGGAGACATGGAGCAGAGCCCCAACCAACCCAAGCCATGCAAATGACTTGAGTAATAAATAATCTTTGTTGTTTGAAGCTGCTAAGATTCAGGGGTTGTTTGTCACAGTGGCATGACCTTGTACCCTGGAAGATACCAGGGTTCTGGCTTGACTCAAGCTGAGCTCATCTTAGCATTCATGTAGGTCTGGAGTGGGATGGGGGCAGGGCTCTTGGGAAAGAACTCACCTTCAGGGAAGGGGGAGTATAGGCTGGAATAGATGTTGAGGTGGGAGTCCTACATACAGGCCACCTAATGTAAGAAACTAATATGTTAGTATGTGTTAGAATTATAAAGGCTCGCTATTAAAATGGAATGAAATAAATATTCAGGGAAGTAGGAGCATTTTAAAGATTCCTACCCTTTACCTGTATGTATTCATTATTCCCCACACCCCCAATCAACTCCCCCCACCCCGCCCCCACCATTCACTGCTAGGGATTTGAATAGTTGTCTTAAGCACAGAGAGATATGAATGTGCAGACATTTGCATATGGGCTTTCCTTCTGTGACTTTCTTTATTCTAGTTCAACGCCTCCCTACCGTTAGTGTGCCTAAAAACTCTTCTTCATGGCTGTGTAAATGAACCCATGGATATTGGACTTTATGAGTAGTTTAAGAGTTTTTCAAGGATACTTTTGACTATACGCAATTCTTGTCTTATGCACAGGCTTAAAACCCTCACCCCTATTAAAATGAGATTCCATTGTTCAAAACCAAAAGAACCTTGAAAATTTTATGAGATGCTGAGAGCACAAGATGTCAGCAGCAGCTGCTCTTTGCCCATTATCCACCCACTGCCCAGGTCCTGTTGATTTTACACCCATGGTCTAAGCCTTCATCATCTCCTGGATTACTATGAAGGGCTCATCACTTGCCTCTCTTTCTATTCCTTCTGCTTCCAATCCATTGTCTACACCACAGCCAAAGTAATCCTTTCCAAACACCAGTCTGGTCATGTTATTTCCCACATCTAAATCCTTCACTGGCCTCTCGTTGGTTTTACCAGAGAGACTGAACTCTTTAATGGGTTTTAAGGCCCAAAGGGCCTGGCTGTTGCCTGCCTCCCAGGCTCATTTCATGGTTGTCTTCCCCTTGGCCTCTATGATCCCTCCATGCTGGCCTTTTACTTCCACCAATCCTTTCATGTCCCTGTCTCCCCATTGCAGAGCCTGGGCACCTGTTATACCATCTGCTTGGTATGTTCTTCCTCCACTCTCTCTCTTTTGCCTGGTTAACTCCTACTCATGCTTCAGATGTCAGTTCAAGTGTTACGTCCTCAGAGAAGCATTTAAACCAACTTATTCATTATTTGCTCTCATAGAATGGTTTGCTTTCCTCCAGAATATTTACATAAGTTTGTAATTATACACTAATTTATTTGATTATCTGACGAGAACTTGTTTCTTCCACTGGAGCAGGGGCTGTGACTTCCTGGTTATTCTTGTATCCCTGTACATGCAATATATTGCTGCATGAATGATTGAATAGTGCTGATAACGGTTCAATGACAGCAATAGTGGCAGTGACATTGACATACATGATGGCACATCCATTTCTGTCTCTTTTGGGTTATTATCTGATCTAATTTTTAGCTCTGGCTTGTGTGGTCTGGGAAATAAGAATTACCTCCAGATGCAAAAACCAAAACCCAGCAAGTAGACAAGACAAAGGGCCAGTGAGCCGCTGAGTCAGATCCAGGATTCGTCCTCCAGACTCCAGATATTGAGTTCTGTCTCAACCATGATATTACCCCTTGAGCCTTACTAAAACGAAACAGGAGGTGCCTTCTAAAGTGTCCATTGTGGGTAATACGTGGGATAGAGAGAGTGGGGTAGCATCCTTTACAAATAGTCCTCTTGGCTCTCCTCTTCTTTCTCCTCTTCATCTTTTTCTTTCTCCTTCCTTTCTCTTTGATTCAACGATCTCCCCCCCACCCCTGCTCTTTTTTATTTTTTTGGAATAAAGAGCATGAGTGAGACTCTTTGAAATGATGGGAGGATAAAAAGGAACTGGGGTGAACACAGCCTGGCCCAACTTGTGGACCAGTGAGGACCCATAGTAAGGCTGAAAGCTCAGACTCCGGGAAACGTATTGTTAGATTATTATTTAATTATATCGCTGGGCTTTAGGACTGATCATATCTCTCGGGGGGGGGGGTTGAGTTTTTTGTTTTTTAAGGACTAAGGTTACCAATTACAATCATCCTGGGAGAAAGTTAATCCTGAAGCAGAAAATGATGAGGTATGAAGTAGAATTTAGCTTTGAGGGGATTTTCCTTCTCTTTCTGGAGCCTTGAGTCAGTTTGTTCTGGGTTTTAAGGCATGGGGGTAACTACAGCATTATATTTTTAAGGTTAAATAAGTTAAGGTAACTAATATCAGTTATAGCCAGCTGCTGTAACAGATAAACCTTAACATCTCAATATCTTAACACAATAAAAGAGTATTTCTTGCTTCCAAAATAGATGTTCATGATCTCTGGTGACTTTCTACCAAGTGGCAGTTAGGGACCTAGGCTCCTTCCAACTTGTGGCTCCCCATCTTCATATGAACTCATCAACATATGAGTTCCAAGGTCACCATGGAAGTAGAAAAACTAACTGGGGTCAGCTTTCAGCGTAGCTTGAGCAAAGGAGTACAGATCCTGCTCCAGAAGGAAATAGCTTATTCACCAAAAAAGGTGCATAAACTGTCAATATGTACCAGTAGGGGCCAGGAGAATACACATAGAGGTAGATCCTGAAGGTTTTGGAATAGGAAAGGGGAGGGTGGGAATAGAAGTTGAGATTATTAATATAGGGATGATTTCCTGGCAATCAGAATTTATTGTCTGGCAAGGATATTAGAGCCAGTGCTAATATACTGATGAAATGTTTTCGTGAAGCTTGGACATGATAGTTGCCAGCAGTAAATTAGGTAAATTGGGTGAAGATGCTGGAATGTCCTGGTAGAGTATTGAGGAAATGGTCAGAAGCTGGTATGAGACTATGAGACCAACTGACTGTGTTTTCTGGAAAGATTCAGAGGATCGTTCTTTCATGAAAACAATAAAGAATGTGCTAGTCAAGAATATACAGTATCATTGAGGGGGCTCAATGGTGGCTATCTTCTGAAGGTGAGGGTTGAAGGCAAGAAATACTTCCATGGAACTGAGCTCCCTGATTTCAAGAAGGGGGATAGAATTTCGGAATTGCAGAAGTTAGGTGCCAGTAGGTAACTGACAGAGGAATGGGTCAATATCACAATAAGCAGCAAAGGCTGGAGTGGTAGCTAAGGGCGTTGCCCCAAAGGGGTCTTGCTGATAGCTAATAGACCATGCTCCTAGGGGCTTGCTATATGGTCAGCCAACAAGGATATTTTTTGGCTTGTGTAGCCAAGAAAAGATTAAGAGCAGATGAGTAAAAGGCTTATGGCACTTATGGCAGCCTCTTCAATAGAAAATAATGAATCCTTACCCATTTTTTAGATCAGAACCACTGATCTGAGCGAGTCCATTGATTGAAGAGGAGGCCAAGTCCCCTTGAGGAAGGACACTGCAATATTGCTTCAAGTATATACAATAAACATTTCCCTAGTCTTCCTCCAAAGGGACCTATGGCTATTCTTTAGAATAACATTAGGGGAAAGGAAGAACGTGAAACTTTTTTGAGGACCATTGGATTTAGGGTCTGAGCTGGGAGCCCAAATGTTGCAATGCCTCCCATGTTAGAGTTAAGGCATATTGAGAGCCCTAGCTTAGACTCTTAAACCCACATAGACTCTTCCACTTCCTGGTTTCTGAGTGTAATTAGAATAGATATACTTAGTAGCTGCCAAACCTTTCACATTGGTTCCCTGACCATTATGGTAAGAAGCCCAAGAGGAGGCTTTAAAAAATGCTCTCAACTTCTTGTCCAAGATGTGAAACCTTAGGTGGCATAGTAGAAATTAGGGTTACCAGCAAAGACTTAAAAGGTTCAGGGTTGATTTTCCCCATCAGATTCCCATTCAGTTCATTGGTATAGCCTCTGAAAAATTCAGATTGGTCATGGATGGTGACAGTGGGTTACCAAAACAAATGGGAGCCCCAGTTGTAGCTGCTGTGCTGAATACGGTATCTTTACTAGAACAGATCAACATAGCCTCCAGCATTTAATATGCAGCATTTTATCTTTTCAATTCACACCAGGAAGAAGGATTAGAAGCAGTTTGTATTCACATGGGAAGGACAGCAATATATATTCACTGTCTTGCCCCAAGGCTATGTTCATTTTCTTGCTTTCTGTCATAATATAGTCTGAAGGGACCTTGATTGTCTTGCTATTCCAAAACAACCATGCTGATCCACTATGTTGGTGGCATCATTCTCACTGAACACAATGAATAGGAAGTGGCAAGTACTCAGGATGCCCTAGTAAGGGACAAGCATGTCAGGAAGTGGGAGATAAGTCCTAAAAAGATTTATAGCTGGACACATTGGTAAACCTTTTAGAGGTATTGCTCCTTGAATCTCCTACCACTAAGAAAGAGGCACAGTGCTTGGTGGCACTCTGGAGTTTTGAGGAAGTGTATGCCACACTTGGATCTAGTGTTGTAACCCATTCGTTCAGGGGCTCAGAAGGTTGCCAGTTTTGAATGGGTCCTAGATCAAAAGAGCGTTCAACAAGTCCAAGTATAGGCTTCACTGTAAACTGCCCTGCTGCTTGGGTCATGTGACCTGGTAACTACAATAGTGTTAGAGATATCTGCGGTGGATTCTGGAAAGCCCTGTTACAAGAAGCATTGGGTTAAAGTTATGGAGCAAAGCTATGCCTTCTGTCGCCAAAACTACTCAGTGCCTGAAAACCAACTCTTAGAGTGTCAATGGGTCAGCACCTGATCATGGACTATCAAGTGACTGGCCAGAGCTGCCTGTCCTGAGCTAGGTATTATCGGATCTGAATCATAAAGGTGGGTCGATGCATCACTAATCCATTGTATGATAGAAATGGTTCATTTGTCCGATCTGAACAGGTCAAGAGGGCACATGTCAGCACAGGTCAGGTGGCTTAGCCTCCTATGTCTTTGAACCAACTTTGAGCCAGCCTCCTGTCTTTGTTGAACCAACACTGTCCTCTCATCTCATATCTAGTACCTTGTGAGGAGATTCCCACGACCAACTGATGGAGAAGGAAAAATCCTGGGTTGGTTCATAGGTGAGACTGCTCAATAAGTTGGTGGCCTTAAAGGACAGTGCTGAGAGAAAATCTTCGACTAGGTAGAGCTACAAGTAGTATATTTGGTTGTTAGCTTTTTATGGAGGGAGATGTGGTCTAAAGTGATCATACACACAGACTATTGGACAAAGGTGAATTGCTTGGCTAATGGTCAAGGGACTGGAAGAAGCAAAATTGAATATAAAGAGGTTAGAAGTCTGGAAATAAGAGGTGTGGATGGCCCTGTGGGAATGGACACAAGATTTTCAGATTTTTGTATGTCACATTAATGCTCACCAGACAGTATCCAGTGTAGAATTAAACAACTGGAAGACAGGAAGACTTGTTCATTGGGTGTCAGCCAGTCTCTGTCCTCAGCCATTCCATACATACACTATGGGCCCACATGAAGAGTAGCGTTGTGGTGGGGATGGAGGCTATACGTAGGCCCAACAGCATGGGCTCCCTCTCACCAGGGCCGACCTAGCTAATGTAGCTGTTAAATGTATGACCTGTCAGCAGCAGAGACCAACACTGAACCCTCGGTATAATACTGATCCTTGCGGAGAATGACTGCCCACTTGGTGGCAAGCACCCCTACAAGGGGCAGCAATTTGTTCTTACTGAGAATGACACTCTAGATATGGGTTTGTCTTCCCTGCCTGAAGTATCTATTCCAGCACCACTATCCAAAGGCTTGCAGAACGTTTGATTTACTGACATGGGATTCCACACCATCTCAGATTAAGGGACACACTTTACAGCAAAGGAGGTATGACAATGGACACATGACATTGGGATTCATTGGCTCTATTATATATCATATCACCAGGAAGCTGCCAGCCTGATAGAATGCTGTAACAGCCTCTTAAAAACTCAGTAAGGTGACAGCTTGAAAAGTGGCACCTTGCAAATTTGGGATTCTGTTTTCCAGGATGCAGTATATACATTATACTAATGGCCATTAAGTGGTGTTGTGTTGCCATAGCTAGAATATATGGATTTGAAAATTGAGGGGTGAAAATGGGATTGGGTGCACTCACCATCCTTTCTAGGGACCAACTTGGGAAAATGTGTGCTTCTTGTCCAGAATCTTAAAGCTCTGTGGGACTAGAGGTCCTAGTCCCTAGGGGTGAGGTACTTCCACCAGGGAAAATGGTAAAGATTCCACTGAACCTAGCACAGAGATTTCCAGCTAGTTTTGGATTTCTCATGCTGTGGTAGACAAACATACAAAAGAAGCTAGGGTTGCTGCTACATAATGGGGACAACAGGGAATAAGTCTAAAACTTCTACTTCCTATGAACTATCCCCATTCCTTACTTTACTTGTGTTCCTTGGGACTATCTCCTGCACCCAAGCCTGTGTCTCAGAGTTTGCTTTTGGGAGAACAGAGTAAGATGGTAGGATTTCAAATTTTGTCCTAAGTGTAATGGAATCCACTGAAGGGTTTTAAGCAAGAGTAGTACATGATCAGATTTGCATTTTACAAAGATGACTCTGGTGGCTGCATGGAGAATGGATTGGAGGGGCCAGAGTGGAATCTAGTTAGGAGGCAATTATAAGAGTCCCAACAAGAGATAGTGGTGGTTTGAACTCACATGACAGTGGTGGTGGAGATGGAGAGATGAATAGATGGATTTGAGATATTTAGGGAACAGAATCAATAGGACAATAAGTGTTCTCTTTGTCTGTTTCAGATCATTTTGTTAGTCTCAGCGCATGCACATGCTTGTCGGTGTACTCATTGTTCTCTTTAAAGCTGGTCAGTGGCTCTAGGACAAGCCCTGCTGAGATCTCTTGTTGGCAGCTGTCTTTTGGGAGAAAAGGGCTGTATGTATGAGTCAAAGACATTTATCATTGAATACTGAAGCAATGCGATGCTTAAGAACTCTGTGGTGGGATCTTTCTAGCTCAGACTGACACAAAGAGACTGCTGTAGGGCAAAAGCTCTGAGTTCCAGTTCTATTGGAGCCACTCAGAGTAGCTCTGCCTAACTCTTGAGTACCAAGGCTGTGGTATGTAGCTGATTATCACCGCAATGAGCAGGAGTCAGGATGGATTTGTGGGAAGATGGTGGCAGCCCTTAAGATTCCCAGGAATACCTGGTAGGGGAGGTACAAGGAAGTAGAAGCAAAGATCGGATTTCTTGCCGTGAGTCAGTTGAGTGCTTCAAGTTAGCAAAGTAATGTGAGTGTATTTGTGTGAGGGGAAGGAAATATGTGCTGGACCAGGCAAGAGGTGGGGCAGAGTCTGATATTCCCAGGTTCCTGGCTTGAGTGACTGGTTGGTAAGGTATTGAATTCAGTTTTAGATATGCCGAGGAACACCAAAGTAGTAATATTAGCAGTCTGTTGGGTGTATTTGTACTTGTATTGTCTAAAATAATGCCTGACATGTCAGGAACTCAATAAATATTTGTTAAACCACATTAGTTATATTCGTCTCCCCAAATTCTCTCCAGCAATACCCAACCTCAGTGATAATCAGGATGGTTGTTACTTTCTGTTTGGGACAATTTAGCCTCTAGGTGAGGGACTGGTTAGTTAAAGTGCAGGGTCTCCTACCAAAGTATGGCTTTGGACAATGTCCACAAAGCAATGGACTCACTGAAGCCTTATTTGGATATGATTTCCCATACTTGTAACATGGGGATATTCATGTCTTCATCTTTGTAGCATTGTTGTGATAATTAAACGGATAAGACATGTATCAGCTCAATGTGTAGCACACAGAAAGCAATCAGTAAATACTATTAATAATAATTAAATAGTCAATAATACTCATAATTATTTTAATCTGTCCAGTAATATCATGTATTCCTTAAACTCCTTTTACCTTGACAGAGTATCTTGGAGAGGTGAAATGACTTCACTCAGCCAAGAATATGGTACAGATGAGCCACCTTGTCAAGTCTTCTGATTCCAAATCCCATGTCCCCTATGACTCATTTCATAGAAGGGTTAAGTGTGGTTGAGTGAGTTTATCCAGCCCATTCCTGCAGCAACGCCTAAAGGTGAGACTTCAGTTCTAGGAGAGAGGACATACTGGCCAACTCAGCTAGGGATGCATATGGGTGTGTGCCCATGTGTGGGTGTGTGTGCATTGGAGGCTGAAGGTAAAATGGTGAAACATCGTCCTTAAATCCCCAAGTCTCCAGGAATCCCCAGCTCATAGAGGGCATATTTCTGCTCTGTCCTTTTAATAACCTCCTGAGACCTCCTACCTTTACTGTCTTTTGGAAAGCTCTATTCAATGAAGCTGAATTCAAATGAAAGAGAAAAACATTCTTTCTCCATGGGTCTCTGTATCCATATACCACTGTTCAACCTGAGTCAACTGAACAACACAAGATCTGGGAGAAATCTGAGATCAGACTATCTAGATTTTAGTTCAGATTGTATTACTTGCTGAGTAATTCCTTTTCTCTGTCTGGGCCTCAGTTTCCCTATTAGCACCAAATGGAGACTTCTTCAGCCTGACACTCCATAACTCAAGGTTGCACCCACATCTCTTACTTCTGGGGGATGGAGGGAGGGGTTATGAGGCAGAGGCATCAATCTCCTTCCTGGGATGGCTCCTCTGAGCTCTATATTTCTTGCCTATAGTGACCAGGGAATTTTCCCCTATTGATTGCTTTCTGTAATCGAGCTTAACAAATAGAACTTCCCTCAAATGATTCTTCCAACTAAACTGATAGAAAGCTAACCTTGTTATATTTATTGACAGAACATTGAAATAAATATTATAGGTCTAGAGGGAATGTTTCAGCCCATTGATTTTTTTAAGGAAATAATAAATGGAGCCTATTCCCTTTGGCATATTATGCTGGGAATAATCTGAAAAAATGCTTAGCTTGTTCAACACAGAGCTTAGAAACCCTCCTTCTACTCCCCATGGAGCAAGGGCCCTTTGCATAAATCTGCTCTGGCCCAGACAATCAATTTTCAATTTTAATTATTTTCAAAACTCGTTTATTATTTGCTTGTTCTGTGAGTTGGGAGCTCCACTTTCTTGGTGAGTTTGCAGCCAGGAATGGTCAGACCTCTTCTGGTCTGGGTCTGGAGGCATGGAATTTCTCAGTTCTACCCACCAGAGAGGAAAACTCACCATCCCTCTTTCCAGCAGGGCCCCTCGTTTGAGAATAGGGATCTGCAAATTGGGTCTACCGCCTATCTTTGTAAATAAAGTTTTATTGGAAAGCAGTCATACCCATTTGTTTACATGTTATCCGTGGCTGTTTTCCACCACAACAGTAGAGTTGAGTTGTAGCTACAGAGACCAGATATCCCACAGAACCTGAAACATTTACCATCTGGTCCTTTACAGAAAAAGTTTGTCCACCCTTGTTCTAGAATTCTGCTTTCTCCTGCCTTTCCTTTTTTTTTTTTTTAAGTTTTTATTTTAATCACCCAGTGCTCATCACCACAAGTGCACTCCTTAATCCCTAGCCCCTATTTTACCCATCCCCCTACCCATTTCCCCTCTGGCATCATTAATTTGTTCTCTATAGTTGAGACTCTGTTACTTGGTTTGTCTCTCTCTCATTGTTTCCTTTGCTCATTTGTTTTGTTTCTTGTTTTCCACACATGAGTGAAATCATACGGTATTTGTCTTTCTCTGACTGACTTACTTCACTTAGGTTGTACTCTCTAGCTCCACTCACATCATTGCAAATTCTCCTGCCCTTCTCAATGAGACCAGAATTCTTCACTCACTCATGGGCGGGGGGGGGGGGGGGTCTCTCCTGGGCCAAATGGCTACCATTAGCCAATGCCTATATAGTGTTCTTCTAAGTCCTGGGCACTATCCTAAAGACAGTATATATGTTAACCTTCATTTCATCCTCACAACCCCAGGAGGTAGGACAATTAACCCTGTTTTAATAACAAAGAAATAAGGCACAGAAAAGTTAAGTAACTCACCTAAGTCATACGGGTAGAACATAGCAGAGCTGGGGTTTAAATCCAGGCAGACTGGCTTCAGAGAGAGTGTCAAATGTGGTAGGTTCTCAGAAAAGGTTTAAGTCAATGTCCCTAAAGTACAGATGGGGAAACTGAGGCCTGAAGAGGGGTCACATAGTTGGTGATAAAGCTGGAAGTAGAATCCAGATAACAGTTCCAGTGTCTTTTTTATTATTACATTGTTATGCTCAGCTTCTGTTTATCAAAAGTTAATCTGGCTATTATTGCACCTTTGATCTTCTATTTGAAGCCAGATTGATTGGAGGAATTTCTACTCCATCATTGTCTCTGCATATTTCCCTCTCATTCACTCCTCAGCCCACTCTAGTCTGGTGTGATCCAGAGGGAGAGGGAGGGAAATTCAAAGACCATTAGAACAGAGCCTTGAAGCACCCACTCCCCACCCCTCAAGATGTTGAGATTATATTATCTACAACATCATTCAGTACTTCTTTCTCATAGTCATCCGCTCCTTTTACTCACCTGTGTTGGTTGGCGGAACTTGGTATCTGGAATTTGGGAAAGAACTTAAGCCATGTTATAAAGTCACAAACAAAGGTTGGGCCACATATATGCTGGTCTTTTCCAATGAGAAGTCATTCTTTGACCCTTTGTCCTCCCTGGCTACTACTGTATCTTTGATCTTCTTTTTGAAGCCAGGTTGGTTGGAGGAATTTCTGCTCCATCATCGTCTCTGCATATTTCCCTCTCATTCACTGCTCAGCCCACTTCCAGTCTGGTGTGATCCAGAGCCCACCACTACTCTGAGGCCCCCACTGATCCTCAAACTGCAAGGGCAGTATTCCTGATCTGTATCTTGAGGATCTCTCTTGTCTTTGAAACTATTGACCACTCCCTTCTCCTTGACATGTTTCTTCCTAACAACACTCTCCCAGCTCTCTCTTACTTCTCTAGACACTCCTTCTCAGGATCCTTTACTGCTTCTGCTTTGTCTGCTCTTTAGAGTCTGAGTTGCCTGGGGTTGCATCCTAGGTCCTTCTATTGCACTCAAGATCAGGCTAGAGTTCCGACTACCTACTTTTCTCCTAATCCCCCTGCTCTGGCAATGCTGTCTCAGAGAGGGGATGAGGGTCAAACTTGTCTTGTGTGGAAGCAGCCTGGCCTAGAGTTGAGACAACTGGGTGAGCCCTGATCATGACTGAGCCAGTGGAGGGGTTGGACCCAGCTGGGCTTATCCCATCCTCCCATCACCAACCCCCACCCCCCCACCAACCTGGCTTTGTACTGAGAGCAACCAGGCTAGAAACCCATAAGTCCTCACCCCTGTTGTCCTGTCTTATCCAGGCAAATGTTGGGAGGTGTTCCTTACGTGGCCTTGAAGGTGGAGGAATCCAGCTGTGCCCACTGAACTGTGGTTTACAGCATAATGTGGCAGAATGGGAAGGCCAGGCCTGAACTGGTTCTATTTGGACTTTGGAGACGCTGGGTGTCAGAATTCCCCTCCCTGGCCTGTTGGGAAGGACAGACTTGTGCCTATGGATGCTAACAGAGAAAAGAGGAGCTTGGTTTTAGTTTCACAGAAGCAGGTGAGTCTTCCATGGGGGAAGGTGGGGATGGAAAGGAGAAAATCTTTTACATATGCTTTTTCCTGAATATGACTATGATACTCTCAAAACTTCTACTCAATAGGAGGACATTACCCTTCTGTAATATCCCCATCCAGCCATCTTTCCACCTGTAATGACTGACCACAGTGAACAGAGATTAAGAGTGATAATGTCTTCAGGGGCCAGGCAGGTGATGAGCAAAGTGGGCTTTTGTGGGGACTGCAGAGAGTTTATGTTCCATAAAAGGCATGAGTCAGGGTTTGGGGTGGGTAGCAAAGCTTAGCTCTAGCAGATGCTTGGCATGTAGGAAATGGAAGCTGGTGTTGCCAGAACCTCTGAGTTTTCAAGAAAAGTCAGAAATCTGGAATTTTTTCTGTGTAATCTCTTGAATTCTAAATGTTGGCAACTAATCAATTAAAAAAATACCAGTGTGGACCAAACAAAGCTTTGGGAAGTTTTTGGAGGCTTTTGGGAGGCATTTGGCCCGCAGGTGACCAGTTCATGATGCCGGATATAGAATCACAGAGGGACCTGAGGCATACTCGGGTCTAATAATAGCCAGGTGCACCAACTAATGCTGAATGCAAGTGAAAAAGCACTAGGAAATACTTACAATTTAATGTGCATGTGTTCCCAACCAACCAGGACTACCTCACTGTTCACAGATGCAGAAGATGGAGACACTTGTGACTTTTCATTTGGACCAAATACTGAACAATATCCAGTGTCTCTATTAATGGTGGTTAGTCAGTCAATGGTTGAACACAAAATATGTTATTCCTAGTCTCACAGATATGCATGTTTGTTTATTTATTCATTCAACAAACTCCCATGATTGTGGCGTGAGACACAACCCTAGCTCTGTGTCGTGTTCAAAATCACCTACCAAGGGTTCCTGGGTGGCTAATTTGTTAAGTGTCCGGCTCTTGACTTTGGCTCAGGTCATGATCTCCTGGTTCATGGGTTCACACCTCATGTCAGGCTCTGTGTTGAAAGCATGGAGTATGCTTGGGATTCTCTCTCTCCCTCTCTCTCTCTGCCCCTCCTCTGCTCATATACTCTGTCTCTCTCTCAAGTAGACAAACTTAAAAAAAATCACCAACCATACCAGGCAGGATAAAATAAATGCCATAACAGTAAAGCAGAAAGATAATATTGATTACGTTTAGGGCACCTGGGAAGGTTTCAGTGACATTTGACCTGACCCTTGAAGGATGAATGAGTGGGGATGAAGTAGGTTTCAATTAGGATTCTTGTGTGCAAGCAACCAAATTAACTCAGCATAACTAACCAACAGGGAGCTGGAGGACAGGCCTGGGAAAGGCAGGAGGTGAGGAGGCTCTGGAAGCCTGGGGTTCTGGAAGCAGGGAGCTGAGACACTGGTCCTCAGCAAGAGCAGATGGGACAGGAAATGGCTGCTGGTGACATGGTTTTCTCTGACACTGTGGAAATTCACCTCCAAATGGCCCTGTGATCCTTGTGGCACTCACTCAAGATCAAGCCTCCTGGAAGACAGTGACTACTGGTAGACTTTGGGTCATGTCTCCCCCCAGACCCTCAAACAGATGAAGGGTATGACAGTCTTTATGTGCATAGTTGGTGAAGAGCAGTGAGCAGTGGACATGGGCATTTACCTCCTGTCATGGCTGAACGCGATAACGAGTATTTCTAACCCATGCTCACTGGGAGGAGGACGTCCCAACTTCTTCAGACTGAGCAGTTCTGTGATGGGCAGTGCAGGGCCTCCTGGGGACTCTGGGTTCTGCCAGGAGAGGAGACGTGTGGCGGAGACTGTTGGGGAAGGCCTTACTGATGCCAGTGTCTGCTGGAACCAGTCTCTGAGTGCTTCTGACTGTACTCCAGGCTGCAAGCAGGAGCACGGTGACTTCCTGTGTTCTACCAGACACAGCACTTTGTCCCATCTCAGGCTTCATCCCTCCTAGTCAACTGGAAAAATAAAAGGCTAATTTTTTCAAGTTAAGGACTTTTTAGTTCTACTTGTAAATGAATGAAAAAAACTGAAATGTAATTTAATTAGTATTGGAAAGAACCTAAATATATAGCAATAAGGGGTTGATTAAATAAATGTTAGTACACACAATAAATATAATCTGTCCAGACTGCAAAATAGCCTAGCTATTCCTACCTTATAAAAAAAAAATTTACACACACACCCACACACACACACACACACACACAGAGTGAGAGAGAGAGAGAGAGAGAAATGACTGGAAGGATATATACCAAAATGCTAACAGTGATTATCTCTGGGGAGTAAGATTCTGGGTAGATTTTAATATCTATTTTTTGCTTATCTTGCCTGTTCTATGGTTTCTATAACAAACATGAAATCCTTTTTAAATAAGAAAAAAGGCAGGGGGACGCCTGGGTTGCTCAGTTGGTGAAACATCCAACTTTGGCTCAGGTCATGATCTCACAGTTCGTGGGTTCGAGCCCCATGTCAGGCTCTGTGCTGACAGCCCAGAGCCTGGAGCCTGCTTCAAATTTTGTGTCTCTCTCTCTCTGCCCCTCCCCCACTCTCACACTGTCTCTCTGTCTCTCAAAAATAAATAAATATTAAAAAAACAAATCAGAAAAAAGATTTTCTTAGAAAAATAAAGTTGGTGAGTACCATTGTCATTGTGTGAATAAGCCACCCTTTTACTACCAGTCATGAGAATCAGCTGAGCACATACTGTGTGACATGTAACAAGGTCTGTATAAAGTCAAGAATGTAGCTGAAAAATGGGTTGGAGGACATCGCCATTGTCCCATATGTTGACTTTCCCTTGCCCCCATCAGAGACAACCATCTGCTTGACAATCCTTTTTAGGGAGTAGGGAAATGGGGTCATGGCTCCATCAGTCCAAGGCCTGTGTCTCAATGGTTTTGCCCATGAGATTTAGGACACTCTTACCATAATATTTATTTAGTTTTATAGCCTTAAATATAACACTAACTCCTAATAATCAATATTGATTTAACTATAATATCTTATTTATAGACACAGCCTTCTGGTTTGCATGTGGACTCACCATAATGCAACAGAATCAAACCACTCACTCCCCTGGCCCTGGGCCAGCAATGAAGGAAAGAAATATCAGCCTCTGATGAATGGCTCTGAGGCAAATACAGGGTTTTGGGTTTCTGATGCCCACTTCTCTTCACTCCCTCCAGGCTGGCTACTTCCCACCAGCCAGAGCCATCCTAGGGCTGAAGACATCTGTTTCATGTAACATAACTGTTAGTCTTAAGAAGACAGGTATTCCAACTGACTTCATTGGGGGGCAGTTACAACCAGTTCTCAGTGGAAATGCAAACAGAAAGGGGACCTTGAGGGGGAGAGGGATAGCCAGAAGTACACAGGATAATGTAGGTACTGGGAAAGTAGTGACTTGCTCCTGTCCTCGCTCCCGGACCACCCCAGTGACTCTGATAGGACAGTGAGGATTTCTAGAGATGGTATTATTGTTGCTGTAATTAGTGTTGAAGAAATGTCTAGGCAGTACAGCTGGTGGCTGCCCCTTGTAGGAGCAGGATGTTGGCCTGGCAATCATGGAGCAGTGTGGCAGTGATCCATGAGGAAGGGTATAAGCAGCCAGAACTTATAGCCTGGAGAAGAGAAGACGGAGACTGGTGAAAACTGCCTAAGACTAAAAGGTGAAGGTGATAAACTCTTGTTTACAGAAAGGCTGTGCCTTCCAGTGACAAGCACACACCAGCTATTGCTCAGAACACCCCCCTCTGCCTCATGAGGCTCCTTAGAATCACCAAATCTGGTATTTGGTCAGCATAGTGGAGATTTATTACTTGTCCTCTCCAACCCCCAAACACACACACACACACACACACACACACACATTCATTCACCCTTCTTTTGGAAACAGCTTTAGTCCACAGGTAGAGTCTATGATCCAGCTTACCCAGAGCATGTCTTGACCTTGGTTGCAAATTGGTTTAGGACTTTTTTTTTTTTTTTTTTGAGGGAGGGGAGGAGCAGAAAGAGAGGGAGAGAGAGAGAATCTTAAGTAGGTTCCATGCTCAGCACAGAACTCCATGTGGGGCTCAATCTCACAACCTGAGATCATGACCTGAGCTGAAGTGCAGAGTTGGATGCTTAAATGACTGAACCACCCAGGTGCCCGGCTCAGGAGTTAATGGAGGAGCTATCAGAAGAGTCTAGTTCTCTTTTACTGTACTTGAACTCAAGAGGATGTGGTGGCTGGAGATGCTGCAGCCATCTTGGTATTATGTGGAGGTTGAAGAAAAGAAGGAACACAGAAGAAGTGAGCTGAGAGATACCCTGTGAGACATGCCCATATTTCTTCCATATCTGTAACATTTCTTAGGGAATTCTGCACTCAACCCCAACAGTATTAGCATGTGATCATTCTTGATCAGAAATGGTTCTTATCAAGGGTGAACACCTAACTTAATCTGACCAATCAGATTCTTTATCTTAAGCATTTGGAACTGAGACACAGACACAGGGACTAAATCAGTAAGACGGTACTACTTGGGCACTAAAAAAATCATCTGGAGTTGGGGCCAAAGATGGATGCCCCGCTTGCCCAATTGCTCTTGGGACACACTCCCTTCACATGCAAGTTGGAGTTACAGGGAAGTAGATAGAAACAGAGAATAATAATTATATTAATAATGTCTTAGTTACCTATTGCTAAGTAACAGAGCAGCCCAAAACTTAGTGCCTTAAAACAATTTATTATTATCTATCAGGTTCTGTGGGTTGACTGGACTTAGCTAGGTGAGTTTCACTGCGGAGGGATCTCTCCAGATGTTCTAATCAAGGTGTTGCTAGGACTGGTATTATTTAAAAACTCAGCTGGGCTGAATGCCCAAGATGGTGCACACATTGGCTGGCAGTTGATGTCTCCTCTAGTGTTGACAAGGTGGCTGGAACAACTAATTCACACTTGCTTACAGATGATTGGACCAGGGGTAAGCATCTGACCAATCTGGACCAGTCATATGGCAACAACCTCACATGGCCACATCTAAGGTGGGAAGGAAAGGATAAGCTTATCCTTGTATCTTTTTTCTTTCATTGAGCTCCCTGTAGACTTTTCCTTCTGTGTCATTCCCCAGAACTGGGATAAACCAACCGTTGGCAAAGGGAAATAGGATTATCATGACTGGCTTAAACAACAACAGGAAAGAGAGAAGCAAACTCATAAACACAGAGAACATACTGGTGTTTGCTGAAGGGGAGGCGAGTGGGTGGATAGGTGAGATGGGTGAAGGGAATGAAGAGGTACAAACTTCTGGTTATAAAATAAATAAGTCACAGGAATGAAAAGCACAGCATACAGAATTTAGTCAATAATGTAATATACTGGGACGCCTGGGTGGCTCAGTCAGTTAAGCGTCTGACTCTTGATTTCAGCTCAGGTCATGATCTCACCGTTGTGAGACTGAACCCCGAGTTGGGCTCCTCACTGGGCGTGAAGTCTGCTCAGTATTCTCTCTCTGTCTCCCTCTGCCCCTCTCCCACTCCCACTCTCTTTCTCAAAAAAAAAAAATGTAATATACTTATTGTGGTGAGAATTTTGCTATGTATAGAATTATTGAATCATTATGTTGTATATCTGAAACTAATTGAATATTATATGTCAACTATAATTCAATTAAAATTAAAAAATTAAAAATAAATAAAATAAGTAATGGAGATGAAAATACAGCATAGGAAATATAGTTAATAATATTGTAATATTTTGTATGCTGATAGATCATGGTGAACACTGTGTAATGTATAGAAACGCTGAATCACTATGTTTTCTAAAAAAATGTTTATTATTTATTTATTTTTGGGAGAGAGAGAGTGTGTGGGAGATGACAGGGACAGAGAGAGAGAGGAAGAGACAGAGAATCACAAGAAGGTTCTGCACTGTCAGCGGAGAACCCAAAGTGGGGATCGAACCCACGAACCACGAGATCATGACCTGAGCCAAAATCAAGAGTTGAGCGCTTAACTGACTGAGACACCCAGGCATCCCTGAATCACTATGTTGTAAACCTGAAGCTAATATAACATTGTATGCTAGCTATATTTCAATAATAAAAATAAATTAAAAAAAAGACTGATTTAGACCAGTCATGATACATTCCTTGGGTTGGACTCAATACTACCTGATTTTTGGACAAAGTCTATGTTCTGCTGGCAAGGAAGAAGGTGGCAGTATAGCTACTATACAGGGCAGCTAATAGTCTCTGCCATATGTGTCTTTAAGAAGCAAAGAGAATGGCCTCTGTCCTGAGGTTACAGTTCAACCTATGGGGCTCTTGTGGGCTGAATGCACTGTCTCCTGTCTCTGAGGGTCTATGAGATCACCTGTCATTGTCTGACAACCAATCCTCTTTCACTAAAGCTAATTTGAGAGGGTTACTAGTTTTGGCGACCAAATGTATTATGCCTAAGACAACCACTGAGACATTTTGAGATACTTGTTTAGCAATTTTCTAGAATGTTTCTTAATTGACTAGGATGCTTGCACCTGATGCTGCATTTGCAGTCAGGAGACCTGAGACTTCATGACTCTAACACAGGGCTGGTGTTACCTGACATGCTCACTGCCATAACCTCTTTTTGAAACCATGGCAGTCACTACCAGTTAACTACAATGTTCCTTCCCACTGAATCCATATATGGCTTCAGAATTCTTCGTAGCACAATGCTCAAAGCCAGCCACCAGCTGAAATCTGGTATATGAGATGAAACCCATCACTATCACTACTGCTGCTCTAAGTGGCTTGGTGGTCCTGAAAAGCCTCTTCTCTTCTCTAAGTTTCCCTGTGTATCATGAGGGAGGTTGGATCAGGTAATTGCAGGCATATTCCTTCATTGGCCTTCTTCTCATCTTACTACCCAAATTCTGTTTTTAGGCTGAGTGTAGCCCATGGTCTCTGGTCACACCCTAGGGAGCCCAGCAAATATTTAGATGGTCAAATGACAAGACCATGGGTTTAGGCAGTAGGTGTAGATCCGTCCTGTTCCTGTAAGTAGAGATGCTTCATCTTTTCCCAGGATTCTGGAGAAGCCCTGATCTCCATGTGGAGATTTGAAGCTCCTATCCCCATTGTGTCACTGAGAGGGGTCCGCATAGGCAGCTGACTGTTGCTTTAAGAAGATTCTGTGGGCTGTATAGAATTATAGTTAAGAGAAAGATCTGGATTCGAAGCCTGTCTTTACTTCTTCCCAGCTGTGTGACCAGTGTGACCTTAGGATGGTTATCCAACCAATTGGGGCCTCGGTTTCTTCATCTGCAAAGTGATAATAATGCTACCTTTATCATAGTAAAGATTAAATAAGGTCATGCATGTAAAGCAATCAGCTGAATACCTGGTACATAGGAAGTATGAATCCAACAGTAGCTGTTATTGTTATGCAATGGGGAGGGGGTTCAGTTTTGCCTGTTGTTAGGGTCGTGACATCCCTTCCTGGATACAGAGTCCCAGAAGATCTCCTGAGTCCAGGCAGGAAGCAGGGAGGGAAGATAGTCTTCCAAGATGGCTGGAACAGCCCATGACCTGCTTTTCTGGCTGGACACTGAGCAGATCTCACTGTGTCTCATATTTTAGGCGACAGTGGCACATGGACTCACTTGGTGGACACTGGGAGTTGGGGTCACTGAGACAACTGGAAATGCTGTCCCATGAGGGAGGGCTAAGGCAGCTCAGCTGGGAGAGGACCCATGCTGGGGACTCTTTTTTTTTCTTTAGACCATCGAAAGGCTGTCGTGGGCAGAGAGTGGACACTTTGCTGTCATGCCAGAGGGGAGGGAGGGAGCCACAGAAGGCACTCTGCTCCAGTGCCAATTCTGATGCTCACAGCCATCTGAAGCTTGACGAGCTGGGGCTCTGCCCTCTGTTTCCTTCTCACTTCACACCAGTGGCTCTCAACTCTGGCTGAGCACCAGAATCACATGACAGCTTTCTAAAAATACCACTTCCAAAATCCCACCCACGAAAGTACTCCTGATTCAGGAGATCTCAGGGGGTGAGCGCAGAATCCCCATATGCTTCCCTCAAATCCCCTTTTCCTTGAATAGGAAAGAATAGGTTTTGCTTTCTTAAAACCTAATGACCTGCAAACTGGAGGTGCCTGGACTTCCTCTGCTCCGACTTGGGGACCTCAGTCCCTCCTCGGGGGTGGCATCATGCCAGCTGAGGGTTGCACACATAGGCCTTCATTCTGATCCTAATTCCTTTGGGACCCTGGCCATGTTGGCCAGGAGTGGCTGGTGAGGAAGAAGCCCTTGACAAGCTGTGTGTGTGATGTCACTTGGTGGCTCAGACTCTCACCACTTAGGAGACGTTCATCCCCCTCTTCCCCACCTAGGGGAGCATTAAGAAGCCCACAGGGCATCCTGCTGCCTCTGGCCACCCTATGGACTGGGTGACGGGGTGGGGGGCAGTCCAGGGGAAGCAAACAGCTTATGAAGACCCTAGACTCTCACTATGGCACTTGTGGTACCCACGAGTTTTCAGGAGGCACTGACAGTTGTTGGTGGGGGCTGGGGGGCAGGTAGAGGGAGAGGGAAATACATTTTTAAAGATAACCTGGAGGCAAATATAATATTTATACTTATTTATCCTCAGAGCTCACTCGCAAGGCCCCAGACATGTCTAATGAGCAGGAATTGCAAAATGGCCACGAATTCTACTTGTTTGCCTTTTGCAGAGTCTCTGAGCAGTCACACGGACCCAGATTTTTCAACTGTGTGACTGCTGCAGGCAAAACGGCTGTAAGGAACACCAGGACGTGCAGAGAGCGCCCGACCCCCAGAGGCACTGAGCCATGAAACTGCCGACCCAGGAAAATGAGGTGCCTCCCTCCACCCCCTCCTTGGCAGAACACAGAGCATTCACACACACACACGAGCCCACATGACACATGTATGCTCAGGCACACACACACACACACACACACAGACACGCATGCACTCAGTGAGGCATGCAGAGACCCTTGCACACCTTCATGGCCTCCCTTACAGGCCTGGCACATCCTTGTCCAAATTCATACACACTCCCCAAAGCAGGTATAACATATGATGTGTCTGGACAGGGTCCTCCCTGGCTAACGTCCTGTTCTAGATGAGGGCCCTTACTTGTTCTGCTTGCTCTGGACACCAATGATCAGAAATAATATCTGAAGACAGTTGCAATGCATAGTCAACAGTAGGATTAACTGAGACCAGTACAATCTGTTCTGGAATGAGAGTTACTATATGGGTAACTCAAGTATTATGCATAGTGCATGTATTATAGTATATTTATATAAACACATATAGAAACATATATGGTGCATATAAATAGAAAAATATATAGGGGAGTCCTTATCTAATCTAATGGTAGTATGTCTGTCCTGATCTCTGACTCCCCAGGCTGGGTCAGGTCTGCTGTCACTGGCTCCCACAGTCACTGGTGTGCCTTTCTGTAACACTTACTATGGTTATTGTTTTACCTCTCTTTGTGATGTTAGTTTTCCAGTCTATGTTACCCTCCTTCTCCAGGAGAGAAGGGTCATGTCTCTTCACTCACTGTTGCATTCTGAGTGCTTGGCACGTCAGCAGGGTCTCAGTAACTAGATGGTTGAATAAGGCACAGTCCTTTCCTTCTGTTGTGTCTCTTTTCTGGATGGCTTGACATTCCAGCCTCATACTTTGGCACTAGAAGGGTCACTCCTTTTATTTTTATTATTATTTTTAAAGTTTATTGGCATGCCTGGATGGCTCAGCCGGTTGAGCATCCAATTTCTGCTCAGGTCATGATCTTCAGATTCATGAGTTTGAGTCCCACATCGGGTCCTGTGCTGATAGCTCAGAGCCTGGAGCCTGCTTCGAATTCTGTGTCTTCTTTCTCTGCCCCTCACCTGCTTATACTCTGTTTTTCTCTCTCTCTCTCTCAAAAACAAACATTAAAAAAAAGTTTATTTATTTTGAAAGAGGAAGAGACAGCGCAAACAGGGGAGGGGCAGAGAGAGAGGGAGAGAGAGAGAATCACAAGCAGGCTCCACACTGTCAGCATGGAGCCCGATGTGGAACTTGAACTCACTAAACTGCAGGATCATGACCTGAGCGGTAACCGAGAGTCAACGTTTAACCGGCTGAGCTACCCAGGTGCTCCAGGAGGGTCACTTGTTTTAAATGCTAACAGCAGAGAATTCCCACGCTTGGTCTGAAAAGTTCAAATTTCAAATATAGCACTGACATGAACTGTATTTCTAATGAGGTGATTTTCCTCCTCCATGTGGCCAGTGGCCTATTTACTTGGGGAAATGGCGTCTCTGTTTACTTGGGAATATGGTCTATGTACAAATGCCTCTCTCATGGTTGGTTTGTGGCTGGCCTGACTGAGCCACTGGGGCAGAGGGCATGGCATACAGAATCATAACCAGTTCAGATTTTCATAGGACAACGTCATTTCCAAGTATGGTCTGGTCTGAACAATACCTGTGTAGAAAGAATTACATGTTCTTTTTTTTTTTAAGTTTTTATTTATTTATTTGGGGGGGGGGGAGGGGCTGTCAGCACAGAGCCCTATTGGGGTTTAAACTCACTAACCATGAGATTATGACCTGAGCCGAAGTCAGATGTTTAACCAACTGAGCCAGCCACCCAGGTGTCCAAAAATTGCGTGTTCTTAAGGCCACAGTCTGAAGTCTTCATATAGAACCACTGCACTGGGTCAAGTCTGACCAGTTTTTGTTATAAGTCAAGCAGGGGGAGGTTGGCAGGATCAATCTCTTGATGGATCAGGGCTAGAACAATGATAAATTCTGACCTATCCTCATGCTAATTTCCATCAAAATGCTTGCTCCAGCTTCTAGGTGGCTGGGTGCCTGCCCTCTCACCTCCAAAGGGAAAGAACAACAGTTTCCTGAATGTCACTGACATGACTATTTTTTTTTAACGTTTTATTTATTTTTGAGACAGAGAGAGACAGAGCATGAACGGGGGAGGGGCAGAGAGAGAGGGAGACACAGAATCGGAAGCAGGCTCCAGGCTCTGAGCCATCAGCCCAGAGCCTGACGCGGGGCTCAAACTCACGGATCGTGAGATCGTGACCTGAGCTGAAGTCGGCAGCTTAACCGACTGAGCCACCCAGGCGCCCCTGACATGACTATTTTAACAAACAAGGAGTGTCTTTGATAGCTCGTTTTGATGGCGAATTACTGCTTAAAAGCAGGGTTTAAAAAGCCATAAAACCCACATCCTCTTTTTGGGGCAGAATCCTTCCAATATATAACTGGCTTGTAAATGCCAGTATTGGGACACCTCATTTTTTCACATAATAAGATGAATTTCTGGGTATTACCAGTGTCATGGGTGAGTGGGAAAATCCTTGACTCAGATCCTCAAGTGTGGTCCCTCACTCTCTCCTGTCCATTTCTGTGGGATGTGGGAGGATCAGCCAAAGCCTTTGTTCAAGTTCTGCCTCCGCTCAGTTCTGCTTCCCTCACTCTCAACAAATGTGCAATTCCTCATAGACTCCACGTCCCAGAGTCTGTTTCCTGGGGAATCAACTTACATCAGCCACTTTGGCCCTTTTCAGCATTTTGCTGCTCAGATTATTTTGGTGAACATTTGGGACTATATTGCATACTGTTGAGATTTGCCATGGCCTTGGCTGGTGCTGGCTAGCTGAGATGTAGGGGCCAAGTGTGGTCAGATTTCAGGTGCCCCCTGCCAGGACCTTGCTGGGTTTTAAATCCAACCCACAATTTCTGTTGAGCTCAAAGCTCTGGATCACAGGCAGATAGGTAAAGCTTGCCATGACTTTGATGTCTTGGCCTCTGCTCAGAGGAGTGATCTGTCTGTACCTGGGGCAGTCAGGTTAGGGCTGAAAAATCCCCAACACTTACTTCCTTCCCTTTCTTCCCTTGTGGAGGAAGAAATGAAGCTCAAGAATTCATGTGCCATATTGATTGTGGGTGTCGTGGGATCCCAAGATTGCACTCTGTGCTGGGGAGTGCAGATTGCATGTCCAAGTGCCTCTGGATTGGGCCAGTAAGAGACACTGACAGAAGATTGGTTGGTGGGAAATCCAGGATACCTGTCTCCTCTTTCTGCCTTGGTGTCTTCTCTGGCAGAGCCCCTTGTCTTCTACAGCTCCAACTCCTCCACATTCTGTAATTCTAGCTCTGCTGGTGGCCCTGACTCCTGGGATCCAGTGACACCATTCTTCCTCCCTTTGTCTCTCCAATCCAGAGGTGACAGCGGCTTCCTGCTAACCTCTTGTCACCTCCTTGCAAACTGGTTGGGGTTCAGCTTCTCTATCACTCATGTAAACTGATTCCCTGCATTAAATTCCTAAAAATTCTTAAGGTGGTTTCTGTTTTCCTGGTTAGACTCTGGCTTGTACAATCATTTTTGTTGTTCCAGTTGAGTTGGGATCTGATTTTAAAAGGGGACTACAAATGGTTGCAAGACTGAGTAATTCCCCAGACCATCCTTCATCCTCTCCCCTCTCCCCAGCTCAGGATCTGATCTCAGAAGGGCTCTTTTCCCTGTATTTTCCTTTTCCAGGGCTTGAGGTGAGTTCATGTCTGCATCTTATTGAATTTTAGTTTGTCCCACGTATTGGGAGGACTTTCAGTGAGTAAGGTGCTTTGCAAGCTAGATTTGTCCTACAGGCTAGCTGAATTGCCCAAAGGTGTTCCAGTACATTATGGCTAGAGATTTAATAAACATTAGGTAAGAAGAAGGGTTTGGAGGGCAAATAGTTTTGGGAAGCATTGCCTTGAACAGGATTGGGAGGCTTGTTTACTCTAGGACTTTGCAGAGCCTACAAGGTGCTAAGGTCCTTTGTGACTCTCCAAGAGGGGGACATAGTCTATGGAGTTTCCTTAGCCCATTTAACCCCAGAATCCCCTTTTCAGGGAAACATGTCCAATCAGACCCATCATCGAAAGCCTTCCCTATGGCCCACACTTGAGTTTTTGATGGCTCATTTACCCATGTTGGAGCTGGTGTTGTTTTCAGAGAAACAAGAGTGACCATCCATTTGGGTCAAGTCCTGGTTCACTATACTTCATGAGCTAGATATCATTTCTGATTTACTTAGTATTTCCTTCATGTTTATTTATCCATACCCAGCCACAGGAGAAGGATGGTCCACACTCTCTGATAGTTAAATAACTTAAGTAGGACTTCTAGTAGGACTGAATGGGATAATGCATGAACTGCGCTTAGCACATCTTCGTACAGTGCTTGGCACTTGGGAAGGGCTCAGTAAATACTCAGTTGCCATGTGCTCTCAGCTGCACTGGTCTTGTCTCTTCATTGTGTCCGCACTCAGGTTGATGACGGTGCTAGAACCTACCCCAGACTCTGTGGGTCCCACAGCTCCCTCTCCTGGATTCTGAGGTCTGGCTAATGCCTCAGGGACCCAGTGCATGGGAGCCTCCAGCAACCTCTTGAATGGGTGACAGCCCATGACAATTCCTGCCCTCCTCAGAGCTGATCCAGGCCCCACCTGCCCTCTCTCTGGGGGCCTAAACTACTCTTTGGTCCTGTCTCCTGGAGGCCCCCTCTAAAGCATCCCCAAGTTGTTAGTTCTGTTCTGCCAGACCCAGCCCATTCAGTCTGGAAACCCTGTGATCCCTAAATATCCCCTTGAATCCCACAAATATCGCTTAGCCCAGATAGCTGTTCCCTCATCATTCTGCAGAAACAAGGAGGTGGGGAGAAGTTGCTACAGGAGCATTTGGAAATGGGAACCAATGGCAGCTCTTGCATCAGGGACCAGAAGCTCAGAGTGATGAAAACAAAAGCATGTTTGTCCCAAGGGGCTGGTGACCATGGTCACCTCCCAGCCAGGGAGCAGTGAACTTCACAGAATGCTCCTTGCTCCAGCCTCCTCAGGGACAGGGCCCTCCTTGATGCCTGGGAAGCTGACCTTTCCAGGAGGGGGGGTGGAGGGGAATGTAGGGCTGCAGCTGGGCCCCCAGCCCTTTGCCCTCCTGCCCTCCCCAGCTTGAGCCAGAGCCGGAAGGACGGTTTCCAACAGTGACTCAGACCTTGTCCTCTGATGGCCTGGCTACACAGTGACAGGAGGACCTCTGCAGCTGGCTGAGTTTGCTTGCCCAGCTCTGGATCCACTGTCTGATTTTCTGCCCCCACCTCCAACATTTTATTTTGGAAGTTTCCAAACTTACAGACAAGTTTAAAGAATAGTCCAATTATTACCCGTATACGCTCCATCTCAATTCAGCATCTGTTAACATTTTGCCATATTTGCTACAGCTCTCTTTTTTTTTTTGGTATAGTGTTTCATAGTAAGTTGTAGACATCATGACACCTTACCCTTAAATACTTCTCACGCTTTTTCTAAAAATAAGGATATTCTGCTTCATATCCACAGTGCCATTATTGCACATGAGAAAATTAACAGTAATTCCATAACATCAGGCAATTTCTAGTTCATATTCATATTTCCCCATTGTCCTAAAATGCTTTTTCTAGATGTTAAAAATTTTTTAAAAAATATTTTATACTTGGTCTTTTAAAATCTACGATAGTCCTCTTAGCTTTATTATTATTTTTTTCTTATCACATTAACTTTTTGAAGAATGGAGGCCAGTTTTCTTGCAGAAGATTCTACATGCTAAATTTATCTGATTGTTTCTTCCTGGTGTCATTTAACTTGTTCCTCCTTCCTGAGTTTATCCCTGTAAACTGGAAGTTAGTCCTAAATGTTTAATTAGATTCAAATTAAACATTATTCATAAGAATGTGTCCCAGGTACACTTCATATTGATACACATAAGAAATGAATCCTAGTTTCTTTGAGCTTTTCTTGAAGTTCACCTTAAAAGAATGAAATAAGACTTAATGGCTGCATGTTATATGACAGGTACTTTGCAGAGTTATCTGGACTCACAAAACAATTTTGAGGAGAGGAGACTGACATCCCTATTTTATTGTTGAAGAACCAGGGTTCAGAGGTGGCTGTGGTGGGGAAAGAAACATACATTTGCTAAGTAACGATCGGGTTCAGGGCACCAAGCTGGGTATTGCTGTCCATGCCATGATGCCCACGTCATGCAGGAGGCAGATCTGGGCAGTTAAGTGGCTTGTCTACAGTCACAAATTCAATTGAATGGCAGAGTTAACTTCACACTTAGATCCTATCCCTAGGACGTCCTGAGCTCTTTCTGCCCAACCATGCTGCTGCCTCTCCGTGGATCCCTCACCTTCAGGATTCTGCTCATCCAATGGATGGATGAACTAGTCTGCTGCCCAGATTCAGTTGTACTGGATGTACCTTCCCTGTGAGCTCATGTCCCAAGAAGGCCCTGAGCAGTAACTCTGAGAGGCTGGATGCTGGGATGGGACTTTGAGGAAGATGCTTTTGGTTAGTGGAGTGGGCTGGGTAAGTGGGCGTGTCTTCTGCCTCTCCTAAGAATTCAGGTACAGATAGAATAAGGTGTGGCTGTGAGGCCTGAGGAGGCCTCCTAATCCTGGGAATCCAAAGTACGAGGTCTCAAACCTAGAGTCTAAGCAGAAGGCATTTGGGGAAATGAAGGCCCAAAGAGGAGAAAAGGCTTGCCTCAGGTCAGACAGCTAGTTGGACAGCTAAGAGTGGAGTGCAGCTGAGAGTCTGGAATCCTTGTACAGTGCTCTTTGCAGCTTCCACTCTGTTGCCTCTATTATCTATGGAATTCCTTCTTGGAGTGGTTAGGGATCTGGAGGAGGACAGTAAGCGAAGGGGTGAGGGGGTGGGATGATGGAGGAGGAGGTAGGCAGAGAGAAAATAACACAGGTAGGAGATTGGGTGTGGGAGTTCTCTCTGGGTGTGGGACCCCCAAGGCAATCAAGGGTGTTGGGTGTGTGTGTGTCTTTAGGGAGTAGTCTCAAAGAATGTTTCCCTGACATCATCGTATCTCCCCGGGAGACGCAGGGGCAACTCTCATGCAATCCATCCCTGTTGCCTTGATAAGACCACTTGGGACTCTGACGTCAGCCTCCTTGAAGGTCTCCAGCTTCCTGTTTTACCTCTTCTAACCTGTTCTCCATATCATGGCTACAGTGTTCTTTGTAAAACAACTTCTGGTCAGGTTAACCCTGTTGAAACCCTTGTATCAGTTAGCTGTTGCTGCCTCACAAACTCCTCCAAAACATAGTGGCTTGAAACAACCACCATTTTATTCAGCTTATGATTCTTTTGGTAAGCTGGGTGGTTGTCCTGGTTTGAGCTGGTTCAGCTGACCTGGGCTCTATCATGGGTCTGCTGGCAGTTGCCTGGTGGCTGCTGGTGGCTGTACGATTCAGGATGGTCTCACATGTTAACTTGTTGGCAGGCTGTCAGTAATCTGGGCTGCGCCCTGCTGGGATACCTCATTTCTTCTCCACGTGACCTCTCAGGTTTGTTTCCATGGTGGTCTCTGGGTTCCAAGAACAGCGGGAGAGTGAGCCCCAGTGCATGAGCATCTTAACAAAGCTCAGCTTGCATCACCTTTGCTAATGTCCTGCTCACCAAAGCAAGTCATGTGGCCGAGCCCAGATGTAACTGGGAGGTGGGGTGGAGAAACAGATTCCACCTCTTTATGGGAAGAGACAATTTATCACCGTTTTCATAGATTGCCATAAACTTATGTGACCCCCAGTGCTTTCAGAATAAAACCCAGACTCTTTACCTTGTGTTCCATGCCTTCTGTCATCTGCTCCCACATTGCCTTCCCATTATGTACACCATGCAAATGTTGCATTGCAGTAATTCCAGAATCTCAGTATTTTCAAAGCACCTCTTTTGCTCCAAGCCTTTGCATGTGCTGATCCCTCTGCAATGCCTTCTCCACAACCACCCCTTCACCCCCAGCCTCAGGCCTGTTCATTCTTCAAAGTCCGTCCAGCTCCAGTGTTGCTTTTTCGAAGCCTTTTCCAATTTATCTCCACCCAAATTCATCCTCACTTCCAGATTTCAGAGCCTTTTGCCCGCCCCTCTGTCAGATGTCTTTCCTGTTGTCTGGGGGTAGAGCTTGGCTCCTGGCTGGAAGATTGGGGGCCCTGGAGAGGGCTGTCCAGCTTTGCACCCTGGTTCCATCACTGGCTGTGGGATCTCGTGCATGTTGCCTCAGCTCTCTTAGCTTTGGTTTTCCCATTTGTAAGAAAAGGGAGATAATAGTGGTCCTGGCCCCATAAGGTTGTTCTATGAATCCACTGATGCTCATGTGAAGCGCATGGCAGGGTGAACGTGAGTTCCCGCAGACTGTAAGCACCTTGTAAACAGAGACTATGTTGGTTAAATCCCCTCCTTAGACCCAGCACATGACTTGACATAGAGCAGGTGGAGGTGATGATCCTGGTGATGATTTTTGTGAGTTGACATCTCCCCCAAATGATAACGGGCCCCTGCAGATACCTCAGACATGAAGCTCACCTAGGTTTTGGCTTTGTCCCTGACACCCGTTAGTGTGGGACACGGCTTAGCTAGGCCCACAGCCAGCAATGAAGTGGATGCTAATAATATCATTATATGCTGAATAATTAACTGTCATTTAAATATTCATATGTTGTTGGGGGCAAGGCCTTTTATCAGCATCTGGGGATGCGTCGGCAGAGGAAAGAGATGGATGTCAGCAAGGCTGACTTTGCCTGTGAAGGGCGACCCAGGGTCCAGAGAGAGCTGTTGGAGTGGCCACCAGACAGTCAGCTAATATATAACTGCAATATCCCCACGTGATAAACTGCAATTTCATAAACGCTTGATGCATATGAGCAAGCCTAAAACAATATTGAAAGCATTAATTTCATTTGACTAATGCTTATCTATATTTTATTCTGTTCCATCTTTAAAGGAGTCTCTCTTTTCTGCGAAGGGAGGTGGGGCTGGAGACCTGCGGATGGTCTGGAGCAGAGAGGGGTTCCGACCTGTCCTGTGCCCAGAGCTGCAGGCATGGGCTGGGGGGGCATGCATGTTGGGCTGTCCCTGAGCCTCAGAGCCCTACCTGGGGGAGCTCTGCTTCTGGCTCTTTGGAAGAAGAGCTTAGGCTCTCTGCCGGGGTCAGGGGAGAGTGGTATGGGCACCGAGGTCCTGGCCAGGCGTGCTGAGGCTACTGTAGATTGCCTACCCGTTTCTGTTAGGATGTGCCGGAGGGCTCTCCACAGGGAGAGGCTTGGGAAGGCAGGGACTGTTTCAAGGCACAACTATCCCCCGGTGCGGGTGAGGAGAAAGAGGAGAAGGTGAGGGAGAAGGATGAGATTGGAGGAGGATGGAGGAGAGAAGGGAGAACAGGAAAGGTGGGAAACAGATGAAGGAGCCTGTGTCAGGTGAACTGCTGCCCGAGAAGGAGGGAGGCAGCCTGACGTGGCGATTGAGGGTAAAGGCTCTGGGAATGGACGGTCCTCGACTTGAGTTCTGGCTGTGCCTCAACTGATTTGTGACCTTGAGCAAGGTCTTCACCTTTTCCAAAGTACTTAACTGTCTATTTCACAAATCCTAACAAATTGCCACAAACTTAGTGGCTTTAAACAACATGCATTTCTTTTTTAAAGGTTATTTATTTATTTTGAAAGAGAGAGAGAGTGAGCACAAGTTGGGGAGGGGCAGACAGAGAGGGAGAGAGAGAAGCCCAAGCAGGCTCCATGGTGTCGGCACAGAGCCCAGTGAGGGGCTCAAACTCACAAACCGTGAGATCAGGATCTCAGCCAAAATCAAGAGTTGGACCCTTAACCGACTAAGCCACCCAGGTGCCCCGACATGCATTTCTCATAGTTTCTGTGGGTCGGGGGTCTGAGCACAGCTGGGTCTATAATGTAGTGCAGATCTTGGGAGTGAGATCGTGCCACCTATGCCATATTGTATTGATTAGAAGCAAGGCAGAGGTGCTGCCCACACTCATGGGAGGGGATCACATGAAGCATGAACATCAGGAGGTGCGGGTCGCTGCAGTCTTTGCCATGACCGACAACGGCAGCCTGAATCTACTCGGAGCCAGACGCTGTTCCGCGTCCTTTGCTTGGACTATCACATTTACTTTTCAGAACAACCCCATGATGGACTGTCATTATCACCGCTGTACTGATGAAGAAATGGCAGGTTAAGTAACAACTACACAGTTAGCAGCAGGTAGAGTTTGCATGTCAACCATGTACAGTGGTTCCAGGCTCCAGCCTCTTTTCTGCTATGAGACCCCTCCTCATGGGGCTGCTTGTGAAGATAATCCACGTAAGATGCCCAGCACAGGTCCTAGTACAAGGCTTTACTTGTCTCTGGCTTGTCCTCCTTTGCCAGCCTCTGCTTGCCCCCTTCCCCCATGTGGAGGAGGCCAAAGCCACAAATGCCTCACATGCCCAGGATAAGCAGGCCCAACCCCAGAGCAAGACAGGGAGATGAAAGGATGATATGGTGGGTGTGTTTCCTTCACCTGAACCACTCGTAGCCCAAATCTGTTGGTCTCCTAGGCCCCAGCTTAAAAGTCACTTGTTTCCTATGGCTGCTATAACAAATGACCATAAACTATGTGGCTTAAAAAAATACAGATTTATTATTTCACAGTCCTGGGGGTTAGAAGTCCCAGCTGGGTCTCACTGGGCTCAAATCAAGGTGCTGGCATGGCTGTGCTTCCTTCTAAAGGGTCTAGGAGAGAATCGGTTTTGTCTTGCCTGTCCCAGCTTCTACAGCCCACCTGCCCTCCTTGGCTTGTGGCCCTTTCCTCCATCGTCAAAGCCAGGAATGGCCAGCGGAATCTTTCTCACGTTGCATCCCTCTGATTGGACCCTTCTTCTGCCTCTTGGTTATACTGGACCCACCCAGACAATCCAGAATAATGTCCCTACTTTAGAGTCAGCTGATTAGCAAACTTATTTCTATCTGTGACCTTAATTTCCCATTCAGAGTTTCAGGTGTTAGGACATTGTTATGCATGGAATGTTGATGTACCTCCTAGAGTCACCTTTTGAGACCCTACTCCCCAGTGTGATGGTATGAGGAGGCAGGACCTTTGGGAGGTAATTAGGATTAGATGAGGTCATGAGGGTGGAGCCCTCACGAATGGGATTAGTGACCTTATAAAAGAGACCCCAGAGAGCTTCCTCATCCCATCCACCATGTGAAGACACAGCAAGAAAATGGCCATCTATGAACTAGAAAATGGATTCTTACCAGTCACCAAATCTGCTGGCATCTTGATCTTGAACTTCCTAGCCTCCAGACCTGAGAAATAAATTACTGTTGTTTAAGCCACTCAGTCTATGATATTTTGTCACAGCAGCCCAAACAGGCAAAGACAGATGTGGTTATGTCTTTGGGGCTGTTCTCCTGCCACCACACTTCTATAGGTGGCCTGGGTCGTGGCTGTGGGACGGGTGCTCCTGTGGCATCCTTTACTTTTCTATCACCACGCCTTGGCTCACTTCTAGGGTTCTTAAACTCATATGACCTAAGGGTCCAAGAGCAAATGTAAATGAATTTTCTGGGTATAAGATAATGGGGAGTCGTGGCTCTGTGGCCAAAGAAAACTCATTTCAAATTCAAACAATTGAAAACCTTGTGCTGGCCAAGAGCATGTTCTGTGGTACGTTCAGCCGGCAGACGGCCAGTGTGCTCCTTGGGGTCCTGTTGGGCTATGAGCATCCCCTGATCAGAGCAGGGCTGCATGGAGGCCAGCACCTCAGTGAGAGACATGTCCCTGGGCAGCCCGGTCCCTGGGCAGCCCGGTCAGGAAAGGCTGTCCTTCCTCTGGGCCAAAGCTGCCTGTGCTGGGGTATAGGACAGCCCCACTTGGGCTCTCCGGTCAGGTCCCTGGGCAGGGTTCAGCCAGCGCTCTGTCCATGGTGCTGTCCCCAGAGCCTCTTACAGTGCATGCCCCACAGCACAAATGTGGACTAGGTGGGTATTTGTTAATGCATAAATGAATGAAATCCAGTGCCTTCTTGCTCACTTTCTATCCTGCTCAGGATATATGACCCCCTTCCAAAGAGCTCAGTTTCTCTCTACAGGCACCATGAGCCATGGCCACAGGCACAGTGCGTGCATGAGTGCATGTGTCTGTATGTGTGCGTGGTGTATATGCATCAATCAGGGGTTTCAGAGACTTGGAACCCAAGGTCTCGGCACCTTTGCGGGAAATTGCCATGGCCTGTGACCCAAAGGCCGGGGACAGGGGCTGGCACACAGAGGGGGATCCAGCTGCCCTTGCTGCTGCCCGGGCAGCTTCCTCCCCTCTCTCTTCCCCCCCTCCCCTCGCATTCGAGATTCCCCGGAGGTCGGGCCTGGTGTAATTACAGGGTATCTGCTGCCTCCCTATAAATCGAATAGACTTTTTGGCCTTGTCAGATTAAAACTTACCTATCAACCCGCCGCAGGCCTCTAGATCTCCCTAAATCTGTACTTGGGAGAGAATTTATGGCCAGGAATTGCATTTTGCAAAATGATTAAAGTTGCCAAACAGCCATAAAAAGTTGCAGGAGGAGATATGGTTTTTTTGAAAGTCTGCTTAATTTATAAGGGGTGGAAGGTTTATTGTCATTTAGAGTCCGCGGCGAGGCAGCCATGGAGCGTTGGGCGGCAGCTGTGCACAGCTGCACGCGCTTTATGCCTTTTACATGTTTTTAAATTGCCCTGTTTGAATCCGGCCTTCTGCAGCGGCAGAAATGCCGTGGCGGCCCCGCTTGCCGGAGAGAGGCTGCCCCTCCCCCCCCCCCATTCGGGCCCCCCCTCTCTGATGCTCAGACCTCACTCGTCCCGCTCCCCCCTACCCACCCCAGGCTCACCTTCCAGCAGCAGCATTTCTAGCTGGTCTCGCCCCTCGCTGGCCACCCTGTCCCACCCCGCAGTCCTCCGCTGGCCCCCGACTGAAGTAGTAACAGATACGTGCGTTAAAGCCTTTTACGTTTATAGGCGATTCCATGTGTAGTATTTTAGCGCTTATCACCCCAGATTAAATGATTAAATGAGATAAAACATGGAAAGCTCTAAACCTAAGGCTGCTACCTAGCGAGCCAATAACTGGAATCATGGCTCCCACTTACTGACCGCTTATGAGGTGCCGGGACCTCTGCTCTGAGCTTCACACGCATTAATTCATATAATCCTCTGTGCCACCCTCTGAGGTAGCTGTGAGTTATTCCTGTGCTTTAGAAAGCTTAAAGAACGTAAGCCTCAGGTCATGCGCTGCAATGCTCGATGAATAATAGCTATCCTTTTTAATACTCTTAGGACGGGCGCTTTACCTGTTTTGCTTCCAGTGTGCACACAGTAGGTGTTCAATAAACGCCGCTGAACACAAGCATATGCATGAGCGATACGGTCATCTTTGCCAGTCTAACGGTCCCTGTGCCCCATGAAGTCAAGGGTCAGGCTCTGTTCACCTTCTAATCCCACTACTGAGCCCAGTGTCAGGCACATCACGGGCGCTCTTTATATATTTGAAAAATGATCGAATACGTTTAATCCTTACAACAGTCCCATGAGGAAGGTATTAGAAATTCTGTCTTGCAGAGGAGAAACTAGAAGTTGAGAGGGAGTTTGACACTGGGTTTTCGGTCCCAAGTCCTGTGGGTTTTTTTTTTCTTTTGTGTTTTTTGTTTTGTTTTGTTTTGTTTTGTTTTGTTTACCACAACCCATTAGGTATTTTGGATAGATTTGGAAATTTTCCTCCTTCATTATTATCAGATCTAATATTTATTAAATACCTGGCATTCCCCAGCTACAGTTATCACGCCAAGTGAGCCTCCCAACATACTTGCAAAATACATATTATTTCTCTCATTTTATAAACGTGGATACGGAGGCATAGAGATATCATGCAGCAATTGGCTGAACTGAAACTGAAGCCCGGGTGCATGTGACCTTGGAGGTGGGCAATTACAATACAGGGTGACAAGTGCTCTAGTGAGGAAGATCTCCAAATCCAGCCTGATAGGGGGCAGAGGAGTGTCAGGGAGGGCTTCCTGGAGGAGGTGATTTCCAAGCTGACATTGGGAGGATGGGCAGGGATTTGCCAGATAAACAACAGGGAAGCATGTGCCAGGAAGAGGGAACAGCACAGACGCAAGAAAAGGCAAGGCTGGATGAAGGATGTGAACGTTTCATCCTGGCCAGAGGCAGTTCTGCATTCTCTTTGGCATCAGACGAAGTGCAGTCCTGACTCCACCTCCCTGGGTTGCAGAGATGTTCAAGGTCCAGGAGGAACAGGTGGACTGCGAACTGGCTACTCTCCAAGGTCTCCATCACCTGCACCCACATTCTCTCTCTCGCTCACTTACTTCCTACGAGCACCAGGGAAGTGGGAGCTGCCTGCAGGTCTGTGATGGATGAATCAGGCCCACTTAGATTTGATCCGGTGCTCTTGAAATTGCCTCTGTCCCTCCCTCCATCTTTTGGGGCATTTCCCTTCTTCCCCACAGTGTGGACATGGGGGTAAAGGAGCCTCCTCTTCTGCTTTCCTTCTCTCTCAAATGTTCCAAGATTTGGAGTGTAAGATTTCTCCAGGCTCTCTACTCATTCATTCATTCATTCATTCAACAAGTGTGTTTTGAGTGCCTAATATGTTCTAGGGGTTGGAAAACCAAACAGTGAACAGAGACCAGGATACTGTCCTTGGTGGGGTTACCATAAACAAATGGATAAATAAGACGATATTAGATAGTGACGTGTGCCTTGATATCAGTAAGGCAAGTTGATGTGATAGGAAGTGACCAAAGGCATGGGGTCAGTGTGTGTGTGTGTGTGTGCTGCTTTTGGTAGTATGCAGGGACTTTTGAACCAAGATCTGAATGAGAAGAAGCCAAATAAAGGAAGATCTGGACAAAGAACATCCCATACCAAGGGAGCAAGAGAAGCAAAGGCCCAGGGGTAGGGATGAACCATACCAACTCAAGGAACGGAAATAAGGCTGGGGCTTAGAGAGTGAGGGGCAGAGTGGTAGTAGGCGACCAGGGAAAGAGATGGGCAGGGGTCAGATCGGGCAGAAGCTTGTAGGCCATGGTCAGACTTCAGATTTTATCCTAAAGGCAATAGGAAGCTCTTGGAGGGTTGGATCAGGGGAGAAACATGATCCAATTTACATTTGCAGGGGCGTTCTCTCCCTTCTGTGCTGAGAGCACAAAGTGAATTTTCAAGACAGCCACAAATCCTAACCCAAACCAAACTCTTCTCCAGAAAAACTGTATACTGTCTACCTCTAGGTCTTTGCAGCTACAAATCCATCTTCCAAGTATGCCTCTCCCTGTACTTCCTAGAGCACCCTGGTTCACTCTTCAGGCCTCACACCCTCCCTGTGACTCCTTCTGCCTCCCCCTCACTGCCATTCCCCAATTCCTGCTGTGAGAACTCACCCTTTCCATGTCCCTCTCTCCACTTGACCAGCAGCTCCTCAAGCTCCAGGACGGTGGCTGTCTTAGCTCTGAGAGCCAGGGCCCATACACAGCCCGGCCGAGGGTGGGTGCCTGACAAATGCTTTCTGGTTGACACCCCAATCATTGACAAAAGCGCTAAATGAGCAAACACCCTTTGTTTAAATAGATAATAAGATTAGAAGTGTGCTTGTATACTGTTTACCATAACATTTACATTAAGTCTATACTCACTAGGATTTTTGGCAACCGGAGGTTAAGTTTCTGAGTATTTACTAAAAGCAGCAATAGTCTGTGCTAGTCAAATGTGAATAGCTCTCTCTCTCTCAAGGACTGTTCCCTTGTTACTTCAAGACTATGAATGTTGGTTAAAGAATACATTTGTTAAAATACTTCTTGTAAACACTTGTGTTTGAAAGAATGCATTTGTTAGAACACTTCCCGTAAATACTTGGTTGTAAACCTGTGTTTTGTCACTGAATACTGCATGTGGTTCTAATTAACCTACCGCTATAGAGGGACTGTGCATTTTCTTATTAAGCTGGGAATGTATTTAAAAGCTGTCTCCCTTGTTTGAGATTTATGCAAATAAAAACTAAAGACTTTTGAGACAATGCAGTGTCTCATTCTCCACCAACTGTGAGCTGGGTGAGGACAAGGACACAGGAGCCTCATCTGCTGAAGTATCCGAGCATGGCCCCCACTGGCCTGCACTGGGGTCCGTGGATTTCCCTGGAAGGGGCACCTAGCTCACCCCCAGCCCACTCTGGGCGCCGAGCTGCCTGTGCACAAGCAGTCTCCGGGAAGCGCCCACAGAGGGCAGCCCTGTAAACATGGAACAGGCCAGGCGGTGCGTGCAAGACTTGGCAACCTCTGCGGGAATGCTAAAAACTGTGTTCCCAGATCTGCGTCCTCGATCCTACAATGCCCAGCTTTGAGATACGGGGAACTAACTTGAAAACTGAAATGTGCAACTGTCACTTGACTATTGGGCGAAGACGCCAAGTCCCTGGACAAGTTATGTAGCTTTTTGGAGCCTCAGTTTCCTCCTGGGTGAAATGGGGATCATAATACACGTAAGGTGATCTCCAAAGCCCAGGGGCCCTACCTGACTGCTGCGGGCCTTCATCCCACCTTCGCCTCTGACATCTGAATGTAGAGAAACAAGAAAAAGGACCTGTCCCAACTCTGGTTAAATCCTGTGACTGCTTCGCTCAGACATCTCAGAGCCCAACGCGGTGGGAGGTTTCCAGTCAGACCAGACTCTGTAATTCTTAACCCCAGCGCTGAGAGCCGAAGTCTAGACCTGGCTTGGTCACCGCTGCTACCTGACTTGTTCTTCACTTTACTTCTCCAAGTTGAAGGCATCCTGGCAGGTGGCTCCGTGTGACTGCGTGCCAAATGGTGACCCGCCCCTCTCCAGTGATGACATTGAACTTTACCTCTTACTGCCTCTCTTGTAACGTTCGTTCAGTCCACAAATAGTCACGAAGATCCTCCCATGAGCAAGCACTGTGCCGGCACTGGGGATACAGCAGAATAGGACAGAGAAGTCCCACGCTCATGGAGCCTGCATCGCAGTGGGGAGAGGGTAGAACTTTTTGGGTGGAGACACACAGGCAGCTGAGGTCGGTGAGGTTGCAGGAGCGCGATCCTAAGGCCCATCGGCTTGGGATGCCCACTCCTGAAAGTGAATGTCCACCTTCAAGTCTGACCCTGCAGTGCCCTCCTTTCAAGTCTCTGGGAGGGTCCGTGAACATAGCACCTGCATGGTGGCCGGTAGAGTGCCAGGCGCGTGCTGGGCACCCCATAAGTTGGAGATCCCCTCTCTTTCTCCAGACACAGATCTTCTTGTGTCCCCCTTCCTGTGTCTCCCTCCCTGCCCTGATTTTCACAGAAAGCCAGAGAGGAGAGAGGCTTTTTGTGCTCAGGGCTGAAGGTGAGACATTTCTTCTTTTTGAAAAAACCGAATTTTGTGGGGCGGCGGGGAGCCGTTTTAAGTTCACAGCACAATTAAGAGGAAGGCACAGAGAGTTCCCATATAGCCCCCTCCCCATACATGCACAGCCGCCCCCATTGTGGATATTCCCCACCAGATGGTACATTTGTTACAACTGATGACCCTGCACCGACACATCATTATCACCGAAGGTCCATACTTTACCTTAGGATTTACTCTTGGTGTTGCACGTTCTGTGGGTTTGGACAATTGTGTAATGACACACACCCATCGTTATAGTATCATATAGAACCTGTTTACTGCCCTAAAAATCCCCTGTAGGTGAGCCACTTCTTTGGGTTCAGGGACAGCCTGCCGGGCAGTGAACGAGAGGAAGACGGGAGACGTGTGGCGCTCTCAGGGAAAGCCTGTCCTGGCGCCGTCCCTGAAGCAGAGGGGGCAGGGCGCAGCCTGGGGGCTCCTTCAAGCAAGCCACCGAAGGAGGACATGGTTAGAGCGGAGTGAGGGAACACAAGCCACACGAAGCAAGCAACGGCGACAACATTTATACCCCAAGTCCCACCACAGTGCCGTCGCATCCCGCGGCGCAGTCCGGCCAAGTGGCTGTTCGAGACCCACCACCGGCAAAGGGGAGCATGGGATTGGCATCCATCATAAAAATCAATGGTTCTTTTGCTAAGTGGTCAATATTTATTTGGCTTTAGCATTGTTTAATTCAATGCATCAATTAAAGATAGTGTAATGTCTGCTCTGGTCTACAGCCCCAGCTTCTGTGTGTCGTTACCTCATCTGTTTGAGATCACTCACGTCCTTACGTCTCTGCTCCTTTGTCCCCTTGCATAACTCAAGGACAGGAGTAATTGACGTGAAACTTTTAAAAATTAATTTCGCTGCATATGCCACCGAGGGGGAGTGCAAGTCCTCCCAGCCATTTATAACGTCACGGTGATTGGTCCTGACAAAACAATACCTTAAAAACTCACCAAAGTAAATTATGGCCCGAGCAAATGGCTGCTCTGCGGCAGGGCCGGAGGCTTGGAGGGGAGCCAGGCAAAAACAAAGTAATGTGCTTTTGATATTAATAACAGAGATGATATTGATCTGCAAGCTAGTGTCACTTTTCCACTCTGGCGAGGAGATTGCTCCCGGCATTTAGTCCACTGAAAGCCACTTTCCATGCAGGCCATTTAATTTTGTGAGTCTTTAATTATGTGAAATGGAGTCTAGTTAAAGGGCCAGGTCCCAGTTTTGCCGGGCGGAGACGTGGGCTGTGATTCAGGAAGCTGTCAGAAATGAATATAACTCAATTCTTAGATCTGCAAATGCAGTTGTCTTTCCAAATGTTTATTTCATGCCTGCACTTCTCTGGCCCGGTGCCACCGTGCATCAGGACAGACACAGCCTCTGATTACAGGACCACATTTTTCAAAGGCCTGAAGTTAATGTGCCTGTTTTCTGCATAATAAAAGTCATAACTCACGGGGGCCGTCGATGCCTCTCTCCGGAAAGGGGGCCTGGACAGACCGCGGAAGGGCTATGCATCCCAGCCCAGGCACCTGGCCTGGCCCAGTTTTGGACACTTGATCTCGTGGTGGAGCTGCGACAGACTGCGCTGGCAGACCACAAGTCAGACCACAGGCCAGTCCGTGGCTCAAATTATATCAGACCGTGAATAGGATCACAAGACACACTGGGGAGAAGCCCACATATCAGACCACAGAGAAGTCCGGGATGCCTGATTTAGGATTCAGGAAGTCTCATCACCGCAGCTCCATGCCTTGGCTTTATCTGAGTGCCCTTCCTCTGATTGGACCAAGTCTCCTTCTGCCTTTCTCTTAACACACACACACAGACCTCCCCATATGTGCCCATATGCTCCTCCAAAGGCACCTTTCGGGGCGCCTGAGTGGCTCAGTCAGTGAAGCGTCCGACTTCAGCTCAGGTCACGATCTCATGATTTATGAGTTCGAGCCCCGCGTCAGGCTCTGTGCTGACAGCTCAGAGCCTGGAGCCTGCTTCGGATCCTGTGTCTGTCTCCCTCTCTCTCTGCCCCTCCCCTGCTCATGCTCTGTCTCTCTCTCTCTCTCTCAAAAATAAATAAAAACAGGGGCGCCTGGGTGGCGCAGTCGGTTAAGCGTCCGACTTCAGCCAGGTCACGATCTCGCGGTTCGGGAGTTCGAGCCCCGCGTCAGGCTCTGGGCGGATGGCTCGGAGCCTGGAGCCTGTTTCCGATTCTGTGTCTCCCTCTCTCTCTGCCCCTCCCCCGTTCATGCTCTGTCTCTCTCTGTCCCAAAAATAAATAAAAACGTTGAAAAAAAAATTAAAAAAAAAATAAATAAATAAAAACATTAAAAAAAAACCCCAAAGGCACCTTTCACATACACACATACATGCATGTGTAGTTGTATGTGTGCACGTGCTTGGACTCAGCTTTACAGTTGTTCCTCATGTTGGCTGCTCTGTCCCTTTTCCGGATAAATCTCTCCAGAACCCCAAGGAGTCTTCCTATTGAAATGCATATTCAGCATGTGCAGTTCAGCCTGCCTGGGTATCCTGGGGCTATTTTGGCTGACGCCTGGGGGTTCCAGGATAGGAGGTACCTGGGGGTGTTCGGCTCGCCCTGCCGTAAACCTGCCGGGCAACATTCTCCTGTCTCCGGCTTTACAAAGAGGGGTCAGCGCAGAACAGCAGTCTCATATCTAGAACTCAGCTCTGAGACAGTCCACCTTCCCCGAACATCGTCAAGGATTAAAAGCTGAAGTGATCAGAAACGCAAAGAGAAAACACCACAGGATCTACACACTTTACCCACAGGAGGATGCGCCAGAACCTCACTTCGAGCTCCTTTCTCTGCTTTACAAATAGTTTTGACGCTGTCTATTATTGTTTGTTCAGCCCACAGAGGATTTAGAAGCAGAGTGAGCAGGTGGAGAGTGGCTTCTGGAAGCAAAAGTACTCAAAGCAGCAGGAAATCACAGCTGAAAGCGAGGGAAGACAGAAAAACTCTAAAAGCAGACAAAAGAACTCGATGTGGTGAGGTTTTTCAAAGTTAATTTTATAGTATAATGTGGGGGAAAGAGGTGTGTACCCAAATATATTTAGGAAATGCTGGGTAAAGAAAGCCAGAGTGGTTTCTTGGCTGCAAGGGATTTCAGTGCCCTTAGTATGCTAACATGCACAGTGCAACTGAAAAGGCAGCAGGGGTAGAATTCAATTTTTCCCAAACTTATTTACCCATGAATATCTTTTCTCCCCTAGCCCTCATCCCAGAGGATTTTGAGAAGTTAATATTCAATGGAACATACTCTGGGAAATACTGATATACCACGATTGATGTTTGTACTGGTGACTTCAGTGGACACCATCTGTTTTTTGGTTCTGCCTGCAGCAACAGCCATTTGGAGATCCATCCTTCCCCAATTGTTGTTTTTTTTTTTTTTTTGGAACATGTGGTTTATTTGGGGGGTCTATTTATCAACCCCAGCAGTGGGCACATAACCCACACTAAGCCACTCAGGACGTTGCACTCCCCACTGGTTGGCATAATTGGGTTACAGGATAGGGACATGGTCAGATTGGGGCTATTGAGATGCTATGGGACTTTGCAGGGAAGTCTGGGTAAGACACAACTGGACTAACAGACAGAGGATGTGAGGCTTGGGGCCATTTTGTCACCACCTGAAGCCTAAGAGGAAGTCAACGTGGAAGGTATCAGGGCCAAGAGATGGACAGAAATAAGGTCTGTCTTTTTTTTTTTAATTTTTTTTTCAACGTTTTTTATTTATTTTTGGGACAGAGAGAGACAGAGCATGAACGGGGGAGGGGCAGAGAGAGAGGGAGACACAGAATCGGAAACAGGCTCCAGGCTCCGAGCCATCAGCCCAGAGCCCGACGCGGGGCTCGAACTCACAGACTGCGAGATCGTGACCTGGCTGAAGTCGGACGCTTAACCGACTGCGCCACCCAGGCGCCCCAAGGTCTGTCTTTTGAAAAGATCACTCCCTGTGCTATGTGTGTATGGAAATCGGAATTGGTAGAGGGGTCCAGCATGGAGACCAGTTGGCAAGCAAGTATTGAAAAAAGTGAGGGTTGCTTGGAATAGAGGGAAGGCAGTGGAGGGATGAGGGCTATTTAGGAGGTGATATGCACTTGGAGAGTCATTGGTGGGTATGAAGAAGAGGGAAGGAGAAAGGATGGCTCCCAGGTTTCTGACTTGCAAAGATGCATGGATGGCGGTGATGTTTGAAAGAGGACCAGGTTTGTTTTGGCGGAATGGGGTGAGAAGAGTTCATTTTGGTTACATGTGGGATTTCAAGGGTGGTTGAGAAATCTAAGTGGAAATGTGGAGTGAGGAAGGTCGGGGAGAGCCTTGGATTAGAGATACAAACTGGGGAGGCACCGGCTCATGGAGGGTAATGAGTGACCCATGGCAATGTCACCCAAACCCATGTGTGGACAGGAGGAGGAAACTTCAAAGGAAACGGGAAAAGAATCCCCTGAGAGGTAGAAGAAAAGGCTTGTTTCCAGGAGGAAAGAAGACTAGCTTATTGAGAGGTCAAGGAAGGGGATGGCTTTGGATTGGGGGATGAGGACATCGTTAGTATCCTTGGACAGAGCTGTTTGGGTGGAGTAAAGGAGCGGAGGTCAGATTTGCAGGTGGAGGAGTAAGTAGGAAGTGAGGAAACGCAAATAATAACAGCAAATGGTGGTGAATAGGAAGTAAATACTTACATGGGCAAGCTCTCATCTCAGCGCTTTACGTGTGTTAACACATTTAATCCTCACAGCCACTCTTTGAGGTATGTACATGAACTTCCATGTTATAGATGAGGAAACTGAGGTCGGAGAGGTTAGGTAATTTGCTTGAGGTCATACAGCTGTGCCCATAGTCCTCGCCATTGACTTATACTGAGGAATTAACTCTTTTAAGCAGTTTCTGTGCAGCACTGGGGAGAGACAGACCTGTAACTAGAGGGGGGCGTGTAGCCAATGGAGGGCTTCTCTTAAGATGGGTGGACTTAAACTTCAAATGTCATGGGGGAACATCTTCTTAAGAGGAAGTGAGGGATACAGAAGAAAGAGAAGGAATAGTGGGTAAGGCGGGCTCCTGAGAAGGTGGGAGAGAATGGGCTCTGGAACACAGGGAGAGCTAGGAGGAAGGACCCCTCTAGTGCAGGATCGGAGAGATTAGGGACCCATGTAGGTAGGTTTGCTGGCGGAATTCCTTTGGGAGGGTATCCGTTTTCTTTGTAAAGGGGGAGGAGAGTGGGGAGGAGCAAAGCATCTCGGAGGTTTGAGGAGACTGGGGAAAGTTTGCAATAGTCACAAACAGAAGAGGAAGCTGCTGGAGAGAAGCTGCAGAGTCATGGAAGGCTGGTGATCATGCATTTGTAGGTTTGTGTGCATCGCAGAGAGAGCACAGGTTTGGGGTCATCTGAAACTGGCATTTTGATTAACAGGTAGAGAAAAGACAGTAGGGAAGAGAGTTTGGGGTGTTGGTGAGAGTCCGTAAAATGATGGGATTCAATGGCATCCCTGCTGGATAATGAGGGAAGTGAAGAAAGAGAGGGACTGATGGATTGGGAGAAAGTTAAAGAGGTCGGTGGACTGGAGGTCTTGATGAAGCTAGAGCAGGGCCATAATGAAAGCTGGCAAAGAAAGAGAGGAGGGTCTAGTGAGAGAATGGGATGTCTGAGTCAGTGGTGCTGGCGGGGGCCCAGTTGGAGAAATGATAAGGCTCGTGTCGTGGTAAGGCGTGGGAATGAGTGGCTTGGGGAGGTGGGAGGAAAGTCCTTGGAGATGAGAAGGTCAAGGACCTGAGCAAGCCCAGGTGTTGTGTGTGGGTATTCCATGTGGGTGATGAATTCACCCAAGATTAAGGCACAGCTCAGGGTGGAAAGACTCGAGCCAGGTGCGGAAGTCTTTGGTGACCGGGGAGGCTGGGCAGGATGTCCGCAGCGATACGTCAGTCAATATAAGGCAAGGGGAGAGTGTGTAGCGCTGCACGACACGGCCCTCCAAGGGGCATGTTTTTGGAAACAAGAGAAAAGGAGAAGTGGCCTCGGACAGCAATGGAGAGTAGGATGGACACACTAGCCCCTCTCCCATCCTTAGGGTGTGAGAGTACAAACAGCAACCTCTTGAGGGAGCTGCAAAGGAAGTGGTGTCCTCAGGAGACAGTCTGGTTACCTTTCAGGCACCAGCCTAGAGAAAGTTGTCTGGACTGTCAGCACCAGGCAGAGTCTAGGGGCTGAGTGGGGGGAGTAGAGCAAGAGCAAGGAGGAACAGCATTATGAGGTTGGTGGGTGTCAGCAGGACTAAGGTCCCAGGAGCTCACACTCTGGGCATGGAAGGTTGGCCTCACTGGTCTCTCTCAGGGTGGTTGGTGCCAGGCTCGTTGCCGGGGGACTTGGGGCAGGGCTGCCACTCTAGCCTTTGAGTCCCTGAGGGGAGCTCCCTGTAGATGGGGCATGAGGGTGACACTTCGCCAGTGCCCCCATGACTCTACTGTACACCCCCCGCCCGATACTTTGTTCTCTGTGTGGTCCCCTTAGTGCTTTTGACCCCCTGGTTGAGAGATTGTGGAATCAAACAATCCAGAGCTGGAGTTCCTGCTTAGCCTCTTAAGAGCCACGGGGATTCAGGCAAATTCATTGGCTCTGTGCCTCAGTTTTCTCATTAGTAAAATGAGGCTATAAAAGCACCTACCTCCTAGATTGTTGTGAGGATTAGGTTAGATGATGCAAATAAAGTGCTGAATGCAGAAGCTGATTTATAATAAGTGCTCAGCAATAAGTAATGTACGTTTGTTGAGCACGGTCTAGGAGCCAGGTTCTGTTCTAAGACCTTCCGTGTAATGACTCCTGTAATTCTGTCAGCTCTAGGAGGGGGGCGCTATTACTTTCATCATTCTCCCTGTACAGATGAGGACACTGAGGCTCACAGGTGAAGCGCTTTGTCCGAGATGGAATCAACCATCGACTGGTGAAACCGAGGTCAAACCAGGCAGTCAGCGCGTACAGCCCTCACCCTTCAGCACGATGCCATATGGCCTCTCCCTACGCTACAAATGTTAGCCATTAGTAACCGTTATCACCACAAAATCATATCACGAAGTTTAAATAACCAAGAGCTGGGACTGGTGCCCACACTAAGCTGGCGGTGGTGCACAGAACCTGACACTTCCAGGGCGTCCTCAACCTGCCAGACCAATCTCTCCCCCTCCACTGGGCTGAGCCCATCTGCTTCCTGAGTGGCTTAGGCTGGGCTGTCTGGTTCTCCAGCAAGCCCCTGGCTGTGTGACCCCAGTCTCCTGTCCACCCAGCCAAGTCTCCATCAGAGGCAAGATACCCCTAGGTCGGGGTACGTGATTATGTGCCCTTAACATCTTTACCTACTTTCCCTCTTTCCTCTTCTCTTTCTGTTTCTGTCTTGACCACAAAGTCAATTTCTGTCTGAGGGGGTCCATCCAAGATTTTTCTGTCACTCGTCCCTGCAGCCCATACCCCCTGCTCCCTTAGATCTTTGTATTTCCTCCTCAACATGTTCACAGACGGGTTCTCCGGGGTCCTGAGTGAGAGCTGAGGATAGCAGGTTTGGAGGTGATGAGTAGGCTCTTGGAGCCTGGTTAGCAGGCCCTGGAGGCCCCAGTTACTTGGAGAGAATTCTCCAGCCTCAGATGATTTGATGGACTAAAGCTGTGCTGGGACCCCTAGCCCAAGCCCTGACAGGCTTCCTGGAAGGGCAGCTCATTTCACAGTGGGCACCGACTGGGTGCTGTGGGTACATCTTCACTCTGGTGGTCCTGGAGCAGCAGCCCTTGGCCACCCACGCTCACGGGAAGTGAGCCCCCAGAGGACAGCCCGCATCAGCTGCATTTGCCAGTGTATCGCAGCAGGGGAACACATAGTAGGGACTCAATATTTGTGGAGTATTTGATTCCGTCCTCCAGCTTGGAGAAGAGAGGGGCGGAGCAGATGTGTGCCGGGAATCGTCCTAAGTGTTTTATGGGAATTCGTTAACTGAATCGTCACACCAACCCTGAGGTGGGTACCAGTATCACCCCCGTTTTACAGATGAAGAAACTGACACCCCATGGGGTAGGGTAACTTGCCTGAGGGGATACCACGAATAAGCAGCGGAGCTGGGATTTGAAGCCCAGTAGACTGACGTCAGGCCAAGGCTCTTGACCATGGCCGGTGCTTACTCTATTTCTGAACCTTGTATCTAGGGACAGAAGTCCAAGCCCAGAAGCTTCTGCTCTAAGGGATTTGCCGGCTCAGTGACCGGCTGGTTCAGGGTGGGGTCTGGCCCAGGGATTCCAGATAATGTCAGTAGGATTGCCATTCACTCATTCTCTCGGCCTCTCTCTGGTCTGCTTTTATCTGTGAGACGGCTTGTGCCTGCTCTCTGGCCACGGGGGCCAGGCCTCCGGAAGGGTCCCCCACCAGACCCACCTGCTGCGGAGAAGGGCCGGCTCAGCATAGGATGGGGGTTGCTCTGGCTAGCAGAGGTCCGGGGAGGCTGAGCAGGCACATTTGGTACATGTCCCCACAAGCTCCTTTCCAATGCCAGCGGCTTCGCACCTTTTAATTTATTAACCCCCGTACAGCCTGTTATATAAGGTAGGGATTATCATGCCCGTTTATAAATGAGGAAACTAACTTCTCTAGGTTCACACATCTCGAGGTGGGACTGCTGAGAGTCAACTCAGTCTACCTAATTCTGAAACCCCATGTTTCCTGGAGCTTCTCAGATGCCCTGGGGGAGCATATCGTCCATGACCTGCCTGGGGTCCCCCAAGTCCTCTGGGCAGTTCGGTGGTCAGAGGACGGAAGCTAACGGGCACCTGGCAGGAGAAAAGGCCCAGGTCTCACCAGGGCCAGGGGCAGAGCTGGAGGAGACCCCTGGTTAGATGATGCTCAGGGCCCTGGAGCTGGTGATGGTGGGTTTCCTGCCCTTTCCCGGCCCTGCCTGGCCGCCAGGGCTGTGAGTCTGGGGAGTGGGCACCTCCCCTGGGGCCCCTGGCAGGGAGAGAGCAGTGCCTGTCGCAGGAGGCAGGCAGGCATGGTGCGGTCCCTGCCCATCTGGGGAGTGCTTGGTGGCTGGCTGGAACTGAGCAGTGGACAGCGTTTGGACTCGGCAGCGCGAGCCCAGCTCGGAGGCTGCGAGGCAGAGCCGTGAACGCCAACAGTCTGGAGGCAGGCTCCGGAGGGAGACAGGCTCGGGCCCATTTGCTGAGCTCGGTTCCCACGACAGCTCAGCAGACAGATGGACCTGGGGATCCTCGCCGCCTGGGCAGGAGGGTGTACACATGAGCAGGAATGCAGGCGCCCCAGTGGGGAGGGGAAGGGCTGGAGGCCTCTGGAGGTGGCCAGGAGGCTGAGTCAGGGGGCAGGTGCCGGGGCCTGGGCTATATTGTTAGATACACCAGATGGGTGTGCTGGGCTCTGTGCTTACACTGACCTCTGGACCTGGGACTTATATGGCCATGACACTGACCCCAGGCTTTTCCTTGACTCCAGCCTCAGACTGAATCCTGAACCAGAGCCCAGATTAAGCCCTGATCCCAGCCCCCCACCAAGACTTGATCATTTCGACTATCCTCACTTGCTTATGTCCTTCTCAGAAAGAGCCCAGGGCCAACTGCCCAGAATACTCCCCAGGAGGGATGGATGGGGTCCAACTGGAAAGGGCAGCCTCTGGAGGGCACAGGAGACCAAGAGCAGCCAGGACCAAGAGCGTCAGGGAGTGTAGGTGGAGAGCAGAGGTGCTGGATGGAGACAGAGGGCAGCAACCCCCAGGGCTGGCCCCAAACCCAGCCCTGAGGACAAAGGCCAAGTGCATGGCCTTACAGGGTCTGGGGAGGCGGGAGGAACAGGTGGTCTTGGGGAAGAAGCAGGAAAGGCAGAGCTCCTCCCCCCCCCCCCCCGCCACCTCCCTGAGTCACAGCCCGGGGAGGGGTCAGTGCTGGTGCAGTTTTTTTTTAATATATACATATTTTAAATTTATTTTTGAGACAGAGAGAGACAGAGCATGAGCAGGGGAGGGGCAGAGAGAGAGGGAGACACAGAATCGGAAGTAGGCTCCAGGCTCTGAGCTGTCAGCACAGAGCCCGACTCGGGGCTCAAACTCACAGATTGTGAGATCACGACCTGAGCTGAAGTCGGATGCTCAACTGACTGAGCCACCCAGGTGCCCCAGTGCTGGTGTAGTTTTGACCAGATAGTTAGAAATGGCCTGGGGGGAGGAAATCTCCCCGCAAGGACCAGAGTGACCTTGGGCTCAGAAATTAGCAGTGCCCCAGAAAGTGAGGCAGGCAGAGGTCCGGGGTTGGGGGCAGGTATAGAGGCTGTTCATTTTGGAATGAGCCAGGAATGACTTTGGTTAGGGGCTGGTAGTGATGATCAAAGTTGCCTAATATTGGGGGACACTCCCTATTCCTGGTACTCCTGTGTTCCCTCATCTAGTCCTGTTTATGGCTTAGTGAGATGTTGGGACAGATGCCCTAAGTGCCCCATCCTGATCGCCCCTCAACCCTGATTCTGCTGGGGCAGGGGGGGTCCCTCTGGCTGCAGGAGTGTGCCGCCCGAGACCTCTGTGTGTGTGTGGGGGGGGGGGACAGGGGTGGGGTTGTTAGGGCCCCCGGGAGCAGTCACAAAGGACTGGTGTCTGTGGATAAAGAGCCCAGCTTCCTCTCCTCCAAGGAGGCAACTATGAGGTGAGTTCTGTACTATGTTGTAGGCCAGGGGCCGGCAAACCTTTTCTGCAAAGGACCAGGGAGTAAATGTTTTAGGCTTCGAGGACCACAGGGTCTCTGTGGCAACGATTCAATTCTGTTGCAAAAAAGCGATCAGAGACAACACATAAATGAATGGGCCTGGCTATATGGCTTCCACTAAAAGTCTATTTACAGTATTTACAGCAGGCGGGCAGCAAGTTTGCTGACCCCCAAGATGTCTCCAGCAGGACTGAGCCCGGTGGCCCACAAGGGTCACCTGCTCACTGACAAACCTTGATGGCCACCTCTCCTTCCTTGTATCATCTCTGGACTCCCTGCTTGAGTTTCCGGATCTCTTCCCAAATAAACGCCTTGCCCTTGAATTCTTGTCTGAGGATCTGCTTCTGGTGTCCTCAAACTCAGGCGGGTCCCCCATTTTACAAATGAAGACACCGAGGCACTTGGAGGCTAAGCACTTGGGGCTTCTGCAGAGCCCCATGAGAAGAGGCAGCGCTGCCTTCTTGAACAGCTGTGACCTTTTCCAGGTCCACCAGACTGCCATCACCCTGGAGAAGGAGGTGTCCACCTGTGCAGGTCCCCGGAGTCCGCAGAACATGTGGCCTGTTCATGCGCTATCAGGGGTCTCAGGCGCAGAGGACGAGGACATCCCTGTTCTGCCACCAGGGCCAGCAGTTTGGACAAAGAATGGCAGCCAAATCCAGGGCAGAACGGGGTCAATGTCTCCAAGGGGTAATCTTGTCCCACCTTTGCTTGGATCTTCTCTGGGAGACCAGTGGGACGTGAATTTGAATTATCACGGCCACTTTTCAAATGGGTAAACTCAGAGAGGGGAAGCTACTTGTTTCGGGCCACACAGCTCATGCTTGTTCCCAGGGCTCTGTGAGCAGCTCAGGGATGCAGAAGAGAGAGAGCACACTTGTGTCTGGGGGGACCATGGTTGACTCCATGGCTCTCGTGGCCTCTCCGACTCACTCTCTTAACTGCCTTTATAATTTTGCTGCCTTGCTGGATCGTAGCAACTTGAAAAAAAGAGTCATCTAATCTAATTCCCATTTTACAGATGGAAAAGTTAAGTAAGACCCAGAGAGGAGAAGGAACTTCCCAGAAGGTGAGCCAGTGAGTCAAACCGGACAGGAGCAGGAGCTTAAAATCCTCAGGAAAGCGATGTGGGTCCCCGAATTCCTCCCAAAGCCAGGTGATGTCTTTGACACCTTGACTCCCAGAGGCCAGCCCTGGAGTGGACAACGGCTCTGAGCCAGCCTGTCCCTCTCCCCTCTCTGCCAAAGCTCCGCTTTCTGGGCTCTGTCGTGGTCTGAAAACTCCTCCTCCAGTCTGCTCTCGGCAGAGCACAGATTATCACTCTTGTGCTAATTATTTTTATGATTAAAAGATGATAAATTATTAAACAAAGTCTGAAAAATGTGCCAAGATCTGCTCTGAGGCTGGGCCTGAGAAGTTGCCCCCTTGGCGTCCACGGTAATTAATAAATGAGGCTCTCCATGGAGAGGAGCCACAGCTGGCACACCTGGCAGCCAGGCAGGGGCTGGCGGAGGGCAGATGCTGGGCAGGCGGGGAGGAAGGGGACTCCCTGGGAGCACCCAGACCGGGCTTTGGTACCGGAGACCCCTCCCTCCCTGCTCTCAGCCTGGGACTCAGCAGAGGGCCCTGTGGCACCAGCCTGACATCTGGTTCCCGGAAGAAGCCTAGGACTTTAAGCTGGGAAGCCACAATTAACCCCTCGATCCAATTCCGTTCTCCAAATGCAGACTTGGGAGGATCCCAAGTGTCGACAGGAAGGCAGGAGACCAGGATTCAAATCCCCACCAGCCATTTCTTCTTGTGGGTAATTTTGGGTAGGTCACTGGATGAGACTCTAAGCTTCAGTCTTCACATCTGTAAAATAGATGGAAATGACCTCTACTCTGCAGCACAGGGGTGTTAAGAGTATTAAATAAAATAATGTCTATAAAGGCACCCTGATCTTGGTAGACGGTCAATAAATGGTAGCCGCAAGCCAAAGCTTTGGTTTATTGCTGCTGTGCAATTATTAGCCATGAAGTCTTGGTCAGCTTAAACTTTCCAATCCTCGGTTTCTTTGTGTGTAAAATGGGGATGAGAATTCCCAAATCTCAGGATCAAGGGAGAAACTATATGTGCCTACCACAGAGTAAGTGCTCAGTTAATGGTAGTTATTTTATTATAATTGTTTATGACAACTCCAATGCACTGACATTTCAACACTTGAATTTTCCTCCCCTCCCACAGGCCACTTCTCCTCTGCCTCTTTTGCTGGCTCTCCTTCCTTCCCCACCTTTACTCATGGCATCGCCCTGGGGTCAGGCCTTGGTGTCTCATTTTTTCTCCACACCCTCTCCCCTGTGGTCTTGTCCATCCGCGTGCTGATGACCCTTACGTTTGTAAGTCTAGCCTGTACCTCTCACTTAAAATACAGACTCCTTATCCAGCCGCTCATTCAAACTCTCCCCGAGGATGTCTAATAGACGTCTGAAATGTAATATGTCTGATAACACATCCCAAACAGAATGCTTGAGCTTCCTTCTGCAAACCCGCCCTTCCCCCAGTCTTCCCACCTTGGTTAATGGCAACTCCATCCTTCCAGTCAATGATGACACCCTGGAGTCATCTTGATTTTGCTCTTTCCCGCACATCAAATGCCTAATCCGTCAGGAAATCTGGTCAGCTCCACCTTCCACCTCTGGGAGAAGTCAATGACCACCTCTCTTCACCTCTTCTGGTCTCACCCCAGGGCAAGGCGCCATCTTGTCTTGTCTGAATGATTCCAACAAGGTCCTAATTGGTGTCCGTCCTCTGGAACTTGGCCTCCTATGCTCTATGCTCCACACAGCAGCCAGAAGGATCCCCTTCAGACAAAGTCTAAGAGGCATAACTATTTCCCATACTAAGGAAACACTGTCCATGAACATACACCATGGCATTTATTTTAAGACCCATGTGAAAACACATGTATCTTTTTAAATTTTTTTTTTCAACGTTTATTTATTTTTGGGACAGAGAGAGACAGAGCATGAACGGGGGAGGGGCAGAGAGAGAGGGAGACACAGAATCGGAAACAGGCTCCAGGCTCTGAGCCATCAGCCCAGAGCCCGACGCGGGGCTCGAACTCCCGGACCGCGAGATCGTGACCTGGCTGAAGTCGGACGCTTAACCGACTGCGCCACCCAGGCGCCCCAAAACACATGTATCTTAAAATCACTGCTCTATAACCACAGGGTAGTTAGTATTGAGTCCTTACTGTTTGCTGACTGCTGTCCAAGCACTTCAGATATGTCGTCTCATTGAATTCTGACAAGCAACCAACGAGTACCTATGAGATAAGTCCATTATTTCCCCATTTTACAGATGTGACAACCGGAGCACAGAAAGATTAAGTAGCTCTCTGTCCAGCTGGCAGAGGTAAAGTCCAGGCTGAAACCCAAGCAGTCTCTTAAGCTTTGTCTTCCAACAGGAAACGGAGTGTGAAGCCATGTGAAAAACAGGAAATCAGCCTTGTAAAATGGAGAACAACAGCCTTGTTCAGTGAGGGAGATCCCCACCGCTGCATTCCCATAATCCCAGCATGTCCCCCCAACATTCCTGTCGTGCCCTGCCTAGGGGGCCTCTCGTCTTCCTGACCTCAGGTGGGTCTCCCATGGTGAGGCAGACCTACCCTCTGTCTTGGTACTTGGAAAACTGAACCTTGCTTGAGGCCATAGACTTCTTGTGACCAAATGAGCATCTCGGGAACTTTCCGGCTTTTCCGAAGGGACCTGACTTCTCATCTCTTCCTGCCGCCCCCCGGGGGTAAGGGGTGGGGGTGCCCAGTCGCCCTCACAGCCTTTAATTCCAACCCTCTGGAAATGGCTGAAACCAATGGGTTAACTTGCTTTCCCTATTAAATATTTACATAAACACGCTCGGGAAGGTGTGTGTAAGTTATCAATAATGCAAGGCCAGCCTAGGCTCGGTGAGAGCTAAGAGACCCAAATTGTATCATCATAATCCATTATTCACATATAATGCGTCTATTCTCCTCCATTAGCGCAGGCAGGAAATGCCCCTGAGTGCCGGGCAGGGCTTTGGAAAGTGCAATAAATGGCGGATAGACACATGGCAGGAGGGCGGCAGCTGTAGTTAAACAAGTGTAAATTAGCGCCCAGCCGCCTCCCTGCCCGCATCCAGAGCGGCGGGCACACACGCCTGGCAGGGAGGGGGTTACAGGATGTGGGGAACTCGCCATCAGTCCGCGCACCCAGCCCGCCCGGCCTCCCTGCCCCGGAGGAGGAGCCTCCTGCCGGCCACGTGGGAGACCACACCGTGCGGAGCGTGGCTCCTCGCCCCTGAAGGATGGGGCTGGAATCTCGGCTGGGCCACGGAAGGGTGACCTTGGGTGAGCGAGTGTGTCTAACTGGCTGGACAGTTCGATGATCTGACGTCCTGACACCTTCACACGAACTTTTCTTCCTGTCCTTCCATCAGTCTAGCTCGCCAGTTCTCAAACTTGAGCAGGTTTGTGTAACACTTGCTATACTGAAATATCCAGAAAGAAAACTATATGGACCACTGAAGAGATCTCGGGGGCAATTTGAATTCTGCAACCTTTGCCTATGCACCAGTGTTGGAACCTAATGCCCATATAAGTTCATAATACTACCTATGAGGCTTTGGGCAAGTTACTAACCCTTTCTGAGCCTCAGTCTCCTTATCTGTACGTGAAGAGACTAATATCTACCTTACAGAGCACATGAGAGGCATTAGGTGAGTACGAATTCTATTTTCAGCACTTTCTAGCCATGAGAATTTGGGCAGGTTACCTACGCCCTCTGTGCCTCCGTTTCCTCATCTGTTAAGTGGAAGATGTTAATAGGATCTGCCTTGTAATTGGACCGGAACCTGTTTGCGTTCTGCTGTGAAGAAGAGCGGTGCTGTGGGTCAGACGTGCCTTGACGGTGGGCGCAGCACCAGGAGGTGTTACTTGGGTCTGCACCCTGGCTGCTGTGGAAGGCTTTACCCTATGGGAAAACTCCAAGGCAGTCTGCGTGGGGCAGCGGTTAGCAGGTGGTCAAAGAAAAGCTTCAAAGAGGACACAGATGGCTAACCTTGATGAAAGTGGTTCTAACAGAACCTTACCTGCCTTGACCTCCAAATGTGCTGTAGCCCTTTGTATTTTATCCTTGACATAACACCGTGGCAAACCAGTACATATTTATTCATTCATTCATTCAACAAGTAAGTGTTGAGTGCTAGAATGAGCTCTGCACTTCTGGTCAGTGGAGAGAGCAAGTCAGATCCAGTTCCCATCTTTTGGGAGCATACACTTTAGTAGGTGTAATGATAAAAACAATAGTAATAATAATAATAATAATAATGGCACCCACCTACAAAATACATTATAATGTGCCAGTCCGGACATTAGACTAACATCTGAGTTTTATGAACAAGGCACCTAAGGCTCAGAGAAGTTATGGGACTTTCCCTAGGTCACACACAGCTGGTAAGCGGCAGTGGAGGAACTTGAATCCAGATCTGTCTGTTTCCTTCGCTTCATTATGACCTTCTTCCTCAAAATCAGCTTCTGAAAAAGCAGAGTCTCCTGGGCTACCTGGGATCTTCCAGAGGAAGGAAGGGACTGCTGAGGAAAGGAGACAGTAACTGATCCCGAGGTCCCTCGCTTGGTGCCACAGTGCAGAGAAATTCTGTCCTGACACAGATGGTGGGAGCCCTGGCCACGGTGAGTGCTAATAAGTCCCCGCTCAGCATGCGGGAGAAAGGGCCGGCCCAGGGCTTGCTTGGGCAATGGCTCAAGCTGGTAGTGTGACATCTTTACTGTCTGATTAATAGAGCCCTGGGGACAGGAGGCATCTGAGGCAGCTCTGAGGTTATGGGCCTGGGGACCAGGAGAAATAAATAGCCTTCAAAGGGCCCGTCCTAGTGGGGGGAGGATGTGGGACCAAGGCAAAGTGTCTGTCCCTTCATCCTCCAAGGGCTGTATGAGGAGACTAGGGAGGACCGGGTGTCCCTGGAGCCTGGCAGAGACAATGCGGATGGTCCGGGGGACGGATCAGACACAGGACAGTCCCTTGGCCATCAGCCTGGGTAACGAGCTCTAAGACACTTAGCCATGTGGATGGAGACAGTGATCTCACAGGGGAGGGCCTGGGACTCAGGCTGTCCCTCTGGCTCCTGAAAGTGGCAAGGAGCCAGGAACAAGGGCAGGACTGCAGGGTCTCAGCTCTGCAATGAGCTCACTGTATCAGGTAGGGCCCCATCAGAGAAGCAGAGCCACCATGAGCGGTCTGAGGGCTTTCTCCTGGGGATGAGGCCTCATGTGATCATGGGAGCTGGTGGGCAGTGACATTAGTCTGTACCCGTGTGTCTGCTCCAGGCCAACTGTCAGAAGGGCTGGCAGTTGGGAAGGGAAGCTGCACGTGAAGAGGAAGTGAGCAAGGACGAGTTGAGCCTGAAAGGGTGACTTGGGACCCACAAGGTGGACACACTGAGACCCACATCCATCTCTCACTGGGACCTGATTGGTGTCCCCCTGCCTCCAAGCCTCCAGCTGATGCCATGGGCGATCTGCAGAGGAGGTGGCCTGCTTCACCATGACGCTGTGCACAGCCAGGCACTGAGTTCGGCAAACCCGACGGAGGAAATCCCGTGGGGTCTGGAGTTGACCCGCATCTGGCTACCAGCCCAGGCCAACAAAGTGAGCCAGCAGGTGGACAGCAAACGCACGAGCTAAGGCACTGCCTAATCCCACATGAACCTGAGTGCCTACATGGCTGCGGCTCCACTTGTACCTTCCAGATCTCTTGCAAATGCCCCTTGAGGCCCCTCCTAGCCCAGAACCCTGTGGGGAAAGGAATTCTGGGAAGTGTAGTTCCAGCATTGCTAAGTTGCCACACTACAAAGCCCTTACTTGCCCTGTGACTTTAACCATGTACTTGTCTCTCTCTTGAGTCTCAGGTTCTTCATCTATAGAAGGATGGATTCTTTAATGCTTCTTCTTTTAACACACACACACACACGTACACACACACACACGTGTACACACACACACACACAAACAAAAAGCAAACAAGAGGCAAAGAGGCACGGATTTCCTCCTCTTTCTTTGTGTGCACATGGACACATGAGGTCCCCTTAAAATCAGTCTGCAAATCCTGGGACTCTGAGGTCCCCCAGATGGGAGACCTCACAGATCAGCTTGCAGATGCCTCTCCCCTCTGATGGTAGAAATGGGTAGACCTGAGCCCTAGTGTCCCTGGGAACCAGAGCGAGGTGCCCGGTCTTTCTGTGCCTTGGTTTCTCCACTTGTACAACGGGGATAATTCTCTTTTATTTTTATTTTGGGGGGGGGAGAGAGCGAGCAAGTGAGCATGAACAGGGGAGAGCGGCAGAGGGAGAGAGAGAATCTTAAGCAGGCTCCACTCGCAGAGCCTAACACGGAGCTTAATCCCACGACCCTGAGATCATGACCTGAGCTGAAGTTAAGCGTCAGACGCTCAACTAACTGAGCCACCCAGGTGCCCCAGGGACCATTCTTTTCTACCTTTCAGGTGACCATCACCTTGTCAGAGGCTGGGGCAGGGCTTGGAGTGCCTGATGGACTTCTTAGTGGTGGCCCAGTGCTGCCTCTGCGGGGACTGCTGTGCCGCGTGCTGAGGACTGGGGGATGGTTAAGTCCAGGCGTCTTCCTCCAGGGAGCCCTCCAGCCTGTGGAGAGACAGTAGTGGGGGCGGGGTAGTTCACGCTATGGAAGCTGCCTCCACAAAAGGTTGTGGGGTTCTGGGGAGGGAGACACATCCACCTGTGAAGGCTTGTAAAGGAGGAAGTGTGTGAATCAGGCCTCGAGAAGGGGTATGGCTGTGATGAGCCCAGGTGGAGGGGAAGAGCCCGAGTGCAGCGTGTGTGGGACTGGGGAAAGAGTGTGAGTGATGCAGTGGAGCCCGGGAGCGAGGACGAGTGTGCAGAGCCTTGAGCGCGTGCTAAAGATGCTCACCCAGTGTTAGCTGAAGCAGCAAGTGGTAACCCACGTGAGGTACCAGTGATCCCCACGTCCTCCAGCCCCCCGGGGTGTTTCTTTGCCATCTGAAAAAGGTAACTCAAGTCTCCGAAGTAAGCCTGTGGATTCCCAAGGGGGCGCTTAACCTCGTTCTCAGTCTATTGCGCCTGGTTTCCTAACCCGCTCACGGACCCTGCAGCACCCTCCACACTTGATGGTTTCAACGCAAGGTGGACCCTGCTCGGTTGCCTCTGCTCCTGCAGAGTCTACCCACTGGCCCCAGGCTGTTGGGGGGGGGAGGGGGAGGGGGAGGGTGCAGGCTTTTATCTTCGGTTGACAGGATAATCATGGGGCATTTAGATAACACTTGGGAAATCGGAAAACAAATCAGTGGGTTGTTAAACCTCCACCAGCCCGCCACCGATTACTGCGTGGTACAAACCGCACTTCGGAAGGGACAGGACCCTACTACGTCCGTCCGCTGTCATACGGCTGCCATTCCTTTCCTCCACCAGCTCCCCATCCCTCCCCGTCTCTCCCAGATCCCTCGGGCAACCCCAAATTCCACGCACCGTTCAACTCTCTTTTGGCTTTACTAGCTCTTTCCAGACCGTGCCCTGGGGTGGGGCCTTCTTCCTTCGCTAAGTGATTTCCCTTTTTCTACATGAAGGCAGCTGCTTTAGACAGATTTTGTGTGTGTGTGTTCTTCTGCTGTGTGGGTGGGCTAAGTTGGATTCAAAAGGTGGTCGTGCGGATATTAAACGTGGTAGTTGAGATGGCCCGGAACAATATGGAGAACGTTGTAGGTCACCTGCTAAGATCCCGTACGCTAGCTTCTGGGAATCAATTCTGTAGAAACATTTGCACAGACGTACGAATATATATGTACAATGGCACTGTAGCACTACTTACCATAAACATTGGAAATACCCTAATTGCCTGGCAATGGAGTTATGAGTAAAATAAGCAATGGGATGTATATAGTTGTGGAAAAGATAGAAGCGGGTCTCTGTACGTACTGACGTGGAAATATGTATACAACATTGTTAAGTGGAAGAGTTGCAAAACAGGGTGTATATATATATATATATACACACTTTGTAAAGAAGTTTTAAAGAGTACGTATATGTGTATGAGTGCATGCTTACAGATACAGAAAAATATCTGGAAAGACACGCCTTAAATGGTTAATAGTGTCAATCTTAGAGGTTGATGGGTGTCAGTGTGTGGGGAGAAAATGTTCCCTTTTTAACATCATATATTCCTGAGTTGTTCTAATTTCTTACCATGAGCATGCATTGCTTATGTAATTTAAAAAAAAAACCAATAATTTCTACAAAGAGAAAATGTTTACGACACAATGCCAAATACGAATGGTAGAATATAAAAACGGTTTACATGCAGGGGTTATGAGTCTAGAGAAACCTGCATCTAGGTGGACGGGAATGGAATAAGAAGGAACATCCCAGAAGAAGTGACTGGTGGTTCAGGGCAAGGTCCAGGGAGAGTTCTTTCTCCTCTTCCAGAAGGCTGGGCAGGGCTCAGGTCTGGGACATCTCAAATTCCTCCCAGTCCCTCCCCTCATTACGTCCCCTAGCCCGTGTTCCTATCACTGGCAAGTGGCAGTGGGTATCAACTATTCAATTATTTTCAAATAGTTGAGCTTGGGTCTGGATTGAATAAATCACATTGATGCCAATTTCCAGGGAAGTCCTTTCATATTTTATGATTCGCCCCCACCCTTCCCCCCTTCCTTCCTCGTGCTCCTGTTAATGAACCTGGAGACTGTGAATACTGTTCGGCCGTCCCCACTGCTAAGCCCCAGATGGAAATGCTGCCTGCCGAAAGCATCGTGGCTCTGAGTTTTTTCCTCTCCCTCCTCGCAGTCCTGGGGAAATTGATATGCAGGCAGGATTATGCTTTGTTTAAAGCTCAGCCCTGGCTTCTGAAAGAATACATTATCCAAATCGGTGCATGTGGTTGAAATTCTGCAAAACTCAGTTGTGACACACGTGGCTTGCCAATGAGGTGTCCGGCCGGGTCTCGGGCAGCATAAATGCCCAGGATCAGAGAGTATAACCGTGGAAAACCATCCACTGGGGAATATGCCTGGAGTCAATAATTTATCCTGCTGCTGGTGGAAGGTAGGCCTACCGCGTAGCTCATGTGCCATCAGCTCCCAGCCCTGCGGACGGCCACTCTTCCTTCTCTCCAGCTTCTGTAGAATTCAGATTCGTTCAAAGAATGGCTGGAACATGAACATGGAAACCAGAGGGCTTTTTTTTTTCTCTCTCTCTCCTTTCTCTTTTTATTTTGTAAACAGGTTTCAAAGGAACCCAGTCGGAATTGGAATTTGGTATTCTGGAACTACAAGAGAGAGGACTGGATTAGCCACGTGCTTGCCAGCCCCTCCTCCGATCTTGAATCCTGTCCGTGACGAGGGCACCGGGGGAACGACTCATCGGTGATAATTTGGGAGCCACTGCAGTCCCACTTGGTCTTTAAATGTTAGACTTTTAATGATTTAGGAACCAAAAGAATAACTAAGGAGCCCAGCAGTCATTATCTCAAATAATGAGACTTTTTAATGCAAAATCAATGTTTGTTATAATGAAAATAGATTCCTCAGCTCCTGCAGGGCCAAATGTACAAATCTTTTCTGCTGTTAAATAAAATGTGACGGCTCATTTTCAGGAGGATGGTGAGCATTTTTATTCAAGAGTAAAAATAAAATGTCAGAACTTATTTACTTTTATTAAGTGCTCATTCTCAATCAGATACTCTAATCAATATCTAATTGGAGGCGAGGAAACGGAAAATAATTTTTATGCCAACTTGGGGAAGGGAAGGAAAGCAGAAGTAAAGAAGGTGAGAGAGAGAGAGAGAGAGTCGGAGAGCACATTTTCAGTCATCATAATAGCAAATACTAACCAAGCAGATGCATAGCACCCGGGCTGCGCTAAATGCTTTACTGGTGTTGTATCGGATACGTTCTCGTGAATCCTGTGAGATGGGCACTCTGTGGTCCCCATTTACAGATGACAACACAGGCTCATGTTTATTGTGCAGTGGAGCTGGGGTTGAAAGCCAGGTCTGTCTGACCCCTCCTTCCTAGGTCTTACTGATTCTATCCGTCCCCCTCTACCTTTTTAGAAAATGTCTTTTATTTCATTTTTTTTTAAATGAGTCATTCTTGAGAGGTTAGTTTTACCAATAGAGGTTTTACTCCTATGACCATTGAAACTGTAAACGGAAAACAGTTTTCAAGGGTAAACGTTTTCTGCAAAAATAGTGCATACCTCTCTGTTTCGGGAAACAGAGTGCATTGAACGCAACTTAACTTTGGTTTCCAGACTCAACTCTGATGGGAGGCATCCCTAGTCTAACAGGAGAGACAAAACACGCAAAGAAGTGAGTTGAAATCCTGGCTCTACTGCCTGGTCCTGGGTACTTTGGGTAAGGCTTTTGCTCTCCCTGTGAGAGGCTGGACCTTGAAATGCTCTGGGATTTTAAATTATAGGGAGATTGACTATATCAGTTTAAGGAAGACACTCCCAAGCATTAGAGTTATCTGAAAAATGTCTGGGCTGCCTCAGGAGGAAGAGAACATCCCATTCCAGGAGGTGTTCGATCACCTCCAGGATTTAGAGGATAAGGAATTAGATTAGCTGTCTTCCAGGTGGGCCAGCAGACTTTTTCTATGAAGGATCAGAAAGTAACTACTTTAGGCTTTGCAGGCCCTAGTGACTTGCCCATCCTGCTGTGGAGCAAAAGCCGCCAAAGACAGTATGCAAAGGAGTGAGTGTGGCTGTGTTCCAATAAAACTTTATTTACCAAAACGGGTGAAGGGCCAGTGCAGGTCATGATTTGCCAACACCTGTTTTAGGCTCGTCTAATTAGAAACCCGATTCTCTTCTTGTTCCTTTAGTCACTGTGCTGGGCTGATCGCTGACACCTGGGCCGGCCATCGACAATAATAACGAGTTCATTCTTACCTAATTCTTATTATGTGCCGGGCACCTTTCCAAGCTCTTTATAGACATGAATTCCTTCACTGTTCACAACAGTCTTTTAGTGTGGGTACCAATATTATTATTATTATTATTATTCCCATTTTACATGATGCTACTGAGGCACAGGGGAGTTCAGTAGCTCAGGGCTCATGCAGCTGGTAAGACGTGGGGCTGGCTGTAAACACAGGCGGTGTAGTTTCAGCGTCTGTGCTCCCAACCTCTATGCCACCTGGCTTTTACTATACCACCTGGGGTACGTCACTGGTCCTCACAAAATGACAAATCTCACCCCATGGCCTACCAGCCTTGCCACCTTGGGCAAGGCAGCCACCCTCTCTGCGTTTTGGCTTCCTTGCCAGACAGCGGGGATCATCATGTTTATCACGCGGGGCTCGTGTGAGTCTGCACGGGATTGAGAAACGCCTTGCTGCGGGCCTGGAACGCAGCAGGTGCTGAGAATGTCACCTGCTGCCTCCCCCGTGGCCATTTCTGGAGAACCCAGCGATTGCTGAGAAACAGAGGGGCCCCGTCCTAGCGATCGAAGTGACGTGCTCCCACCGTCTCCTCTAGTGTTTGTTAAAAAAGCATTGTTTTAGAAGAGTTTGTGGTCAAATTTTATTTTTCCTGTAAGGAAGTGCTCAGGCTCTCGCTGGTGGGTGGATGGCGTGAATGATGCCCTCATCAGGGGCCTGAATCTCTCTGGAGTTGCTTCTACGGGGGGACCCTTGTGGAGTCTGCTCTGGGAACTCTGGCCCCAGGTTCTGGCCACTCCAGCCAGGAGCCAGACAAACATGGGGAACAGCCCTTTGGGCATCACACCATGAGATAAGGAATGTAAAGCGTTGATCTATTACCTGGTGGGTATCCAGTCCAGGGGTGGCTTCTGTCTCTATTGAAACGTATCAAGTGCTCCCTTGATGCTAGGCCCCGCGCTCAGGATTTTTCGTACATTACTTCATTTTAGCTCCGTTGTCATTTTCTATTATTATTATTATTATTATTCCCATTTTGCAGAGAAGGAAACTAAGGCTCAGGGGTATTAACATAGTTCCCTGAGATCACGGTTTAGTAGTGGAGCCACCATGAGCCCCTAAGAAGCCCGGGTCTAGAGCCTGCTCCTTAATCCCCTTTGCTGTATCTGTTGTGGCAGCAAATCCTATAGTTTCTACCTGAAAACCACACCCCAAACCCAACTTCTTGTCATTCCACAGCTACTACCCTGGGCCAGGATTACGGGAATAGCCTGCCAACTAGTCTTCCTGATTTTATTCTTGTATCTCCCGCCATATTTTCTTCTCAAAATACTAGTCCATATGATCCTTTTCTAAAAAACTCAGCTCTATGGAGGTATAATTTACATACAATAAAACTCACTAATTTGAAGCTTACAATCCAATGGGTTTTGACAAATATAAAGTTCACCATCACTGCAACGAGGATATGGTATGTCTCCATGAGTGTGTGTTTTTAAGAAAAATTTTCAGTTCGACCATGTCACTCAACATTCTCTGAGGGTTCCCATCCCCCTCAAGTAAAAGTCAAAATTCTTATAATGTCCGAGAGTGCTCTGGCAAAGGAAAGACTATGTATTTACCAAATCTTTCATTTTCCTCCTGGGCACGAAGGCGGCCATGTTTCTTACCGTCCGTGCAAGAAGGTGGGGTCATATGACTAGCTCAGGCCACCGGAGAATGGAAAGAAGTGGCGTCCACCTCGGCTAGTCCAGGGGGCCTGAAGTTTCTAGAAAGATTTCCACTGTTTCTCTCCTCCCATTGCCAGCTGGATGTGGAAGATGTCAAAGGGCATTCTGAGTCCCGGAGGATTGGGAGTCACTAGAAAGATGAGTTGAGCCCACATCAGGCTGGGATTTGAGAAGAGAGACATCTTTACTCTGGTGAGCCTGAGATTTTGGAGGAGTTAGTGGCACAGCAGCAAGTGTTGACTCTGAGGAATATAAAGGCTCTGATTATTCTGCCTTGTGCCACACCTCTGACCTCATCACCCTGAATTCTCTCCATTCTAGCCATACTTGTTCCCGCCTCAGGGTCTTTGCACTTGCTGTTCGTGATAGGCTGAATAATGGTCTCTGAAAAGATATCCACATCCTAATTTCTGGAACCTGTGAATGTCACCTTATGTGGCAGAAGGGACTTGGCAGATATGTTTAAGTGAAGGATGTTGAAATGGAGAGATTATTCTGGATTATTCCAGGTGAGTCCAACATAATCACATGTGTTCTTATAGGAGGGAGGCAGAGGGGGATTTGACTAGAGGAGAGGACAAAGCATGTGGTGATGGAAGCAGAGCCTGCAATGATGGGGCCAGGAGCCAAGGAATGCCAAGGCATGCTGGCCACTACTAGAAGCCGGAAGAGAAAAGGAGTGGATTCTTCCCTGGAGCCTGCAGAAGGAACCAGTTTTTGTCACCTTGATTTTAGCTCTGGAAGATGTATTTCAGTCTCTTGGCCTGCAGAACTATGAGAATCAATTTCTGTTGTGTTAGCCACTATGTGGCTCCCCCCACCCCTTTTTAGTAGCGGCAGCTGGAAACTCACACATTGTTCCTTCTGTCTGAAATGGTCCTCCCTGGACAGCCGAATAGCTGAATGGCTGCCCCCTTTACCTCTGTTATGACTTTGTTCAAATATTTGTCACCTTCTCAACGAGGCATTCCCTGGCTAATCTATTTAAGACAGCACCCCTCCCCCCTTCTCCCTTTTTCCATCTCCAGAGAACTTAATAATGTCTGACTTACCATATTCTACTGATTTATTTTGCTTACTTCCTCTTCTCATTAGAATGTAAGCTCCAGTAACAGCAGGACCTTTATCTATTTTAGCCATGGTTTTATTCCCTAGAACAGTGCCTGGCACACAGTAAGCACACAGGGAAAATTTATTGAATGAATGAATCAGTAAATGGACGAGACCCATTGGATGGGGGAAATGTCCGTCCTCGAAGGGCCAGCCAGGTGTTCAGTGTTTAGGGCCCTTTGGAGAGGTCATAGGCTTAGTGGCCCATTCATTGACCCTTTCCTAAGTATCCCCTGGGTATGGCACTCTGTAGGATTTTGCTCCCTTGGGGCCAGGACGTAAGTCTCACTTGCAGATTAGGATCATACAGAATGGGGTCAGCACCATGGAGAGGCACAGCTGGGGAGCACAGAGGAAAGTGGGGTGATTCCTGGAAAGTGGGGTGATTCCTCCATCCAGATGGGTGGAGAAGGTCATGGATCAGGGAGGGGAGAGGCTACTCAGGCAGAGACCGAAGTGAGTAAAGGCCCAGAAGGGGGTCATAGTGGGGATGCGCTGGGACATCCTAGCAGTTTCCTTTCATAGAAGTAGAGAGTGTGGAGGGTGGGGGAGAATTGTGAGGGGCTGGAGGGGTAGGCAGGAGCTAGATCAGATCCGGCCATAAATGTCACTCCAAGAAAAACAGACTTCATTCTGCAGGGGATGGTGGGGGGTATTAAGGGTTATTAAAGGAGTATTCAAAAAGGAGAAAAATATACCTGTAATTTTAACATCAGACCTTACCAACCATCTCCACTTCTCCGAGAGCCCTTCTGGGGGCCTGCCTGTGTGAGTGTCCTGTGGCATCGTGGGGCTTTCCAGTCCCTGCCCTTGTCAGTCCTCACATAGCCCCATCCACTGACCAGCGGGTCCCTGAGGGCCCCTTGACCTGCCTTGGGGCTGGCTTTTCCTTGCTGCACTCTCTCTCTCTCTGGGCATGGAGGTGGCCCCAGGCCAGGCTTCAGAATTCAGAATGAGAAAGTCATCTCTCTGAGTCATGAAGTAGCTGAGAAAGCCTCACTGCACTGTGGAGAGCAGAGCAGGAGTGACACTCATCTGCCTAGAACCTTCTGCACAGTATGGACTGGCTCCACAGTACTGATTTTCCATGCTAATGGAATAGCTGTCCATAGGTTCCCGCACGGGCCTGGGAGTCTACATACAGGACTCTGTGAAACCGTAGGACAACCAGAGAAAGTCGGGCTAGCTCCCCATCTTCCAGATTAGGAGACTGTGGCTTTGGAAGGTCCCCAACAAGTGCCAGAGCCTCAGATTGGAAGTCAGCCTGCCTAGCCCAAAGCTTAGGTTCCTGAGAGCTGTGTAACATTCTACGCCACCTGCACGGCATCTTAAACTGGGGTCCGTGGATGAATCTGTGGGGTTTGTGAATGGGAATGGGAAAAACAATTACATCTTATTTTCACAACCTCTCCCTGGAATGTGGGCCACAAGCCGCAGGGGACCCTGTAGGGCCAGAGAAATCACCAATGTTAACGGTTCTTTCAACTACCTTGAGATATCATTTGTACTACCTAATAATTATAGTTGTTCTAAGAGCACCACTAGATTTTACTACTTCATACATTAATAAATAAGCTGTTATACTTCCATTTCACAGATTCAATTTTTAATATTTTGATATCTCTATTTCAAGACAATTGGCTCTCCATGTAATCCTAGGATTTGGTTTCCTGCATTTTATTATTATTATTAGTATTTGTTTATTTACTTATTTTGAGAGAGAGAGAGAGAGAGGAGAGAGAGAGATCACAAGCAGGGGAGGGGCAGAGAGAGTGGGAGAGACAGAATCCCAAGCAGGCTCTATGCTGTCAGTGCAGGAGCTAAAACCCATGACCCGTGAGATCATGACCTGAGCCGAAGCCAAGAGTCGGATGCTTAACAGACTGAGCCACCCAGGAGCCCCTATTTTATGATTATTTTTAAAAGATTTTATTTTTAAGTAATCTCTACACCCAACGTGGGGCTCAAACTCACAACCCTAAGATCGAGAGTTGTGTGCTCCTTCAACTGAGCCAGGCAGGCGCCCCTGTTTCTGCATTTTAAAACCTCATTCTGGGGCGCCTGGGTGGCGCAGTCGGTTAAGCGTCAGACTTCAGCCAGGTCACGATCTCGCGGTCCGGGAGTTCGAGCCCCGCGTCGGGCTCTGGGCTGACGGCTCAGAGCCTGGAGCCTGTTTCCGATTCTGTGTCTCCCTCTCTCTCTGCCCCTCCCCCGTTCATGCTCTGTCTCTCTCTGTCCCAAAAATAAATAAACGTTGAAAAAAAAAATTTAAAAAAACCTCATTCTGAGGCTGTGTGTTCAGATGTCCTCTTGTCCCATCTCCTCGAATCCTCACGATGATCCCACGAGGTAGGTATTACCACTCTATTTCATAGATGAGGAGACGGGTTCAGGGGTTTGTCCAAGATCACTCAGCTGAGGCAGAGTGAGGATCTGAACCCAGGTCCCATCAGGTCCCAGTGATCCAACTCCCTTTAGGATCTGTCCCCTCTTCCCTCTTATTCTCGAGCTTGGGCCCCAGGATCCAGGTTTGTATGTGTTTGGCAAGAGGAAAAGAAGAGACGCTAGAGCCCCATGTTCCTGAAAGTCCTTTTGCCTTCCTTCTCCAGCATCCCACCTTTACCACACCATCCGCCCGGGAGCCTATCCGGACTAGTCACATCATCCCTTAATCCTTTTCCCTGTTAGCCACCACAAAAGTCCCTAGTGACCCCTCAGCCCCTGTTGTCCAGTCTCCATTTGGCTCTGTATTTCCACCGGTGTGACCCTCACCCCCTCCCTCCCTCCTTTCTATGGTTCATCATCAACAAAGCATTCTATGCCCTCATGCTGGCCCCCGAATAATCCCCTTCGTACTTCAGTGGAAACCACGCTTCCCACCGAGGACACAGCCTCCCCGCAGTCCTCTCGAGGGGTGGCTTCCTGTCCCAGCAGCCCTTGAACCACTAGGCCTGGGCAGTGAGGGAGGTATCCTCCTCGCTCGTTGCTGTCACTTTCAGAATGTCCCTATTTTCATGTCCTCCCCAAACTGCTGCTTTGAAGTCATGACACCAAACCATCGCCCTTTGATTCTCTTCCTTGTTGCAGCCACCTGTAGAACCCTCGTCACCTCCATTCCTGTCCTGGAAGATTTACAAATTCTGGTCTGCTGTTTCTCCAGCAAGACCCTGTCACAGTCCTTGGTGATTTCCATCTCCACAGAGAGGATCCTTCTTACAGCCTTTCTTCCCCCTTCCCTCACCTCCTTTCTCCTTCTTATCTCTGTTTTGTTTTTGTTTTTGTTTTTGTTTTTAAGAGAGAGAAGACAGAGAATCTTAAGCAGACTCCGCACTCAGCACGGCGCCTGTCCCGGGGCTTGATCTCACAACTGTGAGGTCATGACGCGCCGAAAGCAAGAGTCAAATGCTTAAGAGACTGAACCACCCAGAAGCCCCTTATCTCTGTCTTTCAGTCCCAAGGTCATCTATTAATGCTTACTTTAATAATAATGGTATCCCCTCCAAAATCTCGAGCAAAATCTTAATTTACTTTTTGAACACCTCTGCAGTACCCCCCCCCCCGCCCCCTGCTTTGGTGGTGTCACTTCATGGTCTCCAGGCGAGAGGAAGCTGCCCCTCACAGGTAAAAGGTGGCAGGGTGGGGAGGGGGGAGCAGGGGCTGCTTCCTCTGGCACAGAGGGCACAGGTGGTATTTGAGGCTCCAGACTTTTAGGCTCATCTCCTCAAATATCCTCATCCCGCATGTCAGGGTCCCACTCTTGGCCTGTCACAGACTTTAAGGACACCTGTGACACCATGCATTCATCTCCGTGGCATTTCTCCTTCTTAATAATCAATCAAAGTTATTCAGTCAAATCCTGGGCCCAGTTTTCAACCCTGTACCAGCAGATGAACCTCCTTTAAGGATGCCATGGGACCCTGTGGCTTTCAAAGCATATTGTAAGCTGTCACTTAGCTTCACTGGGCCCACCATTTTATTTTTGCAAGGCTTTCAAGCCAGCCCTCACCATGAGCCTTATAACCTCCTCCAGACTGATCAAGCCCCAAAGCCACTCAATATCCCAATGCCTCACCTCCTTGTACCACAGATTAGGGTCTAGATTTGCGGGGCAGCTGGGTGGCTCAGTCGGTTAAGCGTCCGATTCTTGGTTTCAGCTCAGGTCATGATCTCACAGGTTTGTGAGATCAAGCCCTGCATCTGGCTCTGTGATGGCAGCACGGAGCCTGCTTGGGATTCTCTCTCTCTCTCCGTCTCTCTGCTCCCCACCGGCCCTCTGCTCTCACTTTCTCTCTCTCTTGCAAAGTAAATAATAAACTTAAAAAAGGTCAGTATTTGCAAAGCCCTACATGCCAGCATTCTCCACTCCACTTCCCACCAGCATGTGGGTCCCCACTGTGCTCAGACGGACAGGCAATCCAACCACTAAACTCCACTCTGAAGGTCTGTTTTCTAGGACCACGCCTCCTACCAAGTGCCTGAGCCCTGGTGCCCAGGAAACAGAGCCAGAGACAAAAGCTTTTCTGATCACACTAATGGCAAGTGCAATCCCAGGATGGCAAGAGTGAAGGAAGGGGAGAGTAAGGCAGGGAGAGGGGGAGAGGTGGACGTACGGAAGTGCAGGAGTGAGCTTTGCGAAACACAGTCTTTACCCGGTGCAGCTCCGGCTGTTCTCAGGCACATCTTCTTGTGGGCAGGACCACACAAGCTCTCTGAATAGACTGGCACACATCTAGTGATAGGAGAGCTTAGAGAGGGAGTTTCTCCGCAGGCTTCTGCCCATCTCCTGTCCAAGTTGTCAGCTCTCCTACTCTGCTGGGTTGTGTCACCCACCCCTTTGATGGCCCTGAAGAAATGAGAAGCCATGCCTTTTGGTGTGGTGTTTCTCTGGGTGCGGAAGTGGTAGGAGGACCCGGGGGATTCCTGGTACCCTACCATTTACTGAGCATGGCCATACATATCGGGAGCTGTGCCCAGCCCTATCATGCTTTGTGGGGCCACAGGCCCCGAAAGGGTGTCTGGCTGGAGAACTGCCAGGTCCCTGAGGATGTGCTGGAACACTGCCCATCCCAGTTGCAGGGCTGGGAATGTGGTGGCAACTGGAGCAGAACAAGAAGTCAAGGACGCTAGAGACTGCCAGGCCAAGAGCACCTGAGGTCACACGCGGGAGGTTCTGAGACACCCTGGGAAACAAAGCCAGATCATGCCCTTCCTCAGCTCAGAGCCAGCACACCTCCCAGTGGCCACAGAACTCACCGGTCCGACCTCTACTGCTGTTTCCCAAGTGGCTCTCATGCCACAATGGCATGGAGCCCCCTGCTTTTCCTCAAACCCACCATGCCCTCTCTCCTCGGAACCTGCTCTTCTCTGCCTGAAGAGCTCCTCCCTCGCCCGCCTGACTTCCTGTCTCCTCAATCCCCTGCGCGCGGGTCTTGCAACAGATGTCACTTTGACTCTGAGCCTCTGACCACCCTTACAGGAAAGAGTACTTGGTTCTCTGGCCTCACCACAGTGTGATGTCCTGACATCTTCTACATTTCTCGTCTCTTTGGATCTTGGCTGTTTCTTTCTTTCTTTCTTTTTTTTTTTAATTTCTTTTTAATGTTTATTTTTGAGACAGAGAAACACAGAGCATGAGCTGGTGAGAGGCAGAGAGAGAGAGGAGGAGACACAGAATCTGAAGCAGACTCCAGGCTCTGAGCCGTCAGCACAGAGCCCGACGCGGGGCTTGAACTCACAAGGAGTGGGATCATGACCTGAGCTGAAGTCAGACGCCTAACTGACCGAGCCACCCGGGCGCCCCTGGGTGTTTCTTTTCTGTCTTCTCTGAACTAGAAGGTACACTCCACGAGGCGGGGCTTTTTCAGTTGTTCCCAGCACCTGTAACAGAGCTCGGCACATAGTAGGTGCACCATAAATCTTTGGTTGAATGAACGAGTAAGTAGGAGAGTGACAGCTACACGACCTACATTCTCCAATCATGACCCACAGACCAGAAAGAACCCCCGATCTAAGGCAGCCCTATCAGACTTTCTCTCCAGATCATTTGAAATTGGGCTTGAGGGCTGGGGAGGTTCGTCCAGGGGCAGAAATTCGAGGACTGTGGGGGTGGCACCTTCCACCATGCGCCAAGCAAGCAGGAAGAGCTGGTGTGGAGAGAGGAAATTCAAGGAGACCTGCGGAGAATGGAGAGAGCCTTGTGCTGATTCTGTTCCACCCTGGAGTCCAGAGATACCCTGGGACCTTATAATAAATCCCTCCTTTCTGCTTAAGTTACCTAGGGTGGTTTTATTTTTATTTGCAATTAAAGTCTTCAGCATCAGCTCTGCCATTTACTGAGCGTTTCTACACGTGTCAGGAGCTGTGCTGAACCTTATCGTGTTTTGTGGGACTTGAGCAGGGTACTGCCTGGTGCGGCCACACAGGGCCACTGGACCATGCACAGCACCCTGGTTAGTGCACAGCCCTCGATGGGCGAGAGTTTTCCCTGCCAATTTCCAATGCAGCTGCTCTGAGGCTGCCCTGAGGTCTTTTCCTGGCACCCAGGGGGTGCCCCAGCTGCCCCAGAGCCCCAGGCCTCTTCTCCTCACCCTGGCACATGCCCCCTCTCCACACACACCCCCCCCCCAGCTGTCACCACATGCTCTCTGCTCCCTGTCACCTCTGTGCCTGAGGCTCCAGGTCTCAGCAAGGCTCTGGCTCCCGTTTCCTCGCCCCCTCTCCCGACCCAGCTCAGGCCCACCCAGTGTCTGGCTCCTTCTCCTCGGCCTCCTGAGCACCACAGTCCCCTCCCCCCAGGCCTGACCCCAGAGAAGGGACTCTATTGTCCTCCTCCATCCCAGCCAATCCCCAGCCAGACCTGACAGCTCCCCCATTATGGATGCACATTTACAAACAGCTCATTTACATAGAACACAAGGGAACCGCTTCTGTCTTCAGAAAAAAGGAGCCTCCCGGTCACCTAGATGGGGTGGATCTTGAGATGAGCCTCCTGCCCCTTCCTCCCTTTTTCTAGGCAACTCGGGCAGGCAGGCCAGGGGTGGGGGTGGGGCCGGATGAACTCAGGTTAAACAAAAAAGAGGTGGGATGTTGGGCAGGTAGGTGCTATTCAGCCTGCATTTATTTATTTGCTCCTTTTTTAGAACAATTTTATTTCTTATCTACATATGCCCTTGTGAAACTTCCCGGCCTGTTTTTTCATTCCATGCAGTCCCCAGCCCGCCCTGTTACCCTGTCCTCCCCCCTTCCCTCCCGACTCCCCCGGCACCATCCAGTTTTTATTTCAAAGACCAGCGATCATGGAGCAGAAAGGCAGGAGATGCTGTAGGGAAGAGGAGGGGCTTTGGAGTCAAGAAGCCCCCTGTTTGGATCTCAGCGCCATGTTTAACAAAGGACTCTTTCGGGGCCTCAGTTTCCCCCCTGGTTCCGCCGGGATAATAATATCAATTGCATTGAGAGCATTTGAGGAGAGAGGGAGCATAAAGCACTTGCCATTGTGCTGGGTGGAGGATAAAGGTCTGTAAGTGGTGGTTACAAGACTAAGGTTTAGGAAACAGAAATATTCGACCACATGCCCCATCCTGGCCCCTCCCCGCATCCTTCCAAAAGACCATCTCTTGCTCTGACCCAGGCACAAGCAGATACCTGCCCCCAGCCGCTTGCAGAGGATACGGGCCCTTCGTGGGAACTGCTCCTCTCTTCTTGTTCTGTCCTTTATCTGTTTGTTCCTTCTTTTCCCACTACCGTCCCCCCACCCCACCCCCCGCCCGCCCCAAGAGGGTGACGGTCATGGACCATGGTGGGGAGGGGCAGGGAGGGTTGGGAGATGATAGTGCCACATATTATGCTAAGCTCTGCGCATCCGCAATCTGATTTAATCACCAACATTGTGCACTCATGGCAGGCATTTCCCACTAAGCCCTGGAAGGTTCTCAACAGTGTCGTGATCCGTGAGTGATGTCTGCCGTGGCTGTAGCCACGTGGATGTTGTGGATGTTGTGGATGTCGAGATGCCTTTTGCCTGCTCAGCAGGGGGCAGTTGGGACCCTGGAGGAGGGACCGTGGGTTCAGGTGAGCTTCCTGGGGAGGTGACCCTGACCTGAAGTCCATAGGATGAGCAGAAGGTGGTCAGCCGAAGAAGGGAGGGGTGAGGGAGCAGCATGGGTGTGAGCTATGAAATAACATGGTAGGCAAGTAAGTATTACTAGAGATTAACACAGGAGGCAGGGCGATTTGGAAGATGGGGCAGGTGAGAAAGGCAATGAATTAGAACATGTAAAGCGTTTAGAACACATAGTAGGTGCTCAATAACTAGTAGCTGCCATTATAATTTTTTGTTATTGTTATTAGTATTACTAGAGAGTTTCAATCAATGTTTCTTGGCTGACTGGCAGAGGGCACGGTCCATTAAGCACCCAGTGGATACTGTTTGGTAAATCCTTGGTTGACTTATTGGCAGCTTGATCAATAATCAATCGACTCTGGGGGTGTCAAGCCATGGCAGGTGACAATGTGTCAGGATAAAGACGTAAGTGGCAGTATGAACACCTTTCCCCAAGTCCAAGTGCAAGGAAACTTTGGTTTTAATTTTACCCATCCTCGGAGGATGTCCTCCCGGCTTGCTCCAGGACCACTTGCAACCCACCCCTGGTAGCCTCTGATTCTGGTGGCCTCCCTTTGTGGCACAGCTGTGTCCTCCCCTTGTCCACGTCCTGGAGAGGGGACCGCCCTCAAGAGGAGCAAAAGGGCAGTGGGGAGAAGGAGAGAGAGAAGCCGTTTGTTCAGCCCTTTCTGTGGCAATCTTGGTGACTCTCTGGGGGTGGGGAAGGGGAATATACTTGGGGGTGGGGGGGGGGTTTGAAGAGTGCAGACTGACTCCCTGAATGCCCAGGGATCGTGAAGACTGGGGCTTCTCCCTCAGGTCTGTGTGCTGAGGAGAGAGCCACAGGGGGGGAAGGGGGTCCTTAGAAGCCATTGAACTCCGGCTGCCTTCACCCATTGCCCCTCCATCCCTGCCCTAGTGAGCAGGGTATCCTGCAGCAGAGACTCTGAGCTGTCCCCTCTGGAGTTCTTCCCTGGGACTAAGGACATTTCTGAGGGGGCAAGGTCTGGGGCCAGTGGCTTTCCTCCCCATCAGCTTCCTGTAGGAAGGGGGCCCCATTGAACTCTGGGTGCTTTGAAGACAGACGCTTTCCCCCACTGTTACCATTTTTTGTCTCCTCTGCTCTGAAACTCAGACCCTGTGCTTCCCTAACCAGAGCTGGGGCACACCCTGCCCTTGTTTTCCATATTGTACTTCCTTATTTTACAGGATGGAGGGGCTGGGCCACTGTCCCAATATCCAGGCTCTTCTCACAGAAGGGATTTCCATCTCTTTCCTTCCGCGGTCAGGGCGCTGTCCCTACTCCCGCCCTCCTCTCCATCCCTCCCTGCCTAATTGAGGAGGCTCCGCCTGGCAGAGAAAATGAAAGCTTTATCTTCCCAGTCCATCCCAAAGCGCGTTAAGATGATGGATGAGTTTCCAGACCTTCAAGCTCCTCCCAGTAGCATTAACAAAATTGCCTTTCGGGATCCCAACTCCCATGTCAAGATGGGCTGCAGTGGAGCTGGCGGCACAGGCTTTGGTGCTCGATGGTGAGCATTAAAACCATTTTAATGCTGCATTTAGGGTTTGTGTTCTTCGTGCGCGAGCAGGTCCCATCGCTGGCATTGGAATAAGATGAATGATGTTTGTTAAAATGCTCTTTGGTACAGCCTGATTGACCATTAGGAACACGCAGCTTGGAGCTGGGATGTGCTGGCCCAGCTTATGGGTCTGGAGGGGGCCCATTGGAGATGTTGTCACTGTCAGCCCTATTGGGTCATGGCCAAGTCTTTTCCTTTGGGCCTCTCAAATCTCCTTGGCTGATGCTGTCAAGAGGTCAGAGATGCAGCACGGGTATGAGAGTCGAGTTGGAACCTCATCCCTGAAACCTGGCTGTTGACTGTGCTTGGCAAATCCATTCCCCTCGGCCATCAGCATCCATATTTATGAAATAAGGGGGTGTCACTAGCTGTCATGGATCAAATTGTGTTCCCTCGAATCTGTATGTTGAAGTCCTAGACCTACCAGTATCTCAGAAAGTGACCTTATTAAGAAATAGTGACTTTATAGAGGTAATCAAGTTAAAATAAGGTCATCAGAGTGGGGCCTCATCCGTTATGATTTGTGTCCTTTAATAAGGGGAGATTTGGACACAGACATGCACGCGGGGAGAATGCGATGTGACAATGAAGGCAGAGATTGGGATGTTGTGTCTATAAGCCAAGAATACCAAATATTTCCAGCAACCCACCAGATACTAGGATCTTGGCATGGACCAGATCCTTCCTCAACAGCCCCCAGAAGGAACCAACATTGCTGGCAACTTGATCTTGGACTTTCAGCCTCCGTCACTATAACTACAAATTTCTGGGTTTGTTTTTTAATGTTTATTTATTTTTGAGAGAGGAGAGAGACAGAGCACGAGCGGGGGAAGGGCAGAGAGAGAGGGAGATACAGAATGTCAGCACAGAGCCCGACGCGGGTCTTGAGGTCTCGAACTCACAAACCACGAGATCATGACCTGAGCCGAGATCAAGAATCAGACACTTAACCGACTGAGCCACCCAGGCGCCCCCAAATTCCTATTTTTTTAGCCACTCACTTTGCGACACTTTGTTACAACAGTTCTAGAAAACTAAAACCCTAGCCACAGCCTCTCTTGCTCTGATGTTCTCTGAGTCTACAGTTCTAGGATTCAGCCTTGGGTACCAGGTAGGACAGGAGCACCTGCAGTGAAATGAATGTGTTTCCTGCTGCCGTAGGATCTTGGAGCTGAAGCCACCGGCTATCTTTGTCTCTGAAACCAAAATAGTTAAAAAGGCTCAGGAGCCCAGAGGGGAATGCTAGTCCTTTGGAAATAGCTGGGAGGGGGCAGGGCTACTTTCCAAGCACAGGAAGAAGCCCAAGCAGATGTCTGGTGTTGAGTTTGGGGTCGCCTATGTCTATGGATGGGGGGGCCTGGGACCCCCACCCGGAGATGTGAAACAGGGCACTGGGATGTCTGCTCTGGAGTGGGACAAAGAGGGTGTGTTGGGTCAAACTCAGCTTCTTGACCCTTCCAAGGTCTATTTGATTTTCTCCCAAATGAGAAACTAGAAAAATTACATGGAGACTCACCCACTTGAGGTAGGCAATAGTGTGCACTATAGAAAAATAAAGTTGAAATTCTTGCACACCTGAGTATGTGGTCTGAAACACAGATCCATGAATATTTACCAAACGCCCAGCACAGCCAGCCAGTTTGTTAACTCTGTTCTATTACTCCTGTTGCCCACTCCCTTACTGTATGTAATACCACCGCCTCTGGGTTACAGATGAGGGAAACTGAGACACAGAGAGGTGATGTGACTTACCCAGAGTCACAGTAAGTCTTACACAGACAGTAAGTGGTACTGCTGGGATTGAACTCAGGGAGACCCATTCCAGATCCCAAGGGCTCGCGGCATCCTTTCACGAGAGGCCGGGAGCCGGAGACCACGGATGACCAAGAAAGAGTGAGGGACAATCGCGATGTCATTGAAGGTTTGAAAAAAAACTTGTCCTGGCTGTGAGAGATCGGTTCTACAGACGTCCCCTGGTGATCTGCAGGCCGTGTTTATCGTGGGGACCCCCTATTTGCCCAACACAAATGTTGGTGGCTGAGCAGGGACCATATGCTCTTTGGGACCCTGGTGGCTGGGTGGGGGGACAACGTCTGCTTCTGCCTGGTGCGTGACTCCCCCCTACCCCTCTCGTACATGGCAGGTAGCATCAGGTGTATCTGGCAAGGCCCTCGCAGAAGGCCAATCAGCGAGAGTGAGCTGGGCTGTGCACAGGCTCGGGATTGCTCCGGATTGCACTTGCAATCAGGGCAAATTGTGGTCATTTAGGCTTCTCTACAGCGAGCTTAATTTCGGGTCCAAGCACGGAGGATATTCAGAGACACAATGAGGCAATTTCACATTTTAAAGCAGAGAATGCAGCGTAAATTAGTAGAAAAATCATGACACTTATAAACCCGTTCTAAAGATGTATTGTTCCTCTTTCTTCTGGGAGAAAAAAATCAGCTTCTATTAAGATTGAATTAACCACTGGAGGAGAATTCCTCAGACGACCAATTCATAAGGAGAAATCTATTTTAAACTTGGTCAAAAGGCTTTTGCAGAAAGTAGTACGAAGAGAGCTCCTAAGGAAATGCAGGCGCTCTGGTAGTAATCCTCACATCTGGGCGCGGAGGGCGGGCCGTGCAGGCCCACTCCGGGTTGACCCCTGGGGACAGTCGTGAGCAGCCTCTTTACTGAGCTCAGATGTGCCCCCCAGACAATGGGGTCCAGCCCCTTCAAGTGCTGCGACTCTGGACTTACTGTCTAGTGAAGCGGTTAGGTATGCAGATTTTGGGGTCCTGCTGCTTGGATTAGAATCCCAGCCCTGACCCCAGTCAGCTCTGTGACCCTGAACAAGAACTTAACCTTCCAGCCTCAGCCTCAGTCTCTGCAAATGGAGTAATAAAAGCACTTATTTTGTGACTCATTTGAGAGGAGATGCATATACAGAGCCTGACACATAGGAAGCCTCCAGATGCGGGGGAGGGGGGTGCTGTCTTAGTCTGGGATCCCCCAGGAGAGGACCCTTCGACATGAACTTGAATACAAGGTTCAGTCAGGGGAGAGGGGACATGAGATGCCAAAGGCAAGAGGTCATCAAAGGCCGCTGCCCCTGCGCGCAAATGAGCTGAATCCCGCCAGGGAATCTGGGAGCAACGTAGAAGACGCACCATGGAGCAGCCTACTCGAAACGTGAGGACGCCGGGCTGTGCGTAAACCGAACCCCCAAGTCATTCCTGGAGGGCTGCTCCACGTGGTTTAATTTCCTGGTGTTTCTGGCCTCTTCCTCAAAGGTGTCAAAGTCAGCTCCAGGAGCCAGAGAAAGCACCTGGCCAGGAAAGGCAGTCATGGGGAGTCAGGGCGAAGGGACGCAGGCATGTATCTGCTGCCCTCCTACTGGCATCGTTACTCCAAGCCCCATGCAAGGGCCTTCCTTGGGTTCTAGAATTTCTTTCATCCACACAGACAGGTGCCATGTCAGCCATCTGTGGCTCCCGTGCCGTGCCCAGGAGATACAGTCTCTGTTCTGGTCCCCGCTTTTCCCTAGAGAACTGCACACCTGCTGTCTTTTTCTCTGGATCACGATGTTGCCATGTATTTGGGATGCCCTTTGCAACCCTTCCTTGCTCTGAAATCATGGCTTAGATGGAGAAGGGTGGAGAGGTGCTGGGCGTCCAGCTCTGGCTCTTGGGCCTGGCAGGCCAGTGTGGTTTTGCTGCATGGAGCTGCATGGGGCTGGAAAGTAGAGCTTGGACAGATGCACAGGCTCCTGATTTCCTGAGCCAGGGAGAAGCCACCAGCACCAGGCCCGTGGGATGGGCTTGCTGGCTCTGTGAGTGCCCAGGGTCGGGGAGGGGCAGAACGTTCTGGGGAGAGATGGCTCCAGGTCAGAAGCCTAAGCTTGGGGACCAGGACACAAGGATCCCTTTGTATCTTTAAAATGACACCTGCGACGCCTGGGTGGTCCAGTCGGTTAAGCGTTCAACTCTCGATCTCGGCTCAGGTCATGATCTCACCGTTCGTGAGTCTGAGCCCTGCATCGACAGCCCAGAGCCTGCTTTGGGTTCTCTCTCTGTCCCTCTCTCTCTGCTCCTCTCCTGCTCTGTCTCTCTCAAAATAAATGAATAAAACTTATAACAATAATAATAATAATGGAATAATCAGTAAATAAACTTAAAAAAAATAAAATGACATCCAATTTAAGGCGAATCCATCTGAGAACTGATGGATTTGTCTGCACGTGGCCAACACTAGAGCGTGAGACTAAGCTGCTGGGCGTCTCTTCTCTTCTCCGAAGGCTCCAGTCTCTACTGTGTCACGCAGGTTCACAGCAGACTCTGCCTTTCGTCCCCACGAGGCTTTTTAATCCACTGAACTTTTCATGAAAAAACCCCAAGTACCAGAATATTCCTTGGCTTTTTTTTTTTTTCCTTTATGACAAGTTTCCAGTTCATTCTTTCAGGGAAATCAATTTCAATGTTGATCAAAAGGCTTTTTCAGAGAGTGGGTGACAGATCCCAAGAATTCACTTCTCAAGCCAATGGAGGGTCCCAGAGCTAATCCCCAGACCTGGAAGGAGGGTCCAGAGGTGGCGGGCTGTCCGGGGGTCCCTCCCTACTGCCACCTGAGCCTTCCATGTCCCCAGGCTGCCAGCCTCAGGGTCTTGTCCAGCCTGGGACTGTCGCGTCCCCAGTCCCTGTGACGGCCCATGGCAGTGAAACGGTTGCTCCTAGAGTCAGCTTTCTACAAAGACAGAAATAATCAGGTTGACCAAAGGGGAAAACAGGGGAAATTGAGCATTATGAGGGTGATAATTCAGAAAGTGTCAGCCTCAGAATAATTGAATCGGATGACATTTCGTGCTACGGGAAACAATAGCAACTAGCCCGCTGCCCGTCTGATTCATGTCTGGTTCATGTTTAACAAAACAAGGGCAAGGGTCACGCAGCCACGAGCCCCATAAATAACCCGTTAATGGGATTTCCAAACAAGCTGTCCTCAAAGTGGCTTTCCGTCTCACTGAGAGAATATTAAAATGCAAATGGATTCGGGCTGTGTCTTCATAAACAACCGTGTTCATTTAACCTCCGACCTCCCCGCTTAACTGCCCATTCCAGCAATTTGTACGGGCTCCTCGACCGGCTCCTCGCGGTAATTCAGGGAAAGTGCATTAAAGGAAAGGGTTACAATTTGCGATGCTCAGTTAATCACGCTATTGAGATGTTTATGGACAGAATCACACTCCTCCTCACGCTGGTCTCAGGTCTTATGCCCCTCCCAGCCCAGAGATGGCCCCCCTGGGTTCCCTTTGTTGTCTGAGAATCTGGTGCGGTGGGTGTGGTTCTGGGCAAGCAGGCTGCCCTCCCAGCTGACACCTCCCATCACCAGCCCCATCTCCTTACTTGGTTGCTCTCCCCCTTGGGGGCTGGCCAGAGACCCCCAGTTAAATGCTCCTCCTAGTGGACGGTCTAGAGGCCCACTCTTCTTTGTGGAATGGCCCAGATTCTCCCTAGCCAAGTGTCTGTCTCTTGTTTTCTTCCAGGGAGCCCCCTGTGGTCCCCCCAGGCCTGCCCAGACCCCAGCCCTGGCATTGGCCTGACAGAGGGCCCCTGCCTTGACCTGCTCTTTGAGAGGCAACTTGAATGTACATTTCCTCTCCAGCCTCTGGGCTTTCTCCCTGAGCCTTGACCCTCTATCTATCTAGTTGTGCAGAAAGACAGGACGTGCACAGAGTGGACAAGTGGGGATGTAAGCCGAGGGCCGGGACATAAGGTCTGATACCTTGGGCATCCATTTCAGGGAATGAGACAGACACTCTGCTGGAGGAGGGGCCCGTTATCTCCTCAAATGCCCGCAGGGATCACATGTGTGCCTGCACTTTTCAGTTTACAGAGGACTTTCCATAAAGATGATTTCAGCAGATGTGTCTGGCGCGTGGCATTTAGGGGCTCAATCATAAGGTTTCGCTCTTCTCTTAGCGATGAAGAAAATTAAACTCAGAGGGGCTGAGTGACTTTCCTGGAGTCGCCCAGCGAGTGGAGGGCAGAGCGAGCCTGCAGACCTAGCCTGACTCCAGGTACAGGAGGAGGTCCCAGCGTCTGTGGCTTCTCCCTGAGGAGCAGAGAGTCTGTGAGGGTCTGGACTGGAGTCTTCCTCCTCTCTCGGGCAGAAGGGGAGCCAAGGAAGTGAGGCTGCACTGGGGAGAGCATGTGGGAGTGCAGGGAGGGTGTCCCTGTCACTGTCCCCGCACTGGGTGGATGGCCTCCCTCTAGAACTGGGCAGCCGGGTCCTGCCGAATGTGTGTCCTGTCCTCTGAGGGGGCAGATCTCTCCTTCAGCTCTTCCTGCTACCCCTTTACCAGGACGGGAGGGGACACGAATCCCCAATAATGTCTCCAGTTCACTAATGGAGCCTCCGTCCTCTGGGGACCACCGAAGTGAGAAATATCCAACTGTGCCGTACTCCCCTGCTTGATAAATTCAAATATGTTCCTAGTTTCAAATCTGTCTCTGGGCACGTAAAGGCTGGAATGGCAGATGGAAGCTGGTTAAGGAGCTGGGCTGAGGCCGTGGCCACTGGGCTGCACGGGCCTGCTGAGGTGGCCCTCTCTGGCCGCCCCGTCCCCCATCTCTACTCCTTTCTCCTGCCTCCCTCCCTCCCTCTGCCCCCAGGCTCGGCACCTGAGGCCCAGCGCAGAGGGTGGTGGGAGGGCTCCAAGGAGCCCAGACTCACCACAACATTTCCCGTTGGGTTCCTCCCACTTTCCACGCTGGGATGGAATTTCTTTTTCTTTCCTCTCCCGCTTTGCCATTTTTGTGTCTGTTTCTCTCTTTGTTCTCTATGCCTTTTGGACTCTCTCACTCACTGTACCGTTGTCTCCTTTTTGTCCATTCTCACGTGTCTTTCCTCCATCTCTCCAACTCTGCTGTCTCATGCCTCCTTCTCTCCCTTCTGTCCTCACCCTGCTGCCCCTCTTTGGTTCAGTTCCCTCATCTCCCTCTGGGCCCCCCAGGACGAGCCACGCTTGTTTCTTTGTCTCCAGTCTCACCCGGTTCCCTATTCTGCTTGCACAGTGATTTATCTGAAATGCACACTGGACTGCATCCTTCCCTGGCCTAGACTCCTATAAGGCTCCCTCGTGCCCTCAGGATCTGTCCTAGACTCCTTACTGAAGTGTGCTGGGCCCTGATCAGATAGGCCTCTGCCTCTCCAGGCCCATAACCGCCCTTCCAGCTGTCTCCCCCATTCTGTAGTGTGTGTGTGTGTGCGTCTGTGTGTGTGTGCATCTGTGTGTGTGTGTGTGTGTCTGTGTGTGTGTGCATGCACACACACACACAGTGGGAATCTGCGGGAGAAACACACTTACCTGGAGAAATAGTCACAAGAGAGATAGGAAGAGAGGAGAGAGACAGAGACAGAGAGACAGAGATGCCGCTCTTTTGGAAGAAGGGTGGGTCTCTCAGGTCTCAGCCTGCCAGGCCGTTTGTCCACTGCAGGGCCAGGCCGTAAGGGCAGGGGACTTCCTAACCACTCAGATCGTCTGACACTGGAATGGGTGCTCCTAACAACCTTGGCACACTGACTGTCCTGGAGTCACTGTAGGTGGGAAGGAGGACTTTCTGGTTGTGGAAGCTAAAAGGAAGACAGGGGCACAGGGAGGCAGGCACACGCACAGGCAGCTGTAGGATGTGGGTGGCCCTGTCTCTCCAGGAAACGGGAGGTGAGCTGCCCATGGAGTGTGTAGGGCATTAAAGGGAGAGGAGGAGGGTGAAGGCTTGGACAGGTCTCAGGGTCATAGGACAGGAAGCTGACCAGGCAAAGACGGAGGCCTGCTGGGCAACGGTGGGGCCCGGGTGCTGGCCAGGAGTTTGTGGGAGGGCCACCCCCGAGGCCAGACAATTGGCCATGGCAGTGGTTGGCAGTGTGGGTGCAAAGCACAGAAGTCGGCGGTGAGATTGACCCAGGAACGGGGTTTCTCTAAGGGTGTGATGGAAGGACAAGGGCCGAAAGAATTGAAGGCTTTGGCAAAAGAGCGGATGGTGGCGGGATGGGGAAGGAATGAAAGAGAGGGAAAGCAGATTGGTAGAGACCAGAGGGAAGAATGGTCCCTGATGAAACTGAAGAGTAAGGGAGTGAGGGGGCTGGAGGGGAGTGAGGCTCAGGTCAGAGAGCAGTGGGTAGGAGGACAGGAGGCCCAGGTCACAGATGTCAGCTCCCAAATCACGGAATGGTGGCCAAGGCGCATTTCGGGAGGCGGGGGCAGGAGCTGCTGACATGTAACAAACCACTCGCAGACCTAGTGGCTCAAAGCAACCATAACTTATTATTGCTTCCAAGTCTAGAGTCAGCTGAGAGGCTCTGCTGATCTCGGCCAGGCTTGGCTGGTCTTGGCTGGGCTCACTGAGGTCAGCTAGCACGGCAGCTGGCTCTGGCTGGTCTAGGATGCCCTCACTCACGGGTCTGAAGTTCAACTGGCTGTTGCCTAAGGTGTTGGGGGTGACCGTGTATTGTGTCTGGCATAACTTCACTCGGGCCCGGAATGAGAATGGGTGCAATGTCACCTCTGCTGCATTCTATACGCCAAAGTGAGTCATGGGCCCAGCCCCCAGTCAAGGAGCAGAGAAACGGGCCCCTGTTCCTGATGAGGGGGGCTGAAGAGAAGTGTGGCCATTTTCCAATGTAGCACAGTTAAGTCTCTGTGGGATGGATCGTCAGCACCAGCACGGAGGTCCTCCAGGATGTAAACTAAGTTCCAGGTGCTAAGGTGCCAGAGAGTGAGGGGGAGTGACCCGGAGTGTCAGGGAGGACAGAGGCGGTTCAGGCCCTCAGAGGAGTGGCTGTGTGTGTGTGTGTGTGTGTGCACGCGCACGCGCACGCGCGTGGCTGAGCGTGAGATGTGGGGGTGTCGAAAAGATGCCAACCTCCAATAGAGGGGGGGTGCGGCAGTGACAACCCTGGGAAATAGTCCCTGGTACTTTGGGGAATCACAGCATTAGCCATTCTGTCCCTTTCTTTGCCCTGCTCCACCCCCACTGCTGCTAACTGACAGAAGGTCACGGCCCGTCAAGGCGCTGCCCGGGGGAAGGTTGCTACATCAGCTCTTTCTTATTGACCGGACTGTCTTCACTTTCTTTCACTCAACAAGTAATTATTGAGCATCAGTCATGTGCCAGGCTCTGTGTGGGGGACAGGAAAGCAGACATGGTCCCTGCCCTTGGGGAACTCAAAATTTAGGCGTTACATCCCAGGTACATCCGCACGCACCACCCCCCTGGCACCCACACGTGCTTTATGAATGAAAACATATACGCATGCTAATTGGAAAACAGAACTTTAAAATCATCCTGATCATTTATCTCTCTACTTGAATCTCGAACGAGTCTCAGATTTTTCTAGAAGAAAAGCCAATATTTTAAAAAGTAATCACAGAATCTATTCTGTGGCTTAGTTGAAATCTCCCATATTCAGGAGGATTCTTGGATCTATTTCTATGAAAGGGGAATACCAGGAACTCTCCTTCAAAATTAAAAACTACAGGGGCCCCTGGGTGGCTCAGTCGGTTGAGCGTCTGACTTCTGCTCAGGTCATGATCTCACAGTTTGTGAGTTCGAACCCCACGTCGGGCTGTCAGAGCAGAGCCTGCTTTGGATCCTCTGTCCCCCTCTCTCTCTGCCCCTTCCCTGCTTGTGCTCTTTCTCAAAAATAAAGAAATATTTTTTAAAACTGCCTTTCCGTCTCTTCATTCCTACTCAGAACTTTATTTAAAAAAACCCACAAAACTATAAGAATAACAACAGTAGCGGTAACAATGTTAGCCTTCCTATCTGCAACACTCGGTAATTCCAGAAGCTCAGCCATGAATGTTACGTCACTTCCCTGCAAATAGCAGCTCAAGGTTGGCCTTAAGGCCCCTGAGAGGTTTACAGAACGATGTGTGGCTGATAAGTCCTGCCCTAACTGAAGGGCAGGCTGAGCGGGTCATTAGATGCAAACCAGCTTTGGAGGGTTGGGGGGGCTAACTTCCCCTTAGAAGTAACTTCTTCCCCTTAGAAGAAATGCCTCCTCCGTCAGTCAGTCCTGCTGCCTCTTTTCTGGCAGGACTTGGACTCCCAGCAAAAGACGCCGGAGCCAGGGTGGGTACTGGGTTCCATGCCTAAGGTCCAGGAAGAGCCACTGAATCAAGGAATGTTGGATCTGAAGGAATGCAGGAGACCCCTGGGCCTCAGTTACCTTCTGTCAAAGAGGGCCACCATTCACCCTGGCTTCAGCGTTGTGGGGAAGTAGAAATACTACAGACAGGGACGATGTGGGGACAGACACGCTAGGGACACTGTAACTATGAAGTAGTGTCAAGACTGTTGGTCCCACCTCCCCCAAGTGGAGGAAACTTTCGTGGAAACTCGTCACTCTGACCACCCAGTCCATGCTACTTTCTCCTTTCCTCCTCTCTGGAGACTTTGGCCAGGCCCCTAGCTCCATGCTTTCCGGAGCTACCAACGGTGCGCTCAGCCTTCAACCCATGTCCCAGGGAGCTGAAGATCATGTCCACAGACAGGCCTGCACCAGCTCAGATGCAGAGAAAGGTCTTTTACCCTTGCAGCCAACAGCGTGTGGGCTTCTGCTATGGGTTAGGTCAAGTGCTGTACTCGGGATGGAGATGAATCAGCAGGGAGCTCACAGTTTGCTCCGGGAGACAGACAACACACAAGCCCCATTCCAAAGGGGGCAAGAGGAATCAGAAGAGGAAAGGAGGGCACGTGGATGTCTCAGTCGGTTAAGCAACTGACTTCGGCTCAGGTCGTGATCTCATGGTTCGTGAGTTCGAGCCCCACATTGGGTGAGCTTGTGCCCCTCTTCGGGTGAGCGTGAACCCTGCTTTGGGTGAGCCCCACTTCCCTCTCTCTCTCTCTCTCTCCCTCCCCACCCTCCTCTCACTTGCACCCTTTCTGACAATTAAAAAAAAAAAAAAAGAGGAGAGGAAATGAACCAAGTGCCTTGGTCCTCCTGGGGAGATCTGGGAGGAGCTTCAGCTGAATAGGAGTTTGCTGGGCGGCAAAAGTGGGGAAGGGCAGTGCAGGCAGGAGCTGGATGTAGACAGGGGTGGTGTGCTGGAGGATGGGCCAGAGTAGAAGTCCTATGATGAAGGCGTGGCAGGAAGTAAGGCTGGGAAGGATGGGTAAGGGTCAGATGAGGGAGGACACGACAGGACTTGCCAAGCAGTCCAGGCTTTATCCTGGGGACATTTAACTAGGAGCCATTGAACAGGTCTTAGGGAGTGCCCAACATGTGCCAGGCTAGAGCACAGGCATATCTGATATGACTATTTTGCCACCCAAGCGGCTACATCAGAGTGTGAAAGGTGGGGTGTTTCCCACTGCTGAGCGTGTGGCTGGTGCCATTGCCCACTAACCCTCATCTCCTCCCTGATCCCTGCGCTCTCCCCAGTCTGTGTCGTGTCTTCTCAAGTCTCGAGTCCCGTCTCCCCACCCGCCCGACCAAGGCTTCTCCATCCTTCAGGTTAGGGGATGGCACGAAGTTCTGGAATGTCCATTTTATCTGTTATTTGGTAATAGCCCAGAACAGGACGTGCAGGGATTTATTTCATAAGCCACATCAAAAATCCTTGCTTGAAATGGTTACATAAAGACTTCTGAGGCTGTGTATCAGGGGGCCATTCCCGGCACCAACCCAGGCACTGTAGAGACAGAGACGAACAATTGTGGCTCCTCTGGAGAACTTCCACTTGGTGGGAGATAGACAGGGACACGTAATTTTATCCGATATCATAGGAGCGTTGACAGAGGGGCTCAGAAGGGCTTTGGGGACTCCAAGAAAGCGAACCCAGTCCAGCCGGGGTGGAGGGGCATTCTAGGAGGTGTTTTGGGTCGGCGTCCCTGGAGGTGGGCTCTGAGGTGGGCACTGGGTGGGGAGAGTCTCCAGGGAGCTCTTCCAGGAGGAAGAGAGGGGAGCAGTCTTGGCAGGGGGGAGAGGCTTAACCGCTAAGCACTGCAGAAGCTGTGATCCCCAATCCCATGGAGAGCCGTGGAGCTGGGAAGGCCAGAGTTGTCCAGAATTATGGACAGGGGATGTCCAGAGCATCTCCTGGGGGACCAGCCGGAGTTCCTGCTCCCGGTAGTTGGGGAATGACAGGCTTGGTCCTGAGAGGGGTTCCGGGTGGTACACCACAGCATCCCCCTGAGAGGGCCCCCAAGAGGGCGATGCCCACGTCCAGGCTGGAAGAATGGGCAGGACTTGTTGAGATGAGGTGGGCAGGGAGGTGGGACTATCCCATGCAAGTCCCAGAGGACTTGCTTTTTGGGAAAAGAGCAAGTACTTCAATGCTGAAGGGCCTCGTTTGACAAAACCAGGTTCAGAAACTTGAACTTTGTCTCAATGGCGATGAGGAGCCCCAGAGGGTTATGACATCATCTGTCCTCTAGAGTACTCTGCGTGTATAATGAAGGGGACACAATCAATGGAAGGCTGAACAGTCAGGCAGTTTTTGATGTAAGTCCTGACCTTAGGTGGAAGGACAGGGTGGTGGAAGAGAAGGATCAGGAAACATTTAGGGGGCAGAACTGGTCCAATTAGTGACTAACTGGATGTGGAGGTTATTCGTGAATACGCTTTATGTGTATTAACTTATTTATGGTGCACAACAGCTCACCACATGGGAATGATTGTTGTCCCCCTTTTACCGATGGTGAAACTGAGGCTCAGAGAAGATAAGCAATTTGCTAAGATCACACAGCTGGGTTTATTTATTTATTTATTTATTTATTAAAAATGTTTATTTATTGGGGCACCTGGGTGGCTCAGTCGGGTAAGCATCCGACTTCGGTTCAGGTCACAATCTTGCAGTTCGTGAGTTCAAGCCCCGCGTCAGACTCTGTGCTGACAGCTCAGAGCCTGGAGCCTGCTTCGGATTCTGTGTCTAGTCCTCTCTCTGCCCCTCCCCTACTCATGTTCTGTTTCCCTCTGTCTTTCAATAATAAATAAACGTTAAAAAATTTTTTTTTAAGGTTTATTTATTTTGCGGGGGGGGGGGGGGGCAGATACAGAGGGAGAGAAAGAATCCCAAGGAGGCTCCACGCCATCAGCGCAGAGCCTGACTGTGCGGGAATTCGAGCGGGACTCGAATTCACAAACCGTGAGATCGTGACCTGAGCTGAAATCGAGAGTCGGACACTTAACTGACTGAGCCACCCAGGTGTCCCACACAGCAGGTAAGTTCTAGAGCCTGGATCTAAACCCAGATTTTCCTGCTTCTCAATTTCTGTCTCCGCCCACTGGATGGATGTTGGTGTTACTTAGTGGGATGGCAAACACAGGAAGAGAGCTGATTGGGCAGGACGACGGTGACCTTTGCTTTGGACATGGTGAGCCGTGTTTCCCGGTGAGACATCTGAGCAGTGGTGTTCAAAAAAGGCAGTTGCTCTGTGGGGTGAGGTAAGATAAGCACCGGCTGGGTTGGGCGATTTGGGGGCCAGTGGCCTTTTGGTGACACAGGAAGCCGAAAGGCTGGATGAACCTGAAGGAGAAGGCGTGGAGTGAGAGCACAGGATGGGAGCAAGAGGAACATGAGCAGTTAAGAGCAAGGTGGAGGAAGAAATCCCTTCCAGAAGAAATCCCCGCCAGAGATTTTGGAGGAAACTCGGAAGCCGGAGGAACGGAACACTTCCAGATTAGAAGTGTCAGATGATTCTAGAGGTTCACCGAGGTGACAAAAAATTGCCCTCCACTCACCGAGACACAGACCGGACTGCTCAGGCGCCCGCTGCCTGGAGGAAACGGAAGACCCGAGCACACATCTAAACACCTGCTTCCTCGCTATCTCTTGGCAGGAGCAGGAGTGAAGGGCTTTCGGAACAAAATCTCTCTTTGGAGATTGATTGGAACAAACACCCCGTTTATCATTTCCTCCCGGGATTTCCCTAGCACCTCTCTGCTAAGATAGAAATCTGAGGCTTGTCATCAAAAGGGGGAGACAGATCATGACAGCCTGTCCTCTGAAACCTGCCCACTGCCTCCCGCACCTGGCGAGCCCCCGGAGGCCTGGGCGCCGTCAGGCGGGAGGGAGCTGCCCCCACTGAGTCTGCTCCCCTTGGCTCCTGCAGGCAAACACCTGGAACCCTCCTAGCAGGCCCAGGGCTGTCCTGGGACAAAGTCCCACATCTGACAGTGGTTTGTGGCTGCACCATACCCACCTGCAGACACCTGCATGCACGCACACACATGTGCACACACGCACGCAGACACACGTTCACCCCTGGTTGTTGCATACAATCACCCGATGGGGCTGGAGCGGCATAGAAGAAACTATGCTGGTTTGGGATCCAAGCTCTCACGCTTCATACTAACTAAGAATGCCTGTTACTTTACCTTTTCACGTTTTTGTTTCCTCATTTGAGAAAATGAGGATTATTTATTTGTTTGTTTGTTTTACTGTCTGATACGCCGTATCTATACCAAGTCAAAAGTGCTGGGGACCATACAAAACATTGCACACACATTTCTCGTTTAATCCTCCTTAGAACCCCATAAGGTCGGTTCATTATTGTTCCCCATCTTCTATAGGAGGAAAGAGGTACTACAGAGGGTAACTTGCTCAAAATCTCACAGCAGGGTTGGGATGTGAACCCAGGCAAGCCAAGGTTTGAGCTTTTGGTCACTTTCTTCCCCTCTCGCTTTTTTCCTTCTGACCCACTCCTTGAATGTAGTCAGAGGCATCTGCTCATAGTGTATCTGCCTAGGCCACTCTTTAGCTTAAAGTCACTCACTGGCTTTTCTTCAGCTGCGTATTAAAACCCAGATGCCTTACCTGGGCCTTCAAGGCCTCGTTTCTCATACTCTCTTGCGTAGGCCTTGGACCCTAGCACCGGGCAAGATGTGCTGTTTATTTTTTTATTTTTATTTTTTTAAACTTTTTTTTTTAATGTTTATTCATTTTTAAAAAAATTTTTTTTTTCAACGTCCACTTATTTTTGGGACAGAGAGAGACAGAGCATGAACAGGGGAGGGGCAGAGAGAGAGGGAGACACAGAATCGGAAACAGGCTCCAGGCTCCGAGCCATCAGCCCAGAGCCCGACGCGGGGCTCGAACTCACGGACCGCGAGATCGTGACCTGGCTGAAGTCGGACGCTTAACCGACTGCGCCATCCAGGCGCCCCAATGTTTATTCATTTTTGAGAGAGAGAGAGAGAGAGAGAGAGACAGACAGAGCGTAAGCAGGGGGAGGGACAGAGAGAGAGGGAGACACAGAATCCAAAGCAGGCTCCAGGCTCTGAGCTATCAGCACAGAGCCTGACGCAGGGCCTGAACTCACGAACCCTGAGATCTGACCTGAGCCGAAGTTGGGCACCCAACTGACTGAGCCACCCAGGTTCCCCAAGATGTGCTGTTTAACAAACACGTGTGCATTCCTGTCCAGGAGGAGGCTGGGGGTCCTGGGGGGCAGGGCTCATGTTGTCTCATCTCTAAGCACCTCCAACTCTGGCATCTTCTCTCCTACTCCCACGACCCCTGGCCCCCCATCTTTTTTAAAAAATTTTTTTTTTTTCAACGTTTATTTATTTTTGACAGAGAGAGACAGAGCATGAATGGGGGAGGGGCAGAGAGAGAGGGAGACACAGAATCGGAAACAGGCTCCAGGCTCTGAGCCATCAGCCCAGAGCCTGACGCGGGGCTCGAACTCACGGACCGCGAGATCGTGACCTGGCTGAAGTCGGACGCTTAACCGACTGCGCCACCCAGGCGCCCCTCTGGCCCCCCATCTTAACGTTGGTGCAGTAAGAGCTAACTATGGGAATGATAGCGGCAGTGGGAAAACCGGGAAGAGTTAAATGGAACAGCTAACACACCCTGAATGAGGGCTATCTGTATATCCAGATTTGTGCTTGCCTTTGGGCCAAGAAAGAATGAAGACACTCCGTCTCTACTTTAATAAACTTTTTATTTCTTTTAAAGTTTATTTATGTTTTGAGAGAGAAAGAAAGAGCGCATGCACGGGAGAGGCAGAGAGGGGAACAGAGAGAGGGTCTAAAGCAGGCTCTGAGCTGACAGCGGAGAGCCCGATGTGGGGCTCGCACTCACGAACCATGAGATCATGACCCCAGCTGAAGTGGGACACTTAACTGACTGAGCCACCCAGGTGCCCCATTCTATCTCTATTCTTAAGGGGACGAGTGTCTATAATATATGCAGGAAGCAAGGAAATGCTAACAAGGGCAGCTTTGATGCTAGCTGGGGGTTGTGGCCGGCCAGGAAAGCAAGGAGAAATCAGGGCAGACTTCCTGGCGGGGGGGAGGGAGGGAGATGCCATTGGCACTGAGACATTAAGGACTGGGAACGGAGAGGGCATTCTGAGACTGGGAAGAGACTTGCACAGTGAAATGCTTCCATCCTTCTGTTCTACCTCCCGCCCATGCCCCACGTCCCCCCACCCCTCGCTCTCTGGGCCTCTGCCAACCCCTGCAGTTTGACCTCCCACCAACTCACCCCCCAACAGGTGCTCGTTCAATGTCTACAGAATTAAGGACTACGTGCTTGATAGGTGGTCGCTAGCCGTCTTCTTATCACCACCTTGAACACTCCTCCCGGCCAACACCTCCCCCTCTGCCATCGACCCCTGCCTTGGTCTTCTGGGTCCTGGCTCCAACCCCAGCCCAGGAGGGAAGGGTTGCGTCCGGGCCCCAGGGATGCTGGTGATGTCTTGAGAACAGGGCTGTGAAAGCCACAGTGGGCCTGATCCAGAGCACTTGTCCCTGCTAATTATTACGGACAAGCCTCCTTATTGAACCTCGTCCTCTTATTGACATTCGGATGCATGAGCTGAGGCTGTTGTTTTAAACGCACTCATTAGCCACACAAATCAGTCCTGTTGACAGAGCGCCTTTGAATTAAGCATCTCGCTGTAGTCATTGGACAAGGAGCAATTTATAATGCCATTAGCAACGCTTTCGAAGGTTACAGGCATCAAAAATTGTTCAGCCGTAATTATTCTTAATGGATACAAGAAATAAACTGACGCAGGACAGCTTTTTCATTAGCCTTCAATCAAGGCTGATGGCTTTGAGAAATGTACAGTAAGTGCGTTTTGGGGAGAAATAATGATGTTACAGCACCTTTCCCAGGAAAATGCTCTCGGTACACAGCTTAACTTTTAATGGCCTTAATTTGACATAATTAAAAAAAAATTTGAATTTGTTTTTGAAGATCTTGAAATAAATTATTTTGTTCCCATTTTTAACCCTTGGGGGAACGAACCAGCAGTCAGGGAGTGAGGGGGCCAGTCTCTGGGAACGGAAGGGCCATATGGGGAGCTGGGCTTGTAGGGCAGAGCACCCCAGAAAGCCCCCCTGGCCTGCAATTGTGAGGTCTGCATCCCCACCCCAGGGTTGTTGAGTGACCTTGGGAGAAGGGAGTGGTTTTCTGAGTAACCAGGGCCCGAAGGGATGCAAAGGCAGGTCTATACCTACAAAGTCCATTTGCATCATCCAGGAAGTCGGACTCATACTGGGAGGGAGAAAGGAATCCCACCCCCTGGTGCAGGGAAATGGCAGAACTGGGAATAAACCCAGGACCTCAGACAAGTGACCACATTGACCTTAGTTTCTTTATCTGTGAAATGAGGATGGTGATACCAATATCTTGGAGCCATGGTGAGTTTATCTATCTATCTATTTATCTATCTATCTATCTATCTATCTATCTATTTACTTATTATTTATTTAATTTATTTTCATTATCTTTTTTAATGTTTATTCATTTTTGAGAGAGAGAGAGAGAGAGAGCAAACAGGGGAGGGGCAGAGAGAGGGAGACACAGAATCTGAAGCAGCTCCAGGCTCTGAGCTGTCGACACAGAGCCCGACGCGGGACTCAAACCCATGAACCAGGAGATCATGACCTGAGCTGAAGCCGGAGGCTTAACCGACTGAGCCACCCCGGCGCCCCATGGGGCCATTTTGAGTTTGAAGAGAGAATGGATATGAAAGTTGCTCGCCAGTGCCTGGCACGTGGTAGGTACTAAAATAAATGTTCATTCTTGAGGTCAGGGCTTGATCCATCTTGCCATGGGAGCTCCTACTGGCCAAGGCTAGGGTACGCTAAACACTAGAAATACACCTGGACAGGGACAATTATGTTTGCCATTACTTGTCCCAGGGAGGACACTGGATGTGGCTGAAGGGGGTTGGGAATAAGATGTCTCCTTGCAGCCTCCCTCCAAGACCAAAGGAAAAGTCGACGGCTTCTAACCTGCCTTCTAAGGAGCGTGGGTCAGTTGAATGCAGGACGTTCACTTTGCTAAGTGGAGGCATGCAAGTTTGGGGCGGAACAGAATTGCCGGGACAATGAGGGCATGGCAGAAAGCAGGAGAGGCCTAGCATCTGCCTCACCCTTCCCTCGTCAGGCAGGACTCAATTTCTCCCCCAAATATCTGCTAAACAAATCCTTCATTTTTTTAAAGCTTATTTATTTATTTTGCGAGGGACAGAGAGAGAGAGCAAGCAGGGGAGGTGCAGAGACAAGGAGAAAGAGAGAATCCCAAGCAGGCTCCGCACTGTCAGTGCAGAGCCGGATGCAGGGCTCGAACCCACGAAACTGTAAGGTCATGACCTGAGCTGAAATCCAGAGTTGGACGTTCAACCGACGGGGCCATCTAAGCACCCCTAAACAAATCCTTTAAACCTGTCAGATTGAAAAGGGATCAAACCCTAACGTGTCTGGAGTGTTCACGAGTCTGGCTGAGGCCTGACTGTCCCATGAAGGTACTCGCACAAGGTTCGCTGCAAACCATGCTGAGCAAAAATCATGAGACCTGTTTGCTGTCCTAATCGCTGGCATTCGGCGGGCTTCCTCAGTGCCTCCTAGGACCTGGTGGTGGCAGACACCCCGTGGGGCACCCTGGTCGGGCCCACAGACCTGGCGTCCGGGCTTGGCTCCACGCTGCCCTCCGTGGGACCTAGAATATGATGGCTCTTCCCTCTGGGTCTCAGATTCCTCATCTGAAAATGACGGAGTAGCTGGAAGTCACGACTTCAGATGCCAGGAAGACTCCGCACACGAACTGCCTATCAGGATGCAATCTTCATCAGGCCTGCCTAAGCGCAGAGGCATGCCCGGACAAAGGCTTCGGAGCCTTTTATGACAGAAATGTTGCAAATGGGAAGCGTTTTGTCCATCGGCTCGGTGCTTTCTGGGACTTGGGAGAGGCGGCTACTGTTGCATCCAGCAGGCTGTGGGGCATCTGTGGTTAGCGGAAGCCGATCTTGAGTCCCCGTCCCGGGCAGCCTCAAGGTCAATTGTGGGAACAGTGACTGGGAGCGGGCAGATCGGGGTTCTACTCCCAGCTTGGCCGTAAATTCCGTGTGCGACCGTGTGTGGGTCAGTTAACCTCTCAGGGCCTCGGATTCCTCTTACATCCTATGGAATTTGAACCTAACGCTATTGGTTTTCTTTCTTCCCGTCCCCTCCCCTTCCTTCTTTTTAGCTGCCAAATCCTATTTTCAAGTGTCCTCTTCCACAGATGTGTAATATAGGAAATAAATGAAGTTGGAGCTCATCTGGCTGAAATATGGGTGGGAACCCCGGAACCTATCCCTCTAAGGGCCTGCGGCAGACCCAAAGGGCTGCTCAGAGCATGGATGACCCCTCACAAGATGACCCCAGCGTCTCCTTGGAGCTTCACATCCTGCTGTCTCCTCACCGCCCACTCCCCCCAGCCCTGGCCGGCTTGCCGGTCCCCAAATGAGCTAGGCACTGTAATTCTTCCCTTCCTTCAATTGTTCTCTCTTCCTGGAACGCTCTTGCCTTGCTTGTCCGGCGAACTCCTAGTCATCCTTCCAAGCCCACCTCGAAGGTGACCTTCTCAGGAAGCGCTGCCCCAGGCCGAGTGAATCTCTCACCTGTCTAGGTCCCTACAGGACCTTGTAAACCAACTGGCAAAAGCTGGCCCAGAGGACATTTTAGCCACCGGGTCATATGTCTTTTTCCCTAAACTGCAAACTACCTTACAGGCAGGGATGATCCCCGATTGTGCTTTATGGCACAGCACTTTGTACTTATGGCACATGCTGGAGGTGCCCACACAATACAGAACGTGGGACGCCACGGGAGCCCGGCCATTCCGGGGGCTGGCACATACCAGGTGCTTCCTTAGTGTATGTAGGTCCCGGGGTGTGCGGGCGATCCCCTATCCCAAGGCATGGCACAAAGTAGGCATTCGTGGAGCCTGGCACGCAGAAGGGCAGCGCCTGGCTCCCAGGTACTCGGTAAATACTTGCTAAGTGGAATTGCAACGGGACAGAAGCACATTTCTGGGAAATCTGTCGGCTTTTCCCTAGTCAAAGAAAATGTATTCTCCCTCCCTTCACCACTGGTCAAAAGAGCAAATGTAATCACCTCCTAAAGCCAGGAGCAGACAGGGCTGCAGGTTTGAGGTGGTGGGAGAGGTCCCTGGGGTGATGAGAAGCTACTGGTTCCTTATCGCCATCGGCATGTTCTCAAGCTATTACCCCTGTCACCCTCGTGGCTCAGCCTCCATTTGGACTTCTTCTGATAAACACCAATATCTGTGCAAATTCTTGAGGCCGACTGCCTCCCCAGCCCAGGGGCCGCTCTGCTGGAACGCCAGATGTGTGATAAGCCAGGGAAACACATTTTCAGGCCACTAAGTCATCACATTTTCTGACAAGGATTCTCCGACGCGCACCGATCTCTGGTGACTAATATTGCCTTCACTCAGCAGAGGGCTTCAGAAACCATCCAAACCATCACCAGGCTGTCAGGTGTCAGCCCATCCCCTGGCTTCACATTTTGAGAGGCCCTCTGAGGAGCTCTGAGTCCTGATACGGCAAAGCAGCAGGCTCTGGGCAGAGAAAAAAAAAAAAAAGATTGGCCAGCGGTCAGCGGTCCTGGGGCCTGAACTCCTCCACAGACTTTGGTAGGTCTGTCAGCCTCTCCGGGCCTCAACTTCCCCAGCCGTCCGGTGGGGAAGGGGTGGATTCCACAAGCTCCAAGGGACTTTTCAGCTCCAGGACCTGTGATTCTCTGACTTCTCTGCCATTGGGAGCACAGGATGCCAGAATCTTATTGCTGTGAAATGTAAGTGGGGCGGGGCTCAGAATTCTGGGGGAAAGTGATAGGAGTAGCCACGTTCACAAGAACAGTAACAATAATAGCAGCCGCCATTTTCCATGAGTTACTTCACGTATTTTTAGCTCTGGAATTCGGCAGACCTAGATTCAAGGCCCTGTGAGTCACCAGCTAGCTGTGTGACCTTGGGCAAGTTACTTAACCTCTCTGCACCTCCGTTTCCTCCCACAAAATAAGGAGCCAATAAGGATTTAACGAGAATTTAATAAGGTACTTACCGCACAGGGCTTAGAGCACTGGAAGCACCAATAAAGTTTGCCTTTTTAAAGATTAATGTTAATAACGATCCTCGTAATCCTTATGTGTGAATCCTTATGATCCTTACGAAGTAGCGATCTGCTCTCCCGACTTGCCTGGTGAGGGACGTGAAATATGGAGAGGTTAAATAACCTGCCGGGAGGGCAGAGCTTGGGTTGTCCCAGGTCTATCCGACCCGAGGCTCACGCACTTGACCCTTGCACTGTATACCACGCCAAGAAGCCCACTGGCTCTGCACCCCTTGCTGAAAGCCGGCTTGGCCAGCCAGCACTGGCATCTATGGAGACGAAGGTGATTGGCCGAGAGCCTGGGAGTCGGACAGGACTGTGGGGAAGCTGCCAGCCTTTCGGGGCTCTGAAGGGGTGGGCTGGGACTGAGGTATGGAAGTCACCTGGTCACTGCAATTTGGGCTTTTCTCTGGGGAAGAAAAAAGTTGGGAAGAAAATAGATTGCAGTCTGTTACAGACCCAGTGGCTGCAAATCACTCTGAAAATTAGCTTTCTATGGGAAAATCTATATACTAATTAACTCCATGGCCTCTCTAACGAGTTTAAGCACAATAAGGCCGCTGAAAATATCGAGGCATTTTGCAGCTGCCTTAAATTCTACCTTGGGAGACATGCTCACAGCTCATGAGGCTGTTTGAAAGGCTCCAGAATGAAAGGGGAATCTTAAATGATTCATTTCCAAGGGCAGGAGGTGGGGAGTTGTGACTTTGGTTTACTGCAGAGGGAAGTACAGAGCTCCAGGCTTGTCGGGACGGATGGGAGCCCCTGCCTCAGTGGCCTTGGTTGGCACCTGGGTGTGGCCCAGGATTCCCGGCTCTTCGGAACTCTGTCCTCAGCGTGAACACGGAGAGGCCGTCACCGGGTCTGGACAGAGTCAGGCTTCCTGGGTCTTGGCCACAGAGACCAAGATGGGAGCCTTCCACGGACTTGCTGCTGTGCAAGGGGAGGATGTGATGTTCAGCCCCGGGGAGGTGGCAGGCCCATTCCCACGTGTGACAGGAGACAGCATAGCCAGCAGAGTCCTTGAACACTTTACTTCTCCCATGACATCGACCGTGCTCCTCAGACCTCTGGCCTTCGCCCATCGCCTCCTTTTGCTACCAGCTTATGCAAGGAATAGCTGATATGGGACAGCACAACACACACCCGTGCTCACTCGAAGGCACACGCATGCCCGTGAGTGCCCTTGAACAGTCACACGTATGTGCAGTCACGCCCTGTACACCCCACACTTGTTAAAACACATATGTAAGAACACGCACTCACACATACACCTTCAACCATCCTTATACGCGGCACTGGATAGATTCCCTTACTCTTGTTGCCTGGAAACAGCCCTTCAACCCACAGTCCCAGATAAACATGGGGGGTAAACATCAGCGGGTTTCTGGGGGGGGGGCAGGGCCCTAAGCCCTGCTCTGTCTCTGACCCTACCAGGAAATGCACACTAGTGTGCCCCCACCATCCCCCCTCCATGAGGCAACGGTCCAGGCGTGGTTCCGGACAGAAATCCCGGCAGGTCCAGACGCCCCTCAGGGTCGGCCTGCTGCTGTCCGCTGGCCTCAGCAGTTCATGCCTCGCTCAGAACAGACACTCAGGGGGCGCCTGGGTGACTCAGTTGGTTAACCATCCGACTCTTAATTTTGGCTCAGGTCAGGATCTCATGGTTCATGAGTTCGAGCCCCACATCAGGCTCGCTGCTGACAGTGTGGAGCCTGCTCAGGATTCTCTCTCTCTCTCTCTCTCTCCCTCTCTCTCTCTCTGTTCCTCCCCCACTTGCGCTCTCCCGCTGTCTTTCAAAATAAATAAATAAACTCGAAAAAGAAAAGAACAGGTACTCAAGAAACACCTCCTGGCTAACACACTCTCCTGGAGTGATTTGCGTTAATATGGAAGTAAGTGGACTCCCCGTTTCTCAAGGGGAGGTGGGAGATAATGGGGGATTGCTGAACCCTCAGCCAGCCATTCTTGCTTACTGCGAGTCTGTGGCACCCACTCATGAGAGGTGGGTATGGTCACCCCTGCTTCCCGATGAGGAGATCAAGGCTCGGAGAGATGGGATGCCCTGTCTGAGGTCCTGTCTTGGCCGAGTCGTGTGCCTTGAACAGAGCGCTTTCGATCCCCAAATCTGCTCTTCATGTTATACTGCTCCCTGCGTGTGTCTGGCTCAAATGTCAAGACCTCGCTCCAGCCTTGAGGGAGAACGTCCACTAGGTGAAAAAAAGGAGGATTTTCTGAATGGCTCCCTTCTGAAAAGCTGTGAAACCGACAAACCCTGGAGTCTGCCTGTGGGGCAGACCCGGACCGAATGCCAGCTGTCATGCCCTGGCTGGAGGACCTTGAGCACCTGGCTCAACTCCACAGTCATTTCCTGCCCCTCCCCCAGCCCCACTAGGTCTCACTCACAGCATGGGGCACAGATGACCGCTTCCCCCTCCTCCTCGAAACACTTCCTTCCGCCTGGCTTCCTGGGCATCACAATGCTCTGCTTTTTTCTCCTCTCTCACTTGGCACCCTTCCTGGGTCTTTTTGCTGGTTTATTCTCTCCTTTCCAGCCTTTGAGCCTGCAGTGCCGCCACCCCGGCTCCTCCTTGCGCTTCTATTTTCCCTAATGCCCTGTGATCTCATCCAGCCTCGTGGTTTCAAATCCCGTCTTGGGCTCCTGCCTTCCAAATGCACACCTCCATCCCGGAACTGCCCCCTAACTGCAGACTCCTAGCTAACCGCCCGCAAAATCTCCTCTTGGGTGTCCAATAACATCTCAGATGAACATGTGCTGACAGTTGCTTGGGTCAAAAAGACTTGGAGACCCCCTTGACCTCTCTCTTTCTCTCCCCTGTCACACCTGCTTAAACAGGAAGCTTCGCTGCCTCTTCTTTCCACATACATCCCGGGATCTGACCACTTCTTACTGTGTCTACTGCCTGGAACACTCTTCTGTCCCTGCCTCCAGATACCCATGGGACACACCCTGGCCCAAGCCACCATTTTATCTCACCTGGATTATTGCAACTGCCTTCTTAACTAAGTGTGTTTCTTCTAATTTTGCTCGCCATGATGTAATTCAGCAACCAGAGAGATCCTTTAATTTTTTTTTTAATGTTTATTTATTTTTGAGGCAGAGAGAGATAGAGCATGAATGGGGGAGGGGCAGAGAGAGAGGGAGACACAGAATACGAAGCAGGTTCCAGGCTCTGAGCCATCAGCCCAGAGCCCGACGCGGGGCTCGAACTCACGAACCGTGAGATCGTGACCTGAGCTGAAGTCGGACGCTCAACCGACTGAGCCACCCAGGCGCCCCCAGAGAGAGCCTTTAAAATACAACTCAGGTGCTTGGGTGTCTCAGTTGGTTGAGCGTCTGACTCTTGATTTCGGCTCAGTCATGATCTTAAGGTTTGTGAGTTCCATCCCCACGTTGGGCTTTGCGCAGACAGCATGGAGCCTGCTTGGGATTGTCTCTCGCTCTCTCTCTCTCTCTCTGCCCCTCCCTGGCTCGCTCTCACTCTCTCTGTCTCAAAATAAATACATGAACTTAAGAAAAAATACAACTCACATCATAATTTTCCTGTGCTCAGAGCCTTGCTTTGGCTCTCTTGTTTCATTCAGAGTAAAAGTCAAAGTCTCCAATGGCTTGAAGGACCCTGTGGTCAGGCCTCCCCGTGATCGATATTCCCCCTTGCCCTTGTGACCACCTTCCTAGAGACTTTCCCCCTCACCGACCACTTTAGCCACAGGCCCTTTGCACCTCAAGCCCCATTGCCTAGAACACTTCTCCAGATATCCATGGTGCTGACACGCTTAACTCTGTCATGTTGCTTTTTGGGTGAGGTCTACCCTGGCCATCCTTTTTTTTCTTTTTTTCTTTTTTTTTTAATGTTTATTTAAAAAAATTTTTTTTTTCAACGTTTATTTATTTTTGGGACAGAGAGAGACAGAGCATGAACGGGGGAGGGGCAGAGAGAGAGGGAGACACAGAATCGGAAACAGGCTCCAGGCTCCGAGCCATCAGCCCAGAGCCTGACGCGGGGCTCGAACTCCCGGACCGCGAGATCGTGACCTGGCTGAAGTCGGACGCTTAACCGACTGTGCCACCCAGGCGCCCCTAATGTTTATTTTTGAGAGAGAGACAGACAGGGTTGAGCAGGGGAGGGGCGGAGAGAGAGGGAGACACAGAATCTCAAGCAGGCTCCAGGCTCTGAGCTGTCAGCACAGAGCCCAACGTGGAGCTGGAACTCACATACCATGAGATCATGACCTGAGCCAAAGTCAGACACTTAACCGAATGAGCCGCCCAGATGTCCCTTGGCCATCCTAATTTAAATCCCCCCTTCCCTGATCCCATGACAGGTATTCCCATGGCCCTTTACCTTCTGTATGCCCCATCTTCTTGTATTGGTCTCCCTTCTAACTTGCTCTTTATTTTACGTATAATTATGTTTATTGTTTTATCGCCCCTTGCTTCCGGCTAGAATGCCTGCTCCATCGAAACAGAAGTCAGCCTGCTTTGTTCCCTGAACATCCTTAGCGCCTGTCCATTGTGGGCATCAGACTCTTTATTGGGCGATTATTGTTTCTTAACCTCTATGAGCCTTGGCTTCTTCATCTGTAGAAGTGGGTTACTTTGGGGGCATCCGGGTGGCTCAGTCAGTCAAGTGTCCGACTTTTGATCTCAGCTCAGGTCATGACCTTGGGGTCATAGGGTTAAGACTGGGGTTGGGCTCAGTGCTTACAGCAGGGAGCTTGCTTGGGATTCTCTCTCTCCCCTCTCTCTGCCCCTCCTCTGCTCGTGCGTACCCATGTGCTCATTCTCTCTCTCTCTCTCTCAAAATAAATAAATTAAAGAAAAGAGAAGTGAGTTAGTTTGGGATTAACTAATGTATTTAAACACCACACTGGTGCCAATGCAACATCACTCCTTTGCTCTGGTGAGCGCTCTGGCTTCTCTCTCAAGTCTCTGCCTCATTTCAGACACTGCTGGTGTTTTGGTGCCTTTGGCTTTCTGGGGGGGGAAAGAGAGTGTCTGGGGTCTTGAAGCCTTTCCCCTGGAACCTCATCCTTGTCCATCACAGGCACAGGGAGAAGATTTCCCCAGGAGCTTTCTGGGTCCCTCTGGCCACAAACAGAGTGTGGGGTTTGGGGAAGCCCAGGTCTGCACCTGCCCTGCAGATTCCGGGAGAGAGAAAAAAGAAAAACCTGTAAGGGTGGGCAAAGCAATAGAACGAAAGAAGAAATCTGTTTCATAAATAGTGAAACAGGTGATTTTAACGCTGAGGAAGGAAGGACTAGGACAGAGCAGTAAGATATATACGGGAACAATTTCCTCTTATCAGAAAGCTCGTAACGGCAGTGCTGACGTTTTCCTAATGAAGGTGCGCATAATGAAGGCATTGTTTTTCTTGGAGTGTACATTATTGTTGTAACATGGCAAGTTTAAATAAACTTTTTCCCTCTAAATTGCAACACATACGAAAACACCAGTGAAGCAGAAGCCATAACCGTTCTTTCTCCATCAAGATGGAAAGTAAAATCAAAGAAAAACGATCCAGAACTCTGAGTGGCCGCACAGGAGTCACCCATGAACTAAAGTTGGAACCATGAATAGTGACAGGTGTATCTGGTTCTTCCTTCTCTCTCCATAAAAACAAAGAAGTTAGTGAGGTTATTACCGTATCTGGAGCTAATGGCATGTAGATGTCCACAGCGAGAGGCGGCTACAATTCCCTTCCCATCCTTCCCTTCCCTCCCCTCTTCTCCCCTCTTCTCCTCTTCCCTTCTTCTCCCTCTTTCTCCTTCCTCCCCTCCTTTCCTTCCATCCATCCTTCCTCCCTCCCTCCCCTTCTTTAACTATGTTTGAATACATGGGATGCCCTACCTTGTGCTTGGTGCTTGGGATACAAAGACAAAGACGAAAGAGATGAGAGCTCTGATCTCAAAGAGCCTTAGTCTCGTAGGAGGGGCACGTTTGTGAGCCGGCAGCCACGTCCTACAGCAGATGTTTGTGCGAAGTTGTATGAAAATCCAGGGGGGGGAGGGGCCGGGAAGGCGTCACAGAGGAAGCACCACTGAGTTGTGGCTGGGGGTGGGGGGGATGGATGAATGGTTGGGAGGGGTGATAAATCTTTCTAGGAGGAAAAAGAAGCAGGTGCAGAGGCATGAAGGTCAAGCTTGTGCATTTGGTTTTGTTTGTATGTGTGTATGTCTCTGTGTGTCTGTGTCTGTCCAGTGTGTGTGTGCCTGTGTGCCTATGCCTCTCTGTGTATGTGTGTGTCTGTGTACATGTGTGTGCGTGTATGTCTCTGGTGGGTATATGCATGTGTGTCTGTGTGTGTATGTGTGTCGCGGGGGAGTGGGCCCGAAGAGTGAAGTGCTGATGGGGACAGCCCTGCCCGTCGCCTCAGGAAGCCCTGCCCTATCTGGGGTCCCTGTAGTTGTTTCCTCTTTGCTGAAACAAGGCCATCATGGTGGAGGGGACGCCCCTCCTTGGAGGTCTTGGCATGGAAAGCACAGGGCGCTGGTCATGGCCCTGGGACCTTTCCGCCCCTGCACCAGACAGAAGGCCTGGCCTTTCCCCATCACTAGGTCTCCCTCTGTTGGGGCTGTTCTGCTTAGGGCTCTCGGGCCACACAAAGACACCGTCCATGACTCTCAGCGTAGAAAGTTTCCTTTAACGGCATCTCCTGAGATGTGGGAGAATCCCACTGGACGCGTCGAGAACAGGCCGAGCCATCCTTGGGCTGGCGGCTCCCACGGTGGGGAGGCTGGGCCCCTGAGCATGTGGCTCTGTACGGGGCCCCTGTGAAAAGACGGATGTCCCTGTGCTCCTGGGGCTCAGAGCTACCATCCGCCAGTGAGTTTCAAGTGCCAAACTCTACCTCAGCATGGTGCACCCTAGTCCTCAGTGGATGGGGGCTTGCCCACCTCTGGCCCCCTCCCCCTCCCTCCAGAACAGCTCAGGGCAGAGAAGCATACCCAAGAGGCCTCTGGAACACGGTCCCAGCCTTGACGCTCCCGGCGGCTTCTCTGTAGTCCCAACAGAAGTGAAAGAGGGCCCTGAGTGGCCTGCCCCCTTTCTCCCTGGGCCTGGCCAGGAGCCCAGGGAAGTTGCTGCCATTGTGACAAAGAGGTGCCCTCCCAGAAAAGAAGGCCTGTGGCCGCTGAAATCTGTGGCCACTGCAGCACGATCTGGAGGCCTCCAGAAGGCTCTAGATGAAGGTGCGAAGAAAGCTGAGGTAGAGTTTGGCCCTTGATACGCACTGGTTGGTGGTAGCTGTGAGCCCAGGAGCACAGGGACACCTGTCTTTTCACAGTGGCCCCGTACAGAGCCACGTGCTCAGGAGGCACTGGGGTGAATATGTATTGAATGCGCGCATGCCTACACGAGTGATTTTTTTTTTTAATTTTTTTTTCAAAGTTTATTTATTTTTGGGACAGAGAGAGACAGAGCATGAACGGGGGAGGGGCAGAGAGAGAGGGAGACACAGAATCGGAAACAGGCTCCAGGCTCCGAGCCATCAGCCCAGAGCCTGACGCGGGGCTCGAACTCACGGACCGCGAGATCGTGACCTGGTTGAAGTCGGACGCTTAACCGACTGCGCCACCAGGCGCCCCCCTACACGAGTGATTTAACGAACCTTTCCTCCCGTCCCTTCAATGAGCTTCAGTTTCCACTCCAGGCCTCCATCTGACTCCAGTCTGCTTCTCTGAGCTTGAGTCTGGCACCTTCTTTCCCAAGAACCAGGATCAGGTCCATTCCGCGTTCCCACCTCCTCGTCCAAGGCTCACGCGTGCCCACAATGCACCTGTGACCCATCTCCTGTGGCAGGCGGCTCCATACTTGCTATGCTTCCCGGAGCCCCTTAACCAGGAAGCAAGTGACTGGCTAGAAATGGCTCTGATGTGCTGGGCTGAGATCGTGGGAGTCACTTGCCTAAGTTTGGATTCTGGCTCCAGTACTTCAGCTCTGGGAGCCTCAGTTTTCTCATCCATAAAATGGACATACCGTTTCCCACCTCAGAGGGCTATTGGGGTAGATTCAAAGAGTTAATGCGTACAAAGGGCTTAGAAGGGCCTGGAGCTAGAAAGTGCCCTCTGAGTGTTGGCTATTCCCACACTTGCTGCGCACTCACTGGCTCTGGAACTCTTCTTTAGGGAGTGCTTAATCTTCTGATCCCTCTACCAGGCAGGGAGGGGGAGGCAGAGGGGGTGCTGAGGCACAACTCCCAGTGTAGACGGGGCGCAGGACACAGAGCCGTTGGGGAGGAAGCTGTCAGTCAGCACCGGCGGCTGTCCCACCTGAGCTCTGCAGGTAAGCAAACCTGGCTGGAATCTGGAGCCCGGCCGGCAGCCTGGCCCCCCGCCCGGCCCCTCCCCGAGGCAGCAACGCTTCTTTTTTAAGTCAAATGTTGCCTGGAAGTCATTGCTTCTGCAATTACCTCTGAAACCCATTGTTTCCTCAGCCCCATTAACATGTCAGATCCTGGCAGCCGCTGACGGGGCAAACACCCCTCCGAGGGCTGCAATTCAATTTAAGATCGCCTCCCCTGCACAGACAGCCTCAGAGCCAGCCCATCTCCAGATTTCACCAAATCGAGGAGAGGGTCTCAGGGCGCAGTTTGATCATGCTGCTTCCTAAATTAAAAACAAAATTGTAAGTGTTAAACATCTTTAACAAGTCATTAAGCCCCAGCCATAATCCAGAAAAAGTCCCTTAATGAGTAATGACATATGTTGTGAGCGCAGTTACCGCCTAATGTTGGATGCTGAGATGGTGTGATGAAATGGCACGCTGCTCAGAAGGGACGGATCACCACTAATGGCAGGATAATTCCAGGCTGTTGGGCTGAGGACCCTGGAGGGCAGAGGAGGCAGCCTGAGCCGGGAGGGCAGGCACTGTCGCCTGGAGGAGGCGGTCCTCAGTCTCCCCACCTGTCCGGGCCCCGGAGCCCCTTCTTTGCCCTTGGGGCTGCTTTGTCCCCACTTACAGAGAAATCTGCTCTGGGCTCTGCCCCAGGACAGGGTCCGTGGGGATCCAGAGGTTGGACACCAGCCCTCATGCATTGTCCCACGGTTGTGCGTCCTCCCAAGCAATCCTTGTGTCCCTGGGCTCTTGAACCAGCCAAGCATTTTCTCCCAGTCCTATCACAGAGACTCGATTCTGCTGGCCTCTCTCTCTGCTGCCCTTCCTCCCTCCTGGATTCAGGATCCTGCCCTGGACCCCGCTATCTGTGTGTTGAGGCTCTGACTAGCTGCCTGGGCCTCCCCTCAGTGGCTCAGAATCCCAGCTGCAGTGCTCTGGCCCTGGCTGACCACCCTTCAGGACCCAGCTTGATGGTCACTTTCCCACCGTGTACTTCCAGACACGGGAAGAAACTAACTAGCCGGCCCTCACCCCCAAGTCCCAATTCTCGAAGGAGACACCACGCTTCTTTGCCCAGCTTGGGTCATGTGACTGCCCCCAGGGGTGTCGGGCGTGGCCCGCCCCCAGGGTGCCACACAGTCCTCAGAGGAAAGGGCTTCCTTTTTCCTCCCGGGACTTCTGTGACTTTGGCCCTGTGCATTCCACCCACACACCTCCTCCTTGCTGGGTCTTGTTTCTGTGGTCCTCCCCCTACACTTTGCTCTGGGATCACAGCTGGAGGATGCTGCTTGAGCCAAAGAGTCTTGGGTCACAGAATCTAAAGCAGACCTGGGCACTTCACTAAGGGAGGGGAGAAGCAGGGCAGGGGTGGGGAGGAAGACAGCGGGGGGGATGACTTCAGGCAAAGTCTGCAGAGGGTAACCTCTGATCCCCCAGGGAGCTCTGGAATGGAAGTGACCCCCCACCCCCACCCCGCCCCAGCACCACCTGCCTGAGCCAAGCTGCAGGTGCTGGGAGTTAGAAGGGAAGCAATTCCACCCCACTCATTCATTTCCTCACTCACTCATTCACTCACTCACATTATTTATTCAATCGCCACACTTTTATTTATTATTTGTTACCTGCCCAACATTGTGCTAAGAACTTTATACCCCAAATTGAAAATGCAATCAATCACCCAGAGACATAGGTGCTATTATTAACTGCTTTCTATAAGATGAGGAAACTGAGGCCCAGAGAGGTTCAGAAGGTCTGCCCAAGGTCATGCACTCCAGAAATTTTGGAGTCAGGATATGAACTCAGACTGGGTGACTCTGAGAGAAGAGCTATGGAGAATATATATATATATATATATATATATATATAATTTTCTTTTTCTTTTCCTTCTTCAACCTCAGGCCTATACAAATATTGGAGACGGCCTAGCTAGATACTAACACGCTAGTCCCCAAACAAACGCAAGTCATTTAAATTTTAACAGCCAATAAAACAGCTGGAATTTCAGAGCTGGGAGGTAGTTAGAGGTCTCCTAGCTTAACCCTTGCGTTTCACAGATGAGGAAAACGAGGCTGAGGGAAGAGGTGTCTTGTCCGAAGTCACTAAGTACGGGCGTGAGAGCTGTGGGGACGGAGGGATGCACAAAATGCCGCAGGAACCACACTGTCCCCTGTCAGGGCCGTCCGCTGCCTTCAGAAGAGCGCAGAACTCCGCACTGTGCGGCTTTTTTAGAAACAGCAGAGAAACATCGCCAAAGAGGATCGATTCCTGACCACGCATTCAAAACCCGCCACTCACAGGGGCCCCCCGCAGAGTTCTCTCAACTGCTACCAAAAGGGAGGCCCCGGGGCCCATCACTGGCTGGGGGTGGCTGCAACCAGGTGAGGTCTGAAGCGGGGCAGGGGACTGCCTTGGACCCAGGGTGCTCTCAGCTCATGCTGGCGGATTCCTGCCAGGCCTGTTGACCTTCTACCCCACTTCTGGATCTTTCCCTTCTGTCAGTCCCCAGTTCTAATCTTGACCCATGTCTTTGATCCTTCTGCTTCAGTGGCTCTTTTGTATCTAAGAACTTCTTGGCTGTCCTGCCCTTGGGATCACAACTTTCTAACTCTGATGACCTTCCAAAGCGGGGGCCTGTGCATGAGGCTCGGGGGTTGTCACTTGGCTACAAATCCAGCACTGTAAGCTTCTCAAGGACCGCTGGTGTCAGAATAGTGCCTGGGGGCCAGCTGGTTGTGGTGACAATTGAAGGGGGGGACACTGAGGCTGGCAGGAGATAGTGAGGTGCTGGGGTTGGGTACTGGACGGAGTCAGATATAGTTGCCGCTTCCAGCCTGATAAAAGTCGGCTGTGTGACCTCAGGAGAATCCCTGCCCCTCTCTGAGTGTCGAGTGGGATGGGCTAGGACAGTTCCAAGCACACACATCTCGGATTCTCTGGACTGGAAGAAGGGGCTGCATTCTATAATCTCCGTGTTCGCTTTCACATATCGACCTTACGGGACATCCCCGGGCCCCAGCTGGGAAATGTTACTCAGAGGCCTACCCCGGGAGAAGGCTGCTGACCAGAGATTTCTTGTTCCAGGCTTCGGAGCATCCAAAGTGGCTGGGAGGGAGCGGGCTTCTCAGAGCCATCCGGTGCTGGCAGCATGCTGGGCAAAGAGCTTGTCGGCTACCACGGAGCATCTCCCTGACCATCCGCCCTATGGCGGTCACCCTCCCACCCTGGGACCCGGAAAGGGACAAGAAAACCCTCTTTGTTCTGGCCAGACAGTACAGAGCCTCGTTGCCATAGCAGCCACAGCCATTTCCTCCAGCGCTTGAGTCAGGGCCGCGGCTCAGCTGGGCCTGGGCTCGGGCCTCCAGAAGCCGGGAGCAGAGGTCAGCCTCGTACGTGGGGGGTCTGAGTCACTGAGACCCCAGTGATGCACTGGCGGAGGAACGAGAAGTTGGCAAGCACCGAGGCCACCTTCCTGTCATCCAAAGCAGGGCTGGGGAGCCGCCCAGGGCTGGGGCCAGAACTCAGGGACTGTCTGGGTGCCTAAACCTGTCCCAGCCAGGCTGGCACAGGAGTCTGGCCTTGCAGGGGCTACAGAGCACTGGAGGAAGTGGTGGAGAGAACTGAGGGGTGCAGGGAGGGGAAGGCAGGAGACAGCAGTCCTGGACCTATCAGACCCTGAAATAGAGATGGGGACAAAGAATTCAGAAGCTCCCTGCTGACTCGTCTCCCTCCTTTATCTGTTGAACCCTGCGGGGAGTGAGGCCTGGGCGGGAAGGTTGGAAGGGCTAAGAGAAGATTCTAGGACTCCCAGGAATTGAAATGGGCTGAATGGGAAGCCAGGATCTGGCTCAGCATCTGGCTTTTCCTCGGCAGGGAGCGGAGGTGTTCTGTGCTCTGAAATCACAGATGGATTTCAACTCCGTTCTGCCAGTTACCATGTAAATGTGTACAAGATGCTTGCCTCTCAAAGTCTCAGTTTCCTCATCTGTAAGATGGGAGTCCCTACCTCAGAGTGTTCCTTGAGAATATTAAATGAGATACTACACGCAAAGTACTAGGGGTACTGTTCGCCCACAGGAAGTACTCCATAAATAGTGGTAACTAAGAGTATTATTATTAGGTGGAGCCAAATGAGAATGCCACTTTTATAAGTCACAAGTGGCTAAATAGCAATTTCATCTGGTTCAACGGGGGGGGGGGGGTGTGATGACCCCCGTGTCTGGGTGAGGCTGTGGGAGACAGCTCACAGTTCTGACACTTGCTCCCTAGGTAACCTTGAGCAAGCCGCTCAGCGTGTCTGCACCTCTGTTCCTCCTCTGTGACAGTGTTGTGTGCATGACATGGACAAGTCTCAGGGAAGCACTTAGAGGAATGCCTGGCCCAGGGCCGGAGCTAAATAAATGCTTGCTAACTGAATAGACACGGTCAGCCGGGGGAGCATGACTATTCTTCCCATTTACACGAGGGGGATTCATGCAGGTCACACGCCTGGGCTGGAGCCCAAGCAGGTATAACTCGGGTCCAGTGAGTGCTCTGGCCATTGCCCCAACAGCTTGTCCTCTGTAGCCTCCTATCCTGTCCTGTCCAGCCCTGTCCCTCTCACCACTCTGGTGATGGTCCATCTGTCTGTCCAGCTGGCTGGGGAGCTAGTCCGCCAGCCCACACTCATTGATCTGTTCTTCCATGTGTTTATCTAGCTCCTTCCTTCCTTCTTCCCTTCCTTCCTTCCTTCCTTCTTTCCTTCATTCCTTTTTTCCTTCCTTCCTTCCTTCCTTCCTTCCTTCCTTCCTTCCTTCCTTTTTTCCTTCCTTTTTTCCTTCCTTCCTTCCTTCCTTCCTTCCTTCCTTCCTTTTTTCCTTCCTTCCTTCCTTCCTTTTTTCCTTCCTTCCTTCCTTCCTTCCTTCCTTCCTTCCCTCCCTCCCTCCTTCCTTCCTTCCCTTCTTTCTTTCTTCATGAAGCCAACTTCCATTGGATGCCTGAATTTGGTTGAGAAGATCTAGACACCTAGAAATCATTTTTTTAAAGTCATGTCTATTGAGGCATAATTTAAATGCAGTAAAGTTCACCCTTCCAAAGAGTTGTGACAATCTCATATAATCATGTGGCTATCATTGCGATCAAGGTACAGAACATTTCTGTCATCTCTTCTCCCATCCCCGCCCCCCGAACCAAATTTCTGGACCTTTGTAGTCAACCACCTCCCTTATCCTCAGCTCCTTGATAGCTGCTGTTATGTTTTCTTCCCCTATAGTCTCGCCTTTTCTAGAATGTAATATAAATGGATTCAGACAATATACAGCCTTTTGACTTTGGCTTCTTTAAGTTAATGTGTTTGAGGTTTATCTGTATCAGTAGTGTGCTTATTTTTATTACAGAATAGTATTCCTATGTATGGATATACCCTAGTTTGTTTATCCATTCACTCACTGAAGGACATCTGGATGGTTTCCATTTTTTTACAATTATAAATGAAGCTGCTGTAAACACTTGCATACAGGTATTTGTGTGAACATGTTTTCCCTGCTCCTGGGTAAATGCTTAGGAGCAAGATGGCTGATCATAAGGTGAGTTATGTTTAACTTCATTCAGAAAATGCCAGACTGTTTTCTAAAGTCACTATACCATTCTGCATTCCAGTCAGCAATCTTGGAGAGTTCCAGCTGCTCTGTATCCTTGTTAACAAGTGCTATTGCCTTTTTAAGATAATTTTTAGCTTTTCCAATAGGTGTGCGATGCTATCTCATTGTAGTTTTAATTTACATTTCCCTAACGATAAATAATGTTGGACATCTTTTCATGTGTTGTGTGTGTATGAGTGTGCTTTCATCCATGTATGTATCTTCTTTGGTGAAATGATGTTCACAATTTTTGTCCATTTTATTTTATTTTTTTAAGGTTTATTTATTTATGTTGAGAGTGAGCAGGGGAAGGGCCGAGAGAGACAGAGAGAGAGAGAGGAGAGAGAGAGAGAGAGAGAGAGAGAGAGAGAGAGAGAAACCCAAGCAGGCTCTGCACTCTCATGGAACCTGACTCAGCACTTGAACTCATGAACTGTGAGATCATGACCTGAGCCGAAATCAAGAGTTGGATGCTTAACTGACCGAGCCACTCAGGCACCCCTCAAAATTTTTGTCCAGTTTAAGATTGAGTTGTTTGTTTTCTAATCTCTGAGTTTTAAGAGTTCTCTGGTTTTTTAATATGTTCTTTATCAGATACGTGCTTTGTGAATATTTTTCTCCCAATCTGTGGCTTGCCCTTTCATTTCTTAACAGTGTCTTTCAAAGAGCAGAAGGTTTTAATTTTGTTGAAGTATAATTTATCAATTTTTTTCTTTTACGGATCATGCTTTTGGTGTCACATCTGTGAAGTCTTTTCCTATATGTAAGGTTCATCCTTTCTTTTTTCTAGAAATCTTAGGAGATCATGAGCCATTTTGTGCACATTTTTATATACGGTACATGGTACAGATCAATTATCTTTCTTTCTTTTTTATTCTTGGCTTATGGATGTGCAATTGTTCCAGCACCATTTGTCAAGTTATCCTTTCTTCATTGGATTGCCTTTGCACTTCCGTCGAAAATCAATTGACCATATATGTAAGAGTCTGTTGCTGGACACCATTTTGTTCTGTTGATCTCTGTGTTTATGCTTTTGTCAATAGCAAATGTCTTGATTACTCTAGCTTTATAGTAAGTCTTAACATCAAATAGTGTGATTTATCCAACTCTATCCCTTTTCAAAATTGTTTTGGCTTTTCTATTTCCTCTATCTTTCATATAAAATTTAGAACCAGCTTGGTAGTTTCTACAAAAAATTTGCTAGGATTTTGATAGGGATTTTGCTGAATCTATAGATCAATTTGGGGAAGGTTTATATTTTAACAATATTCTTCCAATCCATGAATACAGCACATCTTCCATCTATTTAGGATATATTTGAATTTTCCATCAGTTTTTATAGTTTTTAGCGTATAGATAGTGCAACACTTTGTTAGATTTGTAACAGGATTTTAAGCATTTTGGTGCTATTGTGAATGGTTTCTTTAAATTTTTAATTTTCAATTATTCATTGCTGGTATATAGACCAACAATTGATTCTTTTATATTAATTTTGTATATGTTGACCTTGCTAAGCTCACTAATCTGTTTTAGTAACTTTTGTGTAGATTCGTGGAATTTTCTATGTAGACAGATGTGTCCCAGCAAATGGAGATAGGTTTATTTCTTCCTTTCTGTCTATATGTTTTTTATTTCTTTTTCTTGCCTTATTGCCCTGGCTGTGATCTCTAGTACCATGCTGAATAATAGAAATCATTTTTGATTCCTCTTTTTTTCTTTTGCTCCACTTCTATCCAGTCTATCAATCTTTGTGATTAAACTTCCAAAATATATCCAGAATCTGAACACTTCTCACCATCTTTTCTGCTACATACTCTTTTGCCTAAATACAACCACCATCTCCTCATTGCTGCCCCTGCCTCTCTCTTGTCCCCTGTTGTCCCTTCTCCACAGAGCAGCTGAGGTCATATTTCTATTCCGATTAGAACAAAACTCAAACTTCTAACCACAGCTTGTAGAGTCCTATAAGAGTTGGCACCTGCCCTCCTCTCTGACTTCATTCCCCTCACTTCCTGCACCTCAACGACAGGAACCTTCTTGTTGTTCCTCAAACATGCTGAACATATTCTCACCTTGTGGCCTTTCTACTTGCTTTTCCTCTGTCTGCTTCCTTTGAATTGTCCCAGTTTTGCTTCAAATGCCACCCCCTCAAGAAGGCCTTCTCCAATTTTATCTTCCTCATAGCACTTACCAGTGCTTAAAATTATGTTTGTTCTTTTTTTTAAATGTAAGCTTTTGTTTTCTATCTTTTTGCACTAAAGGACAGGAATTCTATCTATGTTGTGTGTCCCAGGCTACATCAATGTCTACCCTACATATCAATGAGCAAGTATGACATATATAAGTGTTTCTGACCCACTTCTTTTGGCTTTATGACCCTATGAGTGAGTGAGATGCTTTCGCCAACTTACTCCTTGACAAACTGGGTGCACTTCTCAAGAGAACTGTTGCTCACATGTGTTGAGTCTACTTCTTGAACTCCCATGCACTCCCCACCTGAGAACAGTTTGACTTTGGCTGCCATCACTTTTTCTGGTAAAGGCAATCTATGTTATCCTTAAGACAATCCAGCACAGTCTGCATTACTAGAGACCGAGCTTTTGCTCTTACTGCAGCTGATTTCTCCTTTTCTGATGAACTCTCTTTCCTCTTGGCTTCTGAGACACTGCATGTGACTCATTCTTCTCTCATCTGACTGTTCCCTTCCCCCTCAGTGGTAGATTATTGTTTCTTTCTCCTTACCTTAAATATTAGTGCTCCCTAGGGTGATGGTGTGGACCCACTCCCTGCTCATCTACCCCTTCGATTGTAACTGCTTTTTTACAAGCCAAGTGATTCAACAACTATTTCTGGGGCTCCCAGTAGGTGTCAGGCACTGGGAAGATATAGGTGAGAAAGCCAAGCATGGTCCTTGCCCTTTTGGAGCTCATAGATCAGAATGTATGGCCAGCAGCCTCATGGTCATTGCTGCCTCTCCAGCATCTAATCTATGGCCAGACATCCCATATATATTTGGTGAATGAGTACATACATGGAGTAAAGAGACAATCAGCAGGAACGACACAAATATTTATATAACTATAATGATTACAAGTGCTATAATGGGGAAATACAGGGTACTATGAGTATGTAAGTCTGGGAAATCCCATCTAGTTAGGATTGTGAGTCCAGGGAAACCCCCAGTAAGACGATGCATACGCTTAGCCCTGAGAGATGAATGAACAGGTGTTGGTGAGTCAATTGCACATACTGGTGGATTAGAAGATCTGGTCTGGTGGTAGGAAGTCAAGGAAATGCTCAATCTGATGATTTGTGTTTCTCAATGAACTGTATGGGAGGTTTATCTACTGAGAATGGAGCGTAGGTGGAGAGGACATCCCACATAGGTTTGCAGAGAGAGGTGAAGGTGTGAAGAGTGTGGGGAATTTAGGGGTGAGCTTAAAGGTAGTAAGCTTTCTAGGCATTGCCCTCTGAAGTAGGGGGTCATTGATTCATGGTGATTCCAGGCTGCCCAGCAGTGTGATTTCTTCAATGCACTCAGCTTCTTGGGTCAAGTTGTGAAGAAGGGACCGTTGGGCTCATGCAAGTTGGGGCTCATCATGTGAGTGTAATGGTCAGGAGGATGGGCAGGGGAAGTTGAGGACATTTAAAAAAGAAGGACTATAATGACAAATTATGGAATTTAAGCAAGCAAGTAAAGTCAGGTATCAAAAGAATCTTGATTTAGCTCAGGACAGCAGGGTGCTGCGTTTAAAATACCCACTTCCCTACACACCCTTCCATCTAGACTGGCATGTGGAAGAGTTCTGGCCAATGACATATATGCAAACGTTGCTTGGTGTGACTTTTCTGTGGGGTTTTTAAAAAGGAAAAACTCATGTGGGCTGTGTCTTCTGTTCTTTGTCCTACTTCATTCCTAGAATGAGATGGAGAGGCCGGAGGTGAAGCTACTCTGTTGAGATCATGAGTGTATCTGTTAGCCATTGCCACAATAATGCTGCAGAACAAACCACCCCAAAGCTTAATGTCTCATGAAACTCCCGGTTGTCTGCAATTCAGCTGATCTAGGCAGGGCTGGTTGGCCAGCACTGCTGCTGGCTGCGACAGCTGGGGTGTCACTGCTCCAAGTGTCTCTTCTCCTCCTTCTAGGGCGTGCTCTTCTCACGGGCAATGGAAGAAGCCCAAGAGGACAAGTGAGAATGCACAAAGTCTCTTTTAAGGCCTAGGCATAGAGCTGGCACATAATCACTTTCTGCCTCATCCTATTGGCCAAAATATTGATAAACCCAGAGCCAATGGGCAGGGGACATATTTCTCTCCTTTAGTAGAGAAATATGCAAAGTCACATGATAAAAGGCATGGCTACAGGGAGAAGCAAAGCAATGGGGTCAGTAATGCAATTTACTACAATGGCGAGGGGAAAGCTACCCTCAAAAAATGGCAGATCGGGAAGCCAAAAGGAGTCTGATGACTTCCTCAAGCAGCCTACCTATCGTGAGGGTAGGAAAAATCAATTCCTATGTGGCTAAGTCACTGCAGCTGGATTTTCATTACATGAGTACAATTTCTGAGTTACATGGGGAGCTTGAGGATGGGAAGAAAGTGAAGGGACCACTGGTTGGAGCCTTGTGAGATCGAAGAAAGGTGCCATGGAAGGAAACTCAAATGGTAATACATTTTGATTGGAGAGTGGACATTTTTGATGAGTGATTTCAGAGGTGGTGGAGCTCCTGGTGGTGACAGGGCCTGAAGGGTGACAGGTGTGGAAGAGAGGACACCGGAGACGAGGAGGTCAAGAACTGACAAGCCAGCTTGCGGGAGGGATTCCCCATCTGGACACTCAAGACAACACGAACGCGTCGGGTGGAAAAAAGCCTGGGATCCGGGGTCTGAAGCCTTCCCTGCATGAGGAAGAGTGGTCAGTAGAGAACTGGAATGAGAGAGAGAGAGAGTTGGATAGCCAAATGGCAAGGGTCTCAAGGGAGCCAGGGGTTTATAAGAAGATGGCAGAGAAGTGATGCCCAATTTCATATTCACCGTGTCGGCTGTCCCTTGAGATGTGGACACATAGAACAAAACCTCCAGATGTTTGCATTTCGTGACACCCAGGCATTTCCAGCTCAGCATATCTGAGGCTGCACTCACCATATTGCTCCGCAAACCCACCTCCCCTCCTGCTGCCTCTTCAGGGAATGACCTGCCATCCACTGACCCAAACCAGAAACCTGGAGGTCCTTCCAGCATCTCCCCTTCCTCAGCCTACCGCGACATCCTACTAATTTCATATCACAAATATGTTCCAACGCATCCCCTTCTTTGTATCCTATTCCAGACCTCCATCATCTCCCACCAGCTCCTCTGCCTCCTTCCCCTAACCATGCTCCCCGCCTCCAGGATCTCCCCATGAAATCCATTATCTGACACCTCAGGGAACCACTCCAATGTTGGCTGAATCTGAAATCACACTCTGCACAAGAGACGGATCATGAAATACCTGCTTTGTCTCTCAGACTCATGAATATGAAAACGGATTCCTGAAGCTAGCAGGGTGGGGGGAGTAGGTGTAGGGGATAAGCGTGGGTTGCCCTGAGAGGCAGGGGCTCACCCACGGAAGCCCGGGCTTGTCCAGTCTTGGGACAAGCTGAGAGCCCAGTCCTCTCTGTGCACCAACTGGATGGTCTCGGTTGTTGTGGGGACCAAAATAGCCTTCCACTGCTAGCTGCCTTGGAGGTCCCACAGATGTCTGAGTGTGGGACAGTGAGTGTGTGTCTCGCAGAGAGGCCGGGGGAGGGGAGGCCAGATGGCAAGATGTGGGGGGTGAGGAGGGTGGGGAGGGGCTGGCGGCAGCTGGGAAGGATCAATGGCTTTTCCCTTTCTGTGTTTGCCTGTGTTGCTATCCCTGCTCAGATGAAAGAAATTCAAATAGTTATTGATTCGCGCAGAGGGGAGAGCTGGGGGTGTGGTCGGGCTTCCTTACAGCTGCACCCAGCCCCAGCGTCCTCCCCGGGGCCCGCTCCTGCCTCCATCCTATTCCCCTGTCCCCGCACCTACCCTAGTCTTTGGCTTGGTGCAGTCATGTGTTCCGTTAAAAATACTTCCCTACGAGCTTTTTCATCCAGCGCGGATATGTGAAGCGTTGTGGCCAAGGAGAGGGAAACAGAAGTTTCTGGGATGAGAGTCTGGACCCCCTCCCCCGCCCCTTGGCCTGAGGTCATGGAGAAAGATTTGAGTAGGAGTCACAAAACTGGGGGGCCTGAGGGCCAATGCCAGCCTTCCCTGCCCTTGGAAGCTACGAAAGGTTTTTACTTTTTTAAAGGGCTGTTAAGGAAAACAAAGAGGCGAAGAGCTGGTGGCTTGCAAGGCCTGAAGCATTTGCTATGTGGCAAAAGTTTTCCTTTATGGCAAACCAGGGCTGAGACCTGGTTGATGCTTTTGTTTTGCTCGTGGTTTTACAGGTGAGTTTCCCCCAAGTCGAAGCATGAGGACCCAAGAGCCGTTGGGCTGCCTCCCCCCCGACCACAGCTCTCTGCAATCTCCACCTACTGAGGGACAGGAAAGGGGCCAGTCCCCTTTGTGGGCAAAGTCCCCACAGCGGCTTTGCAAGGGCTTTGTGGCCCCAGTGCCCACCCCCTACCCCCAACTGCCCTCTCCATCCTCTGGACGGCACACAGGGATGCTTTGACCAGCTGAGGCCAGTCAAGAACTGGCTCCTTTCCAGGAGTTGTTCAGAGGAGCAGTGACCGCAGGGCAGACGGGGGCCAGATGCTGCGTGTCTGTCATAGGGCTGCCTCCTAAGGCCCACACAGCTCCTAGCCTGGGGCCTGTCCCGTCTTCTCAGCAGCCTTCGGCTTTGTTGGCAGGATTGCAGACCCCCCGGGGCCCTGTGATAAGGGACAGTCCAAGGGCTCTAGTCCCCACAGTGCTGTCGTCCTTGCTGGGTGACCGAGGGCGAGCCACCAAACTCCTCTGAATCTCCACTTTCCTCAGCTTTTAAATGGGGATAACCAAAATTGCCTGCAAGCGTCCTTTAAAGCATTTATTATACGCAATTCTGGTTCTGTGCCACTATTTCACAGAGATAAGTGACCAGAAAAAGTTGCACGGTATATACATTTCTGGCCTGCTTCCCACTGGCTGCAAAGGGCGTGCGTGCCGGTGTGGAGCCGGCGCCCTGGGCTAGGAAGGCAGGCGCTGTCGTGCCTGCTCTTGGGGCCCTGCTGAAGCTCACAGAGTGGGCTTGAGGCCGCTGTCATGGGTCAATGCAAGCAAAGGGTTTGGGGGCACAGCTGCACCCGAGGGTATGTGTATGGAATGGCTCCTTCTCAGGGCCAGGTGCTGGGAGGGAAAAGGCCATGGCTCATGGGAGGTGCTGAGCTCGCAGCTGACCCCACCCCGTGGGATGTGCAGAAGTCAGCAGGAAGGGGCATCGATCGCCATCGGCAGCTGGGCCACGTGGGCTGCCTATCGATTGGAGGCCTGTCTCTCCCCACCCCTGCCTCCCCCTTCCCCTGGCGGGCAGCGAGAGTCCCTGTTGCCTTCTGCCTCTGACAGCACCTGGGAGGGGAGGGGAGAAGAGGGCAGAGAGAGACCAAGAAATCTTCCTGATCCCCCTGGACAAAGAGATCCGGCAGCTGCACGTAATTCGTAATTCTCGGGACTCCGATAATCCTTAATCCAGCCCCATTTGCACATAAATGCAGCGCCTGGCTTCTGACCCCGGGGGTCCTGGGAGCCCTTTGGGGGGTTTGCTCCCCTTTATTTACTCTGGGAGTTTTCATTGGCAGAAAGCCCCTCTGGCCTCCTGGCACTGAAAGGAAGAGGCTTTCCCAAAGAAGTCCCTTTCTGGGAATGGAAGAGAATCACTGCGAACGGATCTCCTCAGTATCCAGGGCTCCAGATGCACCCCCCCCCCGCCCCCGAAGGGCTGGGGTGGGGTGGGGGGGATGCCCACGGGGCTGGTCCTGCTGGCTGTGCTGTGGGTGGGACCTCAGTTTAGCGGCTCCTCGATACTGGTGTGGGGTGGGGAGAGAGTCCTGGGGTGGACTGGTGGGGACAGAAAGACAGGGCATCTCAGGATTTGGAGCTGGAGAATTTGCAGCTGTGGAAAGACAGCCCCTTGATGGTCTTGGGACAGAGACAGAGAGACAGAGAGAGGTGTGCCTCTCTCTCAACATTTATTGAGAATTTCCTGGGTGCCCGGTACTGTACTCAGTGTTTTACAAACATTATGTCACTTTATGCCATAACAACTCTTCAAAGTAAAGTAGCGAAGATTATCCGCATTTTATAAGTAAGGACGCGGAAGCTCTGATAGTCGAAGTGAGTTACTCAATATCTTCGTGGTTGTGAGTGCTCGTTCTCCTGCGTCTGACTCCAAAGGCAGAAAGAACATCTCGTGTTTGCTGGCTCATCCCTCAGACACCGGAGGACGCCAGGTACAGGCTGAGCCATCTTCCAGGGCCTCGGGTAGTGGCTAAGTACTTAGGCTCTGATGGCCCGGGGTTCACATTCCAGCTCCCCTGCTTCTCAGGTTTTCAAGGGAGCTGCTGCTCTGGCCCTTCTCTGGCCCCACCCCTCCTCCAGGGTGAGGGATCCATGGGCAAGTGCCCGTCTGGAGCCCTGCTGCCCCTCCAGATGAAGATCATGTTCCAAGTACCTCGGACACCAGAGTTCCCGGCCCAAATGGCCCCACACCCACTCTCAGGACTCTGTGAGCCTCTTCCTTGGGTCCGCCCTCCTGCGGGCAGGCCGCCCTGTGAGGTGTGGTCAAAAGGCAGCTGTTTGCAGGCATTGGGGTCTTAGGTGTGGACAAAACAGGAAGCCAGGGACACCTGCGTGGCTCAGTCGGTTGAGCGGCCGACTTCGGCTCAGGTCATGATCTTACGGTCCGTGAGCTCGAACCCCGTGTCAGGCTCTGTGCTGGCAGCTCGGAGCCTGGAGCCTGCTTCGGATTCTGTGTCTCCTTCTCTCTCTGCCCCTCCCCAACTTGTGCTCTGTCTCTCTATGTCTCTCAAAAAATAAATAAATGTTAAAAAAAAAAAAAAAAAAAGCAGGAAGCCAGGCTGTGGCAAGTGCGGGACTCTGCTGAGTCCAAGAATTGAAATGCAAATCTTCCTTTCTAGGCCCTTGTGAATATTTATGTGTGAAGGTATGTCATTAGACATATTTATAATTTTTCTAAGCTCAGGCTTATGGTACATGGGCTTCTATTTGTGCTGTTGCTTGGGGCCCTTCGGATGTTAGAGGTGGCCCGGCTCAGAGTCTGGAGCCAGACTGGCTGCCTGGGTTCAAATTCTGGGTTCTGCCTTTACCCGCTATGTGACCTTGAGGAAGTTATTAAGTCCCTTTGTGCCTCCTGGCTTTTCATCTGTAGGAGAATAGCACCTCCCTCATAAGGTTATCGTAAGAAATAAGAAAGATTATACACTTGAAGTACTTAGAAATACTGCCTGGAACATAGTTAATGCTGACACGGGTTTAGCTTTTTTCGATCTCAGAATGGCTGTATTTAGAAGGATCTGATGTAACTTTGTGCGACCCCAGAGGCAGGGCAAGGGCATGGGGAGGGGAGGAGGTCAGGAGGGATACGGAGCAAGGGGCTCTGCCACTCTTGCTGTGTAACCCTTTGCAAATTCCTTGGCCTCTCTGAGTCTCCTTCCTCTTCTTTAAAGTGGGGATGATTTGAACTATATCAAGATGGAGAACAGATAAGGATTAAATGGGAAAATGTCTGACCGTGCCTGACCCAGTACCCAGCACAGGGTAGAGAGGTGACAGTCTTCCAGTTTTTCTTTCCATTTTCCTCTCTCTTCCTTCTCTACTCCTCACTCAGATTTATAGGCACTTGCCTCATTTCATCTGTGCGACCATGAGGGGTGGGTTTTCCAGAGTGGGATACCGAGGCTCAGGGAGGGAAGTGATTTTCCTAAGGTCACACAGTGATCCGTGGAAGAACCAGGGCTTGGGCCACCAGTGGCGGAGAGGACAGAGGGATGCCCCCACCCACTATGGCTGGTGCTCAAGTATTGACGTGCAGTGTCCATGGACGCCCCAGGAGGTGGCTGGGGTGACTTTCAGGCCCCCCTGCCCCCATCACTGCACAACTGACAAGACAGAGCCCCAAGGATGTGAAGAGACCTTTCCAGAGTTGACTTGTCTCTGCTACCAGTTTTCTGTTTGGGAAAGTGTGATAAGTAAGCATTCCTAAAGCTGGCTGCAGCTTTGAGCAGGTTCATCTTTGCGACCTGATTTCTCACTGTCTCCCAAAGGATGGGCAGAACAATTATGTGATGTCTGGTACCTTCCCCCCTGGATTGGACACCGATTTCAAGAATTCCCTGAGGGGCTAGCCTCTCATTTCAATATGTTAATGTGTGGAATCGAATGGCATATTTATTGCTTATGTAGATGCTAGTTATTTACATGGGAAACTGATTTATCTATTAGATAATTAGTAAACTTCAATAATTGCAGAAACCTTTTAGCAATCAGTTGACATTTAATTAACATACAATAACTGTCTTATTAAATCTACATTAAATGCCTATTGGAGTTAATTAAAACTCATACCTATGACTCCACATTCTTTGGGAATCCTCATTAAAGCCCACCAGTAAGAATGCAGATAGGAAAATTCCCGGGAAAGCAGTTTGTAATGGAATTACTTAAGTCCATGAATGGGACTCAAACATTTATTCACCGCCTACTATGCACCTAAAACAAAGGCAAACAAGATAGAAATGGGCCTTGCCTTCAAGAAACATACAATCTGGTGGGGGATATGGAGATGGTTCAAATAGTCACGTTGACAAATGTTACTCTGGAACGCTGACAGGTACAATGAAGGGCAGGTAGGCAATGGGAAGCTCCAGAGTAGGGGGATTTGACCTGGTCTTGGGAGTCAAGGTGGCTGCTTGAGCTATCCAGGGAACGAGGGATGAGAAGGTGCTCCAAGCAGAGGGAACAGCATCTGTGAAGGCTCTGGGGAAGGAGGGAGCATGGCCAGTAGGCGGGGCTAAAGGCCAGTGTTGTAGAGCGAGGAACGGAGAGGAACATGGAGACAGGGTTTGCGGTCCTTCTCCTACATGGGACAACGGAAAGTGAGAATTAGTGCGTGCACGTGCTTGAGCAGCATGATCGGATTTGTGTTTAGAGAAGACCTCCTGGCGGCAGCTGGGAGAACGGGCTGGAGGAGGACCTGACCTGAATGGGTGTGTGCAAACCAGCCAGGAGGCTGTTGCAGTGGCGGTCCGGGTGAGAGACTCCGGCAGCTTGGGCCAGACGACAGAAAGTGGCGAGACGAAGAGATGAAACATTCAACCCTCGACAGGACTTGGATGGCAAGCGAGGGATCCAGGAAGACCTCTGCATGTTTGGCTCGTGGAACCGGCTGGCTAGCGCCACTCACTGGAAGCAGGAACGCTGGGAGAGGTTCAGATTTGGAGTGAAGACCAGGATGGTCTTGGATATGTTGAGGATGGGATAGCCAAGAAAAGATGTGAAATAGACAGATCCATAGGCCTCGAACTCGGAAGGAGGTTGGGGGTGAAGATTTAAAAGATCCCCATGCTTGGGTTCACTCTAGCGATCCCGATTTAATTCGTCTGAGCTGCAGGTGATTCTGTCGTGCAGCCAAGTTGGAAAACAACCAGTCTAAGTGGGAAGCACGGACACATAACCGGGATTTTGTTATCCGCTGCCTTGATCTGAGCATCTCTAGCTGGTTTGGTTCACCTCCACCAGGGCCCATTCTCATCTGCCCAGATATGGGAGCCCATATTATTGTTGATGGTATCGTAATAATCATGTCACCCTTGGTGCAGAATGCTTACTGTACTCTAGGACTGTGCTGAGTCTGCCACCTATGTCTAAGGCAGAGCCCTGGTTCTCAGCATTTTGTTGGAGGGGAAAAAAAAAAAAAAAAAAAAGAGGCAAGATTGCCAGGGGCCTCCTCCCTTCCCTGTGAGCTGCCTTGATTTGGAGCCACAGAAAGCTAACAGAGAAGAAAGGAGAGAATTCATGTGTATTGAATAGGTCACGAAACGATCGTAAAGGACCCAAATTCACCTATATCTTATCAGACCTTGTTGAAAAGCCAGCACTTCTCAAAACGTATTCCAAAATTAAATGGTATTACTTGAGGGGGGGTGGGGAGAAGGGGCTTTTGTGGTCAAATAAGTTTAGACACTCCTGGACTCAGGTCCTTGATTGTGCTTCCATGAGGCTCCAAGATGGGTAGAGAGTATGCAGTTTCCTGATCGTATTTAAACCAAAGAATGCTTCTTTTCTTTTCTCTTCTATTAAAACAGAGCACCTAGCTCAGAGTTTCTCAAAGTGTGGGTCCCCAAACCACCTGCATGAGAGCAGCCTGAGGGAGAGTCTTAAAAATGCAGACTTTGGTCCCCACTCAGACCCTCACCCCTGTGTGGAAAGCTCCCCAGATGGGGCTCAAGAGAGCTGGCCATGTTATCAATTGCGCTAGATGATTCTAGTACCCACTAAGCTTTTATAATCACTCTCCTGGAAGGCTAATGTTCTGAGAAACACACTTTGGGAATTGCTGTTATGGACTGGATATCTCTTTATCCTCCATGAATTGCTATTTTAAAATGGATCTAGATGCTGTAAGAAACAAAGTACAAATGGACTCGAATTGTTCCCCAAACCCAGAGTCCTTTTTGTCAAACACTGATGTTCTTGACTGGGAGTTGGGGAGATAAAAGTACAATCGGGTCAGCGGTGGGATACCTGGAAATTAACAAGGGGTTCTCAAAATGTGGGCTAGAGCTGCAGAAACCCCCCTACGGCAGGGGCTCTCCGGCTGAGCCCTGCACAGCCTGGGATTCCTCAGAAGTCATGGAGAGGGGCAGGAAAGGTAACTCTGCCTGTCCGATTTCAATCAGAGCAGTTTTACTATGATCTGTTTAAATTTTGTTTGAAATCAGGGTCTAGCTTTAAAAAAAAAAAAAAAAAAAGTTTGCTGGCCGCTGATGCACTTCCTACATTTGTCACAGGAGGGATCTGTGACCCAGAGAGGGAAAGGGACTTCTCAAGAGTCACCCAGCCGGCCAGTGGCAGAACCTCCAGGGCCTCCCTGGCCGGCACTTGGCCTGAATCGCCGTGCAGAGTCAGGCCTGTTAAGATGCAGCCCACGGCCTGGGCGGCCAAAGTCAGCTGTAAGTCAGAGCCGGGACGCAGCCCGTGGAGAGCCCGCGTTGTCCTCCTTGGGGCTGACCTCCCTCCCTGGCCTCACCGCTCCTCTCCTCGCTGCCTTTTCTGAGCACCTAAGCATATGTATGAAGCGGAAATCAAACGCCTGACTCCAACTTGACAGAACTGCTGAACTAAGAGCCATATAATGTCCTCTACTGAAGGACATCACCTTGTCAAGATAAAGCTTGGTAAACGTTCCGCAGGAAGCCAGGCTTCCAGGGTGGGGTCATGTATATTCATGTATCCTTCAAGCCTGCCCACTGCCCCACCACCAGCTTCCTGCCAGCCTGCTGACCGGCCGGGCAGCCCCGGAGGCAGTGGAGCGTGGGGGACGAGGTTCCCGCACTGCCCACCTCTGCCTGGCAACGGGTGCTGGTGGGGGGCTCCTCTCTTGCCTTTATGGATTGCAAGTCCATTTCCCTTCACAGCCCTCCTGTTCGCCTTCTCCATACTCTGCAACTTTGGGGATCACCAAAGGTACCCAGCAAACTCCTAAGCGTGGCATTCAAGGCCCTTTGTGAGCGACGCTGGCCTCCCTCCGTAGCACCTCCATGGACAGTGTGCAGGAACCACACAGAGAGGCGTTTTCTCCCTTGCCCTCACGTCCAGACCCACTCACACCTCCAGACCCTCTTACACGACTGTGCCTCTGCCCCGTGCGGTCCCTGCCTGTGACTCCTTTTCTCCTTTCTCTGCTTGGAGAAGTCTCATTGTCCCTTTAAGAGCCAGATCAAAGGTTATCCCCTCTGAAACACCTCCTGGCCCGTGCAGACTGATCTGTCACTCCCTCCTGGTGGCCACCAGACAACAGCCTGGGGTTCTGGCACATCCCTCCCTCATAAACTTTGAATGCTGGCTTATACGTCTCTTCCCCTTTCTCCTTGAGGTCAGGGCAGCACCCCCAGAACCTGAGCGGGGACCGGAAAGTGTGACCTGATGTTCTGGTTGCGATTTCCGTATGCAGTCGTTTGCTAGGGCAGCAATAACAATTGTCACAGACGCGGGGACTTGAGCAACAGACAGTCTGGAGGCTGGAAGTCTGAGATCCAGGAGTCGGAAGAGCTGGTTTCCACTGAGCCTTCTCTCCTTGGTTCGTAGTGACCGCCTTCTCCCTGTGTCTTCACATTGTCTTCCCTTGATTCGTGTCTGCGTCTTAGTCTCCTCTTTCTGTAAGGACATCAATCGTACTGGCTTCGGTCTGCCCCAAACTTAACCATTTCTTTAAAGATCCTGTCTCTAGGGGCGCCTGAGTGGCTCAGTCGGTTGAATGTCTGTCTCTTGATTTTGGCTCAGGTCATGATCTCACAGTTCGTGAGTTTGAGCCCCGAGTCGGACTCTGGACTGATAACGCGGAGCCTTCTTGCCTGCTTGGGATTCTCTCTCTCTGTCTCTCAATAAATAAATAAATATTAAAAAATAATAGTAAAGATCCTATCTCTAAATACAGGTATATTCTGAAGTATTGAGGGTTAGGACTTCAACATATGAATTTTGGGGAACACAACTCAGCCTACAACACTACATAACAAAATTTCCTCCACACTTAGCATCTTTTTTTTAGTGTTTTTTTTTTGTTTTGTTTTTGAGAGAGAGACAGAGAGAGAATGAGTACAAGTGGGGGAGGGGCAGAGAAAGAGAGGGACAGAGGATCTGAAGTGGGCTCCATGCTGACAGCAAAGAACCCCGTGCGGGGCTTGAACTCACAAATCGTGAGATCATGACCTGAGCCGAAGTCAGGTGCTCAACCAACTGAGCCACCCGGGCGCCCTCAAACTTAGCATCTCAAAGTGACAATGTTATTGTGCTCATAGATTCTATGGGTCAGGACACCGTGGGGATGGCTTATTTCTGCTCCACAATGTCTGGGGTCTTGGCGAGGACAATTCGAAGGCCAGGAGCCAGAATCATCTGAAGGCTCATGCACCCAGAAGCCTAGCATGTGGGCCAGGATGCCACAAAGACTGGGATCGGGACTGAAATGCCTACAGGTGTCTTTTCCAGGTGGCTTGGTTTCCTCCCAGCATGGTGGCCTCTGGGGGGGTTGGGCTTCTTACCTGGTGGCCCAGGGCTCCAAGAGGAGATGTTCTAGTGAACAAGATGGAGCCACATCACTTTTTAGAACCCAGCCTTGGGGTCATACAGCCTCGCTTCCCTTGTGCTCTAGGGGCTGAAGCAGTCACATGCTCATGCAGATTCTAGGAGAGGGGAATTAGGCTCCACCCACCCTTTGATAGGGCAGAGGCAGAGCCACCTGGAGAAGAGCATCGTTGTGGCCATCTTTTTAGAGAATGCAGCCCAAACAACTGAGCTAACCAGAATTCAAAGGGATGCAATGCAATCATCATTATAGGACGTTTTGGAGTTGGCTGCAGGCAGGGGAAAACAATGCTGGTTCCCTTGCCTTTCTTGGGACGTTATTTTGCTCAGACCTATGTTTTGGGGTTCGGTGTCTTTTTTTTTTCCAACTTTTAATGTTTATTTATTTTTGAGAGAGAGAGAGAGTGGGAGTGGGAGAGGGCAGAGAGAGAGAGAGGGAGACACAGAATCTGAAACAGGCTCCAGGCTCTGAGCTGTCAACACAGAGCCCAATGCGGGGCTTGAACTCATGAACTGCGAGATCATGACCTGAGCTGAAGTCGGACGCTCAACTGACTGAGCCACCCAGGCGCCCCGGGGTTCGGTGTCTTTAATCTTCATGTTTACCTGATGCAATGACCACACCTATCACCTGCCACCCATCCCGTGCTAGCTGTGCAACTCTGGAGGTCAGTGAACTCGCAAAGCATTCAACACGGGGCCTGAAGCGTGGCCAATATCCATGGTTTTTGAGTTCCCTGTGGGCTAAGCATTTAGAATCATCTGTCTCATCTGCATGTATTTCTCCAGTGCCTTCAGGGGGCCCAACACTATGTTTAGGATCTTATCTATCATTTGCACAGTGAACGGTATTTGTGGATTTTGTCATTCAGCAAACACGGTCATTGTTCAGTCATTCAACAAATGCCATGACGGCATCCATCCCAGGGAAAGACGAGGCTCTTGGCAGAGGGGGCCGCTCTCCAGCAAATGCCACGTTCAAGATGCATCGGGCAGAATTCTAATAGCATCCGTGGGTTTCATTTTGCCCATTACGACACCATTATATTTTAAAGCTTGTCTTTCTAACTCTCTTATTTTTCTTCTAGACTGCGCGCCTGCTATATGGCTCCAGTTTCTCTAACCATTAGGAGGGTATTATAGTTACTGGAGATTCATCTATCATTTTATGAGCCTCTTTCAAGAGAGGAAATAACAGGTTGTTTCAAGTGTGAAGTGACGGCTCACAAAGCCCCGTGGAACAGGCATCCTGCTCCCGGGGGACCAGCCAAGCGGTGTTTATCTTTGACACAATAAGCAAAAGATCAGAAATGATTACAACCAATGGCAGAGTAAACAAACCATCCGCAGCAAAGGGCACCTGCCCAAATGCCGGAAATTGGATCCACACGCAGCTGCCAGTTCCAGACTGTGGCCCTGACAGCTCCTTCGCGCTTCTGAGGGTGGTGGAGGGTGGCAGGACGCAGGCTCACCCCATTCCTGCCCTAAATGCCTTGGCAGGAAGGACCCAAATCCGAATCCCTTTAGGGGCTCGTGTCCCCTTGGGCTTAAGTCCAGCCTCCTTACCCTGGCTCAAAAAGCCCTCATGATCTTGTCTATGGAATCCGCTGCTTTGTCCGCATTGCCTGGAACAATGTCTGGCACAGTCCAGACATTCAGTAAATATTTGTTGGCAGAGGGAATGAACGGTCCGGCCCCCGCCTACGCCTCTAGCTCTGTCTCTTGCTCCGTCCTCCTTGTGGTCTTTACTGGACTCCTTTTAGGTTCTAGGATGCGGCCTGCTTTGCTTCCCTTTCCTTTGCACGTTCCGGCTCCTCTGCTTAAAACACTCTTTCCCTCTTCCTCATGAACTCCACACCCTCCGTGGGTCTCAGCTCAGATGCCCCTTCTTCCAAGAAGCCCTGAGCCCGATGCTCCTGGGCCCACCCACCCCAATAGCACATTTTCTTTTGGAGCCTCTCGTCGATCTCTCCACCGGGATGTAAGCTCTCTGAGGGCGCACACGACTGCCTTTTGCAATGGAAGGTGAGCGGGAACGATTTGTGTCCCTTCTGGACCCACGTGGTTAAGTAGGGGGCACCCAACCCTTCGCACCCTCTGTCTTCCCTCCTTGTCGAACCGGATGCAAAGACTCTAGTGAAGAACTCTGGAGAGGCCCTGGATGGAAGGCACTAGATGGTTTCTGAGCTCCCTGGGAGAGGTGATCAGAGGCAACATAGGTGCTGGACGTTTCACGAATGTCACATGAACTCTTACTATGTTAAGCCACTGATATGTTGGGGATGCTCATTACAGCGGCTGGCGTTTCAGGAGAAGCCCACACTCCTTTCCGAATATTCAGGACCTTTCAAGGTACGATTTCTGCTTTTTTTTCCCATCTTGTTTTCTTTCTTTCTTTTTAAAAGAATGCTTATTTATTTTTGAGAGAGAGAGAGAGAGCACGAGCAGGGGAGGGGCAGAGAGAGAGAGAGGGACAGAGAATCCAAAGTAGGCTCCAGGCTCTGAGCTGTCAACACAGAGCCCGACGCGGGGCTCGAAACCCACAACCGTGAGATCATGACCTGAGCTGAAGGACGAAGGACGCTTAACCAACTAAGCCACCCAGAGGCCCCTCCCATCTTGTTTTCCATGAATCTCCTTTATCCACACAGTGTGAGAACCTAAGCCCCTCCTCTCTCATTTGTGCCCTGGGCATTTTTGCATCCAAGACTTTGTTCGGGCCTTTCGTCCCATCAGGACACGGCCAAGCTTCAGGCTCCACCCAAATGCCACCTTTTCCTGGAAGCCTACCTAGATTGTCCTCTGAAATCCCACGGTCCCTTAGCTGTGCCTCCCTGAGGATCTCTCTTAGCCTGTGTGTCCTTAACAGCAGAGCCTGAAGAACAGGCTCTTGTGTGTTTCATTTATTTAGAATGTGGCACCAGGGAGCATGCGTGAGGGTTCAGGTGGGTGAAATGAGGAAGGAAGGAATTCCAATACAAAAACGGGTTGCTGAAGGGACCACCAACAAGGCCTTAAAGAACGAGTCCTGGGGCTGGCTGTCTGCCTGAGGGAATGAAAGGTAGCCCCACTGGTACTAACTATCTCCCCTTCCAGCCTGTGCGGGTTCCCTCTGATACTTCTCCTGGCTTCAGAGAAGGCCAGAGCGGGAAGTCAGTGCTGTGGCCTCACACCTGGCTGTGTCGGGTTGTGAGTGTTATGGTTGCACATCCACAAGGAGCTGCTCCAAGCCTGTGTAGAGCTGGTCACTCAGCAGAGAAGCAGGAGTCACAGGGGTGCAGAGAGGTGTGGAAGTGACACATAAGAAGTGACTCACATATGGCCTTTCCCCCAGTCTACCTGCGATTACCATTCTTATGAACATAATGTTTTTATTTGTCTAATTTGAGGATTCTTTTACTATTATTAAAAACATTTTTTTAAACTTTATTTTAGAGAGAGAGAGAGAGAGCGAGCAGAGAAGGTGGGAGGGAGAGAGAGAATCCCGAGCAGGCCCCACACTCAGTGCAGAGCCCGACGCAGGGATCGATCCCGCAGCCCTGGGATCATGACCTGAGCCGAAATCAACAGTTGGATGCTCAACCCACTGAGCCACCCAGGTGCCCCTGTCTGACTTGCAGATTCTGGAAGGTAGGAACTCTATTTATCCCCGAGTCCTAGTGTGTGTAGGGCTCAAATATGACGAATGAATGAATGGATGGATGAATGAATGAATGAATGAATGAAAAGTTTCAAATGATTGTTTTTCTCTGCAGAGGGAAAATTTAGACCATGCCCAGGGGAAATCCTCCTTTCAAGGGGAATTACAAAAGGAGGGAACAGGGTAGTTACCTCAAGAGAAAATCTTGAACAAAATAATAATAATAATGATGATGATGATAGCTAATATCAAGTTGGTATTTACCATGTGCCAAGTGGTTTACACACTCTTTGTGTGAGCTTACTGGAGTCTCACAACAGCCCCATCAAGTATTGTCATAATTATTCCCAATACACAGATGGAGAAGTGGCTGCAGGAAGAGACTGAACAAATTGCTCCAGGTCCCGTGAGCGGGAGGGCTGGGATTTGCATCTGGGACGTGGTCTGATTTCCACATCTGCATCTGTGCGCTCGCCATCGCGTGTGTGGCCGCGGGGAGCACACAGGGCAGGGAGGGTGGCTGCCTGGGACATCTGTGCCACAGACCCTGCAAGCTGGAAGGGGCACGGGTGTGTTGGGATTTACATTTGCAAAGGCTTCTAGTAAAAGTCTGCAAGTGTAACATTCTTGCTAGCTCCTGCCTCTGCCTGCAAGGGAGGGGATGAAACTCACAATTTTATCTTCTAAGTGTTTTGCTCACTCTCTTTTCTTGCAAACCAGTAAGAAAAAAACCAAACCAAACCAAACCATACTGATTTGAATAGGCAAACGATATTCCCCAAAAGAAATACACATTATCGATAAAGAAGTAAAAACGTTACTTGTACACAAAAAATAAGTCAAAACAATAGTATGCCTCCCCCCCCCCCCCGCATCCCCAAAGCAGACCTCTTAACTTTTTGGCCAAGACCCCGAGGGGGAGCAGGTTCTTCAGTTCACCTCTGGTGAGTCTTTCCAGGGGTGGTTTGGAAATACGTATCAGAAGTCTTAAAAGTTTGCACATGCTTTGATCCCGGCGGGCCCTTCTGGAACAGATTGTAAAGAAACGGCCAAGGATGTGCGCAGAGATTTAATTATAAGCGTATTTACCGAACCCCTTAGACGGTAGTGAAAAAGAGAAAGTAACTTGAATGCCCAGCAGTTCCATATCACGGTGGATCATGAGGCTGCCAGTAAAAATGATGTCGTGGAATAATATTTAACGGCATGGAAAGATGCACATGATAAAGTGTTCAGTGAGAAACAGCAGCTTACAAAACAGATGAGCTAGTGGAGGTGATAAGACATGTATACAAACAACTCGAACAGGAGTGCTCAGAAGGACTCCAATCAGCCTACCCCCGGAGGAGAAAAAAAAAACATAGACTCCAGAAACCAGATTGTCCTGAGTCAGACCTCAGTTCTCAGTTAAAAACTAGCTAAAACATGGGGCGCCTGGGTGGCGCACTCGGTTAAGCGTCCGACTTCAGCCAGGTCACGATCTCGCGGTCCGTGAGTTCGAGCCCCGCGTCGGGCTCTGGGCTGATGGCTCAGAGCCTGGAGCCTGCTTCTGATTCTGTGTCTCCCTCTCTCTCTGCCCCTCCCCCGTTCATGCTCTGTCTCTCTCTGTCTTAAAAATAAATAAAAAAAACGTTGGAAAAAAAACTAGCTAAAACATTTCAGGGAAGTACCTCAGCCTCGCTGTGCCTGTTTCCTCATCTGTAAAATGAGGATTCATAATGGCACCTACCTAAATAAGGCAGCAGCGGGACTTAGAAGTGTACTGGGCACCTAGTAAGCGAGAGTTTGTTAAGCACAAATTGCGAGGGCTGTATCAGAAATATAAGGAAAGGCCTACAGAGGGAGAATCTCCTTCTCTTGCAGGACATAAGGACCAGCCTCCAAGAGGCGGCTGCACTTTATTGTCTGGGCCCTGAGTGAAAAGAAGGGCTTTCGTAGGAGGAGAAGGAGCAGGTTGAAGGCTGTCCTTTCCCAGTTTTCCCTAGGAGGCCAGCTATGAGGCTTTCCCTGCAGGGAGGCTAGGAGCATCCTCCCTACTGAGCCACACGGGGCCCAAGAGGCACGTGGCTTATCGTGGGGAGCTGCTATCTCAAACTTGACTATCCTGGTCAGGCCTTTTCTTTGTGTGCTGCACTTCCTGTTTTGTTGAATGGAGCAGGCTCGCCAGGCAAGTCTTAGGACAGAATGTGAACCGCCCCCCTCCTCACGGGCCCGTGAGGGCAGAGCTACAGTCTGGGTGCTGGAAGCGTGGGCGATAAAAGGAGGCAGATTTTGGGCACAGTATGGGGAATGACCATTTTAACAGGTAAACCTGTCCAGAACTGAAGGGGCCTGCCTGGAGGTAATGAGCTCCCCATCACCAGGGGCATGAAAGTCAAGACTGGAGGATTCTTGGGAAATGGTGTAGTTAGATTAATAAACTTCTGCATTTGCTTTCAACTCTGAGGTTCCATTGTGCCATGATCTTTCATTTTATTTTTTTATGTTTATTTACTTTTGGGGGGGGGGAGAATGATTGGGGGAGGGGCAGAGAGAGAGGGAGACACACACTCCGAAGCAGGCTCCAGGCTCTGAGCTGTCAACACAGAGCCCGATGTGGGGCTCGAACCCACAGACTGCGAGATTATGACCTGAGCTGAAGTCTGATGCTTTACCGACTGAACCACTCAGACTCGCCTCATCTTCTTTTTAGAAAGCAAATCATTTTAACAATAAAATAGCTCAAATGTGCACAAATGAAGGTACAAATAATGTGAGAGACACTCCTATCTCTCCACCTAGATTTAAGAGGTTAATTAACATTTTGCTGTATTTGTTGTAACCCTCTCTTCTTTTTCTAAGAGAAAAATCACAGATCTGGCTAAAGTCCCCACGTTTTCTGTCCTCCCCAGAGGCGACAATGAGCTTAATGTTGCTGTTTTTTTTAAGTCACTCCATACCAGTTTTTATGCATTTAATGCATATATATGTCACCATAAACCATATGTAGTGTGGCTCTTTGTGTTCTTAAAATCAACACTAATTGCATCATACTGTGCCCTTTTGCAACTGATGTTTTCCATTTAATACGTTTTTGAGACTTAACCATCTTGAGGCACGCACTTTTGGTTCACTTAATGTAACAGCTGTATGCTAGCAGTTCATCCTGTGAATGAACTGCACTGATTTATTCAATCTCTATTTATGGACATTTACGTTGCTTCCTAATTTTTTTCTATCAAAATATCTAAAGGTGGAATTGCTGGGTCATATTACGTACCCATCTTCAACTTTACCGGATGTGAACAATTTACTCTTCAAAGTGGTGTGTGCGTTCACAGCCTTGTACCAACAGTGAGAGCTCCTGTTCTCCCATCCCCCCAGTTATGTGGCGTTATCAGCCATTCTGATTTCTGCCAATCTGATAAGCATGAAAAATTATCTCAGTGATGCTTATGTCTACTTTCCTTCCCCCCTCCCCCTCTCTTACACTCACTAGGACCTCCAGACATCTTTGCTCCTGATTGAAACAAAACAAAACACAACACAACATTACCAAAATTCCACCATTATGTATGATATTTGCTATTGGGTTTTGGTAGACAGTTCTTACAAGGGTAAGATTTTCTTCCCGGTTAAGAGGTTTTTTTAAAATCATGAATTAGTGTTGCTAAATTTTACTGAATGCTTCTTCTGAATCTATTGAGATGATCACATGGTTCTACTGTAATTTGTTAATCTGGTGAATTAACAAGATAGATTTTCATTTTGTTTCCGTACTTCTTAAATAAGTAAAATATTTCAGATATAATTGAAGCTGCGTATGCTCTGCACGGATCTCATTTTTTCCCCACCCTCCCCCCCAGGCAAATACCACCCTAAATTCAGTGTTTATCATTCTCGTGCATATTTTTGCACTATTGCTACATATGTATGCATCATAAACAATATGTGGTGTTGTTTTGCATGTTTTCAAAGTTTATACAAATGGTATGTTACTATGCATATTCTACGATTTGCTTTCCATTTTGATACTTGAATCTCTAGTTCATTCTAGTTGCTATATGACATTGCATTGTGTTGCAATGTAATTGCGATACTGCTACAATTTATCCATTCTTTTGTTGAGGAACACTAAAGTTGTTTCTAATTTTTCTACTGCAGACAATGGCAAGGATAAATATTCTCATAAAAGGCTCCTTCTGCATAATGCAAAACTGCTTTGTTGGGCCATAGGATATGCTCTTTTTTAAAGTTGTTAAATATGACCAAATTGCTTCCCAAAACACACTCCCGGAAGTGGAGGTACAGATCTGTTTTTCCCTATCCTCACCAATACTTGGTGTTGTCAGGCTGTTAAATGTTCGCTGGTCTAGCTATAAAATGACATGCCATCCTTGTTTTAATTTGAATTTTCCCAATTTATTATTTACCAAGAAGATGCTATTAAACAACCATGGAGGATTTGGGGATTATAATCTGGGAGACACTGAGCGGACTGAAATTGAAAGTGTGCTCCAAATTGAAAGAGGTGGGGTAGCACAGGTTTACACAGACAAAACCCAGGAAGTCATGTAACTTATTTATTTATTTATTTATTTATTTATTTATCTATCTATTTATTAGTGTAATTTACTGCCAAATTGGCTAACATACAGTGTGTACAGGGTGCTCTTGGTTTTGGGGGTAGATTCACATAACTTGTTTTGAAGGAATTATGATTGGTGTGACAGAGTTAAAGCCGCTATCTAATGCAGGATTGGCCATTTGACCAATAGATGTTACATTGTTTCTGTTTCAAGCCAAAGTAGAAGAATGTGTTCTGGAAGGTGGGCAAAGCGCAATTGACAAGTTGCAATGGACAGAAGTCCAGTTCCTGGTGTTCCAAGAATTGAAACATATGACATGCATAGGCTCTTCCTCAGTTTCCTCCCCACCCTATTTTGGATGATTCTCTTAGCGATGCGTACTTTTTTTTTTTTTTAAACTTTTTGGAATCTTCTTTCACATTACTAATGATATATATATATATATATATATAAAACTAATTATCTATAATATAGAATTATTATGTAATTATAAATAATAAATAATAAATAATTTATAATTATAAATAACATATGATTGCATATATAATATATATAATTACCGCATTGTTGTTCATATCTTTTGCCCTCCTTTTCTAATTGATTTGAAGACTTAAAAAACATATACGTGTGAATTCTAAATGCTAATAATTTGCTAGTCATATATGTATTACAAAAATATTCTCTTTGTGGTTTGAGTTTAAGACCTAGCTGTTCTGTATAATTACAAAGTGAATACTCATGGAGATTACCAGTCAATTTAAGAAGTAGAAAGTTACCAGCTCCAGAAATCCATCATGTGTCCCTTCCCAATATTTATTTCCCCTCTCCTGGATGTACCACTGTCTTGATTTTTACTTATCGTATTCTTGCTTTTTTGTATAGTTTAGCTACCCATGTAGTCCCCACTAAACACTATAGGTTAGTTTTGTCCACTTTTGAGCTTTATATAAGTGAAATCATTTTGTTGTATTTCTTTCATGTCCTGTTTCTTTGACTGAACATGGGTTTATCCGTTTCATTCTTGTGACACGCAGCCATAGTTACTCATTTTCACTGTAGATGCTGTTTTATCCAACGAACCTTCCACAATTTATCCATCCTACTGTTGATTTGTGTTTTTCCATCTAGCTTTTGAATATATTTCAAACAATATCACCCGAACATTCTTGTACATATCTCCCGGCGCACACATACATGGGTTTCTCCAGGGACTATCCCTAGGAGAGGAATTTCTCAATCATCAGGTATGCATATCTTCTGTTTTATTAGAGAGTGCCAAGCTATTTTCCACTGTGGCTGTTTTAGCTTGTCTTCCACTTTGCTTGTGGTAGCTATTGTTGAACAAGATTTTTAATTAGAAGGCAGTCAAATCTATAAATATTTATCTTCTTTTATAATGCCTTGTTTAAGAAATCTCTCTCTTTTTTTCCCCTAAATGTTTAAAAATTTTGCCTTTTCCATTTGAGTTCTTGATTTATTTGGAAATATTGTCTTCATATAATGAAATTGCAGGAACCCAGTTTTATTTTTTTCAGTAAGGATGGCCAAATTGTCTCACTGCTGTTGAGCAAAGAATTCATCCTTTCCCTATCGATTGGTGATATTGCCTTTGTCATATATCAAGTTTCCATTTAAGGACAGATCTTTGTCTTGAGGAGGGGTTACTTTATTTACCGCTTTATTTCCTTAATGGCTTGATTTATTCAGGTTTCCTATTCCTTCTTAAGCTAATTTTGGTAATTTTTATTTTCTAGGAATATAATGTGTCTTTAGGTTTTCACATTTAAAAACAGAAAGCCAATGGTTGTTTACTGTGATTTTTAAAGTCTCTATTTCAGTTATATCTCCTCTTTATTCCTAATTTTGGATACTTATGCTTTTGGGTTTTTTGTTGTTGTTGTTGTTCCTTTGTTCAACCTTGGGGGAAGCCAACTTTATTAATTTTCTGAAAAGAGAAATAGCTTTTGTCTTTGTTGATTTTTTCTATCATTTTCTTGTTTTTTATTTTATTAATTTCTGCTCTTAATTTTAATATTTTCTTTCTGTGGTTCTTGTTTATGTTTCTGATTTTTTTATTGGTACTTGAGTTGAACAACGCTGAGATTTATATCTTTCTTTTATTTTAATCAGTGCATTTGCAGCTACAAGTTCTCTTCTGAGTACTCTTCTAGATACATAGGTTTAATGTGCAACATTCAACGAAAAGCCATGCTAAGGGATGCTTGGGTGGCTCAGTCAGTTGAGCGTCTGACTCTTGATTTCGTCTCAGGTCAGGATCTTGCGGTTGTGAGATCAAATCCCGCATCGGGCTCCATGCTGAGCTTGGAGCCTCTTTGTGATTTTTTTTCTCTTTCTCTCTCTCCCTCTGTCCCTCTCCCCTGCTTGCATTCTCTTTCCCTCTCTAGAATAATGAAAATAATAAAAAAAGAAAAGCCATGCTAAATATTTTGTAATTTCTATTGTTATGTCCTCTTCCACAATGAGTTGCTTAGTAATGCATTCTAAAGTTTCTAGCATGCTTGTTTGTTTTTATTTGGAATTAACTTTTATGGTTGCTTTCTAATTTGGTTTTATTGTCACAAGAGGAAATGGTCTATAGATATTGATTTTTTTTTTGGTGTTTGTTGAGATTTCTTCTGGGTCTTAGTATTATATGTGGTCATTTTTTTGTAAATGCTTCATGTGTACTAGAAAAGAATATGTTTTCTTTTTTTGTTGGCTGAGGATTGTATATACTTTTATTAGAAGACATGTGTTAATATAATTTTTCAAACTTTTTATACTTTCATAATATTCTGTCTGCTTATATATAATTTCTAAAAACGGCTTGTTAAAACCTCCCATCGTGTTTCCAGTCATTTGTTTTCTTTGTAATTTTATCTGTCTCTTAAATTCATTATTGTTATATTTCCTTGGTGGATCGGTTTCTCTATGTAATATATAAGTATATACTATATAATAAATTACATAATATTTTAATACATACATAATAAAATACATTTTATTATTAAAATAATATTTTAATACATACATAATAAAATACATAATATTTTATTTTAAGGTAAATTTAATACCTTAAATTTTATTGTGTCTGATACGAATATTGCTGTAACAGTTTGTTGTTGTTATTGTTGTTGGTGGTGGCGGCCATGGGTGTATCTTTCCTATGCTTTCATTTCAACATTTCTAACTGATTTTATTTCAAGTGTGTCTCTTATAAGGGTTTTACTGGATTTAAATATAATTTTATAATCTCGATTTTAGAGGGGGACTTTTTTTTTTTTTTTTTTTTTTTTTTTTACGGTTGTCTTAAAGACAGAACCTGAAGCAATCCTGGGGCATTAAGGAAGGGAGAGAGAAAAGAGAACCAAAGTGGGGAGAATGGAAAGCACATGTAAGGACTTCCCAACAAGCCATGAGACGGTGCTAATGCTTGACAGGTAAACTTGCTTTGCCTCCTGGTACACATCCACATGCTCTGTATGGACATACTCATGCCTTGGAAAAGTCCACTGAAGACAGAACAGGAGAAGGGATTTATCTGCTGCTGGCTTCTTCCTGACTCCTGTCTCTAACTAGTCCGAGTTTGCTCCTTGGGGATTTAACTCACTTCAGGCAGAATTGCCTAATCCACGTGCTGTGGTGTAAAATGTCAACTGAGTGGGAGAAGGCAGAGAATGGGCAGTGGTCTCTGCTGTAGACCCACACAGAGTTGACTGTCACTCAGCAGTGGCTGTAGCAGAGCCAGAGGCTGAGTGTCTGGGAGACAGATGAAGCCAAGAGAATGTGAAAGTGTGCACTAGGTGTGCCCCCTGCAACATTCATTGTAATTACTTGTCTATTTGTACTTATTTTTTTTTTTGGTCACCTTATTATGGTTTCTGTTCTTCTCTTCATGTTTTCCCTCTTTTTCTTGCTTTCTGGTGAACTGAGAAGGCTTTTGACATCTTCCTCCACCCTCAACCCTTTTCTCCCCTTGTGGCAGTTTGGAAAATAGACTGTGTTTCTTTTTTGTTTTTTTTTTTTTTAACGTTTATTTATTTTTGAGACAGAGAGACAGCATGAACGGGGGAGGGGCAGAGAGAGAGGGAGACACAGAATCGGAAGCAGGCTCCAGGCTCTGAGCCGTCAGCCCAGAGCCCGACGCAGGGCTCGAACTCACGGACCACGAGATCGTGACCTGAGCTGAAGTCGGACGCTTAACCGACTGAGCCACCCAGGCGCCCCATAGACTGTGTTTTTAAAAATTTGTTTTTTAAGTTTATTTAATTTGAGAGAGAGCTCCCTCACACGTGTAAAGGGCAGAGAGAGAGAGAGAGAGAATCCCAAGCAGGTTCTGCACCATCAGGGGGCCCGATCTCATGAACCGTAAGATCATGACCTGACTTGAAATAAAAAGTTGGTTGCCTTACTGACTGAGCTACCCAGGCACCCCAAATAGACTGCATTTTTATTTTTATAATGGTTATCCTTGAGTTTGTGCATACTTAATTACATACATATACTTAACTATGCATTTTTCTAACAGATTTAAAAGTCATTCGGTATTTCTAGCCTCTTCCAAAACATGGCACAGACTTTAGCCCTCTTTAACTAGCTGAATGCCATTCCCAACTAGTTACTGTTGTTTCTAATGATAGTTATCCTATTAGTAACAAAATCATCGTCTCTTTTTCAGTTAATATTTAATTAAATTGACTGACATATTTTTTTTCCCCTATGTCGTTAGCTTCCCTCTAACTCACTTGTCTTCTTGTTGAAGTGTATCTTTCAATGGTGTCGGTCACACTGTATTCATATTTCCTTAGTCTTTACCTCATGTCCTTTTTGTGTTTCAGGACTCCATCTAGGACCCCACATTATCTTTAGTTATCATGTCTCCTGAGGCTCCTCTTAGCTGCTGCATTTTCTTAGGCTTTCCTTGTTTTTGATGACTTCAACAGTTTTGAGGAGTCCTGACTGGTCAGGTATTTTACAGAATGCCCCACTATTGGCATTTGTCTGGCGCTTTTTCTCATGATAAGACTGAGGTCGTGGATTGTTGGGAGAAAGATCACCGAGGTAAAGTGACATTTTCATTACATCATATCAAGGGTACATAACCTACTATCAACATGATTTATGACTGTCGATGTTGGCCTTGATCACCTGGCTGAACTAGTGTTCATCAGGTTTCTCCACTGTGAAATTTATTCCCCCCCCCACACCCCTACCCTATTATATACTTTGGAAAGAAGTCACTATTGCACAGCCCACGCTTAAGGAGTGGGGAGTTATATTCCCTTTCCTTGAGGGCAGAGTATCTATACAAACTATTTAGAATTCTTCCGCGTGGGAGATTTATCTCTTCTTAATCATTTATTAATGTATTCAGTCATTAATTTATATTGATATAGATTCAACTGGTTTCCAAAGTGACTTAGGTCCACACCTTGTTCCCTTACCCTTTTCTGTGAGGTTGCTTCATACATTTGTAATACTGTAGTGTCTGTTGTCATAGTTTCTGTTCTTTTCTGGGATCCCTGACTTAATAATGGAATTTAAAAATTTGCATACGTTAGGTTGCATTCACTGTGCTGTTAAGTTTTGACAAATGCATGTTGCTATGTATCTGCCATTATAGTATCACACAGTACAGTTTCACTTCTCTGAAATATCTCCTGTGCTGTATGGATTCATTGTCCTGCTTTACCCCCAAGCTTCTGGCAACCACCAATTATTTTATTATCTCTGTAGTTTTGCCTTTTCCAGATTGTCATAGAATTGAAGTCACACACTATGTAGCCTTTTTGTACTGTCTGCTTTCATTTAGCAATGTGTATTTAAGTTTCCTCCAAATCTTTTTGTGGCTTGATAGCTCATTTCTTTTTAATTCTAAATAATATTCTATTGTATGGATGTGCTACAGTGTGTTTATCCATTCACCTATTGAAGGGCATCTTGGTTGCTTCCGGTTTTTGAAGATTTTGAATAAAACTACTATAAACATTCACGTGTGGGTCTTTGTGTGAATATAAATTTTCAAATCAATTGGGTAAATACCTAGGAGGGTGCTTGCTGGGTGGTACAATAAGTCTATGTTTAGTTTTGTAAGAGACTGCCAACTGTCTTCCAAATGACTCTACCATTTGACATTTCTACCATCAATGGATGAGAGTTTCTGTTGCTCCACATTCTTGCCAGCATTTGATTTCATGTTTGACTTTTTTTAATTCTAAGGAGTGTAGAGTGATATCACATTGTTTTCATTTGCAATTCTCTGACCGTAAACGATGCTAAATGTATTTTCATATGCTTATTTGCCATTTGTACATATTTTTCGGTGAGTGTCTGTTCGGGTCTTTTGCCCATTTTTAAATCAGGGTTTTTTTTTTTATTGTTCAGTTTTAAGAGCTCTTTGTATATTTTGGAAATATAGATATATGTGCTGCAAATATTTTCTCCCAGTCTGTGGCTTGTCTTTTGATTTTTCTTTACAGTGTCTTTCACAGAATACAACACTTTAATTTTAATAAAGTTCAGTACATTGGGTTTTTCTTTTGTGGATCATACTTTTGGTGTGGTATCTAAGATCCCATTCCCAAACTGAGTGTCATGTAGATGTGGTTTGTCACATAGATCTATGTTTTTCTCTAAAAATTTTATAGAGTTACATTTTATGTTTAGGTCTATGATTCATTTGGAGTTAATTTTTCCGAAAAATGTAAGGTCTGAAACAAGATCTTGTTGTTGTTGTTTTTAATTTGGAAATATAGTTGTTCTAGCACTATTTATTGAAAAGACTCTCCTTTCTCCATTGAAAATGCCTTTGTTCCCTTTGTCAAAGATTAGTTGGCTATATTTGTGTGGGTTTATTTTTGGGCTCTCTATTCCGTTGATCTCTGTGTCTATTCTTTCCTTTCCTTTCCTTTCCTTTCCTTTCCTTTCCTTTCCTTTCCTTTTTAAAATACTATCCTGTCTTGATTGGTGTAGATTTATAGTAAGTTTTGAAATCAGGTAGTGTCAGTCCCACAGTTTTGTTCTTCTTCGTGTGTTGGCTATTCTGTGTCTTTTTGCCTTTCCACCTAAAATTTGGACTCAGTTCGTCAATATCCATAAACTAGATTTTTGGATTTTTATTGGAATTGTGTTGTATCCACAGATCAAGTTGGGAAGAATTGACATCTTAAAAATTTGGAGTCTTACTATCCATGAACATGGACTATCTTCTCCATTTGTTCAGATCCTCTTTGATTTCTTTCATTAGGATTTTGTAATTTTTCATATATAGATCATGTATATATTTTGTTAGGATTATATCTAAGTGTTTCATTTTTCATACTATTATAAATGACTTTGTACTATAAATTTCAAATTCCAATTATTACTGTTAGTATATAGAGAAGCCATTGACTTTTGTATATTAGCCTATATCCTGCAAACTTGCCATTATGACTTATTAATTCCAGGTGTCTTTTTGGTTGATTCTTTGGAATTTTCTACCTCAAGAATCATATCACCTGCAAAAACAGATACGTTTCTTTCTCCCTTCCAAATTTGTATACCTTTAATTTCCTTTTTTGTCTTATAGTATTTGTGATGATTTCCAGTACAAATGGTGAGAGGGAACATACTTGCTTTGTTCCCAATGTTAAGAAATTGAGAATGTTAAGAATGTTAAGGACCTGTGGGCAGAAAGAGCTGCACTGGGTTGTGAAGAGTAACTGGTTATATACTATGGAGTTGGGGGAGATAAAGTCAAGAAGAAGTTTCTTTTTTCTTTTTTCAATTTAAATCCAAGTTAGTTAACATATAGTTTAATAACAATTTCAGGAATAGAACTAAATGATTCTTCACTTACATATAACACCCAGTGCTCATCCCAACAAGTGCCCTCCTTAATGCCCATTGTCCATTTAACCCATCCGCCCGCCCAATACCTGACCAGTAACCCTCAGTTTGTTCTCTGTATTTAAGGGTTTGTCTCCCTTGAGAGCAGACATTGTATAATTTATATTCTTTTAAATATGTTAAGTTGTGTTTTATGGCCTAGCATGTGGTCTGTCTTGGTGAATGTTCCATGTGAGCTTGAGAAGCATGTGTGTTCTGTTATCGTTGGATAAAGCAGTTGATAAATGTCAAGTATTCCCAGTTGACTGATGCTATGTTCTTACTGATATTCTGCCTGCTTGATCTATCAGTTATTAAAAGAGGGGTGTTAAAGCCTCCAGCTGTAATAGTGGATTTGTCTATTATCCTTGCGGTTCTGTTGGTTTTTGTCTTATATATTTTGATGTTGTATTATTAGATGCATACATGTTAAGGACTGTTAACGTCCTTTGTTTTTATTGAGCATTTTTTTTGATCCTATTTTGTCTCTTCTCTTAACATATCAATTACATATATTTTTCTTTTTTTGTCTTTCAATATTTTATTTAATGCCATTGATCTAAAATGGATATTAGGTCTTGTGAAAAGCAGCCACATCCATGGACTGCACATAGCCCTCAAAAGCAGTGATCTGCTCCTCCAGCATATCTGTTCCAACTTTATTGCATTCCACTACACTCTGTGTTTGAAGTTTTTTTTTTTAATTTTTAAGTGTTTATTTTTTTATTTTATTTTATTTTTTTAGGGTTCACAAGATTTTTTATTTTTATTTTTTTCAATATATGAAATTTATTGTCAAATTGGTTTCCATACAACATTAAGTGTTTATTTTTGACACAGATTGAGAGAGAGAGAGAGAGAGACAGAGCATGAGCAGAGAGAGAGGGAGACACAGAAACTGAAGCAGGCTCCAGTCTCTGAGCTGTCAGCACAGTGCCTGACACGGGGCTTGAACTCATGGACTGCGAGATCATGACCTGAGCCAAAGCTGGACACTCAACCGACTGAGCCACCCAGGCGCCCCTGTGTTTGAAGTTTTTTAATTCCATACCCCACCAAAACTAGCTTAGAAGAACTCCAGACCAAGCAGTCTGCTTGAATGCTCCTGACACACTCCTCTAGTTTTGTCATATGTGTCTCATCATCCCAAGGTTTCACATGTGGTAAGATGGAGACGTGGCAACAAGTGCAGGGTTTTTGGCTTTCTTTGACTCATGCTGTGCAAGGTGTTCCTCTCTTAGCCTCTTTGTTCACTTTTCTCCTCCTCTTCAGATCCAAACAGATCAATGTTATTATCATCTTTACTATCTGTAGCTCCGCTTCCTACGGTGTCTTCCACACTAGCAGGGCCATATGACTGCAGCTGAAGTTTCTCGCTTACACCAATTTACACTCCATCTTCAGCAATTCATGAAAATTATTGTTTTCCTACCAGTCTATGGGTCTAGAAGCTTTTGCTCAAGGTAAGTTGATCTGGGCTATGATTCTTTGTATTCACCTGTCTCTCCAGATTTCAAGGTAGTGGTTTGCACTTTGCCCTTGATTCCTTAATGGAGCCAAGAAAAGTCACTAATTTTCAGTTTGTTTAGCTTTTTTGTTTTGTTGTAAGGTTGGGAATTATAGCTTTACATGTTGGAAATGAAACTTCACATCTCTAACAGTTCTTTTAATGAGTTGGGAAATCCATAGCCTTTGTATGTCTAAAAGAAGTCATTTTCCCCGTCTCACTTTGAATGATAATTTATCTGGGTATAAAATTCAAGGTTGCCAGTTATTTTCCTTCAGCACTTTGCAACTACTACTTTACTGTCTTTTTGCTCTATATTAGTGTTGCTGAGAATTTTGCTGTCACTCCAGGTATCATTTCTTTATAAATTATCTGTCTTTTGGTAGTTTTAAAGATTTAATTTTCTTTGATACTTTACATGCTTTCTATAATATGTCCCTGTGTGTAGGATTATCTTCAGTTGGTCTATTTTTTTATATAATGAATTATATATTCTTTAATTCTGAAAAATTTTCAGTTCTGATATTTTCAAATGTTCCATTCCTATCATTTTCTCCATTCCCCTTTTATGAAGTGCCATAAGACTAATGTTAGCTTGTCAACCCATTCTCCATGTCTCTAGACTGTTCTTTTATACTTTCAAATCTATTCAAATCTTGTGTTTGTTTTATGTTCTTGGGAAATTCTTAAGCATTATTTCCCACTAATTTTTCTTTGTATATTTGTCCATTCTAGAGTTTATCCATTATGTTCTTTTTGTCCATGAGAAAGATATTCTATTTAGCCAAAATCTTCCTCTGGTCTTAGTCTGTCCTCTGAAGACACCCATTCAAATCTACCTTAAACAATCCCTTGAAATATTTGAAGACAGAGATGCCAACCTCCCCTTTTCTCTTTTTTCTTACGTTAAGCATCATATCAAAGGTCATTGTGAATGTAAGTAGCTCACAATGAATACTACCTTTTGTAATATGGTAATGAGAAATTTGAAAAGCAGATCAATATCTAAATTTTATTCAACAATTCTAGAACTGTCCATTGGGAACCTGCAAGGAAGCTTAGATAATTCCCCTGGGGTACATAAATTAATCCTATAGGTCTCATCTGGGTTTCATTCATTTATTAAACAGTAATTTATTATATGTTCAGTTTGTATTAATTACCCTTCCAAGTGCAGGAGCTATGCTGGGGATTAAGACATGGTCTTCAGTTGTATCAGGGCAGGAGAAAATAGGTTGAGATGGTGAGCAAGGTGGAAGGGGATTTGATTGTCCAGGCAGAGAGTACAGAGTGAGAAGAGTAACCAGACAGGACTCTGAAGACCCTACCATTTTCAGATTCCCACACAACATTTAGTGGTACTCCAATCATACTAAGTGGGGCCAGGTGTAGCCTCATGAGCCATCTTGTGGAAGTTATTATCCCATTATTGTGGAGCCATAGAGGGTCACACTCAGCTCTTACAGACTTTGAGCCAGTCTTTAAAATTTTTTTTTTTCAACGTTTATTTATTTTTGGGACAGAGAGAGACAGAGCATGAACGGGCGAGGGGCAGAGAGAGAGGGAGACACAGAATCGGAAACAGGCTCCAGGCTCTGAGCCATCAGCCCAGAGCCCGACACGGGGCTCGAACTCACAGACCGCAAGATCGTGACCTGGCTGAAGTCGGACGCTTAACCGACTGCGCCACCCAGGCGCCCCAAGCCAGTCTTGATCAAGGACAGGAAGAATGGCCCCGAGTAATGGTCTTTCTGTATCCAAACCCTTTTCCCTGTAACTTTGTAGTTCCTTCCTATTCTGACTCGGGGCTTGGCCACATGATTTACTAGGGCCAATGTAATGTTTACAGATGAGATATGGGCAGAAGCTGGAAAAGTGCCTGTAAGTTTCCATGTCTTCTTTTGCATCTCTGCCTTCCCTGTGATAACCAGACTAGTTTTCTTTTGGAACCCTGTCTAATGCTAGTTCTCTCTTGTCTTGGTGTCTCTTGTATCTTGTCTTGACACCTGCTGCTGATGTGAGAAGATGCTTGGGCTATCCTGATGGAGGGATGTGAGAGACATATGGAGGAGAACTGTGTTGTTCCAGATGAGGCCCATCCTAGACCATCCAGCCCCCAGCTTACTTCCAGTTCATAGTAGATACATGAGCCAAGATCACTTAAGACTGGCCCAGACTGGCAGAAAGCAGACTCAAGTCAACAGAAAGCCTAGCTGAGCCAATAAACTTATGAGTAATAGTAAATGGTTGTTGGAGGTGCCTGGGTAGCTCAGTTGGTTGAGTGCCCAATTCTTGATTTTGGCTCAGGTCATGATCCCAGGGTCATGAGATGAAGCCCTATGTTGGGCTCCATGCTTAGTGTGGAGCCTACTTAAGAGCTTCTCTCCCTGTGCCCCTCTCCACATCTTATGCTCTCTCTCACTCTCTCTAAAATAAAAAAAAAATGGTTGTTGTTTTAGACTACTAAATTTTGGGATGCTTTGTAACACAGAGATAACTGATACAGAAATGGTAGCTATCTGGTACTCAATAATTCCATGAATCTTTGTGGAATACCTGTTTTGCTCCTGTGGGCTTGTAGAAAGCTTTGCAAGGACTTTTCCTATCTGCTGCCACACTGGCCCTGTTGGCATGACAAAGGTTTTACCTCTGTGTCCTTGTCCAGAACTTTGTATCCCTGCTGGGTCTGGAGATGCCCTAAGACCCCACTGGCTTAGCTGGACCGCTGTCCCCTAAGTTTTTTCAGCACCCCCTTATTTACTGGATTCATTCTTTGAATGGATGAATTACTTGGAATCACTATACCTCATCTAGAGCATTTCTTATCACCTAGCTATCCACCGCTTTGCCTCCCTGGTCAGTTTGGACCTGCTCAGGTATGGACAGTGGCCTGATGCACCTGTTTATCACCCTCCTTTGGACATGGCACTCACAACCGAATGATGAATTGTCCTCTGTAAGAGTTTGTGCCCTGTATTAGTTTGCTAGGGCTGCCATACAAAGTACCATAGGCTGCATGACCTAAACAACAGAAATTCACTTTCTCACAATTCTGGAGGCTAGAAGTCTGAGATCAAACAAAATCTTGGCAGGGTTGGTTTCTTCTGAGGCTTCTCTTCTCATGTAATGGCCACCTACTCGCTGTGTTCTCACATGGTCTTCTCTCAGTGTGTGTCTGTGCCCGGGTTTCTTCTTCCTATAAGGACACCAGTCATATTGAATTCAGGCCCATCCCAGTGACTTCATTGTAACTCCGTTACTCTTTGCAGACCCTATCTCCAAAGACAGTCACATTCTGAAGTACTAGGTGTCAAGAATTCAACATATGAATTTCAGGGGGACATAATTCTCCCCTTAACACCCGCGATGCTCAAGTGTAGCTTTCCTCGTCTCCCTCTGGCCATGTGTTTGAGGTCTGAGCTTGCTGGACCCTCAAGCCACCTGAGCTGCTGCATGCACGTTGTTGTCCCCGACACAGAGTCTCTTGGTCCTTGCAGTTTTGAGGTGATAATGCCTAGTTTTCTTCTCTTTACATGGCTCATACCTGATAGGCTGTCATGCTTGTTAGCAACAGTCATTTTGACTAGAGTAGCCGAAGGCTCAAATGATACCACTTGCTGGCTGACATGAAAAAGGGTAAGAGAATATTAACTGCTGAGACCAAGTCCACGGAGGCGCTTCCTGGGGGATGTTTCATCCTGGATGGAGTAGCTGCTCTTCCCTCATTCAGCCTGTCAGAAGGCCATGGCCAAGGTAGTGTGTGCCTGGAAGTGGTGTTGGAAGGAGAGCAGTGCCCATGTCAGCCTCCCAGGAACCACAGGGATCTCTGATAAGAGGAAGCCCACACCCAGGAGGCTGCATAGTGTCTCAGAAAGGGCTTTGAAATGAAACAAGACTATGTTTGATCCTGACCGCACCATTTGCTCCTGATGACCTTGGACAAGACATTTAACCCCCTCTGGACCTCAGTTTCCTTATCTGTAAGACAGAGAGTACCTCTTACCTCACAGAAAGGTTGTAGAGCTTGTAGCACCAGCCAAGCCAGACCCTATCAAGGATCCATATATGTACTGACAATAAGGGGAATGACTCCAAGTTGGGAAACTAGGAAGGACCCATCTGAAACTCTTGGGGGATACTGACATGTCACAGAGTGGCTGAATCATGTCAGTCTGAAAGTCTATCCAGAACTTCTCTTTCCTTAAGCTCCCGTCCGTGTGCATATACTTGTGTGTACACGTGCACACAAACACAATGCATAAGGTGCATATTGAATAAGTACACACCATTCCCAGGCCATGGACACACACACATGACTACACAGAGCACGTACCCCTATGCACATAGGAACTTGTACAGCCCCAGTCGGTGCCTCTATCACAGATAGACACACATACACACTCCCAGCCCTGTTCACGGTGGCTGTTTTCCCTCTATAAAACGGGACCTTGAATTCCTCACAATGTGGTCTCCAATATATATCTAAATATCGGAGACTATAATATATATCTAAATATTGAGGACCATATATTGAGTTGTCTCCCTCAATATATCTAAAATGAAATATGAAGAGGGGGGAAAACCCCAGCGGAGAATAGGAAGCCATACATACAGATTGCAATCACCACCCAATGTTGCTGGTGGAGAGAAATGGATGTTGAGCATTGAATGTTAAAAATTGTGTTGAATTAGATAAGAAAATCCCGTGTAGACTTTGTTAATGATTCATAATCAGCTAATAAGCTCATCTTGAGGAGAATAATGATCCGCGGACCTGTTGGCTCGTTTATCACTGTGTTTTACAACATTGGCAAAGAAACTAATTAAATCCCCGCATCATTACAGAGAATCCCTTTTAATAGAGATACAATGATGCACTAGAGGCTACAGATTACACTGCAAATTGTACCAAGAGATTTTGGACAGCGGGTTTTAATTAACATGTGAGCCAGAAGCAGCTCGCTTAAATAATAACCAGCGCTGGAACCATCTGCACAGAGGAGCCAGGCCGTAGGAGGAGGCGAGGACGGGGACCCCGGAGGTGAGGAGAGCATGGGCTGCGCCTGGAAGGTGTTTCAGAGCCAGGGCTCTGAAACCGAGATAGGGCTTGAGTCCAGAAGGGGAGGGGAAGCAAAGGCTGGTGCATGTCAAGGTCAAGAGGCAGACCAGGTGAAGGAATGCAGCTGTTTCTGGGGAGGCTGGGGACAGGGGTCCACACTGTGATGGCTAAAGAGCCAGATGAGGTCTAGACAAGTCCCCTGACCACCCCCCCCCCGCCCCGTTTCCCATTTGACAAACAAAACCGAGAGAGACTACCTCGTGAATGCGCATCTCAGACCACTGTCTGGATTCCAGCCCTTGGCGGTTGGATCGGCAAGCTTGCTAAGATCTGCTGTAAAGCAGGTGCCCCAGGAGGGACCCAGTGCTCTAGCTTCTGTTTCGGAGCAGAGGATGCCCTAAGTGACACAGCTAACGAGCCTTTGATAGCTGGAGTCTAAGGCTTTCAACCCTTGATCCTCGTAGTTGGCTTTCAAGGAGAAACTTCAGCCAGTAGGCCACTGGACAGACGGAAGGACAAGTGGGTCAGAAGGCAGGTGAGGGCAGAATAAAGCCGGGGACCCTTGCTTAGCCATGAACTGCCACGTGCATTCTTGGAAACGAGTCCACGGCAAACCTGGGAAGAACTCGATTACCCTAAGGCAAATGCTCAGGCCCCGGGGAGGTCTAAACCGCTCTCCTGCAGAGAGCTCTTACTCTTGCTGAGCCGGACTTCCTGAGGGCACAGGCCTGCGCGGGGACTGCCTGGCTCACACAGCAACTGCTCGGCCTTAGCTTCCCACCCATGTTCCTTGGCAGTCCCCCAGTCTCCGTACTCTTCTGTTCCCTCCTTCCTCGGAATCCAGGCTTTCCTTCCCAGGCTGAGGCTCAACACTGAGGTGGCCGGTGCCACAGGCGGCATCACAGACTTCAAAGAGGCTTTTCTGACAGTTGTGGGAAGATCAAGTGTCTGTGCAGGCAAGACGCGGGAAAAGAATTCTCCCCAAGTTCCTGTCCCTCTCTCTGAGAAAATAAGCTGAAGGCTTCCTCCTCTGAGGCTTGTATATTATTATTTTTTTTAAGATCAGCAGCAAAATGATTCATAAAACCTTGGAAACAGATTTCTTGTAAAGCCTCAAAGAACAATGGCTCATTGTGTACCGAGACTCCCACCTGACATCCTGCCAAAGGCGTGATGCCGGCTCCTTCGAGATAGAGCTGCACCCAGCACTCATTTCCCAGCCTGCTGTTCTCCTGGGGTTCCATGGCAACACTGCAGAGATCCCAGCACCTTCTAGCATTCCCCAGGCAGCACTCACCCCTGTACCAGGCCCCAGGACTGCCTCACGGCTGGGGCGCTATGCATATATCAGAAGTATATTGGAAGGCACACAGCCTTCCAAAGCCAGCCTCACCCCCTCCACGCACACGTGGGCACACGCGTGTGTGCGCGCACACACACACACAAGCACCCTCTTGCCCTCTTCCCACCCTCGAAGCTGGCTGTACTGAGCCCCTGGGTGCTCTCCTCTCTTCTCAGCCCCGTCCAGGCAAGTGGTCACATGGCCCCTCTTCTCTACCCCCTCACCCTCCACTGGGTCTCCGTTCCATGGCTCCGGAGTGAACAGAAGTCAGATGCCATGTGGTTCAACTTCCTCACTTTATAGACAAGGAGAGGGAGGTGGCTATCAATGAGGGAGGTGACCGCCGTCATGAATGTCATCGTGGGGAGTAGGGCAAGGGCTCGAATGCGCTCACTCCCGGGGAGACATCGTTGCACTCTGCAGAAAACTGGCCACTTGTCACCCTTTCAGCTGCCTCTCTGGGACTTTTCAAGGAAGCCAGTTCCTGGTCTCTGCCTCCCATCCAGCTCCCCTCCAGCAGACCTTTGGGCTCCCATCGTGACCCTGCCGCCTCTGACTCTAGAAGTTATCAGGGCCTCCATAGCTTCATTTCTGTGTGGAGCCGGGTCCAGGGACCTCAGATCTGGAAGGGACTTTCAAGGTTGGTAGGTCCGACCCACTCGTTTTGATGGATGAGGAAATTGAGGCTCTGAGACGTTGAGGGTGGACAGAGGGACCAGAGGTCCGATGCTTGGGAAGACTAAAAATGCCAGGTCCCCACCCACAGGCTTCATCGTGCTTTTATCATAAAAGCTGCTACTGGCTTTGATCCACAGACGCAGGGAAGGCGGTTGTCACCTAGGCTGAACCCAACTTTGTGCAGCAGTGGGACGGAGGCCTTGCCAAGTTCCTTCCTCATGGTGCCTGCAGATCAACATACCGCTCCCTCCTCCCTAACAAAGCCGGGCTGAAAGGCAACTCCAGGCAGCCGGTCCCCGCCTTGCAGTACAGGCGGGCAGCTGGAGTCAGGCAGCCCTGGGTTTGAATCCCAGCTTCCTTCACTCCTTAATGCAGCGTGAGGAAAGCCACTATTATCAGGGGTGTGCAGGCGCTGGCTCGTGAGGGCTGCTTGTTAGATTTCAGGAATGTTGGGAACGAGTGGTTAAATACAGCCATGATTGAAAATTAAATGATATAAACCCACCGTTAAATACGTTATGCTTGGGGCACCTGAGTGGCTCCGTCGGTTAAGCGTCCGACTTCAGCTCAGGTCATGATCATGCGGTCCATGAGTCCGAGCCCCGCGTCAGTGCAGAGCCTAGAGCCTGCTTCAGATCCTCTGTCCCCCTCTCTCTGTCTGTCCCTCCCTCGCTCACGTTCTCTCAAAAATAAGTAAAACATTTAAAAAGAAAGAAAGAATGCTTAACACAAAGGGAATAAACACTAAGACAAAACCATTTTCTACTTCTTTTATTGTCATCTCTACTCTAGAGCTAATACTCCAGCAACTGCTTCATCTGTTGGATCTGTGTGGAGGAAGCACTATGCAGAATGCCACACGATGCACTGGTGACCCAGTGATGTCACATTCGCAGCTTGCTACCGGCCGTGGTGGGAGTAGTTATACCATGGAAATCAGCAAACACCACAACTCTGGGCCGCCCCTCCTTCTCTTCCTCTTTTTCCTCCTCCCCCTTCTCCTCCTCCTCCTTTTTTGCCCCTGATTTTTTTGGAGAGCCGGCCTCGGAACACTTACCGGCACGCCCCCTGATTGTGTCTGACCCTTCCAACGACCCTGTGAGGTAGGGACTCTAGCTTCACAGAGTGGGAAGCTGGGATTTATCGAGTGAAGTGACATCTCTCAGGTGGGGCCGCTGGTGGGTCTTACAGCCAGGAATGGACGGAGCTCACCTGTGTCTTATGGCCCCAAGTCAGGTGCTGTCTGAAAAAATGTTTAACTTGTATATTTAGCCGGCTGTGATCGCAATGCTGTTCCCATCCAGGCCGCAGTGGGTGGGGGGGCCTTATCCAGGTGACCAGGACGGAGGCCTGCGGTGTGGCCGCCGTTGGTACAGGTCCTTGCGGGTCTGAACCGTGGCAGAGGCAGAATCTCTGAGAAGCAGAGTGTGCCGGGGCAGGAGTGCCCACCATGGAGGGAAGAAGGATCTGGACCGCAAGCCCAGCGAATCATCCTCTCCTCTCTCCAGATGTGTGAGTGAGCGTTCCAGAGACTCCGCTTCCTCATCCCTGCAGCAGGGATGACACCACCTTGCACGGTTGGTTTGATAGTTAAATAAGTGAATATTCCCAAAGCACCCCGCACGGGTCTTTACACTAAAATATGAATACAGTAAACATGAACAAGATAAATGTTGCTTTCCTTCTTCTCTCCCCTTCTCTCCTCCTTCCTCCCTCCCTCTCTCCTTCCCTCCTCTCCTCCTGGCAATCAAAATTCTCTGTTGTCATCCAGGCCGACGACGGCCTGGGCACATCGATGTGGCACAGGACACTTCCCTCTGGAGACAGCTTCTTTGGTTTCTATGCCAACCCTGGTCCACATCCTTCCCGGCGGCTGGGGCATTTGGAGCTTCCTGCCAGCTGCGGGGCTTCAGGAGGCTTCAGAGGCCAAAGGGAGAGGAGGTCGGAGAAGCCATTAGAAGCTGGAGTCTAAGAAGACAGAAGCACCCAGAGTTACCTGCCCACCCTTGATCCCTTGTCCTGCTCTCCGTCCCCCACTTCACAGAGGCTACCCGTGCACTGCCTCATCTGACCCCACCCTGAGGTACCACCATGGTGGCCGCCACAGTGCCTAGGGCACCAGAGAGGCATCCTAGAGCTTCTGCCATGTCCAGAGTTAGGCCGCTGGGGACCCTCAAGACTTCCTTCCGTGTCTCCCCTCGCCCCAGCTTCCCAATCATAAACTATCCATGGCCAGTCCCATGCCTGCCCTCCTTCCTTCCGTGTAGGAGGCAGACCTGTCCTTCCTGCTCTTCTGTCCTGGCCACTCCTGACTGTGTGCCCTCTTCTGGCCTCCCGCCTCCCCCGCCATCTTGCTCTGCCAGCCACCTCCTCCCTGTCTCACGCTTCCTCTCCCTCCCTCCTGGATGTTTCTTTTCAGATTATGAACAAACTGAACATTTTTCATTTAAAAATAAAACCTCCTTCCCTCAACTCAATGATTATTTATCCTCCCTCATGGCCCTTTTTCTCTCCTTTTCAGAGGCAGATTCTTGGAGTGGCGGGCCCTGTCTCCACTTCCTCACCTCCATGAATCCTCCGTGGATGCTCCCCACTTCCTTGGATGCTTCATGGATGAGATCGGTTTCCATGGGAGGGAAGACAAGTGGACCCCCCCACCCCCTCACCACTTGTCTTCCTTCTCATGGAAACTGATCCCATTAAGACTTCCATGTTGCTTTATCTGAATCTAACGGCTATTTTCAGCCTCTCCAGGACCTCTCTGACCCATCTGACACCTGACCACCTTCTCTTTTATTGAAACCCTCTTCTCATGTCCAATGTTCCTGGATCTCCTCATGTCTTTCCCACTGGTCCTTCCCAGGCTCCTCTGCCTCAACCCTCCCTACTCCTTCAGTGTTGGTAATCCTGCCCTCAGCTCTCTCTATGCATGACACCCACTCTCCCTGAACATGCTCATCCCCCTCACCCCATCCTGTGGCCTCAGCCTCCACTGGTGTTCTGATGACGCAACAGCTCAGGTTAATCTCCGAAGCTTCCAACCTGTAGACACAACCATCCACCATGGCGCTTTGGTGACACTCAGCAGTTCAAACCCAATATGTCTGAAAGATAATCATTTCCCCCATGAATCTCCACTTCTTCATTCTGCTCAGTGCCAGTATTCCCCCAGGCACCCACGTGAGAAACCTTTCTTTTCTCCTCCAACATATCATCCACTTCTATCCCTCTGGAGTCTCCTGAAGGTGCTCATTGGGAAGCCTGAGTGGGACCCTCTCTAATCCTGTTATGTCAAGTGACCCCTCGTTGAGAGGTCTAGTGTGGCTGCTCCAAATCTTCTCCACTCTCCTCCAGGCACTGGGCCGAGATGAGAGAGGTCTCCTGGTCTTCTCAGAGAACAAACCAAGGAGAGACTGAAGCTCCTTCATTTCTCTCTTTTCCATTTCAAAAATGCTGGGCATCGTCATTGCTCCCTCCTGCCTATTGGAGGTAGGGTCTGGCTCTCGGTCTGCAGATTCCCTCCTCCTCTTCCTGTTGTTCGGTTCTCACCCCACTCCTGAGACATCCGAGAACTCACTCTGTCAGTCACCTCCCCTTTCTTGCATTTCCAATCTTTCCCTTTCAGTCGACATCTTCCTAGAAACTTATAAACGTGCTCAAGTCCTCCTGACCCCCCTGAGTGACTGCTCCATCTCTCTCCATCATTCAACCTGTCACTGCTGCCACTTCCTCACCACCCACTCCTTCCTTCATCCTTGTGCAATCTGGCTTCCGCCCCCACTTCTCTATGGAAACTGCTCTTCTAATTTCTCGAGCGGCATCCTCATCACCAAATCGAACGTGTTCTTGGCCCACTGGAAGCACCAAGAAGGTGGGGCCTCCCTCCCAGGACTGACTTGGGCACTGGGAAAAGTCGAGGCTGGTGGGAGACTACATCCAACAGTGGGGCCACTTCCAGGTAGGTTGGTCTTCAAATAGCTGCCCCACCCCCCGTGCCTTATGCCCAGTGACTTTTGTACAATCCAACTGGGCCCCCTTTCAGTGGTATCACACGGGTTCACTTTTCTCCAGAATTACCATCTCCGGTTCCTTAACATCTCCAGAACCCACTCCTGATATGGACCAACCCACAGGCTCCTCCTCGTTCTCACCAGCCTCCTCTGCTGGAAGATTTGATTGATCAAGCAAAGCGATCCCAGCCCTTTTTGTGAAGATTTGGTCAACAGCAGTTCATCTACTAAAACGAATGAGATGTTCTTAAGCTTCCTGCCATATTGACTCTGATCAGAAGCATGTAACAGTAGGTCCAACAAGTATGGCGTCTTGGTATAGAAAGATTATCTTTGCTGGGAGTCTGTATGCAATGGGAAGTAATACACTTAATGCTTCTTTAAAAACATCCCATAAATTTAGTTCCTCTTTTCCTTCAATCACCTATTTGTTGAGCTATTACTTGTAGTTCTACTTTTTGGTGCATTTTATTGTTTGATAAATGCTGAATAAACGGATAAATGCATGAATAAGTATTGCAAATATCAGGTCTTTCTAAGTTTATCCTCAGCCAATTCTCCCTTGATAACGCTAAGAACGTGGTTAATACTAATCCTAACCAGCGCCAATCTTTGGAAGTAACACAGAGGAAGATATGTCCTTGATGAATAAAAAGTGTGACAAAATGCAAGGGTGCCCTCTTTTCCAGAGCCTGGAAGGGTCACCACTTTGGGGACCATACTCCCCTGGCAGGACAATGGCTTTCAGCCTGGTTCTACAGGCTGAGGAGGGGAGTGGGGAGGCAGATCTGTAGAGACATGTCCTGCCTGGACATTCTTCAACACTTCCTCCCTCTGAAGGGTATCGTTGGGGAAGTCACAGTGCTGCCTGGAGCACTGGGCTGGTGCCCATCGGAGTGACCAGCCTCCTGTGGAATCCTGCTGCCTTCCTTCCATTGATTTGGCTGGGATCTTTATTGTCTGCTCAAATGTAATTAAAGAGTCCTCTGATGGTGCCAATTAAAGACTCGGAGGGACCGGAGCGGGTGCTCACGGCATCACATGGTGCGGCGCGGTGAAGCTGTAAACATCCATTAGCCATTACAGTTCTCATTAGTCCTTGAAAAACAACTCATTAGTGTCCATAGAACTGACAGGTAAATACAGCTAATGGGCTAAATCTATCAATAAATTCATTGTGTGCAAAATCAGGGTTTCTGTCATTGTGCTGCTTGCGGTGACTAATCAGAAGGTTAAATACTCCTCCTGCAAAAATATATATAAGTTGCAAAGCACTTAGCCTGATAGACTGTGAAAAAATGGCATGTGAGAAACTAATGAAGACATCAAAGGCTTTATTTATACGTAGGGTGGGTTCATTTCAAGTTCAGGTTGCTATGAACTGTCACAGCTGTTTAGCTGAGACTAAATTTTAGAAAGCATATTGATTTGTTTTAATTTAAACGGGGCAGTTTACAAAAGCTGCTTGAATCTGAAGTTATTCCAGAAATGATTGCTCAGTGCATGGTGGTGGGGGGGGGGCGTGTCTCAGCATGCTTCAGCAGCCCCCCATAGGGCATCACCCCCACAGGTTTTGGGGTGGAGGATCTCAGCAGCGTAGGATGGAGGCGTTGGACGTGCTCTTAGGGCTCATCTAGCCCCACCTCCTCATGGGACAGAGGGGAAACTGAGGCCAGGGAAGGCTGGCAATAGGCGCAGGGTCATTCGGTGCGTTGGTGGCAAAGCCCAGGTCTCTGAGGCTCCCTCCTGCTTGACGCTGCCTGTTTCTCTTCAGAGGAGCCACGATGCCCTGGGACAGACAAGGGCTACCCAAACAAGAATGAGAGCTGTCTCCCTGGCATTTGCTCGGCTTCCATTCCTTGGCCTTCTCCAGCTATGCTCCTGTAATCCAGAGGTGCCGTATCTTCCCGTTCTCTGGATTCAGCTCAGCCTCTGCCCTTGGACTTCCGTACTTTGGGAAGCTGTAGAGGCTCAGCTGCCTCCTCCTAGCCAAGAAACTTCTATCTCCCGCTGCCTGTTTCCTGAGCCTCTTCTAAAAGTGCCCCCCACCCCGCCGCCTTGTTAGATGGAACAGAGCATTTCCTGACCTCAAAAGGAGAAAACATTAAGAGAGGTTATAAACTGGCCACTGGCAGGTCGTGTCTGACCTCTCTGTCCCAACCTGCAGGGTTTTTGAAATTTTAGTTTGTTGTCAGCATAGAAACGAGGAGATTTACATAAAAATCTTGGCTTTCCAGCTTCTTCTGGGAAATTGGAAGATCTGGCTGCACTGGGTTTGATTTCCAGCCTGGTCCAGGGCGCTGGGGCTGAGCAGTGGTTACCCCTTTAGATGAGGCCATGCCTTTCCCAACACTCCGGTGTCCGCTGGCCCGTGGCCTGCATTAAGACAGAGCAGTACCTCCTCTGAGGGTCACAGTGACGGTCATGCTGCTGTATGCGACCTCCCTGCAGTGGGATGACTTTTGGATGGTCCTGGTTTCTCTGTATCACCAGCTCCAGACTCAAACCACAGGCAGGAGCAGCAAGGTGACTGTCCTGGCTCATCCCCCCTCTAGCTGTAGGGGTCAAGGAGAGCAAGTCCCTGTCACTTTAGCTTCTGAAATGTAGATGGGTCCTGCCTCCCCATAGGACTCTCAGAGTGATGGGCCCCCAAATCCAACAAGGGCTTTCAGACACTCATAGAAATGACAAGTGTCTACTCCAGTTCCTTGCCTGTCTCCTCCAACCTGCTTTGTCCTCTCCATTCATGCTTCACATGGCTTCTCTTAAAGAAGCAAATCTGAGCATGTGGCTCCCCTGCATAAAAGCCTTCCTCATCCTTCTGTTTTAGGATAAAATCAGAACCCTCACAATGCAACACAGGACACAATGCTCTGGCCCTGTGGATGCCTCTTCCACTGCCTCGCCCCAGCCTCAGTGGCCCCTTTCAGTCCCTCCAAACAGCTTTATTGGCTTCCCCTTCCTGATGACCTGGGGGCCCTCAGTTCCTTCCAACTGGAACGTTCTTCCCCAGATACTTGCCTGTCTAGCTCCTTCACCTTGGCCTCCCAGCCTCCTTCCTTTCCCTCAAAACTGTCAAACTCCTCTTGGGACCTCTGTGCTTTCTGTTCCTTCTGCTTGGAATGCATTTCCCTAGATCTTTCCATCACCAGCTCCATCTCACCCATCAGGTGCCAGCTTAAGTAGCACCTCAGAAAGGCTTTTTGCACCAGCCCTTCCCACCCATCACTCTACTTCAGGGCACAGTGCGTGGTCTGAATTTACATCGTTTACTTGTTGTGTCCTTGTCCATTTCCTGCCTCGCCTTTGTGGAATACGAGCTTCATGAGAGCAAGACCCCATCTGTGTTGTTTTCAGACACACCCTCAGTGCCTGACCCATAGAGCTGTCCCTGACAGCAGTCATCTGAACTGCATCAGAGAACATTGGCTGGGCTGCACCCAGTTTAGAGAGGACCTATCTTCTCTGTTGTCAGAAGGGCACTGGGGCCCAGAGAGGCCAACCCGATATGACAATGAGCAAAGATGAAGCCAAGTCACAGGGAACATGAAAAGAAACTGGACCTCACTAACAATCAGGGATAGACAAACTAGAACAGCATGATACCACCCTCGCCCCTCAGTCCGACAAAAATTGTAAGTGTTGGAGAGGATCTGGGAAAATAAGGTCGATGCAGCCACCTTGGACAGCAACTCACAGGTCTCTAGGAAAACTGCAAATACACACACACACACACACTCTGTCAGTGAGCAGTTCTGTTCCCGAGTCTGACCTGGAGAAACCCACGTGTGCACAAAGATGCTCCGCGGATGTTCATGCATTCCATGGATGTTTACTCTGCAACTACTATGTATTCTACAATACCAGGAATAGGACAGTAAATGAAATGCAAGTAGCCCCTTCCTTCATACAGCTTACATTTTACTTGGGGGAGAGACAGGCAATAATCAACAAATGAGTAAAGAATTTGAAGAGTATGTCAGATGGTGACAAGTGCTGTGGAGGAAAGTGAAGCTGGGTAAGGTCCAAGGGAGCCCTGGGGGGACAGAGCTGCCTTTCTATGGAGGGCTTTTCTGATGGGGAGACATCTGGGCACAGTGAAGCATGTGAAGATGTCTTTGTGTGGGGAGGGGAAGTATTTGGGGCAGAGAGACTAGCCAGTGCAAAGGCCCTGAGGTGGGAGTGGGTGTGGTGAGTTTGAGGAACAGTAAGTAGGTCAGTGTGGCTTGAGCAGGGAAGGTGGGCGAGAGAGGAGTGGTTAGAGATGAAGCCTGAGGGGCAGCCAGAGCCCAGCTCATGTGGCACCTGTCAGCCGATGTAAGAATTTTGGCTTTCACTCTGAGATGGGAAGCCATCAGAGGATTTTGTGCAGAGAAACGGCACAATCTCACATTATTTTATAAAGATCACTCCGGCTGCTGTGGCTGTATTGAAAGGAGACTGGGGAGAGGGCACGGTGAGGGATGATGAGACTTGAACAAAGTGGAGATGGTGGAGAGATATCCAGACTTAACACCGAAGGCGACAGGATTGGATGAAAAATTGAATACAGTGTGGGAGAAAAAGACAAGAGTCCAGACTGACTCCATGGTTTCTGGTCGGAGCACCTGGAAGAATGGAACTGCCCTTTATGCAGGTGGGGGATGTCTGGAAGCATCAGGATTTGGGGTGCGTGGGAGGGTGGGTGCATGTTACATTTAACAAGCCCGTGTGACGTTCAGGTGCAGATGTGAGAAGGCAGCTGGACGTCTGGGGCTGGGGTTGAGGGCAGAGGTCTGATGGGTAGTGGAAATGTGGGAGTCTGCAGTGTGTAGACAGTCGTTAGAGCTGCAGGGACACACGAATTGCCCAGGGAATGGGTGTAGGCGGTGAAGAGAAGAGGTCTAAGGACCGCGTCCCCAAACCTGCCATTGTTTGGAGCACAGGGACATCAAGGGAAATCAGAAAAGGAGACTGAGAAAAAATGGCCCTTCTTAGAACAGGGGCCAAAAAAGGGGGGGAGTGAAAAGAGTTTCCAAGAAGGTCACGGGTCCGATGTGCTAAATGGCACCAAGGATTAAGGAGCACAGCCTCATGAGGTCGCTGGCCACCTGGCCAGGTGTTGTTCTGGTAGTACGGTGGGCGGAAGCCCAGTGTTGGAGGGCTCAAGAGAAAGTAAGAAGGAGAAAACATGGAGGCACTGAGTAAAAAGCAGCTTCTTGAGTTTTGCCATGAAGAGAGGCAGAGAAATGGGGTGATAATGAGACAGGATGCAGAAGGATGGAGTTTTTATTACTATTTTTTTTAAGATGGGAGAAATTACAATGTGTTTGTTGGCTGGGGGAACAATCTAGTAGAGAGGAAAAGATCTGCGTGCAGGAGTGAAGAGATAATTGTTGAATTATTTGTCTGGCCAAAAATCAGAAGCAGCCCCAAATGTCCATCAAGAGAAAGATAGATAAATAAAAATATGTTATATTCAAAACGATGACTGGAGGAACAAATTTCAATAGCAGGAGGGAGCCTCCATGGTATACTTGCTTAAGGATATTTGTGTCAAGATCCCTGTAGACAGACCTTAATTCAGATCACATGGGTCCCTCCGCCGGCTGTCCCCAAATATCTTCCCATGTCTCAGTGAGAACATGGTGGGTCGGGCTATCTCGGAAGGTCTTCCTTCTATTTGCCTTGGTCAGAAGAACCTTGTGTGACGGTGATGATGGTGATGGGGATGTTGACGTTGCCAAAAATAAAGTTAAAAATAGCAGGTACCAAGTAGGGAGTGTGTCATCTATTCCTTGCCCTCATGGAGCTTGGAGTTTTATTACTATTTTTTTTAAGATGGGAGAAATTACAATGTGTTTGTTGGCTGGGGGAACAATCTAGTAGAGAGGAAAAGATCTGCGTGCAGGAGTGAAGAGATAATTGTTGAATTATTTGTCTGGCCAAAAATCAGAAGCAGCCCCAAATGTCCATCAAGAGAAAGATAGATAAATAAAAATATGTTATATTCAAAACGATGCCTGGAGGAACAAATTTCAATAGCAGGAGGGAGCCTCCATGGTATACTTGCTTAAGGATATTTGTGTCAAGATCCCTGTAGACAGACCTTAATTCAGATCACATGGGTCCCTCCGCCGGCTGTCCCCAAATATCTTCCCATGTCTCAGTGAGAACATGGTGGGTCGGGCTATCTCGGAAGGTCTTCCTTCTGTTTGCCTTGGTCAGAAGAACCTTGTGTGACGGTGATGATGGTGATGGGGATGTTGACGTTGCCAAAAATAAAGTTAAAAATAGCAGGTACCAAGTAGGGAGTGTGTCATCTATTCCTTGCCCTCATGGAGCTTACAGTCTCGATGGACATTAACCAACTCTAACAATTTTTCATTTCAGTTACGGTAAGGGCTGTCAAGTATCAAAGAGGGGCCTGGCCCAGTCTAGAGGGGCCAAGAAACCGGAAGAACGAGCATGAGTCTACCAGGTAGAGGTGAAGAGAGAAGAGAGGAGGACAAGGAGGGAAAGAACATGGTCAGCAGAAGGAACAGCACCCCTCCCTCCATTGCTTCAACAGGTACTGACCACCTGCCGCATCCTAGGAGGACAAGGCACAGGTCCCTGCTTTCTTGGGGCTGCTGTTCCGGTGGAGGGAGGCAGAGGGTGAACACATAAATGATGTCGGATTTCAGTTAGTGACGAGTGCTGTGAAGATAATAAATCAGGGCAATGGTGGGGCGGGGTGGGGTTGGTGGGGCGCTTTCGAAAAGATCTCGGGAGAGAGGTGAACTCTCACCAGAGACCTGTTGTGCCCACGTGCCAGGAGAGTCCGAGCATGAGACACAGCAGATGGAAACTCGTAGAAGCAGGAATGAGTTTGCCACGTGGTGGGGACAGCAAGGCCAGTGAGCCGGGTGGGCCCATGAACCAGGTGGGACTCAGTGAGATTGGGGTTATGGAGACCCGATTGTGGAGGGCTTTAAAACACTGTTTTAAGCTTCAGTAATCCTAGGTCTTAGCTGGGCTGTGGATGCAAATAGACAACTTCTTGGAAGAAGTCCAGGGTCCCCAGGTCCTCAGGGAATAGGTGGGCTGGTTTGGTTCACCTCAGCCGCAGAGGCAGCTTCTCAGTGAACCCCCCACCCCCGCTTCCAGCCATAGATCTTACCTTATCACTCCCGTCCGTTTAGCATGAGCCATATACTCCACTCCGGAGGAGAACTCTCACTTAATTAATTTTAGATTTAAAGCAACAAGAAGTCCTTATATTAAAAACGGAGTGGGGGGAGAACAGCTTGTTAATTAAAATGTCAGTTAGGGTGTTCCTGGCGAAAACTATGATTAGTGGGTGTTTCCTTTGGTTACAAGCCCTTGTGCTTTGATATTTCATGTGTGAACATAGAGAACCTCACACATGTGCCCGGCGCGCAGAGACGGGCTACATTTCCTGGTGGTTTCAATAGGTCATTCTGTTCTGCGAACTCCAAGGTATGCCAGGCCTTCTGGAATTGTTCCCCAGGCCAGTCTTTCAACCTCAGATGCTAGCCCTCTGGCCCTCAGAAGGGATCTCTCTCTCTCTCTCTCTCTCTCTCTCTCTCTCCCACCGCATGCCATTCCCACCCATAGGCTCCAGCTCTTTCTGTCTCTGGAAAACCCATGTATCCTTCAGAGGTCACTGCCACCTTTTGTAACTCCTTACTAGATCTCCCAGGCAGAGAGATATCTCCCCTTCCTTTGCACCTTCAGGGCACATTGCTTACATCTTTGTTAGGAAAACAAAAATCTGAGAAAGGAGTTCTTTATGCTTTATCCTACCCAGCTACCTTCCAAGAAGGGTGGATCCTTCCTTGTGGTAGGCGATGGGTGTGGGGAGGCTAGACTGACAAAACTGGGGGAAACCTGTGCCAAATGTCTCTGCTTAAGCAAAGGAACCGCTGCAGAAGGACCTGGGGTTGGGCGTGTAGATCTGGGAGGCTGACTGGGGAGCAGGATGGGGAAGGGCCTATAGGGAGAAGAGGCAGCTGATGGCAAACGAAGTTTGGTGGAGGGAATAAATGTTTCCTGGCGGAGGAGGGGGGTGGGGGTTAGGTTTCATTCACAGTGTGCTATGTAAACCTCTCTTTAGTCTCCCCACGACATCTTGGGTGAAATGTGTTATTCACTAAGCCTCTGTGGAACTGGATGAAATTGATGCTGGGGGCACCTGGGTGGCTCATCAGTTAAGCATCCGACTTCGGCTCAGGTCATGATCTTGGGGTTTGAGCCCCGCATTAGGCTCTGTGCTGATAGCTCAGAGCCTGGATTCTGCTTTGGATTCTGTGTCTCCCTCTCTTCCTGCTCCTCTCCTGCTATGCTCTGTCTCTCTCTTTCTCTCTGTCAAAAATAAATATAAAAAAATGCTTTTTAATTAAAAAAATAGTTTCTGGAAGGGTAAGTATCAAGAACTATGAAAGGTCTGAGATTCACCCTACTTGCCAGCTGACAAGTTAGCTTGCCACAGGGTCACAGGTGCTGCGCAGGACACAGAGGACTCTTGGATAAGATGCCAGGGACTGTGACTCACAACAATAGCAGTAGCCAGAGTGTCAGTGTTCGTGCTGGTTTTTGAAGCTCCAATTCCTGAGGATTGACACAGAGAGATAGCTAACTAACACCTGTGGTTTCAGTACAAGCAAGCAACCCCTAGTTTAGGGAACCCAAATCTTTTACAATGAGCAGTAAGCCTGTTCGAAATAGCCCTGGGAAGAGTCATATCTTTGTTAAAACGGACAACAAACAAACCTTCCCTGTGCTTGGAGAGACACTATCTCTATCTTCCAGGGCTCTTCACTATAAACATACTTTAAAGGATAGTCCCAAACAAAGGCAGTCAGAACTTTTGCTTGCAGAGTGTGCAGAGATGCAAGAGGTCCATGGAGAATTGTCTCCCCAGGGTAAGATGAAGTGTTGATCCCCACTTCTAGGCGGGCAGGGGGTGGGACCAGAAGGTGTGTATGACCCCTGGTGGCATCTGGGTCATGAGCTCTTATAGTATGCTTTTGAAATGAATTAATTTATTATATGCTGAATCAGTTAGCCGTTGCTGCATAATAGGCCGCCCAGAACTTGTGGCTAAATATAATAAAACTTGTTTAGTATTCCACTGATTTGGCCTGGGCTGGGCTGATCTTGATGTGCTTTCTTACCTCTCCTCAGCCCCAGCCGGGACACTGAGCAGACGTGGCTCTCTTCCATGTGGTCTTGGCTTGACAAAGTTCCAAGAGACTGAGGCTCTGGGCTCCAGTCCTCTTGAGGCTTAGGCATAGAACAGCCACATTCTCTTCGCCAAGGCAAATCAAAGGAGAGCCCAGATTTATGGCATGAAAAATAGATTCCACCTCATATAAGAGGAACTCCAAAGTCACTTTGCAAAGGTATATGTATATATATATATATATATATATATATATATATATATACACACACACACTTCATGGTACTTGTCACACAGATCTGGCTTCCTGGGGTGGGACCTCTGTCTCCTCCGGATCAGAAGCCCCTTAAAGATAAATGTGCCCCTCCCGGTTTCCTTGGGAACCGCCACCCCACGGTTGCAGCTCACCCTGAGGGCACGGTGGGGTCTCATGTAGAATTCATCCCCATAACATTTGCTGGACTGAGATTTCAGAGAGGGAGGAAGGAAGGGAGCGGGGGGGAAAGGAGGAGAGCACAGAGGAGGGAAGAGGAAGGGAGAGATGCAGCTCAGGCGCAGACACAACCCTCCAGAGCATCTAGTTTGGCCCAGCCCGGAAATCTGCCCTGGGGCTCCTCGGACCTTTCTGGAACAGGTTATTGCCTGTGGACTAAAGGCTTTCCACCCTGAGGCTCCATCTGGAAGTGGAACGGACTCTGCTAGGGGTTGGGAGAAGGAGCTCTCCCATTGTTATGGGCTTTTACAATTTTTGTCCCTGTTACTAGCTTTATTTAGTTTGTCACTTAATTACTGTTTACTAAGTATGCTTTTAGCTAACATGTATTTATTTACTATGCACTTTGTCTGATTTTAGCAAATTTCCCCCCTCTTCTTTAGATCTGTATTGTTTAGGCTAATAATGCATGTCCAGGTTAAAAAAATTTTTTTAGATAAGAAACACAGAAGAAATAAAAATCTCTTGGTGTTTCGCCCTTCAGAGATAACCGCTGTTGACAGTTTGGTGTGTATCCTTCCAGACTTTTAAAAAATGCTTGTATAAATATACATGGATGTGACCCAAATATACCTAAGAAAGCTTTAAGGCTGGTCCCTGCCCAACAGTGCATCCAAAATAACCCAAGTCAGACTCTAGAAGCCTAAGAGTAACGTGACTCTTACAGTGCAGGGGTTTTGCACAGCTTTGCAGGAGACAGCGTTAGGCATCTCTCCTCCTCCCCACGTGTCTCGCTCATCGTCGCTACTAAGGTGCTTCTCGCTTCCTCCTACACATCTCTTCTTTCTTTGGGCTGTGCCCTCCTGAACTCTGGGGGCTCCCATCACGTAGAGCTCCCAGAAGTGCTGCTCTTCTGTGACTGCTGTTCTTGTAAGAGTCAGTGCTCCTAGAATTTTTAAGAAAAAAAAATTTGCTACCTCTCGTTAACCACATAAATAAGATCCTGCCGAACACATTGTTGAGTTAGCTGCTGTTTCTTTTACACCCCCCTCTCTCATGGATACCTTTCTAGGCCTACCGTTTCCTTTTAAAGTCTAGGGTACAACTCCATTGAATGGATGGTCCATAATTTATTTAACGAGTGTCTTGCACCTGGACATTCCAGTGCCTTCCCGTTTTTGCTCCTAAAAACAATGCTGCCATGCACACCTCTATGACTTTGAACTTTTACATCTTTTCATTCTCTTCCACGTGCCCCAAGCTTTACTGTTCTAGCGAAATGTCTGCAAAGTACATTTTCCATTGTCTTCCTTCTGGTCCCTTTGGGAAACTCTCCTTTACTCCATGTGATCCAGGGACTTCCATGATGTCCCAATGCCTGTTACTGGGGGCTGGGAGAAGGGAGGAGAGGTAGTCACATGACTAGCTGACCGATCACAGCACCCCTTCCTTCTGTCTTTGTTATAACCCATCAGTTTCCACTCGCCGTGTCCACTGTGTCTGCCCTAGTCCCAAACTCATCATTTCTGCCCCTGGTCACTGCCACAGACTTCTCTCTACTGTCTCTAACTCCAGGGATGTGCAGATGTCCGTCCTCAATGGCCACACATGGTCCCTGACTCTGTCCTTCCCATGCCTAAAAGCCATCAGTGGTATGAGTAAAGTTTTGTCTCCTCAATCTGCCATGTAGAGCCTTCAGGACCTGGCTTCTCCTTACCTCTCCAGCCCTGGGGCTCCCCACTCTCTTTTACACATTCCAAAGTCCCAGCAGATTGTACCACTTCCCAGTTTTTGAACATGCCCTGAATTTTCCAGATTCTCTCTTTTGACCATGCACTTTACTCCACAGAACTCTCACCCCCAAATGATATAGCTTTAGGCTCCTGGTCCCCATATTCCCTCTGGACCAACAGGACTTAATCAGCTTCACCTCCCTGAGGGGATCCCTCAGCATTTCTAACATTTCTGCATTCCTCGGGGATCACTGGTTAAAAAGGAGCAGAACCCCACCCAACCAGCTTAGATAAGGGGGGGATGGTAGCTATTGTAAGGGCATGGAAGTCTCACAGAAACCAAACTCAGCCAGACCTCATGGGAATCAGAAGTGGGACCTGGGAGGCCCTCAGGGTTGAGAGCGACTTTCTCCATCTCTCAGTGGGCACCTGCCTTCCTGCATCTGCCCTCTCGTTGACTGAAATGAGTATGATGGTAGCTGATGTAAGTACTTGTCCCCTCGCCACCACTGCTCAGGAAACACTCTCATATTTGTATCTGCCCACTCCCCACCCCCAACCCCAGTGTAAAACCCAGGGCTTGGCACATTGCGAACAGGAAAAAACACTCTAACATTTTAGCACTGACTTGTGGGACATACAGCGTTTGTGTTTTTATTTTATTCTTGCTTAACCTCACCCCCCTAGGTACTATCATTTCTCCCATTTTTACAGATGAGGACACTAAGACAGTAGTTTGCCCAAGCTGACAGCCTAGCATGTGAGAAAACTAGGACTTGATTGCAGGCCCCTTTGAATGAATACATCACCTTGGTAATCAACAGGGGGATCTTGAGGTCATCTGCTCCAGACGCCAGGCTCCAGGGAAGGAGTATGGAACCTCTTCCAGAGAGGCAGCCCGCTATGTTCATCTTAAACATCTCCAGAGTGACCCTACCTTCCATCACTCCAAAGATTTTTTTCCCCTTTCCCCAAATATCAGGCACTTCTTCTTCATGTCTAGTCATAACCTCTTGTGTTGATTTAAAATCCTTTTCTGCTTGTCAGATGTCCTCAGGCTTGAAAACAACTGTTGAGAGTCACTTGTTCTTTTTCAACAACCCCGTGAAGTAGACATTTAAAATTCCCACTTGAGGGGCACCTGGGTGTTTCGGGTGGTTCAGTCGGTCAAGCGTCCAACTTCAGCTCAGGTCACGATCTCGCGGTACGTGAGTTCAAGCCCCACGTTGGGCTCTGGGCTGATGGCTCAGAGCCTGGAGCCTGCTTCCGATTCTGTGTCTCCCTCTCTCTCTGTCCCTCCTCCATTCATGCTCTGTCTCTCTCTGTCTCAAAAATAAATAAACGTTAAAAAAAATAAAAAAATAAAATTCCCACTTGACAGATAAAAATCTCAAGGCCCAAGAAGGTGAAGCAAGTCACCTAAGGTCATACAGGCCAGACACAGTGGGTCTGGAACTTGAACCCAGGATCTTGGAGACTAAATGTTCTCTCTGGCCAGTCATTTCACACCTCCCGTGGGGTTTAAGGCTGTCTGGTCTGTCTGGGACCATTGAAGAAGCAGGCCTGGCTGCTTCCAAAGTGGGTAAGATAAAGGGGAACAAATAGCAAGATTGGGAGAGCGATGCATGAGAGGGAAAGAGCCCTCTCTCAGGTGCAGGAAGGAGTGGGAGAGGAGGGAAGGTAGGGAAGGGTAAGGATCAGCTCAGAGAATGGGGAGAATGAAGGAATAGGCAGTAAATGCCCAAGCTCTGTATGACAGCCTGCAAGCAGGGTGGCTGTGTGACTACACCAGGGCAACAAGCTTCAACCAGGACCATCACAGGCAAATGGGATGTAGGCTTACCCTGACTGGAAGGTTCTTCATGACCTGCCTCTTTCCTACCCCTCTGAACCTTTCCCCTCTCGTTCTTGCTCTCGTTTACTATACCCCAGCCCTATGAGTCTTCTTGGTCCCCTGTGAAATTCCCAGGGTACTGCCACTCCGGGAACTTCAGCCCTTCCTCCGTCTGGAATGCTTGTCCCCCAGATGTTCCCGTGGCTGCTCCTCTTGCCACTCAGGTCCCAGCTCACATGTCATCTCCCAGGAGAGGCTTTCCTGAACTCCTGATATAAAGTAGTCCCTTAACTCCAGAGACTCTCTATTCTAGTTGTCTATTGCTGTGTAAGAAATAAACTCAACATTTAGTGGCTTAAAATAACAATAATCATTGTTATATCTTACGATTTCTGTGGGTCAGGAACTTGGGAGGAGCTTGGGAGGGCAGGCTGGCTCAGCAGTTTCCATGCAGTTGCAGTAATGGTGTTTGCAGCTTGTAGAGTGGAGGGCGGGGGCACCTGGAGGCCAGCCGGGCATCTCCCCGTCTCTCCCTGTGTGTAACCTGAAGGCCTGTTCATGTGGTCTCTTGGGGAAGGCTAATTTGGGCTTCCTTACAACATGGTACATCGGTAGTTGGTCTGCCTTCTGGACACTAGGGGCTTCAGGGCAAATGCCTTATCGTACAAGGTAGCCACAGCATCATCTTCTACAACTAGCCTTGGAAATCATATGGCTTCCCTTCCACCACGTTCCGTTGGTTCCAAATGAATCGCAAGCCTTTTCAGATTCAAGGGGAGGGGAAGCAGACTGTTTCCTTATGGGCTGTGGCAAGGTTCTAGAAAGATACACGAGATCAGAGATATTGTGGCCATCTTTGGAAAATACAACCCGCCATACTGTTGTAGTACCCTGTGAGACTTAACGCCTGAAATTGCCTTAATTATGTATTTTTGACTTGGTTAGTATCTACCTTTTCTCCCCAACTCCCACTCCACTGGAAAATAAGATCCATGGAGGAAGAGACCTTTTCTGTTTGGTTCACCTCTTGTCTTTCCAGTGCCTGCCTTGTAAAACGCACGTACAAATTTCATTGAAGCAAATGAGTGAAATGCTACAGGGTGTGCTAGAAACCAGAGATGGCCTCCCAGGATGCCTGCAGCTGTAGTTTTTGAGCAGTTACTCAAAAAAACATCATTAGAAGCTCTGAATCATGTTTTCATAATTGTTTTCTGAATATAGGTCCTGGCCTTCATTAGTCTGGGTGTCCCAGACCCCAGGCTCCCCTGCCCCTCGGCTGTCCAGTAGTCCCTGGGGCCAGGACACACACACAACAATGAGTCCTCTTTGCTTTTGAGGACCCCCAGAGGGACAAGCATCCCCAAGTATTTGCCTCCAGCTTCACCCTAGTTTGCAGACTCTTTCTGTCAGCGAAAGACACGTACCATTCTCTCAGGAATCCTGAATCGGGGAAGTGTCCATCTATTCTGGGCTCCTAGACCCTCTGGGAAATAATTCCTGCTAGCCGTGTGCATCTCTTTCTTTTAGACCTAAAATAAAAACGCCAATTTTACTGAACTTTTCTATAAAGGCCATCTTTGAGCCCCACCCTGAACTTATCCAGCAGTTATTAACGTGTATATTAGTTGGGGTTCCCTAGAGAAGCAAAACCAACAGGGTGTGAATGTGTGTGTGTGTGTCTATATCTCTCTCCCTATAAATATATCTATATATTAATATATAGATATCTTATAAATATATAAATTATAAATATATAAGATATCTATCTCTATATAAATATATAAATACATAGATATCTATATATATTTCTATAGAATTCAGATAGAAATATATATAGATATCTATCTATGTATTTATATATTTATATATAGCTAGATAGATATCTATTTATAAATATATAGATAGATATAGATACAGAGATACAGAGCTATACAGAGAGAGCTTTATTTTAAGGAATTGGCTCAGATGATTTTGGAGTCTTGGCAAATCCAGAATCTGCAGGTGCATCATCAAACTGGAGACCCAGGGGACTTCCAGTCTGGGTCCAAAGACCATCTGCTGGCAGAATTCCTTCTTGCTTGGGGAGGTCAGTCTTTGTTCTGTTAAAGCCTTCAACTGATTGGATGGAGTCCACTTACATTATTCAGGGCGATCTGCTTTACTGAGAAGCCACCAACTTAAATGTTAATCTCACCCAAAAATCACTGTCCCAGAAATATCCAGAATAATATTCAACCAAATATCCGGGCACTGTGGCCAGCCAGGATGACACATAAAATCAACTACCACGATGGACCAATGCAGGCAATAGAAATGAAAAAGACCCAGTCCTTGTGAAATTAAGATCTGCTAGAGAGGCACACCTTAAGGGCTCTAAAATGTACATTCGAATGCATGAAAATGCAGATTTTGGAGCCACGTACTGGGGAACTCTGATTTGGAGGCAAGCGGTCCATAGTCCCTCCTGCTCCCCATTTATCTTGACACTAGCCCAGCCCGGGCTACGATGAATCAAGAGTAGGAGAGAAGCATGAGGCTCTTCGTGAAGGGCAGAGAAGCACTCTGGATGGGTGGTCGTAGTCTGGTGCTGAGATGCCAACAGTGTACAGGTGAAGCGGGGAAGAATGTTCCAGGCAGAGGGAACAGAGGGAGCAAAAGCATGAGCATGGTGGAAGTGAAGAGCGTAGAGGAGGAGGTGGCAGAAGATGTGGCTGATAATGAGGTTGGAGCCCATCGAGGCAGTGTGTGGTTGGGTGCTGAAGGCCGTGTTTTAGAACCAGACAAACTTAGAGGTCAACGCAGAGTTGGATGCCGCTGTCACAACTCTGGGCGAAGTCAGATAACCTCGCTGAGACCTGGACTTTGCATCTGGGGAAGGAAGGGAGGGAAGATAGTTGTATTGCATTAGTCTTCTATTGCTGCTGTAGCAAATCACCACAAACATAGTGACTTAAAACAGCATGGGTTTATTATGATGTGGTTTAGCCGTCCAAAACGAGCCTCAGGAAGCTAGAATCAAGGTGTTGGCAGAGCCGTTCTCCTTCTAGAAGCTCTAGAGAATTTTTTCCTTGCCTTTTTCAGCTGCGCACGCTTTTTGGTTTATGGAGGCGTCACTCCAACCTCTGCTCCTATCGTCCTATCTCTTTCTCTGACTCTGGCCCTCTTGCCTCCCTTTTGTAAGGGAGATGAACTGGGCGGATGCAGACAGTGAGGAAAACTGCCCCATCTCATGACTCTTGACTTAAACACATCTGCAAAGTCCCTTTTGTTATTTGAGATAGCGCATACACAAACTTTGGGGATTAGGATGAGGACATCTTTGTGGGGCTATTATTCTGCCTACCACACCCACTTCACATTATAAAGATTAAAAGAGGTGATGAATGTGAATGCCGGCACATGGCACCAGCTGGATATGACAGATGTTTCTACTCTTATAAAAAGTACTGAAGCTACAACAAGAAGCTTGGGCCTCATCGTGAAAGGGATGGGGGTAAATGGAGACCCGCTTCTCTTAAAAACTTCCCAGGTTTTAAGCCTGGCAACAAAAATGTAGTTAGGAGTTTGGCTGGGATGGAATACAGTGAAGGGAAAGCTACTCAACTTTGGACTTTTTTTTTTTTTTTTTTTTTTTAACAATGAGGCTTAATCCCTTTAAGCATGACTTACCATCCCTTCCTACTCTGTGCCAGGCCACATTGAAGAGGGAGTCCTCTCCGAGAAGATGTTTGCAGACTTTGTTCCTGACGTTGTCTTCTCTGTAAGGGACACAGAAACTGGACATCGTCCGACCTACCTCTTCCTTTTCTGGTGTCCCAAGACTGTTTTTGTTTTCCAGTTTGGCCAAATTTCCAGTCTTCTTTCTTTGCTGCATAGGATCTGCTTAGTGCTGTCCTGTTAATAACTTGGCAGTGGACATTGACAGGTCGGGGCTCCTCCCGCCCCTCTGTCACACTCATAGACATTTCCAACCAAGGGCGCTTGTTCCAAGATTTAGCCTCCTACGTACAGACTTTGCTCCCGTAGCCAGCCCCCAGATCAGTGGCCAACGTCACAGAGTCGTGAAACTTCTTAAGATCACCAGTTACTTTCACACAGAGCAGGAGAGCTCAACCTGACCCCAAAGAAGAGCAGCTTGCCCGGAAAGGCAGGATTTGAGGAAGGAATGTGCATTTTTTTCTAGGGAGAGGGGCCACGGTTTTCTTCAGATTTTCAAATGCATCTGTGACACCCCCTCCCCCGCCAACTATTCACAACCACAGAAAGACACATCATCACTTAAATCCGTGAGCCTCACTGAGCTTGCTCATTTAGTTCCTTCTCCAAAAGATTCAGACGATCCCATGACCCAGTGATGTCAAGCTGAACAAAATGCTGCTTCCTGTTAGTTGGGAGAGGCTCCTGCCTGCTCTGGTTTTTGAGGAATATAATTGCCCGGCAGACCCAGAGCTTTTTCTTTTCTGCTGAGTTCTGCCACTCAGACCCACATTCATTATGTGGGGGCTTATACACGGAGGCCCCGGGAGAGAGGGACGGCCCGACTCCACTCCAGATGCATATGGTCCCCCTGGTCATGCCCTCTATTAGAGCATGGCTGGGCAGACCCCTCGGCCTTTCTCCAGGAATTTGAAGGGATCAGGATGAAGGCTGAAGCTTAGATTTTTGAGTAGAGGTAATTTCAGAAGGTGGAATCATAGCTTAAGGAACCCTCTGGAGAATTTTCCTGATGCAAAGCTAACAAGACATTGTGATAATTTCTCTGGAGCTGGCCTCATTCCAAGTTGGATTTTAAACGCAGATTATAAAGCAAACACCATCCCCCACAAGTATTAAAGGAGGGGAAAATAACAGAACGGGGGCTGCAAAAATGGTCTCTATTGTGGGACCAAAAGCCGTCAATCATGCAGGCTGACAGGCGTCAGAGATTGACAGACAGGCCCTCGCTCCTGACTTCAGTTATCAAGGGGAATGGGAAAAGTGTCTGCAAGAACATGTTAAATTGCCAAAGTCATTACCAGTCACCAATTACCAAAGAAAAGATAACAAGGTGTATTTTAGAAAAATCGATGCAACAACATGCATTTCAATACAGCGAGTTTTTTAGAACTTTTGAAAACAAAACGAACTATTTAGGGAATACACAATGGTTTTTAGTGAATACCAAACACTGGGCTTTGTAAAGTCATCAATATTCACTTTAGATTTGGCTCTGTTGAAGAGGAGCAAAGATCAAGCAGTAAACTAATATACTTCATTTTTCCCCCCTCTGGTTCCACCCAAAGGACATAATGATGACTGGAAGGCTAGGTGACTGTCTTGTAAACTCTCCCAAAGAAAGCCCTGGCTGGTCATTAAGGGTACCCCGGGCATGGACAGGGCGCAGATCAAGCAGGCAGTGGTCTGCTGAAGGGTTGTGGATGCTGTCCCACGGGATCCTTCCTTGTGACCCAGCAGAATTTGTTAACCATTGGCTCTGAGCCTTGCCATGGGCTGGACCCAGGGGACAAAGAGATGAAAGGCACACTTCCTGCCCTATTGGGTCTCTTGGTCTTGTGGGGCTAGTGGAGCACATGACCCCAGTGAATTAGGGGACAAAGCAGGTTGATGAGAGTCACCAAAGACAGGTGTGAATAAAGCGCAACGAGGCAATGGAACGGTCGAGGCTACTGCAGCCTAGAAGAATCGGAGAAGGCTGTGGAGAGAAGGGAGCATTTGAGCTGATTCTTGGAGCATGAGGACTTCTTCTCTTGGATGCAAATGCCTAAAACAAGCACAGCAGGATGTAAGTGAAAAGCTTCTTACATCTTGTAGGAGGAGACTATGAGGTGACCACAGGAGGGAAGCAAGTCTTAAATGGCAGGCTGCCGTGGCAGAAGTTTTGTAGGCAAGGGGAGCCATTGCAAATTCTTGAGCTGGGGGAGGGCGGCGTTGAATGAACAGAGCTGTGTTTTAGGGAGACCGTTCTGCTGCAGTGCACTGTGTGGCCCAATGGACCACACTGTGGAGGATTGCTGGAGTACATCCTATGAGAGGGTCTGAAGTCCCAGACAAGGATGGAGGGGCAGCAGGGAAGACCCAAAGGGCCATCATCATGTTGCATGCATGAACCCAAGGGGCCTCACGCTGGTCTCTGCTTTTAGCAAGGCTTCTCACCTCTCAGGCTCTACCTAGGTAGCCTGGCCTCCTGCTGTCTCTCCCCATCCACTAGTAGACCATCGCCCTCCATCTCAGAGCGTCAAGGCTCTTTGTCAAACTCCCCAGTATGTTTGAGTTACGTACTGTTGCCACAATGGTCCAAGTTAGCAGTTCTGCAAAGACAGAACACTGTCATGTGCATTTCTATGGTTCTTCCAGCAACAGTGCGGCCCCACCCACAGCAGAGGAAAGAGTGAAACAGCAAAGCCCTGAGCAGTGAAGCACTTCATGGTTCCCTGAGCACGTGCAAGAAAGATCAGGGCTGTTGTGAATTCGCTCCATGGGCCACTTGGATCCAATTTGACAAAGGGACATTTTATGACTGGTTAAAATTAGGTTTATAAAGCTTTCCTGAGCCTGCAGTGTGAGCAGGACCTGGATGCAGTAGATTGGGTGCCCAGGGAGAGAGAAAGAGCTGCTGGGCTTGAAACATAGAAAGTAACAGGTGAGAAGCAAGGCATTGACAGTCAGCATTGGAAGAAAGCAAATCCCTTCCATGTGATTGGTAGATGGCATGACCATATCATTAGTTATCCAAACAGAGACACTTTTGGGGGTGAAAGGGACACCATCTGTAGTTACTACATGACAGCAGGCTTAAGTTGGGATTGTCCCTGAAAGAATAGAATGTGGAATCACCCTAATAACAGGCACTGCTGCTAGCTTGTCTCCCTGCTCCCCTCACCCTACAATCCCTTATATTTTATAGATGTTGAGAACTTTCTCTCTTGGCCTCTCCTCCCCTTCCTCCTTCCCAGGGCTTACCTGCATCTGAGTAATTTGGAATGAGGATGGAGTGTGGCTCAGCCCCTTCCAGGTCCTCTCTCTTCTGGAGCATCTGTGCTCTGGACCAGGGCACCCTCTCTTCCTCCATGTGGTCAACTTGAGGGGCAAGACTGCACGTGAGGAAGAGGCTGAGATTGTCTGGTAGGCCAGTGACTGGAGAGGGAGGGATAGAAAGGAACCCCAGCTGACCCCTAAGCTTTTACTAGCCTCAGCAAAGCTCTTATCCCAGAATCTCTTTCTCAGTTGGTTCAGTTCTCAGAACAGTGTGACTTTCATTCCCCCAAACCACATAGCTGCCCTAAGCAGGGGCTGGGAGTTTGTAACATCTCATAAAGGCCCTCCTACAAGGGTGTGGCATGCCAATGCAGACAGGGACTGGACAGGACCCATACTAGAGGATATTCCTAGAATACGAACAACATAAGAAAAAGAAAATTCTGGGTGGAATTTGTCTTCATGTCCATATCTGAGTGTGAGTTTTTACGTTTATTTTGGGGGAGGATATGGAAATTAATGGTCAGAACCCCACAATATGCATGTATGTTTAAAATAAAATTTACTGAGGTAATAAATTACATATGATAAATGAACCCATTTGAATTTTGACAAATGTATATACCTGTGTAACCATCACACCAATAAATGTATAGAACACTTCCACTTACCCAAAAGGTGCCCCTGTGGCCCTTCTCAGTCAATCTGCCCCCCCATCTCCCTCCCCAGGCAACTGCTGGTGGGATTTTCAACTAATTTTGTCCATTCTGAAACATCATACACATGGATTCATACAGTATGTTTTCTCTGTGGCATGAACTGACAGTTCTCACTTTTCCATTGCTGAGTAGTATTTCCTTGTATGGATGTACTAAGTTTCTGCAGTCACCTGTTGAACATTTGGGTTGTTTCCAGTTTTAGGCTATTTTGAAAAAAGCTGTTACAAACATTTGTGTACAAGTATTTCCATGGCCATGTATTTTTCTTGGGTAAATATCTAGGCATTGGTGTGTCATATTATGTGTATACTCAAGTTTATGAGGGACTGCAAAACTGTTTTCGAAAGGGGTTGTAGAATTTTGTCCCTTCCATCAGAACATATGAGAGTTCTAGTTGCCCTACACACTCACTGACACTTGGTATTGTCAGGCTTTTCAGTTTTAGCCATTGAAGTCAGGATGAAGCAGCACTTTGTTGAGGTTCTAAATTGCATTTCCTAATGACTAATGATGCTGAACCCCTTTATATGTGTTTATTGACGATATGAATATCTTCTTTTGTGAAATCTCTGATCAAATATTTTACTCATTAAAAACAAATATATAGTAGCTAATTTTGTCAACCTGACTGGCCTGAAGGATACCCAGATAGCTGGTAAAAAACCATTTCTGGGTGTATCTGTGAGGGTGTTTCTTGAAGAGATTAGCATTTGAGTCAGTAGACCAAGTAAGGAGATCTGCTCTCGTCAATGTGGGCAGCCATTATCTTATAAATTGGGGGCTTGAAAGGAACAAAAGGGTGAAGGAAAGGTGAAGGCTGTCTTTCTTCTTGAGGTGGGACATCCGTTTTTTCCTGCCTTTGGGCATAAGAGCTTTTGGTTCTTGGGTCTTTAGACTCCAAGACTTATATCAGTGGCTCCTTGGTTCTTGAGTCTTTGGATTCAGACTGAATTATACCAATGGCTTGTCAGGTTCTCCAACTTGCAGATGGAAGATTATGGAACTCCTTGCCTTCCATAACTGTGAGCCAATTCCTATAATATGTCTCCTCTTATATCTATCTATCTTTCTTCATGTATATCCTACTGGTTCTGTTTCTCTAGAGAATCCTAATACTATATATATAACAAAGAACAAAATATTTTTTATGTTCTGTTTTATAGTTTATGGTTTTAGGTTATATATTTAGGCCTATGCTCCATTCAAGTTAATTTTTTTGTACGGCGTAATGTAGGGGTCAAGTTTTGTTATTTCTTTTCCATAAAGATACCCAGTTGTTCTGACATCATTCATTGAAAGACCATCCTTTTCCCATTGAATCACCTTGGAATCTTTGTCAAAAATCAACTGGACATAAATAAGTCAGTTTCTTGACTCTATTTTATTCCATCGACTTGTCTGTATATCCTTACATGAATACCACGTTTTCTTGATTACTATAGCTTAATAATATGTCTTGAAATCATGTATCAGTCCTCCAACTTTAGAACACCATGCTATATATCATTTTTGATTGTTGGAAATAATTGTGGTTGAATTAAATGTGTAATAAACTTCCCATTATCCGTTTCTAGTAGGGGTTGTTCAATCACTCAGTCAATATGTTTGTGGTCTTCTGAGAATGGTGACTTAAAGTGTTCACCTGCATTTTGCAACAAATAAGGATCTGATCTGGTGAACTACCATGTTCTAGTTGCAAACTAGATAACCAACCTCCTCCTTACAGGATGTTGCTTTTTAACAAGGTGGATTTCTGGCTGGGTTTGCTCCCCGTCACGCTAGCACTTACAAGAGTGTCAACACATCTATTGTTGCAGGAACCAATGCAACACCTGTGGTGTGGTAAAAAGGATGCTGGGCTAGCTGGCTGCAGAGTGCCCCTCTCTGGCATTCACCACAGTGCTGCTTGGGATTTTCACAAATGGCATGTAAAGACAGAAATCAAAGAGTTGCCTTCAGGGCTCACAAAAGCCCCTGTCTGCTGGGTGGATCCAAGCCCCCAGTAGATCTGTTGGTCCCCAACCAGGAGCTGCTCTTGGATGGGGTCTGCCAGCTAACTGGACACCAGACATCCAATAAATCCTCATCAGAGCCTGAACCTGAGCCAGGCATTACCTGGGGATCAAAGCGCTACCATTCCATTCCAAGCGACTGCTTTCCCAAAATACAGTTTTACTCCAACCCTCTGATAGTCCTTGCTGCCCTGCAGCTGGTGTATTTAGCATAGCCTTCAACCTGGGCTTCAGGATAGACCTGAAATCAGAAGATCTGGATTCAAGTTCTGGCTCTGACACCTACTCATTGTGACCTTGGGCAAAGCACTTCACATTCCTGGAGTCTAGTTCTTTCCCTGTGGAGTTAAGACTCTAATGTCTTCCTCCCAGGGCTACTGTATGTATATGAAAGTGTTTTATCAATATAAACCACAGTGCAGGAATCTATCTAAAGGATTATCATTACCGTTGTTTCTCCTTTTAGCCAAAGTATAGCTAACAGAAGCATGAGGAATGTCAATGGTTCCTGTAGGAGAAAAGGTGGTGTATTGGTTTCTTATGCTTGCTATAAAAATTGCCATACACTTGGTGACTTAGAGCAACAAAAATTTATTCTCCTACAATTCTGGAGGCCAGAAATCCAAAGTCAGTTTCACTGGGCTGAAATCAAGGTGTTGGCAGAGCTGTGCTTCCTCTGGAGGCTCTAGGGGAGAACCTGCTCCTTGCCTTTTCCAGCTTCTGGTGACAGCTGGCAGTCCATCCACTTGTGGCTGCACTCCACCCTCTGCCTCCCTTCTCCATGTTGCCTCTCCTCTTCCATGTCTACTTCTCTTCCACCTCTCTCTTATAAGGACTCTTGTGAAGGTATTCGGGGCCCATCCAGTTAATACAGTATGATGGCCTCATCTGAAGATCCTTAACTTAATCTCATCTGCAAAAACAACCACGCGGGTAACCTTTGAAGGTGCTGTGGATTAGGATCTGATATCTCATGAGACCATCAACTTGCCCACTGCAGTGTGTGTGTGTGTGTGTGTGTGTGTGTGTGTGTATTAGTGGGTGTGATCTGGAACAGGAAAGGACAGAACATCCTCTGTCACATTTATACAAATCATCTGCTACAACAAAGCATCCTGTAATGTGGTCTATATGACCTTCATGAGAGCTTGCCCAAGGTTCTTCCCAAACTTCCCTGGGAAAGAATAGCCCTTTTACAGATTCACAGCACCCCAACCCCAGATCTTCCAGGCCTTTTGTTACTTATTTGGGTCAGGGGGCCAGCTGACCACAGCCCATGGCTAAATTCAGTTCCTGCCAGTTTCTCAGAGTTGTGTAGTTGGGACAGATACCACTTAGCCCTCGAAGCCTAAAATACTTATTATCTGGCCCTTTACAGAAAAAGTGTGCTGGCTTTTGGCCTTGACCAATGCCTCCACCATACAGATAGGGGAGCAGAAGTCCAGGAGGGCACATGACTTGCTCAGGGTCCCACAGTGACTCAGGAGCAGATTCAAGGTCTGTTGAATCCAACATTCTCACCCAAGATGACACTCCCCCAGGTCTCCCTCAGAACATCCCTGGGCATGTGCGGGGGTGGAGCCCAGTGCCTCAGACAGATCCGAGCCCCTGTAAGGAAGACCTTTTAACAGGGCCTGCCCCAGCTCCTAGAGGGGTTCAAACAGACGCTGGATATCTTCTCAGTGAGTCTCTCTGACATGATGCCTGGTGAATCAATGAATGGATTATGGGGTGAACAAATGATGTGATCAAGGTGGTTGAGGGTCCTAAGCTGGCATAGTGCTTTCTAGGCTTAGAGAATACTGGAGTTTAAGCTGAGGCAGCATGAAGGATCCCAGAGACCCAACTTGGCCTTTACACATCTGGTCTGAGGCCAATATGGGGTGTATGCCCCAAATGGCCACCTCCTAAGAGGCCACAGGAAAACCTGAGCGTTTGCAGAAGCAGCTGATCTGGTGAAGCCCACTGGTGACTCTCAGAGAGGTGGAGGGGGACTGTGGGGCCTTTAATGATGACTAATTTGCAGCTTATTAATGCAGCAGTAATTAAGAATATTCATTTTATTAAAAGCCGTTTATTGTAATAGTGCATGCAAATCTGGAGACTGGCATTGTGCTCACGTACCAATCGACATAGGTCTATTGTGGCTCTGTGGATGGCAGGTCGCTGCGTCACTAATTGTTAAGAGTTTAGGGTCTAATTTTAAACCCTTTTAATTCCATTTGAAATAATTGCCATAATGAAATTCAAAGTACTCAGAGGCAGCCATGGAAAAGGTGGATGATGCCACCCCCCTCCTGTCCCCAGGGAGCTGGGCTTTGAGAGCTGCGGCAGGAGATGAACTTGTCCTGGGGCTACACTGGCTGTTCCCCCTTCCCCTGGGAGGAAGCTGGCCCCAAGGGGGGCTATCATAGTCCCTTGGGGGCCCAACCCTGTCTGAAGTGCTGACCGCTGCTGAGGCCGGGGAGGGGCGGGCCTGACTGTCCGGTAAGTCACTTCTGTAAGCCACACAGGTGTGGGATCTGCATAGAAGAGAGGGAGCCCCCACGTAGCGACAATGTCCTTTGCTCCCACTCCCTGGGAGGTGCCTCAGAGCAGCTGAACCCAGAAGTCGTCTTTGATGTGACAAAACTCTTACTGAGGGCTTCCTGTGTGACAGGCACTCCACTACCTGTATTACCTCATCTAATCCCCACAACCACCTTATGAGGTGGATCGCACCATTTTCCCCATTGTATCAATGAGGGAACTGAGGCTGGGAGAGAATCAGTATCTTTTCAAAAGTCAAACAGGTTAAGTGGCAGAAGCAGACTTGAATCGAGTCTTTGTCTGTCTTCTCAGAAGGTGTCTGTCTGGCTTACAACCTGGGTCTGGAGCCAGCATGGAGTCACTCAAGTGCAGTGCTTATTTCTCTCTCTCCACCAGTGGCAGGAGATGGGGAAGGGCATATCAGAGAAAGGGAACAGCATGGGCAAAGGCTCAGAAGCTCGTAAGTCCATGGCATCTGGTGGACAGACCCAAAGATGACCTCTAGGATCCTTTGTTCTGGTGCTCATATCCTGAGAGTGGTTGAGACCTGGCACTTATTTCTAACCAATAGATTGTGGCAAAGGTGATGGGATGTCACTCCTGTGATTATATGATGTTTATAAGACTCCATCTTGCTAGCAGCCTTGCTCTCTCTCTTCTGCTGGCTCTGAAGAAGCAAGCACCCATGTCGTGAACTGCCTGTGGAGACACCATGCGGCAAAGCGCTTCAGGTGGCTCATCAGAGCAGAGGACCTCAGCTTCAAGGAACTGGAGTCTGTTGCCATCTTCAGCGAGCCTTAGAGTAGACTCTTCCCTAGTCGAGCTTCAAGATGAGAACACAGCCCAGCCAATACCTTAGTTGCAACATGGTAAGATCCGAAAGCAGAGAGCTAAACTAAACGATGCCTGGACTCCTGACCCACAGAAACTGTGAGAAAACGAGTTTGTGTTGTTTTAAGCTGCTAAATCTGTGGTAATGTGTTACTCACCAATTAACATCAATGCAATATCTAAAAAGAATGGTGGGAAAAGCAGGTGGGCTAGGATAGTTTTCAATCTTTTTGCTCATCTGACACATCTCCCATCAACAAGGCACAAAGTTGTGCTGCCAAGGGCTATAACACGAAGGGCATTTTGGATCACGTTAAGAAGCTTGGGCTTTCTTCAATGGGACATAAGTGAGGTGGAGATTCAGGAGGAGGTGACATGGTCAGATCTATATTAGAGAAAGATTGTTTTGGTGGCCAGAGCCTAGGATGGGTTGGAAGCAGAGAGACCTGGCTACTGCCTCTAGCTTAGGCAAGAGAGGATAAGGGCTTGAACCAAGGGAGAAGCAGTGAAGGGAGAAAAGAAGGTAACCTGTGCTTTGTAGGCAGAAAGTAAAATAGCCAGTAATGTAACATTTCTTCAACTCTTTAAAAAAATTTTTTTTTACATTTATTTTTGAGAGACAGAGAGAGACAGAGCACAAGTTGGGGAGGGGCAGAGAGAGAGGGAGACACAGAATCTGAAACAGGCTCCAGGCTTTGAGCTGTTAGCACAGAGCCCAACACGGGGCTCGAACTCACAAACCATGAGATCACGACCTGAGCCAAAGTCGGACGCTTAACTGACTGAGCCCCCCAGGTGCCCCACATTTCTTCTACTCTTAATGATCTTCAGGAAAGGAAATACTCTGGCTCACACTTTTCTTGTGTCCAGTGCTCTCACAAAAGCAGCTTCGTTGACCTGGCTTCAGCATCGCCTTATTAGCAATATTGTTATAAATGGGTTCCATATTTTGTGGTGTCCTTCCTTCCCCAAGTACATTATGTGGTAGTCTTCCTTTCTTGGGGGCAGCTGGGGCTGCTTTCACTTTACAGAGCCTCAGAGAATAATTATAGTAAAATCACCCCCATAGCATCTTTCTGGTCAAATGTCACCCATCGTGTCAGCTGTCACCACCAAAAGGATTTAGCATTTCTCCTCTTCTGCAGAGAACCTATTTGGACTTTAATAAGATCTTGCAAAATGAATGGTGAAAGACAGAAATCTTGGTCCTTCCTCATCTATCCATTCTTTCAGCATTATTGACACTAGGCATAGGGAATACCAGAGGTAAATAAGAAATAACCTTACCCTCAAGGCTTTCACAATCTATTGAGAAAGATAGATGCGTAAAGCAAAATTTTCAGCGGAAGATTCCTATACCAGAGTCATGCACTGAATGGTCTGGGATTCCCAAAGAAAGGATTGATACATTACTTAAGTTGAAAGATTTTCCAAGCAAAGGGTTCAGTTAATACAAATGCATGGGAGCATGCAAAGACACAACAGCTCTGGAAATGAACGTAGCACAGGATTCAAGGTGGGAGGGAAGGAGCGTTAGGGACTTGATCTTGGAGACGTCAGCAGGGTTCAAGTCAAATAGGTCTCATGTGTCTAAGAGGCTTAGACTGTATTGTATAGGCAGGAGAGTAAGCAGGGAAGGGGTGTGGTAGAAGCTTCATCCTGGCAAGTTTACTCTGTGCACTGTGACCCTATCTTACAGAATGGGTGCTTCTTAAGGTTCTCCGCCTCACTGAATGACGTCAACAGTCTAACAGTAACCCAAGACACGCCGTCTTCCTCCAATCATCAAGCCCCATCCATATTACCTCCTCAATATCTCTCAACATTGTTCATTTCTCCTCAACTCCTTGCCACTGCTGTGTCCCAAGCACCAACATCTCCCACCTAGTCTCCAAATAGCCTCCTGATGTATTCTCCCAGAATCTACTTGACCGTTCCTCAAATCCATTCTCTACCACCAGATCATCATTTTCTTTTCTTTTTAAAAATGGTATAACTTGTCTACAGTGGACTGCATGGATTCTAACTACATAATTTGATGAGTTTTGACAAATGTATGTACCCATGTACCCACCATCCCAATCAAGATATAGGATATATCCATCACTAAAAGGCTTCCATGATTTTCCTGTTTCATGTCTACCCACAGGCAGACACTGCTCTGATTTCCACTACCAGAGATTAATTTTTTTACCAGGATTCTTTTGCTAAGCATGTCTTTGAGATTCATACACGCTGTAATATGTATCAATAGTATCAATTTTATTGCTGTTAGTATCAGTTGTGTGAGTGTACTGTATTTATCAATTTATCTGTTAATGGATATTTGGGTTTTTCCAGTTTGGAGCTATTATGAATAAGGACATTCATAATGAGTCTTTTAGAGGATGTATGTATTCATTTCTCTAGGGTGACTGCCTAGGAGCATAATATCTGGATCATATGGTAAGTGTGTATTTACTACCAAATGGGTCCCCATTTTACACTCCCATTAGCAATGTGGAGAATTCCAGTGTTTCCACATTCTTATCAATACTTAGTATTTTCTTTACTTTTCTTTTCTTTTTTAATGCTAGCCATTTAGTGGGTGTAAAGTGACATCACATTGTGGCTTTAATGCATTTCCCTAATGACTAGTGATGTTGATCAACTTTTCATGTGCTTACGCTCATTCCCATATGGTACTCTGTGAGGTGTATATTGAAGCATTGGGCCCATTTTTATGAGTTGTTTGTCTTTTTCTTATTGATTTCTAGGACTTCTCTATATAGCTAGACAGACATATGTATTGAGAATGTTTGCTCCCAGTCTGTGGCTTATTTTTCGCTTTAGAAATAGCAGAGCAGAAGCTTGGAGTTTTGATGAAGTCTAATTTATCAAGTGTTTTATGATTAGTTCTTTTTATATGTGGAGAAATGTTTGCCTACTCCAGTGTTACAAAGATTGTCTCCCATGTTTTCTTCTAAATGCTTCCATGTTTATTACATTTAGGTGTATTATCCATTCAAATTAGTTTCTGTGTATGGTGTGCAATAGGAGTTGAAGTTCTGTGGGCTTTTTTTCTTTCACTTTCCGCCCCCCCCCACTTGTTTGTAGCACCATTTGTTGAGAAGACTTTTGTTTCCATATTGAATTGCCTCAGCATTTTTGTTAAAATTCAAATAACTGTATATTGGAAGGGTCTATTTTGGGATTCTCTATTCTGTTCCGTTGACCTAATTGTCTGTCCTGACCTCTATACTACAATATCTTGATTACTGTAGTTTTATAAGCTTTTTATGTTTTGAAATCAGGGAAAGTCCTCAACCATGTTCTTTATATCAAAATTCTAGATCCTTTGCAATTTCATACATATTTTAGAATCAACTTGTCAATTTATTTTTTTAAATGGCCTATTGAAATTATGATTGGGATTACATTGTATCTATAGATATTTGGGGGGGGGAATAGACACCTTAACAATACTGGGACTTCCAATCCATAAACATAATAGATTTCTTCATTTATTTGAGCCTTTCTCAACTTCTTTCGTTTATTTTCACTGTAAAAGGCTTATTTATTTATGCTGTATTTATTTACATTTATTTACATTGTATTTTCAATGTAAAGGGCTTGTATGTCCTTTATTGAATGTACTCCTAAATATTTGATGTGTCTGTGCTACCATAAGTGAAATTTTTTAGTTGATTACTTTTCGTATATGGAAATATAATTGATTTGTGTATATTAACCTTGTATACTAGTGATCTTGCTAAATTAATGTATTCGTTTGAGCAGTTTTAAAATTTTTATTTCTTAGCGTTTATATGTAAATAGTCATATCATTGGTGAATAAAAACAGTGTTATTTCTTTTCCAATATGTATTTCTTTTGCTTCCTAATTGTGTTGGCTAGAATGCCCAGTGCAGTGCTGCATAGAAACAGTGAGAGCAGACATCTTGACCTTATTTCCAGTATCAGGTGGAAATTGTTCAGTATTTCACCCACTAAATGTGGTGTTCCCCGTAGGACCTCTGTTGTTGCTGTTGTTCATGACGTTCGTTAGCAGACTGAGGAAGTTTTCTGCGAGCTGAATTGGTGCTGAATTTCTCAAATGATTTTTCTGTATCTATTATTTTTCTCCTTTATTTTTGTAATGTGGTAAATTACTCTGATTTTCTTAAAAAAATTTTTTTTTAGGGGCGCCTGGGTGGCTCAGTCGGTTGAGCGGCCGACTTCGGCTCAGGTCATGATCTTGCCGTCCGTGAGTTCGAGCCCCGCGACAGGCTCTGTGCTGACAGCTCAGAGCCTGGAGCCTGTTTCAGATTCTGTGTCTCCCTGTCTCTCTGACCCTCCCCCGTTCATGCTCTGTCTCTCTCTGTCTCAAAAATAAATAAACGTTAAAAAAAAACTAAAAAAAAATTTTTTTTTAATGTTCACTTATTTTGAGGGAGAGAAAGACAGACTGCAAGCAGGAGAGGGGCAGAGAGAGAGAGAGAGAGACACAGAATACGAAGCAGGCTCCAGGCTCCAAGCTGTCAGCACAGAGCCCGTTGCGGGGCTCGAACTCACTAACCGCAAGATCATGACCTGAGCTGAAGTCAGATGCTTACCGACTGAGCCACCCAGGCGCCCCAAATTATACTCATTTTCAAATGTTATATCAATCTTGCATCCCTGGCCTATGATGCAGAATCCTTTTTGTATATTTCCAGATTCAATTTATTATTTTTTTATTCAAGATTTTTGCACCCACGTTTATAAAAAAATATTGGTATATGGCTTTCTTTACTCGTAATATCATTGTCTGCTTTGGGTATCAGGGTGAGGCTGGCTTTATAAATTGAGTTGAGGATTGTCCCAGCCTCTATTTCTAAAAGAACGTGTGTAGGAGTGATGTTATTTATTCTTTAAATGTTTACTAGAACTTACCAGGGAAATCAACTGGGTCTAGAGTTTTCTTTATGAGAAGGTTTTTTATTATAAATTCAAATTATTTCATAAACAAAGACCTATTCCAATTATCTGCTTATTCTTGTGTCAGTTGGGTTTGTGTATGTGTTTAAGGAGTTTGTCCATTTTTTCCAAGTTGTCTAATTTATTGGCAAAATATTGCTTTATTTTTCTTTTAATATCTATAGATTTGTAGTGATGGCTCTTTTATTCTTGATGTGTGTTCCCTCACTCTCTCTCTCTTTCTCTCTCTCTGAATTTCTCTTTCTTATCAGTTTTTCTAGGGGGTTGTTCAATTTTATTAATATTGCCAAACAATGAATTTTGACTTTATTAATTTTTCTCACTTCTTTGTTTTTTTGCTATTTCATTCATTTCCACTCTTATCTTTATTATTTCCTTCCTTTTTAAAAAATTTTCCCTTCTTTATCTAGCTTCTTAGGCAGAAACTTAGATCATTTATTTTAAAAGTGTTTCTTCTTTTCCAATATAAAAATTTAAATACACACACACACACACACACACACACATACATGCTTCATTCTGAGCACTGCTTAGACTACATCCCACAGGTTTTCATATGTGTATGTTTATTAACACTCAGCTCAAAATATTTTACAATTTCCTTTGTCATTTCTCATTTGATCCATTAATCATTTAGAAGTGCATTGTTTAGGGGCGCTTGGGTGGGTCCATTGGTTGAGCATCCAACTTTGGCTCAGGTCATGATCTCACGGTTCACGGGTTTGAGCCCCAAATCAGGCTCACTGCTGTCAGTGCAGAGCCCCTTCAGATCCTCCGCTCCTCCCCCACTCACCCTCTCTCAAAAATAAACACTAAAAAAAAAAAAAAAAAATCAAACAACCTTCTTAAAAAAAAGAATGAAATGCGTTGTTTAATTTCTAATTATTCGAAGCTTTTCCAAATAATTCAGTGTTACTGATTTTAAGTTCACTATTGTCAGAAAACACGCTCTGTAACTTTTCAATCTTTTGAAATTTATAAGAACGTATTTTCTAGTCCATAGCCTATCTATATCCATGAGCATTCCGTGCGCACTTAAAAAGAACGTACATTCAGGTGTTGGGCATACTATTCTATAAATGTGACACATGTAAAATTGGTTGATAGTGTTGTTCAAATTTTCTGTATTCTTATTTTTTTTTTGTCTAGCTGTTGTATTAATTACTGAGAGAGTAAGTATGCTAGCCAATGTTTGCTTCATTTCTTTTGAGAACTCATTAATAGATAGATACACATTTAGGATACTCATGTCTTTCTAATGATTTCACTCTTTTATCATTATAAAATATCTCTCCTTGTCTCTCATAATATTCCTTATCTTGAAGTCTAATTTGTCTGATATGAATATAGCTGCACAGCTTTCATATGCTCACTGTTTACATAGGAAACAACATGCTATATCTTTTTCTCTTCCCTGTCCTGTCAACTTATCTAGGCCTTTACATTTAAAATGCATTTTGGGGGGCGCCTGGGTGGCGCAGTCGGTTAAGCGTCCGACTTCAGCCAGGTCACGATCTCGCGGTCCGCGAGTTCGAGCCCTGCGTCAGGCTCTGGGCTGATGGCTCAGAGCCTGGAGCCTGTTTCCGATTCTGTGTCTCCCTCTCTCTCTGCCCCTCGCCCGTTCATGCTCTGACTCTCTCTGTCCCAAAAATAAATAAACGTTGAAAAAAAAAATTTTATAAAATGCATTTTGGGGGGTGCGTCCAGGTGGCTCCATTGGTTAAGCATCCTATTCTTGATCTTGGCTCGAGTCTTGATCTCATGGTTGTGAGTTCGAGCCCCACATTGGGTTACGTGCTGGGGGTGAAGCCTATTTAAAAAAATTTTTTTAATGCATTTTTTCGTGTGTGGACAGAAAATACTTGGATCTGGCATTTTTCTCCAATCTGATAATCTCTAGACTTCAGGTTTTTAAAAGCTGTACAAAGAAAGGCTTCAACCAGCTGGTTGGAGAGTTGCCTTTCAGCTCTTGTTTGTATGAGTCTGATCAGCTGGGGAAAAGGCGCTGGGGCCTTCCTTAGCTGAGGGAACTGTTTGTCCCCTGGCTGGCCCTGACTTGGAGCCAGGACTCCGGGTGGAACCATCCACGGAGAGTGAGCTGGGGCAGGGTGTGTGGGGTTGTTCGGTGCAAGGGTATGAAAAGCCAGATGGACGTTTGACCACTTTCTCCACATGTCTCATGTTTCGCTTTAATAAGTCTTCTTCTCAATGACAGCCACCTTCCTTTAACCACTCTTTTCTTGTGGTTGAAAGATGCGCCCTTGGAAAATATGTTCAAGGAAACTACTGCTCTTCTCTTTCTCCTCCTCTGCTCTTAGTCCTTCTGAAGCCCATAGAGTTGCCTTGGATAACCTGCTGGAGCATTTCTTTCAAGGATTTCGAGGAAAGTGAAATGAGAGCAGCAAGAAGAAACTGGAATGTATGGAGGGCCCACGATGCTTCAGCTCGTGTTACGAATCCTCTCAGCAACCTTGGGAGATGGTGCTTTTATTGTGCCCAATTTAGAGATAAGGAAACTGAGCTCAGAGGGGATGAAGAGCGTGCCAAAGTAGCGTGCCTGTATACAGTGTCATATATGTGATTTAAGGGAAGCAGTCCCGAGCGGATGGACTCAGATCCCGATTAGTCAAACAACCCACCGGTGGCCTTCTCCTGGAGTCACTGACTGCCCCGGGGGTGGACAGATAAACTGATTGGCTCCATCAGACTGGAGGGAAGGCTTTGTATCTGGGGGAGAGGCTCACTCCCTCTTCTGCTAGATGTGAACCAGGAAACTTAGATTCCCTGCCAGGGGACAGTGGAGGTACGACCGGCATTGGGTAAAGCAGAGTGAAGGAAGGAAGAATATCTAGATCTTTGGTGATATTCACCCATCAACTGTACCACCCCCGTAGCCTGCAACAGCGCTAGTGTTCCCATGTAAGGTAATGCGCTTCTCGTATTGCTGAAGCCAGTGTCAATGGCGCTTATGTTTCTCGAATGAAGGCATTCTAGCTGGAAAAGTCACAAGTGAGTGGTGGACGCAGGATCCAGAGCTGGGCATGTCCAGCTCCAGAGCTAAAGCTCTTTAACTGCTCAGCTTCAGACATCCTGCCTTCCTGTGGCGTTCCTGACCCCTGTCTTTCACAGGAGAAGGCTGAAGTGGAAAAAGGGGAAGTGACTTGCCCAGGGTCACGGAGCTAGCAAGTGGCTCACCCCAGCGCAGAAGTCATGTTTATCTGACTGCAAAACCCACGCTCTCTGCACGCCTCCGGTGGCTTCCCACTCTTCTAGCTGCCACCCTTCTGTACCTTTGACTCCCAACAGAGGCCTCTCCGTCACCAAATAATGTGATCAAATCAAACCTTCTTTCCATACAATTAGAAAACATAACAGGTTACAGCAAAAAAAAAATGCAAAAACCTCCAAAGCCGCTCAAAGCTAATTAATTTCTATTACTAGTGAGAGAAGAACCACTTAACATGTCTTTTCTTATTCAAATTACCATTGACGGCACCTGCTTTTTTATTCTTGGGAAATCCTGCTACAATGCGGGTAAATTATGTAAGACTGTAGAATTTATGAAGATAAGGCAATTAGCATTACAAAACCGAGTCCGGGTTACAATTTCTGGGGAACAGAAAGAGTTATGATGCTCCCTTAAATGGCCCAGTGAAGTCTCACAGATTGAGTTAATCCTTGTGGTAGTCAGGAAAATTGAAGGGTAAGCGGCGCCATGATGGTGGGTAATTAATTGTCTGGGCCCTTTGGTGATGGGGCTGTCTGTGCTGAGGAGGAGGCTGCCAGGGCTCTTGCCTGTTCCTTCTAGAAGGAAAAAGGATAGAACAGGAATTTTGGGGTTGGGAGGCAGGGAGGGTAAGAACTTCCTTCTGAGGTCCCTGGTCATTTAGGTCAAGCAGGGTGCAGCCATGCAGGACCACCCTCCCATATGTTTTCCCAAAATCTCCATCCTTCCCTGCAGCCCCAGCCCCCAGCACAGCTGTCACGGCTGTGGAGGCAGCTGCACTGAGCAGGTGCTTCCTTGGAGTGTTTAGAGGCTGCTCAGATTTTGCATCTGAGCTGGGAGGACTCTGGGAGACATGCTGGATTACCAGGGGTACTTGACGTAATAGCCACAGATAGGGGGTGGGGCAGATGCGTAGTGTGGGTCCTCAGAAATCGTGTGCAAAATTTAGGGTGTGTGTGTGTATGTCCTTTTTTGCAGAAGGGTCTGTAGCTTCCATGAATTCTGAGCAAGTTTGAGGCTTCCCCATCCCCAGACTAGTTGGAACCCACATTATATAGTTGGAGAGGCTGAGAGAGGCAAGGGTTTTCCCACCACCCACCTGGCTGCCGGTTTCCCACTGCTAGGCCCACCCAGAATCCACTATTTGCCAAATCAAGACTTGGGCCATAGCATGTGCCTTCTGGGCCTCTTGCTTGAATGTCAGCTGCCTCCCATCCAGACAGCCCCTGTAGCTGGGTCAGCTTCCAAGCAGGTCTCTGTTTCTTCTGGGAAAATGCAATGCTATCTGGGGTTGCACCATTTGGCAAGCTGGGCAAGCAGCACTCAGGCTGGATTCCAGCGCCTACTGGCCACCTTGACTCATGCCCTTGTGCAGTGTACAACCTACACAACCATACATAACTTGTTCTCAAATTCTTTACTCTAGGGGTTAGTCACTGACTGTTACTGGCTTTTTCTCCTGGCAAGGACCTAAGCATACCATAGGCAGGCCTGGCCAGGAGAGGAGCCAGCTTGAGGGTCCAAGAGACCAGTTAATTAGAAGCAGAAATTTCTTTATGGAAGGACAGAAGCATCAAGTATAACACGCATCTCTAGCCGACCTCAGAGCTAGGTCAGACCCACCTAGAAACATCTGGGAGATGGAAGAACAAGTGTATTGGAGAAATAGTACGCAAGCTCAAGCCATCCAGGGCAGCAGAAGAGCAGTGAGTGAGAGAGGAAATTGGGCAGCAAGAGAATGGGGTCCAGGGGCATGGGGCATTCCAGGCCACTGCAAAGACTTATTTTTTTCACTCTGAATGACTTGGGGTGGGAAGCATTGAAGAATTCTGAGCAGAGGAGTGACACGATCTGATCTGACTTTTTAAAGGAATCATGGCGGCTGCTGTTTGGGGGGAGTAGGTGTCCGGGGCAAGAGTAGAAGCAGGGGGATGGTGAGGAGCTGTTGAAGCTATCCAGATGAGAGGTTCTATGACTTGAATCAAGATGGAAACTGTAATTATGAAGAAGTAATTGCATTTGGGAAGTATTTTATCCTTTTTTAAACGTTGAAGCACAGTGATGGGATGTACTTTTAAGGTAGAGCCAACAGGATTTGATGACATACTGAATGAAGGATATGAGAGAGGAAGAGTCAAGAATGCACCAAGGGGTGGTCTTGCAAAATGGAAAAGAGTGGAAAATAGATCCAGATCTTATCTGAGAACTTAGAAGAACAGACATACTGGCTCTCTTTTTTATGGCTCTGATTCCAGGCCAAAATCCTTCCATCTACACCCTTCCCCACCAGGCCCGCACAGGGTGACTCCAATGAGCTGCCCACCTTTGCCCCAGAACTGCTGCTCTTGACTTCCTTCTGGAGTGTCATCCTGGCTTTTTCTGCTAAACCGTTGCCTGGTACCTGAATGTTGGATGTTATCCATCCATCCATCCAACCATCCATCCATCATCAAATGTAAGAACCTATCATGTGCAAGACACTGATCGAGGTACAAGAGTAACAGCAGCAACCAAGATAGCTATGGTCATTGCCCTCAGAGCTTAATTAAGCTTTCTCTGGACACTCATGCTAAGAAAGCATCTATCTACCTACTTACCTGTATACCTAGGTCCATGCCATTTGTAATTTAACCCTGCTAATCATTCAGGGGAGATCTGGGTGGCTCTTGGTTTTGCCTCTCCCACTCCCTATCATGTCTTTGACAACCAGATGCTCAGTTACTATAGTAACTGGAAGAATTGGAAGCCCTCAGAGAAATGCATCTTAGGCACAGAATTGTTTCCAACCTTCTTCACAAACCACACGTTCCATGGGTTTCTACAGAAGGCTAAGGAAGACATTTGAGAACACCAGTGAAACTCTTTCCAACTACTCACCTGTGTTATCTTGGAACCCCAACTAGCATGACCAAGGCTGATGTGCTGATAAGGGGTATTGGGACCTAGAATTTGACCCATCCATTAGAGAGAGGCCATGACTATGAAGAGCCAAGTGCAGTTTCTGAAAGGAAGTCTAATCAGGCAGGAGATCGTAGTGGTAGGGGGAGGATTCCATTCAGGTAGGCAGCACCCAATATCACCTGAATGGGAAACTGAGAAATATTGCCCTTTTCTTAGGATAAGTTCTGACCGTCCAGAACCTTCAATGAGGCCATCTGTTGGTAGTCAGGGCACAGCTTGGGAAATGCCCAGGTGGTGACGTGAACATTCACACATAGCTTTGGACTGCTTGTGGCTTTGGGACTTCAAAGACCCTTTTGAACCATTAGCTCATCACTCCACACACTGAGGGTTTGAGTACAATTATCCCTCATTATATAGACCACAAAGCAGGTGCTTTGAGAGCTAGGGCAGAGTTACAAGTCTTCCTGGTCTTTAGTCATATGCCTAAAGCTACTGCTTCTGCCAAACAGAATCCTGTAGGCCACGCTGCCTTGCCGTGGGAACTGGACAGCGTTGGATCTATGAAAGGTGGAAAATGGAAATGAGCCCCAAAGCCATCCTCAGATACTGAGGCTTTGTGCCAGACCCTTGGGTGATTACATCAATACAGCAGCATCTCCTTTAATCCTCTGTGGGGAGCAGGGATCATTACTCTTGTCTCCCAATGTATGGAGGATACAGATGGGCTTAGAGAGGTAACACAGCACCATCCACTCTCTTCCTGGAATCCACAGACACGGATTTGAATCTTGACCCAACCACTTACAGGAGAAATGTTTGAAAAAGTTGAGAAAAATCCCTGACGCTCAACTTTCTTAACCAAGAATACCATTTCAGAGGGTTGGGGTGGGGATTAAAATGATCTAGAATATGGAAAGTTTCTGGCATGTAGTAGGTATCAGTCTACATTTATGCCCGCCCAACTCCCATGGATTCTGGGGAAGCCAAACTAGGCGGGGCGGGGAGGGGGGAGGGAAGGCCTTCTTACCCAAGTGATCATTCATGATTTGAAGGGGCCAAGTGGCAGGGCTCATGGGAAAGGGGTGGGTGGCATGTAGGGCCACCAGACTTAGCAAATGAAAAATGCAGGATGCCCAGTTCGATTTTAATTTAATTTTAATTTCAGATAAACAACACGTAATTTTGTCATTAAGTATGTCCCACCTGGCCCACCTGGATTTTATATGGCACAAAAATGTGGGCTGCAAACCAGATTGGGATGGGTTGCTCGCGTCCTAGAGCAAGCAGCTCCGGTTCAGGTTTCTGATGAGAGATGTTGAAGGAGCAGGGCAGGGCACGGCTTGCAGGGACCACCCCCTCAAGGTGCTCAGACTGGGCCCAAAGGGCTTCACAAAAGAGTAATTGACTAGCAATTATCATCAGTTAGAGGCTCTGGGCGCAGGCCTTTTTAGCAGAGAAGTGGATTCTACTTCTTAAAAGGATTTGCTGACTGGAACAAATGCCTTTCCTAATCAGTACAAATTGTTCCTTTAAGCAGGAGAGGGCCGTGAGTCCCTTCTTCCAGTGAATGTGGAGGCAGCATTATTTCTGGGGGTTTCTGCTTTTGCTCTTCCTTCTGGGGCGCATGATGATGGTAGAGAAGGTGGGTTCGGCGTTGGGGTGGTTGAGAGGACCTCTGGGAGTGTCTTGGCTCACCCAGAGTCTCAGGACTGGAGCCAGCTGATTTAAGAAGAGCCCCTGCCTTTATAAACTGTGTGCCAAAGGACAAGTTCTTAATCCCTTTGGACACAAGTTTCTCATCTGTAAATGGGAATAGTGATCAGTCCTGCCCCACTTCACAGAACCGACCTGTCAAATAGGAGACGGTGTGTTTGCCAGGCTTCCCCGGTGGAGAGGCCCCCGTCCCCATCCGCAATCCTGCCTCTCCACTCCCCCATCCTTTTCATTTCCAGAACTTTGAGAAACGGACTTGCACCCAAGCCATCCAGAATTGGAAAAGCAAAACCCACACCGGAACCCAGCTGATCTTATGTTTACACTCCTCCTGTCCTTCCCTGCATTATACGCGAGCACTCATGGCTCAGTGGGGTTTGTCCCTTTGGGTCCCATCTGCAGTTTAGGGGCAGAAATACCCGTGTCCGTTGATGTCGTGATGGAGCTCTTCTGACTTTCTCCGATTTCCACCTTGGTCACCAGGATGTCCTTTCCAACCTTCTGCCCCAGGCTGAGCTCGGCCTTGCCCACTCCCAGCGGCCCCTCACCCCGGCCTGCTCTCAGCCATGCCTTTCCGATCTGTGTCCCTTTGCTTAGGCAACTGGCGGAAGGGAAGGGAGGCCAAAGCTGATGCAATCCTGAACCTAGAAGGACCCCTTCTAGTCAGAGAGGCTGGAATCCCTGCAACACTGTTGGGCTTGCTTTGAAGCTGTGCTGACCAAGATTGTTACGTGACCTCCAATGAGACTCTTGGGTGGCCCAGGGAGACAACCAAGTCTCGTGACTGGAGAAAGGAGAGGGTAGACAGGAAGCTTCTGCATTAGGATAGGTACCCTTGCTGTCTCAAAGGGAGGGGACGTTTGCCCGACGATTTAGACTAAAGTCATCCTAAATCTGATAAAAAGTGTACGTTACAGAACATCCTGAGAAAATTTGTAAATTAACTCCTTTAATTCCAGTAGGAAACAAGATGGAGGGAAGTCGTGGAGGGGATGGCCGCTCGCTCCTCCAACTCATGCCCTGATTCAGACTTCTTCAGAGGTCTCAGCGCCTGCAGGGACGGAGAGAGAAGCAAAGGAGCCCAGGACGCTAGCTTCACCTGGGCAGAGCCCTCCTGGTTCCCACCGAGTATGGCACCGGAAGCCCTAGGCCAGATTAGGATGATGAGTATTCCCATTTTCCAGATTTGGAAACAGGCCTAGTCTCCTGAGATCATTCAGTTAGTGAATGGCAGAGCTGGCACCAGAACTGGGTGCCCACCCCACAACACTAAGGCTGCTGGCCCAGGATCTGTTCGTATCTTCAGGTTTTTCCTGATGCATGATCGCTGGCTTGACCTCATTTTAAACAACGAGGTTTTACTGAAAAGAAGCCTTCCCCAGAGGCTCAGCGGGCCCCAGGGGTTATTCAGATGAAGAGTCTACTGAAAATTATCCAGTGCCTACTGAGTATGGACACTGGGTGGGGCATTTTCACAAATATTTCGTATTCACGGGAGTCCAAAGTGGGTGTGGCTCCCTCCATTTCACAGACGGGGACTTGGAGAGGCTGGGGAAACTTACTCAAGGTTGTGCAAGTTAAGTGAGTAAGCCAGAGTTCAGAAACACTTTTCATTTCTCCCTCATACCCACCCAAGTACCTCTGCACCCCAGAAAGCCAGACATTATCTTAAGAAATACTTTTACTTAAAAAAAACTTTTTTTAAAAAAGAGCAAAGAGATTTTGGATGTCCAATAAAATCTAAAATCTTATTATGGCCCTCAAGGCTCTGTAGGACCTTTCCAGACGCATCTCTTATCCCTCTTTCCCCGTTCAGGACATTCCGGTAGCTCTGAATTTCTTCCTGTCTTCCCTTAAGTATTTGACATTTGCTATATACCCTCTCCCCAGGACCCCCTTTCCCTTAAATGTTTGTATGGATGGCTCCTTCTTATAGTTCAGGTATCAATTCACATGATACCTTCTGAAGGCCCCCCCCCCATCTACATTGATGCTCGCATCCTGAATTGTCACATAGCATATCATCCAGGTTTATTTTTTAATATTTTCTTATTATCTGAAGTCATCTTACTAATTTTGCACTTGTACACTGTGCGCCTCCCTTACTGGATTGTGAGTCCCTTGTCTATCTTGACACCGGCTTTATTCTGGTGCCTAGAATAGCGCCAGCACATGACAGGTGCCCTGAAAAGATTTGTTGAAAAATAACGGAATGCAATGAGACTTAGGTCCTGCAACAATGTTATTCCTGATCCCCATCCTGACCAGGGCTATTCTTAGCAATGAGAGAATCTTTTCTTTCTTTCTTTCTTTTTTTTTTTTTCTTTCTTAACAAATCTCATTAAAATCATCCTTACCTCCGATGTAGCCAGGGCTTTAAGCAGGTGGTTTAATCAAGGCAAGGAGGTGAAGGTTCGGGGCAGCCAGGATTACCCACAATGCAGTCTTCCGCTGGCCTGGAAGCAGAAGGAATGTGTAAATAGGTGCGGGGCCCTCCGGAAGATCCATCCTGCTTTCTGCAATAATGTAAAAAGAAAACTTTCAAATACCACAATTTGCAAATGAAGACCTTTAAAATAATGGGACGGCAGCTCTGGAATGGGATTATTAGGATAATGCGATGTTTAAGTGGGCGCTTTCCCTCTCAAGGACCTGCCTGAATTCTGCTGAGCTCATTCCACGAGAGACCTCAGAGAGATCAGTTATGACTTTTATTAAAGTCAAACCAATACCTGTATTCGCAGCCGCCTGGAGGAAATTTCTTTCTGTAACTCTGATTGAAGTTTAATGGGAACTACACAAAGAAAATTTACTTAACCTCCTCACCCATCTCTTCTACGGTGGAAGTCTGTTCATCACGTGCTCTGCTCCCGGGAGACACTATCCAAGATAGCACTTCTCAATTTCATAATATTTTTCAGAGTAAAAGAGGGAAGACAGATGCAGACCCCAAATACGCCAGAATACCATGTAGCCGATGTCTGATTTCACTTGTACAGGAACAATGCAGGTGTTCTCTCGAGGGCTTGCGCATTCATATTTTACAGATTACAAAATAAAAGGCCTATGAACCACTAAGAAATTATGTTACATGCATGTGAAAGTATATGGCTACAGAGCTCCGGATTGGTTCATACTACTGGTTGACCTCAGCTCCAAGCACTAAGGCGAGACAGGCACCTGCTCTTCCACAGGAAATAAAACCTGTGAATGGCACCTCTCATTCCAGAAAGACCTAGACATCATATTATTAACATCTGCCATGTCTGTAGCATTTTATAGATGGAAAGTACTGAAAATCTCACATTTTCTTACAAAACTGTCACACATACAAAACATAGGTTTAAGTTTGTACAAAATGTTCAATTTGTATAAAATATTAAAGAGTTAGTTATCTAGGTAAATATCACCTAAGTCAAGGGATAGGATGTTTTAAGCACCCAAAGCCCGCTCCGAACCCATTCCTGGTCGCTCTCGCTTCTTGCTTCGGACTTTTACTGTAATTGCTTGTTTGCTTTATTTGACCGTATTCCTAGAGACAATACAGTTTAGTTTTATAGTATATAGTTCAGTTTAGTTTTACCAATTCAAACATCTCATACAAGATATACTCCTTTGTGTCTGGCTACTTAAAAAAAAATTTTTTTTTCATGTTTATTTATTTTTGAGAGACAGACAGAGAGAGAGAAAGAGCCAGAGTGTGAGCAGGGGAGGGGCAGAGAGAGAAGGAGACACAGAATCTGAAGCAGGCTCCAGGCTCTGAGCCGTCAGCACAGAGCCCAACTTGGAATTCGACCCCACAAACCACGAGATCATGACCTGAGCTGAAGTCGGTCACTTAAACCCCTGAGCCACCCAGGCACCCCTGGCTACTTTTGCTTAACATTTTGTTTTTAAGACTTATTCATGAATCTTAAAAGAATGTTCTTCTATGTATACAGAGATCATTTGATTTGCTGTTCAGTGTTTGCTGATACATATACCACAGTTTAGTTTTTGAGTTTCCTGTCAATGGACATTTGGGTTTGGATTGTTTCCAGTTTGGGGCTATTACAAACAATAGGCAATAACATTCTTGTGCCTACATTTTGGTGCACATATGCGTGAGTTTCTCTAGCAGGCATGTCAAACTATGATGCTTGGGCTAGTGCTGGCCCATCACCTGTTTTTATAAAGTTTTATTGGACTATAGCCATACCCACTTGTTTACAAAACAAAAGTGTCTATGGTTTTCATGCTCTGAATGCAGAATCCAGTAGTCACAGCAGAGACCACAGACAGGGTCTGCAGAGCTGATGATATTTACTATCTGGCCCTTTTCAGAAAAAAGTTTATGGACTCCTGCTCTAAGGCACAGGCTTATGAGGAAATTGTACAGTGATAGGGTTTGCTTACTTTCAACTGTATTAGATACTGCCAGGGTTTTTTTTTTTTCCCCAGCACATTTCTTTTTACAATTTTTGGTATTTTATTATGAAAATAATATTTCAAAGTTTAATATTGCATATTCAAGACACAATATTATTGTACAGCTTCAGGGTTTTCTCAAAAAGGATGAAAAACTACTAATTATTCTAACTACACCCCATGCTAAATTTCAAACATGGCTGAACATTTAATGAAAAATAAGGCTTATTTATGTAGCCATTTATGGCCCACCAGTTGTTTCATATCCTGTAATAGAAAGTCCTCATCATCTGATCTGTTTGGTGGGATTGCCAATCCCTTGCTATTTTAGTGTACTTTCTGTATTTCAGATGGCTGCTGTTACAATTTTGTCCTATCGTTGAGGGACCTATATAAACTTATTTACAACGATGCGAGTCGTTTGACCCAGTGGCCATTCAGTCTGAAGATGCACAAGTTTTCAGTTATAAAGGATTAAAGGAATGCCATGTGTTTTTAGAAGTTGAGTCAATGAGCCTCCTTTATTCACTGATCTTTTTCTCACCATCTTCAAAAATTTCTTCTCCATCATTAACTGATGCTTCTTCCCTCTGCTGGCATTCCAACACCAGACCGTCCCGTCACTTTCTACTTCGGTGAATTCCACCCCATCCATCTCTTCTATGCACCAGTGAGGGAAGGTCTGGTGACCATTATGGAAAACTGCTCCCATATGAGTGTTTTATTTCTTTCACATTTATTTATTTTTGAGAGACAGAGAGAGACAGAGCACAAGTGGGGGAGGGGCAGAGAGAGAAGGAGACACAGAATCTGAAGCAGTTTCCAGGCTCCTAGCTGTCAGCACAGAGCCCGATGTGGGGCTCGAACTCACAAACCGTGAGATCACGACCTGAGCTGAAGTCGGATGTTCAACCGACTGAGCCACCCAGGTGTCCCTCCCATATGAGTTTTAAAAGTCATGAATAGTGGTGCTGTTGCCCATAAGCATGGATGCCAGCTTGAGGCCCTGAGAAGGGACTTCTCGCAGGATCCCCTGGGGGCCCTGAAGAGTGCCCCACACAGCCACCTTGATGCCGTTGGCTAGCCACTCCACAAAGTATCTCTGTTCTTGTTCTAGGTGGTCAGCATCTGCTCTCCCACCTCTTCTCTGGACATGGGGCCCCGACCTTGACCTGGGGATGGAGGTAGGGTATTTGTTCTGTAAGAGATAAATGTTCTCACTATTGGTCTCCTGGGAAGGAAGTGAGGTGGACCTCAGAATAGGGGAAAGGAGGATCTTACAGTCTTTCCAGGGCCTGCCATCCATGGAGAGGGACATGATCAACAGGGCCTTCCCTCTGGCCCAGCAACATGGCAGTACTTCTGGAGAGAGAAGCAAAGGTGGCCAGTGGATGACCTCAGTGGAGAGCACACACAATTGAAGGATCATAGGAACAGCTCTAGCTGATATCCAGTTCTGATTTCCCTTTTCTTCTATTAACCTTGCCCTCCACTCCCACCCACCCCTTTACTGGGCAGACTGTTCTTTGGGGGAATGAATGGAGGGTTTTGTATCCAGGCTTGGGGCAAAGCAGTAAAGGACAACTCAGAGCCGCATAGAGAAAGAGCTATAGAATAGCAAAAGGCCTGAAAGAAACCTTCAGTAATAGGTAGCAATCAATAACTACTATGATTGAAATATGTTTAAAAGGTAACTATTTAAAGGGAAAAAAATAATGCATTGTGAGGTGTGGTGTAGAAGCTGGATCTTTGAGTAGTGCCAAAGCTGGGAGGGGAGATTGTAGAAGTGTGTGGTAAGGTTCTTATACTATATGTGCAGCAGTATCCCTGTTGAAGGTTGAATGCCATAAGTTGAACATGTATACCATAAACTCCAAAGCAACTACTAATATAGCATAAAAGGAGCTACAGCTGATAAGCCAACAAGAGATCAAGAGAATCATAAAAACATACCCAATTAATTCAGAAGAAAGCAGGGAACAAGGAACAGCTGAGACAAATAGAAAGCAAATAGACGGTAGATTTAAACCCAATCATGTAAATAAAAACAACAAAGTCATACATGGTCTATATAATCCAATTAAAAGGCATCGGTTGCCAGATTAGATTATAAGACAACATATACTCTGCCTATAAAAAATCCATTTTATTTATAAAGACACAAGTGGGTTAAAAGTAAAAGGACAGAAAAAGATACACCATGCTAACAGAAATCAAAAGGAAGTTGGATCACCTATGTTAACATCAAAGTACATTTCAGAGTAAGAAATATTACCAGAAATAATGAGTATTATTTCATAATCATGAAAGGGGCAATTTACCAAGAAGACATAGCCATCCTAAATGTTTACACATATGATAACAGAGCAACAAAACATACAAAGTGAAAACTGATAGAATTTAAAGGAGAAAGAGACAAAGCCACAATGATAGTCAAAGATTTCAATATTCCTCTCTCAAAAGTTGTTAGAACAATAGGTAGAAAATCAACAAGAATATAGGAGGCTTGGGATTCTCTCTCCCCCTCTCTCTCTGCTCCTTCCCCAGGTGTGATCTCTCTCTCTCTCTCTCTGTCTCTCAAAATAAATAAATAAACTTAAAAAAATTATATAGAAAGCTTGAACAGCACCATCAACCAATTTACTGATACTTATAGGACATTCCACCCAATAACAGAAGAATGTACTACATGGAACATTCACCACAAGAGACCATATTCTGGGCCACAAAGTCTCAATACTTTCAAAGGAGTCATGTCTTCAAAATATATTTTCAGACCACAGTCAGCAACAGAAAGATATATGGAAAATCTCTAAATATTTGGAAGTTAACACGATTTCAATAACCTATATCTCACAGAAAAAAAAAAACAACAACACACAAAAAAGGAAGTTAGAAAGTATTGTGACCTGAATGTAAGTGAAAAAAATACCATATCCCAATTATGGGGTGCAGCTAAAGCTTGAGGGAAATTTGTAACATTGAACTCCTATATTAAAAAGAGGAATGGTCTCAAAGCAATGGCCTCAGCTTCCACCTTAAGAAACTAGATAAAACAGAGTAAATGAAACCCAAAGGAAGCAGAAGAAAAGAAATAATAAAAATCAGGGTGGAACTCAATGAAACAGAAAACAAAAAGCCATGGAGAATAACAATGAAACCAAGAGGTGGTTCTTGGAGATCTTAAAATGGCTAAATCTCTAGCCAGACTGATCAGAGAGAGACAGGTGGGGCGGGGGAGCCACACCTTCATTCATTACTAGGAACATGCAAATTTAACTTACAATAAGATATGCTATAGATCTATTGGACTGTCTACAAAGAATAACCAGGGGCCTTTGGGTGGCTCAGTCAGTTAAGCATCCGGCTCTTGATCTCATCTCAGGTCTTGATCTCAGGGTCGTGAGTTCAAGCCCCACATTGGGCTCTGCACTGGGCATGAGGCCTCCTTAAAAAATGAATAAATTAAAAAAAAATAAAAGAACAACCATACCAAGTATTGGCAAAGTGGTGGCACAAGTGAACCTCATATACTGCTGCGGGGAGTGTAAAATGGTTGAACCCGTTTGAAGACAGTTGGCAATTTCTTAAAAGATTAAACATTCACCCACCATATAACCTGGCCATTCCATTTGTAGACACTAAGTAGAAATGAAAGCCTTTGTCCATGCAAAGAATCATGTATAAATGTTCACAGCACCTTTATTTGTAATAGCCAAAAAGTACATAGACATAGTACATAGTACAAAAATTACATAGGTGAATGCACAGACAAATTATTGTATAGTCATGGAGCAGAATACAGTTAACAACAAAGAGTAAAATATTTTCTTTTAATTTTTTTAATGTGTATTTATTTTTGGAAGAGAGAGAGAGAGGGGGAGAGACAATGAAAGGGGGAGGGGCAGAAAGAGAGAGAGAGAGAGAGACAGAATCCGAAGCAGGCTCCAGGCTCTGAGCTGTCAGCACAGAGCCCAATGCGGGGCTTGAACCTACAAACCGTGAGATCATGACCTGAGCTGAAGTCAGATGCTTAACTGACTGAGCCACCTAGGAGCCCCACAGAGTAAAATATTGATACATGCAAGAATATAAATGTAAGATCTTAAAATAATTTTATTGAATGAAAGAATACAGGCAAAAAAAAATGGGTATAGGGGCGCCTGGGTGGCGCAGTCGGTTAAGCGTCCGACTTCAGCCAGGTCACGATCTCTCGGTCCGGGAGTTCGAGCCCCGCGTCGGGCTCTGGGCTGATGGCTCAGAGCCTGGAGCCTGTTTCCGATTCTGTGTCTCCCTCTCTCTCTCTGCCCCTCCCCCGTTCATGCTCTGTCTCTCTCTGTCCCAAAAATAAATAAACGTTGAAAAAAAATTAAAAAAAAAATGAGTATATATGATATCATTTCATTTATTTAAAAGTCGATAAGTGAAAACTAAATTATAGTGCCAGAAAGCAGACCAGTGCTTGCTTGGGCAAGGAGAGACAGAAAAATGGGTTATAGAGAGGAACAGGGAAACTTTGAGGGGTGGCAGATATGTTCATTTTCTGGATTGTGGTGATAATTTCACAGGTGTATACATGGGGCAAAACTTATGAAATTATATATTATAAACATGTCGCATTTATTGTATGTCAGCTGTACCTCAATAAAGCTGCTAAATGCTTGAAACTATCTGAAAAGATCAAGATTTGAAGAACCAAAGGTAAGCTAATATATATACCGTTAAGAATCAGTGAACCAGAAGACAGAACTGAAGATATTGTCTGGACTGCAGCAGGACTAGTCAATGGCAGAACTAGATTAAAAGATAGACTATATGAAAGAAAATTTAGATGAAATGAGTATATTCTTTGAGACCATAGCTTATCAAGAAGTTGAAAGCCCAAATAGTCCCATAATTAATAAATAACTTTGAGCAGTTAAAAGTCTTCCCATAAAGAAAACCACAGATCTGGGAGGTTTTATCAGTGAGTTCTATCAAACATTCAAATGAAGAAATTTTTTAATCTTACATAAATATTCCAAAGCACCAAAAATGGGAGCAGTTTCTGTCTGCTCTATGAAGTTACCATCATCATGAAAGCCACATTGGACACAGACAGCGTGCAAAAGTAAATTACAGATCACTCTCACTCATGAACCACAGGTGCAAAAATCTTTTTTAAAATGTTTATTTATTTTTGAGAGAGAGAACAATAGAGAGAGAGAGTGGGGGGGGGCGGTGAGAGGGAAAGAGAAGGAGGAGGGGCAGAGAGAGAGTGAGAGAGAGAGAATCCCAAGCAGACTCCACGCCAACATAGAGCCCAGTGTGGGGTTTGAACTCACGAAATGTGAGATCATGACCTGAGCCAAAACCAAAGTTGGATGCCCAATGGAGTGAGTCATACAGCTGCTACCACAGATGCAAAATTCTTAAAGCATCAGCCAGTGGCATTCAGCAATGTGTCTAAATGATAATACATTTGACCAAATTGGGTTGATTCCAGGAATTCAAGGTTAGTTTAACAGGAGGAAATTCACAACATTAACACAAAAAGGACCTGAGTAGCTAGGAAAATCCTTTTTTTGTCTTTCTGCGATTTCTTCCTCTGGCTATCATGTGACATGTGGACATATGTGCTGAACCATGAGGTGGCCTTGAGAGGAAAGCCATCCTCTGAGGTGTGCAAAGCAGAAAGATAGGAACTTGAATCCCTGATGACACCAAAGAGCCAGCATACCAGCCTTGAACTACTAACCTTCTGACTTCTATGTGAAAGTGAAATAAAGTCCTATCTTGCTTAAAGCATTGTCATGATTTTAAATATATATCTATTACATCAGCAGAAGTGAATCCTAATGAATTTTGACACGGATTAGTTGAGGGGAGAGGTATCCAGAAAGCTTCATAGAGCATATAATATTTGAGTTGGGACTTGAAAAATAAGTAAAATCTTACCAGGTAGAAAAGATTAGAAACAAGAAAGGCATTCTAGACACAATAATAATGGTGTGGAAGGGTACAAGGAGTGAAAAAGCATGGTTTGCTTAGAAAATAGCAAGATGAGTGTAACTTGTGTATTTCTTGAATATTCTGTTTGAGACTTAGGCCTGGGTTAGGCCTGGGGCTGAACTGGGCTGGAGGAGAGAAGGGTCACTTTGAAGCTCCATTACATGCAAACGAGCACCTCTGGGGGAAGGCAGTGACCTTTCGAAGGAGCTGTGTGAGTAAACACATATTAGCCAGGCAGGACACAACTCAATGAGGGGCAGTGAGTCCTTGACTCGCAAGAAGGTGATTTGAGCTCAAGTCTTTGCCTCTAGTGCGGAGAATGTGCTTCAGACAAAAGTGACCACATAGTCTTTTTCCCTGGTGGCTCTGCACAGGTGGTCCTGCCTAAGCTCCCTGCCTAAGCTCCCTGCCTCTTCCATCAGTTGAGTGCAGTCCCCAAACAATACAATTCCTAAGAAAGGAAGTCTCTGCAGAGGAATAGGCACAGAGGCTTTAGAGGAAGTCAGACCCTAGAGCATATATAATAGCACAATGCCATACACCTTCCAGTTTTCCTGAGTTGGTAGTGGCATAATTATTAATAGTACCTTTTTTAATCTCAAAAGTATCCTCCTTTGTATAAAAAGCATTATCATCACCCTACTCACTTGTGTAAGGACTTCACAGTTTATAAAGGAACTGTTATGCCTTTGTTATTGCTTTCAGTCATTTGGAGAAAAAACCAAATCATTACCATTCTTCTTCTTCCAAAGGAATTTGGGGATCGGAGAGACACTTTTGGGGATGTATTAACTGATCCTATTGTTTCAGACAGAGACACTCAGGAGGGAGGGAACTGCTTCTATAAGACCAGTGTTAATTTTGTAAAGAATAGGGTGGAAGTTGCAACAGGAGGAATATGCATTTCTCAGATGAGACTAGGCTGTGTGGTCTTTGGAAGAAAAGTGGGACTTGCAACATGAAGAGCCTTTGGTGACTCAAAATAAAAGTAGCCACTAAAAATGGAATCGGGGCTGTCACATCCCTTTCCCCTGTGCTTCCCCATCACCCATACAATCAGAGGACAGGAGCCCCAGTCCCTCCAGTGGTGTCGGAGGGAACCTGAACTGGGGATGCCTCTCCCTCAGACTCTCCCCCCAGCAGTGGCTAAAGTTTGAGGGGTCTCGGTCTGCAAGGCACAAACGGTCTAGGGATTATTACCCCGTTGGAGACATTGACACTGAGAAGCTAAGTTGACTTGCTTGAATTACAGAGTCTACAAATGGCAGAAGCAGAGCTTAAATAGCTTAAATCTAGGAGATTCCTTGATGAAGAAATAGCATGGCTAAAGGCATTCCAAGTTCCCCAGATAAAACCCATGGCCTGGGATGTGGCAAGAGGAAGTGGGAATTTTAGCCTAAAGATGAAGGGCCCTTGCAGGCACAGGATATGATCTCTGTCATCAAAGCCCTGATAGGCTGCCACATGGGAAAGAAATTACCCTATATAGGTTGGATCCAGAGAGCGAGGCAAGGACTAATGAAGGAAAGATAAAAGGAAGCAGATGCCAGTTCAACATAAAGAGAAGGAAACTAACATTTCCTGAATATCTATCTATGCCAGGCGTTTTACATGAGTACTCTTGTTTAATTCACACACAGAGGAAAACAACCTGCAAAGTAGATATTATCCTCATTTAAAAAATGAAGAACCAGGAGACTTCCAAGTTAGGTAATGGTAGGGTAGCTTGTATTGTACTAATTATCTTACTGATATGAATTATAAACCCTGGACAAAATAGAAAGAAAGTTAACTGTTTGAAGGTACTGGAAAATGACCAAAGTCAGGCAGAAACTAGAGGGGATTTGACTTTTGAAAGAAGAGAACCACACTGGGTAATATCCATTTATCCAGCTTTTCATGTGAAGGCAGTCCCCAGTCTATGTGGTGTGCTGGAGCACTTCCAAGAGAGCTCATGTAGAAAGTTGCCATCATATTGGCTTGAAGAGTCAGAGGATGAACAATGGGCCTGCCGGAAATTGCTGTTGGAAATTGAAGGGGGTGGGGATCCCAGAAAGAAAGGAGACCCCCAACTGCATATACATGCCATTCTAATCCTTGGCTGATACCTAGATCCTGAATGTGGGGAAAACAATAGCTGGAAATTTCTGGGGGGGGGGGCAAATAAGGACTGAGCAGAGGATTTGGAAACTGCCTATCATGGATGCAGAGTTTAAAGTTTGAGTGCTACCAAAAGAGAGGGACTCAGTAAGTACCTCATGCCTTTCACTGAAACCGCAGAAGGACCACATCCTAGGATGAAATTCCACATCCCAGGGTTAAGGCATTCATACCAGGACTAAGGAAAAAGCCAAACAAAGTCTCTTCAAAGGCTAAAACTAAGCCCTACGAAGCCCAAGGGAATCCAGTGTTAATTTACCTGCTCATTGGAACAAAATCCAATACTCTTCAGAGAAAGATAACCGAATGCAGAGTTCTCCGTGCATAATTAAATTCTGAAGAAAATTGTTGGTCATGTGAAGAAACAGACAAATGTAACCCAGTGAAGAGAAAAATCAGTTGATAAAAACAAAGCGACAAAGGAGGCAGATACTGAAATCAGCCAAAGAGAACATTAAAATACCTATGAGAGATACGATAAGCAATCTTTAAGAAAAGGTGTATTAATGTGTGAAGAGACGGGGCATTTGAGAACTATGAATACTGTAAAAAAAAAAAAAAGAACCAAAAGGAAATTCTAGAATTTAAAAATACTGTCTAAAAAGTATTTATTAGAAAATATCATAGTAGATTGGATAAAGAAGAAGATGGAATCAGTGAACTAGAAAGTAGTTCAATAGAAATCATCCAAACTGAAGCAGAGAGGGTGAACAGGTTGAAAAACAATGAACAGAGACTCATTGGTTTGTGACATGGGCATCAAGTGGGTAGGCAAATGAGCAACCTGCTATCTCAGAAGGAGAGGAGGGAGGGAATAGAGCAGAAAAAATATTTGAAGAAATATTGGTCAAATGTTTTCCAAATTTGATCAGAAAAGAAACCCACAGATCCAGAACTTTCATCACCTCTCAAGCAAAATAAATACAAAGAAACCATATACTGGCACATCAAAGTTAAATACCTGAAAAACACAAATAGAAAAGGCTTAAAAGCAGCCAGAAGTAGCTGATGTCTCATCAGAAACAAATGAGGCCGGAAGACACCATTAAAGTGCTAAAAGGAAAACAAAAAACAAAAAACAAAACCCTGCAAACATAAAATTCTAGATCAAGTGAAAATACTCGGCAAAAACAAAGATAAAATAATTTTAGGTAAATAAAAGGCAACATAATATGTCATCAGGAGACCCAGCTACAAGAAATGCTAAAAAAGTTCTTTAAGCTGAAGAAAAATGAGACCATATGGAAATTCAGATCTCTAGGCAAGAATAAAGGCCACTGTAGATGGTAACTATGTGGAAAAATATAAGAGAAAAAATTTTCGTCCTTTGCTTAAATATTGGAAAAATGAATTGACAGGACTTCCACTTCTGGCCAAGATGGAGTAACAGAGCTGCATTTAACCTCCCACTTGAAACAAAAAACAAACAAAACAGGATAAAATATATGAAACAATGGCTCTGAAGGCATTGGACATTATGCAATGAAGAAAAGAGGTCCCTAAGAGACAGGAAACAAATACATCCCTATTACTGGCCCGGTTTACTGCCTGGAGGAAGTTTCTAGGCAATGACGCAGGAAGGCAGAACCCTGGAAGAGCCTCGCCATGTTCCTGAGTTGAGGAGGCTGAACTGGATGTCCAGAAAAACAAAGGCATCTAGGAATCTCAATGCGGTGTATCGAAGAGGTAAGCTGTGCACAGGGAGAACTTCAGAAACCTGCAGACATTTGCCTGGAGTGTTCAGTTGAAAACTACCTGAGGCCAAGAAAAGAATTACCAAGAGGTTAGAAGGAGCAGTGCCTGTAACTCACACAGACTGGAAATGGTGCCTGTTCCCAACACTTAGTGAAAATCTTAAGTCACAGACATCAGCTAGAGTACTAAGTAAAGTACTCAGTAGTAGGAGATATTAATTGCAGGCTAAATGCTGCTTGGGTACCACGTAACTGAGCTTAAAGTCAAGAACCAAAAGGATTAAATGGTTTCCAAGTGATCTAACCGCATCCTAAAACAAAACTCAAGAATACCTTCGGGACTACAAAAATACTCAGCATCCAACAAGGTAAAATTCACAATATCTTTGAATCCAGTAAAATAATTGTCAGGCACACAAAGAACCAGGAAAATAAAAGTCACATTAAGGAAGGGGTTCTTGGGTGGCTCAGTCGGTTAAGCGACTGACTCTTGGTTTCGGCTCAGGTCATGATCTCACAGTTTGTGAGTTCGAGCCCTATGTCAGGCTCGGCACTGATGGCACGGAGCCTGCTTGGGATTCTCCCTTTCTGCCCCTACCCTGCTTCTCCTCTCTCTCTTTCAAAATAAGTAAACAGACTTAAAAAAAAACTCATAATGAGAAAACAAAATCAATCAAAAATGACTCAGAAATGACATAATTGATAGAATTAGTAGACACACTCATTGACACAGTTATTACGAATGTGTTCTGCTAATCCCAAAATACCCTGAAATAACCGCATTAATCTCCAAGTAAATTTCACCACACACACACACACACACACACTATGAGGGGTAAAGATGGTCATTTCATAATGATCGGAGGGTTAATTTTATAAGGATATAAAAATCTGAAATGTTTATGCATCTATTATCTTCAAAATGAAGTAAAAACTGCAAGGAGAAATAGATAAATTCACAATTATAGTTAGTGATTTCAATTTTCCTTTCTCAATAATTGATAAAACTAGTAGACAAAATATTAGTAAGCATATAAAATACTTGAACAACACTATCACCAAATTTGACCCATTTAACATTTTTAGAACACTTCATCCAACAACAGCAAAATGCACATTTTTTTTCAAGTACACGCAGAACATTTACCAAGATAGAACATAAAATGTCTATGTCTAGGCCATATATTATGTCTCAATACATTAAAAATTGTTCAATTCATACAAAGTATGTTCTGTGACCATAAATGGAATTACATTAGAAATCAATACCAGAAAGATATCTAGAAAATTCCCCAATATTTGGAAACTATATACCACAGTTCTGAACAACTCAGGTCATAAAAGGAATCAAAAGGTAAATCAGGAAGTATTTTGAATTGAATTAAAATGAAAACACAGGATTTTGAAATAATAGGGAATACAGCCAAAGTAGTGCTTAGAGGAAAATTTATACTCCTATATGAGAAAAGAAGAAAGGTGTCAAATCAATGACTTTAGCTTTTACTCTAGGAAACTATAATATAAAAAGCAAATCAGACTCTGAGAAGAAAATGTGGAAGTAATAAATATCAGAGTTGAAAAGAATAGAATAGAAAAAAAAATAGAACAATAGAGAAAAATCAATGTAACCAAGAGCAGGTTCTTTGAGAACATCGCTAAAATTGTGAAACCTCTATGCAGGCTACTCAGCAAAGAGAGAGAGAGAGACAGAGACAGAGAGAGAGACAGAGACAGAGAGAAAGAGAGAGAGAGAAGATACAAATTACCCACACCCAGAAGTATAGAGGTGATCACTACACAGTCCACAGATTTTAAAAGTGTAGTAAGGTAATATTGTGAACAACTTTATGCCAGTAAACTCTAGAATTTAGGAAATGGACAAATTTCTTTAATGGCTCAGTCTATCAAAGCTCACTCAAGAAGAAATTGACAATGTTAATTGCCCTGTATTTATTAAAGAAGTTGAAATTTTTTATATAATTTATTGTCAAGTTAGTTAACATACAGTGTATACAGTGTGCTCTTGGTTTTGGGGGTAGATTCCTGTGATTCATCGCTTACTAAAGAAATTGAACTTTAACTAAGAACCTTCCCACAAAGAAAACTCCTGGTCCAGATAACTTCACTGGTTCACTGGTGAATTACAACAAACAATTCAGAAAGAAAAAATACCAATTCTGTATAACCTCTTTCAGAAAGGTAAAGGCATTCCCCACTCATTAGATGAGGCCATTGTTATTCTGATATCAAAACCAGACAGATAGTAAGGAAAGAACACTAGAGATTGATTTCCATCATGAATAGAGATGCAAAAAGTGTTAACCAAAATTTGGCAAATCAAATGCAGCAATATGTAAAAGTGATAATAAATCATAACCAAGTAGAACTTAATCCCTGGAATACAAAATTTAGTTTGACATCAAATCTATAGATGTAATTTACCATAACAGACTAAAAACCATATGATTTTCTCAATAGATGCAGAAAAAGCATTTTATAAAATTTGGATCCATTTTAGATTAAAAACGCTCACAGACTAAGAATAAAAGGGAAAGTTCTCAACCTGATGAAGGCCCTCTGAGAATATACAACAGTTAACATCACACTTGATGAAAACTGAAACTTTCTAAGATCATGAAAAAAGCAAGGATGTTCACTCTCACTACCTCTATTCAACATTGCAGTAGAAATACCAGCCAGTACAATTAGGCAAAAAAAGGATATGAAATCATCCGGAATGGAAACGAAGAAGTAAAAATGTTTTTATTCACAGATGACATAATTGCTCTGACTTCAGCTCAGGTCATGGTCTCATGGTTTGTGGATTCTAGCCCCACATTGGGCTCTGTGCTGACAGCTCAGATCCTGGAGCCTGCTGTGGATTCTATGTCTCCCTCTCTCTCTGCCCTTCCTCCGCTAGCGCTGTGTCTCTCTCTGTCTCTCAAAAATAAACAGAAATGTTAAAAAAAAAACCTTGATATTATTAGTATTTAAAATCTCCCCAAATGGATCTATAGATTCAACTGAATTCTATCAGTCTTTGTTTTTCCTGTAGAAATTGACAGAGTCCATAATTCATATAGAAGCACAAAACACACAGAATAGCCAAAAGAACTTTGAAAATAAACAACAGTATAGAAGGACTGATACTACCTGATTGCAAGACTTATTATAAAGATACTATAATAAAGATAATATGGTATTTGCTTCAAGATAGATACATAAGTAAATGGGACAGAATGGAGGGTTTCAGAAATAAACCCCCAATTAGCCAATCGATTTTCAACAAAAGTACAAAAGCAATTTGGTGGAGAAAGGTTAGTTAGTCTTTTAACAAATGATGCTTGGGCAATTGGATAGCCATATGCCAAAATAAATAAATAAATAAATCTTTCAGGAGGTCAAGGTCCAGGACAGACAGTGACATGGCTGTCTAACTGTATTACAAATGTAAGAAACAATCTCACTAAAGTGCTGGGGTTGGGGTTGGGGGCAGGGAGGTTCTGACCTAAGTAACTTTGGAAATGAGCCTGTAGGACTAAAGGTAACACAACCAAACAACCTGTGAATAAGAACTGTGCCCTAGTTGATAAAATTGTTTCCTATGGGGAAGGAGTTCACCATGCTGATAGCACTGAGCACGTCTGTGGGAAGTGAACAATTAGGTGAATGGATGGCGGATGGTAAGTAGGACTCAAGTTTTTCATTGTCAGAGTGAGAGGCTACAAGTAAGCAAAGGGAGGAGGCTAGCATGACCCATGTGGTAACGGATTACAGTAAATCCATTAAGTAATTAATAATTCATTAATAAGTAATTAAGTAAGCATAAGCATGAACTCATGGTTAGCTTAGTAAAGATACAAATGCTTATATACAGAAGGACTCAGCAACAGCAATGAGCGTATCTAATACCCTGCCTGGTTTTTACTTTTTAAATTATTTTAAATGTTTTTTTAATTTATTTTTGAGACACAGAGAGACAGAGCATGAGCAGGGGAGGGGCAGAGAGAGAGGGAGACACAGAATCCAAAGCAGGCTCCAGGCTCCGAGCCGTCAGCACAGAGCCTGACGCGGAGCTCGACCCAGGAACTGTGAGATCATTGACCTGAGCCGAAGTCGGATGCTTAACCAACTGAGCCACCCAGGCGCCCCAAGGTTTTTACTTTTTGATATCACTCTCCAGTAAAAGGAACAAGGGCTCTTTGGAGAAATGGTTGCTAGGACCAGAGCAGAATATATGTAAGATGATCCTGGAGTATCTTATAGTGTTACAAAGGAAGAGAGGGCTCAAAAAAGCAAAAGCAAAAACACAGTGGTGGGATATGTCAAAGCCACAAGGGAGTTCCCAGTGCCCAAAACTAGAGTTATGCGAACCACAAAATAAATAAAGGAGTATTGGATTATGACCCAAAGTGTAAAGTAAATATCCATGAGTCCATACATACATAAATAAATGGTTGAATAAATTAATAAATGGAGCGGAAGAAACAACTCTCCCATGCAGAAGAATTCCAAATGAATTGTGTGGAGACTTGGTCCTCAAGGAGCTGGAGCATGACCCCCCCACAGATAAGGCCCTGGGAAGGGGATGACAGAGTTTGGGCTTTAACCTCAAATAATTGGGAGTAGGAGACCCACCTCCCATCCTTGTTAGCTGTGTGATCCCAGCCATTACCCTTCCTGAACCTCAGGTTTTTTATTTGCACAATGGGTATAACAGTATCACTTAGGTACCTGTCAAGAGTCGCTACGAAGGCCGAATGTCTACACAGCTCTCAGAATAGTACTTGGGACATGTACTCTATAAATTATAGTCCTATATATTTTTAAGGTAATGTGTCAGTCTGTTCCAGCTGCTATAACAAGAAACCACAGACGTCGTGGCTTGAAACAACAGAAACTTATTTTCTCACCCTTCTGAAGGCTGCAAAGTACAAAATCATGGTCCAGGAGGGTTCAGTTTCTGGTAAACGTGTTCTTCCTTCCTTGCTGCTGCTTTGTCCTCACATGGCTTTTCCTCAGTCTGTGCATGGGGCAGGGAGAAGCCTGGGACAGAGATCTCTTTCTTTTCTTTATCAGGCCACCAATCCTATCGGATTCTAAGGCCCCACCCTTCTAACCTCAATTTAATCTGAACTACTCCCTAAAGGCCCTGTCTCCAAATACAGTCACATTGGGGGTTAGGGCTTTAATTTAGGAATTTTAAGGCTGGGGACACAATTCAGGCCATAGTAGGTAGTATGAAATACAGAATAAGACAACTTGAATTCTTATTCTAGATTCACCGTTTGCTAGCCGTGCTGGGGAAACCTCTCAAGTTCCTCAGGGTTTTTTTTTTTTTCCACTTAAGAAAATTAAGGTATTATTTTTATCCAATAAAATTCACACATTTAAAAATATCGTTAAGTGAGCTTTTTTTAAGCAAAAAAAAAAGGTTTTCATTTTAGAACAGTTTTGGATTTACAGAAAAATGGCAAAGATAGTACAGAGAGTTCCCATATACTCAGCACCCAGTTTCCCCTATTATTAACATCTTAAATTAGTATATTACATTTGTTACCGTTAATAAAGGCATGCTGACATACCACTAGTTAAAGTTCATACTTTATGCGGATTTCCTTGGCTTGTTACACAATATCCTTTTTCTGTTCCAGGATCCCATCCAGGACACCACATTACATTAGTCATCCTTAGGCTCCTCTTGGCTATAACTGTTGCTCAGACTTTCCCTGTTTTTGATGATCTTGACAGTTTTGGGGGGGGGGGTACCAGTTGGGTATTTTATACGATATCCCTCACTGGGATTTTTCTACTGTTTTTCTCATAATGCCATTCATAATTATGAGTTTTAGGGCTGAAGACCACAGAAGAAAAGAGCCATTTTCACCACACCATGTCAAGGGTGCATCCTATCAACATGATTTACCACTGATGCTGTTGACCTTGATCTCATGGCTCAGGCTGCTTTGGTCGGTTTCTCCACTTAAAGTTACTCTCCCCTCCCCCTTTCCATACCACATTCTTTGGAAGGAAGCCAATATGTACAACCCATGCTTTAGAGGCTCTACCTCCTTGAGAAAGAAAGGTGGACGTAAATTATTTGGAATTCTGCAAGTGGAATTTGTCTCTTCTTCCCTGTTTGTTTACTCATTCAATATTTGCTTATAGCAGTATGGACTAACAGAAATATATTTTATTTGGGGGGGGGTTGATAATCCAATATTATTGTAATGTACTCTGTTGCTCTAGTTGTCCCAGCTTTGGCCATTGGGAGCTCATTCAGATTGGCTCCTGTGTCCTTTTGACATGGTCTTATCATTTTTCTTACCTTCTGTTTGTCTCTGCCTCTCTCCATTTTAGATATTATTCACTTGCTGTTACTATAAGGTGCCCCAGGCTCATCTTGCATTTTCCTGTCCCAGCCCTAGAAGCAGCCATTTCTCTAAGAAGACCTAGTTGGTTGTCTTTAATGGAGAATGGTATTTAGAAACCAAGATCCGGGCACTAGACATGATTTTTGCTATTGGAGCATCACTACATCAAGGCTTAAAGTAAGTGGTGAGAAAAGGCAGTGCATTTTGAGTTGAGGCCTGGAGGATAAAAAGGAATAGCTACTTTAGACCTAGCAGAGAGTTCTAGGCAGAAGAATTGCTAGGAAAAAGCATATAAGGAACAAGCTTGACTCATCCGAGGGATAAAAAGAGAGCCAGAGAGGCTGGAGCAGATTGGAAGAGGAGAGTGATGCCAGGTGAAGGTGGGGGATGACCAGAGCATAGTGGGGATTGCAAACTAGAGAAGGCATCTGGACTTTACTCACAGGGAAATGGAAGCCACTGAATGCTTTTAAACAGGGTTGACGCCAGTTGATATAGATAGGATGCTACTGCCTGGGTTCAATTGACCAGCTTGGAGGAATCTAGGTGAAAGATGAAGGTGACGAAGGCCTGAACCAGGCCCAAAGCATTTGACTAGCAAAGGCTTTATCCTGCTGTGCCGAGACCAGCAGTTGGACAGATCCATGGGGTGCTAGATTTCAGGGTGGGCCCTGGGGTGCACAGGCTTATAAAATAAGGCAGTTTCCTGCTCTAAAATCTATGAGTAGAACAAACCCATATCCCCTGTTGATATGTGGGAACTGGAGTCCCAGGGAAGTCTTCAAATTTCTAAGTTACCAAACACACTACCCACCCTTGATGCTGCTGCCCAATCCTAAAGGATTGTGCTTGGCCAAGGTCATCCCTGGTATGGTCCCTCAGCCTCTCAGCATTGTGAAGCCAAGCATGTTAGCTCTGCTCCAACAAATCCACAGTGCTTGCTGGCCCAGAATATCCCACCCCATGCACATGCTGTCTCCCACCTCCTTCCTCTCAGCCCATCCATATCCATAGGTCTGTTCCATCTTTGAAGACCTGCCTTACACTTACCTCCGGGAAGACTTTACCAGTGGACCCAGCTGTCTCTGTGGTGCAAGTCCAGTCCAGGTTGGGTGGCTTCTGCTCCACAAAAGGTACTCAGGACTTCCCTTCCATAATAAATAGAAAAGGCAGAACTGTTTAAGTGTAGCATTAAGGACATCCTTCACACCCTCCCCTAGGTGGGAACCAGAGCCAAGAAGGTGACTCAGAGGAAACCAAGGATGATACAGGTTGATCAGGTTGACCCTAGTTGATATAGAATCATATAGACCAGACCTAACTGACCAGCCTAAGGAGTCAAAGGTATTCTCCCAGAAAAATTAGATATTGTTTCAGAAAAAAAAAATGCTATTGTGTTTATGGTAAAGTGGAATATTTTGAAATTGAGATTGCATTTCTCCATGCTTTCTTGTACCCACTACTGTTTCCCCACCATCAATGCATCTGCCTCCGGAGAATATAGCCAAGAACAGAGTCCCATTTCTTATCTTGGGAGCTTCTAAGTAGGTATTTGTAAAACTACAGTGAAAGAAAGTGTTAAAAATGAAGGTTTTCAGTCTAAAAGCTAGCTTTGGAGAAATAAAGGTGACTATAGATTTATTTGCTTACTTTGTTTTTATTCTAAAAGTTTGGTTTTGAATGGCAGAAAACATAAATTAGATTTAAGCACCAAACCATACAGTACGGGAGACTAGATGGTGATATAAGTACAACTTCCTTCCCAAAATAGATAGATCAGATGAGAAGATGGAGAACGTGAGAGCGTTTATCTGGAGCTTAGAGGCTGGTCCCTGAGAGGGGCCAAGCCCTTCTACCTATTTGAGTTGAGTCCTTTGTAGGAGTGGATGTGCGGCTGGAATGAGAGGAACCTGATAGAAAAGTCAGACTAATGGGGTGGGAGTGAGGGAGAAGGGGGGGTGGAGTCTCAGAGAAGAGGGAGATGATGCCCTGGCTTCCTGAGGAGTCAGCAAGATTCTTAGGGGGACTCTGGTCCAATACGACCTGGGAGGGGGAATAGCAGTGGCTGATTGAAGTTTCTAGGTAAATGGGCTCCTGGTCTAAATCACAGAGTACCATGCTTTCCAGCATGGTGAGAGTAACTCACACAGAAGTTTCTATGGTCCCTTCCTTTGGCAGATCCAAAGGAAGCAAGAATAGAGGGAAAAGTGATCTGGGTGACTCTGATGGCCTGAAGCCCTCATTAGTTGTAGGATGGAGTGGGGTGTGTGTTGGGGTTAAAAGCTGACATCAGAGAGCAGGAGGGAAGAAGAGAGGAACCCCCTCCCAGTAGGGTCAGCAAGTCAGAGGAAAGCTCATAGCTCAGCCACCATCTGACTATACTCACATCACCATCTCTCCACTCCATCTCCCTAACCAAGATGACTAGAGAAGAGAGAAGAGGAAAAGGACCTTAAGTCCACTATATTTAAATCTGGAAGTGACATGGTTTACCTTGAGTTGGGACTATTTGGCTTTCTAGCACTCAGAGGAAAGAGTGAATGTGAGTTAAAACCAGCTGTAATATTATTGTTGTTGTTGTTATTGTCGTTATACATATATGGCACTTACTTCATGCTGGACATTGTTCTAGACACTTTACACGCATCTTCCTAATATGTGCGTGAGACTGGGCACATTTTGGCACACTTGAGTGTTACAACCATTATTTGCGGCACTTTAATGTTTAACGGATGGCTATTGTATTTTATTTATTACGTTTCTCTTTACACATGAAGAAATAACGCTTTTGAAATAAGAATTAAGAAATAAGAGACTTTCCCTAGACCATACAATTGGCAAGTGTAATACCTGGGTTTGAACCCAGAACTTCAGTCACCTAGTCTGAGTTCTTTTCACTGTACATTGGTGTTTAGTATATACATATATAAATATATACATAGTTTTTTCTATTTATTTATTTATCTTAAGGCTTATTTATTTTGAGAGAGAGTGTGTGTAAGCAAGCATGAATGGGGGAGGGGCAGGGAGAGAGGGAGGAAGAGAATCTCAAGCAGGCTCTGTGCTGTCAGCACAGAGCCTGACATGGGGCTTGAACTCACCCACCGTGAGATCATGACCTGAGCCGAAGACAACAGTTGGCCGCTTCACTGACTGAGCCACCCAGATGTCCTTATATATTTTTTTAAATAATTGAATTTATCATCTTATGCTGGAGAAGAGAAGGGGACCTAGGACTGGCATTTGGAGTGATTTCACACTTTGAGTCTGATTAAAGGAAATAAGAAAGCAAAGGAGACTGTGAAGGCGTGTTGAGTGAAGGAGGAGGAAAAATGGGGGAGTATAATATCACAGTCCTCTAGAGAAGAGAGTGTTCTTAAAAAGACACGGTGATCCCAGGAAAAATGGGCACAAGCAGTGCCCAGATCTTGGTTTCTAAATATCAGTCTCCACTAGAAGGAATGTGGCTGATAGCAGGGCTGGAGCAGGGCGACTACAAGGTGAGCCTGGAACTTCTTGTGCCAAAGAGCCAAGAGGTGCTCCATTAACAAACTGAAGGGGGCACTATGGACATAAGCAAAGACCACCCAAATGAGAACAAGCAAAGTCTAGTTATTCAGAACTTACGATAGCATGGGACTTGGCCATCCCGCATTTTGGTAGAGACTCAAAGGCAGGAGGAAGAGTGGGAAAGCTTCATAGTCAAGAAGCTTCAGTATGCCCTGATTGATGGCTGTTGGCATGTGGGGAGTTGTAGGGGGGGTAGATAGAAACAGGGCATTTCACGTAATTGGTAGGGGGCATATTTGGTTCTCTGGTTGCTCCTAAATTGGGACAAAATTTAGGGAAACTGGCAGTTATTAGTCAAGTCTTGGCCATTTGGGGCTGATCGTTACAGAGGATAAAGACGGGTTTCCTGTGTCAGTTGCTACAGATAGTAGTCTGACTTTTTAAGGATCTGAGTTATAGAGATAGAGATAATGGATTGACTTTCTGGACTAGTTGCTACAGATCATGGGTCAGAGTTCTATTTTTATGTAAGTTCTGGCCATTGTTTGTTTGTATGTTCAGTCTCTCAGTAGGTCGAAAGAGACACAGGTGCCAACCTAAGACAGTTCCCACTGGCCACTTTAAGGATAATTTAAACATTAAAGTGATTAATAACAGTAATGGATTATAACTCATTGAATGAAAAAAGCCAATAAATTCATAGATACAAAAAAAGCAACCAAAAATAAATAAACTGGTGGGGGGGGGGGCAGGTAGAGAGGAAGAAAAAGTTTTCCTCACAGTAGAATGCCAACTACAAAGTATAGAGGGGATGATAGAGTAGGAAATCCAACATTTTGCAATAATTCGTTCAGGTAAAAATTGTTAATGGATCTAAAAATCTTTCACTGGGGGTCCAGATCAGAGTACCTCACCACAGACCATCTATTAAATACAAAAGGAAACAAATCCCTTTACGGTGGTGGGGGAGGGGGGGGCGGGCTGCAGGGTTCCACCTTAACTGAGTGATCAAGTGATCAAAGTGAACATCACCAATGGTGGGTCCAGATGAAGAACGTATGGTTGTTCATCACAGGGTTTGAAAATTTCCAAAATAAAAAGTTAAAAGTATGCAAAAAAAAAAAAAAAAAAGGAGGGGAGGAAGGTGGTGGTCAACTGTGCTGAATATTGCTGCCAGGTCACATAAGACGAGATCCAAGAAAAAAATTAAGCCAGTCTGACCTGGATTTAGTCCTGGAACCTAGTAAAATACTTTGCTTCTGAGTACTTCACTCCCTCCATGGGCTCTGGATTCAGAGTCAATTTTGTGTCCAACGCTCATATGATCTCCTCCACTGCTGACTGGACACTCTCTCTGGGTGGGGGGGGGTCCTCTGAAGCCTCCTGGAGGTTTCTTGCCACCCAGTTGGCAGCCTCTCCCTTTCTTAGTTCACAAAGGAACCGATAAAGCAATGTAGCCCCATGGCATCTGGACCAAAGCCCCATTCTCCACAGGGGATGCCTCCGATCCTACAAATTTCTGCCTGGCTAATCACGTCTTCACCTCTTCTCTTTTCCTCTTCTTTGGGTTGAATTAATTTAAGATTTTCTCTTTCCTTCTCATTGTTGAAATCTGCATCCTCTGCCAAATCATTGAGTACTACCTTCTTTTGATACAGAGCCTAGAATTTCCAAATTATAAATTCATACCTAACTATTGCCTCTAAGGAACACAGTCTTCCAAACAGATCGTTTTAAATATACCTACTGAGCCACACTAACAAAAACAGGGTGCTCCCGTGGTTTCTTCACGTGTTAGTTCAATAGTTTTTCTTCAAGTTAATTCCACAAACTGATGGTGGTTCTTCTGGTAGGATTTGCTGCAAAGAACCCTGGTCTTCTTAAATCCAGTCTCCAAATCTTATGATTTTGCTAGGTATGATCAGAAAATATTAAGAAAGACTCTGGATACACTTGCTTCTCAAATCTCAAGTAATCCTACCAGCTTCAAAGGTCACGAGTCTGAAATGTCAACTCATTTTTAAGTCAAAGCAGACCTGACAGGTCAATATATTGTCCCCACTTTACAGATGAGAAGACAGAGACTCAGAAAGATTAAGCCTTTCTAAACCTAGAGGATAGAGGAGGACCCAGGATTTAAAATCTGTGCTTTGCCCCCTTTGTATACTGCCTTCGAGAAAGATTTACTTCCTCCAGTTGCCAAAGAAATGAGGAATCAGGCTTTCAAACGTTTTGCTGATTTTTTTTAAGTGAAGATTCAGATATGAACTCACCATACATAAGAGGGATGTTACAGAGAGGTTGCATGTGAAGCTAATCTTTGTAAATTGAATCATATTGTAAATGCACTGGCTATTTAAATAATTCCTGAAGCAAATCATTTTGTATTTGTGAATCTGGATTTTCATCTGTGTATCCTGTTTGCCTGCAGAAATTACCTGTTCTCAGCTATCCCGAAATGGATGCAGAGACCATCACTCAGAAGAAGGGAATAGAATTGTGTTTCAAGGGAGGGTCACTGCCCCACAGAAAGCACTCAAGATAACAGACAAAGGAAGCCCAGCTCAGAAGTAGCTTCAGTTGAGCATGGTCTTGCGTATATGATATATTCTCTTTGAATATAGAGGGTGAGCCTCCCAGAAAGTAATGGAGGCAGAGAGGTCAGGAGAGGGGAGAGAACCACAAAAACAGAAAGAAAGGGAGTGAGATGGAAGGAATGGGAAGGGAGGAGAATGAGCCAGGCCAAACGAGGTGAGAGATTCAGAGAGGGAACACCAGCCAAAACTTGCGATTGCAGAGAGGAGGAGGCAGCAAAGAGCAGGGAGGAAGGAGAGGGCGGGAATGGGGAAGAAGAGGGTGGGGGAGAGAGAGAGAGAGAGAGAGAGAGAGAGCGCCTCTTGGTGCATCTGCCTGCTGTGCTGCCTGTGCTCAGCGCCCTGCCGAACACTCAGTCCAGAGCCCCTTGCTCCCCAGTCTAGCCGTTCCCCCTCCCCCAGGAGCCTGGTCTCAGGGCATAGCTGGCCCTATCAGGATTCAGGACCTAGAACCCCTCCTGCCTTCCAGTCCTTTCCTGGCCAGGGCTTTACAGCTGCTGTTCACTCCCATCCCGGAGAGGGCTGTTCCTAAACCATCTCACCCAGAAAGCCCCCAGTCTCTCCCTGAGGCTTGAGTCCTCAAGGCCAATTCCTGTGCATAAGACCAATAAAGAGAAAACCTGGAGTGCTCGTCTTTAGTCTCTGATGGGCAACCTTGTGGCACAAACCCTTTCTGTGCAGCTCCAGAGGCCAGAAATATGACCAATGATTAGGGGCCTTACAGATTTGGGTACAAGAAAGACCTTTGTAATTAATCTGCCTTAAGATGGAATCTGGTGTCTCAGCAAGAGATGAGTTCCCCGTCACAGGATGTATGTAAGCATACCTACGGAAGCTGGGGTACCAAATCTACCTGTGATTGAGCTGAATGATCCAAGATCTCTTCTGTGACTCTGATTTCTCCTAAAACCCTTGAAAAATAGCTTTTAAATCCATCATTACCCATGAAACCTTGCCCTATTTATGTGATTAAAAGAGTCTTCCCTTCACATCAAGTTCAGGGAATAAGTTAATCTGAATCCTAGTCACATGATCACAAATTCTGAGTCACTGGGTTTTGAATTAGTGGGGTTTCCCAGGGGAATTCAAATGTTCCACCCAGGAGACACGGAAAAGAAGGTTCGCGCCTTCTGTGGGAACACAGCCCAGGGAAAGACGGGGAGATGGCAGGCAGCTAGCTGCCTCCTGTGCATTCCAATAGGCCGGCGGCTGCGCAGAATCTCAATGTTCCAGCCCCGAACAGTTGGAGCAGACGGAATTTCAGGAAAGGGATTAAACAGAACTGTCAGTCACCCAGACATCCGGTACTAGTGGGGGCGATTTCTCTGGGGCAGGTGTCAAGGTCAGGGTTGCCCTGACCCTTCTGGGAGCTTTCAGTCAAAGTCATGGCTTGCATGAAGCCTCTCCTGCTTCCATGAAGCTGACTTCTCACCCTCTGCCCCTGGCAACACCCTGGGCTCGTGGCTCACACCATGCTTCAACCCTGAGTGGTGCATGTCTGTTTCCCTACCCTGCTGGGGACAGAAGCCATGTGATGGGCATTTAATACCTCAGATGGAAACACTTCGTGAGGTTCCAGGGGACCAGAGTCAGCAGGAGTGACTCTTTTCTTCTGGTTCCTTGGATGCTCTGGGTACTCTCTGACCTGGTCAATTTGGGGTTATTTTTAGATCTTTGCTTTGTCCTCACCACCCCCATAAACAGCCCTACTAACCCCATTGCTGGTTGCCTTGTTCTTGTCCTCGGTGCTGCCCTATGTCCTACTGCCATTCACTGGCTTAGATAACCTTCCCCTGGGATTTCAACCTCCTTGGGACTCACCAGGCCCTGTTCTGCCAAAAGGAGAGCTCTCTGGCCATCCCAGCTCTGGGCTCTGCCTTTGGCACAACCTCTTCCCATATCAGACCCTGCGCCAGCCCAGCCCCTCTGTCTCTGTCCCCCAACCATCCCGGCACGCCGAGAGCCCCATGACCGCAGGCACTGTGTTTCACCCCTCTCTGGATCCTTGGCCTCTAAGCAGTCACCAGGAGTGAGGAAGTGCTCAATAAAAAAATCATCCAATTAAAATTGAACCGAAAGGCAAGAGAAAGTGAACGCTTTCTTCCACAATGTGAGATTTCAGCAGGGAGAGCTTAGGAAAGTTGGGGGAGCTAACTGAGAGATTTACTGGCTACCGTTTCTCCCTCTCCTGCACAATAATTGATGAGATCTTATCATTACTTCTTAAAATGGCCATGGGGGGTGGGGGGCGCCCAGCAGGGCCCCCATCCAGCTGGACGCAGCCACTGCTGCATAAGGCGGCACTGCCATCCTACTGCGTCTACTTCTGAGTCTCCTCTGGGATTGCCCAGAATTACCCTCTTGGTTGTGGGCACCACTGGCTGGCAATATCCAGCCACCCTCCTGCCTTTCAGACCCTTCACTGCATCCAGCTGTTAGAGGAGCAGGGTGAAGGGAGCCTGATGCTCTGTTATTTATTTGTCTCGTAAACATGATTTCATTCTAATTCTGATTTCCACCCGCTGAATGACCCCCACAAATGAGCAGGAGATTGCTCTGTTGCTGCAAATCACACTGAATTTGGCCAACTTCAGAAATACTGTCCAGTAGATGCCTTTTCTTGTGAGCCACCAGGTCTTTTGTCATTACAACCCTTCCAGTGAGCAACCCTGGGTTTCTTCTATTCAGTAGTCCTATCACTTCCCCACATAAAACAAAATCCATACAATCCCTGTGGAGACTGGTGTGGATGCAGTTAAATAGCCTTTCATCACTGACTTCCAGCCCCCTTTCCAATGCACAGATCTGACTTAGGACAGAATAATATATTGCAGCCAACTGCAGCTCAAAAAATGTTTGTTGAATGCCTACTGTGTGCCAAACCCTGTGCCAGGATCTGGAGACACAGCTGGTTTAGGGGCTGACTCTCTGTTGTGTGTATCACAGAGTCTAGGTGCTGGATTAAAGCAGCATTAAGCAAAGGGTGAACATGAGAGCTGTTCGTCCAGGACTTGGTGTTAGGGTCATCACTCTAAGTTTTTCATTAAGTAAAAACTCTTCATACTAGCCTTGCGTGAGGTGCTAGGGAAATAAAGATGAATAAGATAATTCCTATTCCAAAGGAGCTCACTATTTGGGGGTAGAAGAGATGGACAAATAAAGAGTGGGCTGCAGTATCATGTGGTATGTGCTGTGTTGAAGGAGAATGTGGGGTCTGGAGGACCCCGCCTAACACAGACTAGGGAGAGGTAGCAGGTGTGAGAGAAGCCTCCCCAGAGTATGCGATGTTTGAGCTGAATCTTGAGGAATGAATTAGAGCTTGCCAAGGGGTATAGGCAGTAACGTCCAGGCAGCACATGCAAAATCACAAGGAGAGGAAGCCTGGCTGGTCAGGAATGCTAATTACTGGAGCATCCAAGAGGAGGAATAGGAGAGATGCATCTTGTGAGGGAGACAAGGGTGAAATTATAAGGAGTTTCTTAGCTTAGCTAAGGAATCAGGCTATTGTCCTAAAATGCTGGCATCCAGGAGATCAGCTCGAAGGCTTTTGTTATAACCCTGAAAAGAAATGATGAGGAACCAAACAAAGGGAGTAGCTGGGAGAATAGAGGTAAGGTGGTTCCAAGACACCTTTTGAAGGTTAAAGCTATAGGGCTTGATGAGGCATTGAAAATAGGAGGGGAAGAGAGAGGATAGAATTAGAGATTGCGCCCATGTCTCTGGCTCAAGGGAAAGGCAGATTACAAAGGCTTATAGAATAGAACTGATAATATAACAAGGGTAACAGTAACAATAATAAAATAGTATTTTAAAAGAATTGCTAATGTGAAAGACTTGGGAGTAGAGCTATAAAACTCCTAAATAAAAAGGCAAGGATAAAGCAATGGGTGAAAAAGTCACATGGAGGACAAAAAGGAAAAAAGAAAACTAAATTGAAAAATCAAAGATATTTCCAAAGATGTATATAGAATATCTAAAACAGAAGCAATAATCAAAGACGTAATTTTTTAAAAATGAAAAGAAGAATAAAAGGCAAAGCTTTCTGAGCCAAAATCAAAGCTGAATATATAGATCAAAAAGATTCACCAAGTTATGAATAAAAATAAATACAAGGAGGAATAGTAAAACCTCTCAGTATGGTTGCATTTATGGTTATTTATTCTTATATTTCTAAAAGCTTTTTGCTCTATATTTTTGGATGCAAAGTTATCTTGTGCCTAAGAGTTCTTGAAATTATACTTTCATGGTAAAGTGTACATTGTCAGTAAAATGCAAGTTTTCCAGCTCTTACTACCACGTGGGGAAAAAAATGACACCATAATTTCACCAGCTCTTGCTCCCACCCACATGTAGGATCTACAGACTTTCTTAATCTCTTTCTGTTATATTTAGGAGTCCTTGGGTGACAAGGGTTCACATTTGCTCATTAACAAGTTGTCTCTCACAGAACGTTGCCTCTGCACCACGAGGCAGCCACTTACGAGCTCCGTATCTTCTCGGGCCATAATCTCCTATCAGAATTCTATTGAGGACCGCGATGGCTACGTGGTACCTCTGCCCTTCTTTTAGGTTCATGAATGATATTAGTCTAGGATCTATAATGCCTTTTCTTGTCTATAAATGTCTATAAAGACTTTTCTTATAATGCCTCTGTCTGTTTTTGGTATCAGGAGATTGCTCATCTTATAAAATGAGTTGGGAGGTGCTCCCCCTGCCTCTATTTTTTTTTTTTTTTTTTTTTTTTTTTTTTTTTTTTAGTTTGTGGAGGATTGCATTTGGTAAAATCCATCATTGAAGCCATCCAGGCCTGGAGTTTTCTTTGTGGGAAGATTTTGAAATTATGAGTTCTATTTCTTGTATAAATATATGGGACAAAGCAGATTTTCTATTTTTAATTCAGTCAGTTTTAATTTGTGTCCATTTCATCTAAGCTGTTGAATGTATTGGTGTAATATTGTTGCCATATCTTCTCCTCCCTTAATGTCTGTAGGATCTGTAGGGATGTCTTCTTTCTTTCATGATATTGATCATTTGTGTCCTTCCTCTTTTATTCTTGATTTAGGCCAGATAATGATTTGTCAATTTTGCTGAACTTTTGAAATAACCATCTTTTGGTGTCAGTGATTTTCTCTATTGCTTATTTTCCATTTTATTGAGCTCCACTCTTTAGTTTCCCTACTTCTGCTTATCTTAGGTTTAATTTGTTTTTCTTTTTCTAGAAAGCTTCTAGCTTCTCTTGGGACCATGATCTCTAAGACACATCCAGACAGAAATCTGGAATAACTGTAGAGCTTATCTTGTTTGTTCCCCTTCTCTAAAGCATCACAGCACCACACTAGCATTATCCAATGCTTGGAAAGAGCTATTTCATATCCTTCATCTAGATCCCTTTACCGTGGGAGGGAAGTCTGATCCTGGTTGCTCCATTATGACTGTAAGTGGAAGTTCCACTGCCCCTCTTCTGGGCATGTATGGGATACAATCATGCATTATTTGTCACGCACCCCTATTTTACCTTGTGCACCAGTGACAATATGCTAAGGCCCTTTAGATGCCAAATCGCATTTCTCTCTTAGATTACTATAACATCTTCTTAGTGCCTGGTCTCTCTCCAGACTTACTCCATACTGCTCCCAGAGTAATACTTCCAAAACACCAAATTGTATGGTATTAAATGCAAAGTTGATGTGAATGAATAGCCCTTTCCACATTTTACGTTATACTCTGTTATAAGATCTCAAGGTCACCCTGTTGACTTTTTTCCCCTTCGCCTATGGTTTGAGGAAAGAATTCATTTAAGTCTTTAATTGTAGTTTCCATGCTTTCCACAAGACTTAGGTTAGAAAAATAACAGAGAATGGACCAAAAGGCGAATCCCGATAATAGATACCACACTGTCCTAAGAAGTGCTTCAACTTTCTGGTGACTATGATTTCCTTCCCACGTCACACTCTTTGTACTTGGCTTCTTTATCCCGAATGATGAGCCACCTAGAATCTCAGGCAAAAAGACTTTTGGCACAGTAAGGCCTGTCATCTCCTAAGACACGCCTAGCCATATCTCAACCACTGCAGTGGACATAGCTTGAATTCTCTCCCGGGAGACCCTCAGCCTCAGTTCACATCTCAAAAGAAATGCTCAGAGATTTCTGAGTCCTACTCAGGCTAAGGCTGGGATTCCCTCTACAGGAAACAAGACTCTTTTTTCGTGTGTGTCTTTATTGCTTTGAATGAAACTTTGCCCAGCTGATGCTGTGGTCCTTGATTTCTTTTCTGTTTGCCTGAAGCATTTGCCCATCCCTCTTTAAAAAATTTATTTTTCCCAACTTTGTTTCAGTTGATTATCTTATAAGTAGAATATAGTTGAATTTTATTTTTGTAAAATCTGAAAGTCTTTGTATTTAATAGGGGAGTTTGATGCATTTCTACACATTGTTATAACCAGCTGTTTTGTTTTTTCTTGTCATTTCTTATAGTAACTCTCTTGTTTACTTTTTTACCTGTCTATTGGTAGATGAATTCTATTTTCTTTGCATTTCTTTCTCTAATGTATTAGAGGATAAATGTTGGTGCCAATCCCACTATTTATAACCTTGACATTTCTCAAAAATAATTCCTAATTTACATTCTTTTAATTATCAGAATCAAGTGTGGATTGGAATCCTTTGAGATCTTTTTATTTAAGATGGATAGTTAAGCATACTTTTGCTCTCTTCTTTCAACTTCATGCTGCATCTTTTTTTTTTCTTCTTCAAACTTGGGCTTTAGTGGTAGATTACTGTATCATATTATTCTCCTTTTATATCACACAACACTTTTTTTTTTCCAAGACAAATGTTAGAAATCTGGAGGATACCTAGGTTTTAACAATTGTTTTGATTTACCCGTATTATTCTCATTTCATTGTTCTCTCCTAGGCCTTTTACTTTTTGTGCCATGACTTCTCCATCTTTGAACCCTTAATTTCTTTCATATCTGACTCTTTTGTGGCACACGTACAGTGCCTTTTGCTCAGCACTTGTGGCAGAGATTAGTCTCCTATGACTCATTCTCTGTCTCTTCCTTCTTAACAGAACCCTGATTTTGTTGGGGGACAGAATGAACACCATAAGAAAAAACCTGCCACATTTCCCACTTCCGTTTGCAGATGGAGTGACCAACGAAATAAAATCACAAGTTTCAGGCAAAGCTTCTAGAAAAACTCAAAGTGGCTGGCTTAGTTGAAAACTACATTCTTTTTGCCTTTGCCTCCCCTTCTCCTTCTTGTTTCCTGAAGATGGAAACCACACTAGGAATGATGGAACAGAAGAATAGAGGGAGACTGGGTCCTCGATGATGCTGGTGTGCTACCACTGGCCCTGAATTACTTATCACGAGACTTTGTGTTACAGGAAAAAAATAAATAGCATCTCCCATCTTGCTTAAGCCTCTCTTACTTGGTGCCTCTCTTTTTAGCAGCTAACCCATGATTCCTAGCTTTACAGCAAAGAATGGGAGAAGGACAGGGGCGCCTGGGTGGCTCAGTCGGTTGAGCGTCCACCTTTGGCTGGGGTCATGATCTCATGGTTTGTGGGTTCGAGCCCCATGTCAAGCTCTGTGCTGACAGCTCGGAGCCTGGAGCCTGCTTTGGATTCTGGGTCTCCGTCTCTCTCTGCCCCTCCCCTGCTTGTGCTCTGTCTCTCTATCAAAAATAAATAAAATGTAAAAAAAAAAAAAAAAAGTTAAAAAAAAAAAAAAGGAACGGGAGAAGGACATTTCAGAGTGAAAAAGCAAGAGCAAAACCACGGAGGTGTGAAAATATGGCAAGGTCAGAGAACAACAAAAAGTCCAGTGCAGCTGGAATACAGGATATGTGTGGCAAGACAGAGTGACAGAGAACATCAAATATGTAAGTAGGAGGTGGTGCCCAAACCTACTCCCCTCTAAGGAGCCGGGTAAAATCCAAAGCATGTTATCTTGGCATTCAAAGCCCTTCACCACTTGGTCCCCACTTTTCCGGACTTCTTAGCCAGTTCTCCCGTAATTGGCATTCTAGACACACAGGATTCTGGAATTCATGAATTTTTCACCTTCGTGTCTTTGTACCTGCTTTTCCCTTTCCCCAATTAATGTGTGCTCAGTGCTTTAGACGAAGCCCGGGATTATCCCTGCCCCTGCGCCACGGATCTGGCTATAGGGCTCCTCCTCTGCCTTCCCACAGCTTTCCATTACTACCTCTCCGAGAGAGCCTCTCCACTCAGGGACTAACTTATCTGCCTCTACTCTGTGATCACCAGCTTCTAAAGGTAAGAACTCTCTCATATTTAATTACTGTGCTCACCAGATAGCAGACAGCCTACTATGTAGCAAATCCTCAATAGGTAGCTGTTCACCGGATAAATGATTGAGTAAACCCATGGGAAGGAAAGCTTTGATGGCAACTTAAGGAATTCAGACTTTATCCTTCAGGCCATAGGGGCAGCAGAATGAAATGGGAGGCATGTGTGCGATTTTGGAACTCTGCTCCAATGGCCGGTACGAGAGAGAGACCCTGGAAACCGGGAAAGCCCAGAAGTGGGAAGCCTTGTCAGGAGGCTTCGAGCCAGCAGTGCCCAGTGAGGGTCCCTGCCCTGTCCTGAAATGGTTAAGGTGGTCAAGGCACACGCCTCTGCAGAGGAGAAATTTCCCTGTCCTTGCCTAAGTGAATGGCTGGGATTAAAGTGACAGCCCACCTTAGTGATGGCGGCATAATTGGTTGTTCAGCTCTGTCCTTGTCAGAGCGCTGACAGTTCTGCAGATGTCCTGCTCGGCTCTCCAAAGGTTAGCCTCAGCTGGTGCGGCTGTTCATTAATCATTCCTCCCTGACAGGCCTCGGTGCAGCCCACAGCTGCCACACCAGCCCCCGCAGTCCCCGCCCCACCCGGCCTGGCTGGAGGCAGCCCGCAGTCCGCTCCCCCGAGGGGCTGGTCCCCACATGGGGAGACAGGCGGTCTGTGTCCTCTCCACCCCGCCTGCTACTATGTCGAGCGAGAAACACTGATAACGAAATTTCCCCGGGTTCCTCCTTCCCAGAACTAGGGTCTGAATCACCTTACAAGCTATCCTGACATCCGTGACTTTATCGCTCCTCTCCTCCACCCTCACAGAAGCTTCTTACTGAGAGGAGGGCAACCCTAGCCCAAGAGTTCCAGAAAGACAAGAAGGCCAATGGATTCGGGCCACTCATGCTGGGAAGATACAGAGCCTGGCTTGGGGCCCGAACCCTGGGCAGAATGTGCATCGTATCCATGCTGTGAATTCCATAAACTGTAAAAGACGCTTATGAACCGCTATTTATGACTCAACACAGAACATGTGTATTTGTGCATAGGCAGACTGGTTCTAGCCCAGGAATATTAAGGAAAGGACTACCCTTCCACTCCTTGGGGCAGCAAGCTGAGGAATCTGATTTCCTGGGCCCAAAAGAGTCCAGCCCCTCCCCGAGGCTCTCTCCCTTCCTCTTTCCCTACCAAAGTCAACATGGTAGACTGCGTCAAGACTGGTGGATGGGATTCTAGTCTGAGCAAAGAGATTAAAGGAAAGGTTGGAAGTCCAGGTATGGGGAAAAGAGAACAGGGAGGAGAGGGACCGGCTCGGGACAGAGCAGAAACTAAAGCCTCAGTCAGCAAATGTGGTCAGAGAGTGGAAGGTGAGGTCTTAGCTGGAACCGTGTAGGTCTGATTAGAAAAATCATTTGCCTACCCCAAGCCCAAGCATATAGAATGACGTTCGAAGCATCCCCTCCCAGGTTCCAAAATTCCTCAAGACCTCCTCCCACTTTCCCTTCTTTGTCCCCTTTTAGTTTTTCCTGATTTTCCAGGCCCTGATTTTGACGCTGTGACTCATTTCTCCTTTCTCCCTTTGCTGCTTTGTTTGATGTCCTGAATGGATCAGACCTTGATCCCCAGCCAACCAGATCCAGTATTAGGAATTCCACCGTGGTTCCCTGCACAGCCTTCCTTCAAGAGTAAAATCATGTTCCCAAGGCCTGGGTCTCAGCTACAGGCTGCCAGTCGGCATGTGCACAATGCAGGAGTCATCATTTCCCCCCATTGATTAGCTGTCCACCCGCAAAGTTTCCAGAGGAGCAAACAAGGACACTGGGATATTAGCATTCAGCTAGTCTTTTGGACTCCAAACCACAAACACCTGCATTTTCTCATCCAAAGACCCTATGTACAGTCTGCCCAGAAACCAAAAGAGTCCAAGCCAAGTTCCCTCAAAAAACTCACACCTGGATACATAAGAGACCTTCCCCAAAACTTCCTATGACAATGGCCATTTCCCATGTTACCCACCACCTTTTCACACACACCATTCTGCTACAGCTTCCCAGAAGCTTCTCAAGGGAGGTAAGACCATCCCCATTTGACACTGGCGAAAGCTGAGGTTTGGAGAGGCTAAGTGACCTGCCCAAGAGCACACAGCTCATATATAGTCACCCTTCCATTCAAAACCACCCCCCTGACTTGTCTCCTGTTTCATCATGCTGCTACTGACGGGCTTGCTGTGACTTTAAGCCAGCGCTCTTCTAGAGTGGCACCCTTGACCTTTTTGGGCCTCATAATTCTTTGTTGTGGGCACCATCCTGTGCATTGTAAGATGTTTAGCAGCATCCCTGGTTTCAAGCCACTGGATGCCAGTAGCTCTTCTGCCCCAGCTGTGACACCAAAACTGTCTCCAGACGTTGCCAAATGTCCGGAGGGTGGCCCTGTCACCTCCAGCGGAGAACTGCTGTTTTATATCTTCCCGTTGTTTGGCACTCTTTAAATGTTGTCTACCTGAGGCCAGGAGTTGTTTTGCACGTGTGGGCCAGGAATTCTTCACTACATGCAGAGAACTCAAGAAACATAGCGAGGTCGGACACCCGTGGAAGACCACTGGCCATGGTAATGAAGAACAGGAAGGACATTTGTTGTTTTATTTTTTGTTGTTATGATTTTTAATGTTTATTATTTATTTTGAGGGGGGAGGGGCAGAGACGGACAGAGAGAATCCCAAGCAAGCTCCACGCTCAGTGGAGAGCCCAACACAAGGTTCAATCCCATGACTGTGAGATCATGGCCTGAGCCAAAATCAAGAGACAGAAGCTTAACCCACTGAGCCACCCTGACACCCCAAGAGGGGCGATCTTTAGGGACGCCTGGGCGGCTCAGTCAGTTAAGCACCTGACTCTTGATTTGGCTCAGGTCATGATCTCAGGGTTGTGTGATCATCCTCAAGCAGAGCGCCATGTTGGGTCCATGCTGGGTGTAGAGCCTCCTTAAGATTCTTTCTCTCTCTCTCTACCGTTCTCTTTCTCTAAATAAATAAATAAATAAGTAATTTTTTTTACAAAAAAGGACACTCTTTAGCAGAAATCTGGAAGACAGATACTGGGAGGAAGCATTCAATCAGGCAGCAGAGCCAAGCTTCTGTCTGTCCGTCTATCCATCAGTCCCTCCCTCTTCCGTCCACTATATGTCTCTTTACCCATTCTGCATGTATCCCCTGGTATAAGGTCTGTGGAGGCATTATATGGGACAAAAAGTCACCGTGATTCTTTGCACAGTGCTGTGGGGGGGGGGAGGGGGTTGTTGGAGTCTTAGTTCTGCCACCCATAGCACAACTCTTGGACGGATCTCCAAGCTTTAGTGTCCTGAAACTAAGGATAATAATACATTCCTCGCAAAATCACAGGGAGGACATAATGAGCTAATGTATGTGGAAAGTACTGTAGGTGCTATACAAATGTTAGCTATTAGAATGGGGGAATGTCGGACAAGTACAAAAATAACTATACTATCGGGCATTAAGTGTTAAAAGATACAATAAAAAATGAGCAAAAGATTTGAACAAGGAGTTCACAGAAAAAGAAATGCAAATGGCCAATAATATAAAAAGATGTTCAAACTCACTAGGTATTTAGGAAAATGCAAGTGAAAATGATAACATGCCATTTGTCACGCAGAAGATAGGCAAACGTAAAATCTTTGCATGTAACATCTAAAGCCTGGTGGGTGTATGAGGACACAGGCACACCCTTACTTCACAGATGAGCCAATCACCACCTCCTATCTGGTAGAAACTATAAGAATTAAACACGTTGGGGCACCTGGATGGCTCAGTTGGTTAAGTGTCCAACTCTTGACTTTGGCTCAGGTCATGATCTTGCAGTTTGTGAGTTTGAATCCCACATTGGGCTCTGCACTGACAGCAGGGAGCCTGCTTGGAATTCTCTCTCTCCCTCTCTCTCTCTCTCTCTGCCCGTCCCCCACTGTGCATGCACATGAGTGCTCTCTCTCTCAAAATAAAGAAATAAACTTAAAAAAAAATGGAATTAAACATGTCATATCCTTTGACCAAGAAACCATGTTTGTGACCCTTTCCACAGAAACATAAGCACCATTGTAAAATATACATACATATATACATATATGTATATATAGATTGAAGACCAGAAAACATCAAGGGCTGAATAAACATATCGAACATTATGAAGCTATAGGATGAACTAAATAGATGTGAATTGACATGAAAGAATGCTCATAATATATTAAGTTTTTGTATGTATAAAGATTGTATATGTATAAAGATTGAAGACCAGAAAACATCAAGGGTTGAATAAACATATTGAACATTATGAAACCATAGGATGAACTAAATAGATGTGAATTGACATGAAGGAATGCTCATAATATATTAAGTTTTTAAAAAAGGTAATTGTGTATATACATAGTATGATCCCATTTATTTTTTTAAAGTTTTTTTTTTTAATGTTTATTTATTCTTGAGACAGAGAGAGATAGAGCATGAGTGGGGGAGAGGCAGAGAGAGAAGGAGACACAGAATCAGAAGCAGGCTCCAGGCTCCGAGCTGTCAGCACAGAGCCTGATGCGGAGCTCGAACTCACAAGCTGTGAGATCATGACCTGAGCCAAAGTACGACGCTTGACTGACTGAGCCACCCAGGTGCCCCAGTATGATCCCATTTGAAAAAGAGAAGAAAAACCCTTTATGTGTGTGAGTATATGAATGAATATGTTAGTGCGAGCACATACCGGAAGGCACTGGAAGGTGCAGACAAAACAAAGCATTACCCAAGGGGATGCAAGGGTGAGGGGAAAACAGGAGAGGAGAACACAAAAAATATAACTTTTTCCTTTATATGTTTCTGTCTTGTTTGACTTATGAGAGTGAGCATTTCTCTTTCGTAACGTGAAAGAAAGCATTGAGGGTCCTAAGGAAGGAAAGGACAAGGGGTAAGAGAGTCTCGGGTGGGAGATTTCTTCCGCCCTGGGACAGTGGCAGGGCTGGACTTGAAAGGGTGAGTCTACTTCAGACCTTCCAGACCCGGGGGAAGGGAGAATCACGACAGCTGAGGAAGGAGAACTGTTCTGACCTTTAGGCCACGGATAAGCTCAAGCCAGTGCGCGAGCTGGTTGCACTGTCAGCCCCAGCTGTGCTGGACTTAATCACAGACAGCAACCGAATGGCCGCTGGACAGCCAGCCCTGGAGGCCGCAGAGTCAAGGATAAGGCAAAGCTCTGGTCACCCTGAGCTTAATCGAGCCCACACAGTGAATGGCCAGCTGACTTCTCCACCCAGCAGCCCCTCGGAGAAAAGAATTGCAAAGCCACTTGGAAAACCTTCCTACTTTGTCTTTACTGTTAAAGAAATGCAAAGGTGATGAATTAGGCAAATTGGTTGATGTCAAGTTGTATCCATCAGAATGATTCAGAGCCTGGAATGAGTAATAGTAATGGAGAATAGCTGTTACTAAGAGTAACCAAATTAGCATTATCGAAAAAGACAAAGGAAAAGCGGGCGGCCAGCAGGCACCCCAGCCCTGAGCCTGTCCCTGCATCTGCACATCCCAGCAACTGCACGGAGGCCCACCTGGAACTGGGGGGCTGCTTCTCCCCTTCAGGGCTCCTTGTGGGGCTGGGGTTTCAACACGATCAAAGGATGTTCACGTCTATTTTCTTACTTGATCGAATTCTAAGCACGACAGTGACATCAACTCCGTTTCATAGGATGGATATCAAAGCTTGGCAAAGTGGAAAGGTCTGTCCAGTGCCATGGTCATGTAGCTGGTAGGTACCAAAATCTAGCTTTAAACTCAGGACCCAGGAATCTGAATTTAGGACACAAGTCTCTGTATTTTTTCACAGAAACGCCATTAAAAAAGGCTGTCTAATTTTCTCCCAAGCCATTAGCAATGAAAAGTAGGAAGTAGATGGTACGTGGAAAGGCAAGGGGGGAGACTGTGAAAGACCTCGGGGGGCTGATCACAGCTCCACAGAAACCCCCCCTTCTCGGTCCTGCCCAAGGTCAGAAGGGCTTCGTAGCCAGATACCTGGGGACGCAGGACGTGCTTAGGAGGTTTGACCTCTTTGGTCTTTTTTTTTTTTTTTTACATTTATTTGTTTGAGAGAGAGAGAGAGAGAGAGAGACAGACAGAGCGTGAGCAGGGGTGGGGCAGAGAGAGAAGGAGGCACAGAATGCGAAGCAGGCTCCAGGCTCTGAGCTGTCAGCACAGAGCCCAACACAGGGCTAGAACCCATGAACCATGAGATCATGAGCTGAGCCGAAGTCAGACGCTTAACCAACTGAGCCACCCGGGCGCCCCTCTGGTCTTTTGAGCTGAAGGAGTCCTGCCCTGTTCCACATGACCCCGACACATCCAGGGACAGCTGACTGGCCCAGGACAGCCACAAAAGATGACCGAGGCCAGATTCCTTTTGTATCAGGAACCTGAACGGGAAACAAGGAGGAAGCCAGTTGCTAGCAGGGTCGTGGCGGGTAGCTGGGTGTATCCACTTCCTAGGCCAGCGCTAGCAAAGTACCACAAACTGATACTTAAAACAATGGAAACTTATTCTCTCACAGGTGCAGAGGCTGGAAGTCAGAAATGAAGATGTCAGCAGAGTCATGCTCCCTTAGAAGGCTGGACAGAAGAATCCAGCCTAGCCTCCTAGCTGCTGGTGCTGGCTGGTGATCCTTAACGTTCTCTGGCCCCCGACTGCATTACTCCAGTTTCCGCCTCTATCCTCACATGGCCATCTTCCCTCCAAGTGTCCTGTGTATCTCTGTGACATTTTTTATGGGGACACCAGTGATTGAATGTAGGGCCCACCCAAATCCAGTGTGACCTCATGTTCCTTGATTACATCAGCAAAGACTACTTATAAGTAGGGGAACCTTCACAGGTACCAGGGGTTAGAACTTCAACATATCTTTGGGGGGGGGCACAATTCATCCCCCAACACTGGGCCACAGTAATAAGGCGGGGAAGGCCTGGGGACAGCTGTCTCCAAGGCCCCCAGAGATACCTTCATCTTACAACTCCTTCCTGCTCCGACCACAGGGAGACTGACGGTCAGCACACGGGCCCCTGCAAGACCCCCACTTTTGAATTCAAATATCCCAATGTAAGTTTTCTCCCAAACTTCTCCCTGTGTTTGCGATGGTTTGATAAAGTTATTCCTTGCAACCAAAACGAGCCGTAAATAAAACCAACTTTCGTGTTTATTTTTCTCCATAAATTTGCTTGATTTTATCATTAAAACTCCAAAAGAAGTAAGATGCTTCAGAGACTCCTTTCATTGGAAGCTAAAAACATTTCTCCAACATGCTGGCCCAAGCTAGGCACTGTGGTAAGTTTTTTTGTTTGTTTTTTGTTTTTTGTTTCTCCTGCTGAAACAGTCACCTTCTGTTAATGGGATAAGCCAGTATACCCAAGACACCTCGAGGAGACCTAAATTACGATCACTGGTGCCTGGGTGCCTCTTCGGTTAATCGTCTGATTCTTGATTTCTGCCCAGGTCACGATCTCATGGTTTGTGGGTTTGAGCCCCACGTTGGGCTCCATGCTGACAGTGCAGAATCTGCTTGGGATTCTCTGTCTCTCTCTCTCTCTCTGCCCCTCCCCTGCTTGCTCTCTGTCTCTCTCTCAATATAAATAAATAAACTTAAAAAAAAAAAAAAGAATCACTGGTGCATTCCTAAGGGGACTTAGCTTAGACCCAAAAGAAATCAGACCAGGAAACACAGCTTTCTTTCAGCAAGCCATGAAAAAGCTGCCGCCAGTGGGGCCAGCCGCCTGAGTCATCACTGCGTGGGAAGGCCTAGGGCCAGCCAGGCGTCCCACCGGCTGGGGTTTGAATTTCTCTGCAAAGTCACACTTCATGCGAGACACACAGCCCCCAAGGAGATGACTGGGGTCAGAAATGGCAGTTCTGTTCTTTCTCCCTTGCCTCTCCCGCCTAGACATCCTCGCAGGCAGAGACCTCTCTCGCATCCCTCTGTGCTGAAATTTCCCCCAAGAGGCTGAGGCCCTTGGGGATGATGTTGGTGGTAAATATTCTGGCCGAATGTGAAGCGACGGAGGGATAAGAGGCCCTTGCAGTCTGAAGTAATCAGCTGCCGTGACTATGCTAATTATATAAGTTCCAGAGCTTGGCATGTGTCTTTTGAAAAGACAGAGGGCGTGTGTGTGTGTGTGTGTGTGTGTGTGTGTGTGTGTGATGTCAGAATGACACAGCTTTGAGGCCCACAGAATCCTCTCTGTGGTCCTTCCCCAACTTCAGGAGGCTCTCTCAGCCCAGCCGAGCACTCCAGAGTACCCCCGACCTCCTGGAAAAAACCCAAATCCAATGCTTACCACAACCCCACCCGCTCCCCTTGCAGGAGCTCTGTGCTTTTGTGGACAGTTCTGTGCAAATCACAGTGCTCAACCCTTTACAAGTACAAACAACAGGCAGAGCAATAGGGAAATCTGAGAAGTGAGTTGGGGGCTGTCACGTGTCCCACGTGCTTTCAAGGCCCTGGGAATCCTCATCTTTGCCCTCAGCATCCCTGCCTCCCAACATGAGGACTAATCCTGAGGCCAGGCAGCAGAAACTTAAGAAACTCTAGCCAATACCCAGGACTCAGCAGCGGCCCTGTCGTATGAGTCAGACCTTGACCTTGTTTCCCGGTTTCCAGCCATGTACATAGTCCTGTCTCCTATCACAAAGCCACCTGGACTGGGATCCAGCTTATTTGTCCTCTCTCTTCCAAGGAGTGTGGTCCCAGTGAAACTCAAATTAGAGGCCACCTGACAACAAACCCTCCTTCTACCTGCAGACTGGGGAGGAGAAATGGTGGCTACTCCCTCCTGGCCCTTCCCACATCTGTCAGTCCTGCTGCAGTGACCCCATGTACATCCTGCCACACGAGGCAAAACAGATCGCACGCTATGTGGTCAGCACAGAGGTGAATTGTCCCTACTGCCCACTTCAGACCTTTCTTTCAGAGGAATCCAGCACTGAATACTCAACAGCTGGTTGTCAGAACATTTCCCAGCGGGAGAATAAACAGACAACCCCATGCTGTTGGTCCAAAGCTTCTGGACCTAGAAGGACCCTTAAAATCATCCAGTCCAATGTGCCATTTTATGGATGAGAAAACTGAGACCCCCAGCTCTGGACTGGGCAGTGAGGTAAGATCAGAGCCAGAAACATTCCTCAATTGTACGTGCTCAGAGCTGTTCTAGAGCAAACATTAGACATACAGCCTATGTTCTTGGGGAGAACAGTGTCTAAAGGACAGACCAAAGCAAAAATCCAATCCAGCAGGGGAAGCCTGGGATGGTGGGCAGCACATGAGGGACTGTGGGAGAAAAAGCAAGCCCCTAGCTCTCTGGGGAGCCAGGGAAGGTTGACTGGGGCCAAGGAATGTGGTTTGCACCTTCAAGACAGTATTTGCCCAGCTTGAGGGGTGAATACAGTACATTCCACCTTTTCATTTCCGATATTAAACCAAACTAAACATGATAACAGATTGAATCAGAGAATTAGTTATGAAAACTGCATATTGAACAGTCTGAAACTGATGGCATATAAATAGGAAATAGCTTTATTTTTCTCCAACCACTGCCTTTAAACACAAGCTTTCTGATTTCCCCTCCCTGTCCCCTGATACCATCGCAGGCAGAACTCAGAGTTATCCTCTCCCTTACAGACGTGAGAACGTTTTCTCTTTGGCAATTAAGACTTATATTCAGGTATTAAAATGTCCAAACTTATCCAAATCAAAACGACCCAAATTGAAACTTCTATCTTACATGGGACTCAAAGCTCCTTCCCCTAACCAAACTCAAGACTCACCCCTGAGTCTGAGAAAGGCGTGTGATGTTCTGGCCATGGAGAAGGGGGTGTGGTTTGCTGCCCATGGAGAAGGGGTGTGGTCTACTGGCCATGGAGAAGGGGGTGAGGTCTACTGGCCATGGAAAGGGGATGTGGTTTGCTGCCCATGGAGAAGGAAGTGTGGTCTACTGACCATGGAGAAGGGGGGTGGTCTACTAGCCATGGAGAAAGGGGTGTGGTCTACTGGCCGTGGAGAAGGTGTATGGTCTATTTCTCCACTTGTGCTGCTTCTTCTCATGATGCTCTTGGCTACTCTAGAATCGGGGCAGGAGGTGTAGGGATTGCAAGGAAAGAACAGAAGTCTTATCTTTAACTTAACTGGTCTTATCTTCTCTCTTGGCCAGTGCTGTTGGCATTCATACCCTTGATGTGACAGGCCTTCAAATACTGGCTTTCTCATTGGGAGAGTCCTTTCTGGGATCTCTATCCTAAACAGTCTCCTGACATGAGGAACATACCCTCTGTAACCTCTTGTAATCCTTCTTTCACCCCAGGACGGAGTTCCCTTGCCTGAAAGGTAGAGTGGCTTCACCACCTAAGACTGCCTAAACCCAGGTATCCGCCATAGTGGCTACTTCCCTCATGAAGTATGTGTGCCCTTGCCATGTTCAACAGTGATGTGCAGGCTGACCATCCAAGGTAGGTCCTTTGACCTACCTTTGGCTTCACAAATGACTCCAACTACCACTTACTTTCAGAATCTTCCAGGCAGCAGTTTCTCTATTCATGTACATTCCAGGGGATGCATGCCAAGCCCTCCAAGAGCTCTCCCACCGCACTCCACTCCCGGGCATCACCGGGTAGGCTTGGAAGTTTCTGCAGCTTGGCAGTTATCCGGCTGGAGAGTGAAATGCCTGTTTGCACTTTTGCTGGCACCTCAGGCTCTGAGTAATTCTCTTGGAATTACTGTCACTTGGCTTTGAGCAGGGGGAACACTCTCTCTTCTTAACTTCACCGTGGGACAGAGGAGGGAATGGCGCAGCTCTTCTCATGAAGCCAGCGGCTCGCTACTCCTCCAAATTCTTTCCTTCGAGGAGCTCTAGTTCTTCTGTCTACAGGGCTGAGGATGGATGACGGGGAAAAGACTGGGACCAGTTCAACCCTCTTTCTGGAAGCCGCAGGCAGGGCATGTGGCAGCTACGGTTTCCATCTTTTGGCAACATTTCACGGTAGCTGGAAGGTACATTCAGCATCCTATTTCATTTACATTATTGCTTTCGTAGGTGAGGGTAACCGGTTCAATCCCTAGACTTTAGAAATCCTTTAACTCATTTCCCTTATGTCGCAGATGACAGCCTGAGGTCCAGAAAGAGGAAGGACTTGGCCAAACATGGGTCAGGGCAGAGTTAGGACTACCCCAAGGCCCTGACCTTCGACCTGTGCTTCACCCCATGCTTTTTCCTGGCTCATCTCCACCAGACCAGTGAGTCACCTCCCTGCGGAAAGAGCGTCCAGAATGATCCTCTGTCTACTGAAAGTCAATTCTTCTGGAAAAGCCCAAGGCCTAGAGCTGTGGTGCCGATGGTGGGGGGGCGGGGGGTGGCGGGGCGGGCAGGGAGTGGATCTCTGGCTCCGGGAAAAGGAGCAAAAAGCTAATGCCCGGCAGGTCAGGAGCCCTGAAGGAAAAATGTGACAGTAATTAAGGAGGAAGCTGGCCTTCTCGTCCTAGGTCGTGACCACTCCCTACGGTCTCTGTCGAGGTCACTTGAAGTGGAAGATTGTATCCGGCCAGACACTGGAGGCACAGCCCAGTAAAGTGTTCAGGACAGCTTTATTTAATTCCCCGTCCATATGGAAATGCCCTCCACTGAATGGTTTGGAAGCCACAATTGCATTAGCCGTCTGGAGCTCCCATAAGCTCAATCAAGCCATAATCAAGGATCTTCTGTGATTGTCCATTATCTGCCTCTCAGCCAGAGAGGCACGTTCTTGGGAGAAAGTGATCAGAGAGCTGCGTTCCTAGCACTAATTACATGCTAGCCTGCATCTGTGTCCCTCCCCTGGCTGTCAGGAGCCATTGTGGATGGCCCGGGGACATCACACCCGCTTCGGCGCAGGTGACCCTGAGCAGGCTGGAAGCCCAGAATAGAGTCTACGCAGCAGCTCAGTCTGACTATGGCTTCCCGGGCAGACAGGGTCTCGCCGGTTTACATGTGGCTGTCCGTTCTACCCTGAAAGCACCCTGGGTGCTCAGGAAGGGGCTACTGCTGGGTCAGCAGATAATTCACAGCAGGAGTCCAGAGAACATCTGGAGATGCCGCGAAAACAGCCAGATGTTCGTGATGTTAGTGAGAACATCAAGGATGGCGAGGAGACAAGCTCCAGAAGCACCAGCCAGCCCCCGGCAAACAAAAGGCCATCCTTCGGGGGTAGGGAGCAGGGGGGGAAATGAAGTCTCAGCCCCATCACCATCTGACTTCGGCTGATTTCTAGCAACATTCACTCACTCCCTGTATCATCCAAATGGGCTCCTTTGTTCCTGCGCTTTCCTACTTCTCTGCCTGGTTGCTCACTTGCCCTCAACCTGGCGCGTCCAGACTTTATTTAGACTCATTTCTAGGCCCAGCCTCTAATGCCAGGCTGTTGCAAAGGCTTTCATGTCTACCCAAGCTTGCCTGGTCTCTCCCTCTGCTTAATTCGGACTGTCTTCTGGCACTTAATCTGTGCTGCGACCGTGCGTCTGGGGGACCGAGAGTCCCTTGAGAACAAGAGCTGTCTCTAGCTGTATTTTTTCCTTTAAGAAACGTGCAAGCTCACACAGAAGGACAAGGAATAATGAGACCATCAGCTGCAGGCCTCCTCACAAGCTCAAATGACGGTTCAATCTGTATTATATTTGCTTCACTTGTTTTTTTAAGTAAGCTCTAGGCCCAACATGGGGCTCGAACTCACGACTCCAAGATCAGGCGTCGCATGCTCTACCAACTGAGCCAGCCAGGCACCCCTGCTTCACTTTTTTTTTTTTTTTTAAGACAGAATGTTACAGACAAGGTTGATGTCACCTTATATTGCTACCAGGAGAACATAAAGCTAATAAGTGACTCTGGAGCCACGTTGTCTGGGTTTAAATCCCACTTCTGTCACTTAATAGCCAGTTGACCATGAACAAGCTGCTTAACCCTTCTGTGCCTCAGTTTGCATATCTGTAAAATGGATGAGAAATGTTGTCAAGAAAATTCAGCAAGTCAATAGATGTAAGGGTCTTAGAACTGTGCTTGCCTGGCACGTAGTAAATGTTCAATAAATGCCAGCTGTTATTGGTCGTCCATCTCTAGACCTGTTTCTCAGTGTTCCTTTCCCACCCCTAATGGAGTCAACCATATCATGAACTGAGTACACATGCTCTTAGTCCCTGCTTGGTACTTTTACTCCCATATGTATATATCCATCAAAAATGTATAGTATTTTTTGTACGTGCTCTTTTAATTTACATAGCTTATTGGTTAGTGCCTTTGAGTCACAAATACAGAAAGCCCAACTCTCACTGAGGACATCCAAGCTCCCATAACTGAAATGTTTAGTGGCAAGGAGGATTTCAAGGTTGATCTGATTTAGCAATTCAACAGTGTCATCAAGGACCATCAAGATCATCAAGGACCCAATCTCTCTGGTCTCCTGGCTCTTCTTTCCCTGGCTTCGGGTTCATTCCAAGGCCGGCTCCTCCTCCTCCCTATAAGGTGGCTTCCAACCACCCTCGGATGGCATGCCTCTTTGTCCACATCCAGGGAGAGAGGGGGTCGGTCAGGAAATGCTCTAAGATGAGGAAGCTTCCCGTGAAGCCCCGACAAACTTCTCCTCACTTCTCATGGCCTCAAATGGCCCATGCAACTGTGTCTGAACCAGATGTTATAGCCATGGGGTGGGTTGTCTCCATCAGCTTTGGCCCGGGACACATCCTGCACTCTAAGAGAAGGGTAGAGTCCGCCTCTTCCAAAGCACACAGGCTGCACACTTGCTGTGGATATCTGCACAAAATCATATCAAGAGAAGGGAAGGGTGCAGGAAAAGCAACAAGGTCCTCTACAAATGGTATCTGACACATATTAGCCAAGTGTATATGGGTCTGCCTCGTGCTTTTCTCACCGAATGCTTTGTTTTTGAGATCTACTCATTTGATACATAGAGATCTAGTTCATTCCTTGTAAGTGAGGAATATTATGCAATCATAAGAATAAGCCACATTTACTTAGCCATTTCCCTATTGATGGATTTTTAATCCTGGGTTTGTGTCTTCTTATGGACCGTTGCAATCATCACTGTGTTTGTCTAGCTCCTTCTCTAGTGGTCAAGCCTATGGGAGAGCTTGAATAGTACTTATTAAATGAATGAATGAATGCATGAATTAATGAGCAAATGCTTCTTTTTTCCCCCCAGCTATCAGCTATTGAAAGGGTCATTACAGGATGCTAGTCATGGGACCCTGCAACGCTACTGCTACCATTCAAATGGGGCCTTTATTTATTTATTTTTTTTTTTAAATTTTTTTTTCAACGTTTATTTATTTTTGGGACAGAGAGAGACAGAGCATGAACGGGGGAGGGGCAGAGAGAGAGGGAGTCACAGAATCGGAAACAGGCTCCAGGCTCTGAGCCATCAGCCCAGAGCCTGACGCGGGGCTCGAACTCACGGACCGCGAGATCGTGACCTGGCTGAAGTTGGACGCTTAACCGACTGCGCCACCCAGGCGCCCCCAAATGGGGCCTTTAATTCCCAGAGAAGCTAATGAAAACTCAGAGAGTGAAACGGCTGCTCCAAACATACCCCTCACTGTCTGGGTCAAAAGTGGGACTTGAACCCTAGGTCACTGACTCCAGAGGGGCTCTTCACTCCACTGTAAACCCTACCATCCCAGGCCTCTCAGGTGCTCCTTCCTTCAACTTCTTTTACTCCTATAATCTGTCCACAAAACCACTTGTGAGTTATCTGCAGCTTTTCACGTGCTTCTCTCCCTGATGAGTGTGGGAGCTCCCGCAGGCGAGGCTCAGTCTGATATTTCTGTATCAGCCCAAAACAAGGCAGAGTCTAAATATACCCCAGGCTCTTCTCAACAAAGCCCCTCTTGAGAGCCAGTGGCACAGAGTCCCAGAACCTCTGGCAGGAGGGGCCACCAAAGATATTCTAGTCCAATCCCCTGGCAAGTATCATGGCACATGCCTTCCAGCTCAGCTCCTTCCTGGCCTCTCCAGCAATAAGGCACCTAAAACCTCCCTCAGTGGCCACTGTGTTTTTGGACAGATCTGTTCAAAAACGCCACCTACCTCTAACACCTACCCAGGACTATCACCCAGCCTTTCAGAGCCACTGAGAATAAAGCCAAATCCATTTTCTGTGTGTCAGTCTTTCAAATACCCGAGGGAGCTGGAGCCTGGTCTTCCTCAGGGGAAAAAGTCCCCAGGTCCCAAATCCAACCCACATAGAAAACACACACACGCGCGCACACACACACACACACACTGGTTTAACGGTGTTCCTGACAGAAGGCAAGCACCAGGACAGGACCCCTTCCCAATGGCCCGAGTAGCTGGTACTCATCTTTAGGTATCAGCCTCACCATCACTTCCTTTGGGAAGTCTTTCTTAAACTCCCAAATCTGGGTTAATGTTCTTGTGGGTGCCCTCCTGGCATCCTGCAGTGAATCACTCCTACTTTAGCAATCATCTCTCCAGATTGCACAGTCTGTATTCTTGTGTGTACCCCACATGATTAGGGTCCCCACGAGGGTGAGAATAATGTTTATTGTGTCTCCTGCTTTATCCCCAGAACCCAGCACACTGTCTGGCAACTTGAAGGCACTCAGTGCATATTTATTAAACAAATTAATGAGTGAGATCATTTCAAAATGGAAGAGAGAGTGAAAGAAAGAAAAAATAAACAAAGAAGTCATTTTTAAAAGCGGCGAGGAAAAAAACTAAAAAAGAAAATAAAAAATATGATTTGATCAGTGCAAAAGCAAGAAATCATCCCTTCCCTGCCTCCAACCTCAGTCTGCCTATCCATGAAGCCTGAAATGCCTTTGGCTTCACAGCATTCCAGTCTCTCATACTGTCAGCTGCTCCTGAACTTACAGGCAACTCACTCCCGGAGGCCTTTCTCTGGAACAGCTGGTCTCTTCACTTGCTGCTGGGAAAGCCAGAGCGAGAGCAAGACAAAGAGCAGTGGGAGGTGTGTACAGGAGGCCACAAGATAACAGGGAGCATTGACCTGAAGCATGGATTTTACTTGAAGATTTGGATGGGGAGGAGGGGGAACAATATAAAACATTCTTAATATTAAAATAAAATTGGATATATAGAAAACATTCTTAGTATTAAAATAAAATTGGATATATAGAGAGTAGAATGCAAAATCTGTATTCCTTTTAAAGTTAACACATGAGGGGCGCCTGGGTGGCTCGGTCGGTTAAGCGTCCGACTTCGGCTCAGGTCACGATCTTGCGGTCCGTGAGTTCAAGCCCCGCGTCGGGCTCTGTGCTGAGTGCTCGGAGCCTGGAGCCTATTTCAGATTCTGTGTCTCCCTCTCTCTCTGACCCTCCCCCGTTCATGCTCTGTCTCTCTCTGTCTCAAAAATAAATAAACGTTAAAAAAAATTAAAACAAAATAAAATAAAGTTAACACATGAGGGGCATGTGGGTGACTGGCTTCGGCTCAGGTCATGATCTCACAGCTTGTGGGTTCGAGCCCCGCATCGGGTTCTGTGCTGACAGCTCAGAGCCTGGAGCCTGCTTCCGATTCTGTGTCTCCCTCTCTCTCTGCCCCTCCCCCACTCATGCTTTGTCTCTGTCTCTCAAAAATGAATAAACATTTAAAAAAAATGAGACCTCCAGGAAATTTCAGCGTTGTACAAGACGCAACCACAATTCATTCATTCATTCATCCATTCCATTTTCAATAAATTCCTCTATGTCAGACACTGAAAACGCAACAGTGAACAAAGCAAATAAAAATAATTGTTTCACGCAGCTTACATTTTAGCAATGGGAGGTAGACAACAAACGAAATAGGAAAAATATAAGGTATGTGAGATGCTAAGTGATAGGAAGAAAAATAAACCAGGGAAGGAAAGGGAATGAGAATGCTGGCAGGAATGTGTGAATGAGCATGCATTGGTAAATGACATTTGGGGAAGACGTGAGGAAGCCAGGAAGGGAGGAAAGCACAGGAGGCCGGGGAATGGACTATAATGGAGGAGCAGGTTTGGGTAGAAATGAAGAAGGGTTCAACTTAAAACCTGTTAAGTTTGAGGGAGCCCGGAAAAATCCAGGCGGGATCCAGAAAATGTGGAGAAAATATGGAAAACAAGGTTAGGATGAGTCTGAGATAGAAATACGTAGTTGTCAGCAGAGAGGAGATAGCTAAACCACAAAAAAGGTGAGTCTTCTAAAAGAATCCAAGGCATGGATTGGAAACTAGCTACCCATGCACTGGGTCTGGCACATGCATAAGGTTTTTTTTTTGGTCTAGTAATTGGCTGGAATATTGGGGTTAAGAGCTTAGGTTCTGGGATCAGACTACCTCAATTCCAGATCCAGCTCAACGTTTACTAACAAGGTGACTTGGAGCAACTTACTGAACTCTTCTGTGCCTCAGTTTACCTATCCATAATAATGGTACATGTTATACAGAGTTGTAAGGACTTGATCAGTAAATTCACGTGAGGTAATTAGAAAAGTGTCTGGCTCTTCAAATGTTAGTGCTACTATTATGGTTATAAGTGTGATTGTGATTATTAGGTATCTACATTGGAGCAAATGTTTTCCAGGTTGCCCAGTCCCTGCAGGACCATCTTGTTTATTTAGATGACTTGCCGGGTCCTTGTGACAGCTGATGTGGAAAGAGGACAAGGACAGAGATTAAGAGAAGATTTTAATTTGTGGGGCCAAGGACAAAAGCCTGTTTTCAACATGTAGACTTTTCACCCATTTAGAAATGTGTTGATATACAGTGTGAGGCAGGGATACAACTTAAGATGTTTCCCAAAGAGCATGCCCGTCATCACAATATCACATACTGAATCGTCCATGTTTCTTCACTGTTTTTAAATGTCATTTTTGTAACATCTGCGTTTTTTATATAATTAAGCCCATAGCTGGATTGTCTACTCAGTTCCATTCAATCTCTTTGTGGGCTCCTGCAAAAGTAATAAACTCCATGAGGAAAGGAATGTTATTTGATACTATAACGGTATTCACATAGTACATAGTAGGTACTCAAATATATTCATTGAAATGGTGAATAAATAAATGAATAAGTTATGCTTTTAGAATTGTAAAATATATCTTATTTATTAAATTTAAAAATTTTTAAATGTTTGTTTATTTTTGAGAGAGAGAGAGAGTGTGTGAGGGGACAGGCAGAGACAGAATCCAAAGTAGGCTCCAGGCTCTGAGATGTCAGCACAGAGCCTGACGTGGGGCTTGAACTGAGAAGCCGTGAGATCATGACCTGAGCCGAAGTTGGACACTCAAACGACTGAGCCACCCAGGTGCCCTGGGGAAAGTCCAACCTTTTTAACTCTACTTTTACAAAACACTCAAGGGTACATTTCTACTTTCATTCCCCTGAAAGGAGCCAAGAGTGGGGAAGGGGAATCAACAGGAGATGAGGTTGGAGAGGTAGCAGGGAAGAAGTTAGAAGGGTCTTACACCCAAGCCAAGGAGGTTAGATTCCATTCTGTAAACCATAGAAGGGTTGTAGGCAGGACAGAAATGTTCAGATAGATGAGTTCAGTAGATCCCTCTGTGGACCCTGGGATGGGTAAATTTCAGGAGGCAAGACTGGAGATCTAGATTAGGAAGTAGTTGCTAAGGGGAATAAAGTGACTCGAGAGCCACTTAGCAGGTGGAATCAACAGGCTATGGAACCTGATCTGATTTGGGTGATGGAGGGCAGGTGGAAGGAGATGAGAACGATCCTCAGTTGCCTGGCTTGGATAACTGGTTGAAGGGTGGCACCCTCTGTGCACTAGGGACTGGAGACGAAGGATCAGGCTGGGGAAATGTGCAGTACTTTTGTGAACTTGGTAAGTTCGAGGCATCCATGGGTCTTGCTGAGAACACAGTTTGGTCCTGAAAGCAGACAAGAGAGCTGGAGGTAAGGGTTTTCAGGTCATTAGAGGCTGAAACCCTACATGAGATGCCGCAGCCAGGACCATCCAAAGATAAAGTGTATAGGGACCATTTAAAAATTTTTTGTTGAGTGCTCACTAGCAACAGGGCACTGAACTAAGCTTTATATTTGAGGGGAATTGCTCTGCACCCCTCCCTTACATAAGCAGTCATAGACTTGAGGACTCCAGCAAGATGCACTATTTTCCAAACCAAGTCACAGGGCTCTGGGCAGGAAGGGGTTCCTTACCAGCTAGCTCTCTGCCCCATCACCCTTAAGCAGGTCAGGCCTTTGTGGGCTTTGCAGGCACAAGAGCTGGTAAGAAGGGGGCAGATGCTCGGAAGCATCCCCCTTATCTCCCAGTGACCCACAGCCACCTGCCTCATAAATGTTAGAGAATCAGCCCTGAGCATCCAACCTATTCTCTCTTGCATTATATTTAATAGATGCAAATGCATGATTAATATTTTCCTCCACTGATTCTGATTTCATTCTGTTAGTGATTATACTGATGGCAACAGTGGAGGGGATTAAAAATCCCATTTAATTCACGTTAGATTTTTTTTTAACTTTGCTGATAAATTTTAAATGTCAAGTGCTTTGGCGTCTTCCACAAGATGCAGAGGCCAAATGATGAGGCCAACGGTAGCGGGGAGCTTGGAAACAGCTCAGAGAAAGTAGGAACTCAACTAGATGACCCATCTTCCACTCAGTCCATGAAAACCAAGCACAAAACTTGACCTGGGACAATGCTCGGCTACTGCTACTGGTGACTCCTGAAGCCCTAACATTAACTGGACTTTTCCACTTAATGATTCACGATAATGAAGGCACTAGGGAGACCCTGCAATATAAAGAAACTCCCTGTGGAACCCTTTTGCAAAGCGAATACTCACCCCTCGGTTGATCTCTTTATAAGTTTTAGTGTGTTTTTTACAACCGAGTAAAGCAGTGTAGGTAGATAAAACCCCACAATTTTCTTACTTCTACACTCCCAAATTCTATTAGTCCCACCCCAAATTCTATTGGTGTGTTTTTCAACACATGACAAAAATTCCAGACCCTCTATGTGGTTCCCAAATCCCCCATTCTGGAGTTCTTTTAATGAGGGTCAATATAGCAAGGGAATACCTGAGAAATTAGTTTGGTTTTGCTTTTTCACTTACCCACAGACTCAGAACACTGCCCTGTTCTATTGAACTGATGGCCAGTCCATCCAGAGAAAGGGTGGCTTTGCCAGAACACATTTTCACTAATTCAGACTCCATGGGGGTGGGAGCCAGAAAGGGTGGGTATGATTTAGTGAGGTCCCACCTCTGAGCTTCCCCTGCCTCCCAATGTTGCCCTCCTCCCTCGGCCACTGGGATATCCCTGCTTGTATCCTGAGGCTTTCTGCGACCCACTCTCTGTATCCATGGCTTATGGGCCATGGACAGCCAGTCACTCGAGACACAGCCAGTTGAGAGGATGAAGTGGTTCCATTGATTGTCATTAACAATGCTTTGGGACTAAAATCCCCATAATCAGACCTTGACCCTCCTCGCAGTCAAGGACCTCCCACATCCCTGAATACCAGGAGCCCTTTGTGGTAGCTCTTCTGTCACCAGCACCAGCCCTAATTTTGTCATATTTAGCATCACAATGAATTGTACACAGTGTCTGGTCTCTACTATTGTATGGAGAGTCCCTTAGGGCAAAAGTGTCTTCGCTCCTCTCTTCCCTACTTTCTACACAACATCCGTCTTATCACCACCTTGCGCTATTTGGGACTTCTTTCAGTGCCCCACACAATCACCTGTGTAGATTAAACAAAGAAACAAATATGATCAGACTGCATTCCAGATACTGAACTAGAATCTCCCCTGGTGAGACAGATACCATTCTTCCAGAGAGCTCCCTGGTGATTCTGACATAACCCCTAGGTTAAGAAACTTAGCCTAGTTTGGGCTCAGAGAGAGGGAGAGACAAGAGAGATAGAGAGGGAAAGGAAGATACTCAAAGTAACTAGACTAACATTAGTCTTCATCTCTGCATGCTTTATTTCACATGCCCGCCCTTGACCAGAAGCAAAACCTGCTTCTTCTCTTGCCCCTCAACCACTCATTCTCCACAAAGCCTCAAAAATCTTTGTCCGACACAAACTGGAGCAAGCCATTGTCCTCCTGAAGCCTGCTCAACGGTGACCATTGCATTTAGAATGAAATATTCCTTACCAAGACCTTACCACAGTCTTAATGCTTAGCTGGCCCCTGCCCATGGCTTCAACTTCATCATATACCATTCTCTCCTTTCTTACTATGCTCCAGCCACAGCAGCCCTGGTGGGCCTTGAGCCTGCTGTTCTTTATGGTGTGGCTTGCTCTTCCTATGAGAGCTTAGAGCTTTTGGCTTGGAATTTTCTGCCCCTAGTTGTTCACACCATTGGTTCCTTCTCATCTTACAGTACCAGCACAAATGTCACCTTCTCAAATAGACCCTCCTCGACCTACTAAAGTAGCAAGTCTCCCACTCACTGTCACGTGACCCTGTTCTACTGCCTCATAACACTTCTCACTATCTAAAATTATCTTACTCATTGAGTTGTTTATTATTTGTCTATAACTTCCTATCTCCTATCCACCTAGAGGTAAGTTCTAGGACAGCGGGATCTTATCTGTCATGTCCGTGGTTATATTCTGTTTGGTGCCTTGTCCAATGCCCAGCACATGAGTAGGAGTTCGATAAAATGCTTCTTGGATGAATGAGGAATGATTTACATAGTTCTTATTGTCAAACATGATCTCCTTTACAATAATTCATTCAATAATACTTCCAGGAACTTGTAGCGAAAAGTAGGAAATTTTTCATATTTAAATTGCGAAGGAAAAAAATGTAATTTTGCTAATTTGAAATACATATGTACTTTGTTAGCCAATATTTCTAAGTAGAGGTTCTAACAGTGTTACTTTAATTAATAGGCAAACTTATCTGTAATTAGTACATCAATTATATGCAAATTAAACTGCCAATATCCTTGAATATATTTTGTCCCCTTAAGCAGTTGAAATCTCCTATCCCCACCATGTAATTTTGTTTATGGATCTATTTTGTTTAGCAGTCTCTTAATTCATAAACAGTATAAAAATAAGTATCAGTCTTGCACCAGCTGAATTATCACACATCCCATATCATTGAAAACCCAGTTATTAAGTGGTAAAATCATCTCTGAAAGTATGACAAGTGAGGGACAGATTAGCCACAAATCTGAATTGCACTTTGGAAACATAAAGATGTTTTGAAGGCATCATTTTATTCTTGAAAACTTCTAGCACCTTCTTGAGATATTGGTGGTAGCATTAAGAATGACCTCTTAAAGAATGACATCATAAATGGGCAATCATGAGGAAGGAGATAACCTTCTGACATTGGAGTTAAGATCACCTCTCACCAACAGGAACAAGCCTCCCAGCTCTCAAGGGCCAGGGATTAACCAAAGATAATCCTTAAAGCTTGCAGACTTCCAGACCTGGAGGAGGGAGCAACCGGCAAATGGAAGAATGTCACTTTCCGAAGGAGGGTCCAAATCAGAGGGCATCAGAACATAACTTTATGTCAAAGAGATATTTGTGCATGTGTGTTCATGGAAACATTATTCACAATAGCCAAGAGGTGGAAACAGCCCCAGACACCCATCAGCAGTTGAATGGATAAACAAAATGTGGTGTATATACACAATGGAATATTATTCGGCTTTAAAAAGGAAGGAAATTCTGACACATGCTACAATATGGATGAGCCTTGAGGACATTATGCTAAGTGAAATAAGCTAGTCACAAAAATAATGTATGATTCCACTTATATGAGGTATCTCAGGTTGTCAAATTCATAGAGACAGAAAGTACAATGGTAGTTGCCAAGAGCTGGGGGGATGGGGAAATGAGGCGCTATTGTTTAATGGATACTGAGTTTCAATTCCTCAAGACAAAAAAGTTCTAGAGATCCGTTGCACAATAGTGTGAATGTCCTTAACACTAGTGAATGAATGATACGCTTAAAATAGTAAATTTTATATTATGGGGTTTTTTTGACCACAATTAAAAATGAAAAAATATATGTAACAAGTAACTTTAAATGTAAGGGAAATCAACTATAACAAAGATTTCATAAGATCAGTATACCATGCACTATCATAAAACTAGACTTTTCAACTTCCAGAAGAAATATTTGCCTATTTGATTCCTACCAACACTTTAGTTACGACAGTTTTTCTCAACCTGATGGTTTGGTCACATAATTGACAGAAGTTGCTCTCATCAGAGGTCCCCAAATCCTACTGATGAAGCCTAGAGACATTGGGTTTGTATTTATTTTTTGTGTGCCTAAGAAAATTCTTGATTTTATTTTCCTTTTAATTTTTTTTAATGTTTATTTATTTTGGGGCACCTGGGTGGCTCAGTTGGTTAGGTGGCCAACTTCATGCAGTTCATGAGTTCAAGTCCCGCATCAGGCCCTGTGCTGACAGCTCGGAGCCTGGAGCCTGCTTCGGATTCTGTGTCTCCCTCTCTCTCTGCCCTTTCCCACCTGGCACTCTGTCTCTGTCTCTCTCAAAAATAAATAAATGTTAAAAAAAATTTTAATGTTTATTTTTTGAGAGAGAGAGAGAGAGAGCACAAGCAGGGGAGGGGCAGAAGGAGAGGGAGACACAGAATCTGAAGCAGACTCCAGGCTCCGTGCTGTCAGCACAGAGCCTGACGCGGGGCTCGAACTCGTGAACCACGAGCTCATGACCTGAGCTGAAGTTGGATGCTTAACCCACTGAGCCACTCACCCAGGTGCCCCAGAAAATTCTTGATTTTAAAAAGCCTACCAGTTTTTAAAAATAAAAAGAAAATGTAATAGCATTAAAATTATGAAAACAAAACCATACCCACTGTCTCTCCCCCTATGTAACAACTATTCCCTATTTGCATATTTACCCTTCCAACACTCATCCAAATGCAGGCATGTTTTTATGCCTCTGTAGTCATGGCGTGCATATTTTACACGTGTTTCTATTTTCATTTGCTATTATACTGGAGACAGTTTTCCAATTTTTACATTTTCATTGAAATTATCATTTTTAATTTCCATATAATATTCCTTTGAGTTGATGACCATAATGAACATAGCTATTGCCCTGTTTTTGAACACTTATTTTTGTTCTGCTAATACAGATCAAACAGCCTGGATATTTAAGCTATTTTTGATGTGCTCAGAGTTTTATTCAATCTGAAGACAAACCAGAATATTGATGTGCTCAGTGTTTTAAATGATCATTGGTAGAGACCAGTGTTCCTCATTGAGAAGACTGAGACTATACACTGTTCTCCTCATTTCCTGAACTTTCCTTTCCTTGCATTGATCAGCTTGTCACTACATATATTCATATAAGTATTTGATGGTTGTCTCCCCCTCTACATGTAAGCTCCATGAGGCCAGGGACTGGGTCTGTTTTGCTCACTGTATCCCAGTGTCTAGCTAGTGGTTAGTAGGTATTTAATAATATTTGTTTAATGAATTAAACATCATCAGGGATGACCATGAGCCATTAGGTTAAGAAAGGAGGAGAAAGGAGGAGCCAAGAGCCAAGGCTTAGCTATCATAGCACGATCCACTTCTCCACATTCAGGAAAAATATTGGGATGATTTTAATAACCAATAAATCAAAGACTTACCATAACTTTTTTCTCAAAAGAGTAGTCTGGTGCATTGTCCTTCAGTTTTTCCTCCCTTCTCTTCTCTTTCACAATGAATACATTTTTAAGACGTCTACCTCTACCTCTGTTACACGTGTATTTGTCACATCTTTTCTTAAAGGAGGATACTGTCTTAGAAGGCAAGATTTACTTCTTCCCTACCTCCTATTTGCATTACCAACAATGTTTAGGAGATAATACATACTCAATAAACATCAGTTCCTTTATCTTAAAATTCAAATGGAATCCCAAGGGACACCAAAAAGCAAAATAATCTTGAAAAAGAAGAACAAAATTGGAGATCTCATACTTCCTGATTTTAAAACTGACTACCAAGCTACAGTAATCAAAACAGTGTGGTTCTGGTATAAAACAGATATATAGGCCACTGGAATAGAATAGAAAACCCAGAAATAAGGCCTTGCACATATGGTCAAATGATTTTCAACAAGGGTACTGAGACTAGTCAATGGGGAAAGGACAACCTATTCAACCAATGGTGTTGAAGAAGTTGGATTTCCACATGCAAAAGAATGAAAATAGGCTTTTACCTTGCATTTACCTTACACCATATTACACAGAATGTAACTCAAAATGGATCAAAGATCTAAACACAAGAACTAACACTATAAAACTCTTAAAGGGGGAAAAGCTTCAAGACATTGGATCTGGCCATAACTTCTTGGGACATGACACATAAGCACAGGCAACAAAAGAAAAAATAAATAAATTGAACTTCATCAAAATCAAACACTTCTGTGCCATCAAAAGATACAACCAATAGAAGAAAAGGGTAACTCTTGGAACTGAAAGAAAATATTTGCAACTCGTTTATCTCAAAGAGGTTAATATCCGTAATATAAAGAACTCCTGCAACTCAACAAGACCAACAAAATAAACAACCTTGCGATTTTAAAATGCGCAAAAGACTTCAATAGACATTTCTCCAAAGAAGATCTATAAAGGGGCAATAAGTACATGAAAGGATGCTCAACAATACAACCCTAATAGTTGTTAGGGAAATGTAAATCAAAACCACAATGAGATACCACTTTACACCCATTAGTATGGCTACTACTAAAAACAAAACAAAACTAGAAACAAAAAACAGAACTGAACGAGTGTTGGAAAAGATCTAGAGAAATTGGAACCCTTGTGTAGTATTGGTGGGAATGTAAAATGGTTCAGCCAGGGGCGCCTGAGTGGCTCAGTCTGTTGTAAAGTGTTCAACTCCTGACTTCAGCTCAGGTCATGATCTCACAGTTTGTGAGTTTGAGCCCCACATCGTGCTCCACACTGCTGACAGTGCAGAGCCTGCTGGGGATTCTCTGTCTCTCTGCCCCGCCCCCCACTCTCTTTCTTTCTAAGTAAATAAATAAACTTAAAAAAATAAAATAAAATGGTTCGGCCACTGTGGAAAGTAATATGGCACTTCCTCAAAAACTTAAAAGTAGAGTTAGCATATGATCCAGCAATTCTGTTTCTGGGTATACGCTCATAAGAAAGCAGGGACTCAAGCATATATTTGTACACCCGTGTTCATAGCAGCATTATTCACAATAACCAAAAGTGGAAGCAAGTGTCCATCGATAGATGAATGGATAAACAAAACTTGACATATACATACAATGGAATATTATTCAGTCTTAAGGGGGAAAGAAAATTTGACACGTAGTAACACGTCTGAACATCATGCTCGGCGAAATAATCCAATCACAAAAGGAAAAATTGTTGTATAATTCTACTTTCATGGGGTACAGAGGAGAGTCCAATTTGTAGTGGCAGAAAGTAGATTGGTGGTTGCCAGGAACTGGGAAGAAGGGGAATTATTTAATGGACATAGAGTTTCAGTTCTGCAAGATGAAAAGAGTTTTGTGGATGGATGGTGGTGACGGTTGCCCCCAAATGCCACTAAACGGTATACTTAAAATGGTCAAGATGGCAAATTTAAAGTTATTCGTATTTTGCCACAATTAAAAAAAATAGTTCCTTTTCCCATCGTTCATATCAAGTGTGAATCCCTCGGTGCCTAGCATGGCACTGTGCATCTAGTGTGTGCCTCCACAAATGTGTGAGTGAGTGAGTGACGATGCCCGGAGTTGGAAGACACCTGGAAGCCATGTGTGGAACCCTCTACTTGGGGGAAGCATGCCTTCTATAATTTCCACCTTTACCGAGACACCTCCAGGTGTGGGACACTCACTACCTGTCAACACACCTCACTCCATTATTGTATGCTTCTTTTTTCATTAGAAAGCTCTTCCTTGTGCGAAGCTGAAATATGACTTTTTGGTAACATCTCCCCATCCCCAGTGGTCCTAGCTCTGCTTTCTGGGCCCAGAAACTAACTCACTTGACTGACCTTATAAAATAATAAATAGGCAGAGTTCGATGTACTAGGGAAGTTAACACTTCACCCCAAATTAATCTTTTCTAACAATGAGACACTCCTTTTCTATTTTAGACACACAGTGAACTGTCTCAAAAGGAATATCTGGCACTAATTTCTTCCAGAGACTCACCAAATGGCAACTACATGGAAGCAACAAATGGGTCTGATGGCGTCTACTGGTGGGGCGGGGACTCCAGTAATCTAAGAATGGGAAGTATTTAGCCTGGAGAAGAGACACATCACAGAGGGAGATATTACCTGTCTTAAGGACTGGTCCACAGAAGAGGAGACTTGAGGTAAGTCAATGGAACATCAAATACAGGAAGGTGGACTCAGCTCGGTGATTAAGAAGAGACTCTAGGAACCTGGAGCCTGGGTGGCTCAGCCAGTTGAGCATCCGACTCTTGATTTCGGCTCAGGTCACGATCTCATAGTTCACGAGTTTGAGCCCCACTTCGAACTCTGCACTGACAGTATGAAGCCTGCTTGGGCTTCTCTGTCTCCCTCTCTCTGCCTCTCCCCTGCTCACACTCTCTCTCTTGCTCAAAAATCAATAAGCATTAAAAATAAGAAGACTCTAGAACCTTTCAAGCACGTAGAACAGTAAGTGACATATAGTAGGTGCTCAGTAAATTATAGCAATCATTATTATTAATCATCAGCTTGAACTTCATCACCCTTTTGAAATTAGAAAACAGACACACACACACACACACACACACACACGTCATATACCACACTGGGCTTCCTGGCATCGTTCATACCTGACATAGAACATTCTAGAAGCATTTCTGTGTTTAACACAGATGCGGATAGCACAGCTAGTTAAAATTAAACAACTCTAAAAGCTGTCACTATTGAGGAGGGACTATTCAAGGATCTTTGGTCTCAAACCCAGCTTACTAGAGACTTCCTTCCTTCAACTCTTCCTGCTGGGCTGCAGTCTACAACAGGGTTCTACCTGCCTCCTTCCAGGGCTGGGATCCTCTGACCTTTCATGTCCTGGCAATGACTTCTATGCATTTTGGCAGTGACTGCCTGAATGTCTGACTCGACCCTGGTCTCAGCCTCTCGGGCTTTCTCTCTCCTTTAATTCTGTGGCCAAGGCTTCTGCTGCCCCTTCCCCTCCTGGAGCAACCCGTGCTTTTGAAAAATGACCATGCCGAAGGGGAACTAACACTTCCAGCCTGCAGCAGGTCGTGTCAATCTGATTTTTTAAATGACAGAGGAGGTTCGAGGACGTGGCTCATGGTGGCATTGCCACTCTCCGGGATGATCCAAAGATCAAGGAGGAGGAAAGGATCTTCTGAATGTGAGCACATTCACAGACCCAGAGGACGGAGAGGTATTTAAAGTAAACTGGAACAAACCTGCAACATCAGGTGCGTTCTGCCTTCAAAAATAGCTGCCAGTTAGAAAGGGTTATTTACATATTGATTTCATGCTAACTTTGTAATGGAATGTGCTGCCTGCCTGCCTGAGACCTAACAACTGTCATCATAATTTTTTCTAAAAATACAGTCAGAGAAAAACACTCAGTGAACCCTCCACTGGAAAGTGGCTGCGAAAGACCCCAGATCCCAAACCTACTTGACGGACCACCTCCAAGGCTAGGGATACTCAACAACCATAGCTGAGGGAACGTTTCACAGCTACAAAGGCTGGCCTTTCCTTCCTCTAACCAGCCTGCACTCCTTTTTTTTTTTTTTTTTTTTTTGTATGTCATTCTAGAAAACCTGTCTTGTTCGAAGGTGAAGGAGATGCCTCTCTCTGCAGAGTGGCCTTTATGCAAACTCCAGCTGGCCCCTGATCAGAAATAATGGATGGCCCAGAGGCCGAGTCGGCCCCACCAGCTCCAATGATCCCTCCTGGGTGCATTCCTGAAGCGATTTCTCCCCACCCGCTCTCTATTCTGCACCAAGGGGCCCCACCTCTCAGGCCTCCTAACAAACAGCGGCTTCCAGCCGTTTCTCACTCCGGATCCTTCCAAACCCTCCAGGTCTGTCCCTATGGAGGCTACGGAGCAGATCCCTGGCGGGGCTGTCATCATATTAGCAATGGAAATGCCTCTTTTTGCCAGGCCTGGTGGAGTTGATTCGGTTGTGATCCCTGGCATATGGATGGCATATTTGCCGCAAGCTAGGTGAGATGAGTCCCAGAAGGCCCGCCACCAGCCCCCGCAGCCGCGTCCCCAGCCGCTCCCTCCCGGCCAGGCGGGCAGTCGTGTGAGCAGTTACAACGGCCAGAACCAGCCATAACTGCTGCCCACTTTGTCTCCAGCCGGGCCCCCACTGCTGGGGACAAATCTTTCATTCATGAAGAGGAGCTTGTTAGGCCAACTCTGGGGACACTAAAGCCACTTAATTAAATTGTGGAAAGTTGCTCGGCCCTGGTGGGAAATTTGCACACAAAGGCAGGGTGTCTGGCCCTTCCCTTTGCCAACAGGCGCCAAAACAAAACCGTGACCTTAGCCGCTCCCCAGGCCCCCCAGCTCTTCGCCTCTGCTCCCAGCGCCCCCTCATTAGAGGGCGTTTGTTAGGGGATGTTTTCCCAGCGATTCTCTGACAGGCCTTTCATTCCTGCCTCGGCAATCAAGGGCGGCAAGTACAGGCTGAGAGCCCTCCAAGGCCTGATTGCTGAAAGAATTTCCAAAAGTAAAGAGTGTAAACAGGTACATTGAAAAAGCCTCTTTTGAACAATTATGTAAACATTCCGAACACTATTTGAAAACTTTCACAGTGGAGCTGTCGGATCGGAGCATTCTTGTTTAATGGCGGGGGCACAATGGCTGTTCCGGGGCCTTGCCAGCTCCCTGCAGACCTAGCTCAGGGAGGTGGCTTGGCGGCAACGTGGGGGCTGCGGGATAAAGAAGTCAAGGGATCGCCGCCATATACAAATGAGTTTCACTGTCAGACCAACAGCCTCTTTCTGTGTGTGTTCTCGCTCCTTCGGCTTCCAGAGGAATCTCCTGGGAACGGGGTGGGTGTATTCTTTCTTCTGATTAGACTTCTCCAGGACCTGGTCCAGTGCTCTGCACTCAGGGTAGGTTGACAATCCTGCGTGCAAGATACATTCCCAGATTCACTTCTGCCTCATTTAAGATATCCTTCAAGGCACCAAGTGATCCTTCCGTAACACCAACCAGAGTTGTTGGCCAAGTTCCCTTCACGGTAGGAATGGCTCCTTGTTCACCTTTCTCCCTTCCCTACTCTAGTTTGCTATCTGTTTCTTTTCCACGCTGCTCAGATTCCCCCGGTTCGCTAAGTGCAGCATCAGTGACCCTCCCTGCGTTACAAGGAGTTTAGGCCACACGAGTGAATTGCTGGATCTCGTGCTTTATGGAGACACTGAGGCTTCAGATGACTCGTCATACACATCCTTCCTTGGATCAGCAGAGCCAGTCTCTACCCACTTGGTCCAATCAGCCGTGACCACCAAGCCTTGCAGGCTTTATCTGAGTAACAGCTGTGGTCCTGGAAAGTGGGGGCATGGCCTGTCTTTGTTTTGTATTTTAAAATCTGTTTCTTAGTAGCCTAAATGTTCAATAAAGGGGATTGACTTATCAACACAAAGAAGTCTTACGAATGTGCATTATGAAGGCCAGGCGAAGTCATGGGAAATATTACGGAAATAAAGTGAAAAATCAGGCCACGAAATCATATTCGTACTATAGTGGAAAATACAAAAAAAGAAAAAAGCATGCCTGCGTGCAGCAAAGGACTGGAAAGGGCCACGGCGGAATGAAAACACTTGTTCTGGGAAGTAAGAGGACCAGCATGTTTTACTTTGCAAGCCTATCTTTAATGTCATCGCATTGTGTTGTCAAGGCAGGGCCTGGGAATGCTGGAAAGCACCCGTGTACATACAAGGTTGAACATAAAAGGCCACCCCAGTAACCCACAGAGAGATGTACACACCAGCCTGCAGCACTGTGCATCCTTACCAAGGATGTGGATCAGAGCTTCTGAGTAAATTCCTCAGGTCTAAAGAAGGAGCTAAGGCTTGCCTGCTTGCTGAGTCCCCAGGAGGCAGAAACAGAATCACAACTACAAGATAAATCAGAAATGTAGTTGGTAGAATTGGTGATACTCAACAGGGTCAGTAGCAGAGCAGGAGCCAGGGAGAAAAATCTCTCTCTCCATTTTATGGAGACCCCTGGATACAGAAGGGCTCAAAGAGTGCTGAATATGCCTATCTCACAGGCTTATTCAGTCTGACCGAAGTCAACATTTATTATGCACCTACTCTGTGCCAGGGCCAGTGGTATGTGCTGGGCATACGAAGTCGTGGGATAATTTTGATCCCCCAAAGTTAGTCCACAATGAGGTGGGGGAACCAACATCTTTAAACATGTGCATGAATCAATGGGATTTAGACAAGGGTGTCAATTAGACAATTCAATGGGCAAAGAAATAGTCTTTTTAACAAACGACTCTGGGAACTTGAATATCTACCTGCAGAAGAATGAATCTGGACCCTTACCTCACATCATATAAAAAAATTACCTTGAATCAATCAGACACAAACGTAAGAGCTAAAACTATACAACTCCTAGAAGAAACCATTGATGTAAATCTTTGTGACCTTGGGTTAGGCAATGGTTTCCTAGATATGACACTAAAAATCACAAACAACGAAAGAAAAAGTAGATAGATTGGACTTGATCAAAATTGGAAACTTCTGTGCTGCAGAGGCACTATCAAGAAAGTAAAAAAAAAAACAATCCACAGAATGGATAAAAATATTTGGAAATCTTATATCTGATAAGGATCTAGTACCCAGAATATGTAAAGAACACTTACAACTCAACACTCAAAAGGCACACATCCCCATTTTAAAATATACAAAGGACAGATATTTCTCCAAAGAAGATATACAAATGACCAGTAAGCAAATGAAAAGATGCTCAACATCATTAACCATTAAGGAAATGCAAATCAAAACCACAGTGAGACACCGATTCATACCCCCTGGCTATAATCAAGAAGTCAGACAATGAAAAGTGTAAAAAGAGGATGTGGCGAAATTGGAAACCTCATACATTACCGGTAGGAATGTAAAATGGTGTAGCTCTTATGGAAAACAGTTTGGTGGTTCCTCAAAAAGTTAGAGTTTACCGTACGATCTAGCAATTGCACCCAGGAGAATTGAAAACATGTGTCCACCCAAAAACTTGTACACGAATGCCTGCAGCAGCATTAATTATAAGGGCCAAAAAGTGTAAACAACCCAAATATCCATCATCTGTTGAATGGATAAACAAAATGTGGTCTAACCGTATAACGGAACATTATTCAGCCATAAAAAGGGCCGAAATACTGATACACGCTATGGGCAAGACACAAAAGGCCACATCCTGGATGCTTCCATCTTAATGAAATGCTCAGAACAGGCAAATCCATAGAAATGTAAAGTAGATTAGCAGTTGCCATGGGCCGGGGTGAGGGGAGGGGGTGATTGCTGAAGGGCACAGGGTTTCTGTTTGCGGTAAGGAAAAGTGTTTTGTCTTTAGATAGTGGTGGCAGTTGTCCAACCTTGTGACTGTGCTAAAAACCACTGAATCTTACACTTTAAAAGAATGAATTTTATGATATGTGAATCATACCTCAAGGTTTTTAAAAAGTGTATCTGGAAGGTTCTGTGAAACTGTAAAGCACCACACCACACACAGTAACATTTCTACAGCAGGGGCAAGAGGTATCTCGTGGGACTCCAGGGCCCTCATCAGCCCGACTCTGGAGGCCCCCTCAGTGTTCGTGTCCGCAGGTCACCGGGAGAGGCTGCCTGCAGGTGACAGCCTCAGGCCTCGGGAGCCTAACCAGGGCTTCCATGCATCCCTGATTTTCCAGTTTCCAGTATTTGCTGGGGCACATGAGTTCTAGATCTGCTGAGCCCCTTTGGGATGGGAGAATGGGGAAATTACAAATGAGCCTGCCTGGAAAGCCAGCACAGGCAAGGAGGCCAAAGGCACTGAGTCAGAAACACAGGGCTCAATCCAGAATTCCAGGAACCCGGTAATGAGCAGGGACCACCCCTCCTCCCAGCATATGCGCGCGCACGCGCACACACACACACACACACACTTGATTTCTTTCATCAGATTTGGCCAGATTGTGCCTTGAGATTCTAAGGAAAGTTTCTTCCACTTATTCTGTGTTTCTGCAATAGCAACCAGAGTGGGCAAGATCCCTAGACCCCCAGCACAGCCCTGCTAGAGACGTCCTTTTTGTCTCCCAGGGCAGACTTGCTGCAGTGTCTGTCTTGGGGCCACAGGAGCTGGATCTGGTGTCAGACTGTTTCCAGGTCATGGGTCCACTCATGCCCCACGAGATTCCTGAGCCGTATCCCTGAATCCTACTTGAAATGGACCCTGGTTCTCTGTATGAACTAGGTGACGCGACTATATCCAGGAGCCAACGTATGTTTCCAATGAGTCCAAGGGTCCCAGCACTCTTTAGGCATGATCTTCTGAACTCTAGCTTGGCTGGCCGGAGTGGCTGGTACCCAGTGTTCAGAGAGTGGCCTGGGGGGCTTCAGACCATCTCTCCATTCAGATAATCTCCTGAGCTCTACAAATCTGTAAGATCAGGCCTCAGGCTATCTCTTTGACATTGCACCCTACCCTCCCACCTTCCTTCATTCCGCTTGGGCCACACTGGCCTCCCGGGGTCCTTGAGCAAGTCAAGCATGCTCCCACTTCAGGGCCTTTTTTCCTGCTCTTCTCTGGCTGGAACAGTTTTCCTCCAGGTCACATGGCAGGTTCCCTCACATCATTTAGCTCTTGGCTCCAAGGTAACCTCCTTACAGAGGTCTTCTCTGACCAGCTCTTATGCAATTGCCGCCCTGTCACATTACATCCCCCTATCCTGCTCTGCTTTTCCTTCTTTATGTGCTTTGTGTCTGTAGCCCCCTCCAGAATGGAAGCACCGTGAACACTAGACTTTATTTTATTCACTGATTGTATCCTTAGCACCTATGAGTGCCTGGCACTTAGCGGACACTTTATACACATCTGTTGAATGAATGAATGAATGAATGACCGAATGAATACATTATCCCATTTGAAGCTCCTCGCAGCTCTGTGAGAAAGGCAGATTACGGGCCTTGTTTTAGCTCTGAAAATTTAAAGCAGAGAGACGGTAAATTACTTGTCCCTGTTCACAGAGAGCTGGGGGTAAGAGAGGGCCTCAGGCATCTCCAAGCCTCTCTTCAAGACTCCAGCCATCCCTCCTGCTCCTTGAGGAATCCTCTATCTGGAGACCTCCTGTAGGGTTTATGGGAGAGCAGCAGAGCCCTTGCGTGAGGCCAGCCTGGGGGCAACAGAGGTGCAGGGAGGAGGGGGGTGGGCGGGAGGAGCAGGTCTAAAAGACTGGGATGCTCAGCAATCAAGGGAGGAGCTCAGAAATCTCTCCACATCCTATTCTGCCCAGGAGGTCCCAGGTGTGCCTTCCACCACTGCAAAGCCCTTACTAGAGACTTCTCTGGAGACTCCCGGGAGTGTGCTCTGCCTTGCTGTTTCTGAAGTAGGTCAGTCTTCAGAAATTCCTGGGCGGGTAGCTGGAAGAGAGCCCATGTTCTAGACTCAGCCTCACCACCGTCTTCCACTTAGGACAACAGGGTGTGGGAGTCTGTCCCATTGCCTTAGAAAGGGGAGGAAGTGCGGGTGTGAAGCATGCTGTAAATGATCATGTAGCATGACGCGACCCTGCTTTCATTCGGAGGCAGGGCTGGGAGGGAGGGAAGAGCACTTGGTTGAGAGTTTTGAGTCTCTTTGGAGTACCAGTCTTCATCACTCGGAGCTCCGTGATGGACAAAACTCCTCCTTGCTCTGAGCCTTGATTTTCTCATCCATTCAATGGAACTAATAAACCCCACCTTACAGGGATGCTGTGAGGATTCAGGGACGCAAGCACTGTCAGCTGAAGGTCAATGTGGTCTGTGAGAGTGTGATACATTTTGTGCTCGTGGCAAGTCTAGGAAATCACATGAATGACGAGAGAAAAGAAATCTAACCAATCAAACTTGAGAACATTCACTCCCTGTGCCTCCATTTTCTCATCTGCAAAGTGGGGGTAATAATAGGACCTGTCACATAGGATTGCTGGAAAATGAAATCTATAGAAATTGCTCAGAACCCTGCCTGGTCTATGGAGAGCTCTTAATGGAGGTTAGTTACTATCATTGTTGCTATTATTATGAACGTCACGTATCAGTACTATGGTCTGCAAATAATGAAATATCAACTAGGAGGTGTTGATGCACCTGCCTCCATTTGGGCAATGTCCATTTTCTATTGCACGTCTACTCTCCATCCCGGGGTCCCTGTTAAGGGGGAATCACTCACTTGTGCCTGAACATGCATCTCAGCCAAAAAAAAAAAAAAAAAAAAAAATGGTTTCAGCTCTTATACACAAAAAAGCATTTAAGAGGTAAAATATTATCTTGCCTTGCCATGACAAAAGTTTGTCAATTTGCATCTCTGTGTGAATTAGTAAGGAAGTAGGAAGCTGTGAAATAATTGGTTTAATAAAAATTAACTACCCATGAGGTGCCCAACCTAGAAATTCCAGTGGTCCTTGCAGGAAAAGGCAAATGTCTGTACCCACAGGTTGCTTTTTAACTACAGAAGAGGGCCAGATATATTCTTCGTGCATCGGCAGGTAGATGCAGATACAAGCAGGCAGATTGCAGTTCAGTATTAAAAAACACTTTCCACCAAAAGAGCTGCCTGGAAATGAAATAGCCTGACTCAGGAGGAAAGGTGTTCCCTGTCACTGGATGTGATCAAATGGAGGTCCCTGCTGACGAGATTAATTCATTGGGAAAGGTCTGAGTTACATTACTCTTAAGGTCCCTTCCAATTCTAAGATTCCATGACTCTAAGTGTATGAATTGCCGAGGCAGGAGAGAAGGAAGCCATACTCACCTGAATCTCAGCTCGTGATTATGTACACAGAAAACCAAAAAGGGCTCAACAGTTGCCTTTGGCCACCTCCACTGCACCAGCCAAGGGAATACAAAGACCTTTCTGCTTTCCCCTCCATTCCTGGGATAACAGTCTGGTCCCTCTCCCATAGCATCCACCGTAACCAGTACGCTCCACTGTGAACCGGCTACAGGTGAGGACTAAGAGGGCCACTGTCTTGCTACTCAGCTCAGCTTGTCGCAGCTTCATTCATTTGGCAAATGCTTATTGAGCACCTATTTTCTGCAGTGCTGAGCCCTGGTGATACAGAGGCAAATAAGTATGGTCCCTGTCTTTAGGAAACCGAGAGGCTAGCACAGCATTCATAGAAGTCAACGAGTATTGGAATACCATGTAATAGGGGCAGATGAAGAGTGTGCCAGGAGGGTGTCTAATCTAAAAGCCTCCCTGGAGGAGATGACACAGGCTGGATTTCAGAGGTCACAGAGACCTCTGCTGACCAATGCTGTCCAGTAGAATTTTCTCCAATGATGGCAATATTCCAATATGGTCGTTACCAGCTACATGTGCCTGTGGAGCCCTGGAAATGTAGGTGATGTGACTGAGGACTGAGCTTTTAATCTTATTAATATTAGAATGTGACAAGATTGGACAGGATAAGCAAACGGCCAGAGAAGGCTGCGGATGCCATGACATGGAATTTCAAGGGAATGGGATTAGGGGCAAGGCCCCTTAGAGCACATGTATAGGATCAACAGGAGAGAGCAGAGAAAGGAGCCCTGGAGAAGGCTGACATTTAAAGGGTGAACTTAGAAAATCAGAGAAGCAAAAAGAAATCTAGAAGATTAGTGTCACCAAAACAGGGAAGAGAGCGTTTCTAAGGAGGGGTAGTCAAGAATGTCAAATGCCATAGGCACTAAAAAGATGACAGTGAATCTGGCAACCAGGGTACTGGGGGTATGGAGGGGTGGATTTAATGGGGTCTTGGGGGGCTTCGCACCTATCTGGATTTGGCAGTTGGGGCCTGTTCCTCCCTGAGATAACCTACTCCCTAGAGACCTGGGGCCCTGGGTTTTTAAACATAGTGGAGTTTTAAGCCTTTTGGAGTCACAAGTGTCTTTGACAATCTAATGAAAACTATGCCTTCTCACTCCAGAAAAATTCACCCCCACAGAAAATGTTGCATCTCATTTCGGGGACCTCCTGAAGCTCAGCCGTGGACCCCCTGGTTGGAAAAAGTCTAAATGACTTCATTCTTATTTGCTGAGTTCTGGCTGCAGATATCTGAGTTGTGACCAAATCATCTGCTCCACGGGAATGTAAACTTAGATAGAAACCCAGTTCCTCTATCCCTGGGGCCCCCCAGCCTCTGCTCAGGCTGGGTCCATTCACATTTCCGGATGTATTGTCCTGCTGCCTGTCAATCAACTCCAAACCCTCTCGCAAATTAGCATGTCTAAAGCCGCCCCTTGGCAGCCTAGGCCTTGAGATGAGTTAACTAGTGTTTCCCAGGGTCCACAGCCTTGAATACAAAGGGGTCACAAATGCAGTTATAAAACTGCCTGCCACTCCCCCACAATGCCAGTGGGGCTGAGTGGGCTGTACTTCCCCCACCCCCTCTGAATCTTGCCCCAGCCCCAGTGTTGGCACCTTCCCTTCCCATTGCAAGTCTTGGCTCACGGACCCTTTATGGCCCACTTTTCTAGTTCTTGAACATACCTAGGAATAGCTAAATTAGCTGAAGTTCCAAGCCTTGTCCCAATTTAAAACCCAGATATGGTTTGGGCCATTCCTAAAGAAGGAACATGACATCAATGTGTTTTCTCAGGAGAAAAGAGAGAGAACAGGTGGAGATATGGAATGAAAGAAGGAAGAAAGGAAGAATCACTCTGTCTTTCTACCTTAGACTCTCTTTTTTCTAAGTTTACTTATTTATTTTGAGATGGAGAATACAAGTGGGGGAGGGGCAGAGAGAGAGAGAGAGAGAGAGGGAGAGAGAGAATCCCAGGCAGGTTCTGCACTGTCAGCACAGAGCTGGACATGGGGCTTGATCTCATGAACCATGAGATCATGACCTAAGCCGAAATCAAGCGTTGGACGCTTAACCAACTGGGCCACCCAGGTGCCCCGATATCTAAGGTTAGGTCAACCTTAGTTGTAAAACCATGACAGAGTAGGATACAACAGTTACCAACACCCACTGACATACTATTGCAACAACAACTAACAGGACAATAGTTAACAGTAACAGTAATAACAACAATAGGCTCTCATGTTACTGTTCTTGAAGCAATTTCCCCAAAATGCCTCTCAGCCAGATGATTGTCCCCTGGGAGAGCTAAAGCGAATGGCCACCCCAGCAAGCTTGGCTACTGCTCCTGAAAGCTTGGGAAAGCCAGCAAACTTCCCCACTAACCCACCCCAAACACATTCACATGTTAATTCCAGAATGCTGTCTGTTACAACTTACAGTACATCAATCCGGGATGGAGCTCCCCAGACGGTGCTGGCTGTTCTGAGCTGCAATAAGTTCGATATGGCCCTTTAGATTTCACAGACACCCTGTCCAAGTACAAACACACACACACACGCACAGGCGCACACGCACGCCCACTCTATCAGCAGCCTGCGTGGTACGTGCAGTCAGAAGCCATGTGGGAAACGTGCAATCACACCTCGCTTTCAGAGGCAGGGAAATCTTTCTTGGTTTGGGAACTGCAACAGTTTGCATGTTGAGAGCGCACAGGGGGTTTCCAAGCATCCCGCGTGGAGTTTGGTGCTCTGGCACAGTTCACCTACTTCCCACTTTGCCAGATCCTTTCTGGAGGCACCCTCCCCCCAACAACCCCACACAGCCTGGGGAAGGCCCTCCGTAGAGCATGATGTAAATGTGGTTCTTGTCAGTTTTCTCAAAGATAATGCATTGGTTCGCTCAACATTTGACAGTTTACCCAGATTATTGATATCTCCCAGAGGCACTGGGAGAGTTCCCAAACAGGAATTACTGACTGTATTTTACGGGGGAGGAAAGTGATGTACGAAGAGTTCAAATGACTTGCTCAAGGTCACCGTGGTAATAAGTGTTAAAAGGAAAAATTCGGGGCACCTGGGTGGCTCAGTTAAGCATCCGACTCTTGGTTTCAGCTCAGGTCATGATCTCATGGTTTGTGGGCTCGAGCCCCACACTGGGTTTTGCATCTCTGTCTCCCTTTCTCTCTCCCTTCCATTTGTGTGTGTGCGCGCTCTCTCTCTCTCTCTCTCTCTCTCTCTCACTCTCAAAAATAAACAAACATTTTTTTAAAATGTTTGTTTATTTTTGAGACAGAGAGAGACAGAGCATGAACGGGAGAAGAGCAGAGAGAGAGAGGGAGACACAGAATCCAAAGCAGGCTCCAGGCTCTGAGCTGTCAGCACAGAGCCTGACGCGGGGCTCGAACTCACGGACCATGAGATCGTGACCTGAGCCGAAGTCGGACGCTTAACCGACGGAGCCACCCAGGGGCCCCTAAACAAACATTTTTTTTAAAAAGGAAAAATTTTCTGGTACTTGTTGGCAAACAACAACAACAACAACAACAACAACAGTAAAAAGGACTTTATTCAATACTATTGCAATAGGAGCTAGAGGTAGGGCTTAACTCCAAACACAGCAAAGGCAACTGGGGATTTATAGCCAAGGAGCAGAGTGAGGGAGTCAGTGGGTGGGAAATCACTAAGAGGAGACACGAGGGCAGGGGAACCTCACCAAATGCAGGCCAAGGGCTTAGATGGCAAATGGTGGGAGATAAAAAGCTTGATCAGCTATCAAGGGTGGAGAATTCTCTGTAACTTGACTTAGCAGGATTCTTGCAAAGCTTCAGCTATTCAGGGACAGATCTAGAAAGCCAAGGTCAAGACCTAGTCAAAAAGAAGGCTCAGAGGAACCTGAATAAAGTTTGCTCAAGGACAGAGTCCTTGTCAAAAGGGGCAGGCTAAGGCCAAAACTCTGGCTTGGAGGTCAGGGCCTTTCCCCTGAGCTGCCCTTATAAAAATCATAATCTCAACTTATCCCTACATTTATTACTAACTTTACGGCCTGTGAAGTTACATACAGAATTCCACATAATGTTTCATTCCACTCCTTGAATGAATACTAAGAGTTTGTAATGTTTTCAATTTATTGATTATGAATTTTCCTTGTCCTTCCAACACGAAGAATTAAGAAACTATTAGTTGGAAGTAAATGTTTAAGGCAATACTGATTGATAAAATGCCTTTGGGGAGAAATGATGGTGGACCTTGGGTTTCAGCTCTTGATTCATACAACCTTGAGCAATTCTCTTCCTGTAAATGAGAAAGATGTACAGCCTTGTGGGTTCTAGAGTCCCAGTGCTTAGGCTAGAATCCCAGCTCTACCACTGCCTAGCTGTGTGACCTTGGACAAGATCCCTGACAGCAATTAGCTTCCGTTTCCTCACCTGTAAAATGAGAAGAATAGTGATACTCTGTCATGGGGGTTGTGAGGATTGACATGATCTATTTGAGGGACATAGCACAGTCCCTTTCTAATAGTTTCTGTTCCGGAGCCATCAGCTCTTATGACCTCAGTGTTCTTATGTGTAAAATGGAGACAATGACACCTGTCTTGTGGGATTTTTAGCCTGTGGACACATCACATGGGATAAAGTTACTTCTAAGTGCTGAGGGAGTGGTTGAACTAGTTGTTTGATCTGGAAATGGTAAGATATTCCATGAGCTTCAAGGGTATCCATTACTGCTGCTCACTGAGTCACAAGCAGGGAGAGTACAGGGCAAGGGGAGAGACTTTATGGGTTCTGGATGGAGTGGCACGGTGGCGGGTGATGGCTGGTTCTAGACGGTAGGACATATGACAATATTCCCCAGGTAGAGATCCACAACTCAGATGGAGGAAGCACTCTGGGCAGGGACCTGTCCCCCCCCCCCCCCAGTCAGTCAGCAGCTGGAAATTGGTTATTTTAGGATAATCCCACTGGGAGCTCAGAAAGGATCTTCACTGCCCTCCTGGGACTGGAGGATTATTAGGTTAAACCATATGAAATTGCCAGTATTCAACTGTTTGCAACCTGCAAAAACAGCAACTTCATATGATTCGACATCATATTAACCTCTTCCCTGTGAATTCATTTGTCTGTACCATTTTATTTGCAGACCGGTGCCCATAATTTGATGATTCACGGGCTTACTTTTTCATTCCACATACATTTCCTGTCATCTGATGTGTAGGCTGGTGTGTGTGGAGTTAAGGGACAACCAGTGTCTGTCTCTCTTGCTTGTCTGAGTCCTGGACCGATTGAAAGAGACCCAGTCAGGCAAGGGTTGGGGTGGGGGACACGGATACTGAAATGTTGGCTTGACTACTGGTGATATCGGTTCTGGAGAGTGTGATTTGTCTCGAGGTGACAAAGGGCTTTTCCCATATTGAACCCCTGCATTGGGCAGATGACCCACTCAGTCACAAGGATGGCTAGAAAACTGTCTGGCCTTTAGTGCTAGAACTGTCCATGCACAGTTGTCTGCTCAGACAGCTCAGGGTTCCTCTTCCAAACTCGCCAATCAGTTCATCATCCTCCAGGGACAAAGTGAGTAACGTCAGTTCAAGGCAAGGATAGGACTTGCCATCCTTCTCCATGGAAATTAAGCCCACAAATAGTAACAGCATGTAAAGAAGAAACATACACACAAGCAAAACCCCACTTATTAAAGGCCTGCCTGTGGTGCAGGCAACTTTATTAAAGGTTTTGAGGTCAAGGAAATGGGCTTATATCCCAGCAAAAGCTAACAAATTATAATCTGTTACTAAAGATCTTTTTCTTGGGGCGCCTGGTGGCTCAGTTGGTTGGGCATCCAACTCTTAATTTCGGCTCAGGTTATGACCTTGCGGTTCGTGAGTTCAAGCCCCACATGGGGCTCACAGCTGACAGTGCTGAGCCTGCTTGGGATTCTCTCTCTCTCTCCCCTTCTCTTTGCCCCTCCCCTGCTGGCATTCTCTGTCTCTCTCTCTCTGTCTCTCTCTCTCTCTCTCTCCCTCTTCCTCTCCCTCTCTCTCCCCCTCAAAATAAATAAATAAACTTAAAAAAAGAACTTTTTCTTAATAGACTGCCACTTAGTTCCATTGTCCCTTTTCTCCTCTCCCACCCCACCCTGCATTTTCTACCTCTTGGGAGCATCCCCCCTCCCTTTCTCCCATTTTATTATGTATAAAATTAAGGTTCTTTTCAACTTGCACCCCCAATTTCAGCTGAGATACTTCTTTGCATATATTTTTCTATCTGCAGAGGATATACCTCTTTCTGCAATATAGGAGCAGCTAACCTAAGAGAACACAAATAATTCTTCCTGAAAACTCCAGATCACTGTATGACACCCTATCCTTCCTGCCACAAAATAAACACCTAAAAAAATAATTTTCAATTATGCCTACATTTGGTAGGTATGGAGTTTCTCCCCAAAATGTCTTTTCTAATACAATTATTCTAAGCATTAACCCCAGTGAAGCTTCACGTTTAAAGATGCAACACTAGGTACACCCTCTGCTCTCCAAAGTTAATGCTGATACATTAAGCTTCGCGATACAGGCATAACTTAGTCTCAGTCCAAATTATTGATTGCCATTCCCCCTCCTCCTCTTAAATTAAGAAAAAATGAAGGAAAGCTAAGAAATTAAGAGGAATCACTGATGACTCTTTCTCCTTAAATAAAAGGATCCTTTCTAGTAATCAACTTTGAGGAATTATGGCTTCTTATCCAATGATTAATCATACATATGACAGATGTGGGGAGAAATGTAAATTTAAGGAAAAGCACATTTTGATCAGATTCTAAAAACCTATCTCGAGCATGCAATCAATAGCACAATTCTCCTAGATGGTCATCTGTAATCCTAAGTATCAGGATAATAAAATGTAGAATTAGGAGGATGCTTTAGAAACCATGAGATGCTCCCACCTTGTTAAGACCTAGTTCAAATGGCTCACCCACAGCTGCCCAGGAAGTGAGAGGCAGAGCGGAGACCAGAACCCAGATCTCCTCCACTCCCCACCCTCTGCCCTTCCCCTTTTCATGCCTGTTGTTAGGTTCTACTTTAAAACCATCAGAATATCTGAGCAGAGATTGGGGGTTTTGTCTTCCCTCATGGTCTATGATAATGAAATTCTAATTGGTAACTTAAAAGGACACTTAGGAATAAAACCCTACAAAGCATTTGGAGCAGGTGAGCTTGGAAACTTGATGATATTCCTCCCATCCACCCAAGAAGCTGTGCTTCCCCTCTAGAGATGGCCACACAGCCATCCCTACCTTGCTGGTATTAGAAGCGCCTCTGTGCTAAGACCTCCTGCTTCTTGGTTGTGTGTCCTTCCAAAAGGACCACCAGCCCATCTCTCTCAAAGCATCACCCTATTTGCACCTGTTTGAGAGGGGGCAGGTTTACACTTCAATGAAATGTGCACACCTGCCTCATTACAGCAGCAACTGGGTAAGACCTGGGGTGTTTCTGACCTTTGTGCTGGAGATAATGTGCTTACTTCACTCACTACAGTACCATAAAAACACGACACAGTGTGCACGACACCAGCTTCCTTAGTCCTTTTAATCGATGTCCGACCCTGATGCTCTTAAAATAAATATTAACCTATTCTCTGAGCTCTCTTAGCTCTTAGCTCTCTGAGCTCATTTGTATATTTGCTCTCAGAGATACAACATATATGGGGCAGAAATGAGACCCAATGACTACAGTCCATGTATATCCTGTTAATAGTCTACAGAACCCAAATGCCACCAGATGCATCCCATTCAACTTTGGAATCAGGGTCAAGAGTTATTCTTTTCAAATTAGAAGAGGGGAGATAGAGGCAGAGTGAGGAGGGGTGTGTTTTGCCTGAGGTGGTCCCTGCAGAGTGGACGCCTGAAAACCTGCATTGGAAGCCCAGAGTTCTGTTCCCGATTTAGTACTGCAGAACCAAGAGACTTCTCATCCCCACCGGTGTCCCCAGACACTGGCTCTGCTGTTATCATGACTTGGGGAGGAGGGGGTGGGGATGAAGGAGGATGTCACAGACAGTTGTCAAAGGGATAAAGAGTTATACTTTGGGAACAAACACCTTGACTTTGCTGAGGCATAAACTTCACAGTGGGAAACCATTATTTCAGTGACAAAGCTTTGTGCGGTTGACATTATCTCTTAATTATCTGCATAAGAATGCATTTGTCAAGTTTCAGGAGATGGGATTGATAACAATAAACTTGCATTTCTGCACAATATTTGAAGTCTGAAGGCAGAAGCAGCCCAACACACGAGGAAAGAATTGGAGGCGGCTGTCTGGTCTGCAACCCCATAACCATCACAAAGCCTTGTGACCCACGTGGCCCAACCAGACCACCAGGCTGTGTCCAGCTTCTGGGGCCACAAGGCAAGATTCCTGGAATGTCTTGGCCTAAATGTTCCATGTCTTGGGAAGACACCATTCACCACTGTATCCCAAAACACAGAACCGGTCTGGTTCCCAGCCACGTACACCACAGTTCCTACCCTGGGTGGTAATCATGGAGTATTTCACTCTTAGTTACTTCCTGGCCTAGTTAGCCGGGGCAGCAGGATCCCAGCTCCTTCCACCCCATCCTTCCTCCCCAAGATGGCTCTAGCTGCTTTGTAAACACCCATGGTGAAAAATCTCCAGGGTACTGAGGTGCCTTTCCCGAAGTATAGTCACCAGAGCAAGATCCTGCTATGGTGAGAAACACAGAAGAGCTCTGGTTGGATGACCTGACTCTGACGATATATATTTTTTTAATGTTTACTTACTTTTGAGAAAGAGAGAGTACAAGCAGGGGAGGTGCAGAGAGAGGGGGACAGAGGATCCAGAGCAAGCTCTGCTCTGATGGCAGAGAGCTGATGCAGGGCTCCAACTCCCGAACCTCGAGATCATGACCTCGAGATCATGTCCGACATCCAACCGACTGAGCCACCCAGGCACCCCTCAACCTGACAATACTTTAATTCTTTAAGTCATTGACAATAATTTAATTGTCAGGTAAATATAGCTCCTTTTATAACTCCTTAAGACATATTTGATCTTTTCCCTGCCAGGAAGTTTAGAAGACACTCCCTCAAGGGGCTGAACCCTGCAATATTTCAGGATCTCCACCCAAAGGACAGTGAGGCTCATATGCCTGTATCCAGTAATCTGCTCTGATATCCCAGAGTTTTCAGGTTGGGTGTGCGGGTTAGTGTCCCAACATGATCCTTATTATAGGAAGCCAAGGACAGAAGCTTTGAGAATACCAGCATTTAAAGGATGGGAGGTGGGGACAGAGAAGGAATCTACAAGAGACTGGGAAAGAAAACCAGGCTGCCCACATTGGCCCCTCCTTGCCTGGGTCAGAGAGAGCATCTAGGAGACCCGGAAACTGACTGTAACAGGCCATGGCAGGATGGCCTCCAACTTGTTTACACCTGCCTGTACCCACAGCCTTGAGTGGTTCCCTACCACACGACTCAGGCCTCACCCATGTGACTCTCATTGGCCAAAGGGACAATAACTAACATGATGCCAGCTGAGACTTGAAAAGTGCTTGCACTTGGAGCCCTGTGGCTGCCACCTGGGAAAACACCCTGACTAGCCTGCTGGGTGATGAGAGGCACACGGCCCCTCCTCCACAGCTAACAACCTGCAGACCCCTAGACTCCTAAATGAGCCCATCCTCGTTCAACCATAGCCAACCTACCGCTGACGCGCTGACGGCCCCTGCATGAGTGAGCTCAGCGGGGATCAGCCTAACAGCCCGGACCAGAAGAACCATACTGAGTGGTTTGTTTTGCATCCACAGATAATAATTGATACACTGACAAGATGAATTCAGATTAGAGATCCCAAGCGTGATCCCAAGTTAATTTTATGTGTCAACTTGACTGGGCCACGGGGTGCCCAGAGATTTGGTCAAACATTATATTGTGGGTGTGTCTGCGAGGGTCTTTCTGGAAGCGATTAACATTCAGATTGGTAGAGTGGGTAGAGCAGATTGCCCTGTCCCAGGTGGGAGGGCCTCATCCAATCCACTGAAGACCTGAATACAAGAGAAAAGCCGAGTAAGAGGGAACTTTGCCTACCTCGGTGCTGAGCTGGGACACTGGCCTTTCCTGCCCTCAGACTCGAACCCTTACCATGGGCTTTCCTGGTTTTAGTTGGACTGGGATTCACACCACCAGCTCTCCTGGGTCTCCAGTTTGCTGGTTGCAGATCTTGAGACTTCTCAGCCTCCATAATCATGTGATCCAATCCCTACTAATCAGTCTCTCGATACAGATAGATGGATAGACAGACGGAAATATACATAAAGATTATTATAGGTTACAAATATTTATATAACAATCAATGTATATATAATATCATATACTTATTATATAAGCATATATAATATAAGATCTAATAAATATATAAATCTTATTGGCTCTGTTTCTCTGGAGAACCCTGACCAGTACCCCTCCCCCCCATTTCCTGATAACCAGTGTTCTCTACTCAGGGCTGTTCCAGGAACACACACTTCTCTCCCTTCCCCAGAGGTGGCTGAGACAGTCTGCAGGTGGGACTGGAGCCTTCCAGACTCCTTTGTTCTAATTGCAATCAGCAGTGACTTTCCACTCACTGGTGTCACCCATTAGCTCCTCTGCTCCCCCTCTGCCGTGGGAGTACAGCCTTCACCCTAGAAATGCCTCCCTCCCCTGTGGAGGGAAGAAGGACGAAAGAAGGAAGGTTAGGTCTGATTTATGTTGCACAGGGGCCATTCTTTTTCCTCTCATTCTTCCCCCACAGAACTGAATCCAAAATAAATGAACAGACTTACCCGTTCCTTAGTTTTAATGGAACTAATTATCTGATTGCAGAGTCCCAACTTGTGTGACTGCTTCCATTCTGGCTAGCGTTAGATTGCATTACTATTTTCATTTGTTTTCATTATTATTAGCTTTTAGCAATGAAATGGAGTTAAAATTATTACAGTTTGTAACATGCTTTTTGTACTAATAATTCAAGTACTTTTGAGTAGGAGCTGAGAGCATTAATTTGTCAATCACTTCTGCTTTGTATCTAGTCCTACTTTAAATAGACTAAACAAAAGAAATGAACACTATATATTTCCCCAAGGGATAGAACTTGTAAACATTCAGATATGTTAGGCTTTCATGAAATTATAAACTGTAATTCCAAGGTATATTGCACAAATAATAGGGTATTTCAAAATCAGTGCAGCTGACACACGAAAGCTTCAACTCTGGTTCACATAATAACACAGGGCAGCCGCCTGTGCTCAGAGTCTACTAACCTAGCCAGGAACCAAGGTGAAGGTGAATAAATGCAAACATTTTTGGAGGTTGAGCAGAAGGCCCTCAAGAAGCTCTGAGTCAGGGACCTACGCATTATGGAAAATGAGAGCCTTTTCCAGCTTCTACGCCCACTCAATCGGAAGCAACATTTGAAAAACAACAACAAAATGGGGATAGCCTGAACTACCACTAAGAAATGCCGCATTAATTCTCCCAGGAGTGTTTACAACAAAGAGAAAAGGAAGGAAGATCCAGAGCTAGAAATACATGTGGGGTTGTAACTGTGCGTAAATACGAAACAACCTCTCTATTAAACGTGTTGGAAAAGATCAGCTTGTATCAGTGGAATGCCTAGATTATGGGATGGTTCTTAAATAAAGAAATGCTGTCTTATTACCTTAAAATACATGTAGCACTCAATTGGATTAGGGCAGTATTAGTTCTCTGGGACCCAATTTAGTGAATGAATAGGAATGATTCATAATTATCAAATCAATTGTCTCATGTAACTGTGTCTTTGGGGTAGTCTTGAAAACAGGTTAGTCCCTTAACTAGGTTGAGTGCACTCTCTCTGAAAATCTTGTGTATCTTTCTTAACTTGAAGCTTTCTCCCCACCCCAAAGCAAAGGAAACCTGTAACTCGGCTCCATTGTCAATGGTTACAGTTCCTGGTTCGGAAGGATTCCCACAGAACAGGGGGCATAGGGTAGGCTTGTTCTGGTGCCAGGATTGTCTGGCAAGAGGGGAGCACAAGTGGGATAGTGGAAAGGTCCATTTGTGCAGATTTGACTCCTGCTTTTTTTTTAAAGTAGTCTCTATGCCCAACATGGGACTTGAACTCAGGACCCCGAGATCAAGAGTCCATGCTCCACCGACTGAGTCAACCAGACACCTGCTTCTCATTGTTTTTATGCCAACTTTTTATCCCGCCTGAGAAAAGCCAGAATGTTAAGCTTGGCCCCTAAAATTAAACACTTCCAAGAAAACACAGGAGTTGGTATGTTACTGGGTTTCACTCCTACTGCTTAAGACTGTGATTTGGATAATCTCATAGTTCTGACAAGAATATATTTTGTCATTAGTAAGAGGCTGCACGGCACCTGTTCACTAAACCAGGGCTGGTTTTCAAGTCTGGGTTTTCTTTGGCAGAAGAGACCTTGGAAATTGACCAATTGGTTAATCCTGTTGACTCCCTGAGTCTGCCCCCCCTCTCCCCACGTGCCCTGCCCCCCAATCCCACCTCGCAGGCTGCTCAAAAAATAGCTTTTGACTGTGGCCTTTAACAATATGATAATTTATTTAAAACAGATACAGTCCTGAAAGTGACCCACTTAAAATTATTAAAGAGATACTGTGTTTATTTTTGCTGTCCATAAAACAGAAAATGGTTTATGAATATGCAAACCGATCTGATGTAATTAGCATGATTGGCTCCTACCGCACTCCATTTTATGTGGTTACAAGAGTAGATGCAGAAACTAATGAGGTCATGTTAATGTGCCTGTGAAGAGAGCTTCAGCTGTCAGAACAACGAAGGCGAATGTCTGCTAGAATCTTTTCTTTTCCGCAGAACCACTGGAAGCGGGCTTGCGTCGGGTGAGCTCCTGCCTGTGTGCTGGGGTGCCACCAGGTCCGGGAGCCACTTTGCCTCCCGCTTACGAGGAGTCCAGATGAGAAATAAAATTCTGTGTCCATTCAGAGCAATGATTAATGTGGTATTTAATTATCTAGAAAGTCTTCAACAAGTGCTAATAACTGAAACTCCTCCGGCAGTCAGCACATGCCACACGGTCCCATTAGACATGCTAACACCCTATCCCCTGGCCCTTCTTAATTAAAATAAGAGGCAAAAATGTTAATTGTGCACCGACTACCTCTTGGGATTAATCTGCCCTGATCATCGGGCCCTGCTAACCCAGGAAAGCAGGTTTCTCATTCAGGCATGAACAAAAAGCCCCTCCTCCTGGAGCATTGCCCTCCACCTGGTAAATTCAGCCCCCCCCCCCGGGGGAGGGGAAGAGGACAGGAGTCAGGCACGGAAGGGGCAGGGAGGCTTTTTAATCAGAATGCTGGAAGGCATGTCTCGGGATGCTCCTTAGATATCGAACAGGACACACAGACTGCCACGAGCCTTTCTATCTACATCTCTTCTAAAGCATAAACATCTGAACTTGAAAACCTTATTTTTCCATTTCTGCCAGCTCCTCTATAGCTCTGAAAATAAGTCTTGGCTCTTTGTACCCCTGCCTCACAGACACACACACACACACACACACACACACACTTTGCAACAGAAACAAAGAACATCTTGGGAGCTCCAATGTTAAAAGGGGGGGAACCAGTTGAAAGTGAAAAATGAGGTTTTGGTGCTAATCAAAGACTCAGCCAAATTCACTAGAAAGGGATCTCACCGGAGACGCATTGCATTGGCTCATTCGAAAGACATTTAAACTTAAAGAAGAGGAAATTGGAGTTCTTTGGCTTGCACCTGGTGGCAACCGTGACTTCTGCCTTTGGAGAAGCAGCTGGTCCATTTCTGATGTCCTCTCCAGTGCAGGGTCTTAAAGAGTGCCTACTATGTGCCTGGCCTATGCTTGTTCATAGGCTTCTCACCTTCATTAGACTGTGTGTTCTTTGAAAGGATACAAACGTGTGTCTGTAACACTTGACTAGTGCGAGGTACATAGAAGGTACTCCATAAATGTTTGTTGACTGTATGCATAAGTGAATGAATAAAGGAATAAGGACAGTTTTAAGAAGTATGTAGTCCCTTCTTTGGGGTTTTCCCAACTTTGGGGAGTATACTTGTGAGATGATTTCTTTCCTTTGCACCCAGAGAGCCCTACCCATGGACACCCAGAGAGCCCTACCCATGGGCAGCCACCAGGGTGTGGTGCCCATCCAGGGAAGCAGAAGTGTCCAGAATCTGTCACCCACAAAAGTGCCCAATGTCTCAGATTTCACACCATGTGCCTCTCTCTCATAAATACTGATCTTAGTTGTAATTTGATACTCTGATGGATGCAGCTAATGGCCATCTCCCCACCTACAGGCAGATAAGACCCACAGGGAAGATTTTGGTTGTCTTTTCTTCCTCCATTGCTACTGCACATCCATGACCAGCTCGGTGCCTGGCACAGAGTCAGTGCTCCATAAATCTCTGGACCTCAGTCTTTCCATTTGTACAGCGGGGGGCCTTCCAGCCCTGCCATTATTTTTTTATTATTATTAAAATTTTATTTAATGTTTATTTACTTTTAAGAGGCAGAGAGACAGAGCATGAGTGGGGCAGGGGCAAAGAGAGGAAGACACGGAATCTGAAACAGGCTCCAGGCTCCAAGCTGTCAGCACAGAGCCTCATGTGGGACTCGAACTCTGGAACCGCGAGATCATGACCTGAGCTGAAGTCAGACACTTAATAGACTGAGCCACTCAAGCTCCCCAGCCCTGCCATTCTTGATGCTGTGAGAGGCCCCTGCTTAGAGTCAATCCTGGGGGTGAACGCTGTTGGGCCCCAGGGAGGCCCAGGTTAAAATTCAGATCTATTACCCAAGTGAGGGTACATGAATATGAGAACAATCTTGTGCACAGTAGATTGGCCAGCTACCTCGAAGTGTGGCCTTGACCAAGGGCAGAGATGAATGTGGTGGTGGCAAACACAGGTGAGTGTCGGGGAGGAACTGAGCTGGAGGGGTAGGGCCTATGTGGAGGTGTCAGGGTCCAGAAAACCAGAGAGGGCAGTACCAGCCAGGAGAGACGAGGAGCAGAGGAATAGGGGCATTGACTGAGTTTGCTGGGGCTGCCATCACTGAGTACCGCAGATTGGGGGCTTACAGCAACAGAAATGTATTGTTTCTCAGTTCTGCAGGCCAGAAGTCTGAAATCAAGGTGTTGGCAGGCCCATACACCCCACAAAGCTTTGAAAGGAGGATCCTTCCTTGCCTCTTCCAGCTTCTGGTGGCCCAGTTGTTCGTGGCTCCTGGAAGCATTGCCCCAACCTCTGCTTCAGTCCTCAGGCAGCCAGCTTTCCTCCGTGTCTTCACATCATCTTCCCTCTGTTATCTCTGTTCCTCTCGTCTTCTTCTTCCTTTTTCTTTATTTTTTTAAAAATGTTCATTTATTTATTTGGTGGGGAGCAGAGAGAGAGAGAGAGAGAATCCCAAGCAGTCTCCGTGTGCTCAATGCGGACCCAATGCTGGGCTCTATCCCACAACCGTGAGATCACGACCTGAGCCGAAATCAAGAGTCGGATGCTCAACTGACTGAGCCACCCAGGCTCTCCTCCTTATCCTCTTCTTATAAGGACACTAGTCCAGGTGTGCCTGGGTGGTTCAGTCGGTTGAGCGTCAGACTTTGGCTCAGGTCGAGCCCCGCGTTGGGCTCTGCGCTGACAGCCCAGAGCCTGGAGCCTGCTTTGGATTTTGTGTTTCCCTCTCTCAAAATAAATAAACATTAAAAAAATAAGGACACCAGTCCTATTAGAGTAGGGCCCACACTACTCCAACATGACCTCAACCTAACTTGATTACATCTGCAAAGACCTTCTTTCCAAATAAGGTCATGTTCACAAGTAGTGGTACCAGGGATTAGAATCTGAACGTATCTTTTTGGGGAGGAGGCACAACTTGACCCTTAACAGGCATTAAAAGTCTTAGTTCAGCAAACCTTCGACCGCTACTATGTGCCAGGCTCTGTGTGGGTCTCTATGGAGAAAAAGAAAAAATGAATCAGACTTCATATTTAAGTACAGAAAGGATTTAAGCATTAGGTACAGAATTGTATTTAAGTACAGAAAGGAGACATCCTCTGGGGCACTCGATGCTGTGAGGGTCTGAAGAAGGCAAGATCAAGTTCAGATCGAAGAACCTGGAACAGCTTCACAGAGGTAGTTGGGTCGAAGTTAATTGCTGAAGGATGGGTGGGGGTTCCACAGGGGGATATGGGGGAGGTGAAAGCGGTCGAGGTTTGCCTAGGCAAACCACATGGCCCAGAATGTGTGCTCTGCCCGGTGACAATTTAAGGTTTACAAGCAGGAAGCAAAGTGATTTGATTTTTGTTTTGGCAAAAATTCCAGCCAACTCAGAAGGGCATCCAAGGCGCTGGCTGATCTGATCGCCGCCTGGCCCCGAGTCCGGCATCTTGACGACACTGAACACGCCAGGTCAGTACTCCTGGATCCTCGCTGCCTAAAATCCCCTTCCTACCTTATTGTCAGGCAAACGCCTACTTGCCTTCTAGAGCTCAGCTCCAATGTCACCAGTTGGGTTTGTTGTGACTTGCTTTATCCTTCCAAAGCAGCGTGAGCTCACCGCTGTTACAACACTAAAGACAGCTTGTTGTCACTATCTGTCATAGTCTCTCTTCCCTCCCAGACCGTGGGCTTCGGGGGCTCAGGGTCTGGGGCTCATGCATTTCTGTGTCACCAGGAACCAATTCCGTGCCTGACATGCAGTTGGTATTTGATAAATGTCACTGACCACAGTGCTGAGGAAGGAGAGGAGAAGAAACCAGGACTAGGAAGACCCATTTAGACGGCTGTCCCAATAGTGCTGGCAAGAAACGGTGAAGGCTTGGAGTACTGCTAAGGTGGTGTCAGGAGGGGAAGAAGAAAGACAGACTCCCCATGCCTAGAAAGACAGACTGGCCTCCTAAACGCTACATATCTCTTTCCAAAGTCGTAAGGACCTGGCATGACCTGAGCTTGCCTGCCCTGATTCTGGGCAAGAAGCACAAATACTGCAACCCTTAGTCCGAGGCTCAGTTGAGGAAGAGCTGGGGTCTGGCATAGCCTTGACCAAGGCCCCGGGATAGCTCTCTGTGGCTAGCCAAAGGCCTCCCCTTAAAGTCTTCTCTAGAGCCCAAGAAGGGCCCTGCTATGGCCTTTTGGTGGGCCAAGAGCGACCCCCAGTGCCCAGGAACTAGTCCAGTCAGCACCCCACTCCTCCTACCCCCCACCCCGGCAGGTTCTCTTTAAAGGGGAAGTCAGAACCGTGCTGTGGGAGCCTCTGCACGTAGCCCTGTGAAGACAGCCAGCAGCCCGGTAAGTGCCCGGAGAGCAAGGCTTCTGCAGTCAATGAGACCCCAGCAGACTGGGCTCACACAAGGAGCCGGGACCTCCTGCTGCCTCCCTCCCTCAGCATATTCGACACCTTTGAGGCTGACCCAGCCTCTGTTGTCCTTTAGTGAATAAGAGCCTCCCACGGAATACCACCATTCTACCTTCCAAAAAACAAGCCAGCTCTGTCGCAAGCCAGATGTGACCTGGGCATGGAAGGCTGGCTTTGCAGAGGCTGCTATAGGAGCTGTGCTGGCACAGTTACCCCAGAGCTGCAGGGGGTGGTGTATGTCAACCTCACCGGCCGGGAGTAGCTGGACCCTGGGCTCACACCAACACCACAGACGGGGCTACTGTCACAACCCCAAGGAAACAGGGAGGGAGGGAGGGTTCTGTGGACCCCAGCATTTCAGTCTGAATTTACCATTCAGCTCGGAACACAGAGCTTCCCTCACTGGGAAAACCCAACAAGGAAGGGAGTCATGGAAAAGAGGCCAATGATTAGCCCTGTGACTCCATTATATTCCCTCTCCCTCTCTCCCCAATCCCTCCCATCCCCCTTCCTCCTTCCTGGCTTTCCTTCCTCCCTCTGACTCAACCATTCTCAGATTCCATGGCTATTAGTTTCAAGTGTGGACTCCCCACATTCTCTGTTTGTAAGGATATTTTGGTGCCCAATGAAGACAAGACTTCAGACAAGAAGCCAAAAAATTGGAAGGGGCCTTTCCATTCTGACAATGCCATTGAGTTTGCCCTTTGTTCGCACTGTTTTAAGATGGGAGGGGAAGATAATTTGAAAGAAAGTCAAGGGATGGAGAGATCTTGTTCTTCACGTTTTCAAAAGGCAAGGGAAATAAGCCCACCCACTGACACAAGACATATCCCTTCAGCAGACATTAACTAAGAGAGGCCACAAGGAAGAGCCAGGTGAGAACCCAGGTCCTCTGACCCCTAATCCAGCTCTTTCTCCAGCACCAGCCATAGAGCATTGGTCTTTAAGTCACCAAGTACAACAGCTGTTGAAGCCCAGCACATCCAACCAGGCTCTGCAATCCTGAATGAAGTCACTGCCCCTCAGGAAGGCCAGAAAGAACCTAAAGAATGATACCAATGCCCTTGTGTTGAGCAAAGGAAGAGCAGGGGGTGGACTGAAAACCCCGGCACTGAGCGTGGTCAGAAGGTTCAGAAGGGCCAGGAGCTCAATCCATAGTCACCAGGGAGATGCCCAAGAGAGACACAGTCTTCCTCTTTCCCGGCAGAGAAAGACCAGTTCTTGACTACTGTGTGTCTGTCCCGAGGGCATTCCTTCATTCCACACACACTTCTGATACTTCTGCTCACCGGATATGTGGGGCTTTTCCCCCACAACAACAAACAGGTCTCCGACACTGGCCGGGTGTCCTACAGTTCACCTCCATCTGGACACTGTCTACCTGGAGAGAGTGTCAGACCCCACAGGGTAAAGGCTCATTCCCACTGGCCTGTTCCCCCCGCCTTCCCACATACACACTCCAGAGCCCCGGTTATCACATGTGCTTCTGACTAAGCAGCTATAGATCAGAGGCTCCAACGACCCCCCTCCTTTGGTTTGATTAATTTGCTAGAGCAGCTCGCAGGGAAGCACTTACTTGCATTTACCAGTTTATTAAGCATATGATAAAGGACACCGATGAACAGCCAGATGAAGAGATACATAGGGCGAGGTCTGGGAGAGTCCCGAGTGCAAGAGCTTCTGTCCCTGTGGGGCTGGGGCATGTACCTCGCAATACTCCCAGTATTGGTGTGCTTGCCAGCATGGAAGCTCTCCAAACCCCGTTCTTTGGGAATTTTATGGCATGACCAATGACTAATTCCTCTCTGGACAGTAGGGGGCTGAAAATTCCAAGCTTCTAATCATGACTTGGTCTTTCTGGTGACCAGCCCCACCCAGGAGCCAACCAGGAGCCCACCCGGAGCTGCCTCATTAGAACAAAAGACTCTCCTAGTACCCTCATCCCTTAGGAAATTACAAGGATTTGGGGAGCTGTGTAGCAGGAACCAGGGGCAGAGACCAATATATATATGTTTTTCTATTATCTCACAGGGGTCTTAGTAAAAGGCGACAGACAGCCCATCTTAGGTACTTGGGGGTTCCCTTTGACACTTGGAGGAATCAATTTAGAAACAACATTGAAACTGTTATCTTATGTATTTGGTGGTCAACAATTTGCAATTTATTATTCTAAGTGGTCATACTAAATAGATTAGTTGCAAAGAAGAAATGAACTGAACACATCAAATAAGGCCATCTCCTTCAATGTTAAAATTTGTCCAAATGATTTAGATGAAGTTGTTGCTAGGAGCTTGCAAAACGAATCTAGAATATTCTGAGAACATCCTTAACCTTTGAGGTTGACAACTGGTCAGATAACTATGCCCTTTAATATAACATTCCTCAGTGTCCTAATTAATGACATAACCCTGAGCCTAATGATCCAGGAAGTCATTTCTGGCCTTCTTAACTCCATTCATTTCACAAATACCTATCAAATCACTATTCTGTGCCGGGTGCTGGGCTGGGTGCCAGGCATACACGGTGACTCAAGCAGACCCTGTCCCTGCCCTCAACCTGCAGCAAGGTGAAGGATACAGATAATAAAATTATCATACAACGTGATAGGTGGGGAGATCAAGGATGCTTTGAGAGTCCCACCAGAGGTTCTTGGGCAAGTTCACGTGATCCAAGAAGGCTTCTTGGAGTGGTTGACTTCTTTTTTTTTAAACGTGTATTTGTTTTTGAGATAGAGATAGCACAAGTGGGGGAGGGGCAGAGAGACAGGGGGACAGAGGATCCGAAGCGGGTTTGGAGCCCAAAGCAGGGCTCGAACCCATGAGCCACAAGATCATGACCTGCACCAAAGTCAGATGCCCAACTGACTGAGCCACCCAGACATCCCTGGAGTGGCTGACTTCTAATCTGGGACCCAGATGATGAATAGAGCTACCCAAGTTAAATGGTCAAAGGATAGAGATGGGGTGACCAGTGGAGAGGGCAGTAGGGAGACGGAATTCCAAGCAGAAGAAACAGCTTGGGCAAAGGACAGGAGTCTGTTGAGAGGATGAGACACACAAAAACTGAAAGTAGCTCAGAACAGCTATGAGGTCACCCACACGAGGTGGAGAGGAGAGGCTTACGAGAGTCGAGGCTGGGGAGGCAGGCAGCGGCCAGACCATGAAAATTCTTACAACATTCAGGTGTGTGAACTTTGGCGTGAAGGCAGAGCCCTAACCGAACCAAACCACAAAGCACCTTGTGGAGGGTATAGTTCAATTTGGAATCTGTCCCCAAATGCCCTCTGAAGTCCCTACGGAAAGAAAATGTGCAATGTGAACGAATTAACCAAGTCAAATGGCCTCAAACGCAAAAAATGTGCATATTCTTTTGAAAGTGAGCGCCCAGGACAGGCACAGATGTGTGTCCCTGCACCGGGCTGCATTCCTAAGAATAAAATAGTAGAAAAGCGCTTGTGGGTATGAGCCGTGGAGTCAAAGACACCCAGGGTTCAAAGGCTGGCTCTGCGAACTGTCAGCCTCCTGACTTTGGGAGTATTACCTCATGTCCTTGGGCCTCAGTTTCCTCATCTGCAAAATCAGGATAACCACCCACCCACACACACCTCTGGGACTTCTGCAAGGAGAAATGAAATACCCAATGTAGAAATTTTAATACAGCGCCTGGTACATATGTGCTCCATATATAGGGTCCTGTTAGTTTTGAAATGTATGTTGTCCTGGACTATGGGTGCTAACTCTAGTCACGAGCCTTTGAGATTCGATAAAGAAGCAGAGGGTAAAGAAGAGATAGGGATAAAGAGAAGGGATAAAGAAGAGAGTCCAAAATGGTAGTTACAGAGTCCTCTCCAATTCTGCCTCATACGCAGGCCCTTATTTCCAGTCCTAAACGGTATGTCAGAGGGACCTGACATTGAAATTCTCTGTGCTCAATGCCTGGTATGTGACTTCCTGGGAAGGAGAGTCTTCCTGGGAGAAATCATCTGGGACCCAGGTACAGCACAGCACGGCAGTCCCACAAGCTTGGATGTGCTCTGGGGACCTCCAGCAGTGGCTTGTGAGAACATTATCATCAACTCAAAATTCGAGCCAGTGAATCTCCCTGAGAGGTTGTGGGAAGGGGGAGGGCATGGTGTGTGTGTGTGTGTGTGTGTGTGTGTGTGTGTGTGTGTGTGAGTTCCTAGGGCTGTTGTAACAAACTGCTACAAAACGTAGTGGCTTAAAACAACAGAAAACCCTTCTCTGCTAGTTCTGGAGTCCAGAGATCCGAAATCAAGCCTAGGCAGGGCCACGCCCTCTCCGAAGGCTGGAGGGGAGAATCCTTCCTTGCCTGTTTGAGCTCCTGTGACTCCAGGCATCCCTGGGCCGTGGCCGCATCGTGTGTCTCTTATCTTCCCAGGGCCTTCTCCTCTTCACTTCCAGAGTCTCTTCCCTCTGTCTCAAATAAGGACACTTATTATTGGATTTAGAGCCCACCTGGATAGTATAAGCTGATCTAATCTCAAGACCTCTAACTTAATTACATCTGAAAAGACCCTTTGCCGAAAGAAATCCATGTTCGCTGGTTCCAGAGGTTAGTACATGGACAAATCTTGTGAAGACCACCACTGAACCCAGTACGGTGGGCAGTGGGTGTGAGTGGTGGTTCCCAACTCCCTTAGGCTTCTGTTCACTGCCAGCTGTTTCTCCCCAGATGGACACAGGGTGCACCCACAGAAACACAGGCACAGAGCCTTGCTCCTTTGCTGCTCTGCTTCCCAGACCTTCCCCTTGTGCAGCCCCCTGGTGCCCACCCTTCTGTCTCTCCTCTTTGCAAGAAGCACCTTGCAACAGGGTGTCGAGATGTCCCTTTCCCCAGGGTCCGTGGTTCTTCCACCCCAAACTGCATAGGCCACCAGGCTCCGGACAACTGTGCATCATTTCAAGAAGCCATTCGAAGATAGATACCTTTCTTTTCCCAAAGCCATTCTCACCTAGAAGGGCAGACAGGGGTCTCATTATTTGTGAGGATGAGAAAGATACAAACAAGGAAATGTTAATTCAAGCAAAAGGTTCACTCTTTCTTTTTTATGTACAAATTATGCAACGTAATTGTTTTACGGTGATTAATATTATTTCAGGGGCCTAACAAACAGCATTTACAATGCAAATCTCCAGGCTGCAGAAAGGTACGGCAATCAGGAGGCGAGTGGTGGCTGCTGGATGCCGTGAGGCTGGGCTGGAGTGAGTGGGAAAGGGTCACACGGCTTCCCTTCGAACACGGTGTCCAAAGTCACACAAGCCCACGGTGGCTTCTCCCTCTCCCCTCCCAGCAGAGGCTTCAGGAAGACTCTCCAAATCCGCTGAGCGTGCCTTCTGAGCATTATGGCAACGTCTCCACTTCCACTCTCCCTTCCTGAGGTTTCCCTTTAAAAAGTCACATGCTTTCACTCCTAACCAAGAGAAAGGCACATGACTAGCTGGTGGGAAGATGGGGTATTGGAAAATAACAACATGGGGAAATGTGTCAAAAATACCCATCTGTTCTAATCTATCCCCTCATTAATAACCTCACCTCCCCCCATTGAGGCAGAAAATGCAGGAGGCCTCCCACTGTGCTGTATCCACCACCCCCCCCATCTCCTGGTGCCATCTCAGTCGCGTGATCTCATGCTTTGATGTCCTTCGATTCCTTAAAAGTGTGATTAGCACACACTTTGCACACACGCAGCCGGTTTTAGTCGCTGTTCACCAGCGAGAACCCCCCAAGCTTGACACCAAGTGTCCTTGTGAGATGGTTGCTCTCTCTAACTCAGCTTCCCTGCGCAGAAGAGCTCCTGGTACAGGATGAAAAATCACCTGCTCAAACAGCACAGAACACATCCCAGGGAAACCTCCGTTGTCACTCTGGGATGCGATTTCTCCGTATAGCGTTGCTTGCAACGTCCTGTGTTATAAATGTATAAATTCAATAAGTGTGAAATTTTCTAGAGAGAGAAAAAAATCGTAGTATGGCATCTACATGGCTGAATCGTTAATTTGTTAGAGCAACAATATCACTGCAATGTTGCAACTGGTTTCCTTAGTAACATGTTCAAGTATATGGGAAAACATTTTGGGGTAATAAAATGTTCCCATTTGAATTTTGAATAAACTTTCACATGAGGTCAGGAAGTGGTATTCTAAAAATAACAGATTAAGCAATCAATTAACTTATTCAGTTATTCCATGAAACTTTAAAGTATGCAAACGTTGTGCTTACTGGAAATACGACAGGTTACCCAGAATCGTGTCTGACTCTGCTGGTCAGTTAAATTTTGAAGAATTATTTGGACATGTTTTCCCGTTTAACACTCAGCAATGGATAGAAACAGCTCACCTGGGTATTCTAAAATGAAGAGAGTTTATTCTTAAGGGTCCAATAATAAAAAATAGATTACCTCCTTGGTGCTAGAATTCAGCAGCCCAGATTTCCAAATCATATTTTCTAGGGCAATGGTTTTCAAACTCCACCATGCATGAGAATCCCCTGGAGGGCTTGTTAAAACAGATGGCAGGGCCCTACCAGTGCCTGTGATTCCGTAGCGCTGAGGTGGGACCTGAGAATCTGCATTTCTGACAAGTCTCCAGGCAGTACTGATGCCTCCCGTTCAGGGACCGCTCTTTGAGAACCATGTTCTAGGGGAAGCCTGCAATGGATCACTCCAGGGGCGCCTGGGTGGCTCAGTCAGTTAAGCGTCCGACTTCGGCTCAGGCCATGATCCCACCATTTGTGGGTTCGAGCCCCGCGTTGGACTCTGTGCTGACAGCTTGGAGCCTGGAGCCTGCTTCGGATTCTTTGTCTCCCCCTCTCTCTACTCCTCCCCTGCTTGTGCTCTGTCTCTCTCTTTCTCTCTGCCAAAAATAAATGAACATTAAAAATAATAAAAAAAAATAAAGATAAATAAATAAATAAAATGGATCACTCTGGTCCTGAACCACGAAATATATACCTTAACAATGAACAGGTGATTTTCATATCACTCTAAGATAATCTGAATCCTAAAGCAACGTCACGGTCAGACCTTCTCTTTTCTTTTCTTATACATCGTTTATAAAAATCTTAAGAAAGGTCCATTCTCCTGGAAGACAGAGAAATGTAGACGGACACAGAGGCTCATACCTCTAAAGAGGACAAGTCAGGAGCTGGGCCCCTCCCGGGATCAGGCCAACATCACACAGTGTGGAGCAGGGACCCTATTTGTAATCACCTCCATTCTTAGTGCCTAGCGGACAGCCACACATGAAGCAGGAGCCCCATAAATGTTGGCTAGATGTGCTTCCGTCCTTAAGGCCACAATCAGCGAGTACCTTGATTTTGTTACGGATTTTCCTAAATGTATTCACAAAGTCATCGGTGACGGGGAAATGCTTAAATCACAGTCCTCGCCCTTTTGCTCCTGATATGATAATCCAGTTCTCCAGGTAGACAGTCAGCTTATAAAATGGATAGTGCCCTGGGCTGGAGTCAGGACATCTTGCTTCTGGTCCTGAATTTGCCCCAACTTGCCACTGACCTTGGGCTTTCTTTCCTCCATCCCCAGGAGGGTCAGACCAGCATTCTCTGACAATGCCTTCCAGCTCTGGTAAGGCAGGAGTCAACCTTGTTTGGGTTTGGGTTTTTTGTTTTTGTTTTTGTTTTTGTTTTCCTCTTTCTGTACCAAATCAATTTCAGTCTGAGGTAAAGGAAATTCCCAAATTACTGTTTTGTATCTTGCGGAGGATTGCTTCCCACAGCTAATTTCTCAAGTTCAGTTTCCTTCCTCCAGAAGCTTGCTGTGTCCACATTTCAATTAATTGCCTATTGGCACACACCCGACTCCAAATATTTGTGCAGTTCCCGAGAAAGCCTCATTCAGCTAAGTACCTGATCGCATCAACCTGCTCTCTGGTTCCAACATCTCAGAATATCCAAGCGAGGAAATATGCAAATGCCAAAGTCACCCAGAGAGAATTCATCAGGGGAGGCAGTCATTGGAGGCAGAAAGAGAAGCTCAAATGGAAGATATTATCGCTCGCTGGAGATGAAGGAAATAGGGGTGGGGGAAGGGAGGAAGTGGAGAATCTGGAGACTGGAGATGCTCGCACCTAACGGCACAGGATGCGGTGTCTTTAGAGAAGGGCTGAGCAGATCGGCTGAGTTACAAATACACTATGGCAGCACTTGTCTTAGAAGTCGCAGAAATGGGAGTGTTATTAGAGAGGCTACCCCAAGTTTCAGTGCCAAATAAATTCAGCGCTCCTACTTGCTGACAAACTCCTACCATTAGAATCACTCTTCAGTGTGTTTTATAACATTGCAAAATGGTTGGGATAGAGTGCTTGCTAACAAAAGTGGTAGAGGCAAAATTATAGCAACACAGGATCTCCGGTGCATCGGGGAAAAAAGACAGGAAAAATATTCCAACGCTGGCTTGCCTCTGGGTAGTGAGATCATCAACAAGTTTGTCCCCTACGTATATATTCTTTCACTTTCCAAGTTTTCTGCCATTGATAAGTACTGCTCTCCTGCTTGTAAGGTTAAGAAAAGAGAAAACCTTTTAAAAGTTGTTTGTCACAATAAGAATGCTTTGAAGGTAAGCCACTGACTTCAAAAAGCTCCTGGTAACATGCACATCTATCACTTAAAAGGGACTGTCCGTTAATGGCTTTGCATCGTTTGGTTTGTCGTCTTGGCCACGCTCGTCCTAGAAAGCCAGATCAGGGCCAAGAAGCGCTTTTCCTTCATCTGGCATCCTGTGAGCTTATACTGATCCAGGCACAGGATGGGCATTAAGTGTGGACCGAATTAATTGTACCAAAAACACAGAGCCGCAGATCTCAGAGGAAATGGAATCCAGGATGAGCTTTGAAAGAACAAGGGTGATCTGGAAAGGCTGGAGCAGAGTAAGCCCCAGGGGATGGTGTATTACAGGAGTCCCAGTGGAGAAGAAAACAGCATGAGGGTCTTAAGCATAGGCCTGAGGAGGGGAGCAGAGGCAAAACGGAGTGGGGTGGGGACCCCCCAGGGCCTAAACCCCCTTATAGCACAGTTTCACCGATAGCCAGCCCTGTCCTGTGGCATAGTAGTAGCTCGACAGCTTTCGACGTTCTTCTGTTGAGCTCTGGTTTCACGGTTACTCCATTCATGGAGACGCCTATTGCAAAATGGAAGTTAAGTGAAGGAAAACATGCAAAGCTTCTTCAGAGTTGGCTGGGTCTGCCTCCCCTGGACCGAGGACGTGGTGCTGAGTGCTAAAGAAATCTCCAGGGAAATGCCAGTCGCTTGAAAGTTTGAGCAGGAGCCCACAGCAAGACTAGGGGATGTAAGGAAGAAATAGGAGGCACAGCCAAGAAATCGAAGGACCAGGATGACAGAAGGACTTTGACAAAACATAGTGACACAATGTAGATGGGTTCATTGCCACCACACCTGTCCCCCCGCCCCCCTGCCCCAGGAAATGACTTATGTCAAGTAAATGGAAAAAATATTTCCCTGATTTTTCTCATTTGAGACAAGCCACTTACGCATAAAATTATACCTGCTTATTTAATACATATTTATTGAATGCCCACCATGTATTAGGAGCTGAAAGTTGGTAACGAACAGAGCAGTACCCTGGACTTGTGGAATGGGTGAGCTGGAAGGAACATTTACTCTCGAGTTTAGCAGCTGCCGTTTACCGATGAAGAGATCACAGCCCACTACGGGGAAGCGGTATGACCAAAAGCTAGTGCATTTCCACCATAGCTGGTATCAGGAGGCTTTACGCCTCGTGACTTCTCGGGATTTCTCCTCCCTATCTGCAATGATGAAAGTTCTTACCCGCCAGGGCTTGTTAAAATGTCACCTCAGCTCCATGAAACTTTTCCTATGCCTTCCTTTGGGTTCCCACTGTCCTCTCCGCCCCTGTAACAGCATTTGTCACAGTCTGCCTTGAACTTTCGTGAGTACACATCTGTCCCCTCTGCTCCATTCGGAGCCCCCTGAAGGCAGAGATGACCTCCTACTCATCATACATTCTCAGCACCAGCACGGCTGGAGGGAATAACATTTATGGAGGAGCCACCCAAACCTGGAAACTGTGGTAAATACTTTTTACGCACTGTCACGTGTAATCCTCAAGATGGATATTTGATTTAAAGACAAGGAAACAGGGGCACTGGGTGGCTCAGTTGGTTAAGTGTCTAATTCTTGATTTCAGCTCAGGTCATGATCTTGCAGTTCATGGGTTCGAGCCCTATGTCGGGCTCTGTGCTGACAGCGTGGAGCCTACTTGGGATTCTCTCTCTCCCTCTCTCTCTCTGCACCTCCCCCTTCTCTATCTCTCTCAAAATAAATAAACTTGAAAAAATTAGTGTAAAGATGAGGAAACAGACACTCGGAGAGCTTAGATAACTTGCTCAAAGTCACAAAGCCAAGTGAAGAAGCCACAATTCAGCCTTCGATATTTTTTTTAGTATTTACAAAAAGGAAAAAAAATCGACCTCTCCGTTTACCCACTTTCTTTCGTTGTGGGCTGAGAGCTAGACAACACATGGACGTCCTCTGTGCACTACCTTCTGAGAAGCTCAGACCCAGTCGGAAGCTCGTGTGGCTCCTCGACTTGGGCCTTCCTTACAGGCAACGGGAGGGCCGGCTTCTCCTTCTGCTCCCCGTGGGGCCCAGCCCCGTGCTGAGAAAAGAACTCTCGAGAAGATTTGTGGGAGCTCAACAGTCGAACACCTCAACCCCCACCCCCACGATTTCCAACCTTCCTTTTGCTTTTTTAAAAAAACCGTCCTGAGAGATCTGTGTTTTTAGTGTGACCTACCTCAAATCCTTTTTGTAGGCAGGCAGGGAATAAGTGAATAAATAAATAAGTGAAAACTGGACTCCCTCCTGCCTGGGGGTACTTGTGTAGGGCTTTATCAGCTCCACTTCCAGAAAATCCACCCTAACGGAGACTGAGCTAAGAAACAACAGTTTGGGAACTCAGCGGGTTCCTGGTGTTTTGTTGTTTTTTTTTTTTTTTTTTTAACCTAGATAAGCCTGGGCGCCTCCAGTAAATTCCCCTTTGATTGGTATGTTTCATCAGTTGAACTGTAATTGGTGCAAACAGGTAATTTGGAGATTACAAGATTTATTCTTCTATAACAGTGATTACTGATTGCTAATGATAGTGCTGATTTTTAGGTGTTTAAAACCTTGACAGTTACAATACTCAAGTGATTTACTACAGTGTCTTAGAGATAGCCTCCTTCGGTTCCCTGAGGACAGAGTCTGTCTGTGTCCTCCATAAGCTCTGCCCAAAGACCCATGGGCGTGTGTGTGCGTGAATAAATGCTTATTAATATTAATATTATTAACAATAATAATGACTATAGACTATAAAGCCTTCATCCAGAATAGTGAGTCACTCAATCCACTTGTAATTTCATGGATTTTGAAGTGTATTCCTTTTCTTCCCAGTGCCTAATTCAATGAGGTGTTAGGATTATTAGCTCTAGAAATAATTGGCCTTAAAGGTACATCATAAAAGGCCGAAGTCATAAACTCTCCTCCCTGACATTTGGAGAGGCTCTAGTTTGGAGGCACTCAGAGGAGCCAGAACTACCCAGTAGCTGCCTTCTTGCCACCCCAGGGAAAGGAGCTAGACAAGGCTGCCCTGGCCGGGTGCCAGCTCAGGAGCTGGGCACCGCCTTTGGGCGCACTCCCTTGTTATCCCGTGTTAACAGGCCAGGCGCTAACATGTCAAAACACTGGCGTGTGAAGTGAATGGAAAGTGGCAGTGCCCAGACAGGAAAGTTGCCCTCCTCCACCCAGGGGGCCCTGCATGCAGGGTGTGGGTGCCCAGTCCTCCCAGGATTAAGCCTGGCACTCACACACTTGCCAGTAAGGAGCGCTGACGTGAGAAACTCAGGCCGACTAACTCAGAAACATGTACCCAATTACCACTGGGTCGGGCCTTGTACCCAGCACATAATAGCAACTCCTCAGCCTCGGTATCTGTTCATTTTTCTTTTTTGTTGAGACTGTAAGTGAGGAACAGCACGTGCCACCCCACATTTCCTGCCGCTGGGTCTCGACATGAGCTGTTCACTGCGTATGTGACACTGCACCTGTTAGGGCAAGGCCAGCTCAGAGCCACTTCCGTCCCTGCCTCTCCCTTCCTTCTATCCATGCTGGGTAATGCCTCCCTTCTCTCAAGTCCCATAAAATTCTGCTGGCACTCTGAAGGGGTGGGTGACCTTTCTCTGAGCAGTGCCAGGCATCTTGGCATGGGGTGCCCTCTAGTTTGCAAGAATACCAAAGAGCTTGGTGTCCTCCTTCCGCACTCAGCCTCCTGCCTCATGTGTAACCTGGGTTCCAGAAGGCTATCTGACACAAGCAAAAGCTTTCCTCTTGGTGGGTAGAGTCATACAACTTTAGAGCACTCAGTGCACCACTGAGGAAATCTGTCTGACCCCTTGACCTCAGGGAGGAAGAATCAAAGGCTTAAGTGGGTGGGCAGAGTCGCCCAAAGACTTTTGGTCAATGGTGATATACGACAGAAGATTTCTTAGCTAGAAAGTTCTAAGAAAGAGTCGCTTACAAGTAAACGAACAAACAAAAACTTCCTAGACCTTTGGCTCTCAGGAAAGAGCAGATCTTATGATTAAACCCAACATTCTTGGCCATCCAGGTGTCTGGCTATTTGTGGTGTGAACACAGGCACATCCCATATTCGAGGCCACAGTGAGAATCACTACACCAACCCTTACATGGCATTTTACAATATGCACATATGCCATATGGTCCTTCTAACAAGTTTTAGTGTACTTGTTCCTACCACTTTCCCTAAAAGGAAACTCTGGTGAAAGGTTTTGCCCAAAGTCACACAGCACGTGGGAAAGCTGGGTCTTGACCCCAGACTTTTGATTTCAAGCCCCATATTTGTGTCTTTTGCCCCAAAGCTGCCCCTCTCAGCTCAACTCCATGGAAACAAAGTCTTAGTACCTCTCTTTGGCCTGTAGTTTCTGGAGACAGGTGCTTTTAAGCAGGTTTTATCTTTTACTTTCCTCATGTAACCCTACAACGTATCCATCAGATTGTTCCCATCCTGCTTTTAAAAGCCTCTGAAAGGCTGCATATTATGAGGCTTTCTGGGGTGTCAACCCAGAAATAGGGGACTGTGGTCTGGCCTGGATGACATCAATACCTTGCCCCTTAGGCCAAGTTCAAATCTGCCACAGTCTATTCTTTCCTGAAGAATTGGGGAAGGTTTGCTCTTGCTAGGGGACCCTCCCATCACCATCAACATGAAGTTACAACATAATTAATCTCCACTTGAGACAGAAGAGAAACGCGGGAGTGTTTGGCCCGCTTCCCGTGGCTGACGCATCCCTCTCCCCTGAAGGAGAAAGGAACGAGGTTACAAACTAAACTGCTGGACTCAGGTTGGCTCCCCTAGCTTTTGTTACAGGAGGCACGATGATTTTGAAGTAGAAAGAAGCAAATCCAGCTGTCAGCTGGAGTAGCTGTCAGGACAAACTCACACTGGTGAGCTCCTAAAGACTCTTCTAACATATCAGCCACATGGTCACTCTCTGGGGCTTTTCTGACTAGGATCAAGTCGGTATGTGACAATGCACTAAAGCCCCGTCAAACAGGGGAAGTGGTGGGGACCAGGCCAGATCGTCGGTCCTTCTCACTCTTGTGAGGACCTATGGTCCTCACCGCTCCATGTTGACTTTGAGAACTTCATTTGGTCATTGCATAAGGCCAAGGTAAGTCTCTCTTACTTTCTGTCTCTCAAGGGCTTTGAGCACAGCAGAGTATTTTCCAGAGGATATGAAAGCAGAACCAGCCAGGAACGCAGATCATCATTCTCTACAAAGCTTCACAGGTGGTTGCTCCCTTTCTGTATTAAAATCTACGGCTACCTTTTCTCTCTCCCGCCCTCCCCCACTGCAGAGGCTTTGATGCAATCATCAGCACCTCGACATGATTTTGAGCAATCCCCATTCACACGCACACCCAGAGTCTTGCTTAAATATGACATGAGTCATCATTTCACATTCATTATCAGCCATCTTCAAGGATCCCAAGAGAAGCTTGGTCTGATAGTCTCTAAGGTGAGGAGTCTGGGTTTGCTGATTACAAGTGAGAACCCGGTAGAACTTCCCAGATGAGCAGCTGGGCACCAGCTCAGTGAGTTCGTCCCCCAGCGTTGCTGCTGTGTGGTCTCGGGTATTCAAGAGCTCAGTTGTCAGAAACATGCACCAACCTCTGCCATCCTGGTGGTATGGAAGATCGAAGAGGGCTTTGGGCCAGATGACTTCATGAATTTCTTCCCCCTGCTCTGGCTGTTCCTTTCTGTGACATCATAACGATAGCAGTGGGTGGGCCCCTGGAGCTTATTCCAATTTGAAGGAAAAACTCTTAGGTGTGTGTTCTCCATTCTCCTTCTCCTCATCTTCCCTTCCTCCTTTCTAGCACTCACAAACCAGGGCTAGGTCAATGACACCCATCCAGACACAATATTCCCAGAGAAGACAGGCCAGGGGCCAATGGCCCATAAAGGCATCTTGAGGTATGCGGTATGTCTTTTCTGCATCAGGGGAAACAGCCCTAGTGAGGACATGCCTTGGCAGAGAAGAGGAGGGACTCACACTGCAGATGTGGTATCTCTTTCAGCATCAAACGGCACCGGCAGGCACAGGCCCCAAACTCCAGACTCTACTCATGTACTGAGCCAACCCCTTGAAGCCATGACAAATCCTCACAAAGCTTGGTGAGCTCACAAGCTAAAGCTGCCAACAGAACTACCCAGAGAGCCCATCCTGAGATGTCGGGGCCCAAGGTGGAAAGCTCCGGCTCTGTACACCCTCACGCTAGAGAATTACTGCTGAACTACAGAAGAAAGATGGGGCATATTTCTGGGGCCAATCAGAACCCCCTACTCTCCTTCCTGAGCAGACCACAGACCATCCCACAGATGGTACATCCTACACAGGGGTGTAGAGGGGCACAGGAGGGCACTGAATGCCCTCAGTGACCTAGTTCCACCCCTCCCTCCCCCCACCTGTCCAGTGATTCACTTCCAGCAGGAAGGTTCTGCTCACATGAGAGTCATGGAGGTGGCAATGGAAAAATCTCTGCATATCTTTTCTAGGGCTGCCACTACAGCTGGGCAGCTTAAAAACAACAAATTTATTCCCTCACATTTCTGGATGCTAGAAATCCAAACTCAAGGGAACAGGGCCATCCATGCTCCCTTTGAGGATTCTGGGGAAGAATCCTTCCCCGTCTGTCCCTAGCTTCTGGTAGTTGCTGGCAATCTTTGGTGCTCCTTGGCTTATAGATGCATCATTCCAAACTCTGCCCTCATCATCACATGCCCTTCTTATAAGAATGGCCCTTGTTCAATTTAGGGCCTACCCTAATCTACTATGACCTCAGCTTAACTTAAAATTCAATCTGCAAAGACCCTATTTCCAAATAAGGCCACATTCTGAGGGCCCAGGTAGACATGAATTCTGGAGTGACACTGTTCAACCCACTAAAGTTACCCCAGCTTGAGAAGCCTACACCAACTGCTAGTGTCGGTGTTTCATGCACCAAACCCAGCAATTGGAATAAGCTCCAAGGGTGTGTCTACTCTATCCTTGCTACTCAATAAGAAAGGGAGAAGAGGTTGATAGAGCACAACACAGGTGGCAGTTATGGAAGAAATAAGACTATTTCGCCTAAAAAATAAATTGGAGTTCAACATGCAGGCTGCAAGAGAGGGGAAGGGGGGAGTGTCGATGGGTAGGAAGAGCATCTGAGCCCACAAGCCCTGCCCGCCTGGAGGTGTGCTGGGCGGGCCTGGCCGGCACATGGAGCATTGGAGCAAGAGCTGAACTGCAAAGGTGAGCAAGGGCTGGATCACAGCAGAACTTGCCAGCCACACCAAGGAGCTTCAGACCTATTTGCGGACCAAGAGGGAGTCACTGAAGGGTGTTAAGCAGAAGAGGGACTGAGATTTCCCATGCAGGGAGGTGGCAACTTTGTGGTAAGTGGGTTAGAGTAGCGTGGATGCAGTATGTGGGATTTGTTACAAGTCATTTATCACAGATAATAAGTGAAGACCAAAGAGAATTTATTTTTTAATAAAATTTATTTTGAGAGAGAGAGAGAGAGCACACGAGTCAGGAAGGGGCATAGATAGAGGGAGACAGAGAATCCCAAGCAGGCTCCCCAACACGGGGCTCGATCTCATGAACCAAGAGATCGTGACCTGAGCCAAAACCAAGAGTCTGATGCTTAACCAACTGATCCACCCAAGAAGATTTATTTACTTTCATAAATTACAGCTGATCCAAAGATTATGCTTATAATAGCACCACACTCATTCTCTTGCATTCTGATTATTTTATTGTACATCAGGTGCTTATACCCAACAGCAGGAAGAGCCAACATCACCCCTCTTGTGGCACCATGGTCAAAAAAAAAAAAAAAAAAGGCTAAGGACACTGCCCTAGATGGGTGACCTAGATGCTCAGCTATGACTTCACAGAAATCCAGGAAAGAAACGAGAAGGATTTAAGACCAACGGTTTTCAAATGTGTAGCCATTCAATGCTCTTCAAACAATATGAAAAACAGATAAGCATGCAATTGCTCTGTTTATATCGGGGATGAGAAGCCACCTATACACCTTGCTCAATACCCCCTTCCGCTGCAACTTCAGAAGGCCCCCAAAGGATGAACAAAACAGTTTGAACGCCACTGGCCTAGACCAATGGGGAGAGGGTAGCAATGAGCATCTTGAGAGACAGTGAGATGCAGAAAGTTAGGAATCAACGTCTCAGTTGTGGGCTCAGGATGGGCAGAAAGGGTGCAAGAATGGCACGTTATTGGACGAGTTGCTAGAGTTTCAGGTTTTTTTTTCTGGTCTGAGGAACTGGGAGGGATAGCAAAGGAACAGGTTGGGGAGAAAGATGAAGCCTTCCACAAGCTGAACTGCAGGTACATGTGGGACACACAGCCAGGAGGCCAGGGGAGAACTGGAAGAGGGAGCTCAGGAGAGATGTCCCACCCAGAGAAATGGATGGGGAGTTCATCAGTATTTGGTGGCAACTGGGGTCCAGGGGAAAGAAAAAGCCGCCCAGAAAAACAAAAACCAAAACATGATATAAGAGAAAAGAAAAGGAGGGAGCACCTGGATGGCTCAGCCGGTTGAGCATCCTACTCTCGATTTCGGCTCAGGTCATGATCTCTCAGTTTGTGAGATGGAGCCCCATGTTTGGCTGTGTGCTTGACAACATGGAGCCTGCTTGGGATTCTCTCTCTCCTTCTCTCTCTGCCCCCTCCCCTGTGCACTCTCACTCTCTAAATTAATTAATTAATTATTAATTTTTTAAAAATACAGGGGAAAAACCTATAGGATCTTGATAAATAGCAATATTTAATAGGTGCTCAGAGAGAACAGGGGGTAAGCAGACTCCCTCTTAGGAGCAAAGAAGGAAGAGAGAGAAGGGATAATCACCACACATTTTCTTTTTATTTATTTTTTTAATGTTTATTTATTTTTGAGGGAGAGAGACAGAGTGCGAGTGGGGGAGGGGCAGAGAGAGAGAGGGAGACAGAATCTGAAGCAGGCTTCAGGCTCTGAGCTGTCAGCACAGAGCCCAATGTGGGGCTTGAACCCACGAACAGTGAGATCATGACCTGAGTCAAAGTCGGGTGCTTAATCAACTGAGCCACCCAGGAACCCCGATCACCACACGTTTTCTATGTTCCCAAGACACTGAGGTTATTCTCAGTCTAAGAACATCACAAAGAATTATTGTAGAGAGCTATTTCTTCATTTCAACTGGATTCAGGGATAGGGATTTTCTCCTTTACAAATACATCTCATGCTTAACAGAGGCCCTGGAATGGAAGTGCTTTATAAATATTTGTTGAATGAGTGAGTTAATTAATGAATCTTTAAGAACTGTTTGGGGAAAGCATTACAAAAGCTTTAAGAGCCGAGCAGAAGTATTGAGGGATCAGGGTAAACTTGAGGACCATCTGGAATGTTCCCCAGGAGAGAAAACACACCAAACTGTGTGTTGGCTCCCCGAAGACCCACATAGGGCAAGATTTAGGGAAGAACAATAGAAGCAAAGGGAAGCCAGCCCAAGTGGCCTTCATGGCCCTGGAGCACAGGTAGACAACACTGCATAGAATGCAGCCAAACAGCCAAGAGGAAATGGAAATTATGGGATGCGCTTAAGGAAACTTAAAGTAATAAAAATAGAAATTCTGGATTTGGGTTCTCACTTACTATTGAAACTATACTTGAGAAGTGGGGCAGACAGCCCTGGGGGGAATAATGCCGAATCAGCAGCATAGCTGCCTTGCCCTTGGAAATTAGGCTTACTTTCACTCCTGACCCTATCAGCAAAATCTAAGCTCCAGCAATGTTTCCTTCTTCCAAACAACCAAATACAGTGGCAGATCTCAGACCAGGGAGAGCAAAGCCCCCTGAAGGGAACCATGTCCAGAGTCTACCTACTTTGGCAGACCCTCCCTGTGATATTCGACAGGAAGGGTACCCCCTGCTGGGCAGAAGTTCATTTGCTCCTTAAAAAGGAAGTCCTCGATTTACCTTTTATGTTACGGAAAATAGAGAATAACAGAAATTCACACTGTGCAATTAGCTAGGATAGGACCCTATGCATAGTTCAGAAGGTTAGGGTGACATTAAGGCATGCTCCTACTTGGGAAGACCAGGGTAAATAACATGTGGACCAAGAACACAGCTAGGTTGTAGGTTGTCCCCATAACCCTAGAACGGAGGACAGGTAGGAGCTAAAGTACATATATATATATATATATATATATACATATTTTTTTCTTACATGATACTGTCTATAGTGAACTATCATTCCTTTGGCCATACATCTTCAGACACTTCTAGGCATTGTGTACTGAAAGTCGTCCTTTCCGACATGACTTCCAAATGGTCTTAGCGTACATCAGAGCGTTCTGATCACATATTTCTTGGCTTCTTTTCAGTGTTTTATCACTTTGCTTGGTTTTAGAAAATGTTTTTCCACCCACTGGATGGATGCAACCAAATTCTGATATGGATGAGAACCCAGGAAGGAGTGATCCCAAAGCTCCTGAAGGATGGAAGGGTGCAGAAGGGCATCACAAGGGAAATAAGTAAAATGGGATGGGGATCGGAGAGGAAAGAGGTAGTCTGGAAGGATACTAAGGTTTTAAATGTTGCTGTCTCTAGGACAAGGAATGTTCTAATTTTCCCCTTTTCATTTAGGTCTATCAGCCTTTTCCACTTTTTCTCCAAGAAGTTGGTATACTCTTATTTATTTATTTATTTATTTTTAAATATTTATTTTTGAGAGAGAGAGAGAAAGAGTATAAGCAGGGGAGGGGCAGAGAGAGGGAGACACAGAATACAAAGCAGGCTCCAGGCTCTGAGCTGTCAGCACAGTGCCTGACGAGGGGCTTGAACCCACGAACCGAGAGATCGTGACCTGAGCCGAAGTTGGACGCTTAGCTGACTGAGCCACTCAGGTGCCCTGGAACCGTTATACTTTTAAATAGTAAAAAATAAAAGTTATGTTGTGACAAAAATCAAATTAACAAGATCTAAATATCCTAAGGTAATATTTCTTAACATGCTTTATTTTTTTAAATCTTTTTTAACGTTTATTTATTTTTGAGACAGAGAGAGACAGAGCATGAACGGGGGAGGGTCAGAGAGAGGGAGACACAGAATCTGAAACAGGCTCCAGGCTCTGAGCTGTCAGCACAGAGCCCGACGCGGGGCTTGAACTCACGGACGGCGAGATCATGACCTGAGCCGAAGTCGGCCGCTTAACCAACTGAGTCACCCAGGCGCCCCATTAACATGCTTTATTAAAAAAAATTTTTATTGTAGCAAAATATACAAATGTTTTACATTTTAGCCATTGTTAAGGGTACGATTTGGTGGCATTAAGTATATTCACAATGTTGTACAACCATCACCACCATCCATTTCCAGAAATTTTTCATCATCCCAAATAGAAGAAACTCTGTCCCCATTAGACAATAACTTCCCATTCCCTCCTCCTCCTGCCTCCTAGAAACCTCTATTCTACTCTCTGTCTCTATGAATTTGTGTATTCTAAATCCCTCATACAGGTGGGATCATACAGTACTAATCAATTTGTATCTGACTTATTTCACTTGGCATAATGTTTTCAAGGTCTATTCATGTTGTAGGATGTCATTCCTTTTTAAAGCTGAATAATATTCTACTATATATCTATACCACATGTACTATTTTTAATGGACACTTGGGCTGTCTCCACCTTTTGACTGTTGTAAATAATGTCGATATGAACATTGGTGTGCAAGTATCTGTTCAAGTTCTTGCTTTCAATTCTTTTGGGTATATACCTAAAAGTGGAATTGTTAGGTCATATGGGAATTCTCTAGTTAACTTTTGAGGAACCTCCATACTGTTTTCCATAGCAGCTGCACTATTTTATATTTCTACGAGTTTCCAACTTCTCGACATCCTCATCAACACTTGTTATTTTCCTTGTCTTGTATTATACCCATCTTAATTTGTGTGAAGTGGGATCTCATTATGGTTTTGATTTGCATTTCCCTGATTAAGATGTTGAGCATCTTTTCTTGTGCTTGTTGGCCATTTGCATGTCTTGTTTGGAGAAATGTCTATTCGAGTCCTTTGCCCATTTTTGAATTGGATTTTTTTATTGTTGTTGAGTTGTAGAAGTTCTTTATATATTCTGGATATTAATCCCTTGTCACATCTATGATTTGCAAATATTTTCTCCTGTTCTATGGGTTGTCTTTTCACTCTCTCAAAAGCGTGCTTTAACAGACAAAAACTTATTAATTTTGATGAAGTCCAATTTACCTAATTTTTGTTTTGTTGCTATGCTTTTAGTCCTGTATCCGAGAAATCATTGCCAAATCCAATGTTATGAAGGTTTTCCCCTGTGTTTTCTTCAAAATATTCTATAGTCTTTAGTTCTTATACTTAGGTCTTTAACCCATTTTGAGTTAATTTTGTATATGGCATAAGATAAGAGAACAACTTCATTCTTTTGCGTGTGGGTATCCAGTTTCCCCAGCACACCATTTCTTGAAAAGACTGTCCTTTCTCCTACTGGATGGTCTTGGAACCCATGTCAAAAATTATACCTGCTTTTTGTATTATGAAAGATGATAGATTTTAATGTACTCTCTGGATAAGTGTGAAAATAAAATAGCAATACCTTTCACTTGCATAAAAGGAGGTGATGATATAAGCCTATACTCATTCAGTGCTTTATGAATGAGGCATCATTAACGTCACTGTGGTGTTATATCGCCATGAACATCATATTATAGAGTGGTTTATACCCACTATTTCTTGTGATTCCCACCTTCCTTCTGTAAAGTAAGCAGGACAGTAATAGATGGTCTCATTATATAGATAAGTAAGTTAGGTTCAGAAAACAGCAAGGAATGGGGCACCTGGGTGGCTCAGTTGGTTAAGCATCTGACTTCAGCTCAGGTCATGATCTTGCAGTTTGTGAGTTCAAGCCCTGTGTTGGGCTCTGTGCTGACAGCTCAGAGCCTGGAGCCTGCTTCAGATTCTGTGTCTCCCTCTCTCTCTGTCCCTCCCCTGCTCATGGTCTTTCTCTCTCTCTCTCTCTCTCTCCCTGTCTCAAAAATAAATAAACATTAAAAAATTAATAATAAAAAAGAAAATAGCAAGGAAGTGGCAGAACAAAGGACATGTTTTTTTCACCATCACATAAAAGGGACATCGGAAACAAAGCAACTTTTACACTGAGATCTGGTTCCAATGTTCCTCTTACTGAGAAATTTGTTTGTCTTCCTTCATCCTGAAACAGAGATGGTTTACTGCTCTCTACCTTGAACACAGAAGGAAACAAATGTAACAAGAGGGTAAGAAGTTCGCATACAGCACGCCCGGAAATCAGGGCAAGAACCAAGAACAGATTCAGAACTACCACAGTCTCACCAGGGCTTCTCTTCAATAATTTTAAAGCCTTAAATGTGAAATACCAAATTCACACACAACAACTCCTGGCCAGATAGTCCAACGAAAGCACAATCGATGTGACCTGCTGCAGGACAGGGAGCTGAGCTGGAACTGATGCAAAGATGGCTGTTTAAGTTTATTTAGGAGACAGGTATATGTTCCCTGAAATGAAATTTACTAGGTACCTACCATGGACAAGATGTGTCAGGAGATGTGCAGATACAAAGACAGGAATCCTTGGGAGGCTTCAAAATGGAGCAAACTAGGAAACAGGAAAGAACTCCATTAAGGCAGCAGTATGAAGTGCCTTAAGAGTTTCACCTGAACCTTCTGGAAGGCTGCTCCTGTCAACTAAGGAAGATCTTGAAGTTCATCCGTAACAATGTCCCTTTGGTTAGTCTCCATCAAAAGCCTGTGGGTGGATTTAGTCCACCTGTACGGAGCCCTCAATATGCAAAACCTCTTCTAGATCTTCAAGCACTAAAGGGAAACACAGCCTTCCTGATATAATAATGGGATGGATGGTGAAGCTATAAATTTATTTGGATTTATGATCTGACTCTCTCCCTTCCCTCCATCTGTGCCAAACCATCCGGGGACACTCCTGATTAATCATCTGTGGAAAAAGTACATTACTGCAAGGTGCATGTTCTCACTCAAGTGTTTTCAGCAAGACCCTGGGCAGAGGCTTTCAGGAAAGTTGCTGCTCAGAGGGCATCAAATATTTGGCCTTTCCTGTACGTCCATGCTGTCTAAAACTGGAATGGCAAGAATACCCTTGGGGGCAGGGAGAATAGGAAAGGTATGCAGGTTGGGCAGTCTAAGCCTCAGCGTGAGGCTGGGCAGCTGTCAACAAAGCCACCTGAACAGATGACTCTGAAAGCAAGATGTCCTCTTGTCTGTCCTGATAGCCTTTAGCCAGCCACAGGAGGGAGCATGATATAGCGAGAAGAGGGAAGCTTTGGAGAAAGATTGGTTTAGATTCTGTTTTCTGCCTTTCCGTGTGTGAGCCTGAGCAAGGCCTCTAAGTTTCAGGGTCTTTTACTGAAAAAAGAGAGACCCCTGGCTATATGGACTGGTTGTGGTGGTGAACTTCCAAAATGGTTCCCAAAGAGCCCACCTCTAGGTACTCACACCTTCACATAACTTCCATCACTTAAGTATAAGCTGTACCAAGTGACTTGCCTCTCACGAAGGCAAGTGGCAGAAGTGATGGGATTGTCACTGCTGAGATTAGGTTACAAGACACTGTGACTTCGCCTTGTTTGCCTTCCTTCTCTGTCTCTCCCCCCTTGCTGTGAGCTGCCCTGTGGACCAGTCCACATGAGAAGGAGCAGAGGGCAGCTTCCAGCCCACAGCCTGCAAGGAACCCTCCCAACAATCCTATAAACGAGCTCGGAAACAGTTCTTTTTCCAAGTCAAGTCTTAATATGACTGCAGCCTGGCCAGCACCTTATTGCCACTCATAAGGGACCAGAGCTGGAGGCCCCCTCTAAGCCCCACGCAGATTCCTGACTCCTTATTACCTATGAGGTAATAAGCTATTGTTTCAAACCACTAAATTTGGGGGTAATTTGTTATGCAGCAACAGATAACTAATGCAGAGGATTTAATAAGGGACCACGTACAACAGCCAGTCCGTTAAGTGGTAGCTATTATCCTTAGTGTGAGACGGACTGATTGCCTTCCAAGCCGTTTGTAGAAAAGATGGCGGTATGAGGATTGGGGGGCGGAGGGAGGGAAGGGGATGGCATTTTCCGGGAAATCATGAACTAAGCAGAAACTAAAAAGGGAAATAGAGCCAAATGCCAACTATCTTGTGACATGTGATCATCTCCCTTCTCCATAGTCCCAAAATATTTCATTTGTGCCATGATTATAGCACCAGCACGCCTGGCCCTCTGTCGTGCCCTTGCTCCCTTCTCCCTTACCCTGTCCTCAGACATGGTGACTGTGTCTTTGTTTGCTGAATCCGTCACTATGTCAAACACTGTACTTTGCAAATAATGATGAGACGAGCCCATAATTCTTCTTCCTCCTGTTTCTAAAAATTATTCTGGTAAGGTTTTCGTCCCATTTTTTTTTTTCTTATTGAAATTCCCCTTGTCTTTCAAAGTCCAGTTCACAGACGTCTTTCTCTGCACAGTCTTGATGACTTCTAGCTCTTTTTTCAGCAATATTCCCTCACTCCTTGATTCTCACAACAAACTCTTTGTTCCTGCAGTGAGTTCTTGTCTTCCCTGGGGCTCTTTGCTAGAACCTATGTGCTGTAACCGTCTCTCCCTCTAGATGGCAGCCTCTGGACCTGCAGGGGCAGTCAGTCAGTCCTCTTCACCCTCTCGAGCCCAGTGCCCACCCCAGGTTTGCAATGGGTTCTCAGAACTAATGACTGAAAGAATAAATTATTCCAAATGGTTCTCTGAGAGTTAAATAAATCTCTGAGGACAAGACGGGGCGGTGGGGGGGGGGGACCAAGAAGGCAGGTCACAAATTGTAACAGATTTTTTCACCAAAGCCATAGGGGGCCACAAGTGCCCTCCAACCCAAACAAGTTTACAGAGCCTATGGGATCTCACAGGTTTTCTTCTCCAAGCACTCTGAGGATCCCTACTGACACCATCCCTAGGACAAAGAAGACGCAGCCATGAACACCACCCACCTTGAAAAGAAGAACAGGTAAGAAGGATACAAACAGATGTTGTTAGAAACATAACTCAGGAGGGTACCATAAACAAGAATGCCTGGAATTCATTGTCCACGGTGAAGGCCAACCTGTGGTCCTCTGCCCCCTCCCTGCTCCAGCACACCATTGATCAGGACCTAGGTCTGACAGGAGTTCACCTCCACGTAGAACTCAGTTCTGGGCTAAACAGGACCAAAGCCTTTGGTGATTTCTACCTCCTTTTGGGCAAGGAGAGCCCAAGATGCCATAAAGAGGTGGAGAATGGGAGGTACTTGTGACACTGTGACAACATGAGGCCATCATGAAGCTAAAGCAGGGCAGTAACTCCTACAACTCACATTGGATGAGAGAACGTCCGTCGCCTTGGCAACCCCTTCTCCCTGCAGACAATCTCAACTCAAGGATGGCCAAGCCCCAGGTGAGGGGGAACCAGGTCCATCCACTACTGGGGCCCCAGTTCCTGAGGACAGGGCCTCGGTCTCCCTGGAGGCACCGACTGAGCCATAGGAGGTCTAAGTCTAGGCTTACTGCTTCTGGTGCCCTCATCTCAAAGGCACTGGTCAGCACCCATTTGTGCTGGTAACTGGTCACAATAACCCATCCAGGCTAGGGATAAGTTGGCTCCTGCCTGCCTGGTGGTAGCTGGTCAGCACATACCCATCTGGCAGTGGTTGATCAGTACTTGTCTGCTTGGCCTGATTTTCCAGCACTGTCTATGAGCAGACCTGTGAATTAAGTAAACACAATTGACAAGAAGACCTGGACTGGAAGAATGGATGAAAGTTGGAATAGAAGAGGAAAGGAACAACCTTCCCATAATTTATAGTTTACAGGGTGTTTCTGTATGGTTTCTTTCTTTTGATTTTTCCCCCCCTAACACTGGGGTCCAGGTGAAGTCGGCCCACTTTTACATGGCTATCCATTCCATTTATTTCACAGATATTTGGGGAGCACCTATTCTGGGCCCAACTCTTGGGAAGTTCTGTGGGTAGAGAGAGGAACAAAATGCAGCTCCTGTTCTCAAAGAGCATAACTCCAAGAGAGAAGAGGAAGACATCATTATGCTCGTCCTAATAACAGCTAACAGAACTGAGCTCTTCTGCACTCCAGGCACCATCATTAGTAATAACTCATGGAATCCTCACAACAATTTTGTGAAGTAGGCACCACAATTATCCTTATTTTATAGAGAAGAAAACTGAGGTCCAGAAAGGCTAACCACATTTCCCAAATCCTCTCAGCTAGTAAATACAGAGGTAATATTTGAACCCAAGAAACCTGCTGTAAAGTCTACACCCTTAGGCACTATAGATAATCAAGCCCAACGTGATATGCTAAGTAGCAACTTAGAAATGACCACTTTGCTATCGTAGTGAGGAGGAATGAGTAAGGCAAAAGACTGGAGAATCTAGGGCAGGAGGTCATTTAAACAGGGCTCTTCCAGAACCCAAAAGACTCACATCACTTCTATTTTTAAGGCTTTGGTATATTAAAATAAATATATAAAGTCAAAGTTACAGAATTTTGGTATATTTGAGGTGTTTATACTTAACATTGATAGCAATACATATGTGATATAATGCAATGTAATTGTCTTATCATAAGATAATTCCAAGATTATGAAAATATACTGATTCATTGTGCATTTCAGGTAGGATGGTCCAAACAGACAAGGCTGCATGACAAACATGATCTTCTTTTGGTTCTGTCAATATATCTCTGTGATTGGATGGAAGTTTTCACTTGGAGCTAAGTTCAAACATTTAAATCTGTTGCTCCCTTGTGATGAGGATCTGGGAGCTAAATGGGGGTCTCCTATGACTGGCCTTGGCTTTCGACAATTTTTTTTGAAAGTTTATTTATTCTGAGGGCGGTGGGATGGGAAGAGAGAGAGGAAAAGGAAGAGAATCCCAAGTAGGCTCCACACTGTCACTGAAGAACCTGATGTGGGGCTCAAACTCACAAAGCACGAGATCATGACCTGAGCCGACGTTGGACGCTTAACCAATTGAGCCACCCAGGTGTCCCTCAACAATGCCTTAAGGCCAGACAGGCAGTGCAGGGTGGTGGCTAAAGAGGACATTCTACAGCAATATTGCATGGGTGTGAGTCTCAGTTCTGCCACTTACTAGTTGTGTGATCTTGAGCAAATTACTTAGCTGATCTTTGCCTCTGTTTCCCCATCCATAAAATAAGGATAACAATAATACCTAGCTCCTAGGTTTGCTGTGAGTATTAAATATGTTAATACGTGCAAAGTGCTTAAAAAGGAGACTGGCATACAGCAAGTCCTCAATAAGTGTTAGGCATCATTATTTCAAAGAAAGAACAGGCACTTTTGGTGTTCAAAGAATAAAATAAATTTCAGTCAAAAGAACCAGCATATACAAAGGCACAGTAGTGCGAAATACAAGAAACATTATGGGAACTGAAAGTGACTCCATGTGAGGTAGGAAAAGTGTAGACTTAGGTGGGGACAAGCCTGGTACACCAGGATAAGGAATTAGAGCGAATTCTTCAGAAAATGGGGACACTGGTGAGTGGTGAGTCTGACCAGAAGGTACCGAGGCTCAGAATTATAAGTGACTCAACTCAGGCAGCACATGGAAGAGTTGGAACTCAAAGATGGATCTTCTGCCTTGAAATTCTATGTTCTCTTCTTTCAACAGGAATGAGCTTGTGTATCCCACCACCCCCTGCCCCCCACAACCGTCTCATCCATCTTCTCATGTGGCCATGCTGGCTTTCTCCAGGAAGCCACTCCTCCTCAATTCTCAGTCCATACAACTCAGGTATCATTACCACCGCCACCACGGGGGCCACGTAGGACTCAAACTGTGCCAATCACAGCATCATCTGGGTGTCACCATCAACACCCACATTTTCTGAGCACTTAGCATTTGCCAGGCACTGCTCTAAGAGATTCCCATGCCTTACCTCATTTAATTTTCACAACCACCCTTGGTAGTAAGCAGTATTAATTTTCTCTATTAAGAAATCAAAGCCATTCTAAATCCAAAGTCCATCTGCTTTACCCTGTTATGCTGCCTCCTGCCCGTTGGTCTGGAAGGAGCCTGGCACCTCCCCAAAAGTCAGCTCAGAAGAACCACTGGAACAAGCTACTCTCTTATTTCCAAAGTTATTCAGTCCCATTACTTAAAATAAATACAGAAACCAAACCCACATCGTCCTTCTAAATTAAGCTGAGCTTCAAATACGTGCTCACTCTAGAAGTTGATGAACACACACATTAGTTCCTCAAACATTGACTGCCCCTCCTGGGTCAGGGTCCATGCATGGCCTTAAGAAGTACAGAGATGAACAGGACAAGAGTTCAGCCCAGGGGCAAGGGCACAATGCTGTGGGAAGTCAGATTCTACAATAGCTTGCCCTGGAGCAACTGGTCCTAACTGTGGCCATGGGATTGTCAGATGCAGAGCTCAGCTCTGGCCTGGTTGCTCCCCCAAAGCAGAGTGGGGGAGCAGGAAAAGAAAGGGTAGGCAGCAGCCACGTGGGTAGTGTCATCATGCCACATGACATGCTATGCGACACAGGACCGACTGCTCTGATATTTCCTAATCTGTACCAAAAAGCATGATACATTGGGCTTACACACTGCATGCATTTTTAAAAATTGCATACAACCCCATATTCTACTTTGGAAATTAAGTTTTAATTTAGTGAACTTTTAGAGCCATGCTCTTTCGCAGTGACATGAAATTTGAAGGGGAGAGAAAAGTGAAAGTAGAAAATCAAGATCACCCATCACCCCACCACTCAGAAGCAACCACTGTTCACCTCCTTCCAATCCTTTCTATATACATTTTTAACACAGTTGAGATCATACTGTATAATCAATTTTGTATCTTGCTTTTCAGAAATGTGAATTTAAAAGTCAAGCACCCAAGAACCCTGGCTATCTCATCAACACTTCAGATGCCTCAGAAATGCATTGGAATTTTTAAAAATTGATTCTACAAATCTCCCCCTCCACTTCTCTTCTGACCACGTGGGATTTGCAGCAGAATACACATGATATAGACACATCCCCTGAAGTGTAATAGATTTGAATTGCACACAAGTTGGTGAATGAATGTCTAAATAATTAGGAGGTTGATTAATCTAAAATATAGGAGCATGAGAGAAATTCAAAGCTACAGATTCAACAGAGAGATCTGCAAGCCTGTTCTGCTAATGGAGACGGAGGGAGGTGAGAGACTGAGACCATAGAATATGGTAACAGAGCCAGCTGCTCCCATGGGCATCAGATTGCTCAGGACCTGTCATCTTGGCTGTGTACTGCTGCTGGTCAAGAGGCCTCCTGGCATGCTAAGGCCGGACAATGTGGGTTCAAATTCAGGCTTTGCTGCTTATTAACTTTGTGACCTTGGGCAGACCATTTAATCTCTCTGAACCCCAGTCTTCTCATCTATAAACAGGAATGATATAATAATGCCTGCCTTGTAGTATTGTTGTAATGATTAATTAAGCCCAGACTTGTAAAACATTCCAAACACATAGCAAAATCTTAGGAAATGTTAGCTCTTACTACCTGGAAAGCAGTATGTCCTAGAGCAGTGGCTTTCTCAAATTTTTGGACCGTAGCTCACAAGAGCAAATACATTTGGCATCATTGCCCAGAACATACAAACACATATGTTGTAGTTATGTCTATGTATGTGTGTGCACATATATGTTTGTGTGTATGTGTTTCATTAAACGTTAGTTATCTACACCTGTACAGTGCAGTTATATTTTCCATTCCACTTTATTTCATTTTTGAAAATCCTGGTTGCAAACCAGTAAAAGTGATTTCATGACTCTCTACTGGGTCTCTGTTGGCAATCTGAAAAACATGAGCCTAATGGAAAGCACATAGATATTGGTGTGAAAAAAAAAAAAAAAAGAATTCCCTGGGAGCAGATCTCATCTCTGCCACTTACTACCTGCGTAACTGTAGGAAAGTTCTCGTGTGTTTGTTTGCTTTGAAAACAATCTGATCTTCAGTTTCCTCATCTATAAAATGAACACAGTGGCCATCCTACCAGCGTATATGATACCACACAGGGCTTGGCACCTATTGGTAGGTACTCCATCCGCTGTAGCTTTTGTGATTGATCTGCTTTGCTATGCAGACAGGACTCCAAGAGAAGCTTGCCCCCATTACCAATGCCTTTGGGACCTCCAAATGCAATTACCGCAGGGCTTTGTCTCAGGGCTTGGTGTGGAAGCAGCTTCCGAGGTCTGTGATACCCTTGCTTAACAGCATGCTTCCAAGTCCCGCTATTTGGATTTGATTTTTTAAAGTACTTCCTTTATTTTAATTCAGACCCCAGGGACCTGGAAAGTACACCACTGCTTTTTCCCAATAAAAATCAGACTGGCAATAAGCATATTGCATTTGAAATGGTGAAGCTGGGCTCGCCTTCAAAGGACACCGCATTAGGACTTGGCTCACCCCCAGCCTGTGTTCGACAGTCGATTTCCCTGGAGGAAACTTGGCCACAGCCTCACAGGCTGGTGGGCTGAAAGAAACCTTAGCTTTAACTAACTCTTTTACAACTGGGCCAAAGAGACACTAAGAGGAGAGAGAAACTATCCGAGCAACATCAATGGCAAACTGGGACTCACACACAACTCATACCCTATCCTGGAAACCCTGAGCAAACCAAAGCATCCAGCCCTCTTGGTCCCCCAAGCCTGACCTTATGAGGGCTCTCCTTTGCTCAACAGGCCTCAGTTATCAGAGGCATTTTAATTCTCAGGGAGAGTACTTGTAAGGTTGCTAGACTTAACAAAAACAATTTCAGTGTAAAAAATTGTTTTAAATATATAGCATCTATGAGATACCAGGCACTCTTTGAATTGCTTTAGTCATCTTCACTCACCTAATTTTCATAGCCTTGTGGGATGGATCCTATTCTCATTATCCCCATTTTAAATATTATAAAACGGAGGCACACAGGGATTAAATGATTTGCCCAAATTCTTGGGGCTAGAAAGTAGCCAATCTGCGATTTGAAACCTGGCTGACTTACTCAAGTCTGTGTCCTTAAGTATCCTTGACCTTGTTGATGACATGAATGGCCGGCCCTTCCTCTGGGCTCACTGCGAGCCAGGCACTGTTATAAGCCCTTTACATGGATCAACTCATTGACTCTTCACAACAACCTTGTGAGGTAGATGTTATTACACCCATTTCCTGTAATAGTATTCTACCAGTGACCAGAGCTGTTTTTTTCTGGAATCTTTGAGGACCTTCTAGAAGTTTGAAGGACCCTCTACTCAGAAACAGCATGGGGGTCAAATTGCCTGGCAGAGAAGGGTTTTGTTCTTCAGCGGTGGGCTCCTGAGTAAGAGACGTTGTAGCTGTTGAGCCATTAGTCAAACTCACATTTTTCCACAGACCTCCTCCATGCCAGGCACCTGGCCGAGTTGTGAGGCCTCAAAGATGCACTCATTCTCTGCCCTCAAGATGGTTACAATTTAAAACAAAAAAGTTGGTAGCTGCCATTTTAAAGCTCTTGCCATGGGTCAGACACACTGCCCAGCGCTTCCCATGTGCAAGGTCTTAGTCTCCTCCTAACAACGTTTACTGAGGTTAGTATTATTACCTCTGAAGTCAAAGTTGGTGAAGCCAGTGTTCAAACCTAAGTTTGCCTGACTCCAAAGCCCATGCCCTCAATAACTAAATCATACCCAATCTTCACCCAGGGTATAGAATCAAGCCAAGTGCACACCACAATCATTACTCCAACATCTAGCTCACCCATTCTCCATTGTGAAATAGCCTGAGATTTGACTCCATCCTGTCTCCAAGGGTGATTGGTCCAAACCAATCTGGATTCTCTTATCCCCTTCTATGGTGATTGGTTCACATGCCAGACTTAAGCCAATGGGCAAGTGGCAGTCACACGTGTGCACGGATTGGTTCAGGTGACCTAATCAGAGAGAAGCTCTGAACTCTCTTCTGGTCGTGGAAGGAGGGTCATTCTTCCTTTGTAACTCTAAGCAAAAAGGGTGAGGCACCTCTTCTCTTGGCATCCATCTTGCAATAGGGAGGAAAGCACGCCTGAGAATGGAGCCAAGGCATGGAAGGGTACAGAGGTGAGGGAAGGGCAGAAAAACAGAAGTGGAGCTCTGGACCCTACACAACCTACCTGTCACTTTCTCATTTATGTGGATCAAGGGATCCTCTTTAATGTGCAGGTCAGTTTACTTGCTTGTAAATGAGAACATCCTAACTAATACACAAAGTGTTTGAAAGAGATTGATATTTACAAAGCTCACAGTTACCATTCTAAACTTCTTATGTATTTGCCAAGTAAATGTGACAAAACTTCCCCAAAATTTATAAGTGAAAAAAATAGAATAGATTTATCTAATACAATTCTTTAAAGGAATTTAAATTCTCAAAACCACTGTATAAATACAACAAAAGACTCTACAACAAACCAGAAAACATATTTGAAACGCACCATGACAATTAGGAAGCATATATCCACACAATTGTATAAATTAATAAAAAATAAGCACTTTGAAACTAAGCTCATTGAAAAGAAATGAACAAAGACATGAGCAGGCGTTTCTTAGCCTAGAAGAAAGAGAAATGGTAATAAACACAAATTTGTACAGACTGTGTGATACCTTGATGTTTGTCCCATCAGCAGGACAAGAAGAAGAAGGAATGGTAGGTAGTACTCAGGATTAGAGAAGGTGAGTAGAAACTCACACTCAATCAACAAAACTAAAAGGCAACCCATGGAATGGGAGAAGATATTTGCAAATGACACCTCTGATAAAGGGTTAGTATCCAAAATACATAAAGGACTTACAAAACTCAACACCCAAAAAACAAATAATCCAATTAAAAATCGGCAGAAGACATGAACAGATATTTCTCCAAAGAAGACATCCCGATGGCCAACAGATACATGAAAAGATGTTCATCATCACTTATCATCAGCGAAATGCAAATCAAAACTACAATGAGATACTACCTCACACCTGTCAGAATGGCTAAAATCAAAAACACAAAAAATAGCAGGTGTTGGGGAAGATGTGGAGAAAAGGAAACCCTCTTGCACTATTGGTGGGAGTGCAAAATAGTGCAGTTACTGTGGAAAACAGCATGGAATTTCCTTAAAAAGTTAAAAATAGAACCACCCTATGATCCAGCGATTGCATTACTGGGTATTTATCCAAAGAATACAAAACCACGAATTCAAAGGGATACACGCACCCCTATGTTTATAGCAGCATTATCTACAAGAGCCAAACTATGGAAGCAGCCCAAGTTTCCACTGATAGATGAATGGATAAAGAAGAGGTGGTAAATATACAAGGGACTATTATTCAGCCATAAAAATGAATGACATCTTGCTATTTGCAATGAAATGGTTGAAACTAGAAAGTGTAATGCTAAACAATATAAGTCAGTCAGAGAAAGACAAATACCATGTGACTTCATTTATAGGTGGAATTTAAGAAACAAAACAAATGGGCAAAGAGGAAAAAAGAGAGACAAAGAGGCAAACCAAGAAACAGACCCTTAATAACTAGAGAACAAACTGATGGTTACTAGAGGGGAGGGGGTGGGGGGAGATGGGGGAAACAAGGTGATGGGGATTAAGGCATGTACCTGTTGTGATGAGCCCAGGTGATTAAAATAAAAAGCTTCTAAAAACAATAAATAAAAGTCAAGCTGTGCCTTCAAGCTGTGCCTCTAAAAAAGAAAAGAAGAAACACTCTCATGTCCTGCTGGATTAAGTGTAAATTGATACCCCCTCTCTGAGGGACAATTTAGCAGTAAGCACCACAATTTTTAAAAATATTTCTTTATTTCTGGGAGAGCGCAAGAGGATGAGGAGTGGGGCGGGGGGGGGGGGTGGACAGAGGATATGAAGTGGGCTCTGCGCTGACAGGCTGACAGCAGCCAGCCCGGTGTGGGGCTTGAACTCACGAACCAGGAGATCATGACCTGAGCCGAAGTCAGATGCTCAACTCACTGGGCCACCCAGGTGTCACTGAACCACAATTTTTAAAATATACATATACCATTTGGTTCATCCACTCCTATTCTTACAATTTTATCTAAGCAAATAATCCAAGTAGCATGCAAAGTTATGTGTTCAAGTCTATTCATTGCAATCGGGGGCGGGGGGGGGCAATAATGAAAACTGGAAACAATATGCAACAGTAGGTGATTGGTTAAATAAACAGTGGCAGTTTCATATAAATGGAGTCTCATGCGGCTGGTTAGAAAGACAATATTGCTCTATAAAAAAAAGGATGATATACTCTTTAGTTACAAGAGCAGTTTACAGAAGAAAAAATATGTGTATTCTATGTGATATATGTATGTTAGAGATGGTAAAAGATATGTTATCTGTGAGTCTAAAACTGGAAGCCCCTAAACACCAGAAGATCTAAAATCTTTAGAATAGAAAGTTTTGTTCTAAATGGGTTTCTTTTTTCACAATTATCTTTTAAGATCCTCCTGCTGTAATAACGATTGGGTGAGTTATGAACAGCCTGCAGATAACAGGCTGGCTTGGACGGGGCAGGGTTGGTGGGGGGGCGGAGGAACGGGTCATCACAGACACGGGGAAAGAAGCCATTTAGTGTAGTGAGGATCCTGTCTCAAGGGAGGAGGGTCACTTAGCACCCTGCTGAAGGCGCTCCGGATCCGGGTAAAAGGAAATTTGAAAGGAAACTGTGACAAGAGCGAGGCCCTGTTGCTGATGGTGCTTTTCAAAAGAGCTGCAGTGTCTCAAAAGTTGTTGCAGCAAATCCTGATCACGAGTGACTTTTGCCACATCTCCGCCTAGAGATCAGGAAGGATGTCCTGGGAAACAAAAATGCACCGTGCATTTTTATCGTTATGTAATGTTCTTAAGAATGCTTTCCTAATTACTTTTTTGTTTGTTTAGTGGGAAAATTCACAAAGAAAATGCAGTATTGCGTTGGCATCACCAAGTAGGTAAGTTTTATGTAACTCCCCCCCCCCCCCATTTTCAGGTAAAAAGAGACATTTTCGACAGATACCACATGATGACATCTGTAATCTATACTTTACTACAGTCACAGGCCATAATTATATTAAATCAAAAGGTTTTTACATTTAGTTATTTCTTGCCACATGCTACATATCTTCCATCCTAATATATTGTTCCATTAGTATGTTCCTTTGAAGTTAAGAATCTAAATCCCAGAAATATTGTTAATGTAAAATATGTCAGATTCTGGACCTTCTAGGTAACTAATCAGTGTGTGTGTGTGTGTGTGTGTGTGTGTGCGTGCACACACACGCGTATGTGTGTAAATATTAACAGTGTTTGTGGGTGGTTTAAATTATTTTTTTCTAATATTTTTTATGCTGAGCATACTAGTAGTATAAATTTAACAAACTCAGGTGTTCAAGACATGCTATTTTCTTCATTTCCTTATTTTTAAACTCTATTTATTTTGAGAGAGAGAGAGAGCTGAGCAGGGGAGGGGCAGAGGGAGAGGGAGAAAGAAAGAATCCCAAGCAGGCTCCGCACTACCAGCACAGAGTCTAATGTAGGGTTCGAACCCACAAACCGTGAGATCATGACCTGAGCCAGAATCAAGAGTTAGACACTCAACCAACAGAGCCACGCAGGTGTCCCTTCTTAATTTTCTTATAAGCGAGTTTAATTCCTAGTCTCAGCCCCATTCCTCTTTGTGGCAGAAATGCAATCTTGTTCAAATCACAAAGTGTCAAGTCATAAGTAGGCGGGAGGCCTCTGGTTGGCCATTGTCACATTCTGTCCACACTGGTCACTTCTACACGCTCCTTGCCCGGACCACAGGCCCTCCAGGCCTGTTTCTCAGTGTCTCCCAGATGCCCTGCTGGACCAGGGTGAAAGCTAGAAGGCACCCTCAGGCATCCCCTCTCCTGTCTCTCTTATCAACTGTTCCCTGCCATGCAGGAAAATTCTGTAAATTTGCCTTCTCCAAGCTCTGCTCAGGCAATGCAAGAGCTCTCTGTATTCTTGAATCCCCCAAGATCTCTTGGGGGATCAAGCCCCAAGCCTTAAATTCTTTGCCCTCTGCCCTCCTCACTGCTTTAGTCCAGCAAATCTTATCTAGTGGTGGAGAGGTGTGTACAGGGGAAATGAACACACAAAATCACTTCTGATCAGTCACATACACTTCTACACAGCTTTGGGTTTGTTTGGTTTTTTTTAAGGCTAACTTCAAGAATTTGCCTCATGTTCTCTGGTTACACATTGTGTCACATGTCCTGTTACACATATATTGAGTTATTTAATTTAAAAAAGTAAACCAAGGCACCTGGGGAGCTCAGTCAGTTAAGTGTCCAACTTCAGCTCAGGTCATGATCTCTCAGTTTGTGAGTCCGAGCCCCAAGTCGGGCTCTGTGCTGACAGCTCAGAGCCTGGAGCCTGCTTTGGATTCTGTGTCTCCCTCTTTCTGCCTCTCCCCTACTTGTGCTCTCTCTCTCTCTCTCAAAATAAATAAACATTAAAAAAAATTTAATAAAAAATAAATAAGTAAACCAATACAGAAAACCACAGAGTCCATTCTCACTGTATTTTTATCTTGCATAATTATTGTAGTATTATTACCTCTATCGTAAAATAATAAATGTGTGCAGTGATTTAATACTGCTTTTCCTACATACCAAGTAATGATCTTGGTGCTGTCTACCTATTAACTCTGCTGATCCTAAAAACAACTCTTCCAGGAGGCGTTAATAGCATTCCCACTTTGACGATGGGAGCACTGAGTCAAAAGAGAGATTATGTAACCTGCCTGAGGTCACACAGCTTATTAGTACAAGAGCCAGGACTCAATCCCAGGACTCAGGTGCAGGGTCTGTGCATCTCATTGAGAGATGAAGCACCTTGCTAAACGTTACTTGTTTCACAGCTTCGAACCTGGGACCAGAACCCAGGTGTTCTGACTCTGAATCTCATCTTTTCCCTCTGCATCTCTTTGCTCTTTGAGATTGACAAAGCTGACGATTTTGCCAACCAAGGCCAGTGCAAAACTACCATTCACTTCCACACAGGCTGTCTGGGAAAGCTTTGCTGTGATTTGTGAGTCTAATCCCTAGTGGGACTGTCATTGTTTAAGATTCTTAATAGACACAATTGTCAGGTCTGGCTCTCAGGTTCAAAAAGATAACTGCTCAAGTACAAGACAGGGAAGGAGAGACTTAGCAACCATAGCCGATGAGAAAATTCCCGGTGGGGATTTTCACGGACATGGAACTGAGAATAAGTCAGCATTCTAGATGTGGGTTCCCCGATGCTCTTAGGCTGTGTTAACACAAGTATCCGTGTCCCAAATATGGGGTGTGAGAGTCCTGTTCTTATCTGTCACCTGAGCCTCCGCTCACTTCTGGACTCTACACTTGAAAGTTAGAGCCCTCGAGGAGGACAGCAAGTTGACAGAGCAGGTGGAAGCTGTGTCCTAGGAAGATAGGGAAGGTTTGGGGCTGGCGTTCTCCTTTTTTTTTTTTTTTTTTAGAATATATTATTTTTTTTAATGTTTATTTTTGAAAGAGAGAGCACATATGGGGAGGGTCAGAGAGAGGGGGAGACAGAGGTTCTGAAACAGGCTCTGTAATGACAACAGAAAGCGGAGAGCCTGACTCAGGGCTCGAACCCACACACTGCAAGATCATGACCTGAGCCAAAGTCAGATGCTTAATGGACTAAGCCACCCAGGCACCCCTGGGCTGAGAGTCATAAGAATGTAAAAGTGCATGGGACACCTGGGTGGCTCAGATGGCTAAGCATCCGACTCTTGATTTCAGCTCAGGTCATGATCTCACAGTTTGTGAGTTTGAGTCCTGTATCAGGTTCTGTGCTGACAGTGCGAAGCTTGCTTGGGATTCTCTCTCTCACCCTCTCTCTCTGCCCCTTCCTGGCTTGTGCTTGCGCACTGTCTCTCTCTCTCTCTCTCTCTCTCTCTCTCTCTCTCAAAAATAAATAAACTTTAAAATTTTTTTTTTTTAAATTTTTAAAAAGAATGTCAAAGTGCTTGATCTGAGGACGTGAATGCTGTTCACAAAACTCTGAAGGGCGTCATGGGAAAGAATGAGAAGGTTGGCCTGTGGGGTCTAAAAGAGCAAGCCTAGAGCCAAGAGGTGGAAGAGAGAGAGAGAACCCGAATAAGGCATTTAAATGCTCAGGCCTTGGAGCCAGACAACGTCGACTTGAATCACCACTTAGCTGTTACTTAACCTCTCTGTGCGTCAGCTTCCTTGTCTATAAAATAGGAATAATAAAAGCATCTACCTCAGAGTTCATGAGAGGATTAAATGAGATAACCCACGTAAAGTGCTTAGCACTTGGCATAGACAAGTGCTCTATAAATGCTATTGATAATAATTTATTATTATCATGGTGGTACTATTACCATCCAGAGCTATTTAGCGATGAGACATGCTGCCTTAGGCAGTAACAAGCCCCCACCCCAGACACGTGTAAACAGATGTTCAAAGATTTACCACATGGTGACGACGTTGTGAAGTAGACTCGGGCCTTGAGGTGCAGGAAGAGCCTAAGAATCTCCAGGGGGCCCAGATTCTGTTTCTTTCTGCCAAGAGCCAGAGCGTCCTTCAGAGGAATACCCCAGTCTTAGCTGGGTTATGGTAGGCCTGGTTGCTGTAATAACTGAGTGGCTCAACAGGAAGTGATTTCTCACAGCTCTGGAGGCTGGGAAGTCCAAGATCAAAGCACCAGCAGATTCGGAGTCTGGTGAGAGCCCACATCCGGGTTCAGAGACGGCCATCTTCTCACCACGCCCTCAACATGGTGGACGGGGCGTGGTCTCTGGAGTTTCTCTTATAGGGTCACTAATCCCATTCGTGAGGGCCCCTACCTCCCACCTCCAAATACCACCACACTGGGGGTTCAGTTTCAACATATAAATTCGAGGGGCACACAAGCATCCAGTCTCTAGCACCCCACTCCCATGATGTGGTTTCCAATGAGAGTCGCCAAGCCAGGCAACAGGGAATAGCCTGGCCTTGGTCTAGCGGAGATAAGCAGAGACCACTCACTCACTGGCAGTGTCCTCCAGAGGTCATGAGAACCAAGTGCTCAGTAAAGGCCACTGCTCCACCCACACAAGGTGGGACCATGAGCCTCAAAGCAAATGCGGTTATCACAAGTTTAACGTGGAAGGGGCTCATCCCAGGATACTGGAGGGAGTGGGTTAGCAGGGAAAGGTGGGGTGGATAAGGGGAACATGCGATCTGAGTGGGAGGGGATTCAGGAGGACAGTATCTCCAGACCCGGCTTGTGGATGCATGCCCAGCCAGACCTCCTCCTGACAGATCTGGGTCCCAGAGAGTCAGGCAGCAGAGAAAAGCTAGCACAGTTTGTGGAGGGTCTCAGTGAGATGGGGGGAGCTCAGGGCAGCCCTCTTAGGGCTCATCACGAGCAATGCAGCCGGCCTCCGCACACCCATATAGGACTGGCCGGGAGAGAATATCCCCCTCACCTTATCAGCTGCTGAACGGTGTAAGGCTGGCCCAGGACAATTTTCAGACCATCAACAGGAGACTGCGCCTGTGATGATAAGCGACCTTGCAGTGATAACATTTTCACTCATTAATATATTAACTAGTTAATTAATTAAATGATATTTACTGACAACCTATTGTGATTGCTAATTTCATGTGTCAAAATGACTGGGCCCCTGGGGTACCCAGACATTTGGTCAAACGTTATTCCAGGTATGGCTGTGAGGGTGTTTTCGGATGAGATTAATATTTGAGTTGGTGGAATGAGCAAAGCAAATTGCCCTCCCTAGCAAGGGAGGGCCTCATCCAATTGCCCGAACAGAACAAAAAAGCTGAGCGAGAGGGAATTGCTCTGCCTAACTGTGAAGCTGGACCCCTGTCACCTGCCCTCACATGGAACTTTTGCCACTGGCTCACCTGGGTCTCCAGCTTGCCATCCACAGATCACAGGACTTCTCAGCTTCCCTAATAATGTGGGCAATTCCTTATAATTCATCTTTTTGGGGCTCCTTGGTGGCTCAGTCAGTTGAGCATCCGACCGGCTCAGGTCATGATCTCGTGGTCCATGAGTTCGACCCCTGCGTTGGGCTCTGTGCTGACAGCTCAGAGCCTGGAGCCTGCTTCGGATTCTGTGTCTCCCACTCTCTCTGCCCCTCCCCCGCTCATTCCCTCTCTCACTCTCTCTCTCTCAAAAATAAACAAACTTTAAAAAGGTTATTATAAATCTTTTTTATAAATATATATGTATATCCAGCTATGGGTTCTGCTTCTCTGGAGAACCTTAATATATCTGTTATGTGTCCAGCACTCTGCTCCATGCTCAAAAAGCTGCAGTCAGCAAGCCCTTTAGTAGTGGACAGCAGAGGAGAAAGAGACCGGTGGATACCACACTCAAGTGACAGATGTTGTTCTTGGGCACATGAAAGGCATCCACAACTAATTTGAGGGATTGGAGATAATCAAGAGGCAAGGGATCCTAAAATAAGAGGCCAAGGCCAGAGCCAGTGAAGGACAAGTTAATTACTCATGATGGGATTGCATCTAAAACCCCAGAGTGCTGGAAGCTGGGGAAATGCAGGTACATGTGTGTGTGTGGCTGGGCACTGAATCCAATCCAATGCCAGACCCTGTGCACAAACCCCAACCCTGTACACCACCTTAGAGAAAAGCGGAGACCAGAGGCTTAGATTTGCCAAGAAGAATGAGAAAACATGCTGACATACAGTTTGTATATGCATTTCTTCTACATGTGCACAGGATATGTTTAGATGCATTCAAACAAGCACAGACACAGAGTTTCTAGGTTTCTTTAGGAATTGAGTCTTTTTAAAAATTTTTTAAATGTTTATTTATTTTTGAGAGAGAGCATGAGTGGGGGAGAGGCAGAGAGAGAGGAAGACACAGAATCTGAAGCAGACTCCGGGCTCTGAGCTGTCAGCACAGAGCCCTACGCAGGGCTGGAACTCACAAACTGCGAGATCATGACCTGAGCCGAAGTCAGATGCTTAACTGACTGAGCCACCAGGCTCCTGAGAATTGAGTCTTTAACCAGTCTTGGGCTTCAGGCCTGGTAGAGTCTGGGAATTCATGTGACCCAGCAGACAGAGTCCATGGGAAGAGAATGCTGCTCTCAGGCCCCAGAAGCACCTCTGCAGACAAGACTAGAACAGGGCCTTCAGACCAAAGTTTCCTTCTGTTTGATAAGGAGTCCCCCACCGCCAACCAGAATAGGCCTGAATTTGAGCCAAACCTGCACTGGAGGGGAGATCAGTCATCAGGGACTGTTGGTGAATTGGGTCTTCATGGCTCCTTGCACACAGAGCCTGTGTAAGAGCTGCTGTCTTCTTCTCTTGCCAAATCTCTAAAGCCCAGGTGTCAGGATTTCTCAGACAGGCTCATGTTCTCTGTCCATTGCCCTGACCTTGCTTCCTGAGCCAACAGTGGACTTTATTTATTCTACAAACACTTATGATGGGCCTATTATAGACCAGAAACTGTATTAAGCATGGGGAATTCAGACATAAACAAAACACAGGCCTTTTCACAGAGCCCTGGAAATCAGCCAGCATTTTTTAGTCTTAGGAAAGCAAGAGAACAGAAGGACTGGGGGAGCCAACACTAACCTTCATCCATTCATATGCGACTGATCATTTTCTTAAGTCAGGTTTTTTGAATGATTATTAATCCCGCCCTCTTCTGCCCTTCCATGGGTAGGTTTGGAACCAACCAAGACATAAGACATAGGACACAAATAGAAATAAAAATATCATCTTTGAAGGTGATTTAAAGAATATGACTTCAGACCTATGGCCACAGTGGGCTTGCCAGCACTTTATTTCAGGAATCAATTTGCCCATCCAGTAAATGGGCTGACCACAACATGCCTGCCACACAGGGCAGGGCCTACCCTGGGAGACTTATTACCTGGGACTAGGTCCTGAATACTTCCTTCCTGAAGGATCCAAGAAAATACAGAGAAAGCTGAGCTGGGCATACTCAGCTTTTTCTCTGAAACTTGCCCATCAGATAAATCACTCTTCTCTGGAGACTAGTCAGTGAAGGTGCATAAAGACCTGAATGTTACTTCTGCTGACATCTTTGCATGTGAGGACATGGGATGAAGGAAATGTAGTTTCCCTCAAAACCTGGTACATGAATCCAAGGTTAAGCTTGTTAATAAGCCTAATGACTTAGTGAATGTCTTAGTCTGCCCAGGCTATTACAACAAAATCCATAGACTGAGTGGCTCAAATAACAAACTTTTATTTCTCCCTGTTCTGGAGGTAAGACGTCCAAGGTCAAGGTGCTGCCAGGTTCAGTTCCTAGTGAGAGCTCTTTTTCTGGCTTCCAGACAGCTGCTTTCTCATTGTGTGCTTACATGGTAGAGACAGAGAGAAAAGCCTCTGGTCTCCCCTCCTCTTCTTATAAAGGCACTAACCTCGTCATGAGGGCTCCAGCCTCATGAATTTATTTCAATCTGATTACCTTCCAAAAGCCCCACCTCCTAATACTGTCACATTGGGAGTTAGGTTTCAACATATGAATTTTGCCCATAATGGTGAATTTGGGATGGATAGGCTCCTAGTTCCCATGGAGACCACAATGGAAAGAGCACTGGCCCTGGTGTCCACATACAGAAGTTTAAATCCTGACTCAGTCCCTTACTAATCAGGCAACCTTGGGCAAATGATCTTGTCCCTCCAGACCTCAGTTCTGTCCTCTACAGAATGAGGATAACGATGCTCAGTCTACTGGAAAGATTTGTTGGGAGGACTGAATTCGAGCTTGAGTATGGACAGATGGGAGGGATTGTGTTTGTTGTTGTCATTATTTCTAATGTCACCTGGCCTCAGAGCTCTTCTTCCTGAGAAGGCAGAGTGCACTGCATGAGCCCACCTGCCTCCAACCTAACCCAGAAATCATCTTGAAATCCAGCACAACTGAAATACTTGAAGAAAGAAGGAAACTTCCAACCACCAAAGTCTGTTGAATCCTCACTGTTTTAGAAGGTCTGTGATGAACCTGTTCAAGACTTCTGCTGATATCTTAGCCTGTAAGGACATGGGACGAAGGGAATGGAGATTCTCTCAAAACCTAGTACATGCATCCAAGGTTAAGCTTGTTAATAAGCCTAATGACCTAGTGAATGTCTTAGTCCGCTCAGGCTACTACAACAAAATGCCATAGACTGAGTGGCTTAAACAACAGACTTTTATTTCTCACTGTTCTGAAGGTAGGACGTCCAAGATCAGAAAACTGAACATTGCAGTTTCTCCATCTTTCCAACAACTTCTAAGCCCTTGGGTGGCTCAGGGAAGACTTCACAACACAGTCAAGGAAAGTACTTTCTAGCTCTGTCTTCTGGTCTTCTATGCTACACTACACACACGCACACGCACACACACACACACACACACACCAGAGAATCCATCTCAAATCTAATGGCTTAGTTGTTTTTCAAGTACAGAGAGAATTTATAAACAATTCCTCAGAAGTTAAAGGAGAGAGAGAAAAAAAATCTTCCATCCTGCTCAGAACGGATTAAAAAAAAAAAAACAAACCCTAAGAGTCAAGCTTTCTCTTCCCCTGAGACACGATTATGATTTCTCTCGTCTCTTCTCTCAGTGGTTTCATGTGCACTAATACCCAATGTGGAACTTGTTGGTGCTGCTTGCTGATTTCTGCTTCTCCTTCTAGGAGAGGATAGCATTGCCATTTCCTGGCTCCTTGGGGCTGGATGAAGCCAGGTGGCCAGTCCTTGTCAATAAGTGGACAGCAGAGATGACACATGTTGCTTCTGGGCCAGAGCATTTAATTCTTTGGCAGCCACTGTGAGTTGTCCAGAACTCTGCCCTGTGGTGATGACTGACAACATTCAAGATGGCAGCTGCACCATCAAGCTGCCGAGGTCCCTTATAAGGAACCAGGGAGCAGAGCCTCCTGCTGACCTATAAACAACGTGTAGTTGAGCAAGAAAGGAACCTTTATCGCCGTAAGACATTAGAATCTGAGAGTTGTTTGTTCCTGCAGCTTAACCCAGCCTATTTTCTCCGATGCACCCTTAACAAATGAAAAACAATTCAGACCAATTGTCCTGATGTTGTTTTTGCCCTAAAGAACCCAAGCTGGCCGTAGATGACACCAATTCACGGGATCCTGAAACTATCTTTGCTCTGCAGTGTCCACTTGCATGGCCTCGCCTAAAGAGAAGACCATGTTTCCCAGAGAACTGATTTAGCCTTTAAATTAAACATCAGGCTGCTTCCTCTACCGCATGGCAGGTTTTCATCTCCTCTGAATAATTTTTTAGCAACTTGAGAAACTGCAATCCAAACATATAGTATTTTTGGCTGGAAATTAAAACACGTCACTTTTAAAACATAAGCAGCATGCCCTGAATGTTTATGGTAAAAAGCTCACTCCTGGCCAGACTGCAAAGCTCACATTACCGAGAGGCAAACCCTGGAGCATGCTAGCAGTTTGCCTCCTCGTTCGTCCTTCCTACACAGCACAGTGACTGTGAATCATTTCTCCTCTGGCACATGGACTCCTAGGCTTTATGACTGCTTTCAGATAAGAGGCCGCTGGCTAGAATGTCCCCTTGCTGGAAGGGGACGGCTGTGGCAAAGGAGAGGCAGGTTGCTGTCCATTGCATTGCCCGTGTGGTGAGCCAACGCTGGCAGTTCAAACAAAGTTTCCAATGACACCACACTGAAGCCTTAACCATGGAGGCTCCTGTTGGGGAAGCCTCCTTATTCCTTTATTCACACAGTCATTTACTTCATTTACTTACACATTTGTTTGTTAATGCCTACAATGAGCCAGTTTCTATGGAAAGTCTGGTGAAGGACCCAAAGATGAAGCCAACATAACTCCTGCCTCTTAGGAGGTTGTAACCCAACAATGGATGCTCTTGGTAACACAGGTCATAAGAGAAACTGACATATTATGGGAATTTAGAGGAAGTTGGTGCAGCAGAGGGTCCATGAGAGAAAAGGGGGGAAAATGAACATCTCTATGAGCTACCTTATGTCACTCCATTTCTATCACCCCCTAACAAGGTGGCAATCCATACATTAGGTGTGCACACTAAGCTTCAGAGATATAAAGGGATTTTTTTCCCCCCAACAAATGGTTAGTTGAAAGAGTTACATTTCACATGCAGGTTCATCTGACTCCAAAATCTTGTCTGGTGAGTAACATAATCTCTCTAAGCCACAATTTATCCATCTATAAAATGGAGACAAAATAAAAGTACCAATCTCATGGAGTTGCTCTGAGGTTCACATGAGATCATCTATGAAGATAAAGTTCCTACTATACTGCAGGCACTTTCTTGGTTATTCACAAATATTTATTCTTCCTTCCCTTTAAGGACAAGTGGGGTGAAGCTCAGATAAATGAAACAAGTTGCCCAAGGACATTCAACTGATAAGCCATAATGCTTTGAGGTTAAGACTGAGATCCGCCTGACTTGAACATGGATGCACTTTCCACCATGCCAAGGCATCTTCCAAAGCTAATTTGGAACATCAGAAGTCCCCAGCAATAGATGGCATTCATCACTGTATTATGTATTATGCAGTGCTCAAAAGTGTAGGCTTTGCATTGCCCAGGCAGCCCTACATTCTACCAACCTTGGGCAAGCTGTTTAGCCTCTCTGAGGTCCATTTCCCATCTGTAAAAGAGAAAATATAATAGGATATAACCCCTAAAGCTCTGTTGGGAGGATTAAACAACAACAACAAAAAAAGCATATGGAGTGCTTAGTAAGATACCTGACACATAGAAAGATCTCAATGATTGTGACTGTTTTTGTTATCAATGATGATATTGATGGTGATAGTGGTGATGGTGATGATGGTGATGGTGATGATGATGAAGATAAAGGTAATGGTGATGATGATGGTGATGGTGATGATATGATGGTCATGATGATGGTTATGGTGATGGTGATGATGATGAGGGTGATGATGGTGAAGATGATGGTGATGGTGACAATATGATGGTCATGATGATGTGATGGTGATGGTGATGAAGATGGTGATGGTGATGAAGATGATGATGATGAGGGTGATGATGGTAATGATGATGGTGATGATGGTGAAGATGATGGTGATGGTGATGATCTGACACACAGCCTGTGTGACACACCCATGGAAGGTGACACAAAAGAGGGGAAATTATATTTACACCAAGACCATTGCCTTTGCCAGAGCATGCTTCTGGTGAAACAAGGAACATTTTGGATGCAAAAAGTGAAATAACCGTGGAGACTGGTGATACCTACCAGAATTAGCATGCTAAGAAAATGCATTTTCAACGCATTGCTTCTTTATGTGACTTCTTAAAATGTTGGTTGGCAACAAAGCCGGAATTCTCTTATCAAAATGAAATCTGTAGAATACAATTTTCAGCTCAAACAATGTGGTTTATACAAAGCGCCACCCTTTCAAGTCAGATGAGGAAATATAAAACTGTTCTATAATGGATATATTGTTTGCACACAAAAAAACATATGAATCCATGTTTCATGCCAGGCCTCATTTGGCATCTTCAGTAAAAGGGGAAAACTCTCTTTTCTCCAGAGGAAAACCCCAAGGAGACTTAAGTGCCATATTAGCTGTCCCCTCTGCACCTCCCTGAATGTCAGAAGACCACGCCTACCTTACTCACTGGGATGCCAGGTTGCTGGGAGGCAGGGACCTGGCATTTATCACCGAGGGTCCCTTTCATTAAACTAAGAAGAGTATGGATCAGTCCCCTCAGTGGTGACTTCAGTTCTATAGAAATGTGAGGAGAGCCCATTAACTCCTCAGTGCTGTTCCAGGCACCGTGAGGAAATCTAGAAAAGTGGGTAAGACCCTGCCTTGACCTCAGTGCACTCAGTGTCTAATAGTCTGGGGACAAGGCAAGTCCATGAAGGCACATCCTTACTGTCACAGGACGATCGTCCATGCAACCAGCAGTCTGTCACTGCTCCCCTACGGAGTGCCCGCTATGTGCCAGGCACAGGGACAAGCATGGAGGAGAAAAGAACAAGAAGACCCACTTCCTGCCCTCAGGAAGATCAGAGCCCACATGCTTTAGGAACTCTGTGGCATGAGACTCATTGGGAACCAGAGAAGAGTGTGGGGGAAGATCTTAAAAGAATGGTAAAAATCAACACATGGCAGTGTTTTCTGTCTAGGGACCATGACAAAAGTCACAAGGCAAAGTCTGATCAGTGGGCTGTAATTACTATGTGCTCGGTGACTCATTACCCACCGTTGAGCGTATGGCCACTGCGGGCTGCTGTTGGCATGAAGGAGCTGTCAGCTTTCTGCCCTCCTTTCCTTTCAGCTCCCGGGTGTCCTTGTGAGAATTCCCTTTTGTATGAGATTTGTCTAGAGAGAAGACACAACTCTCTTCAAGGAAGTAGAGGGGGCTCCATCACTCCTCTCCCTGCCCAGGCTCAGCCACTCTGGGAAGACCTCACTGAAGAGGTAACATTTAAAGGATTCCAGCCAGGTTAGGAACAGGAAGGGGGAGTCTTACAGGGTGAATAAACTGCAAGTCAAAAGGCCTGAGGCAGGAAGACATTTGGTGAGGTCAAGGAACCCAGAGAACAAGAGGAACAATAGAAGTGAGGGCCGAATTAGGCTGGGCCAGAACCCGTGAGGCCTTGAGGCCATTGCAAGGGGTTCGGAGTATATCCCGAAGCTATCAGAGGGTTGTAAGCAAGAGAGTGGGGTGAAACGGTTTATTTTTTGAAAGGATCCCTCTGACTGCTGGGTAGCTAATGGACTGCCGAGAGGCAAGGTAGTAAGCAGGGGCATCAGCGCGGGGTGATTGCTTCAGCCCAGGGAGGAGATGACAGCTGGGACCACAGGAATATCAGTGACGTTGGAGAGAAGGAGTTAGAAATGGCATACAGTTTACAGGTAATGTCCATTGGACTTGCTCATTCCTGTGAGAAGTGAGAGAAAGAAGAATCCAGAATGACTCTTGGGTTTGCACGTTGAGCAAGCGTGTGGGTAGTGCCATTTAATGAGTAACGGTAGAGAGTGCTATTACCGGGGCCATCGCAGAGAGGGCCACGTTTTGGTAGAGGAAAACAACCAGAGTTTTATTTTGAGGCTGTAAGCTTTGAGATGTCTGTGAGACATCCAAGAGCAGACATGGAGCAGGGTGCTGTTACAGGATACCAGAGCTGGGTGCACAGGAAAGGACTCCAGATACACATTCCGAGGTCTTTAGCATGTAGATGATATTTAACATCAAGGATTGGATGGTCTCCTAAGAGGAGAACCAGACAGAGTAAAAGGCCCAAGAGCTGACGCTTAGGGTTTGACATTTGGAAGTCAAGCCCTCTGAAACAGGAAAGACCCCGAATGTTCCTCTCCCTTCACGCTTGCGTGCCCCACCGCGGAGATCTGCAGGATAAATCGCAGAGGGAAAACCAAACCTACGAAGACCGTTTTTAACCTAAGTTGAATGCTGTATGTACATAATTAAAAACATTTGGCCCCAAAGATTAATAACTCCTTTTACATCTTCCTTTGACAGTCGCTCTGATTTGCCGGGCGGGACGGGCGGGGCGGGTGCTTTCTGAGTTGATTAACACCTCCACGTTGCTTTGAGCAAAGTGTGCGGCTGCGACAGAAAATGCCACATTGCAGATGCCTGACTTGGGGATGAGACTCTGACTTCACGCCTCCCGATGGAGGCAGAGACTCACTTCTGACGGAGGGAAAGTATTACAAAAATATATATGTAACACATATTCTATTCCTGATTTAGGTCTATAATCTTATGAGCCAGACTGTAATGAATAAAGTTATAATTAGCTGGAAATGAAGAACACGCAGCCGTGTTTTCTAGGGTGCACTTTGAGGCTCTGATCCAATCTGCACATTTACAAGCTGTGCTATTCGCATCGACTTCTACGGCCTCCACTCAGAGACAGAAGAGGCTGCATTATTGATGACAGTGTGCGCATCTTGCTTATCTCTCTACTATACCCTGTGGGGTGTGGAAGTGCAGGAGGAGGGAACAGCCAGGAAATCCGGAAAACACTACCCCATCCTCACAGAATAGTTCCCGAAATAGCAGCATCCATGTCTAGTCTAGGCCAGAAAACCTCTGGCATGTTCCCCAACTAGATCTACAGGCTGGGACTAAATGGATGGAAATTCACACAAATCGCTGTGACATGTGCTGTGTGACCACAGGCAAGTCACTTCCCCCCTCTGGGTCCTGAGTTTCCACTTGGGAGATGAGAAGGTAGGCTTGAATATCCCTAAGGGTCTCTCCAGCCTCCACAGCCCGAGGATCTCTGCTTCTATCGCAAGAAACCCAAGTAGGAGAGCCACCAAGAAAGTTCCCGCGGGACCAGGCCTTACCCCATGCTGCCAAGGAGCCTAGCCCCCATACGCCTTCTCTGTGTTTTGATGTGCTGTGAAGAAGTGTACTGGTAAATGTTTAACAACGGGCTCTCCAGTGAAAAAGCTCTGATCTGCAGTGTTTGCCAATTTCTGTGGTGTGAATACTCCCACCATGGAAGATTTCAACCTACCAACATGATGGCACTGAATACGGAGTTGAGAAAAGATTCACATAATCAACTTTCATAAGCTGGCGCTCCTACCGACCGTAACATACCACCCATGGTATGTGTTGGGAATAACTGGCAGATCACTCCCTCACTCTTCTCCTCCACTTCCCCTGGTCAAAAAATGCTAAGTAGGGGCCAACACCACTGTAGCAGGGGGTAAAGAGAGTGGCTTTGATCTCTTGGAGAGCTCCCTTGGAATATGGATCTCAAAGCGACCGGAGCTTCAAGGCTAAGGGCCCAGGCTCTTGAGCCAGACATCCAGGGTCCAAATTCCGGTCCTGCCACTTATGAGCCGTGTGGCCTTGGTTGAGTGACTTAACATCTCTGTAAAAGATGTAAATTGGCGATAATAAATGTACCAGCTTCACGGTTGTGTTAGTCGGCTTAGGGCACCATAAAATACCAAAGACTAGGTGGCTTCAATAACAGAAATTTATTAGTTCAGTTCTGGAGGCTGGAACTCCAAGCTCAGGGAGCCAGCATAGCTGGGTTCTGGTGAGGGCTCTCTGCTGGTTTAGCAGACGATCACCTTCTCACTATGTCTTCACATGTTGGACAGACAGCTCTGGTGTCTCTTCTTCTTATAAGGGCACCATCTCTACAGGATCAGGGTTCTACACTTACAATCTCATTTAGCCTTAATCACCTCAAAGCCCTTATCCCCAGGATAGTCACATGAAGCAGCTAGGACTTCAATTTATAAGTTTGGGGGGAACACAATCCCCCCAATGAAACAGAGTTGTTGTAAGGATTGAGTTACTGTAAAAAACATGCCTGGTACATGGTAAGCACTCAACAGAAATCAGCTATTGTTATACATATATATTATATATATATATGTTTTATATTATATATTTACGATGATCATTGATTCGTTTGAACCACAGAATCAAAGATAAGACCAAAAGAAGGAAAAGAAAAGTAACTCTGGCACAAGGTCTGTGAGCCTAGAACTCTATTTTCTTGGGAGGGCCTAGGAACCAGCCTGGAACACAAATGTTCATTCCCTGTGGTCAGTTGAATCCAGCTGCTGGTCTAGAAGCTCTGGGTGAATCGTTATTGCAGAGTTAGAAATCTGAAGGACAGCATTCAGTGTGTCAATAGTCTCATCCCCTTTGGGGACCCCATGGCTGGTAACTGGACCAGCAGAAAGGCCTAGAGTATTCCCTGCTTCTCCTACCTGCAAACCCAGGAGGCCCCATTCCCCACACCCCACCAAACTGGGTACTAATCCTTCCAGTTTCCAGAGGAGCCACGCCCCCCCCTCCCCCCAGGTAACAGTGGAGTCTACTGCAGCTCAATGTGGCTGGCTCCCCACACAGCACCTCTGACCTCAGTAAGTTCACACCAACTTTGGGAAGGAATGAGGTGACGAAAGGACAAGTTTGGATGAGAGGAAAAGTAAGAAAAAAGGAAAGGGAATGCCCAGTGCACAAGCATCCCCTAGTTTCTAGGCCTGGAGCCACACACCTTGTGTCCATCCATGCTCTGACGGAGGCTCCCAACAACCCTGAGAGACATTCTAGAGAATTTCCATAAAGCCCCACAGTTCTACCCCTAGGTAGAGAGCCAAAGGAACTGACAACTGGCACTCAAATACTTTCGCACAGGTTTTTATAGCAGCATTATTCACAAACGCAAAAGGCGGAAACAAGCAAAATGTCCGTCAACACGTGCATGGACAAACAAAACGTGCCATACACACACACATTGGAATATTGCTTGGCCATGAAAAGGGAGTGAAGTGCTGATTCGTCCTCCAAGGTGGAAGAACCCTGATATTGTGCTAGGTGAATGAAGCCACACACAGTCACGTACTGTCTGCTTCCATTTATTTGGAGTATCCAGAACAGTTAAATCCACAGGGACAAAGAGCAGTTGGTGATTGCCAGAATCTTGAGCGGAAGGGAGGAATAGGAGTGACTATTTGACAAGTACAGGGATGTACTTTTGGATGTTTCTTTTGGAGTGATGAGAACATCTTGGAACTTAATGTAGATGATGGCTGCCCAACAGTGCAAATGCACTAAATACCACTTAGTTGTACACTTTATTGTTTTAAATAAGTTTATTTATTTTGAGAGAGAGAAAATGAGCAAGTTGGGGAGGGGCAGACAGAGAGAGAGACAGAGAGAGAATCCCAAGCAGGCTCTACACTGTCAGTACAGAGCCCAGTGCAGGGCGCGATCTCATGAACTGTGAGATCATGACCTGAGCCAAAATCAAGAGTTGGACACTTAACTGACCGAGCCACGCAGGTGCCCCTAGTTGTGCACTTTAAAATGGTTACTTTAATGCAATGTGAATTCCACCTCCATTTTTTAAAAACCCGTTCCACACTCTGGGTATTTTTGAATTGTATTAATTTGTCTTAGAAAAATGACTTTAGCTATTTACAAGAAACTCAGAACTCAACTCAAAAGTGAAGGTAGGAGTGACCCCCAGTTTCTTTTCCTAATCACCCACCTCCGAGGCCCAGCCCTGGGAAATGAGAAGAACGAGGAACTTACAACTAGTAACTCTGCGGACGTGCCAGGAGCAGGCCTTTTACTTATTCCATTCCATTTTCCCACTTTGCCAGACATGGTACCCCTTGCTTTGTGTTTATGACAACTCAGGCTTGTTCTCCAAACACCCTCGAAAAATTCATGGTAAGGCTGTCATTCCCATTTTAGGGATGGGAAAACAGAGACTCTTCAGTGTCAGGACCTGGTTTGGAAGTCAAGTCTGCCTGACTCCAGAGCCTCAGACTCTCGCATCTGGTATCCCCAAAAGGTATTGGAAATCTCAGCCAATACTCAACAGCCACAGCCACCACCAGCATGGACCCTGAGGCGGGGAAGGAGGGAGGAAAAGGGAGCCCCTTATGGCTCAGCCATGTTTACCTCCCTCAGGTTCCCCTTTTCCTGTCCTCTACTCAACAGGGTAGAAATACGACCCCTTTAAGTAGAAATGTCATTCTCCACAGCACTTGCATAGCAGCATATTCATCTGAAGAGAGACTCTTCCTCTGGTAGCCTAAGGCCCGGGGTGGGGTGGGGGTGGGGGTGGGGGTGGGGGTCAGGGCTCTTAGAATGGCTGGTGGTGCCTTTGTGCTGCCGGGGTACGGGTTCTGTGTCCATCTGAGGAATCCTTTCTATTGCATTCCTGGGGTGTCCTGGTCTTCTAAGGGATTCCCTGATTTCTCAGAGTGGGCTGTGTGCCCTGGGTGGTGGCTGCAATGGGGTAAGGATCACGGGGGCGGGGGGGGGGGGGCCTTCCAGTTTCTGGTCTTCTCTCCTTGGCTGGCGATCCACCTCATCCCCAGACAAACCTTCTCTCCTCTCCGGGCCTCATTCCGTCTGTGTGAAAAGAAGAGGGTGCACTCCCAACTCCGAAATGTCAGTGATTCTCCCTCAACACCTTAACATTTGCCGAGGAACTTGGCAACGTTATACGGATAGAGGTGTCCTCCAAAGTTGAGCGTGAATCACATCCTTGTTATGAAACGACACGCGTGTAAAGCACAGAGCAATGGCGGAGTGTGAATAACCAGCCTTCAGTTCACTGTGAGCTTGTACATGTCTATAGAAGCCAGGAAGGGAGAGAGAGGGAGAGGAGGAAGAGAAGAACCGAAGGGAGAGAGGAGAGGAAGGAATGGAAGAGGTTAAAAGTAGGCACTTTGGAGTCAGGAATGGCAAGTTTGAGTCTGCTCTTGCACTCGTTGGCAGCAAGACCTTGGGAAAGTCACTTAACCTCTCTTGGCTTCAATGTTCTCATCTGTAAAAGGGGGATATGAGTTAACATGAGGAGTAAATGGAATTACATACTTGAAGGGCACAACACAGTGCTGGGTACTTAATACACACTCAATGAAACACAGAGTATGAAACAAAGAGGGAGAGTGAAAAGAGAAAGAAATGCAAGAAGGTTGCGGAAAGGTGGGGAGGGGAACCCAGACTGAACCCCCCACTGAGCATGAGCTGGGCATTTTCAACAACATAAACCGCAAAGAACAGAATACACAGAATCAGGGAGACATTTGTCATGGAAATTCAGAGACTGGGCTGCTTCCTCTCTCTTTCCCAAATTTGAAGACACGAAGAGGCAGAGACGGGGATTGTCTTTAGGCTATGCACCCCCCCCCACCGGTTCCTGTTGCTGCCGCTTACGCTGCTTTGCAATACACCCCAAAACCAGTACGCACCCTTGGGAAGAGCGGCCCCCACCACCACCACCACACCTGAGACCCACACAGACACACGCACAAGCACACGTGCATGAACATGCACAAGGCATTTTCAAAGGCTCACTTGCACGCCCTCCCCGCATTCACATGCATACCCGACGAGGTCTGCGCGGCCAAGGTCAACGCTTCTCCTTGTGGGAATCAAAAGCAGTTACCTTTTTATCTCTTTGAATTGATTATCTTAGCATTATTTTCCCCCCAGCCTCCCCCACCCGCCAGATGAGTCCAGTGCTGCTCTTACCTGCTGTCAAAGCCCCCAGCTTCCTTGCATGGCACTTGGCATAGTTCATCATCACACATGGATGTGCACGGTTATTTGATTACTGTCTGCCTCCCCTCCTAGACCTGCTGCTTCAGAGCTTGGGGACCCAAGGCTGTGGGTCATCCAGCACCTAGCACCATGCACAGAGTAAGAGTTTCATAAATATGTGTCCGATGTCAAAGGAGTGAGCGCAGCAACAAGCCTTTGCAAATGCAAGGTCACAACACCTCAGACCCCCTCCTTGACCTTGTAGGCTACCCCAGCCCCAGCCCTGTCTGCTCTGCCTCCAGGGCCTCAGCCCTCTGGCTCTCTCGGCTCTGTAGCCAGCCTGGAGTCCAGAGCAGCTCCCTCCTTCCTCGGCGGCGGTGACACTCAGGGCCTCTCTCCTGGAGGGTGGCCAGGTGCCCCAGCGTGGAGCATTGTGTCTATCACAATTAAGATCCAGCTATTCCAGAGGGGTCTCCAGGCCAGCGACCCCTTTATCTTTTTCCATCTGCCACCTCAGCACCTTCGATCTATTTCTATACACCCTTGACTCGGGCCTCAGATCCCTTTGAAAAAATATTTACATTTCTACCCTTCTTTAGGCGACTTCGCCTGTCTCTCTAATAAATAGAACATGAGCCTCGACTGACGCCCAGCCCCGGGGGGGGGGGGGGGGCGGGGGGCAGCACTGCAGGGGGGGGTCACGGGGAGCCCTGCTGCTCTCACTTGCTCCTCTCCTGGCAGACCCCCCGGGTCAGACCACCCCTCCCATGCAGCCCTGACCCCCACTCCTCTGTGCCTTCCCCTCGCCAAATCTGCGGCCACCACCTCTGGCCACCACCTCCCGGAGACCAGCTGCCTGGCTTCCAGACCAGAGCGGGCCCAAGGGGTTGATTAGCATATTATTGTGGGGAAGGAAGTCCGGAGTAATCACTTTTCCTATTGGCACTAAATAACATTACCTGAAGGCTCCCCCACCCCTCCAGAGGCCAAAAGCAGCCAGAGAAATGAGAACCACCGGTCTGTCTCTTCTCTGCCTCTTTTCCCAACCCTGGTTACCCCTCCTCTTCTTTCTTGTTCTTTCCCGCTCGGTCTTCCTAGTCTTGTATGTACCCTGTCCGCCTCCCCTCTCCTCAGATGCTCCTCTGCTGTGCTCTCCTCCATCTCCAACACCCTTGCCCCCTCTCTCTGCCTCCTTCCTTCCCTCTGTCCCTCCTTTTCCCTCTCTCTGCCTCCCTCCATCCTTCCCCCTGTCTCTTTCTTTCTCTCCACCCCTTGCTCTCTCCACCTTACCTCCCTTTTTAAGAAGAATGCAAACTTAGAAGTCGCCAAGGAAAACCTTTCCCTCTCCTAAAACCGCCTGTGCCTCCCTTACGGCTGGGGGCGCCTTCACTGGGACCAGCTTTGCTTTGGTCTGCCTGGAAAGCCATCCGGAATGACAAATCTTAGGACAAATTACTGATTTCTCATCTAATTTACATCCAATTAGTGTGAGTGAAATGAATCATGTGGTCAGCCCCTCAGGGGAAACATTGAGATAACAAATGCCCAGGGCTTCTTTCCTAGGGAACTGCTGGGCCCTTGGGGAAGCCCATGATTTACCCCTCGGGTCAGAGGCCCCCTCCCTTCCCCCAGGCAGGTTACCAGGCCCATAGATCAACCCCGCCCCCTCCTTGCCTCCAGGGCAGGCAGGAGGGAGCTCAGGCGAGGGAAAAAAATAGGTGGGTGAGGACCAGATCTTCTGTGGATCCACCACCCTGGAGACCCATGTCGGAGTGCAGCGCTGAGTTTTGGAAGCAAGTGCTAAGTCTCGGACTTGAGGCCCTCATGCCCACTGGCAGTCGCCACTGCCCCTCACAAGGCAGGTGGCCCAAGGCTGTCGTGATCCTAACTGGCATTTGCTGCCATTCACCATGTGCCAGGCCCTGCATTCAGTACTTTGTGGCATCGTGGCTCTTAACCCTCACAACAAAGTATCTCAGAGGCAGGCACCAACTACGAGGTCATCCACTCTTCGGGGAGGGAAAGTGAGGCTCAGAGAGGCCCCGTTCCGGGTTATCAGTCAGCAAGATGCAGGGCTGAGGGTTTTGAACACTGGTGATGTGATGCCAGAGTCCAGGCGCCTAACCATCGTGCTCTGTCGGCTGCGTCCCTTTGGCAGAGGAGAAAACTGAGGCTCAGAGGGATGAAGTCATTGCCCGCGGTCACAGCCACGTTTCTTTCGGCAGCACGGGAATTGCCAAGTCCGGCGCGAACCCTCTACGCGCGGCTCAGGACAGAGACACAGCGCCTCTGAGAGCGGGCAGGCGGAAACCACTTCCGGGAGAGAGTGAGGACAGGGGGAACCACTTCCGGGAGCAAGCGTGTGCAGGTGGGAATCACTTCTGGGGTGAGTGCAGGTAGATTACAGATAGATTACCCAGGTCCTACCCCCGCCCCCGCCCGCGCCCAGAGGAAACCAGACCAAAGCACACCTTGCAGTGACTGGGTCACCGCTTGCTTCTTCACGCATGAAGCATAGCAGACGGAATTCAGAAATGTTTCTCTAAAACAAGAAGGATTACTCTCCGAATCGTTTGAAGTGGGAAGACAGGGGCGCGCAGGCAGGGCGGGTGGGGGGCACGGGTTTCTTGTCGGAACAGTGCAGTAGCGGCATGTTTGGGATGAGTTTGGTCTTCCTGTGTAAACTTGTTTCCAGTCTGCTATTTAAAACCTGGCATATGGATGGGATCTCAGCTTCCAGTACTGGCAGTTCTCAACATTCACAGCGACTAAATAAAAAGGGAATTTTAAAAACCAAATGCAGTTTTACCCCATAACGAGGCAAAGAGAGAACTACTAAGAAGTTAACAACTCCCGAACTTGGGCCCAGCCAACCCGCTAAATGTGGAGGCTTTTCTCCAAAGCAGTGTGGGGTGAGGAGGGAAGGGCCCAGCTCCTTTTGAGTTCCTGATGTAGGCCTGGCTTTCTGTGCCTGGGGGCTTAACCTTAGGGGCAGGGCTGGGGTAAGGGCAGGATCTTCATGGTCAGCCAGCCAGACCCTGAAGTCCAGCTCTGCCACTCCCTACAGGGTGACCTTGGATATGTTAGTCACCCTCTCTGAGCTTCAGTTTGCTCAGCTGTGAAACAGGCCCAAAATAGGACCTAAACTTGCAGGATGTTGTAAGAGTAACGTGAGCTGATGCTTGTAAAGCATGCGGCATGATGCCCGTCACGTACGAAGGGTGCAAAAAAAAACCCCAAACAAAACAAAACTATACTTCTTATCTGCGCATCCACTGGGGCAGTGAGGATTATTTTCCTCATTTTTCTGCTTCTGAGATTGGGGGTGCCCAACCCACCTCTTTCGAGGGGCTGAAGAGAACCAGGAATGAAGGGTCCCAGGAATGTGAAAAGCAGAGTAGTGGCGAGAGAGGCCTGGAAGGGGTGGGGGGAGGGGAGGAGGAGGAGAGAACAGCCTGGAGAGAAGAACCGGACTCCGAGAAGCATAGGACTTTGGTCACTACAGGCAGGAGCCGAGCAACGAGGATCCTGGGGGAGCAACCCAGCTGGTTCTTCTCTGGATCCCCAGTAACAGGAGCAATTACAAAGTGCTTATTAGGTGCCTGGCACTGTTCTAAATGCTTTACAGCTGTGGGGGTTTCGTCCCAGATGAGTGTCATGGAAGTGGTATTATTTTTGAATAGGAAGCAGGCTCGGAGCAGTGAAGGCCCAAGGTCACACAGCTAGACAGTGAGTGATGGGGCTGGGACGCCAGCCCGAGTGATCAGGCTCCATAGCCCTGCTCAGTTACCCGCCTCCACTAGCACAGGCTTTGGCATCAGGGGTATCCCGGTGCAGAGAAGGAAGAATTGTCCCGAGGGAGAAGCAGAATGGTCCCTTTGGCCCAAGTAGACAGGTCAGCTGCGAGCCTCCTATCAGCTCACTAGGGGCAGCGCCCTCCCCCCAGACCCATTCAGGACCCCTGTCCAGCTCCCAACAATCAGGGAAAGCCACCTGAACCCCACCGAGAGCCCATTCCTTGACCATCCCAGGGAGCGGGCCACCACTCCCTTAAAGTGTGGCTGGTCCATGGGGCGCCTGGGTGGCGCAGTCGGTTAAGCATCCGACTTCAGCCAGGTCACGATCTCGCGGTCCGGGAGTTCGAGCCCCGCGTCAGGCTCTGGGCTGACAGCTCGGAGCCTGGAGCCTGTTTCCGATTCTGTGTCTCCCTCTCTCTCTGCCCCTCCCCCGTTCATGCTCTGTCTCTCTCTGTCCCAAAAATAAATAAACGTTGAAAAAAAAAAAAAGTGTGGCTGGTCCTGGCAGAGTGACAAAAAGTGCCTCGGCAGCTTTGTGCGCCCTTGGCCTCAGTTTCCTGTTCTGTAAAACGGGAAGGTCACAGCATCTGCATCACGTGATCGTTAACGAGGCTTAAGTAAAGCAGACTGTACCTGGCACAGAGTTCTCAGTTCCGTTCTTGTTCTCGTTGTTGTTACCGGGAAGGACACCGAGGTTCGGAGCAGTGACGTGACTTGTCCCACTGAGCAGCAGCGGGCGAAGCCGACACCAAAAGTGTTGCATTTGAGGCCTGCTAGGTCAGCCGGGCTGCGGCCAGGGCTGTGGGTGTGCAGGGGTGTCTGTGGGGGAGTCCAGTGGCCTGAAGGCCCGTGACCCTGGTGATGCCGCGGGGCATCTGTGACTCAGTTGTCCCCAAAATGCATTGACACCCCCCCTCCGGACTTCTTGAGACTCGTGTTATCCCCGCTCCCCATTTCCCCAGAGCCTCCCCTTGGGAGGAAGAACTTTGTCCTGACTCGGAGATTGGCCCCGGCGCCGAGGACGCGCCTGCTCCAGGCTCGTGCTTCTGAACCTGCCACCATCAAGACTTATGGCCGCCTCGTCTCTCCCCCTCACTGGGTCTGGCTTCATCACTTATCTCCCCGACGCTGACCTGCCAGCAGCTGCAGGAGGCTCTCTCCGGTAAGATTTGATTAATGAGGTTCAGCGGCAACAAATCAGTCTTACGGAGCGGCCCTCCCCTCCCCGGGACACACTCTCACAACAGCCGCTGCATACAAACCACCCGAGGGTGTGGGGCGGCCTCCCCGCCCTCCTGCCAGCCGGCCCTGGCTCTGTGCCCTCCGGGAATGGGCAGGCCAGGCCCGGCCGGACTCGAGGCTCGCCCCCACCACCAGACACTGCGCCCAAGTGCAAGCAAGACGTGCTCGCTTTCTTCTTTTTCTTTTTCTTTCTTCTTTTTTTTTTTTTTGCCTTATCTTCAAGATAATAATCTAATTATTACAGTGATGTAAATCATAACAGCTACTGTCTCCGGACTTGCTGTACGTGTGCCACTTTGCTCCACACTTGGCATGATTTTACTTAATGAATCCTCTCGACGGCCCGGTGGAGTGGGGAATTTACCACTGCCATTTTACAGATGCGGAAAGTGAGGCGTGGTGGGCTGGTAACTTGCCCGGAGGCACCCAGAGAGCGGCAGAGCTCAGCATTCTGGCCTTTCATGATACTTTCCCACGCGTCCGAAGTCCTAAAACCCTTTGAAAATACGATGAAAGCTTAGGTGTTTCTTGAAAAAATGCACGTATCTATACACACCTTGCCACACGATTTCAGTGTGGACAGATGCACCCACCGTGTACCTCATCTGTCCTGAGGACTCTGCCGCCCCAGCTTGCTCACTGTGAAACTCAGGCACGGCCCTCCCGCCCGGGGACCTCAGTCTGTCCTGGAAGGACTGGAAACTGGGAGGGGGGAGGGTCCTACCTCCAGGGGCCCATCTCTCCTACGCTCTCCTTCAAAAGCAGACACCTGGGTCCTGCTTCCCAAGCTCATCTGCTCACTCCCCTTTAGAAAGTTCCCGTCATTGGAAGGCAGAACTGTTTTTCTCTTTGAGCCTCCCCACCACTCGGTGTGCATCACCCCACCCCGGCCCTTCTCCTTACCCCAACTGTTTTATTGGAACTGTTTGCTTCTCGAGTAGTTACAGGAAGTCCATGGCCTATGTCCACTCCTCTCCAGCATAATCTACGCATCATTCAAGTGCATGTCCTTCCAGCCATCGGTGACCTCAGGTCACCTTCCTGGGAGCCTGGGTAGTAGCCATCCTGCTTCAGCTGCTCTCCCGGCCCCCCCACAGATCCTCTTGCCCCTGGCCCACCAGACCCTGACCCCCACCCTTTCTTGCACGCTGAAAGGGCTGTGGATCTCCCCCTTCCGTTCCCCTCTTTACCTTCCCCAAAGCCCTCACATCCCAGAAACATTTGTCAGGGATTTGCCAATAGCCACTTTCTCATCTGCTGGGGCAAGAGTCATCTTTGCATATAGATGTTTTGTAATAGATGCTGCATTGATTATGTAAAGTTCTTTTGGGAATCGTCTGGCCATTTCTGGGTCCTCACTGACCAGTTCCACCTCCAGCACACATCTCGGATCTCCCGGGTCAGGGCGCCAAACCACCTGAGCCAGAGGCTGGGGGAGGACACGGTCAAATGGCCACTCAGGTGGCGAGGACAAATGGCTCCACCACCCCCACCCCCTGAGAGGGACTTGAATGGCCACCCTACTTCGGACAGGCTGGCTGAGGAAGGTCCATTTCATGTGAATATGGCTCGTTTCTCGGCGGGAAGTTAACACTGGTGGTTCTGGTGATGACCATTTCGGGTACTTTGCCGCGTACAAAGCAAAGCATTTTCTTCCGTTAACTCATACCGTCCTCACCACAGCCTTGTGTGAGAGGGATTATTATCATGCCCACTTTACAGATATGGAGAGTAAGGCATTGAGAAGCGATTTGCGTGGCTCACGTGTGGCGGTTCCGTCCCTTGAGCCCCGCTCATCAGACTGTGAGAATGTACTTTTTCTCCTATGTCGTTTTGCCTACAAGCCCCTGTGGGGAGAGGGGCGTTTAGAAGATGCTCTCCGATGGCTCCGCTCGTCCCAGTGTCCCTCAAGCGTGCAGCGGATAGCACATGGTTAATTGCGTCTGTGTCGGAGAGAGGCATGAGTAGCTGTGTGGGTGTAGAGATATTTGGGAGTGGGTGGGTCTGTGCCTCTGTGCAGTTTGAGCGTGCATGTGTGAGGAAGTGGGCTGGAGTGCAGAGTGCCAGGGGGGCGTGGGAGCATATCCGTGGGGGCGCGTGGTGTGTGGGAGTGTACACACACGCGGTATTAGCCTCCGGTCTGCTTCCCCCTCGGGAGGACCACTCTACGCTTCATCTTTGGAGCCTGGAGCCTAGGGTGTCAGCCTCTTAGGACAGAGGCCCAGACGAGCCACCGTTTGCAGACTGTTTGGGGGTGACCGTATCACAAACACTCGAACGAACATGCGCCGTCCCCTCAAAGAAAGCTCCCCGTGCAAGCTCAGGACATGCCCCAAATTTTTGGAGTAGGTCTTTGGGCAGTGCCTTTGGAGACAGGGATGGAGTCACCCAGAAAAGAAGGCCCGTCGTCTTGCAGGTGTGGGGTGTGGGCACGGAAAGGTCACCATGGAATGAAGCCAGTAGCCCCAGATGGCGGAGGCAGAGCGGAGGGAGGGAGGAGCAGGTGAGCCAAATCCCTGTCGGACCCAGTGCCTCCCGTCACTGCCCGGGGCCATGAAAAACTTGCAGGGACACTGAGGCAGATCCCTGGGGCTGCCGAGGATCCTTCATCCCGGGCAGCGGAACCCTGGGCAGCCTCTGGCAATTGGGCTGCCGTCTGAAGGCCTGGGGTGACAGGTCTTCGAGTTGTCCTCTGGCCAGCCTCTGGCTAATGGGCTGACAGGGTCCAGAGAGTCCCCCTCATGGGGTGACCCCGAGGCCTTGCAGCGTGCCAGAGTCAGCTCAGAGAGGCTTGGGGGTTCCCCCTGCCCGCCCCCTCCCCCATCGTGGTTTTGTAGACTCTGCCTTCAGAGTACTCTTGCTGGTTTCCACTGGGCCCAGACACCCTGCAAATGGCCCTAAGCCACTCATAACACCGAGTCTATGACTGAGCTGCGGGAGGGGGCCAAAGCCCCATCACGTTGGTGGGGTACCCAACATGGCCAAGCCAAGGCTGACAGAATTCCCTTTCCGCCTGCCCCCAGCCCGGCGTTCCCTGCAGCAACTCCAGAGCTTCCCCCTGGAGCTTCCCGCTCTGGCTTCTACCTGAACTTGGCAGCCCCGTGTGCCAACTGGAGTCACACCTCCCATTTAACCAGAAGAAGCACATTTTCCAGCTTGTTCTTCCACCAGGCTGGGCTCCAAATGCCTCTTGTGGTTGTTTCCCGAAATCAAATCCAACCTCAAAGCATGAAGATTTGCCATTATTAAAGACGAGCAAAAGCATATGCCCCGGGCTCTGGAGAGAATTTCTAATGAGGATCCCAAAGATCACAGCCGACGCACGAGCTCTTGGAATCTGAGGGGCCCTTCACAGTCGTGGAGCCCTCTAATTACGCTCCTTGCGGGTCTCGCTGTCCCCACTTCCACGCCTTGGCCGCATGGCTCCCACGACAGTAGTCTGTGTGATGTAGAGATGGTGTTTAAAGTCGGCATATAAAGGGAAAAACCAGGCATGGTCAAAATTACCCTTACAAATCCCTTAGGAGGGAGACCAATATGTCATCTTTCAGCAAGCCCAGCACAGCCAGGCTTCCTTCAGCATTGGAACAAATCACTTGTCTTTGGGTTAAGCACCAGACGAGGTTATTGGCTTGATTTGAGGGACCGCATTACACGAAAGATGCATGTCTTTAAACACGAAAATCACCCTCAGGGTGATGCTCACAGGAAAAGAGGCGCAGAGAACCTGAAAGCCACTGGGGAAACAGCAGGATCCATCTCCCATCTCCCCAGCTCTGGAGCATAGCTCCTTGAGTGAAATGGGGGTCAGGACCCCTACTTTCAACTCCATACACACTCTTTGTTGTTGTTACTGCTATGCTGTGTGCATATACATGGCTGAATTCAAATACATGAAATGCAATCTCCCTAGAAGGCTCATCCCCTGAGTTACAGTGTTTACATCTTTCAAAGCTACTTCTGTATTCCAAATGCCACTCCTTCCAGGAGGCGCTCCCTGATTGCCTCGGCTGGAAGTGGTGGCCCAGCTACGGAAACCATATGTCTTATCTCCCCACTTATGCCATAAAGTCCTTGAGGCATATTTGGGTCCTTGCCCCTTCCACCTCTGAGGGTCCAAAGTCTCCCATACATCCCTTATCAATAAACATTGATTTAAAGAATAGATATATGAATGAATGAACTACAAAAAAAAAAGGCTCATCTTGTGAAATGAAAACATCTCTGTTGATACGGAGGTGCTATACTCAGGGATTCAGGACAGGCTGGAGTGAGGATTTCCATTTTGACCTGACCCCGTAGATTAGATGCCTTTGGGGTAAGTCTCTCCATGGCTTCTCTACTCCCCAGCTCCTCCCACCTTCCCTACCAGACCCCTCCCGTTCTGATGCACCTTGCGTGAGTAGCACATTCGCCCTGGCAACGGGAACAGGAGCCTCACCCTGCCGGTAGGAAGGGCAAGCATTAATATCCCCATTTTATGCATAAAGAAACTGAGGCTCAAAAAAGAATGTGTCTGGCCCACGGTCACACGCGGCTGATAAACAGCAGGGCCTGGATTTGTGCCAGCCAAAACCTATTTTTTTCTTCCTTCTCTATTTAATCCCATGTTACCTCTGGAGAAGGAAGCCATGCCGTTCATGATGACCATTTAGTCATTATGAGGAGTCCCACCCCTCCCAGACCAAGGAGGGGTCAGTGGACAGTGTGCTGGTAACTCTCTTGCCACAAGGGAGGGCATGGCTGGAAAATCATTTGAGGGGCTCCCTGCTGAGGGGCTGGAACCCAAAACACACCCGTGACGTGAGTGGCAGCAACTCCGAATGCCCCTTTACAGATGCCAGTCCCTACCTACCCCTTCCGCCCAGGTCTCTTGGGAGCGCTGGGATTTCTTTATCTTCCAGGACCCTGGCGCCCAGCTCTGGAGCACACACTACCGGCTGGGTCTCCTCCTTGCTCCCTCTTCCCACCCACCTCCCTGTGACCAGGGACTGTCCCAGTCCCCAGAGGGAGGGCACAGCACAAGGAATGAAGGAACGAGGCTTTGGAGCTGGCAGACCCACGTTCAAACCCTAGCCTGCCTCTTGGCTGCCTGCTGCTTAGCTGCCCAGGGCTCAGTTTCTTCACCTGTAAGATGAGGAACGCGATGCTGATATCAAAGACCAGCTGACACGAAGTCACTGATACGTGCGGCTGAGGTCGCAGACCACATTTAGCTGGGATCCAGACCAGTGTGAAGGGCATGCCACACACGCTTCAAAGCAAGGTTCACAGTCAGACTTCTGGGATCTCCCTCCCAGCTTCTGCATTTATTCACCCGCTGTGTGTCTCTGGGAAAGTTACTCACCATCTCTGAGCCCCTGATTCCTCACCTGTAAAATGCAATAAAATACCCGGGGCTACTTTGCAATAAAAGGAGATAATTCACGCTAACGGCTTAGCACAGGGTCTGGCACTTAACCAGACTTTAAAAATGTTACCCATTAATTATTAGCCGTTGTTAACTAGGCCAGTGGATTGGTGGCCAAGTGTGGAAGGAGCTGATTTCCGTGAGGTTTTGGCTAAGGGAATGAGAAATGAGTTATTGTCTGGGGTCCTTGGCACGCCTGGTGTCTAAGACCCACTGAGGAGTGGGTGAACAGCAGAGGGATTGAAGGTGAAGAAGCCGTGTTTTCAGTCACCTGGGTTACGAAAGGTGACATAGGCTAGAGCACTGGCATCTCCAGTGAATCTAAGATAGCTCTTTATTGAGCAGCTACTATGTCCCCGGGCCTGTGCTTGGTGCTGAGGATTGAGTGGTGAACAGGAAACGCAGCCCTGCCCTCCTGGAGCGCGTGGTCTAGTGAGCTTCTGGGCCTGCGCACTCAGAGCCACTTCCCGGGGGCGAACCTTGGAGGTCTTGGGGTGTCCAGTGGCAGAGGCAGGGTGACGTGTCCCCTTGACCAGCTCCAGGCTGCAGACATTCGCGGAGGAGTTTAGGGGGTCAGAACATCAGAGAAGAGTCACTGAGCTCACACAAGACACCCCAGCAGGCTTCCAGAAATAACGGGGTGAGGCTGTGGATGGGCAGACATTCTGCGGGCGGGAGCATGAGTGAATTCACGGCTGTGATAGTTGAGGGTCCACATTATCACCAAGTGGCCCCCGGAACTTGGGGAAATGCAGGTGTGGAATGGGTCCCACACCCTCAATGAGGGATGGTGTGTGCCCCCCGCATGGCCCTCCTCAGACACAGACGCACTGGAACACAACATCGCCCACCATCCCTGCTGCACACTGAGCTCCCCACAGGGGTACGCAGCTCGGGGTACTCAGCAGGCGTGTCCCTCCCACACCAGAGCACCCTCTCCTGCCCACACCCCTCCCCGCTGCCCCCTCTTCTCCAGCACCGTGTGGGCTTTGGGGCTTGACCCCCAGGCCCAGGCCCCGATCCCAGCTCTGCCTTAACTGTGTGGCTGGGAAGTGTTGCTGAAACTCTTTCAGCCTCAGTTTCCCCTAGAAAGGGGAAAAGCGGGAACCCTTCCTCACAAGGCTGCCGTGAGGATGAAATGAGCTCCTGCAGGTCAGGTCCTTAAAACTATATATGGCACCCATCAGGCGCTTGACAAATGTGAGTGGCCCACGCCCCAGCCCACAGACACGTGCACGCCTGCACCCCACAAACGGCGCCTGTCTCTGTGGAACCCGTGCCCGCCGCCACCGGGTGGCACAGCAGCTAGCCCGGAAGGCCATCCCACCAGGCGGGGACGCGGCCACCCGGACGCCACCCCAAAGACCCCGAACCTGGCTCTCCTTCTGGGGGAGGCCCTGCGAAAGAAGCCCTGCAGAGGCAGTTTTGCGGGAGTGCGCCCAAGTCCGAGCCACCCAGAGACGTCCAGGAGCAGGTCTGCAGACGGGGGGCTGAGCGGCCTTGACCCAGAGGTGCGTCCCCCCCCTCCTGCCCATCCCCACGTCACCCACTCAGGACTCCAGCCCCGCAGCCGCCTCCGCACCTTCCCCCCTCCCTCCTCAGCCTTTGTTATCTCAACTACTTTAAGAGAGTTCGCTCTTCTCCCCCTCCACTCCTCTGATGCTAATCTCTCTCCATAAATCATACCCTCTAATCTTTTCATCACCTTTCTGTGATTAAAGCAGCCTGGGGCTGGGAGCCACAATCCTCAGTGACTAAAGTGCTTTGATGTCCGAACTCAGGCCCGGGGGCTGCGGCGCTGGCTGGCTGGCTGGCTGGCGGTCAGGCCTCGCTCACCCGGCCCGGCCTGGTGCCGTCTACGCGGACGCCATCCTGAGTTGTCCTGGGCTGCCAGTGCGGCCCGGCACCTCGAGGGTTTCACAGATCTCTTCATGAATATTTCTCACTACACACTGGATGTCATTATTCTATTGAGAATCAATTAGCCCAAATGTTGTTATGACAGCTACAGAAAAATGATATTTTTAGCTTTGCTTTATGCTGCTCTGTCTCTTCACAGAATTATTGAAAACCTTAAAACTGATCTAGTGGCGACACGGGCCTCCGTGGCAAGCCGGGGGGAGCGATTGATCTGGGCATGTGGAATCGTGGGGGGAGGGCAAGGCTTTTCTCAATGAAGCAGGAGAGCTTGTCAGGACCAACTCCCAGGATGGAAGGCAGAGCGGGACTGTGGGCAAGATCGTCGCCCTGTCTGGGCCTCAGTTTCTGTGCCTGTAAAATGGTCATAGTAATGGCCTTACCTTTAGCGTTGGGACGAGAACGGAGCGTGACTGTGCATAGAAAGCACTTAGCGAATAAGGCACGCGGCCGCAGGCGCTCAACATGCGAGTGGTACCCTGGAGGGGCAGAGAGAGAGGGAGAGAGCATCCGACACAGGGCTCGAACTCACGGAACCACGACATCAGGACCTGAGCCAAATCCAGGAGTCGGACGCTTAACCGACTGAGCCACCCAGGTGCCCCGGCCCCTTAGCCCTTTTAACATCTTCCCCTTCCCATCGTCGCATGCTCAAATCCTTTCCACGTTGAAGTCTAGCTCAACTGTCACCTCTGCCGCTGTGCCTGACGGACGGAGGCTGGGATGCTGGTGCCAGTGATCGTCGGGCGACCCTGGACAGGGCAGTTATCTTCTTTGTCTTAGCTTCCCTGTTGGTAGGAGGGGGTAATCGCTTCCTTAGCCCTCAGATGAGGGGCTGGCCGTGTCCGATTCTGAAGCCGGCTGGGCAATTCTGCACTCAAAGGTCAGTCCTCCTTGGATAGGTTCTAAAGGTCACCCGTACACTTCTTCCCCCACCGGGAGCAGTTTTACAGATTTACAGTATATAAGGAGCCTGCTTTATGGTAAAAAGGGAGAAAAAAAAATCATCTTTGGTCCAGAGGCCCCGGAATAGAGTGGAAGGAAGAGGCAGTTCCAGGATACTCCCCTGCAGCTGCACGTTCTGCCAAGACGGGGGCCGGTGTCAGAGGAGAGGTTGAGCCCATCTGAACACCTTTGCCTGCAGCCAAGTCACACCCCGCTCTCCTGTCCAGCGGGTTTTGTCCAGCTGGGATTTAACAGCACCTGATGGCTGACATCTTTTGGCAAGGAAAGGGCCAGAAGAACAGGCTGGCGGAACCCCCCGGGGAGCCCCAGTGTGCCCTATATCCTGAGCTTGCCACGGCTGGCTCTCTGCCTGAATAAATCCTTGCTGTGTTGCACGGCTCGATGTGAATCAACCCTTATTTATGCAGCTTCCAAGTCCCTTCATTTGGGATTACCTTCTTCTGCCGCCCCCCATGTCCCCCCCCCTTCGTACTCTCTCTGGCCACTGCTATAGCCCTTGTCACGGTGCCAACCTCTGACCCCAGTAGTCTGTGTGCAGGGCTGCCTCCCTGCTGGACTGTGAGCAAACAGAGAACGAAGATGTAGCTCTAATTTGCTGAGTATTTTCAGCTCTGTCTTCCTTATCTCGTCGCCACACTGCTTCCTGGGCACAACTGTCCTCCCTGGGAACTGTCCCACCCACTGCCACCCCCTCTTTGGACACTGGAAGAGCACTCTGCCTGACCCTATGACCAGGGTCACCTCATACAGCTATGTAGGCTGTGCACTGCACAAGTCCCTGGTGCCATGCATGTAGACCATGGTCTGAATGATGCCTCTGTGTGCCACAGCGGCCGTGCTTGGGTACGGGGCCTTTTAAAGACTTTCATTGATTCTGGATCCTCTGACTTTTGAAGGTCCCACCCCATATGAAAATCCCCATATTATAAAAGTTACCCATATACTTCAGTTAGCATCATTTCTTGCTGCAAAAATATTTTGAAAAAAATATTTATAATTTGACTCTTGCCATTATTTGGCTATGAGTAGCTGATGTATGTTTGGCTATGATTTCTCAGCAGTCATTCTTGAGGATTCTTGAGAAAAAGGAAGAATTAAATCTGCAAGCAGATTTCAAATGTAAAGCAGTTCTTATGAATCTAGGAAGGAACAAAGTTGACCTGGCATTCTATAGACATTAAACACCTATTCTTTTTTATCTTCGACAAAGTTTGGTTGTGCTTTGCATTTTGGAATCAATAACAATTTCTTTCAGAATTCAGATATTTTCATGGCCTCTAGCATGAGCACCAGCCCCGGATGGCAGAGATCGATCTATAACTTTTAACGACACTTACGGGGCAACAGGGTGGCTAAGTCGGCTAAGCGTCCGACTTCAGCCCAGGTCACGGTCTCACAGAGCCCACTTTGGATCCTCAGTCCCCCTCTTTCTCTGCCCATCCCTGGCTTGTGCACTCTCTCTCTCTCTCTCTGTCTCTCTCTCTTTCTCTCTCTCTCAAAAATAAATAAACAGTAAAAAAAAAAAAAAAAGACACTTTACCAAAGGATTAGTGATGAGTGGTTACATGGTCACGTGGCTACATGCTGCCATCAGTTCCTGCACAAGCATATTTATTAATGGCTCCCCTTTTCCTCTCAAGGGTGTGCGAGTTTGGACTATTAATTGTCACCTTGTCATAAGAGAAGAAAGTACCTTAGAGAGGACTGCATAGACCCAGACCTGCTGGGTCAGGCTGGTAGCCTTCCTCTTGGCCTGCTCCCATGAGCTCACCTTCTGCCCTCTCCCCCACCCCACCTCCTCTAGGGATGTTCTGGGGACTGGTGCAATACCTCAGAATCCAGAACATACTGCCCTTCAAACCACAGACAGAAAGTCTTTCCTCACCCCCACCCAACGCCCGCCTGCCAAAGTCCTCATTTCCTGTTGTGCGAATGACATCTTTCTTAGAAGACTGACAATGGACATTTTCATTTCCTTTTGTGAAAACCCCACTCCCATCCATAAGGATATGCTCCGGGCCTATGACCCCAACAATACAATCGCAAGATAGTTGCACAGTGATACACGTCCCAGAGTCTTAATCTACATATCTTTAAATCTTAAATCTTTCACGGAACAAGGCAGAATATCAATTAATCAGTCAATCCATTTCTCTTTAGCACCTATCAGATTGTATTATGATCGTATCCTTGGGTCCCCCTCCCTGGACTGTGAGTCCTTGGAGAGAGATGTGGGCACCTCATTCATCCCTGCATCACCAATGCCGGTCCCAACCTGGCACACAGAAATGCTTCCCGAAGAATGAGGGGATTAATAAATATGGCAGCAATGTTCTGTTAGACTGTCGACCATTTGTGTTCATGTCTGTTTCTACCATAGTACGTGATGGCCCTCAAGAGAGGCTCACTGGAGGGCAGAAGCTATGTAACATTTGATTGAGTAGAGGGAGGAAGGGAGGGAAGGAACTAGGGAGGGAGGGAAGGAGGGAGGGATGGATGGATAGATCATGTGACAGACTTTTGGATAGATGGACGGTTGGACAGATGCTTAGGTAGGAGAATCCTTAGCCTGAGAGATTGGTGTCTGGGGAAAAGACAGAGCTGCTTTGACCTGTCTCAGCTCCAATCCCCATGAGACCTGACTGCCTTATGGTTCCCATCCTCAGATTCCCAAGAGAATTTTCTGTATCCTTGTAATAAACCTGTTTCTATTGGAGGCAGTATGGTGGATCTCCGTTTCTTTTAACCAAAAGAGCCTGACTCAGATAGGGGCCCTCCTCCCACCCAGGCGGGTGGGAGGATATAGTGGGTGAGCAGGAACTAATACTTGCCTCTTGGTTGCACCACCAGCAGGTCTTAGAAACGGTGTGTTGTTCCCTCTTGTGGTTTCCCCCAAGACAGTGCCGGAAGGCAGTACTAGCTCATCTCGGTTTAATGAATCTGTCTCGGTAGTCTCCTCGGGACCTGTCTCAGGTCTGTGCCAACGTGGGCTTCTATGAAGAACTTGCCCTTGCCTTTGAAGTGGCCCACCCGCTCCTAGCATCACCCCCGAACAGTTGCTGTGTCACCTGTCACCCCCTGTTCTAGGCCTCAATTCTCCATCTATAAAATATGAAGTTGGGGCAATCATCAAGCCTTTCCTGCTTTAACATTTTGAAAGTTGCTCCAAGTCACAGATATAATCCCTCTTTATATGCCCCCCCATTCTTTGGGTGGGATAACAGGTTTTAGCTCACCAATCTTGATGCCACACCCCACCCCCTTTACTAGTCACTACAAAAGCACAGAGAGCATGCTGTGATTTTGCTATTTTTCTGAAGATGCGTGGGTTCACACACTCGCTTAACTCACGTTCTTCCTGCCATCCGGAATTCCTTCTCCATTTTCACATTTAAGGTTATGCATTTATTTTGAGAGAGAGAGACAGAGACAGAGAGCGCTCACAGGGCAGAGAGAGAGGGAGAGAGAATCTCAAGCAGGCTCCACACTGTCAGCGCAGAGCCCGATGTGGGGCTCAAAACCCACAAACCACGAGATCATGACCTGAGCTGAAACCAAGAGTCGGATGCTTAACCGAATGAGCCACCCAGGCGCCCCTCCATTTTCACATTTAAACTTAGCCCACTTTTCTATGCCAACCTTCTCCTCCAGGATACCTTCGCTGCCCCCACTTTTGGAAATGTCCCCTCCCTCCTGGCACTCCTCCCTCAGGGCTCAACACCTCCTGTCTTGTGTTTCTGGTCCCATCTCTCTTAGGTGCTCTGTTTTCCTTTGCAGGATGGTGAGGTCCAGGAGGCAGATAGCCTTTCTCCACTCATCCCCGCCTCTTCCAGCGAGGGGCTCCCTCACAGCTCTGCACACAGTAGGCACCGCTGTTTACTGGTATGGGCAGATAGGCAGTGATTTTTATGACGTTGTAGAATAGTTTACGACAAACCAAAGTTCACAAACTGTCGTTGGAATTTTTTAAAAGAAGATCACCAAACAGGAAGTATCATACACCATTTTTCTAAAATGTACTTGAAGGAGTGTGAGGAGATGTGCGTGCACCCAGAACATTCATTCGTGGAGGCAGGATGTGGGGTGACTCTTAGTTTCTTCTTTCACCATATCTGTACCTCTAAAGTGTTCTAGAATGAGCATGTATTACCTTCACAATGGGAAAAAGGAGAAAAGCTATTTACAAATAAATAAGTAAATGTGTGTTTAGTGAATGAAAAAAACAGGGCTCTGGTGTGTTACCAGACTCTCATTTGAGCTGGATCTCGAAGCTGAAGTGAACCCCTGCCAGCCCAGCACCCTCTCCCCCCCCCCACCCCACCCCCCAACCCCCAACCCCTGCCACTGGACCTCCAGAGGAGGGAGCTTCTAACAGTAGAGTTGCCCCTAGGGAGTTTCCAGTGATCATTCCCGGTTGAGTAGGACTCATGGGGTCCTGCTTTTGCTGACAGCAATCATCACAACCCCTCCATGAACACAGCACTTCACAGTTTACAAAGCATTTTTCTATACATTTCCTCACTTTCTCCTTAAGCTTCCTAAAAACAGATGAACAAACTGGGGCCTGGGGAGAATAACTGAGGTGGTCAAGGTCAAGGTCTCACAGCTAGCAAAGGGTAGAGCCCTTCCACTCAAGCCAGATCTAACTCCCCCAGGGCGTACCAATCTCTCCCGCAGCGCGGATCAGACAGGGCATCTGGGTTAACCAGGCACGTGGGCGGGTCCCCAGAAAGGCAGGTTTGGGGGGCCCGGCATTTCCTGTCTGGGGTCCGCAGTGCTCGGGGGCGCTCCGAGGAAGGTCCCGCAGGCACCATCCCGGCGCGTCTGCCACGGAGGCCCGAGGAAACCAGGTCGTGGCGCGCGGCGGGGCGGCCAGAGGGCGGGCAGGGCGCGGCGGCGCGGGCGGACGCAGGGCTGGGTTTGGCAGGGCGCAGCAGGGCCTGGACCCCGGGGGGCGGTCCAGCCTCTGGCAGCGGAATCGGGGAGTCCATCCTCTTGCGCTGTACTCCGGGAGGGAGAAGCGCAGCGGCGGCCCCCAAATCCGGGACTGTTCCTGACCAGGCACGGTTTCCCGTGCCCGGGGGAAAAAAATACCCTCTGACCTGACCTTCAGTTAGAAATTCCCCATTTGCTGCCACCGTCTCACCAAAAGGCCAATTCTTTCGCTCCTCCACAGCCCTCGTGCAGATCCATGGGGAGGCGTCAAAAATTAATTATATTTTCTTTATAAAATGTAATTACGATAAGAAAAAAATACAAAACACTAGAGAAGATATTAAATATTGAATTTGTATATAAGTTCCAAATTAAATCCTTTCAAATGTTTTAATGAGAAACTTGAGTTTGCTTCTGGAAACGTATTTCTTTTACCATCAGGTTTTATACTGGAAATGAGTACACACAATTTATCAAATGACTCCACACAAATCATCACAATTTTTAATGAGGACCTTTTCAAATTCTTGACAAGTACCATCAATGAGAAAGTTTGTTCCCACGTGTCCGTGATGAAATATTTAAAAATCATTTTTTTTTCAACGTTTATTTATTTTTGGGACAGAGAGAGACAGAGCATGAACGGGGGAGGGGCAGAGAGAGAGGGAGACACAGAATCGGAAACAGGCTCCAGGCTCTGAGCCATCAGCCCAGAGCCCGACGCGGGGCTCGAACTCGCGGACCGCGAGATCGTGACCTGGCTGAAGTCGGACGCTTAACCGACTGCGCCACCCAGGCGCCCCTAAAAATCATTTTTAAACAAGCATGCGTTCAACACAACAGTCGCAATTATATTTACGGACTCGAATAGGTCTTTATTGACAAGGGTAATGCTGGAATTTCTTGCACTAAAGCAAAGGGTGGAGGATCTAATCGAATTTTTTCACACAGAGTATTGCAAAATGACGCAGCTCTAATCTGCAGACCAGGCAGCAGGCACGGGTAGAGCAGGCAGGCTGCAGGGAGCCCAGATGCCTCTTAAAGGGCAAATCAGGTGAGGAAGGGCAGAAATATTCCAAGCACAGGTGAAATGGAGATTCAGGGTCACTGCTGGAGCTTCACCGCTACCCCCCACCCCACCTTCCAGCCTTCTTGACCTCACTGGGGCTGGGGACACCTTGGACACCTGTCACACAAATTCCAGACACCCCTGGGGCCCCTTGTGCACCGTGGACAGTACTCTGAAATTGATTGAGGTAGCCGACCTCCGGGTGGAGGAAATTCCTTGACCACACCCAGCCCATTTCAGCAGATGCAGTGGTTCACCCTGCTGGCCACTTGCAGGAACCTGAGGGTGCCCCCTCCCAAGCCCCTCCAAGGAACCCCCATCGCTGCTTGCTCCCTGCCAGAGACAACCAGCTCGGGAGTTTCAGGTGGCCCAGGACCATGTGGCTATTCTGAGGGTGGGTGGGGGTGGAGAATGGTATTTCCTGGCTGACCAGGTGAGTGGTTCTGGCTTAGAGGTCCCAACTGCTAAGAGAGGAGGGAAGGTCTGGAATCTCCCAGCAGGAATTCTCAGCCAGCTTCTGGAACAGTGGTGAAGAGGGGAGGTTAGAAGAAAGGAGCCAAGGAAACAGAACAACTATAACAGCAACGGCAAACTGGACTGGTGCCCGGAGCCAACCCCGTGGAAGATTGAGCAAACGCTGGTTGTCCCTGAAGTCAGATGGATAATGGGGTGTTTGGTCGGAATTGAGATCCAAGAGTCTTTCCCCTCTACCTTCCTGGGTCTCCAGGGACCCTCTGAAAGGACTTGAAAAGTACACTGGGGCCAAGCGTCAGGCCCACGCCACCGGTGGGAACATAAGCCAAGACCTGCATCCTTATTGTTTGAAGAAAAGGAAGAGGAAGAGACAAGGACAGAACATGGTGGATGGGGGGGGGGGGAGGCTAGGAGAGGGCCAAGTGGAGGGGAGAGAGTGGGATGGAGGAAAAGAAACAGATGAAGTCAGCGATGGGGAGAGAGAGCTGGACTTGGGAGAGGGGGGCGGATAGAGGCAGAAATGGAAAGGGATGAGGCACAGAAGAGACCGAGGGGACTGGAGGAAGGCAGATGGGGAGAACCTAGAAGGAGAGAGGATGGGCTGGAGAGAGCCAGAGGGGAGCAGGGAGGCCACCGGGAGAACAGAGAAACCGGAAGCGGGTGAGGCAGAGAGAAAGAGAGCGAGCCAGAGAGACGGGGTCCGGGTCCGCTTGGGTTCCTCAAACACTCAATGCGAGCGCCCTTTGGCGAAGTCGCGCTCGGCAGAAACGCTAACTCCACGGGCAAGTGCAAATGTAAAGAGGCCCTGAGAGCACTTTGTGCAAATATCAGGCCGGGAAGTGCTGCGCCCGCGGCGCTGCCGGGCACCTCGGCGCCCCCCGCCCCCTGCGCCCCCGGCTGCGCGCTAATTCACTTTGCCGTCACCTCCCTGGCCGGCCGGGCAGGCGCGGGCAGGGAGAGCGCACAGGGAGCGGGGCGCGGGCGGCCGGGGCCGTGGCCCTGCCTAATGGAGCAAAAGACAGATCAGCAGAAGCGCAGGTGGGGCTGGAGGGGGAGCGCGGGCACCCGGGATGAAGTCAGAGGAAGAGCGGCCGCGGAGGAAAGTGCTGGGCCAGGCCCTGGGCTTGAGTTGGGGGTTTCCGCTTGCTCGCAGGGAGACTTTGAGCAAGACCTCCTGAGCCTCAGTTTCCTCTACTATAAACAGGAAAATAAAGCCTTCCCTATTTACCTCAAAGGGTCTTTTGTGAGCCTGAAATGTGAAGGGGTTTGGAAAGCCATTAAGTTCGTAAATGCTAACTAGTGATGGTAATGATAATAATAATAATAGTTAACCGTTCTACAACTATGTAAGTGTCTGACGCTATTCAGAAGGCTTTACACACATTTGCTCATGTAATCCTCTTAACAACTGCATTTATGCCCATTTTACAGATTATAAGATTGAGGCACAGAGAGGTTAAGGCACTCACCCAAGTTCACACGGGCTGTGCGAACGCTGACAATACGGCTCCAGAATCCGTGTTACACTATAGTGCAGGGGCATGCTTTAATTATTGCCCACATTTTACAGATGAGGGAAAGAAGTTTCAAAAAGTTGGGGCTTTGCAGTAGCAAAATTAATACTTGGGCTTTCAGAGGAGACAGTGGAAAGAACATGGACTCTGGAGTAGGTAGACTGAGGCTCAATGTCTTGTTCTGCCACTGTGATGTTTCGAGAGTGATTTAGCTCTCTGCGATGGGGAATGTTGACCAACTCCACAAGGGGATTGTAGAGATTAAATGACAAAAAGGATATGAGGAATCTGACACATGGTTGGTGCCCAGTAAATGCATTTGGTCATATTTATTGAGCACTCTGCTGGGTCCTAAAGATACGGTGATGACTAGGAGAAGCTGCCTGCCCTTGTAAGGGGACTTGACTCTCAATAGGGGAGACAGATCACAAACAACTCATTAAGATTGTGACTAGGAAGGCTAGGAAGAAAATGAAGGGATTCATGTAAGGAAACTGGCTCAGAGAAATCTGGGAAGACCTCTGTGAGGAGGTGATATCGAAAATGAAAGGTGAGATGGCGCTAACCAGGAGAGGAGCTGGGAACCACGTCCCAAGAGAAAAGACAGCTAGTGCAAAGGCACAGGTGCAGAAAAGAGTTGGGCTCCTTCTAGGAATTGGTAGCAGAAGCACAGCACGTGGACAAGGACAAAAGAGGGGTTCAGACTGGCAGGCAGGAGCCTGGCCCCCCAGGGTCATCTAAGCCATGGATTTTATCCTAAGCTCAATGGGAAATCATGGACGGCTTTTAAGCGGGAGTGACGTGATCCAATTTACATTCTCAAAAATTAACATGGTGGCCAGGTGGAAACTGGAGAGAAGAAAGAGTGAAAGCAGGAAGTTGTCAGGAAGTAAGTGTCTACTCGGGCTTGAACCAAGAGATGTCAGGGGAGATGGAAAGACATGAATGGATGCCAAACTATGTTATTACGACATAAATGCTAACTGCCGTTCACCCTGCCATCACTCACCAGTGCTATCTGGTCTCGGGCTCAGTTTCCAGGTCTGGTAGAATGGGCTTCACCAGTTCTCTTACAAACATGGGGCTTGTGGCCCCCTGGGGATCTTTACCTGACCTCCCTATCCAGTTGCTTCCTAAGTTGAGTTGGGGGTCAGGCCCTGTCAAAGGCCATAGATCAACTGTCAGATCTTGGGACTGTAGGCACTGACCCCAGGACCAGAGACCAGTTAGCTCTCCTTCCTCCTCCACCTGTCTGTGTGTCAGGTCTGTGAGGGTAGAAGAAATGATCAGTGAGGTCCCTGCTTCCAAGATGGAGTCTTCTGGGAAACAGGTCACTCTGGAGGAGATCTCAGGAGAACAAACTGAGGATTATCCTGTTGTGTTTCTTTAAGCATTTGTTGTTGAAATGGAAGTTACAATCCAAGCTAATTTGAATAACAGAATCATAGGAAAAACACCCTCTAACCACTAAAATGAATATTCAACATTCCCACCTTATCTTCTTTGCTTTGTAGGGCTGTTTCTCAGCTGCATATTAAACGGCCCCTTCATGTGAAGCTGGCAGAGTGGTGGTTTTGCAAGACAGAACGCTGCTGGGCTAAGGTGCTACACTCAGAACAGAAGTCATTCCTGGCACCCAGAATTTCAAGGATCTTACAGGGACAGGCCTAGGGGGATGGGGAAGGACTGGAAGATTTGGATCCAGACCTCGGAAAGTGTTGAGTGAGACTTGTGTGTTCCTGCCTGGGTCCTCCATACCCAGAGACCAAGCCAATCCTGGTCCAGGTGGGGCTCATAAAGAAACCCCCAGGAGGGAGCATCTGATACCTGGATACCTCAGATGGTACCCACCCCTCCTCAAATGAGCGTTGTGTGCCTGCAAGTGCCACGGCAGAAATCCCCCAGGTTGTATTGACATTGAAAACTGAGGGTCCCCCGGATTCAGCTGGCCCTTCGGAAGTACTCAAGACACTGATGCTCTCTCTTTCACCCACTTTTTCCACCGGGCAGAGCTCCCACGTACTTGGCCGCACGCACTAGATGCACCGCGCTTCGAGCGGCTCCCTGAACACAACGCTAACTTTCCTGTCTCCCTGTCTTTGTATTTGCCGTGCTTTCTCCCCCCCAAAGTGCCTTTCCTCCCAGTTGGGCTCCTGACAAACACCTGCTCCAGGTTACCTCTGCTTGTGTTTCCCGACACCCGTCCCCACCACCACCAGGTTCTGACAGAACCAACACGCTTTGCTGTAATTCATGCACTGCTTTTGTGCCCTCCGCCGAACCAGACTGTAGGTGCCCCAAGGGGATTTCTGCATCTGCAGCGCTTGGCCAGAACCCAGAGCTGAGGCCAATCTGGTCTCGTAAAGGCGCATACGAGACATGGGTGGCTTTGGGATGGGACTGGTGGGTGACACAAAGTAGAAGAATAGCAAACATGTTGGGTGGTGGGATGTCAGAAGGTCTGACTTGCAGAATCAGTGGACCTAATCCAACAAGAGGACATTTAGCAGGAATACGTGTCATGTCTTGTACCTGTATTTCAAACCGAGAGCCTCAGAACAGGAACCGGGGAGAGGAGAGGCGGCAGAGGGAGAGCCGCCCCCTTTCATAAAAGAAAAGCTGGGCGTGAAGGGCACTGGCAGGTATGACTGCCATAAAAGCCAAAGTCATCATACACAGAATTAATAGAGGTATGGTGCCTAGGACAAGAGAAGAAATATCCTGATGAATTCCAAAGAGACTCCAAAGGATGTAGTAGGAGGAATATCTCAAGGAAGTGAGATCAAGACATGAAGAGGAGCTGGTTTCGGATCTCCAAGGGGTTGGCCAAGAAAGGCAAGGGCACAGGGGTTCTGTGGGGTTTCGAGAGGCAAAATGGGGCCAATGGTTAGAAGTTCATAGTAAGGAAGAAATTCTGAAAGTGAAGCCTGTCCTGATATGGGCGATGTGGCCTCAGGTGGAAGTGAGTTCCCCCATCCTTGGAGGCATGCAAGCAGAGGCAGGACCCCCCATTTGGGAGGGGCGCTGTAGAGCCTTGCTACCTCCTCAGCCTCCTTTCCTATCATTCTCCTCCCCACTCACTGAGCTCCTGCCCCACCGGCCTCTTTGCTGTTTCCCGGCCACACCAAGCACATCCCCACCTCAGGGACTCTGCACTTGGCTTTCCCCCTTGCCTGGAAGGTTCTTCCCCGAGATATTGGCACATCTTTCTCCCTCACTTCAATCAGACGTCTGCCTAACTGTCATCTCCAGAGTGACACATTGCCCGACCACCCCATTTAAAGTTAAATCTGTCTGTTTATTATATGTATCTCACCCCAGCAATGTAAACTCCCTGCAGGCAGGATCTTGGTCTCACTCACTCGCTGCATCTCCAATGCCTAGAAGGGCCTGGCACATAGTAGATGTGTATTAAATATTTTCCAAATAAAATGGGGCGCCTGGGTGGCTCAGTCGGTTAAGCGTCCGACTTCGGCTCAGGTCATGATCTCACAGTCCGTGGGTTCGAGCCCCGCGTCGGGCTCTGTGCTGACAGCTCAGAGCCTGGAGCCTGCTTCAGATTCTGTGTCTCCCTCTCTCTCTGACCGTCCCCCATTCACGCTCTGTCTCTCTCTGTCTCAAAAATAAATAAACATTAAAAAAATTTAAAAAAATAAATATTTTCCAAATAAAGACACGAATTATCTCATTTATTCTCTGCAACCCCCCTTGCTCAATTTAATTCCCACAAAAGCTTCTCATGGAAGGATAGAGCAGAGAAAGTTCCATCACCGATGATATGTTCACTGGAAAACACATGGAGACACGGGAGGGAAAGACACTTCCCCCTGAGTGGGGCCCTGCCCTGCCAGGCACTGGGCCTGGGGCTTCCTACACATTGCTTCTCTGTACTGATGCCATGCGGTGGGATTATTCCTCCCAAATTTCAAAGCTCAAAGGTCCCTGTACCACTAGTATTTATCGATTGCAAGCAACAGAAACATTCTTGCTAATGGAGGCACACGGCGGGGGATTCCATGGCAGGAAGGAGAAATGTGATGGATCGAGGGACACAATGAAGAACCAAGCTTCTGAGAAGAGGGGCAGAAGGGACTCCCCTTTGGTCAGGGGATGTGAGGAGGACTTGACGGACGAGTTCACCAGCAGCTTCCGTGACGGGAGATGGAAAAGTAGAGGTGCTGTTACCCAGCCCAACGAATGCAGGATGGGTGCTGGACAGGTGGAAACAAGGTCAGGCCCTCACAGATCGTGGGTCCAATCCCCTGGTTTTGCAGAAGGCTCAGAAGGGCAAGTGTGGTCACCCTTGCAAGTGTGGGAACAGACACAGACCTCCTGGCTCCGGGTGTGGTATGAATGTCAAGTCTCATCAGGCTTTGGTATCCAGATCCTTCCTCTTCAAACAAACCCTCAAGGTCCAACTCTTGTTCACGTCGTATGTGGAGGTCTTAGCATCACTGTGGACTTCCTGAACAGCCTTCGGATTCCAGGTCCTAAAAAACACCCACACAAAGGCTTTCCTGAACTCTTTCACTGCAACTCTGATGGCCATCGGACCTCATGTGAGTACTAGCATTGCTGACTCCAGGAAGTGACTGTCAAAACTGATTTATTTTCATGTCTATTAGGGAGCCCTCCCGGGGTGGTATAATCCACAGATACAAGCCCGCTTCACCTCTACTAGAAGGGTTTAAAAAATGAAATTAGACATGTTTTTGAGGCAAAATCTCCCACAGTTAACTCCCTGGTACGGCACGAATTCTCTTAGCATTCGTGACCAAAGGAGACTTCTCCAAACCATTCCCTGTCATCCCCTCTGAGCTGTCAACTTTGATTACTCCTTTCCTGGTCCTGTGCCTTGTCTTATACTAAAGGAATAATAAGTACCTCCTTCCCCCTTTCTGAATCTAGGACTCCAGCACTTTTTGTCTCCCGCTTTACGCAAAACTTTGCAGAAAAAGCACAAAGGCTGTAACAGCAACTTCAGTCAATCACCTAGGAAGGAAGGAGATGGAGACTATTTCCAGGCAGTGACCCAGAAACAGGGCTGTTTGTCCCAGGCTTGGTGAGGCCTACTATGTGCCAGGCCTTCCCCAGGCCCTTTGCAGGCAGGTTTTATCCCCACCCCCTCTCTCCCCTGCACACCACCCTGCGCCCGCCAGAACTGGATGGGATTTCATTCTCTCCCCCCTCCCTTTCGCCCCTCACTAAATGTTTGCATTCCTTGGGACTCTCTCCTTGTTCCTCTCCTCTTCCCACTCTGCAGAGAGAACGCTCCATGAGTGATCTCATCCACTCCCACACTTAAAACTTCCATCCCCACACTGATGCATGAAGCCGAAAGTAGGAAAAAAAAAAAAAAAAGGAAGAAAAGTAAAATTGTCGAGCTGGAAGCCCTTAGACACCTCAAAGCTTGGCAGGTTGAAGGTGTGGCAGAATAATGGATTGAAAATTTAATTTACATTTTGTTTTCCCTGATGTAGGAGAATCAGAGAACGGTGTGTATTTTAGTCTCTGTAATGTTTTCCTCACCAATTCTAAGAAAATCCCCAGGATGTCTTGCCTCGGGGACGGTGGCGTAGGCCAGGCTGAAAGTGAAAGTAGCCCGAAGCTTGGTACTTGACTTTGAAAACATAAACTCAGCGAGATTCTTCTGGATCCGGGTTTCTCACCCTCAGCGCTGTTGACACTCAGGAATGGAATTCTTCGCTTCGAGGCTCTCCTGTGCATTCACGATCTTTAGTAGCATCCTTGGCCTGTGGATGCCAGCTAGCACTACCCACCTCTCACCCCAACAAGGAGGCTCGACCAAATGTCTCCAGACATTGTCCCCAGGAGGCAACATTGACTAGAATCACTCTTCTAGATTATGCACCCAAAAAGATAGAGGAGGGGCCCTATGGAAATTGCCACAAACTTGGAGACTGGGTAAGCTTCCCCTAGACTGGGAAGGGGGATGTTTCAAGGTTCCAGGAGCCACAGGGAACACTTGTCTCCTCCTTCCTGCTGCAGGACAGGTCACATCCAGTAAAAAACCACAGGTCTATTTTCCCAGCATTCCACTAGGGAGCACAGCCCCCGAGTCTTCCAAGGGAGCCTTGGAGTCTCCAGAGGCATCGGGGGTGTTGTCTCCTCAGTCCCTCCCCACTCTGCCCGGGGTTAACTGCTTATATGCTTCCCCACACTAACCTGCCTGGGTTCACGGGCCAGTGAACTTGTCCTTCTGCGCTCGAAACTGCTCTTGGCTGCCTCTTGCTGTCAGGAGGCCCCACTGGAGCCAGACACCCTCAGATCTTGTCTGTGGGAAGTTTGGCAATTCACATTAGGTACTTTGTGGGTTGTTTTTTTTTTAAGTTTATTTCTTTAATTTTGAGAGAAAGAAAGAGAGTGTGCAGGAGAGGGGCAGAGAGAGAGAGCGAGAGAGAGAGAGAATCCCAAGCAGGCTCTGCACCGTCAGTGTGGAGACTGACACGGGGCTCAAACTCATGAACTGTGAGATCATGACCTGAGATGAAATCAAGAGTCAAGACGCTCAACTGACTGAGCCACCCAGGCGCCCCACATTAGGGTAGTTTTTGGCAAACTGCCTAAAGCATCCCCCAGATCCTCTAAATGTCTTTAATCCTCCAAGGCTGAATCTTCTGGAAACGACTGACATGTCTGCTGGATCTCTGCTCCCTCCTTGTCAGAAAGAAGTCCTCTACTGAGTGTAAGAGAATGACTACTGTTCAATGAGTGATATTTCAACCCCACCTCCTCAACATGATCCGGCACTTTATGGAATCTCCTGCTCCATTGAGGTCCTTGTGAACAAGTGACTTGATTTAAGCACACCAGCACTTTCCAACAGCTGCTGGCAGGTGGCTTTCCAGAGGCGTCCCTTCCACCTGGTAAATCTTACTGGACAAATGGTACTTTATCCTTTTCTACCAGGAGTGTCTGGTAATTCCAGTTGTTACAAATAACCTGAATGTCCCTGGATTCCTGCTAATCTATCTAAGGCATCCCAAACTCAGGGCATGTTGCCTCCATCGCTCCTGGTTTGTTCAGTGTCCTGCAATGGACATACATTCTTATGTCCCCAAATTTCTATGTACAACCATAGACGAAGTCACAGGTGCACTCTGGGGCTTGCAAATAATGCTCTGAACTAACAGTTCCTTTTTTTTTTTTTTTTTTTTTTTTATTTAAAATTTTTTTTTTTTAACGTTTATTTATTTTTGGGACAGAGAGAGACAGAGCATGAACGGGGGAGGGGCAGAGAGAGAAGGAGACACAGAATCGGAAACAGGCTCCAGGCTCTGAGCCATCAGCCCAGAGCCTGACGCGGGGCTCGAACTCACAGACCGCGAGATCGTGACCTAGCTGAAGTCGGACGCTTAACCGACTGCGCCACCCAGGCGCCCCAACAGTTCCTTAATATGCTCCCTTAAACCACTTTTTGTTTGTGGAGGGATCCTTCTAGAATGCTTTCAGAAGGGTCCTGTAACTCCCTTCTGAGGGTTCCTTCCTTCACAGGCCACAGCCCAGAGAAAATACCTTCTTCCTGGCTTGAGGTGTCCACATTGGCTTCTCTGTCCATTCCTCAAGTAGTGAGATCACCAAAGTCAAAATGGGTTCAACCCTTAGGACACTGTTGGCTAAAGCATGTCAGAGACTGCCTCTGTCTCCCAGTCTCTACAGTGGTAAATATCAGCAAAAAGGTCACATTGCCCACTGAGTGATGACCTACCCATCATCTGCCCATTGCTAAATACGGTGGGTGGGGGATGTGTAGGGAGGCTGTCCGTTACCAGCAAAGGTAGGCTGACACCAGAATGAGGTGACACTGGTCCTACCGGGTGGCCCTCTCTGTCCAGAGGTGCTGAGACATGCTTCACTACAGCTGTGTCACAGTACCTTAACACCCACCGCTCCCTTGCGAAACCCCAGGCTCCCACAGATACCCTCTGCACATGGGCCTCCAAGATCACATCCCAACCAAATTTGTAAAGGAATATGGCCAAGTCATGGCCACAGAATGACTGAAAATATAAATGATCTCTATGTTTGACATAGTTCTTTCTTCATTTGCCTGAACCCCTTGTCCTGAGGCTCCACTAGCCTTGATAGAAAGGTCTGGAATTGCAGCATGATAGCTTCAGTGGGAAGGCCTGGGTCATCAGCAGATTTGAGCCCATGATTTCTTGGGCCTGATGTACCCTGGCCTCCATCGCACAATTTGCCCTGATCCTGCCCAGCTCCTGCCCTGGGGAGCTGCCTGGCTGGGTACCAGGGGTCCCACTCACCCCTCCTGCCAGTGGATGTACGATGCAAGTGGCAGTGCCATTCTCAGGGTGGCCCATGCCAGGCCCCCAGGGGCTCACCAAGCTGCACTGTCCTCCCAGGTCACTGGGAGTGGGGGCCCTGTGTTGAGTCTCTGCCTTATAGATGGGTTCATCTCCGCTGGTTCTTCTGGACTTACATAGATCACCCTGAACCTGGTTCTGCAAAACCTTTTATGATAAGAAGGACCTTCGCCCAGGGACCTTGCTGGCCATGGGTCAAACCTCAAAGCAGAACCCTTAAAATTCTTTGTGGGGCACATGAAACCTGTTTTTCCTCTGGTTTGTGAGTTAGGACTCGTGCAGAGCAAACCCATCAGGAACTTAATTTTCTCAGCCTTAGACAGGCCTTGTTCTTTTGCCAGACCTGTAGGCCAGGTCTTCTGCCCTGTTCCTACACCCTGCATCCTCCCCAGCACCCCGCACAGAGGTTCTGGATGCCCAGGGCAGATACCACACGGATGGAGTGGTTGGTAATATAATCCTGTGGGTTCGGAAACAGTCGACTATCTATACCGATCAATTGGTGTCCACCTGGAGAACAGTTTAAAGACCTCTCTTAATGTCTGTTTTTAATGTCCTAAATCAGCATCCACTTTTTTGGGGCAGTGTTTGTGCCGGTTGCTGTGCACAGCATTTTCACAAATCCCATCCCTGATGACCCAGATAAAGGCATCCGGGGCTGAGAGAGTAGGAGGCCAGGAGCCAGAATCGCAACACAAAAAGGACTTACCGGCTGGAGAGAAGAGACAGGATGGAAGGTACTGGGCACTTGTTGGGGGCCCTGGACTTGTAGCAGTGCAGTGAACGGAGCCGACACAAAAGGCCTTCCCACCGCCCACAGCTACATGGAAATGCTAAGTCACATACAAGGTAAAGATGACAAGCGTGTGGTCAAGATTAGAAGAAAATAACTGAAAGTCCCAGGAGTCAGATAAAAGGGACCTCAGAGCCAAAGCAGTGAGCAGAAATAGGTACTATGGTGGCCCACAGGTCTTGCTTGGACCCAGGGACTTGGGGGCTGGGTATTAAAAATACTTGTAGGGCAGCACTGTGGCCTCCAGCCCATGCGAGGTGAAAACATAAAACTCTCATAAAGAGTCAAGAAAACCTTTTTCCATCAACCCCAGGAAGCATCAGGCAAATTGCTGGGGCCATGGATGGAAACAAATTTTAAGTCGTCTGCAAGAATTCAAAATCCCAGGTGACTCTCATGTGTAGGCCTGAATTTATATTCCTTAGATGGTGCAGGAGCCCCAAGCTGCCTGCCTCTCTCTCCCTCCCTCTCTCTCTCTCTCCCTCTCTCCCTTGCACACACACACACACAGGACACTGATCTAAAGGAGATTCCACAACCACAACCCAGGAAACAATCTGTCAACAGGCGAACTAATAAATTATAGTGTCTTCACACAATGGGAAAGTATTATGTAGCATGTAGGATGAACAATGTATAATTCTATGCATCAACATGGATAATTTTTTAAACATAATTTGAATAAAAAGAACAAACTGCAGGATTATACTTGTTTATTTTTCCATATGAATTTTATAATCACCTTGTCTGTCTAGTGCCCCATTCCCCCTGTCTCCCCCCAAAAAAGCTGTTGGAATTCTTATTAGGATTGTGCGAAGCTTAAGTATTAGCTTAGAAAAAAATTAACTTAGGAGTGATGAAATAGTTATGAGGTCAAATTTCCCCATCCAAGCATGTATACAGACTTGTAATTTGTCCAAGATTCTTTCTGTAGCCTTCAGAGATGGTTTTTTTTCCAGGACTTTGCTTTTTTCATATATGCCTTGGACATTTAAAAAATATTATTACTAGGTATTTTATCTTTTTGTGGATATTGTAAATAAGTGCATCCCTTCCATTTTATTCTCTAACTGGTTATTTATATATATAAAAGTTAATGATTTCTATATATTTACCTTATACACTGCTACTTTATTGAATTTTCTTATTGTTTGCAGTAATTCCAAAATGTGTCTTTCTAGGTTTTCCAGATGTACAATACTATCATCTGAGAATTATAATTTTATTTCCCCTTTTACAATGTTCACACATTTAATTTCTTCTTCTTACCTAATTGCATTGCTGCCCCCAGTACAATATGAAATAAGAGTACTGAAAGTAGAAAGTCTTCTCTTGTTCCTGACTTTATTTTAATTAAAATTTTTAATTAACATACGATGTCATATTAGCTTCAGGTATACAACATACTGATTCTATACATTACACAACAATTGTATACATCATTCAATGCTCACCATAAGTGTGGTCACCATCTGTCACCATACAATGTCATTACAATGTTTTTGACTCTATTCCTTATGCTGTACTTTTCATCTCCATGATTTATTATTTTATAACTGAAAGTTTGTGCCTTTTAATCTCCTTTCCCTATTTTTTTTCAATATTTATTTATTTTTGAGAGAAAGAGACAGAGCGTGAGCAGGTGAGGGGCAGAGAGAGAGGGAGACACAGAATCCAAAGCAGGCTCCAGGCTCTGAGCTGTCAGCACAGAGCCCGACGTGGGGCCTGAACCCACGAGCTGTGAGATCAAGACCTGAGCTGAAGTGGACGTTTAACCAACTGAGCCACCCAGGTGCCCCACCCCTTTCTCTATTTTGCCCATCCCTGACTCTTGTTCCTGACCTTCGTAAGAAATCTTCCAGCGTTTTCCCACTATGAACAATGCTGGTGTTTGAGCTGAGATAAATTCTTTTCATCTTAAGGAAATGTCCATCTATTCTATTTTATTGAGTACTTTTTTAAAAATCAAGAGCTGATCATTCCTTTTCATCAGTTCAGTATCATGGAGCATTTTGAATGGTTTCTTAATGTTAAACCATCCTTGTATTCCCAGAGTAAAGGCCACTTGGATACAACTTATTATACGTTAAGGGCTGCTAATTCTGCTTGCTAAAGTTTTCTTTAGGATTTTTAAATTACCACGAATGAAATTAGCCTGGCATTTCCTTTGTGTGCGGTCTTCACTGGGATTTGGTACCAATGAATTTCTTAATTAATTTACATGATCTGGCTTTTTCCTTTCTTTTAAAGTTCTAGAACAGAATCATTAGCATTAGAATATCGGGATTATTTGTTTTTAAAGCAGAAACTATTTGACCTAATGCTCTTTGACAGCTTTCTCTCTTTTTCCATGGATATGGTACATCTAGAATGTTTTATGTCTTCTGGAATCATTTTGGTAAATTACGTGTTCTTAGGAAATTCCATAGTCATCCTGGTTTTCAAATTTGTTTTCAAAGAGTTAGGCCAATGGTGTATGGGATTAATTCTGTCTCTGTGTTAATTCCTCTTCATTATTTCATATTCTGTGTATATTTGCCTTCTAAATGTTTTCTTTATTAGAGCTATAAATTCATCTATCTTCCTGATGGCTATTAAACCTTTTTTGGGATTTTACTTATATTACTGTTACTCTATTTTCCAGCTAATTAAGCTATTCTTTAAAGGTACTTTATTAAGGGATCCTTCTGTTTTCCTTAGGTCTCTTTTGTTATTCTTTTTCTAACTTCCTGGGTTAGATGCTTTGTTCTCATTCTTGTTTATAGAATTTAAGTTGGATCACTTAAGGTGTACATTTGCCCTCTGGCCTTGCCAGTCTGTTCCCACTGTGCCTCTACCCCTATAAAATAGGGCCTTTTTGTTTTCTGATTTTTGTTATTTTCTACCTTATTGAATTGTGATCTGAAAATGATGTCTGTACTGTGTTTAGTTGAGGGAGAGATTTATTGAGGTTTAATTTATGGCCTTATATATGGGAAGGTTTTGGATATGTCCCATGGGCACTTAAAGGAAAACCGTGGCCAAGGAGTTCTCTCTGTCTCCCACTGTCATGCGCATGTTGTACCTTGTTAAGTATATTATTTAGGTCTTGTTTGTTTATATATGTGTATTTTTTAATAAAATAGGTTTAAATTTTTTTAATGTTTATTTATTTTTGAGAGACAGAGAGAGACAGAACATGAGCAGGGGAGGGGCAGAGAGAGAGGGAGACACAAAATCCGAAGCAGGTTCCAGGCTCCGAGCTGTCAGCACAGAGCCTGACGTGGGGCTTGAACCCACGAGCTGTGAGATCATGACCTGAGCTGAAGTCGGATGCTTAACTGACTGAGCCACCAGGCACCCCAAAACAGGTTTTTAAAAAATGTTTATTTATTTTGAGAAGAGAGAGAGAATATGCATGCAAACAGGGGAAGGGCAAGGACAGAGAGAGAGGAGAGAGAGAATCCCAAGGAGGCTCCACCCTGAGAATGTGGCTTGATCCCACGAATTGTGAGATCATGACCTGAGCCAAAATCAAGAGTCGGAAGATGAACTGACTGAGCCACCCAGGTGCCCCATTGTTCATTTACACTTTTTTATCCACTTAATCTGTCACACGGAAAAAAAGCAAACTCTTCTATTAGCATGTTCTCATTACTTGTGGCTTTGCATGGCTGTGACTTTAGTTGGCACATAGGTGGTTCATAACCATTACATTTTTATTGTAATTAAGTATATAATATTACTAATATACATATAAACATGATTGTATTATTAGAATTGGAAAGTCCTCTTCTTTGCCTCATTTAATTACTTCATTCTGAATTCTACTTTATCTGATGGCAATCCGACCACCTGGCCCTTAGCACCTGCATTAGTTTTCTAGGACAACAATAATAGAGTACCACAAACTGGGGGGCTTAAAACAACAGAAATGTGTTGGCTCACAGTTCTGGAGGCCAGATGTCTGAGCGAAGATGTGGGCAGGACCACGTCCCTCTAATGGCTCTAGGGGAGAATCCCTCCTTGCCTCTTCTGGCCTCTGCTGTTGGCCTACAATCCTCAGGGTTCCTTGGCTTATAGACGCATCACAAATCCTATGGCCTCCCTCTCCCTTGTGTCTTCATGCCATCTCCCCGTGTGTGTGTCTGCCTCTATATCCAAATTCCCCCTTTTTATAAGGACACCAGACATACTGGATTGCACCCACTTGTATGACCTTTTTCAGAAGACTTTTTGTTTTGAGATCTCCAAGCGATGAGCCCTCTTCCTACTGCTAAGATTTCTCTGTCAGTTTTTGTATCCTTTTCCTTCATTGATACCCTGCTTGGTCTCAGCTGGCTTTGGCCGCCCTAATTTCACATAAATTAGAGTCTGGGGATTAGGCCTGCCTTCTAGTTTCACTAGAAAATGAAGTTTGCAGACTTTTTGTCTTGTTGCTTTGCGATGCTTTCTAGGAGAAGAAGAGGAAAATGCTGTTTTCCGCCATAGATCAGAAGCCTTTATCAGTTTCTAAATAATAGTGATCAATTCAAATTGCTCTTAAAAGATTGTTAGATTAGGGGTGCCTGGCTGGCTCAGGCGGTCAAGCATCTGACTCTTGATTTCAACTCAGTTCATGATCTCATGGTTTGTGAGATCAAGCCCCACATTGGGCTCTGTGCTGACAGCTCAGAGCCTGTTTGGGATTCTCCCTCTCTCTCTGAGCCTCCTCTGTTTGCACTTTCTCTCTCTCTCAAAATAAACAAATAGGCTTGATTTTAAAAAAAAAAAGATTGTTAGATCAAATCTATCTGTGGGTCACATTCAGCCCATGGTATGGCAGCACAGGATTTCTTCATTAGGGCATCACGGTCAAGCACAAAGCTTTGGAAAGAGCCTAGATCAGTGTCATGGGTTGCATGATGTCCCTTGCCAAAAACAAAAAAAAAGTAAAAATAAGAAAGACATGTCCACTAGAAACCTGTAAATGTGATGTAAGTGAGCAAAAGGGTCACTGCTGATGTAATTAAGTTAGGGATCTAGAGATTAGATCATCCTGGATCATATGGGTGGGGCTAAACCAGTAACAAGCATCCTTAAAGGAAGAGAAGACACACAGAGGAGAAGGCCCATGTGAAGGCAGAGGCAGAGATTGGAGTCATGTGTCTATAAACCAAGGAATGTTGTCAGTCACCAGAAGCTAGAAGAGGCCAGGAACAATCTCTCTTAGAAGGAACCAACGTTTCCAACACCCCAATCTCAGATTTCTAGTTTCCAGGACTGTGAAAGAATATATTTCGGTGGTTTTAAAATAACTTATGATCATTTATTATAGCAGCCACAGGAGACTAATACTTCCAGTGTGAATCCTGCCACCACCAGTTCCAAGGCATGTGACTTTGAGCTAGTCTCCAGGATGCAATGGAAGGAAATGAGCCAGGAGAAAGCAAGACAGAGTTCAAACCTTTGCAGAGTTGCTGAAGGGCATCAGTAGTACCTATGTGCTGTATAGCCAGAGAGGACGGGGCTAAGATTGGGAAGTAAGTCTGGGCCTCAGGTAAGGGAAAGCCTTTCCAAGATTTAGGACAATCCAGACATGGAAAGGCACCCAGCTTCAGTGATTGCAGGGGCCCTGTCACTGCAGGTACAGAAGGAGAGACGAGGACCACCTGCAACAAGAATATTAATAGTGCAAGGGGTGTCTGGGTGGCTCAGTCAGTTGAGCATCCGACTCTTGATTTCGGCTCAGGTCATGATCTCACAGTTGGTGACAGTGAGCCCCATGTGGGGCTCTGTGCTGACAGTATGGAACCTGCTTAGGATTCTCTCTTTCCCTCTCTCTGCCTCTCTCTCTCTCTCTTTCAAAATAAATAAATAAACTGTTTTTAAAAAATATGTGTCCAGGACAAACTGAGCTGTTCTGTCTGATACAGAGACCCTGCTGCCTCCCACCAGATTCTGCCCTTGGCTGGCTCCCATCTGTTAGTTATAGGCAGATTTGGGTTGGGGGAGCAACAAGAGAGGAAAAAAAAAATTTACAATTTTGCTGCATGCGGGGCAATTTCTACAGACAATTCCTGGGGTCCAGAAACGCCCACCACCTCCGGCGCTTCCACCTGAAGCCCAAGGAGCATCATTTTCCATTCTCGTCTCTGAGATAATAAGTTGGAGAGAAGCTTCATATTTCAAATCAAAACTATTTTCCAACGAGAGGAAAGTGGAAACTTTTCAGGCAAATTTCATATGCAGTAACACAATTTCCTCCTGTTCCACTTCTTTTTTCACCTAATACATGATAAATATTCAAGATCTCCTTGAGGAAACACGAGCGGAGCTGGGGCGGGATCCGCACGGCTGCTGGGTGGAGGCAGTCAGTGGGGCTGACACGGGTCCTTCTCCTTCGAGTCCCCTCTGGATTGCAGCCTCCGCTGCTGGCTACCCCACCTGTCCCTGAGAGAGCCCTCACTCCTGTAAGAATCAGCAGAATTAGATCACTGAAAATTTTTTATTACCTTAATAGCGGTCTTCAAATTCTTCTCAGGCAAAAACCACGTTCCTCGGGAAAATGTCCTGAAGAGGTACTTGGTAGAGAAGGTGAGACCCACCACGGACATCATTAGGGTGTATAGTCACCTGGAGGCTTCCTCTTTCAAGGCTTAGAGGTCAGGGGACAGGGATAGGGGGCACGAGAAAGACAACCATCATCGAGGGGATCAGTGGGCTCCAGCAACGTGGTAGAAGGTTCATGACAAACAAGAGGTGGTTGTGTTTGGGGGCCACAGATGACATAACCTGCTCTTCTCTATTGAGCACTGGCCATGTGTCTGGTACTGGGCTAATGCTTTACCTCCACCATGCCGCTGAATCCTCACAGCATCACTGTGAGGTGAGAACGATTATTATTCCCATTTTACTGACAAGAAACCAGTTTAAGGGAACCCAAAAGTTGCCTCAGGCCATGCTACTAGCCAAGTAAACCCTGAGATACCACTGCACACCCACTGAATGGTGCGATTAAAAAGACTCACCACACCAGGTGTTGGCGAGGATGTGAAGCAGTTGCAGTCCCATACACTGCTGGCGAAAGTGTGAAATGGCACAACCACTTCGGAAGGCTGGCGGTTGCTAATACATTTAAACATACACTTACCCCATGACCCACAATGCTACTCTTTGGTTTACCCAAGAGAAATGAGTGTGCTGGGTGCACAACAAGTGCTCAAGAATGCTCAGAGCAGCTTTATTCATTAGAGCCCCAAACTGGAAAACTCCGGAAGTCATCAACAGGTGACTGGATAAATACAAAGGAAAACTACTCAGCAATAAAAAGGAGCAAAATACTGATACGCACAATGTGGTTGAATCTCAAAACTGATATGCTGAGCAAAAGGAGCCAGACGCAAGAGTGCATACTGAGTGATGACAGTGACAGAAAGCAGAGTCATGGCTGCCCAGGGCTGAGGTGGGCAAGGATTGATGGCAAAGGGGAACAAGGGTGATGGAAATACTCTGTATCTTGATTTGAATGGTAGTTACATGGGTGCAGACATTTGTCAAAACCCATTGAATGAACACTTAAGATGGGTGAGTTTTAGGGGCACCTGGGTGGCTCAGTTGGTTGGGTGACCGACTTCGGCTCAGGTTTGTGAACTCACAAACTCTCACAGTTTGTGAGTTTGAGCCCCGTGTCAGGCTCTGTGCTGACAGCTCAGAGCCTGGAGCCTGCTTCAGATTCTGTGTCTCCCCCTCTCTCTACCCCTCCCCTGCTCACGCTCTGTGCCTCTCTGTCTCTCAATAAATAAACGTTAAAATTTTTTTTTTAAAAAAGATGGGTGAGTTTTATTGCATATAAATGATATCTCAGTAAGTTGCTTTAAACACAATTCAAAGTACTTGCCATGTCTATATGATCCAACTGTTGCCCTTCCCCACCTCTCCTCCTAGCCACCCCCCTTGCCCCCTTCATTCTGGTTACACCAGCCTCCCTGCTATCCTTCCCATCATCCAAACACATTCCCATCTCTAGGGCTGTGCCCTTGCTGTCTCCACCGCCTGCAAAACCCTCCCTGCGTATGTCCACCTCACTCACTCCCTCACCTCCTCCAGATCTCTATTCAAAAGCTACCTAACAGTGTGGCCTTCTCTGGCCCCAGCCCCCCCTCCACATAAAATAACACCCACCCCATAATTCTCTAGCCCTTTACCCTCTTTATTTTCCATAGCACTCACCACATCCTAATATAGTATTATACTTACATTGGTTTACTGTCTGTCTCTCCTACTAGAGTGAGCCCCATGGGAACAGACACTTGGACTGCACTGACAGTGCTCTGGGGTCTAGAACAGTGCCTTACCTGAAGCAGGCAATCACCCTTTATTTAATGAATGAATTAGAACCTTCTTATCAAGCTTTCCCTACAGTTCTTCCCCTAAGAAAAAAGGAGAACTCCGTTATTATCAAAAAGACCTCTTTCAGAGATGTACACACCCTACCATGAAACAGTCTTTTTCCCTGAAAATCAATAATAATAATAGACTGTTTTACTTCTCAGTTTCATTACTCCCCCATGCTCAGTATTACCCCAAGAACATTCAATGGATATTTATCCTACATTTATGTAACTAAAGAACCTCCAAAACAAAGAATCATTTTTCCAAGGTGACTTCTGTCTCTAACACCAGAAACCGGTAGGAACTTTAATCTGCTAGCAACTTTTAAAAACTGCAGAATATCCCTACAATATTTTTGTTCTGCCTCACTGATCACCCTTCTACATGTATATTTATTTATTTACATAATCAGGATTACACAGCATGACGACATACATAGTTCAGTATTCTGCTTTCTCATTTAACATGACAGAGTATTTTTCTATGTCTTTAATAATTCTTGGAAAATATAATTATTAATGGCTATGGAATGTAATATCATATAGATGCACCATAGTTTATTTAACTAATCTCTGACTATGTAATATTTAAGTTGTTTCCTTTTTTAAATTTCAATTATAAATAATGAATGTCATTGTGTATGAATGCGTGAATTTCTGAATATTTCCTAGAGGCAGTATCCTAGCCCCAAAGGATATGGTGTGTAGTTTTTTTTTTTTTAAGGTTTTTATACATAGTCCCTACTTGTTTTCCAGAAAAGAGATGCCAATTCAAATTATCAACGATAGAATATGAGAGCTCTGTGTCGCTTCGTCCTTGCAGGCACTGGGTTTTATATTTCTTAAATCTTTGCTCATTTGGTAGATAAAAATGCTATTCTAATTTATATTTCTCTAATTACTGGTAAGATGGAACATCTTTTCACGTGTTCATTGACTATTTGTATTTCATCTCCCATAAATTGTTTGTTATTTTCCCATTTTGTAATTGAAGTGTTAGAATTATCTTCAGGAATTGTCAAGCTCTTGGTATATAAGACGAATATTAACTCTTTTGGTAATTTTTTATACTTGTTGAAAAAAATATTTTTTGAGCCTGCCTGCCTTTTGTTTATGTTGCTTCTTCAAATATACAGATCTTTAACCCTCTTGCTGTGGTTGCTGTTGCTTTGTTTGGGAAGTCCTTCCCCATCCCAGAGTGGGGTCAGAGCCCTCCTGAGTCCCAGGCACATTGTGTAAATTATCTCCTGTCATCCCCACTTTGTTATTTTTTTATTATGTAAAATTTCAAACATACACAAGAGGAGCGAAAAATAAATATATTGATTCTGGGATTTGCTTCAAGACAATGTGCAGAGAGGGTAGGGAAGGTCATAGATCCAATGAGAGTGGCCATAAGTTGGTGACCATTGTAGTTGGAGGTTCTCTCTATTTTTGTAGAAGTGATGTGACCTGGTTGACAGCTTAGGGGGCCAAAGGGCAGTCATTTCAGGACCCCTTTCCTGTGCCAGGCACTACCCTAGAAGACTTGTGTCATCCCACTGAGCCCTACCAGCACCTTTGGAAGAAGGAAATACTAGTCCCACATTACAGATGATGGCATTGAGATCCAAATGGATTACCCAAGGCCACATAACCGGGAAGTACAGAGTAGGATCTGACCCTTCCACTGTGTCATCTATGCCCTTGGAGGCAGGAAATTAAGTGAAAGGGAAGATGGGCTTCTCTTGTAGATCTTGGCTAACTCCCAGGCTCCTCCCAGGCACAGTCCCAGGGGAGGGGCTCAGATTAGAAATTAATCTGATTGTTTAAAATAAGAAATGTAGAGGTGCCTGGGTGGCTCAGTTCATTAAGCATCTCACTCTTGGTTTTGGCTCAGGTCAAGATCTCATGGTTCATGAGATCAAACCCTGTGTCAGGCTCTATGCTGAGAGCACAAAGCCTGCTTGGGATTCTCCATCTCTCTCTGCCCCTCCCCGCGTGCACTCTAAACAAACAAAGGAACAAACATTTTAAATTAATTAATTGATTAATAATAATAAATGTACACAGCACGGTGACTACAGTTAATCATATTGTACTGTATATGTGAAAGTTGCTAACAGCGTAGATTTTAAAAGTTCTCGACACTAGGTAAAATGTGTAACTATGTGTGGTGATGGAAACTAACTTAACTAACTTAACTAGACTTAACTGCAATGATCACATTGTAATATATACAAATGCCGAGTCATTATGTGGTACACCTGAAACGAATATAGTGTTGTATGTCACTTACACCTCAATAAAAAAAATTAAAGAAAGAATGTAATTCTTCTTGAACAGCTGAATTTGTGAACCAAGGTTCAGGCCTGCTACTTATCCATTTCCTTTGTCACTATTTCGGCAATCATTTCCAAGCGCCAACAGTGTGCCAAGCCTTGGACTAGGACGAAATTAATGAAAAATAAAAGGACAGATAAAGTAAGAGTCCAACACCCACCAATACCATCAGGATCACCCCACCTGACATGGTCCCCTGGCCCTCACATCACAGACATTTAGCCAAGAGCTTTCTTACTAACACGGCACTTTGATTCTCATGCTTTGACTATTAGCCAACTATTGCTATAATAATGCTGCATAACATACAGCCCCCAAATTTGAGTGGCTTACAACAGCAATCATTTCTTTCTCGCCCATGTCTGCAGATTGGTGTCTCTGGACATGAGCCTACCTCCTACACCAGGGGTCTTATCTTTTTATCTTCTCAAATATATTAAAAAGTTCACCTATATACTAAAGTCTCACAAGCACACCCAGATTCTGATGAGACTAAAGTGCTTTCAAGACATTGAAGCACTACATGAGTTTGTAACCCTGCTAACGGTATTTCAGTGGCTGTTATTTCTTTTTTTTTAATGTTTATTTCTGAGAGAGAGAGAGAGAGAGAGAGAGAGAGAGAGAGAGCAGGGGAGGGGCAGAGAGAGAGGGAGACACAGAATCCGAAGCAGGCTCCAGGCTCCAAGATGTCAGCATAGAGCCCAACATGGGGCTCGAACCCATGAACTGTGAGATCATGACTTGAGCTGGAGCTGGATGCTCAACCGACCAAGCCACCCAGGTGCCCCTCAGTGGCTGTTATTTCTGAAAAGCTGAGGTAGAGATGGGGCTGGGGACACCGTTCCTATTTCCCTTGTTGCGACTCCTCCTCTGTCTCTTTCACTCAGAAACCGTGTTGAAATTTGATAAAGTAAGAGAGCTATCATGATGCCGAGGACCTTGAATCTCCTCTGATTTATCCTTTTCTTACAAAATAAATCACTCCCAGCCGTGGTCCTTTATTATTCACCACAAATCACTCATGGTACATTCTACCGCCGAGAACTGCCGAATTACACAGCAGTGGGTAGGAATGGCCGGCCATTTAGCTATTCGGACAGCATATGTTAATTGAACATCTACTCTGTGCCAGACACTGGGAAGATCTTGCTCTCATAGAGCTACGTTCTAGTGTTGGGGGGGGGCAGTGGGGGAGACAGGCAATAAATAAATATATTTTTAAAAGATCATTTCAATAGGTGACACGTGGAATACATGTAAGGGAAATAAAACATGGTAGTGGGATGAGTGGGAGGGACAACAGCAGGGCCAACCTCTTGGAGGAGGTTGATTGGAGTTGAGTTCTGAATGGCGAGGAGTCAGCTCTGCATGTCTGGAAGAACGTTCCAAGCAGAGGGACCTGCAGGGACAAAACATGAAACAGAAGCAGTCTTGGAACAGAAAGAATTCTGCCTGGCCAGAGCAGAATGAACGAAGGGAGATGGTCAACGAGGAGGAGAGGTGGAAAGGGACAGCCCCTGGGAGGCCGTGAAGGCCCAGAGTAGAGGTCGGGAGTTTCCTCTAAGGACACTGGAAGGCCCTGGAGTGCTCCTCAGGGGAGTGTTGTGATCTGATGTCTCTCTGACAGCCCCAGGGACCACCCCGTAGAGCTGGCTCATCTGGCTGATTGGACATGTGCCTCTCCTTCCCATTTTCCACAGCCCCGCTCCCAAATCACACCTGGAAGAAAAAGAAGATCCCCTCAAAGAAGAGGAGGAGACCCTGTGGTCCAGGACAGCCAGTAGTCGGGCTTCCCTGCCTGAATTTCTGGGCCTCCATGTACAACAAAAGCCTCCATACTTTCCCTTCCAAGCATCACTAGCCTTCCACATACACACGAGCTAAATCTACATGGGAGGCTCAAATGGTGAGATCACCAGGCACTGGGGCACTAGCCCGCGTGTGTCGTCACCTTTAGACCATTACCAGGCCCAGCGGAGTCTCTCGGACACTGTGGTTCTCCACCAGGTGAATCGCGTGGTGAATTGCCACCACCTTCCAGCTCCTGAAGAGCTGTACCTCACCTGAGATGCAGGAACAGTCAGGGCAAAGCTGCCAATGCCCATTCCCCAGGGAGGAAACTGAGGCACAGAGAAATGAAGTTTGAGGCTGGAGTCACGGAGGCCTAAATGACAATGCCAGGAATCAAAGCAGACTCTTCTCGCCACAAACTCTGTGCCCTCTGACCTCTTCCTCGGCTCCTGGGGCAGTCCAAAGCAACCCCAGGAGAGCTCGCCACACTCCAGGCACTGTCCTGAGGCTTGACGCATATTAACTTAAAAACCCATGACCATTACTAGCCCCATTTTTATAGATGAAGAAACAGACACATAGGGACATGAAATAATCTGCTGGAGGTCACATGGAGCTAGAAAGCAGCAGGCCCAAGATTTGAAGCAAGCAGTCTTTGCCACTATGCATTACTGCATCTGGCGCTCATTTGTGGGAGGGAGGGGAGGACGGAGAGGTGTGTGAACGCAGCACACTGTGTGTATATTTGCGTGTACAGCAGTGTGTCGATGGGTGCACGTGGGTACAGTGGTGTGCGTATGCACCCTTGGGTGTGCGTGCGGGTCTGCTTTTGCCGAATGCCTGTGCACCTGCTTTTTGAGTACCTCTGCATTCGTGAGCATCCAGCTGTGGTTGTAGGTGTCTCTTCTGCACACAGGCACTGGTGTGTGTACTTCCATGTGCCCGTGTGCAGGGATGGGCTTGTTAGTGTAGCTGCGCCTGCCCACGCGTGTGTGCCAGGGGTGCAAGAATGCTTTCTCAGGGTGTGTGTGACTATGCAGGTGTGTGGGACCTTGAGCATGCGCCCTTGCAGATGGATGTGGTTTTGAAAGCTGGGACGCCAGCTTCTGTCTATGCTGGTGTCTGCGGCTGTGTTGGTGTGCCCAGGGGCGCACATCCCCCTGGGGGTCTGTTCTGCCCCGCTCAACACCGGTCAGGGCTCCACAATGGGAGACACAGGGAACCCCAGAGCTAGCAGAGCTCCTTTGCAGAGCCCAAGTTTGGCACCAGCATCACCAGAAACTCAGCTGAAAAGCAGTTTTGAAAGTGGAAAAATGGATACGTGTTTGTTCCCTAAACTCTGAATTATTTCCCCCTTTGCTTTAGAGCATTTGGAAATTGCCTGCAGCACCTTGGAGGGTGCCGTGTGCAACCCAGTGCAGCCTGCGTGTGAGCCAGTGCTGGAGGACAGGTGAAGGTCATTTCCAGGTGAGCTAGCTCTTCAGAGGATGCCACCGCCAGCAGGCTCAAGAAATATCAGCTGCCTCCCTCCCTGCCTCTGCCCTGTCCCTGCACCCACCTCTGCCAGAAATTTACAGGGAAAGGAGAGGAGGGGGCTGCAGAGTGGGAGCCTGGGAAGAGGTGAGGGAGGGCCTGGCTGTACTGTGAGGCCAGGGCAGGGGTGAGGGCACCGAACCCTCCCTCTCTGCTTCAATGAGACTCTGGTTTATAATTTCACCCTCGAATTGAGTGTCTCCAAACATGAAATTCGGGATTGTACTGTCTTCTGAACAGGCCCCTGGTTAAACCCTGTCCCAGTGGTCGTTCTGCCTCAGCTTGCATAAACCCAGGGATGGGCAACCCATTGCCTCCTGAAACCACTGTTTCCCACTGGACAGCTGTTAGGAAATGAGAGTATTTGGCATTTCCTGACCTACTGTGTGCCCAGCACATGTCAGGCCCTGGGGTACAGAGGAGAATCGGGAAAGGCCTTCACCCTCCCTGAGCTCACATCACAGCAGGGAAGAGGCACAGCCACTTTTTCATGTCCCTAGAGGCTGCTCAGGCTAATGGATCCCTCTACACCCCCCCCCCACTCCACAGAAGTCCCTGCAGAAGTGGGCACACCCCTTTTCCTCTAACCAAACATCCCCCTCCCTTTTACAGCTCCTCAAAAGTTGGAGAGCTCTGTCTCCATTTCCCTTATCACATCCCAGGCCTGCCCTCACCTGCCACCTCTTCTCTATCCCCTGCTTCCCCAGAGTGAGCCCTAAAGACAAGGCCTTCGCCCCCAGGCTTGGCAAGGCTATGGGGTCCAGGCAGTTCTCAGGCTCCAGAGGCTAGGTGCCAACACAAGAGGATGAAGAGGAATCTCTCAATGGCTTCTCTGCATTAGGCAATACCCCGTGTGCAGGCTAGGCCTCTCCTACTCAGGAAATCCCTGATTATTGGCTAAAGACCAGACATGAGGTTCTCTGAGAACACCAGCAAGATGGCCACATTTTATAACAATCCTAGTACTAAGTCTCTGGCTAAAATGGTGATGGCGGGAGATGGAGAGAAAAAGCCAAAGATTCACAGGAGGAGAGAGGGACCAACAGAAGTAAAACCAGAGAAAAATAGGCCCAGAACAGAGAGAGATGGAGAGAGAGAGACAGAAGCAGAGAAACAGTCAGAAACAGCCTCACAGAGATAAAGGTGAGAGGCGCAAAGATAAGAACATAAAAAGACAACCCTAGAGACAGAGAGGTGCTCACAGATTGAGTGGCCAGTCGCAGAAGCAGTAAGAGGTGCCCAAGACCCAGAAAAACAGGCCAACAGACAGGCAGGACCACGAACACTTGTACTTACTGCTCTCCTGCTTAATTCAAAAGAAAGAAAGAAAGAAAGAAAGAAAGAAAGAAAGAAAGAAAGAAAGAAAGAAAGAAAGAAAGAGAAAGAGGGGGGGAAAGAAAAAGAAAGAAGGAAAGAAATAAAGAAAGAAGGGAGGAAGGAAGGAAGAAAGGAAGGAAAGAAAAAGAAAAGAAAAGAAAGAGAAAGAAAGAAAGAAGGGAGGAAGGAAAGAAAGAAAGAGAAAGAAAGAAAGAGAAAAAGGAGGGAAAAAAGAAAAAGAAAGAAGAAAGAAGGAAGGAAGGAAGGAAGGAAGGAAGGAAGGAAGGAAAGAAAGAAAGAAAGAAAGAAAGAAAGAAAGAAAGGAGGAAGGAAGGAAAGAAAGAAAGAAAGGAGGGAAGAAAGAAAGAAAGAAAGAAAGAAAGAAAGAAAGAAAGAGAAAAAGACGTGATTTGATGGGGTGCTTGGGTGCTGACTTCAGCTCAAGTCATGATCTCATGGTCCGTGGGTTCAAGTCCTGCGTCAGGCTCTGTGCTGACGGGCTCAGAGCCTGGAGCCTGCTTCGGATTCTGTGTCTCCCTCTCTCTCTGCCCCTCCCCCACTCATGCTCTCTCACTCTCAAAAATAAACATCTAAAAAACTTTTAAAGAAAAACATTTGATCTGAGATCACTTGCAATAAAGATTCTTGTGTAATAAGGGGTAACCACAGAAGTAAAAATTCAAAGCCAAACTATTATGGAAGAAGGAGCAAATAATGATGCTGAAGGTCCAGGTGTGGTAAACTGTTACTTGTATGGTCTGCAGTGAACCACTTAGTTTTCATGCTTTTTGGTACCCACCTCCTCCTGATTCTGGGCTGGCCCTGGGACATATTTCAACCGGTAGAATGTTGTGGAAGTGATACTATTCCAGTTCCAAGAAGGCCTTAAGAAGTCATGGCGGCTTCCATTCTTTTGTGCTCTGGGGAGAAAGCCAACCACTATGTTGGCAGCGTGACTATACCGAGGCCATCTTGCTGCTGTGAAGATGCCTGAGTTAACCACCTGGAGAGACCACACGAAGAAAAGAGGAGCTCAGACAAAAATGAGAACCAGGACCTCAGACATCAGGACACAAATCGAGCTATGCCAGCCAGCCCTCAGCTGAAGCCACATGGAGCAGAGATGAGCCCTCCCCACCACGCCCTGCCCAAATGCAAAACCACAAGCAAATAATGAAATGGTTGTGTTGTAAGTCAGGGTCTTTGGGGTAGTGTGCTATGCAGATAGCTGAAACATTGGGTTAATTTAGTAAATAAACCCAGTGGATTCCATCATTTCCTTTGGCCAATGGATAAAGAACATCTCTTTATCTCTTTCCCCTGAAGAAACACAAATGATACTCAGCTCCTTAATGGGAAAGTCAGCAAAGGTCCGCCATTAGCAAACTCAGAAGAACATGGTCACGCGCACACTTGCCCGGCAAAGATGGTAACTACAATGCTACCGTTGAACACTGATTGAGTGATGGTGGTGAAAACAGTCAGGGGTGGTTGTTTTAGCACTGACCACAGGCCAATCCATTCCCTTAGAGACATGAAAGACTGAGGCTCTTTCCGGGGAGTGAATGACTGTCGGAGATCTCATAGCCAGGACTCATCAGAGCCACGATTGGAGCCCAGACCCCACATTAGGCTGTGAGCAAGCAACTAAAACAAGCAGAATGCATAAATGACTGCCCAGGAACTCTGAAGTCAGAGCCACGTCTGCATCCCAAAGACAGGAGCCTACATGCTCCCCAAGCCCTCTTGTCCAGGGAAAGAGGGAACGGACAGGCTGAGCTCTCACCTCCTCAGGGTGAGCTGACTCTCCTTTATCTGGACCAGACCCCCTCCCCACCAGAGGATGAACATCCTGGCGAGGCTCCACAACAGGGTCCACCCCAGCCCAGCCCCAGCCCTGGCCCCAGTGCATTTGTCAGGCAGCCAGGGCCTCACGCCTGCAGTCTCCATCGCCAGGCCCGCAGGAATCGCTTGACTCTGAAATTGGTTCCAGGAACACTTTTGCTCCCATTATTATACTGCCTTCCCTGACACCCCCTCCCCCAGCACCTTCTTTTTTTTTTTTTTTTTTTTACACTAAACTTTCTCTGAATTCACCTGATTTTTCCCATCTCCTTTACATTCTTTATGGCAATGGAGAAATAATCACCGCTTCTCCGGCAGGGTGATGGGAGTGTGCAATATTAACTGTAAATCAGGCAGAAATTGGTGGAAGGGGAAGGGTTTGATGAGGTGCAGAGACATTATATCATTTTAAAGCACTTTTCTGGTCTCCAGTAATCCCCATGTAAATGAAAAGGAGTTGACGACGTGCCTCTCTCTCTGAGGCTGCCTTTAGGAATGCCGAGAAAATGCTCCTGGAAGGAGGACGCAGGGCAGAGGAAGGTTGGCTGGGGTCTGACAGGGGAGGCAGAAATGTCCAGGGCTGTGCCCCCAGCCCCTCCAAACTAGGGCTGGGCACACACCCCAGGCTGGAATAATCCTGGCGGGGCTGTGGCTTCTTGGAAGATGAGGAACCCATGGCAGCGGGGAGGCGGGGGGAGCGCTGTGCACCAACAGGCGGCGGGGCTCGGTCAAACCTCCCACATCCTACAGCCCAGTGGACTCATCAGGAGTGGTGCTGCCCCCAAGGGGGCGTCTGAAACATATGGTGACTTTGGGGATTTTGTCCGCGGTCATAATGCCTGGGAGGCACTACAGAACACAGTAGAAGCCAAGGATGTTAAACATCCTGCAACACGGGACTACTCCCACGAAACTATCCCTCCTAAAATGCCCTTGGCGCCCCCTCTGTATAGTCTCCATACAAAGAAATGATCATCCTGCAAAATGACCGTCTATCAAGACCCATTGCCACCGACCGGCAGGGGCCATCTCACCAAGGAAAGGTTCGTGACCTCCTGGGCTCCTTTAAATCTAAGTTCATTAGTCAGTTGAACTGAATTCAGCCACCTGTATTTCAGCCAGACTGGGAGGGATGTCACTGATTTTAGTAAAGGGAATCACTGCTTCAGTTACTGCTGAGAAAGGAAATGATGCTGTGACCCAGTGCTTACTCATCACTTCGATTTTTGCTTGATACTTATTGACAATGTTCGTTAATACTTATTTAATCATTGTTATATGTCATGGAATGTTGTGAGTGCACATATTTTAAATGCAATAAATTGCTCACAGTATCTCGAGGCTTCCTACTCAGGGTCCACACCTGCCGGCTTCAGGGTCCAGCTTGCTCCGGATCATGTTTCAACTCAGAGCCATCCGTGTCCACGTCTCCCACGCAGTGTCATCCTCTGAGACGCCAGGCGTAGAGGATGCTGCACTTTCTCACAGAGCACTCCGCCCGCATCTCCGAGATTTTCTTCTGAGCTACTGATACTTCTTTTCCATTTGCGACGCTGGCTCTTTCTTGATCTTCCCAGAAGGTGTCCACAGAAGGCTTTCAGATCACAAACAAGACTTATGCCTTCCTCAAACGGCCATAGGATATTTTGTCCACTGACCCATCCAGGGGCTGGCTGTGGGTGCCTGGTCAGGCGTCCCTGCAGCTCCACAAAGATCACACGTGTTCAGTAAGTGTTGGCCACGCCACCATCTCTGCCAGAAGAACGACGATTTTAAGATCACAAGATGGGTCCTGGTTATAGAGATGCTAAAATAGGAAGAAGTGGATTTCGTAGCATCTATATGAGATATGATATTAGAAAATTAGTTGGTCCATGTGGACACACACCCAGGGCTCGTGTGTACAGACACGCCCTGGGAAGCTGCCTCAGAGACCCTGTCTGCTGACATGTCTCAGGACGGTGCATGTAGATGTGCCTATGCTGTTGAGTTGGGAGATTTAGCAAATAAAAATGCAGGACACCTAGTTAAATCTGAATTTCAGATAAAAAAAAAAACTTTTAGTTTCAGTAAGTCCCAAATATTTCATGGAACATTCTTATATACTGAAAAAAAAAGAAATTATCTGAGATCCTAATTTAACTGGGCATCCTGTATTTTATCTGGCAATCTCACTGTGGTGCTTAACGTAAAGCTAATATGTACAGACATGGCCCAGACTTGGGTTCCTGTACGACTCTGGCTGTCCTGCCTGCTCTCTCCTCATGAGTATGAGCTCAGGGTGTGGTGGATGCAGGGGTGAGGTGACCTGGTCTAAGCCTCCTGGCGCATTTATAACCAGCCTAGGATCGGCCTCAGTGGCTGGCTTACCACTCGTCTTGCACTAGTCACTGATGAGGTTGGGAGAATGAGGAGGAAGCTGGGCCCGGGGCCCTGGGCGTTCACAGCCAAATGCAAGGACAGACCTTCACAAGCTGGGGTCAGGGTCTAACAGAGAGACACCTGAAAGGGAAGCAATGACTGTTTGGGGGGCTCAGGGAGCTTTCCTAGACCAGGGAGTGTTTTGGACAAGCAGAGAGGTGGAAAAAGGTTGCCAGGGAGAGGGAATGATTTGCACAATGCAGCATGAGTATGAAGGTGCCAGAGAAGTCCTAGGAAAATGTGCCAGAAGTCCAGGGTGCCTGGACAATGAACGCATTGGGAACTGGGTTGGACTTCCAGCTGTGTAACTTCACAGTGACACAGTTAAGTACCCGAACTCAGTTCCTGAACATCACACGGACAAGTGCTCAGTATTGGAACGCCTGGGCACGAGCGAGGCAGTTTGAAAACCACTTCCGAGGGCTTGAGCATGCGCGAGGATTTCAGACACGAGACCCACACAATCAGACGTGTTAATAATCATCATCACAACCATTAGAGCCTACCAGTGATGGAGTGCTTGCTATCTGCTTTGCTTTTATTAATAACAACAAGGGGCACCTGGGTGGCTCAGTCAGTTAAGCATCTGACTTTGGTTCAGGACATGATCTCACAGCTCATGAGTTCCAGCCCCGCGTCGGGCTCTGTGCTGACAGCTCAGAGCCTGGAGCCTGCTTCAGATTCTGTGTCTCCCTCTCTCTCTGCCCCTCTTCCGCTCATGCTCTGTCTCTCTCTGTCTCAAAAATAAATAAACATTAAAAAAAACCAAACATGACATTAGGTGCCAGACAGGGTGATAAGCATTTACTTGCATTATCTCATTTGGTCTTCCCAACACCCTTCAGAGGCTGGTTTTTATTCTCCCCACGTGGTAAAGAATGAAACCGACGCTCAGCACGATGACCAGACTTGCCCAAAGTGGCATAGAGGTTGTAGCAGAGCGGGGACCAGAACCCTGACTGCTGACATCGAGGCCGGTTTGTCATGTCTCCCTGTGTAACTGAAACTCCTGGAAAGCCACAGGGGCGCCTCGCATAGCACATTCTGCAGCCTTCCCTGGGAAAAGGCAGAAGCCTTGTCTCTCCAAGCACAAAGAAAGGCTAGATTCAGAATTCCATGAGCATCCTAATTTCTGTGCATATTTTAAACGACAAATCAGGCTGCAATTAGAAAGCCCCTAACCAAAATTCAAGCCACATGCTAACAGGCTGCGGTCAACATCCACAGTGGGGTGGGGGGTGGGGGGGCACGGGTGCGGGGATCGGCTCAGCTGAGGGAACCAAGTCTCAGCGGGAGGGTCTCTGAACCGGGGGTCCCCAGGGTATGCAGCCTAAGGGACTGGAGGCAGGCACCTGATTTCTCTGCCAAGTGCCTGCAATTATAGCAATTCTCTCAGTGCCACAGACTCCCGGGAAAGAGTCATCTGGCATTTGGTTAAACTGATTAGGAATCACTTGCTCTGTTTTAGCGTCATGCCTGAGTCTCAGCAATGAGTAGGGCTCCTGCCCAGGCTTTCAAATCTGCATGGATCCCAACCATCCCAGGGTCATCTCCAGATGCCCCTCGCAGTCCTGGGGATTTTGTTTCTGCCCCTTCCCCTTGCCGGGTTCGTTCATAACATATTACTTGCTTAACAGCACTACCCACTCACTCCTTTCCACTCTCACCTTGGGGAATTTCCAGAAATACAGTTCAGGAGCTTCTCCCCAGTGCCATTCAGAGTGGAGCTTGGGTTGGCCTGGGTGTGCTATAAGGAGGCCCCTGGGTGACCACGTTTGGCCTGTGGTGACGTGGGCTTCCAGCTCCCTGGCGTTAATGGTGTGATAGCACCATTTTCTATTGCACCCCATTCCTAGATGCCTGTGAAGTGCTGTTCCTCAGCCCTTCTCTGGCAGTTTCTCTCACCTTTGTTGGTATATTAGTCTGTCATTTGTCACACAACAACCTCCCAATCCCAGTGGTTTCCCACAACGCACGTTTATTTTCAAATTCATGGGTCTACAGGTCGACCTAGGTTTGGCTACTCTAGACTGAGTTCACGTGGCCCCAACTGGACCCAGGCTTTGGGGTGGATTCAAGTCTCCCAGGCATGTGACACTCCAGGGCCCAGGCTGGAGTGGCAGTGGCTGCCTGGAGCATGCTCTTTTCATACCAGATCACAGGCGCACAGGAATCTGAGGAACGGGGACGGAGCTCAGGGTCTATGCACCAAACTAGCGCACGGTCCCTACTAGTCATGTTGCAGTGGCCAAAGCAAGTCAATTGGCCCAGGTCATCGCCATGCTACACACCCGCCACCGTGGCTGCAAAAACTGCAAGTAGGGGCGCCTGGCTGGCTCAGTCGGTTGAGTGTCCGGCTCTTGGTTTCAGCTCAGGTCGTGATCTCACAGTTTGTGAGTCTGAGCCCCACGTCGGGCTCCGTGCTGTCAGCGCGGAGCCTGCTTGGGAGTCTCTCTCCCTCTCTCTCTGTCCCTCCCTGCCTCCCTCTCTCTTTCTCTCTCTCAGTAAATAAACTTTAAAAAAAACACCCTGCAAAGTCACATGATAAAGGGTGTGGATGTGTAATTCTAACCCCGAGATGGAGTGAAAAATCAGAGCCACAGAAACACGATCATCTGAGTTCTCACTGAGGCCCTCCACTCCCGTCCTCGGTGAGCACTGAGGCCAGACACTGAGGCTGTTCACGTGCACACACATCTGGAGCTGCCACAGGAACAGGCGTGGGGCCGTGGTTCCTTCCAGAGAGCAGGTGACCCCACTGTGGCCCCACTGTGACACTGAATCATTGAAACAATAGAACAACTTGAGCATCTGGATTCCCAGGACTAGTGTCTGTCCCCCAACTACCTGGACTTGTCCTGGAGAACCCAGTCTCCTGGGAGGCAGTCTCGGGCCCTCATCGTCCACAGCCAGGGCTTCATTGGCTCAAAAAGGCCTCATTCGGCTCAAAGTCCCAAGAGGCTCAAACCCACCTCCCCGCGGTCTGTGGGACACCCCAGAGAGCTGGCAGAGACTCTCTACACCAGGACAGGAAGGGTATGTGCAGGGCGTCTCCCTGGACCCCCTTGTACGCAGATGGGGAAACTGAGGCCCAAGAAAGGAAAGGTACCAGAGACAGTCAGTGGCAAGGCTCCCTGTCTCCCACCTCAGGGCTTTTCCAACGCACCAGAGAACCCGATGACCACAGGCCTCCCAGTCCCACGCCCTCCTAGTATCCCCCGCTGACCTTGCCTCTGGCCTGTTGTGGGCTCTTCAAGAATCCCGGCAGAAGCTGCAGGCCAGCTCCTCTGTTTCTACTTGAAAGGAACGGCCTTTTCCCAGGGACGATGAGTTGGTGATAGGACCAGGGACAGGAGCTCGTTCCGGAAAGCGAGGGCCTGGACAAGGCCGGGCTGGGCTGATGGAGAGGTGTCGTCGGGGTTTCAGCATCCAATTAGCACCCTCTGTTCTCAGAGCTGCTGTTGAGAGGGCTTCTGAGCAGCTGGAAGGGAGCAGGCTGGCCGGTCAGCTGGGGGATGAGCACTAATTGGGTGTCAAGCACACCAGGGCCCACAGGCTCCCCTCACTTCCCCACTAAACGCCCCGAGACCACCGCGGAGAGCCGAGGGGTGGAAGGCAGCTAATTGGTCCGGCCTGCCCGGTGAGCCCTCTCTCCGCATTCTGATGCCCTGTCACTCAGCTTCCTTTGTCTTCCATTTCAAGGGCTGGGGGAAAATTGCCTGCATCTGCTGAGAAGTTTCCTGTAAACCTCGGGGTGGGAGGGGAGCTTATTTTAAAAGAGGCTCTAGGCAGGGACATTTTGGCACATTTCCCACAACTGGTCCCAGTTGTCCTAACTGTGGGGAACTGTGGGGACAGCCCTCCCACACACTCCTTCACACTCCTGCTTGTCCGTATTTTTAGACAAGAGTTTCCAAGTCACCCGAAAGCTAATGAAATGCTTTTTGTTGCCTTTTGCCTGGCAGTATCACTCTTCATTGTGGGGAGGGGGGGGGACTATTAATACCACTGCATGTTTCCCACACTTGAGCTAGAAGAAACCATACTTTACCTTAGAGGAAGCAAGTGTGGCTTTGAACAAGTGCGTGGGCACAAACGCACAGAGGTCTGGTGACCCTGGGTTTAAGCCCACCGGACACACAGAATGTTGAACTTCGAGGAGTAGTGAAGTGAGGCTGGAATTTCTCCAACAGGTGTGGCTGCGAGGATATTTTGAGATCTGAAGCTCTCCAATCTGGGCTTTTGCTCCCCTGTGTTTTCCCCACTCACTCCCACCCCCAAGCCGGTCGTCAGCACTGTGCTTACTGCCTTGGGAGAGAGGCGGGCAACAGGGCAAAAACCAGAAATAGCCTGCAAATCTCTCCGGCTTTTGTGTTCCATGGGGGAAGGGGATTTCTCAGGCCTAAAGAAGTGTCCAGAAGCAGGGGGGGAGAGCTGGGGTTTCCATACCCTCCTTGGGTAGAAATCCCACCCACCCCATCCCACCCCACCCCCAGGGCACGGAAGAGAGAGACTGGAGAGAGGATGGGCGGGACCCCATTCTCATTGGCCTCTGGGAGGGTCACTTAGGCAGGTGGAACTGTGAGTGACTCTTAAATCATTCCCCCACTTCAAGCATGACCCAGAAGCACCAACATACCACTAGGCCCTATAGGCAGCCATAGAAGAGGGTGCCGTGGGGACCAATGACCAGGGGCAAGAAGCCTATTCCCTCACTCTCCTTCCCAATGCTTTGGCTCTGCCTAAGAGCCCAGAATCACAACTCTTCCCCTGTGAGTGGGGATCTCTAAGGAAAACGGAGAGTGATCTCTATCCCTCAAGCTCTATGAAACAAGGATTCAGAGGCCAAAAGTCAATTTAGTAGTAGAAACCCATTTAAGGTAATAGACGTCACACACATGAATGGGGAAACACGCAAGGTGGCCTTAAGATGGTCTTGTATCACCTGCCTTCACTTTATCGGAAATAGCCCTCCCTCTCCATGCAGCCTCCCTCCTCTTCACCTGCCCTTTCTCCGTAGCATTCACCATTATCTGACAATAACTAAATAAATGCTCAGATACCAAATGTTTAGTTATTGTCCTTACTCCTGAGGGCAGGGATGTTGTTTGTTCTGATGCTTAGAAGAGGGCATAGCCTCAACACACAGGAGCAGGAGAGCAGTTTGTGTGCTCAGTGGTGACACCTACTGGCAAAGGGGATATTGCAGCCCAACTCTACTAAACATTACCGCTGCTGAGCCAAAAGGAGGGAGCCCCTTCCTAGGTACTATAAGTGAAAGGACTGGGGAAACTCCAGGCAAGGGAGGAATTTGTCTGGACCTAAGACACAGACTTAAGAGGGAGCCTGGGTATGGGGGGGGGAAGGGGGGGGAGTGCAGCATGCATCTTACAAAGAAAAGGGATGATAACGTAAGATCTTTGACTCTCACCTTGTAGCCCCCAAGCCTCACATTCTGCACAGCTGTCGCCTTCCTTCACTTTGGTTCTCCTCCCCTACCTCTTTTATTTCAATTGACTTCTCTCAAATTTTTATTGAATTTAAGCATCAAGTGGGGAGAGAGAAGGTGAGGAGAGGAGACAGTTGCAAGGGAAGTAGAAGGCCCACCCCAGAGAAGCTTAACACCAAGCTAAGGAGATAGCACAGGGGCACCTGGGTGGCTCAGTTGGCTGAGCATCCAACTCTTGATTTCGACTCAGGTCACGTCTCACAGTTCGTGAGACTGAGCCCCATGTCGGGCTCTGTGTTGACAGCGCTGAGCCTGCTTGAGATTCTCTCTCTCCTTCTCTCTCTTCCCTTACCTCACCATTTCTCTCTCTCTCTCAAGAAAAATAAATGAACTTAAAAAAAAAAAAAGGAGATAGCACAGACTGAGTTTGTCTTGACGTCTAGCATCTTCAGAGCTCTTTGAAGCTTGCAGAGCACTTTCCCATCTATTTCTTTATTGGATCTTCCTATGACCTATCCTGGTGGGCAGGGCAGGACAGTCATTCACAAGCTCTGTTTTATTGATAAGAAAACTTGAACCTGATGAAGAAAGTGACTTGTCCAAAGTCCCTTGACCGGCCAAGACTCACACCTAAGTCATCTCTGATTTTGTACTGTCAGATATTTTTGTTTTGGGGTCTCAGCCATTAGGGAGTAAACAGTCCCACTGGGGATATGAGGCATGCTGCTAAGAAGCAAATAGTAGACCAGAGCAGAGCACTGGAATACACAGGACTTGGGGAGCCTGGGGGTGGAATTGCGAACCCCACCCTCTGTAACAGTTTTTACTACAGTTATCTTTCCCAGGAATGCTATCACGTTAGGACTAGAATTTTAGTAAAGTGGGAAGTGTGAGGTTCTCCAGCAGGGGTCAGAAAGCCAGGGCCTCCCCATCAGGACATCCACATTCTGGTCTTTGCAAGAGGAAACCTCTCACTGCACCCCTGGGAATCTTTGCCCTAATTCATTATCAAACTGCTTGCAATTATCAAACTGTGCTCCCTCAAGTTGACCTTTAGCTGGGGAACAGCTATATTTAGAGAAAACCAGCCCTTTGTAATTACCCCCACTCAGATTACTTAAAGGTCGGCAGCAGATGTGACAGTTTGATCCGTGGGAAGGGCTGTTTCCAGGATCCCAGGATAATTATTCAAACCAGACAATAATTAGCAAATGTTTTCTACAAATGAATCCATCCCTGTTGTTCAGCCCCAGAAGGGAGCCCAGAAGGCTCACCAGGCCAAAGTTGCCCCCCGTAGATATGGTACCAACAATCCCCTCACGCACATCCACCCCCTTACGATTTACAAAGAACTTCATACGACTGAAGTTCAGCGACGCAACTTTATACAGCTGACTCCTCACACCAGCCTTATATGAGACACACTTCTGTACTTTACAGGTGAGGAAACTGAACCTCAGAGAGGTTGAGTGGACTGACCCAGTCACATGGTTGAACCAAGACTTAACTACAGGTCTTCTGGCTCCAAATTTCTTGCTCTTTCCTAAGAACATGTCTCGTTCAGCGAATGTTTATTGTCTACTTTGATCCTGGCCTTTCGGCGGGCTGCAGAAAGGATAGGAAGACCTCAGCACTAGCCCCTGTGTTTGGAAACTCATATTGCCGGGTGGGGTAGAGAGATGTGAAATGTTGACAGGCTAGAAATAGCAGCATCTCTAATGAGTGTCCATAAACTCCCTGCAAGAACAACTTTGGATATCAGAAGTTAAGAGTCCCTCTATCTAAAAAGATTAAGGAAGGGTTTTGTGGCAAATCAGCCAAAGACAATGGAGGAAGGCTCCAGATGGGGAGGAAGAAAAAGCATTAAAAATGAAGTCAACTGACATCTTCACTTAGGACATTTAAAGTAACTAAGTAGGGGTACCTGGGTGGCTCAGTCGGTTAAGCTCCCTACTTAGGCTCAGGTCATGATCTCACAGCTCATGAGTTCGAGCCCCACGTTGGGCTCTGTGCTGACATCTCAGAGCCTGGAGCCTGCTTCGGATTCTGTGTCTCCCTCTCTCTGCCCCTCCCCTGCTCATTCTCATTCTCTCTCCCTCTCTCACAAAATAAATAAACGTTAAAATAATAATAAGGCTAATATTGGTAATTAACATCTATTTAGAGCTTACTACATTAGTGGCTCTTCTAAGTACTTTCCACACATTCATTTATGTGCTTGTCCCTACAACCCCATGATGCAGGTACCATGGGTCCTAACATCATCCGCATTTTATAGGTGCAGTAACTGAGGCACAGAGAGCTCATGGGAGGTGATGCACACGGGATCATGCACTTCAGGTGAGCAACACCAGCAACGCAGCTGCAGAGACACAGCGGTCCAGATGAGAGAGGCGGAGGGCGTCTGGAAGACTTCATGTTCTTTTTCAGTGGGCAGAGATGCTGGAGTCGGGAGGTCCTTAATCCAACATGACTGGGGTCCCTGTAGAAGGCTGCCAAATCAGTAGGAACCGGCGCACCTCCTACATGTGACTGTGACCTGGTGAGATGAGCTTGGAGTGGACGACTTCTAGGAATAGACGGAGTCGCTGCTAAGCACCCTTCTAATTCAGAGATTCTGTCATTCCCATGATGTGCATGCAGAGGGAGCGTCTTGTCAATGACCCAGGCTTCGAGATAGCGAGCTCACAAGGACACACAAAGGTGGGTGTGGGGGTGACATTAGCTTCATTCCATCACCAATGGAGCGTCCCCTGGGGAGAAATTAATACCTCATGCAAATGTGAGTCTGAGGTTTGCTCATGCTAAGCTTGAGGGAGAGAGAGAGAGAGAAAGAGACAGAGAGAAATGGCAAAGTCTTAATAAACCCTGAGGATAAGCTCCACCACGAAAATATCGTATACCTCTTTAGGGAAGAAGATATTTATCCGAGACTTCAGAAGCACTCATTTACCTACAAACATCATTTATTTTTCCATTTATTATACCACATTTCCTCTATCCTCTTCATTCATGCAAATCCCCAAAGGTCTGCCCTGACTGCGGGTTCTTCAGCCAGCTGGCATTTACTGGGCCCCCTCCCAGTGTCAGGCCTAGGCTAGGCTCTAGGGACACAGTGTGGAAAGAAAAGCCTGGAACACAGGCCGTCGGTCTGCACTGTCCAATACTGCAGCCACTAGCCACATGTGGCTATTTGTATTTAAATGTATATTAATTAAAAGGACTTAAAACTTGGGGCGCCTGGGTGGCTCAGTCACTTAAGCGTCCGACTTCAGCTCAGGTCATGATCTCATAGTCCGTGAGTTTGAGCCCTGCGTCGGGCTCTGTGCTGACAGCTCAGAGCCTGGAGCCTGCTTCAGATTCTGTGTCTCCCTCTCCCTCTGCCGCTCCCCCACTCACACTCTGTCTCTGTCTCTGTCTCTGTCTCTCTCTCTCAAAAATGAATAAACATTAAAAAAATTGTAAAAGAAAAAGGACTTAAAATTAAAAACTCAGTTCCTCAGCCACAGCGGCTGCATTTCAAATGTCTAACATGTGGACGGCATCGTGTCCTGCAAAACACCGTGCAGACATGGAACAATTTCATCATCACAGAATATTCTGTCAGAAGCGCTGGTAGATGAAACAATGCTCATACTGGGCAAAAGGTGAGCCTGTTTTAATTACTAGCTGTTCTGTACAGTAATGGTGGCCTGTCTTCCTCAGTGTTTGACGATTCTGGTTTTTAATCAATTCACATGGCCCTCAGCTCAGCTTGGGCCGAATGAGTGAGGTAGGGCAGTTCTCAGATACATTTCGGCACCACGAGCACGGTAACAAGAGACTTTTCAGGGGGACATAATGTATGGACACAACCAGACGGCAATCGGCAGTGCACCTGCTCATTGGAGCCCATATTGCGGTGCGTGTGCACGTGGGGACTCACATACACTCACACACATGCGCTCCTGCACGGATCTGCTCAGATACACACAACCGCACAAATAGGCGCACACAGTCGTTAACCCACACACTCTTCCACGCCTGTGATTGCATATGCAATCACACCCCACTCTTGCAGATACACACACACGCACACACGCACACACGCACACACACACAGAGTGTTTTACACAAAGGCGTCCTGCATTACTGCCAGGTTGTCACACATGATTGAGTTGGCTACAGTTAAGTTCTGTGGCTTTTTGCTATCCTGATATAATACAGAAACAGATGGCCCAATTTTTCTTGCATTTTCCAGATTCAAGATAAATGCCTGGGAGCCCCACGGTAACCCTGTCCTTGGGATCCGTCCATTCATTCACCGTTCAGCAAACATTGATTGAGGGCCTAGAAATCGACAGAATCACAGAGGAGGTTGGTAACTAAACCACAGAAATTCCACCGCGGGTATCAGGCTCGGGGGAGGGAGGAGGTATCATCCTACAGCACACGGGGCCTCCAGGCCCCACCCTGGGACCAAAACTGCAAGGGAGACCCCACCACTGCCCCCCAGGTGCCCCTGCCAAGGATGATGGGCTGTAATTGAATGGGGCAAGCTGAGGGGGGCGTTAAATCTCTAGGTGGGAGCAGATGGTGTAGATTAGAGGTATTCAGGGGTAGACAAACCTGCCAGCCTCAGCCAAACGTCCTCTATTCTCTTACCTGCGCCTTCAAGCCCTCTCTCCTACCCTGCACTTGCCGTCAGCATGCAACCGTGCTCAAGTCTTCCCATTTCAAAAAAACCCTCACTTTATTTCACGGCCTCCTTCCTAACATCCAACTATTGTCTAAATTCCCTCAGTCACAGCAAACTCCCCCAAACTACTGTCGAACCCTCATCCCAATTCTTGAGCCCATCGCAGCATGACTGGTGACTGTCCCCAGCTCCACAAAGCTGCTGTCCCCGACTCACCAGCGGCCACCACCCTGCCAAGTCTGCTGGTCACCGTTCACTCCTGTCCTGCCAGACCACTGTGCTGCACTTTATGTGGCAGGCCAGTTCCTCCAGAGTCCCTTCCCGTTCTCAAACTCTGCCATGCACCAGGCACCACGGGGGACAGTAGTAAGTGTGAGTCTCCAATCCCGCTGTCTGGGGATTCAGGGTTTAGTTTGCCGTTGTGGTGAGACCCTGCTAGGATGCTTTATGATACAATAAACACCCTTGGTTTAGGGAAAAATTACGTCCTCCAGCAAGGGGGGTCCCGCATGCCACCTTCCCTGCAGGTGAACCCCAACATTCAGCTTTATTTTCCTGGCACATTGAACCAATGGCAGTGGAAGAATTTATTGATGGGTTCAGGAGGGTAGACAGAATCTAGAGTCTTAGAAGTCTGTTCTGGGTTAAATTGTGTCCCCAAAAAGATGTATTAGAGTCCCAGAATACCAATACCTCAGAATGTAACCTTATTCGCCAAAAAAGGTGATTGCAGATGTAATTAGTTAAGATGAGGTCATACCAGAGTAGGGCAGGTCCTTCATCCAATATGACTGGGGTCCCTATAGGAAGGTGGCCATGTGACAGAGGATTAAAGTGCTGCATCTGTAAGCCTAGGGGCACTTGGGGCTACCTGAGCCAGGAGGGTTGTAAAGCCTATTCTGATTCAGAAGTCTAAGAAGGATCCAACCCTCCTGCACCTTGACTCTGGACCTCCAGCCTCCAGAACTGAGACAGTACATTTCTGTTGTTTCAAGACACCCAGTTTGTAGTGCTTTATTATGGCAGCCCCGGCAGACTCATGGGGTCCTGCCCTCCATTCTTTGAAATGGAGCTAATCACAATGAGGATCCACCAGGGGCAACTTTGCCCAAGGCCCCAGCTCCCCACACCAATGATGAGAGGCAGCAGACCACAGGGAAAGATATGAGATAGACCTGAGTTCAAGTCCTGGCTCCATGGTGAACTGAACACCCAAGCTACCTCACCCTCAAGGAATTCTGTCTTCCCATCTCTTAAGTGGGGATATTGGGGGGTGGAGGGAGGATTAACCGAACACATATGTGTAATCTCACCAGCCCTTGACCAGAAAATAAGGTCACATTGACTTCTCGTGACCAAATTATGGTGGCTCCAGGCCACTTGACTGATGAAAATTAGTCTCTCCAAAGCGTGCTGCAATTTCTCTAGGAGTTGTCCAAGGGAATCTCACACATCTTCACAAAACCAGACAGCCGGCCTCCCCATTTGTTCCTTTTCTCCCCCTCATTTCTGGCCCCCACATCACCCCCACCCTCCACCATGAAGCTACTTGGAGAATTCCAGCTACAATGGGTGAGCCTGCAGCCACCACAGCCCCCAGCTCCTTCAGGGTCTGCCCCAGAAGCTCTACCCTCGGCTTCCTTCCTGGACAACCCGTGTCTGGTGACAGCGAGGTGGGCGTATGAGGGCTGTGCATTTCTGCCAACTTCTGCCAACTTCTGCTCTGATGGACAAACTCATTTCAAAGCTCCCCATCAAGTTGGCCAAGACCTTGTCAGGCTTGTGTGGTATTGGAGTGTCTTCCTCCGCCCGTTCCTGCACATGCTCCCTCTCCTTCGTAGGTGCTGACCCCCAAAACATCTCGCTATCAGCATCTGCCTCTGGAGAACACAATCTGCAACGAGAAGCCTCACCCCTGCCCCGTCCATTGTAAGGTGGCCACCAACAGCTGGCTGCTTCCAAAGCCACCGACCTCTGGGGTCCAGGCAGAAGTGGGGAGAGGGGCACCCTCCAAAGCAGCTTTGCTTTGCCTAGAGCCTCACAAAGTCTCCCTGGATTTCTGTGTCCATTTCTGTCCCAGATTTCTTGTCCAGAATCTTAGCAGGTGTCTCATGGGGAAAAAAAAAAAAAAAGCATTCTGCCCATTCCTGGCCTTCTGCTGACCAAACAGCTCAAACCCAGACCACATGAAAGGCCAGATGGGAAACAATACATATCATCCACTCCAACCTCGTCCTCAGAACACCCTCTCCTCCCCTGCTCTAAAATAAAAGCTGCCATGCAAATCATTGGTTATGAACCAGACCCAGGGTGGGGGGTGGAGGGTGGAGAGAATCGGAGGAGGAACAGGAGTAGGCTCTGTTCCGCATGTAAAACACCTAGCCCCGAGCCAGGTCCACAGCGAGTGTCCAATAAATGATAGCTATTATCATCATTATTATTATTACGAACCACGAAGCTATCACCAGTAGTTGGTCTGCTGGCAGCAGGAGGCAACGCGGGCTGGGCTGCTCCCTGCTCCAGATCACTAACCCAGGCTAAGTGGTGGTAATTATGACTTTGAGGAATACTAGTAACTGTGCCAAGTTCCAGAACAGCTACAGCAATGAGTCAAGAGGCCTCTGGCTCAGCTCCGGGCTGCAAGGCTGAGCAGAGATTTGCACAGTTGGCCGTGTGGGTACAGTCCAAGGACATTGTGGGAAGACTGTCTCTTGTGGCACCTGGGAGAGGAGAGCCCCTCGGGGACATGCAGTGGAAAGGGGGATTGGCGGCAGCCTCAGGAGGACTGCAGGGTTCCCAGCCTGTTGCAAGGACCCTGTCCCAGCAGCCTGGGCCCTGTGGAAGCCCTTCTGTGGCTCATTAAGGATCTCTGCATGGGCCTCGCTTCACAAGGAGCCACAGACCCCTATGCAGCCTGGCTGGGCCCATGCCAGGGCTGCACTGAGCAGCCAATGATTTCACCAGGAAAGCGCCAGTGCTAGGCAAGGCCTCACGGGAATTGTCCGGGGCTGAAAGAAGCCCCGGTGCACGTGAAGCTTGTGACACAAGGAGTCGACGTCTTCCTTTTCAGAAAAGTGATCTCTTCCCCCTGCCCCCTTGGAAATTTGCCCCTGCCTTACCCTGAATAACCAATGGGCAAGCAGACAGGCCCGGTGAAGTCTCAGCTGAGAGGCAGCTAAAATGCTTTCTTCCCCGCAATTTCCTCTGCCTCCCTTACTCCCCATAGCTCACAGTCCCAAAGGCAGCAGGACAGGACAAGGTGGGCAGGGGCCCAGCAAGGAGCTCCCCCTGGCCCAGTACCTGGCCCCTATTTCCTGCATGTTCATAGCTCATCAGCTCCCTCCAGCTTGGAGGGGAAGGTGGAGGTCTCCCCCCAATTCCTTCTGGCCAGGAGACTGAACCTCTGCAGAATGCTTTTGCTCGGAGTGTGGAATGAGCTTCTATGATCAGTTACTTCCCACCAAGTCCATACCCCCCGAGATCCGGGCTCATGGACCCACCATCCTCTCCCAGCCTCCAAGCTTCTGTCACATGCTGTTCCTTTTCCCTGGAAGGCCTGCGTCCCACTGTGAACTCCCAAGCATTGGTCAGTGCCCATCTCAAGCATCCATTCCTCTTTGTAACTCTCCCTGACCTCCTTCTCTCCCCTGCCTCCCCCTTTCCCAATACCCACTGATTTAATCCTTGATCCCTCCCCCATGCTCCCACTTCACCTGAAGCTTCCTCCTAACTTTGCAAAGTATTTCTCTGTCTCCCCTGCAAGCTCCTCCACATTTAGGGGACCCTGACCCACATTAGGGGACCTCTGGCATCTGTCAACTGGGAGGCATTGCTATGTATTTATCGCAATGATGGGAAAGGAACATTTTCAGGTCAGAGGACAGGACAGATCAATGGGGAGAGATAAGAAACGACTCAGAAGAAACTGGGGGAAAAAAAAGAGAAAGAAGGGAGAAGAGAAGGAGGGAAGAAGAAGGGAGAGGCGTGAGATGGAGGGGGAGTGAGCTTAGAGATGGGGAAGTGGGGATAGGCTGGTGGCTCACGGACCGGGCCCCATTATACCTTCTGTGGGTGGCTCCTTGCTCCGGGTGCTGCTCTTGAAGGCTGGGGATGGCAGCCCTGGGAGACACCCAGATAGCAGTACGGGGCGAAAGCAGCAGCTCCATAAAAGATGTGCCTGAAGAAGGCGCTGTTGGTACCAAGTGGCCCCTAAGCCAAACCCGAGATCAACCCTGGTCACACGCCAGGTTCTAGCAAAAACCCCGGGTCTGAATTCCACTTACTCTTCAGGCTTTGTGGTCCATCTGCCAGTCTGCCCAGTGGCACTGACCCCAACCCTTGACCAAGCACTCCCCTGGCCTACAAGGGGCATCCTGCCTTTCCTTCATCCTCACAACTATGTTAAAACCAAGTCGATTGTTCTCTTGGTTCCGGTCTCTCCCCACCTCCCCACTCGTGTCTGGCTTCAGATATTGACACTGTGAGTTTGGTTAGAGTGTCATGGTTTCAAACTGATTGCTACATAATGGTTCCCTATACTGTCCACGCGCACTAACGCAAGGCCCATACCTTGCTTTCAGACAGCGGCGTAGGACCATGAGGTCTGGGCCTGGATCTTCATTGATAAAATGGGAGCTAACTGGAAAACTCACGTGCTGTTTTATTTACTCATAAGTCCTTGGGGCCATGTGCCTCCAGTGAATTGCCTATCTGGGCCTGGACAGCACATACAATTGCCCCTCAGCTCCCAGTTCCGGTCCTCTGATTGGATGCTGGGAGCAGTCCCCACTCTCACAGACCCCACACGCTCTGGGAATCTGCAGGCTTTTTCATAGTTAGTAACTTGAGTCTTAGTGTATACCTTGCAGAACCTCCCAGGGATGGATCCTGTTGCCCTGGCCTGTGCATAGGCCAGCAGGGGCCTAGCAAATGCCTACTGAACCAATGAATGAATGAAACAAGTAAATGGAGGAGTGAATGAATGGATGTGTGTACAAAAAAAATCCATGAGTGATAGTATGAATGAATAAATGAGTGAATCAGGAAGTCGGGAGACCCACTGAGCACTAGAGGCTACTCCAGACATCCAGGAGGCAAGACTGTGAGATCAGCCCCTGAGAATCTGCATCGCAGCCTTTATAAACACTTCCTTTTTCCATTACAAGCGTGACCTGCCTTTTGGAAAGACAATTTAAAGCACATTGTCCCATTCTCTTTAATGTTAACTAGTCAGGACTTCATGATCGTTTTCTATCTCAAACCCTCAAGAACAACCTCGGATTTGAAGTCTGGGACTGTTTGGGCTCCAGGTGTCCAATGAAGGCGTAGGGTGCTGCAAGAGGTAGTGAGCTCCCCATTGATGGGGTTTATCAGCAGATAGTGGATATGGTGAAGACAATCTTCTCCTCTGATAGGGTTCCTCCCAAGTCTGAGTTTCTCTGTGCTGCATGTAAGTGGGGAAGGATCTGGGTGATGATTTTTCCCTTTGGGTGACACTCAGTACCTGATAGAAAGAAAGCATTCAATAAACAGTCGCTACATGCCATTCATCTGGGAAATGACAGGCTGGATTCCCAAGCATAAAAATTCTATAGCACCCCCTACTGGCACTTATCATAGTTGCAGCTTAACATATATCTGCTAAAGTCTGGTTCACCTACTAGGAGATTAATATTTCTCAACACTTTTTAGGAAGCAATGTAGTATGGTGGTTAGGAGCATGAGCTGAGTTTATACTGCGTCTCTTCTGCCTCTCCTGTGTGACTTTGGGCAAGTTACTTACCCTCTCTGTGCCTCAAATTCCTCATCTATAAAAAGGGTGAGAGTGCCTACCTTGTGTGGTTGCTGAGGGTGTTAAGTGAAATTATTCAACCTATATGATTTGAACAGTGCCTGTCACATAGTAAGTAACCAAAGCTATTATTTTAATAGTTTTATTTCAGTAAGTAACCAAAGCAGTTACGATTTTAATAGTTTATTTATAGGAAAAACTATAGAGTCACAATTACTTAGCCTCCAAACTTCATAAATATTTTCCATCATATGTCAGCATAGTTTGAAGGCAAAGCAGTCAACAATTTGATTCCCTAAAGTTTTTTTTTATTTTTTTTACATTTATTTATTTATTTTTGACAGACAGAGCACAAGTGGGGGATGGGCAGAGAGAGAGGGAGACACAGAATCCGAAGCAGGCTCCAGGCTCCGAGTTCCGAGCTGTCAGCACAGAGCCCGACGTGGGGCTCGAACTCATGGACCGTGAGATCATGACCTGAGCCAAAGTCGAACGCTCAACCGACTGAGCCACCCAGGCACCCCTCTCTAAAGTTTTGAACTTCTTTCAGTGTTCCTTCCCCAAGCCTACTTGAAGATGTATTTTGTTTTTCAACTCAAGGACACTCTCCTCTTCAATTATAGAGTCACCTCTGTAAAGCAGTCTGCTTCTGGGATTTCCACCAAATGGACAGTGAATTTCCTGGGGCTCTGGCCCTCCCTGTCTACTTTTACTTATATTCCACATTCATTCTGAAGTTCTTTTCCTTTTTGCTTATCATTTGTGTACTACCTCTTCAAAATCTTCATCTGAGTTTTGGGAGAATTTCTTAAGCTAGTTTTCTAATTAATCAGCTGCTCTTCAAAGTTTTCATTTGGCTAGGTACAGCCTTGATGGAGTAGAAGTGAATGAAAAGCATACCTTTTCTTCCTAAGACCTCTTTATTGTTTTCAGGTTATTTTATTTATTTTTATTTTACAGAGAGAAGGCACAAGCAGGGAAGAGGAGCAGAGGGAGAGAGAGACAGACAGAGAGAGAGAGAGAGAGAGAGAGAGAGAGAGAATCTTAAGCAGGCTCCACACTCAGCACAAAGCCTGATGTGGGGCTCGATCCCATGACCCTGGGATCATGAGCTGAAATCAAGAATCAGGCACTCAACCGACTGAGCCACCCAGGTGCCCCTTCAGATTGAGTTTTTAAAATCAACATAATGGCATCTCATACAATAAGGAGGGCTTTTTAAAGTTTTTCTATACTTTCTGCAATATTTTTCCCATCACATACAATGTTTGTGCTGAATGGGCAGCCCCTCTCTTTGAACTGCTAAGTCTTTTCACAAAACCAACATCTTTTCACCATTTCCTCATACTCGTTGATCTTCACCTTGGGTAATCCACTAGTAATTAGTAAGTTACTATATCTTCCCCAAAAGTGACCAAGGGCAATGAGTAATTGGGGTTCATAAATTAAAATTAGCTTCAGCTACAATGACAAAATTAAAAAAATATATAACAGTGGTTTAAAGAAGATATAAGTTCATTTCTCTCTCAAGAAACAGAAATTCAGAAGCTGTCAGTGTATCTTTTTTTTTAATGTTTATTTTGAAAGAGAGAGATAGAGAGCAAGCAGGGGAGAGTCAGAGAGAGGGAGACAGAGAATCCCAAGCAGGCTGCACACTATCAGCACAGAGCCCGACATGGGACTTGAACTCACGAATCGTGAGATAATGACCTGAGTTGAAACCAAGAGTTGAATGTTTAACCAATTGAGCCACCCAGGTGTCCCTGTCAGTGTAACTTTGATTCAGTGTTCCACAGTGTCAAGGGTTCTGGCTCATTCAGTCTTGCTGCTGTAGCTCCCTCAGCATGGGGTCTGACTTCATAGCCCAAAGTGGATGCTTCAACTCCAGCCCTCAAGTCCATAATCCAGCCAGAAGTAGGAAGCTGGGGGGGAAACTCATACACCTCCCTTTAAGAACACTTCCTGGGGATGGCCATCATCATTTCTACTTATCTTCCAGAGGCTAAACCTCAACCATATAAACATACCTAGCTGTAAGGGAGACTAAGAAATGTAATTTTTATTCTGAGTGGCCACTTGACCAACTAAAAATTCTGCTATGAAAAAAAGGGAAAATGGATATTAGGTATGTTTTGTTTAGGGTTTATTTATTTATTTATTTATTTATTTTTGCAGTCTTGGAGATGGCCATAAAAGGCCTGAATCTTACTCCTTCCTCTGCCACCAGAAATTTCTAACATAGAACTTTTCCCTTATTTCCATTTGTACCACTCTGACCCAAGAAGAACTAAGGAGCAGGGCAGAGTAAAATTGTTTCATTCCCTCCACCAACCAATGGATAGCAGAGCAAGCAGCCAGTACCTGCCTCTACCTGAGTTGTCCACTTCCATTTTTATCTTGTTTTATTTTGCTAAAACTCTCGGAGGTCTCAGAGAAGTGGCTGAGATCTCTTTGTGGTTTTCAGAAATTATGTAGAATTTCCCTGTTACTTTGGTTGTAACAACTTCAGCAGGAACAATGAGGAGAAATCAAATTCAAGAACTTAGTTGGCATCTTGGTTCAAGAGCCTAAAACACAGACTGGACCCCATGAGTCCACTGTTTAAAATCCTGCCCTCAGTAAATACACAGGTAGATGCCAATATCCCCTGTTCTCAGGAAAACACAAATTACAACAGCATGAGAAGCCACTAGAAACCCATCAGAATGGCTCAGGTTTCAAAGATGTAGAGCCCCTGGAATTATCATACATTGCTGGTAGGAATGCAAAATGTTACTACCTTGGAAAACAGTATGGGAGAAGTTAAACATATGCTCCTCATTTGACCCAACAATTCCGCCCCTGGATATTTACCCAAAATATCTAGGTATTTATCTAGATGTTTACTCTAAAAATAATTGGCAAAGTTTTCCATGATCTGGCTCCTGTCTCCTTCTCCAGGCTTCAGATATCCATATAATGCATAGCCGTGACTGCTACTGCTCAAAACTCCAACCAACCAGCTATGTCTTTGATGCAGGAAGTACAGAGGGTGGGGCAGTCCATTACTGCTTAATACATGCAGGATTCCTGGCAAATACTGTCTTTCAGGTCCCAGGATGTAGGGAAATAATAAAAGAAGACCTAAGTGGCCAGGGGGCTGGGAACTGTTGAAAAGATGCTCTCTTAGTCATTCAGCACCTGGACATCAGTCCATCGATGCCCACCAGAGCTTGCCAGTTGCAGCAACAAACTCCTAAGTATTTTTGCTAGGACAGCCCTCTTATTTTCCTGCTGGAGAACACATTTCAAATTTTAAAGAGAAAAAAAAAAAAACCTTAGATACTTTTAGTCACTCATTGCATACCACCCATAATTTGTCACTCTGTCTTGAAACCCTCCCCTGCATGGCTTGGCTTTAATGGGTTCAGCATTTAGTGAGCTAGGCAGTGGATTATGTGTGAAATGCATTAACCTCTCATATGATTGTAGAAATTGCCTTAATAAAATAGAGCTAAATCCTACTTAATAGCAATAAAACAGAAGCCACTGTGTTCCAGGGATGCTAATGACCTGTGAGTCATCCCTTTTGATTTTTAGAAGGTTGAACATTCAGAGTTTGTCCCTTTTTATGAAACTTTTCAGCTTGAATAACTGCTGGAAAACACACAAGTTAAGGTAAGTTTCCTGCTCACAGACAGCCAGAGAGCCAAGTAACTTCCATCAGCTTCTTAAAGCTCATCATCCTGAGACAGCCTGAGCCTCTGAGGGCACAAATGCAGAAGACAAAGAGGAAAGAACTGATTATGGAATATTTGCCTAGTGTTTTCCTGCTCACAAAGCTCTTCTTCACCCATCACAATTGAGTCACCTCACATCACAGGCTTGGGAAGTATGTACTATTATCTCCATTTAATGGGTAAAGAAACTGAGATTCAGGGAGGTACCATAATTTGTCCAAATTCTCACAGCCAATAAGATGAAGAACCAGTTCTTGGATCCAGGTCCTCTGAATTCAAGTCCCACGCTGCCCCTAAATGCTGTTTTCATATTTATCCTTGATGATAGTCACCTCCTTATGAGATGGAAGGAAAAGGTAATAGGTGCTCAGTAACCTGAAAAACGGCCATGCTTTGGCCTCTTCCCTGTCCTCACCAACTGAGATACATCACACCAGTATCTGTTACCTCTTATCAGGACCATGGTTTTCTGCCAGTCCTTGTAGTAACTGTAATCATAGGAATGATTATTATGTAATAACAGTAACAAAAACACTAATAATTGTAATTGCTGGTCTTATTATTGTCATGGGATCAAGGCATGAGCTAGATTAACTATACAGTTGTTCTTAATTTTCCACCCCTCCCTGTATCAATGAGACTTCACTGATCCTTCCATAAAGAAGTGGAGACATTTCCATACCCTTTGAATCTAGTCTCCGATTTGCTTTGGTCAAGAGGATACAGCAAAAATGATGATGCACCAGTTGTGAGCTGGTGCCCTTTCTCTCTCTCTCTCTCTCTCTCTCTCTCTCTCTCTCTCTCTCAGAACCTGCCACAGCCATGACTACATGCCTTGGCTTACCCACTGGAGGATAAGAGACTGCATGGAACAAAGCTGGTTTGTCCCAGCTCAGGACATCCCAGACCAGCCAGCCCCCAGCTGACCTAGTAGATGACCACAGACACAAGCAGACCTAGCAAAGGTTAATTGAGTCAGGCCTAGATTAGCAGGACCCCCACCAACCCATAAACTAATGAGAAATTATAAATTATTATTGTTTTAAGTCACTAGATTATGGGATGATTTGTTACACAGCAATAGCTAGCTGCTATAAAGTGGAAGCAGAATTAGACAGAGGTCTTAGAGGCTCCATAGCCTGGATTCTTTCTTATGGAAGAAATCCATAGGAGGAGGATTCTTACTCTGTATGGTAAGAAGCCACACAGAGGCTCCATTCTGTATGGACAGGTAACGTCCTTCTAAACGACCCCAGGCAGCAGTGTTGGGAGGGATGTCAATGTCATCCTAAGGGAGAAGGATAGGCTGTCTTGTACACTGAGACTTTGGACCATTGTCTATTTGAACAGGAAAGTGGAAAGACTCAGATGACCTGGGTTCTGAACCCAGCTAGATCGGTATAACCTTAAACAAGCCACACATCTGTCTAGGCTTCAGTGATCTTACGCATAAGGTGAAGAGTCAGGATGTACTTGTTAAATAACTAGTATTTGCTGTGTTAAGTAATGTCATACATGCCAAGGATATGAACTTTATACAATTCTCATCCTCGAGAATCTCATAGTCTGACAGAGACATAGACATTGTGAACAAACAAACCAAAAAAAGGCAAAACATATAGGTGCCATGGTAGACAGAATAATGGCCCCCAAAGAAGTCCACATTTTAGTCCTATGTCTGGGAATTTGTGACTAGGTTATCTTATGTGGCAGAGAGCAGTTTGCAGATGTGACTTAGTTAAGGATCTTGAGATGGAGAGACAATCCTGGATTATCCAGGTTGTTACAATTACAACTAATCACAAGGATCCGTATAAGAGAGAGGCAGGAAGGTCAGCATCAAAGAGAAAGCTGTGAAAATACTACTTGTACGTAACCGACTTGGAAGAGGAGGGAAGGGGCACCAGCCAAAGAATACAGACGGCTTCTAGAAGCCAGGAATACAAGGAAATGGATGCTCCTGAAGAGCCTCCAGAAGGAATGCAGGCCTGCCAACACTTTGATTTTAAACAAATAAAACCCATTTTGGACTTTTGACTTCCGGAACAAGAAGAGAATAAATGTGTTGTTTTAAGCCACGAAATCTGTGGTCCTTCCTTAGCTCAGTACCTGGCTCTTAAGACATCCTCTGGCACACAAGAGGTGACTCCCAATGATTCCCTGGTGACACTGCCAGTGTCAGGCCCGAGGGAGCTTTCAAGAAGGTCTCTTGGGATGCTCAGTCCTCAGGCCCATGGCTTCTCAGATAGACCTGGGGGAAGAGTGTCCCGAGATGTCTTTGCCTGGCAACCAAACTCCACCTCCTCTTGGCTTGTGCTGCTCCTATCCAGCCACATGTTTGTTGCAGACTGAGGCAGAGAGACAGAGAAAGAACCAACCTCAACCTCAGGACCCCTGCAAACAGGGCTGCTAGGCACAGAAACTGGTACACGGTTTCCACAAAGGCATTTGGGCCACCAGAGCAGGGAGACAAGAGAAACCAGCGTCTCATTGTTGGCCAAGCGGGCACTCTCAAGGCTGCTTCCTTCCAGAAGGGGCTCCCTTTTGTAGTTCTTACTCAGATGCTGTATAGACTAGCCCTGCATAAGAACCACTGCCCATTAATGCCTCCTATGACATCTGCTAATCTCATTTCCTCATTGCCCTGTGAAGAGAGGATGCATTCTGAGGTGTGTCCCCTCACAGACATCAGAGGTTGTCATGGATAGGTCAAACCAAGCAAGACTCACGGCTTCAAGCATGGGGATCAATCCCACCCCTCCCCTTTAGTTAATTTCATCCCCTTTGTGTTTAACATAGACTCAGCCTATTCCTCAAACTACTTCATTTGTCTCTGCAAGAGAAGATTTTCAGAGATACGCGTTTTAAACAAGTCTTCACTTTCATCAGGGTAACATATGTGATTATAGCTTTCCACCTGAGCTCTGTTGTAATACCAAGTGGTCCTTGTCCCTCAAAACCGGCCTCAGGAATTACAAATGACCCCCCAGCCAAGTTCTAGGAAGCAAATTGACCCTATGCACTGTGAGACCATCTTACCCCTCCTGCCTTATGAACAGGTCACTTACCTACTGCCCTAAGAGGAAGACGAGTTCCATTGACTCAAAGCCCAGAGCTCTTGCTTTTTAAAAGCGATCTGTTGGGGCGCCTGAGTGGCGCAGTCGGTTAAGCGTCCGACTTCAGCCAGGTCACGATCTCGCGGTCCGTGAGTTCGAGCCCCGCGTCAGGCTCTGGGCTGATGGCTCAGAGCCTGGAGCCTGTTTCCGATTCTGTGTCTCCCTCTCTCTCTGCCCCTCCCCCGTTCATGCTGTGTCTCTCTCTGTCCCAAAAATAAATAAACGTTGAAAAAAAAATTAAAAAAAAAAAAAGAGTAAAAGCGATCTCTTAGCTCTGCCCCAAGAATGTCATTCTTACGAAAGATATACATATAGTATCACAACCATGGACAACCTCAGAGAAACTGTGGGTATTTCATGGGGATCCAAAAGTGGCACCAAAACGATTGTCTGTGTTGCTTCAGATCAATGACAGTCTTTAACCCTTGACCGCAGGAATCCCTAAAGTCACCAAGTTATGCCCTCTGTGCCCCAGGCAATCACAGCATAGCGCTTCCCCAGTCAGAGCCAGAGAGTCCCACAGTCTAGCCTGGGAGCTCCAAGGCCACTGACCCCCCACGCAGAGTTTCCGCTCACCCTGACACTGGTCCAGAGCCCTGACTGCCCTTCCTGTATTCATCTGGCTTTAGGGGGGCTGAGTGGTGGCGCTGGAAAGTCAGTCCAACCAGGAATGGATGGGCACCAAGGGAATGGAAATGTGTTTTAGAAATCATGAAGCACTACATAAACAGTCTATAAATGTGAGGTCCCATTTCGAGCACTATCCTTGTCACACACATCCCCCACCCTGTTGCCCGCCCTGCCCCACCCCCTCCCACCCTCCTTACCTAGATCTTGCTCTGGGGTTGGGTGAAGCTTGGTTTTCCATCTCAACCTCTCTACTCACCAGCCGTGGGACTTTAGCCACATTGTCTGACTTCCCTATGCCTCGGTTTCCTAATTTGTAAACTAGAGGTAAAAATAGTTCTTACCTTGTGGGATTAGGAAGAGTTCATGAACGTGAAGTGCTCAACGCGGTGTCTGACACAGAGGGATAAATGCACAACCCAGCCTCATACTTCCTGGCTTTTGCACATGCTGTTCCCTCTGCCCGGAGAATTCCTACTCTCTTTTCAAGGTGCACCGTTGATGCTATTAGATCTTCTAGGAAATGTTCTCCATCCCCTCCAAGCTGAGTCCTCCACTGCCTCCTCTGTGCTCCTGCACAATGGTGCCCCTCCTCCATGACAGCATTGGCCACACCAGAGTTACCATTTTCATTGCATGTTTCTCTCTCCCCAGTTACGAAGTCCTGAGGGCAGGAACTACGCCATCCATCTTTGGATCTCCAAATTATGGTTTCATGCCTGGTATAAAGCAGACACTCAATAAAGGTTGGCTGACTTAATGGAAGTAATGAACTCGTTACGCTCGTTAATGAGGGAGAAGCAAGGAAAACACACAGAAGAGTGTGACAGCCATGTAAGATATAGTGGGATCAAGCGTTCCTTCAAGCAGTGTAAGTAATAAACTCTACAGCTGTGACCCTCCACCCTACTGACTTAATTGATCTGAGGTGGGACCTGGGAATTCAAAAAAAATTTTTTAAGCTTCCCAGGTGATTCTAACGTGCAGCCAGATTTGAGAACTACTACTCTACCCTCCTGCCCTAAAGTCTTGTCCTATGAGTTCAGAGGGGCAATTTGTTGGGCTTCCCAGGTCCCACACAGCCCAGCCCCATCCCCCAAGAGGTGATGCCTTCCAAGGGGGGTTGGCCCTGGGGATCTAATCTGGCAGCCGAGCACCTGAAAGGTAGGGCAAATAAGAAAGGGGGGCTGGACAGACAGGTGAAGTGCACAAGACAGGTAAGAGGGGTGTGAGCTGAGCAATGGGTCCCAGATCAAGTCAGACCCATCACTCTTCAAGATCCAAGCAGAGGGTCCCTTCTGAGAAGGCTTTGCTCACGCACCTCCATGCCCAGAGCTCTCTGTAGCTCTCCATCAGCCCCTGCCCACCTCTCCAAGGCAACGCTCTCCTGTGAGCAACCCTACCTCAAACCTGGGAATCCTCAATGGTTAGTAAATAGTGAGGTGAAGAGAAGAGTCCAAATTACAGAGTATTTTTAAAGAAAAGCAGGATAACTAACTGTCTTCAAATGTAAAAAATGCTCCCACCAAAAGCTAACAGAATAGACCCAAGGCGGCACAGAGAGAGGAGTCATCTGCAATTAGCACACTGTTGATATGTAAACAGCAGCCTCAAAGTAGTTGAAAATAGTTTGTTTGCTTGTGTGAATTAACATTCCCTTGCAATATTATGATAACAATGGCCTACCTTAGTTTCCCTGCGCGCCTCCCCCCCAATCTTGTTTACACTCTTATTAATAGTGAAAAGGAAGCCCGGTTTTACTGGCTTCAAATCACCCTAGACTGCAGACCACCGAAGTCTGAATTAATGAGCTTGAACTGTATGCATCTGTATCCTGAAGCTGTCTCAGCTCCCCTGCACAGGTTTTCCTTCCAGGACCATGTCTCAGATGACAGAGCCTCTGTCCTCTTGGAAAATTCTATTACTGATCCCGTTTACAGATGAGGGAGTGGAGGCACAGAAAGCTGAGGCAAATGGCCTGAGTTGCACAGCATCTCAGCCCAGGGAATCCGCACCAGCACATGTGTTCTTAATCATAAGCATCCCAGTCCTGGGGAGAAGATCCAATTCCCAGATCAGCCATCAACTGTGATCTCTTCTACCTGACCAGCCCTGGGGCTTCCTCCCCTGGCCCTGCGTGGCTCCCTCCTCTTGGTAACTGTGAGTACCAACCTGTCTTCCCAGTGGCAACCGTTTCCTGATCTATTGGCCTCACCATACCTAAACCTGTTTCCTCATCTGCGTCAATGGAGAATAGCACTGCCCTCTCAGGTTTGTGGTGGGGACGAAATGAGATGATGCATGTAGAGAGCACCTAATGTAGCACCTACTACACAGTAAGAACTTCATAAAGGCAGTATTATCACTGGCCTTGCTGCTGATGGTATATTCTCTTTGCTCCTAAGACCCACGCTTCACAGGTAAGGAATCCAAGACCCAGGGATGTGTGACTTAGGGCATCCTGCCCAGTGCCACTTGGCAAGCTGACAATGGGGCAGGGATTGGAACTCAAGTCTCCTGCCCCCCAACAGCCCCTCTCGAGCAGCTAAATCCCCGTGCTGGTGCTGGGGTCCGTTCCCTCTGCAGATGCCATGAATCATCAGGACCAGTCTTAACACACACACACACACACACACACCCCACTTCCGTTTTCTTCCCACTAAGGAGGTCTTGCTTTTGAATTGCACATGCAGGTGAAATCACTGAGCCTCTCCTTTTGCTTTGCGCCCCAGTGTACACAACAGGGTTGTCAACATGTGACACAGTGACAGAAGACGGTGTAAGTGCACGTAGCAGGCCCTTTACTTTCCACCATCAACACCACTCAGGAGAACAGAGAGTGGGCTCCAGCTAAGCCGGCTTTTCTTTAGCTTCTTTACTTCTTTTCTGATTCTTCGAGGGTGGTGAGCAGGGGTGGGGGTTGCCTCCACTTTTCCCACCTCCCCAAAATATCCTCGGCAGCAGCTGCCAGGGACCCTCCTCCAGCACAGAGCACAGATGGAGTGGAGGCCTCCATAACCAATAGCCCCATCCCTCCTCCTGCACCAAACTCTGTCTCCCCACCGACAGGCTCCTTCTGGGGGCAGGACCAGCCGGTGCCCAAGTCCTTCTGAAATCAAAACCCTCTGGATATGATTTAATCAACAAAAAAATAGTATTGGACTACAACCAAAGTATGAAATAAATATATATGAGTCCATACAAAGATAAATGAGTGAACCAATAAATAAAGGGGGAGAAGGGACAAATGTCTGATGCAAAGAATTCCAAATAATTTATGTAGATCCTCTGTCCTCAATGAGGTGGACCATAACTCTCCACCTTCAGGTCCTAGGGCATCCTTCCAAAGAGTACAGAGTATGGAAAGAGTATGGAAAGTAGGGATAAAGAGCAACTTTTCAGTGGGGAAACCAACCAACATGCCTCAGCCAGCTGATCAAGCAGTGATGAGTCACATGGATCGGATACATCCTTGATATGGTGTGATGTGATGAGGATGGCATTCACCTCCGGGGTCTTTCTCCAAAAATCCATAACCCCAGGCTAATCATGAGAAAAATACCAGACTAATCCCAGCCAAGGGACATACTACCCAAAACTGTCAAGATCATCAAGAAAAGGGAAGTCTAAGAAACTATCCCAGCCATGAGGAGCCTGAGAAGCCATGATGAGTTGGTGTCCTCATCATCCACATGATGGAATGTGGTGTCCTGCATGGGGTCCAGGAACAGAGGAAAGACATTAGGGGAAAACTAAGGAAGTGTTCATGAAGTATGGACTTTAGTTAATAACAACACATCAGTATTGGTTGGGATTGTGATAGATGTACCAGACTGACATAAGTGGTTAATAATAGGGGGAATTTGGTGTGGGTTATATGGCAGCTCTCTGTACTCTCTTCACACTTTTTCTCTCAATCTAAAACTAATTTAGGGCAACTGGGTGGCTCAGTCGGTTGAGCGTCCGACTTAGGCTCAGGTCATGATCTCTTGGTTAGTGAGTTCGAGCCCTGTGTTGGGCTCTCTCCTGTCAGCGCAGAGCCCACCTCACCTCCAAACCTCAGTCTCCCTCTTTCTGCTCATCCCCCACTTGCTCACATGGGTGCATATGCATGTGCTCTCTCTCTCTCTCTCAAAAATAAACATTTAAATAATATAAAAACAGGGAGGGGGACAAAACAAAAGAGACTCATAAATATGGAGAACAGACTGAGGGTTACTGGAGGGGTGGTGGGAAGGGGATGGGCTGAATGGGTAAGGGGCACTAAGGAATCTACTCCTGAAATCATTGTTTCACTATATGCTAACTAATTTGGATGTAAATTTTTAAAAAACAAAATTAAAAAAATAAAAGTAAACATTTAAAAAAATAAACAAAACTAATTTAAAATAAAAATATATTTAGGGGTGCCTGGGTAGCTCAATCAGTTAAGCGTTTGACTTCGGCTCAGGTTATGATCTCCGGGTTGGTGAGTTGGAGGCCCTTCCCCCCTCCCCCTGCCACCTTTGTCCAGCTCTGGGATGACAGCTCAGAGCCTGGAGCCTGCTTCAGATTCTTTGTTTCTCTCTCTCTCTCTCTGCCTTTCTCCAGCTTCTGCTCTCTGTCTCTCTCTATCAATAATAAATAAATAAACTTTAAAACAATTATAAAAAATTAAATAAATAAATAATAAATAAATAAAAATTGATTTAGAAAACAAAAAATAACAAAACCTCCTCGGGCAGTCCAGAACGCCCTGCTTACGTTGCATTACCTCACGAAATCATGAATACTGCTGGAGGGCCCTTGTCCCCACCCTTGGAGTGCCTGAGGTGGGGGAGTAGGAGAAGGGAGGGCAGGGACCCAGCAAATGGACGGAGCCCACCTCTCCTTTCCACATCAGCTCCCTTTCATCTGCTTTTATCCTCACTTTCCACATAGGATTTTCACTAGAACAAAGGATTCCTCTGCTCACAGGAAGGAACGCTACTGACCCAGTCCAGCCCCACCATAAAAGTTCCAGAGAGAGGAAGGGGAATCTTCAGGGGATTCACCTAGAAAGGGACAGAGCTGGAGCTGAAGTCACAGATCATGGGGGTTACCTCACAGCGTCCCCCAGGTGCTGCCCACAATCTCACCTGTGAGCCTGGAGCTCCTTGAGGCCCATCTGTGTCTGTCGGACCCAGAAGAGAACTTGAGACAGGGAGGAGGTCAACAACCCCTGAGGAAAGAATGAAGGACATCATTCCCGTCGCGTGACTGTTCTAAAATGCCAGTGCTGTCCAAAACTAGAGAATTCCGCCCACATTTCAGATAACCGCAAAGTAGAGAGGTTTCCCCGGTCTATGCCCATGTAGTGTGTGATTTTATTAAAACAGACTCTTTTATATCTTTCAGTGAGCCTGTGTACCGGAGGCTGGCTTTGGAGAGACGTTCATGTATCCATTCACTCATCTTAAAAGCTTTATAGAGTGCCTCCCACACATTATTAACAACGGGAGCACTAATATTCATACAATTGGCATTCACCGAGCACCTGCTATGTGTGGGGCTCGGTTCCAGGAGCGACAGATGCAGCCCCGAACAAGCCTGGCACATGCGTGCCCTCAGAAAGCTTATACTCCGGCACCCTACCAGCGCCCCTCCTTGCCACTGGATGCTTCCTGAGTGCCCCTCTTTGCCACTCGGTGCTTCCTGGGTGCCCCTCCTTGCCACTCGGTGCTTCCTGGGTGCCCTCCTTGCCACTCGGTGCTTCCTGGGTGCCCCTCCTTGCCACTCGGTGCTTCCTGGGTGCCCTCCTTGCCACTCGGTGCTTCCTGGGTGCCTTCCTTGCCACTCGGTGCTTTCTGGGTGCCCCTCCTTGCCACTCGGTGCTTCCTGGGTGCCCTCCTTGCCACTCGGTGCTTTCTGGGTGCCCCTCCTTGCCACTCGGTGCTTCCTGGGTGCCCCTCTTTGCCACTCGGTGCTTCCTGAGTGCCAGGCATCATGATCAGAATCTCTCACCTGATCATCACAACAGCCCTCACAGGTGAACACCATGGATGTCCCCGTTCTTTAGATGAGGAAATGCAGGCCTGGTCCCTGGCCCAAAGTCATTCAGTCCGCAAGTAGCCAAGCCAGGATTTGAACCCAGGCACTCTGAATTGGGGACGTGCATTTCAGTGACCACATGAGGGTGTCAGCGTGGGCCACGGAGGCCTGGCTGGTGAAGCACACACATCAGGCACCGTAGTCACATAGGAAACAAAGCAGCCTTTGTTCCTGGCAACTGGTAATGGGTCCAGTGTCTATCCCTCACCTCCTTATATGCAGGGTTCTGCGGAAAAAGCTGAGACCAGGAGGAAAGCTTTGCCGGGGGGGGCCTGAACCTCCAAACCTAGGATGGTGAGACCCTCGGAGCAGGCCCCATGTGACACCTCTCTCATCAGAGAGGAAGGAAGCAGGACTGCATGCCTAGCTGGTTTCGCAGGTGGAAGAGGGGCAGAGCCTCCATCCCTGCTTTTAAGATCCAGACATGCCACCCACGAGTGCAATTTGTTCCAGAGAATGTCCTTACTCTGACCCATCAGATTATCAACATCTCCCGTGGGAGGGCACAGTTAGGAAGGGGTTGGAGAGGGGACACTTCCAGGCACGAAGGGAGGCAGGAGCAGAGAGAAAGCATGGGGAGAGGAGAAACTATGTCCCCTTGTCACACTGTGGGCCTGGTCACAGGTGCCACAGGAGAATAAGATGGGCTTCCTGTCCTAAAGCAACTCAACTCGCAAGAGGGTTACACAGGCTCTAAGCTTCTACATGAGTAATACAACCCAGCAGAGCTGAACCAGCTGGTTGGGGGTGGAAGAGGCTTCTCAGAGGAGGGGAAGGCCTTGGTTCCTTCATCCAAGCTGGGTTTGAAGGGTATGTTGAAGTTCTCCACAGAGAAGGGAAAAGAAGACTACAGGAGTAAGCACCAAGACCAGAGCATGGCAGCCACGTGTGGGTCACAAGATTCTGAAGGGGCAGGTGTACCTGGAGGGTGCAGGGTCCGGCAGGCTTGTGAGGCAATGAGGCTGGGAAGATGGGCTGGGAGTCCGACTCCAGTGGCCCATGTGTGTGATGCTGGGGAATTTTGCCTTTTTTTTTTTTTTTTTTTCAACGAGCCCTGGGATAAGTTTGAGTTACTTGGTTTTGTTGTGGGTTGGGGGCTTATGGGGTCAGATTTGTGATTTAGAAATTTATTCTGACAACCAGTCCAAAGAACTCATTTTCATTCAAGTAATGTCCCTGACACTCCACAGGGGGCTGGAGATATAATGGCGAACTGCGCCAACCTGATCCCAGCCATCACTGAGCTTAGGGATTGGCAGACAAGTTAGACACGAGATCGGTATTTAATTCCAACTGTGACAAGTCCATAGACAAAAAGTCCAGGGGATGCCTGAACATTTATCTAAGGACTCTATAACCTACCGGGCATATCAGAGAAGACTTCCCTGAACGAGAGACATCTAAAGTAAAACCTGAAAACTGAGAAGTGTCCTCTTGGGGGCAAGACGAAAGAGCTCCACATGAGGGGACAGCCTGTGCAAAGGCCATGAGGGATTTGGAGCATGACACACAAAGACGGCCAGTGTGCCTGGAATGCAGCGAGATGAGATTGAAAAGAGAGATAAGGAGCCGGAGAGGGCAGTGTCTCAAAAGCCATGGCAGGGATTTTGGACTTTTTCCTAACATCAGGGTCAAACCACTAAAGGGTTTTAAGAAAAATTATACCAAGATCCCGTTAGCATTTTAGAAAGACTTTTCTCCCTGGCACATGGAAAACAAGGCTCAGTGAGAGCAGGGAGAATGACTGGGGGTAGAATTAGAATCAGGAGATTTGGCGACTGTCTTTGTTGAGGTGAAGAGGCAAGGGAGAATGTGAGTCTGAGGATTTGAGCTTAGAGGGAGGGCAGTTGGTGACCTAGGACCAAGAGGGAGCACAAGAAAGGAACATTGTTGGCAGGGACCAGGAATATCTGTGCAAGAATTCCTACAACCCTCACTATTCAAGAACAAGTTGCAAAGGTGGTCTTCCGAGGAGGCAGGAAGAAGAGAGACCACGAGAGGCAGCAGGTGGAAGGCACCCTGGCCTCTCTAGAATCCACTGCTAGTATCTCCCAGAGAAGCTGGCAGGGAGAGGGGCCAGGAGTCTTATGAGCCACCGTCCTGACCCCGTGGGGACACAAACTTACTTCCCACTGGCTCAGTGAAGCAGAACTAGAGGCACAAAAGTTCCCCACTGGCTGACATTTTGGGGAGCTCACAGAAGGGTGAGTTTCTCATATCCAATCCCAGCACCAATGAGGAGCTGAAGCATATTGTACCCATTAAAACAGAAATGCAAATCAGAAAGTCAGGCATTTGTGTCCATGACAACAGGGGGAACGTATTTTGGCAAATCTGAGTTCATTTATATTCAAATAAATATTTCAGTCTATGACTCTGGCACTTTTTTGCATGAGATATTTCAGAACCATATTGAATGTTGCTCTCACGCTAAGAACTTGAGAATTAAAATGAGGGCCAATTTCAAAGTCTATCAGGCTCCAAGATTTAGGGTTGGTTTTACCTCAAAGAATGATAAAGTAGAGGGTGATTCAGCACATTTGTATACAGACTTTTTGAACCAGAAAGGCCAGCTCACTATTATCCCATGCGGCCCCTTCTTTGTACAAATAGGAAAACAGGCCCAAGCGAGGCTAAGGCTCACCCAGCAACTCAATCCGAAAGTCAGGGTTTCTGCTTCTCAGGCCCATGGTGTCCCCAGCTCATCAAGCCAAATGCTGCAATCAGAGGGAAAGCAGCCAGGGGCGCCTGGGTGGCTCAGTTGGTTGAGTGTCCGCCTTCGGCTCAGGTCATGGTCTCACGGTTCTGTGAATTTGAGCCCTGCATCAGGCTCTGTGCTGATGGCTCAGAGCCTGGAGCCTGCTTCGGATTCTGTGTCTCCCTCTCTCTCTGCCCCTCCCCCACTCGCGCTCTGTCTCTCTCTCTTTCTCTCAAAAATAAATAAACACTAAAAAATTTTTAAAAAAAGAAGAGCAGCAGGAATAAGAAGGCTTTAATAACATCATCAATTCTTTCTCTTTCAAGGGAGATTCTTTTCCCTAATTATAAAAGCCATCTACACCCTTTGTGGCAAATCTGTATATTAATGAAAGCTCTACAACATTGTCTCTATAAACCCTACAATTCCCTATAAAATCACCACAAACATATTAACAGATTCCTTTTCCAGTTTTTTTCTGTGTGCATGTCTTTCCTGAGCTGCAATCTTTATTTATGTATAATTTTGCATGATAAGCTTTTCTCAAGTCATGAAAAACTTTCATATACAAAAAAGGTTAATGGGTGAGTAATATTCTATGCTATAAAATATCCGATACATTTACTAAATCATTTATTTAATGCACTGTTGGATATTTATGTAGTCTCCACATTTTTTACTATTTAAATAACACTGCGTTGGATATCTTTGTGCTTAAATCTTGATACATCTTAACACATCGGACTGTTTCCTTGGAACAGATTGCTACACGTAGAATTACTGGGCTAAAGACCACAGGCACTTGAAAGCCGCCTGGTTGGTGCCGAGTTCCAGGAAAGGTTATACTGTTTGCTCATGGAATGGGCAACGCCAATCTCACCAACACTTTCCGCACCACCCCAGCATCGAACGGCACACAGCCCACCAAGAGGGGAGGTGGGAAAGGCCTAGATAAACACTCCGCCACCAGACTTTAGAGGAGCAAGTAGAGGTGTGTCCACCCTCAAGATGGGGAAATGTCCTAAACCAGGTGCTGGCTCTGTCCTCTGGGAGGATCGTCCACATTCATTATTTTTTTGTGGCTCCTGTCTCCAGGCTCTCAGAGACCCTTCCTGGCCCACCATCTTCCGTGGCCACATCTGAAGCAGGTGGCAGAGACCATTCCCTCCTTCAAGGCTGTGCACCTTCTGGAGCAGCCTTCTCGTGCACGTTAAGGGGACTCAGGAGTTGTTTCAAGGCTACTCAGCCAAATCTGTCTCAAGTCTATCTCTTTCTTGTAGCATGTTGCCAAAAGCAGAGAGTAAAATCCAGCATGTTATCGCTTTGACTCTTGCCAGCTGAGTCCCCTAGAGCCTCAGGCCCATTAGGCACATAGTCTGCCTTCCAATTTCTCACAAGGTAACGGTTGTACCAAAGGTTTTGCACCTGCACATCCTGGGTCTCCATATTTCCAGCCTCCGAGATTCGTTTCCTTGCTGCATGACACCTGACCACCAAGGCAACGTCTGATATTTTAGGTTTTTGTCACAGCACCATCCCACTCTGGTACTGGATTATATATCAGTTGAGGCAATGCTAGCTGCTGGAGAATAACCCTCCCCACCCCCCACCCCCCAGTTCTTAGTGCATTAATACAATATAAGTTTTTTCTAATTCTCTTCAGGTCCGGAAAGGGGGTCTTGATCTGACCATTGGGCTGTTTTCCTAGTGACCAGTGACCCCACTTTCTGGGTTATTTTTATCTGGTGACTCTGTCACATTCAACCTTTGGCTTCTGAGGTCCCCATGTTCGTGGGTATTGAGCTGGAAGAGCATACGGAGAATCAAATGTGGGAGTTTTCCGTGGCCAGGTCTGGAGTGACTCACTCACATCAATTCCACTGACTTTCCACTAGAATTTGGTCACATGGCCACACCTAACTGCAAAGGAGAATGAAACATGTTGTCATCTATAAGCCAAGGAGGAAGACAAATGGCTCCTGGTGAACCCAAAGCAGAGTCTTCTGTCCTTGGACCTTCCCTCCAAGGTCTAACCCCACACTCACCTGGTCTGTCCCATCCACCACACCCTGGTCCTGGCCCCATCAACAGAGCCCATCTTTAACTAAAATCTCATTCATCACAGATTTCTTTTCATCGATTTTGACTGTTTAAAATACTGTATTGAAATATTGTGTACCTCAATGGCGAGTTTTTCAGCATCCCCTTACAGTTTACATCTAGGTGAATGTCCAGTCCTCTCACCCAAGTCCCAGCCCTGCTTGTGTTGCAGAATCAAGAAGAGGAACCCCACTGGGGACTAATTTTTCCCCAATTTGAGGGAATCATTTTCCACTCTCTTCTTTTAGAAAGAACAGCTCACTCATGAGGCTCGTCCATTGTCTATTATCCTACATGTTATGACAGAAAACAGAACTGAACATGGAGTCAAGTTCTAGCTCAGCCACTGACCAGCTAGGTGTGCGATGCAACATGAGTTTCTTGACCTCTCTGCGTCTTCTTGCTTATTTGTAAAATGGGGATCCCAAGTCCTGGGTCATGGGATTTCTGGGCGAAATGAGAGAGCATGTGAGAAAGCCCTCAGTACGGCTCATGGAGGCTTGTAACAAATATTAGCAGAACCTGAATTCCTAATGTTTACCAAAAAGGCCAGCCTGTTCTAGGTTGTGCATGAAATAAGAAAATTTCTGCCCTCCTGGGTTTTTCACCTTAATCAGGAGTCAAATGGAATAATGTGTGCAAAGAGCCTTGAGAACAAATCTAACCCTCTAAGCATCTACAACCACAGACGGGCAGGTTGAGGCCTTGGTGCCCTCCTCGTGCCTACATTTTTAAAACAGGCTGCCTGGTGGAACAGGGAAGGAAAGAGGAGCAGTGGAGCTGAGGGTGGGGCGGGTAGCGACATCGCTTCATCTCAGGCACAGTGATTCTCCTAGCAACCCCCATCAACTTAAAACTCTACCATGCCTCTTACAAAATACCTGCCAGGAACTCTTCTCCAAAAGGGTCCACAGTCCCTGCCGCCGAACATTTTTAGCACATATAAACCAGAATTTTGAGCATAGATTTAAAGTGGTCCTGTGACATCATGCACAGAATATATAGAAACCTTCCATGAGCACAATATTTGATTTAGCCTTCTTGTCAACTGCACATCTGTCTGGAGCAGCTGCAGGGGCCAGGCACTATTCCGGGCACGGGGGGCAGAGGCAGAGTGAGGGGAATGGTCTCTGCTCCCTGAGAGGCCCACAGTCAAGGCGGGAAGGCAGGATAGACACATGGAACAAAATAACACTTTGATTACTCAGAACCCTAGTTCTGTGAGTGACAGATGCCCTACTCCAACTAGCTTATGCAAGGAGGGTACTGGTTAGGAGAATGTTGGAGTGTCTCTCAGAACCTGTAAAACAATCAGAACCAGGGACTTCAATGCTGCCAGACCTCTCTCCATCCCAATCTCTCCCCCTCGTGTGTGGCAGTGCCTTGTGGCCTGGCTTTCTCCTTCCATGCAATGGAGCACATGGCTGGGCTGCCAATATCTTCACAGCTTGAGATGTGATGGCCTTAGCTGCCTCCAGAGAGACAAATAGGACACTCCTGAGTCTAAAATTCCTAGGGAAGGCACTGATGGCTCATTTCAGAACCCAGGGAACAACAAACTGTAACCAGGGGATAGAATTACAAAGTACCAGCATGGCTCCCATAATAATTACATGGATGGAGGAAGAGTGGCTTCTAGAAAAGGGGAGTGAGAAAGATCCCCTGCAAACCATATAGGGCCCAGCACAATCAGAACCACAAGAGGGACACTAACAGGAGGTCAGAAGATGAGGCAAAAGATCTCAACCCTGGAGCTGTTGTAGTCAGGGCTTCTTGGAGAAGTAGGGCCTCCATGAAGCCTTATTAAAAGGTGGTACATCAAGGAGCCATAAACGAAAGAGGACCAATGCACTCAGGGGCGAGGATGAAGGAGAAAGGGGATGAAGCCCTTAGCAGCCAGCCCAACTATGTGCCAGTTACCATGGTAAGACTTTGCATGCGTTTCCTCAATTATTCCCACCAAATTAAAGCCTGTGAGGAAGAAATGAGTATCCCATTTCACAGACGAGGAAATGGAGAGTAGCAGAGATTAAGTAACTTGCCCCAGGTCCCACAGCCCTAAGTGGAAGAGCCGAGCTTTGAACCAGGATGTGTGTGAGGCCATGCCACATGGCCTGGCCTGGTGCCCCTCCCCTGCTGAACCCACCATCACAGCACTGATGGTTTAAGAAACATCTATTCATTTCCTCAGGAACATTCTTGGGAAGGTGTGTTAGTCTGTGTCCTCTGAGATTAGAAGTGCAAAAACTCATTAGGGGGAGAAGAAAGTGAAAGAAAGTGGGAAGTTGGGGCACCTGGGTGGCTCAGTCAGTTAAGCATCTGACTCTTGGTTTCAGCTCAGGTCATGATCTTGCAGTTCGTGAGATCAAGCCCTTCACTGGGCTCTGTGCTGACAGGGAGGAGCCTGATTCTCTGGATTCTCTGTCTCCCTCTCTCTGACCCTCCCCTCTCCTGCTCTCTCTCTCTCTCTCTCTCTCCCTTTCTCTTCCTCTCTCTCAAAAAAGAAATAAATAAACTTAAAAAAAAAAAAAAAGGAAGTGGGAAGTCACCCATCAGAAGGGCCCTGGATCTCCTCAGAACAAGCCTGCCTTAGTAGCCCTGCCATGCTCTGTCAGCAGCTGGGGACTGACACAGGAAGCATGACCTTCAGGCACATGCACCAAGGATTTCAGAGCTCAGCAATGGAGACGCTGGTCAGTTACACTCCCAAGCTTTGGAAATGTGAGACGCTCCTCATCACTGCCACCACAGAAGGACTGCATCACACTAACACCCACTGTTAACCATTATCTGGAAGATGTGAGTGCTTTATTTCCATTGCAAGGAATCAGTAAAGGATCTCAAAAGCCAATGATAATTCTTCGGTGCCTTTTTCTTCCCATGAAGGATGAGTGTCATCCTGTTTCCCCATCTATCTGCGGACACGTCAGATCTTTTCTTGCCTTTGGCCTCCTAATTCTGTTCCTACTCACTAATGCTATTTCCTTCTACTTCTCTTGGGGGCTGGGGCCCTTCAACATGTGTCTCCTTTCCACATCTGTGTATGCTTATAGATTTGATCCCCTAATGATGGAAAGTCAAGCTGGTAAGGCTTTAGACACTGTCTCTGCCATGGGCATCCAAAGCACCTGGGCCTTTCTACATCATAACAATCCTCACACATCACTATAATTTCTTGCAAACATCCCATGTAATAAATTGCAAACTGCATGAGAGCAGGGGCTGTGACTACCATATTGTTGTATGCCCAGCTCCTTAGCATGGTGCCTGGCTCAGCAAACAATTCTTGAATGGATAAATCACCCAATCTAGTCTCTTACATTTTCTATGAAACACGCTTGATGACTGATTGGTTTATTTCACTCAATGACAATCTAACGATACGTCAACATTTCCAGTTGATCAATTTCACTTAACAGTGTGCTTGATTTTCCTTACTGCAAGTAAACTAAACTATATCTGTACTTTGTGGCCAGGGCCCCAGGAGCACCTGACACGAGTGTGCTCTCTGCCACCATGACCACCAGTAAGACCCTCACCATGACCACCACCATGATGCTCGTGGATTGAATGGAGGGTGCATCATCTTCTACCCCATGGAAAGGCTTGAGAGGTTTGCACATGACAGGTTTGTGAGAAAAGGTGTGACATGATCAGAGTTGAAATTCAGTAGGCTACATCCAAGTCAGTGGCAGGAGGGATAGCAGAGCGAGCAGAAGAGAGTCTAGAGGCAGGAGACTAGTCATGAGACCATGACATCAGACAGATGAGAAGCATAAACAGTCTTATAGTCACTTAAGTCACAGAATAATTTAAGTAATTTACATGTTCTGTCTCATATAACAATCAAACCCTTAAACCTGATTGAAAATTGAGGCTTTAGACTACTTACTCCAGACTACTTTCAGGTGGGAAGCCTGCAGTCAGACAAGAGAGACATGGTAGACCTCTTCTTTTTCCTCGCCTACGCTTCTCCTCCTCCTCTCCCATTTGCCATCCACCTCTCTGACATCTCCAGAGATGGGAGGCGAAGAGGAGGAAGAGGTTAGGGGGGGCTGAAAGTTCTGTTTTGACGGGTACATGGAGATCTAGCATTGCCATTCTCTGAACTCAGCAGACGCTTACAGCCGACCTCTTTTTCTCTCATGGGTCCTTGGGAGACTCCATGCTCTCTCTCGGCTGCAGTCCTCATGACAGGAGCACATGTATCTCTGCCTCAGCCAGTCACTTGCCATGCCTCAGTCCCAGGGTGGCACCTGGAGCTTCTCTCTGCTGAGGTCTGATGACCAAAGTCCCGCATAGGACTTTACACTGGCTTTCTCTCCCTCACACATTCTCAGCTACACTCTTGTATTCTTTATCCCAACAGATGGGAGTGCAGTGCCTCCAAATGCAGCTACTTCTCCCAGGACTGCCTTGGGCTGCCTCAGTCAGTCTCTTGACCTTTAGGTTTCTTAGGTATGAATCATATGCCAGTTAACGGTGTCCCTCTAACTGGAGGGGATGTACAATAAGCTCTCCAAGTAGAGCCCTTTCTCAAGATGTGAAGCAAGAGGCAGGCATCCCGCAGCCCTTCCATTGGCAAAGTACAGCTCCATCCCCTTTCGGAAGCTCCAATTCCCACATCCTCCTCTTCTTGGCTGTCCCTGTCACCTGGTTGAGGATTAAGAAGTACAGCTCCCTGGGGCGCCTGGGTGGCGCAGTCGGTTAAGCGTCCGACTTCAGCCAGGTCACGATCTCGCCGTCCGTGAGTTCGAGCCCCGCGTCAGGCTCTGGGCTGATGGCTCAGAGCCTGGAGCCTGTTTCCGATTCTGTGTCTCCCTCTCTCTCTGCCCCTCCCCCGTTCATGCTCTGTCTCTCGCTGTCCCAAAAATAAATAAACGTTGAAAAAAAAAATTAAAAAAAAAAAAAAAAAAAGAAGTACAGCTCCCATGGCTCCCCAGGGAAGGAGGCCAGAACTCACAGCACAGCTTTCCCTGAAGAAATCTTCCCCACCAACTGGCTCCAAATGTCGGATTCCTCTCCTTTTTGTACCCTTGGTGGGCATGGGGGGTTCAAGAGTTGTCAACCGTCAGCTTTGAAAACCTGTCAGCTGGTCTGGCTCTATGCTCTCCAACACAGTAGCCATTAACCCACGTGGCTATTGAGCACTTGAAATGTGGATGGGTTGAGATGGCTTCTAAGCATGAAATGCACAACGGATTTTGAAAACTAAGTACAAAAAATAAGTGAAATATATCTCCTTAATTTTTAAAATGATTAGGGCACCTGGATGGCTCGCTCAGTCGACTGAGCTTCTCACTTTGGCTCAGGGCATGATCTCCTGGTTCGTGGGTTTGAGCCTCAAGTCAGGCTTTGTACTGACACTGCAGAGCCTGCTTGGAAATCTCTCTCTCCTCTCTTTCGCCCTTCCCCAACTTTTGTCTTCTCTCTCTCAAAATAAATAAATAAAACTTTTAAAAAAATAATAGAATGATTATGTGTTGAAATTACAGTGTTTTGGAAATACTGGGTTAAATAAAATAGATTATTAGAATTAATTGTACCCATTCCCTTTGACTTTTCTTTAAACGGCTACTTAGAAAGTTTAACATACATGGAGCTCTTGGAATGATACCAAAGCATGATACATAAAAGAAAAAACTGATAAGCTGGAACCTCATAAAAATTTTAAACTTTTGCTCTACCAAAGACACTAACAGGAGAATGAAGAGGCAAGCTACAGGCTAGGAAGAAATGTTTTCCAACCATGTATCTGACATAGGATTTGTATCCAGAATACATAAAGAATTCTCCAAATGCAATAATAAGAAACAGCCAAAGGACTTGAGCAGACACTTCACCAAAGAGGGTATGAGGAGGTCAAATAAGGACATGGAAAGATGTTCAGCATCACTAGTCATTGGGGAAATGCAAATTAAAACCACAAGAGATACTGCTTAACACCCATTAGAATAGCTGGAATTAAAGATATTGGCAATACCAAGATCTGGTAAAGATGAGGAATAACTGAAGCTCTCATTGCTGCTGGGAATGCAAAATGGTACGGACACTCTGGAGAAGGTTGGGCAGTGTCTTACCAAGTTAGCCATGCACTTACCATATATACTCCAGAAATCCCATCCTTAGGTGTTTGCCCTAGAGCACTGAAAATGTATGTTTACACAGAAACCTATACAAGTGTTAGAACAGCTGTTAGGGGCTGAATTTTTGTTCCCCCATCCCTAAACATTCCATACCAAAATCTAATCCCCAATGTGATGGTATTAGGAGGTGAGACCTTGGAGAGATGAGTGGCTTATGTGAGTGGAGACCTCAAGAATGGGATTGGTGCCTTTACAAAGGAACCCCAGAGAGCTCTCTCTCTCTTTCTGCCATGTGAGGACACAAAGAGAACTTAGCAGTCTGTAGCTCAAAAGAGGACCCTCAGCAAAACCTGATGGTACGGGGGTGCCTGGGTGGCTCAGTCAGTTGAGCATCCAACTTCAGCTCATGGGTTCATGCATTCTAGCCCCATATCGGGCTCACTGCCCCATCCTCTGTCTCCCTCTTTCTGCCCCTCCCTGGCTTGCTCTCTCTCTCTCTCTCTTTCTCTCAAAAATGAACAAACAAAAACCCTGATGGTACCAACACCCTGATCTTGAACCTCCAGCCTCCAGAACTGTGAGAAGTCACTTTCAGTTGGTTATAAGCCCCTCAGTCTATGGTACTTTGTTATGGAAGCTGGAACAAATGAAGACAGCAGTTTGTCTTGCTAAGAAACAGCTCAAATCTCCTTCAACAGGGGAATGGATAAACAACCTGTGGTATGTCCATGCCATGGAAAACTACTCACAGCAACAAGGAATGAAATCTTAACAAACAACTGGGCTGACTCTTAAAGACATTATGCTGAGTGAAAAAAGTCAATAGCAAAAGCTCACGTACTGTATGATTCCACTGATCTGGGTGTTCCTATAAAGACCAGACCGTAGTGGTGGAAAACAGATGAGTGGTTGCAGGAGACTATGGGTGGGAAAGGGTGTTGTGACAAAGGGTGATGTGACAGGGAAGTTTCTTGTAGTGACCAGACTATTCTACATTCTGTGGTGGTGGGGACTTGAATCTATTCCCTGTGTTAAAATTCTTAGAACTGAACACTGCTAGAGAAAACAAAATTAATTTTACCATATAATTTTTAAAAATTGTTATTATTCATTTATTTGACAGAGAGAGAGAGAGAGAGAGAGAGAGAGAGAGAATGTGTGCACAAGTGAGGAAGGGGCAGAGGGAGAGAGAGAGAATCTCAAGCAGGCTCCATGCACAGCACATAGCCCCATGCAGGGCTCGATCCCATGAACTGTGAGATCATGACCTGAGCCAAAATCAAGAGTCGAGTGCTCAAGGAACTGAGCCACTACCATATCATTTTTAAAATAAAAGTTTTTTAATTCCATTGGTGGATCAAATTATATCCCTCTTGGACAGTGCTTGTCTAGCCCCTCCTTTACCACATTGTGTCTGTTCGCCTGAGTCTGGGCAGAAACTTTCACCAGACACCTTCCTCCCCCAGTGCCTCTGAGCTTCCCACAATGGCGACATAATTTCTTGTACCATCGCCTATTTCCACCTCGGGACCCGAAGCATTGTGTGGGCAAGAATGTAATCTCCGTGCCCAGTTCCTGGAACAGAGTAGATGCGCAGTGATATCTGTCAAGTGAATGAATTGAATGAATCGACAGAATCCATGCTTGAGCTTTTGGAGAACGAAGATGAAATATGAAATGTTTTTAAAACTCCTCCCCTTCTTCTATCACAGGCTCCCAGCTCAGGGACAGGACCTCTAGGAGCTGAGATGGAGCGAGGGTGGTGGATAAGCTTGACCTGCCTCAGCTTTGGGGCACAGAAGGAAGGAGAATTAATGCCCATAAGACTAGGTCAGGGCAGCCAGAAAGCTCAGCAAGGAGGCAAAGGAAGTGAGAAGGGGATCTGGATCCATGGGTGAACCACAAAGAAGAGACAGGACAGTGGTGCAGGTCTGGAAGGCAGGAATGGGGTGTTGTCAGTCCACATCACCAGCTCCTGTTCCAGACTCCAAGGCTTCTTATTCTTCTGAGGGTTGATATTCCAAAATAAATGGGAGGAAATACGATGCATGCTGTCATAGATACAAAGTGGCCATGTTTTCAGCCTGGCGCATTTTCCAAGGCAAATGAAAATTGTTATGAAAACAATTTATACCCAGCAGACATGGATGATTGCCTGTGATGACCTTTTGCCAGAGAAAATGGGTCTGATAAAGAAAAAATGTGGGCTCATTAGGACAAATTAGAAAAAGCAAATGATTGTTCTTAAATTATGGAAACTCCAAGACGGGTGAATCTCTCTGTCCTTTTAGGACGTAAAACCAATAAAACACAAAAAGAAATTGTTTATTCAGAGAAAAGCATTGCAATTTGTGTGAATAGATGTAGTTTTGTTTCTTGGGCGGTTTTAGAATGGAGATTTTTTTTTTTTGTGAACCAAATGAAATTTAATTGACTTATTAACTCTGCTCTATGAATTCTCCTTCCATAAATCTAGCAACAACTAAAAGAAAAGGAAAAAAAAAGCATTGAGAGTGAGCAAAATTAACCTTAACTTTCTATAAATGCTATCCAAAGAATATTTCTAGCAGGTGTGATGTGAGAGAACCGGGGTTCAACGTTGGTGCCTCCAATGAAGGAATGTGGGTGCCCAGAATTGCAGAGGAAAGGAGAGGACAATAGCGGTGAAGCATCACTCAGCCAAGTGGCAGCGTCCTCCTACCTCCCTGATAATCTGCCACAGGCATATTGAGCTTTAGAGGTTTTTTAATTTTTAAAAAATATTCATTTATTTATTTTGAGAGAGAGCGCGCACACATGCATGCACGGGGTGGGGGAACAGGGGGGAGAGAGAGGGGAGAGAGAAAGAGAGAATCCCAAGCAGGCTCAGCATTGTCAGCACAGAGCTCGATGCGAGGTTTGATCTCACAAACCAAGAGATCATGACCTGAGCAGAAATCAAGAGTCAGATGCTTAACCAACTGAGCCAACCAGGTGCCCCGAGCTTCACAGTTTATAAAGGGCTTTCATATATATCATCTCATCAAACCCTCATAGCAATTCTCCTTCTTCATATGTGCCCATTTCACAAGTGCAGGAACTGAGATTAGACAAAATTAAATGGTTTATCAGCTAATATAAGGTATAGGCAAGATGAGAATCCAGGACTATTCATGCTGTCTCCTAAGCAATCCCTTGCTCTCTCTCTATTTTAGGCACCTTTTATGCATCAGAACCAGCAGTTACTGGATTCATCTGTCTCTCTACAGGGAAAAGCAGAGGGAGTGCAGGCAAGGAAGAAGGTGGAGGGAAGAAGCCTTTGTCATGCAAATCCAAGCAGGTCTCCAAAACCAGTACTCAGAGAAGAAATAGGTATCAGAAAGGATAACCTAATTCCCACATCAGACAGCCCCCAAATCTTAGTGCTTAAACACAAGAAAGGTTTTGTTCCTGTTTGAGTCATAATTCAATACAGGCCAGTAGGCAGAACTCTGCTCCATATGGTCATTCAGGGACTCAACCTCCTTCCATTTATTTGCTCCGTCACTTCTTAGGGACTCAGAGTCCTCCATTGGATCACTACAAAAGCCAGAAAATAGGCAAGAAAGAGCATGCAGAAGGTCCTATGAAGGACCAAGTCTGGAAGGGGAATAACTACTTCTTCCCACATTCCACTGACCTAAATGATTCATGGCGGCCCCTCCTTCTCCATGTGTTGTGGAAGGAGGGGGAAACACAGGTGTTGGTGGAGCATCAGCAGCCTCTGCCACAATTTTTTTAAGCATTTCTTTTAGTATGAAGTATTTCCCTGGTGCTTATGGAAGACCTTTTCTATGAGCCCCCAGCCAGATCCCCCACACCTCTGGGTGATTCCCCAAGTGCGACCACGTGACTACACAGGGCCGGACATAAGACTTTTATTTTTTCAGGTTGGAGGAAGTGGACTTTTCAGGCTTATACAGCAAAATCTCTCTCTATATTTTCTTCCAACATAGCTGAGTGAAAGGGCAAACAGAAATTTGAAAGCGATGATTGCTTCCTTTGTGGGGAAGAAGGATACCCACTGAGTTGGGAACATATATGAATTCTGATTTGCAATCATTTCCACTATTTATGAGGTCACTGGACTTACTCCTGCTGAGTCCAATTTACAAAGAGCTTTGGTTGGATCAGGGAAAGGAATATTAGAATCCCGTTGACTTGGTGATGGCCAGAGGACGGTGGGTACCAAATGCAAGGAACGTAGCCATGAACTGCAAGCAAGCGGAATCCTGCACATCAGCTCCAACGTGCTGCATCCAAATGGGTGGGAAGATGCATCTCTCCAGGGAAACTGCGAGTGCTGGGTGCACTGACATTGCGATTTGACCACCTACCCCCAAAACAGACAGGGGAGTTTTTCCAAGTAAAAAACTTGTAAGAAATGGGATGCCTAAGATAAGCAAAAGAGTTTGCCTTACCCCATCATCACATCTCACTCCCAGGACAGCTATAGGATGCTGTCTGAGCATGGGTCTCTTGGGTTCTGCCCCTCTCTGGTGTTCTCCTGCCAATACACCCCACGTGTCCCACAGGCACTTCTATTTTGGCATATGCAAATCCGGACGCATCTCTCCATCTCAGTCCGGCCTCCACACCTGCTCCACCACCTCCAACACCATCTCAGTAAATGATGCCACCAACATGGTCACCGAAACCAATGACCTAAGAATGAAAGATGCCCCCTCTCCTTCACCCACTGCTCCATTCTGTCAAGAAGCCCAGCCAGTTCCACCTCCCAAATGGCTCTCAAATCCAGACTGTCACTGTTCTGCTAGATTAGAGTATCTACCTCCCAGCTGGATTTTCTGACAGTGAAAATCACTCCACCCCACCCACCCCACTGCCACCATCAGGAAGCAGCCCAGGGGCATCTGGGTGGCTCAGTCGGCTAAGCTTAGGTCATGATCTTGCAGTTTGTGGGTTCAAGCCCCGCATCAGGCTCTGTGCTGACAGCTCAGAGCCTGGAGCCTGCTTCGGATTCTGTGTCTCCCTCTCTCTCTTCCCTTCCCCTGCTCACCCTCTGTCTCCCTCCCTCTCTCTCTCTCTCAAAAACAAATGAACATTTAAAAAAAATTTTTTTAAAGAAAGAAAAAGAAAGCAGCCCAGATGCAACACTCCCACACTTAAACCTTCCATGGAGGGGTGCCTGGGTGGCTCAGTTAAGTGTCTGACTTTGGTTCAGGTCACGATCTCATCATTTGTGAGTTTGAGCCCCACATCAGGCTCTGTGCTGACAGCTTAGAGCCTGACTCCTTCAGATTTTGTGTCTCCCTCTCTCTGCCCCTCCCCTGTTCATGCTCTGTCACTCTCTCTCTCTCTCTGTCTCTCAAGAATAAATAAACATTTCAAAATTTTTTAATAAAAAAAATAAAACCTTCCGTGGAATTCTTTTCCTTGTTATTAAGCCTCCTCCTCTGTCTGTCCCCTGTAAACCTCTCCAGTGTGATCCCTGGTCATTGTGTCCATATCCCTGTCACCTGTGCCTTTCCCAATGCCAGGTGACTCACAGTTTTCCTAACTTTCCTCCTGACTTTGATCCTTAGTATTGTCTCTGCTTCACATACACAGCTAACACCACCTGTCCTCCAACCCCACCGTCAACTGATTGGGAAGCCTTGATAAGACCCCAGGCTGAGGCACGCACTGCTCTTCTGAAGTCTTGTCATCTATGCTTAGCTCTGTGACAGCACCTGCAATGCTGTGGGGTTCTCAGCGACCTTCTCCCCTCCCCTCCCTCTCCATACCCCACCACGTGAGCTGCTTGGAGCAGGGGTGTGGCACTGGGGCTCTGACTGCAGCACAACATCTAGTAAAAAAAAGCAGGTGCTCAGCAAATGCCCAGTTGCTGAATGAGCACCCGAGTTAGTAAATAAATCATATGGCAAGTGTAAAACCCTGTTCAAATGGATTCATCCATCAAGGGGGATACGGGAGGAGTAAGCTGCGTTTGGGGCATGGACTGCTCAGATGAATCAGACAATCCAGATAGTTGAGTCACCATGGCCCCAAAAGATGTGGGTTCTCGGAGAAATAAAACATATTCACTCACCCAGCCCCCAAAACCACATACTCAGTCATGCTTCAGGTGCATGCTTTGAAAAGGAGTCTGTAAAAACACAAAGCAGATGTTGTCACTGATACCAAAGTCAAACAAGATAAACCCTGAGGGGAAAACAAAATCCTTTGTGAAAACTTCCAGATACAATTGCCTGCTACCAAGGATCAGACATTTATGTGAACCAGCGTGAATAAAAGGGTGGGGGGTTGGTTTGTTTCTTTGTTTGGTGGTATTGTTTCTAGTGATTCCCAAAGTAAAGTGGGGTAGAGATGAGAAGCCTGGCTCTGGACACAGACCTCGTGGGTCCCGGTCCAGATCAGCCACTTTCCAGCTGTGAGACCGAGCCAGGCAAGCCACCTTTCCGAGCCTGTGTTCTCACTCTAACATGGCGTGAGAAAACAGCTTGCCAAAGGGTTCTCGTGAAGGGAACACGAGATCACGTATGTAAAACGCGAGGCACAGCATCTGGCAAATACATGTGATTTTTATTCAGGAGAATGTTTCAGAGCCCTCCCGGAGGAAGGAGAGTGAGACCATCACAAGGGCGGCTACCCCCATCTCACCGTCTCAGCTGGCCTGCCCCATCTATCTCCTTCCTCCAACTGCCCGCTTCTATGGACCCTGTCTGCTACCCTGGACTTCAGCTTGTCCCAGGCTCTGGCCTGTCCTGTCTCTGACCCTCTCAGGCTTCCTAGTCCAGCAGCTCCGGGCAGATTCAGTCTCCCTTTGTTCCTGGGAGAAAAAGACAAAGCTTGCAACAGCTGGAGACCAGACGGTCATACCTGTCCCAGCTGGCCACCGCTGGAAGTAGGTACAGGAAGAAGGAGAAGAAAAGGAACCAGGTCGACGCTCGCCACCACAAATTTTAGAAATCCCAACTCCACCACTTACTGTTTGAGGGTGGGCACATGACTCATCTCTTTGAATCTCTAACACCTTATTGTTAAGTGAAGATTATCCTGTATTTTTTCCCCACGTTTTAGCGTTCTGAAATTGGGCTATGTCTTATAATCGATTTGTGCATTTAATGTGATAGCGTCCCCCACCCCCGAAAAAGTTAATACACAGAGGATGTATGTGTCTTGGAATGGAAGAATTACGGGAACAGGACTTATTGCACCAGATAGTGGTACAGACTGTATGGGCCAATGCAAGTAAGTGCTTAACAAAGTGTCTGGCGTATGTAGGGAAATTTCCGCAAAGGGCCACCAAGTTATTATCAGCAGTCACTTAAACCCTCTCCCTCTGAGCAGGAGCCTGAGTAGAAGAGGCCACTTTGGGAGGGCATGTAACTGGGAAAGTCATGACTGACACATCCAATAGTTTCAGCCAGATAGAAAGTTCGAGAATTGTGTGAGAAATAACCATGAGTTCAAGTGTAAAGTCTTATTTGAAGCAGGGCTTGCTAAGGAACAGAAAAGCAAGGCAGTGCAGCGCAAAGAACGTGGTCTACAGAGTAGGAAAACTGGGTTCCAGTCCCTTCTCTACCCCTGCTTCACTGTGTGACCTTGGATAAATGCTTTGGCTTGGTTCTCCCAGGAGCAAGTGATCTGATTGCAAGCCGTTTGTTTGGAAGGTGAAGGAGACACTGGCAGGGGCGTGGGGGAAGTGAGACAGGGCAGGGAAGACAAACAATAAAGGGTACATTATTGTATCCGTTTTGCAACGCAGCTTCACCCCACTACGGAAACTCCGGTGGTCAGAGTAGACCTACAGCCAGCTGTCCCATCCCCAGGGAGCAAGGAGACAGGAGGAGTATTTATGTAACAAGTCCCATCAGTCATTGGTTGAGGGCTGCTCTGGAAGAGTCCGTCATTCCCTTTGGCCCCATTACACAGGTGGGGAAAGTTGAGCATTGACAGAGAAATCCCTCAGGCACAGAATCACTAGTGCTGGCAGATGTCGGTGCACCAAAATGGTAAAGGCAAGGGGAAATAGGCAGGGTACCCCCGGCATCTCCTGCCAAAGGTGCATCCCCTTTAGTCTCAGTTCCCCATCTGTAAAATGGGAATAATCAAACTTAATTTGAAATTTTTGTACATTATGCTTTGATGTAACCATATCTCTCCAACTTGGATGTATTCATTTGGGTCCAATCAGGAGAGAGAAAGCACACAGTAACTTGAACAGGGAAACTTTAATATAAGAATTAGAACTGTAACAGGAATCATAAGGTTTATAAGGATCTCAAAGAGATATGAGCACTGCTGAGTTCATGGCAACGCTGTTCACAATAGCAAAGAAGTGGAAACAAGGTAAATACGTCCACAGACAGAAAATGGATGAAGAAAATGTGGCATATACATACAATGGAATACTATTCAGTCTTTAAAAAGAAGGAAATGCTGCAACATGTGACAACATGGATGGACCTTGAGGACATTACACTAAGGGAAATAAGCCAGGCACAGAAACACAAATATTGCACGATTTTATTTCTAGAAGTTCTCTACAATAGTCAAACTCATCAAATCAAAGACTGGAATGGTAGTTACTAGGAGCTGTCAGGGAGGGAAATGGTGTCATTAATTAACAAGCATCTAATTTCAGTTATGTAGGATGAGGAAATGCGATCTGCTGAATAACCTTGAACACCATTGCACGTAGAGTCAACAGTAACATATTAGATGCTTAAAATTTAAGAGAACAGATCTCATGTTAACTTCCTACCACAATTAAGGTTTTTTTAGTGCACACACACAAAAAGAGTTTATTCCAGGAGTAATAAAGGGTAAGTAAAGAGAACCCTGAAGAATAGAGGACTAGCCACTGTCAGGGGCAACCACTACGACCCCCCAGGGCAGGGTAGAGCCCCCAACCCCTCACACCCTGTGCGGAGATCATTGAGGAGATGGGGGGGTGGGCGGAGGAGTCAGGGTGGGTTCCCTGCAGACACAGAAGGAATCCTCTTTCCAACTCTGTGCCACATCTTGAACCTAGATCTTCAAAATGTATAACAAGAATTTTCTTACAATTCCGTTCATGATGATCTTACCTTGAAAAATAAAGAGAGGGGCGCCCAGTGGCTCAGTCGGTTGAGCGTCTGACTTGGACTTCGGCTCAGGTCATAATCTCACAGTTTGTGAGTTTGAGCCCCACGTCAGGCCCTGTGCTGACAACTCAGAGCCTGGAGCCTGCTTCGGATTCTGTGTCTCCCTCACTCTCTGCCCCTCCCCTGCTCATGCTCTGTCTCCCTCTGTCTCAAAAATAAATAAAAACATTTTTTAAAAATATAAAAAAGAAAAAGAGAAAAGCAAATACCGGGCATGCTCATGTTCTCCAAGAACTATAGTTAAGAAAGCAAAAGTAACTTTACGTCCACTAGCAAATACGAATACAAAAAATGTATTTATTTCTGGCATTTCATTTTGATGACCTAAGAAAGACAGAAGCAGCTGGACCAATGAGCAGTCAGCCTTCACTTCCGCTATGATAACACTGGGAGTGTGCCGGCCAATAGGAAGTCAGTCCCGCCTTTGACATCGCCACCTTGTGGGAGACGGACTAACGAGGAGCCAGTACCGACTCTGACATCAGAGCAGAACGCACTGTTAACGGAATGAGATCCGGCCATAGGCCAGGGCCACTGCATGAGTGTCCTGCTGGTTTCGGTGACATTTTGAGACCCTACCCAATTTGCCAGGGTTGACAGGAAGTCTTCTCTCTTTGCCTTGTTATTTCCACTTCCGCTCATAAAGGCGGCTACATCTAGCAACACGCTAGCTGTGCTCCCCATCTTGGCGCTTGCTTCTCTTGTTGGAGAGAAATGAGGGATCTCATTGGCCAGACCTAGACATTCGTTGAGCCACATTTTATCGATGATCTTAGTTTCCGTGGTTGATGGCAAGAAGTAGGGCACCCCCTTCTTCTTGCGCATGGGCTTTCTTCTGCTTCCTGGGCAGGCTCACCTGTTCTCTATACTACCTGTGACCAAGGGAATTAGGCAGAGAAGCCATTCTCCCTGTCAGTTGTAGCTGTGGGGAGGGATTGGGCTCAATGCTCCACCACGTGGGCCCATTTGTTTCTGAGACCCAGCCTCATCACTCTCTTCAGATTTCATGAAACACCCCAAAACATGAAACACCCTTATAATAGGCCCCCATTTTTTGTGCTAGCTCCAGCTGAGTTTATGACCGTTGCAAGCATTGGTCCTAATTCATATAAAGTTACAAAACAGCAACTTTGGAAGAGATGGCCCAATGAGCAGCAGACCCTGGTTCTGACTAAAGTCACAGGATAAAAGGACAAAAGACAGAGTCCCAGCCACACCCTGCTTGGCTGGATAACACTGAGACCTGACTGAATGTCTTGGCTTCCTGTATGAACAAGCTCCTAAAGCCAGGTGCAAAGAAGTAATTCAGCCATGGTCCCCAAAGCAGTCACCTCCATCACAGGGGAAGGAAACCAATATCCTGAGAGAAGCTCCCCTGAGCCCAGGAAGGGAAATTGGAAGGGGCAGGATATCAGTCCTGCCTTCCCATTTCATCCCAGATAAACAAGCCGCTGCCCAAGATGGTGTTAGAATGTTAAATCCCATCAGCCCATTTGGGTATGATGGAATAGGATGTTTCTCCAGCACCCTTATTTTTCTTGCTAAGGCTGGAGTGGTCTATGAACATGAAGTCTCCTGTGAAAACAGTGTGTCACTGTCCCTATGACTTTGTCCCAGAGGCTTGTACCCTCCTCCTGCACTGCCCTGGTCTCCCTCTGCCCTATATCCACCTTCCTCAGTGTCAGTGTGAAAACGAAATCCCCAGGTTGACTGGTGCCCTCCCCACTTTCTTTGTGAGTGTCACGTCCTAGTAAGGCTCTCCCTGATTTCCCAACCTACATGGGTCCCCCGACCCATGTCATCATGCTCCCCATTTCTCTCCCATCTACAGCCCTACCACTATTTGTGATTTTATATTTGGAGGAATGTTTGCCTTCCCTACCAGATTGTTAGCCCCATAAAGGCAGAGACCACCCCCATGTTTATAGAAGCACTATCAACAATAGCCAAAGTATAGAAAGAGCCCAAATGTCCATCGATGGATGAATGGATAAATAAAATGTATATATTATTTTGTAATGTATGTATTATATATATATAATGGAGTATTACTTGGCTATCAAAAAGAATGAAATCTTGCCATTTGCAACTACGTGGGTGGAACTGGAGGGTATTATGCTAAGTGAAATTAGTTAGTCAGAGGAAGACAAAAATCATATGACTTCACTCATATGAGGTCTTTAAGAGACAAAACAGATGAACATAAGGGAAGGGAAACAAAAATAATATAAAAACAGGGAGGGGGACAAAACAGAAGAGACTCATAAATATGGAGAACAAACTGAGGGTTGCTGGAGGGGCTGTGGGAGGGGGGATGGGCTAAATGGGTAAGGGGCATTAAGGAATCTACTCCTGAAATCATTGCTTCACTATATACTAATTTGGATGTAACTTTAAAAAATGAAAAATAAATTTAAATTATATATTAAAAAAGGCAGAGACCATGTCTGTTTTGCTCATTACTTATTTCATGCACTTGAATATAGCAGGCATGTAATAGTCGAATGTATGGAGTATGGCCAACGTTCTGAAGTCAGACTGGCTGGGTGTGAATCCCAGATCCGGGGGAATAATGTGGAATGATAATAGTATGCTCAGAGACTCTAGGAAGGACTAAGTAAAAGTGCTTACCATAAGGCCTGACACACAGTAGGTGCTCAATAGATGTTTATTAATATTAGTGTTATTGCCATCAGTCTGATAGAAGGAAACTGAACTTGAGAACTGCCCTTGTGCTGATGACTGACACATCTGATACTTGGGTTTCAATGTTGTCTCCTAATGACAGATTGAAGGAAAATACACAGTCCTGATTAGACATAAGGCCTCATAACTTAGCTACTTATCCCATGGGGAAGGCTACACATTGGATGAAGTCACCCCAGGACCCAGGGAGTCATGAGCACATAAGTGTAAGGGTAGAGAAAGAGCCACAGTCAAAAGAAGGTTAAGGGTTATCCATTAATAACCCTTATGTGCTTCTAAAAAGGACACCAGCCTGAGGACTGTGGTCTATGTCCTTGTTTACTTCTTACTCTGGACAAGTTGCTTCTCCCCTCTGGGTTTGTTGCTTTGTTTTTCACTATGAAATATATCATACCAAAGGTTTAAAACACAGAAGTAAGTGTGAATAATGACAAGAAAATGAAAATCCATGTACACACAACCCTGGCCAAGAAATAGAATACTGCCAGTTTCTTAGAAGCCCCCTAAATACTCACCATCTCATACATTCTCCTATGGATTCCACCCCACCCTAAGCTAACCACTCTGTCAATGTTGTTTGAACCATTCCTTATGTTTTCTCTATAGTTTTATCATCTATGTATGAATCCCTAAACAAAATATTATTTTACTTACATTTTTATGGATTTTCTGTAAATGGAATCATACTATAGATGTTCTTTATGACCTCATTTTTTCACCCAACATTGAATTGTAGGATCATCCTAGTTAATGCAAATAGTAGTAATATGTGCACTTTCATTTCAGAATAGCAGTCCATTGCATAAGTTTAACACAATTTCTTTATCCATTATATGATCCAATACACAGACATGTTGGTTAAGTCCATTATCGTTGCTACTATAGAAAATGATGTTATGAACATTTTGTACATGTCTTCTGGTGAACATGTATAAGAGTTTAGGATATACTCTAGGAATGGATTTGTTGGGTCATAGCATATGGACGTGTTCAACTTTGCTAGGTAATTCCAAAATTTTGCCAAAATGGTTGCACAAATTTACAACCCCTAGCAGTCGTAGATGAGAGTTGTTATCCCACATCCCCAGAAACTTGATGCTACCTGTATTCTTAATTTTTGGCACTCTGACGGACATGTAATGATTATTGTTTTAATTTGCAATTTCCTAATTATCAGAGGTTGAACATCTGTTCATATGTTTATTGCCCGTTCATATCTCCTCTTGCGGAAAATACTTGCCTATGTCTTTTGCCCCTTAGTCTGATACAAATGTATTGTCCTTACACATTTGCAGTCATTCTTTATATATTCTGGATATCAATCCTTTGCTGGTCTTGTGTGTTATAAATATCTTCTCCCGGGGTATGGCTTGTCTTTTCACTCAATGTTGTCTTGTGATGAGTGAGTTCTTAACTCTAATATAGTCAAATTTATTAATCTTGTCTTTACAACATGTATGCTTCATGACTTCAAGGTTATGAAGTATTCCTCTATTCTAAACATTTTCTAGTTTTTCTCTTCATTTCTAATGATTTAATCCACATAGAATTTATCTTTATTGTAAGGTTAAGAACCAAAATCTTTTTTTTTTTTTTTAGGAAGGATTACCGATTTTCTCAGCACCATGAATTGAATATTCCATTCATACCCTTCTAATTTGCATTGTCCACACCATCAAGAGTCAAATTTCCATGTATGCATAACTTGTTTCTGGGTTCTTTCTTCTATTCCATCATCTTATTTATCTATCACTATCCTGATTACTATAGCTTTATAAGTCTTGCTAATCTGGTACAGGAATATCTCTCTTGCTTATTCTTCCTTGGAAGGATTTTGGCCCTTTTCTATACTCTATTAATGTAAGAATTAATTTGTCAAGTTCCCACTTCACTATAAATCTAACTGGAATTGCACTGAATCGAAAGAGCAGTTTGGGAAATTTATATCTTTACAATGTTGGATATTTTATCCAAGAACCATGATACATCTACTTATTTAGCTTGTAATTTAACATATTTCAAAAAAAATTATAATTTTCTACATAAAAATTCATAGTTTTGTTGTATTTACTCCTAGGTACTTTTATATTCTTGTTACTAATGTGAATGCCTTCTTTTAAATTTTAAATTCATACATGATTGCTATTCATGTACAAAAATTCAAGTGACTTTTGTATATTGATTTTGTATCCAGCAACCTTGCTAAAGTCTCATTTTGATTCTAATAACTTATCTATAGTTTATTTGGGGTTTTCTACAGAGTCAGTAATAGATCTGCAAATAATTATTTTTTAAAAGATTTTATTTTTAAGCCATCTCTACACCCAATGTGGGGCTCGAACCCACAACTCCGAGATCAAGAGTCCCATGCTCCACCAACTGAGCCAGCCAGGAGACCCTGTAAATAAAACTATTATTTCTTCTCTCCTAATCTTTATACCTTATATTTAATTTTTTTACATATATATCTTGTCATGGAACTTGCAAATGGGATAAGCATTACCATTATTCCTACTTTTATAAATAAGGAAACTGAACCTCAGAAAAATTAAATAACTTGCCTACAGTCTCAAAGCTAGAGATAGACATAGTCAGGATTCAAACCTCAGTCTCGCCATTCCAAAATCCATATTTTTATCCCCTATGCTGTGGATTTCTTTTCTCTTCCCCATCACACATAAGCATTTGAGATTTATAAAATAACTGATCTGCCACTGAGAAGGATTTTTGTTTCTTTTGTTTCTTTTAAAGAAAAAAAGAAAGATTGTTTCAAACTGGTCAATACATCTGCACCATCTGCAAGCCAAAAAAAAAAAAAAAAAAAGGAGAGAAGGGACCTAACATACTATTTTGCATATGTTTACTCATTCCATCTTTTTTTTCTTCCAAGATCTTAATTAAATTCAAGTTAGTTAACATAGAGTGTAGTATTGGTTTCAGGGGTAGAATTTAGTGATTCATCACTTACATAAAACACACAGTGCTCATCCCAACAAATGCCCTCCTTAAAGCCTGTCACCCATTTAGCCCATCCCACCTCCCCTCCAGCAACCCTCAGTTTGTTCCCTGGATTTAAGAGTCTCTTCTGGTTTGCCTCCCTCTCTGCTTTTACCTTACTTTATTTTTCCTTCCCTTCCCCTACATTCATCTGTTTTGTTTATTAAATTCCACGTATGAATGAAATTATATGATATTTGTCTTTCTCTGATTGACCAATTTCGCTTAGCATAATACACTCTAGTCCCAATCACATCGTTGCAAATGGCAAGATTTCATTCCTTTTGATGACTAATATTCCAGTGTGTGTGTGTGTGTGTGTGTGTGTGTGTGTGTGTATACACCACATCTTGTTTATCCATTCATCAGTTGATGGACACGGGCACTTTCCATAATTTGGCTATTGTTGATAGCACTGCTATAAACATTGGGGCACACGTGCCCCTTCAAATCAGCATTTTTGTATCCTTTGGATAAATATCCTTTGGATAAAAACCCCACACTGTTTTCCAGAGTGGCTGCACCAGTTTGCATTCCCACCAACAGTGTAGGAGAGTTCCCCTTGTTCCACATCCTCACCAACACCTGTTGTTGCTTGAGTTGTTCATTTTACCATCCTGACTGGTGTGAGGCAGTATCCCATCGTGGTTTTGGTTGGAATTTCCCTGACGGGGAGCAACGTTGAGCACTTTTTTATGTGTCTGGTATTGCTCATTCTCTCCTATCAGTAACCAGCAAGTTGAGTGTTAGTGTCCCAGTTCTGCAGCTGAGGAAACAGAATCTCAGAGAAATTAATATTAAAAAAGCAATGACAAAAAAAGGAAACAGAATAGCAAAATGTGTATATTGCATCAAAAAAAATTTTTGTAATAGTCTCCAATTATAATTTGCAACTTAGTTTTATAGCCCCAGGTAAATACAAAAGGATGAGACCTTGGAAAGATTCATTGTGAGTTCCCTGCAGGTCCATGGAGACAAAGAACCCTTCCATAGACTTCTTCTTCATGGGGGCCAGGAAGGAAAAGAACTGGGAAGTCTTTTGTTCTTTTGCATTCATTCATTCATCAAATACATTATTTATTAAGGACAACCCGAGTCCTGGGGCTATGGTTGGGAATACAGTTGGGAACATGGCAGACACAATCCCTGCCCTCATAAAGCTTTCAATCCAGCAACAGAGTCCAGCATTAAATCAGTAATCACTAGTCTGCACCCATAGTACCCAACTCCAGGACCCACCATCGGGCAAACAGAAATCCCTTGTGAAGTTGGAGAAGACGGTGCTGTGCTCCTGGGCAATCCTCAGGTCCCTATGTGGAAGCTGCCACAGTCCTACTGCAGGCTGGTGAGTCCTCCCCGCTCTCCTCCTTAGTTTCCTGCAGCCCCAGTGTTGCTGGGAGCCTGTCCATCAGCGTGCCAATCGCAGGGGAAATTGAATCCAGGGGCTCTTTCTAGTCATGTTTGCTCACTTTTTTCTTAGCATGATCTTTGGTTTCATTATATTTAGGTATTTCTTTTATTTATCCATGCACTAGGAAAAAAAAAAAAAAGGAAAAAGGAAGGTGCCTCTTTAAACCAAGCGTGAAATGTATTAGGAACCTAAAGTTGAGAATAATGGGCTTTTTTTTTTTTCCTCCTGGAAAGCTAGCCTACAGGAGGAAAAAAAAATCCATTCAAATAATTTCGTTTAGTCCTAAGTATAAAATAACCGAAGTCAAGGTGTCTCTGCTGTTATTATTTTTTCTGATGTTTTTGACACTCGCGTGTGGAGTTCTCCGGCGTTCACGGCTTCCAGAGCTGTGAGCTCCCACTTGGTATATTCGTAATACTCCTTAATATTTTCATTTTGATGTAATTTGCGGCCCCAGCTTTTTAAATATCCGCTCTGTAATAATGTTTAATTTCAGGGGTCACTCCGCCAAGGAGTATATTAAAGCTTATAAAACTCATTTCCAAAGCTCAAATATCAAGCTGTGATCAGGTTAGGAGGGCAGCATCTGTGAATATTTCATCTTTTATCATGCTGATAATAAGGAGATGACAGAGGCACATTATTACAATGAGAGAATTGCTCATTTCAGGCCTGGTGCTGGAAGCTGGGGTCTGCAGTGTGTATTACTCAATAAGAGCAATTCTGATATGAAAAGCAAGTTTACTGAGGCACCACTGTGTCTTATTTGATTGGAATGAATAATATATGGAGAGCTGCCGTTCGGGCGGCTGCTGGCCGGGGGAGGGGAGGCTTGCATGGAGAGGTGCACTTGGGGATAGACGGCGAAATAATTTATCAAAGGATGTGTTTTATGGCCTGAAAATAAAGTTAAGATAACCGCTGTTTATTAGAATCATTATTTCGGAAATCTGTATTCTGGAAATCTTAAACATGTGCCGGCTTACGCAGGAGAAGAATCTTGATCCCTTCAACTGGTAGAGACGCCTCGTAATTATCTATTTGCACACAGGAGCTGAGTGAATTTGACACCCGGGCTGATTCCTGCCACATTCTCCATTGGCAACTTTCATTATTGCTTTGCGTCAAGCCAACTTCATCAAGCGGGAACCTTAAAACTCTGGTTTTTCTGGTGGTGAGATGATGAAACACCAACCAGAGGGAGTGCGTCTCTTGCCTGCTGGAGAAAATCAAGCACGAACCACCTCTAATTATTGTCCCCCACCCTAACAGCTGCCTCTGCACCCACACCGGTCCTCTCTCCCGGCTCTAGCATGGTGGAAGAGGGGTGCCTCCCTGGTCAAGGACTAACCTTCACAGTGCCACAGATCTCGTCCCTTGCCACCTGTTCTGACCCACACGAGGAGCCATTCTCGTCATCTCCAGGATCTTTCATGGCTCCCCTGTGACTGGTTGCTTCCCTTCAACCTCTGAACATGTTCAAATCATTCCCATCCTAAGAAAAAGTATCTTAGATCTTGCCCTTCCCTCTCCCTCCAGCTACCACCGTAGGTCTGGTCTTACCTTCTCATCCAAGTGTCTCATAAGAATAAAATACACTTACTGCCCCCACAGACTCACATGGCATTCACCCCTGACTTCATTTATTCTGACTTCTGTACCCACCATTCCACCAAGACCACTCCCACCAAGGTCATGGATGCCCTGCTAACCACCACAGCCCCTGGGAACTTTTCATTCTGCACCTAGCTTGACTTCCCAGCTGCATTTATTATTATTTATTATGTATTATTGTCCCATTATTTCAATAAACTACTTGCTGGTTCTCCTCCTTCCTAACTCCCTGCTCTTCCTCTGGTTCCTTTCCTGGAAGCTCTTCCTACCCTCCATGAAGGTGTTGGTGTTCTGAAGAACTACCCCTTTGCCCTCTCCACACTCCGCTCTCTCTGCTGGGCAAGCAGCATTTAGGACTGTGACTATAACTACCACACGTTGGCTGCTGACTCACACCTTATGATCAACAGTCATTGGTTGGTCATCCAACCTCTTTCTTAGAGATCCAGATCCATATATCCAACTGGGTGCCCCACCAGCACTCCAAACACAACAGATGGAAAATTTAAAGACCAACACAAACATACACACCCTGTTCCTCCTCCTTTTCTTCCTCCTGATAGTCCTGTCTCCAATGAAAACAGAACCCTAAAGGCAGTCACTCAAGCCAAAATACAGGCCGGCATCCTCAACACATCTACTTAAAGTTGATCGAGTCCTATTGATTCTTTTAGTTTCTAGAAAATAAATACATCTGTTACAATTTCTGATTATGAAAATAACACACACTTATTAAAATTTTTTTCAGACTATACAGAAATGAATAGAGAAGAATGGAAAAATCACCTAACACCTTCCACCCATAGATATTCATCATTAATACTTGATATACACACATCTAGCCTTTTGTTTTTGATTTGGACCTTAGCCAGTCAACATTTATTGAGTGCCTACTATGTGCCAGTCATTGTATTGGGCATATATATGCACTTCCTTTTTTTTTTTTTTTTAATTTTTTTTTCAACGTTTATTTATTTTTGGGACAGAGAGAGACAGAGCATGAACAGGGGAGGGGCAGAGAGAGAGGGAGACACAGAATCGGAAACAGGCTCCAGGCTCTGAGCCATCAGCCCAGAGCCCGACGCGGGGCTCGAACTCCCGGACCGCGAGATCGTGACCTGGCTGAAGTCGGACGCTTAACCGACTGCGCCACCCAGGTGCCCCTGCACTTCCTTTTTTTAATACAAAAAATAGGATCTTAATATACCCATGCCATCTTTAATTTAACAAGGGACATCTTTCTATTTTGATAAATTAAAATCCAAATAATTCATTTAAATAGTTACATAACATTCCACTGAATGGCTTTAGCATAATTTACTTATTTAATAAGCAGGTCCCTGTTGGTGGATATTTAGGTCGTACCCAAAATTTTATATTTAGGTCGTACCCAAAATTTTATGTTAACAATGACTTGCAATAAACATCCTTATATAATAAATCTCTTTTTACTTGTTTGATTATTGCTTTGGAATAAATTCTGGAAATGGAATCGTAGAGCTCCAGGATATGCACGTTTTAAAATTTTTGATAAATATTAGCACGTGCCCTCCAATGATATAACAATTTGCTTTCCCACCAATATGTTTCCTTACAACCTCTTTGACACTGAATATTATCAATCTGTTTACCTCTGCCACGCTGCCAAACAGCATTTGTTATTGTTTAATTTGGATTTCTTTTATTACTGTTGAGACTGAACATCTTTCCCTACTTTTGTTGATATTTTTTATTTCTTTTGCAAATTGCTCATGTGTGCCCTTTGCCCTTTTATTTATGAGATTGTGCTAATTATTATTATTGATATGTATGGACTCTTCATATGTTAGAAACAACAATCATTTACCTAACATATATATGTTGTGCACATTTTTAACCAGGTGGTAATTACCCATCTACATGTGTTTATAATATCTTAAGAATAGCAATTTATAATTTCATGTAGCCTAATCTAATAACTTTTTTTTATGGTTTCTGTTTTTGAAGTCATGCTTAGAAAGAACCTCCACACCACTAAATTATAAAAAGATATAAAGATGTTTTCCCATGTTTCCTTTTAGTTATCCTTAAGCTTTAATTTTTACATTTTAGTATTTTTCATTCTAAGATTCCTCCTGATGTAGTATTTATTAATTTCAACATACAGGAAAATACTTAAATCAATACAAACAGGGGATTCGGATTCAAAAGAGAAACTCTCAGCATACTAAAAATAGGAGGAAATTCCTCAACCTGATAAAGGGTATATATGAAAAAACAAACAAACCAAAAAACTACAACTAACATAATTAATGCTTTTCTCCTAATGTCAGAAACAAGGTGAGGATGTCCACTCTCACTATTTCTGTACAGCATTATATTGGAGGTCCCAGCCAAGATGACAAGGAAAAGACAGAGGATTAGAAATAGATAGTACAAAGATTAGAAAAGAAGAAGTCAAATGATCTTTTTTTTTTTTGCAATTGACATAATTGTAGAAAATCTTAAGGAATCTACCAAAAAATATCTAATAGAGCAAAAAAGAAAATTTAGCAAAATCACAGATCAATATAGAAAAATCAATTATCCTTCTAGATCCTAGCAACAAACTATAGGAAAATAAACATTTTCAAATGACACAATTTGTAGTAGTATCAGAAAAAAATGCTTAGAATAAATTTAAGAAAAGATTGCAGGGATGCCTGGGTGGCTCAGTCAGTTAAGTTGGTTGTGATTTCGGTTCAGGTCATGATCTCACACTTTGTAAGATCGATCCCTTCATCGGGCTCTACACCAACAGCATGGAGCCTGCTTGGGAGTCTCTTTCTCTCTGTCTCTCTCTCTCTCCACCCCTCCCACTCCCTCTCAAAATAAATAAACAAACAAACATTTTTTTCTAAAAGATCCCAATACCACTACACTGAAAACTACAAAATGTTACTGGGGGAAATTGAACAAGATTTAAATAAACTGAGAGATATAGCATGGTCACACATTAGAAGATTCTGTATCACAACATTGTTCATTTTCCCCAAATTGATCTATAAGTTCAAAACAATCCCAATCAAAATCCTAGTGAGATTTTCTTGTACCAATTGACAAACTGATTCTAAAACTAAATGGAAATACAAAGAATCTGGAATAGCTCAAGCAAAATAGGAAAAAAAAAAAGAACAAAGTTGGGGGATTTACATTATCTGATTTCAAGATTTATGCTATAAAGCTACAGTTATCAAGATAAAATGATATTGGTATACGGGTAAACATATAGATCAAGTGAACAGACTGGAGAATCCAGAAATTGGCCAATATATGGCCAATTGATTTTCAACAACATAGGCACCAACATAACTCAATGGGAAAAGGACTATGTTTTAAACAAATGGTGTCAGAACATAGTCATATAAAAGAAAAGGAAATTCAACCTCTACCTCATACCATACGCCAATATTATTTTGAAATGGATCAGAGGCATAAACATAAAACCTAAAACTATAAAATTTGTAGAAGAAATCATAGGAGAAAATCTTTGCAGTTTTGGTTTAGGCAATGATTTCCAAGACAGGAAAACAATACATTAGTCATAAAAGGGAAAAAAAAGATAAATTACACTCCATCAAAATAAAACACTGTGTTCTTTAAAAGACACTATCAAGAAAAGGCAAGCCACAGACCGGGAGAAAATATTTGTATCACACATATTTGTCAAGGAGCTTACTTACATCCAGAATACTTAAGAAACTCTTATGGATCAATAATAAAAAGACAAACTACTCAATTTTTTTAATGGGCAAAATTTTAATAGATACTTCACAAAAAGACATACAAAAGGCCCATCAATTCATGAAACGATACTCAACAACATTAGTCATCAGAGAAGCACAAATTGAAACCACAATGAGATACAGCACTTCACGCCCACTGGAATGGCTAAAATCTGAAACCCAGACAATTCCAAGATCAGATGATGGGGATGTGGAAGAATTGGAGTATTCATACACTGCCGGTGAGACTATATAACAATACAACCACCGTGGGAAACAATTTGGCAGTTTCCTACAAAGTTAAATGTATGCTTATACAACCCAACAATTCCACTCTTACCTATTTACCCAAGAGAAATTATATGTAATGTATGTGATACATAAATAATTTAGGTGCATAATTATATGTGTATATATATTTATACATAAGTGTTCATAACACTTGTACTCATAATAGCCGCAAAGTAGGAACAACAGAAATGCCCATCAGCAGGTAAATGAATAAACAAATTGTGCTGTATCCAGACAGCAGAATACTACTCTACAGAAAAAAAAAAAAAAAAGGAACTATTGATACACCTGACAACATGAATGAATCACCACAAAAGACTTATGCTGAGTAAAAGAAGCCAGATAAAAAGCAGCATGCGTTGTAGGATTTATAGGCCTCCATTTATACAATATACTAGAACAGGCAAAACTAATCAACAGTGATAGAAATCACAACAGTGGTTGAATCTACGGCCATACCACCCTGAACGTGCCCAATCTCACCTGACCTCGGAAGCTAAGCAGGGTCCAACCTGATTAGTACTTGGATGGAAATCAGAGCAGTGGTTGACTGGCAACAGGAAACTTTCTGGGTGATGGAAATGTTCTACATCTTAGTTGGGCTGGTAGTTACACAGATGTGTACCTTTATCAAAAGTTATCAACTTGTATGCTTAAAACATGTCAATTTTCTTTAATGTAAGTTACATCTCAATAAAGTTGACTTTAAAAAAAAAACGCATTAGAACAGGATTTTGTCCTTGATACTTCTCAAAGCCAGTATCTTTTCCTCATGTTGCTGGATTTTTTCTCACTTTTCCTCCCCCCACATTGTTTAGTAAGAAGAGGTAATACCCCCTCTGTATAGGCAACACAGAGCCTGCTTGGGATTCTTTCTCCCTCTCTCTCTTTGCCCCTCCCCCACTCACACTGTCTTTGTCTCTCTCAAAATAAATAAATAAACTTAAAAAAAAAAAAAGAACAAAAATTGGGCTGACCAAAATGAGTATCTTGGGTAGAACTGTAGTGCGTTGCTCTGTGGGATTCTAGAGCATTCCATCCCAAGAGCACTGAAGCCCTGGGCCCCTCTGGTGCCCCTGTAAGGATTGCAGTCAATAAGGGAGGGTGCAAGCAGGACACACCAGAACAAAGTTTGCCTAGGAGTATATCTATTCGATCCATTCCTTCCATTTGTCCTTTTCAGAAAATGGTGCCCATGAAAGAAATAGAGAAGGGGGCTCCAGGGTGGCTCAGTGGGTTAAGTGTCCGACTTGGTTTTAGTTCAAGGCATGATCTCATGGTTCATGAGTTTGAGCCCTGTGTCGGGCTCTGTGCTGACAGTGTGGAGCCTGCTTGGGATTCTCTCTCTTCTTCTCTCTGTGCCCCTCCCCTGCTTTCTCCCTCTCTCTCAAGATAAATAAATAAATTTAACTAAAAGAAAAAAAAAAGAAATAGAGAAAACTGGAAGTACTTCCCCTAATGATGAGGGTTCCAACACCTTTCCTTCCCATATGGGGGAAAGACAAGGAGAAGGAACACGATTCTTCTTTGCCCATTAGAGTTCCCAGAGGAGATAACATCTTGTTTTGCAACCTAGATTCATCTATTGCAACGCACAAAATAATATGCCATCCAAAACCCGTGGGTTGTTGGTTCTCTCAGCCTTTCGTTCTGAGTTCGGGCACTTCAGGGGGCCAGTATGCCTGAATCCACATGAGAAGGGATCAGGGTCCACCTCTTGGCATCCATACGAACACCCAAATACTAAAGTGCTATGTGTGCTCAATACAGGCCAAGCTCTTGGTAGGACTAGAAGGCAAGATAGGAAGGAAGGCAAGAAGGGAGGGAGGGAAGAGGTAATACTTAAAGTCACAGACTTATTCTCAAACTGAACAACTCATCGACATTACACACCTCCCGCTCCACCTCTGTGCCATGCTCTCTATGCCTTGGAGAATCCACTGCTGTTCCCTCCACCCTCTTCCATTATCTTCACTTGTCCAAATATCACCCATCCTTCAAGGCACAGCCGTGGGCCACCCCCCATCACACTCTCCAGGAGCTCCCACCCATGCACTTGGCCACTCCATTAAAAGACTGGTCTAGCCTTATTAGCAAGTCTATAGCCTCAGAAGCAGAAAAAGTGCTGCTCATCCCATTTATTGGGCATATTATTCTCGTCAGCGGCTTTTAGAGGATTTTGCTAATGGCTTAGGGACGGTATGCACCATCACAATTAAGACATTGCTAATAAATTAAGTTTTATGGACATAAATCAGCAGGTATGCTTATTCAGCTGTTACACCTCACTTAGGAGTGGGCTTCACACCTTAAGAGAAAGCATATTTCTATTCAGGAGTTGTAATGGCCTTGTTAATGGAATATTAATTACCTCACTTGTTGGACAGCAAGATGTCTGCTCCTGCTCTCTTGTCACAAGTGTTCTTGGAGAAAGACACTTTTCCAACTTTGTGTCACCATGGCTGATGGATCTCAGCAAAGCCCACTCCATCGTCCTCAGCAGAAAGACAGAATGAAATTCACCCTCCCGTGATGAGCCAGGTAAACGAAGGCTTCGGTGGTGAGACTGTACAGCCTACCTTCCCCCAGAGATGCTGTGAAGCAGAAGGAAAGCTGGGCTGAGAGGCAGGAGGCCTGACTTCTTACTTCCTGCCTTAGTTCAGGCTGCCATCAATGGGGCAGCCCAAGCAAACATTTGCTTCTCACAGTTCTGGATCTGGGAAGTCCAAGCTCAAGGTATCAGCAGATTTGGGTCTCATGTGAGCCTACCTTCTCACGGTGTGCCCATGGGGTCTGCACTTCAAAATGTGTTCATGCAAGGAGCAGAAGCTCATGTCTCTTCCTCTTCTTGTGAGGACACTAATCCCATCATGAAGACAACAGCTTCCTGACCTTATGTAAACCTAACCACCCCATTCCCCTAATACCATCACATTCAGGGGGCATTTGGGGGCTCAGCCAATTAAGCATCTGACTCTTGACGTCAGCTCAGGTCTTGATCTCAGGGTGATGAGTTCAAGCCCCTTGTTGGGCTCCACACTGGAGCCCAACTTAAAAAAAATAAATACTTAAAAAAAATTACCATCACATTAGGGGTTAGGGTTTCCCCACATGAATTCTGGGGCGGCGGTGGGGAGGGAGGGCGGAGACACAAATATTCAGCCCATAATACAATAACCAACAATACAATACTCCAAGAATAACCCGTAGTGTGACCTGATCTCAGGCAAGCCACTCACACCCTTAGGGCTTCCCATTTAACACATGGGTATAATAAAGTAACCACAGATAAAACTAAGTGGAAAACCCAACCCTGGGAAAGATACCAATATGGGACCATTCTGTGATTACCTTGCCAAGACTGTGGGGGAAACACCAAGGATAGGAATGGATTTTTGCCTGGGAGGGGGTAAATATTCTCACTGTCAATTATCCCACAATGTCATTAATCTGGGAGAAAGAAACAGTCCAGTGTTGTGGGTGGAGAGAGCAGGGGACTCCTTTGTCTCTACCAAAGCAGGAGGGCATCTTTGGCTCCAAACTCTGTAGAAAGGAAGTACTGAAGAAGAGTGGGCTGCCCCCATCCATCCAAGGTGGGCCAGAGAGAGCAGTGCAAAAAGCCTCCACATTTTATCCACAGTGCCAAGGGCGACAGCAGCCCAAACACCAGCCATGTGAGAAGGCAGCCCTGTTCAGTTAGCTTCACAGGCAGCAGGTGCATAGCCCCATCACCAACAGTGTGAGCATGGGAGTGACCCTCTAGACCCAGGAGAGCAGGGCCATGCCATGAGAATACCTTGAAGAGGGGTATATTCCAGCAAGAAGATGAGTGAAAATTGAACCATGTAAGGGTGGCGACCCCACCCTGTTCTTGAACCAAGTCGTCTGAAAACCCACTCAGCAAAGGAAGAGCTCCATCAGGACCTAGCACCGCCTCAAATCACTGTGCGATCTTAGACAAGTCCCCACCCTCTCTGGCCCTAGTTTCTTTCTCTCAACCTGTTGATCTCAAGGTCAAATGGCCTCTTCCTCTGAGAAATATCAGTGAAAATGGCTTCAGAACACACATCACCTTTCTTTTCTTCATCTAGGGGGAAATTCTCAGACCCAGGCACCTGCTGGAAGAATTTCTTTGCATCCGTTTAGCATATCAATTCTCACATTTTCTGCTTGAACTTCAGAGCAAAGGACTTGGAAAGCTGAGCCTTTGCCTTTTTAATGTAGAGTTTTGCATATTCTCCTGGACTCTTTCAGTCCTCTGTGCCCTTCCATTGCCCACCACTGAGCAGCCCTGTGCCCTGGTGAGGCTCCGGCCCATTCCCTTCACAGCTAATTGGGGCAACTGACCTCCCCCTGAATCCTCCCCTCCTCCTCCTCCTCCTCCTCTTCCTCCTCCTGCAGTGAGAGAATAAAAGTCCAGCCCAAAGTGGGATGCAGAGGAGTGAAGAATGGGAACAGTCAGTGAGAACCCCAGAAGGTGGGGTGTGGGTACAAGGAGGTTGTGGCTGGGGGAAGCCATGGTTTGCAAGACTGAGGAAACAAAACTGAAATCACTGATGTTCTGCACTGAGCCACTGGACTGCAGGAGGCCATGGAGCTATGTCTGGGCTGAGAGGCTGTCACACAAGCTGTTGCATATTTCAATGTCAGTAGCATCCAAGAGCCTCTAGGCACCTCCCAGAGGCAGAAAAGGGAGGGAAGTCCAGTCTGTGACAAGGTGCCCTTACTCCCCTGTAACACATTGTCCTTTACTTACACCACAATAGAACTGCAACCCCAGAGAGAGAAATCTACTTCTCGCCAGATGTCACCTTCAGAGGTGCCTCAGTCAGCTATTGCTGCATAACAAACAATCTCAGTCACTTACCACAATAAGCAATCATTTAGCTCGGGCATCTAAAGGTCAGCTTGGGCTCAGCTGGGCAGCAATAAACTGCAAATTAGGTCTAAGTCTGCTCCTCATTTCTCTCATTGTCACTGGACCAGTAGACTAGCTGAGACATGCTCTTCTCATGACAATGACAGAAGCACAAGAAAACAAATGGAAACATTTGATGCCTCTTGAGGACTAGTCCAAGCTGGTACCCTTTGGCTTCTGTCCCCTTTCATTGGATAAATCAAGTCATATGGCCAAGCCCAAAGTTAAGGGCCAGGGAAATATACTTTGCCTTACAGAAAGAACTGCAAAGTCACATGGCAAAGGGCATAGAGATACAGAGAAAGGTAAAGAAGTGAGACCAATATTGCAATCTATATAAGGAATGAGTCCTATAATGCTTCATAGCTGATGAGACGTTTTTCGTACTCTCTTGAATTTATTCCTCATAACAACCCTAAAAGATAGTGATTATATTTCCATTTTACAGATGAAGAAATTGAAACTCAGAAAGAAGAAGGGACATGTGTGAGATCACACTGTCATTGAGCATAAGAGAGTGTGCACCAATTTCTTCATTCAGTTTCAAGTCCAGAATGTTTGCCATTAACCCCAAAGCTGGCTTTCCTTAAGGAGCCTCTAGAATACCTGGGATTTGTGGAACCGTCCCCTATTACTTATAGAAGGGCCTCCCATTATTTTTTTGGATGGCATTCTATGGATGGCAAAAAGGACCGGGATGTTCTTAACCATAAATTAAAGGGTTTGGATCAAATCAGGAACAGCAAATATCTGGTATGCATGCTACCAATAACCATTCCTACATCCCTGGCAGACATCACTAATCAATGATGTCACTATTTCCTCATGAGTCTCAAAATCTCTCTCTACGCAACACAGCAGACAGCCATTGCTATTGAGTTGCAAAGGATGTGGAAAGTGAAGACTATTTTTAAATACTGTATAAACTTTTTCTGAGGCCCATTCAGCCCCAAAAGGCTCTGATTCTGAAACCAGCAATACTGTAGAACAGCAGCATGGAAAGGCCACCTGGCTGGAATCCGAAGAACTGATTCTAGTCCCAGCTCTGCTGTAGTTCACTCTGTGTGAGAAAGACAATTAAACTTCACTGAGCGTTTTGTGTTTTTTTTTTTTTTTTGCATCAGTTTTGTGACCTTTAAAACCATTTATTTCAATTCCATAAACATTAATTGGGTACCCACTGTGTGCCAAGCATTGCTGTCAAGGAATCAAGAAATGAATGCGACACGGTCCCTATCCTGGAAGAAAGGCAGGGGGATGGGGAATGCTTTCATTTCTGAGGTCCAGTCAAATGCTAATATTCTGCTAACATGACACTAAAAAGCACAAGACATCATCATGGGACTCATAAATCCTGCAGGCTCCCCAGGCTCAAAGAGCTCGTCCCAGGCAGGAGCCTGGGGTTCTGGGTGAGGCGATCTGACCTCAGAGTGGGGGTCACCATGCTCCATTGTTCTCCATGCTCTCAGAGTAGATGGCAAAACTTTCCAGGCTTATCTTCTAAATTTTAGGGTCAAACGGCCCGGGGTGTGAATCCCAGCTCTGCCACTTATTAGCTTTGTGACCTTGGACGCATCCCACTCACTCACTGAACAACTGATTTCCTGACCTTAAAAATAGGGAAAAGAATCATCACTGCCACATGTGGTTGTCTGTATCTATTATACAAGCAAACTTATGCAAATGCCTGCAATGCAGAGTCCCTGAATGAATTCACATCCTTTGCCTTCCTCTCCTCCACCAGCCCCATGCTCCAACTCAGAGCTTCTCCACCCCAACTACACAAGGGAGTCCCTGGACAGCTTTTTAAAAGTAGAGATGCCCATGGGGTGCCTATGTGGTTCAGTAGGTTAAGTGGCTGACTCTTGATTTCAGGTCAGGTCATGATCTCACAGTTCATGAGTTCAAGCCCCACATCAGGCTCTGCACTGACAGCAAGGAACCTGCTTGGGATTCTCTGTCTCTCTCTCTGTCTCTCTCTGTCTTTCTCTCTCTCTCTCAAAAATAAATTAATAAACTTAAAAATAGAAATGCCTATGCCTGAACTAGAACCTCTGGGGATGGAGCCCAGGGAGTCGTGATTTTGAGCCCTCCCAAGTGCTGCTAATAGGCAGTCACAGTTGAAAGCAACCTCTCTGGATGTATGAGTCAGGGTTCTCTAGAGAAATAGAACCAATGGGACATAGATATAGATAGATATAGATGTATAGATACAAATATAGAGATACAGAGATAGAGATACAAATGATATAGAGATAGATATATAGATGATATAGATGGATATAGATGATGTATATATAGATACGAAGAGATTTATTATAAGGAATTGGCTTATGTGATTATGGAAGCTGAAAAGTCCCAAGATCCGCAGTCAGTAAGTTGGAGACGCAGGAGCCTATGGCGTCAGTTCCTCTCCCAGAAGATTCAGCCCCACCAAGCCAGGAGGATACGGAGGCCTTGCATCACCACCTCTGCCAGGCATGCTGTCCTGGAATGCATGTTCTAGGAAGTACCCACGGTGTCCCTCCTGCTCCCCCGTCAGATCTGGGGGCCTGTGCAGTGGGGCCACTATTGTTTGGGGAGGTGGTGTGCGTGTATATTCGAGGGGTGTGTAAGTGTGTGTGCGGACGTCCACCCAGACCCTTCCCACAGCCGGATCCTGGTGAGCATTTCTTCACTCACCAACTCAGACACAGACTGAGCACCTGCCAGGCGCTGTCCTAAGTGCTGGGGACGTGATGGCTATTGCAGTCAGGCTGTAGGTGTTCAGACATTTCAGTATCACATACTAGCTTTAAGAATCAAAATATTAATATTTCTGTTGGCACAGTACCATTATTTCAGTATCTTTTAAAATTTGAAATCTGAATTACTTACATCTGGACAGATACCCAGAAATTTTTACGCTACATCAAAATTTCTAACTGGCCCAAGAAGCGCTCACTTAGAAATCCCTCTGTCTGTATTTCTCCCCTGGTATTGTTAAAATCCCATGGCCTGGATCACTGGGTCTTTGGTCATTGTTTGCTTTTCCCTTCAGTTGGTTGGGCTGAGTGCCGTTAGTAAGTCATACTGTTCCCAAAGCCAGTCTGGGTTCTGCTGTTTTTCTGAGGGCCCAGTGGAGTCTCCTTAGAATAGGAGATGAGGGAACCCATTAAGTCAAACAAAAGGAGGATATGGCAGCAGGATTGGGGGGTAGGGAAGGGACAAGTGAAGAATGAGGTCCTCAGATCCTCCAAGCTTCCTTTCCCCAGGGCTAAATTTGCTCTGCTCCCCTCCCAGGAAAGGGCTGGATCCCCTACTGGTGCCCAATTCCTCTTCCCCTGGGTACTTTACTTTTACCATCATTCTCCTGGAAGAACAAAATTGCCTCGGTCCTACCCTGGCTTTCCCTCAGGAAGAACTTTGAATAAAGCATAGAAGATTTTGGTGGCCACATCTCACCTTTTTTAATGAAATGCCAACATTTTGGTCTTTCTCAAAATACCATATTGTCATATTGTCATTTTGACCCATGCTATAGCTATAACCACTACAATGCAATGAAAAGTAAACCCCCCTACCCTCAAGGAATTTGTATTTTAGTGGAGGAGACACAATATAGAAATGAGCATACATATAAGATAGCTTCAAATAATGGCATAAGTTATATCAGTCATTTTTGCTGCATAACCAACCATAGTATATTCCGTGATTTTTTAAATGACCATTTATTCTTGTTCATGAGACTACAGGTCAGCTCGGCAGTCCTACTGGTCTTGTCTGGGCTCCTTTATGCATTTACAATTGGCTCACATCAGCCAAGTGGCTCTGTTTCTAGGGAAGGCCAATGATACCTCAGTTTCCCTCCATGTGTTCTCTTATCCTCCCCCAGCCTGGCTCAGGTTTCTTCACATATCAGTTGTTGGGGTCCAAAAGGAACAGTGGAGGGCTGCAAGGCTTAGAGCTGGCACACTTTTATTTCTAAAACATTCTCTTTTTTTGAAGTTTATTTATTTGGGCGGGGGGGAGAGGCAGAGAGAGAGAGGGAGACAGAGAGAATCCCAAGCTGGTAGCACAGAGCCTGATGTCGGGCCTGAATTCATGAACTACGAGACCTTGACTTGAGCTGAAATCAAGAGTCAGATGCTTAACCGACTGAGCCACCCAGGTGCCCCTAAAACATTCTGTTAGTCAAAGTCATAACTCCAGCCCAGGTTCAAAGAACGGGGAAATTGATTCTACCTGTCAACGGAAAGTGTTGCAAAGTCACATTGCAAAGCAGCATCAGTAGACAGAGGGATTGAAAATTGTGGCCATTTTGCAATTAACAACATGGGTTTTAAAGAAAATAAAAGGGGATAATGGAATAAGAAAGCAACAGGAATGAGAAGCTTCTTTATATTAGATCAGAAAAGACCTTTCTGAAGGGATAATATGTTAAGTGAGACCACAGTGATAAGAAAGAGCAACTATGCATCAAAGATTAGGTAGATGAGCACAATAAGCAGTGAGAGCAGCATGTGCAAAGGCCCTGAACAGGAAAAAAAATCTTAGAATCTTAATTGTGTTCAGGATTCAGAAAGGAGTTGGGCCTGAGTGGAGTAGGTAGAAGGACATGCTAGGAGATTGAGACAAACAGGCAGGAGGCCCTCATGTTTGGCCTTATAGGTTATGGTAAGATATCTGGACCTTATTTTATTTTTGCCTTACAATGAAATTGACTATATTCTCTATGCTCTACCTTTCATCCTCATGATGGGTTTCATTTTCAATATGATAAGAGGGTTTCAAACAGGGAAGTGAATGATCTGATCAAAATTCTAAAGAGGCCACTTGGGCTGCAGGAGCGGAGCAAGGACATCGTACAGGAGATCGTTGTAACAGCCCAGGCAAGAGATGCCATGACGCAGACTGAAATGGTAGCAGGGCTGGTGGTTAAGAGGTGGATGCTCTCTGCAATAGATTTTTGAAGAGTCTGCAGGACTTACTAATGGATTAGCTGTTAGTGGTGTTAGTTTTTTTCTTAAAAAAGAAGATGACTCCAAAGTTCTTGCCTTGAACCTCCGCAGGAATGATGAGTTACTGAATGAGCCCATCACTAAGATAAAAAGATGGTGAGATGAACGAGTTGGGAAGAGAGGAGTAAATCAGGAGTTGTTGTTGTTGTTGTTGTTGTTTTTACTGAGGGCACATTAAGTGCAGACAAAGATCCCTCACGAACACAGACACAAGCTTGTCTTTAACAAACAGGAGGGGTGCCAACTGTGAGGAATTCTGCTGCAATGGCGGGAAATGCAGATAGAGATGTTACCCTGGGGGTTAGCAACATGGAGCACCACTATTCCTACCTTCCAGAAGCAGTATCTCTCTGCCCCCTGGACATTCCTGCACCCCTTAACAACTTCTCAGGCCACATGCCCTGCTTACCAATTTTAGCCAGTTGGCCACCCCAGCCAACTACCACCCACTACAACTGTCATTCAGATCACTGTCAGTCTGTCCCCAAGGTTGGAACAGACTTTGAACAGTGCCTCCCTCCAAAAGGAACTGCAGACTTTCCTGAAGATTGGGGATGGTGGTGTGGAGAATGAGGTGGCATATTCTCAGGGTATGAGGACCAACAGATGCCTCAGCCCACAGAGGTCAAGGCCTTCTGGAAGCTAGAACTGGCAGATGGTTCTTGAGAATCCTTCCTGAGGTCCCATGGTCCCTTGGAATACAGAATGCAAGCAACCACTTTAATATCAATGACTGACACAGTTCTTGGTGATAATAGCATAGGAAAGGAAGCTAAACAAGGTAGGTCAAAGCAAGACCTTTTGGCTTCCCAGTTCTACCTCTGGGCACAACAGGCTTATCCTAAGTGTGGTCTGGCTGGAAGAGTCCCAGTGATCCTCACTCACTGAGTCCCAGTCAAAAGCTGGGTCCATGCTAGAAACCTCAGGGGATACCCTGGTGATGCTGAGAGCACCATCCTCCCTAGAGCCTCTATTCTGGTCCCTTGAAGCCACCTGAAGTGTTGGTATGATTCATAAATACATTTTTATTTGCTTCTCTCTTGGTATGCATGTCAGCCCAGGTCTCCAGGAAGCAGGTGCTAGGACAGAATTAGAAGTGCCAGGTATTTATAGTGGGAAAATGCCTGTGAAGGATAAAGGGGACCTGAAGCAGGAGTGATCAAGGAAAGCCTTTCATATACTGATCTGACACCTCTGACAGGAGAGGGGGACAAAAGGAGGATTGGGCAGAAAGAGCCACAAAGTGAAGTTCAGCTCTGAGAATGTCATGGCCAGGCCAATAGGAAGCTTGGGGCAAAGATGGCCCATGAGAGGGCTCCTGCATTTCCAGGCAGAAATGGCCCAGCTCTGTGACCCCACAGTGCTCAGTCATTGGCCAGGAGCAGCCCTGGGACGATGTATCCTCAGCTGAACATCACAGCAAGTCCAAAGGAGCAGCGCCTGGAGCCCATCAGCCAACTCTAGTCACATGGCTCTTTTGAAGGGAAAGCTAAGTGGCCCACCTCCAATGGCCACCTTCACATGGCTGACGTCATCATAAAGATGCTTTGTTCTCAGAGGATTTGTTACACAGGTGGCCAAAGGATGAAAGAGTCAAAGGGATGATGAGTCTCAAATAGCAGAGAACAAACCAGAAGAAAATAGGTCAAAGCAAAGCTATTACAACTCACATGAGAGTTAGAACACTTCTTGTTTTCTTCTGGCCCCACTGGGTTTTATCAATTTATGGTTGATTAGAATGAGGTTGGATAAAAAGAATAGCATAGGGATTATAGTCAATCACATCATAATAACTTCGTATGGTGACAGATGGTAACTACCCTTATCACTGTGAGCATTTCGTAATGTATCAACTTGTCAAATCACAATGTTGTATGTCTGAAACTAAAATAACATTATATGTCAACTCTACTTCAATTAAAAATTTTAAATTTTTCTTAAAAATAAAGCAAGGTGACTTTTTCCCATTTACTTACAATGGCTTATGAATTTCTTGCAGTTGATTATTCAGTGTAAGGTGTCAAAGTTCAGACCCAGGTCCCATCTTGGTCCGAGGACATTGGCTGAGGTCAGAAGGGAAGGAGATCTGAGCCCAGCCGTAGCTCATGGCACTGACTCTGCTCCAGGCTCCCATGAACTCATCATCAGTATGGAAAAGCTGAGTGCATGGTCAAGAGTCAGTCAACAACAACAACAAAAGCAGGAGTAGCAGATTCTTCAGGAAATAAAAAACACAAGACTCTGCAGCTCTGTAGTTGAACTATGGAATCCATAAGAAATATGAAGGTGAGCAAGGAGGGGCAGCCCCTGAGGAAGGCATCTGTCTGGTGTAGGAGGACACAGTCTAAACCCTCTTTGAGTTTCCATCCACCAGAAGATGAATAAATATTTGTGGAACAAACTAGTGAATGAGCAGGAAGGCAACCTCCCCATCATCTGAAGTGGGTACTTGGAAAGAGCAAAAGAGAAGTCAACCCCAGTCAGGAGGAACCAAGGACAACTCCAAAGGCCCAGAACTAAGAAACTAGTGTTGGAGGCAGGAGAAGAGGCCAACACTGAACTGGAAGCCACTCGATGGACTCACAGAGAGGACAGGAGGAAATCACGGTGGTGCCCTGGAAACAACAGAAGCTGCCAGCAACATGAGGTACCCCAGCACTCCTCAAAGAATGTGAGGGGATGGATTAGAAATGAGCCTGTGGTGGGGTCTGAGTCAGGAAGACATTGTTTGGTTATTATTCGTGGCCTTCTCTGACACCCAGACCCGTGGGACCAGAAGAATCTTGACTTAGTACAGATTGCTGCATTATCATCACAACAGCAGTGAGACATAGTAATTACCCTGCTGCGGAGGCTGAGGTGAACTGGCAGAGGTGTATTATGGAAGACACTAGAAGAACTTTCAAAAGGAGAGGAGAGGTCTGCCAGGACATGACAGGGAGGGCAATAACTAATTCCTGTGGATCCAGAGCCCAAGGGAATGGTATCAGATACCTGGATACCTGATACCAAAGGTATCCACTTCCTGGAGGGGAAGTGCTAAAAGGTGAAGGATTCAGAACTTTCATCACAAGGCCCGGATCCAAATTCCAGGACTCCCACCTCCTAGCTGTGTGTGCAAACCATTTAACCCATCTGGTTCTCAGTTTCCTTGTCTGTAAAATGGGGCACGTATATAACATCTATCTCCAAAGCAGTTAGTTGACAGCAAATGAGATACTGCTGATGCAGAACTTTATGTCCCCATCTCCGTGCTACCCCCACACCCCACCACTGCTCACGCAGAATTGTGTGCAATGCTGGTGCTCACACTGTAAGTTAACGGGACTGTGGGATCAGGCCTCAGAGGGAGCTGATTTGAGGTCTGTGTTCTCACACACTGGCCAAGGCAGAAGCCAAAACTAGCATCTCTCAAGAACACGTATTCTCCTCAGGGGCATCTTGGTCCCTTTTGGTACAACACACATCTTGGTCCCTTTTGGTACAACACAAGCAAATAGCCCGTGTGTTCCCCCACGCCAACTGCAAGACTGGCAAAGCGGGCGTGAGATTAATGGCTTTCATGTATAACAAAGGCCTTCCTGCAAAGAGGCAGAATTCAATATGCAAGCCCCACCACCCAGGCCTCGGACCCCACCCTCCCGGCTCAGTGGACAGCAGCAGCTCGAACCCGTAATGTATGCGTGCTCCGGCTGCTGGGCCCAAGTTATTATTCATTACGGTTTTCTATTACCCGGTGATAAATGACGCCCCCAGGCTGGCGTTGCCCCCAGAATGCTTATTACGGCTCACTTAAGTAGGCGTTGATTTAGCTTAAATCGGTTGTTCTGTTCAGCCCAGACACGGGCCTGCCCCAGCTTTGCCTCGAAGACTCCCTTCACCAAGGTTTAATTGAATTCTAACTACTCGTGGCCTCCTATTAGGGAAGAATGGGGTAGGAGGCCCAAGCCCTGGTGGTCTCTCTAGCCCTATGTAATCCTAATTTGATAAGGGTCTTCCCTTTGACTCTAGACAATAAATTTGGACAAGCAACTCCAATTAGGCCAGAAAGAGCTGCCTAGATGGACTTAGCTCACAGGGAAATGATGAAATCTCAGGTAGAAGCAGCCCTTGGAGTGTCAGTGTGACTGTCCCTGAGTACTGCCCTTGGATCAGGCCATTCAGGCCATCGTGTCTACGGGCTGCCCTGGTCCATCCATCAAATTGTTTGTTAAAGTAACAGAGCCAGCCCCGGCCCTTCATACAGATCCAACCCAGCTGAGCATCCCTGGAAGAAAAGTGGCCACACCAGAGACATTGTGGCTACAACTAGGACCACCATCATTCATTTATGCAGAGATGCACAGGTGCTCTTGGTGCTGGGTATGCAAGAATGAATGGACAAACAGTACCCTCTCCCATCAATGAGTTCACATTATAGAGTTTTATTTATTTATTGTCAATTATGTGCTGGACATTGTTTTAAGGGCTTCCCCTAAGCTACCACATTTGTCACCATAACCCCATCAGATTTCCCTGTTTTACAGAGAAAGAAATGGAGGCTTGGAAACATTCAACGATATGCCCAACATTGCTTAAGTGAGAGAAGGTCAATAAGCAGAGGGCACCTGGATGGCTCAGTCAGTTGAGTCGGTCTGACTGTTGATTTTGGCTCAGGTCATGATCTCACAGTTTGTGGGATTGAGCCCCGCCTTGGGCTCTGTGCTGACCGTGCTGAACTTGCTTGGGATTCTCTCTGTCTCTCTCTGTCTCTTTCTCTGTCTGTCTCTCTCTCTCTGCCCCTCCCTGGTTTTTGTTCCTTCTCTCTCTCTCTCTCTCTCTCAAAATAAATGAATAAACATTAAAAAAAACGCAATTGACATACACTACCTTTATGTCAATATTTTTCAGAGAAGGCTTAAACATTAAAAAAAAACGGGGTCAATAAGGGATGGCCTAGAATTTGAACACAAGCCTACTTCCTCCCGTAGTTCCTCCTGTCTATGTTGTTATACATTATTATGCCCTTTTATTTGCCTAGCACATTAGAGGTTATGGTGTACTTTTCACCTTCACTAATAATCCCAGCACAGCCTCCTGGACAGCAGCTACTAGTGTCATTGTCTACAGCTGCAGTTGTTAAGAGCTCATGATCAGATTGGCCTCATTTAGAATCCTTGCTCCGCCTTTTACTCAAAAAAGTGTGACCTTGGACAAGTTATTCGTCCTTTCTGAGCTTCCATTTCCTTGGCTCTAAAATGGGTGATAATAATAATGCTACCTTGGAGCACCTGGGTGGCTCAGTCACTTGAGCACCTGACTCTTGATCTTGGCTCAGGTCATGATCTCACAATTTGTGAGTTTGAGCCCCAAGTCGGGCTCTGTGCTGACAGCATGGGGCCTACTTGGGATTCTCTCTCCTTCTCTCTCTGTCTGTCTCTGTCTCTCTGTCTCTCTCAAAAATAAACAAATAAACATTAAAAAAAAAAGTACTACCTCAAAGGTTGTGAGAATTAAATTGGAAGTTGCATGTATAGCCCTTAGCACAGTACCTTGTGTATGATACACCGTGGTCTTGAGTCCTTGGCAGGAATGAAGAAATGCTCAGGAGATCAACTGTTCTTGGTGGGAAATAAGAAGTCGTCTTCAACACAGAGACAGGTCAGGAGGGTGTCAGCCAGACCAAAGTCCCAAAGACCTGGTGATATTTGGGAAAGAGAATTCCTGCAGGGGCAGAGTCTGAGGCTCAAAAATGTTAAAGACCATAGGAAGTCTGTGGGTTATCTCCCGTATCTCCTGCTACCATCACCTTTTCTTTCTGCCATAGCAAAGTTCTGTTTGAAAAAGCCCATGAATCTCAGCATGGGAACGGAGGAAGGGGTGGTCATTGCATAATAGTATAATAAGGACTGGCACTTCTCAAGCACGAAGAATGGCCCAGATCCGCACTGCTCGATACCCTCAACTCACTTTACCTCATCACAACCCTCTGAAGCAGGTGCCATCCTTAACATCCATTTCACAGATAAGGAAAATGAGGCTCAGAGAGATGAAGGAATTTGCCCAAATAATTTAACCACAATTAGTAAACAGCTAAAACAGAGCTCACATCTGGCTTTACCTTCTTACATACAGTGTCACCTTCCCTCAGAGGGGAGCACAGCATCCCCGAGGAGGGCTTTGACAGCATAAACCAGATGGGAATCCGAGGCAGTTTCTATACACCCATTTCCTTCACCTTGTTCTTAACGTGCCAAAGAGCCCTACAAGCTGAGGAAAAACTGAGAGTGGCCGAAAGTCAGAAACAACACGGGCCAACTGCCTTGTAAGTGGTCAGAGACCACAGAGCGCTCTTCAACGAACTGGGCAGATAATAAAAATGTTGCAAACCGTCAATCACATCTTTAGTCCCTCAGCTTTCATTTCTGTTGTTGGTGTCTCCTTTTACTTAAAAATACAGTTGCTGTATCCAGCTTCTTCCTCCCTGAGCTTCCAAACTTGCTACTCACAGGCTAGAGCCGACAGGGAGGCACGGTGGTGTGTACAAGCTGGTACGTCTCAGAGAGAAAAGGGAGGTTTGGGGTGCTTGTGTTACCCGAAAAGCTAGGCAACCTTCCCAGTGTGCAGCCCTTCCGGGGCCCCGGGGTCAGTGTTGGTAGTGTTCCGTATAAGGGGACACACACACACACACACTCACACACACATACACACACAGGTGTCCACCTGTGCCCACCCCCACCCCCCATGAACAAAGATGTTCATGGCACATACCACATGCTGTCCGGTCCAAAGCCAAGAACATCTTCTTTAGACAAGGTCACTTTGGGGCTGCTAATAAAACTTAGCTATGGAATTATTCATCGGGTTTAAAAAAAACACATCATTTTCATCATAAAAAATAATATAACTATGTTACAGAAGAAGTGAAAAATAGAAGAAACAAAAGAAACAAAAATAAGCCATAACTCATTCACCCTGACATGAGTCCTATTAGCATTCTCCGTAGGTTTCCTCTCTCCCCAGCTCTAGATCTTACCTCCTGGTAACTGTGGTGCTCTTGCAACGGTGTCCCCAGTGTTTCATGGTCCCATACGACATCCTAAACGTTTTCGGCACCATATGCAATCTTCATGACTGTCATTTGAATGACCGCCTCATACTCCATGGAGTGGTGCTGTCCCTCACTCGGCTATTCCTTTGGTGAGCACGTCACTAACCTAAGCAATGCTGCCATGAACATCTTTGTATTTTTTGTGTCCTTCCCCAGTCTTTGGGATTATTTCCTTAAGATGACTTTTCCACATAAATGCAATATCTGGGTGCAAGGGAATGACCCGGCATTAATGATCACCACAAGTACGGGAGACTATCGCATCCACTGCAACATTGTCCACACCGATGTTACCTTTTTAATTCACTTAATAGGTTAATCGAAATGATACCTCTTCGTTGTCTTAATTAGCTTTGGGGAAGGGGGTGTCCTCGAAAAGGGTCACGGCATCTTGTCATTTTCAAGCGTTGAGAGCTTTGGCCTCAAATAGTCTGGGGCTGAAAATATAATTCTGCCATTTCACCAGCTGCATGCCCTGTCTTACTTAATTCTTCAGAGCCCCATCTGTTCTTCTCATCTGCAAAATGGTGATGATGGTGCCACCTACCTACAGGGCTGGCATCAGGATGACACAAAATGATTGATCTTAGTCCTCTTCCTGGCATATGATTAGCACCACATGTTTCTGGTTGTAGTTTATCAATAACTTTAAAGCACTACAAAGTCTGATTATGCAGTCAATAAACATTTATGGAGGTTCTGGAGATGCAAGAATGAATAAACCATAGGTCTTGTCCTTGAAGAGGTCCCAGTCTGGTGGGGGTTGAACAAAGGAGAATAAAACAACAGCGTAGTATTACAGTTAAGCTCAGAATACGCTCTGATGATGCTGCATCAGAGGTACAAACTGAGGGGGCACGGGGGCAGAGCCATACCTCATCTGGGAGGGCGGGGGGGGGGGGGAAGAACATTACGGAAAAGGCACAAAGGGAGATGGGCATTGAAGAATGGGTGGTATTCCATGGGTGGACATGGGGGGGCCCAGGGAGGGGGCACAAAAAAAAGGCCTGGAAGTGAGGAGTTTTACCCAGAGCGGATGTGGGGAACAGCAACTAGTCCCACTGGGTTCATGGGCCGTAGATCTGACCCCACGGGGCAGCTGATCTGATTCCAGGAGGAGCCTGCCTCATGGAACTCCCTGCTGGCTCCCTCGGCCTTTTCAGTGAGGTTAATACTCAAGATGACTGGTGTGGGGAAAGGGGAAGCTTAAATTATAAATCCCTCTTAGAGCTGCCTTCTGACACTCCTTGAGATGCTGATAAATAAGTCCACTCTGTGCAGAACCCCAGAGGACTGAGCGGTACCTTGTCAGACTGGAAAGCCCTGACACACTGGGGAGGGAAAACACACACTGTATCTTCCAGGGAACCTTACTATGAGAGTCTTTTTCTCATGGTCTACCTGCTTCTTCTGTCCATAGCCCCAGTGGGCCATTATGGCCAAAGGCAGGGGACGTAGCTCAGCTCTGCAAAGGAAGTTTAGGGAAAATCTATTCCCCAAGACCTAATGCCATTGTGACCTCCCCCATCAAGCCCTCTGCCATCCCCCTGGCTTTCTCCTCAGCGTTAGCATATCCCTTCTTCATCCTCTCTTACAGACCCATCCATCCTTGTTTTCCCATTCGCTATACCCACATCGTATCTCCTGTCCTCACCAGCTACATGGTTGTCTTCGCCCATTCAGTCTGCTATGACAAAAATAACTTAGGCTGGATGGATTAGGCAACAAACTTTCTCACAGTTCCAAAGACTGGGACATCCAAGATCAAGGTGCCAGCACACTCCTCGTCTGGTGAGGGCCTGCTTCCTAGTTAGATGACCATCTTCTGGCTGCGTCCTCACATGGAGGCCTGGAGTAAGGGACAGAAAGTTCTCTGGGGCCTCTTTCATAGGGGCTAATCTCATTCATGAGGGCTCCACATCATGATCTAATCCCCTCCCAAAGACCCCACCTCCTAACACCATCATACTGGGGATTAGGTTTCAACATAGGAACGTGGGGGACACTCAGGCTACAACAATGGCAAATTCCTCAAAGGCAGGGCTGTGATCTGCTTGTCTTTGCCTTTGTTTCTTTCATTCCCATTCAGACACCCGCTCCAAAGTAAAACTGAATCAAAAAACAATCAAGCAAATGGGGATTGACCTGGACACAGGGTGAACACTGACCATCAGGAGCAAGTCTGGGACTAGGATCTCAAGCACTTAAGCATCTTTAAACCTGTCTCCTCTTCCCTCCTCCTTCCCTTCCTCCTCTCCTTCCTCCTCCTCATCTGCCTTCCTCCCTCTCGTTTTCTCTCCCTTCTTCAGATCCACCAGGCCTCTCGTCTCCTCTCCAGACATTCAATTCCTATTTTCTTCCCTATAGACCAGCTTCTCCCGGCTCAAAGTCCAGGGCAGCCTTACTACAACATCTCAGTTCAAGCCAGCAGCTTTGTATGACCCAGACTCACTCCAGTCTTGATTCCAAACTTCGAAGAGAAGAGAGAGAATCAGACTGGCTCAGCTGGTGTCAGATGCTCATCCCTGATCCAAGAGCACTCATGATATCTAATTTTTATGGAGTACTTCTTGAATACCAGGTACTGCTCCAAAGGCTTACACATATTGACTCGTTTAATCCTTATACCAAGCCTTTGAAGTAGGTGCTACTGTTAGCCTCATTCTACAGATGAGGTAAGTTCCATAACAAAAATCTGGTTTGCATGACTGAATTCACACAACTGGCAAGTGATGAAGCCAGGACATGAACCCACGGACTCTGACTACAGAGCCGAGGGCTTTAACATTATACTGTATTGGTCTGGGACATCATGGATGACGGACAGCACCTAGTGGAGAGACAAGGCACCTATCCTCAGAAGTGGGCAGTCATCAAAGAATTGGATGGCATCCTTGAAGACTTTTTACTCCTGGGACACCTGGATGGCTTAGTAGGTGGAGCATCCGACTTCAGCTCAGGTCATGATCTAGTGATTCATGGGTTCAAGCCCTGTGTCGGGCTCATTGCTGTCAGCATCTGAGCCCACTTTGGATCCTCTGCCCACCCCCATCCCCGCACCTCCCCCACTTGTGCTCTTTCTTTCAAAAATAAACATTAAAAAAAATGTTTATTCCTGCTCAAAAGCAGCAGACGGATGGACGGATGGGTGCGTAGATGTGTGGAAATTTGACAAGGCCATCTCTTCCCTGCTCAGCCCATTCTACAGGAAAAGACTCTATCAGCTAAACTAGGACTCTGACAATATCTTAAGTTTGAAAGAAAGGGTCAGGGGGAGCGTGTCCTCTTACCCTTACCTTCAGGGCTTTGGTATTAAAGCAACAAAAGCTGAAACTCCTAGGTAGGAAAAGACAACCTACCCCTGAGTTTATCCACTGGATCATCTCAGATTGGGAGGGTGGGAGAATGCTTAGAATATAAGGGACCAAAGTGGCTAGGCCATTAGGGGAAGGAAGAAGAGAAAGGATAGGTTTCTCAGAGGTTTCCAAGTGGGACACAGACCAATGGGTACACGGCACCCATGACAGGAAGGTGCTGCAATGAGAAGGTGTGATGGAGGGGGAGGGGTGAATACTAAGATCTGTGGCCTTTGGACCCACCTGAGAAGATCCCTGTGACCAAGTGTAGCATAAGGGCTGAGGAGCACCCCACCTTTTAAATACTGAGCAGGCTTGAACAGAAAGCTAATCCACAGTGACCAGAGGGGACTGAGGACCAGAGTGGATCGGGTAAACCCCCCGCCCCCAGGGCATTTGTACTACTCAGCCATGGCGGGAAAGAAAGGAACAGAAACCCACATGAAGACTTGATCTTGCCAGCCTAGAGGGATGGACACTCAGAAGAGGTTAATTCTGACTTAGAGAATTGGAGAAGTGTGCTGTCTCCTAAATTCTAAAATCGTACTTTAAGTGGTCTTATTGAGGCACTTCCGGATGCCCGCTAAGCCAGTGCTTGTCCTGGGTGGGGATACCCTCTGGGTGTGTGCGCCCTCCCCAGCTCCAACTTCTCCGTGACCCAGCTGTCTTCCAAGCTGTGGTTGCTTTGCCTCCCATGTGCCCCACATACAGAATATATCAGTCCTCCACTTAAACCTCTTCAGGGCCTCTCCGTTGTCCTCAGAAGAACATCTCAACCCTTCATCCCACCTGCATGCATGAGTTGTCCCCTGCTGATCCCCAGCATCACCTTCCCACAATCTCCTCTCCCAAAATCACACTGACCTTCTTTCAGAAAGTTTCTTTTTATTATTATTTTTAATGTTTATTTATTTATTTATTCATTCACTCATTCATTTATTTATCGATAGAGAGCACAAGCAGGGGAGAGGCAGAGAGAGAGGCAGACAGAGGATATGAAGTGGGCTCTAAGCTGATAACAGAGAGCCTGATGTGGGGCTCAAACTCACAAACCACGAGATCATGACCTGAGCTGAAATTGGATGCTCAACTGACTAAACCACCCAGGCACCCTCAGAAAGTTTCTTCAGCAAGTCCTCTTGTCTCCAGGGCTTTGGGCTTCTGCTCTCCTGAATGCTTTCTCTCAAACGTCCCCCAGTGCTCAGAAATACCCACACATACACATAAACACAGTCACGTGTGCACATATGCACACAAACAGCAACCATCTCTTACTATCCTTCAGATATCCATCCTTCTAGAATGCCTTCAACGCCGGGTCTTAAAATCCAAACGTACATTGAAAGTGGTTGTATTTATTCCCTCATACCTCCAAAAAGGGTTCTTATAAGTCTATAGTGCATTTTCTAATCAATGGTGTGTTAGGTTTTAAGGGGTGCCTGGGTGGCTCTCTTGGTTAAGCGTGCAACTTCGGCTCAGGTCGTGATCTCACTGTTTGTGAGTTCAAGCCCCACATCAGGCTCTGTGCCGACAGCTCAGAGCCTGGAGCCTGCTTCGGAGTCTGTGTCTCCCTCTCTCTCTGCCCCTCTCCCACTCATACTCTCTGTCTCTCTCTCAAAAATAAACATTAAAAAAAAAAAACTATAGCAATTGTTGGGAGGCCTGGGTGGCTCAGTCAGTTCAACATCTGACTCTTGGTTCCAGCTCAGGTCCTGATCTTACAATTTTGTGACATAGAGTCCCGTGTCAAGCTCTGCGCTGACAGCTTCAAGCCTGTGGGATTCTCTCTCTCTCCCTCTCTCTCTGTCCCTCCCCCACTCGTGCTGTCTCTGTCTCAAAATAAGTGAACTTAGAAAAGAAAAACCATGGCGATTGTTGAATGAACACAACACAAGCCCCCTGCTCCTTCCCCTTGTACCCCATTCTTCTCCGCTTCTGAGACCAGCCCACTCTCTCCCTTGTTTCTTGCGGCCACCCTGTCTGTACCCACTCCCTGTTCTGGCTTCCACTGTGGCCACCGATCCACAGCCACACTCAGAAAACTTTGGACAGGAATGCCTTCTTTATGAAGGAGAGGGGACGGCACGGAGTGCCACAGACCTCATAGCTTCAAAGGGTCCGATGCCCTGACCCAGGAGAGAGGGTCTGACCTCTAACAGCTGAGCAGCCTAACGCATCGGCAGAGTTTGCTGCACAAGACCCAAGTTTCTTCAACGTTCTGGACTGAGCCATTCATCAGCTCTGACACCGAAGGCAGCTTCCTAGGCAAACAGCTTTATTGCTGCATGAGATTAACCCAGACCGTGGTAATTTGTAACAAAGATAAGAAAATTGCACTGGTCTCTTAGAAATAAATCTGAATTCCAGAGTGGACAAAGGGGACTTCAACTTGAAATCTGCTATTTCAGATATAATTATATTTATAACAGCCCCTGAAGAGTATGAAAAGCCAAGTGCAGTTTCTTGTTGGAGGTGTCATTTCAGGACCCACCATTATGAAATCAATTTAGCTGGAATTCTTAACGAGTCCAAACCCCATCTAACTTTTTTTTTTTTTCAAACCCCACCTAACTTTAATGAAAGATTATTTGGCCTGTTTGACAATTGTTCCCTTGTCTATCTGACTTCATGATATGGAGTATTGGGGGTGGCTAATGGGGGATGAGGGGATGTGAGGTCAGGTGACCTGCCTCTTACCAGCTGTAGGATCTTAATGAACCAGAGATGATAATAGAGGCCCCTCCCAGAAGCCTTGTCATTGTCATTAAATGAGATAAGAATGTGAAAGGGGAATACAGACGTCAGTGATTAATGAGTACCTGTTAACCTAATAGGTACTGTGGGGTTGGGCTCTTACAACTGCGCCCAGCGAGGCCTTAACTTCACCAGCGTGGCCTCATTTAATCCTCCAGATAATCTCACAAAGAGGGCATGGTAAGTATCTCCATTTAAAAATGAAGAAACTGAAGACCAGAGAAGTCATGGAACTTACCCCAGGTCACACAGCTGGTAAGTGGCATGACCCGGATTGGAACACCTGCCCTTGGCCACTTTCCGACACTTTCCCACAGAGATACAAAAGTGACAACCATGTGATGCCCGACCTGGCAGAGCACACAGCCTGGCTGTAACACACACCCATAAATAAGTACCTTCACTACACTGATGATAAGTAATGCCCATTAAGTGCTTCTATATGCCAGACACTATTGTAGGAGCTTTGTACAAATCTCACTGACACAACCAGAGGGGGAGGTGGACACTATTATTACCCCACTGTAGAGATAAAGGAACAGGGTCAGTGATGCTAAGAGAGCATCCATTTGTACATAGCGGAAGCAGGAATTTAACCCGAGCTACATCCTTCCTCTTCTATTGCAAGAAGAGGTGCTACGCGACAGAAAAGTTAGAAAAGCCATGAGAATCCAGGTTTGAAAAGGGACCAAAAAGTCTCCCCAGAAGAGGTAACTCTTGAGGTGGATGTTGGAAGAAAGGCAGGAATTGGTCCAGCAAACCAAGGGGAACACCAAGCAAAATCTCAGATTACTCTGAGACCCTGAATGAGCCCACCTATCAGCCCCATGAGCCAGAAGATGGTCAGCTGCACTGAGCTGCTGTTGAGAGCATTCATCTAGAAGGCAAGGACCCACGTTAGCCTTCTCCGCACACCCCGGGGCCTGACCCTGATTAGGCACTCAGTATCTTTGTGGAACAGAACCGAGTCCACAGAAACTTGGACCTAGCCGAGCTCTTGAAGACTGGGTCATCCAAGTTCCTCATTTTCCAGGCAGCAAACAGCCCCAGAGGGGAAAAGAATGGAGACTTTACAAATCCCATGTGTACATGGGCCCAGAGGGTCCCAAGGCAAAGGAGGCAGGAAGGAAGTAAAACAGAGTCAGGGGAACTTGCCATTAGTGTGAACTGGGTCTGAGCTAGAGGCCTGAGTTAAGGTCATGACGAAGGATAGACACTAATAGAAGGAGGCTACTTAGCATGGAAGTTGTTGCCAGATGGATCCCTGATTGATTTGGGGTTCTCCCATTGGCTGCTTACACAAATTAACTTATCTGAACCTCAGTTGCCACATTTGGAAACTGGGGACAATAACGTCCATCAGAAGGTTATTGTGAAGATTAAGGGTAATGATGCAAATAAAGAACTCAGCACACAGTACATGCTCAATAAATAGTACTGATTCCGAGGGTCCCAATGACACCCTTTTTGCCAACCTCAGTCAGTAGCCTATTGAGCTGATTCCCCTCCTGCCCCACCTTGTACATCCATCACAGTTCTTCCTGCCTGCCAGAGCCTCCCCCAGGAACTCAGAAATTCCACAAAATCGGTGAGACTCAGTGGCAACAGCTCCACTAACACGGCCTAAAATTTCTTAAGTAAGAGAGGAGGGAGGTGTGGATTGATCTGGATTAGTCAAAGAGTTTGCTTTCACCAACAGGTGTGGGCAGAAGACCCAGCACAGAATGGGGCCCCTGTAACCAGCCCTCCTCCTGGCCCCAGTTTGAAAAGGTTCCGAGGGGACAGGTTGGTTCTCAGACATCAAGCCCCCTGTCTTTAATGTCTTCATTACCCACAGGGGCTCTGAAAAACAAGACTACAAGTTCAAGGATCTTGCGTGGAGCATAGAGGCTTCTTGTCGAGGTCTATTCAGAACGAGATTGGGCAGGGAAAGGGGGGGAGGGGGGCTCATTTTAGAAACTTCCAGAGGAAAAGTTCCCGAGAATGGATTCAATGCCCAGGTGAGCACCCAGCTGGCCACTTTGCCAGCAACTCCCCACACTCCGTCCTTTTCCCCCAAACCCTTCCGCCTCGAGGGTCCGTCGAAACGTCTCTTTCGTACTTTGCCCGGAAAGAAAGTAAATATTTTTCAATGAAATTCCGCGATCAATTAAACACCGCCTCTCTTTAATATGAACGTTGAACCAACAGCGGCTGCACGCTCCAACAAGAATATTTAAAGCAATTAAACTTTAGCTACTTTTAAAACAAATTCTTTTAAATGCTAATGACCATTGTTTTCGCACTTGATAAGTAAAATTTTGTGTCGAGCAAGGTTAGGTGATTGCAATGATTTAATTGTACTTCTCAAAGAAAGGAAAATGTTAAAAAGAATGCTAAGATGGACCTCTTACCACATTCCTACAGCAAAATGTCCTGTAACAATAGAACCATGATTTGCTGAAATTAAAATGCTATTATGGTGAAATTAGGGCTTCAATATTTTTAGCAGCCTTAATAGGCCTTGCATTTTAAGGGACATCTGATAATAGATAATTACATTTCATCTTAAAGAAACTGAGTTGTTTTCTTAAGGAAAATACTTTTCTTTCTTCCAGAGAGGTTAAAGCTGAGCCATCATTAGAAGCAGCACCCAGCTCCAGGTTCCTGCTTCAGCTTGGGAAATAGAGATTAGCATATAAATAGCCTTCGGTGCCTGCTTGATTCCAGCTATTTTGCGTTTCAATGTGGCATCAGAATGCACTTAGCAAGAAATGTTCGAGAGGAGAAAGAGGTTTGTAATATGTCGCTTTTATAGAGGGGGGAACTTTAAGTATAAAAGATCATTCACTCCTCTGTGGGCTTTTTTTTTTTTTTTTTGTATCCTTTCAATGCCCCAATTACAGACTCCGAGGAGCCAACAGGCCCCCTAGAACGGAGCCTTAGTTTACGCGGCAGCTCTTTCTTTGGACCTGGAAAATAAGTCAAAATGGTGCACAGGAAATAAGATAAATACGTGCTTCCTCCCGGATTTGGTGGCATCCCTCGGGGGGCACAGGCCGGCCCTCTCTTGTCACCCCTGCGCTACCCATCAGCAGTGGAGACGAGGGACAGACGGCTCCTCCAGGACCCATTTTCTGGAGCGATGAGGGACGCTCCTGGCTTTCTGCCTGAAGGCCGGCGTCCCTCCTGGGAAATCTCAGGGATTGGGCCCGGAGCCCGGGATTCTTCCTGCCCTCGCTTGCCCACCACTACCCGCACACATGCACGCATTCGGGCTGCCTGGGGGCCAGGCAGCGTCTTGGGCTATTACAAGATGTTTCTTACAACCCACACTTTACTCTGGCACAGGGCAAGGGGCAGTTCTGGAAAGAGTGGGGCTCACAGCTCTTCAGGGGACACAGATTTTCCTGGACGTGGCAGCAGCAGAGGAGCTCTGTCAAGCAAGTGGTGACCTCCCGTTCAGCTCCTGGGGTGGCTCGGCCCACCCCGGAGCCCTGGGTTCCCCTGCCATCTTGTTAATGGACCCATGATGAGTTCCTCCATCTGTAAAAAGGAGAATTGCAAGCCCTGCCCCGCCCACTCATGAGGCTAGCAGAGGGAAAAAGTAGGAAAATGGATGTGAATGAACTCTGGAAGCTCTCTCCTATGTTAGTAGCATGTGATTAGGGTGTTGGTGAGGTTTTATCCTGGATGGTCTGTCCTTCTGTCCTGGATGGTCTGTCCTTTTGTGCACCCGCCCCAGGGCCTGAAGTGAGAGGGATAAGGAAGAACCAGGTTTCAGGAAACCTGGTAGGTAACAGCCCTCAGCTGTCAGACCAGACGCACCTGTCTGGGTTGTTGAGAGGCATCTCTGGGAAGACAAGAGCTGGGGCTGAAGACAGAGGTGCAGGCGGACCTGGGCATCAAGTCCCAGCCTCACCACTGGCAGCAGCGGGAGTGTGTCATCTGCCTCTTCCTGGCTGAGGGACCCTTGATGAGGAACGCTTTAAGGCGAGGCACCTTCCAGGGATGTTCAGAGACTCAAAGTAGAGATCAGACGGAAAGGTCTTCAGGAACTGTAAAGCAGGGTGTTTGTTTCCTTCGTGTCCTTTTGGCCTGTGCACAGAGGGAGTAAGCAACAAGCCCTGGGACCCACAGCAAAAGGGGAGACTGGGGAACTGGCAATTCGTTCACACCTCTCTTGCTCTTAAACCCAGCCACCCTCACCACAGGAAAGTGTCCTGGTGGGCCAGAGGACTGCCTGGTCTCTACAAAATTGGCCCGATGTCTCCAGGGTCCCTCTCACGCTGCACCATGTCCTACAGACACCCTCCTACCCCCTGGGCACTGCCTTTCTGGGAAGGTCACCACCACTTCCATTGGGACCCTGGTAACCGAGGATTCTTACCGGCAGCAGTGGGGCAAGGGTGCCAACACGCAAAATCTTTGTTTCTTTTCCCCTCACCGTGCCACAGCTTCAAACACTGGTGCTGACAAAACAGTGCTGACCCTGAACCCCATGCATGAAAATAGGTTTTCGTCCCAAAACACTACGGTGGAACAGATGCGGCTCCTTGCAAGGAAGGCATTACTTGGGTGACTTAGTGACAGGCCGGCACAGTGGGCCAGAGGGCATGGTGCACTCAGACCAGAGTTCCGGATCCTGGTCCGCTCTCTGCTGCTGACCTTGGGTGAACTCCTTCCACTGTGTGCCCAGGTTCCCCACCCACAGATGGAGGGCTCTACATCCGTCTCCAGAGGCCCTGGTAGCTCAAACCTCCATCTGTCCCATATTACTGTTCCCCCGGGTTTCCTCTAGCCTGAACACTTTTCGCTGTAGCCAAGATGCTCAACATCATCTGTTTTGCAACCCAGGCAACTATGCTATGATATATCAGCTTCCATTTTCAGGATCTTTTATTATCCCCATTTTATGCATTAGGAAATTGAGGCTCAGAGCAGTTGCCTAACTGACCCACAGTCACACAGCTCTTAGGGAAAAGCCAAGATTCAACCACAGGCTTTGACCCCACTTCAGAGCCCACGTTCTTAATTATTGCACACTGTGGCATTTTCCCAGGTGACTGCCTAGGGACTGTTTGCAATCAACATGATTATCTTTGGTGCCTCGAATTGTTCTCCAAAATTTGATACAAAGAACATTAATTCTACTGAATGTTGATGGTTTTCCTCGAAAGGGACTTTCATGATCAAATGAGTTTCACATTGAGTAAAACAAATAAACAGTTTTTTAACTGCAGGAGTTCTTAGAGACTTTAAGATGTGAATAAGGTGCATTTTAAATCTACAACAGGAGATAAAATATACAATTTCCCCCAAGTCTCTCTCTCTCTTTTTCCAGCAACTTGGGTCCCACTACCAGACTAGAATTCTACAACTTTGGTACTCAGGTGTGAGGGCTCATACTCAGGTATGAGCAGGCATCACCTGGGAGCTGGTCAGAAATGCAAAACATCAGACCCCACCTAGACCTGCTGAACCAGTCTGCATTTTAACAAGATGCCCAGGCGGTCTATATGCACAGTAAAGTTTGAAAAGTACTGGTTTATGATATACATTTAGGGAAGCGTGGCTAACTCATCATGGCTAGCGTCCATGCACAAGCCATCAAACCGGAAAAACCCATGGTGAAAAAGTATCAAGAATTATTTGGCATCACGTGAACCAAACAACTAGAGTCAGAATTAAGATGAGATGCCGTGATATCACGCAGACATCAGCCAAGAGCATCCCCACAACAGAAAATCTCTTCTCATTCCCAATGGGATGTAAAAATTGATAGAGGTGGAGGGTATGACAATACTCTTTGCTAAAGACACTCCTAGAATGTAGATAGGGGAACCATTGCATACCTCTTCGTGAAATCTGAAGGTCCTTTTTTGTTTGTTTCAGCTTTATTAAGGTATAATTTACATATAAAATTGCAAGATAAAGTGTACATCGTGGTGACTTCATACACATATGCATTGTGAAAGGAATCCCCATCTCGTTAATTAACACATCCATCACCTCACAGATTTATCTTGGTTTTTATTTTTTCAGTGAGAACATTTAAGTTCTGCTCTCTTAGCAAATTTCAATTATGCAATACTGTGTTATCAACTCTAGTCACCATGTTTTACATTAGATCCCCAGACCCTATTCATCTTATAGCTGAAAGTTTGTACCCTTTTACCAATTTCCCCCACCCCCTGGCCCCTGGCAACCACTTTTCTACTCTGTGTTTCTGTACAGAGAAGACATATACCACATCTTCTTTATCTACTCATTTGTTGATGGACACTTAGGTTGTTTCCATATCTTGGCTGTTGGGAACATGGGGGTACAGGTATCTCTTCGAGATCCTGTTTTCACTTCTGTTGGCTATATACACAAAAGTGAGATGGCTGGATGTATAGTAGTTCTATTTTTAATTTTTTTGAGCAACCTCCATACTGTTTTCCACAGCCACCGCACTAGTTTACGTTCCCACCAACAGTGCATGAGGGTTCCTTTTTCTCTACATCCTCACCAGCTCTTATCTATTGTCTTTTTTATTTTAGCTATTCTAAAAGGTGTGTAAGGTGGTATCTCACTTGTGGGTTTGATTGGCATTTCCCTGATGATGAGTGATGTTGAGCACCTTTTCATGTACCCATTGGCCATGTGTATGTCTTCTTTGGAAAAATGTCTGTTTAGTTCCTCTGCCCATTTTGTAACCAGGTTGGTTTTTTGCTTTTGAGTTGCGTGAGTTCTTTATATATTTTTTATGTTAACCCCTTATCAGATATAGGATTTGCAAATATTTTCTCCCATTGAGTATGTTGCCTTTTCATTTTTAGTGATGGTTTCCTTTGGTGTGCAGAAGCTTTTTAGTTTGATGGAGTCCTGCTTGTCAATTTTGGCTTTTGTTGCTTTTGCTATGAAGGTCTTTTATTTCTTGGGAGTGTACCTCTATTTCCTGCAGAAGTAGTCAAGGTTATTGGACATCCCTGAGCTTATCACCTGGAATACTCTTGGAAAATGGCCCCTTGGTCCCTCTCTCAGTATCTCAGAAGACACCCTGAAGGATACAAAAGCCTGTCTCAAGGTTTTAAAAATCACAGCTTAAATGACCCATTCATGCAAGATAAGACCTGTGCCTAAAGAAAACTGCCTTTGCTTTTGGCTGCAATTATTTCAATTCATGTGGTCACACTCTCTCAAGTTGACCTGACATTTCAAGCTGCAGCTTGATATATCTTTGCTCAACACAAGATGGGGGAAACAAATTAGTTTGTATCTAACGACCTCAATGTTTTGGGGAAACAGAAATCTTCCAAAGTATGTGTGCAGAGAGTTTTAGGAACTGGCCTGAAGACAAAGAGCTTATAGATGATGGCATCTGGATTAGAACCCAGATCTGTCCGACTCCTAAATCAGGACTTTTCCCGCTCTGAAATCAGAAAGAGGACACACATGCATTTTTCATACTCTTCACATTAGGTTTCTATGGAGTCTACTCTTCCCTAGACCCCTCCTATTTTTTTTTAATTTTAAAGTTTTTTTATTTTTGAAAGAGAGAGAGACAAAGAGTGCAAGTGGGGGAGGGAGAGAGAGAAGGAGTCACAGAATCCAAAGCAGGCTCCAGGCTCTAAGCTGTCAGCACAGAGCCCAACGCAGGGCTTGAACTCATGACCTCATGACCTGAGTGGAAGTCAGATGCTTAACTGCTTAACCAACTGAGCCACCCAGGCACCCCAACCCCTCCTTTTGTAATGCAAAATACCTCTGTCTCCCTCCCCACCTCCCCAGCTCCGTTCTGTCTCTGGGTTCATTCATCTTTATTGAATTTCTTTTTTCAGGTGCTGCCCAATGTACCAGCTGGCCAAGATTGTTTTCCTATTCTAAATTGTCATGCAAATAATTTTCTAGCACTCCCCATAGCTAGGAAGACTCTGCCTCCCTCAGTCACTGAAGCAAGCCCTTATCAAGGATTGAACTCCCCAGCCCCCTCCGGAACCCAGGTAACTAGCAACCTGTCAGTCAATTTAGATGCATCTCACAGCCAAGAAATCCAAAATGGAACTTGTAAATCCCCCCTCAGTCTTCCCACCTGCCATAGGACACAATCATACATTTGAGAGGGGAAAAAAGTCTATTCCTCTCTGCTCTTTGCCCCTTGTATCTTATCTATCAGCAAGTCCTTTCCACTCAACTTCCACAACGTATGCTAAATGCATCACTTCTTGCCTTCGCCGCTGTCACCACCAGTTCTAAACCACTGTCATCTCCCACCTGGACCACTGCAAGAGTCTTCTGACTAATCTTCTAGTTTCCTTTTACCTGTCTTCCCTCCAGTGTATTTTTCACAGGGCAGCCAGGGTGATTGGCCACCAGAAACAGCATCAAATCATACCACTCCCCTGCTTAAAACCCTTCCTGACCAGAATGCAGGCACCATAAGACCTGGGATCCAACTGTTATATTCACCTCTGCATCCCCAGTGCCTGGTGCAGAGTATGTACCCAAGTAAATATTGCTTGCATGAATGAATCAAATAATAACCTTAATTGCAAACAAGAATCTTCTGCGATGTATGTAAAAATGGCCCTAATTCTTTTTTAGTTTTTCTTTTTATTCTAACATTGTGGTTGGTCTCCTCTAGTTTCTGAGGAGATGTCAACGTATCTAGACTCTAAGCAATTTATTCCTCCCCTTCCCTCCAGCCAGCAGAGGCAAAGGAAAAGGAATTTGCGACTTACACGCACAGATGCATCTGACTTCAGTTATGTTGCTTGAGAATAGATGGGAGATTACGCTGATTGAACTGGACATTTTCCATTTTTATTATTTTAATTATAAACATAAACTATTGGTGGTAAAATCAAATGGAAATCTGCCTATCAATTTCACAATTAGCATCTCATTTCAAGAGACCAATCAACTCAAATGAGGGCCAGTGACCTTAATCTCTCCCCAAATATAGTCCTTGATTCCTCTTATTAGTTGAAAATCTCCAAACTATGAAATATTTGGGTTAACCCCATGTTTGCATCAACGATGCTATTACCACATTTAAATAAGTCAAAGGACTTTTGTGACCTCCGTGTTATGGTTTGTATGGACAAAAGCGAGAGGCTAAGGCTGTGCAAATCAAGAGAAATAACAAGGCCACTTAAATAGGGCCTCTCTTTTCATTTATTTTTCTAAGACTGTGGAGGAAGTGTGATTTTTAGAAGACTTATTTTGCCACCAATTTGATAAAATTAACCCAAGAGGAGAGTAAATCCCAGAAGTCAAACGCAGCTAATTTTACTCCTAAAGATCTGTTAAAAGTCCAATTAGAAAAAAAAAATTCTCTTTGTGATATAGAAGGGGAAAAATTTTGGTTTCTCAAGAGGAAAGAAGAAGAAAAAACAAATTTGACCTGGCAAATCATACATCTACAGAATATCAATATCCCTGCATGGATTAGAACCTGACCATATGCTCGGCAGAGTTAACAACTACTCCCTAAAGACCGAAGGCTCTACCGAGATAGACAGAGGACATGTATACACGGGTGCCAACCAACCACTAGAACTCGGCAGACCAGGTACCAATGCGTTTGTTAACAGCTATCTGGGTGATTTCATTTTGGGGGAGACTTGGGGTGTACAAGATGCCAAAACTACACAAGAAACATTTGAAGGTCAGCCAAGAAGCTGCCAGTCCTAAACACCTGACTCCACTGATTCACGTTCATTGAGTAGCTCCATCCAAGTCTTTGCTGAGGTGACTGATTTTTCTTCAACTTGCCCGCATTGATGATCAGCTGTTTGGGATCTGTCTAGCTAGAATTCTTGAGCTTCGAGAAATAGAAACCAACATAAGCTAAGCTTAGCCAGCAAAGGGGAATTGTTTAAAGGAATGTATGTTTCCACGAACTCAAGGACACAAACAACACTGGACCTCAAGAAAGACCTTGCTCTGTGTCTCATTTCTGTTCTCCTCAGCACATTTGCTTCTCAGCTCACGAGGCAGAAGAAAATAGGCACCCCTTCCTCCCAAGTTCCCATATGTTCCATTCCAGCCTTTACTAGAACCTTTGAATCTCAGATTCTGAGGAGAAGGAATTGAAGTCACCAAATTTGGGTCAAGTATCCATTCTGATACATCAAACCATGACCAAGGAAGGTTGGTCACATGGTAGAGACATAGCTACAGGAGTATGTAGCCAAGGATGGGAAGGGCAATGCAGGAAGATCACTGTGAGCCGGGCAGAACCCTCCAGACAGTATCCAGTAAAGGACTGTATTGTCATAACCAGAGACAACTAACTGGGCCCAACACACAGGGTCAAGGCCAAGCCAAATGGTTCCCTTTGTTCCTCTGGTCAGACCATCTCCTTAGAGAGAGAAGCTGGCACCTGGTCAGGACTGACAGCCTACAGCCACACAGCACTCCAGGTGTGGAGCCCTGGCTCTCCTCTCTCAGAGCAACCTGCATTCATACTCTTCATACTGTTTATAACAGTTGGTGGTCCTACGTTTATGTGTAAGCTCGTTTAATGTGTATCTCTCTCAACCAGTCAGCTGGAAGCTCTATGAGGTCAGGTACCATGTTGGTCCTACTCACTTTTATGTTCCTGGCACCATGCATGGCACCTAGTAGACACTCACTGAAGAGATGTTGAATGAATGAATGAAGGAATGAATGAAACATAGGAGGCCAGGGAAGCTTTTCCAGATGATCTGGTACATGAGTTGAGGTTTGAAGTACAAAATAGTCTTTTAGGAGAACAAGTTGGGACAGAGTGTCTGCAAGAGAAAATAACAAGTACAAAGACATGAAGGCACATAGCACCAACACCACAGAGACCGTGAGGCAGGTTGGGGACAAGAGGGCTGGCTAGAAAGGGGAGATGGAGGCCATCCCATGGATGGCCTTGTATAGAGACTGGAAGATTTGGAGCTAGGCAATATATGTCTAGATTTTAGACAAATCTATCTGATGGGCATGTGGGGGCTGGACTGGAGGCAGGAAGTCAAATTAGGAAGTCTATGGAATCACCCCAGAGAGAAAAGAAATGGCAGCGGGAATGAGGAGGAAAAGATTTTAAGAGCTATTAAGGAAGCAGGATCAGCAGAAATTCAGAGAGGACAACTTTCTGCATTTTATTACATTGTTATTTATGCACATCTTATCTCCCCTGCAAGGCTCTGAGCTTCTGGCTCTGTCTTCCTCATTCCTGGGCTACCAGGGCTTGCACTGTGCCCACCCAAAGCACAGCAGGTGTGTTGAAAAAAGAAACTAACAAATGACTGAGTCACAACCACTAACCAAGTGGCACCAGCAGGCTGGGGCTCGATGCCAAGAAGCGTCCTTGGAGGATTTCACGGAACTTGGCTACTTGTATGCTTGTCTTGCCTCCAAAAGAGCTGAGAGCTCCTAACCCTTTATACCCACCTCAATCCCCAGCACAGGCCTGGGCTCAGGGCCACATTCCTGTTTTTGTTTTTGTACTTTTTTAATTTCCAAAATTTTTTTCCAGTTTTATCACAATTGAATTGATAGCACTGTGTGAGTTTAAGGAGTGCTGCCTAATGAACTGACTTACAGATACCAAAAAAAAAAAATGTTTTTTTCCTTGTGATGGGAACTCTCAGGAGGTACTCTCTCAATAGATCTTTCAAATATATCACACAGCAGTGTTGACGATAGTCACCATGTGGTGATACATGACATCCCCAGTACTTAATCTCATAACCGGAAGTTTGTATCTCTTGGCCACCTTCACCTAATTCCCTACCTCCCTGCCCTCCACCTCTGGTAACCACAAATCCCATCTCTCTCTCTTTTTTTTTTTTTTTTTTTTATGAATTTGATTTTTTTTTTGTCTGCTTTATTTTGTTATTGTTGTTTGCTTGCTAGATCCCCATATAAGGGAAATCATATGAGATTTGTCATTGTCTGGCTTATTTCGCTTGGCATAATGCCCTCAAGGTCCATCCGTGTTGTCTCAAATGGCAGGACTTCCTCATTTTTTATAACATTCCCATGTAATGGGTTGAACCGGAATAGACTGATATGGGATAGGGCAGACTTTCTATTCTTTAGGAACCACCTAACATACAGACCTAACAGAGAGAGGGTGGCTGGCAGAATGCTGCCTTCCAAGGCTGAGGGTAGGTGCAGCAGGAGAACATGCCCAGGGCTTCTGGGGGGGAAACTTAAACCTGACTGAACTGCCCCTCCCAGCCAAGCACCAGGAAGAAAGAGGGTAAAACCCCTCAACAGACCAAAAAATGCTAAACCACCTGAGCCAAAAGCAGAATCCAAAAGCCTCAAACAGCCAGATTGAGCCTGAACAAATACTAGAAGCTTCTTCCGACCCTAGGAAACAATGCAAGAGAAGGAAGGGCGTTCCGGCTCTGTTCTCAGCAAACTATGATGAACGCCCGAACGCACTCGTGAATGAATATTTTCTACCTATTCATGGCAACTTTCAAAAAAGAGTTAAGACTGGAAATACATAATTTCTAACGAATAGAGATACTACGTTTTACCTAGGAATCTATTATTATCTTGATCCACATTAGTTCAAGCTGAAAAATAGAGTTTGCTTCCAACATTTGCTTCACTTCAATACAAAGTCACAGAGGGAAATCCTAAAGTAACTGGACCATGTCATACATCCTAATGCTCTCTGTGCTTGGGGCGAGCCTGGCATTTCCACCCACACCCCCATGGGTGGCAACTTCCCAGCAGGAGACAGAAAGCCAAGCAGGGAGCAATTAGCCCATGACTCGTTTAAGCCTGATGGCCACCCTTAAAATGGCCACTGTCCTGTCTGCCAACATTTCTCGGTAATTTGCTGGAAACTCTCTACACACATAAGCCAGTTTCAATGGAGCATCGTGAAGGGGAAGAAGGAAAAGAAAAAGGAGAAAGCTGCCTTTTGTGAAAAAACTCTCCTGCGCTATAAATATGTTGGTAGGCTTTCTTACGTCTTTTTGGTTAAGCAGGTTTAACTTACAGATAACTCCTGGTGGTACTGAAACCCTCTGCCCAAATGTCACTTTTAGTGGTTGCGTAACATTCAAGAGGATAAGCCATGACTTACTTAACCATTAACCTCGTTTGGGGCAATCAGGCCTATCTCCATATTGTTAAATGACCATCTCTCCGCGCATAACCTTGTCTCCATATACCAGGTTCACTAGAAGGGAGAAGCAACTGAGGAAGATAATGGACACAACTGAGCACGTTTTCTAAAAGAAGATGTTGCCTTGGTGCCCTGGACAGATTATAAAACAGGACCAAGACTGTCACTTCTCAGTACCTTCTGGCTTGAAGAACACCCTAACACCAAAATTCTCCATAATTGGAATCCCAGTCATCTGTATTTTTTGACCCTCCAGGGAAGGAGCCACATCTCACACAAAAAAAATCTCTCGCAGGTGCACAATAGGGCCAGGACTCCTCACTGAAGATGACAGAAGCCAACAGTAGGCACCTTCTGCAGCAAAGGAAGACTATTTGACAGCTCACAGCACCAATGGGGAGAAGCCGGCTCAAAAGCAGGTAGAAATCCAGGAATCCAGGAGTCTGAGTAGAACATAGCTGTGGCCACTCCTGGAGCCACGGCCTCCATCTGCAGCCCCCATGGCCACCAAGATGAATTCTGACCTGTCCCCACCTCCGGGCATCACTCAATCCCGAAGTCACTGCACGGAGCAATAGCTGCATGATTGACTGAGCATGGGCCACATGGCCATTCACATGGACACCTGACCCCTTCCCTTTCTGTACTGGCAAGCAGCAAGGTGGGGGGGGGGGTGGGAATGGCTTTCCTTCCCACCTAGCCTCCAAATCGGAAGAGTATTCGGATACTAGGCATTCCCAGAAGACAAATATCTACTGTATACCTCCTTGATCTTTATGACTTCATCTGACTTCCACAACAACCCTGAGAAGGTAGCAGAGCAGAACTTCTTCCCCATCTTACCAACAAGGAAACTGGGGCTCAGAGAGAGTAACTAACTTGCCGCACTGATGTTAGGGGGAGAGATGAGCGCTTTCTGCTACTCGGAACCACCTGTTTGTGGTTTGATGCTCTAAAATATTGACAATGAATGTCTCTCATTTGAGCAATGAGTTATTGGAAGAAGATCAACTATCCCAATCATCAGATACAGTACTTCATAAACTTACTGATTTGCACATCATTTGTCTGATTTTGGTTGTTGTTAATACGTTTCCCTCCTGGAGAAAATACTCTGCACGGCGAGCTCATCTGTTCTGCCATTCGATGCATTAACACCTCAATGCGTGGACTAAAACTTAGAGGTGAAAAATCTGGCCCTTCCAGCCAAGACCAAATATCATTTATCTTAACCTTGCATATTAGGAAGACTGTTTTAAAATGCAACTTTGAAATACATTGGAAACAAAGGTGTTCCATCCCATTGTTTAGAAGACTCTTTGTTCATTCAGCTGCCATAACAAAATAGCACAGACTGGGTGGTTGATAAACAACAGAAGTTTATTTTTCTGGCAGTTCTGGAGGCCAAAAGTCCAAGATTGAGGCTCCAACATGGTTGTGTTCTGGTGAGGGCCCCCTTCCCGGTTCATGGCCATTGCCTTCTCACGGTGTCCTCACGTGATGGAAGTGCAGAGGGAGCTCTCTCAGACCTTTTTTGTGAGACGCTAACCCCATCCCGAGGGAATGCTCTCATGGCCTTATCACCCCAAGGGCCCCCACCTCTTAATATCATCACACTGGGGCTTAGGGTTATAACATATGAATTGATGGGGGACACAAACATTCAGACCATAGCAGAGAGCAAATCTTCAAGGAAAAAGTTGGAGCTTGTGAAATTTTAGAGCCGTGCTAAATCTCAGAGGCGGCTTGCTCCCTCTACTCTGCCTTCTTCTGGACTTCAAGCAGACTGGGAGGGGTCCAGGGTAGAGGATCCAGGGAACCTCTCTGGTGGAAAAATCTTGGAGCAAGGTTGCTAGCAGAGGATGAAGGCTTGGTCTCCAGACGAAAGGACGCTTTGGCATGGACTAAACCACAGCCATTAAGGGCGCCTGGGTGGCTCAGTCGATTGAGCATCTGATTGTTGATTTTGGCTCAGGTCATGATCCCAGAGTTGTGGGATCAAGCCCCGTGTTTGGGCTCCATGCTGAGTGTGCAGCCTCCTTAGGATTCTCTCTTTCCCTCTGGCCCTTTTGCCTGCTCACACACCCTCTCTCTAAAATAAAATTAAAAAAAAAAAATTGTTCTCAAAAAATAAATAAAAATGTTTTAAAAATAAAACATAATCCATTAATATTTCATCTCCTTTAATCACCAGCATAGTGGGTGATGAACATCCTTGCCTAATTCTGAACCAAATTCTAGCTTTCAGCCCCAAGAGTTTAGTGAAATTTAACAATCAGAAATGGAGCATGGATCCAGGATGTCTGAGGCACACATTTTTTACAATAAAATTAATTGTATGTAATTATATATTCTCACTTATGTTTGTATACGTGTAGGGGGAAAAATGTAGACTATAATGCATAGTATTGTCATTTCCAGGAGTAGTAGGATTATAAGGGAACTTCACTTTCTACATTATATATTTTTCTGGGGTTTGAGTTATTTTCAATGAGCAAGTATTTCTGTTGTCATCAGGAAAAACAAACACACAATAAAGATAAATGTCATCTTTAAACGGTGGTTTTCCAACCTGTCAAACCAAGCTGATATGGGCACATTGAAAGATCTCTTACCACAATATGGCCACATCAACATGGCGACATCCAAGAGCTCCCTTGGGGTCACAGAAGGCATTGAACAACATTCTGACCCCCACCCTCCTGTCAAGCTGTGGTCACTGGCTCATCCCCCTGACTTGTCCCAAGCTTACTGGGACCCCAGGAGGAAGCCCTTGGGCAATATTTTTAGCTGGAAGTCTTAAAATCTCAATGGATCCAAATGGACCCACGAATGGAACCAAGATAGCTGTCATCGGGGCAAAAAGCCCATCCTCTGTGGTCATTTCACCACATTCCGGGGACTCTATAGAGAAATGTGTATAATGTATAAATAATAGAAGGCTGAGGTTGGGGGAAGAATCAGGGAGTTCCTAATGACCTGACCAGAAGATGAATGAGGGAAGAAATAAGGTGAATGTGAAGTGATCTAATTCTGGATGGTTATTAGAATTATGAGCAAACTGCCCCAGGCTTTTAAGTCAAGTCATATTGCTACAGAGTTACTGTTTGCAGATGCACAACAGGAAGGGAGAAGCTTTTCATGCTCCCGCATCTCGGCCGAAATGTCAAGAATGTTGTCCAGTTTAAAAACTGACTTAATAACATTAGTGTCTCCTGCCTGAGCCGGTCACAGACCTTCGTGGTGCAAAATGTCAGCACGCAATTTCTCTCACCCAGACAACGCATGTTTGTCTCCAAGTCACACAGGAGGTAGGTGTCAGCCGAAGGAGGTGGGTAACAGCCTAAAGGTGTGTCAAGCCCCAGGCCTCTGCTCCAGGCCCCCAGTGGAAGGGGTTGGCAGGGGGTAGGGAGAAATGCCAGCTGTCTGAACAATTCAGGGGTCTGCCCCTCCTCCTCAGGCAGAGACAAAGGCCGAGGGATGCAGGGCTGGTGCCCAATCCACCTGTCTGCACACAACCCACCTCCAGAGCCAAGTTGTGGGTAAGAGGCTAGGATGTCAAGGCCACAAAAAGGCTCCCAGAGCCAGCAAGGACAGAACTGGGGACCAGAGATAAGAGCAAATATGTGAGGGGCCTCCTGTCCCCAGCACTGGGGACAGCTGTGACAAAAACCAACAACAACAACCTGTCCCTACCCTCCTAAGCCTCATAGCCTGTAGGGAAGGGGAAAACCAACAGGACACAAATACTACAAATAAAAATATGTGGTAGCAGCTCCAAGGAAAAGAGAGGATATTCTGAGAAGTCACGGCCAGGGAACGTACTGCACACTGGGGATAAGAATTCCTCAGGGAAGCGGCTTTGCATGGGAACCTAGGACGGGGAGGAATTGAGTATTGCAGGCCTAAGGAATGGCACATGTCAAGGCCCCGGACTAGAAAAGCCTTTCAGACAATCAGGGAATAGAAAGGAAAGCAGTACGACTAGAGCATTGTGGGTAAGGGCAGGAGCAGCCCAGGCAGGGCTGCCGGGGCCCAGGAGGCAGCACAGGGTGCAAATGCCAAGAGGCTGTGCTTTGGAACCCAGAGGTGGGTTCAAATCCTGACTCTACCAGCAACTAGCTGTGCGATCTGGAGTAAGTGACTTTACCTCTCTGAGCCAAATTCTTCAAACACAAAAGGGGAGAATAATCCCTGTGTCTCAGGGTCAATGTCAGGATTCTGTGTAAGATGCAAGAAGTGCCTTTTTGGCACATTAATGGCCCAGAGTAAATATTCAATGGATGAAAGTTAGTGTTGATGCTGACACCATCCGATGGTTTGGGAGTGGCCGGACTGTATCTTTCCGTTGTGCCAGCTGCCCTGGTATAACTTCCTAATGCTCACTCTGACCCCTAACGTCCCAGCCCAAGCCCTGTGTCTTTGATAGAACTGTCACTTTCAGTTATTCTGTAGGTCAATCTCCTGTTCATTTCTTCTCCCTCTGCTTCATACCTGGGCCCACTGGGGCTCCCACCTGCACAGCATCCCTCCTGCTTCTGGCCCCAGCAGCAATCCTGGCTGTTTCAGGCAGCCCCAGCCGCCTCTAGAGCTGGCATAAAGCCAGAGCCACAGCCCTGATTCCAGTGGCTCAGCCATGATCGCTGGGCTCCACAGCTGCTCAGAGGTTCAGGAGTCCGGACCACCTCCTGCCCCGCCCCACTCCACACTGGCCCCTCTCAGGCCTCAGAGACCTGGCTGTTGCCTGGCCTAGAACCTCAAGGTTTCCTGTCCCAGCACTGTGATTACATACTGGTGGCCTGGGCCTGGCCCCTGCTTAAATCCTTCCTACCTGCCTCCTGCTCAAGGGCCACAGCACAGTAACATCTCATAGGGCCACAGCCACCTACAGGCAGCCCCCACCACCACCTGCCTTCCTGCCACCCAACCCACTAGCCTTCCCAGGACCATGGGGACCAGTGTCCCATAAGCACTGGTCCACACTTCGGACCAAGGCTTCGGGTCACCTGGCCACTTGGCCTGGGCCCAGATGCCCCCTCACTAGCCATGCCTTTGCCTAAATCCTATCCCCGTACATCATCCCTGAGCCCACCTGAGTCAGAAGAACACAGTGGATTTCTACATTGGCATTCTCCCTTTCTCCACAGCCCTCTTCCAAATCCAGAGCTCATCCTCTTTTTTTTTTTTTAATTTTTTTTTTCAACGTTTATTTATTTTTGGGACAGAGAGAGACAGAACATGAACGGGGGAGGGGCAGAGAGAGGGAGACACAGAATCGGAAACAGGCTCCAGGCTCTGAGCCATCAGCCCAGAGCCTGACGCGGGGCTCGAACTCACGGACCGCGAGATCGTGACCTGGCTGAAGTCGGACGCTTAACCAACTGCGCCACCCAGGTGCCCCCAGAGCTCATCCTCTTAAGGACATCACTGTGAAAACCCAATCCAACTCTGCAAAAGAGACTCCTGGGAAAAATAGTTTTAAAACCATAGATTTTAGGGTGCCTGGGTGGCTCAGTTGGTTGAGCATCTAACTCTTGATTTTGGCTCAGGTCATTATCTCAGGGTTGTGGGATCAAGCCCCATGTTGGGCTCTGCACTAAATGTGGAGCCTGCTTGGGATTCTCTCTCCCTCTCTCTCTCTCTCTCTCTCTCAAAAAACATAGATTTTTCTTATAGCTAAATCTGTTGAGCATTTGCAATGCACCAACTGCAGCTTATATGCCTTACTTGTATCATCTTGGTTAATCCTTGTTTAAAAAACAAAAAACAAAAAAACAAAAAAACCTCTGAGGTAGCCTCATTTTACAGACAAGAAAACTGCAACTCAGAGAAGGCAAGTTACTTTCCCAGAATCACACAGCTAATAGGTGGGATGCTGAGATTCACTCCCAGGGCCATCTGACTTCAAAGCACACACTCTCGACCACGATACCACACTGCTTTCCCATCATCAAAGACACCAGCCACCCCAGACACAATGCCACTTGGCCCATCTCTGTACAGCTAGAAGAGTGAGGCTCCGAGAAAGAACTTGACTTCTTGAGGCCACACAACTAGTGGCAAAGCCTAGATGTTTCCAGGCTCACCAGCCCAGGGCTCTGTTATCCACATCAATCATTCCAGCGGTGCAGGGTAAGCAAAGTATATATGGCCAATGATGGTGGCCTCCAGGGTCAGAGAAATACTTTAAGACTTAGAGTAGGGGTGCCTGGGTGGCTTAGTCAGTTTAGCGTCAGACTTCGGCTCAGGTCATGATCTTCACAGTTTGTGAGTTCGAGCCCCACATCAGGCTCTGTGCTAACAGCTCAGAGCCTGGAGCCTGCTTTGGATTCTGTGTCTCCCTCTCTGTCTGCCCCTCCCCTGCTCACTCTCTGTCCATCTCTGTCTCTCAAAAATAAATAAAAATGTTAAAAAAAATTTTTCTTAATGTCTATAAAAAGATTTAGACAGAGTGATGTCCACAGCTATGCTAAATTGAAAAAAAGAGTTGGGGCACCTGGGTAGCTCAGTTGGTTGAGCGTCCAACTTCAGCTCAGGTCATGATCTCGTGGTTTGTGGGTTTGAGCCCCGCATCGGGCTCACTGTTGTCAGCACAGAGCCGGCTTCAGATCCTCTGTCCCTCTCTCTCTGCCCTTCCCCCACTTCCACTCTCTCTTAAAAATAAACATTTAAAAAAGAAAAAAGAGTTAAGCTCTGCTCAGAGATATCCTGGGGAGATGAGGGTATCACTTCCAGAGTGTTCCTGCTTTGAAAGCCCAGTGTTGGCCCTTTAGAGGGTCCTGAAGGTTCCAGTGAACTCAGAAACGCTGCTGTGTGTCCCAACACAGGGTGTGGCTGGACTGAGCAGCTCACCTCTCTCACAGTCCATCTCTTGGAGCCCAATTCTTGCCTCTCTCTTACTCCATTTTTCAGAGCCCAGGAATCAGAGTCCAGAGGCCTACATTTTGGTCAACGCCAGTGATGACAGTAATCGGCTCCTCTCCTAAGCCCCTTTTGCAACACTGGCCACGCTCACAGCCCTAGAAGGGTCAGCCTATGGTGCCATGTATTCCACTGTGCTCCATAGCTGATTGGCCACAGATGGACACCTGACTCAAGAAGGCCCAATGTGGATTATCTCCTCCTGAGATTTTGGGATGAGGCCCCAGAGCCTGTGGTGTTAGCTCCGGCAGTGGAGCTGAGAGGTCAGGAGACGCAGGGCCCAGGCTCCCACCGTTCACAATGGGCTTTGTGCAGACAGACGTGTGACCAGAAGTCGGGCTGTGGAAAAAAATGAAGACGCCTTGCAGAATGAGACGTCATGAAGTCCCTCTCCAGTGGTGAAGCCCGGCAGGACAGCCTCACCATCCCCCACAAAAGCGTTGGACGATGCCTCCTATCTTCCCCAGCTGCCAGCACCCACACCCACCACAGACATGCCTTCAGTTCCAGAGCAGCCGCCCCTTGCTTCCAAACTGTTCGACCATCAAAACAAGGAAATCCTTTCTCATTCACCACTCCTTCCACACCTCTAGCCACAAGTCCATTAGACCATGACCCACCCACCATACATACCCCTTCTTTGTACCTAGCCAGACAGCTTTCCTGGGGCCTTGGCGGTAAGGTCTTCTTGAAATATCTGAGCCATTCTAGCTGTCTGGCTCACGGTGGTGCAAGGAACAGCATTTGCAATAGACGTTTTCAGCTGCTTGGAATCTTTTCTTTTCCCAAATTGTCCCATTCCCCTGCTGGGACTGTCAATCATATGGCCCCACCTCCACAGCCCAGGGTGGCCAATCAAAATGCCTCAATCCTGCTACTCAGTGACCCTGGAGGGGTGGGCACGTGACCCAAGCAGGCCGACCCTCCCAGTTGCTGATGAGGAAGCCTGACATACCCTAGGTAAAACAGAAAGGCACAATGCAAGTTTGGGAAGGAGGTTTCTCTTTCTTACATTAGCTATGCCCAGAAGGTGTCTTGGGGTAACATGGAAGGAGTGGGGGGCGGGAGGGAGGCATGTATTAGGACAGACCAAACTAGTTTGCAGGAAGACCTTAACCATGAAATCTCAGAGGCATAATACAATAAAGGTTTCTGTCTTACAAAGTACTTGACAGTCTCCAAGTTCTCCGTAGCAGAGGCAAAAACAAAGATGGCGCAGGTGCACCAGCTGGCCACCACCTTAACCCCTAGTGACCTACGTCACTTCCCCTCAAAATCTATTGGCCAGAACTAGTCACGTGGCCTCCGCCCACATACAAAGCAGGCTGGAAAATGTGTGAAGAGGGCTTATTCGAGGAGCAGCAACCGCTGGAAGCCCTGTGAAATCAAAAACACCTTCAAATAGGACTTGAGCCGGAGTTCTCACTTCCTTTGAATTTTCTCCAAGGCCTCCAGTAGTGTGGCTTTTAATGGAGAGCCCCGCACCGAGGAGCCCCGGTGAACATTTTGTTTACCCTGCCCTGAGGAAAAATCACCCAGTTCGCCTCTGCAGCCACACCCCCCAGGCTGGGCACCGAAGTTGTCCCACACCGAGGCACCGCCTCCTCCAGGACAGGGCCCCACAGCTCCCCCCACCCGCTCCCCCCACAGACCACCAGAGCCCTGGCCCCCTCCCGCAGCCCTGGGAGTCCTGGGGGCTGGGCCGCAGAACTACACCAAATCATCTAGGCCGAAGCATCCGTGAAAAAAAAGGCCCTTCCTGAGCAATTAGGCCAACACAAACAAATTGGCCCAGAAAATCAAGGCTCCCACAAGCGCAGGGACTTGATCTTGAAGGAAGACAACATTTCCAGCCTTGTACCTCTTAATCAACACAATTATGCAGAGGCCTTTGCCGACAGTCCCCCTGCCAGTCTCTACCCAAGCCCCAGATACTGCTCAATTGGTAACAACCTAATTAGCGGAGGAAGGAGAGCAGGGAGGGAGCGGGGCCGTCACAGCCTCCTTTCCAGGAGGCTGCGCACCTTCAAAGGAGCCTTTCCAGGCAAGTGGAGGGCTCTCCTGAGCCGGGAGCTCAAGGTGAGAGGGAAATGGTGGCTCCGGCTTGTAAATCAGCACCGCCTAATGTAAACAGTGTACTCTTCCCGCTTCTAATGAGCCCATTTTCCCCCAGCTGGAAGGGGCCAGCACTGGCAGGGAGGCCTTTGATGTGATTCACTGGAAGCTTGATGCCTGCGCTGAGGTATTCTGTAACAGGCCGAGCCCTTTCATCTCGGCAAAGAGAGACACCCCTCACATGGCAGGCCCACCTGGAAGACAGGTCTTTTACAATAGCGATTCTGGAATCAGCTGTCGAAGGAAACCAGATGGTTTTGCTTTTACTCCTCTTGATCAAATTAGCCCGGAAGCTGTGTGGCTTCCTGGAGGCGGAGAGGGGTGGGTGCGGGTGGGGTAGGTGTGGGGAGGGGGGGGGGCGGGGAGGGGAGGTCACAACGGAATAGCTTATGCAAGTGTACTCATTTAGAGAACCACGAATGTTCTTAAGGAAATCATCTGACTAAATTAGGAAAAATTGTTTTTGATCAATGAGGAGACTTAGACCAAACTCCCCCCAAATGACGTGCACCGCTTCCCCCACCCCTTGGCTTGCCAGAGGGTCACCCCAGGCCCCGGGGGATGGAGAGGCACCGAGGTGGGAGCAGGTGAGAGCCCTTCTCAGGCTGCCTCAGGAGACACGGAGGCCAGGAGACTGCACAGAGGTGGAGGTGTCACTGAAGAGCTGGGACTTCCCTGGCTCTCCTGCTGACACCACACCTTCCACGTCCACTTCCGCCTCCCTCTGCTTGGGACTCAGGGCTAGTGGGACTCAGCTCCCGGAGGACAGATCCCTGAGACTTTCCATGCTGTCCTCCCACGCCCCTCCTTTGGCCTCTTGCCCCAAGTAATCCTCTCTTCCCAGCCCCACATTCCCCATCGTGCCCCAAAGCCAGACCTCTCCACGCAAGGCTGTGTTTCACCAGGAGACCTCCCGCCCTGCGTATCTCGTCTTCTCCCCACCATAACCCTAGAAAGTAAGCAGGGCCTCACACACCGTGCACGGAGACTGCCCATGCCATACTTCTTGTTCATTTGTTTTGCACAAGAGGAAACCAAGGCTCAGAGGGGCTATGTAATCGGCCCAAGCGTGCCCAGATAGTAACTGCCAGAAAGAGTTGTAAACAGAGCCTGCCTTAAAGCTGCCAGTGAAAACCAGTAACATCCCCCTTCACCACCACCCTGCCCCCCACCTCCTAGCCCCCACGCTCTCACACCAGCTGTTCAGGCAGCAATGCCCTAGAAGCCAGGGCAGGGACCAAGGTGTTCATTCACTCAACAGTAGTGGGATGTTCCAGCAGATCCTAAGCAGGACCTGGGGGAGTGATCAAGGACCCTCACACACACACACACACACATGCACGCATGCACACACACACGCAACTTTCCATCAACTGATTTACATAGCAGCGGAGGACACTTCTGGAAAAGGACTCCAAGAATGTCAGCACCTGGGGCATAACTATACAGGCGATCTGCAGGTGTGCCTAGGAGTCTGGAGCTCTGCAGAAGTCAAATCCCAAGGAGGGCCTATGGGGTCCTGGGAGAGAATCCACCCCAGGGAAGGGCCCAAGGACCAGGCAGGAGTGGTGTTTCTGGGTGGCTGCTTCTCCAGCCTGCCCCAGCCGGCCACCCAGAGGAGAGGTAGAGGCTGTGGGGCCAAAGACCACAGGAGGTGTAGAAGCTTGACGCCCAAGCACCCCTACTTTGGGGCCCCAAAAAGCAAAATACAACAAAGGAGACAAAATTCCCCACAATTGGCAGAAGAGTGACAGGTACGGTTCCAAAGGGGCAGGGATGGTGGCCTCCAGAGAAGAGCATGGGCACAGCCCAGAGCGGCACCCCTGCCTCGGAGGCCACAGGGTTGTGGCGGTCCATCCAGACGGAGGAGGCGGAGGCACAGCCGGGGCCAGACGCAGCACTGCCAGGAGGTGTAGGGGGGTGGGGGAGGCAGAAACAGTGGCTGTCACAGTGCTGTGGTTAGAAGAAGCCGGAGGGCATTGTGGGAATGCAGCATGACACTGCTGTCTGCTGAAGCCCCTAGGGGTGTCAGAAAAGACAGGACCCGAGTTCTTGTTCTGCAGTCAGGGGCTGCGGGGCACAGGAAAGCCAGGCCTCCATGGTAAGGGGCCCTCATTTGTCCCCGGAAGGCTGGGAGGCCCATGGGATGTTCGCATTACCCAGCTGGTGCTGACAGCCATTGCGGACCTACCCCTGCACCCGGGGCATACAGGCCTGAGGCCGGCACCATTCCTACGCTCAGGGGGTCCCCAGCCTAGTGGAGGCAAAGATGAACCAAAAATTGTAGGAAATGCTCCCCAGTCTCTGCCGGAAGCACTGACCCTGAGAGAGCAGGAGGGAGCAGTGCGTGCTACCTGGGTCAGGCAGGGGGGGCTTCTGAGAGGCGGTGACATTCGAGTTGGGCCTTTACGTGAGTAGGAGTTCATGAGGTGAAGCTGGAGGAAGAAGCAGCCAGGCAGTGAGAAGACCCAAACAAAGGCCTGCAGCCGGGAGGGCACTTCCGGGGTTCCAGGGGAGCTGGAACACTGTCACACCTGGCGAAGGGAGCAGGCGGCCTTGTGGGCTGTGAGGCGCCTCGGGCCACGCGGAGGCATCTGTGTTTTGTCCACACTCAGAACCCGAATACCCCCCACCTCTTCTCCCTCCTTTAGCAGTGGAGACCCCAGAAAAACACCCCAGCTCCTCATGACTGCATTCAGGACACCACTGACGGCAGGGACACCAGCGTGACCTGTTGTAGGCCCTGTGAGGTTTGAGGAAGAAAGGAGGGGAGAGCAGGGCAGAGCTGCGCTGCGTATCTGCTCCTGCCTTCCAAGCCTGCCTCACGGCACTGACACGGGCACCCCCTCCACTCCCCCTGTGCAATCTCCAGACCCCTGAGAAGAGAGAAGATAAACAAACACCATATACAGCAAGGCAGCAGCTGTCTGTCCCTTTGGTCAGATGAGGGAACCGAAAGCAGACAAGGAACGAATTTACTCCAAGTCATGTAGTGGATCTGAGGCCAGAACCCCAGGCTCCTGACCTCTGGTTAACCGTCTGTCCGCTAACCCAATCCACATCCCCCTAAGAGCTATGGGTTAGAGTCTGTCCTTGGACCGTCAGAAGCTCCCAGAACAAAATTCGCCTATGAAACAGGTACTAAAGGACACAGGGGTCACCCCAGCCCTCCCTCAACGCACAGACACATACCATCTCAGCCACAGCGTCCACCTTTAGAAGAGCGGAAATGATCACAGCCCCTGCTGGGTACCAAGCGCTGGGCCAGCACTTTGCCGGCCCTGCCTCATTCTGTCCTCACGGCCATCCCAAATGGGGGGAACTGTTACTGATCCCATTTTCCAGATGAGGGAAACAGGCTCTTCTCGCAGTGAGCGTAACTGGAATTATCACTTGGTACCACCTCAGCCCAGTTCAGCGTTGAAGGTGAATGTGGCCTCTGGGAAGCCACGTGAACACAAGAAAGCCTGGGGGCGCCGAACCCGGGGAATGGGTCCTGGAATCCTACCAGGATTTTGAGCATTCAGCCAGCCCTGCAAACTGCTAGGGAGACAGCCCCTGCACTGCGGTCTCCAATTCCAGCTGCCCAATTAGTTGACTGTCCTCACTGTAGCTCACCTGAACTCAGGTGACATATCGGCTGCTCCCACCCTAGGCCACACGCCCATCATTCCCCACCGGAATCGCGGCAGCAGCCACCTAACTTCTCTCTCTACCTCCTCCTACCACGACCCCTCACTTCGTCCATTCTCCAAAAGGCAACCGGGAGAAATCTGTTGAAGGCACACTTGATTGTGTCCCTGCTTAAAACCCTTTAATAAGTGGCCATTATTCTAGAAAATAATTGAACTCCTTCATATGACCCCAAGGGTCCTCCCTGATTGAGTCTTACACCTCTCCCATACAGCTAAAGTGCATTTCTTTCCATTGGTCTACATATGTCCTGCTCTCTCACCTCTGGACCTTTGCACATGCTGTTCATGCTACTCTGAACATCGTTCCCAACTCTCTACCAACTACTGTAATCCTGTAGGGCTCAGCTTAAATATCAGTACCCTTAAGTGGCCTTCCATAACCATCGCTCTCCCACCCTTGGTCTCAGATGAGCTCCCTGTTCTACCTTCTAGTTCCTGCATTTCCTTTGTGGAATCCTTACTGGCCTTGTTCTTAACTTCTTATATATATCTTCCTTGCTAGACTATAAGCCCCAGGAAGGCAGAGACTGTGTCTGCCTTGCTCTTCACTGTACTGTATCCCTAACTCCAAGCCCAGAATCTTGTTCATAATAGAGATCAATAATTATCTGATGGAGAAAGAAAGTAAAAAGGAGAACAAGGAGAGAAGGAAGGAAGGGGAGGTCTTGTCTTGTAAGAACTGCCTCCCCTTTTCTCAATGAGCCAATGGAGACACTGAGACTGTCTTCAGTGACACTAAAGACAAATGGCACTTTTTTAATGTTTAATTTTCCGAGAGAGAGAGAGCGTGTGTGTGTGTATGTGTGCATGGGCTGGGGAGGGGCAGAGGGAGAGGGAGAGAGAGAGAATCCCAAGCAGGCTCTGCACTGTCAGTACAGAGCCCCATGTGAGATCATGACCTGAGCCGAAATCAAGAGTCAGACGCTTAACTGACTGAGCCACCCAGGCGCCCCAATGATGCTTCATTTAATCTCACGGCAATGCTATGAGGTAGAGACCATCATTGGCACCAGTTGAGGAATCTGAGAATCAGAGGGTGGAAACGACTTGTCCAAGGTCCCACAGCTAATAAGCGGCAGCAGTGAGAATTGAATTCAGGTCTGAGTCCAGAGTCTGGGCTTTTAACCAATACCGTACGCTGCCTCCTGGGAAAACCCAACTGGATAGACAGACTGTAAGGATCTTCTGTGTGCAAGACCAAGTTCACCAAGACATAAAATAAGTATGGAGCTGCCTCTCAGAAGTGGAAGGAGAAAAAGTTGAATCGTTACACCCTTAAAATATATTCACATAAAGCCCCAAGCAATCACTCTTAAAGAAGCCAAACCTCTTTCACCTGTTATCTGAGCCAGAGAAGGGAAGTAAAATTTTCACTTGTCAAGTGTGTAAGCTGGGAAGATAAGGAAGGTTAGAGATGAGTATGACCTCCAAGACGGGGGTGCACAGTGAGGGGAAATGAAGATTTCATCGTCTAAAATGTTTGGGTCCCAGAGAGGGAAGTGCCTTCCTCCTTCCATACCCAGGCGGTGTGCTCAAGGCAGCTGTGCTCAAGGCACAGTCCGCTTGGCCAGGGGGAATCAGGCCTCTCAGGATACAGATAGAAAGCAGAGACGCTGGTAAGGTCTCTACATGTAGCAACATTTTCTGTTGTTCCTCAAATACGTGAGGCCTTTTAGGGTGCATAGCAAGTCTGGGCATGGTGTGGCATTCTCTGTGGGTTCTCTGATGTCACCCCCCTGTCCCTGGTTTATAGTTTGTTTGTTGGTTGGTTGGTTATAAGTGCATCAGGAGGTCACAAACTCATGCAAGTGTATTTTGATTGACTTAAGCCAACTTAGGTCATTTTAACCCTCTGACCAATGGTTGTTTAGAAATGGGCATAGGATGCAGTTCTAGCCAATGAGACATAAGGGGAGGGGCTGCCCGAGGACCTCTGGGATCTTTGATCTCAAGGGGAGATGCCTGGCGCAGCTGCAGCCTTCTTGTGACCACGAGGGAAATAGCTTACAAAAGAGTCCCTGATGAGGGCACTGAATGGCAAAAATAACCAGGTTTGAAACTCCCCTAACTCTAGGCTTCTTCTTATGAAACACTAAACTATGCATCTTCCCTAAACTTTTTTTGGTTGGGTCTTCTGTTCCTCATAGCTGAAAGTGACCTAACTGATTCATATTGCGGGAAAAGCACTGATCTTGGAGTTCAAACTGGTTCAAGTTCAAATCCCAGTTCTGGAGTATGACCTTGAGCAAGTCCTCAGATCTCTCTGAGCTTCATCTTCCTCCTGTCTTCCTGTAGGAATACAGTTAAACTTATTCATGACAAATACTTATGGATACCTAGTCTGGAGGCTGCAAATATGAATGGCATGGTCCCTGCCCTAGGGGGGCTCAGTTGGTGCCCTGACATTTGCCCAGATAATTACCATCTCTCCTTTAATATATGACAGCATTGATTATTAGATGCTAATTACTAATTACTAATAGGAAAGGAAAAAAATATTGCCAATGAAACTAAGGTACGATACTTTTTATCACAGAATTATTTTATTCTTATCAAAAGAGCTCTATTCGACCTCATCAGATGTGGTTTTTTTAAATTATATATCACTCTGGGGCATACACATAAAAAGAAAACCATAAGCAAAATTATGTGCTTATGGTCTCTAAACACATTCAGAGCCCAACCTTTCTGAATCACTTTTCTACTGAGAATGGTTTATGGCCAGGCTGTTGTCATATAATGTCATTCTCTGACATCAGGAGCATAGATGATGGTGCGTTCCTTCAAAGAGAACTCCACTGCCATCTCTGGGATATTCTTCCCTGCTGCTGACATCCACTTTTACAAGTTCCAGTTCTGGACTTGTCTTGGTCTTACCAGAAGGCTGTCAACCGAAGATTTACAGACAAGAACCCAGACTCATATTCCTTCCTTGAATGGCCTCTAACTGGCTTATGACTTTTACACGGACAGGTGGATATGGTCAGGACAAGTCACAAAGAATAATGATCACTGTCCAGCACGCACAGGCAATGGTAACCACATCGCGACTCTTACTTCTCCAACAGTAGCTATGACAGTGTCATGCCTGGTGAAAATGCATCCCAGGGCTCAGTTGGATAAGTGTCTGAGTCTTGATTTCAGCTCAGGTCTTTGTGGGATCAAGCCCCACATCGGGCTCTGTGCTGACAGTGTGGAGCCTGCTTGGGATTCTGTCTCTCCCTCTCTCTCTGCCCCTCCCCTGTTCTCTTGCTCTCTCAAAATAAATAAATAAACAAAAAAACAAACTTTAAGAAAATGCATCTTGATTTCAGAAATATGAATGTGTGGAAAATCTTAGAAGCAATGAACCCCAGTAGTTTGGTAATTGGGCTCTAGTGTGATCTGGGCTAACTAGACTTACACAATTCTAGAAGCTGAAGGAGAACCTACTCCTGTGGCAGAGGTAGCCTTTGAGCAGGAGCCTGAAGCATAAAGAGGAATGCACCATAAAGCCAGGGGAGGGCATCCTGGGCTGAGGGAACAGCCTGTGCCATAGATGGAAGCATGAAGAATCATGGGACACCTGGCAAATAGTCAAGACTTCGGTGAGTCTTACGTGGGAGGAAATTAATAAACTACAAGGGATGGTAAGATAATCAGGTGATCAGATCTGCCTCCTGGAGTGAGCCCTCTGCAGAAGAGACAGACGCTTGGGACTGTGGTGGGGGAAGGGCAGCTGTCGCACAATGAAGCTGGACCCAAGGTGGGGGCAGGGGAGGGGAGCCGATTTCTAAACATGGCCTCCAACCAACAACTCTTTGCACCCCTCTATGCACAAACTGCTCTTCACGTCAAGAGGTGGAGACTGATCCCCCTTTCCTCGAATCTGGGTGGATATGTGACTTGCTTTGATCATAGAATTTGGCCCTAAGAGAGCTGGCACCTTCTACTTTTCTCTCTGGAAGCCAGTTGCCATGTAAAGAAACTCAAGGAAGGGGCGCCTGGGTGGCGCAGTCGGTTAAGCGTCCGACTTCAGCCAGGTCACGATCTCACGGTCCGTGAGTTCGAGCCCCGCGTCGGGCTCTGGGCTGATGGCTCAGAGCCTGGAGCCTGTTTCCGATTCTGTGTCTCCCTCTCTCTCTGCCCCTCCCCCGTTCATGCTCTGTCTCTCTCTGTCCCAAAAATAAATAAACGTGGAAAAAAAAAATTTAAAAAAAAAAAAAAAAAAAAGAAACTCAAGGAAGACCACTGGCCGTCTTGGGCACCGAGATACCACCACGTGAGTGACCTCTGTTACACTGGTGGGGGCAGAGCCACTCAGCTGGACCCGGTCAACCCACTGAATCAGGAGAAATAATAAATTCTCATTTTTAAGCCACTAGGTTTTGGTTTGCTTTGTCACATAGCAATAGCTAACTGACACCTGGAGGGATGGAGAGGTGGAGAAGGAGAGGGGAGATAATCATGAGGGTCAGGAGAAAAGACTTCATGAAAATTGTGCACGCGGAGTGTATGCACCGTGCCAGACCTGCAGCTAGGGCCTCTGTGTGGGTGGGGGGAGCAGGTGGGGAGCCCCCTAGAGTTGCTGCTGCAGACTTGGAGCAGAACCTGAGCCTCTGTATCTCGGAATGCACGGGCAATGTTAAAAGGCAAAATTCCTTGCTTCTGATGTGATTTGACAAACAGCTGCACACCCTCTCAGGGCAAGCTGCGGTTGAAGCCAGGGGCAGGGATTCTGCCCCGGGCTCCCGTGGGGTTCACAGTCTGGTTCCACAGAGAAGTAAAAGAGATTTGGAGGACAGAGAGAGCACACGCAGTTGTAAGGATCGAGATAGCCTTTGGGGAAGAAGAGAGCGTTTCGATTGTTCCTTCGAGGACAGAACATTTCCACAAGGGATGCTAGATGGAGAAAGCATTCTGGGAAGGGGGAACAGCAGGTGCAAAGGCACGGAGGTGGGCGGCGCACAGTGGCATGCGGGGAAACTGGGAGAGGTGAGATTGGGGCTCGCGGGGAGTGCAGTGGCTCCGCTGAGGCTCCCATGGGCTCCCTCATAGAGCAGGGTTTGCAGTTCTGCTCACAGCCATTACTTTTCCCTGTCACCCAGAGCCTTAGAATTGTCAAGAGTCTGGCCCACCCCACTTTGGATCTTCTTCAACCTTACCTCAAACATCTGAAAACATCCCTGATCCATGCAGAGAGGGGGGGACTTAGGGTCAGGAGCCACGGCTTCTGGTCCAAACATTGTAACCTACTAGCTGTGTGACTTTGGCAAATTACTTAACTTGTCTGAGCTTCTGTCTTACCTGTAAAGTGGGAATCAATAGCATCACCTGCCTCACAAGTTGGTCATAAGGATTAAACAAAATGAGGTGTGTGACTGTGACTTTTTTTACATGGCTTTTTTTTTTCTTACCCATTCCTTTTGGTTCTACACAAAGGAAGTCTATCTAAACAGTCCTGCATTTTATTTTGGTTTGGGTGTTTTGTTTTGTTTTGTTTTGTTTTGTTTTGTCTTTTGCTTTTGGGGTTTTTTTTTTTTGTGCTAGGCCCTTTTCCCTCCCCACCTGGATGGGTGGGTTGAAGACAGGAACAGTCTTATGTAGCCCATTCTGTCCCTCTCTTACTCGTCAGGGTCTTCCAGCTGGCAGAGCAATGCATTCTGCCCCCCTCTCTGCCACCCCCAGGAACCCACGGTGCTCTAAGGTAGAGGAGCCTGCTGACAGGTCCATGGAAGTCAAGAGAGGATACAAAGGGAGAAGAGTGTTGTCATATGTTTGAGGGAGAACAGAAAATAGCTGGCATGTCACCAGCAGGAGACTGGTTCAGTACATCATAGCATACATCGTGTTGAGAGGGGTGCCTGGGTGGCTCAGCCAGTTGGGCATCTGACTTTAGCTCAGGTCACGATCTGGAGGTTTGTGAGTTCGAGCCCTGCATCGGGCTCTGTGCTGACAGCTCAGAGCCTGGAGCCTGCTTCAGATTCTGTGTCTCCTTCTCTCTCTACCCCTCCCCTGCTCATGCTCTGTCTCTCTCTCAAAATAAATAAAAACTTTTTTTAAATAATAAAAAAAAAAGACAGACTTACACAGGCAGCACAATCAGCTGCCCCTATAATAGAGGCAAACGGCCTTGACGTCAACAACAACAGTTCTGACGATCGCCATCACTGCTTACTGAGCAGTTACTATGTCCGAAAGCCTGGGCCAAGTGTTCTGTGCATATCCACACACTGAATCCATGCAATAGGCATCAGAAGTATATTTTATTATCCTCTTTCTTCAGATAAGAAAATGGGGCACATGAGCTTAAGTAATTTTCCCAGAGACACGCAGGCAGAGAGCTGGAACTTGACCCCAGGCTACCCAAGTCTGAAGTCTTTGCCCTTTTTTTTGGAGGGACTGTCCATAAAGGCACATCTGTGAACCTGCACAGGAGGGAAAGAAAGGTCTGGCTGTAATGCAAGGATGTGAAACAGACTCAAAGTAAGCCGCATAGAGACTTCCAAAACCGTGATGAGCTCCCTCTTGATGGAACAGCCACTCAGACACTTAGTCCTGGTAGACAGCACGACATAATGGAAAACCAACTGGCCTGAACTCAGCCTGGAGTCCCATGAAACAGTTGTGTGACCCCAGGAGGATCCGCCTCCTTTCTGGGCCTCAACTTCTTCCTCTGTGAAGTGAGGGTGTAAGGCAGGTTGACTTGGGCAGAGCCCCTTCCAGCTCTAGTATGCTGAGATTCTAAGGGGCTCTGACACCCCAAGTCTCCGCTGAGTTGTGGTCCTGCTCCCCCTGAGTGGAGGGGAGCCCCGATCTGCCCAGCAGAGTGCACCCTTAGCCCATGGGCAGTGGGTCTCGCTCAGAAAAGAGGTGCGGTTCTGAAAACAACACAACTGTGTCCACCGGCAGACGTCCCTGGCTCCGCTCCCGGGCCTGGCCGGGTCCAGGAGACAGTCAGACATGGACACATTGATACATACTAAACTCTTGCCCTAAAATCTCCGTGACGCCTGAGGGTGAACTCACATCAGCCCCACTTTGAGGACAGAACAGTAAAGGAAATGGAGGGACACTGGGCAGCTGAGAACACAGAAGTGACGCTCCCGTGTAGGAGGGCTCTCCCAGCATGGCCTCCTGCAGCCCCACTGCCCCCCAAAGGCTGCATATCACAAACACTTGCGACTTTCTGCACAAACACCTTCTCTCTGGCTGGAAGCAGCCCTCAACTGATGACGGAGACAATACCCAGTTTCCTTAGCCAGGAAGCGAGATAGCTCTGAGACGTGGGCAGACTGTCTTCCAGAGTTCCCAGGGGGCTCAGGCTCCAGGTGCCCACAGTGGAATTGGCCATCCTTCCCCTTCCCTGTCCCCCACCCATGTTTCCTGGGGTCAGCTCCTGAATAAACTACTGGGACTTGAATCCCTGTTTGGGGACTTTGTAATGGGGCAACTGGCTAAGTGAAACTACACTTCCCAGAATTCCATTTCCTGGATGTTTCCGGCCAATGTGGGCCACAGAGGAATTCTTGCAGAAGACTGGGAGGGCAGCAGGGAAGCCACAGCCATTTTGGAGCTCGCACACTCTGTGACTGGGCCCCGTTGGCATAAGGTCCACACCTGCTACACTCTCCCTGGACCTCCCCTCAGCTTCTCTGACCACCAGCTCATGCACACATGTTCAGCGCTGTGATACGGGGCCCTGGCTTCTGCAGGACACCCCACACCATCAGGGGCAACAAGAACCGACCCCAACTTCCCAGAGTTCTCATAGGGTTCCAGCTCATTCCTGCTGTCCCTTACTCTCCATCCATCCTCCCTTCCTGTCTGCCTGCTGGATTTCAGCCTCCAGTATCAGGCACAGCGATCACAGCCTTACAGAGACTCCCACAATGTGTGAGGTCCGGTCGGTCCTTATAATAATTCCCTTAAATGTGGGTATGTATTGCTCCAGAAGAAAAATCAGAGACAAAGTGTGTCAGAATCCAGGCAAACCCCCACTAGGAGATGCATTTTGTGTTTCGCTTCTTCGCAGTGACAGGTGCACCTCTCCGACAGGCTTCACCTATACACCTTGTCTCAGATTCTGCTTCTGGGGGAACCCAAACCCAGACAGCCAGGAACTCCCAGGATATATTGGGATGAATCAGTTAGACCTGGAGTCCCCACAGGGGAACTGAGACAGAGCCAGGGACATAGCACCCTCAGGACAATATTGGGATGCCATCTTGACCCCGCCCCCCTGGCTGGCAGGGCCCATCTGCTACACAACCAAGCTTTATACTCACACCTCACATTTCCTCCTGTTCTAAGAAGACAACACTGGCGCACTCTCGAGCACCCAACAAGAAATATTTCTGTGAAAATGTCAACAGCATTATCACTTTCTTTCTAAGTGGTGGCATATTCCTAGTGCTCACCATCAAGAACCTTGGTGCAGAATCAGCCTGTTCTCCAGGGTTGAATCAGAAACCGAGTTCCAAAGAGTTAGAAAGAGCCACACAAACCCTCCATCCAGTGAAAAGAGTTAAGGGCTCAGCTGGAAGCAGGCTGGGGTTTTCTGGGCATTCTTAGAGGTTGGGACCCATGAAGCTTGGGAATCCTTTCAAGCACCATCTCTAAGCAAGGCAGTTTGTTCCCTCCTCAGCTTTGTCACGGGGATCTGCACAAACACGAACTGGCCCAATTACCCCCAGGCCATGTAACACTGCTCCAATTGACCCTGAGCTCCCCAAGAGCAAGATGCTGATGGCAAGCCAGGATCCCTGGCCCCCAAGGCAATGCATGGGGGATCATAGTGAAGGAGACCAAAGGAAAGGTGCTCTTATGGTCCCCAAACACTGACCCTGGAAGAACACTCTGAAAACTTCTCCAACCTCTTCCTTGTGCAGATAAGGAAACTGACACCCAAGAAGGAGAAAGTTATATGTAAACTATGATCTCCTTGAAGCAGGAATGATGGCTTGTTAGTCTCTGCTTTCTTAGAACCAGCACTGGACCCAACACAGAGTAGGCATCAATCATTGCTAAATAAATAAAGGAAGGAAGGGAGGGAGGGAAGAAGGAAGGAAGGGAGGGAGGAATTCATCTAGTCATAATAAACCTAGAACTGGAGGCCGCCCGGCTGGGTCAATGGGTAGAGCATACAACTCGATCTCAGGGCTGTAGGTATGAGCCCCACACTGGGTGTAGAGATGACTTAAAAATAAAATTAAAAATAAATAGAAATAAATAAACAAACCAAGAACTGGAAGTCAAACCTCCTGACTACCAGGTCCTTCCTCTCCCTTCATGCCTCCCCCAGCCCACCCTCAAGCTCACATCTAATCAAAAATACAATTGCGCTTCCATTGATTACCCACAATCCTCTTGGAATATTCGCCCAGAACCCCTTGGGTTGCTCACCCAGATTCCTGGCTCCTCATCTGGGAAAGTAGAACTTTTGGGACAGCGATCAAAGGCATTTTAAGGGCAAAGGCGTGAAAATCCTGGTTGCTAAGGCAGCTTTTCCAAGCCCATCGGCCGAGAGTCTCCAGCTGTGAAAAGGAGCATAGAATTAAGACAGCTTTCAGTCCTCACCACCACCTCCAGCCCTGCGTTCTCCACATAATGGTCAATGGGAGATATTAGCATCTAAATTATTTTAAGGAGATGTAATAAGATTCACCCAGCAGGCCATTAATGACGAAAGAGATTATTACTGGAAAAAATCCAAGACTGACTTTGAGCAGAGTTGGTTCATCTAAATGACCCTTTCCCTGCACCTCAGATGATCCTGGTCCCCAGAGATTATACAGATTTGAAAAAGTAACTGCCAAGGAACACGCTCACGTTTATGCAAGAGGATCTTACGAAAGGAATCTCTAGAGAATTAGGGTCAGGAGTGCATAGCAGTGAGATAAATGGGATGTTCCCTGAATCGTAAGAATCCTCTGTGGCAGAATTTACAGGAAGCATCTCCAGTCTCCATATTTGGCAGGCGTCCAGCCAGAGTTGTCAAGTATTAGATTAATTTTAATTCAATGCAAAAAACCACATTAGTGTAGTGTTGCAATTGAGAGTTGAAACATACAAAAGCCAAGAGTCCTTGAAGTGAATCATTCCAAAGCCTGAGCATCATTTCAAGCGTCCATCAAAAAAAGCACATTCTTCAGAGCATTCCCCAGCTATCTGCCACCTTCGAATCGTACTACTTAGCCAGGTAAATGGGCCACTTGGCAGTGACCTGAGGATGGAGCTGGTGATAAGTGTTACTCCGCAGGTCCTGGTCACAGGAGTTAAAGTTCAAACTCCTTGACACAGCATTCAAGACCTTCCGCGAGCTAGTTTCAAATGCCCTCCGTAACCTCATCTTTCAGTACAACCTTCCACGGTTTGCAGGCTGCAGCCACGCCGGCCCTTTGATGACCACTGGTAATCTTCCTGCCACATTTCACCTGCTCTGTTCACTCGGTCTGCTCCACTCAGAGCCCTGGGAGGGAGAAGCCCCACGCACCATCCACTGCAAGGTGGGGCTTACCTCCCAGCCTCTGCTTATTGTCGAGGAGGAAGGGAGCTCCTGACATAGAGGAGATAGGCCACTCGCTAACCATCAGCAAATCAGATTTCTCTTGAAAATTTGAACTAAGAGACACAAGTGACAGTTAGTAGGCAGACAGTCTTGAGCCCGCAAACGGAGAAGACATTTTGAGGCAAGGTACAATGATGAGCAAGCGAAGAGTCACCTCACAGAGAGAGCAACACAAGAACCACAGGATGGAGATGGAGAAAGGATGGGTCTGGCTTCCTGCCTCTCTTTCAAGACCCCTCCCCAGGCCTGCTGCTGTTGGGGCCTGTGAGGTGTCCCATCTCCTGATGATTATTTCTCTCACAAACCATCCTGAGTGAGTGGCTTTCGTGGGACCCATGGATTCTCACTGGGAACACGAAAGAGCAGACCCCTCGATGCAGGTAATGCCAGTCATCCAACTGGTCACCCAGTGGATGCTTATATGGATGGCCCAAATACCGCCCCCTGCAAACCTACATCCAGCAGTACCCCTCCAGCCTTTTCTGCTGAGATGGCCTCACCCCTGGCAGGAAGCCCTGTGGACGGTATATTAGTCAGAGTTCTCTGGAGAAGCACAAAGTCAACCATTACAGGTGGTATCTATTTTTAAATGTCCCTGCTACATGGGACACAGGCTCCTGGTCACACCCCTCTGGCCTGTGGAAGCTCAGTGTGGTCACAGCCACTCCTACCAGCCTTGCAGCTGTAAATTATGTTTAAGCTCATGCTGATCACCACTGCACTGTGTCTCAAACTCCAGGGGCAAAGTAAGGTCTTCTTTTTAGACTTAGGCTTAGGATAATCCCCCCCCCACACACACACACATATATACACACACCCCACTCTATGGATAGGGCCACTGGGGAGAAATGCCATAGCATTTGAAAAACGTTTTCAGGAGAACGATTTCTTGATTGTCTTAGAGCATATGCCAAAATGGGGTACCATCTTGGCACCCTCTTATACTAGCTCTGGTGGTTGCCATGTATTATGAGACCTCCACCAGTGGCCATGCCTCTGGGCCTTTGCTTATGCCCACCTTCAACCAAGAATGTCCTCTTTTCTCTTCTCTTTTCTCAACCCCCATGAAACCAGGTACCATGTGAAAGCAAAGCAAAAAAAAGAGAAACCTGAGCTTGCATTCCTCGCTCCCAAAGTCAAAGCCCTGCAGTTACCCAGGCCAGCCCCCTTAGATGACAATTTGGAGACTATCTGTTCTATCAGCATGCCACCTGTGGTCTCAGGCCCACCAACAAGCAGCTTACCAAAGTATTCCTACGTTGTCCTCTTCCCAAGAGGATTTCAAGAAGATGCGATTTTTCTCCATCACTTTCCAGTTCCAGTGATGCCCCTTATACAGCTGCCATCTGCCCTGCTGCCCCCCCATAATCCAGTTCTGAGTGCCTGCGTGGGGAGGGCTGGCCTGACCCAGCTGGACCTTATGGTGCCCAGGGGAGGTCGGGGAAGCCTCACTCGAGACTCTGGAACACCGGAAGTAGGGATGAATTCAACAGAAGCCATGAGGAAAGCTGAGGTCCGGAGAGCCAGGCAACCTATGACTTCAAGAGAGGCTGGGGGAGGGTGGGCTGAGCCCAGGGGCCTGTCTGTTTCCTCTGTGCAGAAACAAGAGGGATGTCAAAGGTCACCAAATCCAAGCTTTGGGACTCTCTAAAGCCTCACTTGACTCCTCCAGTGACCAGAAAAGGAAGAAGGCACTCACATCTACTGAGACGCACAATATGCCAAGGACAGGACTAGGTGCCTTATACACGGTGCCCAAGCACGGGTCCCCACAGCCCTGTGGTGTTCATTCCATTGTCACTGTTAACCTCACAGGACAGAGTTCAAACTGTGGCCCGGAGGGATTAAATGAATTGCCCATGAACACTCAGCTGAAGCCAGGATTGGACTCCAAAGCCCACGCTCTTCTCCACTGCACCCTAAGATTTTTTTTAATTAAATACTTATTAAGCAACCACTGTGTGTTAAGCTTTGCATTGGACATCTCCACTTGTAGTCATCACGTGCAATCTTCTTGGCCACCTGCAAGATTAGCATCATCAGTCTCATTTTACAGACGAGGAACCAAGGCCCAGAAAAACCAAGTGCTGTGTAGTAACCCACACCCGTTAACCAAGTCCAGCACTCCATGCATGGTTCCCGAGCTGCTGGGAAGCAGTTTACTACCTCACAGTAGACCAGCCTCAACTGGAGAAGCTCTGACAGAAAACCACAGAAGTCTTGGGACAGAGATTATATGGCCCTCAGCCCACGCAGGTGGGTGTTAGATTCCAAGACTTAGAAGAATCTGATGGCACAGAGATAATGCCCATTCTTATTTTTCTTAATGTTTATTTATTTTTGAGAGAGAGAGAGAGAGAGAGAGAGAGAGAGCAATCAGGAGAGGGCAGATAGAGAGGAAGACAGATTCCAAGGCAGTCTTCAGACTCTGGGCTGTCAGCACAGAGCCCAATCAATGCAGGGCTTAAACTTCTGAACTGTGAGATCACGACTTGAGCTGAAGTAGGACACTTAACCAACTGAGCCACCCAGGCACCCTGAGATATGCCCATTCTTAAACCAGCATTCCAGACAGGAAGGAGTATGTGGTCACCACAAGCGATATGCAGCTGTTATGGGACAGGCAAAGGCCTGAGCAAGTCAGTTTCCTTACTTGGGTCCCATTTCTCTCATCTGTGTAAGAGTGCAGCGATCACAGGACGGCAAGTAGCCAACAAACATGCCCCATTCTTTCTTTCCACATCCAAGCCAGACATTGCTAATTGAGTACCACATCATCGCTCCAACACAGCCGTCCAATCTTTCTCAACACAGTGTTCCCAGCAATTGTTACAGACTATTTATTTGACTATGAAACTATTTGCCAGCCCTAGATACACTCTATATTTCCAAATGTAAATAGAAGCATACAACATACCCACCTTTCCGCCAGTGATGGCCGACCACATCCCTCTCACATGGAAGTGCTCTGACTCTGACCCTTCTGCCTCCCACATTCACTTAAAAGGATGACTGTAATTACATTGAGCCCACTCAAACAATCCACGATAATCCCCCCATCTCAGGATCCTTAATTTATTTATGTTTTATTTTTTAATGTTTATTTATTTTTGAGAGAGAGACAGAGCGTGAGCAAGGGAGGAGCAGAGAGAGAGACAGAGAGAGAGAGACAGAATCTGAAGAGGCTCTAGGCTCCGAGCTGTCAGCACAGAGCCCAACGTGGGGCTCAATCTCATGAACCGTGAGATCATGACTTGAGCTGAAGCTGGAAGCTTAACTGACTGAGCCACCCAGGCGCCCCAGGATCCTTAATTTAATCGCATCTGTAATGTCCCTTCTGCCACATATGACAGTGTTTTCACAGGTCCTGGGGGTTAAAACATAGACATCTTTGGGGGCCACTAATTTGCCCATTACAGGTATCTCATGGGATCGTGTCTAAGGATTAGATAAAATCATTCATGTAAGCAGTTTAAGCCCAATGGCCAGCACTTGGTAAACCCTCAATAGATACTAACTACCGTTACTGCTATACTCCCAACCTCCAGCCTATACCTACTGCAAATAAGTGTTCATGAGATCGTATTGCTGATACTGTCATTGGACCTCCTGGCGCTGTACCTTACCATCCTCCCACCATGGCATTTGTCATGCTATATTGTACTTAGCTGGTTACATGCCTCTTCCCCCATCTCTTCAAGGAGAGCAACGCCAAGGAGGCAGCACTGGCCTCCCACAGGGCCTGCCATAAAGTGAGTTCCCAGAACACGTGCCAGGAAAGGCTGAGTAAGGGCTAGACCCCCTGGTGCTCAGGGGGTGGGCATAGTGTTGGGGGGGTGGAAACTGGGGCTCTGATTCTCAAGACAAAGGTGGGGGCCACCATCCAACCTTCACCGGCAGCCTGGGATTAGCCACCGTCAGTCCTCTGAGCTTGGCTGGGGAGGCTGAGTGGCATGACCCCTCCCTTTTCTGCTCCCCGCTAAGATATCAGCCTTCCGGAGGAAATGTTCAACACAAACAATTAACCTGCATGCGCAGGAGCCGTGCTTGGAGCAGAGCAGGAGCTTGGTCTGCGTTTGTTTCTTTGTCCAAATGCACGACTGGGTTGTCAGCCACTGGCCTGGAAAATTTCTGTTTAGCAACATCATTCTCTTCTGTTGAGAGAAACAGCCTGGGGCAGAGACCTGACATACCTTTGCTCTCTGAGCTCCACTTGATGGGTCTTCATGCAACCCAAGAGCAAGGGTTGAAATTAGGAACCAGGAATATTTTAACTCTTTCCTTTTGCAATGATAGGGGTGTGGGGCAAACTAATGTATTGAGTGGTTACGTTGTGGGTATTGTTGGGCTCCATCTAATCATGCCATGAAGGTGGCCAGGTCCTTCAGTGCCCCCTTTCCTCGGGGAGCTTTGTTTGACCACAAGAGGTCCAGAAAGGGGGCAGAAATTTACCTGCAAAACAATCCCCTTCCTGGCTTTTGTTACTTAAACCCTAAATTCTGTTTGGGGCAGAGGGATGGGGGTTGTAGTGCATTTTTTTGTTTTTTTGTTTTTTGTTTTTTTAGAGAGAAAGCGCAAGCTGGGGAGGGGGCAGAGGCAGAAAGGGAGTGAATCTTAAGCAGGCTCAACACTCACAGCAGAGCTCAATCCCATGACCCTGGGATCATGACCTGAGCTCAAATCAAGAGTCAGACACTCAACCAACTGAGCCACCCAGGTGCCCCTAAATCCTGAATTCTTTGAGGAAAAGAGACTATAACTATCTCCCTGTCCACATTATCCAGCTCCCTCTCTTTCCAGTCCCCCTACCCAAGGTACATGTGCACGCACAGGCACACACACAGACATGCATGTACATGTGTGCATATGTGTGTGCACAGCCACACGTGCATGCACATAGGTGTGCACACACACTAGTCCACATGTGTGTACATGCATATGTGTGCATATGCATGTTCGAGTGGATGTGCCTCTATGAACACATAACCCAGCGTGACATACCCACACATACACACGTGCACATGCCCACTACACTCTAGTCATATTGAGTTCCTGAACTCATCATGCTTCCTTCTCTCACACCTCACACTGCCCAAACCACTGGGCCTTTGTACCTGTTGCATCCTCTTTATGGAGCATACTTTACCCTTCACCCCTTGGTCCCTAGCTCGCTCTCTCTCTCTCTCTCTCTCTCCACCCCCCCACCCCCCGTCTCCTGCCAGATCTACACTTGACATCTCAGTACTCAGTGCTATAAAGGCCTGTTTACTCATTTACTCATTCTGCCTGAGCAACAAAATACACAAGTCCATTTTGCTCACCTGTGTGTTCCTAGTACCTAGCATGGGCCTGTTGTGACCATCTGCGAAATGAAAGGGTGAGTGGATGCATGGATGGATGGATGGATGGATGAATACGAATAAAAGCAAATCACTGGTGGGGCGCCTGGGTGGCTCAGTCGGTTGAGCGTCCGACTTCAGCTCAGGTCACGATCTCACGGTCCGTGAGTTAGAGCCCCGCATCGGGCTCTGGGCTGATGGCTCAGAGCCTGGAGCCTGCTTCGGATTCTGTGTCTCCCTCTCTCTCTGCCCCTCCCCCATTCATGCTCTGTCTCTCTCTGTCTCAAAAATAAGTAAATGTTAAAAAAAAATTAAAAAAAAAAAGAAAAGAAAAGAAAAAAAGCAAATCACTAGCTCATACCCAGGGTTACCTCAGGGAAATTGTTTGAACCACAGTCCCCTCTAAAACCCCCAAGATTTTTGTCTATGCCCCCCAAATGGCTATGATTTTTCCCTATGCACTGCCTTGGGGCTCTTGGGGCAGATTCAGGATAAGGAATTAGGGGTTACCTCATAGTTTAACTATGATCTAGAAATGCCTTCAAGATCTCCAAATAATTAACATGCCATCAGGCTGGCCTGGTCCTCTCATGGACATTTCGAAGCACAGTGACTCGAAGTGAAAGCCCATTGCTGATAGCATATCAGGGAAATCTCCATGAGATACAGTGCCTTGTCCCAGTCCAAACTGATGGTCATGCCAAGCTGAGAGATAACGGGATGAGGGCTCCCAGGAGGAGCTGGTGGCTGAGGACAGGGATGAAAAATAGCTGCTTCCAGCTGGTTTTGGTGTTGGTTTGTTCTGAGATAGAACAAATGAGGTTTCCGCCCTTGGAAAAGCACCGTTCAGAGTGTTCTCTGAAGAGAGACCGGGAAGGGCAGGCATAACCTGAATCACTTGTAAAACTTACACCACTGTCCGCCTCCCACCCCCCACCCCCGACAATGCCACCTCCCTGCCTTCCCTGCACCAACCCCACCCTGTGCATCTGACACCTGAGCAAACTCAGAACACCAGCCTCCTTAAGGCTTCATTTTCTTCTCCACCCTTCCATCCCCAAACGTGCTCCTCTTCCTGGGTCCCCACTGGTGAATGACGCCACCACCCACCCCTTCACAGGTCACAGACCTCAGCCTGCCCCAGTCTCTCCCCCTCCCCCACCCCACCGCTCCCCCACCCCAAAAGCAACAAGTCCTGTCTGTCCTTCCCGTGATAATTCCCTGCGTGCTCCTCACTCTCCACCCCATGCCCACCCTGGGGCAGCCTCATCGTTCCCATCTGAACTATTGGGAAAGCATCTCATAGGTGCTTCCATTTTTGTTTTTATTTATTTATTTTTATTGTTTAATATATGAAATTTATTGTCAAATTGGTTTCCATACAACACCCAGTGCTCATCCCAAAAGATGCCCTCTTCAATACCCATCGCCCACCCTTCCCTTCCTCCCACCCCCCATCAACCCTCAGTTTGTTCTCAGTTGATGCTTCCATTTTTAGCCTCTTCCCAACTCAATTCACCTCCCGCGAAGTCAGCTTTCCCATACACGCTCACTCCCTCAGGCAAAGCATCTCTCGAGCACCTACTACGCACCGCACACCTTGTTCGGTGACGAGAATATCAAAGCAAACAAGACACAGAGCTGCATCTACTGCTCTCCTGGTGATGGCTCTCCACCGCCTCACTGTGGAGCCCACGCTCCTCGGAACCCAGGCCAGAACTCCCACGATGAGGCCACAGGGTGACCTCTTTGGCCACAGCTCCCTCCAAGAACCCAAAGGCTCAGCCATCACAAGACAACTCACTGGCCCCCATGCCAAGCACTGTCCTGCCCCCCGCGCCTTTCTTCCTCCCATTTCTGTCTTGCTTTTCCCCTTCTGAAAATCCTTCCCGTTCTCCAATGAGAAATGGCTCAAATGACATTTCTTCCGTGGAGTTGCCATAATTCCCCAGGTTGGAACTAATCACCCAATTCTCTTCGCTTCCAAAGCAGAGCTCTAATACCAGCATTGTAACATTTATTTCGTCCAGGTTTATGGTTTAGGTAATGAGGTGGGGAAATTATTATCTAGCGGCTGACGCCAGAATTTCTCTTAGGGAGGAAAATGTTGTCCTTTGGGAAAATACCTTGAACTCTAGCTCCCCAGGTCCCTCCCTTGGGGTTCACAGATTCAGGAGGGAGGGGTGAAGAGTTCTTACCTGTGTTCCGGGGGGCGGGCAGGGGAGGGAGGGTCCTCCTGTTCACTGCTTCCCCCCCGGGGGTCCTCTCTGAGGAGGGGGCACAGAGCAGAGACATGAATGGAATGAAAGAATTCTGGGGGAAGGGCACTGCAGGTGGATGGAACATGGAGTAAGGTGCTGGGTGAAGCAGCATGATGCGTGCCGGGAACAAGAACCTGTCACCAGCATGTCATTGTCTCGGGGGCATGAGAACCTGCTTAGGGCCACCTGTAGATCCTGTCTCCAGGAGATACACATGAGCACAGGTGTGCGTGGCAAATATTGCTCTGAATTCCAGGAGGTTCACAGACCTTCTGAAGCTAGTCATAAAAATCGAGCGGGGAGGAAGCGTGTGAGTACGTGGACCCCAGGTCAAGAATGGCTGTGCCGAATCACAAAGGCGAGGCAGGAGATGAAGCTGGAACCACAGGCCGGAAACTAGTGGACACCGAATGTCACATCAGGGGGCTGGGGCTCGGCTGTGAGTAGGAGGGGCTGCTGTCAATATGGGTCATGAAAGCCATCACAGGATGTCTGCTGTGAGACTAAGGGACAGGTACAGATGAGACCGTGAGGGGAAGCAAGAATGGGGCAAAAGAGGACAAACTGAAGAGGCACCTAAAAGACGGATTGTATTCAATTCCTACAGCAGCTCTAATAACTGACCACACATTCTTGATGGCTTAACACAACACGAATTCATTCCCTCAGAGCTCTGGGGGCCAGAAGTCTGAAGTCAGTTCCACGAGGCTAAGGTCAAGATGTCAGTAGGGCTGGTTCCTTCTGGAGGCTCTATGGAAGAATCCATTTCCTTGCCTTTTCTAGAAGCTTCCCTGAGGAAAGTTGAGGCATAGGGGCCTTCACTGGTCTCCCTGAAGATCCCTCTTTGGCCTCACTGGACAGTCATATTCTCACCCACTTCCCGGATCCCATGGTGTTTCTGTATCAACCACCTGCCCAACCTGCCAGGTCCCCCAGGGCTCCAATCACACTGACAAGGCCCCTCCCACTGTGGGCAGCCACCAACAGACAGCCCTTCCAGGTCCAGGACCAACTAGGTCTACTCTGACCCCAGCCTCCAGTCTCAGCCCCAGCCCCACCTCTGCCCGGCTGAGGCGGCAAATGTCTGTCCTGCCTGACCTGGCTCCCTCCAGAATTCTAAGACAGAAAGGAAAAATGGGGAGGAGGAAAAAGACACAATCTCTTTTTACCCTTCGTTCTTCTCAATTGTTTGGAAGTTAGACTTTTATCATAAATCTTTGTAACTACTGAGAGGGTAGTGGTTAAGAACGCAAGTGCTGAGGGGCGCCTGGGTGGCGCAGTCGGTTAAGCGTCCGACTTCAGCCAGGTCACGATCTTGCGGTCCGTGAGTTCGAGCCCCACGTCGGGCTCTGGGCTGATGGCTCAGAGCCTGGAGCCTGTTTCCGATTCTGTGTCTCCCTCTCTCTCTGCCCCTTCCCCGTTCATGCTCTGTCTCTCTCTGTCCCAAAAATAAATAAAAAACGTTGAAAAAAAATTTAAAAAAAAAAAAAAAAAAAAAAAAGAACCCAAGTGCTGATGTAAGACATCTGGGTTCAGATCTGACTCTACTCACAAGCCAGGTGACTCTGGGTGAACTGTTTTACCTCTCTGTAGCTCAGTTTTCTTATCTCTATAAATAGGAGAATACCAACAAAAATATACCAAGTGCTTCTCACAGTGCCTGTTACACCAGTGCAATAGTTAAAAGATGTAGTCAATCTGGTTTTCAATCCCAACTCCATTACCTATTAGCTATGCAGTTTTCGGCAAATCGCTTAACATCTCTGTGCCTCAATTTTCTCATCTAGCAGTGGGGCTGACGTTCACCATTGTATCTACCTCATAGAGTTATGAGGAGGGGTGCCTGGGTGGCTCAGTCAATTAAGTGTCCAACTCTTAATCTCGGCTCAGGTCATGATCTCACTGTTGGTAAGTTCAAGCCCTGCATCAGGCTCTCTTGCTTGGGATTCTCTCTTTCCCTCTTTTTCTGGTTCTCTCTCTCTCTCTCTCTCTCAAAAAAAAAAAAAAAAAAGAAAAAGAAAAAGAAAAGAAAAAACTTTAAAAAAAAAGAGTTATTATGAGGAATAGATGAGTTAGTGTAACTAAATCACTTAGACCAGTGCCTGGAACAGAGTAAGCACTGTGTAAATATTACCAGTTATTATTACTTAATAAGTGAATATTAGCTATTAGTATAAATATACATTGTGTGGTTATTTAACATAAATAAGATCATACTGTCAATACATTCTGCAACCCGTGTTTTTGGTTTGTTTATTTTTAGAGAGAGGGAGTGCAAACAGGACAAGGGGCAGAGGGAGAGAGAGAGAAAAAATCTTAAGCAGGCTCCAGGTTAAGCACAGAGCCTGACACAGAGCTCGATCCTACAACCCTGAGATGTTGACCTGAGCCAAAATGAAGAGTTAGACACTCAACCGACTGAGCCACCCAGGCACCCTTGCAACCTGTGTGTTTTACTTAACAATGTGTCTTGCATTTCTTGGATGCATTTTCACATCAATATTTAAAGATGTGTCTTACTCTTTTTTAAACCACTGTAGCACTGGCTACTGACCATAAGAGGGAAGTACCCAGCTTGTTTAACTATACCTCTGTTTGGTGAGTACTTAGGTTGTTCCAAAGTTTTTGCTTTTATAAACCATGTTGCAGTGACCACCTTTGCTCTCTGATTATTCCATAAGTATTGCTCTGGGAAAGATAACTACAGGTGGCATGGGCAAGTTGCAGGGTGTGCATTTTTATTTTATTTTATTTCTTCTTTGCATTTCCACCTTTTTTATTGAGGTATATGTAATTGGCATATAACATTAGTTTCAGGTGTACGACATAATGACTGAATATTTGGATACGCTGTGAAATGGTAACCACACTAGGTCTACTTTCCTCCTGACATCATATAAAGTTACATTATATGCAATCCAATATTGTTAACTAAAGTCACCAGGCGGTACAGCACCTCCCCATGCCTTATTTCTTTCATAACTGGAAATTCGTACCTCTTGGTCCCCTTCTCCTATTTTGCTTACACCCTCCCATCCCCCTACCCCACCCCCAGCAATCACCAATCTATTCTCTGCATCTATGAGTTTGGTTTGGCTTTTTTTGTTTGTTCATTGGTTTTGTTTTTTAGATTCCACATAAAGTGAAATAATACAGTATTTGTCTTTCTCTGTCTGACTTATTTCACCTAGCATAATAATACCCTCAAGGTCCATCCATGTTGTCACAAATGATAAGATTTCATTCTTTTATATGGCTAAGTAATTTTAAGTGTGTGTGTGTGTGTGTGTGTGTGTGTGTACATTCTAAAACTCTACATTTTTTAGGTGGCTCAGTCAGTTGAGTGTCTGACTCTTGATTTTGGCTCAGGTCATGATCTCACAGTTCATGAAATCTGAGCCCTGCATTGGGTTCTGCACTGACAGTGCAGAGCCTGCTTAGGATTCTCTCTCTCCCTCTCTCTCTGCCCCTCCCGTGCTTGCGTGAACGTGTATGTGCACTCTCTCTCTCAAAACAGATAGATAAACATTTAAATAATAATAATAATAATAATAATAAAATAAAACTCTACATTTTTATTCCCACTCTCCCACATTTGTTTTTGATGTCACATTTTACATCTTTTTATTCTGTGTATACCCTTTAATTGCTGTATTTACAGTTATTTTTTAAAATTTTTAATGTTTTTTTTTTTTTTTTAGAGAGGGAGAGACAGACTGCGAACCAGGGAAGGAGTAGAGAAAGAAGGAGACACAGAATCTGAAGCAAGATCCAGCCTCCAGGTTCTGAGTTGTCAGCACAGAGCTCGACACGGGGCTCAAACCCATGAACTGCAACCTCATGACCTGAGCTGAAGCTGGACACTTAACTGACTGAGCCACCCAGGCACCCCTGTAGCTATAGTTATTTTTATTACTTTTGTATGCTAGCTTTATAAGTGATTAGTCCACTATCTTTACTATATATTTTACCTTTGCCAGTGAGATTTTTACTTTCATATATATTTTTTTGTTACTACTTACTGCCCTTTCTTTTCAGCTTAAAGAAGTCCCTTTAACATTTCCTATAAGGCTGCTTTAGTGATGATTATGCTCCTTGGGTCTTTGTTTATCTGGGAAACTTTTTTCTCTCCTTCAATTCTGAATGATAACCTTGCTGGGTAGAGTATTCTTGATTGTTAGTCTTGCTTTCAGCACTTTGAATACATCATGTCACTCCCTTCTGGCCTACAAAGTTTCTGCTAAAAAATCTGCTGATTATTTTATTGGGTTCCCTTGTATGTTATAAGTTGTTTTTCTCTTTTTGCTTTTAAGATTCTTTGACTTTGACATTTTAATGATGTGTCTTAGTATGATTCTCTTTGGGTTCATTTTATTTGGAACTCTGGGCTTCCTGGATCTGGATGTCTTGTTTTCTTCCCCAGGTTAAGGAAGTTTGCACACATCATTTCTTCAAATAAGTGTCCTGTCTCTTTCTGTCTCTTCTCCTTCTGGGCCCCTATTATGCAAATGTGGTTTCATTTGATGTTGTTTATATGTCCCTTAAGCTAGCTTCACTTTTCTTAATTCTTTTTTTCTTTTTATTGCTCTGTTTTGGGTGAGTTCCACTGCCCTGCCTTCCAGGTCACTGATCTCATATTCTGTTTCATCTAGTCTGCTGTTGCATCCCACCAGTGTATTTTTCATTTCAGTTATTGTATTCTTCAGCTCTGAGATTTGTTTCCTACTTTATTCTATTTTCCGTCTCTTTGTTGAAGTTCTCTCTGTGTTCATTCTCCCAAGATCAATGAGCGTCTCTATGACCATTACTCTGAACTCTTTACCATGTAAATTACTTATCTCCATTTCATTAAGGTTTTTTTCTGGAGTTTTATCTTATTCTTTCATTTGGAACATCTTCCTGTTTCCTCATTTTGCTTGACTCTCTGTGTCGCTTTCTATGCATTAGGTGAAATGGCTGTCCCTCCCAGTCTTAAAGGAGTGATCACAGGAAAACTGGGAATGTGTTTCAGTCTGCTGTCTGTTCAGTGCCCTGTGGTGCTCCCTTGCCCAAAACTGTCTATCCAATTGCTTCAGTCCCATGGGGCCCAGAAATGCAAGCCCCCCCTTGGCCATCAGAGCCAAGCATTCAAGGGACATCCCCTGTGTGGACTGCATGCACTTGTCAGCAGTGGTGGGGCCACATCTGCCCACCAGGTTGGTGGAGCAGCCTCACACAGGGGTGTACTGGGTCAGGGTGAGCCAGCCCACCAGCTTTGGAAGGGTGGGACCACAGGACAGAACTGGGCCAGGGGAAATGGCACTAGCAAGATAAAGGTAGAGTGCAAAAATGGTGTCCACTAGCAAAGTAGAAGAGAGAGTGCAAAAATGGAACCCACCAGAGCCTCCCTCCCCAGAGAGAGTTCCAACAGACCCCTGGCCCTCTGGCAGATACTTTAAGCTTAGCCAATGAATCTCCTTCACATATGGTCTAGGCATTTTCCAACCTGCTACTTTTGTACGGGGTCCCAGGACAAGTGGGTCTGTGTCTGAGTTCTTCAGGAGCAGAGTCTCAGTTTCCTACAACCTCTTGGGTCTCCTGGATATAAGTCTCATTGTTTTTCAAAGCCGGATGTTCAGAAAACTTCTCTCTCCAGGGTAGGTCCAAAGGGTTGGGGTGCCTAGTGTGGGGGTCAAATCCTCTTTTCAGGGATATGCACCATATTTGTGGGATCCCTTGTACTTATGGGTCACTGCACTGGGAGTGGGGTCTTTAGCAAGACCATATCTCAGTGTGGCCTTTTTATCCGTTGCTGTGGAGGAGCTACACAGCTAGCTTTCAGGTCTTTTTCAGAGACAACTGTTCTAGACGTAGCTATGGATTTGGTGTGTCCACGGCAGGAGGTGAGTTCAGGGTCTTCCCACATCTCCAACTTCAGGATGTGTTGATTTTCAGTGGACAGAGGTGGAGGAAGAACACTCAAACCAAACAAGTCTCCAAAGAAACTAGATCCTTCTTCAACTGGCTGGCTGTAAGGGAAGGAAGACCTCTGGATTAGATCCTTCTTATGCCTTTTGGGATATTTTGTCTCCTCCAGACGCTCCCTAGGGAGCCAGGAAGAGCTGCTCCCAGTTGCACCATGCTCGCCATGCATTTCGATTTTTGATGGATGCTGCCAAGTGGTTCTCCAAAGAGGCTCAACCCGCTCGTATTACCCCCACAGTACATGAGAGCACTCATTTCCTCAACCCTTCCCAACACTAGATATTTTACCTATTTTTATAAATTTCTATCAGTCTTAAGGGGGTAAGCGAAAGTTCATTTTACTGAGCCCTTTCTCATGAGGTTGAGCATCTTTTCATGTGTTTATAGCCATTTGTATTTCTCTTCTGTGATCTGCCTGTTTACAGCTTTAATCTGATTTTCTGTTGGGTTATTTGTCTTTTTATTGATTTTTAGGACTTTGTGATTGATTAGATGTGGGGAATGGGGAATTAAAAGTCACACCTGGTCTTCAAGTTTGGGCAAACATGGAGACCATGGGGCCATTCGCTGGCAGGGAAGCACTGAGGGGACAGTGTCCAGGTGGGGCTATTGGTATATGGCTGAATAGAGACTGGGGCTGCACCCTCTGGGCTGCTGCCATATCCATCCCCCCCATACACACATGGGGCTTTGCCCTAAGTGGGACCCTTGGCTTGGAGGGCTCTGGACCATCATTCACAAATAATCAATAGCAACTGAGTGCCCACCATGTGTCAGACACTCTCCTAGGCAGTGGGAACACGGCAGTGAACAGACAAGAATCCGGCTCTGGGTGAGTCTATATTTTAATTAGAGGCAGATAACCAAAGTAAACTATAAATAAGATAATTTCCGATAATGATAGGTGCCATAAGGTGACAAAACAGTAACATGATAGAAAGTACAGATGGGGAGCGCCTTTGGTTGGGTGGTCAGAGGAAGACTTTCTGAGGAGGCAACATTTGATTCTAGATCTGCATGATGAAAAGGGGGCCTGCCAAGATTTGGAGTAAGAGCATTCCAGAGACAATGGCAGGAGTCAAGGACTGAGCCAGGCCGAGGCTGCATATTACAGGTATGGAAAGAAGACTGGCACGGTTGGAGAGCAACAAATAGGAGGGTGGGTGGGGAAAGGCAGTGTGAAAAGAAGTCGGAGAAATGGAGAAGGGCCAGATCAGGAAGAGGTCCTTGAAGCCATGGCCAAAAGCTTGGAGTTTATGAGAGACAGTCCTGATATGATCCATGCCTTAGAAAGCCACTTCATAGAGAACGGATTATAGGGGAGCATGAAGAGACCAAGAAATCCAGGTTAGAAGCTACTGAGGTGGTCCAATGAGAGATAGTAGTTGTTTGGATGTGGGTAGTAACAATGGGGATGATGGGGCACCTGGGTGGCTCAGTCATTTGGGCATCTGGCTCGATTTCAGTTCAGGTCATGATCTCATGGTTTGTGAGCTAGAGCCCCACATTGGACTCTGTGCTGACAGTGAGGAGCCTGCTTGGGATTCTCTCTCTCCCTCTCTCTCTGCCCCTACCCTTCTTGTTATCGCGCCCCCCTTCTCAAAATAAATAAACTTTAAAAAACAAACAAAACAATGGAGATGACAAGAAGTGGAAAATACACAGCTATCTTTTGGGTAGAGCCTACAGAACTTACCAATGGACAGATGTAGTAAGCAAGAGCAAGCAAGGAATCAGAGGTGACTCCTCATGTTCTGGTCTGAGAAATTAAGCAAATGGTGGAATTAGATGGGGAAGATGGTGGGGGTGGGCATGAATGATTTGGGCAAGAGCAAGAGAATCAAATGTTTTAGTTCAGATATGTTAAGTCCAAGGTGGTTATCAGACATCCTAGGGGCACTGGGCCTCAGGGAAGAGTCCAGAGCTAAAGGTACAAATCTGGAGCTTTCTGCAAACAAATGGAATACTGCATATTTATTGCTTTGTGGCTTGAAATCCAACTATCCACCTTCTTCCCAAAAAGTACCCAGATCTCCTTTTTAATAATAGAATCCTCCTATCAACTCGGCAGGAGGCTAATTCCCAGTCCACTGCAGCCCTGACCTGAGGACTGAGCTGGGGAAGAGAGGGTCGGGTCACTGAAAACCTTGGCATCTTCACCCACTTCCCAAGGCAGGCATATGATTTAAGTTCGGCCTATCAGACCCTCATTCCTGATTCTTTAAAGCTCAAGCAAGTGCCTCAACGAAGGAAGGCACATTCCAAGATCAAAGTCATGGTGGTGGCTAGTGTGTGTGAGGCTGAGACTCTCACCAAGGCCTGACCTTCACTACAGTTCCTACTACAAAGTCCCACGTCTTTTCCCAGCCTGGTCTCCCAGATCCCATGTAGGCTCCGATGGCCTTTCAGTAGATTTACTTTTTGCTCACAGCAGCCAGAGTTCCTTTCTGTTGCTCACAATCAGAAGCCCTGACTAATATATATAATATTTATAAGGTCATGTGGCTGGGGGCGCCTGGGTGGCTTGCTCATTTAAGCGTCCAACTTCACCTCAGGTCATGATCTCATGGCTCGTGGGTTCGAGCCCCGCGTCAGGCTCTGTGCTGACAGCTCAGAGCCTGGAACCTGCTTCGGATTCTGTGTCTCCCTCTGTCTCTGCTCCCCCCCACCCACCCCACACTCATGCTCTGTCTCTCTCTGTCTCCCAAAAATAAACATAAAATTTTTTTTAAAAAGAAAGAGACACCAAGAGCTTTCTCCCTCTCTCTCTCCATGTACACATACTGACAAAGGGCCGTGTGAAGACGCAGCAAGAAGGTGGCCATCTACAACCCAGGGAGAGAGCCCTAGCCACACATCGACCCTGCTGGCACCGTGATGGTGGACTCTCCAGTCCCCAAAACAGTGAGAACTGTTGTGACAACTTCCTGTTGTTTAAGCCACTCGGTCTCTGGTGTTTTGTTATGAGAGCCCCAGCTAAGACAGAGACCAAAAGCTCCAGGGCACCAACACCTCCCAGTGGGGAAGGTATTACTGATCTCTTTAGTAGTTAACCCAGCCTGGAGCTTTTTCTCCCAAGAGCTGGGATGGCTCTCCTGGAGAAGGACCAAGATAAGGCCTCCTAAGTGGGGATCCTGGTGTGGCAGGAGACAGGATATTTCTTTTAAGAGCAGAACTGGGGTGGAAGATGAGAATAGTCATAAGGATTTGTTGTCACCAGTGTTGTCACCAGTGACTTAGCCCCGGGAGGTGATCTGTCACAGTGTAGAGAAAAAAGGCAATATTGCAGTGATGAAAAGGTTTAAAAAAAAAAAAAAAAAAAGCAAGGGGAGAAGGATATAGCCAGAAGGGAAGAGGAGCTCGTGAGATCCCAAACAGAGAAAATTTCCCCGTGGCCATTCCTAGGGCAGAAGCTATATGGGAGTCAGATACCCATAACATGAAACCACTTAGAGCACCCCAGGGCTGGACCAGCACCGATGACATTAGTCCCTGAAAATGCTCACCACCACCTCCCTCACCCCAAGTCCTTGCTCCTGCACCTGAGCCTCATTCCTCACCACCCTAGGAGCAAGGACATTGGCTACAGCAGGGAGGTAAGAGAGCAGGGAAGGGGAGTAGAGATCCAGGGGATGGGACCAGAGTCTGTGTGGTCTGGGATAGGGCCCATCCTAGGGGAGCACCCTGGGGTTGGAGGCTGGACAGATGGGCAGCACGGAGGGGACATGAATAAGGAAGAGGCGTTCCCACCTAGAGAGTATCTGTAAGTCGGATGTGTAACATCTGAAGTTTTCCAACTGTAGTTTTCAACTTTACTGTGCATCCAAATCACCCAAAATGCAGATTCCCTGGAATCTGTATTTTTCATAAGTCCCCCTCCCCACTGCCCAGCAGTTGAGACATCCCAACCTCAGCCAAAGTCTTCCAAAGGGGCATGTTTATCCTACGTTCTGCTTTCAGCAGGAGTTGCCAGGTTGGAAAGCATCATTTTCAACTGTCCCTTATGTTAAGAAGGAGGAGGAAGAGAAAGAGGAGGAAAGGAGAAGGGGAGAGGAGAGGAGAGGAGAGGAGAGGAGAGGAGAGGAGAGGAGAAAGGAATGAAAATTAAAAACTTCAAAAATTTTTTCAAGTCAGACTGCAGCTCCAGTGACTCTAACCTCTAACCCCCAAAAAAGCATCACAGCAGCTTTCAAGTGTCAATCCAAGTGCTGAGCCCCCTGAATTATCTAACCTTCAGCTTTAAAGAACCAGAGCAAAAAGGTCAGAAGGAAAACTACAGTACGTGGCAGGAAGTTTTTCTCCTTCGGATACTTGAAAGGTAGAAGACTTTCAGAGAGGGACACAGCCGAGAGAAGTCACGCATTTAAAATTAAAGATCCTCAGCTGAGCAAGCCAATTCTTTGAAACAGCTTACTTCTGACTTAATTTGACCTGTTATTGTTTATTTTTTTTTATTTTTTTTTTTTTAATTTTTTTTCAACGTTTATTTATTTTGGGACAGAGAGAGACAGAGCATGAATGGGGGAGGGGCAGAGAGAGAGGGAGACACAGAATCGGAAACAGGCTCCAGGCTCTGAGCCATCAGCCCAGAGCCTGACGCGGGACTCGAACTCACGGACCGCGAGATCGTGACCTGGCTGAAGTCGGACGCTTAACCGGCTGCGCCATCCAGGCGCCCCAACCTGTTATTGTTTAAATCATTAGGAGGAATCTTTGGAAAACACAGAATTGACCCCCTCACTCCCATGCTTCAAACCTTTTGTCAGCTCCCCAGCGTCTGGAACTGCCTCCCCCAAAGTGTGACCTGCAGCAATGGCTGTTGGGCAAATAAAGGGCTCCTTGTTGCGAATAAGTTTGTAAAACACTGGGTGAAACCAAGTCAGACAGGTTTTCCTACAGGACTTGTCAGAGCCCTTATTATGCTAATGAGCGCCGGCCATTGCTGGGACTGTGATGTGTGCAGCCCTTCCATCCCTGACCTGACCGCCACGGAACCCTTGTTTCAGGACTATGATCCCAGGGACCCTGTTTGGGACCATCCCCTTAGTCTGGCACTCAAGGCCTTCCACACCCAGCCCCAACCCCCGTTTCCACATGCGGCCACACGTGACGTCCTAATCGCACCAGCTACTTGCCCTTTACCAAGCCCTTGAAAGGCTTCAATGCCCTGCTCAGGCTGCGCCCACCGCCACGGACGCCTCTCCTCCTCCTCTTTGCCATCAAACTTCTACTCATGTTTCAGGCCCTTGCTCAAACACATGGCCTCGATGGACCTTCACCTGCTCCCTCCTGCAAAAGTTAACTGCTCCCCGTTCTGGGCTCTATCACAGAGCTGATCAACCTGCACTGTGATTAGCCCGAGTCTCTCTGTTATTAATTGAGAGCTTCAAAAAGGCTGGGAGTGTGAGCCGACTACGGAAATATGTGTTGGCAATATTAATAGCTTCCATCTGTTGGCACTTCCTAAGGCCAGGCATTATTGTAAGCTCGTGACATGCATTAACACATGTACTCCTCACAACGTCACTTGCTGGGTAAGTACAACTATTATCAATTATTATGATCCCTATCTTAGAGATGAGGAAGCTGAGACTCAGAGAAGTTACCGTGCCCAAAGTCACATGACCCGCGAGGGGCAGAGCAGGCAGGTACCCCTATGCTCTCGAGCACTGTGTCACTTGAGGGCAGCAGAGGCGAGCCAGAGTCCAGGGCTGGCTGACTCAGAAACTACATGAGGGCACCAAGAACTCAGTTCTTGGGGCGCCTGGGTGGCTCAGTCGGTTAAGCTTCTGACTTTGGCTCAGGTCATGGTCTCACGGTTTGTGGGTTTGAGCCCCGCGTCAGGCTCTGTGCTGACAGCTCGGAGCCTGGAGCCTGCTTCGGATTCTGTGTCTCCCTCTCTCTGCCCCTCCCCCGTTCGTGCTCTGTCTCTCTCTCTCAAAGATAAATAAACATTTAAAAAAAAAAAAAAGAACTCAGGTTCTTTATATCTCTCTGCTGTGCCCTCTCAGTGAATCTGCCCTCGGGCTGGCTCCCCTCATGGTGCCAAGACAGCAGCAACAGTCCCAGGCATCACGGGCAGACACAACAATCTCCAGAGGAAGAAAGGGCACATGGAGTAGAGAAGCTAGAAGCGTTGTCTCCGGAGACAAACAGTTTGACCTCCTAGGTGTATGACCCCAGGCAAGCTAAGAACATGCAAAGATACAGCAAAGATGGAATGGACGGTCTTAAAAGGAGCCCCCCATCTTCTCTCACCCCAGGTTTTTCCCTATAACATTCTTCCATCCCTTCTTGGCCTGACTTTTTTTTAGGAATCAGCTTCAACCTCACCTCCTCCAGGAAGCCTTCCCTGATGACACCCCCCAGGCTGGGTTCAATTTCCTTGCTGTGTGCCTCTAAGCAGTCTGTCCTTGCCTCATTGTTGTACTCACCCCGCAATATTGAAACTACTTGTTTCATTGTCTGTCTTCCACACCAGGCTATGAGCTGAGGGAAAGCAGGGAGCGTGAACCTTGTCACCATCCCCAGTAACTGCTTCAGTGCCCACCACATGCAAGGGCCTTAAATAGTAGCTGCTGGGTGTTCCAGGAGAAGACATAAGGTCACTTAACTGAGGTATAGGAGCGCGAGCTTGGCAATTCAGTTCAGTCATCTTCAGGTGTTGAGGTGGACAATTCGGGCGCATCAGCTTGTCCTTGTTCAAGGGCATGGAGGAGCCTTGGCCTCGTGTCCAAAGAACAAGGTGAGCCATGTGCAAGAAAAATGGCTCCCTAGATTTTCCCCCAGAATCTGGGACAACCTTCCCAAAAGTATAGTCAAGAGTCAAGGGGCGGGGCGCCTGGGTGGCTCAGTCGGCTGAGCGCCCGACATCAGCTCAGGTCACGGTCTCACGGTTCGTGGGTTCGAGCCCCGCGTCGGGCTCTGTGCTAACAGCTCGGAGCCTGGAGTGTGCTCCAAATTCTGCGTCTCCCTCTCTCTCTGTTCCTCCCCTGCTCTCGCTCTGTATGTCTCTCTCTCTCAAAAATAAATAGAGATTTATTTTTTTAAGAAATTTTTTTTAATAAAATTAAAAAAAAAGAGTCAAGGGGCAAAGTACAGACTCTTAAGTCATACAAACCCTAGAGGGTCAAGATCTGAATCTGCTGCTTCCCGGCCATGTTTTAGGGCAAGCGTCATCGTCTCTCTGGGCCTTAGTTTCTTCAACTGTAAAATGGGGTTAAAAGAGATACTTCCTCCAAAGGCAGTTGTAAAGATTAAACAGCGTTCTATAGAAAGCCTGAAACATAGTCAACCGCCAATAAACCCTGGCTGCTGTTGGCAGTGTGCACATTCGCGGTGACAAAGCAGCACAGAAGCGGTGGCCTGTTTTAGAACCGTATCTCTGGGCCTGGTCTCTGGAGCCCCAAAGAGATTCCCTGCTGGGAACGACATGGTGCACACAGGGTGGAAGGTTCACTGGCTGAGCACACCACTGCCTCTCAACAAAGATGAGCTCATGACGACGTAGACGAGGTCATCGACAACAGCTGAGAAATGCAGGGCAGCGGGCAGGGTCAAAGCCAAGCTCTCTGAGTAATAATGGCTAATTGCATATAGAGCTACGGAAGTGTTTTAGGAATAGAACTCTCCTCAATTTTTCCTCTAGGTCAGTTTTAGGAATCCCTGCTGCACAAGCTGTTAGAGAAGCTCGACAGCATGTTGAAAGGGTGTAGACAAGGGGTCAGGACACTTTGATTCTTGCCCCCGTTCTGCCCGAGGCTTGCTTCCCAACCTTGAACAGGCCCCTGCCCCGCTCTGGCCTCGTTAGCCTCGGCGACCTGGCAAGTGTCTCCGGGGCCTGCGGCAGGTCTCACAGGGCGGTGGCCAAGACAGCAGCCCTTCCCGGGTTCAAATCCCATCTCCACCACTTAGACACCGTCACCCTTAGCAGGTCATCTCCAATGTCCCTGAGCAAGTCTCGAGCTTGTTGTATCTCAACTGGGGCTTGTAATTGTGCCTACTTCACAGGACCTACCTACCTCTGTTCTCCCACCAGCTCTTATGAGGATTAAAGGAGGTAATTACATAAAGCTCTTAGCCAGTCCCGGCACAGGAGCACTCGATAAGTGGTAGCTGTTATGATTATTTTGAGTCAGAAATTCTCTTGGCACTTTTGATGACAGTGAAGCCCGGGAAAACCTTGCACACACCGTGCATTTGACACAGATCCATAAATCCCCTCCAAACAGGGACATCACAGCCCACAGGGTAGTGAGGGGCTCTGTCCCAGGGCTTTGTAGCTTTCCGCTTCACGCAGCCTCAAAGTGCCTTTGAACCAAACACCTTATCAAGGCCTTTGGCTCTGAGCCTCCGTCACGTTAGGCATTAGCTGCGCTCTGCTACTTAAACTGATGGCTGCTATTCCCAGCAGGAATAGACTCCACCTTAAAAAGAAAAAAAAAAAAAGTGCTTGTAGGGTTTGGGAAAGCGACAAGCCATACTTTGTCTCCATTACTAGTTTTCAATGTTCTCCTTTAAAAGGAAAAAGAAAAACTTTTGCTCTGCCAGTGGTTAAAAACCTGGGTGGGAGAACCAGACGTACTTGGATTTAAGTCCAGGCTCTCTCCCACTCACTACCCATGACTGAGCGCAAGTTACCTCATCCCGCCAAGGCTCCGCCGGAGCGCTTGTGAAAGAAGATTAGAAATAGTACCTACCTCTTGGAGTGGCTGGTGGGATTATAAGTGACGATGCAAGTAAAGCTCTTAGCATAATATCCAGTGTGCAGTAAGGACTTAATAAGAAGGGGACATTATTACTGTCACCAAGAAGAGATAGTGGGGAGATGAATTCACAAATGATAAGGTGGGTGGCCGGTGGAGAATTCTCCTTATGTAACCCACCCATGATGGCGTTTAGCCAGGTGGTAAATGTTACCAAGCACGGACAACCTAAGTGGCTACTGCAGTCCCCACCTAATCTATTATACGATTAACCTACATATCATGTTTATTGTTTACTGTTTGTGTCGCCTCCCTAGAATGTAAGCTCCTCGAGGGCAGGGTCTTTGTGTCCTTTGTTCACTGATGCATCCCTAGCACCCAGCGCAGTGCCTGGCATATAGTAGGTGCTCAGTAAATATCTAAATAGCTGCTGAAGGAATGAATGAAAGTACTTTGGAACCTGGAGAAAGTTACAAATGTCTATAATGACTCATAGATAGTTGTTGGTAAGATTCTTTTGCACTCGCTGATTGAGTTTGCATTTAGCTGATAACCTGAGACACAGCCAGACACGCCTCAGACCTGAGGCAACGGCTCACTGCACGCTCCACCTCCAAGGCAAAACATGGCAATAGGTCACGGGGTCTTTGCATTTGGAGGTTCTTCCCCCTTCGGTCCTGTCCCTAAAAGGCTGTGTGTCACAGGGTCCTACTGTGGATTCTCTTCCCTCATGTTCTCCCTCCTGAGCCAGTCCCCTCCCCGGGTGTTAAATACCTCTCCCTGTGCTGGAGCCTCCCGGACCCCTTTGTCTCCACCCGGGGAAGCATTCTGCCTGGATGAGCTGTACACAGGACCTGTGCCAAATGAAAACACGGGGCACCTCGCTCCAACTTTATTGTGAATTTCAAGACCATGGCAGCAGAGCATTGAACCAAGTGCAGAACCCTTCTGAGCGCAGGGCGACTGCCCAAGGTTGCTAACCCACAAAGCCAGCCTTGACTGCAGCCATGAAACCCAAACCAGTCCGAGGTTTAACTCGCCATCATTCTCCCACGCCAACGCGCTCCTTCTCGTAAGTTCCTCATTCAAAGAACATCCCGCCATCCACCCGGTCAGCCGAGTTACAGTGTGCGACACTTCGCCTCAGCCCCGTCGCCAAAGTCTATGGAGTCCACTTCCCAGAGGCCTCTGCCATCTGTCTGCACAGCTCCTTTCTGCGGCTGCCCTAACCTGGGCCGACAGCCTCCTACCCACTCCTTGCCTCCCGTCTCCCACCGCCTCCAAGCCCTTCCGCAGATCACCGCACAGAGATCTTCCTGAAGCGCAAATCCTTACCATGAAGTCCACGCTCTTCGACGTGACAGAGAAGGCCCAGACGATGTGACCTGCTCTGGCGGCGTGTGGTGACCATGCCGAGCTTTGTCTAGATCCTTGCCACGTGCCACTCCTGGTGCCCGAAGCACCCCGGGGCTCCTACCGCTTTCCCCTTCAGTAGTTTCTTCCTGGAAAGCTTCCTTGACCCCCACACCCAGAGGGGGCCCCTCTCCTCCGGGCTCCATCGGCCCTTGTTCCTCCTCATCTCAGCATCGGTCATGAGATGTCTAATCCCTGTTTGCTGGTCCAGTCCCTCAACAGGTGGTAAGCTACTGAGGGTGTCTCCGTGCTCCCCACCACATTCTGGAACCGGCACAGTGCCTGGCTATTTAAGTCCATTGTAGCTCTAACTGGGGCAGAGTCTAAGTAAGAAAATGGAGCGTGCTGACCTTCCAGCTGACGGGCCAAAAATAAACAGCTAAACAAACAAGCTCCATCAACACACCTTCTGCAAAGTCTCTCTAGAAGGGGTAGGAGAGGGCGCCTGGGTGGCTCGGTTGGTTGGGCGTCCAAGGTCATGATCTCGCAGTCTGTGGGTTCGAGCCCCATGCCGGGCTCTGGGCTGACAGCTCAGAGCCTGGAGCCTGCTTCAGATTCTGTGTCTCCCTCGTTCTCTGTCCCTCCCCCGCCTACACCCTCTCTTTCTCTCTCAAAAATAAACATTAAAAAAAATTTTTTTTAAGATATGAGAGACACCAACCACACAAACTTGTGCATGCATTTATCATAGAGCAGGTGGGTACATATTTAACTCCAGGATGGGGATGGGCAGTCGGAGGGACAATCATACTTCGTTATTTCCTCTCCGATATTCGGTACCACCCCCCACACCCCACTCCTACTCTAAGCCTTTGGGGCAGGGCAGCTAGGACCATCTGGGGCACCACCGAGGCAAGCTCAGGCCTGCCTGAGGTCGGCTAAGTACCTTCTTGTTACAGAAACAAGGAGGAGAACAGACCCCTGGACGAGAGGCAAACATTTGTTGCTCCCTATGACTTCATTTTCTGGTATCCTGATCGTTTAAAAACTTAAAAAAGAGCAGGATGTCTTTTCTTTACCCGCATACCCAATCATCAAGAATGCTGAAACTGTTTATATCATTTTAGAGGAATAAGATAAGAAAACATCTTAAGAGGAAACATGACCCATACTTTAAAAGATGGACATCATATGCGGGAGAACATTCTGAATGAGATCAATATAAGCAGAGTTCACTGTATTTTAAATAGCAAGACTTAAGTAGGCTTTTATTCATAACGGCAATGGACAGTCCTTTAAATTATGCTGAAGCATCAGGGGGACAAAAGGAGCGAGAGAAGTTAAGTGATGGTCCGGAAAGCCTATCTGCCGGATCCTAAATGAAGCAAAATTGAAATGCATTTTTCCAGAAAGCTAAACAAATTATAAGTAGGAACAATTAGGTAATGACAATTCCGCTAGTAAAAATGCATATATATTTCTGCGTTCCTATTTATAACAGGGCTACAAGGTGTCAGTCCTCCGGTTACTGCCGCACGGAGGCCGAGCTTTAATTTAGGATAAAAATACTCAGGGAACGGGAGCAGGGACTTCGGTCTAGATAGAACGGTAACCCACAGTCAAGATTACCCAGCTAGTTCGTTCCAGATTTTGACCAGGAAGGCACCAGGGAATAAACAGTTCGCCCTGAGAAAGCGGGGATTCTGAACTGCCAAGGAATTGTTCCCATAGTCTAAAAATGCAAATATCGTTTTAGGAGCAACTGTGAGTTGTGTCATCGAAAGGCACCTCAGAGACATGTTTATTTCTTAAGGAAAAAAGAGAAAGAAAGAGAAAAAAACCAGGGAACTTTAGAGCTTCCGTTTGGACTTTTGAGACCGAGTTTACCAAGTAAATGCTCAGCACCATTTTACGGGGCTGCTGGTTAAAGATTCCATTTTGATTTTAATGGGGAGATCAGTGAAATCTCCAACCCAGGCCATCTCCCACCTCCCCTCCTCCATCTACCAGGAGAACAAAGTATTGGAAGACGCGAGTCCCGGGGAGTCGTCGACATACGTGGGTATTTCTAATTTACCGATAGAAAACTCTCCAGTTAAAAAAAAAAAAAAAAACAGGCCAGCTAGTAATCTATTTAAAACCACGGCTGACATGATAAATGAAACAGAATAAATGTATACAGAGACTGAGCCTCCCCGGGAACGCGGTGGGGGGACCTGAGCGCTTCTGCTGACAGCGACTTTCCCGTCAGTGGCCTGTCTCTCTTGGAGGCAGCTGTCAATCACGGGCCAGCCCGCGCTCCCGGGGGGGTTCATTGTGCCCGCAGACAGTTGTGGAATAACTGCTCCTAGGCGTCGGAGCAGCAGATGGAGTGTATCTGTCAATCATTGTCACTAATTATTAACTTCTGTCACTCAGAGCAAGGCAACATCTCGGCGCCTGATCCGCTGTGATTTGATCTGCCACGCCACCTCCGAGACAGACAGAGCAACCCTTCATTCCGGTCACACTCCCAGCACTTTGCTGGGTCAGCCGGCGTGACTCAGTGTTCTCGCCACCCCGCCCCCGACTGCCTGGCGCACGTGGGTGCGCACGGGCACGCGTGCTTCCCGAGGGCAGCCACCGTGAGGGGCCTCCTCCCGGGGCCCCGTGGCCGGGGGCGCTGCCGCTCATTAATTATTGAGGAAGGACGGTTGTATCTTGGCCGCTGGCAGAGACAGGGCCAAAGTGTAAAAGAAGACCAATTTGGAGGGTTTTCTTCTCTTCACACCACCCTGGGACCGGCGATTATCAGCCGAGTTCACATTGATTATATTCCTCTGATCTTTTCTCAACCCTCTGATTTTGGAGCTGGAGATGTGTCAGCCTGAATAATTAATTAAGGCATCTGTAGCAGGCTTTGCAAACAGGAGTTGCAACCTAAGGGGATATTTGCTACCCTGGGTTCAGAGAGCCTCTCCGTGACAAGACTGGGAAAGGGGCTTAGAGAGCTTCAAGGCCAAGCTCCCCCACAGTGGGACATGACCTGCCTGAGGTCACACAGCCCACTGCGCCGGCACCCCAGGGAAAGCTCTTGCCGGTGCACATACACGGAGCTCAGGAGCTCCTGGCTGCTGCACCCGCTGTCCTCCACCAGACCGCCTGGGCAGATGGACACACGTCCCCTGGAGCGGCTGAACCAGCGTTGGCGGCCACCCACTCATGCTCTGGAGTCCAGACTGCTGGGTGCCATTGGATAAGTCACTTTCCCTCTCTGAGCCATGATTTCCTTATCTGCCAAACAAGGATACCTCCAGAACCTTCCTCAAAGGCGGGCTGCAACAGTTCAACGAGAACATCCCAGGTTAAAGTACCCAGCACGGTGCCTGCCCGGCACACTCGAAGGTCTCAATAAATAAAAGCCACGACGGTTCACACCAGATCAGTGCAGGGGCTGGTCTCATCTCAAAAAGTAAAAATTGGATTTTAAGATCCACTGGGAAATGCTCATCAATTATTATTTTTTTAAGTGCAAGTGACTATATTGACGTTAGCCAAGCTCTAAGCCTAACAAAGCTAGCTGTAGCTCCCATAACTAGGTCCTCAGGGGCCCGCTTTGGTGGATTGACAAGGATTTGTGGTAAGCATATCAATCGTTTATGTGTAAACAGTAATGCACCTGTGGCTGGGTCTCTTCAAAATCAGTTGTCCTCTTAGGCAACTAAAGCACTCCCCCTCACTTCGGTTGCCATTCCTATTTGCTTTCTCGAAGGAAGGGGCTCTGGGGAGTTCTAGCCCAACCCTGATTAGAAAACAAAGCAAATTCCGAATTCTAAAATCACAAAATCTGACTGCATTTGCAAAAGCACCCCACCGGTTCCAGCACCTGCCGGGGATGCTCCAGGCCACCCAAGATGAAAAGCTGGTGCTTTCCCTAACCCCCAAAGATCCCACCAGACCCCCTGCTCCAGTTACAACGCCAGTGTAACAAATTACCCCCAAACAAGGTGGTATAAAACATTCATTTATTATGCTCTTGGGTTCCGCGGGTCAGGAGTTCAGACAGAGCACTGTGGAGGCGGCTCCTGTCTGCTCCATGATCTTGAGCCCCAGGGCTCCTCAGTCATCTGTCTCCTTTGTAGCCCCTTCACATGATCTCTCCAGCACCCAATCAGTGCCAAGGTAGTCAGACTGCTTACACTGCAGCCCAGGTTCCCGATGGGCATGGGGAGGAGAGGCTGGGGAAGGAAGGGGAAGAAGAGGCAGGGAAAGGGAGGAGGAAGAGATGCCACCCGTCACCTTCTATGACCTAACGTCCCAAGTCAGGCAGCCTCACTTCGTGCTGCCTTGATCGTACTCTCTTGATCAAGGCAGTTGCAAAGCTCCGGCCAGTTTCAAGAGGAAAATCAAGCTCACATTGTAAGAAGAGCACGGGTCAGATGTATACTGGTGTAGCCATCTTTGGAAATCATAATCTGTCACGCCTGCTAAAAGCACTGTCCTGGAGGCTGGAAGCCAGACACGCCATCGTCAGGGAAGGCTCGTGACTCCAGCTCTGGAGCTGGGTGAAAAACTGGGATCTGAGTTGAAGATCACACAGAGGACAGACACCCTGAGTGGGAAGAGGTCTTGAGGACGCTCCCTTGACATCACGCTCAGACTCTTCCGCACACCGTGGATTCGGTCACAGCCAATGCCTTTGCCGGCTTTTACCCTGCCAGTGCCTTGAGATGAGAGACACCCTCCAGTTCCTGGGATACGCCAATCTCCTCCTGCCTCAGGGCCTTGGTGTATCCATTCCCCCCGCTAGGAATCCTCAGGGCCAACTGGGATGAAATGAATCACAGCATCATATCATGGTCACCTGGCAGAGCCCCACTGTACCCCAGCCTGTGGCTGCCAGCAGCCTTGCTGGAGGAGAACTCGGGTTTATCTGTTCTTTTCTCTACAGGCTCTCTATGGGTTCCTTCCAGCTCCCGGCCAATAAACAGTAAGATTTGCTGTCTAAACAACATCCGGTTCTGTGGAGTCTCCAGTTTTATGCCCCAAGTGTATTCACGTCCTCCTGCTCAGGTGACCAGACCTGGGGCTTCATGCAGACATTGTCCACTAGAACTTTCTGCGATGATGGAAATGTTCTGTGCTATCCAATTCAGTAGCCACGAGCCACCCATGGCTACTGGGTACTTAAAATGTGGCCAGTGCAACTGAGGAGCTAAATTTTCATTTTAGCTTGCTTTGATTAAATTGAACTTAAATTGGACGAGCACTGGGTGTTGTATGGAAACCAATTTGACAATAAATTTCATATTTAAAATAATAATAATAAAAATAAAAATAAATAAATAAATTGAACTTAAATTTAAGCAGCCACATGTGGCTAGGTGCTACCATATTGGACAGCACAGATTTCCATTTTTCAGCCCTTAGAGCAGATTCTAAGTCCTAAGGCAGAAAAGAGACTTTCAAAAGAGGTTGCTCAAGGACAACCCTACCGATGACAGGCTCACCTCTGTGCCTCCAGTCCCCATGGGTCCTGAACAGCTTGGACATCACTTAAAGAAGGGGAAAGAAGAAATTACAAAACGTAACCCTTCCCTACTGATTGCTCCATTCAATCCAGTCTTTTCTGAAAATTATATTCAGACTGCTTCTCTCGCTAAATATTAGAAGGTCGGGGAGCTGGAATTCAGCGTCAGAAATCCAACAGGCTTCTTCCCTGATCATCCTCTCCATCATCCCAGCATCTGCCCAGAAAGCAGAAAACATCCCGGGCCAACTGTCTGTCCTTTAATTCTGAGAGACCAGACTGCAGGAGCCCCCCTGCAGGTGCCCCCCACCCCCCTGCAGGTAGTGGAGCGTGCTACCAAAGGCATCTGAGAACACCGGGATGGGCCATCGACTTCATCTGAGGCTGACCGGGGCTCTAGGCAGAACTAATGGCTCAGTTATAGACCTCATTAGCCAGGTGGGATTTTAGCCTTTTCCTTACTGTGATTTGGGGCTGGGGCGGGGGGTGGGGGTCCTCCCTCTACTACTGAGTGGAAGGGATTCTGCAACAAGGTTAGATTACTGCCATTTCTGAGAGGGAACAAAAATCAATTAAAAAAAAAAGAGTCAGGGAGAGGGTAACAAATGAATTTCTTCATCGTGTGTGCTGATCACTCAAGATAGGATTTTCCCCTGCGGGGAATACAGCAAAGAGTAACAGTACTTCTGGGGCATTTGATAAGGAAAAAAGTTCTCTCTCTGTGGCGATTAACGTTGCCATCTCCCACTTTTTCCTGCAAAAGGGGCTCAGAACTCTTCCATTCAGTCTCCAGCTTGATGTAGCCTCCTGGACTCCCCGACTCCCTCACTTCGGGGTGCTCAGCTGCGGGGAGGAACCAGCGTGCCAGGCTCACCGTGGACAAATGCATGCCCTTCAGACAACACAAATGCATTCTGTCCCTCCAGCAGACCTTTCTGGGGGAAAACCTGGCCATCATTCCCCTCGGATGAATCTCTTCCTAGAAGACAAGGAACGAACTCCCCGACACCAAGCCTCCCTGCCCCTCCCCCAGTACTTAGCCAGAAGCTTCTAGCACTGCAAGCAAGTCTCTCTGTGCTCTCATAACCTCTGACAACTCAGATCGCTAACCATATTTCCGTTGGAGAAACTTTTATAAAATATTACAATCAATTCAATTGCATTAACACATTTGAACCTCGAAGTTCAACACAGTGGAAAACACAATACTTCTCTATTATATCAGGTGTCTGGTCAGATATATATCACACGAAACTGAAACCAGAGGCACTGGGGGACCCTGTTTATCCCAACTTAGCAAGAGGAATTATCTGACAGTTGGAAATGAAAAACTACTAATAAACATTACGGTTTATTGAAAAGTTTAAACAATAAGATTAAGGGAACTTCTGCAATATTAAGAAATGTATATTATCCTACTTTACCTTGCTTGGGGAATTCCTCAAGGATTTATTATTCTGTTACACCACCAAAAAGCCTGTGTTATGTTAAGGGATTCTGCCTTCCTGCCTGCATTCCGCATGAATCTAAAATTAAGAGGCAATCTTTCTTTAGCACATTGTACTTCCCTAAATTAGGTTTGGTTTCCAGAGCAGAATTTGGAAGTCGGTGGGTTTTTTTTTCTCCGGGTACCGTTGGCCCCTAATAATAAATGCTCTAGAGAAAAGAGTCCCCTGTCCTGTAGTGCTTTTGCTGTGGGCACTGAAATGCATACCTGTAAGGCCTCTGAGGATACTGGGAAGGGAAGCTAACCTCTAGGGCTGGAAGCCCAAGGTACAAAGAGAGGGAGAGGAGGCCCAGGCTGCTGCTGGAGGGGTCAGGCCATTGGCCAGCCAGGAACAATGAGGTCCTCTGGAAGCTGTGTTTTGGGCTTCCAGAAAGCAGCCTCCAAAATCCTCACAGATGGCAGCGAGTTGAGTGGCCTTGGCCCATAACAAAGTCCTGCTTCCTGAATTCCCTTGTTCCCTGCTCTCACAGCTCACCTCTCAGAAGGTCTCCGCTTGGCCCCCAACGGCAGGCCAATTTCTCTCTCCAGGCATGAGGACTTTCAGGCGAGGCAGGCCAGAGTGTCGCTGTCCGGATCTAAAGCTCCAGATGGGAAAAGATGTCCAGCCAGCTAACAGCCTCTCGAGACTCCCGATTCCTCCCCCCTAAATAGGGGGGGTATTGATAATGTAACATAGGTGCAGTCCCAGCCTGGGGTTTACGTACGTATCTACATACATGGGGACTTTTCAAGCCTTCCCAGGATGTGAGTTGAGTCCCCAGACTCACGTGCCTGTGGTCCAGATTCTGTTCCCCTTGATGTCTGTGTTCTGTCCCACATCCCCCCAGGTGCAAAACTCAGCCCCTTGACCAGAGTCCCCTGGAAATCTATGCACACCGAGCACTTGACGAGTTCCAGTAGAATTTATGAAGATTTGGGAGCGGCATGAGAAGTGGGGAGAGGGAGGGGCCGCATCAGGCAGCACAAAGCGTGCCCCCACGCCGTCCCTCAGTCCCAGCTTACGGAGCATCTCACAGCTGCCAAGCGGCCATGAGGATCCCACCACCCCAACGATGCCTCCTCTCCCAGGCACCCATGTCTTTGAATTGTTTCTGCACCCTGAATCATCCACACCTGCAGCCTCCCGGGGGGGACAGCTTTAGGGATCGGGGCTGATGGTACAGCCAGATCTCCCTCCCGTGCGGCTCATGGGACACTGCCAGTGGCTAGGATTTAAGGCTTCTCTCCTCCACATTGCTAATTAGCACCTGCAGAAGGTGATTCTATAATCCTGGTGGTGTTCGTGCCAGCCCAGCCTGCATAACAAGGTGCTTGGATCCAGATGGAGAGGATGCATGTGGAAGTCCGGGGCAAAGAGACGGGCATGATTTTCTCAAGGACACTTGACTCCTTAGGTAGCCTCTAGAAATCTTTGTGTTTCCAAGTTCGGTTTACCGCCACTGCAGAATGGGCAACATTCTCTGTCCATATTGGCTCTGGTTAGATATTCACTGGCATCTTTTATACTCCGAAACTCCAAACCAAAACTACTTTTGTCTCAGGATGGCTTTATCTCACCAACCTGCTCCTGGGGACTGTTTGATTCTTACCCCTCCCTCCCTTACACTCTAATTAACTACAGGCCTTTATGCCTCTTAAATGGCCCCCTCAGGTGGAGGTGTGAGGGCAGAGCTTGGCTCCCACAGGTTAGCTTGTTGAGGACTTGCTTTCATCCACTATGTTCATGTATGTTGGAAATGTCCCCAAATGCATTTTAATCTCCATCTGCCATTATAGGGAAATTTTCCCAAATTTTTTTATTATTACATCTTGTAGTTCTAGAATATAACGTTTAACCATCAAGCCTCAAGACAGGCTTGTACATCAAGCTCCAAATCTTTCCTCTCTTGGAAATTTTTGCATCGTAAATCATCAGCTGAACACCCAAAAATGCAAAGGTTCGCACTGGTCCTCAACTGTGTTCTCTTTGTCCCCAGCACAATGGAATGAACACGCAAACCTGACTTTCCTCAGGCCCCCAGGCAGCTGCATTTCTAGCCTAAGGAAGGTCTTTTTGCCAAAGTGGACACTCCAATGATGCCCGCATATCTGATTTACAGAATTGGAGGGAAGTAGCCAATGAGGCCAAATATAACAGAAACCTCCCGCATCCCCAGCAGGACCCACTCACAGTGACATGTGTCCCTGGCCCTGTAGCCATAGATAGCCCCCAGATCATCTCTAAGGTGGAAACCTCTAAACCCAAGCACACTCTGTGCTTCGTGGGAAAGACAGGGGTGAGCTGCAAGGTGAGGCAGGTGCTAAAAACAAGGGTTCTTCTGGCTAAACGTCAGGAAAATCCTTCCTGCTTCACAGAATCTCTGGGTGAAAAGAAACAGCATTTTAGCCCATTATTGTACCCATTTCACAGATGGGAAAACTGAAGCACGGAAAAGCAGTTACCTGCCAGAGATCACACTATCGTATTATGGAATGTGTTATTAGTTCTGTCTACTTTTTTTTTTTTTTAACGTTCATTTGTTTTTGAGAAAAAGAGAGGGCAAGTGGTGAGGAGCAGAGAGAGAGAGAGGGGACACAGGTTCCAAAGCCAGCTCTGCACTAACAGCAGAGAGCCTGATGCGGCGCTTGAACTCACAAAGCGTGAGATCGTGACCTGAGCTGAAGTTGGATGCTGAACTGACTGAGCCACCCAGGTACCCAGTTCCATCCACCTTCGAAGACCTTTCCACTAGTTAATCACAGTCCCCCACCTCACTCCCCAGACACCCCCATCATCCACTGCCTGAATCCCTACCGCAGTGTCCATATCTAGTGGCCGTCCTGCCTCTTCTCAAACACCTGCTGGGATAGAGGGCTCACGCCCTTCCAAAGCATCCTCTGTCCCCCCTCCACCTCCCATGATTTCTTGCCTCTTCAGTGGGGAGAGCCAGGAGGCCATCCACCCCCCCACCCCACCCTGCCGAGGCAGGATGATAAGAGGAAAGCCTTAAACCCAGCTTCTAAAAAAATTAACTAGCCGGGGCACCTGGGTGGCTCAGTGGGTTGAGCATCCGACTTTGGCTCAGGTCATGTCCCACCGTTTGTGGGTTAGGGCCCCACATCGGGCTCTGTGCTGACAGCTCAGAGCCTAGAGCCTGCTTCCGATTCTGTGTCTCCCTCTCTCTCCGTCCTCCCCTGTTCACACTCTGTGTCTCTGTCTCTCAAAAATAAATAAACATTAAAAAAAATGTTTTTAATTAACTAGAATCATTCGATACAGGAAGAAGAAAATAAAAAACAGAAAATCCAGCAACATCCAGGAACCTAGCCTGCTCCAGAGCACTCGTCAGCTTCACACCTTCAAGGAAAGCAGGGAGCAGGGCAAGGAAATGGGTGACAGAGAAGACGTCACGCCTGGTACCTAATCTCTGTGGGTCCGAGCAAGTCTGGCTGCACCCATCTGGAAGACGGCTCCTATCACCAACCCAGCTGAACTTCCCGGGGAACTTGGGCTGGCTCTTCTCACATCCTCACCCTGTGTCTACGGGAAACGATAAGAAAAAGCTGCTCCCAAGGAAAGGACACGAATTCTGTGGATTGACAGAGAACTGCAAGGGTTTGACTGATTTCACTTGACTGAGGGGTTAGAACCAGCTTCACCATCGTGTCTCCCACAAGCTTACTGTGTACCAGGCTCTCAGCTGGTACCCTCACCCGGCACTGCATCCATCCCCTAACTCCCCCTGGGAAGTAGATACTATTATCTACCCCGTGTCATAGATGAGAATTTCTTTGTCTCTTTACCGCGCCCCAGGCATTTGGCTCCTGGAGCCCCAGCTGCCCCCACGCTGCCAGAAAATGGCAGAGCTAGAATGTGGCCCCGCCAGGGTTCGGAGCCTGTGCTCTTAACCAATAGCTGTGCTGCCCCAGCATATTGTGGCTACAGCATACTGTGTGATGACCACACAACGGGTAGTATGCCTGCTAGTAACGTTTATTTATTTTTTTATGCCAAAATCAACCAACCGACAGACAGAAAATCATACAGAAACCACAAGTCCAAAATCGCCGGGTCAGAGCCCAGGATGCTAAAAAAAAAAGCTTCTGAATCCATTTTCAAAGCCAGTATAACATTAAAAACTCACAAAGGAAAAACCCAACATGAAGCTGGTTTGTCTTACTTACGAATAGTGAATAACAATCTAAATAGAGGACGAGCGACCAGAGTGCTGCCACATATTAGAAGGTCAGCATACAGGGCCACCTGGGTGGCTCAGTAGGTTGAGCATCCGACTTCGGCTCAAGTCATGATCTCACAGCTCTGAGTTTGAGCCCTGCATTGGGCTCACTGCAGTCAGCACAGAGCCCACTTCGGATCCTCTGTCTCCCTCTGTCTCTGCCCCTTCCCCACTTGCGTTCTGTCTCTCAAAAATAAATAAATCTTTAAAAAAAAAAAAAAAAGAGGGGCGCCTGGATGGCTCAGTCGGTTAAGTGTCCGACTTCAGCTCAGGTCATGATCTCGCGGTCCGTGAGTTCGAGCCCCGCGTCGGGCTCTGGGCTGATGGCTCAGAGTCTGGAGCCTGCTTCCGATCTGTGTCTCCCTCTCTCTCTGCCCCTTCCCCATTCATGCTCTGTCTCTCTCTGTCTCAAAAATAAATAAACGTTAAAAAAAATGTAAAAAAAAAAAAAAAAAGAAAAGAAAGCAAGCCAGCATACCATGACGACATGGAGTTCATCCCAGGAATGCAAGGCTGGTTCAATTTTAGAAAATCTGTTACTGTAATTCACTATAATAACAAATAAAAAATAATAATAAGGATCATCTTATAGATGCTAGAAAAGAATTTATACATTTCAACATTCTTTCCAGATTTTAAAAACAGAGGAAAAAAAAACTCATAATAAAATAGGAATACATGGGTATTTCATGAACATGATTTACACACCTTGGGCATCAAAACAAAATCCAGACCACACTGAGTGTTGACAAGGACACAGAGCAACCAGAACTCCCACACATTGTGGACATGCAAAACACGTGGAGAAAAGGTCTGGGGGCACCTGGGTGGCTGAGTCGGTTGACTGTCTGACTCCTGATTTTGGCTCAGGTCATGATCTCAGGGTTGTGGGATCAATCCCTACGTCAGGCTCCACACTGAGCATGGAGCCTGCCTGGGATTCTCTCTCTTTCCCTCTGCCCCTCTCCCCTGTTCACACACTCTCTCTCAAAAAAAAAAAAAAAAAATTAAAAAGGAAGAAAATGTCTGTTACCTTCTTATAAAACTAAATATACACCAACCTTGCAATCCAGCAATCCAACTCCTAAGAATTTTCCCAAGAGAAATGAAAGCAAATATCCCAAAAAGACCTGTACATAAATGTTCATAATACTATTATTCATATTAGCCCCAAACCGGAAAGGACCAAACAACAGGATACTGGTTAAACAAATGGTGATATAGTCATATAATGCGTGTCTGAATCTGCTCAGGCCGCCATAACAAAATACCATAGACTGGGCAGTTTAAAGAACTGAAATGTATTTTCTCATGGTCCTGGATGGAGGCTGAAAGTCCAAGAAGACAGTGCTAGCATGGTCAGGTTCTGGTGAGAGCTCTGTTGTTGGATTGCAAATGGCCGCCTTCTCCCTGCATGCTCACATGGAGGAGAGAGACAACAAGCTCTCTGGTGTCTGTTCTTATAAGGGCACTGATCCCATCAGACCAGGGTTCCACCTTAATGACCTCACCTAACCCTAATGGCCTCCCAAAGGCCCCATAGTCAAATACCATCACATTGGGAGTTTGGGCTTCAACATGTGAATTTGGGGGGAGATGCAAACATTCAGTCCATACCAATGAAACAATATTCAACAATAAAAAGAACTGTTGATATCTGTGGCAACATGGATGAGTCTCAGAAACACGCTTTGTGAAAGAAGACTTACACAAGAGTACAATCCCTTTTATATCAAGTTCTAGAATCGGTAAACCTGATCTGTGGTGGAAAAAAAATCAGAACTGTGGCTGCCTGAGGTTGGGGGATAGGGACTGAATTGGGAAAGAGTACAACAGAACTTTCTGGAATGATAGCAATATTCTAAATCCTGATAAGAGTTTGGGTTACACAAGAACATGAATTTATCAAAACTCATAGAATGGCATACTTAAGATTTGCGCATTAAGTTGTATGTAAATTTTACCTCAAAAAAAAAAAAAGCAAATATTGACCTCTAGTTAATGACATGTATGCTGAAATTTTTGGAGGTAAGGTGTGCTGATGTCTTCAATTTACTTTGAAATGCATCAAAAATAAATAAATAAGATGGATTGATGGATGGAAGGGAAGGGTAGATGGATAATAATGTAATAAAATGAGTATAATGAAATGTTAATTGTAGCCAAGTAGGAGCTGGGAATGAGTGTTCCCTACGCAATTCTTTCAACTTTTCTGTATCTGAATTTGTTCATAATAAAATGTTAGAGGAAAGAACCAACTTCATACTTCACAGTAAAATGCTAGAAGCCCTGCCATTAAAGTCAGAAATAAGTCAAGGATACTTTCTATCACCAGTATTATTTAATTTCTTTCTGAAAGTGCCAGCAAGGTTACAAACTCAAATGCCTTCAGGGGTCATGCAGGTAATTTTTAAAAGTGAAGATAATTAGGTTTTTAAAAACAGGGACTAGTTAAAGGCACCTGGGTGGCTCAGTCAGATGAGCATCTGATTTCAGCTCAGGTCATGATCTCGTGGTTCGTGGGTTCGAGCCCCGCGTCGGCCTCTGTGCTGACAGCTCAGAGCCTGGAGCCTGCTTTGGATTCTGTGTCTCCCTCTCTCTCTCTGCCCCTCTCCCGCTCACGCTCTGTGTTTCTCTCTCTCAAAAATAAAAATTAAAAAATTAAATTAAATTTAAAAAATAGGGACTGGCTAAACTCTAGAATCAGGACCTATCTCAGGGCAGAGGCTCATGCGCTCCAGTGTATTTTTCCCGGCAGGAATACCAGCCCAGTGTTGTCTAACCACCTAAAATTTCAAGTGAAGCTGGAATTTCAGCTTTAATATATGGGCACAAACTCTCGATTTTTTTTAAAAGATGGTTGAATTATTTTGCAAATACAGAAAATACACCTGGTCCTACAGCAGTTAGTTTTCAACCTCCATTCTAGCAAATAGATAAGAATAAAAAGGAAAAAAGGAAAGGTAAACCCAAGAGAATCAACTAAAAATCTATTCAAAAATCCAAGAGCTTCAGTAAGGTGACTGATTACAGACGTAATACATAAAAATTGATAGCTTTCCTATACATAAACCACAAGCTATTAGAAAATATACAGGAAGGGAGGAAACCTCATTTATAATGGTAAAATAAAAGGAAATAAACCTAATAAGAAATGCACAGGATCTATGAGTAAAACATTAAAACTCTACTGAGGGTGTAACAGAAAGCATAGGCTAGGGGCACCTGGCTGGCTCAGCTGGGACAGTGTGCAATTCTTGATTGCAGGGCTGTGAGTTCAAGCCCTATGTTGGGCATAGAGGAGAGAAAGAAAGGGGAGGGGTGGGAAAGGAGGGGGAAAGGAGGGAAGGAAGGAAGAGAGAAAAAGAGAGAAAGAATAGGCTAAACGTTGCAGAAACAACCACCACCAAAATCTCAGTGGCTTAACACAACACAAGCTTATTTTTCTCACCTGAGCTCAGCTGTGTATCTGGGTGAGTGGCGGAGACAGTTGTCCTCCACGTGTGGCTCAGCTTGCCTTCATCCCGTGATGCCTCATGCTCCCACGATCACCAAAGCAAGGGAAGAGAACTCAGAGAACCACGCTTGGGTTTGTCACTGCCTCAGCCCCAAAGTGTCACATGTCACCTTTGCTCATATTTCACCAGCCAGAACCAGGTATGTAGCCCTGCCATGTACAAGAAGCTGCAAAACGTAGAAGGAATGAATTAAATACTTGCTGAGAATTTACTGCGCCTGCCCCAGAGTAAATGAAAGTCATAATGTGATCTTGATTTAAAAGACTCACGGAAGATATCAATTCTCCCTAAGTTAATGCTATAAGTGTAATATAATCCCAATTAAAGTACCAACAGGAGGGGAGGCTGGCTGGCTCAGTTGTGGAACATGTGACTCTTGATCTAGGGATGTTGAGTTCGAGCCCCACGTCGGGTGTAGAGAGGACTTAAAAATAAATAAATAAAGTACCAATGGATATTTCTTGGAACAAAACAAGTAAATCTTAAGCTCATGTGAAAAAAGAAACATGTAAGTATAGCCAGAAAAATTCTGGCAAAAGAAATAGTAACGGGTATGGGGACTAGCCCTACTACATACGAAAACGTATTACAGAGCATCAATAATTAAAATAATTTGGTACTGGGGGTGCCTGGCTGGCTCGGTCAGAAGAGCGTGTAACTCTTGATCTCAGAGTCATGAGTTCGATTCCCATGTTGGGTGTAGGGATAGATCACTTGAATAAATAAATAAAAACTTAAAAAAAAAAATTCAGTACCGAATCATGAATAGACAAACCAATCAATGAAAAGAATAGAGGGTCTAGAAATAAACACATATCGAAATTTGGTGTATTAAAAAAGCTGGCATTTCAAAACAATAAGGAAATTTTTTATTATTTTATAACTAGTGTTGGGACAGCTGGCTATGCATACTGAGGGGAAAAGTCAAATCCTGACCTCACTTCTTATACTAAAACGTATTCTGGATAGATAAAGGATCTAAATATTAAATACAACTATAAAAATACAAAAGAAAACATGAAAAACATTTGAAATTTTGAAAAGATTTTAAGATCTAAGTGAGATACATGTTCCATGAATTATTTCAAAATGAACAAATATAACTACACAAAAGTTTGAAAATGTCTACCAGACAAAACAAATACAAAAGCAAAAGAAAATGGCAGACTGAGAGAAGGCTAATGTCCACATGATGTAAGAACTTTCAGAGATCGAGAAGATGTCCAACAACCCAATAGAAAAATGGTAAAAATAAATTAATTAATTAAATTTAAGAAAAAGAAAAATGGTGACAAAAAAAAGGAATAGAAATCACTTTTAAACACCTGAAAAGATGTTCTGCTTCAATCATCATGAAATACTGCAACAGATTATTATTTTTCATCTATCAGATTGGCAAAAAAAAATTTAGTGTAACAATACCATTTGCAGGTGGAAACAAGAAGATGCCAACACATGCTCATGTACTGTCAATAGGAGTGTAAATTCGTGCAAGTCCTTTGAAGGACAAATTGGCAAGAAGTTGAAAATTTTCAACCTACGTGTCCTTTGATGCAGCGATCTTTTTGTTTGTTTTTTTTTTATTTTTTTCAACGTTTATTTATTATTGAGAGACAGAGAGACACAGAGTGTGAGCAGGGGAGGGGGCAGAGAGAGGGGGAGACACAGAATCCGAAGCAGGCTCCACACTCTGAGCTGTCAGCACAGAGCCGGATGTGGGGCTCGAACTCACGAACCGCGAGATCATGACCTCAGTCGAAGTAAGATGTTTAATCAACTGAGCCACCCAGGCATCTCTGATACAGCGATTTGACCTCTAAGAATGTTTCCTACAGGAGGCGCCTGGGTGACTCAGTAGATTAAGCGACCAACATCTTAAGCAACCGACACTGGCTCAGGTCATGATCTCGCGGGTTCGTGAGTTTCAGCCCCGTATTGGGTTCTGTGCTGACAGCTCAGAGCCTGGAGCCTGCTTCGGATTCTGTGTCTCCTCTCTCTCTCTCTCTCTCTCTCTGTCTCTGCCCCTTCCCCACTCATGCACTGTCTCTCACTTGCTCTCAAAAATAAGTAAAACATTAAAAAAAATTAAAATTAAAGAATGTTTCCTACAAATACACTCACAAACGTGTGCAAAAAGTACGTACGAGAATAGTCACTACAGCTTTATGCGATCGCCAAAAAAAGAAAAAGAAAAAAAACCCTGAAAGCCCTAAACATTCACCAATAGGATAGTTAAATACATCAGAAGTACAGTAAATGTTGTATAAAGAGACGCTAATAAAAGCAGATGCCCAAGGTGGGAGAGGAACCCCCACAGAGGAGACAGGGACTGGAATCGACTTCTCAATGCATTCTTATTTCTACTATTTTGATGTTTGAATGCTTTGAATGTATTATCTATTGCAAAAAGCAAAACTGAATTTTAGAACAACAAGAAAAAGAATGAATCGATCTATCTCTGCCAATACAAAACGATCTGCAAATATAATGTTAATTGGAAAAAGCAAGCTACAGAAGCCTATCTAGTATGCCACCACTTGTATGGGAAAGCACAGGCACTGCAAATGTCTAGAAAGATACACAAAAACTGCTAACAAGGGTTTCCTCTGAAAGGAAGCTGGAAATCTGGAACGGTAGAATCACTTTTCACTTCATAGCCACTAGTACTTGTTTTTAACCAAATATATATAATTTCAATGCTTTGATCCCCAGATCAAAATAATTGGGGTAGAATCACTAGGAAGAAATCAGCAGAATCCCACAGAAGCACTGAAGTAGACTTTGTGGGAAAAGAACTACAAGAGCAGGGAAAGGGCCCCCTACCAGTATTCAGTGACCTGAATGATCCATCTGGCTGGGCACTGAGCTTTGGGAGAAGGGCGAGACTTCCAAGTCAAATCCACTCAGCTTCACCCCTGCCTTTGCTACTTGACTAGCTGTGTGGCCTCAGGCAGGTTCCTTCACCTCTCTGTGCCCCTTTCTCCATTAATTCAAGGGAATTACTACACTTGCCTCTCTTATAATAACTTAAAAAATGACACCGTACAGGTAAGGTGCTTATGCAAAAGCCTGGCATGTAGCAAGTATTTAATTCGTGGCAACAGAAGAAAGGTTATATTGGCTATTGTGCCCTGATACCCTGGAATATCACAGGACTTTTGGGGAGAATTAGATCGAGCTAGGCCTGATAACCTGGTTAAGATCTCCAGTCACATGCTTACTTCAAAAAAAGCAAGTGAGAGACCAGAATGTTTATCAGGATTGCATTTAGGGGTGAGGGAAATAAACTACGATTCCCTTTTGATTTTTGTTTTAAATCCAATTGTTATGAGCATTAAAAAGTCGGCGGGGCTACCTTCCGATCTGTAAAGGCTGGATCTCTCTGGAGAGATTTGCGAAGGACGGGTTGGAGGGACGCCGGCCTTTTACTTTCTGCATTCGCCGTCCGGTTGGGGCTCTTCTCCACTAGCGTCCGGCGCCCTTTGGATTTTCAAAGAAGCCAAGGCTTTTTCATTAGAAAATGACTGGGAACGAGGAGTGCGGCGGGCACGGGCCCGCCGCTCGGCCCGGGGCCCCGGAGCGCGCAGCCCGCGGCAGGCCCGGCGCCCGCTGCGCCCGCGGGCCGCGCCACCGCGCCATCAGCGCCGCCATCAGCCGCGCCGCGTGCGGCCCCGCGTCCCGCTGCTCCCGGCCGCGGGCCCCCGGCGGCAATAATGAGCCACGGCGGCGTGACCGCGGCCCCGGGCTGCGCCGCCGCCAGCCGCGCGGGCGCCGCATTAGCATTTCAGACGCCTCCCTGTTTGTTCTTTTGTGTCAGTTTCCAGCCCGAACGCGCCGAGCGTCCCGGGCCGCGGACTGAGCGCTGGGGCCACGAGAGCGAGAGCGGAACGCAGCGGCCCGCGGCTGCCTCTGGGGGGGCCCCTGCCGGCCGCCCTGTCCGGCCAGACCCCCCACTTTGGGACGGCGTGCCAGGCAAGGAGAGGCCGGAAGGGCCCGGGGCAGGGGCGAGGCCTCGCCCCGCAGCCTACCCCCACCGGGGTCTTCTCCCCGGGAAGCCCCCTGCCCTCCGTCCCTGCAGCTCCGGACCGGACGAACAGGCTCTGGCGCCAGGCGTGGGTTTGAGTGCAATGATACGGGGCCCTGGTCTACATCCTCTTCTATGTGTGCCTCAGTTTCCCCACCCTTCTAGATGAAGCTGGGTACGTGTCTCACAGGAGTCCATGCTTGTGAAAGCACTTATCTCAGTGCTTGACACGTTATCTAATTTATTCTTCAACAACCCTGAGAGGTGGGTATTAATACTGTCACGGTAAACGGGGCTCCGAGGGGTGAAGTGGCAGAGGTCTTGACAGCCAGGAAGCTCGCGCACTGCCGGGGGAAGCAGCCGGGAGCAAAGTCTGTCTCGGAGGTAGACTGAGGCGTGCACTTCGTAGGACTAAAGTTTTCTGACCCAGGAAGGTTCTCAGGAACGAGTGAATTCAAAAGAGGAGGCTGGAGAAGGAGCCTGTGCTCCGGGTGGCACCTTTTAAGAAGAAGCTAAGGAGCCCTGAGGTTCGGGTGTATGCGTGCAGGCACCTGGTGTCCCAGCATCAGTGGGAACGGCTGTCACTTTCTACCATTCATGGCCATGTGTGTGCTGACCACTGCAATTGTCTGGGGGTGACGGGAGAAAGGGGAGGGGGCCATACGTACCACAAATCAAGTCAGTGTGACACTGGCATAAGGATAGACATACAGATCAATGGAATAGAATCAGAAGTCCAGAATTAAGTGTTGACATTTGTGGCCAGTTGATGTTTGACAAAGGTGTCAAGATATCTCAGTGGGGAAAGACCAGTTGTTTGAACAAAGGATACTGGTACTGCGGGGTAGCCACACCATGGTGTACAAAAGTTGACTGAAAAAGGATCGTAGGCCTAAATGTAAGAGCTGAAACTGTAGAACTCAGAAGAAAACATGGGAGTAAATAGTTGTGGCCTCGGGTTAGGCAGTGGTGTCTTAGGTACGATACCAAAAGCTCACAAGCACAAAGAAGAGAAGTTGAATTGCTCCAAAATTAAAAGCCTCCATGCTGCAAAAAGGGAGGAAGGAAGGAAGGAAGGAAGGAAGGAAGGAAGGAAGGAAGGAAGGAAGGAGAGGGAAGGAGGGAGGAAGGAAGGAGAGAAAGAAAGGAAGAACAAAGAGAGGAAGAAAGAAAGAAAGAAAGAAAGAAAGAAAGAAAGAAAGAGGAAGGGAGAGAAGGGGAGGCAGAGGGAAGGAAGGAAAGAGAGGGAAGGAGGGAGGAAAGAAGGAAGGAAAGAGAGGGAGAAAGAAAGAAAGAAAAAAGTGAGAAAGAAAAAAGAGAAAGGAAGGAAGGAAAGAGAGGGAAGGAGGGAGGAAGGAAGGAGAGAAAGAAAGGAAGAACAAAGAGAGGGGGGAGGAAGAAAGAAAGAAAGAGGAAGGGAGAGAAGGGGGAAGGAAGGAAGGAAGGAAGGAAGGAAGGAAGGAAGGAAGGAAGGAAAAGGGAGAAAGAAAAGAAGGAAGGAAACAGAGGAAGGAAGGAAGGAAGGAAGAAAAAGAAAGAATGAAAAAAGCAAGAAAGAAAAAAGAGAAAGAGGGAGGAAGGAAGGAAAGACAATCCCCACAAAGAGGGCAAAATATTTGCAAATCACATATCTAGTGTGGAACTTGTATCTACAATATATAAAGAACTCTTACAGGTCAATAATAAAAAGACAACTGAATTTTCTAAATGGGGAAGGAATATAAACAGACATTTCTCCAAAAGAGGTATACAAATGCCTAATAAGCACATGAAAAGAAACTCACATCATTAGTCATTAGGGAAATGCAAATCAAAACCACAAGGAGATACCACTTCGCACCCACTAGGATGGCGATAACCAAACAGACCCACAGCACAGGCAGAAATTAGAGCCCTCAACACTGCACAAAATGGTGCAGCCATTGGAAAACAGTTAAACAGAGTTACCATTGACCCAGCATCTCTACCTCTAGGTATCTATACTCAAGAGGACTGAACACATAGGTCCACACAAAGACTTGTATGTGAATGCTCACAGCAGCGTTTTTCACAATAGCCAAAGTGGACAAAAAAGTCCGTCAACTGATGAATGGATAAATCAGATATGGATATCTGCACCGTGGAATATTATTCAGCCACAATAAGGAATGGAGTACTGACCCCCCACTACAACATGGAAGAATTTTGAAAACATGATGCTAAGTGGAAGAAGCCAGTCAGAAAAGCCCACGTATCGTATGATTCCATTTATATGAAATGTTCAGAAGAGACAAATCCATAAAGACAGAAAGATTAGTGGTCACCAGGAGTTGGGGAGAGGGCATGTGCTCAGATGGGGACAAGAACAGATAACAGGAAGTAACTGGTAATAGGTGCAAACTTTCTTTGGGGGAGTTGAGGGGGGGGTGGTGGTGAAAATGTCCTGGAATTAGACAGTGGGGACAGTTCCACAACCTTGTAAATATATAAAAACTACTAAATGGTAGGCTTTAAAAGGGTGAGTTTTATGGTATGTGAATTATATCTAAATAAAACTATTTTTGAAAAGAGGAGGGATTCGAGCATTACTTGTGCCAGTACAAATCATTTTCAAAGTTAGGCAGGTTGGGGGACAAGGAGGAAGTGAGTTCCAGGCACAGGGAACGGCACGTGTGGATCCAAGATCTGACGGCAAGAGAAGAGCCACACGGTGGAGGGGGGGACATGGAGGAAGTCGGAAGTGCTGGAGAATAGCGGGCGAGGGGGACAGAGGCACGCACTCGCACAGACCCGGACTCACACCCTCCCGTACCTTCTACCGTCTGCAGCTGCCCGTAACCTGGTCTCCCTCAGATCCCTCAACACACTACCCTCTCCTACCTCTACACGTGCTTTTCCTTCTGCCGGGACCTCCCATCATCCTTTCATCCACCTGGCTGATACCTTCCTGTGCCGCCACAGCCTCTGGAAACCAGCCCTCCAACCTCCCCGCTGCCCCACCCACCCCCGGCCTGTTCCATCCTCCTCCAACCTAGGACATCTCCACCTCTGTCCTCCCAGAGCCCCAGAGCCATCGAGTCCCAGGGGCCATCGATGCCTGCCTGGCTTCCCTCTGGGGGCCGTGTGGCTAAGGTGGAGTGTGGCGGATACTCAGTGCAATCTTCAAACTCGAGTGTCCAAGGAGTATATGTCTTTTCTTTAAATAAGTTTAAGCCCAGCTCTGAAGGCCCAGCCCTCTAAGCCATGGGCGATGTTATCACTCACTTTTGGGGTTCTCCTTGCCCCAGGGTTGCTCCGGGGTCTTGGGGTCTTGGGCCTCAGAGAGGCCCCCCGGTCACCAGCAGTCACCTGCCCTACTTGTTCCCAAGGACACGCCGGGGAGGCCCAACCTCACAGCCCCACCAGCTCTGCTATCTCCAGGCCACACAGCCGGCCTTCTGAGGTCATGTTATCTCTCTTGGAAATGGGGCCCTGCAATTCTCTTGGAGGGACCCCCTGCTCTCTCCCTTTCTAGCTCCATGAAGTCTCCGTCTTCTCTTGATGATTTCTAATGCAATCCCCACTCTGTGAGACACCATTTATTCAAGGAGCCTTGGCTTTTATTCTTGCTTTGCCCTGTGCAAGAATCCATGAGGCAGAGGAATTCGAAGGGCCAGGCTACTGGAGCACAGAGATCGGGGAATAGAAAAAAAAAATAAGCAAGATGCACTCATATGTCAAAAATAGATCATGCCACAAGCATGCACCAAAAAGCCTTAATGGGTTGTGAAGGGCCAAGCCTTGGGTAGAAGTTGGGTACAATGCCAAGGCCAGCCTGTGTGGGGCTTCGCCTACCTCCACGTGCAGATATCACTCGGGAAATTTCCGCCAAAGCAGGCCATTGACCAATAATAATTTGTGGAATGGATGAACGAACAGAAAGGTCTGACTTCTTCAGTCCCAAACAGCCAGCTTTCCTGATCGGCCAGTGAGCAGGGCTGACAAAATCCAGTATTGGATGCTTAACACCCACCATTGGCCTCTGGCCCTGTCTGGTTTCTGTGTTGTTCTAGATCAAGGGCAGGATCTGCAGCATGGATGCCAGTGCTGACCACCCCCAGTGGGGCTGCTACTGACGTGAAAACACCTGGTTGAGCCGTCTTGGGAACACCCGTGGTAGTACTCGCGTTGAGCGAGTGCTTCCTGAAGCCAGGAACCCCTCCTTGCGTCCACACTGTATTGCATTCAATCTGCACCTGAGTCCTGCTGCATTCTTCCTTTTGCACTGAGACAGCTATAGCACCGAGAGGTGGGTCCAACCTACACCTGTCTGTCTCCAACGCCTGTGCTCCTAACCACCCTTCCACCGACTGCCTCCAGTTGTTTTAAAAAAAGGTCTGGAAATTTACCCATGATGGAAGGAGCAAACTCAGTAGCTTTGCAGGGAGACAATTACTGGCTTCCAGCAGTTTGAGGGAAGGGCCCGCCCCGTCCGCCCGGCATAGGCCCACAGCCAAAACCAGCAGGGCCCTTGAGTAGGTGCCACTGCCCTTGACACCATCCTCACGTCTAAGACTGCCCTGTGGTTCTGGGGCTCAGTATACAAGGTCAAAATGCCCAAGACAGTCCTAACCACATCATCCCTCTGCCAAAACACCTTCAGTGCTCTCCCATCACCCCCATAACAAGACCCTCCACCTTTCCCAACTCCCGTGGAATAAGCACCAGCCTAGAGGCTGGAGACCTGGCTTGGTTTTCCTCCTGGGTCCTCGGCTTCCCCAATGAGAGTCGCATCTCTCAGCCCTTGCTGCTCAGATGGCTTGACTCCGGGCACATCTCTGCAGCCTTATCTCCCATCGAGTGCCCTCATACTCCACCCAAACTGCTTTCCTTCCTTTCCTCCTGCCCTCTCTCCCCTGGGTCTCTGTTCTCGTTGTCCCTTCCCATAAAACCTCTTCCCTCTTATCTCTGCCCACCCACATTCTCCTCCCCCTCCCAGCTGTAGCCCAAACATCACTTTCCCCAAGAAGCCTGCTCTGATCCCAAGAGGAGTCATCTCATCCCGTCTGAGCCCTCCCAGCCCAATGTCCACCACCATCCTGAGGAACACAGCTCCCCTACCTTCTTTTTATGGGGCTTTATGCCCATATGAGGCAGGATGTTGTTTGGGTTAAGGGCGAGATTTGGAGTCAAACAAACCTAGGTTCAAGTCCTAGTTCCCTCAAGTGCGATGATCTTGGGCAAGTGACTTAATGGTCCTGAACTTCACTTACCTCATGTGTAACATAGGAATAAAACAGTACCTCCCTTAGAGGGTCGTAGAGAAGGTTAAGTAAGACAATGCGTGTAAGAACTCAGGAAGTAGCTGGTAATACTATCGTCTGGTCTTTCTTTTTCTGCAAGCTCCTTGAGGGCAGACATACCATCTTTCTCATCTCCTTACGGAAGCTGAGCACAGGGGCTTCCTGAACATGGTTAAACATTTTTAGAATAAATGAAACAATCAGAAATAGTTTCAGGCTCTACACCTCTGTTCATAGCAGCATTATTCACAACAACCAAAAGGTGGGAGTAACCCAAGTGTCCATCAGTGAATGAGTAGAAAAACAAAATGTGTCATAGTTATAAAACAGAATAGTAGGCAGCCTTAAAAAGGAAGGAAATTCTGACAGATGGATGGATGAACCCCGAGGACATTATGCTAAGTGAAATAAGCCAGTCACCTAAAAAAAAAAAAATACTCTATGACTCCACTTATATGAGGTACCTTGAGTAGCCAAATTCATAGACATGAGAAGTGGAATGGTGGTTTCTTTTTTTTTTTTTAATATGAAATTCATTGTCAAATTGGTTTCCATGCAACACCCAGTGCTCATCCCAACAGGTGCCCCTCCCCCGCCCCAGTGCCCATCACCTGGGAAAGGGAGGTATGGGGAGCTGTTTAATGAGTACAGAGTTTCAGTTTTGCAAGATGAAAAGCATTCTGGCGATTGGTGGCACCCTGTGAATGTACTCACTGTTGACTGTACACTTACAAATGAGTAAGCGGCATTGGAGGGGGGCACCTGGGTGGCTCAGTCAGTGAAGCATCCGACTTTGGCTCAGGTCATGATCTCACAGCTTGTGAGTTCGAGCCCCGCATTGGGCTCTGTGCTGACAGCTCAGAGCCTAGAGCCTGCTTGGGATTCTGTGTCTCCCTCTCTCTCTGCCCCTCTCCTACTCTCTCTCTCTCTCTCAAAAACAAATAAACATTAAAAAAAATTTTAATGTTTGAGTATAAATATTGTTTTAATATCTGTGAGCCACCCATCTATAGATACGCTCAAAACGAGCTCATTTTTCTTCTCCATTCTGCTCCGAAAGGTGACATAGAGATCATCAGCACATGAGGGACCTGAGCGACCTCCTGATTACAGGATAATATTCATACAATGAGGTTAAAAGCACTGGCTGAAAAGTTCTTTCATAAAACCTGCTTCATGAGAAGAGAAAATAATTTATGAGAACATGAACAATTAGCACTTTGTAAAAAAGAAATAATGCACTTAACTTGATCCCTATATTTAACATCAATTAAAGATTATCCTCATGAATGAAACTCGACCTGGAAATTAACAAGGGATTTAAATTGCATTATGCAAGCGACAGAGAGAAGCGGGTGGGGGGGGGGGGGGTGCACCAGTTCAGGGTTTCCAATATTCGGCTAAAATGGTATCTACACAATGAGGCCCTGGCCACTTCCCTGCATTTCTGCCAGCTGGAAGATATTGTTGCAACATACAGGAACATTTGTTTCAGCTCCCAAATCCCGTGATAAAAATCCCTAGGTAGCTGCAAGCAAAAGGTTGGCATCCTTCATTTTTAAAAATAACTTCTGGGTCATTTTTTTTTTTTTTAACCGATAAAACTAACCAAGAGATTCCCTTAAAAAAGCATGTCTGCACTGGTCCTAGATTTGAATCTGGATCATTTCCATAGAGCTATCCAAGCGAGTCTATAGGGCAAGGGTAGATCAGAAATTATATTCTGGGTCGCCTGGTTCCAAGTCACAGAGCACTTTATTCCCTAAAATGAGCAGCTCAAAGGGTGTGAAATGGGTCTTAGAAACCAAGTGTGGACTATATTTATGTGTGTGTGGTTTTTTTTAAATAGTTACCATGTATTGAGCCAGACTCCATGCTAAGCAACCCAAAACCCATGAGGCCAGTCCTATTACCTCCATTTTATAATGAGAAGCCTGGGAGGCTCACATGGGCAGACGTGAAACTGAGACCTGGGCGCCTCTGTTTCCAGAGCTCACTGGTAGTCGCTGTCTGTCACGGTGGAGGGCAGATAAGGTGACAGAAGCACAGACCTTCAGAGGACAAGCACAGGACCCCTTCCCCAAATGCTCCAGAGCCTGTATCTAGAACCAGAGACTGACTGAGCTCTCTCAGTCACAAAGCATCCTGCTACTTCCCAGGGTTAGCGTTAGGGTGACATGTCAGGACCACAGCTCTGATGCTGATTGCTAAGAATTGCCCCACTGGGACGAAGCAGAGAACTTCTTGCCATCTTCCAGACCCCCTGGAAGAATGTCTTTTTCACAGCCCAGGAAGTGCCCCTGAGAGATTTGGCTTTGGTTTTGTTTTGGGTTACTGGGGTGTGTGTGTGTGTGTGTGTGTGTGTGTGTGTGTGTGTGTCCTATCACTGTCACTCTTGCCACATCCAAGTTTTCTGGTTATTGTTTCCAGTGTTGGATCTGGGGACAATTTACCTCTTTGCTGAGAAGGAGAGAGGGAAACTCAGCTCTCACAATCCTGGCTTAGTGTGTGTGCATGCAGAGCACAGGTTTCCCCCATTGTTATCTTGGGAAGAGAAAGCAGATGTTAACCACTACCCCTTGAGAATTCACCTTGCTACGCTGTAAAATTCTGCATTATTAACATTCCAAAATCCTTCCACTCTTGTACGCATCTTAGATGGGAGTGAATTTTTGAGAATTCAAAAATGTGGAAAGAATGGAGGTGGCAAGAGTTTATTAAATTGGCCCAGGGCAGTTTTGAAATTTGAAAGTTTCTCACTCTCCGTGGCTCTGGGCCAACTCTGCTGAGCAGTCCGTGCAGAGCCTCCTCATGGGGTAGCCCTCTGCGTCCTCACAGAAGGTGAAAGGCAGGTACAATGTGGTACCAAGGGAGAAGAGATTTGTCCGGGATCCTGGGGCACGCCAGGAAGAGAGGATGGTGGAAAAGGAAGACACTCCAGGTGACTTCACAGTAAGTGCACTAAGTATTAGTTACATGAACGCATCATTTCTTAAGACAAATACTTCTCGGGCAACTTCTCTTTTATGTAAGCCAGCAGTGAAATGCAGCGGTTTCTTTCTCTAACCTGGCTGACCCATTGGAGAGTGACAGAATGGTTTTGGGTTTGCTTTTCAAACAAAGAGAGAAGCAGCAAAGCCAAATATCCACTCGTTGCAAAACCGTAAAATAATTTTGAAGGGTATTTCCCAACATACAAATGTGCTTTGCAGCAAAATGACTCCAAGTTTCTGCAATAATAGAGGAGAGTAATTAAGTCCAAGGCTTTGAAGTCAGAACTTAGGCGGAGTTCTGCCTCTGTCCCTTTCCAGCTGTGTCACTTGAGGCAAGTTAATTAACCTCTCTGAGCTTCAGTTTCCTCCTCGACCAAGTGGGAAGAATGATAGCACCTACGTTCAAGGGTCTGCTCTGAAGATTAAGGAAGATAATGGAGATTAAATGCACAGTATCTGACACATACTAGGTGCCCAAGAAATGCTGGCTGCCCTGCATTATTATTTGCATCATCGTTGCTGTTAATGCATTTTTTAAAGCACTTTGGGCCCCAGGTGCAGTAGCATCTACCCATCCTGCCCTCAAGCCCCAGCTGGGGTTTGGTTTTGCATCATGAACTGGACCCAAGGATCCCCTGAATGAAGCAAACTGCAAAATAAAGGCCCCTTCCCACAGGAGAGGCTTCTCCCCAATCTACCCCTAAATCCAATCTACCCAAACTCCCCTCCCCACCCCAGGGTTTGATTTCAGAAGTCCCAACTACAGAAGATATACAAAGAACATTTGAGGGAGGGAGAGGAGAAAGACAAAATCGAATCGAAGTCCTACAATTAACTGATTAGCCACAGCCTCCGATTGATGGACTTTTTCGTGTACTCTCTTCTAAAGAAGAGAGGGACAAAAAGCCAGCCTCTGTGATCTGTCTCCCAGGAGGTAAGTTGTTCCCTAACCCAAGCACAAAATGCCACCCAGAGAAAACTCGGCGGAGTCCCACCACCTCCTCCACGTCGGAGACGTGAGGAAGGAAAACCCACTGTGGGTCTGTTGTAAAAGGTTAGGCCCGAAACCCCGGAGCCCGGAAGACGGGATGGACGTTTGTGCAAGATTGCCACGGATTCGGATGGAACCAAAGACGGGTCTCATTAACGCACAACCACCGACCTGGGTAAGGGACCCCGGGCCCGGCCTCCGCGAGCGTTTGGGGCCGGGAGCCTGCGGCAGCCGCAGCGCCGGGGGTGGGAGGCCGAGCGCGGCTCCCTGTAGAGAAAGCTGTGCAGGCGCTCCCCCGCCTGAGTAGACAGCCATCCATCACTCCAGGAGAGGCAGCGGTGGGGACGTGAACTCGGTCACCTCCTCCCCCTCCCCCTCCCCCTCCCCCTCCCCTGCAGGCGCGGAGCGGCAGAGGCGGTGGCGGCCGCGCGGGGAACGGAACGCGCTGCAAACCGCTTGGCTACCCCCCTTTGCAAGACTGACGCCGCCGCCGACACAAGTTTTGCCATTTCCCCCCCCCCCCCCCACAGCCTCTCCCGCTGCCAGTAAGGACGGCCGCTCTAGGTGCTTGCGCGCGGTCAAAGGGGGCCCTGCCCGGCGGCCCCGGAGAGGCCCCTCTCCGCCCGAGCGCGCCCCGGGGCCTCGGGGACACTCGCCTTCCCCCCTCCGTGGCTGGCGGGCTCGCCGCGACCCCGCCGATTGCACGGCTGTGCGGAATAATTACCGAGTAATTTGACGGCGGGCCTGACAGGTGCCAGATCCGAGTCCCCTTCGAAATCGAAATTGGCCGCCTTCTGCGTCCTTGGTACGCAAGGCACGGTTAACGCCTGGGATCCCCTTGGAGTCGCGGGGCTCTCGGTGGCGGGAGTGCTCTGAACCATTGCGGCCTGAGCCGACTTGACAGCCTCCATTAGAGAGCGTCTCCTTCATGGAAATTGTAATCTTAACAGAGGGGCAAGTGGTGGGTACTCCCTCCACCGCCAGGAAGGCCACCTTCCCCGGTGACAGGATCAGTGGACGTTCACACCACCATTCCCTAACTCCGCGGCCGGCCCTCCCTCATCAGACCTGGCCTGCAGGGCCCCACTGGGCCAGGCTTGGCCTAGAGGCCCACAGGAGAGAGGACGCCCATTCAATGCCTGACCCCGCTCCTAGGCCCTAATGGTCCGTTCGCTCTGGGACAAAGACTCCATGCTTCTCAAAATCAATGCAAACTGCAGAATTTGGAGAGGACTAAATAGAAAAGCCTTCTGAGCAAGACTTGCTGGCAGCAAGAATCCCAGATTGAAACACCTGGTTGCCCTGGAGTGACCTTGACAGAGGTGTTCCCCCTCTGGGCCTCAGTGTCCCCATGTCCAAGCCCCAAGGCAAGGCCCCGTGTCCCAGAACCGGAAGCCGTGTCACCGACAGATGCATAAGAACAGCCACTAGGCCAAAACAAGTTCGGGTTGAGCCCCCTTCCTTCCTAGAAAGCACAAAAGCTACCTCCAGAGGAAGAATTTCCCTGGAGAAGGGAGGTGGGAGGTGTTTGCAGACCTCACCTGCCCAGGAGGCAGCTCCCAGCAGAGTAATGGAGGATCCTGGAAGGCAGACACCCTAAGAATTGGAGCCTGAAAGAAAAGGGGCAATAAAATCAATCCATACTTCCTATCATACTCTCTAGGGACAACAGGACTGACCCCAGCCCCCTGGGCCCCACCTTCTCTCTACTCTGGGAAAGGCAGCGTTTGCCCCACTGTCACCACCACCAGCACCAAGGCTGCCTCCTCTGCACAAACGACCGCCTCTCTCCAGTGGCTGGACCGTGGGGAGGGGCAGGTATGACTCCACCTGCCATTGTGGCTCTTGGGTGGGAGGACTGTCGCTGTGGCTAAGAGGCCCGCCGGTGACTAACCCCAGGTCGCTGCGCAGCTAGTGCGAGACTCCTCACAACCAAGTCTGGGGGAGAGAGCAGGGGGCAGGCTTAACCCCAGGCCACGTCTAAAGGGCCCGATCGGGTTAGGCCAGGTGACCTCCGGCCGCCGATTTCACCCCGCTTGGCCTCGAGGGCCGGCCCAACCAGGCCCTGGACTCGCGTCCCGCATTGCCCAGGGGGTTGCCCCGGGGCTGGAAGCGCCCGCCGCCCCGCAGCGCTCCCAGAGCCCTCGGACCCCGCGCCGGGAAAGCCTGGAGCAAGCCCTCGCTCCAGCCCAGGCAGGGGATCCTGGACTGCTTTCCAGCAACTCTCTTCCTTTGGTCGCATGGACCCTGCAACCCCGGGCCTGGGTGCCAACTGAGGCGCCTCCCTTGGAGCAGCCCGCGAAGCCAACCGGTCCGGACCGTGGCGGCGGCGCCCGCTGAGTCCCCTCGCGGCCCGCGCTGCGCGGCGGAGACCAAGGCTGCCATCTAGCGGGCGCCACGGGCCGGCGCCGCGGGGGGACTGGAGCCAGGCTGGGGTGGAGAGGGCTCGCGGCGTCTGCGGCAGCGAGGCTGGGCTTGGAGGCCAAGGACTCGGCTGCAAATTCAGCACGAGCTGTGTGACCTTGGACAAGTCTCCGGCCGTCTTGGAATCAAACCTCCTTTCCCGGTGATAAGGGAGAGGATAGGGCTTCTCCGCTCGGGGTCGTCGGGAAACGCGAGACCCCCAAAGTGGCGCACCTCGAGGCCACCCCCTCGGTGCGTCGGCTCCACACCCCACGCCGGTCCAAAATGAGCCTTGAGCTATACCGCCTTCCCCCAAAGACGAGAGAGGAAGGAGGCGCTGCGGGAAGGCAGCAAAGCAGGAATCCGCACTGAACAGCAGGATCCTTTTCTAGGAATTGTAAACCTAGAATTGTAAATAAAATGCTAATGATTTATTCGTGCTCAAACTCCGGGGGCTGCGTCGCAGCTTTTGAAGACAATTCCAAGAGAGGCTTTCCAGGAAGGCGGGCCTCCCCGCGACGCCTTCCAGGGCTCTCGAGGGCTCCGGGCCGGTGGTTATCTTCTGAGAGCTCTGAGCCTTCCTTCACTGAGGCCTGGATGGGGTCAGAGGAGGACCCATCCTTCTCCTTCAATCCACAACTGAGCCAAACCCCTCAACACTCACCCATCATTCATTCAACAAATATTTACCCATCACCAAGTACCTATTAAGCCCTTCGCTGAATACTGGTGATCAAAACAGACCTGAGATTCACATCTGGTGGGGAAGGTTGATTTAGTGAACAATCGCACAAATAAATACATGCAAATCACAGTCAGTGCCTCAAAAAAAAAAAAAAAAGTACAGATTTTTTTCTAACTTCCAGTATGGATACCGTGAAAGTTCTGAGAGCTTCCATGGGCCCTAAGGATGGCATAGGCATGATCCTGCAATAAGCCTTTAGTGTCCTAAATATTTTAAGGCATTTATTTAAATAATGAGCTTTTAAAAACAAAAATAATTCAAACAATATGCATATGTATCTGCAGCTGCCATGATGTCTGACCTGGCTGGGTAAAGCAGGCTCACTGAGCACCAGCTGGTGGGGATGTAAAGCAAAGAGAAACGAAGAGAAAGGGCAGACCATGCTCCAGCCAGCCCAACCCACCAAAGCAGCAGAGATGGCCTCACTTCCAGCTTCCTCTGCGGACTAAGCAGGAGGTGTGCAAGACCCTCCTAGAGGCTCAGAGCCACCCAGAGAAGCTTCACAGTGGCCACAAATCCTACCCTTCAGAAGGGGAGACCCAGAGGAGCCTCACCCAGCCGTCCAGCAGTAACCTGCAAATGCACATTACATACTGTTTTTAATGAGTATCTCTTCCCACACTCTCTTTCACGTGACTTCTTGAAAACTGGTGAATCTCTGGTCAACGCTGACCTTCTTAAGGTCCTTTTGAATGTAAGACACAAATGTACTAAGGATGATCAGGATTCCTGCCTACACCATTAAGTTGGCTTCTTGCATTTGGGGGATCTCTGTAAGTCCAACAAAATAGTTCCTTGGTCACTGGTCACCCAAGACCATGTTGTTGAGGAAATTCAGCCATCCTGCGAAGGGCCATTCTGAATGACGTTCATTCTTTCGTTATTGGACAAATATTTATTGATCTCCTGCTAGGGACTGACTCTTTACTGGGCTTTGGGGATATAAGAAGGATCAAAGAGCCCCTGCCCCCAGGGGGCTCACAGTCTAAGTGAAGCACCCAATTTGCAAAGTGAGGAATTCTGGGGTTCCCTCCCCTGCCCAGCAGTGGATCCCAGAACAATCCTGTGAAGCTGAAATTAGTGTATGTTTTGAGGGAATTTATAAAACAAGTCCCGAAAGCTATAAAAAGAGATCGGTATTTGGTCAGGGCAACCAGAACCAAAATATAAATTAAAAAAATCAGCCAACCAACCAACCAATCTCCTTGGGGTACCCTTGTCCCAAAACCCACCCCAAAGACTGAACTATATCAAAAATCACACTTTATTTCACAGGGCAGAGTTCCAGTGGTTTCTTTAAAATAATTTTCATGTAAAAAAAATTACTAGTAAAAAAAATGAATAAAATCCAGCTATGGGCAATAACACGGGCAAATATAATGTTAAATCAAAGAAACAAGACAAAAGACCACACACATCACAGGTGGTTCCATTTATATAAAGTTTTAAACTTTGCTTTTAAAGCAGGAGCTAGCAAGAAACTATTTGGGTTGAAAATTTATGAAGAAAAGCTAGTCAGTGGTCCTCATAGTAGTCAAGATAAGGATTACTTCTACGAAAGAGGGGCTTTGAGATAAAGGAGGGGCACACAGTGGGCTTGGGGGGGGGGCTCTGAGAATACTCTATTTCTTGAACTGCATGGCGTTTGCAAAGGTATTTCCTCTATAAATGATTTGCCGGATTGTATCTGTGTCTTATAGACTTTTCTATGTCTGTGTGATATAAAAACATAAAAATACATATTAGAAAGCATAGTCACAAGAAAAACATATTCAAGGAAAAGGAAGAAAAGGACTACCTGGAGTAGCTTTTAAATATATTATAATTTTTTCGAACTGAATTCTTCAGTTTGGGTGTCTATACCCTGCCCGAATTCTCTATAACCACTTGTATCAACGCTTTTCAGTCTTTCATGCAGCTGCGACAGATTCCTGACTCAGTCCTACAGACAGAGGGAAGGCAAAGAGCTTGGCCCAGGAGACTTGAATTCTAGTTCTGCAGTGTTTCCAATTTGCTGTGCGACCTTGGGCAAGTCCCTTTCCTCCCAGGGCCTGTTTCTTCTACTGCACGGCGAGGAGGTCTGAGATGATTCCCCAGGCCTGTAATTATGTGAGAGGTGCCCAGTATGTTGGGTGAGGTTGTCTCTGTTCTAGAACCCTCTTCCCACCTCCTGCAGGACCCACCCCCGGAGCCCAGAAAATCCTGCAGGGGGATCACACTGCAGAGCAAGCAAGCATCCCGAAAGCCAGGCCGTCAAACAAACATCCAAGGTGGCAATCTGAAACTGCCTCAAAGGCTGTTCCCAGGGGGTGGGCACCCCCCCTCTCACCACCTCCTAGAACCCGTACACAGAATCAGTTCCATCGCTTCGTTCCTCCCCTCTGCAGAGCCAAGAGCTGTCTTTGGGCCTGATGTCCCTTGGGGACGTGAGCGCCGCTAAAATCCCATTGATTAATCGGGTCCCACCCTTGGATCAATGGCTGGCATTAGGCAAGCTTGGCGCTGTTTTATTAGTCTGGCTGCCCTCTTGCAGCTGTTATAGATGAAGAAATAAAATGAGGAGGAGAGGGAAAAAGGACAAAATCATTAGTCTGAAAGGAGCAAAAGAGCATCTTCTCTGTTTTGTATTCAGATTCAGAGCTGCGCTGGGAGCACACACAACAATCCATTTTTATGCTGTTTCCAGAAGTTCAGCTCAGCCTCCCAATTTCCCATTTTGCCAGATATCTGAGATCCCAGGAGCATTCTGTCCGAAGCAGCTACCAGCCCGGCCTCTGAAGCCATTTTCCAGGACCCCAAAAACACCTGAGGTTCCACCCATTGATTCATCTGTTTCTCACAAGGGCAGGAGGCTTCTGCCTGATGTAGGGCAACAGGCCGGACTATCCCCCAGATAATCCATCTCTCAAGTGTCATATTTGCTCTAAAGGGACTGGCCCTTCACAGGCCCTGCAGAGAAGCCTGCCACACGGTCCCCACCCTGCCAAAGCTTTGGTTCCAATCGAGGAAACCCACAGCCTCACTGAGGCTCTCCAGAGAGGCGCTTTGAATTAAGACCAGAAATGCTTTTAAAAGACTTGGGTCTCTGGCCTTCTAATGATGACCTCTTCCTTAATTTTGTGATGGCTTCATCTGCCTCCTTCAATCATCTAGGTAGCTATAAAAAGCTAAACACCTCCTACTAACCCCATTAGGATGAAAGCGGAGGGTTTTATTATTCATTTTTAACAGGAAGAAACTCAAACCCCCCAGGAAGTGTAAAAGGTAGGGTTTTGATGTATCTGGAATGGAGAGGTTGCGACAAAGCGGACCCCCGGACAATGGGAAAGACTAGGGTGACCGGTCTCTGCAGAAGGGAAATGATGTCGGGCAGCCCCGACCCACTCCTCCAAGGCGCCTGAGCTCCGCGGCGTGCACCGATTTCAGACCCTGCCTGGGAATCCAGGAATAACCCAAATCCCCTAGAACACCGTCTCCCGACAATTATCTGTTAAACATTTGCAACTCGCACACAAAGGTAACTAAACGGAATGGTTCCCTCCAGGACCGCACCGTTCGTAACAGTAATAAAGCCCCTGCCACAGACAGCGTCATTATCCAAACGCCATTAACATCAATATTCGTATCAAATGCCATCTGGCAAAAGAGCTTTTGCAGGCCTAAGCTCCTCCTACTCCGGGACTTGAAGTCTGGTGGGTGGGGAGAGGAGGGCAGGGGGCCCCACTCAGCCTGTGCTCAGGGCCTGGCCCGCAGGCTGGTTCCCGGAGGGCACCAAGGTGTATGGGGGGGAGTGGGGCGGACAAGGAGGGCGACAAAACTCCAAGCCTAATTTATTCACTGTCATTGACTTTTCTTCAAGTCTTAATTATGAGGATGCAACCAAGCGCTCCTTCCCATTGTCATAATAGGAAACTGATTGAGTATTTATATAAAACCTCGGAGAGATCATTGTTTTGAAGAGAAACGGAACTTAACCTCCCGCCGGTCCTCAGAGCTGCCTGGCAGACAGCGTCACACACAGAACCCTATACTTAAGTTGAAAGAGATTTCTGCGGGGAGTAATTACCTGACCCCAGAACACTGGTTCTTCCTGGAGAGAGAGGCTGGGGGGGCGCGGGGCACAGCTGAGCTCCTCCTCTGGGCGGGATCCTGCTGCCCCAGCCACTGAATCCGTGCCTCCCAGGTGGCCTCCTGAGAACCAGAGGCCGCCTAGCCATGTAGCCCGGCGTCCCTGAGCCCCAGTGTGTGCGAGAGAGAAGACAGAAGCCTTCTAGGGTTGGGGTTTCACAAAGCGGTGCTGGCCACAGGCAGGAAGAAATCCAGGAGCAGGCTCCAGGGAGATCCTAACAAACAGTGAGCCTTGTCTTGCCCTGTCAGTTTCAGCTGTTACACTTATGAATATCTATAAATAAATATGTGCTGCATGGGGTTATGGTGAGATTCAGATGAAATAATAGTAACGATAGTAACAATAATAATAGCAGCTATCCATTTATTGGGTTCAGGGCACGCCAGGTATGAGCCTGAGGGCTTTGCATTGTATCTTGTGGAATCCTCCCCACGACCATGTGAAGTTAAAAAGTATTTATCCCCTTTTCATACCAGATGAAACAGAGTTTCAGAGAAGTTAGGTAATCTACCCAAGCCAAGTAAACTAGTAAATGGAAGCTGGAGTTTGAGCCCAAATCTACCCAACCCGGGAGCCCAAGCTCTTGACCACCATCCTGCCCCACTACCAAAAGCATTTTGTAAGTTCTGATCAGCTGAGCACAGGATCTGGAGGTAGAAGGCCAGGGTTCTAGTCCTGGCTCCACCGCCTCCTAGCTGTGTGACCTTAGGTTAGTCACTTTGCCTCTCTGGGTCTCTGTTTATCTGGCTGCCTCCCAGAGAGGCAGTGATGCTCTTATGAGAGGAGGGCTGAGCCTGACTGCTCTTCCTAATGGGTAAAGGCCTGCTCCGATGAAACGAGCTTCCCTATCAGGAGCAGAGTGGATCAGCCGCAAACAGCAGGGAAGTGGCAGCAGCAGAGAGGAGCGGCTTTGGAGAAACCCCAGGGAAGGAGGCTCTGCACAAGCCCAGGGTCTGGGGCAGCCAAAGATCAGAGTGACCATCTCCAGGCACTGGGGCTCTTTATTTTTTTTTTTTAATTTTTTTTGACGTTTTATTTATTTTTGAGACAGAGAGAGACAGAGCATGAACGGGGGAGGGGCAGAGAGAGAGGGAGACACAGAATCGGAAACAGGCTCCAGGCTCTGAGCCATCAGCCCAGAGCCCGACGCGGGGCTCGAACTCACGGACCGCGAGATCGTGACCTGGCTGAAGTCGGACACTTAACCGACTGCGCCACCCAGGCGCCCCACACTGGGGCTCTTTAGACAGATGCTGCTTGGGCCGGGGGCTAAGGACACGCCTCTGGCCCCACACAAGCCCACTTGGGGGCAACCACACCCTTGGTCAGAACCAGGGACCCGGGCAGTGGTAACAGGATACAATTGCCCTTCACAGCAGCTGCAGTATCTTGCATCCTGAGACGTGATGGGCCACCAGCAGCACTTAGCTACTCTGATTTGCACCCTCTCGGTGAACGTGAGGATGTTAGGAGGCAAGAAGGTCTCTCTACCCTGACTTTAAATCCTGCCAGAAAGACACAGGACTCAATAAATCCAAAAGAAAAATTTTAAGAGAGTTTCCTGGGGCGCCTGGGTGGCTCAGGCAGTTGAGCGTCCAACTTCAGCTCAGGTCATGATCCCGCAGTTCGTGAGTTCGAGCCCCATGTCGGGCTCTGTGCTGACAGCTCGGAGCCTGGAGCCTGCTTTGGATTCTGTATCTCCCTCTCTCTTTGCCCCTCCCCTGCTCGTGCTCTGTCTGTCTCTCTCTGTCTAAGACAAATTAAACATTAAAAAAAAAAATTTTTTTTAAGTGAGCTTCCCAACACTGGATGCATCCACACACCCGGCCAGGGATGTCCCAGGGAGGAATTCCAACATCGGGAGGGAGGCCTTCGGTCTTAGGACTTTGGTCCTAGAGCAGCTCTTTGTACTCACCCAGCACAAAGCCTCCTTACAGGAGATGGGGACCTGCTTGGAGAGGGGACAATGCTTTTCTCTGGGAAAATGGAAGTCTTAGACTCCGGTGCAGTACTGTTCACACTCTGTCCCCTATGATAATGTCAAACAGTCCCACACCCCATCCCCCTCCCTGCAGGCCCCCTGGGGCTGACATGGTGGATGGACCCTTGCCAAGGAGCCATAACAGAGTAGATCCAGAGGTCAGGACAGAGCTGGGGTTCCCTGGTGTGGGAAAGCAGAAGGAAGGCAGAGTCAGAACACAGCTCAAAGAGTCCAGAGCAAGGAGTTGAGTCCAGCAAAGCAGTCCAGGATCTAATGGGAGGTCCGAATGCTTGCATCAAATGGCAGCCAGCATTTAGAACTCGCCTTGATGGCCAGTGAGGACATGACTCAGGGCTTGGTCTGCCTTGTTCAAAACACCCCGGGGGAGGGTGGGTGCTTGGAGTGACTAAGAGCGGCTCTGGCCACCAAGTACCCTCGACTGCCCACAGAAGCCTCTGTAAACCTCGGGCACATCTTCTCTGACTCCCGTCTACTAATAGCACAACCTTGGCAGAGGGAACTTTTTCCTTTTCTACTTTTCCCTAATGCATTCAGGCAAAAGAGCCATTAATACTTAACAAAGACGGAAAAATCAAAGGAGGGAGACAATTTTTTACTGTATTTTTTAAACATTTGGGTAAGAAAAGTCAGATGTCAAAAAAAATCCCCATTTACATCTTTTAAAATGTGAGCAATTAATATTTTCCATGGAGGTTCATGCTCCCTCTCTTCATTCTGTTTGCAGGGTATTGTTAAGCCATGCTTTGTAATTTGTTGCATGTTTAAATATTCAGTCTGTATTTCATTTGGGCTACACGTTTAATTCAGCCAACATGTTCATTTTAAGATCAATACTGTCATAACTATGTTGAAAAATTAAATTATTGTAACTTTATTTACATTTCTTAAAAGTACTGTGAAAATTATTCTTAACCAGGACCTAATCAATGTTAGAGTCTAAAAATATGCCACTCTGCATGAAGCTATAAAAAGATTAATGTACATTTTTTTACAAGAAATTAGTAGCTTAATGAAGTGGATAAAAACGCTGTCACAATTTTTATTGGATCTAAATTGCATAGTAGTGGAGGTACAGTAAGTGCCTTCCACATAATGACATAATGAGTCATGACTGGTGCTGGAAGGCTAATTTGCCCTTAACTGACACAAAACCAGAGAATTAACATCCCAGTCGCTCTACGCCAATAGCAGATGCATTATTTCATTGCACAGCAGGGTTTTTAACTAAACTCTTAACTGTAGAAATATTGATCTATTCTTCTGTGAAATGATGAAATTGAAATTTTTTAAAAGGACGTCTTAAATTATGGCTGCGGCAGTGACATTTGCTTTCAGAGTGCCATGCCTGTCGACAGATGCAACAAGAGAAACTTGGTGAGGCTCATACCTGTGCTTTAGAGGCTTTGATCAGAGCAGAGAGGAAGGGGGAGTTTTGTATCAGAGCAAATGCTGGCATTTGAGAGACTGACCGATCATCTGCAGGTGCCCAGGTTCTGGAGTGAATGCTCTTGGACATTGTCCTAGCCCCTAAATTGGTTTGCTTGGAAGACAAGATTTAGTGCTTGCAAGTTGTTTTGAGTAACACACTCACCAGAACGGTGATACTCAACTCAAGTTCCAAGTAACAATTTCGCGGTGAAGAACAGAATAGGAAGTAGCTGGAGGAGCTAGAAACCCTTCTAAGAGACAAGTCTGAAGTTAAAGACGCTGTACTGCCCTGGTTTCCATTTTGTCATTTACCCATCCATCCATTCATTCATTCATCTTGTATTTATTGGGCACCTACCAAGTGCCAGAGATGGACAGAGTAACCCCCCTTTGGTGACTGCTGATACTATCAAATAGTGCCGTGCAGCTTCTCTGTTTAACCAAATGAATCAAAATTCATCTTGCTTTGAAATTTTCACCGTAAACCTGGGACTAACTGCAGGTGCTTTGAGCTATTACCACCCGGGAATTTAGAATTTAAAAAAATGGTATACTAACAGATAGACATCTTACACCTCTTGAGTGTCTCTGTTTGACCCCTTGGATTAGCATTAAAAAAGAGAGAGGGAGGGGCGCCTGGGTGGCGCAGCCGGTTGAGTGTTCTGACTCTTGGTTTCCACTGGAGTCGTGATCTCGTGGTTTGTGAGTTTGAGCCCCACATCAGGCTCTGCACAGACGGTGTGGAGCCTGCCTGGGATTCTCTCTCTCCCTCTCTCTCTCTCTGCTCCTCCCCACTGTCTCTCTCTTTCTCAAAATAAATCACTAAACATTTTTTTAAAAAGAGAGAGGGAGTTGGGGCGCCTGGGTGGCGCAGTCGGTTAAGTGTCCGACTTCAGCCAGGTCACGATCTCGCGGTCCGTGAGTTCGAGCCCCGCGTCGGGCTCTGGGCTGATGGCTCAGAGCCTGGAGCCTGTTTCCGATTCTGTGTCTCCCTCTCTCTCTGCCCCTCCCCCGTTCATGCTCTGTCTCTCTCTGTCCCAAAAATAAATAAACGTTGAAAAAAAAAAATTAAAAAAAAAAAAAGAGAGGGAGAAGCAGCAAAATCAGAATGCTTTATGCTGGAGGACCAAGGAAACCAGATCTATTTAACTCCATGCAACAAGCCTGTATCATATCACATGACCTAGGCCCGGGGACACAAACTAGATGTAGTTGGGTCCAGCCTATAGGCCAGTGGTTGGGTCCAGCCTGTAGGCCAGTGGTTCTCAACAATACTAATTAACATTAAATCACCGACAGCCTTATTTAACTGGTTTGGAATGGACCTGGTATCACTATTTCTCAGAATCATTCCAAGTGATTCTGGAGTGTGGCTGGGGTTGAGAACCACCTCTCAGGAAGAGAGCCACAGACTGGGCCAAATGAGGATGCATAAAAGAAGGGCAATTGGTTACATTGGAAACTGCAGACGATAAATTTGCTCCCCTGCTCTGAGGCTAGGACCATGCTCTACTAAGAAACCAATAAAATCTCCTCCTCACCTTCTCTTCAATATTTATAGGATTTTTTAAAATGCATGTATGTATATTGTTAATTATAGAAAAGGATACATATTCATTGTAGAAAAAAATTGGAAAACACTGTTAAAAAGGTAGGGGGAAAAGGGGGCTTTTCAAATCCCTGTTCTTTTAAAAATTTTTTTTCAATGTTTTTTATTTATTTTTTTGGGGGACAGAGAGAGACAGAGCATGAACGGGGGAGGGGCAGAGAGAGAGGGAGACACAGAATCGGAAACAGGCTCCAGGCTCCGAGCCATCAGCCCAGAGCCCGACGCGGGGCTCGAACTCACGGACCGCGAGATCGTGACCTGGCTGAAGTCGGACGCTTAACCGACTGCGCCACCCAGGCGCCCCTCCCTGTTCTTTTAAAGAGGTATAAAAATCAATCAGTTTGAGGGGCTCCTGGGTGGCTCTTGGGCGTCCGACTTCGGCTCAGGTCGTGATCTCGCGGTCCATGAGTTCGCAGTCTGTGAGTTTGAGCCCCACGCAGGGCTCTGTGCTGACGGCTCGGAGCCTGGTGCCTGCTTCAGATTCTGTGTCTCCCTCTCTCTCTGCTCCTCCCCTGCTCATGTTCTGTCTCTCTCACTCTCAAAAATGAATTAATTAAAAAAAAAAATCAATCGGTTTGAAACACCCTAAATTTGATTCTTACAGCAGGAACGAAAGGTCCTCTTCTTGTACCCCCATCAACATTGAGTATCACCACTTAGAGAAATGTCCATTTGATAAAGAGAAAGGGAAGCCTGTTGCTATTTTAATTTGCATTTCTTCTCGTCCTTGTGGGGTTTTATCATTTTTCATATTTTTGGCTTCTTTGTACATACATGTCACACACTAATATCTTTTCCTTACTTTCTTTTGGAATGTGTTTCTTACTGATTTGTAAAACTGTATTAAAAACGTTAACTTTGGGGCACCAGTGAGGCTCAGTTGGTTAAGCCTCCGACTTCGGCTCAGGTCATGATCTTACTGTTGGTGAGTTCAAGCCTGGAGTCTGGCTCCTTGCTGACTATGTGGAGCCTACTTGGGATTCATTCTCTCTCTCTCTCTCTCTCTCTCTCTCTCTCTGTCTCTCTCTCCCCCCTCCCCCACAGTCACACGCATGAGCTCTCGCACTCTCTCTCTCAAAATAAATAAATAAACTTAAAAAAAAATGTAACTTTGCGGATGTCTGGCTTATTCGGTTGGAAGAGCACACATGACTCTTAATCTCGGGATCGTGAGTTCAAGCCCCAGGTTGGGTGTAGAGATTACTTAAATAAGTACATAAATAAATAAACTTTAAAAAAAAAAAGAATGTTGACTTTGTGTATTACACCTCAGCAAACAGGTTTGCCTAGTTTCTCCTGTTTTGTTTATAGTAGTCTATTTTGACATTAAAGAGTTTTCATTCTTTTTTTTTTTTAATGAGTCGAAAAGAAACTTGGATGATTAACTGACTGAGCCACCCAGGCGCCCCAAGAAGTTTTTCATTCTTATGTTAAAAAAAAAAAAAAAGGAACAATAAACAGAACTCTTCATTAAATTGCCTCTACTATCTTTCCTTTCTCTCTTCCCTACCCTCCTTAAGTGCTGACAAGCCCCTGGGACTTGGAGTCAGAAGATCAAGGTTCACTCTCCTGCTGTGTGATTAAGGGCACGCCCTTCACTTCCGGAGCCTCTCCTTTGCCCACCTGCATGCTAACTTTTGTCAGGATGAAATTCACCACTCTAATGGCGAGAACTTTGCTAGCTTATTCACTGATATATCCCCAGAACCTAGAACAGAGCCTTGCACCCATAGGCACTCAATATTTGTTGAATGAATAAGCATCTGGCTTGGACCCTAGCCCAGAGCAGGCAGGCAGGCAGGCAGTAAATATCGGTCACCAACAGCAATCCCGGACTGCGCTGTTCCCAAGAGGTCCTCAAGGATCGGAAGCTGTATCTCCCAGTCCTGCTGCTTGTACTTTTCCTATGATGCCCCGCCACAGTGAAGTATGGACTGAGTGTGGAGTGCAAGGCCAGGCCTCTCCTGAGCACCCCTGATGGATACAAAAGAGGGCTAACACACAGACCTGGCTCTTCAGCTTGGCGATGGCCCTGGCGGGATTTCATTGTACATATAGAACAATTAAACAAGGGGAGGAGATGGGCCAGGAGATCAAGAAGGGAAAAGCTGGGGCACCTGGGTGGCTCAGTCGGTGAAGCATCCGACTCTTGATTTCGGCTCAGGTCTTCATGATCTCATGATTCGTGAGGTCAGGCTCCAAGCTGACAGTATGGAGCCTGCTCAGGATTCTCTTTCTCTCTCCCTCTGTCTCTCTCGGCCCCTCCCCTACTCGTGCACAAGTACTCGCTCAAAACAAACAAACAAACAAACATAAATAAATAAATAAATAAATAAATAGGCTTAAAAAAAAAAGGAAGGGAAAAGCAGGATCAGGGAAGGCGTGTTACAGAAGGAGGTGCCCACCAGGGGATTTGAAGGGCGAAGACCCACAGGGGTCCCCCCTTATCCACGGCTTCTCTTTCCGAAGTTTTGCTTTCTGCAGCGTCCAGTTACAAGGTGGTAGGGGGAGGGGAAGGAGGGGAGGGGAGTGGCGATTGTCAGCCATGGTCCCAAAGCAGATGATCCTCCTTTCCACGAATCCTCGCGTCAATAGTAGCCTATGTCACAACACCTACATCATTTCACCCCTCTTCATCTCCTCACACAGGGATTTTATCATCTCACATCATCACAAGAAGGGTGAGTGTGGAACAGTAAGATATTTTGAGATCTCTACACCACATTCACACTACTTTTATTACATTGTATTTTTATAGTTGTTCTATTTTATCATTAGTTATTGTTACTCTCCTTCTGTGCCTCGTTCGTAAATTAAACTTTCTTATAGGTATGTACAGATAGGAAAAAACATAGTAAGTGTAGAGGTGGGTATTATCTGTAGTTTCAGGCATCCACTGAGAGTCTCCTGTGGATAAGAAAAGCTATTGCTATAGGAGAGAGGAAGCTGGTAGGCCAGATGGTAAACCATGACCTAGGCTTACTTTTATTCCTTCTTGACCACAAGGCAATTATGTTTTATACTCATGATTTCCCTCATCCGGACGATTTAACTTGCTCATTGACACCTGTACCATATGCTAATGTATTGGGTTTAAGAAAATCTCTCCTTTTATACTTTTACATATACCAGGGGGAGAAATGGAAAACCCAGGAAAACGTGTGAAATCCAGAACATTCAGCCAAGTTGGGTTTTTAATTTCTGTTCTAAATAAGACTCCTAAGTGGTTTGTGTTCAGCTTACAACTGGTTCTTCACTGTTTTGAGTGCAGACCGCTTGGGGAATGAGGGGAAGGCCAGTTTCCCTTAGTTGGTACATGTGATTTTGCACACAAATTCAGGACTCTCCAAACACTTCCACTGACTCCCACGGTCATGCAATGAGCTTCCTGCATTAGAAGTTTGCCTTGGGGGCTCCTCCTGGGTGGCTCAGCAGGTTAAACGTCTAATTTTGGCTCAGGTCATGATTTTGCAGTTCGTGGGTTTGAGTCCCACGTCAGGCTCTGTGCTGATAGCTCAGAGCCTGGAGCCTGCTTCGGATTCTGTGTCTCCCTCTCTCTCTGCCGGTTCCCACTCGCACTCTGTCTCTGTCTCTGTCTCTCTCAAAAATAAACACTAAAAAACTTTTTTTTAAAAAAAGAAGTTTGCCTTGAAGAATATCTAACAAACCCCAGACTTCAAATTCTGTAATCATTATAATTTCCATGGCCTGAAAAACATTATTCTTTTGGCATTTCACAACTGGCTACAAAAACTGGATCTTTTTTTTTTTTTAAGTTTATTTATTTTTTTGAGAGAGAGAAAATGTGAGCTGGAGGGGGCAGAGAAATAAAAAGAGAGAATCCTAAGCAGGCTTCTCACTGTCAGCACAAAGCCCTATGCAGGGCTTGAACTCACAAACCATGAGATCATGACCTGAGCCAAAACCAGGAGTCAGATGCTTAACCAACTGAGCCACCCAGGAGCCCTGAGACTGGATCTTTCTAGTTCACTTCTTTCCAGACATTATTTGCCTTCTCACTCACTACCAAACTGAGCCCCCGGCCAAGAATCATGACCTACGTAATGCATCGGTGTATATACATCAGGACAACACCAGCGGCTATAACAAACAAAGCTCATAATCCCAAGACCTCACATCAGAGACGTTTATTCACTGCTTATGTAACATCTCCATGCAAGTGCTTCTGGTCATCAGATGGCCCTTCCCAAAAGGGTGATCCAGGGATCCAGGTTCCTTCCGTGTCGAGGCTCTGCATTTGTGACAGCGTTGTACTCATCGGCAGCAATCCGGCGGAAGGAGAAAGCATCGTGCGCGGAGACTCATGCCTGAGAGGATTTTGATGGGCTAGGCCCGGAAGCGGACGTCACTTCCGCTTGCATTGTGTTGGCCAGAGCTTGGCCACCTGACCCTCCCTAGTTGCAAGGGAGGCTGGAAATGTTTAACCGGGGCCCAAGGAGAAGAGACAGCCTGTTTGTTGAACAGGTGCCCTCCCTCTGCCACAAAGGGTGCCTACAGCTACTCTGAAAGAGCTCTGGGGAAAGCTGTTGAGAGTCCTCAAGTAGACGTTTTCCTTCCTCCTTTGTAGACTCAGCCTCTAAGATGCTCTGCTACTACTAAGAAGGCAGACCTTTGCTCTGGCGTCAGACAGATGGGACTTCAAGCCCAAGCTCTACCGGTAACTAACAATATGTCCCTACAAGTTCCTTAGCCTCCCTGTGCCTCAGTTTTCTCACCTGTGAAACGGACGACAATAGCTCTAACTTCGGGACATCGGGTAGATTATATGAGAAGGCATAAGTAAAGCTCTTAGTACAACGGCTGGTGAGTTGTAAGCACTCAAATATTACAGTGCCAATGCTACTGCTAATAATTATAACAAAAAGAGTACTCTCATTCTTATAGGCTTTGAAAATGAAGAAAAAAATCTGAGAGACAAACACAGATTCCTGTAAGAATTGAGATACAATGTGGCAAGGGTCTGGCCTGGGGTAAAATTAAAAAAAAAAAAAAAGAAGAAGAATACCAATTAAGCACTTTTATAACCATTCTCTTGAATCTGAAAGAAATCAAGAATAAATAATTTAAGGATCCAATAACACATTGCGAGAGGAGAGTCGAGGACCTACAAAAGCGTAAAGTGGCCCAGATCTCCAGTTTGGAGGTTTTTCAAAGTCACCAATACCCCTAAGCAAAATTAAGGTCTCTTTATTCTCATCCTCAGGTATCTGCGCTGCATTTCGCATTTCACAGTCTACCTGGTTTTTTCTTGCTGCAAGGATTATTCTGACTTCTTTCCCAGCCATCCTCCTCCTGCTGATTGACCATGGCTTTCCCCAGGTTCTGCCCCCGCCCCCTCAGTATGCCAGCTCAGTCTTCATTTGGCTCAGCCTTCTTCCCCTCCATCCAGCTCCAGAGAACACTTGCCCTGAGATCCTGGGCCCCCTGACACCTGAATGAGTTCCTTTTTGCCAAATAGCTTGCCTTTCTCAATTACGCCATTTCCATCAATAGACGGCCACTGGGGTCACATAGTGAGGAAACAGAGCCCAAAGAACCTTCGGTCTTAGACACCTAACCAGAAGGAGGTACAGTGCAGCACAAAAGCACCCTCCAAGCACAGAAATGGCAAACAGTTCCATTTCCAAAATCAAGACAGGTGTTAGGGAAATAGCCAGTGGGGCTGTAAGCTTACTTCTCAGTTCATCTTCCAAAGCTGTAAAGCCAATGCCTTTTCTGGGACAAAGCCCTAGAACAGAGAGTTCCAGCACAGCTTTTCAGAATAAGATAAGCCCAGTCTGCTCAAAACAATTAACACTCCCTTCTCAGCTGACTCGTTACCTGGAACACAAAGCTTGCTTGCCTATTTAAATAGAGAGAGGAGAAAGGACATGGAAGGAAAGGGAGGACCATTACCAAAGTGAATGTACCAGCACTTGTCTTTAAAAATAACAAAGAACAGGGGCGCCTGGGTAGTTCAGTCGGTTGGGCATCAGATTTCGGCTCAGGTCATGATCTCGCGGTCCGTGAGTTGGAGCCCCACGTCGGGCTCTGTGCTGACAGCTCAGAGCCTGGAGCCTGTTTCAGATTCTGTGTCTCCCTCTCTCTGACCCTCCCCTGTTCATGCTCTGTCTCTCCCTGTCTCAAAAATAAAAACGTTAAAAAAAAATTTTTTTTAAATAAATAAACCAAATTAATTGTCTGCCGTGTGCCTTCTGATGTTTGGTCACTTTAGCTCAAAAGATGCTTTTCAAAGTGTAAGGGTCTTGGGGCACCTGGGTGGCTCAGTCGGTTGAGCGTCCGACTCTTGATTTCAGCTCAGGTCATGATCCCAGATCAGGGGATGGAGCCCCGAGTCAGGCTCCATGCTGAGTGCGGAGCCTGCTTGGGATTTTCCCCCTCCCTCTCTCCCTCTGCCCCTTTCCTCCCACTCACAAACACACACACTCTCTCTCTCTCTCAAACAAATAAAAAACAAACAAAGTGTAAATGTCTTAAAGTGGAAGTTATAACACTTGTGTAACAACATATTGGGAGTAACAGGCACTTTGAAGTGGGGTCTGGTGGGGGGGTGGTTTCCTTCCACTATTTTCCTTCAGTTCAGTTCCTCATTATAACTGTCCTTTTGCAATTTTCACAATTATATTCTAAACAGTTCTGAAGATAAATTGATGTATCTAGTTCTTTTTACATTAAAATCTGTCTTTGCAGGGGCGCCTGGGTGGCTCGGTCGGTTAAAGCATCTGACTTTTTGGCTCAGGTCATGACCTCACGGTCCGTGGGTTCAAGCTCTGCGTCGGGCTCTGTGCTGACGGCTCAGAGCCTGGAGCCTGCTTGGGATTCTGTGTCTCCCTCTCTCTCTGCCCCCAACCCCACTTGTGCTCTATCTCTCTCTCAAAAATAAACATTTTTTAAAAGTTTTTTTTTTTTAATCTGTCTTTGCAGAACAGGGTCACACCTGGGGATCGTAGAGAGATGCTATGGCCCCAGAAGAAAGAAAAACAACGGCTGTGGAAGAATAATGTATTGCAGCCTTTTCCCTTGCAGTGTTTTGGCTCTCAAGAGTGAAATAATTACAACAGACCTCATTTGAGGCAAAGGAAACTGATGAAAGCAGGTAATTTAATTCAGATATGTGGCTTTTCCTTCCATGGGAGTTTTTAAGAGCACACACATCCACGACAGATGGCTTAGGAAGCACGTAGTCCTGTCTGCTGTATGTGGAATGTGGAGAAAGCCGCCTTGTTAAAACCCCTTTGTAACTCATAATCCCCAAAGTGAATGATGTTATGACCTCTGGCCTATCCCGCCCCTTGTTAAAAAGCTGATGGTAGATACAAAAAGCGAAAATCACAAACTGCTGCCCTTCTAAAATGTCTCAGATCAGTCCTGAATGTTATTTCAGGGGAAATAACTTCAGCAATTCTTTGGATCTCTAAGTTGGATGTACACCTGGGTGATCCAGACAATTGAAACTTTCAGGCAGAGCAAAAATGTAGGAGCAGGAAAGCTAAACGCTGTGTTTAAATAGTACAACACCGCCACCTAGAGGTCAAACCCTTCGGGATTGGACACAAGGGCCAAACCAAGGGAAAAGTTAGGCATGTCGCTACCGGGACCAGAGAGGCAACCCCTCCTTCGCATCAAAGTGGCAATGAAAGGCGATTTAAATGAGCACAGGCTTTTTTTTTTTTTTTTTTTTTATGAGATATTGAGGAAGTGCTGCGTAGTAGAAAAATATGCCTCCCCCATCACAACGGACAAGAGCAGGTGCTGAGCAAATCACCAAGAAAAGGCCGGGGAGCAGACAAGGTGCAGGGATGGGGGAGTAGATGAAAAGGCAGTGGTTAGAGTGCTTTTTACGGAGGATCTGGCATTACAGGTTACGGGAAGCTGATTCCAGGTTGAAAGAACCGCGATTGTGAAAACATACAGGCTTGGGGCGCCTGGGTGGCGCAGTCGGTTAAGCGTCCGACTTCAGCCAGGTCACGATCTCGCGGTCCGTGAGTTCGAGCCCCGCGTCAGGCTCTGGGCTGATGGCTCAGAGCCTGGAGCCTGTTTCCGATTCTGTGTCTCCCTCTCTCTCTGCTCCTCCCCCGTTCATGCTCTGTCTCTCTCTGTCCCAAAAATAAATAAATGTTGGAAAAAAAAATTAAAAAAAAAAAAGAAAATATACAGACTTTACTCTCTTACACAACCAGGTCACTGAAGGTTGTATTAAGACACTTGGAAATGGACTCCTACTTACAAACCCACCAAAAACTTTTCAGTAAAGTGCCCTTCAGTGTATTCATTACACACTGCTTGAGTAGGCATTCCTTTTTTTTTCTTCCCTTGAGAGAGGGTGAGAGCGAATGAGTGAGCAGGGGAGAGGGGCAGAGGAAGAGAGAGAGAGATAGAGAATCTTAAGCAGGCTCCACACTCAGTGCGGAGCTGATGCAGGACTCGATCCCACAACCCTGAGATCGTGACCTGAGCCAAAATCAACAGTTGGATATTCAACTGACCGATCCACCCAGGCACCCCGAGTAGGCATTTTTTTAGAGAGTCACATAAGCTTAAGAACATGGGGTATAAACCAACGTAAAAAGCTTCTCTATTGCAGTGTTCTCAGAACCTTTAATATTTGACTGAAAATAGTCATTCTCCAAAAGACTACAGCATGTTACTTCCAAAATTTGACTATAGGATTCTTTTTCCCCAAAACATTCCCATTGCAAACCCTGCCTCCCTACTTAGGGAAGCAAGGCCAAGTGGTTGTTTAGAGACGCAAGTTCTAGGGGCGCCTGGGTGGCTCAGTCGGTTGAGCATTTGACTTCGGCTTAGGTCATGATCTCGCGTTCCGTGAGTTCGAGCCCTGCGTCGGGCTCTGTGCTGACAGCTCAGAGCCTGGAGCCTGCTTCGGATTCTGTGTCTCCCTCTCTCTCTGACCTTCCCCTGCTCATGCTCTGTCTCTCTCTCTCTCTGTCAAAAATAAACATTAAAAAAAAATTAAAGACGCAAGTTCTAGAATCAAGCTGCATGGATTCCAATTCTAACTCCACCACCCACCATGGAGTCCCTCTATGCCTTTTTTTCCACCCTCAAAATAGGCATATAGTACCTCCTTCACAAGGAATATAGTACCTCCATGAAGTAATACACATATACCCCCTAAAATAATTGGTAGGAGTGGCTACCCCTTCATGTCTCTCCTGGCGGCTCCTCATGTCCACAGGCTTCCAACTCTGGGCCAGCAGTTCAGGGAAAATGCTATTCACAGAAACACTCCAGCCAGGCCCAACTGCTGCCCAATTCCCTTTAGAAACTATGTTCCTTTGGGGGTCTCTGGGGGACACAGGGGAGTGCTTTAAGTTACTTTACTAGCTTAGATGGAAAATAATGACATTCACGAATAACCTCTTTTGGATAAACTAGAAAGGCTTTCAGCATTTGCAAAACAGGACAAATAGAGAACCCTAACAAAATCCACAAATCACAGGCATTGCTTTCCCCAACTATAAAGCTTGCAAATATCATAATTCTAGCTTTAAAATCATTTGTTTCTCTGTGAATGCACAGAACTCAAAATGTAGAAGGTAGATTAACTGACAAATACCTTCAACATTTATATTGGGACTTCATTGTGTGTGTGTGTGTGTGTGTGTGTGTGTGTGAGAGAGAGAGAGAGAGAGAGAGAGAGAGAGAGAGAGAGAGAGGTTGCAGTTCTCTCTGAGGTAGCCTGGAACAGGTAAGCAGGCAACCCCTTCCTAATAGTTTTATAGGATTCTTCCATTTCCTTTCATCCTGCGTTGTTTCCCTCATTCACTGTCTCTATGTCACCCTTTTTCAACTTTTCTCCTTAGTCACTCCTGAATTTATAATTTTCCATAGCAGGGGAAAATTTTTTCTTGGGCACCTGTGGGCCATGGTGTACATCTTGAGGCATTATTTCTGTTTAACCGATAGAAGCCTGAGGCCGGAGACACGGGCAGGCAGCCCTGGGCCGTCACATCCGGAACGCAGGCCCCATGGCACGCTAACGACATCGAGGACTTCGTTGGCCAACCTTGGTTTACCAAGGCAGTGCCAGTTTACACGCATCACTCTGGCATAATTATTGATGGCATCCCTTCCACTCTCAACCGCATCCTGGGTTGGAGTTTGATTTATATGGTCATCCCATCTGCGATTCCAGACAAGGATTCTTTACTCCTCTGGACTTCAGTTTCCAAAACTTGAAAAAGGATACAGGATGAGGTATTTTAGGAGGTTCTTTTTGTAATGTTTATGTGCTTTCCATTTCAAAGTCTTAAAACTGAATTCTAAAGTCATCTGATCAAGAAAATTAGATCTTTCAACTTCGGGGCGCCTGGGTGGATCAGTCGTTAAGTAGCCAACTTCGGCTCGGGTCATGATCTCACGACTCATGGGTTTGAGCCCTGCGTCGGGCTCTGTGCTGACAGCTCAGGGCCTGGAGCCTGTTTCAGATTCTGTGTCTCCCTCTCTACCCCTCCCGCTCTTGCTGTCTTTCTCAAAAATAAACTTTTTTTGGGGCGCCTGGGTGGCTCAGTCGGTTGGGCGTCCGACTTCAGCTCAGGTCACGATCTCGCGATCTCGTGGTCCGTGAGTTCGAGCCCCGTGTCGGGCTCTGGGCTGATGGCTCAGAGCCTGGAGCCTGCTTCCGATTCTGTGTCTCCCTCTCTCTGCTCCTCCCCCATTCATGCTCTGTCTCTCTCTCTGTCTCAAAAATAAATAAACGTTAAAAAAAAAAAAAATTAAAAAAAAATAAACTTTTTTTTTTTTTTAATCTTTCAACTTCTATCCACCTTCCTCCCTTCTATAAATGAATGTATACCCCAATCAGTTTAGATCCTACCTAACTAGATCAACATAACCGACATTTAAGGGTCAATAAGAGTATCCTAGGGGACACCTGGGTGGCTCAGTCAGTTAAGCATCTGACTCTTGATTTCAGCTCAGGTCATGATCTCACAGTGGTGAGATCAAGCCCCGCGTTGGGCTCAGCATGGAATGTAGAGCCTGCTTAGGATTCTCTCTCTCTCCTCTCCCTGCTCCTCCCCCACTCGTGCTTGCACTCTCTCTCTCAAAATCAACAAACACTGAAAAAAATAAAAATTAAAAAATGAGTATCCGGAGCCACCTGGGTGGCTCAGTTGAATGTCCAACTCCTCGTTTCTGCTCAGGTCATGATCCCAGGGTTGTGGGATCAAGTCCCATATCAGGCTCCACGCTGAGTGTGGAGCCCACTTGGGATGCTCTCTCTACTCCCCCATCTCCTGCTTTCCCCCCAACCCCCCATCTCTAAAATTTAAAAAAAAAAAAGAAAAAGAAAGAGTATCCCAGTCACTAGAAGAAATGAACCTGGAATTGGCACAAATTTTGTATACGGCGTTGTACTTAATTCATCTCCTTACACCTTCCTGGCTTTAGATATAACACATCAGTCGTGCCAACCCTGAATACTCCCCACCAGGAGAGAAATTTGTTGGTATGAAACACAACCAAAATACCACGTTCACGGAGGCCTAGACTTCCCCACCCTAAGCAGAAAGGGGCCAGGAGACAGGTCTGGACACAGGTATGAAATTCCTGCATCAGGACAGAGCTTGAAATCCGAAAACATATGGCATGTCAACCATACGTGGCAGCAAAAGAAATGGGTAAAATGAGACAACCCAACGCTCCATCACCCCACCCTCTTCGTGGCTGAGGCAAAATAAAAAACAGGTTTTGGAGTAAATACATTTATTGATACCCATTTTATATACTTCAGTGAAATAATCTATAAATATAAAAGCGTTTTCTTTTGGATATCGCCATGGTCCATGTAAATACTCAACAGTCAGAATCATCTGCAGGAAGCACTTCAAGTCACACTGTTAGGTTTACAGACCTGAATATACATATTTCATTAAACAGTGGCACTTATGTACTCAAGTGGTCCAGTGGCTTTGGATACAGGACTACTGGGCATGTCGAGTAAAAATAATGTGTAACTTTAAATCAACGGACAGGGTATCAACCATCAACAAAAAGAAACAATTACGAATTAATATCCTAAGTGAAGAAAGTACCACAGTTGACACTTGGTGTCAGAATACTGGAGACAAAGCATGTTTAATGACACATGTTGTGGCGCCATGTGCTCTCTCCGACTCCCAGTGGACGGCCCACCAGTGCCTTAGGGTCATTCATGGTTAACAAAACAGCAATTCTTAAAGAATCTAAACAGCTTAGAACAAAAGGTGTGTAGCGGCTGGTACCAAGTTTAAAGAAAAGTGAGCTAAGTATTTCAACGACATGATGAAATTTCTCCCCTGGGAGGAGCTTGTGGGGAAAACAAATTTGTTCAATTCCCATTGTTACACCGACCATGATCACTTATCTAATGGAGGAGAAAGAACCCAGGTATCTGGTACCCAAAACACAGGTGCAGATCTGTCTTCTGTCTTAAAGTTTCTTCCTCAACACTCCCCAGAGAACTAATGCAGCAGCCACTGTGGAGCCTTGCTCTAGAACTGATGCAGCATAAAACCTTCTCATTTCTTCGGTAACAAGTACAGGAATGTCCTTTGCTGCGGTCAGACCATATGTCTTCTGAGTTAGCAAGCAAATGCATTTAAAAGGTCTTAGGTGTGCAACGTCCAAACTTGAAATCTGAGAGGCAGTGTTAGAACTTAAGCAAGGCAGGATTTTTAGAGACTACTCAAATGAAAACCTAAGTGAAGCATATAAAAATTCAGTTCTTTCTATTATTTCCAACTGGTAATTGACAGCAACATTCTCCGGTAAGGATGGGTAAGTGGTGTTATCTCCAGGTCCAAAATATCCCAACTACTTAACACAGGACCCCAAAGAGGAGAATGACACACTTGAGTTCTGGGGTCTTTAGAATTCTTTCTTGCCATTTTTAAAAAAAAGAAATAGTAGCTTCAGCTGCACACCACTGGTTGAAGGGGTTTTCATCCAAATGAGAAACTCGACCCCTCGTCTCTAGTGGGACAGGCGCCAGGATTCCCACAAGCGGCAACTCCCATGTCCTGTAGCACGTGGCATCTGACCCTGGAGTGAAGAGTAAGCTGGCACAGAGCCCCGACAGCTGGAATTCAGGCTAGATGGCATTTCGCGGCGTGCCATTGTGTGCCAATGCTTTCAGGCTGGGGGCACTGGTCTGGTGACCACAGCTCCTGTGAGAAGTCACACCCACCTCAAAAACCTCATGAATAGCTTTTCGGAAACAGTGGAAGTTGTAGTCTATTAAACCTGCAAGAGAGAAAAAGAAGATCAGGCCCCCTGAACGTCAATGGTGAAATTATCCATTAGGAAATATTTAGCGACAAAAGAAAATAATTGTTATGTAAAAAAAAAAAAAAAAAAAGCATGGGAATTTTATGAGGAATTTTCTATGCTAAAGCATGTGCCCAAACTGTTAACACTCGTTACCTTTGGGGCCTGGGAATAAAGCAGGTCAATAAATAAAACAACCAGGAAGGTAAATGTGCTAAGAAAGCTTACAATAAAATCTAAAGTGAAAGTAACACATTTTTCAAATTATCAGGCTTTGCCTTTTACAAGTCTCTCAGGTGGCCAACGAAGGGCTGAAGGGGACGGCTCGGCACAGCAACCCGGCACCCTGCTCGGGAGAGGCCTGGGGTCTGGGAGGCACCAGAGAGGCCCGTCAGGCAGAGCCTCAGGCAGCCTCCACCCGCTCCTCAGCAAGGCAGCGCCTTCTACATCTGTTTCCTGAATGGTTTCCAAACAAGATTTTGGTCAAACAGTTCTTTTTGTGACAGAAATGGCCAGTTACCTACCAAAAATCCATTCTTCCTTAGTAAAAGAAACCCAATTTTGGATGAGCACAGTGGTGCTCAGCTAAAACATTACATTTCCCAGCCTTCCCTGTAGTTATGTACGGCCACATGACCAATTCTGGCCACTGAGATAAGTGGAAGCATGTGGGACCTCTGTGAAATCTCCTTAGAAGGAAAAGGATGCATTCTTTCCCCAGCCCTGTTCCTCCTTATTGTGTGGAATACAGAGTTCCAGGAGCCATTCTGGACCATGAGGTGACCTTGAGCTGAGAATAGGAGCCAGTGAGAAGAACAGAGGTCAGAAGAAGCATCAATGCCCTTGAGGACAGTGTGACATACAGACAACCACACAAGAAACCAATCAAAACAACACAGTGTCAGGGGCGCCTGGGTGACTCAGCTGGTTGAGGGTCCAACTCTTGATTTCGTCTCAGGTCACGATCTCATGGTTTGTGGGTTCAAGCCCCGCAGCGGGCTTTGTGCTGACCACGCAGAGCCTGCTTGGGATTCCCTCTCTCGCTACATTTACTACTTCTCTCTCAGTACCTCCCCAACCCTCTCTCAAAATAAACAAACTGCTTAACACACACACACACACGATATGGTGTCAAAATGACTATAAATGTCAAAGAAGTCTAAAGGAGGGAGAGCCCAGTGCAGGGCAAAAGCAGCCAATGAAAAAGCCTCAGGGAGGAGGCAGAACTTTGGGGGTACAGGCAAGACTTAATTAAGCAGGAAAGAGGGGCAATATCACCAAAAAACCAGCAGGGAGCTGGCAGTGAGAAGACAGCACAGGTGGAAGACACTGGCATGACTGCAGACAGGGACAGAGAATTCTCACTGGGAAGCAGCTGGAATCAAGTATGAATAAGGAGATTACAGCCAAATCTGGGAGGTCTTTCAGACTCAGGGAAAAAAAAAAAAAAAAACTATAAAAGTTTTTGATAAGTTCAATTACATTAAAATGGACTTCTGTGAAAATGGTAAAAAACTGACAATCAGGGAGACTTGAACACTAGCCAGAGATCTGGTGATATTATGAAACCACCGTTCATTTTTTTTTAATGTCTATTAATGTTACTGTTAGGTTCTTAAAAGGACACTGTCTCTTAGAGACACCTGCTGAAATCTGTATAGACAAAATTATTTGATCAAGCCAGAGGTTTGTTCCAAAATTATCCAGTAGGGAAAGAAGTACAGAAATGAAGTACAATTGGCTATGATTTTGATAATCATCCAATCTGGGGGATAAATAAAAGGGGTTCATTATGTTATCTTCACTACTTTTTTGACAGTTTCCACAACAAAAGAGTAAAAAATAATAATGATTTGGCTGGTAGGATAAACAGAAAAGCAGGAAGCAGGAAGATGGGCACATGGACATTCACTGTGTTATTCTACTTCTGTATATATTTGAGTTTCCATAACCAAAAAGTGGTTGTTTTTTAACTTTTTTTTTGAAGTTTTATTTAAGTAATCTCTACACCCAATGTGGGCTCCAACTCATGACCCCAAGATCAAGAGTCACACGCTCTTCTGACTGAGCCAGTCAGGCACCCCCTTTTTTCCAAGTTTGGCTGTTTTTTGTTTGGTTTTGTTTTTTAAGATGACAATGGAGAAAAACGAAGAACTTATAAGAACTGGCATAAAAGCTACTTGCCACGAAGAAAATGTCTGCCCTAACTAGTAATTAAGGTAAAAATTAGAACCAAATAAGATACCATTTCACACCTACCAGATTGACAGGCATTATCAAGGACATGAAGTGACAAGAACTCCCACCCACACAGTACTGCCAGGGGTGAAACTAGTAAAGCTACTTCGGAAGGCAATGTTTAATAAAACTGAGGTTGTATGAACACATCTCTATAAACTCCACTACTAAATACATCCTAAAAGAAATTCTCCACACGTGCAAAGGCAAATGTGGTCATTTGTCACATCTGCGTATTGCAAAACTGTATGTGATTTTAAAAATAAATGTCCAGCAAAAAGAAAATAAATTGTGGTATATTCAATCCATATAGTATGGTGTGGAGAGAAAATGAATGAACTGAACATACATGTTATCGATACAAATAAATCTCAAAAAAGATCTTGAGTGAAAAGAACAAGCAAGTTGCTGAAGACCATTTACGTTTTTACATCATTTACACAAAGATACACAATATGAAGCTCTATGTTAAGGAAGATACAAAGTAAAGAATAAACCATACATAGGAAAACTAAATACTACATTCAACATAGTGCCAAGGAGACTTCAAGCGAGAAATACATAAAAGACAAGTATGTCTCTACCATGTTTTAGTTCTGAAGCTCAACGGTGAATACACACGTTTTTGTTTTACCCCAAAATTTTGTGTATCTGATGTGGTTTAGTAACATTAGTGAAATGATATTCATTCATTCAACACTAAATTACTACTAAAAATGCAGAAGGAGCAGGGACTTGTTACAGTGAACAGCAGAGCTATTATAGATCCATGAGAACTCAAACAACATGATGAAAGTCATTTTCTGAAAGCTAGTCTGCCTTTGGAATAAAAGACAACACATACCAAAGCTCTGAAAACACATGCCAAGTGCATAACCTCAAACAGGACTTTACTGCAGCACCACAAGCCTGGATTGGAGTCACTGACAGTAGAAACAGAAAGGAAACCCAAGAAACAAATAGTAAGATTGGGTGAAAATTCAATGTCAACAGTACAGGAAAATAGAAAAAAGAGAACACAGAATACCTTCTGTGAAATGATGTGCAAGGGTCCCTTCAGCAATGCCACCACACAGTTACCTGACTACAAGATATCTGAGCTTGGACACCAAAAACCGTCATAACTAGTAACAAAAGTAGGTAGCCAAGAGGGTCATGAAACAGAAGTGAAAGTATTCATCAGTTTTGACACCACGTACAATAATAGTCAAATGAAGTGAAAATGTCTTACTGACAGCTCCAAACGTGGAACTGGAATATGGGCCCAAGTCAGAGCTGGAGATGTGAATATCTCAATCAACTACATAGAGAAAATTAACTGAAGCCACGGCTTGGGCGCGCTGGCCAGGAGAGTAAGTGAAGAAGCGAGCAGAAAGACTTGGCTCTGAAGAATGCTCAGGCTGAGAAAAATGGCCGGAAGAAACTTGAGAGGTGGTCAGAGAAACAAATACATAAAATAACCTGGAGAGCTCAGCGTTAGGGAAGCACACAGAGAGGAAAACTTACAGAAAGGAGGGACTGGCAGGGCCATATGCTTCCGAAGGCTGAAGAGGCTACAGAATGAAGAAAGGCCACTGTGCGTAGCAGGAAGGGACCTGGGAACCTGCCAAAGAAACCTCGGTGCACAGACTCGGGTGGAAGCCAAACAACAAGCACTTGGACATGTATTAAAAGGACCCCAAATAAGAAAGGCTGGAATTAAACACTTGATTCAACATCAAAGATCAAAAGAAGGATAAAGTCTGGACTATACATGGAAAGGAAGGGACAAGAGCAGTTTGAGCTGATAATCCTCTAACACTGCAATATTATTTTCCCTTATTTCAAGAGCCTAACAAATGAGGACAAAGAACTTCCAATAAAAACAACCTTTTAAAATGCCATTACCTTTTCGTTCAAAACTTTCTTCCCTAAGAATGCAGACCAGTGCCAAAAATTTAGTCACTTCCTTTAAATAAAGGACAGTTGTATTATTCAGCTTGATAATTGCCATAGATTCTTTGTCATAAGCACTTCCACTTCCATCTTCCTTTAACCTGTTTTAAAAGAAAATATTCATTACAGGTTTCCCAGCGAGGTGTTCTGTCACATTTAATTTGCACAATGACGAGTCTTTCTACCCAGTTTCCCAAGTGTCTTTTGAGAAAAATTACTGGCTTAAATATGCTGGAACAGAGGTTCTCATTTAAGAAATATGGTTCTCAGACTAGGATGCAGTATTCCATGTGTTCACACCATCACCTTGTTTACCTAGGATACATGGAGTTCAACAGGTTTCAAATCTTCGTCAGTCATAACTCATCTGCACTGACTGCATGCAAATAAAAAAGGCCCCAACATAAGAGGGCTGCCATCGGGGAAAAAGGAGGAAGCATAAAAACTAAAATGAATAGAGTCTGTCAAAGGCACCATGGAATCCTAATCCTCGCTTACGAAGCGAGCCTTCAGGTCTGAAACCTATTTTATTTTACCAGAATTGTCAGAATTATAGGTAGTTATCCTTCAAAAGATGTAAATCAAGAGTCAAGTAGGAAGCAAATATAATAATAAAACATACCAAAGTGCGTGCATGGATTGTATGAAGAATGATAATGGAGATTTTCTCTTTTATAACATGCCTTATGATGTATAATGTATTTTACAATGTACTTTACACTGAAAAAAAAATTTTGCAACTAAATTTGATTTTTAAATTATAAAAAAAGGGGTTATGAAATTTTATTTTAAAGAAAAAGCAAATGTTCTATTTGTCCATTTTTAAAATTAGGAATGGGAACAAGTAACTTTCCTGAATAATATAATAAACAAAAATCACATTTTTACTATGGGGGAAAAAAAGAACAAAGGAGACCCTGTAAGCACAACAGTGGAAAATAGAAATAGAAGACAGGTAAAGAACAGGTAAGAGAAATGCATTCTCCTCCTCAGAGGCAGCTGGAGAAAGACGCGGACAAATCAGGCTGAGAGACCAAGGTGAAGGGCAGGAACAGAGCAATGAAAAAAGAGTTCAGATCAGGTGGAGAGAGGAACAGATAAAGGACACAGGTACCAGAAAACAAAGGTAATGTCAGAGCGTCAGAAAGTGCCTTGAGAGTGCTGATGTTAATACGTAAGGGGGATCAGGGCTATTATAAGCAACAGAGGCTGTTGGCTTTTGAAATAACAGTAATTCTCCAGAGTTTTCACTCATCCTCTGGACTATTCTATAAAGTCACACACTTTTTTAGACATTTATTTTGGAAACGTAGATGTGTGGGTCAAATTGTTCTATTTGAGAGTCCTTCTGACATCCAAAATTCTGATTTCCTGTTTCTGAGCTCTATGAAAGATTAAGGATCCCTCATTCCCACAAAGCCTGAAGTTAAATTAGGAACCAGGACTTAGTCTGTTATTCCATATGTTTTTAATAAATAAATCTACTTTTTTGATCTAGCTAAGACCCTAAGGGAGAAGACACAGTGCAAAGCCCCCAAATAATGGCAGAAACTTTCAGTGATAATGAAGTCTGGCATTAGCACACCTTTTCGACTGCTCTTATCCATCCTCTCTGAAGGAGTAAGACATAGCAGTCCATCTACAGAGAAATCACGTTCCAAGTTGAAGAACTATGGTCAGAACAATTCCACTCCACACAGTACCTGCTAGAAGCCTCAGAAATTAATCCCTCTGACAAACTGAACAGGTAGTTTTCCATCTGTCTGAGATCTTGCAAAAATATGTACGTAACTTACCCATATATACAAGATACATCAATTACAACATCAATCATGTCACAGCAAAGTTCATAAGATTGCATATCCACAGGTGAACTGTCTGTTGCAATGTAGATTTTGCTGACAACATCGAAGAGAAAAGCTTTTTCAATACCTGAATTCTTGGAAAAACAAAATTGGGCAAGTGTCAGTTTTAAGAATCAAAATTTGTAATTTACCTAATATCCTGAATGACTAACACACAAGGACATTTTTAAATGTACAACCCCATACCAAAAAATCAAAAGGTATTTGGTTCAGAGACACTTCTGTTATCCAAGGAATAAAAGTGGAATTATTTCTCTGCTCTGATTTACTAACTTGATTGCACTAAATCTGTTTCTTCTTCCTCCTTTACTTAAATGGATCATTTGCTAAGACGCCACCAAAAAAATTAACAAAAAAAAAAACCTCCAAAAATCAAGCCATCCTACATTTTCAATAATCCTTTCTTGTTACAATAATCAATCTCTGATTTGAATGACCTTGCTACCAGAAAGGCTTTCCGTGGCAATTAGCAAAACATAAAAGAATTAATATTATGTCAATATCTAACATACCCCAAAGCCCAAAAGAACTGGGGATCACTACATGCTGAGTCCTTCAAAGTAATGTCTGGGAAATATAAAGGTTGAATGTTAAATTTATTGAAGGAATATCCTGTTTTATCAAGCTGAATCCTCAAAATAAGAAAGGTGAAATATGATACTAAGATTACAGTTAGCAAGGAAAGGAAAAGATCAATTTTTCAATGTGACCTCCAATAAAGCAGAGATTAAGCAGGCGTCAAATTCCCAAAACCCAGTCTTTTCCAGTTACTACTCCTCACGCAGGAAACAGATATTATGATTTTTTTCATGAAGATTTTTTATTAATTAAGAAATCATGAAGAAATTTTTCATTAGTCCATTTTAAGACCAAAAGGGTGAGCACTAAAGTGCTCAGAAAATAACTCAAGCCATTTTTTAATGTTCTTATGATTTATTTTACATGTTAAGTGTGTCATTAGTATTTCGGCCTGATTCAGACTAATTCAAGCCAGTTTTTGGAGACGTTGATAACACAAATATATTCAAGAAAATGGAATCAGAGACTGTAGTGAATTAGCTCACTTACTGATATAAAGATATTTAATAGGTTTTCCAAAGTCGGCAGTTGTGGGATGAGTTTCTGCACCACCTTACTAAAGGCTTCAAATATTGAATGGTCATAGATACTAGTCAAATAAAAGCTGAAAAACACAACACAGTTTGATTATTTTGGAAAATAAAGTGACAATTATCATAAAATATAAAATTTTAAGTTTCTTATCATTTCATTTCAGGAAGTTGAGACAAAGCCTTTTTACACAAATGCAGCTTCCCCACTTGGCTTGTAACCATCCATCCCGTTACTGCATTTACACAGAGGGCAATTCCCTAGTACCCAGAAAAGCATTTCCAGATGCAGAAACCTGAATATTCACCTAATTCTTTGCAACCTGATCCAAACAGCTTGATTTCTTAAGCTAATAACTGACAAAAACCAAGATAAAAACCAAAAGAGATGACAGAGAAGGGTGACATTTATTAAATAAGAATGTAATTCATGTCTCTACTAAAATGTCATCTCCTCAGAAAGCTCTTTCCTGACACCCCCCCCCCCCACCTAAAACAGCACCGCTTTCACCTAATTTAATTTTCTTCATAGCACTGCTAAGTACCTAAAATTACACTATACACTTATTTGTAAGTACTTTTGAGCTGTCTTATTCATCAGGATGCGGGCTTCATGAGGACAGAGGTTTGACAGTCTTGCTCATAGCTACAACCCCAATGCCCTCAACAGTGCTCATAAATATTTGTTCAATACACAAATGAACACAATTGATGCTTAGAATTTATATAAATAACATATTTAGAAAGATAGGAGCTAGGGCCCTATTGAGAATGGAACAGGAATCTGGTAGCCTAAAAGGACATACAGCGGAGAAGTAATATCTATAGATTTAACAAAACACATGTGAGAAAGAGACGCTTTTTAACATTTTAAACAATACAATTTCACCTGCTTTTTAGGTCAGGAAGTATACTTTTCATTACACAGTTGTTCTATTTATTTACAAGCTTATATTAAAGTCAGAAACACAGAACTGTGGATTTCACACTTTACGGGTAACTTAAAAATACTTTCAAGGAGCTGACCTAGGACCCTAACCCTATGCAAGATGGGGCTTGCCTTTAGATGTTAGAGCAATGAAAGAGAGAGACCAAGATGAGCCCCTAAAGGCACTAAGGACAAAAGAGTATTTTATTGTTTCCTGTAGGCAAGAAGGTTAGCAATGTGAGAAGATCCTGCAAGGTCTGTGACACCTGGAGGTAGATGGGGACATGGAGAACCTGAGACACGCAGGGCATTTAGTAAGCTGAGTTTCTAGTAACTGGAAATCAAATGAAGCCTAATCTGCAGGTATGCTAGTAATTAACAAAAGCTAGATGCAAAATTCTACAGAGGTTAACAAGGCCTAAGGCCCTATAAGGAACTAGAGAAAGGGATGGCATGTACCAATGGGGTGGGCTGCCCCAGAAAGGGACACAGAAGTAGTGTAAAGATTAGAATTCCCATGGGCACTAGGGAACACAGGACAATCACGGCCTAAAATCCACTGTTAATAGTAGATTCCCAACAAGTAAGATTGAGGAATTTAATAGGGATGCATTTTCATTTTCTCTTACAAATGTTGAATATTTTTTTAAGTGTGACTTACTAATAAATATTTTAAAATTTTAATCCAGGCAAACTATAGACCAATGAGGTTTTTTTTCTACAGGACCTCCTAGAAAAATAACTGAAAGACCTTGGAGCCTGAGACCCTAGGGAATATTAGGGATAGGGATGGGGACTGGCTTGAGCCTATAAGGAAGTCACTGTAACAGACCAGGGATAAGGAAATAGCTACACGTGTGTCTCCCCACTTCCTCTTTAAGCTTTTACATCATCAAGAGAACATTTTCTTGGGTACTTTTTATCACTCGTATCTACCTATGCCACCAAAAAATTACAAAATACAGAATATTCCTCATATACTTTCAGAAGACAAGCACATAAACCATCAATCCTATCTAGTAGGTGTTTTTTTAAGTAATAATTTTTAATTACATTTAACTATGAATCAGTTCTTTAAACTTAACAGGAGCCCTAAACAGATTTATAGACTAAACTCACCTAACCCAAGCTTTAGAGATTCATAAAAGCATAAACTGGTTTTAAAAACATACAAAAGATACATTAGAGTCCAGATTTGAAACCATATCCTCTTTAAAAGACCCTTCCTACAAGGGAAGGAAAAAAAAAAAAATATATATATATATATATACATACATACATACTGTGAAGAATCAAGCTACAGAGTTCTACAACAAATGTGACAAGAGAGTCTTTGAATGAAGGCAAAAAGAAAGAAAAAAAAAAAAAGATCAAACCAAGAGAGGGAAGTCCCAAAGCAGATTTATGCCATGAGGAAACAGGCTGATCCCAGTCTCTTGAGATGAATTTCTACAAGCACCAACGAAAACACTTAACATGACTTCAATCTCCAGGAAAATGCAAAAAACCGGGAAAGTAACTTCTCAATAACATCAGGCTCCCAAAACTGAATTTGACATAGAAGAGATCAAGAACATTACAGCTTTGGGAAGGATATACCAGTAACAGAAAACTACGTGTTTGTAATGACAGAGATGGGAATACATTTACACATTTTTCAGGGCTCTCATATCAAACACACATGTTGTTACCTAAGGTGGAGTTTTTCTAGCCCAGCATCTGCAAGGTCATCATTGGCCCTTTGATGAATGTCCCTCTGTGTTTCTATTTTGTGATCATCAGACAGACCATCAACTTTGTGAATAAAAACCTCAAAATTCATGTCTGGGTTAACTTTGTAGGCTTTAGAAACAGTAATGTGAAGTCTTGTTAAAGCCTCCATGTAGTCATCCTGTAAGTCAGAACAAAATATTTTTTTAAAAAGAAATCTTGTAAAAGTCAGTAACGAGTTAAGAAAGCCTCAAACCACCTCTTTCCCCAACCATAGAAAATATATTATCCTAATTATTCACAAATACTCAAAACATTCAAATACACTAACATACTTTAATCTCTCTAAATCTTTAATCTCTCCAGATAAAAAATGTAATTACCAAGTTAAAGCTTGCAATTTTTAAATATTGGTAATATAAGGAAATGGACATGTCTTCCCAAGAGAATTTTTTAAAAGTAATCCCAGCTCTGCCATTTATTAGATGTGTGACTTTAAGCAGGTTGCTTAAACTTGTGATCTGAGTTTTCTTCATAAAAATTGGCCTTACCATACCTATCTCACGGTATCGTGAAGAATAAATTAAACTGGACCAGGTATGTGGAAGCATCCATTACAGAGCCTGTCACTCAGAAAGCATTCCCGACTGATGTTTAAGCTTATATAAAGTAAGCTTCTTAAGGACAGGGACATGTCCCATCCTTCTCAGTGCCTTTCACATGCTAGGCCCTCAATAAATGCTTGTTGAGCTAAACCCAATTTGGACAGCCAAGGAAACCGGTCACTTTAATATTTACTCAGTTCTCCTCGTCCTCCTTATATTAAGGGCAAAGAGGAGATTTTTCCAGCAAGTGGCATCACTATTATAATAGTTAATGAAGTACAGCAATATCCACTACTAGCAAATAAAAGTGGAAACCTGCTCATTAACTGGAACTCAAAGATAATAAATAAGCCACTATCTCCTAGTCATCTCTTATTCTGCACTCGCACAATGGCATGCCTGCTCCCAACACACCTCTGTGGCTGCATCTCTCGGACCGCAAAGACTTCTACAGGCAAAGAAATAAGCAGCAAGAAGCACATGATAAAAGAAGATAAACAACTTTCCTTTGTTTCTACATCTTTTGACAGCAGAAAAAAGAAGTAAACATCATTATTCCTAACTACCTGTGCATCAATGACATATATCAACGCTCCGGTTCCCCTGAAGATCATCTCGTAGTCAAAAGTTGGGTCAAAAAAGTCCATTTGCCCAGGAAAATCCCAGATCTGGAAATTCACAAAGGAGCTATTGGAAATGTCATCTTTATAGATCTTGTTGGTACTTTCCAAAAAGAGGGTCTCGTTGGGTGACATTTTATGAAACACCACCTGTTAGAAGAAAGAAGATAATTTTATAACTATTCAACTTTGTATTTCAAGGTCAAAGTTCCACTCTGAATTCACATATAAAAAATGTGATCCTACAGCAAAAATGTTTAAAGAGATAAAAAAGTGAATGGTGTATCCATCGGTACTCACTACCCTTTGGCTTCTGAGAGATGAGAAGACACCAAATTACTTTCCATCAGGCCTATTTTGGAGCTAAACTTTTCTGCTATTTTCTCTGTGCCATATTCAATCCTAGTTGTAGCCATGTCTCTCGTGTTAATTTTGTTTTCTGTTAAACTTATTAATTCTGCCAAAATCTGCTTTAAGATTACAAAAACTTACAGCTAAAGTTTAAGAATTTTGTTCATTGAAAACTTACTGGGATGCCTATATCAGGCTCTGGGAAATCATTAGAAACGTAACTGACTAGACTCTGTCTTCACTGAGTTTGCAGTCTTGTGGAAGAAATAAAACAGACAGTAATTATACTAAGTAGAAAGTGATATATGGGGGGAAATAGTGATACATGGGGGGAGGGGAGGTGACAAGGTAAAACAGCTCCCATGAAAGAAGAAATAGTAAAGGTAATGATTGAGAATCAGGATAATCACAATCCATACAATTCTAACATAGAGCTAATTTGTCCCTGTCACTTTCTAGAAAAGGAAAATAGGTGGTTACTCCCAAGGTCTAGTCAATGAGTAACAACTGAGAAAAATGAAATGCAGTTTGCTAAAGCCCTACCATAAATGCACTCAAATTCTGCTACAATAAGTGAGATGATAAATAAAACCCAGCAATCCAGTAAATTGGGAAGTAAACACAACACAGTAATCCAGTAATTTCGGAAGAAGGCTACTTTTTAAAGCCATCACGTTTACAAAATATCACAGATTTATTGTGGACAGACCTTTGCAACAGACTGGAAAGGGCAACAGACAGGGTATCTGGCGTTTTAATACCAGCTCACTTGTGTGTTGTGGGGGGGGGGTGGCTAGGGGAGGTGGTCAATCTTGCCTCAATTTCCCCCTTACTAAGAAGGGTCTAGCCCTCCATCTGTTCCTGGCAGACCCGAAGTGAAAGCAAATGGGCTGACCTAGGTCTGCAAATACTCTCGAGGTCTCAGAAGATTTTTGTAACGGCACACATACGGGAGGACTTCACGAGTAACTACACTCGCCTGGCCACCAGCACTAAAATTGGGGGAATAACAGCCCCCGAGCCCCAGGAAAGTTAAATTCTCCTTCATAGTAGTAAGAAGAGCAAGCATTAAAATGGCCAGTGACTTAGTCACAGCTCTTCCAGACGCTGCTCCCTGGGGCTCACCTGGGAAGCCCTGCAAACTCAGGCCACCTGAAGTGAGAGGAATACACAAAAACCGGGTAGGGGAGGGAGTCGGACAAGTTCTCCAAGTTGGGACCAGAGTGTACGTCCCAGTTTCGGAAAAGCACTCAGGGGCTGGGTCCCAGGGGGCGGAGGTCCCGGGTGGTGGCACCTGCCTCCCTACAGCCAGTCTCGCTTTCGGGGACCCGCTCGGCCTCAGCTGACTTGGGCGTGGACTCCCAGGTCGGGGTCCTCCGCGGGCCGTGCCTCTGGCCCCGCTCCCCAGAAGACAAGAAAACGCGCGGTGGGGTAGCCCTACCGGCCAGCCCGGCCGCCGCCCTCCTCGGGGCCCCCCACCCCCGCCCGGCGGCCACCCGAGCCCCCGGGAGGGGGAGAGAGGGCCTGGGGGACCCGGCGCGGCCCCACTCACCTTCTGGATGGAGGACTTGCCGCTGCGCCGGAGTCCCATGAGCAGAATCCTCGGCTTGGAGCTGTCAGCGCCCCCCGGGCCACAGCCTCCGCCGGCCCCCGCCCCAACCCCACCGGCCGCGGCTGCCGCCTCCTCTTCCTCCTCCTCCACGCCGTAGCCGAAGTCCTTCGGGAACGAATCCGCCGCGCCGTAACTGCCGGCCAGGGGCGTCTCCTCCGCCCCGTACTGCAGGGACATGGTGCTGGAGCCGCCGCCGCCCGCGCCCTGACAGGCCAGGCCAGGCCAAGCCAGGCCGCCGCCTCCCCAGTCCGCCGCCGCCGCCGCCCCCGGCAGCCGCCACCGCCGCGCGGCCCGCCCCCTGGAACCCGGCTCTCATAGGCTCCGCGCCGAGACCCAGCCCCTCATTGGCCGCCCGAGCTGCCACTCGGGAGCAGCAGGGTAGGTGGTGCCCGTCACGTGCCCGGAATCACCTGACTTGGAGCCGTGGAGGGGGGAGGAGGAGTCACGAGGAGGGTGGCCCGGCCGGCCGAGCCCTCTGCCCTCCGCCCTAGCGAGCACCCCGGTCCTGCCCAGCCACGCGCGGTACTCCTCGCCGCTCCCCTGCCTTCTTAGGAGCTCTGGAGGCCATCGCAACGGGAGATGCTCTCTGGGCATTTGGGGGAAGAACTAGTTGTGCTCCTACAATGGTACTCGCCCGACCAGTATTTATTGATGCCCGCGATGCCCTGGGGGGACAAGGGACACAAAACTGAAACCGACTCGGACCCTGCCCGCCCTCAAGTTGCTCGAAGATTGATAGAGATCGGATCTCTGCGTAAGTAGCTTCGGTACGAGGTATGAAATGGAAAGGTCAAAGGTGAAGATAACAATGTTCGGGAGTTGGGAGGGTGAGAAAGTCTGTAAGGAGGTGGTGTCTCAGCAGGTCTAGATGGATGGATCTGGTAGGTAGGGAGGAGGAGCCAGTCTGAGTGAGGGTAAAGCCTCAACCAAAGGCAGAGCCATGGGTGTGATGCAGTTCCTTCTAGCAGGTAGCGGGACCCTGAGAGGAGAGCAAATGCAGCCAAGCTAGAACTGCTTATCCTCCTTCAGCAAAACAGACAGTGGATACCACCACCACTTTAAACTCAATAGGACTCAATTTTCCCTCCTTCCCACCTAGTCAGTCTACTTTTCATGTAATTTACCCCCGCCCCCAATAGAACATTGCATCTTCTATGACCTTCAGTTCACAAACCAAAGGAATGAATAATGAAAGCAAATTAAAGCCAATGCTTTCACCAAATACGTTTGAGATAGCTAGAGGATTTTTCATCCTTGTCAGGAGTTAGAATTGGAAATTTGACGAACCAAGATCCTCTTAAAATGGAGGTGGTGGTGGTGGCACTGAATTTCCAAAGAAACGAACTTCTAGATTGTGAAAGGAAAGCATGTTCTTGTAAGCCTGGGACTTGGCTACGTCTGAATCTGTAAGTGGAAGGTAGGACAGACACATCCTTAGAAGTCATCTAGTCCAATCTCTCGCCTAAAGAGAATCCACCCTATGACACCTGTGGCTGTTGATAATGCAACATGCACCTCAATAGTTCCAAGGGAGGAGAGCTCACTATCTCAAAAGGCAGCCGCTTCCACTGAGGTAGGATTTTGTCTGAAAGTCTCCTATTCAGACCAAAAATCACACTCCTTGGAGCTTAAAATGGATCACAGGAGTAGTCTTCATCTTTTTCATGACAGCCCTTCAAATATTAGATTGCAGTCTTCATTATCCACTAAATCTTCTCTGTCCCACATAAAACGTAATCTGTTCTTTCGACCATCGCTTCTATGGTGATGTCCGATAGAACTTTCTGTGAGGATAGAAATGTTCTGCAACGATGTAGAAGCCAGTGTGGCCTGAGCATTCGAAATGTTGCTACTGTGAGGAACTGAATTTTTTTTTTTTTAACTTTAATTGCCAGATGTGGCTAGCGGCTCCCATACTGGGCAGCACAACCTTATATTTTCAAAAGCCCTCTCTCTATTGATCGCTGTCTTTTACATGCATGTGAGCTTGTCAACATCTACCAAATGTCTGGCACCCACAATGCAAAATGACCAATACAGCCGTCAGGATGACTGTTTAGCATCTGGACAATACTTCTATTATGCTTTACAGAATGGATTTTTTTAATATATGTATCTAGAGTATATGTGGCTCATACTGATAATCACTGGAACTAGTATTTTGTCAGCAATCCTAGTGCCTAGACTTGTATTACTGCATTTTTTTTTTTAACGTAAACATAAGACTTGACATTTCAGCTTGTTGGTGCAGGCCCAGAATTTTGGGTACTCCAAGTTGTTCTTTTCAAGTTTGTTTCAATATAGTCCACTAACCAGCCAACTTTGTGGCATTTACAGATTTGGTATTACACCATGCAACCCATGTGTAGTCTTTTACAATTTACAAGGCACTTTTCATCCATTATATTTAATTTGAACCTTACAACAACCCTGTGAGGTAGGCAAGATATGAAATCTACATTGTATGGACAAGGCAGCTAAAGTACAGCAGGAACTGAATGGATGAGATCCTTTTTCTACTCCACTGAGCAACTTCTTGTATAGTCTCTTCATCCAGATCCTTGATAGAAATGATGAAGAAGATCTCCAGAGGCCAGGCTGACTCTGAGTTCTTAAATAGCACTGACTGGTACAGCAGTTGAAGCAGGTCAGCTCCCCCCCCCGCCCTCCGTAAAAGTGCAGTTAACCAACCCACAGGTTGCCATTCTGTCCAAAAGGATAGTACAAGAGACAGTAACCTGAGTTACATAAATATTAATACTAGTCCCATGGGAAAAAAAGCAAATGAGGGTTGGCTGCCAGAAAAAAAAAAAAAAAATCCTGCTTGTCTGTATTCCACAAAGGGGCTGTCATACCAGTTGCTTAAAGAAGCCAAGTCTCCCTCCCTTCCAAAATCCCCATGGGGCCATGTTTTATTATTATGATTCTCAGCACTTCCTATCCCACATTGTAATTGCTTATGTATATGTCTTATAACTAATTTCAAGTCATTTATCTTTATAATACCCAGCACTCAGCCCACTGCTGAGCATGTAGGAGGCCCTCAAATTGGTAAAAGATAAACCAATTCCAGTGAATGTTCTTCCAGTAGTGTCTGGCCCCCCTCCAAAAACGAACTTGTGACTAAAAGAGACAGACCATTGCCACATTCTTGCCAACATGACTGATTAAAATGCCCTTACAATTAGCCTGGTCACAGTTTCCAGCAAGTGCTGACGCTCTTGCTAGTTAAATCAGCTGTCATCGGTTCGCTTTGTTTTCTACGTGTGTTTTGACCAAAGCGTAAAGACGAGTTCTCTAACAATAGGGTTAGAATATATGAAACAGGATTCTTAATAATGTCAGTCAGCAATAAGGAAAATAAGTGACCAATAAAATGAAACACCTGATTGTAGGTCTTCTAAAAGAAAGGAAAAAGACTAACAAACAAGAATATAGTGCTTTACCATTTACAGATCTTCACATACATTCCATTTGACCCTCACAACAACCCTGTGAGGTAGGCAGCACAGATACTATTCTCATTTAACATATGAGGAAAGTGAATCTCAGAGCAGTTGACTGATGTGCCCAAGGTTCTACAGTTAGTAAATAATTTGTATTAATATCAGTCTTTGGCCTAAAAATTCAGCACCCAACCTCCCCTCATACTTGCCCTACCTACTTCACAGGGATAATGAAGATAAAATGAATTCAAGGCTAGAAAAATACTTTGAGGGGGAAAAAGCACTGTATAATTATACCCGCAAACTATAATTTTCCACGATATATGGCTCATTCCCCTTCTTATCCCAGCTTGTGCATGAACCCAGAATTTTAGATTGCCTCTGTTCTGTGCTCAGCTAAGCAACAAGTAAGGCAGGGGAACAGTGTGATCCTGCTTTAAGTTATTATAAATTACAGTCAGGATAACTGCTAGTATGGCAAATCGAAAAACAACACAGGCCAATGTGCAGCTAGGACCCACTGAAGCACAGAGCAAAGCAAGGCAACGTTATCAGGTAGGGCATGATTGCATAGAAGGACACGTGGTGTCAGAGTTCACACTGGCACACACACAGTTATCTAAGGCAGAGTGGTGGCAAAGAAGAGTTATTTGTTCCACGTTATATAAACAAGAGCAGAAGATTCATGGGAACCCGTGCAAAAGCATCTTCTGTCACACACATCTTTCCAGCTGCCTACAGAGGATATAAACAACAGTGTCGGCTTCATTTTAAAGAATGAAGGTACCTGTGCTCATATCCTGAACTAAACCAAGGAACAGCTCCATGCTGAACTTCCTTGGCTAAAATACCACCAGTACCATCATTCCTAGTCAGACTAATAAACAGAATGTCTTTTAAGGTAATGAATTAGATGGCTGTGTTTAGATTTTTTTTTCAGGATTCACTTTGGATTCTCCTGCTTTTAAGACCCAAAGAAAGTTATATTGAGTTTTTATTGGTGATTCTAAGTATACGTGTTTATAACAGTTAAAGTGTGGTAGGTGAATTCAACATATTAAAAGAGTTCTATAGCATCTGTTCAGAAAAGATTATATACTATACAAACTATTCAAGTCATACAAAACCATTTTGTCAGTGTCTTTTCAATTGAGAAGATTCCTATTCAGCACGCTTCTCCTCCTGAGGTGGTTCATACTGAGCAAGCTATAGGGCAAAGACAGAGGAGTTTAGGTGAATCTTATTCTAAATTGGGTAAAAAACTTCATAATAACAAAACAAGTTAACTATTATATTCAACTTAATTACTGAATCAGTAACTTTATAAGAATATTCTACTCTCTTTAAGCCACTTAAAATTAATACACTTTAAGATTTAATGCAATCAGGTCTGAGGAAAACTCTTTTTCGTATAAACCTTTAAAATTACTGGGAACCCAAAACTGAATTCCAGTTCATACCGCACTGCTCAAATACTTGATAGGCAACAACCTATCTGTATCTTCCCAAAGATGTTGTGCCTTCTGATAAGGTACTTTCTTCGTCTTTACCAAAGTTTTACTGAGCTTTCTCTCAAAAAGCAAAAAAAAAAAGAATAATGTAACATATATTAATCTAGCTAGTCAATGAAAAGCAGCTCATGTCTGACTTAAAAGGTCTAACTTAACCAAGAAGTTAACTGGTATTTGTGCTGTGGAATCTTGAATAATTTAAGGTACTGCATTTTCTATTATGCTAAACTGGTTCTCTGCAAGAACACTAGGCTGAGATTGAGATTATTCGAATTAGCTGTCAGATGCGAGAAGAGAGACTTCGCTGTGCTTTAGTTCCCTCACCTACAAAATGGTCTGTGTCCCTATCTCACTTATTTCGCAAGGTTGTTGAGAAGATAAATCACATTATGAGAACTGCCTAATGTAAAATAAGTTATGTGATTCAGAATGTGGTAAAACCTCAAAGGCTCAGAGATGACTAATTTGAAGTTTATGAAGATTCTCACAGGAATTTAAACAAAGAAAAAACTTGAGCAATAGACAAAACTCAGTGCAAACAAATTAACACATTACAGAGCCACCACAATACGACTGTGCACATTGCACACTACACAACTGTAAGAGGTGCCTTTCACAAAGCAGTGACCCTACACTGACCTACTTACATCAACTGCTTATGATTCCCCAAAATTTCCATTTACTCATAAGCAGCATTAACCAATGTTCTCAAGTTTTTCTTGATGCAGGTTCCCAAGAACCTCTTCTTGACTACACTTTGCTTGTCCTATTTACAGTCTGTCTGTGGTTTTCTCGATAGGGCATCAGTTCAGCCTTGCAGTTAATTGAGATTATTTCTCCTCCTCCCTCCCCTACTATCCATTTTAGTGAGGTTCTGATCTTATAATCATTAAAGGTGAAATTATTTTTAACATGAATTCTTTTAAAACATTTACCTTTGTTTTCAGTTTTTTATTTTCTTCTACAATAGCTTCATATTTCTCTTTCATTTCTGCCAATTCTAGGCGAAGCAGCTCTATTTCTGGATTTTCTGGGGTAGCAGCTCCTAAGTGATGCTTTAAAAAACTAATATCAAAGTTAAGAATTTACTTGAGCTGAATGAAACTAATGAAATAGCTCAGAGTAGTATCAATGTCTCTGATCACAGTCACCGCATCTTACCACCAGCATTTACCCAGAGATCATCATCGCAAAACTTAACAGAAAGTAACTTTTTCAATCGTCAAAAATATTTTAAATAGTATCTACGTGAAAAAATAAGAGTTCCAAAAATAAGTCCTTTTTCTGACTTGAAAGATGAAAAGGATACTCCAAAGCACTATTAGGTTTCTCTGGTTCTTCATATAAGGCTACCAATACTGCAAATCAAAAAGCAGAAAAAGCAATAATTAAAGTCTTAAATTTGAATGACTGAAATTATATTCCACAGCCCAGTAAGTATTAAGTGCCTATTATACGCCAAGCACATTGGTAGGACTGCCATGCCATGGCACACACAGCAGATAACCTCCCTGTTCTCAACAAATTTATACTCTAGTGCAGAAGATAAGCAAAGGACTAAACCAAAAAAAAAAAAAAAAAAAAAAAAAAAGAAGAAGCATCAAGTGTCAATACAGGATGATGGATTATGGGAGCACATTGGAAAAACACCTAACTCAGCCTAGGGCACCAAGGAAGGCATCCTAACAAGGGGAAGTAAGACCAGAGACCTGGGCTATGAGGGTTTCAGATAAAATGGGAAGGTGAGGGGGTGGGGAGAGCAAGAGAACACATATTGAGGAACTGAAAATTCAAGTATGGCTAGATGGAGCTGTGAACAATGTGGCAGGAAAGGAAGCTGGCAAGGTGGTCAGGAGGCCGACCAGGGAAGATCCTGCAAGTTCAGTTGGACTTTGATCCTAAGAACAACAGGCATATAATTAAACAGTTTTAAGCAGGAGAGTGACAGGATCACTCTTGACTGCTGTGTGGAAGATCCAGGGTGGGACAAGGATAAAGGCAGGAGGAGCAGTTTAAGAGGCAGATGTGGTAATTCAGCTGAAAAAGATAGTAACCTGCACTAGAGTGATGGAGGGGTGAAAACAAAGATAAATTTGAGAAAATTTTTGGAGAGAATCAACAGGGCTATGATAATTACTGGAAGAAGCTTTGAATTGAAAATATGCTTCAAGGATAGTTTCATACACAACATGCTAAATAACCACCAACCAAAAACTTCACCAGTAATCAACATGCTTAAATCAACATTAAAATACGTACTTCAGTTCATAGCCAAAAGCTTACATCAGCACTGACTTGTTCATCTTCTACTGAATAAATTCCTCCTAGGATTTACTGCTCAGATATAAATCTCTCTAAACCAGTGGTTAAGGTTTTTTTGTGTGCAAAGAACCCTCTGAAAAGTGACAAAAGCCAAAAAAATGTAACTACACACAAAAAAATGTGCATCTCTAGACCCCAAGTTAAGAAACTGTTGTAAGACAACACTCTTCCTTTTTAGTTTTTTAGCTCTAATAACTCATCAAAATATAGACAGAAAAAATCAAATGGCAATGACTTAACAACCAGCACTGAGTTCTGATAGTTACTCTTCTAAGTGTACTTACAACACTATTTTTTGAGAAGTCGGTATGTCTACATCACCACCACCTTCTCCTCCCCCCTCCTTTCAGTGTTTCTCTTTTTCTTTTTTTTCAATATATGAAGTTTATTGTCAAATTGGTTTCCATACAACACCCAGTGCTCATCCCAAAAGGTGCCCTCCTCAATACCCATCACCCACCCTCCCCTCCCTCCCAACCCCCATCAACCCTCAGTTTGTTCTCAGTTTTTAAGAGTCTCTTATGCTTTGGCTCTCTCCCACTCTAACCTCTTTTTTTTTTTTCCTTCCCCTCCCCCATGGGTTTCTGTTAAGTTTCTCAGGATCCACATAAGAGTGAAACCATATGGTATCTGTCTTTCTCTGTATGGCTTATTTCACTTAGCATAACACTCTCCAGTTCCATCCGTGTTGCTACAAAGGGCCATATTTCATTCTTTCTCATTGCCACGTAGTACTCCATTATGTATATAAACCACATTTTTTTTATCCATTCATCAGTTGATGGACATTTAGGCTCTTTCCATAATTTGGCTATTGTTGAGAGTGCTGCTATAAACATTGGGGTACAAGTGCCCCTATGCATCAGTACTCCTGTATCCCTTGGGTAAATTCCTAGCAGTGCTATTGCTGGGTCATAGGGTAGGTCTATTTTTAATTTTTTGAGGAATCTCCACACTGTTTTCCAGAGTGGCTGTACCAGTTTGCATTCCCACCAACAGTGCAAGAGGGTTCCCGTTTCTCAGTGTTTTTCTTTATTTTTTTTTTAATTTTTTTTCAACGTTTATTTATTTTGGGGACAGAGAGAGACAGAGCATGAACGGGGGAGGGGCAGAGAGAGAGGGAGACACAGAATCGGAAACAGGCTCCAGGCTCTGAGCCATCAGCCCAGAGCCCGACACGGGGCTTGAACTCACGGACCGCGAGATCGTGACCTGGCTGAAGTCAGACGCTTAACCGACTGCGCCACCCAGGCGCCCCTAAGTGTTTTTCTTTAAATAACATACTCAAACTTGTTTTTTTCTTCCACTGATTTCCACCGATCTGTGCCAACTAACTTTTAAGACATGAATACTCTTACCTTTTCTACCTCTTGTTCCCCACCCCGTTTCTTTCAGCTTCTAAATTGGTCAGTGGTACTACAAGGTTGATAATTACAGAACATAATGTAAATAGCAAGTTTCCTGTGCTTTTCTATAGATGAAATATACTTCCTTTTAATCAGACAAGAAGCATGCCATACCCCGCGTTTCCCTTTTTTGCCTTAGCAGCCGGGATTTTTAGAGGTTGAAATGGTACTCAAAATAGCTCAAATGCCTCTTTTTCCAAATGACTTATCTTTATCTTTAGCCATATAGTGTTTTAATGTTAGAAGCAATTTCAGATCCTCTTGGAAATAAGCCGGATAAAAATTCTAAATTAAATATGTGTAAAGTACATATGTTTGAAGCTGAAAAACATCAGATTTTAAATACGTCACATCAGTAGGTACTATGTTGTCTGGCATTATTTAGGAGACTGGAAATCTGCAGTGGTTGAGGAGTTAGATGCCAGTGGATGTGAGCAAGGGAAAAGAAGCCTTCAGTGGTTTCCAGTCTCATGAAGGAAGATCCATGTATGGCACAAGGCTGTACATCTTCAGTTACCTCCTGCCAAGGTCACTTCTCTACCTTTTCACATTCTTTTACTCTGTCTAGCCAGTCCGGCCTCCTTGAACTTCCTGGAACTCTTAACATCACATTTCATTCAGGTCTCTACTCAAATGTTACTTCTTGAGAGAGAAGTAACCACCACCTCTTATGAAATGGCACATCCATAGCTCTTTATCCTCTTTGCTGGTTGGTTGGTTGGTTGGTTGGTTGGTTGGTTGGTTTGGTGTTTTGTTTAGAGAGAGAATACAGGCAGGAACCGGGGGGTGGGGGGTGGGAATCAAGCAGGCTTCACACTCAGCATAGAGCCCAACACAGGGCACGATCCCACAACCCTGGGATCACAACTTGAGCCATAATCAAGAGTCGGATACTCAACCAACTGAGCCAGCCAAGCGCCCCTCCTTTGCTATGTTTCTTATTCATAATACTTGACACTGGCTGGCACTATGTATTTATTTATTAGGTCTCCCCCAACTAGAATATAAGCTCATTTAGAGCAGGGACATTTTTTTCCACTGCTGTATCCCCAGTGTCTAGAACAGAGACTTGAATAAAATGGTTAAATAAATGAAAGAAATGAACCCACAGAATTTTTTAAAGGGGGGGGTCAATGAAATTTCAAGCATTTGTGACACTTCAAGAGAGGACAGAGCATAGCACTTTCATAGGTACTCCTGTATGTTTGCTGAAGTGTAATTGCAACGAGATAGGGAAACTGGTACCTGAATCTAACGTAGGCAGCAATTCAAAATTACCAGCCCATGCATGGGAATTAAAAGCCCTGCCTTCTGCTAAGACCCAAAGTTGTTATTCTCCCAGAATTGTCTCCTAACCTTTGCTTCTGGCCAAAGAGCAGTTACCAAATTCTTTCTTTCCCAGACACCTCTCGTGTGGACCCACGTCGTTATCCCTGACAGCTCTTCTGTTCTACACCCTTGCAAGTTCTAGCCAATGAGTTGAATGATGCATAGCAGGCATTCACGTTATTGCTGAGCTAATGAAATAAGTAGTACCCCCAACCACCTCTTGGAACTCTCTAGTTTCAAGCTCCTTACTCATCTTAGGTCTTGAACCCCCCTCCCAGAAACAGATACAGTGTAATAGCTTCTATTTTAAAAAGTGAAAACAATATAACCATTTTTATGTGTCCTCAAGCTCTTTAAACTGTAATCCTACTTACGAAATCTGCACAAAGTAGGAATTGGTATAGCCTACGAAACCGGGGTTGAAAAACCACAGCCAAATTTACTATGAATCGCCTACTTTGGGGACTGAGTTCATTTAGTTATTTCATAGACAGCTTTGAAATCTGGTTAATTTTCCCACTTGCCCCTTTTTCGAAGGAAAATGCTTCTTTTCGTAATTTGGGGTCCGCAAAAACTGTAAGGAGGGAGGAGTTAGGATCTCAAGGTCTTTATCAAACATACTCGCTGCGGCCACTCGAGGCAAAGCAACGGAAGTTGGAGGGACTTTGCAACAGCTGCAGGAGTTTCACTCCCCGCCCGGAGGGTGGTAGCGTGAGCAAGGCTATCCCACTCGAGCGGCGTCCGACAGCCAGCAGCCAGACGTGCGCCAGTCCCTACTGGACCCCGAGGCCCACCTTGCTGGACCCCAGACAGGTCCCACCTGTTCTCCCTCCTTTCCCACGCCTTGGCCCGACAGGGACGCAGCGCCGAGGAGCACGACGTGGACACGAGGAACCCTCTCCTAGCCCATGCTCACCCTTGGTCAGCGTGTCCAGCACCCCCGACTTCTCCAAGTACCTCCGGAACTGCTCCCGCTTCGAGTCGGCGGCCTGAGGAGACACGGCGGGTCAGTAGCCGAAGCCCAGGGGCCAGAGCAGGAAGAAGGCGCTGGGAGTCCGGCAACCCCGCCTCCGCCTCGCTGCCGCAGGCCCCCAAAACCTGCGCGCGCACCCCCATTCCCACCCGGAGCCGACCAGCGGCTGGCTACCGCCCGCACGCCCCCAGCCACGCCGCGCCCCCCTCACTTTGTAATGGGCCATAGTGACAGCGGCAGCGGCGTAGCTGGCGCCCGAGACCGTGGCTGGCGGGCTCTGAGCAGCACTGCTCATGCGCGGAAGGCCGCGCGCGCCTGCGCACTTGCGAACCACGGTGTGAGCTCGCGGGGGTGTGGCCTGTTTTCATGGCGACCAGGACGCTCTGGATGCCCCATAGTGAGCTAAGCCGAGGGAGGCTGCGTACGCCCGCCTCTCCGCTCCCGGCTCAACACCTCTCCTTCCTCTTCCGGTCCTCGCGGCAATTCGGTTGCCTAGTGAGAGGCGAGGGTTTGGTAACTCGGGGAGGGTGTCCAGGTGGGGCCAAGGATGGGCGTGGCGCCCAGGGGCGCGGCCTGCGGAGTCCGGGAGCGCTGGGACTGTAGCTGGGTGGGATCTCCGGGCAGCGGTGTGGGAGCGAACCAGTCTCAACCCGGGCCTCATCATTATTAGGTGTGGTAGCCTATACGTGCTGGCTTCTTGGCTTTCGTCCCGAAAAGGTGCGCACGACCGACGCAGGGCGCCCCTTGGGTTTCCAGTGGCTTGAGAAGAGCGCTTGGAATCGTATGTTTCGGCTCCAGCTTTTACTTTTGCAGTTTGTTTTGTGGCCGGCTTGATGTGGGCCTCTGGAGGGTGAGCAGTAACGTGCTAATAATAGGCCTTTTGAGCTCTTTCTGTGTGCCTGGTACTGTACTAAACACAACGTTTCTTATTTTAATTCTCACACTATCCCTGTAAGGTAGCTACAGTTAGTAAAGTGTCGAGGTTAGAGGACTAGGGAGTGTAGAGATACAACTCCAATCTGGACACTGAATCACGATGTTTTAAAGCCACCAATCTTTTTAAAATTTTATTTACTAGATAGCAACATTTTGATTATACTCAAGAGACATCAGGTTGCAGTCTATATAAGGAAACGAAATTAAGTCCCAGGGACAAACAATTTAACCATTGTCCAGAAATAAAAGATTAGTAACTAAAAGGGAGACTTATGTAGAATCAGTATAGTCTCCTAAGGCAATGCTCCCATCAAGGAAAAACGTAGTTCCAAACCATTAAGCCTGGATTCTTAACGTGACGTTCCCGGAATCAATTTTCACGAATTCTGAAGGGAGCCTGTGAAAAAAGTAATCCTGATCCGGTAGCCCTCCTTGAATTTAAAACTGCCCCATCACCATTTAGAATTAATGTGTTTTTCCTTTTTGAAGTAGGTTTGCAATTGTCTGCCTAAACAGCTCGTCTTTAGAGCTGCCCTTATTTGTTTTGCCTGCTCCACCACCACCACGCTAGGGTCATATAATATGCAGGATGTCCAGAAGTCAACAGCTGTTCAGATCTGAAGGTCTGTGGGAGCCCGCCTACCGATGAGGTTGTTTGTCAGCAGCGCTAAATGATTTGGAGGGCAAGCAGTAGAATTGTTGCAGCTCCTGATCAAATCAGATTCTAAGGACAACCGTCCCAAAGAATCAGGAGTGTCTGGAATGTCCAGACAGTCTCCCTGGGAAGGAGGAAGGGTTCTGTTTGTGCCCTCTCTGAAATGGCCCTTGAGGTTTCCTTTAGGAGGTGACGGCCGATTTTCACCTTCTGTAGAGGGACCCCATGTAGCACTAAGCCACCTCCGTTTCCAAGCACAGTTAGCTGGCAGAGAGAAAGCTGTTTGAGGCGACTGTCCCACGTGGTCGTCTGGATCTATAGCAACACCTGAAATAGAACCTTGACCTCTAGAGTAGTGGTTCCTTTTGCTGTCTTTGCCATCCAGTTCTTTCTTTCCCTTTAATGGGTGACCCACTTCTTTTCTAAATATTTTGCGACTGTCTTCATTATTACATGAGCTGATGTGTTGAAGGTGACTACAGGTTGCGCTAAGTGTGCACATCTCATTAGAAAGTACAGTTTCTTGCCCATCCAAAATGCATTTCTCATCATTTCCATTGTGATGGTCAGGATCTGCCTGAAATGCAGGTGAATTTAAACTAGGGCACACTGCTGTGTGTGTTTGCTTTTCCATCAACAAATAATAATCAGGTGCAGGAGAGAGTCTCTTCAGTGAATTTGCAGATGTGCTCTGATATTTGGCAAGATTTTGTTTTGACTTGTTCACAAAGAATTCATTGTGCTCATCCTTCAGTTTGTATCGTCCCCAAAGCCCTCTTTTAATCTTTTTAAAACCTAGGTGGAAAATTTCTAGAATATTTAAGAAAAGTGAAACAGTGGCTATAGACTGCATAAATAACAGGAATATTGTCTTTTCTGTTGGTCTTGAGACAAAACAATCAATTATATTTGGACATGGGTGGCTGTGGCATTTAAATAAAGGTTCTAAATGAAATCCATACAAAAGGTACTGTCCAATCATGAACCCAACCTCTACCACAGAGCGAGTGAAAATGTGTATCACATAAGTGCAAAGCAAGGTCCCCCTGAGTGGGGCTTTGCTTAGTTTCCTTTGTTCCAGCTGACAAAGTTCTTGCTCCAGTCTCCTCCTGTCCCAGGGCATTTCACACTCCACCCCCTTCAGTGCCCCTCTCAGCTGAGCTTTCTTCCTCTGCCTCTCTTTCTCCAGAACTTTCAGTCGGTACAAAGCATGGCCCATATAGACCAGGGATGGTGAAGACACAAATATCACCTGCAAGATCCAGTATCTAATGAGGGAGATGGGAAAGGCCTGGTCATAGCATACATTTCTGCAGCCGGGTTGTTCTGTATTACAGATGAAGCCAGACTGCTCGTCGTTCCAGACATCTTCAGCTGCTACACCCAGAACAAGCATTCGAAATATGAACAGGATAGTGAGCCAGATCTTTCCAATTATGGTGGAGTGGATGTGAACTTCCTCCAGGATGCCTCCAAGGAAATTCCAGTTCCCCATGTTTATTTAGTCAGCCATCTTAGCTCTGAACCCCATCAAATAGGAGGCAGATACATTCTTCCATTCTGAAGGGCATGCTATTTCGTAAAGCGAACCTATGGCCAAAACATGAACAAAGCATCACTCTTTTAGTGTGCTGGTTGCTTTAATTTTTTCCTAGAGATCTGTGATAATCTTATGAAGAATATATTTAAGATACCAGGAATTTTAAGTCACTTATGTTTAGACCTCATACTGCAACAAAGAAGGGGAAAAAAGATACCTGGAGGAGGGGTTGTGTATATTCTGTATGAAGAACAGAACTGTAGATGGGGTGCCTGGCTGGCTCAGTCAGAACAGCATGCGACTCTTGATCTGCGGGTCATGAGTTCAGGCCCCACATTGGGTGTACAGATTACTTAAGTAAATAAAAATTAAAAAAATAATAATAATAGAACTGTAGGATTCCCTACAAGAAAGGAGTCTTGTTATTATTAGCTGAAGCTTACTTACTGTTTTACTTTGTTAAACTGAGAACTTCTGAAGAGGTTCCTAAAACTACTGACATGATCTTATAAGCCTATTTATTAAGATTATATAAAAATTATAGCCAGGGCACCTGGGTGGCTGAGTCAGTTGAGTGTCTGATTCCAGCTCAGGTCATGATCTCACTGTTCATGAGTTCAAGCCCTGCATCGGGCTCTGTGCTGACCACTCAGAGCCTGGAGCCCACTTCAGATCCTATATCTCCCTCCCTCTCTCTCTCTCCTCCTCCCTAGCTCGTATTGTCTCTCTCTTTCTCAAAAATAAATAAACATTAAAATTTTTTTTTAATTATAACCAAAGTCAGTGATTTTTAAATCTCATTTACACACAAAGGAAAATGAACGTGTTTCATTTAACAATTCACTAAGATACAGCATTTAACAAAACCAGAGGAAACGGATCTGGCTCTTGCTATAGGAATTTAGATTTGTTTTTAATCCACATTTAAATGTCTAAATTGCTTTCTGGCAGCTGTTGAGCATTTTCAGAAATCAGAAATTTCAGTAATATTTATGAATATTCATAAAATTCTTAATTATCTATGAAAAATTTTGTACATTTTTATCATCTTAAAATGAACTCCAAAAATTCTCAACTATTTCTGTACTACCAGAATGTTATTAGATAGTTCTTGAAATAAATGGATGGCTGATGTGGTGGTTGTATTATACATACTTTCATTGTAATAATATTTGACATATTTAAGACATATATCTTGCTTTTGAGGAAGGAGCAGGTGGGTAAATCATAATTCAGATGCTTGGATTATCAGATAGTATGTTCCATAGTAAGGTAGATAGATATACTAGGGTATCGAAGAGGAAATATATCCCATGGGAAAGATTAAAAAGAGGGAATGGTTTCATCACTTAGGTTTAAAATATCAGTGTGGTGTCTACTCCTGACACATGTTGCACTGTATGTTAACTAAAATTTAAATAAAATTTTGAAAAAGAAATTAAATTGAAAAATATATATATCAATATATATCCTATATCCCTTGTCTAAAGGGAAATGTTACATACGCAAGTAAAATCCTGGGATACTGTAGCTACACGATATGTTCATCATAAAAATCGTATGAGGTAGATACGTTGTTTCCCCATTTTACAGACGAGGAAACTGAGGCACACCTTAAATTACCCAAGGTCACACAGCTGAAACTGGCATTAAAACTCAATCAGTGTAGGGGTGCCTGGGTGGCTCAGTCAGTTAAGCATCCAACTTCGGCTCAGGTCATGATCTCACAGTTTGTGGGTTAGAGTCCCACGTCAGGCTCTGTGCTGACAGCTCAGAGCCTGGAGCCTGCTTCCCATTCTGTGTCTCCCTCTCTCTCTGCCCCTCCCCTTCTCGTGCTCTGTCTCTGTCTCTCTTTCTCAGAAATAAACATTTAAAAAAAAAATCAGTGCAGCTCTAAAATCAGTTCCTATTCTACTAAACTTATTTTTCCTCTTTGCACTGAAACATCAAGAAATCATCTGTTTTCCCTTAAGTTTATTTAAATTAGGTATGTCAAATAGTGGTAGTTGGGCTTTTTAAACAATTAGTTCAAAAGTCTTTATTTAGTTCCTTTTCTAAAAGCTTCATACAGTTGAAAAGATTCAAAACCATCAATGTTCTAAAATTTAGTTGTATTCCTGAGAAAGAGAAAATTTCTATTTAACTTTATTATGTTAATAATAGTATATTCTTTGATCCAACAATCCAAAACACTTTCAAGTGTAAGAAATTGGTATTATTCGTGTTGTTTATAATACTCACAAATTGAAAATGTCCAAAATAACTATCAATACAAGAAAGACAGCATTGCACTTAATAAATAACAGTACATCCATGGTATGGTACTATGCAACCAATAAAAATGATAAATATATACTAATATAAAAAGACATTTGATAAATTGTTTCAGTTTATAAAATAGAACAGTATGACCCCATAATTATATATTTTTTATAGGTAGAGATGCGTCCAAAAAAGCCCAGAAGGATATTCATTGAGATATTAACTATGATTATCTCTGGATGGTGTGATTACAATTAACTTAATTTTTTGTAATATGTATTTTAGTTTGTTTTTACCATGAGCACTTTTATAATCACACACACAAAAAAATGTTTTTCTTCTCCTTAAGGGACAAGAGCATAATATTTCCTGAAAGAAGGAGCAGTAAATTATTCAGCTACAAATCTTAGGTTCTGAAGCTTTCATAACAAATGACATGAATACTAGTCTACATAGATTCAATCCCATAGAACCCAAAAGCAAAAAATAAAAACATTTCAAACAACTCTTTCTTAATTTGCTAAAACAGAGATTAACACAAACCTGTTTAGATAAATCTGAGAAGCAAATCATGCTTATTCTCTGAATGTGCCCCCCTTTGCAGGTGTAGAGAGGTTCAGTTCAGCGCACTGAGTCAGCCATCAGCTAAGATCCTTTTGTGCTCCTCCTTCTAAGTTGGCTACATCCAATAGAACTTTTGCAGTGATGTTGAAATTAACTCTGCATTGTCCAATAAGGTAGCCACTAGCTATGTATAGTCACCGGGCACTTGTGCTGTGTCTGTGTAACACGGGAACTGAATTTTTTATCTTATTTAATTTTAACTAAAATTTAAAAGCTTCATGTGCCTAGTAGCTGCTTTATTGGACAGGACAGATAAAGAATATTTCCAATATTTCCAATAACACAGCAGTTTAGAAGACTACAGTTACGAGCCCCAAATTAAGCTGAATAGGTGGTTCCTCTATAATTCAGAGATGCTAAATTTAGAACACCAGATGTTTGGGTGATTTTGTTTTCCTTTACAGTAGTTTTGCCTCCTGGGGAAATTAGATATCACTGTTTTTGGTTATGTGAACGATGTGGCTGGTACCAAAAAGTCTTTCTGACTAAATAGTAACTTCTTAGTCATCAATCTTAATAATCAATGGGTCATGTCCAATTTCATAGTTAAATGAATTCTGTTTCTCTGTCTAGTTTTCTGTTACATACAGTTACATTTCCATTTAGGTCATTAAAGGTCTCTCTTCAGAGCTAGTGACCTGATGGGTTGGCCATGACAAAGGACTATTTCTTTGCTGGGCTTTTTTTTTTTTTTTTCGTAAGATTTTTTTTGTTTTTAAGTAACCTCTACTCCCTAGCATGGGGCTCAAACTTACAAGCCCAAGATCAAGAGTCACATGGTCTACGAACTGAGCAAGCCAGGTGCTCCTTCCCTGGGCTTCTTTGCCAACTAACACATACTTTTCAGATTAAATGCAACTATTTCATAGGGGAAAAAATTATACATATATATTCATATTTGTATTTATGTATTATATAACTTACATATTATGTGTAATACATAAACTATGCATAAATTATTAATAAACTTGAAAAACACTAAGCCTCACTAGTAGTCAAATACAAATTTAAATGAAGTATTTCTTTAACTATCAAAAGTGCAAATTTTTTTAGACATTGGCTGTTTCATCTTAATGTTTTATTTTAGAGAGAGAGAGGGAGCGAGTGAGAGAGAACATAAGCAGGGTCGGGGCAGAGAGAGAGGGAGACACAGGATTCAAAGCGGGCTCTGGGCTGACGTCTTTTTCAAAGACATACCTGCTCTTGGCACAAGTGTAAGGAATCTGTTACTATCATATACTGTCAACAAATGGATGCAGCTACTTAAAAGGCAGTTTTTTGTTGGTTTTTTGTTTGTCATTGTTGTTGTTTTAAGTAGGCTCCATGTTAAACGCAGGGCTTGAACTCAACAAACCTAAGATCAAGGCCTGAGCTGAGTTCTCAAAATAAATAAATAAACTTAAAAAAAAAAAAAAAAAAAGACCTGAGCTGAGTTCAAGAGTCGGACGCTCAACCAACTGAGCCACCCAGGTGTCCCCAAAATCTATCAAAATTAACATAGCATTTCTGCTTCTGGATGTTCAAAATATTCACTCAGCAAACATACTCAAAGACACACTGCGTGTACTAGGAAGGTCACATAGCACTGTAGACAATAGTACAAAAGCAGCAACAACTTCAATGTCCAGTAGAGACGTGGTTAAATAGCTACAGTACAACTTTCTCACTCAGCAACTCCGAGAATAGGGTCCCTATGTCACATTGTAAAGCAAGTGACCGAACAATCCATGTAGTATAATCTCATTTATCTTGTTAAAACATACATTTCATATGTATATTTAATTAGCTAAAACAGAGAGATTAACCCAAAGCTTAGTTGAGGTAAATCCGAGAAGCAAATTCTCCTTCGAAGTTCGATCACAGTCATCTTCAACTTGTTTTGTGAACTTGTCCCTTTGGGGGTACAGAGCAGATTCAGTGCCATTCAGCGCAGTGAGTGATTAGGCATCAACGAAATCCTTTCTGCACACTCTGGACAGAAAAAGGTCTGCAAGAATACACACCCAGCTGTTGACATCGGTCACCACCAAGGGAAAAGAGCAGGGTTTGGGACGGGAAGATAAAAGGGACTCTTATCTTTTAAGTTCTTGTTCGAATCTTTGTTTAAGCAAAAACACATGCATATTCTCACGCTCAAAGAATATGTTTTTAACAAATCTCAGATCCGTTTTTCTCAAAATGTTGAACTACTTTTCTCAATATAAGTAAGTATGGATGCTCCTTTCAGAATATAGCAACGTGTTTAGCTAGTTGTTTATAAATAAGACATGTTGGGGCACCCAGGTAGCTCGGTCGGTTAAGTGTCCAGCTTCGGCTCAGGTCATGATCTCGCAGTTGGTGGGTTCAAAGGTTCATGGCCCACGTCAGGCTCTGTGCTGACAGCTCAGAGCCTGGAGCCTGCTTCATATTCTGTGTCTCCCTCTCTCTCTGCCCCTCTCCTGCTCACCTCTGTCTCTCAAAAATAAACATTTTTTTTAAATTTTAATAAATAAATAAAGGAACAGGTCAATGATGAAAGAAAAAAACATGTATTCCCTGTGTTCAGGTGGCCCCAAACTACCATTTTGGAAAGAGAATGGCCAACATTCCAGGTTCTATAATAGGAAAGGAGACAGGCTACTCAGCTTTCAGACATGACATTTTACCTTTTGTAAATAAATTCTGCCCACTCCCAGGAAAGCCACCAGCCGTGGAAAGGATGAAAATATCTTATGGGTGAGAACACCAAAGTCCAGGTATCCAGTGTGCACGAGAAAGCTAGTTCTAGGTCCCTTGGGATCCTAGACATACTTCTAGAATCTTAAACTAGCAGTCCGGGAAATTTTCAGTCTTCTTTTATAAGGTATTTCTACCATTCATGGGGTGCTCTCAGTAATGTTTGTTCGTATACTCCAAGATACTCTCAACTTTAAGTGTTTGGGGAACACAGCATCATTAGACCAGTAAGGAAGGATAGTATGGGCTTTTGAGTCATTACCAACCTTTAAATCCTGCTCCCTCCTAGACAAGTTACTTGATTTTTTTTTTTTTTTTAATGAGTTTCCATGTCCTCCTCTCTAGATGCAGAGTAATAGCCACCTTTCTGGGTTGTTGAAAAGATTAGCAATAATGTATATAAAGCACCTCATCCACCCCAAAGGTGATTGAAAGTGATTATCAATAGTCTGGCACAGGTACGAAAAGTTTTTATTATCAGCACAGTACAGTATTTGTGGATTATATCAAGCAGTCTCTACAACATATCCTCCAAGGAGACCAAGTCTCTTTTAGAGGATACATACAATGCACACCGCATGTCTGGAAAGAGCCAACCCCTGCTTTTTCTGTCCCTCCCCTTTTCTCTCTTCCTTTTCCCTCCCTCTGCATTCAGAAGCCCCTTCCCTGACCCTGATTCCTTTGTAAACAGTCTTTGCAACTGATGACTTGAATCATGTTTTGACCTCTTTATAAAATTGTTAGCATTTGCAAGGACTTCTCTGTCTCTTCGTAGACTTCAGTTTTTTTTCCCAGATAGCTCTTTTCATTATTTGGCTTAGACTAGAGGCAGGTCAGTTTGCTGGGGACAGGAAAATGTTGAAAAACACAGCAAATAAGACACACGCTGAATAAGCTGCAATTGCTATCCAAAATCTTGGGTCCTTCAGCAGTGCCTTATCAAAGCAGCTAAACACAGTGTAACCTATGGACATTCCAGCGAATCCACCCGCAATGTGGGCTGCAAAAGACACCTTGGGAGGAAGGGGGAAGAAATGGAAATAAGAACATGCTAACTGCATATTTCAATTGCATCTCTAAAAAAACAAGTACCGTCAGAGTCAAACAAGAGCCTTAAAAGCCTGAGGAACAAGGCAGTGAGGCAAAAGAGACACAAAGCTGCATGTGCAAAGAGATGTTCTAAAAACATACAAAGCTAAACATGTTATTTCATCAACTCCGAGTACACAAGAGAGCCGTGTTTCTCATTCTCTATCATCATCGCACTGGGGATGGTTCCACATAATCCCGAGAGAATGTGTTGCATTGCCACAAGGGATCTCTGTGGGAGCGCTGTCTGACCCCACATAAATGGAATGTCAGAATGAGAACATAGATAATATACACACAAATATGCAAACAAACTACCAAATTCAAAGACTAATCACCACGAAACTGGAAATCTGTCAGTTTTCTTTGTATTGCAAATTCATCCAGACCCAAATTTTCTTTGCTGTTTTCAATCTGCTTTTTATTCTCTAGGGTCAGTAAAATCCCTTCTCTCCTGTTTTGCTACCAATAGCCACCAGTAGGTCAGGTGCAGGGAAGCAGAGCCGACGTCAGGGCTCTGAGACAGTTAAGTGAAAAGGACAATCCAAAAGTCTTCAGGAATTTGCTTAACTTCCAAATGGAAATTTGCCTGCCCTAAGTCATAGACTTGTTGTCCCCATTTGCTGACCCTTTTAAGCTACTGATAAACAATTTTCACTTAAATAAGTTGGTGGCGCCTGGGTGGCTCAGCCAGTTGAGCGTATGACTCCTGATTTCGGCTCAGGTCATGATCTCACGAGTTCGTGAGATGAAACCCCGAGTCGGGCTCTGCGCTGACAACATGGAGCCTGCGTGGGATTCTCTCTCTCTCTCTCTCTCTCTCTCTCTCTCTCTCTCCACCGCTCCTCCCTCTCAAAATAAACTTAATAATAATAATAAACTGAACTCACCGGTGACCCATTTGCAGGGACAAAGAACCTTCTGTAGAGAGCAAATCCCATATCCGACACAACTAGAAAGAAAAAAAACCTGGTGAAGCCCCCGAATCGCCACAACGGTGCACCAGATGTTTTTGATTCCTTTCTGACAATGGTAGCTGCTAACATATATGGAGACTTACTCTGTGCCAGGTGCTGTAGTAAGAACCTTATGAGTATTCATTCACTAATCCTCACAACAACGCTAGGAAATAAGTATATCACTATCCCATTTTACAGATGTATTCATCCAACAAGTATTTATTGGTTATCTTCTCTGTGCCAGAGAAGGTGATAGAGATACTGCAGTGAACAGCCCTGCTTCATGGAGCTGACAGTCTCGCGGGGGAGGCACACAAATAAGTAAAACACACAATACATCAAATGGTGGTAAGGGATATAGAGAAAATGCAATGAGAGGAAGGAGGATTAGGAATGCTGGGAGTAGGGTGTAATTTTTAATAGAGTCGGGGACAATCTCACTGAGAATATGACATTTGAGGGAGATAAGAGAGCAAGCCGTGCTGACATCTGAAATAAGAGTCTTCCAGGCAGAGGGAAGAGCAGGTGCAAAGTCCCTGAGGCAGGAAATGTGCCTGGGGTGCTGGAGGAATCCCAAAACAGAGTTGCTGGCTGGATGGGTGGTTTTCAAAGCATGATTCCCTGCCCCTCCAAGCATTAACATTCACCTGGGAACTTACTAAACATTGAAATTCTCAGGCCCACCCCCAGCCTTATTGAACCAGAAACTCTGAAGATGAGGCTCAGAAATCTGTTTTAACAAGATCTCCAGGTGATTCTAGACTACAGTTTGGGATAAAATTATAGGTGAGGGGCGGGGGACCAATCATGGAAGGGCTTTAAGGAGCCAGTGTAAGGGCTTTGACTCCAAGTGGTAGGAAACCTTTGAAAGCCTTTGAGCACAGTAGTGATATGATCCGACTTACGCTTTTAAAAGATCATTCTGGCTGCTATATAGGAAAGAGCGTAAAGGAGCAAGGCCAGGGGCAGGAAGACCACCTAGATTATTGATATTGCTGCAATCCAAGTGAGGAATTACCGTGGCATCTTATACATAAGGAAACAAAAACACAGAGGGTAAGTGCTTGTCCAAGGCCACACAGCTCAGGGGCAAGGGCAGGATTTGAACCTTAAGAAATCTGTCTATGGAGGGGCGCCTGGGTGGCTCAGTCGGTTGAGCGTCCGACTTCAGCTCAGGTCATGATCTCGCGGTTTGTGAGTTCAAGCCCTGCGTCGGGCTCTGTGCTGACAGCTCAGAGCCTGGAGCCTACTTCGGATTCTGTGTCTGCCCCTCCCCTGCTCATGCTCTGTGTATGTGTGTCTCTCTCTCAATAATAAATAAACGTTAAAAAAAAAAAGAAGTCTGGCTATGGAGGCTTGCCTCTCACCCACCGCACCAACTGCCTCTAAGAACCACCAGGCCAAGAAAGGAAATGAGTCCACATTCTCCAGTGGAACAGTGAGAGCCCAGAACTTAGACATTCTTCAAATAAGTCAGATCCATGATGCAAAAAGAGCTCCTGGGGTTTCTTGGCCTAGAAGTCCACCCTCCATGTGCCCTGCACTTGGAAACATCTCATGCAGCTGTCACATTCCACACCCCAACTCCCTGTGCTCCACTTAGTGAACCACTGTGTCCTCGGAGATGGAAAGACCCAGTCCTTGCCTTTGGGAAAATAGCATCAGGACCATGTGTTCTGCCCAGTTCCCCTTTCAATACCGTATTGATCAGCGTTCAAGTGACTAGACAGGAATTGAGGTCGAGGAAGTATTCAATTTAACTATAAATGACTAGTACACATAAATGCTGGTTAAATGTGGCTGTGTCCTATTTTCAATCATTTGAATTTCTTAATCCAGTATAAATAACAGAGATAGAACTAGAAAAGTGGAAGAAAACCACTGGAGGAGGAGGTAACAACTGGAAACAGTTCCTCTGGTCTAGTCTTGCACAGTGGGAGGCCTCTTTTCAAAAAGCTTTTGTAACCCTCAGCATGTCAGTTTCTCCAATCTATTTCTCTCTGATCATGTCCTTCCTGCAGATCTCTGCCTAGCTCTTTCTGCTTCCTAGGGGAGTTTGCTTCTGCCTTGCTGCAGTCTCTACACTGAGACATGTCTTCCCACCTGAAAAGAAGCCCCTATTCCAATAAACCAAGTTATTGTCCTTGCTAAAAGTTTGTCGCTAATTTTAAGAGAGTTGCCTTTATGCGGATTTTTTTGAAGAGTGAAAATGTGAGCTTTCTTTTTTCCAAAGGTTAGCTCAGTTGCTTTGTTAGAAGACATATCCAACAAATAATGCTTCAGGAAAGAAGGTCCTCAAGGCCAGGCCAACTGTCCTTCACGGTTAAGAATAATATTTACCATTTTTTAAACATTTTGTTTTAAAACTATACATTTCGCAAGGAAACAGGTTTAAAATAAAACTGTACTTGTGTGTTGTTAATCTGGCGTGTGTTAACTTTTCTCATCTTTAATAGTAGGCAAACCAGGCGGAAGAATCTTTAGAAATGAAGCGTGCCAGGAGGTAGGGAAGGCTAACATTAGCGGCTCTTACCTCCTCTGTAAGATAAAGAAGCCGCTTTATTACTTCCCTCGGGAATGACAAAATGTTACATAAACTATTTTTGGAGATTCCCTGTGCATGAGGAAAGGGTTTTTACTCCAACATTGAAGAGTATTAAAACCATTTCCCCATCAAGGGTTTGAGGCTCATTTTACAAAAGTCATTCATAATTACCTAAAAGAAACAGACTGAAACCCAGGTAACCTGTGTGTAGCAACATTTTTTTTTTTTTTTTTTTTTTTGGTCACAGGACTTGTCCCTTGGTCCTGATAGTGACGCTCAACAGCTCAGGTGACCGCTCTGCTCCACGGCAACTCTCCTCACTGACCCCAGGCGCTCACTCTCCTTTCTGTGCTCACAACTTTACCTCACATTTTCAGCTTCCCACGGACAAAAATAGTATAGAGAGTATGTATAAGCTATAAACAAGTCACTTATCTTCTCCCAGGATGAAATACTGTTTTTACAGCTAAACTGTCCGTAAACTGGATTTAGTCTCTTTCCTCAGAGGTAGTTGGCCCTGTTCCCAGCAATGTGGATAATTGAACTTGATACCAATTAGCAGAACCATTTTTGCTTACCATGGGGACGGCCCAGATCTTGGGTTTTATCAAGCGTCACCTCCGTGTTGGCCATCAAGTATGAGCCTACAGTCCGACCCCCGGGTCTGCCTTCTCCCCACACCCTCTGTGCGGCTCCGGCTTCAGCTGGAGCAGGTTCAGAGACACAAGGCCCCAGCTCGCCTTGGCTCCCTTTGTCTTCGACCCAGTGTGTCCCCGCCACCACCCAAGATCCCCCCTGACGTTCAGACCCAGCTAAAATTTCAACCTCCACTCCAGACTGAGCACTCTTCCTAAATTTTTTCAGCATGTAATTCTCTACTGTAATTCTTGGAGATTTCCAAAGCCACATCCGCCGTCCTGCTAGTTCCCTGACCTCTCAAATCCTTCACCCCCTGCTTCTGTCTTCAGCCCTCAGCCAGCACCCCATGCTTGGATCCTAGATCTGTTTGGGGTTTTTTGTTTGTTTTTAATCTGAGAATTTAGAAATTGAAGAAAAAATAGATTAGGTCAGTGGTTTTCAAGCTCAGACAAGATCATATACAGAATCCAATGTACGAATGAGAAAAATCCAGAATATAAAACAGGAAGTTATTGTGGTTGAAGTAGACAAAATATCTGACTCTCTTGACTTCCCCCACTCCAGAAAGAAACAAAAAAGCAAAACCTCATTACCGAGGCACCTCTAAAAACCACCCATGAAGCTCTGTGAAAACTCCTCCATTTACCTTTCTGCTTAAGGCTAGGGAGCCACAATTCTTTGTCACTCCTTGCCAGTGTTTAGGAAGCCTGAGGCCTCCTGGAGGGCAAACCAATAAAATGGAAGGTGCGAGGTGTTCACAAAACAAACTTACTTATGAGGATGATGATCAGGAGTCTGACAATTCCAAAGGCAGGGATCATTTCTCGAAAATTCTTGCAAAGAGATAAATAATAACAGTCATAATACGAGCTATCTGTTGGCAAGTGAAACCCCAACTGTGCTCTCTCTTCATCTACTTTTTTGTTTAAAGTTTCAGTGTCCAGTATTTACAAAATAAAGAAACGCGGCAACAGCCCAGTTTTCAAACGCATTTGGGAAGTACAAGGGTGGTGCCCTTTGGAGAACAAAATGAAGCATGATATTTAACTCTGTGATATAAACTACACATAACTGAATTAGCAGGAAATAATCTAAATATAAATAATATGAAATCAACACTTAACATGTCATAGTTAGAGAGATGATTGATAGATGTCAAACTAAGTCTGAGAAAATATGATTTTTTTTGTTAATATACATTCGATGCTTTATCCTCTTTCCAAATAGGGGCTAGCTAAGGGTCAACTAAACTTTGAGTATTACCTTAATTTTTTTAGATAATTTCCCCCAAATTTAAAATATTGGTTAAAAAAAATAAAGTTTTAGCTTTGAAAAATCTCAATCTAGGGGCGCCTGGGTGGCTCAGTCGGTTGAGCGGCCGACTTCGGCTCAGGTCACGATCTCACGGTCCGTGAGTTCGAGCCCTGCGTCGGGCTCTGTGCTGACAGCTCGGAGCCTGGAGCCTGTTTAGGATTCTGTGTCTCCCTCTTTCTGACCCTCCCCCGTTCATGCTCTGTCTCAAAAATAAATAAACGTTAAAAAAAATTAAAAAAAAAAAAAGAAAGAGAAAAATCTCAATCCAGTTTACAGTATCCTCCTGTGTTACCAAATAACTGCTGAGTCAGAAAGATATCTCCATTTTTGGGGCGCCTGGGTGGCTCAGTCGATTGAGCGACCGACCGGCTAAGGCCATGATCTCACAGTTCATGGGTTCGAGCCCCGCGTCAGGCTCCGTGCTGACAGCTCAGAGCCTGGAGCCTGCTTCTGCTTCTGTGTCTCCCTCTCTCTCTGCCTCTCCCCCACTCATGCTCTGTCTCTCTCTGCCTCAGAAATAAACATTTAAAACAATTAAAAAAAAAGATATCTCCACTTTAAAATTTATTGAGTTACATCTCCCTTCCCTTTCAAGTTATTAATTCTCTTCCTGAAGAGTAAAGATAGTGAAATACCCATGTTTATTCTAAATCAATTATTTTCAAACTGTTGGGGTCACAACCTACAGTAGGAAACAATTTGCATAAAAATCCAGGACACATATAAATCAAACAGTATTACATGTGCTATAAACTGAATTTTTTAAATTATTTCATTTACTTTTTTATTTTTTTTCCAAGTAGGCTCCATCCCCAGCATGAGGCTTGAACTCATGACCCTAAGATTGAGAATTGCACGCTTTACCAACTGAGCCAGCCAGGTGCCCCTCTTTTTGTTTAATTTTTGGTCACAATCCCTGAAACTATGTTCAAACCACTAATGGGATTGCAATCCAAAGTTTGAAAAACACTTTTCTAAATGACATATTTTTGGAATAGTTTTATAACTGCTTCATATTTTTCCTCCTAGAGTATTTTTAAAGTATACCTATGTGGTTAACGGGTTAACAACTAATCAGGATTTAACACTAGGCTGAGGCTGTTTTGACAAAGTGGTTGGCAGGGCGCCTTGGTCGCTTAGTTGGCTGAGTGTCCGACTCTTGATTTCGGCTCAGGTCATGATCCCACGGTTGTTGGATAGAGCCCTGGGTTGGGCTCCACATTGAACATGAAGCCTGCTTAAAATTCTCTTTCTGCCTCTCTCTTTGTCCCTCTCTCCTCCCTCCCTGCTCGCTCTCTCTCTCTCTCTCTCTCTCACAAAATAAATAAATAAATAAATAAATAAATAAAAGTGGTTGGCATTCACACATACTATACCACGGGAGTATAACATGGTATGCCAACTTTGGAGGGCAAGTTAGCATTTATCTATGAAAATGTAAAGCCTTCATCCAATAAATCCACTTCTAGGAATTTATCCTAAAAAAAAAAATCACAAATACAAAGAGATAAATGTAAGAGAACATTCTTACAGCATTATCTACAAGTGTGAGAAGCTAGTCACCTCAATTTTTTTTTTTTTCAGTGAAGGATTAAATCAGGATACAGCTATACAGTGTGCTTTGGAGCCCTTGAACAGACTGCAGTGGATTTCTGTGTACTGATATGGGTAGATGGGGCCAAGATAATTCTACATTAAGATGTACAACAGTATCTTTACGAGTTGGTCCATTTTGGTAGTCTTAATTTTGGCAGGATTTTGAATACAGACAGAAAAAGGTTTGAGGGGTGCCTGGGTGGCTCAGTCAGTTAAGCATCCAACTTCAGCTCAGGTCATGAGATCAAGCCCCACATGCTGACAGCACAGAGCCCACTTCGGATCCTCTGTTTCCCCATCTCTGCTCTTCTCCCACCCCTCCCTCCAAAATAAACATTAAAAAAAGAAAAGAAAAAGGTCTGAAAGGAGGTATATGAAACCGTTAACAGATACCGTATTAGAGATTTCGACTTTCTATTTTTCAATTAATTTTTTTTTTTTTTTTTTTTTTTTTTTAGTATTCGTCATTTTTGAGGTCAGGAAATAAAAATAAAGATGAAAGATGAAAGAAAAATTCTGGTGCCAAGAAGGAAGATAAGTGCTCCGCGAATATTGATAAATGAAGATACCATGATTCCCAAATACCAGTTATCGTTTAAAAGAAAAAAGTCCAGGGGCGCCTGGGTGGCGCAGTCGGTTAAGCGTCCGACTTCGGCCAGGTCACGATCTCGCGGTCCGTGAGTTCGAGCCCCGCGTCAGGCTCTGGGCTGATGGCTCGGAGCCTGGAGCCTGTTTCCGATTCTGTGTCTCCCTCTCTCTCTGCCCCTCCCCCGTTTCATGCTCTGTCTCTCTCTGTCCCAAAAAAAATAAATAAATGTTGAAAAAAAAAATTAAAAAATAAATAAATAAAAGAAAAAAGTCCATAGATTCCATTCCCAAAGTTCTTACCACTAGAACATTCATAAAATAGCCTCCCATCAGAGCATAGACTCCTCCTGAAGCACCCACAAGATATCTGAGTGGGTCGAAAATGGAGCTGGCAAGGGACCCTAAAGAAAGAAAAACATAAAGGATCAGACATAACCGTAAGAATCATGAAAAACAAATCTATAATGTAGAAGTTGGGACGTTTGGACCATTACCATATTAACAAGCAACACATTTATTCTGTTTGTCCCTTCCATACTATAAAGGTATAGACGTGTGGGCTAACTACCTCCATTTTTTCTGAAATATTAAACAACATGAAGACAGAATAACAAGAACAAAAAGCACAGACTCTGGCGCTCTGGAGCCAGAATTACCAGCTGTGTGACTTGAGCGAGTTTCTTAACCTCTCTGCGCCTTCGTTTCCCTAAAAAATGGAGATATTAATAGAACTTACCTCAATGCATTGTCGGGGAAGTAAATTAGTTGATGTAAACACTGCGTGACGTGTTATGTACTTATTAGTTATTGTTTCAAAATATTGCATACCTTTAGCCAAAACTATCAAAATACCTGAGACATTCCAACATTTTTTAAAATGTTTGTTTACTTTTGAGAGAGAGAGAGAGAGTGAGAGAGAGAGAGAAAACAAGAGGAGCAGAGAGAGAAGGGAACAAGCTCTGCCCTGACAGCAGGGAGCCTGGTGCAGGGCCCAAACTCATGACCCCAGAGGTCATGCCATGAGCAGAAGTCGGACACTCAACCGACTGAGACTCCCAGGCTCCCCGATATTCCAACATTTTGTTATCTAATGGCTAGCTTTCTCATGGAGTCAAGATGTGGCCTCGGAACCCTTCTCAACACAGCATTCAATCAGATCCACCAAGAAAGATGAAACTGTTTACTAACCCAAATAAGACTTTAAAACCACTTTATGCAAACTTTAAGATGTTCTCTCTGTACCGCTCGGTTCTACTACTCGATTTTTTGCTTTGAAGACCCTCCTTCATTCCTTAGGATACTATGTAATACCTACTTCGTGCAAGAAAGACAAAGTGGCCTTAGGAATCCTACAAACAGGGGAGTAAACAATTACCATAGGATGCAGAATAAAACAACTACTGTGATTTCTTAAATGTAATGAATTTGCTATGGAAGCACTTAGGAAGGAATGATTTTTTCAGCAGAGGTGTGGAGGCCCTGGCACTCTGAGAAGGAAGAGATAACATTTTGGTTAAACTCTAAAATATCTTTGGGGAGCCTGGGTGGTTCAGTCGGTTAAGCACCGACTTCGGCTCAGGGCATGATGTCACTGTTTGGAAGTTCGAGCCCCACGTCAGGCTCTGTGCTGACAGCTCAGAGCCTGGAGCTTGCTTCAGTTTCTGTGTCTCCCTCTCTCTCTGTCCCTACCCTGCTAGCATTCTGTCCCTCTCTCTCTCTCTCTCAAAAATGAATAAATGTTAAAAAAAATTAAAAAAAAAAACAACCTAAAATACCTTTAAGATTTGGAAGGAAAACAAAGGAGGAGAAAATATTCAGAACTTAGGGAACTGGAAAAGCAAAGGCATAGAAACAAAGGTATATGGATGACTAAAGATCATTGAGTCCAGTAGGGTTAGGGCAGTGGTCCTCAAATGTTAACCTTCAGACTAGGATTGGAGTGATTGCATCTTAATCACATGAGTAATTTATTTTTAAAATACAGATACAGGGCACCTGGGTGGCTCAGTTGGTTGAGCGTCAGACTTCTGGCATAATCTCGCAGTTAGTGAGTTACAGCCCTGCATCAGGCTCACTGCTGTCAGGGCAGAGCCCACTTCAGATCCTCTGCCCCGCCACCACCACCACCCCCGCTCATGCTCTCTCTCAAAAAATAAAATAAAATAAAATACAGATACAGGGGTGCCGGGGTGGCTCAACTTGTTACACGACCTACTTCAGCTCAAGTCATGATCTTATGGTTCGTGGGTTCGAGCCTCATATTGGGCTCTGGGCTGGTGGCACAGAGCCTGCTCTCTCTCTCTCTCTCTCTGCCCATCCCCCACTCAGTCACTCTCTCTCTGTCAAAATAAGTAAACTTTGAAAAAATAAATAAAATAAAATACAGATACAAATGTCCACTTCTGGCCATGATGGAGTAACAAGGATAAGATTTTCTCTCCTGCTTGAAACAGCTAAAAGCACTGGACAAAATGAAACAGTGATCTCCAAAATATTGGACATCAGATGAGAAAGGACAGTAAACCCTCAGAGGCAAGAAATAAATGAGGTGAATTTTCCGATCGCCCAGCTTACTGCCTTGAGAGAGAGGATTACAGGCTATAATGTGTGCAGGGGGAATCCAGGTAGATCTCAGTGAACTTTAAGTTGATGAGATAGAGTTTGAAATCCAGATAGTAGGGTGCCTGAGTGGCTCAGTAGGTTGAGTGTCCAACTTTGTCTTAGGTCATGATCTCACAGTTCAAGGGTTCGAGCCCCATGTTGGACTCTGCACTGACACCTTGGAGCCTGCTTCAGATCCTCTGTCTCCCTCTCTCTCTCCCCCTCCCCTGTTCGCATTTTCTCTCTCTCAAAAATAAATAAACATTAAAAATAAATAAATAAGGGGCACCTGGGTGGCTCAGTCAGTTAAGCGTCAGACTTCAGCTCAGGTCATGATCTCATGGTTCATGGGTTCAGACCCCACGTCGGGCTCTGTGCTGACAGCTCCAGCTTGGAGCCTGCTTCAGATTCTGCATCTCCCTCTTTCTCTGCTCCTCCCCTGCCCTCATGTGCTCTCTCTCTCTCTCTCTCTCTCTCTCCCCCTCTCTCAAAAATAAACAGTAAAACAAATATTAAATAACTAAAAAATAAATAAAGTCCAGATAGTGCTAGGCAGCTGGAATTTGCAAGAGAGACCACCAGAGAGGAAAAGAGCTGCACAGAGAGAAGCATGTGAGGAAACTACCTGAGCCAAGGAAAGTTCCACCAGAAAGGAGTAAAGGGAAGAGTAAGTAGCTTTGCTCTCACAGCACCAGAGAGGCTAAGTAACTTTCCAAGCTGGAAAACTGCATAATTCTTGGGGCATTGGTTAAAGTACACAGAAGAGTCCTGCACCAGTAGTGGGTAATAGCACTAAACATGACTCAAAAACACAGTTTCACCTTGCAAATCTTATCAAGGTTTCAAACTACTTCCAAGTAACCGTGTTCCAGAACACATTCAAGGAATATTTATAGGAATACAGTAATATTCACCATCCAAAGGTTAAATGTCTAGCATCCAAACAATAACTATCAGACATGCAAAGAAACAGGAAAATACGACCCATAATGAAGAGAAAAATCAATCAATTCAAACCTCCCCAAACTGACATAAGTGTAAGTTTTAGCAGATAATGCTAATAAATAATTATTACAACTGTATGCCATATGTTCAAAAGTTAAGTAGAGACATACAAGATAAAAAACACTCAAACTTTTAAAGATGAAAACTACAGTGTCTTGGGGCACCTGGCTGGCTCAGTCAGAAGAGCATGTGACTCTTGATCTCAGGGTCATGAGTTCGAGCCCCACACTGGGTGTAGAGATTAATTATGTACATAAATAAATAAAACTTCCTTTAAAAATAAAGAAAACTGTAATGTCTAAGATGAAAAAAAAATAAACTGGTTGAGTTTAATTACAGATTAGACATTGCAGAAGAAAAGATTAGTAAACATGAAGATATGGCAGTAAAAGCATCCAACATGAAACACAGAGAATAATATTTTTAAAAAGAAATATAGCATCAATGATCTGTGGGTCGATTTTAAGCAGCCTATTAAATACATAATTAGAGTTCCCAAAGCAGAGGAGAGAAGTCACATACAGAAAAATAATTGAAGAAATTATGGCCAAAATGTTTCCAAAGTTTTATGAAAACTATAAACCCACCAATCCAAGAATCTCAACAAATTCTAAGCACTGGAAACATGAATAAAACTACACCAGGTCACAACAAAGTCAAATTGTTCAAAAGCAATGGAAATCTTAAAAGCAGCCAGAGTAAAAAGACATGTTTCATACTGAGGAACAAAGGTAGCAGATTTCTCATTGGAAATAACGCAAATGAGAAAATAGGAGAGCACTGTCTTTAAACTACTGAACAAAAAGTACAGTCAAGCTAGAATTCTATGCCTAGTAAAAATATATTTCAAAATGAAGGCAAAATAAGAACTTTTTTCAGACACACAAAGGCTGAAAGAATGGATAACCAGCAGACCCATAGAAGAAATGTTAAAGGAAATCCTCAGGCAGAAGGAAAAACATCAGATGGAAATATGGAATTACACAAAGGAATGAAGGGCACCGGAAGTGGTAAGAACATGGTCGAACCCACAAGATTTTGACTTATTACTTAAATCCCTGTAGAAGAGGGGCGCCTGGGTGGCTCAGGCGGTTGGGTGTCCGCCTTGGGCTCAGGTCATGATCTCGCCGTTCATGAGTTTGAGCCCCAAGTCGGGCTCTGTACTGACAACTTGGACCCTGGGGCCTGCTTCGGATTCTGTGTCTCCCTCTCTCTCTGCCCCTCCCCCAATCGCACTCTGCGTGTCTCTTTCTCTCAAAAATAAATAAAAACATTAATTAATTAATTAATTAATTAATTACTTTAATAAGGAGCCCTGTAGAAGATACCTGTTTAACAGTTTACCTACTTAACTACTAGAAATAATAAGTGAATTTGTCATCGTTGGAGGATAGAAGATCAATGTACAAAAAAAAAAAATCAACTTTATTTCTATGTCATAGCAATGAGGAATCAGAAATGGAAAATTTTTTAAACAGTACCATTCACAGCACATCAAAAATATGAAATATGGAGTTAAATCTGACCCCCCCAAAATGTGCAAGGGCTGACCCTGAAAGCACAGTTCTTAATATTTGAAAAATGATAAATCATACCTCATCGAAACTTTAAAACTCCTATTCTTCAAAAGATACCATTAAAAGCATGACAAGACAAGCAACAGACTAGGAGAAAATATTTGCAAGTCATATATCTGATGAAAGACTTACAATCAGAATATACATTATTATATATAATAAGAAATACAATCCAATTTTAAATGGGGCATAAGATTTTTTTTAAATATAATTTGAGAGAGAAAGAGAGCACATGCACATGGGGGAGGGCAGAGAGAGAGAGAATCTCAAGCAGGCTCTACATGATCAGCACAGAGTTTGACACTGGCTCAGTCTCACAAGCTGAGATCATGACAGGAGCCGAACTCAAGATTCAGATTGTCAACTGATTGAGCCACCCAGGTGCCTCTAAATGGGCATAAGATTTAAACAGATACTTTACCAAAGAAGGCATGTGGATAGCAAGCAAGTGCATGACGATGTTCACCATCATTGTTAGGAAATGCAAATTAAAACCCAGTGAGATCCCATTATATACCCAATAGATTGGCTAAAATTAAAAAGAATGATGATACCAAGTGTTGCTGAGAATGTAGAGGAGCTGGACCTTCTGGTGGAGGTACAAAATGGTACTATAGTTGACCGTTGAAGAACACGGGTTTGAACTGCTCAGGTCCACTCTTATGCAGATTTTTTTTCCATTAAATACAGTACAGTACTGTGAACGTATTTTATCTTCCTTATGATTTTTTTTAAGTTTTATTTATGTGGGGCCCAAACCCACAACCCCAAGATGTTTTCTCTAGTTTACTCTATTGTAAGAACACAGTATATAATACATATACAAAATATGGGCGTGCCTGGGTGGCTCAGTCAGTTAAGCATCCAACTTTTGATTTCGGCTCAGGTCATGATCTCATGGGCTTTGCTCTGAGTGTAGAGCCTGCTTAGGATTCTCTTGCTCCCTCTCTCTCTCTGACTTCCCCTGCTCGTGCACCCACACATTCTGTCTCTCTATCAAAATAAAGACTTAACATATATACATACATATATATGTATGTATATATGCATTATTTGACTGTTATCAATAAGGCTGCAGGTCAACAGTAGGCTATTAGTAGTTAAGTTTGGGGGGAGTCAAATGTTATATGTGGATTTTCAACTGTGTGAGGGGGGTCAGTGCCCCTACCCATCAAGTTGTTCAAGGGTGAACTATACCAGGTATCACATAACCTAACAATCTCACTTATAGATATATATCCAAGAAAGCAACACAAAAACTTGTACACAAATGTTCATAGCAGTGTTATTCATAATAGCCAAAAAGTGAAAACAAACCCAAATGTCCATCAATTGACAAATGAGTAGAACAAAATGTGGTGCAACCACACAACGGAATATTGTTCAATAATAAAAAGGAATGAGGCACTGATATATGCTACAACATTGGTGAACAATGAAAATATTATGCTAAGTGAAAAATGCCAATCACAAAGGGCCATATATGGCATGATTCTATTTATATGTAATATCCAGAATGGGCAAATCTAAAGAGACAGAAAGTAGGTGAATGGTTGCCTAAGGCTGGGGAAGGGGGTATGGTACAGGGTTTCTTTGGCAGACAAAAATGTTGTAAAATTCAATTGTGATGATGGGTATATAACCTTGTGAATTAAAAAAAAAACCCACATTGAATTATATACTTTTTAAGTTTATTTATTTATTTATTTTGAGAGAGACAGAGACAGCACAAGTGGGGGAGGGGCAGAGAGAGGGAGAGAGAGAGACTCCCAAGCAGGCTCTGTGCTGGCATCCCAGAGCCTAATGTGGGGCTGGAACCCACAAAACCGTGAGATCATGACCTGAGCTGAAACCAAGCGTTGGACACTTAACTGAGTGAGCCACCCAGGCATCCCTGAATTATAGATTTTAAATGAATGAATTGTATGATACATGACTTACATCTCAGTAAATCTACTTTAAAATGTTACCAGTCTCTTAAAAGTTAAACATATCCTCTGATAGGATCCAGCCATTCCATTCCTAGGTATTTACCCAAGAAACCCAAAAATATTTGATTACACAAATACTTTCGTTACCCCCCCCAAAAAAACTATCTGATACACACAAATGTTCTAAGTAGCTTCATTTGCAATAGCCCCAAACTGAAAACAACCTAAATGTCCATCAGCAGGAGAATGGACAAACTGTGATATATCCCTGGCAATAAAAAGGAATCAACTATTTAAAAAATTTTTTTTAACGTTTGTTTATTTTTGAAAGAGAGACACACAGAGTGTGAGCGGGAAGGGGCAGAGAGAGAAGGAGACACAGAATCCAAAGCAGGCTCCAGGGTCCGAGCTGTCAGCACAGAGCCTGACATGGGGCTCAAACCCACCAACAATGAGATCATGATCTGAGCCAAAGCTGGACGCTCGACTGACTGAGCCACACAGGTGCCCCAAAAAGGAATCGACTATTGATACAAGGAATAACATGCGTAAATCTCAAAATAATTATGACAATGGACCGAAGCCAGACAAAAATAGAGTACATACTCTATGATTGTATTTATATAAAATTCTAGAAAATACAAATTAATCTATAATGATCAGTAACTGCCAGGGAAGGGACAAGGAGGGGCAATAGACAGAGATTCCCAAGGGTCATAAAGAGCAATGGATATGTCTATTATCTTGACTGTGGTGATAGTTTCCTGATTGTATACACATATCAAAACTTACCATATTATATACTTTAAATGTGTGCAGCTTATTATATGTTAATTATACCTCACTAAATAGAAAACAAGACAAAAACACAGATCCCAGGGCCATATGCCCAGAGATTCTGATTCAGTAGATCTGGGTAGGATCTGGGTCGCTTTAGCTAGGACAAGCTCTCTAGGTGATGTGATGATCAGTCAGCCTGGGGAACACGGGCGGGACTGCAGAACAGCACTTCTCAGTCTTTTTTTTTTTTTTTTTTTTTTAATTTTTTTTTTTTTCAACGTTTATTTTTGGGACAGAGAGAGACAGAGCATGAACGGGGGAGGGGCAGAGAGAGAGGGAGACACAGAATCGGAAACAGGCTCCAGGCTCTGAGCCATCAGCCCAGAGCCTGACGCGGGGCTCGAACTCACGGACCGCGAAATCGTGACCTGGCTGAAGTCGGACGCTTAACCGACTGCGCCACCCAGGCGCCCCAACACTTCTCAGTCTTAAATGTGCATACAAATCACCTGTGGATGTGTTCGAATGCAGATTCTGTTAGTGGGTCTGGTGTGGGGCCCAATAGTCTGCATTTTTAACGAGCTCCCAGGTGATACCAGTGCTGCTGCTCCATGGACCACCTTTGCCAGGAGCAAGGATGGGGAAACGAAAGTTATTTGACATATTAAGGAATCTAGAAAAAAAGCAACGGTGTGTACTTATCTCCAAACTCATCAAGTTGTATACATTAAATATGTACCGATTTTTGTCTGTTCATTATACCTCAAAAAAACTATTTAAAAAAAAAAAACATTTTACATCAAGTTCCCCCTAACCTCTTCATGTATAATTTCTTTTTTGGAATATTAATAAAGATTATGCTTTCCAAGAAAAGGGAAGAAGTGAAAGGCAATGGGACCACATAGTGGAGGGTAACAAGCAATCTTGGATGTTTTGACTTTCTTCTGGGCACTGGCAATGTTTTAGGAAGCAAATAATACCATCTAATCTATGCTTGAGGAAGGTGACCCAGCCAACAGTGTGAAGGGTAGACTGGAATGGCAAAGAGATACCTGCCAAAAAGCTGTTGCAAAAATAGGCAGAGGATGTGAACAGGTTATTCACCTTCTCTCTTCTCTCCCTCCTCTGAAACCGAGGAAAGGCTGAGTCCACACGTTGAAATCAAGCTGCAGGGGAAACGGGCACTGATGCTAGAGCCAGGCAGGACCCCATCAGCACAAAGGTTTTCAAGGATGTACACAGGAATGGAAAAACAGGTGTGCGCAGCAATGGAAACAGAAGGTCGAAAAACAGGATCCACAAAAGTAGGAGGGAAGCAGGATGGTGAGCTGTATCACTAAGCATTTGCCAGTTCTATGCCTTTAACACATCTCATGAATGCTTCCTGCTCTGTGGCCCCACTCCTCTGGGACATATGAAGGGAGAACTCCACGTGACAGTGGAGGCAAAGATCACACTCCTGCATCTGCAAGCCAAGGGGTGCCAAGGACTGATGGCCACGGCCAGAAGCCAGGGGGAAGAGAGGAAGGATTCTCCCCCACAGTATCAGAGGAGAGCATGGCCCTAATGACACCTTGATTTCAGACTCCTAGCCTCCAGAACTGTGAGGCAGTGTGGTTCTGTTGCTTAAACCATGCAGTGTGTGATTCTTTGTTATAGGAGCCCCAGGAAACTTATACAAGCACCCACTGCAGTAGAAGTATCTGAACTTATTTATGGATTTAGTATGTGTATATACGTACTACTATACTAATGCAGGTTTGTTAATGGTGGGTACATTTTATTGGTTTTCTTTCATAGAATAGTATTTTTTTTAATATAAAAATAGAATTAAAAAAAATTTTTTTTTCAACGTTTATTTATTTTTGGGACAGAGAGAGACAGAGCATGAATGGGGGAGGGGCAGAGAGAGAGAGGGAGACACAGAATCAGAAACAGGCTCCAGGCTCTGAGCCATCAGCCCAGAGCCTGACACGGGGCTCGAACTCACGGACCGCGAGATCGTGACCTGGCTGAAGTCGGACGCTTAACCGACTGCGCCACCCAGGCGCCCCAAAAATAGAATTTTTAAAGGATGAAACATTGACTACATGATATTTTTAAATCATTTTCTACTTTATTAATGGTACAAAAATGTGTATCAAGCCATGAAGAGACAAGGAAGAGACGTAAATGCATATTGCTCAGTGAAAGAAGCCAATCTGAAAAGGCTGCATGCTGTACGATTCCAACTATCTGACATTCTGGAAAAGGCAAAACTATGGAGACAGTAAAAGGATCAGTGGTTGCCAGGGGTTGGAAATGGGGGGTGAATAGTGGAGAACAGAGGATTTTTAGGACAGGTAAAATACTCTGTATGATACTAAAATGATGGATACATGCCTTTACACATTTATCCCAAACCATAGAATGTACAATGCCAAGAGTGAACTTTTTTCTGGATTTTGGGTGATTATGATGTGTCCATGGAGGTTCATCAATTGTAACACATGCCCACTCTGTTGGGGGATGTTGCTGATGGGGGGCTATGTGGGGGGGGGCAAGGGGTGTAGGGGAAATCCTTATGCCTTCCTCTCAATTTCTCTATGAACCTAAAACCACTCTAAAAAATCAAAATAACTTATAAAATCTTTCAATGAGCAGATTTTTAAAATAAGCCTCATTCTTTTTTAAAAATTCTCATTAAATATCACAACCCTGAAGTACAAAGGTATACTTCTTTTTATTTATTTATTTATTTATTTATTTATTTATTTATTTATTTACAGATACAGCCAACTGATTTTTGACAAAGGCCCAAAAAATTCAATGAAGGAAGTAGAATTTTCAATAAATTGTTGTGAAGTAATTGGATATCAAAAAAAAAAAAAAAAAGAATCTCAATCTAAACCTCACATCTTATACAAAAATTAGCCAATTCAAAAAGGGGTCACATATTTCAATATAAAGTGTAAAACTACAACTTTAGAAGATAACGGAAAATCTTCAGGACTTAGGGCCCAGTGAAGAATTCTTAGATATGGCCAAAAGCATGACTCATAAAGGAAAAATTGATAAATCAGAGTTAATCAAAATTAAAAACTTCTGCTCCATGAGAGATTATTAAAACAATGCAAGGACAAATACACACTGAGAAAAATGTACCTGTAAACTACAAATTCAATAAAGGGCTAGGATCTAGAGTATGTAAAGAACTCTTAGGATTCAATGGTTTAAAAAAATCTAATTAGGAAATGGACAAAAGACATGAACAGGTGTTTCACTAAAGAGGTTATACAGATAACAAGGAAGCACACAAAAAGGTGTTCAACATCATTAGTCATTGGAGAAAAGCAAATTAAGATCATGATATCACTACACAGAGCACAGCTAAAAATAAGAAAGGTGACAACACCAAATGCTGATGAGGATGTGGAGAACGGAATTACTTATACAATATTGGGAGGAATGCAAAATGGAACAGCCATTCTGGAAAACATTTTGGCTGGTTCTTAAAAAACTAAATATGCAACTACCATACAACCTAAAAATTGTGCTCTTGGGCATTTATCCCAGAGAAATGAAAACCTATGTTCACGAAACTCTGTACTTCTGTTCACAAAAACCTGTACACAAAGGTTTCTAACAGGTTTATTTGTAATAGCCCCAAACCGGAAACAACCCAGGTAGTCTCCAACGAATGAAGGGTTAAACAAATGGTGGTACATCCATGCCATGGAATACCCCTCAGCAACCAACATGAATGAACTGTTGGGGCACCGGGGTGGCTTGGTCGGTTAAGCCTCTGACTCCTGATCTTGGCTCAGGTCATGATCTCACAGTTTATGCGTTCAAGCCACATGTTCGGCTCTGCACTATCAGCACGGAGCCTGCTTGGGATTCTGTCTCTCCCTTTCTCTGCCTTTCCCCTCTTTGTTCTCTCTCTCTCTCTCTCTCAAAATAAATAAATAAACTTAAAAAAATTTTTTTAATTGTTCAAAAAAAAAAAATGAATGAACTAATGCCATATGCAACAACCCACATGAATCTCCAGAGAATTATGCTGTGTGAAGACAGCCAATCCCAAAGGTGATATATATATATACACACACACACATACATACATATATATGGAATATATATATATACACATGTATGTATATATATGTATATATACATATATATTCCATTCATACAACATTCTTAAAGTGAGAAAATTACAGAAATAGAGAACAGATTAGTGGTTGTCAGGGGTGAAAGAGAGTGTGGGGTGGGAAAGCAGAGAGTATGGCTGTAAAAATGCAACGTGAGGAATCCGTTGTTTTGCACCGTGGCTGTATCAATGTGGATCTCCTGGTTGTGATACTGTACTATAATTTGCGAGCTGTTACCATTGGGAGTAACTGGTTAAAGGATACATGAGATCCCTAGGTATTATTTCTTACAACTGTGATGTAAAAAGTGTAACTAAAAAAAAAAAAGTTTACAATAAATAAATAAGTGGATGGATGGAAATTCTAATATTTTCTGCTCAGACCAGAGTGGGTCATCTTAAGGCACACCCAGTTTCAGAGATCACAGGCATATGCTGCTAGCTCCTACTGAGGTTTTGGGCCCCTCCAGCTCTTCTCTACATTCTCTTCAAGCTTTCTTTCTTAAATGGAAATTTGCTCATGTTACTTCCCATGATCACTAGTCTGACACATTGGGCCTTCATGATCTGGCTGTAGGTCTCTCCCCAATATATGTGCCCGGACACCAAACTACACATGACTTCCAACTGTACAAAACCCTGTCTGACTATGACATACCTGAGGACAGGCACAACGACTTCTATCTGCTTATCTGTTTTGTTTTGTTTTGTTTTGTTTTGTTTTGTTTTGTTTTGTTTTGTTGAGAGAGCTCATGAGCAGAACAGAGGCAGAGAAAGAGGGAGAGAGAGAATCTTAAGAATCTGCAACCCAGCATGGAGTCTGATGCTGGGTTCAATCTCAAAACCATGAGATGATGATCTGACCCAAAATCAAGAGTTGGACACTTAGCCGACTGAGCCACCCATGTGCCCCTCTATCTGCTTTTTTTTTTTTTAATCTTTATTTACATTTGAGAGAGAGAGAGACAGAGTGCAAGTGGGGGCGGAACAGAGAGAGAGAGGGAGACACAGAATCCAAAGTAGGCTCCCAGTTCTGAGCTGTCATCACAGAGCCCGACGTGGGGCTCGAACCCAGGAACCACGAGATCATGACCTGAGCCAAAGTCGGACACCCAACCAACTGAGCTACCCAGGCGCCCCTCTATCTACTTACCTTACCTCAAATATTTTAATTCTAATCAACTTATTTCTTTTTTTTTTTTTTTTTGAGTTTATTTTACTCACCATCTTGAGATCAAGAGTCACATGCTCTTCTGACTGAGCCAGCCAGGCAACCCTCGAACTTATTTTTTTCTTTTTTAAAGCTTTATTTATTTAAGTAATCTCTACACCCAACATGGGGCTCAAACTCATGACCCTGAGATCAAGAGTCACATTCTCTTTTGACTGAGCCAGCCAGGCGCCCCTAATTAATTTATTTCTAACGCTTATCAAATTCCCTAGCACAGACTAGGAGTGCAATAAATCTTGACTGAAATGTTTATTACTTTTTGCTTTGTTTATTGCTTCCTAAGAGACACAGATTCTGTATTACCCTCAGAACACTAACCTGCAATCACTCCAGCCAGGTACACCAGCCCTACTCGGAGGCCTTTGTGGACCATTTCCAAGGGAATACCCAACATGAGCTGCATAACAAGATTCCCCAGGATGTGCTGAACTCTGTGGAGACAAACACATTATGAGTAACCCACATAGTTATTTCTTTGGGACATTAACAGGGTAGTTACAGACTTGCTTAACTCAAATTCCATTCTCTAATTTTTTTAGGTGACTTTTTAAAAATAAAATCTCAACACGGAGCTTCAATATGTAAGATTAAAGGACATTTTAGAAGTATACATTTATAGGTTCTATTTTATAACAGTAACTGACAATGTCAAACAGAGAGTGATGAGGCTAGCTTAGGGAACATAAACTTGAATTTAGGTTTAGATGACAATTGCCATCTTACGTCAGCCCCAGCATCTGATTTTGTTTCAGTTGCATGGTATTGAGAAAATCCTAATTCACTCATATTGAGTTTAAATTTCAATAGTTTGTTTTGTTTTGTTTTTGTTTCTGTTTTTTTAAAGTAGGCTCCACACCCAAAATGGGGCTTAAAGTCACAACCTCAAGATCAAGAGTCACATGCTCTACAGACTGAGCCAGCCAGGCTCAGGTTTTTAAACAACAGTCTTGCAATCTTAGGCTATTCTTTAATAAAATAGAGATGGCAAGAGAAACCCCTATTCCCACTTCTACATTAAAAAGTCGAAAAACAAAGCTTACCAAAATGAAAAAGAAAGTTTACCCAGTAATATTAGCTAAATTTAGTATCTCCCATTACTACAGTTTGCATAGAACATAACTGACTATACAGGTGGTTTTTATTATAGTTTTTAAATAGGTAAAAATATTTTTTTAAAAAATTCGTATTCTTTTGCTTGTCAAACTCCACAAGTATCTCTGGAGAATCTCTGAATGTATTTTGGTACATTCCCATATTACAGTAATCCTTAATTTAGTTGCTATGTAGCACAAGACTTTTTTTTTTTTAAAGGAGATTTCAGGTTAAACCAAAAAGGTTAGGGGGCGCCTGGGTGGCTCAGACAGTTAAGCATCTGACTTTGGATCAGGTCATGATCTCACGGTTTATGGGTTTGAGCCCCGCATCAGGCTCTGTGCTGCCGGCTGGGAGCCTGGAGCCTGCTCTGGATTCCGTGTCTCCCTCTCTCTCTGCCCCTCCCCTGCTCACCCTCTGTCTCCCTCTGTCTCTCAAAAATAAATAAATGTAAAAAAAAAAAAAATTTTTTTTTAACAAAATAGGTGTTGGATCTTCCACAAAGTGCAAGAGCTTTCATATTTGTTTTAGGGATTGTGTTTTTGGGTTATAATTTACTTAACAAATTACCCAGCAGAGGTTCTCAGGGCACACCCTGCAGAACAGATTACTTACCTCCATGGCCACATGTGCACCCAGCCACAACTATCACTGTCCAAGTCATCTCCAAAGATATCCAAGAAGTAACATGTAATTCAGCACAAAATAGTCTAGCAAGGACAGTTACACTAGTCTTAAGGAGACCTCAGAAAGAGCATTTGGAAATACGTGCAGTTTGTGAATTTGAGCAAAGTCACAGGAAGCCATCTCATCTTATCCTTTGGGAACAGCTTGAGGATAAAGTGACCAACAGCAACCAAAAAAATCCAAAAACAAAAAACAAAGAATCACCCTCAGCATTCTTTCTGCGGCTCAATAGCAAGAGTAGAAGTGGCACAGGGGCGCCTGGGTGGCGCAGTCGGTTAAGCGTCCGACTTCAGCCAGGTCACAATCTCGCGGTCCGTGAGTTCGAGCCCCGCGTCGGGCTCTGGGCTGATGGCTCAGAGCCTGGAGCCTGTTTCCGACTCTGTGTCCCCCTCTCTCTCTGCCCCTCCCCCGTTCATGCTCTGTCTCTCTCTGTCCCAAAAATAAATAAACGTTGAAAAAAAAAATTAAAAAAAAGAAGTGGCATAAAGATGAGATCCTGCCATATACTCGGAACAGAAATCCCAACTTTTCTCAGCCAAATTTTATCTACCCTTCCAGGTACAACTTGAATACATGTCATCTGTGAGACCCTCCCCATCCCAATCTTTCCATCTTTCTGTTTATGTTACAGTAGCTAATCCCATATCCATTTCCTTACCACTTGTCTGCCTCCCGTAGTGATGCCGGAAGAACTAATGTTGACTTTGCCAACCTCTCTTAGCAAGGGGTAGCTGTGTCTCATGGTTCCGGCTAATAAGATGCAGGTAAGAGTGGCGCTGACGGGGGACTGGTAAGAGAGCTTCTTTCCTGACAAAAGGGATTGATGTCACCAGCACCTGGTACTACCTTTCCCCTTCCTGCTTTTAATACCAAGCTACAGCTGCCAACTGGCAACCATGAGAGAAAGGTCAAGGGAAAAGCAGAGATGCCAGCACAGAACCAAGAGTCTTGGCTTCATTAAACTGACGAATTAGCCACATACCTCTGGGCTTCTTATTCAGTAAAGAATTAACCTCCATTTGTTCGGGCCCCCGTTCGATTTTTGATTACTTCCATCCAAAAGCATTCCTAACTTATACGACCCCATATGTGACCTGTCCTACGCCTCCTTGAGAAGTCTTTCTGAGGGTCTTATTATGTATCAGGCACTGCAAAAATGACATTATAACCGTTGTCTCATTTAATCACAGCAATGTTGTGAGGTCGGTACTTACTACCCCACTTCACAGATGTGGAAACTGAGGCAGCAAGATGTTAAGTAACTACTCTGTAATACTATGCGGCCTTGCATTACTATTTAACTGACTGTCCCCCTCATAATAAAATTTAAATGTGGTACAGGAACCACATTTGTTCAGAACGTGGTAGATGGAAGACCAAACTGAAAGTATCCATAGAAACTGAGCAATTAGCAATTTTGTCCTTGACTTGTCAAGCCTCTGAGCCCTGTGTCCTGCCATGGATACCTATTTAGCCATTGACCAGAGTCATCCTTCAAGGTCCAGGGCTGGGTAGGTCACATAGGTGAAGTTGGCCTCATCTGAAGCCCCAGGCGTTCAGTGGGGAGGGTGGGGGCCAGCAGCAAGCTGTTCACTGTCTGCAGTGGGTTCTGAGTCGTGGGTTCTGAGTGAGGTCATAAAAAGACTACTAGCGTGGAAGAAGCTATAAACAAAAACCAATGCCCATTGCTTGTATTATTCCAGATGGAATAAAACAGTACTATACACTCAGCAAAATGCTCGTGAATTAATTCTTTTTAAGTGTGTGGCAGGGGTGGGTTGGGAGGGACTGATGATTCATGTCCTAAAGGGAACATTTTAACAACATCAAACAACATACGTGTGGGAACATACGTGTGGTTGAGTAATGATCGGGTCTCTTCTCATTACTGTTCCTATATAATTACCAGTATTAGGCAGCCATACGCAACACTAAGTACACTGGACTGGGGGTTAGCACCAATGGGTTGAGGTTCCAGCGCTGCCACGTGGCCACGTGACCTGGCGCGAGCAATACATCCCCTAAGCCTCAGACACACGCAGCCGTAATAACACCTGCCTCCTAGGGTTTCTGTGAGGATCCGGCTAGATTATGGACATGTAAGTGTCTTATCAATAATAAAGCACCAACCAAATGTTGGGGGTGACGAGTACTCACAGTCAACCTCCCCCGTCAACGACTTAATAGCATTCCTTACCCAGCATGCACCAGCATATAGGAGATAAACCTCCAGGCTTCCTCCCTCTTCTCAGGACTGTAGATAAAGGGACTCTCCAGGATGCCTGTGTCCAGGGTGATCCACTGTTTCTGAGGCTTCCACACAGCATAGTAAATAAACACTGCCAGCTGACCGGGAGGGGCAGACAGGAATGTTAACCACCTTCTGCAGAGAGTGGCCCCATTAAAGCCCACGGGCACTACCTTGGTTCCAAATGATTAGCTCTCAAGGGGGCCATTCCGTAGCAAGTGCTCAAAAGATGACAGGAATTAAATTTCCCTGCTGCATATCTGCCCACGTAACCGTGGCCATAGCCTACTTCCTCCAGTGAGTAGGAGCAGCCCCACACCAAATATGAAGAAAATGCTTTCTGAGCCCCCTACCCCCCTTAAATACCCTCTGCCCTCATCTTTCCATTCCCATTTGGTCTCTCATTTACACGGTAATATTAAGTCATTGCTGGCTTCCAAAGAATAGGGAAAGGGAACAATAGTAACTTTACAGCCGAGAAGCCTGGCAAACAAGACCTTAACCAAGTGATGAAGGCTCACGTCACCAGGGACGTCATGTGGAGGTCCCCTACTCCCTGATGTGATAGGATGAGAAAGGCACTTCACCTCTGCGTGTTCCTCCCTAAAACCCGTAACTCCAGTCTAATCATGAGAAAAACATCAGACAAGCCCACATTGGGGGATAATCTACAGAATACCTGGCCCATACTCCTCAAGATTATCAGAGTCATGAAAACAAAGCCTGAGAAACTGTCACAGATGAGAGGACACTGGGGGAAGATGACAACTGAATGTGATAACTCTGGGTTGCAGGATACAGAAGGGATAGAAAGAGGACATTAATGGAAAAGCTAGTAAAAATTGATATTAAGGGGCGCCTGAATGGCTCAGCCAGTTAAGCGTCCAACTTAGACTCAAGTAATGATCTCATGGTTTGTGAGTTCAAACCCCGCATCCAGCTATCTGCTCTCAGCTCAGAGCCTGCTTTGGATGCTCTGTCTCCTCTCTCTCTCTCTCTCTCTCTCTCTCTCCCTCTCTCTCTCTCTCTGCCCCTCCCCTGCTAACATTCTCTCTCTCTCTCTCAAAAAATAAACATTAAAACAAGAAAGATTTAAAAATACATACATACTGGGGCGCCTGGGTGGCTCAGTTGGTTGAGCGACTGACTTCGGCTCGGGTCATGATCTCACGGTTCGTGGGTTCGAGCCCCGTGTCAGGCCCTGTGCTGACAGCTTGGAGCTTGAAACCTGCTTTGGATTCTGTGTCTCCCTCTCTCTGACCCTCCCCCACTCATGCTCTGTCTCTCAAAAATAAATTAAAATGTTCAAAAAAAATTTTTTTAAATACATACATACATAAAAACTTTTATTTAAGGGGCACCTAGGAGGCTCAGTAGGTTGAACATCCAACTCTTAATTTCAGCTCAGGTCATGATACCAAGGTTGTGGGATTGAGCCCCACATCAGCATGGAGCCTACTTGAAATTCTCTCTCTCCCTCTGCCCATCTCCCCTGCTCATGCTCTCTCTCTCTAAAATAAAAAAATTTGGGGCGCCTGGGTGGCTCAGTTGGTTAAGCATCCAACTTCGGCTCAGGTCACGATCTCATGGTTCGTGGGTTTGAGCCCCGCATCAGGCTCTGTGCTGACAGCTCAGAGCCTGGAGCCTGTTTCAGATTCTGTGTCTCCCTCTCTCTCTGCCCCTCCCCAACTCGTGCTCTGTCTCCCTCTGTCTCAAAAATAAATAAATATTAAAAAAAATTAAAAAATAAAAAAAAATAAATAAAATAATTAAAATTAAAAAAAAAATAAAGCTTTTATTTTAAAAACTGATTTTGGAGCACTTGTGTGCCTCAGTCAGTTGAGCGCCCAACTCTTGATTTCAGCTCAGGTCATGATCTTATGGTTGTGGGATCAAGTCCCATTCAGGGTGCTGCACCGACAGCTCAGGGCCTATTTGGGATTCTCCTCCTCTCTCACCATCCCTCCTCCACTTGCTCTCTCTCTCTCTGTCTCTTTCTCACTCGCTCTCACTCTCAAAATAAATAAATAAACATTAAAAAAAAAAACACCCTGATCTTTCAGGGTGCCTGGCTGGTTCAGTCAGTAGAGTATGTGACTCTTGATCTCAGGGTTCTAAGTTCGAGCCCCATATTGGGTATAGAGACTACTTATAAATAAATAAATAAATAATAAATAGTTTTTAAAAAGACACTGATCTTTCTGTGAGAGACAAATACCCACAATGGTTGTACAGATTACTTGAAAATCAATCAATCAATCAATGATTTTTTTTTTAATTTTTTTTTCAACGTTTATTTATTTTGGGGACAGAGAGAGACAGAGAATGAACGGGGGAGGGGCAGAGAGAGAGGGAGACACAGAATCGGAAACAGGCTCCAGGCTCCGAGCCATCAGCCCAGAGCCCGACGCGGGGCTCGAACTCCCGGACCGCGAGATCGTGACCTGGCTGAAGTCGGACGCTCAACCGACTGCGCCACCCAGGCGCCCCTCAATCAATGATTTTTAAAAAAGAAACTGATCTTTCTGTGAGAGACAGATATCTTAGCACCCACTCTACGACCCTTCCTGGGAAAACTGCCCTTTCCACAGCACTGACTACAACAGTCATGTTTCGTATCACGTGACCTTATCCTATTATGCCCCAATTCCCCCAGACCCCCAGCACTCACACACCTGATTGGACCATGGGCAGGCCAGCCAATCCATAGGCTGGAAGGATAACCTGATAGAGTGTGCCAGGAGTGTTTACTCATTACCCTTTTCTTTATCTGAACCATAAGAAGCTAGGTCCCTATGACGGTTCATTTTATGTGTCAATTTGGCTAGACCATGATACCCAGATATTTGATCAAAATCATTCTGGATGTTTCTGTGAAGATATTTTTTAGATGAGATCAATGTTAAAATCAATAGACTCTGAGTAAAGCAGATTACCCTCCATAACGCGGTGTCTCAACAAATCAGTTTAAAGCCTTAATAGAACAGACTGACCTCCTCTGAGGGAAAGGGAATTCTGCCTTTGAGGGAAAGTATGACTGCCTTTGAACTACAACTACAACTCTTATCCCCCTAGATCTCCAGCCTGCTGGCCTACCCTCAATTTTGGATTTGCCAAGCTTCCACAATTACATGAGCCAATTCCTTAAAATCAATCAAGTTCTCTCTCCATATCTATGTAGAGGTGGATGGATGGATGGATAATGTGTGTGTGTTTGTGTGTGTACACACTCGATTACTTCTATTTCTCTAAAGAACCCTGACTAATACCATTCTTGATAAGGAAGTGGAGACATCAGTGGGAATGATCAGAGACTTCCTAATGTCCCTGAAGTCACACCCCACACACATGCATCTTCTGCCAATTTCTTTATGAGACATCATGGTGTAGGAGAAAAAGGTAGGTAAGATGAGGCTCAGGAAAAGCCCAGTGCTGGCCCAGTCATACATATGTGACTTTGGGCAACTCATTCCACCTCTCTGAGCCTTGTACTCCTTTCTGGAAAATAAAAGGGCTTACTTGATCAGAGTCTGAAAACACACTACATGCTACCACAGTAGACATCATTAGAGGATTCCATTCTTTTTTTCCCTACTGAAATGTGGCGGCAGCCTATACTCTATAGAACCAATCAGTTCATGAGATCAAACCAATCTGTGACCCCAAGATTATTTGGTTTCTAAAGGCCCAACATCTAAAATGAAATGAAGCCACAGAAATAGTAGTCACAGCTGGGAAGGGGACTTGCTTGAAAAATAAAACTCACCCTTGGCTGAAAGTGACTGGGAACATAAGAAGGACCTAAGGAGACTTCAGAGAGGGTGAAGTTGAGTTCTGCGTGGGCTGTGCCTGCCACCACCAAGCTCTCTTCTCTTCTCTAGATGTGATTGAAGCCCCTGTGTGTTTGCAACTCCCCAAGGGTACTTGCACTAGTGCCCACCACCCACCTCACTCACCTCAGCAATGCTGATGGAGATGATGAACACAGGGGGTGGGAGGCAGTTAGCTCTCTCCAAGTATGTTCTTCGAACCTTTTCAGGAAGCATCCATTTTGAGACAACCCTGTGGACCTTTTTATTCTTGAAGGGATCTTTACCTCCCCCATCCTCTCGCATTTCCTTCTCTTCTTCCAGCTCTCCTTTCATGTCTCCATCCAAATGCAGAGTCACATCCTCTATCTCCAAATCGCGATCAGCAGCCATTGTCCTGGGTCTTCCCTCCACCTAAAAGGGACATGAATGTCAAGGAAAAACAGATGACTCTATAGTCCTTGGGCCACAGATCTTTCCTGAGCTGTCTGGTATAACCACTAGTTTGTTTCCTCGGCCTTTCCTGGATATTAATAGAAGGCAGTTGAAGATCTGGTGCCCACATACTCACACTATCCATACCCTCATCCCTAGCATGTAATTGTGACAAAGCAATAGGGTCTCCCCAAATGAGGGAGAGGGCTCCCAGGGGTCACTTCTATCGCCACCACCCAAAGAATGGACTAGAGCCTTGGAATAGAAACCCTACCTTGTATGTCCCTTCCTTCCCCTCTGCCACTGACTGTCAAGTCAACCATCAGTGTAAGAGATGCCTTGGCCATGAAGTGATGCATCTCAGAGCCCAAACCATGCACACCGCATAACTGAACCCAGTCTCGTCCAGCTAAAGTGAATGGTCTCCTTTCCCATTTTAGTTTCATCTTGCTTCTACTCCCAGGCCAAACACAGGTCTCAGATTTCTGACTCAGAATCAAAAATAGTTTACTGAGCATCTACTGTGTATCAGGCACTATGCTGGAGCCTTTCACATCTATTGACTCATTGGACTTCCACAATAACCCCAGGAGGTGGGGATTTGTAGTCCCATTTATGGATAAAAAAACTGAGTTGCCCATTCTGCTCCCCAAAAAAGAATCAAACCTACATCTTACCAGCTCTCTTCCTAAACCAGCACTGCCCGTTCGGTAGCACACTCGAGTTAGGAAGGCCATTCCTTGCTGGTCCTCCAGGCACAAGGTCAATACCCTTGCTGAAACACATCTCCCCAACGATGCTCTGACATCCAAAGCTCTTGGCTGAGTTATTCCTAATTTCCACATCAGGTATTCCCTTGAATTCAATCCTCAATATTCAATTATTCAAGTATTTATTCAGTAAACATCTATGGAACACCTACTAGGTATCAGGCCACCATCCCTAGTCCAAAGGGTTGACAATGTAATGGAGGAAACAGAGGTCAATAAAAATCATACAAATAATTGTATCATTACACTGTGATAGGGGACACCAAGCAGGTGTATAAGATACCAAGGCAGCATGTCTGTAACAGAGACGGCTGATCCACATACTTTCTTATCCCTATGCCATGTACTGTCCTTTCCCTGTTGGTCTGGTTCTGTTATTTTTTTTTAATGCTTATTTATTTATTTATTTATTTAGAGAGAGAGAGAGAGCACAAGCAGAGGGAGGGCAGAAAGGGAGGGAGAGAGAGAATCCCAAGCAGGCTCCACACTGTCAGCTCAGAGCCCAATGCGGGGCTTGAACTCACAAAACGTGAGATCATGACCTGAGCCGAAAACAGGAGTTGGGCACTTAACCAACTGAGCCACCCTGGTTAACCAGGCACTCCTAGTTGTTATTTTTTACTCCTGGTTAAACTACTTAAATCATTCAAATATTTCTGTGGTCAAAAGTGGGGGGAAGGGCTGGAATAGTGAGGGAAAAAAATGTTGCAAAATAGTTGTAGAGTACAATCCAATTTTTGTAAAAAGTAACATACTGTTAAGACACAGAACAGATGAACAGGAGGGAAGGGAAGCAAAAATAATATAAAAACAGGGAGGGAGACAAAACATAAGAAACTCTTTAAAAATAGAGAACAAACAGAGGGTTACTGGAAGGGTTGTGGGAAGGGGGATGGGCTAAATGGGTAAGGGGCATTAAGGAATCTACTCCTGAAATCATTATTGCACTATATGCTAACTTGGATGTAAATTAAAAAGTAATAATAAAATAAAGTAACAAAAATAAATAAATAAAGTCAACCTCACACACACACACAAAGTAACATACTGATACACAGGAAGAAATCTGGAAAATTAACCATGATTATATCTGCACGGTGGGTGGGATTTCAGGAGATTTTTGCCTCCTGTGCAGGGGTGGGCCCAGATTTTGTGGAGCCTAAAGTGTAAACAATTTGGGGGGTTTTCCTTGGAAAAAATAATATAAAATTAAAGTTACAAAATATAAAAATTGCAAAAGTAGATACCGGCCTTTGAAGGAGCCCATGCAAATGAAAGAGACTTGAAGTTTAAGCTTTTATTAGCTTCAGAGGCAGTCTCTGTTTATATTTGACTTTTAAAGGTTTTATTACTATTTTAATTAAAAAACAAAAAACAAATAAAGGTGTGCCTGGGTGGCTCTGCCAGTTAAGCGTCCAACCAGCTCAAGTCATGATCTCACAGTTCATGAGTTCCAGTCCTGCATCAGGCTCTGTGCTGGCAGCATGGAGCCTCCTTGGGATTCTCGCTCTCTCCTCTCTGCCCTTCCCCTACTCAAGCTTTCGCTATGTTTCAAAATAAATAAATAAATAACTTAAAAAAAATAATAATAATAAATTAGAAAAGAAATAAATAAAGCCATATCTATGACACCTTGACTTGATCCTAAAGTCTCAACTACTGTACTATTTCTCCCCTCCCCTTTGTGGCCTAATATCTTGAAGGAGGAGTCTGTACCCTTAACCAGATGGTCATCTGCATCCTCCATTGGAATGATCTCCTGAGTTACACCCTTCAAACAAATCCACTTCAAGGGCGCCTGGGTGGCTCAGTTGGTTAAACGCCCGACTTCCGCTCAGGTCATGATCTCAGGGTTCATAAGTTTGAGCCCCGAATCGGGCTCTGTGCTGACAGCTCAGAGCCCAGATGGAGCCTGCTTCAGATTCTAGGTCTCCCTCTCTCTCTCTCTGCCCCTGCCCCACTCACATTCTGTCTGTCTCGCTCTCTAATTTATTAAATTTAATAAATTTTAAACATTTACTAATGTTTAAAATAAATAAACATTAAAAAAAAGTTAATTAAAAAAATCCACTTAAGGAGTGATGTGAGTCCCAATCACGCAGGCAGAGCACCGCTGGCATTTCAAAGCACATACCCACGCAAAATCTCACATACTCCTCAGAATAAGCTGAAGTAAAAAGAAGGCAAGGGTTGTGTTCCCAATTCTCCTCATCTTCAACCTTCCTAACAGACCTTCTTTCATCCATCTCTCATCTCAACCATATTTCATTCACTGACTTCCTTCTCCCGCCCCCAAGCCACAGGCATCCCCTCTGCATGCTTCAACAACACTCTTGTCCTGCAATTGGACTTCTCTAACTCGGTGAAGAGGAGCTAGTGGCAAGGTCACTAGAGGACAGGAACACAGGCTTTGACGCTAGACAGACTGGGGAATGGCTCTGTCTTATTTTTCTTTGCAACCCCAGGCAATGGCCGCAGGCCTGGTACCATAAACCTTAGCATGGTGGTTGCGAGGGCATGGGGGGAAGGGAGAAAATGGGGAGTTGTCTGATTTAATGGGTGCAAAGTTTCAGTGTAGGAAGATAAAGTTCTGGAGATGGATGGTGTTAAGAGTTTCACAACAATGTAAAAGTACTTAATGCCAATGAACTGTATACTTAAAAATGGCTAAAATGGTAAATTTTAAGTTATGTATGTTCTACCCACCACCCCCAACACACACACACACACACACACACACACACACACTAAACAATAATGCAAAACTTTCAAGGTCATTGCAAAGATTAGATACAGTGTATCACCCATATGTGCTTCATCAATGAGATATATATATATATACGTATATATACATATAATATATATATATATATTTTTTTAATATGACCCACAGAGCCAGATGACTGGGATTAAAACACAGCTCTACTACATTATCAACTTTAAACTTAGGTAAATCACTTAAATTCTCTGGGCCTCAGATTACATTTTTTTAAGTTGTGGTAATATACACGTAACGTAAAAATTTACCACTTTAGGGGCGCCTGGATGACTCAGTTGTTAGGGCATCCAGCTCTTGATTTCAGCTCAGGTCATGATGTCATGGGTTTGCGAGTTCAAGCCCTGCATTGGGTTCCATGCTGACAGTGCAAGCTTGCTTGGAATTCTCTCTGTCCCTCTCCAACTCGCTCTCTCTCTCTCTCTCTCTCAATCTCTCTCAAAATAAACAAGTAAACTTAAAAAAAAATTACCACTTTAACCATTTTAAAGTATACAATTCAGTAGCATTAAGTACATTTACAATGTTATGTAACCATCACCACTATCTAGTTCAGGAACTTTTTCATTACCCCAGACAAAAACTCCAAACCCATTAAGCAATCTCTCCATTGCCATCTCCCTCCAGCCCATGGCAACCACTTTTCTGTCTCTATGGATTTACTTATTTGGGGGACTTCATGAAAATGGAATCATACAATATGTGGCCTTTTGAGTCTGGCTTCTCTTAGAAGAAAGTCTTCAAGGTTCATTCCTTTTTTTTTTTTTTTTTTAAAGTAGGTACGACACCCAATGTGGGGCTTGAACTCACAACCGAGATCAAGAGTCATAGGTGGAGATGATGGGTTAAATAGGTGATGGGTATTAAGGAGGGCACTTGTTGTGATGAGCACTGGGTGTTGTATTTAAGTGATGAATCACTAAATTCTACACCTGAAACTAATATTACACTGCACATTAACTAACTGGAATTTAATAAATTTGAAGAAGGAAAAAAAAGAGTCACATGCTCCACCTACTGAGCCAGGCAGGTGCCCCAGGACTTCATTCCTTTAGTATAGTAATTAATTAAGTATAGTAATAATAACTATAATTAATATAAGTATATAAGTATAATAATTAATATAGTAATTCCATATTTAACTTATTGGGAAACTCTCAGATTCCATTTTAAAGTGGGGATAATGATAGAACTTACCTTGCAGCATTGTTGGAAAGATTGTTGGAGGTAATGGGGGCTCCTGAGTCAGTTAAGCCTCAACTCTTGATTTTGGCTCAAGTCATGATCTCACTCATTCTCTCTCTCTCTCTCTCTCTCAAATAAATAAATAAATAAATAAACAAACAAGCATTTTGAAAAACTGTAAGAAAAGATTGTTTGAGGTAATGCATGTAAAGCACTTAGAATAGTATCTGGCACATGGGAAACACTCCATAATTTTATTATTAGCTATGGACGGATGGGTGGGTGCATGGATGGATGGATGGATGGATGGTTGGCTGGCTGGAAAGATGAAAGGGATGGGCTGAGCCTAGGGCCTATTTTCATACTGCAAGTTACTGGAAATCAACTCATACTGCAAGTTACTGGAAATCAACTCATACTGAATTTATTCTTAAAAATACTTCATTAGGCAGTTCTCACATTACAATAGGTTATATTCAGAAAATTTAGGGAAGAAGAGAATTCCCCTTCCATGTGACTTTTCCCCCAGCAACTTTTCTGAAAAGAAAGTCTTCCTCCCTCCCCTACATCTTCCACCTTCCCACTCACCCGGCCTCCCAGGGACAGACACTAAGTCTGGAGACCTAATTATTGCATTAATTTTCCTTGAATACTGTTGACTATTTCCAGTTTTGTGACTTCTCACGATTGGCAAAACACAGTGTGGGTTGGAGACTCACAGTGTTTAACTGCAAATATTAAAGCATTTAAAAAATTTTTTAATATTTATTTATTTTTGAGAGACAGAGACAGAGCGCAAGCAGGGGAGAGGCACAGAAGAGAGGGAGACACAGAATCCGAAGCAGGCTCCAGGCTCCGAGCTGTCAGCACAGAGCCTGACGCAGGCCTCAAACTCACAAACTGTGAGATCATACCTGAACTGAAGTCGGACATTCAACCGATTGAGCCACCCAGGCACCCCTAAAGCATTTTAAAAGTAAGTTCAACTAGTGATGATTAACATTGTGTTAATAAGCTCTACTGTAAATTGAAATACCATACACGATCACTTTATGAGGAAATAAAATTTTACAATGTTAATATAACTTGATAGCTATAAAAGGAACTAGAAAACTAAGGCTTACATTTCCTCAAAATTTTCTCTTTTCTCCAGACTTCAAACTTTCCAGAAATTTTACAAAGTCAAGCCCACCACTTTAGGTATTTTAATGAAATGTATTTCCTGTGCTGCAAAGATATCTGCCCCATTCGGTTTAGGCAAGACTCACTGTGGGTGTGCTTTCTTCCTTGGCAGGGAGAGTAGACAGATCCAACATGTAGTTCTAGCTACATCAGCCTCTTGCAACAGATGAAAACGTTGGTGGCCACTGCAGGGTTTGGGGTTTACCTCTCTTCTCAATGACGGTCACACTCTGACTTCCCTCCCCGTCTGTGTGCCCTGTTGCTTGGAGACAGGGGCCTCTCTCTAATTCATCCATCTCTCCAACATCTGCTGCTCAATACTTCCAGTCTCTGACATTCCCTGTCCCTCCCACTCCTGTTTATCTTCTGCTCCCACACCTGAATTTCTGAGCACAGCTCACCACCCTGGAAACATTACTAATCAAACAATGAAAAGACTATCCATACTTTTGGGGCTGTGGGAAACAGGTGCAGCCTTTTGGGAAGGCAACTGGGTAGTAATTGCCCAAAATAGAAAAGCATATAACTTTCAACAGAACCACCCTCCTCCTAGAAATCTATCCTGCAAATGTATCTGAGCAAGTATACAAAGCTATATTTCAAAGATGTTCAGTGCAGAACTATTTACAGCAGTGAAAAATCACAAAGAACTAGAATGTACTTCAGTTGGGTTGTTGCATTTCCTGCCCATTCCAATCCTTAGGTAGTTAATTCTTCCTTACACTGTGCTGAAATCTGCTCACCAGCACGTTTGCTCCCGGGTCCAATGTTTTCCTCCCTAGGCTAATCTAAGGTTATGGCGTTAATTTTGTCCCTGCATGGGCGTGGCCTGGATATTCCATGGGCTCTACAGGTCAAAGTTGGGGTAGGGTCTCTGGAAGCATACTTTAGATTACCGGAATTTTTGGAGGCCCAATTAAATAAAGCAGGAGTCTCAAAACAAGTCAGCAATGAATACAACACATCATAGTCTTAAAGAGATATAAATGCATCTGCAGCTATCAAATTATTCACTTTGTCACTCTCATCACAGTGTGATATATTGAGAGGCATTATTTACTGCACTGATTGTGTTTCTTACTAAGCAAAAATCATCCAGGTTTCTTGAGCTTTCTTTAATGTTGGCTTGATGTTGTGCCTCACCTCCTTCCTTTTATCTTTAGCAGGTGGCTGTCAACTCTGTTGAAATCTCTCTCTCTCTCTCCTTCTCCGCCCCACCCCCCCCACCCAGATCAAAATCAGGTGGCGCTGCTGTGAAAAGTCCTCATCCTACCAGTATGGAACAACGAAGGTGGACTGTTAAAAAGAATGTTGGAGGAGTAGAAAAGACTCATGTTCTTCAAGTTAAAATGAAGATATTCCCCCTGTGCATCAAAGACTTTCTCTTCATGGTTGCCAAGTATTCCTTTTTTTAAAGTTGGCTCCATGCCCCATGTGGCCCTCAAACTCACAACCCTGAGATCAAGAGTCAAATGCTCTACCAACTGAGCTAGCCAGGTACCCCAGCAAGGATTCTCAAGAAAAGGAAAAGTGGGGAGGCTCAACTGGCTAAGCATCTGACTCTTGGTTTCCGCTCAGGTCATGATCTCACAGTTTGAGTTTGAGCCCTGCATCGGACTTCACACTGTCAGTGCAGAGCCTACTTGGGATTCTCTCTCTCTCTCCCTCCCTCTCTGCCCTACCCCTCCCCTCCCCCGCCTCTCTCTCATTCTCTCAAAATAAATAAATAAATAAATAAACAAACAAACGAACTTAAAAAAGAAATTAGAGGAAAACTGGAAAGAACTTCCTTACATCCTGTCTTTGTGTGGAATAAGCATTGCTCATGATATGAATCATGGAGCCATTGTGTTGGCCAAGGATTGGAAAGGGTGGGGCAATGCTCATTTACCCAGAACACTCTTCTGCCTTAAAAAAAAAAAAAAGTAGAGGGCGCCTGGGTGGTTCAGTGGATTAAGCGTCCAACTTTGGCTCAGGTCATGATCTAGCATGATCTAGCGGTTTGTGAGTTTGAGCCTCACATCAGGCTCTGTGCTGACAGCTCAGAGCCGGGAGCCTGCTTCAGATTCTGTGTCTCCAGCTCTCTGCCCCTCCCCCACTCACGCTCTGTCTCTCTTTTCTCTCAAAAATAAATAAACATGAAAAAAATTTTTTTTAATGTAGAGAGAGATTTCCATAAGGAGATTTACACAGGAGACCCTTGACAATGGCAAGAGATTTTTCCAAAGACCTTTCAAGAGCTGGGGTGGGTACCTGGGTGGCTCAGTGGGTTAGGTGTCTGACTTTGGCTCAGGTCATGATCTTGCCGTTCACGAGTTCGAGCCCCGCATCAGGCTCTGTGCTGACAGCTCGAAGCCTGGAGCCTGCTTCGGATTCTGTGTCTCCCTCCCTCTCTGCCCCTCTCCCGTTCACACTCTGTCTCTGTCTCTCAAAAAATGAATAAACATTAAAAAAAAATTTTTTTAAAGACCTTTCAAGAGCCTTAGTAAACCATATAGTATCTCCCAAAATTATGTTAAAAATTATGGCCAGAAAATTTTAAGCGATTGCATTTCAGACCCTAAATAATTCTACAATTGCAGGTGTAAGGTTATTTATAAAGTTGGTTATGTGAGAAATATCAATTAACTATGTTCAACACTCTGCACCCAAGGTCCCAAAGAAGAAAAGAAAATAGAACCTTGGTTCATTAATTGTGCCTCTTTCATCTTTATGTAAACTTTAACCTCTCTCTTGAAGACCAGTTTCTTCACTGGCTGAAGCACTCATTAAAACAACTTGCCAAAGCACTTTTCCTTGTATCTATGTGACGCACATCATACATCTCTTGGTGTCAGGGATCCTAGACACCGCTGAACCTGACATTCCATGCCAATGTACCCAAGACTTCTACCTGTGGCAAAACATAAAAAATAAAAGTCACTTTCTCAAACCTCTTCACTTTCTTCTCATTTCTATTTCTGGCACTACCAAGTGATTTATTTTTAGGAGTCTTTTCTACTCCAACAAGAAACAAAGACTTTAGTCACTACATGCAGGTTACATAAAGGCTGTAACTAGTAGAGAAGAGTGAAGTCATGTGAGATGTCAAAGTGGAATGATGGGCCTGGCTCACTAACTAAATGACTAGCAAAATCATTCAGTTCACATTCATTCACAACGGGCCTTTGAGGGTAGCTAATGAAATACGAAAACTGTTAAGTGTTGAATCTGCACATGTCAAGGACTCCCAGTACATTCTTTTGATAATGCTTATATAATGGTCATTTGTCAGGGTTCTTGGAGAATTCCCAATCTCATGAATCCCGCTGGGCAGCAGGGACCACTTCCTACTACGGAAGGTAAAAATTCCCAATCCTAACTGTTCCAGGTCCCTAAGCAACTGGGGTTCAGGTATGTAACTTGGGCTTGACCCATTAGCTGCATATGCTTAGGATTTTTGAGGCTGGAGCTTCAAGACTGGTTAAGTTCTTTCCAGTGGTGACGATAAAGCAGTGGCAACAGTGTCCACTGTCCAGCCTCGCCATTGGGTCAGTTTGACATCCAGCATCCAAGGCCAGCTGTATCTTGGATACAGGCTGCAACAATGAACATGGAGCTGCAGAAGCAATAGGGCCATTTTCACCTACCTGGCTCTGTGATGATTTTGGTGTAGTTCTCTGCCACAGGGAGTCAAGATGGAAATAGGCACCCAGGAAAGGAAAGGGATTTGCCTCTCTGAAAACCCAGAGGACTAAGTCAGGCCCACCTTCCCTTCTTCATCTCACCCAGGAGAGCACAGGCACAGCCACCCACCTTAGGACAACTCTTAGGTCTCCCTTTGTCTCGGCTTATTTCCCAAACCTTGTTTCTGCAGCCTTCCAGTAATTTTGTAACGTACCTGTGATACTGTGAAATACTAAGAAACAAATATTTTCCCACCCAGTTCCTGGCACAGAGCTTCTAAAACCTCTGGAATTTCCTGAGTAACAGGGGTGGGAGGAGCATCTTCTATTATTTGTAATAAGCCCCTTTCAACCACACGTGAGTTTATGCTAATGAAGTGACTCTTGGAGGATAGGGCTGGTTGCCTAAGGAAATGACCACGGGATTAGAGGTTAGAGGGTTGGAACTTGCAGGCCCACATCTGGGAATGGAAGAAGGGCTAGAGATGGAGCTTCATCACCAACAGTCAATAACCAATCATGCCTATGTAATGGAACCTCCATAAAAATTCTAAGCAAAAGGTTCATAGAGCTTCCGGGCTGGTAACCACAGTGAGGCGCTGGGAGAACAAAACACCCAGAGAGGGCATGGAAGTTCTACATCCTTTCCTGTATACCCTGCTCTATGCATCTCTTTCATTTGGTTGCTCTTGACTTGTATCCTTTATGATAAGCCAGTACTAATAAGTAAAGCCCTCTCCTAAGTTCTGTGAGCTGTTCTAGCAAATTATTAAGCCCAAGGAAGTGGGGCGGGGGGGAGGGGTCACAGAAACCCCAAATTATAGCCAGTTGATCAAAAGTACTGGAAGTCCAGACTTGCAACTGGGGTTTGAAGTGGGGAGCAGTCATATGAAACTGAGCCCTTAGCCAGTGGGGAAGTTAGTGGCAGAATTGCTTGGCGTGAAAAACCCACATATTTGGTGTCAGAAGTGTGAATAGGAGTCGAGAAATAGTTTTTATTTTCCCACCCAATGTGCTTTCAATAAAATGTATTTACTGGTGTAGTCAACCTGAATCACTCTCTGCCCTTGCAACCAAGAACCTAATAACACCTGAATAGCCAAGAAACTCTTCTACCTGCGGTCTTCCTGTTATAAGTTAAACTCATTTCTTGTTCTGTGTGAGGGAGACACAGTGCAAGGAGAGCACAGAACCAGGAGACCTGTTTTTTGGTCTAGACTCTGCCACTTCCTGGCTGTGTGAGCTGGAGCCTGTCCCTTCCATGCTCTGAACCATGGCTCTCTCTCACGTGCACAGTGAATTGGACAGTCTGCCCCCCAGACCAGTAGTTCTCTAAACTGGCTATGCCTTAGAATCTCCTTGAGCATTTGTTTTTCAACATCAGTTTCCACACAGCTTCCTGGGCCCCACTCCTGAAAACACTAATTGGATAGATTTAGCAGATCTCTGACAAGTGATGTAGAGACAGCAGCACCTTGGAGACCACAAAGTAAGGACTCCAGGGTCCAGTCCTCTGACAAACTCTGTGATCATCCAACAGAGAGTTCCTGGCACACAGGAGGTGTTTGGAAAATACTTACACCTGTGTAAAGGGTAAACAAACTCTCTGCCACTTTTCTGTAAATCTAAAATTATTCCAAAATAAAAGGTTTATTTGAAAGAATACTGGAAGGAGGGGAGCCTGGGCAGCTCAGTCAGTTAAGCGCCCGACTTCAGCTCAGGTCATGATCTCACCTGAGTTCAAGCTCTGCATCAGGCTCTGCGCTGACAGCACAGAGCCTGCTTCAGATCCTGTGTCTCCCTCTCTCTCTCTGTCCCTCCCCTGCTTGCTCTCTCTCAAAAATAAATAAACATTGAAAACAAACAAACAAACAAAAAACGGATACTGGAAGGAAGGAGAGGGGAATCTATCCAGACCACATTAACCAAAACTCTTACATCACTTTTTGTTGAAAAGCGCCTCCCACTACCCTTTTCCTCTACATTCCATCCTATTATCATTCCCATCGCTGACCTGTCAGAGGAGACCCATAGAGCCACCACACCCTCACGGCTACCAAAGGACTTGTCAGCTGACTTTTTGCTCGGCACTGTGAAGATCCGAGTTCTGCTCCCAGCATAGTCCTTCATTTCTCTGTGCCTCAGTGTCCTCAGCTGTCAAACAGACCCCCTTTCTCTCCTTAGTATCTCACAGAATTATTGTAAGAAGCAAATGAAATAAGAGTTGCCATAAGAGTGGGCACTTTACTGCCTGCCAGATTCTATGCTAAGCACTCAATGAGCATTCTCTTCATTAATTTTCACGACCTTATAAAATAGGATAATAACAAAAAAAATTGTTTTTAATAAAACAGGATAATAACACCCCCATTTTATAGATAAGGAAACTCAGGCTCCAAAGTAACTTGATCAAGGTAACGCAGCCAGTGAGGGGAGAGCTGTGAGAGGAACCCAGGGTGTCTGACCCACAGACCCTGTGTGCTCCTCGGCCCTGTGATTTCTGTGCACCAAGTGTTAAAGAAGCGTACATCTTTATGTTGATTATGTTCATCCCGTCTTTCCCTCTACCCTAATCTCCCTCTTCTTCCCCCAGCTCCCCAAACAGACCCACACCAGAGCCTGGGGGTTTCCAAGTGGCAGGCCATCAGCCCAGAGGATGGGGCTGGGAATCCCCACCATTCCCACTGCTGCCACAGGGAGTCAAGATGGAAATAGGCACCCAGGAAAGGGATGGGATTTGCCTCTCTGAAAACCCAGAGGACTAAGTCAGGCTTACCTTCCCTTCTTCATCTCACCCAGGAGAGCACAGGCACAGCCACCCGCCTTAGGACAACTCCTCTTTGGCAGAAAGAGACTTTCGATCATTAGTTTGTGCTGTTTTGCTAGTTGCATTCAAATGAGTAGGTTTTAAATATCTGAATTGTTTCTTTAAACAGCTGGCCCCACCCATTCATTGGTACCAGGCCGGCCCTTGCCAAGGCTGAGTCCTGCCTTGATGTGGCCTGGGAGCCCAGGAGGCTGGGCGGCAGGCTGTGCTGGGTGTACCCAATTTTTGCCCAGCCGGACCTGGCGGGGAGGCTTTTGGTGGCGTTGCTAGGCAACCTGGGTAATTGGAGAGGCCACAGATTGGGCTTCTGGGCCACAGAGATTAACAGCCTCCTTCATCACACTGCAAACCATCATTATGCCCAGTTCCAGGGGCCTGCAGCAATCTCTGTGGTTTAGCCTGAAAGAGCGCTTTTTTAGCTACAGAAATTAAGAACCAGCCTTTCAATATTATGGGTTTGTGGCTGTGGTTGTTTTCTTTTTGCTACATCTCTGAGGATACACTTGGAACAAATAAGCAAAAGATTTAAAAACAAAAAATGCTTTCACAAACCCCCTTTTCCAGAAGTTTTTCTTACTCCTAAAGCAAAGCAAACTTGCACTCAACTTTGAGGGTAACTAAGGCAGAGACACTCTGCCTCCCGAGGTCTCTGCACACCCACTATGTGTTAAAAGCTTCTCCCTTGGAATCCCACACAACCGTGGCTGTGATTCGGGGTGGGGAACCGGGGCCTTTGTCACGGGCAAGGCCTCTCAATAGGAAAATGTCTTTTTGTGTCTCTCCCATTAACAGCAATTGTAATATCTCCCCCTTCCTAGTCTACAGAACCACTTTTACTTATACCATTTCAGTGGATCCTCCTAGCTGCCCTGTGAAGATGACATCATTATTATTCCCATTTTACAGATGAGCAATGAAAGCAAGAGAGGCAACTGTGATCATATACCTACCCAGTCACACGAAAGCTGGGACATAAGGCCATTTTTCTGAGGCGATCCTGAGCTCTCCACTATACTATACTACTTTCCCCAGAGCTATCTAAGATATGACATATATATTTGTACCTTATTGTAATATAAGTAATAGTAACAATAATACACACTGGTGTAGAGACACAAGAACCTCATCCTGTACCTCATACTGTCCTCAACACATCATCCTTGTTGATTGTGGTCAGGCTTTCGAAGCTGCCTCGTGTACACTAAGGAATATGGAAGAATTCCCAGAGATGGACACCCTATTTAGCTACGTTAACAGACCTAGCATACCAGAGTGCAGGGCTCAAGAGAGACATTGACCCTGAGCCACCTCTTCCTTAATTCAAGGAGAGGACTCTGTTTGATAGCATTATGATACTACTACGTTAGTGCCTTAAGTAAGGAGGCAGAATCATTGCTTTCATTAGATATTTGTAGGTACTTTTCAAAAGGTCTTTTAGTACTTCATTGGCAATGTTTCTTGAACAGTGGTCTTTTGATAATGACCAACTGTGCTAGTGTGCACGGGACTAGGGATTTCTTGGGATGTAGAACTTGGGACGCTAAAACCAGGACAGTGCTGGGCAAACTGAGGACAGTCACCTGTCATAGACCACCTACATCAGAATCATCCGGGGAGGTCAGGTGAAAGTGGCTGGTTCTAATCCTATGGCAGTGGTTCTTAACCTTGGCCACACATCAGAATTATCTGAGAAGATTATAAAAAAATATTGATGTTTGGGCTCACCCCAGAACAATGGCATCAGAGCCTCTGGAGCGAGGGCCTGGATACTGTATATTTTAATGTGCAACCCAGACTGAAAGCTCATACCCTAGAGATTTGGATTCAGAGGGTCTGGGCTGGGGTCTTGCCCAGGAATCGGCATGCCTTTTTGACAGCTCCTCAGGGGATTCTTATGTACACCGTGGTTTAATGACCAATGAAGTTTTACATGATGTATGCATTCACTGGACAAGCATTCCCTGAATGCCTTCTGTATGTTGGGCTCTGGAAACACAAAGAAAAAAAACAAAACAAAACAAAACAAAATACTTCCTGTTTCCAGGCCCTCCCTACCCAGCAAGGAATAAAATTCTACACATTGTTCCAACATGGTATACTGTGATTTAGATTTATAAAGTGAGTCAGCACCAGCAGGGTGATTACAGTTAATCTGTTCACAGAAACCTAGTGTGATACACAGATATAGAGATAGATAGATAGATATAGATAGATAGATAGATAGAGTGGGATTTGTTTCTCCCGTCCTTGAATCTGGGCTAGCCCTGTGACAGGTTTTGACCAATAATACGTGGTAGAAGTAGCACCTCCCAAGGCCAAGCCTTAAGCCTGCAGCCCCCACTCTTGTTCCTCTTGGAAACCTGATTCCATATAAGAAAGTTGGCTACTGGGGCACTTGGCTGTAAAGCATGCAGCTCTTGACCTCGGGGTCCTGAGTTTAAGCCCCATGTTGGGCATAGAGCTTACTTTTAAAAAACAAATAAATAATAATAACAGAAGATAAAGGAGCACGTGGGGTGGCCCAGTCAATTAAACATCCAACTTCTGCTCAGGCCATGATCTCTCAGTTCGTGAGTCTGAGCCCCGCACCAGCGGGCTCTCTGCTGTCAACACAGAGCCTGCTTCGGACCCGCTGTCTCCTTCTCTCTCTGCTCCTCCCCAGCCTACTCTCTCTCTCTCTCTCTCTCTCTCTCTCTCAAAAATGAGTAAACATTTTTTTTAAAGTAAAAACTAATAATAATAAGGCTGACTACCCTGAAGCCACCATGTTATGAGGAAGTCCAAGCTACTCATATGGAGAGAGAGACCATGTAGAAGAGCACCAAGGTGCCAGACCTATGAGTGAGTGAAGCCTTCTTAGACCTTATAGCCCAGCTCATCCACCAACTGAATATAGCCAAGTCAGTGACGCCAGCCAATACCATACAGGGCAGAAGAACAGCTCAGCTGGACCCCGCCCAAATTCCAGACCCACAAAATCATGACAAAATAAAATGATTGTTGTTTTAAGCCAGCACATTTTGGGGTGATTTGTTAACACAGCAATAGTTACCAACATACGTCACCAGAACTAGAAGACAGAATGGCGTCCCATACCATTCCGCCTTCCCATTAGCATTGTCCATCTTGGTATCCCTCCAGAGAGTAGACTGCTGATGTCTTACCTGAAATAGTCTCCATCTCAGTTTCTACTCCTGCCCCCGCCGTCCAAAACAAACACAACTATAAATCAGAGTCTAGCAGAATATAGCAACTCTCTCCTTAAAACCTCTTAAAGGGGAGCACTTGGGTGGCTCAGATGGTTGAGCGACCAACTCTTAATTGCGGCTCAGGGCTTGATCTCGCAGTTCGTGGGATCAAGCCCCATGTTGGGCTGCAGCGCAGAGCCTGCTTGGGATTTTCTTTCCCTCTCTCTCTGCCCCTCCCCCCCTCACACTCTCATACTCTCACTCTCTCAAAATAAATAAACATTAAGAAAACACCTCTCAATGGTTTCCCACTGTCTTCCAGATAAATACAAGATCCTTATCAAGGCTGGTAAGGTCCTGCACAACCTAACTTCTGCCTTCTTTGTAGAATTTTACCACTCCCCCCAACGTCTATTTTTTCTTTTATACACTGTTTCCCTTTTATATATATGTATTTTTATTGAAATATTATTTTTGGGGCGCCTGAGTGGCTCCGTCGGTTGAGCGTCCGACTTCGGCTCAGGTCATGATCTCACAGCTGGTGAGTTCGAGCCCCGCGTCGGGCTCTGTGCTGACAGCTCAGAGCCTGGAGCCTGCTTCTGCTTCTGTTTCTGTGTCTCCCTCTCTCTCTGCCCCTAACCCCCTCGCATTCTGTCTCTGTCAAAAATAAATAAACATTAAAAAAAATTTTTTTAATGAAATATTATTTTTATTGAAGTATTATTAGTTTCAGGCATACAAAATAATGATTCAACAATTATATACGTTACAAAATGCTCACCACAATAGGTGTAGTTACCACCTGTCACCATATAACATTACTGTAGTACTATTGACTGTATTCCTATGCTGTACTTTTCATCCCCATGACTTATTTTGTAAGTGGAAATTTGTACCCCTTTATCCCCTCCACTTATTTCACCTATCCCACCTCCACCTGCTTTTGGCAACCACCAGTTTATTCTCTGTTTATCCATTTGCTTTGTTTTTTAGATTCCACAAATAAGTAAAGTAGTTGTCTTTCTGTCTGATTTATTTCACTTAGCACAATACCCTCTAGGTCCATCTACGTTGTTACGAATGGCAAGATTTCATTCTTTTTTATGGCTGAATAGCATTCCATTATATATATCACATCTCCTTTACCCATTCATCTACTGGTGGACCCTGAGGTTACTTCCCTATCATGGCTATTGTAAATAATGCTACAATAAACATAGGGGTGTGGGCATCTTTTTGAATGAGTGTTTTCAGGGTGCCTGGGTGGTTCAGTCGCTTCTCTTAAGCATCCGACTCTTGATTTCGCCTCAGGTCATGATCTCATGGTTCATGAGTTCAAGCCCCAGGTCAGGCTCTACCCCAACAGCTTGGAACCTGCTTGGGATTCTCTCTCTCTCTCTCTCTCTCTCTCTCTGCTCCTCTCTCTCTCAAAATAAAAAAAATAAACATTAAAAAAAATGAATTAGTGTTTTCATTTTCTTCAGGTAAATACCCAGAATAAGAATTTCTGGATCACATGCCATTTCAATTTTTAATTTTTTTTAGGAAATTCCATAATGTTTCCCACAAGTTCTTCTTTCTATCCCAGGAACACCCCAAGCTTTCTCCTGCCTCAGGGTCTTTGCACTTGCCGTTCCCTTGACCTAAACCTTTCTCCCTCACCCCTTCACCCCTCCCACACACCCTAATGTATATACACACGGCTACCTCCTTCATAACAAAGAGCACCTCCCTAGGAAGTCTTCCTTGACCCACCCCTGTGCTCACCCCAGATATTCTATCACATTCCTCAGCTTATTTGCTCCCAGCACTTGTCACCATCTAAAAATATCTGATGTGTTTATTCATTGTCTGTCTTTTCTACTCGAATATGAACTGCAGAAAAAATAGAGAATGTGTATTTTTGACTCCAACTGTAGGTGCTCAGTAAAAGTTTGCTAAATAAGCCATCGAGAAATGGAGAAGGAAGGAAGTATGGAGTAATAGAAATCACAGCAATCAGAAAACCCTGATCTTGCTTCACTTCTGCCTCTGCTTACCTGCGGACAAGCCACTTCAGCTCCTAAGTCCTGACCACAAACCTCATCACCACCATGATGCACATGGCCAGTGATGTGTATGTATACCATATGCCAGAAGTCTTCACATTGTTTTGCTCATGAATCCCCATTAGATTTTTTTTTATGTTTATTTAGTTTTGAGAGAGAGAGAGAGAGAGAATGAGTGAGTATGCGTGAGCGAGAGAGGGGCAGGGAGAGAGGGAAACAGAGGATCTGAAGCAGGCTCTGGGCAGACAGCAGAGAGCCTGATGCGGGGCTCAGGCTCACAAACCATGAGATGTGACTTGAGCCGAAGGGAGAGGTTCAACTGACTGAGCCACCCAGGTGCCCCCCGCCATCAGATTTTGAAAAAGCTATGACCCTTTCACACATTTTTATGATAATGACTAAAATTATTTTTCACAAGTTAAAATAGTTTCCAAGATAGAATTTTCTGGAGAGTGCCTGGCTGGCTCAGTTGGTAGAGCAAATTAACTCTTGATATCTTGGGGTTGTGAGTTCGAGCCCCACATTGGGTGTGGAGATTACTTAAAAATAAAATCTTTTAAAAACACCAAAAGAGAGAATTTTCTGGCATAGTCTTATTAGAAACATGCATCTAAACCTTGAAGCTATAGATTTAGCTGATTCAATTTATGAAAAATGTCTGCCATGTAATCCAGTTGTTAAAGTCAGGCCTTACTGTCAAACCAATCTGCCAAACCAGAATAATTCTCTATCTGTAAGAAAATCCACCTTCATTTTTAAAATTTCTACAAATGAGTTTATCTATATCCCCATGACAATTAACTCAGGTCCCAATTAACTCTACGATACAATAGAAAAAGAGCTAAGGCACATACATTTAAAGTAGAGTAGCATAATGGTTAAAAGCACGAATTCTAGAGGGGAGGTTCTGGAGTTCAAGTCCTGATTCTGCCACTTAATAGCTCTGTGACCTTGGGTGACTTATTAAATCTGTGGTTGCTGGGGTCCCTGGCTGGCTCAGTCAGTAAAGCACAAAATTCTCAATCTCAAACTCTCAAACTCAGGAGTTCAAGCCCCAAGTTGGTGTAGAGCTTACTTAAAAAATAATAATAAAACAAATGAAAAGTAAATTCTAAGAGTCTGTAGTAAGGCACCACCCCTTCAGTTTATCTTACCTAATCTCTCAGGAACAAAGCATTCTCCAATTGTCCTGGTTTTTAAATCCCCAAACAATGCGCCATAGAATGATTCAGGACAAATCTAGTAAAGCTAGAGAAGGGAAACAACAAAAGCAGAGTTAGGGTCTCCTGGCTGGCTCAGTTGGTAGAGCATGTGACTCTCAATATCAGGGTCTTGAGTCTAAGCCCCACATTGGACATGAAGCTGGAAGGGAAGGGAAGGGAAGGGAAGGGAAGGGAAGGGAAGGGAAGCCAGAAGGGAAAGGAAGGGAAAGAAGGGAAGGGAAGGGAAGGGAAGGGAAGCCAGAAGGGAAAGGAAGGGAAAGAAGGGAAAGGAAGGGAAAGAAGGGAAGGGAAGGGAAGGGAAGGGAAGGGAAGGGAAGGGAAGGGAAGGGAAGAGAAGGGAAGGGAAGCCAGAAGGGAAAGGAAGGGAAAGAAGGGAAGGGAAGGGAAGGGAAGGGAAGGGAAGGGAAGGGAAGGGAAGGGAAGCCAGAAGGGAAAGGAAGGGAAGGAAGGGAAGAAGCAGGGAAGGAAGGAAGGAAGGAAGGAAGGAAGGAAGGAAGGAAGGAAGAGAGTTCACAAGGATAACTTAAAAGAATCCAGTCAAGCAGATTGCTGTTAGGAAATACCTATAGAATCTGAAGGTCTGGAAACTGATTCTCTGAAAGCTATCCATGCCCACGTACCCCCAGTTCCATATTTAACACAAACTCCAGGGCATATTCAGAGCCTAATATAATTCCTGGTGTCCCGCCTACAACTCCTTCTCTCTCCTTTACGTAAGAAAGCACAAATTAGCAAGCAGTATACCCCAAAATTTGCTCCCAATTATGCAAATGTAAATCATTTGTATATTTCAATACTTTTATTAGAAAGAATAGATCAGGGGCACCTGGGTGGCTCAGTTAGTTAAGCATCTCTTGAATCTGGCTCAGGTCATGATCTCACGGTTCATATGTTCGAGCTTTGCATCAGGCTCTGCGCTGACAGTGCAGAGCCTGCTTGGGATTCTCTCTCTGTCCCTCTCTCGCTGCCCCTCCCCCATTCATTCTCTCTCTTTCTCCCCCCCCCCCCGCCCTGTCTCTCTCTCAAAATAAATAAATAAACTTTAAAAAAAAAAAAAAAAGAATGGATTGGCTGTAACCCAGCAAACAGCTGAGGACAAAGCACCAGTAGATCAGGACACAAGGCAAGTTAGGAGGCCCTTCATGAACCATTATGAAGCCCAAAAAAGGAAGTCCTAACCCAGATCCTAAAAAGAAAGGTTCATTTGCTCAGACAGGTAGGAACTCTGTTAGGCCTAGAGATCTTGATGCCATTTCCGTGACTCCCATGCATCAGCCACACTTCTGAAATACAAATCAGATGGTGTCCTCCTTTTGCTAAATCCCTTCAATAGTTACCCAATACCCTTGGGATAAAATCTAGTGTCCTTGACAAGGCTCGTGACCTGAGCCCTGCCTATTTATCCATCCTCATTTCTTGCCATTCTTCCATATATACTCTCTGCTTCAGCCATACTGAGTCCCTAGCGATCCCAGCTCCCACCCTGCACTAGGCCTTTTCATGAGCATCTCTCTCTGCCAGAATCTTCCCTCCCCAATTTGTTCACCTGGTGAAGTTCTAACAACCCCTTCAAGACCCTGTCCTAAACACCTCCTCTGCAAAGCCTTACTGAACATCGACCATGAGCCTGCCATTGGCTAGGCCCTGGATACAGTAGAGAACAAAGCCAACACGGTAGAATTAAATGCCCCTCATAGTTCCCTCTCCAGGCTCTGCTCCTGTCTAGGGTACCATGTCTTCTTTGTGTTATCACCATCTCCTCCACAAGGCTGTGAGTGCCTTGAGGATAAGACTTCAGTTTTATTCATCTTTGAATCCCTATCAGGGAGCCCACAGAATGTATCAAAAAATGTTTCTTGGAGCCATTTAGCCACAAAGGACTCATGCAATATTTCTTTTTTTTTTTTTAATTTTTTTAAAAGTATATTTATTTATTTTGAGAGAGAGAGAGAGTACAAGCAGGTCAGGGGCAGAAAGAAAGAGAATATCCCAAGCAAGCTCTGCGCTGTCAGATCATGACCTGAACTGAAGTAGGAGGCTTAACCGACTGAGCCACCCAGGCAACCCCAAACACTTCTGTATTAGGGATATACAAAGTGCTGGTTACACAACTGTGAACAAACAGACATGGTCCCTGCCTTCTTGGGACCAATAGAGCACTTGACTGAATGAATGATGGATGAATAAGTGAATGAATTCATGAATCAGGAAGAGGTGTGCTCCTCCCCGCTGGGACGAAGCAGCCCAGAGCAGGAGATGTCCAGGAATTAAGAAACTGGTGTCTAGGAAGTTGGGAGAATGATCATGTCCTTTTGTTCTTTCCCATACAGAGGAACTTGAAAGACAAGGAGTTGAACAAAGAGCATGGAGTCTAGAGTCTGACCTAGTCTTAAATTCTGGATCCATTAGTTACTAGCCATGTGACCTTAGACAATCCCTTAGCCTGTTAGTATCTTCATTTCTTCATCTGTAAAATGGGATAATAATAATATCATAACAGGGTTATGATTCAATGAGATAATGCATTTAAAAGCCCTTAGGGGCGTCTGGGTGGCTCAGTGTGGACTGAGCATCAGATCTCAGCCCAGGTCATGATCTCACAGTCCCTGGGTTCAAGCGGCATTGGTCTGTCAGCACAGAGCCTGGAGCCTGCTTCAGATTCTGTCTCCATCTCTCTCTGCCCCTCCCCTACTCACTCTCTCTCTCTCTCCCTCTTAAAAATAAATAAACATTTTAAAAATGTTTATTTATTTATTTTTTAATTTAAAAGCCCTTAGCCTGAGGCCAGGCAGAGTTGGTTTTAGGAATTGGTAGTTCCCATCACTTGCTCAATGTGAGTGCAAATTCAGAAACTGCAGGAGAGCCTGCTGGGAACATCTTTTCCCTCCACTGCAGTCCCAGCCCTGGTCCAGTTCTTCCCTACCCAGTCCCACCCCTACCCCTTTTGAGCCTCCCTCTCCCATCTCCACCTTCCCCTTCGCTACCCATTCTAGGTTTACAAGTCTGCCTAAGTGCTTTCAAGGCCAGGGGTTGTCTCACAGATCTTTACAACCCTACAGAGAGGGGAGGTGGCGGTAGGGAGGAGCAGGGCAGGGAGGGAACCAAAGAAGGAAAGAGCACAGGTGTTTATTGAGGCCCCCACTACGTCCTGGGCACCCAGCTGGGTGCCTGATATGCGTTGTCTCCTGCGGTCATAACAACACCACTTTAGGGATGAGGAAGCTGGGGCTCAGGAAGTGAACAGGAGAGCTGGAATATGAATCCAAGTGTCTGAGCAACCCCAAAATAATCTTCCACTCTGCCAGGCTGCCCACCAGCTTATAATTATTAAACGCGTGTGAAATACATACCAGTTTTCCTATTCCCAGAAGTTGTGTGCCCCCCCCCCAGAATCCAGGTATATGCTCAAACAGTGATGAATAAACAAATGAATAATAACAAATGAATGAGCAAAATCCCTCAGATACCGGTACCAGGAAGGAGGAAACAAATAACGTTGGGGAGGCGCCTAGCAGGAAGAAGCTGGAGAGGCTGTTTCCCATGGCTGTGGTCTCTAATGTGGGGAAGGAGGTCTAGCAACTGGCTTGGTTGGAGGGAGAAAAAAGTTGGGGGACAGACGTGGGGAGGGAGGTTGCTTCCTGGGGGAAACGTGAAGAAGGGAGAGAAAGCCAGTGATAGACCAGAACCTTGAAGGAGAGTGGCGTGACCTGGTCCCCGCCAACCGTGCCCCTGGGGGAGAAGCCAGACACAGCCCCCCCACTCATGACTCAACACGCTACTTTTATTTATTTATTTTTTTAAGCTTATTTATTTACTTAAGGAATCTCTACACCCAAGGTGGGGCTCGAACTCACCACCTGAGATCAAGAGTCGCATGCTCCCCGGACTGAGCCAGCTGGGCGCCCCTCAACATGTTACTTTTAAAATGAAAGTTGCAGGATCCCAAGCGGCCATCCTGAAGGATACTCCCGGAGGGAGGTTGCCCAGAGAGTACCCCACGCCGGCTCCTTCCCGCAAGAGCCCCGCGGCCTCCGGCCTTTTTGACCCCCCTGGCGCTTCCTGCCCCGCGGCCTCCTCCCCACCGCGGGCCTCCCTCCACCCGTCCCAGCTCCCGCTGCTTACCTCGGGAGGCCGACGGCAGTCCCAGCCGGGACAGGCTGCACCCCCGCGTTCCAGGGCGCCTGGGCCAAGGGGCTGCCTCCCCTGCCCTGAAGTTCCCGCCCTGCCAGGAGCTCCGTGGTCCCTCCCCCAAACTAAAATCGTCCCAACAGGTTCCCAGCCGCCCAGCCCAGGGGGAGGGAGGCTGAGGAAATCCCCTCCCCGCCTTGACACCCGGCCTGGGCCGGGCCAGCCAGCTCTGCAGTCTCACTCCTGGGCTGGCCCTGGATGAATGAGTCCTCCCCTCCGCCTGCCTGGGACTGAGCCAGGGAGCCTGTGACAGGCTCTGCTCTTTCTCTGTGGCCCTGGCATTGAACTCCGTTCCTCCTCCGAGTGCTACCGTCCTGCGCTAGGTCTGCATCTGTTTCCTTCCCTACTCGGCCCCCACGGGGAAGACCTCAGCAGGGTGGTCTTTGGTTGTGCTGTGGCCGGAAGCCAGATCTGGTACTGGACACCAGAGTGCAGTGACTCGTTGACCCTCAGCAGGGATTTAGTGACAAGCCCCCTGGGTTCCATCTGGCAAACGCATTCTGGGGCTCCTGGGTGGCTCATTAGGTTGAGTTTCAGACTTGGGCTCAGGTCAAGATCTCACTGAGTTCAGCCCTACAGCGGGCTCTGCGTTGACACGGCAGAGCCTGCTTTGGATCCTGTCTCTGTCTCTCTGTGCCCCTCCCCAGCTTCTCTCTCTCTCTCTCTCTCTCTCTCTCTCTCTCTCTCTCTCAAAATCAAATTAAAATTAAATTAAACATTTTTTTAATTACAAAAAAAAAAAAAACAAAAACAAACTAGTTCTATCTTGGCCCCTGGTGAAATAGGTTTACCAGTTTCTGATTATTCATTCAATGCATTTTGGGAATAACTCTCATTGTATAATAAAGATAGGATAAAACAGGCAGAGAGGGAAATGTTGGGACCTGAGGTCCCTGGGTGGGAAAAACGTACTTTGAAACAATGCTGGGAGCTTCTGACTACAGCAAACCCCCTCCGGCTTAGGGTTCCCCTTAAGAATATAACAGACACCATCTACTCCCCCCTCAGGTTTCCCTCAGGAATTTGACTAAAGACCTAACTAAAAATAAGTAGTAGGCCATAGAATGTATGACCCACAAGGAACGATATGGCCATAGACCACCCCTCCTACAATGGAAACCAGCCAATCAGGAATGGACAACCCAGCACCTAAAGCTATCTAGCCAATAAGGATAGAACCTGAGAAGTAAGGGGAGGGGGGTGTGGGGGGGGATGTGGGGGGGGGAGGGATGTGGGGGGGGGGAGGGATGTGGAGGGGGGGGAGCACCAGAGCCTTATAAATCGAGGAACCTTTCCTATAGTCCGCAGGCATTCACTTTCCAATGACCCCTCTCTGTAAAGAGAGCTTTCCTACTATTCTTTCTTTCTAATCGTATATTGTAACAAACTTTTGCCTGCTGCTCATTTGGGTCCACTTCTTCATTCTTCCAAGTGGTGAGACAACGAATCTCAGGTATTGTGGTAAAAAATCCTGCAACAATTGTACTAGGCGCTGGGGAAGTATATGCCCTTAAATATTCTTTGTAAATTAATAAATTCTCATTTAGGATTTGTATATCAGTTGCTTGTGACCCTCGTTAATGTGAATCAGTACCTACAAACCTCAATTCGGAGATGTTATGCTCATGTTTCTAAGCTTGCAAAATTCAGAGCCTGACCCTGAACTTGTTGAATTCACCAAGATCATGTCCCTTTGGAGCCATCAAATCAGTCTTTTCAATGCTACCCCAGCTAGCACCATCCCTCCCCACCCAACCACCATCATGGACCTTTTCCTAGTTGGAGGTTCCGTTTGAAGTTTCTACAAATGTTTGTGTGGCTTTTTTTCCTCCAGCAGCTCTTAGCTGCTTATGCAAAGAAGGTGGTAGGATTGATTCAGGTTTGAGTGGTACAGAAAGACAAGGGCCAAGTACCCTGCCACCAGGGTCCCAGCACCAAATCTCTGAGAACTGCTGTTACCCACACCATCCCTTGGGACTGGCTGTCGTATATGTATTTTGCGACCAACATTGGTCATAGTGATTGGACCAGAAAAGGACATTTGACCATCAGGGGATGGCCAACTCATTTCCCTTTCCTAAAAATTTGCATTGGAGGCAGAAAGACTCTACTCTTGTAGTTAAAATGAAAAGCAGTAAATCTGGGAGCTATAGAGAGTTCCTCATGTGGAGATACACAGTAAACTAATCTCCATGCACTCTGAGCTTACCATATCATCTGGGGAGAAAAGTCTTTCCTTCCTGTGTATCTCCTTTACTACTCACACACGATGCTTCACTTCTGACACTTCTGGTCACCAGCTATGTGGTCTTCCCCCACCAAGCAATTCTCTGAGACACCAGCTGGGTGCCTGACACTGTCTACCTGGAGATAGCATCAGATCCCACAGGTTAAGGGCTCAGTCCCACAAGACTGTCCACTTCAGATGCCCATCACCAGTACCCATGTTATCCACAACTTCTTTTTTTAACTTTTTGTTTAAATTTAATTTTAGGAGGGAGGGAGAGGGCAGAGGGAGAGAGAGAAAAAGGTGTAGGGGGAGGAGAGAATGTTAAGTAGGATCCATGCTCAGTGTGGAGCCCTAAGAGGGGCTCAATCCCAAGACCCTAGGATCATGACCTGAGCTGAAATCAAGAGTGCTCAACTGGGGCGCCTGGGTGGCTCAGTCGGGTAAGCATCCGACTTCGGCTCAGGTCATGATCTCACAGTTTGTGAGTTCAAGCCCCACATTGGGCTCTGTGCTGACAGCTCGGAGCCTGGAGCCTGCTTCGGGTTCTGTGTCTCCTTCTCTCTCTGCCCCTCCCCCACTTGTGCTCTATCTTTCTCTATCAAAAATAAATAAATGTAAAAAAAAAATTAAAAAAAAAAAAAAGAGTGCTCAACCGACTGAGCCACGTAGGTGCCCCACCCACAACTTCTGTTCTACTTGGCTGCAAATCAGAGGTTCCCATACTCTTCTCCTCTGGTTTGATTAGTTTTGTTAGAGTGGGTCACTCCTGGGAATACTTACCATTACCAGTTTATGAAAGGATATGATAAAGGATGCAGATGAATAGCCAGATGAAGAGATACATGAAGCCAGAGTTGAGAGAGTCCTAAGCACAGGAGCTCTGTCCTCATGGAAACAGAAGGGGTGTGTACCCTCCCAAATTCATGGTTGGTTCACCGACCTGGAAGCTCCAACTCCCTCCCCTCTCTACAGAAATGGGAGGGGCAAGGCTGAAAATTCCAAGCTTCAAAAGGCTTGTTCTTTCTGGTGGCCAGCCCCATCCAGGAGCCATCCAGGAGCCCACCCAGGGTCGCCTCAATAGAACAAAAGATATTCCTAGTGTCCTTATCACTTAGGAATTTACAAGGGTTTTAGGAGCTTTGTGCCAGGAACTTGGGAGAGACCAGTATATATTTTTTATTATCTTACACACATTGTAACACCTACCACAATGTATTTAAATTATCTGTGTATATGTCTTTCTCTTTCCCTGCTAAAGGGCATGTCCTGAGATGATGAATTCTTCAAGAGCAGTCACCTACTCTGTTTCACTTTGTATCCATGCAATGACACCAAAGTATGAAACAGTAAGTGCTTGTTTAACTTTTGAACTCAAGAGCATCAACTGTTCCCCCCTGTAGCAAGTGAAGGCTCCCTCAGCCACCAGCAGGTGTCAGGACATATCTCTGTAGCTTCTGGCCATCAAGCTCTTCATCTGAATTGTGATCCATAGTGGGTGGTAAAACTGCAGGTGGTTCCCTAGAGGTGTGCAGAGTCTGTGGGATAGTTCAAGGCCCCAGAGTATCAAGCCACTCAACAGGAAGCAATATCATCTAGGCTGCATAAAGTTACTCATTATGTTCTTCCAGATTCCCTGGAGCATGTTTCCCAAATGCTGAATTCTCTCCTAAATATGTTAGATAAACTACAAATATGAATATCCCATTAAGTTAGCTTTCCTTCTCAGTTTTAGCATTATATGTCTAAAGGAAATATAAATTTTTTAAAAAGTATTCTGTTTATGAAACAAAGACCTATAAGCCATTCACAGAGGGACACCTGGGTGGCTCAGTCACTTGAGAGTCTTACTTTTGATTTCAGCTAAGGTCATGATCCCAGGGTCAGGGAATCAAGCCCTGTGTCGGGCTTCACATTGGGCTCCACACAGAGTGTGGAGCCTACTTAAGATTCTCTTTTTCAGGGCTCCTGGGTGGCCCAGGTGGTTAAGCGTCCAACTTCAGCTTAGGTCATGATCTCACAGTGTGTGAGTTCAAACCCCATGTTGGGCTCTGTGATGATAGCTCAGAGCCTGGAGCCTGCTTCAGATTCTGTGTCTCCCTCTCTCTGCTTCTCCCCTACTCACAATCTGTCTGTCTCTCTCAAAAATAAATAAACATTAAAAAAAAAATTCTCTCTCTCCCTCTGCCCCCTCTCCTCCACTAGCTCTCTCTCTCTCTTAAAACAAAACTTTTTGTTGCAGAATACTCAGTACAGCAGAACTAAAAACACTAGACAAAATGTAAAGAAAATCTTATTTAGTGCATGACTGACCTTGACGGGTATCTAAGGAATCCCTAGGAGAAAACAGGAGTAAACCAAGGCTAAATGAACTAATCTATTTAAAGAAGACACACCCCCAAATTAAGAAACTGGGAAAAATTGGGGGTTTTTATTATTGAAATATAGGGGTGCCTGGGTGACTCAGTCGGTTGAGCGTCTGACTTCGGCTCGGGTCATGATCTCACAGTTGATGAGTTCGAGTCCCGTGTCAGGCTCTGTGCTGACAGCTCAGAGCCTGGAGCCTGCTTCAGATTCCGTGTCTCCCTCTCTCTCTGTCCCTTCCCTACTCATAATCTGTCTCTCTCTGTCTCAAAAGTAAATAAACATTAAAAAACTTTTTTTAAATTAAGTATACAAAAGATTTTTTTAAAGCATCTAAAAGCATATCATCAAACTAACCAAAAGAAAGTTCATATAGTTATGTTAATGTCACACAAAATAGAATTTAAGTTAACAAAATTATCAGAGATAAAGAGGGCTACTATAAATTGAAGAGTTTTGATTTACCAAGAATCTACTATAATTCCAAATGTATGATTCATAGATGGATACCTAGAGACATATATAGGAAAACTTTGTTATTAGGATCTTATAAAAGAAAAACCTAGTATAGTATAAAGAATATAGTCAATGGTATTGTAATAGCATTGTATAGTAACAGAAGGTAACTATACTTGTGATGAGCATTAACATAAGGAATAGACCTAGCATAGAATAGACTTATCCAATCACTATATAACTAGTGTAACATTGTGTGTGTCAACTATACTTCAATTTAAAAATTATCACAGGGGCCTCTGGGTGGCTCGGTCGCTTAAGCGTCCAACTTCGGCTCAGGTCATGATCTCACAGTTCTTGAGTTCAAGCCCCATGTTGGGTGGGCTCTGTGCTGACAGCTCGGAGCCTGGAGCCTGCTTCGGATTCTGTGTCTCCCTCTCTCTTTGCCCTTCCCCTGCTCACACACTCTCTCTCTCTCTTTATCTCTCTCTCAAGAATAAGTAAACATTAAAAAATATCATATATGTGTTTGTCTGTATCTGGAATGCCCTAATACAAGATATCTGATAGCACCAAGGCATCCATTCTATCACTTATCGCCATACTCTGTCAGCGCAGAGGGTGTTCCTTAAACTGAAAATCTTGCTCAAAAGCCCTACGCAAGAGGGAGAATTTGTCTTCTTTATCTGCATCCATCAGGATTCTAAACTGAAAGCAACCCAAACCAACTCTGGGTATTTTAAGCAGAAAAGCAATTTATTAAAAGAACATTAAGTAGCTAGTAGAATTAATGAGAGGACTGAAGAGAAGAATCACATTCTGGGCTACACAATGAGAAACAACCAAAGTCAACTTGCAGAATGGAACTGGTGGTAAGGACACCTGCTGTGGTTGCAGAGCTCTGGACACGCGGCTGTGCCAGTGGTACCCTTGGCATTGAATACTGGCTGTTCATTACCCCTGTAGCACTGCTTGGCTGGGAACCGATCTTTGTAAATACACACTGCATATATTCCCTAATGCAGCAGAATCTTGTTTTCATTGTCCCAGATTGCTCTTAGGCTCCTCTTTCCTGATCACAGACCTGTGATCTCCCTGGGAAACAGGATGGGAGTATAACCCAAGACAAGGTTAATCAGCATTTTCCCTGAGATTCTTCAAAGCAAAGTTGGGAGGAATATGCTCTTTTCCTTTCTGGAAGAAAAAAAAAAATTGTGGCTACAGGAGTCTGGAACTGCTGGCAGCCACAGATCTACCTTCATGGTGAAGTCAGATTTATCTTCCATAGCAATTTTACCGTGCATTAATAAATTTTTCTAACAGCTTGTTGAGACACAATTGGCATAACAGAGACAAATGCCGATCAATTTTTATCATTTGTTTAAATCTAGGCTCTATGCCCAATGTGGGGCTTGAACTCATGCCCCTGAGTGATATGTTCCTCTGACTGAGACAGCCAGGCACCCCAAAATTCTTCATTATATGACAGGTAATATTCACCCTTTTGCCATGCACAAGGTTCTGGGGATTAGGAAGTGGATATCTTTGGGGGGCATTATTTAGCCTACCACACAGGTTAATAATGGGATATACCTCATACAGCTGTTTTGAGCCATATCTGAGTTTGTACATACATAGCTCCCAAAGAATGTTGGCTATTGTATTTATTATTATTCATTTTGGTAATGTACCTTATTGGTTTTTTAGCCATCTCATGTCTGAACACCCTTCTAATTTTGAGAAATGGTTTCGTTTATTGGTCTCAGTAGAAGGGAGAAGCCCAACTTGTGTTACAAAAGTTTGAAGGGAGGTGCACCTGGGTGGCTCAGTCAGTTAAGCGTCCGACTTCAGCTCAGGTCATGATCTCGTGGTCCGTTCGTTGGTTCAAGTCCCACGTCAGGCTCTGTCCTGACACCTCAGAGCCTGGAGCCTGCTTCTGATTGTATGCCTCCCTCTCTCTCTGCCCCTCCCCTGCTTGCTCTCTGTCTCTCAAAAATAAATAAACGTTAAAAAAAATTTTTTTTTAAGTTTGAAGGGAGACAAATATTTGCCCTTCCTATCTCCTATCATCCAGGCCATGGGCCAATAACCAGGGTTTGGCCAATAAGATGCTCATACCTGTGACACTGGAGTCTTGTAAAGACTCAATTTGAAACCATTAAGGGCTGCAACAATGATGTCAAGAGTCTGGAAGCAACAAATGTCCAGTGGTGGTGTTGTAGTCAGACTCTACTGTAGAGAGAGAAATGATCAATGCTGTCTAGCTTTTTTTTTTTTTTTAGCTGTTCCTTTTCCAAGCCTACTTCTTTTATTTTCCCTTCTTTTCTATAAGCTATGTAATATCCTTCTAATAAATTCATTTCTGCCTAAGTTAGCCACTTTTGGCTTCTATTGTTGCAACTGACAACCCCGATTAATATTTATTGGAATTCTACTGGTCTGCTGTTTGTGACACTTAATTAACTGTGCTTATTAGACTTCCTGACGATGTGCCCCCTGACGTTAGGCACTGAGGACATGATTAGAACAATTTCATGAAGTTGGAAAATGTAACAAAGGGATAATTGATTATGTTACCTACAGCGAGACAGGGAAAATTTTGGTTTAAATTTCCCAGATCAGAGCAAATTTTAAAATTCAGAACCATCAAAAAAATCAAAAAATTAAAATAAAATTCAGAACCATCATGAAATGTGGCAGGAAACCTTTCTTCCTGTATCCAGCAGTCTGGAACTGTTCAAAACTGGCTCAAAAACGTAGTAATTTTTAATAAGTAGTACAAAGACAACTGGATATCCACATGCAAAAAAATAAAGTTTGCCCCATAGCTCACACTATACACAAAATGAACTCAAAATGGATCATAGACTTAAGTATAAGAATTAAAATTATAAAACTCCTAGGAGAAAAATAGGAGTAAAGTCCTTGTGACCTTGAGTTAAGCAACAGTTTCCTGGATGTGACAGCAAAAGCACAATTGACAAAAGGATAAATAGGTAAGTTGGGCTACCTCAAAATTTATGTTTGTGCTGCAAACAGTACCACCAAAAAAGAAAAATGAGAGAAAATACTCGCAAAATGGGAGGAAAATATTTCCAAAGTCATATATCTGATAAGGGGTTTGTCCAGAATATATAAAGGACTCTTAGAACTCAAGAATTAAAAAGACAGAAAGCTCAATCAAAAATTGAGCAAAGAGGGGTACCTGGATGGCTCAGTCAGTTAAGCGTCCAACTTTGACTCTGGTCATGATCTCACAGTTCATGGGTTTGAGCCCCATGCTGGGTTTTGTGCTCACAGCACGGAGCCTGCTTCAGATCCTTTGTCTCCCTCTCTCACTCTGCCCCTCCGCCTCTCATCCTCACTCTCTCTCTCTCAAAAATAAACGTTTAAAAAAATTTTTTTTTGATCGAGCAAAGAACAGTTAAGCCTCCAACATCGGCTCAGGCCATGATCTCACAGTTCATGAGTTGGAGCCCTATGTCAGGCTCTGTGCTGATAGTTCAGAGACTGGGGCCCACTTTGAGTTCTGTCTCTCCCTCTCTCTCTGCCCCTCTCCTGCGTGCTCTCTCTCTCTCTCTCTTTCTCTCTCTCAAAAATAAACAAACATTATAAAAAAATTTTTAATTGAGCAAAGAATTAGAATAGATACTTCTCCAAATAATATATACAAATGACATAAGCACATGAAAATATGTTCAACATCATTCATCATTGGTCACCAGAGAAATGCAAATAAAAACCCCAGTGAGATACCCACCTGACATCAGTCTGACCTCTAGGGAAGCAAAAGAGGAAAGGACATTGAGTTCAACCAATGGCTGATGGACAACCAGTGGTTCATGATTTAATCAATCTGCTTATATAATGAAGCTCCAGTAAAAACTCTGGACTCTGAAGCTTGGTAGACCTCCCTGGTTGGCAAACATTGATGTGTCAGGAAGTGATACGCCCTGACTTCTCAGGTAGAGGGCATGAAAGTTCTCCATTTGAGGCCATCCTGACTTCTGAATCTCTTCTTTTGGCTGGTCCTGACTTGTATTGTTTATAATAAAAATTTAATTTTAAGTATAGAACTTTCCTAAATTATTTGAGTCATTCTACCAAATTTTCAAACCGGAGGGGGCTGTGGGAACCCTCACATTTGTAACCAGTTCATACTAATTGGGGGTGGCCTGGGGATGACTGAAGTTTGGGTGGCATCTGAAGTGAAAGCAGTTGGGGACCATGCCTTTTAATCGTGGGTTCTGTGCTAACTCCTGAGGGGTAGTGCCAGAATTTTATTTTAGTGCACGAATTGGTGTCAGAATATTAGCTTATATGGCAAAAGATGTAATTAAATTAAAGCTATCTTGAGATAAGGATAATCCACCTGGATCATCCAAGTGGACCTTAAAGTCAATCACATGTATCCTTGTAAGAGGGAGGCAGAGGGAGGCAGAGGAAGATTTGCCACAGGCAGAAGAAGAAAAGGCAATGTGACCACAGATGCAGAGTAGGTTAGTGTAGCCACAAGCTGAGAAATGCTAGCAGCCAGCAGAAACTGGGAGAGGCGATGAACAGATTCTACCCTTGGAGTGTTTAGATGGAGAAGATCCTGGCCAAGGCCTTGATTCTTGATTTTGACCTAGTGAAACCTATTTCCAACATCTGACCTCTAGAATTATGTGAGAATAAATTCCTGCTGTCTCAAGCCACCAAGTTTGCGACAATTTGCTATAGCGGCCATCGGAAACCAACATATCTCATTTAAAGATACAACTGAGGCCCAGAACTGTCCCCAAATCCTGCAACAAGGACAAAGTCACATTTAGGCTACCTGGCTCCAGAGCCTATGCTCCTAATGGCTACACTGTCCTATAGTTAACAGAAAGAAGATTCTCACAGCTCACCAACGGGCTGCGCTTGCCACATTCACTTCTTCACAGCACCCTCCTGGGGGTGCTGATTTCTGCATTAACTTCTTCTAGGCTACAGGAAACAAAGGCATCCCTAGCTTACCACAGGAAATGGGAAATTGGTGTTAAGATTCACAGATAAGAAGCACAAAAACCATCCTGGGCTGTATGTTCAGGCTTTGTGCAACTGAACCAGGGTTCTTTGCCATTTAAGAGACAGTAACAGCTCTAGCGCACAAACACGACTCCAGTGGTCGCTCCCTTCCCCCATCCACAGGAGGTCCTCTATGTATTGCTTTCTACCCAAGTCACTCCTCCATTCTGTGAACACAGTTGATCTTTGTCCTTGCCCCTGCTTCTTCCTGCTGCTTCTACAGATTTCTTCTGACCCTGTTCTTCCATCTTCTGCTTGATTTCTTCTTTCTCATGGATGCTACTATCTTATGGTTTCTCCTTAGAACTTTTTCCTTCTGTGTCTCAACTACTGTTTCACGCATAGTCAAATGTCCCCAATAGGGATATGGTGAGGTTGGTCAAGCACTATCTGATCTGGTACCCTTATTGGTTAGAGCTCTCTTTCTAGGCCACTTTATAGTGTTTAGATAGCACTCAATATATCAAAAAACAGCTACATAATGGTTTTTAATTTTCAAATACTGTTATTTGCAAAATGCTGGAAATCCTCTCCTTTGCAGTATTCAATCTTAGAATGAAAAAATTTAAATGTCAATTAAAACGTATGTACAGGAGTACACAATTTTTCAAGACTGTTTCAGACGTTATAAGCAAAACAGGTGGTTCTATGCCCAGCTTCTCTCTTTGTTGGGGTCCCACAGCAAATAATGGAAAGAAAGAAAAGGAGAGCTGAGTTGAAAAGTAAAGGAAAACTAGCTGAATATAAGTGGCTGCATCGAGAGATACTTTCTGACTTTATTAGTAAGAGCTGTGCTTGGCATTTGAGACGCATTATCTCAGTTAATTCTGGTAATTCACCAGTGATACAAGTTCATTTGACGGGTGAGCAAACTGGGTTCAGAGAGGCGGCAAGTGGCCTAGGCTTACCCAACATGGTCAAAACCAGAGCTGGGATTTGAACCCACGTCTGCTGGATCCTCAGATCTGTGTTTTAACCACATCATGCCGCTCTTGGCCAGAGAGAAGAGAGGCCTCTGCTGCATCCCACGTCTAGGAACAGCTGCCAGCAGCAATGGCATTTAGGACCACCCCAGCAGAGAGGAGACTCAGTCTCAGCTCAGGGAGGGATGGCAAGAAGACGCAAAGTATTGCGGTACCTGTGGCTAATAACACCTGTTGCTAAAATTGCTATGCGGTACCTGTTGCTAATACCTGTTGCTAAAATTGCTAATACCTGCTAATACGGGTTCTACATCTCAGCAAAGGAAGCCGGAATGTCTTCTGGTGGCCTAAGAAAAGTCACCATTCCCATACCGTATTGCAAGTTAGGGAGGGTGGCCTCTGCTGTCCCATCCTGTCTTGGGGGATGGGGAGCAAACATTTGCCACCAGATGATTATTCCCCTTTTGTTCTATGCTCCTTTGACGTTTGTGGTATTTAGCTTATCTTTCTTTTTCTCCCTTTTATTTGTCATCCTCCACCAACTTTCTGTTTACTTCCCCTCAGAAATAACATAGTACAGTGGCTAAGGTCATGGACTCTGGACCCAGACCTTTTGAGTTCTGGCCCTACTCCTTACTAGCTGTGCGATCTTGGACAAATTACATACACTCCCCATATCTTAGTTGCCTTTTTAAAATCTTACCGTGTAAATATGCATACTTCCGATCCATTCTTTTTAATAGCTACATTAGATGTAGCATACTTTCTCCAATCACTGCTTGAAAGATAAACATTCTCTTTAATCTCAGTGTTTGGCCATTGTACACAATGCTGCAATAAACATCCTTATAGATATAGCCAGTGCTTTTCTACCCAGAAGGGGGATTTGTAGATGAAAGGGTATGATTTTATTTTATTTTATTTTATTTGTAGAGAAAGAGTGCACAAGTGGGGGAGAAGAGTAGAGGGGGAGAGAGAGAGAATCCTTAGCAGTTTCCACACTCTGCACGGAGCCCAGCGTGGACTGGATCACATGACCCTGGGGTCATGACCTGAGCTGAAATCAAGAGTCGGCCACTCAACCAACTGAGCCACCCACACACCCCTGTTTTTTATTTTTAATATGTGTTGCTGGCATGCTTTCCAAAAAAGCTATAGCAGGAGCACCTGGCTGGATCAGTTGGTAGAACATGTGACTCTTGATCTCAGGGTCATGAGTTTGAGCCCCACATTGGGCATAGAGATTACCTAATTTTAAAAAGGCCATACTACTTTACAGCAATACATAATAATGCCTCTTTTTTAGTAATCCCATCAGCAATAAATATGACCTGAATTTTTGAATTTTCAGAATCTGGTAAGTATAAAGTGAAATCTTACTGTTACTTTAATTTGCATTTCCCTGGTTATTGTGAGTCTGAAAACTCTTCTATGCTTCTTGTGCATTCAGATTTGTGAATTACTTCTCCATGTCCTTTGTCCATTTTTCTATTCAGTTCTTAGTCCCCTTCTTGTCCATTTGCAAGAATTCCTCTTATGTTGTAAATATTAACTGTCTGTTCACTCTTTGCATTTCCCCCCCAAATTTGTTGCCTGTTTTATAAATTCATTCAAAAAGCTTCATTTAGTCAAGTAGTTCCTACTTTTTTTTCTTTTTTTTTAAATTTTTTTTAACGTTTATTTATTTTTGAGACAGAGAGAGACAGAGCATGAACGGGGGAGGGTCAGAGAGAGGGAGACACAGAATCTGAAACAGACTCCAGGCTCCGAGCTGTCAGCACAGAGCCCGACGCGGGGCTTGAACTCACGGACCGTGAGATCATGACCTGAGCTGAAGTCGGCCGCTTAACCGACCAAGCCAACCAGGCGCCCCCTTTTTTTTTTTTCTTTTTAAGTAGGTTCTACACCAACCATGGGGCTTGACCTCACAACCAGAGATCAAGAGTTGCATGTTCTGCAGACTGAGCCAGCTAGGCGCCCCTACTTTTCTAACAGCTGAGTTTGCTGCCTTGGTCTACCTCATACCTAGGTTATACATATGGTCTCCTACATTTTCTTTTCTTGTTTTTTTTTTTTAATTTTTTAATGTTTATTTATTTTTGAGAGAGAGAGTGCGAGTGGTGGAGGGGCAGAGAGAGAGGGAGTCAGAATCCAAAGCAGGGTCTAGGCTCTGAGCTGTCAGCACAGAGCCCGATGCAGAGCTTGAACCCACAAACCATGAGATCATGACCTGAGCCAAAGTCGGACGCTTAACCAACTGAGCTACCCAGGCACCCCTTTCTTTTTTTAATGTTTATTTATTTACTTACTTATTTTTTGAGAGAGAGAGAGAGAGGGCATGCGTGCATGTGATTTGGGGAGGGGCAGAGAGAGAGAGAGAAAGAGAGAGAGAAGGAGAGAATCCCAAGCAGTCTCTGCACTGTCAGCACAGAGCCCTACATGGGGCTCAATCTCATGACCATGAGATCCTGACCTTAGCTAAAATCAAGAGTGAGTCACTCAACCGACTGAGTCACCCAGGTGCCCCCAAATAGTTGCTTTTTAAAAAATATTTTCTGGGACACCTGGGTGGCTCAGTTGGTTAAGCATACAACTCGATTTCAGCTCATGTCATGATCTCACTGTTCCTGGATTCGAATCCCACATAGGACTCTGTGCTGAGAGCAAGGCTTAGGATTCTCTCTCTCTCTCTCTCTCTCTCTCTCTCTCTCTGTCCCCTCCCCCCCAAATAAATAAACATTTAAAAAATAGATAAAATAAATAAATATTTTCCTCTTCAAATTATGTAACATATCCAAATTTTATCAAAATGTTTTGAGCATCTGCAGTTTATGCAGGTACTTTATCAGGGAAGGTGACTTTTTTTTCCTCAGCTTTACTGAAGTATGATTGACATACACATTTGTATCTTTAGGTTGTACAATACAATTTTTAAAAGTGTATAAAGTGATGATTTAATATACGTATACATTTTGAAATGATTACCACTGAGGTAATTAATACATCCATCACTTCGTATAGTCATGGTGTGTGGTGAGAACACTTTAAAGTCTATTCTAAGCAGGCTACTCGGGGGGCTCAGTCGGTTGAGTGTCTCACTTTGGTTCAGGTCATGATCTCACACACAGTTCGTGAGTTCAAGCCCTACACTGGGCTTTGTGCTGAGAATGGGAAGCCTGCTTCAGAGTCTCTGTCCCCATCTCTCTCTGCCCCTCCCCTGCTCGTGCTCTCTCTCTCTCTCAAAAATAAATAGAAATGAGACTGTGTGGCTCAGTCGGTTGAGTGTCCAACTTTGGCTCAGGTCATGACCTCATGGTTAGTGGGTTCGAGCCCCACGTAGGACTGTGTGCTGACAGCTTGCTCAGAACCTGGAGCTTGCTTTGGATTCTGTGTCCTCTCTCTGCCCCTCCTCTGATTATGCTCTGTCTCTCTCTCCCTCTCAAAAATAAGTAAACACAGGGGCACCTGGGTGGCTCAGTCAGTTAAGTGTCCGACCTCGGCTCAGGTCATGATCTCACAGTTTGTGAGTTTGAGTCCCGCATCAGGCTCTATGCTGTCAGCTCAAAGCCTGAAGCCTGTTTCAGATTCTATGTCTCCTTTCTCTCTGCCGCTCCCCCACTTGTGCTCTCTCTCTGTCTCTCAAAAATAAATAAATGTAAAAAAATTTTTTTAAATAAGTAAATGTAAAAAATATATAATAATTTTAAATAAATAAATATTTTTTTAAAAAAATAGGCAAACCATAAGAGACTCTTAAATACAGAGAACGGGGTACCTGGGTACTTCAGTCAGTTCAACATCCCACTCTTGATTTCGGCTCAGGTCATGATCTCACAGTTCCGTGGGTTTGAGCCCCACATCAGGCTCTGTGCTGACAGTGCGGAGCCTGCTTGGGATTCTGTCACCCTCTCTCTCTGTTCCTCCCAGCTCGCTCTCTCTCTAAAATAAATAAATAAGGTTTAAAAAAGTCTTGTTGAGTACAGAGAACAAACTGAAGGTTGCTGTAGCAGAGGCGGGTGGAAGGATGTGTTAAATGGGTGATGGGCATTAAGGAGGGACTTTTTGGGATGAGCACTGGGTGTCATATGTAAAAGACAAAAACACTGGGTTCTACTCCTGAAGCCAAGACTACACTGTATGTTAACTAACTTGAATTTAAATTTAAAAAAGTATTCAATAGTTGAAAAAAAGTTTTTAAATGCTTTAAAACCTACTCTAAGCAAACCTCAAGTATACATGACAGTAATACTAACTATAATCACCATGCTGTACATTAGATCCCTTCCTACATTTTCTTCTAAGACTTTTATTATTTTATATTTATACTTAATTGTAAATATTTAAGTCATCTTTCAAAATTGTACAAGATAGGGGTCAAATTATTTTCTTCCATATACAGAGCTAGCTCAATAGCACCATTTACTAAAGGAACCATGTTTCTCCCTCTATGACAAATGATACCATTGTCACATGCTGAACTGTCTAATACACTAAGATCTAGTTCTAGATTTCTATTATTTTCCACCGAACTAGTCCTATACCAACATTATATTAATTTCATTACAGCAGTTTTATGAATACTCTGACATCTGGTAAAGCAACTAGTTCCCCTTCACTGTACTTTGTCATACTTTCTTCGGTTATTCTAAGGCCTATATTCTTCCATATGGATTTAAGATTATGTTAACAATTCAATTCAATATATTTCCCAAATGGGGGCTCCTGGATGGCTCAGTGGGTTAGGCGTCAACTCTTGGTTTTGGCTCAGATCATGATCTCGTTTTGTGGGTCTGAGCCCTGCATCGGGCTCTGTGCTGACAGCATTCTCTTTCCCTTTCTCTCTGCACCTCCCCAGCTCTCTTTCTCTCTCTTTTTCTCTCTCTCTCAAAAATAAATAAACTTTAAAAAATAAAAATATTCTTTGTTTTCATAACATTGTTACCCAAGAACAAAAACTTTCTTTTTTGTCTAGCTACAATTTTGTGTTGTTCAATAATATTTCACCATGTTCTTCATATATGACCTGTGACTTTGTTCAACTATTTTTTATTTTTTTATTATTATTTTTAATGTTTATTTATTTTTGAGAGAGAGAGAGAGAGAACCAGAGACAGAGCATGAGTGGGGGAGGGGCTGAGAGAGAGAGGGACACAATCTGAAGCAGGCTCCAGGCTCTGAGCTGTCAGCACAGAGCCTGTCGTGGGGCTCAAACTCAAGAACCACAAGACCATGGCCTGGGCCAAAGTCGGACGCTCAACCAACTGAGCCACCCAGGCCCCCTGACTTTGTTCAACTTAATTTTAGGTGTTTTTTTGTTTGTTTGTTATTGTGGCGAAATACACATAAAAGTTACCATCTTAGCTAATATTACACTGTATGTTAATTATACTGGAATTTAAAAAATAAAAAATTGAAGAACTAAAATTATCGTCTTAACCATTTTTAAGTACATAGTTCAATGGCATTAAGTACATTCACATGGCTGTGCAACCATCATTACCACCCCTCTCCAGGACTATTTTCATCTTATAAAACTGAAACTCCATGCCTATTAAACAATAATTCCTCAATCTCTCCTCCCCTCCACCTCTGGAAACCACCATTACACTTTCTGTCTTTACGACTTTGACTATTCTAAGTACCTGCTGTAAATGGAATCATGCAGTAGTTATCTTTCTGTGATTTATTTCATTTAGCCTGATATCCTCAAACTTCATCCATGTTGTAACATATTGCAGAATTTCCTTCCTTTTTAAAAGAATTTTTCTTGTTTTTTTTTAATTTATTTTTATTTGTTAGAATTTGTGTTCTTTTTAAGGCTGAAAATATTCAGCCTTGTGTTGTTCGTATATACCACATTTTGCTTATCCATTCATCTGTCAATGGATACTTTCATTGCTTCCATGTTTTAGCTGTGGTGAAATAATGCTGCTACAAACATGAGTGTATAAATATCTCTTCGAGACTCTGCTTTCAAGTATTTGGGTATATACCCAGAAGTGGAATTGCTGGATCATGTGGTAATTCCATTTTTAATTTTGTGAGCAACCACCATACTATTTTCTTCAGTGGCTATGCTATTTTACATTCCCATCAACAGTACACAAGGGTTCCAATTTCTCTATACCTTCACCAACATTTGATATTTTCTGTTTTTCTATTAGCTGTCCTAATGGGTATGAGGTGGTATTACAGTTGTAGTTGTTGTTTTTTGAAAGAAAGAGGGCGCAAGTGAGCAAGGGGCAGAGAGAGGGTGAGAGAGAGAGAGAGAAACGGGGCTCACCAGATGCAGGTGATTATTTTTCAGAGAAAGAATGGGAGCAGGGGAGGAGCTGAGAGCGAAAGAGACAGAGGATCAGAAGCAGGCTCTGTGCTGAGAGCCCGATGCCGGGCTCAGACTCTCAAACTTTGAGATCATGACCTTAGCTGAAGTCAGATGCTTAACCAACTGAGCCACCCAGGCACCCCTGGTATTATAGTTTTGATTCACATTTCCTTAATCATTAGTGATATTGACCTTCTTTTCATATGATTCTTGGCCATTTGTATATCTTCTTTGGAGAAATGTCTTTTCCAATCCTTTGTCCATTTTTGAATCACATTTTTTTGTTGTTGTAGAGTTTTAGAAATTCTCTATGTATTCTGTATATTAATCCCTTACAAGATAGATGGTTTGCAAATATTTTCTCCTGTTTTGTGAGTTGCGTTTTTGCTCTATGGATAGTGTTTTTTGATGCACAAACTTTGAAATTTTTATGAAGTCCTATTTTTTTCTTTTGTTATTAGTGCCTTTGGTGTCATATCCAAGAAGACATTGCCAAATCCAAGGTTGTGAAGTTTTTGTTCTATGTTTTCATCTTTTTTTTTTTTTTAAGTTTATTCATTTATTTTGAGAGAGAGTGAGAGACGGCTGCAAAGAGGAAGGCCAAGGATCAGAAGCAGGCTCTGAGCTGACAGCAGGGAGCCTGACACAGGGCTCGAACCTGTGAACCACGAGGCCATGACCTGAGCCAAAGTCGGACCCTCAACCAACTGAGCCACCCAGGCACCCCCCAAAGTTTTCTTCTAAGAATTTTATTATTTTATGTCCTATATTTAGGCCATGGATCCATTTGGAGTTAATTTTTACATATGGTGTTAGGTAAAGGTCCAACTTCACTCTTTTACATGTGGATACCCAGTTTTCCCATAAGCATTTGTTGAAAAGATTTTTTTTTCTTTATTGAATGGTCTTGGCACCCTTTTCAAAAATCATTTGACCATATATGTGTGTATGGGTTTTAATCTGAAATATGCTCTTTTTTATTGCTTTCTGGTTTATAATTTCAATTTTTATTTCCTATTTGATTTCAGTGTTATCTAGGAATATGCAGGCATCCAAAGGTATTCCTATCACCTTTTTTAAAAAGTTTATTTTATTTTAGTTTTTTAGTAATCTCTACACCCAATGTGGAGTTCAAACTCCTAACCCCGAGATCAAGAGTTTCATGTTCTACCGACTAAGCCAGCCAGGTGCCTGCCATTACCTTTTTATTATATATTTCTAATTTTATTGGGTTATAATTAAAGTGTGCTCTATAAACTTGCTTTTTAAAAAAAGGCCTTAATATTTTCTTTTGACCCACGTATATGGTCTAATTTTGTAAATGATTCATGTGCATATTTAAAAAATGATATTCAAGGGATGGTAGGTTCCATAAATGAATATTAAATCACATTTGTTTATTCAATTATTCAGTTCCTTTATGTTCTTGCCTGTTTTTTCAGTATGATCACAACATGATTGTATTTCTTTTTTTTTTTAATTTTCATTTATTTTTGAGAGACAGAGCGCGAACAGGGAGGGGCAGAGAGAGAAGACACAGAATCTGAAGCTGGCTCCACTCTGAGCTGTCAGCACAGAGCCTAGCATGGGGCTTGAACTCACAAGCTGTGAGACCATGACCTGAGCTGAAGTTGGATGCTTAACCGGCTGAGCCATCCAGGCCCCCAATTGTATTTCTATCAGTTCTCTTTGCCTTTCTAATAGTTTTTTTTTTTTTAATATGTTCTCTATGCCCAACGTGGGCCTTGAACACCCCAAGATCAAGAGTCACATGCTCTACTGACTGAGCCAGCCAGCCAGGTTCTCTCTAATAGTTTTTGCTTCGTATAGTTAGCTGCCATGTTATTTAATTTATAAGTGTTAAAACTTCTTAAGTTATGCTTTCTACTATTATATCATACCATTGAGTGCGGGGTTTTTTTTTGTTTTTTTGTTTTGTTTTGTTTTGTTTTAGATTCCTCCTGATATTAACATTGCTTCTTCTACATTCTGTTTATTTAGTGCTGGATTTGCCTTGCCCACTCCTTACTTTCAACTTTTCTTTATTACTGCATTTTAAATGTTTCTTATATACAGGGCATCTGGGTGGCTCAGTCAGTTGAGTGTCCGACTTCAACTTCGCCTCAGGCCATGATCTCATGGCTCAAGAGTTTGAGCTTTGCAATGGTTCTGTGCTGACAGTTTGGAGCCTGGAGCCTGCTTCAGATTCTGTGTCTCCCTCTCTCTCTGCCACTTCCCTGCTCACAGTCTCTCTCTCTTTCAAAAAATAAATAAACATTAAAAAAAAATACATGTTTCTTATATACAGTACTTACCTGGGTTCATTTTTAACTCAATCTGATGATCTCTGTCTTTCAGGGGATAGTTCTATTTGTTTACATTTAATGGCAGTTGATAACACTCAGTTCTTGGTCAATAGTATGCTTATTATTTATTTTACCTTGCTGATCCTTCTGGTTTTATCAAACTATCATTTGTTCCCCTTTTTTCTTTTTTGTTAATTTTTGAGTTCTCCCATAATTTTCCATTTTATTTGTGATTTTCTTTCCCTATGCTTATATTACCCATATATTTTTCTGATATATAAAAATACCGACTATTTGCCTTACAGAGATACTTTCTCTCCCCTTCGTTTCCTTCCCTTCTCCCCAAAAGATAAGATCTTTTAGAATACTTTTATTTCCCCATTCTCCACTCACATGAAAACTTTAGATGGATTTTACCACTTCTTTCCTGACTCCCACTCCAATTCCTAGGTCTTGCTCAGATAATTTGGTATTTTTTTTTTCAGGCTATTATTAGAATTTCCTGGGGTGCCTGGCTGACCCAGTTGGTAGAGCATGTGACTCAATCTCAGGGTTGTGAGTTCGAGTCTCATAGTGGGTGTAGAGATTACTTAACAATTTAAAAAAAAGAGTGATAGGCATTGAGGAGGGCACTTGTAGGGATGAGCACTGGGTGTTGTATGTAACCAATGAACCACAGGAATCTACCCCAAAATCCAAGAGCACACTTTACACACTGTATGTTTGCCAATTTAACAATAAATTATATTTTATAATTTTTAATAAAAAAAAGAGTTCACTTTGCAGTATGTTTCTTCAATCTTAATAATGTTTTTAGCCTTTATATTACACAGTTCCTGATAGTTTATTAATAGCCAGTGGATATATATTATATATTTCCAGGTAGTCTATTAGTATCCAATGGATCACCAATGGATACTGTTAGACGAGGGAGTTCATGGCACACAAAACATGGCTAAGAGGAGCTCAGTCAGCAAAGCATGTGACTCTTTTTTTTTTTTTTTTTAATTTTTTTTTTCAACGTTTATTTATTTTTGGGACAGAGAGAGACAGAGCATGAACGGGCGAGGGGCAGAGAGAGAGGGAGACACAGAATCGGAAACAGGCTCCAGGCTCTGAGACATCAGCCCAGAGCCCGACGCGGGGCTCGAACTCACGGACCGCGAGATCGTGACCTGGCTGAAGTCGGACGCTTAACCGACTGCGCCACCCAGGCGCCCCAAAGCATGTGACTCTTGATCACAGGGGTTGTAAGTTTGAGCCCCACAATGGGCATAGAAATTACTTAAAAATAAAATCTTGGGGTGCCTGGGTAGCTCAATCAGTTAAGCATGTGACTTGGGCTCAGGTCATGATCTCATGGTGAGTGTGAGCCCCTGAGTCAGGTTCTCTGCTGTCATTGCAGAGCCTGATTCCAATCCTCTGTCTCCCTCTCTCTGCCCCTCCCCCTCCCTCATGTGTGTGTGTGTGTGTGTGTGTGTGTGTGTGTGTGTGTGTGCGCGCGCGCGCGCGCGCGCGCACGCTCTCTCTCTCTCAAAAAATAAATAAACATTAAAAAATAAATAAATAGGGTGCCTGGGTGGCTCAGTCAGTTGACTGCCTGGCTCTTGATTTCAGCCAGGTCATGATCTCACGGTTGGTAGGTTCAAGCCCCGTATGAGTCTCTGCCCTTACAATGCAGAGCCTACTTGGAATTCTCTCTCTCTCTCTCTCTCTCTCTCTCTCTCTCTCTCCCTCCCTCCCTCTCTCTCTTTGCTCCTCCCCTTCTCTGTCTCTCTCAAAATAAATAAACTTTATTTTAAAAAGTAAATAAATATTTTACATGTATTTATTTATTTATTTTGAGAGAGAGTGTGTGTGTGCACGCACACGTGCAATGAGGGAGGGAGAGGGGCAGAGAGAGAAAGCGAGAGAGAGAATCCCAAGTTGAACATGGAGCCTGATCTCATGATATCATGACTGTGAGATCATGACTTGAGCTGAAATCAAGACCCAGTCACTCAACCAACTGAGACATCCAGGCACCCCTAAAAATAAAATCTTTTTTAAAAATGGCCAAGAAAAAAAAATAGCCAAGAATTCCTACCCTAGAGAATCCCAGCTGCCCTTGTAACTTCAATTATCATTTTGACACTAATGACTCTAATTTTTCTCTGGCCCAGACTTCTGAATCCCAGACCCACAGATTTATACACACACTCTCCACTTGAGAATCACACGTGATGCTTTCAAGGAAACTCTAACTCAACATATCCCAAACTACACATTTCTTCCCCTATACTTACCTGATAAAAACTTTCTCAGAAAATGGCACTGGGAAAGCTAGAAGCTTAGGAGTCATACCTGAGTCCTCATCTCGGTCACCTCCGTGCCTAATCCTCACCAAGATCTGTTCATTTTACCGTTATTTTTATTATTTTTATTTTTCTAAGTTTATTTATTTATTTTGAAAGAGAGAGCACAAGCAGGGGAGGAAGAGAGAGAGGGAGAGAGAGAGAATCCCAAGCATGCCCCACTCTGTCAGCACAGAGCCTGAGGCAGGGCTAGATTCCAGACTGTGAGATCCTGACCTGAGCTGAAATCACTAGTCGGTCACTTAACTGACTGAGCCACCCAGGTACCCTTATTTTTAATATTTTTTTAAACTTCATTTGTTTTTGTTAGGGATCTCTGCACCCAACATAGGATTTGAACTCATGACCCTAAGATCAAGAGTTGCATACTCTTCTGACCTAGCCAGCGAGGCATCCTTATTTTATTTTTCTTAAGTAGGCTCTGTGCCTGATATGGGGCTTGAACTCAGGACCCTGAGATCAAGAGTCTCCTGCTCTACCTACTGAACCAGCCAGGTGCCCTTGTTCATTTTATCTTCTGAACTTTGCTCAAATCAGTCCACTTCTCTCCATAGCTTGGAGATCATTGGTGACTTTACCTGTTTTAGTGGAATGGGAGGGGCAGAAATCAGACTGATGTGGGTTGGTGCTTGGTGGGTAGGAAGCATGTAAAAGAAGACAGCAAATATAGACAACTCTTGAAAACTTTAGGCAAAGAATTCTGGAAGATTTTGGAAGATGGTATCCTTCTTTCCTTTCACTCCCATCCCCAACTTTAGTCCAGCCATGCCCCTGGGTCAGACAATTACTGGCACCAGTAAACAGAGCCCAAAACCTATTACTGAGCGTTCACAGGGTGAATTAGCAAAGAAATACCCGCAGGTGGGGATATGAAAGAATTTGCCGGGACGTAAAAGATTCCTTGTAATATTATAAAACTAATACTGCAAGGCATGAAAATGGACAGATAAAATAACCTTTTTACTGATTTCCATCCACCCCTGCTCTCCTTCAACCGGTTCTCGATACAGCTGCTAGGAATCTTTTCAAATGTAAATCTGATCATATTTAAACTCTTTTGTTCCCACCACAACCCCTGAAGTGGCTTCTCACTGCTCTTAAGATAAAGGTAAAACATCTCTGGGCCGCCCATGGGGCATTAAATGATCAGGCTCCTGTCTTCCTCATCAGTTTTTTATTCCCTGACTCTCTGCATTCAGGCTCTGTACCACAGCCACTTGAGTCTTCTTTTGGTTCTTCAAATAATACATCATGGTCTTTTTTATAACAAGATATTGGATATGCTGTTCCTTCAGCTTTGGATGTTCCCAACCTGTCTTTGCTTAGTTAATTCCTAGCTCAAATATCCCTTCTTCAGGGAAGTCTTCATTACTCTCCAAGATTGGTTAAGATGTCTGATGTACTCTCTCATGATATTCTCTCCTTTTCCTTCATAATCCTTGTCACACTTTGTGATTATATATTTGTTGTTGTGATGATTTGAGTAATGTCTGCCATCTCCAACAGGCTGGAAACCCTAGGAACCGTGTCTCTTTTCATATCATAGAAGCCTCCACCATGATAGCATAGTGCTGGTAATTAGTAATGTGTGTGTATGTGTGTGCATGTGTATGACTGGTCAAGTGACTGGATATGCAAAGCAATGTAGACCTGGACTGTGGTGACCTCATGAGACACCACACTGGGTGGCCGTCAGAGTACCCCATCTGCTTCCCTCAAGGATATCTCTCTGTTTGGGCCACTGTCAACTGCAACTTATAATAGGATATACCACCTACTTGTTTGGTTTCTGAATCATCTGAATCCACCCTCATTCAGCAATGTGGACTATCAACTTTCAGGGACAGACAGAACAGCCCCGAAATAATTACCATTTATTCATTCGACCAATATTTATTCTGTGCCTACCCCTACTGTATTTAAACACTGTGCTGGGGTGGGGAAACACAGATGAATGAGGCCTGCTTATTATTCTCAAGGAATTTATAGTTTTGATGCACAAATATGTAAACAAATTATAACTTCCTGTTTTAAAACACTAATCTTACAAGGCACGCTCAAAGTTTTAAAGGATCACAGAGAAGAGACTGATTATCAAAGCATTCAGCAAAACCCTAGCTAGAAAAAGTGCTGTTAGTGATGACTCAGGGGACACACTTTTTAAACATTCTAAGCTCTAACTTTGGACCAGTTTAGACCACAGAAAACAATTTACTGGGACACATTAGACAAGCCCCTTAAAAAATAACCATCACTAGGTTGTTTTTATGTCCTTGGCTTTTATTTGGCATAACAAGAAATGTCTGTTTGAATCTTGCTTTTGCATTTATTGTTTAAATCTTGATTACTTTATTATATCATTCACTGGTTCCCAATAAGGTCGAATGAGCAACTACCTTCAGAATTAGAATTTTTAGGGGTGCCTGGGTGGCTGTTGTTTGAACGTCTAGCTCTGGATCTCAGCTCAGATCTTGATCTCAGGGTGGTGAGCTTGAGCCCCGCAAGGGGCTTCACACTGGAGGTGAAGTTGACTTTAAAAAAAAAAAAAAAAAGAATAGCTATGGCAAAAAAATCTATGGTCTGTCTTCTCTGATGCACTAATTCCTTTTAGATGCCATGTACTATGTTTTCATTTTTGCCCTGGCAGGCAGGAAGCTCAGAACTAAGTTTCAAATTCAGTCACAGACATGTTTAACTTCAGGCTGATTGCAATCTCTTTTTAGTTTGGCCCTAATGTTTTATTTCTAGTTTTCTAGCCTATGGTAAACCTTCCTTATGTCTTTAGAAAAAGAGATGGGATAAAATATAACATCTGTTATGCTCAGTCATCTTAGAATTATTTCTGCTATTTGTCAAAGATAAATTAAACAAAAAAACACTTAGCCTATGTTTGGATCTTGAGAAAAGCAACAGAATAAGGACAAAGAATAGGACTGAGGTAGCATGCCCATATTTTCCAACTCAAATCTTGGGGCACATTGATCTGGCATCTGGCTGGCCTGTTAGAAAAGAGTATCTGAAACTTGGGACCGTTTTCTGGAAAACCCCAGGCTATGTTGAAGCAGACAGATCCCAGGAGGTATGGCCATTATTTAATGTATATGAATATTTATAGGAAGGTTTTAACCTTTTTTGGATCAGAGCTTCTTTGGTGAACAGTTGAAAGCATTTGACCTGCTTCCCAGTAATACATAAGCATATTCAGTTTCTGAAAGCGAAACCCTCTTGTTATCTATGTGCCTTTCCAGAATTTATCAAAAGCACTTTACAGCTGCCACTGCTGTAAAGAATTCTCATGGCCCTGAGGAAGCACTGAGCTGCCAGGTCAGATGCGGAGAGACTGGCAAATGAGTAACCAGCTTAAGTTCTTAATACTCTGACACCATTCTAGGATGATTTAAGCCAATGGGTTTTGTTTAACTATTTTGAGTAGCAGACCCCTTTGATGAGCTGAAGATACGGGTCACGTATTCCAAAACACACACACACAATTTTGTACACAATCTCATGGGATTGGTGGACTTCCTAACGTCCATCCTCAGGTCTCAAGTCATGCTTAAGTGAAGACTTCCTGGACTCGGGAATGCCCTTGAAGACCTTTCAGAAGGCCCCTCTCTTCCATTATGGGGACTAGAGCGGCCTAGATAGGTTTAAGTAGAAGGACGTTTACCGGACTCGGAGACACCCGACCCCCGCGCCCTCTCACCGGCCACTCCGAGCTCTCCCCTCCCCCACGCCCCTGCCGCGCAGGTGCGAAGAGCTAAGGGGCCACCCCGGCGAGACGGCTCGAGGAACTGTGGGGGGACGCCGGGTGGGGGTGGGGGATGATGGGACCCCCGCGAGGGGCGGAGGCGGGGGCGGGGGCCTTCCCGAGGTTGCTTGGCGACCCGGCTCTCCGCCCAGACTGTTCCATTTCCTCAGCGGGAGGCGCCGGGGGCCGGAACGTGGCTGACGGGCCTCCCAGAGCGGACCTCTTCCGGCTTTTCCCCCTCTGCCGGGCGGTGGCCAGGGCCCGTGACGTCACAGGAGGCGGGGCCAGCGCCGCTGCCGGGTGCTGTAGGCGCCATTGGAGCCGGCTTGGCTTGCGAGCTCCGCTGAGGAGCCGGAGGTTGGCCTGCAGTTGCCTCCGCGTCCGCTCCTGGTCCCTGGCCCCTCGGCGGCATGGCGTGCGGGGCGACGTTGAAGCGGCCCATGGAGTTCGAGGCGGCGCTGCTGAGCCCTGGTTCCCCAAAGCGGAGGCGCTGCGCCCCTCTGCCCGGCCCCACTCCGGGCCTCAGGCCCCCGGACGCCGAGCCGCCGCCGCTGCTCCAGACGCAGACCCCACCGCCGACTCTGCAGCAGCCCGCCCCGCCCGGGAGCGAGCGGCGCCTTCCAACACCGGGTAACCTGCGCTGCGGGCTTGGCAGGAAGCCAGGCCCAGGCATTTTTTTGGGGGGGGCGGCTCTGGGCCCTGGGCTCATTCACCCACAGACCCCCTCTTTGCCCTCGGAAACGGGAACTGGGGTGCGCTGGGCCTTGTCGCTTCCGGGGATGGGAGACATCCGGGAGGGGTGATGGGGCCACAGTGTCCGTTTTCGGTTTTCCTGGGGCTGGAGAGACTAGAGGGGTGGGCAGAGGAAGATGGGGATACCCCTGGCCGCTCTGGGCCCTTCCCGAGCGCGAAGCCCCTCCTGCCTTCGCTGCCCGGGCCTGCACAGAGCCGCCCAGCAGATCCAGTGGGCCATGGAAAATGGGATTCTCCTCACGAAGCCGGCCTTGAGGGTGGGGGTTGGGGGCGGGTTCTTGGGAAGGGGCCTGAGTGCGTGCTGTTCACTGTACTGTAGCTTGGAGGGAGACCTGATTTCCTGAAGTCTTTAGGGACCGGAGGCCGTCGCAGAAGTCATGGAATCCGATTTGAACCTATTTCTAAGGGACTGGCCGTTTTTTTTCTAATTGTATGGCTATTGTCTTGTACCATATATGGCTTGAAATCGGTAGGTCGTTAACTAGAATTTGTTTGAGAATCCTTAAACATACAGAGATTCCAGAAGCAGGAATTCAACTATCCGTAACAGAGGCTCTCTTTCAGTCAGGATTCCACATTGGCCAGGGAAAGGGAAGAGCTAGTGTGACTGTAAAGTTAGGACAACCCCTCTCCTCCCCACCCCCCCACCCCCAGCATTGTGCAGGAATAGAGGGGAAAGTGCATCAGAATTAATATGTAGCAGTTTTAAAGGGCTCCCGGAGATGGGGGAGGGTCCTCAGAACTGGACTTGAGCAAAGTTATTTCTTTGTGTGTGTTTTTCTATTCCTCAAGCATGAGCAAAACCTTAGGACCGCCTTAATATCATTCTTTCCTTACCCCTTTTCAGTTACCGATGCCTTTGGGCTTTATTTCCTTTTTCCTCTGCATCTCCATAATGCAGATTTCAGGCCCTCATCCTCTCACAAGATTCCTGCAGTTGCCAGGCAAGCTCTCCTAGACACTGCATCTCTCTCACGTTCACCTTTCTTTATCCTGGCATTCAAAGGATTTATCAGCTATGTCTTACCTAGACTTCAACACATTTTTTTTTCCAAACTATGCTTTTGCTCTGTTTTAAGTCTTCCATCCATTACCTGACTATCCTTGCCCCACAAGGAACTCTGTTACACTTTAAATTCCCTGATCACTTACTATTTGGAAAGCCCTATGTACTGAAGGAGATAATGTTTGCAAAAGTTTTTTTGTGAAGAGTCCTTCAAAATCAGGAGACAAAAATGCCCACTTGAAGTGATACTTTTTGTTCTGCTGTTCCTACAGACACCAAGAATAGTCTGGATTTCTCTTCTGCAAAATAGAATTAATTTCTGGATCTCTCTTCTGCAAAATAGATTAATACTTGCCCTGTCTTCATGGATTTTATGCAAATATCTTATTTCTTCTAATACTACCCTTTAGACTAATTCTCCTGTAGTTCACATTACAGCAACTGTTTAGTAAATGATTATGGAATGCCTTTGGAAGCTTCAGTGTTGCAGAGTGCAGTAATGGGAGTCCATTTTTATCTTAAATTTTAGTTTTTGCATAGATCATGCAAACTACCTTCTTGGCAATTTATATTAAAATATCTTACTTAAAATATTTATTTGCAAAGATTGATCAGTTAAATTCCTTAATGCTCATTGGAGTATGGTTCTGTCATGAAAGAAAGTATGAATGATTGATTATATGATGCTTTGGCTTAAGTGAAAGATGCCTTCTGGACTGAAAAGGAAGAATGGGGGGAGGAAATTTTAAGTTTTTATTTATTTATTTTGAGAGAGAGAGAGAGAGACAGCAAGTGAGGGAGGGGCAGAGAGAGAGGGAGAGAGAATCCCAAGCAGGCTCCTCACTGTCAGCATGAAGCCTGATGTGGGGCTTGAACTCAAGAACTGTGAGATCATGGCCTGAGCCAAAACCAAGAGTTGGACCCTTAACTGACTGAGCCACCCAAGCACTCCTGCTTCACTTTAAAGAAAAGATAAGTGTCATAGCACTTTTTGTGGAAAAGGCACATAAAATTAAGTCTTTTATTGCTTAAATGAGCTAGGTGGATACCAGACATAGGAGGGTGTTGCTAACCTGTAAACATGGAGTGAGTCTAGGTGCAGAGCAATTAATTGATCAAGACTTAAGAGTTGGAGAGTAAATATCCAGATTGAGGTAGCATTTTAGCTGGGTCTTTTTTTTTTTAATGTTTATTCATTTTTGAGAGAGAGACCGAGCATGAATGGGGGAGGAACAGAGAGAGGGACACAGAATCCGAAGCAGGCAGGCTCCGGGCTCTGAGCTCTCAGCACAGAGCCCAATGGGGACTTGAACCCGCAAGCCTTGAGATCATGACCTGAGCTGAGGTTGGACGCTCAACCGACTGAGCCACCCAGGCGCCCCTCAGCTGGGTCTTGAATAATGTTGGGAAAAGAAAGATACCCACATTTCAAACAAAGGGAAACTGAGCAAAGGCCAGAAAATGTACAAATTAAGGATAATGTAATGCAACTGGGTTATAGTGGGAGATGGAACTGGAAACATAACTTGGGGCCAAGTCTTGGAAGGCATGGAATTCCATGATAAGAGTTTGGATTTTGGTCTGTAGCAGCTAGGAATCATTGTAGAATTTTGAGGATGGGCTTAGTCTGATATAACCTGGAAGCATAACCTCAAATAATAATAGGAGGCAAGAATTAAAGTTAACTATCCACTGTTTTGTTTTTTTTTTAATGTTTATGTATTTTGAGAGAGAGAGAGAGGGAGAGAGAGAGAGAGAGAGAGAGAGAGAGAATCCCAAGCAGGCCCTGTGCTGTCAACACAGCCCGCTGCAGGCTCGATCTCATGAACTGTGACATCATGACCTGAGCCAAAATCAGCAGTCTGATGCTTAACTGACTAAGCCACCCAGATGTCCCTAAAGTTAACCATCCGCTGTTAAAAAGAAGTTTGCATTTTCTTTTTTTTTTAAGTGGCCTTCTTGGAGAGAAAATCACATCTACTTCCTTATTTTTCTTCTCTGCATGCCATGTTTCAATTTTTGGATATGCTAGTCCTTTAACCAGCCTAAAAGTTGTATCTTTCCATTTCTTCACTTCGCCATACAGGAGGCACTTAGAGGTTTATCAAAGACCTTCTGTTCTCATGAGCATTGTCCTCATACTTGTCCTTTCTTGTTTCAAGTCTTCACAGTTCCTTACATCCTTGTATTGAATCTGGCAAGTATATGCTGGAGAATAATACGTTCTAAAGATGAAGTGAAATCTTAATAAATTCAGGGGACTTAAAATATGAACTTCATAGCATTTTTAAAGGAAAGTTTTGCTAATCCTACATTGTGTGTTTAGGCTAAGCGTTAGTGAATTTAGCCGCATGTAGAGCTACTTTAAGTTTGTGTCAATTCCTGGGCTGTATGTACTGTCATTTGTTATTAGAAGATTATTAAAATCTTTGATTTTGATTTTCAAAACTTTATCAGGTAGGCATTTAACATTTATATTGAAGAACTAGGCTAAAGATCCTGAATGACTTTTCCAAGGTCATAGTCACATAGCTAGGAAGAAGCAAAATGGCATTATTAACACTTAATCTCATTTAAAAAATAAAATTATAGCAGAGTATACATTAGAATAACATGAGTAGGGTGGCGATATGATTTTCTGGGTTTTGTGTTTGATAAAGAGGCTTTATTATCTGGAAAGTGGATACATATTCTACCACAAAAACGAAAAACTTGAAAACCACCTCCTTCCAGACTCTTTGTTGTCTCTAGGAATGTACTTGAAAGTGAATTTGTGTGTCCTGGATTCCCTTCAATAGCATTAGCAAATTTGGTTCAGGACTGCTTTGACTCAGAACAGTAATCTGAATCCTATCAAATATTGCCTCCTAGGATCAGAAAGTTCTTTTTCTAAGCCCTGATCATCAATTCCAAGCAGTACATCTCAGGTCTTCCCATGGTCTGTGTCTGGGATTTCTGGTGTCCTCTCACCCAAAGATCTTGAGTCCCAATTGGGGCAAGAGTTTCATTTTTAGAAGGCCTGTGTAAGAGAATCCCTCTAATATGCTAGTTTGTAAAATTGTGCAGCTTAATGGAGATGAAAAGTAGCTCCTTGTTAGGTGAAGGATGAGTTTTTTTTTATTTTGCTGTAAGTTGTACTCGTTAATCCTAAAGCAAACAGATCTGGTCTTCACTGTCACAGGAAGACAAGCAAAGGGAACTATCTGGGAGGCTTATGCTAAAATAGCTGCTCTTCTGTGTATTGTTAAAATAGCAGTAAGAGGGCATACTGTGGGAGTTCTAGGAGGAGTACTTTATTCAGTATCGACATTTTTCTTGCTAATATTAATAACATGGGGGAAGAGACAAGAAGTTTGAAGAAATGGCACAATAAAGTGAATGCTCAAAAAGTGTGTTTCTTTTTTATTAGAACAAATTTTTCAGAACATAAAACAAGAATATAGTCGTTATCAGAGGTGGAGACAATTAGAAGTTGTTCTTAATCAGAGTGAAGCTTGTACTTCGGAAAGTCAGCCTCATTCTACAGCACTCACAGCACCTAGTTCTCCAGGTAAGCGAGTATTAATGTGGACAGACCATTTAAGAGTTTGTAAATGGGAAAAAAAAACGGTAAATGCTACTTCAAATGATGGTTTCCTAATCCAGAATTGATTTCATCTAAAGCAATAAAATTGGTACAGTGTATGCACTATATTACTACTTATACATAGTTTTGAAACCATAGAGTCATGAAATTGGAAAAAAACCTTAGGTTGATTTGACAGTGCAGAAGTACCCTCTGTAACTGCAGTGTCTAATATCATAGTCATTACATTAGCCACATGTGGCTGTTTAGATTTTAGTTAATTAAAATTTAATAAAATTTTATCATGTAGTTTCTTGGATGCAGTAGCCACATTTCAAGTGCCGAGTAGCCACATGTAGTTCTAGTATTAGCACAACTATGGGACATTTCCATCACTGCACAAGTTTGTGTGACAGCACTGCCCTATAACATTGACAGGTGGTCAGAGAGGATGTGCTCAAAAATAGAATCTCAGGGTTGGAGAATCTTCATGGTCACATAGTTCAACCATCAGTCTTGCCTGCCATATCCCTGCAAATAGTTAACAGGCTAGTGTTCAAACATCTCCATTGGTGGTAAACTCTGTCCTTTTAACAGTAAAGGAGTTTTTCCTCACAAAGTATTCTACTTTTTAATAGTTCTGAGAGTTAAAGATTACCTTCATTAAAAATCGTCTCCTTACAGAACACAAATTGTGTTGACCAGGACCTAGGGAGAGAGAGGAATAAGAGGGGAAAAGCTTAATAGGTAAGGGGTGTTTCTTTCGTGTGGTGGAAATAGTTTGAAACTAGATAAATGTTGTCCCAAAATTGTTACTAAATGACACTGAATTGTTCACTTTATAATGGTTCATTTTATGTGAATTTCACCTCAAATAATTTTTGTCTTATAACCCAAAGGTCCCCAGAACACCCTTTTAAATTGCTCTTGAATTTTCTTTTTCTTTTTTTTAATGTTTAATTATTTTTGAGAGAGACAGAGAGGGTGCAAGCCAGGGAGGGGCAGAGAGAGAGGGAGACACAGAATCTGAAGTAGGCTCAGGCTCTGAGCTGTCAGCACAGAACCTGACATGGGGATCAAACCCCAAGATCATGACTTGAACCAAAGTTGGACGTTCAATGGACTGAGCTACCCAGGTGCCCCATGAGTGGTAGACCTTTCAGTGGTAATAGTTAGCAGGTCTGTCTTTAATTTTCTTTTGAGATTTTAGTAATAGAATTTTGAAGTAATAGAATATGTTATGGGTGCAGAAAAACAATACAGTGATGCCTGGGTAGAACTTTTGGTCAGGTTTCATTTGTAGAGAAGAAATTTTGGTTTTGGTTTAAGTAAAAACGACTTGTTTCAGAGTGTTAAATGGCTCATAGATTAAGTGGGCTGAAGAAACTGATTCTAGGCAAAACTCATAACTGGGCTACCAAAGGAGCTGCTGTTTTTCCCAGGATCGGGAACCCAATTTCCATGTTTTCTAGCATTCCAGTGGATGTTTTGGTTTCTAACTCCATCTTAAGAACATTTCACTCTTCTCTTCCTAGATTCAAAAGGGATCAAGGATGAGATATGTAGTGCTTAACTGTCTCCTTCATTCATACTTCAGTGACTTTGCTAACATTTTTTCATAGTGGGCAAGTCACTTGGTCTCCTAAGCATCAGACTCCTAGCCATTTCTTTTCAGAGTCACCTGTAGAACTTAAAAGGTAGCCAGGCCCTAACCCAGAATTAAATCAGAACGTGTATCTTTTTGTAAATTCTATAGGTAATTATGATGCACTGCCTCACTTAAACAGAGGTCTAGATAATCTCCAAGGGTTTGGGTAGCTCTGTGAATCTGCTTTCTCTAATCCAGAGTAGAGGCTTTATATCAACTTTTCGTTCTTGTTCTTTACCAAGTGAGCATTGAATATGGGCTTACATTGTTCCTCCTGCTTCTCAATTCACCTTTGGCCTTACTTTGTAAAACTAATGGCAGAAGTTCAGAGAATTTTATGAAAATATTCCATCTAGAGTTGTGAAAAATAACATTTTTCTAAACAGTTTTTGTACCTTAGGACTGTTGCATAAAGTTATTAATTCTGAGCCTTAGAACTAGAGTGTACTGTTGAGACTGGATTTGTCTTGGGGCACCCAGCTGGATCAGTCGGTAGAGCATGCAACTTTTATTCTTGGGGTTGAGTTTGAGCTTCACATTGGGTGTAGAGATTACTTAAAATCTTACAAAAAAGAAACAAAACTAGGTTTGTCTTTTGGCCAGGTACCTCCTGGATGAAGAAGGACCAGCCCACTTTTACCCTCCGACAAGTTGGAATAATATGTGAGCGTCTCTTAAAAGACTACGAAGATAAAATTCGGGAGGAGTATGAGCAAATCCTCAATACCAAACTAGCAGGTAGGCTGAGGTAGCGGCTATGCCATTGTTAACAGGGTTCAGTAAATAAGGTTCAGTTAAATGGTAACTTAGAAAAAGAGCTGGACCTCATGTAAGAAGGTTTAATGAGTTGTGAATATTGTTACTCTCTGGTGATTCTAAACATTTCATTTATACTTTTATGGAAAGGCTTTTCATTTATATTTCTGAAATGAGATAAACTAAGCTTTTCTTCTGAAAATTTTCCATGTAAATAAAGGTGTTAAGTAGATTATTTGGGTTAACCTCCTTACAGGTGGTTGGGAGGAGTGGAGTATAGTCCGTATATTCAGACTTGTGGTGGGAGTCACTTGGTGGATGTGGGAAGTCAGACATCCTGTGATTCCGAGGTACATTAGAGTGAAGTTTGGAAAGCATAGCTCAGGTTAGAACAAAGGAGTTGATAGTGATGTCAACAAGTAGAGCCTTTTGTGAAAGGAAGAGATCTGAATCAGGAATACAAAGTAATACCCATGTAGTGAAAGGGGACAGTGTTGTGATCAGAGAGGTTTTAGGCAACAACTTCTTCCTGTAACAGTATTATTTCCTAATCTGGTGACCTATACCACATGGTTCCTCAGAATGTTAGAAACTCTGCCTTATATTGAGAACTGTTAAACCAACTGTTGGTTTAACAACAAAGTTAAATGGGTTTCTTTATAGTTGAACTTCTTTGATCCTTTAGTATACTAATAATGTATATTAGAAGCAGCTCCAATATATCATTTCCCTTCTGCCCTCACCCCCAAATCGTTCAGTTGACTCTGAGTCACTTCTCTGTTCATGGAGTTCCCCTTTATTTTTTTTTAATTAAATTAATTAATTTTTAAAAGTTTATTTTATATTTTTGAGAGAGCACATGCATAAGCAGCAGAGGAGCAGGGAGAATCCCAAGCAGTCTCCATGCGGTCAGTGTGGAGCCTGACATGGGGCTCTATCTCACAAACTGAGATCATGACCTGAGTTGAAATCAAGAGTCGGACTATTATAGATGATTAGTGACCAAATGTAGGAGCCAGAGATTTGGCTCTGGGATCTAAGAGGAAGTAACACACCTCGGTGGCTGTTACAAAGGAGAGTCTGAGAGTAGATAACTTAAACTGGGAAGCTAGCTGTGATCCTGACATTTGATTCTTGAAAAACCAGGGGAGAATTTATTGTTATAGTATATACTGTCTTTCCCCTTACAGAACAATATGAATCTTTTGTGAAATTCACACATGATCAGATTATGCGACGATATGGGACAAGGCCAACAAGCTGTAAGTATTGCCAAGTTTTTCTTTGAATTTTCCAAGACTTCCAGGAGCAAGATCTTGATACTGAATACCTTGTCTCCTGAGAGCAAAACCCCTGTGAAGCTAAATATTAACTAACATTAAAAAAGAAAATGTCTAGCACTGTGTAAAGCCCTTTAAATCCTCATGGAGTTTATTTAATATACAGTAAGGGAGGAACTGTCATTAGCCCCATTTTATAGGCAAGGATAACACTTAAAGAGGTTAAATAATTTGTTCAAGCTCATAAAGCTAGTAGTTCAGCCAGGATTGAAACCTAGGTAGTCTCACTGCAATGCCAATTTGTGTGATACCTGGCTTTTCCTGCAGAAAGATAGTTTGAATTGTTAATTTATGGAAGTTAGTTCCTTAAGCTAGCTTATCAAGTGTGTGGTCAGAATTTCTTAATTCTAGACATCTTGGAACTACTGGTTACTCAAAGCATAAAGTAATAAATAGCTGTATATCTAAACTGAAGCTGAGTCAGGTTTCTTAAATTCTGGAAAACTTAGGACCTTTTAAGTGTTGACTTGTGTCTTCGTGCCGCTTATCACATTTCCCATTGGTTAATTTTTTTAAAAAGCATGACACTATATTTTTAGTTTTCTTAAACTCTTTTGTTTTTATTCCTAATTTATAGATGTGTCCTGAAGCTTTCTTGCATATCTGGGTACCAGGTTTGACCTCAAGAGATGGCTGCTGTACACTTTTTGCAACTGGTTTGGTATCACATTTCAGCTCCAACTTTGCATCCTGAGAACACTTAAACGTTTCTGCAGGTCCATTTTATACAACTTGAAAGACCTTAAAACTTTCTGGTTGCCACAAGCATATCTTTCTTTTCTGCTCATCCAATAAACAGCTGTGCCCTACTGTGATAGATTTTCCAAACAAAAATACCTGGAGCAGCAGTTTAGCAAAATATGCCCTCACTGGCACTCAGCAAATGGAGATTCCCCAAGCACAGTTCTGTAAGAAGTGTGTGTGTGAGAGTGTGTGAGTGTGTGTGTGTGTGTGTGTGTGTGTGTGTGTGTGTGTATTTTAAGTTATTATTTGTATTGTGCAAATTTTTTTGATCTTGGGGATTCTGGCTGTGAATTTGATGCACGACAATTATGGTTAAAAACATTTGCTTGGTCTACAGAAGATCATTAATGTTTTGTGACCATATAAGTTGTAATGGTGGATTGTTTTATGTGTAGGTATTATTGTTAAATACAGGGACTGTTTCCAGGCACAGAATATGAATCATAAGTTAGGATGGACATTAGATGTGATTATGATGACATAGCAAAGGTCTGTGGTCCTAGGTCTACAAATGCGTGGTGAGGAATTAGGACAAACTGGAGATGGGCCATTTGACATGTGGACTCTGCCCAGCCGTGTTGAAAAATGTTGACTCCAAGCCTTAAAATACCCACATGGAGTCTGTGCTCACCTCATTCACACAGAGAGCTCCCTGGACACTGAACCTCTAAAAAGAAAAAGTCTCCCCTGGAGCAGGAGCATCAGGGTTTTCTTGGGAGCACAACACAGGTGAGCGCGGGGCTGGGCCAGCCCCTGGTGGCACTGCTACTTGGGAGGAGCCGCTTCGCCTTTGAATCGGTTATTACAAACAGAATTAGGATCCTTTGGTCAGGTTCCCCCAAATTCTTTTTAGGAGGTGACCACGTTCAACTGCTTGAGCTTTGTTTTGGCAACCCCCTGCCCAAAGTTGCTTACAGACTGTTCTTCACCTTGTTCCGAGACCGAGGAACAGAAAGTAGCCTCTGTTTTGAGGAGGTGGAAGTTAAGTATACATTTATTTTTTACTGTGACTTGTTCAGGACCACATTTTACAAAATGCCTTGTTTCCTTTATCATTGTTTCTGGAAAGGAGAGTTCTATTAAAATTGTTTTAGTTTGAATATAGAATAGTTTTATTAATTAGGGCTTATTTTGAAAAATTCTGAGTTTAATTCAAATGTACGCCAGTACCTTCCAAAGTAAGGTAATATTCAGAGACTCATTCTGATCAGATGGCTTAGAGAAATTCTGGAATATTCATATTCGAAGATTCCTTATTAATGAATGTCTTTGACTTAAATCTAACCAAAAACTGCAACATTATTCTTTGTACATTTTCATTATATAGTGTTAACAAGCTTAGTTGCAAACAAATAAAATACTTAAGCTATTTGTTTACCTTGCCTTCTTAATACTGTGATAATGTTTATTAATTCAAATAATTTATGGGAGGCTGCTATAACCATTTCCCCAGTAAAACATTACATTTAAGATTTATAGACTTTTTAAAAAGCCCATTAGTGATCTTTTAATAATTAAAGCACTATTTTACTTCATATTTGAAGGGTAGTTTGTTTCATCTCTTCTTTTTCCAGGGTAGTTACTTGTTCCTGGAAGAGGAGCATAGCAGTGGCTGTCATGGGAGTGGCCTTACAGTGGGATAGTCACACCAAAACAAGGGTAGGGCAGCCTTGGGAGCCATGAAAAGTCCTGAAAGGAGGATCAGGAATAGGGAATACTGCTGCACTGAAGTATTGTTACAGAATCAGTGTAATCAGTGACATGCTTGCTCGCTCACTGTTGCAAGTGTCAGCCCCGTTCCCACTAAATACTTCTGGCTGGGAGGTAGGGTAAGTTTCTATAAGGAAACTGATAGACACTCTCACTGCACCCAGTGTTGTTAGGCTGTTACAGTATGGTTGCCCTTTGGGGCCATAGGGTAAGACCACCATGGCTGGGTTTTAGAATCTCCTCAAAAGGGACTAGACATGTTTGTTTAGTGTTTTATCCAGAGAAGAGACAGTTCCTAGGACAGAAAATGAGGACCTATAATGTAGGCCTTAGAGTAGCAAAAGGAGTTTTTCTCCAGAGCTTGATTTCTAGAGCTTATTAAACACTGGCGTTGCCAGGTAGGGAAGCGTCTTTGTCCCATGGAGGTAGGTCAGTGTCCAGGGAAGAAGTTGATCTACAGAGATCTATAACAATGGGCCAAGACCTGTGGTCTCAGAACAGCCATATCTACTGAGCTAGTTAAAATTTTTGGTTTTAATTCCATTTGTTACCTTCTTTTGGTAAAATCTTAAGCTGAAGGGGAATGAAAGGAGTAAGTGTTCATGCTTAGGTCAGAGGAGTACAGGGGAGATGAAGGTTCCCGAGATGGAGATGACTGTTAAGAGCTCCCCAAGGAGAACAATATCAGGGAGTATAAGAATTTGGGCCAGCCTCTCAAACGTGGTGAATCTTCTCTGCCCGCCAGGGAGGATTGGTTGGCTTGTGTAGTAGTTAAAGAATGGCCTTTGGATGTGTGTAGCCCTAGAGTTTTAGTTTGTTACGTCAGCCTTGCCAAGCTACTGAACTTTGTGAGCCATAGTTTTCTTGTCTGCAAAATGAGGGTTAATTGTATGTACATCATTGGGTTTTGTTTTCAAATGCGAGATTAAATTAAATAGCCCATGTGAAAAAAGTAGCCACAGCCTGGGACACAAAATATGCATTTGAAACTGTTAATAGCAGGTTTCTTTACAGTGGTCTTCATCAGATCTGAAGGCCAAACCTTCCTTTCTGCAGCAGCAATTCTCAACTTTCCAGTATGAATAAATAGCCCTTTGTTAACCTCAAAATATCACATTCTCTAATTAGAATTTGTACTTTTAAGTGTTTGACTAAGAAAACAATAAAAGATGAATGACAAATGAATTCAGTAATGCCTTGCGGTGAATCTGTATTTTGTTATTCACTATAGCAGGGGTCAGCAAACTAAGGCCTGTTTTTGTGAATAAAGTTTTACTGAAATACTGCCACACCTATTTGTTTGCATCTGTGGCTGCTTTTCACAGTTTGCAACTCCAGAAACAGTATGGGCCACAGAGTTGAAAATACTTTCTCTGGCTCTTCACAAAAAAGTTTGTGGGCCCTTGCAACTGTAGCACTGATACACATTTGAAAAGCTCACAAACAAGGCAAACTTGGTGCATCATGGATTGGTGGACCAGTACCTTAATTTGTTACCTCTAGGGGAGTTACACCTCAGGTTGTGGCATGATTTTTTTTTAAAAAAAAGTCTCTGCTTACAAATGATTGCTAAAGTGAATATCTTAACAGAAAAAGCTAATGAAGTTTTCAAAGCAAGGATTCTCAAAGATGGGGACAGGGAACATGCTATTGGGGGTGGATGCTTAGGATGACTTTTATTTTTAGCATAGTTAATTTTGAAATTGAGATACAAATGTGGGTGTAGGAATTTTATGTTTATCAGAAGATAGCGTAGGTTTAAAAATTGTTAAGTGTTGTTCTTAAGGAACAGTGACTTGATTGCTGCCCTAGTGATTATTTCCTTGAAAATGGCTTCAGAGAATGCTATAGTCTACAGGTACAGTTAAACTGGACCTTGAATAATGTTGACACCTTCAGGAAGAAAGCATGTTTACTTAGGGAAAAATCTCCAGCTACTCACCCCAAATGATACTTTCAAATAATTAGCACTTCATTGTAGGGAGGATTGGAAAATTACCTAAATTTGTCTAAAATTTAAGTACCTGAAGTCTTAATGGTCTCTTGTTTTTACTGATTGTTGCTCATAGTGTCTTGTCTCTACATGTGCCAGGTTATCTATGAGCTGAATACTATATTTGAACAATTAATTATAGGAATAAACAGGATAAGGATGAGGCATCTACCTCTAGAAGGATTTCTGGTTGCCTTTACCTGGGAATATTACCAAACCTTAATTCATACTGAAAGCTGGAGGTTCCCTAGATCATCCAGATGGCACACAACCAGGTCTCAAGTCAGTGTGAAGACCGATTTACTTTTGTTTTCACCTGTATCTTAAAAGTGTAATACTTTGAGGGGCGCCTGGGTGGCGCAGTCGGTTAAACGTCCGACTTCAGCCAGGTCACGATCTCGCGGTCCGTGAGTTCGAGCCCCGCGTCAGGCTCTGGGCTGATGGCTCAGAGCCTGGAGCCTGTTTCTGATTCTGTGTTTCCCTCTCTCTCTGCCCCTCCCCCGTTCATGCTCTGTCTCTCTCTGTCCCAAAAATAAATAAACGTTGAAAAAAAAAAAATTAAAAAAAAAAAAAGTGTAATACTTTGAAATCCCAGTCTGTGATGGGGGTTCCCACCTTTAGCTGGTCTTAGGTTTTGATTTTTGTCCCCTTCAGTCCATGAGGCTTCTGAAAGTACAGTGCAGGTATCCAGGGGTGTCTTCTAGATTGACAGATGCCTTAATAGAAAGCACAGCTTTGAGTTGTAAGCTTTCTGGGTTTTCAGGTTTTGGCTCAGTAATTCTTTATTACCTAGTTAGCCTTTTTTATGCTTTTAAGAAAATAATTTTTATATTTCAATTGCTTTTTAGTTGGTCTTAGCAATAGGCTAATCCAAACTTCCTGATGCTCAATTTCTGGAAGTGCAAGTTCCTGTGTTTTTTTGTCTCTTCAGAGCTTTGGTGAAGGTGCTTAATGTAGCTTGGTACCCAACATGCCTTCATGTTAATGGAAGATAAGTAGGGAAAGACATGTTTATACTGGCTTTGAGTGTTTTTCCAATCCTTCGGCAAGCATTACGGTTGTCTTCTAAGTTCTTTATTTGTGAAGGGCAGATATTTGAGTTTTTAAAGACCGACAGGTTTTGTAAGTAGCCCTAGTCGGTCTTATATCCACAATACCTGGTATGGAATTAATATACATAAATGACTTAGGCATTCGGATCTTGACCTCCGAGAGTCAGAGTCTAGCAAGGAATGTAAGGCAAGGTAAAAGTTGCTAAGTGTTGTGTGAATGATACAGATAATGGACTAAGGAAAGGAAGAGATGGTTCTAAGTAATAGGGATCAGAGAAGTTTTCATTTGGGGAGGTAGAGCTGGAGCAAGTTTTCAAAGGATGAATAAAGCTCAGGCAAAAATAGGAATTGGGGGCTTGAAATGAGCAAAGGCTGGGTGGTGGGAACTCATGGTGGTATGCAGTGAGGACATTCTTGTTTAGTCGAAGTAGAAAACTTGTGGATCCCAGGAAGAGAGCTTGAAGCTAGGTAGTAGGGGCTAGATAATGAAGGGTTTTGACTAGTAGGCATTTAGCCGTTAATCTGTGGGAATCTGGAGAGTTTGGGGGAAACTAATTCAGGAGTAAATATAAGACAGAAGGGCAAATACCAAACTAGAGAACAGATTGACCAGTTAAAGAGCCTTTTTTTGGTCTAGAGATAACAAAGGCCTATACATTGATTGGGAAGGATGATTAAACATGGCTCTGGTTTTGCCTGGCTAAGAAGAGCATGGTCCTGGGGTGCCTGGGTGCTTGGTTGGTTAAGCATTTGATTTCGGCTCAGGTCGTGATCAATCTCATGATTCATGAGTTTGAGCCCCACATTGAGGTCTGCACTGACAGTGCAGAGCCTGCTTGGGATTCTCTCGCTGCCCCTCTCATGCTTGCATGCCTGTTCTCTCTCTCTCTCTCTCTCTCTCTCTCTCTCTCTCTCTGTCAAAATGAATATATAAACTTAAAAAGAAGAGCATGATCCTTATGAAGGATCTGTCTAGTCTCATTTTCCCTCTTCACAGAGACAGACTTTGAAAAGATCCTTTTTCTTTTGGTTTGGCTTGTCTTTGCCCCTCGCTTAGCTAATCCAGCCCAGTTCCATAACTGCTGCTGTGGGGTTTTTTTTGTTTGCATAGATTCTCTTAAATCTATCTCGTAAAAGCACTTTACATGGATTATTGAGAAATTTTCCTGAAAATGTCCCCTGCACCAACTCAGTCTGTCATTTTTAATGGTGCTCCCATTCCATTGCCTGGAATTAAAGCCCTTACTTGACAATTACCCACTCAAGTGGCAGTTGTCTTTCTGCCCCCTTCTTCAAGGCAGAGTTACCTGTTCATTTGATAAATGTTAATCGAGCACCTACTATTTGGCAAGTACTGTTCTGGGCACCAGGAATATACCACTGAGCTGGACAGACAAGGTTCCTGTCTTGTGCTTATATTCTTATGAGGTAAAACAGGCAAACTAGTAAAACAAGTTAATCCAAGATTTAAAAGTGTTTAGGGGTGCCTGGGTGGCTCAGTTGGTTAAGTGGCCAACTCTTGATTTCAGCTCAGGTCATGATCTCAGTTTGTGGGTTTGAGCCCTGCATTGGGCTCTGTGCTCACAGCACATAGCCTGCTTCGGGTTCTCTGTCTTCCTGTCTCTACCCCTTCCCACCCCTCTCTCTCAAAAATAAATGTTTAAAAAAATAATAATAAAGTGTTCAAAGAAATAAAACGGTAATGTGAGTAACTAGGTCCCTAAGTTGGATTGTAAGGAAGTTCTAAGGAGGTGTACTCTTACATAGTACTTCATTTCAGCACTTCATTTTATGCCTTTATAAAGCTGTATAATGCATTTATTTGTCTACATGACTCTTTCACTATATTGAGCAGTTATCAGCACCTTGAGCTCCTCTCTCTGTTCGTGGCTTTTTTCTTTAAGATTTATTTTTTATTTTTAAGTTATCTCCACACCCAGCGTGGGTGTTGGATTCACAACCCTGAGAGTAAGAGCCAGCCAGGTGCTTTATTCTTGGCCCTTAAATGATGAGTGACTAAATGATGTGGCTACTCCTTCCCTTTTCCAGTCAATCAGTACACTACCTGAAACTCTTCTTTGACTCTCAGATCAAGTAATTTTAAGCCTTTGGTAGGTTCTGTCTCTGCAGCCAGGATTACAAGAGATGTAGTCCTTACCCTAGAAAAGCGCACAGTCTATGGGAAGAAATGTGATAAAACTTGCTTTCATAAGTGTCGTGCATCTGGACGGAGAGATCAGGGTGTTTCCTGGGGAAGACTAAGCTGCCCTGGCAGGTTCCCTCCAGGTAGTTTACCCTGATCTGTACTCAGGAAGGCTGACTCACTAATAAATCTGTATTGGTCTATAAAACCAGTCTCCAGTGTGTTCATTTATTTTTATTTTAAGTCTGCTCTGTGTCCTATGTGGGGCTTGAAGTTATGACCCTCAGAACAAGAGTCTCCTGTTCTACCGAATGAGCCAGCAACGCACCCCTCCAGTGTGTTAACTTACGATGATAAATACGTCAGGTACAGTAGACTACTGCCATTGGCCTTAACAGTGTGGTTTCTTCATGCAATCATACCACTTGGGAAACCTAAAGTCAAGGGGCAGCTTTACATGTCCGAATGAGGGGAGTTAATTCTAGTGATGGAATGTTTGCCAATATTAAGTTACACCTATCACCATGAACCTGGCAGAGCCATCCCACTTAAAGTTATGCTTCATTAGTTCCTGGTCCTGTTGCATCTTCAATTTGGTATCTTCTCCACCCTCAGTCCACACATTCATTTTTAGTTCTAAATGATCCCTCTGGTTTCCAGTATATTACAAGCCATCCTACGCTTTATTTTTTGTAGTAATCGCTACACCCAAGGTTGGACTTGAACTCACAATGCCCAGATCGAGTCACATGCTCCACCCACTAAGCCAGCAAGCCTCTGTGTATTGGCGCTTTTGTATCTATCACATAGCTGGGGGCTTCAGGGTGAGAGTGGGGGAGAGTTTCCCAACCGTCTTCCCCAACTGTAGCAGTGGTATCAGATACAGGCCTGAAGTTCCCAATGTAGTTCCCAATGTTCGAAGAGTAGTGTTAAAGCTTTTCTCGGATTATGACTAAGGGGTGATACCGGGGGCTTAGATTAGGTCATCAGGCCATTCTCATGCGATGAAATTGGGAGCAAGGCTCTACTAGGTCAGAACAAATAGCCGTGATCGCCCCAGCGAACGCCTAGTCGTATTTCACTGGGTCTCTGCGCCTCGGCTTCCGGAACACCAAATGGAAGAACTGGACTGCTCAGGCTTCTGCACATAAAGTTCTTTGACGTCGTCCTAAAATCACACTTCCCCGAAACACAATCCGCAGAGCAAGTTAAAGGGAAGGAAAACCGAGCACCTAACAGAAGCGACCACGGACCCCTACAGAGAAAACTACGTCACTTACAACGTAAAGCGAAAGAATCCTGGAGGGCGCGCGTACTCACCATAGCAACGGCGCAGGCTCAATTCTGGCGTGGGATTTCTGGGAGTTGTAGTTTTCCAATGTATGCCGTGTATACAGGAAGACCTGTCACAGGCACCCTTGCGCGCGCGGTGCTGTTACAGAGGTATATGCGTGGTCCAGTGGAGGGGGCCGGCGTATAAACAGTCAACAGTATCTGCAATGGAAGTCTACAGGGCTAGCGGGACTTCAAGAAAGTCCTAGTAAATGCCTGAGGAATTCGGGAAGCTTTCACCAGAAAACGTTGGAGGGGCGCATGGGTGGCTGGCTTCAGCTCAAGTCATGATCTCATGGTTCCTAAGTTCGAGACCCACACATCGGGCTCTGTGCTGACATTTCAGAGCCTGGAGCCTGCTTCAGATTCTGTGTCTCCCTCTCTCTCTCTCTCTCTCTCTCTCTCTGCCCCTCTCCCGCCTGCACTCTCCCACTCTCTCTCTCTCTTAAAAAAAAAGAAAAAAAATACACTTAAAAAAGAAAAAAAGAAAATGTTCGCTAAATGGTCTGGGCAGATTAGGCATTCACCTGGGAGGCAGTGGGTAGGTGGCAGCGAGCTGGTGGAATTGTTCCAGGCAGAAGAAACTGCTCCTACAAGGTTTGGAAGAAAGAGCAATTCTAGATGGCTGAGAATACGAGGAGGTTGAAAAGCAATTGTATCTGAGGATTTAGAAATGGGAAGAAATCATCGAGGGATCTTGAATGCCAAACCCAGTAATTTGAACATTTTCTTGAATACAATTACACCTCACACACAACCCAAGCAGTATGAATGTCCCCGTACTTCGCGTTCTCCCTTGTTTTGTCCATCTTTATCACTTGCGACATCATTCTGTGTCTTAGTCCCAAGAACTCAGTAAGGCCCACAGTATATGATATGAGCTCAGGAAGTATCTTTGAATGATCAGTTTTGAGTTTTAGAAAAGCAACTGGCAGCAATAAGGAGAGTGGGTAAGAAGGGAGAAAGGCTGGATGTAAAAAACCATCAGAGTTCCAAGTAAATTTTTTTCCCCACCTTCAAATTTCCCTCTATCCATGGGTTGAAATCTGGCACATCAAGCCATTTCCAATGTGGGTCTCGTTTGGCGCCAGCACTTAAAAAAATTAGTTGCCCTGCAGTTTAAAAGTGGTCGGTTTCAGTGCGCCTGGGTGGCTCAGTCGGTTAAGCGTCTAACTCTTGATTTCCACTTGGGTCGTGAATTCACAATTTGTGGGATTGAGCCCCGAGACAGGCTTTGCGCTGACAGTGGGGAGCCTGCTTGCAATTCTCTCTCCCTCTCTCTTTGCCCCTCCCCTGCTAGCACATGAGCACTTTCTCTCAGAATAAATAAACATTTAGAAATAAATAAAAGTGGTAGGTTTCCAGGGCACCTGGGTGGCTCAGTTAAACGTCCAACGCTTGATTTCGGCTCAGGTCATGACCTCACAGTTCATGAGTTTGGACCCGGCAGTGGGCTCCATGCTGACAGTACAGAGCCTGCTTTGGATTCTCTCTCTCCCTCTCTGTCTTCCCATCCCCACTCTCTTTCTCTCTCTCTCTCTCTCTCAAAATATATAAATAAACTTAACAAGAAAGTGGTAGTTTTCACATTTAAACAATAAAAGATTTCTGGCTTCTCTTGAAAAAGTTGAAGATTTGACAATTTGGAGCCCTGATATTTTCAACAGCTATAGGACGGAGCAGAGTAGCTTGCAGCTGCCTTCAGACAGGACAGACCCTCTCCAGTTCGTCACATTCCATACCACTCTTTCCATCAGTCAAACTGAAGCCAAATACCAGTTGCCATTTTCTATGGTGCTTCTGTTTTTATTTCCTTATAGTGCACTTTTGTTTGGCCTTGGAGGTATTTGAGTGACCCATCTTTGTACTAATCCTGCCTGGTATCCGAGGAGTGATACAATGAAATTAGTATTTTAGAAACATTCAGTGCAAAACAGATTGAAGTGAGGAGCTGCAAGGCAGAGAGGAAGAAATAAATTGGCAACCTGTTGAAGGAGTATTTGAATTAACGGCCAGTAATTAATGAAAGATTGGATGAAAGTTGAGGCAAAGGCAAAATACAACTTCAGAGTTTCCTGTCTGAATGACCAGGAAGATGCCACCAATATAAACAAGAAAGTGGAAGAAGTGGAAAGTGGGGTGGCTATCAGTAGCATCTTGCTATCTCCACTATTTTCTGGGCAAGGGCCACGAATGATTAATTCCATAATCTTCCAGTATTCTGCTGGACATGCGTTAGGTGCTCAGGAGATTCCAGTTGAATTGAAACTCTGATCTCAGTTGGGGGGGATATATATATCTGATGGGCTAGGGGGAGCAGAGGGAGAATTGGAATGCTTGAAAGAAACCAATTAAGTTGTGAGACTTTAGGAATTTTCTCTAGAGTGGGTACTCCTGGGACTTGGAGGCAGTTCACCTGTTTTGGGGAAAAACTTATGCCCAAATCCTGAAGCAAAGCAAGAATTTGGTATGTAGAAATGGAGACAGGGTGGGAATAGTGTCATTCCAGGGGAAAGGGGGGAAAAATCAGAGACTGGGTGGCAGAACTTTTCCAAGAATACAATGGAACAGCAAGCTCTTGGGTGGGGGATTAAGCAGAGGATTTTGGACAATGAGGCTGGGAAGGGTGGAAGGCTTGACTTCTTTAAATGTTTTTGAAAGCACATCACTTAAAATGAGAATAAATATTCAGCCCAAACCTCAAACACTTATTTTTTAAGTTACTTATATGTACAACTGCAGTAATGTTATGTACTTTATAAAGATTAACATCAAAAAATAGAAATTAAAGGGGCATCTGGCTGTCTTAGTTGATGGAGCATTGGGACTCTTGATCTCAGAGTCATGACTCCCACTTCAGGCATGGAGTTTATGTAATAAGTATATTAAAAAATAGAAATTAAAATGATTAGATTAAAAAAGTATTTGAGTATTTTCTTCCCTCCCACCTGGTGTATCATATCACACACACCACTTCCAAGGCCCTGCTGTAATCAGAGAGCCACTGGATGTTCTGAAACACAGGAGGGGCACGGTCTCTTTCACTTTCTTGAATCTGCAAACTTTATTTATAATTTTTTTAAAAAAATTTTAACGTTTATTCATTTTTGAGAGACAGAGGGAGACAGAGCATGAGCGGAGAAGGGGCAAAGAAAGGGAGACACAGAATCTGAAGCAGGCTCCAGGCTCTGAGCTATCAGCACAGAGCCCAACACTGGGCTGGAACTCACAAACTGCGAGATCATGACCTGAGCTGAAGTCGGACGCTCAACCGACTGAGCCACCAGGCACCCCGAATCTGCAAACTTTAGAAATTGAGATATTAAGGAACTGTGATTTTAAATAAAAACTAAAAACAAAATAACAAAGAACTGTGATTACCTTGGAGAGCTTTCCATGTGCCTGGAACCGCCTCATTGTTTTACACTTAACTCATTTAATCCCCAAAGGAACCCTAGGCTGTAGGTACTTTTATCTTTTAAGATGATATTTTTATTTATTTTTTAAGGGCTGACCTTCAATGTTTATTTATTTATTTGAGACAGAGAGAGACAAAGTGTGAGTGGGGAGCGGCAGAGAGAGAGAGAGAGAGAGAAAGAGAGAGAGAGAGAGAGAGAGAGAGAGAGAGAGAGAGAGAGAGAGAGAATCCGAAGCAGGCTTCAGGCTCTGAGCTGTCAGGACAGACGCAGGACTGGAACTCGTTAACTCTAAGATCATGACCTGAGACGCTGTCTTTTGCTTTACCGACTGAGGACCAGGCTCCCCAAGGTATTTTTCTCTTAAGATAAGAAAACTGAGGCACTGCAAGGTTAAGGCACTTTCTTAGAGTCGCACCGAAATGGTGAAGCTAGAATTTGAATCCACCCAGCGTTAATCCACAGCGCAAGGCCTTAACTACTACCGGCGGGGATGGGGATGGGGAAGGCATGCTTTTTCTGTACTGTGGCCTTGGTCAAGTCCCTCACCAATCCGAGCTGTCGTGAGGGTGTTAGTCACAGGGCTGAGCAGGCAGCAGGAACACACTAACCGCTAGGCAGTCTCTAAAGCGGTCATCTAGAGAGGGTCACTTTATGCCTGGTCCGTATCATCAGAGCCCACGACCGCGCAGGCGCAGACCCAGGGGCTTGGTTTCTATGGTTTCCGGGCGCAACTGCAGAGAGAAGGTTGGGCCTCGCAGTCGCGCTGCAAGAGTCGCACTGCGGGCGTCCTTTGCGGCAGGCCTCTGCGTCGCTCTCAGATCATCCGGTAGCGGCGGTCAGCGAGGAGACAAGGGCATCGCAGCTGGGCGGTAGGTGCTGCGTTTGTCTGCGGGTAGTTTAGGCAAAGAGATTTATTCCGAGATTTTCTAAACGAATTTCCTCTTGCTTTCCTGGGTGTGTGTTGTCCCAGGCCCGAACTCTGAACGTGTTTTCTGGGTTCCCAGGCCCCTACGCCCACAGGCAGGGTCACCGAAGTCTGTAGACCGCGTTTCTCTCGGATTTCTGCCGGACTAATGCTTTGGCCTTCTGTTTCTTAACCCCAAGTCTACCCACCTTACCCTGGTTTTCAAGGCCCTGAGTGATAACGGCCGCGCCACCCTCCAGCGCCTTTTCGTTCTTCGTCCCGACATGCGCTCTGAGCTCCGCGCTTCAGCCACTCCTGGGTGCTCGGTGTCCCCCAGGGCATACCCAACACCTCCGGCTGTAACTCGTGCTGTGCCTTACTGGAATACTCTGTCCACTGACCTTCACTTGGCAAAACTCAACCCATCTTAAAGGCATTTTCCAGTCTCCTAGGCAGAGTGGTGCTTCCTCCTTCCAGCTCTTACCCTCTTGTTCTTTGGGTTCCCAGTTCCTTCCGTGTCTGCAATCTAGTGCTTACGTTGCAGCTGCTGCTTTACCCCCATTCCACTATCTGGAACGGTACTGGATAGAATGAAAGAATGGATAGAAAACATAAAATCGAAATTCACCTGTAAATCTTTATTGGCATTTTTTTGTGCTTCCTTCCAATCTTTTGCAGTTTTTCTTTGACTCCGTAGACCGTTTATCATTTAACATTAAAATATATGTTCTGTGTATATTATCCTTTTTTCCTGTTGTCTGTCATATTCTAATAAGCGGGTACTTACTAGATTTAATTATCCATTTCCCTATTGCACACTTAAGTTGTTTGAATTTCATTTTTTTTCAACAGTTACTGAGCCCTTACTTGATCCCCGCACTCACAGCACTCATTTTGCAATGTGGGAGACATTCAAGTTAATAATCCATTACAGGGGCATGAAAAGTACTCTTATGGAAAGTTGAGATGCTGTGTGAACACAGATGAGGGACACCAGATTCAGGATGACGTCACAGAATTGTCATCTCAGTTGCTACAGATAGAAAAATGTAAAAAAAAAAAAAAAAAAAAAAGATGTTTTTGTGCTTGGGCTTTTTTGTTCTTTTTCAGCTAATTTCTTCAGACCTGTCTTAAAGAATTGGGATTCTTGAGTCAAAACATAAACACTCTTTTTGATTAAAATGACCTTATCAAAATAAAATGACCTTATCAATACAGAGTTGATTTTTATGCATTGCTTTTTAGTTCTAGTGGTTTTTTTCCCCCTGAGTTTTATGAAAACAAAGATATTGCTTATCTACTATAAACTGGAAGAACCTGTCAAATGAAAAAAATTAATGAGATTATGTTGGGAGAATAGCGTAACATAGCTTTCTAAAGGGATGTTTGTCATAATTAACTATCTCATTTTTCTTAGAAATTTCTCATTTGATTGCACTTTTATGGCATTCTTTCTTTTTTATCTTCCATTTCAGCCATGCCTTTCTTTGATGTGCAGAAAAGGCTGGGCCTTAACTTAGATCAGTGGATGACAATCCAAAGTGCTGAGCAGCCTCACAAGATTCCAGGTCGATGCCATGCTTTTGAAAAAGAATGGATAGAATGTGCGCATGGAATTGGTGGTATCCGTGCAGAGAAAGAGTGCAAGATAGAATATGATGATTTCGTAGAATGTCTGCTTCGGCAGAAAACGGTGAGGAGTGGTGGAGACGGGATGTGAATTATTTCTTTGTTTCTTGGGGCTACCTTTAAGTGTGTTTAATTGGTCGTTGGCAATGGCTTGACCAATGTGAATTGGCAAAACTTTTGTGGTGAAAACACTTTCTCTATGTAGGTACCATGTCAAGGAAGTTAATTGCCTTCCGATCTGAGGGGGGTTGTCTCTTGTTCCTCAGTGTTCTTCCTCATCTTCTGACATATTTTCCTTAGCATTGTACCCTCCTGTAGCTACCAGGGTAGAAATCGCATGTGTGTACGTATTCCCATTTTTGCAGTAGGTTATAAAGTAAAAGTTATCAACCAGCCTTGGTTGTTTGTCCGTGAACATCTCTGGATGAAAATGTTTCAAATGCATTGAACCCTCATTGGAGAAGAAGGTAAAACCCTACAGGTCTGTTACACTGAATGTGATATAAGAATCTCTGGATTAATTTCTATTCTGGGCAAGATGGACGTGTTAATGAGATTGCTTTAGGTGAGTCTGACCAAAGAGGCAGGGGGAAAGGATGTTGACAGCATGATGTCTACCTCCTCAAGAGTTGCATGAGCTCCATCACATATAGGCCTCTGTTCTCCCTTAGAGAAGAAATCTTTGGGTATGGCCTGTTATTTTGCCTATTTCTGCGCTCCAGATAAAACAAATAGAAACGTTTTTATGACTCCCAACTCCTTGGAGTTCAGGAAGGCGGTTTAGATTTTTAGTTAAAGTTGTCTGTATCAGAAAAATTTTAATTTCCTATCTTCTAACATGTGCTATTCCAAACTTGGAAGGAATTAGAGGGTATCAGGTATTTTGTATTGCTCACTGTGGGGATATCGATGATTAAATGAGTAATATTGTAATATTACTGAGGGACAGTGAGTGGGTCGTGGTTAGCCACCTACCAGCTATTTGTTCACAATATGTCTTAACTTCTCTTCTTGTGGGCCCCAGTTATTCATTGCTCAGATTAAGACTACTCTACATGTAAAGTTTACACCAAAAGAAGGCAGTGTGGTGAGGTGGAAGAACATTGGATTGAGAGGAGAACTGGGTTGTTTTTGTTTTTGTTTTTTTAATTTCTTTTTTCTTTTTTTAATGTTTATCTATTTTGAAAGAGAGAGAGGGAGAGCGAGAATCCCAACCAGCAAGGAGATAACAGCATGGAGCCTGCTGTGGGGCTTGATCTCACAAACTGTGAGATCATGACCTGAGCCAAAATCAGGTCAGATGCTTAACCAACTGAGCCACCCAGGAGCCCTGAGAGCTGGGTTTTGATACTGGTTCTGCCATCACTAGTTTTGTGACTTTGGGCAAGTCACTTCCCTTTTTGGTCTTGGTTTCCTTATCTGGAGATATTAAAGAGTTGCTCTCAGGTCACTTACTCATCCTGTGAATTTGTAAATAGATCCATTACTATTTTAGATGTCACCCTAAATGACTAGATGCTTAGCCCTAAGTGAAGATGCTAATGAATCAGGGAATTAGAATCAAGCACTGTTCTAAGTTCTTAGCGTGTAATAGCGGATTTATTTCACACAATAATCCTGTGAGATACATTACTATAATTTTTCCACTATACAATTAAAAACTTGGGGCAAGACCAAAAAATCAAGGCCATTGCCTAAGGTCATATAGCTGGTAAGTGGTGGAACTGGGATTTGAACCTGGCAATGCTGGCTCCAGAGCCTGTGTTTGCATCCACAACACTAAGTTGTTATACTCAGAGAAAGGTTGGACATTAGTTGTTGTAATAGCTCAATCATGACTAGTCCTCTGTTGAGAGGTTCTTTAATACAGAAATGTTAAGAATACAGTCTTTTGGGGCGCCTGGGTGGCTCAGTCAGTTAAACGTCTTGACTTCAGCTCAGGTCATGATCTCACAGTTCGTGGGTTCGAGCACCGCGTCGGGCTCTGTGCTGACAGCTCAGAGCCTGGAGCCTGTTTCAGATTCTGTGTCTCCCTCTCCCTCTGCCCCTCCCCTATTCACGCTCTGTCTCTCTCTCAAGAATAAATAAACATTAAAAAAAAAAAAAAGAATACAGTCTTTTATGTTAACAATACCGGAATTAAAAAAACGAATGCAATCTTTTTAAAATGCTAATTTTTTTGTTTTTAAATTTGTTCCTTTATTTGTTATTATACTTTTTCATTTACATCCAAGTTAGTTAGCATACAATGCAATAATGATTTCACAAGTAGAATCCAGTGATTCATCCCCTACATGTAACACCCAGTGCTCATCCCAACAAGTATCCTCCTTAATGCCCCTTCCCCATTTAGCCCATCCCCCCACCCACAGCCGTTCCAGCAACTCTCAGTTTGTTCTCTGTATTTAAGAGTCTCATGTTTTGTCCCCCCAAAATGCTAATGTTTATGTCAGTATTTAGGACACCTAGAGTTATTTCTGCTGAAGTTAAACCCTGACTGATTCTTTAAGGTTAATGGAGTCTTTAACTGAATATACTAATTTTTCATACCTTTGTGAAAACTTACCAAAAAATTATTTATTGAAGCACTATCGTAGGTGCTAGGAATATACGATAAGCAAAACAGCAAAAAGTTCCTGCTCTAAAGGAGCTTATATGGGGTGTCAGAAAATTAACAAACAAGTTAAAAAAAAAAACAAAACAATAGTGTCAGGTGTTGATCAGTACAGTGGGGAAGATAAAGTAGAAAGAAAGAAAACACTGTGGGACCTAAGTGGATGCTCTTTTAAAGAGGGTGGGCACAGAAGACCTCAATGATATGAGACCTTTGAGACTTCAAGAAAGTGAGCCATGTGGATGTGAGGGAAGAATATTCTGATTAGAGGAAAGAGCAAGTGCAAAGGTCCCTGAGCTGGAGCAGCGAGAGTGAGGGAAAGCATTAAGACATAAGGTCAGAGGTAGGCCTAGTAAGGCATTATAAGGAAAGATTCAGCTGTTTTCTCAGTAAGATGAGAAGTCATTGGGTTTTGAGCAGGGGAGTAATGCAGTCAGGATCAGTGAGTGTATTTTCTGTGTCAAAGAATCCATGTGAATTACAGCCTTTATACGGTCTTGTATAGCATGGCTTTCTTTGGTTAGGAAGCAACCAGTGTCCTACCTGAGAGGAAGAGGCAGAACTCAGGGCTTGGTAGTGACTATTAGCGGAGAACATATCAGGTCTTTATTTCGGTGTGGTAACGAGAAACCTCGTATCAGCTATTTCTGCTTCATTCACACCCAGTGAACAGTCACCAGCAGCAGTACAAATTTCACATAGGTCAGGAGTGTATCAGCTGTGAGCTGATCTCATCTTTCAATATTTTAAGGATTTAAGTATGCACAAATATGCCTCTTAGATTTGTGATGTTTTATTATTGTTTTTGTAAATACCTGTATTCCTGTATACAACAGGAACATTTTAATTATTTTTAAAGGAGATATTATTATTCACACCAGAAATTTGGTTAAAGCTTGGGAAGTGATTTCAAGTTATTTCTTTAAAGAAGGGTTTCATCTCCAAGGCTAAGATGAAAAGCTTCCATGTTTTAAAAATGAAACCAATTTTCAGTCTCTTTCTCTAGCCCTCAACTTTATGGCGCGTATTTCCCCCTAGTTTAAATACTTCTTTCCTTTGACAGATGAAACGTCTGAGTGACATCAGGAGGCAGCGGGATAAACTGATAAAGGAAGGGAAGTACACACCCCCGCCTCACCACTTGGGCAAGGAGGACCCTAGGCCCTGAGCAGAGCTGCTGCTGATGGCTGCAGGCTGATTTTCATGTTTTCTCTTCTCCGCCGGAAAGTCCATTTGCTGAAAACTTCTTTGTGAAAGTGTCTAAAAATAAAGGATTGCTCTATCCTATTTATTCTATTTTCTCTTGGATCATACTTGTCTATAATGAAATTGCAACCTATTTTTTAAGTTAGGAAAAATGCCTCTAGCTATGCCTTAAAAATTAGCATCTAGGTAGTAATAAGCAGCATTTAATGATGCTTACTACGTATAAGCTACTTTAAATATGTTAACTGGTTTAAGAAGTTGCAGTATTCTTTACTGCTTTCATTCTGGTTTATTTTCCACACAACACAGACTGGGGCTGGGAGGGGGAGGCAGTAGAGAGAATGGTTGTGTTTACTCTCAGGCCTGTGAAATCTAACTTAAAGGCTAAGAAAATGAGAACTTCAGATAATTTTGAAGAAGCAATACCATTGTTTCAATTTACTATCTTACATCACCGGTATATTAGTACTTAAAAATTTTTTTTTAATGTCTATTTATTTTTGAGAGAGAGAGCATGAGTGGGGGAGGAGCAGAGATAGAGGGAGACACAGAATCCAAAGCAGGCTCCAGGCTCCCAGCTGTCAGCACAGAGCCCAGTGCAGGGCTGGAATTCACGAACCGTGAGATCATGACCTGAGCCAAAGTCGGATGCTTAACCTACTGAGCCACCCTGGCACCCCTGGTATATTAGTACTTCTAACTGACATGTTTAGAAGTGGCTTTTAAGAGAAAAATTCCAGGGTGTCTGGGTGGCTCAGTTGATTAAGCATTCAACTTCAGCTTAGGTCATGATCTTACCATTTGTGAGTTTGAGCCCCACATCGGGCTCTCTTGTCAGCACAGAGCCTGCTTCGGATCTGCTGTCCCTCTCTCTCTGCACCTCCCCAACTCACACCGTTTCTCTCTGTCTCAATAAACATTTAAAATAAACATTTAAAATAAATAAATAAACGTTTAAAAAAAGAAAAATCAGGTGCACCTGGGTGGCTCAGTTGGCTGAGCATCTGATTCTTGATTTTGGCTCGGTCACAATCTCACGATTTGTGAGATTGAGCCCTGCGTTAGGCTCTGTGCTGACAACGCAGAGTCTGCTTGGGATTCTCTCTTTGCCTCTCTCCTGCTCTTCCCCTGCTTGGGCTCGTGCATGCTTTTTCTCTCTCCCTCTAAATAAATAAACATTTTTAAAGGAAAAATCCAGATGTAGAAGGGAGGTATGAATCGAAAAAATTAATGTAGATGTCCTTCAGAATTTTTTCCAACTTTGTGTGTGTGTGTGGTAAAATACCATCTTAACCACTTTTAAGTACACAGTTCATTGATGTTGTTTTCACGTTGTACAAGCCATGACCACCATCCGTCCTGCAAAACTGAAGCTCTATGTCCATTAAACAGTAATTCCCTACTCCTTCCCCCAAGCCCTTGGCAACCACTGTTCTACTTTCCGTCTCTATGGTTGGGTTATTCTGCTTCATATAAGTGGAATCATATAGTATTCGTCTTTTTATGATTGGTTTATTTCACTTAGCATACCATTCTCAAGGTTCACCCATGTAGCATATTGAAGAGTTTCTTTCTTTTTAAGGCTGAGTAATATTCCACTGTGTCTGTACCACCTTTTGCTTATCTGTCAGTGAGCACATCAGTTGCTTCCATCTTTTAGCTTTTGTGAATAATACTGTTATGAATATGGGTGTACAGATGTCTCTTTAAGACCCTGTTTTCATTTTTTTAAAAATATATTCCCAGAGGGGCGCCTGGGTGGCTCAGTCGGTTAAGCGTCCGACTTCGGCTCAGGTCATGATCTCATGGTCTGTGAGTTCGAGCCCTGCGTCAGGCTCTGTGCTGACAGCTCAGAGCCTGGAGCCTGTTTCAGATTCTGTGTCTCCCTCTCTCTCTGCCCCTCCCCTGTTCACGCTCTGTCTCTCTCTGTCTCAAAAATAAATGTTAAAAAAAAAAATTAAAAAAAAAAAATTCCCAGAAGTGGAATTGCCAGATTATAAAGTAATTCTATTTCTAATAGTTTGAGGCTGCCATACAATTTTCCCTAGCAGCTGCACCATTTTTACATTCCCACCAACAGTGCACAATGGTTCCAGTCTCTTCGTATCCTTTTTTGTTGTTAGTAGCTATCTAATAGATATGAGGTAGTATCTCACTGTAGTTTTGATTTGCATTTCTGTGTGATTAGTGATGTTGCATCTTTTCACATGCTTATTGGCCATTTGTGCATCTTTGGATAAATGTCTATTCAAGTCCTTTGCCCATTTTTTGAGTTATCTTTTGCTGAGTTTTAGGAGTTCTCTGTATATTTGGGATACTGATTCCTTACTGGATACATGATTTCCAGATATTATCATTTTGTAGGTTGCCTTTTTATTCTGCTGATAATGCCTTTTGGTGCACCAAATTTAAAATTTTTCATGATGTCTAATTTGTTTATTTTTTGTTTGTTGCCTTTGATGTCCTATCCCGGTAATCATTTTAGATCCACTGTTGTGAAGCTTTCCCCCTATGTTTTCTTGTGTTTTCTTTTAAAAATTGTATTTTATTTTTTAAAGATTTTACTTTTTATTTTTATTTTTTAATCTCTACACCCCCAATGTGGGGCTCAGACTCACAACTCTGAGATCAAGAGTTGCACTCTCCACCGACTGAGCTGGCCCTTAAAGATTTTACTTTATTTTATTTTTAAGTTTATTTATTTCTGAGAGAGAGAGAAACAGAGAGCGCACAAGCAGGGGAGGGGGAGAGAAAGGGAAAGAGAGAGAATCCCAAGCAGGCCCATGTTGTCAGCACAGAGTCCAATGCAGGGCTTGATCCCATGACCCTGGGATCATGATCTGAGCTGAAATCAAGAGTCAGACGCTCCACCAACAGAGCCACCCAGGTCCCCCAAAGATTTTTGAGTAAACACTACACTCAACGTGGGGCGTGAACTTAAAATCCTGAGATCAAGAGTCGCATGCTCTACAACTGAGCCATCCAGGTATTCCCCCCGCCCACCATATTTTCTTTTAAATTTTATAGTTTTTAAGTCTTAACCTTTAGGTCCTGGATCCTTTTTGAGTTAATTTTTGTAGATGGTGTTACGTAAGGGTCCAATTTCATTGTTTGCATGTGGATATCCAGATTTTCCAGCATCATTTGTTGGAGACTCTTCCTTAGTGAATGGTCTTGACACCCTTGTCAGAAGTCATTTGGTTGTATGTGCAAGGGTTTATTTCTGGATTCTGTTCAATTCTGCCCATATGTCTGCCTTTATATGCCACTACCACACTGTTTTGATTGCTGCAGCTTTGTAGGAAGTTTTAAAATCAGGAAGTGGGAGTCTTGTAGCTTTTATTCTTGTTTTTCAGGATTGTTTTGGCTATTCAGGACCCCTTGAGATTCTGTATGAATTTTAGGATGAGTTTTTCTATTTCTGCAGAAAAACTGGGGTTTTTATCACGATTGCATTAAATCTATAGCTTGCTTTGGGTAATATTGACAACAATAAGTCTTTCAATCCATGAACATAGGATGTCTTTTTGTATTTATGTCTTTAATTTCTCTCAGCAGTGTTTTATAATTTTCACTGTACAAGTCTTTCACCTCCTTGGCTAAGTTAATTCCTAAGTTTGGTGGTTTTGTTTTTTGTTTTTTAACAAATGCAGCTGTCAAGTTTTCAATTTTTAAAAAAAGTTTGTTTGTTTGTAATTTCTATACCCAATGTGGGGCATGAACTTACAACCTAGAGATAGAGCTGCATGGTCTACCAACTGAGCCAGCCGGGTGCCCAAAGGATGTTTTTGTTTGTTTGTTTGTTTGTTTGTTTGTTTTAATATTACTTTAAGTGGAATTGGTTTTGTTAATCTCCTTTTTGTATTGTTCATTATTAATCTTGTAGCATTTTGAGTCAAAAAATATCAGTTGTAGGGCTTGAATATAAGGTTCTCCTCAAAAGAGAAAGTAGATTGCATTCTAGTCCCAAAATTGGGAAAAAAGGATTTGGCATTTGAGCAAGGTCCTGCTTATTCTTTGTGTTACAGGGCAGATCTTTAGCCAAGCAGCATTTTCTTAAACTAATCACCAGTCAGTCACAATGGAGAAACAAGCTGGAGTCCTTCCAGCAAGATCCCATGCCGTGTCCTGTGTCAGGTTGTTTTTCTGTGCTCCGTGCACACAAGCTTTTCTGAGTTTTTAAAGTCCAAAATGGGATTCAGTGCATACATGTTTTTGGAAAGTCAGGCAAATTGGAAGTGCCAGAGAGGAAAGCAGAATGTTAATCAAGGCTTAAAGTAAGTACCTCCCTTTCACTCAAAGATCTCTTATTCCTGAGCTCTTGGTTGTTGTATGAAAGGAAACCAAATTCCAGTAGATTGTGTTTGCCTAAAGGTAAAAAATGAGTTGTAGAGAACACTGCATTGTGTTTGCTGGAAAGGATTGCCTTGATATCTTTATAGAATATCGGAAGCCTTCATTTAGGTGATATGATACCCATAAATAGCCCTGGCACAAAGCAACCTTGCCTTTTGCCTTTATATTTGGTCAATTTTGTCCCTATATTGCTTTTTTGAGAAAAAAAAATTTTAATGAACTGTTAAAAGGAAGGAACCAGCTCCAAGACACCCCTCCTTTAGGCAGTTTGAATAAGAACAAATAGGACTGTATCTTTTTGGCCAACTAGGTTGGTGCAGAACTGGGTTTGGGAGGCAGGAGGGACAAAGCTGTGAAGTTCTTTGTAACTGATGATTAAACACTCAGCAAGTTACTTGCTCCTTCAAAACAGCATTATTTGTTGCGCTTGCCTCTTCCTTCCCTACACTCTGCTAGGCAAGACTCCTTAACTCCTTTGGCCTGTGCTCTTTAACCCTGACTGCTGCAATACAACACACAAGGGAAACCACTGAGTGCTTTGGCAACTCATTTAATGTAATGTAATGTAATGTAATGTAATGTAATTTTTTTGAATAGGTGATTGATGTGGTTTAAAATTCAAAAGATAGAAAAGATATGTAATGAAAAATCTCTCCCAGTCATATAGTAGTAATCCTACCAGAGGCAACCAGTATTTTGAGTATCCTAGAAATACTCTGTGCCTATACATACATAACACACATTTTCTTTGCCCTTTTTTAAACAAAAATGGTAGCAAATTATGTACATGATTTCTGCATTTTGCTTTCTTCCCTTACTGTATTTTCAAGAATGTTCCAAATCATGAACATGACCCGGTTGGAGCCAATGATTGAGACTTGCTTGGAATATTAGAAGAGAGGATTGATGTTTCCTCTGATTTAATGTGGAGGAGGTTTAAGTTTATAGGTGCTGTAGACATGTTTTATTCATTTGATTAAGCAACTGTGCTACTAAGAGGAGAAATATAAAGGTATATTTTCAATAGATGAAGAGGAACAGCCAATTTGAGAGAGAAAAACTGCTGTCTGGTAACATGAGCTTCTTCCTCAAGTCCTTTATAAAACTAGCCCTGTCCTGGGTGCCTGGGGGGACTCAGTCTGTTAAGCGTCCGACTTTGGCTCAGGTCATGATCCCACGTTTGTGAGCCTGAGCTCCACATCGGGCTCACTGCTGTCAGCACAGGACCCGTTTTGTAGTCTCTGTCCCCCTCTCTCCCTGCCCCCCCACCCCGACTCTCACGTGCTCTCTCACTCAAAAATAAACATTAAAAAAAAACCCCGAAAACCTAGCCCTGTCCCTGGACTTGAAAGTTGTATGAGTAAATAAATTTCTTTTTCCTTAAGCCAATGCCGGTTGGATTTTTGTCACTTGTAACAAAGAAAGCCCACTGAATAGCAAATACATCAAAGTTGCCTCATTTTACATCTTAGGAAACAGGCTTAGAAGAGTGAAGTAACTTCATGGGTATCAAACATCTAAGTATTAGAAGCAGGATTTGAATCTAAATCTAGACTTTCACTTTTTTTTTTTTTAAACGTTTATTTATTATTGAGAGACAGACACAGAGCATGAGCAGAGGAAGGGCCGAGAGATGGAGAGACACAGAATCTGAAGCAGGCTCCAGGCTCTGAGCTGTTGGCACAGAGCCCGATGCAGGGCTTGAACTCACAAACCATGAGATCATGACCTGAGCCGAAGTCGGATGCTTGACCAACTGAGCCACCTGGGCTCCCCTAGACTTTCACTTCTGACTGTATAGATGACTTTGAGAGACTGTTGCTAATGTGATAAGAAAAACCTGGACAAAAGAATTCATAGTTTTCCATGGGACTGATAGAAAATGGCATATGTAAGGAAGCGTTGAATTGAACTCCAGAAAAAATATATAGGTAACAAATCTGATCAGCTTCCAGTCTGGGGGGGTGGGCTCCTGGTGTGGGTATGGGTAGGCCTGCCATAGAGAGGGAAACATTGCAGGGTTGAGGGGAAATCAAGTGGGTCTAAGATGACTGTTTGGAATGGGAAGACATTTTGGAATCTGGAAGAACTTCAAACGCAACAAATTGCCTGGTTCAACAATTCTGCCTGCCCCCATATTTTGCTGAGGAGACAGCGTTGAGAAGAGGCTGATAAGCATAAATAATGTAGCTGTGCACATTCTTGGGGTGATTACATTCTGGGACCCTGTCAGTTGACTCCAAAGGTGAACCAAGAATGTCTAGAAGTGCATCCAAATCAAATTCTTCCCAGCTCAAATTCTGACAAGATCTGATAGACAACACCTAGGAAGGTTGGGAGGTGGGTGAATCACAGGTGAAATCAATTTAATTAAAGCCATAACACACCCCCAACCCTACTCTAAGACGAATCTGAATGATAACCCCTCTAATGGTTAGAGGAAAGGGTTTCTTAAAAAATTGTTTTAGTTTATTTGTTTTGAGAGAGGCGTGCATGCGCACAAGTGGGGGAGGGGCAGAGAGAAGAGGAGACAGAATTCCAAGCTGGCTCAGCTCACAGCCCAGTGTGGGGCTCGAGCCCACGAATGGAGAGATCATGACGTGAGCCAAGATCAAGTGTACTTGCTTAACCGACTGCACCACCCAGGCTCTTGGAGAAAAGGATTTCTAAAAAACAAGTATTATACTTTATTCTTATGCTTTATTTCTTTTTTTATGGTTTCTTATTATACTTTATTCTTCTGTTCTTTTATATACAATATCTGATATATAGTATCAAATTGTAAGACATGCAAAGAAGTGAGAAAATGTGACCCATACTCAAGGAGAAAAAGTCACCAGAACTATTATAAATAAATATTATAAACATGGAAATTACAGAACTGAAAAATAGAATGTATGAAATAAATGCGTTGAATGGACTTAACAGGTTGGATGCTGTAAAAAAATCAGTGGATGTGAAAACAGATCAGTAAAAACTAAGGCAGAGAGAGAAAAAAGATTAGAGAAAAAAGGAGTATCAGTTACCCATGGAATAATATAAAGCAGTCTTCATATAATTGAAGTTTCAAAAAGACCGGAGAGAATATCACACATATGAAAATCTGAAAATGCAATTAAGAGAATAATTCCATTTACAATAGCATTGAAAAGAATAACACTTAGAAATAAGTTTAACAAAAGAAGTGTAAAATTTGTACTCTTAAAACTTCAAAACATTGGTCTGGGGCGCCTGGGTGGCTCAGTCAGTTGAGCATCCAACTCAATTTCTGCTCAGATCAGGATCTCATGGTTTGTGAGGTTAACCATTAACCCCCCCTTTTTTTTTTTAATTTTTTTTAACGTTTTATTTATTTTTGAGACAGAGAGAGACAGAGCATGAACGGGGGAGGGGCAGAGAGAGAGGGAGACACAGAATCAGAAGCAGGCTCCAGGCTCTGAGCCATCAGCCCAGAGCCTGACGCGGGGCTCGAACTCACGGACTGCAAGATCGTGACCTGAGCTGAAGTCGGACGCCCAACTGACTGAGCCACCCAGGCGCCCCCCATTAACCCCTTTTAACCCCTCATTGGTCTCTGTGCTAACAGTGCAGAGTCTGCTTGGGATTCTTTCTCCTCTCTCTGTCCCTCCCTTACTCATGCTAGCTCTCTCGCTCTCTCTCTGTCTCAAAATAAACTTGAAAAAAACCCCACAAAACTTCAAAAGATTGGTATAAGAAATTAAAGAAAATCTATAAAATGGAAAGACATCATGTTCATGGGTCAGAAGATACCATTTTGAGGATTGCAATACTTTCCAGATTCATCTACACGTTCAACATAATCCCTGTCAGAATTCCAGCTAGCTTCTTTGTAGAAATTGACAAGCTGATTCTTTTTTATTTTTATTTTTATTTATTTTTGGAAGACAGATGCAAGCAGGGGAGGGGCAGGGAGAGAGGGAGACACAGAATCTGAAGCGGGCTCCAGGCTCTGAACTGTCAGCACAGAGACCGACGCGCTGCTCAAACTCTTGGACCATGAGATCATGACCTGAGTAGAAGTCGGATGCTTAACTGCCTGAGCCACCCAGGTGCCCCAAAATCAGCACTCCTGAGAGAATAATAACAGAAGCCAGAGTCTGTACTACTTTTATCACTCACAATTTTCAACATATGGTAGACATGTATACATATTGTAAACAAGAAGTGTGAACCATAGTAAAGGGAAAAAGTAGTCAACAGAAACAGACCTCAAGATGATTCAGAAGTTCAGTTAACAGACAAGGACAACAGCATCCATTAAAAATATATTCATGAACTTAAAAAGATCAGCATAATGCACGAAAAGATAGGAAATCTTAGAAGAGAAATGAAAACATGAAAAACAAAGCAAATGAAATTTTAGAATTGAAAACTACCGTATCTAAAATTAAAAATTCACTAGATGGGCTTAACAAATTGGAGACAGCAAAAGAAAGGTTCAGTGGCATTGAAGATAGATCAAAGAAAAATAGCAAAAAAGCCAATAAAAGGAATCTTAAAAGCAGATCACATGAAAGAAGTCAGGCACAAGAAAGTATACAATACTGTATGATTCCATTCATAGGAATTTCAAGAACAGGTAAAATAATGTCTGGTAATAGAAAATAAAACAGTAATTGCCTAAGAGGGGCAGTTGGATGGGGATCGAACGGGGGAGGACATGAGAGCTTTCGCGGGTAGTGGAAATGTTCGATATCTTGATCACAGTGGTGATTACCTGGATGTACACGATTGTCAGAACTCATGAAACCGTACACTTAAGAGCTGTGTATTTCACGTATGTGCAGGATTAACCTAAAAGAAGGCAAGAAAAAAGGAACAGGAACAAAAGAACCGGGTGAAATAAACAGGAAACAAATAGCAGAGCGGGGATGCTTAAATCTAACCAGATTAATATATGAGTAAATGTAAAAGGTAGCTTTTCTACTTAATGTCTCTGAAAACTACAAAATGATGAGAAAAATCAGACAACTGCGGTAGGCTGCTTCTAAGACTCCCAGTGGTCCCCATCCCCTGATACTCCTGTCCTATGTAATCCCCTTTTCGTGGTGTGTCAGGCTGCCTTAAGTGACTTGCTTCTAACATACAGAATACGGCAAAAGTGACAGGATGTCACTTCTGAGATTAGGATGCAAAAGACTTACTTCCATCTTGCTGCCTCACTCATTCTCCTCACTTGCTCACTCTGAAGAAGCAAGGTGCCTTGGACTGTGAGCCCTACCCCCACCACCCAGCAGCAGCAAGGTAACCCTCATCTGTGCAGAGGAGGATTTGGGAGATGAGGAAACTGATGAAAGAGGTTCTTTCTTTCTTTATTTTAATTTTTTTGAGAGAGAGACAGAGCATGAGCTGGGGAGGGGCAGAGAGAGAGGGAGACACAGAATCTGAAGAAGGCTCCAGGCTCTGGGCTGTTAGCATAGAGACCAACACGGGGCTCAAACTCATGGACCACGAGATCATGACCTGAGCTAAAGTCGGAGGCTTAACTGACTGAGCCACCCAGGTGCCACTGAAAGAGGTTCTTTAAAACCTGTACGTGAAATCCTAGGCAGACCCCAGAATGGCCCACAGGATAAAATAAGTAGAATTCATATGGCAGATATTTAGGCACTGAATTACAGTGAGGAATACCATGCAGGTTTTCCGATTGGTCTCTGGTCACACATAAATGAAGCAGACCAGAATATAACTGCAAGCACTCTGAAAACTAAATTGTCTTTGGAATGACAGCCCTCAAAATGAAGCCGGGACCTGGGCACTAAGCTAAATATTGTGACTGCCAGCTAAAATAGATTGAAGTAGAATCAAGAGTCTCATAACATAATATGCAAAATGTCCAGGTTTCAATAGAAAATCACTCATCATGCCAAGAACTAGGAACTTGAATGAGAAAGCATAATCAACAGATGCCAACACAAAGATAATTCAGATGTTGGAATTATCTAAATAAAGATTTTAAAGCAGTCATCATAAAAATACTTTAGTGAGCAATTACAAACTCTTGAAACAAACATCTCAGCAAGTAGAAAAATATATGAAAGAACCAATCTGAAATTATTGAGCTGAAAAATAGAGTAACCAAAATCAAAAACTCACCGGATGGGCTCAGTATCCAAATGAAAATGACAGAAAAAAGAATCCATGAACTTGAATATAGACAAACAGTGTAGTTCTAGAAGAAAATGTAAGAGAATATATATGTGATCTTAGGTTGGTAAAGATTCTTACAAAGAACACAGAAGTCACTAACCATTAAGAAGAAGTGATAAATTGGATTTCATTACATTAAAACTTCTCATCAAAAGATAGTATTAAAAAATGAATAGGCAGGGGTGCCTGGGTGGCTCAGTTGGTTGTGTCCAACTGTTGATTTCAGCTTAGATCATGATCCCAAGGTCATGGGATTGAGCCCCGCATCAGGCTTTGCACGGAGTGTGGAGTCTGCTTAAGATTCTGTCTCTTCCTCTGCCCCTCTCCCCAACTCATGGTCTCTCTCTACAAAAAGAAAAAAAAAAAAAGAAAAAGAAGAATAAAGAGGAGGAGGAGAGGAAGAAGAAGAGGAAGAAGGGAGGGGCAGTGAGAGAGGGAGACAGAGAATATGAAGCAGGCTCAGCACATCAACATAAAGTCTGGCATGTGGCTTGAACCCACAAACCATGAGATTATGACCTGAGCTGAAGTCAGGCACTTACCAACTTAGTCACCCAGGTGCCCCAACCCAGTCTTTTTTTTAATGGTAAAAGACTTGAATATATATTTTCACAAAGGAAGATACACAAATGGTCAATAAGCACATAAAAAAGATGCTCAAAAAAAAAAAAAAAAAGTGCTAGGGGCACCTGGCCGGGTCAGTCAGTAGAGCGTGCAATTCTTGATCTCAAGGTTGTGAGTTTGAGCCCTATGTTGGGTGTAGAGATTACTTGAAAATAAAATCTTTTTTAAAAAAGTGCTCAATAGTATTAGTAATCAGGAAAATGCAGATTTGAATGATAATGAGATACCACTTCATACCCACTAGGATGGCCAAAAATTTTTTAAAACTAAGAATACCAAATGTTGGTGAGAAAGTGGAGCATCTGGAACTCTCTTACATTACTGATGGGAGTATAAAATGGTATTGCTTAGAAAATTATTTTCCAATTTCTTTTTTTTTTTAATTTTTAAATGTTTATTTATTTATTTATTTTTCAATGTTTATTTATTTTTGGGACAGAGAGAGACAGAGCATGAACGGGGGAGGGGCAGAGAGAGAGGGAGACACAGAATCGGAAACAGGCTCCAGGCTCTGAGCCATCAGCCCAGAGCCCGACACGGGGCTCGAACTCACGGACCGCGAGATCGTGACCTGGCTGAAGTCGGACGCTTAACCGACTGCGCCACCCAGGCGCCCCTTTAAATTTTTAATGTTTATTTATCTTTGAGAGAGAGAGAGAGAGAGAGAGGGAGAGAGAGAATAGTGGGGGAGGGGCAGAGAGAGAGGGAGACATGGAATCTGAAGCAGGCTCCAGGCTCTGAGCTGTCAGCACAGAGCCCAACGTGGGGCTCCAACCTGACGTGGGGCTCCAACCTATGAGCCTCAAGATCATGACCTGAGCTGAAGTTGGATGCTTAACTGACTGAGCCACCCAGGCAACCCATTCCACATTTTGATGATGGTGGTGGTGGTGTTTACATTTGTCAAAACTCCTAGAACTATATACTTTAAAATGCGTGCATTTCATTTATAAATTTAACTAAACCCTGTTTTGAAAAAAATCTGGTTTATTTAACTCCAGGGCTCAAACTCTTGAAAGATACTGAAACCACACCCATCTATCTGTATCCTCTGGTTAGAGCATTATGACTTATCAATGGAAATAAAAAGTAAATTCCTTGGAGGGGAATTACCGTTTAACCATAATTCAATGCACAATAAGATAAAATACAACTGGAGGGAAATTTTTAAAGAGTGAGGAGGAGCTGGTTTCTGAATTACCCTCTACTGAGTTTTATCACCTAAGGAGGTCACTTAAGCCTATTTGAATCACCATTTCCTGAAATGAAGGCTTTGGATTAGCTCATTTCTAAGTTTTCTTGCAGCACTCGACTTCATTGATCGATGAACTTCCAGCTCAGCTAGTGCAGGTTGCATCAGGGCCTTGAAAGGTGGGGCAGGATTTCCACCAGCAAACTTGTGAGCACGGATGGCCATTCAGGGCAGAGGATCACATGGGCGGTTGGAAAACATAGCTCTGCTCACAGAATTGCTCGAGCCAGCGTCCCATCTTCAGAGTGAAGGTTAGGGATTGTTGGGGAGTGCTGGGGAGAAAACCTAAAAAGGGAGGTGAGGCCAGACTGGGGCAGTGACTGCCAGACTAGGAATCTTACCAAGAGCACCTGATTGCAGAAGCATCTAGGAAGAGGGGGCAGCAGGAGGAAAGCAATGGAGTCCTTCCCTACATGCATGTCCCTTTTCTTGATGTTTACATGCAATAAAGAAGGTCCCAGATTTGAAAGATGTTGCAGTCTTACTCAACGTCACTGCTGTATTCACCTAAATGTTAACTCTCGGTCATGTGAAAGAGAACACAAGAATCAAGGTTTCAAAAGGAATTTAGAACAGCATTTCCTCCATGTGTGCTGTTGGAACAGTACTTTTATGAGATCTCAGTATGTATTTTGGGGGGAGTTGGAAAAAGATCAAATACAATTCAGTAAAGCCGAGTAAGTCAAGTTGTCATTTTTAACTGTAGAACTTAGAACTTTTACTGTGCTAATAGAGTTTGTGAATCTCCAAGAAAAGGGTAGACTTGGGGCGCCTGGGTGGCTCAGTCAGTTAGGCATCCGACTTCGGCTCAGGTCATGATCTCACAGTTTGTGGGTTCGAGGCCCACGTCGGGCTCTGTGCTGACAGCTCGGAGCCTGGAGCCTGCTTCGGATTCTGTGTCTCCCTCTCTCTCTGCTCTTCCCCCACTCATGCTGTCTCTCTCTGTCTCTCAAAAATAAAAGAAAAACATTAAAGAAAAAAAGGGGTAGACTATACAGTGTTACCCAACTGTATTTGGTTCAAGAACCTAATTTTGAAGAAGCGTCCCATGGGCCTGGTGTTCTACATTACCCAATTTGGAAAATGAAGGATTAGAAACTTCTTATTCACAGGGATGGAGGAAAAACAGCTACTCTGTTGGGCCTTGTGGAAGAGTCAAAGGTGATAGATCATGGTCCCTACCCTCATGGAGCTCACAGTTCAGTGAGAGACAAGTATGGACACAAATAATCAGTTCATAGTAGAAAGTACTCAGTTTCATGAGGGATGTTCAAGTCCTGTGTGAGCCCAGGAAAGGGAGACAGCCTTGTTGGTATGAGAATGGATATTGGGGGCCAGGGGAGCAGAAATGGGCTGGAGGCTTTGTGGCACTCATGTTGACCCCTAAAGGACTGATAGGGTTTGGACATGGAGATTTGCCAGATGTTCTGGGCAGAGGGTACTTGAGCAAAAGCCTGGAGGCGTTTGAGAGCAACTGTGCTCAGAATCACTGGTTCAAGCAATGGTTTTCAAGCAGAAGGAGAAAAGGGATTATTAGCAGCCCCCTCAGTTCCTCTTCAACCAGAGGTCCTCATTGTGAAATGGTTTTGTGTACCATTCTGGTACAATCAGAGAATGCTCAAGAACTACGGATGGCTCAGTCAGTTAAGCATCTGACTCTTGATTTTGGCTTAGGTCATGATCTCACAGTTCATGAGTTTGAGCCCTGTGTCAGGCTCTGTCTCCTCTTCTTTCTGTCTCCCCTTCTCTCTGTCCCTCTCCTGCTCTCTCTCTCTCTCTCTCTCTCTCTCTCAAAATAAATAAACATTAAAAAAAAAACCCAACAACAACAAAACCATGGGGCCAAGGGGGAGCAAAGAGAGAGAGCTGACTGAAAAGGATGAGATGAGCCATGAACATCAGGACAAGAGTTTACTGACAGCACTGGGGAACCCCTATAGGTTTAGGAGCAAAGGAGTAATGTGATCAAAGCTTTGGAAAATCGATCAGGTGGTCTCTGAGAGGGATGGGTGGAGACTGCAAGAAAGGCTAGATCTGTGTTTTTAGGAGGCATGTGTTGGTTCACCATCTCTGGCTTCGAGGAAGCAAGGAGAGTAGTGGAGACTAATGCAGGGGCACAGACTTGGCCTAGGGTAGTGGTGGCAGTGGAGCAGAGGAGGGGATGGAAGGGAGGCACGGTTGGAGGTGAAGTCCCTGGACTGCCAAGAGGGCGGCCCTGAGGTCCCTGCCTGGAGTCAGTCAAAATGGCGTCCTCTCTCCTGCCCCACTACCCAGTCTAGGCACCTGGAGGACTCACTCGATTCCAGTAACCATTCAGAGTGAGAGTGGCACCTGTTCATTTGCAGACCACAGAGATATGAGCATAAATGGCCCAGGCCAGGATTACTTAGTACTGATTTGCATATAATTTAGAGGCACTTACCTGCCAGTCCTGGCTGGAGACCAGAGCAACCCTGGACCACCTGGACTACTTCTTCTTCTCCTCTTCCTCATACCAATTACTACATTATATATGGCCAGCCCTCTTGAAGGGTCTCTTTGAGTTGAGTTTCCTCCTAGTTTGACATCAGTACTTTTGTTTCCTTATGGCACAGAGGGCCAGGCACGGGGCCCTGGCCAAGGAGAATGATGAGGTCCCTGGCCAAAACACCCTCAAGATGCATTGAGCCGGGGCCCTTGTTGACAACCTGAATTGTTTTGTGTTTGATTTCCCAGAGACAGCACATAAGGGAAGCAGGGTTCCTCAGGCAGCTCCTGCCCTCTTGTCACTTGTTGGGCTTTGCTTTATCCAAACAGAGCAAAAAGGTTGCTCAGCATTTCTCAGCTCTGGCCAGAAGCAATGGTGGCTGTTGCTGTACACAGAACCAGAGGTGAGGCGCTGGGGACGGGGAGGGGTGAGGATTCAAGCAACAGGAAGGAGATCGGTGGCTTCCTCTTGATATTTCCCTCTCAGGAAGAAGCCAGAGTGCAGTGGATCGAAGAGACTAGGCCACTCATGAGGCCTCATGTCTCCGAAAGGAGTCAGTGAACCCAACAGTTTGAAAATATCTGCCTTGAGGGGCTGGCCCCTGGCTGGCTCAGTTGGTAGAACGTGTGATCTTGATCTCGAGGTTGTGAGTTCAAACTCCACATTGGGCAGAGAGCTTACTCAAAAAATTAATTAATTAATTAATTAAGAAAGATAGATAGATAGATAGATAGATAGATAGATAGATAAAAGAAAATATCTGCCTTGAGTGTGGTTCTGCAGCCCCACCGGTGCTGGTAAGTTTGGGCACTGAAATGGCATACCTGACCAGGCTAACGGAACCACTTGTTTGAATCCGTGAGGAGAGATGAGCCATTTTTAGGCCTTTCCTTGGGCCCTCACGAAAACTCCCACATTGCCTGGATCGTCTGTCTGGTGGGAGCTTCCAACACAACATTCTTTGCTGTTTTAGATCACAAAGCTGCCTCCCCTCGGGGCTTTGCTTTGCAGTCACCAAGAATCCAAGGCTTTTGCTGACTTAGGTGTTTCTGTGGGCCAACCGGCTCTGTCTGTAGTGCTTCCACAAGAATGGGCTGGGAGCTTAGCTCTGGGTCACTTCATGCTTAGGGGTTCTCAAAAGGAGGAATGAGCTAGCTGTTTCCTGAGAGAATTTATCTTTTTATTTATTTTATTGTTTTATCTTTTACTGTAACTGCTGAGAACAATCTGTGCTGAAGCAGAGTTTTGTGCTGGGAGAGAGAGAGAACATTTCCTCAATGATGTAGCAGAATCCTTTAAGGATCCTGCCAGTGGCTCCTTTTCTGGCGTGACATCCAGGCTTTGTTGTGGCCAACACTTCCTGAAGATCAAACACAAGTTGTTTTTTTCTTTTTTAAATGTTTATTTAGTTTTGAGCGAGAGAGCGGGGGAGGGGCAGAGAGAGAGAGGGGGACAGAGGATCCAAAACAGGCTCTGCGATGACAGCAGAGTGTACCGTGTGGGGCTCGAAGTCACAAACCGTTGAGATCAAGACCTGAACCAAGGTCAGACGTTTAACCTACTGAGCCACCGAGGTACCCCCCCCAACACAAGTTCTTATACACAGGCGGCAAGTTCAGACTCCTACAGTAACGTAAGGACTAGCGATACAAACCTTTTGTACGTCTAAGTCTATATTCATTCACTGGGCAAGGGCAGGGCTTATGGTAAACTCATCATCACCCATTCACAGCGGCACAGCCAATTGTTTATTTATTTTTTATGTTTATTTATTTTTGAGAGAGAGACACACGGAGCACAAGCTAGGAGAGACAGAGAGAGAGGGAGACACAGAATCCGAAGCAGGCTCCAGGCTCCAGGCTCCAAGCTGTCAGCACAGAGCCCGTTGCGGGGCTCGAACTCATGAACCGCGACATCGTGACCTGAGCCGAAGTCAGAGGCTTAACCGACTGAGCCACCCAGGTGCCCCAACGGCACAGCCAATTGTTACCAAGCAGAAGTGCAGGCCAGGATGACTTTTCTTCCAACGGTTCATGGGAAACCAGAAGTCTACATTTTTATGAGACGTGTGATTTTTAAAGGTCGGCCTTAATTTTTTTTTTAAGGATGTAGAGCAACTTCCACTTCCGGAAATATGGACCAGACATATTTTTCCCTGTTCCTCCTGCTAAGTATAGCTGAAAAACCCTGGATTAAGTTAAGGGTCTTGAGATAAAATCAGCCTGGATTATCTAAATGGGCCCTAAATCCAACGACAGGTGTCCTTGTAAGAGATAGAAGAGAAGACTCAGTTATACTGGAGAAGGGCCATCTTAAGATAGAGACGGAGACTGGGGTGATTCAGCCACAAGCCAAGGAATGGGGGAAGCCAAAAGAAGCTGGAAGAAGCAAGGGAGGAGCCTCCTTTCAAGTCTTTGGAGAGGGCGGCCCTGGTGACACCTGGATTGAGGACTCCCGGCCTCTAGATATGAGAGAATAAATTTCTGTTGTTGTAAGCCACCAAGTTTGTGCCAATTTGTGATGGCAGCTCTGGGAAACACATACAGCTTGGAATACTGTGCATCACTGACAAGGACCAAACTTGATACAGCAACAACTTAGATGGATCTCAAGGGCTGACGGAAAAAAGCCATCTCAAAAGGTCACACACTGTATAATTCCATTTATATAACATTCCCAAAAAGACAGAATTGTAGAGGTGGAAAAGAGGTTACTAATTAGTTGCCAGAGGATAGGGATGGCGGGAACGTGATTATAATGGGGCAGCGCTAGGGAGATCCCCGTGATGATGGAACAGATCTGTATCTTGACTGCAGGATTGGTTATATGAGTCTAAAAGTGATAAAATGACACAGAGCTATTTATTCACATTAACTATTTATTCACATTGTACAAGTGTACATTTCCTGCTCTGGATATGTACTATACTATAATTATGGAAGACGTAACCACTGCGGGAAGACGATTAAAGGGTACATGGGATTGTTCTGTACTATCTTTGCAACTTTCTGTGACTCTATAATTATTTCAAGACAAAAGATTTTTTAAAAGTTAAATAGCAGGACGCCTGGGTTGTTCAGTCAGTTAAGTGTCTGACTTTGGCTCAGGTCATGATCCTGTGGTTTGTGGATTCGAGCCCTGCATCGGGCTCGCGGCTGTCAGTGCAGAGCCTACTTCGGATCCTCTGCCCTGCCCCTGTGCTCGTGCACACATACTCTCTCTCTCTCTCAAATAAATACATAACTAAATAAACATTTTAAAAAGTTAAATAGCATGTGGGGACTTTTGGGGGTGATCAGCATGTTCTATAGGCTTTGTGGTTACATAAGTGAATACGGTTCTTAAAACTTAACTAACCATTCTTTTAAAATGGGTGTGTGTTATTGCATGTAAACTCTACCTCAGTAAAGTATTTTAAGTTAAACAACAACAACGCCAAAAGAATATGGAGTAAACAAAATATACCAGCTTTCAGCCTGAGTTTTTCTAGGCCAAACACTGGAATATTTTATCTTTTTGCCACCCAGTGCCTTCCGAATCAACATATATTACCGAGTACTTGAATGCTAGTTTCCATTGCCTCCCCAGCTTCTGACAGGAAATAGAGATAGGGAAATGTCTACCAAATGAAGGTGTGTAGAAGACCGTTGGAGAGGAGATAGAGACTCTGGCCTCCAGCCTAATGGAATAATTTAGATCGTCTCTTGCTTACATATCTGGAGCCATTCTCTCTCCTAATAGTCCAAGGAGCAGGCACAGAGAGCTGACGAAGCCTAAGTTATAGTCTCTCCACCTGGACAGTAATGCTTCAGCCCAAGAGAAGAAAAATCTGGACCAGGGCCGATTACTCATTGTATCATGTAGATTGCTATTTCTCTTTCTATCCCTGTTTCTCTGTGAGACTGTGAGTTTGGAAGGCAGAGACCTTTCTGTGTTATTCTAACCCTCTCATTGCTTACATTGAATTCAGCAGCCACTCAAGAATCCTTCACCATGATGAACTGTAATACCATTTGTTCAGGGAAATACCCAGCTGTTCATGATATGAAGGGGAACAGACTCGAAAGTGGACCTCTTTTATGTGCCGAAGACAGCAGGTAAAATACATGGAAGCCTTTCCTATCCCAGACCAACCTTCTTAGCTTCAGATCAGTTTATCATTGGAAGCATCCAAAGACCACTTCTAGGAATGAGACCTAAAGAAATAATAGCACGTGTATGTAAAAATGCACGTAGAAAAACATTTGTTGCAGCATTACTGGGATTTAACAAATTGAAAATCATCAAAATGTCTAAGGAAATTGTTAAGTGGATTATCGCATACCCCAAAGGTCATATGAAGTAGCCATAAAGAAATAAGAAGCAGACCTTGGAGAAGTTCTACATTAACCAAAAATGCAAGGCATCTAAAATCAAATTTAAAAAAATGTAACTGGCAAAAGATAAGAAAGAAAATGGAGGTTTCATAATTCAGGTATGTTACACACATATATGTATGTATACACATACATGTTTTTTTAGGTGAAATTATATAAATATGTATGAATTTAAGGAAAAGTCTGGAAGATACATAGTAACCAACACTATTTGCTTTTGGGATCTAGGATTAGAGGCAAATTTTTACTTCTTTAGAGAATTTTTTAAAATTTATTTTTATTTTTTATTTTAGAGAGAGAGTGCATGCGAGCAGGGGGAGGGGCAGAGGGAGAGAGAGAATCCCAAGCAGGCTGCACGCTCAGCACAGAGCCTGATGCCGGGCTCCATCTCACGACCCTGGGATCATGACCTGAGCCCAAATCAAGAGTCGGACGCTCAACCCGCTGAGCCACCCAGGCACCCCAAGAGTTTTTTTTTAAGTAGGAGGAGTTTTTTTAAAGTAAGCTCTATGCCCAACATGAGGCTTGAACTCATGACCCCAAGATCAAGAGTCACATGCTCTACTGACTGAGCCAGCCAAGCACCTGAGTAGGAGGATTTTTTAAAAAAAAACTTCTTAAATCCATGAAAAGATGCTCACGCTCATAACAAGAGTGCTGTGAACTAAAACTGGACTGGCATTTCATTTTTCACCTGTCAGACTATCAAGGATAAAACATTTCAGTGATATTGTTTCGGCCAGAATATTGTAAGCACATCTTCTCACACACTTCAGAAGGGAGTTTTCAGTTACAACCTTAATGGTGGGCAATTTGACAGTTATCTATGAAAATTATAAGTGCATATACCTTTTGACTCAGGGATTTCACTTCTTGAAATTTATATTTCAGATATGATGTATCTGTGAGAATCGACATTTGTACACAGTTATTCCTGGCAGCATTTTTGTAATAGCAAAAGATTCTAAATCACCTGAAAGTCCCTCATTAGGATACTAGTGAAATTATGATACATCCATATAATGAAATTATACACAGTAATTTATAAAGAATAAAGCAGCTGTTTGTTTTTCTCTGAATTACTTACTGTGGCAAAGAAATGCAGTGTCTTGATTGGTTTAGGCTTAGTTTACAAGATCTCTTCAAGTGGTTTAGGAAAGAAGCCCTGAACTTGAATCCTGGACTTTTGTCTTTCTCCTATAATCAAGCTGTACCTTAGCCAGTTCTGGGCACTTGTTCCCTGCTTTGTATTCTTGCCTGATTTCATCTCTGGTTGGGTTTTGACCAGCCCTCTCAGAGGCTAGAGTTCATTCAGGCATCCATTTGTTCAATAAATATTTATTGCATCCTATTTTATGTCAGATGCTATTCTGGGGACAGGGGTATAGCAGTGATCAAAGAGACACAAGTCCTTGCTGGCACAGAACTTACCTTCTCTAGCTGTCCCCACAGCTGAGCCCCACATTCTGCTGCTTGTGCCCATAGCCCACTGCCCAAATGAGAAAAGACCTCCAGGACAGCAGCTCTTTCTGACACCTAAAAGACAGTGTGGCATCATAGAACGAGGCCAGTTTGTAGAGTGTACAGACTGGGGGCAAATCGTCCCTCTGGCGCTTACTGGCCGTAAGACTTGCCCAAGACGTTTATCCATTCTGAGCCCTAATTTCCTCACCTGTACAATGAGATTCTGACAGCACATACCTTTGTGAAGCAAATAGAACCGTGCTTAAACAGGGAAGGTTCCGCATATGGTAGATGTTTGAGTTTTGGATGTCAGAACCAGGAGACTCGCTGGGGCGCCTGGCTGACTCAGTTGGAAGAGCCTGCGACTCTTGATCTCGGGGTTGTGAGTTCGAGCCCCACGTTGGGTGTAGAGATTACTTAAATAGATAAATATTAAAAAAAAAAAAAAAAAGGAGACTCATGCAAAGGTCTTGCTTGGAGGGTAGAACTGGGATCATAGAATGGAAGGATAAAGAAGAAGGCTCTAAGCAGCAGTCCCTAACCAGGGCACAGGAGCTCAGAGTGAAAGTGGCAGATGGTCAGCAGCAGCCCTGCCAGGATCATCTCTGGTCTGGGGGGGCGCTGAGAGTGACTAGCAGAGAGTGGGCTTCGGGACCGAGGCAGCACGCAGGTCCCAGGAATCCAGATGGCAAAGGGTCAAGGGAACAGAGGCAGCTGAGCCTGGTGCCACCAAGTCCCCAGGCCTACCTACATCACCACCTAGCTTTCCTCCACTCCACAGCCAGTGCCTGCCATGTCTTCAGGAGCCCCACACCATCTGGAACCCATTCTTCCCAGCCTCTCCCTCTCTACTCCTGCTTTCAGATCAGTTTGCAATCATGTCCAAATCTTTCTCTGCTCAAAAACAAACAAGCGAACAGACTCCACATCCTTCCAGTTCCCACCCTATCATTTCTCCTTCCCTTCATTGCCAAACCTCTCCATCTCCTTCTCAACTCCCTCCAGCCAGGCTTCTACCCACAAAAGTCTGCTGAGCCTGTTTACATCCAATCACCAATAACAAGAAAAGACGTGCTATGCATCCCGGTGCGAGCACTCTTTGTCTCTGGGCCTCTGGTCTGCAAATGTGAAATTGGGAGAGAGATAGCTGGCTTCCCCCTGCAGCATTAGAGGGATCCAGGGCCCCGCACTGCCTCTCCTATAATTAGAAACAGTATAATGATAAGGAACATGTGCACTGCATTTCATGTCACAAAGGACTTGCCATGTTCCCTGCTCAGAGCGCCTCAGGGCTTTCCTGATCACACTTAGAACAATTCCAGACTGCTTAATCCAAGGCTAACCCCCCCGCCCCCCCCCCCCCGCCCTGCCCCAGCTCCTGCCCTTCTCTCCAACCAGTCTCATCCCGTGTTCCGCCCACTCACCCCTCGCTCCTTCCCATGCCTGCTGGCTCTGCTCAAACACAGCGAAACTTATTCTTGCCTCAGCACTCTTGCACTTACTGTTTCCTTTGCTTGAAACGTTCTGCCTCTGCATTGCCCAATTTGGAAACTACCAGCCACATGTGGCTGCTCCAAATTGAGATGTGCTGTGAATGTAAAATGCACATGGGAGTTTTGAGGACCTAGTTCACCAAAAAGATGTTGAAATACTGGGGCACCTGAGTGGGTCAGTTGGTTAAGCGTCTGGCTCAGGTCATGATCTCACGATTTGTGAGTTCAAGCCCCAGGTCAGGCTTTGCACTGACAGAGTGGAGCCTGCTTGGGATTCTCTCTCTCTCTCTCTCTCTCTCTCTCTCTCTCTCTCTCTCCCTCTCTCTCTGAGCCTCCCCTGCTCACTCTCTCTCAAAATAATAAATAAACTTAAAAGATATTGAACTATCTAATCAATTTTTTATGCTAATTACATTTTGAAATGATAATATTTTGGATATGTTAGATGTACAGGATTGTTGTGAGGACTGACTATGCCACTGTTTGTAATATATTATTCAAATTAATTTCACCTGTTTCTCTCTACTAAATAGACTTTATTTCATTTTATTTTTAAATGTTTATTTCTTTTTGAGAGAGAGAGAGAGACAGAGTTCGAGCAGAGAGGGGCAGAGAGGAAGACACAGAATCTGAAGCAGGCTCCAGGCTCCGAGCTGTCAGCACAGAGCCCGATGCGGGGCTCGAACTCACAAACCGTGGGATCATGACCTGAGCTGAAGTCGGACGTTTAACCGATTGAGCCAGTCAGGCACCCCAGTAGACTTTATTTTTTAGGGAAAATTTTGGGTCACAGACAAACTGAAAGGCAAGTACAGAGAGTTTTCATATACCTCCTGCCCCATAAACACACAACCTCCCCAGCCACCATCACTTTGCACCACAGTGGTACCTCTGTTGCCATCAATAGACTTCCACAAGTACATCATTATCGTCTGAAGTCCACAGTTTATATTAAGGTTCACTTTTAGCATTGTACATTCGATGGGTTTTGACAAATGCATAATGACATTTATTCACCATTCAAAACACTGCCCTAAAAATGCTCTGTGCTCTGCCTATCCATCCCTCCCTCCCCCATACCCTCTGGCAACCAGTGATCTTTGCCTTTTTTACTTTTCTTTCTTTTTTTTTTTAATTTTTTAAATGTTTATTTCTTCTTGAGAGAGAGAGAGAGACAGAGTGTGAGCAGGAGAGGGGCAGACAGAGGGAGACACAGAATCCGAAGCAGGCTCTGGGCTCTCAGGTGTCAGCACAGAGCCTGATGTTGGGCTCAAACTCACGAACCGTGAGATCATGACCTGAGCTGAAACCAAGAGTTGGATGCTTAACCGACTGAACCACCCAGGCGCCCCACCTTTTTTTACTTTTCTTAATGTGGCTTCTGGAAAATTTAACATTACACCTTTGACTTGTATCCCATTTTGGTTGGAGAGTACCACTCTGGATGTTCACAGGCCTGCCTCCCTTCCTCTCTCCAGGTCTCTGCTCCAAGATTACCTCCTCAAGTGAGGCTTTTCCTGACCACCCTGCCCTATCTAAAATAGCAGCTCCCATGGTCCTATGCTCCTTTCTACCTTATTCTTCTTCCTGGCAGTTATTAATAACTGTAGCACACTGAAATCTGGTTCTTTGTTTAATGTCTGTCTCCCCTACTAGAATTTAAGTTTTGTGGGCACAGATACCTCCTCTGTCTTATCACTGTGTCCCCAGCTCTAATAACAGTTGGCTCCCAATAACTACTTACTTACTTAATTAATTAAAGTATTGCTAAAGCCAGAAGTGTCTTGAGCCAACTAACTGAAATGACAATGATGACAATAACAAGAAGAGTGATAGCCGAAGTGTCTGCTGGCGACTCTCTTGAGAGTAAGGAATCTTTTTTTTTTCCCCAAGATGAAGGGGGTTTTGTTTTGTTTTGTTTTTGTTTTTTATTTTTTTAATGTTTTATTTATTTTTGAGAGGGAGAGAGAGACAGCATGAGCGGGGGAGGGGCAGAGAGAGAGGGAGACACAGAATCCGAAGCAGGCTCCAGGCTCTGAGCCATCAGCACAGAGCCTGACGCGAGCTTGAACCCGCGAGCCACGAGATCATGACCTGAGGTGAAGTACGTTGCTTAACCAACTAAGTCACCCAGGCACCCCTATTTTTTTTTTTAACATTTATTCATTTTTGAGAGCACGAGAAAGGAAGGGGCAGAGAGAGAGGGAGACACAGAATCCGAAGCAGGCTCCAGGCTCTGAGCTGTCAGCACAGGGCCCGACGCGGGGCTCGAACTCACTAACTGCGAGATCATGACCTGAGCCGAAGTTGGTGGCTTAACCGACTGAGCCACCAGGTGCCCCACTCCTATTTTTTTTTAAGTTTATTTATTTATTTTGAGAGAGAGAGAGAGAGAGAGAGAATGAGCAAGTGGGGGAGGGGAAGGGAGAGATAGAGAGAATCCCAAGTAGGCTCTGCACTGTTAGCACAGAGCCCATCATAGGGCTCAAACCCACAAGCCCATGAGATCATGACCTGAACTGAAATCAAGAGTCAGATGCGGGGCGCCTGGGTGGCGCAGTCGGTTAAGCGTCCGACTTCAGCCAGGTCACGATCTCGCGGTCCGTGAGTTCGAGCCCCGCGTCGGGCTCTGGGCTGATGGCTCAGAGCCTGGAGCCTGTTTCCGACTCTGTGTCTCCCTCTCTCTCTGCCCCTCCCCCGTTCATGCTCTGTCTCTCTCTGTCCCAAAATAAATAAACGTTGAAAAAAAAAATTAAAAAAAAAAAAAAAAAAAGAGTCAGATGCTTAACTGACTGAGCCACCGAGGCACCCCTGGTTTTATTTTCTTAGATAGAGATAGAGAGATAGAGAGAGAGAGAGAAAATCTTAAGTAGGCTCCAGGCTCAGTGCAGAGCCCAACTCAGGGCTTGATCTCACAACCCTGAGATCATAACCTGAGCTGAAATCAAGAGATGGACGCTCAAACAACTGAGCCACCCAGGTGCCCCAGGAGTAAGGAATCTTCTTCACCAATCTTCTTCGTGTCTCTCTGGCCTGAAGTGGCCACAGGGCCATGCCAAAACCAGGCCCTGTGGCCAGAGGAAAAGCGTATTACCGACTGCCTTAGGCACCATCATTTTCATCCCTTTCCATGCTCAACTTTTCAGCCACTTCCTTCTGACTGAAAGCATCTGTCCTCATTGTCCCATGACAGTTTTCTCCTACCCCTTAGGGTCCAGTGTTGATACAGCTCAGGGCTCTGTCTTCCTCTCTCCTCACCCGTCACACTTGCCGTAGGTGAGCTCAATGTGGATGCTCAGCTTTCTGTCCTTATCCTTATGCAGACAACTCCCCCTCCCCCAGTCTGGTTCTGGCCTTGACCTTTTTTCCTGAGCTCCAGACCTGGATATCTCCACTGGGCAGCCCAAGGGTACTTCAAAGCTAGCATGTCTAAAAATGAACACAATATCTTTCTCCCCAGACCTGTTCCTCCTTCTGTACAACCTTAGAAAATGACACTATTAATCTGCCGGAGTCAGAAATCTGAAAGTTATGCTTGGCACCTCTTTTCCATCACCCTCCACATCTAGTTCATCCTTAAGTCCTATTAATGCCTCTTTTTAAAAAGTAAACTCTACCACAATGTGGGGCTCAAACTCACATTCTCCACTGACTGAGCCAGCCAGGGGCTCCTATTGATGCCTTCTAAAGGTTTTTGATTCTTGGGATGCCTGGGTGGCTCAGTTGGTTGTTTGAGCATCCAAATTTGGCTCAGGTCATAATCTCACTGTTCGTGGGTTCGGGCCCCGTGTCGGGCTCTGTGCTGACAGCTCAGAGCCTGGAGCCTGCTTTGGATTCTGTGTCTCCCTCTCTCTCTCTACTTCTCCTTCACTCATGCTCTGTCTCTCAAAAATAAATAAATGTTAAAAATTTTTTTAAATAAAAATAAAGGTTTTTGATTCTATATAACTCTCCCTATCTTCAGTAATATCATTCTTGTCCAGTCTTGTCAGGACAAGTTTAAACTGGCAAGTTTTTTGTAAATTTTTTTTTCAATGTTTTTATTTATTTTTGGGACAGAGAGAGACAGAGCATGAACGGGGGAGGTGCAGAGAGAGAGGGAGACACAGAATCGGAAACAGGCTCCAGGCTCCGAGCCATCAGCCCAGAGCCTGACGCGGGGCTCGAACTCACGGACCGCGAGATCGTGACCTGGCTGAAGTCGTACTCTTAACCGACTGCGCCACCCAGGCGCCCCTAAACTGGCAAGTTTTAATTGGCATCTGTCAGTGGCTTTCTCACACTCAATTTAGCCTCCTCATAGTCTATTCTCACAGCACCCAGAGTGATTTTTTCCCCATAATTCTTCTTGGATTAAGCCCCTTCCCTGTTTGAAACATTGGTATGACTATCAACAAAAAGACCAGAGATAACAGGGGTGCCTGGATGGCTTGGTCGGTTAAGCGTCCAACACGTGATTTCAGCTCAGGTCATGATCTCACTGTGTTCTGAGTTTGAGCCCTGCATCGGGCTCTGTGCCAAAAGCTAGAGCCTGCTTGGGATTCTCCCTCTCCCTCTCCCTCTCCCTCTCCCTCTCCCTCTCCCTCTGCACCTCCCCCGCCCACACTGTCTCTGTCTCTCTCAAAAATAAATAAACATAAAAAATTTATTAAAAATAAAAGACCAGAGATAACAAATGTTGTGCTTCAGATTCTGTGTGTCTCTCTCTGCTCCTCCCCTGCTGGCACTCTGTCTGTCTGTCTCTCTCAAAAATAAATAAACGTTAAAAAAAATTTTTTTTTTAAAGTGGGGGGCGGGCGGTGCCTGCGTGGCTCAGTTGGTTAAGTGTCCGACTTCGGCTCAGGTCATGATCTCATGGTTCATGAATTTGAGCCCCGCATCAGGCTCTGTGTTGACAGTTTGGAGCCTGGAGCCTGCTTCAGATTCTGTGTCTCCCTCTCTCTCTGACCCTCCCCTGCTCTCACCCTGTCTCTCAAAAATAAGTAAATGTTAAAAAAAAAAAAAAAAAATGTTGGTGTGGAGCTGGAGTAAAGGGAACCCTTGTGCACTGTTGGTGATGGTATAAATTGGTGCAGCCACTGTGGAAAAAAATATATAGGTTTCTCAAAAAATTAAAAATAGAACTACCATATGATCCAGCAATTCCACTCCTGGGTATATAGCCAACAGAGATGGAAACAGGATCCTGAAAAGATGTCTGTGCCCCCATGTTCACTGCACTTTATTCACAACAACCGAGATATAGAAACAACCTAAGTGCCCATCAACAGATGAGTGGTTAAAGAAGATGTGCTGTATATGTATAACAGAATATTACTCAGCCATGAGAAAGAAGGAAATCCTGCCATTTGGACAACATGGATGCACCTTGAAGGCATTATGTTAAGTGAAATAAGCCAGACAGAGAAAGACCAAGACTTACACTTACATGTGGCATTAAAAAAACAAACAAACAAACAATTATAGAAACAGAGAGTAGAAAAGTGGTTGCCAGGGGGGTGGGGGAAATAGGGATGGGTTGGTAAAAGGTACAAACTTTCAGCTACAAAATGAATAAGGTCTGAAAATCTAATGTAAAATACGGTGACTATAGTTGATAAACTGTTTCGTATAATTGAAATTTGCTAAGAGAATAGAACCTAAATGTTCTCACTCCCCCAAATATTGTGTGTGTGCGTGTACGTGTGTGAGGTGATGGATGTGTTAATTCACTAGATGTAGGGAATGCTTTCACAGTGAATGTATACCAAATCATCATGATGTACACTTGAAATATCTCACAATTTCATTTGCCAGTTTTACCTCAATAAAGCTGAAAAAACAACAAATAAAAAGCAAAACAACCAACCAACCCTCGATGGCTTCACATGGAACTTGGGAGAGAATCTAAAACCCAACATTCTCCGTAATTTCTCCCGACTGCTTTTTCAAGCCTCATTCTGGACAGCCGACCCCCTAACACTCTTCATGCCAATGATTCTGAGCTTCTTTCAATTTCTTGAGCATTAGACACTCTCTCTCAATTTCAGGTCGTTGTACATACTGATCTCTCTGCTGGTTAAGTCTCTTCCTCTGCTGTTCTCACTGCATTCATTCATTCATTCATTCACTCATCCAAGCTTTCATCCATTCAACAAATGTCTACCGCAAGCATACCGTGTGCCAGACCCCGTAGGGATACGGCAGCGAACTGCACAGTGTCCTCATCCTGGTGGGGGAGACGGCACACAGGCAAACAAAGAAGCCAGATAATGACAAATGAGAAATGTCACACAGAAAATAAAAACATTTAAAGGAGGTGGTTACTCTATATCATATTTACACTCTCTCCTATTGCTCACAGTGATAAAATAAACTTCCTTATTCAGATTAAAAAAAATAAAGGAGGTGGTTACTTTATTTTTTAATTTTTAAAACGCTTTTTCAAAAACTTTCTGTATGACATTTTAACATGTTTCGTTTAGTTATTCTCGAGAGAGAGAGGGAGAGAGACAGAATACCAGTGGGGGAAGGGGCAGGGAGAGAGAGGGAGACACAGAATCCGAAGCAGGCTCCAGGCTCTGAGCTGTCAGCACAGAGCCCGATGCAGGGCACAAACCCACGAGGGGTGAGATCATAACCTGAGCCAGGTCAGACGCTCAACTGACTGAGCCACCCAGGTGCCCCATGAAGGTGATTACTTTAGATGGGTGGTCACAAAAGGCCTTTTTTAGAGGGTGAAATTTTTTTTAACTTTATGTATGTATGTATGTATGTATGTATGTATGTATGTATGTATTTAGGTAATCTCTACACCCAGTGTGGGGCTCGAACTCATGACCCCAGGATCAAGAGTCCCATGCTCTTCTGACTGAGTCAGTCAGGCACCCCTAGGGGGTGAATTTTAAGCTGAGTCCTGGATAATGAAAAGGGCACCAATTATGCAACATTTTAGAGAAGAGAATTCCAGGCGGCCAAGACAGCGTTGCAAGGCCCTAAGATGGGAATGAGACTAGCTTGTTAGAAGTACAGAAAGAGGATCTGATGTGTTGGAATCCAGTGAACAAGGGGTCTTGAGGTTAGGTCTAAGAAAGACCGGATCATTATGGACCATTATAAGGAGTTTATATTTTATTCTAAGTGCAAGTTGGAACTGTGTGGGAGGTGACAACCTGATCTATGTTTAAAAAGGCTCACTCTTGGCTGCTTCATGGACCGGAGTGAGTGGGAACAAGAGTAGAAACAGAGAGACCATTCAGAAGGCTAGTACAGTTGTCCAGGTGAGTGACGGACTAAGGTGACAATAGAAGGACGGAAGTGGATGAATGCAGGATACATTATGGAGGCAGTTTGTCAGCCCTTGCTAATGTAGAAGAGAACAAAAGAAAGAAAAATCAAGAGTAACTAGTCGATCTTTGACTTGAGTAAGTGTGTAGGTAGTGGAGCCATTTTTCTGAGATGGCAGAGATGGGGTTTTGTGGGTGGTAGGGGCAGATATCAAGAACTGACTCTAGGTGGGACATGTTGAGTTTGAGATGCCTATCAGATATCCTGGTGGGGATGGGGATGTCAAGGAGGCAGTTGGATGTGAGTCTGGAGCTGGGATGAGGTACAGATGGGATACAAATCTGGATGTCATCAGTGTATGGATGTGAGGAATCACTCAGTGAAAGGTGGGAGGAAAATGTTCTAGGCAGAGCTTAGAAATCTTCAAAGTCCCTCCTTGTATGGGGATCCTGTGCTATTTCCTCCAGATAGCATTACTTCACAGGGCTCCAGCCTCTACTTATGCTCATGTTTTACCTCCACCTTCCATCGGATGTCTGCCTGATTCGAAAGGGCCCAAAGGAATAGGTTGGGATAGAGGATAATAGTGGAGAGAAAAGCCAGTATGGAAGAGTAAAGCTTTTTCCATGTAGACAGATGACCAGAGGAATTTCCACTTAAGCAAATACCTAGAAAGACAAGGATGAAAATCCTGGTAAAATTACCTGACCTCAAGCTTCTGGGACATGTTCCCGTTCTGTGCGCCCTCCCAGGGTGCCCTGTGCCTCCCCCATCTCTGCACCATCGGCTGAAGTATAATTGCCCTCGTCTATCTCCCCACCTAGAGTGTGAGCAGCTTGAGAATGGGGGTCCATGCCTGTGTGCTTTGGTTTGGAACCAGCAGCACAGCACAAAGCTGGGTGCTTGGCGCTGAGTGCATGCTTAATTAGTGTTTGCTGAATGGATGGATTTGAGAGTGAGTGTCATTTTCCTGATGTGGCTGGAAACCTGGGGGCCCAAGCCACAGTCGGGGGGCCTAGTTCAGGGCTCCAAATAGTCCTTGGTAAGAAGTTGTTTTGATGCCCCTTCACGGAGAGAACCCTGCTCAGGTGTTTGGGGTGTGAGTTTCCCTAGTTTCAAGGCCAGTAACTTCTGGAGGGAATTAGCAGAGGCCTTCAATTGGTGAAATAGGGGGACATTGGAGGGGAACACTTCTCAGGCCCAGAGAACATTGTAAAAGGGCATAATTTTTAAGTGCCTTCTCCCTCTACTATCCTGCATACCCTCAAGGACAAAGACCTGGTCACAGTCACTTGTGTTCCCGACAGAGCACAGATCTGTCCCCGGCACATAGTATTCCTCAATAAAAGATTGCTGAAATGAATTGAAGCCCAGTAGCCCAAGGTTACTGGACAGCTGCCAGCTGCAAAAACCTTGGCAGATCTTACCAGCGGCTCAATCCCAGGGCAGCACTCCTGGAGCTAGAGCCTGGGGGAGATATCACCGAATGTCCTAGGTCCTAAGACCGGAAGCCTCTGGAAGCTCCACCTTCTCACAGCCCACAGCATGAATAATTCAGGACCGGACTGGTGGTCAGATTTGGGAAGGACAATGAGGTTGAGAAGAGGCAAACCTTTCGATGCTCTCCAGTCAGAGAGGCTGGGACCGCAGGCTTCCTAGGTGATTAGACAGCCCTGCCTCATGAACTCTCCCCTGCTGGTCCTGTCTATAGAGCCCTGGGCCACGGGTCCCAGCCTCCGCGGACACTCAGTATCACACCCAGCCTCCCTGCACCCTTGCCACGCTTTCAGTTTGCCCTCCCCTTGGCACCCATGTTCCTCTCTCACTGAGAAGGCTATTTGTGTTTCTGCTTCTGCTTCACGGTTTCTCACCCATCCCCACAGGAACTTTAGAAACAGGCTGCAGAATTCTCCTGGGCTGAGGCCTCTGCAGGCTTCTGTGGAGAGATGTCCCACACAGGGGCCTGCGCTACTGGCCCAGCTACACTTTAGGTTACACTTGTGGACCCCTGACCTTTCTCTGGAAGTCTAAAAGTACCTGTGATCCAAGGTAAAGAATGCTTGGCTGAATCAAAGACTGGTTCTTTGTCTTGGCTTCAGACAGTAGAGAGCAAAGGCTACAGCATGAGGTTTAAAGAGAGGCCTGGGCTCTAACCCGAGCCCCAACACTAGTTTGCTTTGTGGGCATCAGCAAGTCCTTTAATCTCTCAAAGTCTCTGTTTCCTTATTTGTAAAATGAGAATAATAAAATTACCTACTGCACAGGGTTCTAGGGAGGATTTAACAGGACAATATACACAAAATTCCCCGGGGGCATTGCCTAGTGAAATTTAGCAGAAATTTAGTAATGGTAGTTCCTTTCCTTTATTTAACATGGCAGAATGCATGCAGACAGAAATTTAGAAGGTTTCAGTGGGTGGAAATCCCCCCTTCCCCTCCCTACTGTTCCTTTCTGGGATCAGAGCTTCATTACCTTTTGCTGGGACTATTGCAATGGTCTTCTAGCATAACCATCCACACTCATCTTGTGCCTGTCCCTGGGTTACTTTCAGTCTTCTGCTTTCCACCTCCCTTGGCTGCTCATAACCATAGAATTTAGACCAAATTTCTTAGCTGGAAGTTCAAGGGCCTCTGTAAGTTGGTCCCACCCACATCTTCCTAACCTTTACAGTGAAAAAGAACCCAGAACATGAATTCTAGTCCTGGATTGGCTACTTTCTTTCTAGATGACTGAGTAAATTATCTAGTCTCAGTTTCTACATCCAGAAATTGAAGATCATAGTGCTGCCTCAAGGGATGCGCTGTGATTTATATCCTCTATCTTTACTGCTAAGCCCAGTGGAGTCAATGGGCAGGGACCAGATGCAGCTTGCTCATCACTGTATTCTTAGCACTGAGCCTAGGGCCTGACACATGGTAGACGTTCAGTATCTATATCTATATCTGTTGAAAGAATGAACAGGATTGTGAGGATTAGTTATGGCATGACCCAGGAAAAGCACCTTGCGTGGTCCCCCAGGAGGCACGCCCAAATAGTAGCTGTTGCTATGCAGGTTACTAGTGGAGTGACTTTAGGCAAATACCCTCCCTTCTCTGAACATGTTCACTTATCTGTACTATGAAAGCACTGAAGGCATTCCTGGCTCTTATTTTCCGAAATACTAGGCGGAGCATGCAGAAGCAGCTCAATAAACGTTTTCTCAGTGGGTGAAGCCTCTTCTAAGGCTCTAAATGGTGCCGTCTAAACAAGAGTCTGTCTGAGTTGCCTCCTGGGGCCTGGTTCCCCTCTGCCCTTTACCCCGTGGGGAAGATGGGGCCTCCTTCTGGTCCCTCCTACATTCGGAGCCAGAAGCCCAGCGGGGATGTGGACTGGCTGGGCGCTCTCCGGAAGCGGGAGCAGAAGCCCCAGGAGCAGGGAAAGAATGTAGGTTTAGGGGAAGCGGGCAAAGGGGGGCAGGCCGGGGAATGGGCCATTCAAGAACCGGGTTCGGCTGAGAGGCAGCCAGGCAGCCAGGGAGGGACAGCGACTCGGGGACCGGCGGTGAGGAGCTTCAAAGGGGCGGGAGCGTGAACCAGGCCAGGGTCAGCGAGCGGCCGCGGGGCCGGGGCGGAGAGGGCGCGGGAGCACTGGGCGGGGAATGTGGGGCTGTGAGTTGGCCCGGGGACCCGGCGGCCGCACGGGAGGAGTTGCGGGGGGGGGGGGGGAGGAACACACAGAGAGAGGCCCGGGGGCCGCAAGAGGACTCGGGGGGCAGTGCGGAGGGGGCGCCGGGCTGCGGCCGGGCAGGGGCGCGCGGGGAGCACGGCAGCGGCAGCGGGTGGGGTGCAGGGCGGGGGGAGCGCGCATCGGGGGGCGGGGGGCGGTGTCGGCGCCGGGGGTGGGGGAGCGGGTTGGGCGGCTGCGCCGGCTCCGCTTCAGCCGCTGCCGCTAGGGCGCGGGGGGCGGGGGGCTCGGCGCCGCGAGCTCGGCCATTGTGGGAGCCGCTCCCCTCGGCTCCGCGGCGCTCCCCTCCGCTGCGCTCCAGCCCCGGACGCGCCCCGCCGCCGCCGTCGCCGCCTTAGCTGCCGCCGCCGGCCGGTCTCCCCTGCTCCGGCTCCCAGGGTAAGGCGCGGGGCGCGGGGCTGGCTACAGGCTCCCTGCCTGTCCGCTGGGTGCGCGGCGGCGGCGGCGGGGCGCGGTGCTGGATGCGCCGGGCGGCCGCGCCCGAGTTCGGGCGGCCGGCGGCAGCGGGAAGGCGGGTTGACAGGCGTGGGCATCGCGGCCGCCGGGGCCTCGCACCTGCAGCCCCAGCGGTCGGGGCGGGGGAGCGCCGAGCGCGCGGAGCGGGGGTCTCCCCGCGTCGGGCGCTGCCCCGGCCAGAGGGAGGCGTGTTCTCCGGGAAGATGGGACGCCGAACCCTCCCCTGCGGACGAGAGAGCTGCGGGAGCGGCTAGGGCCGGGCGGGGAGGACGCTTCCCAGCCTCAGGTCTCCACCACTGGCCCCGGCGCCCGCTCGGCCTTCGGTCGCGCGTCCGCATGGCGCGGCCCCGCTCTTTGTCAGCCGCGCGCGGCGGGCACGCGGACCCACCCGCGGCTCCCCGGGCTCCCGGGCGCGCCCCTCCCCCACCGCGGGGAAGGGGTGGAGGTAGGGTGGGGAGAGGGGCGGGGGGGGCCGCAGCGGGCGAGCGCCAGGCAGGTGAGGTTCCCGTCGCGCACCTGGCCTACGGCCTTCCGAGTGGTTTGGGGGCGTGGGGGCGCGCTCCTGTGAATCGAGGGTTGATGGAGTGACTCAGGTGACCGAGGGGGGAGGCGAGAGCCCCGAGGTCAAACAGGTGTTTGGGAGGGTCGGCAGACTGACCGGGGTGGAGGCGACGAGGGAAGGTCTCCCCGGGAGGGGTCTGGGACCAGCCTGCCTTTGTAGTAAATGGGCGTCTTGGGGAGGAATGGGCGGTTCTGGGATGAAGCAGGTGGCCTGAGAGGAGGGGCGTTTTCTTGGCCCCTGCCGACGCTAGGGAAGGAAGCGCGGCCTGAATTTCCCCCGAGGCGGGGGCAGTAGCTTCAGCCCCCGACCTGGCTGTAAGAGGTAGGAGGCGGGCACCAGAAGTAATTGCGGGGAGGGGGTAGGTGCTGGATAAAAGGCAAAGCTGTGCCAGGACCTGGGTCCTTTTCTTTCTGCCTTCTGTGGCTGGATTCCTTCTTGATGTTCCATGGGAAGAGGGCCCAAATGCTGCTGGCACAGGAGGTGCCCTGGCAGGGCTGTTCCGTCCGCCCGAGGTTGCTTAGAGGCCTTCAGCACCGTTTAATGTTTCTTTTGTTATCTCTTCACATTCTGTGCTTATGGTGGGGAACCCCGGGAGCCTGTCTCTGCCCCTTGCTGCCTCCATGCTGAGGTTCCCAGAATCCGGGAGGAGCTGTGCCCAGAGACCCATGGTGTCTGGCCATTTAGGCCACCTCACGGTCTCCAGACAGCCCTCATAAAGGAAAGGTGACAGTCTCCTGCCCTCCCTGGACCCTAGAGCCAAAGAGAGAGCTGGTTATCGGGCTGCATTTGGTCCTGCAGGGAGGTGGTAGCTGAAGGCATGCACCATCCAGGCTCTGATGAGGCTGTTGGGGGTAGTGGTCCATGGGTAGCAGATGGTTCTGGGAAGTGAGCTTGGCCTTGCTGAGGGTCGGCTGCCCAGTCTGGCTGGTGGAGCCCAGCTGGCCCCAGGGTGGTTATGTTTCCGTTCAGATCTCTCCACTAGCTAAACTGACCAGAAAAACTGACTTTCTGTGTCACCTCCCCCACCCCCATGCTGTGCCTCTTATTTCCACAACAGCCCTTGGAAAAAGCAAACAAACATTTTATCTAATGCCTCTTATGTGCCATGTGTGGTGCCAGCCAGTTTTATATTTGCATTTCACTATGTTCTTAAGACATCCTCTCAGGTGAAATAATCACCCCGTTTTGCAGATGAGGCAGCCGAGTCCCAGAGAGGTGAAGTGACTTGCCCCAGACCACACCAGTTGTAAAGTGGCCAAGCCAGAGTTTATCCCCAGGTCTGTCTTACTTCAAGTTCAGTACTTTTTCTATTAGATGTGCCAGAGATGGAATGGGAGAAATTCCTGTCTATTCTAGCTCATGCTTTGTTTCATGCCTGCTAGTGAGAGCGTGCCTTCGCTTTTTTAAAATACTTCCCATCTGCTGCCCCATTTTTATCCTTATAACATTCCTGTGAGGTAGGTCGAACAGGAATACAGTAATAGATACTGTTCATTAAGTGCTTATTGGACACCACGCACTGTTCAGTGCTTTACCTCCTTTGTGCCTTGCAAACAACCCTATGAGGTTTAGGTGCTATCGTCACCCCCATTTTCTAGATTAGGATGCTGAGGCTCAAAGAGGTTAAATGGCTTCCCCAGGGTAGAACTTAAATCCATGTCTCTGGATCTATGGGTCTTATAAGCTCCAAATGTACCGAGTAACAATAATAGAGGTTACTAGGAATGGGAGCTAACTTTTACGGAGTATTTTCAGATCTGTGAACATCTTCAGGTATATTATGTCAGGGGATTTCTCTAAAGTCTTGTGAATTAGTTTTGCCATGGTTTAGCATCATCCCATTTTCCAGATGAAGCAACTGAGGTTCAGGGGGTAAAGAGGTCAGGTCAGGGGCAGAACTGGGACTAGACCCTCTGCTTCCCAAGTGTCAGTGTACCTTATGTGACCCGTTCCCGTTCCGTCTGTTCACTTGCGCTCCTCTCTCCTACAGATCATCTCTCCCTGGGCTCCCAGGCCCAACCCCCCTGCTGCAGCCCCTGCCTGGGCAATGTCTTCCTCAGATGAAGAAACGCTCAGTGAGCGGTCCTGCCGGAGTGAGCGGTCTTGCCGGAGTGAGCGGTCTTACAGGAGTGAGAGGTCAGGGAGCCTGTCTCCATGTCCCCCAGGGGACACCTTACCCTGGAACCTGCCACTGCATGAGCAGAAAAAGCGGAAGAGCCAGGACTCGGTGCTGGACCCTGCGGAGCGGGCCGTGGTCAGAGTTGCTGGTAAGAGAGGCCCGAGTGCGTGGGGTGGCAGGGTGCAAGGCAAGAGTGGGCCGCTGGCTGGGGGCGAGTGGTGGAGGGGTCCTCCTCAGGGTACTCTGACAAGCCAGCTGGAGTCCGCTTCGGCATTCCTGTTGTTGGAAAGATGATGGCATAACCTTAAAGAAAAACTTGACAGGGTAGAATCTGCTACTGCTCCTCCCTGCGTGCTAACAGGAGACCTGTTTCCATTTTTGCATCTTCTCTGCCTCTGTCCCCGTGCAGTTGCCTTCATAGCTAGCTTACGTACCATTCTGGATCTGGACTTGTTTCACTTACTCTTCTATCCAAACGATTTTCCATGTTACACTTTAGGCTTTACAGTTACCATTTTTAAAGGCTGCGTAACATTTCATGATTTAAAAAATCCTACTCACTTTCTACTTTTTCACCATAACAGACAATGCTGCAGAGAACATCTTTATGAATAATAACACTTGACTTCTGTTGAGTTATTTCCTTGGGTTGAGTCTTTGGAGAGGGCAGTTTCACTCACAATGCTTTCTGAAAATGTGGTACCCACTTAGCCTTCCTGCTGGGCGAGGGCTGGGGCCACCTGCCATAGGAGATGCCCGCTTCTCCTTTGCCAAGTAGCCGAGCATGCAGGGCAGTGGTTACGAGGACAGGCTTCGAAGTCAGAGGGATAAGGTGCCGGACGGGTGGCCCTGCTACCGGCCAGCTGTGTGGCTCTAGGCAAGTCTCTTGTCCTGTCTGAGCCTCCCTTTCCTCGGCTTAAGAATGCTTCCTGTACAGAGCTGCCTTGAGGATGAGATGAGATAATGTATGTAAAGCTCTTAGCACGGGTTTCTGGCTCAGGAAAGGGGAGGGTTGCAGAGTGCTCCCTCTGCTGCTTCCTGCGAGGGCATCCAGGGCTGCCCCCGTGGGTAGTGCTCCGCGTTTCCACAGGCAGCAGGGCCAGAGTGCAGATGGAAAGCTAGACAAAGCAGTGCTGGCAGCTAGTTCAGTGACATCACCCAGCTTCATTCCATCACCTAGGCCTGTCCTGCTCCCTCTTTAGTATCTCTAAAGTAGTGCCCCCTGCCCGCCCCTGCTGTGTCACCTTGCACCTGGACCTTCCAACCTCCAACTCACAGTTCTCCTCCTCCAGTCCCGCCCCTCCTCCATGTGACTAACAAGGGTATTTTGTTCTAACATGAGAACCTGATCCTGTTACTCAGCTGCTTATAAGCCTTCTTTGGTTCTTCATTGCCTGTGGAATAGAGGCCCCTTAAAGTCAGGACCCTCTTGAACTTCACCTTTTGCCATCTCTGCTTCTAAGCACTTGCCACATTGAGCTGCACCTTGACCCCGAGAGGTGTGCATCTTGCAGGATCAGACCTCCATGCTTTAGCTTTCTTCTCTGCAAGGCACTGGGAACCACCTCCCCCTCTTTTAAGTGCCGCCTCCTCTGTCCCCAATGCCCCCCGGAGGTATCCAGAGCTCCCTCCTCCGCTCTGGTATTCATACTTTTCCCTCCCCTGTGTTCCCTTGTACAGTATGGCAATTATCCCCTTTCGGGGGAACCCGCCACTCCCTCAGGACTGTTAGCAATGCTGGACCGTGTCTTGCTCATGTTTTTGCCCCCAGCTGCTTGCATGGGGCCTTGTTCCTGTTTGGAGATCAACCAGCATTGAATGATTGAATGCAAGGAGCATTTCGAGGAGAATATGTGACAGATTGTGATCCAGGAACAGGCAGTGGGATGTAATGGAAAGCTAGACAGGGAGAGAGGGTTATGTGGGCTCAAATAATGAGGGAAGGGTTTTAGCAGAGGGTGGACTTGCAAGGAGGAGACCTGGCTGGAGAGTTTGCACTCCTTCTGTGGGCAACAGAAAGCCCTTGGAGAAAGGTCTTTGGTCCTTCTCAAGACCTTTGGGCCTGTGGCATCAGCCAGTCCACAGAGTTTCACAGCTGTCTCTAGGATGCAGGAGGGGCTTTACTTGTCTCCAGCCTTGAGAGGCCCCAGCTGAGGGTCCTCGGGATCCACAAAGCTCTCTCCTTCTCCTGAAGGCAGCCTCCTTCTCCTTCCTTATGCCCTCTAGCCCCATCCTCCACCACACATACATACTTATAGGCCCTTTTGTGATGATTTCCCTTTCCGGTCTGCTCCTTGCTCCGAGGGGCCTCACCGGATGTTTTGCCTGATGTTTAACATCCCAAGTCTGGAATAAAAGTAGAGTGGACTTGAGGGGGCTTAAGGCCCAGGCAGAGTCCCTGAGGATGCTGCTGGGTCAGATGAGCAGAGGGGTGGCGGGCGCTGTGCTGTGTCTCCGGCATCCATGCTGATCTTCTATTCAACCTGATCCTGCCAAATGACTGTCTTGAGGAGGGGGCTGGGCCGGTGAGGCTGAAAATGTGGAGACTGTCATGGTTAAAAATAACTCGTGCGCTGCAGTTGGGCGTGTTTCGTTAGCAGCAGAGAAGAGGCGGGACAGCTGCTTCAGGGCCCGGCTGAAATCTTGCTGTGATTTCGGAACGTGGTGGGGACTCTACCAGGGTAATTTAGAAGGCAGCCTGACTTCTGCGGGGATTGCTTCCTGTGAGGTGCAGGAAGGGCATGTCTGGGAGACCTGGGTGCTCTGAGGCTCTCTGAAGTTAGAACTTTCATCCTGGGAGGAAATGAAGTCAGTCTTGCCCTGGAAGCCAGCTGTGGCCTGTGCAATTTTCTCCTCCCCACGGGGTCTGGGTGTGAAGCCAAGTGGGGGTGTCTGCATCAGTCTCACCACATGCAGAGACCTCCCCCTTCCCCTAGCCCATTCTGTGTCCTGTGCTTGGGAGGCCTGATGGGGGAACCTCTGCTGATCACACATGGCACACTGGAGAGGCATGTCAGAGCTGAGACACCTGCCGACCTCAGTCTAAAGTCAAAACAGGTTCTAGGGGCTCCACGCGTACTATAACCCAATTTTTCCTATCCTCGTCTTTTGCCTTCAGCGTGTCTCTCTCTTCTTTGCCAGCCCTATTCCCAACTCCTTAACCCTAGCCACATTGCAACAGAACAATAGTCCATTAACAAGAAAGCCTTGTTTCTGTTGATCAGTGTTTTGGTTTACATAGAGATTTCACAATAACTGTGTGTTAGGTAGGACGCGTGTTAGGATCTGAGGCCCAGAGGATTTACATGCCTTGCCTGTAGTCACACACCAGTAACTACAGATCCTCCAACTCCAGGTGCATTGCTATTTCCATTTCCTTAGGCAACGTGGGGCAACCAGGCCAGGCTGAATCTTCTGCAGGTGACAATCTAAAAACCTGAGTTGGTCTCAGATTCACCTGAGAGTCCTTCTGGTCACTTCTGGGAGAGGTCTCAAGATCCTGGCCTGTAGAAAAAGGCAGAGACAGAGATCTTGGAAACTTTGCCTCTTTGAAGCCCCCTGGCTCTCTATTGTCAGTGAACAGGAATAGTGATACCCTTACTTATTGGTGGGGGGCAACAAGGAATGGGGGTGCTGTGGAAGGCACGCCAGCAAAGGAGCACAACACCACAGGAGGGGAAAGAAGGCTGTATCTCTTGGGGCTCTGGGGAGCCTGGGGGGGGCAGTGGGGGGTGGGGGAAAGCCGGGTACAGGACAATGTCACAAGCTGTACACTGTACAACTCTAGGGGGCGCCATTCATACTTTCTGTCATTGTGGATTTGTAGATTTATTATGACAAGTTTCCTGCAGATGGCAGTAAAATGTCTGAAAGAAGGGCTCCTGTTTGGGCTAGGGGCTAGGCTGGGTCCAGGAGGAATTCACCATCCACCATCCTTCTGATATCACATCTTCAGGACCCTCCTTGTTCTTGGCAGCGATATCCAAAGATGGCTGAAGATGTGGTCCCCTCTTCATGGAGCTCACTCTAGTTGAGAGGAGGGCAGGGGGAAAAGAAATTACATTCTTGTGTGCGTTGTGAAAGAGGGGAGCGCAGGGACTCAGGGCTAAGGATTGGCCTCCTGGTTAACCAGTAGAAAGCATCCGTAGGATTTGTTCTTGGGGGCCTCTCAGCAGGTGCTGGTGAAATCACATCCCCAACTTCTGCTGCAGTGTGGCCTCCTCCAGGAAGCCTTCCCTGATCCCTGCAGCAAGACAGCAATTGTATCTCTGCCCAGCCCTGGTTTCAGTTGGCCTTGTATTAAAGTTCATTGTTTCTGGGTACGGTTCCCCCACCAGATCTGAGCTCAATGTGTCAGGAGTCCCATCATACCCTTCCTGGTGTTGCCCCAGGATCTCATTCTGAGAGTAAGGGCTTTAGAATCTAGAGGCCCCAGTGAGGGCTGGGCTTGCATGCCTGTGTTTGCCCTGCTTTCAGAGCCTAAGCTCAGCTGCTGGAGTCCCTCAAGGGCTTACTTCTGGGGAGACAGCCTTTGAAAGCACATGCGTGGTCAGAGGAAGGAGCCTGCTTCTCTGTGCCCGTGCGTCTCTCCACCAGGATGGAAGCTCTGAGAAGGGGCCTCTCTGCTTGTTCATTCATTCGTTCATTCAATAAAAAAAAAAAAAAAAAATGGATTGGGGTCCCTGGGTGGCTCAGTCAGTTGAGGGTCCAACTTCAGCTCAAGTCATGATCTCACAGTTTGTGGGTTTGAGCCCCACATCCAGCTCACTGCTGTCAGCACAGAGCCCACTTTGGATCCTCTCTCTCCCTCTCTCTCTGCCCCTCCCTTGCTCGCTCTCTCTCTCACAAATAAACATCAAAAAATAAATACAATAAATAAATAAATTTTAAAAATGGATTTAATCCCGGCTGGGTGCCAGGCACCATGGAGACAAGTGGATCTGGAATCAGAAGACTTGGGCAAATGACTTCACTTCTTAGAGCCTCAGTTTTCTTATCTATAAAAGGGTGATGATGACATATGCTTTGAGTGATCATTGAATGAGAGTCGAACGTGTTAGACGAACACGGGTTAACATGCCTGTTACTGCACTTAGTGTGTCATTGTTGTAACTTCTCTGGGCCAACTAGGAAAGGCAGTGTAGTCTCCAGGAAGGCCTGTTTTCCCAGGTGAGCAAGGAAGGGGCTCCAGGCCTCTAAGTTCCGTCCCTTTCTTTTGTTCACACTAGGGCTTTGTCCAAGAGCAGATGGGAGTGTCTTTTCTCTGGCCAACCCATGTTGGGAAGAAGGGAACACAGGGGTGGGAAAGGGTGCCCTAAAAACGATTCCACTGAGAACCCTTATACCAGAGCCACCAACTGCGCTGGCCCCAGGCTTTTCAAACTTTGCCCCCCAGGAGGCTCCTCCCCCTTTCTAGCGTTTCTACTTCTTCCTGGCAGTATCCTCCGAGCCCCATCCCCTTCTGGAGCTTGGCTTCAGTAACGGGAGAGATGAGCCTGAGAGTCCCCTGAAAGTGGGGCAGAATGAATTGTAGCTACACACCACCAGCTCAGCACCAGCTCTCTGAAAGTAAATCTGGGTCACATTAGCTGCAGGGATGGAAAGTGACCACGTGGGCAGAATTTTGTGCAGGCAGCAGAAAAGACAGCCAACTCGTCTTTTCTCTGAGGCTCAGGGTCTTTGTGGGACCCCAGCTGGTGAGGGAAGGTGGTTGCCACATCGCAAGGTGTCGGCTTTGTGCCGTTGGTTTCCCAGCGTGCTTTTCTAGCGACTTCCCAGGTGACACGGAGACAGGTTTGGAATGGCAGTCTGACTCACGCCTTTCTGTTCAGGAGCAGCCAAGGACGGAGGGTAGGAATGTGGTGGAAGGACTGGTTAATTTGGGGGCTGCGGAAGGCTGTCATTTCTCTGTCCCACGGGGTTAGAGACGAGACACCACCAGAGGAGCTGACTGTGCAGCGGAATCTAGGGCTGCACTGTCTTTTGTCCCAGCGGCCTTCCCCCTGGGAGGAGGACTCTGAGCCTATCTGAGTGTGAGTATTAATAACCCACCATCACCAAGTAGTGCGATCCTGAGCCTGGCCAGTTGCTGCGGCTGGGACCTGCCGTGATTTGGCCCCAGCCTGCCTGTTGCCACCTGTCAGGTAGAAGTGGGCCAGCTTCCTGGCTCTGCCTTGGCGCTCCTGCAGGAGCAGAACCGGCGCTCCTGGCTGGAATCTCTGCCCGAACTTACGATGCTGCTGCAGAGAAGGTCTGGAAGCCCCTGTAACTTGAAAACTCAGTGTGGGTGGAAGTTTCCTCCCTCAACTGTGTCCCACCCCTAGCCCAGAAGCTACCAGGCTTTTAGCCTTGTGGTCCAGGGAAAGGTTCTGTCTGGAGCCTGGGTGGGTGTGTCTCCCAGCATGCCTTTCCCTCCTCATTCTCTACTTACTCATTTCCTCCTGTGCTCACTCTTCCATTCATTCGCTCAAGGGCATGGCTTTGGGAGTCAGCTGGAGTCCCAGTTCCAATTCCATCACTTGCCAGTTGGGTGAGCCTGGGAAATTACTAACCTCACTGAGCCTCACCTTCTCACAGTTAAAATGGGGGAGCAGGAGTGCCACCACAGAGTCTCGCGGGATGGATTAAATGAGGTTGTGGGGAGTGAGGTGCTTGGCCTAATGCCTGCTATGTAATCAGCGCTGGACACACAGTAACTGTTCTCACTGATATCATTCATTCACTTGTACACCAGTTCACTAATTCATGAATGCATCCATTCATTCCTTTGCTGATTCATCGATCATGCACTTATTCATTTACCAAATATTTCTAGAGCCACTTTGTGCTAGGCTCCGAATGGGTTTTGGAACCCCACTCCCTCCCGTGCAGGCAGCAAGCCCCGAGTTCCGAGAAGTTCTGAAAGGGAAGGCCTTTCTCCTGCTTCTGCCCCCACTGCTAGCTTAGCGCTGTGATAGCATTTGATCTGGGACTTGGAAAAGGAATAGGACTTTGCCAGGACAACCTGAAGAGAAAGGGCATGCCCCTGTTGCTGGTTTCTATTCTTGCTCTCCTTTCTTTGGCCTCAGTAGAAAGAAATGAGAGGAAATGAAGAGAGAACCAGCCGGTAGGAGTTAGGAATTAAAGCATTCAGAGGGTGGTTTGGGGATTTGAACTCGACTCTGTCCAGGAGCTCCTGAGAGCTGATGCCAGCTGGGATCCCCTAGTAAGTAATAGTTGGAGAAGCTGCTATGTAGTGAGTCCTAGATGTGTGTCAGGCGTTTCATGTTACCATTCAGTCCTCACAGAGCCCTGGGAACTAGTTGCTATTCTCCCTGTGTTACCGAAGAGAGAAGGTAAGGAACTTCAGCGCTGCTGAATGTGTATGGCGCCCCCTGGAACACAACACGTGCAATGTGGCCTTTGGAATTGTTCACTGCTTCCTTCAGGTTGGCCTAACTCCAACCACCTGCATTCTTCAGAACATTTCAAACATTTACTAAAGTTGTGAGAATAGTCAAATGAACCCCCATCACCCAGATTCAAGAATTAGCAATTCAGGGCCAGTCTTATTTCACTCACACACCCCATTTTGGCCTCCCCAGTTACAGAGATGGAAGCTCCAGTAATAATGTCCTCTTGCCACCTCATTTTTTTTTTTATTAAAAAATTTTTTAAAAACATATTTATTTATTTTTGAGAGAGGGAGAGACAGAGCATGAGTGGGGGAGGGGCAGAGAGAGGAGACACAGAATCCGAAGTGGGCTCCAGGCTCCAAGCCATTAGCACAGAGTCTGATATGGGGCTGGAACCCGTGAACCGCGAGATGATGACCTGAGCTGAAGTTGGACGCTCAACCAACTGAGCCACCCAGGCACCCCGCCACCTCACTTTTAAGCTATTATATTGCTCTTCCCCCAGCAGTAAGTATGTTGGTTTATCTGCTCAGTAGTCCAATCTGAGCTGGAACCAGTCCTACTCCACACATTTCCCAGAGGCATCGTGCGGGATTGTGACTTCCAAATGCCAAGGCCCTAGGGGGTGGTGTGTCCCTTCCAGTGTTGCTTACCTGATCCTCTGGTCCTTCCAGTTTGAGGTTTGTGCCCTGCTTCCGGAACATGAAGAACTAGGCTAAAGCATGCCTGTGTTCTCTGTTTGGAAATTTGATTTCTGAGGATGGTGTCTGTTTTGCCTAAAACACTTCAAACCTTTGGAGCCTGGATTTGAATCAAGACCCTCCCAGTGTAATTGAAAAAGTACCCTGAAAATGGATTTCAAGGATTCGGTCTTAAGAGACTGAACTTGGGATGCAATAGGATTGAAGTCTTTAAAATCATAGAGGGAAGGAATTTTGCTCTTATGAGAGGGGCACGTGCCCCAGGCCTGCCCCGACGCTGGTGAGCTGTCCCATGTGAGCAGCCACCACTCTCTAGGGCTTCTGTGGGATTTGTGCTCAATTTCCAGGCTGCCCGTCACAGCCCCTTTAGAGGTTTCTGTTCTGAGGTAGCACTGGATGGGGAGATGTTGTTTCCACTGGAGGGGTTAGCCACACCGCCTAATTTGGGGAACCTCCCAATTCCCCCAAAGAGTGCAGACTGCCTACAGCCCTGTTTGGTAGGAACCTCAGGATGAACAGGAAGGGAGGTGGGGTGTGGTTGATCGAGTGGGGCTCACATTAGGCTGTTCCTTTAAGAGAGAAAATAAAATGGTTATAGTCACAGAAAGCCTGGGAAATAGCAGAGGGGCCAGGAGCTTTTCTAGCTGCTATTGGTATATTCTGAATGCCAGGTTTGTGCTTAGTGTCTTATGTGCTTTATTTGACCTTATCCTTAAAAGAACTTTAGGAGGCAGATGGGCCATAGTAGATGGAATAGAAACCCAGAGAGTTCGGTAACTTGTTCAAGGTCTCCCAGCCAGTAAGGGGCCACGCCGGAACGGCACTAGCTCTGCCTAGGGCAACCCACTGCCTCCCCCATTACAAGGAACAGTAGTTTAATAATAGCTAACATCTGTGCAGCACTTCAAGGTTCACAGAGTGCCTTAACTCCCATTATCTCCACTGTGCCTCAGGAAGCCCCGGGCGGGAGAGGCATTCCACGCCCCTTTGGGACAGCTGCCTATCAGGGGTCCAGCTTCTGCTCATTTCCCCCAGTAAGGATTGGAGATTCTTTGGCATTAGCTCTGACAAGCCACGGGAGAAGGCCTAGGGAGAGGCTGAGGTGGAGAGACTTGGCCAGTTGCTATGGTAACCCAGATGGCTGAGTAACCATTTTGAGGGTTGCCATGGTGACAGGCCGCCTGTGGCAGGGATCTTGTCTTCCTGGGTGGCTGGCACCATCCAGACCTCTTAAATGAGTGATGTTACACTTTCTGAACAGAAGAGGGCAGCATGATGGTGGGCAAAGGCTTCCTACCACAGAGGGGACTGGGAAACTGGAGGCAAAGCTTAGTTAAGTGTTTCCAGGGGCTGGGCGGAAAGGGAGTTTGGGCTCCTGTTTGTAAGGCTGGTGGGATGGGTCTGGAGGCAGCTCTCCTGAGACTAGAACTGGATGATTTTCTTCCAAGATCTTGCCAAAGGATAGGGCTTAGGGCAGCCCCTTCAGTGTCTCGCTCCAGCTACTATTGGGGAATGTAAGAGGTACAGGAGACAGCTTACCCCTGCGAGGAGGAACAGAGCTCTTGCACATACTACTAGCAAAAAATTTATTTATAAAGCATCAATTAACACATGTAAATTAATGCAGCATGAGCCAAGCTGAAGAAGTGCTGGGAGTAAACCTTCTAGATGTTGGAGGAGGAACACTAGCAGAAGGAGAAATAATTTTCCACTTTCCTCTTTCTTCTCTGCACCCGAAACCATTGGCCACCGAGTGGACACTGAATTGGATTCTTAACTGTCTTGAATCACAGATCAAGCCCATACCCTCCACCCCCATATGTCCTCAGTTGAGGCATCCATGCCTTCAGCAAATACTTATTGAACATCTACTAGGTACAAAGCATTGTGTTGGGTCCTATGATGAGGGAAGATGAAATAGATGTTTCTGCCTCAACGAACTTCTGAACCAGAACGTTTAAAGGAGGCAGTGATGCATGCAGACACCCACAGTACATGTGGCTGGAGCCCCAGAAATGAGAGAAAGAAAATGTGGCTGGGATTTTTGAGAACAGCCTCTTCTACCTGGCTTGATTAAAAGTAACTTCATGTCGTTTCGGGTGAGCTTTCAAGATGGGTAGGATTTCATTAGGTGAAATTGGGAAGTGGAGGACATTCCAGGCAAAGGCTCAGAGTTTGATTCTAGGGAAACATGCTGCACATGAGGGTATCATCGGAGATCAGCTGATAAAGGAAAGATGTCAAAATATGGAGGACTTTGAACGCCAGGCAAAAAGTAAGGGATACTGTGAGAGACAGGCATATTCTCTTCTTAAATACTCTAGCCTTCTAGCTCATCAGAAGCCACAGGCAGCTGAGTATTTTAGGGTCATCTGGTTCACTCATTCATCCATTTAATCAAAATTTTAAACAAATATTTAATGAGTGCCCTGCACGTGCCAGGTCATTTGCTAGATGCAGGTCCTGTGGTGAACACAACCGACAACAGTCCCAGTCCTCAGGGAGCTAATGGTTTAATAAGGATGAAAGACAAGGAACTGATAGCTTCAAGTGTGATGCATATTACCAAAGGGGAGAAGAGGGGGAGGGAGGATCTACTAATCCGGGGGATCAAGGCAGGCTTCTCTGCAGGAGTTTCAGCAGAGGTGTGAGTAGGAGTGAGCCAGACCAAAAGAGGAGAGCAGTGAAGGGTCACAGCCCAGGAGGAGAGCAGGTGGGAAGGCCCTGGGGCGAGAGAGCACATCTTTGAGAAGCTGAAAGAAATAGATAGTGGATGGACCTTAGGGAGAGGGGCACTTGATGAGGCTTAAGTGGCAGAGGACACGGAGGAAAAATAGGGCTTTATTTGCCTGTATTACCCTTTCCCCCCACTAGATGGCCTTCTGAGTACATCTTGCTGCCTTTGGCTTCCTTATTGCAGCCTCCTTAGAAATGCAACAGCCGTCTGGCCATCAGGAGCAACGGAAAATCATAGACCAAAAGGAGAAAGCCTCAGAGCTGTCCTGATTGTGTGGTCTGGCCATAAATTTAGACCATTGCTTGGAAAAAACCAGAAACCTCCCCTTCATAGGCTTCCTTCTTCGCCACCCCCCCCCACCCTCCAGCAGCTGCTTTGTTCCTCTATCCTTATAAAATTTTCTCAGTATAAAACAGAAACATCAGCCAAACATGTGGACTTCCCCTTTTCCATTCATTAGAAGAATTCATTACTTCAAAATCTCCTGGGAGCATTTAAATGCAAATCTTGTCAAGAAAGCTACTTCAGTCTGAGAAGCCCTCAGACGAAACCCAAACCAGAACTTTCTTCCTTGATTACCATGTTTCTTAATAGGAATCTCAACCTCTTGCCCTCGCCCCCCCCCCCCCGCAAGTCCCCCAGGCCTTCAACAAAGTCTGATTCCCAGAACAGACTCTCTTTCCCTTCTTGCCCTTGTCTTTCTGCACTTTTGGCAAGCCTCAGTCACAATTCTTGAGGAACCTGCTTACAAAGTGGCACACGTAGCAGTCCTAGGAGGGGATTGAGGGACTTTTCTGTTTACTGTAATGAAAATGAGGCAGATGTCTAGGGGTGAGGGTGGAGGTGTGTGTATGTGTATTTGTGTCTGGGCCTTCTTAGCCCTACTGGAATAAAATAGTATAGGAAATGCAGATGACTCAGCACTGATACAGTCAAGGTCCCCAGAGTTAGCATTTCTGTATTCTCTGCTGTTTATGAAAAATGTGCTTATGCCATCAATCCCAACTCCTTCACCCTGCATTTTCCACTGAGTCTTAAAAAAAAAAAAAAAACCCTCAACCTTATTCTCCTTCTTTTCTTAAATTGAGCTCATTAAGCAGCTGACACCAAAACGTGGACTAGCTTTTTTTAAGCACAAAAGATTAAACTGGAAGGAAATGAGCCTTTGTCCAACAGTCCTCCCTGTCTGCCCTCTTTGGGCTCTTCCCTGTATAATTTCCAGTCCTAGAACTTGGACAGGCCAGCAGAACTTGATGGATGGAGAAAAATATGATTAATGACTTGCTCACCCGATTTCTGATCATGGTATGATGTGGAAACAACCAGTGTGCACCTAATGGTTAAAAGCATCATTTCTTCTTCTTAATGTGCTGAGCACTGGCCAAATACTTGGCACTACTCATAGCCTACAAAGAGGCAGGCCTCACCCCAGGGGGAAGAAGCTCCCTTTTAAAAATCTTGAGCATGGGGACTGAGATGGAAACCCAAGTCCTAGTTTTGCCTGTTCAATGTCCCATGAATTCTTTTTTTCTTTTAACCTGCTAATATGCTGCTTTGTGACAACCGCCAGCTTAACTTTTTACCCACAACCACTGCCCCACCCCCCTGAAAAAAATCAAGTTAACAGACTTGATGAGGCTGGGGAGGATAATGGCTGGATGAGGGGAGATGGGGGCAGAAAGATCCCCTGCATTTACCTGAGTTCCTCATTCACAGCTATGGGCCCCCAGTGCAGTCTTTGAATATTGGGAGTGAAGGATACACAGATGAATGGACTGGCAGATGATACTGGGAACTCTCTTCTCAAAACGGTCCCCACTAAATCCCTACCTATATCTACTAGTTTCCTGTCATGACTTTTCTTTCTCCTGACAGATTACTGGGCTTCCCTTTTCTTCTTCCCTGACCAGTTAGGCTCCAGGATCCCTTTCTTTGTTCCATAACCATCCCGCTTTCAGTCTCAGGTCCCCACATTTCTCCCTTTCGATCTGGAAGTCTCTCTGTTCTGATGGCTGTCACAGCGCAATAATCCTGTTGGGTCTTTTCCCTCTGTAGATCCACCCCACCGTGAGGTCAGAATCCCGTGTTCATTCCTCCCCCGTTGTCATTTCTCAGCTTCTGGCTCATCCTTGGCCTGGTTTACTTCATGGTGCTTGGCGTGCCCTCTCCGTTTCAAGTTCAGTCTCTTCTGTTTCTGGAAAACCCTTTGTTTCTGGGATTCCGTGTGGCCTCAGCGTTCCCTTCGGCCTCACGCTGCAGCCCCGTCCGGGTCCTGCCCCTGTCCTCATGCTGACAGTGTCTTGCCCCGGATCTATCTAGGTCTTTCGCTCTCTGCCTTCCCCTCAGTTCTCTAGGCCCGTCTCCAGCAGCTGCACAGGCCCAGCTCGGTCTCCTCCAGCCAGGGGGCTCCCTCCTTTGTCCCAGCGGCGGGTGTAGGTCAGCGCCGAACGGGGTGCCCGCCCGCCCTGTGGCGTCGGCCCGGGGTCTCGCGGCCGCGGCGGCCCGCCCGGCCCTTCATTCGGACGCGCGTGGGGCCTCCGGCCCCGTGGCCCCCGCCGCCCCCGGCCCCGCCGGCGGTGGTCCCCTGCCGCCCGCGACCCGCGTGGGCAGCCGGGGGGCCGGGCAGCGTCGGGCCGCTGAGGCGGCGGGAGAGGGGCGGGAACGGGCCGGGCCTGGCGCTCCTGACAGGAGGAGCCGCCGCCGCCGCGCCGGGGCGGGCTGAGGGAGGAGCGGAGCGAGGGGTGGGGAGGCGGAAACGCGAGCCGGGACCGGCGGAGCGCAAGCGGCCGGGTGCGGGCGGGCTGAAGAGCCGAGCGCGACTGCCAGGCCGGGCGAGGCGGGCGAAGAGCGGAGAGCGGACTGCCGGGGCGCCGCCGCCGCCGCCTCCCGCGAGTCGCACAAAGGGCCGAGGCTGGGGCCGCCGCCGCCGCCGCCTCAGCGCGCGGGCCTGGAACCGGCGCCCGCCGGGGCCCGCGGAGAGCGGCGCGGGCGGCCATGGCCGGCTACGTGCCGGGTCAGCAGCCGGCCAACCGCAGCCAGGAGAAGGAGTTCGTGCAGGCGTACGAAGATGTGCTGGAACGCTACAAAGGTGCGGCGGGCGGCGCGGCGGGGCCCCGGGGCTCGTCGGGGGTCGGGGACTCGCGTGGGGGGTGGCGGGTGGGCCGGGGCCCGGGCGGGGTCGCGCCCACCCCGGCGTCGGGGCCGGCCCCGGACCTGCTCATTCTCGGGCCGGCTTATTTGCGGAGTTGAGATAAGCCTGCGGGAGACGGCCCTTTTCCCAGCACGGGTTATATTAGCCGCCCTATTATCTGGAGGGAGGCGAGCCGGGGCGCTGCCTGCGGAGCCCCGGCGCGGTGGGGAGTTTCAGGGGAGGAGGAGGAGTCGGGCGCGAGGAGCCTCCCCGTCCGCTCCCCGTGCGGGGCTCCCGTCGCCGAGGCTCCGCCGGCCGCGAGCCCGCCCGGGGGCCCTCGCCCCCCTTTGTCTCCCTCAGTCTCCGCTCCGTCGCGTGGCGGCCGGGGTCGGTGAATGTGCACTTTTGGGGAGAGGCCTCCTCCCCGTCCAGCCCCGGGGGCTTCGAGCCGGTGGAGGCGGGGGTCTGCCGCGGCTCCCCACCCCCCCCTCCCCAACGGCTTGCGGTGGCCTCGGATTGCAGCCCGGAGGCGCTCTGGCTGAGCAGTCCCGCACACCAGTGCCTCCTGCAAGGTCTGGGTGTCCGCGAGAAAGTTTTGACAGACGGAGGGGCTAAGGACTGCGGCTCCCCAACTTGTCCCCGGCCGCCCGGGGGTGCCCTTCGCGCGCGAGGCAGGGGTGGGAGGCCTCGGGAGCTGAGGGCCCAACTCCGATCTTTAACATCCCAGGCCGGCGCTTTGTGTGGCAGCTGTGCTTTCACAGACTGGGAGATTTCCCCCAGAAACTCCAGAGGCAGCACTTTCTCCTGCTTTATTCAGCGGGGCCCTTGTGACCGGGCCTCTAGTTTCTTTTCTTCGGAAGGAGAGGGAACTTCAGCTCCTATGACTGAATCCAGCATACTTGTTTACGACACCTACCCAGTGAAGGGAAACTAATGCAGAAGCTGTAAAACGCTCCCTCTTTTTCTTCCCTTGTGGCATTAGAGTTCTGCTGGAGAATGCACCAGAAAAGAGAGGCAGAGACAGACAGAAATGAAATGAAATGCTAAAAGGGACCTGCTGAGGAGGTCTGCTTGTTCCCTTCTGCATCAGCTCCTGTAAGCTGTCCAGGTTTCCCTGCCTGCAGCAAGTTTTCTGTCAGCCCCCTGTGGTCTTTCTTTTTAAGAAATGTGGTTCATTTCAGAGCACAAAGAGGTTAGATTGTGCTGCTGAACTTCATTGAAAAACTGCTGCTAAGTGAATGGTTCCATTAAGTTTCCTTTGCAGGCTTTTGGGCAACCCGGCATTCTTTTTAGGCGGAGGATACTCTGGGCCTGTCTTGGGCAGTGACAGCTTTAAAAACTGGCAGGATTATAACTCGAATAAGTGAAGAAATCTCAGCACCTCACTGGATCGTGTTACTGGTGGCCTCCAGCTGAAAGGAAGTTGGATTCCTAGGAAATGAAACTAGGAAAGAAGGGGGAAGTAGGGCTGGTTCCAGGAGGGGCCTCTTGTGCTCAGTCCTTTTAACTGGCTCACTTAGTTTGCCTTTCCTCTGAAGGATTTTGGTCAGGTGTATAGGAATTTGATCCTTTGCAGGCACAGATCTCTTTCTTGAGGGGAAGAATGAGTCGAAAATGGTTGGCCATAATAAATTAACTCGAGCTGTTTGAGTTGTGCAGGCTGCTCTAGGATAGGTGCAGAATTTCTCTTCCCCCCACTGCACCATTCTCACTGGGAAGTCTGGGTGGATTAGCATCCGGGCCTTTGTTACTTCGCTGTATGGAATTCTTGCATTTTCCAGATTTAGAAATCCCCTTACTGCCTTGATAGAACTCTTTACCTAAGCTGGAAACAGTGACTAGGAGTATAGTTTGGGAGAACAAAGACAGGAATTAGTTTTGGAGAGACTTGGGGAAATAGATATTGATGATGTTGGGGTTCTAGACTCTCATTGGTTGGCCACCAGATTAGTCGGAGCTCTCTCTCTGCTGCTGTTAATTGTAGTCACTTCATTCTACAAATGAAACAGGATTTTGGTATTCAGAAGGAGAACTAAAGTTTTCAGCTGCATAAACTGTCCCTGGAAAGGGCAAAGGCTAGAAGGGAAGTGATGCATTTGTATTGTGAAGGTAATAGAGCAGTATGTATTGCAGCTGTATTAGGAATGGTTGTCAGGCATGGATTTTCCATAATTATGCCTGGCAACCATTTCCCTGTATGTTGGTAGTGAGCATGATTTTGGCAGGATTAGATGATTCAGCATGGACATAAACACTCTCTCTCATTTCCTAAGTATCCCAAAGGCTCTTTCAGAGCCTGACTGTCCAGCAAACAGGAGATATTAGATAATAACTCTCAATCCTAACATTTCAGAGTGGGTAGCAACCCACAGAGTCAGGGTATCGTTCTTCATTCTTTCAATCCTTCAACAATTAATAAAATATCTGTTACAAGTAACCCAGTGTTAGGCACTGGAGGTGTCAGAATAATGAATAAGATCTGGTTCCTGCCCTTGGTTATTCACATCTAGCAAAGGAAAAGACATATGCAAACAACCAATTATGATTCTATAAGTAGTAGAACAGAGATATGTATAATGCACTGTGGAAGCAAGAGGAGGGATGAATATTTCCACTTGGGTTCATTGGGAGATTTGACAAAGGAGGTGACACTTGAGTGGGCCTTTAGGGATAAATGGGATTTAGTTAGATGGAGGAGGATGGGGAGGGGAGAAGGCAGGAATAAATATCACATGCAAAGGCTTGAAGGTACAAAGAGAATGGAGGGGTTTGAGGAATGGAATGTGACTAGTTGGGTATGACTAGAATTTTGGGAACAGATGATACTGTAAAGGACTCAGAGTCAACTTATAAAGATTCTTTTATGGCTTTATTTCATGGGCAGCGGGGGAGTCAGTCATCGAAAGTTTTAAAAAAAGCGACAAGTATGCCAATTTTATTAATTCATAGTGGAGGACATACCAATCCAGTGATTGGAACACTTACATTGCAGTCTGAGGCACCCTTTTCCTTATACCATAGTGCTTATGAAGCTAATCAGATGGTTGCTTGGTACACATGGAAACAAAGGAAAGAGACATGTATTGTTTTGAGGAATATTTCATCCAGATGATTTGGGCCAGTCACAAAGTTTTCCTCTCGGTAGATTCCTCTCGGTTGTTGTGAGCACCAAAGGAAACTAAGAATAGTCAGAGAGGGAGGAGAACCAGGATCTGATTCTTCCTGGGATAGGGACAAACTCTACGGAAGTAGCCAGCCACTTATGGGCATAGTTTTAGGTTTTAGAGAAGAGGTTTAGAAACAAATACAATCAGGTTTCTGGTGGTTGGTTAAGCAGGAAGGTAATATGTAAGTTGGTTTGCGCAGAATTAGACTTTTGTGTTTTCACAAAGCCTTAAAGAGTCTTTACATGCCAGGCGCGGCAAAGAATAAAAGAGAATATTCACATTTCAACTTTGGTGACGTGGACTCTCTGGTACTTAAAAACGTCAGAGTTCTCACTAGGTGCCATGGGTTTTAAGAAGCTAGTTAGGACTGATTTTTGTTTACTTGTATCCCAAAAAAGAACTTACAGAACTCACTGTACAGAGAGGAGTGAAGGGTCTGTGTGTTATTTAACGTTCAAAACTAGCAAGGCAGCACAATATAGAAGAAAGAGATAAGGCTTTGAATTTCTTTAGCCTTGTGCTCCAGTCTGGTCCTGTATGACCTTGGAAAAGTTACTTAACCTGTAATCTGTGGGTTTCTCACCGTGAAAATGGGGATGATAATACTAACTCCTTGGGATTCATGAGAATATAAATGAGCTATTGGCATGTATGAGGCCATTCATATTTAGAAAAACTTCCATGGAGATAATACTTTACTTTTTACAACCTAGTTTCATATTTCTTATCTTATTTGATCTTTATAATATTTTGTAAGGAAGGTATTATACACATGGATAAATTTAGGCATAGAGACTTAAATTACTGTCCAAGAGCCAGGATCCAAGACTTCTAGATGAAGGTTTCATATTGTATCAGAAGGAAGTTTTAAAATCAGAGCAGTGACTTGGGTTAAGTGAGATCATTGTGAAGATACTTTACTTATTTAAAGTTTATTTATTTATTTTGAGAGAGAGAGAGAGAGCATGTGCGCGAAAGTGCAGGGGAAGGACAGAGAAAGAGGAGAGAGAATCCCAAGTAGGCTCCGTGAGATCATGACCTGAGATGAGACCAGGTACCTTTGTGAAAATACTTTATTAATATCATTGTTGTTAGTTTTTAGCCTCTGAGGGGTAGCCCTTAAATGGCATGTATTTCCAGATCTCTCAACTGTGGAGAATTTCTTTTCCTTTTATTATGGGAGAGGTTTCATGGTATGTAAATTACTTTGACATTGAGAAAAAAAATTTTTTTAAGTAATTTCTATGCCCAATGTGGGGCTCGAACTCAGGACCCCGAGATCAAGAGTGGTGTGTTCCATGGACTGAGTCAGCCAGGCAGTCCCACTTTGAAATTTTTATATAAAAACAATGTAATGCAAAGTGATAAAGTTTTGTTAACACATTGGTTGGAAAATATATTCTGAGGCTTTAGTATTGTTTAACTAAATGACTCTCTGAAGCAGCCTCTTGGTTAAATGTAAACTCAGGTTTTAAGTTCCTTTTTAGAACATAGCCCTTGAATTGGAGTGGATAGCTTCTAGACAGAACAATAGAATAATTGCTACTTCTGGACATGGACACTGTTAAGTCAGAAAGTGAGTCAAGTCTGTCTGCTGGGAAATCACAAACTTTGGCCACATTCATGCTGTTGAAATCATAAAACGTGTGCATGTGCTAACAGTGCTTACGGGAGCTACTGCCTTCGTCTTGGGTTGGGCTTGCTTGGCAAGTGACATAATACACGCCAGGGAAATGCATCTGCTGAGGCCTTATTATTCTGGTATTTTTCAGTGCCAATTTCAGGTTTTAGAGATGATGGTAGAAAGAAAGCTGTTCAGAGTGTACATTCCAAGATCAAAGTTCACAAGTAAATAATTATGGGTTGCAAAATGAATTTGTAGCATTTTTTTCAGTGGTCTTGAAAACACCCAGGCTCTCCTTTTACTAAATAAGGTTGGCCCTTTCAGCCTCTGGTAATTATAAGTTGAGCCATGTTGTGATGAGGTTGTGTGGTGTGCTAAAGCTTCTGCTTTTGTTCTTCATGATTTTGATTGGAGTGTGAGCCTCAGTTGTCTTGCTTCTACCCCGGGGTGTTTGCTCATCTCTGGCCTGGAGGAGCCCTTTCAGGTCTGTTAGCTTGGTGTGTAACATCTGAGAATGGTTATTTCAACTTTCATTTGGTTACTTTTAATAAAATACTGTTTTTAATTCCAGAACTTCTCAATTCCTGGAATAAATTACAATGAATCTCTGATTCTTTGTCTCCAGCTTTCAGGGCTTTCCATAATTTGACTTACTCTGCATACCTAATTGTATCGACTATTGTCCAGCACAGCTCTCTGCTCCTTGTGGGTAGGTCTCAGTATTCATTCCCCCTAGATTCTCATATCTGTCCCCGTGCCGTTCTGACCTCTCTTCCTGGAAGGCCCTTTACCTTTATCTTTGATTATTCAAATCTTACCTGTTTTGTTTTGTTTTTAAATTAAAGCTAAGCATGGGACCTGTGTGCTCCATGCAGCTTTTCCCCCTCACTTTTTCAGAAATTCATCTCTCCTTCCTTGATCTTACAATGTCTACCTTACAGTCTCTTAACCTCTATTCTGTTTTGTATTATTTTTGCATTGCCTCATGTCTGTTAGAATCGTTTCCCAATGAAATTTTATGCTCTTTCAGCGTAGGGACTTTTTATAACTTCTTTTGTAAGTGGTTGATTGGCAGGGAGTTTCTCTCAAGAGAGAAGGGGCAATCATATGAGTACTTTCAAGTCATATTTTAAAATAATTTTCTTTTCAAATTATAAAAGTAATATATATATTTAATGTAGAACATTGTAAAAAATACAGGAAAGTATACAGTTATAAATAATACACCTTCCTTATTTGTGTGTGTGTGTGTGTGTGTGTGTGTGTGTGTGTAGGGGGAGAATGGAGAGGGAGGCTGACCAACAGATAGATGTGCTCTGGCCAGAGAGAATGCAGTGCTCAAGGACAGGCCATCTGGGATCTGATACCCTCAGCTTGCTGTGGCTCCATAAATTTGTGTGGCAGTGTAAGTCTATTCTCATGGGGCACAAGCATTTATTTTTCTTTCTCTGTTCAAAATTTGCTTTCTTCTGCATAACCATGTGTCAGTCATCAAGGAGGTGCCAGTGATCAGGGATGATTTGCCTATGACGAGTTAATTAATTGGTCAGTCAGTATCTTTCTTTTGGGCAAGGACCTTGCCAGCTGTATTACTTACTGGATTCCCTCTTACCACAGCAAATTTCTATTGTGAATTTTGTTCAGAAAGGTAAACACAATTCCTTTGTGTTGATGAAAAGAATGAACTTGCTTGAAGGGTCTTTTGGAGCTCAGATGGTTTCAACCCTCAGTTGTGTTTTGGATTGAAACATAAAGGAAGGGATTTTTTTTTTTTTTTTTTGGCTGTACTTTTTAGTTTGTGAACAATAGTAAATAAGCTCACATTGTACCTACTCGTACCTATAAGCAGATACTGTGTTGGGGAAAGTGGTAGTGGGGAGATGAGGGGCCACTGAGAAACATTAAAAGAATGATATGAGTGTGCCTGGGTGGCTCAGTCAGTTGAGCACCCAACTCTTAGTTTTGGCTCAGGTCATGATCCCAGGGTAATGAGATCGAGCTCCGTGTTGGGCTCTCCGCTGAGTGTGGAGCCTGCTTAGGATTCTTTCTCCCTCTCCCTTTCTTCCCCCGCTTGTGAGCATGCGAGTAGAACACTGTCAAATAAAAATGAATGAATGAATGAATGAATGTATGAATGATATGGAGATTAGGGGTAGAGGGAGAGAAGGTCCTGAATGTTAAGATGAGGAACCATTATGAAATGGATAGGATTAACGTAGCAGTTGTGTAAATGATGGATGAGAGTGGAGCTTTATTCTCGAGGTCACTCTTGTAACTGTGTCATGAGGTTAGATTAAGGGATGTTAAAGAGGAGAGGTGTATATTTGAGAGACATTTTGGGCAGGTACAGGGACTTAAGTTTAGATCCTAACATTGATAACTCTTTTTCTAGAAGATTTTGCCTGGAGAAAAAAAATTAACCTTATGCTAGGGTTATTCCAAAATAAAGGCCTCTTTTATCTTGTATAAAAATCTTTTGAAGATTTTACTCCATTTTGAACTTGTTAGATAGGGCTGTGCATTTGAACCTGTGACTCACAGTTGTGTTGCTGAGTCTTCTTATTTAAATTCACAATGCTGAGTGCCCCAGAATTCCACTTCTACCCATTCTCTGGACAACCTTCATCGTATGCTTCCAGGAATACCGGCCAAGAATTGCACAAGAAATCCTCTTAAGTCTCTTCTAAAATCTTCAGTTATATCTTGAACTGCTAATCTCCTAGGGTGTCAGGGGGCTTGTTTGGAGGATCCATTCATTCATTTAATTAATAAACATTTATGGAATATCTACTCCGAACCAGGTAGTAGGCAAAGTGTTGAAGAAACAAAGATATTGTCCTTGCATCTCTGTGGTCTTACAGTCAAATGGGGAAAACCTTTTGGTAAACTGACAGTTACAGTCCATTTCAGGGAGTGCTATCAGGTAGATGCTGGTGTGAGGGAAGTGGAGGGATGTAGCCACTCTGGCCAGGGTGGGAGAGGGCCGGCCAGGGTGGGAGAGGGCCAGCCAGGGAAAGCATCCAAGAGGAAATGCCTGAGCTGTCACCTAAAAGATTCTGGACTTGGGGCCAGAAGTTCCGGTAAAGGGCATTCTGGGCAGCACGAACAAAAGTGAGTGGATGAAAGAGCTTGAGGAGAGGCAACATGGGGTATTAGTAAGGTCTGGGTGTAGGATGTGAGGGAAAGAGAAATGGGAGGAGGTGGGAAAGGTGGGAGGGCTTGAAGTGTTGAGGGGCTTTGTCATACTGTATACAGTTTGGGCTTTATCCTGCGGGCTTTTGGGAGCCATTGAAGGATTTGGGGGCAAGGAAGACTATGATTGGATTTACATTTTAGAAATATTTCCCCTCTGGCAACAGTGTGAAGGAGGACTGCAAAGGGGCAGGGCTAGTGACAGACCAGTTAGGAGGCTGTCATAATAATTTAGGCAGGAAGTGATTAGAGTTTAAGGTTGTGGAAGTAGTAATGTACCCAAGCGGACAAGTCAAGAAATGGGATTAAGGGGTAAAATCCATGGGTTTTGATGACTAACTGAATGTGGTATATGAGGGGAAAGGGAAGCACCTAGGATGACTTGGCAGGTTTCTGTGTTGAGGTTCTGTATGGGTGGGTGGGATCATCAACTAAAAAAGGGAGTATAAGAGGAAAAAGCTTATTTGCGGTGACTTGGCGACAGTGTTGGTGCAGGGGAAGATATGGAGTTAGTTACTGTGTGTTGATGTTGAGGTGGTCTTTGGGATGCTGGGCAGAGGTGTCCTGCAGGTAAGGGGTGTAGCGCTCACGCATAGATGTGTGATGAGTCAGTCATCAGCAATAGATGAGTCAGTCATCAGCTTATGGAATCCCAGGAATGGACAAGGAGATTGCTGGGAGAGTGTGTACTGTGAGAAGAGGTTTGAGGCAAAAACTCTGGGGAACTGCAAGGGGGGGAGGGGTGGTTTGGGAGCAGAAGAGGAGGATCCCCTGAAGGAAACTGGCCTCCAAAAGAGAGTGCCTAGAGATGCAGGAGGAAGAGAAGTGAATTCCAGAAACAGTCTGTGTTGCACAGTGTCAGATTATGAAGAAGTCAAGCAAGATAAGGACTTTTGGCTCTAGAATATAAAGGTCACCTTTACTGGAGCATTTCCAGTGGGGTTGTGGAAAGTGCAATCCCGAAAGCGAGCAGTGGGTTGGGAAGCAAATGAGGAGTGCAGACATGGAGTCCATGAGCCTTGAAACCTGGACATTGAAGAAACAGGAGGAAGACATTCTAATTTTTTTTTTTTTTTTTAGTTTATTTGTCTTTGACAGAGAGAGAGACAGAGCATGAGCAGGGGAGGGACAGAAAGAGAGGGAGACACAGAATTGGAAACAGGCTCTGCGCTGTCAGCACAGAGCCAGACACGGGGCTCGAACTCTCGGACAGTGAGATCATGACTGAGCCAAAATCGGACGCTCAACTGACTGAGCCACCTGGGCACCCCCATGGAGGAGGGCATTCTAAAGAGGGGGATGTCGGGGGTGGGCAGAGGAGGGAGTTTTGTTTGTTTATCGTGACACAGGAGAGATGCAAACATGTTTAAGTGCTGTTTGGAAAAAATCAGTAGAGAAAGAGAGTTTAGTAAAATTCGAAGAACAGAGAATAATCCATGGGAGGGTGGGTTCAAGAGTAAAAAGAGGAATGTGTCTGCTGAAAAAGATTATAGAGGGAGGAAGGCAAGAATACAGGTGGTTAGCTACAGGTGTAGGAACTGGAGGGAATTTTCTCTGATGGAGAAAATTTCTCTTATTCTCTCTTTGAAGTAAGGGATGGAGTGATCTGCTCAGAGGAGGGGCTGTGTGTTTGTGTGTGCGTGTGTGTTTGTGTTTGTGTATGTATGTGTACACACTTGCATGTGCACGTTCCTTCCCTCTAGCTGCAGGCGCTCTCAGTAACCTGAGTGTAGATGCCGAGAAGGCAGGCAGGAGGATTGGTCCAGGATCAGTTTTCCAGCATAGGAGTGATGGAAGAACAAGTGGTCCTTGTAGAATAAGGGGTCCTTCCAAAAAATGTAACTGCTTGATTATTCATTGTTTGTATTGCTGTCTGGCTGGCTTGTGTTTTGTTCCCCTAGCAAAATGATAAGCTTTTTCAGGGCAGGAATCAAATATGTAACTTTTGCATTCCTTTCTATCATTTAGTAAAGTATAGGCCAGAAATTGATTCATATATATATATACATGTATAAAATATGTATGTGTATGTGTGTGTGTGTACACACACACACACACACACACACACACACACACACACGAGTTGACTTAATCTCACTTTAGTGGTCAGGGGCATTTTGATTCTTAACACAGTGGCTTTTCTTACCTTTGGTCTTTAATCCTCATCTTACTATCTGGTATGGAGAGAGCGGGGTTCATTGGTTAGAGAGGGAATTCCATGCATGCTTAGCTGCGGCATAAATCTCACAGGCTAGCTTCACTTATTCTCCCAGGGTAGTTGAGTTTAGAAACGTTTGTGCTTTCCATGAAGGCTGCAGGATTAGTATTCCCTAGTCTATTTAGACCAGGCTTGTGAAGACCAGGGTTCTTTGTAAGGCTAGACAGAGTGCCTATTGTCTCCACAACATGCAGCCTCCTCCTTGTTTATTTTGGCAGGCAGGCAGCGAACGTGATGGATTTGTTCTCATGACTCAGAGTCCTCCCTGCCTTACCTTAACAGGTTCCTTATAATCACTACCTTTCAGATGGTGATAGTGTCCTTCAGCATTTATCTGACCTTTATGTCTAAAAAGAGTATTGGTTACCCTTTCCTTTGTCCTCGACTTGCTTGGTTTCTTCACCTTTAGTCTAGAGTGGAGGATATTTCCTAATGTATTAGGTCCAGCTCAGAATTGGCATTATGTGCATCCTTGGGCTGTTAATTGGCCTACTCCCCACAGTGTGCTTGTTTTCTGCTCCTTGTTTTGTAAATTTGGACTCTGTTTCAGATGAATTTGACATGAGTCACTCCAGGGAGTGGAAGGTGTGTCTCCACTAATTCAGAGAATCTTTGATCTTGTTTCAGTCCCTGGTTTGGCTTATCAGGTACAGTTTTTCTCTATGTCCCGCTAGAGGTGTGTATGTCTGCTTGTGTCCCTTGCCTCTGGTTTCACTAGTGCAGTGAATGGTCCACTTCGGGGAATGCATGCCACTTTGCATGTATGGATTCTTTCTACTGTCCTTGTCATTGCTGGCAGCAGAAGTGCCTCTAAGAGCCTCTTTGAATGTAGCAGAGTATCTAACACTGAATAGAGTTCATAAACCCTCTGTCTGCCCTGTAGGACTTTACAGTACAGTAAACATTACAAATGACAAAAGACAATAAGGAATGTGTAAGCAGTTGAATAAATAATGGAAGGTCATTCCTCATTTAGCTACCATTTTCACAGTAGAACATATCCCAGAAAGAGACCTAGTCCTAAGGGAAGGGAGACCAACAGAGACAAAATCATCTTCTGTTCCAACTTGGATGGCAGGCGAGCTGCCCTCCATGGCTCCTTGATGCCGGGAAGTTTCTCAGTAATGTCCTGTCTTGTCTCATGCAGGACCTTATTGCTGTGTTACCTTTCTTTGTGGCTGGGATGGGATCCTGACAGGGTCTCACTCTCCAGTGACCTGTAGCTGAAGTGGTAGGCAGGGAGAATATGCAGAAGACTTGTGTTCTCTGGTGCAATTATCTTTTTAACATTAGGAAGTGCATCCCAGACCTACTGCAAACGCTCCAGCCCTCGCAAACACCACAAATGAGCCATAAGCCCTGGGGTCAGGGTTGGGTTCGAAAGAAGCTGGTTTGGGCTGGTCTGGGACACCTCAAGGGTGTAAGTATGTAGGACCCATCCCAGCCTCTGTTGGTTAGTTTCCCAAATGGAAAACAGGGACCAGAGTAGTTTAGGTGCTTTGAGGTCCTCACATCTTTCAAAGGACTTGTTCATTGTTTGTATTATTGTTACTGTTAACAAGTATGAAAACAGTATTCATGTAATACTGCCTTTTTAAGGAAGAATGGGGAACTGTCAGGGGCTGGAATTTCCCTCTACTGTCACTGTGAGAGAGAGGGAACATTAGATTCTCATCTCTTAGTCCTCTTCTTTCTGATCATCCTGTGGGTGGCTCCTGGAAAGGGGTGAGGCAGCTGAGGCCCTGGCAAGAATATGTTGTTGAGAAGGGATAAGAGGCAGTATCCAACATAGCTGTAGCACAGGTGGTATGTTAGCAAGAGAAGATAGATGTGGAGGCAGGATTCAGGGGGCTGGTAAAGGCAGAAAATATTTGCTGTCATCATTAGTTGCTTCCCTTTGCCTTTGCCCACATATGTTGTCTCACAGCAGAGCCAGAACCCCTGTGTACTTTTGCTGTTCCTCCTTCTCCTTTTCTTGATTATATCTCATTTTCTGACTTATAAAGATGTGTAATACCCTTAATAGACTTGTAGTGATGTGGAAAGTTAAATAAAAAGTTCCAGAGATTGAAAAGCTAAGTGGTGATTTGATTACAGTCTTTAAGTGTAACAAGTGTTTTTCTTACAATTCATCATAAACCAAAACTGCCTGGGAGCATTTGTTACTGTGTGTTTTGTTACTTAACTTTTTGTGTGTCTTTGTCTGAACTTCCCAACCTCATTGTGATCTCGTTGAAGGTGTAGGTTATAACGAATGAGATGCGTATAATGCACTTCATGAATTGAACCACTTTGCAAATGGTGGTGGTGGTTATATTTTCTTTGTATTTCCGGCAACTTCAGGCACCCTCATGATGGGTTTTTGCATGTGGTTGTCCCACAGACAGCTGACACTTGCTGTATCCAAAATGGGTGCCATCATCTCCATTCCTTCTTCCAGACCTGCTTCTCCTCCCATGTTCCCCATCTCCATGACTGCTTTCCCCATCCATCCGAATGTTAAAGCCAGAAACCAGGGCTTCGTGTGTTCCTCTCCCTCATGCTGCCCAGGCAGCGAGTCTTTTATCAAGTCCTGTTGGTTCCATCTCCATCTCTCTCCGTCTGTCACCTCCTCCAGCCTCATCACTAGTACACGAGCCCAGGGCCTTACTACTGTTGTGATTCCTTTTGACAACTTAACCCTTTTGTCCCCATTGGTCTTTCTTTCACACTCCTACCTGGAAAAAAAATCTTCAGAAGTACTAAACTAATCATGTCTCATGGTATAAGAGAAAATAGGTGTGTGGGCTGTTTTAAGGGGGATGATAAAGACAAAATATTTATTGCTATCATGAACTGCTTCCCTTTGCCTACATATTTTGTCTAAGAGCAAACTTGGAACTCCTCCATTTATTTGTCTTCTTCCTTCCCCTTTTCTTGCGTACATCTCATATTCTGGTTTATAAAGAGAGATGCTGCTTGTAACCCTGCGGTGTTCCCATTGCCTATACAGTAAAGAGCAAACATGCAACAAAAAGTTTAATCCCTGCCTGCTTCTTGCATTTTTCACCTTGTCAGGAAGAAGCTATGTCCAGTTGCCTTACCATGCCAGGCTGGAGAATGTCTCTGTGTGCCAATGTTGTTTCCCCTGCCTGGAATTTTTCTTTTACCTGTTAACCTCACCTGCCAGCAAATTCCAGTTTACCCTTAAACACAATTCAGACATTGTTACTTTTGGGAAGCCTTTTCTTACCCTTTCTTCCCACATGGTTAATCTCTTTCCTCCCTGCTACAGTCTTCTGATATGCATATCACAGTGGATTGTGGTTTGGTTGGTTTTATGATTATCTCCTCTACACACTTTAAGTTTTGTTCCCGAGCCTTAGCACAGTGCCTAGCACATATAGGTGCTGGAGAAGTATTTGGTGAGCGAAGATTGTGCACCCAGATTTGTTACAAATGTTCACCGCATGAAATCAGTCTACATAATACATAAGAGGATATGGCATTAAATACTAGTAGAAGACATTTCAGCGATTCCTGTTATTGGGGTAATAGCATTAGTTTGTTAGAATGGTGTGCCATTTTTGCTCTTGAAGAATTTCAAGAAATAAAGCAGTCTCATAGATGGTTTAATTCTTCATTTGCTAAAGATAGGAAACTGAACCAGATGTTCTTCGGAGGATCCTTTTAGATCCCTGGCTTTTGAATCTGAATGTATGGCTAGCTTTCATCTAGGAGTCAGTATGAGATGTTTCTGTGCTAAGTGCTTTGTGTATACTAAATATATAATCTATCCTTTTCAAGGGCCAAAGGCCAGTGTGTTACGGCAGATGGAGAATTCCACTGTGCAGACTATAATGTAGTTCTCTCATATGATCTTCTAAGTCCTATCTCATGAACTTTTAGAACTATATATGCCCTTAACCCCCCTTTCCCTTTTGGAATGTTATAGTTCTACTTCACCTTACTCCCGGAACTCCATATTCTACTTTGTTTATTGTCTCTCTACTAGAATGCAGCGTCATTGAGAGCAGAGATTTTTGTTGTTGTTGTTTGTTTATTAACTCTGGTATTCCTAGCACTAAGAAGAGCATCCGACATATAGTAGATACTCAATAAATAATTGTTGAGTGAATGAACTACAAATGATCGGTTCAGCTCACTCTTCTTATTCCTTGTAAGGGAATGAAGTGAGGCATGGAAAGGGGCAATAACTGGCTCAAGGTCACATAACTAGTTAGTGCGAAAGCCAGATCTCCTCACCAGGTGAATGGTGTTTTTTCCATGAAATCATACTTAATTGTAGTTGCATTTGATACTGATGTGCAGTATGGTCATAACTGTAACTGTGAGCAGAGTACGGGAGAGCAAACTAATATGGACTGAGCCCTTACTAAATGCCAGGTGCCTTATCTCATGTAATCATCACAAATAGCATCCTATGGCAGTCCAGTGACATGGGTAGATTTCACAGATGAGGAAACTGAGGCTTAAGGAACCTTAAATAACTTCCCTGAGGATCACACAGCTCATAAGTGGCTGAATTGGGTTTTGAACTCAGGCCTGATAAACCCCACTTGGCAATAGGCCTTTTTAACCTTAAGGGGCTGTATAATATTTTGAATTTGTGGTCTGAATTGCTTTAAGATTTGCAAGTCAGACTACTTTTGAACCGGTCTGATTTGAATGGCTCAAGTAGAATTGCAGAAATTGTTTACCTTAAGACAACCCCATCTAACAGTGGGGTTGTGGGAATAGGGAGGAGTCTGTAGGGCTCTTGAGTAAAAAAAAAACAAAACAAAACAACCCAATTCCGTGCTGTGGGTAGTGCTATATACCCCCACTCAGTTATATCACATATAGTTCAAGTTCAGACTTCCTTTTTAACCCAGGTATCCAGGACCACTATAGGAAGATGATTATGTCACAATCGTGTGCAGTACAGCTGCTTCTGAGTGTGTTCGGTAGTGCTCTTATGCCCCCAGAGCACAAAGACAATGCCTAAAATGTAGGACAGGTAGAGCAGGAGAGGAGTGAACCCAGTTGAAACTAGCTGTCTGTGGTAAGTAGGCAGACCATAATTACCTGTGTTGCTCAGAGACCTGAGCTGATAATGGGGATGGGGAGAGGTCACACCCATTCTTTGGAGAAATGATGGGAGTAAATAACTCTTAGTTTCCAATTTATTCCAGAATCATTTGCTCACCATTCAGAGTCACGGTGGTGATGTGGACTTTTGAGTTGGCACCTTGTCACCCCAATCATCCAAGCATAAGGTTAACTTTTTTTTTTTTTTTTCATTAGAGAGGTCCCCTTGGAAACCAGCCATTCATTTTCATCTCCCTGTTAGCTTCCTCTCAGGTAGCTTTGTGTAGCCTGCCTTAGAAAGGAGAGTAGGGACAGAACCAGGAGGCGAGAGGAAATTGATAGCAAGGTGGTAGAGAAACAAAGGATTAGTAGATTCCTCTGTCCTTTGGGAGTTTGGCCCTTTCAGGAGCTGATTGCTGAGATGGGAGTAGAGACCTGGGAGGAGGAGAGGTGGTAACGGGAAACAGAATAGTGTGGCACTCCATGGTCCTGGGAGGACCAGCAGCATCTGCAGCATCTGGGGGCTTGTTAAAAATGCACAACGTTAGGCTCCGCCCCAGATGGCTGAGTCAGTTTTCATTTTTGCAAGATTCCCAGATGATTCTGTGCACATGAAAGTTTGAGAAGCGCCAAGTTGGTAATTAAGTGGTTCAGTGCAAGGGACTTTGGAGTCAGACAGACCTCGGATTGGAACCTGGTTTGACTATTTACTAGCTGTGTGACCTTGTGTAAATTATTTAACCTCTCTGTGCTTCGGTTTCTCATCTGCAGAATAGGGGAACTCTCTAACTTGTAGGGCTGTTGGGGAGAGCAAATGAAATACTAGTGCATTTTTCAATTGATGATAGCTTAGATTTAATGAAATTTAGTAATGTCTGTAACATACCAGATACTGAGCCTGGCACAAAGTAAATAATAAGTGTTATTACTAATAAGTTAGTCAAATTTATAGGAATAAAGAGCCTTTCTCTCTCTCTTTTCTCTCAGTACATTTGTCTGCAATTTTATAAAAGTGTAGTCAGCATGTATATATTCTTTGGTGTTTTGCTTAGCATTATTTAATAATAGCAATTGCAACAGTGGTAGTTAACACATATAGTGCTTAATGTGCCAGGCACTATTTTAAATACTTTATATATAAATTCATTCAGTCCTTAGAGTAACCATGTAAGAGATGTATTATTATCTCTATTTTCAGATGAAGAAATAGAACAGAGAGGTTGACTTGCCCAAGGTCACACAGCCAGTAAATTGCAGAGCTAAGATTTGAATTGAGGTGGTCTGATTCTAGCATCCATGCTATTTTCATGTCCTGCCATTGTTCTCAAATTTATGTGGTGTAATGGAAATCAGAAGACTTGGGCTGGACACCTGACTGCCACTAGCTTATTTGTACCTTGGTCACGTCATTTTACTTCTCTCAGCCACTTTCTGTACTGTAAAAATGGGAGAGTTAGACATGATTTATAAGGTCTCTTCATTGATTCATTCAACACATAGTGATTAAAATAGAAATTTTGGTAGAAAATCGTATCTAGGGAATTGGTTCAAAAGTACTTGTTCAAGCAGGTTGGTGTAGTTAAGAACAAGGGGTTTGAATCTAGGCTCCGACACTTCCTGGCTTTATGGTGCTTGGCAACTTAACCTTTCAAACACTGATTTCTTCGTTAGTAATGGGGAGAATAGTTCATACCTTGCAGGGATGTTGTTAAGTTTGAATAAGATGATGTGGGTTGGCACCTAGCATATGTGAGGCATATGGTGGATCATCAACATACGTGAATTCTCTTTCCTTCTTTCTGTTCATCCAGGGATGGTTAGGAAAGCAGACATACCAGATTCAAACAGAGTTAGAATCTGTCTTGGTCCTAATGTGTTTTTTCCATAATGGTATTCTCACTGTTAGGAGATGAGAAATAGTAGAGAAAGAGGTGTACATATAGCCAGGTCTTGTCATTTAAAAATAACCCACCTTTTGATTTTAAATTAAAATTCATTTAAAAATATATAGTCTAGGGGCACCTGGGTGGCTCAGTCGGTTGAGCATCCGACTTCAGCTCAGGTCATGATCTCATGGTTCGTGAGTTCGAGCCCTGCATCTGGCTCTGTGTTGACAGCTCGTAGCCTGGAGCCTGCTTTGGATTCTGTGTCTCCCTCTCTCTCTGCCCCTCCCTCGCTTGTACTTGGTCTCTCTCTATCTCTCTCAAAAATAAACATTAAAAATTTTTTTTAAATAAAAAATAAAAATAGGTAGTTTATAATAGGATAATCAAAAAAAAACATGACATATAATTTTCCTGGGGTTGCCATAACAAAGTACCAAAACCAGGGGGCTTAAACAGTAGAAATGTATTGTCTTACAGTTCTGGAGGCCAGAAGCCTGAAATTAGGGTGTTAGCAGGATTCATTCCTTCTGAGGGCAGTGAGGAAGAGTCTGTTCCAGGCCTCTCTCCTAGCTTCCGGTAGCCTCAGAAGCTCTTTAGCTTGTAGCTGGTGATCTCTGTCTCTCGGCTTTCACATCATTTCTGTGTCTCTGTGTCCAAATTTTCCCTTTTTATACGAATCCAGCCTGATATTGGGTTAGAGTCTATCCTGATGACCTCACCTTAGCTGGATCAATTTTAAAGGCCTTGTTCCCAGATGAAGTCACATTCACAGGTCCTAGGGGTTAGGACTTTAACATCTTTTTGGGGACACAATTCAACCTATAAAAACAGAAGTTCAGCTACTTTCTTACCTGAAGAGAGGAGTATGCATGAAATTAGCTTTTGCTGGTCTCTTAAGACTTATTACCAGGATTTTCTCAGTAGGGACACAGGAAGAGTTCAGGTTTAATCCTGGTCTTGCTAATTCTGCTCTTTGGTTTTGGCTACATATAGGAAAGAGCTGAGATGGACCTGGTTTTGTAGCTTCCATGGGTGATGTTTCACTTTTATGGGCCGAATGGATATTACTGTTATTAGTAGTAATAATAATAAAGTCCCATTAGTTGAGTTTTTACTGTGTGCCAGGGACTATGTTAAGCACTTTATATACATTATACCATTTAATTTGCAGAATGGCCCCATGAAGTTGATATTATCATCACTTCTTTTACAGAGGGGAAAATTGGGGCTCAGCTGGTGAAATAACTTGCCCAAGGTCACAACTAGGAAATGGTAGAGCAGGCATTTAAATCTAGCTCTGTGAGACTGCAGAGCTCCAGCTCTTAACCATGATCTTAAACTTTGCCTTCACTTCCTTGAATACAACTGTCTGGCCCCAGTCTCTTTTTCTCTAAAAACTCCTGGTTCTGGAAGCATGCTGACTGAAGGGGTCAGGGAGGTGACCTTTACTTGCATTCTTGTGAGCTCTTATTGTTTGTGAGTGGGAAAGGGAGTGTGACTTCAGCTGACACTTTTTACCTAGTGGTTTAAGACTTGTCAAGGGGCTCTAGTCAGGTGTGGGACATTACGAGTTCCTTTAAAATAAAAATACTGTCCTAGAACCAAAAAGGAAAAAACATAGTTCGATTATGTTTGTCTAATTCTATTGTTACTACACACATGCTCATTGTAATAAATTTAAGCAGTACAAAAAAAGTAAAAGTTCTCTTTTCTAGTATTTCTATTTCTCTACTTTGTCCAACTCGTCAGGGTAACCAGTGTTGAAGGTTTAGTCTGTATTCTTCCAGCTTTTCCCTTGCTAGTCTTATTTTGGAACTGCCCCCTTCCCTCCTTTACTCCTTCCTATTGGTCACGTCTCCTCTTGTCCCATAGCCTTACCTCTTATTTATTTTTGTTGCCATATATCCAGCTTACTTTTGGGTGCCCATTGGTACTTAGGATTTATGCGTTTGCCAGAGCCACCCTCTTTCCTGAAGAGTCTTTCCCCATCTCTCCTAGTGAAATCCTACTTATTTGTGGAGCTCGGTTCAAGTCCTCCTTTTCCCTTTAATCCTTTGTAAACCATACTAACCTGTGATCACTCATTTTGCTTCTGAACTCATAGAGTTAACTTAGAAACTTAGACTACTCATTTGCCCTTTGACCATGTAATGTATCGTCACTGGTATTTTATTATTTGCATTTTAACTTCCCACATATTTGCCCAATTAGATGTGCTCCTGGGGCTCACAGATTATGATTTATTCTTCTCTCTATTCCTTATTTTGCCTAGCACAGTGCCCTAATGTTAGCAAGTATTCACTAAATGTTGATGTGGTGAGATCTTAATATTTAACATCCATTTAAAGATCAGGTGCTCAGAGTTGGAAGGCTGAGGAACACTTAACTGATGACATCATCTTGCCTGCCTGTCAGGATGGGGTGTGTGCCACTGAGAGGAGTATCGGCAGATGAAATACTTGTGCAACAGGTTCTATTTCCTCCTCTGGTGAATGGGATTAACACTTCACATTGGGGAAAAGAGATAGTAAGTGTAGGAGGAGGGCTGACAAGGGAATGGAAGGGAGGATGCTACATTGTTAGATATAGGGATATGGCTTTATTAAAAATATAAATAAAAGGATGGTGTAATGCAGAGAGAAGCTTCTTGGAACCAGTAGGCTGATTAGACAAGCAAGCTTCTCTGGTGCAAACCAGTTATTAATTGCCATTTATTTTCTTTGCAATAAAACTGTACCACCCAGCAACTTTCTCATTAGGGTGAGTCTGGAATAAGGGCTTAGTTTAGGATTATGAAATCTAAGAGAGATGCAGGATAGTTACCAGGTTAAAGGATGGGAATATTCCTTTCTCTTGTTTGTCTTATCAGCCCTATACCTTACGGGTTGCCAAGATCCCTCTGCATTTGCTAGTAGGGGTTGCTACTGGAGTGATGTAAAACCTCTTATTTCCACACCTGCTACTTCCTTTAGCCTTATCTTGCTTTACTGATGCCCTTCTACCACATACACTAGATTTGTCATCTTTCCCATCTGTGAGGCCAAGGTGTGCAGTGGACCACCCTTCATTAGCTGTCCAGATCTTGATTGTAATCTGCCTTTCTATGCTCCACTCCTGTGCCTTCCCCAAATAGTAGGAAAGTGGAGAAAAGGAAATGGAATGTGATTGTGTTAAGTCCTCTGTGGCCTAGAGGGCAGAATGTTTTGATTGTTTGATTTAGGGGTCTTGGGGTCTCCTAATATGAAGATCTACTCTTTTGTTGATGGAAGGGCATCACTCCATTCTTCATTCTTTTGCTCTGAGTCATATGGACCCAAAGAAAGATTTGTACTGGGGAGTTGGTACTTGTCCCTGAAAGGGAAAAGACCACTCTTTGACTTGATTTTTTTTTTTTTCTGTTATAGGATATCTCATTATCCTAAGATCAGAATTAATGGTGTTTTGAACAGAGTATGAATATATGAATATATCATTATAATACATTTATAATGATTGGGCTTTGGGTTTTTTTTTTTAAATTTTTTTTTAACATTTATTTATTTTTGAGACAGAGAGAGACAGAGAATGAACAGGGGAGGGGCAGAGAGAGAGGGAGACACAGAATCTGAAACAGGCTCCAGGCTCTGAGCTGTCAGCACAGAGCCCGACGCGGGGCTTGAACTCACGGACCGTGAGATCATGACCTGAGCTGAAGTCGGACGCTTAACCAACCAAGCCACCCAGGCGCCCCTGGGCTTTGGGTTTCAAAAACACTCTTTTTAGGGGTGCTTGGGTGGCTCAGTTGGTTAAATGTCCATCTCTTGATTTTGGCTCAGGTCAAGATCTCAGCATTCGTGAGTATGGAGCCTGCTTGGGATTCTCTCTCTTCCTCTTGCTCTGCCTCTCCCTCACTCTCGCGCCATCTCTCTCTCTCTCAAAATAAATAAACTTAAAAAAAAAAAAAAGAAAACATTAAAAATCCCCCACCCTTTTTTAAGTACATTGTTTTAGGTTAGGTGCCTCCCTGCTCTCTTTGGGATTATTTAGCTGCGGACTAATCTGGAGGGAGTAACAGTGCCAAATGACTTTTTGTAGATCATTAAACATTGTGACGTTACTGAGACTATCTTGGTCGGGAGAGTTTTGGTCCACAGGAATAAGGTGATGTCTACTTCTTTCTCTCCTTTCAGATAAATCCTCCTACGTGTCCCACTCTCTGGCTCTGGGAGGGATGATGGGGTGGTGGGGGGGGATTTAGTACATTCATCACATTGTTCAGGTCCTTTCCTGGGTGCGGTCCTGCAGAGCTTCCTCCAAGGGCTGACTCAAGAGTTCTCTTCCATTGTGGTGGTGTTCTTGTTTTTACACGTTGTACCAATTTACAGCCTTGGCATTTTGGGCAGCATCATTTGGAGGTGTTAAGTTGAGAATGAAGAAAGTAGAAATATTTTCAGAAGTTTCTTGAGAGAAAGGTTCCTTTCACTGGCACTAAATCTCTGTAGATGCTATGGCTCAAGGGCTAAAGAATTGTAAGCATATGCTTCTTTTTTGTTCCTCTGAATAACAGTTATTTGTTTGTCTTTCTGTCCTCCATGAAACTGAGCATCTTGAGAGCTGGGATGGAGTCTTACTCATCTTTATGTCCCTGATGTTTAACAGTGCCCAACTCAAAGCGCTTATAAATGTATGTTGAGTTGAATGAATAGTTGAAGGAAGCTTTAAAGGCATTGACTGCAGACAGATGCATGCCTAGCATGTTGAGTCTGAAGACATTAGTATAGAGTGGAGATGGATAAAGAGAAGAATTTTTGTGGATAGGACACAGAGAATTTTCATTCTTAGGCAAGAATTTCTGGAGAAATACTTGTCTTGTAGTTTTCCTTCATGTGGGAAATCATTTAGAAGTTATGAATGTTAGTAACATCTGACTAGCTAATGACCTTGGGCAAGACTTCTTCTAGTCACTGTGACCTTTGTAAGTAGGGACTAAAGACACCTACCTGCCTGTGCCTCCCAAATGGAGGGATTCAACAAAGGGAGGGGCTCAGGATTAGATTGGGAGTGGGGAAAGAAAGCTTTGAGCCCCTGCTAGCCAGGCACTGTAGAAATATAAAGCTGTTATTATGATGATCACTGTTGGCGAACAAGAAAGTCTCAACCTCTTGAGACCCACACCCAGCCAACAACCTCAGATTGGGTGGCTGTAGACTTGAATATTGGGATCACTCACGGCTGTTGCCAAATGCTCCTTGTGGTTTCTCTGAGTCCTGTGCAAACATTGCTTTTTGGCTCTTTTCCTTCTGTCCAACAGCAAAGAATAGGAAGTTTGTGGAGATGTGCTTTTTGGTTGGCATTTGAGCATGGGATGCCTTTATTTTTTCCTTTTAACTACTAAATATCCTAACTAGTAAAGAGCTATAACAAGATGGGCCAGGTTTGGACATTCTTACCTAGGGAGTGACTGAAGCCTGAGGGGAACTAGGCTTTGCACAACCCTGTGCCTTGAGAAGGGAGCAGTTGTTTCCCTGAGAAAGGCTTGGATCCTGATCAGCTGATTTCCTGTCTCTACTGGGATGTGATTCCTCCCCTTTCCTTCTGGAAGAAGTGGATATTTTCTCATTTCCTGTTTGATAGCATATTTTCTGAGTACCAGGAGACACTTGCTGACTATAAATCAGTTGGGATGTGGGCTGGGAGGGAGGCTGCTTTTGTTTTCAGCAGAGTGGCTTTTGTTTGAGGAATTCAAAGCCTATACATGAAGCCAAGCATCCTCATCCCCCTGGCAGAGACATAGGACCTAAAGGGTTTGTTTTGAATCCCTTTCCTACCTGACCTGTGGTGATACCATCTCCCACTTGGATAAGAAGTCCTTGGTCCCTCATGGGGACCTAGCTGTGGATCCCACTCTCACCACATCCTCTGCTCGGCCCTTTCGGTGCCTGAATCTGCTGGGGAGGCACTGTTGTCTCTGGTGGAAGTGACCCCACCCTTGGAATGGAACCTGGCAGGATGCCCCTTTGAGCCCTGACAGACACAGCCTGGACGGGAATCTGGCTCTCCAGATTTCCTGTCATCCGTCCTTAGGAGCAGACCCTGTAGCTTCCTCTCTGCTGGGTGGGAGCTGGTGGTTCCGGAGCAGCGCCACCTGTGGACCCACACAGCAGCTTCTGTGTTCCTAACCAAGAGCTGCCTGCCCAATCCTGACTGGCCTGTTCCCGATCCATCTGGAGTGAGAGCAGAGGACTAGAAGAGAGGACTGGGGAGGAGGGCATCACGATCCACTTTGCTTGTAGCAGAGCTCTGCTTAGTGTTTGGGGAGCTGGAGTTTAATTTTGCAACATACTAATTCTTAGATTTTTTTCCTTTTTGGACCTTGAAGAAGTCCTTAAAAATTCTTACAAAATAAGACATTGCTTGGTAGGTTATGAGAAAAGTCACTTTTAGGTTTTGTGGTAACACAACTTTTTCTAGTTTGCCAGGGTTTTACATGGCTGGGTAATTGGTACGTTTAAAGTTCTTGGAGATCATCAGAGAAAGAACAGTCTTATAAATAGAATCAGTGAGCCTGTGCCTAACTTTTAACAGTAAATTTGTCCTTTTGTTGCTGACTGTGTGCCCTTTCTCCTTGCTCAAGGGATTTTCTGGTTTGGGGCTGTTTTACAGTATCAGATAAATTTCCCCCGTAGGGCAGAAAGCAGTATCTTGCAGTGGAAAGGATATAGGCATTGGAATCATGGTTCTGCTACTTACTACCTCTGTGACTTTGGACAGTCACTTAACCTCTCTGAGCTGTGCATGCTTTTTCTACTTCCTCAGTAGCAAATGTTGGTGATAGTAACTATCTTGCAGGATTTTTGTAAAGGTTAAATGAATGCATGTAAAGCTTGTTGCTTGGTACATAGTGGGTATGTAATTGGAGTCTTTATTAGAAAGAGTCATAATAGCAATATGATTTTAAAAATTGTGGTAAAATATACATAACAAAATTTACCACTTTAATCATTTTTTCCCCCACTTTAACAATTTTTAAGTGTACAATTCAGTGCCATTAAGTACATTTACACTGTTGTCCAGTCATTACTACCATCCATCTCCAGAACTTTATCTTCCAAACTTAAATTCCATACCCATTAAACAATAACTCCTCATTCCCACCCAGTGCCCCCAGCCCCTGGCAACCACAATTCTACTTTCTGTCTCTATGAATTTGACTACTCTAGGTACTTCCTTTTTTTTTAATTAAAAAAAAATTTTTTAATGTTTATTTATTCTTGAGAGAGAGAGAGACAGAGCCTGAGCGGGGGAGGGGCAGAGAGAGAGGGAGACACAGAATCCGAAGCAGGCTCCAGCTCTGAGCTGTCAGCACAGAGCCCAGTGTGGGGCTTGAACTCACAGACTGTGAGATCATGACCTGAGCTGAAGTCGGATGCTTAACCGACTGAGCCACCCAGGCGCCCCTTGGTGCTTCCTATAAATGGAATCATATAATATTTATTCCTCTTGAAACTGACTTACTTCTTCGTATAATGCCTTCAAGGTTCATCTGTATTGTAGTATGTGTCAGAATTTTATTCCTTTTTAAGGCTGAATAATCTTTTGTATGTGTATACCACATTTTGTTCATTCATTCATTCATTGACGGACATTTGGGTTGCTAACAATGTGATGATTATTTTTCATATTAATATTGTTGGATTGATTCCCTACAGTTAGAGGTCCCTAAGCTGAGATGAAGAGGATGAAGTGAAGAGAGATATCACTGTTTTTGTGTTAATTTCATTTCTCTGGGTTTTGGTTCTGGGACCTATTTTTGGTAGGAGTCTGGTGGATGATGGTACCCATTTTGATAGTAGCCTGACATATGATGGATCCATTGGAGCCCACACAGAGGGTCCAGGCATGGCAGAGCTCTAGGGGGAAAATTGCTTCCTAATCTAATTTTTCCAAGGATAGAGTGCTTTGTAGTGCCTGTGGCTTACCAGCTTTGCCTACCTTCCTCTCTCCTCTGCTCTTACTATGAATGGGATTCTTGCTGTTACAACATATCTAGGTTCTCTTTTTTTTAATAAGATTTTATTTTTAAGTAATCTTTACACCCAATGTGGGGCTTGAACTTATAACCCCAAGATCAAGAGTCCCATGCTCTATGGACAGATCCAGCCAGGCACCCCTAGACTCTTAGTTTGTTTTATTTAAAAAATTTTTTTTAATTTTTTTAATGTTTATTTTTGAGAGACAGAGATAGAGCATATTTAATTCTATGTTAATAAAGATTACATTTAGTCTTATTCAGTTATGATTGCATAAGTATGTATGACTAAAGAATTATGTTTATGCTTTGTGAAGGCCACTACAGGAGAGGATCTAAAAATGAATCTAAAAAAATAATCTATTTTAGAGAAACATAGCTTAAATACAAAGGACAGTAGGGGGCACTTGTATGACAGTGGAGTAAAGACATGCACAAGAGTGTTCAGTTTGTTTTTTGAACTTTAACGTGTTGGGAAGTTAATATTTTTTTCCTTATGTTTTCTTTATGAAAACTGACAGTTGGATTTGAAATATAAAAATATTTGGCATAATCAACAAGTTTATTTACTCTGTCAACTAAAAATGGACTTTCTTTAAATTTTTAAAATTTATTTTCTTACTTGCAGTTACTCTTTGACAAGATACTAGGTTAAACATTATTTCATTTAATGATTTCAACATATAAAGCTTTAAAAATTTGTCTGAAACAATCTATTGGAAGCCTCAATTTCTGTATCGGCAAATTCTTACTACTATAGATTATGTGATACCTGTCACTCAAGGATCTTGATCAAATAATTTGTTGTACAAAATCAATGAGTGAAAACAAAACCAAAGCAAAATGAATGTACTTTATATTGTGTGTCAATAGAGGTACCAACAAACACTTGAGAAATGGCTAAAGGGTTGAACCCTTTGCTCTTCATTTTGTAGCTGGTGTTAGATGAACATAGCTTTCTCTTATTTGAATAATGATGTCGAAAGGTCCTAAAGGCCAAAACAATTAGTTGTGAGCAGTCCTTCTCCTGAATTCCCTATGAGCAGCTTTGATGGGGAATAACAGTATCATTTTCAGACTGGCCCGTGCACAAACTACATAATTAGAGGTATTCCATTTTCCACACATACAATATAGCTGGCTCTTAATCAACCCTTGAAAATGGAGCAGAGGGCGTGCTGAATACTTCAGACTCACAGATAAATCCTAAAACTAATTTTAACCAACTGTTCTATCATTACTCCTACTTGAGTTACCAAAAATGTTTGTAGGAGAAAAAATGAACAGATTTTTTCCCTTTTGTTTATCCTTTACCTACCTTTTAAATGTTATCACCCATTACTCTTTACTCTTTATTCCAGCAGAATGAACTAGTACCCTGTGTCTTCCTGCTTCTGTGCTTTGCTCAGGCTGTTTCCTCTGCCTGGATTTTCCTTCTATTTCTACATCTGATTTGTCCCTCCACATCCATCTCAAATATCACTTTTTTTGGTGCAGCATTTCCTAATCCCTTCAGCTGGAAATCATATCATCTTTCTGAATTTATATAATATTATTGAAAGAAATTCACTTAAAAGTAATAGTAATAATAGCTGACAGCTTACATTCATATAGCCTTTTACAAAATGTTTTTCACATATATTAGCTCTTTTGAGCTTCCCGTATAGTTTGTCCCTTCTGCTTTACGTAAAAGCTGAGGAAACTGAGGCTCAAGGAGGTTAAATGACTTGCCTGAGGTCACATGCAGCTGGAACTAAATATAAATCTTATGACCTCAAACCCCATGTTCTTTCTACCAAACAATGCTATCTTATGATTCTTATGTCTTGCTACTGTATGCTATAGTTACTTGTGAAAATATCTTATCTGGTGCACTATTTTGTGCCGTCCTTGTTCTCTGTGACCTTTATATCTCATAGCACAGAGTATTGTGCACAGTAAGGCATCAGTAAACATTTGAAAGGCTGGTGAGGAGTCAGGGAGATGTTGGTGAATGCATTTACATAGCACAGTGCCCAGCACATAGATGCCTAATACATATTTGTTGGGTTTAATTGTAAAATGGATCAAAGACCATGTTAATAAGAGCCTATATGGCATTCACTTTATAAATGCTTTGCCTGATATTAACTCATGTAATCCTTTCAACAACTAAATGAGGTAGGTACTGTTTTTATTTCCATTTTATACTTGATGAAACTGAGGAACAAGAAGGCTAAGTGACTTGCCCAAGGCCACACAGGTGGTAGGGAACGGAGTTGGGGTTCATAGTGACAGCCGGTTGGCACTGGAATCCGCATGCACTCCTAACCATTATGCCATAATCAGTTGTTCTGAATATTTTTACACTATTAAGTTCCTCCTGGACTCCTGTCTGTCTTGGGTGTGGCTCAAATAAAGAAAAACAGAAGCAGCGAAGCTTGTGAATGTACTGCAGAGAAGTGGTTCACATCAGAATCACCTGGAGGGCTTGTTAAAACAGAGACTGCTGCGCCCCACCCCCCAGTTTCTGATTCAGTAAGTCTGGGGTAGGGCTTGAGAGTTTGTCATTTCTAACACGTTCCCAGGAGATGCTGCTGCTGGTCTGGGACCATTTGTGTAGAGTATAACAGTTAAGAGCATCGACTGGAGCTAAGCTGCCAGGATTTGAATCTCAGCTCTGCCATTTACCGTGAGCCTGGGCAAGTTTGTAAGCCTGTCTGTGCTTCAGTCCTCATCCGTAAGGTGGCTATGTTGATAGTACCTACATCATAGGATTCTTATGGAGATTGAATGAAATAATACATGTAAAGTGTTTAGAATGGTTATTGGCTTACAGTAAACATGCATTGTTAACTATAATAATGGTGATAAGACATGATTTTATAGTCTAGTAACAAAGACTAGACTTACATTGAATAAATAATAAAAATAGTGTGAGATCAGGTTATTAGTTCATGTGGTTCCGACTCTAAAGTACCTTAGAGGTGAAGTGTGCATATGTTGTGGCGCAGGAGAAGCAGTGGGGGATCAGAAGGAGGAGAGGTACATGGGACTTGAAGATAATAGAAAGTTGTATAATCAGAATTTTGAAAAATTGGCATTATCAATGGTTTGGGTTTTACAGCCAGAGAATTGGAGGGATTGACAGGGTGAGAGAGAGAGAGAGAGACAGAGGTAGAGAAAGAGAGAGATGTCTGCACTTTGTTTGCCAAGGAGATAACTAACTCCTTTTCTCATACGTCTGTCTTAGAGTTGGTAGCTGGTCTGACGGTGAAGTTCCTGGCAGTTTGCTCTTTGTGGGGAACAGTGACCAAGGAAGTGGTTTGCTATTGGCTTCTGAGACTGGGCTCTGCAGCCTTGATCCTCCACAGCTGATTCACATACTTTTGATACTTGCTGAGAAAGGCAGTTGTTGGGTTTGGAAGTTTTCAGATTCCAGAGCCAGCTGGACAGCTGACCCTCGGGTAGCTATTTCCCAAACTGCCAGCCCTCTGTCGCCTCATTTCCCTGGGCCCCTTCTTTTTGACTTTGAAGCAATATCCTATATTTAGTAAACTAGCCAGTTAGAGGTTGGAGGAGGTTGGAGGGGGATGTCTCTCTCCCACTTTAGAATTCTGGGTGGATGGAGTATTTGGACCCAGGAACAAGCTGTGTCCTGTTAAAAAACTTTAACCCCTTCTTCATCATCAGCCATGTTCATAGGTCAACTTACAGAGCTAAGAATGTACGTCTAGCTCATGGGCAAGGAGCAGTGTTTATTTTTGGGTGTCCTGAAGAAAATATTTGGGAAAGGAGTGGGGAGACGTTCAGACAGCTCCATTTATGGTTGAGCAATGCTTGGTATTCTACAGAAGAGACCATATGGACAGTGAGGAAGAGTTTAGCATTCTGATTGTTCACCTCTTGCCCCCTCCATTCAGGGATGGTTAGGGACACCTCATTAGCCATCAGAGTGGGACAAGTATTTCTTGGATTCACATGAACCTCACGCCCCCCCATCCTGGGCATCTTCTGCTCTCCCAGTCTGCTGAATCACACTACCTAGGAATGGCAGTAGCCAGGTTGCCTCCTGGAGCACCTGGAGCACTCTTGGAATTAATACATTGTTGACTGGTCTTGGTCTCCTAGACACGGCTTGGGCCTCTCCAGGCCTGCTGGAATGATAGGCTGGGTCTTAGCCCCCCCTCCAGCTTGTTCCACAAGGCACTGACCTACTTTTCAGAGACAATTAAGTGTTTGTGAGCAAAAGAAGGCGGTGACCCAAGTGAAGGTGAACCAGAGCTGCATTAAACAAACATTTGGAGTCATTTTTTTTGTCTCACACAGCAGGGTCCATCTCGAGTTCAAACGGAATGGCTGACCAGGCTGATGTGGAGGCCAAATTCCAGATGCTTATCCGGATAGACATCCTTGAAATCTCAATCCTTCCGTCAGTGTACTTTAATATAAGAAATTACCTTTTGTGATCATTGAACCCTTTGTTTTTGGGTGAGAGGAGAAGGTTTGGAAGGAAGCTGGGGCTCTTAGAGCGAATTACCGTTATAAGCCCACAGCCCCTTTTGGTGGCAATGTCGTGGCTCACCCACTGAGAGGATTTTGTCTTTCTTTTTGTAGAGGCTGGGATAATAGGCTGTGTGGGCACCTAGATCTTTAGGGAGTGAACAAGTAGCTTGTTTAGGTTTTCCTGTCCTTGTAAGACAAGCATTAGATTCAGGCTTTACAGTGAAAGGATGTGAACTCACTTTCCTACCTGTCTTAGATGTCACCTATCTTTTAGCAAACCCCATTCCTGCCTCCCTGTTGAGTGTGATTATGTTTGATTTGTTATGCTTACTGTTGTCCTTTAGCAGTGGGGGAAGGGTCCGAGGCCCTGAGAAGGGCCCATGACTCCTGTCCTACATCAGCTGACTCCAGGACCCTGAGGGAATTGCTAAACTAGCAATTGGGCAGTTTCTTAAACTTTTACTTTCAACAACTCTACACACATGACAACTGCTATAATCTCCCAGTCAATAAGCAGAAGTTACTGATAATGCACCCAGATATCCAGATCAATCTCAAAGTTCAGGAAGGAAGAAGGGTGGGAGGACTCAATCCTGCCATTCTCTCATTGGAACTCCTGACAGCCTTTGAAGTGAAAGCCCTGTCTGGAGAACTAGGTTACATATCAGAGCACGGCTCAGAAGTCAGCATGGCATCAATTTGGATTGTGTAAATGGCTGTTTCTAGGGGAAGAGTATTTGAGATGATGTGAAATTGCCCCCTCCCCCTCCCCGAAAATCCCAGAGTCTGGTCACAAGCTTCATTCTTCTGCTTCTATTCCTTTATGCCTATGGAACCTGGTCTCTGCCTGTTTTCCAGTCTTTCAGCCTCTGAATGGTGCCTTTGCCTTCCCCACCTGTAGCCTATATGACAACACCTGTCCTGGCATCTCCAAGTCTCTTTTTGCCACACTTTACTTTCCTTTCCTCGAAGCTGGACCCAGGTTCGTTTTCTCCACCCAGCTACCGAGTTCTGCTGCATAGCATTGTGCTGACGGATTTCTTTACAGATTTACGAGCTCCAGCCACAGCTTGACTCTGAACACTGCCCTGAAGTCTTTCTCTTCTCTCCTGGTTGACTCCCGCTCCCTTTCCCTAACAGCATCCATTCCAAACTTTCTCCTCTCCTCAGACTTGCTGCTCCCCACCCTACCTTGTAACTCTCAACAAGTCAAGTAGTCTTGCACTTCCGTGGCTCTGCCTTTCAGTGCACCTGTCATTTTCCAGTCCTCATTGCATTCTCCCTGTGTCATAGGCAGGCTTCTGGGCATGTACATGGCTTGTATTCTTGTCTTTCCCCACCTAGTGACTCCTTGTAAATATGTTCAGGTTTCCTCCATTCTAGGACAGAAATTCTTTTAAAATTCTTTTAAACTGGTCTCTTCTTCTGCCTTTTTTTTTTTTTTTAAACCACTAGTCATCTTGACCCCCGTAGCCGGGCTTGACCACCATCCCAACTGAAGTCTCCATCACTCATGGTGATCTACTTGCAGAGTTCCAGAGTCTCCTTCACTTCTCATGCCCTTTGACCTTGTCATAACATTTGATCCCCTATGGCCCTCTTTCTTCCGTGTCCCTCTGTGCACTCTCCCTGGATGAGTTTAGTGACTCTGGTGATTTCATTTATCAACATTGTCTGTATGGTGATGACTCTCAGTATCTCTAAGGGCTTTTCTCCGGGGTCCAGAGTTGTATTTACAAATAACTACTGCCCTTTTCTACTTCAGAGTTTGCAGATATTCTAATTGACATATGCAAAACCAAGGTCATCATCATCCCTCTTCTTTCCCCTGCCCAACCATACCTGCCTCTCTTCTTGTGTACCCTGTCTCCGACACCAGTATCACTCTGCATCTGTTTGCCCGAGCTAAGAAATTTGGGTTTGTTTTTTGTCTTCTTCATTCTCCATGTCTGATTAGACGCTACATTCTGTTTGTTCTAGTTCAGAAACATCTCAACATCCATCCTTTCCCATCCATCCATCCTGGTTGGACCCACTGCCCTATTTTAGATCCTTATCATCTTTGGCATATTGCCAGTGACTTTTGCAGGGTCCAAAGTCATTGCATACTTAAAAAAATTTTTTTAGATACATTTTGCAGAACTATTCTCCATGAAAGTTGTACCGTGTGGTTGAGTCTTACACTTTATCTCTTGTTAAGAACTCCAGTGCTCACTGCTTTCTATTCCTTCACAGGGTGAAGTTCAGACTTCTTAGAATGGATATGATTCTCAGTTTCATCCCTTGTTTATACGGTTTCCTGTGCCTTGGATGTTCTTTCTGCTCCATCTGCCTCACAAACTCTTGTTCATACTGTAATCTTTCATTCCAGCTCAAAAGTAACTAACTTTTTATGGTGTTTCAGCTTCTTTCCCCCTACCTCAACCAGGAAAAATTGAACTTATCTTCTCATCTGAGTTCTCATGGTACTTTATACATCCCTTTGTAATAGTACTTATTTTATATTATCTGTTTAATCGTCTGGCTCCTTTACACCATGGGTTTAATGAGGGTAGACTTATGCCTTCTTCATCCTTGTTTCTTTGGTGCCATACACTTGATGGAATTTGGGTTGTATACAAAGTTTCTGCTGTCTCCACGTTTGCAAAGTCTAAAAGAGCTATGCTATATTGGATATTAGTTGTGATAGAATCTCCTCTCCCCTTTTTATTTCATAAAGTATCAGTGTTTACTGTATGAAAATTATGAAGTAATGAAAACTAGAAAATTAAAGTTGCCTAGGGGTGCCTGGCTGGCTCAGTTGATAGAGCATGAGAGTCTTGATCTTAGGGTTGTAAGTTCCAGCCCCACGTTGGGTATAGAGATTACTTAGAAATAGGGGCACCTGCGTGGCTCACTTGGTTAAACATCTGACTCTTGGTTCTGGCGCAGGTCGTGATTTCACAGTTCCTGAGATCGAGACCTGCGTCAGGCTCTGCGCTGACAATGCAGAGCCTCATTGGGATTCTCTCTCTCTCTCTTTCTCTCTGTCCCTAGCCCCACTCACGTATTCTCTCTCTCTCTCTCTCAAAATAAATAAACATTAAAAAAAAGATTACTTTAAAATCTTAAAAATTAAAGTCACCTGAAATCTCATCACTTGGATAACCACTGTAAATGTTTTGCCATATTTTCTTTCAGATGTTTTTCTATAAATATATATATATATGTAACTATATATATATATAAATATATTTAAGAATATATATAATATATAAAATATATATATATATATAAATATATATATGTAACTAGTTTTCTTTACTCTGTGGTGAATATCAGTGTCAAAAAATATGTATCTATATAATAATTTGTATTGTTAATATTCCATTGCATGGGTGTACTGCCCTTGAGCTGATACCCTATTGTTGGACTTTTAGGTACTTCTGCATTTGATGTTTTAAACAATGAGATGAATATACTTGTATATATATTTTTTCTTTGCACACTTAGCCACATTTCTTTTGTATAAATTCCTAAAAGTGAAATTGCAGAATCAAAATTCATTGCATGCTTTACAACATTTTAGATATATTTTTGCTGAACTACTCTCTGCCAAAGTTGTACCATGTAGTTGAGTTTTTATACTTCATTGAGATTTTTTTTCCTGTGGTAGGTTTTGCGTTGCTGTTGGAGATTTTATGTATTGGAATGATTTAATTAAGGCGGTGTTTTATGAAGACTGATGTTGTGCCACGTGCAACATGGATTGGAATGAGAAGGAGAGAAATCTGTTTTTTGGAGACCATTTTAGCAATTCAGGTGTGAGGTAATGAGGATTAGACAGGAGAGGACAGCTGTTGGATAAAGGAGAAGATGATGAAAGGCGGTGGGAAGAACTGACAGGACTGGATGGTGGGTTGAGTAAAGTGTGCCATTACTCAAAGTGGGAAATTAAAAGGAGGTATCAATTTGGGGAGGGAAGCTGTGGGTCCACTTTTAATAACCTGAGTTCTAGTTGCTGTGGCATGCTCAGGTGGAAATGCCCCGTAGGCGGTTGGCACTGTACCGCAGCAGTCAGAAGAGAGGCAGGGCTGTCATCTCAGCCTGTTTAAAGTCCTACACAATAAATAGCCTTTCCAGCATCCTCTCCAGGTGCCTCCTCAGATCTAAGCCAGACAAGACTGTCTTCTTGGAGAGCCTTCACTTGCTGTGTCTGCCGTGTGGCACTCACCCATTGGTCACAGCCCACCTCAGAGCCTTCCAGGAAACCTTCTTTGATCACCCCCACTGGGTATTAGTTCCTAATTTATTAAATGCTAGTGGTCATTTTTTTTCTGTATCTTTCATATTGTACTTTAGTATCCTGTTTGTACATACGCATTATTTTCTTCTACAATATTGGAAGCTTCTCGAGGTTGACAACTAACTTGAGTTGAGTATCATAAACTCCATTTAATCTCCCACATTGCCAGCACATAAGGGTCCAAAAATATTTGGTGATTTGTGGAGTAAATGGAACCAGCTTTAATGTAATATTATTAATAAGTTGGATTGTTATCATTCTACACCTAACACCTAATAAAGTGCTAACACTATTTATGGACATTCTTCTACTTATTTTTCTTAAATATGCAGATATATTATGGGAGGTGAAGTGGAAAACAAAAGATGTTAAGTGTTTCCCCTTTCAGAGCCATGTTCTTTGTTTCCTCCAAGATTCTTAAGTGCAGTATATATCCCCTGCCCTTTAGTTTTCAACCCCCTCCACTGTCCTGAAATTGCTGTTGCCAAGGTCATTAATCACTTCCTAATTGCCAAATCCAATGGGAATTTTTCAGCCCTAATCTTACATGACCTTTTTTGTGTACTTGAGAGACTATGAAATGCTCTGTTCTCCTTCCTGTGGCATCTGGGTGGCTCAGTTGGTTAAGTGTCCCACTTTGGCTCTGGTCATGATCTCGTTTGTGGGTTTGAGCCTGGCATCAGGCTCTGTGCCAACAGTGCAGAGCCTGCTTGGGATTCTCTCTCTCTCTGCTCCTCCCTGATTCATGCTTTCTCTCTCTCTCAGAATAAATAAATAAACTTCAAAAGAAAAGTTTTTCCTTCCCTAACTTTTTGTGACTTTATCCTCTCCTGATTTTCTTCCTTCGTTTACAAGTTTATTTTCCTTTAAATAAAGATGCTTTCTAGGATTTTGTCTTTGGCCCTCCACACAGTTTTCTTGAGTGATCTTATACTCATATTTTCTTTTTTTTAATTAAAAAAAAATGTTTATTTCTGAGAGAGAGAGAGAGAGAGAGAGAGAGAGCAAGCGAGCATGAGCAGGGGAGGGGCAGAGAGAGATGGAGACACAGAATCCAAAGCAGGCTCTAGGCTCTGAGCTTTCAGCACAGAGCCCGACGTGGGGCTTGAATTCAACGAGCTGTGAAATCATGACCTGAGCCAAAGATGGGTGCTTAACCCACTGAGCCACCCAGGCGCCCCTTATGCTCCTTTTTCAACTGCTGGGTCAGCTCTCTCTCCTGATCTGCATGCACGTATCTCTGAGTGTTGGAGGACTTCTTTTACATATCTTATAGGTGCCTTTTACTCAGCATGTTCCACAATGAATTGTTCATCCTCACCCCGGCAAATCTGCTTTTTTCTCTCCCATTCCCAGTCACACAGGTGAGATATTTGGGAATCATTTGAGAATCTTCCCTCACTTGGTGTGTCCACCCAACACTACTCTAGCTCAAACAAAACAGTAATCACATGCTGTATAATTCTACTGAGATCTCACACTCCTTCCTTTCTTCCCACTCCCAGGACTGTTTTCTTTGTTATGAGTCTATTATTTCTCACTGTGTAACTGTGATAGTGTCCTAACTGGTTTCTTTCCCTTCTGTCTTGCTTCCCTCATTTTCACAGCTGCTAGAATATGCTTTATGAACTTAAAATCTAATGATTAAAAAAAATAGTCACTCGGCTTCCTATTGCCTTTAGGATGAAATGTGTTTTGTTTTTAGCATGGCATGCAAAGCTTTCATGTCCTGCCATTATTCTTCCAGGGGAAAGAGTACCCTACACTCTAGCTATGTCAAACTATTTTAAGTTCCTTAAATGCATCGTGCTCTCTCATGTTTCTGCTTTGCTTTTTCTGTCTACAGCACTCCTGTCCCCATCAATCCGGTTCTGTCTGGCCCCAAAGTTCCAGTTGCAGCAGCATCTCTTTTGGGAAGCCTTCCCTAGGCTTCCATGTGCTTCTTTGCGTCCATGTACCTTTACCAGCATCAGCCACACTGTATTGCATCTTGGTGCACTTGCTTGTCTCACTCACTAGATCATAAGATGCTTGAGCAGCGGCCCTGAACTCTTCAACTTCACCCTCAGGGGTGTACCGATTTGGCCAGGGCAGGCTTGTTGGCTGTATGAATGATGGAGTGAGTAGGTATGTGGTCAGTGGCGGTGCCGGGATCAGGATTTAGAATCTCGAATTCTTGGCTTTCATTTATTTTTTGACTAGGTAATATGTTCACATAATTGACTGTTCAGAAGGTCCAAAAAGATGAAAGTACAGTGAAAAATCTTTCACTCCAGCCATCCTTTCCCCTTCCCTGAAGACAATATTGTCAGCTTTTTGTGCCTTCCAGAGATGATGTGTGCACTTATTTATTTAAGAAAGTAATTCAGCAAATATTTGTTGAGCCCCTACTACATGCCAGGTACCATGCTAGGCTCTGGGGATAAACAGTGAAGAAAGTAGATAAAAATCCCTGACTTTCTGCAATCTAAATTCTATATATTTTTCTTCCCTCCTTTTTAAACAAACATAAATGAGAGGCTAACGCACACCCTGTTTGACTTTTCTTTGTTTTACTTATTAGATCTTGAAAATTAATCCATTTCAGCACATAAAGACCTTCTCTTTTTCCCTCTTGCTTATTATTCCATTATATGGATGGAATTGCTGAGCCTGCCTCAGATTCTATCTCTGTCCCTCTGCCCCTCCCCTGCTCATGCTCTGTCTGTCTCTCTTTCAAATATAAAATAAAACATTGATTTGGCCAATTACCTACTGATGGACACTCTTTTGTTATAAAATTCTGTAATGAAAAAGCTGTTGTACACTTATCATTTTGCAAATGTATATCTATAGGAAAAATTCTTAGGTGTGGAATTGCTGGGCCAAATAGTATACATACTTATAAATTTGATGGATGGTTTGATCCATGACTTTAATTTTTATTATGAATATTTCAAGCATGTAGATGAGTATAGATAACACTATAGCAGATGTGTATGTACCCACTACTCATTAGTTGTTGGCACCCCTATTGAGGTTTTACCTATTAAGTACTTTTAGCACCTCCTTAACATTGTGATGTTTTCCCACTGGATATTATCCTATTTAAAAACATTTTTTTAAATGTTTATTTATTTTGGGGCTCCTCGGTGGCACAGTCGGTTGAGCTTCCGACTTCGGCTCAGGTCATAATCTCACTGCTCGTGGTTTTGCCCCCTGTGTCGGGCTCTGTGCTGACAGCTCAGAGCCTGGAGCCTGCCTCAGATTCTGTCTCCATCCCTCTGCCCCTCCCCTGCTCATGCTCTGTCTCTCTTTCAAATATAAAATAAAACATTAAAAAAATTTAAAAAAAATTTTTATTTTTGAGAGAGACAGTGCAAGCGGGGGAGGGGCAGAGAGAATGGCAGATGTAGAATCCAATGCAGGCTCCAGGCTCGGAGCTGTCAGCACAGAGCCTGACAGTGGGTCTCAAACCCAGGAACCAGGAGATCATGACCTGCGCTGAAGTTGGCTGCTTAACTGACTGAGCCACCCAGGCGCCCCACACTGAATATTATCTTAGACTCAAGGTAATAAGTTTCTTAAGAACTCTTACCCTGCCATCCTGGAGTCAGCACTATACAGTCTGTCTTGGGCTTTTTTTTTTTTTTTTTTTTTAATAACCTCATTTTTAGGAAAAGGCAGCTTCAAAGGAAAATTCCATTATGCTATTTTTAGTGTCTACAATCTGAGTTTTCAATAATGTTTATTTTCCCTCCTTCCTCTACTCAAAAGCAACATAGGAATGCTCTGGGAAGTTGGTGGCCTGTCGTCTTGGAGACTTGTTTTATTTGCTGGTGGAAGTGCTCAGGTGAATTGAGCCAGCAAGCACTTTTTCCCCACAGGTTTGTCAGAATAACTAAATACGGTGTTCCTCAGCAGGCGCCTACCTTTGTGTCCTCTGGATCCTGATGGATTTGATGAGAGAAGCTGTTCCTGGAGGAAGGGGATACTGTTGGTCTCTATTACACCTGAATGCCTGTGGCTGTGTCAGGAGACTTTTGTTGAAATAAAAGTCCTTCTCTCCTAACTCTCTGCTGGAGATCCATAACCTTGTTCCAGTAGTAGGTGACTCTTACCTCTGACCTTTTTCTTAGGTCCCCCCCAATGAGGCTTTTAGGTTACTTTATGATGTTATAAATGTAGAAGGGAATTTTGGTCTCAGGTAGAGCTAGAATCCAAGGTCATGGAAGACACAGATTTGCCTTAAGAGCAGGTATTTTTGCCTTCCCTCCCAATTGGTCAGTGCCTTTCACCTTGTCTGGTCTTGTAATATTACATAACCACTGTAGGGAGGAGAGGACTCATAGGATTCACCCATTTTTCCGTGAACCACACGGCCAAAAAGAAAAGGATCAAGGAGAGAGAACTGACTTGAGGGTGTGTGGCCTAAAGCACAAGGCCTTTTTTTTTTTTTTTTTTAATTTATTTATTTATTTTTTTATTTTCGGGACAGAGAGAGACAGAGCATGAACAGGGGAGGGGCAGAGAGAGAGGGAGACACAGAATCGGAAACAGGCTCCAGGCTCTGAGCCATCAGCCCAGAGCCCGACGCGGGGCTCGAACTCACAGAGCGTGAGATCGTGACCTGGCTGAAGTCGGACGCTTAACCGACTGCGCCACCCAGGCGCCCCCACAAGGCCTTTTTAAGCTCATTGTCAGACCCCAAATCATAAGTCTGGTCCACACAAAGTACCTCCCCAAGCCTGGGGTAAGCACAGAGTGGGCAGAGCTTCTTGGACCTTTGCTTCCAGACCCGCACTTAGTTCCCTTTAAAGCCTCCCTTGGTCTTGCCATTTCAGTTCTCTCCTTCTAAGCATGAGGTCTGACTTCTTTTGTCTTCTGTTCCTCAGCCCTGCAGAGGCGGCCCTGGCCCTGGGGACAACTCTTTCTTCAGATGGCAAACTCATTTTCTCTCTAGCAGTCCAGAGGGACAAGGTGTAATTCAATCCCTTTCTCCTTCAGACACTGCTGCCAGGGGGAGACAATGAAGAAAGTGATCTTTGTTGCTCCCTGAATAGGACCATGAACCTGGCACCTGCTTTTGTTACTGACTTCTTAAGTCACTGGAGACATTTTTGCTGTCTTCCTGGGCCAGCAGCTGCTTTGGAGTAACAGGAGCAACTGGCCTCAAAGAAAATGGATAGATATATTTATATGAAGAGAGTTACCTTTCATGTTCCTAAACCTCTTGTCTTTAGGGCTGGTCTAGAGAGTGAGCAGTTGGAAGTCAGCTGTGCCTTCAGTTGGACCACCTATGACCCTCATCTTCTGTGAATCCGAGCAGACAGATTGATTCCTTTTTTGTCCTGCTCTCCATCTCATTAGACTCTTGAGTTTTGCGTTCCCGGCACCTATAGTGCCTGCTGCGTGGTGAGTACACAACAAATGTACACAGAATGAATGGCTGGGTGAATTCCTTAAACTGGCTGCTCAGGTTTTGCTTCCCTGATCCTGACATGAGGGGGCCTTGTGGAAGAAGGACCTCTGTTTTTAGAAGAAAGATTGCTTCAAAGGGATTTTGAAAGTTATTGATTTGTAGAGGAGTTTTGGGGGACTGTGTGAACTCCAAGATAGGACTTTCTCTCTCTTCATCGGCCTAGAACTTTCTCCTCAGTTGTAAGGAGACTGCTGGAAGACTTGTCCTGCTGTTTCAGGATTTGTATCCTGGACCTGACTCAGGCCTTCACTCCACCCACCTAAGTTCTGGTGTCCCTGAGCCCACTCAAGGGCAGGGCAGGTGTTCCTTTTTAACTGCCATCCTGTCACTATAGAGCCAGAAGCTCTAAGGACCACATCTCATGCTCTGTCCTCTGCACTTCTCGATCTGCCTTCATTCAGTCAAGTTCCACTTAGTTCTGAGGTGTCTGTGCCTTTGTAAGGGCTGTTGGAGACAGCAGGGCTGTTTTTCTCCCTGTCAGCAGCTGGCCAGAGAGGCCCTATTTGACTGCCAGATCCTGAGCCTTTTACATTGTCCATCTTGGTCTGGAACCTAGGGCAGAATTTCTCTTGCCACCTGAGGTAACACCTCACTATTCGCTGTGTGGGACCTATGAGGATAAAAGATGAACAGCCACAAAGAGCATGTAGAGGTATTGGACTGTGGTGCTTTGAAATGCTTTGATTCTGAGGAACGGTCTCTGATCTGCAAGAAGAATACAACTGGAGTCCAGGCTGCCCCCCACCCCCCCTTTCCCCAAAGCCTCAAATTGGAACCATCACTCACTTTATAATTCCAAACATCCTTGTTTTTGTTTAATTTTTATCTGATAAAATGTTATTAAACAATTTCAATGGTGAAACACACAGAGGAAATGACAAACCAGCATGTGTTGTCTTTTAAATGCACTTAGTTCGAGTAGCTATTTTAAAAGTCAGTTTTTCCTGCTGTTAGATTCCTGTCGTCTGGACTGCTTTGCTCCTTCAGGTGGGAGGAGTCTCTGAGTGGGATTTTATAGTGGCGTTAAAGCAAGAGGACCCAGTTCTGCTCGGGCTAATTGATCATTCCTTTACATTCTTATATTCACCTGCACTACGTTGATTGCTTTCAGATCATGACACAAGACAGGTCTTAGAGATCAGTTCAGAGGTTCTTTACCTATGATTCATTGACCCCTCTCCACTTGTAAAACAAAAGTTTTTATGTAGATGAATATGTGCCTTTTTCTAGGGAGAGTATCCTTAGTTTTCATCAGGTTCTCACTAGAGTTTGTGACCTAAACAGAAAAGAACAATTAGTGGTTTATAGGAATTTGGGGCTCCTGCCTGCCATAGCTAGTTTTGTGGCAAAGTTGGATCTTGAGATAGACTCTGGAATCTAGGTATTTTGACTCTATAACCCAAGTACTCTATTATCCATTCTCTTCCTGGAGAAATAAGTGGAATAATGCTAGGAAACAGACACACATGATCTGAACTGTTGTTTAATGCTTGCCTTTCTCTGTCCACAGCCTTATTTCACAGATGAGGAATCCAAGGACCTGGTCTGTTGGACTAGGTGACCTTAAAGATACTGTGATTCTTACAGTAATGTACCATAGAATCTATATTTCTGTTAGGTTTTTTACTGTATCCCATTGTCTAACCTATGCCCTGTAAACATTAAGGTCCCTTTTAACTGTTGAATCTTGCCCATGAAATCGTTCTTTTGAGAAAAGGAACCATGTATTGTGTTGCCCTTGACTTCTCATAAATACTTAGATCTGCATACAGTGATTGGCTACCTTGTGACTATTGACTGACTGGTAGCATAAGAAGGCACAAAAGTCTAGGTTGGATATTTTTATTATTTAAATATGTTCCCCTTTCTATTATCTTAGCAGCTGTTAATATTACTTAGCCTGATCTTTTTAAGTGGGAACACTCTCTTTTTTCTTTGTTTTCACAATGCTCCTTATACAGTTTCTTCACCTGCACCCAACCTGCATAATTGGGAGTTTTGTGCAACATTATATCTGACACACTTTGAGTTCTACCCCAAGGCACTGAATGGCAGCCTGCGTGGCAGGTTGTTCAGAAAACCTTCAGGCCTGGGAGAGGGGTGTCTTCTTTATGAGGGGTTGCTCCTCTGTGGTGTCTGACTCAGTTGATTGCCCATGGATTTCTAGAATGCCAAGGCTTTCATGGTAAGATGAGCCCGAGCACCAGAGTGTGACTTTTAGGCAGATTGCTTACCCTGTTTTCTCATATGTAAAATCAGATTTACAGTTATTTTCGTAAAGACATTTTCAAAGATGAACATAATGATGCAGACGAACCATTTTGAATTTCTTACAACGAGATACTATAGAAATTTCAGGTTTTCTCCCCCTTATTACATAATCTATGTAGCTTATCCAAAGAGCCTGTGATTACTTGGGGGGGGGGTCATCTTTTTGAGGCTAATTGAGTAGAAGGAAATTTGCAGCAGCTACTGACATCATTAAAGCAAAACCAAAAACAAATTAGCTGAGTGGAATAGTGCCCTGGAGTGGGAAGCTGTGAGGGTGGTGTTTGAACTTCACTTGTCCCCTAGTTATCTATGGAGAAGGTCCTGCCCCCCGAACTGTGCATTTAGCACTTAGCAAGTGGGCTTTACAGTTTAGCACTTAGGGAGTGGGCCTCACAGTTTCTGCTTTTGTCTTCCTGCCTTGGACTGTGTTGATAAGCAGTGTCTTGCCTGTGTATGGCTGTGTTCCATTCTGTAAACATCACTGCTGTAAGGGGAGTGCAGAGTTGGTTGTTTATTTTGTAAAAACCTGCCCCATTGCCATGTGATATTTGCCCAAGAGCTCCTGTTGTAGTGACATGCTTGTGGTGAGTGTGGCCCTTTAAAGGTTTCGTTCTCAAATGTTAGATGAACCCCTAAACCGTGTCCTAGAGTTTTAACCAGGGGAACGGTAATCCCAGTGGATCCTGGGCTGGAGTCTAGAGAGAAGGTGGCAGATGATAGGCAGGGGCCTGTTGTGGTCTCCTTCCTCTTTTGCACAAAGGAGGGGCTGTCCTCTCCTGGGGAGGTATTTCCGCTCACTGCAACAAATGAGGGAGCACAAAGCCCTGTAATGTAATGAGGCTTCTCTGGTGACGTCACTTATAAATGTGGTCAAAGTCCAGTTCTTGGGGGCTAGCAAGCACGGGGGCTTAGAGATCAGTCCGTTCAAACGCTCTCACTTCTCAGCTGTCACTGTGCCATGCTGCCTACTTCTAGCCACTGAACCAACACAGCTGAGCAGGGGCATGAACGCCTACAAGTACCAGAAGTTCCTGGAGGGACTCAACAACCTTAGAGGTACAATGAGGCTTCTGGCTCCCTGCCTTTCTCCTTGCTGAATTTGTGAATGCTTACTGTGTTGTGTGTTATGCGGGCGTCTTTCCTTTCCATCAGCTGCTCAGGAGCTTGGAAAACCCTCTTACTCTGAGCTGGCCATATTTTTGTGTGTGTTCCCACAATGACACAGAAAGGCTAGCATTGTAAGTGTGATGGTGGGTGACCAGGAGGGGATCGTTTCTGCTACTTCAGTAGCAGTCTGTTCTCTTGCTTGAATGTTGAATGGACAATGAAGAAATGTCTCCTGCTCTCTTTCTTTTCTTTTCTTTTTTTTTTTTTTTTGGTTTGATAATTTACTTATTTATTTTATTTGTATTTTGTTTTTAGTTTCAAGTTTTTATTTACATTCCAGTTAGCTAACTTATAGGGTAATACTGGTTTCAGGAGTAGAATTTAGAATTCATCACATACATACAGCACCCTATGCTCATCACATGTGCCCTCCTTAATACCCGTCTCCCCACCAATCTCCCCTCCATCAACCCTCAGTTTATTCTCTATAGTTAAGATTCTGTTTTCTGGTTTGCCTCTCTTTTTTTTCCTCCTATGTTTATCTGTTTTGTTTCTTTTTTAAAATTTTTCATTTATTTATTTTTTAATTTACATCCAAGTTAGTTAGCCTATAGTGCAATAATGATTTCAGGAGTAGATTCCAGTGATTCATCCCCTATGTATAACACCTAGTGCTCATCCCAACAAGCGTCTTCTCCCCTGCTCTCTTGAGTTGAGCAGGGCTCAGGATACTCCCAGGGCAGTGTGGGTGGAGGGCTTTTGCCATCTGGCACTGCAGCCTCACCTAGGTGTAGTTGTTTCTTGGGCCAGGTTTTCCAGTCACCTGTGTGTATAGTGAGTCAGAGTCCCACCTGGAGAGAGCAGGAGTGGGGAGTGGTAGGGGGTGGGGGAGGAGGAATGCAGGTTGGAGGCCAGAGATGCCATGTAAAGGGTAAATCATTGACTTTAAAGGAGGTAACTTTTTTTTTAAGTTTATTTATTTATTTTGAGAGAGAGAGAGAGAGAGAGAGAGAGAAAGCATGAGTGGGGAAGGGGCAGAGAGACAGGGAGAAGGAGAGAATCCCAATCAGGCTCTGCAGTGTCAGTGCAGAACCTGATGTGGGGCTCAAACCCACAAACCGGAAGATCATGCCCTGAGCCAAAGTCGAACGCTTAACCAACTGAGCCATCCAGGCACCCCTAAAGGAGGTAACTTTTTAATAAAATAATATTTAAAGAGAATAATGTCTGCTTTACATGATTGTCCAACTCTTTGCTGACCACAGATGAGAAAAATGCAGGCCTCTTTTTGGCTCTTAAGGAAGAAGATAGATGAAATCTTTTTACTTTCTCTTCTGTAATTCATAGATGATTTTGTTTCCATCTGCTTAGGAAGGTGCTCAAACCATCCCTCTTTCACCAGCAGTCTAGATTCTGGATCCAGAGCAACCATGGGGTGGGTGCAGAGAGAGTAGGAGAGGTAGAGAGAGGAACAGGGATGAGGGAATGGCGGCAGACCTGGACTCCCATCCTGCCAGGGTCTGTAGATATTTTCCCTTCTTTCATTATGTGTTGAAGAACTGTTTCTAAGAGAACGTATATGAGAAGAGCTTTGCAGGCTATAAAGAGATATACAACTGTAAAGTACTATTCTACTAATTTCTACCTTTTCTTCCTTTTTGTCTCCCTACCACACCATGTAAACATTTTTTCCCCCAGGACTCCTGAGAGCTTGAGCCAATCCCTTTTGGTTTGGGGCTCTGCAAGCTCATCAGGCATCAGGCAGGTCTTAGCAAGAATGAACCGCGTTAACTGTTGTTTCTCTGTCAAAGGCAATTTTGAGAGGGCAGAGGGAGTGTGGCCTTCTTCATCCAGAATCACGGAGAAGAGGTGTGAGAGGGGGACAGAACCCATGGAACTTCTCAGGGACTCTCTTGGGGCTTGTTGGGGCCTGGGTGAAGGGAGGTGCAAGAATGTACCTTGGTGCCATAGCAGAGAAGAGGTTCTCTTGCCCTATTTCCTGTCTTAGAGGGATCCTTCTATATTCTTGGGCATGATACCCACCCAACAGCAAGAGTCCTTTCCCTCCTCTGTTTACAAAACTCATGGAAGGATTATCAACCTTCATTAACTTGCATGTTCCTTCAGTAGAAGAAAAGATTTAGAGTAGAAACTCCTTAGTGTAGTTTTATTCCCTATTATCCTTGGCTCCATTCTTCTGATAAAAGGCCAGAGCTTCCTGAAGATGGACAGATGGTGGATGGAAACTACAGGAGATTTACTTATCTATAGAATTGGAGAATAGAACTTTTCTTTTTTGGTTCCCCTTTGTGTCAAGTGTTTAGATGAGCAGTTAAACCACATAAGGATGGCTGTGGCCTAAGTGAATCAAGTTTAGCAGTGACCTAAGTAGATTCCTGAGTTTCTCAGGAGACCACACCACAAATAACCCTGTCCTCCTCTGCTGTATGTGCTTCGAGAGTAAAGTGCAGATATGACCGATCAGGGCACTTCTTGTTTTCCTCTCATGAAACATGCATGGAGGAGAGAGTCCTTTTTTACTCCCTAAATACGGTTTGCTTTGGTCCTGAGTGTCTTGTAACTCTCCTGACTTTCTCAGTGGGGCTGATGGAACAAGTAGCTCTTGATTTGATCCATTCAGGGATGGTGCACACTAGGAAGGGCTATTTCTGCTTTTGAAAGAGGTTATGTTAAAACCAGCCTGGCAATCATTTATTTTCTTGACCCACCTAAAAAGTCCCCCCCTCTCCCCCCGCACCCCCATCCTTTCTGGCAAGGAGTGAGTAAGGTTGCTAGGAATGAACAAGTAACAGACAAGATCTCCATCTATCCCAGGGAGTGTCCTGTGTGGAGCTGAAATCAGAGAAGAGAAAGGACCACACTTACAGTGGTGGCAGCTCACACTCCACTTTCCCATCCCAGATACTAGGGTTATTTCGGTTCTAGCTCTCCAAGATGAACTCAGAAGCATTTACTACTATGGGCATTAAACACGAGGATATACATATGTATATGTATATATACATATATACATATATATACATGTATATATGTACACATATATGTATACACACATATATGTATATGTATACACACACACACACAGAGTTTAGTGTCTGGAATGTGGCCAGAGTTCACCAAATGTTAGTTCTAGACCTTCTTTCCCCTGTCCCTCCCAGAGTCTTTGAGTCAGGGTAAGTCCTTGTGCTTGCTTTGGTTCAGAATGAGCTGGGTCAAGTTATACTCTTGTAGTGCTTGTCACCCATTGACATGATTGGTTCCAGGTCTCTTCCTTGATCTCACTGGAGGACAGTTATCAAGGTTGAGACTGGAAGACAGTAGCATTAGTGATAATAGTAATAACAGTAAGCACTCAGCAAATGTTTGTTATGGACTGGGCCCTGATCTAAGCATTTTACATGTATTAATCCATTTAGCTCCTAAAATACTCACATAACAGGTGGCTTACATTGGTAAACCCAAGGCTTGGCTGGTCTGAGAACATCTGTCCTGCTAAGGCTTTCCTGGGAGTATAGCAGCCAAGATGACTGGTGCTGTCTGGGGACCAAGTGCCATAGGGGGTGGAATACCCACAACTGCCCAAGTGTATGTGTGACACTCATGGGCACCTTATTCTCTGGGGGAGTACAGAGTATGGTGCTTTGAAGTGAGGACAATAAATCTTTTCTCTCCACACTAGCCTCCTTGAGCTGTGTCCTGTTTTCTCATCCTACATTCATGTGTATACACTGTGTAATAGTCTTTATAGAGTACAATGTATGAGATACAGCAGTTTGTCTTGTTCATTCACCCACAGAAAGCACCTGATTTAACCTTCCTTCTATCCCAGAACTTGAATCTTTCTCAGGTGAGAGAGGTATCTGGAAAGAGGGCATGTGGTTGTTTTGATTTGGTCTTTATACTCATTTCTGGAATGTTGTTATAGGTCTTAGACAATTATTTCTCCAACCCTGGGTGGCCAGGCAGATAGTTAGATACAAGGCATTGCCTTTGTCAAACTGTCCTGTGGGCTGAGTTTCACACACTGCGTCCCCTGATTATGGTGAATGACCACTTCCCTTTTTCATTTCACCTCTATCTTTGTGTATTCCAGAGGGACTGACAGAAAGAGGTCATAGGCTCCCCTTTTCATTGAGTTACCTACTTTGCCTTTCTTGAGATGATTCAGCTTACAGCCATTCTTCCATTTAGTGTTGAAGGGAACCCAGTGGGAGAATAGAGACATTGTAGAAGTCTTTTGAAGTTCTGGTCTCCAATTTCTTGTGACTCCTTGGTGCTTTGACACCAGGATTGGGGCACAGTATATCCCATTGCTGTTGCTGCTTCTGGGCTTTAAGGTTTACTTCTCTGTTCTGCCAAAAACCATAGTTATTAAGTGATTTCTGCCCAGATGGATCTTTTCTGTGGGTATGACAGGTTTTACTATTGGCCCAAGTCCTGCTCTTTGGCAGAGTCCAGGCCTGTGCTGTGGACTGGCAATTGGGGATTAATAGGAAAGCAGATATGTGGTTAAGGTTGAATGATGAGAAGGTGGTTCTCTAGTCTTTGCTAAACAAAATTGGGATAGGTCTGTGAGATAATGACTGATTAAAAAATTTTTTTTTGTTAATGTTTATTTTTTATATTTGAAAGAGAGAGTGTAAGCAGGGGAGTGGCAGAGAAAGAGAGAGGGAGGTCGAGGATCCAAAGTGGGCTCTGTGCTGACAGCAGACAGCCCAATGTGAGTCGCAGACTCATGAAGAGATCATGACCTGAGCTGAAATCAGACGCTTAACTGACTGAGCCACCCAGGCACCCTGATAATTACCTATTTAAAAAAAAAAAACAAACAAAAAACAACACAAGTGTATCTCTGGCTACTTAGGTAGCTTAGTTGGTTGAGTGTCCAACTCTGGATTTCAGCTCAGGTCATGATCCCCCAGGGTCATGGCATTGAGCACCGTCTCAGGTTCTGCACTGAGTGTGGAGCCTGCTTAGGATTCTCTCTCTCTCTCTCTCTCTCTCTCTCTCTCTCTCAAATAAAACCAAAAGACACATAAAAAAACCCAAAACAAATATACCTCAGTACTCATATACTTTCACCCTTCTTTTCACTCTGCATGTACTGTTTTGTTGCCTTTGCCTGGAATACCATTATCCTTCTCTCTTTATATCAAACATCTCTTCTTTCAGTGCCTAGCTCATTGTTACTTTCCCCCATAGTTCCTTTCCTTTCCTTGCTTTCTCTCTCGTCTCTTTCTTCTTCCTTTTGCATTTTGAGATAGAGTTCTCTTTTCCTCATCAGTGTTGCCATAACACTTTAAACGTACTGATTTTAGAGCATGCTTATAGTTATTAACTATGGTTATTAAACATGTTATGTTATAGTTACAGTTATTAAACATTTGATTTTCCTCCTAGTCTTTACTTCTTTGGCAAGTTTCCTGTAACTTCTGTAAGCCTCAGTTTTCTCATTTGTAAAATAGGGATAATACAACTTACCTCCCAAAATGTTGTGAGGATTACATACAATAGTAAGTATGACATCTGGCACAGAGTCGGAGCCCAGAAGATGTTTTTTATACTGTTGCTAAAAGTGGGAACTAGACTCCTTTCTTCTTGTATCTTCTTCCCCTGGCACATGTTAAGCATGAAAGGACATTTGAAGAATTGAACTAAACTCATGTATCCAAATGTCCTTCAGTAGTCACCGCAGAGGGTTAAAAAAAAAACCCACAATACTCTGACATTGGTGCCTGTGCTGTGTACATTCACAAAACCCTTTTTGTGGTTTCTCTCTTCACCTCTAGGTTATTACTCCCTTAAGAAACTACAGTTGTTTTATAGTCCTACTTAATTTTGGTCAAAAAACGATATTATCTAAGACTTAGGCTATTTTGAAACATTAAATCCAATCTCAAAGAATGAAGATATACTGCTCTTGAAGACATTGGAAAGATGGTATTACTAGTCTGGAGGCAGTTCCAAGTGAGGGGTTCCAAGTATGTTTTGGGCAGTGGCAATGTTGAGCAAGTGAACAAGGTGACTACTGACAAGGCACACACTCAGTTTGGTTTCTTAGCTGTGAGGTGTTTGTCAAGCCCTCTTTCTCATTCTCTTACTTTGGACATCCAGTGAGTAGGCCAGACTGGAAGACTGTTGTTATTACCATGTCTGGGCATGCAGGAGAAGTCCTCATACCCTGACATGTACCTTTCAGAGATTGACCTTTTTTGGGGGGAATTTTCTTCCCCTCTTCAATGTGGCTAATAAAGAATCTCAGGGAAAAAAAAAAAAACACTTTTTTTCTTCTGCCATTAAATAGATACACTATTTTGGCCTTGTAGAAAGCATAGGAAAATAAAAACCAAAAATCACAAAAATCCTACAACCTGCAGATTATTGTGTTCATAACTTGTTGTGTTTCCATTCAATCTTTTTCTTTTCTTTTTAAGGTTTTCTTTTTAAGTTATCTCTATACCCAGTGTGGGGCTCAGACTCACAATCCTGAGATCAAGAGTCACCTGCTCTATGCACTGAGCCAGCCAGGTGTCTCCCATTTAATATTTTCCTATCCGTATATACATAACGTTTTGTTTTTATATGTTTGTCATTATTGTAATGTAGTTCTTTTTCTTGCTCTTTATTATTTTGTAAGCATTTTTATGCCTTTACCTGTTTGTTTAAATCATTTCTTAACAGCTTGTGGAATTTCCTCAAATGAAAGGACCATTTATTTAACATTTCCCACTTGTGGGGCATGTGTGTTTCCAATACTTTACAGCTGTACTATGATAATCCACATCTTTGTAAATAAAATCTTCTGTGCATTTCTGATGATACTTTTAGGATAGGTCCCTAGAAGTAGAATTACTGGTCCTAAAACATATATTCAAAGCTCTGGATGTTGGTTTTTAATTTTATTGCACTTCTAAAAGCTATTCAAGTTACGTGTAACACTTTGAATACCCCTCTGATAGCTCTTGGCCCCTTGTGCTCTAGGGATAGCACTGTCTTCAGGCTCGGTGGCCAACTGGTTCTGATATTTTATTGTGCAATTAATTTCATCATGGGACAGGTGCCAAGTGTCTCTTTCACTTAGTCAGCAGCTCCCACATGTCATCATCTCATCACTGCACTGTTTTATTCTGAAACTTTTCTCCTAGCAACTCTGGACATTTAAATGGCTTCACTGATCCTCCCAGCCCTAGTACCTTTCCTTCTTGCACTGAGAGATCCATCTGTGTTAATCAGGAAACGCAATACCAAGAATGACCTAATCATTGCTCTACAGAAATCCTGCATTGGAACCCCAGATTGGTCCAAGGTTGAGATTCTCTTTTTCTTTTCTTGCTGTTACTGAGCTAGAAAATCAGGCCAGGTTAACTTGATAGAATTAATTGGTTGACAAACTGCTATGTCATCACCCTTGCTTGTGGTAGGTGACTGCCTCTGAGAGAAATGGAGCTGGTGCCGTGTTTTAAATCAACATATTACAGTCAAGTGCAAATTGGCTTCTGTTACTTGGGACTGACAGGCTTAGGGTAGAATTATAGACTTGATGAGAGTTCAGTCTTGTTTCTGACTTGGAGTTGACATCCTGGAGCAGACAATGTGGGCTTTCTAACTGATGATAGACTGGGGTGTTTGGAAATTAGCTTGAGGACTGAGAGAAGGAAGGTACACGTGTGTGCAGGGCGGTCAATAAAAATGTCTGTCTCTACAGCAGCCAGGATAGTGGAAAATGGCTTGAGTCACCAACAGACAGGATTGCATCCTCCACAGTGAGAACTGTCTACCCCTCCCATTCCCAGAGCCCTTAAGCGAACCTATCACAATGGGGTGATTCTCTCCAGTGCAAGGAATCTGGGAATCTGCATATTTCTGGGGTGAGGCCTGTCAACATCTTTACAGTACTACACACCTACTTAGACTTTCAGTAAATCCTGTAGTTTTTGGATGCGTGATGGTTTTGTACACTATTAAAGTTTATGCCCTCCTTAATTGTGTGAGTGTGTGTGTGTGTGTGTATTTAGCTCTTTTTAAAAAAGTCTTACTTTTTAAAGTACTTTTTACACCCAGTGTGGAGCTTGAACTCACAACCCTGAGATCAAGTGTTGCATGCTCCACCTAATGAGCCAGCCAGGTGCTCCTCTATTTAGCTTTTTAAAATAATTTTTATTTTTTCTTTTTATCTGAGTTGACACGCAATGTTACATTAGTTTCAGGTGTACAACTTAGTGATTTGACAAATTTATACATTGTGCTGTGTTCACCACAAGTATAGCTACCATCAAAAATATGGAATGCTTCATGAATTTGTGTGTCATCCTCAGACAGGGGCCAAGCTAATCTTCTCTGTATTGTTCAAATTTTAGTATATGTGCTGTCAAAGCAAGCGCTTTAATTGTGTATTTTTTAGGCTTACTGCATGTTACTGGGCTAGAAAGGGTTATCAGTACAAGTTCACATTGGGGTTGGCTTCTATTGCTGCTGGTTTGAAATGCGTGGGGAATATGAGATTGCATGGCATAATGATCCATACTCTAGATTTTCAAATGTGTGGGGTAGTTCTGTGTTTTTTGTTATGACAGGAGATGACTGTTACACTATGTCTCGCTCTCAAAGAGTGAGCCTGTATGTTAGCAAAGTATAAATTATCATTTTTCCCTCATCCATGGTTTTGTGTTTTTTGAAGTAGTTATTAGTATTGTCCCCACCATTCTGCCACAGTTTCTTTTGGCAATTTTCCTGGAGAAACGCCAGGCTATATAGCTCTAATCGTATGTATTATTCATTACAGCAACTGTGGGCATGGACCCTCTGGATGAATATCAGTTGCTAAACAGTATCTTTTGCTCATTATGGAGTGGCAGGAACCTTATAGACTTCCTGGTTTGATACATCTTGAAATCCTTTGATTTGGAAGATGAGTTTTTATAATTTGTTATCAACTAACTGGTTTATTCCCTGATAATGTTCCATGCTTTCTGTCTCTCTCTCTCTGGAAGTGCCCGTATCTTTCCCCTTCCTTCTTTTTCTTCTTCTTCTTTTTTTTTAAATTTTAAACATTTTTATTCATTCATTCATTCATTCATCTATTTTTTAGAGAGAGAGAGAGTGAGCAAGAGAGAGTGGGGGAGAGGGGCAGAGGGAGAGAGAGAGAGGATCTTAAGCAGCCTTCACGCTCAGCATGGAACCTGACTCAGGACTTGATCCCACAATCTGGGATCATAACCTGAGCCAAAATCAAAAGTCAGGTGCTCAATGGACTAAGCCACCCAGGCACCGCTCTTTTTTTTTTTTTTTTTTTTTTTTTAAGATTTTACACATTGGGCTCTGTGTTGATAGCTTGGAACCTGGAGTCTGCTTCAGATTCTGTGTCTCCCTCTCTCTCTGCCCCTACCCTGCTCACACTCTGTCTCTCAAAAATAAATAAAATTAAAAAAAAAAAAAGTCACATGCTCCATCAACTGAGCCAGCCAGGCGCCTCCTCCGACACTTCCTTCCTTTCATTGAGAACCTTTTGCCTATCCAAGACATTGAGGATACAAAGATTAATGACAATCCCTGTCACTGAGGGATTGTCAGTCTCTTGCATGGTCCAGTGGGATATCTATCCCCTCTATTTATCTGGTGCTATTTATAGAGATATGAACAAAGTACTGTGAGAGCAGAGGTGGAGTGATTACTAGGAGCAACCTGGTGGGTGATGGGAAGACCTGACAGCAGAATTGGTATTTGAGCTGAATCTTGAAGTTGGGTAAGAGTTTGCCAGTTAGGGGAGAAAAGGTATTCTGGAAAGACAACAGGTGTGCAAAGGAATAAACTCATGGAAGTCTGTTTCCTCTGGGGAAGAATGAGAAGTGTTGTGAAGTAGGAAGCTGGGGAGAATAGGCAGTTGTTTAGCGTGAGAGATGAAGCTGGAATGGAGAGTTGAGTCTGTGTTATAAAGGGCTAAGCAATAATGTAGGCAGTAGACAGCACTAGATATTTTCAAGGCAGAGAAATGATATAAACAATCAGGGGCTTTTTGATAGGAGAGAAGTAGAACTCTGGCAGCAGTATGAGGTCATATAGAGAGGTAGGGCTGCACCTGAAGTGGAGCTGTATGTATCTGATTTTAGTTTGTCCAGGACAAGAGAAGAAGAGAGCAGGCACATGAAATCCTTCTAAAAGGGAGTTTGGTTTTAGAAACAAACGGATTGTATATTGAACTACAGTTGGAGTGGAGACACTTTTCCCGCAGCTCAAGTTAAACATGACCCTGTGTTGTGCAATGGTTTGTGTTTGGGTCGGTATTTCCTGGGACTCGTCAGGTGATGCACTTCGGCATGAGGCCCATGGTGTAGCCGGGAGAATAGCAGCTCCAAGTGTGTGTCAGTGATAAGAGGGGAGAAGCCCATTTAGCTCTGCGTTGCGCTTCTGTTTCTTTGAAATTCTCTGGGCTGCAGAACCTGGCCCAGGACTCCCATCTTTTCATGACCCTTTACAGATAGCTTGGAGTGTGGACTTCATTATGTGTTGGAGTGTTGGCATTTGATACTGTCTGTGACCTCTCTGCCTATTCAAAATGTTCTTCTCTGTTAGCTTCAGTGAGAGCATTTCTTGGTTTTCCTTTACCTTATTGCTGCTTATGTGCCTTTGCTGAGTCTTTTCTTTTTTCTGACTCTACCTCTGGCAGTTACCTAAGGGGTGAGGCAGTGTGGTGAAGTGGGAAGACCAGGGCCTTGGATCCAGGCTGGTTTGGGTTAAAATCCAAGTTTCTACATTTATTAGCTGAGTGACTTGGGTCAGGCTACTTACTTTCTCTGAGCTTCCATGTTCTCATCTGTAAAACGGGGATAAGAGTGTCTCCCACATAAAATTATGAGGATTACATGGAATGGCACAGGTAAAATTCCTAACACAGCGGGACATGTAAATACACCATACAGACATAGCTGGCATTATGATGCTGCTCCTGACCTTTTTTGTTGTTGTTGTTCCTCTAGCCAGTTCTTCTGGCGTCAGCTTTTCTTTGGAATTGCAAACTCCCACATCTGTCTTCTACTACTTAAAATTTCTCAGTGTTTTTAGGTGTTATTATTTTTTATTACGGTAAAAAAACATGTCATACCAAATCTACCCTCTTAACAGATTTTTACAAGTACAGCACAGCATTGTTAACTGTGTGCACATTTGTTGTGCAGCAGATCTCTAGAACTTTTTCATCTTGCGTGACTGAAACGCTGTGCTGGTTGAACAGCAACTCCTTGTCCCGCGCCACACCTCCATTGGCAACCACCAGTTTACTTTCTGCTTCCATGAGTTTAATTGCTTTTATAAGTGGAATCATGCAGTATTTGCCATTCTGTGTCTGGCTGATTTCACTTAGCCTGATGTCCTCAAGTTTTATCTGTATTGTAGCATGACAGGATTTCCTTATTTTTTAAGGCTGAATAATATTCCATTGTATGTATAAAAATCTCAATTTATTGGTCTGTTTTTCAGCTGCCTGCAGGACATCTGTACTTGGATATCACTTTGAACTCAGTATTTTCACAACCAAGCCTAGACTTGGCTTTCCTCCTTGTTTCCCCAGTTTTGACAGTTGTGCTCACATTTTTCCACTGTCTTAGATCAGAAACCCTGGAGACATCTCTGGCTCCACTCTCTTCATCAACTCCCATTTTCAGTCTGTCATCGGGTCCTTTTGTTTCTTCAGAATTTCTCTTAAGTTTGTCCCTTTCTTCCCATTCCCTTTGCCATGAGTCTGGTCCAGTCACTCATCACCTCACGCCTCAACTACTGCAACTGCATCATATTTTGTTTTTGGTGCTTTCTGTTACCAAAAGTAGGACAGACCTTTTATTTTTAAATTATTTTTTTAAGCTTACTTACTTTATCTCTACATGCAGTGTGGGGCTCAAACCCACGACCCCGAGATCAAGAGTCGCTTGTCCCTCCAACTGAGCCAGCTAGATGCCCCATGACAGACTTTTGTATTCTGTCCCCACTCCGATTCTTCCAGGCTTATCGCACGGAATTTCCAGAACACACTTTCAGCTGAAGACAGATCCATCTCCTTAAAAAAAAAATTTTTTTTTTAATGGTTATTTAGTTTTGAGAGACAGAGAAATAGAACCTGAGTCGGGGAGGAGCAGAGAGAGAGGGAGACACGGAATCTGAACTGTCTGAGCTGTCAGCATAGACTCTGAGCTGTCAGCACAGAGCCCAACGCGGGGCTCGAACCCACGAACCGTGAGATCATGACCTGAGCTGAAGTTGGATGCTTAACCAACTGAGCCACCCAGGCGCCCCAATCCATCTCCTTATTGTACCTTGAAGTGCCTCATTCATTCTCTACTGCAGCCCTTTCTTAGGCAGTTTTTACCTAGAATGCCCTTTATACTTCACTGAAACCTATCCATTCCTTCCAGCCTCACCTCAGGCCTTGCTTCTCCATGAAGACTTCTCAGATTATCACTGTTCATGCTGATGTATCACTTTCCTGCATGGTAGTTTTGTCTTCCCATTGAAATTGTAAGCTTTTTGAAAGGAGTGTTTAATAGATGTCCCATTTCTGTAACTCTCATGGTACTTAGCCCATACCTAGCCAGATTTTAGTGCTCAGTACTGAACGCTGATAAGGTGTGGTGACCAAAGTGAGTTATTCTTTCATTTGACAGATATGTATGAGCACTCACCGTGTGTGCTGTGCTAGGCCCTGGGGTCTAGTGATAGACCGTACAGTGAGGAGACTACTTATCCTGTGCACAAGCACACAAAATATTGGTTGGTTGAGTGAATTTGAGGAAACCAGGTCAGACTCTAAGTGAGGACAAGTGACGAGAAGAGGGAGACTTTAGAAAATAGTCATAAATGAAACAATAATTTATTGAATGTCCTCTGATGTCGATTTATTCTGGGTGTTAGGGATATACCAGAGAACAGGGCCAAGTCTCCTCCATTGTAGAGCTTATATTCTAACATTTAAAGGTACTTTTAGGGGCGCCTAGGTGACTCCGTCCATTAAGGATCTGACTTCGGCTCAGGTCATGATCTCGTGGTTCGTGAGTTCAAGCCCTGCATCAGGCTTTCTGCTGTCAGCACAGAGCCCACTTTGGATCCTCTGTCCTAGCTCTCTGTTCCTCCCCTGCTCATGATTGTTCTCGCTCTCTCTTTCAAAAATAAAGGAACATTAAAAAAATTGTTTAAAAGAAAAGGCATTTTTAAAAGGAACACTTAATATTGAGTGTGCCCACGTGTAGGAGATGAGCAGTGAAGGAGTTAATATGCTTGTAGGGCTCTAGGCTTTGTTGAAACAGATGGTTTCTCTGCCCTAGGGAGTGTTTTTAAGGGGGATTAGAGGACAGGGCTGAGTAGGGCCTGAGATCTCTCTCCTTCACCCCCTAGCACACACACACCTGCTGTTCCGGGGCCTGGTGAGCCATGTAACTTGTCTCCCCCCTTGGTGGGCACTTATTTGTAGCTTGTAAGTATGGCTTCAGGGCTGGTTGCATGCTTCTGACCTTTCTTACTTTCCTTTCCTTTTATTTATTGTCCAACATCAGTGAAGTTCCATTTTAATTTAACAGATGTTGGGACTTGTCTGAGTTCCTCTGGTTCATGTCTACTTTTACATAATTGTAATCCTGACCTATATATGTGTTTCTTTTCCAATCCAGTTTTTTTTTTGGTGGCAAAATACACATAACGTAAAATTTACCATTGTAATCGTTTCAAAATGTACAAGTTCATTGAGATTACACACATCTGTAATGTTGTGCAACCATCACGACTAGTCTAGCTTCAGAACATTTTCACGATTCCAAATGGAAACGCTGTACCTATTAAGCAGTCACTCCCCCATCCCTTCCCCTCCCTCAGCCCCTGGTGACCACTAATCTGCTTTCTGACTTGTCTATTCTAGATCTTTCCTATAAATGGAATCCTATAACATGTGGCCTTTTGTGTCTGGCTTTTTTCACTTAACATATACATGTATGTTTGCATGCCTGTTTCGTGTAACATTGTAAGGATTTTTTTTATTTTTTTTATTTTTAGTGTTTCCCTATAGTCATTATAAGTTCAGTTATAATGTTGGTAATGGCTTCACTTAGCCATTCTCTTAGTTGTTGAATGCTTGGGTTGTTTCCAGGTTGTTGCTATATAAAAACTGCTGCAAGGGACATCTCCCTGACTATGCTGTGTTGGCTTTCAGAGGACTCTGTATATTGCACACCAGCTGCAGAAACACCATTGTCCTTGATTAGGATAGTGTGGCCTGTTATCCAACTCTGTGGGAGAACAGTCAAGTAATGAATTTTATATAGAAGGGAGCATTATACTTTGCAACAGAAGAGCTTGATCACCGGGGAATGGCAGGGAAAAGAAAGCTTTTTTTCCCCCTACTGTCTAGAATTCTCTGACACTGCCTCCACCCCCTTGGGTGTAGGAAGGAACTGATTATAGCAGTTGAAGATGAAATGTTTTATTCATTTATTCATTCAGCAAAAATGTGTGTGCCTACTGTAGGCCAGACATTTGAAACTTGCTGGTGGCTTGAGCCTGGCTGAGCAGTGCCTTTTACTCCACCTGCCTTTGATACTGCATGGGAGCAAGATGAGGGCCTGCTTCCTGGGTAATCAAGAGAATTCAGAGTCCTAAACCACATGGGATCTTATTACCTCATGGTTTAACACCTCAAGGTTTTGTACCATTATAGATAACAATCACAGCTTAATTTGGGCTATTCACTCCAGGGGATTTCAAAGCTGGGCTGAGACTCCTCATACCTGGCTACTCTTGTTTCCCACTGTGACAGAGACCTGGCTGCTAGGAGATATGCCTCTGGGCCTGTGTCCTCATAGTGGTTTTATTCATAATATCCTGGGTAAGGTAGCAAGGGGAGGGGGCTGTTGCCTGGGTATAAAGGCTTTAGGCACTTTAGTATCATAATGCTACTATGCTCATGCAGTGGATGGGGGTGGGAGTGTCAGAGATTCAGAGTTTAGCCCAGATCTATCTGGGGTCAGTGCTGCCGGGGCCTTCCTGACTTCGGGCAGACTGTTTCCCCTCCTTTTTTCCCCCTTACTGACCTATTTTTAAAAATAGTCTTAATTTCCCTTTCCCTGCTGGGAAAATATTGACTACTTAAGGCCATTCAGGGCCACACTATGCCTCTAAAACCCAGTGCTAAGTGGAGAAAGCACTTGAAACAATTGCCAGATCTTAGCAGTTTACTTAGGAAAGTGGGGTGATTTGGGGTGAGAAGCACAGAGGCTAGTGAGAGCACCCAGAGTTAGGCCTCATCTCTGCCCTCATCTGCTACCACTTGTTGCTTTTCTTCCACTGTCAGAACTTGATCTGTTATGTGTCTGTATCTTCAGATGTATTTTTCTGCCTAGTGTGCTTGAAAAACTGTCAAACATTCCCCCTCTCAGGAAGGGCATAGAGGAGAGAGGGCCTAGACCATCAGGCGTAGTAGGGACTCTGTTCTCTCTCTTTCTCCCTAGACCCTGGACCAAGTCGGCCTGGAATTACTGAGGGGTGGTGTGTTTATGTTTCTGTGGGCTGGTTTTACTGACTGAGACACAAAAGCCCAAAGCACAAGCCATTCCCACAAGCCTAACATTTTCATATTTCTTTCTCTGCCAAAGAATCTTTGGTTAGGGTTAAGAATAACTAGTCTGTCTGTGGAAATACCAAGGCCTTTTGTTTGCCAAAAGAAAAGGGCTTTTGATTAAGGCCTTCTTCACATTTTTTTCTTTTCCTTAAGCTTCTGTGGGAAGACTTGAGAGCCTGTGAAGGTACCGTGTTTGAGGGGTTTGGGGGGAGGAAAGATAGCTAAAGAGAACAGGAGAGACTTAATCAGAGACTTTTGCAGAAGTGGAAAGAAGGAAACAAAGGAAATGATAATATTTCTCCAATTTTTGATGATTGCTTTTGCTAGCCTTTCCTTCTTCCTGTTTTTTATGAAATACATCCAAAATGAGAGTTCCCCAAGGATCTACACTGCTGATGACCTTGGATCCTACGTTGTCACTTAGTGTGTCAACTTAGCCTTCCCCTTTTGGCCAGAGTTTTTCAACTATAACATGAGGATTGTGATAGTGCCATTTTCATACAGTGGTAATGAGAAGTGAGTGAGGTAATTATGTAAAAAGTACTTAGAACAGTGCCTGGTATATAGTAAGTGCTCAGGAAATATTGACTATTCTGTAAATATTACTACTACTGTCTACTACAGATGCTGAGTGTAGCTAGCTTTATTTTTCTGATTTCTAATGTTGCTGTGTAAGGCTATCAGTCAGACCTTTGTCTTTTTAGAATAAAAGGAGGTAGAGGTTCTCATCAGGCATGATCTTTTTGTCAGTCAGAGGCAAAGGGAAAGACTTATTCTCTATGTAGACACTTCTTAGAGGTTCAGTGTCTCCATAGTTGAATGTCAACAAGGATTCCATTTCATTAAGAGAAGCTTATATTATTACTCTCTGGCAAAACTGCTCTTATTTGTGGGATGGGCGTGGGTCATGACTCCAAGAGGTCATCTACTTTCTTGGTCTTTGATTGAGGGTAGTGAGGTTTCTCGTGCTCCAGGAGAACCTTGAACTGAGTTGTAGAGGAGGTGCCCCTGGTCTTCCAAATACACAGTAGTGAGAGAAGCAGGAAAAGGAAATCTCAGTAGGGAAAGGGGGAGTCCTCAGGGCTGGTCTGGCCCCAGTGACTCTAGTACCAGGCTGGGGGAGTGTCATTAATGGCATGTCCGAGCAAGTGCCCAGCCACTCCATTTCCCTGGCCATCCATGAGAGACCTGCTGCGCTACCCATCTTAAGTCTCTGGGCTGTTTTGTAAGCTTGCCACTTCCTTTCCCGAGTTGCTGGTGTGTGGCTAGAGGGTGACACAGATATTTAAGTTGGTGGTCTCTTTCTTGGCCTTTTCTGTATTGTCTTGAGCTTTTAGGAAGGATTTCCATGTCTGCCCTGTCTTCCCCACAAGGTGAAGTCTCATCTTACCTCTTGCAGGAGATTAGATCCTAATGGCAGCATATAAAGTGAAAATCCCAAAGAATCAAAATTGTCTTTGAAAAATACCTTAAATGACCCATAAATCAAAGTATATAAACATGGTTTTGTGTATATGCCAGGACAGAGTTAGAACACTGCATGGAGTAGTTGGCTTGTAGTTAGGGGGCATTTTATGGTAAGAAAATAAGTCTTCTCAAACACTAGAATCATATTCAGTATTCAAGGTGCTGGCAGTGTGAGACCACATGGGAACTGAGACTCACTGATGTCTCAGATTCACATCCTCTCTCTCATATTCACCTTGGTGCATAACCTGACCTTGGCATAAAACCTCACCGAGTGGAGCCGTGAGCAAACCTATGTGTGTGTGTTTAAATTACTTCTCTCTCTGTGGTCAAATTTGTATAGTTAAACGCAAGTGCGTTGTGATTCTCCTGTATCCCTTTTGGCTGTTTTTCTTATTTCTTCTGTTTTTTAAATCTTTGTTTTCTTCTCCTAAACCTGATTTCTAGCTCTCAGCAGTTCTTTTCTCATCCAGAATGCTGATTTGTGTGTTTGCCTTTTGCGTTTATTTGTTTTCAGTGTTCAGGATTCTTTCAAGGAGTCTGGGAGAGAGTGCGAGTGGCTGGGTGTGGGGAGACCTCAAAGAGTCTTCTTTTAAATTCTGTAGTCACAGTTTCGGCTTTCTCCACTAACTTAAGATTTTTATCCTTTTCATATAAGGCCTTTTCTTTCTTTCATTTTCTTCCCTTTTAAGGCCATTTTTCTATAGAAAATTCCTGCTTAGGGTAGGCCAGTTAGAAATGAATTCTCATTATACCCACTAGACTAGACATCACTGGTTTAGCTCTAGAGGTTTAGTTGGTTTGTGGATCAACCCCAAATTTACAAAGGTAGATGAGGAAGAGCCCACCCAGAGAGGTCAAAGGACACTTTCCTCAAGTCACCCAGCTGGTTATTGACAAGCCGAAACTATGACCTGGTTTCTCTGAATCCCAGTGCTTGCCTTTGAAGCCTTGGAGAGGAACGGTCCTTTGAAAGACCCCAGCCTTTGGGGAATTGTGACTTCTTTTGATTAACTTTATTTCAGTTCCTTTCTTTAACAAAAATGCCAAACAATACAAATGTCAAGAGGGTTAGGAATTCTATTTCAAAGATGTATTTGAGAATTATGTGGCATCTCTTGAGAAAGTCTAGAAACTTGGAGGTATGTTATGATTTCCAAGACCAGGAATCACTGTTATTGGCCTGGGGATTTGAGAGAAGGGAAATTGGTGACCATAGTTAAGGTCAACAAACACTTGTTAAATTCCATTCTTTGAAAGGCACAGAACTAGGTGTTGAAAATACAGTCATAGCCATGGCTTTCAAAGGGCTCACACAGTCCTCTGGTCAACTTGAGAAAAGAAGGTAGTGTGTGTATTTGGAGAGCTACCTTAGCAAAGCCATAATTTCTCTTGTCCTGATTTGGTCATAGAACTGGAGGAGATGGAGTTTCTGTTCATTGGGACCTTGGAAAGCTGAATGCTAGTTTGGTCTCAAATAGGGTAAGGTGGAGTTTTTCTAGTGTCTCAAGGGTCAGTGGTATTTACTCAGTGAAAGAGGAAGTTGGGGAAACATGGAGTTCTTTATACCCTTTCCTCCTTTTCTTTCTAATGTTCTTCCTTCTGGGAGCTCCTGGTAAATAGTAAAGCTAGGTAGTTTCTCATACTTAAGTTTTTTGTTTTGTTTTGTTTTGTTTTGTTTTTAACTATTTCTTTTGAGCAGTGTATATCAGAAATAAATAACTGATAAGAAAAATGATTGTGAAAGATTGCCCTTCCTGCATGTAAATCAAACAGTAATCAGGCTTGAGGGAAGTCTATGCTGTCAGTATTTTCAGACATAGAGACAGAAGGAACTTCTGTCTAGGAGGGCCATATAGTTGTCCTGGTCTTTGTAACCCCACTCCATCCTACTTGTCAGGTTCCTTCAGCTTTTGTTGGTTCAAAACATCACATTTAACAAAGGTCAAAGCTGCAGCCCTTGCTTTCTCAATCCTAAGAAAATGGATTATTTTCAGCCATATGTTTCTTCTGTACCCCAGAAAAAAACCTAAAACAAAACAAAACAAAAAATGAACAACTGAAACCCTCCAATAAAACAAAAACTTCAGCAACCATGATTGGCTTGTAGAGCCTCAGGTGTTGGGCCACCTCATAGGATTTCTTATGCAGGACTTTTCCAGATTGATGACTAACGTACAAAGAACTGCCTCAGGCCCTGCTGTCATCATTTTGCTGTGCAAGGAGGACATCAGAGAAGGGTCCAGGAACCACCCTCTATGTCATTCATAACATTTTTATTGCTGTCTGAGAAGGGGATGGTGGTGGTCATGGTAGGAGCATTTGTGTGTGTAGAGCAAGGTAGGACTCCAAGCCCCATGCCCAGTTTCTAATTGGTATTGGTAATATACCCTTTCAGAGAGTCAGCTCTATGAGGTAACTTTGTGGAAACATCTCAGTTCTGTTCTATGCACTGTTTGTTTTGTGATCTACCAGGAACTGTAGTGAATGGGAGAGCCTTTGCCTTCTGAAGTGCCCTTAGGCTGTTCCCAGTGACCCTCCAGTCTTAAGAATCAGTTGGGTGAGAATAATGCTGAAATCCTGTAGCTGTTCGGCTCAAAAGAAAAGCTGCACTGCCATGGTGATAAAGCTCCCAATTGAATAAGGAAAACGGCAATTTCCAAGAATCTGGGTGGTAGTTATTTTAGTCAAGTTGAGAAATGGGATCACTGAGAAGGATTTCCGCAGTATCTAGGCTGTCAGGGAAACAGTTATTCCCCACTGCCTCCTATTTACAAATTCCAGGAGAGGAGCTTGAGGCCTTAAGGTTGTGTCCCTGTCTTCACTATGACAGTCCACAGAGGCCTTCCGCCATACTGCTTTACAATTCACTGTAGTTTTTCCTTTTACAAATACTTTATATCCCATATATATATATATGGAGTGGGATTACAAAGACCATATATATATACATATATATACGTATATGTATATATATGTTAGTACCTCATAGATGCTGCACGTGCATTAACAGTCTTCCTGAAACCTGAAAATACAAGAAATATAAAAATACACACTTTATGAACCTTGGCTTCTGGGAAGCCAACTTGGGATTTCCCTTGTCTATTTGTCCTATCAGACTCCTTGAGAGGGATGGTAAGAACATTTCTCTCTTTTTCCCTCTCTGTGGTTCACCCAAATGGGACAAATTGTTGGATTCAATAACATTATTTTCCAAATGATTCTTAAGGCATGATGGTCACTGAGATTTATTTTTAAATTCATAATCTTGGGTTGAGGGAAAGCAGTTGTCCTTACTGAATTCCCTTGTGGAGACTTTCAGCTGCCCAGACACCCCCACATCTTTACTAGGCACATTCCAGCAGTCTTAAAGCCCTGGCCCTCAGGAGTGAAATTCTGGTCTGGCGTCTCACTCCTGGAATCCTATCATGAGCCATGGCCATGCGTGGATTAGGTGTCAGATTGAAAAGCTGAAGGAACAGGTGGCATGTGAGCTTAATATAAAACTTCCGGCTTGGTAAAGTGGTTTTGGAGACTTATGCTTATTGAAAGTTTCCTTCTGCTTTCTTGTTTGCTTTAGCCATCTTTTGATGGTCTGCTTAGCTCCCTCCAGAGTTTTCTAGGAGCATCCTGGAAGCCTTCAGAATACAAGGAGTTAAACTGCAGTGAACTTGGAGAATGATTAAACCGTGATTAAGTGATATTTTAACTTCTGTTTACAGAGGAGAAATGGAAATCATCAGGAAAAAAAGTTTGTAGTTTTGACTGAAGTCATCTTATCTTTCTTGGCCAGGGCTGCCTGCCGTTTTTAGTTTCATTTTTAGCTGCAAGGTGAACTCCCCCCACACTTCTGTTCTGATGTCCATCTTGGTCTTTGGTCATATTTCTCTCTCTGTCTCTGCCCACAACTCCCTTTCTTCCCACCTTGACCTCTGCCTCTTTCCCTCCCTCCTTCATGTTATTGGTCTAGGAAAGCCAGTTCCACTCAGAACAGAGGTGGAATGGGACTCGGCTGCTCTCCTATGTCTTCTGTTCCTTGAAGGCCTTGAGATGAAGCATCGATAGGAGATTTGGGATATTTGGAAAGCCACTGGACGAGTGGAAAAATCACTAGATAAAGAATTGAAGATGCCGGGGTTGAATCCCAGCATTGCTGCTTATTAGCTGTATGATCTTGGATAAGTTACTTCATCTCTGTAAGTCTCAGTTTCCTCTTCTGTAAAATGGGGAGATAATTCCTGTTTGTAAAAGTAGGATTTAGAGAGGATTAGAGTTATGCATATAAAGATTATTCTCTAATCCTAAGAAAATGGGTTATTTTCACCCAAGAGGTATTTAATTATGTTTGAAAGTGGGAGCTTTGTAGTGTAATTGAAGAGGTCAGAGTTGATGGTAGCTAGTGGACTGCCTTTGGTTAGCTTTTTGCCTACTTAACTACATAATGTTAATTGTATAGTTTATATATTATAACATAAAGTTATACTACTCTTTGCCTTTATTCTAGTCTAGTAAATACAGTGGCAACCCAAAGGAGGGCTAGATAGGCCTTTAGTGTATCCCTTCCCCCAACCCCCTCCCCTCCTCCCTTACCCCAGCCACTCTAAATGAACACATTTAAGTGCAAATTGTTTGCTATATAAATATAGCACCAAGAGTTGCTATGATTGTGTCCCCTCTTCTGACCCAATTGTTATATATGAGTCCATTTTATTAAAAATGTCTGGTTCCCTACTCTGGTACTGATGCAAAGATTTATTTCTCTCAGAAATTATTTGTGGCCAATTTATATAAAAGAAGATGTAAAATAATCTCTGAACATTTTATTTTGTCTCATTTGGGGCATTTCTCTACCTCATTGAGGTAGAGAAGTGGGTCATAGTTATTCCATCTTTTGTCGTTTACTAAAGTGGAATGAGCCAAGGCCAGTGGGGCCTGGCAGATCACAGGACCTTTGCTGTTCCTCTCAGACCTAGTTAAGCTCGGCTAAGTCTCTAGGTCTTAGAGTACTCAGCTGTTTTGGAAACTAGTTAAAAAGCATAATGTATTGCAATATGAAAGACACTTTGTGGCTTTCTAATTAGTATCTTTTAGCATTTTATTTCTTTTCAGGGGGGGTTCTTAAAATCAAGTATCTCCAGTGTGCTAAGTATTTGATAGAACATAAGGAAATTTAAGTATCAGAAAACAGTGGCTCAGATTGCTTCTTACCTTATATGTTCATGAACTGGAAGAGTTAATATTGTTAAGATGGTAGTACTCTCCAAACTGATGTACAGATTCAATGTAGTCCCCACCAAAATCCCTGCTGGCCTTTTTTTTTTTTTTTTGCAGAAATTGACAAATTGACCCTAAAATACACGTAGAAATGCAAGGGATCTGTAATAGCCAAAATAATCTTGAAAAAGAAGAAAATTGGAAAACTCACATTCCCAATTTGAAAACTTATTATAGTAATGAAGACAGTGTGGTATTGGCATAAGAATAGGCATATAGATCGATGGAATAGAATTGAGAATCCAAAAATAACCCTCTACATTTATAATCAATTGATTTTTGACAAAGGTGTTGAGACAGTTCAATGGAAGTAATTGTCTTTTCAGCAAATTATACTGGGACAAGTTCATATCCATATGCAAAAGAATGAAGTTGGACCCCTACCTGACACTATATGCAAAAGCTCAAAATGGCCCACAGATCTATGTGTAAGAGCTAAAACTATAAGAACATTTAGGAGAAAGTTTAGGAAAAAAATCTTTGTGACCTTAGATTAAGACATCATTTCTTGAGTATGACACCCAAAGCACAAGCAACAAAAGAAAAGAAAAAAATAGATAAATTGGACTTGATCAAAATTAAAGACTTTAGTGCTTCAAAGGACACTATTTTTTTAAGTTTATTTATTTATTTTGAGAGAGAGTGTGCGTGTGTGTGCGCGCTCAAGTGGGGGAGGGGTAGAGAGAGAAGGAGAGAGAGAAAATCCCAAGCAAGATCCATGCTCAGTGTGGAGTCCAACATGTGGCTCAGTCTCACGACATGAGATCATGACCGGAGCAGAAATCAAGAGTTGGACACTTAACTGACTGAGCCCAGCTACTGACTGAGCCCACTGAGTTCCAGTGTACTGTCCCCAGTACACTACTTAAAAAGTGAAGAGACACACCACAGAATGGGAGAAAATATTTACAAATCATATATTTAATAAGGGATTTATATTTAAATATATAAAATGAACCAATAGAATCTAACAGTTAAAAACCACACAACTCAAAGATGGGCAAAAGATTTGAATAGACATTTCTCCAAAGAAGATACACAAATGACCAAAAAATACATGAAAAGATGCTCAACATTTTTTCATTAAGGAAATGCAAATCAAAACCATAATGAGAATGCCACTTCATAACAACTAGAATGGCTACTATAATAAAAAAGTGAAGATGTGGAGAAATTGGAACCCTTATACGTTGCTGGTGGGAATGTAAAATGGTTCAGCTGCTTCAGAAAATAACTTAGTGGTTCCTCAAAAAGTTGCATGACCTAGCAATTCCACTAAGTATATATCCAAGAGAAATGAGTATGTATATCCACATAAAACTTGTACAACATATGCTTATAGCAGCATTATTCATAATAGCTCAAAAGAGGAGACAACCCAAATATCCATCAACTGATCAACAGATAAAAAGTGTCATATGTATACAATAGTATAATATTCAGCAACAAAAAGGAATCAAGTATTAATCGATGCTAATATGGATCAAACTTAAAAACATGCTAAGTGAAAGAAGACCATTACAAAAGACCACATATTGTACGATTCTATTATACGGAATAGGCAAGTCCATGGAGACAATAAGTAGGTTAGTGGCTGCTGGGGCTGGGAGAGGGTGGAATGGGACATGACTGCTAATGGATATAGGGTTTCTTTGAGGGGTAATGAAATGTTCTAAAATTACATGGTGGTGATGGTTGCACGACTCTGTGAATATGTCAAGATCCATCGAATTATTTGCTGTAAAAGGGTAAACTGAAGGGCACCTGGGGGGCTTAGTTGGTTAGGTGTCCAACTTCAGCTCAGGTCATGGTCTCATGGTTTGTGAGTTCGAGCCCTGCATCAGGCTCTGTGCTGACAACTCAGAGCCTGGAGCCTGCTTCGGATTCTGTGTCTCCCTCTGTCTCTACCCCTCCCTTGCTCACGCTCTGTCTCTGTCTCTGTCTCTCAAAAATAAACATTAAAAAAATCTTTTTAAAAAGGGTGAATTGTATGGTATGTGAATTAAACTCAATAAAGCTGTTATTTAAAAAATTTAGGGTGATTTGTATGTATGAATAGTATTTTGTCAATTTGTGCTTGTCTCCTTATTCCTGCCATTGTGAATCTTGAAGTTAGAGCATCACTGTCTTGAGCACTGGGTAGGTTACTGTTGCCCCAAAGCCTCAAGATGAGAAATTTAGGTTTGCTATCACTTTATGTGGAATAGTTGATGGCACATTGTATAAGGAACAAAAGCTTTTAAGGCGAATGCCCTGAGGTTGAAGGCTTTCCAGGTTTTAAGTGTGATTCTCGGTGTCCTAAGTTCATTCTTATTTATCTTCTCAACTCTGTGTTCCACTGGCATAGATAGCTTATGTTTTGGGTCACAGGCCTCCTTCCAGCTCCACCAAGAACCTCAGTTCTTTCATTTCTTACATTTTTTTCTCCAGGCTGTTGATCTTGCTCTGAGACACTCTTTCCTGGGAGGTGTAGAGACAGCAGCTGGAGGAGCCGCTGGGTGGCGCCCTGTCCTCAGAGGACTGACAAAAATAATGACTTGCCTGGAAGAGGCCTGGGCTTGTGTTGGCAGGAAGAGATGACTCATTTTTCATCAAAGGAATTTCAAAGAAGATATAATGACAGGATGATGTCAGAGGAGCAGGTGGAGACAGGAACCTCGATTGAGGCTGGAGGGAGGTGTTGAATTGTATGGTTGCCTGGGCAGTCAGAATGATTGACTAGCATAGATCACAAGAAACATCACCTGTTTTTTAGTTCCTTTCTCATGAGCCCTGGTGTGGGCAGTGCTGTTCATGAGCCTTTAGAGCATGTGGTCAAGTCTCTGCCTGTCTTGGGTGTACCGTGTTTGTAACTGGGTGAGACATCTCATGACATCCTGTGCCAGTCGTGGATTTCTTTCACTCGCAGTGTAGTGTGGTCTTACACTCTGTGTGTTAGCTCTATGGTTAGCAGTGTCTGTGTCTCGGAATTGAAACTCACATGCTCGTGGAGGCTGGAAGTGTGGCATTTCCCCTGATATTTTAGATACAGGAACTTGCCTAGATATCAGAAGGTCAAATCTCAGAGACTTGACTTTATTGCCAAAAGTACTCTGGTTCCCTCCAGTGTTGTTTTTTGTTTTTGTTTTTTTTTTTTTTCAGTTTCCTCCAGTGTTTTGGCAAGACCTGGATCTTTGCTCTAACCTCAAATTTCTTTTTTTTTTTTTTTCCCTCTCTTTGATTTGGAGGCCCTCTGTGGTGTGTAGGGATAAAGCTGATAAGTGGGGGAAACTTACAGTCAGGAGAAAGGATAGTAATTTTTGGTATCTCTTCATATTGCAACTCACTAAAGTTGGTTAGGTATTCAGGCTTCCATTTATTTTATTTTATTAATTATTTTTTAGTAATTAATTAACTCATGACCCTGAGATCAAGAGTCAAATGCCCCTCTCCCACAACTGAGCCAACCAGTCACCCCTAGGCTTCCATTTACATTAAACTTATAAAAGAGTGTTCCTAGTCACTACTATTATGCCTTAACACTTACCAGAGTCTGCATGATTGTGAGATTGGAGGCTAAGCCAGCAGTTTTCAAAAAGATAAGAGAGGGTATTTATCGCTTGTATTCTGTGTCAGGATTCAGGTCTCCCAAGGAATATCTGGGGAGAGATGGCTTAGTAATATCAGTTGCTGTCTTTGTGCTTTATGAATCATTTATCTGAAAGTGGCTTGGAGTACATTACGGTAGCATTGGACAGAAGATATTGCCTCTCTTTAAGATACACCATAAACAAGAAGAAAAAGTTAAAAAACAAGGCAAAACAAACCCCCCAGAATTGGATGGCATGGAGGAAAACATTATTTGGTGCTGTCTTGAATTGTTGCATCCTTCTGGCTGATCATCTGGCTGTACTCCTGGGTACACTGTGGAACTATAGCTGATCTTTGGAGGAAGGGTAGGAAGGATATGAATCAGGAGGGACTGAATCAGAGGTTTCTTAGAGAAGAGTGCTGGACTTCCCTGGGCCCTAGGTGGCAACATTCCTCCTCTGTGCTAGTTGTACTTCTCCCTGTATCTCTCCATGAAATAACAAATCATTAGAAGAGACTTTTAGCCTGACATGCCAGAAGACCGAGGGGAAAATACTCCCAAGCATGGGTTTTATTTGGGAGCCCCCTGAGGGTAATCTATGATGAGGCTGTTTCAGAAGTCACCACCTGATTCACTGAGTCAGATGAGTCTGAGTGGAAGCAGCAGTCTTGACCGGAACATGTTCTTTATACCTGCCTATAATGTGTACAGATCTTCCCTTTCTTTGGTTATGGGTGAAATGCCTTTAATCATAAGGTCAAGCAGTGATAAGGGAGAAATGTTCCGACACAACGATTAACCAGAATGTTAAGGGAATCTATTGTGGGGATTGGGATTCCAAAATATCTTTTTGATTTTTCCTTTTTCTTCTTCTTCTTTTTTTTTTTTTCTTTAGTGGGAGGACTCTTTTAAGGGCTCATTGTTACCTATAGGATAAAATCCAAACTCATCTTGTTATTTAAGACCTTTCATAATCCAGCCCGACTTTCTATAAACTTATTTTTATCAAAATTATATTCTTATTTTAAAAGATCAAATATTACTATGAGACTTACAACAAAAATTACCTGGGGTGCTTGGGTGACTCAGTCAGTTGAACGTCTGACTCTTGGTTTCAGCTCGGGTCATGATCCCAGGGTTGTGGAATTGGGCCCTGCATCAGACTCTGTATGGAGTGTGGAGCTTGCTTGGGATTCTCTCTCTCTTCCTCTACCCTTCTCCCCTACTCTCTATCTTAAAAAAGAAAAAAAAAAGAAAAAAAGAAAAATCTGTTTTGTCCCTCCCCATTTCTGAGACTGCTTCCAAGTCATGTAGAGGTTTTTTTTTTTTTTAGTATTTTCCACTACATTTCCTTTTTTTTTTTTTTTTAAGTTTATTTATTTATTTTGAGAGAGAGAGAGCACGAGCAGCGGAGGGGCAGAGAAAGGGAGAGAATCCCAAGCAGACCCCATGCTATCAGCTTGGAGCCCTATGCAGGGCTTTATCTCATGGAACTGTGAGATCATGACCTCAGCTGATATCAAGGGTCGGTGCTTAACTGATTGAGCCACCTAAACACCCCTCTTTCTTTTCTTTTCTTTTTTTAATTTTGTTTGTTTATTTATTTTGAGAGAGAGGGAGCATGAGTGGAGGAGGGAAAGAGAGAGAGAGATACAGTACCGGAAGCAGGCTCTAGGCTCTGAGCTATCAGCACAGAGCCCGACATGAGGCTTGAACCCACGAACCATGAGATCATGACCTGAGCGAAGTCCTATGCTTAACCCCTGAGCCACCGAGGCCCACCCCCTCTTTCTTTTTCTTTAAAGTAGCTTCCAGCCCAACAGGGTGCTTGAACTCACAACCCCGAGATCAAGAGTCACATGTTCTACTAATTGAGCCAGCCAGGCACACCTCTACTGCATTTCTTTCTCTGTCTCTTTTTTTAAGTTTATTTATTTATTTTGAGAGAGAGAAGGCACGAGTCAGGGAGGGGCAGAGAGAGAGGGAGAAAGAGAATCCCAAGCAGGCTCTGCACTGTTAGCACGGAGTCCAATGTGGGGCTTGAACCCACAAACCATGAGATCATGACCTGAGCCAAAATGGAGAGTTGGATGCTTAACTGACTGAGCCACCCAGGTGCCCCCTACTACATTTTGTAAATATACCCTTGTTTTACTGCTTCTTGATTTTTCATTTTTTGACATTATCTGTTGATAATCAGCTATAGAAAATTAGGATTTAGTTCTTTCATCCCCGCCCTCTTCCCTCTTCTCCCTTTTCTCATTGTCACACATTATTTCCATTGTGTGGTATTCAGTGTTTAGATTATTATGGTCATATAAATATTTGCTTAAAGGTGAGCCACACAGTATTTTATAATTACATTTCCTTTCTTGACTGACTTTTTTCCCCCTGGAATTAATTGCCTTATTTTATCACTTGTTTTCTGTGGCCCTAACTCCATGCTCTCCCATGGGGACTGTAAGACAGCTCTCAGTATGTTGGAACATATCAAATAATATACATATGTATATATTTTTAATAATCTTTGGAGAAATTCCCCAGGAGCTTTCTTTTCTCCAGTTCTGTTCTCCAACTCAAGCCTTGAGTAAAGTTGTCATTCTGGGACTTTTCCTTCACCATCATACTGGGAAATTCATTTACCTCTCTTCTGTGTTCAATCCCATGTTTCCTGTATCTCATGCTGCCATTTTTCTTGGTTACTCCATTCCTTCATTGGAATATACCTTAGAGTAGTTTCCTAAGAAAAGATACATGAGAAGTAAATATTTTTGAGACTTTGCTTATCTGAAAATGTCTTTATTCTACTTTTCATTTGATTAAGAGTTTGAGTATAGCCTTCTAGTTTGCAAATGGTGTTCCATCAGAGTTTTGAAGACGATCCTCCCTCTGCCTTCCTGTGCTGCTACTGAGAAGTCCAATGCCGTTCTGCTTTCTGAATTTTGTTTGTGACCTATTTTTTTTTCAACAGCTCTTAGGATTTCATTTTTGTCTCTGGTGTTCTGAAATATTGTGATGATGTGCATTGGAGAGGATCTTTTTTAATTTGCTGAGTTGAGTTCTCCCTAGGTCTTTTTCATTTGAAAACACATCTTTCATTTATTAGTTATTTGATAATTTCCACCCTTCCATTTTCTCTTTCTGATACTTCTGTTAGCTGGATATTGAGCTAATTTGATGGCTTCTCTGAATATTTCCTTCCCTGTGTTTTCTCTATCTTTGTCTTTTTGTTTTAGTTTATGGTAAAGATCCTCAGCAATATCTTCCAACTCTTTACAATGGTTTATTTCTGCTATCGTATTTTTTATTTCTGAGCATTTAAAAGATTTTCTGAGTGTTCCTTTTTATACTACTTGTTCTTGTTTTATGGCAATATTACTTGTTAGTGCATTCTGAGGATATTAATTACAGTGCCCTCAACCCCCTCAATGTTTTCCTCTGCTTCTAATATTGTCTCTGTTTGTTGCCTTTTTTTTTTAAGTTTATTTGTGAGAGAGAGAGAGAGAGAGCAAATGCACGCACACAGGGAAGGGGCAGAGAGAGAGAGGGGGAGAGAGAGAGAGAGAGAGAGAGAGAGAGAGAGAGAGAGAGAGAGAGAATCCCAAGCAGGTTGTGTACTGTTAGCACAGAGCCTGATGTGAGGCTTGAACCCACGAACCATGAGATCTTTGTGAGATCATTACTTGAGCCGAAGTCGGACGCTTAACCAACTGAGCTGCCCAGGTGCCCCTGTCTCTGTTTCAGGCTCCTTTTGTTTGTTCATTTTGGTCTCTGTCTTTCACCTTAGAGGTGCTCTTAAAATGTCTGATGTTTCTTGGTGATCTTCATATATAAGACTTAGCTCTTAAAAAGCTGAATGGAAGCCTAACAAGCTGACTTGTTGACTGGTGTGTTCTTAATGAATTATCAGGTAGGGGAGGTCTTTTTCTCCAGAGAGGAATTGGCCAGTCTTCTGTCTGAGGCCTTTTAACCCTGGCAGCCAGAGCTCTGGGGTTGCCAGTCTGGACAGTGGGGCAGAGGGGAGAGTCTTGTTCATTATGTCAGATTTCACTGAATACCCCTGTTATTAGTGAAGCACACTTCTGACCTCATGTGGGCCTCACGACTTTGAACGTGTCTTGTATTCAGCCTCATCATGCAGCTTTCTACCCCTTGCCCTCAAGCCTACAGCGACCCCTGATGCATCCAGTTCCCCAGACTTTCTGGAGCCCTGCAGCAGTTTCCCTGGTTTCTTCTTGTTCCCCATTCTTCACAGGCACTTAGCAGAAAGATTAAGCTGAAATTTAAATTAGTGAATGTTGATCTATCCACGCTGTGGTTTTTGAAACTTCTGTTGATATTTTTTATTCTTTTCTGTGGGTTTGTCCTGTTTTTATCCCTTGACTGTCATTTTCCTGAGGCTTCAGAAAGAATGGAAATAAATGTGCGTGTTAAGCCTGCCGCATAGAACCTAAAGTTGGCAGAAGTGAATCTTCCAAACTTCTTGCTCGTTCACTCTCAAATGCACAAACTCTGTGCTCTAGTTTTATTTCTTCTTTCTTATTTTCATTTTCTTGCTCAGGTTATCTTTCCTCCTGGAATGTGTGCTCTTTTTGATTTTAGAATGTTGACATCCTACATGTTCTCCTAAACCCAGTTTATGTGCCTCATACAGGGAAGCCTTCCCCCACCCCCAATTTCTCCAACTGGAAACGACCATTCCATTGACTGCATTCCTAAATTTCTTGTTCGCTGAATTCTCGTGGTCTTGCCACCCTCATGACACAGCATACTGCCTTATGCTATAATTATTTATACACACGCCACTTCCCTGGTTAGATTGTAAGGTCTAAAAGGGTATTATAAGACCGCTTTGTAATTTGTTGTTGTTGTTATGGGTAACAACACAAATCCCAGGCAACTAGATATTTCACAGAACCACAGAAGTTTAGGGCTAGCAAAGAATGTAGAGATCTAGAATGTCACCTCATTTTATGAATGAATAAACAGATCCAGTGTGATTAAATGATCCTTTAGTCATATGATAAACTAGTCAGGACTGGAGATATCACCTCCTTTTCTAGTTCTCAAGCTGCTAAATGTAGTGATAAAATCTGATATGTGTTTAATTAAATATTCTCATTAATACAGGGTTAGCCAAAGGACACTTTTTGTTTCACTCTTTTTGAAAATTTTTATACATATCTTTTTGATCTTAATAATTAGGTAATTTTGTCATAGGTAATATCATAGGTAATTTTTCCTCTCCTTCCTTCCCTCCCTCCCTCTCTTTCTCTCTCTCTCTCTCTTTTCTTTTCTTTTTGATAAGTTAGGATCTTCAATATTATAAGTTTAGCTAAAAACTGAGCTGGGTAATAGTTTCATTCCAAGGCATCAAGGACCCATGGATTATAGGTAAAAGAAAAATGTAGGCAGCTATACTGAAAGTGCCCTGATTTCTTTTTTTTTTTTTTTTAATTTTTTTTTTCAACGTTTATTTATTTTTGGGACAGAGAGAAACAGAGCATGAACGGGGGAGGGGCAGAGAGAGAGGGAGACACAGAATGGGAAACAGGCTCCAGGCTCTGAGCCATCAGCCCAGAGCCTGACGCGGGGCTCGAACTCACGGACCGCGAGATCGTGACCTGGCTGAAGTCGGACGCTTAACCGACTGCGCCACCCAGGCGCCCCAAAAGTGCCCTGATTTCAAGGAAATTTAAAAAAATTAGTGATACTATGTATCAGGAGTGATTCTTTTTCACCTTTCACCTAACAGTAGAGTAGACCCAATTTAGTTGAGTCCTAGTTAATTGAAGTTTTGCTGTTTGATAATTCATCAAAGATTATTGCTCAAAGTAAATTGTGTCAAAAATTATTTAGCTCTTGATGGTCATTTTCAGAATGTTTGAGATAAGCTTTGGAGATTTAGATGCTCCAGGAATGTCCTTTGGGAGAAAGTTGAACTACAACTATTGTTCATTTAGGATTTGTTGAATATCAGATATGCCAGTCACTAATCAAAAACCCAGATGTCATTCTTTTCCTCATTTCCTCATCACCTACTTTGGGAACTTGAGGATAGACGATGGGCAGTTCTTTAGGCTGCTCCCTTTCTTTGAGATTTGGTTTTCATTGGGGTTTTGCCTTACAAATGAGGCTGAGTGATGGTAGATGGTTTGATACTGAGTCTGGCTTGCAGTCTCCACTGAGCAAGCTGTTGCTGGACAAGCAGTCTATGGTAGATGAGCCATAACCAATCTGTAGGCTGGGTTGGGCTCTGCCTAATGCTCAATACTTTTGGTTTTATCCAAAGTAGAATCTGTTGCCCTGAGATTTTAGAGAGTAGGGATTTATTGTACTCATTGGTATTTCTGCCTTCAGCTGTTTCTGCATTGCCACCTGGCTGCCATTAGAGGGAATTCACTATAGCTCTGAGTCCCTGCAAAGGACTGAGAGGAACTATCCCTGTTTCCAGGATGGAGCATGTGTTCTCTTCCCTTAAAACTGTTACCCAGATTTCCTTTTATGACTTGTTAAGTCAGAGGCAGCTGCTAGGATGCATCGGGGAAGCATTACTCACTGGGCACACATAGTGGCCCTGACTGCTGGTGAGGAGACTGGGCCGAGCTGAGAGTGAGTCAGCTTTGCAAATGGAAAAATGCAGGGTAGTGGGGGGTAGGGATTATGTGCCAGTGACTGCTTCTTCTGTGTCTGTTCTTTTCCCTGTAAGAACTTACCAGAAAGCTGTGAATACTGGGCATCCAGTTGGGGCAGCCAATATGCCAAACAACTTTGAGGTGATAATGTGTTCATGAAAGGAGAGAGCTGACTACACCTAGCATCCCTGCCTTTTATATTATGTGTGTGTGGGTTTTGAGGCAAGCTTGAGCTTGTGTTATGAAAGTTCTATGTGTGTGAATTTCACTAGAGTAAAAGCAGTCACAGAATCTTTGTCTTCGTTATAAAACTCAGTCTTCTGTATCTGTCTTTGTCCAGTAGGGGTCACTGGGGGTTTAAGCTCTAAATGAGAGAAACTCACTAATCTTATGGTAGACCAATCATATTCCTCGTCTTTATTGTGACATCTTTGTATATTGAGCACTTTTTTTTTTTTAATTTTTTTTTCAACGTTTATTTATTTTGGGGACAGAGAGAGACAGAGCATGAACGGGCGAGGGGCAGAGAGAGAGGGAGACACAGAATCGGAAACAGGCTCCAGGCTCTGAGCCATCAGCCCAGAGCCCGACGCGGGGCTCGAACTCACGGACCGCGAGATCGTGACCTGGCTGAAGTCGGACGCTTAACCGACTGCGCCACCCAGGCGCCCCTGAGCACTTTTTTTAATAAACATTAGAACAGAAGTAAAAAATGTGAACTTGTATTAAGAAATTTGTAAATCTACTGAATATATGAAGAACAGATTATTCCAAATGCTAGGTGAGACAAGAAGCCAAAGCTGAGATGGAATTGGTTTTATAAATAAGATTGGAAGAGACTTTTTTTAAAAAAGTGAAAGGAGACAAGGAAAGAAAACTGTTTATTAAGCATCTGATGTATACTTACCTACTACAACTCCTAGAAATAGTTTTTTTATTTTTTTATTTTTAATGTTTACTTACTTTTGAGAGGGAGGGAGAGACAGAGTGGGAGTGGGGTAAGGGCAGAGAGAGAGGGAAGAATCGGAAGCAGGCTCCAGGCTCTGAGCTGACAGCACAGAGCCCCACATGGGGGGCTTGAACCCATGGACTGAGATCATGACCTGAGCTGAAGTTGGACGCTTAACCAACTGAGCCACCCAGGCGCCCCCCGAGAAATAGGTATTTTTATACACATTGTACATTTTAGGAAATATTCAGAAATATTAAGTGGGGCCCCTAGGGTCCCATAATTAGTGTTTTGTGATACTACTAGAGGAGATCCTGTTAGGCACGTTTATTTGAGTTTGGTCCTTGGACCCTAGTGAGGGTTCATGAGAGCAGGTTTTATTAGAAGATAAGCAGGGCCTGTTGGTAGAAAGACCAAATGATTCTCATGTTGTGGATTAGGATTCAGAGCAGGCTCCAGGGGTCCATAGGTGTAAAGAAGCTGACAAATCTGTCTTTGTGTTCAGGTGACAAGTTTTTTCTCTTTGTCATTTAGGCTACTGCCAGGATCTAGAAAACCATCTCACAGAGATCTAAAATTAGCCGTTTGTTTGTGTGCATAGCTTGGTTTCCATGGATAAATAGTTTAAGTTGGTCTCTCTTACCTACCTTTTATCTTGGCCCGGACTCTTCTTCTGAGCCTTGAGTATAGCTACCTACTAGCATTCTCAAGGCTGACTGGTTACCTTATTGTTGAGTTCCTGACCCTTTGTCAGCTGCATACCCGTTCTGCCCTCTTGTGTTCCAAGGTGTCTCAGAGAAACTAAAATGGATCACATGTTTCTTAGCCAGACCACACTGCAAGATGTTTGCCATTGAAACTGTTTTTATTTGGAAAAGCATTTAAAAAATGTGTTTAGGCTGGATAGGAGTCAGGTGCTACTCTCCATCATGAATTCACTTGTAATGAGTGATGTTTCTGGACAAAAATAACAATCCTTAGCAAAAGTCGAGAGCAGTCTCCATAGACAGGGCTTCTTTTCCTTGAATCTTCTCCATTTATTGAAGATACTGGCTACCAGAATTTCCAGGAAAAAAATCTAATCGCTCTAGATTTCATTATTACTTTGTTGGGGGGAAATGGTCTGAATCCCAAAGAGAGAGAGATTATTTAAAATAATAATATGGATATTAAGATGGACTAAATATTCTTGTCTTTTCTCGTTTTGAAGCAGTGCCATTGAAATCTAATTTGATTTATTTATTGAGTTGGTGGCTTAGAGCTGCTTAAATACCACATGTTTTGCCTTGACTTATCTCCTCACATTGCCCATGGAAGGTGGCTCGTTACCCTGCTGGGGCATAAATGCTCTAATAGAGTAACAATAATAACAATGGCTAACATGAATGAGTTCATGTTTAATGTTTTTTTTTAAACAGTTAATAGTGAATGCTTATTGTGTGCCAGATAGTCCATGTGTTTTCTCACTTAATCCCCATTGTAACACCACAAAGAGGTGATTTTATTATCCCTATTTTACAAATGAAGAAACTGAAGATTAAAGAGATTAATTAATTGGTTCATAGACACACAGCCAGAAACTGTAAAGTCAGCATTTGAATCTGGGTTTGGTTAACAGACTGTTAAGTTTAGAGCCCTGTGCAGAGAGAGAGGCATTTTGGTTTTAAGAATGAGTATCCAGGGTGCCTGGGTGACTCAGTTGGTTAAGTGTCTGACTGGCTTAGGTCATTGTCTCATGGTTTGTGAGTTCTAGCCCTGCATCAGGCTGTCTGCTGTCAGCACGAGCCCACTTCCGATCCTCTGTCCCCCCCCCTCTCTGCCACTCACCAGATCTCTCTCTCTCAAAAAATAAAATAAAAATAAACATTAAAAAAAGGGGGTGCCTCTGTGACTCAGTTGGTTAAATGTCCAGCTTTGGCTCAGGTCATGATCTCATGGTTTATGAGTTCAAGCCCCACATTGGGCTCTCTGCTTTCTGCACAGAGCCCACTTTGGATCCTCTGTCCCCTTCCTCTGCCCCTCACCTGCTTGTGCGTGCTCGCTCTCTCTCTCTCTCTCTCTCTCTCTCTTTCTCAAAAATAAATTTAAAAACATAAAAAAAAAAAAAAAGAATGAGTTTCCTAGGGACACCTGGCTGGCTCAGTTAGTAGTAGAGCATGTGGACTCTTGATCTTGGAGTTGTAAGCTCCAGCCCCATGTTGGATGTAGAGATTACTTAAAAGTAAAATCTTTTTTTTTTTTAAGTTTATTTATTTATTTTGAGAGAGAGAGATAGCGTGAGTGGCAGAGGGGCAGAGAGAGAGGGAGAGAGAGAATCCCAAACAGGCTCTATGCTCAGCATGGAGCCCGACATAGGACTCGATCTCAAGATAGTGAGATCAAGATCTGAGCTGATACCAACAGTTGAGCCACCCAAGTACCCCCAAAATAAATTCTTTAAAAATAGTGGTCCACTGTCTTTATGTCGTCCATTAAAAATAAAGAATGAGTTTTCTAAGTGCTACCCCAGAACATCACCCATTTTACTTTTCACCTTTACTCTTTACCTTTACTTTCATTTTTCTTTCTTTTTTTCAAGGGTAAGGGCCTAACTAAATTGCTGAGTTGGACAAGAAGGCCACCCAGAGTTTGGATGTTGGGGCAGAATCCATGTCTGGAGAGATTTCTAGAAGTGGAATTTTTGAATCAGTAAAGTGACTTCTTGCCAGCTTTAAGAAAAAGGAAAACCTGTATTTGTGTTCTTGGAGTCACTTTTTTCCTTAAACCCCCAGGTAGATTTGGAATTCTGTTAAAAGTGGTTCAGTTCCTCTGTTAGTGTATATATCTGCTGGGTCTGTCTGTCAAAAGAAGTATATTGAGTTTTTCCTGCCATAAGATGAATAGTTTTCCAGGCATTTGCTCTCTGGTGTATGTTTTTGCAGTCAAAATAGATTCATTCCCAAGAAATGCTTATATTTTGTGAATCTCCATGGTTTACTCGACCCTGTTTAACTCACTCCAGTATGTTTTGCCTTTATACTCCTGGCTCTCACAGTGCTCTTTGGACCCATTACACAAATAGTTGTTAAGAGATTTCATATAGAGAAGCAGAATTCATCTAGCTTCGAAAACTTTAGTGAGAGAGCAAAAATAAGCACAAAACTATATTATAAAATAGAAAGTGCTAAATGTCATGAGAGAGAAACAAAATATAATATAATCTCAAGAGAAGGAGATGTTTACTTCTGACTGGGATGGAGGGAGTCACCAGGGAAAAATCTGTGGCAATATTGGCTTTAAGCTGGTCCATATGAATGGGATTTTGATTAGTGGAGATGAGAAGGAAATACATTCCAGGTTAAATGAGGAAAACACTGTAAAGCCAGAGAGAGTTTTTTGAATTTAATTTGCTGACAGTGGGAAATTGAAAGTTTTAGAATGAAATTACAAATGAACATTTATTGAGCATTTAAGATATACTGGTCATTATGCATGCTTCTGGGATATTAATCTCACAGTGAATATGGACAGGATTGGCAGACTGGGATTAGGCAAATTAGGCAAATTATCAGTTTACTAAAGTTTTATACAGTCTGGACAATATTCAGAGATCTTTGTGGTCAGATGTGGCTTGTATGCTGCTCCTCCAAATAATGATAATAGTAGCCAATAATTATTGAGCACATACTGTGTACCAGCCATGATCTAAGCACCTTAAATGCATTAACTCGCTCTATGAGACAGGTACTGTTAGTGTCATCATTTTACAGATGAGGAAATTGAGGCTGTATGCGGTGAATTAAATAATTTGCCCAAAGGTGCTAATGTGACATATATTGTAAAGTCTGGATTTGAATGTAGGCAGTCTGGCTTCAGACTGAGCTTGTAATTACCACGCTACTATAATGGCATCTAGGGTACTGAGCAAAAAATTTGGGAAAATTTCCTACCATTATTGTATTCACTGATACTTGGGTATGTAGAATATTCTTTGTAGGCATTCTGGGCCTTTGCATATTTATTGTTTTCATAATCCTACATTGCTAAACATTAGAGACAGGAGTCACAATGTCTCCTAATTAGCTACTGTGAAGCACACGTCCTCTGCCTATCTGTAGTTAGATGCCTACTGGACTCATGGCAGGCGACAGATGACCAGAGCTCGGGGCCAGGCTTTGATGTCTGGATCCTGTCGTTCCCAGAAGCCCAAGGTTTCCATTGACAACAGCCACATACTAATCTCTACCACAGTTTTAATCTCAGGTATATCTGTTGTTTTTAAAAAAAGTATCCTCTTTGTAAGCATTATTTTTCCAGATTTCACTCTTTTATTTTTTTTATTTTTATAAAGTTTATTTATTAACTTTTGAGAGAGCAAGAGAGAGTGAGAGAGAGCGAGAGAGAGAGAGAGAGAGCATGTACACATGAGCAGGAGCAGGAGAGGGGTAGAGAAAGGAGAGAGGGAATCCCAAGCAGACTCCATGCCATCAGCATAGAGCCTGATGTGGAACTCAAACCCACAAACTGTGAGATCATGACCTAAGCTGAAATCAAGAGTCAGATGCTCAACTGACTGAGTTACCCAGTAATCCCCAGATTTCAGTCTATTAAATGGATCTTGAGGCGCCTGGGTGGTTCAGTAGGTTGAGTGTCCAACTCTTGGTTTCAACTCAGGTCGTGATCTCACAGTTTGTGGGTTCAAGCCCTGCATTGGGTTCTGCGCTGACAGTGAGGGGCCTGCTTGAGATTCTCTCTCTCCCCTCTTTTTCTGGCCTACCCCACTCACGTGCTCTCTTTCAAAATAAATAAATTATAAATGAATGAATGAATGAATGAATGACTAAATGGGTCCTAAGTTATTAGTCTGTATCTGCTCAAGTTCAGAGGCTGTGGATGTCAGTTATTTTGAGACCACGTATAACTCCATGGCAGCTTGAATAACAGTCACAGCGCCCCTTCTCACAGACCTGCTGTCACCTCAGTCGCAGACATGAAAGTGATTCTGGGGTGTTGTCTTGTTTTGAGATTTCTTGTGGGTAATGGCTGTGGGTGACCACCTTAAATTCTTGGGAGTGAAATAATCTTAAAGGGAGGCAGGTCTCAAATCTTAATGAAGGTTAGAGTCTTGCTTTTACAGGGCTTCTTTGGTGGTTTGGGGCCCTGCCCATTGGCTGTAGGGAAGGGATATCCTGGGGGGTGCTAAATATGACTTTAAAAGGCCCATTCTTTGTATAATAAATGGTCTCTAAAAAAAACCCCAGTCACTCCCCCCTGCCAGCTTCTAACCACTTCCTATAAATGACAGCACACAGATCCATCTTAGTTTTGCTAAGTGAAAAATTTATTTTATTTTCACAGAGGCAGTTCCCCTTCTCTTCTTTACTCCTTCAGACAAACGTGCATATATAGAAAGCCTGGAAACAAAACTTATTACCTGTCATATGTAGAAAAATGGTTGTATCCAAGGTATAGCATGCCATCTTATGAAGAGTAAATTACCTTGGATACCTTCCATTGTCTTCTCTAATAATAATAGTAAGTTCAGAATATATCTTGATACTTGAATGCTGTGGATTTTTTTTTCTTCAAATTTCCTAGGTGTTTTTGAATGGCACAAGCATGTGATCTATGATTTTCTAATTTAAGATAGTTTTGCAGTGAGGCAGAGAAATGGTTTTAACTTCGGGAAATAAAAATATGGTGAGGATATTTATAAGATTGCCAAAAGACAGTTGTATGAGGTGATACAGGCAGCACTAACAGTGTGATGTTCTGTGTTGAAGTTGAGATGCTTTCCTTAGAGCCAGGTCAGGCTATGTACAGTATGTGTAAAGAGGAAGTATTCCAGACATATAAATATCTAAATTGTTTAATTTCAAGTTAGTATAGTTAGTTTGCCAGAACATTTTAGTAAAGGGAGACAGTGTGATAAAATACACTGGTTTGAAATCAGACAGATAAAAGTTCAGATGTCAGTTCACTCTCTTACTTTGTAACTTTGGGCAAAATAATTTGAATTTTCTGAGCCTCAAGTTCTTTTTTATTTTTATCAAAAAATTTATTTAAAAAATTTGAGTACATGTGACATACAATGTTAGGAACCCCCTAACATTTATAAAATTACTTATAAATTTAATTTATAAAATTTGTAAATATACAAAATTTATAAGATTTATTAAATTATTTATAAGATGTCCTCACTTGTGGTATTAACAATATATAATAATAAAATATTAACTAATACTGATAATATTATCAAGATTAAATGAAGTAACAGATGTGAAGATACTCTCTAGTAGCCACTTAATAAATGTTAGTATATTGCAGTATTAGTATAGTATATTATAATAAATGCCCTTTCATCTTCTTTGGCCATCACAGCTCCAGGGCTTGTCTATAGTAAGGGGTACATCATCATCATCTTTGTGTCCACTGTGTCTAGCATGATGCTCCGTGTTTTTATATTGAATGAATGCAGACACCTGGGTGGCTCAGTCGGTTGAGCAACCGACTCTTGATTTTGGCTCAGGTCATGATCCCAGGGTCGTGGGATTGAGCCCCACATTGGACTCCATGCCGAGCATGGAACCTGCTTGAGATTCTCACTCCTTCCCTCTGCCCATCTCCTCCACTTGCGCACATGCTCTCTCTAAAATAATAAAATAAAGTAAAACAAATTGAGTGAATGGATGGATGGATGAAATGCTCTGTTTCACATGAGAGCCCTGCTCCAGAAGAGGCTCTGGCTTAGTTTCCACTGGATTGCGCTATTGGTTTTCCTTCCGTAGCCTTTATTCCTTTCAGCAAACACTAGTACATTTCACATGCCAAGAAAAATTCTCAAAAAAAAAAAAAAAAAAAAGAAGAAGAAAAAGAAAAATTCTCTTGATCCTAGGTCCCTCTCTGTGCTCTTCTTTACAGTAACATTCCTTGAGTTGTTTTTACTTTGTTGTCACTAATTCTTCTCCCATTCTTTTTTTATATTTAACTTAAAAAATCAGTCTTAATTGAGGTATAATTGACACATTATGTTAGTTGTAGGTGTACAACATAATACTTTGATATTTGCGAGGTGCCTGGGTGGCTCAGTCAGTTAAGTGTCTGACTTTCAGCTCAGGTCATGGTCTCACGGTTTGTGGGTTTGAGCCCCGCATCGGGCTCTGTGCTGCCAGCTCAGAGCCTGGAGCCTGCCTCAGATTCTGTGTCTCCCTCTCTCTCTCTGCCCCTCCCCTGCTTGCGCTCTGTCTCTCTCTCAAAAATAAATAAACATTAAAAAAATTTTTTTTGAATAATTTGATATTTGCATATATTGCAAAATGATCACCACAGTAAGTCTGGTTAACATCTGTCACCCTTGGGAATGCAAGCTGGTGCAGCCACTCTGGAAAACAGTATGGGGGTTCCTCAAAAAACTAAAAATAGAACTACCACACGAGCCAGCAATTGCACGACTAGGCATTTATCCACGGGATACAGGTGTGCTGTTTCGAAGGGACACATGCACCCCCATGTTTATAGCAGCACTAACAACAATAGCCAAAGTATGGAAAGAGCCCAAATGTCCATCGATGGATGAATGGATAAAGAAAATGCGGTGTGTGTATATGGTGTGTGTGTACACACACACACACACATATACATACAATGCAGTATTACTTGGCAATCGAAAAGAATGAAATCTTGCCGTTTGCAACTACACAGATGGAACTGGAGGGTATTAGGCTAAGTGAAATGTCAGAAAAAGACAAAAATCATATGACTTCACTCATATGAGGACATTAAGAGACAAAACAGATGAACATAAGGGAAGGGAAACAAAAATAATATAAAAACAGGGAGGGGGACAAAACAGAAGAGACTCATAAATATAGAGAACAAACTGAGGGTTACTGGAGGGGTTGTGGGAGGGGGGATGGGCTAAATGGGTAAGAGGCACTAAGGAATCTACTCCTGAAATCATTGTTGCACTATATGCTAACTAATTTGGATGTAAATTTTAAAAAATTAAAAAAATTAAAAATAAAAAAGGATATTGACAAACCAGTACAAAAAAAAAAAATCTGTCACCTTATAGAGTTACCAAAAGATTTTTTTTTCTTGTGATGAGTACTTTAAAAAAAATTTTTTTTTAAAGCTTATTTATGTATTTTGAGAGAGAGAAAGAGCAGGGGAGGGGCACAAAGAGAGGGAGAGAGAGAGAATCCCAAGCAGCCTCCACACTGTCAGTGCAGAGCCTGATGGGGGTCTCAAACTCACAGACTGTGAGATCATGACCTGAGCTGAAACCAAGAGACAGGTGCATGACCAACTGAGCCACCTAGGAGCCCCTCTTGTGATGAGCACTTTTAAGATCTACTCTCTTAGCAACTTTCACATAGGCAATCCATTTTTAGATTTTTAACTATAGTCACCATGCTCTTCATCATATCCCTAAAAATCCCCTTCTTTCCTGAATCATTCCAGTCAAGCCATTTCTGGCATCAAAACTGCCCTTGTTAAAGTCATCAGCAACCTCCACATTGCTAAATTCAGTGGTCCATTCTCAATCCTCATCATGACACATTAATAGCTTTGACATGGTTAATTACTGCTTTTTTTTTTTTTAAGATTTTATTTTTATGTAATTTCTACACCCTACATGGGGCTCGAACCCAGAACATCAAGATCACATGCTCCACCGACTGAGCCAGCCAGGTGCCCCTAATTACTACTTCTTGAAACATTTCTCCTGGCTTCTGGGGCAGCATGCTCTTTGGTTCTCCTAACCCCCTGGCCTCTCTTATGTGGTTCTTACTCTTCCCCATCTGATGTAGTGTTTCCAGCACTTAGTCCATTAAGTTGGTCTCTTCTCTGTTCACTCCCCAAATGATCTCACTCCATTTCCAGGCTTCAAAACTCATTCTGGGTCTTTCCCAAAATCCTAGATTCATATAGTCAACTGCATATTCAAAATTCCACTGGTATGTCTACTGGGCATTTTAAATCTAATGTGTCCAAATGGGAATTCCTGCCTACCCGCACCCCCCCCCCAAACCAAACAGCTACAATCACCAACAAACCCCAAACCCTCTGCTTCTCTGACAGTCTTTCCCAACTCAGGAAGTAGCAGTTCCGTTCTTTCAATTTCTAAGGCCAGAACTCCTGGAGCCATGACTCTATTCTTTCTGTCCTCCCCCTACATCCATTCTATCAGCAAATCCTGATGACTCTTTCTTTATAACTTACCCAGAATGTGACCACATCTCACCAGCTCTAACACCACACTCTGGTCCCAGCTGTTGTTTCTCAGCTACCAGTTTTCACTTGGATTATTGTAATGGTGTTTTAACTAGTTTCCTTGCTCCTGTTCTTGCTTTCCAGTATCTGTTCTCAATAGAATAGCAAGAAGGATTCTTTTAAAACCCTAAGTTAAGTCATGTCACTGTTTCACACAAAACTTGCCAAAAGTTTCCTACTTCACTTAGAATAAAAGCCAAAGTCTTTACAAATGGCCTACACAGCCATAGGCGACCTGATAATCTCTCTTGCTTCATCTCCTGACACTCTCCCCTTCTCTCTTTGAGCTCCAACCATTATAGTTTTCTCTATGTTCCCTGAACACACCCAACCTACTTTTGCCTCAGGGACTTTGCACTTGCTTTAAAAAAAATTTTTGGCTCCTCTTTTCTCTGGATAGCCATATGACTTGTTTGCTCATATTCTTTTTTAAATTTATTTAAGTTTATTTATTTTGAGAGAGAGACAGAGGATGAGCAGAGAAGGGGCAGAGGGAGAGAGGGAGAGAGAGAATCCCAAGCAGGCTCCTCACTGACCAGAGCCAAAATCAAGAGTTGGAGGTTTAACTGACTCAGCCACCCAGGAGCTCCTGCTCATAGTCTTTAGGTCTCTGCTTAATGCTCTTATTAGAGAAGCCCTCGCTGAACATAAAACTGTAAACTTGATTCTATTGGCACTCCCTCTTTTCTTCATCTCTTTTAGTATTTGTGTGACAAACATCTCCGTTGTATTTGTGTGACAAACTACTTGATTGTTTGTTTTTACTTTTTGTCTTCCCCAATCTGATTGCTGTCCCTGTAGTTTTGCTGTTCTAGAATGTCATATGGGTGGAACTCTACGGTATGTAGCTTTTTGCATTTAGTTTCTTTCATGTAGTATAATGCTTCTGAGATTCATCTGTGCTGTTGTAGTTTGTTCCTTTTTCATTGCCGTGTTGCACTCCATTGTATGGATTTGTTTATTAGTCCACCAGTTGATGGACTTTGGGCTGGTTCCAGATTTTCATTACTTTGAATAAAGCTGCTATTAATGTTCACATACAAGTCTCTTGTTTTTACTTTTCCTGGGTAAATCCTAGGCGTGATGTTGCTTGGTCATTTGGTATGTGTACGTTCAACTTTGTAAGAAACTGCCCAACCAGAGCTGTGGTGCCCATGTACACCCCCACCAGCAGTGTGTGAGAATTCTAGTTGCTTCACATCCTTGCCAAGACTTGATATGATCAGTCTTTTTAATTTGAGTCATTCTAGTAGATATGTAGTGGTAAAGTGTTTTCAGTTGCTGCTGTAGCCTCCGTATCAAGTTTTCATTTGTAAACAGGTCTTAGCTTTGTGGAAGGCGTTGTTTCCTGCTGTCATTGAGTATCCTCGTATCCCCTCAGGCAGCTAGTGGAAATCAGGTGGGTTTTCCAACTCTGAAAGCACACTGGTTTTTTGTTCTCCTTGTTCATCTTCATCAGGCCTTGATGTCAGATCTAGCTCATGGAGCTTGTTCTGTATGTGATCCTCTCTGTCATGATGTTCAGGTCCCTCGCCTCCCCCTCCCAGGCCATGGGTGTGGAAGGTTGCCCTCTGACTGGCCAGGGTACTCATGGACACTTACAATACATCCTTGTGTACTTGGCCCCCTCCCCGCAAGTGGTTCCCTAGTAATTCTGTGACTTTTTTCTTTTGGCTTCATCCTGAAGTCTGGTGTTCCAGCCTGGCCGGGAATGGAAAGTTAAGAGTGTGACGTCCTCTGACACCCTCCCTTCTTGTAGAGGGGTCTGAGGTTTGTTTGTTTAAGCTGAACAGAGGATGCCAAAGATAGAATTTGAGTCAGCTCAGCACTGGCTTAGGCTCTCCTTTTCACTCTCCTGGTTCCTCCTTCGCTTTCCCCTCCCCCTCTAGCCAGTTGTTTCCTGGGCTTTGTCTGAGATACACTGTACAGTTTTAGCCCCATCTCGTAGTACTGCTTGCTGAAAAACAGTCAGAGGCGACATGGAGGAGAAGCCGCCAGGAAGTTTCTGACAACAATGAGCTGCGGGCCTCTGCCTCTGTGCTGATAGTACGGGACAGCAGTAACCTCAGGAGAAAGGCATTCGGAGGCCTGCGCTGAGCTGTGGGCTTGTGGCTAACTCTGGAAAGGAGGAAGGTCGAGCGTGGAAATGCCTCTCTTAGATTCGTCCTATTTGCCATCAACCATCTTTATTTTGACTCATGTTCTGGGAATTGCCGGTGTTCTGTACTGGAAGAGATGTGCCAGGGGCAGAGCAGGTAACTTTTGTACTGAAGTATTCTTTAAATCAATCTACTGTGGGGCTTTTGAGGGTGGGGTAAATGACGGAGGGCTTCCCAGTGGCTTTCCTTAAAGGGCCAGTACGTCTTCTCAGCCCGGATGCTATCAGACCTAGGACCTAGTATGTGTATAGATGTACTGAGGAAACAGGGCTGCCCTGGACCTGGACTCTTCCCTGTTCTGTGAGGCTGTCTGCTAGAGGGTGCTGGTTTGATGAAGTGATGTCTGGGCTCCAAGCTGAGGGAAATGGCAATGGTGCTGACTTGGGTCCTTAAAGAATCAAGCTCTTCCTTTCCTTCCTTTCTTAATCTCGAAGTGGCTTTTAGATCTTTGTTTTTAACCAAAACCATACAGTAATTCGATCACCCTCCTCTGGGTCCTCTAGGTCTGATCTGAGAAAACTTGTGGAATTCGAGAAGTTTCTGGATTTGGTGTGTTTTTGGATGAGAAAAGGCAGTGGAGGAAAGGCCAGTGAGAGGAAGGGGTGAATGGTGTCCCTGCCTAGGTGCTGCCTCTGTTCTCTTTGATATGATTAAAACTGTTCCTTTCCCCTCAGGCAGCTGTATAGTTTACTTGTTTATCTAAGCCATCCTGTTCAATGAAAAGTAGTTAACTGTTCTTTTCCCCAGGGAGTCAGATCCTGATACTTTAAAAAAAAAAAAAAAAAGCAGACCCCTCTTTCTTCTAGTACTTGCTATTAGTTAAATTATATTCCTTTGGCTTCTAAAAGCCCAGTGCTGGAACAGCCTCACGTTTGCTATTTCTAAGTCTCCATGGTTGAGGATTAATAAAAGTCTAACTTTCCCTGGAGTCCACCCTTGGATTTCAGTGCTTTTACTACTGTCATTGTGATCCACCTGCTACCTTCAAGCCAATGTATTGAGAACTTGTTACTTGGTATCTTACAAGTTAAGGTAGAGATTTAATGACTTATTACTTCGCTTGCTATTAAAAGTTCATGAATGCTTGACAGAATTAGAATTAGATTCAGTCATTCCCCAGTGTCCTTTCCAGTAAGTCCCAGAAATGCTTTTGACTAAATATTCAGATCCCAGCATGTGTCTATATCAGCAAAAACAGACATTCAGAAATATGTTTGCTTGTGTGGTGGTGTGTTTAAAGAGGTAGCCCAACGTAGCTTTCCTGGAATATAAGCCTGTATTGGAGTTTAGAAAGAAAGGAAAAGGCAGGCATGAATTATTTGGCCCTATGTACTATTTCAGATGCAGTGAGAAAGTAATTATCATCCAGGCTGAGGCTGCTACTTCCCTTTCCCCATGCACTATGGTAATGACATTTCTAAACCACTAATTGATTGATATTTTTAAAGTTTACCTTCAGTATAAGATTTTCTCTGATACTTACTAGGCAGACCCCTGTCTTTTAAGTGCTTTCTTTTTTATGTTTTAGTAATGTGAATTTCATATAAATAGCCATAAAATGCATTGGAATAAAAAAGAAAAATACATTGTAAAAGCTTTTTATTTCTATGAGACAACTTTGGTTCTAGTACCTCATAGTTAATTGGGAATGTGCTGTGTTCAGTTTATCTGTAAAATTGGAGCAGGGGTTTTCCAATTGGTGACTATGGATACCAAAACTTATGCAGAAATGCTTAAGAGATTCTGTACCCATTTTATTTTAATTTCAATTTTGAGATGTATTTTATCTATTTAAAATATATTTAAATAGATACATTTATCTCGGGGCGCCTGGGTGGCACAGTCAGCTAAGTGTCTGACTTTGGCTCAGGTCATGACCTGGCAGTCCGTGAGTTTGAGCTCCACATTGGGCTCTGTGCTGACGGCTCAGAGCCTGGAGCCTGCTTCCCATTCCATGTCTCCCTCTCTCTCTGCCCCTCCCCCACTCATATTCTCTCTCTCTCTCTCTCTCTCTCTCTCTCTCTCTCTCTCTCACAAATAAACATTAAAAAAAAAGTAACATATATGCTGTAATGTACTACCTTCCAAATGGACATCACCAGAATAAAGTTTCCCCACCATCTATCTCTGTATATATATTTAACTGCTTATAAATTTACAGTTTATTCAAAAAATGAAGTTAGTATCTAGTATCTTTTCATCTGGTTTTTAAAAAAAAATTTTTTTTTTTTAATTGGAAGCGTTTCACTATTGCAGAACATACTGCAGAATATATGTCCTGTGCCTGATAAATTCTGGGCAAGACTCAGTTGTATGGGCTCAGGTGCTCAGTCCATAGTGAGTGGGAAACACATTGGTAAGTGATGACACTGTAATATTGGCAGAGCATGTACTAAAAGTTTTTGTGCTTCTTGCCCTACATTTCTAGTCATATTTACATTTTGTAAAGAATGTACACAGTTTTAGATATTGAAGGTATTTGGCTTTGAAACAAATATTTCTGCTGTTCTTCAGGCTCTTGTATCAATTTATTTGAGTAATATCATGAGAGTACCAGGCACACTGTGAAACTGTTACTGTTTGTTGCTGTTTGTATGAACCAGTTAAAAAAGGCTTCACTGTATTTCATGACATAGACATAGACTGGATGCTGAGGCTATTATAACTGTAATTAACTGATCTCTAATTTTAATCAAAATTACTCGACTGGTTATTTCATTTAGCTTTAAAATAAGTAACATACATTTGAAGCCATAACATTGATTTATACTATTAAACACTGCTTTTATTTATTTTTTATTTTATTAAAAAAATTTTTTTTAACGTTTATTCATTTTTGAGAGACAGAGCATGAGCGGGGAAGGGGCAGAGAGAGGGAAACACAGACTCCGAAGCAGGCTCCAGGCTCAGCTGTCAGTACAGAGCCTGACGTGGGGCTTGAACTCACAAACTGCGAGATCCTGACCTGAGCAGAAGTTGAATGCTCAACTGACTGAGCCAACCAGGCGCCCCTATTTTTATTTTTTTTTAATACTGCTTTTATATATTCTATATGTTGAGTTGCATATAAGATTTGTTTGAAAACGTGTTCTGTGAGAGTTAAAAACCACTAGGTGGTTTCTTTCTTTCTTTCTTTCTTTCTTTCTTTCTTTCTTTCTTTCTTTCTTTCTTTCAGAGAGAAAGAGAGTGCACATGTACAGAGAGAAGCAGAGAGAGAGGGAGACAGAGGATTTGAAGTGGCTCTGCCATGATAGTAGAGAGCCCCTTGCAGGGCTTGAAGTCAGACTCACAAACTGTGAGATTATGACCTGAGGCAAAGTCTGACACTTAACTGACTGTGCCACCCAGGTGCCCCTAAAAACCACTAGGTAATTTCAGGGTTCCTTCCAGTTCCTTGGTTCTAAGACACTGTGTTCTGATAAACCCTCACTGTGTTTGTATAGATTTCTGATTTCTCCCACTCTTTTTTTTTTTTTTTCAATTTTTTTAAGCTTTTATTTATTTTTGAGAAAGAGAGAGAGAGAGAGAATGCTGGAGAGGAACAGAGTGAGAGGGAGACACAGAATCCGAAGCAGGCTCCCAGCTCTGATCTGTCAGCACAGAGCCCAACACGGGGCTCGAAACCACAAACCAGAGATCATGACCTGAGCCGAACGAAGTCGGATGCTTAACCGACTGAGCCACCCAGGTGCCCCTGATTTCTTCCGCTCTTAAAGTTGATAACAAGTTCTGTTTTTCTTGTAGAGTTGGAAAGGATCTTACATATTAACCAGTCCAACCTCTTAATCCTACCTTTATTAGAAGTCATTCTTCCTTTGCTTAAAGGTCTTTGATGGTACAACATACAGCCTATGGACTATTCATTGTGTTGGTAACTGGGGAGTTCTTTTTTAATTTGGAAGTTGCCTCTTTTTTTTTTTTTTTCCTTTGTAAAGCTTATTTACTTTATGAGAGACCATGAGCGGGGGAAGGGCACAGAGAGAGGCAGAGAGACCATCCCAAGCAGACTCCACACTGTTAGCACAGAGCTTGATGCAGGGCTCGAACTCATGAACCCATGAGATCATGACCTGATCCAAAATCAAGAGTCGGATGCTTAACAGACTAAGCCATCCAGATGCCCCAGAAGTTGCCTCTTTGTAACTTAGGCCCATTAGTCCAAATTTTGCCTAGCAAAGATCAAGTCTACTTCCTCTTCTAGGTGTCAGACTTACTTAGGTTTGAAGGCTATCTTTGCCAGCCCAGACACTTTCCTCTTACTTACTATATATGATAACCTAACTCATTATTCTAGTATTCCCTTTGGACAGTTAACTCAATTGTTTTTGCTTTGAAAATTTGGAGGCCATGTGTGCATGTGGAGAGGTGAGGGGAGTAGAACAGAAACATGGGGAAGGAATCACTGATCACTGTTCCTTCACTTTTCTTAGTTTTTTTCCTAGATGTTTATGAGTCCCTTGGTGAGCTCTGGTTATATAAGCACATGGCTTTTACAACCACATCCCTAAGTCACCATCTCTTCAGCGGATGTAAACAAGGTACAGGAAGACATAGTTTATATTGAAGTCGTATAATATCTGTAAAACAGCACTTTGCATTCAGTTAGTATTTAGATTTTTAAATAGTTTTCGATACACCCTGTCCACACTTAACATTCACATATATCATCTTGTTATTCCAAAAACTTCCTGTTAAAATAACCTATTTCCCCCAGACTCCTCCCCACTCCTATAGCCAGAGTTACCTTTCTGAAATACAGAGCTTTGTGTGTCACTCTCCTGCTTAAAATCCATCAGTGCCTCTCCTCTGCTTTTAGAATAAAGTTCAAACTTTTCAGCATGACATAAAAGTGTTGTGGGGCACCTGGCTGGCTCAGTCAGTAGAGCATGCGACTCTTGATCTCGGGGTCATGAGTTTGAGTCCCACGTCGAGAGTAGAGATTACTTTTTTTTTTTTTTAAGTGTTTTTATAATTTGCTCCCTGCCTATTTCACTAGTTCCATTTCCTGTCTTGGTCTTATAAGCAACTAGTACTCCAGAATCTTTTAAAAACTTGCAGATCTCTACCACAAATGCCCATACCATCTTTTCAGCTGGACTACTTGATACTTGTCCTTCAAGGTAAGTAGTTACTGCCTCTGGAAAGTCTTTCTCCACTGAAGTAAGACTTCCTTTTCAGTGCTCTAATAGCATTGTGTTAGTGCTTCTTATTCAAACCTGTATCATCTTGCTCTTGTCTGTCTCTCCCCACTAATTAGAGGCTGTTAGACTGTAAGATCTTTAAGAACAGGGACTGTTACTCACCTCAGTTTCTCAAGTGTCTGAGACAAAATAGCTGTCAGCAAATGTTACTTGAACAAATAAAATGAAAAAATTATGATAGCATTAGATATAAGCTGTAGCATGAACTTGTCCTATTCATTTATGTATTTATAGGGCTTGCATTAGCTTGACATGTAATCTAAGGTAGGTGCTCCATATAAAATAATTGAATGATAAGAGAGTTGCCCTGTGTTGTAGTTTATTAATAACTCATATTGTTATAGCATAAATGGGAAGAAAGCTTTATGGTTCCTTGAGAAGAACATTTGCCAAAGGACAAATGTGTCCCTCTCTAGGGTTTTGTTTTCTTTATCTGTAAAGTAAAAGGGTTGGACAATCCAGTCTCTTAAGGTTCTTTCCATTTTCAGTATCCCACTGGGATACTAGCTATAATTCCTGGGTCTGGACCATGTGAAGTACAACCTAAGATTGTGTCACCTTGTTTTTTTTTTTTTTTTAAAGGAGCTCCATTACACTGTTGAGTCTATTAAGCTTAAGTTCAGTTATAAAATGGTCAGAGACTGTCCATGGATTGCTGTTAATCTCCCTGCTACACACCACTGTCCCTTTAGTTTTCTTGAACTTCAGCACACGACTTACAGGTTTTCTAGTTACATTTTGTCCTGTGAGACTTGGCGTCAGTGTTGAGGTTGTTTTGAATGTTGATTCCTCCATTTATGACATTAGCTGTGCATCCTCCATTTATATTATCTGAAAATGTGTTAGGCATATAACAGGCACTCAGTAAATAAGTAAATGGTCATATATCAAATATCTTTACTCAGATGACAAAACCATTAGCTGTTTTAATCAAGGTGGAGCCTTTATCTTTTTCTTTCCTTAGCTATTTTTTCCAGATCTGTCCAGTGTAGAAAGACCACTGAACTTGGAGTCAGGAAATCTGGGTTCTAAGTCCTGGCTCTTCTGCTGCCTACTGGGAGATGTTAGGTCACTTATTTCCTCTGGACTTCAAATTTCCATTCTGAGTGAGAAGAATAAAGACTAAAGTCTCTAATTTTCTGTGATTCTGGCAGTGTGATCATCTGGCCTGGACTTGCATATAGCATGGAATTGTGGTTGAGAGTCTGGGTCAGACTGCTTGTGCTATCATTCAAGCTCTGCCACTACTGGCAGATTGACATCAATCTACCTGGGCCTGTGTTTCCTCCTCTGTAAAGTCAGGTTAATAATACTGCATGGTGGTTTCGAGTTAGTTTTTAGAATACACTCTGCACATGGTAAGGACTTTACAATTGTTTTTTTCTTTGTTTGTTTAAATTTATTTATTTATTAGTAATCTCTGAACCCAAAGTGGGGCTGGAACTCATGAGCCTGAGATCAAGAGTCGCATGTTCTTCTGACTGAGCCAGACTGACACTCCAAGGACTATATAATTGTTTACTATCATCATGATACTTGTTTCACAAAAGATATCACTGAGGACATAGTAATTTCCTGTAGGCTGCAGGGACAAAATACAAATATTTGTCTTTACAGTGGGAATGAAGACATGTGAAAGAAGCCAATGTGGGAGTATATGAAAAGTTAGTGGCATATTATGAATCATTGTTTTACACATCAGGAGGAAAGCCTTTTGTGTCTGCTTTAATATTCTTAACAGTGGATGATTTTGGCATTTAAAGAAATGTATATTCCTTTGATTTTCTGTGATACTGTAAGAATGCCAGTAGTTGTAAATTCTCTAATATCTTTTAGCCATGTATGGAAATAGTGGCTTGAATCTCTTCCATTCAACATTTTATTTATTTTTAATTTTTATTTTTTCCCCACCCAGCATTTTACGCATCTGTAGGTAGCAATCAGACTCACTTTTCCTGACTCTAACATCTCTGAACACACAGTGACCGATGACATGACTAAAAGTTGGGCAAAAAAGAAGGGGAATGGCTGGGGTAATCACTGCTCAGGCCGGTCTCCTCTGAATAATTAAGAGCTGACTGTCTTTTTTTTTTTTTTTTATGTTTATTTATTTATTTTGAGAGAGACCGCGAGTGCATGCACGGTGGGGAGAGAGAGGGAGAGAGAACCACGAATAGGCTCTCTACTGTCCATGTGGAGCCCAATGCAGGGCTCGATCTCACGAACTGTGAGATCATGACCTGAGCTGAAATCAAGAATTGGGTGCTTAACTGACCAAGGCACCCCAAGAGCTGACTGTCTTAACCAAAGTCTTCCTGCTGTCAGCAGTAGCTTCCCTTTTGAGATTCAGGACCTCCTAGGATCCTGGGAGGGAAGGCAGGTCTCCTGGTAGCTAGACTGACCTTGTCCCCAGGACTCTCTCAGTCCACAGTGCCTTCAGGGGAAATGGGTCTGCTTGGATGCAGGGGGAATGAGGAGAAGGTAGGCTTTGGTTCATCTTTTTCAGAACTTACCCAGTGATGATTATTTTGACTTTTAGAGACTGTGAAATTACTTAGTATTTCTAGAAGTTGCCCCACATATTCATTTAGGATATGCCCTAAATCTCCAGTTGGCTATAGTCAAATATTTTTATTTCTTTATCTTCCCAGGAATATTCCACGTTCTTAAATATACAGCTCCCACACAGCAGTGTAGTTGTTCTGGATTAAGTCCTTCCCACAGACAGCAGGGTATAAGAGGGGGGCATAGCTTTGGAGCTGGACAAATGGCTGTGTAATCTTGGTCAAGTTAGCCTTTTAAAAATATTTTCATTTCTAGGGGTGCCTAGGTGGCTTAGTCGGTTAAACGTCAGGTCATGATTTCCTTGTTCATGGGTTTGAGCCTCAAGTCAGGCTCTTTGCTGACAGCTCAGAGCCTGGAGCCTGCTTCCAATTCTGTGTCTCTCTCTCCCTCTGCCCCTCCCCCGCTCACATTCTATCTCTCTCTCTCTCTCTCTCAAAAATAAACAAACATTAAAAGATTTTTAAAGAAAAATATTTTCATTTCTGAGATGGAATTGATAATACCATCTTAGAGAATTGTTGGGATTAGATGAAATTATATTTAAAGTTCTTAGCACATCACCTGTGAACTAACAGTTACAGTAGATGCTCAGTTAATTTTAGCTTAGGTTATTGAGTGCCTTCAAAATGTGTGTAAGACCAGGATAGGAGGCAGAAGACTCAAGACTCAGGAAATTTAAGTCAGATAAAGGAAAAGGTTACTAAATACAAATCAGGAAGCATTTATTCCTTTTTCCTCTCTCTTCCCTATTCCTTGTGCCTTTCCCTTCCTAGTTCAAGGTAAATTCTAGGAGGACTCTTCCTGTCCCAAGATTGACTAAGGAGAGTTTAATAAGAGGAACAAACTGAGTAGAATTGTCGCAGGTTATCGGGGTGACTGGGAGCTTAGTCAAGGAGGGATAAGGTCAGCTGTGAGTCTCGTTATTAGTAAGTAGTAACAGGATTATTAGCACTTTGTAGGTGGGAGGGATGCCCAGTAGGGAGTGAAGAAAGCTGTCAGGGCACTGAGGCAGGTCATAGGGCTTGTGTAAACAGAGTGGCCTGCTAGGCAAGCTCAGTCTATTAGTTTTTACTTGCAGTCTTTGGGGCTAATCTCTGCAGACTTGCTTTCCTTGGCGTTGCCCCTCCCCCCCTTGCCTAGAAACAGGATTGGAAGTAGCATTAGCCTGAAGAAGTCATTCTATTTAGGGAGCTGGAGCAGAGGGCCAGTGATTAGGCCCTTATCTGCAGCGGGGCCTTTCTGCGTGGTGTGGGGCCGGGATCCTAGTGGCCGTCCTGCCATCGGCGGAGGCTCGGCTTCTCTAACCCCTGGTTGGGTCAGAATTGTGAAGAAGCAATAGATGGGCCGGGCCATCCTAATGAAAAAGCCCTTCATTGTATTTCTTCAACATTCCAGTGTCTGGTACAATTAGCCAAGACTCAGAAAACAAGTTGGACAAACAAGCAAGCAGTCTTCCTCTGATGGATAAAGGGATCTCTGGCACCGCGGAGTTAAGTGTGCTGACTTGCAAAGACAGAGTGGGAGGGTCTGGGAGAGGAAGGGGACTTTGGGATGACATTCCTGGCTGGATGAGAGGAAAGAATGGAGCAACAGGCAAACAGTGTTTTTGAAGTTGATGAAATCTGCCGGGCTAATCTACCTGAGAGGCTGGCTGCAGCTGGGCTACTCTGTAAAGTAGGTGGAATCATTGATGAGAGACTGTGACTCTTCCCTTTGGGCAGCTGTAAGTGTGTGGAAATGAAGCTCCCTTTAGAATCTGGGAATCTGTTGACAGCAGACAGTGAAGGGATTCGCCGCGTTGTAGTCTCTCCCATTTTGGGACCTTCTCAGTTGGTTAACGCTTCATAGGTACTTCTGCCTGAGGAGAGGCCAGCCCTAGGAGCAGTTTGTTGGGCAATGGATGCACTGTTCCTGACTTGGCAGTAAGCCATTCTACCTTACCAGCTGTCCTGCAACTCTCTAAGATTCGCCAGGTCACAAGCTTCTGCTCTGCAAATGGAGGGTAACTCAAAGACCAGCCTCTTTCTATGTGCTCAGTCTTACTCAGTGACTTGGCTGGACTTTTTCATATGAAGCTCCCACCTCTGTATGCTGCTGTTGGTCTGAAAACTCTGAGCTGGTGCCACTTTTGAATAGGATGCTGTTTGCCTGAAGACCTGAACCCAGTTTTTGGAATTGCCCTAAGGAGGAGCTTCCTCTCTGACCTCAAGGGGAGGAGGAGGTCATTAGGAAGTGGTGGGTGGAGCCACGTCTCTGTACTTCTGCTGTCTCTCCCTGCTCATCGAATAGCCCTTTGGCTATCTGTCTCTATTCACCCTGAAGTCTTTTTTGAGGAGCTGCAGAGGGTGCACAAGCCACTGTCTGGAGGTTCTTTGGAACACCCTTCTTTTGGGTGGGGTCAGCAGACACGAGAGTGCCATGTGGCCTAGTTACCAAGATGAGCACGAGTTCAACGCCCACCTGGTTTGCCGCATGTGCTGTATGGGTACGTGAAGTTTGTTCTTTGTCTGGGCCTGTGGATCCCAAAGAGCCCTTGCTCTCATTGACTCACAGGAATATATGGGCTTTGAAATCTTGCAGGTGTTACAAACTTCGGGCTTGTTAAAATGTGCAGGGGAATAGACTGTGGTGCCCTGCTTCCTGGGGAACTTCTTAAGCTTGTAGTCACTGGCAGTTAAGAGCCTGAGCTTTGGGTGTGGGACTTTTTTATAGAGACTGAATTCATGCTCATGCTTCTTTTCGCCTGTATCAGGAAACCACTTTTAAGTTATGTTACATAGTTCTGAAAGTCCAGGGTGTATTTTTAGCAGAAGTTGGTTACGGAGTCCACCTCTGAGCAGACTGGATGGTGGGGGGCGGGGGTGGGGGCGGGGTGGGGAGGAGTCATGGCCTGGATTTCCTCTTTGGGGCTGATTGCTAATTCTCCATACACTTAGTCTCTTCTGCCAGTGGCGAGGAGCTAGGAAGACTTGAAGATGGTCTGTGGACAGGACCTAAAGAAGAGTTGGAGGCTAGGAGGAGTGTTGTGTAGGCTGTACTTAGATCTCCCTTGATAAAAGACTAGAGTTCATTTAAATAATCTGTGACCTTGAGCAAATGGCCTAGCCTTTTTGGCCACAGGTTTCTTTTGGCTTCCAAACTACAGGGTGCTGGAATGAGATATCAATTCATCACTTCTCAGTAAAATGAAAAAGATAAGGGGAAGGTAGTGTGCTTTTCATGAGCGAAACTCATTTAAAGAACTGTCCTTTACTTTGAAATTGCCCTTCCTACTTTTCTGATGTTAAAATGTCCTTTATTTTATGAATGAATTGTTCTTAGGTGGTAGTTTGGTTTTAGATAATGCCTACTTAACAAAAGAAAAGGTTAACAACTTTATGTTAGGTTTTCTGATTTATTTTGGAACATTTATTGGTTGGTGAAATCCAAGTTTGGGAACTCCTGGATTGATCATTGACTTTGATAATCCAACTTTTGATTTTATACTGTCGAGTCTCTAAAGCAGAACAAAATTGTGACCCAAATAGGTTTTCACTAAAATGGAAATCACTGGCTGTTTTATCAAAGGGAGATGACAGAAGAAATCTCAGAAGGGGTGTAGCATAGCTAGGGTTCCGATTCTGTCTCCTGACTGGGAGGCCAGTATTGCTGGATATTTAAGTGCTTTCTGAGAAACAGAGGTGGTATTATAATGTTTGGGGCACATGGAAAGGCCGTTTTAGTCTGTCGTTTCCATCTAGTCTAGCCTTTTATCTTTCTGGTATCATTGAGATTTCCTCCCTGAGATCTAGAGGAAAGAGGCTCTGTATCTGAAAGTGCTTAGAGATAAAAGGGCCCCTTTTCTGTAATCAACAGAGAAGTATAAGGAAATCTAGAATCTTTTTTTTTTTTTTTTAATTTTTTTTCAATGTTTATTTATTTTTGGGACAGAGAGAGACAGAGCATGAACGGGGGAGGGGCAGAGAGAGAGGGAGACACAGAATCGGAAACAGGCTCCAGGCTCTGAGCCGTCAGCCCAGAGCCCGACGCGGGGCTCGAACTCACGGACCGCGAGATCGTGACCTGGCTGAAGTCGGACGCTTAACCGACTGCGCCACCCAGGCGCCCCAGGAAATCTAGAATCTTTATTGAAAGTTTTGAAGCAAAAACGTTATTCTCTCTCATCCTACCTCTTTTAATCCCATGGCTGATAGTTAAAAGAGGGATTTTGGCATCACCTGTTTACTTGGGGCTCTTGCTCTACCACCAAATAGCTATATGAGGTGGGAGAATTGCTTAACCTTTCTATGCCTTGGTTTCTTCATTTGTTAAAAGAGGATTTAAATAGACCCTAACTCAGAGTCATTATGAGGAATACATGATATTCCAGCATTTAGCCCAGTGTAAGCTCTGCAGGTGGTTTTGATATGGCTGGTTCCCAAACTAAGATCTGGGAAGCATTGATCTATCTAGTCCAAACTCCTCACATTATAGATGAAACTCAGGTTCAATGAGGGAAGATGAGTATTCAGTAAGTTAAGAATCATAGGCTAGAGGCCAGCAAATCCAAGTTATAGGCCTGATTCTGCCACTGTGGCACTTTCTCCAAGTTCTTAAGTCTCACAGGACTGGGATTTCTTCATCTTTAAGATATTTTGAGGATTCTTAAACCTCTAATCTCTTTCTATCTGTGAAGTATTTAGTTTTTCTGAATGTGATAATCTAGTGAATTTTCAAGAAACTATCGAGCTTTTCTCCCTCTTCCCTTCTGCTTGTATGCCTCTCCCTCTATCTCTATGGCTCATTTCTCTTGCCACATGCTTACTCCCAGATTATTTCTGTATCTAACTTCTGTCTTGTATTCTCTGATTGCCAATAGAGCAAAGAATTATTATTCATAAAGTTCCTGTTTGCCTGAGAAATAACATAAAACTTTAATTTTATTTTGAAGTTTCTAGAATTATCACTTCCTTAAACTCCCAAATCTCAATCTTCATTGAGACATAAGCCTGTACCAACCCTTGGTGATAGATTTCTGTCATGAATCCTATTACAGCTTTGGTTTGCACCTCCCTTCTTCCCGTTATTACACAGGACTATATTGTGTTGTCTCCTAATAATTTCATGATGGCAGTAGGTGTGGTGGTTGAAAGTCGGTGATAGACGTGAATTTGAATCTCCATTCTGCTACTTGCTAACTGTGTGACTTCTGGCAAATTATTAATAAGCCTCTTTGAGCCTCACTTTGAACTATAAAAATGAGGATAAATAATGCGTACTTGATAGAGTTGTGAGGAGTAAATCAAATACTAAATGAGACAGGCTTTGCACAGTGCCTGACACAGAGTACACACAATATCTAGGTCAGTCTTATCTCCCAAAGTTGACTTATATATGTCTGAGGATAGGAATCATTTATAATGCTGGTGCCGTTATACATTTTTGGTAAGCACAGTTTAATTGCTTGATCTCCAACTCATCTTTTCTCCTTTCCTCTCCTCTCCTCTCCTCCCCTCCCCTCCTCCCCTCCCCTCCCCTCTCTTTTCCTCTCCTTTCTTCTCCTTCTCTCCCCTCCCTCCCTCTCTCTCCTTTTCTCCCTCCCTCCCTTTCTTATCAAAGCATAGGTGACAGACAATGTTATGTTTGAGGTATATGATTCAATAAGTTTATACCTTATGCTGTGCTCACCACAGTGTATCTACCCTCTGTCACCATACATTACTGTTACAATATTATTGATTATATTCCCTATGCTGTACCTTTTACCCCTGTGCCTTATTCATCCCATAGCTGGAAGCCTGTATCTCCCACTCCCCTTTACACATTTTGCCCACCCCCACACCCCACTCCCCTTTGGTGACCATCAGTTTGTCCTCTGTATTTGTGGATCTGTTTCTTCAGCCCATTTTCTTTGAGCTTGCATTAAGTGGTTCAAAGTCTCCTGGATCCAGACGTGGCAAGAAGAATTTAGGAAAGCTGTAACTGTAGATGGGACATCTGAATGGAAATCCATGCTCCCTGCTGAAAAGCAGCCTTTTTTTCTTTTTTTTTTTTTTTAGAGAGAGAGAGAGAGCACAGAAGGGCAGAGGGAGAGGGAGAGGGAGGGAGGGAGGGAGAGAAGAGAGAGAGAGAGAGAGAGAGAGAGAGAGAGAATATGAGAATACCAAGCAGGCTTCATGGCCAGCACTGAGTGTGGAGCCTAATGTGGGGTTGGGGAGGGGGCCTCTTTTGGACAACCACGAGACCATGACCTAAGCTGAAAGCAAGAGTCCGATGTTTAACCCACTGGGCCACCCAGGAGCACCCCTCCACCCCCCCGCCTTTTTTGAAAAGTAGCCTTTTAATTATCATTTGGGAATACTTCTGTAGTCTGACTTTGAAAATCCCGTCTTAAAGTGTCCTTGTAGATAATAACCTTGGCGCATAGTGGGCTTTCAGTGTATATTTGTTAAATGAATGAGTATTCTTGAGTATCCATTGTTGTCTTAATTGTTTAAAGAAATTTAAAACATGGTTCTTGACTCCAAAGAGCTAAAGTTCAGATAAATTGGATTTACATATAGAGGTATCTAACAATAGGTTTTATATGCTTGGTGCCAAGTAAATTGAATAAACATAGGCACCTTGAGGCATCTAGAGGTGGCTGGCATAGCCAAAAAGGTATAAAGGAAGAAGTGGGATTTCAGTTGGGTCTTGTAAGGAGGCTCTAACTTAGATGATCCAAAAAGAGTGGAGGGCGGGGGCAGATATTCCAGTAGGGGCAGATGGTGAACAAAGACAAGAATGTGCAAAGTGTGTTTGGAAACAATGATATCAGAATGGTTGTAGTGAGGTCTTGTAGGGGAGAGCCTAAAGGAAAAGGTGGAAGAATAGATTGTAAATTTCTTCAGGTCAGAGCTTACGTCTTTGTCTCCTCCAACCACCTAACATATAGTGAATAAAAACTAGACTCAAATATCAAAGGGTTGTAGCAGACTATGGAGTAAAGGGCCTGGACTTAGTCTCCTGGGAGCCACTAAAAGATTTTGAGTAGAGGGATAATATGGGCAAAGTGGTGATTTAGGAAGATTTGTTGAGAGAGGCTGTCTGCTGTACTTGCCACAGCCTCACCGGCAAACAGTTAGCTTCAAATCTGTATCCTCAATTTTAACTGCTCTTCTGAACTCTAGACCTAGGGTTCCAACTGTCAGCAAGAAGGTCCTGCTAACACTTCATTATTTTTCTTCTCCTTTACCCAACCTGTGCACAGCCAATCTGTGCCTCCTTCTGTTTTCCTAATCTCAAGACACTACTCCTCCCAGTTGCTAGAAACATTATTTGACCAACATTTGTTGACTAGAAACATTGGAATTGTTTTGAACCCTCCCTTTCCTTACCATATCTAGTCACTATTTAAGGGCTATTGTTTCTGCCTCTATTTTATCTTGCAGATCTTGACTGCCCTCCTTTAATCCCTGCTGCCTCTGCCCTAATTCATGCTCTTAGATTTCTTTCTTGGTTTGTCATGGTAGACATCTAGCTTGCCTTGTACCTCTTAGTTGTCTGTCTGCTGCAGTCTGGCCTTCAGTTCAGTGCCAGATTAATCCTTCCAAAACACCCTCTTGCTCAGAAAATCTCAGTGTTACTATTTTATTTACTGAATTAAGTACATACTCCTTCAGTTTTCTGGAGTGATTTAACCTCAGATGACCTTGCTAGCTTCCTTTCTCATTATGTTGCTAATTGTAGGCTATGCATAGCTATACTATTCCCTGAAACATATCCTCTGTACTTACACATGTCCCAATCCCTGCTCCTGCTTTTTCTTCCGTTGGGCATTCTTTTTGTTGTTGTTGTTGTTAACGTTTATTTATTTTTGAGACAGAGAGAGACAGAGCATGAACGGGGGAGGGGCAGAGAGAGAGGGAGACACAGAATCTGAAACAGGCTCCAGGCTCTGAGCTGTCAGCACAGAGCCTGACACAGGGCTCGAACTCACAGACCATGAAATCATGACCTGAGCCGAAGTCTGACGCTTAACCGACCGAGCCACCCAGGCGCCCCCCCGTTTGGCATTCTTTAACTCCTTTTTGGGCTGCCCAAATCCTAATTGTTATGCAAGGTTTAGTTCAAGCATCATGCCTTCCATGACTCTTCTCCAGCCCTCTATCAGAATTAGCTAACTCTGTGATTATCAGCATCATGTTGTGTAGCTTGTATATGGTGTGTTATTTGCTTGATAATATTGTTAATTATTTACATATTGGTCTTTGCACTAGGTTGTAAACCTCGTGAGGTCAAGGCACAGGCCTTTTCTGACTATCTATTTCCCTTCTCTGTCAGCTCAGGTATCTCAGTTTGACATTTCCAGGTAGTTGGTGCTTCTTGGGCTTCTTGAACCATTTGTGATTTTTCTGTGGCCCCTGGGGAAACAAGCAAAAGCTATTCTCTTATTTGCTTTTTTAATGATTTATAATGCACTGGGACTATGTTATAGGCTACGTTGGATTAGAACACAGAGCTTTGCACTGCAAATGCAGGCTTTAATTCCAATTTTAGGCCTATTGTCAAATTGTTTCTGGCAGAGTAGGACAGATAGACGTGTAAACAGTGATATCTTGTACCAAGCACAAGAGGAAGATCACCTCAACTAGTGTGTATAAGGGATAGGAAAAGCTCCTGGAGGAAGTGATGGTTGAGTTGAATACAGAACAATAAGTAATCGGAGAAAAGGGAACTATATTCCAAGCAGAGGGAACAGTAAATACAGGGGAAGATTACATTCGGCAAGAATGTTCAGGAAGGCTGAAAGAATTTTTATGAAACAGGAGAGAGGAATGAGTGGCATACAGGCAGCACATCATAATGGGTCTTAGATGCTGAGACAAAAAGTTTAAATATTATCCTGAATGGAGGCATCAGGCTTTGGAATCCAGTGGAGCTGAGTTCAGATTTGACTTCATTATCTACCTTGTGATCTCTGAAAAATTACTTACCCTCTCTAGGCTTTATTTTTCCAGTAAAATAATATTTAATTTTCAGGGTTGTTGAGCATTAGAAGCAATATATGTAAGGTGTGTAGCACATAAGCAGGTGTTCAATAAATGTTAACTGTTAATATTATTAGGAGGATACAGAGTCATTGAAGGATTTTAAGTCAGACAGTAAGAAGATTAGTTTTGCCAGAAAGATGGCTGGCAGCATTGAGAAGGATAGTGTCTTAATTTGGGCTGCCATAATAAAACCACACACATGGTAGCTTACACAACACACCTTGATTTCTCACAGTTCTGGAGGCTGGAAGTCCAAGATCAAGGCAACTGCAAATGTGTTGTCTGGTGAGAGCCCTCTTGCTGGTTCATAGACTGCTGTCTTCTCACTGTACCCTCACATGGCGGAGAGAGGACTGTCTGGGGTCCTTTTATAAAGAACCACCTTTTTATAAGGCTCCACCCCCTTGACCTAATCATGTTCCGAAGGCCTCACCTCCTGATACTATCACAGTGGGGGGTTAGGATTTCAACATATAAGTTTAGGGGAGGAGATACAAACATTCAGTCCTCAACACATGGGTTATAGTAGGGAAACCTGTTAGAAACAGAGGGAAAAGAAAAGTTCCATTTTAGACAAATTGAATTTGAGATGAGCATGAAATAAATGTTTAGGAGGCAATTAGGCATATGGGAGTGGTATTTAGGATGAAAGCGTGAGCTTAAGATATGGATTTGAAAATTATCAGTTATGATTGAAAACATAGGAGTAGATGAAGTCATTCTGGGAGAATGGAGAGAACAGCTCTTCGTAACTTTTTTTAAAAGCTGTGTTTTTGGGGGGCACCTGGGTGGCTCAGTTGGTTGATAAGCATCTGACTTCAGCTCAGGTCATGATCTCCCGGTTTGTGAGTTTGAGCCCCCGTCATGCTCTTTGCTGACAGCTCAGAGCCTGGACCCTCCTTCGGATTCTCCCTCTCTCTCTGCCCCTTCCTCACTTTCATGCTCTCTCTCTCTCTCTCTCTCTCTCTCTCTCTCTCTCTCTCTCAAAAATAAACATTAAAAAAAATAAAAACAAATAAAAGCTATGTTTTTCCCCTTCCACCATGCACATAACACCCACCTGTATCTTAAGAATACAGAATGAAGGAAAGAGGGTGAAGGATGAGTAAACATATAAGGAGTGAGCAGAAGAGAAGGAATAACCCAAAGAGGAAGAGGAACACTAGGGTAGAATGGAGTCTGAGATTCATGAGGGAGAGTGGGTTTAAAAGCTGAAGGAATGATCAGCAGTGTCATTTGAATTGACAGGAAGGTGATTGTGGAGAAAGCAGTTTCAGTGAATTTGTGGGGCTGGAGGCCACACAGGTCACATGGGGGACTAGGAGGAGAGGAAGTGGAGACAACATTGTCATCATACTTGTTCAGGAAGCCAAGGGGAAAGGAAAGAGAGAAGTTAAAGATATACAAGCTAGGGGATAATTGTTGGATTAAGGTTCCTGAGGGAAGAGAAGAGATGGGATCCAGATTTTAGGTGGAAGGACTTGCCTAAGTTACAGGAAGGACATCTCTGCCAGTGAAACAAAAAGAAAGAAAATTAGGGTATATTGGTAGCTCAGTGGACTGTAATGCCCTTAATAAAAGTTGGAAACAAGTATTAAATCCTTCTAATTAAGTAATCCCTGAATGATTAATTGGTGCCTCAATATGTACAATCTTAGAATTTCCCAGTGGGCAGTTGGGTTTTTTGTTGTCAGTTCATAGCCTTTGGTGGGGCCAAGTTTATAAGAAGCATCAAAAATATGGCCTTTTCTTTGATTGACTTGGGTACCTTTGAAAATTGTACCTTTGCTGGGCCTGGAATTAAATTAGGGATTTGTGTGTAGGAAGCCAAACCTAAAACTTATTTTAAAAGTTTCAAAGTCTGAGCTGTTTGGAGCATTTTGAAGGTATAATAGTTAAAGTTGCTCTTTGGCTTCCCTGATGAATTTCCTTGCTAAAAATATTAATGATCTTAAACCCCAGGTACTGCAGTATCCTTGTCTTAATGCTTAAATCGGAAAGAACTTGCATATAATTGATGGGTCTGCAACACAGGATCCTAAAAAAGAATCCTCCAGCTTTGGGGCACTGTTGTTCCATAAAACCCGTTTCTGAGGAGCTTCTGGCTCAGCTCTAAAGCAGGCTAGCTGGTCTTGAAAAGGGCTTGTAATCACGTTGCCCTTAGTAATTATGTTCAGAGTAAGTACTCAGACCTCTCACTCCTGAATTGAAAGTCAGTTTTTTAGCTATTAGAAACATGACTGATATGAGAACATTAGGTCTACCTAGCGCATTATTGTCCTGTAAGGACTTGGTAGGTGAATAGAATAGCTTATGGATATAGTAAGATGGAATGAACAGTCTCCATCATGCCCGTTGCATCTTTAGGTCTAAAATAAAGGAGGCAGTGGACTAAAGAGAAATCCTATGAATTCCGCCTCTTTAAAATGTTGATTAGTTTAGGGGCACCTGGGTGGCTCAGTCGGCTGGGTGTCCGACTCTTGATCTTGGCTCGGGTCTTGCTCTTAGGGTGGTGAGTTCAAGCCCCATGTTGGGCTCCGCGCTGGGCATGAAATCCATTTAAAAAAAAAAGTTGATCAGTTTAAAAGGACATTTGTTAACTTTTCCAACTATGTATTAACCTGTCACAGCAAACGCATACAGCTTTTGTGATAAAATAAATTCTGAAAAGAAAAATAAGAAGGAAAACTTGTGTCTCCAGGGTGAGAATTTTGTAAAATTAGAAACAGGCCACTCTTGGTTAAGAAGGTATTAAGTGTAGTGAAGCAGAATGGGTTTGGTAGTGGTGAAAATGTAGGGGGTGGGGCAGAACTTTCAGTTGGCTTTTTGTTTTCTCATCATGGCTGCATGTTTCAGCACACAGGTGACACTGCGCTGTTGGCTTTTTTACCTGTTGGACTGTTTTCTTGTAGGTAACTTGGCTGTGATTTCATTCTGTGTGTTTTGTTAGCCAGTCTTCTAATCATATATTGGCCAGTCAAGAAAGTTTTTGTTTTAGGTCACATCCTGCAGAGCTTTAGCTGTTAGCAGCTTTGGGAGATACAAAAAGTAAAGCATGGTCTCCTTCCTTAAGGAGTTAATGATCTCATGGGTGATGTGAGAGTAAGCATATTAAAAGCCAGGACTCTATATATAAGTGCTGACTGAGTGATTAGCATAGTAAGAACCATAAAAATGTGTAGGACAAAGAGACTGTTGAGCCTGGAGTTGTCAAGAAAGGCTGCCAGAGTAGTTTTCTCAAGCATACATCTGATCATGTCATCTCCTATTTAAAATCTTTCAAAGCTTCCTCTTACCTATCTCTACCAATTTCTTAGTGGTAAAGTTTGAACTCCTTTGTTTGCAAGAACGGTCATGATTTGACCCATGCCATCCTATCTAGTTTTAAATCTCTCCACTACCTAATATACATCCTGTCTTTCAACCATCCTTGATTCTGTGCTCTTCTCTGAACATAAGCTCCCAGTTGTCTCCATGAATTTGCATTACATGAAACTTCGTGTAGTAGCTTTGTCCCTTCCTTTTAATTCCTGGCTAACTTCTACTCATCTTTTAAGGTTTAGGTAGAGTCATTCATCTGGAAACTTTCACTAACTGCTCATGTTTCCCTCTCCTGTTCAGGTAGCTTAACCATTTCTCTTGTGTTCTTGAGCACTCTGTGCTTAGCTCTGTTATAGCATGTATCAAACTGTACTGAAGTTATTTCTCTTTTCTGCTAGACTTTTTCTTTCTTTTCTCTTCTCTTCTCTTCTCTTCTCTTCTCTTCTCTTCTCTTCTTTTCTTTGTAGGTTCCATGCCCATTGTGGGGCTTGAACTCAGGACCCTGAGATTAGGAGTTGCCTCCACCAACTGAGGCAGCCAGGTGCCCTGTCATCTCTTTTAAAGAATAGGGACAGTGACTTTGGTATCTATTGTCAGAGTCAAACACAGGCTCTTCTAGGGACCTAGGTCCTTAATAAAGACGTATTCAAAGAAGAAATGAGTAAATGAATAAACTAAATTTTAAGGAATAAATAGCATTTGGAGAGGTAGAGAAGGAGAGATTAGCATGTCATGAAGAGAAATAGTGTGAGCAAAGTGTCAGTGATTTAGATGAGACTACAGTTGTAAGTGGATTCTTTTGTGATTGTTTTTGTTACAAGTTTTTATTTAAATTCTAGTTAGTTAACATATAGTGTAATATTGGTTTCAGGAGTAGAATTTAGTGATTCATCACTTACATATAACACCCGGTGCTCATCCCAACAAGTGCCCTCCTTAATATCCATCACCTATTTAGCTCACCCCCCACCCACTTCTCTCCAGCAACCCTCAGTTTGTTCTCTGTAGTTGAGAGTCTCATGGTTTGCCTCTCTCTCTGTCTCTCTCCCTTTTTTTCTCTTCCCCTATGTTCATCTGTTTTGTTTCTTAAATTCCACATATGATTGAAATCGTATGGTATTTGTCTTTCTCTGACTGACTTATTTCATTTAGCATAATACACTCTAGCTCCACCCACATCATTGCAAATGGCAAAATTTCATTCTTTTTGATGGCTCAGTAATATTCCATCGTGTGTGTGTGTGTGTGTGTGTGTGTGTGTGTGTGTGTGTGTATGCCACATCTCTATGCATTCATCAGTCAATGGACACTCAGGCTCTTTCCATAATTTGGCTATTGTTGATAATGCTGCCATAAACATTGGGGTGATGTGCCCCTTCGAATCAGTATTTTTGTATCCTTTGTGTAAATCCCTAGTAGTGCAATTGCTGGGTTGTAGGATAGTTCTGTTTTTAACTTTTTGAGTTATAAGTGGATTCTGATTCAGTCTGCAGATGACACAGGTTTGGAAAGGATAATGAAGATGTTAGAAAACTGAATCAGCATCTAAAAAGATCAAAATACGTTGGAATTACAGTGGTCAAATCTAATAAAGATCTTGGCTTTGAATACTTACAGGACTCTATTAAGTGAAAGCCTACACTTAAAAAAAAAATTCTAGGGGCGCCTGGGTGGCTCAGTCGGTTAGGCGTCCGACTTCAGCTTAGGTCACGATCTCGCGGTCTGTGAGTTCGAGCCCCACGTCGGGCTCTGGGCTGATGGCTCAGAGCCTAGAGCCTGCTTCCGATTCTGTGTCTCCCTCTCTCTCTGCCCCTCCCCTGTTCATGGTCTGTCTCTCTCTGTCTCAAAAAAAATAAAAAATAAAATGAAAAGTTAAGAAAAAAATTCTAACAGTTCCAAATGAGAGCCAATAGGTAGAGTTTATAGTGAAGCAGATGATGACATTTTATAGAACTATTAAATCAATATGTATTGCCTTAGGAGGTAGTAAATTCTCTATTAAATCTTAAATATCAGGAATATTATAGAAGCATGCAGGATCTGGGCACACCTTTCAACCCCGAATAGATGATTCTTTGTTGTTGAAGGGAATCATGTTTCAGCAGGGAATAACACTAGATAACTAATTCTAACTCCTAAGTTCTGTGGTATATAGTAGGAAGAGATCAGTGTTCTTGCAAGGCAGGAAAGGATTCAAAGCTGAAAAGAAGGATGTGAAGTTCAGACCAGAGACAGGGATGAGGTAGCCTTACCAAATGGCTATAAACTTAGAAATGTGAGCAGGTAGTACATTCACCTAGAAGTAGAGAGAGAGTGTTGGCATTATTTGGAATGGTGCCTATGTGACCCTTACTAGGTAGTCAGTTAGAAAGGAAGAACCAGGCAGCGGGGAGGGAAAACCGCACTGATGTTTGTGTGGATTGCTAGTGAACCAGAGTTCTATACTTCTGCCACTTTCTTCTCTGGAATGCTGACTGACTTGGAGCAAAAAATGGAAGAGTTGAGCAATGTGGTAATTCAGGTTTGCAGATTGTCACGGTGAATGTAGTGGTAGAAGGTTAGGCAGATGACAGTTCCTGGGGTATTAATGATGGCAGCTTTGAATTGCTTAACTGTGTTGTCTAGCATAGACTGGAATAATCTTAGATGCTCTTAAAGGGAATGGAGTGATGAAGGTTAGGAATGATTAGAGGTACAGAAGGTTGATAAAGATGACTGTTAAGTAGGTATGTTTGGAGCAGAAATGAGGCCCAGGAATGGCAGCGTGATGGCTGGATATGCACAGGAGATCAAGTAATTTGAGGATGCCAGAGGGTGCCTATGAAGATAATCAGTGTGAACTAAGTTGTTGCGGACGTTAAGGTAGATTTACCATGTGGAGGGGGACAGGTGGCAGGGAGTGGTCCATGACAGCAAGGATGATTTGAATAAGGTAGTATGGGGATAGCATAGGCTTCAAATAGAAGAAAAAGAGCAAGGCTGATGGATCAGTTGGGAAGCACGCTGGGGAATTGGTGGGTGTGGTAGAAAGGGAGTCCTCTGCAAGACCAGGCCTCTGGAACAGTGATTGCCAAGTATTGGCAGTCATGTATTTGTTAAAGAGGTGCACAAAATGGAGAATGAAGAATTTGCCTACAAAGAAGTGGCTCTGTAAGACTTAGGAGAAGGAAGGGGTGGGGGAGATGTGCAGTGTGGGTAAACTGAGCAGCTTTCTGACTTTGCCTGATTGGTAAAGGCTGGTGAGGAAAGTAGGACAGGAGAGGGTAGGGGCAGAGCATTGGTCAGGCAGATCAGTTTGCAGAGAGGGAGATGTAACCACTGCCAATACAAGGGTCCCAAATGCCAAGGCCACTCCACCTCTTCTGCAGGTGGTGTTCACAGCTTTGGCTTTATGGAGGTTGTTTTGGGGGAAGCAGAGAATCACTCACTCCCCAGAGGATTATGATGTTAAAGAGACTTCGCCACAATATGGTTTCTGAGCCATATGGGATTCTGTCTCATCTGTAAAGCGGCAACATGGTCGGGACAGGGGAGGAAGTCCAGAGAGGCCAAATCTTCCCAACAACAAGACACTTCTCATGGGTCTATGGAAACTATCTTCACAGTCCACGGAGAAGCTGGGGTGTGGACGAAGCTGGCGTGTGGGAACTTGTCTGGGCAGCACTAAGCCAGTGCCTTCTCTGTGTTTCCTTTACAGATGAACGGGACCGTGTTCAGAAGAAGACATTCACCAAATGGGTCAATAAGCACCTGATGAAGGTAGGACTCCTTCACAGATGTTGCACTGGCACCTCTGGCTGCTCTTCAGCTGGATTTATCAGTCTTGTCTCTTGGGTAGTTCAGATTGCTTGTCATGTGCTCAGTGTAGATACACATGTGACTTTTTAAAAATAACTAACATAGTCATAACAGTGTGGAAACTTGTACTGATCGGTTTCTTGGAGACGACAGTAATAAATGCCATTACCTCAGAAGGTTGAGGGTTGAGGTTGCCGGGGGGTGATTCCTAGATTCAAAGAACACTTTGTTCCTAGCTTTATAAATTATCTTCTAAGCTCCCTTCTTTATTTTTTTTCTAGATTTGACCACTGTGTAAGGATGGGGAAGAGGGGCTTTTATTCTCTAAGTGTACAAATCGTAAATGTTTAAGCAGTTTTTACATGTGCATATACATTATAACCACCATGCAGTTTAAGATGCAGAGTACTTCCAGAATTGCTGGCAGGGGGGTTGGTGGGGAGGGACAGATTTTATTATTATTTTTAAATAGAGGAGAAACCTAGGCAGAGGCCTCTTATAATTTTTTTTTTAACATTTATTTTTGAGACAGAGAGAGACAGAGCATGAACGGGGGAGAGGCAGAGAGAGAGAGGGAGACACAGAATTGTAAGCAGGCTCCAGGCTCTGAGCCATCAGCCCAGAGCCCGACGCGGGGCTCGAACTCACGGACCGCGAGATCGTGACCTGAGCTGAAGCTGGACGCTTAACCGACTGAGCCACCCGGGCACCCCAAGCAGAGGCCTGTTAAAAGCCCACCTCAGGGAGCGCCTGGATGGCTCACTTGGTTGAGTGTCTGACTTCAGCTCAGGTCATGATCTCATAGTTTGTGAGTTCGAGCCCCACATTGAGCTTGCTGCTGTCATTGTAGAGCCCGCTTCAGATCCTCTGTCACCGCTTCTCTCTGTCCCTCCCCTGCTCACACTCTCGCTCTCAAAATAAATAAAAACATTAAAAACACACACACACACCTCAGGCTAAGCAGTGTGACTAATATGGCAGTCAATATTTGAAAACAAAAGTTTTGAATATTGTATAATAATTACTCAAATAATTCAGAAAATTTTGAGTTATATTGATTACTGCTCTGGGAAAGGTCACCAGTGACCTCTTAATTGCTGTATCCAGTAGCCTGGTTTTGTCTTTCTCTTATTTGATTTCTCTACAGCATCTGATACTGTTGACTAATTTATTATTCCTTAAAACCCTCTTTTATTTCTCCTACACTGCTTTTTCCTGAATTACCTCTTTCCTCTATGAATGCCTTTTTCATGCCTCTCTGACTGGCCTTTCTTTCTGACTTCTCCATGTTGCTGGTCCCTAGGGACCTAACCTTACCCATTTTCTAGTTCTGTTCTCTGTACTCGTCTTTGGCAGTCTCTTGTGTTAGTCACAGGGATCACTGGTGGCGCGGAATGCAAGAAAGCACAGGAAGAAAAAGAATACAAGGTGATCTCATAGAATCTGGTGTCTGGAGGCAGCTAGGCTTTATGAAAAACTAAACATTATCAGGCAGCTACTCTTTTTTTTTTTTTTTTTCAACGTTTATTTATTTTTGGGACAGAGAGAGACAGAGCATGAACGGGGGAGGGGCAGAGAGAGAGGGAGACACAGAATCGGAAACAGGCTCCAGGCTCTGAGCCATCAGCCCAGAGCCTGACGCGGGGCTCGAACTCCCGGACCGCGAGATCGTGACCTGGCTGAAGTCGGACGCTTAACCGACTGCGCCACCCAGGCGCCCCGCAGCTACTCTCTTTTTATGAGGCCTTGTGTTCTTTCACTTTTATTTCTTTCTGTATGCCTCCTGTGTCTCTGCATTTCTCCCATTGCTTGTGTGTAAGCTGTGGTGGTTGTCTCTCAAATGGTGATATAAACCCTTGTGGCTGCAGCATTCTGAAGACAATAGAAAATCTGATCGGCTGGGGTTTCTTTTTCCTCCATGGGTCAGGTGTCCATCTATAGCTCAGTAATCTGTAGCTAGGGAGATGGTTACATAAATTAAACATACCTCCTTAGGGCCACTTGTTTAATGGGAATTGCAGTTGAGGGCAGTTTTCAAACTATAAAGTATGGATAAGGACATAATGAGGGGCACCTGGGTGGCTCAGTCTGTTAAGCGTCTGACTCTTGATTTCAGCTCAAGTCATGATCTGTTGGTTCTCTCTGAGATTAAGCCCCACGTGTGGCTCTATGTTAATAGCGCAGAGCCTGCTCAGCATTCTTTCTCTGCCACTTATGTGTGCACACGCACTCTCTCAAAAAAAAAAAAAGGACATAATAATAGAGCCATTTCCTATATTCTTTCCTAAGCCAAAGACCGTGTACTAGACACGTTCATCTGGATGTCACTCAGACATATCTTATATTCAACACATCCCAAATTGCTAAATATTTTCACTCACGTACCTAGCTGTCCAAATTAGGAACCTAGAATCGTACTATTTTCAGCCTGCCAATCATCCCCTTGTCACCAGCTCCAGTCACTCACTTCCAACTCAGAAAATGCTTGCATCTGACTTTTCCTCTCTATCTCCATGACTTCTGTTCTAGTCTAGGACCTCTTCAGCTTGCCTTGACCACTGTAATAGTTCCCAATATTGTTTTCTGTAGTAACAATGTTAAGGAAAATAGTTTACTGAGTGCTTCCTGTAAAGCGGACATTCTGTACTAAGTCCCTTACATGCATTATCTCATTTAATCCTCACTGACGATTGCTGTAGACTCTATAATTTTCCCATTTTATCAATGAGGAAAATGAGGTTTAGGGAGGTTAACTTGTTCAAGGTCACACCACTAGAAAGAGGCAGAACTGAAATTTTAGAATTCAGGCAGCCTAAAGTCTAGAACTTGTGCTGTTAACATCAGTAATGGCCCCGGCTTCTGCCTACGTTTCCAGCCTCAGAGTGTTGAATTTCCCTCCTACCTCAGGCTCTTGCTGAACCATGTGCCATGCTATTTTATGACTCTGTATCTTTGCTCATGCTGCTTTCTCTGTGTGGAGCCTTCTCCAGCTCTGTTTTACCTGCATAATACCAATTTAACACCTCCTCAATAAATATTTCCCGGAATCTCCCATATGGAATTGACTACCCTTTTCTTTGTGCCCTCACTGTATTCCTTACATACTTCTGTTACAGTATTTATATACATTCCATATTTTCTGTTTGATTGTAACTTGAAGGCAGATCTTATGTCTTATTTTGTTAGTGTCAGAAGAAAGAAGAAAGGAAGAGACACATGGAGAGAAAATTGCTATTCCCCTCTAATTCCTTCAGTGTGTACCATTTGCCCTCAGTTTGGTGACACAGAACTCTGTCATGATGCAGAACCCTTCCCAAGCTGGTTCCAAGCTGCCCAGCTTCATTTGCAGGCATTCTCGCCTGTGTGGCCTGTGCTTGGTCACATGACACAACTCAGTGCTCCCTAAACACTGTGTGCTTTCACACCTCTTTGCTTATTCATTTCTCTCTCCCGGGAATGCACATCCCAGTGTCCTCTGCCTGGCCATCACCCACTTACCCTTTAAGGCCCAGCTCCAATATCACCTTCCTGAGAATCTGACCTCCAGTCCTTAGACTAAATTAATTGCCACTCTCTGTTCCACACCACTTTGAAGTGATGCCTCGTGTGCTCACTCATTGGTCTCCTCCGTCGGTGCACTCACTGAGGGCTAGGGTTTGTATTGTACTACTTTGTCTACTATGTACTGCACCACAGATGTGAGAAGTACCCAGTATTTGTTGCCCTGAGTAATATTCTAATAGTGCTTTATAGCTTATAAAGCACATTCTTATCTGGCTTGATTCTTATAATAACTGAAGGAAGTAAAGGTTTTTAATCCTCTCGATGCTCACAACTAAGGAAAGTGAGAGTCAGAATGATAAAGTGACTTTCCCAAGATCATACAGCTGGTGGAAGGATGGAGCTAGGGATCACTCACAAGTCTCATGATGAAAATTACTTGTTCTTTCTACTAAATATGCCCCCAATTTATTTTTTCATGCCTCATCTCTAACAATCAGAAGAACTGAATTTATCCTGACTCAGGCTTGTCCCTTAAACTTTGTACTTTGAATACAAATGCACTGGCTCGCTGCTGTTGCTGGTTGGACCTCTGCCTCAGTGCTGTGTGATGACAGGAGGCCCAGGGAGGGAGAAACCAGATGAATACAGCGGAGCATTGTTAGAAATTGGAAGCTGGCCAGAACTTTACTTCAGTCCCCGGCTATTTTTCATCTCTTCTCAGACACCCAGCCAAGGGCATTTCTCATCTAGGGATATTTCAGAGGGAGTCACTGCTAATCAGAATCACTGCTCCATGCTGGCATCCTTTGAACTTTGGTCTGAGAATTACAGATCGAGATTTGCTTTTTGTAGTTCAGGCATCCCTTGCTGTGCTCCCCAAGTACACCCAGATTAACGTGGCCATTGGCAAGTAGATGGATATAAGATCAAAGCAACCAAGCCTCCTAAGTTCTGGATTTAGTTGACCTAGGATCCCTTGGATCCCCAGCTATCTCTGTGGGAAACAGTTTGTTGTGGAATAAGCAAATTAATTCTTCTTTCTTAGTTGAGAACACTGTTGGTCCAATCTTAAAAGAGATTTGCTAAGGCTGTTAGCATCTTAATATATAAGTAACCTAGTTTAGAATGCAAGCCTACAAACCCAAGAGTTCTGAGCATATACTAGAACCATCAAAAGGAAAAATCTAGAGTTTTGTTATTTAAAAAAAATTTTTTTTTCAAGTAGACTCCTCACCCAACGTAGGGCTCGAACTCATGACCTCGAGATGAAGAGTTGCATGCTCTACTGGTCAAGCCAGCCAGGCACCCCCAAATATCCAAAGTTTTAAATGAGCGCGGGTCTTTCACAGGTAAAAAGTCTGGGACAATTATAATCTGTTTTTTTAGCATTAGCTTTTAGGCTTTTCCTCAAGGATAAATTTGGCCATGGAATCAATATGGAATTCCCCTTACAGTTTAGAAATCTGAGTTCAGGGGCACCTGGGTGGCTCGGTTGGTTAAGCATCCAACTTCAGCTCAGGTCACAAGCTCCCGGTTTGTGTGTTCGAGCCCCACATCAGGCTCTGTGCTGAGAGCTCAGAGCCCAGAGCCTACTTCAAATTCTGTCTCCCTTGCTCTCTGCCCCTCCCCTACTTGTGCTGTGTCTCTCACTGTCTCTCAAAATGGAATAAATGTTAAAAAAAAAAAAAAAGAAAGAAATCTATGAATTCAGGGGCGCCTGGGTGGCTCAGTCAGTTGAGCATCTGACTTTGGTTCAGGTCATGATCTCACGGTTCATGGGTTCAAGCTCCGTGTTGGGCTCTGTGCTGACAGCTTGCTCAGAGCCTGGAGCCTGCTTTGGATTCTGTGTCTCGCTCTCTCTGGCCCTCCCCCGCTCACTCTGTGTCTCACTGTCTCTCTCAAAAATAAAATAAAAACATTTAAAAAAAAGTTACTAGGTTCACTTTTACATACCCTGTACCTTTTATAAGTGTAGATGAGAATAAATAACATATTCTTCTCTTTAAAACTTTCTTCTCTGACCTGTTTATCATTCTTCAACATAGTTTGGGTCAAGGAAATTGAGCTGCTTGTGTTTCTTTTAAGTCTTAGAGGAAAGGTTTTTTTGATCAGGGTTTCTGCAGGTGTCAAAGAATACCACATGACAATCCTTGGTTCTCTTTGGGAAAGGAAGAGGTCCTCTTAATATGTCCTTTCTACCCTTCAAGCATCATGGAAACCTTGTGAAGGGAAAGAGCACTGAACTTGGAGTTGGGAGACAGTGATGGACACTTCCCATATCAGTGATCTTATACAGGGTACCTAACTTGACCAGGCAACACTTTTCTCATTTGCCAGCTGGGAGTGTTAAAATCCCTTTGGGCCAGATTCTGATTCCAAGTACCCAAGTGCAGTTTGTTCCCTTTGCTAAAGCTACTCAGAAATTTGGGGAAGCTGTTTCTTTTTCTGTAACTTCAAATTAATCTTTTTTTTTTTTTTAATGGGCTCTATACCCAACACGGGGCTTGAAATCATGACCCTGAACCAAGATCATGCATCTCATGCTCTACTGACTGACCCATAACACCCATAACTTCAAGTTAATCTGTAAAGGACTGGGAGAGCAGAGCTTTCCTTAGCTTATTGATGCACAGGAATTGAGGAGGACTGGCCTCGGTGGACTTGATCCCTCAAAACATAGTCATTCCTTAATTTTTAAAAATAGCTATTTTGAGATTTAATTCACGTAGCCTACAATTTACCCATGTTTAAAGTATACAATTCAGTGACTTATAGCATATTCAGAGTTGTGCAACAATCACCACAATCCATTCTAGAACCCTTTCATCATCCCCAAAAGAAACCCTGTACTCTTCAGTCATCACCCCAGTCCCTCTGTACCATCCCCCAGCCCCAGACAACCACTAATCTACTTTCTGACTCTTTAGATTTGCCTATTCTAGATATCTTTTATAAATGGAATCATACAATATGTGGTCCTTTGCTTTTTGTAAATGGCTTCTTTCACTTAGCATAATGTTTTCAGAGTTCATCCACATTATAGCATGTATCAGTATTTAATTGCCAGATAATACTCCACTGTATGGATGTGCAACATTTTGTTTACCAATTTATCAATTGATAGACATTTGGATTATTTCCACTGGCTGTTATGAACAATGAATGCTGTGAACATGCATTCATTTTTTTTTTTTTCCTGGACAGATATTTTCAGTTCTCTTGGATATTCACCTGGGAGTAGAATCACTGGGTCATATGGTAACTTGTGTTTAGCTTTTTGAGGAACTGTCAGACTGTTTACCAAAGTGACTGCACAATTTTATATTCCCACCAGCAATGTGTGAGGGTCCGTTTCTCTATATCCTCATCAACAGTTATAATCCATCTTTTTTATTATAATCATCCTCTTGGGTGTGGACTGGTATCTTACTGTAGTTTTGATTTACATTTTCCTTATGGCTAATGATTTTGAGCATCTTTTCATCAGTTTGTTAGCCATTTGTATATATTCTTTGGAGACATTCGCTAATGTTGACAGTGATTTTCACAGGGAATGCAAACAGGCAAAAACCTGAGTAGCTGAAGTTATTCACTCATCTTTTTGTTGACAGAATAGCATGAGTATTAGTTGGAGAAAAAGATACATATTGATGATTCCTGATCAGTCTTGGCTTTGTCTGACTGCCTCTAAAACATCTGATGCTTGGTCCACTGGACTTTTCCTTTTTTCCTTTTCCTTTTCCTTTTCCTTTTCCTTTTCCTTTTCCTTTTCCTTTTCCAGTCTTATTGAGACAGAGTTGACATACATCACTGTATGAGTGTAATGTGTATAGCACAATGGTTTGAGTTACATATATTATGAAATGATTAGCAGTAAGTTTAGTTAGCATCCACAATGTCATATGAATACAATAAAAAGAGAAAGCAAAAAAAGAAAAAAAATGTTTTCCTTGTAATGACAATTCTTAGGATTTATTTTTAACAACTTTCATATATATCATACAGCATTGTTAGCTTGTTTTTTTTTTTGGCTATTGGACTTTTTCTTTTATCTTTTTTTTAAAAGTTTATTTATTTTGAGAGGAAGAGGGAGAGAGTGGGGGATGGGCAGAGAGAGAATCCCAAGCAGGCTCCACACTTAGTGCAGAGCCTGATTTGGGGCTCAGTCTCTTTTTTTTTTTTTTTTTAATTTTTTTTTTTTAACGTTTATTTATTTTTGAGACAGAGAGAGACAGAGCATGAATGGGGAAGGGGCAGAGAGAGAGGGAGACACAGAATCGGAAGCAGGCTCCAGGCTCTGAGCCGTCAGCACAGAGCCCGACGCGGGGCTTGAACTCACGGACCGCGAGATCGTGACCTGAGCCGAAGTCGGCCGCTCAACCGACTGAGCCACCCAGGCGCCCCTGGGGCTCAGTCTCTTAGCTGTGAGATCATGACCTGAGCTGAAATCAAGAAAGAGTTGGTCGCTTAACCACCTGAGCCACCAGGTGCCCTGCTATTGGACTTTTTCTTAAGAGATTTATGGAAAACTTTAGAGGCAACTTGATATGTGCAGAAGAGATAAAGACTTTGGAATGGGGTAGAATTGGAGACCTGGATTTTATTGGCCTGACCGTTTACTAGCTGTGTGATCTTGGGATATGAATTGAACCCTCCAAATCCCATTTCTGTATCTGAAAATTTTCTAACATAGAAGCACTAGTGTTAGCTAGTACTTTATCCATCTGTAGGCAGAGCTGTGCCCAATATGCTTCAGAAACACTATTGTTCTCTGTTATTGAAAATTCTCAGGAAAAAATGCTCCCCTCCCTTCCCCCATTATCTCTGTCTATATCTATCTTTTATAGTTTTTCATAGTTAGTCATTATAACCAAAGACTGAGAGACAAAATAAACTCATTTCACCTAAGTTTTTTGTAAGGTGGTTGAATTTTGCTATTTGCAGGTGTAAAACATAACTGGCATTTTTAGAAGGAGATATTGAGGCCTTGATTGAAATTAACTTTGTATTTCAATATACCACCTTTTTCTTTTTAGTACTCGTGGTATTTAGTGTCCTTTTGATAATATGATCTTACTTGGTCCTCATTCCTATTATTATTCATTTAAATAATTATTCAGTGCCCATTCTTTTTTTTTTTTTTAATTTTTTTTTTTCAACGTTTATTTATTTTTGGGACAGAGAGAGACAGAGCATGAACGGGGGAGGGGCAGAGAGAGAGGGAGACACAGAATCGGAAACAGGCTCCAGGCTCTGAGCCATCAGCCCAGAGCCCGACGCGGGGCTCGAACTCACGGATCGCGAGATCGTGACCTGGCTGAAGTCGGACGCTTAACCGACTGCGCCACCCAGGCGCCCCTTCAGTGCCCATTCTTGATTTTAATACCTTATGCTCAGGTCTTACCTATCAAAAATAAGTCCCTCATTGTCATTTCTCTTTTTAACCCTTAACATCAAGTACTTCATATTTTCCCACTTTATTTATTTATTCATTTTGAACTTTTAATTCTTTTTATTTTTTTTTTTATTTGAATTAAAAAAAATTTTTTTTAACGTTTATTTATTTTTGAGACAGAGAGAGACAGAGCATGAAGGGGGGAGGGGCAGAGAGAGAAGGAGACACAGAATCGGAAGCAGGCTCCAGGCTCTGAGCCATCAGCCCAGAGCCCGACGCGGGGCTCGAACTCACGGACCGCAAGATCGTGACCTGAGCTGAAGTCGGACGCTTAACCGACTGCGCCACCCAGGCGCCCCTATTTTTTTTTATTTGAGAGGGAGAGAGAGAGCAAGCGAGTGGGGGAGAGGAGCAGAGGGAGAGAGAGAGGGGGGGGGGAATTCCAAGGAGGCTCCATGCTTAGTGCAAAGCCCGATACGGAGCTCCATCCCATGACCTTGAGATCGTGACCTGAGTCACCCAGGCACCCCTCACTTTTTTATTTATTTTTTTTAACCCACCATTCATTTATGATCTGATTTCTATTCTACCACTCTCTAGAAAACGATTCTCACAAAAAACACTGTTATTTGTAAGAAAACTAAAAAAACACTTTCTTGGTCCTTATCCTTGTCCTGGAGTATTTGATACTAGCAATAATCCACCCCTTCCTCGATCACCCTTTCTTGTTTTTTTGCCTACTTCTTTCACTGCCTTTTTCCACCCTGTTCTTTGTTGATTACTTTTCCATCTCCTGCCTTCTAATTTTGGCTATTCCCGCAGGCTCAGTCCTTAGCACTCTGTCTTCTTTCTTGCCCCTAACCCAGAAAGGCCAACATTTCCCCTGTCTTTAGCTAGCACCTCTCTGCATATGACTTCTAAACTTAAGTTCTCAGCTGACCCAAATTGAATTCTGGTATTTTCAGCTGCTTCCAGAACATTACCGTTTGTAGCTCCTTTTCTACTCTTTTAAATTCAACATATTTAAGGGGCTCCTGGGTGGCTCCCAGTCAGTTAAGTGTCCAACTCTTGATTTCAGCACAGGTCACTGTCTCACAATTTGTGAGATCGAGCCCCACGTCAGGCTCTGTGCTGGCAGCTTGGAGCCTGATTGGGATTGTCTTTCTCTGTCTCTTTCTGCTCCTCCCCACACCCTCCCCCTCAAATAAATAAATAAACTTTAAATAAAATAAATTCAGTATATTTAAAATTGAACTTACCAAATCCATTCTTTCCAACCCTCATGACCTGCTTATGCAACCATGGTGCACCATGGTTGCGCAAGCTTGAAACCTTGGACCCACTTGATGGAGAGGTCTTGAAATTTTGGAGCCACTGGTGTGCTGGAGCTAGCTTACATGGGCTCATGAGAACTGAATACTAATTCTGTGAGTTGGTTGCTAAGCACAGCCATTATGAAATATTAAATTATATAAGCTTACAATGAAATAAGTTATATTTAAAATAATGGTAATAAATACTCAAAACACATCATCATAATTATTTTACTACATGTTAATATTTTCTATGCTCTTGAAGTTAATTATGTATGCTGTATCTCTGATGGAAAAGTATATAATGGTGTGCTCTTGTACATTTCTTCCTGACATCACTTTTAGTGATAGTATATTAGTGGCTGGAAATTGGTCATGGTGGGAGTATTTACATGATGGAAATCAACAAATGCTACAAGTCTGAGCTAGATGTGTTATTTTGTTTAGACTTAAAGTGGTGGAGAAAATGTTAATATTGCCGATTAAACCAAAAAGTGTGTTATACCTGTATTCACATTGTGAATAACACAAAAATTAAAGAAATGTTCCTTTGAAGTTTGAAAGCTATTACCCAATTCGTCATGAACCATTTTCTCCAACTGGGTAATCTACCCATCACCTTCCTACTCCTTTACTCACACAGGTACAAACATGCATCTTGCATGTTTTCACCTCTGTACCTTGTCTTCTGTGGTTTTCCATCTTCTTTCTATCAAAACATTTTCTAATCCTTCCAGTTCTTTCTCTTCCAGGAAGTCTCCCCAGATATTTCCAGCCTTTATCTTTTTTTTTTTTTTAATTATTAAGTAATCTCTGCACTCAACTTGGGGCTTGAACTCATAACCCTCAGATCAAGAGTCACATCCTCTACCAACTGAACCATCCAGGCACTCCATAGCCTTTATCTTTTCGGACTCCCATTCTGTTTGGAATGCTAGAATATTACAATTGGAAATGACTATAGTACAGTTTTCCACTCAGATGTGGAAATCCAGTATCCCAGTCTCTGCTTGAAGAATTCAGTGACTAGAAACCCACGACTTCTGAAAGTAGCCCTTTTTATTGTTGTCTAGACAATTATTTATATTGAAAATTAATCTTCCTTATGCTTGCCACTACTAGTCTTCTGATTCTGTGTTGTGTCACCCCATGGAGTTGTCACTGGACTTGTAACAAACCAGAAAACCTATTTCTGCTTCCTGCAGCTATGTGACTTTAACTTCTCAAGATCTCAGCTTCCTCAGTCCCTTCGTGGATACAAGAATAAACTTCATAGGGCTGTTGTTTGGTTTAAATAAATATAAAATAAGATTATGGCTGATTATAAAGCATAGTAGTTAATGGCAAAGACTAAATTCAGAAAGACCAACCTGAGGCCAGTTTTCCCACTTGTGATCTTGGGCAAGTTATTTAACACTCTGTGCCTCATTTCCTCACATGTAAAATAGGAATAACACCTGCCTTATCAATGTGAGAGAGAGATGAGATAACGTGTACAGCATTCAGCATGGTGTTTGACATGGACCACATATTTTTCCAAAGTGAGATCTTTTTTCCCATAGTTTCAGTTCTAAAATTGGAATTATTTTTTTCACAAGGAAAATAACCCTCAAATTCACTATTAGAAATATTTGGTAAGAGAGGAGTTAAAATATAGGTACATCCTGTCAAACACTGGGTACCTAGCATTTTTGTTTCCTTTGCACTCTAGAAGGCTTTTTGGATTCTGACTGGACTCCTCCATCTGCATTGGTCATTGTATCACATTTTGGTCCATAATAATTCCTGAGAGGTTTCAGGATGGTTGACTCTCCATCTCCTTGTCCAGTCTTTCTTGAATATTGTTTAGAGTTGGCTAGAGTATGTAGTGGATCTGGCTTCTATTTTAAAAACACACATACATTTCTGGTAAGTGTTACATTTCATATGTATTGTACTCCAAAACTGAAAATTCCTGAATTTTATTATTGTTTCATATTTCAAATTCTTTAATCTGTGTTTACCTAGAATCAAAAACTCTTGTGTAGATAATAAGAGATTTTAAGACCAAATAAAAATCTGTTTCATTCTCATGCACAGGTCCGCAAGCACATCAATGATCTTTATGAAGATCTGCGGGATGGCCACAACCTAATCTCTCTGCTGGAGGTCCTCTCAGGCATCAAACTGGTGAGCTTCTCGCTTCTTCTCATGAGTGACCTCGCAAACATGGCCCTGTTAATGACATACCAGTCCATCGTGTTGAATGCCAGGACAGTGGCCGCCACTGCCTGCTCTCTGTTACTTGGGAGAAAGAAGTAGAAGACATTATTGGTGGACTTTGCTTCTAAGTCATACTTACAGTTTTAAAATGATGTAGTTTCATCTTAATGTGAATTGATCTGTCATATTCTCATTTCTTGATGGAATCAGGTATCGGTTTTATTCCTTTCATATGCATTTTTTTTCTCCTTATTTGTTCTTTATCTACTTGTTGGTACACTATTTCAGGAACAATAGATTCACATTTAAAGATTTTTTTTAGTGGGATGCCTGGGTGGCTCAGTCAGTTAAGTGTCCAACTCTTGATTTCGGCTCAGGTCATGATCTCGAAGTTCCTGAGTTTGAGCCCCGCATTGGGCTTTGCGCTGACAGTGTGGAACCTGCTTGGAATTCTCTCTCTGCCCCTCCCCTGCTCTTAGGCGTGCACTCTCTTTCTCTCTCTCTCTCTCTCTCTCTCTCTCTCTAAATAAATAAATAAATAAATAAACTTAAAAAAAATAAAGATTCTTTTTAGTAAGGTATATTTTTCTTTCTAGAGTTTTCTTTCTAGTCTATATAGATGCTCCTATTTTCCCATCTGTTGTGAATTGTTTTATTTTCTGTATTCAGCTAAGGATATGAAGTTTATATTAAAAGCCCTGGTATTTAAGGGTGCCTGGGTGACTCAGTCGATTAAGTGTCCAACTCTTGATTTTGATTCATGTCATGATCTCACGGTTCATGAGTTCAAACCCCGAGTTGGGCTCTGTGCTGACAGCAGGGAACCAGCATGGGATTCTCTGTCCCTCTCCCTCTCCCTCTCCCTCTCCCTCTCCCTCTCCCTCTCCCTCTCCTTCTCTCTGCCCCTCCCCTGCCCACATGTGCTCTCCCTCTCTCTTTCTCTCTCAAAGTAAATTAATAAACTTAAAAAAAAATCCTAGGTATATAGAGTTATTGTTTCCAGTTCACCTCACTTTCTTCCTTCTTTGATTCACTGAATCTCAGAGGTTTGGAGAAGTACTGAAGTTGCTATCTGAACACAGTCCTGGATGCAGTACATTTGAATTCCTTGGATAATTAAATATGCCTGCCTACTCCCAAATGTGTTAAGTAAGCATTGCTTGTGGGAAACACCTATGTATCTAAAGACAAATCTGCCTGAGCTTCTTGGCTTATCAAAATAACCCCACTTGTGGGTTCTTTGTTTTGAGGGGGGTGGGGTGGACAGAGAGAGGGAGAGAGAGAATCCCAAGCAGGTTCCATGCTGTCAGCACAGAGCCTGACGTGGGGCTCTGTCTCATGAACCATGAGATCATGACCTAAGCCGAAATCAAGAGTCAGACGCTTGATTGACTGAGACACCCAGGTGTCCCAACATAGTTTTCATTTAGAAAAGTCCAGGGGTAAATACTGGAAACATCTCTGGGGGAAAACATGAACTGAAGTAACTCAAGCATTCATTGCCTTTGGTGAATTCTTAGTCAGCGTTTGCTGTTTCTGAAGAAGGGAATTTAGCACATTAGATTTTGCTCCTTAAGTATTATTCACCTTCTTCAAGGATTGGGGCTTGGCTTCCCATGGGCCCTTTGTTTTGGTTTCTCATCTTTTTTGTCTTACGGTAGAATTACTTTTATGATTTTTCCCCCTGAGAGAGCCTGAGTGGAGCAGGGGCAGAGGGAGCGAGGGAGAGAGAACCCTAAGGAGGCTCTGCTTCCACTGTGGGGGTACTCAATGTGGGGCTCGATCTCATGACTGTGAGATCATGACCTGAGCCAAGATCAAGAGTTCAGATGCTTAAACTGACCGAGCCACCCAGGTGCCCCTACTTTTATAATTTTTAATGGACTTAAATTGACAGATGTGTTTATTAGCACAGCCACTACTGGCGAATTCCACTTCTTATCTGGCCCTCATTTATAAATCTCATAAGTAATCGTAATGTCACTTTCACATTGCTGGACTTTAACTCACAAAGTTACATTTTGGGCAATTTGGCTGGGATATTTGATGAACTTGTAGGGATTTTATATTGAAAGTGATTCTTTTTTGGTGACGTTGCTTATAAAACCGTCTGAAAACACTCCAATCTAATTTCTTTGCCTAACCTTTGAAAACGTGCAAGTTGTTTATGGAGATATTCATAGCATATCATCTCTTCACTGAGAACTATCCAGATACCTCTTTCATGATTATTCTCAGAATCTCCTTCTCCTTTAGTTGATTCACAAAAAGAGAGAATGGGCAGCCATGGAGAATTGAAGATGTGTTTCAGACTAAGTGTTCAATATAACCATGTGATCTGGTCTTGATATGGTTTTGCATGTTTTGGGTTGTGGGAGGGTATTTTCATATTTATTTTCACTTTTTAAAAAAAATGTTGCATTCATTTCCTTCTCATTTTTGTGTTGTGAATTTCCTGTCACTATGTCATGTTTTTGCCTTGGTTGGTGGCCAAAGGAGCCAGCAGGGCTGAAGACCCTCCGTCTCGTGAGCATGCCCTCCTGGCGCCATACAAACAGCGAAGAGCAGGAGGAGGAAGATGAGGATGATGTAGTAGGTCCTCCTGGGATGCCAGGATCCCAGCCAGCACCGCAGGGCCATCAGAGAGTCTGAGGTTCTCGAGGTCTCCAAGTACCTCAGTTACCAATCGCCTTCTTCCCTCTGCACCTGGGAATTTTCGGTCCCAAAGAAAGTGGTTAAAACTAATTGTGCCTCTTGCCACTGTTAGATGATCCTGGAGTGGGGGTTGTTTTGCTTATCTGAGAGTGGTTGGCACAGAAAGAATAATGGTGTTTGGAGGTGTCAAGTGCCTTTGTGACCTGGAGACCAGTAGCTTTCTTGGTGGCCTTGCTGTGTTGTCTGAGTCTGGATTGCAGAACTGTGGAAAGTTTAGTTGAAGGCATGACAGTTAATTGCTCACGGCTCCACACTTGAGACTAACTCTCTCTCTCCACCCTCTGTAGCCTCCAGGTTCTCACCACACACCATGTCATTTGTTTTCAAAACAGCCTGTAGTTTGCAAACCACTCACTGCATGGAGATACGCTGCTTTGGTCAATAATATCTCTAGAGGACAGAGATTTTAACTTGCATGTTCTTAGGGTATTTATTTTTGGTGGGAAGTACCAAGGAATAAAGATAAGAGTGTGTGAGAAGGGCATTTCCTGTTTGTGGGCCCTAAATTATAGCCCATAATCTTTCTCCAGAAACAGGGATTAAGCAATATCCCTGTTTCCTGTCCTCTTAAAGTCATTTTTCACCTCTTTAGAATCTCCCTTCCCATTGCCTTAGACTCTTCACTTTGATAGGCTCTGTCATCCTCAAAGCCATGTTCACAAGTAGTTTAGCTGAAATGACTGGAAAGAGGTTCTTGCTTAGAGGATTTTCCTAAACCTTTGACTTAAGAAGTTATCCTGTGGCCCAGAGGAGCCTCAACATCTCTGTAGATTATCCTCATTTGGGAGTGTTGTTTAGAAGTGTTGGGGGCACCCAGAGAAATGCTTCTCCCCTTATCTTTACACGCATTTGGTTACTTTTTGTGTTTCAACCTGGGACGATGTTTCCTCTGTACAAGCACCTGGCCACATAGCTACCTTATTCATCAGCCTTTAATTAGTACCACTTTGACATTTACAAATGAGTTGGGTATATATAATCTAGTAAGAGTGATGTTTCAGTCCCAATTTTAGTAAAATAAAAGCAACATTGGAAAATGAGCAGGAGAAAAGGTTCCAGAGACAGATAGCCACCCCTTGCATGCTGTCACTGGGTACACTGATTGTAGCCACATTTGGATAGATAGTAGCTGAGCTATGGACAGGGTACCAGGGGCACGGGATGGAGATGAGCTTCTCTCCAGTGGCTTGTATGACATCTGGGACTGAGAGACTAGCAGAAAATACCTTTCTTTGGAGTATCATTGTTGAGTGGCCCTACTCATCAAGGTTTTCATTGTTGTTGGTATTTCTTATTGAGGTCCAAGGTGACTTTTTAAAATGGACACCCATCTGCCTGGAAAATAGGTTTCTTCCTGATTTTTGTCTCTCGTTTTTGAGTTTTTCACTTGTTTATTGAGCATGTATAACTCTTCATTCCCTGGTTTAAAATTCGCTACCTCTAGCTTCTTTTGCCAGGTTTTTAATAAGGTTGGCTCTAATTACTGTGTAGTATGCAATTAGGACTTTCCGCCCTTTCCTTAAAATAGCATTTAACTGTGATTTTAGGAGCCACAGAGCCAGAGACTTTGTTCCCATTAACTGCACATCCAGAATCAGGTTCTGCCGTATATGGCCACAGAAGACCCTGTACAGGAGCTGCGGCACTGATTCGACACTAGTAGTCTACCCACACTGTGTGTTCTCAGGAGGCACAGTGGGAAACCAGCATCATGGAGGCCTCAGAGAGCACGGCGAAACACACACAGGCCTTGCCACTAAGGGGTGCTTTATGTAATGCTCCCCTGGCTGGCTTCAACCACGAGGAATTCTGTGTGGTCTTTCAGTCCCTGAAATGAAAAAGGATGGGGCTCTGCATGGGTAAACTGGTGTAGCTAAAATTACCATCTCTTTTTGTTTGTTTGTAGCCCCGGGAGAAGGGCAGGATGCGTTTTCATAGGCTCCAGAATGTGCAGATTGCCCTGGACTTCCTAAAGCAGCGGCAGGTAAGACACTTCCATGCTTTCCCTATTCTGCCATGGAGTGTTGACATTTGACCCTTACTTAGGAATGTTTTCAGTGTCCCTAGTGAGCCCTTGGTAATTGCTCCATCTGGCCCAGTCTGAGTCTTGTTTGCTAGTGAACGATTTCATTATGGCTGGACAAATCATTTGGTGGTCCTTGCATAGAATCTAAGGCCTTCCTGAATGGGAGAGTGTCAACAGAGAAGAGCAAGATGCTAAAGATGGAAACTTATGGACTCACCTAAGGTGGGGGTCAAAAGGAAGATGGAAAATAAATTGTCAAAGAAGATGGAAAAAAGTACCTGATCCAGGAAGAGGAGAAACCAGAATGCTACATGATCCTGAAGAGTAGATGAAGGGCTGGTCAGGATTGGCCATTGTGTTGGTGCCACATGAGGTCTGAGGCCAACAAGCATTGGTGACTTGAGAACAGTCTGAATAGAGCAGAAGAGCTCTTGGAGTTAGCAGGTTAGAGCAGTTTAGTGGGCCTGGATATAAGAAGGGAAAAAAGTTTTCCACGTGTTTTTACACATAGGAGGAGAAGCCAGTGAAGAGAGACAGACAGGGATGAGAGTGAGGAGGAGTGCTGACAGTGACAAAATATCAGCCCTGGGAGATGCCACAGAGAGGTTCTAGCCCAGCGTCTTCATTTCCTAGATAAGGAAAGTGAGATCTGGCGGGGTGAAATGACCTGCCCCAGAGCGCACAAGCTAGAGCAGAGCTGGGACTTCCACCCAGGCCTCCTGCCATGGAGTTCAGTGTTCCTGCCACTGTCCGTGCTGTTTCTACACACTGCCCCTCCCCCTGCCCCACCCCTGCTTTCAAACGGATGGAAACAAATTCAGGGATTGAGGGTGAGATCCTGAGCACAGCTGGTGTGGTTATCTTTGAAAAAGAAAAGGAAAATGTCACTTTCTTTGAGATACAGGGAAAAGGAAGGAGGAGGGATGAAGATGCAGGGGTGGGGTGGCGGGAAGGAAGATGGAAGAGGGGGTCAGAGAGTTTGTCTGCTTGGAGCCAGTTGAGTGGAAGAGATCGGTCTAGCTGTGGGCGCCAGGCAATCACTCAGGCCAAGCTGGACATTGAATGGTACGCATATTTTTAGAGTTAGTTCATTTTCATCACTCTTATCAGTATTTCTCATTAACTTGGGAAATTCTTTCTCTGTGCTCCCAGAGCAGTTTACTTTCAATATAACATCTACTACTTTATTATTTCTCTGTTTGCTCTCACGTACTGCAGGCCCCGTGAGGACCGGAGATGGGATCTTCCTCCACAGTTTTCTCTTCATCACCTGCCATAATGAATGGTCCTTAATCGACACTTAATAAATATTTGTTGAAATAAATTGACAAATGAAAAGTGGTGGGAGAATTAGAGGCAGTGTTTAGGGTACTGGAGAAAGCAGCATTAGAAATGTCTGTGTGTAGAGCTGGAAGGACCCTGGGGGTTCTTAATAGGCAAGGGAGAATGAGAAGAATCGATTAGCTACAAGTCTAAATAAGGACCAACAGTAGATTTGGTTACTATGATCAGACTAAAGTATGTGCAGATAAGAACAGCGGACTCAGAGAAGGGCAGGGAGAACTCTAGAACAGCTCTTGGTAATGGGGAGGTCTAAGTTGTAGTTGTGTAGCTGTCCAAAGTAGAGGAAAAGCGTAAGTCCTCAGAATGGAGAACGTACATGAATTGTGCAGATGGGGTGATATTTGGGTCATTGAGATGAGTGCTAATAAGATCACCACTTTTAGGATTTAGGTGCTAAAGTCATCAAGGGTTAGTAGAGATTGGAAGGTTGTTTGCAAAGTAGACTTCAGAATGGAAGGGGCAAGCTGATGGGAGTGGGGCTGAGGAATGTGGACATGGCTAATACCACATCCTCCCAACTGTGGGTCAGTGATTGGTGATTAGAAAACTGTGTTCTCCATCTAGAAGAGTAGTAGCCTCTCCTACCTGCAGTATACAGAAGAGGAATGGAGATACAGGTGTCTTAGTTGGTTCAGGCTGCTGTAACAAAAATACTATCATGTAGGTGGCTTATAAACAACAGAACTATATTTTTCACAGTTCTGGAGACTGGGAAGTTCAAGAGTAAGGTACCAGCAGATTCAGTGTCTGCGAGGTCCTGTTTTCTGGTTCTTAGACCACAGTCTTCTGGCTGTGTCCTCACATGGTGGAGGGGCAGGGGAGCTCTCTGGGTTCTCTTTTATAAGGGTGCCATTCCCATTCATGTGGGTTTCACCCTCGTGACTTAATCACCTCCCAAGGGACCACCTCCAAATACCATCACAATGAGTGTTAGAATTTAACATATGAATTTTGGAGGGACACAAGGATTTCATCTGTGGTACCAGGTCACTGTTGGTGTAGGGGGAGAAGTGAGGTCACCAGAGTTCTTTAGAGACACATAGGTTTCAGTTCAACTGAAGAGATAAAGAGAGGCCAGCTCAAGGGCAGTTTGTCACAATTGAACGGGAACTCCATGAGGGTCTGACAGAAAAGGCTCGCAGGGGCTGGGCTGCTTTTCCTGGTGCTCTCACAGTTTCAACACTGAAAGTCCCACATCCCGGGAAATCTCTCAGTTTCCAGCATGTGGGACACTTGGTCACCCTAGCAGCGGATAGGGCCTGTGTGTCTATGCACATTGTGTTATTAGAATGAGATTTTACAGGTAAAAACAGATGCTAGTGGAGGCATGGGCAGGTGTGGATATCTTCAGCAGAGGAGGGAAAATGGAGGTGAGAACAGGCCAAAGAGTAAGGGAGAGGGGCTTGCTATTCCCTCCCATGGGAAAAAAGAAAGAAAAAAAATCAGCGCTGTGATGACTTAATAAAAAAGCAACTCACAATACCATGTGCTTATAAGGTTGCCTTGCTGATAGGAACGCAAAATGGTACAATCATGGGGGAAGAGAGTTTGGCAGTTTTGTCTAAAGCTAAACATATACCATATGACCCAGCAGTCCCACGCCTGGGAATTTACCCTGTAGAAATGAAAGCATATGCTCATGAATCTAGGAGCTTTATTCATCACTGTCCCAAACTGGAAACAACCCGAATGTTCTTCAGTGGATGAATGGGTAAACACAGCATAGTCTGTTGATACGATGGAATACTACTAAGCAGTAAAAAGGAGCAAACTAGTGATACATGTAACAACGAGGATGGAGATCTCCAGGGCACTATGCTGAGTGAAAAAAAACCCCAAAAACCCAGTATCAAAAACTTAAATACTGTCTGATTCTATTCATACGACATTTTAGAACAAGTAAGATGGGGAACGGATCAGTGGTTGGCAGGAATTAGAGGTGAAGTCAGAGTGTGACCACAGAGGAGCAGCATGAAATCACCTTGTCAGGGTGACAGAAGTGTTCTATTATTCTGACTGCGGTGGTAATTATGCATCAATACAGACGTTCAGACTCATAGAGCTGTACTTGCATACATACACCGCACACAATCATTTTAGTTGGATATAAGGATGAAAATCTGCAAAAATGAAATCAAAACCAAAAGTCCCAGAGCTCTGAGATCAGCCTCTGTTTGTTTTCCAGGTGAAACTAGTGAATATTCGCAACGATGACATCACGGATGGCAACCCCAAGCTGACCCTGGGCCTGATCTGGACCATTATTTTGCACTTCCAGGTAGGGCCTGTGAAGTTTGGGGTCATTGTTGCTTGGCTTGGATGTTGCCTAGAAGGAACTAGAAGATGTGCAGCCTTCCATGGTTAGCGCCAAGCCTTTCTTCTCTGTGTGTGGCCGTGAACAAGGGTGAGAGTAGAAGTAGCCTGGGGACACAGCTATTGCGGCCTAAACCCAGAACTTCCTGATTATTGCATGCTGAAATGGGATTTTTCACTGGTTTGTGTGTTGGCCGGTTGTTAGAAGTCTGCTCAGTTGGGTCAAAACTGACTCTATGGGGACTCACAGTATGGGCCGTTTGATGCTTTTAGAAGGGCGGGGTGAAGGGTTGTAATCCTGCTTTGGTGTAGACTTTTCCTCATCTCTAATGATCTTAAAACAAGCCTGGTTAATTATAGCACTGCCTTAGTCAGTTTGGGGTTCTGTAATGAAATACAGGTGACCTTAGAGATATTGCAGATTTGGATCCAGACCACCACAATAAAGCAAGTCAGATGAACTTTTTGGTTTCCCTGTGCATATAAAAAGCTATGTTTATACTGTAGTCTGTAAGTGTGCAATAGCATTGTATTTTTAAAAAGTGTACAGACCTTAATTAAAAAATAGCTTATTGTTGGGGCGCCTGGGTGGCTCAGTCGGTTAAGCGTCCGACTTTGGCTCAGGTCATGATCTCGCGGTCCGTGAGTTCAAGCCCCGCGTTGGGCTCTGTGCTGACTGCTCAGAGCCTGGAGCCTGTTTCAGATTCTGTGTCTCCCTCTCTCTCTGACCCTCCCCCATTCATGCTCTGTCTGTCTCAAAAATAAATAAACGTTAAAAAAAATTTTTTTTTAAATAGCTTATTGCTAAAAAATGCTATCATCTGAGTTTTCAGTGAGCCATAATCACTGATCACAGATCACCATAACAGATACAATAATAATGAAACTTTTGAAATATTGGGAGAATTACCAAAGTGTGACACAGACACAGGTGAGCAAATGCTGTTGGAAAAATGACACAGATAGACTTACTGATGTAGGGTTGCCACAAACTTTCAATTTGTAGAAAATGCAGTTTCTGTGAAGTGCAGTAAAGTGAAGCACAATGAAACAAGGTGTGCCTGTACCATAGATTAGGTGGCTTACACAACAAACACCTTGTTCTCATGGTTCTGGAGGCTGGAAGTCTGAGATCAGAGTGTCAGCATGGTCAGGTTCTTGGTGGGGGCCCTATTCCTGGCTATCTCCTCACATGATCTTTCCTTGGTGCATGGGTACAGAGAAAGAGATCTCATGTCTCTTCATCCTTTTGTAATTCATCCCATGAATGCCCCCAGCGTGGGGGCTCTGCTTTCATTACCTCATCTGAAACTAATTACCTCTCAAAGGCCTCCACCTCCAAATATATCACGTTGCAGGTAAGGGCTTTAACACGAATTTTGAGGGGGCACTAACATTCAGTCCACAGCAAGCACCTTAGCAGCTGGGTTTGTATATGGGCTGGTAAGCACAAGCTTGTTGCTTCCATCATACTCAAGAGCAGTGGCATCTTGGTAGTGTTCACATGGTCACACAGCCTTGTTGCTGCTCCATTCCTAAGAAGGCAAATCCTTTTCAAGTCTGGATTGCTGTTGGAAAAATACAGCCTTATTTTTATAAAAAGACCATCTTGAATCATTTTAGCCCAGCCAAACAAAGCTGTTTCTCAGACAGCTCCCCCATACACAGTCCCTGTATATGAAGCTGATAGATTAGAGGGAGCATTTTTTGAGCAGGTAAGAAAAGAAGGCTAATATAAATAACTCAAGGAATGGACTCCAGGGACCCAAGTGACTGTGATGTCCTAGTTGGGGCATTAGTGCCACCTGCTGGTTAGAAGCAGAACAGCAGATGTCCCAGCATTCCTCATTACCTGAGGAAATTGAGTTTGGGGCTTATTTCTTGTGGCTCTGGTTTGGAGCCAGTGCTGGCAATCTGGAAAGTGTGGAAGTAACATGTATTTTTGTGCCATCACAGGGTGTCTTTAAGCATGCTTTGGATATAGGGATAACCAGGAACATGAACTTGGCAGGTGTGCCTTAGCAGGGTGGGTGTAAGAACTTTGCTGAGCTTTCATGGAGCAGTAGAGGTATCCCCTTAGAGCCCTTAAGAACAGAGGAGTGTTGTTGTTGTTGTTGCTGTTTTTAGAGAAACTGTTTTGGCCGTTTGTATTTTTGCCACAAACTTGTCCCCACCGTGAGTCCCAGTGTCGGTCTCATAGATGTGAGATAAGAGGACTCTGTCTACACTATGTCTCTATTTATCTTGACTGTAATTCAATCTCTTTTTAAAAGGGAGACTCATAGGCCAAGGAATAAAAACTGAATTGGTTAATCAAAACTTTGCTGGGACAGAAGAGATGGAGATAACGGAACCATTGTTTTCCTGAACAGCTCCATCAGGAAAATGTGTACTTTCTCTTTCTTTAAAAATTAAAAAAAAATTTTTTTTATGAGAGAGAGAGAGACAGAGCATGAGCAGAGGAAGGGCATAGAGAGGGAGACAACAGAATCTGAAGCAGGCTCCAGGCTCTGAGCTGTCAACACAGAGCCCGATGTAGGGCTTGAACTCAGGAGAACCGTGAGATCATGATCTAGGCCAAAGTTGGATGCTTAGCCCAACTGAGCCACTCAGACGCCCCTTTCTTTAAAAATTTCTTATGAAAACCTTCAAATATTGATAAAAGTAGAGAAAACAGTGTGAAGAACTACCATATACCTATCACCTATCCCGACAGTTCTTAACTCATGGCCAGTATTATTTCATCTATATTCTAATCCACTCTTCAAACCCCAGTTAGGTTATCTTGAAAGAAATCCCAAACTTCATGTAATTTCATCTGTACGTAGTTCAGCATATATCTCTGAAAGATAAAGATTTCTTAATTAAAAAAATTTTTTTAATGTTTATTCATTTGAGAGAGAGAGAGAGAATGAGTGAATGAATGAATGAATGAGCGAGGGAGGAGCAGAGAGAGAGGAAGACACAGAATCCAAAGCAGCTCCAGGCTCCAAACTGTCAGCATAGAGCCTGTCACAAGGCTTAAACCCACGAACATGCAGATCATGACCTGAGCCAAAGTTGGACACTTAACTGACTAGGTCCCCCAAGTGCCCCTAAAGACTCTTAATTTAAGCAAACTAGTATAACACTGTAAAACTCAATAATTTCTTAAAATCATCAAGTATCTGATTAGTGTTCAGATTTCTCCAGTTACTTCATTAAAAAAAAAAAAGTTGATTTCTATGAATCAGAATCCCAACAAAGTCTACATATTGCATTAAATTTTCCCTCTCCCCAACAATCCATTGAGGAAATCTGGTCTTTTGTCCTTTAAGGTTTATAAAGATGTTGATAGCGTCTCTGTGACCTCTTCCATCCCTCTGTTGTATTGCTTATCAACTGGTGGTTTAGATCTAGACCTGAGGCTCAATCACGTTCAGATACCTTTAGGGAGGATGTGGAGGGCAAGGATGGTGATGTTGAGTAGTATACGTCTGCTGCTGAACACGTGGGTTCAGCTATTATCAGCCTGATCATCCAGTCCCTATTACATCTTCACCTAATAGTTTTAGCAATCACTCATCATTGTTGCTAGTTCCACTGTTTCATTAGAAGTTACAGGGGTGCCTGCAGGGGCTCAGTTGGGTAAGTAGTTGATTCTTGATCTCAGCTCAGGTCTTGATCTTAGAGTCGTGAGTTCAAGCCCCTCACTGGGCTCCACGCTGGAGCCTACTTTTTAAAAGTTGCAAAATGGTGCTGCTCAAATTCCTTCATTCCTTTTTGATTATTTAGCTGGATTACTTCTATAAAGAAGAACTTCACCTCAGCAATTACCCTAAGAGATATCTCCTCTAGGAAAGGGCAGATACAAAGATCTCCCTCTGTTTACCAGTTTTCAGCATAATTAATTGGTTCCCTAAGATTCTCCAAAGATAAGAAAATGAAAGTTTTTTCATTTTTTTTCTTAGTATCACTTATGACTCCTGGGTTTTTAAATGTGTTCCAATAAAATACAGCTATCATTCTTCCTAATACTCAACTCCATCTTTGGCCAATGAGAGCTTCCTAAAGTGGACTCTGAGTCTTTTGGCATCATCTCCATAGTCCTTTTTGATAATCTCCTTTATTTCTTGTGATGAGATGTTCCAGACTCTGTGTATTTCCTGCCCAAGGCCTGAAATTAGCAATTTCTTCAAGAAACTCTCATTCTTTATTGACCACAATCTGAATGCTACTGGGTTGGTCAGTTTTTCTGTGGACAGAGCTAGCTAATAAGTATATTTTCCTTATTTAAAAAAACCATGAATTTATACTGCTATCTCTCATTCAAACTTAAAATTACAGAGTTATTTTTAAAAGTTTATTTATTTATTTTTAGTAATCTCTATACCCAGTGTGGGGCTTGAACTTATGACCCTGAGATCAAGAATCACATGCTCTTCTGACTGAGCCATCCAGGCACCCCCAAATTATAGTTTTATTTTAACTTCCTTGACTTTATATCTTTTTTACTCATGCTGAAAATCTTGATCCTAACAACAGTAACATATTACTTACTCCCTTTTCCATATACCTACATACACGTAGATGTGTGTACAATCACATAGACATATTACATATATTAGAACCAAAACAGCAATCTTAGTGTTATTATTAACAATATGATTACTGAGAAGTTTGTAATTTTTCAAAAGTTTATTTATTTATTTTGAGAGACAGAGAAAGTGTGAGTGGGGCAGGAGCAGAGATGGAGGGAGGGAGAGAGAAAATCCCAAGCAGGCTCAGCCCTGTCAGCGCAGAGCCCCATGTGGGGCTTGATCATGACCCGAGCTGAAATCAAGAGTCGGATGGTTAGCCAACTGAGCCACCCAGGCACCCTAAGAAGTTTGTGATTTCTTTATAGTTTTCATTGTCCTTTGTGTATATCTCCTAAGAATGTACACATAATTATATTTTAAAATCATTTGAAAAAAATTTCTGTGTTGTGAAGCTATTAATTCAGTACACAATTAGGTTCATTGGTTTTTATTTGCCTCCAAATTTTTAGGGATTGCTTTTCCCCTTTCCATTTTATTTTATGTTATATAGACCATCTATGTTGTTCCAAAGGGAAAATTTTAAAGTGCATGTGAGGTGTACTCAGAGAAGTCTAGCCTCCAGACCTGCCCTTTCTATTGTTTCTTCTCCTTTCATATAGTTTGCTGACTGTTTTAAAACACCTTTTTGGTTGCCATTCTATTGTTTGTTTATTTTAGGAAAATACTCAAAAATGACTTTATTGAGGTTTACATACCATAAAATTGACTCATAGTCATCATACAATTCAATGATTGTTATGAGTTCTACAACCCTCACCATAATCCAGCATTAGAACATTTTCATTATACCTGGAAGACCCTTCTGTCCATTTACATTCCCCCCCTTTTTCCTCCTCAGCCTTAGGCAGCCATCAATCTATTTTCAGTCTCTATAGATTTCCCTATTTGGGGCAATTCTCATAAATGGGGTCATAGAATATGTGCTCTTTTGCGTCTGGCCTCTTTCACTTAGCATTAAAATTTTGAGGTTCGTCTATATTGAGGCATGTATCAGTATTTCATGCCTTTTTACTGCTGAGTACTGTTCTATTATATATATGCACCACATATTTTATCTGTTCAGCAGTTGATGGACATTTGGGTCGTTTCCACTTTTTGGCCATTATAAGTTATGTTGATATGAGTATTTGAGTACCAGTCTTTGTGTGAATGTATGTTTTTATTTCCCTTGGATATATACCTTGAAGTGGAATTGCTGGGTTGTATGGTAAGTTGATGTAAAACTTTTTAAGAAACTGCCAAACTATCTTCCAAAGTGGCTATACCATTTTACATTCCATCAGGAAGGTGTGAGGACTCTTACTTCTCCGTATCCTCGTCAAGATTTGTTATTGTTTTTCTTTTGATTATAACCATCACAGTGGGTATGAAATTGTATCTTCTTGTGGTTTTAGTTTATAGGAAAGTGTATTTTTTTAATGTTTTATTTATTTTTGAGAGAGAGAGAGAGGAGAGGATGAGTGGGGGAGGGGCGGAGAGAGAGGGAGACCCAGAATCCCAAGCAGGCTCCAGGCTCTGAGGTTTCAGCACAGAGTCTAACACGGGGCTTGAACCCACAAGCTGTGAGACCATGAGCTGAGCTGAAGTCGGATGCTTAAACCTACTGAGCCCCCCAGGTGCCCCCAGGAAAATGTATTCTTTAACTGAATTCCACAAACATTTACTGAGGACCAGCTATGAACAAAGTCTTAGGTAGAGTCTGTGGGAGATACAAAGTGAACTAGACACAGACTTAACCCAGGTTCAACTGAATAATTCAGAGAAGCACCATAAAATAGCTTGATAGAGGTTTAAAGAATCAGGGAGGTATGAGCCAGGGAGATGGAACACGTATATACTCAATAATTAGCAGCAGTTACTGGTAGCAACTTGTTACAATTATTAACAGACCTTATAATTACCATGGCTTTTGACTTAGCCCACTGTTCCCTGCCCTGTTACCTATTTTACCAGAAAATAAAATACTTTTGGTTTCGTCTGTCTTCTGCATGCATATTGGCTACCTGCTATTCCCTGTTTGCTATTTCAGCATAGCTGAGTAACTACTTTGTTTTGTCGTGGGAAGCTCTGCTGCCAGAGTATTTTCTCAGATGCAAGTAACTACTAATTCCTTTTCCTTGCTATTCTTGATGGCTTGGTGTTTGTCTGTATTAGCTAAGTGTTTGGGAGTGTGGGGAAGTTCCCCTTCTTGTAAAGCTTCTGGTTGGCTGATAAAGGGTTATATAGAGGCTCCATCATCCTTGTCTCAGAGAGAATATGACGTGTCTCTCGCTAGTTATGTATTATTGCGGTTTTCTAGTCTTTTATTATTGAGTGTCTATTAGCTGTTCTCACCAAGGACACCTGCTACATAAAGCCAAATAGAAATGTAGAGTAGAGCTATCAAATGTTAGGGGATCAGTAAAATAGTCATTATAATCTCTGTTGTTGGTGCTAATGAAACATTTCCCATACAACCAACTTTCTTGTTCCTTCTGACCTCCCCAAGTAAATACTGTCCTGAAGTTGATGTAGATGGTTCCCGTATATGCTTTTGTGTCTTTATGACAGATGAGGTATTCATAACGATATGTGGTGGTGTTTATATGTTTTTATAGTTGATATAGATTCTGTCTTCTATATATCCTTTTTTTCCCTTGTTTATTTATTTTTAAGAGAGAGAAAGAGAGAGTGCGCATGTGTGCAAGTGGGTTATGGGCAGAGAGAGAAGGGAGAGAGGATCTGAAGCGGGCTCTGTGCCGAAGGCATTCATTGCTACAGTGAACATGTGTGTACATGTGTCCTTAGGTTTATAGGAAAGTGGGTTTTTTGGATAGGTACCTGGACCGGAATTATTAGGTCATACATACACTTTTCCTTTGTTTTGCCAAATTACTGTCAGAGCAGTATGTGATGCATAGTGTTGTGTTGGATAACACTACTGTTTTAACATTTATTTGCTGTCTGGATCTCTGCAGTAGGATGCCATTTTAACAGTGGATTTTGTCTCTTGTTCTCTTCTTTTCCTGGCTTAGAACAGGTACTCAATAAATATTTGTTAAGCGAATGGATATTTTATTAATTTGATCTTCTCAAAGCTGGGAGGCTTTATCTGGTAGACCAGATAAATAGACTGTGATGGCTATTTTCCAGTGCTGGCTGTTCAGATGAGCAACTGAAACAGAATCCAACTGACATTTTTGGATTACACTTTCAGATCCTAATAATAGGATTTCCTGTCCCTTGGTTTTGCCCAGACCTGTATTAATGTTAGGATTTATAATTTATTAAAAGATGAGTTCTGAAAGTCAGAATCTGACAAAATTAGCTTTCTGACTCTCAAATGTTTATTAAATACAAGGGTACGTCTAACACTCTGAAATAAAAAAAAAATTCAGGGGAGTTAGGGTAAAAAGTGGTTTTAGCTGGTAGATGTGAGCTTTACACTTTTGTGCACTTTATGGCACTTAGTGGTTGGCCTATAGATGAGCCACCATTCATGTTTGTGGAGTGAATGAATGAATGAGCTCGTTCACTCTGGCCGACTCCATGTAAGAACTGTGGGCAGTGAACAGTTAACTAGAAAAAGCCAAAGCAGAAGACCTGAAGAATGTCTGTGCCCTAGTCTCTTCCTAGTCACCCTTAGTCAGCTGCTTTGCCAGAAGGCGGCACCCTATGTTGAGAGCTCAGGTGAGGTGAGAAAAAAGGTACAGGGTGAAGTCTTAGTGATCAGAGTTGACTTACTTAGTGAAATAGTGGAAGCAGAGCCCCTGTTAAGAATAACAAACACCCGAACTTTGGGTCTTAGAACATATCTACTTTCTTAAGAGCCTAGTCAAGAAAAAAAGAGTATATTAGGACCCCAGTGGTGGTGATGGTAGAGTGTCTCCTATCTTGTTGCTTAAGTAACAAATGGGAGGAAAAGGGATTTACTGAAGACCAGGAACTGAGCCAAGCACTTTATAAGGCATTATAAATAAGGCCTTCTCTCACCCACTTCCACAGGTGGTAGTATCCACATTTTACAGGTAAGGAAACTGAACCACCTAGCAAGTTAGTTACTTAGCTACTAAGTTACTAGAGGTGGGAATTTGAACCTAGGCCTCCTTTACTGAAAGCTCTGCTCCTTCCCTAGGCCAGTTTTCCTCTGGGGCAGAAGGAAATGAAGGCCCGATCTGTCCAACATGGGCAAGACGTTTAAAAAAGAAACGACTCCCATAAATAAATATGCCAAGTTCTGTCAGGCCCCCCCATCAGCAGCAGTCAGATAAAGCAGCTGTCTCTCTTGCCCCTGAGTTGATCAGTTGCAGGAATTTGGTTTGCTTGTATTTCATGAAAAATATTCAAGCTTCGGCCCTGGGTGTGTACCTGAGAAGTTCCATAGTTCGTTCTGTTTGGTGGAGGAGTGAAGGCTGGTGCTTACTTAGAGAATTATACTATGATGTGAGAGTTTTTTGCTGATTACATGGTCTCCTGTAGTCTGAGTTTCTCTCCCATGCTGGTCTCCTGGTCTCGTTTCTTGCTGTGGATTATGATCACCATAAGATGGTGCTGCAGCTTTGCGCTCAGCTGTAGGAAAAGGCTTGGGGAGAAACACCTATTGCAGTGGAGGCAGATGGGTCTCAGTAAGCAGTTATGTAGGGGCTGCTGCCTTCAGGTTTCTTACTGCTTTCCTTCCGTGCAGGGCATTTTTCAGGAGAGGTGGGTAGCATTTACATAGAACCAGGCAGACTCTTTTCCTCTGCTGTGTGGTCTGGATCCTTTCGGTATAGAATAAACAGCTGCAGCAGGGAAGTACAACCTCTTTCCACTCCATCCAGAGCCCCTTAGGCTGTGGTGTTATCTCATCTGTGAAACACTATACTAAAAATTGGGGTGGGCGAATCCCATTGACATAGCAGGGTGATTTTTTAGTCCAACTTTTTAGACCTTTAATTCAGACTTCCTGCCCTGCTGCAACTTGAGTAAAAACCATCTGGGACTCATTTTAGCAACTTCCTCTCTTACTCCCAGTGTTATCTGTTTGGGTCCTTGGCCCATGTGAGTCTAGTGGACAATTCAGAACAGTGGGTATCTTCCTGTTTTATTTCATTGAGGACAGACCCATCCCTGCCACAGTTAGAACATAGCATAACATGGAGTTGAAATTAACAATCTTAAATAGGAGTTCACGGACTGGCTTTGCCACTTATTAGCTGTGTAGCCTGGAGCAAATTAATCAACTTTCTTAAACCTCCGTTTCTTTACCTGTAAAATAGTAGTTTTGACTCCATATGGTTACTGTCAGAATTAAATGAGGTAATCCATAGTTTAGCACAGTGCTTGGCACGTAGCAAATGCTGAAAAAAATGTTAGCTGGCGGCATCAGTGATTACTGGTGAACATTTGTGTAACTATTGTTCAGCAGAGGTGGAGCTTCTCTCTTGTATTTGGAAGCCGTATCCTTTTTACAGAGCCTCCTTACACAATACTCAAAAACGATTTCCCAGTGTCTCCTCTGTGTCATTGGCTAACAGAATTAACAGATCTCTCTCTCTCTCTCTCTCTCTCTCTCTCTCTCTCCTGTCTCTCTTTTTGGGAAGGCGAGGAGAGAAATAAATGCTGTAGGAGGCTAGATCTTTAAAGCCTGTGTTTCTTAACTGTGAGGAGTAGGTTCGGGTCTCTCTTCAGGTTATAATTTGTTTAAGATAATTTTATTATTTCCGACCTGAAAAATTTGAGCATCTGTCTTCATTGCTTGATATTTTCTTCTGGGTATCTGGCAGAACAATTGAAATCTCTTTCCTTTCAGAGTCTGGGGGGCAGTGATAATGGCAGCGTCCCCAGCCCTGGTTCTTCTTGGCCCTTCCCTGCCAAGGTAGCGGCACGCTGGTTTGCTTTCCCCTCTTCCTCCTCCTCCTCCCTTCACGTTACCTTCTTCCATGGCCTCCCTTCTTTCCCCTCCCTTTTCCCTTTACTCTTACATCCCACCCCCTCCTCCTCACCCTCCCTAGTTTCCCCCCCTCCCCTGGTTTCTAGCTCCTTTTTGCTTTCTGTTTGTGTTTCTGAGGGCAGTGCTCCAATTACCTCATATTTGGAGAGAGGAAGCTGCAGCCAATCCGGTTTCTGTCTGCTTTTAGGTCAAGTGATTTCTGAACTGCAGTGAGATGCTTTGAATTTGTCTTGTTGCAGCTCTGAGCCTGTAAGATGGCTGTCTGAATCGGCAGCGGCTGGGAGAGACAGAGAGGCGGGGAGGGAGGGAGAAAGAATTGGAGGGATTGCCGGCATAGTGCGTGTTTTTAAATGTGCATCTAATCCGATGAAGCCAAGGTTGGGATTTCTCTGGGATCCCAGGACCGGCTTAGCTGCGTTTTTGATGAGATTAGGAGAGGAAGGCGATGGGAAATTCACTGGGCTGTGTTAAGGAGCCGAAAGATTCAAGAGCTATTCCGGAGAAGGCTCCCATATCTCCTAAGAAAAGGGTTCGGTTCAAAAGGAAGTGGAGGGGGAAGAAAACCCCTACTCCAGAGGTATCTCATGAGGAGGAACCCTTGGAAGGAACCACAGTAATTGAAGAGACAGAAACCCTACCGAAGTTAACAGTGAGTCTCCAAAAGGAGGAAGGAGCAGGAGGGACAGAGCACCCCACCTCGGACATTTTACTGCCTCGGGACTCAGCCCCCAGCTCAGGGATGAGTGCTCAGGGGATGATCGTGCAGGTGAAGGAGAGATTCCAAGGGGAGATCCAGACTGCTCACCTTTTGTTGGAGAATGAGTCATCAGTTGCCGGAGGGGTCTGGGATTCCCTGCAAGAGGGGAGGACTGTCATCGCTCACCTGCTTGATAACCCGGCGGAAAGGAACTGTGAGAAGTCAGTGAGCCAACTGGTGGAATTTCCGAGGACGGCGTCCTGCAACAGCAGGGCTGTGCTGCTGCCTTTGCAAGGGGAGACTGCAGTGGGGAAAGGAGGTGCTCAGCTTGGACTTCGGAGCGGCACCTTCCCCCCGCCAGACCACCCCACCGATGCAGGGTCTCCAGACCAACTTTCAGGGGTCCAGGGTGTGGGGGCAGGAACCGCGGGTATTTGCAGTGGCCCTCAGACAGGTGCCTGGATTGCAGAGCCTTCTGTCCCTTCATCACTGCCGGACCAGTCGAGAGGTCACAGATGCACAGAACCTGCCCATGTGGGTCGAGTGCCCCCCCAAGGTCCCAGACTGCCTACTTCTCAGAGTGATTTATCCATCAGCGGCAGGACTGTGAGCGTTTTGCCCTCCTCCTCTGGCTACGGCAGTGACGGGCCACACTTACGCGGGATCCAACCTAGAGACACAGAGCCTGAAAAGAGCTCCACATCCTTCTCTGAAGAGGATGGCACCCTTTCTTTGGAGGCAAGTCACACCCCACCATGGGGTCTGGAGGAGGTAGGTGGGCTACGTTCACATTTGGATTCCTGGCCCTCAAACTTATCAAAGTGGAGTGTGCTAAGAAGTGAGGATCCTGGTGCTTCTTCGCGGACTTACCCCCATGTCACGTACCAAGAGTTAGTGACTGGGTTTGGCAAGCGGAGTCTATTTCAGATCTGCCCCTTGATGCTTGAAACCAAGTCTCGTTGTCTCTGGGGAATCCCTGATTCCGGGTAACCACACAGCATAATTGCTCGAGCTATCTAGCGGGGTTATCTTTCAAAGTGCAGTGCTAGGTAGTACTTAACTTTCTCAGGCAGGTCTGTTTATGAGCATCCCTGCTACAGGAAGTTGTAGTGTGGTGGCTGAAGGGAGGCCTAGCTGAATCTCCTAAATGAGTGCAGAAGGCATAGGGAATGTGGCAGGGGTTTGGGCCAAGGCAGCTGACCCCAGTGTGATTGCTCTTCCCTGGAGAGTGATGTTCTTACGAGGGCTGATGTAATCCTACTCCTATGGGGACACTGCTAATGACAACACCCATTCGGTATTTGTATAGGTGGAGAGGGCTGGTCCTCCATGGGTTCCTAATTGCAGCATTAGAGGAAAGGGGCACAGAATTATCTGGAGCTTAACTCAGAGAGGAGGGGTTAGAATAGTTTGAAGGTTCAAGGCTAGAAAAAGTTTGTGTTCTGGGTGGACTTGTTTATGGCTTGAACACGTTTTTGTTGTTATAGTGAAGGCATAGGTGTCCGTGGTGATGGTGGTGGGCACTGTGAATGCTTCTAGGGTCAAGGAGTAAGTAGGAATTCAAGAGATTTGGACACAGTGAGGGGAAGGGGACTAGCAAGACAGTGGGCGGCACAGGATCTTGTATGTAAGTCTGTGATTGTGTAGGTGACTGAAGTTATTAATTCACCAATGACTAAAGAACTTTTGTTGGCATATCAGCTTCCTGTGGTAGAAGAAATAAAAACTTTAGGATCCCAGTGCAGCAAAAGGTGGAAGAAGAAATAGGGCATTTTCCTTGCCCAGGGATGTGGCCTCCGTTCCGTACTGGTGCCCTGCATATCAAACCCAACAGCATGAGGCTGAATAGAGACACAATGTCTTGTGCTTGATCTGTGCTTAAAATGTCCTCTTTGGGGATGAATTTCCTCCATCGATAGGCTCATGTCAGTCCCCTTTGTTATTATGGAGTTTGAGGACTCCCAACAGCTGGAAGGAAATGTGGCCATTGAAAATATTTTTTATGGGGTACCTGGGTGGTTCAGTCGATTAAATCTCCGACTTTGGCTCAGGTCATGATCTTGTGGTTCGTGAGTTTGAGCCCTGCTTCAGGCTCTGCTGACAGCTCGGGTTCTATATCTCCCTCTCTCTCTCTGCCCCTCCCCCACTTGTGCTCTGTCTCTCTGTCTGTCTCTCTCAAAAATAAATAAAACATTAAAAAAAAAGATGCTTATTATATGGTTGGGCAAGAGTCTAAGGAGACCTTAGGCTTTTCCGTATAAAAGTGTGTGTGGGTGTGGGTTGTGTGGGTGTGTGTGTGTGTGTGTGTGAGAGAGAGAGAGAGAGAGAGAGAGAGAATGAGGGAGAGAATGAGAAAGAGAGAAAGAGACAGAAGGTGGGAAGGAAAGCAGTGGAGGCTGCTGAGGTGGAGTGTATGAGTATTTGAGCTCTTTGTGTGGAGTGGATATAGAGCAGTTTTGCTATAAACTGCTCTTTTTATACCATTAGTATTAAAGCTGAGGTTTGGAGGCATCATAATGTTTTAGGAAACATGCTTGTAATTGTGAGATTTTCAGAAAGTTTCGAGTGTAAAATTTTAAAGAACTCCTAATGAAAATCTATTCTTGATGATGGTCCATAGGCGATCAAGGCACTTCTATTATGGGATCTCCACAGAACAGCTCTGTGCAGAGTCTTAAAGAAAAGATTGGTGGGAGAAACCTTTTCTGTAGTTTGACAGTATTGACAGCAGTGTGATTCTTTTGCTGTTTTCAATATGTGAATCAAATTGGTATGTCATATTTTCTGGGCATCCCATCCCTTCGACCCTTCCAGAGCAGGCACAGCCAGACCACTGAGTTATAGCCCAGGCTGAAAAGTTCAGTGACTGAGCATCAGCTCATATGGCTGACACATTTCTGAGGCTCCTTGCCCATCGTGTGAAGCAGGGACCACAGACTGACCATCCCGTATCACAGATAAGAAGTACCTTCTCAAGATAAGTGTGAAATCCCTTCAGAATGAAAGTCCTGTAGGCCAGGAGGCCTGAATCCCTCACTGATCTCTACAGGAACTTCTTCAGGGAGCTGCTCCCTTATCAGCGTGCTGTTCACAGGCCTCGAGGACAGCAGCTGCCAGGGAGACAGAAGCAGCGTGTTCTGACACTGCAGGCTTCCTGTAAACTGTGGGTTGAGACCCCAAGTGGGAGCATCTAACAGGAATGTGCATTCCCTCTGCTGAGGGTGATTGCCCTGGGAGGACACAGGGGTCAGAGGAGCAGCTGCTGCTGGTCACACTCCAGCTCCTTCCTAAAGAGGAGACAGCTGGCAGTTCCACAGACTTGATTTTTTTGTTTGCTTTTTGGTGCTTCTTTTGTTTCTAATATGTTAGAGTAGTAACCCTCCTCAGGAAACAGTTCAAGTTCTGGAGTGCTGCCTGTCCTTGGCATAACTTAGGCTTTATCGTCTCTCCTGTTGATTGCCCAAGGTGTATTGATGGACATGGGGCCAGGGTTGGGTTTGCTGTGGCTGGACACAAACTTCGCAGTGGGTTTTATTTCTTTTAGGGATAGAGAGAAATGGGAACTGACTCTGATTCTTGCCAAGTGTGGGGTTTATTTTGTTGTTTTTTGAAATTTTATTTATTTATGAGAGAGAGGGAGAGAGAGAATCCCATGAGATACAGAGAGAGTGAGAGAGGAAGGGAGAGAGAATGTGGAGCTTGAGCTCACGAACCATGAGATCGTGACCTGAACTGAAGTCAGATGCTTAACCGACTGAGCCACTCAGGTGCCCCAAGTGTGGGGTTTAGATAATAGAAGACAAATGGTCTACTTTACTGTTCACCTGTTATAGTTGATACTTCCCTTGTCAGGAAATAGTTAACACAGAAATGGGATGATAGGGACCAGCTAACAAAAATGGTTTTCAGTTTTCAGAATGATAAGTGGACTGGGATTTGGAGCTGGGTCGCAGTGTCAGGCACAAGCCTTCTCTCAGGAGGACTCCCTACTGCCAGCTGCCATCAGTATCCAGAATACCTGGCTTACTGGAACAAGGAAAATTACTGACAATCCCTTCCTCCTCCCTGTCTTGGCTCCCATGCCAGTCTCCTGTCCACACTGTTAGTGGGTTCTGTTGAATGAAGAACATGGCTGTATACCAGTGTCCTTGCCATGAACCCTTAGAGTCCATACAATTTTGAGTGATAGTAAGGTAACACTGTGGGCTAGAAATGATGAGGAAATTGGTTGGTATATTATTTTCTGGGCTCAGCCTTTTCAGTTTACAAGTATCCCTTTCCCATGTCTCCTCTTTAATTATAGGGAATTGTTTTACTAATATTGGCGAGGAGAAAGAAAAATTAACCAGATGATCCTATTAGACGAATGTAGCAGTTAAAATCACAGTTAAGAAAGGAGCTTTGGTTGGGGCGCCTGGGTGGCTCAGTTGGTTAAGCCTCTGACTTTGGCTCAGGTCATGATCTCACGGTTTGTGAGTTTGAGTCCCCTGTCGGGCTCTGTGCTGACAGCTCAGAGCCTGGAGCCTGCTTCGGATTCTGTGTCTCTCTCTCTCTCTCTGCCCCTCCCCTGCTCATGCTCTGTCTCTCTCTGTCTCAAAAATAAACAAAACATTGGGGCGCCTGGGTGGCGCAGTCGGTTAAGCGTCCGACTTCAGCCAGGTCACGATCTCGCGGTCCGGGAGTTCGAGCCCCGCGTCAGGCTCTGGGCTGATGGCTCAGAGCCTGGAGCCTGTTTCCGATTCTGTGTCTCCCTCTCTCTCTGCCCCTCCCCCGTTCATGCTCTGTCTCTCTCTGTCCCAAAAATAAATAAACGTTGAAAAAAAAATTAAAAAAAAAAATAAATAAAACACTAAAAAAATTTTTTTTTTCTTTTTAAGAAAGGAGCTTTGGTTAAGAAAGGACTTTTTTCTTTTTCAAAAATTTATTACTACGGGCGCCCAGGTGACTCAGTCGGTTGAGCATCTGACTCTTGATTTTGCCTCAGGTCATGACCTCATGGTGGTGAGATGGAGCTCTGAGTTGGGTTCTGTGCTGGGCGTGGAGCCTGCTTGGGATTCTCCCTTTGTCTCTCTCTCTCTACCCCCTCCCTAAATAATTGTTACAAAGAATCATCATGAGGGGCGCCTGGGGGGCTCAGTCGGTTAAGCGTCGACTTCAGCTCAGGTCATGAACTCATGGTTCATGAGTTCAAGCCCCACATCTGGCTCTGTGCTGACAACTGAGAGCCTGGTACCTGCTTTAGGTTCTGTGTCTCCCTCTCTCTACCCCTCCCCTGCTCATGCTCTTTCTCCCTCTCTCTCAAAAATAAATACACATTTTAAAAAAATTAAAAAAAAAAGAATCATGAATTTTTAGGTGTAACAGTGGTGGTATGGTTATGTTAAAAAGAGTCCTTATGATTTAGGGACACCTGGCTGCCTCAGTCATTAGAGCATGTGACTTCTGATCTCAGGGTTGTAAGTTCAAGCCCCACGTTGGGTGTAGAGATTACTTAAAAATGATAATAATAAAAAAAGAGTCCTCATGTTTTAGAGCTACTCACTGAAGTATTTATGGAAGAAATGCCATGTGTGTGGGTTTGCTTCATAATATCAGGGGAGCATGAAGTGGGTTGAGTGTAGATGAAATAAGATTAGCTGTGAGTTGAAATGGTGGAAAGTGGGTGATGGGTACATAGGAGTTCACTAGACTGTTCAGTTTCTTTGTGCATGTATTTGAAACTTTCCATTTCAAATGGTAAGTTAAGAAAAATAATGGTAATGGTTGCATAATGCATATTCTGAAAAAGGATTAATATTCAGAATCTATGAAATGTAGTATAAGTAAGGTGGTTAGGAGTGTGGAGCCAGATGTCTGAATTTGAATTCCAGCTCTACTACCTACCAGCAGTGAACCTTGGGGCAAGTTACTTAACTTCTCTGCGATATAATTTCCTTATTTGTAAGTTGAGGATAACAGTAGTATATACTTTGTAGTGTCGTTGTGAGAATTTTATGAATTAATACAGTGAAGCACAATAAATGCTAGTTATTAGTAGTAGTATTTAAAGAATCCCTACAAATAAACAAAAAGGTAAACACCCTAGTAGAAAAATAGGGGAAAACCCAGGAATAAACAATTCACTAAAAAGGAAACCCAGATGCCTCATACACGTCTCTGTCACTAGTAGTAACCAACGATATACATATCAAAACAAGATAGTATTTTATACCCATCAGAAAATAAAAAGTCTGAAAATACCAAGTATAGATGAAGATGTAGAGTGATGGAAAAAAATCTCTTCGTGCGTGAAAGTATAAAGTGGAACTACTGTTTGGAGAGCAGTTTACCAGCATTTAGTAGAATTGAAGGATGCGCATATTTTATGACCTAGGGTTTAGACCCTGAATTTGAATGCTGAAAGGTGCACCCCATGACTGTTGCCTAACTCAGGTGCTGGTAATAAACACAGCTGCAATTAGATCCCTGTAACCAGCCAGGCATCTGTAGTGAACAACCACACTATGCCCTCACCTGCTTCTTGGATGGAAGTTTTCAGTCCGATGCTGTCTCTGTAGTGGAATGAGGTCTGCTAGGAACTTCAGGACATGAGAATCAAGTATCTGTTTGCTCCCTACATCCAGTCCTGTTCTCTGAGACTTATATAGACTTACAAAGTCCAAACTCCTCAGTCTGATATTCTAACCCTCCATAATCTATCTGACTTTCTCTCGTGTCAATTTTCCATTTGAACGTACCTTTTTTTTTTTTTAAGTTTATTTATTTAGTTTGAGAGAGAGAGCACACACGTGAGAGCATATGAGTAGGGTAGGGCCATCGAGAGAGAGGAAGAGAGAGAATCCCAAGCAGGCTCCACACTGTCAGCACAGAGCCAGATGTGGGGCTTGAACCCACGAACCGTGAGATCATGATCTGAGCTAAAACCAAGAGTCAGATGCTTAATCAACTGAACCACCTAGGTCCCCCAAATCTACCTATCTTACCAGGTCAACCCCTTAACCATCTTTTCCAGTTTCAGCTTATTTCAGCTTCCAGTCTTTGTTGGCATCTACCTTCTACCTAGAATTCTTTTCTTCTCCCTGTCCCTTCGATAACATTCTTCAAGGATGAGTTTAAATCACACTTCTTTAAGTATGATTTTTAATCCCTCTAACCCAGATGAATTTTCATTCTGCTGAGCCCCTGTATTGGATATTACTATTTACTATGTTACAGTTGCTTCTTTGGGGCCTTCAGCATAACTTTTTCATGTGACCCTCCCGTCCCCCACATATGGCTACATAGATGGTAAGATTTTTGTTTCCCTCCAGAAATTAGCCTTCAGAAAAGAGGGATTCTCTTTGTCAAGTTTTTCTTGTTATTGGGCCCCCACTGAAAATACAGCTCATGAAATAGGATGAATGAATTTGTGTCACCATCTGCTAGTTTAGTCGATAATCAACTTTTATAGGGATCAACTGACATAATTGGTTAACCAAAAAAGACCAAAAACTTAAGAAGGCTTTCATTACAGACTATTGTTTTACAGACTATAAACCTCCTAATTTGAAGTGTTGGATGTAATTGTGTATAAGTCTTAATCACATTAAAAACTTTAAAAAAATCACTCACATCACTTATAAAAAACACAGCAAGTGTTCACATTATGGAAACCATAAGTAAATACCAATAGAATAAATAAATGAAAAAAAAAAAACCTAATCCAATGTTATGCAACTGGATTCTTGTGGCTGGGGATAGAATTTCCAGTGACAACATGGATTCAAAAAAGTGCTGTTGTGTCTCAGAAATTTTAATAAGAAATGTAGGTGAAGTTTTCTAGAATATTCACTCAAAAAATAGCTTTAGTTGTTTTTTTTTTTTAGTTAAAGTAGCTTTATTGATGAAAAAGACATTGATGTTAAAGATGCATGTGAAGAGGTTTGATAACATGGTTTTATGAAATGGAAAAGTAGAAAAAGCATTCTAATTTTTAAAAAGTTTTTATTTAAATTCCAGTTAGTTAACATACATTGTAATATTTCACGTGGACAATAGTGATTCAACACTTCCATACAACTTCCCGGTGTTCATCACAGCAAGTGGCATTAATTCTAAATTAATGCATTAGATATATTACTTAATTTTAAATATGTGTATAGGGGCACCTGGGTGGCTCAGTTGGTTAAGCGTCTGACTTTGGCTCAGGTCATGATCTCGCGGTTCGTGAGTTCGAGCCCTGCCTCGGGCTTGGTGCTGACACCTCAGAGCCTGGACCCTGCTTCAGATTCTGTGTCTCCCTCTCTCTCTGCCCCTCCTTCACTCACACTCTGTCTCTGTCTCTCTCTCAAAAATAAACATTAAAAATTAAAATAAATAAATAAATAAATAAATAAATAAGTGTATATATCTAAAAAAATTTCCAGAAGTTTATATATGCAAGAGGACCACAAATCTTCCCTTTCTCCCTTCCTCTCTTCCATCCATCTGTTGTCATTTGGAAAAATTGGGGAGTACCTTATATGGGGTAGCTTTATTTTAGCCAGATAGGGAGTCTGCCACCTAAATTCTTTCAAGGCAAGCATGTCTGTTTTTTTATCTCCCTCTTTTCAACTGGCTAACTTCTACTTCTGTCTTGAAACTCAGCATAAATGTCATCTCAGAGAGCTTCTTCAGCATGCTCCTTCAGGTTAGTTGCTTATCTGTGTCACAGCATTGATCTGTGTGGCATATTGTCTCCCCTGCTAAACTGCTTGGGCTTGAGGCCCAAGGTTGTGTTTTTGTCTTCAGATACCAAGAACTTCAACACAGCTCCTAGAACATAGTGGTTGTCAAGAAAAATAGAATAAACAATTGATGTTTGACTTTTTTCTTTAAGTTTTTTTTTTAAAGTAATCTCTACCCACCCCCCCCCCCCGCCCCAGTGTGAGGCTTAAACTTACAACCCCTAGATCAAGAGTCCCATGTTTTACCAACTGAGCCAGCCAGGTGCCCCGGTGTTTGACTTTTTTATCTTGAGATGAAAGAACTTAAATGCAGCTCCTATTATATGGTGGTTGTCAAGAAATAACAGAATGAATAAATGGTGTTTGACATTTTTTGTTCTTCTCCATGGTGCCTGGAATAATGTTAAACACAGATGAGATGTTGTTTAATAAATACTTACTGAATTATTAGGAACACCTTAAGTTTCTAGATACACTTCAGAGAAGGAATTAATTGAGCCTCGGAAAGCATGGGTTGAAAGAGACTTCAGGTAGACACGCATAGTCTCTGGGATGGTGTTGAGACTGTCCTCTCTCTCTACATGGCTCATTTTTAAAAACCCAGATGAGGGGGAGAGCTCTCTGACACTGAAGCCGGGTTTCTGTATTTGGAAGATTAAGGTAGAAGCTTCTGCATAGCCCCAAGGACAGCACTGTGTACATCACATATGAACGTTACATGAAGAGATGGACAGAAGCCCAATGTAATTACTGAGATGGTTGTGATGAGAATCCTATTTTTCTCATCCAGCGCAGTCTAGGAAGGGCCCTAGTCCAAACAGGGTATTTTTCCTTTCCCTGAGGGATCCAGACATTTCCCTGTTTCATTATAGCTGTGTGGGAAATCTGAAGTAAAGCTGTTCAATGAACTATTTTCAGTGCAATATACAAAAATACTGTGATAGGATGCCACCAGAGAGATTGACTGATTGTACTAGGCATAAAATACCCATTAACTAACTGGGATTTTAAAAAAATAAATAGCCCAAATACTCAGATTTCATCTTGTGTATTCAAATTGTATCCCTTTTCACTTCCACCTGTCCTGTTCCCGGCAGTGTTTTACCTTACTGTGTCTGAAGCGGCTGCAGTGGAAGTGCTGGGATCTGTCAGTGGTGAGTGGTATCTGGCCACTGAAATCAGCACATCCAAGTGTTGGTAAGGAGAACTGGAATAGAATTGGTTTCAGGGAGGAGCTGTTGTCACTGCAGTCACAGGATGATAGCTTGTGTACCATGATCCATTGTTGGGCCCTCAGCTTTGCAACTCTGCTTTTTTTTTTTTTTTTTTTTGGTACACTTGTTGCTGACTGAGTTCTAGAGGATTGATTCACAGTGATCATACTGGCTAGAGATTAATTGATGTAAATTAATTAATTTACAGTATGAATTATAACTGCCAAGTGGTACAGTATTTGAATCGACCACTCTGTGCATTTTGTCGCTTTAGGATGTCTGTATCGTGAGCAAATAATAATGGAAGGTTGTCAGCTGAACATGGAGTCAGAGCAAAGAGGCGGTGGGTAGAGAGGACAGATTTGCAGGCTGATCTTACTAGGTGGCATCATCAAAGTTTGGCAGCCTGATTTCTCCTGTAGAAATACACCTGTCAAGGGGACAGGAATCCTGGATCTGCTGGTTAGGCCACCATTTCACCATCACTGTCTTGGAGGCAGCACTTATGGCTTTCCCTTTTCCAAACTACTTGAAGGCCACCCATGCTCTTTTGTTCCCATAGCCTTTCTTAGGCATCTTAGTAATATTTAGGAGTCTTCAGCTTTCTTGTATACTCAATAAAGTATGAAAGTTCTTGGCCCTGTTTTTTTTCCCCTGAATTTTAGAGTATCTTCACCTGATTTAATCTTATCTGCTATGAGTTGAGTTTGTAAATTTAGTATTCAGAGACTTGAAAGTGCCTTATTGTTGATTGTTCCCATGTACTGACGACCAGGGAGGCTACGCCATTCACAGTGCTGCACCTGATGGAGACAGCTAAGAGACAGGTGTTCTGTTGACATGCTTGTGCCTTCCCTGCCCAAAGCACCTGGCCCCCAAGTTGTTCTGGGCATGGTGTGTTATTGTGATGGAAAGGAAATGCACATTCTCTAGGCATATTACCTACATCGCTTTATTTAATCCTTATAATGACTGTATGATAAAGTTATTGTTTCATCTTAAATATAGGGAAGATGGGGTGCAAGAAGCTTTGGTCATTTATTTATGTGAAGTCATGTTCCTGGTAAATACCTCCTTTCCAGTGCTTGTCTCTCTGACTCAAAGGCTTTTTCTTTTTCTTATTGATAAATATTGTTTTGTAGCTTCCATTATAAATGTAAAGTATGTTCAGTATTTAAAGCCTGAATAAAAGAAAAGTAAAAAGAGAATAAAATTATCCATAGTCTCACTCCAGGAGAGACAACCATTGTTGATACGAGCTCAAACTTGTTTGGTTATACTACAGACTGTTTTGAATTCGCTAATGAGTAAGTTTGCTGTCTAAAAAGTAGCCTGTCTCGGGATTCTATGTAGACCTTACCCTAAAATACATTTGTTTATTTTTATTGTTTTATTTTTAAACTAAATAATCATTAATTAAATGTGTTACATGTCCAGCATATAACTAACACAACACTAGGTGTAGTGGGTGATATACGGAAGCAACGTGATCACTGAGTTTCAGAGTTGGAAGTTTTTCTTTCACAACATCCCCGCTTCTTCTTGAACATGCCCTGTGTCGAGGAGCTCTCTCTCTCTTGGGGCTGCTCTTGAATTTTAGATAGTTCTGATTGTTAGCTGTGGTACTGGCTCCCCAGGAAACCTATATAGTCTTGGGGAGATAAGATCAAATGTATGAAATAATAGCCAGTAATTCAAGATAGTATTTAGTGTTATGTGGGAGTAAGAATTGGAGGAAGACCATCATCCATACAAGGAAGAGCAAACAGAACTCTGTTGAGCATAGCCCTATGTCTGGGCTGGGTGCTGTAGTATATAATCTCGGTTATCATAGCAATCCTGAGAAAAGGTAGTAGGTATTATTCCCACTTTACAGATGTTATGACTGAGGTCCAGCTTACAGTTTTTGAAGTTGAGATTCAAACCCAGGTCTGCATGGAACCAAAGGCATGCACTTTCTTCTCTCCCAAACTGTCCTCTAAGTAGTTCCTGTGCTGGATTTTGGGGGTTTTGTAAACTAACATGTTTTCTTCTTATAAAAATGTACATGATGTACAAAATTTGGGAAAGAGAAATATTGCCTATAATGCTACCACTTACGAGATACCTGTGATGATTCGTTTGGTGTCTTTCTCTCCTGTATTTACCCTTATTTACCCTCATGTACATATATGCATTTATCACATACCTTGTGTGCATGTATATGTATGTATATATATGTATGTACATATGACTATATATTTAGGTATTCTGTATATCTTTTAACAAAACCGCTATTAAATTGTTTTGTTTGCGTTCTTTTTCTTTTCATAACATACGGTGATCATTTTCTTTTGTCATTAAAATTTGCCAAAGCATACCTTTTTATAGTGCTACAAACAATTCCACCCTGTGTATGTGCTATTAATTTGTAACCAATCAATCCCTTATTAGAGCTTAAGCTCTATAGCTTTTTGCTGTAACATTTATCATATGTTGGTAAGCATTCTTGTATAAATTTTTTTGGTGTGTGTGTGTCTGATGGTTTCCTACCAAGTATATGTGTATTTTAAGACTTTTGATTCAAAACTTCATCTGGAGGAGTTAGGGCATGTGTATTCTCACTGGTACAATATGTGAGAATGTCCAGTGTTAGGTATTCTCTCCAGTACTAACTAATATCATTACAAAAAACTTTCCCTATTTGATAGGTGAAAAATGACCTCTCGTGGTTTTAATTTGTATCTCTGACTACCAAACAGAGTGAATATCTGTTAGAGTTGTCATTCAAAGTTGTACCAGCCTTCGATCTCCCTCTTCTTCTAAGAGCCATATGCATGAAGAAGAGAAGGCTAGAAGGCTTCTTCTTATTTATGCTAAAGTACCCGTGCCATATCTTTTGGCAGATCTCTGACATCTACATTAGTGGAGAGTCAGGGGACATGTCAGCCAAGGAGAAGCTTCTCCTGTGGACCCAGAAGGTGACAGCTGGTTACACAGGGATCAAATGTACCAACTTTTCCTCCTGCTGGAGTGATGGGAAGATGTTCAATGCACTTATTCACCGATACAGGTAAATGCAGTGGGATTTCACTGTGCCTGGAGGAGCTTCTTCTCATCTTGCTTGCAATAAGTTATAATGCCACTTTTTCCCTGAACCAAGGATCAACACTCTGACTCATTTTCTCACTTCAAAAAGGAGTATGTATTGAATTCCTGCTACTCTAGGCACTGGGTACAAACACCAGGGAACAGAACCACAACAGCTCTTGCTTTCATGGAGTTTATTTATTAGGCAGTGAACAAAGAAATGCATTCTGTTATATGGTGGTAAGTGCAGTAGAGGGGTAGAGAGTGATGGGCTTTGTTGTACTTGGGACGGGTGGCTGGAGATGGCCTCTCTGATTAGGGTGCTGGAGCAGAGCTGTAAAGGAGCGAGCCACACAGTCCTCCTAGGGTCAGAGGGCTTCACTTGGAGGAAACAGCAAGTGCAGAGGGTCTGAAGTGGGTGCTTACTTGGAGTGGATGAGGAATAGCAGCTGGCTAGAGTGAGATGAGTGAGGAAGATAGGAATTTTGATGACAAAAATTAAAATTATTGCACTCTTAATGATCATAAACACATCCCAGCTTTCACCCTATACTGGCTTTCCCATAAAATCCAACCAACCTGCTGTTATGGGTTTAGGATGAGGGAGCACTGGGTTCCTGGCATGTAATTAAAAATGGGATTAGTATCTTTCTAAACGTCTTGCTTTCTCTCTAATGTAATTAGTGTGTTCCAGCTCTGGGTACTTCTAAGAGGTTTGCTTTGTGTGAACTTGTGTGATGTATAGGCCTTTCACGTGCCTTGGTGGACTTTTACAGACCTGATCTGGTAGATATGGAAAGGGTACAAATCCAAAGCAACCGTGAGAATTTGGAGCAAGCTTTCGAAGTAGCAGAAAGACTGGGGGTCACCCGCTTACTGGACGCAGAAGGTGAGAGCGGACTGGTATTGAGTTTGTTTGGCTTATATTCATTGTCCTTCTGCTGGCAGCTCCCTCTGTTCTAAGAAATTTCTTTCCCTTTTTCTCTCAGATGTGGATGTGCCATCTCCAGATGAAAAGTCTGTGATCACTTACGTGTCTTCAATTTATGATGCCTTCCCTAAAGTCCCTGAGGGTGGAGAAGGGATCAGTGCTACGGTAAAAGAAAACTTTCCTAAAACACCTTCTGGCTTTGATATGTTTGGGCGGAATGCATTGATTAGACTTTGTTTCTCAAGCACTCACTGTATGCGGAGCACTTTTATACAGAGCAAACTGAATCCACATCATCTTTATACATGGTCATTGTCTTTGGTCCCTGGGAATGAGTCCAGATATTGCTAATTTTGTAGCATCCAGCATAGACTATTCTAGTGTCAGGAAATTGAATCCCATCTTGAGAGCCCTTGAGGAGCTCTGAAACTGGGACTCCACACATTAGGCTGAGCAGCTGTGTAGGCAGTGAGAGGAAAGGGATTTTATGTGGTTTGGGGTGGCCTGAGCTACTGTCTCCTGTGCTTGTCTTGTGTACCGCTAATCAGAAGGTGTGTGATATCTACCTTTTGGCAATAGGAAGTAGACTCCAGGTGGCAAGAATACCAAAGCCGAGTGGACTCCCTCATTCCCTGGATCAAACAGCATACAATACTGATGTCAGATAAATCTTTTCCCCAGAACCCTGTTGAACTAAAGGTAAAGTCACAGACCTGAATTGTCTTTTATAAAGTTCAATGCTGGGATTAAGCCTCAGAGCTCGCTGCTGCTGGCTCCTGGGGTGAGGTGGTATACAAAGTGGGTCAGGTTGCTTGCATGCATCCATTCATTCACCAAATATTAATTTTGTAGGCACTTTATAACCAATATATACACTTCAAAGAAACAGAAATTCTGGCCAAGGAGAGAGAAAAAGGAAGAATTGAGGAATTATATAAATTATTAGAGGTAAGGAAACTTACCCTTTGCTGATTCTTGGGGTTTGCTGGTTTGCCTGATTGTTATTTCTTTGTTAGATTGCCAGCATGCTCTTCCCAACCTGCATTAATAGCAATATTCTCAGGGTGACAAATCAACATCACTTTTAGTCTGGTGTTGAAAATTTATGGTAAATGGGTACCATCATCCATCTGTATTTTTGAAAGAGGCTTTTGAAAAATGACATTTATTCAGAAACACTGAGTTTTATGAATGAGTTTTCCTGTTTTTCAGAGGGAAGCGAATCCTCTCCCTAAGATGGAAAGGAGAGAGACTTCCATCCATATTTTCACTCCTAGAGAATTTGAAGCTGTAGGTTTGAGCGTTTGGCCTTTCCAGAATGGGAGTTAGTAAGAGGACAGGTGGATTTATGGAAAACGTAGAAGGAATGAAAAAATTTAGAGCATCTAGTAGTCCCTGTATTTTGGAGATGGTTTCTTTGCTCTTACCTCGAGGTGAGGTACTGCTAAGTACTCCATTCTTTTCTCTTATTAGACAACAGGAGAAACTGCTGATGGCTGGGTAAATATGCAAGAAGCCATGTGTCAAGAACACGTAAAAGTGGGCCTGAGGGCACGGCTGTGTTTTCGGACTAAAAGAGTGTCTCTGGGATTTTTCAGGTGTGGATTGAGTTTGGCCGGATTAAACTGCCTCAAGGTTACCACCCAAATGATGTGGAGGAAGAATGGGGAAAGCTCATCATCGAGATGCTGGAGCGAGAGAAGTCACTTCGCCCAGCTGTGGAGAGGTGGGCTCAGGGCCTGACGGCAACCTGATGTTACCCACCCGGGCCGCTTTGAGCCCAGCACGTGACTACGGTTTTTATCTTATTATAGGCTGGAATTGCTGCTACAGATTGCGAACAAAATCCAGAATGGTGCTTTGAACTGTGAAGAGAAGCTGACACTAGCTAAGAATACACTGCAGGCTGTGAGTGTCTGTGTTGTCTCTCCCCTTCTCACCCTGTGCACTGATGGTCCAGATTCACGATTGAGAAATCCAGCTGTGTCACTTCCTCACACGCGGCTCCCTCAGTCCTCGTGGGTGGGGCACTGGCATTCTCCCACTCCTATTACTCCTTTTCTGTCTTAGGACGCTGCTCACCTGGAATCGGGACAACCGGTACAGTGCGAGTCAGATGTCATCATGTACATTCAGGAATGTGAGGGTCTCATCAGGCAGCTGCAGGTGGACCTCCAGATCCTACGGGATGAGAATTACTACCAGCTGGAAGAGCTGGCTTTTAGGTGAGGAGCACGGGGCTCAGACAGAGGGCTTGCTTATCGCTGAGGCTCACAGATCAAGAGTCTGGCACTGAATCTTGTAACTTGGGTCTTGGAGGTCCGTGTCTTGGTGGGGATACTACAGGTATGTGGGGCAGGAAAATTCTCATGGTGGAGGACACTTGCCCCTTATTGCAGGCCCTGCCCACTTAGTACCTGTGGGATTCCCTAATCACTGTGGCCTCTTATAACACCCACACATATTTCAGGGTGACCTACTGGGATGCAGTACCACATCTGGGTTAGAACTCCTGCCGATCGAACGCATCATTTTGTAGAGAAAACTAAGACCCATTGAGGGGATGGGCATCACCTAGGTCACGCAGTTTGTACAGGACCAAGACTAAGACTCATGTCTTTTGGTCCCTAATCCATGTTTATTCTGTTGTACCATCCAGGAGTTACATAAACAGATACTGGTTTGCCTCCCTCCAATTAACACTGTAATTTGGCATTTGCCTCAACAACTCTGAACGACGAAGATGTTAAAACCACCTTGTGTTCCTATAACACTTCTTTTTTCAAAACACTTTTCCTGATATGATCTCATTTTTATTTTTACCTCATCCTTGTCAAACGGATAGGGAATATTTTATCTTAAAAAAGTGCATTTCAGGGGCGCCTGGCTGGCATGCAACTCTTGATGTCAGGGTTGTGAGTTCAAGCCCCACATTGGTTGTGGAACCCACTTAAAAAAATGTGTATTATAGATTTAAGTGTCTTCCTTTTTTCTCTTCCTCCATTTCAGGGTTATGCGTCTGCAAGACGAGCTGGTCACCCTGCGTCTAGAGTGCACAAACTTGTATAGGAAGGGCCATTTCACTTCACTTGAATTGGCTCCACCCTCTACTTTAACCACTACTCATCTGAAGGCAGAACCCTTGACCAAGGGAACCCATTCTTCCTCTACCTCCTGGTTCCGAAAACCCATGACTCGGGCTGAACTTGTGTCTATCTCATCCTCTGAGGATGAAGGCAATCTTCGATTTGTGTATGAACTACTGTCTTGGGTAGAAGAAATGCAGGTGGGTGTATGTTCCAAATGCTTATGCAATGTGTTAAGGTTTACTGGACCCAGCAGCTTGTCTAGGAGTGCCAGGATGCTCTGTGCCCCTTGGGTAAACTCTAAATTATTAATGCTGCCTGGAACCCAAGCCCCCTTCTCAAATGTTAAATGGGTAGGGTCAGCTCAAATCCTCAAAAGTCCCACACCGGATAGCATAGGCTTTTCTGATTGGAAGCCCTTTGGGAATCATTCCCTTCAGTTAACTGTACTCTAAGTGGAGCTCATGGGAGAAATTACAGAGTCTATAAATCTCAGTTACCTTTTCTGAAACTCCCTCATCAGCAGAGGAGCTTATCCCTCACTCTTTGTTGTTGGTCTTCCCTCTGGAGTTTAAGCAGTGCTGTGCCTCACAGTTCTGAGGGGCTGTGCATGCATGTATTCCAGAATAATGGTTCAAGTTCGATACTGTCCTTTTTATCCTTCTAATGCGTTTGTTTTACATGAAATTCTTCCCATGCCCTGATGGCCGATTCCCCATGTAGCGACAAATAAAAACATCCAAAGACAAGCTATTTAAATATTACCTGCCACTGGTCAATAGTTGATGCCATGAATGAAGTTTAATATTTTCAGATATTTCTTTCTTATATCCACTCTGATTGTGAAATGCAGAGCTTCATAATGGAAAATGCCTAAACTATAAAGTTAACCTTCAGCCTTTGGAAACACCTTTCTGGTTGGTGAATTCAGGAATGTATCCCGTAATGCGGCAACAAAAGGCTGCCCCTGCTGCAGGAGTTGGAATTTAGTCTCCAGCTCTTTGGGGTGATAATGGCATGTTTTCCTATAAGAGGCCGTGATGGAGATGGCTTAGGTGTCCTCTTGCCCAGTCTCCTACCCTCAGCCCCCTTGCCCAAACATCAGTTCTGAAAATTTTCTTTTTTTGCTGATTCAACCAATGAAATACATATCTTTTCTTTTCCAGATGAAACTGGAGCGAGCAGAGTGGGGCAATGACCTGCCTAGTGTGGAGTTGCAGCTGGAGACACAACAGCACATCCACACCAGTGTGGAAGAACTGGGCTCAAGTGTCAAAGAGGCCAGGCTGTATGAGGTGTGTGCATTCAGAATCCATCACAGAGCGGGGTGCGGTGGGGTGGGATGGGTAACGGGGTAGCGTGCACAGTGCAGCTGTCTCTAGGGAGAAGGAGGCTCTGGAAAAGAATGGGAACCATGAGCAGCACTTTCCACCAAATTCCCTTTCCACATCAAGTGTCTCTTTTGCTCTTTCAACGTTTTTTATTTATTTTTGGGACAGAGAGAGACAGAGCATGAACGGGGGAGGGGCAGAGAGAGAGGGAGACACAGAATCGGAAACAGGCTCCAGGCTCTGAGCCATCAGCCCAGAGCCTGACGCGGGGCTCGAACTCACGGACCGCGAGATCGTGACCTGGCTGAAGTCGGACACTTAACCGACTGCGCCACCCAGGCGCCCCTCTTTTGCTCTTTGAAATGCCCTTATGAGCAAGGTATTTTTATTAACCCGTTTTTACTAAAAGGAGTAGCAATTCTGAAAGCTAAGGTCAGAATCAGTGCATGGTGGGTGCAGTTTCCAAACAGTCCTGCTCCAGAACCTCATCTTGTTTCCACTTCACCTCCTGCCTGTAGGGCGTGCTGGAATAGAAAAACTACTCACTCAGTCTCTCCCTCACTCATTCTGTCTTCCCATTTGTAATTTCAACTTTCCCCTGCAAAAAAGCAGCCCAGTAGTTTGGGAATCATCAGGCATAAGTTTTGCTAGAAACCTCCCAGAGTTACTGGAAGCACAAAGTCTCTCAGCTGTGTTCACTCCACTAAACCGTCCCTCACTCATGGCTGCCCCAGGCTTTATTTTTTATTTTTATTTTTTAAGTTTTTATTTAAATTCCAGTTAGCTAACAGAGTAATATTAGTTTCAGGTATACAGTACAGTGATTCAACACTTCCAAACATCACCTGGTGCTCATCATAAGTGCATTCCTTTTTTTTCTTTTTTTTTTTGGGGGGGGGAATAAAAATATTTTTTTAATTTCTTCTTTCTTTTTTTTTTTAAGTTTGTTTTTTTTTTTAAGTTTATGTATTTATTTTGAGTGGGGTGGGGAAGGGACAGAGAGAAGAGGGAGAGAGGGAGAATCCCAAGCAGGCCTTGCAGTTGTCAGTGCAGAGCCCGATGTGGGGCTCAAGCCCACAGACCATGAGATCATGACCTGAGCCAAAGTTGGACGCTTAGCTGCCCCCACAACAAGACTCCTTAATCCCCATCACCTATTTAACCCGTCCCCCTACCCACCTCCCCTCTGGTAACGATCAATTTGTTCTCTAGCATTAAGAGTCTATTTCTTGGTTTGGCCCATAATTTTTTTTTTTTTTAATTTAAATTCAAGTTAGTTAAAATACAGTGTTTCTCCAGGCTTTAAAACCTGACCCAGAGATCTGTTATCTCAACTTCTGTTTCTGGGGTAATCAGTCCCTAACTATGTGCAGACATAGTTGAAAACATACTGTACATATAGTTTACTTACTCTTTCTCTAATACATCTTTATTTCATTTTTTATCAGGGAAAAATGTCCCAGAATTTCCATACCAGTTATGTTGAAACTCTTGGAAAGCTGGAGACACAGTATTGTAAACTGAAGGTGAGTTTTGACTCTTTTGTTCTCTTCATGGACTGTCTAGTTCCTTCCAAACAACTGTCTTCCCTAATTCAGAAAGTCTGCGGTTTGGCCCTGTTTTGGTTTTCTGCTTATTAGGTTATATCATTTACTGTGCAATTGTTGATATGTATTACAACATTTTCTCAATTTTCTTAGTGGATCAGAAATCACTGCCCCAGAAAGTTTAAATTAAGTAGAACCTGTCCCAGTTTCCGTGTCTTACCAAAGCAGTGCCTGTATATGCTTTGAGACACCAGAACAAAAAGTTTGAGGTTGGTAGGAAGGAGACTCTTCTTCTATCTGTTCTTCATTCCCATCTTTCAAGATTGTCCAGAGTAGGACAGGCTTAGGATCATTCTTTATTCAGGGAGCCCCACAGAAGCCTGGTGAGTTGTAACTTCTTGCTAGGATTGACCAGGGCTCTGGGAGTCCTGTGCTAAACTTGTACTAAATTTAAATTTGAGTCCATGAGGAGCACCCAGAGATGAAAAATCAAGGCTAAATTTATTTCCTGCATTATTCTTTGCTTTGATGTCACATGTGCTATCTTCTACAGATGAAAGCCTGGCAGTCTAACCGTGTAATCCCTGCTTTGTCTAGGAAACTTCCAGCTTCCGGATGAGGCACCTTCAGAGCCTGCATAAATTTGTCTCCAGAGCTACAGCTGAGTTGATCTGGTTGAATGAGAAGGAGGAGGAGGAACTTGCATATGATTGGAGTGACAACAATCCCAATATCTCAGCCAAAAGAAATTACTTCTCTGTGAGTCTAGCACAACAGACCTGTCATATTTATGTAATAGCAGAAGGAGACAGAGAGAGGCTAATCTTTTGAGAACTTGGATTTCTGGATTTGCATTCTTCTGGGTAGAAATAGGAACCCCCTGCTTAATGCATCTGTGCATGTGAGAAGTGTACATGGAGAGAGGGGAAACCAAGTCCTAGAATGAATTTACTTAGAGTGCGTTTAGAAAGGCAGTGTCTTGGACAATGAGAGTATTGGACTGCAAGTCGAGTTGTTTCAGAATAGCTTTGTGTTTAGTATGGTAGGCTTTGGAGTGAGAGACCTGAGTTCCAATTCTTACTCCTCCACTAACTGGCTCTGTGACCTTGGGCCAGTCATTTAATCTCTCTGGACCTCTGTGAAATGGGATTATAGTATCACTTCAAAGACTTGTGTAAAAGATTGACTAAGCTAATATGGGCAAAGCATTTAGTATAGGGCTTACTGTTGTTTAACTGAAGCATACTCTTGGCTTTTCATATATTCTGAATTCTGTTAAATTCATTTAATAATTTTTTGGTCAAATATCTTCATTTGTAAGACGGGAAGGGAAATTGAATATTGGACAACGACAACATTCGTTTGTTCTTTTTCAGTCAATACAATGGGGTTGTTTTCTTTCTAAGTGTATTTCCACATCTCAGCATTTTTAAAGATATTATAAACTCTATGCAAATAGGAAGCTTTTTTTTTTTTTAATTTTTTTTTCAACGTTTATTTATTTTTGGGACAGAGAGAGACAGAGCATGAACGGGGGAGGGGCAGAGAGAGAGGGAGACACAGAATCGGAAACAGGCTCCAGGCTCTGAGCCATCAGCCCAGAGCCTGACGCGGGGCTCGAACTCACGGACCGCGAGATCGTGACCTAGCTGAAGTTGGACGCTTAACCGACTGCGCCACCCAGGCGCCCCAAATAGGAAGCTTTTTTAAAAAAAATTTTTAATGTTTATTTTTGAGAGAGGGAGACAGGTAGAGTGTGAGTGGGGGAGGAGCAGAGAGAGAGGGAGACACAGAATCGGAAGCAGGCTCCAGGCTCTGAGCTATCAGCACAGAGCCCGATGCGGGGCTCAAACTCACAAACGGTGAGATCATGACCTGAGCTGAAGTCAGATGTTTAACCGACTGAGCCACCCAGGTGCCCCAGGAAGCTTTTTTATTCACACTTACTTTAGATACTTTTAAATTCCATTAGATTTAAAGAAATATAAACTTCTGAGGGCCCCTGAGTGGCTCAGTCAATTAAGCATCCGACTTTGGCTCAGGTCATGATCTCACCATTCGTGAGTTCAAGCCCCACATCGGGCTCTGTGCTGACAGCTCAGAGTCTGGAGCCTGCTTCGGATTCTGTGTCTCCTCTCTCTGTCCCTCCCATGCTTGTGCTCTGTCTCTCAATAAGAAATAACCGTTAAAAAAAATTTTTTTTAATAAAAACTTCTGACTAGAGAATAGCATATGATTCTTCTAAAGTAAAGAAGAAAGAGTAAATGCTCTAATGCAGTAAACTGAGAATGGAAATCAGGCTATGATAAAGATAAAAAGAAAGTGCTTAGAAAGAAGGGATCAAATGTGACAGCAAGGATCAGCACCCAGCTTTATAGAAAAGCTAGCATCTAAATTGGGTCCTGTAGTGTTAACAGAATATAAAACCAGAGGAGGGCACTGTAGGCTGAGGGAATAGTCTGAGCAAAGCCAGTGAGTCACTGACTGGGATCTCAGGGTGTGTCAGGTATGGGACGTGAACCAGCCACTCCTGCCAAGTTATCTCCTTTCTCTGTCTCCATTGCTCACCTGTGTTCCCCTGCTTTTTCAGGTCTGGCCCAGGCCCCATATCCTTTGTAAATCATTGTCCAGTAATTCTAGCGTTTTTGCTCTTCGAAATCCTCTGGCATGTGCTATTTATTCCTCTCATTTTGGCACTAACCCTGTGTTGGAGGCTCCTTTAAAGTGGGGGCAGGGAACACAACTTTTTCTTTATTGCTCCTCTCCCCTTAATCGCACTTACTGCATCTAGTTGAATTCAACTTTCAGGAGTTGACAATGCAGCTGGAGGAGAAACAGGATGTGTTTCGGTCTCTACAAGATACAGCAGAGCTGCTGTCACTTGAGAACCACCCAGCCAAGCAGACTGTGGAGGTATGTGGCTTGAGAATGTGTGAGGGTCAAGTGCTTAGGGTGGTCATAGTGGAAGCATCCAAATCAGAGACTTCGTTCTGCTGAAACACCTGAACGAAGTGTCAGTGATCATTTGTCTTGGATCTTCTCTCTTTATCCCAGCCCCTGAAAGACTACAAACAAAGGAGAATAGGAGGAGAAACTAGAAGAGAGATTGACTCCTATTGAACCATATATTTTATTTTATTTTATTTTATTTTATTTTATTTTATTTTATTTTATTTTATTTTATTTTATTTTATTTTATTTTATTTTATTTTATTTTATTTTATTTTTTTAATGTTTATTTATTTTTGAGGCAGAGAGAGACAGAGGATGAACGGGGGAGGGTCAGAGAGAGAGAGGGAGACACAGAATCCGAAACAGGCTCCAGGCTCCGAGCTGTCAGCACAGAGCCCGATGTGGGGCTTGAACTCACAAACCGCGAGATCAGACCTGAGCCGAAGTCGGACGCTTAACCAACTGAGCCACCCAGGCACCCCTGAACCATATATTTGAAATAGGCATGCGGGCAGATCCTGTCTCTTGTTGGTGTGGTGCCTTTGCCCAGAGAAGAGGGAGAGAGTGGGGGAATCTGGGAGGGATTTATTCACGCGCAGGTTTTGCTGATCACTTTTCTAAATACTGTAGGATACTGTAAATGTATTTTCTTTTCCTTATGATTTTTTTAGTAACATTTTCTATGCTGTAGCTTACTTCATTGTAAGCATATAGTATATATACAGTATATGTACATGTAACATACAAAATATGTGTTTGTTGACTGTTCACGTTATCAGTAAGGCCTCCAGTCAACAGTAAGCTATTAGCACTTAAGTTTCTGGGGAGTCAAAAGTCATGTGTGGATTTCCAACTGCACAGGGGTTTGGTGCCCCCATCCCCTCCATTGTTCAAGGGTCAGCTATAGCTGCAATTGAGTGTGGAAGAGGCCTTTTCTATGTAACCTATGTTGGATGAAAGACAAGCCTGTTTCTCATGGGAAGCACTCCGCAGATGCCTGTCAAGCATCTCCATGTAGCCTGTCATTAGCAGAGTTGGACTTGGAAGAGAGCATTGCACATGTATGTTGCTAAACCCCTGCCCTTCTCTGCGTGTGCTTGGCTCTTGCAGGCTTACAGCGCTGCCGTCCAGTCCCAGTTGCAGTGGATGAAGCAGCTATGCTTGTGTGTTGAGCAGCATGTAAAAGAGAATACTGCTTATTTTCAGGTATGTGAACTTTGTGTTTGTGTGCGTGTGTGTGTGTGTGCGTGCACACGTGCGCATGCATGAGCATCAGAGAAGATGAGGAGAATACCCTTTTCCATTCAGGCAAGCAATTGTATGTACCTGTGTGTCCACACAAGCCTGCACATGGAAAAGGTAGGGTGAAAAACACATCTGTATCAGTTAAACCACACTTTACTGTGTAAACCATCACTCCCAAAGCACAGCTGCTTAAAACTGTAATCCTTTAGTTAGTTCTTGACTCTGTGGTTTGGTGATTTGGGCTAGGCTCAGTTGAGATGAGAAAAGATGATATTCTTATTTTATGTATTTATTTATTTATTTTTAAATTTACGTCCAAGTTAGTTAGCATGTAGTGCAACAATGATTTCAGGAGTAGATTCCTTAATGCCCCTTCCCCATTTAGCCCATCCTGCCTCCCACAACCCATCCAGCAACCCTCTGTTTGTTCTCCATATTTAAGAGCCTCTTCTATTTTGTCCCCCTCCCTGTTTTTGTATTATTTTTGCTTCCCTTCCCTTATGTTCATCTGTTTTGTCTCTTAAAGACCTCATATGAGTGAAGTCATATGATATTTGTTTTTCTCTAATTTTGCTTAGCGTAATACCCTCTAGTTCCATCCATGTAGTTGCAAATGGCAAGATTTCATTCTTTGTGATTGCCGAGTAACACTCTTGTATGTGTGTGTGTGTGTGTGTGTGTGTGTGTATACATACATACACCACATCCTCTTTATCCATTCATCCATTGATGGACATTTGGGCTCTTTCCATACTTTGGCTATTGTTGGTAGTGATGCTATAAACATTGGGGTGCATGTGCTCCTTCGAAACAGCATACCTGTAACCCTTGGATAAATACCTAGTAGTGCAATTGCTGGATCGTAGGGTAGTTCTATTTTTAATTTTTTGAGAAGAAAAGATGATTTTCTCATCTTGCTTAGCCTGTGGATGGCTGCAGGCAACTGGCAGGCAGGCCAGGGGCTGGTTGGTTGCAAATGGCATCACTTCCACGTCTGATAGTTGGTGAGGGTAATGGGGTACAAGGCCATGACATCTGTTAGGCTAGCCTAGGCTTCTTCACGTTTGTCCCACAAACGACCAGAGAGAGTGAGCCCCAGTACACAAGCCCTTTTTTCTGCTGTCACATTTATTATATCATTGGCCAAAGCAAGTCATGTACCTGGGCCGGCTTCAAGGGAAGAAGTAGACCCTCCCTCTTGATGGGTGAAGCTGTAAAATCCCAGGACCATTTTTCTTTCTTCAGTCTATCACAAGGTCAAGAACATACTCCTTATTTTCAGATGAAGATGGGAGGAGGAAATAAGCCGTTGCCTCTGTTTGGGTTTGCCCTAAATTAAATAATCTCGCTAATCATTTTATAATCTTATCAGTGAATTGGAACGTTTGATCACTCAACCTCTAGGCTTTTCATGACACGCTTACCTCACAGCCAAGTGTCCTCACTAGCAGTGTTTCTGAGAAGGCGAAGCTGACTGACTTTTCTCTAGGGTTAAATAGGCTTTGTGGTTGTCATCACTAATATTTTCCCAGATGTGGTGTTTTAAGCCCTCAGTTTCCACTCGTGCGGATTTTGTAATGAAGTGTCATCAATCCAGGAGAGTAATTACAGTGAGATTGCTTTTTCTTGGTTAACATCTGTGTGTCGTGATGTGTTGAGCCCGAGATCCCGTTCCTATCCTCACAGTTCTTCAGTGATGCACGGGACCTGGAGTCATTCTTGAGGAACCTCCAAGACTCCATCAAAAGAAAATATTCCTGTGACCACAATACCAGCTTATCTCGTCTCGAGGACCTGCTCCAGGACTCCATGGTGGGTGTTGCCTCAGAGGGATGATTACTCCTGAGAAACAGAGTAAACCATATCAGCTGCTGCTGTTTATATCCTTGAAAGCTGTAGGGTAATGGGTCAGTGTTATAAAATGTGGCTCACATTCAAATAAAGTTTAATCCCAGTTTGTTCTTATTCTTTTTTTTCTTTTCTGTCCTTAAAGAAGTTGCTGATAAGATTCCTTTGGGTATGCTATTGAAGTAAAGGCCTAGTCCTCTTCCCCTGAGCCACTTAGTGCCCACTATGCTTGTCTTTGCATTGTTCCTATTTTAATTCAAAAGTTGGGACCAAAGATGAGGTGTAAAGCATGAAAAATAGTGTTGAAGGGGATTAGGTGACTGACATCAAATTCTTTTTTCACTCTCTCATGCAAAGAGAATTAAAACAAAACCAAACCAATGAACTAGACCTGAGCCAAATTTTTCCTCTGTGGTAATTTTGTTTTGCCAAAATGAGGTATTAGAATATTGATTTTAATTAAGGATGACGTTAAAATCTTATGTAGATATAATGCAATATTTGTCCAATTTATGTAGCAGTATTAACTTTGAGAAAATGTTTTTGCATCCGGTATTTACTCCAAATCAGTTTTATATTCATTTTCTCCAATGAATTGTTCTTTCAGAAATGCTGATAATAAAATCAGAGCAGGAGTGTTTACGTCTATTGAATGCATATTACACAGAGTTGGCAGGACAAGGCCCCAGCTACGTCCCAAATTAAGATAGAAGAGTGTAATAGGGAAATTATTTTTTCTATATGAGGAGCCAGAGGATTCCCACATTTCAGTAGAAAATTATAAATAAGAGAACCAGAGAACCCAAAACATTTTTGTAGGTGAAAGTTGGGTATTTGTGAACATTAGTTGATTATTTATTGATTTATTTTTACACTTCCAGGTATTATTAACCTATGAATGGGTTCACATTCAGTGTTTTACCCGGGCCAATAATCTGTTAATTTAATGAACTTGGAATGAAGGATAAAAGCCTGACTTTTTAGATGTTGTCTCTAGAATGTCTCTCTTGGAGGTACTTCAAGTTTGAAGGAGGAATATAATAATCCTTGGCTATTATCTCCTCCCTTCCACAGAGTACCTTCCTGTCTTAGGGTAACTTCTCTGCAATTGTTGTCATATCTTCTCTTCTCGAGGGTCGCTGCTCTGTTCCCTCCTCTCCAGGTCAGGGGCATCGGGTTGGCGGCGTCATCTGGGCATGAAGTCACCTGGGTCTGCTCCTCAGCTTTTCCTCAGCTTGTCCGTCAGGTTCGGGAGCATCTGTCATGGCTTCTGGTTCTTTTCAGAACTTTTACCACACTGAGCACTTGGTCTCTGGAGCTTGAGATGTTTGGCTGTGGGTTAGACAGAAATTGACATCTTTATTGCAAGGAAACGGAAATGGGTAGACCAGCTGTCAAGTACGGAACAGTGTGGCTGTCTCCCTGATATATTCCATTCCTCTTTCTTAACTAATAAGTTAAAGTTGTATTTCTTCCAATCATGCTCCCGGGGACAGGCACAGGTAGTTTATTTAAGCATTTCTTTTTCTTTACTTGCATATTCTTAATTCTTTAATGGCATTTCTTAACATTATTAACTCTTTACTCTCATCACATCTACTTCCATCCTAAGAAAGTCCTCTTCTAAGGACTTTATATACCTCAAAATGGGCTTGACACATCCTGGTAATACATGAAAGTTATCTTTTACTCTCTAACACAATTGGTAGTACATTGCTACCAATTTTGTGGACAGGAAGTTCATTAGTTTTTAAGATAATTGGGTTTGCAGAGACTTGAGAGTTTCAATTTTGCATGATACTTCTTTCAAACCATTCAAATTTACATGAGCATGGCACAGCAAGACCCTAAAAGGTAAACCCTGAATCATTTGTCGTGTCTTCACCAACAGCATTGCTTTATAAACTGTTGGTGGAAGAGCTAAGATCTTTCTCTAGAAAGTTTGACTCAATTTAAGAAAGTGAAATATTAGTAGTGGAGCTTGGGAGGTATGATTATTTAAAAATTCTTTAAAGAGCACAATTCTAGCTTCTCCTAAGCAGAAGGCAAGAACTGGCTTCTGCCAGTAAGAAAGCGAATAATAATAATAGCGACAGCAATGTTGTTATTATTGTTTTTAAATTTCCATGCTTTCTGAACCTTATTTGGGGAAATCCCTTGTTAGCTGTGTGTAGCTGTATTTGGCAGCTGGCAGTTCTTTTTTTTGTTTGTTTTTGTGTTTTCATTACTTTTGCATGTGGCTTCATGATTCATTGAAAAGGGCACAGGGAGAAAGCTGAACAATTTGAGTATAAAAGCACTTGGTAGAAGACAAATATCCTCTCCTTTTTTCTTTATCTTTGTGTTTCTAAGATGGCTCCACCAAGGATCCCTACTTAACTGAGAAATGACATTCTCTGAGGGAGTGGAGCACTCAGTTTTCTTTGTTGGCTCAGTCACCGTGAGTAGCAGCATTAATGTCTTTTTTGTGTTTCTTCTCACTTTGTAGGATGAAAAGGAGCAGCTTATACAGTCCAAGAGTTCCGTTGCCAGTCTTGTTGGGAGATCAAAAACCATTGTTCAGCTAAAGCCACGCAGTCCTGACCATGTGCTAAAGAGTACCATTTCTGTGAAGGCCATCTGTGACTATCGGCAGATAGAGGTGAGGAGGTGGAAATGGTACCTCTGGCTCCAGAAGGAAGGGAGGGAGAAGCAAAACCTTCAGGTTAGGGGTGTGATAGAGAAAGGTCTAATGTTACAGATTTTTTGATTTTTTTCATTAGAACTTAAACATTCTTTTAAAAAAGGGGAAAAAAAAAAGCCCAAACTCTATAATCTTGACCTGCTCCCGGCCTCTGTGATTGGTATCATCATCCACCCGATTTCCTAAGTGATGTCAGAAATGATACTTTGTAGCCCCTGAGCCATATCTTTGGCTTTTCCTCTCTTATACCCCACAACTAGTAGCCATACCAAATCAATACCAACTTGCAAATAAATATCCCTTAGATTAGATGTACTTCTTTCTGTCCCTGCAGCTACTACCCTGATTTAGACCATAATTTCTTTCACTTGAATAATGGCATTAGCCTCCCCAATCAATGCATTCTCTATTCTTCTACCAGAATGATCTTAAAAAAAAAAAAAAAAAAAAAAAAAGAACAATTCCCTAGTTCTATTTAGATGGCCTAAATTCCTTAATGTGGCTTCAAGGTCCTGAATAATCCTTCTTTACCTTTCTAGGCAAGACTGGGTCATGTCCCTTCCATGCATTCCCTGGTAAATTGCATTTGACATACAGTATTATAACTCTTACCCCCACCAGAATATGAGGAATATCAGCCATGTTTGTTAGTTTACCATCTTACCATTCTTACATCCAGTGGCCCAGCAAAATTCCAGGCACATAATAGGCTCAGTAAATATTTGTAATGCGTAAGAATGAACTTCTCTGGCACTTTTCTGTGTCTCAGTATTTCTGTCTATAAAATAGGGATGAGGATGTTGGTTCCTTGTCTCCCAAGAGAAAGAATTGATGATTCCAAAATGCTTAAGGCTTTTCAAGGGATTTGAGTGGGATGACAAGAAGGGAGGAAGAGGGAAGTATCACAAAAGCAAAGTTGTGATTATTCATGTCCCTTTAACCTTTGCCCTAATGGCTGTAGATGCAGAGAGATTGTTTCTGGAGGTCTTAAGACAGTCTCCTTCGAACTTTCATATACTAGGTTACTTGACCTGTAATAAACATTTAACAAACACTTGCTTCCTTGATTTCTTTGATGTCTCAACCTTTCCTGTGTTGTATATTTATATAAGGTTATCTTTTCATCAAAATCAGGAACCCTCACTAAGGGATGTCAGATCTCCAAAATGATTTTTTTCTTAAGGATTTCATAGCTTTGGGGTCAGGCACCACATCATACAGGTTGTCGGTTTATCCACTAGCAATAACTTACAAGTTTGTCTCTTCAGATCACCATTTGCAAGAATGATGAGTGTGTGTTGGAAGATAATTCGCAGAGGACCAAGTGGAAAGTGATCAGCCCCACAGGGAATGAGGCAATGGTGCCATCGGTCTGTTTCCTTATCCCCTCACCCAATAAGGATGCCATTGAGATGGCCAGCAGGTAACTTGGTTCAGGGGCCACTCTGGACTGCCACATGTGCTGCTTGGCTTGAGTGAATTGATGGAGGGATGAATCTGCATTTGCAATCTTAAACAGAGCAGCCAAGTTTTAAAGTTTCTTTTGGGAAAGACCTACTATTAAGATAGCAAGTCTTGTGCTTGCAGCTACATGGTAGGTTTTCAGTAAATGCTTATGTTCAATTCAGTGATCATTCTTTTTTTTTTTTTTTTTAATTTTTTTTTTCAATGTTTATTTATTTTTGGGACAGAGAGAGACAGAGCATGAACGGGGGAGGGGCAGAGAGAGAGGGAGACACAGAATGGGAAACAGGCTCCAGGCTCTGAGCCATCAGCCCAGAGCCTGACGCGGGGCTCGAACTCCCGGACCGCGAGATCGTGACCTGGCTGAAGTCGGACGCTTAACCGACTGCGCCATCCAGGCGCCCTGATTCAGTGATCATTCTTGATCATAAACAGTTAACTCTCAGATTGATTTTTGTAGTGACAGTTAATTTCTTCTTTATATTTTATTAAAGTAACATACATACATATTTTTTTAAGTTTATTCATTTATTTTGAGAAAGAGACAGAGAGAACCAGGGAGGGGCAGAGAGGGAGGGAGAGAGAATCCCAAGCAGGCTCCATGCCATCAGCACAGAGCCTGATGGTGGGACTCAGACTCACAAACTGTGAGATCATGACCTGAGCCAAAACCAAGAGTCAGACGTTCAAGTAACTGAGCCACCCAGGCGCCCCTACATACATATTTTTAAAAGCTGAATTACACCATGAAGCTTGTAATAAAAACCAGCTATTCCCTCCCCCACCCCAGAATTCTAATTTCCTAAGCCCGCTATTTTCAATCCTTTATTTTGACGTCACTGAAATTTTAATGGGTTTTTTGGAGAGGGAGCAGATAAGCTAAATGGGTTTAAAGTCTCCTATTTAAGTGAAGTCCTGGCTTCTAATTTTCTATCCTATTCTTATATGTCACATTTCTTAATTTGAAATTCAAGGTAATGTGTGTGTTGAATATGTCTGTGTATGTGAGAGTTTAGAGTCTGTAAGTCTTCCAGAAGTTGAGATTGAATCAGGCACAGGATGCTTTAGAAAAAAACTTCTCCGGTCCTTCACACTGCAGTTCTTTTTTTGTTTTTTGTTTTTAATATGCCAGATAACTTTTTAAGTTGTTCTTAACTTTTAAACATTTTAGCAGTTTTGTGAATATATAGACCACAGTAATGTATTTTTAAGCATTGATATGGATTGTCGTTTTTCAACAATTCCAAATGGGGTTATTTTATCTCTACTTTTCTATATTACTTACCTTCACGGGTATACCCTCTCTCTGACTTCTCGTGATCATTATATATACAGGTAACATTTATAAGACTGCTAAACATGCTGACATCATATTCATAATACCATTGTAAGTCCAAATTGTTTGACTATATCAATTAATTTGGTTCTAAAGATTGCTGTGTTGTTAGTATTTGATTACTTGCCTTTCTCTGCTCAGCATATAAATCCAGTTCTGCTAAGGCAATCACATTTTCGCCCTGAAAGGTCTCTAATGTGGAGCTCAGGTTTTAGAATAGCCACAGCCAGCTTCTCTATTGTTTCTAGGGTTGAACAGTCTTACCAGAAAGTGATGGCCCTTTGGCATCAGCTACATGTTAACACCAAAAGCCTTATTTCCTGGAACTATCTGCGGAAGGACCTTGACCTTGTAAAGACCTGGAACCTGGAAAAGGTAATTGTGAAAAGCGTTCCCTCAGGCTCACATCCTATTGGCAAGCTTTTTTCAGAAGGAACTTTTTTTCATTACTGTAAGACTCCTGCCCACCCAAAGGGAGTAAAGTGGAGTCAGGGATGTTTCAGAATTAGGGGGTCCTAGGAACGAAAAACAGCAGCCTGAATGGTTAAGGAAATTCCTGATGAAAACAAACAAGATCTCCTGTTTTCTTGGCCAACTAAAGACTTCTTCTCACTCTGCAGCTCTTGTATAAATGTATGTTGTACAGGAATAATGGTGAATTAACCATTAGTCAGTGTTGTGTACAATAGGGCACAGTGGGTGCTTCTGGGGTGCTAGTAATATCGTTTCTTGATCTGAATGCCAATGACATGGACAAGTTCTTTTTGTGAAAAAACAAATGCAGTTACGGTATGTGCAGCTGATTTGTCTATATATTAAACATCAATAAAAAGGAAAAAGGGAGAAGGTATTATGTTCCCATTCTGTTGAAATTTCTTTTATTTCCTTCTCTCTGTGTCTCTCTTTAGCTTCGAGCCTCAGCACCAGGGGAGTGCCACCAGGTTATGAAGAACCTCCAGGCCCACTATGAAGACTTTCTGCAGGATAGCCGTGACTCTCTGCTCTTCTCAGTGGCTGATCGTTTGCGCTTGGAAGAGGAGGTGGAGGCTTGTAAAACCCACTTCCAGCACCTGATGAAGTCCATAGAGAATGGTGTGTGCCTTGGCAAGAGGGAGAGGAATGGTGGAATGAGAGCCCTGAAGGGTGCTGCTGGACCCTTCATATAGACTAGAAAGTACCACCTTTTTACCATTTGAGTTGCTAAAAACTTGAGATAGGGAAAAACTTATAGAGATGAATTCTGAAAATTAGATCATGGAAGAAGAGGCCTTATTTGTCATTGCTTATCAGCCTGTCACATTTTCTTGTGGAGATAACATGTTTAGATCCTTAACGATGAATGTATAATGCAGGGAATTTAGGATCAGGCAGAAGCTTCCCCCCATGTAAGGCCTTACTTTCATTTGTGGAATATCAGGCCTGTTGCCCTCTGTCTGAGGGTGAATCTATTATTCTCAGGTTTGTTGATTTCTGTTGTGGTGGTTAATGGTATTCTGTACTTGTGCATTCACAGAGGACAAAGAAGAAACTGTGGCCAAGACGTACATTTCAGAGCTGAAGAATATCCGACTACGCCTGGAGGAGTGTGAACAGCGGCTGATCAAACGAATTCAGTCTCCAGCCAGTTCTAGGACTGACAAAGATGCCCGGCAGGATAGTGCATTAAGGATCGCGGAGCAAGAGGTAAGCATCGAGCAAGGTGGGTGCTGCCTGCAGTGCACATGCTTTCAGAGTGAATGGGTGTCAAGACAATATGGAGCCTAAGACATAAAACAATAGACTCATGGCATTCCTTCTCGAGAGTCCTTCCCTGCAGCCTATAAATGCCTTTACCTGTGGCAAAGAATGATTTCAACTCCCAGTGTGTTGCTGAATGTTGATTAGTTTTCTACACACTTGGGAAGGCAAACTGACTGGCAAATTGTTCTAAGCACTGCATTTGGGCTACATATTTTAAGACTGTGTAGTAGAGATGTTACTGTCTGCTCAAAGTTTTGGAAAACTTTGGAAGTTAAGTGATATAGTACTTAACTATAATGAGTTTCCTGAAAAAGTAAAATGCCATCAAAATGTAGGGCAGTGTTTCTGAAGTAAAAGCAGCAAATATTAATTGTTTTGCTATGTGCTCATAGGTATGTAAAGACAGTAAGCCAAAGTCCTTGCTTTGGGCTTATAGCATAGTTTAAAGAAGAATAAAAGGTTGAAGTCACAATTAGAAACTTGAGTATAAGAGGTGTCATAAGATAGTACCTAGGATATTTACAGATTTCTAAGCAAACATTGCTATAGGAAGTTTGAGTATTATTAGACCATTTCTACTTGGGATGGTATGAGAGCTCTTTAAAGAGTATAGGGGGTGCCTGGGTGGCTCAGTCGGTTAAGCATCAGACTTCAGCTCAGGTCATGATCTCACCATTCGTGGGTTCGAGCGCTGCATCGGACTCTGTGCCAACAGCTCAGAGCCTGGAGCCTGCTTCAGATTCTGTGTCTCCCTCTCTCTCTGCCCCTACCCTGCTTGTGCTCTGTCTCTGTCTCAAAACTAAATAAGCATTTAAAAATTTAAAAAAAAAAAAGAATATTAGATTTGACCTGGGAGCCTGAAGGAATAGAAAGGACTGGCTAAATTAGGAGTGATTTTTCTTACCCTTCTCAATTATTCCAAAGCGTAAAGAAGAGGATGAGTGGGCAGTGTAATTTTCAGTGGCCAAGAAGGATCTAATATGCCTGAATGAAGCATATCATATAAACCTGTAATTTTCATATTGAAACTTATTAGTTTTCTGTAGTCACCTGAAATCTGTTTGTCCCAGAAAAATAGAACATTCTAAGAAATGTTAATATTCAGCTCTTCTAAAGGATCTTCCTTTTTTTTCCCATTAACTTTTTATTTTGAAGTAGTTTCATTATACAGAAATTTTCTTTTCTCATATAGCCTTCACCTGGATTCCCCAAATGTTGACATTTTTCTGTATTTGCTTTGTCATTTTTTCTTACATATGTATACATCATAATAATCTTTTTTGGAGTGCCTGGATGACTCAGTCAGTTGAGCATCTGACTTCAGCTCAGGTCATGATCTCGCGGTTCGTGAATTCAAGCTCTGTGTCGGGTTCTGTGCTGACAGCTCAAATCCTGGAGCCTGCTTCAGATTCTGTGTCTCCCTCTCTATCTGCTGCTTCCCCATTTGCGCTGTCTGTCTCTCTCAAAAATAAATAAACATTAAAAAAATTTTTTTAAATAATCTTTTTCTTCTTTTTAGAGTGAGTTCTGTACATGATACATTTTTACCCCTAAATACTTTAGTGTGCATTTTCAAAAATCAAGGGGAGTCCCTTATGTAACCAAAGGACAATGATTAAAATCAGGAAATGAACATTGATATAATGCTGTTATCTAAGACTTTATTAAAATTTCATCAGTTGACTTAATAATGCCTTTTTTGGGTATTCTCCACCCCCTCCAAATTTTTAGTATAGGACTCAATCCAGTACCTATCACACATTGTGTTTAGTTGCTGTGTCTCTTTAAATTTCCTTAAACTGAAATAATTTCTCAACTTTTTATCATCTTTCATGACCCTAACATTTTTTTAAATGTTTATTTTCGAGTGTGCCTGCATGCACTTGCAGGTGGGGGAGGGGCAGAGAGAGAGGGACACAGAGTATCCAAAGTGGACTCTGCACTGACAGCAGAGATCCCCATGAGGGGCTTAAGTTCATGGAATGTGAGATCATGACCTCATCCAATGTCAGATGCTTAGCCAACTGAGCAAACCCAGGCGCCCCAACCCCACCCCTAACGTTTTGAAGAGTGCAGGTCATTTATTTTGTAGGCTATTCTTTTCTTTGTGTTTATCTGAGGTTTCTTCATGATTAGATATAGGTTACACATTTTTGGCAGGAATACCACAGAAATGATTGTGTGTCCTCAGCACATGATATCAGGAAGCATGTGATGTTGATTTGTCCCATTACTGGTGATAACTTGTATTGCTTGTTGCTCTTTTCCCCTTTGTAATTACTACGCATGTTGTGGGGGGATACTTGGAGACCATGTAAATATCTTGTTTTACATCACACTTTCACCAACTAGTTTTTTAGCAACTAGTGTTGATTCTTGACTGAATTAATTATTAGTATGACTATTGCCAAAAGGTGATTATCTAATTCTGTTGTTCCTTTTACGTTTTAAAATTTCTATTCTATGCCCTCCTCTCTTCCTTTTTTAAAAGTTATTTATTGGGGTGCCTGGGTGGCTCAGTCGGTTGGGCATACAACTTCGGCTCAGGTCATGATCTTGCGTTTGTGAGTTTGAGCCCCACGTTGGGCTCTGTGCTGACAGTTCAGAGCCTGGAGCCTGCTTTGGATTCTGTGTCTCCCTCTCTCTCTGCCCCTCCCTCACTCATGGTCTCTCTCTCTCTCTCTCTCAAAAATAAATAAACATTAAAAAAATTTTTTAAATAAATTTATTTATTTATTTGAGAGAGAGAGCAAGTGGGAGAGGGGCAGAAAGAGAGGGAGAGAGAGAATCCCAAGCAGGCTCCCTGCTGTCAGTGTAGAGCCTGACGCGAGGCTTAGTCTCAAAAACTGTGGGATCATGACCTGAGCCAAAACCAAGGATTGGACGCTTAACTAACTAAGCATCCCACGTGTCCCCTTTCTTCATTCTTTATGTCAGTATGGACTTATGGATTCTTATGTTAATGGTTTGTAAGTTGTTACTGTCTTTATTTTGATGTCAGAATTTCTCAAGGGGCTATTGAGAGCCCCTTCAAGCTGGTATCTATGTCATTTAACATGTCCCACCATTCTTTGAGTGCTTTCTTATTTCTTAACAAAATGAGATATTTCAGGTTCATCTTGCCTTTGCCAGCCCTAACCCTGGAATCAGCCATTTCTCTAAGGAGTCCTGCTTCCTTTAGGTAGAGAATGCTATTTAGAAACCAAGATCTACATATAAGCATGCTCATTATTATTGGGGTGTCATTGTTTCTAGGCCTGCTCAGCAGATAGAGCTAGAAAAACACATACTTACAAACGCATAATGCACACACACATACAGGCACACCCCAATGTTACACACATGCATACTTATATGTATACACAAATATGTGTATAGATGTGTGTATCATTATATTCACATAAATGTATCACAAAGGTAGACCAATATATTTATCTATCAATTTTTCTGTCTCACACACAGACATAACTGTGAATTCATATGTATCTGTCTCCATTTGGTTCCAAACCAACACCACAGGTCTCATTCTAACTTTTTCGTTTCCATATTTGTAACTTCCTTCCCTAAGACTGAGAAACCTACTTTATGTTATTGCTCAGTTCTAGCATGTAGAGATGAGTAGGTTTAGAATTGCTGAGTCAATGCTACTAGAAAAATTCCACAAACCTACTAACTGGAGTTCAGTGTTTATTTATGGTTCCTTTTGTCTTTAGCCTGCACATTTGTCTATAGTCCAAATACTGTGTTCAGGAAATACTTGTGTGTGTTCTTCCCATTCTCCCCCTTCAGTGCTGTTTCACAGTTTATTCAACTAGTCTCCCACATATGGGTATTTAGCTTGTTTGCAGTATTTTGCTATTACTTCTTTGTTCAATTCTGTCTCCATCTTTGTTGTGTGTCCTATTCCTGACAGCGTACCCAAGAGGACTTACAGCAACTGAGGTCAGACTTGGATACTGTTTCCACGAAATGCAACAGCTTTCTCCATCAGTCTCCATCTGGTTCGAGTGTCCCAACTCTGCGCTCAGAACTCAATCTGCTGGTGGAGAAAATGGACCATGTGTATGGTCTCTCCACAGTCTATCTGAATAAGTGAGTAGGCTGCAGGTTTGGATCCAGAGGGCAATGGTTTCATTGGAATGAGAAGGGGAAGTGCCTGGAGTGTTTCACAAACAATCCAGAGAGGTTGCAGATCTTGAAGAGCATGTAACCATGAAGAGAGACCTTGGCTTTCGCTCCAAGTAACTGGAGTGGGTTCCTTGGGGTGCAGCAAACAAATGTCAGTGATACAGAAAGAGAGATGGATTTGCATTGTTAGGAGTATTTCTCTTTGATTAGATAGCTCTGAAAAAAAGAAGGGACACTACACAATGAAAATTTTAAATTTTCAGTTAAGCTAAATACAGTCTTTGAAGATTTTCCCTCTATCCATCCATGACCTTGAGGAGTCACAGATCTTAGACTCTTCATAGTGTTGCGTGGGTTTCTGGCCTTATGTCATTTCTCCCATGAGTCCACCACATGTGTGTGTGTCCCAGTGTCACCTAGAACTTTATTTTGAATTGGCTGAAATTGGCAGCACATATATCATGCTTTCTTATTTTTATAAAACCCTGTCATCATCTAGTAATGGTAAAACTGATTTTAGCAGTACATCTTGTGAACCTCTCTATAGTGCTCCAAGTCTGTGGCCAAGCTCTTAAAATGTGTGTGTTAATGAAAGTGACCTTCCCCTCACAGGCTAAAGACAATCGATGTTATAGTGCGTAGCATCCAGGACGCTGAACTCTTGGTCAAAGGTTATGAAATCAAGCTGAGTCAAGAAGAAGCAGTACCAGCAGATCTCTCTGCTCTGGAATCTCATCGGTCTACGTTACGGGTTGGTTGCTCTGAGTTTCGTAGGAGCTTGACTTAACATATCCATTGCTTTGGGTTAGCAGAGAAATGCAATTTTGGACAGCATGACAGTGATTTAAATTTGCATTTAAACTGGGCAGGATAGCATATTTAATATATTTTAATGTGGATCCAAAGAAGTTGGGACTAAGAAAAATATCTAGCTGGAAAGGGAAATAAATGACTGCCTTTCTGTTTTATTTTCTGTGATTTCCGTAAAATCACAGCTAAATCAGATACAATCAGTAGTTACACTTCTAAATTAGATAGCCAAGTTTCAAACACTAATTCTTTGCACATCTCTGCAATGTACTGCCTGCCCTTGGCCTCCCTGTGTGCATGAGGACTGTGGAGGCATTTCTAGCGCAAACATTATAGAGTTTGGCTTGTGAATCCCAGATACAACGTGGAGCCAGTTATAGGCTATGTTCTTGTTTGCTACCTTAGTCTGAGTCCTTTTTGGCATAGAATATATTTAACCTGTTGCTGTACTTGTCCTTTTATAGCACTGGCTTAGTGACGTGAAGGACAAGAATTCAGTGTTTACAGTCCTGGATGAGGAAATTGCCAAGGCCAAGGCAGTGGCAGAACAACTGAGTCGTCTGACTCCAGAGCGAAGCCTGGATTTGGAGCGCTGTCAAGAGAAAGGCTCCCAGCTGCGGGAACGTTGGCACCGGGTCATTGTCCAGCTCGAGACCCGGTGAGTGGTGGCCTCACCCTTTTCTCCTATTAGGATTCAGGGACTAGGTTTTAAACAGAAAGCTGTACATTCTTATTTAAAGGCAGGATGTGATAGAGAAGGGTACAGATTAAATGAATTCTGGACAAGATGAATGACAGAAAATTGGGACCATCAACCCCAAAGCAGACCTGAGGCTGCATTTGGTGAAGCAGTGATGGTCCTGTTAGCAATGCTTCTCCTGTACCAGTTTTTATCTAGTTAAGCCATGACGACAGTGATGTTTTGGGATATAAACTGGAAGGGTGATAATCTTTTCTCAAGGCTAGATCTTGAGTTCTGGTTCTTGTTTTATTAGTTTTGAATCCAACTATGAGCCATTTTTCATAGTGGAGCTTTGCAGAATTTCTTGCTCCCACTTTCATTTGCTAATTCAGTGGTTTTTATTTCTTTTACTTGAAGTCCTGCTTCTGATGTCTGATTTGAATAGGAAAGACAAAATTACCTCACTGAGGCTAGGCTGGATAGGCAAATACAGAGAGGGAGGAGTTATAGTAACTCAAAAGTTTGGATTGATACTCTGTAATTGAATTACTATCCCAAGTCTGGTTGGACTCACAAAAGTGATATAAGAAACTGTTCCTGAAATTAACTGAAAGTTAGTATTTTCACCCATCTTTCCCCAAGAATTTACAGCGATTCCTAAATCATAACTGTGGTACTCCAATGGGTACTCTGTCATCAGGAGACAGAAGTGTACAGCCAGCACTATCTTATTGGCCATCCTGGTGATCCTTGGCAGCCTAGGTAAAAATTGACAAGGATCATCATGGGATGCCAGGCTCCAAAGCAGTGTCCAGGGCTAGCATGCAAAACTGGTTTCTACTTACTTTCACCCCACAGGGCACTGTTTACGTGCATAGGTCTCCGTTGGCATTGTACTACTGTTTCCCCAAAATAGACAAATCCTCTGTGATCAAGCCCAACTGGAAGAATGGGATAAGGAGGGAATTGCCCCATTTACTTTATTGTGTTTGTACCAAGGTGTCTAATGCCAGTTTCTTTCCCTGTGCTCCTCCAGCCAATCTGAGCTAGAAAGTATTCAGGAAGTTCTGGGAGATTACAGAGCCTGCCATGGAACTCTCATCAAATGGATTGAGGAAACCACTGCCCAGCAGGAAATGATGAAGCCAGGCCAGGCAGAGGATAGCAGAGTGCTGTCGGAGCAGCTTAGCCAGCAGACGGTGGGTGTAGCAGTAGCATGGTGAAAGTTGTGTGTGGGGGCGGGGGGTGGGGAGGAGTTAGTTCATCATGGAAGGAGGTGAAAAGCTAGCAATTAAGCTTCCCCCAAATAGCAAGGTATTCTGAGACTCCTCTTCTGAAAATAGTTCAAGCAAGATGGTCTCAAGATGATACTGGTTTTGCACTTAGGCCAGACAGACTTGTAAGGTCCCTTTGAAACCTGAGTTTCAGAGACTATATATTGAAACCATAGGTGGACAGATTAAAATTATCTTGCCTCATTTTGTTTCTTGATACTGCATTTGATTTTACTAGGATTAGAACATGGGTCATGGAAAACCAGGAAAGATGTAACTGGACAAAAATTATTCAAAGTGGTTTTTACTTGTTAGTGTTTTGTTGTTTATCTTGTTTAACATCACAGTTTAGAGTATGAAGTCTGGTGTTAAATTGCTTGGATTCCAGTCCTGGCTCACTCACTCACTATAAGACCTTGACCAAATTACTTAACTTCTCAGCATTCTACTTCCTCATCAATTAAATGGACATAGTCCATTATTTGTTTAACCTATCTCACTCATAAAGTTATTGTTAAGGTTAAATGAAGGGATACAAGTAAAATTTGCAGAGCAGGGTTTTTGAAGTGTGGAGTCCAGACTAGAAGCATCAGCATTACTGAGAGCATGTTAGAAATGCAAGTTCTCAGACTTACCCAGACCTACCGAATCAGAAACTCTGGAGGTGGCCTGGCAAGACAGTGATTGCCTCACAGGTGATTCTGATGTCGCTAAGATTTGAAATCTGCCTTAGAACATAATAAATGATCAGCTGTTTTGATGACAATACGGACAATGGTAATGTGGTGATACTTTGGTTTCCAGGATCTGTTTGCAGAAATCGAGAAGAATCAGACAAAGCTGGACCAGTGTCAAAAATTTTCCCAGCAATACTCCACTATTGTAAAGGTAACTCTACCATATCCCCAAAGGCATATAAATGATCTCTAGCAGAGAAAGATCTCCCTTGTCACTGTCGGGTTTGCTTTTGGACAAGTAAGCGCTTCTGCGGGGGGGGCTGGCCCAATCCTCCAGTTAGTGCACATGTGTACTTTTCATGGCCCTACATTTGAGGATGCTCAGAGTAGTACCAGACATCAGCTCTGATTCAAGGAATCACACTTTAGATGATCCACAGGTTTTTTTAAACTTGCCATGTCAGAAACAGAATGTTTTGGATTTCCTCTCACATGTACTTCTCAGGTCTCGCCTATTTCAGGAGTGTCCCATTTTCCCACTTGCTGAAGCAAAAAACCCAAGAGTTACCCTTAAATCTTCTCTTTACCTTAAACTTTATGTTCTGTCTGTGAACAGCTTGGCTTCATCTTCCAATATGTCCTTGATCTATCTCTTGTTACCCACCCACCTGTCCCATTTCCCTGTTTCACATCTGAGTGAGGAATCTTCCTTAGACTCTTCTAATCCTCTGAGCTGATCTCTTGCTCAGCCTGCCCCATAGGCTATTTTCCCACGTAGTAGCTAGACCCACCTTTTTAGAGCATACTGCATGTCACCGAATCTCAGACATTGTCAGTTATAAGCCACACCATTATCTTATACACTACCAAAAAAGAAGAAATTCTGCTAATTTTGCAAATACCATTGATTGTAAGACACATTCTAATTTTAGAGATACTAAAATGTGGGGGAGATGTGCACCTTACAATAGCTCAAGTATGGTAAATTGGATCACGTCAGTCACCTGCTTAAAACTGTCTAGTGACTTCATATCATACTCATAATAAAAATTTAAAGCCGTGTATAGTTTATGAGGCCATGCATGATCTGGTCCCCCTTCCCTATTTCTCTGATAACGTCTCTAAATAAAAATGACCTGAGATTGTTATATATTTATTTGTTTATTGTGTTCCTTCCCACTAGAATGTAAGTTCCAAGGGAGTAAGGTTTTTTCTAACGTGTTCTCCACTATGCATATAGCACTCAGAACAATGATAGGTAATAGTAGTTGCTCAACAAATATTCTATGAATGAACCCATTTCTTTAGTTAATAACTAAAGACTTGGTATCACAAAGAATTGAGTTTAAATCCTAGCTTCACCATTTTCTAGGCTTAAAACTTTATGCAAGTACTTAGCCTCTCTGGGTGCCTGTTGCTAAATCTACAAAATGGAATCAGTACTTCACTGAATGGTTATAAAGATTACCTGGGATAGTGTATACATAGGACATTGCCTCAAACTTAAGATACATTCAGTAAATGGTAGCACCTGCTTTTATTATTGTTACCATTTTATTACTACTAATATTGTACTATTATAGTAGTAGTAATAGTAATAATTTTTTTTTTTTTACTGCTGCTCTAGGCTGCTTAAGGAACTCATTCCGTGTTTTTTTCCTGCCTAGAGTTTTCTAAGTAGGCAACAAAAAGCAGGGCATTCCAGTCCAAAGGAACTGCATAGTCAAAGGCACAGAGGAATGGAAATATAATGATTATAGGAGGAAATAGCAAATAATTCTGACATAGCTAGATGGTGTGTGGTACATAAGAAGCAGTGACTGTGGAAAATGAGAAGGGAAAGTTGAGGCCAGCCTATGAAAGGCCTTGTTCAGTTCTCTTGGCTTTACTTTCTATTCTTGTTCCTCAAAATGGGGTGTTAGAATCAGGAGCATCAGTATCATTGGGGAGCTTGTCAAAAATGCAGAATCTTTAACCTGCCAAATCAGGATCTCAGTTTCAACAAGATTCCCAAGATGATTTATGTGCATGTTGCTATTTTAGAAGCTCTGCTCTAGATCATTAAAAGCTTTCAAACAGAGGAATGAAGTGATCATCATTGTGTTTTAGAAAAGCTATTCTGGTGGCAGGATAGAAAAGAAATTGAGAAGAGAGTAAAGGCAGGAGAGTAATAAGAGGCTCCCTGGCACCCATCCGTATGTGATAGGAAGGGGTCCTGGATGAGGACAGCACTCTCAGGATGGCAGAGGCGATGTCAGCATAGCACAGCAACATGAGAAGAGCATAGGTTTAGGATCTCTCTGTTGTTCACCCACTGAGTAATCAGGGAGACGCACTTCCTGTCTCTAGGCCTCAGGTTCCCAATGTATGAGAGGATGAGGATGGTCAGCAGACTATGACCCATAGGCTAAATTGAGCCTGCACACTATCTTTCCGTGGCCCATGAGAAATAGCAAGAAAAACCCCAAAAACCAAAGAAGAAGAATACTTCATGACACATGAAAATTCTATGAACTTCAGCTTTCAAGTGTCCATCCATGATGGTTTATGATAACACCATCACACCCTTTCATTTACTGATTGTCTCCAGTTGTCCTCCCTTACAGTGGCAGAGTTGAGCAGCTAGGACAGAGCGTATGGCCTGCTAGTTTCCACCTGGCCCTTTAAGCAAAAAGTTTGCTAATCACTGGTTTAAATGATCACCAAAGTGCCTTCCAGCAATGAAATACTATGATTCTGTTGCATGAGTTATGTTGCATGAGTATGTGTAAATGTGGTGAAATGTCTTCCTCTCCCAGGACTATGAATTGCAACTGATGACATACAAGGCATTTGTGGAATCACAGCAGAAATCCCCTGGCAAGCGCCGTCGCATGCTTTCCTCCTCAGATGCCATCACGCAAGAGGTGAAAGGGTGGGGAAAGGACATGCCACTGTCTTCCCTTAAGGAAAGATTTGTTTGTTGGGGCCCTGACAGTTTGATTTAGGGTTCACCTTTCTGTTGAGCATGTGATTTCATGAAAACTTCCTCTCATTTTCAACTATTTAAATATACTTTTCCGGCAGATAATTTATCTAAATTGTTTTTCTGAACCATAGTTCATGGACTTGAGGACTCGCTACACAGCTCTGGTGACCTTAACAACTCAGCATGTAAAATACATCAGTGATGCGCTCCGGCGACTAGAGGAGGAAGAGGTGAGGATGGTTGGGTCCTAAATCATTTTGAAAATAGAATTAAAAATCCTGTGTTTCCTCTTGCAAAATTTAAAGTGCACACACAGCCAATTTTCATTATTCACAGTAGTCATGTTTTGTGAAGTTACTATGCACACCACATTAGGGAATACTGCACTCTTACACTTAGGGGAAATACAGGGTTAGGTTCCTGTGAGCCTCTGGTCACACATTTTTGTCAGTGAATAATACATAACCTTGTTTTATGTGTGTTTTTGTTTAAAAATACCTTATTTAATATATTTTGTTGATTCAGGCCAAGAGCACTGTACCTCACACCTGAATGAAGTTTATTTAACATACATTTTCTCTGTAAGGCATTCACAGCCTTCTTTTGCCTAGGAACATGAGATAGCACTTCAGCACTGTGCTTGCGTCCATTTTATTTTATTTTATTTATTTTTTAAATAAATCAATTATTTTTTTAAGTTTATTTATTTTGAGAGAGCGTGAGCATGAGTGGGGGAGGGTCAGAGAGTGAGGGAGAGACAGAATCCCAAGCAGGCTCCGTGCCATCAGTGCAGAGCCTGATGCGGGGCTTGATCTCACAAACTGCAAGATCATGACCTGAGCCGAAATCAAGAGTGGGACGCTTAACCGACTGAGTCACCTAGGTGCCCTGCTTGGGTCCATTTTAAATGGTGAAATCACCAAAAAAAATTGTGAAAAAACATGATACTAAATAGACTGTGAAAACAATACTTGTTTATAGTATAAGAGCTGGAACGAGAAGGTACAGTGTCACCCTCAGCTGGGAACATTGGGCATATCTGGAAAAGACTACGAAATTGCTATAAGTATTGACTTTGGAGTTACAAATAAATTCTAGTGAGTAGAACAAATTCACAAATATGGAATTTGAATAATGAGGATTGACTGTATAATGTCCCAACTCTCCCACTTCCAAGTGTCTTCATTATAGATATATTGTAAATATGAAGAAAGGAGATATGAACAAAGATCCTTAATAAAGCATAATTTGTTAATGGGAAATAATTGGAAACATACAAATTCCATACAATGGGATGCTATGAAACTGTTAAAATTATGAAAGAGATTTATTATATATTGTGTTCTTAAAGTAAGCTAGAGAAAAGAAAATGTTAAGAATATCATGATAAAGAGAAAATACATTTATGTAAGAACTGTATTTATAAAATAAAATGCATGTATAAGTGGACCCACCCAGTGCAAACCTGTGTTGTTCAAGGGCCAGGTGGACACTAAAATTCTGGGGAATGAGATTAAAGGGATATATGTTATGCACTTCAGATTATGTGAATTTGTTGTAATGAGTATATAATCTTATACAAATCTACGTCTTTGTAAAATAAGTTTCTGTATGTTGCTCACTTTTATAAAAGAAACGCTTTGGAAATACTAACTCATACCAATTTTTGCCTATGCGAATTAGCAAAAAACTTCCTTTATGTCATAACTATCTCACTTAATCTCTGTAGACTTCATTCTCTTTACCTGTAAATCTAAGAATCATGAAAAAAAGATGCTATATTTAAAGGATATTTAAATATCAGTAAATAATTATTGAATACGTTATGTTAAAAAAATTGTTCTTTTTTAGAAAGGTGCTAACCTAGATATGTTGAATTTGGCTACTAGTATCACACAGTTAAGCACCTATGAACAATGTTCTAGGCTGGGTAAATTATATTTATCTTGGGGTTATTTTAGCTTCCTACTGATTTAGGTAACTTTTGTGTCTCTATTTTAGGAAATCAGAAGTCAGGCCAGTTTAATAAGACATTGACCAAGATACTGATTTTCTAATTCCTGTTCTAGAAAGTTGTAGAAGAGGAAAAGCAGGAGCATGTGGAGAAGGTTAAAGAACTTTTGGGCTGGGTGTCTACCCTAGCAAGGAACACACAAAGCAAAGCTACCTCATCCCAGACCAAAGAATCAACGGACATTGAAAAAGCTATTTTAGAACAGCAGGTGAGTAGAAGAGCCATCTGTCTCTTAATAATATGTAAGAATGCGTTAGATGGAATAAAACAAATCACATATGGGCCATCCCAGGAATGATATTCTCAATAAATGTTAACTGCCTAACTTAAAGAAATTTAAGAAGTCATCCTATTTGTACTTTACCTTCTTAATCAACTTTATATAGCTTATTGGTAATAAAAATCTGACCTAAGCTAGGTTTTTCCCTAGGATTTTTAAAAAGTTATTTCAAATAATTTTGATTCTTTGATCTATTGGGTTCTGAGGCTATACTCTTTGTTTCTACCACCTAGGTTCTGGCAGAGGAACTGACAACCAAGAGGGAACAAGTCTCTGAGGCCATTAAAACCTCACAGATCTTCTTGGCCAAGCATGGTCATAAGTGAGTATTAAATGAGAAATTTTGGCACATGTAGGGGACTGAATCTACTTGGCTAAAACTTAAGGTCACAGGGAGACTGGAGAATTTAGGGCTACAAGAGCCAGATTATGAAGAGCCTCATTGTTCATGCTGAAGAGTTTGCATTTTACCTTGTTGACTATGGGGAGGAGTCTCTTCTATATGATTGGATTTTGTTGATGAAGATTTCTAGAACAGTTTTACAGAGAATACATTCACAAAGTGGAGGCCCGAGACCAGTAAAGAGGCTGTTGTGATAATATGGGCAAGAAATGTTGAGGGTGGAGAAGGGCAAGAATTCAAAAGTTATTAAGGATGATGAACTTACAGGGTTTGGTGACGAATGAAGATTGTCAGATATAACTTCTAGGTTTCTGGCTTAGGTCTCTGAATGTATGGTGATGTCACTAACCAAGATAGGGAATACACAAGAAGGTGTGGATTGAGGGAGAAGGCAGCTTTATTCTTAGACATTATGAACGTGAAGAGCCCACAGGACATAAGAGTGGAAATACTTAGAATGTATTAGAAGATACCTCATATGTTAATTTATGCCTTACATAGTTCCACTAAAGTTGTCCAATGGGGAGGTGTGTATGTAAATTTAGAATTAATGAGAGAAGTCTAAAGTGATGCAGATCTGAGTCATCAGCATAGTAGAAACCATGAATGGATTAGTTTACAAGGGTTCAAGGGCATCTTGGTACTTTTCAGCCTGTAAAGGAAGCCTTATAGAAATAGAGGGAATATTATGAGTAATACTTTAGAACCTATGAGAGAATAGTGTTCCAAAAAGGAGAAAGTGGTCAGAGGTCAAGAAAGACTGAGACTGAGATGTTTCTCTTGAATTTGGCAAGTTGGAAGTTTTTGATGACTGATGAAAAGTTGAGGCATGATGTCAGATTCAGTATGACGGGGAGTACATGAGGTGAAGAAGTTAGTGATAGCAAAATTAGACTACTCTTTCAAGAAGCTTAGCCATAGGAAATGGCGGTAATAATACAGTAAATAATTAGAGTAGAATATACAATCAAGAAAGACCTCTTCTTGAAAGATCAGAGAAACTTAGCTATGTTTATGGACTGAGTCTCAAGGACCAAAAGGGAGAAAGAGATTGAATAATAACAGGAGAAGGGTCCCAGAGTCATAGGAGAGGACACAATTTATCAGTGGGTAGAAAGTACAACCCTAGACCAGAGTCAAGACAGCTTTTCCTATGAGGTTTGAGGAAAAGGAGATTAGGAAAGGTGTGGATAGAGGTAAATATGTAAGGAGTGAAGCCAGAAGGTGAGTGAATTCGTGCCCAGTGGTCTGCAATTCCTTTTGAAATAGACTGAAAGGTTGTTTGCTGTGAGGATAGCTCTCTCACAGGGCAAAGGAATTGGGATTGACTGGGGCCTTCAAGAAGGTTGTCAGGAAGCTCTCAGGTCCACTAGAGACTGGAAACCAGTAGGATCTCCTCCATAGGGTCTCCTCCCTCCCCCCACCCCGAGACACACACACACACACACACACACACACACACACACACACACACACACACAGGATATACTTAGCCTGCAGGCAGGAGCAGAGAAGTCCAGTGATTCTATTGATCTGGGGCAGGAGTTTCATCAGATTAGCAAGGACAGAGTGCAAGGCTAATAACGGGGAGCTAATAGAGACTATGGACTGTGGGGTCTGGACTACAAAAAGAAGATACTGAAGATCATAGGGAGGAATGATAGATTAAGAAAAAAGTGGGAGAGTTAAGGAGGGCTTAGGAAATCTCAATAAATTGATGGGTAGTTGCAAAATTCACCAAATCCAAGATTGCGATTACCTCTAGGGAGAAAGGTAAAAGAACATGGTTGGTGACAAATGTACATGGGACTTTGAATATATCCGTAATGTCTTATTTCCATGAAAAAGATCTAAAGTAAATCTGGTACGATACTAAAACTTGGCAAAGGTGGATAGTTGGGTAATAGGTAAATGAGAGGTTATTTTCTCTTTTGTCTGTTTAAAATATTTTATTTTTAGAAGAGAACGTTTTTCCCTAAAAGAGCTTCAATGTTTCATCTTCTAGGCTCTCAGAAAAAGAGAAGGAACAAATATCTGAACAATTAAATGCCCTTAATAAGGCTTACCATGACCTTTGTGATGGTTCAGCAAACCAGCTTCAGCAACTTCAGAGCCAGTTGGCCCAACAGACAGAACAAAAGGTACATTTAGTTTCTCTCTCCAAATAGGAAAGGTACCTTTTGAATGGTATGAAAGCAGCTTTGCTGATTGAGAATCATGTTCACTAGCTTTCCATGACCAATGTGACTTAATTTTTAACCTCACCATAGCAGCCATTTGTCTTGTGTTTCTTTACTGGGGTTCCATGACGTATTGGTCAGTCAAGAACACTAGAAGGCACTTATGGCCAACGCTGTAGACCTGATTTACAGTTTCTGTTTCTGCCATTTTATGGCAGACCGCAATTGAAGAGAATATAAATCCTATATTATATCTGATCACAGGGCAGCAAGATTACTCCTTCATGGCGTTGTCATTCAAAAGTTGACAGCCAGAAGTTCTGAATATTGGGAAGAAAAGGCCATGTACTTCTTCCTCCATATTTTTTTTCATAGCTACTAAATAAGTGAGAAATGTTCATTTTCCAAGCAAACTGGTGGATTGGTTGTACTGACTGAGACGCTGGTTCCCCTCACCCATGGTCATTCCATAGTGTGACATCTTTACCAGTTCCCACTCATGTTCCCTTCCCAGACCATAGGAAAATTGTCAAGTTCCTGCTGGTTGTCCTGAGTTCTTCCTGGATTTTTGTGTGTATATGTAAACTTACCATATTATATACATGTGTCTCTGGGATATATATGTGTTTGCCTGCTTATTTCCTATGTTGTGAAGCAATGGCCAAATTATGTGGGGCAGGTCAAAATTTAAGCTCATGTGGTTGTCAGATTTGGTCTCGATGATGCTCAAAATGATATTCAGACAAAACATGCTTTGACTCTGGTCCTTGGGTATGAAATTGGTGCATCAGGAGCTAGAGTTATAAAGATCACAAGACAGAACCAGCTATGATTTGTTTGAGAGTAGTTTTCCAGAAAGAATATGCTGGTTTAGCATCCTTATGTAAGGTAGCCCACTTCTAATGGCTTATTGCTTCACCATATAAGGGAGTATGTGAAAAGTTTTAACAATTGCTTGCTGAGAACACCCAGTTCTCATTTTGAAAGGTTAAAAAAGGGGGGGAAAAAGAAAGACAAGCTGCTGAGCACCACTACATTGAGCATGATGTGTCCCCTGTTACTGTTTGTGTGTTTCATGTGAAGTATTGTTCTGATTAACTGACATCCTTGCTTACAAGTTTCACTAACCCTTTGGAGTTTAAGCACAAATGCACAAAAGGGAAAAAGAGGACGACCTGTTTGGGGTTCTTTTTTACAAAAAAACAAACAGTCGCATGCTGGACGCTAACCCCAAGCTTACACTGTGTGTGCGATGCGGCTGAGCTGCTCCGTAAGGCTCTCTCTCTATCTGCCCAAGGCGTGCTGCGACTCTGGTAAGTAGAAGCCTTTTACGTTTCCTTTCCTCCTCTCCGTCTGTCTTTCTCTGCTTGTTTAGGTCAGAATGCCCATGTTTGGTGGGACTGAACTGGATTTCTCTGGATTATTGCCCGGCTCGGTGCTTCTTGCCTGTCCTTCAATCCTGAGAGTATTGGAAGGAACAGCCTGTAGTCTTTTCTCTTTGTCTAGCAATTGGCTAGACTCCAGGTTTTTCTTCAATATCAGTATTTGAGGAATCTCACAGAAGAAATTAGAAATTCTCAAAAGAATTTTTTCCTTTGTCATCTTGTCTGCTTCTGAACAGTCTTTACATGGATTTTATAAAAGGAATTTTTCATGTATCTCAAAGAGTCCTATGCTAGTGCAATTTTCCCTTCAGTCTCTATAGAACAAATACCTGGTAAATGCATATAAGATACATTTGCGTCATACAAGTGGAACTACTTTCTAGGTTCAGAACACAGAAGGAGGATGGGGAACAACACATAATATTTTAAGTAGTGGTGAGAATTCTATGTGTTAGTCCATTATTTGAATAAATACAGTGAGATTAGGGATGTGAACCAAATGTGTTCCCTCATTTGCTCTCCATTCTTTGTCTCTTATACTGTGCAACTAATTGAATTTGAAATTCTCAGTGCATGCCTTTAAAATCTGGGGGCAAGTAGTTTAAAGATTTTAAGGATTTCCTTACTGTTTACCAATTTATTCATTAATTCAACAAATGTTTCTTGAACTGCCGGTACTGTTCTTAGACACTGAATGGGCAGGGTACCTGCTCTTACAGAGTTTACTCTCCCTGAGACAGAATGGAATGCATTATTTAGGAGGCAGGGAAGTGATTGGCAGTTGCTTCAACAACATCCTCCATGGATAAATCCTCCATGGATTAGTTCAAGAGTTAAACGAGGATCAGAAAGTAATACTGACTGAAGGGGGCAGACAAAATCATCTATAGGAAACAAAGATAATGAACATAAACAAGAAGAGGTAAAAAGTTGAAAGTAATAAAAGTAAGTGACAAAACACTTGAATGATTTAATCTTTTTTATTTTTTTAAGTTTAATTATTTTGAGACAGAGCAAGCATGAGCAGGGGCGGGGCAGAGAGAGTATCCCAAGCAGTCTCCACGTTGGAGCGTGGAGCCTGACACAGGGTTTGGTCTCATGAACCATGAGATCATGACCTGAGCTGAAATCAAGACTTGGACGCTTAACTGACTGAACCACCCAGGCGCCCGTTAAACGATTTAATTTCTGAATACCATCATTCTGTGATAAAAGGCTTTCAAACAGGAAGGAGCCATTTTTAGACTTTTTGGGAAGGGTAATTTTGGCAATGTGTAGATTTTCCTGCTTTACTGGACGTAGGACCTAACTCCTGAGTGTGATGCAGTCTACTGTGCCTTTCCTTCATGCTCTTCTGTGTCTGTTAGAGGAGGCAATTTAATAGCATGAGACTTAGAGTCAGGCCTTGATTTGACTCTGAATCTCACTTGTTTTGTGACCTTGGACAAGTTACTTAATAACCTCACTGTGCCTCATTTTCTCATCTGGAAACTAAAGATTAACTGTTTTCATAGGATTGTTGTGAGAAGTAAATATCAGTGCTCAATAAATATATTAAGTGCCCAACAAATTGTAGGTGTATCATGGAGGCTGTACTACCCATTTTAGCCTGGACCAGAAGAAAAGTTCCTAGTGGTTAGAGGCAAAGGTCCCCAGTCTGTTCCTTCCTTGACTTGCTACTTCTGATTCCCAGAACTAATTTAACCAAGAGCCATTGCCTTGGGAGATACTTACAGTGGCCACTGCATGAGACTGCCCCAGCTGTGGAACAGCTGCTTGAGTGGTACACGTTGGGCTGTTTACAGAGCTGCACACATGTCATGTGGCCATTGGGCTGCTTGACTCTTCTAATCCTGTGGATTGGTCCTGCCGAACTCATTGGCAGAGACAGCCTACTTCAGGATCTTCTGCACAGGTTACAACACTGAGAAGCTGTTTTATAGGGTTGACTTTTCACTTTTGAGGAACTGGTAGATTTCTGGAAGAACCTTTGTGGTGATTTAGTCTTAGAGCTGACCTTTCACCTTCACTGCTTGCTACTTTGTAGAGCTTGTCACTCAGATATGCTTAATGCCAGCATCTGTCAAGTAATCTGTGAACTTCCAGCCACGTTCAACATTCTGCAGTTTAGAAAAACTCTTTTTTAGTATTAACGGTGCCAGGCTTCAGTGTTTCCTACACATTGGGGCTCATTCCAGGCTGGGTTTTTCTTGTGGTCAGAATTTGATAGACTATAGTTCTTTGAAGGAATGCTTTCACCAGGCATGCTTCTCTGATTCAGTTTTCTTTTTCGTTTTCCTTTTAGGGCTGCAGAGCTGTTGCTGGGGTGATTGACCTAGGCACAGTGGAGATATTTCCCATCTTCAAAGCCATGCAAAAGGGCCTCATTGACCAAGACACAGGCCTTGTGCTCCTGGAATCCCAGGTTATCATGTCTGGCCTCATTGCCCCTGAGACCAGTGAAAAGCTCTCTCTGGAAGAGGGTCTAGCCAGAAACCTCATTAATCCCCAGGTGTACCAGCAGCTGTGGGAGCTACAGGATGCCCTGTCCTTAATAAGCAGGCTTACTGAGAGCAAAGGCCTTCCTTCCGTGGTGGAAGCAATTGAAAAGAAAATAATCAGTGAGAGAATTGGACTAAAAGTGTTGGAAGCTCACCTGGCAACTGGAGGTTTCAGTTTCCCTCCTAACGAGGGCTGCGTCAACCTAGAGGAGGCTTTTCACCAAGGCCTTATTTCTGCAAGGCTTCACTCAGTGTTAGAGTCTTACTTGAAATCATCCAAGAATTTGATAGACCCCAACACAGCTGAGAAAATCAGTTTGCTAGATCTGACGCAGAGATGTATTGTCCACCAGGAATCAGGGTTGAAACTGCTCCCCGTCAAACAACTGGCAGGGGGAATGGTGAGCCTAAAATCAGGCCGGAAGGTTAGTGTTTTTCGTGCAGTTCAGGAAGGCCTAATAGATAGGCAGGTCACTGTCCGGCTGCTGGAAGCTCAGCTTTTTGCTGGTGGCATAGTAGATCCAAGAACAGGGCACAGACTTACTGTAGAAGAGGCTGTAAGACATAATTTGATTGACCAAGATATGGCCTGTGCTATTCTCATAAGGCAGCTTCAGACAGGAGGCATCATAGACACCATCACTGGGCATAGGCTGACAATAGATGAAGCAGTGAGCAATGATCTAGTAGCTGCTAAGATTGCTCTTGTGATTCTGGAGTCCCTTTGGTCATTCATGGGGTTGCTGTGGCCTGAATCTGGAGAGATCCTCCCAATCTCAGATGCCCTGGAACAAGGTATTGTGTCTACTGAACTAGCTCACAAAATCCTTAGTGGCCGACAACATATTAAAGCTCTGTTTCTGCCAGCAAGCACAGAGGTTTGGTCCTGGAGAAAAGCAGTAGAAGATGGTATGTTGGACAAAGATCTTGTCAATAACTTAAAATCCATTTGCATACCTGATGTGATGCCCCACATGCAATTAGCAGATTATTCAGAACGAAGCAAATTGAACATTAATCCTGGAGCAGTAGGTCTACCACACAGCAGGTGCCAAACTGAGGGCGTAGTAAGCCATGGTGAGAGGCTGTTGTTTCAGCTGATGACTCACAGCTATATTAATGTGCAGGATGGACAGAGGCTGCTCCTGGTAGATGACGAGCTGTTAGAGACACTGACAGCAAGAGGAGAATATCAAGCAAGTCCTCCAGAAGTGTTTGAAATTGGGCATCAGAGACTAGAAAGTCCCAAGGGATTACAAGAATTGGTGAATGTCAAAACCACAGAAACGTTCTGTGATGGACTGAGTGTGAAGCCACGTGAGCTCCAGATTTCTTCTCAGAACAAAGACTATCCCACTCAGGCAGATTGCAATGAAGCAAAAGGCAAAAGGACCACAATGGAAACTGAAGGTTCCTCAGTAGAGAATTCTGAAAGGGAGCTGTTTGTGGGGGAACAAAAAGTGAGAAATCCAAATGTTGATTCTTTGATGGTCCTAGATAAAGTCCAATCAGAGTTAAAAGGACAATTGCTAGGTACCAAAAAGGAAGAACTAACAGGAATGTCTACCAGAGAAAAGGTTAGCAGGGGATTTCTCCTTACAGTACCCACTGAGGAAGCTGAAGCTGTGACCTTGGCAGTAGGCAAAGAGCCTTTCTCTGTCGAGACACCGAAGGAAGAATGGCAGAATTCCAGAAAGGCTTCCTTTCTGTGTCAGACAGGACAAACAAACACACTTGAAACTGAAATTCCAGGTGAAACTGGGAGGCTACTCCTAAAACCCCAAAGCGAAAAGCCACAATTTCAGATAAAGAAAACTCTAGACTTAGAATCAGAGCTAAAGTCTGAAGATGACATGAATATTCATACTCTAGATAAACAGAAAACCTTAAATAAAACATTTTTGGGTAGGGATGACCATAAACATAATCCAGAAGGACACAACATTGCAGGCGGTAGTACGATGACATTAGAAAAAACAGATGCAGAAGACCATGGTCATGAAACCTCCCTGCCATGCAGTCATCCTTCAGAATTGCTCCCGGAAGCTACCTTAAATACGTTATCTGCACAATTACTAGATGGTGGTATCATTCACGGACAAACAGGTCAGAAGCTCTTATTAAATGAAGCAATAGCCCAAGGTATTGTGCCCAGCCACACTGCCGTCAAACTAATGGGAAAGCTGAATATGTTTCGCGGCTTCTTTGACTCTCAGACCTGTGAGTCTTTGACTACTGAAGAAGTCATCGATGAAGGTCTGATGGATGAGAAACTATTACATAATGTCCTCAGGGCGGACAAAGCTATAAGTGGAGTCTTAGACCCCCGTAGCCACACACTCTGCTCTGTGAGGGAAGCAGTTGCAATGGGACTTCTTGACACACAAACAGCCTTGAGAATTTTAGAGGGGCAGGTGGTGACTGGTGGCATTGTTGACCTGAAACGAAGCAAAAAAGTTTCAGTAACTTTGGCCTCAAATCTTGGCTTGGTGGACAGTGCTGATGAGGCAGAGCTTATAAATCTGGAGAAAGCTTCCAAAGGCAGAGATGCTGAGAAAACAGTCAGGGAGAGATTTATTAGCTTACAAATGGAAACAACAGGAATTCTAGACCCTGAGAGCAAAGCTCCGTTAACAGTCATGCAGTCCATTGACAGAGGACTTCTGGAGAGAGAGGAGGCTGTTCAGTTGCTGACCAAGCAGGTGGCGGATGGAGGTATCATTCACCATACATCTGGGATGAGACTTTCTGTTGATAATGCCTTTGAACATGGCATCATTGATGAAGATTTAGCCAAGCAACTCAGAAAAGTTGAGAACTTAAGCCTCCATCGCTTTTTTCATCCTGAAACCAAGGAAACTATTTCCCTTTCTGAAGCCATAAAATTAGAACTTGTTAACCCAGACTTGAAAAGAGAAATCCAAGAAATTCAGGCTTTGCCTGGAAGCATTGTAGATCACATTTCTGGCCAGAGATTGACCTTGGCAGAAGCTGAAAAAGAAGGACTGTTAACTAATGAAGCAATATTGTCTTCAGGAATGATGCATGGGATTGTAGATCCTGAGAATTACAGAATTGTTCCCTATTCAGAATTAGTAAAGAAATGTAAGATTGATATTGAATCTGGACAGAGATATCTAGAAGTAATTCCCTTCTCAGACATTAAAGATGGAGCAAGCGACAAAGTGCTTACATTGTCTCAAGCAACTCAGCTTGGAAAAGTGGACTTTGTATCTACACTGAAGGTTTTGGAAGCTCAAGCAAATACTGGGGGGATCATAGATACTGCCACAGGAAAAAGACTGACATTGGCATCAGCCTTAGAACAGAAATTAGTGGATGAAAACATGGTTAAAATTATTGCATCTCATCAGGTATTAAATGGAGGAATTGTTGACATATTTAATGATCAGAGAGTGACTTTAAAGGAAGCTGTTGAGAAAAGATTGATCAGTCCTGAACTGACAGCTATGATCCAGGTAGATCCTTTAGAGTCCTGCAATCACGGGGCTCAGATTGAAAAGCAAGATGGGATTGAAGTATGTGAAATAGAGAAGGAATTTCTAAGAAAGGAAATGTTAGTTGTATGTAATCAGACTGCTGGAATGAGTTGTGGTAAAGGAGCAAGTGAGAAATTATTTCAGATTGCAAGTCAGACTGTACAAGGAAAGGTTCAAACAAGAGTTTCTGATGGGGGGCAGGCCAAAAAGAGCATGGAAATTTCATTACAGGAAATGGAGTGCAAGGATCAAGATAAAAAGAGAGTTTCTCCAGATGCTGAAGAATCTGTCGGTATCATAAGTCCTGGCGATCATAAAGGTACATTGTTGGGCCAAGGTTCAGTGACACTCTCTCGCTCAGAAGCTCATGATTTTAAATTCAAAGAGGTGGCTAGTAATGACGTGGAAAAAAACACAAATGAAGAGCAGGAAACAGTAGGAGCCCAAATAGAAATTACTTCCCATATGAAATGGTCTACGTCAGGTCCAGATTCTAAAGAGATAAGGGAAAACCAAGAAAGAATTATTTCAGAAGTACAGGAATCAGATTATGAAACTTCAGGCAGATTGCTGAGTGAGCAGGTTATGCAGAAATCAATGAATACCAGAGAGAAAAGTAAGAGGAAGGAGAGGGAGATGAATCTAGAAGAAAGTGTTGAAACACACAAACCAGTTCTTTCCAAAGAAAAGTTGAATCAAGAAACCATTGTTACAGCTGACCAGGGATCCACCGTAGAGAATCCACCTGTGGAAATAGCCATTAGTGAAAAAGAAGCTGGTAGAGAGCTGGAATTTTCTATTATTTGTAAAGATGAAAACTCTTCCCCAATGATACCCAAAGGAATTTCTGTAAATCAGGATGCTTTAACATTCTTCAAACCCAATCAAGTCAGTGAAGGAGAAGTAAAAAATTTAAACCTCTGCCTAACTTTAAAAGCAGAAGAAAATTTTTCTCAAATTACTTGTGGGGCCCAGAGTGAACCATTCTCTTCTATGACCCCAGGACCTAAAGGATTACACTATCAGGAATTAGTTGGAAAGACCCAAGTTGCAGGCAGATCCCAAATTTCTGAAACAAACAAGCCTCTCCAGGGAACCATCAGACCAGAGACCAATGATTACCAAGATTCCTGTGTTACTTTTAAAACCAAAGAAACCAAAGATCTGATTCGCTCATCTAATGGATATAAAGAAAGATCATACCAAGAAGTACCTTCTGACTCAACAAGAACTCTTAAACTGGAAGAAAGTACAGTTTCTAGAGTAGACCCAAAAGAAGTCAGCTATCTGGAAGTCTCAGACAAAAAGGACTTTTATCATCAAGACAGCAAAAGTGGTAATGAAATCTGTGGAATTCTTGCATCTAAAATAGTAACAACTCAGGAAATAACTGGAGAGAAATTTCTAGAAATGTCCAGCCCTACAGTTACAGATGTAGAGGCAGCATCTTTTGAGGGCATAGTGACTCAGGGCAATCCCAGAGTCTTAGTGTCCCTTCTTCCAGAGAAACTCTTCAAAGATGTGTCTCAAAAAGAGAGGACAGGGCAACAAGATGCCGCCATTAGTCCCATTATTGCAGAGACCAGTGAAGAAAATCCAGTGCCGCTCATATACCCTACAATGAAGATGGATGAGAGGACCCCACAAGAAGAGCTCAGAGAAAGCCCTGGCGGTGAACAGACTGCTTTCATGACTACACCTGGGGGAAAGGGACATGAAGGTGTAAACCCAGAGCCCTTCCGAGCAACTAAAGTAAGTTTGCCAATGGTGTGTTTGTATATACGTATTTTATTTTATTTTATTTTATTTTATTTTATTTTATTTTATTTTATTTTATTTAAAAAAAAGTTTATTTCTTTATTTTGAGAGAGAGAGCAAGTGAGCAGGGGAGGGGCAGAGAGAGGGAGAGACAGAGAATCCCAAGCAGGCTCCGTGCCATCAGCCCAGAGCCCAATGCAGGGCTTGAATTCACGAACCGTGAGATAATGTCCAGAGCTGAAACCAAGAGTTGGATGCTTAAGCAGTTGAACCGCCCAGGCACCCCTGTGTGTGTGTGTGTGTGTGTGTGTGTGTGTGTGTGTGTGTGTGTGTGTGTATTTTAGATATAACTAGTTTAATGCTAAAACTCTTGACTGGATATTGAGTTTACATATGTATAATTGTGTGCATCCATACAGCTTCAGGGACTAGATGATTCTCTAAGGTATAACTTAATTTATCATCATCTGTTTGTTATACAGCTGTTCGAAAATAGGCAGCATGTCTTTCCGAAAATCGTAAGGGTTTTAATTTAGAAACCAACATTGGAACTAATATGAAATATTGGAGCAATGCTATCTGAAGTCAGAATAGCTTTTGGAAGTTTCACTAAAACGATGCTATATTGATAACTATGAGTCTCTCCTCCCCAAAGAAATTAATAAAATCACTCTTTTGTCTGACAGTTGAAGGCAACATGTTTTATTTCATCCCACCCTATGTGTAGTAAAAATTCTATTTTGTCTATTGGTAAGACCCAAACTACTTTGAAAAGCATATTTAAAGGAGGATGTCAGATCTGAGTGAGTTTTCTTTTTGGTTCCACAGAATGTATTCAACCGGCAACTCTGCCTAGAACATGATGAGAAGCTGGTATCTTATCTGTCTCTATTACGAGACATTGAAATGAGGACCAAACAGATTCAACCTCTGGACCTAAACCTGGCAGAGCTACAGGATCTGCTGTGTCAGGCCAAGGTGGGTTCCCAGAGACTTCCTCCAGGCCCACCAGCTTGGGAAAATAGAGACTCTTCAGGAGGAAAAACATGTTCAAAAATACTAACCATTTAAAGGACAAAAAAAAAAAAAAAAAGATTGAAAAAGTAGAACTGGAGATCTCTGGAGAACACCAGGAAACACTGGTCTCCCAGAAACCAAAGCAGAAGAGACTCGAGGGAGGAGTTACGGAAGGAGGAAATACAGGAGGGGGACTAAGTACAGTGAGGACTGAAAGGGAGATTTAGTGCCAGAGAGTCATTGATGACCTTGATAAGAACAGTGTTAGTAAGATCGCAGGATATAAACAAGGTTGCCATGAGAACAAATGGGAGGTTGGAAGGTGGGAGCAATTAATGTAAATCGTTCTTTCCAGAAGTTTGGTAGTGCAGGTGAGGAGAGAGGTAGGGCACTAGCTGGAGGGGGTACGCTGAAAGAGGAATGTTTTGAGTGGATTTGGGGGCCAAGAGAAAGAACCAATAGAAAAGGAGAACTCATTAGAGGAGAGAAGTAATAACTGATGGCATGAGATTCCTGAGGACATAATTAGACAGTTTTGAGATGGGGAAACGTGGAGGTTAAGACTTGCCATAGGATTGGAGTCACAACAAGGACAGACTGTAGAAGCTGAGCAGTTCTCTCAATATCCAGAGTATGGTCTTGCATTGGATGGCTGGAGAGCAGGTGAGGACAGTGCCCAGAACCACCAAGCTTTTCCACAGCTTATTTCTGGCTTTTTTGCTGAGGATCAGAATATTGTAGACTGGCTGAGTGGGAAGGCTGGGTTGGGATATTTTATATTTTTTGGTTCTGCCCCCTTGGAATTTGGAATGGAAGAGTCCTTCTTTCATTTGTCATATATATATATATATTTTTTTTTTAATGTTTATTTTTGAGAGAGAAACAGAGCAGGAGCAGGGGAAAGGACAGGGAGAGAGAGGGAAACAGATCTGAAGCAGGCTTCAGGCTCTGAACTGTCAGCACAGAGCCTGACGCGGGGCTCAAACTCACAAACTGAGATCATGACCTGAGCCGAAGTCGGTGCTTAACTGACTGAGCCACCCGGGTGCCCCTCATTAGACTTATTTTGTGTCACCTTATATAAGGCTAATGACACTCTTGAAGAGGCATCATCTTGTAGCAGAAGGTGTACTACACTGAGTCAGGAAACCTGAATCCAAGTCCTGAGTCCATTGCTTATCAGCTGGGTGATCTTGGACTAAAATAAAATAAAGTAAAATACAAAAATAACATTTTCAAGTGCTGAGGCATCTCTTCTCTAAATATGGGATAATAATATCTGCTCTGCCTGCCTCAAGAATTAGTGATTGTGGGAATCAAACAAATGAATGTACATAAAACCTTTTTCTAAGCTGTAAAGCATGTGCAGGCATAAGTGACAGAAAACTATGTCCACAGTTGATTCCTAAATAGTAAGAGTTCTAGCCTTAATTTCGGAGGTAACTCACTTTATCCCCTCAGGTATTAGACAGTGAGCTAAAGGATCTGTCCACCTTGGTGCATCAGCAACTAGACCGTGTAAATCAGATTATCATCAGCCAGCCTCAAGAAGTTCCTGCTCAACTGTTGAAGGCTCTAGAGAAGGATGCCAAGAATCTCCAAAAGTCCCTCAGCTCTGTGAGTGACACCTGGAGTTCCAGACTATTCCACCTCCAGAGTGCTATGGAAGTCCAGAAGGTAGCTTCTTGTTTTTATTCACAAAGGCTCACAACGTCTGGGATGGCTCAAAGATTTTTATAGTCTAATTTGACATTTATTTCTTAGACTAAAGTGTTAAGTCAGCGTGAACAGCTAGACGGCAGACTTGAAGATCTGAGAGACTGGGTTGGCAATACCAATCTTATTCTGAACAGCAAAGAATATAACGATGACACCAATGCAGACAGCCTGAATCACTGTCTCCAGCGGTATGAGGTAGACTGTCCACCCATTCTCAAGCATGTTTTAGTTGTCCTTTGAATTGCGTCAATTTTATTTTCCTGCCAGGCAAACGAGTATCTATCTATCTTCAAAAGACTGGTTTTCCATTTTAGAAATAAAGTCTGCTGTGGGGCGCCTGGGTGGCGCAGTCGGTTAAGCGTCCGACTTCAGCCAGGTCACGATCTCACGGTCCGTGAGTTCGAGCCCCGCGTCGGGCTCTGGGCTGATGGCTCAGAGCCTGGAGCCTGTTTCCGATGCTGTGTCTCCCTCTGTCTCTGCCCCTCCCCCGTTCATGCTCTGTCTCTCTCTGTCCCAAAAATAAATAAACGTTGAAAAAAAAAAAAAAAAAAAAAAGAAATAAAGTCTGCTGTGTTTAGTCTTTTAGGTTCTCATACCCTTGGAACCTCAGTCATTATGGTTATTTCTCCTTTCAGCTATTCTGTGAGGGAGAGTCTACAGAATGGTCTGTGATTATCAACTTCATCTTGTCTTGATAACTGAGCATCTAGTACCCATCCCTTGTTTCTAATTTTACACACACTAATTTCAGGAGAATTGTTGATCCATGGTTGAGAGCGTGGCTTGGCAAACAAAGGGCCAGATAATAAATATTGTAGGCCTTGCTGGTCTTATACAAATGGACCTTTTCTGTAGCAGCCATTCACTTTTGCTGTTGAAACACGAAAGCAGCTGTAGACAGTACGTAAATGAATGGTCATGGATGTGTTACAATAAACTTTATTTACAAAAACGGATGGCAGACATATTTAGCCTGGGGGCTGTTGATTGCCAACCCCTGATCTAGACTGATGCTTTTCTTCTTGTTAAGCTTTAAATTAACTGATTCTTTTTATAGCTCAGTGAGAGAAAGGTAAAGACTGAGATATACAAGAACTGAGGTGTTTTGGTTTTTTTTCCTCCCAACATTGTTCTTTGTTTTGGTTATACTCAAGATAATATCAGATATTACTCACAGTGGTTTACCCTCCCTCTACTATGGATAGCACACTCCTTAAATTATTTCTAAAGTCAGAGCAGAACTAAAGATATCCCCTCCTTTTGTTCCTTTTCCCCAGTCCTAAGAGTTTATCCATGGTCAGGCTTCTTGTTTCCAACCCCATCCCTTTTTGTCTTGCAAGAATTGACCTGCCATCTTTGTTTATACCCTTTTATCCAAATATATCATTAGGGGAGTGAGTTGCAGACTTGCTCTTTTCACTAACAGGAGTATTAAAAAAAAAAAAAGTGAAAAAAAAATCCTGTGACATAGTATATGGTATAAAAACACAGAGCGTCTCATGCACTGGCTTCCTCCCCTAGTTATAACTTAAATGCATGCCTTTATGGGAAGACAAACATGGTCTAAGTCTTGTTTTCCTAATGACAGTTTCCCAAATCCATTTGTCACAGGTGAAGAAAGATCCTTAGCTTAATAATAAATAACCCAGAAGTCCTTTCCACCTGCTCTGCAGGACTGCTGACTACACTCAATTTCAAAGTGATAGCGATGTAGATATCTTCATTGTCTTTATTGCAGTATTACACGGCTGATGATCACTAACTGTTTGTGGAAATTTTGCATGCTTTTAATTGCCTGAAAACAGATAAATGCTAGTGTTTAGGCAGGTTTTAGTGCTTTAAGGAAGGAATGGAACTGTTATATAAGAAGGTCTCGCTGTAGTCTTTTACACTTTTTAAAATGTATAAGCAACATCATTTACTGTCAAAATCATGGTTTAGTGAACCACAGACAAATTGAGTACTTTCTCACTTCTGGTTTCCCAGTAACTCACTGCTGGACAAATACAAATAGATGTTTGAATCTAAGAAAATACAATTAGATCTATCTCAGACCGGAAATTCATGATATATTCTCCAAACATTAAAAAAAAAATGTTGTCTGTAGATACCCAGGATGAACAGTAGTATAATTATATTAACATGAATAATTAAAAGCTTACTGCATTTGGAAATCAAAGTCCAGTAAAGGAAACCTAATTGTAAGATATGAGGAGTTTGGAGAGAGCAGAAGTGAGAGAGATTTCCTATGCTGGTTTGGCCCTAGAAATTATCAGTATTGATTATTAAATTAACCTCTCTTTAATGTTGACTCTGATTAAAACCAACAGATTCTACTTTGATAGAGAATTAGAAGTTTTATTTTTATTTATTTTATTTCTTTCATTTCCTTTCTTAGGATTTGAAGCAGCCCATGGCTGACAGGAAATCTCAGCTGGATGCTCTTGCTTTTGATATTCAGTTCTTTATCTCGGAGCATGCCCAGGACTTATCCCCTCAGCAGAACCGACAGATGCTGAGGCTTCTGAATGAACTGCAGAGGTCCTTCCAAGACCTTGCGGAGCAGGCCACAGCTCAGATGGATGCCTTGCAGGGCCGTTTTCAACAAATGGAGCAGGCAGTCCAGGTCAAGGTCAGACTGAACCAGCGGCTGGGCTCACTTTGTCTTTTGGGGTATCCTCTGTCTTTGAGATTTCTGGCCAGACTCCATCCGTCATAATTCTAGGAGCCTGCGTTTGCCAATTTTGAAATTTCACATCCTCCAGGCCAGTTTGGTTCTGGTCTAGGAGGCAGCTATTCTGGCTGTTTTTCTTGCCATGTTTTTGGTTTTATGTGCGTGTGAGAGAATACATGTGTTTACCTGTGTATGCATGTGCAAGTATTTTCTTTTTAGTGAGACTCTACCCTCACTGTGCCTCATTGTTTCTGACTTTCAAATGGAAGTTCAATCTCCAGCCCTAGTTTCTCCTCCTTTCTCCCCCAGGAGTCTTTTGAGGGCCATTAGGAACATTTAGGTACTCTGAGCTCTTGAGAAGAATGGTTTTGAAATGAGTTTTATTCTGGGGCTTTTCAAATGATTGACAGTAATATTCCTTGACCACCTTCAAACAGCTGACAAAGAAATTTTTATCAGAATCATATTAACTTTTTAGCACTTTAAAAATAATTATTATTTTCTAGCACCTTTCTTCACACTGTAATGCCTAGTGCTCATTCAATTATGGAAAACAGTGTGTAGAATCAAGGATGTTACATTTTGAAAACAAACCATCCTACCACACATAACCCTCTTGCAGAACTCAACATAATTGCATTAATGGTGACATCATAACCTAAAAATACCAAAAATGATGCTTATGCCATTTTTGCTGTTTGAAAAGTTGGAATTCAGCAAGATGCTATTAGAATGTCATTATCACCAGCAATCTGTCTCAGGGTCGCCTTTATTAAATATCGTGCAAAGTCGAATTGAGCTTTTGAGTTAGGCCTAGAGGAAATTAGGTTAGTCAGTTCCATATGTCCCCCATTACTGCTTACCTGCTCCAATTGCATTGAAATTGAAATAAAATACTAATGAAACCCTTTAGGTTACTTTCCAAATCTGAAAATTTGCCACATCCTCACTTGGGAACTTATATAGCATGGTGTAGTTTGTGGATAATTAACGCAATAGTATTGGTCTGAGCCACTTTAAGATATAGCCCGGATCCAGGGTAGACCGCAGAGCTGCAGCAGGTGGTAGAACTGCATGTGAACATTCTCTCTGAGCACATAATTGATTCCACAATGTTTATTAACCTTGTTATTGTCAGAAATGCTCTGCTTCTCTCTATATTTGCCCTGAATGCATGTGTATGTCCGTGTGTTAACTTGTTTGCTTTGCTTTTTTCAGATTCAGTCTGCACCCATCCTAACCCATGAAGATCCCGTTTTACAGCTGAAGAGCTCTTAGGAGTTCTCTTCCAGAGCCCTTCTATTTGTCCTAAAGAGGGGGAGAGAGGGCCAATTTGGGCACCTGTTTGTAAGTGCAGGTGGCTAAAACACCATCAGAAGGTAGAAACTGGTGGAAAATGGTTCCAGAAGGATGGTCAGGAGAACACATCATGCTCAATGGCTCAATTAGGTGCTTCAGTGTCATGCAGCCAAGATGAGATCTGGAGAAAGGATCAGGCACAGAAACATATTCCCTCCCTCCCCCAGGGCCTGGCTTTTCTCTTTGATATCAGTGTAGATACCTAAAGGACTGAGAAAGTTGCTATTCTTGGGCAGTTTCCTTCTCAAAATAGCCAAGCCCCTCATGCCTGGCATGTAATCATTCCATTTAATGGGTGTCTACATCTGTGAGACATTTAATTTATAAAGTCAGCTCAATTATTAAGAAGCTCAGTTAGCTTATGAATTATCCAGTTCCTTGATTTTTTTTCTTCCTAATCCAGTCCTTTTAATTTTCCATATTTTAACTTTGTATGTAGCATATCTTCCAGTTCTGGTGGAGGAATTGATTAAAACCACTAATTTACTATTATCACCATGATATGAATATGAATTTGAAGCATCTGGGCTCTCTGTTCTCCATTTCCAGGGATAATCCAGATAACAGCAGTCTGGCAAAGGAACTCCCAACCAAAACCTGGGAGCATTCTCACCTGAAATTATGCAAACTATTGACCTGGATCAACAGACTGTCCAAATGAGGGGAGCTTTCAGAATATGACTTCTGTGCTTTTTCCTGTTCTAGTCTCTCACCAACTTTTCCATCCTTAAGATATAACATTCCTGTTCCATATTTCAGGGAGTTATCTTCTATTTGTAAAAATGAGAATTATTAATTGTCTCTCGGCCCCTTTGCATTTTAATTAGACCCTGCAGAAACAACAAAATACCTGTTACCAGAAACTGGACGATCTTTGCAACTGGCTAGGACAGGCAGAAAGCACATTGGCAGGCCACCAAGGTAGAGCCACCCAGCAGGATCTCTCCGCTTTGCAGAAGAACCAGAGTGACTTAAAGGTCAGTATGAGTTAATTCATTCTTCTCATTCCTTCAACAGATATTTATAAAGGACTGCTATGTACCAGGCAACATAATGGTAAACCTCCCTGTTCTCTTGAAACTTACCGGCTCATGGGAGAGACAGACATTACACAGATCATCATAAAAACAAGCATGTAGTTACTAACTATGGTATGGATAAAGGAAAAGTTACACAAGAATATATAACAGCCAGACCCAATCTTGTCTAGGATGTCAGAAAAGATTAGTTTGAAAAAGTGTCACCTTAAACTGAGAAGCAAAGGGTATATAGGAGTTAACGCACAGAGGCATGGAAGGAGGAGGAGACTATGCCAAGTACAATGTATTCAAGAACTGAAAGGAAGCTAGTTTGGTTGGACTGCAATGAGCAAAAGGAAGATTAGTGAATGATGGGAGGCAGGATCCACATCCTGCTGGGCCTTGAAGGCCACATTAAGGATAAGGAGTGATGGGGCACCTGGCTGGCTCGGTTGGTAGAGCATGTGACTCTTGATTTTGCGGTAGTGAGTTCAAGCCCACGTTGGCTGATAGAGATTACTTTAAAAAAAGAAGAAGGATGGGGCGCCTGGGTGGCGCAGTCGGTTAAGCGTCCGACTTCAGCCAGGTCACGATCTCGCGGTCCGTGAGTTCGAGCCCCGCGTCGGGCTCTGGGCTGATGGCTCAGAGCCTGGAGCCTGTTTCCGATTCTGTGTCTCCCTCTCTCTCTGCCCCCTCCCCCATTCATGCTCTGTCTCTCTCTGTCCCAAAAATAAATAAACATTGAAAAAAAAAAAAATTTTAAAAAAAGAAGAAGGAGAAGAAGTGATAACCAAGGAAGTATAAGGGAGAAACCAAGCCTTGACTCAGCTGGAATCCTACTGTCAACTCCTCTTTATAGAAGAATGATCTCTTTGAAGATAACTCATTGCAAAATAAACATCATGTTTGTGGGGAGTCTCCTCTTTTGTCTTCATCAAATGTTTGCTTAGAAATTTAAATTTTGCTTAGAAAATTAAATATTAGAAATATTTAATATTTAATTTAAATATTTAATTTAATATTTAATATTTCTAATAAATATTAGAAAATTTCTTAAGTAAAAAAATCTTAGAAATTATTTGCATTGGCTTAGACCTAAACCTTAAAGCAGATTATAGTGAGGGACACATATCTGATGCAGGTCTGTGTCATGCTAGCCATTCCATCTTCGCACTGTTAGCAATCTTAGAAGAAGTAACACTGAAGTCTTTACCATCCCTGTGTTCGTGTGTTAAGGATTTACAGGATGATATTCAGAATCGGGCCACCTCATTTGCCAGTGTTGTCAAAGACATCGAAGGGTTCCTGGAAGAGAACCAGACCAAGCTGAGCCCCCACGAGTTGACAGCTCTTCGGGAGAAGCTTCATCAGGCTAAGGAACAGTATGAGGCTCTCCAGGAACGGACACGGGTGGCCCAGAAGGAGCTGGAAGAAGTGGTGACTTCAGCCGTACAGCAGGAGACTGAAAAGGTAACCAGACTGCTTTGATACTTGGTATTTTTCAAAAATGAAAATTTTGGTACCTGGCAAATAAGTAAAAGGTATATAATGAAGGGAAACTCATTGCCTTACAGAGAACAGAATTATGAAAAGGGGTTACTTTGGAGTTGGTCTGTGAGTCATATATGTATGTATGTGTGTGTGTATTTATAGTTTATTTATTTGTTTTGAGAGAGAGAGAGCTTGGGAGAGCAGAGAGAGAGAGAATCCCAAGCAGGCTCCTCACTGACAGCATGGAGCCCAATGTGGGGCTCAAATTCATGAACTGTGAGATCCTGACCCAGGCACCCCAGTCAAGATTTATTTGTACAAGAATCATCCTGAAGGACTTTAAGTCAAGTATAGTTGGTAGGAAGTTCATATCACCTACCCCACCCCCCCAGAGAAACAGATTTTTTTTTTGCTATCTGTGTACTCAGTCCTCCAATTGAAAAATGTTGGAAAGAACTTAGTGAAGAAGGGTAGTACACTGAGGAAGAAAGAGCAAATGGCATATTTCAAACATGAATCTATACTGATGATCCAACAGCACTAGGGGGAAGTAGGTGGGGGGTCTTAGTGTGCCACAAGCTATCCCCAGGCTGCCCCTATAGATTCAGTGCAAACTGTGACACTGGTACAAGTCTAGGAGTAGGTAAAGTCTCAAACGGCTTTCTGCACCCCCCTCAGCACCGGCAGATTGAATTAAATCCTTTGCCTGGCCGCGGACTCTGACACTAATGGGGGAGGTGGAGAATGTGGAAAGGAGAAATAAGTTACCTGAAGGGGAATTCTCTAATACATGAATGTTTAATAAATTAAAATACTTGAACAGTCAGATAATGGAATTTGAGAGGCAAATTTTAGAACTCAGTGCTCTGTGTGGCAGAAAAAAGGATGGGAGTAGTCTGCATTTCCCTTAGGGAAGGGCAGCAAGTAATGAGTGTGACTGTGCTGTTTCTGACCCTACCAAGCCAGGCTATCATTTCCACACACCTAGAAAGGATTCTGTGAAGCCTTGCTGGGAAGCCAGGATCAAATCCTCTATTAAAGCCCTTTTAAATCCTGAAATTTGCCACCCACCCCTGCCCCCTACTCACTTTTTTTTTTTGAGCAGTGAGATACAGACAAAATCTAGAGATTGTTGTAAGTAATTGTTTTTCAACAGATTTAGAAGATGCTCATTCTTTTTTGTGGATGCCACGAATGTTTATACGTAGTCTTAGAGCTTCTCTTTTTCTTTAGCATAAAAGTCTCACCTTTTACTTAATTTGTTCTTGTATAGCCGAGTATCTAAGGTCTTCTTACTAAACCTCTTCTATGGCTTTCAGAGTAAAGCAGCAAAGGAACTGGCCGAGAACAGGAGTAAGATTGATGCTCTCTTGGATTGGGTGACTGGGGTGGGATCGACTGGCAGACAGATGGAGCAGCTGTCAGGAGCTGGCCTGGGGAAAGGAGCCATGGACACCACTGATGGCCACAGGGCAGTGAACCAAGCCCTGGAGGAGCTGGACAAGCAGTGCGAGAAGATGAAGGTGAGGATGTTAGCTTGTCCTCACGATGCCAGGGGCTCTCTGCCACCCCAGGCAAGTCACCATAACCTCCTTGCCCGTAAATTCAGTGCGCACTTCTCAGTTTATGCCCTCTTCGATACCTCAGCAGCTTTGACACCGTTGAAATACTGTGTGCCTTGGTTTCCAAAGCAGGACTCTGCCCCAGTAATCCCTTTTCCTTTCCTCTGGCCAACTTGTGAAATACTGATGTGCTTCCGGGTTGTTGCCTAAGCCTATTCTCATCTTTCAGAATATGCTTCCCTTGGGTAATTTCATCCACTCATGACACTTCACTTACTATTTATACTAGTGAATTCCAGTATGTATTTGTCTCCAGCCTTAATGCCTGTGCTGAGCTTCAAACCAGTACATAAATCCATCTGCCTATTTGTAACTTGGAACCACAAACAGCTGAACCTCAAAAACAGAGCTCCTGTTTCCTATAACACCCCTCCCCCAGTCAGATGTGTTCTCCTTCCTCTACTTCCACGTAATTGTCTGAACTAAACATCATCCTGGGCTCCTTTCTCTCTCCTTTCCCATCCTTGCTCTAAAATGCTATATCCCTGATCGAGCCTTTTAGTGGTTGCCTGTTGCCCTCAAGAAACCATTCCTGACTATTTATCTCTATTCCTTTATTCATTATTCAGCAAATATTGAGCACCTGCTATATGTCCGGCACTGGAGTTAAACCAGTGAACGAACCAGATGAACCATCTCCTAGAATATTAACTGGCATGTGCAGGCATGACTGAAAAACAGTATGTTTAGGGAACTCAGAAAACACATAGATTACCTATTTTAGTAGTGATATCTTCATAGCAAAGAAAATTTGGCTTAGCTAGAAATCTTCTATTGAATGGCCTTTGTCAGTCATTGCTGTGTTTTGTATTAGTAAGATTTTTGCCTCTTGCATGCTATTCTATGGTTGGAGATCCATTGTAGGGTGTCCCCCAAAGCTGTGGCAGTCTTTTAACAGCACAGAGCAGAAATGGGTCTGCTGTCACAAGGAATGTCCTGATACTTGTTGCTGGCAGTAGTCAGCCTGACCAAGGGGCATCTCCATCCCAGGAAAGAGACTGCCTTACTCATGGGTGGATGAGATGGGGACATCTGGGGGGGTGTACAGACAAGCTATGGTACTGCCCCTTACTATTTACTTGAGAAGGAAATATTTGTCACCCCAGCTTCCCTGAGGTGATGTTGGAAGCTGACACTGTCAGGTTGCTGATACAGGTTGAAACTGGACAATATTCCAGAAAAAATTAGGCTATTGTCCTAAACCCAGGTAGTTGCATAAACTATAGGTAGGCAGGAACACTGGCTGAACTCCCACTGTTGTCTAATAGACTCAGGAAGAACATTTTTTTTTTTTTTCCAACGTTTATTTTTTATTTTTGGGACAGAGAGAGACAGAGCATGAATGGGGGAGGGGCAGAGAGAGAGGGAGACACAGAATCGGAAACAGGCTCCAGGCTCTGAGCCATCAGCCCAGAGCCCGACGCGGGGCTCGAACTCCCATACCGCGAGATCGTGACCTGGCTGAAGTCGGACGCCTAACCGACTGCGCCACCCAGGCGCCCCAGGAAGAACATTTTAAACAACAAAACAAAACAAACACAGCTCCCTAAAATAACTTAAATCCCATCAAAATAGAAAAAGGTCCACGTGTAACCATGTAGCTATAGCACATACAAATAAGAAATACAAATTACTTATGCTATCCAGAAATACATTTTACTCTCACTAAAATTTAAATTGTTTATTTAATGAATTAATTTTCCAAGAGCTTTTCTAGTTGGGACCGGCTTCATGGATATGTAAGTGACATATTTCACAGCTAAGTATTTGCAGTTTTTATACTGTCATATGTCTGGCTTATCCAACTTACTTTCCCCTTCCACTAATGTGAGTAGTTATCAGCTGGCCATTTGTACCTTCTTTTAGGCTTAGGATGGTTTAGTAAAGACAGCCAGATTCTAGTCTCAGTTTGTCCCTTAACTGTCTGGGTGACCTTAGTCAAGACATATAACATCTTTCTGGTATCCCTTATCCTAATATGTTTAATATAGATATTATATTGTCTGCCTACATTGCAGGTTGTGTCCCAAATCAGTTGAGATAATACATGTGAAATCTTTTTGAAAATGTAAGATCTTGTATGTGTCAGTTCAGCTGGGATTAGTATATGGCATAATCCTTAGAGAGTGAGAGATATTGGTGGTTTTTTGAGCATCTGGAAAAGTGGCCTATTGAGATCTTTCTCTACTTCCAGCTGTAGATATAACCAAATTTTTGTGGTGTACCTGCTGATTGTCCTTTGCTTGGGGGGATTTTTTGCCAGGCCCATCACCAAGAATTGCTGTCTCAGCAGCAAAATTTCATCCTGGCCACCCAGTCTGCTCAGGCCTTCCTGGATCAGCATGGCCACAACCTCACCCCCGAAGAACGCCAGGTGCTAGAAGACAAGCTCGGAGAGCTAAAGGGCCAATATGCCTCTTCCCTGGCCCGGTCGGAGGCGGAGCTGAAGCAGGTACAGACACTGCGGGACGAGCTGCAGAAGTTTCTGCAGGACCATGAAGAGTTTGAGAACTGGCTGGAACGGTCTGAAAGAGAGCTGGAGAACATGCATCAAGGAGGCAGCTGCCCCGAAGCCCTTCCCTCCCTGCTGAAGCGGCAGGGCAGCTTCTCGGAGGATGTCATTTCCCACAAAGGAGACTTGCGATTTGTGACCATCTCCGGACAGAAAGTTTTAGACACAGAAAACAGCTTTGAGGAAGGCAGAGAGGCATCAGCAACTGGAATGTTAGTGAAGGGCAAACTGAAGGATGCAACAGAAAGATACACTGCTCTGCATTCAAAGGTACGAAGAAGTTCCTGATGGCCTCTGGGGGAACAATCACAGCAGCCCTCACATAACTATGCATGGTTTCTGGGGCTTAGAATAAGAACTTCAGGACATAGTGAGTGAACTGATTTGTGTATTGACCACAGGCAGAATGTGTTTATGAGCTCTGCAAAAATGCAGAATGTGGAGGCCCATGGGCTAATGCCTGGTCCCAGCAGTATCAGGGGTATCATGTCTCGCTCTGGTAGGGAAGGTGGATGGAGGTGCTCGCTTCCTGTATCCTGATCAGCAGATGTGGGCTCGCAGGAGACATAGTACAAGGAAAACTTGAACCACATACACAGTCTTTATTCCTAGACAGAGCATCTAGGTAAATCCTTACCTTCTTCCCTATCAGAGAATTCCCGTTAGCTCCCAAGATGTATAATCCAGTCAGTTCTTCTAACTTGTATTGTGCATTTTGCCAACATCTCTGACCTCACCAAAAGGAACACTTTTTGTACCTCCTAGTCCCTGCCTTAGCCTGCAACCTGGTGTGCATTTCTTTGGTGGCTTATCATATAACTCACTAAATCTTCACAGGTCTATAATATAGTTGGGGTGAATAGTATGGATCAAACAGCAGAGGCCCCACTTGTAGAAGATGGTTGCTACTTATCTGTCCATGGAGTCCCCAGAACTACCCTCAATTGTAGTTCTAGTGAGATCCCTTTAACAAAGCCAGGCTTTTCTTTGGACTGTGCCTACCTACAAAGCTGCTGCCTCTAGCCTGCCCTTGCATAAATCTGCTTTCCCTTTTTTTCTCCCGCATAGTGTACACGATTGGGCTCTCACCTGAACATGCTCCTAGGCCGGTATCAGCAGTTCCAGAGCACTGCTGACAGCCTGCAGGCCTGGATGCAGGCTTGTGAAGCCAACGTGGAGAAGCTCCTCTCAGATACTGTTGCCTCTGACCCTGGGATCCTACAACAGCAGCTTGCAACAGCAAAGGTAGGCGGGGACACAGGCTGTTCTAGCACATGGGATGGAGCACCTACCACAAGATAAAGCAAATACTCTCATAGGTTAAAGGCAGTGGTTGGGATGCCTCGGACAAGATCTGGTTCCTAAAACAGTTAATTCTAACATCTGTGGGTATGGATAAACAGCATTATTCTTCATAGCTCCAGCAGCATCATGCTAAGGAGCTCTCGGTTCCTAGAACCAGCTTTGATTACTCAGAGGTTTTACTTTTGGCTTTTTTCATGGACAAGCAGCAGTTGCAGGAAGAATTAGCTGAGCACCAAGTACCTGTAGAAAAGCTCCAAAAAGTAGCCCATGACCTCATGGAAATTGAAGGAGAGCCAGCTCCAGACCGCAAGCATGTGCAAGAAACTACAGGTATGAAGCAGCAATAACAAGAGTGCTCCCTTAATTCTTAGTATGTACCACTGTTCTGTAATACATCACACTATATCATGCAAGTATCTGTGGTGCCCGCAAGGGGCTGAGGATACAACCGGTAATAGCTCACCCTCGAATGAGCTTTGTCCCTGCACCATTGACCGCCTTTGCAATCTGGTTTCAACTCCTCTCCCCAGGCATTCTGCCTTCTAGCCATGCCCTGCTTCTTTCCTTTCCCAAGTAAACTTGTCATTTCTTCATTACCTGACCCCTGAAGTTTTCCCTATGGTTTAACTGCTAACATGTATTGAGTGCTTAGCATGCGTGATGAAATCTTGCTCAAACTTCTAGCTGTACCTGAGAGGTTTCTTCCTTTGTAAAGTCCTGACTACCACCTCCAACCCCCAAAAGAAATAAAAGATAAGAAATAATTATTCTCCCTTCAGGCTTCTCTAGTACATTACTCTTACCATCAATATAGCACTTACGATTTTATTTTTATGGTTAATTGTGATGTGCCTTTTGCTGCCTATGCTTGCTTTTATGGTCCTAAGTTTGCAGAAGGCAAGGACTCATCTTAATTGTCTTCAGTCCTCAGCATCCAGCACAATTTCTGGCATTTAGCAGGTGCTCAGTAAACAGTGCGTTGTGAATTTGGCTCAAATATAAATTCACTTGAAGCTTATTCTTTCTTTTTGTTGTAATGCCTGTTATTATTGTAATTAACATGTGCAATTTAAATACATTCTTTTTAAAAGCACAACACAAACATCATGTCCACACTTTTCTTATGGCCCTCATTTTCCAGATTCCATACTCAGCCATTTTCAGAGCCTCTCCAGTAACCTGGCTGAGCGCTCTGCTCTGCTGCAGAAGGCAATTGCCCAATCTCAGAGTGTCCAGGAAAGCCTGGAGAGCTTGTTGCAGTCCATCAGGGAAGTCGAGCAAAACCTGGAAGAGGAGCAGGTGACATCACTGTCATCGGGAGTCATCCAGGAAGCCCTGGCCACTAACATGGTGAGACCAATGCCCCAAGAGTTAGCATAGAGGATGTATTTGCTGTGTTCCAGAATTTCATCACTTTGAAAAAGTATCAGAAGAATTCATTCCCATGAATCTTCTAATAAGACTTAGCGATGATGATTAATCCACATAAAGATATTTCTACCCAATTTCCAAACCATTGTTAAGCTCAAGGAAAAGCAGTGCTACAGAGTCACTGGTGGAATAGGCTGGAGAACTAAGGGGATGGGTTGTATGGTATCACAGAGGCTCAGTTGCAATCCAACCTTCCTTGAGGAAGGGAGCATGTAATTATGAGAAGTTTATTGGTTTGTGGCTCAGATATCCTAGGATAAGTGAGCCAGGAGCTGACAGACACATTTTTGGTGACAGAAATTGAAGCAAGACATTGCTCGGCAAAAGAGTAGCTTGGAGGCCACCCGTGAGATGGTGACCCGGTTCATGGAGACGGCAGACAGCACCACGGCTGCGGTGCTGCAGGGCAAACTGGCGGAGGTGAGCCAGCGCTTCGAACAACTCTGTCTACAGCAGCAAGAAAAGGAGAGCTCCCTAAAGAAGCTTCTGCCCCAGGCAGAGATGTTTGAACATCTCTCTGATAAGCTGCAGCAGTTCATGGAAAACAAAAGCCGGATGCTAGCCTCTGGAAATCAGCCAGATCAAGATATTGCACATTTCTTCCAGCAGATCCAGGTGAGAATATATCTGCCAAATTGGCAGAACAAAGAGAAAAGAAGGGCAAGGAGGGGACCAGCACTCACTGAGCACATAATACGTCAGTCAGTGTACTAGAAACTTGACCTGCGTTATCTTAAAGAATTATCACAACCGCCCTGTAAACTAGATATTGTTTGTCCATTTTTTAAAAACAAAACTGGGATTTATTTTTCACTCATTCTGCATGTTTAACCCAGAGCAGTAGGGCTACTTAGTCCGTCACGGTCATTTTCAGGGATTCAAGTTCACGGGAACTTCATCCTGCCATATGCCTTCATGACTACCGCTGCAACAGGGAGCAATCAATCAAATCCATTCACATTTCATTAGTTAAGGCAGGTTCTATACCTGGCTTTCAAGGGGGTGGAGAAATGTATTCTTACCATATATGTAGTTGGTGCAGAGTTGGAAATATTTGGTGAGGAGTATCACCTGTCACAGATACAGATACATATGCTGCTGGATTGCTAGGTCATAGCATATGTCTATGCTTAATTTGACCAAGTAGTGGCCACCTTGGCTCCACAGTGGCTGTACTTGCCCACATTGCCACCTGTAGCACTTCAGCATTCCAGTATCCTGCCACATTGCTGCCTTGGGTTTATCCAGCTTTTTCCATGTTAAAGTAGGGTCTCTGGGTTTTGTTTCGTTTCCTGTCCTTTTGGGATTTTGTTTTGAATAATTGCAAACTTACAGAAAAGTAGAAGGAATGCACAATAAACACCAGCATACTTTTTACCTACATCCTCCTCCCTCCAACAAGATTTCACCATTTTGCATTCCCACCAGCAGTGCATGCAGAATATGTTGTCAGCATTGGAATTTGTGTTAATCTCATTGAGAAAATATGAAGTTTCGATGTGGTTTTAATTTTTATTTCTTCTCTGATGAAGTTAAGTATATTTTTATACATTTAAGGGCTTTTATTTGTAAACTATTTGTTCATGGCCTTTACTGTTTTCTGTCAGGAGTTTGATTTTTGTTTTTTGGGTTTTTTTCTTCTTTCAACTTATAAAAGTTCTGTATTAGGGAGATTAATTCTTTTTATGTGATCTGTTGAAAATCTTTTTTCACAGTTTGTCCTTTGTCTTTTGCTTATATAGTGTTTTTGGCCATGTAAGGGGTTTTTAAATTTTTACACAGTAAACTTTATCACTTTTTACTGAACATGTATTTTTGGTCATAATTTGAAAGCCTTTTGCCACACACAGGTGAAGGAATTCACCCATGAATTCACTTCTAGAACTTGTATGGTTTCTTTCATTCTTTTATATTTGAATCTTTTCACATTTTAAGTTTATTCTAAGATACAGTGCATAGTATGAATCCAAGTTGATCTATCTAGTTGTTCCCAATACCATTTCTCTGAAAAGTCCATCTTTTCCTCAGTGATTTGAGAACTCATCTTTATCATATACAGTTTATCCGTATAGGCTCAAGTCTATTTCTGGATTTTCTGTTCTTCTTTGCTGGTCTGTCTGTTCACAAACCATAGCGTACTGTTTTTTATTCTCAGGCTTTATGGTATGTTTTAGTATCTAGTAGGGCTAGTCTCTCCTTTCTTGCTTTCCTTCAGCATTTTTCATATCTATATTTGTATGTTTATTTTTCCATGTGAACTTTAGAATCAACTTTATTAGTCATAGGGGGAAAAGTTAGTAGTTTTATTTGGGTCATATTAAATTTATTCATGCATGCATATATGCACACATATACATACATATCTTTATGGATATCTTTCCATTTATTGAGGTATGCTTTTGTGTCTATCAGAAATATTTTAAGGTTTTATTCATAAAGCTTGCTATTTTATTGGATTACATCATTGTTTGATTAATTGTATTGATTCTCTTGGGTTTTTTTTTTTTAATTTGTTTTTTAATGTTCTTATTTATTTTTGAGACAGAGACAGAGCATGAGCAGGGGAGGGGCAGAGAGAGAGAGGGAGACACAGAATCCAAAGCAGGCTCCAGGCTCTGAGCTGTCAGCACAGAGCCCAATGTGGGGCTCGAACTCACACACTGTGAGATCATGACCTGAGCTGAAGTCGGATGCCCAACCAACTGAGCCACCCAGGTGCCCCGTTTCTCTTGGGGTTTTATAAATACACTTCATATAATCTGCAAATATAGTTTTACCTCTTCTTTTCAAATTTTTATGCCACAGGTTGTTTTCTCTTACCTTAATCACGTTGGCTAATATCTTCACTACAGAGTTACATAATAGTTGAGAGAGTATGTTTGTCGTGTTTTACAGAAGAGAGAAGCTATGGAAGCTCAGAGAAGTTTAATAGCTTAAGATCACAAGCCATGATTGATTTTCAGAAGTCTTTTTGACTCCAAAAACCTCCATTCTTTTCACTTTGCCATGCTGCCTCCCAAATCTTTGAACATTTATTTAAAGGAGACAAGACTCCTTTTAAATTCCTAGCCATTCTCAGGTGGATTGGAGAAATCCTCCATATTTATTGCTGTAGTTGATCCAGAGAGCCTCTTTTTTTGTTCTTTTTCTACAGATTAGAGGGAACTTGCCCCAGATTTAATATAGCTATCTTTTATTTTTTTTTAGAGTATACTTATTTATAATGATGAGAGGATTTACTACATTTCCTTATTTGCTTAACAGGAACTGAATTTGGAAATGGAAGATCAACAGGAGAACCTTGAGACTCTCGAGCACCTGGTCACTGAACTGAGCTCCTGTGGCTTTGCCCTGGACCTCTCCCAACACCAGGACAGGGTACAGAACCTCAAAAAGGACTTTACAGAGTTACAGAAGACAGTTAAAGAAAGGTGAGTTTTCATATATGTTGGTCAATTCGGGGAGCTAATTTTTTCTTGCTGTTGAATGAAATGCTTTTCTTTTCCTCCTTCAGTAGAAAATATGGCATCGGGCACTCTGCTACTGAGTCCTAGGAGTTGGAAAGTGCCTCTTTCAGGCAAAGCTATTCAATCTACTTGGTCCTTAGTGGTTTTCTTTTACTAAATAATGAATTCCTTCTCAGTGATGGGGCTCAGTTCCCCTCTGTACAATCAAAGGCCCAGGTCACCTAGACCCAAAAGAACAAATTTGGGACAGCAAGTAGGATTGTGGCAGGATTTGAAGTAAAGACAAAAATTAGAAGAAACTTTCCAGATGTAATTACGGGTTATATTGGTCCTCTCTCTCTCTCTCTCTGTCTCTCTGTGCTTGTTTTGACCACATTTAAGTTGCTGTTTTGGAGGAGTGTCTGGATTCTTCTTTTAAGGCAAACATGGGAATATATGACAAGGGTAGCTGATTTCAGATTACCTGCTGACTGTTGAAAAGCCATGATTCCATTAGAAAACCTCATGTGGGTTTAGGAGCTTGATAAGACTTCTCTTGGTTTAGCCATATATATAACCTTGATTAGGCAAGTGACTGCCTTGGGAAAGTGACCAGAGAAAAGCAGTTGCTCAAAACAGTACTGTAAGCAGCAGGTTATTTAGTGGAGAGGAGGGGGATAAAGGCCAGGAAGGCTGGTTTTTCCTATGCTCAGGACCATTTAGCTGTATGAAGAACCAGGATCTCTGGCTTAAAGTCTGCCAGATGTGGCCACTTCCAGAACTTAATTTCAAAATTGAATTATCCTTTCTCCTTGGTTTATTTTATTCATTTGTGTGCACAAGCTGACTTCTCTGAGCCTCAGTTTCGGCATCTTCCTTGCTAAGGGGATTAGCATTTGAATTAGGCTTTGAAAGAGTCAACTACCTAAAAAGTGGCAGAGCTGGCCTTGACATCCAAAGCCTACATTCTTTCCATTGTATCATAGCACCTAAATAGCACGCTCCTTTCAGTTTCTCTGGCTTTCACTTTAGCCTGGGGTAAGATTGAGGACTCCTCTCCCCAGAAATGTCCAAACAAGGGCAACAGATTCCTTAGTTTGATGCTCTCTTACATTGTATGTGGTGGTTTAGCCAAAGCTGCTGTGGAAAAGATTATGGGAAGGAAAGGCCCTGTAAGGAAAAGCTGCCTTGAGTCCCAGAATGAGTATAGTTTTAGTTCAAGTTGACTTCTTTACAAAGCTTAGTTTGGCAAGTAACAAAATGTCTTCATTGACAGAGAGGAAGATGCATCATCTTGTCAGGAGCAATTGGATGAATTTCGGAAGCTGGTTAGGACCTTCCAGAAATGGCTGAAGGAAACAGAAGGGAATATTCCACCTACAGAGACTTTCATGAGTACTAAAGAGCTGGAAAAGCAGATCGAACACCTGAAGGTAGGTGAACAAAAGGAGCTCCAGGAACCAGACTAGACAGCGGTATGGAAGCTTGTGTGGACTGATCTCCCCCTGTGGTAGGGAAGTGGTGTGATAAGTCCAAGTTATCCATCTGCATCATCAGAATAGAAATCTCCCCATTTTCTTCATGTGATTCCCACCTACCCCTACGTCAGCACTGAGCACCAAAACATCTCCAATTTAAAAACCAAAACCAGGGTGCCTGGGTGGCCCAGTGGGATGAGCGTCCCAATTCTTGATTTCGGCTCAGGTCATGATCCCAGGATCATGGAATCGAGCCCTGGGTCAAGCTCTGTGCTAAGCATGGAGCCTGCTTAAGATTCTCTCTCTCTGCCCCTCTCCCTAGCACACGTGCTCTCAACTCTCTCTCTCTAAATACATACATGCATGTATGTACGTCCACACCAAAACCACAAAAGTAACCTATGGGGAATAACATCTATAAAGTTTCAACTGTTTCTCGGAGGCCTCTCATGCTGTGTCAAAAAGACAGCTTGTCAAAGTTTGACAGTTGTCAAAGTGCAGTCCTGGAGAAACTTACACTCTCACTATGTGTTTGAGAATTGTTATATGTGAGCCAGTGACTAGATATATGGTCAACAAGTTGAGGAAAGAAGAATTAGCTCCACAACTAAACAAAGGAAAGTTAGAATCAGATGGTTGGAAGGTACCTTCCAGAGTAGGATTAACCTTTCTCCAATCCCCTGCAGAATCCCTTCTTTGATTTAGTCATTCGGCCTCTGCTTGCACCTCTAATACATCTCTTCTTTTTGTTGACACCAAGCCAGTCTGCCTCCAACCAGTTCTCATGCATTCTCTTCCTTTTCTTAGTAAAGCAAGATTTGTCTTAGGCCAGATGACAGGGAAGAGTTTAGTTGCTTTCACAGAGAGAGCCAGGAACATTTGCTATAGGGAATCCCCCAGGGCAGAGGCTTCCTGATTTCTTGGTCCACAGTGCCCTTAGTGTTTCAAGAAATTTTTCACAGTACCTCAAGGCCAAAAAAAGAAACAGGAAAGGAAAAAAACCTAAAAAACCTCAACTTCCTACGTGGTTAGATCAAAATCATGTAATAGTAGTTGTTCACATGGTGCCCAACAGATGTCACTGTGTTGCCCTCAAACATTTAAAATATCTTGTGAGTCAATGCATCGTCTGGGAACTGAGGCTCTTTGGAATCAAGAGTGATTAATAAAAGAATTGACAGCTGTGAATTGATAAGGCTCAGTTAGGCAGCATGAACTTGCTAGATGTTCATGGCTCTGTCTTCCTCTGCTGCTCAGCAGCTTAAGGCCAAAAGCAAACTAAGTAGGGGCATCTGGGTGGCTCTGTTGGCTAAGCGTCAGACTTTAGTTCATGAGTTTGAGCCCTGCTTTGGGCTCTCTGCTGTCAGCATAGAGCCCAATTTGGATCCTCTGTCTTCCTCTCTGCCCTTCCCCTACTGTCTCTCTCAAAAATAAATATAAACATTAAAAAAAAAATTTTTTTAAGGTAAACTAAGTAGATTGTCAGGGAACTTCAGTTGTGGAGGAAAGAATTCAAAGCTGGGATGGTGTCCCTGCTTTGGAAGAAGTAAAATTCTGCTTCTGTGGCAGGCAATCCACCTCCAGAGACAACATGACCTAGTTAGAGTAGATGCCATTGTTTCCTAATTGTTTTCCCTGTTAGAGCTCTGACTGCAACCCCAATATAAAGTTCCCTTGAAAATGCAAAGTGTAGCCTATGATTCTAGGTATTGCTGTACATGTCCATATGGAGCTCCTCATTTTACCCTCCAATTGCCATTTCCTTTTTATTCTTTACATGCATCCTGTTCCCTTTTTATACCTTTTGTCTTAACTCAAAGCTTTCCTCCTTCTACGCAGAATTAAGTGTGTCTCCTCTTGTGCTCTCAGACTTTACTGTCTATATTTCTGTAATAGCATTTATTCCATTATGGTGCAATTGATTATCTGAGCTCTTGGTTATAGGAACTGTGTCATAATCGTATTTTTTATCCCCAGTGTTAGGCATGATGCCTGGCCTACAGTAAATGTTCAATAAATATTGGATGGATGGATGGATGGATGGATGGATGGATGGATGGATGAAAAGATCCTGAATATTCCAGGATATCATTCTCCCATATAATGACTGGCTAAACCGATCTTGAAGTGGCTGAATACATGAGGATGGTCACTCAATGTTATCAAAACTTTAAGGAATATATTTAGAAGAACAGGTGTCCCAAAGTCCCCAGATGTTACATTTAGCTGTCTGTTCTTTTAACAGGATCTTCTAGATGACTGGGCAAGTAAGGGAAGTTTGGTGGACGAAATCAATTGCAAAGGCACTTCTTTAGAAAATCTCATCATGGAGATCACAGCACCCGATTCCCAGGCCAAGACAGGTGAGTGCAGGTTCTTAAAAATGTAGTGAATAAACATCATTCTTTGCTTTGGCCTTTGGTTATGACCCCTTATTTAATAAAACTCAGAATCAAGGTTGAGTATGAGAACAAAGGGGAGTGTTCCACAAAGCAGTCTTCCCCTTCAACCTGATCTGTTTTCCATTTGCTATCTATCATTGCTCCATTTTGCAGATTTCCTTCTTATGGTGGGAAAAACTAAAGGGACTAGTTAGCCTAAATGAACAGAGAAGGGTTAAAATAAGATTTCCATTTTGACGAATTTTCTCTCTTTTAAGCATGTGAATGGACGGTTGTGCATCATCTTTACATTGGAGTCAGTCCTGGAGGGTATTAGCTTGATCTCTTGAGAGAGACACAGCATTTAGGGGTCAGTGTTGGCATACCAAGGACTGCCACACTTCTTGGAAGTGGACACAAAGATTATGCCCAGATGTATGAATAGTCTCTGGCTGCAAATTAAGTATTTCAAACAAAATCTGTATGAGCTCACAATCACTTTCTGGTTGTTAATTGGGATCTCATAGGTTTTATTACCAAACTGTGTTAGTGCACCTCTATAGTCACTGACATAGTAAGAGAAAAGTTTATTTTTACCTCTTGAGAATGGCTACTTTTCTTTTGGAGTGTAAAGATCTCTTGGAACTACCCAGAAATGACACCATTTCAGGGAATTCGTGCTTCTTATATTCCAACACATAAAACCTCTAAGTCAGCAACTTATTAGTGTGTGACTATATCAGGAGTCAGCAAGCTTTTTCTTAAAGAACCATATAGTAAATACTTCAGGCTTGTGAGGCGTATGGTCTCTGTCACGCTACACATCTCTGCCATTGTAGCACAAAATTAGTCATAGACAATATATAAATAAGTGGGTGTGGCTGTGTTCAAATAAAACTTTATATACAGAAATAGGCAGAGGGCCAGATTTGGCCAGTATAGTTTTTTCACTTCTGGACTAGACCAGTGGTTGTTCAAATTTTTTATAGCCCTAGAGTCTGTTTAAGAATAATCTCAAATCGAACTCTACTACATAAAACAATACAAATGGTATTTTATTGGCATAAATTTCCCTTATAAGTGAATTTATATCATTTATCTATTATGCAATCCATCGGTGAGGATACTGAGACTATCTTAGGGAATATAAAAATTTGGAAAAGGATTTCTGGATGACAGCTTTGTTATCTGATTTATTTCTCAATTTTGTTTGCCTGTATCATATCCGGAAAATGCAACTCACACAGATAAGTAGTTGTAAATGATAACAAATGTTTTAAAAAGTTCACTTTACAGTCTCAGAACACTCATCAATTAAGCTGAACTAGAAGCTTGAAAGTGATGTAATAAATTCTTGTTTCAAAGCTAAATCACCAAGAATTTTAATGAGGACTCACATTCTTTTCTTAAACCTAGGAAGTACCTAAAACTGGCATTGAGGACAAAAATTTGCCTGTAACCTGACATCACCATGATCTGAAGTGTTAAGAATTCTGTTAACAGGATTCCACCCTAATGAAAGCCTGATCTGAATAGATGCACCACAGCCTTCTTTATCATTTTCTTTAATGTAGCACTCATGTGCCATAAATGTTTTTCTTTGTATGAGGGAACATGTGTAGGTTTGACTATTGTAATGTCCTGGCAAAGAGCTACAGCTTTTCCAGTCAGTGACGCTCAAAAAAGAAGTATAAATGTATGCAGAGAGGTACAGGAGCTACTTTATTCTCTGCCGAGAACAGCATAAATTGGTTAAGATGTGCTATTCAACATAATTGAACATGCGCGTTTTGTTGCCATTTCTAAGTGGTTAGAAATATATTCTGAATATTACACTTAAAACCAAACATTTACAGAGTCCCTAAAGCACCTCCTTGGGTGCTTTGAAAATCACTAGCCTGAGTGTTTTCACAGTTCTCTTCTATCTCTGAGAAGTCCTGAATATTCCAGTTCCTGACATTTGTGTAGTTCTTTTTGTTTTATAAAGTGCTTTCATATACACTGCCTCATTACCTCTCTCTAGTAACTCCATGAGAGCTAACAGGATAGCTAGTATTACCTTCATATCCTGGAGAAGATACTGAGGTCTATCCATAGACTAAGGCTCACATACCACGTTGGTGACAGTCTTGGCTTTAATTACTAGTCTAGTTTCTTTTTTGGCCATCACCATACTGCAATGGAATATGATCTTTCTGTTCGATCCATTTTTTTTTTCAGTGAAAATACAATCATGTTAACATTTAAAAGTTTTGGGGCGCCTGGGTGGCTCAGTCGGTTGAGAGACCGACTTCGGCTCAGGTCATGATCTCATGGTTTGTGAGTTCGAGCCCCGTGTCGGGCTCTGTGCTGACAGCTCAGAGCCCGGAGCCTGCTTCTGATTCTGTGTCTCCCTCTCTCTCTGCCCCTCCCTCACTCATGCTCTGTCTCAGAAATAAATAATGTCTCAGAAATAAATAAACATTAAAAAAAAACTTAAAAGTTTTATAATTAACTATTTTTAATGTAACCTTATGTATAACTTTTTCTAGTGAAATCAGTGCATGAGTTTTATTCTGACCTTTTAATGTAACACTGTATCATGAATATTCTTCACATTTCTGTATAATCTTTATAATCACATGATCTGTTATTTATTTAATTTGGGACACTCCTGAAGTACCAGGAATCAACTTGGGGAGAACATAGGTGAAATTGTGGTAATTAGAAACAGAACCAAAGGCAGAATTTATGGGAATGCTTATGAGCTAGATTTATTGGCACTTAGAATTTCCACTTTCTGGTAGGGAAGGGGAGCAGAAAGTCATGAAAGAAAAGACAGAATCTTCCTTTTGAAGCAACATGAGAAGGCTTCATTTTAATATCTTTATTAAAAGAATGCTGCTTTTTATGTCCTCAATTACACTTACTGTTCATTTTTGTTATGTTGGAGGACATTGATGTTAAAGTTGAGCCTTTTGGCTTTATTATAAATCCTCATTGCAGAGTATGGCAGACAGCACAGCTATTCTAAAGACTTCATCATTTTACCAGTACTTGCTTCGCAAAGTTATAGCAGGGTCCAGAGAATACTAGTTGGAGATTGAGGAAGGGAATTCGGGTTTCCTTTAGAAGCGATTAGAAGCCTTCTATCTTCTGCCTACTGCTCAGAAGTCGAAACATCAGAGTTGTTGCCTGGCAGCTAAAATGATTTGTCTCTTTCCATGAGTATGTTGTCTTGTGCTGTGTTAACCTCCTGGTACCTGAGCTCAAAGTGAGTGCCAGAGAACAAATTCAGTGCCTGTATGTATTCCTAACACAAGTTTGTCTTGCCCTGTTTGTCTCCCTGTCCTTCTGCTCAGGTTCCATACTGCCCTCTGTAGGAAGCTCTGTAGGCAGTGTAAACGGATACCACACCTGCAAAGGTGAGAATGCCTCTTTGTTGGATGTGTTAGGACAGAGTTTGCGTTGGCATCTGTGTATGTTTTTGTATGTGTGAAAGAACTGCTGCCAGGATGGGTATGAGGGTTAAAAAAAAATCTGGGGAGAAGCCACTGTGATCCTTCTTTGCTGGATTGCTAAAGGCTAAACAGGTTGGCAGCCAATGAAATAAAGGTACTAGGAAATAAATTGCACCACTAGATAAGAGCAAGAAGGAAAAGACCTGGAAGAAAAACATATGCGAATCTTTGAGTCCTAAAGAAGCCACACTAAAGGTGGTCTAGTCTAGCATTCATCCTTCTGGCCCCATGACTTCTCTGTCGTTTGGAGAAGAGGGAGCAGAAGAATACCCCAGATCCTTTACTGCCTTCACTTCTGCAGTTCCCAAGTGTATTTAGCATTTCATTTCTATATCTGAGTACCTAATGTCAAAATCTGAAAGCAGATTAATGAAACATTTTTTTGCTTTGTATATGTAAGCAAGAAATTTTATGTAATTTAGCAGGAACAGAATCTCTAGTTCACTAGAAGGAGTAGGAGAGACGCTTGATCCTGATGAGTAATTTAGCATGAGGAATTCAGGAGGATGCTTGGAGAGCTATCCCAATCTGATTTCTGTTTCTATGATGCTAGATCTGACGGAGATCCAGTGTGACATGTCAGATGTAAACTTAAAATATGAGAAACTGGGTGGAGTGCTTCGGGAACACCAAGAAAGCCTTCAAGCTGTCCTCAGCAGAATGCAGGAAGTTCAGAAGGAGGCAGGCTCAGTGCTGCAGTGGCTGGAATCAAAAGAGGAAGTCCTGAAAGCCATGGATGCCTCTTCATCTCCAACCAAGCCGGAAACAGTGAGAGCCCAAGCTGAATCTAACAAGGTACTATGTTTACATTAGCTGTATCCCAAACACTAAGAGGAAGGGGCTGTTGTACCGATGGTCCTGCCTGAGCCTGGGACCTGAAAGTGAGACATGCCCACCCACCCAGGCCATGAGGAGCCCTTTCAGATGATTAATATGCCTAAACTCTACTAGAGAACTTTCTTACCTATGAAGTTAGAAATTACTATAAATAAGATTCAGAAACAAAACCAGACCTGTTTACAGAAAGAGAATATCCCTCCTCAGAAGCATCAGCTCACTGAGAATGGGATCTGGTTTTCCATATGATGCTGTAAGCCAAACCATTCTCATCAAAGCCCCTTTCCAACTCCCGGGGGGATTTAAATATAGCTATAATTACAGTTCATTCTTAAGGTAGACATGTAGAACTAGGAAAAATACCAGAAGAAATAAGACCATATGGAAAATCCTATAAAAAAGTTTTTTTTGCCAAAATGTTTTATATTCTAATTGGGCATATCGTGCCATCTCCTCCAACTATATAAATGTCCTTGACGTCTTTGTTGTCATCATCATCATCATATCTGACAGTTTTTGTGTATGAGGATTAATAATACCCTTTTACTGAGTTCTACCAATGTGTTGTACATAAAAATCCTGCCACTTAGATTTTCATTTTAAAGTAAAAATTGAAGCAGAAATGTTAGGTATCTTAAAATCACAAAACAAGTCACTGATGGCATCAGAAGTAGAGCGAATAATTGCAACCCAGTCTTCCAGTCCTTTCCTGCACACACACAGATTTCTTTCCTATCCAGAAATCTCATGGCATCCCTGCTGTTCTCTCTTCTAGGCCTTCCTAGCTGAATTGGAACAGAATTCTCCAAAAATCCAAAAAGTAAAGGAAGCCCTGGCTGGGTTGCTGATGACATATCCTAACTCACAAGAAGCAGAAAACTGGAAGGAAATGCAAGAGGAACTCAGTAAGTTATCACAGGGGGATTGAAGATTCACTAAATTGCTTATCTTCAAAGCAGATATAGAATTTCAGCACATCCTATAAAGCAGGACTTATTTTTAGTTAATTTTCAGAAGCAAGCAAGAGGCCCAAATGGGGTTAGAGATTGAGTCTGATTAAGGAAAGGATCTAGAGATTCCACTCGAAGTGTCAGATATTTGGCTTTCTTGGGCAAGTCAATCTGACAATCTTGTGATAAAGAGAGCATTGGTGATAAAAATGAAAAAATGGGAAATAATCTACTCACGGGAAGGATTAGGTGAATTATGCCACATTCATAGTATTAAACTGTAAACAATGGTAGTAATTATTTATTGACATAGAAAAAACATGGGCATAAAAGATGTTTATTATATAGTAAGAGTTAAAAAACAGGCTATAAAATAATCTATGTGTTGTGTAAGATATACGTGCATTTGTGTCTGTGTGTGTATATGTAGTTCTGTGCAGTTTTATCCCATGTGTAGTTTCACATAGCCGCCACCACAATCAAGTACAGAACTGCATTACTTTAGTTAAAATTAAATGAAGGTTATTTTTAACTTAAAAAACTTTAATGCTGCAGGGGTCATTTCCTGTCGTTGGTTAGGAACATAACTTAGGGATCAGGCCAGTGGCTGGTGAGCGTAAAGGAACACATTCTCTCATTTCCTCTCTACAGATTCCCGATGGGAAAGGGCCACTGAAGTGACCGTGGCCCGGCAAAGGCAGCTGGAGGAATCTGCAAATCATCTGGCCAGCTTCCAGGCTGCAGAATCCCAGCTCCGGCCCTGGCTGATGGAGAAGGAACTGATGATGGGGGTGCTGGGCCCCCTGTCTATTGACCCCAACATGCTGACTGCACAAAAGCAGCAGGTCCAGGTGAGCCACAAAGCTTACTGCTTTAAGCAAAGAAATGGGAGTCATGCAAATCTGGATTTGAATGCTGTTGTCAGCAAGTAGATTTCAAATGACCCTGGACTAGTTACTTAACCTTCCAGTGTCTCAGTTTCCTCGGTTTAAATGAGATGTTTGGGTTTTTTTTTTGTTTTTTTATAGACATGTAAATATATATTTAATATTTAATAATCAAAGGTCACAAAGATTTACTAGCATAGTTTATTCTAAGGGGTTTTTTTTTTTATGAAATTTATTGTCAAATTGGTTTCCATACAACACCCAGTGCTCATCCCAAAAAGTGCCCTCTTCAATACCCATCACCCACCTTCTCCTCCCCCCCAACCCCCATCAACCCTCAGTTTGTTCTCAGTTTTTAAGAGTCTCTTATGCTTTGGCTCTCTCCCACTCTAACCTCTTTTTTTTTCTTCCCCTCCCCCATGGGTTTCTGTTAAGTTTCTCAGGATCCACGTAAGAGTGAAAACATATGGTATCTGTCTTTCTCTGTATGGCTTATTTCACTTAGCATAACACTCTCCAGTTCCATCCTCGTTGCTATAAAGGGCCATATTTCATTCTTTATCATTGCCACGTAGTACTCCATTTTGTATGTATATAAACCACAATTTCTTTATCCATTCATCAGTTGATGGACATTTAGGCTCTTTCCATAATTTGGCTATTGTTGAGAGTGCTGCTATAAACTAAATGAGATGTTTGTAAGGGCTTTATCTCATTGCCTGACAGAGGCGCCTGGGTAGCTCAGTTGGTTAAGTGTCCAACTTCAGCTCAGGTCATGATCTCGTGGTTCATGAGTTTGTGCCCCGAGTCTGGCTCTGTGCTGACAGCTCAGAGCCTGGATCCTGCTTCGGATTCTGTGTCTCCCTCTCTCTGTGCCCCACCCCCACTTGTGCTGGGTCTGTCTCTCTCTCTCAAAAATGAATAAACATTTAAAAAATTTTTTTAATGATGAACAGTCAATAACTGTATTATTAATATCATTAACAGAGGCAGTAAGATGAGTGGATGTGACTACATTGTAGAATCGTATTTTACATTTTTTTTTAGGTGGACACAAAATGAGCAGCAGGCAAAAGTTTATTAGGGTATAAGATTAGAAAGTAAGAATAGTAGGAAAGCTCTCTTGAATGCCCACCGAACCGTATTTTACTTTTAATCCCCAGTGACAATGACCATATTACTTAATGTAATGTCTTATATCTGCTGGTTTCATTTAAAGATTTTTCTGTTACTCAAACCTCAAGAAAAAAAATTATTTAAGTACCTACCATCATAGAAATTTAGGTTGGCCAAGGGGCACCTGGGTGGCTCAGTTGGTTTAGTGTCTGACTCTCGATTTTGGCTTGGGTCATGATCTCAGGGTTTTTTGGTTCAAGCCCTGCATTGGCTTCTGTGTTGACAATGAGGAGCCTGCTTGGGATTCTGTCTCTCCCTCTCTGTCTGCCCCTCCTCCACTCTCTCTCTCTCTCGCTCTCTCTCTCTCACACACACACACACTCTCTCTCTCTCTCTCTCTCTCTCTCCCTCAAAATAAATAAACATTTAAAAAATTGTTTAATAGAAATTTAGATTGACCAAATATGTCATTTCCAATGAAATCATGCTGAGAACATTTCTTCTTCTTCCTCTTCTTCTTCTTCTTCTTCTTCTTCTTCTTCTTCTTCTTCTTCTTCTCCTTCTTCTCCTTCTTCTCCTTCTTCTCCTTCTTCTCCTTCTTCCTCTTCTCCTCCTTCTCCTCCTTCTCCTTCTTCTCCTCCTTCTTCTTCTCCTTCTTCTTCCTGTTCTTTTCCTTCTTCTCCTCCTTCTCCCCTTCTCCTTTTTTTTTGTAAGCACCCAAAAACCTTTTCTTGTTCTACATCCTCTTTCAAATTTGTTCCATTTCTTCTTACCATCCACCAAGTTCCCTAAATTAAGACGTAAAAGTAGTATTTGAAGGAACCTTTTCTTTTAGCCCCCTATTCCAGTGGTTTTCAGACTATTTGCTATCAACTGTTTACACTCTTAAAAATTATTAAAGACCCCAAAGAGCTTGTGTTTAAATATTGGTATCTATTAATATTTACTGTGTTAAAACACTGAGGAAGCTAAAAATATGTATTTGTTGGGATGCCTGGGTGGCTCAGTCCATTAAGCATCTGATTTTGGCTCAGGTCATGATCTCACAGTTCGTGGGTTCGAGCCCTGCACTGTCAGTGGGGAGCCTGCTTGGGATTCTCTCTCTCTCCTTCTCTCTTTGCCCCTCTCCCCATGTGCTCGCTCTCTCGCTCTCAAAAATAAATGAATAAACTTAAAAAATAAAATCTTTAAAATATAAATGTATTTATTAATTAATTTTTTTAATGTTGGTAAAACCATAACATTAACATAAGTAACATATATATTTTTTATGAAAAAATAACATTATCCAAACATAATAACTTTAGTAAGAGAGATATTGTTTTATGGCTTTATAAATCTCTTTGATGTCTGGCTTAATAGAACATTCTCATAGATTTTCATATCTGCTTCTGCATTTAATTTATTGCAATACCAGATGCCATATAGCCTATGGAAAACTCCATTGAACATTCATGAAAGAAAAGTTATAAAAGGCAAATAATATCTTACTATTTTTATGAAAATAGTTTTGACCTCGTGGACCCTCTGAAAGGTCCTAGAGACTTCTGAGGACCCCTAGAGCATACTTTGAGAATTACTGTTCTAATCTTTTTCCATTCTAAATGCTACTACCTTAGGTAGGTTAGATCTCAGGTCTAGACCATTGCAACAGCCTAATGGGCTTCTTTGTCTAGTGCATCCTCCACACAGTTACCAAATTATCTCCTTAACTCACACATCTAAATATGTGAAAATGCTTTGCTGGCTCATGGCTGCCTATTGAACAACGTCCAAATATCCGCTCAGTGTCGTATATAAGACTTTCTACTATCTGATCCCAGTTTGTCTTGCCAGCCTCATTTCTCACTCTTCCCCCATATATCTAGGTTTTGTGCTGCACCAGGTAACTTCCTTTCCTTGAACATACCATATTCCTACAGCTCTGTGCCTTTGCTAATCCTAGGCCCTCCCCCTGAAATGCCCCTCACCAGTCTGACTCTCTGCTCACTGGGAGAATTCCTTATTTTGTCCTCTGCAAAGCCTTCCTGACTTCCCTCTTCTGCTTTTGTCATCTTCTATCGAATTAATCATCCTTACTTCTTGCTTTCACAGTGCCTTGTTCACATCAGTGTTTATCGTTTTTGCTTTTTTTTTTTTACATTCTGTTATAGTTTATTGTTTACACATCTGTTATTCCTTAAAGTCCTGTCTTATTTATTTTTGTACAGTGTGAGTGATGAATACTTTCCATAAATTATCTTATTTAATCCTTAAAACAGCCAAGATGAGTACTTCCTATCCTCATCTTATAGATAAGTAAGCTGAAATTTGGAGAACTTCAAAAACTTGCCTAAGGTTATATATACATCTAGTAAGTAAGAGAGTAAGGATTTGAACCCAAGCAGTACAACTCCAGAGCCCGTAATCCTAACTCCTTGCTGAATGAAATAAGGGATAGAAAAGAGTAAAAAGACATGCTCCTTGCTTTAAAGAAGCTCATTATCTAATCATGCTATGTTGTAACGTACAGATTGTTTATGCTGTTGGAATTCCAAGAAAGAAACTAGGAAAAACAGAGGTATTGAGAGTTGAAATGGCAAGCCCAGCCAGAGGTATAGCTAGCTGGCTCTGGGACCCCAGGTTTTATCTGGCAAAGCTGATGAGTGCCAATCCAGAAAACAAGGCCAACCTTAGTAACTGATGTTGAAACAGAGTATGACAAATAAGGAAAAGAAATAGAATAGGCACAATCAATGACCCTTGCAAAACAAGTTTTTATTAAGCAGTTGTTGTTGTTATAAATGATACTACATTTTCCTAGCAGCCTGGTCCTTGGAGTTTTCTGGTTTATTTTCCAAAGGAGTTGGCACTACTTGGCACAATCTAAAATCAGTTTTTGTTTTGACACTCTTTTTAGATCTGTCTTTTCTCTCTAAACATCTTGATGTCATTTCTATTACAGTTTATGCTGAAGGAATTTGAAACACGCAGGCAACAGCATGAGCAGCTGAACGAGGCGGCTCAGGGCATTCTAACAGGCCCTGGAGATGTCTCTCCATCCACCAGCCAAGTACAGAAAGAACTCCAGAGCATCAATCAAAAGTGGATTGAACTGACTGACAAACTCAATTCCCGTTCCAGCCAAATTGACCAAGCTATTATCAAAAGCACCCAGTACCAAGAACTACTCCAGAACTTATCAGAGAAGGTAAAGGCAGTTGGACAGCGACTAAGTAGCCAGTCGGCCATCAGCACCCAGCCTGAGGCCGTGAAGCAGCAACTGGAGGAGACCAGTGAGATTCGATCTGATGTGGAGCAGTTAGACCATGAGATTAAGGAGGCACAGACACTTTGTGATGAGCTCTCAGTACTCATTGGGGAGCAGTACCTCAAGGATGAGCTGAAGAAGCGTTTGGAGACAGTTGCCCTGCCTCTCCAAGGTTTAGAAGACCTTGCAGGTAAGTTAGGGTACAGAACACACTGCTGACATTAGTGGCAAGCCCAAAGATTGACTTTGTAATAGTCCCAAGAATCTAGGGTGACCTGTAAACAGCTTTTGGACTCACACTAGTGTTACCCTATCCCTTTGTCCAGCTCCAGTGAGAAGTGCTATGGTCATCACACATTGGCTGAGCACTAGCAACATGGGAGACTTTATATAGCATAATCCTAGACATAAGAGCACTAATATCAATTTTGTCAGCAGGTAGAGATTCGTGCTCATGGATGTCCTATAGGTGAAGCCACACACATACTTTAATACTTATTTATACCATGCATATGCATACACACATATATACCATATTACAGAATTAGAATATGTTCTGGACTGCTTGTGATGGCCTTGTACCAGAAGAATTTTGTACTCAGTGTGTTGCCTTTCTGTAGAAACATTTATGGCTTTTTATCAGCTTAGAAACAGAAGTTTACTTCTATTACTCAGGTGACCTTACAAGGTTGACGTGAGGATTAAATCAGATCTAGTGTGTGAAGGAGACTAGCTCTGTGCTGCTTTTGTGGCAGACCCTCAGTTAACATGTTTCCTTCCCCTAAGAATAGACCGTATACTCTCAGCAAACATCTTAAATGCCATGTCCTGATCTGATTGGTTTAAACTTGATTTTCTCATTTCAGCTGACCGCATGAACAGACTCCAGGCAGCTCTTGCCAGCACCCAGCAGTTCCAGCAAATGTTTGATGAGCTGAGAACCTGGTTGGATGACAAACAAAGCCAGCAAGCAAAAAATTGCCCAATTTCTGCAAAATTGGAGCGGCTACAGTCTCAGCTACAGGAGAATGAAGAGTTTCAGAAGAGCCTTAACCAACACAGTGGCTCCTATGAGGTGATTGTGGCCGAGGGAGAATCTCTGCTTCTTTCTGTACCTCCTGGAGAAGAGAAAAAGACTTTACAAAACCAGTTGATTGAACTCAAAAGCCACTGGGAAGAGCTTAGTAAAAAAACTGCAGACAGACAATCCAGGCTCAAGGACTGCATGCAGAAAGCTCAGAAATATCAGTGGCATGTGGAGGACCTTGTGCCATGGATAGAAGATTGTAAGGCCAAGATGTCTGACTTGCAGGTCACTCTGGACCCAGTGCAGCTAGAGTCCAATCTTCTGAGATCAAAGGCTATGCTGAGTGAGGTGGAAAAGCGCCGCTCCCTGCTAGAAATACTGAACAGTGCTGCTGACATTCTGATCAATTCTTCAGAAACAGATGAAGATGACATCCGGGATGAGAAGGCTGGGATCAACCAGAACATGGATTCCATTACAGAGGAACTACAGGCCAAAACAGGGTCTCTTGAAGAAATGACTCAGAGGCTCAAGGAGTTCCAGGAAAGCTTTAAGAATATTGAAAAGAAGGTTGAAGGGGCCAAACACCAACTTGAGATCTTTGATGCTCTAGGCTCTCAAGCCTGTAGCAACAAGAACCTGGAGAAGCTAAGAGCTCAACAGGAAGTGCTGCAGACCCTGGAGCCCCAGGTAGACTATCTGAGGAACTTCACCCAGGGCCTGGTAGAAGATGCCCCAGATGGATCTGATGCTTCCCAACTTCTTCATCAAGCCGAGGTCACCCAGCAAGAGTTCTTGGAAGTAAAGCAAAGAGTGAACAGTGGTTGCATGACAATGGAAAACAAGCTGGAGGGGATTGGTCAGTTTCACTGCCGAGTCCGAGAGATGTTTTCTCAGCTGGCAGACCTGGATGATGAGCTAGATGGCATGGGTGCCATTGGCAGAGACACTGATAGCCTCCAGTCCCAGATTGAGGATGTACGGCTATTCCTCAACAAAATCCAAGCCCTCAGGTTAGACATAGAGGCCTCTGAAGCAGAGTGTCGACAAATGCTGGAGGAAGAGGGGACTCTGGACTTGTTAGGTCTCAAGAGGGAGCTCGAAGCCCTGAACAAGCAATGTGGCAAACTGACAGAGAGGAGCAGAGCTCGCCAGGAGCAGCTGGAGCTGACACTGGGCCGCGTGGAGGACTTTTACAGGAAGCTGAAAGCCCTCAATGACATGACCACGGCAGCAGAGGAAGGGGAGGCCCTCCAGTGGGTCGTGGGGACTGAAGTGGACCTCATCAACCAGCAGTTAGCAGATTTTAAGGTAAGCCATGCCCTTGTTTTTTGATCTTTTGCCTTCAGTAATGTGTATTTCTTTTCCTGTAACTCGGAAACCCATTGGATATACATCTTAACTTCTGTTCCTGGGGTCGCTATTCTCGCTTCCATCACCATCAAAGCACACTGTCTGGAGACTTAACAGTCTTGGATGCTGGGCAATTGGTTTGAACGTTTTTCTGTTGTAATTTATTTCAGTGTTTATAACCAACTGAGGGTATAGAAAGAAATGTCCAAATGTTACTGCTTACTCGAGGATCTCCTCTTGTGATTTGTAACAGCAGCAAATGTTTCCCTAGGTCCATGTTTTCCACTTGAGGTGTGCAAAGTCATAAGGTAAACATGGGGTCATCTTCATAAAGTGTTGATTTTTTTTTCCTCCAATTTCAGGAAAAAGTTATTGATGCATTATGAAGTAAAGTACAAAATTCTCATGAGTTATTAATATAAAACATAACACTTCAAAGAAACTTCCCACTTAGAGCAGGCGGGTCAGATGACACCCCAGGCCCCCAGGAATATAAGTTCTTTGCCTATAGGAGAGTTTGAAAAGCACTGCCCTGACTGCAAACATGTTTTCACTCTTTGCCTGAGTCAGAATTTCCAGTCCTGAGATTTTGTGAGTCGAAATTAAAGCAACAGGGAAGAGGAAGATGGGAGGAATTGACTCTCAAAAATGCGATTTTGCTAGGTCAGGGACTTGGAGCTCTCAGGACTGTGTGTAGGGTCATGGCTCTCAGGATGGGAGCATTTCATCCTGAGTTTCCCCTGTTGTAAATGCCAAAAAGTGCCTTACTCCACTGCTGGAGACCCCTCTGCTGCTTTTCCTTCTTGGTGCACAGAGTGGATATGAAAAGGCTACTTCCAGCACTTTGTTTCCATCACTGGTGTTAATTATTCCCACCTACACAGTTATACTCCTGCAGTCAGAGTTCATTTGTTCTCCAAAGCCCCTGCCTGTCAGGATTTTTTCAAGTACAAATACGTTTGGAGAGGTGGGATTGACACCGGTCAGAGCCCCGCAGTCCTGAGAAAAGTTACAAGAGTCGAGCGCAGAAGGGTGGCTGTTATAGAAGGGTCCCCAGCTTAAGGGATGGTCAACTCTGAAGTGGGACATTGGCTGAAGATCTCCTTACAGTGTTTGGAGACAGTGTAGTTTGGAGCAACAAGTCATTGTTTGGGGGATTCTTGAGGACCCAAATAAGGAGAGGATAGGAAGGGAAAATTCAAACCCATGAGCACATACGTTTTCCTCTTAGAAACTCCCACGCCTCCATTCCAGGGGCAGGTGGCCTTTCTTCATCACGTGTGTTTTTCTTGCCTTTGCCGTTGTAAGCGCCCTGAAAGCAGAGACTGTCTTCTACAGGCTCCGGCTTACTTAGAATTAACTATCTGACCAACTAAATGAATTTCTTAGAAACCTGAAGCTCATCCCTTTGATTCAAATAGTTGTATCAAACTAGATTCTGGTTTACATGGGAATTATTTTAAATTTTATTTGCCTAATCTTCTAAACACTACATTGTGTAGAAGTTTTTCTTTATGAGTGCAGGTTAACATTATTAAAAAGATGATATTGTTCTTTGTGACGGTGATATCCTCAAGGGTATTAGAGACATTGGGGGCTGCTTTATATTAAATGTTCCTAAATTATTGTGCAGTTTGTGTTGGGTATTGAAGTTCTTGTTTAGTGCCTCTTAGTGCATATGTGTGTAGCTTCCATTTCCCCCCGCTTACCCTGATAGCAGGGCTGTCTTCTCACTGCAGCTACTTCACTGTTGTCATTGGGTTTGCCTTTTGCTGTCTATCCCTTGCTTCTAATCATCAGTGAGCTAGAAAATGAAGTAAACAAGCCTGTTAAAATTGCATTAAAATACAAGCTAGGATATAAAAAAGAGTCCACAGGCAGGCGTATATAGTGTTTGGATTTGAGGACAACTTTTCACTGTCCTTTTCAGTTAATCCTTAGTTGCTAGAAACTTTCTGAATTTTGATGTAGCTGGCAGATTTTAAGAAATTACTGGATGCTACCATATTTTATTTGTATCCTAGTATGTAGCTTAGAAATGCTCAGAGTTCAGTATCTGCTTAGCTGTTTATTATCGCATCCTGTTTCACTGATTTCTAAGAATAACCCTCCCACCACCAATACTCTGGATGCGAAGGCTGGTCATGGGCAGAGTGTGTGTCTCTGCAGGGGACCAGTGTTGAAATGCAAGACTGGAAGAAGAGAGAGAAAGAGGATGGCAAAGTTGTGCCCCTGTGTGTATCCTCCTCAAGTTGGGGGCACAAATCAGAAGCCTGGCTCCACATGTCCGCCTTATAAAGTCAAAGGCTTTGGGAAGAGTTTTTGCCTCCTCCCAGCAAAGGCGTTTGGTCAGGAGGGGAGGAACACGCTCCTGGCTCAGCTCACACTGAGCTCATGGGAAGTGAAAACAATGGGAGGGAAAAGCTCTGTGTGTCAGCTCCACGGTCCCCTGAGGCTGAGTAAAGGGAAGGTCTTTTTGGACCCATTCTGAGAACTGAGTCATTTTCGTGGTTTGAGTGTTGAGTTCTGGGTTAATGTGCTGTATACCCAGCAATGAATTAATCTTCCCTCATACCGGCAGCAGGCCTGATTTATAAAGTGTGACTCTGCTTTCAGATTCAAAGCGTTTTTAATAAGGAAAAACCAGAGATGAAGATGAACATAAAAAACAGCATTAGCTTTAAGTTTTCAGCTTTTTTTTAATTTTTAAATTTTTAATTTTTTTTTATTTTTAATGGAATCACACTCTCAGTACAGAGTCTGCCAAAGAGAAGAGGATATGAGTCTCTGAGACACAAGTGTAGCATCTGCTGGGACGGGACTAATTCCACTGTGGATGGGTGGCATAGACCGATGAGTCAGGTCTGGGGACAGCCCCGGCTTACTTGGGACTGTGCAGTAGTGCTGAGAAATGCGTGGAGAGGCAGCTTGTGGGAAAAGTTATTTCCTCCTTAACGTGAAAAACTGAAAGTCATTATTCCTAGAAAAGGCTTTTAATTCAATTGCTTCTGAATAAATGAGAGAATATGGTCCACCAGGGTGGATCTGTCCAATGGGAAGAGAGTTCTCTTCCACTTTAAACAAGCAAAGACCTCAAACCTTCCTGCATTTGGCTTTATTGGGTTCTGCCATTCCAGAAATCTCAAATGAGAATACTGAGTATGTTTTCAGAAAACTGGGAGGAAAAGACTTTGGCTAATCTCTTCAGGAAATTCTGTTTTCCTGAACAAGAGAGTCAGTGATTCTTGAGGAAAAGGAATTGTATGTGCATAACAGGACACTAACAAAAAAGGAGGGACCTTTATTTCACTAAAATTTAAGCCAAAGATCTGGTAACTCTGATGATAACAAGAGGCTTTCCTCATTTTGAAATTCCCTGTGCTAGTTTTATAGTCAAGAATTGAGATCATTATGAGTTCAAGCCAACCCCGTCGTTGTACACACACCCGCCGAGAACCACAGTGGCATCTCCGTCAGGAAGTAGGTGGTGGCTTGGGCATTAAGAGCGGTATCTGGATGCCCTTCATGCACTCCGAGTTTCATATGTATTTATATTTACTGTGTACTCAGGTCAGGCTTCATACTCGGCCCTCTACCACTCACTCAGTGGTAAGAAAGAACAAGTGTGGGAAAAATGGAAACCTTTTTAGGGTCCATAGGTTTCTCACGAAAGTTCACTTCACTTAATGGTGTGTTGGAAGCACCCAAGCCTGTTGGTCTTCTCCTTCCTTGTCTTCACGGCTGGGCTGGTGGGAAATAGATAAGGCAGCAGGCTTCCTCAGGACTGTTTTCAGTTCTATTTCAGGTTGAGCAGAGCCCAGGGTCAGGAGTTACACATACTTACAGCCTTTGTCTGGAGACCTCAGTATCCCACCAGAACACCAGAACAAGAAAGCCTTGTAAACTTCATTTGATTTTTTTTTTCCTCATACAAAGCAAGTTTAAGCTTCGCTCTGAGCACACATGAGAACTCTAAGACAGGCATGGCCTGACATGGAGCTGAAGGGCTGCCAGTTTGCACAAAGACACTTCTTCCTTTCAAACGATTACAAAGACAGTATCAGCCCATCTACAGTTTTGCCAGTTAGATTCACTAGAGAATGAAGCAAATGAGGTCAGCATTATCTACCTGCCCTTGGAGAGAAAGGAAATCACACTTGGTGTGTGACCTGTCTGTCACCTAGAGGTTTCAGTATCTCCAGCTTTGCAGCAGCAAGGTAAGCTGAGTAGGCAACCCCACTCCTGCCTTGTGCTGACCCTTGGCCTGTCTTGGTTTTGTCTTTCTTCCTTAAACAGGGCTACTCCAAGAGGAACTACTAGGGTCCAAGGAAGTAAAGAGAATGCCCCAGAACAGGGTTTCTCAGCCTCTGCACTCTTGACATATGGGACTGGATAATTCGTTGTGGTGGGGGGGCTGTCCTGCGCACTGCAGGATGTTTAGCAGCATCCCCGATCTCTACCCGCTAGATGCCAGCAGCAACCCTTCCCATAGACAACCAAAAATGTCTATCCAGACATTGCCAAATGTCCCCTGGAAGGCAAAAATCTCCCTCTGTTGAGCACCGCTGCCTTAGAAGAAAATTACCACCTACACTTGGGAAACTTGGAATTCAGCTGGAAGCAGTGCTGGCTGATTAAGTTAAATATTTATGTTGCAGACAGCCTTCTAATAATCTGATTAAGACTGTGTGGTAGCAGCAATTGCCTCTAAGTCAGGCTTCCTTTAAGCTGGGCCCCGGATTCCTGATTTTTGCTGGGACTAATCTGTGTCTGGTTTAAAATTTCCTAGGCACTTTCCCTGGCATCAGCAGTTTATTTTTCGTGGAGTTGTTGATGCAGGTGTTTGGTTGATGATGCATTTCTAAAGAGAAGAGGAACTTCCTGTGTGGAAATACTTCAGGAAGCTTCCTCGTTCAGTGCCTTTAGGGGGAGACTGCAGTCTGTCAGTTGTTCTCAGCTCAGGAGCTCACAGTTTGGCTGCTGATGTTAATAACCCTTGGGAGATCACCTCCCAGACCTACCAAACCCCAAGAATTCCAGTGCTCCCTAATAATCCTCTCCACCCCCACTTAGCAACTGGGTGGGGAGAAGGTAAAGGCGTGTTTAAGGACTTTAGCTTTGCTTCATATTGAACTTTTCCCAGCCCCATTTTAAAGCAGCCCCATTAGTATTTTAAGTATCAGCATCACAAAGCAAAATCCCAGGATTGCAGTCATTACATCATCTTAAAGGAGACTCACACCTCAGCAAAGGCAGTAAAATCAAATGAAAGATCATCAAGAAAGAATCCATTGATGGATTTCACAAAAATTTGTGTGGAAATTTTGATAGCAAGGGAAGACTTTAAAGCAATGTAAGAAAGGACTGAGCAGTTTGATTTGAGTTTACTGAAATTCTTCACATATCATGTCAGCATGTAGCATTTGCAACTAAAGTTCACCGTATGATTTTGTACACAAAGGAGGAAAAATATGTTTCCAGGAAAACTAGAATTTACCCCACACAGGACTTGTATTCATTGTTAAGTATTTAATTAGTGAACACAGGTTGAGATAAGCACAGACTTGCAGAACAGGACTATTTCTCGTTGTGTCTAGAAATGAATGGTAAACGGTCTTGGCCTTGGCCTGGTCCTCAGCCTTAGCGTCAGAAAAATCCTGGGCACTTTGAAGCTAGCTGGCTGGCACACGAGACATAGCATAAGCAGGGAGCCTCTAGGAAGTGTGATGAGTTGCTCTGAAGGACACTTTATTGTTAGGATTGGTTGGTTCACCAGGGATGAAATAAGTCCCACAGGGAGTCCTGTCAGGTCACTGCACCAAAGAGCTGTCTCCTGCCAAACAGATTCTTCCCAAGTCTCAGCTGTCCTGTTGGGAAAACCTAGCTATGGGAAGAATGTGCTCCCTCCCCACCTTCCTTAATACTTTGCCACTACCACTACCAAGTGCTTTTCGAATACCAGCCTCTGGTATTGGCAGTGGGAGATTAATGGGATACACTTATTCCTTAGGCCTTCACAAGCTGTTTTCCGGCTACTAGCACTGTGATTTGACGTGTGGACCTTTCAGAATTTTGGCCACTCAGGGATAAGAATGAGTGCTACGTGGTAATGGTCCATGGATCCCTTGGTGGGAGGTAGGAGGAAGGGACTCCATATTCCTTTCAGTCCATCATCCTTACTGAGCACTTGCTCTGTGCCAGCCCTTGTGGTGGGACAATGTGTTATGGGAAACAGGCACCAGGGATTGCAATGGCAGTGACGTGTGGTGCTGAGTACACCTAAAAGACACCTAAGTTGAAGTGAGCTCTAACCTCAACCCCCTATCAATCAGACATTTACAATCCCAGTTGCAGTTAAGAACACTGAGACTGTGAGTTTGTTATAGTGTCTTGTTCAAGCCACACAGCATGTTAGAGCTGGGATTGGAAAGGTTTGTTTGGCACCAAAGGTCATGCTTGACCAATAGTTCTCAAATGGGGGCAGTTTTGCCCCTTAGGGGACATTTGGCCATGTCCAGAGACAGTTTTGACTGTCACAATGGGAGAGGCTTCTGCTAGCATCTAATGGGTGCTAAACATTCTGTAATGCAGAGGATAGCCCGTTACAACACAGAATTATTCAGCCCCTTTCTAAAAAGTTGGAGGTTTGATATTTTTCCCCCTCTTCAGATGCCATGACAAGTAAGAGTTAACTGACAACTCCACTGCCTGGCAAAGCTTCATGGTTTTTCTCCCTTTTTTTTTTTTTTTTTTTTTTTTTTTTTTCCCAAAAGTTAGTTAAGAAATAGTGTTAGTTCTGGGAATGACTATACAGATCTGTTGGATAAAGTCAGGATCCTGGTGAACTAATTTGAGTCAGTGGCTAAAGAATTCTCTTAATGCTTGACCAGTCCCAGCCCCACCCTGCCGCAAGGCTCCTGCTGTGGAAATCAATCAGCTGTGTATCTCAAGCTGCTTCCTGTAGGGTGTGTTATGGAATGGCATCAGCCCCTGCACCAGCTGGGTGTCCTGATCTCAGTGATTTTATCAGACTCTGTCTCTTTTGAGTCTTGCTGTTTGGAACAAAGGATCCTCTGTTAGGAATGCAGAGAGCTCCTCTGATTGGACTGCTAGCGTGTACGTACATGGTTCCCACGGAAAAAACAGACATAAATTATGCTGTAGCCTTCTAGAACTTGGGCTTCCAAGTTGCTTTTCCCTTAGCTTCTGTCTGTATTTACCCTTCTTTCTATATGTACTTATCCTTCACCCAGTTCAATGTAGGAGCCATCTGATCTGATGGATTAAATGATGGCATCCTTCAGAACTGGTCTGTATCCCTCTAGTCTTTTCCTTTTCCAGCCTTGGAAACCACATATTTGATCCCCACTGTTTTTTCCAGTCTTAATTCCTATATAGACCACCCATCCACTTATCTCAAACACTCTTTATACATTATGCATATTTCTACCCATACCTGAAGGCTTGGTTCTAGTCCCATGTCTCCACAAAGCCTCCTTCCCAAGTTCACTACTTCTGTTCTCCTAAACCACTTAATATGTGCAACTCATTTGGCCTTTATCCTATACTGCCTAACTTTGGTGTTTTCTCATTATAGGCATTTGTCCCATCTTTGAAAAATTCATTTTTGTGTCTCTCGAAGTAGTTAACATGTTGGTGTGCACATAGTTGGAGATTAGTGAATTCTGACTGATTGGATGAGTGCTCTTTATTTCTCATAAGCCATGTGAGCTCTGGGATTCAAAATGCTGTCAACTTTGCAAGACTTGAGGCAAATCCTTGTGAATCCCAAACAATTCTAATCCCAGCCTGGATTCTTCACCTCTCCTTCTTGCTTCTGGGCTCCCTTCCTTCTCTACTAGTTAGCATATGTTAAATAGCAGGATTTTATTTCAGACAAAGAAATTTGCTACCAAGCACACTTGAAGAAAGCCAGATTCTGAAATATTGGCTTGCAGTTACCCATCACTTTATAGTCATTGTCATTTACCCAATTAGTTCACAGGGAGAGTCTTCATACTTCATGCAATTTAGTGTAGTGAAGAAAATTGAATCTGAGTTTTAGTCAGACATATCCAGCTTTGAGTTCTGGCTCTGTCATTTACTAGCTGAGTGACCTTGGGGAAAATTACTTAACCTCTCTGTATAGTTAGCTTTATAAAATGTGAGCAGTGGTAAATCATACCTTTAGAGTTTTTATGAGAGTTCAATGAAGTGATGTAGATGAAGGTACCGGGCATATATTAAGTGATCAATAAATGATAATCTTTTATTTTAAAAAAATTTATCTAGGTAGACAAATTAGAATATTATGAAATCTTTTTAATAAAAAGTTATGCCTTGGGGCGCCTGGGTGGCGCAGTCGGTTAAGCGTCCGACTTCAGCCAGGTCACGATCTCGCAGTCCGTGAGTTCGAGCCCCGCGTCGGGCTCTGGGCTGATGGCTCAGAGCCTGGAGCCTGTTTCCGATTCTGTGTCTCCCTCTCTCTCTGCCCCTCCCCCGTTCATGCTCTGTCTCTCTCTGTCCCAAAAATAAATAAACGTTGAAAAAAAAAAAAAAAAAGTTATGCCTTTTGTTCCTAAGGATAATTATTCTCCAGAAGATTTGCTGTAAGGCCCAGTACCAGATTAGATTAGCTTTTTCTCTTCTGGGAAAAATGAAAATTATGAGGACAAAGTACAATTAGCTCAATGGCAGCAGTGAAACAAGTGGATGGACAAACAGCTTTCCCAAACAGTATTTGTGGGGAACAAGAGTAGAGCTGGTTTCTAACCTTAGAGTAGCAGTATATAGGCAGTATAGGTCATGACTCCTAACACAGCTGTAAATATACTTTATGTACACATACATACGCATATATGTTTGCTTACTTATTCATTAACCTGTTAATTTATTCATTCATATCAAAATCCCACAGCCAGCATGTTTTTCTGAGACCATTTTGACCTTGGCTTATGTGCTCTACAAATCAGTGTTATTTTCATATCATTAACTAGAATTAACCAGAAGCCATTACCAGCTCAGTGACTTCCTCAGTAGCTCAGAGTTGCCCATCAGATCAGCTTTAATGATATCAGGGTCCTTGGCCTAATTAGCTTTTAACATAGACCATGTTATCTTCCCTTGTTGCCATACAATGGCAACTACCAAGTCAGCATCTTTGGAAGCTACACCTCTTAATATTAATCAATCTTTAATTAAAACATTGAGGTGTGAGGAGAAAAGGTATCAGCTTAATTTCAGAGGAAAGCAGCTTAAAAAACAGAGATATAATTAATCTCTCTGCCAAGTGTATACACCAGATCCAGATAGTTTTACAGAAAAGCTTTAATTCTTCATAGTTTCCACAGACATGTTTTTAATATTCAGTTATATGTATATATGAGTTAAGGGAAGAAGAAGAAGCTAAGAATTCAAAGAAATTGAACTTCTATGAGGCCTCCTCCAGCTTGAATTCATTGCATCTATCTAAGTGACCCATTTAATATCTCTGTCATCTTGCAGTTCATTCCCAAAAGAAAAGCTCTGATTTGGGTCCAATTCTTTACATGCAAACCTAATGTGGTTGTTTGTTGATTGATGGTAAGAATTGCTTTAGTAACAAAATGAAAGAGACAGTTTTCATAAATCTCTTCCCTCTGTATTATTTATCCTACCTCTTTTTCTAATATTGGAGAAAGGATCCCTATAGCAAGATTTCTTGACAATTCACCCCCAAGGACCTGTTTCATAGAAATAACCAAGCAATTTTGTGAAGTTGTTCATATGTGAAAGTTGTGAAGTCATGCAAATCTGGAACAGGAAAGGCCGCTCTCGGTCCCAAATGAAAGCCTACGTGGTCACTTTCTCAGGAAAGCCTTTCCTAAACCTGCAGGCCACATCGGGCCCCCTTGACTGGTGCTGTCATAGTACTGCTCACTTTTCTTTCAGAGTGCTTCTTACAAGTGAATTAAAATGAATGTCACCCAACCCCCCTCCCACCCCCACACCCCCCCCCCACTGGAATGTAGGCTCCTGACCACATCTTCCTCATCACTCTCTCCTTTAGTGCCTGGCATAATTTAGAGCACATAGTAGACACCTGTAAATACTGAACAAGTAAAGAAGAATCAAGGATACATCTTATGAAATTACTTGCCCTTAAGAGGGCAGATGAGAAACCCAAGGGACAAAGAAGTACTGCCTAAAAAGACAGCATCAGAATAGCATAGTGCCATGGAAGCCAAAAGAACAGTCTCAAGAAGAAGGGAGGATGAATACTTTCTCATCACTGCTTATCCTTAATCCCCTAATGTGATCCAGCCCCCATCACAGCACTGAAACTGTTCGCTTAGAAGTAATCGCTGATGTCCTAGTTGCCAAGTCTAACTCATCATCCTCCTCTGTTATGCGGCATTTAACATCATAGCTTCTTTTCTTTCCTGACATTGTACTCTCTCCATTCTCTTCTCTAGCTGCCATTCTGCTTTCTTTTTTAGTTTGTCCTCGTACTTCCCAAATATGTGGTTCTTAAAATTCTGTCATCTACCCTCTTCCCTTTTTCTACACTGTTAACCCCTAGATGGGCACCCCCTCACTCATCTGTGGGAGAAAGCTTCCAGATCTGTATCTCTATTCCCAAACCTCAATTTTTTGTGTGAAGGGCCTTTCTGGATACCTCCACATAGGTTGCCTTTGAGTACTTCACATTCAATGTACCCTAAATTGAATGTTAACTTCTTCAAATAGTTTCTTCCTCTCTGCTTTGTTTTATAGGACTATTATGCCCTCAGTAATTTAAGAGTAGTGCTACGGCATTATCTTATGTTTATTTTCCCCTTAACCTCTACCTTCTATATGGTCAGTTGTGAAGTTCAAATATTCTGCCTCTGTGATTTCTTTCACAGCTCCCTTCCTCATTTTCACAAGTTCAGACCTTTGTTACCTCTTGACTAAACTATAAAGCCCTCCTGATGGCTCTACCTTCAATCTCCTGTATCTACAGTTTATTCTGCACATAGACCAATGCAGTATCATCAGCTACAAGCTCAAATCTTAAGTGCCCAGGTATTCAATACTATGCTACTTTGGACAAGTAAGTTTACCACCTCAAGTTTCATTTGTAAAAAATTAAGAATTTGTATTTTTAAAATGAGATAATATTAAGTTATTAAATGGCATTTTAATGAGCAACCAGTCCGAAATTCTTAGGAGACTTTCCACACACCACTCAGTAACTTTCATGATCCCCTGATAAGTTTACATAAGTAAATCTCAATGTCATAAATGTTTTCTGAATAAAGCATAAATCCATGCTTGGCATTCAGGAGCCTTGCTGAACTGGCCTTGAGCTACTTACCACTCTTACCTCTCATTTTTCCCTTTCATACACCCTGTACTTAAGCCATGCTTACCGTGAGTTTGCTTCTTTTGGGGTCCCTGCCTCTAGGCTTTCACTTAGAAATCTTGTCTTCACAATCTCTGCATATTCACATCCTAGTGAGTAAATGTGATTCTCTCCATAAAGCTTTACCTGATTTCCCCTGCCTTCCTTTCCTCCACACTTCTGTCTGGTCTTTTCTAACTTGCAGAGCCCCATGCTTTTGTCATTACTACCTCAATGAGTGGCTAAAAGAGAGATTGATACACTGTCTTTTGGGAAGTCTGCAAGCAGGAAAGAGCTTACCAGGGTCATGAGAGTTCCTGCAGAGTGTGTGGAAAGTTTTCTCATGGGTTTGGCAATACATGCGAGCTCACAGAGCCTCAAAATCCTTAGTATCCCATTTAAAACAAGCTTCACATCATGCTTTATTGCTTAATGAGCCACTCTGTAGCCATCTTTGTATTATAAAAACACCTTAGAATGGTAGTTACTGATGCCCAACAGGTACAGACTAATACTGTGGAGTTTCCACTTGCCACTAAATAAATGCTTGTAAAGTCTAGTGAGCCTAAGATGAAAGGCATTTTGTAGATTTAAAATGTGCAAGATGTAACCAGCCTTCTGTATCCTCCTCTAATCAGAACTAATCCTCTGAGAGAGAGAGGCATATGAAAAGGCACTGAAGAATCTGAGGAAGTATGGATCTGGGGTCTCCAGATTGTCCTAGGAGGCTGGTAGTTTAAGAGTGGAGCAAAGGTGGGCTACCAGGGTGGTTCAGTCTGTTGAGCAACTGACTCCTTCCTGATTTTGGCTCGGGTCATGATCCCAGGATTGAGCCCCACATCGGGCTCCATGTTGAGCATGAAGTCTGCTTAGGATTCTCTCTGTCTACCTCTCTGCCCCTCTCCCCAGCTCGCCCTCTTTCCTCTCTCTCCCTCTCTCTCTCTCTCTCTCTCTCTCTCTCTCTCTCTCAAAAAAAGAAAAAAAAGACTAGAGCAAAGGCAAAATGCAAGGTTCAAAACTTGGAAAGAGAGCAGTGTTAGGGTGTGAGGAGACTCCACCCAGCTGTCTTTAATTAGGAAGACAGCAGGAAGGGCCAGGATTGTTCTTTCTTCTAAGTTCACTGAAAGAAAACCTGATACCAAATTTCGTTCTTAGGAATTTCAAAATAAGTAGAGAATTCTTTGAACTCTGTAATCAACTAACTGGAAACTAATTTGAAATTTGGCTTCAGCACATATATTTGTGGTTACAGGAGTAGGGGAAGCATCCAAAGAGGTTCTCTGGAGCTCTCTGTTCTTGTCTTTTAAAAAGTTTACACACAGCAAGTGAAATGAACAGATGCTTTTTTTGTTGGAGCTATCAGGGTAACAAGAGGCGAAAGCTATATCAGGTATTTATTTCAGTCACTGAGATGGCTATTGGCAGAGTTCCACATACCAAAACTAAAGAGAAACTCATGAACAGATAAAAAAAAATAAGACATGGAGGAAAGAGCCCTGTGCTTCCTTGTCTTGATTTCTTCCTAAACACATGCTGATGATAAAAAAAGGAGCAAAGCACTCAGATAGCACTCTCTGGCATCTTTTTTTTTTTTTTTTTTTTTTTTTTGTAGTTGGGGAGAGAATTGGACAATTTTATGTAATCCTTTCTATAAGAGTGTGTTTGAACTTTGGGGAAATTTATAATAATCTCTAACACTTTAGTCAGAGGGTATAACTTAAGCCAATAAATACCTTAAATTTGAACTTCATAGTTGTTAAAATGCTCTGCTTATTTACATTATAACATGGAGCATTTGATGAGAATAATGAGAATAAGGTAGATAGATAGGTGTGGGGGGGGCGGATTTAGTAAAGACTGAATTGGTTGGCACCTGACTTGGTGAGGAAACAGGAAAGGAATTTCTGGCCATGAAGTTTGTGATTCCACATCAAGATCATTCTTTATAATGGAATAACCACCCACCCTAGTTGAGAGCCAGAATTCCTCAGATTCTTCCAACCAGAGGGGCCCTGGCACACTAAACAGTCTGTTATGATATCTGAACACTTAAGTGAGTGTATTTGGCCAGGGAGACTTGCTAGTGAAACTGATCTTGCCTTCCCTGGGTTTTTCCAGTTGTACTGAATAACAGAAAAATTAAGACCCAGATTCCCTGAAATGTTAAGTACCAGATCTGTAAGCTGATCAAACCTTAGAATCACAGCGTGTCATAATTAGAAACGACCTTAAAATTCATCCTGAACAAACTGATAGAGGATTTGTAAATCTGTTTCCCTAAATCCTTGCCAAGTGATTGCTTGAATTTCTGCTCAGATACCTCCAGGGTCAGGAAAGTCCTCACTTTAGCAGACACTCTATTCTTTGAATAGCTGTGAGAAAGCTTTTTGTTGGTTCAAAATCTGCCCTTGGATCTTAGTGTGCCAGTTTAAGGAGACATCCAAAACAAGCCTCCTTCCTCCCACATCCCAGCCCTCAGATATTTCACACTGATCATATTGCCTGGAACCTTCTCTAGGCCATCCATTCTTGGTTCTTTCTACTGTTTGTAGAAAGAGGACAAGGTTTCTAGTGTCTTGTAGTATAGGACCAGGAAGACTCAGGATTCTAGGGCAGCTTCTTTAAAACTTTTAAAACTAAAGAAAAGGTTAGGCTATCAAGACACAATCTAGTCTACAGTTTACAGATAGGGAGATAGTCTTTTGGATTTGAGAGGTCAGAATTGATCAGCAGCCTCTTTTAAAGTGAGAAATGAAGTGTAACACATTTTGCCAGTGAACGGTCTATTTTAGTTGCTTAATTTTTTTTTTTTTTTAAGTAGCCTCACTCCCAACGTAAGGCTTGAACTCACGACCCTGAGATCAAGAGCCGCATGACTGCTCTACCGACTGAGCCAGGCAGGCGCCCCTTTAGTTGCTTAATTCTGATCACAGGCTTCAGCCCACACCTCATTTTTGCCAAGGACCTCTCTGGCTCCCTGAGTTAAGCCTAAGGCTCAGCTCAGGGTTTCACTGCCAGATCTCCACATGCCAACTATTGGCTTCACTCATTGTTTGTGTAAAGGATAGAAATAACTTTTCCATAAGTTTTACCATCTATATTGACCACATGGTTCAACAGAGATTCAGAAATTTTAATAGACTTTGTTGTTTTTCCTTCATAAAATAAGAAAATGACCATCACAAAGGGAGCAGAGTATTGTACTCCTTGAGAAATGCAGCTGTCTCTGTTGGACAGTTTCCTGGGTTGCCCTTTGTACTTAACTGGTTTAACAGTCACCAGGTGATCAGATGGCTTTTGTAAAAGCCAAAAAGCTGTGGACAGGATTGTGGGCCACCTTTCTCTCGTATTTTCCGTTTTGAGACTTGAAATACAGACTCATGCCTTTGAGCTGGCCCCAGGGAGGCTCAGGTTTCCTTGGATGTGCGCCGCAATAAAGGAGCCCAGGTGTTAGGGCGTGGGTCTCTGCTGCCGGCATCTCCACCGCCCCACCTCTGCCCTCCTTCCTCAGTCTTTGCCACCTCTCATGTCTGCGGGCAGATAAATTCTGGTGGGAGGATGGACCAAGACCTGATGTACAGGAGAAGGAAAGAGAAGGTGCCTAGAGTTCATCCAATAACTTGGCCTCTGGGCCTAAGAGAATACGTTCGGACACCCAGAAAGTGCCGGGTTTAAGGCCAGAGTGTTGTTGGGCCCTGCAGGGGCGCGCTAAAGGTGACATTGGAGGGACTAGGACAGCCTTTGGTGATAGAGCTGGAGCCGAGAGCGATGCGTGCCGCCCGCCGCAGCCGGCACGACTCCGCGGGCAGATGGGGCCCCGAGTGGCCCCTGCCAGAACCCGCTGGCTGGGGGAGGCGGGGCGTCCCTTCTAGGTTCGCTCGCCCTTGGGCTGGGCTCGGAGCCCGGCGGGTCCGGACGCGGCGGGGGTGGCAGGGGGGTCGGGCCAGCGGGTGGAGGGCGGGGCTTTCCTTTGTCAGGGGATTTGCGCTGCGCCGCCGAGCCTTGCGCGGGTGCCGCCCCCCTCCTCTCGCCCTCTCGGGGGGGCGGGGCTCTCCCTCGGGCCCTGGGGCGCGGTGGGCGTGGGCTTGGTGAGCCGAGCGGCTGGCGCCGGGGCTCCCAGGCCCTGAACCGCGCGGAAGCCCCGCCCCCGCCGCCTCGGCCTCCAATCCTCTCCGCCGCACCCTCCTCCTCCGCTCGGGTCGCTCCTTTTCCCTGCCCCCGCCGCGGCTCCGCCTCCGCCCTCCTCCCCTTGGCTCTCCGCGTCGCGCTCCCGGGCTTCCAGGGGGGCTGCCCGGGCGGGGCGGCGCGGCGCGGCGGCGCGGGGAAGGGGGAGGAGAGCCGCTCGCCAGCCCAGCACTTGCAGCGAGCGGCGGGTGAGCGGGCCGCGCGGCGAGGGGGAGGAGGGCTCGCCCCCGCCCGGCCCGAGCGGAGCCTTTTGTTCCCAGCCAGAAGTTTTGCATGCCGGGACCGTGACAGCTGCGGGCGGGGAGAACGGCGGGGCCGCGGGGCCGGCGGTGGCGGAGAATAGAGGCGGCTGCTTGACATGCAGCCCACGGCGCGGCGGCTGCGGGCCGGGGACTGGCGGCGGCGGGGGAGGCGGCGCCCACAGCACGCGGGACTCAGCTGCCGGAGGGACAAACTAACTTCCTGAGCGCGGGACTGGAGGCCGGCGCGGCCCGGAGCCACCTGCCAGCCTGCGGTGAGGCAACCCTGGCCCTCAGGGCGCGCGGCATGGCGCGGGGGAGCGGGCCGCACTGAGAGAGCCCTTCGACCGGCCCTCGGCCGCCGCTGCAGCCTGCCGGCCTTTCAAAGGCCCGGCGCCGGGCTCCACTCGCCTTGTTTTGCGGCCACAGCGCAGGGCTGTTCTGGGAGCCACAACAATGCCATGATGTTTTGGAGACAGGAAGCCCCAAGCTGGCCCCGAATGAAGGACTTCCTGTGTTTAAAGTTGCAGGAATATCCGCCGACCAGCCCAGTTCAAATGCAAACACCCGAACTAGGGAGGACGAATGGCTAATTCAGACCAGCTGGACTCTCCAGGACTGGAACTGAGGATAAAATGAAAGGAATTCTTAGGAGCTTGGGCCATACTTGAAGACTGGGAAGGCTGTGCCATTGTTACTAAGGGACACAGTCGGTATAAAGCTTCTAACTCTGGGTGAGAAGTGAGTGGAACTAGGTATTGAATAAGACTGGGCAATATCAAATGATTTTTTTTTTTTTTTTACTGACTGAATTAGAGCTGTGCTCTTAAAAACACACACGAGAAGCCATACAAGGAATTATTTTATATTTGTTGATTAAATTATACTGCTTATCTGTCTGCAACTATGAGGCTGTTAGCCTGTGAGGGAAAAACTGTTCCTCTTAGAAGCTCCCAGAATGGTTTCAGAGTTGGACTTGCAGGCTTTTTTGGAGGGCAGATCCAGTTGGTGGTCCTGGGTTGTGAACTGGTAAAAGGATTTTTAACTTCTGCAGAATGCATTTTTGGGTAACCTGTGAAAAACTTTTAAAAGATTGATGTTTCATCTTGATTGAAAAAGTATGGGTAAGCCACTCAGCAGGCCAGACTGTTTAAGGCAGAACCCCACCTGCCTGGGGAAAGGAGAGGAAGAGGATGGCTATATAGAGGATTGTTATGTTCCACAGAGATCTATATATGATACAATGAGAATAAATGAACAAATTGACCAGGGGTCAAAGCTTAATCAGACTTCAAAAAGCACCATGGAAAAGATGGAAGGAAGTACTATATCCAGTAATGGTACCTTAGGAGCAGCATCTAATGTTTTTGAATCGAGAGCACCAGAAGGCAAAAAGCTGGATGAGAGAATAATATTTGATGCACTAAAGTTAACCAGTGATGTGCAGAAGTCAGCACCTGTTCCACCCAGAAGGCGACCAAATGCAGAACGCAAAGATAATGTTAACAGGAGATCATGGAAGTCTTTCATGCCACCCAATTTCCCAGAATTTGCAGAAAGGATGGAAGCTTCTCTCAGTGAGGTTTCAGAAGCCGGTGCTTCAAATCCTTCCTTGCAAGAGAAGAAGGAATCCAGTTCCGCATTGACAGAAAGTTCTGGTCATTTGGACAACAGGGAACCTCAATCAGAGTCAGTGACTCTGGAACATGTGTCCAAATCCATAGATATTCCAGAAGTGCAGGATTTGAAAAACTTAAGTGGAGAGTGCCAAGACTTCAGATTGCAGCCGCCCAGTGAGCACTCTCCCCGTGAATTCCAGCCTCTAGAACCAGAAGCTGCAGCAGCAAGTGGTAACACAGATGTAATGCAGGAACACAGATTCTCAAGTGCAACCTGGCCCAGAGCCATGAAAAGTTTAGCTAAGGGAGGCTTCATTGAGAAGCAGCACCCCCTTGGGGACACAGCTTGCACTGTGGAAATGCCACCTCTTTCCCCTTGCCTGAGTGAGGAGCTGTTGGATCCAGAATTGCATTTTCTCATAACTCCCAGCCTGAGAGAGAAAACAGAGTCTGAGCTAAAGTTTGAGGAGGATGAGCGATGGATAATGATGGAAGCTGAGGAGGAGTGGGAGGAAGAGAAACTGTCAGAGAGAGGAAAGACTTTTCTAATGGCAGATGAGAAAAAGAACAGCCTGGCAGATATTTTTGAAGAAAAAGAACAAGCAAACACTGTAGCGGTGGCAGAGGATGGAGCGGATTGTTCAGCTGCTGTCATAAGGACTTTTGACCACCTAGCTCTCAGTCAGGTTTGCTCTGATGACCTACAGCCGGCTAAGAAACATTTGGCTTCTGTTCTCAAGGATACACCTCTTGATTACAGTTGTGTTTTCACAGGTGAGAGTGCTGTAGGTGAGCTGACAAATAGAACTGCTCAGGGGCTGGAGGGTCTTGTTTCTGATTTAGAATATACTGTTGGTCCTATTGATTCAGAGCAGCTCTCTGACACAGATTCAGTGCAGATGTTTCTTGAACTTGAAAAAGAGTGTTTATGTGAAGAAGGAGTAACTCCTCTAGTTGAACTGGAGAAGCAAGCCTCTTCTGAAGGGCTGGCCCCATCCCAGGATGCAGAAAATTCACTTGTAATTAGTCATTTTCCAGGGACTGACTTAGAAGAGGAACACATAGGCCTTTTAAATGTAAGGGTGAAAGACTTTGATACTGGATTGGATTGTGAATATTTTAATGCCCTGGATTCTTCTCAGGTGCCTAATGCTGTGGAACTTACTGCCCACTCTGATACCGTGGGAGACACTTCCACTGTTAGTGAGGAGGAGCATGACAAAGTGCCTTCTAGCCCCAAGACTGCAGGGGAATTTAAGTTCAGAAACCCAGGAGATCTGGAGTCTCTGGGAAAGCTGGACCCAGGAGGATTGCCCAACTCTGATCATAGGGCTTCTCATCCAGAAGACTTACTAGGCTTTGTAGCTGAGCTGGCCAAAGAAAATGGCAATCTGTCCCAGGTAGACTGCGGTCACACTGAGGGGAATTTTGAGGAGTGTGTTGAGAGGGTCCCCCTCAGTTGTGCTTTTAGCTATGAACTAACAGATGTTACCTCAGTATCTGAAGTAGAGGTGTTATCGCATGATTCATATTTACGAACAGATGAGATTCATTTGGAAAGTGAAAAAGGAGCTATTAATCAAGAAAGTAACAATCTGGCTTCCTTGGGAACCGTGGACCCTTATGAATTGTCCAAGGAGAAAGTTTGGGATGAGGATGGTGAGGTGCAAGAGCTGGGTAATGAAGCCAAGCTTTCGGAGGACCAAGCCCCAGCACATTTTCACAGAGCCTTCACAGGGCAGATCTTCCAAGCTCTCCAGAGGAAGTGCACAGAGTCAGATGGTCTTAATCTGCCCCTGCTGGTTGAAGGACCAAGACCTAGCAGAGATGGCTTGGAAACTGTGAATGAGACAAAGCCCAAGCTGACTGTGGCATCATCAGAGGGAGGGGAGACAGAAATGAGAGATTCAGATTCACTGCTAAATCTCTTTCTAGAGGAGCAAATTACCAAGGTTAGTAGTACTGAACCAGTTTTGGAGGGATGGACACCCATCCCACAGAAGCCTGTCACTGCTGCCTCAGTGCCCACTGCAGAAGATGGTGCCCTAGATGCTGCAGCGCTCCTCCCAGAGGCAGACATCCCAGCTGCTGCAGCGCCTGCCCCACAGGTGGACACACCAGTTGATTCAGTGGCCACCACAGAGGCACGTGTCCCAGTTGTTTCAGTGGCCACCACAGAGGAGGACATCCTGGCTGCTCCCCCAGCCGTTGCAGTGGCTACCACGAGAGATGATATTCCAGAGGGATCTGTCACCCCAGCTTCTGCAGTGCCTGCTCCAGAGGAGCCTATTAACCCAGCTGATCGAGTGCCCACCTCGGAGGAGCCTGCCACCCCTGCTGTTAGAGTGACCACCCCAGAGGCGCCCACAGCCCCAGCTGCTGCAGTGCCCACCCCGGAGGAGCCTGCAGCCCCAGCTGATAGAGTGCCCACCACGGAGGAGCCTGCTGCTCCAGCTGATAGAGTGCCTGCCCTGGGGGATTCTGCCATCTCAGCTGCTGCAGTGTCCACCCTGGAGGAGCCTGCAGCCCCAGCTGCTGCAGTGCCCACCCCAGAGGAGCCTGCCACTCCAGCTGCTGCAGTGCCCACCCCAGAGGGGCCTGCCACTCCAGCTGCTGCAGTGCCCACCCCGGAGGAGCCTGCAGCCCCAGCTGATAGAGTGCCCACCCTGGAGGAGCCTGCAGCCCCAGCTGCTGCAGTGCCCACCCCAGAGGAGCCTGCCACTCCAGCTGCTGCAGTGCCCACCCCAGAGGGGCCTGCCACTCCAGCTGCTGCAGTGCCCACCCCGGAGGAGCCTGCAGCCCCAGCTGATAGAGTGCCCACCCTGGAGGAGCCTGCAGCCCCAGCTGCTGCAGTGCCCACCCCAGAGGAGCCTGCCACTCCAGCTGCTGCAGTGCCCACCCCAGAGGGGCCTGCCACTCCAGCTGCTGCAGTGCCCACCCCAGAGGGGCCTGCCACTCCAGCTGCTGCAGTGCCCACCCCGGAGGAGCCTGCAGCCCCAGCTGATAGAGTGTCCACCCCGGAGGAGCCTGCAGCCCCAGCTGATAGAGTGCCCACCCCAGAGGAACCTGCCACTCCAGCTGCTGCAGTGCCCACCCCGGAGGAGCCTGCAGCCCCAGATGATAGAGTGCCCACCCCGGAGGAGCCTGCAGGCCCAGCTGCTGCAGTACCCACCCCGGAGGAGCCTGCAGCCCCAACTGATAGAGTGCCCACCCCAGAGGAGCCTGCAGCCCCAGCTGATAGAGTGCCCACCCCAGAGGAGCCTACAGCCCTAGCTGGTAGAGTGCCCACCCCGGAGGAGCCTGCAGCCCCAGCTACTGCACTGCCTGCTATGGAGGAAATGTTCCTTGCTGGTGCACCCCTCCTGGGAGATACTGCCCACACTGATTCTGTGCCTATCTCAGAAGAAGGAACTCCTGTTCTAGAAGAGGCTTCCCCTGCTAGAATGTGGATTAAGGGGGACCTTGAGTCCTCAGGATTTGAAATAAAAGAGGTGACTGGCACAGTGCTGCATGGGAAAGTGCCTCTGGCTGCAACTGATGAATTAAATTCAAATGAGGTAATTGTTGCTCATTTTGTTGGGAAAGGATCTGGGGAGTAAAGTGAGATGTGCAAGTTCCCTTGGTAGTGATTAGAAAGGGCACAGATAATCCTTTCTTTGGTTCTCTTTGGGGCACTGGACTATTCTGGTCTTTGTTGCATTTATGCACAAAATATGCCTTACTTTCATTTGGTGAAAAACTTTACAATTTGTATTTATAAACTGAGCCCAATAGTTGTTGGTTTGCATTTTGGAAAAGATTATTAGCTGGAACAGATGATTCTGCTTTTGAAGATTACAGTGACCATGTTCTGTCCTAAATCAAGAGGCTGCTCTTTAATTAGTGATGTCAGCAGTGAGGGAGGAGTGGGGGTGAGGGCTTTGGAGAGACACCTGAGATAGTTAGCCACTTGGCAAATTAGTTAGATGTCCTGAGTCTCTAGTTTGCGCATTTGTTAAGGCAGAACCCTGTGAGGATAACCTGATAACCCGTGGAAATCACTGTTGATATCTTCCCCCTTTCTCTCCCACATAGCTGTGTTGGTTAGTTGAAAGAAATCACCAAAACGGCTTGGGTGAAGGTGGTATCTAGATGTGTGAATAACAGCTTTTTAATACAAATGTGTGTTTCTTAAAGCCAGAATAAGGCATAATAAGGTTTATGAAAAATAGAGGTATTTTACCTATCTTGTCAAACTTTGTGTCCTGAAGCAAGTCACTCTTTTTCCTGGACCTCTTGTTTCCTGATCCATGAATGGGCTGAATGTCCTCCTGCATTCTGTCTGAGCTCCATGGTTCTGCAATTCTTAATGTCAGAGAACGGAAATGTGTTAGAAACCACCCGGAACAGTGTTCACATCCTTGAGCAGTCCTAGTCAAAGACTTTTAAGATTGGCAGCTTTCTACAGTTCACTGCCCAGTGTCATTTGGGCACTGGTAAGGAATGAAGGAATTGGAAGTTTCATCTAATCTAATATAGCCAGGGATTACTGAGTACAGAGACAGAGGTGGTTTTGATTTTATACCATCCCTAGGGCCCCAAACCGTGCCTGCCTTGTAATAGGCATTCACTGTGACAGACTGAATGAATGAGTGAATATCCATCTGAATATCTGTGGATGCTACAAGAAAGATGGGTTCTCACATCCACCCCATTGCAGAGCCTTTCAGGGCAGCTTTGTCGGCTAGAGCACCAGTTAAATCTGCAGCTACCAGCGATGAAAAGTCATTTTGATTGCGGGCCACAAGTGGCCAACTTTGCTACAGATCCCCTGCTTAGCTGAGTGGTGGTGGTGTCCACCTTGGGCTTCACCACCTATTTTGTAAGGTAGCATCCCATCAAGCTTTCAGATTGTTGGACTGATTCCCTTTTCTGAGTTTTACTAAATTCGAAATGGACACTGGGATCCCAATAACTTGTCCAAAGTCACAGGCATTCTTGATTAAACAGAATATTTTTTGTATAAAGCCTACAGCAATAATCAATGAAATACAGGTGTTAAATTTGTAAAGAGCTGATCAAATCTGCCTAAAGGAAAAAAAATCAGAGAAACCCTTAATATCAGTCTCAGATTCTCATCTACCAAATGAGTAAATGGGGCTAGGTAATTTCTGAGGATTTCCTCCAGCTCCAGGGGGGTAATCATTTATGAAATACTGCCTGATACAAACAACAGGAGAAGACAGTGGTAGCCCAGCTGTACAGTTGTCCATCTTTGAAGTATGGTTACTTTATGGAAGCAAGCAAATGCCTGCATTTGTGTACAAAAGAAATCTAAACCATCACCCCAACCGGGACATTAACCAATAAGAATGTAGAGAGGCTATTTTGAAAACTTTTATTGAAACAAAACAAATATTATAGTGGTAACATGAGCATACAGATTTTTCTGACCAGTGAAATATTATTGAGAGAAAAAGTTTTTCCAAGATGAGAGATGTATGGATTTCATTTCTTCCCAAATGGTTCCTAGAGGCAACTGAACCCGTCATTTTAATACGTAAACACTTAGAACTCAGTAAGTGATCATACCTGAAATGTAGTTTAAACGCTGTGTGTGTGTGTGTATATACAAATATACACATGTATACATGGTTAAAATAGATATAAACTTTCTAATAGCATTAACAAGAGAGTTCGGTGGAAGAAGCAAAATGCTAGAACTTATTTACTATCCCTATAGTGGAATTCAGACCCACTAAGAGCAGTCTGTGGTTATTTAAACCCTTTTCTCTTTTGCAGACTTCCTTAGTTTTATTTCCAGAGACTGGTTCAATGGAAGAAAAAAAATCTTTGGTATAAAACTAGGGGTTCTATAACATTCAAAATTGCCAAGAAAGTCTTTTACAGCAAAAGTTGGGAAGCCTCACAATCTTAGTTCAGTGTTTGAATGCTCAGCTAATCAGCAGAACCTTCCTAAATTTGTTTGCCTTCCCTAATACCATTTCTATACAAGGATTCATTCATTCACTGGATAAATATTTATTGTGTACCTACTCTGTGCCAGGTATTGGGGCTCCTGCAGTGAATAGAATTGGCATAGTCCCTCCCCTTGTGGAACTTCTGCTACAGTAATGGAGGCAAATATTGAGCAAAAAGACACAAATACAGGGTTGCCTGGCTGGTTCAGTCAGAAGAGCATGTGACTCTTGATCTCAGGGTGGTGGGTTTGAGCCCCACACTGAGTGTAGAGATTACTGGGGGGGGGGGGAACCTTTAAAAAAAGAGACACAAATATGTAGTTAGAAATCACAGCAAATGTTTTGAATGAAAAATAAAGGCTGTAATACATAATAGGGATGTTTCATTTTGATTGTGTCAGGGAAAGGATTTTAAAACTGAAACCTGAAGGATACCTAGAAATTATTTAGGCAGAGTCAGAGGGAAAAATATGCCAGGTAAAGGAAATGGAAGCTGGGAAGACTTTGGGATGTTAGGACTCTAAGAAGGCCAAGTGGCTAGCCCACAGTAAGCAAGGGTTCTGGAAGAGGGCCTTGAAGTAAATCTGGGGAGGTAGGAAGAGGCCAGATGATGCAGGGACTAAGAAGTTTTCAAAAGGATCTATACTTTAAAAGCCATGAGAAGCTGTTGAGAGATTTTAAGTAGGGGAGCGAAAGGATTTCATTTACGTTTTTAAAACATTACTCACAGCTTGAAGATAGAGCAAACCAGTCTGCACAGACAGTAAACATTCTCAACGTTGGGGTTTATAAATCTCAGATTTATTTTGTCTTGTATTTTATTAGTTTGTCTTATGATTGGCATGAAATATAGAAAACACTGAATGGTTTTCAAAAACAAATCACTCTGGTTGCTGTATGTGGAGTGCATTATAGGAGATCAAGGACAGTAGAAAGGCCTGCTAGGTTACTGCAGTTGGCCAGATGGCTTGAACTGGAGAGATGTCACTGGATTTGAAGATGGTTGGATACAATATATATTTGTGTGTGTGTGTGTGTGTGTGTATATGTATGTATATATGCATGTGTGTATATACACACATGTATGTGTATATATATATATATATATATACACACACACACACACATATATACACATATATGTATACATACGTGGTGTGTGTGTGTGTTGGATGTAGAATCAACAAGACCTGATAATGGCTTTTATGTTGAGAAGGAGGGAGAAGGAAAGGGGTGTTTATCAGGGTTGGCTTCTCAATTCTAGTTTGTACAAGTGAGCAGATGGGGGCAGTAGTAAATTGTTGATGTAGATAAAAACAGTTTTTAGGGGAGAGGAAAGGGAGAAGTTTTGAGGTACCGTGATTTCATTCATATGCCAGTATTAAAGTACTTGGATGGGCATACACACACACATTTTAGCCATAAGCATCATGGTTAATATTTAAAGATGTGGGAATGGATGGAATTGCCAAGAAGAGAGCCCAGAACTGACATCCTTCCCTGATCCCCACACCCATAGACTAACATCTCTCTAGAAGAGAAGGAGGAAGAGAATAAAGGAAATTTAAAAAAAAAAAAAAAAAAGGATCAGGCAGGATAAAAACTAGGAGAATGTGGTATTACCAAAGATAAAACTGTTGTAAGAAGTTCTTTGGGAAATTTTCTGTTTTATGTCCCAGTTGCGTCTTACACTCTTGCAGTAATTTTTGCTAGTATTCTGCTCTGGGAAATATCTGCCAGCTCTGGTTGGTTAATAACATGGCACAGCCCCATTGAAATACTGAGGAGTAGGAATTTTAATGCATCTAAAAGCACTGATTTTGCAGAACAGCTTTATTTGGGAGTTGAGAGAAGGGAGCAACTGTTTTTAAATTTACTTTAACATTCTGTTAATTTGTGTTCAAAATAAATACTTAGTATTTATTTAGAGGTACTCTCATAGATTTTTAAAACTCTGGAAAAAGATGAAACACCCATTCCCTCTCAAATTAATCCATAGAGTGGAGGTTGAGAAATGGAGGAAGGAATCCCTGATGTTTCTATAGGAAATGTTCACTGACAAAGTAAATGGAATTCCTTAAAAAAGAATTAACTCTATTATATGAAAGAGGTTACTAAGCTATTTAAATATATTTTACTTTTCTATGTCATTTATATGGCTTGTCCAATAGAGCTTCTTGCCAAGATGGAGATACTCTCTATCTGTGTTGCCCAGTACAGTAGGCACTTAGCCACACATGGCTGTTGACCACATGAAATGTGGCTAGTGTGGCTAAAAACTGAATTTTTAGTTAAATAGCATTAAATAGCTGCTAGCTACCATACTGGAAAGCACAGAAAGAATTTAAATGCCACAGTATGAGACAAGACTTGCTTACTGGATAAAAGGGTGCTCTTCAGTGTGGGCTTGACATCTTCCCTCCTTACCTTTTGTTTTCTGCTTTCTTTGCCTTTCCAACCCCCACACCCTATCACCAACCACCATTTTGTTGAACCCAAGCAACTTAAAACATGGGAGTTGTTTTTTCCCCCCTCTGCTTTGATTTTTCTGCAGTGAAAAAACATCTTTAGTAGAAAATGGAATCCTAGCGCTTGCCTTTTCTGGGAACCCTGTTGTTGGGGAAACAGTCATTTTTAGCTGAACCGCCTTGTAGTGTTGCCTAACAAAATATGGTGTAATCAAATTATAGTATAAAATGAAGCCCACTGGTAATTACCTTTGTAACCTTCCTTTTTTAGTGTTCCCTGGGGCTTTTCCTCCCTGGTGACTCGCTTATCCAGCCATCATAACCCATTCTTTCAAGAACAAGTTTCCTGCTTCAAGTGTGAACTATAGTCTCATATAAGTCAAAATTAATCTTACCCAAACTTATATCTTTCTTTTACATTTTTGTCCTCTTCCATTTTCTGTCATTCTTTGGCTTTAATTGACTCACCTATCTCACTGAAACTGAAGGAACATTTTATAGAAGAAAAAAAATAGAAATAAATCCACATTGGATCTATGGGGAATGTGTGGAATGTGGCTGATTTTATCCTCTGATAATTGAGAAGAATCTGATCTTAGGGACAATTATTTATTTCATTCTTTTCTTTAATACCATTACAGTGTCAAAGTATTATCTTCTCTTTGTTTCCTTTTAGAACTTTCTAAGTCATAATGGATCTTATTAACAGCAGGGGAGAGAAACATGCATTGTTTGTTACACTTATTCACATTGTTTTAAAATTCCATTGTTTAATGGTGAACATGGGTAGACAGTATTATAATTTTAAAAATACTTTCTGTATATCTGCATCTCAGAGTATGAAGTTGGTAAGGACATTTCCCAATATTACTGGCCCGTTTCCCTTTGTAATCTCGGGAATAGTGTCTCAAGATTATTAGCAGTGTGTGGTCTGTGGCCCTGGAACAGAGTGGAATTAAGTGACCACAGGGGGATTAAACTGTGAGGTTGGTGTTTTTCACAACATTAATATGTTTTAATTAATTGAATTATGAGTCCTAGTCAGAGAAGCATGTTGCATATATCAGTGGTCAGTTAAAGGTATTCCCCAAGGTATTTTTAATCTTAAATACTAGTCATTTGGTATTACTCTTCTCTTTTAGGATTGATAGACAGCACACTTTTATGATATCTTGAGGCTGATTTTTCTCTATCCTCTGTAGCTTTTTGCATTAAAAATTAAGCAAGCAGAAACCAACCAACCATGAGTCATTGGGTTAAAGACCTCTAAGTAGTGCCATAACTCTCTGTAATTGTCCATAGGAGGATGTACTGAAATATGAAACCGCATGTTTCCTTGATAGTTCCCTATACAAATGGCTTGTTTTCTCTCTTTTTTTTTTTTAAAAATTTTTTTTTTTCAACGTTTATTTATTTTTTGGGGACACAGAGAGACAGAGCATGAACGGGGGAGGGGCAGAGAGAGAGGGAGACACAGAATCGGAAACAGGCTCCAGGCTCTGTGCCATCAGCCCAGAGCCCGACGCGGGGCTCGAACTCACGGACCGCGAGATCGTGACCTGGCTGAAGTCAGACGCCCAACCGACTGCGCCACCCAGGCGCCCCTTGTTTTCTCTTTTTATTCCTGCTCCTCCTCTGTTAAATCATAAATCTCCCAAGAATGACCAGTCACTGTGTGGTATAGAGGGTCTGGTTGCTACCTTTAGATTAAAACTTTGGCTTGTAATTATCTAGATGTTTCAGAAAGAACAGGTGGATCCTCTTCAGATGAAGCTACAGCAGGTGAATGGACTCGGCCAGGGGTTGATTCAGAGTGCCGGAAAAAACTGTGATGTGCAGGGTTTGGAACATGACATGGAAGAGATCAACGCTCGATGGAACACACTGAACAAAAAGGCGAGTGGCGAGGGGCTAACTCTAGTGCATTGGGAATGGAGGGCTTAGAAAGGCACATCTCAATTGTAGGTTTCCCTGCAACCTGAATGCAAATACAGATTCAGCAGTTGGAAAATATAATTAGGAAAGGGGGGTCAGTAGTCATTTAAAAAGCTCTCTCCTCTCTCACAACGAGCCTCTGCATCTGTGATACAGGTTGCACAAAGAATTGCACAACTGCAGGAGGCTTTGTTGCATTGCGGGAAGTTTCAAGATGCCTTGGAGCCATTGCTCAGCTGGTTGGCAGACACTGAGGAGCTCATAGCCAATCAGAAACCTCCATCTGCCGAGTATAAAGTGGTGAAAGCACAGATCCAAGAACAGAAGGTAAGTGAGAATGTTGGGACAGTGAACTGTAACAGCCGTAGGGAGTGGCAGACAACACATTGGCTTCTCATTTAGGAGTATATTCAGGAGTTTTAGTAGGAATCCATGAAAAGAAAGGTGGAAGTTGATTTGCATCATCTTACTTCAGTCTACCAATTTACTGTGGCACACATTGGACCGAACAGTAGTTCGGTGTATTTATTCGTGTATTCTACTCCAGTGTTTCATGCACAGCGTTTTCTTACAAGGTTTTTGGAGTTTTCAGGGTCAGCAATATTCTGAATAATGTTGTGTGTCATGTATAAGGTGCTGTCTGTATTTTTGGCTTGGTTTAATTTCCCTTTTAGTGCATTTTTCTCCTGATTCAAACTAAGTTCCCTATTAGTCGCATAATGACTGTCACCCCTCTATTTAAAAATGTAAGAGTGTGAAGTTTATGCTGGTGCTAGGAGCTATGCTGCATCTCACGTTTTTGCCTCTGGATGAAAAAAAAGCTACCATTATTCAACTCAGTTTAGGATTTGGTGGGGTGGGGGTTTGGGGATCTTTCGCTTGTATTTTCTTCCTTATTTCAGATTTCAAAGTGACATTGTGTTATCACTTTTCACTCTCCTTCAACACTGTGTGCACTAGTTGCTCCAGCGGCTCCTTGATGATCGAAAGGCCACAGTAGATATGCTTCAAGCAGAAGGAGGCAGAATAGCCCAGTCTGCTGAGCTGGCTGATAGAGAGAAAATCACTACACAGTTGGAGGGTCTTGAAAGTAGATGGACTGGACTACTCAACAAGGCAGCAGCCAGGTAAGGGCAAAGGGGTTTTGAGGAATGGGTCAGACAAGGGTTTTTTTTGTCCAGTTTTTAACTTGAAGTGCTCTGTAAGGTCCTGGATGAGTCATAGAGAGCTCTGGAAGGTGTGTAATGGCTTTTATCTTGAAGAGGAATACGTTCTTGGAGATGATCCTCATAATCACAGTAGCTCTCAGGAAATGAGCCTCAGCTACTCCGTGAATTTCTCAGAACTGGAAGATTCATTGCTCCGTGTTGCTGTTCTGCTGTGATACAATCATGGTTCCAAACCGACAGACACAGACGCCTACAATCTAGCCAAGTTATTTTCTGAGTTTTCGAAACAGATTTTTCCCCTTCATATTTATAAATAATACTTTTGATACTTGGAATTGAAATTTACCATATTTCTTTTCTGATAGCTTATCCCAATATTAGATGTTTTTGCATCCAGGACCTAGTCTGTGATTCTGTTCAATATATGGACATGATGCATGAATAGGGCGCCTAGTTGGCTCAGTAGGGAGAGCACACAACTCTTGATCTTGAAGTCGTGGGTTCGAGCCTCACGTTCGTGTGGAGCCTACTTTAAAAACATAAAAATAAGGGTGCCTGGGTGGCTCAATCAGTTAAGCGTCCGACTTCGGCTCAGGTCATGATCTCACGGTTTGTGAGTTCGAGCCCCACGTCAGGTTCTGTGCTGACAGCTCAGAGCCTAGAGCCTGCTTCGGATTCTATGTCTCCTTTTCTCTCTGCCCTTCCCCCACTGTGCTCTGTCTCTGTCTCTCAAAACTGAATAAATGTAAAAATTTTTTTTAATTTTTTTTTTTAATTTTTTTTTAATTTTTTTAATTTTTTTTTTTTAACGTTTATTTATTTTTGGGACAGAGAGAGACAGAGCATGAACGGGGAAGGGGCAGAGAGAGAGGGAGACACAGAATCGGAAGCAGGCTCCAGGCTCCGAGCCATCAGCCCAGAGCCTGACGCGGGGCTCGAACTCACGGACCGTGAGATCGTGACCTGAGCTGAAGTCGGATGCTTAACCGACTGAGCCACCCAGGCGCCCCTAAATTTTTTAATAAAAAATAAAAACATAAAAATAAAATATTAAAAAGAGAGACAGGTGCATGACCAGTCTTCAATAAGTGGCCAAAAATAGGCAGTATACTTTTCTCCTCTGAGGAAGTGCTTTCTCTCTCCATAGCTATACCCCAGCATCACTTCAGCTTAGTATGTCACATGAAGGTCTTTTAGTTTATGCTGTCCCCAGTTTTAAAAAGAAATGCTCACCAATTAGAAATCTGTATGAGAGTAGTGTAGGTGATGAGTTATGGTTGTAGCCTTTCAGTTCTCTAGGTAGCCAGCAGAAGTTGTCATAATTCCCTCTTCTACACTGGCCCACAGTGTGCTGATTTCTTATCAGAGTTGCAAAGTATTGTCCCCCATATTTGTGGGAGAAACAAAAATGAAAGAATTCAGTTTATTTTTTTTTTTAAATTACACTTATTTTTATTTACAGATAGCACTGCTTTTTTTTCTTTGTCCATTTTCATTAATAGTACCATTAGCCTTCCAGTTACCTGGGCGTAATCATTAATAGTATCATTAGCCTTCCAGTTACCTGGGTTTAAAACCTTAATCCCATTTTTTACCCTTTCTCCCCCACTCCTTTGTGTCCCACATCTGTCAGGATGCTAAATTCTGTCCGTTTTACTTCTCTAGTGTCTTTTCTATTCATCCATTTCTCTAATTCCTACTCACCTGCCTCAGGTCGTGACTTGGGCTCCTCAATGTGAGGTAGTTTCCTAATGAACTAATCACTCATCACTCTATGGCCACTTACCCTCAGGCTTCCCCTTTGCCTTGCTCAGAAATTTAATGACTCCCTGTTGCCTATAAAACAAAATCTAAACTCTTTAACCCAATATTTGAAGCCTTCAGTTATTTGGCCCTAATCTACATTTCTGTTTCCACGTTCCTCCTCCTCGTATTATTGGTAAAGTATACCATATACTTAGGTATCTTCTGTCAGTTCCTAATTCTGTCTTTACTGATAGTGTTGTGTCTTCCGTGACACAAGAGAGAGAAAGCATGCTGTTTATCTTCTATGAAACTTTTCTTTATTCCCCAAGGATGGAATACCTTCATTTTCCTCTTCACTGCTGTAATTCTTTGTTTGTACCTTGTATTGTCATTATTTTATATACTTATTTCATAGGCCCCATAAGCTCATTAAAGTGCTGATTTGTTTCTAATGTATCTTTTTATGACTCTTTCCTTCTGCCCACTTCCATCCTCCTAACCTAACACAGTTTCTGGGTCAATATTTTAAAGAGAAATACCAAGAGAAGCTTCATTTGTTCCAGATATCCTAAAGACTTTTATTTAGATTCTTTAATATTGGATTTTTTTATACCGCTGAATTATTTTTGCTCTTTGGTACCCTAAATCCTATTACATTGTTTTTCAAACTTTCAGATTCCAAAAACCAGAGATGAGTCAGAAAAACCTAGAAATCAGGGACAAGTTTTTTTTTAAAGTTTATTTATTTTGAGAGAGCACAGAGCCCAACACGGGGCTTGAACTCAGGATCATGAGATCGTGACCTGAGCCAATATCAAGAGTCAGATGCTCAACCAAATGAGCCATCCAGGGGCCCCCAGTTTTTTTTTAATGATATACTAGTTTAATAATAATCTTTAAGATTATGTGTTTTAGTTGTATTAATTGAAGATGTATTTTGAAGGCTGGCATAAACAAACTATTCTGTACTTCATACTGACATTTAAAAGTAGCATTCAGAGGGATGCCTGGATGGCTCAGTCGGAAGAGCATGTGACTCTTGTTCTTGAGGTTGTGAGTTCGAGCCCCACTTTGAGCCTAGAGTTTACTTTGTTTAAAAAAAAAAAGCTTCATATTCTTCAACGTTAAAAAATAATAAAACTTAAAAAAATTAAAATAGTATCTAGAAATATGTTTTTCTTTATATTTAAACATAATTGAATTTCCAGATCATTAAAATGGTAATTCTTTATGTTTAAATCATTTGTTTTTTTTTTTTTTTTTTTTTTAGAGCGTGCACACAAGTTAGGGAGGGGCAGAGGGAGAGGGACAGAGATCCTAAGCAGGTTCCACATTCAGCACAGAGCCTGATGCAGGGCACTATCCCACAACACCAAGATCATGACCTGAGCTGAAGTCAAGAATTGGATGCTCAACCAACTGAGCAACCCAGGCACCTCTAAATCATTTCTTATTAAAATAAATTTGTCCAGGGTACACAGCATAGAACCTAGCACAAAGTGGATGTTCAGTAAAGGTTTGTTGAACTAAAGTGCATCATATACCCAGACCTTTTTAAATGATGTCGCGTTTAGTCTGTTCTTAATCATCCAAAAGATATCATTATGGCCTTTTATTATTAACCTGTGTGCTAATCCAGTTCTTTGGTGGTTTTTCTTTCTTTTCTCTATCAGGCTTCCTCTCCCCTTTGTAATTAGCTGCCTTTAATCTGCAGCTTAGTATCTTGAAATCTAAGCTTAGTATGGATGTTATATTAATCAGGACTTAAAATTCTAAGTGAGCTGTGAAGTTTACAGTTCTTTTGACTGCCATGTGTGTTGGCAAATTCAGCTACTCTGAGGTCATTTTCTTTGCCTTAAATCTGGATTCAGAGTTATGTTCTGGTGCTTGAAATCACTGGAGCTGGGGAAATGGGGAAGAAGTTCTAGCTCATAGTCTGCATTTGTTCCTCATATGCTCTCTTAACTCACAGTGAAGGTAGCAGTGACAGGGAGAAAGAGATGAAAACTGATAATTTTTTTGATGCCTTTAAACTTTATTTTGGTCTTATGTTCAGATGATGCATGTGCTCTGTCCCTTAGGAGAAAGAGCATTAGAAGGCCTGATTACAGTCCTCTTTGCACTGTTAACTACTCACTGGGTGAATTGGACAAATCTTTAAGCCTTCAGGGTTAGCTTTCTGTTTTGTCATAGTGAGATAATTATTCTGCCTACTTTACAAGGTTATGAGGCAATGCTTATGAAAAACTTTAAAACCACAAAGTGCTACGTATATGTGTCGTGTTTACTATTGATACTTAAAATGTACCTGAAGATTGGTCTTTTACTGGATATAGTACTATTATCAGTCTTAATGTGATTTTTTGCCTGAGCGGCTTGTTCTGTATATTTGTGTAGGCAAAAACAGCTGGAAGATATCCTGGTTCTGGCCAAACAATTCCATGAGACAGCTGAGCCTATTTCTGACTTCTTGTCCGTCACGGAGAAAAAGCTTGCTAACTCAGAGCCTGTTGGCACTCAGTCTGCCAAAATCCAGCAGCAGATCATCCGGCACAAGGTAGGGAGGAGTTGTCATAAATTAGAACACAGCACTGCAGTCAGAAATCTCAGAAGTTAACTGCCTATAGCAGTCTGGAAGATATGTTTTGGGGGGGGGATATTTTAAAGTTTAATTTGAACTATGGTCAAATTATTCATTGACATAGTCACATCCTTGAAGTAAAAATAACAATTGACTAATAGGCTGCCATCAGAAAAAAAACAGCTTTTGTTCTCACTTTTTATATTATTTTTGCCCTTTGGTAGGTGAACTTTTTCTATTTAATTTATTATATCATTTGTTATTCATTGTTTCATGTTTACTTTTCATTTATTTTGTTTCTGTTATTCATTTTTTCCATCTGGATTTCCAGGCTCTGGAGGAAGAAATAGAAAGCCATGCAACAGATGTGCACCAGGCAGTCAAAATTGGGCAGTCTCTCTCCTCCCTGACATGCTCTGCAGAACAGGGTGTGCTGTCAGAGAAGCTAGACTCCTTGCAGGCCCGATACAGTGAGATTCAAGACTGGGGCTGTCGGAAAGCAGCCCTGCTTGAACAGGCACTGTGTAACGCTAGACTGTTCGGGGAGGATGAGGTGGAGGTGCTCAACTGGCTGGCTGAGGTTGAGGACAAGCTCAGTTCAGTGTTCGTAAAGGATTACAGACAGGATGTCCTGCAGAAACAGCATGCTGACCACCTGGTATTCATGTTTTCCATTTTTATTGGTCATGTTACTAAGTTATGTTGTAATTCTGATTCATGTTTCTCTTCATTTCTTTCTCTTTTAATTCCAAACATTTCGACTTCATTTTATACATAAGCACATAGTTATAGACTTGTTGCTAAGGACTAATCTATTTTTTGATGAGTCCATGGAAATACTCAAACTTAACAAACTGAGTCCATAATTCTAGAAGATGATCCAGAGTACAGTCAGGGACCATCTCAGTTCCAACTCATGTTTTACATCATTAGGTAATGTATCACTCAGTTTCCATCTGAGAAGTTTTATGAAAGAGAGTGTAATGTGACAAAGCCAGAATACCTAAATATCGCCCTAGGTTTGACCATGTAGCTGTAACTTCTAAAATATTTCTAGAATTTATGTGCCCAAATTCCAAGGATTATTTGTCATCTTAATGGAAAGAACAATTTTCTCTTTTCATCTCATTTTTATAAAATTTCTTTAAGGGTAGTAAAAATAGGCAAAGCAGTTGTTTTGTTGTTTTAAATAATCTAAGATTCTTCTGATTCATTGACTTCAAATATTAAGAATTTTTAACCATGATCCTGGTTTAACTCAGCCTGTTCTTGCTTTCTTCTCTTGAACTTTCTGAGTCTTGGTTTTGGACACAGTAGACATTTTTGCTGAATTCTACATCTGCCTTTCTTGGGCTCAGGTTTGGTACCAGTAGATTGGTAAAACTGATTTAATCCTAATCTCTTCTTATCCGGTGCAAGGGATTAGCTTGCCCATAAGTATCAGATTTAATTGTTTTTGAGTAATAAATAGGGTAACCAAAGAGATAAGGAATAACATAACTGAGGTATAAACTAAACTGGTATTTGTCTCTTTACTTTAAACTTGGTCTCCTAAAGGTCTCACCTTTCTTTCCCTTTGTTGTGCTGTAGTTTTAAGATTCATGCTATTCTTTCCTTTCAGGCTCTAAATGAAGAAATCATTAATAGAAAGAAGAATGTAGATCAAGCTATTAAAAATGGTCAGGCTCTTCTAAAACAAACCACAGGTACTTTGAAAAATGCATCTCTCAGCACCTCTGCAGTCACTCAAGCACATGTCCAGGGAAATAAACATCCTGCACTAGCCACTACTCTTTGTACGTAGAAGAAGTTCAGTATTTATTTACTGGTTGTATTACCATGTGCTCCTGGAGGCTGGCAGCCTGGGGTCCTGTTTCCTGCTAAATCTTTTGAAAACTAAAAGATATTATCTCACATTTGGTTATAGATGATGACTCCCCCTGCTCTCCAGTATGTCCAAGGCCAGCATTCACCAAGAGGTGCTGGGACCATTTAGAAACACTTGCAGTTGAATTCAGATCTTAATAATCTCAGAAGTGGCTTCTTTTATCAGTTGGAAGGTTTATCTCCCACTTCCCATAGTGTGGGATTCTAGGTGAAATTGCTTCCATAGGGAGAGAGCATCTATAAAATTTAAGCTCATTTCGAAGAAAGGGGGATAAAGGAGACTCCCTCATATCCTCTTAAATATAAATAATTATGCACTGTCCCCACAGGTGAAGAGGTATTGCTTATCCAGGAGAAACTGGACGGAATAAAGACTCGCTATGCAGACATCACGGTCACCAGCTCCAAGGCCCTCCGAACTTTAGAGCAAGCCCGGCAGCTGGCCACCAAGTTCCAGTCTACTTATGAGGAACTGACTGGGTGGCTCAGGGAAGTGGAGGAGGAGCTGGCAGCCAGTGGAGGACAGTCTCCCACAGGGGAGCAGATACCCCAGTTTCAGCAAAGACAGAAGGTGAACTGAGTTTCACACTGTAAAGGGAAAGAATTTTTTTTACCTCTTCCAATCCCTAAGTTCAAGGGTTTAAGTGTCATCACCAACTGTCTCAACCTTAAATCTAAACCAAAAAGTTCTGCCTGCCTCCTTTCTTGTTTGCTCTTGTTTGCATGGACAGTAAGATTTGACATAAAGGCAGACTTATATAAGAGCACTTGTTATGGTCTGAAGGGAAAAAAAAAAGACTGAATCCCAGATCCCTGGGAAGTTTTCTTCACGTGTAACATTTTAAAATTGACTTCTGTAACTCATTCTCTAGAGAGTGCTTCAGGATTCTGTTTGATTCTCCTACAGGATCTAGTGCAGTTCTGGATGTGCAGAAATACTATGTAGGTACTTATTGACTTAAAAATGCCCTTGGCTAAAGTACTTTATCGTTTCTATTGAAGTAAGGAGAAAAAAGAAAGAGGCAGTATTTGTTCTACCCAGAGATAGTGTGGCCCAAGAAGTGTTGCAGACAGTTCTAAGCAGCAGCTAAGCCTGAAGTCAGGCTGTGGAATGGTTGAAAAATCTAAGACAAGAAAAAAAGTGGAGGAAGGAGGTCAGAGCCCTGCTGGGATGTGTGGTAGAGATAGCACTTTCTACCCAGCACAGCTGCTAATGTGCTTAATTTAGCAAGGAATGGCCTGAAAACTTTTTTTCCCTCCTTAGGAATTAAAGAAGGAGGTCATGGAGCACAGGCTGGTGTTGGACACAGTGAATGAAGTGAGCCGTGCTCTCTTAGAGCTGGTGCCCTGGAGAGCCAGAGAAGGGCTGGATAAACTTGTGTCTGATGCCAACGAACAGTACAAGCTGGTCAGTGACACTGTGGGACAAAGGGTGGATGAAATTGATGCTGCTATTCAGAGATCACAGCAGGTAATGTTTATTAACACCTCTACAGTAATGTTTTAGGCAGCAGGGATGTATGTGTGAAGCACAAAATTATGACCCACATAAATACAGGGTCAGAAATAAGGATAATAAGAGTAAGCTAAATCTGATCCAACAAGTTATTTCAGTGATTGGAAGTGATTGGATAAAGATATGTGAAGATGGGTCTCAGTTTGACTCAAAATATTTTTGTATTTATTATTTATTTTTGAGGGTGGGGGAGGGGCGGAGAGAGAGAAAGAGAGAATCCCAAGCAGGCTCCATGCTGTTCGTGCAGAGCCCAACGTGAAGCTTGAACCCACTTGAACCTGCTTGAACTCTGAAATCATGACCTGGCCGAAATTGAGTTGGGACACTTACTTGACTGAGCCACCCAGGCGCCCCGACCCATAATATTTGACCCTTTTTGAGCAGACGGGAATTTGTGATAGAGTCTGTTTGAGCCCTCTTCTTAGCTACTGACCGGTTAAGAGGCAGATTCTGATAGTAGATAATATCTAGGACCAGAAGGTCCAAATGCATCCCATCTTAGTTTGACATAATCAACTGTTTTAGTATTAGCTGGAAGAGGGGAAGGAACCAAGAACTATAATTACTATCAAATATGCTAACCAAAATAGAGGTATCCAAAATAGAACCTTCTCAGTAAACACAGGTGTCCTATTTCCCTCGATCTTTTTTCCTTCCTGCTTTCTGGAAAAAGTTATTTGCTTTCCTTTGTAGCTGGATACGTACCTATTAATGTGTCATGGTGCAGAGTAAATATAACATGACTTCTTGGGTTCATAGTAATAAGCAAATACTTTGTGAACCACACAGAAGTTTGCTGTGACTCTCAAGTGCATCCCCAACATGTCTTTATTGGTATCCCTACCCTTGACCAGATACTTGGGTATGAGATTTATCATGCTTGGGAAAAGCCTACTTTCCTCTTTAAATATTGGTGTTTGTTGGCACAGTTGAAGAGAAATAATTGGGGGACCTCATTAAACAGTTACATAGAACAAGTTCTTAGTTTTCTTTGTTTCCACAGAACCCTTTAAAGGTTTGGTGTTCTTACGCTTCTTCAACTATGAGAGTACTTCCAAGTTAGCTTGACTCAGCTGTCTGTTGCCATGTTTAACCATGCGTTTAAACATACGGCTAAAACTACCGTTGAGTGTATGGGTAGGAAACAGGATTGGCAGATGGGAGAGAGCACAGCCTCATAAAAGCATTGTGATTAGAAGTATAGTCTTAGGAGTGTCAATTTCCATTGTTGTTTCTAGCTGTAGGATCACTAATTGAATTCTATGACTTCTTTATAAAGAAGTTGAAATAGGATCAACTCCTATTTGTTGAAGTATAATCAGTTACAAATTATCTGCATCTTGATTTATGATTTTATGCAATTTTCCCCAGTTTTGGCTTTCCTTTGTAGAAATAAACCATATTAGTAAAAATCCAGGCCTTTCTGTGTTGAGGAAATGGTAATTCTAAGGAACATAATTTCTTCATTTTTCTTTAATATGCCTATTAGTATGAGCAAGCTGCTGATGCAGAACTAGCTTGGGTTGCTGAAACAAAACGAAAACTGATGGCCCTGGGTCCAATTCGCCTAGAACAGGACCAGACCACAGCTCAGCTGCAGGTACAGAAGGTAAGTGTAACACTGACATATCTGCTGTGCCCTGAGCTAGAAGAATCTTCACTGGTTTAGAGTAACTACGAGAGTTTCTGACTGCCACAGGTTGACTAACGCAGTTTCATGATGGTGGCTAGAGATTTAAAATAATTGGTAAGATGAGGAAGAGATTCTTTTGCTTTGTGAAGAGGGAGCAATAGGCCCATTAATCCAGGAAAGAATAGTTAGCAGTTTTCTGGATGATTTTTAGGATAGATGATACTTTTGTAAGCTACTAAAAGATAAGCATGGAAGATGTATGGATAGGCAAAGTGTCAAACTTTATAGAATAGTTTTGATGTGGCTTCATCAGAGTGAGGAGTTTTTCATAAATTGTGTCTAATAACATTTCAGTAACACAGGCTTGGGGTTCTCTTACTTCGTGACCTAACTGTAGTTCACTTTCAAAGGCTTTCTCTATTGACATCATTCGACACAAAGATTCAATGGATGAACTCTTCAGTCATCGTGGTGAAATCTTTGGCACATGTGGAGAGGAACAAAAAGCTATATTACAGGTGAATTGCATTTATTTATTTACCATGTTTATCTTGTCTTGATGGTGGTGAATCAGTACAATTGTGAAATGACAAGGTTTTTCCCCCTCTGTCACTGGTAATGGTATTAAAGTGCAATTTGATGTTCTGGGGGGAGCCATGTCCCTAACCCTATGTGCACAAATGTCCAAACAGTCCTGCCAGAAGATGTGAAATACATTGCAGGTTTGTTTTCTTTATAACAGAGGAATTGCTATGTATCTTCAGTCCATAAGGGTCTTTGAGTTACCTCTCTAAGTATCTATGATAGATTTTTCAGACCCATATGCAGATATTCTTTCTTCAGGCCCTTGTAAATGATCATACCCATTTCTAAAAGGATTGGCCAAGAGACTTGTAGATCAGTTTTGCTTGTTCTTGTAAAAGTTATGGTTAACCACTGTTTCCTCCGAAATGTTCATAAATTGAACTACTCATTTTAAACATATGAAGCCTAAGTGTCTGGTTTGTGAAGACATTTTTATCAGAGGAGAAAAGACAAGTCAAAGTTAGTGGGCAGAGGGTCCATTTCAGCCCCTGAGATGTTCTGTCTTGAACTGACCTGCCGTAATAATGCTATGTCTGAGGTTGTATGTCATCTCTAAGAGGTTGTTATGCTGTGTCGTGCTTGCTCTGTTTGTCTTTGAAACTACTTTCATGTGTTAAAAAGTCTAGAAACAATACATATATATGATAAGAAAAAATAGAAAATTCAGTTAAGTATAAAGAAAATAAAATCAGTTGTAATTTTGCTTAATTAATCCATTTCTGGACATAAAAAACTGAAGAAATTCTTTAATTTTTTATGGATATATACCTACATTTTTTCCTTAAGAGAAGGATTCGTGATAGTAATAAGTTTTATATTTTGTTGTTCATAGGAAAAGACAGAGTCTCTAATACAGCAATATGAAGCCATTAGTCTGCTCAATTCAGAGCGTTACACCCGCCTAGAACGGGCACAGGTCTTGGTGAACCAGTTTTGGGAAACTTACGAGGAGCTCAGCCCCTGGATTGAGGAGACCCGGGCACTGATAGCACAGTTACCTCCTCCAGCCATTGATCATGAGCAGCTCAGGCAGCAGCAAGAGGAAATGAGGGTAAGGAGCAATCCAGGTTTTATGCAATGGCAGAACTCAAAATTGGCTCTACGCTTTATTTTAAAACAACATATTTTTTAGTGCCTACCAAGTGGAAGTTCTGTGTTATGAAGTTAAATCTTAATTGGTTAGAATTTTTGCGCACGCGCGCACACACACACACAATACATACCTGAATTACTTCCTTTGTCCTTAATATGAATCCATTAAAGAAAAAGAGCATGGAGATGTCAGAAACCTGGGTACTGCAGAAATAAAGAACTAAGTAAACATCAAGGGTATTTTTAAATCTTTCCAGATATGGTGGGGCGTCATGAGACTTGGGATATGGTTGGGTGGCTTTTTCCGTTTGGGTAAGCCCTAGCTGGAGTGAAACAATGTCAGAAAGCATTGGCTGCATGGACTTTAGGGAAAAGGGAAATTTGTAGACACTTCAACTAATGCTTTTACCATTAAAGATAGTTTTTTTTTTTTTTTAATTTTTTTTTTTTTCAACGTTTATTTATTTTTGGGACAGAGAGAGACAGAGCATGAACAGGGGAGGGGCAGAGAGAGAGGGAGACACAGAATCGGAAACAGGCTCCAGGCTCCGAGCCATCAGCCCAGAGCCTGACGCGGGGCTCGAACTCACGGACCACGAGATCGTGACCTGGCTGAAGTCGGACGCTTAACCGACTGCGCCACCCAGGCGCCCCTAAAGATAGTTTTTAATGTCTCTCTTATTTGTGGCTAATGGCTTGCGCTTATTCTTTTCTCTGTATTCCTATACATGGATGGATATAAACTGGAAGGGGCCAGCAGTAGAGTCAAGGAGTGGTTGGATTACTAGAAAAGTTGCCATTTGTGCCTTGTCCTGCTTAATGTCTCTCAGTTTGAGGAGGGGGACAGATACTTATTTAACCATGCAAATTATAGTGCATGGAAGTATTTATATGTACAGAAGAGGGGGATTAAGCTTGTATCAACAGGGAGGGGGAGGAGGAGTGAGAGATGATGTGTCTGGGAAGGCTTCCTGGTGTTGGGACGTCTGAACTGGCTTTTGAAAATTAAGAGAATTAGGTAGTGTTAGAACCTAAGACTTAGATCGTTTTTTTTTCTTTTCCATAAATGGTGCGATGCTGGGACTTGCTGGTTTTTAGCAATTCCATTTTTTCCTCTCAAAGTTGATACGAGCTTGGTACAAAAATAATCATTTTATTTTCTTACATAGCAACTCAGGGAATCCATTGCTGAACACAAACCCCATATTGATAAGCTGCTAAAGATAGGCCCACAACTAAAGGAGTTAAACCCTGAAGAGGGGGAAATGGTGGAGGAAAAATACCAGAAAGCAGAAAACCTATATGCCCAAATAAAAGAGGAGGTGCGCCAGCGGGCACTGGCTCTGGACGAGGCTGTTTCCCAGTCGGCTCAGGTATGTGTGTGTCTTTAAGTCCTATTCCCTTCAACTACCCTTTAGTCTAAGCACGAGATCTCTGTATCAGGTGTGCCTCTGTGGTCTGGAATGTCTAGACCAACGTGCAGATGATATGTCATCAGTAGATCAGGAACCTGTGCCTATTACGTTTTCATTCCAAGGAACATTGGTATACCAACACTATGGCTGGTTGCAGGGGGGAGGGGGGTGTCTCATCTTGGCTGGTATATACTGTCTGTTGACAGTTTTCTTGAAAACTTTTCTATCGTGATGAGTCTTTAGCAGGGATGATTTTGGATAAATTCACCTTGAAGCAACAAATGTGTCAAGAAAAGTGAGATTCCTATCAGCCTCTTACTTTCGAGATTTGGAAGACAGCACATTAGTTTTCTTACTCAAGAGGCCACCAGCTAGCTCCTGGTGCAGAGAAAGATGCTTGAGTAGGGAGAAGTAAGAGCCAAAGAGAAACATAAACCACCAGCAGTGGAGTTTAAAGCATGTAACTACATACTTTTCAACTAATATATTGCTGTTAGTGGTATTTTTGTCATGTCTGGGTATTTTATTCCTATGTTTAGTGTCAATATTCTTGGTTAATATTTGTACTTACTCAAGTTTTTCCCCCCACCTTCCGTCCCATCTCTCACTCACATTGTGGAATGTGTTACTTTGTGTTGTTGCTGCCTGCTCCTGTCCTCCCCACATCGTCACATTTCATTGTTGTGTTGACCGCGCCCACCATTACAGATTGCAGAGGTAAGGTACCCACCCCTACTGGGATTAGGGGGTTCTTATGAAGCTGAGAATTGAGAAGATTTACCTTTAAGGAAATTGCCCTTTACTGTCGTGGAAGAAGTTTTATTAGTCTGGTTTATTATGCCAGTCTCACTTGGGGCAAAACCTAAAAGTGAGGGAGCAGCGGGGAGTGATTTTGTCAAGGAAATCCCACTGTGTCTCCCGTGTAAGACACTAGAGTTAAGCTTCATTGCAATGAATCCAGAGTTGGTTTTAGAGAACTTCTTAAGGGGGCAAGAATATCTGCATTGCACCCTTTTCCCCCTTCTCTGCTTCAGATTATAAATGAAAATTTTATAATTACAATCATGTTATTCACAGTACCTGAAAAGCGGGAAGGTAAATTGTTCTTTTAGAATAAGGATAGATTTGGCCTTCTTTAATTACCTTTCATCATGCTGACCTTTTCCTTTCTCACTATTACATATAATGGGTTATTAAATTGCATGCCAGGATACTTTTAATCTCTAAGTCATGTGGCATATTGAGTTCCCCATCCATTTACACAGTTGGTAGAGGGCCTCTAACTTGTTGGTCTAATCTGTTGCATGCAGCTGTCATCTGAAATGTTGACACACTGACTCTCACCAGTTTCATGGTCTTGTCCCTTCCTTGTCACACTAGTTGGGATCAGGGAAGTACTGTGACAGCACTAATGACTTGAGTCGATTTCTGGCATATTACTTGATATCTTTTTTTGTTTTGAAAATAAACGTTTACTTTCTTTTTTTGATGGGCCAGCACTGGTGTGCTATGCCCAAAGCAGTCTCTTAGGCAGACCTAACACTTGACAGCCATCGGGCTAAGCCGAATGCAAGTTACCAGAAAGAGTAGTAGATTCATAACCTGTTATTCCCTAACATTTCCCGCAGAAGTGTGATGAAGTAGTATTGCTGTGATGGCTAACGTTCCAACATCTGTTTAGTTCCATGATAAAATCGAGCCTATGTTGGAGACTCTGGAGAATCTCTCCTCTCGCCTGCGTATGCCACCGCTGATCCCTGCCGAAGTGGACAAGATCAGAGAGTGTGTCAGTGACAACAAGAGCGCCACCGTGGAGCTGGAAAAGCTTCAGCCTTCCTTTGAGGCCCTGAAGCGCCGTGGAGAAGAGCTCATTGCACGATCTCAGGGAGCCGACAAGGACTTGGCTGCAAAAGGTGCTTCATGAATCTAATTATTGTTAAAGAAAATCAGTAAAGTAAATTCTAGGCTGTGCTTACTCCAGCATCCCACCAGATATACTTCACTGAATGTAAAGGCAGTCCCCAAGTAATTGGAAAGTCATTTAGAATTCAGAACACATCTCCCCATTGAAACAAGATTACAATTGGTAGCTGGATTCCTAGGCCAGGAAACAGATGCTCTTTTAACCCCTAATATGAATTGCAGTGTCCAATGTAGGTGGAGCATAACTATCTTATAGAACACTTTCCATAGGAAACAGTGAGTTTGACACAGAACACTGGAAATAGAGTTCTCGGGGAGCCTGGGTGGCGCAGTCGGTTAAGTGTCCGACTTCAGCCAGGTCACGATCTCGCGGTCCGTGAGTTCGAGCCCCGCGTCGGGCTCTGGGCTGATGGCTCAGAGCCTGGAGCCTGTTTCCGATTCTGTGTCTCCCTCTCTCTCTGCCCCTCGCCCGTTCATGCTCTGTCTCTCTCTGTCCCAAAAATAAATAAACGTTGAAAAAAAAAATTAAAAAAAAAAAAAAGAAATAGAGTTCTCATCTCAGCCCCTTTAGAAGTTAGGTCTTTTGCACTTGAGCAGTACCTTTGTATTAGATGATAACACATTTCCATGCCATCTCTGTGATCTCTTTATGTGGGAGACCACCATAAGCAGAAAATACAAATGTTGAAATAATAATAAAACAAAGGTAAAAAAAACTGTCCTTCAGGTTATAAATTTTTAGAGCTTTTTAAAGGATAATTTCAGGGGAAAATGTGAGAACTGGGTGAAATTTCTGATGAAGTGGATTCAAGTACTCAAGTCCCATTCATATCTGTTGTTTATTCCCTCAGAAATCCAGGACAAATTGGATCAGATGGTATTCTTCTGGGAGGACATCAAAGCTCGAGCTGAAGAACGAGAAATTAAGTTCCTTGATGTCCTTGAACTAGCAGAGAAGTTCTGGTATGACATGGCGGCTCTCTTGACCACTATCAGAGACACCCAGGACATTGTCCATGACTTGGAAAGCCCAGGCATTGACCCATCTATAATCAAACAACAGGTTGAAGCTGCTGAGGTAAGACAGAAACAAAACCTTGTCTTTTATGTGTTTGTCCTCTAGAAAATCACTTTATCCAAGTATATTGTGTTAACTGCTTACCCAGGCCTACTCCTTAAGAGGTTGTTGTTATTGTTGTTGTTTGTTTAATAGGACTTTTTTCCACTTAAAAAATATGTGCTCGTTATAATAAAGATTTCTCTCTTCTTTATACATACAAGTTTCACCGCCTGGATACACTCCTACAACCTCTGTAATTTTGATATAGGGTAGTTCCATCACTCAAAAGTAATCCTTTTATCAATTTTAAACTTAATTCAAATTAGTAGAATGTGCTTTCTGATTTTAGTTCTTTCCATAGTGTACGTTATTTCTCAGGTAAATTTCTTTTTTCAAGTAAATTTCTTTAATGTAGAAAAATAGCAGATAGAAAAGAAAATAAATTTTGGATTCATCATCCAGAGATAACAATTGTTACTTTGACCTACCCTTTTCTAGTCTTTTTGGAGAGCCTAGTTTTTATGAAATGCATTTTTCATCTCATTTTGTCTCTTTAAGTAAAGTCCTGCCTATCTTGATATTTTGTCTTATTTCTGCCATTCTCCCCCCTCCTTGCCCCTGTCATTGCCAGTGCATGAACCAGTTTTTAGGATCTGGCACAGAACGGACTTTCTCCACAATTATACAGCCTAGCATTTCTATTATGTTAGTCTCTCAGCTCTGAAGTTGGTGACTTGTACTATATTATTTTAGCCTTGTTGATATACTTCCCCATGATAGACTTCTGGCTATAGATCATAATCTCCTTGGTGGGGGCGCCTGGCTGCGTCAGTCGGTTGAACATCCGACTTCAGCTCAGGTCATGATCTCAAGGTTTTTGAGTTCAGGCACCATGTCAGGTGAGCTCAAGCCCCTCTCTGGGCTCTGCACTCTCTCTCCCTCTTTCTGCACTTTGTGGCATTCTCTCTCTCTCCTCCCTCCACTCAAGCATGTTCTCTCTCTCAAAAAAAAAAAAAGAGAAAATCTCTGGCAGCTGGAAGGATAAACGTTCCATAAATTATTAAAGCTCATTAGACCTTTCCCAGACTATTTTTTATGTATTGTTATATATATATAAATATATTCCATATATACATATTGTGTGTGAGAGAGAAAGAGAAATAAATTGAGTCTGAAGTTTCACTGTTTATATAAGTGAAATATTAAGGACATTGAAAGGCTTCTGTGAAATTGACAGTTCTGTTCAGCATCTGCTGTTGATGGGGGTATAAATTACATTTGCAAAGTTTGGGAAGTTCTGTTCTGCTTTCTGTTTTGGCTTATGATCTGTTCATTTACATGTAGACTATTAAGGAAGAGACAGATGGTCTGCATGAGGAGTTGGAATTTATTCGAATCCTTGGAGCAGATTTGATTTTTGCCTGTGGAGAAACTGAGAAGCCCGAAGTAAAGAAGAGCATTGATGAGGTATATGGAAAACTGGATAAGGAATTCAGATGAAACATTAGTGGACTCACACAGAAGAGGGTTATTAATTAAAGAATCTGTTTTCCCCCCAGCTGAATAATGCATGGGAGAACTTAAACAAAACCTGGAAGGAGAGGCTAGAAAAGCTTGAGGATGCCATGCAAGCTGCTGTGCAGTATCAGGACACTCTTCAGGTGAGAGGCCACACAGTGGCCACCATAGAAATAAGTTCCATGTTCTTTGTCATATTTTGGATCCAGCATCTGAGTGGATCACCTTTACAGGACTGGAGCATTTTCCAAACTAAGACAGTGCTGTTTTGATATTTCCAGCTGAAGCTTTCCACTCCTAGTGAGAAAAATACCTCCAAATTTCTACGATTCTTGCCATGCTCTTCATCATCATATTTATCCTCAGGGTGGCTGTACAGTGAAGCAGGACTTATTGTGCAAGTCATTGCTTGCCAAAAGGTTCCAAAACCAAGTTACCTTGAAGCACAGCTTGGCACAGTAGTTTCACCACATCCTGAGCTTGCTAGGTGGCCATGACAAATACTCAACTGCTATTCACATTTAGTTTTTCCAGAGTTTAATTTATTTTGGCCATTATCCTGATAACACTGGTTCTGTTCTTAAATCCCCATATCACTGGAATAAAGATCATTATCCCTTACCTCTGACCCCCACCTGAAAACACAGACATCACAAGGTACTTTAATTTTTGTCCACTTATGTCAGCAGAGGTAATGCTAATTCTCTCCCAACTCCTTGTGTTCTTTTGGTTTTTGACTGTTTGTATTTCTGTCTTAGGCTATGTTTGACTGGCTAGATAACACTGTGATTAAGCTCTGCACCATGCCCCCTGTTGGCACGGACCTCAACACTGTTAAAGATCAGTTAAATGAAATGAAGGTTTGTAAATAGGAATGGCTTTTGAAGAAGAGTTGCTTCTTTTTTGTTTCTAAAGATTTGGTTTGATGTTAACATTAGTATGTCTTTGATAGGAGTTCAAAGTGGAAGTTTACCAGCAGCAAATTGAGATGGAGAAGCTCAATCACCAGGGTGAGCTGATGTTAAAGAAAGCTACTGATGAGACGGATAGAGACATTATCCGAGAACCGCTGACAGAACTCAAACACCTCTGGGAGAACCTGGGTGAAAAAATTGCCCACAGACAGGTGAGGCAGATGGTAGAGTACATCAGTGGACAACTAGTTCCTTTTTTCTAATTTCCTGACCAACATTCCCTTTATGTCTTTTTCTGAATAGCACAAACTAGAAGGTGCTCTCCTGGCCCTTGGCCAGTTCCAGCATGCCTTAGAGGAACTGATGAGTTGGCTGACTCACACTGAGGAGTTGTTGGATGCTCAGAGACCAGTAAGCGGAGACCCAAAAGTCATTGAAGTTGAGCTCGCAAAGCACCATGTAAGTGCCCTCAGTTTTCATCTCTAAGCCTGTTGCCTTGAGACCCAATATTGTCACCAGAAGCCTCTGGATATTGTGTGTACCGTTGGGAACCAGGCTTGATGATATCTGTGGAGCTAAGTTACATTGTTCAACGTCTTTTAGGTTCTAAAAAATGATGTTCTGGCCCATCAAGCCACAGTAGAAACAGTCAACAAAGCTGGCAATGAGCTTCTTGAATCTAGTGCTGGAGATGACGCCAGCAGCCTAAGGAGCCGTTTGGAAACTATGAACCAGTGCTGGGAGTCAGTGTTACAAAAAACAGAGGAGAGAGAACAGCAGCTTCAGTTGACATTGCAGCAGGTGCGTGTATTGTCCAAGTTAGGGAGGTGGAGCTGTGCACATAACATCCGAAGAAAGCCTGTCTGAGTCAGTGAAAGGAAAACAATTTGGAGAATGTCTCACCAACCTTCCTTTCCCTACCCCAGCCCCTGCTCCATGTCTTAAGAAGATGGTTAATTCTGTGCTGGAACTTGTCTGGAAAGAATAGCTTTTGATTGAGTGATTCTTTTCAGATTTGTTTGTAGCCTTGTCTCTTTATTTACTATTCAAAGTTAGTTAGTAAATCTTTGCCATAACAAACCTTGCTCACAGATTCAGTTATTTCTTAAATCAAGTGAGGATCCCCCCATGTCCATGTTCAATAGTACTTCAGTCTGTTGATTGATTCATCAGGTTATATCAGACATCTATCATATATTACAGTGAAGTCCAAAGGATTCTGCTAGATTCCAAAAATAAATAAGTATATTGGCCCCGTGCTAATCCAGCAACAGAACAACCCTGTGAGCAACCCAGAATTCCTCCCTCAGGATAGGTTCTTCATGTGGTCATTTAGGAAGTCTACTTTTGAAGCTGAGAATTGACTGCTGACCTTACTGATGTGTCTTTTCTCAAAGGCCCAGGGTTTCCACAGTGAAATTGAAGATTTTCTCTTGGAACTGACTAGAATGGAGACCCAACTCTCTGCATCTAAGCCCACAGGAGGACTTCCTGAAACTGCAAGGGAACAGCTTGATACACATATGGTAATGGAAGCTTCTTGAAGTTGAACATAATCCCCTACTCAGAACTTTCTGAATTCACAGACCTGTATGTATCTAGGAGTCTACAAAGCAGCACATTTTTACTGACAATATAGTATGACCTTAAGGATTACTGCTTTTTACGTGGGCTTTTAAGAGCCCCTACCACAGGCAGCAGTGGTGACAGGGAAGCTTGACTGGAAATACATTGGTGAGCTGTTAAATTTTGAGTTGGTCAGTCAGTTGGCCTAAGAATATTGACTTGAAGGTGAGAGCATTAAGACAAATATGTTAACATGCATGTGTCTAAGAAAAGAGTATTGAAGGGACTTACAGAAATCGATAGATACTGTGACAATATTTTAAGAAAGGGGCTGAGAAAAAAAGGCAACATAATTTCTAGGCAAATGTTTCAAGTAAAGGAGAAATAAATTATTGGGGTCTACTTTTGTGATCTCTGATCCTTAAGGAAATCTTCTTGATAACAAAATTATTTCAATTTTAGTGAAGAATGGTAGGATTCATTGCTCAGGAATTGAACTGAATCCAAAAGAAAGGGTTTTGATCAAGATGAGACCTTCCTGGACTTTTCCAACTGTGCTTATAAATCTGTGTGTGGGTGGCTTTCAGAGAATTGGCATTACCAATCCCTTTCTTGACTTTTTTTTCTTTTTTTGGTAGGAACTCTATTCCCAGCTCAAAGCCAAGGAAGAGACTTATAATCAACTGCTTGACAAGGGCAGGCTCATGCTTCTAAGCCGCGATGATTCTGGGTCTGGCTCAAAGACAGAACAGAGTGTAGCTCTCTTGGAACAGAAGTGGCATGTGGTCAGCAGTAAGATGGAAGAAAGAAAGGTATCACCACAAAATACAGTGTGTGATTATTGGGCTTGAGTAGTTTGCTTGACCATCGCATGTAATTACCATCTAGTTTCTGTGAAGATTTTTCAGAGACCATTATATAGTACCAGAAGTTGCAGAACTGGTTATCGTTTTTGATTTAATCGTTTTTGTACTAATCAAGCTATCTTTCCTGATGTTAAATTTCTATTTTGCATCCATATCAAGTTGCATTGATGGTACTGGTTTCTGCCAATATTTGCTTTTGTCGTTCATTCCTTTTTTTGCCTTTACCAGTTGAGACATATGAGGCTGTTAACTGCTGAGTGATGGACTTATAACTCATAGTAATCACTGATCTGTGTTCCTACTGAAAAACAAGGTCATGTTGGAGTCACTGGCTTGGGATTGGGAGGGTGGGAACAGAACATGCAGGGAGTTGGGCTAATATTCTCCACAGGAATTTGGCAGTGTGCAAATAATTTTACTAAAAAAATCAGAAGAGGAGTAAATTTTGTGACCTTTTCCCACTCTTCTTCAGAAATCAAATTCTCTTCAAAAGAAAAGTGATCAGGGATCAAGGCCTCACAACATTGTTTTTTATGAGTACCAAATTTCGGAGTATTACTCAGCACAGAGTTTCTGTACTGCGCAGATCTAATGTAAAATATGTGTTCAAATCTGTTGGCCATATCCATTCAACAGTTATTAAGCATGTATGTGCCAGGCACTGTGCTAGCTATATAGTGGAAGCAAAGGCATGAACCCTATCATTGTGAAATTTAATGGACAGAAGTATTCACACATATAAATGGATACTTTGAGAGTACCATTAATTTCCTAGAATTTTTTTAGTGTGAGATTTGGTAATTCTGTTATATGAAGAATGACCAGAGACACTGAGTGTGGAGCTGTGTTCTAATTCTTTGACAGACTATCATCTAATTTCTGCAGAATGCAGAACTAAGACTAATTAAAGAAACTGAGGCAGATTCTGGCTCCTAATCAAGAAATTTCTATGTTTTCCTATCAGTGGAGCAAGTTGCCTCAAGATATACTTACCCATCATTGGTGGAACTGGTCAAACAAGGGCTTGGTGTCAGGGATAGTTATTTCTGATTTTGCAAGAACTTTACATTTTAGTATCACTAATATTCTGTAGTAAGTGTGTATGGTGCTATATTAAGGAATAAATAGATAAAATGATGTGGAAAGATTTCCTGTTATCTAGGAACTTGCAATATTATTAATTTCTAAGCATTTCTGTAATAAATTTGAGGTAGATTTTATTTTTCTCTTGGTTTGTTTACATTAGGTCTGTACGTTTTTGTAACATTGATAATAGTGTTTTTCTGTGTTACAAGAGTGACTTGAAAATACAAAGAAAAATAAAAACCTATACAGTATATATAACTCAGTTAACAATAACATTTGTAGTGTACATCTTGGGTTTCTATGAATATCTTAAATATATTCATTTTTAGCAACCTGTCATTATTACATGCCTGCCTGCTAAATGGACCAGGGACAGAGGCCATCACCTACGTGTTGTGGGTAGAGCTTCTCTGGAGCTCGTAGACTCTGGAATTGGGGTGCATTTTTGGGCAGTGGACATGCCCTGAATGAGCCATTGTTTTTGCCATTCTGATTTAGAGCAGTGTCTAAAAATTTGTATCTAGTGTCACATTTTTGCTTAGAATATTATGGCTTTTTTTTCCCCCTCACCTTTTCTGCTTGTAGCTTAAAAATGAGCTTCAGGGACACCTGGCTGGCTCAATTGGTAGAACACGACTCTTGATCTCAGGGTCATAAGTTGGGCCTAGAGCTTCCTTAAAAAAATAAAAATAAAAAAAGAATGAGCTTCAGCCTCACATTTTCAGATGCCATATTTTCTGAAAACATTTAAATAGAGCAATGCAGTGACCATCATCTTTACAGTAAAGTGCTTTTCATTCAGTTGTTTTTATACTGGAAAAAGTACATCAAAGGGAAGTGAGGCTTTGCCCAGAACAAGTTGCAGACCCTGCAGCTGTCACCGCTGAAGGATCTGTTCCCTTACACTTACTGAATAGCTCTATCCCTGTTCTTTAATGTCCCAGGAAGTGGGGAATGGCAGAGAAAGCAACTTTGCTGCAAATTGTGCTCTTTCCTTTTTATACATCCTTGTTTTGGTTTCAGACACTAACGTTGCCCCCTTGTTTGTAAACAGGGCATGTTTGGAGGTTAAGTGAGGCTTCCTCTTTAGAGATCATTTTTTTTAGTGTACAATTCACGCCTTTGTCCTGGAAACTACAATTCCTGAATTTGGCACTTTCTCTTTTTGTGTTTTAATTAAAATTCAGTCAAAGCTGGAAGAGGCCCTCAACCTGGCAACAGAATTCCAGAATTCCCTGCAAGAGTTCATCAATTGGCTCACTCTAGCAGAGCAAAATCTCAACATCGCCTCTCCTCCCAGCCTGATTCTAAACACTGTCCTCTCCCAGATAGAGGAGCACAAGGTAACTGTGACATTACAATGTCGCCTGCCTTTTGAGGGGACTAGCTGAGAAAGAAGCTCCTCTATCTTATCTTCAGTTTAAAAAGAGCTATATTTTCCCCTCAGGTGTTTGCTAATGAGGTCAATGCTCATCGAGACCAGATAATTGAACTGGATCAAACCGGGAATCAGTTAAAGTTCCTTAGCCAAAAACAGGATGTTGTTCTGATCAAGAATTTGCTGGTCAGCGTCCAGTCTCGATGGGAGAAGGTTGTCCAGCGGTCTATTGAAAGAGGGCGATCACTGGATGATGCCAGGAAGAGGGCAAAACAAGTAAGTTAGGAAAGAAAGCTACCAATTTCTTGAACAATCTTGGGCTGCATGTGTAGAGCCTCTGATATGATTTACATGAAAGTGTAGCTTGCATATTCATTCTTACTTTTTATATAATTGCAGTTCCATGAAGCTTGGAAAAAACTGATTGATTGGCTAGAAGATGCAGAGAGTCACCTGGACTCAGAGCTGGAGATATCCAATGACCCGGACAAAATTAAACTCCAGCTTTCTAAGCATAAGGTAAAGCGGTTCATGGCTCTTAGGTCCTGACCTTGGTATTCACTGAAGTTTGCAAAAAATGGAAATCAGAGCTAGTAAAAAAAAAAAAAAAAAAAAAAAAAAAAAAAAAAAAAAAAAAAAAAAGGTTAATGTTGAAAAATCAAGATGATGAAGCTAGCTGTCTTGTATCTACATAGGGTCTAACCATAAGAATCACTCATTTAAATAACTGTTCAAACAAAGTGATTGTGGGAGTAACCAGTTAAAACAACAAGCTTTTAGAAATTTTTGTGCACTGCTACATGTAGTATAAACAAAAATTTATAAATTTCTTTTTCTTTCTTTTTTTTTTTTTTTTAAAGTTTATTCTGAGAGAGAGATAGAGACCGGGGTACAGGCAGAGAGAGAGAGGGAGACAGAATCCCAAGCAGGCTCCATGGTGTCAGCACAGAGGCCAATGTAGGTCTCAATCTCATTAATCGTGCAATCATGACCTGAACCGAAATCAAGAATCAGATGCTTAACTGAGTAGGCCACCCAGGCGCACCCAAAATTTTTAAATTTCTCGAGGATAAGCTGTTGTTAACTCAAGAAGTAGTGACATCCATTACCAACCTGAACACTGAAAAATTTTCTTTGTTCCAAATCAAGACATCATCTTTTAGCGTGGATTCTTTCTGTTCTCTTTGGAAACAGGAATTTCAGAAAACCCTTGGTGGCAAACAGCCTGTGTATGATACCACAATTCGAACTGGCAGAGCCCTGAAAGAAAAGACTTTGCTTCCTGATGACACTCAGAAACTTGACAATTTACTGGGAGAAGTCAGAGACAAATGGGATACTGTTTGTGGCAAGTCTGTGGAGAGGTGAGTACGAATATTTGCTTTGTGGGTCTGTATGTCATCCTGAAACTAACAAAGACTGTTAATTGGATTCCATAAAATGGCAATAAAGCTAATGCATCAGAACAGGTTTTGTAGCATCTCAATATCTCTGGTTCATTCAATGCAAGTTGTGAAGTTGAATAAAATGTATTAAAATTCTCATTTTAAACTTGAACCTTACCGTATTAGCAAGAAGGCCATAAACTCAAGCCAATAGCAACAGAAGATTAGTAACTACACTTCTCTGTCAGTGACTAAGTTGTGACACTGATGGCTGTGTCAGTTCTCTCACTGTCAGGCACTGAGCAAAGCCTCTGCACATAGCACCTCGTGTAACCATTGTAATACCTGCCCTTGACAGGGCAATCACTAATGAGCATGTGCCAAAAAGGGGCTACTAATCACTTAATCCACCTGACAACCACTGAGGCGGGCTCTGTTATTCCCATTTTACACATGAGGAAACTATCATAAGGAGGGTTTTTAACTCCCCCAAGGTCACTCAGCTACTAAGCAGCAGAGCTGGGATTTGAAGCTTTTGAGTTTGGTTCCATAAGTTGTACTCCTGTCCCTGGGTGCCCACTATGCTATGCTAAGTATTAGGATATCTTTATATTGTGCTCCACAATTTTTTGGATGAGGTGACTGAGGTTCACAGAGGTGAAGAGAAAGCCCAGGGTCACACAACTCCTGACTCAGACCGTGGCTGAAACTGTCCTCCTCCACCTGAGTGGTGTAAGGTGATTAGCACAGAACTTGGGGCATTAGGGTGTATCCATATATATAACCATTGGACTCCTAAGATGCCAGAAGGGTATCTGCACTTGTTTCCTATACTAAATCCATTCTAGAGAGCAGTTTGGTTCAAAATGTCTAGGCATAGCTCTTTGTCACTGTTTATCTGTTTCGAACCAGCCCAGCATGGAGGGCCCTGTCTCTGTAGAGTGCAAGCAGTGTTCCCTTCAGCAGTCAGAACTGTGAGCCAGTCAAAGAAAAGGGATCCCCCAAAACAGTGAGGTTTGTGTGCTTCTCTCAGGCAGCACAAGTTGGAGGAGGCCCTGCTGTTTTCGGGTCAGTTCATGGATGCTCTGCAGGCCTTGGTCGACTGGCTGTACAAGGTGGAGCCGCAGCTGGCCGAGGACCAGCCCGTGCACGGGGACCTCGACCTGGTCATGAACCTCATGGACGCCCATAAGGTGAGGAGCGGGAGCTGCGCCGCGTGGAGGCAGAGCCCTGGGTTCCTCCGCCTAAGCAGGCCTCCTGCTCCGACTCACCATCCAGGGGAGAAAGGAAGTCTTGGAAGAGCCTGTGTCTCTGCTTGTCAGAGAGACCACTCCTCGCTCCGTGTGTATCGCTGGGATTCTGCATCAGTCACAAAGGATTCGCCAACATTGCTTTGATTTGGATTTGGTGATGTGTACAATTTGTCTTGGGGTTCCCCCCTTCTTGTTTGTATCTCTCAGTTGAGTCACACAATGAATTTAAATTCAGGAGCCCCTCAAGATACCCATTTCCACTGACTCCTACAATGAAAATGAGTTCTTTTCTGAGCTATCCTTGACCCTCGCTAGCCCAGCACCTTGCACAGTGGTATTTAGTGTAACCTATACCTGTCATGTTGACCTCCATTATATCCTCTTGTTTTAGCAGAAAGCATTCAGCTTTACTCGAATTTACAACAAACTCTTATTATGTGCATGGCAGAATGTGTTCTTACTTAACTCCCACGATTCTGGAAATCTTGCTGTAACGTTACTACTGTTTTACAAGTTAGGAAACTGGGACTCCAGGTAAACAGCTTACCCAGAGCCACACCACTCATCTTGAGAGCCACCTCTTCTGATGGTTCTTTCTTACACATTGTCCTGCCTCCCTCTGCATAAAAGACACACGACTAGCACCTACCAAGGACAACTGGACTGAACGATTCCTTTTCTCTGTGGTTTGACGTCATGGGTTCAGAACATTTCTCAGCAAACTAATTCTTCTGTTTTTCTTTTCTAGGTTTTCCAGAAGGAACTGGGAAAGCGAACAGGAACCGTTCAGGTACTGAAGCGGTCAGGCCGAGAGTTGATTGAGAATAGCCGTGATGACACCACATGGGTGAAAGGGCAGCTCCAGGAATTGAGCACTCGCTGGGACACTGTGTGTAAGCTCTCCGTCTCCAAACAAAGCCGACTGGAGCAGGCCTTAAAACAGGTTAGAGACTTTTTTGGCGACAACCCAAGGGAGAGGATCCTAGCAGATTCATTCTCATTTCTTTATCAGGATCAGTTCCACCCAGTCTCGAATGTAAAGCCAAACATTGATCTTCTGAATATTCTACAAGATTTTAATGTTCACTCATATTAGAGAAAAAAATTAATTTGGGTTTTAAAGATCTACAAATGAAAGATGACCTTTGTGGGGCCTTGATAGGGTCATCAGTGCCTGTGACACACAAAGGCGTTCAGGCCCGACCCTTTCTCTGACATTACCCCAATGTCCGGGACCTTGGCTGCAGAGAGGCTCAATCTGCTGTGCTTCGTTATTTCAGGCGGAAGAGTTTCGGGACACAGTCCACATGCTGTTGGAGTGGCTTTCTGAAGCAGAGCAAACGCTTCGTTTTCGGGGAGCACTTCCTGATGACACGGAGGCCTTGCAGTCTCTCATTGACACCCATAAGGTAATCCAGCCCCAGGGTGCAGTGACCCATGCTACCCACCAGGGTGAGGGCTGCCTCCTGCTTTTGTTTGGGAATTTCCAACCTCACATGCAAAGGACTGGAACCAGAATGGGTCCAGATTATTGGTTTGGCAGGAATGAAAGGGAAAGGACTAGTGGGTTTTTTGATACCTTAAACATCATTCGTTTTTACAAAAGTAATGTGTATTGGTTGTAACAAGTGAAAACAGCGTGGTATCATATAAAGAAAAATGTGGGCTGTACCACCCCCTAGAATCCTCACCTGCACACAGCTTCATTTGCCTTTACTCACATTACCAGCGTCAGACACTGGACCTCTTACCAAGGTCTATATAGAATATATATATCCAGAATATAATGCAGTCTTGAGGGCCACTGTCTGTCCTAATAAAGTGGGAAATTAATCAGGAGATTTTGATCTGGGCTTTATATGTGGTATTCTGTTGCAGATTTTTTTTTCAGTATTTTTTAAATATCCATAGTGTTTTATAGTTGTCATTTGTCTAAGACTGTATTGTTTATACGCATGGAAATGAATAAAAACAGGATTTTTTTTTTTTTTTTTTTTTTTTTTGAAGAAAAACTAAGAATAGGAAGAGGGTCATGCCTGGTGTGGGATAGGAGGTACCTTTCTGGGTCCCTATACCTTGTCATCTGTAGCAGAGAAAGTCATTGTTTTAATTTATTTGTTGATGCTTATTTATTTATTTTGAGAGAGTGAAAGCATGCTAGCGAGCATGAGTGGGAGAGCGGCAGAGAGAGAATCCCAAGCAGGCTCCACACTGTCAGTGCAGAGCCCAACACAGGACTTGATCTCACAAATTGCGAGATCATGACCTGAGCCAAAATAGAGTCGGATGCTTAACCGACTGAGTCACCCAGGAGCCCTGAGAAAGTCATTCTTGTGTAAACCCTTCACCTTTTCACGTCTTTCAGAACTGGGAACAAAGTGCCAGAGACACCCAAATGCAGGCTTGAGGTCTGTGTTAACACATAGAGGAGGGAAAAATGCATTGAAATCTTTTCCCCCTCACAGTGTAAACTAACAGTGCTGCTAGAGTAGATTTCTCAAGTTTTTGTTTTCAAATCTTTTTTGTTCAAGGAGTTCATGAAGAAAGTGGAAGAAAAGCGAGTGGATGTTAACGCGGCAGTAGCAATGGGAGAAGCCATCCTGGCTGTGTGCCATCCTGATTGCATCACTACCATCAAGCACTGGATCACTATCATCCGAGCTCGCTTTGAGGAGGTGGGTTCCTGGTTGCAGAGGGGACAGCACGTGCCCCGTGAAGCGGGTTTCTGGTGAGAAAATGCTACTGAGCTTTCCCCACCCACCCCCAGATAAGGACTCTTTTCACCCACCGTGAATATGTCAGTAAGAATTAAGTTAGCGTTTTAGTCATGACTGTTTTCTTGGTAATGAGCAGCAGTCTGAGAGAATAGCGGTGGTGTAGTGATGGTTTCAGTGATGAATTCCAGTGGACATGGTTTGGTACTTTTCCTTCCTTCCCGAGAAGTCCTGTGTTTAATAGGATATTCATACTAGATTCGCTTCCAGGAGTGCTGATTGCTCATTCCAGCTCTGTCACTAGAGTAAGAGTGAGGCCTCTGGAGTATTCGAGTGTTCTTCCCCCTTAAAGTCATTGTTAGGATCAGATGGAAGAAAAAACTTTGGAAACAAAGGATGTGCTTGACTGAGAGAGGCGATGGATTTTCTTTCTCTCCCTAGGTCCTGACGTGGGCTAAGCAGCACCAGCAGCGTCTTGAAACAGCCCTGTCAGAACTGGTGGCTAATGCCGAGCTCTTGGAAGAACTTCTGGCGTGGATCCAGTGGGCCGAGACCACCCTCATTCAGCGGGACCAGGAGCCGATCCCTCAGAACATCGACCGAGTTAAAGCCCTCATTGCCGAACATCAGGTATTGTCACCATGTCATGTGGCCGCGGTGTTTCCTGTGTTGCTCATGGAGCCCGTTTCCTTTGCCCTGTGTATTTGTTTTTAAATGGCTGCTTATCATATTCATACAGATTTAGCAGCTTAAAACAACACACACTTACTCTCTTGCAGTTTCCATGGGGCAGGAGTCTGGGCCTGAGTTAGCTGGGTCTCCTTAGGATCTTACCAGGCCAAAATCTAGATGTCAGCCCCAGCTGCAAGTTCTCACCCAGGCTCATTCAGTTGTTGGCAGAATCTGATTCCTTGTGGTTATAGGACCAGGTCTCCATGTTCTTGCTGGCTGTCAGCCAAGAATCACCATTAGCTCCCAGAGGCTGCCCTCAGGTCTCAGCCACCTGGCCCGCTCACAGCATGGCAGCCTGTCTTCACAGCCACCAGCAGGAGAGGGTCTCCTAGGTCCTTCTTTGGTATCCTGTGTGGCATTCATTGCTCTGACTTCCTGGTTTTCCTCACTCAGCTGTGAGCTCCTTGGAGTCAGAAGCCATGTCTTATCTCTTCAGGTTTCCCATACCTGATGAAGTAAGTGCCTTGCTCAGTTGTTTCTTGAAAGGAGTGAGACAGTGTACAAAGGCATCTGTGAATTGGTCTGTCCATCATGAGCTTGGGCTTTGTGAGTGAAGTTGCCTGATTCTGTCTCAGTCCAAGAAAACTCTTTAACTCTTTTCCCTGTTTGTGTCTGACAGATGTTTATGGAGGAAATGACTCGCAAACAGCCTGATGTGGACCGGGTCACCAAGACGTACAAAAGGAAGAATATAGAGCCTGCTCACGCGCCTTTCATCGAGAAATCCCGCAGCGGCAGCAGTATGTTTCTAGCCTCCTGTGTTAGGGTGTTTCCTTCCTGCTATTTGAAGATGACCACTTTCCAAGTCCCTATCAAAAAACTTCTTTTTGGGGCACCTGGCTGGCTCAATCAGTAGAACATGTGACTCTTGATCTCAGGGTTGTGAGTTCAAGCCCCACATTGGTTGTGGAGCCTACTTTAAAATCAAATCAAAACAAAAAACTTCCCCATTTTTTCAAAAACTGTATTGGATTTGAACTAAAATGTTTTTTTGAAACTCACTTTTTGTATACCAACATGCAGTAACTATATTCCATTTTCTTGGACTGGCATAATTTTGAAGTGGTTGAGCAGATTCTACTGCAGTGGCCTTTCCAGTGTTTTGGTCATCAGTGCTAGCTGTTTACGTTTGTCTTGTGTTAATTTAATTAAAAAGATAAATCTGCTCCTCTAGAGCCACTGCTTTTTTTGGTTGAGTTGACATTTCCTCAGTTCGCTGAGGACAGAATTGATTTGAAGATATGAAATAAGTACTTGTTGGCTGGGAGGGAAGATCAATAGTTTTGAAACGAGCAGTCCTAATACATGAATATTGCCCATATTTTTTTTCGCATTTACTGACCGGATACCATTTTAAGGGTCTCCTAAGTTAACACATATGGCACTTTCTCTCTGTGAACTGACAAAAGCAGCTTTTCTAATCTTGTAGTTATTTTTCCTTTTAGGGAAGTCCTTGAGTCAGTCCACCCCTCCTCCCATGCCAATCCTTTCACAGTCTGAAGCGAAAAACCCACGAATCAACCAGCTGTCTGCCCGCTGGCAGCAGGTGTGGCTGCTAGCACTGGAGCGGCAGCGGAAGCTGAACGATGCCTTGGATAGACTGGAAGAGGTAAGGCTTTGCCAAGCATCCTTTCCTGGAGGGAGGTGACTTAACCTTCTGAGGCCCTCTTACTATGTGTACCTTGACCTACTTCTCTAGAAGGAGAGGACAGACCAGGGTGAGCCAGTACTGTGTCCTTCAGGCCCCCTAGGAGAAAGCTCATGGGTGAGGAGACCACTCACAACGGAGTAGGTCATACATAGCACCTAGCTGTGGAAGGCAAGCAAGCAAGCGACCAGCCAGTCCATGAGGCTCTGGTCTGTGATGCGACCCTCCTCAGCACCTGGCTGTGGTCAAGAATCAGAAGCAGAGGGGCGCCTGGGTGGCGCAGTCGGTTAAGCGTCCGACTTCAGCCGGGTCACGATCTCGCAGTCCGTGAGTTCGAGCCCCGCGTCAGGCTCTGGGCTGATGGCTCAGAGCCTGGAGCCTGCTTCATATTCTGTGTCTCCCTCTCTCTCTGCCCCTCCCCCGTTCATGCTCTGTCTCTCTCTGTCCCCAAAATAAATAAACGTTGAAAAAAAAAAAAAAAATTTAAAAAAAAAAAAAAAAAAGAATCAGAAGCAGAACTTGGCTGAGTTACTTCCAGGTGTGCAGCTTATCACACTAACAACCATTATTGGGCCCTTTATGTAAAGGTGTAAGTTACACAATTAGGAAACAAGGGTAACTTTTATGACCTTGTGATTTCTCTGAATATTCACTAATGATGAAGAGGAAATCTGTTTTGAAGTATCATTAACACCAACCTAAAAAAATCTAGTACTACACTTCCTAATTTCTAAAACAAACCTCTAATATCTTCTATATTTTTTTTATTTGTGCCTGTCAAAGCAGCTATGCCCGGAAGTGAGTGTTCTGTGTTTTTTGTTGTTATTTCTGTAGGTCAGTTGAGTTTTAAGCATATTTGGTTTTTGGCTTTTTCTTTTTTCCCTATTCCTTCCAACTTTGGAGTTTGAATGACCACGGGGAGAGCGGCTGCCCTGTCTCAGTCATTCTGAATCTGTCTCACCAACGTAGTCCGAGCAGCTAAACCTCGCCTTGCCCACTGCTCAGGCCTGCTGTCCTCTGCCAAAGCCAAATATTTCACATGGAGGTCAGACGGGCAGTTTGCCCCCTCTGGCACCATTCCAAAGAAACATGCTTGCTGCACGCACGGGTTGGATTCTTAATGCTTCCAGCCAGAACTCAAATTTTCTCATCTCAGAAAATGATGGGAAACATGAGCCTTCCGACCCGGGCCTCAGTGTGACCACAGTTCTTTTCAAAATCACATAAGTGAGGAGTGCTAAGGACTTCTCTTCTGGGATAGAATCCATTCCCTTACATCTGAGAAGGTGATCCTTCGAAAAGTGCAAAGGGAGCTATACCACAGCTCATGTAAACAATCACAGCTTTAAGTGAAGGACCCAGATTGTGCCTTCACAAAGAGCACGCGGATGTCATTGTTGATGCCCCTCCGGAAGGCCTGCATGGCTTTACTGAATGTCTGAAAGTTTTGGTATGCTCCGGGCAGATTTGAGAGCCAAAAGAATAAATCGTGTTGACACCTATGATTTCTCTCTAGTTGAAGGAATTTGCCAACTTTGACTTCGATGTCTGGAGGAAAAAGTATATGCGTTGGATGAATCACAAAAAATCTCGGGTGATGGATTTCTTCCGGCGAATTGACAAGGACCAGGACGGGAAGATAACACGTCAGGAGTTTATTGATGGCATTCTAGCATCCAGTGAGTTCACTCATACTTCCAAACATGGGTCACATCTGCATTCCTTGTACTTGGTAGAAGCAAGCGATATTCTGGCTAAAGAGTCTTTCTGAAGTTAAAGCAATAGGGTTAGGGAGGAAGTAATGTACCTGCTTATTATTAAAATTGGCCTATCATTTTGATGGAAAGAAGAATTTCATTTTGCTGGGAATAAAAAAAAAAAGGTCTTGTTGACACAGAGTGGCAAGTAAAACCTGTTTGAGGTGTAGATTAAAGAGCCAACTTTTGTGAACGATAAGGTTCTAAGTAAAGTGTTTGAAATTCAAAATTTTTCATAACACCCGTTTCTGACATCTGTATGCAGCTTACAAAATACATGATCTCAATTATTTTTAGCAAGAGAAATAATTGAGGCATAAAGTAGCTAGGTGACTTGCCAGGGCCACAGAGCACATCTCACAGCTGTGCAACTTTACATGGGTGGCCAAGGAAGGCCTATCTGCAGAGGTGATATTTAAGGGAAGAGAGGCAAAGGGAACAGCAGGTTCCAAGCGCTGAGGTGGGCACGAACTTGGCATGTTCTAGGAATAGAAAGATTAATGTGGTTGGGCTGTCATGATCTAGGGGAGTGGTAAGAGATGAAGTTGGAAAGGTCAAGAGCAGCCAACTCGTGCAGGACCTGTTAGGCCCTGGGTGAAGAGAGCAGATCTGACCTCTGATCCTAGAGGCAGCAGGACAGTGGGAAACCACCAGAGGTTTTCACCTGAGGGACCATCTGATTCACATTTTAATAAATCACCCTGGCTACTGTAAATATTCACACTTCTTTGGGAAGCAGTTTTTCAAGAGCCTAAGGTAGTTGTCTAAACAGGAAAAAAAACTTCATCCTAGTCCACATTGTCACTATTCTGAAATAATCGAAGTATCCAGCAGTAGTGGAGCAGATAAGTAAATTCTCATGGTGGATGGTAGGCCTGTGGGTAGTTGTAATATCACATCTTTCAATATACCTGAAATATTGCCTTTTTTTCTTTCTTTTCTTTTTTTCTTTTGAGTGGGGGAGGAGGGAGTCTATAATCAAAACACCAAAAACTTAACAGTAAGTAGTCTCTGGGTACTGTATCTTTATAACATATCTTCTAAGTGGGCATATATTATTTTTGAGCAAAAAGCAAGACATAAATGTTTTTTCTTTCAAGAAGTATTTATATGCCCTCCAGCAAGCCAAGTAAGCACTGTTCGTTAAAATGTTCCAAATGTGATTGCTTTTCTCCAGAGTTTCCTACCACCAAGTTAGAGATGACTGCTGTTGCTGACATTTTTGACCGAGATGGAGATGGCTACATCGATTACTATGAATTCGTGGCTGCTCTGCATCCCAACAAGGATGCTTACCGCCCAACAACCGATGCGGATAAAATTGAAGATGAGGTATGGGAAATAACTGTATTTTGAGCACATGTTTGACCATAGTGGTTGGGTGCAATGACCATATCAGCCCTGTGACTTACCTGTCACAAGATCATTATTTGGAGTCCTGTTTGGCAAATTCCCATTTGGAGGATGATTCCCCAGAGTATCTCTGGCTATTGAGCTCTCTCTTTCAGCCTAGATGACTTTTTACTCATGAGTCACATCTGTGGTTCCTCCCATGTTCACAGACTTACCACACCCATTCCAGTTCACAGACACCATGTTGCCTAGAACAAGTCCTCTCTCAGTCAGTCCTGGGCATTCTATGCCAGTATCCAGGAGCATGTGGTCTTCAAATAAAGCATTTAAGGAGTAAAATGTGAAGTAATGTTTAACACGGTGTATACCAACCAACCTTTCTGCCTAGTTAAAAATTTTCTCCATGTTGAAAATCTCATCCATCACATTGAAAATAGCAAATTCATTAGTAACACATGGAGATCTCAGGATTTATTGATCCTAGAAAAGGAGAGGTTAGCGGGGCAGGTCTTGGGTATGGCCTGGAACACCCCAGGACTGACCTCTGGGGACTCTGAGGCTCCTAGGTTTAAATTTAAAACAGTTCATAGTTTGCTGTACTTGGTTTGATTTTGATGCATGCATATTAGCACATTTTTCTGAAGGAACTTGGAAACAAATGTATGACCAACAAATGTGTGACATGTATTAACTTGGAATAAAGGATAAATGCATGTATCAAAAATCTAAAATATCTAAAAGAGACATAACAAATAGCTTTCTGTTTACATGTAAAAATCTTTGTTTCTCTAAAGAGGAAGTCTTGTTTTACCCCTCACACTTTTCTTTTTTTGTTGTTCACAACCAATAGGTCACAAGACAAGTGGCTCAGTGCAAATGTGCAAAAAGGTTTCAGGTGGAGCAGATTGGAGAGAATAAATATCGGGTAAGGAAGAGAAAACTAGTCCTTTGTGGTAGTTGTTCCTCCTATATGGTCCTTCCAGGTGAAAGTAACCTGGCACACAGCTGACCAGATGGTCCCACCTTCCCTCTACCAACGCTTGGAGGACCAGAGCCAGTAGGACTTAAGATGTGGTCACTCTCTGTAGGTTCTAGAGGTCAGGTGTCCTGCTGGGCTAAGCTTAGTGCCCTACATAGTCCCATCTGAAAAATACCGTCATATTTAGCTAACAGAGGCTTGTACTTGAGTTCTAGTATAGGAGACATATCGAAGTTCTCTCTTTTGCTGACCAAAGCCTTTAGGGAAATGGAGACACTTGTTCCATAAGATAAGGCAACAATTACCTGAAGACTGACGGATTACCCCAAAGTGCTGAGCATTGTGAGCCTGAGTGGCTCCCGAGCTCAGAAGGGGCTGGAGGAACTCTGTCAAGGTCCCAAAGGATGCTCTGTCTGCTCTGAGCTGATGCACTAAGGGGATGCCAGCCTCAGTAGTCTTCCCTGGAAGGCTGTGCTGAGTGTGGACATAATTGACCATGAATGATGCTGTGTTCTAGCTTCTTTTGGGACCTGGCTTGGGGCATAGGAGGGATCTGAAACAGCACTTCTAAATATACTCAGCAGCTTATCTGGATTCTCTGAAGTCCTAAGGAAAATCTAGGATTGGTAAAGAGGGTTCAGATTGTACAGCTTTTTGTACTGAGTTAGAAACAGGGAATCTAGGTTCCATCAGTACGTTAAAGTGTCTTCCAAGTACACCAAAACCACCCTGGGCTGCTCTTTAGCTGGCGAGTGTTAGGTGATTGTGCCTTGGATCCAGTCCAGGGCATCTAGTTAATAAAACTTTAAGCAATCTTGTGCTTGCTTATTGCTTTTTATTTTCTTGTTGTTTTTTTAATGCCTTTGAGAGACATGAATTAACAAGAGCAATAGAGTGGAAAAGTTAGGTCTTAATTAATTTGTAAAACCACGCCCCTGTGGCAGGAGCTCTCGAAGAATATGTTTGAAGACTGGTAACGTGATTGCATGATTTTTGTTCCTTAGTGTTAATTTGACAAAATGTTCTCTGTTTTTTTTTTTTTCTTCCATTTCCTCCATCCTTTACTCTTTTGTCTATAGTTCTTCCTCGGCAATCAGGTACAGTGTGCCTTGCAACATTCTCCTCGGTGGAAATGGTCTGTGTAGCTCGTGCTGCCTGTTCTTTGCTGTGGGGAGAGGACATAATCTGAAGCATGCCTGGGTCACATCTGGTTGTCTTACCAAGTGGAGAAACTGCTAACAGGGCTGATATTGTAAAGCTGTCTTAGCAGCAGGATAGAAGTACGTTATTTTTTAAAGGAGATGAACTTTTCCATTTAAAATTAGATTGGCTAAAAATGGTATTATGCTGGACTGAGTTTGAAGTAATGTGATTCAGGGGCATTTGAAGCTGTGGTATCAATCCAACGTGTTTCTAAAAGCAACCTGGTCTTATACTTCTGTTTTGGAAATCAGAATACCAAACAGCACAGTTCTGATTTATACCAGTCTTTTGACAGTTAACACAAATTTTATAATGTACAATAAATCAAAAAAGTCTTGGGGTACTTAAGTACTGCATCTATTTAAAGACCTTATTAATATTTACTTGTATTTACATGTTTTATAACTATAAGGTGCCTGAGAACTATAGTGTAGCAGTCATGATTGGCCATAGCCTCAAGTGTGCTGATTATGTCCAGCCAGCCAAAATCTCAGGGATCAAATTAGACTTGCAAGAAAAGATTAAATGCTTTTGACTCCGCTTGGTAATTCTAACCATACAGATCTTTTGAGGGCTCTGGGGTCCTGTGCCTTCAAATGGAAGGAAGTTGCATGGGTAAAGTCTGTCTTGTGATATGAAATCAGAACCACTAAGAGTTTATTTGAGGCCTTCAGTCAATATTAGGTTCTAGGTATTGCAACAGTCATTCACTCCAGTAACATTCTGGGCCAGTGGGAAGAACAGAGGATAGAAAGAAACTGGGTTTAAAATGTCATTGCATGAAAGTGCCAAGCATACCTAAAAGTTGTACCTGTTTGCTAATAACCTGCACACACAGCCGGCGGGTCCTTGAAGTGGCAGTGACCTCCTCCTCTACTGCTCCACTGACAGTAAGGGTCAGATGAGTTAGCTCCAATATTGGAAACAGAGTCCTGGAGTTCATTTTGTGCATGAGGCACCTGAGACCCAAAGGATCCCATGCTGATAGTCACACAGCTAGTGTCAGAGCCACTGCAAGAACCCAGGTCACTGTAAGGGATTTTCCAGTGAAGAGAAGGAAACAAGTTACTGTCACCCCAAGACATTTCTGGGGCCTCTGCCTCACTGCCCAGCTTTGCCAGGTTTGCACAGCTCCCCATTTTTAGAGCTGCTATGGCCCCTTCTACTACTCTGGCCTCAACTCCCCCAGCCACTTTTGCTGCTGGCTTGGATCAAACCCCCTTTTCCTTACAGCTCAGCAGAAACAAGTTAGAATCTTTCAGAGAGCACTTCAGAAAAAAAAATTAGGACTAAAGAGGAATGAGTCAAGTGAAGTAATTCTAAGCACTGACAGATAAAGTACAGGGCACAGTAATAGAAGGATACTATTGGAGGATACTTGGAGTCCCTTCCTGACTCACTGTGGAGGATGTAGTGAGTTCCTTACTTCCTCCCTCTCCTCACCAAGCCAGAGAGAACCCCGACTAGTGACTCTGGCGTCACTGCTCTTGGTTGTGGTGGGATTCTCCATTCCTCTTGCGGTGCCTCCCCATTTCTTCTGCTGGGCCAGCTGATGAGGGAGGCACCCTCAGAGGCCCAAGAGGCAGCTTCCTTCCCAGGACAGGACGTTTATTCCCTCACATCTCTGGGCACCCATTTCAGTGCTTTTTATATTACACCATGCTGTTGCTGTGGTCACTCTGTATGAAATCTTAACAACTGTAGATGAGAGATATAGTCATTTGAAAATGGAGTCATTTTCAAAGTAAAGGATTGGGGAGGGGGGTAATACTTTTCAGTCACCTTGCTGCCTATATAAACAGTGCACTTGAGCCAGTGCAGAGTAATACAGAGAATTACTGCAAATATATTAATTTTCAGGGAGGTTGGTTATGTGCCTTTCTCAAACATCCTTTCTGGCATTTTCAATTTTTATGCCTTGTTTCAAAGTTGTGGTTCTCCTTTATAAATTTAAAAATGTAAATTAACTAATTAATTAGTCCTTTCACTCCCCCGCCCCCACCCCAACCCCAGCATTCTCCTTGAATTAAATAATTTTAGGAATGCTATTTCTCCAACCAGATGTTTGATTTTTGTTTTGGGATTTCCGCATGATTCTCTTTTGTTGCCTTTATTTTAGGAAGAGGGTAATTTATTATGTAGTAGGAAACTCCATATGTTAACGGGGCTAAGAAATAGGGATGTTAGGTGAGGAAAAAGGAAAAAATAAATATCAGAAAGTCATACTTGTCTTAATCTCTGAAATTGTTGAATACTATATAATCATGGTAGATTAAAATTTTATTTTCTTCAACTAAATTTTTTAGTAAAATTCTATAATCATTTGTTTAGCTGAAGAAACTTTCTGCTAAATTCACAATTAGAGAATATAGAGGGCTTATTTCTGAAAACCTTGTGTGGAAAATCAGTTTTCCTTCTAAGCTCGTAATAATGATGGCTTTGCAAGGGTTTCCTTAAGGCTTGAAATAGTATTTGCTGTTCTTCATTTACCTTTTGAGCGCACTGTATTCAGAAGTTGACATATACTTTATGTCTACCATTTATGAAAGCAAACTAACGTAACAAAGAATTTTACTACTGGGTTTTAATTTGGGCAGAATGTTTAAAACTGAGGTGAGCTAACATTTGTCCATCCTCTGCCCTGCCCCACAGTAGAGGCATGACTACCAAAAGCTAACTTGATCCCAATAGAAAGACACTGGTCTTTACCTTGATATCTCAGCTGTTCCGTATTTTAAATTCTTTTGTGAAAAATGCCAAATAGTTAAAATTCTCCTGCAGACTGTCAAACTGTCATGTGTCATGTCTGAATACAGTCTGCTCTGGGAAGAAGGCCTCGGCCTGCTCTAGGACACACTCACTCATCACTGTCCCCTTGGTCCTGCAGTTTGGAGACTCTCAGCAGCTGCGGCTGGTCCGCATCCTGCGCAGCACAGTGATGGTCCGAGTTGGTGGAGGATGGATGGCCCTGGATGAATTTTTAGTGAAAAATGATCCCTGCCGAGGTAAGGAACCTTCCTGAGCATAAATCACACATTAGGTACTCCCTCACCGCTGATCTTTATCTTTCATGCTTACACAAAGTGTTGGTAGTGGGTCTGTTTGGGTTTTACTTTGTAAAGCTACCTAGATGTCACTCCACCAGCACAGACTGGAACTTGAGGGTGCCTGAGTAGACCAAGAAGAGAAAGCAGGAGAGGTGGATGCTGTCAGGAGAGACAGGTTTTGAGATACAGTAACAAGAATTAGGAATTTATTGGCATCTTCCAGTGTTTCGGTTTGAGGTGTTAAATTAACACTAGCCTGGAAAGGAGCCTAATGAAGCCTCTGAAGTTCCTGGTTAGTGCTCCTGATTCCTATGCCGGAAACTCGGGGAGGGTGTTGGGCTCCTCCCATGCAGGGAAGGACTGCATCTCCCATGGCTAGGAGAGGGGATAATGAACACCTAGCCCTCAGCGCAGATGCTTCTAAGACAGGTGATCACTGAAGCAAGACCCTGGGGTGCTGAACTTGAAAGGGTGGGCATGCCAGCCCAAAGGCAAAAGAAGATGGGAAATTTCATGCGAACGATGGCAGCTGCAGCTACAGGCATGTGAGGGCTGCAACAGAGGAGAGGGGATCAGGTTCCGGTGGCTAAACCCTCTTCAACTTCGGCCTTTCCCTTTTCCTGCTGGCCAAGCTGCATGTGGGTATACAGGAGGCTCCTCCACTGTCTGCCAGTTTGTCTTTCTTGACCAGTTTCTGCGTTTCCTGCTCTGTCTCTGTTTCTTTGTGTTTGTTTATTTTTTTATTCTAGTTCACCATCCTGGGAGTAAAATAAAGCGCTCTGATTCCAGCTCTTCGATTTCCAGTCAGTCTCCCATAGGTTGGCTTTTAAGCTTTGTCCCCCTAACCCACACCCCAGCCCACTGAGAATGGCTTTGCTTCTTAAACTGTGGTGCCTCTTGGCTCTGTGGCATCTGCTGCCTTTACGAATGCTTTGAAATAGCCAAGCCCTAGCTTTTCTAACTGTTATAAGTTGATGGAGCATAGAACCCTTCTGTTGAAACAGTACGCATGGAATTTGTTCAGAGTTTCTGTACATTTAACAAATACTTACATAACATTTTAGATGCCACACGCTGTTATAAGCAGTTTACAGATGATAACATATTTACACGGCTATGAGGTGCAGACCAATATTGTCTCCATTTTACAGAATAGGAAACTAAAGCACAGAAAAGTTAAATAACTTACCTGAGGACAGACAAATAATAAATGGCAGAACAGGATTCAGTTCCAAGACAGTCTGGCTCTAAAGTGTGTGCTCCTGATCAAGGTGCCATGTGTCTCAGAGGCTGGCATACCCACCACCTCCCCTTTGTGTGTGTGGATTGCTGGTTCGGCCTGTGTAATTAAATTGGTGAGGCATATTTATAAACCTGGTAGAAATGTTTACAGTACAGTTACATAACTTCTTTGGAAGTGATTTATAGTCCTATTTTGAAGTGTTTAGAGCTAAAGGGTGCAGTTCTCACATGAATTCAGATATGCCCATAAGTAGCTTCTTTTATTTTAACTCATTCTGCAATTACTCCAGTAAACAAAAATAATTTTCATTAATTAAAAAAAAGTTAATTTTAAAAGCACCTATTCTGATAAAAACTTGAAAGTGTTTAATCAGTTTTAGAAGTTACTATGTTGCAAACTAATTTCCTTGATATAAAAGTCCTCTTTCATGGTTTTACATCAGGAGCAGGAGCAATGTATATATAGGATTTTAACCATAACTCAGTAAGACAACATTTTTTTTTCTAAACCTATTAGTAAGATTTTGGGGTTTTTTTTTTGTTTGTTTGGTTCGTGTTTTTTTGGGGGGGGGTCTTGTGTGATTGGACTAAACAAATAAACAGAAGAGATACTGCATGTGACATTTTGGAATCTGGTTGCCTGTTTGCTGCCTGCTTTACTTGCTCTGTTTACAATAACTTTATGCTGATGGCCAAGGGGAACACTGCTTGCTTTGTCCTTACATTAATAGCTAAAAACTGGAACCCCAAGAAAGTTTGGGAGGGCCGTCTAGTACCTGTATTCTGTGGAAAATAGTAGCCTTTTCAGCATCCCTTGGAGAAAACAAGGTAAGGCTTTCCTCTATGCCTCTCCAGGAATGACCTCCTAGCACTCAGTAATCATCTCGATTGGGCTGATTGCAGAGTACAGAACTGCCCAGCAGTCTTAGTTATCATAACTCTACCAGTGACAGGATGAGTATTTCTAATCAAAAAATTGCACTAGGAGGTGAACACTTATGGGCTGTGGTGGATGTAAGAAGTGACTGGGGAGGGCGTGAATATCACAAAGAGGAGAGTTCTTGAAGCTATCTAGGATTCTGTGAAGATTCATGTGGCTTCGAGAAGCACCACTTAGGGTAGATTTTATATTCATTTGTGTTGCATTTCCTTGGCTGTCTAGACCATAGAGAATGTTAGACTGAGGATAGAACAAAATTTATGACAGTATAATACTAACACACACAGTCATTTGTTACCTCCTGCTACATAGCTGCTTAAAAAGGTGAGTGAGAGAGGCGGCCTGGGTGGCTCAGTCGGTTGAGCGTGACTATGGTTTGTGCTCATGATTTCATAGTTCGTGGATTCGAGCCCTGTGTCAGGCTCCAGGCTGACAGTGCAGAGTCTGCTTGAGATTCTCTCTCTCCCTGCTCCTACCCCACTCACTCTTCTGTCTCTCAAAATAAATTTAAAACAAAAAGTAAGAGAGGAGCACCTGGGTGGCTCAGTCAATTAAGCATCAACTCTTGATTTCAGCTCAGGTCATGATCTCCTGGTCATGAGTTTGAGCCCCACCTAGGGCTCTGTGCTGACAGCGCAGAGCCTGCTTGGGATTCTCTCTCTCTCTGTCTCTCTCTGTCTCTCTCTGCCTCTCTCTCTGAAAATAAACTTAAAAAAATAAAGTGAGAGAGCTCTCAAACCGCACATTGCTTTAGCCAAACATACAGTGAAAATATTCAACTAGGTAGGTTCCCAACACTGCCAAAATTGGAGGTTTCAGTTTCTGAATTCATCCATGGCAAAGGAGATCGTGATGTTTTGGTTAGAGATGAAAACAGTGCCCTGCCTAAGAACAGATCTACTTTTAGGGTACTATATATGTTTTTGAGCACTAGACAAATTAGTTCCTCCAAATAAGTGGAGATCTAGAACACTTCATTCATGAAGATTTAAAAGACAATTTGGCTTAGAACTGATTGTTTTCCTTTTCTTTTTATTGTTGTAAAATATACATAACATAAATTTACCATCTTAACTATTTTTGAAGCGTTCAGCAGCATTAAGTACATTCACACTGTTGTGCTACCATCACACATCCACAGAGCTCTTTTTATCTTGTAAAACTGAACTTCCATATCCATTAAACAGGAGCTAAGAACTCAATTGTGACTGGCCAGCCTGTTCTAGCCAACATCATGTGGCCAGCCTAAGTCCCTTAGAAAATGGTGGCCCCTTTGGTGTTGAAAAACTAGAATGGTTGCCTTCAGGCCCTGGTCTCCAATATGTGATCTTCAAAAAATTACAGTTAAGTGTTTTTGGAAAACACTGGCTTAAAGCTAAGGCAGGTTTCTTTACTGTAGGTCTCCCTAGAGCTCACAAAATGCTAATCTCATTAAGGCTCTTCCAAAGGGGGAAGGTGTTTATTGAGCTCTTTTTGTAGGAACCCTCTCAGAAAACCTTAGTTTGGGAAATTCTGCTGTAAACAATGGAAGACCATGAAAGGATTTTGGGCCATTTAGAGTTATCAGGTTTTTATTTAGAAATTCAGTTCTAGGGGATGAGATGAGAAATGAGACCAGTTGGAAGCCTGTTATATCCCGTGCATGGTGGAGGAGATAGCCCATGATCCACATAAGTGTAAGGAGGTTTGGGGGTGTGGGAATGCACTGGGGATTTGAGGAGCTTTAGAGGATAGAATCAGGAGGCCAAACTGCCATCAGGAAGGAGAGACCTACACTACCCCCCTGGTTTCTGGCTCTGATCTCTCTCCCTGCTCCTACCCCACTCACTCTTCTGTCTCTCAAAATAAATTTAAATCTGATTCTGTGATCCAGCAAAGGGTCTGCTCACGGGACACGTTTGGAGTCAGGCACGACTGTATGATGGCAATGAGGTGTCAGGTCGGTGAGCTCATCGCCACTGGGTTCAAAAACTAAGAGGGAGAACAGGACTACAGACAGAAGCAGGGGACATCAGTGTTTGATAATGGGCGGGAAGGAGGAAAAGCAGGAGAGAGAGTGTCCTGGGAGCCAAGGGAAGAGAGTATTTCAAGACAAGAGCAGTTATCCCCCCACATGGAAATTACAACAGCAGAGAGGTGTTTTTACTTGTCAGATTATTAGATTTTTATCTGTACATGTATATGTGTGCACATGTTAATAACAGCATTAGCCAGAAGGAAGTAATTTCAGTATACTCCTGCATTATTTTGGAGAGTGTATGTTGGTATAAAATTTGGGAGATCAATTGAGAAGTATCAGAAATCTCGTGTGCATCCTTTCTCCCCAGAAAATGCACTTAACAGAAATTTATCCTAAGGAAATCATCGATATGCACAAAAACCTTTTACGAGTAGTTTGTCACGACATTGTATATGATGTTTAAGAAATTGTAAGCAAATTAAAAATATAACTAGTAGGGTTGGTTAAATAAATTGATGTCCATATGATGAAATAAGGCCATGCAGCTAGTTGAAATTATGCAAGACCTGTCAAGCATGGAGGAATGCTCCTGATGTTTTTGTATTAAATTATATATGTACACATACACAGTTGTGCACAGGAATAAAGACACACCATCATTGTAAGTGATGTCCCTTAGGTTGTAAGATGAAGGAATTTTTATTCTCGTTGTACTTTTCTGTATATTTCAACCTTTGTACAGTTTAAAGCTATCAGTAATAACTTGGCAGAGTGATTTAGGTGCTGTGGTGGGGACGGGAGCCTGAGTGAGGTAAGGGACGAGTGGAGAACCGCTAGTGTAGATGAGGATGTGAGGAGCGTGGGGCGGGGAGAGAGCTCAGGTGGAGACGTGGCTTCTAGTCCCAGCCCTACCACAGCTCTCCTTGACCTCAGCCTTGTGAGTGCTTCAGTTCCTTTGTCTGTGACAGGGATGCTAACAGGTCCCTGGTGACAGTCAAGTGCCCTACTGCATGTGATCACATTCTGTAAATTGTGCAGTGCACGAGCAACATGATATCATATCATTACATTTTAAATGTAATGCTGTGGCGCTCACCTGAGGTCCTGCTTCGGAGTCTTCCTCTTGTATCACTCTGTTGTTTTTGTCTGGGGGAGCCAGTGCACAAGTAAACTGTTAAATGTTTACTAGGTTTAAATTACACGACTGAAGTTCTGTACAGCTCAGGGACATAATCATTTCTTTTGGGGTGAATCCTCAGCTAAGTGATGATTTTTATTCATCACTATTATCTTAGTGCCTTTGTTGTGTGTCCACTGTTACGCTGGGCACTTCAGCAAACACAAAATAAAGAAATGTAAGTCCTGAACCCACAGTTATTAGTGATGAGAACTCTTACTGAAGTTCCCATGTTAGTGCTGAAGGAAATTCTCTTGGAGAATCTTTAGTGTAGACACAGGGGAAAACACTGAAGTCCAGAAAATGCATGAGTAGAGAACCCAGGGACAAGGAATGAGCCTTGAGGGGCACATGCTGTTGGGGCCTGAGGAGGAAGGAAACAGCGTTCGTAGGCCATCGAGACAATGGGATCAGCCGGAGGAAACTGAGGCCCAGGGCAGGAAGACCTGGTTGGTAGCTGAGCCTAGATTGTAACTCAGGTTTTGATACCCACATTGGCCCTTTTAACCTGACGCTTTGATATGTTATGTCAACATAATATATTGAGAAGAATTTGATCTAGGAATTTGGTAATACGCTGCTTGGACACCCATGAAACCTGATTTAAAATCTCATTGTACCAAAATTCCTCAGTTCCCTTGAAGACCTGCAGGTTTGGGCAGAAGAGGGGGGTGGGCACAGGTACCTCAGATCTGCTAAACCCATGGTTCCTGGCCAGAGTGAAAAATCTTACTAGAAAAGAATGACAAACATTTTGTTTATAACAGTTCTTTTCCCAAGTTTCACCAGAGGTCCTGTTGTTCAGATCTATCTAGCGTATTCTAAAAAGTGAACAGTTTAGGATAGATGAAGGAGGGAGGAAGTTATTACAGGATAAACCCTTTTGGTGAGAAATAATCTAAGGACATATTCCAGAGGAATTATTTCTTTTAAATTAGCAGTGACGGGGCGCCTGGGTGGCACAGTCGGTTAAGCGTCCGACTTCAGCCAGGTCACGATCTTGCGGTCCGTGAGTTCGAGCCCCGCGTCAGGCTCTGGGCTGATGGCTCAGACCCTGGAGCCTGTTTCCGATTCTGTGTCTCCCTCTCTCTCTGCCCCTCCCCCGTTCATGCTCTGTCTCTCTCTGTCCCAAAAATAAATAAACGTTGAAAAAAAAAATTTTTTTTTAAATAAATAAATAAATAAATTAGCAGTGTCTTTCACATTTAACATTTACATTGGTCATCCTTGGAATCCTCTGACCGAATCCAAATTTTAAGTTCTGGTTATACAGCTCCAGAAAGCCATGGGACAGCACCTGTTGGCCTTCAGAGCAGTTTCCAGATCGCCTCCCACCTGACATTCCTGCCACTCACCATTGTCCCTTAAGCTTCTTGTCGCTTTCAGTTTTTGATCTCACATTTCTCACTGGCAAGTTTTGTGCATGGTCTCAATCTTTCTCTCTCTCCTCCCACATGTTTACTTCTTAATGATTTTATCCCAGTCTTTTTACCATCCTGAGTTCCTGGACCGCTTCCCTGAGGATTGTTAGCAACTGAATTCAAATAAGAGTCTGGACAATGTTGATTGCAATGATCTGTTTTTCTCCACTATCCTGCAAAAATCTGAGCAAAAAGTACACATGTACTATGAGAGAGAAAAGAGGGGTTTTGATCTAATGTCAGAGGTTTGTGCACTGCTGCATCTGCTTTCTTTGACCCGTTACGGTGTGCTTACCCCAGGGGACAGTGACATGGCAAGATCATTACCACAGAATGAGATGCTATCTCTTATATAAAATTCTTTATCATGGCAAACCAATGAGGCTTATTACTTCATTGCTATGGGTAAGAATCATGACAGACTGACAAATCATGAATTTATTTTAAAAGAATCCACAGATAGTACTAAATCTATAACTTATATAGCTGTTATCATGGGGTCAAGCAGCTGTATGACCATCAAAGACACATTTTTTTTTTTTAAGATTAACTGACATTGTATGTGTGTGTTTGTTCCTTTTTAGCACGAGGTAGAACTAACATCGAACTTAGAGAGAAATTCATCCTGCCTGAGGGGGCATCCCAGGGAATGACCCCTTTCCGATCACGGGGTCGAAGGTCCAAACCATCTTCACGGGCTGCCTCCCCCACCCGCTCCAGCTCCAGTGCTAGTCAGAGTAACCACAGCTGTACATCCATGCCGTCTTCTCCAGCCACCCCAGCCAGTGGTACCAAGGTATGTACTGACACTGACCTCTCTTATGGCCTTTGTCCCTGTTCCCATATTTACAGAAGTTTGGTGTTAAGTGTAGCCTCTGAACGCCTCCAGCCAGGAGAGGAACATGAAGATATACTGACCAAGCTCTACCTAGACCAGCCTCTCCAGGCCCCAGTAGAGAACAGGACCTTTAAGATCTTACTTTGAAGGACATTATTAAAATATGAACTCAGATCGTTAAGTCAGAAACACTTCTTTCCACATAATCTCCCATCCAGAATTACTAATTTTGGAAATCCAGGCACTCTCTGTGCAGCTGAAGCCAGCGAATAAATTTGGTTGTTTTGATGGGTTACTTATGAAGTATGCTGTTGCCTTTCTGCCTGGTCCCTTTTATCCTGTTAAACTGATGCACGTTTTGTTTTGTTTTCTGTTTCTTTAAAATTCAGTGTCTTCTATTTATTTTTTGTGTTCCCAATTTGCTTCTTTTCTGTTCCATTTTCAATTGTTCCCATCCTTCCCTTTGGATTTCCGTTTCGCAGACTCCACTTCAGTTCCCTCGCTGTTATGACAAACCCTGGTTGGTAAACAGTAAAGCTGGCACCCCTGTCAGGGACAGCCATTATCCTGACCTCCAGCTGCCCAGCCCCGAGGTAGAGTATGGTTTTGCTGACTAAGGACACGGTCACGACGAGGCCCTCGCTAATGCCAAGAACTGGATCGGCTCCTCTTCCTGACACAAGTCCATGCTCTTTTCCATCTGTGTGGTGCTTGCTCTCACAGCCGATTCATCTAGTCAAGTGCTTTTCAGGGGTTTCTAACTCGGATTCACCAAAATTGGAGATAAACAAGAGATGCCTAAAACTGGATTAACAACTTGCTGCCAGTGTTTAGAATGATGTTTTTCCAGGGTGATGAACAGTTGTCATTCCTGGTGATCTGTTGATGGATATTATTCATAAAACTCGGGCCTCTCGGAGTCTCCAAACCTCAGATACACAGACGAGTTATGAACACTTGAAATTCAACTACGGTGCATGTTCAGCAGTGTTCTATCTTTGCTAGAACAGAAGAGTGGCTGGCGTCCCCTGCCCTGAGCCATGTCCTCAGGTGGTTGATACTGCCAAACTGGTGTGAGGGGCGGGTGCTGCCTTCTTCAGCCAAACACTGCATCAGCGAACACTGCTCCAAGGCTCAGATTTTAACTTCTGAATTTAAGTCACGCGGATGTGTGACTAGTGGCCTAGTCACTTGGGTGTCTGAAGCCTTGATTTGAATACACATGCTGGCAGTTAAGCATGTTTGAGTGCAGTCATTAAAATGCCCAAAGCATTTGTGGCAGAGCAGTGTTTCAGAAACAAAACATGGGCTAGTGGCTTGTCTGATAGCGGGAAAATTTGCATTCTAGCTCCTGCTGGGAAATACTGGTTCCTTGTGCCTCAAAAGATAGCATTGCCTTCAGTCATGCAAAGCTTCAGCCCCAGAAGGCGAAGGCGGGAGATGTAAGAAGCCAGTGCCTGTGAATGGGCTGCTGCTTTGGGATTCATCCGCTCTGAGCTAAAGCTCCAGTTCAGAAATCTGTCTGGTTTAGAACATGATCTGGGGACCTCCTGCCACCAAAACCCCAGGACTCTACCTGCTTATCTTGCTTTCCTTCTTCCTTAATGGCTCCAGTTTCATGAAAGTCTCAAAAGTTCTAAAATTTTAAATGTATTTATAAAGTACAAAATACTCACAGGATTCTAATAGATCAGCCTTTTTGTTTCATCTTAAGGTTTTACCTTTTGCTCATTTCGAGGTTTCATCTTTCCTTACCTGTGGGTATTTTCTACGGGCCGCTTCCCGACGTGGACTCCAGCCCAGGGCCTCCAGGGCTGCGGTCTCGCCAGCGGCATGCTCACGAGCAGTAGCTTCTGAAACTGGTGCTCCTCCTCCTGTGTGGCCAGGAGCGTTTGCGCTTGACCGTTAATCACTTTCTGTCGCTTTTGCTTTTTTTCCCTAAATTAAATATGAGAAACACAGTGAAAACAGGTTGCTTTACTCTTCCATTTGTATGAACATCTTAAAGGTCCTGGAAAACAGTTTACACAATTTATTTCAAAGAAAAATTAGAATAGTGTTATGGTATGAGTGATATTTAAAACAGACTTAAAAATTCTTAATGAGGACTTCCAAATTAAGTCTACTACTGTCTTAAAAAAAAAACAAAACAAAACACTCAAATGGGAAATGTTTCTCCTGCTGGTAGCAGTAGTAATAACGTGTATCTGTCCAGCTCTTTTTCCATTAGGAAGTGCTTCCACACATGATTTATTCATTTGGCAAGTTTTTATTGAGCCCCTCTTCTGTGCCAGACACTGTTTTAGGTGCTGAGGATGTGACAGTGAACAAAGTCCCTGCTTTCATGGAGCTTACACTTTAATACAGGCGAGACAAACCACAAACAAGGATATCTATCGTATGTCAGGTGGTAATGAGTGATATGCCAGAAAATAAAGCAGGGGAAGAAAATAGAAAGTTAGAGTGTCACTCTAGTAGTGAGGCAAGACCTCTCTGATGGGTCATTCAGCCAATCCGCCCAAAAGAAACAAGGGAGTGAGCCACACAGAAACAGGGTGGGAGGAACAGTGAGGAGACCATGGTGGCTCAGTGGATTGAAAAAGAGTGTGCTTATCTGCAGTTTTTCCAGTGAGGGAAATGGACTGAAAGATCTTGGTTTGACTGAAGTTCCTGCACCCATCCAGTGAGAGAGGTTGGAGTGATATTGGCATCTCCATATGAAATATTTAGAGCTAGAACGCATATTTTTTTTTTTCCAACGTTTTTTATTTATTTTTGGGACAGAGAGAGACAGAGCATGAACAGGGGAGGGGCAGAGAGAGAGGGAGACACAGAGTCGGAAACAGGCTCCAGGCTCTGAGCCATCAGCCCAGAGCCCGACGCGGGGCTCGAACTCACAGACCGCGAGATCGTGACCTGGCTGAAGTCGGACGCTCAACCGACTGCGCCACCCAGGCGCCCCTAGAACGCATATTTGAAATTTCTAGCCCCAACACTTCGACACTCAGGATTATTTGGATTTTTTTTGGCCATTTCTGGTGGAAATTTGTCAGGAACTTTCTAGTGGAAATATAGAAGACATTATGAAATTTTGAATTGGAACATAAGACCTTTTCTGGGGTGGAATCCTCAAACTATATGACCTAGGATACTTTCAAAAATCTTTGTTTTCCTGGACTTTTAATTTGCTTTTCAATCAGTTAGGTGTAAGGAGGCTTAAATAGACCTTTTCAGATTGAATTTCAAAAATTTCACCTAGTAAATAGAACTTGTTAAAAAAATTTTTTTTTAAGGTTATTCCATCAACAGGGAGCAAGCTGAAACGACCAACCCCAGCCCTTCACTCTAGCCGCACATCCCTCGCTGGTGATACCAGCAATAGTTCTTCCCCAGCCTCCACAGGTGCCAGAACGAATCGGGCAGGTAAGTGCCTGCCCCCATCCATGTGCACTGGGGTGAAAGGGGAAGGGGAGTGGCCAGGCTTAGAACTGGGGGACAGCAGCCTCTGGGTGGTGCTTCACTGCTCCCCAAGGAAAGCAGATAATCAGAGCAGCACACAGATGTGATGTCCAAAGAGAGACCTGCAGATTTTCTGCTGCTCTTTCCTTTCCCTCCTGCCACTGTAGCTGCCTACAGCCATGCCTTCTGAGAGCAGATGTGTCCACAGCTAAAGCCAGGCCCCTGTTCTTGACCAGAAATGACTGTATTTGAGAGAATCTAAAAGGCAGGAGGGACCTCCTGAAGTGGGCTTTTCCTCATAAGGCCACCCAGTGTTGGGGCTGGCAGTTGGCTAGTAATTTTTCCAACATTCTGCATTTATTATAGCCACTGGCAAGCAGAGAACATCAGGGAAAGATCACATCTGTTCACCTGTTGATATTCCCCATGCGAGTCCAGGAATTGGCCTCATTTCTGGCTTTCTGTTTGCCTGCCCGATCCCCCACCCCTGCTAGCAGGCTCTCCTCTATGCCCAGGTGACTGAGCAGCCCCACTCGGCACTACTTTGGGGGCACAGGAGGTCACTGTGCTGAGAGAAGCTGCTGTCTAATCCTCAGGAGGCAAGCTTCTCAAGCAGAATCACAAAGCCCGAAAAGGTTTCAGTGGCTGCTGTGTAGATGAAAAGATGGGGTCCAGAAAGGCTCTGATCTGCCCAACATCACACAGCATATCTGGTGGTATTTACATCAGAGCCCTAGCCTCTGGTCGCTTGTCCTCACCACCCCCCATGTTGTCTCTATTAAGTCTGCTGCTTTATTCTCAAATTCCAGACCCTAAAAAATCAGCCAGTCGCCCTGGGAGTCGGGCCGGGAGTCGGGCCGGGAGTCGGGCCAGTAGCCGGCGAGGAAGCGATGCCTCTGACTTTGACCTTTTAGAGACGCAGTCTGCTTGTTCAGATACTTCGGAGAGCAGCGCTGCAGGAGGCCAGGGCAGCTCCAGAAGAGGGCTAAACAAGCCTTCCAAAATCCCGACCATGTCTAAGAAGACCACCACTGCCTCCCCCAGGACTCCGGGTCCCAAGCGATAACACTGTACAAGCACCCCCAAGCCTCTATCCACTTTGAAGCCTGCTCCGTACATTGGGTGTATATTTATTCTGAACAGGAGAAGTTATATTGTTAAAAGTGTAAAAGAATAATTGTGTTATGAAGCTGCCTTATTTTTTTTCTTTTTGTAAGTTACTATTTTCATGTGAATATTTATGTAGATAAAATTCGCCTCCTGGTAACCCTGTAATGGATGGGGCCCAGAAATGAAATATTTGAGAAAAACAAGTGAAAAGGTCAAGATGAGAATGTGTATTAAAAAAAAAAAAAAAAAATGCCTCTAAATAGGGTTTCTGCGCGGTGCAGGGTTGTAAACCTGCTTTATCTTTTAGGATTATTCCTAAATGCATCTTCTTTATAAACTTGACTTGCTGTCTCAGCAAGATAAATTATATTAAAAAAATAATAAGAATCCTGCAGTGTTTAAGGAACTCTTTTTTTGTAAATCACAGACACCTCAATTAGCAAGAACTGAGGGGAGGGCACTTCTAATTGCTTTTTCCAATGTTTTTAATGCTGTGTGATTTTAGCTGAGGAGAGGGAACCTCCTCTAGGTAATGTTTGCACATGATCAGCAGAAGGAGTTCATCGCAATACTCTGAATCCTGTTTCAGTACTGGGTGTTTAAAGGACAATAGCTGCTAGAATTCAGGGGTAAATGTGACTGTTCCGAAGATGTCAGAACATTGGGGTTTTTAAGAGTCCTGGTTTGTAACTTTCTATTCAACCCAGCCACCAATAACTCCTGTGCTCACCAGGACCCAGGCCCTTGGCAAGGGGACACTCCTTGGTGGCACTGTGAATTACAGATTTGTTTATCTGCATTTTTCCTATTTATTTAAATGGTCGATCAACTTCCCACAAACTGAGGAATGAATTCCACGAGCTTATTCTGAAAATGTGGACATAAGACAAACATTTGCTCGTCCTTTAAAGGAGTTCACCAGCACACTTGTTATCAAGTCCCGTTTGCTTCCGTCTTTTTTTGTGCGTAATAAAGTCAACTGACCAAGTGACCATGAAGAGGGGCTGTCTGGGGCTCCCGTTTTTTAGCTGCTGTTCCTCTTCAGCTCCGACCATGTTGCTGTGTAATTATCTCAATTGGTTTTAATTGAGGCAGAAACTGAAGCTCTACCAATGAACTGTTTAAAAACAAGACACACTTTTGTATTAAAATTGCTTGCAGTAACAAATTTGTATTTCCTGATTTTCTTCTCAACTATTATATATAACATGTTACTCTGGGTATGATTGTGTTTTAGATAAACGCATTATTCAGATCAGAACATCTTGGTGGATAAATTAAGGAGCTCATTAACAGATTTTTTTTTCCTGTTTATTTCATCCTTGTTAATTTTAAAGCAACAAAGAAATAATCAGACTATTGTTAATGTAAATCTGTAGGGTATCTGCTCCACTTAGGTGATTACACAAATAGCAATATGTAAGAAAACTTCTGTAGTAGAAATCAAGAGATCCTGGGTTTGAGAGGATGGGGCTGATTTCCCACAGTATGCTGAGATATCTGGTTAAATGACAGAATTTCAGAAGTGGATGCCAAATTGGTCACCAAATCTAGCTCCTTTCTTTTGCAGATGGAGACACCGGGGTGGGAAAGAGGGTTATTTGCCTGAGATCACAGAATTAATAAATGGCAAAAAATGGACCTTGAATCAAATCCTTGATTCCCTACTCAAGTCTGGCATTCCTATTTCCTCTAGCCCCTATTTGGCTTTATAATAATTAGAACAGCCAAATATTAATTCTAACAGAAGGAATTAGGCTAAGAAGTAAAGAAGACTTAAGAGGTAGGTAAGGGGTTCAAACTCAGGCTGCCAGTGTTTCTGACCATTAGGCCATACTCCTCATGTGATCAGGAATTTGGTGAGATGCGTAGGTGTTTGCCAAAGCTGTTTGAGGCCAGATACCTGGATTAAAAACAATCCATCCTAATGGATTCTGAAGGAAGTGCTTACTCTGTTCCCCCTGGAATTAAGTAACTTCAAGCTGCCAGAACTGTGTAGGATAGTGTTTTCACCCAAATTTACATCCCCTCTAGGCCTCCTGGCAGTGGAAGCATATTTAAAACACTTGACCTCCATCCTTTTCAGATTCTGGACTGTGATCATTTGCTGTTGTTTTTACCAAGTAATTCCGATTTCTCTCAGCCTGTACAACAAAGGTCACCTAGTAGTGGAATCTATACAAAGTGCATTTCCATTTAACAAACACCCATATGCAAGGCCATGTAGAGAATGTAAGGGTGCCAGAAAAAATTACAGTTCTGGGATACAGGTGCTAAACACGTGATACAAATTTGGTGTCTGCTGGGTAGCGCTACACAAGTCCCTGGGGTTTTCAATGATGCAGTAACAGCTGACCATTATTGACTGTGGTAGGCCTGTGCTAAGTGCTCCGTGTACAAGCCAGCTACTGTGACCCCCATTCACAGATGAGAAACAGCCTGAGAGGTTCAGTAACGTGCCCAAGGTCACAGCATTACCAGGCGGCTGGGAAAGCCCTTGTTTGACACTATCTCTCAAGAAATCTTCCCCCCCACCTCAGTTCCCTTCCAGGGCCGGAGTTCCAGGGTTCCACTCACATCCCCACCCCCACTTCCCAGCTCCTTGTCCTCTGCCCATCCAGGCACTTTACCGGGCCCTCGGTGGGAGCACAGCCTTCCTTCTGCCTCCCGTTAAGACTGTATATTCATCAGACTGTCGCCCCTGTTGTGGGGGGCCTTGGAGGCAGGGAACCGTCGGCTTCATCTCTGGCTCAGGCCAGAGCACAGAGCAGCCCACAGTGGTTGCCGCTGAACTGAATTTCAGGGAGACGCCATTTGGAATGACTGAAACCTGATGTTTAGGTTGATGGGAATTTGAGGCCTGTTGTTTAAAGAACACAGCTATCTCTGCTCACCCTTAATTGAGATCAGTGATTTCTGTTACAAGAATCTGCCCAGCCCTGGGCTGCTTACAGTCTAGCTGGAAGCCCAGTGCTGCACGATACACTACCTGAGGACTCCAGGCTAGATCTGAGGACCCGGAGGATGTGGTGTGAACTCAAAGGGGAGTGCAGAGGGCTGGCCAGAGAAGGACAGTGAGGAGGACAGGAGATTCAGAGACCCTGAACTAGCCTGACACAGGGATATCCCCTTGACCCTGCCCCTGCCCCAGTATGCACTCACCAAGCCCTGGGGATGCAGCCTGCTAAACAGCTTCTCCTCTGCCCTCTACCCCGTCACCAGAAAGGATCATGGTCATTGCCCACCCCATTACTGTACTTGCCTCCATCTGTGGGCCCTGACTCTAATCTTCAGCCCTGCAATCCATGTTCCCCTCTGCAGCGGACTCTGCCTTGGGCACTTTCAGTGCTGAAGCTGCCACATCCTTATGGGGCTTATAAGCAGTGCGGAAATTTACCCATTGGATAAAAGGCAGACTAGGCATGGGCTTAAAGCACCAACAAATGATTGGTTCGATTTAGAATGTGAGAGAAAAGTCTTGATTTTTTTTAAAGTTTGAAGTGATGATGGGAATTTTTAAAGTTCGATGGACTTCTTAGTTTCTTCTGAAGTTTCGTATTGAGTCCACACTGGGGCCACCATAACCATCTGTTGTCCGGAGCCCTCATCTAGTCTCCCCGAAAGGTCCTTTGGGTCCGTATCTTGCCAGCCACTCAAGCCTCACCCTCACCCTGGCCATTTGTTTCCCAGGCTTTCCAGGCTCCACTGAACAGCTCACCTGCAGGGGAAGTCCCTTAACTTCCGTGTGCCTCAGTTTCCTCATCTGTTAAAAGAGGGGGTTGAAACGGCATCTACTCTATATGTGCAAGCATTCAAGAAGTGACACAGACCTTGCCTGGCACATGGTAAGTGCTAAGTGTTACCTGCATTATGCTCCCTGGAGTCCTGTGGCCTCGACACCAGCTGTTTCCTCTGCCTGGAAACTGCTCTCCAGCTCTCCCTCTGCCCTTTCCTGTCATCCCAGGCCGATTCCTTCCAGCCTTCCGAGCTCAGTCTAGGTGTCACTTCCTCCCAGCTCACCACCGCCTTAGCCATAAATGAATCAATGTAGTGAGAGGGCGCCCAGGAGGAGCAGAGTGTGCAGAAAGGGGCTGAGTCAATAACGAGTTTCCGTGTAGAGTCTTCTTTCTCTTGCAAGCCTCTGAAAGCCGCAACAATTAAGACGCGTAAAGGGCGGCTCCCGGGCGCTCTGGAAGGGCCCCAGAGCTCCCTGGCCCAGTTGGAGGCGGATGCGCGGCTCCCTCCTGCGGGAGGCGGGCACTGGGGGATCCCCAGGGCGCACAGCGAGGGCTGGCGGTGACAGTGCGGTCGCCGGAACATGGGGGAATGGGGGGTCTCGCCTGGGGCGCTAGCCAGGAGCACGCGGGAACCAGGTGGGTGGCACGAACGCTGGGAGCAGAGACTGAGCAGGTGTCGCGAAAGAAGCCTCCAATAGCGCGTGCAAAGGGACAGCGGGCAAGGAGCCGGGTGGCCAGCGAGGAACTGAGGTGGCGGCTGATGGCAAAGGAACGCGTCTCACTCTCCGGGCACGACTGGCACCTCTGGGCCTCTCTACCTCTAGACCCTACTGAGGCTTTTCTTCGTGTCGCGTGGAGCGACATTCCGCGCACTAAGGCGGGGACTGCGGGGTCACTCCAATGGTGGGACGCAGGCCCCGGATCCCGCCCGGTCGAGAGTGCTGGAGGACACGCCCTGCGGGAGCGCAGGGCCCTCATTTCTCCCGACTGCCCCGCTACCCTCGTGTCCCCAGGCCGAGGCCCCCCGCCCGCCCGACGGTGCCGGCTGGGAGGAGAGCCCAGCACGACCCCGACCACCCGGCAGCTGGACAGGGGACCCCTCGCCGGACCCGCCCACCACCGAACAGCGGACGACATCTCGGCGTCACCACCACCTGCTGCACCACCCACGCCCCACCGCCCCTTCCCCCTGGCTTCAGTCCGGCGGCCTTGGCCCCGCCCCGAGCCCCCATTGGTCGGGAGCGGAGGGGGCGGGGCCCGACGGCGGCACGCGGGACCCACGGGCGGCGGAGGCGGGCGCGCGGCGCAGACAGCAGCTCCAGCTGGAGAGGCGCCGTCGGATCTGCGTCGTCCCGAGCGCAGACCGGAGCTCGCCCGCCGCCCCTGCGGCTGAGCGGGCCTCGGCAGCAGCCAACTGACGGCTCGGCCGCCACAGATTGGCCGCCAGCCCCCAGCTCCCGGAGGAGCCCCTGCCGCGTCCACGCCGCCCGAGCCCAGCAGGTGCTGGGAAACCGCAGGCGAGCGCGCCCCGTGCGGCCGACCCCGAACCCCGCCCGCCGTTCGCCGTTCGCCGTTCGCGGTTCGCCGTCCGCCGTCGGGGCGGCCGCGGCCCCGGTCCCCGCCCGGCCGCGGAGCGGATGCGCGCCCGCTGAGCGCCCGCCCGGCCCGGCCATGGCCGCGCGCCCCGGGCCGCTGTGGCTCGTGGGCCTGGCGCTGTGCGCGCTGAGCGGCGGCGGCCCCGGCCCGCGCGCCCCGGCCGGCTGTCCGGCCCGCCGCCTGGGCCCGCGCGAGCGCCGCGACATGCAGCGCGAGATCCTGGCGGTGCTCGGGCTGCCCGGGCGGCCCCGGCCCCGCGCGCCGTCCGCCGCCGCCCGGCTGCCCGCGTCGGCGCCGCTCTTCATGCTGGACCTGTACCACGCCATGGCCCGCGACGACGACGAGGACGGCGGCCCTCCCGAGCGGCGCCCGGGCCGCGCCGACCTGGTCATGAGCTTCGTCAACATGGGTGAGTGAGGCCGTCGGGGTGGGCGTCCGGGGCCCCGGTGACCATACGACCAGACCACCGGGTGGACGCGCGGGTGCGGACGGGTCCAGGGGACCGCCTTGGCCGGTGCGCGCCCCTTTGATCGCGGCCACGCCCCCACAGAGGGCTGGGAATGCGGAGCTCAGGGCAGCAGAGTCCAAGGGCTGTGGGCCCCGCTCACTCCGACAGACGGGGATGTGAGTCCCATCGATGTGCGCGTTCGTCCCGCCCCTGGAAACACCCAAGGGTAGGAATCATCTCATGTCGGGTGGACCGGGCAGTGCCAGGAAGACAGTGTGGTCCTGGGGAGACGGATGAGTAAACAGGCCGGGATGCTGCCACAGTGATAAGGGCAGTACTGGAGAAAGGGACAAAGTTCAGTGTGGAAAGCCCCGGTGACATCATCAGAGTGCCCAGAGCTGAGATGAGAGCCCAAGATGTCATGAGTCCACAGCAGCCCATTCCCTGGCCAGAGCCCCAGCCCCTGTAGGTGAGGGTGTGGCTGTCAGGGCAGCGGGTGGGGAAGGAGTGGACTCTGAGCTCAGTGGGGCCGTCGGCGGTCTTGTCACCCTGAGCGCAGCACCTGGGATGTGGCTTGGCATGCTGTGAAGGTCCAGGCTGTGGAAGGACATGGTGGGCAGCTCGGACGCCCCTCCTTCTCCCACACAAAGCCCAACCCTTCCTCTCTGCAGAAACTCTGTACAAGTCGTGGAGCCATTTATGGTTAGTTTTCAAAGATGTCTTTCCTATTATTAAATGCTCTTTAATCTGCAGTCCTGACTATCTGTCCCCTATCCACTTTGCTTCCTGTCTGTGGGGTCAGGGCTGGAGCAGACACCAGACTGGATCTGGGGCACAGGGACTACAACTCAGGCTTAGATGGGAGAAGACCTTTGCCAAGGCCAACAGCCTCCCTTCACCCACAGCGTCACTCTTGACCTTCCCGACAGCCCTGTTACCAGACATGATCTTCATCCCCATCTCCCCGATGAGGACTTTGAGGCTCAGAGAGACAATGTTATGCCCAGGATAGCACAGCCTCTCCGTGGCCCAGTCAGGACAGCAGGTAGCCCTACATCCACCTCCTCAAGGAGCTGATATTTCTTTCTCCTGTCAGGAGGGCAGGCTTTCAGGGTGTAGAGAGCTTCCAGAGGGGTTTAGGCAGAGAAACCCAGGGGATGGAGCAGCGGCAGGTCTTGTGGGGTCTTTAAGCCATTTGCTTCCTGCACTGGGGCAGGCCGAGGGGACAGCCAAGGAGGCCTCTGTCCCCGCCCCCAGCCCCAAGCTGGTGGGTGCCTGAGGTGAGGGAACAGCAGGAAGCGGCTGTTAACCTCTGCTGAGAGCCCGGTGCCAGGCACAGGACTTGGGCCAGTGAATGCCACCTTCCTGGTTAGAGGGCAGGGTGGGGGACGCGGGATAACAGAGACCATGTGTAAAACTGAGGCCTGTCCTCAGAACAAGCTGACCTGGGGCTCAGAACCAAGAGGGGCTGTAGATACAGTTATCCTGAGATGTCCCCAAGGGAGCCATCCGTTAGTGAGTCACTGCCCGGCCAATGTCCTGCTTCCCCAGCATCCCATGGTCAAGGCGCACACGGCCTTGGTGGGAGCTGCTGTTGTGAATCAAGCATCACCCTTAGTTCAGACACATCTGATTCCTCTTGTGCCTCTGCTGTGTGGTCTAAGGCACGTCCCTTGTCCTCTTGGAGCCACAGATCCCTCCTTGTAAAGTGGGGCTCCTAGAGATCAACGCATCGTCAGGGTTGTTGTGTGTTCAGTTGATAGATGGGAGGAACAGAAAATCATGCCTCTGGTCGGTGAGCCTGGGCCTGGTTGCTCCTGACTCCGGTCCCTCCCAGCTGCTGGCCAGCCTTGGTTGGATGTGTGGGAATGTCCCACACTTCTTTTTTTAACCTTTATTTATTTGTTTTGAGAGAGGTGGGGGTGGGGAGAAGAGGGAGGGGCAGAGAGAGAGGGAGACAGAATCTCAAGCAGGTTCTGAGCTGTCAGCACAGAGCCTGATGCGGGGCTCAAACTCACGAACCATGAGATCGTGACCTGAACCAAAATCAAGAGTTGATGCTTAACTGACTGAGCCACCCCAAGCCCTTTTCATGGGCTCAGAGAGGTTAAATGGCCAGTCCAGGGCCACACAGCGCATCCATGACATCATCCAGGGGCTGTGGATTCCAGATGCCAGCTTCTTCCCACGCCATGTCTGTGTGTTTCACGAAGATCGAAGGCCTCTGACGCTGTGGGATTAACAAGCAGATCTTTGTTCAGTGGAAGCCCGGTCTGTGGGCGGGCCCAGCCAGCTGTCAGAGGGCCTCCTTTATTCTGATGTGCTAATTGCACTAGTACAGCTCCTTCAATTTGAGTAGTTTTAACTGGTAATTACCTGGGCTGTGGGGGCGGGGGGATTAGACACCTACCAGGATTCTTTCCTTGTTTGGAGGCCCAGGCCCCAGGCCCCTGAACCACCACCGAGACTAATAGCAGAGTCGCTATGGTGTCAGCACCCACGCCCAGGCTCCCACACCTGTTGCCTCCAGCTCCACCTCCTGTTGGCCTCATCCGGGTCCTGAGAAGCCAGACCTGCTGCCTGCTGGGCCCCTGACCGTCCATGGCAGCCTGTGGAACCCAGAGACCTCTAGCCTCCCACAGGCCTCTGGCCCGTGGGTCAGGCCTCTGTGCCCAGGCAGGTGCTGTAGGAAGCCCGTGTCATGGCTGACAGTGTCTCTGTAGGGAAGCCAGGACTACGGTCAGAGCTGGGGCCCCTGCCTGGCCTGTCAGTGAGTCTCCACCTGTATGCTCTTGGCTGCCCTTGGTCAGGACACGGTAATGGGGGCCGATACCTGTCCTGGGTGTCCCCTGTGCTCACGGAGTGGAGAGGCCTGAGCTGGGAGGCAACACCCAGGTTCTTGTACCGCCTGGGCTCGCCACTGAGTCCTTCCTGTCCCAGGTCACCTCCCTTCCCTCTCTGGGCCTCTTTTCTCATCCAGTCCACAGCGATGGTGTCAGAAAACATGGGGCCTCCCGGCCCTGACCCCGTGGCTCCGTGTTGGAGGCACCTCCTCATGGCACCACCCCGTCCCCTGGGCTGGAACGTGGGTCTGACTGGCTGCTCCCTGGGCGCCTCAGGCTGGCCCAGCCTGCGGGGAGGGAGGAATGAGGCCAGAAAGACCAACTCCGCACGTTGGTCCTGGTCCTTCTCCACCTCGAGCTGCTGGGCCAGCAGGTGCTGTGTTCCAGGTTGAGAAACTGAGGCACAAACAGCCCTAAAGGCAGAGGTCTAGCCAGAAATGCATCAAGCCATCTTCACTTTTGTGGAGACCCTTCTCCAATTGTCTAATTTATTCCCGTGCCTCAGGCAGCCGAGGACAGGGGGTGTTGACCTGAGGCGCTGGATTTGGGAGAGGCAGGGCTGAGTGGGAATGAGGGACCTGGCCCACGTCCTGCTCAGCCCTGTGACCTTGAAGGTACTTCCTTTGGTTCTTTACTAGGGAACTCTCTCATTTCTCACGAATTCACTCAACAGATAGTCATGTGGTACCTGCTCTGTGCCAGACATAGTTCTTTCTAGTTCCTGGGATAGGACAGTGAGCGAAACAAAGTCCCTCCCCTTGTGGAGCTGGCCTCCTAGTGGGGAGCAAGGAATAAATACTTAAGCCACAAAGATGGTTGTCTAGACCACTGGTCTAGACAGTGACCCCCCCCAGGGGGTCTCTGGAGCCCAGGAGCGGATGGACAGTGGGAGGGCAGACAGGACCTGGGTGGGGGGCTCTAACCTGTGCATCTTGATGCCACCACCGAGTCTCAGTGTGATCTGGGCTCTCCAGGCCACCTCTCAGAGCCTCAGTTTCATCCTCTGTAAAATGGAGACACTCGTGTAAAATAGCCCACCCTGCAGGCTGTTCGGGGAGTGTGTAAGATGGCCCCTGGTGAGGACCCTGTGCTCAGAACCTCTGAGTCTGTCTCTTCATCTGCATCACACTTAAGGTCGCATCTTTGTTTTGAAAAGAGGAGAGTGAGGCTCAGAGAAATTAGGTGGTTTTCCCAAGGCCACCCAGCAGGTCAGCTTCCTGTCTCCTCTGCTCTTCTCCTACATAGACACTGCCTCTCTGCCCAGACCTGGGCCTGGCCCACCATTAGGTACAGTAAGTGTTGCTGAATTCGACTGTCTTTGAATGTATGTTATAAACTGAGAATCCTGTTTTTAAAGTGGTTTTATTGTTTGGGGATTACAAAATAAGATATGCTCATGATACCCTTCATACCACATTGAAACTTGTAACATGGGTGCCCCTGGGCATCCTTTTCCCACTAGCCCAGTGCCTCCAGGCAGTCACTTTTTGATTTCTATCACAATGCATTCATGTCACCTCTCTTTGGTCCCCTTATACCCGAAGCCCTACTATATATACTTTTATGTCTAGTCTTTCACTTAATATAATTTTTTTGAGATTCATCCCTGTTATCTTCCTATCTTTAGTTCTTTAAGTTTTGTTTTTGTTTTTTTTTTTAAAGTAATCTCTACATCCAGGGTGGGGCTCGAACTCATGATCCCAAAATCAAATCAAGAGTTAGATCCTCTGCTAGTGAGCCAGCTGGGCACCCCTGTAGCACTTGTTTATAATTGAATTGTATTGCATTCTGCAAGTATACCACATTTGTCCATTTTTATTAGTGGATATTGAGTTGTTTCTAGTTTGGGGTTATGAATAAAGGTGCCCAGAACGTGCTCACGTGGATGTATTGAGCCTATATTTTAATCCTGGCTGTCCCACCTGGGAGCTGTGAGATGCTAGACAGGTTCCTGTTAAAGTCTCTGAACCTCCTTTCTTCACCTTTAAGAGCAGGTGAATGAGGCCTATTCCCAGCACTGTGAGGGGAGGCTAGCAGACGCTGGCAACAGCAGGAACTTAACTAACAGAGAACTCTGTTACATTTCACCTGTGCCTTTGCTCCTTTCATACCCTGTGCATAGAACATCCCTGCCTCCACCTCTTAAAGGGGCAGGCAGGAGTTTCCCACCTCCACTCCTCTTCAAGAGACAGGCTCCTTCTCTGATGAAAGTCCCACCCCCCCCCCCCCCCATCGTGTGTATTTCTCTTAGGATTTGAGTCACTTTCTGCCAGGCTCATTCAGGGCCATGTCTCACCCCTATTTTACTCCCTGGGAAACCATGAACGACCTGAGAACAGGGACAGATCTGAGTCTTTGGGGCACCCCCACCCCGTGCACCCCATCCCCTGCATGGCAGGCACTCAGGGCAGACTGGCAAGGTTGAGAGAGGACGATCACAGCTGGAGGCAGGGAGCTGAGAGCAGGGGCGGGAGCCTGGGCCTGGTCAGTGCAGCAGAGCAGGGCCGCCCTCACTGTCTTTGTGGAGGCTGACAGCAGGTTTGGCATCTCCCTGGGCGCTTCCTGGGACCTCCAGTGCCCCCAGGGCCCTGCCTGGAAGAAGGTGGCTTCAGCAGGCATTCTCAGGGGGGCCCCCATTGACAGGAGAACCTCATTGACAGGTGACCACCCCCCATCCCAGTATCACCACTTGGAGGGAAGCTAGGGCCACTCATTTTACCTCAGCTGCTGGTCTGAAAGTCCACACGAAGGGCCCTCACCTGACATGCGACCCCTGGCAAGTCTTTGCCCCTCTGGGCCTCAGTTTCCCCATGTCTGCAGGGTTGCCCTGGAGGCCTTTCCAGCTCTGACCAAAGAATGTGCCCACCCCTGCCCACTGATGGGGGCTCCTCCAGGGGTGAGGCCCAGGGCAGGGAGGTACACCCAATCCATCTCCTTACGGAAATCCATTCCCTACGGGAGAGAGGGATGTGTCACTGTGACCGCATCTTTCCGGAAAAGTCCCACAGTTCAGTTCTTCCCCCGGGTTTGCACTGGGGAATCGTATCCTTGCTCAATCTCCTCGGATCTATTTTTGGCCTTGACAGACTTGATGTGGGGGAGTGTGCGGGTGTTCCCTTTTAATTTGGGGTCTGAAGCCGTCGGAGGCCTGGACCAGCAATCATGAGTGCAGAACCATTTATGGAAACAGCTCTTGAAAAAAGTCGGTAATGAAAACTGACTAAAAATACCTTAGAAATGGAGCCTTGGCCTCCTCTGGGAAGCACCGAGATTTCTGGGTGGGAGGAAGAAGCCCTTCAGACGCAGACTTGGTAGGTGGTCCATTCTGCAGCCCCTTGGTGGGCCTGCACCGGCCATGGAGACCTGGGTCTTGTTTTAGGTCTGAAGGGGTGGGGGGCCCTCGCCCTTGTCACGAGCAGGACCAGCCAGACAGGACCCACACACCTGCCTCTGGGACCTTGGGGAGCCTGCCCTCCCCCTTAGCAGCCTGGCCATGCAAAGGGGGGCCAGTCCCAAGGCAAAGTGACAACGTGAGTGGCTTCTGATGGAGGCACACCGTGACACGGAGGCCACTCCAGACCGGCAGCATGGCCAACCCAAGGGGCAGCGGCTGCTGGATGCTGAGCCGCTGTCCCGGGGACCTTGGGAAGAACCAGCAGACACATCCCCTCTCTGGGCCCCCAGAACACAAGGAGCTCAGTGGAAGTTCACTGAGAGCTTCCCGTTACCACCCTACATTGTGCAGTCCTGCCCTCAATTGTGCACCATCCAAAAGGGCACATGGAGCAGAGATGGGGACCCCTGGGACTGGGGAAAGGGAGAGGCTGGCAGGCTGATCTGTGTGGGGTCGGAGCAGGACGAGAGGAGAGTGGCCTTTGGACCAGGCGGGATGGGGGCAACTCAGGAGAGAGCGCTTTGGGGAGGGTGTCCAGGGAGGGTGTTTGCAGCCCGAAGGCCGAGGAGGCCATGAGGTTGGGCCAGGTCAGCTCAAGGGGTCCTGGAACCAGAGCCTGGGCTCCTCCCAGGGGCCCTGTGGGGCTGGGGAAGGGTTTGAGGGCAGAAAGGTCAGATTTCTTTTTTTAATAGCTACTCTGAGCTGAAGGAAAAAGATGTTTTTTTGGAGTCTTACTATTTGGTCAGAAACAAGACAGATTTAGATCATCCGGATACCTCTAAATTTTGTCTAAGTCACAAAAATACCCAAAGTTTTTGTTGGTGTTGGGCTGGTGGACTCAGGGTGAGGCATCTGGAGATCTAGTCCATGAGTGGTGAGTGCAGAGCCTCAGACTTAGAATGTATTTGGCGACCGTGGTGGTCAAGGACATCTGCACACAGTGGGTCTTTCCCACAAATGTGGAGAGCAGGGGTCATTTTATCAGAGGCTGTAGGAGAAGACCACAGATCCAGGAGTCCTGTGATTGTTTATTTTCCTGGAGCCACAGTAATGGAGTTAAGAAAGTAAAGTCTTTGCTTTCCCACGTAGAGCTTTGCAGAAAATAAGGTACCTGTGGAAACAGGGCTGGCCTTGTCCATCCCCAGTGGTGGGCCCATGCCTGCCAAACCTCAATGGAGCTGGCTGTCAAGAGCCTCTCTTGGCTGCTGGCTTCTAATCCACCTCACAGGGCCGTGGACTATCATAGCATCAAGAACTGGTGAGTTTTATCAAATTCTTCCCAGGTCACAAAGCCTCTTTGAATCCCTGGACAACACCTTAATCAACAAATCCATTAGTATCACTGGTAATAATACATATTGACACCATGTTGTCCAATTTGATGTGCACAGAAATGGATATCACTTCTGTAGTATTCTTCTCCAAAATCCATAACTTCAGTCTAATGGGAAAGCATCAGGGGCACATGGGTGACTCAGTTGGTTAAGCATCCAACTTCAGCTCAGGCCATGACCTCACAGTTCATGAATTCAAGCCCTGCATTGGGCTCTCTGCTGCCAGCACAGAGCCCGCTTTGGATCCTGTGTCCCCCTTTCTCTGCAGCTCCCCTGCTCTTGCGTGCTCTGTCTATATCTCTCTCAACAATAAAGATTTTTTTTAAAAGGGAAGAAAATGTCAGATAAACCAAAAGAGCTAGCCAGCACTCTTTAAAAGTGTCAATGTCATGAAAGAAAAGCAGAGTCTTAGCAATTGTTACACATCAGAGGAAACCCAGGAGACCTAACAATTGAGTGCGATGTGGGACCCTGGGTTGAAGTCAGGTACACTTAAACGATGAATAGTGGAAAACCTGGCAAAAATCTAGAAAAGACTATAGTTAATAGCACTGCGCGATATCAGTTTTGTGGTTTTGGTAATTATGCTACGGTCTGATTACATACAATGTTATCATTAGCGGAAGCCGAGTAAAGCGTGTAGGGAAAGTCTCTGTACTATTCCTGCCAAGACTTTTCTCTAAATCTAAATCATCTAAAATTATTTCAAAATAAAGTTAAAGGCATCAAGTGACTCACACGCCCCTCCCTGCGTTTTCCCCAGTCCCATCCTGGTCTTGACGTCCATCACAGCTGGTCACATACAGTCGTCTTGTTTGCTGCCCGCCTTCCCTGCAGCCCTATGAGCACCATAACCTCCGTGGGGGCGGGTCACCCTGTCTCACTGCCTGCAGCCTCCCCATTGCCGTGCACAGCACCTGCATCCTCTAAGCCCTGTTTCCAAATGTGTCGAGTAAATGAATACATTTTCCTGGATGTCACCAGGAAAAATGAATGGAAAAAGCGTTTTTAGAAAGCCTCCTGAGCATGTGTAGTCAGGAGTCCTCTCCCACAGGCCCAAAAGTGAAATTATGGGAACGTTAGGAATCCCTGGCCCAGATGTTGCAGATCGGAGAAATAGTTTACTTCCCAGAAAGCTTGCTGCAGGCATCAGTGATCCCCCTCAAGGCCACCACAGAGAGATGATTCCTGGCAGGACATATCTCATGTGGCTGGGGTCCAGCACCCCCTGCCCCTCAGCCTGTCCAAATCTGCCAGGGGACCGGGAAATGAACTTCCCAACCCTGCAAGCAGTAGCAAAAAAAAAAAAAAAAAAAAAAAATTACTGGGAAAACCCAAGAAATCACGTTGTACGGACTTGGCCTTTCCCATAAATTCCCTCTGCAGACTATCGACGAGAGCAGGGGTGTGGGAGGCAGCAACAGGCCACTTCCAACTTGATTTTTGTGCCATTCTTTCAACATCAGATGGCGGAGGTCCACCCTGATATAGTGGAAGGAGCCCAGATGGGAGTCAAGACCCTTGGGTTCCCTCTCTCTGTGTGTATAAAAGTGGAAGGACAGTGTGTGCAGTGACCTCTGTCCTTGGAGCTCTGGTGTTCTGGACTATACAGCACATTCATAAAGGGTCAGTTTCTGCTTTTTGCCCGAGCCAGAGTAGCCTCAGTGGTGATTCTGAGGGGCTGCCTCTCTATGCCTGGGCATCTTTGGGAGATTCCAGATTCCCCAAGGGGAAGTGGAGGCTGGGCAGGAAGGTGTACTATGAAGGAAATGCTCCTGAATAATACGTTAGAGGCACTGCCTGGACCATAATAACCAAGTACCTGCTGCAGTAGCAAACACGGCCTTTTGCAGTTACATTTGACCCTGGATCAAATGACCATTTTGCAGATGTGGATACTGAGGCCAGAGGATCAAGTACCTTGACAGGTCAGGCAGGTGAAAAGGAGGCACCTTAATGCCATCCAAATGCATTTCAGTTGAATTGACATATTTTTATGTTGTATAATCTTTTATTTAGAAGAAGAAAATTGTATGTCCTCCTCTTCTCCCCCATGGCTCAATTTCACAAACCCACAATGGAAACTGGGAACTAGGGTCAATGCAGGTACATGAGGCTCTCTTGACCCAGCGCACCTGGCCCCCCAGGTCAGCACGGGAGGGAGGCCGCAGGGTGAGGAGCTGGTGGGCTCACGGGTTGTGCCCCGAGTCCCCAGATCCAGCATGAAATCAGTGTCGGGCCTGCACACGGAGATTCCCAGGGGCCCCAGGACCCGCCTGTCAGCCGCCACTGGGCCTTGGGAGCAGATACATTTATGATGCTCTGAGAGGACACAGGTGAAGGGTGTGACTGAGCCACCCTCCTTCGCTCTCCGTGCCGCACCCTGTGACAGTAAGCAGCCTAGACTTATGTCATCCTGCACTACCGGGATTACACCGGCACATACCAGGGGTGGTCTGTGCAGTCCTCGAGTGGATGGAAATTGTCACCAAAGCTGTGCGTGTGTGTGAGTGTGAGTGTGTCTGTAGGGGGGAGGGGACATGCATGTCCATATTCTTGGCGTGCATCGCTCGGTGAGGGTCCAGAACCCTGCCCTCCGCGCTCTCTGCCTGTGTGGGAGGACCCGCATCCGCTCTGGGTCATGCTGCCTCCGCAACAGCCTGGGCCACGGGTGGGCATTTGCCGCGTGTCCGGCACGCTGTCAGAGGATGGACGTTCTGTTTCTTCTCCTCCTCGGCTGGGGATGAGAAGCCCGTCTCCTCCTGTCCAAATGTGCGTCCACGGGCCCCACCCAGCCCAGCTGTTTGTCCATCACCAGATCAGGTCCTCACCGTGAGGACGGGAAGTGCTCCCCACATCCGCCTCCGCCACCGGCCCGGTGACTTGTGGTCACTGAGCCCAGTAGCCGGAGAGAGAGAGTTTTTAAAAGACTCCCAGACATGTAATTAAAATCTCAGTGTTGGGTTTTGAGGACGGCGCTGGGCGGCTCCCACCCCTGCTTTCCGGAAACACAGATTTGTGGTGTTTGAAAGTGACAAGAGGCTAAAGTAAGACGGTACTAAATATACTGTCCTGGGCACTTCCGGGCAGCTGGGGACATGTGGGATTGACTCGCCACCCACAGCCTCCTGCCCAGACAGTCCAGCCTCGCCACCAGGCCGCCCTGGCTCCCCTTCCAGCCTGCGCTTCACCTGCCCCTCCACACATACCTTCCTCCCCACCCCAAACCACACTGCGCCCCTGCTGCCCAGAGCCCTGAACCCCAGCGGCCAGAGGCACAGCCCACGCTCCTGGGCCAGAATTCCAGCCCTCCGCAGTCAGGCCACAGCCACTCAGGGCCCATCCCCCACACTGCTGCTCTGTGGATGCCCCAGCACCCCACACCGGTGCCTCTGGGGTCCCTTCTGCCTAGGATGCCTTCCCTGCCACCTTCTCCACCCGACAAGACTCTGTCCCATCCTTCAAGGCCAGTTCAGATGTCCCCTCCTCCGGGAAGCCTGCTCAGATCCCATCACACCATGGGACTGTCCAGCTTCCCCAGGCCCTGACCAGGTCTCTCCAGGAGCTGTCACTCCTACCTTGCTACTCCTTGTTCCTTTCTGAGTCTGCCTCCGGCACACCTTCTTCCTTCCCCTTGTCCCCAAACGGGGCCTGCCATCATCTCACCCTTTGCTGTGTTTTATGGCTGTTGTTTCCCCTGCTGGCACAATCTGTTCCTCAGCCCTAGGCCTTTGGTCAGGCTGGCCCCTTTCTTGTGCAGTGTCCTCCTCTCTCGACATATCCGCTCTCACCCCTCAAGGCCCAGCCCGTGTCAGCTGCAAAGGCTCCCCCTCCGCAGGCTTCCGTGCATGTACATCGGCAGATTCTGGGCAGCCCCTGGCTCAGAAATGCACTCAGTTATGTCTCTGCACCCTTACGTGGCCCTTTTCTGCCTTGGCTCTGATGTCCGTCTTCCCAGAGGAGGGACCTGACCTCTACTTCACCCTCGGGTCCCAGCGCCAGCAGGGAATGGGGATGGCAGGCCGGGTTTGGGGCTCAGGGGCCAGAAGTGAAGGCTGCTCTCGTTGAGCTGGTGTATGCTGGGTCCTATGCAGATGCCTCACCATGTAGCCCCACTGAGCCTTCTCAGCACCCAGCAGGCGGAGCCTGGGAGCAAGCCCCTTTGCAGAGGAGGGGGCTGTCACCACCCAGGCTGCCTCGGCCCCCAGCTCCCACCCAACTCCGCCCAGCCCGAGCCCAGAACACGAGTGACCGCCGGTCCCACTCTGTCTTGCAGTGGAGCGTGACCGTACCCTGGGCCACCAGGAGCCCCACTGGAAGGAGTTCCGCTTTGACCTGACCCAGATCCCAGAGGGGGAGATGGTCACAGCCGCTGAGTTCCGGATTTACAAGATGGCCAGCACCCACCTGCTCAACGGGACCCTGCACGTCAGCATGTTCGAGGTGGTCAGAGAGCAGTCCAACAGGTGCCCGCCCCACGCCCCGCCTCCCGGTCGAGCCTCTGTCCGTGTATCGGGCCCAGCCCCGGAGGGGACATGTCCCAGAGGACAGAAGGGGAGCTCCCTGGAGAGCACACCCCCAGAGACAGAAAGATACTTGACCCCAGGCCTCGTGTCACTGTGGGGAGTGACCCAGAACCAGTCCTGCTGCAAGTCCGTGCCCCGCTGTCCTGGGGCAGGACCTTGGGCAGGTCACTGAGCTCCTGGGCCTCAGTTTCCACATCGCTGCGTGGGCGCAGTAACACCTTTGTGGGGTAGATGCAGTGAGATGAGGAGAGTGAGGCACCCGGCCCGAGCCAGGCAGGCGCCCACTCGTGGTCCACAGGAGGGCCCTAGAAACACAGAGGCAGCTGTGCCAGCCCTTGGTTAATTGTTCTTTCGTGTCCACAGGGAGTCTGACTTGTTCTTTTTGGATCTTCAGACGCTCCGAGCTGGGGACGAGGGCTGGCTGGTGTTGGACGTGACAGCAGCCAGTGACCGCTGGTTGTTGAGCCGGAACAAGGACCTGGGGCTCCGCCTCTATGTGGAAACGGACGATGGTGAGGCCCAGGGTTGGGCGGCAGACCTTCTCCCGGGGGCTCCTCTGGTGCTGCTGGCAGCCGAGAGGGCTGCAGCCCCCTCCCTGGGCCCTGGAGGCCTGGCCTTTCTCAGCCCTGCGCCTGGGGTGACGATCCCTGCCCCGCCGTGGGGGTCAGCGGGGTGCAGGGGCCAGGTTCCCGCAGCAGGGGCCCCCTACCCCGGTGCTCTCCCTCCTCTCCTTGTGCGGAACCCACGCTTGAGCTGCTAAGAGAGAGTCTGTGTTTTCCCTCTCCAGGAGCAACCGTGTAGGGTGGGAGGTCCCCTACTGGCAGGGCAGGAGGGGAAGCCGTTACACCCTCAGACTTGATCAGAGAGGCCTGGGCTTGAATCCCAGCCCTACAGCGCTCTCACTCGATGACCTTGCAGGATACTTACCTGCTAAGCCTCCGTTTCCTCATCTGTAGAATGAGGATCACACCTTCATTCGTTACATAGGTATCCGGGGAAGAGCCTCCGTTATGGCAGGAGGTGGGATGGAGAGGCCGAAGGTGGGCACAAGATTGGCGTATCTGAGCTGCAGGAAGGGGCGGCCGTGGCTGGAGCAGGGGGGGCCAGGGCAGATGGGAGAGGAGACTGAGAGCTGGCACGGCGCATTCTTTTTTTTTAAGATTATATTTATTTTTTAACGTTTATTTATTTTTGAGAGAGAGAGCGTGAGCCAGGGAGGGGCACAGGGGGACAGAGGATCCAAAGCAGGCTCTGCACTGATGACAGAGAGCTGATGTGGGGCTCAGACTCATGAACTGAGAGATCATGACCTGAGCCAGTCGGACGCTTAACCAACTGAACCAGCCAGGGAGGGCCCCCAAGATTTTATTTTTAAGTAATGTCTGCACCCAACGTGGGGCTCGAACTCACAACCCTGAGGTTAAGCGTCGCATGCTTTACCAACTGAGCCCTCCAGGCGCTCCGGGCCCTCTGTGGGTAAACCAGGGCGTGGTGTTGGAGCGTGGGGGGTAGCTCACTGTATTTCATAGCAGTGGAGGATGGCAGGATCTGAAAAGAGCCCCCTGAAAACACCCCCCCTGCCCCCCCAAGGAGGACATCACTCCACCCCTCAGTGTGACAATGCTTAGCGACCTGCTTCCCAAAGTACAGTCGGGACGGGGTGGGGGAAGTAAGTTCACAGAGGAGAAAGCTGAGCGTGCTGCCTCGGCAGGTGATCAGGGTTCACGTGAATGTCACGTACCTCCCGTGTCCCCTTGACATGAAGGGATGGGAAGGGCCCTTCATCTCGTGGTCTTCCCCCCAAAACCCACACCCCGTCTAACCATGAGAAAAACCCAGACAAAGGGAAACGGAAGGGTGTACGGCAGAGTGCCCGTCAGGTCCTTCTCCGAACCGTCATAATTACAAAGCAAGTCTGAGTTCGTGTGAGAGCGCAGAGGCGCCTGAGCAGTTGTAGCAGCTGACGGCCATGTGGGATCCGGGCGGGGACCCTGGAAGAGAGAGAGGACATGGGGAAGACCGGCGAGATCCGAATATATCGTGTTAATTTATCATATTGGTTCATCAGTTGTGACAAATCCACGGCCCTAACGTAAATGTTAACATTTCCCAGGGGAAACCGGCTCTGGGTATCCGGGGACTCTGGGCTGTCAGTGCGATTTTTCTGTAAATCTCAACTAGGATAAAATAAAACCTTTCTCCGTATGTATCCAGAACGGCCCGCCCCTGACGTGAGCAAGGAGGGTGGTGTGTGGGGGACAAGAGCGCCATCACAGAGGCTCAGGAGCCACCCAGCATGCAGGTGGAGTGGGGAGGAGCTTGTTGGTAGCGGCAGAAATGGAGAAAAGTGGGCAGCGGCGGAATCACAGAAAATGTGGAGTGAGCCAGGGGCCCATTTTTAATAGATTTGTGTCTGAGTGAAAGAAGAGGAGGGGGCAGGTCTGAGGCAGCAACCCCAGAGCACTTTCTTTGGCGGCGAGGTCATTGGGAGCCCTGGTAGACGTCCAGATGGCCGGTCACCCAGGACAGGTGAGCGCGGGGGCAGGCGGCGCAGGTGTGGGAAGCGCAGCCGTCTGGGTGGCCTGAGGGCCAGGGGACTGGAGCAGGTCACCCGGGAAGGGGGTGGGACCACCCAGAGTTGGGGGTGTCCGACAGGGAGAGGTGTGCCTGGAAGGGGCCCCGCGAAGGACCTCCCTTGCCCCCGGGGCTTTGGGCTGGACACGTGCGGCCTTGTCGCCAACCCTGAGGACTCAGGGTCGAGTCTTCCCCTCAGGAACGCCGCTGCCTCGCAGCGGGGGACGCAGGGTCCGGAATCCCCTTGGGGGAGGGGCCCCTCGTTGTGGGCAGGGGCGCCGGGGCCACCTGGTGTGAGCGTCACCGCCCCACGCACCCTCTCTGCTCTGTGTCGCGGTGGTGGCGGCCGGCGTTGGCCTGTCCCCCGCCGGTCTCAGTCCGGGGCCCGGAGCCAGAGCGCACGATGACCGTCCTCCAGAGGCTCGCGCGGACGCTCGGGCACCGCGTCCCCGCCAGCCGCTGGGGGCCCACGCTGGCCGAGGCCGAGGGCGGTGTGCGCGGCCTGGCCACCAGCGCCCGCGCCAAATTCTACGCGGATCCCGTGGAGGCCGTCAAAGACATCGCGGACAGGGCCAAGATCATGGTCAGCGGCTTCGGGCTCTGCGGGATTCCAGAGAACCTGATTCAGGCGCTGTTCCGCACGCGCGTCAAAGAGTTGATCATGGTCAGCAGCAACGTGGGCGTGGATGGCTTTGGGCCGGGCCTGTTACTGGAGGCCAAGCAGATCGCCTGCCTCATCTGCTCCTACGTGGGGGAGAACACGCTGTGCGAGCGCCGGTACCTGGCGGGCGAGCTGGAGCTGGAGCTGACGCCCCAGGGCACCCTGGCCGAGCGCATCCGCGCCGGGGGCACCGGGGTGCCCGCCTTCTACACACCCACGGCCTACGGGACCCTGGCTCAGGAGGGAGGCGCCCCCATCAGGTCCGCGCCCAACGGCCACATCGCCATCATGAGCCAGCCCCGAGAGGTGAGGGAGTTCCACGGGCACCACTATCTTCTGGAGTAGGCCATCACTGCCGATTTTGCTTTGGTGAAGGGGTGGAAGGCCGACCGCGCCGGGAACGTCATCTTCAGAAAAAGCGCCAGGAATTTCAACGTGCCCATGTGCAAAGCTGCGGAAACCTCCGTGGTGGAGGTGGAAGAAATCGTGGATGTGGGGACCTTTGCCCCCGAAGACATCCACGTTCCTAACATTTATGTCGACCGCATGATTCAGGGAGAAAAACACGAGAAAAGAATTGAGCATCTAGCCCTCAGGAAGGAGCACGATGAAAAAGCCGAGTCTGCAGATGACCCCGGGGCCCGAATTGTCAAGCGGGCAGCTCTTGAATTTGAGGATGGCATGTATGCCAATCTGGGCATAGGAATCCCGCTCCTGGCCAGCAACTACATCAGCCCGGACATGACTGTTCATCTTCACAGTGAACATGGCATCCTGGGCTTGGGGCCATTCCCCCCCAAAGATGAGGTGGATGCAGATCTCATCAACGCGGGCAAGCAGACGGTGAGCATTTTCCCCAGGGGCTGTTTCTTCTCCAGCGATGACTCATTTGCCATGATTCGAGGGGGGCACCTCGACCTCACCATGCTGGAAGCCATGCAGGTCTCCAAATACGGTGACCTGGCTAACTGGATGATACCCAGGAAGAAGGTGAAAGGCATGGGGGGGGGGCATGGACTTGGTGTCCAGTCCCAAGACCAGAGTGGTGGTCACCATGGCGCACTGCACCAAGGCCAACGAACCCAAAATCTTGGAGAAGCGTACCATGCCGCTGACCGGGAAGCGCTGTGTGGACCGGATCATCACTGACAAGGCCGTGTTCGACGTGCACAAGAAGAAAGGCCTGACGCTGATTGAGCTCTGGGACGGGCTGACCGTGGACGACGTCACAGAGCACGGGCAGCCCTTCGCTGTGTCACCGAACCTCAGACCCATGCAGCAGGTGGCCGCCTGACCCGGGAGAGGAAGCCCTGGTCAGAGGGTGTGTTTCATTTTCGCCGCTGCCTCTCACCCAGAGGGGGTGTCATCACGCCTGTCCGTTCGTCTGACCGGTTCTCCTGGCGTCTCAGACTCGGCTACCGCCAGACAGACTATTCTCTCAAGAGGAATATGGCTTTAATTAAAAACAAAAGGAGATCTTTGGTGTTGCTCTTGCATGTTCTGTGAGTCCTGAGTTAGGTCTGGTTCCGTCGTCGGGCACTCGGACGCCCTCCTCACTGTGATGTTTACGTTAAATTCCTGCAGCTCGGATGATCCCACAGGAAGGCTTTCACCGAGGAGCCTTCTCTCCGGAACGAGCCACGAAATGTGGGGGGAAGTGATGAGGGAGGAGTAACCACCCCCGTATCCCCAAGGCTCCTTCCAGTGTCAGCCCCTGCAGCTGACCCCCCTCCCGTCCCAGCAGGATCGTTCCTGAGCGGTGCCTCTAACGTGTCCGGTGCATTTGTTTGTGGGAGGTGATGTCATAGATCAAAGTTTAGTCTCTGGACTGATTAGTTCAACCAACTTGGCCCGGGGCCCCAGGTCTAGAGCCCGGCTGTTTAAGGGCTGACCTTTGCCAGCTGAGCAGGACTGGGATGGTTTCACAGTGAATCAGGACACCCGCTAATGGAACAGACACGTAGCATCGTGTATGTGTATGTCTGTATCCTGTATGAGAAGTGCACGTGTGTTTCCATACGTACGTACGTACATGTGCCTGTGCCTGTGCCTGTGTGTGTGTGTGTGTGTCAGGGTGGCAACACTGAGGTGATGTACAGGAAGTAGAGCAGTTGGCACTGTGTTCTAAGGAGCATAAAAGTCAGTAATCACCTCCTGTCATTTAGTTTAAGAAAATACCGTGGGAGGGGCTCTTAGGTGGCTGAGTTGGTTGAGCATCCGACTTCTGCTCTGGTCATGATCTCACAGTTTCCGTTTGTAAGTTCGAGCCCCACGACTGGCTCGCTGCTGTCCAGCACAGAGCCCACTGCAGAGCCTCTGTTCCCCTCTCTCTCCGCCCCTCCCCCACTCACGTTTCCTCTCTCTCTCTCTCTCTCTGAAAAATAGAAACATTCAAACAAAGAAAAAGGAAAATTCCACAGGAAATGAGAATGAAGAGATCTACCCCTTTCTCGTCTTTTAATGAAAGCCGGGAAATAACCTAAATGTCTAAAGTTAAGCTAATCTCTAAATATTATGGTACATTTTCTCAAAGGAATTTTATGCATTTGAAACGTTCATAGTGGAGACATTTTAACAGCAGTGAACATGTTTATGTGAAAAAGTTGGAAAACATACAGACTTCTTTGTTAAGATGACCATTGTGTAAAAGCTCAGGCGACATGAAAATATTCAGAAAGATGAAAATGATGTGTTGGGGTGGGCAGAGGTTTCTGAGTGATATTTCTTCCCCAGAGGTTACCTTACAGTTGCCCTTGTGTTACTTTGACAGTTAAGAAATCAAGAGGTCATTTGGAAATACAAAGAGGTACAGGAAGTTGGTTTCATTGGTGGAGTCGACATTTCCAGGGATCGTGAGTGTGTTTCTCAGGGCATCCTCATCTCTAAGCAGCTGTGGGGTCAAATCCCATTTTCAGGGGTGTCCCTCTTCCTAGCCGGAGGCCCCCATCATGTCCAGCCCACAGCCTTTTCTCTCTTTTTTAACCCACAAACCCGGGAGTAAGACTTTCAGTGGGTAAGAACTTGGGATCTGACTGAACCGCGGCTCCAGGACTTTGGCCAGATGTCTCTGCCCCACTGAACCCGGGGTCTCGTTTGTGGATGTCAGGGCACAGTTAGTGCCCTGCTCTTGGCAGTGCTGGGCAGAGCAAGCCCTGGCTATGTCCTGGTGGCTGCTCTAATCTGCTGGGTCATAAATCCATCCACACCCCCAGAACGTATGGGGTGGAAGGGAGAACTCGGGCCTCGGAGCGCTCAGATGGACATGGGAACCGTGGTTCTGCGAGCCCCCGGCAGAGTGGCTCTGACGTTTCTCAGCGAAGCATGAGGTCCAGGGGGACTGTGGAGACACATAAGGTCACGCGTGTGAACTAATTCGAAACCTACAAAGTGCTTCACAGATGGCATTGTTCACCGTTATCGCGAGTAATGACCCTGTGTTCGCGAGGCCCCCCTCCCTCCATCTCCCTCGGACCTGGGACTCCTGTTTCCAGAGGAGCAAACTGAGGCCCTCTGCCTCTGCGCTCCTGGGCCCGAGCAGGCCCTGGCAGAAGGGTCCCCGCTGTCCCACAGCCCCTGCACAGCCCCTGCCCGCGAGTGATCGCCCTCTCTCCTCTCTCCGTCTCAGGGCACAGCGTGGATCCTGGCCTGGCCGGCCTGCTGGGGCGACGGGCGCCGGGCTCCAAACAGCCTTTCCTGGTCACTTTTTTCAGGGCGAGCCCTGGTCCCGTCCGAGCCCCTCGGGCAGCGAGGCCCCTGAAGAGGAGGCCGCCCAAGAAAACCAACGAGCTGCCACACCCGAACAAACTCCCGGGGATCTTTGGTGAGGTCCGGGAGGGGCCTGGGGCGGGGCCCAGGAGCCACCTGGAGGGGACAGAACCCTCTGGGTCCTCAGTAGGTTCAGGCCGGGGGTCACCCTCCAGCACTGTTCTGTGGACCAGCCTCTGCCCTCTCCGTCCCTGCCACCCAGAAGTGCTTTCTCTGCCCTCCCCTGGCTCCCAGGGCTTTTTCCAGAAGTCTCCATCAGAATCAGGTGCCCCATCCTCCGGGCAGCACAGCCCCTGGGGACCCTGCAGGATGCACAACTGTTTATGCGGAGGTCTCCCCCGCAGACTGAGCCCCTCAGGATCAGGAGTGGGCCTGCCCTGCCCTCCTGCCCTCCTCTCCTCCACAGGGAGTCCGCCCTTTGGCCTCCGTGAGCCACTCGATCCCGTGGAATGGGGGCGGCAGGAGAGTTGGGATGAGGTCAGTACAGAAAAGGGGCCACTGATGGCCCAGGGTCCCCTGGGCTGTTTACTGAAGCATCGGGAGGGCCCACAGGTTGGAACTCAGGGGAGGCTGGGGTGAGTGCAGGGTTCCTCTGTAGCTATCGGACCACCTGGAGCCATCGAAGTTTCTGGAGCTGGGTCGTGACACCAGCAGAGCTGCAGGATGGGCTTAATGAGATCAAATGCGTCTGTTTCACTGCATTCATTTATTCACCAAGTGTGCCCGGTGGGGTGTCCCCTGCCCTGGGAGCTCCCCGTGGAAGCTGCCCAGAGCAGGAACCCCAGAACAGACCTGGCTTCTGTCCCTGCAGATGACGTTCATGGCACCGACGGCCGGCAGGTTTGCCGGCGGCACGAGCTCTACGTCAGCTTCCAGGACCTCGGCTGGCTGGTAATTTCTGACTCTCCTCCTTCTTACATGACGGTCCCCACCCGGAGATGATAGGTGTATCTCCAGGGGCAGCTAGAATTATGGGTGACTTTAATTTTCTCATGCATTAGGTTCTTCAGTGTTTTCTGAAGGGAATATGTCTTTCTTTTATAGTGAGAAGGTGCTTTTTGGTGAAAACCATGGAAATGGGGATAGTCTGAATCCTCAGCCAGAACATGTCAGGGCTGCAACAGGGAAACCGAGGCTGGGAGGGCAGTGCGTGTGCACGTCTGCTGGGACAGCAGCTCTAGAAGATGCAGGCAGTGGGGCGGGTGGGGAGGACGATGCCCAGTGCACGTGAAGGGGACAGAGCTGTGCCCAGCCCTGCCTGCCGAGGGCCTCCCGGTGGACGACAGGCCTCTTGGGGGAGCCTGCCTGCAGGGACCCTAGGCTTGGCTGATGGGGCTGGGGCTGCAGGTGGGTAAGGGGCAGCCCTGAGTCGTCTTGTGCCGTGTGCTGGATTCAAGGGCTCAGTGTGTGTGGGGGGGCATCTGGATGGCACTCACTTTCTCCTCTTTCCCCCCAGGATTGGGTCATTGCTCCCCAAGGCTACTCGGCCTATTACTGTGAGGGGGAGTGCTCCTTCCCGCTGGACTCGTGCATGAACGCCACCAACCACGCCATCCTGCAGTCCCTGGTCAGTACCGCGTCCATCCTGTCCCCACCCACGGGGAGAGGGCTCGTGCAGCCAGGTGGATGGAAGCGCCTGCTTGGGTCTCAGGGAGCTCTCCCCACCCTTCACTGTGGGCACACACAGTTAACTTCCCATGTCTGTACAGGAACTGGTCCCTATGTGGCCCCGTTCACATGTAGACCCCTAGGCATCTGAATCCACACACACCCGACTTACCCTGACTGCACACCCAGATCTGTGCCCTGCACACGCACATATAAGGCATCATGTACATATTTGGGCACCCAGATTTACAAGACATGCTTGCTTCTGGTCAGACACCACACACATCACCATGTCCCCCGGCATCCTCGGCCTCCTGTCACACAGACCCCTGTGGGGTGAGTGACAGGCATGTGCATTCAGCCACCTGCTGCAAGGTGTATGTGGAGAGCATTACAGGTGTGGCCTGGGTGAGGGGCTGGGCTTTGCCCCCACCCCCCCTTCTGCTCACCTTCCGGTTGTCTTCTTCCTGATCCTTAGTTCTTTGTGTTTCCCAAAGTAGGTATGGCTACCAGTGCTGAGTCTGGGGTAACTTCACATGCTGAAAAATAGTTTCCATGAAGAGCACTGTTGCTGTTGCTTATAGCTAAGTGTTTTACTACAGCTTTGTAGAATTTAAAATCTGGGATTGTGATACTCCCAGCTTTGTTTTTCTTTTTCACAGTTGCTTTGGCTATGAGGGGTATTTGTGGTTCTATTCAAATTTTAGGATTGTTCTAGTTGAAAAATGCTGTTGGCATTTTGATAGGGATTGCATTAAATCTGTAGATTGCTTTGGGTAGTTTGGACATTCTACCTATATTGGTTCTCCCAATCAGTAAGTATTGAGTATCTTTCCATGTTTGTTATCTTCGATTCCTTTCATCATTGTTTCATAGTTTTTGGAGTACAGGTCTTTCACTTCGTTGGTTAAGTTTATTCCTAGGTGTCTTATTCTTTTTGGTACAATTGTAAATGTGGTTGCTTTCTTAACTTCTCTTTCCACTGCTTCATTATTAGTGCATAGAAATGCAACAGATTTCTGTACAGTGATTTTGTATTCTGTGACATTACTGATTGTATCAATTCTAGCAGTTTTTGGTGGGAGTCCTTAGGGTTTTCTATATATAGTGTCACATCATCTCCAAATAGTGAAAGTTTTTCTTCCTTACCAATTTGGATGCCTTTTAATCCTTTTTCTTGTCTGATTGCTATAGCTAGGACTTCCTGTACTGTGGAATAAAAGTGGTGACTGTGGGCATCCTTGTCTTGTTCCTGACCTAGGGGAAAAGCTCTGTTTTTCAGCATTATGATGTTACCTGTGGGCTTTTCATATATGGCTTTTATTATGTTGAGGTATGTTTCCTCTAAACCTATTTTGTTGAGGGTTTTTTCATGAATAGATGTTGTATTTTGTCAAATGCTTTTCCTCCATCTATTGAAATGATCATATGGTTTTAATCCTCCTATTGATGTATTATATTGATTTACAAATATTGATTTACTGTTGTATCTTGGGAATAAATCCACTTGATCATAGTGAATGATTTTTTAAATATATTATTGGATGCAGTTTGCTGTTTTTACATCAGCTGTTGTTCATCAAGAATATTGCTGTTACTCATCAAGAATATTGGCCTATAGTACTCTTTTGTTGTAGCGGGTTTTTTGTTTTTGTTTTTGTTTTTTTAATCTGGTTTTGGAATTGAGGTAATGCTGGCCTCATAGCATGAATTTGGAAATTTTCCTTCCACTCTTAATTTTTGGAATAGTTTGGGAAGAATAGGTATAACTCCTTTTTGAGTTTTTGGTAGAATCCATCTGTGAAGCCATCTGGTCCAGGACTTTTGTTTGTTGGGAGGTTTTTGGTCACTGACTCAATCTCCTTGCTGGTAACTGGTCTGTCCAAATTTTCTATTTTTTCCTGCTTCAGTTTTGGTAGGTTGTATGTTTCTAGGACTGTATCCATTTCTTCTAGGTTATGCAATTTGTTGGCATATACTTTTCATAATGACCTTTCATAATCTTTTGTATTTCTGTGGTATTGGTTGTATCTCTTCTTTCATTACTGATGTTTTAAAATATAAGCCCTTTTTTTCCTGAGTCTGACTAAATGTTTATCAATTTTATTGATCTTTTCAAAGAACAAACTCCTGATTTCATTGTTCTGTTTTTGTTGTTGTTGTTGTTGTTTTAGTAATGTCTACACCCAACATGGGGTTCAAACTCACAACCCCAAGATCAAAAGTTGCATGCTCTACCAACTGAACCAGCCTGGTTTTTGTCTTGAGTTTCTATTTTATTTCTGCACTAACCTTTAATTCCTTCCTTCTGCTGGTTTTGCTTGTTCTTTTTCTAGCTCCTTTAAGTATATGATTAAGTTATTTGAGGTTCTTTTTTGCTTTTTGAGTAAACTTCTCTGCATTGCTAAAACTTCCCTCTTAGGAAAGCTTTTGCTGCATCCCAAAGATTTGGGACTATTGTGTTTCTGCTTTCATTTGTTTCTATGTATTTTTTCTCTTCAATTTCTTGGTTAACCCATTCATTGTTTAGTAGTGTGTTATTTAACCTCCATGTATTTGTGCTCTTTCCAGATTTTTTCTTGTGGGTTTCTAGTTTCAGTGTTGTGTTGAGAAAAGATGCATGATATGATTTTAATCTTTTTATTTGTTCAGACTTGTTTTGTGGCCTATCTGACCTATTCTGGAAAATGTTCTGTGTGTACTTCTAAAGAATGTGTATTCTGCTGTCTTAGAATGGAATGTTCTGAATACATCTGTCAAAACCATCTGGTCAAATGTGTCATTCAAAGCCAGTTTTCTTGTTGATTTTGTTTGGATGATCTATCCATTGATGTAAGTAGGGTGTTAAAGTCCCCTCTTATTATTGTATTACTATAAACTACTTCATGTTTGTTATTAACTGCTTTATGTATTTGGGTGTTCCCATGTTGGATGCATAAATATTTACAATTGTTGTATCTTCTTGTTGGATGGTTCCATTTATGATTACATAGTGTCAAATTTGGCTGTTATAGTCTGTTTTTAAAGTCCACTTTGTCCCATATAAGCATCCTGACTTTATGCTCATGTTCCATTTTACTTTTAGTCTGCATGTCTTTAGATCTGAAATGATTCTCTTATGTAGGCAGATATAGGTGGTCTTTCCAACTGCTGCTTTTTTTAGTATCAGTTCCATTACCCTGGCTTTTGATTGTTTAGTCCAATTACATTCAAAGCAATTATTGACAAGTATGTATGTATTGCCATTTTGTTACTTCCCTTATGGTTGTTTTTGTAGATATTCTCTGTTCCTTTCTTCCCTTGCTCTTCTCTCATGATTAGTTGGCTTTCTTTAGTGGTGTATTGGGACATCTTTAATTCTTGTATATCCATTATTGGTTTTTTATTTATGACTGTTAGGTTTGTATATAACATTTGCCGCATCTAGCAGTCTATATGAAGTTGATGGTCACTTAAGTTTGAGCCCATTATTTATTCCTCCTCTGCCCCCACTATGATTTAGGTATATGGTATCATGCTTTAAATCCTTTTATTTTGTGACTCCCTTGACTGATTTTTATAAATACTTATTTTTTACTGCTTTTGTGGTTCCTACTTTTCTTTTCTTTTTTTTTTTAAATAATTAAATGTTTATTTTTGAGAGAGAGAGAGAGAGAGACCGAGCATGAGCAGGGGAGGAGCAGAGAGAGGGAGACACAGAATCTGATGCAGGCTCCAGGCTCCGAGCTGTCAGCACAGAGCCTGATGCAGGGCTCGAACCCACAGACTGTAAGATCATGACCTGAGCCGAAGTCGGACACTTAACTGACTCTGCCATCCAGGCGCCCTTTAGTGTTTATTTTTGAGAGAGAGAGAGAGAGAGAGAGCAAGCGCATGAGCGGGGGAGGGGCAGAGAGAGAGGGAGACACAGAATCCAAAGCAGGCTCCAGGCTCTGAGCTGTCAGCACAGAGCCAGACGTGGGGCTCGAACCCACAACTGTGAGATCATGACCTGAGCCAAAGCTGGATGCTTAACCGACTGAGCCACCCAGGCGCCCCTGCTGCTACTTTTCTAATCTTACTTATGGTCTTTTCTTTCTACTCAGACTCCCTTTTAAACTTCTTTTAGGGCTGGTTTAGTGGTCATGAATTCCTTTAACTTTCATTTCCAGGGAAGCTCTCTCTATTCAGATTGATAGCCTTGCTGGATAGAGTACTGTTGCTGCAAACTTTTCCTTTCAGCACTTTGAATATATCATGCTACTCTGCAGTTTCTACTGAAAAATCAGCTGAAAGCCTTGTGGGGTTTCTCTTGTATAGAACTTTTTTTTTTTTTTCCTCTTGCTACTTTTGAAATTCTCTTATCATTGCTTTTTGTCACTTTAATTTCTATATGTCTTAGTGTGGACCTCCTTGGGTTGATTTTGTTCAGGAACCTCTGTACCTCCTGGATCTGGATTTCTGTTTCCTTATTTCTCAAATAAATTTTCTGACCCCTTCTTTTTTCTCATTCTGGGATCCCTATAATGCAAGTGTTATATGCTTGATGATGTTGCTGAGTTCCCTAAGTGTATTCTCATTTTGCATAACTTTTCTCATCTGGCGAACTTATTTTCCACTACTCTGTCCTCCAGGTCACTGATTCATTTTCTGATTCCTCTGGCCTGCTGTTTATTCCATCCTAGTGTGTTCTAAATTTCACTTACTGTATTTTTTTTTTTTTTAAGAGAGAGAGAGTGCGAGTGGGGTAGGGGCAGAGAGAGAGGGACACAGAATCCAAAGTAGGCTCCAGGTTCTGTCAGCAGATGCCAACACAGGATTCAAACTCACAAACTGTGAGTTCAGGACCTGAGCCAAAGTCAGAAGCTTAACCGAGCCACCCAGGCACCCTTCATTTATTGTATGCTTTGTCTCTGTTTGGTTCCTTTTTATCTCTTTAAGGGTCTCACTGATGTCCTCCACTCTCTTTTTTTAAGTAGGCTCCACGCCCAATGTGGGGCTTGAACTCACAACCCTGAAATCAAGAGTCACATGCTCTACCAGTTGAGCCAGGTAGGCACCCCTGATGTCATCCACTTTTCTCAAGTACAGTATCTTTATCATTCCTTCAAATTCTTTATCAGGCATATTACTTATCTCTGTCTTCCTTGGGTCTTTTGCCATGATTTTGTCCTGTTCTTTCATCTGGAATATATTTATCGGTCTCCTTATTTTGTCTCTCTGTTCCTGCTATGTCTCCAGCTCTTGAAAGTAGTGGCCTTCTGAAGGCATCCCGTAGTGCCCAGCAGCACAGTGCACCCCCCTGTTCGCCGGAAGCTGGTGCTTCGGGTGTCTTCTGTGTGTGCCACCTACACCCTGCTGCTGTGACGCGTTTTCCTTCAGCCCAGTCATCTGCAATAGTTCTCTGATGTTATGGGCAGTGTTTGGTCCCTGTGGTGTTAGTGGGCTGGTCTGGGGCCACTCTGGGCTTGAGCTGAGTCATACCAGGCATTCGCAAGATGCTGTAGCACCAAACACAGGGCTCTCTTCCTGGGTTGTCCCTTGAGAAGATTTTGTTGGTGGGCAGGGCCTGTTTATCAGACTGTCTGCCCCCAGTCCACTGCTGGGGTGCAGCCTGACTCGTATGTGTAGTTGTCCTTCCCTCTCTCCGGGGAAGGAGTCTCTGAAGAGGTGCTGACCCCCGTCGGGGCTGTTCGCGCACTGCCACGCTTGTGGTCCCACATGGATGGGCTCCAGCCATGGGTGTGTTGGAGGGGGTGGATCTACGACATGCAGTGTCTACAAGGTTTGCAGGTAGACCTCTGTGAGAGGGGACCAGCTGCTGCGGGGACCAAGGCCCAGCCTGACTGGAGGGGTGGAGCTGCCAAGGCTTGGGGTGCAGGGAGGTGGTGTCAGCAGGATTTGCACGACTGTCCTCTGCAGGAAGGGACCCAGGGTACTGGAGCTGAGGGGGCATGGCTGGGGGAGGGCAGGGTGGCAAGTCAGGCAGCAGTGTCAGTGCTGCGCTGTTTCCCACAGGTGGCGGGTTTATGCTGCGGGACAGGAGGGAAACAGCGCAGGCCTGCTCCCTTGTTCCTGGAGTCCCCCAGTGATCTCTGTCCCTGGGGCCTCTCTATTGAGAGGAGTAAACAGCTTCCCCTCCCACACGCCCAGGGGGTTTTTCCAACTGCTGCTTCAGTGCTGTAGCTCTGCCTGCATCTTCTCCGGCAGGGACTCGGTTTCCTCCTGCCCTCCCAGAGCCAGACAGCTTCGTCCGGGTCCTGCTCGGCAGCGTCCGAGAGGGTGGGGGGCCCTGGGCTGCACGACACAGGGATGGAGCAGGTGTCCTCTTCTCTCCTGCCTCCCCACAGCCTCGGGCCTCCTTCGGGCCTGGAAGTGGGGGGCCCTGACCTGGAATTCCATGTAAACTGCGGCTCGTCCTGCCAGGGCTTGGGAGAAATATTTTTAGGAAGCTGAAAATGGGCCGTTCCTCAGGCAGGCTCTCTCCTGGCAGTAAGGCTGTTCAGAGGGCAGCAGGTCAGCACACCCCGTCCAAGTTCTGCCACACCTGAGAGCCATGCGACTCTGGGCACCACGCGGGGCCTGCGGGGCCTCCGTGCCCTCCGTCTTGGTCGGCCCAGAACAGTAGTTGCCTTAGAAGTTGTTATCGGGTGGCAAGTGCCTTGAGGAGTAACAGCACTGAACACGAGGATGGACCTAGGATTCTAGGTCTCTCCTGTTCTGTGATCGTTCACTGGCTCACAGCTGGGAGGGGAGACAGATGGCAAACAGCTAATGGGGACAAGATATGATCAGGGACGTTACAGGAGCACATGGGAGGAGCGGAGGGGACCCCAGAGGGGTGGTGCGGCAGAGGGACTGGGCACCGGGCACGCCATGTGCTGGAGACCAGTGAGCGGGTCGTGGCCTCTGAGGGGAGTGAATGTGGAGGGAGGGAGCCAGCTGGTGTGGGGAAGGGGTGAAGGGGGGCAGGGTGGGGAACATCTACAGGTTAGCGCCAGCCCGGGCTGCGGAGGATGGAGCCGGGGAGGGTGAGCAGCTGGAGACTCCGGGGTCGGTGGGACCTGGGAGTCGTGGGAGAAGGCCGCGGTACTCACACCTGACTGCCGTCCCTCCCCTGGCCAGGTGCACCTGATGAAGCCGGATGCGGTCCCCAAGGCGTGCTGTGCCCCCACGAAGCTGAGTGCCACCTCCGTGCTCTACTATGACAGCAGCAACAATGTCATCCTGCGCAAGCACCGCAACATGGTGGTCAGGGCCTGTGGCTGCCACTGAGGCCCGGCCCCGCCGCTGCAGAGCCTCCCGCCTGGATCAGGCCCCTCTCCAGACGCAGGAAACCCTCAAATGCCATCACAGCTCAGGTGGGGTGGCAGAAAGGACCCCTACTTGCATCCCTGCCAGGGTCTCCCCAGGTCCCTCTGCCCCCTCCCCCCGATGTCTGTAGACTGGCTGGCCTGATGTGTGCAGCAGCCTCCGAGGCATGCTGACTGCACGGTCTTCAGCTCAGACATCCTGTCTTAGGACCTGTCCTTGGCCATCCCCAACCCAGACTGTAGCTGACCCGGGCCTGTCTGAGGAGCATCTGGAGTGTGAGCTTAGCTGGCTGGGCTTTGAGGGGGGAGAAGGGGGTCTGTCCCTCTTTATAAGCACCACACTGGGAATTTCCAGGGCACAGAGATGCAGTTGTGCTCAGTAGTGCATTACTGGGCTCCTAACTTGGCCCACTGGCAGCACATTGGAAGAAGAACGAGCTGGATGAGCCTCATGCTAAGACTGAGGGTGACAGGGATGTTTTATGGCATATGTCTTCCCCTCCTTGGGAAAGTGGTATGATGCCCCCACCCCAGAAGCAAATAACCTTGGGGGCTTCCAGTTTCCTCTGCCTTTTTTCCATGTGAGGCTTAGCACTGACACAAAGTGAACTCAGTTTCCCCACACTAAGGAGCAACCCATTCTACCCACAGCATGGTGCTTGGGCCACCTCGGGCCAGGCACAGGGCAAGGAGGGAACTGTCTGTCTGCTAGAACCGAGGAGTTAAGAACAGGCTGCTCAACAGTCTATACCACATTGTGTGCCCAGAAGCACTGTGCTGTTTCTTGAGGCCTGTGAACCAAAGGTCCCTGTCCCAAGGGAATGACAGGCAGTAATTAGGCTGACCTGGGTGAAGGTTCCCGAAAATCGTTATTCTCCTCAGAGCAGCCGCCATAGGCAGTTGGGAGTGTTTGATTTCTGACTTGCTAAGCCTGTAATTTACCTGCTGGAGCAGAGAGAGTTCAGCTGCCCGAGCCCTGAAATACTGTGTCATTAAAAGCAGATCCTGGGCCCGCCCAACCCACAGGCACAGCCCAGCCGAGGCAGAACCACCCCTGTGCCCAAGGATTCGCATCTCTGCCATCACTCTGCACCCTGAGGAGGGGCCCCAGGACAGCAGGCGGGGCAGCAGTTGAGGAATCTGGGGCCCTGCTGCAGGACAGCAGCCCCTCCACAGGGACCTGGAAGGGACTGTGGAGCAAGTACAGAGGAAGAGACCCTCCCCGTGTACACAGAGGGCAGGCCCAGACTGTCTGCAAAGTGGGGAGTTCCCTATTAGCCTGGGGCTTTGAGCTCTGGCTGGCAAGGGACTGAATCACAAAGTGGCTGGAATGTCGGGAGACCTGTACTTTGGTTCCAACTCAGCCACTGATGGGTTTGGTGTCAGGATAAGTTCCCTTCCTGATTCAAGCTTCAGTTCCTCATCTGTGACACAAGGATATAAGCCTCCTTCCTGCCTGAAACGCTGGCTGTCTCCTCTGTCACAGAGCAAAGACAGCCTGAGTGCCCAGCTGCTGTGTACATAGGACATGAAACCCGCCACTTCGGGGCCTTAGCAGCTCTCTCCTCCCAGTATCAATGGCAGTGGAGGTTTGAAAACTTTTAACAAATGTCAGTATTTGGTCTCCTCAACACCTAGCACATAACCTGGCATGTTTTGGGGATACCAAGAAAGCTTGTAGAATGAATGTTTTAAAGATGCAGACTGCCTTGTCCACTGGGTGTGCCGAATAGGAATGTAAGTATCATGATCTGAATCCCTTTCTGTGCAATAAAGCTGAAAGTACAGTGGTCATGGACTTCCTGACAGACTTCTAGAACCTCCAGCCAACCAACAAATTGAAACCAACCAGAAAAGGCCTTGGAGAAGGGGGAGAATTATGGATGCAAAGTCAATGAAGGGGCAGCCATCTCATTTATATGGTTGCCTGATACCCCAAGTTACGTTCAAGGCTGCACATTAGAATACATAAGGGTGGTCAGCTCAGGCCCACTGACAGCAAAGTAAGTGCTGCCAGGAAGGGAGGCTGCAGAGGAACAGCCAAGTCTGGGGGCAGGGGTGCAGGGGGAACTGCTCTGTGCGCCTCACACCCAGCGCACCTCCACAATCAGAGCATGGTACTGGCCCGGACGACAGCTCACCAGGCAAAGCCCTGTTCTTTTGTGTCTCTGTGTAAAGAAATGGGTAACATGCTTCGAGAAATGCCCTGCAATTTCACAGGAAAGGAGGCTGTGAATAGGATATGGTGGGTTTTAGAGCCAGTAGACCTGGCATAGAATCCTGGCTCTGCCTCTTGTTAATTTGACCAAATTATGTCACCTCTATGTTAGAAGTTTTTCCTCTGGAGTATTAGTACTGCCCTTGCAAGGCCATCGTGGGGATTTGGTGTGTCCACAAAGCACTCAGCACCGTGCGTGCATGGGTACTGAATGAACAGCATTTACTAGTGGTCTTACTTTAAATGAATTTATATATCTGGGCCTCCCCTGTTAAAACCTTCCTGTTAAAACCCCCTCCTTCCAGAACATGTCCAGGAGGTGCTGCTGTGTCTACTTTAAAGCTGAGCTTTTCCTAAAAAATCTAAATTTGGTCATCTCTAGGGATGAGGTAGGGACTTACACAATCCCCTGCCTGTGGGAGTCCTGGCGTGCAGGGACCTACCGTGACTTGGTGACCTGTGGAGCCGGGGCCTCTGCTGGGGACTGAGGACGGGGCTGTGTTTTGTCCCCATTTCCTCCCAAAGTCCAGAGTCCTACAGCTTCTGGGAAGCTGAAAGGGGAGCTTTCCTGGGGTTTTTCTTCTTACCATGAAGCCTTGAGCAAGCATTTGGACCTTTAAAAAGAAAAAAAAAAGTTTTTCCTCACTTGTGTGCTAGGGAAATTTTTGAAAATAAAAAACATAATCCCAGCATAATCCCCAAAATGCATAATCCCAGTACACAGAGATAAGCATTGTTAATAATTCCTTCCAGTCTTTTTCTTTGACACATACATGTTTTTATATAGAACATCTGGGTATTTCATGAAGTCAGGATCATACTCTACTGCTTGGTGATCTGATTTACTCGATCTATGATATATTGAAAATTTGTTATTAAATCTTCTTTGAAAACAGATTTTGCTGTAGCATTCCCTCTGCCCCAGTTCTGCCACGATTCCCTCCCTGGAGGCAGGTCTGGGGCCCCCATGACCCTACCATCGGGAGCACTGGCCCTGCATCAGGAAGGCAGGTGCTCTGGTCAGACAATACCTACGCGATCAGCAGGCTGATGGCATTGGGACCTGGCATCTCACCACTGAGGCTCAGGTCACCACCTACACAAGGGTTACGGGTGGACCCACATGATAAATTTTGGGGAAGCCCCTTACAGAGCACAGAGGGAGCAACTGCCACCTGTCAGGTCCCCATCCACTGGATTCCTGGCCAGTGTACTAGTCCCACTTTCCTAGGGCAATCAGGGAAGCACAGTGAGGGACAGAACTCCCTCCCCCCAACAACCTCTCCCCTGGTTTCACAGAGTTGTGACCAGTCCTCCCTCCTGGGGCTTCAGGCCAGTCGGTTCCCCCTCCCCACATGTAATCCCTAGAGCCAGCTTTGTTGAGTATTTCAAGTACATCTCTTCTCTCCCAGACATCACACCAGCCCTGAGTGGCTGGCATTTTCCTGGCCTCGCTGCTGCCTGTCCTGATAGCCATGACTGATACCAGTTAGAGGGACACCTAGGTTAGGGAGCGAGGGTCCCTGCTGGGAATACTGCAGGCCATGATTTCAGCGACGGGAGCAGGCGCCAGCCAACCAAAGGAGTACAAGCCAAACCCCACCTGAAGGCAGAAACCAAGGTTGGCCCAGGATGCTAGCTAGATAGAGGGCTAGCCTCCAACCCTCTGCAGAAGCTGCCCTGGGGTCACAGGCCAGCAGGCTTCTCTCCTCCCCTCCAGGCTCAGCCTGACTTCAACCCAAAATGAGAACCAGCCCTGCCCAATGGTTTCTGAGTGTCGAACCTTGATCTAGAGCCACTGGCAGGCGGCAGAGGAGCAGGTGGCAGCCTTGGACATCGTTTCTGATGACTGATGGTTTCTGGTGACCAGCCTCAGCACATGGGACATGCTGGGAGGTGGCCCGGCTGGCCAAACACTGGTATAGGGTGAGAGGCCACACATGCTACAGACTGTGGCACCAGACTTTGATTTCCACTGGGGCTGGGGTATGGGGAGGATGCAAGTACCATTTCGGCTGATTTCTCGTGTTTCCCCAGCACCACGCACAGCGCCTGGTAAAAGGACTCTGGGCATTCTGCGGTACTACAATGTGGACTATTGGTTCAATGACTGAATAATAAGTGAATGGGTCACCAAGACTGATTTCAGGTGCCCCTTAGACTCACGACTAGGTATGAGGGCAGGAATAGAGCATGGCTTACCTAACTCACTGGCCTCGTAGCAGAGGAGAGGACAGAGGCACTTTGGCACCAGCTCTGACCTCTGCTGCCCTATAGTAGTCTGCAAAGGGTATAGTCTTAGGGACCCAGCCCGGGTGGGAGGGAAACAGCAGGGGAGGTGCTCTGCTTTGTCACAGGAAGATGGGCCAGTCACAGCTCTCTGAAAATACCTGGGACCTGCCTGGCAGGCGGCCATACAAGAACTAGGATTTATTTTACTAGAAGAAATGTCCAGGAGCCACATTGGCAGGACGAGGAGAAGCTGTGGCAGTAAAGGCCCAGAAAAGGCCACATACAGCCTGTCCACAATGAGGAAGGTGGCCCCTGTGCCGGCCACGCCTGGGAAAGAGCCAGAGGGAGTCCAGGCCATACCTGCAGAAGAGTCGCTGTGAGCTGAGTCCAAGAAGGGTCACGACACAAACCCCTGCTTGCCGCAAAGGGGACAGACACCCTCAGGTGCTGGTTCCCAGGCTGACAGCTCCCTCCTGGATACGCAGGGACAGTGCCGAGACTTTGCGGACTCACACGTACTCCCCACAGTCGGCAATGATCACCTTCTGCTTTGGCTTCCTATCCTTGCTGCCCTGGGTCTTTGTGGGGACAGAAGAGGGGGAAAACCAAGGGAAGGTGAAGAGTAAGGACTGGCTTAGGGATACCCTCCCCATCTGCCCACCCCTGCCTGAGCAGAAGCAGCCCTCCCTGGGATCTGCCACGGCCCCTCTCTCCAGCTCTCCCACAGGGCTACGCACCCAGGGCCCAAGTGGGCACCCATCTCAATCTGCTGCAAGACATCCAGGCCTTCTGTGACCTCCCCAAACACTATGTGCTTGCCATCTACCCAATCTGTCTTGTCACATGTCAGGACGAATCGGGAGCTGTTGGTGTTTGGGCCAGAGCTGACCATGGAGAGCAGGCCTGGGGGAGAGAAGGAGCACGTCAGGCCCTATCCTTGGCTCCCTGCTGTCAGACGTACATCTGTGCAGACTGTTGACAGCCCTTCAACCCGGCAGGCTCAGACTCTAGGATAATACCATGTGGATGCCTTGTTTGCCACTCAGTTGATAGTGAAATGGTGAGCAAAGTTGCTTAAATCATTTTATACTGGTTTATCCTTTCTTTCACTCATTCAATAAATACTTGTATTGTCTACTTTGTAACTTAGCTCCTGTTGAGCCCTGGGGACATTGGTCCCAGCCCTGGTGCAGCTCATAGTCTAGTGGAAAAGAGTCACTCAAAAGATAACTGTGGATGTATCTCAGGAATGCAAGGCTGGTTCAACATCCAAAAAGCAATATAACACATTAACAGAATAACGCACAAAACCCACATTATTATCGCAATAGACACAGAAAAGGCATCTTACAAAACCCACAACTTCTCATGATAAAAACACTCAACAAACTAGGAATAGAAGGGAACTTCCTCAGTCTGATAAAGAGCACCTACAAAAAAACCACACAGTGAAAGACTAGATGTTTTCCCCCTAAGATCAGGAATAAGACCAAAACATCTGCCCTTACCACTTCTATTCAATATCGTACTAGATGTTCCAGCAACTGCAATCTACAAAACAACGAAATGAAATATGCAGATGACATGATCTTGTATAAAGAAAATCCTACAGAATCCACTAAAAAACTATTAGGACTAGTTCAGCAAAGTTGCAGAATACAAGATCAACATACAAAAATCAAGTTATTTTATACTCTAGCAATGAACAATCTGAAAATGAAATTAAAATAATTCCATTTATAGTAACATCAAAAAGAATAAACTTCAGAATAAATTCAAAAGAAATATAAACTTATACCCTGATAACTATAAAATGTTACAGAAAGAAATTAAAGAAGATTTAAACAAATGGAAATATATCCCATGTTCATGGACTGGAAAACTTAATACTGCTAAGATGGCAATACACAAATTGTTCTACAGATTCAGTGCAATCTCTGTCAAAATCCAACCGGCTTTTTTGCAAAAATTGAGAACTATTCCCCAAATTCATACAGAAATGTTAGAGACCCAGAATAGCCAAAACAATCTGGAAAAAGAAGAGCAAAGTTGGAGGACTCACACTTGTCAAATTCGAAACGTACTATGGAGCTACAGAATACATGACAATGTAGAACTGGCATAAGACACATATATAGATCAATGAAACAGAACAGAAAGTCCAGAAACAAAATCCTTACATTTATGGTCAATTGATTTTCAAGAGGGATGCCAAGACAATTAAAAGAACAGCCTTTTTTTTTTTCTTTTATTGAGAGAGGACACAAGTGAGCGAGGGCAGGGAGAGAGAGAGAATCCCACAAGAGCAGAGACCGGGGGGGGGGGGGCGGAGAGGGAGAGACAGAGAGAGAGAGCGAGAGAGAGCGAGAGAGAGCGAGCAGGGCTCACCCAAAGCAGAGCTCATGCTCACCTGAAGCAGAACTCAAACTCACGAACCATGAGATCATGACCTGAGCCAAAGTAAGATGCTTAACCAACTGACCCACCCAGGCACCCAAGAACAGCTTTTTCAACAAATGAGGCTAGGACAACTGGACATCCACAGGCGAAAGAATGAAATTAGATCCTTTTTCTCACACTATACACAAAAATGAACTAAAAATGGATCAAACACCCAAATGTAAGAGCTAATCTTTAACACTCTTACAAGAAAATGTGGGAGTAAATCTTCACAACCTTAGTTTAGGCAAAACCTTCTGAGTTATGATGCAAAAAATATACTGATGGAAGAGAAGAGAGATAAATTGAACTTCAACAGAATTAAAACTTTTTGTGTTTCGAAGCAAAACAAAGAAAAGTGAAAAGACAACCCGCAGAATGACAAAAAATACTTGCAAACCATGTATCTGATAAGAGAACTACAGCTAGAATATTTAAAGAACTCTTGTATTTCAATAAAAAAGAGATAAATAACCCAATTTAACAATGGGTAATGGATCTGAATGGACATTTTCCCAAGAAGATTAAAATATGGACAATAGACACATGAAAAGATGCTCAACATCTTGCTTCCATCAGTCAGAAGGCAAATCAAAACCACAATGAGACAGCATTTCACATCACTAGGATAACATAAAGAGAACATAAAAGAAATAATAACCAGTGACTGTGAGGATACAGAGAAACTGGAACCCTCATAGGCTGCTGATGGGAATGTAAAATGGTGCAGCCACTTTAGAAAACAGTCTGGCAGTTCCTCAAAATATGAAAAAATAGTTATCCTATGCCCCAGCAATTCCAATTGTAGGTACCTACCCAAGGGAAACGAAAACATAGGTCCACACAAAAACTTATACATGAATGTTCACAACAGCATTATTCATAATAACCAAAATGTATAAACACAAATGTTCAACTTATGAATGGATAAACAAATTGTGGTATATGCACACACTGAATATTAATTGACAATAAAAAAAATTAAGTACAGATACATGTTATATCGTAGATGAACTTTTTCGAAAACATGCTAAGTGGAAGCCAGTCACAAAAGGCCACATACTGTGGAATTCTATTTATATGACAGTCCAGAATAGGCAAACACTAATCGACTTTCGTCGATTAGTGTTTGCCTAGGCCTGGGGGACAAGGAGAAGGAGAATGCTAAAGGGTGTGAGGTTTCCTTTGGGAGGAAAATGTTCTAAAATTATTTGTGGTAATAGCTGCATAACTGAGTACAGTAAAAACCACTGAAATGTATACTTTAAATGGGTGAACTGAATGTATGTGAATTGCATCCCAATAAAACTGTTTGTTTGTTTGTTTTTTAAAGAAAATCATGCTATGGAACAGCAAAGCCTCGTGGCACAGACATCTGTTCAGCGAATGGAAGCACAAGACGCAATCACCTAAAAGTATATGTGTCTGTGTGTGTGTCTCTCTCTCACATGCACACGTACACACACATACAACAGCACCATGGAAGGCTTTCTGAAGGAGGTGACATCTGAGTTTAAAAGAGCCAGGTTCGGCAGAGGCTGAGGGAGGGTACCTATAAGCTCATCTGTCTCAGTGAGAAAGCCTCCTTTTCATGGCTGGGGCTCTAGACTGCATGCTCCCTTTGGATGGGGACCATGTTCCATTCCACTCTCAATGATGGAGTTGATCAAGGTGCCTGACACATAACAAAACTGCCCTGTGAACATCAGTTTTAAATATTCAAATATTTACACAATTCTAGAATACAGTGGTGACCAATAAAGACTGGGTCCTGCCCTCATGAGGCTAATATTCTAGAAAGGGAGACAGAAAATAAGTGAAAGAATAAGTAACTTCATAATATAATCTCAGGTATTAAATATATGAAGAAAAATGAAGCTGACTAAAAAGAAGAGATGACAGGAATGCCCATTCTAGACAGAGAGCAAGGCAGGTCTCTAAGACAAGGTACATGGCACCTGAAGGAAGTGAGGGGTGAACGCTGTAGATGCTAGAGGAAGAACATTCTAGGACAGGAAGCAGAATGACCAAGACCCTGAGGGGGAGTAAGCTGTGACTGAGGAACAGCAAGACTGCCTTGAGGACAGAGGGAGGAGCAGCACATTCTGGGAGCTTGGGAAGGTGCCAGGCCTCATGCCAGTGGGTCCTGCGTGATGGGGCCCCACGGGAGGACTCTCAGCCAGACAGTAACAGGACTGGGTTTATGTTTGAAAAGGATGGCTCTGACTACCTCACATATTGGACCAGGAGGGGAAGATGTAGGAGTGGAAACAGGGAGACAAGTGTGAGGACTTGGTACTGGTGAAGGAAGGGTGAAGAAAGGGCAGACGAGAAAGTGACTTGAAACACGTGGATCTGACCTATGTCAGATGGAGGAGAAGGGTCGAGGAGGGGTCCTAAGCTGAGCAAGCAGTTAGGGAGATGGTGGTGGCATTGCTGGAGACAGGGATGAGGAGAGGAAGGGTCTGGGAGAAAAGAACATGAGAGTCTGTGAGGTCTGAGACATCCAGGGGACGTCCAGGGGAAGGCGACAGGGAGAGAACAGCATGGAGGCTGACATGTGGACAGGATTCATTTACAGATGTGACTGGAAACCCTGGAAAACCTGGGACAGGAAGGGATTGGCCAGAGCACTGGTTATAAATAGGGTAAGACTGCCCCCTCGAGGCTACTTGGAAACTCCAAGCTATGTTGCTTGTTGTCAGGAATAATGGGGGTGCTACTGGCATTAGTGGGAAGGGAACAGGGAATCCAGATGTCCTGCCATGTCACATGTCAGGAAGAATTATTCTTAATCCTCTCAGACTTTCAAATGCCCTGAGAAACATTCATGTATTGGATAAAAATCTGTTTATAATGATTTGAGCTGAGAACCTAACTCCATTTTACATATAAATCCAAAGACTTATCTTTTGCACTGAATTTTTCCAGAAATAGACCTACTACATAAACGAAGGGAACATAATTTTTGGTTTCGTTCAGAATTTTACCAGGGGATTTTCACCATGTCAGGAAATCATGTTACTGTGACCCTGCCAACAAAATACACCTATATCAGTCCACACTGCTAACTATTGCTCTAGGCAGAGTGTATGTTTAAATATTTCACATATTTAGTTGTGTCCAAGCATTTAAATACTGAAATACATACTATTTTATTGTAAATTACTTTCATTTTCTTTCATATTATAATTATTACATAACACTATTTAAAAAAAACTTTAATGTTTATTTTTAGGGGCATCTGGGTGGCTCAGTCAGCTGAATGTCCAACTTTGGCTCAGGTCATGATCTGGCAGTTCATGAGTTTGAGCCCTACATGAGGCTCGCCGCTATCAGCGCAGAGCCCGCTTTGGATCCTCTGCCCACCTCTCTGCCCCTCCCCTGCTTGCACTCTCCCAAAAATAAATATTAAAAAAATATATATTTATTTTTACTTAAGAGAGAAAGTGAGAACCAGCAGGGGAGGGGCAAAGAGAGATAGAGAAAATCCCAAGCAGGCTCCATCCTGCCAGTGCAGAACCCAACTTGGGGCTCGATCTCATGAACTTCGAGATCATGACCTGAGCCAAATTCAAGAGTCAGACACTCAAACGATGGAGCCACCCAGGAGCCCCACATAACACTTTTTTTTTTTCTTTTTACAAACTATGTGTTGGAAGAATATATTAGCTGTGACTTTCATTCCCACCCAGTAAAGAATCAGTTCTAAGAGGTGGGCACGAGGCTAATACGTTAAGAACCATTAAGTGAAGAGTGAGGGTAGAGAAGACAAAAAAGTGTTGAGCTCTGGGTCCCTGCAACCGTTCGGAGGTCAGGAGGGAGGAGACAGGAGAGACTTGAGACGCAGCAGCCAATAAGGATCTGAGTGGTGTGAGAGGTGGACTGCGGTGGAGGCTTTGGGAAGCCACTTGGATCCCCTTCAAGACCAAGACTCTCACTTTCTCACCTCCCAGGAGTGTGAGATGCTAGCAGCTCCAGGAGAAGTTCCACCCCAGTAAATGCCTTTGGTTGAAGAGAGCTGCTCACCCCTTCTGGGAATCAGCCAGAATACATGACTGTCCATGTGAGGGTTCAGAGGCCTGGTTCCCAGGCCTCAATTCAGAACAACTCAGAAGGGCTATCCAAGCTCCAATGCACCCCCGGGACCAGCTGAGGCCTCTATGTGACTGATGGCATCTCAGTTACACTCTGCCTACTCTGCTCCCCTCATTCCCTTGCAAGAGTTGTCCCTGAGATGACTCCCTGCCTCCTGCATGCAATTCTCCATGAGTCTGTTTCCTAAAAAATCTGACCCAAAACAGCCAAAAACTGAAAAAAAAAATCAAGTAGTGATAATGTGAATATGTTTTTTAGAGCTGTAGCAATAAAAGCCAAAATAATCATCTGAAAAAAATGAATGTTACCTTTAGCAGGGCAGGAAAATTATGGTGAGGGGGAACAGAAGAACATCACATTATAACAAACTTCAATGATTTTCTTTAAACTATGTGCAAATTATGACTTTGATCAACATTTTTTGAAAACACTTTTGAGGGGCGCCTGGGTGGCTCAGTCGGTTGAGCGTCCGACTTCGGCTCAGGTCATGATCTCACAGTCTGTGATTTCGACCCCCATGTCGGGCTCTGTGCTGACAGCTCAGGGCCTGGAGCCTGCTTCAGATTCTGTGTCTCCCTCTCTCTCTGACCCTCCCCCGTTCATGCTCTGTCTCTCTCTGTCTCAAAAATAAAGAAACATTAAAAAAAAAAAATAAAAAAAAAGAAATACTGTTTTTAAAAAAAACACTTTTGATAAACATATTTTAAAAATATGAATATTTAAGAAAATAGGAAGAGGTGCTTGGGGAGGGGGGGAGCTCAGTCAGTTAAGTGTCTGACTTCGGCCTAGGTCACAATCTCGCTGTTCCCGGGTTCCAGCCCTACATCGTACTCTGTGCTGACAGCTCAGCCTGAAGCCTGCTTCAGATTCTGTGTCTCTCTATCTCTCTCTGTCTGTCTCTCTCTGTCTCTCTCTCTCTCTCTCTCTGCCTTTCTCCAACTCGCACTCTCCCTCTCTCAAAAATAAACATTAAAAAAAAAAAGAAAGAAAGAAAGAAAATAAGAAGCACACAACTGTGAATGTGAATAGTAGTTACCTCAAAGAGATGGGCTGGAGGTAGTGAGGAGAAAAAACTTTAGCTTTTAATTTATAACCCTAAAAATAGTTGTAACTTCCAGGGGAGAAAGCTGGCAGCCATCTCCTTAAGCAAGCAACCAAAGCTGACATCACAAATATTGGAACGGACATCATGCACTTCCTTACACGATACACTGGTAAGGAAACAGCATTCTTCTGCGGTGTTCCTGCCAAAACACATCACACCTACACCTAATCATGAGGAAGTACTAGGCAAAGATTGAGAAATAATCTTAAACACGGGCCTGTCCTCTTCAAAGTCATCAAGATCAAGAAAGACAATGAAAGGGGCACCTGGGTGGCTCAGTTAAGCGCCCAACCCTTGGTTTTGGCTCAGGTCATAATCTCACAGTTTTTGAGTTCGAGCCCCTTATCGGGCTCTGCACTCCTAGTGTGGATTCTGCTTGGGATTCTATCTCCGTCTCTCTCTGCCCCTCCCCTGCTCACACTCATGTTCTCTTTCTCAAAATAAATAAAACTTAAAAAAAAAAAAAAAAGACAAAAAACTGAAACACTGTTCCAAATAGAAGGAAACTAAAGAGACTTCTTTAGTGTGTGGTGTGTGAATCCTTGCCAGGGAAGAACAATTGCTAAAACTACTATAAAGGACAATACCGGGGTAACTGATGAAATCTGAATATGGGTTGAAAATTAGTAAACAGTGTTGTACTGATGTTAAACTTCCTGATTTTGATGGTCATACTGTGATCATGTAAGGGAACATTTTTTTTAATTTAATTTATTTTAAATATGAAATTTATTGTCAAATTGGTTTCCATACAACACCCAGTGCTCCTCCCAAGAGGTGCCCTCCTCAATGCCCACCACCCACCCTCCTCTCCCTCCCACCCCCCATCAACCCTCAGTTTATTCTCAGTTTTTAAGAGTCTCTTATGGTTTGGCTCTCTCCCTCTCTAACTTTTTTTTTCCTTCCCCTCCCCCATAGTCTTCTGTTAAGTTTCTCAGGATCCACATAAGAGTGAAAGGGAACATTCTTATTCTTAGAAAATATATAGTTGGGACACCTGGGCGGCTCAAGTTGGTTGGGCACTGACTTTGGTTCAGGTTCAAGCCCCATGTTGGGCTCTGTGCTGACAGCTCGGAGCCTGGAGCCTGCTTTGTATTCTGTCTCTTCCTCTCTCTCTGCCCCTCCCCCACTTGTGCTTTGTGTCTCCCTCTCTCAAAAATAAACATAAAAAAAATTTTTTTTAAGAAAATATATACTCAACTATTTAGGAGTCAAGAGGTATGATGTCTTCAACTTCCTCTCAACTGGGACAGTAGGGGGAAGATACATCTATGTATATCAATTCAATGTAAAGTGTAGAGGGCAAAAAGTAAATTAATGAGTGGGCAAAGGATATATGCATTCCTTGTACTATTCTTACAGAACTCTTATTCCATATACCCATAAGTCTACAAATACATCAAAACTACAAAAAAAAAAATACAATTTATAACTTTCAACTGCCTACTCTTTCTAATAGTCCTAAGCCTTTACAGAACTTCGAAAATGTCTGCTCAGTCTCGTTAGTTACTAGATGTTGGGATCCCAACAGAAGGACTCAGATTAAAAGTGTTAAAGGCTCAGGATTCCAGGAAGCCCCCTCTCCGGCCTGCTCAGCCACCGGCATCCTGCCCAGAGTCCCGCTCACCTGCTGTCATGGGGACAATGTCTGAACGCAGAAGCATCTGGATGCAGCCAGCTGGCTTGTTCCCAATCTTGATGTCCATGTACACCTGAGGATTTGATGAGGCCTTTTTCGCAGCGGGATCTCCCTGGGTGCAGGATAAATCATTAGGCTGGACAGAACTCGACCCCCCAAGTAGGAGAGCAAGTATTCTGAATACACACCAAGAACCCAACAGCCGCAAGCAGGCTACAGCAAGATGCTAGCAGGGAAGGCCCTGGGCCGTGAAAGGGAAGGCCACGGCCGCAGCCCCCGGCTGGACACCCAGTGACAGGACACTTCAGCACCAGCTAACCTGAGCCCCACCTCGCAAGCTCATTCCCTCATCACACTTACCCTCAGACATGCCAGCTTGCTTCACCCTGCCCTGTGGTCACAGAACTTTCCTGGCCCATAGCACATAGCTCTTGACACATTCAAACACCAGTTCAAGCCCACCCACCGCACTCCTGTTACAGCGACCCACACCCTTCTCCTCCATGCCTACCCCTACAGATTCACAGTCTGGCTTCAATGGAAGCAGAAAGGGCTGCTCTCTGGCTTGGGCCTGACTGCTCAGAAGACTGAGGTTAATAAAAGACCTTCCATTTTACTTCTAAGAAGTCTGCGATTTGCTCATGATTAATGAGGAGGTTGGGCCTTGCTTTGTGCTCCAGGTGGACCAGGATGACTAGCCGATAAACACAACATTCAGTACAAACCCTACCATTTGTTTCATAGAGAAAGCTCTATTGTCTCTGACCTATTTGTGGTGTGAACTGATAGGTCAAGATACAGGTATTGAGCTATGAGGCCCAGTACTGGAGTTGTTAAATAACTGGCTATCCAGTGGGGGAGGGCTGGCCACAAACACGAGACACACACAGATCCCAGAGCTACACAGCCTCGGTTCAAATCTAGGCTCCGTCACTTATGAGCTATGTAATGTTGGATAAGTTATTTGATCTCCTTGTGCCTAGTTTTGTCACCAAGAGTTGGAGATAATATTAGCACTTACCTCAAAGGATTATCATTAGTATTAAATATTTGTAAAACACTTAGAACAGTTGCTGGTTTAGAGGAAGCAACATTTGAACATTTGTTAAGTAAATAATGTCAAAATAACGCTGTAAATGCAGGATAGAGGGTGCTACAGAATCCCAGAGGCAACAAAAGCCCGGAAGGGACACTGATCTCACTCAACTAGAGGATTCAAAAAAGGTTCCTAGAGAAGGCAGCAACCGAATTCAGCTATGAAAGATAAGTGGTGAATGGCGAGACAAAGTAAGTGGGAAAGGGAATTTAGGCAAAGGAACTGCTTAGGTAAAAACACAGACACCTATAGGTACCTACAAACTCTGTCCTAGAATGTAAAATGTACATACAATGTGGAGAGGTGAGCAGGGTCTGAACACGGAGAGCCCTTCTATCCCCCTAAAGGAGCCCAGACTACTCCTCCTATAGATGAGGAGTCCCTAGACTGCTTGAGAGGAGCCACATGGTCAGCTCTATGCCTTAGAAAGCTCCCTCTGGCTGCTCAGGACAAGAGGAATCGGGCCCAGGGTGGGAGACCAGCTAGGAAGCTACCATCATTATTCGTAGCAGAGATGACAGAGGCTACAGCAAGCCAATGCAGCAGAAGCAAACAGGAGAGAAGAGATTCAGGCAGGTGTAAAAGAGAATGATAGCAGGATATGGCAGTGCATCAGGTGTGGATTGTGACGAGGAGTCAGAGATGACAGTGAGGTCCCTGGTTTGGGTGACTGTGGAAGATGGCAAAATTTGCTAAGATTGGGTACTTGGGACAACCAGAGAGGAAGGAAAGAGGAAATCCACTTGGGACATGCTTTGTTGATTTATGGTAACTGGGAGACATGCAGGCAGAAACCCGTGAAACTCAGGAGCAAGGTCAAGGTGAGGACTAGAGACCAGGAAATGAGCAGAACACTGAGTGCTGCAATAAGCTCAGACATGGGACACAGTGGCTGAAACTACAAGGACAACGGGCAGAGAGGAGTGGGGGGCTAAGGGAGGAACTTGGAGAAACACCGCTGCTCAGAGGGCGGACAGAGGAGAGGGAGCCTCCAAGTTATCCCCAGAAGTGACGGTCAGGATGGTGTATCGAGAAGCAGGAGAAAGTGCCGAGGCAGGCAGCAACTGGCTAAGGACGGAGGGATTGAGGCCTCTCTGGAATCAGGCCAGGAACAGGAAGAAAGCAAGCCTGGGGCCAAAGTCTCAGCGAGGGAGCAGGAAAGGTCAGGAGGATGGCGGATACTGGTGAGGGGGAGTCCTCACTGTCCTTTCTCATCTCAGACCCCCACCTAGTTCAAGCAATCACAAATCGGTATCCAAGCATGCATACCATACTTCTCACCTAGAACCCCTCACAGACAAGAAAGCCACGCTTCTCCATTCCATTCACCTGCCGCCACCTACATCAGGAGCGCCCTGGGTGGAAAGCGCCAGCCCCTCCTGTGGAAGCACACACCTTCAAACCTCACCTCCTGGGTTTCCACTTTGGAAGGCTCCGTCCGACCCTCCTTCCTCTTTATTCTCTTCAAGAGTCTGCCCAGAAAACTTCTTCAACCAGTCATCACCTGACCACACTGAAAGGAAAAGAACTGAACAGATGTTAAGAAATTCAGGCTATTGGCCAGCTGTTCACTAGCTGTGCCCAGTTCTTCACTTTGTCAGCAGAATGGACACACCATGTGGCTCTCACAGGCAGAAGTTACCTCTCAGACAAGGGAAGCTGTCACTGGGAAATGTCAGGCCTTCAAGTCCAGCTCTCAGCAGAGGCAGATAAGAGTAACAAGGGAGGACTAAGCCGAGCCAAAAGGGAAGTTCCAACCACTGTCAAGGCCGAAAGGGAACAGTGTATGTCTACATCCCGGAGCAAGACTTTCACAGAGACCATGCCTCTAGCTTTGCAGAGAATCTCAAAGTCTATTTCCATGGAGGAGCTGCATTCTCCCCTCCCCTGTACACTACTCTACCCGTGTATATACTCCCACCACAGCAGGAAGTAAAACAGGGATAAAAAGGCAACAGAGGCCAAAGTTGAGGATGTGATTGGGAATCTGTGATTGCCCCGCTTGCCTGGTCTGAATGAGCCTTCCTTAACGCTCACTAGTTTGGCTAAACGGACACAAATTGTCCACCCAAAGAGTTGAGGTTCATTCTAAAATGACTGCAATACAACTCAGCTGCTTAAACCTTGTAAGGTTAATAAAAGACCTTCCATTCTACTTCTAAGAAGTCTGAGATTTGCTCATGATTAATTCTATGCTGGGAGCCCACACCCCGCAATGGCAAGCTAAACACAAAACCAACCATAAAATGTTCCTGAGCCACTACTCATTTCTTTTCTTTCAACACCAACAGGAAGATCTGTGCTGGCATGACCTTTGAATCTGAGCTCAGAACTCTGAAATTATAAGGGTAAATGCAGTTACCATGTATTGAGTCCATTTTTAAAAGTCAAGATCAGCACTAAATGGGAAAGAAATAGTATTGCTGGCTGGTGGGGGACATGTTTGATGAAAAAGTAACAGAAAACATGGATGTACAGGAATATTATCCAAGAACAACTGACACTTGGGTAGTTTTTTTTTTAAAGTTTATTTACTTATTTTTAAGAGAGAGAGAGGGAGGGAGGGAGGGGCAGAGAGAGAGGGAGAGAGAGAATCCCAAGCAGGCTCCCTACTGTCAGCATGGAGCCCGATGCGGGGCTCAAACCCACAAACCATGAGATCATGACCAGAGCTGAAATCAAGAGTCGTACACTTAACTGACTGAGCCACCCAGGCACCCCAAGATTTTTAAAAAAGGTTTGTTTTGGGCCTTTTCATGAAAACTAAAAAAATATGAAATAGGATTCCTTAATTAGTAACATTTAAGTTATAATTATAGCTATGCTTTGTTCCTAGAAACAAAGATGAATCAAGTACTAATTTTACTTATAGCAATTAAGAAAAAGACTGAATGATAGCATGAAATACCCTTATTTCATATTTAATCATAAAGACTGATTATAAGACAAGAAAGGTTTATCATAAAGATAAAAAAAAGGGGAGGGTAGAAACATGTAAGAGTTTTGTTGTAGGCAAAATAACACCCCCCCCCAATGGTGTCCACATCTTATCCTCCAGAACCCGTGAATATGTAATATTATATGGCAAGAAGGAAGGAAGGCTATCGCTCGTTGGTCTGCTGACCTTCAAATAAGGATATTATACTGGATTATTCAGGTGCTCCCAGTGTAATCACAAAGATCCTCTAAATGTGACAAGGGAGGCAGGGGAGTTAGTTTCAGAGTGACTCAGGGTGAGAAAGACTCACCTGGCCACTGCTGGCTTGAAGACAGAAGGGACCAGAAGCCGAGGAATGAGGTCAATCTCTACAAGCTGGAAAGAAACAGACTCTCCCGTAGAGCCTCCACAAGGAATGTAGTCCTGCTCATGCAGTGAGACACATTTTGGACTTAAGACTTCCAGAACTCTAAGATAATGAATTTGTGTTGTTGTTAAGCCACTAAATTTTGGTAATTTGTTACGGCAGCAGTAGGAATTTAAACTGCTTTTCTTTGAAGCACTCAGCCTAACAAACCTTACAGGTTTTCTCTGGTTTAACTTTACTTAGAGAGAGCCACTTTTGAGCCATGGCTCAAAAGTTTACACTTTGTTGACTAGAGCCAACCACAGCAGTTTTCCATGAAACCCTGTCTTTTATGCCAGATTCACAAGTTTACCTTGCAATCCTTTTACACTCTATTTGCAGTATATTGCCCTGGACTAGAGGCTGGCAAACTTTCTGTAAACGGCCAGACAGTAAACATTGGTTTGTAATTTTTTTAATGTTTATTTCTTTTTGAGAGAGAGAGAAAACGAGTTATCTAGAGTTTGTCTAGAGACAAAGAGAGGGGGACAGAGATCCAACGTGGGCTCTGCACTGATAGCAGAGACCCCTATGTGGGGCTTGAACCCACGAACCATGAGATCATGACCTGAGCAGAATTCAGACGCTTAACTGAGTCACCCTTGTACCCCTAGACAGTAAATATTTCTTTGTGGGTCAAACAGAGTCTCTACTGCATATGTTTTTCCCTTTTTTTCCAAAACCCATTAAACATACAAAAAACTATTTAGCTCATGGGCCATACAAAAGCAGGCTGCAGGACGGATGTGGCCTGCCGTCTGAATTTGCTGACCCCTGACATAGATACAAAAGTGTCAGGGAGAGGGGCACTGGGGAGGCTCAGTCAGTTGAGTGTCTGATTCTTGATTTTGGCTCAGATTATGATCTCATGGTGCATGGGATTGAGCTCCATGTTGGGGTCTGTGCTGACAGCATGAAGCCTGCTTGGAATTCTCTCTCTCCTTCTTCCTGCCCCTCTCATGCTTGCTCACTCACACGCGCGCTCTCTCTCTCTCTCTCTCAAAATAAATAAACATTTTTTAAAAAACCCACAAGTGACACCTGGGTGGCTCAGTCAGTTAAATGTCTGACTTCAGCTCATGTCATGATCTTACAGTTCATGGGTTTGAGCCTCGCATCGGGCTATGTGCTGACAGCTCAGAACCTGGAGCCTGCTTCAGGTTCTGTGTCTCCCTCTCTCTCTTTCTCTGCTCCTCCCCCACTCATGCTCTGTTTCTTTCTGCTCCCAAAAGTAAACATTAAAAAAAATTTTTTAATACAAAAACAAAAAAACACCAAAGTGTCAGGGAGAGACTCACCAACAAAGATGGTTGGCATTTATGCAAACATTTAAATAGGAAGGCTTTCTGAATAAGAATTCATTTCGTAAGTAGTCAGTTCACAGTAAATACTTTCAAATAATGACAACTTTTGCTTCCTAGATAACTTGAGACTGTGGAAACTGGAAACCTGGAAACACAATATGCACCTGAGGGTCCCATGTACTGTAAAGTAGCATCAAAAAATAGCTTCAGTAAAAAGCAAAGAGTCTCAGCCATATCATGTTGTCGATGGCCGCTGTAGCATCCTGCTAAGAGAATCTAAGAGTTCATGTGTGTAGTCCAACTCTTCCTGTGGTTAGCACTCAAATAAAAACTCAGTAGCACACACATGGAAAAAAACCCCACACTTTCCCTCCTTCCCTCCCTAGATTATATGCATTTAACAAAGTGTATGTACTAACTGCTTATTAGAGCTGGTGATGTAAGGATATGTGCTCAGGCACAGAAACCTGAAAACACACAGGAGACAGGAACCAGCAATGCAGGCTCTAGAAGGCAGAGACAGATCTCTGCAGGATCTGTCTTCCACATTCTGACTACATGAGGGGAGCTATGAGCCTGGCTTGGTGAGCCTTCCTTCAACCAGAACTTCTTGTCCCTTGGCAACTGTCACCACCAAACCAGGGTTTTGGGGGTTGAATCATATCCCCCAAAACCTCAGGTCTGCCCAAATTTCAGAATGTGACCCTATTTACAAATAGGGTCTTTGCAAACATAATTAGTCAAGATGAGGCCATACTGCATTAAGGTGGTCCTAAATCCAATCAACGACTGGTATTCTTGTAAGTAGAGGGGACACAGACACATGTGGGGAACAAGGCCATGTGAAGACAGGGGCAAAGACTGGACTGATGCAGTTATAAGCTACAGAATGCCAAGGACTGCCAGGAGCCACCAGAAGCTAGGGAGGGAAGGATTCTTCCCTAGAGCTTTCAGAGGGAGCATGGTCCTGCCAATACCTTGATTTAGATCTGCTAGCCTCCAGAGCAGGTACAGCTGTGAGAATAAATTTCTCTTGTGTGAAGCCAAGTTTGTGGTAGTTTGTTATGGCAGCCCCAGGAATCTACTACATCCACCCAAATGGAGAGTGGCACCTTTTGTAGCCAATGACAATAGGCAACACCAAATACTAAACAAGGAAAAATTCTTACCTCTGCCAATTCAAACTCAACAAGAGCAAATCCTTGGTGCTTTTCACAACAGCAGATCGTTAGTATGTGAGCAATAGAAGGAAGCATGCCATATCCAGACGCCATTTAAAAAAATGAAAATCTAGGGGCGCCTGGGTGGCTGAGTTGGTTAAGCATCCAACTTCAGCTCAGGTCATGACCTTGCGGTTCACGAGTTTGAGCCCTGCGCCGTGCTGATGGCTCAGGGCCTGGAGCCTGCTTCAGATTCTGTGTCTCTCTCTCTCTTTCTCTGCGCCTCCCCTGCTCTCACTCGCTCTCGCTCTCAAAAAAAAAATAAACATTAAAAAAAATTTTTTTTAATGGAAATCTAATTTTTAGGGTTTCCTTAGTTTAGTCAACAGGGCTTCCAGAAATATTAAGGTTATTTTGTTCATTTTAAATAAACATAGCTGAATAGTGAACTAAATTTTTAAACTTTGTAGTATCCAATTCTACCACAACAGAATTTAAGGCTTAAGTTACTTTCCAAGCATTTTAATAACTTGTTTATAAGACATACAGAAAGTAGACAAAGTTGTTTACCAATTATTCATTCCAACTGAACACCAACGGAGGACAGAGCGCTGACCTCACTATGGCGTTAAGTGATTATTAGTGAAGGAGCCTCATGCTTGTCCTCAGGAAAACATGTTAGCTGGCAGAAAGCAAGGGCAACAAGAGTTACTAATTTATAGAATTCAGGGATAGACGAGCCCCCAATGGCCAGTCTTACTGTTTTATTTAAGAAATGAAGAACTCAGAGAGGTATCAACCCAGAATTAGTGGCACAGCTGGTTCTAAAACTCCTATCTTAGAAAATTACAACCAAGGATCAAATAGAAATATGCACCATAACTACAATACCAATTTAAGGGAAACTCCCCCAGATGAGCAGAGTCCAAGGCCCTGCCACTGTTGCAGCTGAACTTTCCTGCTGCCTGCTGCTATTTAAAATCACAACGGCCAATAAAGGAGGTCTGGGCAGCAGGTGTGGTGGGGTATAGCTACCCAGCACGGGGATGTGAAACATTACTCAGACCTTTCAAGATTTTTCTAAAACTAGCTTCCTACTGAATCTTACTATACAGTTTATATATTAAATGATCAAATATCAAAGCCCCCAAATGGTTCCAATGTGGAGAAAGCCTTTCTTCAAATCCAACAAACTGTCAATCTAAATTTCAGCCCATAGCCACACCAGCATCCTGGCCTTGTTGTCCTTGGAACATTCCTTTTCCATCACCAAGATCATAGTCACGTTGACCTAGAGAGACATCCTCCTGAACTTCATTACATATCAACCGTAAACAATGCACATGACTTAAAATTCTTCTCAAATTCTTTTCCTGACATTAGGAATCTGAACAAGAGAGACATTGAAAGAACTCACCTGTTTCATAATCCAGGGAAAACTAATTATCCATGATGTCTCCAAACAAAAATAAAAGTAACACGAAGAACTTTGTTGTCTACCTCCTCTGCCAGCCCACCAGCAAAGAGGAAGTGCCTTCTGAACCAGTGCCCTACATACTCTTGGTACAGATGCTCTGTTAGCAAGACAGCCACAGGGAGAAGAAGGAGTCCCCAGTCTTTTAGGTATACAAAATGACCGGTGAGGTACACTCTTCCCCTATCCCCCTTCAGACTTACATCTAGCCCTTGGTTACTGTGATAGGTTCACTGCCTCCAGTTTCACAATCTCTTCAATAGTTACTAGAATGATTCCAAGAAAGTGCAAATCGGATCACATCACTATCCAGCTTAGCTTAATAGTCTCCAAAAGCTCACCAACGCCCACAGGACGGAGCCCAAATTCCTTGACACGGCATATAGTAAGACCTTCATAAGGTCTGAGCCTTGCCGACCTATCTAGCCTTCCTCCCTGAACGCAAATCCCAGATGTTGGACTACCTCACCTCTCCGGGCTCTTTTCTTGCTGCTCTCCATTCAGGCCACAGCTCTACTCATGATCTTTCAAACCCAGCTTTGGCCTCTGCGCTTCAGAAAGTTTGCCCTCACCTCTCCTGATGGAGTAAGTGTTCATTCCCCAAAGCCCTCAGCTCGACCCTCATCAACATTGTCTATTTTATGGTCACATCATGAGGCTTGCCAGCCCGCGCAGTAAGGCTGTTCCCAAAACTCCCCAACTATTCGGTGAATTCCTTCCTCTAAGGGGTCAGGGCTGCGGAGTTTATGGAATAAATGGGCTTGAGAGTTTGGAATGCGGTCTGAGGTCACAATAACAGATCTTACCAACTCTCCGAGACCAAGATCATAGAGGGAAAGGGCTCTGGGCAGCGCCAGGACCAGCAGAGCCGTCAAGTCGCGGGCGCTGCTCACAGGCTGAGGGGGCAGAGCCACAAGAGAAACCCACGCTAGCTCGGCAACGAACAACACGGTCTTGTCGGCAGCCATCTTGCTCCCTGGCTCTTCCGCCGGAAGCCGAAACCAGGCCCCGCCCCCGGGCCCGACCTTTCGCTCGCTGGCGCAGCCGCTGTGCTCCTGGCCAGTGGCCTGCGGCGGATGTTTGGAGGGCACTCAGAATAGAGATCACAAATACATAGCGGCATTAACTGGGGAAGTCAAGAAATAGAAGAATCTACTTTAGATCCGGCCTTTATTTCTAATTATTTTAATGCCAGTGTAACATAAGTAAGTGTTATATTCGTCTCAAATGTAAAATATAGTGATTCAATAATTCCAAATATTGCTGTGTGCTCAAGATAAATGTAACCTTGATCCCCTTCACCCGTTTCACTCCTCCTTCCACCCATCTCCCCTCTGGTAACCAGATTGTTCTCTATAGTTAAAGTCTGTTTTTGGTTTACCTCTTTATTGGTCTTTGTTGTTTCTTAAATGCCGTATGTGAGTGAAATCCTAGGATATTTGTCTTTCTCTAGCTTATTTTGCTTAGCATTATACTCTAGTTCCATCCATGTTGTTGCAGACAGCAAGATTTCCTTCTCTTATGGCTGAATAATATTGCGTTGTATATATACACGACATCTTCAGTCGTACATTTGTCGATGGACACTTGGGCTTCTATATTTGGCTATTTTAATAATGTTGCAATAAACATAAAGGTACGTGTATCCCTTTGAATTAGTATTTTCCTACTCTTGGGTAAACACCCAGTAGTGTGATTACTGGATCATAGGGCAGTTCTATTTTTACTTTTGAGGAACCTCCTTACTGTCTTCCATAGTGGCTGGGTTACTTACCACTCACAGTGCATTAAGGGTTCCTACTTCACATCCTTGCCAACACTTCTTGTGTTTTTAAGTAGGCTCTATGCCCAACGTGGGGCTCAAACTCATGACCCTAAGTTAAAGAGTTGCATGCTTTACTGACTGAGCCACCCAGGTGCCCCAAGTTGTAGTTCTTTATATATTTTGAATCCTAAGCCTTTTTTAGATGTCATTTACAAACATCTTCTCCCATTCAGATTGTCCTAGTTTTCTTATTTCCTTTGCTGTGCAGATCAGGCCTTAGTTATTTAGTTTAAAGTGAAACCAGACCTTCAAGAAAATGGGGAGCCTGCTAAGAAGAATATTCCAAGCAAAATGATACCTTGGGTAAGGCCCTGAGAAAAGACAGCCTGCCAGGTTTCAAGGAAAAGGAGAAAGTGTTCCTGGAGGACAGTGAGGGCAAGTAGACTGGTTGACCTTGGCCAGGTGAGAATTGAGGACTAAAGGAACCACAACACACTTAGGACTCCAGCACTTGCTTGCTGTTGCCACTCAGACCTAGCCACCAAGCCTTTTCCCAGTGCCAGAGGAAATCTTAGCCGCATAATCAACCGAATGTAGGAAAGGGGACCCACAAACCCCAGCTAACACATCCAAGGAGGGAGGGGCCGGGTTCTGCTGATCTCCCCATACAGCCTTCATTCATGTGCCAACCCCAACCTGTACCCAATTCTCCCGTGCCAGACTTCTGTTCCCTGTAAGTTAAATGGAGGTCCATTATAAAACTCCTCCCACAACAATGCAATGGGACAGTTCTGTATACCTGGCTAACTCAAAATAGTCTGTTTATAACCATCAGGAAAGGATGATAGGCTATACATACTAAAAGTTACTTCCAGTGATAACTGAATTTAACAGGGTAAAACTGGTCAGAGTGAAACAGGACAGGCAGTTTTATGGAGATTTTTTTCTTTATTGAGAAACTTAAGACTTGGGTACATCAAATAAAACCAATTTCTGGGGGAAAAAAATCAAAACCCACAATAGAAAAAAAAAGTTAACACTGTCTGGGCCATAGCAGAACCCAGAGAATATATTCTTTTAATTGAAAAATTCTAGGTGCTTCATAATTGACCTTTTGATACAAAATGACCTATTAAATTTCCAATTTGTGGTTCTTGGTGTTGAGGTCCATAGGACACGCTAGAAATCTTCAAACCTTGAGCTGAATTCCAGGAGGGGTTATTTGGCTTTTGAATCCTGAAAAGAAAAGCACCAACACAAATAAATACATAATCAGAAAAAGTGCAGAGATTCACTGAAATCTCTGGCTTTATAGACGGTATTGTAGAAAGCGGTGCTTACTGACATGTGGGATGGACAATGGTGTTGGGACTGTCCTGTGCATTGCAGGATGTTTTAGCAGCATCCCTAGCCTCTACCCACTAGATGTGAGTAACACATCTCCAGGTATGACAACCAAAATAGGTCTCCGTTGGCAAATGTCCTCTCAAAGAGGCACCCCTGACTCAGAGTTACCCACTTTGAGGCTATGTACTTACTATACAGCCCCACCCCGCACCCTTCCTGGCCATCCTGTACCCAAAGTGATGGTTCACTTGCTTAAATCCCCAATGAAAAGTGTTCAGGCCTTTACCATATGCCCTTTTCCCTTGCCTCTGCCTATTTGGTTCTTTCCTTCCTCCACCAGGAGAGGCACCCACCAGTCCCTGTCAGAGGTCCTAGTTAAGCTTCACTCACTCTGCAGATGGGGGCCATGGCCTCCAGGTCCAGGAATTGACTAAAACCACACCCTGTAACTGTAGTCAGGTGTGTCTGCCTCTCCCACCTTACACAGGGCCTGTGTCCGTTGTGTTCTCAGAGCTAAGCAGTGGCTTCACACGCAAGCTCACCTCACCAACCTTAAGCCAAACCAGGGAGATGTTCATAGAAATGAGGCTGTGGGATCAGATTATGACAACACCTTGTATATCCATCTAAACAAAAAAAGTCATTCTTGAAAAAGATCTAACCAGGTGCTCCTTATGGAGAAAACTGCCCTGTTTGCTCCTTATAATTTACAACCTGTTCTCTCTTTTCTCCAAATTAACTCCTTCAGATTATAGAAAATACTCGGGTGACAGCCTGCCCAAGTTATCAGGTTAAATAGCAGAAACATGGCTCTATATGCTGCCCCTAATCTTTTAGGAAGATCTTCACAAGTCAAAACCATTGCAAAAAACAAAAACAGCCAAACATACGGTTTTTCCTTGTCTAAGAGGTAGCAGCAGCAACAGCGCCCACCTTCTGGGCAGCTTCTTTCTTGGCATGATGAGCCTGTAGAACCGCCACAGCTTCATCCACCTGTGAGGAATCTCCAGGTGGTCAGTGACATCTGACATCTGAGGAGAGGCCCTCCACCCCTCCCTGGTGCCCAGATCCAGTAGTAGGGTCTCCTGGTGCTGCATGCTTTTCCCAATACCCACCCCACAAGCAGCCTTCCGTCTCTCTGCTGAACCAGGATGCCAAGGCCACCCCTCGTCCTCCCAGGCGGAGCAAGTGAAAGCCGAAGGGTCTAGAAACCAGCTCACCTTGGAGCGGAGAGACTCAGGGGACTCCAGCATGTGCAGCAGCTCAGAGTTGTCAATCTCCAGCAGCATTCCTGTGATTTTTCCAGCCAGGTTTGAATGCATGGTTTGGATGAGTGGGAACAAACGTTCTCCTGGGGGAAGAATATTTAATTAAAAACCAGGCTGAATCCCAGTAAAGAATGGACACGGGTATCCAGGTTAGTACCAGGTTCTGGCTCCCTCTTCTGCCAACACATGGGTCACTCACCCAACATCTGCTTCTGTTCCTGGGGGGGTGCTGCAGCCAACATGGAGGCGGTCAAGGGCTCCTGCCCCTGCACATGGACCGCAGGCTGGGGTGCCTGGGAATCAGGAGAGGCAGAAGGTTAGCATCAAGGAAAGGACATTTGATGGTCATGAGCCTGACCATTCGCTCTCAAAGCCTACTATGTGAAAGAGAGAGAGGTGGATGTCCTTGCTGCCAAGGAACTAATAGCGGTCTTGGGGAGGAAGGGGTTACATGAGCAACAGAGGGGTACACAGCATAAACAAAAACCAACTACAATGAAAACAGCATGCAGGGCACCTGACGGTTAAGTGTCTGACTTAAGCTCAGGTCACAATCTCACAGTTCATGGGTTTGAGCCCCGTGTCAGGCTCTTTGCTGACAGTTCAGAGCCTGGAGCTTGTTTTGGATTCTGTGTCTCCCTCTCTCTCTGTCACTCCCCTGCTTGTGCTCTCTCTCCCAAAAGTAAACAAAACAAAACAAAACAAAGGAAACAGCATGCTATTAGAAGAGAAAAGAAATGAGTAAGAAAATAAACCTACAAGGCTCAACAATTATCAAGTGATTCCATTTATAATTATATCCCACATCACTTTATTATACCAAATGTTTTTAATGTTTACTTATTTCTTTGGGTGGGGGAAGGAAGGGAGGGCACATGTGAGTGATCAGGAAAGGGGCAGAGAGAGGGGATCCAAAGCAGGCTCTGTGCTGACAGCAGACAGCCTGATGTGGAGCTTAAACCCACGAACCGTGAGATTGTGACGTGAGCCGAAGTCGGACACTTAACCGACTGAGCCACCCAGGCACCCCATATCAAACGTTTTTATTCTATCAAATGCTTAAGGACTACCAACATACACTGTCAACGCCAGTCACAACTCTAAAAGTAGGGCCCTGTAGGCAAAAGCTACATAAGCAAAGTTCTGAGGCATCTCCAATTTAGAGAGCATGAAGTAGGAGCAGGCAATTCAGGGGTCACAAGGCTAAGTGTTAAGTGTGGCTCCTCTAAGCAAATTACTACTGAGTTCTGGGTCTAATCCCCCAACCCCAACTTAACATCTCTGAAACTGAATGTCTCATCTGTAAAATGAAGTTCTTTACTGCCTTAATGTACCAATCTTACAGAGAGGCTAAGCATCAACTCAGCCAGTGGAAATGAGAAGCTCAAAGAGCTAAGCGAGCACACATGTTGTAAAAAGGAAGGCAGAAGCACCAGCTGTTTCTGAGGCTGGGGCATTTCTAAGTAAATTATTATGGGGGGGAAGGCTTTCCAGCCCCTTTCCCTCACAGTAAAGAAAGCCCCTAAAAGGCAGCGTCATCATAGAAAACACAACACCCTGACACAGAGCAGGCATTAATGGCTGTTGAAGGAATCAAAGCAAAGACATCTTTTCAATCAAATGCAAACAGGGCAGATCCTTTCAGCATTCCGTTTGGTAGACCTCACCTGCAGAGGCTGGATGGCAGGGTGAGGGCTGCGGACACTGGAAGCGTATTTATAAGGTGCGACAGCCCGAGGAGCAGCAGCAGCAACAGCAGCACGAGGTGCTAAGGTCTGCACAGCTGTGGGAACACCTTAGGAAAAGAATAAGTAAAATTAAAGCCAATCAGTCTGGGCAAAGACCCGTCAAATCCCATCTTTCCCCATTCTGTGTGCATCCAATACCACCTCCAGACTGGCAGCTGTCAGTCAGCCCTTGCTGGGCGGCACCAGCCCCACCAAAGTCCATAGCCAAGCGGTCCGGGCACTCAGACCCTACAACAGACCAGCAAATGCACATCAGTGTCGGCAGCAGAGGTCCAACTGGCCACGTCCCACGGAAGGAGCAATTCCAAAGCATGTTCACACAACACATCACACGTGGAGCCACTACTGCTACTTTCGAGGAACAGCCAACAGATAACATACAACTCTTCCCGCCTCTTGGAATACAGGACACATTCTGTAAACAACAGTTTCCTTCAATCTCCCAACCCCACCCAGAAGAATAGGCTGCCTCTGTAGTCATCCAGCTAACAAGCATCTATAATTAACCTTTTTCACATGAGTCACCAATGAGCAAAAAAATCTTAAGTCACCGACATAGCCCTAGAACTCCCATGGTTTCTCTGCTCTTTAAGTACCAACCAGAGCACACAGCTGAGATTACAGAACCAGAACTGGAACATGAGCCCAACGAAGTGACCAACTCTGGGCAGAAGCTAGTCAACCTGACTCCCTCCTCCCCAGGCCACGCTTCTCAAGGCCAGTTTGCTCACCGACTCTCTGAGCAGTAGTAGGGAGGCCACGAGAGGCCGGAGCATTACCAGTTGGAGCCAGATGGCGAAGAGCTGGACGAGGCCCAGACTGGCGTATAGCACTTGGCATTCCTTGGAAGCCTGGTGAAGACAAAAACTGTGCATCACTAATCAAGCATATGGACCACAACCTAGGCTGTGCCTCAGAGGGGGCAAGGAGGAGAGGCGGGGAGACCAGAATAGGTTTATCCTGGGTGACCAAGTCACCGTTCCCCACCACCTACCTTGAGGTCTCCCACCTTGCTGCCAGCGTGGATTAGGCCTCATCTGTGCTAACTGGTTAGGTGTGTAATACGGAGGTCTTCCCTGAGCCTGCAAGAAAGAGCATCCGAGGGGCGCCTGGGTGGCGCAGTCGGTTAAGCGTCCGACTTCAGCCAGGTCACGATCTCGCAGTCCGTGAGTTCGAGCCCCGCGTCGGGCTCTGGGCTGATGGCTCAGAGCCTGGAGCCTGTTTCCCATTCTGTGTCTCCCTCTCTCTCTGCCCCTCCCCCGTTCATGCTCTGTCTCTCTCTGTCCCAAAAATAAATAAACGTTGAAAAAATAAAAATAAAAAAAAAAAAAAAAAAAAAAAAAAAAAAAAAAAAGAAAGAGCATCCGAGCCCTTTTATTTCAAGGGCCTGAATCCACATGAAAGATCTCATCCTACTGCCAGGCCCAAGGCTAATTAAGCAGAAACTCTCTACTCAAAGGCGGGGGGGGGGGGGGGGGGGGGGGGGAGCAGCAGCCTCAAGGCCAGTTAATGGGGATTCTTTTATTTTAACTCTGTGGGGGGCAGGGAAGGAACAGGGAGGGAGAAGAGAAATATCTTCATTTTCATGGGTCCTAACTCCAACAGTCTGAACTCCAATATCCAAAACCTCTCTCCCCCAACACCACAGGCTGCCGGAGCAGTTGTCAGGGGGCAGGTTCCAAAGATCCATGAACACAAGCAGACCCACCTGTGGAACTGCTGGCACAAAGTAGCCACCAGCTGCAGGCTGGAACTGATTTAAGATGGCATTGGCAGGAAGTGCTCTCATTCCAGCCACCCGCTGCATATACTGGTTGGTCAGGTGAGCCTTTCTCTCTTCCTTTCTCTGGGCCAGGGCGACGTACAGCGGCTTGGAGCCCACGATGCGTCCATTCATCTCAGTGACCGCTTTGGTCGCCTCTTCAGGAGATGAGAAGCAGACAAAGCCAAACCCTTTGCTTCTCCCATCCTCCAACATTACCTACAAAGGGACCAGCTACTTAAGGAAAAAGTGTTCTATGTTGGGGGACAGCTATTAAGAGTCAAAAACCCTGGGTCCTGCCGCAAGAGTCCCCAAGCGTAGGATAAGGGTTCTCAGCCTTGTGCCAGGATGTCCCACAGGCCAATTAAGTCACAACCTCTAAGGACAGGACCTAGGCATTTTCACTTTGTTAGATCTCCGGGTGATCCTAAAGTTTCCAAACACTATGACATAGCTAATGGTTAAACCAGGAACTCAAAAGATGTTTCCTGATACCTGAAGCATAGCTACCTTTGGCTACCCACTAGAAATCTGGGCAGTGTCAAGCTATTTACTTGCAGAACTCATCTGCTCAAGACCTTGGTGCACAAAACCTTAATCATTGCTTATCAAGGTTAGGATATGGTTTTGAATTACCACATGCGGGCAGGAATTACAAAACCAATGACCACCACCATTAATCCAACAGCAGAAAGATGGCCAGCTGGGAGAGACAGCTGGGATTCTTGTCCCAACTCTAATCTCTAAGCTGCGTGACCTTAACATTTACTTGCCCTCTGTGAGCCTCAATGTCCATGATGACCTCTAAGGCAAACTACCACAAAACCACATGTCTACTGGTTCTCTTCCCACATACAGCTAGTCATTCATGGATAGCTCTTTATCCTCACCTGAGAAGGTGACTTATTGCTTTCCCTGGTCTACATCCTCAGAAATAATTGGTAGCAACAGGACGAGGTATGCTTGGCACCATTTTGTGTCTTAGCTCGCTGCCTGGACAGCCTCCTGAGGTGGAGGACATGAGAGTAAGGATGTATATCAACCCAACATCTTTCTACCAATGAGATGGGCCAACACGGTGTATGAAAACATGACACCCTGATCTTGAAAACAGGGGCTGTGAAACTTGAAAGACCTGGTTCTTTTGTTCTTTTCCTGCCAACTTAAGCACTGTGCTGATAAGGAGAGACCATCATTCTTCACACTGATGGAAGGCCAGTGAAGGAAGTGATAAGAGGGAAGGGCCAAGGAAACAAGGAACCCGACAGGGTGGCCTCTGGTCAACTCTCCTACAACTGATAATGTTCCTTTGACAACGCTCCCAGGTTGTGCACGACTTAAACTAAGGGCCAAGACAGGGTCACACCAAAGTCTTTTTACCAGACACTTGGCCTCTTTCTCATCCCTGAAAAGACTCTGACACCTGCTGCACCTCTGCTGAGCAGGAACAGCGTGTGCCTCAAGGCTACAACCCAAAACTTTCACACACCATCCACTCCCATCCACCCCCCCCACGGACCAAGGACGTGCGGCACACCAGCCTCTAACGAGTGTACTCATGCTCAAGGACTCCAATTCCTTATCTCCACAAGGGGGTTCATACTCACTCACCCTGCTGTATCAGTTGATAGGACTATCAAAGAACACCAAGCAGACGACACACATGGCAAAATGTGGAAGAGTCATCTTTCCACTCCTCTTTGTGTGCCTTTAGCTTTTATAAGGCCAGGACAGAAGTTCCTAACCCCAGCTCCCAAGTCCTCAAACACCTTCATTCAAGGACAAAGTGTGTGGCAGAGTTGTAGAGACAGGCCCCAAGACAAATGGAAAACAACCCGTCTGGATTTCCTCTGCTCATACTGTTGCACCATCTGTCCCCACACCAGCACAAAGCAGCAAAGAATGGGAAAGATTCAGGTGCTTGAGGGGCGTTGGCAAGAGGGACTGCTCAGATTCACCTCCATACCTCAGTGCCTGGGAGAGATGGTGCCATTTAACCTAATGAAATTCCATTCTCCAGAGCACATACTCAGATGCGTAATATTGGAGGCCAGGAGGAATTATGCTAGATGAATGTGATAGCTATTTTCAGCAACGAACACAATTTAGATTCCACTCCTTCAATGAAATAAAAAAAATTACAATTTCTACTTTCGATCTCCAAACCACAGTATAAAATACCTTAGCGCTGGTGATTGATCCAAAAGGAGAAAACTCTTTTCTTAACTTCTCATCATCAATGGTGTCATCCAAGTTCTTAATGTAGAGATTCACTCCCTGAAACAGAGGGGCCACAGTTAATGCACATCTGTACCCTATAGATGCCCTGAGACACTGGTTCTCAAAATGTGGTCCCCAGACCAGCAGCAACCACCTCCTTGGACGCTTCTTAGAAAAGCAAATTCTCAGACCAGGACCCCAGAAATTCTGGGGCTCAGAAAGCCATGCTTTCACAAGCCCTAAAGGGGACTCTGATGTAGGCTCAGGGTTGAGACTCCTGCCGCAGTTTCTGAAGGGACCCTCAATAAGGGTTTGGAATGCTCTGACCATTGTCCCCAGCAAGGCTCTTGCCACCATTCCAACAAAAGGCAATCATTTAAGTAAAAAGAACCCACATGATTAAGAACAATAGACTGAGGCTTCCGGGAGTGAGTCCCTAAATAATACATCAATCTCTTTTGCCCTTGTTCTAGAATCACTGCTGTATCTGGTAAGTATATCCTTCCAAACCTGGGGATCTTGGGAGAAAGGAGAGGAAGAGGCAGTTTCCCAGTTCCCAAAGAGAAAGGCTGATAAACAGAAAGGCGCTCTTGTCGGGACTGCACAGTAAACCCTCAGTGGGGAGGCTGTGCTGAGACCACCTCTCACCTGATACCGACTAATTCTCTCTTGCTTCAGCTGTTCAAATTTCCGCTTTAACTCGGCCTGCCGTTCCACTTTCTTCTGTGCGCGGCCTACAAAAATGACTTTCCCACTGATTTCTTTTCCATTCATCTCTTCCACGGCCTAAAGAGGAAACACAGGTCTTAAAACCAAGACGTAGAGGCTGGGCCCTTGCCCTGGAGGCCTCAAAGTCCCACCAAACATTCGGAGAGAAGGAAATCTTTCCTACAGGGTTAAAAACTAGTTTAATTCCATTTCTGAAGCCAGCTAAGCAAATCCAAACTTCCTCATGAGTAAAAGGGGGTTACTACTTAAATGGATTATTGGTCCATATGATACAGGAAAAAAAAATGGTAGTTTTATAAATACAAGCATGGCAGACATGAGCCAAGGCTGATAATCTGGCTGTAGCTAAGTCTCTCAGGTTCTCTTGTGGGCAGTGAGTGATGTATGTCAAGGGCCAGCACCATGCTTTATCTACAAAAATAGCTGCTGCCCTGTTATCAAGTCAGCAACTCCTGAGGGAAGACGGAGTCCCCTCACTATGAATGGAAGCAAACATCCATCCTACTCTTTCAACCTACAGGGCCGAACAGCTGAGGTGACAGGCTACATGCCCGGTGCTTTGGGAACAGGTAAATGATGTATTACCATGTGAAGTCCCTCAGGCCAGTAACTGCATCACTACGATACCCGGGCAATTCCAGTTCTACTCTATTTACCAGCCAGGCCTGACCACACTCAGGGGCCACTTCCTGAAAATTTCTCCCCGACCCTCGTGGTACTCTCACCTTATTGGCATCCTCGTGTTTTTCGTAACTCACAAAGCCAAAGCCTTTGGATTTCCCACTGGGATCTCTCATCACCTTGACACTTAGGGTCTTACCTATTACCAAAGGACAGAACTATTAGTAACACCATCTCTACTGCAGCTCAAGGAGAGAAGGCTTCTCTAAGTGTCCAAATGAAGCCAATTCTTGCTGAACCCAGATGGGGTCCAGAAAGAGGCGCGGTGCCTGGTCTTCTAGTTCAGACCAAGCTACTGGAAAGGCCCTGGGGCTGGGACAAGGTAGGATAAAGCCAAGAGTCTATTCCTATCTACTCTGTGACCCTGTCACACAAGGTAGTTTACTTCTGGGCCTAGGTGCCCTTGTCTCTTAAACAACTAAGATCCACACGTTTTAGGTCTGGTGAACTGTGGAAGGGGGCACATGGGGCAAAGAAGCCCAACTTACCAAACTGACTAAACAGCTCTTTCAGGCTCTCATCATCCACCTCTTCCCCAAAGTTTTTGATATAAACATTGGTGAACTCCTTGGCTTTGGCTCCAAGCTCGGCTTCCCGCTCTTTTCGAGACTTGAATCTGCCCACAAACCTAAAAAGAAATCATAGGAAACAGTGACTACCCAGAAGAACAAATCAGGTTTCCAGGGGCCCAAAGGAATATAGGTTAAAGACTGACAGGAGAGGTTAAAATACACAAGTCCCCATCCAACCACCAAGAGAGCAAGCTCAGAGATGCCCCAACTCCCCAGCAGAAAGAGAGAGGCAGGACTGTCCTGCAAGGATCAGTCCCAGGACTCCTGGCTCAGACCAGGGCTACTCCTACCACATCACACTGCCTTCATGAAGAAACCTGGTGACCATTATTAAAACGTTCATTTCTGTGCATCTATGTAAATGCATAGAAAAGGTCTGGAAGGATACAAACCAAACTGTTAACAGTGGTTAATCCTAGGGGTGAGATTGCTAGAGTGAACTATGAGGTAGCCTTTGCTTTTGCACTTCGCACATTCTGGTGTTTGCACTTAATGGGAAAATGTATCCACACACTGAAAATCTTTAGATCTCTTTCCAGTGATACCTTTGGAAGACTTGACCATTGGCCACATACACATTATCAATGCAATCCATCCCCTAGTCTGTTCAAAACAAAGGACAGAAATGATCTTTGCTTGTTATAGCCAAGACTTATTGTCCCTTCTCTCTCCCTGAATGGCTTAAGACTCTCTTGTCCCCATTCTGCAATAACCATACCAAAGCGAGAAGGTCTACTATAAACAGTGTCTTCTGCAATCAGAGATTTTTTTCATTATAACCAAATTAAGCATTACTGTGGAGCCAGCCTTGTATGAGAAGGCCACTGAGTCATAAGTTAGCCAAGTGGAGATCTGGGGACAATTTGGCATCAACTCCTAGCAAATGACCCCACGGACAGACCTGAATCACAGGAAAGCCAAGGTCACATGGCTAGTACACAGCTCCTGGTCAGTCCAGGGCCCTCTCCACTCTGCCGCTGGCCAAGACCCCTGCTCAGAAAGGGCTCAGAGCTGCCTTCTAGCAAGCCCCAGTTGCCGATGCTCATAAAACCCACGGACGAATGATGCTTTTGAGGGAGAGGCGGCAGGCAGGCCATGGCTTGGGCAGGAAGCCCACCTTGGCGAGTCAAAAGGGCTGCCACGGCTCGGGCAGGGAGACTCACCAGCCCTGGAGTGGAGAGGTAGGAGCAGGCCACACTTGGGCCGAGAGAACCAGTAGCCGCCTTGTGTGTGCCAGTTAATACCGAGGTGGGGCCACGGCTGGCTCATGCGATGGCTGTTGCTCCGGACTGGGACACTCACACTTTGCGGTCATTGAGGAGCATGCCGTTCATCTTCTCGATGGCCTTGTCAGCAGCCTCTTGGGTCTCGAAGTGGACAAAGGCATAACCCTTAGAGCCGTTCTCATCACACACCACCTGTCAAAGACAAGGGGGGGGCCACTTTAGCACCACTGGCATCTCCAGGTATTTGACAACCACATGACCTTCTCCTCAGAGTCTCCTGTGTCCGAGAGGCCGCTAGCCCATCCATAGTCAAAAGATAGGAGACTCCAGCAGATAAGGTTTTTCCTAATAGTGAGCATACTACAAGGGACCTAGTGATGTTCCATTTACAAATGGCAGCCACTATTAGGCTGCTTCCAGTCCAAATGTTTTATTTCATTAAAAAAAATTGAGATCTGGGTGCAAAACCACCGTGCCGCAGAAAAAGTGATCAATGGCCAAGCCCACAATACAATTTCAGTCTAGTAGGGAGTCAGATACCACCACCACACCAGTTGTACTAAATTCTCCACAAAAACAGGTGCAAAGGGAAGGAAGGAAGAGGATGAATTTATACTTCTGAGATGACTAAGTATAGCTGCCTGGAGACCAGAGGCACTGCTCTACTTCTCCCCCCAGAAAAGATAAACTCTTCAATGCCCTCCAAAGGTAGAAAACAGAAAGGATATTTCAGGCAGAGGGAAGAATAAACAGAGAAACAAAAGCACCTGCTGGTTATACTGGATTGTGACACAAGATTATCTACAGGGACCTTTTAGCCTTTGGAGCCATTTCCAGCCAATTACCATCGCCCAATATCCCATCGCCCAATATCCCATCGCCCAATTCCAAGGCTGCTCCCCATTTGGTATTTATCTTGTTTTCATGAGTCAATGATCACTCTACTGAAATCATTTAATCAATGCTTACCTTGCAAGACAGAATGTTTCCAAAAGCAGAAAAAGTATCATAAAGTGCCTTGTTATCTATAGATTTGTCCAGATTCTTGATGAAGACATTTCCCACACCAGATTTTCTCAAAGAGGGATCCCTCTGAGACCACATGATACGGATTGGCTTTCCCTTAATCACATCAAAGTTCATGGTATCCAAGGCCCGCTCAGCTGCAAGAGAGAAACATATTTCGGTCAAGGATATAAAGCATCACTCCGTGCAGACAACTGCCACCATCCCAGGAACAGAGGACTCCAAGACTTTTCAAGGTAATCACTGTGATAAAAGGCAACTCTATTAAAATTAAAAGGCATCAGATCCCTCCAGCCTGCGTTGCCAGTGAGGGTAGACGTTCTGGCCAGTTGCTCCCACTTCCTGGCACAAGTCTCCAGCCCTCTGGACCTGCACCCTTGTTGTGTAAAAGGGGTAGGCGAGAGCATCTAAATGGCCTTCTGGCACCAATATCAAGTCACAATTCCATACATTTGACCGAGCTCTATCAGTTATAAAGATCTGCTGCTGACCACCCATGGTGACACAGGTAGAACAGTTGTGATATTATCTATTTCATAAAATGAGCAAACTTATGTCCAGGATGGCTAAACCGTGCAGCTAACTAGTGAGTAAGAAACTAATACTAGATTTTCTGATTATTTTTCAGTTAGATATTGCATCAAATTACCAACGAGCTGTCATTTAGTCTACAATCTGTCTGTCTAGGAAACAAGTGACAGAACAAAACCTGGGAACAACTGACTGGGGAGATAGCGCTATCCGTTTCTTGTATCTTCAGCCCACTTTCTTGTATTTTCAATTTCTGAGAACAGAAACAGATTCCAAAGGCCTCAAAATGATAAATACTAATGGTCACGCACGGAAATATTTTTATTATCAGGATGATAAAGATGAAACCGCATCTTTCTGCCTAAGCACACAGTGCAGTAGACTCTGCACCTAGGGGTTTCAGGGCCTTGTGAAGTCTTAATCTGAGTTCTGTGGAATTCCGGACTTCAAGTGCCCTGGTGCTCAGCCAAGTTTTCCATCCACTGCTTTGGGATGCTTCCTTGGCTTCCCAACAAACCCATGTGTGTACCAAAAAGGACCAGAAGCTAAAACGTACCATCACCTGTCAGCAGGAACGCTTCTCTTATTGGCGACAAGTTCCCAGAGCTGGTGGCCACTTTTCCTGACTTACGCGATGAAACCCCCAGAATCTCCTCCATGAACAGACTGCAGGGGGGGGTAGTTCTCCTGTCTCAAGGAACCACCTCACTTATAACAGGGACAAAATTCCCTAACCCTGCCTCTCCACAAGCTCAGCTGTCCAGTCAGCCAAGGGAGTATCTCCTTTTCACCCCTTTCCAACCACCCTTCCCACCTTCTCAGGTGGCCTCATTGACTCTGGGAAGGAAAGAGGTCAGAGAAAGGGGAAACTGGGCAGCTCCAACTCAGGAAAAGTCCAGGCACAGAAGCAGTCACTTGTGATGGCTCTCTGCGATCCACAGCCCAGGACCCCAAACTGTGTCTGACTGATTAGCAGCAAAGAAGCCATTTCAACACAGCTCCTCAGTGTCTTTCCAGACAGTGCTGCAGAAGGCAAGTCGGCTTAGCCTAACAAATCTGGCTGCACTTATTTATAGCAGGGAGAGGTCCTGCAGAGGCATGTGTTGGCAGACACACTGACCAATGGCTTCTGCTACTATCTCTAAGTGACAGGACTTTTGTTCAGAAAGTGTCAAAAAGGCAGGCAACTGCCAATGTATCCACCACTCCCCCTAAAAAGGCCACACTTGGCCACCTTTGTGCCCTCCCTCTGGCCAGACACAACTCAGAGCACACAGAATTGATGGTATCAGTGCCTCTTGTCTCTCAACAAGTCCAACTCTCTGGTCTCAGCTGCAGCTCGGGCAAGTGACATTCTCTGTGTTTCATGGACAGTGAACAAAGTGTGGACAAAAATAGGGACCCAGAGATCCTTTGCCACAGAATGGCTTGTTTCCCCCAGTAATGGTGTCTACAGTTGTTCCCTTTTAATCTGAAGTCACGTGCAGCCCCTGATTAGGTTTCCTCTGGCCTCTCTCCGGCCACGCCTGCAGCATACCTCTTCACTGTTCCAAGCAAGGGCCCAGTCTGGGCTGGCGGGGCACTGCACTGGCAGTCCCAGCTGAGCCTCCCACCTCCTTTGCCCTCTCTGGAGTCCCATTTTCTTCAAATGGGATGAAGGAAAAGGGTTTAGACAAGGGTAAGGCACTGTTCACAGGTGAGGCGATAATCCCCACCAGCCCAGTCAGTTTCCACAGTGTTTCCCCAGACTACCTGGCTACCCTTTCTCCACACTTCAGGGCTTTGTCCAGAGAGTAAAGGACCCTTCCACCCCAGGAGCAAAGCCGGAGACCAGGGAGCTGGTCTGGCACATGCAGCGCTGGTGGCGCCAATACAAGTCCCTGCTCAAGTAAAACCAACAGAATTGTTCTCACTGCTTCCTACCTTCCCTGAAAGACCCCTTATCAGCACAAAATCAGACAGACTCAGTCCAGGGTCAAAGTAGGGGAGATGGCAGCAGCTTTAGAACCTAAAATTCTGGCAGGAATTGTGTTTCAGATGTTCTGCCTTTTCGGCAGGCCTGTGAGGGGCAGGAGCCCATACTCACTGACCAGACAAGGTTCCCACTAAAGCAGGACCATGCACACAATGGAATGACAGTGATTTCCTCCAAATCCCGTTTTACAGTCTCCTTGGGTTCCAACCCCACCGCCACCACTGATTAGCCCAAGGTCACCCAGTTAGCAAGCAGTGGAAGCGAGATTGAAACTCCGGTCACCTGATGCCAGGATCCTCATTCTCAACCCCTGCATCCTGTGCTCCCCACCTCCATGGGGTAGACTCCTAGGGTCCCCTAGGATCTCACGAATTTGTGGATATAGCGTCTACTCACCGTCAGCCGGCTGCTGGAAGTTGACGTAGGCATAACCCAGGGAGCGGCGGGTGATCATATCGCGGCAGACCCGGATGGACAGCACAGGCCCCGCAGGACTGAACTTTTCGTACAGCATGGCCTCGGTGACGTCCGAGTGCAGGTCACCCACGTAGAGGGAGGCCATGGGGTAGCTGCTGGCCGCAGCGTTCATCTCCCCAGCCCCCACCACCCCGAGCCCCGCCAGGAGAACTTCTTATAGGGACCACACAGGACAAAAGGGGCTCTTCTCGGAGCCGTGGCCCGCGCCGCGGCTCACAGGTGGCAGACTGAAGCTAAGAGACGCCGGAGTAGCTCAGAGACACGGAGGACCGGAAGGAGGAGTTCAGGGACAGCTCGTTTGAGACTGCAAAACCGCAGACAAAAGGCTCTCAAAAACAATATGGCCCTCCCTGGGAGTTTGTAATTTGCAGCTGTCCTAGTCTGAAGCTCCAAATTTCAAAAAAGAAAAAAAAATAACGTATTAAAACGGGACTCCCCTCCAAATTATAAAAATTCTTCAAGAGGCGACCAAATGGTGCCCACGGCGGCCTCCAGGACACGCGTTTCTCTATAAATATAGGCCTCGGGCTCCCGGCGGTTTAAGATTACAGCAGCCAGGGGAAGAGGGAAACCAAATCTTGGTCGGTGCCGACTCGGCAAGCCCCGGGGGCCGGGCGCGCAGCCGCCTCCCACGCCGGGCCGGCGAAGGGCAGCGCGGACACGTGGTGCGCCCGGGGCCGGCGCGCTGGGGGCGAGGGCGGCGGGCGCGGGGCTGCCACGCGGCGCGGGGGCGGCCGGAGCGGAGGCGCGTGGACGCGGGCGGGCGGCTCACCACCGGACCGACGGACGCCAAGGTGCGGCGGCGGCGGGCGCGGGCAGGCCGGAAGCGTGCAGAAGTGACTTCCCCGCGGGTTCTCCGAGGAGGATGCGCTTTTTCTTTCTCTCTCTCTCTCCCTTCTTTTTTTTTTTTTTTTTTTTAGATTTTAAAGCGTTTTCGTTTTTTTTTTTTACTCTTTTCCTGTTTTTCCTTCAGGCTGCTGGGCCTGAAAGCGGCAGAGGCTGCGGCGACCCGGGGCGGAGAGAGGCGGCCGGGGGAGCCACCGCTCCATTTATACCCGCCCGCCCCGGGCGCTGCTGGTCGAAGGGCGCCTCGCGACCTGGGCGCAGTCGTGCCCGCCCACTCGGCCCGGGGGCCCGAGGCGGGGCGGCCACGCGAGAGCGACCCGGCGCGGCCGCGCGGCGCCACAGCGACCCCTGGCGCGCGGAGGACCGTTCCGCTGGGGTCTCCGCCGGACCCAAGGGCGGCTTTCCTGACGGCGCGACTGTATACACCACCTGCCCCTCCGGGAATAGATAGAGCGCCTTCAACCCACCCACACACGTAACGTCTAGGATCCGTGTGTTGCTTATTGTAAAATAAAGCTGACATGAAATAAGTATAATTATATAATAAGTGGTTCATTATGTAAATGTTTGGGTGCAAATACAGAAGACATTCTGATGTTTTCAGAATACTAGGACCTAGAGGGAGAGGTACCGAGAACCCGACAGCCACATCTGCAGTAATACCCATGGGTGATGGGATTAAGTGTTGGGAAAGCTTCCAAGGAACAAAATGCAATCATCCCTCTATTTACATGGTGGTGGCATTCCTGGAAATTTAGTTGACATTTAAGGGCGCAAAAATATTTCTGCTTGGGCGGGGGCAGAGAGGGGAATAGATTTGAAATGGGTAAAGGGAATTTAGAGGTACAAACCTCCAGTTACGAAATAAATCACGAGAATGAAATGTACAGCGTAGGAAATACCGTCAATAATATTGTAATAACTTTGTACAGTGACAGAGGGTAACTACATGTACAGTGGTGAGCATTTCATACCATATATAATTGTTGAATCACTGTGTTGTGCACCTGAAACTAATATGTCCACTACCCTTCAGTAAAAATTTTAAAAATAAAAACTACTTTGTTTCCACATAAAAAGGAATCCAGTGTAGACTTCAACAGTTATAAAAAGTTTTTTCATCCACGCGAGAATCTAGTAGGTCACTTGAAAGTCATGTGGTATATGGGACGAGTCTACATTATGTGGGACTGTCCCATGTGTTGCAGGATATACAACATCCCTTCTGCCAAAAATGCCAGGAACCACCCTTCTCATCGCTATGACAAACGAATCCAGAAATTAACAAAGGGCCCACAGACACTCCCATTGAAAATCACTGATTTAGGGGCGCCTGGGTGGCGCAGTCGGTTAAGCGTCCGACTTCAGCCAGGTCACGATCTTGCGGTCTGTGAGTTCGAGCCCCGCGTCAGGCTCTGGGCTGATGGCTCAGAGCCTGGAGCCTGTTTCCGATTCTGTGTCTCCCTCTCTCTCTGCCCCTCCCCCGTTCATGCTCTGTCTCTCTCTGTCCCAAAAATAAATAAACGTTGAAAAAAAATTTAAAAAAAAAAAAAAAAAAAAAAAAAGAAAATCACTGATTTAAGTAAAGCAATGAAGAAATACACATATTTGTATATACATTCATCCAAAGCAGTGGTTAATTGGGGCTATTCTTTGCCAACATCAGATATAGGTGCATATACCATGGTAGACAAGGCAGAGGAAGTCCCTCTCTCATGGAGAGTTAGTCCAGATGGTGTATTATATCAAGAAACATTTATGGAATACTCCTCTAGATAGATCCCCTCCTCAGGGAAGCCACTACCCTGCGGTCTGAAGTAGCCTGCCAACACTGTTAATCATTCTCACACTATCCTGTTTTGTTTTATTTTCAAGACTCTTATTAACTACCTAAAATTACATTGTTCAAATATGTGTTTACCTGCTTGATACCTGTCTTTTCCTCACTGTATATAAGTTTCATGAAAGCAGGGACCTAGAACAGTGCCTAATAATGGCACACTCTAAATGCTCAATAAATATTTGTTAAAGAAAGGAATGACTAGCAGGCACTCATGAGAAAAGCCCACACAATCCCTGTCCTCATGCAGCTGACTGTCCAGCGGCGTGGGGAGGGGGGGGTTGCTACTTGTAGGACCTCGAACAAGCAAGTTTACCTCTGATTCTCAGATTTCCAATCTGTAAGTAAACTGATAACGATATCACTTAGTAGGGTTATTGTGAGAATAAGCTAATACACATATATACACACGAGTCTTTTGTGTAAATGTTATTTTTATCAAGCTACACTTGTGCCGAGAAGAGAGGGGAGTTACCCTCATGAAGACAAGGAGAAAAGCACATGCAAAAGCCCTGAGAAGGAGTGGGTCGGAGCTGAGCCTGCAGGACTGTGGTAGAGTGGGAGGTGGAAAAGACTGCCTGCAGACCGCCCACTCTGGGAGACTTGAAACACTTTGGACTTTATCTGAGATCAAAGAGCAGAACTGAAGAATTTTAACCAGGAAGCGCCTTGGCTCAAATTAAATTTTTAAAAATACCTCTCTGGCCACAGAAAGGAAAAGGAGTAGCGGGTGGGGACAGGGAGACCTGGAAGTTATGGCCACTAAGATAGATAGTGGCTGTGGAGATAGAGAAAGTGGCTTGAATTTTTTAAAAATTTAGTATAATTTGTGATTAATTGGATATGGAAGGAGAAAGTATAGGTGTCACAGATGGTTCCCAAGGTTCTGGGAAGTCAAAAAAATTTCGATTCCCCATATCTAAACACAAGAGCATCACTTAATTGGTCTTAGAGGGGAGATATATGCAAAGTCACCAAAAAAAGCCACCTGGACTCCCGGCCTGCAAAATCCAAAGAGGACTTTTTCCAGATTAAAAGAAGCCTGGGAAGAGGCTGGACAAATTAGCAGGCCAGTCAACCTGCTGAATGAGAGAAGATATTTTCAAACGATATATCCAATAAAGAGTTAATATCCAAAATATGTTAAGAACTTAGATAACCCAACACCAAAAAAACCCCCAAATAATCCCATTAAAGATGGGCAGAAGACCTACATAGATATTTTTTCCAAGAAAAAAAAATAATAATACAGATGGCCAACAGACACATGAGAAGATGTTCAACATACTCATCATCATGGAAATGCAAATCAAAACTGCAATGAAATATCACAGTATAACCATCAGAATGGCTAGAATCAAAAAGACAAGAAATACCAAGTGTTGGCGAAGATGTGGAGAAAAAGGAACCCTGATTCACTGTTGGTGAGAATGTAAATTAGTGCAGCCACTGTAGAAAACAGTAGGGAGTTGCCTCAAAAAAATTAAAAATGGAAAAACCAAATGATCCAGTAATTCCACTATTGGGTATTTACCCAACGAAAAGGAAAACACTAATTCAATAAGACGCATGCACCCCTATGTTTATCATAACATTATTTACCATAACCAAGTTACACAAGCAACCCAGGTGGCCCTTGATAGATGAATGGATAGAGAAGATGTGGCATATATGTACATAATAGAATATTACTTAGCCATAAAAAAGAATGAGATCTTGCTATTTGGGACAACACAGATGGATCTAGAGGGTGCCATGCTCTGTGAAGTATGTCAGGCATAGAAAGACAAATATCACATGATTTCACTTATATGTGGAATCTAAAAAACAAAACAAGCGAACAAAAAGCAGAAACACGCCCATAAGTACAGAGAATAAACCGATGGTCACCAGATGGTAGGGAAGGGAGGGGGCTGGGCAAAATGGGTGAAAGGGAGTGGGAGGTACAGTCTTCCAGCTATGGAATGAATAAGGCACAGAGATGAAAGGACAGCAATAGGCAATAGAGTCAATTGTGTTATGGTGACAGATGGTAGCTACGTTTGTGGTGAGCATAGCACAATGTATAGATTTGTTGAATCAGTATGTTGCACACCTGAATCTAACGTATCATGTGTGTCAACTACACTTCAAATCAAAACCAAAACCAACCAAACAAACAAAAACTTACCAGGCCAGTGATCTTAGAAAGAGGGCTGAGCACATCAGTCAAATCTGCCTTTGCTGGGGCAGGAAAGGGTGCAGTTTTGTTTTGTTTTGTTTTGTTTTTTCCACTGGGGCGGACGCTACTTTTAGGTCTGTACTTGATGGTATGACATATCAAGCAAGAGAAAGAATATGTCCAGGGTTGGGAAGAGGAAGAGGATACAACTTCAAAGTAAGGAGATGCACACAGGGGTAGCTCTCTGCAGCTGAGGGGTTTGCAGTATAGCAGAGATGTAAAAGCTTTACCTTCCTGATTCATTTGTCATTCAACAAACTTTATGAGGCATTCCTAAGAGCCAGGCTCTCTCTGCTCTGGGTGTGCTGGGGACAGAACTATGAGCTAAACATTCACAAACCAACCTGTCCTTACTGGGGAGAGAGATAAGAAACAAATAAGTGTATGTATGAGTCTGTGTGTGTGTGTGTGTGTGTGTGTGTGTGTATGCACATGTAAAATTTGTGAAAACTGCTTTGAATCTAGAAACTTTTTGAAGGTAAGAACAGGGGAAACCCAGCCCCATCCTCCTAGCAGAAGGCCAACTCTACCTACAAAAGCTCTCTTCCTCGTAAGCAACAAAGGTTCTGCCCCTCAGGAAGGAAGACCCTTCCTTGTGTACAGACAGGATCTTTGAGATCTTAGAGGTTTGTTCCAGGAACCAAGACAAGTTGTGAACTTCGGACATCGGTTGTCACATCTCAGGGCCTCCATATCTGTTTGATGATCTCAGTAAGCCCTTTAATGAAGATGGGCCTAGAATTTGACCACTGGAGAAAAGATGTTTTTCCTTTCCTGTCCTCCCCACATCGAGGAGAGCTGGGAATCTGCATGACCCCTTGCTGGCCTTTACAGTTAGTCAGAAAATGCCAAGAATAAACAACCATTTACTGAGCACTGACTATGTGGAAGACATCATTTTCAAACCTCAAACTAGGACTAAACGTGCATGGCATGGCCAAAGACCAGGGTATTAAAAGCTGGAACTGGCCTGAAAAATAAAACAAAAAACAAAAACAAAAACATCATCTGTGGAGGTCAAGGGTATAAATGAGGAGATTCATAACTGCTGTCTTCCTGTTCAGGGCCCCAGGCTGGATGCCGGCTACAAAGATGGACAAGACTTTGTCCTTTCCCTGGAACTGGTCACAATCCTGTGGGAACAAACTGACTTCCAGATCAATTATTACACTCAGTGCCTGTGGAGTTAGGTGCCACAGACAGGAGCCCTAGGCACTAAGGGAGTGGTTATCTGTACCAAGATTGAGGATCAAGGAAGGAGGAGGTGGTGATGAATCTGGGTTTAAAGGAAGATAATGTCTTAGAGGGTAGAAATAAAATGGAGGCAGGGAGAGAGCATTCCACAAACAGAAGTCCAGAGGTGGACAGGCCATTTATTAGCTTGGATAAGTCACTTCACATTCCTGGGCCTCAGTTTCCTCATTGACAGAATAGAAAAGACATAATATATGTAAACTTACACACATTGCCAGCCATAAGATAAGCACTTGACAGACAGTGGATTATACAATACTGTGTTATGACAGCATAACATTTTCAAGGTTGCTGTGAGTGGCCAATGAGGCTAGAACTTGTGTGTGTGTGTGTGTGTGTGTGTGTGTGTAGTGGGGAAGGAAACTGCAAAGTAGAGTTTGAGATTTTGCAGAGGTCCTTGAATGCCATTCTAGATTGTGGCATTCCCCAGAAGTAATTGACCCAATATTATTATTTGGAAATAATGACATTAACAGCAAACACTGCACAGTGCTTCCTACATGCCAGGCACTATTCCAAACTCTGTAGAGCAACTGGCCAAGATCACAAAGCTGGCAAGAGTGGGTCGAGACTTGAGTTTCTTCTTGCCCTAAATCTCATGCTGGCAAAAATAATACTAGTAATAATGATGACTAACATTTATTGAGGCTTACACATATCATTTCATTCAATCCTCACAACAGTCATGGAAAGTCGGTACCATCGTCAACTTGGCAGATGGGGGAACTGAGGGTGGTGAGGAAGTTGTGTGACATTCGTGACCTGACCACTGGTAGCTGGTAGAAAACTGGGAGCCAGGTCACTCTTAACTCCTTCAAAAGAACCTACTGTGGGGGGTGTTCTTGATCGACAGCCGTTACCCCTTTGGCTTCACCATCACGCTCACGCAGGGGCCACAGCCAATGATGGGCATGGTGGAGGAATGCACAGACTGTTCCTGTCTGGCATTAGACTCTTCTAATGGATATCCTTGCTCATGGACTCTCTGCCTGGCCAAGATTTCCTCAAACCTTCACTGCAGTCTGAAGCTCTTCCTTCCCACTGACCTAGCAGGTGTCAGACTTATGTCATGGTCTATAGGCTCTCCATGACTATTTCTGCTCCCATCCCCTTTATCCTTCACAGGCTTTTTCCCAATAAATCTCTCATACACCTAATCCCATCTTGGTGTCTGCTTCTTGGAGGACCCAAACTAACACATCGACCATATGCTCAACAATCCTGCCTCTTGCAGATGGCCCTTGAGGTTGACAATGCAGTTCATACCCACAAATTCATTTTATGTCGACAGAAAGTGTATTTGATAAATCAGGGTCTGAACACCTGGGAACAGGAACCTGTCATGAAAGTCTGATGGCCATAAGCATGGAGAGGGGCACCCAGGAGGGACAGGGATGTCCCAGGATGTTCCAGGGTAGCTCTGCAGGCTGGCAGCTTGGCTTCCTGACCCATGATCAGGTTCTGACACAGAAACAGACCCAGAGAAAAGAGGAGGCTTCAGCAGGCTCCACTCAGAGATGGACCAAATCATCCCTCAAAAATAGCCATCCATCTTTCTCTAATTCATACTCACCATGCTGACTCTTCACTTGAAATTTGATGTCTGGAAAGAATTCATTCATCGAGAAGAGGCAACCTTGGTGGCCCATAGAGTTAAAGCCACATGGATGCCTTATATGAGAAAGAGCCCCAGGGCACCTGAGTGGCTCAGTCAGTTAAGCATCTGGCTCTTGGTTTCAGCTCAGGTCATGATCTCACAGTTCATGAGTTCAAGCCTCGCATCAGGCTCTGTGCTGGCGGCGTGGAGCCTGCTTGGGATTCTCTCTCTGCCCCTCCTTTGCTCTCCCTCTCTCTCAAAATAAATAAATAAACTTTTAAAAAAAATTTAAAAAGAAAGAGTCTCAAATTCTCTGACCTTTAGTGAAAGTCCTCTACATCCCTCCATATCACCTGGGAGCTTCTTAGAAACACAGTATCTCAGGTCCCACCCCTCACCTGCTGAATTAGGATCTTCATTTCATCAAGATTCCCAATAAAATTGGGAAACCCCGGGGCACCTGGGTGGCTCAGTCGGTTGAACGTCCAACATCGGCTCAGGTCACGATCTCACAGTTTGTGAGTTCGAGCCCCACATCAGGCTCTGTGCTGACAGCTCAGAGCCTGGAGTCTGCTTCGGATCTGTGTCTCCCTCTCTCTCTCTCTCTCTCTCTCTCTCTCTCTGCCCCTCTCCTGCTCACGCTCTGTCTCTGTCTCTCAAAAATAAATAAATGTGAAAAAAAATTTTTAAAAAATTTGGGAAACCCCATTCTATTGTGCCCCATCCACTCTGCCCTTCCCTGGTACTAGGTGATTTTTACATCCATACGATGCAATATTATTCAGCAATAAAAAGTACTAGTACATGCTGCAGCATGAATGAGCCTTGAAAATATCATGATAAGTGAAAGGAGCCAGTCACAAAAGATAGCACATTGTAGGATTCCATTTACATGAAATGCCCAGAAGAGGCAAATTGGTAGAGATGGGAAGTAGACTGGTCGTTCCTAGGACTGGGGGTGGGGAGAGGCTGAGGGGAAATGGGGAGTGACTAATAATGGGCAGGGGTTTCATTTTGACAAGATCAAAATGTACTAAAGTTGGTTTTGATGATGGTTGTACAACTCTGTGAATATATTAAAAACAATTGAATTATATGGTTTCAATAAGTAAATTGTATGGTTTGTGAATTACATCTCAATGAAGCTAGCATATATGTAAAAGAGTATCTGCCTCATAGAATCATTGTGAGGACTCAATAAAACCATGTGTGTAAAGCAAGATTAGCTACCATGGAGCAGACACAGACCCTGCCCTTGAGTAGCTCAAGGCTGTCATTTGAAAAAAATGACAAAGGCATAAGAAACAAAACCTCCAAAAATGAATGAAAAATTATTTCTGAATGGGGTACAGATAACATGTCAGGCAAATCATAAGAGAGAAGTAACTTGGCCTATCCATCCATCCATCCATCCATCTATCCACCCATCATCTGTCCATCCAATAATTACCTGACACCTATTATATGCTGGATACAGGGAACCAAGATGAATTGCATGGGAGACAGGCATGCAAACAAATACATTCCATCACAACATGATAAATGCCTTGGAGAGGACACAGTGGAAGTCCAAGGTGGGGGGGGTAATTAAGTGCCAAGGCCAGAAAAGTTCTCTCCAACAGGGAACATCTGGGTCCTTCTTTTTTTCCTGACATAATTTACTTTCTCTTTCAAACTAAAAAGCAATTCTTGCTCGTTGAAACAAGCCAAACTCTAAGTAAGAGAATAAAGATTGTTAACCTTAAAAATAAAACTGTCAGTTATTTTACCAGCAAAAAAGTGAGGTTTATTCAGAAATAGCAGAAAATTGCTATTTGGAACACTTGGAAAACAGCACATTCAGGAGAGGCTTTCTCTGAACTCTCCTTATCTGCCTAAAGACAAATCCTCCAAGAGGACTCAGTGGTAATCAGTCCTCTCCTGGGGAGTTTTGTCACCCAGAGAGGATTGACTCTTATCACAGAAGAGGAGACTAGAAGTAATGCCACACCCAGACAAACTTTGTCACAAACTATTCTCTCTCTCATCTATTCTTCTAAGGGATGCTTCATCTTTTCTAAAATGCATGTGCTCTCCTCTAAGAGGCCTACATCCCCCCTCCCCTTTGCCTATCAAAATGGCGTTTAAGCCTGAATATTAAGCCATCTCAGAGACTTACTTGTTTTTCCCTGGGTGTCTCCTCCAAATGCCTGAGGTTTACCTGTTTACACACTTGTACTCTTCCCTTGTTAACCTGCCTTCTATCACAGGGGTCTCAGCCAAGAAATCAGAAAAGTAGGGGGAAAATCATTTTGCCTCCCTCACAAATGCAATGGAGGGTGAGGGAGAAAGAAACACTCCCAGGTTTCTAGTGTAGGGTACTGGATAGATGGCAACAGTTCTGTGAAAGATGGGGACTCAAGGATGGAGGGAGGATGCCCAGGGAAGAGCCGGGCATACAAGTCTGGGTGGCCTTCAGAAGAGAGGTGACGGGCCAATATTTGTCACCTGGACCAATGCAATAGCTTCTTAGTTGGCCTCCTGCTCAGCTCTTGTTGACTTCCAATCTGCTTTTCACACAGCAACAGGAATCCACTAGAAAATCCTTTCCTCTGCGTAAAACCCTTCAAGGTTTCTCACTGCTATTCAAATAACCTCTAGACTCTTTACTATGGCTTATGAGGCCCACGAGCTTAAGAGCTCACGGATGCCTTTCTCTCCAATCTCATCTCACTTTATGCCTTGCCACCCCTGCTCCAGCCACATTGCCCTTCCTTCGGTTCCTTGAACTCTTCTCATTTCAGGGCCTTTGCACTTGCTCTCCGCTCCACTCCCCCAGGTTCTGACTGCCTGGCTCATTCTCATTCTTCAGGCACCCCTTTAAATATCACTTCCCACCAAAGGTCTTTGATGAACATCCTGTCCAGGCAGCGTCGCCACCACTTAACTCTGCCAGCTTCCTTCACAGCTATAGCACTGTCTGTCCGTTCTAGGAGGTCTATCTCACCAGACCATAAACTGCACCCAGTCAAGGGACCATTCTATCCTGTTCACCATTGTATCCCCATTGCCTAGCACAGTATCTGCCTTAGAGTAGGTGCTCCATACATTTTGGTTGAATGAACAAATGACCATATGTTTGTGAGCCATCGGCATGCGCATGACAGAAGGAGCCAGCGGAGGGGAGAAGAGAGAACACTGAAGCCTCATGGAAGGCCCACATGGAAGGGACAGTGAAGGAGACCGACAGTGTCTCCTTGAGAGAGAGAGAGAGAGAGAGAGAGAGAGCCTGTGCGTGAGCTGGGGAGGGGCAGAGAGAGAGAGGGGGAGAGAGAGAATCCCAAGCAGGGATTCTCTGAACTCATGAACCATGAGATCATCAGCTGAGCAGGAATCAAGAGTCGGACCTTTAACGAACTAAGCCACCCAGGTACCCGCACCCCCACCCCCGGCTTTTTAACTTTTTTTTTTTTTTACATGGTAGTTTTTAAAGATGAGGGTGACTAGAGGTGTTTACTGCCGAAGGAGATAAGCCCATAGAAGAGACAGAAGATCTCAGAGGGAGTGAAGAATCGTGAGACAAGGTCCCCAAGGGAAGAAGGGGTGGGATCTGAAGCTCCAGTGGAGGACTTAGGCTGGGGCAGAAGAATGTGATTCCCTCAATTGTCCCTCCCCAGGTGGAGAAGAGTGTCTCCAGGCTCATCTGGAAGCACTCCACCCTGGCTTCCTACGTACACTCCAGCCACACTGGCCTTTTGGCCCTGTAGGACCTTTGCATTAGCTGGGACCTCTCCTAGGACTCACTTTCCCTGCACTTTTCTCATTCTCCAGGTCTCAGCTGCATTATCTCCTCCTTAGAGAGGCCACCTTCTGCAGTGGCTGCCTCTGTGATTCTCCTTTATGGCACTCTGCTTGTTATCTTCCCAGAATGCATGAAAATCTAGAATGTACTTCTGTATCTAGAGCACGTGTCTGTGAGGGCAAGAGCCTGGCAGGTCTCAGTCATGCTTAAGTCTTCAATTCCTAGCTCGCAGTTGCCCAAACCAGTAGAACCCAGGCATGGTGCGGGTTTTGTTTTTTTTTTTTTTTTTCTCAACCTCTCCCCCAACCACATCCAGCCGATCATCACGTCCTAGATCCTGATCCCAGACTGACCCAGCTGTGCCTTCTATGCCAACTGGTCTCAGCCGGGGTCTCCTCTCCACTCCCCTCTGCTCTGTGAGTTAGCAGTCAGGGTTAATCTTGCTAAAGTGGGAAGCCAGACCTGCCACTCCCCTACTTCGTCCCTTCAGAATCTCAGCATTGCTTTCAGAACCAAATGTCTTGACAAAGGCTTTCCAAACTGTCTGGCCCTGCTCTTCCCGCCCTCCTTACCCAAAGCCCACCCTCCCAGCCTCCGCCTTCCAGTATAGCGTCAGGCTTTTTACAACCTTCAAGTCTGAAATCGCCTGCTCTAGAAAGCCTGCCTTCCCTTCCTCCGTGGACGCGCGGAAGTGCTGGAAGTGCCTCCTTCCCACCGCACGGGGGCGCTGGCGGGGGCAGTCTAGTTCACAGTGGTATCTCTGGGGTTTAGCCAGGGGCGGCACCTGCTAGAGCCCTCCTCCTACCCACCCCTCCCCGCTCCCTCATCCAAAAGCTGATGGAACTGGAAGAGCAGGGGGCAGTTTTGCAAGAGTCTTTTTTTTTTAATTTTTTTAACGTTTTATTCAATTTTGAGACAGAGAGAGACAGAGCATGAACGGGGGAGGGGCAGAGAGAGAGAGGGAGACACAGAATCTGAAACAGGCTCCAGGCTCTGAGCTGTCAGCACAGAGCCCGACGCGGGGCTCGAACTCACGGACCGTGAGATCATGACCTGAGCCAAAGTCGGACGCTCAACCGACTGAGCCACCCAGGCGCCCCTGCAAGAGTCTTAAAAGCGGAGACGTTCTGTTGTTTCACAGAATGTCGGGGTAACGGTTTGGAACAGCAATAGAGAAGGCCACTTCTGGTGGGGGGTGGGAGAATGGGTAGATAACAGGTCCTCAGGGAAGCAATGTCAGGGGAGTCAAGTCTTGCAGAAGGTACAAAGTTTGGGGGCAAGGCAGGCCCTGGAGGGTGGGTCCAGTGGCTAAGGGTGCAGATTTTGGGTCCTATAGGTTTACAAGCCATCAACCTACAGGTGACAGAAACCACCTGAACCGCGGGCTGACTGGGGTGTCGTGGGAGCCCTTGTTGTTGGATTGGAGACCACAGGGCCTGACTGGATGTGACCCAGAAGGCCAAACTGCGGTCAGCCCGAACCCGCTTGTGAAGCTGGGCTCTCATGGGTGCGCTGAAAAAGCTGTCCAAATTCCCAGCAGTGCTGGTGCTGATACAGAGGTGGGAGGATCACAGAAGAATCCGCTTATCTGGGAAGGCCTTGAATCAGCACAGGGACATTTAAAAAAAGGAGATTTGGCTTCGGGTGGAGGGTAGGGCTTGTGTGGGGTGCGGGTGGGAAGGCCAAGATCCCCCTCCCTACAGATCCCCTAAGCTCCTCCCTGGATACCAGCAACAACCCCCTCAGCCGTCTCCCTCCGGCACCCTGACATCTACTCTATACGCAGCAGCCAGAATCGTTTTTCAAAAATGTAAATGAGACCGTGTCACTGGCCTCAACAGGCTGAAATCCTGTTACAGGCTTCCCATGGCTCTTAAGATAGGAACTGATAATAGTATTTTCCAAACTGCGGTGGTAAAGGAAATGATTGTAGGTGGGACATGGGGGAATTTAAAAATTTTTTTTAAATTTCAGCTGTGTATTAGAAAAAAAGTACGTGGTAGGTCAATCCTTTGGTTTCATGAATATTCTTGCTCAGGGTAAGGATACAAAGGGAGCCAATTTGAAGACAATTTTAAAGGGAATAATAGTACAAATGGAATCCCGTGAACAAGGTACTGGAACAGTAGAGGCCCCTCTGCGGTCTCATCTGGGCCTCCCTGGCTCTTGCTATATGGCCTGCAAGTCCTTGAAGGTGTCACTCACCAGTCTGCCAGAAATGTTCCGGATGTTCTCCCCCAGCTCACCCCCCAACACTTGTCCTTGGGAACTCTGCAGCAGCGTCACTCTCTGGCAGGGGTTTTCTTGTGGTCAGGGGCCTATCTCACAGGCCCCGCTATTTGCTCTTCGCAGCACTTCCTGCAGCTTGTGAGGATCTATTTTGTGTCTGGGATTCAACCCACAGCCCCGGGTAGAATGCAAGCTTCTTGAAGCTGGGCTGTGTCTTGCTCACCATTGTACTCCCAGCACCTCGCACAGCACCAGCCACATATGAAGCACTCATTTGAATGAATGAGTGAATGCATGAGCAAATGAACAAGCCCAGGGACTTGACCTAGAGGCTCCTGATTGTTCACACCACCCACATTGTGGCTGCCCCCATGGAATTAGAAGGCCTTGGCCCTGGCCTTTGAACAAGGGGCCCCACATTTTCATTTTGCACGAGGTCTCACAAATTATGTGGCTGGCCCTGAACAGAGGGCTCAGGAAAATGGAAAGTGAGGACAATGGTGGTGGCATGGGGGAGGTGGATGACTCCTTCCAGAAGCATGGCTGAGAAGGAAGATCAATGGGGTTGCAGCCTCTCTTTCTTGACCTGGCCCTGGCTCTGCCATCAAGGATCATGGACACCAGATCTAGGCCCTCTTACTGAGGGGCCCCAGGACAGAGGTGCAGGTGGGGTCAAGGGGTTCTGCCCCAACTTTCCAAGTGTCTCTTCCAAGAGTTTCCAGCTGCTCCTCCCTGGCCTTGGGCTTGGCCTCTTGCTCCTGGCCTCTCCCCACCCCTCAGGGTCTGTTCTTCCCAGCCTCCTTAGACCTCTAATGCCAGAACTTTGCTACAGGAATATATATATATACACACACACGGACTCACATACACACACACAGATATGTGTGTGCATATTTATATATATGGATTTAATTTTAAAATTCTTGAAATTTTTTAAAGCCTAGAGAATAATGTTACAAACATCCATGTGCTCATCACCCAAAATAATCAACTGTTAACATGTTTGCTCCAGATATATTTTTTATATAAAATAAAGAGAACACTACAGATAAAGCCCCTTTGTACACCTCCTGGTTCAATTCCTCTCCTTCCCTTAATTCCCAGGAGCTGTTGTTATTATTAGTCCAATGTGTGTCCTTCTAATCTATTTCTACAAACAAAACAGAGTGTGTGTTCATAGCAGCACTAACTGTAACAGCCAAAATGTGGAAACAACCCAAATGCCCATCCACTGATGAATGGCTCAATGAAATGTGGTATATCCACATAATGGAATATTATTAAGAAATAAAAAGAAATGCAGGGCCACTACATGCTAACTTGGATCAGTCTTGAAAACATAACAAAAGAAACCAGACACGAAAGGCTACATATTGTATGATTCCAAATCTACAGGGTAGGCAAATCCATTGAGACAGAAAAGAGATTTGTAGTTGCCAAAGTGGTTGCTAGATGGGGGGGGAAGGAGGAGTAAGTAACAAGTGACTGCTTAGTAGGCATGAGACCCCTTCTTGAATGATAAAAGTGTTCTGGAATTAGATGGTGGTGATGGCTGCACAACTCTGTAAATATAATAAACACCACTGAAATGGGGGCATCTGGAAGGCTCAGTCAGAAGACCATATGCCTCTTGATCTCGGGGTCGTGAGGCATCCCCACAGTGGATTTAGAGATTAGTTAAAAATAAATAGGGGCACCTGGGTGGCTCAGTCGGTTAAGAATCTGACTCTTGGTTTCATCTCAAGTCACGATCTCATGGTTTTCTGAGTTCCAGCCCCACATTGGGCTCCAAGGTGAAAGTGCGGAGCCTGCTTGGGATTCTCGGTCTCCCTCTCTCTCTCTGCCCCTCCCCCACGTGCGCTGTCTCTGTGTCTCTCAAAATAAAAAAAAAAACTTAAAAAATTAAAAAAAAATAAACCTATCTTTAAAAAACCCCACTGAAGGGAGGGGGGGATGGGCTAAATGGGTAAGGGGTCTTAAGGAAGACATTTGCTGGGCTGAGCACTGGGTGTTAAATGTAGGGGATGAATCACTGGAATCTACTCCTGAAATCATTGTTTCACTATATGCCAACTAATTTGGATGTAAATTTAAAAAAAATAAAATTAAAAAAATCCCACTGAAATGTACCTTTCAAAATGGTTAAAATGGTGAACTTTGTCATGTGAATTTTATCTCAATAATAAAAAGCCAGAACAGGATTTTAAAATATTTTCCTAGGAGTGCCTGGGTGGCTCAGTTAGTTGAGCATCCCACTCCATCCCCGATATCATCAGCTCAGGTTGTGATCCCAGGGTGATGGGATCAATCCCTGAGTTGGGTTCAGTGCTGAGTATGGAGCCTGCTTAAGATTCTCTCCCTCTCCCCCTCCCAACTCTCCCTCTCTAAAATAAAGATAAAATTCAATAAATAAATAAATAAAATATTTTCCTGAGTTCTTTCATTCTGTGGATTATTTCTGCACCTTGTTGACCCATCCAACGTTATATGGATACATGTAGGCCTGGTTCTTTTTCTTTTCTTTTCTTTTTTCTTTTTTCTTTTCTTTTTTTTTTTTTTGCTAGTTGCCTTTTATTAGAGCACATGCCATATTTTCTTTTCCTCCTGGTGGACATTACAGTTGATGCAATTTTTCTCTACTAGCTGTGCTGCTATGAACGGACTTGACAATGTCTCCTGGGATGCATTTGGGAGAATTTCTCTAGGGTATACAACTGCTGGATGGCAGGGAATACAAATTTTCAAAATATTGTCAAATTGCTCCCTAAGTGGTGGTGTCAATTACGCTCTCATCCACAGCATGTGAATTTCTATGAGTCCTTGCCACCAAAGCCTGTTATTATCAGACTTTGATTTTGCCTATCTGATGGCTGTGCAGTTTCAATTTACAATGGTATTTCCTTTTTTTCTAGCTATCTTCTCTTTCATTGTTTCCCCTTTTTCCTTTTCTTTCCTTCTATCCTTGTTTTTCCTTCCTTCCTTCTTTTCCTTTTTTTGGTATTTTCTAGGCTCTTCTTGGACCTTTACACTTCCATGTGGATTTGGAATCAGTTTGACTAGTTCCATGAAAAACCCTATTGGGATTTTTCTTTTCTTTTCTTTTTTTGGAATAGTTCTGAAATCATAAACATATTTGCAGGTTACCTGGATCATTATTATATTGAGTATTCCCATCTATGAACAAATTATATAGTTCCATTTATTTAGGTCTTCTTTTACTTTTTAAAATAGACTTTATTGGGGCACCTGGGTGGCTCGGTCAGTTAAGCATCCAACTTTAGCTCAGGTCATGATCTCATGGTTCGTGGGTTCAAGCCCCCTGCATTGGGCTCTAGCACTGACAGTGCAGAGCCTGCTTGGGATTCTCTCTCTCTCCCTCTGTCTCTGCCCCTCCCCAGCTTGTGCTTTCTCAAAATAAGGAAATAAAAAAAAAATAAAATAGAATAAAATAAAATAAAATGAACTTTTTTTCTAGAACAGTGTTAGGTTCACAGCAAAATTGAGCAGAATGTACAAAATTGTCATAGAACCTTTGCTTCCCCCACACACCACTGTCAACATCTCCCACATCTGCACATCCCACATTGGAGTAGTACATTTGTTGCATCGAGTAGTACCTATGTTGACACATCATTGTCATCTAAAGTCCGTGATTCACATTAGGGTCCACTCTTGGTGTTGAATACCTTATGGATTTTAACAAATGTACAATGACATATACCCATTATAGTATCACATAGAATAGTTCCACGGCTGTAAAAATCCTCTGTGTTCTGCCTAGCCTTATCCTCTCCTCCCCCACAACCCCTGGCAACCATTGATCTTCTCACCATCTCCATAGTTTTGCCTTTTCCAGAATGTCACATAGTTGGCATCACACAGTATGTAGCCTTTTCAGATTGGCTTCTTTCACTTAGTAATATGCATTTAAGTTTCCTCTATGTCTTTTCACGGCTTGGTAGCTTATTTCTTTTTAGAGCTGAATAATATTCCATTGTCTGGCTCTACCACAATTTTCCATTCATCTACTGAAGGATATCTTGGTTTGTTTCCAAGTTTTGGCAATTATAAATAAAGCCGCTATAAATATCTGTGCGCAGGTTTTGGCACGGACATAAAATTTCAACTTATTCGAGTAAATACCAAGCAGCCTGATTGCTAAATTGTACTGGAAGAATAGGTTTAGATTTGTATTCCTTTACAAAGAAACAGTTGCATGATTTTCTGAGAAAACATCTAGCAAGTTTTTGTTATATATATTCCTGGATGTCTCATAATTTGTGTTGCCATTGGAAATGACATCCTTTTGATTATATTTTCTTGTTTCCTGTTGCTAATCCAATAAGCATTCACAAGAATGCTACTGATTTATGTAGGATCCTCCAGTATTCAGCAATCCTACTAAATATTCTTATTAGTTTAATACTTTGCATGTAGATTCCTTTATTTTCTAGATATAAAATAAATCATATGCATCTAAGGATGGTGTTACTCTTCTATTTCTTAAACTTCATTTCTTTCTGTTATTTTATTACATTAGCTAGAAACTCCAGTAAAATTGTGAGTAGAAAGCATTCTTACCTTGGTTTTTTTTTTATTTTTATTTTTATGGAAATGCTCGAGTTCCGGACTTAAGTATTATGCCTAGATATTTGGCAAATATCCCTATCAGGTTGATGTATTACCCTACACATCTTAATTTCCTAAGATTAGGAAAGAAATATGTTTAATTTTGTCAAATGATTTTTGCACATTTATTAAAGTGATCATATGCTTGTATTCTTCTAATGTATTAAGGCTCAGAATATAGGAATTGTTTTCCTAGTGTTAAACAACCCTTGCATTTTTGGCTAAAGTCTATTCTATATTTCTATAAAATAAGGATTCTGTTTTATGTTTTATTATTTAGGGGATTTGCATCTATAATCATAAGTAAATTTGTTCTATAATGTTCTCATCTCAGATTGCCCTTGCCTGGGCTTGATGTCAAGGTTATACTAGCATTAGAAAAATGAGTTAAGTGGTTTTCCTTTTTTGCCATCCTCTAAAGGGGTGTGTATAAAACAGGGTGTATGGTTCAGGGTTCTCCAGAGAAACAGAACCAATAGAATGTATGTTTGTATTTAAACACACACACACACACACAGAGGGAGGAAGAAAGAGAGAGAAACTTATGATAAGGAACTGGCTCACACTTATGGAGGCTGAGAAGTCCCAAGATCTTTGTCAACAAGCTGGAGACCCAGGTGAGCTGATGTGACCTAGTGACCCAGGTCCACTCTGAGTCTGAAGGTCTGAAGGCTGGGAACCAGAGGAACTGATGGTGTTGGTATCAGTCCCAAAGCTAGCAGGCTTGAGCCACAGAAAAATCTGACGCTTCCAATTGAGTCAGAGGGCCAGAAAAGACCAGTGTCCCAGCCCACATAGCAGGCAGGACAAGATCCCTGTTACTCAGTCTTTTTTTTTTTTTCCCTATTCAGCTCTTCAACTGATTGGATGAGGCCCACCAACAATGTAGAGGGCAATTTGCTTATTTGGTCAACCAATTGCAATGTTAATATCATCCAAAAATACTCTTAGTGCCCTTCTTTGTACACCTTCTTTGTACACCCTCTTTGTACACCTTCTTTAAAGTACACCTTCTTTGAAGGTGTGGACAACTCAACTGCAAAACCTACTGAGCCTGTTAAGTTTTTTATGTGTGTTTGTTTGGGTAGGGAGGTTGGGTAATTTATTTTTCATGAGGATGATTTCTTTGGAAACATTCTGCCTACAGGGACTACCATGGGCTAGTCTTTAATGTTTCCCTTTGAGGAAGCCTGATCTTCACTTACACCTTGAAGACTAATAGGATCTAGGAGACAAAAGAAACCAAGAATCGTGGGCTGTTTTATTTTGCAGAAACTACTGGCTTTGGGGCGGTACCTACGAAGTCATTATTTTTAACTGACCACTAGAGGGCAGTAATAGATCAAGAACGGGTACATATATTAAATCAGCCAACATTTGGTAGATTTTTCCTTTTCTGTTCATTAGGACGCTGAGACTTAGGGAAACCAACAAACTTGTCTGAGTCACGTATTCCAATATATAGAAAGTCTGGAATCTTAACTTAGGTCTGACTCCAAAATTTATTGTTTCTGGTATGGGTACAGTAAATAGTTACTCTAATTTCGTTCATATTTTCATTCATTTGAGAGCAAGACAGAGTGGCTTCAGATTCAGTCTTTGGAGCCAGAGTATTTGGATTAAAATTCTGGCTCCATCACAGACTAGCTACCACCGTAAGAGCATTGTGCCTCAGTTTCCTCATCTGTCATTGGGGATATCAGGATTTACTTCATAAAACTTGCAAACATGAAATGAGATGAGTCACGAAAAGTGTTTAAAATAGTGTCTGGCACTTAGTATTGATTTGAGCTACTGTTATTATTAACTCGACTAATATTTAGTAAAAGACTATTGTGTTCAATATCACTGCTGTAGGTACTGAGGATACAGCAACAACCCTTCCCACCCACCTTCCACCCCACACACGCACAGGCATCCCTGCCTCTTGCAGCTTACATTCTAGGGAGGGAGATCCACAATTAAAAAAAAAAAAAAACTTTTGTATTCTTTCAGTATGAGTAATGAAGATGGCCAAAAATAGAGCATGGAAGGGAGGGTAAGAAGTGCCAGGGCTAGAGGGGGGCTGGGAATTGAACATGGGAGAATTGAACACCTGTCAGAGGAGGTGTCACTAAATGACATCCAGCAAAACCCATAGAAAAGGAGGGAGGAACTTCTGGATATCCAGGAGTCGTGGTGGATATCCTGGAGCAGAACATTCGGGCAGAGAGAAGAGTGAGGGTGAAGGTCCCGAGACAGGAAGGTGCCCGCCTTCAAAGAATGGCAGAGTCGCTGTGATGTTAATTTTATGTGTCAACTTGGCTAGGCCGTGGTGCCCAGTTCTTTGGTCAAACACCTTCTCGCTGTTGCTGTGAAGGCACTTTCTGGCTGTGATCGCTATTTCAGTCGGCGGACTTTGAGTAAAGCAGGTTACCCTCTATGATGTGGGTGGGCCTCATGCAATCAGTAGAGGCCTTAAGAACAAAGACTGAGGTCCTCCTGAGGGAGAAGGCCGTTCTGCCCCCACACTGTAACACAGAAATTCTGCGCGAGTCTCCAGCCTTCGGACTCCAGACTACATCAACTCTCGCCTGAATTTCCATCCTGCTGGCCTGCCCTGTAGATTTCAGACTTCCTGCCCCCATGCGATCGGAGCCAATTCCTTAAAACGAATCTCTCTCCAAATACATAATGTGCATCCTACTGGTTCTGTTTCTCTGAAATAATCAGACTAATGCATGCCAGGGTAGCACAAGAGGGCGGTGACAGGGAGAGTTCTGTGCAATGGGCCTGGGGTGAGGCATGGGGTGGGGAGCTGACGATGTGGGGCCGTGTGGCCGTGGGGAGGGCTGTGGGCTTTTGTGGGCGAGGAAGTCAGCAGAGGGTGCTGAGCAAAAGACTTGCATGTTCAAAGCTGCTGGGGTTGCTGTGAGGAGAACGGGCTGTGGGGCAAGGGCGGAGCAGGGGGCCTGTGATGAGGCCACTGCAGGGATGCGGAGGAGAGATAGGACATGCTGATGGCTTGAATTGGATGACACAAGCGCTGGTGGTGAGAAGTGGACAGATTCTGGATGTTTTTTTTTAAGTTTAGTTATTTGAGAGAGACAGAGACAGCGTGAGTAGGGGAGGGGCACGGGGTGGGTAGAGACAGAGAATCCCAAGTAGGCTCCGGGCTGCCAGCCCAGAGCTTGATGTGGGGCTCGAACTCACAGACCATGAGATCATGACCCGAGCGGAAACCAAGAGTTGGACACCTAACCAGCTGAGCCACCCAGGCGCCCCTGGATGTATTTTGAAGGCAGAGCTGAGCTGACAGGATTTGCTGGGTGTGGACCGTGAGGGAATTAGGTGTCAAGGACAACCTCAACCTCGGGGCTTTCAGACAGAGCAGCTAGAAGGGCAGAGCTGTCCTTTCCTGAGACCCTGAGGATTTGGGGAGGAGTGTGTCAGGGAGGGGGCTGAGACTCAGAGGTTTGGTTTTAAGACATGTTAGTTTTGGATGCCTCTTAGAGGTTTGGCCATTGGGTGTCCACATCTGGACTTCGGGGGCTTGGGCTCAGACGCGCACATTTGAGCCCAAGGCTCAGGCTTGGAGCCGCCTGGCCTGCGACCACACAGGGAGGCCGGCAGCGCTCCGCCTGGGACTCGGGCCTGTGTGCTCCCCTCAGCACCTCACCGTGGGCTATGTCCTGGAGCCTGCTGTAGCTCCCCACGCCGGTCCCACCCGGGGCAGGCGGGTAATACCCACACCTCTTCCAGGCTGTTCTCTGCACCGCGTCCTCACACTGCAGATCACCGTTTCCACAGAAAACAGGAACGAGCCCGGAAAACCCCAAACCTGGTGGACGGGCCTCATTTTCTCACCAGAGCTGGTTACAGTTAGTCCAGGGGAGGCACGCGGGTTTTAGCTCTTGTGCCAACTTCAGTTAATTCTGTCTGGCTCTGGGTAGTGCTGTCTTAACAACAGGGAAGGGACGTAGCAATTGACTAGCAATGTCTGTCAAGGGAACAGGATCCGGAAGTGGCTGTTCAGGTGTCAGGTATTTGTCATTCCTGGTCCACCTGCAGAGGCTTGTGGGTCTTTACTTAAAGGGGCCCATTGCAGCACCATACAGCTTCCTGAGACTCTCAGGGTTGAGTCAGATGCTTTCAGTCCTGCCTGAATCAGACAGAAGAGCCCCCAAAGCCAACACCTGTCACCGTTTCACACATCCCACCAGCTACATAATGAGGGCCTCTCAGCAGTCCTTTGGATCAGAGATTCAGCCATACAAGCAGGATGGGAGGCCCTGGTGAGGACATGGCTGGCAACCACAGCCCACAGCTGTCTTCCTTAGTGGTCAGGCGACTTCCATGAACTGGAAAGTCTGTGGGTTTTTTTTTTTTTTCATCTTCTTCTTTTTTAGTTGAAGCACATCTTTCAACCTCAGGAAGGTGTAGAATTAATTAACTTCTGCTGTCTGAATGAAACTTTCTTCCTTAGAGGGCACCTGATGTGGGTATACAAGTTAACCCTAGGCAGATTTAGAATTAAATATATAGCATACTAAACCAAGAATTAAAAGTTTAGGGGGCACCTGGGTGGCTCAGTCGGTTAAGCGTCCGACTTCAGCTCAGGTCATGATCTCACAGTCCGTGAGTTCAAGCCCCACGTCGGGCTCTGTGCTGACAGCTCAGAGCCTGGAGCCTGCTTCAGATTCTGTGTCTCCCTCTCTCTCTGCCCCTCCCCTGCTCATGCTCTGTCTCTCTCTGTCTCAAAAATAAATAAAAAACATTAAAAATTTTTTTTTAAACTTTAGCATACTATTTCTGTTTAAAGAAGAAATCTACATAAAGTTTTTTATATAAATAGATTAAAAAATTTTTTTAATGTTTATTTTTTTATTTTTATTTAAAAAAATTTTTTTAAGTTTTATTTATTTTTGAGACAGGGAGAGACAGAGCATGAACAGGGGAGGGTCAGAGAGAGGGAGACACAGAATCTGAAACAGGCTCCAGGCTCTGAGCTGTCAGCACAGAGCCCGACGTGGGGCTCAAACTCATGGACCGCGAGATCATGACCTGAGCCGAAGTCGGTCACTTAACCGACTGAGCCACACAGGCGCCCCTAATGTTTATTTTTAAGTGAAAGAGAGACAGAGGGAGAGCAGGGGAGGGGTAGAGAGAGGGGGAGACACAGATTCCGAAGCAGGCTCCAGGCTCTGAACTGTCAGCACAGAGCCCAATGCAGGGCTTGAACCTACAAACCGTGAGATCATGACCTGAGCCGAAGTCAGACACTTAACTGTCTGAGCCACCCAGGCACTCTTATATAAATAGATTTTTAAGAGAAATTAAGTTTCACCATACTTATAGGTTGGGTTTATTAGATTTACAAGAACGATCTAAATCTTCAGGAAACTTTTGTTTTTATCAGATAAGTGAGATGCGGAAGATCCAGTCATCTATAAATGCACTTTAAAATATTTGAAGACACAAGTTTGTTAAAGGTCCATTTGAAGCATTTGATAAAATCTGCTAGATCTTTTTTTAAATTAATTTTGTTTTTAGGTAGGCTTCACACTCAGCACAGAGCCCAATGTGGGGCTTGAACTCATAACCCTGAGATCAAGACCTGAGCTGAGATCAAGAGTAAGACACTTAACCAACTGAGCCACCCAGGTGCTGCAGATCTGTTAGACCTTCAAACAAGATTTCTTTTTTTTTTTAAGTTTATTTATTTATTTTGAAAGGGGGAGGGGCAGAGAGAGAGGGAGAGAGAATCCCAAGCAGGCTCCACGCTGTCAATGTGGAGCCCAACTCGGGGCTTGAACTCACAAACAAACATACAAACAAAATCAAGAGTCAGATGCTTAACCGACTGAGCCACCCAGGCACCCCTTGAAACAAGATTTCCAAGCTTTAGAGGTTAAGAAAGAACTAGTGTTTTGATTCAGTAATTTTACTGATAGAAATGAATTGTGGACTCTACAAATAAACTTTCTTTAATAAACCACCTTCATGAAACCACCCAAATGACCATCTACAGATGGATGGATCAACAAACTGTGGTATGCCCATACAGTGGAATACTAGTCAGCAGTAACAAAGGGAGGGACAACTGATTCACAGAATTTGATTGATGGATCTCTAAACCATATGCACAGTGAAGAAAGAAGCCAGGCTCCAACAGAAAGCAGATCAGTGTTTGCCAGGGGCTGGCATAGCACAAGGAGAATGACTGCCAATGGGAGCAAGGGAACTTTTGGGGTGACAGAAATGTTCTACACCACAATTTTGATGACCTGAGTGTATACACTGTCAAGACTCATCACATTGTACAGTTAAAATTGGTGAACTTTATTGTATGTAAATTGTACCTCAATACTGTTGCCTTAGAAAATAATACTATTCTCAAAAAAAAAAAAAGAAAGAAAGAATATTATTCTCAAGGTCACTAAAACCTCCATATTCAACATGAGGAATGAAGCAAGATCACCTTCTGAGAATTTAATGGGAAGGGGAACGGGTTGTGAGGAGAGAGGCCAAGGAATAATGTGGTTATGGTAGAAAGCTGGAGAACCAGCTGGTGGAGAGGCAGAGTAGGCCCTCATTTGAAATTTCTGATTATGAATGAATCAGACCAATGACTTTTCTAGTTGATTGAATGACTCTTTTACAGCAGGTATAGAACAAGCAGGAAGTTAGTTGTAACCAAGATCCAGGTTTTGCCTGGTATATTATCTATTGCCACATAACCATTAGCACACAATTTCTGTAGGTCAGGAGGCCTGGCATGGCCTAGATGGGTCCTCTGCTCAGGGTCTTACAAGGTTGCGATCATGGTGTTGGCTAGGCTCATCTGGAGGCTTGACTGGGGAAAACTCCACTCTCAAACTCATTCAGGTGGTTGGCAGAATTCACTTCCTTGTGCTGCATGATGGGGCCCTGGCTTTTTGCTAGCTGTCTGTTGGAGACTGCTCCTGTGGCCCCAGAGGCCACTCACTGTGCCTTGCCGTGTGGGCTTCTCCAACATGGCTACTGTTGGAGCCATGGCTAACTTTATCAAACCTGCAGAGAGAGTCCCTCTATCCATATGGCTAAGACAGTCTTATATAAGATAAGGCAATCATTGGCGGGGGTGCAGCCCATCACCTTTGCCGTATGATACAGCTTAAACATGGGGATGACATCCCTCACATTTGCCATATTCTATTGATTAGAACCAAGCCACAGATTCTGCCTGTATCTGTGGAGGGGATTATACAACGGTATGGACACCAGGAGGTGGGGGTCATGGGGTCCATTATAAAGTCTGTTCCCACACCTGGTGACTGCAGTGGAGGGAGAGGTGGGACAAGGACTGAGGTTATTTGAAGGGGTGGTTACAGATATGAGGGTCCATGAGCCCTTAGCAAGATAAGGAAGGAAGTGGAACCAGGAGGTGACCAATGGCTGGAAGGGGATGGTGGGGTCAATGATTTGAAGAACTCCTTGAGGTTGGAGGGGTTTTGGGTTTTTTTTTTTTTAAGTTTATTTATTTATTTTGAGAAAGAAAGAGAGAGCCCACAAGCAGGGGAGGGGCAGAGAGAGGGAGACAGAGGATCCAAAGCAGGCTCCTCATTGTCAGCAGAGCCTGATGAGGGGGCTCGAACCCATGAACCATGAGATCATGACTTGAACCAAAATCAAGAGTCAGATGCTTAGTACACTAAGCCACCCAGGTGCCCCAAGGTTGGAGAGTTTTTGCCATGGGAAGGCTGAGAGGGGGAGCTTGAAGGAGAGCACTTGGAGGCTGGAGAACTGAGTATTTGAAAAACAGGATTCTCTAGAGGAGCCATTTTTGATGATGGTGGGTTCTGTGGGTGTGGGCAGTTGAGGTCACTGGAATCAAAGGGGTCTCCATGGCCTCCCTGCTCCTACCCCTGTCCCCTTGCTGTCTATCCTTCACATGGTGATTCCTAATACATACACCAGATCAAGAGTCTCCTGGACACTTAACCCTCCTATGCCTTCCTGACTCAGAGTAAAATCTAACACCCTCTCGTGACTTGTCCCCCACCCCTCTCAGACTTTATCTCCTTCTGCTCTCCCCTTGCTGTCTAACCCTAGCTACACTGGCCTCTGGGACTAGTCCTTGACCCTCCCTGCCTAAAACACCCTCTTCTCTGATAGTTTCATGGCTCCCTCCCCCTCCCTTCCCCTCTCCCCCCGCCCCTACCTTCCTCCCCTAGTGTCAGTTCAGACTGCTACCTCTGGCCTTCCCTGTCCATCCTATGTAAAACAGCACCTTTCCCTATCACTCTCTGTTCCCTTATCCACATCATCCTTCTTCCGCATCAAGCATTCCACCTATATATGTATTTGCCTAGGTGTTTATCATCTGTCTGCCTCTGTGAATCTGGGGATCTGTTTTATTTATTGCTGTATCCCAGCACCTAAATGAGTACCTGGCACATAGTCAGTACTCCCTACGTGTTGTTAAGAAAGCAGAGCTGGTTTCTATGTCCCGAGGGGTGGCTGAGTTGATACTGATGGGTCTGAGGCCAAAGCTTTGAGGTGTAGGCCAGGAGCTGTTGTGGAGGCTTGGGTACCTCCTCCTCTGATATGTGGAAGGGGTAGAAGATAGAGCACTTAGTAGGCTGTCGAACTTGGCAGTTAAGAGCTCTGCCACCTAACAGCTGTGTTATCTTGAACAAGTTACTCAGTCTCTCTGAGCTTGTTTCCTCACCTATAAAATGGAGATAATAATAGAAATAAAACCCAGACTGTGGAGTTGTGTAGACAGACTCAGAGCCCACATGTAAAGCACTTGGTCTGGGCAAGGGCTCAGTAATGTTTGGATAATGTTATGTGACTTGTGCACCTGCTTATGATCCAGGACTTTCTGCTACTGTCCAGACAAGCTATGCCATTTACTATTTTTCTGATGTGGGGGAAAATTATTTTACCTCTTAATGTGACTGGGTTTTTCATCTGCCTTATGGAGATAATAATTCCAGTCCTGGCTCCCTTGACCAGATTGTCGAGAGGTGTGAGTGGGATAATACCCTTGGAGGCACTTGAAATGTAACACGCTATACGATATAGGGCATTATTACTTTTCCTTCTTGTTGACTGGTTCCTTTTATGGCTGCTGGAGTTGTTCATTATTTTACAGAGGCTCTAACAGAACATCTGGGTGCCTGGGCTGGGGTGTTACACACTGGACTTCTTTGAACAGAGCAGGGCAATCCAGATCTGCCCAAAAGCCTGAGTCAACCCTGACTTTAAAATGGCCCTGGGGCTCAGGGCAGGATAGGTTGGCCAGCTAGCTTTCTAAGATTCATGGGCTGAATGATACTCTTGCTTCTTTTTACTCTGACATGAAGTTAAAAAAAAAAGTCCTGAGAGCTGGGGTCTTTGGAGACCCAATGCCTGGCCTCTTTTCACCTGTCACTGTGTAATGATTAATGAGGGCCCTCTCAGCAGCCCTATTCATGAGAAACTCAATTTCCACAAACAGAACCCGCAGGCCTATGTGGCCAGCCTTTCACCAAAGCTCCAGGTAGGCTGTGTCCCAGGCAGTCAGGAGAGAAGCAAGCAGGACAGGCAGTCTGGGTCAGGGAAGGTATGAACATCAATAGTGCCTCCTCCCCAGTGGCTGGGGAGCTGGGATGGTGACACTGTGACACACAAGCCCTCCAGGTGACACTGATCATTGGTTGCCTGGAACCCACTGGCAATCAGCCCTCCTAGTCTTACATTATGTTTTCTGGGGGAGTTCTCCAGAAAGTTGGGCCCAGTGCAGACACAATTCCATTTGAGGGTATCCAACCTACCCCTGTGGGATCAGAGAATTGTAGGTGGAGTCCCTATACCTGGTTCCTTAAACTCAAAGTAAATTGACCCCTGGACCATGTGTATGTGTGTGTGTGCACACACAGTAGTCAGTAGCTTACAGTGGCCCTGATTCTCCCATTCGTGTCGAACTCCCAGGCTGGAAGGTAAGGACCAGCTGATAGAGACTATCTGCCAACGTCCATTCACATCTATTTCAGAGAACAGGGCTAAAATGCATTTCCCAGCCTCCTTTGCAGTTTGATGTGGCCAACCACCAAAGTTCTCACCAAGTGGATGGACATATATACACATGCTACTCTCAGGACTTGGCTTTAAGACTGGTCATGCCTCTACCAGACTTTCATTCCTCTCCTGCTGGCTTAAACCCCTGGAGACCTAGTGTCAACCATGTAGGCACAATGCCCTAGGGGATGGCAAGGAATCAAGATGGAAGGAATCTGGGTTCTAGAATGCCTGCATTGGGCAGAGCTTCTTGCTGACTTGGAACATCCATCAGGCAGTGACACAAAAAATACATATATTTCTAGGGCACCTGGGTGGCCCAGTTGGTTGAGTGTCTGATTTTGGCTGAGGTCATGATCTTGAGGTTTGTGAGATCGAGCATTGTGTCAGGCTCTGTGCTGACGGTGTGGCTCTTGCTTGGGATTCTCTCTCTCCCTCTCTGCCCCTCCCTACCTTGCACATGCTCACTCCCTCTCACTCAAAAAAAATATATAAACATTTTTTTAAAAAGAAAGAAAGTTCTATCTTCTTTCGTCCACTGTGTTATAGCTGGGCCTCTTTGTTACAGCAGCCAAGGCTTACTCTCACTAGTACAGGGGAGAAAAGCATGATGGGCTGAAGGCTTCTCAGGCTAACATAATAGTCCAGCCCACCAATCCTTTAAGGCCTGCCACTGGATGTCTTAGGCTTTGTATTACAGGACGCAGCTTGGGAACGAAGCAGTGCACTCTATTGGGTAAGACTGAATCAGATAGACCTTCATTTCCACTTTGGCTAGAACATTGATTAGTGTTGTAAAGTTTGGGTGCTTTCACTAACAAATTGAATCTCAACTTCCTCTTCTGTAAAATGGGGATAATAATAGTACTTTATTCCCAGGGCTATAGGAGGATTATATGAGATCATGTAAATCAAGGGCTCAAAACTATTTATTGTTATTAATGCAATCAGCTGGTATCCGGGCCTGATTCTTCCTACCCTCCTTCCCCAGGAAGGAGGGAAGGAAGCTAATGTCTTGAATTTTCCACAAAGTCAAAAAATACTCAGTGACTGTTAAATGAATTATAAATTTCCAAAGCATCCAACAAAAACAAAAAATGTTTCCTATGGATCTACTATGGGCCAGGGACTAGGAGGGACCTGGAGGACAGAGATGCCCTTGTGGAAATTAATTTCCACTTTGCTTCTCAGAAAGTATCAGTCCTTTCCAGGCTCACAAGCTGGAGTTCAGTTCACCTACTGAATGGAAATTTATGTTGACTAGTAAAGAAATCCCAACTCTTCTTCCCACCTCCTTATTGGATGTCTGGGCCCTGCCACACCCAGGTTAAATCATCATCTTGGTGTGGTGGCATCTGTGTGGCTGAGTCAATTGAGTGTCTGACTCTTGATTTCAGCTCAGGATGTGATTTCAGGGTGGTGGGATGGAGCCTGCTTGGGATTCTCTCTCTCTCCCTCTGTCCCTCTCCCCCACTCTCTCTTTCCCTGTCTCTCTCTCAAATAAAATAAAATAAAATAAAATAAAATAAAATAAAATAAAATAAAAAGCATCTAGGTGTTACCAATGAATAGGTAGATTTGAACCTGGAAACTCCTTCTCCCAGTCACTACCCCAAGCAGGACTGACTTTCTTTCTTTCTTTCTTTCTCTCTCTCTCTCTCTCTCTCTCTCTCTCTCTTTTTAAATTTATTTCTTTGTTTTGTGAGAGAGAGTGTGTGAGCATGTGAGCGGGGGAGGGACAGAGAGAAAGAGATTCCCAAGCAGGCTCTGGGCTGTCAGCACAGAGCCTGACCATGAGATCATGATCTGAGCCAAAATCTAGAGTCAGACACTTAACTGACTGAGCCACCCAGCATCCCCTCCACCCCCAAGCAGCACTTTCTTAAAAGGTCTGACCTTGGCATTTGCCTTGGTATTCACCTGGCAGAACCTTCCATGGCTTGTATTGCCTATAAGCTAAAGCCCAAACTCTGCATGGCACCCAAGGTTTTCCCCAATTTGGATCCAGCCTCTTTCCATTAATGACACTAATGACTAAGATTGAGTGTTTCATACGGCACAAGCTCTGGGCTGAGGGCTTTATGCGTGTTGCCCCATTTGATTTCCACTAACTTTAGGAGATGGTGACTTGGCTTAGTTGTCTCATTTATAAAATGGGAACGCTCCAAGAAAAGCATCCCCACAGTGTCTGGGGTGTAGGTACAACAGTTAATAGCTATTACTGCATCATCCCTATTTGATTGATGAGGAAGCTGGGGTTTAGGGGTGTTAAGTAACTTGCCCAAAACCACAACCCTGAAAAGTGACAGAGGTGGAGCCTGAACCCAGGAAGTCAGGCTTCAGTGCCCAGGCTAGCCTGCCTTCCCTTCGTTGCTGAAGGCCTGCACTCAACTTAGAACCAACTTGCAGGGCACCTGGTGACGTCTCCAGGCCTTTGCACATAGGTTCCCTGTGCTGGTAGAATGCCTCCTCTGGTAGCTGTCCCCTCCCCCGTGGCCACCCTAGGCAGAGGCAGACAGCCCCTCTGTGTCCCCTCAGCCTTCTCAACAGGCCTCACTCCACTCTCACCTCACCAAACTGTCATTAGAAGGAGGGCACACACCCTCAGGGTGACAGTGTCCCCATCACCTCTGGCTCCACCATGCCTGGTCTGGCACAGAGCAGACCTCTGCAAATGCTTGTTAGAATTACCGCAAGCCAAATCCATCAGGGCAAGAGTGGAGACCGATACCTGCTGGCAGGGACGCCTGCCTGCTCTCAGCTGTCAGTGTGCGCTCCAGAGCGAGTGCACTTTTCTTTGGCCAGAGCCTCCTCCCCATTTGCCAGAACTTCCAGTACCTTGGCCCCGTCTCTCACTTTGCTCTCCAGCCTCCCCACAAAGTCAGCCAGCTGGGAGTTCACCCCTACAGGGGCCTGTACCATCCAGCAGCTTGAGTCTGGAAGATTCCTCACCTCCCCAGTTCATTTATTCAACAAATATTTATTGAACACCAAATTAGAGCCAGGTACTGTGCGTGGCACCAGATACAGGGTAGAGAGCCAAAGCACACGTGGTCTCTGGCCTCACGGAGCTTACATGCTGCCAGGGGAGATGGTCAACCAAGAAGTAAACACACATGATGTGTAATGGCAAGTGCCCCATGAAGGGGAAGAATAAGGGACTTTGAGATAGATGAACTAACTATTCAAGCAGTCAGGGAAGCCTTCTCTGAGGAGGTGGGTTAAAGCCAAGGCTTGAGGGTGTAAAGAGCTCAGCCATGACAAAGGTAGGGGAAGAGCATTCTAGGCAAGGAAACAGCATATGCAAAGTCCTGGAGGTGGGAATAGGTTGAAATGTTGAGAAAAGGAAGGAAAGCCAGGGTGGCAGGAACACAGCGAACAAGATCAGAACTGGCTGGAAATCAGGTTGGGACCAGAAGAGGAAGAGCTTGGATTTTATCTTTGGAATAATAGGGTAATCGAGTAAGGGTTTTATACCAGAGTTGGTATGATATGATTTGCATGTTTAAAGCTCTTTCTGGTTGCTTTGAGAACAGAGTGACAAAGCAAGAGAGAAGCAAGGTGACCTTGTGGAGGGCAGTGATCTGGGGGCAGGTGAAGTGGCCACACCAGGGTGATAGCTGTAGGTTCAGAGAGAAGAGTATTGACTCCAGAGATATTAAGAAGTAGAATCTTTCTGAGGTTTTTAGAAGAACTAAAACAACTTTATTGGATGCCGGCAACAGCCCCAGCAATGGGGTAGGAGTTGGGGACACCAGAAAGGGTTGGGGATAGAAACAAAAGATGCAAGTCCTCAACCCCGGAAACAAATACATAGTCACCAATCCTCCCCACCATCTCTTGGGGGAGAATGAACCCAAGGTCAACTCAGATGCTGGAAGTTCTGGGCCATTTCCATCTCATTCAATGGTGTCAACGGACTCTCCTGGAGTTGGGGACTGGAAACATGGAAATGGGCTTTCCGTATTCTCGGGCTATCAAGTTGCCAAACTGCAGGATTGTGGCACTGACATGGTGTCAGGGGAGCAGTGAGCCACCAGCTGGGATAGCCAGGGAGATGAGGAAGGGAAGAAGGGAGTCTCGGAGCAGAAGCAGCCCCTCCCGTCCTCTGTGAGAAAGGACAAGTCGGGCTCTGCCTTCTGTCCCCCTCTCCCTGCTCCTGGGAGCCTGTTAACCACCCTGCCCTCCCTGTCGTCTCCCTCAGGAGCACTCTAGGCCGGTGACCCCCTCCTTAAAACGACACCCTCTCTCCCCACTGCTACACATCTCAGATGTATCCAGGAGGACAGAGATCTGATGGACCTAACCCTGAGGACTGAAAGAACACTTCAGCTCTTCATGCCTTCTTGAGGAATTTGCCTTTTTTAAAAGAGATTTCTGGGTCATTTAAATGATCTCTGCCCTCTGCTCTACTTATCTGAAAGGGCCCTCTCCCCCAGGGTTTTAGCAAACTCTATTTCTGAGCCCAAGGACCTCCTCAATTTAGTCTCTGGGGAGGGTAGTTCCATCAAAGGGTGGGGGTGAAAGAATCTTGCCAGGGGTGACATTTGAAGGAAGTATTTAATAACCAGTGCCAATAAGCACCAAGGAATTGCCAGCTGGAGGACCCCATAGTCTTGGGTCTACCAGGTATTAACCAGCATGGGGTCCTGGGGGAAAAGCCACCCAAAGCTACCTGGGGCAGGGGGCCACTTAGAGGCACTCGGGGGATGTGAATACTTGCCAACAAGCACAGAAGTGGTTCTACATTTGTTACAACTGGTCTGGCAGTACTGGTCCAGCTGAATGTCAGTCCTGGGTCTGCCCCGATCTTGTCCAGTCTCTGCTGTTCCACCAGGAATGGTCACCAGGACATTTGTTCCCTCTCTTAGGCCCAGGCGGAGCTGGGTAATGAAATGGCCTCTGAGCAGAGCCAGCTGCGCGGAATCCTGGGTGAACAGGATCTCAGGCCCTTGACCCACCGTGTGACCTTGAAGGGCCGAGCCGCCTCTGACTGTCCCTCCTCTCACCCCTCCTTGCAGTTATTTTTGTCCAGCCTGACGGCCCTTGGCTGTCCCCACAGTCTGGGCTCTGTGAGCCGGATACAAACCAGGCAGCACAAACGTCTGGTGTGGAATCCCAAGAGGGTTCCTCTCTGGGCGCCATCACATGGGAACATGACCTTCCACACTGTGCACCCAACGGGGACCACACATCTGGAGGATGGTGACGGCGCGAGAGGCCGGGAGCTGGGTTCTCTTTGCTCAATCCTGGCTCTTGTCTGGGAACGCTGTCCCAGGCCTGCTGGTGAGAACGCCCTGTTTTGGAGTCTTACTGCTGCCCAGAAATCTCCCAGCTCTGTGCAGGAAGTGTGGGTCAGCTGGAGGGTAGGTGTCTGTAGTGGGGAAGACGGCCCGAGCAGGCCCTGCTGGGCCCCTAATCCCCAGGCCTTGGCCGTGGTGCACAGGGCAGCTGTCCTGTGGTTCACTGCAGTGGGGTGGGCAGGGGCAGACAGGGGTTCTCCGGAGACAACTTTGTGGCCCCTGCTCGGTTACTGTCTCCGGAAGCAAGGCAGACACTACGTTCTGGCCCTGGCGGCCTGGGAAGGCTGCACCAGTCAGTCACTGCTCTGGCTGGGGGTCTGATCTCTCTAGGCAAGCAATCTGCCCGAGGCCACTGTGCCTTTAGGTGAAAGCTTTGTTCCCAGACCTTAGATTCATGCCTGCTGCCCCCTGTGTGCCCGGGGGGCAGGTAAGAGTCTGGGCAAAGCTGGTGGGGGCCCTCCCACAACTTATCTGTCCAGGTAAGAAATGAGACGAGGCCTCTGAGATCACAACAGCTCCAAGAGAGCTGGGTGGACAAGCTGGGACAGGCAGTGAGGAGGGGAGATGGGCCAGAGGAGGAAGGGGCACCTCTGATGGGTGAGGAAGATGCCTTCATAGATAGATGAGCCAGGCCAGGAAGCAGGGCAGATGATAGCACTGTTTTTAGAGCTCCTGGAAAAAGAACCCTCCTCACTCCCGGGGAGAAGCCGCCTCAGAAAGCCCCGATTTCAGTGATTTCAGAGACCCAGGAGTGGCAGAGCACAGCTCCTGCTGGCCTCCCAGCAGCCCCTGGGGAAGAAGGCCTGGGGGCAGGAACACCCACATAAGCAGGGGACCCCAGGATGCCAGGGAGCACGGGGGAAGAAGATCGCACGAGGGGTGCCACGTGGCTGCTCCTGGCAGCCCTGATGTTGGGGGCCACGGGGAGGGGGGCAGCGGGCCTCTCCAGGGGGCGGGCCCTCCGGGTAGAAGATGCCCCTCGACTGGGCAGCACATGCCTCCGGGCTGGCAGGACAGTACCAGCGGCTCTGCGCACGGGAGTGGTTCGGAGGGCAGGGATGGGGTAGACCAGAGAGGAGGCGCTGGGGAGGATGGGACCGGGCACTCTTCCCAGGACGGTGAGCTGGCTGCTGGGGGCTGACAGCCCTGGACAGCTATGGAAGAAGGACCAGGGCCAGGCAGGGAAGGCCAGGGGGCCAGCGGGCGTGGGAGAAGGCTCCATCTCAGCTGCGTAGCTGTTGAGGTGTGAGAGAAGACGAATCCGGACAGGGTCTGCACGGCTGCTCGGCCCTTCCAGCACCCCCAGGTACCTGATGACCTCGGTGAGGCACTCCCGAAAACCGATGCTCCGGAAATCAACTGCCAGGGCTCGGGCATCAAAGAATCCTGCAAAGTGAGGCATGATGAGGGCATGCCAGGTGGGGGACAAGTGCTGATCCTGGGGTCAGGTCTGTGTGACCCTGGGCGTGTCACCTCACCTCTCTGAGCCCTGGTCTCCACATCTGTAAAGTGGGAATAATCACCCCTTCCTGGGGTATCTGGGGTGTGTTGTGAGGACCAAGTGAGTTCACTGAACTATGAAGCAGGATAAAATGTAGAGTATTGTTTTCATCAAAATTCATGATTAATGCAGAAAAGAAACTTTGCGACCAAGATACTGTCATTTAAGTGGACGCTTTGCCAGGTGTGACAGGCCTGTGCACGTAGAGGTGTAGAACACCCCTGCCTGCTGGTGAGGGCGGATGTTGGGAGGTGGCGGCAGCAGCGGTCAGAGCTTGGGGACTCCTCAGAGAAGGCAGCATGATGTCACAGTGAAGCCTGAGGTCTTTGGACCTCAACTTCTCCACTTGACTAGCTGCCTGACTGTGGACAAGCCTCTTAATCTTTCTAAGCCTCAATTTCCTTGGGGCCGCAAAATGGGCATATAGTGATACTTGCTGCACAGGGTTGTGAAGGTGAAATTAAATGCAATGGTGCACAGAAACAGTCAACGAATTCATCATTTACACCTGACCCTTGAACGACATGGGGTTACGGGCACTGATCCTCCCCCAGTGCAGTTGAAAACCTGAGCAAACTTTTGACTCCCCAGAAACTACCTAGAGTGAGAACCGCCAGAGATAACTTTTTACCGTGATAGCAATTTACTGGAGAGACGAACTGCTCACGCGGAGATGATTAGTGTCACATGGAGTCTTAAGCAGATACTCGCAACACTTGAGCTCACCGCAAGAGCAACAGGAGGTAGCTAGGAAATTATCACAGTAGCACGGTATGTATAAACTACAGCGACTTTTATGCAATTAAGATTATAATGCATCTTCACATTTATATTTCTCTCCACTGCAAACGGCACCATGTGCAGTCTGTAAGTATTTGTACGAGGAAGTTTTGATAAGTTGTAACGTCAATAATAGATGCGTGTCTATTTTATGGTAGCGAATGATAAAACAGACCAGCATCTACATTTATGTCACGCATTCATGACATACCTAACTTTTTCTTACGTTTTCCCCAATATTTCTAGGCTATGTGGTGCATTTGCAATTGTTTTTCAAACTGTCGCAAATCTCTAAAAAATTTTCTAACACATTTACTGCGAACACTCTGCATAGAAGAGGACCTGTGCTACTCAAACCTGTGTTGTTCAAGGGTCAAGGGCATATTACTGGCTTGGCCCCTGTGGGCATTTGAGTCTGTCCCCTAGCCTGAAGGGCTGTCAGGAAAGCAGGACCCCGCTCTGGTCCTCAGCTGCTGCCATCAGGCTGGGACCCTCTCTTTGGCTGGTTTCAGTGAGGTCTGACCAGGTGGACTGCCCACAGAGGTATTTCATTCTCACTGCCTTTATACCTGCCCCGCTATCAACCGCCTTCTGTGCAAAGACAGAATAGCCTCTGTGAGCACTGGCCTCATGACTATGGCAGCAAATATCTGGTCCCTGGTTCATGGCTGAGGCCCCCACAGAGGGACAGCTCTACGGGAGACGATGTTTGGAGTCAGGCCTCCTTGGGGGCAAGACCTTGTTGCATACTTAACTATGCGACTTTGAGCAAAACCCTTCAGTTTCTGTGTTTGCTGTTCTTTTTCAACTAACATTTTCTGAGTTCTTATTGAGTACTTAATTTGCATTATCTGATAATCCTTAGAAAAACCCTGTCATTACTCCCATTTCAGAGATGAGAAAACTGAGGAACAGAGAAGCTAAATCATTTGTCCAACGTAATAGAGCTGGCAAGTCATAGAGCCAACCTCACAATTCATGGGATTCGAATCAACTCAGTTCAGGATTCTAACCCAAAGGCAGTGCTCTAAGCCACATCTCTGTCTTCCCATTAGCCCTTAGCCAGAAAATGGTGATGGCGACAACCCCCAGCCTCGAGATTCTTATAGGAATCGAATGAGATAACGATGGTGAAAGCATTTTGAAACTACAAAATGCTGCCCCAAATATTAGTCACTGTTTTTCTTTTAATTGGGTAACCATAAATGTAGTTTGAAGTATCTCCCCCACTGGTTGACCGAAATCAGAAGTTTTCACTGTTGGCCATGCATTCCTTTGGCAGAAGTTCTCAAAGCGACCACCTGCATCAGGGTCATCAGGCATGCTTGCTAAACTTGCAAATTCCTAACCTCCAGGCCAGACCTCCTGGCTCAGAATCTCCGGGGTGTGCCCCAGGGCTGCCTGCCCCTAGATGATCCTGCGCAGTTCACTGAAGCTTGAGAAGCACCAGGCTGGGTCAATTAAAATGCAACTGTCCCCTCCAAAGGTAGCAAGTTAAGGTTTTAGGACTTAGGTTCTTGTGTCAAGGTCTGTGGAGCTTTCCAGCTTTCTCGGTTGTGAAATCACCAAAATATACAGTGAGGCTTAGTCTTTTGAAAGCCACAGTTCCATGACTTCACTGTAATGCACCAGCTCAAAGTAACGGAATGAGTTACAATTGTATGCTACCACAATCCCACGACCGATCTTGAACTGTGAGCATGACATACGATCCCAGCACTGCTGAGGACACACTATTACCCCAGCACTAGCCCAGAAGGCACCCCAGTGAACATCTGTGGCTAAAAATCTCAGGCAGGCCCCACCCAGGGGTTCAACTGGGATCCCAGTGAGAATGAGTTCATTCAGGCTAATGCTTAAGGAGGGTGGGGGCTAAGGGTGGGGAAGCCAGAGGGGGGCTAAGGGTGGGGAAGCCAGTCTGTGTAGAAGAGCTCCTCCAAGGGCTAAGGCCGGAAGGAGTGGAGTTGAGAACAAGGTTGGGACACATGGGGACACTGACAGTGGAGAGGGCGATACTGAAAGAAGAGAGACAGGCTTTGTGGCTGCTCCACCTGGACCTGCTTTAGCCCCCCCATAGACTGTGAGCTCCATGAGGGCAGGGACCCCATCTGCTTTGCTCACCAGTGGATCCCCAGGGCCTCGCCCCCACATATTTGTTGCTTGAATGACTCATGGGAGAGAAAAGCATCAGTACCTGTCCCACCAGTGGCGTGGAGCATTTTCAAGTGATCCACTGTCATCTGCAGGACCTCGGCCTTCTCCAGCTTGGAGGAGCCCTGTGTGCGCAGAGGACAGAAGTGTGAAGGCTTCCAGCTGACCTCTCTCTCACTTCCCGGCGGCGTCAGCAACCTCACCAGCTCAAGGTCGTCCTCCCACTCCACCACTGCCAGCCTTTCGGCTTCTGCTTTGGCCAAGGCGCCCAGCCGAATAGATTCTCTTCAGGTCTCATTTTCATCCGCCCGCCCGCTGCACTGTTGAGCATCCCTCCTGCAACGTCCCCCCTTCCCTTGACTTCCACGACACCCCGTGTTCTTGCTTCTTCTTCCACCTGGCTCTTGCTCGCTAGACACACTCTCCCTGGGAGGTCTCGTATGTGACCTCCATGACTTAGTGCACCGTCACCGGAATGCCACTCCTGCGTGCCCATCTGCCTTCTAGACCAGCTTTCCTGGGAATCAACTCCACACCCACCACGCCCGAGATCTAGCTCATCATCTTAGCCCCACAGCGCTTGCTCCTCCTCTATTCTCTCTTGAGCAATGATTCCTAAGCGTCCAGCATCACCTGATCTCCCAAGAGAAACCTGAGTGTCAGACTCTCCACGTAAGTTCTTGAGGGCAGGTACCAGGTCTAGGTCTAGCTGGGCCTGTGACAGTTTGAGTGAACGAACGTCTGTGGAATGACTGACTTCTTCTCAGGAAGAAAGGCACATGACCTATGACCATGCCTTGGAGCACAGGGTAGAGAATCTTCCAGGCAGTCTGATTGGTTTAACTGTCTGGCTTCCACTGTAGTCTTCCTCTTCCACAGGTGCAACGGCAGGGGGCTCGCTCCCCGGGTAGCCTGTTCCACTTTCAAATGGCTCTGGGACTGTCAGTAGCACAGAGGGCTAGGGGGCTTTAGAACCAAACACAGTTCGGTGTTCCCATTCCGTTCTGCTATTTACTTAGCTGTGTGATCTAGTGTGAGTTACTTTACCTCTCTGTGCTTCAATTTCCTTACCCGTGCCATGGGCATAATAATCCCTACCCTTTGGGATCATGGGGTGATGGACACAGAGCCACAACATCTGAGACGCCACAGTAAATACAAATTTCCATTCCCCTTATCCCTGGCCAGTGACAGATATCAGTACACAAAACCCCAGCACCTCAGGCAGCTGCCACCAATCAGTAAGACATGCCATGAAAAATGGACCTTATCTGCCACCTGCATGGTACTTCCTCTAGCACAATGGGGAATGTCACACACCTGTTTCTCAAAGGCAGTGGGGACCAAGCGTCGCAGTTCAGAAAGGCTGCTGTTGATGCGGTCCCGGCGCCGTTTCTCTATAATCTAAAAAACAACGACAAGAATTTACTTGCAGCCACTTCACCAGTTTCCAACGTGCTTTGATGACCACTGACTCGTATTTAAAATATTGTGAAGGAGGGGCGCCTGGGTGGCGCAGTCGGTTAAACGTCCGACTTCAGCCAGGTCACGATCTCGCGGTCCGTGAGTTCGAGCCCCGCGTCGGGCTCTGGGCTGATGGCTCAGAGCCTGGAGCCTGTTTCCAATTCTGTGTCTCCCTCTCTCTCTGCCCCTTCCCCGTTCATGCTCTGTCTCTCTCTGTCCCAAAAATAAATAAACGTTGAAAAAAAAATTTTTTTTAAATATTGTGAAGGAGAGAAGTCTAGTCTTACTTTATGGAGGAGGAAACTGAGGCTCGGAGAGGAGCAGTGACTTGCCTAAGGTCACATAAGAAGGAAGTGCAAAGCTGGGAGTAGAACTCAGATCTCTTGTCTTGGTCTGTTGGGGTGCTATTCAAAATGCTTAACCACTGCACATCAGGGTACCGACCAGTCAGAACAGGGACACCAGCTCCCGTGTGGGAGCAATTCCTGGAGGTTCCCGCAGGTCAAGGTCACCTCCTCAGTTGCTGGGTCATGAAGAGGCTTTGCTTCCAGTCCGGAAGACCTTCCATTCACACTCATTCTCACCTCACCAGACTGGTAGCAGAATGCTGACAGCGGGGCAGACATTATGACCCCTATTTTACAGATAAAGATGAGGGCTGGAAGGAAGTGGTTTGCCTAAGTGAGTGGCAGGGCTGGTCTCTGCCACATTCCAGGTCTTGGGACTCCCAGGGCAGAAGCATAGCCGCATCCTGGGAGAGAAGGGGGTGCCGGGATAAGACGGCCAATAGCAAGCCCGGGAGCTTCCTTCTCTATCCCCCTGCCCTACCCCTTGGCACGCAGAGAGGAAATGAAAATTCTGGGCTCAGAGTAGAGACAGAAGGCTGGAATAAATAATAAAGCCTAACTGTGTGTCAGGTGTGGTTCTGGGCGCATTATATTAACTCAGTCGTCAAAACAGCCCTTTGAGGTAGGCACTGTCATTTTTTCAGTGACACAGTTGAAGAAATGAGGCACCGAGAGGTTGAGTGGCTTGCCCAAGGCCACTCCACTAGCCACTGGCAGAGCCAGAATTTGCACTCAGGCAGTCTGGGTGATATTTCCGACCAGGGTTCTCTGGGCTGGGCCCCTGGGGACCCAGGGCAAAAATTTGCCGGGCGTCTCCGCGGAGACAGACACTCACCCCTCTGCGTTTCTTCCTAGCTTGCATCTGCGAAGGGCTCGGGGTGGACAGCGGCCTGGCCATCTGGCTGCAGACGAAGAAGAGAAAGGCTGATTTTTCAGAGCTCAGGGACCACCTCCCTGGCCTGGGCTGACCTTGGAGGAGGCGGGGATGTGGGCGGGCAGAGCCCCCTCCCAGGCAGCCATGGTCTCCCAGGCGGCTCAGGGCTCCCAGGCCGGGAAGTGGCGCAGGGCAGGCGTGGGTGGGGGCCCATTGCTCCCCCCGGCCAAGTCCCCCCTGCGCTCGGTTTCCTGCACTAGGGTCGCGCGGCGGCTGGGGCCGCGGGGTGCGAGGTGGGGGGGGCTGGGCTCTCGGCCCGACCCCCCTCGGCCTCGCCCCCTGTCCCTCGCCGCGGGCGTCGGGGAACCGCAGCCGGCCTCGGGGCTCCTGCAACCCGATCCCGGGCGGGGCGGGCGAGGGCGCGGGCGGCGGCGGCGGGGCAGGGCCGGCGGGTTGGGTTTCAGAGAGAGCCGCTGGGAAGAGCGTGGAAAGAGCAGATGCCGCCGCTTCCCACGGGCCGGGCGCGCCCGCCGGCCGCCCTCCGCCCCGCCGGCAGCTGCCGCCTCCTCCCACGCAGCGCGGCCCGGACGAGGGGGAGGGGGCATCTGGGTCACAGGCCCCCTCCGACTCTTGGGATGCCGCGAAGGCCCCGGGCCCGCATCGCGTCGGGCCTCGCTTCGCAGGTCTGGCACAGGATGGATGTCACCCGGAAGAGGCTCAGCCCCGGGGGGTCTTTCCTGCCCAGACTGACCAAAATCTTCTGCAGCCCAACTGCTCGACCCCCTAACGGTTTCCTGCTTAGAGGTTCTTCTGGAATGGAGGGGATTCGTAGAGTTACACTGAGGACCATTCATTTGGCCAACACCCTGGAGGCCCCATTCAAGTCCCGCGCTGGCCTAGATGCGCAGTCGGCCAGGTCCCAGCGCTCCAGACGCTCAGCTCCCGGAGTGGCCGGGGAGGCCCAGAGTGTGAGATGCCCTATCAACAGATAACTTTAGACGAGGTGACTCCCGGGCCATTTCAGAATGCAAAGTGCCACCCACATGAACAGGCACCCATGCGCTTGCCTCCTCCTCCCTCTCCCCCTCTCCTGTCTCCCCTGGGCCCCCATCTCAGCGAAGGCACCCCATCTCCCAGGTCTACAAGGCTACCTGGCTACCACTTTTTAAAATTTTTTTTACATATTTTTATTTATTTTTGAGAGACAGAGCGCGAGCTGAGGAAGGGCAGAGAGAGAGGGATACCCAGAATCCAAAGCAGGCTCCAGGCTCCGAGCTTGTCAGCACAGGGCCTGACGTAGGGCTTGAACTGGGAGATCATGACGGGAGCTGAGGTCGGAGGCTTAGCCGCTCAACCGACTGAGCCACTCAGGTGTCCCTTACCACTTTTGATTCTTCTTCTGTCCTCACCCGCTCATCCAAACATGCCCATTCTGTGTCTAAGACACATCTCACCTCTATCCTCCTTATCTCCACCACTGCTCTGAGGATCAAACCTCTATCATCTCTCACCTGGATGGCTGCAAGACCCTACAAACAGGCACAGCGCTCATTTAAATGTACTTGTCACTCTCTTAAAACTCCTCAGGCTCTCAAAAATAAATAAACGTTAACATTAAAATATATATATATATATACATTAAAAAGGGCGCATTTAAAAAATATATATATATACATATATATACATATATGTATGTATATACACACACACACACACACACATATATATATATATATTAAAAGGGGCACAGTCAGTCAAGTGTCCAACTTCAGCTCAGGTCATGATCTCACAGTTGATGGGTTCAAACCCTGCATTGGGCTCTGTGCTGACAGCTCAGAGCCTGGAGCCTCCTTTGGATTCTGTGTCTCCCTCTCTCTCTGCCCCTCCCCCACTTGTGCTTTGTGTCTTTCTCTCTCTCTCTCAATCTCTCTCTCTCAAAAATAAATAAACATTAAAAAAAAAAACCCTCCTCAGGGCCTTCTCAATGCTTTTAGGATCAAGACCACTGTTTTTCAGGTGGCCCAGCTGGCTCCTGTCACCTCCTAGACTCAACTCTCTTTTGTTCTGTGTGCTCCAGCCTGCGGATGCCCTAACTTGTTCCTGTGGTTACACACACTGTTCCCTAGCCTAAAATTCTCTAGTGCACGCTGTCTCCCCACCTCCAAGCCCAAGCCCCTTTGCCTAGTACCTTCTCCCACTGTTCAGATCTCAACTCAGATGTTATCTTCCTGGGGGAGCCTTCTTGACATCTTCCCTCCCACTAGATAGCCCCTGCTCTACCCTCTCCTAGCATCCTGCATTCACAGCATGTATTGCTCATTTGTTGTTTTTTTGTTTATATGATTATTTGATTAATGTCTATCTCTCCACCAAGTGCATAAGCTCCCTGAGGTCACGAACCATGTCTGGCTCATTCACTATTGTAGCCCCAGTACCCAACAGTGCTTGGAACAGGGCAGAGCTCATGGTTGAGCTCCCTCCTCTTGCCCTTGTCCTTGGCATCACTGGGGAACAGAGAAGTGACAGCATAAAAGCTACCTGCTAGGCCTTTGTGGAATGGGCACCTGTGTGGCTCATGAGGAAGGTGCCAGCCCAAGTGACTACCCTCCTGGCATGAGAGGTTAGATCATCTTCGTCAGCTGCTCAAAGAAAGAAGGTTGCAGGAGAGTCCACATCAACATTGATCAAATCCCACTGCTGTGTCCCTGGCTTTGTCCAGCTACGTCTGGAAAAGGATATCTCCATCCAGACATCTGGATGAGAAGGGCCGGTAAGAGGCCTATGAAGCTCCTGGGAAGGATGGCCCAGCAAGCTGGGTCCAGGGCTCCGATAGCCAGATCCTGAGGTCTGGAGGGCACTGTGTTTACAAAGCTACACTCAGGACAAGCCCCAAGAGTCAAGGGATACTAAAACATGGCCTTTGTCCCCCCTAGGCTGGATAAGGAGTCTCCAGGGGTATTGGGTTAGCACTGCGCACGTCACTGCCCCTCAGCCTGATCCCTCCTCAGGGACCATCTGTCAGAGGCTGACGCACCCCTTTCAGGGCATGGTGGCTTTGCTATCTCTTTTTTCCACTCACTCGGTCACTTGTTCTCTGCAGTATTATCCCTCTTCCCTGACTCCCATATCTCACAGCCAAACGTCACTTCACGGTTGTCTTGGCATTACTACATATCTTTCCCTCCTTCAAGCCTAACAAAAGCCCCATTTTACAGATGAGGATGCTGAGCCTTGGAGACCTAAGGCAGCTTGCCCAGCCTATGCAGCTGCTAAGGAGCAAAGCCAGCATGGGAATCCATGTCTTCTGGCTCCAAATTCAGCATTGTTTTCCCTCTTGATTCCTATTTCCTGTCTGTCTGAATAGCCCTCCAGTCCCCTTATCCTTAAAGCTCCCAAGAGCTCAACCAGAGCTCACTTCCAGGCTGTGATCTGGCCCTGACATTGGGGGGAGGTGTGAGAGTTTCTTGTCTGCGAGTCTGAAAATAAGGCAGATTTTCACAGACCCAGAGAAGATATGCTGACCACCAAGATCTGCTCCATGGGCCTCGAGTGGTCCCTAGCCTGATTTCTGGGGAGGTCTCTTGGGGGGGGGCGGGCAGATTTCAAGGTGGTCTGGCTGCCAGTCCTGACTGCCCTCAACACCCATTCTCGGTTTCCCCCTCGGGAAGCAGGTGACCCCACTCATTTTGCATCAGCCAAAGAAAGGCAGGATCACAATGTCCCCCAATGAAGGGATTTCAGGGAGTGCTGAGCCCCCTTGTAAAATAAGGAAACTCTGAGAGGGGAAGGGTCTGTTCCAGGCCACACAGCAAATTAGAGGAAATTCCAGAACTGGAGCCAAGTCTATTGGCTTTTAATCCAGTATTGTCACCCCCCCCATGTGTGTCACTCCCTCACGTGTGTCATGCAGCCAGTACTCCTTGTTCTAGACAGTACTTCCACATTCACTTGTCTCAGGTATTGCACAACAGCCTTGTGAATTAAGTAGTATTGGGGCTATTTCACATTAGGAAAAATAATCATTTGATAGATGGAGTGACAGAGACACAAAGAATTCAGAATCGTGCCGAGTAAGTCTTCAGACTTCTAGTCTTTTCATTAGACCATTCTGCCTCTTGAACATGGCATCTTCCAACTAAATGGCGACCCCTTCGAGAGCAGCACTTGCCAGAAGCTACCTTGGGCCAAATCAGGGAGCTGTGCCCTTTAGATACATTATCTCATCAAAGGCTCACCCTGTGAGGTAGGTTATTAGCATACCAGTGTTGTAAGGGAGAAAATGGAGGTTCAGAAATGCCCAAGTTAATGGTGGTGAGAATCAAACTCAGGTCTATCTAACTTCAAAGGCCACCATGTGCCCTAAATCATGTAGGAAAGACCCACAGACCTTGACCCAGTGCCTGCCATATGACAGGTGCTCACTGAATGTTCACAGAGAGGGTGAGGGGAGAGAGGCTATACTCTCATGTGTCAGGAGGCTGGGTTCAGATAGGAGTGATTTTCTTATATGGGGCAAGATGCCATCACTAGGCAGATGCCCACAGGGACAACAGAATACACCCTGCTCCTTATTCTCACATCTCTGAGTGGGGGGGGGGAGGGATTTGCGCCCTGCTTCTGACCCCAGGGAAGCTGGCTGCCCCAGTCCTGTGGCCCTTGCCACTGTTTATCTGACTTTCTTTGTACATGAAGCTCTTCTTCTCTGAGAGTTCCCCGAGGGCAGAGGCTTAGCAGGATACATCTGGGTCCCCCATGCCCAGCCCAGGGTCTGGGCCACAGCAGGCATCGTTCAACACTCCCTGAATTGAAGCATTGATGTCTGCTGGGGGGAGGGCCCTTTGGTGAGTGCTACAAAGAGGGGTCTATAAGTCAGCCTCTGCCAGATGTCCAACTGCTTTCTCTGCTCTGAGGGGGTCTGCTCCTCTAAGAATCTAGACAGTGTCTAAAAATGGGCTCTGGCTAAAAGCACAAAATGCTGTATAGGAAAAATCTACCCACTGATCCTTTATGCCATTGCCCAAATGCCACCACCTTCAAGAAGCCCTCCCTGATGCCTCTGGTTGTAAGTGACCCCTCCCTGCTTGGGTGCTCTCACAGCCCACAGTCTGTCTCTCCTTCTGTCTTCTATCCTGTCCATGGTCTTTGTGTGACCTGGCAGGTCACTGGCCAGGCTGCAAATTCTTAGAAGACAGAGCCGGCTCTCTGGCATCGATTCGTCCCTCTGATTCATGAAGACCCAATGACATTGAATTTGAGACCCCCCTTCCACCAGCAGCACATGGGGCTGGGCCCTTCCCTGCTGCTAGCAGGCCCGGACTCAGAGAATTGCTTCTCTAAATAGCAGCTTCTGCTAAACAATTTAAGAAAGCTAATAAGTTGCATAGGAAATTATATCATATACCCCAAAACCTAATTAATGTACAGGATGCAAGGGGGTTATCTATTGCCTTACCTCCTGTTATAAGCTATAAATACTTGGAAGCTGGTGGCCTTTTACAAGGATTTGTGATTGAGGTAGGATATCCTGGTCTCAGAAAACTGAAGTCATTGAAATTATGAAATGCCCTCAAAAACATCCCTAAGAAGGAGCTGAATCAATCTTTCTTTCTTTCTTTCTTTCTTTCTTTCTTTCTTTCTTTCTTTCTTTCTTTCTTCTGAGCATGCTGGAGTGCCAGTGGAGGGGGAGGGAGAGGGAGGGGGGAGAGGGAGAGAAGGAGAGGGGGAGAGGGAGAGGGGGAGAAGGGGAGAGGGAGAGGCAGAGAGTGAATCTCAAGCAGACTCTACGCCTAGTGTGGAACCCAACTGGGGGCTCAATCTCAGGACGCTGAGATCATGACCTGAGCCGAAATCAAGAGTAGGACACTTAACTGACTGAGCCACCCAGGCGCCCCCTGAGTCCCCCTTTCAAATCTATTCTAGAGAGTCAGGTTTGGATGAGCCAGGAGAGATCAGATAGCCCTCTCTCTTTCTCACTCCATGTCCTCCTTTATTTTTTTGATGAGGAAACAGGCTCAGAAAGAAAAAATAATCACCCAAGTTCACGTGGTGAGTTGGTGGCAGATTTGGGACCCAGGCCCACAGACTCCCAATCAGTCCCTGCCTCTCTTTCAGGGCTCTGGGTATCACATGTTGGGTGCCTGACATGAATTAAATACTTGCTATGTGCTAAGCCCTGTGCTAAGCTCATGACATACACTATCTTATTGATTTTCCCAATAAACTTGAGATCGGTTATATTGTTTATAACCATTTTACTGATGAGGAAACTGAAGCTTAGATTGTTCACAGAACTGGGAGAAGTAGCAGAACTGTACAAGTGCAATTTGTTCTACAAGTCTGAAGCAAGGCAGAATATTTAGAGCTGAAATACATTGGCAGCAGGGTGTGCAGTAGAAAGAGTGTTGGAATTGGAGTCTCCGCCCTCGCACTGACAAGTCAGCTATTATTTTCTTCAGTACCAAAGCCTTAATTCCAAAGTCCAATTTGCTCAAGGGAGGGGAGGTTTCCCTTCCCCCTGGAAGCGTTTTGTGTACTGCATGAAAAGTGCACCCAAGCTAGGGTAGAATTGAAAAAGTACGGCTATTCTGCCTACTCAGGCAGATTCTGGACCGGGGTGTGTGATACCAATAGTCTATGAAGGTTTCCTAAGATCTTCAGGGAAATCTCCTCCAAGAGCCTCAGCCTGGCACTTCCACGCAAGGAGGATCACCAACTGGGCACGGCATCCCGGAGCTGAACTCCACTTCCATCCCGACACCCTCAGCCCTGAATGGCCCAGAGCGCAGAAGATCCAGGCACTCGTGCGTGTCACGGCCCACGCTGCACAAGTGTCCCCGCCTCCCACCCTCACCCCTACCCCACACACACCTGCGGGCAGTCGCCCACACCTGCATCTCCCGGGGCCATACGGAAGACGAGTCCTGGGCCCGCTGAACCCGTCCAGGCACTCCCAGTATCCCCATCCCGGCCCTCACCTCAGCTCGCCCTCGCGGCCCACGTCGATGGGTCCGTCGGACTCGCTGTCAGAGCCGCTCGGTTCCCTGGGCCGCTTCATGGCCAGCGCTGGCTCCAGGTCTCCGCGCGGCGGTGCCGGCTACCGGCCGGGAAGTCGGGCCCCGCCCCGGCCCCGCCCCGGCCCCGCCTCAGCCCCGCCCAGCCCCGCCCAACCCCGCCGCCCTTTCCCAGGGCCCTCTCCTGCGCCGCAGCCCCTGGCGCCCCCGCGCCCCCTCGCCCCCGCGGTGACGCGCAGGCCGAGCCGTGGGAAGGCCCCGGGCGGTCACCGCCCCCTCCGACGGCTGGGAGGTCCGGCTCCGTTCCGCAGTCCTGGCCGCCGCGCGCTGGGTGGCCTTGGGCAGGTGCCCTTGGAGCCCCCCGCCCTCCCCGGGAAGCCAGGGGTCCCCGTCCGTCCCTGGTCTGAGCGGGGCGCTGCGGGCGCTGCGGGTCTGCCCCAGTTTTTGCAAGCGTCGAGCCCACCGGCTCCTGCCTCCTGGCGTTCTGGAGGAGGCAGACACTTCGGGTTTGGTGAGGTTGGTGGGGGTGTCTGTGGCCTGATCTTCGACAAGAATCTCCCAGCAGCTTTTCCCATAGGGATACAAAGCAAGTGGAATGTGTGTGCTGGAGGGGGGAGGAAAGGCTCTAACATGAGAAGAGGCTGTCATTCCCGCCAAGAATGGCTGAGGTTGTGCCTGCGCCACCCGAGCAGAACAGCTCAGGCCAAGAGAACCAGACTGGATGGTGGGGGTGGTGGGTGTCCCTGGGAATCAGTTTCCAGTTCACCAGAGGCATTACTGGCCTGGGAGGCCAAGAGTGCCAGGAGAGGGCTCATTCTCCAAGCTGTGGCAGGGCCTCAAAAAGGGGGGTGGGGAGGTACTCTCCAGCCTCCCTTCCTGGGTCTCCTCAAGAGCAGGGAGGAGGAGATGGGAAGGTCTTGATGTGGTGGGTCAGACACCAGAGGTCTCTCCCCTTGACCTGCCCACAAGGACACAGAGGAAGCCACCCCTTCACTTGGGAGAATAGGATTGTTCATCTGAGAATAACTGTGCTTTCACCCCCACAGCAAAACCTGCTTGGGGACACTTGGTTAGGGTAGTGTGAAATAACATTCCTGTGCCCCCTTCCACACACGTTCACAGACACAACCACGTGGCCAATTACACAAACGCATACACACTCTGATACACGGGTAGCAGGAGCAGTTTGCACCTGCAGCCTGTGTTTCCTCTTCTTTAGGAGGCCCGGTGGTCACCCCAGCCACACCTCTGGTCTCTTATTCCAGGTGCCCTCAAGCACTCACATGCCTTCTGTGGACATATACTAGTGGGGTGGAAATCTCAACCGACACAGAAGTTGCACAATCCATGCACCACTATGCATTCCCTGGAAAGGCAGAAATCAAAGATGCCACCAGATAGCTGCCCTGTGAAATGACTCAGATTGCAAGGCCTGGCAGTGGAGCAGATTTACAGGGGAAGGTCAAGGGCTCTGTTGAGGGCATGTTCATGGGAGATGCCCCAGGTCCTCAAAATGGGATGCACAGTTAAAGAGGGGGTCTGGAGCTCAGAAAAGAGGTCTAAGCTGGATACTTAAATCTGGAAGTCATCATGTAATAGGTGGCACATAAAAGCTACAGGAGTGGACGGATTACCCAGAGAGAAAGTGTGGGTGGAGATAGAGCGAAACAGTTAACAGGGAGCTACTTACAACACCTGAAACTGTTTTGTAAGTACTAGCTCATTTCATTCTGGACAGCTCTATAAAGTAGTAATATTATTATCATCCCCACTTTACAAATGAGAAACACTGAGAGGACCGGAAGTAAATGGAAGGGCTGGAATTCAACAAGAGAATTGGGTTCCAGAACCAAACCATTAGGCTTTATTTCCTTGTATAGCTCTTAAACATCAGGCTCTGTATTCTGGTACTGAGTCTAGAGTTATGCCATCAATATAATAGCCACGAGACACATGTGGCTACTAAGCACTTGCAACGTGGCTGGTCTAAATGACTATGTGTAGTAAGTGTGAAGTACACACCAGAATTGAAAGAGAGAGAGAAAAGAAAGGAAGGAAGGTAGAAGGGAAAGAAGGAAAGAAATCCCATTGATATCTTTAGAGAGGGAGGCAAACCATAAAAGACTCTTAAATGCAGAGAACAGGGGTGCCTGGGTGTCTTAGTCGGTTAAGCGTCCAACCGACTTCAGTTCAGGTCATGATCTCACGGTCTGGTCTGTGGGTTCAAGCCCCGGGTTGGGCTCTGTGCTGACAGCTCGGAGCCTGGAGCCTGCTTCGGATTCTGTTTTCCCTCTCTTTCTGCCCCCTCCCCCGCTCACGCTCTGTCTCTGTCTCTGTCTCTCTCTCTCTCTCTCAAAAATAAATAAAAACATTAAAAAAAATTAAATACAGAGAACAAACTGAGGGTTGATGGGAGTGGGTTAAGGAGGCATTAAGGAGGGCACTTTTTAGGATGAGCACCGGGTGTCATACTTAAGGGGGAATCACTTCAGGGTTCTACTCCTGAAGCCAAGACTACACTGTATGTGAACTAACTTGAGAATTAAAAAAAAAAAAAAAAATCTCATTGATATCTTTAATATTGACTCACATGTTAAAATGATAATATATATATATTGGATTAAATAAAATACTAAAATTAACTTTGCTTCTTTTCTTTTTCTTTTTTTTAAATTGGCTACTAGAAAAAATGTTGTATATGCAACTCTCATTATATTTCTATTGGGCAGTGCTAATCTAGTGCAGGGTTACTTGACCTTGGCACGATTGGCATTGGAAAACTATTGGGGGGGGGGAGTTTGTTCTGTGCATCGCAGGATGTTTAGTAACATCTCTGGCCTCTACTCACTAAATGCCAGTAGTACCTACACCACTTAAAAATGTCCCTAGATAGTACAAAATGTCCCCTAGAGGAGAAACCACTGCTGGCTGAGACCACTGGTCTAAAGAAAGTCCAACATTTGGGCTTTGAGTGGAAGAGAAAGAGCTGCCAAAGGAGACTGGGAAGGAACAGCCAAGGAGGTGGAGGAGAGCCAAGGGGGGTGTTACAGCAGCCAAAAGAGTGTTTCAAGTACTTGGTCATGATCCTTTAAAATGTCAGTCAAGTCACGTCTCTCCCTGCTGAGAACCATCCGTAGGTTTGCCATCACATTCAGAATAAATGCCAACTGCTTACCATGGCCTCTACATAGGGTGACTATATAATTTAGCATCTAAACCTAGGGCACCCTTGAGAGTGAAAGGAGGCAATAGTAACAACTATGTCGGGACAGCCCAAGGCATGCAGATGTGTATGGTCATCCTAAGCTCTGGCCCCTGCCCTTGCCTTGCTCACTCAGCTACTAGAACCTTCTTGATGCTCCACCAAGATTTCAGGTTTGTTGCTACCACATGGCTTTACGTTTGTTATTCCCTCTACCTGGAACCCTCTTCCTCCAGATCTTCTTAGATTACCTCACTTTGTTCAGGACTTTACTCAAACATGACATCCTCGCAGAGGATCCTCCTGACCTCCTATCTAAACAGCCACCAATCCCCTAGTCACTCTGTGTCCCCTCCCTCACTTCATCTTACTTTGCAGCATCTATTAATGTCACTGCCATTATATTATGTATGTTAATATATATTTGTTTAAGTGATCCCTACACCCAGTGTAGGGCTTGAACTCACAACCCCAAGATCAAGAGTCACATGCTATACTGACGGAGCCAGCCAGGTGCCCTGATATATTTGTTAACTGTCCGTGTCCCCAACCAGAAGATAAACTCATTGAGGGTAGAGATTTGTCCCTTTCATTCACTGCTGACTCTCCAGCACCCAGCACAGTGTCTGGCATGTAGTAGATGTACAATAAATAAATACTGGATGGCAGAATAAACTCATTTGAGAAGCTTGTCTGTGATGGCAGAGTAAGCTAGGACAATAGCTGGAGGGTGATGTAGAATCCAGGGTTTGTTTGCTTCTGCTTTTGTTTTAAGATGGGAAAGAGTAGAGTATGGATCCAGTAGCAAGGACTTTTATGAAAAGGCTTCCAGCTTGACAATGGAGTTCCCGGGGGTGGGGATCATTTTTGTTGTTCATGACTACGTCCCTTAATACCTAGGAAAGTGCCCAGCTCATAGTGGGCATTCTAAAATAGTTATAAAAGAAATAAATGAAGTAATGATGATGTTGATAACACAATTCTATTGCATTTACCCTATTCCAAGCATCGTACCAAGTATTTTGACATCTATGAACTCGTTTACACCTCACAACAGTCTTAGAGGTTACTGCGACTCTCTATTATAATCCCGCTTTTTTGAGACATAGGGAAGTTAAATAACTTCCCCGAGATCACACAGCCAGTAAGCGGTCGAGCTGGGATCTTACCCAGGCAGGCTGGCACCAGCTGGTAACCACTGCATCCTGCATCAGAGTGGGGGAAACCAAGCAGGAGACTCCTGCATCAGGCCAGGCAGTAGGGACTGGTTTCAAGGTGGAAGAAGAAGGAACAAATCCAAGTGATGCTGGATCGTTGTCTGGGTGACTGAGTGAGTAAAGGTGACAGGCACCAATGGGAACACAGGAGAAGGTGAGAAGTTCAGTGTGGCCATACTGTTTGTGAGACCCATGGAATACTGGTAGGAGAACCTGGAAAGAGGCCTGGCCTGGAGCAGACTGGAGACTCGTAGACTGGAAACCATGGGGGTACAGGAGATACCCAGGGCAGCTAGTGCAGAGCAAGAGGGAGGAGACCTGGGATAGAACCCTGGGGAGCAGCAGGGAACTCTGGGAACGCTGGGAAGTCTGGGAAGGGAAACTCTGGGAAGAAGGAGGAAAATCAGAAAAGAATGGAGTGCCAGGGGCCAAGGCCAGAGAAGACCAAGAACAAGCTCTGGGTCACCAGTCCAGGGACGCAAAGAGGAAGATGTGCAGTCACAAGGTCACAGAGGCCCTGGCCTGAATGGGTGGGTCAAGGCAGTAGCCAGATCCATGGATTGGGAAGTGTCTGTGGAATGCAAAAGCAGTTTTGAAGAAGAGACAGGTCCATGAGAGAGCCCAGCAGGGCCTCAGGAGGAATTTGCTTGCTGATGGAGGGGAGTCAGGAATAGGCAGAAGGGTGAGCCCCGGGGAGCCTCAGTGCAAAGGGAGGGAGGCAGAGGCGGGACCTCTGCTCTCCCCACTTACTCTGTCCTCCCTACCCCAGAGCTGAGTAAGCCGGGAGATTTCCAGAGGCAGGTATCAGCTCTCATGATACTTCTCCAATGTCCGGCCCCCACCCTCGGTCACTCCCGTCTCCTCTTGGGGCTGGTATTCAGATTCCTGAATGGACATGGCCAGAGCTCCAGAGAGTTAGGTTGCATGAGACCTCTGCTGGGTCTGGCACCGAGCCTCTGACTGTTGGGTGGTAGCGGTATCTGGGGGGTGGATGGCTGGTGCAGAGATGCTCAGGGCAGCGGTTGGGAGTTACTAGTTGTGCGGAAATTTCTTTTTAAGCTTTTTTATTTACTTTGAGGGGGGAGGGGCAGGGAGAGAGGGAGAGAGAGAATCTCAAGTTCGACGTGGGGCTCAAACTCCCAAACCGTGAGGTCATGACCTGAGCCGAAACCGAGGGTTGGACGCTTAACCAACTGAGCCACATAGGTGCCCAGCGGTGCAGTAATTTTCGTCAGTCTCTGGGACACAAGGGCAGGACGCAGGTCAGGTTTGCTCACGGTCAGCTCCCCTGTGCCTAGCAATGTCTGGCACTTAGTAGGTGTTTGGTAAGTATTGGCGGAGTGGGAGCGATGGGGAGGTCAGCTGGGGGACTCCTGAAGTCCTCTACCTTCTCTGTGGAGGAGGTGGTACCTGGCCTCTTGGGAAACAGTAGAGTCACAGTGGGCACAACCCGGAGCCAGGGTCTGGGGGGAGATGCCAAGGAGGGAGGGCTGGAGCACCTGGGTGCCACTCAGTCTTCCCTCACCCCTCCACTTGTGTCTGCGGACACTGAGACCCACAGAGCGGCAGAAACATCTGGAGGGCCTCACGGTGAGGCAGCAGGTGAGCCTGGATATTAGAGGCCTTCCTGTGCCTTGGTTTTCTTATCTGTAAAATGGGATGATAACACAGCTGCCCACTCCTTAGGCTTGTTGTGAGGATAAAATGAGGTAAGATGCATAAAATACCTGGTGTTTAGGGTGAAAACTTGGAAATGTTAGCATTTGGGATAAGCCTTTGTCTCCATACATTTTCTCTCTGGGAGCTTCATCCGCTTTCATGGCTTTACCTCCTTTAAGCCACATTTGGTTCCCAAATTTATATATCTAATGCAGACATTGTTTTCAGAGCTTCGGACCCATGTATCCAACTGCCCGGAGTCTTTTTCCTTATACTCGTGTTGGTCCACCAATGTGCCAAGATCTAGAGGGATGGTGTGCCGGGCCTGCCCAGGGCCTCCCCCAGGCTCTCTGTGCCAAGGACCACTTCCACAGGGCTCCCAGCCCAGATGTCAAGCATCCCCATCAGCACTTTCCTGCTTGCTGTTCCGTCCTGAGAACCATCTGAGCCTCTTTGCCTCACCCCCTCCCTGACCCCTGCTCGTCCCAGGCCCTTCCTGTCCTCCCCTTGCCCTCCTCCCCTGCTCCCCTGGGACCTATCAGTGCTCACTCCCCACCTCCACAGCTGCTGCCACAGCTGGTCGCTGACGGAATGTGCAGCTGCTGAGAGCCACATGTGCGGAACAGGCAGTGCGCAGCTACCCCTGGGGCCAAGCGGGGGTGGGGGTGGGACCATCTGTCTGTGTCTGTTCATCCATCTACACCACACACACACACACACACACACACACACACAGAGTCCTGATCTCCTTCTCCAGGGAAGGTGCTGGACAGTATTGGTTTGGACCCCTTCTCTGTCCCTGGGCTGCAGAGTCCATGCTCCATCTACAGGGATCCAGTGGTCCCAGCTTGGGGGTCCCTGAGGGCAGACTGGCTGGGCTGGTTTAGCTGTCCTGGTGCCTGTATCCTCCCTGCCCCTGTGTGTAGGCAGCACTACCCCTGTCCCCCGCCTCCCCCTCCCCGAGACTACCAAGGACCAGAATGGCGGCCTGGGTGATCAGAGCCTCCCTTGCTTTTCCAGACCCTGGGGGGTGGCCCGCAATGGAGGAAGCCAGAGGCCTCAGACACATTCCAGAGCCCCCTGGGCAGCGCCTGAGGCTCCAGAGGAGTCTCAGCCCTGGGGCAGCGCCAGCGGCATCTGTCCTGGTTCCCACACTCTGGCCTCTGGAATCTCTGCGAATTTCTCTTCCATGTGTGCATGATGTCAGCAGGACAAGGACGCTGGGAGTGGAGGGGGGCGGGTGGACTGAGGACACTTTGCTCCCTGAAGTCAGATGGCTGTGAAGAGTGGAAACAGGGGAGAGTCCACCCAAAAAAGAAGGGGTGACTTGACCTCTTGCTCCCAAGCCTGACTGGGTCCCGACACTGCTCAGTACATTCCTCTCAGAGCCCCCTGCCATCTCTGGGGCCTCAGTTTCCTCATCTGTAAAACAGAAACAAGACTAGCAGCTACCTTCCTAAGTGTAATATGAAGGCTATAAAATCTTGACCCTTGGGGGATGCCCTTCATGCTCGAGGCACAGCTCACCCTCTCATCGCTTCCCTGACCTCTACCCCACTCCTGCCATTTTTCATATGTTTTAGGACATATAATATAGGTTCATACTTCTGAGTCTGTATTCTGTCCATCTTGAAAGCCTTTCTCTTTATCTGGAAAATTCCCACTCAGCCTTCAGAACCCAGCACTTGAGTCCGTCTCCAAGAAGCCTGTCTAGCCTCCCTTGGGCACTGCTACTGCCTCTTTGTACTTCTTTGGTGCCCTCTGTGGTAGCCTGATCTTCCTGTACTGCCTGTCTGTTTACTTCCCCTGACTATGGCCTTCAGGAAGCTGTCCTTTCTGGGGCCGATGGCCACTCTCAGGAGCCCAGGCACAGCACCCACGACATGCGGGTGTCAGAACATAATCAGGACATGGCTGTATGTGTGGCTCTCACCCAGATGCTACCAGGTAGAGCTCTCCACATATCCCCACTGGTCTGGTCTTAACAGGAAGAGGGAGTAGCATAGTCCTTACCAGCTGCCAAAGCATTTCTTAAACCCAGAAAACAGCCACTGTTTCCCTTCCCCTACCCAGGTCAGCCAAATCAAAATCCTACTGTAAAGATGGGGAAAATTGAAGCCCAGAGAAGAGAAATTGGTAGTAAAGAGTATATTAGACTTCAGGGCTCCAACCCTAGTCTAAGGCTCTTAGGCCCTTTTCCCACCCCTAACTCCCTCCTGGAGGTTAGGGCTGGGAAGTGATAATGGGGTCAAGGCAGGGCCCCATTGGTTTGAATTGGATTCCACCATGCTCCCTGGTATTGACAAGGAAACCTCACTCTATTGCACCGTTAGTGATGATGGAGAATTTTAAGACCATCTGGCACAAGCCATCCTGGGGGTAGATGGGTGTGGGCCCTAGGGCCCAGAGAGGGTGTGTCAGTTCAGGTCTTCTAGGAGACATACCCTAAGGTGAATTAGAGGTGCAAGAGACTCATTAGGGAAACCACTTGTAAGGATAAAGGGTGGGAGCAGGGATGAGTAGGAAGATCCTTTTTAGCCTGACACCTGTGAAAGACAGGGAACAGGAAGGAGGACTGGGTAGGAAGAGCCTCACACTTCAGTACAGCTCTGACAAGGTCTTGGTCAGGCCTGGGGTAGAGATTCCCCATTAGGGGAGTCCCACAGCCAGCAGAAATAGCCCGACTCTAGTTTCTCCATTGTGCCCAGTCACTGACTGAGGGCAGTCCCGGGAGACCATGCTGTCTACTTCCTGAAAGTCACAGTGGATCTGAAGTTACAGCCGCTGGAGACTGTTCGCTAATGACAGCCCTTGCCGCCGCTTCTCTTGAAGGCACAAACGAGTGAGGTACCCTCCTGGCAGCTGCAGAGGGTCCGTGCTTTGCCAGGTCACCCAGCCCAACAAGCAGGTGACAAGTTCACACTCCTGGGATGTGGCTGCACTGTCCTAACATGGGGGTGAGCTTTAAACCACTTGGATCTTCGCAGGGCTTCCAGGGGGATGCTTTGCCAGAGGAATGAAAGAATGACGATTCAGAAGAAGTCAGCTGAAAACATGGTGTTTCAAAGGGAATAGCACTGAGTCTAGAGCAACGGCCTGGCATGAAATGTCCTTTCCGCGACTACTAGTGTGTGTCCTCAGACAAGTTCCTTCTCCTCTCTAACACTTGGCTTTCACCCTTGCAAGATGTGGAGGAGAATATCTCACTCATGCTTCCCCTGCCCAGATCCAAAAGAGTCGGGCAAAAGGAACAAGTATTTTTATCTCTGTAAAGATGGCTCTTCTTCTTACACAGGTGCCCACTAAAGGCCACTCCTCAAACTTTCCCCTTGGATTAACCCAAGTGGCAGAATATTATTTGTACAATCTCTGAGGTTCAAGGGGACATAGCTCAAACTAACAATGAAAGCTCAAAAAATTTTTTAAATGTTTATTTATTTTTGAGAGAGAGAAACAGCACAAGCATGGGAGGGCAGAGAGAGAGGGAGAGAGAGAATCCCAAGCAGGCTTCACGCTGTCAGTACAGAGCCTGATGTGGGGCTCCGTCCCACAAACCGCGAGGTCATGACCTGATCCGAAATCAAGAGTCAGACATTTAACCAACTGAGTCACCCAGGCACCCCCAAAGCTCAAATTTTCTGGTGTGTGTTTCATCTTAAAAACATACAGGAGAGAGTTAGTATAGAGTAGCACTTAAGATACGGACAACTTGAGTTTAAATCAATCTCTGTGAATTACTGACTATGGACTCTGGGTGAGTTACTTTACCTCTCTGAATCTCAGTTTCCTCCTTTGTAAAACAAGATAATAGCTAGTACCTACTTCATAAGGCTATTGTGAAGATCAAATTAATTGATTTATATGAAGTGCATAGAAAATCTATTATATTTACTGTTATGATGTGAATTTGTCATTTATTCCTCGAGTTACTTGTTCATAAAAAAATTTTTTTAATGACTTACTGGCAAATAAAACTGACCACCAATAAGGAAAAGGAAAGAAAGGCAAAGAAGTAGAACAGTTAGTTCTCAGGTCTCAGCCCTCAGGTCTTTCAGCTTTGCAGGTTGAAAAGTGAGGGCACAACAGAGGAGATAGAATTATGTGCCTGATTTCTCCATCCCATTGTTCCAAGGCACAGTCACACCTCTTCCATGTTGTAGGGATTTTGCTCCCAAATCCAGCCCAATATCCTGTCAGAAAGTGGAGGATTCAGTTAGGGCACCAGAGAGTTCAGTCTGTTTGCTCAAGGCCTGGGCAGGTGGAGATGTTAGACCACCAGCTCTCCCACCACCCCTCTGCACCCTGCCCTTTCCCTCACCTTAGACATGGCCCATCAGCGACAACCAGGATAAACAACTCTGGTACCGCTGGCCTTATGGACATTATAAAAACTTCACAATGAGACGGAGACATCTCAGAACACAAAATTTCCATGACGTTCCCAAGTAGGTGACCTCAGGACCCCTCAAGGAATCTGCTGGATGGGAGGTGTGAGGAAGGAAGTGGATGAGGAGTCACATTTCTCCTTATCCCTGGTCGGCTGGGAAGGTGGAGAACTTCAGGCTGGAGAATCAAGGAGGTACAGTTGGGCCTAGTCTTGCTTGGAGGCAATGAAATGGCTAAGATAAACTTGGAGGTCCCCAGTTATACCAGGCTGATGGGTGTAATGGTATGTGGGACTCAACCTCCAGGATGGCCCCCGATTATCTTCACTTCCTGGTGTTGACACCCTTGTGTAGTTCCCTCCCACACTGTATCAGGTTGGTCTGGGTGATCAATAGCACATGGTAGAAGTGATGATATGTCACTTCTGAGGCTGGGTCTTAAAAGACAGTCTTTTAAAGTAAATTTGCCTTGCTCTCTCTTGGATTACTCTGGAAGAAGCCATAGCTATATCATGAGGACACCTGGGCAATCCCATGGCAAGGAACTAAGCCTACCTGCCTACAGCCATGTGAGTGATCCACCTTGGAAGCAGATCGTCCAGCCCTTGACAAGTCTTCAGGTGACTTCACTCCCAGCCAACAGCATGACCACAACCTCCTGAGACACTCTAAGCAAGAACCACCCAGCTAAGCTGATCCTAGATTCCGGCCCCAAAGAGACCGTGAGATAATAATTGTTTGTTGCTCTAATCTGCTAAGTTAATTGGCACAATTTGTTACAAAGCAATAGATAACTAATGTGCCATAAGACTTCCATGCCTTTGGTTTCCTACCCAGATGGGTGATCCTTTGGTGATCTTTTTAGGAGGGATATTCAAAATATTTTACAACCACTTCCGAAATGACATTGGCTGCAAACAGCTGGCCCAGTCCTGACAGCCCTGAATTTGACTGTTCAATTATAGGCACATTTATTGACACCCACTTAGGGCTGGGGGACCCCAAAATGAAGCGGGAGATTCTCCTTTGGGATATGGAAGAAAGAACTATGGGCCTATCTAGGATGCAAGGGAGAAAGTGATCTATCCCTTATGATATCCTGGGTTTTGAGAGAGCCTAGTTGAGGAAGTTGTATTTGGGATGAGTCTTGACAGGACCTCAGCAGAGGGGAAGTCGAGTGGCAGCAGAAATGAGGGCGGTGGACAGAATGGTGGAGAGGTATTGGCCCCGTGTCAAGGGGGCTGTGGAGGGGGCTGAGGAGTAGGGGGAAAGAAATGTGAAGGCTGAGGCAAGAGTCTGAGTCATGCCCTTCCTCCTCCATCTCACACCCTCTCTTATCTCCTCTTCTTCCTCCCACCCCATTCCACCCTCCCTTGGTAGTTCCAGATGGGAACACTGAGTCCATTGAGCCAAGAGCACTATCAGGAAAAGCGTGCCTTCTGATGGGTTCAGGCTGCAGAACCTCAGGGTGGTCTTCGTGTGGGGGAAGGTCTACAGAGAGACACTGGTACCTGGATGGAACTGATCTCAGGCCTGCTCACTACATGAAATGCCACTGGCATTTCTTGAGAGGACCAGTTAGTAAATATAATTGTGAGGAAGGAAAAGAAGACAATAGAAATTTATTTTAAAAGTCATCTATTTATTTGAATGGCTTTTATGAGGCAGAAGCTCATGTTGTAAAATTCAGGTATAGGACCAGCATGAGGAATGAGAGGGATCCACACTGACAAGCACACAGCACCCTGTATCACGTGACTGGGTAAATGCTGTGAGCCCGACAGAGCTGGGGCCCAGAGAGGGCTGATGGCAGACCACAGAGGGGCTGAGCTGAAAACGTATGAGCTGTCTCACCCCCTCCTCAGACAAGGGAACTCACATAGATAACGAAGCGCATGCTCCAACCGTTTAAGGAGGCACTTAGGAGATTTACCATAAAAAACAACCCAAGGAGGTTAGGTTGTAAGGAAGACCAGGGCAGCCCATGTTTGCCAAAGATATAAATAGACCTATAAAGATATAAATAGGGCTTCAGTCAGGTAGATACAAGCACACTATGTATAAGGCTTCACTTTAAATCTTGTTCTATATTGAGGGGGGGAAGGGGACTGAGATGCTTTTTAAGTAGAAACCAGAAGCTAAAGATACACATGCTAATAAAGTACTTGATATGCACACAGTTTAAAACACACAGGGATGAACTAGGTTATCTCTGAGGTCTCTTAAAGATCCTAAACTCTGGGAGCCTGAGTGAAATACCCTTACATGCTCAGTTAGTCGGTTCTGAAGAACCCAGTTCACTGGGCCTGGGCCAGAAGGTGCAGACAGGCGACTCCAGGGCTGGCTTGAGCCTGCAGGATGTGTTTTGTTTGGCTTGTGCAGTGCTTTCCAAATTCAAAAGAGTTGCCAACATTTAAAAGTCCAGATTTTTAGCTTCTCTTGAAAAATGGGGTGGGGATATCTGGCCACACCAGCACACTTTCCCATGTGGCAGAAACCGTGTCAGACAACAGCATATGCACACTCCCTTTCACTAAAGACTCTGCCTCTCTTCTCTCATTTATGTTTCCTGCCTGGTCCGTGGAGGCCCTTGTGACCAGGCCCAGACACCCAGTCCGTGGTGACCTCATGATTTTCTACCTGGTGGAAGCTACAAGCTTAGCCTTGAGGCCTTTATCCTAATTCCATGGTGGACCCATCTTAACAGTGGGCCCACGGAGGCATTTTCACCCACAATCCAGGAGTATGGGAGGCAGTAACCCCAGTCTGTAGAACTTTCATTTGTCTTACAGGGACCTCTAATCCTAAGAAGATGAATAACTGAAAAGTTGCCAGCCATATTTCACTTTCATAAATTCAATCCCAAAGGCTTTGGGGAGATACTTCCTGATCAAGGCCAAGAGTTAGTCATTTCTGGGCCAGACTAGAACACCCAAGCAGAGAAAGGAATCCCAGACTAGATCGGGCTGGGCCAGGGGAGCAGGGAAGAAGGTAGCTTTTCTGGCCATGACCATGAGATGACCAGGACAGCTGCGTGAGGTTGGCAGGTTTTGCAGGTGTTAAGAAAGCTCCACTCATGTCATTGTGTGAATGACACCATCTGGATTCGTGCAGTATACAATCTGCCCAACTGTACGTGTTAACCCTGGGACTATTAGGGGGAGAAAAGAAATAAGTGGAAATGGTGAGGCAAATGCAGTCCAAAGGGGTGTCCTAGCACAGATTCTACCACTTCTTTCCCAAGACTGCAGGGTGTAGGACTGGGAGGTAGAGGATTATAAGTCAAGATCTTGTTGGCCAGAGTCTGGAAGCTGGCAAGAAAGATAAGTGGCCCCCATGCTGCACATGTGCAAATGCCCATGAGATGATGGGAATGGCCAGAAGCGGTCCCAGGAAACAGGGCTGGCCATAGTATGGGGGGCCCAGGATCCTTAGTTAACAGAGATAACCATCCTGTCCACTGTCCACACACACACACACACACACACACACACACACAGTTGTCAGCAGATATATCTGACCCATTACACGCTCACATAAACAAACATACATGCAGTTTTTATCCTGTTGTACACACTCAGATGAATGTGTCCAAACACACAATCACAGTGGTTGCTGGTAAGAGCAATCAGCTTGTCACACAGGAAATTTTCAGTCCTTTCCTGCAGGAATCTAGCACAGCACCAACTAACACGGGAGAGAAAAATCAACCCCTGAATAAAACCACCAACTCTGGCCTGTAGTGCCATCTTCTGGCGGGACGGGGTATTGTACTTTGCCTCAAAATGGTGAAACCCAGTAGTTTCCCAGGCACGGGATCCAGGGAAGCCACCAGCCCCAGGATGCCATCCCCCCTCCTCCTTGTGTTCTGCCCTAGTGGGGTGAGACCCCGGCATCCTGAGTTGTACCACGGAATCAGAGAATGAACATTCAGGGCCTTGAATGCCCTCTGGAAAGCAATGCCCAACACCAACAGGGAAGTCAAAATAGGGTTTCATCTTTCATGCCAACTCTAACTCACTGGTAGGGGCCGCCTGGAAGGCTGGGTTGATAAGGCTTCTGAGGCCAAGTCTGGGCATATGGGAGAAGAGTATCATGATGGAACAGTGATGTCTACAGGTGGGACCACTTCCACACTTGCCATTCTTGCAGTGGATTCTGCAACCGTGGTAAGTTCCTAAACCTGCAGGGTCCTAGATTTCTCGTGATGCACAATTCCACCGCGAGGGTATGTGTGTTTGTCGCTCACACCCGCATAGCACAAGACAATTGCCGCTCTGACTTTTGCTGGAATTTTATCTCTTGATCGGTAACATCTGCACCAGCTAAAGCCCTCACTGAAACTCTTCATGAAGAACTTGTTCTTGCTTCCACAGAAAGCTTGCAAGTGACCTGTCAGATCAGAGTGCTGAAGTCAACATTGGGCACTTTGCTTTATCCAAAACTAATATTTAGCGAAACCCATCCATCTACCAGCACTTGTCACTTCCCGAGAGGCCCTATGAGGGCAATGACAAACTTACAAAGCCATGTTGGTCAGGTGTTGGACAGCCATCTGGGCTCAGCCCTCGCCAGGGGTCCCGCTCCCTGCTCCTCACCCGTCCGTTTAGGAGGGCACGTTCAAGTCAAATTTGCGCATCAACAACACTTCAAATTACAACAGGCAATGGGTCACTTGAAAATAGTCAAAACTTGAAATATAAAATCCTCCAATGCCAAGAGTCGGTTGCAGTCAACGTCAAGGCACTTAGCTGGGTGGGGCCTGCAATTTTCTGCAACCCTAATGATGCTCATTGATGGGCATGGAACCCCCACCCCCATGCTCCCCTTTCTGGCAGTAAAACCAGCATCTAACTCCACTGCTTAGGTGGATGTGAGCTGGTCTCTCCCAGTATGGGGCAGACTGGAGATGTTTGCCTTAGCCCAGGGTCAGATAAATATTTTCAGCTCCTTGTTCTCTGTTGAAAGAAGTCAACTCTGCTGTTGTGTGCAAACGCAGCCATAGACATATGTGAACCAACGGGCATGGCTGTGTTCCAATAGAAGTTTCTTTACAAGAATAGGTGGTGAGCTAGGTGTGGCCCATAATTTGCCAAACCCTGCATTAGCCCAATACAAAGGTCTTCAAGCTGGGTTCCAGGGAAGGGCGGCGGGCGGGGGTGGGGGGGATGTCTGGAGGTGTTTCAGGAGTTCTACAAATGTTTGGCTCTAATTTAAATCCCTCTTAGCTATTTAGGAAACTGCAACAAACCTGTACCCACTTTGTCACGAAGCTTCTCTGGCCACCTCTATGCTGTCTGGGCTGGACGGCAGAATGGCTAAGAGCCTGGGTCCCAACAAACAGACATGCGCTTGAGGACCAGTGCGGCCACTTACTAGCTGCGTGACTTTGGGCAGGTTACTGTCTCTAAGTCGAGTGGATGATGGCCATCGTGCTGGTGCAGCCTCCTGGACGCCCCTCTGGCTGAACTGTGGGAAGATGGTGTTGTCACAGTGGAAGATGGCCAGGGCAGCTGAGGCCATGGAAGGTCACTCGGGCTCGGGCCAGTGCTATTTACTAACTGTTATGGAGGTATTTCAATACCTTTATCACCAGTTTGGTGTACTGGTGCACACCAGTTACACCAGTTGAATATCATTGTAATGCCAGATCCACCGCGGGTTTGAACTTCTTGCTGGTTTTGATTTCTTCTGGCATTTTCTGCCACCATCCCCACCATTCTGATTGGGCACTCAGGAAAAGGAGGGAGGAGTTCTGCATTGATCTTAACAGCCTCAGTGCATAGAACAGGGCTTGTTATGTTCAGTGGCAGTTTCCACTGGGTCTGGGACTTATGTTGGCAAGCACATCCTGGGAAGTGTTCCACAGGACTTGTCAGGGAGCGGGACTGTTGGCTTACAGGGGTCCAGCATTTCAGGAGCTGTGGCCCCTCTGCCCCAATGCTGCAGTCCAGTGGGGGCTTTGGTGCTCAGCTGTCTTTTTAATTTGCCTAGTGAGACAATCAAGGATGTTCCTTGCCCCGGAGCTCCTCCTCGCCACTGGAAACAATCAGAACGTGTGTCTGGCTGCTGCCTTGCCTGCCTCCAGGATTCTGGCCTTTGACTGTAGCCACTGAAGGCTGTTTTCCAGGCCTGAGATGCTCATTTAGGGTTTTAATAATAGAATTGGACCCCAGTGTCGCTCACTGCCCAGGGCTATCCATGTCTATTACTGGTGGCTCCAGTGAAATCACGACTTTTACTACACCTTATCTTTCTGCTTCCAGCATCATATTTTTCTGCTTCCTGAGAGACTTAGAAGAATCAGGGCTGTTTATCACTAGGTTCTGGAAGCAGGACCTCTTGGTTCCCAGAAGCCCTGGGGTTTATCTTAATTAGGCGCCATCTGCTACCTGATATACATGTCTGCCCTGGTCATCCAGCCTGATACTATTCCATGGACCTCGGCTGTGCCCAGCTTTGCAGGCTGCTTATGGCTGTGGCTGGCTCTGTGAGCCCTAGAGGCTCATCCAAGGGGGTGATTCTGATGGGGGGAGGACAGAGGCCCTTTTGTGGTCTAGTCAAGATCAAAGATAACTCCCTCTCCCACTGTCTTTCCTGCAGGCTGTTCTTAGGTCTCACTATCTCTGGGCTTGGAGCAGAGGGAGGAGCTCAAAAACCAGACCCTCTGCCCTGAGGCGTCCTCTGTTGGCCAGAAGAATCCTGCCCCTCCTGTGATAAGGCAGTCATTGGCGGGGTCTGCCCCAAGCACTTAGCAAGGTCTAGACCTACCCCCCACCCCCCGGTTTCCCTGCAGCCCCCGACACAGAGTGAAAATCAGACCCAGCACTTCTCTTCTGGCCCCAACTGTTGCACATTTTAAGAACCACCTCTGTCTTTCCACTTTTTTCTCCATCCTGGATTATCTTTCTGCAACTACTACCCTGCCCTACACTGCCCAGAACCATTACCCATTCGGACTCTGAGCCGAGTCCTCAAAATGACAAAGGTCAGAAGGTCAGGCCCCACGTGGCCCTTCATCCCCTTTTCCCGCCCTCATAAGCCGTCCAACCCTCCTGCACACACCTCCAGGCTCCTGTCCCTATGATGGTTCCTGTGGCTTGCTTCACGGAGTGCTTGCTCACGCTGGGATTCTTCTCGGAGCCAGGCAATCAGTCGCTCACACAGACAGCTGCTCACCCTTTCTGGGTCTTCCCGAGGGACAAGTTCTCAGTGTCCCCACCCTCCCTTCATAGCGAGAGCCAGGCTCGTCTGCAAAGGAGGAGGCTGACTCATCAAGGAGTGAGAGTTCTCCGCGGGAAGTGGTGACAAAGGGGCTGCAGAGGCTCCTGCAAGGGTGGAGGATCCACTGGGGCGCTGCAGGGGGAGGTCACTTCATCCTGGAGTCCCTTGCACAGCATCCCAGTGACAGAGAGCTCAGTACTTCCGCTCGCAGTCCCATAGCTGGAGAATCTTGCTAGTGCACACACTTCAGCTCCTTGCTCTCTAGCTGGTCACTGTCTCAGATCCGACCTTCCCACGTCACCCGGGGTGGGCCTTCCCTCCCACGCAGGCAGGACTACCTCCCCCTTTAGCCCCTGAGCTTTCTTCCTCTGCATTTGGGTCCACAACAGTGAACCCAAAACCCCACCTCTTCCCCCACTGGCGGAGCTGCTTGGCAGCACAGCAGGATGCGGTCATTGAGGGAGGAGGGGGGGCTGAGCTGGGGGGGTTGGGAGGCAGGAACAAAAGGAAATTTGGCTGAAAGCAAAAGCAAAGGGAGCATTGGGCAGGCTGCCACCACCGCTCCTCCCTGGGAGAGCTTGCAGTGCCCCCTGCTGGTGGAAGGAGAGCTTGTGCGCAGGTTAAATTGGCTCCTCTCTCCTTCCGCAAACCCTGCCCCTGGCAGCTGACCCCTGGTGCATGACTCAGAGTAGAGGATCACAGGGAGCAGATGGGTCATCTTGTCCAGTGGTTTCCAAACGTGTGGCATTAGAGGTAGGGTTGCTGCAGACAATTGTGCATTTTGCCCATCTGACAAAGGCCTCTGGCCTGAGGAGCCAGTGGGGGCTGAAAAACAGGCTACATGCTGCCGAGCAAGGCAAGGACCCCAGTGTGGGTCTGGGCCAGCCCCCAGGAAGGGCCGTCTTTTTGAAATTCATTCTAGAGACAGGGCTCTTCTCTAATTGAACAAATGTACCATATGGACTAGCAGCGGCCCTATCACAGGGCAATCTTATTAAACCAAGCTTCTTGAGCTGAAGGAGACTTTGAAAACCACCTACAAGATGGGGGAACTGAGGGCCATGAAAGGGAGGGACTTACCCGAAGTCAGACAGCTAATGCCAGGACGGAGCTTGGAAGCCAGATGCCTTCTCTCTCAAAGCCATGTTCCTTGCATCCCACTGAGCTGGTTTTCATCCCAGGCCCCTTCCCTTCTTACCTGGCTCCTCTGACCAGGCCCCACCCTGACTCCTCTGACCTGCCGCCCTCGTTCCCTCAACTTTCTCTGCAACCCAGCTACTCTGCAGTCTTCCTCTCCTTGCCGGAATCATGGCACAGTGTTTGCCCGAAAGAGGGGCTGGTGAGAATTCTGGCTCAGTCCGCATAATTCCCCACCAGTCCCTCACTCGTGGGGATGGGAGCAGTCGTGTAGGACAGAGTGGTGAGGAACTAGAAGGGTCCACTGGACGACATGGTGAAGTATATGACAGGGGGCTGTGCCTGGAGCTGGCGGCTCAGCTACTGTGCAGACGGGGCCTGCTTCGCAGGTGCAGCCTGCTGGGGTGTCTGTGCCACGCCGTAAGGCACATGGGCGGCCACTGTGCCCATCTCCTGAGCCCCAGCCACATGGAACATCTGGTCGTCGAAGAAGATGTGTGGGCGGATCTTCTCAAGGAGGGGGCCCTTGGGCGCTCCCGCAAGGAACAGGGCTTCGTCTGTCTCCAGGCCCCAGCTGCGCAGGGTCTTGAGAGCCCGGGCCCCAGAACTGGCCGCGCTGCGTGCCGTCACCAAGTAGGTGCGGATTGGACACTCCAGCCGCAGGCCCTTGGAGTAGAACTTCTTCTGCAGCCTACCCAGTGCCTCTAGAAAGCCCTTCAAGGGGCCCTACAAGAAGGCAAGGGAACACTGTGAGCTCATCCATCTCCCAAACATTTGCCCCCTCCCCCCTCCAGCTGGGCTCCTTCCTAAAGCACGAGTGTCTTGTTGTTTGGGACAGGAAAGCTTCTCGGGATCCCCGAATCTCCCACTTCTGCTATGCCTGCTAGGGCCACTGTGTGCATCAAGGGGACTGTAGGTACCTATACTGGTCTGGTCTCCACACTGCTGTGATTGGGGATGTCTGTGTCAGAATAACCATACCAGAGCAACTGTTACTCTGTATATCCATCCATGTACCCCCCCAGGTACATGGGTGTCTGTCCTGCAGCTGTGTAAGTGTGGCCTTCTGTGCTTATCAGCAGGGAGGATATTAAAAATACTTAGTAACTATGGCATGGGCACCCTTCAGTCAGAATGGACTCCAGCTGCAAATAACTGGGACAGACAGACCAATGGGTACCTGCTGAATATCGGCCCTACCCATTGGGCACAGGTGGCTCAGGGTGTCGTGTTCCAGCTCTCTAGGGTCAGGGAAAGGATTTACTCTCTACTGTGCCTAGAACAACAAAGCTTAATGAGGATGTGTGAATAAAGAACCAGATGCTGATGAAGAGGGAAATCGCAACAGCAGCTGGAGATGAGGGCCTGTGGGCTTCTAATCTTGGAGACCCCTCACTGGCTGGGTGAGCCAGTGAAACAGGGGTCACTGGCAAGCAGTGTTCTCCTGGGACTCTGCCTACCACTTAGTGGTAAAACTGTCCTGCCCTGGATTCCCGGGGATTTCAGAGGAATCCCAAAAGAATGCAAGTTGGATGACTATCCGGGGGCCACAACTACAGAAAGCCTGCTAAGCTCTGGAGAAAGTGGTTCTGGGATTATTGAGTAACGAGATTTTTGTTAAAAGCGCAAATAGGAGCTCCCAGGGGGTCTGAGAATCCCAACACCTCTAACCCCAGGGGTTTTTCACAGGCTCCAGGGCACAGTCTCGGGGAGACTCCAAGCCATGGGAGGGCCCCTGAGCCTCACGGCCAAGGGATAGATGGCAGGAGGTAGGAGGGCCGGTGTGGCCCAAAGCAGGTAGGCTGCTGCAGACCCCACCCTTGTCTGGATCTCCTGCCCCCTGAGGAGCCGTCCAGCTTTTCCTTTTCTCCAGTGAGGTAAATGGGAGCTTCCTGAGGACCTGGGAGACTACTCAGAGGGGTGAGGGAATTTCAGAGAAGGAACAAAGGCTCCAGAGAGAAGATGGCAGCTCTGGAGAGAGGGTGAGGCCTTTGAAGAGAGGAGGGAAGCTTCGGAGAGGGCAGGGGAACTTAGAGAACGGGGGCTTCAAAAGGGGGGTGGGATTGCACTGAGGTAGATGGGGTTCATTGAGGGGAGCCAGGGGTCAGGTGAGAGGGATGAGGGCTGGAGGCCTGGTTGAGGGGACCCAGTTGGATTCTGGGCTGAGCTTGGGGTTTGGTTCTGGGCTCAAAGTTCCAGCCAAGGGCAAGTTCTGGGGACCCTCCTTGCCCCTCTCAGGGGTTCTGGGGAGTGTGTGGAGCACCTGAGCCAAAGGTTTGTTCTCGTGGGCCTTCTCATGCTCGAAGAACCTGTCCAGCCCATGGGCCTTGACGATGCGCTCCGACTCATCGGAGAAGAGCACAGCATCCCCATCGAAGGCCACGCGCAGCTGACTCTGGGATACAGCCACGTCCCTGCTGGGGCTGAAGATGGTGGCGGCTGCAATCCCTGGGCAGAGAGAGGCAAGCGTTGTCTGCTTTCATCTAGGCAATGGGGGGGAAGGGTGCCCTGACACCTGCTTCAGCTGCCTGGGGCCAGGAGACCACTATCTCAGGCTGTTCATGTCCCACTGGCCTCACCCAGGACTCAGAGCAAGGCTAATGAGGGCTCATTTTCAGAATATTTAAAAACTGGCCAATAAAAATGGACAGTGACTTTTGCTCTGAGCAGGACTTTGAGGGCGCTGGTCCAGGTCAGGGTTTCCTTTTAGTTGCTGCTGTGTGGGAAGGTCTGGGGTGGGGGCAGCAGGAAACAGGGGTCATTCAGAGAACGCAGGGAAGCAGCTGTTTATCAATCAGTAGGGAGAAATTTCAGTTCTTTAATATCTAGTAAGGTCATGCTGGTATGGACCAGCTAAATGTCAGTCCTGACTGGAAGGAAGGGCCCCCCAGGTCACTTTTGTCCTTCTAGGAGCTACTTACAGGCACCTGATGTTGACTTGCTAGGGGCTGGGAAGGAGCCCTAACCTGGGCTTGGCCTCAGTTACCCTCTCCTGTTGATTCTGGCAAAGTCTCTCACCTTCTCTGGACCAAGGTAGAGTTAAGGGTGTCTGAGCTCTGTCTGGAGCTGAGATTCCAGGCTGAAGCCTATAGGCACCCCCAGTCCACTGCCACAGTGACCACCAGGTATGCCCCACTCAGGCCTCCTTAAAGCTACATGGGTGACCATCAAGGGCAGTCCCAATGCTATGTGACTGTGTACATAGAATCTCTGCAAGCCTGGGCTTCTCTAGGGGTCAGGGATGCCTGTGGGAGCCCTGGCCCCAGACCAGAGCAGCACTGGACAGCAGAGAGCCAGCGCTAAGAGGCTGGAGGCCTGGGGATCTGTTCTTTAGCTGCCATCTCTCCAAAGGCTGCTTCAGCCCTGCTCTTGGGAATCTAGGCTCACAGAGGCTGGACCAGGGCAGAGCTCTGTGAGGAGAGAGCAGTGCCAGGCTCCCTTCAGCAGCCTGAGGATGCTCTAAGTAGGACCAGGTCCTGGGCATCAGGCCAGGCACCTTCTCAGCACCTGCAACACTGGAGCCAAGATGAACCAGGACCACCCGACTCTGGGCAGGGCCTCCCTCCTGACCATCCCCTGCTTGCTAGCCTGAGCTCAAATTACAGACATATAGAGACACACATGCAGGTCACTGCCAAGGCCCCAACCAGAGGGTGTGACATCTGCCTAGGGAAATCACTTCCGGTTTCTGGTTAAAGAAAGCCTCTTGGAGCCCAAAGCAACTCAAAAGAGTGAGGCATCAGTGGGAAAGAGGCCACGCTTCTAGGCAGGAGACAGCACGAAAGAGGAAAGTGGATATATTGTTGGTTGATAGAGAAACCCACCAGTAGTGTTCAGCCTAAGGAGCCATCTCAGGCAGGGGGACAGTCCTTCCTCCCCTGTGGGCCCATTTTCTTCCACGAGCAAGGGGGATATGCACCCTGTCAGGAGGGCCGAGACTGTGGATGCCACCCCAAACTGCCACTTGAGAGAGACACATGGACTCTGGGAAATTCTCTTCGTCAGTACTTGCAGCTGTGTCTCCTAACTTCACCTCGGCACGGCCAGGGCAGCTGCTGCAATGCCAGCCATTTCCCAGACGCCAGTGCTCAGGATGTTCTAGATACTGACCTTCTTCCCCACTGGCCCTGCGAGGGGCGGAGGCTGCTCATGGTCACACAGGAATCAGAATTACTGACCCGGAGGGTTCTTAGAAGGGAGTACAGGTCATAGGAATTAAGGAAGGTACTTCCTTTCCAGTTACCATGGTAACCCTTAGCACCTGCTCAGAGCTTTAGGACCAGGCCCCGCACCCCCCGAAACCCCTCTGTCAGACTCCCCCATATTCTCCCTTCCCAGTTTGACTCACCTTCATCAATGGCTTCCCGCACTTTTTCCGCATCAGCTGACAGGTAGAGGTTGGTGTGATAGGCCTTGAGGTAGCAGATGGGGCTATTCCCACCTGTCATGCAGAACCGCTCAATGAACAGGTCTGGGGAGGAGGTAGAGAATACCCAGGTGATGCCCGAGTCAACCCTCAGGGCCTCAGAGTGGTCCCTTGGTGTCCAGTGGGTGCCATATTGGTTCTGAGTGGTGGTGGGGCAGCAGAGGGATTCTCTGAGTGATTTTACGTCACCATTCCTCTCTCTGAGCCCCTCCATCCTTCATTCATGTAACATGGATGGGCAACCAGGAGCGACTGCCTGGCTCAGGGTAATATCTTCTTGCCAGGTAGTCACAGTACTACAAAAGGTGGGTCCCCAGCCAAGCCTGGCCCTCCTGGCCATAGCTGATTGGATAGGGGCAGACACCTGACCCAAGCTGGGCCAATCAGATCCTCTCCAAGCCTGGGCTGATAGTGACTCCCTGCCCCTGTGTGCGGAGGCTGTAAAAGATTTGGTGGTTGGTTAAGAGGCTGTCTGAGCCCACTGAGTTATTCCATCGCTACCCTAGCCCCCATGAGGGACAATCCACAATGGAAGGGCTAATGCCTGGTGCAGCAGGGGCCCTTGAAGGCCATGCTCCAGTACTGTAGATGGTGTCTCCTGTTTACTAGGTGCTTACGTCCTAGGGCACTTAAATATTTTGAATATCATCGCTCCCAGCGATTTGAAGTTAGGATTTTAAAAATGCCCCCGAAGTTCTGTTGGTTGCTTAAAACAAGAACTTGTAAACTTATAAAGCTAGCTCTGGAGGATCTATTACTTCCAATCAAGAGTTTGGACTAAGACACAAAGTCCCTTCTCTCTGACAACTGCACCTACTTCACCTAGCAGCCTTGTGAGGCCTGTGAGCCCCACTGCAGACAGAGAAACTGAGGCACGGAGGCAGCAAGTGCCCTGCCCAATGCATAGGCAGGGTGGCCTGTGCAGTGGTGTACCGGAGCTGGCTTGTACCAGCTTGTGAGAGCCTAATGTTAAGCATTCAGGGATTTTTTTTTTTTTTTTGAGCCAGTTAGATTGTTCAACTGTTGACAACTTGAAATCAGCCATGGTGGGAATATTTATGCCCTAAGATGGCAATCAGAGTTTTGTTTGTTTGTTTGTTTTGTTTTCTTAAAGACCCAGCTTACCAGAATACCCCTGGGCTCAGGTTCCAGTTGGTATCGCCTCCCTCCTGCAGAAGTGTGGCCCTATCCCCAAGCCTCTAGTAAGGGTGTCCCATGGCCAAGCCCCTGATGCTCACCGTAGTGGTTGATACTGTTGATGAGACGGACGCCCACTTGAGCGTGGTTGTTGGTCACGAGGACAATGTCAAAGATGTCCTCACTATCGGGGTACAGCTCCCGCAGCCGCCTGTTCACAGCCTCCAGAGCCTGGATGGGAGAGAGGACCCTCTTGCTCAGAGCCCCGGGGACTGATATCTGGAGTTGGTAGCCAGGGCTGGGGAGGAGGGGGGTCAGCTGGGATCTAATGGTGGGAGAGTGGGAGAGGGGAGGTCAGGGACTGGCCAGGGGTGAGAACAGTGGACTTGGACTGTCTCATCCTAACCTCACATCATGCTGGTTGATGGCTGCACAGGGGGGCCTCACTAAAAGGGTGAGTGGAGGCTGAAATCCAGTCCATTTCCACTCACCAAGCTAGTTACCTGGAGAGGGGCTGCATTAGCACAGAGGATGGGGAGGCTTCTTCCCACAATGGCTCTGTCCCCTTGCCAAGCCAAGTTCCCGTGGGCTGGCATCTGCCCGGGGGTGGTGGGGGGGGGGGTGGCTTTCCTTACTCAAACACCTAGGAGTGCTTTTTCTGATCCCCACAAAAGCACTACATGGCACCCACCTTCACGAAGGGGAAGGCCGGCCCAGGGCTGAAGGGCTCGTTCTCATGTTCCAGCTGGTAGCGCACATACTCCTCCACGCCCTGCTCCGTGTAGATGCGCTGCTCCTCGTCCATGCGGAACAAGGCTCGGGAGGACACAGCAATGGTGACGGCATTCTGAGGCTTGGGCTGTGCAGGTGCAGGAGGAGGGCTGTTACTCACACTCCCTGAGGCAGGTCGCACATGCCAGCTTCCCTGGGTACTGGGGACAGGGAGAAGACCCAGGCCCCGTCTCTGCCCTAAGAAGCCTCTGCCTTGGGCAGGGGCAGACCTGGGTCAGGACCCCCTCCATGCGGGACCCAGCCAGGAACTGAGGGAGATGGTGGCTCCCCACCAAAGAGCATGATCTGGTGGGAGGGATATGCCCTCGGGCAGGCTGCAATCTAGTCAGCTATCTGGACACAACGGAAAAATGAATACAGTGTATGTAGCCAGAGTATTGATGCCCAAGATGGTCTCCTGATGGGTTCCATTACCAAATGAGAGCTATATGCCCCTTAGGAAGAAATGGTGCCCAGAAACGTAGCAGTTACATAAGAAAATTTATCTCCAGCCCAGATCTTTCTCCCGAGTTCCAGACTTCTACATCTAACTGCCCAGTTGACCAACAGACACTCAAACTCAACGTGCCCAAAGCTGAATTCCCACCACCCCTTGCACCTCCAAACCTGATCCCCCACCCACCTCCTCATCTCATTCTCAGCACCACCATGGACTCAACACTAAGGTCAGAGCTGAGATGTCAACCTCAGCTCCTCCCTGTTCCTCAATTCCCCCTCCCCCACCAATCAATCAATCCATTAATCAATCACCAAAACCCGTCAACTGTATAGAATCCATCTACTTCTTTGCGTCTTCCCTGCCAAAGTCGAGCCCATCACCATCTCCCACCCCAGGTCATCCATATTGTTGTCAGGGGATGTTTCTCAAGTTCACATCTGATGATGCCCCTCCCCCTTTCAGTGGTACCCACTCTTCTTAAGTTCTGTTCCATAGCCTTGAGTATGGAGTAGAAAGCCCTTTGAGACAGACCCCTATCTCTCTCCACTGTCACCTTCCTGTTATCCCACTTTGTTCAGTCTGACCTTTCTCATGTCCGAACATACCCTTCTGTCTGTCTCTGAGCCTTTGCATGTGATGTCCCCTCTGCCTGATCTGCTCTTTCCTTGACTCCATCTAGCTAACTTCTTTTTTAGTGTTTATTTATTTTTGAGAGAGAGAGAGAGAGAGAGAGAGAGCATGAGAGGGGGAGGGGCAGAGAGAGGGAGACACAGAATCCAAAGCAGGCTCCAGGCTCCAAGCTGTCAGCACAGAGCCCGACGCACAAACCAAGCGATCATGACCTCAGCCAAAGTCAAATGCTTAACCTACTGAACCACCCAGGCGCCCCTCCATGTGGCCAATTTCTACCCAGCCTGCAGATCTCAAACTGCATGTTGCCTGCAGGAAGTCACTCCTTGCTCCTAGTCCTGGGCTTGCTACCCCTCCCATAGATTTCCTTTTTTAATCAAATTTAGTGCAGCCTTCATTTAACGATTTCCATTTCTAGACAGATCTGGGGAGGAAGCAGGAACCATGCTTAAATTCTGAGGGAGCAAGAACCAGGACTATCTTGTTTATTTACTGTATCTAGAGTGCTTAAAACTGTGCCTAGCACCCAGCAGGTGCTCGGTAAATTTGCAATGCTCAAGTAATCTGTTTCAACGAGAAACAGTATTTGCCACGACAAACTTAATGCGAACTGGACGTTCCAGCGCAGTACCTCGATCTGCTCAGATTGCTTGACATATGGTAGGTGCTCAGAGAATACTTTTTTGGTTGATGCAAATTTTACACGCATTAACTGGTCCTTTGTGCCAGGACCCTGGGCTCTGCCTGGGAGTGGCCCTGGTAGTGACTTGGCTCCTGCCCTCAGAGTCACGGGCTAATAGGGAAGAAAAGCAGGTAAACAGAGACACAAAAGGGGGTTAGAATGAGTAATAGAACACAGGTGAAAGCAGAGTTTTGATGACAGGGGTTCACAGTAGGCTGCCACAGGAGAGGAGGTATTTGCATGGAGCCCGGAAGGAGGAGTCAGGTGAAGGGAGGCATAGGAGGTGAACACATGCACAGTGCATTCACAAAGGTGAGCAGAGACCAGGGCAGGTGTGGGTGGAGATGAGCCCAGAAGAGGGGGCAGGTGCTAGAAGGCCTCTGTCGGGGCCTCGGAGGGCCTCAGAGTTCCCTCACCACCTGCAATGGAATGGGGAAAGGGGCACCACCACAGACAGCAGCTGGACCCTTCATAATCCACGGGGAGGATTAGAATGTGGGTGCTTGCCTGTGGGTGCACACGCACCCAGAGTCCCAGCACATCTGTGTGGCCTGAGCATTCCTGGAACTGTGATTCCCACTTTATAGATGAGGAAACACAGGTGCAAGGTGAGAGTAACACTCATAAATGGGCCTCAAATTCTGACCTGCTGCTGCCAGCACTGTGGGCCATGCGCTCAACCCCATTGCTTCCCTCTGGAGTCAAGCCTGGGTCCCAATCAGTTGACAACATTGAGCGATTACCATGTGACAGGCACCGTGCTGGAGACATGGCAGGAAACAATACAGGCATGATCCTCGCTCCCATGGAGCTTATGATCTACCCCCAAGGCAGAGATCTGTGCCATCCTTTAGAACAGCATTGTCCAGTAGAACTTTCTGTGATAATAGACACGTTCAGTGCTGTCTGTGTGGATACGTGTGGCTACGGAGCAACTTGAAATGTGACTAGTGAGACTGGGGAACTGGATTTTTAATTGCATTGAGTTTTAATCAATGTAAATCCCAGTGGCTATGAATGGCTAGTGGCTAATGGAGCTCTAAACCTCAAAGTAGTAACAGAAGACCAAAGAGTTCCCCAAGCTCATGTGGTAAACCTCAGTTTGCATTTGACTTTTACCCCAACCAAGATGGTGTCTGTGGCCAGCAGGGCCAGGGAAAGGCAGTGACAAGACAGGTGCCTCTTCTCTGGGACTCAACCCAAGTGCCTCTCCCAGTTGCCAAGCACCCCCTGATCATGGGTTGGGTACCTCCCAATCTCCTTGGCAACTGTGAGCTTTCAAGGAAAAAAGGTAAAGTTAAAAGACCAACAGGAAAGCGGTGATAGAGGCCTGGCCAGGGATGGTGAGGGTGGGATAGGGGGAGTGTGGAGACCACTCTTACAAACCCAGGAAACCTGCTGGGCTTCAGGACAGGGCCTGAGCTTGCTCCACCCCCTGGGCTTCCTGCCCCCAGGGACAGGCCCATCACCCCTTCAAGGACAGACAGCCAGCTGCCCTCTCAGCCCCTTCAGGCAGGTTCCCAAGTCAGCCGCTCCAAACCAGGCAGCCAGCCAAGGTCTCGCTCCTCACTTGCTGTCCCACAGTCCCTGCCAGACTACTGCATTCTGGGTCCCCTCTGGCTGAGCTATTCAGACCCCATCCCATCCCAGGAAAAACATCCCAGTTGCCTTTCTTCTCTTATAAATGGGGGAGTAGACTCAGAGATGGGCAGAGTATTACTCTAGGTCACACAGCAAAGTCAAGGCAGAGGCAGGTATGGAAGATCCCAAGTCTCTGGTCTCTAACTCGGCCTCTGTCCACACAGCAGCACCTCCCCCCATAAACCCCTCCTTGATTGCTCCCAGATGACCCCAACCCCTTCCATGTCAGCCACTTCCTTGGGACCCTTGGCCCACACAGACTTCCCCTTACCGATTTGAGAGAAATGATGAGGGAACACCATGCCCTAAGGTGGAGGTTCCTATGGGCAGGGCTCTCTTTCTCCTCAGAATGGAGGTCCCCAGGGCAGGACCCTTCTGCCAGCTCCATCTGCTTTGACACTGTACAAGTGGGATAGGTTCTTAGGGCCCAGAGGGCATGAACTGCTGTGGGAGATACAGAGAGAGTGGCCTCTCCAGGCTTTAGGCAGAGCTGAAGGGACAGGTGAAGGGCTGACCAGAGCTGGGGAGAAGCCAAGCACTTGGAGACCCAGTTGCAGAGGAAGGCCACCCCTTCACGTGTTGTCAGGCATACCTGGGAACAGTTCCTCCAGAATGCAGAAGGAAGTCCAGATTCCAGGCCGGGAATTGGGTCAGAGCAACCCTTCTCCCAGATCAGGGATTCAGCCCGAGAACACTGGGCTCCAGGGAGCCACAGTCCTGCCAGTTCTCTCTGCCTTCCACGGGCGGGCGCTGGGGGGCCGGTGAGGAGGGATAATGCAGGAAAGGCGGCCCCGCCCAGCCTGCCAGAGGAGCTCTCATTTAGACTGACAAGATTCTGCCTGTTGGGCCCAAGAGAGGAACGTAGCCAAAAGCTGTTATTTCTAAAAAGTCATGCTGGGAGAAGAGCTGCTGGAAGAGAGAGTGACAAGCTAGGTCTGGACTGAGGAGTTCTCTGACCCCATGAGGTGAGGGGCTCCTATGGGCTTTCAGGGCTTAAATATTTCACTCAAGCCCCCGGGAATGAGAATAAGCTCTAATGGGGCCCAGGAGGCCTAAAGCCCCCAAAATAGCCTTTGGGAGGGGAGGCTGCTACAGGAAGGAGCGGGGGGCTGGGAGGCCGCCAGGTCCTGGCCTCCCAGAGGACCATGAGGCATCAGGGGTCATGACTGACAACTGGACCTGAGCTCCCTGGTTCCACGGAGGAGATACATTGGTGAGCTCCACACACGACCCCAGTCCCAGTCTCCATCCCCTGGGCCATGCCATGACATTAGTCAAACTTCCTCCTCAGGCAGGGACCAGCCTCCTCACTGGTCTGCCTGCTGCCAGACTCACCCTCTCCCAGCCATCTCCCACACAGCCCCAGAACAATCTTGCTAAAATGAAATGGGACCAAGTTAATCCCTTGCTGAAAAATCCTGCAATAGCACCCTAATCGTTGTCATACTTTTTAAAAAGAAGATTAAACTTTTATTTCAATGAACTCCTGGGCAGAACCCCAATATGTAAATCAGATATTACTATAGTTTATGAGTATAAATTTATTTTACTAATTTACTATTTGATTCAAATGTATTACATGCACATGATATAATGTCAACCAGTGGAAATGGCACAGTTGTACAGGTGATAAATTTGAAACTGGGGGTTAGGCTGCCAATGCAGACTTACGCTTCATCATCTAGTTATTTGTTTCTGTGTTTGTTGGTTTTTGCACAGTATTGAGAAAGTCCTGAGTCACACCAATAAGCAGTTGCAAATGGTAAAAAAAAAAAAAAAAAAAAAAATTGTATTGTTTTAAACTACAAGTCTCAAGATACTCAGCAATAGTAATTGCCAGCAATTTCAAGATAATCTTCTATTAAGCAGTTCACAGGGAAAGCTTTATTCTGATTTTTGCTAAAAAAGAAAAAAAAAAAGAACCTGTAGCATAAGTTAATATGTTGGTGGTATACAAGGTGCTAAGACGTCCACATAACACATTTGAGGGAACTGAGCTTTATTACACATTTTAATTGTTTAAAAGGAAGTTGGAAGGAAAATGAAAATAAATTTGATCTGCATATAAGCAGACCCCCAGAAACATGGGGCCCCAATGGAACCTAGTTTTAAAACCCCTAACCCACTGAATACCCAGGCTCCTTAATATGGCACTCAAGGCCCCATGTGGGTCTCTGGCATCGCTCTGATGTATCTCCCAAAGATCCTGCATTCTCCCACTCAAAGACATCCCCAAGCCTTTTGCCCGTCCCGTTTTCCTGTCTGCCTGGGAAATGCTGTCTACTCAGGCTTTAAGGTGAGCTCAGATACCACCTCTACAAAGCCTTCCTTCGTGGGCCGTCACTTGCTCCCCTATGCTCCCTCTCCCCCCATCCCAGGCACCTTGTAGGGTCTTTTATCTGAGCTCTCACTATGTCCAGGGTCTCCCTCAGTGCACTGTGAGCTCCTGAGGCAGGGACTCAACCCAGTTCATCTCTCAATCCCCACTGCTGAGCAGGGAGGGCCTAGAGGTGCTGCAGGAAATGACTGTTGACAGGGTGGGCCTCCTGGGGAAGGCCAGAGGGAAGCAGCAGGATGCTTTAAGGTCAGGCAGGTGCTGTTTAGAGGATGCCTCTGGGCCAACCTCCGTTCAGTCCCCTTCCCAAGCTGTGAGATCTGGGAAGCAGGGATGAGCAACGCCAAGGCGAATCTGTCCTATGGGGAGAGGAGCTCTCTCCTCTGTGTGAGTACCAGAGGGCTGGGACCACCATGGGGGGCACGGGGATGTTGGTGACTACTGCGATGGGAGCAGAGCCCGGAGCTGTGCGGCGGAGTCCAGCGTCGGGAGCCCTGAACACAGAGCGAAGATCCCAGTGCAGCTTAGGAGGCGGGCAGAGCAGCACCCTGAGCCCAGGGCGCAGGGCCTTGAGCCAGAGTCCGAACGCAGGCGCTCGGGTCCGGGGCCCGGTGCCCAGATCGCAGGGACCTGAGCGCACAGCGAGGAGCCGGGTTTCCAGTGTCAGGTTACCCGAGCCCGGGGCGCTTCGGTAGGCGCCGCAGACCCGTTTTGCCAACAAGTGCTGCTGTCCGCGCGCCCCTGGCCGCCCGCTGTCAGAGGAGCTGGGCCCTGATGACAGCATGGGGGAGGGGGTCCTGGCGTGGAACCCGAGCGCCGGTTAAAACAACAACATCAACACCGGCGCGGAGCTCCCAAAATAAACGTGAGCCAGCGCCAACTGCCCGGCGCATTCTGGTGCTGAGGAGCCGCCTCCCCTCCCGGAGGGCCGCCACGGGCCCCTCTCTAGGGGGCTTACGACCCTCCCCCGGTGACCCTTCCCCAGCCCTCCTCCGTACCCAGGCCCTGATGTTACCGATTTGGGTTTCTTCTTGGGCGCGAGGTTGTCGTAGAAAGTCTTGGTTTCCTCCCATCGCGGGGCCGCCGCGGTCTCTGCCCCTGGCCTGGGCTCGCGGGGCTCGCGGGGCTCGCGGGGGTCCCCAAGTTCCATGATCCGGCTGCGACCCGGCCGGCGGGAGCAGGCGGCGGCGGGGACGCGGCGCTGGTGGGGCTGGGCTGCAGCAGGGAGGCGCGTCCCGGGCGTGAGAAGGGGGCGGGCCGCGGCGGGGAGTGTGCGCGCGCTAGCCCGCGGGGAGGCGGGGGGCCGGAGGGAGGGTGGCTAAATTCGCCCTCCTCGCTGCCCTCGCGTTGCTCTTTGCGGGATGTGTACTGGGTGGCAGCGGAGTCCAGGAATGAATGGCGGCGGGGAGGGGGCACTAGGGAGGGTTTGGCCTCTGGGACTCCCAGGGGGAGGGGCCCTAAAGCTGGGCTTGCGGGCTGCTGCGGATTCCGGATTTCGGGGATCGTGTTCTTCACTGGTGCTCAAGGGCACCCAGAAAGGAGAGGCCTCGCAACTTTTTTCCCAGGATGGTGATCCCCAAAGAAGAAAATGAAAAGCTAGATTCCAACCCCCCCCCCCCCCCCGTCCACCCTGCCAAAAGCTAACCCGCCTCTTTCCCCTCTGGTGCCAGGGCCCTGGGGATCCGATTGGCGTCCCCTTCTCCCAGACCCTAGTCTATTCTGAGGAGGGAGAGGGGGTGGTGGTGGATGGACAGCTCCGTCCAGGAGCAGGACTCTGCTCCTAGCCGGGCACACAATAGAGGGCCCAGCTGGGCAGCTATTCTCAACCAAGGCGAAAGGGTCTTTCAAGTCCCTGGTAAGACCAGGTCCCCTCAGCCTGGCGGGGGACTCAGGCACGGGAGACACCCGGGGACTCTGAACCCAGGTCCTTGCTGGCCCCTTGCGGGCCAGCAGAGGGCGCGGGTTCACAGGTTCCACCTGCAGAGCTTGGGGTGGTTAGTCACAGGCTATGGAGTGACTGAAAGGGGAAGAGTAGAAAAGGAGTTTGGGAACCAAAGACGATTGGACCACCACCCTGGAGTTCCAGGGCACTGTCTTCCCTTGGTGCAGAGCCTAGTGTGCAGCCACTTGTGCCACCTATCCCAAGGCACAGGTCAGGAAGCAGACAAGGGGCATCTCTGTGTGAGCCTAGAAGTCAGCACAGGTGTGTGGGAGCAGGAGGAGAACATACTGGCTTAGCCTGGAGGGTGTCTGGCTGGAAGGGGGCACAAAATAAAAGGATATTCCCAGGTCCTGGGGGGAACCAACCAAACCTTGTGTGGGAGGAAGGGGGAAATAATCAAAGCTTTTAGGATTGGGGTAAGTACTTTAGACTTGCCCTTCTCCAGACTTGATAGATTGTTTCCATGGATGGCCCCAAACTCCAGTCTGACTGCCCTTTGGCAGTGTGGCTTGACACAGAGACCTAGATGAGCCTTAGCAAGCTGCAGCTGTGTGCCACGTAAAGCTAAATGGGGTTAGAAACTCTAAGCAGAATGAGCCGATCAGCAGATAAAGATGGGGAAAGATGTGCAGAGGGCAGCAGGGACCCCATGAAAGAGAAACCATGCTACCCTGATAGGGAGCTGCCACTGGTCCAGACAGTTTCCCAAGCCCCAAATGAGGCCAGACGATACTGTCCATCTCTCAGTCTCCATGAGATGCTCCACACCCCGTCAACAAATGCCCCTCAAAAGTTGGCGGCTATTGATTTTGTCTAGCAACCTTTCCCACCTTCTTCTACAGTTGACACTTGTAAGACATGGGTACGAAGTACATGAGTTCACTTAAATGCAGATTTTTTTCAATAAATATAGAGAGAGTACTGTAAATGTGTTTTCTTTATGATTTTTTAAAGCCATGTTTCTCTAGCTCACTCTACTGTAAGAATACCGTGTGTAACGCATATAACATACGAAATATGTGTTATTTGGCTGTTTATGTTATTGAGGTTTCCAGCCAACAGTAGGCTATTAGTAGTTAAGTTTTGGAGGAGTCAAAATTTATACGTGTATTGTCGAATGCTTGTTGGTAGAGGGTGGTCAGTGCCTTTAAGCCCCGCATTGTTCAAGGGTCAATTGTACTAATGGGCCCTACCTCCCTGCCTCCTCGGTCACAGGAGTAAGCATGTGAGCTAGACCTGACCAATTGGAAAACCCTATTTCCCTGGACACAGTGATTGAACAAAGAATGGGCATGCGACCACAGCTGCGCCACTCTCCTGCATTCTTATATAGGGTTGCTGGGAATTTGGCTTTTTCTTCTCTGGGATTATTAATTTGGGACAATGTGAGCTAGGAACCCATCTTTCCCCGTGGCAGGTTAAAGCACATGAGAGGAGCCCATCTGGAGTGGACAGTGAGGTCACAGAGACAGAAAGCGGAAGCAGAGAGGGAGAGAGGCTGCAACATGGAGCCTCTGGATCCATCAGTGCTGGAATTCCCAGTTACAGGAGCCAACAAGCCTCCCTTTACACCTGGGCTTGTTTGAATTGGCTTTTGTTCCCCCCAAACCAAAAGCCTCAACTAATCCAGTCCTCTTACTCATACTGACATGAGTAGGCCTCTAAGGATTCTGTCTGACTCCGGCTTCAGTTCCTTTAAGAACTTTCCCTAGACCCCTCTTTGGAAGGGTTGGAACTCAATCCTAGATTCTTCTTTCCACCCTTTTTGGCTTCTGGCCATCGTCTCTGTCTTCTTTGTCACACCCTGACCACTGGCTTCATGCAGGGATTCCCTGGCTCTCTGCATTCCTGCACTTTGGCCAGCACTTCCCCTCAGGGTCCAGCTCTTCTGCAGATGAATAAACTGGGAACACACCCCTTTGCACGTAAATCCAGGATCCCTGCACTTGAACTGCTCTCCTGAGCAGCCTTAACCCAGCATGCCTGGTCCTGTTGGCTGCTCTTTAGCGAGACCTGGGGCAAGAAGCCACCTACTCCATGAAGCCCCCCTTCACCCTTCTCCTGACCCCCCGACCCCCCCACACACAGAAAGCACAATAAACAGTAACCTTGACGTTAGAAGACCTGAGTTCACGTTGCAGCCTTACCATTCCCTGAACTTTCATTTCCTTGCCTTGAAAAAAAAACAAAACAAAAGGAAACTTAAACATGTGCTTGGCTCAGCTGACCCGGAATCAAACAGAAAGCTGTTTGGTAACTATGATGGACTGTGTCCACATGAGGGGTCAACTGTTTGAGGCTTGGGAGGGCTTCACTGAGAGAGACATCATTGAGACAGGGAATGGGTGGCCCAGGCAGAGGCAATGGCTTGTGTACAACCACAGAAACATGAGAGAGGCCTTAAGGAAAATGGAGGACAATACGGGATGACTCAAATGCAGGGGGAAGGAGGGGGGTGGGGGAAAAACAGGCTTCAGAGGTCAGCAGGTGGCAGGAAGATCATGCCGGGCCTTGAGGGACTTTTAAGGAGCTTATCACACTGAGGAAAGAGGGGAGATTTTGAAGAATTGACATGGTCCAGACTTGCACTTTAGGGAAAACATTCTGGTTTCTTAGGGACAGCTGGATGGCACAGAGGGTAAGCCTGAAAGCAGGAGGTAGATCAGCCTGGGTCAGAGGTGATGAAGGCCAGAGGGGGAAGTTCTTAAGAGATGGGAACCCAGGACTTGTGCACCCCAAGGTAGGCAGGGAATAAAACTCCCCATCCCCCCAGTGAGGCTTCAGCTGGGAATAGCAGCCCCAAGTTCTCAGGCTCCTGAGTCACCTTCTGGGTTCATGGCTGCCCTGAGGCCAGGTCAACCTCCTTCCTCTGTCCTAATTGCTTCCTGCCAAGGAAGCTGGCCCCCTCCAAGCGTCCTTGAGAAAATCCTTGTTAATGCAATTGAGCGTTTCAGGACAAAGCAGGCACCTCCAGCTGCCACTGCCCCCAACTACTGCAACAACAAACAGTGCCTCTCTGGCCATTACAGGGCAGGGGAAGGAGGACGAGAGGGAAAATTCTAAGAAAAACACGTCAACACTAACTGCATCCCAGGGAGGTCTCAGGGCCTGGGCTGAGCTCCTGTGGATGGTGGAGCAGGTTACACGCTACACAACATCCTTGACCAGCAGGGCAGGTGAGACTGAAATCCAGGATTTGTTCCACTTGCCAAGCTGTGTACCATGGCATGACAAGGCTGTATTTGTTCAGAAGAAGGGGTATACTTTTCTCATTAGGCCAAAGGTGCCATCCACTGGCCCAGCTGTATACTTAGGAGGCTGTTTACACTCAGAAGGGGTGGCTTTTCCTAATTTGCTCAAAAGGGCACCATATGGCCTAATTATAATCTTGGCTCTTGGCTTTTCTCTTCACTCCCCACTATCCACTCATTTGGGCTCTGTGCTGCTTTCCATTGGACAGAGGGAGAAACAAAGTCCATTGTTGGCTGCCATTAGCTCCCTTCTGGGGAAACTGCTCTGCTCACAGGCCCACATATCAGTACCTGGTCTGGCTATTGATGAATGGACCAAGGCCTCCCTCTGTAAGCCAAGCTGAGCCAATCAGACCCTTTTGCTTGAAAACTGGAACTAAGAGATGCAGAGTATTGTCAGCTATTGGTGAGTCTTGATACAGTGTTGGGGCTGCAGCCACTTTTGCAGGGAAACCAAGGAAATCTGAAGAGAAACCGAGGAAAAGAACACAGATACAAATATTGCCAAGAGGAAAAGAGCCTGTGAGGCCCAGAGAGGAGAAGGGAGAGACCTTGTGGCCAGTTTCAGTTCTTTTGAGGCCCAGCCATTCTTGATTTTTCATCTTCAGGGTCCCTTGTAATCTGCTCCTCCTTTCTTTGAACTAACTCCGGTGGGTCTCTGTTCCACATAACCAGAGTCGTTGCTAGAATAAGGACCTCAGCCCCAAGGGAGTCATTGAGGTACCCCCAACGATGAGCTCCCCACCCCCCTCCCCGGGGCCTCTTCTCCCCTGTCCCTAACCCCAACCCTCTCTTAGCTTAGGGAAGAATAAGAGACCTCAGCATGGTCACACCTTTTATTCACTGTCAGTGAAAAAACACACCATACAGCACAGGGTTGGATAGTGAGGACAGTCACTGCGGGCACAGTCGGGAGCAGCACATGTGGAGAGGACAGGGAGCCACACTAGAGAATGAGTTGGGATGCCCCCTCTGCCACCCAGCTCCCCTATTTCCCCAGGTCTCCACATGCCCACAGCCTCCACAAAGCAGGAAGGGCCATACACCTTGGGAGGCCTGGTCCTGCCCCACCTTCTGGCAAAGGTAAAAGAAAACCTTGAAAATTTCAGAAAGAAAATTCCATGTTTTTCTGAGACTTTTCAGTTGCAGAATTTGACTTTTTTTTCCCGAAAATGATAAATAAAATACTTAAGAAATATATTCTTGCTTCCACAGTGATCTCTAAAGTCAGAACAAAACCTCACCCAGGGTGGATCTTCAGGAAAATGTGTTGATTTTGTAAATTTTTGTGTAAAAACATTTACAGTGTCAGCTTACTACCCTGTGTAGAAACACCACATTATTCTCTCATTCTTTCTCTTTCCTTTCTCTTCCCTCCCCTCCTTCTCTCTCTCTCTCTCTCTCTCTCTGCAGCATGATGAAATTCTACCTCTAGAAATTGTCAGGAAAAGATTCAGTGCCTTAGCTTATGGGCTTCCTTTTTCTTAACTTTTGATTTGAAGGTAAGTTATATAATCCTGATTATAGCTCAAAGGACTGGAGTGGCCATGTGAAGTAGACTTTGCTGATGATTTTTAGAGATAAGAAATAAGGGGCTCATCAATCAGCCCCAAAGGATGAACGAGGACAGAATGCAGTTAGAAGGTAGATTCTGAAACCTTGTAAATCAGACTTGCTGCAAAAAGAGACAAAACTTCAAAAGGAGAGTTTGAATATACTCTATGTATTGTTTTCATTGTCTATATATTTTTGTGTCTCTACAAGTCATACTTCAATCTCCACTAACCTTGAGCTTTATGGCAAGTCCCTCATACTGGCACAGGGATTGGAGGCCTGCCTCTCTTCTCAGGGCAGGGTCAGTGCTCTACCACAGGAACTCCTGAGCATGCAGCCTGTAGGACATCCGGGAGCATGTGGGAGCAAGACGTGGCCTGCCTGGGCTCCTCCTATCAGCAAGATGGTGTTCCCAGTTCCCAGCCTGGTTTTATGTGTTCACATCACTGGGCTGTCTGACAATGTTTGGCCAGACTGGCAAATATCACCCACAGGATACGTTGAGAAGCTTGGAGTGACCAAACATGCTCTCACGGGCAGGACTTACCCACCAACTGGAGAAAGACAAAAACAGTTCTCGTAGGGAGGAATAGGATAGTAAAGACAGTGCAAAGAAAGTGCAGGGTGCTTCCAGGGATCTGAGTCAGGGGCTTCCCAGGACAGCATTGACCTGTTAACAGAGCTGCCTAGAAGCAGACAACAAGATACTGAAAAATGTCAGGAGTTCAACCAAGCTCCTACTTATTTTTGGAAGACCACCACCTCAGAAACTTCTTAGCAGGAAGCATGTACAAGACCAAAACTAACTTAGCCTGCCCTACAGGCAACTTCATATGACTCAGATCCAGACAGAGGAGGAGGGAGAGACTCTGAGGGAAGAAACCCTCTTAGAGCCTTGGGTTCGAGCCTTAGCACTGTGACACTCCCTGACCGTGTGCTCTTGCACAAGGGATTCCCCCCCTTTCTGTGTCTCACTTCCCAAGCCTGGAGAAAGAGAATGAAAATCTCTATTTCCTAGGCTGGAGAATAGAAAGAAATGGAGTAGATGGCAAGCCTTTGAAAGTCACGAAGTTTTGTGATCGTGAGTTAGGTTAGATTCAATATTTGGGGGATGGGAACCCCAGTTTGTAAAAAGCCTTCCACTGGAAGTCTCAGCTAAGCCAGGCTGTTGAATATCTATGCATCTTCAGTGCTGAGTGGTAGCACAAGATACACCTAATGACCAGCTCCTCGGAGCAATGGAACATTCCTTGAGGCATTATTGGATAAAAACTTGCTGGTTACTGCCTGAGGATGTGAATTCCCAGCCTTACCACATGGCTGGTCATAGGCAGAAGACAGAAAGAGTGTGGCAGCTAAGTGGCCTTGCTACCTCCAAGGGCAGCAAGAAGGAAGGTCCAATAGAGTTTGGGACCAAAGGTCAGCATCCTCAAGCAACCTGCAAAGAAGGGAGGACGGGTGAGCACTCAGAAGAAGAGGCAGGCCGCATCTCTTTCCTGGAGATACAATCCCGTACTCCTGACTCGACAATCACTCCCTGCTCCTACCCTGGGCTGACAGCACCTGTATACGAGATTGTTGTCACCAACAGCTTAAGAGGAAATCTGTCACTGCATATCAAAGCTAATTTCTGATCACAAGTACAGGAGAAAATAAAGTGAAAGGCTTGAAGGAGCAAGATTAATTTTCTGGCAGTCAAAGCATGCAGCTGTATAGCTCACGGATCCAAAATCAGAAAGCAGACATTGGAAAGCAAAGCCAGTGCACCTGGAAGATGAGGAATTACCTGGCAGACTGAGGATCTGGGGTTAGAAAAAGCCTTTCAAATGGAGCACATCCCCAGCACTTTTTAGGCATTTTGGTCCATAAGTGTAGTCTGGCAACCTGAACAGTGGCCAGGTGGTCCTCTTCTTCTAGGTCCTCCTGTTTCTGTGGCAGTGAAAGAAAAAGCCCCTCTTTGAAACTAGACCAATCCGGAAAGGAACTACCAACATGTGGAAGATACACTCGTCTCACTCTCAGCAAACCTGTCTTTTCTGTTTCTGAAGTCGGCATCCAACCAGAGCAAGCGCATAATAGAGAGTTGCGCACTGAATTGAAAATGGTCATTAAAAAGGAAGCAGCAGAAGCTGCTGACAGTGACACTTCAGGACTTGATCTGATAAGAAAAAGTGTTATTTGGTAAGTTTGCTGGTATTTTCCCTCTTTTTTCTCAGCTCTCCCTTCCCCCCCCCTGCAAAATTAGCATTTTCTATATTCATTTAATCATTTTACAAGAAACCAAGTAATATAAAGTATGTTTTAATATCCTAAACTAATAAAATGACTTTAGCTCTTTCAAAGGGTTCTAAAAAAATAAGTATTACATAAATATCAGTGTTTCTTAAAACTTCCATTCACATGGTTCCTAGACTTCCAAACACTTTTCGTTTCATCTCTCTGCAGCTCTGGGTGGAGCTGAGCTGAAAGATTTCATAGTTCCTTTCGAACTAACTAGCCTTTCCATGCCCTCTGCTCAGCTGTGTGTGACGTTTCCATCTGAGACTCTGACCACTGCCTCACCCTCCTTTATGAGCTTCCAGAGGGCATGGAATGTGTTCTGTAAAATACCATAACCTTAGCACCTAGAGGTGCCTGGCATTGAACAGGTGCTCAATAAACGTTAGGTGAAGAAAGGATTGAATGAACGCTCCAAAGGCTGGGGCTGGAGGGGCCAGGTAGAGTCAAGGGGGCAGGGCAGAGACCACCTTTAAGGAATTTACATCCTCAGCAAAGGACAGGTCCACTTTGGCCCTTTAATTGGGATCTGTGGGGCCACATCCTGTAAAGCATAATCCCAGGAAGAATAGACTTTCAAAGCAGACCCACAGCCCCCCCGTCCTCAACCCTGTCTCTTGGGGCAAAAGCCAACTCTCTATGCCCATGTTCAGGGCCATGACTGGGGGGTGGGGCTAGACCACAGAATACCTGAGGATCTGTCTGTTTTCCAGGGTGAGGTGGTCCCTCAAGGATCTTGACTGAGGGGAGCAAGGGCTTGGGCAGAGGGGTGGGTGAGCCAGAGAGTGAGGCTAGAGTACCCCTCCCCCTGAGAGGTCATCGGGTTGGGAGGTGGCCACGCCCCTCCTGGCCAGGGGCCCTGCCCCTCACCACCCTCTACTTCTGCATGTCGCACTGAAGCAGTAGCACAATGGATGGGTCACTCTTGGCCGCCTCCTTGAACTCCTCCAGTGTAATCTGGTCGTCCTTATCCTGGTCCATCTTCTTGAAGATCTTGTCCACACGCTGCTGGGGCGTGAGCCCATCCTGATTCATACGCATCATGATCACAGTGCCCACCATCTTGTAGATAGCCTGGCAGGGGTGGAGGGGAAAGAGGGGAACTGTGAACACCCACAGTGAACAGAGACAATGGCGGTGGGGGGGGCGGGGTGGTGAATGAATAGGGGTGGGCAGAGAGAACACTGGGAGATGGCAAGGATACTGGAAGGTGATGTATGGTCACTAAGACTGAATATTTCATGGTTATCTCATAACCAAAGATGTCTAAAACCCAAGTCTTCTCCTCCAACTTGCCCTCCCCCCAGCATTCCCTTTCTCATTAAAGAGCAAATTCAGGGGCGCCTGGGTGGCGCAGTCGGTTAAGCGTCCGACTTCAGCCAGGTCATGATCTCGCGGTCTGTGAGTTCGAGCCCCGCGTCGGGCTCTGGGCTGATGGCTCAGAGCCTGGAGCCTGTTTCCGATTCTGTGTCTTCCTCTCTCTCTGCCCCTCCCCCGTTCATGCTCTGTCTCTCTCTGTCCCAAAAATAAATAAACGTTGGAAAAAAAAAAAAAGAGCAAATTCATTCTTTTAGTTGTTCAGACCAAAAACCTTGACTTTCTTGACTCTCCCTCAAGTCCAATCCTTCAGCAAAACTCGTCAGCCCAGATTTTGCATTAGGTCCCATATCCAACCACTTGCACTGCTCCTGACTGGCCTGCAGTGGAAACCTCCTAACTGGTCTCCCTGCTTCTGCTGCCTTCCCATGCCCTTCGTCTATTCTCCACACGGAGAACAGAGGGCTCTAAATGGTTTCCCTCTTGCTCAGAATAAAGTTAAGTCTCTACCCCAGACTGTGAGACCGGGATCCTGGCTGCCTACCTGACCACTTCCACTCTCCCCTCTCTCACTTCTCTTGTACCACCCTGCTCTCCTGGCTACTCCTTGAACGCTGCAAACACAGTCTCACCTCAGAGTCTTTGCATTTACTGTTCCCTCTGCACAGAATACTCTCCCCCACCCCCAGATTAATCTACATGATTAACTCCCTCACCTTATTCAGGTTGCTTCTCACATTTCACCCTATACACACCTCCTCCATCGCGTTAGCTCCCCTTACTTTGTTTTTCTTATGTCCTAACATTTATTGCTTCACATGCACAGGGTTTTTTTCTTGTTGTTTCAAAATATTCTCACTGTAGAAGGAATGTCCTCCCCCCGCAAAAAGCAGTACCTTTGAACAGTGCCTGGCACATGGTAGCACTCAATACATACTTGTTGAAAAAATAATGAGTTACAAACATAGGCTCTGAAGTCAGATTTCCTAGATTTGAATCATGAACCACTATTTGCTATGTTTCCACATCTGTAAAATGGGGTTTCTGCCAGTACCTACTCCATAGGGTTATTGGGTAAAGCACTTAGCATAAGGCCAGTCCTTACACTGCACGCCAAACCAATGCTAGTTAGCCACTGGGTCCTGGGAGGCGGGATGCGGGGGCAGGTGGGGTGCAGCGGGGATGTTCCTGAGGCCCGACAGTAAGGTGACTGGAGATGGCTGGAGAGGACATGCCCCGAAGCCAGGAGCGCGTCACCCCAGCACACCCCGGCCTCCCGGATCTGCCCCAGCGCACCTCGATGATCTCCAGCATCTCCAGGCGCGTGATGCGCCCGTCGCCGTCCAGGTCGTACATCTCAAAGGCCCAGTTGAGTTTCTGCTCAAAGCTGCCGCGGGAGGTGACGGAAAGGGCACAGATGAACTCCCGGAAATCGATGGTGCCGTCGCCATTCTTGTCAAAGGTGCGGAATGCGTGCTGCGCAAACTTGGAGGCGTCGCCGTAGGGAAAGAACTGAGGCGCGGACGCGGGTAGTGGTGAAGCCGCAGTCTAGATGTCTCTGCCCGCCCGCGGCTGTCCGGCCCGCCCCCTGGGGTTGCCTAGCCCCGCCCCGGCCATCCGGCCCGCCCCCTGGGGTTGCCTAGCCCCGCCCCTGGCTGTCAGCCCGCCTCCTAGGGTTGCCTAGCCCTGCCCCCGGCCATCCGGCCCGCCCCCTGGGGTTGATTGGCCCCGTCCCTGGCCATCAGCCCACCTCCTGGGATGGCCTGGCCCCGCCCACCTTGATGTAGAGCTGCTGGAATTCCTCCAGGTTGAGGATGCCGCTGGGGCAGTCCTTCAGGAAGCCTTTGTACCACTGCTTCAGCTCCTGCTCGCTGAATTCGGTGTTCTGAACCAGGTCCTCCAGCACCTCTGGGGCCAGTTTGCTGTTGGTCTTCCCCATGGCAGGGCCTAGAGGACAGGGGCTCCCTCAGTTTGGTTCAGGGCAAGGCCGCCTCACCAGCGGTCCCCAGGTCCCCATAGGACAGGTTCTCTTTCTCCACAACAACCCCTCCCATAACAAGTCCCACATTCTCACAGCCAGGATTCCTCCTTCCACAGCAGGATGGGTCTCCTGCTCTCACCTCCACCCTCCACAGCCTCCCCCACTTCCTACAGCTAGGCTCTATCCTTCACACACTTTCCCACAGGACGCCCTGCCTCCCCCACCCCCTTCCCCTCATCATTCATTTCTCTCCCATAGCGGCCCCTCCCCCCTCCTGGCAGCAGGTTTTCCCTCCTGGCACCCAGGATCACCACCCCCAGGTCTCGGCTCCTGGCCTTCTGGCTGACTGGCGCTGATGCCACAGCCTGCATCCTCCCCTCTCCCGTTTACACCTGGCATAGCCCCCCACACCCCTAGAGTCTTAATCCCTTCTCCTTGCTATTTAGAGCTTTCCACGCTTGGCCCCTACCCGCCTCTGCAGGCTTTTTTCTGCTCAAGGACCTGAGGAAGGTTCCTCATATGTCCCGCCCCCGGCACCATCTCCCAAGTTCTTCCTCAAGGCTTTCTGGGCCACCCCAGCAGGAAGCTTGTCCCTCCCCTCCTCTGTACAAATAAAAGTCCTAGCTGATAGCATTGATGACCCTGACTAATCCTGTTTTTCATTAGTCACTCATTCCCTGAGCATTTATTGAGGCTGGCTGTGCTAGGTCCCATGCCAGTGATGGGGATAAAGTAGATACGGGCCAACCCTCAATAGCTCATAATTGGGCCAAAGAGGTAGCTGGCTGATTGTCAAGGGCCTTCAATCCATGCCAAGGAGTTTGGCCTTTACCCACAGGGATTTTAAAGCAAGGGCTGAGAAGATAGCATTCAGTCCATCAACACAGAATGCTTACAAATGGCAGGTCCTGAACTAGGCGCTGGGATGAGAAAGTAGGAATGTGTTTTAGAATTTTTCCTTTGGCTACAGCGTGCAAGATGACCTGGGTGGGGGAAGGTACAGAGAAGAGAGGGGCCTGCTGCGTGGTTCAGGTGAGAGATGGTGACACTGAGCAGAGGCCGTGGAGTGACATGGATGGACCGAGCCATGTTAGGAGGAGGCGCTGGCAGGACTCGGGTGACTGAATGTGGGGATGAGAGCAACACAGAAGTTGAGGCAGAGGCTCAGATTTGGGGCTGAATGAGTGGAGGTGGTGTTGCTGAGAAGCGGGTTTGGGGAGGATGAAGAGTCATTCCCCCACTGGAACAGGAGCCCCTCATGTAGCCTGTGACAGAGGAGTTTCTGCAGAGGGAGGTACAGGCCCTCCCCAGGATGTATCAGGAGTGAGGCCTTGCCAGGCCCTGAAGGCCAGGTAGACATTCTTGGCTGACCTCCATGGGAGGAATATCCCTCCAGGAACTGTTTCCAGGACCTGGCCCTGGAGGTGAGTTTGACCTGCCTGGAGTCTCTTTGGGAAGGCACCAGACTCCGACCCCAGGGTAGCCTGTCATGAAGATACTCTGGAAGAGGAAGTTGTCAGGTTAGCAGAAGAAATTCCTCTTCCATAGCCCACTGCATGCCAGTGTGGCTTCTAATCCTTACTGCTAGGGGTGCCCTGAACAACCAGATCTGAGATTGGTCTGTTCCATGTCCCCTCCCTTGCTATGTGGCTTCAAGTTAGTTACAAGATATCTCTGGGCCGCACATGCCTCCAGTGTGCCATGAGGAAGATCAAGCAGGAGTGGGGGAGCGACATCCTCCCCCGCCCACCACCCCCAGAGGATGAGGAATCCTCTATGCTCCCAGGAGAAGCCAGGGAGGGGGAGGCATGCCATCCTCAGGAACCCCGAACGTGGGGTCCAAAACAGCTGCACTGGGCACAAGGATGCCTCTGGAACACCTATGGGCAGAAGAAGGAGGCAACATCCCCTGCTGACCCCTCCCCAAGTCCAAAGCACACTGCAGGCTCAGGGTGTAGCCAAGCGAGCTAGAGAACCCAGAGGGAGAGGTGTCCAATAGGGGAGGTGGAGCCTTTCCCGCGTTCTTCTGGGGGATGTGCCTGAGCGTCTGTGTGAGGGGCTGGGTGTGGGCGGGAGCATGTCAGTGAATGAGACCGCAAATCTGTCAGAGCACACATGTCTGCGTGTGTGCGTCATGATGTCTGTGTGGTTCTGGCCTTCCGTCCCTTGACTCCTTCCTGCCTTGTGCTCCCTTCCCACAATTCTCTATCTCTTGGGGTCACACCTGTTCCCAGCCCCAATTTGGTCCCAGGATTATGCCTCTTCCTTCATTTCTCTTCATTTCCTTTGTTGTTCTTGGATTACCAGTCAAAGCTGGCAGTCCCTTTAAGATATCGCCTTATTTGGGGGCGCCTGGGTGGTGCAGTCAGTTAAGCATCAGACTCTTGATCTCGGCTCAGGTCATGATCTCACAGTTTGTGAGTTCAAGCCCCGCTTCGGGCTCTGTGCTGAGGGTGCAAAGCCTGCTTGGGATTCTGTCTCTCCTTCTCTCTGCCCCTCCTCTGCTTGTACTAGCTCTCTCTCTCTCTCTCTCTCTGTATCTCTCTCTCAAAATAAATAAATAAACCTGAAAAAAAAAGATATCCCCTTATTTTAGTGAAAACTGGAACCCAGAGAAAGGAGACAACTGGCTCAGAGTTACACATCAGGTCAGTGGAAGGGTCCAGATGAACACCCAGGCTGAATCCATGCCACCTGCCTGGACTACTCTCTCCAATTTATGACTACTCTTGTCCAGTACAGACCTTCCCCACTCCTGCCTGCCTTCTGGGAAAACTTTAGCTCTGATCTCCCTCTTGGCCTCAGTGGGTCCATCTTACTGTGCTCCAGCCCACTGTATCTGACATCCAGGAAATATCCACCCCTCGGGGTAGCCCAACAGCAACTCTGACTCCCCTCATCTACAACCAGACACCCTCAACCTGTGGCCACCTTCTCTCTCCATCGGCCCTTCCTTCCTTTCCTCCTCCATCCCAGAGTGGAAGTGCAATGTTAATTACCTTTACTTTCCCCTCTTCCTTTTCCCTAGGTCCAACTTGCAACCAAGCCCTGCTGTTCTTTCTTTTGATGCTCTCCTGGAAACTTCACCATGTCCTCTCTCCCCCCACCCCCCATCGTCAAGGCCAGGGGCACAGCTAAAGGGGCTGAGATCCAGCTGGAGCACTGCATGCGAAGCCATGCCCATGGGCTCAGCTGCCTCAGAGGAAGTGTCTTTCTTCTGATTTCTCCGTTCTGAAGCAGCTTCATCTCTGGTTTTGCCCATAAGTATACGATACAGGCTAGAGGTGGATATGCCCATGGGCCCCCTTGTACTCTAGAGTCTTCTAGAATCTGGCATCAAGGTGCCCACCTGTCTAGCCTTACTTCCCACTGCTCCCCTCATAACTACATGCTTTTCAGTTAGTTTTCACACAGCCAGGACCTATTTCCCTATTGCATAGTGGCTTTCCCCTCCCCTAATATCCTTTCTTCCCCTCTGGGCTGACGCAGCTATCCTCAGCACTCAGGCCTGGCTGAAGCCTACTTCCCAGCCTGGACAGTGGACAGTCAGCAGCATGCACCCAGCCTTTGAGGGCTGTGGAACTGAGCCCCACAAGTGTGTGGACTCCAGAACTCTCTGACCCTCACCTTGTGCTCTAGAATTCCAGAAGGGAACCTGATTTGGGAGAGATCTTCGTATTAAGCCCTGGCCCAAGCCAAAAAATATTCTTTTAAGTTTTTTGCTCAATGGCAAAGTGTTTATCCCCCTCCGCCATATAACCAAGTCCACTTTGGGGCAGATCGGAGAGTGAGAAAAGCACTTTTCCCATCATTCCGAGTTCTGCCCTCTGGTAGCTGCCTCACACCAGTCCCGCTCTGCCCTCTGTGGCTATGCAGAACCGCCGGCAGAGACCCAAAGGCCATGTCTGGCACAGAGTAGTTCAATGAATGCCCCTTGGTGGATTACACAAGAGGGGCAGAAACCTCGTCTTCCTCCTTGGAATGGCGTCAGTCTCTTTTGTTTATCTGTGTTCTCCTGCCATGGCACCCACTTCAGAGACAGTGGAACCCAGACCCGGGGAAAGGAAGGGTTCACTGAAGGCCAACTACAGCCCACCAGTAGCAAGGCAAAGGCCCTGGGGGCATGTTCTGTTGGGACTGTGGCCCCGCTGAACATCTGCAGGCTCCCCTGCCTACCTCTTGAGGGTTGCCCTCCAGCTGTGAAGGAGCTGGCACTGCCCCGTACACAAAGCTGCTGCCCCTCTGTGCTCACAGGCTTCTTCCAGAGGGCAGAGCTCCAGGTTGTGGGCTTCAAATGGGGAAGTGGCAGTGAGGGTAGGAGGGATTGAGGGAGGCAATAATCCCACACCCTCACCCAGCTTCAAAGGAGCTGGTGCTGAGACGGTTGCCATGGTGACAACAGCTCCCTGGTCAGGAGATTTTTCTCCTTCCTCTCCTCCCTTTGCTCCTCTCCAAGCAGCTGCCATAGCGGCACGTCTTCTCCCTCTCCTCCTTAACGAGGGGCAGGGCATTACAAACAAAACGTGGGCCCTAGTGACCACCTCCACTTTGGAACTGTCCATGCCACGTGGGCTGGTGGTCTGGGAGGGGACTCCGGACAGCTGAGACCGGGCCTTGGCTTGGAGAGTGTGTGGGAGGGGGAGGCCTGGGTTAGAAGCAATGCCCCCTTGGTGAGGACTAACGCCCCCCCAGGCCTCCTCTCTGAAATGCCTAATGGCTTAGGGCAAGAGTGAAATGGTCCCATCTGCCCATAATTAGCCACAGAACCAGAACATGTCAGGGTTGGAAGGCCGTTCAAGACCATCTCATCAAGTCCACCCTCTGTCCGGCCCCCTTCCCCATTTCACGAAGGGTCAGAAAGGGAAGTAACTTGGTCAAAGGCAAACAGCAGGTGGGGCAAAGGGAAGATTTAACCCAGCTCTTCTGCCCTCCAGATTCAGGCCACCTTAGGGAAAGGAGTGACACAGTCCACATGGAGCTTTGGCAGATCCTTGTGGGGCAGCAGGAAGATAGGAGAGAGAGAGAGCGACTGAGTGCAAGAAGGCCAGAAAGGATTCAAATTAGAGATGTTTGAGAGGCAGGACTCAGCACCTGTGAAGGGTGAGGGGAAAGGAGAAGGCTGGGACCTTGACAGCAGTGACAGTCAGGTATGGGTAGCCTGCTGGGGGTGGTGCCCCTGGCTCATCCTCCAGCCAGGATGAAAGAGGCCAAACATGGGACCACTGCCTAGCCCCGGGACCATGGGAGGTGGCAGTGCTGTTGAGGAAGTGTGAGGAGAAGAACTGGGGGGGGGGGGGAGGTGTTCTTCCCTCCCCCAGGTATGCTGTGAGCTCTATCACCTTGAGGGGTGGGAGATGGGGACAGTCCGAGGGGACAACGTGAGGTGGGAGTAGGCTCTCCATGGAGGTGGGGGCTGTCTTTGGGGACAGGGACCTTGTGATGTGAAGTGCAGAGCTAGCTGCTGGTGGGGCCGGGTGGCATGGGTGGGGGCTATCTGTGGAGGTGGGAGGTTGCCACGGTGCTGGGCAACTAACTACCCATAGGCAAAGGGGAAGGGTGATTACTGCCTCCTGGAGCACCAGCAACACCACACCCCCAGCGTGGGTGGGTGTGGGTGTGGGTGTGCGGTGTGTGTGTTGGGGGCCAGAGCAGTGGGTGTTCTTACCTGAGCTGGGAGTAAGAAGGCGGCTCTGCCTCCTTCCCTGAGACCCATGGGGCCTGGATTAGGGTGGGAGTCCCTGCCCGGGGGCAGATGCTGCCGCCTATGGAGGAACCAGGGGTCAAGGAGATGAATGAGGGGAACAGGAGAGGAGAATGGGAATGGAGAGTGGAGGGGGAGGGGACAAGGGCCTCTGCCCGGCCCCGCCCGCGTTACCTGAGGCCGCTCGCCGGGTCGCTGGATGGCTCTGAGCCTCGGCGGGCCGCGGGGAACGAGACTGGCTCGCGGGCTGGAGGCCAGGCTCTCCGAGGTCCGCACCGGAGCCGCCTCCCAGCTCTTGTATCACTATGTCTCTCGGAGGCGACACGATTTGCATAAGCCCCGCCTCATCCCGGGCAGATCGGGCGTTGATTGGCTCCGCTGGGGCGGAGTGGCAGGCGGGGTTTCAGGTGGGGACTGGATGGCCAGTGAGGCCGGGCTGCCGGAGCGCGCCCCGCCCGCCCGCGCTGACCTTCTCGTAGTCGCGAGGAAGGGGGAAGGGCTGTGCCCCCGACTGTACCCCGCCCTAGGGTTCAGACTCCGGGCCTCAGTCTGCGGCCAAAGGTGATGATTGAAGTGGATTCGCGCAAACAACCGCACGGTTGCTGTGGAAACGGGAGAGCCACAGCCGAGTCTCTAAGCCTTCCCTTCCAGGGCCCCAGCCGGGGGTGGGGATGGAAGAGGGGATGAGTCACAAGATGCGACCCCCTCCAAGTCCCACCCGAAATTGGAGGAGGGCGACGGGGAGCTGCAGAGAAGCTGACTGGTGGAGGGAAGAGCTGGGGTGGTCGCCCGCCCACGCCTTCGCTTCGCCCCCTCAACACACGCCCTGCGCTACCGGCGGGGAACTGAGAGGAGGGTGGGCGGGCGCGGAGAACGCAGCGCCAGTGGCGAAGCGCCCAACCTCTATCTGGACCCACGCTAGTCCTGGGCTCCCTACAGCCCCTAATTCCGATCCTCTCCAGACAGGCCTTCCTTATTGCTCACGGACCCCCAAGAGGCCTCTCGGGATCTCCCCCAGAAGGTCCCCCTGCCTACCCCATGCACCTTCCAGTCTCCACCCTCCCATCTTCCCGTCCCGCAGACGGAGCCGGTCCCCAGCCGCCGCCAGTCTCCCAGTCTCCGGCCTCGGATGTTGACACAAACCCGAGGTGGTTTACACTGAGTGAGTCTGGAAGGTTTCAGGGCCCCGGGAACACCTCTTCCCCGCACTTAGGGGTCTCCCCAAAGCCCGGACGGGCTGCCCTGGCAGCTGAGAGCTCCCCACCCAAGGAGGTGGGAAGGAACCTTTTTATTCCAAACTGGGAGGGGGCTGGCCGGGAGGGGAGCAGGTATCTCTCCCGCTGGGCCACGTGCGGAGGAGGGACTTCTAGGCATCTGTCAGAAGTGGGGCGGGGCGTCTGGAGATTGGCCGAATGGGAGCGGGGATGCTGAAGAGCAGCGGGGGAGGGGGGGAAGAGGTGAGGCTTCTGCCGAAAGAGCAAAAGTTGAGGTGCGCCGGCTATAGGAGATGAGGACAGGCCAGCCAAGAATGGAGGCGAGGCTTCAACGACTGGTCCCCAAAATTCCCGGGCCAAGCTCCCGGCGGAAGGAACCCATGGACGTCTCTTTGTGGGAACCCGACCCATTCCTGTGGAACCCCCGTTTTGCTGTCCCTTTCTTACGGCTGCAGACTGTCTTCTCTCTGGGGCCCTAACAGGATGACAGCACTACCTGGGCCTCCAGTTAGCTGGCACATCCCTGGCCCCTTGATTGATGATTCACAGGGACAGGTGTTTGAAAGTCCTGACACTATCACTTCCTGAGCACCTTCACCTGCCCTGGGGACACGGAGACAGGCAAGAACTCATCCCTGCTCACAGATAAGCATAATCCAAAGCATGAGAAAGTGGGAAGCAGCAGCATGGGTTGCTGGAAGTGGTATCTGAAACTCTACAATGGGGCCCTACCTTTGCCAATGATGCTACGTATTACCAAAGTCAAGACCATTCTCTCTCTGGGCTTCCCAGTCTACGGGGAAGTTGTGAGAGCTGGTGCCAGAGGCCCAGGGGAGCAGGGGAAGAATTTCAAGTAGAAGAGTGAAGACAGACTGTTTGCAACCCTGGACAGAATTGTGTGGGCATGACTCTGTTTCACTACACTTGTGAGCTCCTTAACAACAACTAACATATACTGATGAGAACTTACTTTGTGCTAGGCATTGGCACTATGTAAATATGATGTACATTTTGTATCCTAACACTTTATATGTATTACCTAATTTGTTCCTCACAAGAACTCTATGAGGCAGGTACTATTATGACTCCACGTAACAGATGAGGAAATTGAGGCTCAGAGCCCTTAAGTGACTAGCCCAAGCTCACAAAGCTAGTAAAGCTGCAGGGCTGGGATTTGAACCCAAGCAGGCTGGCTCCAGAATACACTCTTAGACAGAAAAAATACTGCCTCTCTTTAAGATCTTTCAAGTCCTTAATGGCAGGGACCTTGGATTGGAATATTCTTTATCTGATCCTCCAAGGCATGAGAAAGGCAAACAAAGCCCAGCCTCCTGGGAGCAGCTTCTGGAACTCTGAAGTGGTTGAGACATAGGGTTCCAAGCTCTCCTGGACTGCAAGAGGGCCAGAATGTGGCTGCACCTGACTCCCCCATCCCCCACCCTGGAATCAGCATGGGATCCAGGAATCCCAGGTAAGCGGAGAAAGGAAGGCAAAGGCAGTCGGTGAAACAGGATATACTGGTCCTTCTCTGGCTGTTTAAACCAGGCAGGACCACTCATGCAGCCTCGCCCATGAATCATCCCGGGCCCTGTGACTGTTCCTGACCTGCCGGTCATAACCCATCTTCCCCTGCTTATAACACTTGAGATCCTGATCTTGATCCTGTCTCTGCCTTTAGGTTTGGTGTTTAAAACAATAATGGTGGCTGTTACCGAGTTGCTTCCCTATGTATTAAATTCCCTGCCAAGTCCTTTATCTGCATCATCTCACATAATCCCACGGATGATCCCTGCCATTAAAGATATCTAACAATCCATTCAAACATGAGCATCACCAATCAAAGTGGATGCTGACCTTAGTGCTAGACCAAAGACTTAGTAGGTCTTCGTTCTGCCAAGAGTTAACACTTTAGTTATTGGATCAAGGGGAATAGTCGGGAGAGAAGCTTAGGGATGGGTGGGGTGGGGGGGGGGGGTGTGGCGCCCAAGGCCTACGATTACCTATTTACCAATCAATTTGGAAGTATTTTGGTGTTTTAACAACCAGTTCAGCTGTACCAGGCATGGGGACTGAATTTCAGCCCTAGCATACTTTATTTCATGGCAGTGGATGGAGGCTCAGAGAGCTTAGACAATTTGCCCGTTGTAACACAGCTCATTAGTGACAGAGAGGACTCCAATCTAGGTCTGACTCCAGAACCCACACTCTTAGTACTGACTGACCTGTGTTCCTAGGAAGAGAGAGCTGGGGTTTCCACTTTCTGCAGCTAAAGGCTGAGCCAGGGGAATGTGGTTTAACTTCTGGGACTTTGTTGTGGCCTTACTATTCTCAGGCTTGGAGCCTTGGCAACACCTGTTCCATGTTGTTGAAAAGAGCAGGCCGTGCCCCTGCAGAGTGAGGAGGGCAGGCTGTATGGGACAGCGTGCATGTGTGGGAGACCCCAAGAGCGGACACAGAGGGAAACCTCAGTAAGGTTTTGATGAGGACAGAGGTCTGCAGGCAGCGGACACTTCAATTTGCTTCACCAGAGTGCTAGCATTCCTCACATCGGGTACCGACAACAAGGATGCCTTTATGATGGATAACACCTTCCTCACTCCCTGGGTTTCCTCAGACTTGGCTCCTGCAGTCTGGTGACAGCTAGAATTCCCCTGGGTCTTAGATATTTCAGTCTTTTTTGTGGCTGGGAGAGAGTGAGATCACCAGCTTTGGGCTCCTTCCTCTCCCTTATTGGCTAAGCGGGACATTTTTTTTTTCTTTTCCAAAATAGAAATCTATTATCTTTTTTCTTTTCCTGTTAATACATGATGGCTAAACAAATGGTACAGAGAGAGTGGAAATTCCTGCCCCCCCCCCATTCCTCCCTTGAGCATTTCCATGCAGGGGACCTTGCGTTTTTGTCTGCCCTTCATTCCCCTTCTTCTGGAGAAGCCCTATAGCATAGTGGGTTAGATGTGCAGACTCTGGAGCCAGGCTTTCCAGGTTTTCATCCCAGCTCTATCACTCACCTGCTGTGTGACCACAGTCAAATTACTTAGCCTCTCTGTGTGTCAGTTTCCTTATCTGTAAAAAAGGGATAATAATAACAGTACCTATGTCAAAGGGTTACTCAGTATTAAAATGAGTTAGTATATGCAAAGTGCTTAGAACAGATTTTGCTTTGGGGAATTACACAGCCCATATTGTGTACAGTCTTGGTGGAATTATCAATCCGGGTGCCCTGCCTTCCTGTGGACAGGGTTGGGCATGAGACCCCAGTAGGGTTAAATGGATACCCCCACCCCCCACCCCGTCCAAGCGAATCTGAATCTTGAGTAAAGTGACTCAAGGACACTAGATGGTTACCGTTGGTTTATGCCAGGGCAGTGCTCTGATGACTGTCCACTCATTCCTGCTATCTGAATCCTCGGGAGTGACTCTAGCACACATCCACGTACAAGACCTACTTCGGCTTTTCCTTTGGTTCTATGAACCACCTACATCCCTCCCCAAAATTCCTTTTCTTTTCTTTTCTTTTCTTTTCTTTTCTTTTCTTTTCTTTTCTTTTCTTTTCTTTTTCTTTTTTCTTTCTTTCTTTCTTTCTTTCTTTCTTTCTTTCTTTCATTATCTAAAGGAGATTTCTACTTGCCTGCAGAAAACATATGAGCTTGGCATATTTCTCTCTGTTACGACTCTTGCTTGCAAGTGACACAGAACCAAACTCACAATGGATTAAGCAAAAAGAAACTGTAGTAAGAGAAAACCCAGGAGGAGATTGGACTTTGGGGATGGCTTGATTCAGGGGTTTATACAGTGTGATTAATATCCGACCCCTTTCCAGGGCTTGGCTTTGCTCTCCCATGTTGACTTCATTCTTGAGATCCACATAAAGGCAAGATATCTGCCAACATCTCTGGGCCAACACACTCTCAGGTTGGAGTGCCACAGAAAAGAAGAGAGCTTCTCTTCCCCCAGTGCAGGTAGCCAGCATTCTGGGATGGTTTTCACTGGCCTGGTTTGGGATCCATGCTAAGCTCAGAACAGTCACTGAAAACAGGGGATACAGTGCACTGATTGGCCAAGGCTGAGTCACTTGCTTACCCCTAGATAAGGTCAACTCCTCCCAAAGAGTGTGTACCCAGAGTAGGGAAAGATGGGTGTTCTTACCAAGGACAGCAGAAATTGCCAAATTATAAAAACACATCCAAGCTCTACTATCAGGGTACTGACAGGAAACAGATGGCGGCACTCAAAGAGATGACTGAAGATAGGTCAGTGAGGGAACTATTTGCACAGATATGGGCAGGGTTGAGAGAAATCAACAAGGTATTATCCAACACTGGGGCTAGCACCCTTGGAGAGCCATTACCACCTCCAGACCCCAAGGGGCAAGGAGAGGGAGCAGAGCTGTTGTTGTAGAAGAGAGTCTTCAAGGGAAGCTATGGTCTTTGGTAAGGACAGCACTGCCAGCACATAGCCTGATAGGGAGAGACTGAGGGTGGGTAGAATAAGCACCTTGACCTCCTTCGTTTTTGTTTTTTTTTTTTTTAATGTTTATTTTTGAGAGAGAGAGAGAGAGAGAGGAGAGACAGAGTGCCAGCAGGAGAGGGACGGAGAGAGGGAGACACAGAATCCGAAGCAGGCTCCAGGCTCTGAGCTGTCAGCACAGAGCCCGACGCGGGGCTTGAACTCACGAACTGGAGATCATGACCTGAGCCGAAGTTGGTCGCCCAACTAACTGAGCCACCCAGGCGCCCCAACCTTGATCTCCTTCTATTCCCACATCCCAGAAGTCTCCTACTTATGTCTCCCATTGGCCAAACCCAACTGGAAGCCAGAGGGCAAAAAAGCCCCACTGATGCAGTCCCCACAGCAGCCTCCTGGAGCGGCACACAGAGGGCAGAGAGTGGAGGCAAGCAGAAAACAAACCTAACAGGAATAGATGATGCCTATACCTATATCTCTCTGTATACACACATTATGTATTTGTATGTAAAGTATCTATATATCTATCCGAGTGCTTAGGCTTTCAAGTTAGACAGCTCTTGGACAAGTCACTTCACCCCTCTGCAGTTCAGTTTCCTAGTCTGTAAGTGGGAATAATAAAAAGAACTACTTGTTTTGTGAGGGCCCAGTGAAGATAGAGTCTTTACTGAAGTGCCTGTCATTCACATAAACATATGAACCATGGCTGTGAAAGTGCTGTATTTGTTGGAGCAAAGGCTAAGCTGCTGTAACAAATACACCCCAACATACAATAACTCAAAGAGAAGTTTATTTCTTGTTTACATAGAGTCTAGGGTCGCTGTCAGGTGGATGGGTGGCTCTCCTTTTTGCAGGGATTTGGGACTGGGGCTCCATCTACCATGTGGTTCCACCATTCCCTGGGATCTCCAGCCAGTGGAAAGGGAAAGAGAGAGTGGAGGAAGCAGACGGTGAGGGTGCCCAGAGAGTTCTAATTGGAGGAGGCCACTACCCCCACCTAGGCTGGAGGAGCAGAAGGGAAAATGAAGTCAGCCAGAGCCCATGCTCACTGCACCTGCTGCTGCCATCACCAGAGCCAACACTGCTGCTGCCCTGAAGGAAGCCAGGAACTCACCCTCTTGGCTGATGCTACAGTCTGGAAGTCTGAAGTCACTTGCTGTTGCTGTTGGACACTGAAAGCACAGCAACCAACGTGTGGTTACTCGTGCAGGGAATGGCGGTTATGACCCACAGGAAGACGCCTACTCCAACTCACTATGGGCAGTCACATGAGAACCTATTTTTTCCTTTCTCCCTCCACCCGAAAGCCCACACCAGAGAAGCAATCACAAGGAAGGGGGTGAGTGCCTAAGAGCTCCCTAACTGCCTCCAGCCGCTGGAGCCTTAAGTCTGCCCTTCACGGGGTGGGGCTGAGAAAGAGCTTTGAGTCAAATGTGAAACGGAAACTTTAATTGAAATTCAAGAACCAAAAGCGATTGAGATGATGGGCTCAGGATTGGGGTAGGGATGAGTGAGAGGGTGAGAGGAATCAACTCCCTTGGTCCGGTGCTAATCTTCTTAGTGACCTCCTTCTCCTGTCTGCCATTGCCAATCCCTGGCACAGCTCCTTCCTTACCCTGGCTCTGGTTTGCTTAGTCACTGAGCCCAGGGAATGCCTGGTCCTTTGGCAACCTGCATACACACACTCCAGCAGTCCTGGCCAGCTCTTAAGACTTCCAAGGGCCTTTGGGAGTACAGGAGCAGATCAAGGCATTCACGGGCCAGCCTGGCCATTAGAGGAGGTAGACCCACCATAGAGGCCCCATAGCCTCAGTCTGTACTCGTGGAAGACATTTGGCTCAAGTTAGACCAGTGAGATGTTGTCTCCCGGGAATCTGGAATTTTGAATGGAGAGGCACAGAAACCTCAGTGTCTTTACAGCAGAAGCACATTGATCGAAGTGCTCTGGGAGAAAAGTCCTCTGGTTTCCTGCGGGGGGCGCTCTAGGTCTGCCATTCTGTGAATCGCCTTGGTTGTTCAACCCTGTCTTGGAATCCCATGCGCTACTCTATGACCCTTCTAATGTTCATCCCATGCTCTCCTCACTCACCCTCCCTCCCCCCCACCCACACACACCTTTTTAAGTTAGCCAGAGCTGGTTTCTATGGCTTTCAGCCAAATGGCTCAACTAATAAAAGGCCATTTAAGGTCAGAGACGGGACGTGCAGTGAGAGGCAGATGCCAGCAGAGGGCACTGTGCTCTCTCTTAGAGAGGCCCCAAAGGTTCTGGAAGCCTTTGAAGGGAAGATGGGTGGAGGAGCCAGGCAGTGGGGGGAAGGCTCTTCCTTGCAGTATTTTATCCTAGCAAGTGTAGGGAGGACACACAAGGAGACGATGATGAGATGGAAAGTCGGGACCTTTGCTGCAATTGTATCTATGTCATTCATCTCACTGTGTGACCTTGGACAAGTCATGTAACCTCTTTGGTTTCCCATTTGTAAAACTGGGATAAGACTTGAAGCTGCTTGATGAGGTTGTCGTGAGGATTAAATAGAACAATCCTTCTTCAGTGCTTAGAACATTGTCTGGCCTATACACTGTTAATACATTTTAGCTATTATTGTTACTCTCATCTCACCGAGCACATAATCAAAGGTCCAGAGATAGAGCCAGAAAATGACAAGGGGCACACAAAAAAAGGCTACTGGGCAGTAGTCGCAGACTTCAGATGATTTCAGAGAACGGGAATGTTATCAGGAGGTCCTCGGTGCAGAGGAAGAGGAAGAGAAGGGATGGAAGGAAATTCTGAGGGCAAAGGTTGGTGGAATGATCTGAAAAAGGGAAATGGGGACACTTACCCCTTTGAGGTGAGAGGAAAGGAAATCAGGAGAAACACTGGAAAAACTGGGGACAGATGTGGAAGTCAAGAGGCTTCCTCCCCTTACACAGGCCTCTAGTCTTTGGGAAGCATGCCATGCGCTTAGTTGGGGTGGTGGGGGTAGCTGAGGAGGCTCAGCTTTCTCCACCCTCACAAGCCTGAGCCTTTTTTGTCATGTGAGTCCTACTTTGTCTTCTTTTAGTTTTTACCATTCATCCATTGATCACATATCTATTGGATGCCTATTAAGTACTAAGCTCTGGAAATATAAAAGAGTCTCTATTAGTCTGGGTTCTCAACAGAACCAAAAGAAGATAATAAGTAGATAGATAGATAGATAGATAGATAAGAAGAAGAAATGGCTTATGCAGCTATGAAGGCTGAGAAATCCCAAGATCTGCAGTCAGCCAGCTGGGGATTCAGGAGAGCCTATGTTCTACGGTCTGGTCTTTGTCCACATCCGAAGACAGGAGACCAGTGTCCTAACTCAGAGATAGTCAGGCAGAGAGAGCAAATTCTCCCTCAGCTTTTTGTTGTACGTAGGCCTGAATGGATTGGATGCTGCCCACCCACACTGGGGAGGGCAGTCTGCTTTACTGAGGCCACTGATCCAAACGCTAATCTCCCTCAGAAACACCCTCACAGGCACACCCAGAATAATGTCTGGGCACCTCATCGTCCAGTCAAGCTGACGTGTGAAATTAACCATCGTAAAGACCAACATGGCAACTCCTTTCATGCAGTTTATGGTCAGACAGGAGCACCAGACACAACAAGTAAAACAATGACTGAGACAAATGAACAGGGTCTGTGATCAAATAAGCGGGTCCCAAATGGAATGCAGATTGGAGGTTCGGGGGAGCATCTCCACGAAGATGCCATGTTGAGGATTGGAAGTGGACAGCCAGGGGAAAGAAGAGGAAGAATATTCTGGTGAGGGAGTGAGGCTCAGGGAAGTGTGAGCTCAGAGAAGACCTTTGTGGCAGAAAAAGAAATGAGTTTGCTGAGAGAAGTGAGTTCACTGGATTTTATCCTAAGTACCATCAGACTGTTTTGTAGCTGGGGATGGGCTACACATCCCGAATTCCATTGTTCAGGGTTACTCAGGCTTTTAACTAGAGACTGGGGCAGGGGCGGGGGGGGGGCTGCAAGTAGAGGTGGGAGAATGGGAGTGGTGGAGGGCTGGAATCTGGGCTAGAGAGCCAGCAGCCTGATGGAGAGGGATGACAGGTAAAACTTGGGACAAGGGTCTGCAGACCTGCTCCCATGGCCTTCCATACCAATAACATGGAAGGTAACTGGGAGCTTGACTCCCTGTTCTGGATATTGGGAGCCTCTTGGGTGCTGGGTGGGAAGGTGCCTTTGTATCAGGGTACTTGGTGGGGGTGGGGGGAGAACCCTAACGGTAGCCAACCCACTGAGAGGGAAGCACTAAACGTATTCCTCTCCTCCTGGCAGACAATGGCTAGCTAGATTGAATTCTGGGGTCAATTCCAGATCTGAGTTCTAGCTTCTGCTCTTGGGTGAGCATGTAGGAAGAGAAAGAGCAGGGCTCAAGACAAATCTGATTCGAATCCCAACTCTGCCCTGTACTCCCTGCTGGGACCTCTCCTTCACTGATGCTTGGTGTCCTCCTCTCTGAAGTAGGATTAATAATGGTCCCGGGCTCATAGGATTTGTTGTCAGCATTAAACGAGGCAATGCATGAAAAAATACATCGCTCAGTGTCAGGCACATAGCAGGGATTCAACAAATGGAAGCTGCTTCCCTGTGCCTTAGAGAAAGCTCCAGTTTCCAGCTGAGACTAGAGGTGCCCCATCTGGGACCAGGTTGTATGACCTGGGAGGCTCTGCAGCCAAATCACCCCCTATCTGCAGACAGAGCCTGGTTCCATGGGGTGGAGAATCTGGCTCCAGATCTGGAAACTGGGGAGGTAGCAGTGGAGGGTGGGGGAGGGCAGAAAAAGGCAGAGTTCGAAGTGATCCGGAAAATATCACACTGTCTCAAAATTGGAAACTCTGGGGTGACTCATGGGAATCGGCATTTTCTGTACACTGAAGTTCGCAGACTACTGACTTGTCTATCTTATCTATTTTCGGTTCTGAAAGACTCAGGCCAAAGGAGGAGAAGCAAAAAGCAGAAGAGTGAGTGCGCTTGGGTGAGGAGCACTGGATGGGAAAGAAAGGCCCCCCGCAATAAATTAGATGTACAAAGGGTGAGGTCCCAGGTTTTGACTGCAATGGGAAGTGTTTTTCCCCTTCGTTTAAAAAGAACAAACAAAACACTTTTGTCATTTGAATTCTGAAAGGAAAGTTTGCAAGTGGGGAGAGATTTCTAAGTAAATCACCCAGTTCTGCCCCACCTACAGCCCCCATGATGGCAGGCACTGTGCTACACAGGGCTGCTGAGCAGGTGTGCACCCTTACAACTGGGACAGCTGATGAAATGTTGCCAACTGAATGCCCTAGTTGGACAAAGGTACACGGTAACTGCACTAAATAGTAAATTATTTATAAACATAAGTTATAATACAGATTCGTTAGTTCATTGGGTACCATCATGAACATCGGTCAATGGTCCTCCTAAAATAGTCACTTCTGAGAAACCCCCGTGGCTCTCTCTGCTACTTCGCCCACGTCTCTGCAGACAGCACACGCTGCGTTGCTCATTCTTTATGAAGCGCTCTGTGCTCTAGAGGAATCATCAGTTTATCTTTATCCTCAAATTACTCACATGTTAGAGCTTCTAAATAGTTTACCCTTTCCGCTGGCTTTCTTGTTGGTGCATTATACTTGTATAACTAGTAAGTGGGGAGGGTTTTAACATTTTCTTAGAAGATCCAGAACTTACAGAAAAAAATTTTTATTTTAATTTTTATTTATTTTGAGAGCGAGAGAGAGACAGCACAAGAAGGGGAGGGGCAGAAAGAGGGAAGGAGAGAGAGAATCTTAAGTAGGCTCTGCACTACCAACACAGAGCCTGATGCAGGACTGGAACTCACAAACTGAGATCATGACCTGAGCCAAAATCAAGAGTCAGGCGTTTAACCGACTAAGGCACCCAGGCACCCCACAGAAAAATTTTAAAGATGAACATCCAGAAGAAAGAGACAGTGGTGTTTGGGTAAATGTTTCTTTTATTTATTTATTTATTTTTTAATGCTTATTTACTTATTTTTGAGAGAGAGAGAGAGAGAGAGAGAGCAGGGGAGGCGCAGAGAGAGAGAGAGAGAGACAGAGGATCCAAAGAGGGCTCTGTGCTGACAACAGAAAGCCTGATGAGGAGCTCGAACTCATGACCCATGAGATCGTGACCTGAGCTGAAGTCAGATGCTTAACTGACTGAGCCACCCAGGCGCCCCAAGGGTAAATGTTTCTTTTAAATATCAGAAAGAAAAGTCTTCTGAATCTGGGGGAGAAATTTTTTTAAAGATATTAATAATTACTAGTAATATAAATGTTGAATTAAAAAGTACCCCAATTTTATTAGAAGTTAAAGGTGCCCACCTTCTGTGGCCCTTGTACCATTCAGAATGGCAAGCATGTTCGGCCAGAGTTCATGGTTTGTATCAGTCAGGGTTGGAACAAATAAGCGGAAACAGTATGAATAATATAGAAAAAGGAATTCATCAAGAGATTAGAGTTTATGCAACTGTAGGGTTTCCTTAAGGTTGAGGAACCTCAACCTTAAGGTTGAGGGGGGGTGGCTTCTCTCTGTTCCTCAATGTCTGGGAAAATCTGACACTGAGGGCTAACATCATCTGGAACCATCTTCACACATACATCAGGTGCTTGATCCTGGTGTCAGTGGGGACCTCAGCTGGGGCTGTTGTTGTGTAGACATGAGACTGAGATCTGGCCAATGAAATATGAGTGGAAGTGATACTATCTCTTCTAGGCCTGGCCCATACAAACTTCTCGTATGATCCTTTCTCTTTTCCATCTGTCAGCTGAATGCACAGGACTTCAAAGACCTAGAAGAAGGTAAACCCAAAGGTGAAAGAAGTCTGGGATTCTGAGGGACTGTGTAGAGCAAAGCCCTCAAAGCCCTGAACCGGACTGTGACATGAATGAGAGATTACTTCCTATTAAGCCATCTACAGTTAGGAGCTGTGTGTTACAGCAGCTAACATTCATTACCCTGACTAATAACCATCTCTGTTCATTTACTAGTTACAGACGACCAGAGGCTTTCATCTGGTGAGATCCGGTGAGCTGTAAACATCTCTAGTGGTTGAGGTCGGCATCCCCACTATTTCAAGAACCCTTGGCACGGTCACCGTGTCAAAGGATGGTCTCGTAACTCCTATCAGCTAACACGTGTTTGAAGGAATTTTGATGATCTCATATGCCTCTTTCAGACAATGGTCACAACTCATGAGTTTGTTTTGTTGGCGCTTTGTTAGGGAAAAGGGCAATCTCCATTGTCTTCCATCGCTAAGTTTATAAAAGAGCTGATATCTGGATCAGATATCAGCTGATATCTGGATCTCTTTTGCGCCCATGAACATGGAGAAGTGTTCACCTCCCATCTAAAGGCAGTCCAGGGTACAAATGTCTTCCCCCTTACCGAATCCAACAGTAATTCTATGGTGTTACCCCTCTTAATCCCCTCAATAAGGCAGTTGAACAAACTCCTCCTTGAAACACTTTCTTCATTTGCCTCCTATAACACACCTTTCCTATAACTTGCTGGCTTCACCACGGCTCCTTCTGCAGGCTCTTCAGTGGCATACTAATAGGCATCTGAAATCAAACAAGCCCAATTAGAAACTCTTGATTAACCCCTCCAGATCCAGGGCGCCCACGCACATCCACATGTCAATCCATAGCACCACTCTGCACCTAGTGGTCAGGCTGGTCACCCAGGAATCATGCTTTTTGCCTCCGTCTCACACCCCCAAACTCTAATCAATCAACAAATCCTACCAACTCCAGCTTCAAGAGATATACACCAGGATCAATCGACTTCTCACCGTTTCTGCTTTTACTATTCTACTTCCAACCACCGTCATCTTTTGCCTGGAAGACAGAAAAGCCTTGGAATTGGTTTACCTCCTCCACCCTTCTTTCCACATTGTTTATTCTCCACAAAGACACCAGAAAGATCTTTAGAAGCAAAAGCCATCCTTTCAATTCCTTAAACATACTAAATTCTTTCCTACCTCAGGGCCTTTGCACTTGTGGGTCTCTTTTCCAGGAACATCCTTCTCATTGAATGGCTATTTCTTATGCTTCAGGTCCAAAACTGCATGTCATATCCCCAGAGAGCACTTATCACCCTGTATGAATTAAGTTCTCCCTCTTGCTGTGCTCTGTCACAGCACCCTGTTTATTTTTCAGTAGGACTCGTAACTATATTTCTGTTTACATGTTTATACTGTTGAATCGTCAACCTTCATGAGGTGATAATCTCCATAAGGGCATGTGCTATGGACTGAATTGTGTTCCCTCCCACCAAAATTCATAAGTTGCTCTAACCCCCAATGTATTTGGAGATATATAGTCTTTAGGAGGTAATTAAGATTAAATGAAGGATGGGGTGCAAATCTAATAGGATTGATGGTGTTAGAAGGGAAAGATCTCTCTCTGTCAATCTCTGTCTCTCTCAGGACATCTGGATGGCTCAGTCGGCTAAACGTCTGACTTCGGCTCAGGTCATGATCTCATGCCTTGTAAGTTCAAGCTCTGCATTGGGGTCTGTGCTGACAGCTTTCTCCCCGCTTCCTCCATACCAAGCATACCTACAGAGAAAGGACATACCTACATGGAAGGACATAGTGAGAAGGTGACTGTCTACAAGCCAGGAAGAGGACCATCGCTGGGAACTGAATCGGCTGGACCTTTAATCTTAGATTTCCAGGCTCCAGAACTGTGAGAAAATACATTTCTGTTGAAGCCACCCAGTCTGTGGTGTTTTGTTATGGCGGCCCTAGCTGAATAGGACAGGAGGGTTAAAGAACCTGTTTGTTTCCATTTTTTTATCGCTCACACTGAGCTTAGTGACTGGTACATGGTAGGCACAGGAAAATTATTTCCTGAATAAATGAATGGACTCCACACGAGCTACTTGTACAACTGCTTCAGCTGTATATACCACCCTTGTGCTGATCCTCAAACTCCCTAAATATTAGGCCCATGTTACAGGAATTTAAAGAACAGCTTTTCCTTTCCCCTGCCCCTTTACTGATTACTGGAAACATCACTGATAGCTTACTGCCCACTTCCCCCTCGTTAAGACACTCTACCCAGAACTTAACTAATCAAGACTGGCCCACAAGATGAAACCCGTGTGCCTCCCCTGGACTAACTGTAACCAGCTCTGGTGAGAAAACGAGGCCCGTCCCCTTGGCCCTCGCTCAGGGCTGGGTTAATGGGTAACCAGGTTTGGGGTTTTCCAGGCTCATTCCTGTTTTCTGTGGAAACGGTGATCTGCAGTGTGAGGACCCGGTGCAGAGAACAGCCTGGAAGAGGTGTGGGTATTACCCGCCTGCCCCGGGTGGGACTGGCGTGGGGAGCTACAGCAGGCTCCAGGACACAGCCCACGGTGAGGTGCTGAGGGGAGCACACAGGCCCGAGTCCCAGGCAGAGCACTGCTGGCCTCCCTGTGTGGTCGAGGGCCAGGCGGCTCCAAGCTCTGAGCTTCTCAGCCCAAGCCCCCGAAGTCCAGAGGCAGGCACCCAACAGCCAAATCTCTAAGAGGCACCTGTCCACTCTCTCCATTAGGTCCCCCAAGCTTTCACCTCCTCACCATCCCCCTGCTCTGCCCTTGCCCTGCAGCCCATTCTCCTTACAGCAGCCCCAGCAGCTTTGAACATGCAAGGATGAGGCCACCCTTTTGCTCAGCACCCTCTGTGACTTCCTCGCCCACGAAAGCCCACAGCCCTCCCCACGGCCACACGGCCCCACATCGTCAGCTCCCCACCCCATGCCTCACCCCAGGCCCATTGCACAGAACTCTCCCTGTCACCGCCCTCTTGTGCTACCCTGGCCTGCATTAGTCTGATTATTTCAGAGAAACAGAACCAGTAGGATGCACATTATGTATTTGGAGAGAGATTCGTTTTAAGGAATTGGCTCCGATCGCATGGGGGCAGGAAGTCTGAAATCTACAGGGCAGGCCAGCAGGATGGAAATTCAGGCGAGAGTTGATGTAGTCTGGAGTCCGAAGGCTGGAGACTCGCGCAGAATTTCTGTGTTACAGTGTGGGGGCAGAACGGCCTTCTCCCTCAGGAGGACCTCAGTCTTTGTTCTTAAGGCCTCTACTGATTGCATGAGGCCCACCCACATCATAGAGGGTAACCTGCTTTACTCAAAGTCCGCCGACTGAAATAGCGATCACAGCCAGAAAGTGCCTTCACAGCAACAGCGAGAAGGTGTTTGACCAAAGAACTGGGCACCACGGCCTAGCCAAGTTGACACATAAAATTAACATCACGGCGACTCTGCCATTCTTTGAAGGCGGGCACCTTCCTGTCTCGGGACCTTCACCCTCACTCTTCTCTCTGCCCGAATGTTCTGCTCCAGGATATCCACCACGACTCCTGGATATCCAGAAGTTCCTCCCTCCTTTTCTATGGGTTTTGCTGGATGTCATTTAGTGACACCTCCTCTGACAGCCCAGTGCTCCCAGGCTTCTGTGCTGGCTTCCCTGTATGGAGGTCTCAGGTGAGGCTTGTCTCTAAGGCATAGCTTTCTACTAGTACAATCTCACTGTGAACAATTTTGTTGCTCTGGACTAGAAACTCCTTAATAAAAGGATCTTATCTAACTTGGACAGTGGCCAGTGCTTTGGCTGTAATCTCTCTGCTTCAAACCCCACCCCTCTTCTATACTGGGCTTTGTGAGGCTGGAGCTGGGACTCTGAGGCCCACGTTCTGCTTTGCTAGCTGGCTCCCTGTTGGGGTCTGCCAATGAGGCCACTACAGACTGCCCTAAGGGGACCTGGGGTTTGTTTAATCAGATGAGGTGGGACGTGCACACACAGAAATGACTGTCATGAAGGAGGATGCTTAGTCACGGTCCCTAGAAACAGGAAGACAAGGCACACCATGCAGGGCCATGTGGGGGAAGCACCAGGGTGGGTCAGGAGGGAGAGGGAGTAAGGGGAAAATGTGGGAGGAGTATTGATTGATTGCAGTTTTCATTGGAAGGGATGGGCAAGGCAGGGTAAGTGGGTCTAGAATTGGCTAGTGTGAATAATTTCAGTGGGCTCTGGGGTATTGGGGCTGTCCTTAGTTGTCCTTCAGTTGGCCCTGAGGCAGTTAGAGCAGGTGGATAGTGAATAGTGGCCCGGAGTGTGAGAGCCCACTAGAGGATGTGGTTGGCATTCAAGGCTCCAGACTCATGGTTGGTTTGCATATGAAAGGCATGGTCTAGGGCAAATTGTGTGCTATCTCTAAAGGCCTGTAAGCTAGCCTGGAGAGGGGCAGTCCCTCCAGAGTCAGTAAGGCCCCAAGACACCAAAGCATCAAATAAAAGAAAATAAACAGGCATGATTAATATAGGCATATCTCATTTTATTGTACTTCACTTTGTTGTGCTTCACAGATATTGTGGATTTTTGTTTTTGTTTTGCTTGTTTTTTATTTTACAAATGTGGCAATGCTGCATCAACGAAATCTGTTTGCCCCATTTTTCCAACAGCATTTGCTCACTTCGCATCTCTGTGTCATATTTGGGTCATTCTCACAATATCTCAAAATTTTCATTATTATATCTGTGATGTATTTGTGATATATTAGTATTATATTTGTGGTGGTGATCTGTGATCAGTGATTATGACTCCCTGAAAGGTAAATGATGGTTAGCATATTTTAGCAATGAGGTTTTTTTTTTTTTTTCAGTTTATTTTGAGAGACAGAGAGAGAGAGCATGCACACATACAAGCAGGGGAGGGGGCAGAGAGAGAGGAGAGAGAGTGAGAATCCCAAGCAGGCTCCAAACTGTCAGTGCAGAGTCCGATGTGGAGCTTGAGCCCATGAACTGTGAGATCATGACCCGAGCCAAAGTCAAGAGCTGGACGCTTAACCCACTGAGTCACCCAGGTGCCCCAGCAATTAAGTATTTTTTAATTAAGGCATATACTTTGTTTTTAGACTACAGTACAGTGTAAACTAATTGTTAAAAAAAATTTTTTTTAATGTTTATTTATTTTTGATAGAGCAGGAGCAGGGGAGGGGCAGAGAGAGGGGGAGACAGAGGATCTGAAACAGGTTCCACGCTGTCAGTGCAAAGCCCTATGCGGGCCTCGAACCTACAAACTGTGAGATCATGACCTGAGCTGAAGTAGGACACAACCTACTGAGCCACTCCGGTGCCCCTAAACTAACTTTTATATACACTGGGAAGCCAAAAAAGTCCTTTCACTCGTTTTATTATGCTATTTGCTTTATTGCAGTGGTCTGGAACCGAGTCAGCACCGGGCCCAAGGTGTGCCTGTACAGGGAGGGAGTGTGCAAGGACGGGGGTGGAAGAAGAAACTCCCCTGCATTGTTGCCCTGTGAACTTCCCGTGGGCTCTCCTGATGGCTTCCACTCTCTGTATCACTCCAGCAACGCTTTGACTCCCTGGTAACAGCAGGGCCTCCCCGCAGCAGCAGCTGAGTCCAGTTTACAATTTCCTGTCACTTGCAGAGCCAGCCCCATTGTGCTGTCTCAGAGATACCAGCACCAGGGAGTCAGTGCCCTGTCCCCAAGAGGTCTGGGTCTCAGCCCCATGGAACCCTCTTCCGGATTCAGAGACACCAGCATCCTCCAAGTAGCGCCCAACCTTTTGAGGCCTGCGTTCCAGCTCTGCTGTGCTTTCCTCCAAACTTCCATGAGGTTCGATTACTCACACCTCTTCTCTGAGCTCTTTCAGCCCTGGGGGTGGTAGCTGCTTCCTGCAATTGCTACCTCTCGGTACCTTGATGGTTTTTTAACTGTTCCTTTAGTGACTTCATTAACAACTTTCTACTTAGTTAGCCATGATTTATATTCAGTTCTCTATGTTCAAATAATTGGTGGGTTCTGTCTCCGGATTGGACTCTGGCTGACTGAGAAAATGTGCCAGGAGGGGATTTTTTTTTTTTTTTTTTTTTTTTGGCATTACTTTGGTTGTGTTTTTGGATAGAACTCAGTGCTAACCTTACCCACAGACAATGGCACGATAGCAATCTGTGGCATGCGAAGACTTCACAATTCAACAAACTATGACCCACAGTCAACGGACTGACTATTGACTATAGTCAAATGACTGTTGAAAGTGCCAGTGGGGCACCTGGGTGGCTCCGTTGGTTAAGTGTCTGACTCTGGCTCAGGCCATGATCTCACAGTTCATGAGTTCAAGCCCAGCTTGGGCTCTGCGCTGACAGTGTGGAGCCTGCTTGAGATCCTCTCTCTGCCCCTCCCTCACCCACTCCCCCCCCCCTCTCTCTCTCTCAATAAACAAACAAACTTTAAAAAAAGAGAAAATACCAGGGGACAAAGTGGCTGTTTCACTTGGTCATTACAGCAGTAATGACAACCACAAGGACCATGGTATAGGAAGAATATTTTTTTTATGTTTATTCTTGAGAGAGACAGACAGATCATGAGCTGGGGAGGGGCAGAGAGAAAGAGACAGATCATGAGCTGGGGAGGGGCAGAGAGAGAGAGAGACAGATCATGAGCTGGGGAGGGGCAGAGAGAGAGGGAGAGACAGAATCTGAAGCAAGCTCCAGGCTCCAAGCTGTCAGCACAGAGCCTGACACCAGGCTCGAACTCATGAGCTGTGAGGTCATGGCCCAAGCCTAAGTCAGACTCCCAACTAACTGAGTCACCTGGGCGTTGCAGAAGAATTCTTTTGAATGCACCAGAGTGCTTATAGAAAGAAGATGATGAGCTCACATGAATCTTCAGCTGGAATTATGACTGCATTTAAGGAGTAATTAACATATCTTAAAAATGGATGTGTGAATGTCTCAAAAATGGATACAACCATTACTGCAACTTTGCATCTCCTCATTTGGGGGAGAAGATTAGATGTCTCCATTTGTATGAAGGACAGTTTTATTTTGTTAGGTAGAAAGAGTTGTTTTCATTGTCTTATAGGAAGCTCAAATACATGAAGATGTGTGTGTAGGGATGCTGAATAGCCAAAGGGAGGGATGGCGCCATTCATTAAGCTGTTGTCTATTAACTCCAACTCACCCTTCCATACTCTGCCCTGCGATGCTGGGGCAGGGACCCTGCCAACCACATCTCTGCTTTGTCGAAAGCAGGCTCCCTATGGGCTTTGTCAGTAGGTGATACGAGGGAGAGCAAGGTTGAAGGAAGAAAGAACTGGCTTCTTCTCCTGCGTGGCCCAACCTTTATTATCCAGCAAACTTCTTCACCACAGCCACAGCAGATCCCGTGGGGCTTGTGAATCCAGTTTTTGGTTTTCCCAACATTTGGACACTAGCCTTATTGTGTTTCACTCAGAAACCCCAACAACAGCTGACCAGTACCCCTACTCAGAGATCTGAGTTTCAGCTCTGCCCGGCCTCTCCACTAAGCTTGAGTTTTAAACCTTCCCTTTGCTCTCCTAGCCCCGATGGTGGTATTGCTTCCAATAATTGCTTCCTCCCAGATACCTTCTTCTGTTCGTGCCCTGTCAGCTAAACGGTTAATAACTTCATACCTCGGTGACAGTCCTTTAGATGAAATTCTCTCTGCTCAAAGAGTGTGGTTTCTGTATCCTGATCAGACCCTTCCCAATACACATACCTTAGAATGTAGCACTGAAAAAAAATTTGTTGACTAGCAATAACACTTATTGGGTTCTTACGACCTCAGGCTTTGTTCTAAGTGCCCTACAGGCATTATCTCATTTCATCATCAAAGTAATCTTATAGATAGGAACTATTAGCCCTAATAAAAGGAAAAATCAATACTGATACGTAGTGAGTATTAAATGTAATGTACTGCCAGGTAAAGCAGGGCCACTTGATCCAATACGGAAGTTAGGCCATGGGAGGGGCACCTGGGTGGCTCAGTTGGTGAAACGTCCAACTCTTAATTTTGGCTCAGGTCATGATCTCACTGTTGGTAGGATCCAGCCCCGTGTTGGGCTCTACACTGACAGTGTGGAGCCTGCTTGGGATTCTCTCTTCCCCTCTCTCTCTGCCCCTCCCCTACTCGAGTGCACTCTCTCTCTCTCTCTCTCTCTCAAAACAAACAAACAAACAAACAAACAAACAAAAGAAGTTAGGCCATGTGAGATTGTATCTTCAGATGAAGTGTTAGCAAACAACTCAGGAAGCAGGAAAGGTTTACTTTGAGGTAGACAATGTACAAGGGCTGAACAGGCCCTGTGAAAACTGACTCCATTCAAAGGCAAAGGTGAGCTTCTCAGGGCAACAGCCCCAGTTTCAGAAGCAAAAGTGATTGGTTGGTTCAAGTAAGTCTTTAGCTTGTCAGCACAAGATTGTTTGGTGTGGAATGGACCTGAGCCCCCATTCCATTTGTGACTTGTTGGAACTTTACTGACCCAAAAAGTCATCGGGTTGAGTCCAAATAGGACAGTTGAGACACAGATCACACGTATGGCAGGCTCATCACCAGGCTCTTCGTTTTGCTGATTCTGATTACTTCTCCCAGAAGCAGTTGCTTTGAGCCCTGACCAATGCCTTCTTGCCTTTTACTAGCAATATAGTCTCAGAGACATGCAGCAGGTAAGCCTATCTGCAGACGCTCAAGACTTAGCAAACATTTCCTTATCATCTCATTTCTACCACGAGGAACCCGAGCTACAGAGCAGTTTAGTAGCCTCCCCTTGGTCACGCAGCTAGTCAGTGAGAGAGCCAGACATTGGTAGGTAAGTCGGTGGCTTATTTTTCACAGGAATCAATTTCCTGATGCCATTTTCCCCTGCAGGTGCTCATGTGGACCAAGCCTTCCTGCTCAGGTTGACCTCAGAATTGATACATTTAACCACTTTTTTCTACTGCTTCTAAGGAGGAGAGAGAGGGAAAGAGTGGGAGAGAGGAAGAAAGAAACCAAGAATATAGTATTGTTAAGAGCATGGACTCTAGTGCTAAATAGATCTACGTTAAAATCCCAGATTTGACTTACACCACTTACAACTTTCATGAACTAATTAAGTTACTTAGCTTTTTTAAGGCTCGGTTTTCTCATCTATAAAATGGGAAAAATAATACATACCTAAAATGGTACTCAGTTTAATCTCTTTCAGATAATTTTTTTAAGCATACCAATTTATGATCCATGACTGCCCCCTAGAGGTAAAATTAAAAATTTGCACTCTATAATTATGCTAAATGCAATTCCTGGAAAGCTCTTTTCTTCCCAAACTGTCCAGCAAAGAAGCCAGTAGTGTCTGCAAATCAAATGGTTCAATAACCACTGGTTTGTGGTGTCTCTGATCTCCTTGAATTGCAATATCAGGCTTCTCCAAATGTAATCAGCAAGGCTTGTTGGGGCGCCTGGGGGGCTCAGCCGGTTAAGCGTCTGACTCTAGGTTCAGACTCAAGTCATGATCTTAGTTTCATGAGTTCAAACCCCGTGTCTGGCTCTGTGCTGGCAGCGTGGAGCCTGCTTGGGATTCTGTTTCTCCCTTCTCTCTGCTCCTCCCCTGCTCACGCTGCCTCTGTCTCTCTCAAAATAAATACATAAACAAAACAAAACGGAAGCAGCAAAGCTTGGCCAAGTTGGGTACTGCAGGGCACCAAGGCACCAGAGAAGTGTGACTCCCACGAAAAGTCAGTTACTCACTATCAACAGTAACAACAGCACACACAAGACACGAGGCAAACCCAGATATCTTTACAAATGAGTTTCTGACATTTCAAAGAAAAGGAAATTATCCCCACCATACACAAACTACTTCGAATAACAATAAAAGGAAAGAAGGAAAGGAGGAAAGCAGGGAGGGGCGAAGGGAGGGAGGAAGGAAGGAAAAGACACCTGGATGGCTCATTGTATTAAGTGGCAACTCTTGGTTTCGGCTCAGGTCATCATCTCATGGTTCGTGAGTTCGAGCCCATCTCATGGTTCATGAGTTGGGCTCCGTCCTAACAGTGCAGAGCCTGCTTGGGATTTTCTCTCTCTCTCTGCCCTTCCCACACACATTCGCTCACACTCTCTTTCAAAATAAATAAACTGAGAAAGAAAGAAAGAAAGAAAGAAAGAAAGAAAGAAAGAAAGAAAGAAAGAAAGAAAGAGAAGAAAGCTGACCAATTCATTTTATTAGGTTAAACTAAGTCCACAATCCTTTATCTTAAATTCTTTGGGGCTGGGGAGCTTAGAAAGATAGTGTAATATGTAAGTTGTGTATAACACGCCAGCAAAGTCTGAACCAGCTCCCACAATCAAATATGTTAATGTTTTTGCGGTATAACATACTAAGTGGGGTAAATAAATGCTATAAATCGGCTTGCATCAATTCAGATCTGGCTTTGCTGCCAACTGAGTTTGCTGAAAAAGTGCTCTCCCAAAAAAGACACCTATTGTTAGTTCTCAGAACTCTTTGAATTTTAGAATTGCAGGTAAAGATCGTGGGCCTACTAAGGAACGATGCCAAACAAACCTGGGATGCTAGTATGAGGAAAGAAAATTTAGCCCAAACTTGTTAATATATTTGCAAAACTCCTGAAGTAAAATGCTAGCATATAGAATCCAGCAGTGTATAAAACAAACAAACAAGCATATGGCATGAGTCTTTTCTCTCACATTCCTTGACATCTACTTTCAAAATATATCCAGAATCCCACCACTTTTCACCGCCTCCACGGCTATTCCCCCTGGTCCATGCCATCATCTCTCAACTGCATTTCTGTAACAGCCTGCTACCTGACCTCACTCGCCACAGAAGCCAGAACGGTGCCAGTGAAACATATCAGGTCTTGTCACTCCTCCAAGCAAACCGGGGGTGTCTTCCCATTTTATTCAGGATGAAAGTCAAGATTCTTACAATCACCTCCAAAGCGCCCACGTGATCTGACCTCCCGGCGGTCTTTCTGGCCTCACCTCCTGCTGCTCTCCCTCAGCTCACACCACTTGAGCCACAATGGCCTTGGAGTTCCTTGAATGGGAGGGGAGACAGGGAGATGTGAGAGCAAGCCCCACGCTAAACACCACGGGTTCCCACTGCTCTTACCTGAAATTCACCAGTTTTTCACGAATAAACACTTCTCAATTTGTTATGTAGCTGAGGCACAGGGGTGCAAGACCAACAGTGCCAGGTATTAGAGACAAAGATCAAATATATATACATATATATATGTGTGTGTATGGGTGTATATACATAAAGTTTTTTTTTTTACATTTATTTATTTTTTGAGAGACATAGAGAGACAGAGCACAAGTTGGGGAGGGGCAGAGAGAGAAGGAGACGCAGAATCCGAAGCAGGCTCCAGGCTCTGAGCTGTCAGCACAGAGCCCGACATGGGGCTCGAACTCACAAACTGCGAGATCATGACCTGAGCCGAAGCCGGATGCTCAACCGACTGAGCCACCCAGGAGCCCCTATATAGTTTTGTGGTTTTTTTTTTTTCTAATTATACCACACCCACTTAAAGGATGCCTGGTCAGATTCTTCTTGAGAGTGACCTTGTTGGTCTGGAATAGTGACAGGTACCCGAGGAGATCCCATAATCAGATCTCACAGCCTCATTTCTACGATCACCTCCCTGGTTTGGCCTGAGACTGGTGAGGCCAATGGGCACAGGCCTTGGTGTCAAAGTGGGAGAGACAGACACACCTGACCACAGTTACAGGGTGTGGTCCAGTTGGCTTCTGGATTTGGCAGCTATGGCTTCTGTCTAAAGGGGCGGGGGTGGGTGTGAAGCTTAACAGGGACTGGTGGATGCCTCCAGATGGAGGAAAGAGAGAACCAGAAGTTGGTGTTGACTTACGTCCAAGGCCCCTTGTCAAGGGCTCTAGGAGCCTTGTTAACTATCGGCAGCAGAGTTTAAGAAGGAGCTCTGGAGAGTTTAGATTTATTTTGAAGAAAGATCACCCTAGGAAAAAGCTGGAGGATGGAGTGGAGGTAAAAAGCCACCAACTCTGGGGCACCTGGGTGGCTCAATCGGTTAAGCAGTGGACTTCGGCTCAGGTCATGATCTCACCGTTAGTGAGTTCCAGCCCTGAGAGTCCCCCCCCCCCACCTGTGGACTCTGTGCTCCTGGCAGGGAGCCTCTCTCTCTCTCTCTCTCTCTCTCTCAATAAATAAATAAATAAATAAATAAATAAATATTAAACAAAGATTTTTTAAAAATGGGTTTGTCTCGTGTCTGTAGCAGGTTGTCCAAGGGCACGCAGGCGAGGGTGGCCCATCGTTTACTGGCGGTTTTTTATTCGCGGAGCCGGAGGATTCCGCCGAGCTCGGTTTGCCCCAGTACCGAACACCTACCACGCCGGGGCGCTGCAGCTCACTCACGGCAGGGCACCTCCCACCACCCCGGACGCCTGACTGACAGCCAGGGGCGAGGTCTGTGAGCGCCTAGAGGCGGGGGCGGGCCCGGAGGGGCGGGGCCTTGCGGAAGGGGGCGGGCTGAACTCCGGTTTCCGGTGGGTGCGCGCGGGAGCAAGATGGCCACCACCAAGCGTGTGCTGTACGTGGGTGAGCAGGCCCGGAGTTAGGTGGAATCGGGGCGAACCCGCAGGGAGTGGGTCCTGGCGTAGCGCAGGACGCGTCTACGAACGCGGAGGGCAGCGAGCAGCTGTCTAGGCGGGATCCATGGCGGTACTGCTTTGCTTCAGGGAGTTAGCCCGAGACGTAACAGTCTTTCCCGCTCCCTTCCGGGACGGCTGAGCTCTAACAGGAACCCCTTCACCCACTGGCCCCGGAGGATTGGTAGAGGAATATTATGGGGCTCCAGATCCTCGCGCTCATTCATTTTATAGACACTCACTGCAGCTCTGGCTCAGTCCCGGCCCCTGCCCTAAAGGAAGGGGTTCCCTGACTAACCGGTAGCAGTGAGAATAACCTCAGTAGCAAAGTTTGATGAGCGCTTTGTAGCCCAAGTAGGGGCAGTTGTGTTTACCGAAAGGGAGCAGCAAGAGCAAAACCCCGAAGATGTGAAAGAGACTTATACGTGGGACAAAGGGGTCGTCTTGGGAGAAACCCAGGGAATTGAGGAAGCAAAGGGAAAGTTGGCGGGGCTCAGGTTATCAAGAGCCTTTTGTGTACGCTGCTAAGGAGTTTGTATTTTATCCTGAGGACAGTGGGAAATCTTTGAAGGAGTTTAAGCAGTGAAGTAATGGGTTAAAATCTGCATGATCCCAGGATCGCTCCAGTTGGCTGTGTGGAGAGGGAGGGCAGTTAAGAAGCTATTGCAGTAATCCTGGCGCTAAGATGGGCGTCTGTGAGAAGCGTAAAGAGGTGTGTTTCCTTAAGGACGGATGAGGGAGCAAATGAGAAGGGTGGTACCCAAAGGACTGGATGGAACGACCCCTCTCCTTGGCTGTCGCATGCTAACTGGGCTGCAGGGACTTCTCAAGAGAATGGAAGACAGTGGTTCAGAAGGCACTTGGCTTCTTTGCAGGTGGGCTGGCAGAGGAAGTGGACGACAAAGTTCTTCACGCTGCTTTTATCCCATTTGGAGACATCACAGATATTCAGATTCCCCTGGATTATGAAACAGGTGAGTCCTTTTCATGTCTTTCATGTTCAGAATACTAAGAGGAAAAAATTCTAAATATGGTTGATATGTAGAAAAGTTCAAGAGGGTGCCTCAGTAGGGCAGCATGAGAGTGATCTTGATGGAGAAGGAATGTTCTGAGTCTTGTGGTTGTAAGCTGTAACATAACTTGCAGAGTCCCATCTGTTGAGTGTGAGATAACAAAATTTTCGATAGCCCAGTAGGAAGATAGATTTTGAGCTACAGGGCGATCAGACTTCTTTCAAACTACCTGCTGGGTACCCTACCACCCCTGCTCCTTTCTTGGCAGCTGCACTGTTAATCAGGGCACCAGGGAAGCTCAGCCCCAACTGAGGGACTTTGGCCCCTGCTTACCTGGGGGAGTTTTCCTTCAATTGCTATCACAGGTACAGTGCAGTTTTTCTACTTTCCCTTTCTTGTCTTTTTTAAGATTGGAGTTTTAGGCCTAGATCAGTCATCGACCCTGCACGATTATTAGCAAGGTCTTTAAACACTCTGGGTCTGGGACCTTTATCTGTAAAAATCAATATGGGCATACTTTGGAGATATTGCAGGTTTGGTTCCAGACCACTACAATCAAACCAGTATCGCAATAAGATGCGTCAAGTTAATTTTTTGCTTTTCCATATAAAAGTTACATTAATCTATACTATAGTTATTAAGTGTGCAATAACATGTCTAAAAAAGCAATGTACCACCTTAATTAAAACATACTTTATTGCTGAAAAATGCTAGCCATAACATGAACTTTCAGAGAGTTGTAATCACTAATCACAGATCACTATAACAAATATAATAATGGTGAAAAAGCTTGAAATACTGTGAGAATTATCAAAATGCGACACAGACACAAAATGAGCAAATACTGTTGGGAAACTGGTGCTGACAGAATTGCTTGGTGCAGGGTTCCCTTCTCAGTTTGTAAAAGATTGTATCTATGAGACACAACAAAGCAAAATGTAATAAAACCAGGTATACCTGTAAGGTTATAGTGGTTCTCTAAAGTTAGTTGGTTTAATTAAGTTAGCACTGTTGTGCTTGGCCTTTTAAGTTAGGTCAACATTTTTCTGAGGGTAAAGAGTGAGCATGCTAATCCGGGTTTTAAGATTCATGCTTTATGCACAGTTGATGCTCAAAATGTGTATTTGGGACCAATAATTGATAAGTTAAGTAACTTAATTTTTCTACTTGCCTTGTATGCAGAGGTTAAGGCTTTAATTTGGCTTTGGTAAGAATTGAATGCCTTAAAGATTAAAAGTACAGTTCATTCTTTAGCCATGTTTTCTAAAAGACAGAGTTCAATATTACTGGAAATATTGTTCAAACCGGGAAGAATCAAAGAAGGAGATTCTTTCTTACAAAATAGTGATTGGGTAGAATTTCCAATGTCGGGACATGGCATGTGATTGACTTCCCTGTCCTTGTGACTATATTTCTTCCCATTGCCCCCAGTGCTAATTACTTGTTTTTGTTTTCCCTTTTTTTTTTTTTCCTTTCAGAAAAGCACCGAGGATTTGCTTTTGTTGAATTTGAGTTGGCAGAGGTGAGAAAATTCTGTGTTACTTCTGTTTATTAGTCTTTGTTTTGTGTTAATGTTGTTACTGATTACAAAGGGAACCAGTCTCCATTTGGTTAGGTGTCTAGGCCTCTTGCTGAGGCTTCCATAGAGACATGAAGTGCTGCTTAATGGAAAGCTGCCCATCCGTTAATAACATTTAGAGAGTTAACAACACAGACCTGCCCTTCTTGCTCTGCACAGCTTCTGCAGCCCTGCTCACTGAGCATTCCTGCCTGGCCACACTGGTGATCATTTCTTAGGTCTTCCTCTAGATGGCAAATTGCTGAAGTGCTCTTTGTTAGACACACATACAACCAAGGCAGGAGGTATAAGATGTGACTTTTTCCTATTTTGTTTTAATTTTGTTTATCTGCTGCCAAGTATGCGTTTAGACACCATAGGAAGCTAAACTTGTACCTTGTCTTTTCTCGGCAGGATGCCGCGGCAGCTATTGACAACATGGTATGGCTGAGAATCTTCATTCCTAACTGAAGTTGCTTTTTGGTGGTACAGAGAGTCCTTATGCCTAGATTGGTTTGCCTAACCTCCAAAGTTACAGGGTTGCACGGGGAAGTAAAAATTGTCATCGTGTGCAAATATTCGCTGTGAACTGATCACTTGTAAGATTGGTCCTTACTTGAACGGCCTTCCCCATTTACCAGTGATATAAATTCTAATCATCCCTATTGGCCAGTCTCTCACTGACTGCCCCATGTCTAGGATAATCGCAAACACTATGTAAGTTGGTTGCACGGTGAAATCACACGTTTTGCAAGAGAGGCAGAATTTCATGAAACATCGGACCAGTGACAAGAAGAGAAGTTCAGTAAGGGTAATGGCAGGGTGTGTTACTGCTGTGGAAGATTTGAATACCCTGGAGAAGACTTTGGGAATAATGATGAATCTCTAGAGTATTTGTAGCGTCTTTGTGATTTTCATATCAGATATGACGTGCAATAATGTCATATACTGTTGACAGAATTTTGTTGGAAAACCACTGCAAACTCATCAGCACCCGTTACGTCTTTGCTCTACAAATTAGTACATAGTTAAACCTGAAATTTATAAGAAATTTATTTCCCTTACTTTTAGTTTCACCACAACAAAGTCCTGGTCCTTTTTTTTTTTTTTTTTACCCCCCTTCTCTTTTTACTCTGAATTTGTCTTCACTGCTTAAAATGGATTTATGATAAGTGACCTTTCCCAGTACTAGTTATCTTTGGATGATAAAGTTCTCCTTTACTCCTGCTCTGGTACCCATTCACAGAACATATTCCTTAGCCCTCAGAGATCATTTCTCACCATTTCAAAGCAGATCTTGACTTTTGAAGGTGAACCCAAGTACTTGGAAACTGCAATTACCCGTGTAATTCCAGAGCATTCTGGAGTTACTTTCAGGAGCACCCCTGGGGGGAGGGGGGGGGGAATTGCAGCCCCTGGGCTGCTGTATGGTAGGCACACAGCTTGTTGTTAGTGGTCAGGGATTCAGGGAGAATGAAGCATGAGCATGTCTCAGATGTATTAGAAGCAAATGCAAAGCTGTCTGACTCTCTTTTAACCTGACAAGAGTTTAAGCAGTTGGATTTTCGATCTTTTCAGAATGAATCTGAGCTCTTTGGACGGACAATTCGTGTCAATTTGGCAAAACCAATGAGGATCAAGGAAGGCTCTTCCAGACCAGGTGAGCGGGGACAACCACAGATTCCACATCACATCCTCCAGTGTGGCCTTAGTCACATTTTTATTCCTGTTTACTTGGAAGTAGGCACTGAATGCCGCTCCAGATGGATAATAGAGGATGGTTCACGTTGGCAAAGGGCATGTGCCGCCTTTGTGGGGAATGAAAAGAGTTTGAGCTCAGAGTGATTGTCTGTATTATAAGAGAAACCCTGCCCGATCTCTTCTCTTCCCCAGTTTCTTGGCACTTTGCTCTTCAAGGCTGGAACTGGCAAGGCTGTGCCTTCACCCTTGATGTAGTTTTTTTTACTTAATTCTTGATGTCGTTTTTTTTTACTTAGCCTCATACGAGCTGGACTTCAGGGCGCACATTCCTGTTGGGAACTTTCCTTACCCTTGGGAGTTCCTCAGCAGAAGTGTCTGGCTCAGAGGGCCATGGAGTATGTTCCACTTTGCTGACCAAAACAGCTAGTGAGCAGCTGGCCGTTAGCTTGAATTTCTTAGCATTTGTTCGATTCTTCTCCTTTCAGTGTGGTCAGATGATGACTGGTTGAAGAAGTTCTCTGGGAAGACTCTCGAAGAGAATAAAGAGGAAGAAGGGTCAGAGCCTCCCAAAGTGGAGACCCAGGAGGTGAGAGTGAAGGCGTGCGCTTCTATAGGAAACTTTTTTTTTTAATTTTTTATGGAAATTTGCAAATACATACACAAAAGCAGAGAGAGTGAAAAGCAGACCCTTAGTGTTGTGATGAAGGTGGTATTGAGTGAGTGAGTGAGTGAGAGGCTCTAGTCCTTTTAGCCTTGTGCCCTGTGTCATATTGAGCTGCTCCGGTCTGCCTAGTCCCGTGTTGGGATTGTCTACTGACGAGGAGGAAGCCTGAGGTGAGGAAAGTGAACGAGTGGTCCTCTTCACCCCTCCTGCCCAGTCCCTCCTTCACTGAAGTGCTTTACAGAGGCTCACTGTCTCCCTGTCGCTGCCCTGATTCAGAGGAGGCAGGCCAGAGTGGTGCCACCTTCCCTCAGTCTGTACACAGGTTCGAGGCTCTCCCTTCCCAGGAGGAGCCTGCCAGCACTCCCTCCTGACTCTGAGCATCCCTCCCTGGCTGGCTCCCCGGGCTTCCCCTTTCTTCCTTGTGACTGTTGTTCTCTGGATTTCATTCTTGGCTCATGGTGTCTGTCTCCCTCTCTCCATCTCCCCTCCTCTCCTTGGTTGAAATTTTTTGTTTTTAATGTTTATTTTTTGAAAGAGAGAGAGAGACAAAGCACAAGCGGGGCAGGAGCAGAGAGAGGGGGAGACACAGAATCCAAAGCAGGCTCCAGGCTCTCAGCTGTCAACACAAAGCCCAACGCAGGGCTCAAACTCATAGATCACGAGATCATGACCTGAGCTAAAGTCAGACGCTTAACTGACTGAGCCCCCTGGGCACCCCAGCAGTCACTGATTTTTTTTTGCAGCCTCTCCCATGCTGTTACCTTTCCTGGCCTCTGTTTCTAGTGTCCAGCTTTCAGATCTTTCAGCTGCAAGTCTCACAGGCAGCTTAGAGTTGCCCAGCACGAGTGCCCTCCTCTCTCTAATCTTGCTCTCCATCTTGTCAATTTGCCACCATCCAGCCACACACACACCGACCCAAGCCAGAAATTTGGTTGCAAAGCAGAGCACACATGGCCTTCACAGTCCAAGGAGTAACCTTAGACCCCCCTCTTTAGAACGGCCAGCACATCATCAAAGGCTGCCAAGTGTTCTCAGACTTTCCTGAGTCCCCCTCCTTGGTTTGTCCCATTGCCCCAGTTAGCCTCTCCTTGTGCAGATAATTGCAGAAGCTCCCTAACTAGTCTTCTGGCTGCTGACCTCTCTCTAGTCCTTCATTGAGACAGACGGAATGACCTGTTTAAAGCACAGACTGAGTCGGAATCTGTGACTCCCTCTCTGCCGCTCCCCCGCTCATGCTCTGCCTCTCAAGAAATAAATAAACATTAAAAAAAAAATTATAGGGGCGCCTGGGTGGCGCAGTCGGTTAAGCGTCTGACTTCAGCCAGGTCACGATCTCGCGGTCCGTGAGTTCGAGCCCCGCGTCGGGCTCTGGGCTGATGGCTCAGAGCCTGGAGCCTGTTTCCGATTCTGTGTCTCCCTCTCTCTCTGCCCCTCACCCGTTCATGCTCTGTCTCTCTCTGTCCCAAAAATAAATAAACGTTGAAAAAAAAATTTTTTTTTAAATAAATAAATAAATTTAAAAAAATTATAAAAAATCAATAAATAAAGCACAGACTGAGCCCCTGATTCCTGCTAAGAATTCTTCAGTGGCTCCCATTGCCTGTCCCGAGGAAGAAAGTTGGGGTGTGCTCCCCAGTTCCTGTCCTCCCACCTCACCATCTGTCTCCCTTCCACTCTCCCGCTCCGGTCCCCACTTCAAGCTCAGGAAAACCAGTCTCTGTTTCGCTGTACGTCTTTGCTTTTGTGCAGGCTACTCTGGTGTTTCTTGCCTGTCCCTTTCTAGGCAGTAATTCTGTGAGTGTAGGGGCCTTGTATTAAGTATCTTATTAATTAAAAAGTGAGGTGGGTGAATGTGGTTAAGAGCGCAGGATCGGGGGTGGGGTGGGGGGGGGATGATTTAGGCCTGAATTCCGGCTTCACCATTTAACCATTTCTCTGACCTTGGGCAAATTACTGAACTTCATTGTACCTCAGTTTCCCCACCTCTAAAATGGGGATAAATAGCAGTACTGATTGATCTTTAGGGTGGTGGTAAAGACTTGATGAGCTAGTATATGTATCCTTCAGAGAATAGTACCCCGTACTTGTCAAGTGCTGTGTGAATGTTTGCTGCTGTTGTTGCTAGTGGCAAGTAATAGTAATAGTATCCTCAGTGCCAGCGGGCGACCTCAGCGCACTGCTTGACTTTTCTCTTTGGAACACATGTGACCCCAGCAAATGTCTCCTTATCCTCTTCTTAGCCTTGTCTCCTTGGGGTGTAAATCAAGGCCCCTGCCTCCCCCATTGTCTTCTGAGCACACCAGAGGGCTGCCCTCCCGGCTTCCGTTGTAGCCAGCCTGTGGGTGCGCAGGACTGAGCATAGAAGGGAGGAGGTGGCGTCTTATTTAATTGGAGTGAGGTGGGTTTGAACGTGTTGAGAGCTACCTTCTGTGGGCCAGAAAAGTGTTCCGTGACCGCAGGGCAGGGTGAAGCGAGCTGGCGTGTCTGAGGGTAAGTGTGATGAGGTAATGAGCCTGCGGGGTGGGGCTCAGGTTAGCTGGTGCTGAGGTGTCCTGTCACTGGGTGTCCGGCCGGGGGCTGCGGCCGTGGCCTTCCCTTTCACGGCCCAGGGCCTTCCCTGCCAGCATCTTGCTGCAGCCCGCTCACGGCTGTTGGGTTCTTGGTGCATATTCGGAATACTTGCTCTCCTACTTGGGGGTTAGAGTTCTCCCCAACTTAATGATTTCTCCTGCACCCAGGGAGAGCCTGCTGCGAAAAAGGCCCGATCAAATCCTCAGGTGTACATGGACATCAAGATTGGGAACAAGCCAGCCGGTCGCATCCAGATGCTCCTGCGTTCAGACGTTGTCCCCATGACGGCAGGTGAGTGGGACTTCAGGCAGGATGCCGGTGGCTGAGCAGTGGCCTTCCCAAGGTCCTCACTGCCACAGTTCTTGTGCCCTTGACACTGTCTCTGACCTGAGTTGACTTGAGGCATCTCAGATCCTGGGATCTAGGAACAAAAGAGTCGAAGCAGGCACTTTTGAAGCTTTATAGGTGCTGGTTTACTATTTTTTAACAATAATTGTTTTGTTTTGTTTTTAACACAAGTAAACATGTATCCATGCTCAAAACAAAACAAAAAACAAGTACCATACACACATACTGCAACAATACTGAAGGCAGTAAGTTGAAAACTTAAATCTTTTTCCCTCTCTCCACATCCAGTTTTACTCTCCAGAACTAACTACTGTTAACGAACAGTTTCTTGAGTTTCTCGTGTAAATATTCACTTCTATTTATTCTTTTTTTTACATCTAGTTTCATTATGTAGGCGTCAGTTTCACAAAGTTTGTCATGAAAAACCTCACTCCCCTGGTACTGTGCCCCTGCCCTGGGCACCTCCCCCCACCCCCCCCCCCCCAACACCATCTGCTGCTCCCCAGAGGCAGCCAGTTTCAACTCTTAGCTGGTTCTTTTGGTTTTTGTATTAGTAGATGAGAGATTTTTTTTTTTTTTAATGTTTTTATTTATTTTTGAGACAGAGAAAGACAGAGCGTGAGCAGGGGAGGGGCAGAGAGAGGAGAGGGAGACACAGAATCTGAAGCAGGCTCCAGGCTCTGAGATGTCCGCACAGAGCCCGACGCGGGGCTTGAACTCACGGACTGGAGATGATGACCTGAGCCGAAGTCGGACGCTTACCCGGCTGAGCTACCCAGGTGCCCCAGTAGATGAGAGATTTATATTGCTGCTCCCTGGTTTTTTCATTTTAGACATCTGTTGGCTCTTCCACTTCAGGAGATAAGGAATCAGCTTTTTAAATCCCTTTCCCTGCCCCGTTATCTTCCTGACATATCTAGTTGCCATAAGCTTGGTTAAGTTGGAGGTTATTTTAACTATTTAACATCATACTATAGTAATTGCCATTCACACACAGCATTTTGTTTTCCTGGGATCTGTAATTGTCTTGTTTTCACACAAGCTCAGTCTATGCATTTATTCCTGATGCTCTCCCAAATTCTGCTGCCTGCGTAAATCTCTCCTCATGTTCACACACACCAGATATTCTGTCGGTTTCCCTCTCCCGTAGAAGTCCTCCTTAGAGCCTTCTAACTCTCTTTAGCCTGGACCATTGCTTTCCCAGCCTGCTGCACAGCTAGTGTCACGGGGTCTCCTGTGTTCTCTGCTGTCTTCTTTTTTGGTGTATTCCCTCATTTTAGTAGAAGACATGCTTCTGTAGCATCTGCAGGAAAGAGCTTGGGAGGTAAGTTTTTTGAGACTGAAATCTAAACATAAGTACCTTCTCACTTGATTGATAGGGTACAGAATTCTAGAGGAGTCTAAGGTCATTCTGATTCTTGGTCCTTTATATAAAGCCCTTTCTTTCTTTCTAGTGCTGAGCTTTCCAGTACAGTAGCCACTAGGCACATGTCACTGTTTAAATTAAATAAAATTAAAATTAATTTCCTCAGTTACACTAGTCAAGTGCTTTTTCTTTTTTCTTTCTTTTTTTTAATATTTGTTTTAATATTTGTTAATTTTTTAAATATTTGTTAATATTTTTTTAATATTTGTTTATTTCTGAGAGAGAGGGAAACAGTGTGAGCTGAGGAGGTGGGCAGAGAGAGAGGGAGACACAGAATCAGAAGCAGGCTCCAGGCTGTCAGCACAGAGCCTGACGCGGGGCTTGAGCCCACAAACCGTGAGATCTGAGCTGAAGTTGGACGCTTAACCAACTGAGCCACCCAGGTGCCCTCCAAGTCCTTTTTTTTTTTAATTGTTTTTTTAATGTTTATTTGTTTTTGAGAAAGAGAGACAGAGTATGAGCGAGGGAGGAGCAGAGAGAGCAGAGACACAGAATCCAAAGCAGGCTCCAGGTTCTGAGCTGTCAGCACAGAGCCCAACACGGGGCTCGAACTCACAAAACGAGAGATCATGACCTGAGCCAAAGTCAGATGCTTAACCGACTGAGCCACCTGAGTGCCCCTACACTAGCCAAGTGCTTAATAGCTGTTAGATAGCCCTAGCCTAGAGGCCCTTAGGGTGTCTGTGCTGTGTTCTGAAACCATGTGCCTTTGGATAGATCTTACATCCATCATGCTGGATATTCAGTGGGGGACCTACTATGTTAGTTTTCTATTGCTTTTGTCACTGATTACCACAAACTTAGTGGCTTTCAGCAACACAAATTTATTATCTCCCATCTGGAGGCCAGGTCACTCCCTTACTGGAAAGCCTACAGGAGTGTGTTTCCAGGGGCATTCAGGTTGTCAGCAGAATTCAGTTTCCTGCATGGGTAGGACTGAGGTGTCCCATCCTTGCTGCTGTCAACTGAAAGCTATTCCCAGTTTCTGAAAGCTCGCCACTTCCCTTCCTCCATCTTCAGAGCCAACAGTGGTGATCCAGTCCCTCTCACATTTTGAATCTCTTAGCCAGGAAAAGTTCCCCTGTTACAGGTTCATGATTCTGTTAGGCCCCTCTGGATAATTGGGGCTGCTTTCCCCACTCAAGGTCCATCCATAACCCTAATCACATCTGCAAAGGCTCTGTTGCTATATCACGTCCTCAGGTTCCAGGGACTGGTATGGATGTCTTTAGAGAGATGTTTCTCCTGTGTACCACACCCACAGGACAGTGTTTTATCCTCTGGTTGGGGAAATTTCTTTCAATTACTTCTTCACTTTTGTCCCCTCTGATTTCTCTCTTCTCTCTTTCAGGAACCTTCCTAAGTGTCTTTTTTTTTGTTTTGTTTTTGTTTTTTAATGGCGTTCTGTGCTTATTTCACAGAGGTGATAATTGATCTTTCTGGGGACATTACTAAAGTTTTGTCTTCCTGTGGCTTATGTTTCAAGTCCCTTTTTCCTGAGTTGTTATGTGTTGGTTTCTTTTTGGTCTGTTTGTTTTGGTCTTTGCTTTTCACGTTAGATGCCTTCCTCATCTTTAAGAATGGGGCCCTAACTGGGGCGCCTGGGTGGCGCAGTCGGTTAAGCGTCCGACTTCAGCCAGGTCACGATCTCGCGGTCCGTGAGTTCGAGCCCCGCGTCGGGCTCTGGGCTGATGGCTCAGAGCCTGGAGCCTGTTTCCGATTCTGTGTCTCCCTCTCTCTCTGCCCCTCGCCCGTTCATGCTCTGTCTCTCTCTGTCCCAAAAATAAATAAACGTTGAAAAAAAAAAATTAAAAAAAAAAAAAAGAATGGGGCCCTAACAATCTGCCCGGAAACTTCCTAGGCATCAGTAAGGCTTGCCGGCTGAGGCTTTCCACCTGTGGGATGAGTCGGTTGGGGTCTTTCTCTGTCAGACCCCGGATGTTCGTTCCCTGACTTCTGTTCTCTTTGACAGCACAGAGTCCTCTGAGAAGAGTCTAGTCTCCTGCTAGAGGCTCTTACATCCAGCTGTTTGCCATCTTGGTCAGGAGAGACGGGGGCAGTATGTAAACTTTCACTTAATCTCCATTTGTCATTACAGTACCTCTGCCCTCGGCTACATGTAGTATAGCCAGTCCAGAGACCCTCTGCCTTAACCTACCAGAGAGAGTAGACCTCCAGCCAGCTACTGGGGAGGAAGTGGTTAGCTACTTTCCTGTTTTCAGAACCACCTTTACCCTGTACCTGAGCTTTTGGCATTTCTGCAACATAAAGCGAGTTGCTTCTTGGATCTTCTGACTTAAGATCCAGCTTTCCTTTTTTTTTTTTTGAATGTTTCAAATTTTTATTTAAATTCTAGTTAATTAACATATAATATTAGTTTCAGGAGAACTTAGGGATTCATCGCTTAGGGTTTGCCTCACTTTTTTTTCCCCTTCCCCTGTGTTCATCCATTTTGTTTCTTTTTCTTTTCTTTTCTTTTTTCTTTTCTTTTCTTTTCTTTTCTTTTCTTTTCTTTTCTTTTCTTTTCTTTTCTTTTTTTGAGAGAGAGAACGTGCAAGCAGAGGAGAGGGGCAGACAGAGAGGGAGAGAGAGAATCTTAAGCAGGCTCCATGCTCAGCATCATGGTTTTCCCAATGCCGCCCACCAGCTCCCGACCCTGCATTCCAATCCTGAGACAGGAGAAGGTGGTGCGGAGCTCCCCAGCCGCCGTGCCCACTGCACAGCCCATCACAAAGCACATCTTCATGTGGTCAAAGCAGCTCGGCTGGGACTGTCTATAGGGCTCTATGGCCACCTGCATTTCATTCTTGGCTTTGGTCACTCACTTCTGCGTCTCACATGGAATGCAAGGCGAGGCGTGCCCAAAGCCTGAGGAACTGCTCTAGTTTTTAACCTCAGCATCTTTTCCTTTCTCCCCACCAGAGAATTTCCGATGCCTGTGCACCCATGAGAAGGGCTTCGGCTTTAAGGGAAGTAGCTTTCACCGCATCATCCCCCAGTTCATGTGCCAGGGCGGCGATTTCACAAACCACAATGGCACTGGGGGCAAGTCCATCTACGGGAAGAAATTCGATGATGAGAACTTTATCCTCAAACACACGGGACCAGGTGGGACCCGATCGGGGCGTGGTGGCATGTGGGGCCAGGCCAGTGGCTTTGTGGATGGAGCAGCGGGCTGTGGTTCGGGCGGAGGGCTCAGGTCTGTAGGCCAACTGGTCGATGATCCAGCACCTGCATGTGGCCTGGCTGGTGTCAGGGAAGCGGCTTCCATTCACACACTGCCCATCCTCCCTGTCCGCACTCCCTGGGGCCCGCGATGTGAGCTCTCTTAGTCCCTGAGCCCGGCTGCCCCGTCTCTGTTAGATGTTCCTCTCTCTCTTAGTGGTTGGTCCCCCAGCAACTGGAGAAAAACAACTATACTGAATGGTCATCTTGAAACTTACGACCACACTTCCTCAGGGGTCCTTGGCAGCGTTACTAGAGTCCCCTAGTTACTAATGCTCAGTCCCAGTCAGAGGTGACGGTTCCTCCCTTCGCTCCCGAAACCTCCATGTCACCCTCCAAGCATGACCTCCTGCGTCTCCTGACACGGGCCCGCTCTGCCTTCCCTCAGGGCAGGGCACGAACTGTGGTCCGGACCCCATCCTTGCTCCCCTACCTGGGAACCTGGCTCCTGTGGTTGTCCCTCTGCTGCCTTGTGTAACCCACACCCTCTGCCCCGCTGGATCAGCCCGTCTGTGTAAAAGCATATGGTATCTGTGTTTCAAAAATTCCTTTGACTTGTGTCCCTGTTAGCTATCTTCCATGCCTCTCAATCCCCTTGAGTAAAACTTCTTGAAAAAGTTGTGTAGACTCCCTGCCTTTTGTTCTCTCTATGCCCCTTCAGCCAGACTTCTAGCCCCATCTTTACTGAAACCACCCTTCCCACGATGCCAAGAGCATCCATCTTGCCAGTAGCCAGCTCGTGCCACCTCCCGGCAGCATTTACACTGCACCATCTACAGACATCCCTCCGACGGCCAGGAGCCAGGGGAGAAGGAGCTCACGTGCTTGTTCTCTCTCCCCCAGGCCTGCTCTCCATGGCCAACTCCGGCCCAAACACCAACGGCTCCCAGTTCTTCCTGACGTGTGACAAGACGGATTGGCTGGATGGCAAGCACGTGGTGTTCGGGGAGGTCACAGAAGGCCTGGATGTCTTGCGGCAGATTGAGGTGGGTGGCTTCCCCGGGCCCTGGGTGCATAGCCCTGTGGGAGAGCTGAAGAGGGGCCATGGCTGCTCCCAGGGAGGGCTGCTTCTGCTCAGGCAGGGGTGGGCAGATGGGGAGGGTATCCCTAAGCCAGTCCTTACTCTCCACCCTCCCGTGTTTCTCCCCCTCTTCTGTCCCCACAAAGGCCCAGGGCAGCAAGGATGGGAAGCCAAAGCAGAAGGTAATCATTGCCGACTGTGGGGAGTACGTGTGAGTCCGCAAAGTCTCGGCACTGCCCCTGCGTATCCAGGAGGGAGCTGTCAGCCTGGGAACCAGCACCTGAGGGTGTCTGTCCCCTTTGCGGCAAGCAGGGGTTTGTGTCGTGGCCCTTCTTGGACTCAGCTCGGAGCACCTCTTCTGCAGGTACGGCCTGGGCTCCCTCTGGCTCTTTCCCAGGCGTGGCCGTGGGCCTGGGAGCCGGCACAGGGGCCGCCTTCCCCACTGTGGACAGGCTGTGCGTGGTCTTTTCCGGCCTTTGCTGCCACAGCTTCTCCTTGGCCCGCCAGCGTGGCTCCTGGACGTTTCTTCTAGTAAAATAAATCCTAGTTCCTGTATTGCCGAGTCCAGCTAGTTCCTAGCAGTTGTCAGAGATTATGTCTGTGGCTAAGCTGTCCTGCTGAATTAGGCTGGCAAAGGGATGGGGCATAGCTTTTCTCTACTCCCTTGGATAGTTCTCTGAGATGCCAAGTAATAGATCTTCAAGCCAGGTTCCCTTGTCAGATCATTGTCAGGACGGTGGAAATCAAAGATAGTGGAGAAATTCCTGTCTTCTGCTGCCTGTGGTCCTAAACTCATGCTGGCTAGTCTTGTAGGCAGCAAGTGTAGTTACAACTCTCAGTGATTCATGTGTTTATTTCTTCATATTCACTCTACAGATATTAAGTAAGCTCTGTGCCCAGCGTAGGGCTTGAACTCACAACCCAGAGGTCAGGAGCCACATGCTGTACTGACTGAGCCAGCCAGGTGCTCCCATTCTACAGAATTTTTCACACAATATTTTATAACTCAAAATGCCTTCTCTGTGCCACGTACTATGCTTATTTGTCTGGAGACAAGATGTTACCCAGCTACCTGGGTCTAACTAACCTGCTGCCTTTTTTGTGAATAAAGTTATTGGAACACAGCCACATCCATCTGTTTACATATTCTCTATGGCTGCTTCCTTATCACAGTGACAGAGCTGAGTAGTTGGTGACAGATACTATATGGTCCCCATGTTAAAGCTCTCCAGAGAAACAGAACCAATAGGATGTGTGTGGACATGTGTATATATAGAGAGAGAGAGATTTATTTTAAGGACTTGGCTCCGTGATCGTGGAGCTTGCAAGTCAAGAACTCTGCCAGGCAGGCAAGCAGGCTGGGACCCAGGGAAGAGTTGATGTTGCAGGTCAAGTCTGAAGGGCTGTCTAGAGGCAGAATTCTTCCTCCCTCTGGCAAGCTCAGTCTTTTCTCTCTTAAAGGCCTTTGACTGATTGGATGAGGCCCACCCACATTTTGGAGAATAATGTGCTCTACTTCCAGCCTGTTGCTTTAAATGTTAATCACATCTGAAAAGTACCTTCACAGCAGCATCTGGACTGGTGTTTGACCAAAAACTGGCCGTGGTGGCCCAGCCAGGTTGACACGCAAAACTAACCAACACAGCCTCAAAGCCTAAAATATTTATGACATGAACCTTTGCAGAAAGTTTGCTGATGGCTTAAACAAATGGTCCCACCCCATGCTCAGCTCACAGTCTGGTCCTCCTAATGCAGCCACTGCTTGGAGCTCAAGCTTCTCTCTCCATGCTCAGCCAGGTGGCTTTCAAGCATCCCTCACCTGCTGAAGGCCTGAGCAGAGACGAGCCCTGTGGCCACTAGGCACCTCTCTGTTGGGTTGCTAGGACCATTCAGAATCCATGGGGCTGGGCTTTTTGATGGTAAGATCTGGACGAGCCTGGTGCCTCCTGGCCCTGGTGACCCCAGGATAGCTCCTGTGAGGGATGTTGGCTGAGCTCCTACTTGGGGTTTCTGTTTTCCTTGTGGCTAGGATGTACCACATGGTTACCCTTGACCCTACAGAGCTCCCAAAAGAGACCTTCCCTCGAAGCACAGGCCCCCACTCTGAGGGCAAACTATGGCCATCACAGGTCAGCCACCAGGAAAGGATGTGTATAAAAGGGTATAGCACAGCCACCTCCCAAGAGGGGACTGACTCCTATGATGACCTTGTTGCTTTCTCTTGTTCCTTGGTAGCACCCACTGGGTGCCAGTGCCCCTCCCAGTGTGCTACGGACCATCTGCAGGTGTTATCCCTGTATCCACAGCAGAACCCTATACAGAGGTAAACCAAGGCCTGGGTGACATGGCTACAAAGTCCCAGAACATGGTAGAGCAGGATAGGAAGCTCAGCCTGCCTCCCCCTAGTTAAGTGGGGTCCTGGGAAGTTTATTGGGCTCTAGCCTCGGCCTATGGCAGGGGGCCCAAGGCCCTCAGGGAGACACATAGTCCCTATAGTTGGCCTGGACCCTTTGGGGAGACCTAAGGAAACAGGGTTCTTCCCTGCCAGACAGGAGGTGCCCCAGAGCCTGGGGAGCAGTGGCCTGGCTACCTGATCAGCTCCTCACAGCATACTACCAAACCTGTTCCTTGGGAAGGCTCTGGTCCTTCGGAAGTGTACCCAAGGGTGTCTGAGGTAGCTTCCTGGTCTGCACGTGCATTGCCTCAGCCCCAGCACCTCAAACAGGGCTGGGTTTTGCCAGTGCACTGACTCCTTCAGGTTGTGGCCCCAGGGTTGGTCCCGTGGCTGCTGGAGTTTCCTCTTTGACAGCACCTCAGCCCTCGGATGTGGCTGGCCGTGATGTCACAGTCCCAAAAGCCTGCAGCAACACTCCAGGAAGGGATTTGGGACCTACTTTTTAGTTGTGAACACAGTCTTGTAGGCTGCGGGTGTTAAAAACCAAGAAAGCCATGTTTTCAAAAAATATTAACAGGAAAATTTCTACTACATAATAAAGTGGGAAAAGCATATTTCAAAGCAATTTATATGATATGGTGTGATCCCAATTTTGTAAAAATACCTGTAACATGTAAACATCTAAACATGTGTATCCTAAGGAAAAAGCCTAGAAACAAATTCACTAAAATACTGTTTATGAATCATACAACTGTGACAATTTCAGATTTTTTTTTCCAATTTGTCCTCCAAAACTGCATTATTTTTGTAATAAATGAAAAACCTGTTTTTTAAAAGGTGGGTTGAGTGCTTTGTACCTTTAAGCAGGCTGGTGGGATCCCCTTGCCCCTGGGAACATGGGAAAAAGGTTCACAGCCTTGGCCGTAACCACTTTCCTCAGGCCTTGAAAGCAAGTGGGAACACAAAGTCCCCCCTCCAGAGACTGCAGGGTGTAGATTTTCAGGAGAAAGCACAGCTCTGAAATAAGTACACCATCACCTGCAGAACACGTTCTGGACAAGCACAGAAAGGGCTCAGCAGATCCTTTTGTAAGGTCAACGGGTACCAGTTGCTAAGTGTTTTTATGGCAGACATTGTCCTAAATGTGTATGTACGTATCTGATCTTTCCAATAGCCCTGGAAGGAAAGAACCAATATCCTACCCTACCATAGAAAAGGACCCAAGATTCACATCCATTTGGCTCCAAAATGCTGTACTCTTGCTATGCTGCCTCTGTTCCTTTGGGAATTTTCCAGGACAGGTTACCTCCCCACCTGAGAAAACCATGAACACAGATGTTGTAATAACTTGGCCTCCAGGCCAGCATTGCACTGCCAAAGCCGAGACTGCTCTGCATGTGTCCTCAGCCTTTTCCCACATGCCCTCCCTTCTGGCAACAGTCCTTGATTCCTTGTCGTCAGTGGGCCTGACCAACTACCCATATGTATCCTTCGAGTCCCATGCAACCAGATAAACCAGCCATGCCCTGAGCAAGAGAAAGGGAAATGGTGGCATCTGTGCTGTGTATCTGCCAGCCTGGGCCACCCCCTGCAGCTGCCGTGCTTGGCTCAGCAAACGGATAACTGGAAATCTAACACATGCGATAAATGCATGCAGTATCATGCAATAAACAGGGTATAAAATGCAGGAACTTTGTGTCCATTCACAATGGTTTCACTGCTCAGGGCTTTCTCCATTTGATCTCATTTGCCTGAATGGTAGAAGTTGCTGGAAGTCTGACCCAGGAAGGCAGGCAGAGGCTTCCTGTTTTTCAGTTGTGCATGAAAAAGGAAGATTACAACCTCCAGTCATTCCTGCTGTGCCCAGCCTGACAGGTGAGGTATATATATCCCTGTCTATAAATCTTTGGGTGATTTGACAGACATTCCTGGTGTACCCCTAATTGTGTTGGGCTACTGGCTGGGCACAAAAGATGCGAGGGTGAAGTAAAGAATTGTCAAAATAATTGGCTAATTTTAAACTTACATTTGCCTAAAAGGTCATCTTTGATGTTAGGAAGATGGAAGTGTTAGAATGGCAAACAGTTCTATATTTTATACCAGCTCTGATCTGTGACCACCACCTGAGCCCCCAGTTCACGGTTGTGAGGCAGCATCTGGGCTCAGCGTGAGAGAGGGTTGGCAGACAAGATTTCCAGCAGAAGGCCCTTTGGAGACCAGAAAGCCGAATGCCTTCATGTACACATGGGAAAATGAGACCCAGAGGAAGAAACCATCTACCCGGTCAGCTCTCTTAACATCTAGGCCAGAGTTTAGATCCTTAACTGATGGGGAACTTTCCACCTTGCAGACAGTCTGGACCTGCTCTCTATCCCAGGGTCTCTTTCTCTGTACTTGCTCCACAGTCCCTTCCAGGTCCCCGTGGAGGGGCTGCTGTCCTGCAGCAGGGCCCCTGGCCTCCACACCTGCTGCCAGGCCTGATGTCCGGGGCCCCTCCTCAGGGTGCAGAGTGATGGCAGAGATGCTCGTCTTTGGGCACAGGGGTGGTTCCGCTTCAGCTGGGCTGTGCCTGTGGGTTGGGCGGGCCCAGGATCTGCTTTTAATGACAGTATTTCAGGGCTCGGGCAGCTGGACTCTGTCTGCCTCAGCAGGTAAATTACAGGCTTAGCAAGTCAGAAATCAAATAAACACTCCAACTGCCTGTGGCGGCTGCTCCAAGGAGAACAGTGGTTTCCGGGAACCTTCACCCAGGTCAGCCTAATTACTGCCTGTCACTCCCGTGGGACAGGGACCTTTTCTTTTGTCCACAGGCCTAGAGAGACAGGACGGCACTCCTGGGCACACAGGGTGATGCAGATTATGGTGACCAGCCTGATTTTGACAACTGGACATAAGCAGGTGCTGAGAAAACCCTGCCCTTGCCCCACACCTGGCCCCAGGCTGCCCAGTGTCCCAGATGCACTGCAGTGGATGAAATGGATTGCTCCTTATGGCAGAAGATGGCAAACAGTGGAGTTCTAATACCAATCATTTTGAAATTCTATCCAGATTCGGAAGCAAAAAAAAATCAAGATTGATTATTGATGTTTGCATGCCAAAGGGAAAGGGTAGTCATGTCATCTGTTCTCAGCATCGTCATCCTGAGCCACCCAATTTCTCTACCATGCTGGGCTCAATAAAAAGAGAACTTTTCCATGGAGCTGAGCTCAGCATGGTGACAGATAGGTGAATGAAACCTCCTCAGTTTTTTGTTTCTACAAAGGCCAAAATCCATGCACCGCAGCTCTTCCCTGGATAGCAGAGGCAGATCAACGCAGTAAGATCGGGAGAGACAAATGCCATTGGCCTGAGCCCTACGTCATGTGGTTCATTCAGCTCTTGAGTTGGCACACGTGCCTACCTGTGGCTAGCAGTTTGATGATTCAGAGCCACAACTACACAGCAATGAGGGCAAGTCCACACTCTAACAAAAGTGCCCAGAAATACCTGGGAGGGGCAGGCAACCGGAGGTAGACTAGACTGTCTACACACATCCAAGCCCTGTAATGGATAGTAAAGAGCCCGAGGTAGCCATTTTGGGTTCTAGGTGCCCCTCAGTTCACCCCAAATCACCACAAGCCTGGACCAGCAATGGACACGGATAGGTCCTCAGATAGGACTTTTGTGTCAACCCCAAAATGCTGGTCAGCATGTGCTTCTCGGGGAGGAGGCTGGGAAAGAACCTGCTCAGTGACTCAGACCACCAGGCCTGGAGGCCAAAAGATTTTCACAAACCTCAGGCAGGGAAGGGGCAGAGAGGCCTGGAGAAGATCCAGCCCTGGCAGGAAGAAAAGAAGGGCATAGATATGTTGATCTCTGGGGGCCCACCCCTCCATCCCCCCCCCCACCCCCCCGCCCCAAGGTTGGGCTGGGTCTGAGAGTTTTCTGCATCTGGAGAGGCGCCTGATCCAGGCGGGAGGCTCTGCAGCGGTGGGGCCGGGCCTCAGTGGCAGCCACAGGCCCTGACCACCATGTTGCGGTGCTTGCGCAGGATGACATTGTTGCTGCTGTCATAGTAGAGCACGGAGGTGGCACTCAGCTTCGTGGGGGCACAGCACGCCTTGGGGACCGCATCCGGCTTCATCAGGTGCACCTGGCCAGGGGAGGGACGGCAGTCAGGTGTGAGTACCGCGGCCTTCTCCCACGACTCCCAGGTCCCACCGACCCCGGAGTCTCCAGCTGCTCACCCTCCCCGGCTCCATCCTCCGCAGCCTGGGCTGGCGCTAACCTATAGATGTTCCCCACCCTGCCCCCCTTCACCCCTTCCCCACACCAGCTGGCTCCCTCCCTCCACATTCACTCCCCTCAGAGGCCACGACCCGCTCACTGGTCTCCAGCACATGGCGTGCCCGGTGCCCAGTCCCTCTGCCGCACCACCCCTCTGGGGTCCCCTCCGCTCCTCCCATGTGCTCCTGTAACGTCCCTGATCATATCTTGTCCCCATTAGCTGTTTGCCATCTGTCTCCCCTCCCAGCTGTGAGCCAGTGAATGATCACAGAACAGGAGAGACCTAGAATCCTAGGTCCATCCTCCTGTTCAGTGCTGTTACTCCTCAAGGCACTTGCCACCCCTGATAACTTCTAAGGCAACTACTGTTCTGGGCCGACCAAGACGGAGGGCACGGAGGCCCCGCATGGTGCCCAGAGTCGCATGGCTCTCAGGCGTGGCGGAACTTGGACAGGGTGTGCTGACCTGCTGCCCTCTGAACAGCTTTACTGCCAGGAGAGAGCCTGCCTGAGGAACGGCCCATTTTCAGCTTCCTAAAAATATTTCTCCCAAGCCCTGGCAGGACAAGCCGCAGTTTACACGGAATTCCGGGTCAGGGCCCCCCACTTGCAGGCCCGAAGGCGGCCCGAGGCTGTGGGGAGGCAGGAGAGAAGAGGACACCTGCTCCATCCCTGTGTCGTGCAGCCCAGGGCCCCCCACCCTCTCGGACGCTGCCGAGCAGGACCCGGACGAAGCTGTCTGGTGGGGGAATCTGTCTGGCCCCCACTCCCCTGTGCCCAGCTCTGAGCCAGCCTGCCGGGAGGACACCAGCTGGCTCAGGGCCCAACAGCCTCTCAGGGGCCCAGGGGGAGGCCGAGGCCGCTGTGGGGATGTCCAGCCAGACAGGACCTGGGTGCCACTGCTCCCAACTTCCCCACCTCCAAATGCGGTGGCCCGGCTTGGCCTTCATGGGCCCACGTGAAAAACTAGGCGACACTGCCTGCCTGCCCCAGCCATGGGCTCTGAATGACTGGGAACAGGGGAGGGTCTTGCCCGAGTCGGGGTGCTGGAGAGAAGTTGGGCACCGCGGGGGTACGGCCTTTCTGAGACCTCCCCCACGCCCCAGACGAGAGCTTTGTCAGATGAGTGACAGAAAGAAGGTCTTTTATTCCATCTGGCACCAAACAGGATGACTTGGGGAAGCTAATGTGCCATTCCACCCAGCTCATTTTTGAGCCACCGGGAGACCAAATCCAAGGGTCTGTCACTTACTGGCTGTGCATCTTTGGGTACAAATCGCGCATCTGTGGGCGTTTTCTCCTCTGCCAAATGGGTAGAATGGTACTTTTCTCATTGCCAACACAAATGTATCTAGGACATGTGCCTTGTGCCAGCTCTGCCAGCATGGGGCACAGAAATGTCCCAGACATGGTCCCTGCTTTCACAGACTCAGTGGGGAGGGAAAGGGAGACGGGGAATATTCCAGCAGACAACCAGGACCCACCGGAGCGGCACAACAAAGCAGGCCTTCAGCACTGGGAGCATGAGCATGGTGACGACCCCTGGCAGGGAAGGGCCACAGACATGAGGCGTGCAAGGGGAGCAGGGGGTGGCTGGGCCCAGGGCAGGGGAGGAGGCCCTGCAAGTGGAGGGCACAGCAGGTGCAAAGGCAGGAAGGTGAGAAACAGCCTATGCAGGGAGATGAGGGTACTAGAACGTGTGGGGACACTGGCGAGGTCGGCAGGGTGGCTCACGAGGGGTCCTGCGTCCCAGGCCAAGGGCTCAACCTTCCTCCTGGGAATGTAGGAAGCGAGACCAAGTTTCTCAACTGAGAACAAGGTGCTAGGTTGTGCTTTAGTGGGATCCCCAGCTGCTGTGTGGAGAAGGGCTAAGAGGATGAGCCTAGAGGGAAATGCTTCCTTCTCTTGCCTTCACGACACCCCAAGTCCCCCATCACTGCCCGGCCTCCCCATGGAGGAGGCCAGTCCTCACCTCCACTCCTGCATCTGCCGTCTCCCCAGAGAAGCTCACCTGTTCTCAGGACTGGAGGGACGGCCCCATGCCACTCTGACATCCAGAGCTTCAGCCCGGCCCCTCCTCAGACCTGCAGGTCCCGCTTCCCTCCCGGGCCAACCTCTGACCTCACCTTCCCGGCCCCCCATTCCTCCCTGCAGCCCGAGCCCACCCAGCTATCCTGACTTGGGAGCTGCACACCCTTGTGGGCCAGGAGAACCATGTGTGTCTCATCACGACCAAGCTTTTCCCAGGAAAGCAGTCCCTGAGGGCAGCAACTCCCACTTGATGTGAGAAAGGCAGTGTGACCACAGGGTCAAAGCCACTGTCAGTGATGTTTACTCTCACTCAGGGGCATCACTTAATCTCTTACTAGATTAACATAGGGGCAGGGACACCAGGAAGTAGGCTTCTAGGTAAACGTTCTAGAAAGAAATCTCAATCCTATTATCAACAAACTTTTAAAACACTTAGCAATAAACAGCAGCAACAAAGCTCCTCACAGAAACTATTATTCGGCATTTAAAGGTACCCCAGACAGCATCAAAAGCATTTACTACCTGTGGGAGACACAAAGAACTAAGGGACCAGGAAAAAGACAATGGGGAGGTGAACAGAAGGGGGGGGGGCAAAGCCCAGCCCATCACCCAGGCCACACCTGTAACGCTCTCCTCATACACCGTGCAGCAGGTGGCTGAATGCACATGCCTGTCACTCACCCCACAGGCATCTGTGTGACGGGAGGCCGAGGATGCCAGGGGACACGGTGATGTGTGTTTAGAGCACACAGGTACACAGGTGGGATGCACATGTTATATGTGTGTTGTGGTGTGATGTGTGACCAGAAGCAAGCATGTCTTGTAAATCTGGGTGCCCACATATGTACGTGAATGCCTTACACGTGCATGTGCAGGGCACGGATCTGGGTGTGCACAAGCAGTCAGGGTAAGTCAGGTGTGTGTGGGTTCAGATGCCTAGGGGTCTACATGTGAACGGGGCCACATAGGGACCAGTTCCTGTACAGACATGGGAAGTTAACTGCGTGTGCCCACAGTGAAGGGTGGGGAGAGCTCCCTGAGACCCGAGCAGGCGCTTCCATCCACCTGGCTGCACGAGCCCTCTCCCCGTGGGTGGGGACAGGATGGACGCGGTACTGACCAGGGACTGCAGGATGGCATGGTTGGTGGCGTTCATGCACGAGTCCAGCGGGAAGGAGCACTCCCCCTCACAGTAATAGGCCGAGTAGCCTTGGGGAGCAATGACCCAATCCTGGGGGGAAAGAGGAGAAAGTGAGTGCCATCCAGATGCCCCCCCACACACACTGAGCCCTTGAATCCAGCACACGGCACAAGACGACTCAGGGCTGCCCCTTACCCACCTGCAGCCCCAGCCCCATCAGCCAAGCCTAGGGTCCCTGCAGGCAGGCTCCCCCAAGAGGCCTGTCGTCCACCGGGAGGCCCTCGGCAGGCAGGGCTGGGCACAGCTCTGTCCCCTTCACGTGCACTGGGCATCGTCCTCCCCACCCGCCCCACTGCCTGCATCTTCTAGAGCTGCTGTCCCAGCAGACGTGCACACGCACTGCCCTCCCAGCCTCGGTTTCCCTGTTGCAGCCCTGACATGTTCTGGCTGAGGATTCAGACTATCCCCATTTCCATAGTTTTCACCAAAAAGCACCTTCTCACTATAAAAGAAAGACATATTCCCTTCAGAAAACACTGAAGAACCTAATGCATGAGAAAATTAAAGTCACCCATAATTCTAGCTGCCCCTGGAGATACACCTATCATCTCCGGGTGGGGACCGTCATGTAAGAAGGAGGAGAGCCAGAAATTACCAGCCAGCCGAGGTCCTGGAAGCTGACGTAGAGCTCGTGCCGCCGGCAAACCTGCCGGCCGTCGGTGCCATGAACGTCATCTGCAGGGACAGAAGAGCCAGGTCTGTTCTGGGGTTCCTGCTCTGGGCAGCTTCCACAGGGAGCTCCCAGGGCGGGGGACACCCCACCGGGCACACTTGGTGAATAAATGAATGCAGTGAAACAGACGCATTTGATCTCATTAAGCCCATCCTGCAGCTCTGCTGGTGTCACGACCCAGCTCCAGAAACTTCGATGGCTCCAGGTGGTCCGATAGCTACAGAGGAACCCTGCACTCACCCCAGCCTCCCCTGAGTTCCAACCTGTGGGCCCTCCCGATGCTTCAGTAAACAGCCCAGGGGACCCTGGGCCATCAGTGGCTCCTTTTCTGTACTGACCTCATCCCAACTCTCCTGCCGCCCCCATTCCACGGGATCGAGTGGCTCACGGAGGCCAAAGGGCGGACTCCCTGTGGAGGAGAGGAGGGCAGGAGGGCAGGGCAGGCCCACTCCTGATCCTGAGGGGCTCAGTCTGCGGGAGAGACCTCCGCATAAACAGTTGTGCATCCTGCAGGGTCCCCAGGGGCTGTGCTGCCCGGAGGATGGGGCACCTGATTCTGATGGAGACTTCTGGAAAAAGCCCTGGGAGCCAGGGGAGGGCAGAGAAAGCACTTCTGGGTGGCAGGGACGGAGAGGGCAGAGGCTGGTCCACAGAACAGTGCTGGAAGGTGACCCCCGGCCTGAACCTACTGAGGACCCAGAGGGTTCTGTCCCCTCCAGGTGGCTCCTGGGCCCCGCCCCAGGCCCCTCCCGGACCTCACCAAAGATCCCCGGGAGTTTGTTCGGGTGTGGCAGCTCGTTGGTTTTCTTGGGCGGCCTCCTCTTCAGGGGCCTCGCTGCCCGAGGGGCTCGGACGGGACCAGGGCTCGCCCTGAAAAAAGTGACCAGGAAAGGCTGTTTGGAGCCCGGCGCCCGTCGCCCCAGCAGGCCGGCCAGGCCAGGATCCACGCTGTGCCCTGAGACGGAGAGAGGAGAGAGGGCGATCACTCGCGGGCAGGGGCTGTGCAGGGGCTGTGGGACAGCGGGGACCCTTCTGCCAGGGCCTGCTCGGGCCCAGGAGCGCAGAGGCAGAGGGCCTCAGTTTGCTCCTCTGGAAACAGGAGTCCCAGGTCCGAGGGAGATGGAGGGAGGGGGGCCTCGCGAACACAGGGTCATTACTCGCGATAACGGTGAACAATGCCATCTGTGAAGCACTTTGTAGGTTTCGAATTAGTTCACACGTGTGACCTTATGTGTCTCCACAGTCCCCCTGGACCTCATGCTTCGCTGAGAAACGTCAGAGCCACTCTGCCGGGGGCTCGCAGAACCACGGTTCCCATGTCCATCTGAGCGCTCCGAGGCCCGAGTTCTCCCTTCCACCCCATACGTTCTGGGGGTGTGGATGGATTTATGACCCAGCAGATTAGAGCAGCCACCAGGACATAGCCAGGGCTTGCTCTGCCCAGCACTGCCAAGAGCAGGGCACTAACTCTGCCCTGACATCCACAAACGAGACCCCGGGTTCAGTGGGGCAGAGACATCTGGCCAAAGTCCTGGAGCTGCGGTTCAGTCAGATCCCAAGTTCTTACCCACTGAAGGTCTTACTCCGGGTTTGTGGGTTAAAAAAGAGAGAAAAGGCTGTGGGCTGGACATGATGGGGACCTCCGGCTAGGAAGAGGGACACCCCTGAAAATGGGATTTGACCCCACAGCTGCTTAGAGATGAGGATGCCCTGAGAAACACACTCACGATCCCTGGAAATGTCGACTCCACCAATGAAACCAACTTCCTGTACCTCTTTGTATTTCCAAATGACCTCTTGATTTCTTAACTGTCAAAGTAACACAAGGGCAACTGTAAGGTAACCTCTGGGGAAGAAATATCACTCAGAAACCTCTGCCCACCCCAACACATCATTTTCATCTTTCTGGAATATTTTCATGTCGCCTGAACTTTTACACAATGGTCATCTTAACAAAGAAGTCTGTATGTTTTCCAACTTTTTCACATAAACATGTTCACTGCTGTTAAAATGTCTCCACTATGAACGTTTCAAATGCATAAAATTCCTTTGAGAAAATGTACCATAATATTTAGAGATTAGCTTAACTTTAGACATTTAGGTTATTTCCCGGCTTTCATTAAAAGACGAGAAAGGGGTAGATCTCTTCATTCTCATTTCCTGTGGAATTTTCCTTTTTCTTTGTTTGAATGTTTCTATTTTTCAGAGAGAGAGAGAGGAAACGTGAGTGGGGGAGGGGCAGAGAGAGAGGGGAACAGAGGCTCTGCAGTGGGCTCTGTGCTGGACAGCAGCGAGCCAGTCGTGGGGCTCGAACTTACAAACGGAAACTGTGAGATCATGACCAGAGCAGAAGTCGGATGCTCAACCAACTCAGCCACCTAAGAGCCCCTCCCACGGTATTTTCTTAAACAAAACGACAGGAGGTGATTACTGACTTTTATGCTCCTTAGAACACAGTGCCAACTGCTCTACTTCCTGTACATCACCTTAGTGTTGCCACCCTGACACACACACACACACACACACACACAGGCACAGGCACAGGCACATGTACGTACGTACGTATGGAAACACACGTGCACTTCTCATACAGGATACAGACATACACATACACGATGCTACGTGTCTGTTCCATTAGCGGGTGTCCTGATTCACTGTGAAACCATCCCAGTCCTGCTCAGCTGGCAAAGGTCAGCCCTTAAACAGCCGGGCTCTAGACCTGGGGCCCCGGGCCAAGTTGGTTGAACTAATCAGTCCAGAGACTAAACTTTGATCTATGACATCACCTCCCACAAACAAATGCACCGGACACGTTAGAGGCACCGCTCAGGAACGATCCTGCTGGGACGGGAGGGGGGTCAGCTGCAGGGGCTGACACTGGAAGGAGCCTTGGGGATACGGGGGTGGTTACTCCTCCCTCATCACTTCCCCCCACATTTCGTGGCTCGTTCCGGAGAGAAGGCTCCTCAGTGAAAGCCTTCCTGTGGGATCATCCGAGCTGCAGGAATTTAACGTAAACATCACAGTGAGGAGGGCGTCCGAGTGCCCGACGACGGAACCAGACCTAACTCAGGACTCACAGAACATGCAAGAGCAACACCAAAGATCTCCTTTTGTTTTTAATTAAAGCCATATTCCTCTTGAGAGAATAGTCTGTCTGGCGGTAGCCGAGTCTGAGACGCCAGGAGAACCGGTCAGACGAACGGACAGGCGTGATGACACCCCCTCTGGGTGAGAGGCAGCGGCGAAAATGAAACACACCCTCTGACCAGGGCTTCCTCTCCCGGGTCAGGCGGCCACCTGCTGCATGGGTCTGAGGTTCGGTGACACAGCGAAGGGCTGCCCGTGCTCTGTGACGTCGTCCACGGTCAGCCCGTCCCAGAGCTCAATCAGCGTCAGGCCTTTCTTCTTGTGCACGTCGAACACGGCCTTGTCAGTGATGATCCGGTCCACACAGCGCTTCCCGGTCAGCGGCATGGTACGCTTCTCCAAGATTTTGGGTTCGTTGGCTTGGTGCAGTGCGCCATGGTGACCACCACTCTGGTCTTGGGACTGGACACCAAGTCCATGCCCCCCCCCCCATGCCTTTCACCTTCTTCCTGGGTATCATCCAGTTAGCCAGGTCACCGTATTTGGAGACCTGCATGGCTCCCAGCATGGTGAGGTCGAGGTGCCCCCCTCGAATCATGGCAAATGAGTCATCGCTGGAGAAGAAACAGCCCCTGGGGAAAATGCTTACCGTCTGCTTGCCCACGTTGACGAGATCTGCATCCACCTCATCTTTGGAGGGGAATGGCCCCAAGCCCAGGATGCCATGTTCACTGTGAAGATGAACAGTCATGTCCGGGCTGATGTAGTTGCTGGCCAGGAGCGGGATTCCTATGCCCAGATTGGCATACATGCCATCCTCAAATTCAAGAGCTGCCCGCTTGACAATTCGGGCCCCGGGGTCATCTGCAGACTCGGCTTTTTCATCGTGCTCCTTCCTGAGGGCTAGATGCTCAATTCTTTTCTCGTGTTTTTCTCCCTGAATCATGCGGTCAACATAAATGTTAGGAACGTGGATGTCTTCGGGGGCAAAGGTCCCCACATCCACGATTTCTTCCACCTCCACCACGGAGGTTTCCGCAGCTTTGCACATGGGCACGTTGAAATTCCTGGCGCTTTTTCTGAAGATGACGTTCCCGGCGCGGTCGGCCTTCCACCCCTTCACCAAAGCAAAATCGGCAGTGATGGCCTACTCCAGAAGATAGTGGTGCCCGTGGAACTCCCTCACCTCTCGGGGCTGGCTCATGATGGCGATGTGGCCGTTGGGCGCGGACCTGATGGGGGCGCCTCCCTCCTGAGCCAGGGTCCCGTAGGCCGTGGGTGTGTAGAAGGCGGGCACCCCGGTGCCCCCGGCGCGGATGCGCTCGGCCAGGGTGCCCTGGGGCGTCAGCTCCAGCTTCAGCTCGCCCGCCAGGTACCGGCGCTCGCACAGCGTGTTCTCCCCCACGTAGGAGCAGATGAGGCGGGCGATCTGCTTGGCCTCCAGTAACAGGCCCGGCCCAAAGCCGTCCACGCCCACGTTGCTGCTGACCATGATCAACTCTTTGACGCGCGTGCGGAACAGCGCCTGAATCAGGTTCTCTGGAATCCCGCAGAGCCCGAAGCCGCTGACCATGATCTTGGCCCTGTCCGCGATGTCTTTGACGGCCTCCACGGGATCCGCGTAGAATTTGGCGCGGGCGCGAGCGCTGGTGGCCAGGCCGCGCACACCGCCCTCGGCCTCGGCCAGCGTGGGCCCCCAGCGGCTGGCGGGGACGCGGTGCCCGAGCGCCCGCGCGAGCCTCTGGAGGACGGTCATCGTGCGCTCCGGCTCTGGGCCCCGGACTGAGACCGGCGGGGGACAGGCCAACGCCGGCCGCCACCACCGCGTCACAGAGCAGGGAGGGTGCGTGGGGCGGTGACGCTCACACCGGGTGGCCCCGGCGCCCCTGCCCACAACGAGGGGCCCCTCTCCCAAGGGGATTCCGGACCCTGCGTCCCCGCTGCGGAGGCAGCGGCGTTCCTGAGGGGAAGACGTGACCCTGAGTCCTCGGGGTTGGCGGCAAGGCCTCCCGTGTCCAGCCCAAAGCCCCGGGGGCAAGGGTGGTCCTTCGCGGGGCCCCTTCCGGGCACACCTCTCCCTGTCGGACACCCCCAACTCTGGGTGGTCCCCTTCCTTCTCCGTCACCACCCCCTTCCCGGGTGACCTGCTCCAGTCCCCTGGCCCTCAGGCCACCCAGACGGCTGCGCTTCCCACACCTGCGCCGCCTGCCCCCGCGCTCACCTGTCCTGGGTGACCGGCCATCTGGACGTCTACCAGGGCTCCCAATGACCTCGCCGCCAAAGAAAGTGCTCTGGGGTTGCTGCCTCAGACCTGCCCCCTCCTCTTCTTTCACTCAGACACAAATCTATTAAAAATGGGCCCCTGGCTCACTCCACATTTTCTGTGATTCCGCCGCTGCCCACTTTTCTCCATTTCTGCCGCTACCAACAAGCTCCTCCCCACTCCACCTGCATGCTGGGTGGCTCCTGAGCCTCTGTGACGGCGCTCTTGTCCCCCACACACCACCCTCCTTGCTCACGTCAGGGGCGGGCCGTTCTGGATACATACGGAGAAAGGTTTTATTTTATCCTAGTTGAGATTTACAGAAAAATCGCACTGACAGCCCAGAGTCCCCGGATACCCAGAGCCGGTTTCCCCTGGGAAATGTTAACATTTACGTTAGGGCCGTGGATTTGTCACAACTGATGAACCAATATGATAAATTAACACGATATATTCGGATCTCGCCGGTCTTCCCCATGTCCTCTCTCTCTTCCAGGGTCCCCGCCCGGATCCCACATGGCCGTCAGCTGCTACAACTGCTCAGGCGCCTCTGCGCTCTCACACGAACTCAGACTTGCTTTGTAATTATGACGGTTCGGAGAAGGACCTGACGGGCACTCTGCCGTACACCCTTCCGTTTCCCTTTGTCTGGGTTTTTCTCATGGTTAGACGGGGTGTGGGTTTTGGGGGGAAGACCACGAGATGAAGGGCCCTTCCCATCCCTTCATGTCAAGGGGACACGGGAGGTACGTGACATTCACGTGAACCCTGATCACCTGCCGAGGCAGCACGCTCAGCTTTCTCCTCTGTGAACTTACTTCCCCCACCCCGTCCCGACTGTACTTTGGGAAGCAGGTCGCTAAGCGTTGTCACACTGAGGGGTGGAGTGATGTCCTCCTTGGGGGGGCAGGGGGGGTGTTTTCAGGGGGCTCTTTTCAGATCCTGCCATCCTCCACTGCTATGAAATACAGTGAGCTACCCCCCACGCTCCAACACCACGCCCTGGTTTACCCACAGAGGGCCCGGAGCGCCTGGAGGGCTCAGTTGGTAAAGCATGCGACGCTTAACCTCAGGGTTGTGAGTTCGAGCCCCACGTTGGGTGCAGACATTACTTAAAAATAAAATCTTGGGGGCCCTCCCTGGCTGGTTCAGTTGGTTAAGCGTCCGACTGGCTCAGGTCATGATCTCTCAGTTCATGAGTCTGAGCCCCACATCAGCTCTCTGTCATCAGTGCAGAGCCTGCTTTGGATCCTCTGTCCCCCTGTGCCCCTCCCTGGCTCACGCTCTCTCTCTCAAAAATAAATAAACGTTAAAAAATAAATATAATCTTAAAAAAAAAGAATGCGCCGTGCCAGCTCTCAGTCTCCTCTCCCATCTGCCCTGGCCCCCCCTGCTCCAGCCACGGCCGCCCCTTCCTGCAGCTCAGATACGCCAATCTTGTGCCCACCTTCGGCCTCTCCATCCCACCTCCTGCCATAACGGAGGCTCTTCCCCGGATACCTATGTAACGAATGAAGGTGTGATCCTCATTCTACAGATGAGGAAACGGAGGCTTAGCAGGTAAGTATCCTGCAAGGTCATCGAGTGAGAGCGCTGTAGGGCTGGGATTCAAGCCCAGGCCTCTCTGATCAAGTCTGAGGGTGTAACGGCTTCCCCTCCTGCCCTGCCAGTAGGGGACCTCCCACCCTACACGGTTGCTCCTGGAGAGGGAAAACACAGACTCTCTCTTAGCAGCTCAAGCGTGGGTTCCGCACAAGGAGAGGAGGGAGAGCACCGGGGTAGGGGGCCCCTGCTGCGGGAACCTGGCCCCTGCACCCCGCTGACCCCCACGGCGGGGCAGGGATCGTCACCCCAGGCGCAGGGCTGAGAAAGGCCAGGCCTCCAGGGCCCAGGGAGGGGGCTGCAGCCCTCTCGGCTGCCAGCAGCACCAGAGGAGCCCCCGGGAGAAGGTCTGCCGCCCAACCCTGGGCCTCACCATCGTCCGTTTCCACATAGAGGCGGAGCCCCAGGTCCTTGTTCCGGCTCAACAACCAGCGGTCACTGGCTGCTGTCACGTCCAACACCAGCCAGCCCTCGTCCCCAGCTCGGAGCGTCTGAAGATCCAAAAAGAACAAGTCAGACTCCCTGTGGACACGAAAGAACAATTAACCAAGGGCTGGCACAGCTGCCTCTGTGTTTCTAGGGCCCTCCTGTGGACCACGAGTGGGCACCTGCCTGGCTCGGGCCGGGTGCCTCACTCTCCTCATCTCACTGCATCTACCCCACAAAGGTGTTACTGCGCCCACGCAGAGATGTGGAAACTGATGCCCAGGAGCTCAGTGACCTGCCCAAGGTCCTGCCCCAGGACAGCGGGGCACGGACTTGCAGCAGGACTGGTTCTGGGTCACTCCCCACAGTGACACGAGGCCTGGGGTCAAGTATCTTTCTGTCTCTGGGGGTGTGCTCTCCAGGGAGCTCCCCTTCTGTCCTCTGGGACATGTCCCCTCCGGGGCTGGGCCCGATACACGGACAGAGGCTCGACCGGGAGGCGGGGCGTGGGGCGGGCACCTGTTGGACTGCTCTCTGACCACCTCGAACATGCTGACGTGCAGGGTCCCGTTGAGCAGGTGGGTGCTGGCCATCTTGTAAATCCGGAACTCAGCGGCTGTGACCATCTCCCCCTCTGGGATCTGGGTCAGGTCAAAGCGGAACTCCTTCCAGTGGGGCTCCTGGTGGCCCAGGGTACGGTCACGCTCCACTGCAAGACAGAGCGGGACCGGCGGTCACCCGTGTTCTGGGCTCAGGCTGGGCGGAGTTGGGTGGGAGCTGGGGGCCAAGGCAGCCTGGGTGGTGACGGCCCCCTCCTCTGCAAAGGGGCTTGCTCCCAGGCTCCGCCTGCTGGGTGCCGAGAAGGCTCAGTGGGGCTACATGGTGAGGCATCTGCATAGGACCCAGCATACACCAGCTCAACGAGAGCAGCCTTCACTTCTGGCCCCCGAGCCCCAAACCCGGCCTGCCATCCCCATTCCCTGCTGGCGCTGGGACCCGAGGGTGAAGTAGAGGTCAGGTCCCTCCTCTGGGAAGACGGACATCAGAGCCAAGGCAGAAAAGGGCCACGTAAGGGAGCAGAGACATAACTGAGTGCATTTCTGAGGCAGGGGCTGTACAGAATCTGCCGATGTACATGCATGGAAGCCTGCGGAGGGGGAGCCTTTGCAGCTGACACGGGCTGGGCCTTGAGGGGTGAGAGCGGATATGTCGAGAGAGAAGGACACTGCACAAGAAAGGGACCAACCTGAGCAAAGGCCTAGGGCTGAGGAACAGATTGTGCCAGCAGGGGAAACAACAGCCATAAAACACAGCAAAGGGTGAGATGATGGCAGGCCCCGTTTGGGAACAAGGGGAAGGAAGAAGGTGTGCCGGAGGCAGACTCAGAAAGGAACAAGGAGTAGCAAGGTAGGAGTGACAGCTCCTGGAGAGACCTGGTCAGGGCCTGGGGAAGCTGGACAGTCCCATGGTGTGATGGGATCTGAGCAGGCTTCCCGGAGGAGGGGACATCTGAACTGGCCTTGAAGGATGGGACAGAGTCTTGTCGGGTGGAGAAGGTGGCAGGGAAGGCATCCTAGGCAGAGGGGACCCCAGAGGCACCGGTGTGGGGTGCTGGGGCATCCACAGAGCAGCAGTGTGGGGGACGGGCCCTGAGTGGCTGTGGCCTGACTGCGGAGGGCTGGAATTCTGGCCCAGGAGCGTGGGCTGTGCCTCTGGCCGCTGGGGTTCAGGGCTCTGGGCAGCAGGGGCGCAGTGTGGTTTGGGGTGGGGAGGAAGGTATGTGTGGAGGGGCAGATGAAGCGCAGGCTGGAAGGGGAGCCAGGGCGGCCTGGTGGCGAGGCTGGACTGTCTGGGCAGGAGGCTGTGGGTGGCGAGTCAATCCCACATGTCCCCAGCTGCCCGGAAGTGCCCAGGACAGTATATTTAGTACCGTCTTACTTTAGCCTCTTGTCACTTTCAAACACCACAAATCTGTGTTTCCGGAAAGCAGGGGTGGGAGCCGCCCAGCGCCGTCCTCAAAACCCAACACTGAGATTTTAATTACATGTCTGTGAGTCTTTTAAAAACTCTCTCTCTCCGGCTACTGGGCTCAGTGACCACAAGTCACCGGGCCGGTGGCGGAGGCGGATGTGGGGAGCACTTCCCGTCCTCACGGTGAGGACCTGATCTGGTGATGGACAAACAGCTGGGCTGGGTGGGGCCCGTGGACGCACATTTGGACAGGAGGAGACGGGCTTCTCATCCCCAGCCGAGGAGGAGAAGAAACAGAACGTCCATCCTCTGACAGCGTGCCGGACACGCGGCAAATGCCCACCCGTGGCCCAGGCTGTTGCGGAGGCAGCATGACCCAGAGCGGATGCGGGTCCTCCCACACAGGCAGAGAGCGCGGAGGGCAGGGTTCTGGACCCTCACCGAGCGATGCACGCCAAGAATATGGACACGCATGTCCCCTCCCCCCTACAGACACACTCACACTCACACACACGCACAGCTTTGGTGACAATTTCCATCCACTCGAGGACTGCACAGACCACCCCTGTTATGTGGCTGTGTAATCCCGGTCGTGCAGGATGACGTAAGTCTAGGCTGCTGGCTGTCACAGGGTGCGGCACGGAGAGCGAAGGAGGGTGGCTCAGTCACACCCTTCACCTGTGTCCTCTCAGAGCATCATAAATGTATCTGCTCCCAAGGCCCAGTGGTGGCTGACGGGCGGGTCCTGGGGCCCCTGGGAATCTCCGTGTGCAGGCCCAATGCTGATTTCATGCTGGATCTGGGGACTCGGGGCACAACCCATGAGCCCGCCAGCTCCTCAAGAGCACCACACCCTGCGGCCTCCCTCCCGTGCTGACCTGGGGGGCCAGGTGCGCTGGGTCGAGAGAGCCTCATGTACCTGCATTGACCCCAGTTCCCAGCTTCCATTGTGGGTTTGTGAAATCGATGAGGCACCCAATAGTTCGGCACAGGAAACTCCCCACCCTGGCTGTTCCAGGTAAGCACTAAAAGGGACATTTTTAGGAAAGTAATGCTCTTCATCAGTAATTAGTGGTATTTCCTGAAGTGTGGAACTGGGTAAAGAACACTCCTTCATCTGACAGTTGAGAGGATGCGGAGAGATAACCTATGGATTTGCCTCTTTTTCTGTGGCTGTTGCTTTGAGTCACTAGAGAGATTTTCCAAAAGCTGGTGCTCTGGGAAAGCATTTTCAGGGACCTCTATGACCCTTTTGTTAACAGTGCAAACCAAGCCTGCTTTAGCCAAAGAGGCAGCTTAGGGGCAGCACAGGGAGCTCTGACCAGTGGTCAGGACATTCACTGCAGGCCTGACCCTGCACCAACCAGGTACATACTTGGCCTCGTCTCCTCTGTGAACTGAGAATAAGGGTACTGCCCAGCTTTCCTCACTTTATAAACAGTCAGACAATGGACTGGGAGGGGTGGCCATTCAACAAGAGTTCTTGAGGAGCCTGACCTGCAATCTCCCTACATTGTGCTAAGATGTGGTACCCTCAGGAGGCCATGTCAGAAATTTCAAAGCTGGGGGGAGGAGAGGGAAGGAAGAAGTGGAATGATCTTTTCCCAAATAAATGTGTTAATCTGCCCATTTAATTTTCCTTAGTTTATCAAGTTCAATTTATAAACAAATTTATTAAGTTCTTACTATATGTAAGATTGTTCTGATAACCCAGTGAAGAATTGGGCAAAAGACATGAACAGACACTTCTCCAAAGAAGACATCCAGATGGCCAACCGACACATGAAAAAATGCTCAAGATCACTCATCATCAGGGAAATACAAATCAAAACTACAATGAGATACCACCTCATTCCTGCCAGAATGGCTAACATTAACAACTCAGGCAACAACAGATGTTGGCAAGGATGTAGAGAAAGAGGATCTCTTTTGCACTGCTGGTGGGAATGCAAACTGGTGCAGCCACTTGGGAAAACAGTATGGAGGTTCCTCAAAAAATTAAAACTAGAACTACCCTACAACCCAGCAATTGTACTTACTACTAGGTATTTATCCAAGGGATACAGGTGTGCTATTTCAAAGGGATACATACACCCCAACATTTATAGCTGCACTACCAATAATAGCCAAAGTAAGGAAAGAGCCCAAATGTCCATCAATGATGAATGGATAAAGAAGATGTGGTATATATATACAATGGAGTATTACTCGGCAATCAAAAAGAATGAAATCTTGCCATTTGCAACTACATGGATGGAACTAGAGGGTATTATCCCAAGCGAAATTAGTCAGAGAAAAACAAATATCATGACTTCACTCATGAGGACTTTAAGACACAGAACAGATGAACATAAGGGAAGGGAAGCAAAAATAATACAAAAACAGGGAGGGGGACAAGACATGAGACTCTTAAATATGGAGAACAAACAGAGGGTTGCTGGGGGTGTAGTATAAGGGGAGATGGGCTAAATGGGTAAGGGGCTTTAAGGAATCTACTCCTGAAATCATTGTTGCAATATATACTAACTAACTTGGATATAAATTTAAAAATTAGGGGCGCCTGGGTGGCGCAGTCGGTTAAGCGTCCGACTTCAGCCAGGTCACGATCTCGCGGTCCGTGAGTTCGAGCCCCGCGTCAGGCTCTGGGCTGATGGCTCAGAGCCTGGAGCCTGTTTCCCATTCTGTGTCTCCCTCTCTCTCTGCCCCTCCCCCGTTCATGCTCTGTCTCTCTCTGTCCCAAAAAAAAATAAACGTTGAAAAAAAAATTTTAAAAATTAAAAACAAAACAAAACAAAACCAAAAACAAAAAAACAAAACAAAACCAAAAAAAAAAAACCTAGAAGATGGCCTTCAGCTGGATCCTGAGCATGCTGGCACCCTGATCACAAACTTGCAGCCTCCAGAACTGTGAGAAATAAGTGTTTTTCTGTTTAAGCCAAAAAAAAAAAAAAAAAAGACTGTTCTGAGCACTGGGAATACAGTGAGTAAGACAGGTAAACTGGGTCTCTGTACTGATGGAGTTTACGATCTAAGGGGGAAGACACAATATGAACAACAAAACAAGTAAGATAGGGGATGCTGTTTACATTGTGAGTGAAATATAGAGGGTTATAGGCTCAAAAGTAATGGCAACAGGGAGAGGGTACTTTTCATAGGGTGCTCAGTACAGCCTTTGCGAGGTAGGTGAGAGCAAACATGAATATTCTCACACGTTGCTGGTAGGAAGGCACTGGATAGAGATGCCCACCTGGGTGGCTCAGTTGGTTAAGCATCTGGCTTTTGATTTCAGCTCAGGTCATGATCTCACAGTTTGTAAGTTCAAGCCCTGCATCAGGCTCTGTGCTGGCTGCTTGGGATTCTCTCTCTGCCCCTCCCTATTGCTCGCTCTACCTCAAAAATAAATACACATTAAAAAAAAAAAAAAGGAATGCATTGGAGAGGAATTTGGCAATATCCTTTTGCAGGACCATGGCAAAATTACATATGAATTTACCCTTTAACAACACAACCCTTTGTCGCACTGGCAAAAACATGAAAGGCCACGCACCAAGTATTTACTGGGCATAGGGAACACACAGAGCGACACCTGGCACTTCTAAATGTTTATTTTCTACATAATTATAAAAACTGCCAAAAATGATCAAACGTTGGACCAGCTTCTGTCTGGGGAACCACAAATGAATTTACTTTCTGATTCACCTTAATGTGGCTTCCAGAATAAGAAATAATCATGAATCACCAACATGTGTTGATAGGACTCTCAGCCTTCTCCCTCAGTCTCTGATAAACCAACCTCCAGATCCCATGTTTGGGAAAGGCCCTTTCTGTGGGGAGGTTGTGGCCTCCGCCCTCCATGACTGCCACCCACAATCTGCATCTGAGGCCCTGCACCACTCATGGGCCAGGTCTCCAGATGCCACACCCTGAGTCTACCAGTCCTACACCAACAAAAACTTGGGCTATTTTTGTGCCCTGGACAAAATTTAGAGTCATCCAGAAGACCTAAATCTGTCTTGTTTCTGACCATAAGTAAGCCACCCAGAGTGGCTGTTAAGAAAAGAAAATCTGACCGGTCTGCCCTCAAACCCTTCCCCAGCCCCACAGGGCCCCTGGGAGGAGCCCAGGCTCTGGTTCCAGGACCCCTTGAGCTGACCTGGCCCAACCTCATGGCCTCCTCGGCCTTCGGGCTGCAAACACCCTCCCTGGACACCCTCCCCAAAGCGCTCTCTCCTGAGTTGCCCCCATCCCGCCTGGTCCAAAGGCCACTCTCCTCTCGTCCTGCTCCGACCCCACACAGATCAGCCTGCCAGCCTCTCCCTTTCCCCAGTCCCAGGGGTCCCCATCTCTGCTCCATGTGCCCTTTTGGATGGTGCACAATTGAGGGCAGGACTGCACAATGTGGGGTGGAAACAGGAAGCTCTCAGTGAACTTCCACTGAGCTCCTTGTGTTCTGGGGGCCCAGAGAGGGGATGTGTCTGCTGGTTCTTCCCAAGGTCCCCGGGACAGCGGCTCATCATCCAGCAGCCGCTACCCCTTGGGTTGGCCATGCTGCCGGTCTGGAGTGGCCTCCGTGTCACGGTGTGCCTCCATCAGAAGCCACTCACGTTGTCACTTTGCCTTGGGACTGGCCCCCCTTTGCATGGCCAGGCTGCTAAGGGGGAGGGCAGGCTCCCCAAGGTCCCAGAGGCAGGTGTGTGGGTCCTGTCTGGCTGGTCCTGCTCGTGACAAGGGCGAGGGCCCCCCACCCCTTCAGACCTAAAACAAGACCCAGGTCTCCATGGCCAGTGCAGGCCCACCAAGGGGCTGCAGAATGGACCACCTACCAAGTCTGCGTCTGAAGGGCTTCTTCCTCCCACCCAGAAATCTCGGTGCTTCCCAGAGGAGGCCAAGGCTCCATTTCTAAGGTATTTTTAGTCAGTTTTCATTACTGACTTTTTTCAAGAGCTGTTTCCATAAATGGTTCTGCACTCATGATTGCTGGTCCAGGCCTCCGACGGCTTCAGACCCCAAATTAAAAGGGAACACCCGCACACTCCCCCACATCAAGTCTGTCAAGGCCAAAAATAGATCCGAGGAGATTGAGCAAGGATACGGTTCCCCAGTGCAAACCCGGGGGAAGAACTGAACTGTGGGACTTTTCCGGAAAGATGCGGTCACAGTGACACATCCCTCTCTCCCGTAGGGAATGGATTTCCGTAAGGAGATGGATTGGGTGTACCTCCCTGCCCTGGGCCTCACCCCTGGAGGAGCCCCATCAGTGGGCAGGGGTGGGCACATTCTTTGGTCAGAGCTGGAAAGGCCTCCAGGGCAACCCTGCAGACATGGGGAAACTGAGGCCCAGAGGGGCAAAGACTTGCCAGGGGTCGCACGTCAGGTGAGGGCCCTTCGTGTGGACTTTCAGACCTGCAGCTGAGGTAAAATGAGTGGCCCTAGCTTCCCTCCAGGTGGTGATACTGCGATGGGGGAGTCACCTGTCAATGAGGTTCTCCTCTCAATGGGGGCCCCCCCCCCGAGAATGCCTGCTGAAGCCACCTTCTTCCAGGCAGGGCCCTGGGGGCACTGGAGGTCCCAGGAAGCGCCCAGGGAGATGCCGAACCTGCTGTCAGCCTCCACAAAGACAGTGAGGGCGGCCCTGCTCTGCTGCACCGACCAGGCCCAGGCTCCCGCCCCTGCTCTCAGCTCCCTGCCTCCAGCTGTGATCGTCCTCCCTCAACCTTGCCAGTCTGCCCTGAGTGCCTGCCATGCAGGGGATGGGGTGCGCAGGGTGGGGGTGCCCCAAAGACTCAGATCTGTCCCTGTTCTCAGGTCGTTCATGGTTTCCCAGGGAGTAAAATAGGGGTGAGACATGGCCCTGAATGAGACTGGCAGAAAGTGACTCAAATCCTAAGAGACATACACACGATGGGGATGAAGGCTCTAATCATGGAGGGTACCTTGGGGAGCAGGGGTCAGAGAACACTTTTCTAGAAAACGTATTTGAAAGTGGTGGAAGAATTTTGACAAACAGAAATGGAGGAGAGTATTTTAGGCAAAGGCGCAGAGGTGGGAAATAACGTGCCACCTCCCTTTTTATTTATTTTTTTAATTTGATAGAGAAAGAGAGAGCAAGCAAGCATGAGTGGTGGAGTGGGGCAGAGGGAGAGCAAGAGAGAATTCTGAGCAGGCTCCACTCTCAGTGTGGAGCCCCATGCAGGGCTCCATCTCACGACCCTGGGATCCTGACCTGAACCAAAATCAAGAGTTGGACACTCAGCTGACTGAGCTAGGCTTCCCTCAGCTCCCATTTTTTTAGCACTGAACTGTGTCAGGCATCATACTGGGCATGTCACACATGCCATTTCTGTTAATACATAATTGTATTAGCTATCTATTGCTATGTAACACAGTAACCCAAATGTAGCAGCTCAAAACAAGAAACATTTATTATTTCACATATTTCTGAGGGTCAAGAATCTAGGCACTTAGCTGGGTGGGTCCCTCTCAGGGTCCCTTATGGGGTGACAGTCAAGTTGCTGGCTGGGGCTGTGGTCTCAGAAGAACTGACTGGGATGAACACATCACTTCTAAGCTCACTAATGTGGCTGTTGGTGGCAGGGTTCTGTTCCTCACCATGTGGGCCTCTCCGTGGGACTGCTCACGGCATTCCGGGCATGACTTCCCCAGACTCCACAATCTGGCGCGCGGAGGAGTGGTGGGGTATAGGACCCAAGATGGAAGGGGCAGTCTTTTATAACCCAATCTCAGAAGTGACACATCATCACTACTGTCATATTCTATTGGTCACACAGACCAGCAATGGCAGAGTGTGAAAGGGGCCTACACAAGAACATGAACACCAGGAGGCGTGATCACTGAGAACCAGATTGGAGGCCACGACAACTCAGTGAAAGAGATATTATTCACCCCATTTTATAGATGAGGACACTGATGATCAGGGAAGGTAACTGATTTGCATGAGTTCACGACTAGGAGCACCCAAGGTGGGGTGAGAGTCTAGGTCTGTCTGATTCCAAAGTCTGTATTTTCCCTTCATCCACAGCCTCACCAAGTTGGAGACATGTCAAGGGAACACTGTGTGGCTCAGCTGGGCCAGAACACTGGACACTGAGTGGCAGACTCGGGGAACCTGAATTCAGTTGTGACACGAAGGAACACACAGAAGGATTCTGAGCAGGGAAAGCTAGGAGTGGATTTTCACTTGAGGAAATGGGGTTCCAAAACCCCAAGAGCTTTTTCACCTCCCTGCCTCCCCTCGCACCTTCTCCTCCCACCTCTTTCTAAGTTCTACCCTCCCTCAAGGTCCAGCAAAATGACACTTCCTGCCAAGCCCTCTCTGTCCCCCAGCCAGGACACCATTCTTCCTCTTTTTTGGGCCTTGTTCATCTCCCACAAAATGAAACACCATGTCTCTCTTGTGCTGTACTGAACCTCCATGCTCCTGTTTGTTGAGTAGGTGAATGGCCATTCCTCCCATTTTGCCATAATTTATATGGACTTGTCTCTGGGCCCACCTTTCCCACTCTAATGAGCAGACCTCGGGCTGGGGCTGTACTTTGGAGGAGGCCCCAGGATAACCAGGAAAGGGAACAGCACACAGTAGGTTCATAGTAGTGTTCGTTAAGGAATGGCCACAGACTGAACAACCCAACTTTCTCCATCCCCAGGTCTCCCAGCCTTCAACTTCCCCCCAACCCTTACTGTATTCAGAGCCCAAGGCTGCTGGGAATAAATGGCTGCTTGCTCAGGGTATAGAGGCAGCAGTTAAAGGAAATAATTGGGTTTTACTTCTGGTCTTATTACCAACTAGCTGCCCTTGGGCTAAAAGCCAACAGACAAAGCTAACACTTATGAGCATTTAACAGGTACTGTTTCAACATTTTACACAGATTACCTCATGTGATACAGCAATCCTGTGAGGCAGGAACTATTTATTATGTCTCCCATTTTGAAGATGAGGAAAACTGAGGCAAAGAACATTAACTAACTTACACAAAAATCATATAAACAGTATCAGGCTTCTGGGCAAAAGACTGAGTCAAGACGTTCAGTGGGAGAGTGTTCTCTGTAGGGAACAGAGGGAGCAGCACCAAGCATGGCCGAACAGTGATTTGACCACACAAAGGCTCAGCCCATTCCACCTGCACTGGGAGCCCTGGGGCTGGTTGCTGGTGCCTTCCTGGAGACAAGGGACTGGACATGTACACCCCCATAAACCAGCCATTAAATGTGGGGTGCCGCCACGGAGGGTGGCTAACATCGGATAAAAAGCTCCTGGGGGCCTAGCTGATGGGTGCCTACAGAAGGACTCGGTTGCCAGCAGCCCACCCTCCAGGCAGCTGGGCAATGGGTGACTCGCTCCTGAAGAGAAGATGTGCGAAACATCACGACACCCACTACAAACTGCAAGTGGTGGAATGGGGATCCAAACCTAGGCAGCCTGAGCTGACCACTGGGCTGCAGGTCCCTAAGTAAATGGTAGGGCTGGGTTTGAGGGGGGGGCGAGGTAGGGTGCAGAGAAACATGGCAGGCCCTTCCCCCATAGCGCTGGCTGTTAGTACCGAGCACTGCCAGGCACTTGCTAAGTTTTTAAGTGCTTAACCTATTTAAGTGTTGCACTATGGACACAGGTAGATGATCCCAATGTTAAAGGTGAGGAAACTGAGACGCACAGACTCTAAATAACCTGTTCAATGTCTCACAGCTCTCAAGCGGCAGAGCCAGGGTTGAAGCCCCGTGTGTCCTCCTCCAAAGTAACCCACCACTCTGGCCTCCCACCTGCAGGGCTGACCCTCCTCACTGCTGTGATCCACTCTTCACATCCGCCCCTGTGGATCTGGGTACCCAGGCTGTCTGGGCCAGTCACTAATACTCCTTGAGACTCAATTTCCTCCTCTGTCAACTGGGGGAGGTAGTAGTCATTTACCTCAGAAGGGTAAGAAAACACTGAGGAGATGGACGTAAGGAGTCAGTTGTCAGGGATCCACAGGGGACACCAGCCTGGTGGACAGACAGGGTTTTAGAGAAAAGGGACCCACCTTCAACGCTTGGAAAGAGAAACCTTTGGAAACCATCAACAAAATGCAAAGGTGACCTGTGAAATGAAAGACAATATTTGCAAACCACATATCTGATAATGAGCTAATATCTAAAATATATAAGGATTTCATACAACTCGAGCAAAAAAAAAATCCAATTTAAAAATGGGCAGAGAAACTGAATAGATATACTTCCAAAGAAGACATACAAATGGCCAATGGGTACTCGAAAAGGTGCTCAGCATCACTCGCGTCAGGGAAATGCAAATCAAACCACGAGATACCACCTCACACCTGTTAGAATGGCTGTCATCAAGAAGACAAGCGATAACAATCTCTTGTTGAGGATGTGGAGAAAAGAGAACCCTCTGGCACTGTTGCTGGGAATGTAAATTGGTGCAGCCACTATGGAAATTATCACGGAGGTTCCTCCAAAAATTGAAAATAAGACTACCATATGACCCAGCAGTCATACTTCTGAGAATACATCCAAAGGAAATTAAAACAAGACCCCAAAGAGATATCTGCACCCCCGTGTTCACTGCACATTATTCACAACAGCCAACATATGGAAACAACCTAAGCGCCCATCAACAGATGAGTGGACAAAAAAGATGTGGTATGTAGATAATAATGGCATATTATTCAGCCATGAAAAAGGAGATCCCGCCATTTGTGACAACACGAGCTGCACTTTGAGGGCATTATGCTAAGTGAAATAAGCCAGACAGAGAAAAACAGATACTACATGTTACCACTTCTAAGTGAAATCTTAAAAAAAGAAGAAGAAGAAGAAGAAGAAGAAGAAGAAGAAGAAGAAGAAGTCAAAATCACAGAAATAGATAGTAGAAAAGTGGTTGCCAGGGGCTGGGTGGGGTGGGGCAAATAGGAAGAGATTGGTAAAAGGGTACAAACTTTCAGCTATAAGATGAATAAGGTCTGAGGACCTAATGTAAAACATAGGGACTATAGTTGATAACACAGTATTGGGAAATTGAAATCTGTAAGGTGATGGACGTGTTAATTAACTAGAGAGGAGAATCCATGAACAATGTCTATGTGTATCAAATCACCATGTAGTATACTTTTGATATCTTAGAATTTTATATATCTGGGGCACCTGGGTGGCTTGGTCGGTTAAGCGTCCGACTTCAGCTCAGGTCATGATCTCATGGTCTGTGAGTTCGAGCCCCGCGTCAGGTTCTGTGCTGACCGCTCAGAGCCTGGAGCCTGTTTCAGATTCTGTGTCTCCCTCTCTCTCTGCCCCTCCCCTGTTCATGTTCATGTTCTGTCTCTCTCTGTCTCAAAAATAAATAAATGTTAAAAAAAATTTTTTTAAAGAATTTTATATATCAATTATATATCAGAAAAACTAGATTAATTACTTTTTAATAAGAGATGCTACCTTTGGGCATATGGTCACATTAATAGCTTTAAAGATGGACAAAGGATTTACTGTTAAATGAAAGACAAAGTAGCAAGACTGGACATTTATGTCATACTTTGTAAAAAAAAAATAATAATAAAATGTTAGAATCTGTATTGATAAAATGTCAGGGCAGGTTGGGAACTCTACCAAAGAATTAGAATGCTGGTTTTCTCTGAAGTGGAGAGAGGATTATTAGGGGCTTCCATATTGTATGTTTTTGAACGTATGGTCTAATTTTGTATAATGAAATTCTACAATGAATTTATATGGTATGAATTTTTGCATTATTTCTATAAATCCTAAAACAAGGAAATTTTAAAAATGAGATTCTCAGTTTCCAATATATATTCAATATAGTCCAATTCGGCAACACTTACTGCACCTAATGGTGGGCCAGGCCCAGGTCTGGGCAGAGAGGCAGTGTCTATGTAGGAGAAGAGCAGAGGAGACAGGAAGCTGACCTGCTGGGTGGCCTTGGGAAAACCACCTAACTTCTCTGAGCCTCACTCTCCTCTTTTCAAAACAAAGATGCGACCTTAAGTGTGATGCAGATGAAGAGACAGACTCAGAGGTTGAGCACAGGGTCCTCACCAGGTGCCATCTTACACACTCCCCGAATAGCCTGCAGGGTGGGCTATTTTACACGAGTGTCTCCATTTTACAGAGGATGAAACTGAGGCTCTGAGAGGTGGCCTGGAGAGCCCAGATCACACTGAGACTCGGTGGTGGCATCAAGATGCACAGGTTAGAGCCCCCCACCCAGGTCCTGTCTGCCCTCCCACTGTCCATCCGCTCCTGGGCTCCAGAGACCCCCTGGGGGGGGGTCACTGTCTAGACCAGTGGTCTAGACAACCATCTTTGTGGCTTAAGTATTTATTCCTTGCTCCCCACTAGGAGGCCAGCTCCGCAAGGGGAGGGACTTTGTTTCGCTCACTGTCCTATCCCAGGAACTAGAAAGAACTATGTCTGGCACAGAGCAGGTACCACATGACTATCTGTTGAGTGAATTCATGAGAAATGAGAGAGTTCCCTAGTAAAGAACCAAAGGAAGTACCTTCAAGGTCACAGGGCTGAGCAGGACGTGGGCCAGGTCCCTCATTCCCACTCAGCCCTGCCTCTCCCAAATCCAGCGCCTCAGGTCAACACCCCCTGTCCTCGGCTGCCTGAGGCACGGGAATAAATTAGACAATTGGAGAAGGGTCTCCACAAAAGTGAAGATGGCTTGATGCATTTCTGGCTAGACCTCTGCCTTTACGGCTGTTTGTGCCTCAGTTTCTCAACCTGGAACACAGCACCTGCTGGCCCAGCAGCTCGAGGTGGAGAAGGACCAGGACCAACGTGCGGAGTTGGTCTTTCTGGCCTCATTCCTCCCTCCCCGCGGGCTGGGCCAGCCTGAGGCGCCCAGGGAGCAGCCAGTCAGACCCACGTTCCAGCCCAGGGGACGGGGTGGTGCCATGAGGAGGTGCCTCCAACACGGAGCCACGGGGTCAGGGCCGGGAGGCCCCGTGTTTTCTGACACCATCGCTGTGGACTGGATGAGAAAAGAGGCCCAGAGAGGGAAGGGAGGTGACCTGGGACAGGAAGGACTCAGTGGCGAGCCCAGGCGGTACAAGAACCTGGGTGTTGCCTCCCAGCTCAGGCCTCTCCACTCCGTGAGCACAGGGGACACCCAGGACAGGTATCGGCCCCCATTATACCGTGTCCTGACCAAGGGCAGCCAAGAGCATACAGGTGGAGACTCACTGACAGGCCAGGCAGGGGCCCCAGCTCTGACCGTAGTCCTGGCTTCCCTACAGAGACACTGTCAGCCATGACACGGGCTTCCTACAGCACCTGCCTGGGCACAGAGGCCTGACCCACGGGCCAGAGGCCTGTGGGAGGCTAGAGGTCTCTGGGTTCCACAGGCTGCCATGGACGGTCAGGGGCCCAGCAGGCAGCAGGTCTGGCTTCTCAGGACCCGGATGAGGCCAACAGGAGGTGGAGCTGGAGGCAACAGGTGTGGGAGCCTGGGCGTGGGTGCTGACACCATAGCGACTCTGCTATTAGTCTCGGTGGTGGTTCAGGGGCCTGGGGCCTGGGCCTCCAAACAAGGAAAGAATCCTGGTAGGTGTCTAATCCCCCCGCCCCCACAGCCCAGGTAATTACCAGTTAAAACTACTCAAATTGAAGGAGTTGTACTAGTGCAATTAGCACATCAGAATAAAGGAGGCCCTCTGACAGCTGGCTGGGCCCGCCCACAGACCGGGCTTCCACTGAACAAAGATCTGCTTGTTAATCCCACAGCGTCAGAGGCCTTCGATCTTCGTGAAACACACAGACATGGCGTGGGAAGAAGCTGGCATCTGGAATCCACAGCCCCTGGATGATGTCATGGATGTGCTGTGTGGCCCTGGACTGGCCATTTAACCTCTCTGAGCCCATGAAAAGGGCTTGGGGTGGCTCAGTCAGTTAAGCATCAACTCTTGATTTTGGTTCAGGTCACGATCTCATGGTTCGTGAGTTTGAGCCCCGCATCAGGCTCTGTGCTGACAGCTCAGAACCTGCTTGAGATTCTGTCTCCCTCTCTCTCTGCCCCTCCCTTTCTCCCCCACCCCCACCTCTCTCAAAACAAATAAATAAAGGTTAAAGAAAGAAGTGTGGGACATTCCCACACATCCAACCAAGGCTGGCCAGCAGCTGGGAGGGACCGGAGTCAGGAGCAACCAGGCCCAGGCTCACCAACCAGAGGCATGATTTTCTGTTCCTCCCATCTATCAACTGAACACACAACAACCCTGACGATGCGTTGATCTCTAGGAGCCCCACTTTACAAGGAGGGATCTGTGGCTCCAAGAGGACAAGGGACGTGCCTTAGACCACACAGCAGAGGCACAAGAGGAATCAGATGTGTCTGAACTAAGGGTGATGCTTGATTCACAACAGCAGCTCCCACCAAGGCCGTGTGCGCCTTGACCATGGGATGCTGGGGAAGCAGGACATTGGCCGGGCAGTGACTCACTAACGGATGGCTCCCTTGGGGACATCTCAGGATAACTGTATCTACAGCCCCTCTTGGTTCTGAGCCCCAGGTCAGCTTGTTCTGAGGACAGGCCTCAGTTTTACACATGGTCTCTGTTATCCCGCGTCCCCCACCCTGCCCTCTAACCAGGAAGGTGGCATTCACTGGCCCAAGTCCTGTGCCTGGCACCGGGCTCTCAGCAGAGGTTAACAGCCGCTTCCTGCTGTTCCCTCACCTCAGGCACCCACCAGCTTGGGGCTGGGGGCGGGGACAGAGGCCTCCTTGGCTGTCCCCTCGGCCTGCCCCAGTGCAGGAAGCAAATGGCTAAAGACCCCACAAGACCTGCCGCTGCTCCATCCCCTGGGTTTCTCTGCCTAAACCCCTCTGGAAGCTCTCTACACCCTGAAAGCCTGCCCTCCTGACAGGAGAAAGAAATATCAGCTCCTTGAGGAGGTGGATGTAGGGCTACCTGCTGTCCTGACTGGGCCACGGAGAGGCTGTGCTATCCTGGGCATAACATTGTCTCTCTGAGCCTCAAAGTCCTCATCGGGGAGATGGGGATGAAGATCATGTCTGGTAACAGGGCTGTCGGGAAGGTCAAGAGTGACGCTGTGGGTGAAGGGAGGCTGTTGGCCTTGGCAAAGGTCTTCTCCCATCTAAGCCTGAGTTGTAGTCCCTGTGCCCCAGATCCAGTCTGGTGTCTGCTCCAGCCCTGACCCCACAGACAGGAAGCAAAGTGGATAGGGGACAGATAGTCAGGACTGCAGATTAAAGAGCATTTAATAATAGGAAAGACATCTTTGAAAACTAACCATAAATGGCTCCACGACTTGTACAGAGTTTCTGCAGAGAGGAAGGGTTGGGCTTTGTGTGGGAGAAGGAGGGGCGTCCGAGCTGCCCACCATGTCCTTCCACAGCCTGGACCTTCACAGCATGCCAAGCCACATCCCAGGTGCTGCGCTCAGGGTGACAAGACCGCCGACGGCCCCACTGAGCTCAGAGTCCACTCCTTCCCCACCCGCTGCCCTGACAGCCACACCCTCACCTACAGGGGCTGGGGCTCTGGCCAGGGAATGGGCTGCTGTGGACTCATGACATCTTGGGCTCTCATCTCAGCTCTGGGCACTCTGATGATGTCACCGGGGCTTTCCACGCTGAACTTTGTCCCTTTCTCCAGTACTGCCCTTATCACTGTGGCAGCATCCCGGCCTGTTTACTCATCCGTCTCCCCAGGACCACACTGTCTTCCTGGCACTGCCCGGTCCACCCGACATGAGATGATTCCTACCCTTGGGTGTTTCCAGGGGCGGGACGAACGCGCACATCGTTGGGACTCACATCCCCGTCTGTCGGAGTGAGCGGGGCCCACAGCCCTTGGACTCTGCTGCCCTGAGCTCCGCATTCCCAGCCCTCTGTGGGGGCGTGGCCGCGATCAAAGGGGCGCGCACCGGCCAAGGCGGTCCCCTGGACCCGTCCGCACCCGCGCGTCCACCCGGTGGTCTGGTCGTATGGTCACCGGGGCCCCGGACGCCCACCCCGACGGCCTCACTCACCCATGTTGACGAAGCTCATGACCAGGTCGGCGCGGCCCGGGCGCCGCTCGGGAGGGCCGCCGTCCTCGTCGTCGTCGCGGGCCATGGCGTGGTACAGGTCCAGCATGAAGAGCGGCGCCGACGCGGGCAGCCGGGCGGCGGCGGACGGCGCGCGGGGCCGGGGCCGCCCGGGCAGCCCGAGCACCGCCAGGATCTCGCGCTGCATGTCGCGGCGCTCGCGCGGGCCCAGGCGGCGGGCCGGACAGCCGGCCGGGGCGCGCGGGCCGGGGCCGCCGCCGCTCAGCGCGCACAGCGCCAGGCCCACGAGCCACAGCGGCCCGGGGCGCGCGGCCATGGCCGGGCCGGGCGGGCGCTCAGCGGGCGCGCATCCGCTCCGCGGCCGGGCGGGGACCGGGGCCGCGGCCGCCCCGACGGCGGACGGCGAACCGCGAACGGCGAACGGCGGGCGGGGTTCGGGGTCGGCCGCACGGGGCGCGCTCGCCTGCGGTTTCCCAGCACCTGCTGGGCTCGGGCGGCGTGGACGCGGCAGGGGCTCCTCCGGGAGCTGGGGGCTGGCGGCCAATCTGTGGCGGCCGAGCCGTCAGTCGGCTGCTGCCGAGGCCCGCTCAGCCGCAGGGGCGGCGGGCGAGCTCCGGTCTGCGCTCGGGACGACGCAGATCCGACGGCGCCTCTCCAGCTGGAGCTGCTGTCTGCGCCGCGCGCCCGCCTCCGCCGCCCGTGGGTCCCGCGTGCCGCCGTCGGGCCCCGCCCCCTCCGCTCCCGACCAATGGGGGCTCGGGGCGGGGCCAAGGCCGCCGGACTGAAGCCAGGGGGAAGGGGCGGTGGGGCGTGGGTGGTGCAGCAGGTGGTGGTGACGCCGAGATGTCTTCCGCTGTTCGGTGGTGGGCGGGTCCGGCGAGGGGTCCCCTGTCCAGCTGCCGGGTCGTCGGGGTCGTGCTGGGCTCTCCTCCCAGCCGGCACCGTCGGGCGGGCGGGGGGCCTCGGCCTGGGGACACGAGGGTAGCGGGGCAGTCGGGAGAAATGAGGGCCCTGCGCTCCCGCAGGGCGTGTCCTCCAGCACTCTCGACCGGGCGGGATCCGGGGCCTGCGTCCCACCATTGGAGTGACCCCGCAGTCCCGCCTTAGTGCGCGGAATGTCGCTCCACGCGACACGAAGAAAAGCCTCAGTAGGGTCTAGAGGTAGAGAGGCCCCGAGGTGCCAGTCGTGCCCGGAGAGTGAGACGCGTTCCTTTGCCATCAGCCGCCACCTCAGTTCCTCGCTGGCCACCCGGCTCCTTGCCCGCTGTCCCTTTGCACGCGCTATTGGAGGCTTCTTTCGCGACACCTGCTCAGTCTCAGCTCCCAGCGTGCGTGCCACCCACCTGGTTCCCTTGTGCTCCTGGCTAGCGCCCCAGGCGAGACCCCCCATCCCCCCATGTTCCGGCGACCGCACTGTCACCGCCAGCTCTCGCTGTGCGCCCTGGGGACCCCCCAGTGCTGATCCCGCCTCCCGCAGGAGGGAGCCGCGCATCCGCCTCCAACTGGGCCAGGGAGCTCTGGGGCCCTTCCAGAGCGCCCGGGAGCCGCCCTTTACGCGTCTTAATTGTCGCAGCTTTCAGAGGCTTGCAAGAGAAAGAAGACTCTACACGGAAACTCGTTATTGACTCAGCCCCTTTCTGCACACTCTGCTCCTCCTGGGCGCCCTCTCACTACATTGATTCATTTATGGCTAAGGCGGTGGTGAGCTGGGAGGAAGTGACACCTAGACTGAGCTCGGAAGGCTGGAAGGAATCGGCCTGGGATGACAGGAAAGGGCAGAGGGAGAGCTGGAGAGCAGTTTCCAGGCAGAGGAAACAGCTGGTGTCGAGGCCACAGGACTCCAGGGAGCGTAATGCAGGTAACACTTAGCACTTACCATGTGCCAGGCAAGGTCTGTGTCACTTCTTGAATGCTTGCACATATAGAGTAGATGCTGTTTCAACCCCCTCTTTTAACAGATGAGGAAACTGAGGCACACGGAAGTTAAGGGACTTCCCCTGCAGGTGAGCTGTTCAGTGGAGCCTGGAAAGCCTGGGAAACAAATGGCCAGGGTGAGGGTGAGGCTTGAGTGGCTGGCAAGATACGGACCCAAAGGACCTTTCGGGGAGACTAGATGAGGGCTCCGGACAACAGATGGTTATGGTGGCCCCAGTGTGGACTCAATACGAAACTTCAAAAGAAACTAAGAAGTCCACCGAACTTTAAAAATTCCCATCATCACTTCAAACTTTAAAAAAAATCAAGACTTTTCTCTCACATTCTAAATCGAACCAATCATTTGTTGGTGCTTTAAGCCCATGCCTAGTCTGCCCTTTTTCCAATGGGTAAATTTCCGCACTGCTTATAAGCCCCATAAGGATGTGGCAGCTTCAGCACTGAAAGTGCCCAAGGCAGAGTCCGCTGCAGAGGGGAACATGGATTGCAGGGCTGAAGATTAGAGTCAGGGCCCACAGATGGAGGCAAGTACAGTAATGGGGTGGGCAATGACCATGATCCTTTCTGGTGACGGGGTAGAGGGCAGAGGAGAAGCTGTTTAGCAGGCTGCATCCCCAGGGCTTGGTGAGTGCATACTGGGGCAGGGGCAGGGTCAAGGGGATATCCCTGTGTCAGGCTAGTTCAGGGTCTCTGAATCTCCTGTCCTCCTCACTGTCCTTCTCTGGCCAGCCCTCTGCACTCCCCTTTGAGTTCACACCACATCCTCCGGGTCCTCAGATCTAGCCTGGAGTCCTCAGGTAGTGTATCGTGCAGCACTGGGCTTCCAGCTAGACTGTAAGCAGCCCAGGGCTGGGCAGATTCTTGTAACAGAAATCACTGATCTCAATTAAGGGTGAGCAGAGATAGCTGTGTTCTTTAAACAACAGGCCTCAAATTCCCATCAACCTAAACATCAGGTTTCAGTCATTCCAAATGGCGTCTCCCTGAAATTCAGTTCAGCGGCAACCACTGTGGGCTGCTCTGTGCTCTGGCCTGAGCCAGAGATGAAGCCGACGGTTCCCTGCCTCCAAGGCCCCCCACAACAGGGGCGACAGTCTGATGAATATACAGTCTTAACGGGAGGCAGAAGGAAGGCTGTGCTCCCACTGAGGGCCCGGTAAAGTGCCTGGATGGGCAGAGGACAAGGAGCTGGGAAGTGGGGGTGGGGATGTGAGTGGAATCCTGGAACTCTGGCCCTGGAAGGGAACTGAGGGGGGGAAGATTTCTTGAGAGATGGTGTCAAACAAGGGCTTTCCCAGCTGCCTGGTAACGCTGTGACCTTAGGCACGTTACTGAACCTCTCAGGCTGTTTCTCATCCGTGAATGGGGTCACGATGTTGGGTTTGTGCATAGAGCACTTAGCACAGTAGCCTATCACAAGCAGTCAATAAACATTAGCTATTGTTATTATTAAAATATTATTACACTATTCAAAGTACTAAAAAATGCCTTTTCCTGATTACTAAAATAACTTGCTTAATTGCAGAAACTTTTGAAAATATAGAAAAGTAAAAAGAAAACAAAAATCACCCAAACTCATATTCTAGAAGTAAACATGGCAATATTTGGTATTTCTTTTTCTTATATACATGTGTATATTTTTAGTACAAAAAAATGGGATCTTGCTTGCTTTATTGATTTCATAAATGGCCTAAATGATTTCATAAATGGCATTTCACCATGCCATTATTTATGTCACATAGAGTTTTTTACTGGTTTCATGGTATTTTTTTTCATCATATGACTATCATAATGTATTTAGCCAGGCCCATGTAATTGAATAATATGTAATTTTTATTTTATTATTTTTTAATGTTTTTTTTATTTTGGGAAGAGAAAGAGAGCTAAAGAGAGAAAGTGAGAGGGAGAGAATGTGAGCGGGGGAGGGGTAGAGAGAGAGATGGGGACAGGGAATCCAAAGCGGCTCTGTGCTGAGAGCCCAATGTGGGGCTCAAACTCACAAACTGTGAGACCATGACCTGGGCCAAAGTCAGACGCTTAACTTACTGAGCCACCCAGGTGCCCCAAATATGTTAATTTTAAAAATATTTTATTAATTAATATTTTTAATATTATATGCAATGCTTGGTAATTTCTTTTTTTTTTATTTTTTTTAATGTTTATTTATTTTTGAGACAGAGAGAGACAGAGCATGAATGGGGGAGGGTCAGAGAGAGAGGGAGACACAGAATCTGAAACAGGCTCCAGGCTCTGAGCTGTCAGCACAGAGCCCGACGCGGGGCTTGAACTCACGAACCGCGAGATCATGACCTGAGCCAAAGTCGGACGCTTAACCGAGTGAGCCACCCAGGCGCCCCGCTTGGTAATTTCTTTAGGATTAGTTTCTGGGGGTAGAGTACCTGGATCACAGGACATACACAGTTTATAAGGTTTTTGCTACATATTATCTGTTAACCAAATAGTGTGAAGGTGCCCATTTTGTTTCACCCTTGCCAACACTAGGTATTATTGTTAAACACATGAATAAATAAATCTCTGCTGATCTGACAGGTAAAACCACCTCTCTGTTGTCATAATTTGCATGTAGAGGGATTACTGACTGCTGTCTTGAAACCCTCTCCCCTTTTGGCTCCCAGAACACCTGCTCTCCTGTTTCACTCCTTCCTCCCGACTACTCCTTCCCACCCATTCTTAAACATGATGTTCCCTGCTTCTGTCTGCAGTCCTGTTCTCCCTCTTAGACTTTGAACCTGGTGATGATGAGCTCACCCACCTGAGACGTCATTGCCTTCATACAGTCATTCCTCACACCAAAGGTATCCCCTGCACGTACCCTCTCCTGAACACCAGAAGTTATATCTAAAGAGTGATTAGACATGGTCGAAGCCAGAAGCCGGGGAACTGATGTGTGTTCCTCCCTCCAAAGGCAGCTCAGTCTGTTGATTCCACCTTCCAATGTTTCTCGAATCCCCCATCTCTCCACGCCCTCCTCCTGTGTGGTTCATGGAGCATCTCCTCCACCCTGGATGGCTGTAACAGGCTTCCTTCCAACTGGTGTCCTTGATTCTCATTCCCTATCCCTCCCACACTCCTCATTCCCCAGAATGAATTTCTAAATGAAAATCTGATATCTGTAAATGGCTCAAAATCTTTCCATGGACTTTCACTTCTCAAAGCAGAATTTTCCAAACTGAGGTTCGTGAGGGGGCTCCTTGGGGACCAGGAGGGCACTATGTGATCACATGAGCAAGTGCCCAGCACTCAGTTGGTCCCTGCTGCTGTCCCCTCTTTACAGTCTTCTCTAGCCACCCATGGTGTATACTTTGCTGCAGTCGCACAGGACTACCTGTTGTTCCCTCACCTGTTCTGTCGTTGACATTTCTGTTCACCTGCACATGTGGTTCCCTTTACCAAGAATGTCCAGATCCCCTTTGCCTGTCTGGTCAAGTATTACCCCTGTTTAAGATAAAGCTAAAAAAACATCACCTCTTCCCAATGTCTTCTCCACCTTCATAGGCAGATGGTCCTCTGCTCCCCCAGCTCGCTCATTTTATCAAACTGAATGACATTTATTTGTTCCTACACTTGCTGTCCACCCACTCCCTCTCCACTGTGAACTTCTCAAAGCGGAGATTGTCATCCCGATTTACCTTCACATCCCAGTGTCAGGCTCATGCGTAGGGTGTCAGTAAATATTTGCTGCGTTTACTAGTCTCTAAGAAAGGAGTGGCCTCCAGCCTTCACAAACCCTTCCATGCAGAATTGTCCATCATTGCATGGGAGGCAACGAACAGAAGCACAAAGCTGTGTTGGAGTGTGGGGGTCGGTGACCAGCAAAGCTCACTCTCTGGTTGTGTGAGGGGTTTGCTTGCACACCAGCCACAAATGCAAATCCATGAGTTTCCATTGCTGAAACCACAAGATCGAATTCATGATAGCAAGACCTACTCTATATGGAATACGAACAAGAAACAGCAATTTAAAAGAGCAGAGAGAACAGTTTTCCGTAAGAAAGATACCATAGGAATGGAGATTATCCAATGTTCCCACTGACATATTTAACCTTTGCCTTTTGTGATCTGAGGACCTATGTAATTCTGTCACAGGATCCTATCCAGAGCTCCTGTGTCATGATTGTGTCAGACCCAGAGGCTGCCATGGGGTAGGTGCACTACCCTGCCTCATTAAATGACTGCTCAGGGGCCCACAGGGTGTCTCACTCGCCTTCGTGGCTGGCTGCATCTAGGAGGCTGGGAAAATCCAGCTCGTCATGTTCCCAAGGTATGCTTACATGCCAAGAAGAAACAAACATAATGACACAGTTCCTGTCTTCATGGGGAATCTCCAGCCAATGGGTCAGGTCACCTCCTATTAATGGACTAAATGCTCCAATTATAAGTCAGAGATTGTCAGGTGACTTAAGGAAGAAAAAAAAAAAAAGCAAGAGCAAAGGACAAGCTGTCTCTAAGAGATGCACTGTAAATATAACAATACAGGTTGAAAGTAAATGGATGGAAAAACAATATATCATGCAAATAAAAGAGAAGGTGGAGTGGCTTATTAATATCAGGAAAACTAGTCTCAAGATAAGGAATCTTGGGGCAACTGGCTGGCTCAGAGGGTGGAGCGTGTGACTCTTGATCTCAGGGTTGTGAGTTCGAGCCCCGTGTTAGGTGTAGAGATTATTTAAAGAATATTAACAGAGATGGTGATAAAACTGTGCCTTCCTCAGAATCCATTCTGCTGGAACAGGAGGACCTTATGCAGCTCAACCTGCCAGGCTCAGGCTACATTAAATACTGACACAGACAGTTCAAAAGTCGCTCAAAAGTTCTCCCATGGATTTTGGGAGTCACGGGAAATGGGTATGTTTGAAATTTCCACCTGAAATGAAATCCATTTTGTGACCCAAATGAGAGATGCGACCCAATGGATGAAAGGAGTCAGGATGGAGGGGTGTGGGGAGAGCCTCTCGAGTGAATTGTACACATCACCAAATCCAAATCAAAGCAATGTTGGCGAATCCTTTGTGACTGATGCAGAGTCCCAGCGATACACACGGAGCGAGGAGTGGTCTCTCTGACAAGCAGAGACACAGGCTCTTCCAAGACTTCCTTTCTCCCCTGGATGGTGAGTCGGAGCAAGAGGCCTGCTTAGGCGGAGGAACCCAGGGCTCTGCCTCCACGCGGCGCAGCTCCCGCCCCTCACCTTATGGGCGTCCATGAGGTTCATGACCAGGTCGAGGTCCCCGTGCACGGGCTGGTCCTCGGCCAGCTGCGGCTCCACCTTGTACAGCCAGTCGACCAAGGCCTGCAGAGCATCCATGAACTGACCCGAAAACAGCAGGGCCTCCTCCAACTTGTGCTGCCTGAGAGAAGCACACAAACCTCACTGTTTTGGGGGATCCCTTTTCTTTGACTGGCTCACAGTTCTGACTGCTGAAGGGAACACTGCTTGCACTCTACAGAGACAGGGCCCTCCATGCTGGGCTGGTTCGAAATACAGTTAAAAGTTATCGAGATCAGGGCATCTGGGGAGCACGGAGCCTGTGTGGCTTCTCTCTCTTCCTCTCTCTCTGCCCCTCCCCTGCTCACGCTCTCTCCCGCAAAATAAATAAATAAAAACTTAAAAAAAAAAAGCTATCGGGGCACCTGTGTGGCTCAGTCGGTTAAGAGTCCAACTTTGGCTCAGGTCATGATCTCGCAGTTTGTGGGTTCAAGCCCCATGTCGGGCTCTGTGCTGACAGCACAGAGCCTGGAGCCTGCTTCAGATTCTGTGTTTCTCTCTCTCTGCCCCTCCCCACTTGTGTTTGCTCTCTCTCTCTTAAAAATAAATAAATAAACATTAAGAAAGAAAAGATGTAAAGGTGGCCAATAAGCACATGAAAAGATGTTCACAGGTGCCTGGCAGGCTCAGTCAATGGAGCATGTGACTCTTGATCTCGGGGTTGTGAGTTCAAGCTCCACATTCAGTGTAGAGCTTACTTAAAGATAAATAAATAAATACATAAGTAAATACATAAATAAATAAATAAAATGGGTCGTTGAAAAAAAAGATGTTCCATATTACTAATCATTAGGGAAATGCAAATCAACACCATAAAGAGATACTTTACATCCATTAGGATGTTTAGTGTGAAAGCAAAAACAAAACAAAACAAAAGATGGCTATTATGAAACAAACAAAACAAAACAGAAAATAATAAGCGGTGGTGAGAATGTGGAGAAATCGGAGCCCTTGTGCATTGCCCGTGGGAATGTAAACTCGTGCAGCTGATATGGAACAGTATGGTGGTTCCCCAAAGGGTGAAACACAGAATTACCATAAGATCCAGCTGTTCCACCACTGGGTGTTTATCCAAAAGAACTGACAGCAGGGAGTTAAATAGATATTTGTACGATGCTCATAGCCGCGTTATGCACAGTAGCCAAAAGATGGAAGCGACCCAAATACCCATTAGCAGATGAATGGATAAACAAAATGTAGGATATACATACAATGGAATATTATTCAGCTCTAAAAAGGAAGGAAAGTCTGACACAGGCTACAACATGGATGGACCTTGAAGACATTCTGCTACGTTAAAGAAGCCAGACACAAGAAGACAAGTATTGTATGACTCCCCTTAAATAAGATACCTAACATAGTTAAATTCTGAGACAGAAAATAGAAGCGTGGTTGCGAGGGGCTGGGAGAGGGGGGCCTGAAGAGTTATTTTTTAGTAGGCACAGAGCTCCATTTGGGGGTGATGAGAAAGTTCTGGAGACAGACGGTGGTGATGGTTACACAACAATGTGAATGTACTTGATGCCACTGTATGTACACCTAAAAGTAATTAAAATGGTAATTTTGACGTCCTATGTGTTTTACCGCAATTTAAAAAGTGACGAAAAGAAATATCTAGACATTTTTATGGATTAAGCAGAGTGCAGGAGGCAGGTACAGAGTACTTTGGCATCTTCTAGTCGGAGGACTGGGCCCAGACACGCCCCAGTGACGAAAAAGCCTGTGCTGATTATACTCTCCCACAGTAGAGGGCAGTGCTTGAGGCCAAGGTAGCAGTTAAGAACACAGGCTCTGGAGTCAGACACACAGGAGTTCCTATCAAAGCTCCGCACCAGCCACGTGACACTCAACCGCTCTTAACCTCTGACTTCTCGTGTGCAAGATGGGATCATTAATGTACCCACCGAGAGCACGGTGGTAATGGCACGACAGCTGTCCCTCATCCACCTGAGGGCCCGCGACTCACGGGCCGTGGGACTCTCTGAGCCTCGCTTCCTCTTTTGGAGAACAGGCTTCAGAGACACCTGCTTCCCCCGGTTGCGCGGCAACTTGCTATTAATAAAAGAGCAACAACAGTAACAGAGCCACCACTCCTGGAGAACTTCCTCTGTGCTGAGTGCTTGGCATGAATCCTCCCAACAGCCCTGGGAGGGAGGCGCTGTCCCCATTTTACAGGGACCTTAGGAATGACTTAGTGGTGATGGGTCTTGCTCAGGAAGCGGCAGCTGCGTCCTCTCTGGGCGCAGGGCAGCGTGGGCGGTGTGGGGCCACGGCGCGTGTGGAGTTCGCAGCTGGGGTCGGAGTCCAGAATCCATGCCCAGCATGTCTCCCCCCAGGTGCTGAGGGTCACCTGAGTCTAGGGCAGGGCTCAGAGCTGCTGGGAGGCTGGAGTCTTGGGCTCTGTTGCCACTTCTGCCCCTGATCACGTCTGCCTCCGGGGTCGGTCCCTATCCTTCCACGGCCTCCGTTTATCCTACTGTCGAGTGAGAAATAGGGGTCGGGTCCTTTGATCCCCAAGGTCCCTGACCACAAAGAAAGGCAAAGGGAAGTTCGGGAAAGCAGGGAGCCTGTTGGCTGGATTCCTGGCTTGTCTCTGCCCCCTGGTGGACACCAGCAGCCTGGCACCCAGGGGAAAAACTGGCTTTGTGACCTCTGCCCAGGAGCCCACCTCTCCTAGCCCCCGTGCCCAGCTGTTAAACGGGGATAATAGCACCTACCTCTTTGGACTGCTGTGAGGATGCAAAGAGATAGCACATGAGAAGTTCTTGGGCAGAGGCAAGTACAGCCTAGTCAGTCAACAGAAGCCACATCCTACAGATGAGATGGTAAGTCCTGTCATCAAGAACATGACTACAAGCTTATAACACTTGTTCATTATTGGAAACCAAAGTCGTTTACTTAATCTGTAAGTGAATTCACAGTTCCTGTGATCACTAAGCCATCTCTGGATAAATAAACTCACTGGTCTTATATACGGTATTAATTTTTTTTCAAAATACCAATTTTATTTTTCCTTCTTTTGTTTGTTTGCTTGCTTTGGTTTCTGGTTTTTTTATTGTTTCCTTCCTTCCTGTTTTTTAGAGGTTTGTTTCATTGCTCTTTTTTCACCATCTTTAATTTTCTATTTGAGAGAGAGAGTGGGGGAGAGGGGCAGAGGCAGAGAGAGAGAGAGAGAGAGAGAGAGAGAGAGAGAACCCCAAGCAGGCTCCACCCTCAGTGTGGAGCCCGATGCTGGGCTCAATCTCATCGCCCTGGGATCATGACCTAAGCCCAAATCAAGAGTCGGAGGCTCAACCATCTGAGCCACCCAAGCACCCTCTTTTTTTCACTGTCTTAAATTGAATGCTTGCCTTGTTTATTTTTAACACTTGATTGAGGTATAATTTCCACACCATAGAATTCACCTGTTTTAAGTACACACTTGAATGATCTTGAGTGTAGTTACGGAGTTGTGCAGCCATCACCACAATACAATTTTAGAATATTTCCATCACCACCAAAAGAAAGAAATATACCTATTTGCAGTTTATCCCAAATTCCATTCCAGCCCTAGGCAAGCAATATCTACTTTCTTCCTTTGTAGATTTGCCTTTCTTGGACACTTTGCAAAAATACAATCATATAATGTAGTGTTTGGTGTCTAGTTTTCTCACTCACTTAACATAATGTCTTCGAGACTCACCTATGCTGTAGCATGTAGCAGTGCTTTGTGGGTTTTTTTTAATGTTTGTGTGTGTGTTTATGTTTGTTTGTTTGTTTGTTTGTTTGTTTGTTTTGAGAGTGAGGAGTGAGAGAGGCAGAGAGAGAGGGAGAGTCAGAATCCCAAGCAGGCTCCGAGCTGACAGAGTGGAGTGCAGGGCTCGATCCCTTAAAAGTGACATCATGACCCAAGCCGAAACCAAGAGTCAGACACTTACCTGACTGAGCCACCCAGGCACCCCCGTTCTTTTCTTTTATTGCCAAATAATATTCCCCTGTATGGACATACCACATTTTGTTTATCCATTCACATGTTGATGAGCATTTGTGTAGCCTCCATCTGGGGGCTATTTTAAACAGTTGTTGCTACCAACATTTGCTTACAAGTGTTTGTGTGGATGTATGTTTTCAGCTTTCTTGAGGGCTTGTTTAATTTTATATGTGTACTGTTTCCTAATAAATGTGTTTAAAGATATAAATTTACTTCTAAGTGATGATTTAGCTGTGTCTCACAAGCTTTGCCATGTGGTTTTGTCATTATTATTCAGTGCTAAATATTTCTCACATTTCTTTATGATTTCCTTTTCTACCAAAAGCTGTCAATATGATAGTTTCCAAACCTATAATCCTATTATAATTTGTCATTTCACTGAATCATGATTGATACTAACCGTGGTTGATACATGTATGATACTAATCCTTTAGAATTTGTTGTGACTTCCTTTATGACCTTATATTACATACTCTATTTTTTTGTAAACGCTCCATTTGTGCTCCATGGTAACTGCTTGAAACAAATAGTTTCTGTAAGAGATTCTAACATCAACACAATGTAAAATCTGTTCTTCTATACACTCCCCACACAGGTGCCACCAGGACTCTCTGAGTAGTTCCCACCTGCAGAGAAAGGGATAGGATCATGGTCCATGACTCTGCTCTCCCTGGCTTCTCGTTCCTTATCTCCTCATCACCAATGACCTCCTTCTGCACTTCACTGCACCCCTGATGTCTGTGACAACCCTGTGTGCCCTTTCAAAGCCCAATGTCACTGTAGGTCCACCAACTCATGTCTTTCCAACTTGCTTCCTCCACTCGTCAAGCCCCTCCTCTTCTTGGACCTCCTCAAGACCTCCAGTCCACGGAACCCTCCTATTTCTCCCTATCCACCAACTCTCATCTGTCTTCATTTTGCTCTTCAACCAACTTCAATGTCATGTTCCGTCATTTCGATGACTTCCTTGCAAACATCCTGAACTCCACTGCCTTCCACTACCCCTCAACGCTTACCTATCAAAACCCCAAATTCTGGATTAGCCTGACTATCCATCTTCTTTATGCTTGCATCCAGGCAGCAAGCATCACTGAAGAGCATAAACTATGGGGTATAAGTAATTCCCGGTCACCCACTGTGATGCTGCTAAACCTTTCTATGCTTGGTTGTTTAGATACACTGTTCCCAGACTCTGTCTTCCCTTTTAGCCCCTCACTCTCAACAAATGATCTTATGTTCTCCCTGACAGAGAGAAAATAAACTATCACACAGCTGCCTTATCGTCCTGTCTTCCCCTCCTACCCAAGGACACTCCTGTGCTCCGAATTCTACCCCTGTTGGTTTCCCAGGAGCTTCCACTATTCACTGCAGGGAAGTAAGACAGGGTGGAGGGAGAAAAATCAGAAGGCAGTTGCAGAGGTGTTTGTTTTAAAATGCAAATCTGCGGGGCACCTGGCTGGCCTAGGGGGTGGAGCATGCAACTCTAGATCTCGAGGTTGTACGTTTGAACCCCACGGTGGGTGTAGAGATTACTTAAAAATAAAATCTTTAAAATAAATTTAAATAAATAAAAGTACACATTTAAGTTACACTGAGCTAAATTTTCTCACCTATCAAAAGAGCAAATAATAAAAAAGTGTGACAACACAGACTGATGGTGAGGCTGTGTGAGGAAACAGGTGCTCATAAATTCCTGATGGGAGCACAAACATAGTACAGTCTCTATGGAGGGTAATTTGGCAATATCTACCCAAATTTCAAATGCATTTGCACTCTGATCCAGCAATCCCTCTTCTGAGAATTTGTATATATTTTTTAATGTTTATATATTTCGTTTGAGGAGTGGGGCAGAGACGGAGAGAGAATCCCAAGCAGAGCCTGACTTGGGGTTCGATCCCACAAACCGGGAGATCATGACCTGAGCCAAAGTCAAGAGTCAGATGCTTAACTGACTGAGAGACCCAGGCACCCCCTGAGAACTTATTGTATTGATATATCTCTGTACTAAGAAATGACATATGTCCAAAAGTGATATTCAAAATACCTAACAAGTGGGGCACCTAGGTGGCTCAGTTGATTGAGCGTCTGACTTTGGCTCAGGTCATGATCTCGTGGTTCATGAGTTGGAGCCCTCCATCAGGCTCTCTGCTGTCAGTGTGGAGCTTGCTTCGGATCCTCTGTCTCCCTCTCTCTCTGCCCCTCCCCTATATATTCTCTCTCTCTAGAAAATAAACATTAAAAATAAATATATCAAAATACTTAACAAGTAGTATGATTGTTAAAATGTATAGTTATAGTGCTCGCTTCGGCAGCACATATACTAAAATGTATAGTTATGCATATCAATAATTTTAAATATTCCATTTTATTTTCTAATTTATCTAAGCTATATCTTCTATGACTGTCTAACAAGTGATGGAAATTGTAGGTGCTAATTTACTCACCAAGTTATTCTATTGATTTCCAAATCCTACGTTGGTTTTTAGAAATTATTGGCATATCATTTGTATAGTGCAGTCATCATTAGCTAAATGTTAACCTTGTCTGAGTCATGATTTGACACTAACCTCTTCCAATTCCATGTCCATTAAATCGATTATCTGTATATTACTTGTACTCTCAATACAGAATTTTTAATTTTTTTGTCTGCTTTATTCTTTTCTTAAAAATTTTTCTCTTTTTTTAGGGGCGCCTGGGTGGCGCAGTCGGTTGGGGACTTCAGCCAGGTCACGATCTCGCGGTCCGTGAGTTCGAGCCCCGCGTCAGGCTCTGGGCTGATGGCTCAGAGCCTGGAGCCTGTTTCCGATTCTGTGTCTCCCTCTCTCTCTGCCCCTCCCCCGTTCATGCTCTGTCTCTCTGTGTCCCCAAAAAATAAATAAACGTTGAAAAAAAAAATTTAAAAAAATTTTTTTCTCTTTTTTTAATGTTTATTTATTTTTCAGAGAGAGACAGATAGAGCACGAGCAGGGGAGGGTCAGAGAGAGAAGGAGGCAGAGAATCTGAAGCAGGCTCCAGGCTCTGAGCTGTCAGCACAGAGCCCAACGCAGGGCTTGAACTCACAGACCACGAGATCATGACCTGAGCCAAAGTCAGACACTTAACCCACTGAGACACCCAGGCATCCCAGTTGTCTGCTTTATTCTATCCATTACTGAGAACTATGTCAAAATTTTCCACTGTAATTTTAAATTTGTCTATTTCTTGTTCGTGTTCTGTCGGTTTTTGCTCTAAATATTTTGAAGTTATGTTATAAGAGAATATAAATTTAGAATTATCTTTCTGATGAATTGAACTTTTTATTATGAAATGTCCCTCTTTATTACTGCTTTTTGCCTTAAATTCTTTTTCTGATATTAATTAGCCATAACAGCTTTCTTTGGTTGATATTTGAGCGATAGATCTTTCTTCAACCTTTCATTTTTTTGATATTTATTTATTTATTTTAAGAAAAAGAGAGAGAGAGAGCACAAGCCGGGAGATGAAGAGAGAGAGAAAGAGAGAGAATCCCAAGCAGGCTCCACGCCTGACGCGGGGCTCAATCTCACAAACCAAGAGGTCATGACCCAAGCCAAAATCAAGAGTCAGATGCTCAACCAACTGAGCCACCTAGGCAGCCCTCATTTAAAAAAAAAATAATAATGTTTATTTATTTTTGAGAGAGAGAGATACAGAACCTGAGCAGGGAAGGGGCAGAGAAAGAGGGAGACACAGAATCGGAAGCAGGCTCCAGGCTCTGAGCTGTCAGCACATAGCCCAACATAGGGCTTGAACCCACAAACCGTGAGATCATGACCTGAGCAGAAGTCAGACACTCAACCACTTGAGCCACCCAGGCACCCATCATTTTGTTTTGTATAAACATTTTAGTCTGAAATAATTTCAAAGTCGCAGGAAAGTTGTGAAACTGGGTAATACTTTTCACCCAGATTACCCATTTGCCTTATCATTCCCAGTCTCTCTCTCTCTCTCTCTCTCTCTCTCTCTCTGGAAGATACATATATATATCTTTTGTTTTTTGGTTTGTCTTCTTATATATTTATCAGATGGAAGATCAAGGATGTAGGAAGGACTAGGTAGATGGATAATCAAGATTTTGTCTTTAGTTTTCATCTGCTTTACCCCGATGTCCGTAAGTATGCCTTTCCTTTTCTTTTTATAGTGTTTGAAATTTGTTATGGAATGAATTGTATCCTTCCAACAAATCCTTATGTTAAAGCCCTAACCCCCAATGTGACTCTATTTGAAGATAGGGCCTTTCAGGAGGCAATTAAGTTTAAATGAGGTCATAAGGGTGGGGCTCCCATCCAATATGACTGATGACCTTATAAGAGGAGAGTCACCAGGGATGCTCAGACGCGGACAGAAAAGGCGATGCGAGCACATGGTGAGAAGGTGGCCAAGACGAGAGCTCTCAGGAGAAACGAAGCCTGCTAACACCTTGGTCTTGGATTTTCAGTCTCCAGAACTGTGAGAAAATAAATTTCTGTTGTCTAAGTCACCCAGTCTGTGATATTGCTATTATGGCAGCAAATACAGAGTTTGTAAGGCTTCTTGAACGTGGCTTGATGTTTAACTGTGTCCTGATAGTTTTTAGCAGTTTTGGAAAATGACTGACTGTTCTCTCCAAAATATTGCATCTGCCCCATTCCTGCTCTCCACCCCAGGGGGATACAAGCATGTGTGGGCTACACCTTCTCATAGAATCTCTCTCTGTTGGAAAGGCAGTCTGCCATGGGCCCTCAGCATCTGGATGTCCTTGCCAATGGTATCAAACTTCAAGGTTCAGTATTTCCTGACATTGAGCAGTTACTGTAGCTAGTCCTGTAGATGAGTTATGGTGCAACTGCTGGCCGTATAGCTTCTAGAGGGGCCCGCTGTGTCACCTCAAGGGACATATGTTTGTGGGGATGGGGAGGGCGGGCCATGGAATTTCCATTAGAGATGGGGGATGCTTTCTGGCTTACTATCGTCCTCGGTAATTATTGACAATTATACTGCCCCTTGGGTCATGTTTTTCTTGTTGGGTCCCCAGGTAGAGAGCATACACTCACTCCTGGTTCCGTATAGCCTCATAAGTCTTGGTATCTTGCCAACAGAGACTATGCTCCAGACACAAAAATCAGAAACCTTTTACTTTAGCTACCACAGCCAAAGAGGTGGTACAAGTCCCAGATTAGCAGGTCAGCCTAAACTCTCTTGTGTGGTTGTAACAGATAAGGGCCTGACTTTACACTCCATCCTGAACAAACAGGGAAGAGCATGTGAGAGCGTGTCAACACCTCCTGTTATATTTGGACTAATACCAGAGTTCAAGCATAGGAGTCCATCCACACGGCAAGAAAGGAAGCTGAAAGGTTATCTGAAATAATACCTGCTAGTGCCCCCTTGGGCCTCATTCACTTGGCTGAGTCAGAGACCGAGGGGCAAGAATGAAGTCAACACTGCCTCAGGCTGCTGCTGGGATTCCATTCATAACAGCCTAATCAAGTGTTACAGGAAGCAAACTGCATGGGGTATGTTCCCCTGGCCCAGTCAGTGTGTCCAATCTGGGTTTCTGATAGGACTGCACGTTCAAGAGAAAATTTGAATGCATTTAAAAACATGTAGGACGCAGGCGGATGGTTGGCAAGGCAAGCTGCCATGGGCCCTGAGAGCCCGCTATATCCTCGCTGAGCTAAACTGAACTACCCGATGTTGAACAGTCTCTGTGGCTTATCAACAAAGGTGGCTAAGGAGACCGCAGGTGACAGCATGCACCTGTCCACTCTCTAGGTGAGGGGCCTGGTTTGCTGCTTCCTACAAAAAGCGCTAGGCCCTTGCCTCTGGGTTCCTCAGCTGTGGTTGGGGCACAGCCTGTTTCGTGTGCTGCTTCCATCGGGTCACACCCATGGGACTCGGAGGCAAGGGGACAGACACCACCGTGCTGATATTCCTGCCATTGGCTGTGCTGTGAGTAATAACCCGTCTTGCTCTCATCTACCAGGCTCTGTTGTCTGTGTTCAGCATCTATGGAGTTGCGAAGGTGGACGGCCTGCCATCTCCTATGAGGTTAGAGTTCTTCCCTGACCTCTGTTTTGTGTTCTCCATCCGTTTGTCTCTCTGGGCTTCAGTCTGGGTACTTTTTTCCAGCCAATCTTCTAGATCACTGACTCTTATCCACTGAGTCGTTGCTTCCGGTTATTGTATCTTTCAACTCCGTGCTCTCTGGACTCATTTCTCAGGGCTGCAGGCCCAGGGTGTCACAAAGTGGGCGGCTTAAAACAACAGAAATGTACTCACTCACAGTTCTGGAGGCTTGAATCCGAAATCAAGTTGTCAGCAAGGCTGGCTCCTTCTGGAGGCTCTGAGAGAGAGCCTCGCTTCTGGTTGTTGCGGGAAAACCTTGGTGTGCCTTGTCTTGTGGATGCATCCCCCCATCTCTGCCTCTGTCATCACATGGCATTCGTTTCACATCATCTTTTTTTTTTTTGAAAAATTTTTAGTTTATGTATTTTGAGAGACAATGCATGTGCCCAAGAGAGAGTAGGGAAGGGGCAGAGAGAGAGGGAGAGAGAGAGAATCTTAAGCAAGCTCCACACTGCCAGCACAGAGCCTGGTGCGGGGCTCAATCTCACAAACTGTGAGATCATGACCTGAGCCAAAACCGAGAGTCAGACATTTAACTGAATGAGCCACCCAGTGTCCCTCACATCATCTTTTTTAAGGATGCCAGTCACGCTGGATTAGGGGCACACGCTACTCCGATATGACCTCACCTGAACTTAACTAATTATATCTACAATGACCCTATTTCCAAATAAGGTCTCATTCTGGGGTCCTGGGGGCTTAGGGCTTCAACATATCTTTTTGGAGGACACAACTCAACCCATACCACTTTCCTTTTGATTCGTTTTAGAGTTTTCAGTTCTCCGCTGAAGTTCAAGCTTGCCTTATATATATATTTTTTAATGTTATTTATTTTTGAGAGAGAGAGACAGCGACAGAAACAGAAACAGAGCACAAGTGGGGGAACGGCAGAGAGAGAGGGAGACACAGAATCTGAAGCAGGTTCCAGGCTCTGAGTTGTCAGCACAGAGCCCGACGTGGGGCTCAAACTCACGAACTGCGAGATCATGACCTGGGACGAAGTCAGACTCTTAATCAACTGAGCCACCCAGGCACCCCTTCTTTTATATTTTTTAATGTAGAAAGTTATTTAAAGGTCTGTGTCTATAACTCCAATATCTAAAGCCTCTGAAGGTCCATTTTTCTTGTCTCTTGATTCTCTTGGTTTTGTTCATGTTAACTCTTCATGTGCTTGTTTCATGAATGTGCTGGGCACTGTATTTGCAAAATTCCTTGTAGAAACAATTTCAGGCTGAGAGTGGTATTATCTTCCTCCAGAAAGTAAGTCCAGAGAGGGATCACTTTAGCCTCTGCCCAGCACCCGAGGGACTTGGAGTCTGGGACCTCCTTGATACAATTACAAGGATTGTACTGGTACAGAGCTGAGGAGCATTCTTTGTGAAGGTCTATCTACTCCCCATTCATCCTTACTTGCTCCTACAGTTTAGCCTCTCAGGGTCCTAACTCAAAACCAAGAGAGTTCACAAGGAACCTTCCTTGATGGTCCTTCACTCTAAATCCTGTCCCACTTGTGCCACAAATGTGTGGAAGTACTACTGAGCCTCTCAGCTGCCCGCTGTCACCCCAAACGTAAGGCTCACCTCCCTGAGCCTTTGCACTCCCAAGGGTCTTGGCCCACTTGGTAATTCTTCGCCAACCTGTGAGCACTCCACTGCCTTTATGTTAGTTATCTATTGCTGAATAACAAATACTACAACCATTCATTATCTTACACAGTTTCTGGGAGTCAGGATTCAGGAGTGGTTTCGCTGGGTAGTTCTGGCTCAGAGTTTCTCACAAGGTTGCAGTAAAGCTGTCAGCTGGAACTGCATTCATCTGAAAGCCTGAATGGGGCTGGAGGACCCACTTCCAAGATGGTGCACTCATACCTGGCAAGATAGTGGTGCTTGTTGGCAGAAGCCCTCAGCTTCTTCACCTTGTTGACATGTCCATATGGATGCTTGAGTGTCCTCATGATGTGACATTTGGCTTCTCCCAGAGTGAGTAATCCAGGAGAGAGAGAGCAAGGGTGGAAACCATGATCTCTTTAATGATCCAGCCACTCCCTGTCATTTTCACCTTGTTCTATTCATCAGAAACGAGTCATGAGGTCCAATCCACACACAAAGGAATGGGAATTGGGCTCTACCTCTTGAAAAGGAGTATTGACAGGCACGTGGGTGGCTCAGTTGGTTAAGCATCTGACTACGCTCAGGTCATGATCTCATAGTTCATGAATTCCAGCCCCCTTCAGGTGAGTTTGAGCCCCAAATCAGGCTCCACGCTGACTGTGAGGGATTGTGTCTCTCCCTCTCTCTCTCCCTCTTTCTCTGCCCCTTGTGGGATTTTCTCTCTCTCCTTCTCTCTCCTTCTCTCTCTGCCTCTTGCTCACTCGTGCTCTCTCTCTCTCTCTCTCTCATAAATAAATAAATAAAGTATTGATGAATAAATGGACACATTCAAAACCTGTCAAAGCTGTTAAATAGGATTTTTAAATGATTTTGTTCTGGTTTCCTAGTTGTCCTTGGGAATATGGTTAATTAAAATTACCCAGTTCAGGGTGCCTTTGTGCCTCAGTTGGTTGAGCATCCAACTCTTGATTTCGGCTCAGATCATGATGTCAGGGTCATGGGATTGAGCCCCATGTCAGTGTGGAGCCTGCTTAAGATTCTCTCTCTCTCCCTCTGTCCCCCTCCCCAGCTTGCACACTCTCTGTCTCTCTCTCTCTCTCTAAAAAAAAAAGAGTCATTATTCAAAAAAATTTAAAATAAAATGAAATTACCCAGTTTATCATAACCTGAAGTACAAGTCTATAAATTTGTTTTTTATTCTAGAAATATGAATTATTTGTCTAATTTTTACTCATTCTTGCATGCTAGTAAATATTCTACTGTCTTCAGGCTTTCATTCAGTAATAAAAGAATATTCAAGGCTGTGATTATTATTGTTGTTTTTTCTTTCTTCTTCCTCCAGAAAAGGAAGATTCATGTTTAAGATAGTTAAAAGAGGGGCACCTGGGTGGCTCAGTCAGTTGAGCATCCGACTTCAGCTCAGGTCATGATCTCACAGTCTGTGAGTTTGAGCCCTGAGTCGGGCTCTGTGCTGACAGCTCAGAGCCTGGAGTCTGCTTTGGATCTGTGTCTCCCTCTCTCTCTGCCCCTCCCCTGCTTGTGGTCTGTCTCTCTCTGTCTCAAAAATAAATAAAAGTATTTAAAAAAATTTTTAAATGATAGTTAAAAGAAACCTTAAGAACATCCAAAATGTTCTCATCTCTGTTTGTTTCTAATATTTTACTATAAATCTTAAATTTTCAAATAGGAAAGCACTGCATTTATCCTACTTAACAAGAATGAAAATGAGCCAATAAACAGCCCAGTGGAAACTGAAATATTTATGGGCAGCAGTAATTAGATAAGTAGAGGACAATGATAAACCAGTGATTCTTCTAAGATACAGAGTGTTCTGTAAAGAATGCTCAGTATGGTCACATGGTCATATGGCTCATCTAGCTTAGGCTGAAGTCCCAGCTGCCCTCATGTTTCTAACAGTCCAGATGAGTGTAGGTATGGCAGGAGGCCCACTGAACAAGTCCTGATATCCCAAAGCTACAGCTTGACTCAAAAGTTTATAGAACTCATATCATTAATTAAGTTTATTGATTGTTACAGTTGTAATTGTACTATTTCAATATTTTAACCACTGATACAGCCATTGGCCTTGATACTCTTGTCTAATCTTGGCTCGGAGAAGGCAAGATTATTCATTACATATTGCTGGTGATAGCAAAAGTCTGGCAACAACCCAAGTGCTCCTTAACCAGGAAGGAACTGGCTAAATAAGTAAACGATGATACGTCCCCACTATGGGATACTACACAGCTGGGGAAAAAAGGAACAAGGAAGCTCTCGATGGATTGATTAAGCTGCAGAACACATTGTTAAGTACAAAAGGTAAGATGCGAAACCCTGCACGCCCTCCTTTGAGTAAAAAGGGGGTGTGAATGAGTAAGAATGCATATCCATATTTGGCTATATTTAGTCACATGAAAAGAGTAAGAAACTAATCAAATTGAATACTTATCATTCCACATATGGTTTCTTGGATGTTGTGACTATATTACTTAGCCAAAATATTAAATAGAATAGAAATGTGTCGGGGCACCTGGGTGGCTCAGTCGGTTAAGCATTCAACTCTTGATCTCATCTCAGGGCTTGATCTCAGGGTAGTGAGTTCAGGCCCCAGGTTGGGCTCCACGCTGGGCATGAAGGCTACTTTAAAACAAAAAGGAAAAAAAAATGTAATTCTTGAATGCTCAGTAGAACCCTCAGGAATTAATTTTCCCTAATCCCAATCTCAGTTTCCCCAAGTGGCCTGGGGGACTGCTGAGGACCTGCCCCCCATGGGCTCCCTGGCTTTCCATACAGACTCATGGACCCTGGTCCACCACTCCCGCTCCAGCTCTGACAGCCGGATCTGCCTCATCTCAGGTGCCTCCCTCCTCTTCCTCAGTCCCAATGCTGCTGGCTGGAGCCACCGAGCCAGAGGGCCTGTTCTGCACCTGGTCCCTGCAGCGGGATGGGGAGAAGCAGGGTCGAGCCGAGGGGCCACCCAAGCTCTACTCTACCCAGAGGTCTGCGCTCATGGCTCAGCCTGTGCCCCTATGGGATCTTGGAAGTGTGGCGGGACCTTGGAGTGCCTCCCCTCCAAACAGATGTGACTGCCTGGCACTGGTGACAGAAGCCTCCTTCCCTACTGTAGATACCTGACTTCCGCCCAGTGGCTACTGCGGGCCACATCCTTTGCTATTTTCTCTCTTTCATCCTCATAACAGTCCGATTTGGAGATAAGGAAGCTGAGACCTAGAAAGGGCTTGGGGCTACAGCAGAGGTGGGGGACGGGGAAGCAAAGACAGCTGAAATAACCTTTCAGGGAACTCACCTGGAAGGCAGGACCTCTGGGTATGAGCAGAGGGACGCCGGGAGCTGGGTGGTCACAATACGGGGAGTAGAAAGGCACAGGGTGATTGGGGCTGCACAGGAGGCCGGGATCTCTGAGGGCTTGTCTGAGGGTCTTGGACAGCTGTCCTAGATGGGGCAGGCACAGGTCTGGTATTGAGGGGGGGGCCGACACGGTAATGGAGACCTGGAGGGTGGGTGGGGAGGAATCTAGGAGAGAGATGGTGAGGCCTGGTCTAGGGGTGACAGGGAGCGAGAGAGGCAAGAATCAGCAAGTCCTGGTGACTGCACGAGGAAGTGGAGCAGGAGGGAGAAGATAATGATTACATGTATTGGGCACATTCTGCGTATGCAGCTCAGTAGCGAGTGTTTCATACTTGCTGTTACACTTAATCGTTACAACATCCTGATGATGTAGGTGCTATTATTATCCCCGTTTAACAGCTGGGCACGGGGGCTAGGAGAGGTGGGCTCCGGGGCAGAGGTCACAAAGCCAGTTTTTCCCCTGGGTGCCAGGCTGCTGGTGTCCACCAGGGGGCAGAGACAAGCCAGGAATCCAGCCAACAGGCTCCCTGCTTTCCCGAACTTCCCTTTGCCTTTCTTTGTGGTCAGGGACCTTGGGGATCAAAGGACCCGACCCCTATTTCTCACTCGACAGTAGGATAAACGGAGGCCGTGGAAGGATAGGGACCGACCCCGGAGGCAGACGTGATCAGGGGCAGAAGTGGCAACAGAGCCCAAGACTCCAGCCTCCCAGCAGCTCTGAGCCCTGCCCTAGACTCAGGTGACCCTCAGCACCTGGGGGGAGACATGCTGGGCATGGATTCTGGACTCCGACCCCAGCTGCGAACTCCACACGCGCCGTGGCCCCACACCGCCCACGCTGCCCTGCGCCCAGAGAGGACGCAGCTGCCGCTTCCTGAGCAAGACCCATCACCACTAAGTCATTCCTAAGGTCCCTGTAAAATGGGGACAGCGCCTCCCTCCCAGGGCTGTTGGGAGGATTCATGCCAAGCACTCAGCACAGAGGAAGTTCTCCAGGAGTGGTGGCTCTGTTACTGTTGTTGCTCTTTTATTATTAATAGCAAGTTGCCGCGCAACCGGGGGAAGCAGGTGTCTCTGAAGCCTGTTCTCCAAAAGAGGAAGCGAGGCTCAGAGAGTCCCACGGCCCATGAGTGGTGAAGCTGGGGATCCTGGGCCTCCAGGCCTGGCGCCCACACTTGCCTCAGGGGGGCCTCTTCCTTTGGACTATTCTTTTACTTAGTCATCTGACTACTTGTGTAGGATGCACTCTGAGCCTGGTCCTGTAGTGGGCCCGGGGTGCCATGCCCTGAGCTCCCCGGGTCTGGGCACTGAGTGTGGGCCCTGGGGACAGAAAGCCAGGCTCAGGGTGCATCCAGAATCGCACACTGGGGGTCAGACCATGAGCTGGACAGCATCCAGGGCTATACCCACGGCTCCCTCATCCAGGGACTACTCCCAGGCTAGAGGCTGTGCCTGGGAGGACAGCTCCTGCCGATGGTTGTTGAGAGCTGCTTCTAGGAAACCCCTCCTGAGTCCTTGCCCTGTTGTCTGAAGTTGGTTTGTGCCAGTGAAGAGAAGCCACCTCTGGAATGACCTCCTGTTGTCCAGCCCAAGGAAGATCCAGGCCAGGGGGATAGGATTTAGCCCAGGAATCAGGGGCCCAGGGTCATGGTTTGGGGATTATCCTAAAAGGCACTGCCCCTGCATATGACAGCACAGGTTGGGTCTACACCAGCTCATAGCGTTGCCAGGCAAGTGGGGCTGAAGTCCAGCTCCAATTAGCACTGCTGGGGGCCCTGGAGGAGGGTGGTGTCCACCTACAGGAAACAGCCTCTTTTTCTGAAACATCATAGGGCACCATATGGGCCGGCAGTGGCCCTGATGACAGCAGTCACGAAAGGCTAGGCTTCAGGGGAGGTTTAAAGCTGGCCTGGGGCTGGGAGTTAGGCCTGGGGCTCCCAGGCCTGTCCCTCTTTGAACAAAAGAGCTGAAGTGAGGTGGTCTCTTGTCCAGAGCCACACCCCTCTGGTCTTGCCCACAAGAAGCGGGGAAGGAAGAAGACGGAGCTGGTCATAGGCTGGCCACCCCTTTGAGAGGCTGGCCCTCGACTCTGAGGGGCTTCTAGTGCTTTGCTCAAGAGGTGTCAACAGAGCTGGGGAGGAGGGCGCCCGGCTGGTTCCGTCGGTAGAGCATGGGACTCTCGATCTCAGGGTTGTGAGTCTGAGCCCTAAGTCGGGTGTAGAGTTTACCTAAGAAAAAAAAGAAGGGTGCCTGGGTGGCTCAGGGTGTTGATCATCCGACTCTTGGTTTTGGCTCAGGTCATGATCTTGCAGATCGTGGGCTCGAACCCCACATAGGGCTCCTCGCTGATAGCGCAGAGCCTTCTTGGGATTCTCTTTCTCCTTCTCTCCCTTTGCCCCTCCCCCCACTCATGCTCTGTCTCCCTCTCACTCTCTCTCAAAATAAATAATAAACGGGGCGCCTGGGTGGCACAGTCGGTTAAGCGTCCGACTTCAGCCAGGCCACGATCTCGCGGTCCGTGAGTTCGAGCCCCGCGTCGGGCTCTGGGCTGATGGCTCAGAGCTGGAGCCTGTTTCCAATTCTGTGTCTCCCTCTCTCTCTGCCCCTCCCCCGTTCATGCTCTGTCTCTCTCTGTCCCAAAAATAAATAAACGTTGAAAAAAAAAATTTAAAAAATAAATAAATAAATAAATAAACATTAAAAAAAAAAAAAAATATCCAGGGAGAACCACACCACTACCCTCTGGGGTCTCCATTTTCACTTTTCATTCTCCCAGACCTCTCCCAGGTCCAGATTTATCCCCCCAGATGCCCGCTGTCGATTATGCCCAAATTCCCTCTCAGGGCCATTGGTTCACCAGACACACATCTGCCGGTCCGCACCTGGCAAGCCATTGCTGAGACTGACCTCTGGCTGGCGGCGGGGGGGGAGGTGGGGGTGGGAGGGGTGATTCCAGGCCCTAGTGCTGTGAAGTCACCTGCCCTGGACACCAAGGGGGAAGGCAGCAGGAAGGAGAAGTTCAGGCAGCCCAGCAGAGCCCCTGGGTGGATATCAGACTGGAACCTTCTGGGACGCCCACTTCCCAACGCCGGGGCAGGCAGGGTTGGGCACTGAGGCCTCTCCACAGCCACCTGAGGCCGTGTAAGGACCTGACCTGGCCTGGCCTGGCCCGGAGGTCAGATTCCTCGCTGAGGAGCTGCAGGCGCAAGGAGAGGCGGCTAGTCGCGGCGGGAGGACTCCTTTGTTCCAGGCATTTTCTCAACGGTGGGGCTGGGCTGCCTGCCAGGTGCCAGGGCGCGGCTCTGGCCTCCCGCCCCGCCGGCAGATTTGCCGCCAAGCCCTGTACCTGGCTCAGAGGCTCCTTCCCGCGCTTCCTCTGCCAGGCCCGGCAAGTGAGAGGCCTCGCGGCCCACCCAGCCTCGCTGCAGGAGAAGGGACTGGCCCAGGCCTCCTCGTGTCCTTGGAATTTAGAACTACGTTCTTCCAGGACAACAGGTTCAAAACATAAAGATACAAACTTTCGCTCAACAGAATAAGACAAAACTGCACGGCTGCACATAGGCCCTGTCTGGGTTTGAATCCCAGAGCCCCGTCACTCACTAGCTCTGTGAACTAAGTTGCTGAACCTCTCTGCGCCTGTTTCTTCATCCGAAAACTAAGGGCGATGGTTGTACCTACCTCATAGGAATGTTATGAGGATTTAACAAGTGATTACACGTTAGGCTCTCAGAATAGAGTCCGGGCCATTGTAAGCACTGTTCACGTATGTGCTGTGATCGCGGCAGTGACATCGATGAGCATAATGTTAGTCAAGGCTCTTGGCTGCACAGAACAGAAACCACTCAGGCAAGCTTAAGCAAGAAAAGAGTTGAATACGAGTCTTCAGAGGCATCACCTGGAACCAAACGGTAGGGGGCAACCAGGCCTCAACGGCAATGAGAACCAACGATCTTAAAAGTCATTGAGCAGCCAGAAGCTTCTCTGCCTCTCTTAGCCTCACCATGGCCCACTTCTCCGAACACATGGCCAAACATGGCTAGGAGTCAGTCTCCAGGTCAGGTGATCAGCAGCAAGGGACTGGCATCTCTGATCCCATTGCTCTCTTTGGGTCATGTACCAAGAGTCCATCAGCTATGGCTGAGGGCAATGTCAGGGACCCAGTCCCACGGGCATTCCAGTGCCCAGAGACAGCAGCATGGGCCAGACAGAGCATCTGTCTATTCCAAAGGCGCTCTGGAGTGGGGGTGAGAGTCACAACACGTGTGCACCAGGCCTGCCGTTGCCTCAGAAAATCATCTACATCTCTGTACCTTTTCTCTCTTCTGTTCACCGAGCGCTTCCTACAGGCCTGCATCACAGCACTGAGGATGTGTTATGATTATTTGTTTATGAATCTGTCTCCTTTTACTAGATTATGATTTTCATTCATTCTTTCGGTGTAATAGATATCTACCAAGCACCAGCCACGTGTTAGGGACACAGAGACAAATCCAACAATGTTTGCCGCCCTCCCAGAGGCTCGTCTATGCCCCAGAGACCTATAGTCCCACGAAACAGGTCAGCCTCATTGTCCAGTTCCTCCCAAGTTCAGGTTCTGGGGACTTTCTTTCCCACACTATTGATACCCAGTGTCAAGATCCTACCCTTCAGGGCGCCCGGCTGGCTCAGTGAGTAGACTTTGCAACTCTAGATCTTACAGTTGTGAGTTTGAGGCTCACGTTGGACCTAGAGCTTACTAAAAAGAGAGAGAGAGAGAGAGAGATTCTGCTTTTCATTTTACGAGGCTTGCAAGGTTCCTGAGCTCTCATGAAAAGCAGGTGTCCCCAGGAAATGGCTCGTTTGGAACGTGGCACGGGTGGGCACCATTTCTGCTGGGTGATTCAGGGGCGACAACAGGCAGCTGACACAGAAAGGGCCTCACCAGCAAGTGAGGAGCGGAACAGTGACTGTGGCCCCTCAGCACAGGTGATGGCTGTGCTGACGCGGGGGGGCCATGGATGGACACCATCCTGGCTTGGCTGCCACAACGCCACCCAGCTCTGCTGTTGGGCAGTCTGTTGATGCTGACTCTGCTCCTCTTTGGTCTCCAAGTTCAACTCCTGTCTCTGCTCCCTCCGTGGGCAACCCCTAACCAGCCTTCCCATGAGCTGGACGGGCCAGACACCCCTCTTCACTCTTTTAGTCCACTGCCAAGGCATGCATTTTATACCTGCTTCCTTTAGGACCACCTCTATGGGCTTCTCAAACTCGCTTCTCTCCATCAAGCCCAATGCTCGGCTTTCACAACTATTCATGTGCGGGGCACCTGGGTGGCTCAGTCAGTGAAGCATAGGGCTCTTGATTTCAGCTCAGGTCATGATCTCACGGTTCGTGAGTTTGAGCCCCTCACTGGGCTCTTCACTGAGAGCAAGAAGCCTGCTTGGGATCTTGTCTCCCTCTCTCTCTCTCTGCCCCTCCTCCACTCATTCTCTCTCTCTCAAAAATAAATAAATAAATATTTTTTAAAAATACATAAAAAAACTACTCATGTGGGTATCCACATTGAAGCCTACTTTGGAAGTTGAAAAATGAAACATAGTCTTTTCCTTTCTCCTTGCATTCATGTTATAAGGACTAATCCTTTTTTTTTTTTATGTTTATTTATTTACTTTTGAAAGGGAGGGAAGCAGAGAGAGAGGGAGACAAAGAACCCCAAGCAGGCTCTGCACTGTCGGCGCAGAGCCCGATGTGGGGCTCGAACTCACGCACCATGAGATCATGACCTGAGCTGAAATCGAGTCAGCTGCTTAACTGACTGAGCCACCAGGCGCCCCTATAAGGACTAATACTTAAGGCGATGTGAATGCCTCTGCCTGACTAGGGGGAGGGTCACATACAAGGGAGTGTGGAAAAGAAAAACATAAATATTAGTATTTCAGGATGTTTCCTCCTACACACATCATGAAATGATTGTAAATATGTGATAGGGCCTCTTGTTCAGGTCACAGAGTTCCCAGAATCCCAGCATGAGGTGGGAGGAGACAGCAGGGAGGCCTGTGCACAGGAGGTGATACTGAAGTGAACCTTGAAGAGATGGGGAAGAAGTTCCAGGGAAACAGTGTTGTGGGGGAGTGTTCCACACAGCATCGATAGGACTGAGAACATAGAGTGGTGGGGGACTCGCTTTGTGCCAAGCACTGTTCTAATAAGTACTTTATTTATCTATTTTTTTTAATTTTTTTTTGACATTTATTTATTTTTGAGACAGAAAGAGACAGAGCATGAACAGGGGAGGGGCAGAGAGAGAGGGAGACACAGAATCTGAAACAGGCTCCAGGCTCCGAGCTGTCAGCACAGAGTCCGACGCGGGGCTCGAACTCACGGACCGTGAGATCATGACCTGAGCCGAAGTCAGACGCTTAACCGACCAAGCCACCCAGGCGCCCCTTTATTTATCTATTTTTAAACATTTTGTCCTTAACCAATCTCTACACCCAACATGGGGCTCGAACTCATGACCCCAAGATCAAGAGTCGCATGCTCTACTGACTGAACCAGTCAGGTGCTCTCTAGTAAGTACTTTAAGTACTTTAATTAATTTAATCAATGCGATCATCACAACAATCTTTGAGGGCCAAAGTTTTGGGTTTTTTTTTTTTTTAATGTTTTTATTTATTTTTGAGAGGGAAGGGAGGGGGAGGGGCGGAGAGAGGGGGACAGAGGATCCGGGCTCTGTGCTGACAGTAGACAGCCTGATGCGGGGCTCCAACTCAAGAACCATGAGATCATGACCTGAGCTGAAGTCGGACGCTTAACTGACTGAGTCCTCCAGGTGCCCCTTTGAGGGCCAAAGTTTAAAAAAAAAGATAAAACTGAGGCACAGAATGGTTAAGTTACTGGCCCAAGAATCCATATTTGGCAATGGGTAGGGCTGGGATTCAAGGCTGAGAAGTATGGCTTCAGAAGGTCTATAACTCACGTCGTTCTGTCTTGAGAAATTCACAGTTGCTTTGTCATGGCTCATGGGAGATTTGGCTGAAAGCGTGGGCAGAAGAAAGACCACAGAAGACCTTGTATCCATCTCAGGAGCTGAGACTTTATCCTGAGAGTAACAGGGGAGTCTGTAGAAACTTTTAACCAGGAAGGGACAAAGAAGATGCAATTAGAAGCATAATGGATTGGAAGGGGGCAGGACCAGAGGCAGAGAACCCACTGCCCCCAATCTGGGTCATGCACCAAGAGCAAATCAACTCAGAGGTCATTTTAACAGCCCCCTTGGCTGAGACACAAAGTGATCTGAAGAGCGGCAATTAGAACAGTTGGGTCCCAGGAATGTTGGGTGCTTAGGATGGTGTGTGTAAGACATCCACACGCTAATGACTGGAGTCTGTGAATGTCACCTTATTTGGACGATCTTGGGTTATCTGGGCAGGCCCTATGTAGATCACAAGGGTCCTTTTTAGAGGAGGGTAGATCAAGGTCACAGGAGGAAAGCAAGGTGAGAGGAAAGCGTTGTACACCGAAATGGTGCAGCTATGCACCGAGGAATGAGATCGGCCTCTGGAGGCTGAGATGGGACAGATTTTCCCTTAGAACTTCCAGAAGGAACCAGCCCTGCTGACATCTTGATTTTAGCCTCACAAAACTCAGGGTGCCCGGGTGGTTCAGTCTACATTAAGCATTTGACTCTTGGTTTCGGTCAGGTCATGATCTCAGGGTTTTGAGTTTGAGCCCCACGTTGGGTTCTGCCCTGACGGCACAGAGCCTGCTTGGGATTTTCTCTTTCCCTCCCCCTCTTTCCCCCTCCCTCTCAAAATAAATAAATAAACTTTAAAGAAAAAAACTCATTTCAAACTTCCGACCTCCACAATTGTCAGATGATAAATGTGTGTTGTTTTAAGCCACTAAATGTGTAGTTATTTATTATATCAGCAGTAGGAAATAAATACAGATGATAAAACCTGGTGACCAGGTGATTACTGAGAGGTGTCCCAATCGGATGGGGAGGCCACCAAATGTGGGGCACCCTGATCGGGTGGAGGCCAGGGCCTACATGCTTTAAGAATTCACCCAAGGCAAGGGGGCCTTGGGTAGCGCAGTCAGTTAAGCGTCTGACTTCAGCTCAGGTCATGATCTCAGGGCTCGTGAGTTCGAGCCCTGCATAGGGCTCTGTGCCGACAGCTCCAAGCCCAGAGCTTGCTTCGGACTCTGTGTCTCTCTCTCTCTCTGCTTGTGCTTTCTCTCTCTCTCGAAAATAATAAACATTTGGGGCGCCTGGGTGGCGCAGTCGGTTAAGCATCCGACTTCAGCCAGGTCACGATCTCGCGGTCTGTGAGTTCGAGCCCCGCGTCGGGCTCTGGGCTGATGGCTCAGAGCCTGGAGCCTGTTTCCGATTCTGTGTCTCCCTCTCTCTCTGCCCCTCCCCCGTTCATGCTCTGTCTCTCTCTGTCCCAAGGGTGGATAAACGTTGAAAAAAAAAAAAAATTAAAAAAAAAAAAAAGAAAATAATAAACATTAAAAAAAAAAAAAAAAGAATTCACCCAAGACAGAACAAAAGAGATAAAAGTTTAGTGAATACACCACAAGGAAGCAGCAGGCAGGACACCAAAGGAAAGACGGTCTACAATGAGGTGGTGTTGAAGGGCCACAGTTATAGGGCCGAGTGAAGCACTATGGGATTTTCTCTTTTTCCGGTAATCTTAGGAATTGTGCCTCGTTATAACTGGTTAGTTAGGGCCTATGGCTATTTCTAGTCAGACCACTTAATGAGACTCTTTGCATTCAGCCTGGTGGCTGTGGGTCCTTTTGCCTCGCTCTACAGTTTGAAAAGAAGGAAAGGGAAGGGTCACAGAAAGGGTGGAGGATGTTGGCCAGGATCTTGGCTTGGGGAATGGGGCTGGTGGCGAGACCGTTACAATCAGCACCGAGAACAGAGAGGGAAGGGCAGTTTGGGGAGTGGCGGGACAAGGAAGAAGGAAGAAGGCTAGTTCAGCCTCGCACGTGCTGAGTTTTAAAGTGCCCGTGGGACACCCTGGTGCGATGTGCAGGGGGAAGGCCCAGAGCCTCGGACAGAGCGGAGAGCCATCTGTGTGCACACGCTCTGGTCTGGTCTGGGCTTATTTTCCCAGTTCATCGTCTGTGGGGGAGGGGGGAGGGGGGGATGAAAGTCCTTCCTGCTCCTGTCCTCACATCCTCCTCACACCCCAATTTGGACTGGGTGGCAGACTTACTCCAGATGGGAGAAGCCAAATCGACTCTTCCAGGGAGTGCCTGACGTGCCCTGAGTTGCTTCTGGGTGAGTTCTGTTGGCTCCTGATGGGCCCCCCACCCCCGTCCCACTGTCCATTTGAAGATGCAGTGTAGTGTCTCAGCCAGTTTCACTCGAGGTACACCTGTGGACAGCACCAATGTGTTTCTGACAGTGACAGAAATATCTCAGTGGCGTTTCCCATGGGTCAAACTAAACATGCAAACCCTGAGCACAAAGTACACGGGGTAGAAATCACATATCCGTTAAAAAAAAAAAAAAATCCTGTTCATCCTGCAGAACAGGCGTGAGCTAAGGCCTCTGAGCAGGTGAGATCATTCAGGGAGGGCTTGTGGCCTGAGAGGGAGGGCCAGGGGCACCAACTTCCAGAGAATGGACTGGAGAAGGGCAGGGGGAACCCTGACGTACTTACCTTATATGCCCCCAGAGCGGCAACTCAGAGGATGCTTGATGAATGGGTTACTTTGGATTTTATCCTCTACAGGCTATACAAAAGGAAAGAAAGAACGTGGGAAAATGCGTATACCAAAACAAACAGCCAGATACATGTTTAGTATCTGAATAACTGAGTTAAGTGGAAAGCTAGAGTCCAGTCAGAAGCATATATTGTAAACAATGTATGAAGTTATCTCAGGAAAATGTTATCTTAGGAAATATCTTAGGAAATATCTCAGGAAAATGGATCTTACCAGTGAATAAAATAAAAGCAAATTCAGTTACCTTAAGATAACGTTATAGGCCCAAAACACACTAGAAAAAACAGAAGCGGGCAAAAAAAAAAAAAAAAAAAAAGCCCTGAGCTGGTGAGGCAGTGAGACGCGAGGGCCCCCCAAGTCACAAATAGAGTAAAAGACGGGCAGGAATTTTATCATCGCGCTCACCCTGGAACGGAGGGTCCTTGAGTTGCACATAAAAGAAATCCACGCAAGCAAAAATAAAACCCCTGCGTTATGAAGGCGACGGAGATCCCCAGGAACCCCAGCAGGCACCTTAGGCCTCAGAAGGATCAGAAAACCAGGAACCAAGCCAGGAACCTGCAAGTCAGCAGGAACATTCTTTCTCTTTCTCCGGCTGGGTTTCCCTCCTGCACCTGCACCTTTTCTGCTTCTCATGCACATCTTCCTGGTCATGCACCCAATCATACGACAAATATTTATTTTGTGGACGTGCCCAAACATTACATTTTCGTGTTCAAGGGTACCCAGCAAAGACTTGAGTTGTTGTTTGCAATTCTCGGGAGGAGTCTGATTGGCCCAGCCTCGGGTCCCCCCACTGGGCTCTTTCTTACCACAAAGGGTGTTGGAGTCTCTGATCTTTTTTTTTCCCACAAGAGGATCCTTCATCTCCATGTAGATTAGCAAATGTGATTAGATAAACTGGGGAAGGGATGCCCCTGTGTAGAGAGACAGCTCGCATTAACCATTAACCTACCCCAAACTTCTGAGCTCCGGGCCTTGCTTCCAGCCAGAACATCCGTTTAAACTTTTTCCTGCTTCCTCATTCCACATCCTTATCACCTTACAGTCTATTCTCTGCATAGCAGCCGTACTTTTCTTTTAGCATGTAGATCCCACTATATTCTTACCCTGCTAAAAACAGGCACACACACACACACAACACAAAGCCTAAAACACCACCACCACCACCACCACAAAACCCTCTTCAATTCCTTCCAGTTGCAATTAGAATAAAATCCCAATTCCTTGGGACGCCCGGGTGGCTCAGTCGGTTGAGCATTGGAATTTGGCTCAGGTCATGATCTCACGGCTTGTGAGTTCGAGCCCCAAGTCGGGCTCTGGGCTGACAGCTTGGAGCCTGGAGCCTGTCAGATTCTGGGTCTCCCTCTCTCTGCCCCTCCCCTGTTCACACTCTGCTTCTGTGTCTCTCAAAAATAAATAAACATTAAAAAAAAATTTTTTTTTAACTCCCAATTCCTTATTCTGGCCTACCAGGCCTTACCTGATCTAACCCCTGGCTAATTCTCTATCTTTTACACATGTCTCCCTTGTTCACTCTGCTATAGCTACAATGGCCTTCTTGCTAGTCTTCCAATATGCCAAATTCGCTCCCACCTCAGGACCTTTGCACTTGTTGCTCCCTCTGTCCCATATTTTTCCAAAGCTAACTCCACAACATTCTAGACTCAGGTGATGTCATCTCTGTAGAGAGTCTTCCCCAATGGTCCCACCTAGAGTAGCAACGCCTACATCAACACACACATAACTAGTGACTCCCTACCTTCTTTTCCGTTTTTGCTTCGTAGGACTTCACACTTGTGGAAACTCTCTTAGTTGTTTGCTTACTGGCAGGCACATTTTCTTCTCTCTGTAGTAGAACGTAAGCTCTGCGTGAGCAGGGCTCTACTCTGTCTTGCTCTTTAATATTTTCCCAGCAGCAGAACTGGCCCTGGCACTCAAGAGATGCCCAAAAAAAAAGTGAATCATTTGGTTTCAACGTTCTGCCTCAGAGGCCTGCGGCTCAGCATTTCAGAGCAAAGGCCTTGAAGCCGGACCACCTGGGTTCACCAGCTCCCTCACCTCCTACCTGCATAAACTTGCACAAGTGGTTGAACTTACTTGTGCACCAGTGTCCCTGTGTGCAAATGGGGAGGATCACAGCACCCACGGTATTGAGGAGTAGATGAGCTCACACGTGTAAAGGGCTTACAGAATGCTTGCCACAGAATAAGCACCCGACGCGTTTTCATTTATTTTATTCATTATTAATCGTTAGTTTGAATTCTTAAAACTCATCTTTCATTGCTCCCCCCTCCGTATCTCCTCTTCTATTTTCATACCTTTCTCAATTTCCCCTGTGCTCTGGGAGATCATCTGAAGTCTGTTTTCTGTATTTAGTAAACCCACTGTGTTCATCCTGACATTCAGTTTTTAGTTCAAGAGACATACTTTTTTTATGTCTATTTATTTATTTTGAGAGAGAGAGAGAGAGAGAGAGAGGGAGAGGGGAAAGAGAGAAAGCACATACTGCGGAGGGGCAGGGAGAGAGGGAGAGAGAGAATCCCACCTGGCTCCTTGCTGTCAGCACAGAGCTCAATGCGGGACTCGTTCCTATGACCTTGAGATCAGGACCTGGGCTGAAATCACAAGTCCGACGCTTAACCGACTGAGCCATCCAGGCGCCTGGAGCCACACTTTCAATCTCTCCCTCATCCTTCCTTATCTCAGATTACTCCGTTTGCAGGTTCGCTGTTTCGAAGTTAATGATGTACTCTCTCTTTGAAGCTTACTCAAATATCCATCAGGTATGCCTACGTTTTCTTCTGTTCCTTGAGTAGGTCTTTTTCTAAGGTAGGTAGCGCCTCTAAATCTTCAGAGAAATGATAGATCACACTCTCTGCAACTGCAGAATATTTCTGATTTGTCCTTATGGAGCATCCTGGTTTGCCCAGAGTGAGGGGTTTCCCAGGACACGGGCTTTCGGTGGTAACACCACAAAAGTCCCAAACAAGCTGGCCGAGTGGGTCACCTTACCTCCAGCTGTGGAAAGCATCAAGAAGGCTGCTCTGTCGTATTGGCACAGACATTCCTTCAACTCTTTCTTTTTTATTTATTTTCATATCTTATCTTTGTAAGTAACCTCTAGACCCAACATGGGGCTCAAACTCACCACCTCGAGATCAAGTCTCATGCTCTACCAACTGAGCCAGTCAGGCATCCCACCTCCAAATCTTTCACAAAGGGAGGAAACCATTTTCTAGTACTTGCAACTGCTAATCCCTTCCAAGTAGCATTTAAGTCTGGGAAAGTCTGTCAGCAATAAAGGAAAAGAACCTCATTCAACCCTAAACTTCCTCCAGCAGCCACCCCGTCTCCTTCCTTCCGTTCATTACTTGAGGAGAACACCCTCACGATGGCCGCTCTCCTCTTACTCCTCAAACCACTTAGGTATGGCTTCCATTTTCCAACCATCAGCTGAGCCCTCTCTTACCAACATTAACACGATGACATCCTCATCACTAAAATCCACCGAATGCTTCTCATTCCTTATCAGACATGGCTTCTCTACACATTCTTCCCTCCTGACTCCTCCCCTCTCAAAGCTCTTTCCACGGCCTCCGTGATCCCAGCCTCCTGGTTTCTCGCTGCTCTCACTCTGCCTCTGTTTCTGATACAAGCTCTCTTCCACGCTTGTCGATGTTCCACAAACTCTGTTCTAGACTTTTCTCTTCTCCCTACACACCCAGTGACTTCATCTTCCACAGCTTCAAATACCATCAATGCTGATGACTTAGAGATCTTTATCTCTAGCCCAAAATTCTCACTGGGCTCAACCTGAATATCCAGTTCCTTACTACTTTCCATTAGGCTTCTCCGCAGACACTTCAATCTCAACAAGTCCCAAAGTGAACTCATCCTCTGCCCCGAGGCCCAATCCTGCCCTGCCTCTGGTGCCCTCCATCTTGGCCAAAGGAACCACCATCAATCAACTGCTTGGGTGAGAAACCCGAGCGGGCATTATTCCTGACCCCTAACCTCTCCCTCACCACCAATATTTAACCAATCATCAAGTCCCATAAATTCTACCTGCTATACTTTACCATCTGTCTGCCTCTTGGCTGTCTCCAGCCAATTCAGTCTCTGGCCCCAGACTCACCTCTCCAGTAAACACATCTGATGTTGTTATCTCAGGGTTAAGGGTTTACAGGGCCCTCTATGACCTGGTTCCTACAGAACTCTCCAGCCTTTTTCCCCTAACACTCCCCTGCCTGGCTCACTCCCATTACTTTTTCTGCTGTTTTCTTAGATGCCATTTCCCCAGAAAGCCTTCCTAGGCCTCTGACCGGGGTCAGGTACAATCACGTGTGTTTCCTGAACATTGCTCTAATAGTATTTGTCACACCCATGGAAATGGCATGGAAGACTAGAACTCTCTGAAGACAGGAACTGTCTTGTTTGCTGATACATCTCTAGCACCTAGAATGGTGAACAGCAAGCAATCGTTGTCTGTTGAATAAATCAACAAACAGATGTTCCTGACTCTGAAGCTCTTATTTATTAGATGAGGCTCCCAATGACCCTTACTTGCCTTCCTGTTAGTTCAGCTCGTCCGCCTGAAGAAAGTATTGTGCACCTACTGTGAAGAAAAACACAACTACTTTGTTGGAGTGCTCCTTCAAAACAGCTAGAAGCGGCCTGATTCGAGAAAGGGCACGACCCCTAAGCCAGAGACCGGGGTTCCAGTCAGCTCTGCTACTGTTGGTGCTCCTGTGGGTGACCCGCTTAACTCCCTGGGCCTTGATTTCCCCATCTGCGAAATCAAATGGCTAATCTAGATCAGTGGTTTTCAAAAGTGTGTTCTACAGAGGAAGAGACTTGAGTCAGAGGGTCCAGAGGTCCCTGTGACCCGCCAAGACCCCAAGCCACTCTGCTTCGATCTATGTTAGGTATTAGGAGATTGGGTAAGGTTGCTACTTGGTTGGGGGGTTTGAAAACAATAGAACCAGATGATCCCTGAATTCCACGCACCCTTTACATGCTGACATTTAAAACAACAGAAAGCCAGGAGTGTTATTATCAAGAAGGTAGTTCATATGAAGATTCCGTGAAAGTTTGGGGAGGGTGGGCTGGCCTTTCCACCTGCTGTCAGGAGACCACTGGTTTTCATGCAGCTCTACCTCATTAGGCACATCGAGTAGGACACAGAGGCATCTGCGAAGCCACCAATAACAGTTATACAAAGGTCTTTATCCCTCAATCCCCAAACATTAACCAGGAAGCTCAGGCAGAAGGCATAGGGCCTAAATGATTTCCTTTAAATCTCGCTTCAGATGGCTCATCACCCCACGTCTGGTGACTCAGGGGCTGGTCCAGCCGCACACCCGAGAATGCACTGTCCCCGGGCCTTGCAGAGACTGGGCCTTCCTTTTGTGTGGCAAGTACTCAGCCATCAGCATGTGCCACTGAGGGGTATACTAGATTCAGGGTGTCCCCTAATATGCCACTTGTTGGCTCTGGGTCGCAGTGATGGACACCTGTTGTTGGGTCCACTCGGCATCAATCTCCCACCCCCCCTTCTTAAAAACTGTCTTTCCTGCAGCCTCATTCTTTCTAGTCACATAGTTTTTTGTTTTTGTTTTTTTTTTTTAAGAATTTATTTCATTTTTTTAAGTTTGTTTATGTATTTTGAGAGAGAGAGGATCCAGGCAAGGCTCCGCACTGCCAGCACAGAGCCCGATGCAGGGCTCGAACTCATGAAACTGTGAGATCACGACCTGAGCCGAAACCAAGAGTCAGACGCTTACTTGAGCCCCCCAGGCGCCCCGAGATTTTAAGTGACCTCTACACCCAACATGGGGCTCAAAGTTACAACCCTGAGATCAAGAGTCACATGCTCTGCCGACTGAACCAGCCAGGTGCCACACTAGTCATAGCGTTCTGCAGGGAGTTGCCATGTTCTTAGGTGACCGGCTCTCCTGCTGAAATCTGGGGGAACAGCAGAATTCAGTTCTGCTGAGAGTCTTCCCTTGGAATTTTTTTTTAATGTTTATTTCTTTATTTTATTTTATCTTTTTTTAATGTTTATTTATTTTTGACAGAGAGAGACAGACAGACAGAGCATGAGCGGGGGAGGGACAGAGAGAGGGAGACACAGAATCCGAAGCGGGCTCCAGGCTCCCGAGCTGTCAGCGCAGAGCCTGACGCGGGGCTCGAACTCATGGACAGCGAGATCATGACCTGAGCCGAAGTCGGACGCTCAACCAACTAAGCCACCCAGGCGCCCCTAATGTTTATTTCTTTTTGAGAGAGAGAGAGAGAGAGAGAGAGAGAGAGAGAGAGTGGGGGCGGGGCAGAGAGAGAGGGAGACACAGAATCTGAAGCAGGCTGTGAGATCATGACCTGAGCTGAAATCGGACCGAGCCACCCAGGTGCCCTCTCCCTAGGAATTTTAAGCTTGTCAGCTCCACTTCTTTGCTGGGGGGAAAAGCTTTAAGGTGCGACATGTGGCAGCTTCCAGTGACCATCTGAAGAAAACTTGTTTGCATGGAGAGAAAAATGAAGTCAACACGCAGAGAAGAGAAAGGGGTAGAGTCAGGGCTGACGGTGTGGGGTCCCTGACGGCAGCGGCTCCTGATGCCCGGCTGTATCTGAGGTGCACTTCAAAGGGGGCTCCTTGTTCGACTTGTCCTTCCATGCACCAATAAATCTTCCTTTATATCTAAATTAATTCAAATTGGCTTTTAGTCCCTTATGACTGAACTGACCCTGATTCTACATTGAGTCACTTAAATAGCATGAGTCTGTTACCTCTTTGCAGAACCTACTTCAAAGATTTTTAGCAAGGACTAAGGAGGTACGTAACTTTGTTAAAACCTGGGGCGCCTGGGTGGCTCAGTCAGCTGAGCGTCTGACTTCGGCTCAGGCCATGATCTCACTGCTCGCGAGTTTGAGCCCCATGTGGGGCTCTGTGCTGACAGCTTGGAACCTGGAACCTGCTTCGGATTCTGTCTTTGTCTCTCTGCCCCTCCCCTGCTCGCGCTCTGTCTCTGTCTCTCTCTCTCTCAAATATTAAAAAAAAAAAAACATACATAACACCGTACTGAGCTATGAATCTGTAAGAAGTGACTCGGACATGTCTGATGATAATCACCCTTGCTGCTAGGAAAAACGTGTCTGCCTGACTAGACTAGAAGGCAATAACTCAGTAGTGGATACTCACTGCTTGTCTCTCTAGTTGCGCTCCCCTCCCACCCCACACACCCTGCTTCTTGGAATCACTCCACCACCACTCCATCCATTCGTTTTCCATGGGAACTGCCCTATTCTTTCAAAACTGCATCCCTAGCCTAGTTGATGGACCTCAGGATAAGCACCAGACCCAATCTAGGCTAATGAATCCCTTTCCTGGGACTCTTTAAAAAAAAAAAAAGACATTTATTTGGGGTGCTTGAGTGTCTTAGTTCGCTAGGCATCTGACTCTTGATTTTGGCTCAGGTCATGATCTCATGGTTCATGGGTTCGAGCCCTGCATTGGGCTCTATGCTGACAGCAGGGAGCCTGCTTAGGATTCTCTCTTTCTCTCTGACTCTCCCCCTCATGGGCTCTCCCTGTCAAAATAAATATCTTTAAAAATGGGTATTTATTGGGGCGCCTGGGTGGCGCAGTCGGTTAAGCGTCCGACTTCAGCCAGGTCACGATCTCGCGGTCCGTGAGTTCGAGCCCCGCGTCAGGCTCTGGGCTGATGGCTCAGAGCCTGGAGCCTGTTTCCAATTCTGTGTCTCCCTCTCTCTCTGCCCCTCCCCTGTTCATGCTCTGTCTCTCTCTGTCCCAAAAATAAATAAACGTTGAAAAAAAAATTTATAAAAAAAAAATGGGTATTTATTGATTTAAGTAATCTCTACATCCAACATCGGGCTCAAACTCACAACCCCACGATCAAGAGTTGCACGCTCAGTTCCGACTGAGGCACCCTTCTTTTTTTAATTGTGGTAACATAAAATCTATGATCTTAAACCATTTTCTTCTTCTTTTTTTTTTTAATGTTTACTTATTCTCGAAAGAGAGAGTGTGAGCAGGGAAGGGACAGAAAGAGACAGAGAATCCGAAGCAGGCTCTGTGTTGTCAGCGCCGAGCCTGATGAGGGGCTCAAACTCACAAACTGTGAGATCATGACCTAAGCTGAGGCCGGACACTTAACTGACTGAGCCACCCAGGCGCCCTTGATCGTAAGCCATTTTCCAACATTTAGTTCAGCAGTGCTGAGCATGTCACACTCTTGCACAACCAATTTCTAGAACTTTCCCATCTTACAAACTTGCAACCCTGTACCCATTAAACAACTCCACATTTCCTCCTCTCTCCGGGCCCTGACAACCACCATTCTCCTCTCTACTTCTGTGAATTTGACTACTTTAGATACCTCAGATAAGTGGAATCATATACTGTTTGTTCCTTTTTTGGGGCACCTGGGTGGCTCAGCTGGTTGATCGACTCTTGATTTCGGCTCAGCTCCTGATTTCACAGTTTGTGAGATCGGGTCCTGAGTTGGGCTCTGTGCTGACAGGGAGGAGCCTGCTTAGGATTCTCTCTCTCTCTGTCTCTCTCTCTCTCTGCCCCACCGCCCCCCCCCCAATAAATAAATGAATGAATAAATTAGGAGCCATCCTAATGGGTGTAAGATGTCCTGGCGCTTTTGAACTCAGAGAAAGAGTGGGCACAATCTCTGATGTAAAAGCCCTAAGCGGTAAAGCTCAGTGCTCCTGGCAACCTTGATTTCTCTCCCGCCATGTAGAGAAGGCCCGTGTGCAGGGAGACAGGAGTCTCCACAGCATCAGATGAGGTAGCACTGGTAACGCCTGGGGCTTTTCTGTCTTCGAATCTGAGAAGACACCTAAGTAAATTTATCACTGAGTCACCTTTTTTGCTTCAGTTAGAGTCTGGCTTTCATTTGTGACCATGAGTCTTAACTAAAATAAGCAGCTTAGCAGAAGAGTTGCTTCTGCAGGAGTCCTGTCTGCTTTTTCTTTTTTGATTCCTTCTTAGAACTAGTTGGGATATAAATAATTTGTGCATTTAGAAAGCCCTAGGGATGCCTGGCTGGCTCAGTCAGGGGAGCATGTGACTCTTGATCTCGGGGTTGTGAGTTCAAGCCCCACGTTGGGTGTAGAGATTATTTAAAAAATAATAATAAAATCTTAACATAAATAGCCCTAAAGGAATGCCCTTAGAGAAGGAGCGCAGTGGTTAGAGCACGGGTTTGGAGTCAGCCCAAACTGGCTTCAAATCCTGGCCTAACAAATGTTGCCAGCAGCAGGCCCTCTTGTAAATGTCAGGGATAAGGCAGTGAACAATGGACAAAACCCCTGCCTTCACAGAGCTTTCTTTCTAGAACTCAGCAGATAACCGTGTGTCCACTATGTGCCAGCCACCAGTGAGCACAATTAATATATATGCCTGTTTATAAAATGGGGATAATTACCTTGTCCATCTTTAATTGTATTAAAAAAAATGTTTTCTTAACGTTTATTATTTATTTATTTATTGAGAGAGAGAGAGTGTGTGTGAGAGGGCACATGCAGGGGAAGGGCAGAGGGAGAGAGAGAGAGACAGAGAATCCCAAGCAGGCTCTGCACTGTCAGCACAGTGCCTGACGTGGGACTCGATCCCACGAATCATGAGATCATGACCTGAGCCAAAGTCAAGTGTCAGGAGCTCAGCTGACTGAGCCACCCAGGTGCCCTGCTTGTCCATTTGTTTTAAGGACTCACGATAAGGTATGCGTGTGCTCAACACACAATGCCTGACACACAGCAAGAGCTCAATGAAAAGCAGCCATGTTTATGATCGGACACGAAGTCACACCTTGCAGGAACTAGCCTCAATATCCACCGGGAACCCAATGTATGTCCCACATCTGTCTCAAAATAGGACTGACATCTTGCCAGAATTGACTCTCCAATCGGAGCCAGAGATGGAATGTGCTGTGGCAGAGTAAGGTGGTGAAAGAATGTGGTGGGTATAGAGGCGCCTGGGTGGCCTCCAGTGAAGCATCTGACCCTTGATTTAGGCCCAGGCCTTCATCTCACAGCTCATGGGTTCCAGCCCCACATCAGCTCCACACTATTAGCGTGGAGCCTGTTTGGGATTCTCTCTCTCCCCTCTCCCCCGACCCCTCCCCCACTCATTCTCTCTCTCTCTCTCTCTCTCTCTCAAAAATAAACTTAAAAAATAAAAATAAATTTAAAAAAGACTATGGTGGGTAAGAATACAGACTTTGGAGCCACCCACCTAGTTTCAAACCCCAGCTGGCCCTCAGGAAAATCACTTAACTCTTTCATTCAGTTTCCTCAATTGCAAAATAGGGCTAATAACAACAGTGACCCTATTCTGTCACAGAGTTGCTGTGAGGGCTAAATGAGTTCTTTGTAAAGTACTTAAAGCCTGTCTGGCCCTTGGGATCATGAGTTTGAGGCTTACATTGGCCAGAGATGAAAGAAAGAAAGAAAGAAAGAAAGAAAGAAAGAAAGAAAGAAAGAAAGAAAGAAGAAAGAAAGGAGAAAGAAAGAAGAGAGAGAAAGAAAGAAAGAAGAAAGAGAAAAAAGAAAGAAAGAAAGAGAGAGAGAAAGAAAGAAAGAAAGAAAGAAGAGAGAGAAGAAAGAAAGAAAGAAAGAAAGAAAGAAAGAAAGAAAGACAAACCTGCTATGAAAACCCAGAAGGAGAAACTAAGCCTCCTGAGAGTTGCCAATGAAGCTTTGTCTAAGGAGAGGATATCCTATTTGGGTCTTCAAAGATGTATAGGAGCTCATTTTCCCAAGATCACAGAGACAATATGTCAGATAGGAAAGTGTTCAGCTGCAAGTAAAAAGCAGCAGAAAAGAATATTTCAGATGAAGAACACAGTTCAAGTAAATGAGCTAACCCATGAAGAAATCATATGCGTTAAAAAACAATAGGGGCACCTGGCTGGCTCAGTCCACACAGCGTTTGACTCTTGATCTCGAGGTCGTGAGATTGAGCCCCACATTGGCTGTAGAGTGTACTTAAAACAATTTTTTTTTTTATTAAAAAAACAAGCAAACAACAACAACTAATCGCTGGTTGGGTGACAGATAATGCCTGAGGCACTGTTTTTGGCCATTAGCATTATGGGCCACTAAACTAATCAGTCTTAAGTCAGAGCTTGACCTGACAACTTCCGGGAACCAACACTTGAGTAGCATTCACAATTTTTCCACAGTGAAGCAAATAAATCCAATTTATACCTACCATTTACTGGACACTGTATTGCCCAGGAAATGGCAACAACTATGCTGTTTTCAAAAGGACTTCATTTAAACCTCACGATGTCTTCTGGAATGGAGCTAATAACTCCATTTTATATATGAGGAAACCCAGGCTGCTTGAGCCATTTTCCAAAGGTCACAGAGACAATATATTAGATAGCAAAGAGCTCAGCTGCAGGTACAAATAGCAGTTTCTTTTTTTCCACATAAAAAGAAGTCTAGAAGTAGCGACAGCCCGTAGTTGACTTATTTCACAATGCCACCCAAACCCTATCATTCCTCCCACCATCTTTAGTGTTGGCCATTGGCCCTCCATGGCTCAGTCTCTTTCCTTACACTTTTTTTCAACCTGTCTTTAAAAATCTCACCAGCCAAGATTTTTGTCAAGCTTTACTTTTTTTGAAATAGTTCAGCAGTCAGCTCATACAGCTCATTGATCTCACAGATGGGGCAATAGAGAGATTTGCCCCCAGCAAGATATCAGAGCTAATTAGTTACACCAGCCTGGAGTCCGGTGCTCTTTCCATGATAACAAGTATGTGTTTAGTGGAGACTGCAACTTGCCCACCCAAATCTGCTCTCCCATTTTTTTCTTGGCACACGGCTTGACTACGTGTCTCAGCGGCCTTTGCAGGTAGTGTAGACGGCCATATGACTAAGTTCTTGCCAGCGAAAAGTGTGAAGCCTGCGTGCCACTGCAGGGTGTAGGCCTTAGGGTTTCGGGTGTCTCCTCTATGCTCTTTTTCCCCTTCTCACTGCCTGCAACCAGTGATGACCCAGTTTCAATCACGCAGGTGATGACAATGGCCCCCCTGAGGATGGAAAAGCAACACGATATAAGGAACCCGTGTCCTTGAATGACTGCTGGGAGCACGGCTGCCCCACTGACCTGGATGGTGCACTTCAGAAATGTTACACGAGAGTTGTTCATGTGAAAAAGAAACAAACTTCTGTTCTTTAAGCCGCCGCATTGTTGAGTCTCTTTGTTAGAGCAGCTTAGCCTTTTATTCTAACCAGTACAATCATGCAGCTTCCTTTGTACGTATTCACGGTAGTTTTACAAGTGACCAGTTAGCCATCTTTTTAGAAAAGAGCCCTAACTGCCCAAGCAGGTGATAATCAAATGATGAAAATTCTTTCCTGTGGCTACCAACTCAAGTTTTCTTCATCGTGGTTAAAGGCTATTTAATGATTAAAGCAGATCATTTATGTAGAGAACCACTTAGCTTTTATCCGTTCATGCACTTAAGTCAACCAATACTTGACTTTTTAGATGTTGGGAATATATAGACAGGTTACCTCATTCATAAAAGCTTGCCTTCTAGTGTTTTTTGTTTTGTTTCTAATGTTGTACTGTGTTTTAAGCGGAAAAATCCTCTTTGTGGGAACTGAGGCTAAGAATACAAAGAGTTACTGAGGGTTACAAAGGATCAAACCGTGTAGACGGAACTGTTTCCTTGCTTAGTCCTGAAAACCGAGCAAAATATTTTAAATCTTTTTTAATGTTTATTTTTGAGAGAGAGACAGAGTGTGAGTGAGGGAGGGGCAGAGAGAGAGGGAGACACAGAATCCGAAGCAGGCTCCAGGCTCCGAGCTGTCAGCACAGAGCCCGACGTGGGGCTTGAACTCACGTACCACAAGATCAATGACCTGAGCCGAAGTCAGACACTTAACGGACCAAGCCACCCAGGCGCCCCATCAAGCAAAATATTGTAAAGACTAAGAATCCAGCTCCCTTTTCAGAGTATTTCCTACCACTTCAAAGCAGCATTGCCTAAACTACAAGAAGTGTGAATCCTTGCCAAGATTTTTACTTTATGCGTCAATTTTATCTCAATAAAACCAGGGAAAAACTTTTTACCAACAGAGGTAGATGGACCTAATAGCTTGCTGAGTGTTGGAATTAATTATCAAAGCCATTTAGATAGCACTGCTGTGGACTGGGGACTCTTGAGCACCTGAACTAAATGGCTCTGCTTGTCTGGGGATCAGCTGAGGCCAGATGGTACAAAATGTCATTCCTCATCCTCCCTCCAGGCTGAACAAATAGCCCAGGGCTAGTCTCCATGGTTCCTTCCAGCTCTCAAATGAGATCTGGAATGAGACTTGGTAGTAGTGAGAGAGGAGAGGGAAGCTGAAGTTTGTCCTGCTGTGACAATGGAACATCCATGTTTGGGGTCTCAGTTTCCCCATGTGCACAAGAAGGTGCCAAGGATCCTTTCATCTGTACACTTAGGACAATCACTAGGAGGAACTACTTTCCTTCCCTACACCCAACAGCAAAGTCATTCAGAAGGTAGCAGGCGGAGAAGGGGAAATCTACAGGAGTGCAGTGCCTCAGACCAGGGCACCAGGCTGATTTCCCGGGAGTGTTCCTCTTCCCTAAGCTCTCTCCTGATGGGGAAGGAGTTCCGTCCGGCTGAATTTATAGTTTCTAAGAATAGGGACAGTGGGCACAACCTCAGCGCCTTAAGCGTCGTAGGTACTTCATAAATATTAGGCACTTGGATGTTTTCTTTCAAGAAATTCCTTATTTCCGATTGCCATAGAGATAGCAATGAGTTCCTCCAGGTACTTCATTCAGATGAAAGGATTAAAGGCTTTTTGAGGTAGGATTATGAAAACTAGTTTTTCCTGCTTCTCCACTGAAACTTTTTTAAAGCTTTAAAATATATTTAGCGACTTGAGTGGAGTGCATTTCAGTGACTAAGGCTCCTCCTAAAAACAGCTAGCTTAACAGTGCTGAGAAGGCCTCACCTGGATTCCAGCTCCGGGGCTGGCTAGCTGTGCTCCTGTGCTGAGCCCCTTCCCCCACGGGTAATGGGAAGAGAAATAGCATCCCCCACCCCACCCCACCCCACCCCACCCCAGGGCTGTGTGAGAAGAGAAAGTATACAAATCTTGGTCTTGCTTGACCCACAGTCAAGTATTCATCACCACTTCCAGTGGGGGACATGTGGCTTCCTGCCTTGTTAGCTCCTGAAGTAGCTAATAAAAAACTGATTGGGAAAATTATACTATGTTAATTTAATGTAAAGAACAACATGGGGTGGGGCGCCGGGGTGGCTCAGGTCATGATCTTGCAGGCTGTGAGTTCGAGCCCCGATTCGGGCTCTGTGCTGACAGCCTGGAGCCTCTTCGGATTCTGTCTCCCTCTCTCTGCCCCTCCCCCGCTTACACTCTGTCTCTCCCAAAACCATTTTTTAAAATTAAAAAAAAAAAAAAAAACCATGGGGTGGATACAAAGATAATTTCTTTGACTATAAAAAACTATTGAAATTCAAAGCAGTTAAAAATGGGTAAAGCTCAATAAAACTCAAGGGGCCCAAGGATATCCCACAGAGTGGGCAAGGAGGGAGAAGAGAAGGTGCCCACGTCACATGGAGAAGCCCAGCTTTTCCAGGTCACGTGCTACCATATCTGCAGGCCTGGGCTGACTCCTGCCCTAGTGTCCTGCTGTGCCACACCACGTGCCTCAGCACATGCCTTCTCCCAACACAGGCACACACTCCCCCGCACCAAGGCAGGGGCCGGCGGGGAGGTCCTCAGATTAGATTACTTGCTCTTCAGCAAGTGTCCTTTCTGTACACCCGCTGTAATTCTGTAATTATTTAATCAGTGGACCTGGATCACCCCTGTACCTTCTGAGTCTAGCAAAGCACCAAGCACATAGTAAGTTCCAGAGAACCTGCTGGCTGAAGGAATGGGCTGGCCATACCTCAAGAATTCCTCAGAGGCTGGTCTGGGCCTAAACACTGGCATCTGAATGAAGTTCAGTATACAAGGTAGGTGAACCCTGCTGGGGGTTAACTGGGGAACTCTAGGGTAGGTGGTTACGGCCCCAAACAAGAGACCTGCCGGCAGCAGCAGGAGAAATCCACGCACACCCAGATATTGCCAACAGGTAAGGTGACACATGAAGACAGTATGTGCTAAATGCTATCTTTTTGGGTAAGGGGAGGAAGAATATATATTTGTATTTATTCATTTTTGCATTAAAAAAACTCGAGAGCTATAAGAAACTAATAAAGTAATTATGGATTGGGGGAGAAGGGGATAGAGACGGGAGTGAGATTTCCCAATGAATGTTTTTTTATACCATTTTAATTTTGGAACTACGTAAACAAATTTAGTGAAAAAGTTAAAACTTTTAAAAATTGTTAGAAGGGGGGGAAAAAGGTAGGTGAGGCTATGGAGTTCAGCACTGTTTAAAAAAGTCAATCAAGTTCAATAGTTCTTTACCTTCTCCTCCTGTGCATGGCTAACCAAGAATTGCTTTTTTTTTTTAAAGTTTATTTATGTTGGGGGGGGGGCGGTGGGGGAGAGAGGGAAGGGCAGAGAGAGGGAGAGAGAGAATCCCAAGCAGGCTCCACACTGTCAGTGCAGAGCCAGACACGGGGCTCAAAACTCACGAACTATGAGATCATGACCTGAGCTGAGATCGAGAGTTGGACACTTAACCGACTGAGCCACACAGCCACCCCAAGAACTGCTTTTAAGGTCCAGCAGAAATGCTCCTTCTTACACCACCCCTTCCCCTCCTAAGTGCAATTCTACACACCTCTTATGGCCTTTAGATATTCTCTTCCCTAGACTGGCTGTTTGTACAGTATGAACAAAGCTCCCTGAAAGCAAGAATGACGTCTCATTTTTTCTCTGTATTCCCTCTAGCCTCACATATGGTAGATTCTTAACAAATAAAATATTACTTGAGTGGAGTTACTGCTTAATGGATACGCCTTGTTCGGGGTGATGAAAAAGTTTTAGAAACAGGGGTGACTGTTTTATAGCATTGTGAACATAATCAATGTTGCTGAACTGTAAACACAAAAATACTTAATTTTATACTAAATACATACATATACTCAACGTTGCTGGAAATCACAAATCTTCAATGAAAGACCCTCTCCAGAGGTCTTCCAGGAATATACTAAGTGCTCAATAAACATTTGCTAAATAATGAATAGACAGCACGAACATATGAAGAATGTCAAGACTGAGAAAAGGCTATCATGTTGATAACACAGCCTACTGTGTATAAACTAGACATGGAATATACATTTTTTAAGCACTAAAGAGACTCTTGGGAACTTTTTCTTTATTTAACTTTCAAAAAATATATAGACTCCTAAGCCAATAGAAAGACAGTAGTGACAGTAATTATCACACAGGAAGAGTGCAACAAATGTTGAAGTCTTTAGTTTTCAAGCACCACATCACGACCACCTCCTTCTCTCCTTCTCTGTGGAATTCCAAGAACTGGTCGAGTTCACTTAATCTTCTCACTGGGGCTGGTCTTTTCCTCCCATTCACTCAAATCCAGAACTCCTGATCTGTGGCTCACAAGACTTCCGTCATCTATAAAAGTATCTGGAAAGGAGATATTTTTAGCCAGAGTCAGGGACATAAAAACTTCTTTCTAAAGGGATATAGGGAATTCAGTGTTCATTACCAGAAAGATCCTCAAGTATAAAAAAGTACAATCTGCACCTCTTTTAAAAATAGAACCTTTAAGGTTAAAAGGGGAAAAAAATCCCTTCCCCAAATCATCATTACCAGACACACCAGCCAAACAAGAAGCTAACAAGACCTGCTGTTCCATGACAGAGAACATGAGACTTTAAAACTACACCACAGGGGCGCCTGGGTGGCTCAGTCGGTTGAGCGAACGACTTTGGCTCAGGTCACGATCTCGCGGTCCGTGAGTTTGAGCCCCACGTCGGGCTCTGTGCTGACAGCTCAGAGCCTGGAGCCTGTTTCAGATTCTGTGTCTCCCTCTCTCTGACCCTCCCCCGTTCATGCTCTGTTTCTCTCTGTCTCAAAAATAAATAAACGTTAAAAAAAAAAATTAAAAAAACAAAAAAACAAAAACTACACCACAGAAGAAAAAAAATGGTGGGGGCTTTCTGCATAGCACTCCTCAGCCCAGACGGGGACACAGACATAACCCTCCCTCCTGAACTGGATCCCTACCTGCGCAAAGGCTCCGGGACATGTCTCTTAAACACTGGATTTCAGCTCTTTCTCATTCTGCTCTGGGGATCCTTTCTCTTTAAGCTCTTTGTCACAGTCTGGAGAAATACTCTGATTTTCTATTGCAGTGACAGCATCTGAGTCCAATCTTCTTCTTTTCTTCAGCTGGTGCAAGTGGGATTTGGATTTTATATGTGCTGAGACAAAACAATAACAACAACAAAAAAACAATTCATTAGAACTTTCTAAATTTTTTTTTAAGGTTTATTTATTTTTGGGAGACAGAGCAGGCATGGGGGAGGGGCAGAGAGCGAGGGAGACAACAGAATCTGAAGCAGGCTCCAGGCTCTGAGCTGTCAGCACAGAGCCCAATACGGGGCTCGAACTTGTGAACCCCAAGATCATGACCTCATGACCGGAGCCGAAGTTGGATGCTTAACCAACTGAGCCACCCAGGTGCCCCTCCTTAGAACTTTCTAGAATCAATCCTAGAAGCATAAGAATTAACTATACAACCCTTTTCTTTAACAATAACAGGATCAACACATGTGCTGGTATAGCTGCTTAGCATTTTTAAGGGAAGCATCAAACATACCCTGCTGGGTGCTTTATTTACATCACTAATCCTCACAGCAATCTTGCAGGACGGTATTATTCAGCTCATTTGATACAGGACGAAACTGAAGTTCACAGAGGACTTGCACTTTGTCCAAGGACACACAGCAGGTAAATTCTTCGGCTCATCTGTAGCTCAAAAAGAGCCCCAATTTTCCAGAATCGGGGCTGTAGATGCACTTTTCCAGCATGGGGCTTCCTGTTACAGATACATTACCTTTCCACTCACTCAGCTAAAAATGCCAAATCCAAGTCCTTGTCTGCATCAGCCCCCGAGCACCCAGAGCTGTCTTTTCCACTTCTTCCCTGCTCACACACATTGCCCTCCTGGTCTGACATCCCCATGCCTGGGTCAGATAAGCCATTCGAATGACTAACTCAAAAGCCTCACATTCTCCAAGCACACAATGCTCCAGAGAGATAACGGGAAGCATTCTTCTCTGACGATCCCTTTGGAGGGTCCACAGAAGCAGTAAAGCTGAAAGGCCACTGCTTCCTGGTATCAATTTCTGACCTCTCACCCCAAAGACTGTTCCCACCCTCTAACTAACTCATACAACCTTCTTTTTATTTTTTCTTTTTCAAGGAAATCTTATTTGAAAGCATTTGAAAAGAAGATGACTAGATTAAATGCTCTTTGATATATATTAAAAACATCATTTTAAAGGTTTTGGAGCAAAAAAAAAAAAGTAAAGGAGAGGTTAGAAGTCAAAGAAAAGTTTATGTGGGGGAAAAAGTCAGCTTTATTCTCCAGCTAGAGCCTAAGGCAAAAAAAAGTGGGGGGAGGCGGGCTTCTGGCCTGGCTCTCCACGGCAGCAGGGGATGGGAGCAAGGACTTGACAGATGGCACTATAGAAGGGCTCACACAAGCTAAGCTCACAAAAGGCTCACAAATGTTGCTTCTTTAAGGCTATCCCTGAAGGACATTCGACAAATCGAACCACTAAGTTTCCTTTAGAAAAAACAATCAGACACTCTCTTTCTCTTCCCCTTTCATCATTATAAACCAACGACAATCGAGGCTTCTTCTGCTGCTTGAGCAAATCACAGCCATCCCCAGTCTCTGACAATGGCGTTCATTTTGCCAGCGTTACCAGTTAATAGAAGTAATCATTCTATTGGTTGGAATGAGGAGAAAACCCCATTTCTATGAGAATCCCATGCAAGGCAGTACTCGGAACAGAAGGATTCCAGCCACCGGGTATAGTACAAGCCCTACTGTGCTCAAAAGGAGTGAGCTTTAAACCAGTTTCCAAATACAGTGTGAGCTGAAGGCTTGGAGGCCCCGGGCCTTTGTGGGCTCTGACCAGAGGACCAGAGGAATCGGACAGGGGAGTGCGGGTGTGAATCTGTGGCAGAGGTGGATCCAGGCTCCAAGAGGCAAAGAGAGCTTTAGGGCAGGGCCGCTGCTGGGTGGTCATGAGTGCCTTGAAAGAAGACAGCACCCTTTGATCACCGATCACCATCTTTATCCGTATGGGACAGGCAGCTGCCACCACTCCTCTCAACACTCTCCATCACAGTCTCAGCATCACCACAACTTCAACACAATACCCTAACAGTTACCAAAGAGACCCTGCTTGCAAAGGGTGCACTCAGGAGGAGGACGTCCTCCCACCTCCCCACAGCTGGCTCTGCGTCTGGGTCTCCTGGGTGAGTTGGCTGGCTTCCCTTATACTCCTACCTCACCCGCACTGAGGTCTAAGCATGAAGGGCCCAGAAACTCCAGGATCAGGAAAGTCAAAGGAGCTCTGGAAAGTTAACTGCAGTCCTCTCAGTATAAAATATCTACTCTAGCTGAAGTTGGAGGGCATACGACCTTCCTTTAAAATTCAGAATACACAGATAACTCTCCCACAGATATGGGAAAGTGTCCATGAAATTTGAGTACTTAGGCTCTTAGAGGAATCTGCCCGTCCCTTTTTTAATAAGCAGACCCCAGCATTCAACCTACCAAAGACCTTAAATTGCATGAAGTCACTGTGAACCACCCTTAACAGATGTCTCCATGCCCTTCCCCAGACTCTACCTGCCCATTCACGGTCCCCAATGATGATTCGATCACAGAGGTCACACATGTGATAACTTCTCTTGTTCTCCATTTCATTGCATGGCATCTTTACTGGAGCAGCTACAGGCTTGTGGCCCTGAAAGAACGGGGTTGGGGGAGTGGGGGAGATGGGGGGAAAAGCAACTGAATCAAAGAGATTTGGATGTTATTCTCTGACATTAAGGGGAGTGGGATTTTCCCAAGATTCCTTTTTCTCATTCCAGAGAGCAGGTAGATATGATGGACAGATTTTAGCTACAACCTTTCTAAATGTGAAAGCAGAAACACAGCCTCCAGGGATCTAAAAGCAGCTAGCGCTTCTGCTCTATTCCATGGAAAAGAAAACTTGGTTCCCTGACATACCAACAAAGGTGCCAGCTGAGGAAAGCCCTCTGAAAAGACAAAAGGCAGTACTGTGATTAATAATCACCTGGATGAAACTCTGCACGATTTCAAGAGCAGGTTCAAGAACAGATTCCTCCCACTTCGAGACATCAGATACTTCTAAGCCATAGACTGGGGGGACACTGGGACCAGGTCCTAATAATGACAAAGAGAAGACGTGACAGGTCAGCCTCTGACACCCAATCCATTCTGCGCCCAGGACTCCAGAATCCTCAAGAGAAATATATGGAGCCAAAGGAATAAACATGCTGACCATGCCATTCATTCTAACCAGAAATATGAACAAACAACTACATGCAATTCAAAAATGACCTAGAAGGCTCACTGATCTGTAGTCAACAAGTCTAGCTGTATAATCCAGACTTCCAGAGACAGGACCTTCCAGATCAGTCAGAAAAACAGAATGGAGTAATAGCTCTAGTGATATAAAGACAACACATCACAGGAGTAAATAAACTAACAGCTTGAAGTAAATGCCTGTTCTAAGTTCCCTATCATCTTACAGTGATGTTGCTCTTGTGGCAAGAGAGTTCAAAGCTTTCTTGAGGAACAGGCACTAGTCTCGGGTTTGTATATATTCCCTCAGCAGTACGGCATTCATGAAACTCATTGACACCATACCGATAATCGGGGACTGGGAACAGAAGAATTATCAGCCAATGAGCCACTAAATCTGAGAACTAGAAAGCCTTGAAATTGAACCAGTTGAGCCCCTTTCTTTTAGGAAACAGATCTACAGGAGTATTCAAGAAAACACCCTTTGGTAAACACTTCTGAATGGAGAGGAGACTGGAGACCGCCTAGGGTACAGCTACAGGCGTTTCATCCACTGGAGCCAACCATGTTAGGTCTCCGCTGGTAGCCTCCCCCATCTATAGACACACTACATTGCCTTCCACCGCTAGGTTAAGTCAGTTTGCCTAAAGGCAAAGAGCATCTCCCCATGGACAAAAACATCAAAGTCCTTAGGATGCCAACGGCTGGCAGGTGCTGGCCTTTTGACTGTGCCAACCACAAATAAGATTCTTCATAAAATGGCCTGGGCTGCACCTGCCACCACACGGAAAGGTGAGACCAGGAGGGTGCAGGCAGCATCCACAGCACACCTGGCCTTGGCTAAGCTCTGCACCTGTTTTCAGGCCACTCTATATTTTCCTTTCCCCTCTGAGTCCTTTGTTGGGCTTCTGTGCCCTGTCTAAGCACCTTTCAACAAGTTCTCGGCTCCCAGCTGCTATTTCTGGCTTGGGTCCAAGGCCAAGTTGGGGCGGGGAAGTCCCTCTGGCTTCTTGCCAGAACCATATCCCCGCAGACTAGCCCCGGCCAATCACACTCAGCTCCTGGTTTACAAGGCAGCTGCGCCTTTCACTCTAGCACCAGGACTGTGCCGACATACACATGAATGAGGAATGGGCAGATGATGCTCTGGGCCATCAATCCCTCCGGACTCAGAGATGGGGGAGTTACTGTGGCTTTACCACAGGAGGAAGTTTCAAATCATTACAAAAAAACATCTTTTGTTACAGATTAATTGTTAGCCCTGGGGAGAAGAGAAGCTGCATTAGAAATCTGCAGTAGTGAGTTTCCGTTGACGCGATTCAATTTCAATTTTAGCTGAAGCAAAGAATTCACCTATCTAAAAGGACATGCAGAGAAAACAGGGTAAGGAGAAGGAAGTATATAGAGCTTGATGGTGCCAGAACTATGCTAGAGAGGTCTGGCAGAGAGCAAGAGCAGGAGAAAGAACTGTAGCGATCGGTGGTCAACAACATGGACCAAGGTGCTTGTGTTCAGAGACACTAAAGAGCACAGCGGAGGCCTCAGCTGTTCTTATCTATAACTGAAAGCAGAAGTCTAATGGCAAAAGGTAAACGGGATGATTTAGAAGCATATTTAAAAAGTGCCTATAAGATAGAGTTGGTGTTTCACTGGTATTCAATCTCTTTTAAATCAATCTCCATTTGGCTCATAACCACACCATTTCTTACCTGAGGCCCAATACCAATGCTGTCTAGCTAAAGTTATAGCTACAGGAAACAAAAAGAGTGCTATGAAGTACAGTGTGTGTGTGTGGGGGGGGTCAGGCCTGCATTCAATACAGCTTATTCAGCTGGCAGGTTTTTGGCAAGATATTTAACTTCTCGAAGCCTCCATTTCCTTATCTGCAAAAATAAAAGAATAACACCTATCCCGCAGGCTCAGAAATATATGTATAGCACCAAATTTAGCATCAAGGACACAGAATAGGGTCAAATAAACAAGAATTTCCTTCCCTGTTCCTTAAAAGTGCTGTTCAACTGAAGCTAAGGCTGCAGCATTCTAAAGCACCACGTACCTGAAAATGAAGGCGATGCAGGGAGAGCTGGTGACAGTCTGACTCTACACTGCTCGTCTGGCCTAAGAACCATTTTTCTTTTTCTTAAAGTTTATTTATTTCTTATAATCTCTACACCCAACATGGGGCCCAAACTCACGACCCTGAGATCAAGAGTCATATGCTCTTCTGACTGAGCCAGCTGGGTGCCCCAGAACCATTTTAATTAGGAGAGTGTTCCTATAGAAAGCTGACTGCAGTTCAGGTACAAAATGTGAAGCTAAAATCTACCCTGAGCACTGACTCTGCTAAGATGTTGCTATTATGCTCTTGCCTGTTTTGCAGTCAACACCCATGTGTTCAGGTGTAAGGCGGAACACATGGGAAACACATCTTTCCTCACTGGAAAGATTTAATTTGTTCTCTGAGACATTACAAAAAAGTATCCCTAGACAGTCATTTATGCAGTGGACCCTCCCCCAGATCAGGTCCCCTAGTCTTAGAACAGGTCCAGAAACTAAAGTTCCTTTTCTGGGCGAGGTGAGGACATCTATTGGAAACAGACCCAGGGGATAAGGAAAAACATGAGACTTACTATTCAAAAAGCGGTTTTTAACCCATCGGTTTTGCTTCCGGGCATATCTCTTGGTCACCTGTTTCAGAGACTCAATACCTGAAAGGCAAAGTAGATCTAAGAACCTGTAAGTTCTCACCCAGATGAAAGGCAAGCCCTCCCAGCCCAGAAGAAGAGAAAATTAACCATAGCAGCACACTGGAAGACACCTGGTAGACAAGAATCTCCATTCTGAGCTGAAGGCCATTTGGGACTCTTCTGGCCTCAGCTCTTTCTCAGACCATACCAGCAGGATACTGTGGCACCCAAGGATGTCCAAGGCTAGGTTTAATGGAGGAATTCACACCTTTCTTTAGGAGCTGGTTACTGGTCTCTGGTGTGCATTTTCCCTCAGTGACCAGGTACTCATGAAATTCCTTGAAGCCAATGGATTGGAAGATACCATGTTGATAGTCCTGGCTGGGAATAGGAGAGTATCAGCAGATGAGCCATTGCATCTGAGAGCTAGCAGGGGCCTTGGAGAGGATCTAGCCATTTCATCTCATAGATGAGAAACCGAGATCCTGCCTCTCTAACCACCTTCCTCCACCCCACCCCGACCCGCACCAGCTCCCTGGTTAATTCCCTTGAAAATTAACTCCTGAGAATGTCTGACAGATTAGAAAGTGCAACTGTTAACAAGTACACCAAACCTCCTTCCAACAAACCTTGCCAATGCCAAGGACAAAGGCTAATAATAAACAAGTAGATCCAAAGCCAGTACATTTATGGTCTTTTGACCATAAGCAAGGGATGGAGAGTAGGTCAAAGTAATAGCCAAATCCTCACCTATTTTCTGCAACTTTCTTCTGATTATAGCGCCTGTGAAAGTCTCTTAGTTCATCTAAGAGCCCAGCAGCAAGCATGTCATCCACTCTCTTATCCAAGCGCTCATCTAGAACTTCAATCAAATTAGCCCATCAACCAGCAAGTCTGTCACAGGTGCCCACTAGACACTTACACGATGAATGGACGGGCTGCCACGAAGAAGAACATTTGTTCAAGTGGAAGAAAGGGTTCACACTCCAAAGATTATAGAATAATTCATATTATTTTTATCATACTTAAGACTCTGCACTTCAATAAAACAGCCAGAATGAAGCACGTGTCTTATTATATAAAGAGAAGCATACAATTATAGCTATTAGGAAGGACAAATATTTTATTATGGAATGTGTATTCATTGTTTACTTTAGAGGCAGCTGTGAGACCCCTGGTTTACTCTTCTTACTTTTTTCCATTATATTTGTTACTCTAACTTGGTGTTATTTCACATTTAAGAACTTTCAGATAACACCTTGGATAGGAACAAAAACTTTAATCCAAGCCCATCTGAGGTACATTGTGAACTACTGAGCCAGACAAAGGAGCAAAGGGTAAGGGGTCATAATCATTCAGATGTGGAGGTCAAAGACAGCTTCACTATGAGTCCGATTCCATTATTTTATGCTGAACTGCAATACATGTTTTAATTTTTAAAAATCCATTAAATATTATCTTTTTCTATAAACTTGCACCTGAGATTAATTTAACCACAAATTTTCATCATTTCCATCATGCTCTACATTATCTGCCATTGCTACTTCTCAGCCTGCAGTAACAGTAACCTTTTTTCCTATCTTCCTAAAAAGTTTGCATTTATTAAGGACTTATCGCATGTTAAGCACATTCTGAGCACTTTGTGTGTTATTATTTCATCTAATCTTCAATGAAGATGTATGTATTACTACTATTATTTTATTATCATTATTTCTACTTTACAGAATAGAAAACTGAGGCACAGGAAGGTACACTAACTTGCCTTAAAATTCACATAGCCGGAAGATGGTGGAGCAGGGATCTGAATCCAGTCTGGCTCAGAGACTGTGCTTTTAATCGCTACACTATACTGTTCACATATACTAGACCTAGCTCATAGGTTACCTTTAAAAATGGGTCCCTGGATGCCCCCAGAAGAGTGCTCATCATCCCTTGTCTGTGGCCTCACAGCACTTTCTAGCCCAGCATTTATCACAATGTAGGATCTATCTTGTTTGCACCCCGCTGGACTGGGAGCTCCTAAAAAACAGGCACTGTCTCATATTCATCTCTGAAATCCAAGTACTCTGCAGTGTACTTGACATTTCATTGAAAGCTTACTGAATGCTAGCTGGATGAAGCTAGTACTATCACAGGGCATGATCATCTTTAGCAAAAGAAAAGAAAACAAACAAAAGAAACCCCACAATCAGGCTAGCTAACTGACTATCATACCCATTTCTCAGGCCTGCTGCTTCTAGAATAATCAGTGATACAACCTCTATCCAGCCAATCCAGGGAGTCAGACCTCCTACTACAGAGCCTTCCTTCTCTTTCTCTTCAGACCTTCCCTGGATGGCAGTCTCGTACTCATGCCACCATCTCATCTTATCCAGCCTCGCTATCTTAGCCTACTGCCAGCGCTATCCTTCTTTCCATTCCAGACAGACACCCAGGGGAAGGGAACAAAGTACCTCATTAAGTCAATGAATAATGGTAATTAAATTAATAGCTAACACTTGTTTAGTGCTTATTACAAGCCACTCATGGTTCTAAGTATTTTATACATAGTAATATAATAAGCTCTATCTCAGATGGACTCTAAGGCATCAAAGGGCTTTTACCTGTCTGGTCAGCATGAAGCCAGAGGATGCAAAGGTTAGGGAACTTCAGAGGGCCTCCAAGGGGACCACCACCTTCCTCTGAGTGTTGACGATGAAGAAATTCACTATGAGAGATTCCCGTTTCTTCAAACACTTGCAAGCTCCTAAGTCATTTAAAAGGGGGGAGGGCACACCCATAAAAACCATTAGAAAATACTGATTCTCAAGTGAAACAAGGAAAGAGGCTATTTATTATAGAACACTTTCATTGCATAAGCTCCCAAAGCCATGCAGGAATCCTGGGACTCCTGGGTGGCTCAGTCGGTTAAGCGTCCAACTTCGGCTCAGGTCACGATCTTGCGGTTGATGAGTCTGAGTCCCGAGTCTGGCTCTGTGCTGACAGCTCAGAGCCTGGAGCCTGCTTCAGATTCTGTGTCTCCCTCTTTCTGCCCCTCCCCCCGCTCATGCTCTGTCTCTCTCTCTCAAAAATAAACATTAAAAATATTAAAAAAAAAAGAATGCTAAAGAAAACTTAGGATAAAGTAAGAATAATACTATTCTTCTAAACATACTAAATTAACTTTTCTGAAATCAGTTAGGTTCAGAAACAACAGGTTTCTTCTACACAGATAGAATGGGACTCACTCACCCTCAGGTAAGCAGTAAAAGAGCTTATTTGGGAGACTGTTACAAGCCAACAAGCCCAGTCTCGCTGGGATGCCTTTCCCACAGTTACAAAAGTATGTTGTATATCCAGCTCGTCAACTTTCTTTTTAAATATGTCTAAAGTTAATGAAGAACACGTCTAACTAATTTAGTACTCTACTAGCACAAAGATCATTGAAGAAAGAACTCACATGCTTATTCTTAAGCTACCATCCAGCCTGTCCGTATCTATTATGTTACGCAGCACTAAGTAATTTAACTCTCAAATTTATACTCTACCACTCTGGGTGATTGCAACATATTAGCTTGAAAGTGATCCTTCCCTTCCTGACCCAATTCTACTTGTGTGAAATTCTAACACAGGAATAGAGACCCCTTGCCTTTCCATACCATGGTCACTCAAAGAGGACTTATGAGGGAAAATATGTAGTAACAGATAATCTCACTTAGCTGGAGGTTAGAATATAGTCTCAAACTAAAAGATGAAAAGTCTTCCAGTCCTCTCTAAAGAAGAGACTCTAGAGCTCTTGATTAGAACCTATTGACTCCTACTAAGACACAATTCTCAACTCATTACTAGTTTAGAAGTAGCAAAATGAGGAGACGTGTTAAGAAAACTGATTAATAAAAGGAGAGGATAATAAAGACCAACCTCTAGGATTATGTCATAAAATAATATAAAAATGAATGTTCGGGGCGCCTGGGTGGCGCAGTCGGTTAAGCGTCCGACTTCAGCCAGGTCACGATCTCGCGGTCCGTGAGTTCGAGCCCCGCGTCGGGCTCTGGGCTGATGGCTCAGAGCCTGGAGCCTGTTTCCGATTCTGTGTCTCCCTCTCTCTCTGCCCCTCCCCCGTTCATGCTCTGTCTCTCTCTGTCCCAAAAATAAATAAACGTTGAAAAAAAAAATTAAAAAAAAAAAATGAATGTTCATCATAATATTTCCGTTTTCCAAAAATGTTTGAAAGATTTCTATTAAAATGCTTTAAAAAAAAATTTTTTTTCAACGTTTATTTTTGCGACAGAGAGAGACAGAGCATGAACGGGGGAGGGGCAGAGAGAGAGGGAGACACAGAATCGGAAACAGGCTCCAGGCTCTGAGCCATCAGCCCAGAGCCCGACGCGGGGCTCGAACTCACGGACCGCGAGATCGTGACCTGGCTGAAGTCGGACGCTTAACCGACTGCGCCACCCAGGCGCCCCTCTATTAAAATGCTTTAAAATAAAATGTTTGGATACTGAAAGTATAAACTTCATTTATCTAGAATGTGCATTACCAAGGGAGCAAAAAAACCTTAGATATTACAATGATGTGTGACACTTCAAGGGGTACCATACCTGAAGAAATATTATTCTTTAGTATTGAATTTCATGGACGGCAGGGAGGCACAATTAGAAAAAAATTTCTAAAAAAGCTCTGGATGTGTTGGGAGTGGTGGGAGATAATGAAAAAAGGATTAACACTGATCTAGGGGTGCCTGGGTGGCTCAGCCGGTCAAGCATCTGACTCTTGATTTCGGCTCAGGTAAAGACCTCAGTTTGTGAGATCAAGCCCCATGTTGGGCTCTATGCTGACAGTGCAAAGCCTGCTTGGGATTCTCTCTCTCCCTCTCCCTCTCTCTCTGTCACTCCCCTGCTTGTGCGTGCACACGTGCGCAGGCACGCTCTCTCAAATTAAATTAAAAAACATTTTTGGGGCACCTGGGTGGCTCAGTCGGTTAAGCGTCCAACTTCGGCTCAGGTCGTGATCTCGCGGTTTGTGAGTTCGAGTCCTGCATCGGGCTCTGTGCTGACAGCTCAGAGCCTGGAGCCTGCTTCAGATTCTGTGTCTCCCTCTCTCTCTGCCCCTTCCCACTCACGCTCTATCTCTGTCTCTTAGAAATAAATAAATGTAAAAAAAAAATTTTTTTTTTAATTAAAAAACATTTAAAAAAAATCCCTATCCATACCATATGTTGTTATATTTAATCTGTATAACCAATCATCCATATAGTAGGTCCTTCGTTAGATCCTCTACCCTGTCAGATGTGGTATCATTTCCAACACTGCAAAAAAAATAAACCTAACACATGAAGCTGCAATTTCAAAACAACCTAAGAAAACATGACCTTATGAGTTCATTCACCACCTCTCTTTCCTTCAAGAAAGCCTCCATATGTAAAGGTGAGCTGGTCCAGGAGATGGTTTATAAAATCCACCTCCCACTGGGAAAGCTGCTGGGGCAAAACTCAGCATTGCACAATTAATTATGAAACTCAAATCACAATGTAAACCAATTGCATGCCAGAAAAAATTTACATGAAAACTGCTATACAAGGGGAGATCAAATAGAAAATGAAGCACGATTACATAGGCCCTAGGGAAAACTCTATTGTACTATACATTTTAAATTAACAACAAAGTTGGGTGCAATTATTTATTGAGGGAGGGGAACTGAGGCAGTAACTGGGGGCCTCACAAACTGTGAGCTGGAACACACCCATCTCCACTAACTGCTGTTGCCAAAGCCCTCTCATTACCCAGGCACAAGGAACGACTCACTGCCCAACTCCAGAGGGACTCAAAGTCAGTGGGCCCAGGCTTTCTTACCGGGCCACTTTGCGCTTGTCATGTGGGTGCAGCTTGGCAGCCATTTCTGGGTCCACCTGGCTTAAGCGTTTGTGGAGTGCATGGCCATCCTCCTTTTCAAGCTCTACTTTCCGGTCAGTCACTTTCTCAGTGTCCATCTCCCGGGGCTATTAAAAGAAGATCTACAAGTAAATTTAATTTAACAGTTCAACAAGCACTGAGACAGTGTGTGCGTCAGGCACCTTGCTGGGAGTTGAGAATACAGAATAGAGAGAAATCAGAAGGTCCTGGCATATAGTGAGACAAAGACCATATAACAGAAAATTCCAATACACTGTGGTAGTGTTGTGAGGCTACAGCAAACAAAAGAGGACTTACTGCCTAGGGAAGTATTCAGGTACCTGCTTCCCCTGCTTCCTCCTCAGAAGTATAAACAGGAACCAGGGCTAACGCATCTGTATTAACATATCCATGAGTCTAGTCTTCTCAGCAAATGACCAGAGTGGACCAGAATTGCCCGCACATTCAGTTTGCAAAGTCCCACCCTATGCAATAGCATCTCCATTAGAAAGGTTAGTGTTGGACATCTCTTTGACATATAGATTGTTACAGCCAAGAAATGCTGAGTCAGACTGATGTACTGTTAACTTACATGGAGATGCTAATTAATCCACAGAGAAGCATTTTTCCCACACACAGCCCTTACCCTCAGGCCACACCCCGGAGGAGCACACTTCACATATGGAGGTTGCACTTGCTTCAGAATATTAAGTAAGAAAAGTAAGTTGCTGAGTATAAGAAATAAGCAAAAGTCAACCTTCCTCCCACCAAAATTAGCTGGCAAGAAAGAGGAACCCATTTCCTCAGTGACTTACAAGTGAACTAAACATACCTTAGTACTGACAAGAACTTTCCAGAGCAGAGCCTCAATGTAATAATTCGTTCCTCCCACGACAATAGGAATTTTGTCTCGGGCAAATATATCTTCAATGTGAACGTTAAGAAAGATTATCACAATATTTAATATCAAGAAGAGCATCCTGACTCACCTGAGAAGGAGGGTATTAGCAAGAAACCACACTCATTTGTTTGTCTGGAGAACAGAGGGGAAAGGGTGGAAACCAAGATGAACGGATATCAGTCTTCACTGTTTCCCATGAGTTCTCACAAGCATTTCCTATTAGTTCTGGAGGGTCTTGCATAAACCAGAGACAAATGCATGATGGTAATTCCTTTCAGTGCTAAAAATGTTTAGGCCTTGCTGCTAAAATTCAAAGCTTGCTTGGTATTCCAAATCAGTTTAATGAACACAAGCCCAAGGGCTCTCAGAGAACCAAGTGTCAGCTGCTCAGGAAGCCACCAAGGTGACGCCCATGGTGTGACTTTACCTTCTAAGGCAAAATACAAGCTGGTTTCTCTAAGCCATGGTTCTTGGACTCAGTCCCCACCATTATGTGGTAGTAATGCACATTTTGGCCACTTGAGATTCCACCAGATAAACTGAAAAGCATGGGTTCCAAAGATAAATAGATTTCAATGACCAGCTCCAACTCTCTGGCAAGTTACTCAGTTTTCTCACCTGTAAAATTCTCCAGAATTCTTCAGAGCATTAAATGTGACAAGGCATATAAATCCCCTACCACAATGCCTGAAATATTTGCTTTCAATTGAGTAAGTACTGAATTTACTTGAGCCTCTATTGTTTTTATATCCCTGCTACTTTGAATTCTTCTTTAGAATCTCTGTTGAGCAGATAATTATCTGCTTTATGAAGGGCTTTGCTTCTAAGGATAATTGATAAAGAGACTTTCAACCTAGACAAAGACTCATTTACATGCTTCTTCCCCCTGCCAGCCTGTCTGTGGGCACAGAGATAGATGACCTCTTTTCTATCAGAGGCTCACTAACCCCGAAGAGGCTGGGGTGGGGTGGGAAGAAAGCTGTTACCGATCAAGGATCATAAAGAAGAAACACTGTCTATTTGTTTTTTAAAAGAGAAATTCTATATTCCCCCTTTAAGCATAGGGAGCACACAATTACATAGTAACTGTAATAACAATTCAAATATATAACATGATTAACAAAGGAAAAGGGAGCAAGGAAAGTAAAAAGAGAAGGGTAAAATGGTGAGATGCCAAAAAAAGAGTGGAAAAGAGGGAGGGACATGGGATAGGTGACATTTGGTGGGAAAAGGTTTGACTTGTTTGCCCAAGCCATGACACAATTGTGATTCTGGGCAAAACCCTTCTCCTCTCTGGGCCTCAGTATCTAATATCTTCACCTGCCCAATCAAGAAAGCTAACTAAGGGGGCACCTGGGTGGCTCAGTACATTGGGCATCTGACTTCAGCTCAGGTACTGATCTCATGGTTTGTGGGTTCGAGCCCTGCGTCTGGCTTTGGGCCGACAGGTCAGAGTCTGGAGCCTGCTTCAGATTCTGTGTCTCCCTCTCTCTCTGCCCCCACCCCTCCACTTATGCTCAGTCTCTCTCTCTCTCTCTCTCTCTCTCTCTCTCTCTCTCAAAAATAAATAAAAACATTAAAAAAAAAAAGAAAGCTAACTAAGAATACTTCTTAAAGTACTTTCAGTTCTGACATTCTAAGTTCTTACCTTAACTCAGAAATCTCCATTCCTGTAAGTGATGTGATTAAGTCATCCCATGCTGCCCTATGAAAACTCCATTTTCTATCAGTTCTTTCTGAACAACCAAACTGTCTTAAAGCAACAATGGACATTTGGTGATATGTTTTAATTTGCCAAGGGCTTTCATATACATTATCTCATCTGATACAATTGCCTTGTAAAGCAGGTAGAGCAAGAATTATTATCTGCATTTTAATCTCTGCCTATTTGATAGGCAAAAAAATATGATTTCATATTTTGATTTGCATGGCCTTAACAGCAAGGGTAAGCCCTTTTTCATGTTTACCATTATTTATGTTTCTTCCTTTGTGAATTACTACTAAGGCCCTTTAAGTATTTTTCGTATTGATCCATAGGCGTTCTTTATAGGGGTGTCTGGGTGGCTCAGTCAGTTGAGCGTCCAACTCTTGGTTTCTTGGCTCAGGTCATGATCTCATGTGTCGGGCTCAGTGCTGACAAAGCAGAACCTGCTGGGGATCCTCTCTCCCTCTCTCTGCTTGGGATTCTGTCTCTCTCAAAAAATAAACTTAAAAAAAAATGGCTAAGTGGTAAGTTTTGTGTGTACTTTAACACAACAAGGGAAAAAATTAAGTTAAAAAGTCCATTAGGGGCACCTGGGTGGCTCAGTTGGTTAAGCAGCCGACTTCGGCTTGGGTCATGATCTCACAGTTTTGAGCCCCGCAACAGGATCTGCACCATCAGTACCTGCTTGGGATTGTCTCTTTCTCCTTCTTCCCAACTTGTACTCTCTCTCTCTCAAAATAAATAAACTTTTTAAAAAATCCATTAAAAAAATGTTTTTTAAAGACTAGATATCTACAAAGTCCTTCCCTACTGTGTGTAGTTAAAATCACATAAGTAATCAATTATATATTATCCCATTTGTTTTAAAGTTTCATTAAGAATACACATATTTAACTCTGAAATCCATCTGCAATTTATGTCATATATAATGAGGTTGTGATTTTATTTTTTTCCAAAATAATTAGCTGTCCTAGAAATAATTATTTTTTTGATGTTTATTTTTGAGAGAGAGAGAGAGAGAGAGAGAGAGTGCATGTGCACAAGCAGGGAAAGGGCAGAGAGAGAGGGGGACAGAGGATCTGAACAGCAGAGAGCCGGATGCGGGGCTCCAACTCAAGAACTGCGAGATCGTGACCTAAGCCAAAGTCAGACGCTTAACCAACTAGGTCACCTAGGCACCCCAAGTCCTGGGAATAATTATTAACTGCTGCTTTATTTTTCCACTGTTCTAAAATACCACCTTGATCATAAGCTAAGTATGTACATTGATTTGAATTTGTATTCTGAGTTTTCTCTATTCTGTGCCATAAGTCTGTCTAGTGTAAGTTCCATGCTGTTATAATTATTATGAATTTTCATTACGTTTTAATATCTAGCAGTCCAAATATATTTTTTAAAGTAATCTCTATGCCCAGCATAGGGCTTGATTGAACTTGTGACCCCCGAGATCAAGAGTCTCATGCTCTACCAGCTGAGCCTGCCAGGAGCCCCATCTGGCAGTCCAAATATTAAAGGCAGTCTGAACAGTTAAAATACAAGGGCAGTTCCCTTATACTAGTCTTTTCAAAAATGTATTGGTGTTAAAACTAATGTAACACTGTTACTAATGTTAACTAATGTTAACTATATTGGAATTAAAATTTTAAAAGTAAAAGATCACTGATCACAGAAAAAAAATTATTTTTAGAAACAAAAAATTTATTGGTGTTTTGCAGTCCTCCCTCACCCAACAATCCCTATTAAATTCTAACTGTAACTCCATTATATTTATAAACTGATTTTGTAACCTCATTTAAAGGGTGGGAAACTGAAGCTCCGTGGGGTAAATGCTCTCTACCCAATAAAATCCACTCGGTCCAAAGAGGTAGTTCTGGGACTAGAACACAGATTTTCTGGTTCCTAAATCAGTGTTCTTGCCACTAAAACAGCTTCTCAAATTTTAACATGCCTATGAATCACCTGGGATTCTCGTTAAATGCAGATTCTGATTCAACAGGTCTGGAGTGAGGACCAAATTCAGCATTTCTAATAAGTGCCCAAGGGATGCTAAATGTTGCAGTCTGAAGACAAGGTTCTGAGTAGCAAGGGCATTGTATCTTTCAATCCATATAGTTCAGATGGGGATGCTACCTATGGGTTGTTAGGTCTTGGGTGCCCCTGCTTAGAAGAAACTGTCACTGAAAAGAAAACTTTCTGGCTTGGGCTGCCTTGCACCCACAAGCCTAGCTGCTGTCTTTCCTAAGGATATCAGAGCAGTTGCCTTGTTCCTGAAGTCCACAACTGTGTAATTTGTCACAAGAGGATCCACAAAGCTGATCATGTGGTGCTGGCACATTCTCTGCTCTTGGGCAGAAACCTTGTTGGTGATGATGTCTAAGCCTTCATAAACCTAGGGGAAAGAAAATTAGCATGAGATAGTCACCTGCTTCCATAAAAGGCACATTTGAGGTAGGAATGGTGATCCGTACCTCCCTCCAGCCAAACACGTGACTGATGCAAAGCACCGGAACAGATGTGCTCTAAGCATTTGTGTTCAGGGCATAGGGGACCCACCCAAGAAACCCAGGACAAAGGTAGCAGGAGAAAACAAAACACTGGCTTTCTTATCAAATAGTGGCAATTAGTTTAAACTTAAAGATAAAAAGTGTATGTAAATCAGTGCTCAAGTGAGAACTAATTCTGCAAGATTAACTGGAAGTTCTTTAGGCCTGAACTTGAAGCATTTAAAAATGGGCAGGTTGTTTTATTTATTTTACTTATCGTAAGTCTCCAGAAAGGTAACATTTTGCATTGCTCATAGTTCTACTTCAAATGCTTAGATATTTCTTGGATTAAAATGCTCTGAAACATTTTCAGGATTTGTATAGCATTGGCTCCATTTGTGAAGAAGTGGCCTATTTACAAAGATACATATAAAACACACACATACACACTTTGAAGTCAGAACCCCTAATACTGCTACACTCTAGTGGAAACATTGTGATCTAACCAAATTACTGCTTCAGGGGGCCAGCATATACAGTCTAAATACTCAAAGGCAATATCCTGTCTGTAAGCTCTTGATCTGCCAATTCAACTAAAGAGTTCAAATGTACTTTTTCTAAATGCAAGGTCTCGGAGAGCAGATCTGAAAATACTAGTTTGAAAATAGGGATGAATGCTTTGAGATTAAATGTTCTCTCTGTAATCACTGATTCTACAGGGAGCATTGAATGAACAAATAATAAGTTCCATAGAGCCCACAAAGATGTTAAAAGCATTTTTTATCTCACATTTCCCTTTACTTACATGGGTGTCGATTAAGTACAGCACAGTATAATGGTTAGGAGGAAGGACGCTGGCGCCAGGCTGCCTCAGATCAATTCCTAGCTCTGCCACTTACCAGCTATTTGTACCAGTGGAGTAGTCAGTTACTAACTTCTCTGTGCCTCAATCCCTCATCAGTAAAATGAGGATAATAATGTCTATCTCGTGGGGTTGTTGCATGGATTAAGTGAGTTAATACATGCAAAGCACTTAGTTTTTGCCTAACACTGCAGATGCTATGAAGGGTTATTATATTACTACCTGTATTACAACAACTACTATCACAACAGAAGGATAATGGGAAATAAATTTAGTGTTATCATTTATCACTCTGAAGCCTCTTTGCTGGTAGCTACTGAGGTTTTTTACCCAACAGGGACAGAAGCTATCTTCAGGTAAAATAAAATTGTTAATTAGTAAAATAGTGCACATAAGACATATAAAGAGCCACCAGGAAAGAATCAGCTCTGCCTTTAACTCACTTAATCTGTGCCCGACAACAAACTTGCATTCTTACACCTGAGTACTGGTGGAATCTTAGATCACAGGGTGTTCTCTCTGTGTATCTTGAGCAAGACTTCCTTCTGATGTTACAAAGTGCTATAGGATATACCCTACACCGCAGTCTTCTGCACAAATTAAGAAGACTACAGGAGAAAAGGAGTTAACAATTGCGTGTTCCTCTCCCTCTTTTCCCACAAACTTTAGCTGGTTCTGTTGCATTCCAAATGACCCAATCAACGTGAAAGAACTCAAACAGCAACAACTTGATTTTGCCAGTGGAAGATTTCTGAACCCTGTAAGTGGATTCTCGTTTTTAACACTGAGATTAATGTTAAGGAAATTATCGCTGCAAATGCAAAATTACCATCCCCAACTTACAAAAAAAACAAAATGTAAATATCCCTACCAGCATGTTCTATCCGACATATAGATAAATTTGTAGATAAATTTTCACCCCCCCCCTTTTCTTTAAATTTTAAAGAGAAACCGAGCACAAGAGGGGAGAGGGGCAGAGGGAGAGAGAATCTTTAAGCAGGCTCCACGCTCAGCGCAGAGCCTGACATGGGGCTCAATCCCACAACCCTGGGATCGTGACCTGAGACAAAATCAAGAGGCAGCCACTCAACTGACTGAGCCACCTAGATACCTGGTAAATTGTCATTTTGAGTCTCGTCTTTAAGTGTATCTTCTAGAACTCCTTAAAATAGTAAGCTTAAACAAATAAACACATCAACATAAATCAAACAGAAGGTAACCCCAAAATGAGGCTCACCTTATTTTAAAGGAAGTAGACTACTACACTATTTATGGTATATGCAAATGCCAACAAATATCAGAAAGAAGTACTCATGGTCTAAGGAAAGACTTGTTGCTCACAGAGTTAACAAACTAAAAACTGTAATTCATACAAAAGTACTACATCTTGGTTACCAATGTGAATTGTCATCTTTGAGTGATTTGTCAACTTTTGTTTCCCATACCATCAGACTAAAAGAAACTGGGCATAAAGATATGGTGGTACTAAACAGGTATCTGATAATAAAAGGATTGTTAATGTTTAGGTATCATATGGCTTTATGGTTTTGTGTTTTGTTTTGTTTTGTTTTGTTAAAAAGGAGAAAATAAAAAAGGAGTCACTGGGGTGCCTGGGTGGCTCAGTTGGTTAAGTGTCCGACTCTCCGTTTTGGCTCAGATCATAATCTCGCAGTTTGTGGGTTTGAGCCCACATCAGGAAAGAACAGAGCCAGTTTGGGATTCTCTACCTCTCCTGTCTCTCGGCCCCTCCCCAGCTTACTCCCTCTCTCAAAAAAAAAAAATAAATAAACTTTAAAAAAAAATGAGTCTTTAACTTTGAGGTATACAGTATACTGAAGTACTTATGAATGGAAGTATATATATTTTTTAAAGACATGAGAGCTGATCCAAAGTTATATCTATAATGATGTTGCTTCACTCTTCCATTCTAATATGACTTCTTTTGACAGTTAGCGATGTGCTGTTAAAGTTGAGCTTACAAATGACTGTGCAACTTGTGATCACAGCTACTGTGTATTTTTTTCATTTTACCCCTGAATAAATTTTTAATAAGCAAGAAGGCAAGGGTAGATGAAGGGCATATGTAAAGTAGATCTATAGCTGCACTGCATGAGAGCAAGAATGACGCTGAAAAGACATTTGTTAATAATGACACAAGAATTACGATCACTGGGGTGCCTGGCTGGCTCAGTCATTAGAGCATCTGATTCTTGATCTCGGGGTCGTGAGTTCGATCCCCACATTGGGTAGAGATTACTTTAGAAAAGAATTATGATCACTAAATGAAAGGGAGAACAATGATGCAAGTAAAATTTGCAGTAACATTCATAACATTAAAATTTTATCTTTATTTTCTGTTTTTAACCATAGGACAAAAAAAGAAAGTATATGACAACTGGGATCTACATTCCAATAATGGTGGAAGAGGGATAGACTAAATGAAACAAGATTGGCCAAGTGTTCCTAACTTACTGAAGCTAGGTGACAGACACACAGAAGTTCAACGGGTACTCATTCTATTTTTTTTATATGTTGGAAAACTTCCATAACAAAAAGTTCCTATAAAAAAATCTGGATGCACTTCGTACACAGAGATAGCTATTATCAAAAAACAAAAAATAACAAATGTTGGTGAAGATGTAGAGCTATTAGAACCCCTCTGTACTGTTGGTGGGAATGTAAAATGGCATAGCTATGGATGGAAAACTACGGTGATTCATCAAAACATAAAAAATAGAGGGACACTGGCTGACTCAGTCTGTAGAGCATGTGACACTTGATCTCAAGGTTGTGAGTGTAGATTACTTAAAAATAAAATCTTAAAAACAACACATAAAAAAATAGAATTACCATATTATCTAGCAACTCCACTTCTGGGTATGTACCCCAAAGAACTGAAAGCAGGGAGCTGAACAGGTATTTATACACCCATGTCTATAATAGCAGCATCACTCACTGAGGCCAAAAGGTAGAAGCAACCCAACAGTCCACCATGAATGAATGGATAAATAAAATGTGTTATTCCATTATTATTCAGCCCTAAAAGGGAAGGAAATTCTGACACATACTATAACATGGATGAATCTTAAAGATATTATAAGTAAAAAAAACTCAGTAACAAAAAGCCAAATATTGTATGATTCTACTTACATGATGTAACTAAACTAGTAAAAATTCAGAGGCAAAAAGTAGAATGGTGGTTGCCAGGTGCTGGGGCAGAGAAGAATGAAGAGTCCATATAAAATGGGTACAGGGGCGCCTGGGTGGCTCAGTTGAGTGTCTCAGGGTTCACGGGTTCGAGCCTTGCATCGGGCTCTGTGCTGACAGCTCAGAGCCTGGAGCTTGCTTCTGATTCTGTCTGTCTGTCTGTCTCTCTCTCTCTCTCTGTCCCTCCCCCACTCATGCTCTCTCTCTCTCTCTCTCTCTCAAAAATAAATAAATGTTTTTTTAAAAATTTTTTTACTTAAAAAAAATGGGTACAGAATTTCAGTTGGGAAGATGAAAAAGATCTGGAGATAGAGGGTGAAGGTTGCAGAACAATGTGAATGTGCTTAATGCATGGTAAAATGGTACATTTTATGTCATGTATACTTTACCACAATAACAACGAAAGACTTGGATGACAGATTTTCAGCACAATGAGAAAACAGTGAATATCTGCAATGAAATGAAACTTTCAAACATTTGCTGAATTTTTCAATTCTTTTAAATATACACCCAGAAGTGGAATTGCTGGATCAAATCACAATTTTCAAAACTATTGAGAGGACTGGTAACGTTCTATTTCTTGAACTGAGTTGTGGTTACACAGGTATTTTCACTTTTTAAATTTTTTTATGTTTCATTTTTTTGAGAGAGAGAGAGAGAAAGAGAGAGCAAGCTGGGGCAACAGGGAGCAAGGCAGCAAACTCACAAACTGTGAGATCGTGACCTGAGCTGAAACCAAGAGTTGACGCTTAACTGACTGAGCCACCCAGGCACCCCTACACAGGTATTTTCACTTTTTGTACACCTACGAATTATGCATTTAAGATTTTACTTTTAAGTAATCTCTACACCCAACAGGGGGCTTGAACGCATAATCCTGAGATAAAGAGTCACATGCTCCACCAACTGAGCCAGCCAGGTGCCCCATGAATGATGCATTTTAGGGCATACATTGCTTATCAATTAAAATCATACCACCCAGCCAAAAAGCAAAAACACAGCAACATTTTACACATATGCACTAAGGATAAATATCTAAACAAATTTAGAAACCAATCAATTTTGTAAACGTCACATTTGGTCCATACAGATATTTATATTGCAAATGCCCCAACTGGGCTTATTACCTGCCCACAAAACAACATTCTACCAGGGTAAGTCAGGTTTGTAGCTGATTGCTTTACATTCCACCTATTTTCCAGCTTCAATTATAGTTTCAGTGTGACTTCGCCTATAGAACAGGCAGCCCTGGGTGCTAAGAAGAGTTTAAAGGGTTTGTGTTATCTTTTAAAGGCAGTATGCCACTCCGTTCCATCTCCTACTCTCCCAGAAGACACCTGTGATCTGTGTACACAGAAATGACTGGATAAAATGCTTCTCTCTGCACAAATCAGATTCTGTCAATACTAAGGAGGCTCTGGCCTCTTTGTGAGGTCTGATAGCTGAAATATTCTGAAAAATCCCAGGTTTAACCTACTTAGCCAATTATCAACATAACTGACTTATCTCTGCAAACATTTACTGAGTCTATTATGTGCCAGGTAATCTGCAAGATGTTAGGCATGCAAAGAAGATTAAGAAAGGGTCCCTGTCCTCAAGGAGTCCAGGCTAGCAGAAACAGAGATACAAATAACTGTACTATAAAGACATACGTGATTTAAAGTTTCTAAGAGACATTAAAGTGTGACTGTACCATCTTCTTTAAATATCATAACCACCAAACATTTAATGTTCTAGGTATTTAACTGGATACTACAAGGAAATAAGAGCTCACACAGCAAAAAATTATCCCAACCCAAAATGTCAACAGTCCTGAAGTTGAGAAACCCTGGTCCAAAGAAATTTCACCATGGAGAAACTCCCCAAAATCCCTGGGTGGTTTTGGTTTAGGTCAGGATATCACGGTTTCATGGGTTTGAGCCCCTCATCAGGCTCTGTGCTGACAGCGTGGAGTCTGCTTGGGATTCTCTCTCTCCATCTCTCTCTGCCCCTCCCACCCTTGTGTTATCTTTGTCTCTCTCAAAATAAATAATAAACATAAAAAAAAAAATCTGAAGCACAGAGAGGTTGCATAGCTAGTAAGTAGTGGGGCTAGGACTTAAAATCCAGGCAACGTGGCTCCAACCCTTTAGGGTTTTTATGCTGTGGGGTGGCCCTAATAAGTGTGTTAATCAGCAAGATCCTGGACACTGGGCAGATTGTGGAGCTCTGTCTGAGTTCATGTTGGCTATGATGCCCCAACATAGCTGTTTATAAGCAAAATGAAAAGCTGCCCTCCTTGTTTGGTTTCTTCCTCATAAGTTATCTTCCCCCTTTTAACTTCATTTCCTTCCCAATCCAAATTAGATCCTGAAATCCTTCAATCGCTTTCCTGCCTCTATCACCAAAAGTTGATTTTCCTTTTTGATTAAAAGAATTTGAATTTGGGGCACCTGGGTGGCTCAGTCGGTTGAGCATCCGACTTCAGCTTAGGTCATGATCTCTCGGTTTGTGAGTTCGAGCCCCGTGTTGGGCTCTGTGCTGACCGCTCAGAGCCTGGAGCCTGCTTCAGATTCTGTGTCTCGCTCTCTCTCTGCCCCTCCCCTGCTCATGCTCTGTCTCTTTCTGTCTCAAAAATAAAGAAAACATTTAAAAAAAAATTTTTTTAAAGATTTTGAATTTGATTATTCAAATGAAGAGATGTTGGAAAGTAGAGAAAAGGTCAAATCTCTTGCCTAACTTCCTTCCCTCCCTCCCTCTCTCTTTCTCTCTTTCTTAGTAGGCTTCACACCCAGCACGGAGCCCAATGTAGGGCTTGAACTCACAACCCTGAGATCAAGACCTGAGCTGAAATCAAAAGTCAGACGCTTAACCACCAACTGAGCCACCCAGGCACCCTATTTAACTTTTCTTTCTTAATAAAAGGATAACTTCTTAAAAAATGTACACTTTATTAAGAAAGAATGAATTAGCTGCAGGAACAGGGCAGGCAACTACTCCTTTTAGCTTTGCTTGGTAGAAGTTCAACTGCAGACATGCTGACTAAATCAGACAGATTAAGATGCTCAGAAAGTGGGAGAACCTGTACCTGATGTGTTCAGTCTAGTGAGAGGAGTGGTTTGGAATTTGTAGTGCAGACAGAGACTTTTGGTCCTCCCAAGGCTATCTCTATTTAAGGGAAAAGGAACTACAATCATAATACAAGGCCATGCTTCTCAAACTGAGAGGTACATACATAATAAGTACACTATGCATTCTTCTTAAGCACCAGATCTTCCTAATTGGTAAAAAGAACGTAAAACATGAATTTTTACATCTAAATAAATGCAGACAGGGGCACCTGGGTGGCTCAGTAGATTGAGCATCGGAGTCTTGATTTCTTTGCCTCAGGTCATGATCTCGTGGTTCATGACTTCAAGCCCCACATCGGGCTCCGTGCTGACAGTGCAGAGCCTGCTTGGGATTCTCTCTCTCTCTCTCTCTCTCTCTCTCTCTCTCTTTCTCTCTCTCTCTCTCTCTCTGCCCTTCCCCACTCATCCGTCTCAATAAATAAATAAACATTTAAATAAGTAAATAGATAAATAAATGCAGACAGATCAGAAAAGAGAATGCAAAACTGGCATACTTTAAAGTTAACATACTTTTAACATACTTTAAAGTTGAAGTATGAGAAACTCTGCAACGGAGAGCCTCTGCAGTGGCTGCTTAGAAGTCCACCTGCAAGCCCTGGCAAAGGATGGATGTAAGGAAATTCCGAGATCATCTACCCGGTCCGATCACCTGAAATTTTATACTTGAGAATACAGAGGCTCAGGGAGCTCCCCTGCATATATAATTGGCTGGCAATAGAGACACGACTAAAGCCTAGATGCTCTGCCCATAACACAAGCTGTTTCTGCTGCCTCTCATGAGGAGTTTTTATTCCCATTTGACTCTAGTCTGTTTGCTTGACTGAAGTAATGAATTCCTACTAAGGTGAAATTAAATTCCAGAAACTGAGAAGACAGCTTCCATACACTGAACCCCTTCAAGGTTTTGAAGAGTAAATATGATAGAAAGCTGAAAATATAAACAAAGACGATGCCATGTGACCATAATGCTGGGACAGAAACAAAAGGGCTCTTTTGAGAAAATAAAATCAATAATAAAGCTCTTCTTGTGGCCAATTTTACAGCCTCCAGATTGGCCCACTTTTGACGGTTTCAGTGAGATTTTATTTTAAGATACCTGAGATAGAGCATATATTATTTGGAGGTCTGTATCTAAGTTAGGGAAAGCCAACAGTGTATGATGGAGCCAGAAGCATGGGTTCAAATTCTGACTCCACTACCCAACTTCATTTCGCAGGATATTTAAGTATCTTAGTTTTCCCTGACTCAAGTATCCTAATCTATGAAATGGGAATAATAATAATAATAGTACCTACAGTCCTCACTATGTTATTCTGGAGATTAGAGTTAATATAGATGAAATATTTAGAATAATGGCAGGCAAATGGTAATAAGCACTATAGAAGTGCTTGGCATTATCTATATTTAATTGGTGGTGATTAAACAAGATTTTTCTTGGTGTTTCGAGGTGAGACTCCTGGCTAGGGTTTGAAAGAAGAGAACCACAAAATACCAGAGCTAAAAGGAGCTTTAGACACCATGACAGACAGGGGAGCCTGTGTGGCTCAGCTGGTTAAGTGTCCAACTCTATTTCAGCTCAGGTCATGATCTTGGGATTCATGGGGATCAAGCCTGGCTTCAGGGTCTGTGCTGACAGTGCGAAGCCTGCTTGGGATTCTCTCCCTCCCCCCCTCCCTCCCTCTCTCTCTCTCTCTCTCTCTCTGCCCCTCCCACACACAAGCATGCCCACTCTTTCTCTCAAAACAAATAAAAAATAAATAAAATAGACACTGACAGACACTGTATGGCCCACAAAGCCTAAAATATTTACTAACTGGACCTTAACAGAAAAAGTCTGCCCAACCCTGATCTGATCTAATCAGTCCCCTCTCACTAATATAGCCAAAGAGGAAACTAAAGCCCAGAGAGGGCAGTATCTTGTCCCAGGTTATAAGTACAGCGAGTTAGTGGCAAAGCTGAGACTAAAACCCAGTTTTCTCAGTAAATAAAACTGCCTGCTAGGCTAAACAAGCTAAATGAAGACCTCAGAGTAAAGACAGACTATAAATTAGGAAACATTTGCCTATTAGGCAAACCATCTAAATCTAATTCTAATCAATACACACTTTCTGAATACTGTAAGCCTGAGCATCAATGTTTTTTAATGCTACCCAGGTGATTACAATGTGCACCTGGGAGTGAGAACCACCGTTACAAGTTATGATGCTAGGCACTAGCAAGATGTAAACCAAAAAAAAAAAAAAAAGGAAAATAAGGAAACTGGGTAGTGGGGTAGCTAACCAAAAGTACCCACCTGGACAACACAGAATCCCATATTCCATCTGTAATTATGCATGTAGGGGACTGCAAGCAAAGAGCAACAGGCATGCTGAAGGCAAGGAGGCCTGAGTATACCTTCATTTACACCAGAGCATCAACAATACTTTTTGTTCACATCTGTAAGTTCCAACAGTTCAATACATTATAAATCTATTATAACATTCTCATTTTTTTTTAAAGTAGACTCGGGGCACCTGGGTGGCTCAATCAGTTAAGCGTCTGACTTCAGCTCAGGTCATGGTCTCACTGTTCATGAGTTGGAGCCCTGTACTGGGCTCTGTGCTGACAGCTCAGAGTCTGGAGCCTGCTTCGGATTCTGTGTGTGTGTCTCTCTCTCTCTGCCCCTCCCTGGCTCACGCTCTGCCTCTCTCTCTCTCTCTCTCTCTCTCTCAAAAATAAATATTTTAAAAAGTTTTTAAATCTTTAAGAAAAAATAATAAAGTAGGCTCTATGCGCAACGTGGGACTTGAACTCATGACCCAGAGAGCAAGAGTCCATGTTCTACTGACTGAGCTAGCCGGATGCCCCTATAACATTCTCTTTCTAAAAGAATGTTAAAAGTAACATGTACTCACAAGAAGTATGAGAACATACAAACCTAAAACATTTATTATGACCCCAAAAAAATCATACAAGTCAAAAGACAAATGACCAACTGAAAAAAATACTTGCAATACATGAGACTGCGTAAAAGATTCAAACTTACAATACACAAAAAACTCTTACAAAGCAATAAACACATAAATGAAAACCATTATATAGAAGTGGGCATAACAGGTATGAGCAAGGAATTAAAACAAGCAATACACAAATGACCAATGCACCCTTGAAAAGACAATTAACCAAAGAAATGAAATCAAAATGAAATTCATTTGTTTGCCAAACTATAATAATGAAAAGATAGGTAATACACAGAATTGCAAGGGTGAACAAAAATACACATACCACTGATACAAACTTTCTTCAAACCAAAAGTCTGGCAATATGTATCAAAATGTAATGTGTGCCAACCAGCAACAAAAAGACAACCAACCCAATTTAAAAATGAACACAAGGGGCGCGTGGGTGGCTCAGTCAGCTGAGTGTCCTACTTCAGCTCAGCTCACGATCTCACGGTTCGTGGGTTCAAGCCCCACATCTGGCTCTGTGCTGACAGCTCAGAGCCTAGAGCCTGCTTGGGATTCTGTGTCTCCCTCTCTCTCTGCCCCTCCCCCACTCATACTCTGTCTCTCTCATCTCAAAAATAAACATTAAAAAAAAAAAAATGAACACAAGACCTAAATAGATATTTTTTCCAAAAAAGATATTACACAAATGGCCACTAAGAAAATGTAAATCAAAACTCTAAAGTGATACCACTTTCACACCCACTAGGATGCTATAATTTTTTTTTTTTTTAAGGAAAATTTTATTAAAAAGGAAAAGGGTGCCTGGATGGCTCAATCGTTTGAGTGTCCAACTCCTGATTTGGGCTAGGTCATGATTTCACCGTCATGAGACTAAGCCCCATGTTGAGCTCAGCATGGAATGCAAAGCCTGCTTAGGATTCTCTCTCTCTGCCTCTCCCCAGCTTGTGCCCTCTCTGTCTCAAAATAAACAAAACTAAAAAAAAAATAATAAAAGTTAAAAATAATTTTTTAAAAGGAAAAATAACAAGTATTGGAGACAAGGTAGAGAAATTGATACCCTTACACATTGCTGGTGGGAATGTAAAATAATATTGCCATTGTGTAAAACAGTTTGGCAATTCCTCAAAAAGGTAGACATAGAATTACCGTGACCCAGCAATTCTACTCCTAGGTATTACCCAAAAATAACTAAGAACAGATAATCAAACAAATACATGTACATATACATACAAGTTCACAGTAGCACTATTCATAATAGCCTAAGGTACTAATGCCCATCAATAGATGGGACAAATTGTGATCTATACATACAAAGGAAAATTATTCAACCATAAAAAGGAACAAATTACCAATACATGCTAACAGATTATATGATTGCATTTATATGAAATATCCGGAATAGGTAAAATCTATAGGGACAGAAAGCAGACAAGTATTTGCCAGGAGCTGGGCGGGAAGGGAAAATGGGCAAGTAACTGATTAATGGGTATGGGGTTTTCTTTTGGGGTGGTGGAAATATTTTGGAACTAGACAGAGGGTATGGTTGTACACCACTGTGAATATACCAAATGACACTGAATCGTTCACTTTAAAGATTTGATTTTTTAAGTAATCTATACACCCAACATGGGGCTTGAACTCACAACCCTGAGATCAAGAGTCACATGCTCTACTGACTGAGCCAGCCAGATGCCCCAGAATCATTCACTTTAAAATGGCTGATGCTGGGCACCTATGTGGTTCAGATGTTTAAACGTCTGACTCTTGATTTTGGCCCAGGTCATGATTTCACGGTTCATGAGATCGAGCCCCACATCTGGCTCTGCACTGACAAAGCAGAGCTTACTTGAGATTCTTTTTCTCCCACTCTCTCTGCCCCTCTCCCATGTGTGTGCTCTCTCCTGCAAAATAAATAAACTTTAAAAAACAAAAAATAATTCAAAATGGCTGACGTCATATGAATTTTACCTCAATGAGAAAAATAATATAACCTCCTCAGAAAATTGGGAGGAAAAAAGAGGTAATGTTTACGTCTTACCCAGTATTCCCATTCTAGGAATTATCCTGAAAAAGGAATCACACAGTCCAAAAAGATGTATGTGTGAAGACGTTCATCTCAGCATCATTTATTATAGCAAAAAACAACCCTTTAAATGTCCTTCAGTAGAAACCTCATTAATTATGATACATCTATAAAACAGACTTACACAGATGGGGTACCTGGGTGGCTCAGTCGCTTAAGCACCTGACTCTTGATTTCGGTTCAGGTCATGATCTCATGGTTTATGGGATCGAGCCCCGCATTGGGCTTCATGCTGAAAGCGTGAAGCCTGCTTGAGATTCTCTCTCTCCCTCTCTCTCTGCCCCTCCTGTGCTTGTGCTCTCTCTCAAAATAAAAAAAATAAATTAAAAAAAAAATAGACTACCCGGAGATTAAAAACAACCAAGTAGAAAGTTGGAAGGCTTACGCTATCCAATTTCAAGACTTATTATAAAGCCACTGTAATCAAGACAATGCAATATTGGCAAAAGAAGAGACACATAGATGAATGGAACAGAACACAGCCCAGAAATAGACCCGCACAAATATAAACTGGCTTTTGACAGAAGTACAAAGGCAATTTAATGGAGAAAGGACAGCCTTTCAAAATCAGTGCTGGCACAACTGGATGTCCATAATATCATACCTTATACAAAAATTTATTCAGAACAGCTCACAAACCTACACGTAAAATGCAAAACTATACAATTTTTCTTTAAATAATACTTCTCTTAATAAATGGTGAGGGGCGCCTGGGTGGCTCAGTTGGTAAAGCTTCTGACTTTGGCTCAGGCCATGATCTTGCGGTTCGTGAGTTCAAGTCCTGCGTCCGGCTCTGTGCTAACAGCTCAGAGCCTGGAGTCAGCTTCAGATTCTATGTATCCCTCTCTCTCTGCCCCTTCCCCACGCTCTTTCACTAGCTCTCGCTCTCTCAAAAATAAATAAAACATTTAAAACTTTTTTTTTTAATTTTTTTTTTCAACGTTTATTTATTTTTGGGACAGAGAGAGACAGAGCATGAACGGGGGAGGGGCAGAGAGAGAGGGAGACACAGAATCGGAAGCAGGCTCCAGGCTCTGAGCCATCAGCCCAGAGCCTGACGCGGGGCTCGAACTCACGGACCGCGAGATCGTGACCTGGCTGAAGTCGGACGCTTAACCGACTGCGCCACCCAGGCGCCCCAAACATTTAAAACTTTTTTAAAAAATGGCAAGAAAATCTGCATGACCTTGGGGTTGCCAATGAGTTTTTAGGGTAGGAAACCAAAGACACAATCCATAAAAGAAAAAAAAAATTGGACTTTGTGAAAATTTAAAACTTTTGTTCTGTCAAAGACACTGTGAAGAAAATGAAAAACAAATAAGCCACAGAGCAGGAGAAAATACTGGCAAATAACAAATCTAATAAAGAATTTGTACCCAGGATATATAAAGAACTCTTAAAAGTCAAGAATAAGACAAACACATCCACCAAAAAATCTGACAAACACTTCAAAGACACACAGATGGCAAATAAGCATATGAAAAGATGCTCAACATCATTAGCCTTTAGGGAAATGTAAATTGACCACCCTGAGATACCAGTACATACCTATTAGAATTGCTAAAATTAAAAAAAAAAAAAAAAAAGACAATACCAAATCCTGGGGAGGATACAGAGGAACAGAAATTCTCATTCACTGCTGGTAGGAATGCAAAATGGCACAGCCATTTTGGAAAATCCTTTAAGGGTTTCCTATAAAGTTAAACCATCGGCACATGAATGTTTATAACAGCTTTCTTTATAAGTGCTAAAAACTGGAAATTCAGATGTCCTCTCTTAGGTGAATGGGCATACTATGGTACATCCATACAATGGAATGACACTTAGCAATAAAGAGTAATGGACTTGGGAGATTTAAAAGGTACTTTTTGCTAGGTGAAAAAGTCAGACCCCAAAGGCTGCATATTGTATGATTCCATGTACATTACATTCCAGAAAAAGCAAAAAACAAGGGGATGGAAAACAGATCAGTGGTTGTTGAAAGGTGGGGTAGGTAGAAGAGCTGACTACAAAGAGGCCATACAAGAAAATTTTTAGAGTGATGGAACTGTTTAGTACGGTACTGTGATGGTGGAAACCTGACTCTGCATGTCAAAACCCATAAAACTGTACTCAACAAAGAATGCACTTTACTGTATGCAATTTAAAAAAACAAAACAAAAAAACAACTTCTGGGGAACCCAGGATAGAATGCAGACTGCAATAAATGAATCTACCTGTGTTACAAATGCACAGCATTACCTCACTGAAGGGCAGTGGAGGGGGAAAAAAAGGAGCTTACCTAAATAACTGTGTATAACATTATGACTAGATACTATAGGCTAAAATGAACAAAAAGAACTGTACACAAACATTATACCTAATTGGTAAATTGTTGGGGCGTCTAGGTGGCTCAGTCGGTTTGGGCATCTGACTTTGGCTCAGGTCGTGATCTCACAGTTTGTGAGTTCGAGCCCCGCGTGGGGCTCTGTCCTGTGGGGCTCTGTCCTGTGGGACTTTGTCCTGAAAGCTCGAGCATGGAGCTTGCTTCAGATTCTGTCTCCCTCTCTCTCTGCCCCTCCCCCAGTCGTGCTGTGTCTCTCTCTCTCAAAAATAAATAAACATTAAAAAAATGTTTTAATTGGTAAGTTTGTTTCTTACATAAGTAACTACTGAAACTACTTTACAGGTTGCATAAATAAATAAATATATTATAGCCAATGAGAAGCCAAATTTCTTTCTCTCTGAGAAAGAGAACACAAATAGAGAACACTGGGATGGATCCTGTGGTGCCAGAGTAGAGTCAGAGATATTTGTATAAACACATGTTTATTTTCATATATATGTAGATAGATACAGACATAAACATAGATATTTGTGTATACAAGGATTAGTGTACATAAGCATGTTTCCTAGCTTTTTCCACCAAAGAGACAAGAAACAATGATGCCCCAATAGCAACAAACACACCCAGCATCCAGATTTTGGTTTCATTTTTTTTTTTTATTAAAAAAAATTTTTAATGTTTATTTTTAAGAGAGAGAGAGAGAGACAGTGGGAGAGGGGCAGAGAGAGAGACACACATACACACACACAGGATCTGAAGCAAACTCCAGGCTCTGAGCTGTCAGCACAGAGCCTGACCGAGAGGCTTGAACTCACGAACCCGTGAGATCATGACCTGAGCCGAAGTTGGACGCCTAACCAACGGAACCACCCAGGAGCCCCAGATTTTGGTTTCTAAATACCATTCACACAAAAAAACAAACAAAACAAAAGAAAAACATTCACCAATAAAAGGAATCAGGGCTCCTTGGGAAAATGGCTGACTCTAGGGCTGGGGCAAGACAAACATAGGCTGGGAGCATCTTGCAGTGCCAGAAAGGAAGTACTAAACAAACATGGAGGCATGCCAAAGGACACAGAGGCAATATGAAAGAGCGCTCAATAACCAAAGTTGGAATAATCTGAGCAACAAAACAACACTGTATTGGATTACAACCCAAAGAATAAAATAAATATCCATACTATACAAGTAAATGGTGTAAATAAGTGAGGAAAAAGGACAAATCATTCCACAAAAATTACAATTCATAAAAGTAGAAGGGATGAAGTAAATTATCATAGTAACTGCAGCAGGAATGATCCATTGACAAATCCTTAAATTAGTGAGTGAAACTTTAAGGAAAAACAGGACATCTGAATTGTCTCAAAGTATCTCCTCTAAAATATTTATTAATTATTGTGGTGCTTTTAACATACATCCACACATTCTTGGATATTCCTCCCTTCAGGAGGTAGAGCTTAAATCCCCTCCCCTTCAATGTGGGCCGGACCTAGCAAGTCATTTCTAACAAATGGGGCTTCACAGTGGCAAAATCTGGCAGATGCAACCCAAACCAAACAATCAAGGTTAACGTTAACAGCACCAGAAATAAGTCATGTTGACATCATACCCTGATATGATGTAATGAGAAGGGTATGCTTTCCCCAAATCTGTAATGCCAGTGTAATCATGAGAAACCCAAATTAAGAAACATTCTACAAAATAGCTGACAAGTACCCTTCAACAGTTTTGAAGTCATAGACTGGAAGAGTCTGAGAAACTGTCACAGATTGGAGGAACCTAAACAGACACGAAAACTAAATGCAATGTGGGACCCTAGATGGGATCCTGAAACAGAATAAGGACATTAGTAGATAACTAGTGAGAACCAAGTAAGGTCTACAGTTAACAGTACCGTACCAATGTCAATTTCTTAGTGTTGGCAAATGTACCATGATGATGCAAGATGTTAATTTTAGGAGAAGATAGGTAAAGGGTATACAAGAACTCTCTCTACTATCTTTGAAACTCTTGTGTAAATCTATAATTACTTCAAAATTTAACAACCAATAAAGTAAACAGGGTTTCTTAACCTCAGTACAATATATTACTATTTTGGGCCAAATAAATCTTTGTTATGAGGAGCTGTTTTATGCAAAGTAGGATGTTTGGCAGCATTCCTGGTCTCTACCCAATATATGTCAGGGACCAACCTCCCCAGTTGTTACAACCAAAAATGTTTCCAGAAATCGCAAATGTCCCCTGGGGGGCAAAATGATCCCATATTGAGACCACTGATGTACAGTTGTGTAACATTAACACATAAAGTTATCCATAACATACTGCTAAGAGTGGGGGGAGAGCAGGACACAGAAGAATAGCAAATGTATGAGTCAATTTATGTAGAAACATACACACATAAATGGAACCTTCAGGACATTATGCTAAATGAAACAAGCCAGTCACAAAAGAGACAAATACTGTATGATTCCATTTACATGAGGTATGTACGAGCAGTCAAAATCATAGACATAGAACGTGAAATGGTGGTTACCAAGGGCTAGGAGGAAAGAGGAACGGAGAGGTATTGTTTAACGAGTACAGAGTTTCAGTTTTACAAGACAAAAAGTTATGGAGATAGATGGTGTGATTATGGTTACACAGCATTATGAACGTACTTAATACCATTAAGCTGTACAGTTAAAAATGGTTAAGATGAAGGTATCTGGCTGGGTCAGTTGGCCGAGAATGTGACTTTTAATCTCCAGGTCGTGAGTTCAAAAGCCCAATCAATGTTGGCCGTAGAGGTTCTTTTAGTTTAAAAAAAAAAAAAAAATGGTTAAGGTGGTAAATTTTATGTGTATGTTACCACAGTAAAATTGGGAATAAAAACAAAAAAACACATAAGCACATTTGCAAAAATACACAAATGTCTGAAAGGATGTGCACCAGCATTTTAAAATGTTGAACCTTTGATGCCAAGACTATGGTGACACTTCCTTTGTACTTTTCTGTTATTTGGATTTTTTTTTCAAAAACCAAATCCTATTGATTGTCTCTAAAATGTCGAAATGGTTACTTCTCCCCAGCCACAGACCAACTCCAGCCCCTCTCACCCAGGCTAATGCAACCAAATCCTAAGCTGTTTATCACTCTCTAACCCACTCTCCATCAGAGTTACCCTATGTAACAGATTCGCTATCACTTCCGAATTTAAAACGCCACGCCTCCTGGCATTCCTTTCAAGGGCCTCTGCAACTTGTTCACAGGGTCCTGTATTTTTAGTTTTACCTCTTACTACTGTTCCTCAAGTATCCTCCATGCCAGATAATTCCTGGTCATTCCTTGAAAACATACCATACACTTTTATTCTTCCTTTACTTTGCTCATGCTGTTCTTTTGTCAGGAATAGTCTTCCTCCTCTGTCTGATAAAATGTATACAGTGGGTACAGGGGAAAAGAATGGGATGCAGGATGAATGGACAAATAAGTAAGAAGACGTGGGGGAAAAATATAGAATAGCACAGAGACAGAGTTCAAGAAAGGAATTTTCTGGATGGGTGAGATAATGATAGTGCCTACCTGATAAGGCTGTGATGAGACTAAGTGAGATAATACATGTCAAACTTTTAGAACAGTACCTGGCATACAGACTATTATTGCTTACTACATTGCTGCTCTTATTATTATGACTGTTCATGGTGTAGTGGTATGAGCCTGAACTCTGGATGCCACAATGAGGAAGCAGCAGTGGTGAACCTGTAGCTCCGAACCAGGGCTCCAAAGGTAAGCAAGGCGGCAAAGAGGACCCCAGTCTGATTCAAGTTTATCTAAAGAATTCAAACTACACAAGAAACCAAAACCAATTTAGTTAAGACACATACAAGTAGATACGAATCACATACGTGAATTCTTACATACCCCAAGTAACTTTTACCCCTAGAACATACTACATTCCTTTTGAAGAAGAGCTATTTCAACACCCTGCCCCAGGCCCTGAAGCCTCAGGGCAGCACCTCACCCTCACAAATCTGAACCTGCAAGTCCCATTTGTGCCCTCCCACGATTTCTCATTTGGCCAGTAGTGACTTCTCTTTCCTTACAAAACATCGAAGGTTTGATTCCAAAGTTCTTCCCATCGCTGCAAAAAGGTGAACATACAGTATATGAACAACCCACCAAGCTGAATACTTTAGCCAAAGGAAAACTACATTCAGTCACAGTGGAGGTGAATCAAGGAATCTAGAGACGCAGACAGATTTTTGGGAGGAGGCAAAACTTTTGAGACTTCCTTCTTAGCTTCTTGTCATGCTCAGTTGTTTTTTTTTTTAATGCTTATTTATTTTGAGAGCAAGAAGGAGCGTACAAGTGGGGGAGGGGCAAAGGGAGAGGGAGAGAGAATCCCAAGCAGGCTCAGCACAGAGCACGACATGGGGTTTGATCCCACAGACTGTGAGATCATGGCCGGAGCTGAAATCAAGAGTCGGATGCTCAACCAACTGAGCCACCCAGGCACCCCCAGCCTCAGTCTTTTTTTTTTTTTTTTCTTAAAAGATCGCCTCTGTTCAGTTGTGGCAAGCAGCCTCCAGACAGCCCCCATCTCTCCTGGTTAACAGGTTTTTGTGGCTTTTATATCGTGTCCTACTAAGCCACCGTGATTCACACTCCCTTCTCTCCTTTCATATCCCTCTCCCATGCATCCCTGATCTCCCTTGAGCACTATCAGACAAACAGTCCTTTGGTTTAAAAAAAAAAAAAAAAAATACTGCTCCTAAATTATGTCCCGAAGCAGACAAAAAGAACCCAGACTCCACATCTATTAGATGACACATAGGCTGCTCACTAGTCAGACTGCCAAAAATCATTTGCTTCTGCTCTTGTAGGTTTAGACAAACATAAAGGGAACAGTGCTCCTATGTATGACTACTGCTTCTCCACAGGACTTGAAGAACTAAGGCATTAGGGATACTTCCTCTCTATAAACCCAAATAGAACACTTTGTGTATTTAACTCGTGGCATATAGTTGGTAGTCTGTATTTCCAGGCAGTCATTGTACATCTTTTGGCAAGTGCCTTCATGTTTCTCAGTACAATGTTTCATCCAGTCACTGAAGGCGATGCATTGTACCTTGAATTTACATGCCAAGAAAAAGACTCAGTCTGAAAAGAAGACCTTCAGTATCATCTTCCTGCAATATATTAGACACTACAGAGGAGTTAGAAGACCCAGATCCAATTCCCAGGTGTACCAGTGTCTTGCAGCGTGATCTCTAGTGTGTTCTTTAATCTTCTGTGCCTCAGTTTTTCCATCCTGGAAAGCAGGGATTGTATTACCTGACCCTCCTTAAATTTAGACTCTTACTGCTGACTAACAATATTTATGTTTCTATGATTTGTGAAACCGGCACTTGGAAAACTCAGGAAATTAAGCACAAATGTTGTTTCTCACTATAATCACACCTGCCAGGCAGAAATCCAAAGTAGAGCCCAGCAGGAGTCCCTAAGCAAGTAATCCCTCAGAGAGTGTTTCTGACTTCCCACTCAACAAATCAAGTGCATGAGAATGGGAAGCAAGAAGCCAGGCAGGACCTTCACATGCTACATGGCTACAGAAGCAAGTCATTATCTGTTGGGCTCCAGGACAATATTATCACCCTAGATATACTACCCTAAACATTCCATTGTGGTTTTCCCTTGAAGAAGCTACCTCGATATACTTACTCAATGTTCACAAAAAAACAATCACTTTCCCTGGATGGGAAATGCCCCAACAGGGGTTGCCTTGGGATCACCCTACAGTTAAGGCAGAACAAAAGGATAACGAAACAAGTATGAGGTGCTAGACAAGTTAAGATTTAAGACAGTGTTTTACAATCCTTTTTGAATTATTAGTATACTTGTGAAATATGAAATTCTGGACATCATTCCAAAAGTGATTATTAAAAAGCAAATATTTGTTTTTTAAAAGATCAACTTGGAAGCCTGAAAGAACTTTCTAATTATCACACTTTCCATTTGGTCATCCTTTGGTCTGTGTGGCTGTACAACAAAGTTTACAGCTCCGACTAGGCTCTCCACAAGGCCAAGTTTCTCCTTTGTTTCAGTAAACATTCTTTGCCTTTAGTATCATTAAATTATTGACATTAAATTATACCTCTTAGTTGCAGCAAGTTTTATCCCCATAGGCAATGCCTCATGTGGCCACCACTCGGCTCAACACTCCATTTGAGAGACATCACTATGAATTCACACTATGATTCACAATATGAATCCTCAAATACATTTTATATCCTGATCAAAATGTAGCACACTCCTGTGAAAGAAGAGTGGCGTACAAGTTAAGAAATACTCTCTAATGACTGAACACCACAGCTCCTGCCTCATCTAAAGGGGATGGCTTTGTGTGGATAAGGCAGTAGACGTGGAAAGTAAACACCTATGTTCAACTCCAGGTTTGCTACTTACTGCCAGACCTTACTGCAAGGCCTGTTGTCTTACCTGTGAAATGACAATGATATTTACCTTACGAGGTAAGGTAGAATAAAAAGCATATGTAAGTATTTTATAAACAAATTTGCTATGCAAATTTAAGTTGTTATTATCATTCTGCCTGTGTACTTATTTGAAATTGAAAATGCTCTTTCAAGGAGCTGGTAATCCAACATTAAGAACGTCCTTTTGTACACCTGAAACTAATGTGCCATTGCGTATCAACTATACTTCAATTCTTTCTTTAAATGTCATTTTTGTTCACACACTTATAAAAATTCTGAGTCAACCTCAAGTCACTAAAAAGCACCATCTCCCTCCACTGGATAAAAAAACAAGTGAAACACGTAACAGGGGCATGGTAAGCAAAGGTAGAATGAAGAACTGCATATAACCCCATAAATGGGACAGAGATACTTTATATCATTATTTGGACTGAAAAGTAAAATCAAAGGTCAAAGTTCTCCAATGGGAATCAAGAGGAAATGATACAAATATCCACAGTACAATCAAAACTAAACACAACCTATAGCCAGTTCAGGAGGCTCAATAATCTTCAAAGTGTTTTCATACATTAATTAATCCTTGTGGTGTCCCTAGGACAAAAGAAATGTAATTCCCATGCTCTAGTTACTTATATAACCACACAAAAAATCTGAATGGATCAAGATGTGCCATTTTAATACGGCAAGTCAACAAATACTTCATCAAATATTAAGGGTCTACCGTATCATCAGCACTATATGAGGCTCGTTGTCCCATACACATGACCTGTTTTACAGTCAACAAAACCTCTAGCAACCTCAACCTTACGGCACACAGCTATGAGTAGAGAAAGATTTCTGAGAAATGGGTAATAACTATTAAAGAGCTATATACAACACTCATTGCCAGAACCCACTAACTTACTTAAAAATAAATGTAAAATTAAGGGGCGCCTGGGTGGCTCAGTCAGTTAAGCGTCTGACTTTGGTTCAGGTCATGATATCTCACGGTTTTTGAGTTTGAGCCTCGCGTCCAGCCAGCTCTGTGCTGAGAGCTGGAACCTGCTTCAGATTCTGTGTCTCCCTCTCTCTCTGCCCTTCCCCCGCTTGCATTCTGTCTCTCTCTCTCTTTCAAAAATAAACAAACATTAAAAAAAATTATTTTAGGGGCGCCTGGGTGGCGCAGTCGGTTAAGCGTCCGACTTCAGCCAGGTCACGATCTTGCGGTCTGTGAGTTCGAGCCCCGCGTCGGGCTCTGGGCTGATGGCTCAGAGCCTGGAGCCTGTTTCCGATTCTGTGTCTCCCTCTCTCTCTGCCCCTCGCCCGTTCATGCTCTGTCTCTCTCTGTCCCAAAAATAAATAAACGTTGAAAAAAAAAATTTTAAAAAAAAATTATTTTAAATAAATGTAAAATTAAGACGACTTACTGAGAACACTCTCGACAGGGCTACGTGTGGTGTTTGAGGAAGATGGGAACAGGGAGCAGTGGTGTGTTATTTTAAATAGGAGGATCAGAGAAGGCCTCATAAGGTGACATCTGAGTAAAGATGTGACTGAAGACAGAAAGCAAGCCACGTGGTTAAACAGACGAAGAAGTTCCACCAGGCAGAGGCAGTCAGTGCAAGAGTCCTGAAAAGGCTCATACCTGTTACACTCTCCACCCCCCAACAGACTTTCCCCTTGGAAGTCCTGTTGCCACTCCCACTGTGCCATGCCAAACCTTCCTGACTTCCTGCCCTGCTCACCATACTCTCCCAGGCCCACAAACCTGAATCCTGAATCACATGGTGTGCATTATTCTTTCAGCGATCAGTGGTCAACTCACTTTGACATGATGACATCTTTCTTTTCCCCTGCATTCCTAACACCCACCCCCAAATCCAATTCATCAGGCACACTATTCACAGATGAATGCTTCTTACACACTGCCTTCCTTCATCATATTACTCATCCCCCATTCCACAACATCCGCAAAACCTAACGAACAGCCTCCTTTCACCATCCTACATACACACATGCCCATTTCACCTTCTAAATCTTCCTTCATGTTCTCTCCTTTGACATAATGCCTTTCTTCTTTCTTATCTATCCAAACTTCACCTTTCAAGTCCCTTTTCAGAGAGCTTTCCATGACTAACCACACCAGTCTTTGTTGACTTCTTCTCCCTTCTCAGAAACTGTATGCTTTAGCATAAAATCTAACATTTGCAGTCTCTCTCCTCCCTGCCCCATCCACCTTGCAGAGCATCATTAGTATCACAGTTCAAACACTACTTCTGCTTTATTTCATGTTTAGCTGGACTAAAACTCCCTGAGGAGAGGCATTATGGTTTTTCTCTCCAAAAGGGCCTTGCGGAAAATAGCACCTGTCATGTTTTTAGCACTCTGTGCCGTACTATTAAGTGCTTTACACACTTTATTATGTTAATCATCACAATTATGTTGCACTGATATTCTTCCTCCTATTTTACAGAAGAAACAAAGGCGCAAAGAGTTCAGGCTGAAATCACATACCTTAGAAAAGACAGGGCTGGGATTTGAGGTAAAGTCTGTCTCTTGAAGCTGACACATCATAGAGGTTGCAAACAAACATTTGTTGAATTATACTAATCATTTCATGTGTGTTGATGGGTCATGTCCCTCCAAATGAAACCATGCCCCGAGGGTTACGGGGTGCAGTGGGAAGGACTGCCCTTCCTTGCTGAGTACCCATCAGGTAGGGGCTAGACTCAGTGCCAGGCCATTTCACACTCAAGCACCTCATTTACTCCAAAACCTCATTAACTGTAAATTACCCTCAATAAATAGCGTGTGTAATTCCTCCATCACAGATTTACCCCAAATATCACCCACTCTCAACCCGAGGCCAAATGCACCCAGGTGCTGTGTGTAGTACACACTCCTTCTGGGCTTTTCCTCTAACTCAGGGAAGAGGACAAAGCCTCCCGACTCCCATCAGCCAGAGTAGGTTAAAAAAAACCTCTAACCTCAGCTTACACAAATATTTGCCAAGTGCATGGCCCTGGCCTTCTTCAGGACCCTGCTCTTCATTCTAAAACTCATGATTTCGGGGCGCCTGGGTGGCTCAGTCGGTTGGGCGTCCGACTTCAGCTCAGGTCACGATCTCGCGGTCCCTGAGTTCGAGCCCCGCGTCGGGCTCTGGGCTGATGGCTCAGAGGCTGGAGCCTGCTTCCGATTCTGTGTCTTCCTCTCTCTCTGCCCCTCCCCTGTTCATGCTCTGTCTCTGTCTCAAAAATAAATAAATGTTAAAAAAAAAATTTTTTTTAATAATAAAAAATAAAACTCATGGTCTCACCTATTAAGCACCACAGCCCTGAGGGCAGGTGGCATTTTTCCCACTTTACAGATACGTTAAGCTCACGTGGCCACGGCAGATCCGGAACTAGAATCCAGGTCTCGATGAATATCCATCCTGTTCCATACCCTCAGGAGGCACTCATAGATGGTAACCAACTTATACCGGTGTCGCTGAATACTCTAAGTAGCAAAGGCTCTGCGATAATTTTCATTCAAAAGATATTTATTGGACTCCTGTCAACCTTGTAGGTTCAAATGCTATCTCCTCCCCTTATTCGCTGTGTGACACAGAGAAAGCCGTTCCATCTCCCTAGGTGAATTTTCTCACGCGCAAATGGAGAGAACAGAATCTACCAACAGCAACGTCGTGAGAAGTAAATGAGATGAGGAAAGCCAATCGATCGCCTGGCACTACGTCTGGCACATGGTGGGTGGGCACCTAGTAATTATGGGTTCCCTTCACCTGCCCAGTCGGTCCCACAAGCCTCAGGGTTCACCCACTACACCCATGCGACAGGGTATCCACTCCGCCAGAGGCCCGCACGCGGCCTCTGGGTTTCACAGGCCCGTGGACAGCCGCACTGTCATACCTGCATGGAGTCAGCGCTGACGATTTCGCCACCGAGCCGCTGGCCTAGCTGCAACGCCAGGGTGGATTTGCCGGTGCCGGTCGCCCCAAGAATCACTACAAGAGGCAGTGTCCGTTGCAGACCCCGTAGCCCGGAACCCACAGAAACTGCTCGTGCAGCCGCTACCGCCGCCATCTTGAAGCTATCTGCGCTTGTGCAGGAGCAGCTGTCCCCATGGCAACCGTCAGTGCGCCTGCGCAGACCTAGGCCTCCGTCAGGATGAGTGGAGAGTGGCAGCGGCGCGACCAAGGCTTCTGAGCTTGAGAGGCTCTCGACCTGACTGCCCTCAACTAGCTGGTGCCAGCGCCTCAACTCTCTCCTCTCCCCTCTTTGTTGTTTTAACAACTGGTAATCAATTTATTAAAAAGATTTTTTTAACTCTCTCCTCTCTTAAATGGGGGATGGCAATCCTGTCTCAAATCTATCCCTGTTATTTCTTCCTTTCACAGCAGCTAGTTCTTTTCTTCATACCACTAATTACAGTATAAAATTATATACTGACTCCTGTGTATTGTCTGACTTCCACCCCAGGCTGTTAGTTCCATAAAGGCAAGGAACAGATTCTGCCTAGGTCTAGGTCATTGCTAATATCTCCAGTGCCTAGCACAGTGCCTGATGCAGAACAGGCATTGTTAAATGGAGAAGAGAACGGTTTGCCTACCTAGTGCTGGAGCCACTGAACTAGAAGTGTGGTGTTCTCCAGAATCAGATCTGCCTAGTTCTTAGGCAAGGGCAGCTGCTCTAATGTTTTTATCCCACAAAACAAACCCAGACACAGAAGGAAGGACAAAATCTTCCATCTCTTTAGCAAAAGGATGCGAACGATGGATTGAGAACAGAGAAAAGCAAGTAAACAACCCACAAAATATGAACAGGAAGAATAAGGAAGGCAGAAAGGATAAAGTAGGAACCCTCAGATGAAAGTGAAGACCAGGGGCACCTGGGTATTCAGTGTCTGACTTCAGCTCAGGTCAGGATCTCACAGTTTATTGGATCGGGCCCCATGTTGGGGCAGTCTGTGCTGACAGCTGGGAGCTGAGCCTGGAGCCTGCTTCGGGTTCTCCGTCTCCCTCACTCTCTGCCCCTCTCCTGCTTTCTCTCTCTCTCTCTCTCAAAAATGAATAAACATTAAAAAAAAAAAAAAAAAAAAAAGCAGAGACCAGAAGACCGAAATTCAAGAACCACAACCTTTAAGAAAGGGCTTTGAAATGATAGAGCTGGGTTCAAATCCCAACTCTGCTACTTACCAGCTGCTGCATGGCCTCACTTTACCTCTTAGCCTCAGTTTTCTTTTGTTTAATGTTTATTTATTTTTTTAAGTTTATTTATTTATTTTTGAGAGACAGAGAGAGAGCGCAGGGGAGGGGCAGAAAGAGAGGGAGTCAGAATCCCAAGCAGGCTCCACACTGTCAGCACAGAGCCTGATGTGGGGCTCGAACTCACAGAACTGTGAGATCAGACACTTAACCAACTGAGCTGCCCACGTACCCCTTAATGTTTGTTTATGTATTTATTTTTAGAGCGAGAACAGCATCAGCAGGGGAGGGGGGGGGGACAGAGAGAGAGAATCCCAAAGCAGGTTTTGCACTGTCAGCACAGAGCCTGACATAAGGCTCAGACTCACGAATCGTGAGATCATGACCCGGGCCAAAATCCAAGAGTCAGATGCTTAACCAACTGAGCCACCCAGACGCCCCTTAGCCTCAGTCTTCTTATCATTAACTACCTCTCAGGATTGTCATAAGGATAAAATGAAGTTATATCCAAAATGTGTCTGCCACAATACTCTAACACATAACAACCACCATTTGCTGAACACTTGGTGTTACTTTAATGGTAACACCCCATCTGCCTCACTAAAGAGGTAAGAGCAGAAGCCTAAGGGCAGAGAAATTTTCAGTACTGTGTAAAAATACCTAAATATGTATTTTACTAACCCCTTGTTAGCCAATTTAAGGGTTAACTTTTTTTTCCCTGAGATTACTTGGCTCCACCTAGCTCTCAGGTCATATCACCAGGATCCCTTGGGCCAGAGGAATTACCCTTGGAAATTTAGATTATATGATAGGCCTGCCTGGAATAACTGCCAATACATTTCTCAATCACTTGGATCACTGCTGGCATAATGGGCACTCTTGCGGGCCCAGCCTGAACCCTGTAGCCACATTTATTGTTTGGAGAACATCAGAATCCAGGGTCCCCTATACCTCCTTTTCTCAGTCCAGTCTGCTTTGATCAAAAGCCTGTTCTCTCCAATTTGTGGTACCTGCCTGGGGCTGGTTTTAAAATCGAGATGTGTGGCCATAGATTGGCAGACACTCTCACATGATGGTTGTTAACTGTAGAGCCTTTGCCTGGAGACTTTCAGAGGGTACAGTTACCATGACAACCCCTAGAAAGACGGCAGGCAGGAGAAACGATGCAAATAAAGCAAAAGAGAGGCTAATTTCATGATGACAATCTGACCATGACAGAGTGCTCACTCACAGATGGGAAAGCACTGTCCAAGTCATGACCAGGTGACTGTTATGAGAGAGAGAAAAAAGAGAGGAGTGGAATTTACCACTGAGAGACCCAAAGAGGGAGAGGCTGGTTACCAAGGCAACTGGGGAGAAAGGAATGAAAAAATGAGGCTTCACCACAGCAGCAGAAAATTGCTTCTAGCCAAGCAACACGGGACTGTTGCTATAGAAACAAAGAGAACAGGGATCCTATAGACCATGGGGAGAATTATCACTGAAGTGGTGAGCAGGAAAGACTCCTAAATCAGAATGGAGCCCATGATTCAAAACAAATCAGGAGAAGTGAAAAAAAACCATACCATTTCTATTTATTTTTATTCTACCAGTCTTACCAAAAGAGAATAGGAACATATTCTGTAAGTATCTTTAGGCTACTCCATTTGTACCTCTATTTGTCTCCCTAATGATCTTCTGAACTCTAAATTATATTAAGAATAGTTCCTTCAGGATAGCTGTAACTTGAAATCCTAATTGGAGAGTTTAAGTTCAAGGGAAAATTAGGAAATTGAAGTCTATGACCAAGAGTTAAGAAGAATTTCTAAAAACAAACAACAACAAAAACAACAACAAAAATAATAGAAAATCCTCTAATGGGAAGCTTTGCACAAAAGGTACAAAAGAGAGTCAAGAAAGCTATTTGTAGTCATGCCCAGGTATTAGCCCTGACCCCCTCTTTGCCTTCTGTGATGCCAGATGGGAAGTAGTTCGATCTATTCTGAAAGATAACCCAAGAGGTAAGAGGGTCTTTCATTTAAGGTCTCTGTGTATATCTAGAGGTGGAGGAGGCAGAAGCCCATTTCCAACATACTCCGCTGCTTACAGATTATTGGGGGTAAAGAATTTCTGCTGGAAAAGGCAAAATTTCTGGGATAGGTTCGGTCCAGAAAAGCACAACTAAAATTTAAGACTAGGGATGCTCAAATTACTTGGAAGATAATAATTCTTTGCTTCCCCTTCTGAAAGTCCACAACCAGTCACCTAATTATTATCCTTAGTGTGTGCGTGTTGTACGGTGTCTGTAGGACCGATGTACAGTCAGGCTGGGCAACCTATGCACCTGCCTCACCTTCTTCAGGAAATTGAGAGCATGGGGTGGGATAGGCATGGGAACATGGCAAAAAAGGAGAAAGGGAGTAATGCAGAGAGGTAGAGGGGATATTGGAGTGATGACCCAATAGTGTTCATTATATTATTTCCTGCCCTTTGTATATTTTAAATATTTGAAAAAAAATTTTTAGAGGGGCTCTTGGTGGCTCAGTCAGTTAAGCATCTGACTCTTGACTTCGGCTCAGGGTATGATCTCCCGGTTCATGAGTTCAAGCCCTGCATCAAGTTCCATGCTGACAATGTGAAGCCTGCTTGGGATTCTGTCTCTTCCTCTCTCTCTCTGCCTCTACCTTGCTCACTCTCACTCTCTCAAAATAAATGAAAATAAACAAAAAAATACCTTCTTAAAAACATTTTTCTGGGGCGCCTGGGTGGCGCAGTCGGTTAAGCGTCCGACTTCAGCCAGGTCACGATCTCGCGGTCCGTGAGTTCGAGCCCCGCGTCGGGCTCTGGGCTGATGGCTCAGAGCCTGGAGCCTGTTTCGGATTCTGTGTCTCCCTCTCTCTCTGCCCCTCCCCCGTTCATGCTCTGTCTCTCTCTGTCCCAAAAATAAATAAACGTTGAAAAAAAAAAAAACATTTTTTTTTAGAAAAAAGAAGAAGCATAGGGAGATGGTTAAAGGTGAAGCCATTCAAAGTGAAGCATCCAGAAAGTTCAAATGTTCAACATGGAAAGCTAGGGATGTTGTGATAGGACAGAAGGAGGAACATGCCATGGGAGGACTGAAGCATCTGTTTCCAAGGTAAGAGAAGAAAGTCGAGTTGAAGACAAACACTAGCTTTTTATTCAACCCAAGGAGCCCTAGCAGCCTGACCCCCATACTAATTAGGTATCCCAAATAAAAAATATTTCCTGTAGGATTATTTCACAATAAATTTGGTGCCTGTTTTAGGTTCCTAGGGCTGCCATAACAAATTACCACAAACCGTGTGGCTTAAACCAACAGAAATTTATTCTCTAGCAGTTCTGGACCCCAAAAGCCCAAAATCAAGGGGTTAGCAGGGCCATGCTCCCAAGCTTCCCTCTAGGGAAGAATCCCTCTTTGCCTCTTGTAGGTTCTAGTGGTTGCTGGCATTCCTTGGTTTGTGGCAGTGTGACTCCAATCTTCCTCTGTCTTCCTATGGCCATCTTCTCTGTGTGTGTCTCTTCCAAAAATTTCCCTCCCTAGGACCCCAGTCATTGGATTAGAGCCCACCTTAATCCAGTATGACATCATCTTAACTTGATGACATCTGCAAATACCCTATTTCAGGTCACATTCATAGGTTCTGGATAGACATGTATTTGGTGAGGGACAAAACACAACCCAGTACAGTACCTGAGTAATCACAATATTTTCCTTTGGTTGCTCTTTCCATTAGCAATTGGCTGATTCAAATTTGGGAGGCCAGAATTGCTCACAACAATTAAGGTTCCCCTCACAAGAGAGTAGAGCTCACCATGTCATATAGTTTATGTTCCAGCTAAGGTTGAGTTATTGGGCTTTCTCCAGAGCATACCAGAATGTTCTCAAAGGGGGCTCACTTCCAGTCTTCTCAGCTCCCTAAGAGGGCCTGCACACCCACAGCAGATCCCTGAAGGCTGCAAAATCAGAGTGGGGGAAGTGCAAAAAGGAAGAAGATACAGAGCCATAAGAGCTCCTTGCCAATCCTAATCTCATGGCTCTTTCAAGGCCTATGTCTCTGGCCCCCTCTCTTTCTCAAGGCTTGGCATGTTGGGCCCTCATCATCTTTATATTCTGATGAGTCTCAAACCTGTACCTTCATTTCAAACCCCTTCCTAAAGCTTTAGTATCACATCCTCAACTTCCTGTTGGGTGCTCTATTTTGTATGACCCCATCACCTCAAATCTCAAACCACAATCGGTTTCTTTCCCTGACTTCCCTATTTCAAAGAATCACAGAGAATGTTTGCTATTGAAAGGAACCTCTTAGAAATCCAGTGCAACCCCTCTTGTTTTGTAAGAATGAGACCACCCAACCAGCACATCAGACCAGATTGTTCCCCATTCCCCAGATTCCATACAGCCTTCCCACAATCCCCTCTTCCCCAACACTAGTCCCTCGGCCTAGAACACCTTCCTCTTCTTCACTTAGCCAAATGCTTCTGGGACTTCTGGTTCCAGTTATAGTCACCGTATCTCCAACAAGAACTTTCTTGATGACTCCCAAGTGCTCTCTTCCCCTTCTGAGACTTGTAGCCCTTGACTGAGCCATACGCTGCCTTCTTTTGTGACGGTGTTTGCACGCTCATAAACTTCCACAAGGAACCATAGCTTCATATATCATTGCTCTCACTATTATATACATTTCAGAGAAGAAGGAAACTTATAGGACTCGGGGATATTAAGTGATTTGCCCAACATCACACAGGTACTAGGGATCCAAATCCCTGTTTTTAAACCATTATATTATGCCATCTATACCACCTCCAGTAATTTTTTTTTTTTTTAATCTCCATAGGATCTGGCTCCAACTCTTTATTCCAATATTCTTCTAAGTGTGACCTCAGGATTCCGCCTTCCTGCTTATTTGTCAGCAGTGTAGATTCCCAGCTCTGACCTACTGCATCAGGTGGGGTGGGTAGATTCTTAACACATACTCAAGTTTGAGAGTCACTGCCTGAACAAAATAGGCATTTGAGGGTTTAACTGGCTAAATGGAGTCCATTGACTCCTGCTCAGTTTGAAGACACCACAGTCAGTACCCAGGAGGACAAATGGAGGGCCCATATGTGCAACAGCATCGCAGGCTCACAGCTCCTGCCTGCTGTGGGTCATGGGATGCTACGGACCAGACAGAAGCTCAGGTCTGTGCCTGCCTTTTCTCCTCTGCCTAGCTCAGTCTCCCCAAACCCTCGCTACTCTTTCCCTGATGACTTATTGCCTCTTGAGGCATCAATATGTGCACTCCAGATTACTTTAAGTACTCCTTGTGGGAAGGCTCTTTATTTTACCACTCTCTTCTGTCACTTTTTAAATATGACTAATCTGTATTCTAGGTGTGCCTTGCTAAATGGTTTGAATAACGCTAATCATTTACTGAGCACTTACTATTGCTCACCACAACTCAATGAAGTGGGTGCTATTATTTATACCTGTTTTACAGAGGAGGAAACTGGGGCTGGGAGAAGGTAGTAATTTGCCCAAGGTGGTAGCAAAGGTGTAGCTGGAAAATGCAGGGCCAGACTTGGAACTAAGATCTGTTGGGTGAGGGAGACCACTCAACCATACTGTTTCCCAGAAGTTGAAAGGCAATCCAACACTTCCTAGGCACCTCCTAGGCCCCTGGCACAGAGTGTAATTATTTAATAACTCACCTGATTAGAGACTTTAAGAACATATTTACATTTCCTGGTCCGAAGAATGGGTAATGTTAAGACAGTTGATCTCTTTGGCAACAGTTCCAAATAAAGACATTAACAAGGGCTGCCCACTGGGCTTAAAGTAGAAATGCTCACACCCCAACGGAACTTTAGCTGACACATTTAGACACCTCTCGTTCACCCCTGCCCAGTCACCCACTCATCAATCATCTGCCAACGGGTTATCTTCTCCTTAGAAAAGAACCTCTTTCTCAGTCCCTCTTATCACCTTCTAGATCAACAAAGCCATCCCCATCCTCCCCTTCTCCTTCTAAAGTGAATATTCTGGAATATCCTAACCCTGGGAGTCCTTTAGACAAATTCAGCACATCTAAGATAATTCAACCTGTCTCATTCCCCCCACAATACTCCCTGCCAACAGAGGCAAGAATTAGCACACGCTTTAGCTTTTTATTGTCTAACACAGAAGACGGCCTTTCTTTTCTATACTAAGTGTGGCTTCTCAGCTGCCCCTTATTGTCTATGTGCAGAGTCCCTGAGGTATACTATTCCCAGTCAAACCTAATTTGTAGAAATTGTCCTCCAAAATCCAGGAATAAACTCCCAGCTATTTTCAGACAAAGATAGAGGTAGGAGTCTGTAGAAATGAGCTAGGAAGGAGCTTAAAATACTTCACATTCCAGAAACACCCTCCCTTCCCCCCAGGAGATGGCTTTATTCCCTCTCCTTTCTCAGCAGAGTTACACTCAAAAGAGCTGAAGTTTGGAGTCAGGCAGCTGGCACTAGCTGTGTGGGCTTAGACAAAGGATTTCAATGTCTCGAGTCTTCAGTTTGTTCATCTGTGAAATGGAACTGACGCCACCCTGTTCTCCAGGTTGTTGCGAGAATTAAGATACTTAAAACAACTAACACTGGGGGTCCCTGCTGTTTTACAGAGGGCCCATGAATTCTTTCGAGGCCTAGGAAAGGGAGAGGAATCCTACAAATTAGTCTTTTGACAAATGGCATCAAAAAAGAAGGATGAATATACTGGGAGCAGAGTGACAAGAACTGAAAGAGGGAACTGAAGTTTTGAGAAAACAGTCCCAAGAACACAAGTCTATGTTTATCAAACAGCTACTTACAAACTAGGTTCCCTGGCTTAGAGACAGTGGGGGGTTGAGTGGAAAGTTTACCTGACAAGAGACTGGGTTTGGGACTCTGGTTTTGTTATGTGACCTTGAGCAAGAAACTGGCCTAGGCTCCAGTACTATGTGGCAGAGTTGCATACTTGTGATGAGGGTCACTTTGTAAACGTGAGGAATTTATAGGAAGTTTTTGACTCTACTCAGGCTCCGTAAGAGAGAGGGAGAGCAACCAGGTCTCAGCTGTAAAGGATTAGCCGAGGCAAAGTGGCCTTCTTCCACCATGATGTGCTCGGCCTTTCTGAACAGCAACTGTTTGCTTTCACAGTCCCAGAAGGGGCCTCGTTGGGGCAAGATTAACCCACCCAGCCCACAAATGTGGCAGAGTGACTGGTCATGGAACATTTGCTCCACTCCATCCCAATAAATGGCAGGCACAATGGCCCCACGGAGAGACAATTCCAACAAGCAGTTAAGTGATGAAATTCCATGTTTCCCTCCTCCACACACCCCATGCTAACAAAAACAGCTGTCATTATTATGTAGTGGTTGAGACCTCTGGCTGTGGAGACAGGCAAAAGCGAGTTTAGATCCCAACTCATTGACTTACTAGCCAAGTAACTGAGTAACTTTGGGCAGGTTTTACTTTTACAGAGGTTTTTTTTTTTTTTTTTTTTTTAATGTTTATTTATTTTTGACAGAGAGAGAGACAGAACATGAGACGGGGGGCAGGGGCAGAGAGAGAGGGAGACACAGAATCCAAAGCAGGCTCCAGGCTCTGGATGCGGGGCTCGAACTCACAGACTGCGAAATCATGACCTGAGCTGAAGCTGGATGCTCAACCGACGGAGCCCCCCAGGTGCCCCGAGTTTTATTTTGCTTTTAGAACCTCAGGTTCCAAGGTGCCTGCGGGGCTTGGTCGGTTGAATGTCCGACTTTGGCTCAGGTCATGGTCTCATGGTTCATGAGTTTGAGCCCCGCATCAGGCTTGCTGCTGTCAGTACAGAGCCTGCTTTGGGTCCTCTGTCCCCACCCCTCCCTCGTTTATGCTGTCGCTCTCAAAAATGAATAAATATTTATTACGGAAAAAAAAAAAAAGAACCTCAGTTTCGTCTTCTGTAACCCTGTCACACAGTTGGTCGTGGTGTCACATGAAGGAGGGGGCAGAGTGCTTTGACATAGGCAGTATTCTATCAGGAACAGCTGTTATTCAATTCTCCCCTCCTGCGTGTAGGGCAAGTTTAGGAAGACTATGGGAGGGAAGAGGAGCCTTCATTTGCTTTCATTAATTGAGGGAGAAAGAAAAAAAAATCGTATTACATCACAAAATCTTAGCGAATTTTTAAGATATCCTGCATGGTCATCATACCACCAAGGTAAGAACCCGGTACCACCCAAAAGAATATAAGGCTTCACACTTTAAGAAAGGGGTTTAGGGGCGCCTGGGTGGCTCAGTCGGTTAAGCGGCCAACTTCGGCTCAGGTCGTGATCTCACGGTCCGTGAGTTCGAGCCCCGCGTTGGGCTCTGTGCTGACAGCTCAGAGCCTGGAGCCTGTTTCAGATTCTGTGTCTCCCTCTCTCTCTGCCCCTCCCCCGTTCGCGCTCTGTCTCTCTCTGCCTTTCAAAAATGAATAAATGTTAAAAAACATTAAAAAGAAAAAAAAGAAAGAAAGGGGTTTAAAATCTACTACTTCATGAATACCTGTCACCCCCCTGGGCAGGAGCATTTATCCCCATTTTACAGATAAGGAAACTAGGGCTCAGAAAGGTAAAGCTGAAAGGCACAGAGCAAGTGGTGGGGCTGGGATTTCAAACCTTCTGAAGCTCAAATTCAACCCTCTTTGCAATTCACAAGAGAATGCCACGTTCACAGACTACACCACGGACCAAACCTACATTGTTTAGACATGTCTGAAATGGCATTTCAGGAACCCAAAGTGGAATGACCTGGTTAGCAACATGGTTAGAGAAATGCAACCCTCTGGATCGCTGGTGGTTACCCCGAAACTGTTTTCCTTGGCTCAGGGGGACTTGGTTGGCATAAGGTGCCCCCACTCTGACATGTTTGAGAAATCTTTTATTAGCAGAGGTCTCAGAAGGCAACATTTTAAAATCAGGCAATTGATAACCACAACTAAATACAAAATTTCAGGTAAACTTGCCTTTCAAAATAAACCAGACTCTTGCAACAGGAGAATTGCCCAAGAGTTTTTTGTGTTTTTTTTTCTTGTACAAAACAATTAACACCACTTTGCAAAAGGCATACAAAAATACAGTATTAAAAAAAAACAAAACAATAAAACAAACCACTGCTCCCAGCCTAATACCCAACAGCAGCTTATACACAAGCTATTCAGGTGATACATCAGTAACCTACGTCCCACCTGTTCTCCAAAGACAGTTCCAGAAGACAGTTGGCTCCCGAAAACCATACTCCAGAAGGTAGAGAGATTTTTTCCAAATTTCCACTGGGGTTCTCTGAGGCCAGAAAACGACCTCAGAAACAGACCACTGTGCATAATAAGTTTGGAAGTAGCAGCTGGCTTTCCAGAGCCACAGACAGTGCTCTACCCGCCCCCCCTCCCCCCTTTCAAAACCACAGCCAGTAGGCACCTGCTGCCCTGGGCAGAGTTCTGGAGGGGTTGATCTTTCTTCCAGGCCAGGCTTTGGGGCTCCTGAGTTGCCCACATGACACCTGTTGGGTTAGAGGTCTTTCCAAACTGGAGGCTGCACCTGGAGTCCACTTGGAGATGGGCTGTTCACCTGGGGCAAAATCCGTCATGGTCAGCGAAGCAGAGCTCCTGGAAGCTCCTTTAGAACCCAGCAGGAAACTAGTCCACCTTCTGGAGCACTGGATGAGTCCCAGCAGCTCTCCCAGCAAGAACTGCAGTAAGGCCCGGACTCTGGGAAACAGATCTGACTCATATCAGGCTGGCAAGGGGCCCAAGGTGGGTGCAGGGCCAGCAAGCTCTTTGGGAGTTGCACTAGGACAGTTTGCAGGGTTCTAGTAGAACTTCAGACTTACCAGTCAGAGACTGAGGAGAGGGAAGTAGGAAAGAGGAAGTGGTATAGTTCTCCCTCTGGATGTGCCTGACATCTGCCTTGAGAAAAGATTCCAAGACGGAAAACACCTGGGCAGATCACAAGTTCACAGCCAGGACTCCAAGCCTTCCTCAGGCCGCAGGCTAGGACCCATTTCCCAGTGTTTTAGGGAAATATTTCTGACCTGTGGGAAAGGGGTGCTGGAGAGCCCATTGCATAACAAAGGCAGAAGAAAACAAAAAAGTCCCTTGTGAGGACAGAATGGTTTCTCCCTCAGAGGAAAGGGCCCAGAGGGCTTTGAGACAAAGAATCTAGAGGCCAAGCTCTTTAAATGTTCTCAAGGTCGCAGCATTTAGAGTGGGAGGAGGGGTGTCAGCTAACATCACAATATATATATGTATATATGTGTATATACATATATATACACACATATATATGTATATACACATATATATTAAAGGTTTCCAACTCCTCAGCTACTGTAAAGTGTCTGACAGTGAGGTAATGGTCCATGTTGATCAAGTCTGTGAGCTTGTCTTCACCCAAGACAGCTCGTGTGTCTCCTGGAAAAAAGAGCCTCAGGGAGAGCGTCCGGGCCCAGCTGTCCTAGCATCACCCCAGAGACACCAGTGGGAGCATCCTTTCCCAGCCTAAAGCTCATCCGGAGTGTGAGATTTCATGCAGGCTGGAACCCACCCCCCCAACGTCCACCACCTGTTGCATAGCATCTGTCAGGCTTTTCTTCCCAGCTAGTGAGCTAGGCACCCCAGGCTCCTCAGTCAGCTGCCTGCCTGAGAAGCCAAAGGCGCCAGAGAGCACCCAGTGCTCCCCTGAGTCAGGGAAGAGGGAGAGCTGGGTTCCCAGGTTTCCAAGAATGCAAGCCCTTAAGAGTGTGTGCACCGGCTGCTCTGCATTCTGGAATCTACCGTTCAGACTGTCCCACCGTAACCAAAATGTGCAAATTACTAAGGGGGAGAGGGCAGGTTAAAAAATAAACTCGGGTCTTTGTAAGACAGAGCAGTCAGGCTTTTTGGTCACTTAGTAGCCACTGAGGTACGCAATTCTCTTCTGCAGTTGCTGCTGCCGACATCGGAGCTGCCTTTTCTCCGTGGCCATCCTCTTCTCGGCCCCCACCAGGGCTTGTAAGTATTCCAAGGCCTTACTCAGGATCACCACTTTGGGGGCCTTGGAGCAGCTGGCCAGGGTGGGTACCTGGTCCCTCAGGGCCAAGAACCTAGAACGGAGGTCATTCCGTCGTTTGCGCTCCAGGAAGTTGTGATTCTTCCTCTTGGTCACGTCCTCGGTGTCAGAACTGACAGGTTTGGGGTGGCAGGACTGGGGAGCCTCGCTTTCTACAGGTGGGGGACTCACAATCTCTTCATCTACCTCCTCTTCCTTTTCTTCTGGGGCATCTTTCTCCAGAGCCTCTTCTTGGGGACCTCTCTCGGGAGCCCCTCCTTGGGAACAGCTTTCTGGAGGAAAACGGGCAGCATAGTTGTGCTGCTGCTGATGGATGGAGATGTGGAAGTGTTTCATGCAGGGGTCCAACGGGTCTGCCCGCACCGTGATGGTGACTGGCTTCCGTACGCCCAGGGACTGTCTCTTCTCCACTGTCACAACATCAATTTCTTCACCCTCTGTCCAAGAAGAGAGATCCAGAGAAGAAACACATCCCATGAGAAACACACACACACACACACACACACACACACACACACACACACACACACACCCTATGCTGAGGCTCGGGAAAAGAGGGGACATTTCCCCCATTTAGATATAAACAAATTGAAATGGGGAGAAAGACAACTGATTCATTTGTAGTGGAGTAAGGGCAGCATGAAGGAAAGGAGGGGAAATAAGCAAGAAGGAAAATATTCTCCAATTTCCTTTTGCACAGCAAGGCTTAGATAAGAACAAAAGGCAGACCCAAGCCAACAGCCCCCAGTCTGCACAGGCACTCCCCTCCCCCACCGAGGGGATGGAGAGAAAGAGCTATCGGCCTGGGACAAAGTTTAGCTATAAAGATCTTCCCCAGTCGGGCTCTTTCATGCCCCATCAGAATTGTAAATGAGGGGTCTGTGGGCCGAGCTGCCCTTTGTTCCTGCCCAGCACAGTCTGCACTTGGGGAATTGTTACTTTTCACAAGTTATAAATCCTATTATTCCCCCACCTCTCTATTCTGCCATCCCTTTCAGCTGAAGATTTGGAGAAGGGAGGGCTACATATAACCCATCCCTCCTCACCCACAGAGGGGAGGGAAAGGGCTTCTCTCAGGAGCATTTTGCTCCTGGTTTCAATGGGTTTCTAGTCATCCATCATTTATAGGTCGCCTGCCCCACCCCCTTCCCTGGACCAGAAGAGGGTTGGATTTGTGATAGCAGGTCGGAAAAAGCTGCAGGAACTTCACAAAGGTACAAGCGACCATTTCCAAGCGACCTGTGCCGGGGGCAGGGAACTGAGCAGCAACAGAATGTCCCAGTACAAGGGCCAAAACACCAAGAGACCTGGAGATGCCTGGACATGCCCCCGTCATTCCCTGGCTCAAAGGTCTCTTAGGCTACCCAACCAGGAGAGTGCAATTAGGGGAAAGTCTTCCTGCCTCACGTTTTGCAGCCCCCACACAGAAGGCCACCTTCGTGCATTTCAGCCTGACAACAGAAGAGCTCAGTTCTCTCGGCCTCTTTTGCATATCAGGATCCTTGAGCCCCTTTGTCAGGAAGGCTTCCATTGTGTGGACAATCGCATTATTTCTCCATTAATAAAACCTGACCATTCAGCCCTCCTGGCCACAAAGCCTGTGATTGGCTGGATAAGCTGTGTTTGGAATGCTGTTTTACCCAGCCCCTAACCCCTATTGGCTGAGCCTTGCCGTCAGTCACTCTCCCCACCGCCCCCCCCTCATTGTTTGCAATCTGTTGCATTTTGTTCTGGGCCATGTGGCCTGTGAGTGAACCAGTGGCTTGCAAACAGGTTCAGGTTAAAGGGCAAGTCAGAAAAGGATTCAGGAAGCTTTCCCACATCCCAAACTTTTAATATTTCAGTGTTAAACCTCATAGCTAGTAAGGTTCTTCTTAAGGAAGAAATAATGTAGGGCACCATTCTTTCCAGAGATGGTCTAACTCTACCCAGACAGGAAAATGCCCTCCGCTGGACAATCAAGTCCAACCCTCTTATGTGCAGAGGGAGAAACTGAGATCCAGACCAGCCCAGTCCACACATCACCTCTGTAATGTTCTGAATCTCAAACTAAGATCTCCAAAGTCCCCAAACAATGCTCTTTCCACTCTACCACTCCATCAGCTTTTGTAGAGATATATCTTTATTGGTTTCTTGATCTCAAACTCCCATTCCAGCCATCAAACAAACACAAGCTCTTGGTGTTGAAAGCAAGCAGGTTAAAAATGACCTTAACACAGTGGACCAAAAAAAAAAAAGAAAATTGACTTTTAATTTCTTGTTATCCTTATCCCCCCCCCCCCGCCCCCGCAAGTATATGACAACTTCCATACCCACTCCCCACTTCCCTCTCAAAAGGTCATGTAAAAGTTATTCTTAAAAGCTATGGCAAATTTTCTAGATCCTGATTTACCTGACGCTAGTCAGTTGGCACCCTATAAAAGCACCCTCTCCAGTCTTTCTCCTGGGTAGAGGTCTAAAAGGCGAGGCTAAGAACAGGATGCTGAAGTCTGCACTTAGTGAGGTTTAAATTTGCATCCAAGGATGGGGGAGGAGGCTGGAGCTCCATACCTGTGACCCCAGCACCTAGTCAGAGCTTGGCACCACTCAGCGGCCAGGGAACATTTGTTGAATGCAAGGAAGTAGCTACAGAGAGCCCACAGGTAAAATTAGGAGGGAGCTAGAGGAACACCTTTCCAACTCAGGCCAAAGCAACAAAGCAAAGTGTAGCCCCTCTAGGATATGCTACCATGAAGACCCTCGAAACACCAAGGAAGCAGTGCCTGGATGCAATGGAGGACTGGGCAAAAGATGGGGCTCACTTCTAGTGACTTCCTATTTCCAAGCCTCGGTTTTCCCATCTGTTAATGGGGAGCATTCATTGCTCTGCTACCTATCTGTGGGTGATTGTGTGGTGTACAAATGGTAAGGGGTGGGAGGTGCAATGGGAGGGCATTATTGCCCTTTTAAAGTAAAGCAGACAGGAGACTAGATTTTTTAAAGGGTGAAGGCTTTGGCTTTGCACAAAAGGCTCCTCAGCTTCCTCTCCCTAAGGGAGTGTGAGTTTCCCAGGGAAAGTGGCAGCAACAAAAAACTTCAAGCCTGGAGTAACCCTTAAGAGACCCTTCTAGCCTCCGGAGGAAAGAAATCCCCTACAGTCCAATCCTAGTATTGTCCTCCCTAAGCGCTAAGCCTCACCCTGTCTCCCTTGTCCCCTGGGGCTCCAATCATCATCGAAAGGACGCTGGCTCCCACGCCACTTCTTCAAACTGTTTACTAACACACCCACGTGCCAGACAGACACTGCTGAGGGCTACACCGGCGGCTTCAGCTACAGAAAGGGGGAGGTGGCCGCGGGGCTTGCGAAGACCCAATGCCTGACCTCAGACAGCGACAGAGTATTGGCCACCCTTGGGGTGCCCCCCTCTTAGATGGCCCGGGGCGGTCCTTACCCGAGTCGCTTGGGCTCTCGGACCCCGAGCAGGCCTGGGTCTTGGGCTCGCCCAGCGGACAGGGGGCAGCGGGAGCCGGGTTGCCGGCCTCAAGGCTGGGAGCGCAGTCTGGGGCGGCGGGCGCCTTGGGCGGGTTCCCCCGGGGTGCGCCGGCGGCGAGCCGGTCGCTCACCGCTCTCTCTAGCCGTTCCCGGGCGGAGAAGCCGCTCCACATGCAGTCACGGCGGATGATGGAGGCGTAGTTCCTGCCCCAAGCTTTCGAATGGCCCCGGGATTCCACCTCGTCCCCGGCGCCCCCTCCGGGCCACGGCTCTGGGGGACCGATTCCAGGGGCTGAGTCCCCGGCGCCGGGACCCGAGCCCCAAGGCGGCGACGTGGGGGGCGACGGCACCAGCTCGAATTTCTTCCAGATGTCCTCACTGGGCGCCGTGGAGCGGTAGAAATCTTCCCCGCAGTCATAGTCGTAGAAATAGTGCTGGTACGAGTCGAAGTCCATGTCCGCTCCCTGCGGGAGGGAAGGGGACCGGCTGGCTGGGGTGCGGGCCGAGGGAGGCGTCCCCGGGTCCGCCAGCACAGCCGGTTGCCAGGCTCTCGTCCCTCCCCAACCTCCCGGCTGGCAGCCCGCGCCCTTCCCTCGCGTCCCGGGAAGCCCAGCCCCGGGTCGGCGTGCCCAAGGAAGAGGCTCACAGCGCGCGGACTGGGCTGCGGGGAGCGAGTTCAAAGCAAACTTTGCCAGCGCCGCCCGGAGCGCAGCTCCCAGGGCCCGGCCGGGCCGGGCGGGGGCGCGCTGTGCCCAGGAGGCAGCCTGCAGCCCGCCCCCCCTCGGCCGCCTGTAGCCTCACCTCGCTCCGGCCGCCCGCCACCTGGAGCGGACCGGCTCCCCGCCGGCTCGGGGCAGCCCGGCAGCCCGCACACAGGCACATGCGCGCCACCGAGCGCGCGGCCCGCACTCAAGAACGCGCCCCCCGCGCGCGCGCCCCCGCCCTCGCTCGCGCACGGCGGCCCGGACGCTCCCGGGATCCGCGCGGGAGCGCGAGATGCAGGCGCATTGTTTCCGGCTGCCTTATATCTCGTCGCGTTCCCTGAGCTCTGGGACCGGGGGCGGACCCTACGGGACAGGCCCCGCCCCCGACCCGCCCCCGACCCGCCGCCGACAGGTGGGGGCGGTGGAGTCTCCGCCCCACCGCTCTTGGCTGCTCTCTCCCGCTCCAGTCTATTTTCTGGACCCCCCCCCCCACCACCACCAAAAATGAATTGCACGCTGGGGAGTGCAGGGCAAGGAGCGAGCTGACACGGCTTGGCGGTCGACAAGTGGAGGCGTGACTCTCCAGCTAGGCCCGGGCGGTCCGCACCGCGCAAACTAAAGTCGCCCTCCTTGCCCACCCTGGGCTAGGCAGTGGAGCTACTCCCTGCCCCGCCCCTCGAGGCAGCTTCGCGGGTTTAGTTCAGGTGCGTCTGCCCCGCAGTCCTGTGGAGGTTGGGGAGGGGACAGGCACACCTCCACCGCGCCACCTGGCGGCCCTCAGCCCTGAACTGGGGGCTGGTCCCGGGTATCCTCTTCATCACCCGTTGGCAGATTTCTTTACCGCGGTGTTCCAAGCCGGTACCTCAGACAAGCGAGGTAGGAAGATTCCGGACTTTGGGGCGTGAAACTTAACCTTTCTGAGCTTCAGTTCCATCTATAAAATAAAGGGATGGAACAGTTACTTTACAGGGTTGTTGTAAGGATTTCTTTAAGAAGATAGAGTAGAGAGGGCTCCTGGGTGACTCAGTGGGTTAAGCGTCTGACTTGGGATCTCACTGTTCCTGAGTTCAAGCCCTGGGTTGGGCTCTGTGGTGACAGCTCAGAACCTGGAGCCTTCTTCACATTCTGTGTCTCCCTCTCTCTCTGCACTGTCTCTCTTTCTCTCACAAATAAATAAACATTAAAAAAAAAAGATTAATTAGAGAAGGGAACTAGGCCAAGAAAAGAGGCAAGTTAAACAGACTTAGCCCCTAGTGAGTGCACTGGTGGTAAAGAGAATTCCGCCCCCCCTCCCCTGGTGTAGGTCAGAGCTGTCTCCCTTTCCTCACACCACACCCAAAACAGCTCTGTAAGAGCTGCAGTACTAGAGGAAAGAAAATGAGAATTTGGAGTCTGGAAACCTCATTCAAGCCCTTGCTTTGCTATTTGCTAGCTGTGGGGCCAAGTCATTTGAAGTCTCTGTTTGCTTATCTGTAAAATGGGACCATTGCTTGCAGTTGCATCTCTGGCCAAGACGATGGACATATAAGCCCTTTGTGTCATCTTCTATGCAGACCACTCTCAGTGGAAGAAGAAAAGCCAAACTGTATGGTCATTCCATTTAGGCCAAATAATTTGGGATAGCAGCCAACACATCTAGAATGTTCTATGTGGCATTCAAGGTCTGGTCACTGTCTATAGTCAGCAACCAGATCGCCTGCTGTCTCTTTCCCTCCCACTCCTATGGTCTAAGAACACCAAACTATTGGCATCGAAGCAGAGGGAAGTGAGAAGTGCAAGTAGTTCACTGTGTTTGGAGCATACACAAAGTGTGAGTTGACATATGGGTTGGGAGAAAAGGCAGGGAAGATGACACCCTCAGTTTTGAATATATTGGATCTAAAATGCATGTGGGACACTGTTGACGGCAGCAACTAGTTTGTACTAGCTTTGTTTTTGTTTTTGTTTTTTTTAAATTTATTTTTGAGACAGAGAGAAACAGAGCATGAGCTGGGGAGGGGCAGAGAGAGAGGGAGACACAGAATCCAGAGCAGGCTCCAGGCTCTGAGCTGTCAGCACAGAGCCTGACGCGGGGCTTGAACTCACAGAATGTGAGATCATGACCTGAGTGGCAGTCGGACGCTTAACCAACTGAGCCACCCAGGCACCCCAGTTTGTACTAGCTTTGTAACCTTAGTACCTAGAATAACTTCTGGCAGATGTTTGTGGACTTACTGAGTGACTCAGCCAACCATATTTTATTGAGAAAGCCTGTGTGCCCTGCTTTGTGCTGAATGAAGGCACAGATCTGAAAGGCTCCAGTTTTGGTTGTAGTCCTAAGGCAGAAGGTTTGGAACCGTCTTTTGGTAACTTGCTCTCTGGTCCACAGATGTCTGAGATGGTTGCTATACCAGTCAGGATTCTTGGTTACAAATTGCAGAAACCAACCCTAGATAAATTTCCGCATAAAATAACTTTATTGGAAGGATTTGGGATATAGAATCCACAGAAGGCTTGGAAAATGAGGCTTCTTTTTCTAGATGGTTCATTGCAGTAGGTGATACCCACGAGATGACCCCACCTCAAGAACCAGGATAAAGGGGTGCCTGAGTGGCTTAGCGGGTTAAGCATCTGACTCTTGGTTTCGGCTCAGGTCCCAATCTCACGGTTCTGTACTGACAGTGTGGAACCTGCTTCGGATTCTCTCTCTCTCTCTCTCTCTCTCTGCCCCTTCCCAACTCATTCTCTCAAAATAAATAAATAAACTTAAAAAAGGTAAAAGTATAATTTATATATTTAAAAAAACAGAACTAGGATAAAGGAAATGAAGTTGTCTCTGTGAGTTGGGCTGCTCCTTCACTTTGCCCACTTTGTTTAATATATGTCTTCCTTACCAGGCTGTAAACTTAATCAGGGCAGGGACAACTGTCAGTCTTGTTGGCCACTGTAACTCTAGAGCTTAGAACAGAGCCTGGCACATCATGGGTGTTTTGTAAATGTGTTGCCTGTTTGAGTGGATATAAGTCTCTGATGCTACAGAGATGTGCCAACATATCTGATGGAGACTGAATAATTGTCAGGCCTAGTCTAGACTGAATAAAGGTATTAAAGTAGCTGAAGAACGAAGGTTCCAGTTAGGAGTCTGCATTGCCAATGAAGCAGAGAGCAGTAAGAGTTGTCAAAGCAACCATCAGAGTGTCTATCCTAGCGCTGTCTGGACACAAAGATGCTGGTCCAGGAACAAGGGAGACAGAGGCCTCATGGTTTGCAATCACCCAATTCACCCCCCACCTCACTAGTTCTTTGGATTACCAAGCAACCTGCTGAAAACCACTCTATTTCTTATGTAGATCCACCCTTAGGGAGATAATGCACTCATTGGCAAACAAGAAAAACGTCTGCTTCAAAGCCCCACTTCCCCTTATAAATTAATGAACTGGCATCTGATAGGAAATATCAGTCTCATGAGCCTGGTTAATGTGTGTCTGTTCCACAGAGATGCTGCTGCTTTTAAGGCTAACAGCTTTGGTTTTCGAGGTGATATCAGCACACAGGATGGTGATAAATTCTCCAGCATAACAAATGCTACCCTAGGGACACTCAACTTTTCACTTCCTTTCTTTTTCTTTCTTTTTTTTTTTTCCCTAATGTTTATTTATTTTGAGAGAGAGAGTGAGAGAGGCAGAGAATCCCAAGAAGGCTCCGCGCTGTCAGCACAGAGCCCAATGTGGGGCCCGATCCCAAAAACCCTGAGGTCATGACCTGAGCTGAAACCTAGAGTCAGACACTTAACTGACTGAGCCACCCAGGCACCCCTTCCTTTATTTTTCTTAAAACATTTTAAATCAAAATAATACATACACATGGTTTTTAAAAATCAACAAAGTCTATGACAAGATTAAAAAAAAAAAAAAAGCAGTCTTCTGCCCTGCCCTCACCACCCCTGATTCTCACTCCCCAAAAGAAACTACTTTTTTAGACTTTTTTTTTTGGTCCCTAATATTTACTTCCATATTTTGACAAATATAATCTATTTTTCTTGATTTTTTAAAAAAGTTTATTTACTTATTTTGAGAGAGAGAGAGAGAGAGTGAGTGAGCAGGGGAGGAGCAGAGAGAGGATCCCAAGCAGGCTCCGCACTGTCAACACAGAGCCCAACGCGGGGCTCAATCCCCAAAATGTGAAATCATGACCTGAGCCAAAACCAAGAGCCAGACACTTAACCGACTGAGCCATCCAGGCACCCCTATTTATCCTGATTTAAAATAGATTCTACAATAGAAGATGATGTAGCTCTTATATTTCCCTTCCCACATACTTAGTCTTCCCTTATTCTCCCAGTAAAATTATAGTTAGATGTTTTTTAATGTTTATTTATTTTTGAGAGAGAGAGACAGAGTGTGAGCAGGTGAGGGGCAGAGAGAGAGGGAGACACAGAATCTGAAGGAGGCTTCAGGCTCGGAGCTGTCAGCACAGAGCCTAATGTGAGGCTTGAACTCACAGACCGCGAGGTCATGACCTGAGCCAAAATTGGAGGCTTAACTGACTGAGCCATCCAGGTGCCCCTAGATTTTAAAATATTAGTTACAATATTTTGACTACGTGACTATGGAACACTCTGACTATATTTCTTTTCTTGTATACTTTTTTCAGAGTTAAATTCTTTCATTTTTTATCTTTTGTTTAGATTTATATTTATTTATTCATTATATATATCATATATATATTATATATTATACATATATAATTTAACCCTAAACATTCCCACCTGGAGGTACAAAGATCACTTCATATGGTCAAACACATCAGGTAGTCAATCTATCAGTTCCATGTTTTTCTTGGAAACATACCTCCTGGAACCTTTTATCTTCCTATTCTAATCTGAATTTATTGGTGTCTAGGCCTACTTCACAACTGTCATCAAGCAAGTTCCCTTCACCATCATCCTGGACATTCCCTTTGCTTCTCTCCTGTGTTGGCTCCCCTGTTTTCTGGAACTCATTGCTTTTTCTTTCTTAATTTACTTCCTCACATTGTTGGAGCCATCCTTCTGCAGCTGTCTGGGAAAGTGTCCTTGGGAAGTAAAATTTTGAGACCTTGCCTTTCTCAAATTGTGTTTATTATACCTTCATCTTTGGTTGGTAGTATGGTTGGGTATAGAATACCAAATTAGTAATAATTTTCCTTCAAAAATTTAAAGATATTGCTTTCCTGTTTCTTAGAAACCAATGTTGCTATTGAGGTTGATATCATTTGAAGTTTATTTATTTATTTATTTTTAAGTAATTTCTATACCTAACGTAGGACTTGAACTTATGACCCCAAGATCAAGAGTCTCATGCTTTTCTGACTGAGCCAGCTAGGTGCCCTGAGGCTGATGTTTGAACTACAAACCTTTGTAGATGACCTGTTTCTTTGGAAACTTTTAGGCTGTGCTCTTTGTCTCTAACATTCTGAATTTTTTTCATTGATATGCCTTGGTATGGGTCTGTTGTATAATAAAGAGTTTGACTGGCCCTTGTCCCTGTTCCTGGAGGGGAAATAAATCCTTGGAAATTCCCAAGCAATAGGACTTTCTTTGTTATTCATAATGGGCCCTGGTAGTTTATGCTAATGGATTACTCATGGTGGCCCTCTAGATAGTTTAAGATATGTTAAGATAAGTTGGATAGCCAGATAGTTAAGACAGAGGTTGACCAAGTAAGAAAGGCCAACCATGTGATTAGAGGGTTGGGGATTTGGGTCATGTGATATCAGTGGGACCTCTGGCAAAGGAAAAGGGGGCTGGAGATTGAGTTCAGTCACATGAACAATGATTCAATTAGTCCTGCCCACCTAATGAAAGCCCAATAGAGACTGGACCCCGAAGGGGCGCCTGGATGGCTCAGTCAGTTGAGCATCCAACTTGATTTCAGCTCAGGTCATGACCCCGGGGTCATGGGATTAAGCCCCAAGTCAGGCTCTACACTGAGCATGGAGCCTGCTTAAGATTCTCTCTCTCCCACTGTGCCTCTCCTCTACCCATGATCTCAGTCTCTCTAAAATAAAAATAAAAATAAATAAATAAATTTTAGGGGCTCCTAGGTGGCTCAGCTGATTAAGTGTCCAACTCTCAGTTTTGGCTTAGGTCATGATCTTATGGTTCCTTAGATCAAGCCTTGCATCAGGCTCTGTGCTCTCTGGAGCCTGCTTGGGATTCTCTCTCTCTCCCTCTCTCTCTCTCTCTCTCTCTGCTCCTCCTCGGTTCATGTTCTCTCTCTCTCTCTCTCTAAGTAACTAAATAAACTTAAAAAAAAATTTTTTTTTTAATTTTTAATTAGAAAAAAAAGAGGGGCACCTGGGTTGCTCAGTTGGTTGAGCGACTGACTTCGGCTCCGGTCATGATCTCATAAGGTTTGTGAGTTCGAGCCCCACATAGCATTCTTTACTGACAGCTCAGGGCCTGGAGCCTGTTTCAGAATCTGTGACTCCCTCTCTCTCTGCTCCTCCCCCGCTCACACTCTGTCTGTCTCTCAAAAAATAAATAAGTGTTAGAAAGAAAGAAAGAAAGAAAGAAAGAAAGAAAGAAAGAAAGAAAGAAAGAAAGGAAGAAAGAAACTAGACACTGAAGTTCAGGTGAGCTTTCCTGGTGAGCAATGCTATGTGTATGTTATTACACATACGTGTATTGACAGGGTGATGCATTCTGACTCCACAGGAAGAAGACATTGGAAGTTTCATGTTTGGGACCCTCCAAGACCTTGCCTATGTGTCTCTTCTTTTTGCTGATCCTGATTTGTATCCTTTTTGCCATAATAAATCTGTAACCATTAGTATAGCATTTTCTTGAGATCTGTGAGTTGTTCTAGTGAATTATCAAATCTGAAGGGGTGGTGAGAACTCCTGAATTTGTAGTAGTTGGTCACTAGTGTTGGTGGCCTGGGAAGCCCTGAGATTGCAGCTGGTGTCTGAAGTTAAGATAGTCTTATGGAGGACTATGCCCTTAACCTGTGCAGTTTGAAGTGACTCTAAACAGTTAGTGTCAGAAATGCATCTTTTTGCATTCTTTGCCCTAAGTTTTTAAATCTGGAAACCCATTCACTCTGTAATTATATTTAAAAAATATATATATATTTTACATTTATTTATTTTTGGTAGACAGACAGAGCACAAGCGGGGGAGGGGCAGAGAGAGAAGAAGACACAGAATCTGAAGCCAGCTCCAGGCTCCGAGCTGTCAGCACAGAGCCCGATGCAGGGCTCGAACCCACAAACTGGGAGATCATGACCTGAGCTGAAGTCAGACACCCAGCTGACTGACTGAGCTACCCAGGTGCCCCTATAATTATATATATATATATATATATATATATATATATATATATATATATATATATTTTTTTTTTTTTTTTTTTTTACAATTATATTTTTGAAAAATTTCCCCCCTCTGTTTTTTTTCTTCTCTCTAGAACTCCTGTTAGCCTTTTCTTATCTCTTCTCTCATTTCTGTCTCTGTGTGTTTCATTTGACTTTTTGGAAGATTTCCTCAACTTCTTTTTATTTTTACTTCTTTAATTAAAAAAAATTTCTTTTAATGTTTATTTTTGAGAGAGCAAGAGGCAGAGAGCAAGAGGGGGAGGGGCAGAGAGAGAGGGAGACACAGAATCTGAAGCAGGTTCCAGGCTCTGAGCTGTCAGCACAGAGCCTGATGTGGGGCTTGAACCCACAAACCATGAGATCTGAGCTGAAGTCGGACACTTAACTGACTGAGCCACTTGAAGGTGCCCCCCAAATGCTTTTTTTAAATTGTTTTTTTAATGTTTATTTATTTTTGAGAAAGAGAGACAGAGTATGAGTGGGGGAGGAGCAGAGAGAGAGGAAGACACAGAATCCAAAGCAGGCTCCAGGTTCTGAGCTGTCAGCACAGAGCCTGATGCTGGGCTCGAACTCCCAAAGCGCGAGATCATAACCTGAGCCAAAGTCGGTTGCTTAACCAACTGAGCCACCCAAGTGCCCCAGATTTCCTCAACTTCTAATTCTTCTATTGATTACTAAAATGTTTTTGACTATTGCATATTTTTTAATTTCTAAGAGCACTTTTTTTTCTGTTGTTTCATAAATGTTCATTTTTCTGTACTTTCCTGTTCTTTTTCCACAGACACAATTGTTTCCCTCTTTTTTCCTCTGAGGTTATTAATAATAGTTTTTGTACTAATTATAAATTTGGGAAGTTTCTTCTGCTCCCTGTTTTCCCTATTTCCTCTGAAACCCCCTCCATCCCTCAGTTTGCTTTGCTTTGTGGGTTTTGTTGTTGTTTCGATGAAAGCAAGTATCTGGTGATCCTTGCTGTAAGTTTTTTTTTTTTTTATATATTAAAGAGTGAGGTTTAATAGTTGATTGGGGGCACCTGGCTGGCTCAGTCTGTAAAACATGCAACGCTTGATCTCAGGGTCGTGAGTTTGAGCCCCGCATTGGGTATAGAGATTACTTAAAAATAAAATCTTAAGAATAAATAAAAACAAGAGTTGAAATCTCTGCAAGTATGTGTGTGTGTTGACTACTAAGCTTTGCTGAAGCGTTATTAGACAGGTACGTGGCTGTTTTGCTGGGGACTCCTCCACTGTCAGTACCCGTGGGTCTTTTAATTTTCAAACAGAGAAGTTTTCCAATCTTCTTCCAGGGACAAAGTTAGAAGCCTGGTTGCCAGCGTTCTGGGAACGAACAGGGAAAAGGGGATGAGAGGGTCTTACAGTTTAACAAATCCCCCCTGATTACAGTACAGTCTGGGAACCCCTCGTCTCAGCTGTGCCGGTGCTCCCAAATCTAGAGCCTCACAGTTCAACCTCCTGCCAAGTTGGAAAAGGGCAATCACCTGGCTGTAGAGGTTTAGGGAGGAGACAGGAGTCTAACTCCTTCTACTTTCATCCAAACCTCCTCTTTTCAGCCCCATCCTTCAACCTACAACCTACAAGCTTTCAGAGGTATCCCATGTCTCCAGTTCCTGACCTGTTCTTGGGTTCTGATGTGCCAATAGGCCATCACCACCATCTATTTCCAGAGCATTTTCATCACCCCCCAAAAGAAACCCCATATGCGTTAAGTAGTCACTCCAAATATGGATTTGCCTATTCTGAATATTTCAGATAAATGGGATTATACAATAGGGGGCTTTTTGCGTCTGGCTTCTTTTCCCACGTATAGTGTTTTCAAGGTTCACCCGTGTTGTAACATGTATCAATACTTCATTCCTTTTTATTTATTTATTTATTTATTTTTAATGTTGATTTTTATTTTTGAGAGAGAGAGACAGAGCGTGAGTGGGGGAGGGGCAGAAAGAAAGGGAGACACAGAATCGGAAGCAGGCTCCAGGCTCTGAGCTGTTAGCACAGAGAGCCCAGTGTGGGGCTTGAACTCACGGACCGTGAGACCATGACCTGAGCCAAAGTTGGACGTTTAACCAACTGAGCCACCCAGGTGCCCCTTTGCTTCATTCCTTTCTATAGCTGAGTAAGACTTCATTGTATGGCTAGGCCACATTTTGTGTATCCATTCGTTAGTTGATGGACATTTTGGTTGTTTCCCCTTTTTGGCTATTACGGTCAATGTTGCTATCAACATTCATGTATAAGTTTTTGTTTGAATATATGTCTTCTGTTCTCCTGGGTATATTCTGAGTAGTGGAATTGCTGGGTCATCTGGCAACTTTGCATTTAACTTTTTGAGGAACTGCCAAACTGTTTTCCACAGTGGCTGCCCCATTTTACATTCCCACCCATAATGTATAAGGGTGACAATTTTTCCACATCCATACTGACACTTGTTATTTTCAGTTATTATTATCATTACTGCATGTGAAGTGGGTGTGAAATGGTATTTCATTGTGGTTTTGATTTGCATTTCCTCTAACAACTAATAATATTGAGCATCTTTTTGTGTGTTTATTGGCCATTAATATATCTTCTTTCCAGAATGTCTATTCAAATCTTGTACCCATTTTTTAATCAGATTGTTTGTCTTTTTATCATTGTGTTGTAGGAGGTCTTTATATAGTCTCAGATTCTAGACCCTTATCAGACATATGATTTGCAAATATTTTCTCCCATTCTGTGAATTGTCTTTTCACTTTCTTCATAGTGTCTTTTAATACATAAAAGTTTTTAATTTGATGAAATTAATCTATTTTCTCTTTGGTTGCTGTGCTTTTTTGGTCTCATATCTGAGAACCCATTGCTAAATCCAAGGTCATACAGATTTACTCCTATGCTTTCTTCCAAGAGTTTTATAGTTTTAGCTCTTACATTTAGGTCTTTGATCCATTTAATGTTTAAAAAATATTTTTAAAGTTTACTTATTTTGAAAGAGAGAGAGTGAGTGGAGGAGGGGCAGAGAGATCATGACCTGAGCTGAAGTTGGTTGCTTAACTGACTGAGCCACCCAGGTGCCCCTAATTTGTTGTTGTTGTTGTTGTTGTTGTTGTTAAGTAGCCTCCATGCCCGATGTGGGGCTTGAACTCACAACCCTGACTAAGATCAAGAGTCACATGTTCTACTGACTAAGCCAACCAGGTGCCTATGAGTTAATCTTTGTATATGGTGTGAGGCAGGGGTCCAGGTTCTCCCGTTTCTTTCTTTCTTTTTTTTGTATGTGCAACCATCACTACTAATGCTAGAACATTTTCATCATCCCCAAAGGAAACCCTGTGACCACTAAACAGTCATTCATTCCTTTCCTTTGTGAGTTTATACCTTCCCCCCGCCCCCAATCCACTTACTGCCATTTTAGTGAAGTTGCAGGAGTAAGTAGAGATAAACACATGTGATTCATCCTCATTTAGCCAGAAATCTCTTCTTCCTTTCAAAGTGTGACAACTCTCACTTTCATTAGGCAGATTCCAGGGCCAGGCGCTCTGAGAGGGCTTTCTGGAGAAAGGAAATTTGATCTGAGCCTTAAAGATGTCTACAATTCCAGTGGAAGTTAAGGAGATAAAGGAGAGAAAGAATGAGAAGGGAGAGTTGGGGAGAAGGAAGGGGAAGGAAGGGAGAGGAAGGACTCTGTGCTAGCACTAGAAGAATTTAATTAGATAAAAATCTGGTGTCTTATCCCTTGCCTGTAGATCTATTACCTCTGCTTGAGTTTCACTGAAAAGCAGCCCTTTTCTTAGAACCCTAAGGAATGTGACCTGGCCTTGAGCGCAGTGAGAAAAAGGTTCTGGGAATTTTGGACCTCCTTCTGCAACTAACCTGGGAAGGTTCCAGGCCTGAAGAGACAAGAGCAGCTTTCAAGAACAAAGAGATGTATGCTGGATATAAAATTTATCTCTTTGCAAGTTGTGCCACACCAAGTCAGCTGGTGCTGACTCAGTTTTCTCATCTGTAAAATGTTCTATCTAGCAGCGTTTTTGGAGAATTAAGATACAAGGCATCCCTCATTTTCTGAAAGTACGTTAGTATCTGTTTTTGCTAACTGAAAGAAATAAGAAGAGGATTTCATTTTTTTTCCAAAAAAAAAAAAAACCGCCTCTACTAATAATAAGTCTTTCATAAAAGTGAAATGGCCAGTTGGACTTATGAAAGATTGCATAGGAACCCTCTACTTTCAGATGGCGGGGGGCGGGGGGCAGGGGAACACCTGTATTTGCAGTGTTTAGCAGAGTGCGAGGCCCAGAGGAGAATTTTTTTATTTTTAATTAATTTTCTTAACGTTTATTCCTTTTTGAGAGACAGAGAGAAACAGAGCCTGAGTGAGGCAGGGGCAGAGAGAGAGGGAGACACAGAATCTGAAGCAGGCTCCAGGCTCTGAGCTGTCAGGACAGAGCCTGATGCAGGGCTCGAACTCACCAACCACGAGATTATGACCTGAGCTGAAGTCGGATGCTTAACCGAATGAGCCACCCAGGCGCCCCTCAGAGGAGAATTTTTTAAATGTCAGTTTTCTTCTGTTTCCTTCTTTGGCAATTTAAGGTAAACAATATGGGTGGAATCTCAACCAAGGTCTTGAGTGCCTATCTAAGGAGCTTGGACTGAAGCTGTAAGCAATGAGGAATTATAGGAGATTTGTGAGTGGAAGAGTGACAAATATATCTATGCTTTGGATATATCCCTTCCAGAAGAAGAGAGTCCAAGCATAATGCAAGAGAGGGAGTCCTGAGCCACAGCTCTACATCTAAGTGACTCCATTTTCTAATGTGCCCAACACATATGAAAGGTCTCCAACAGTGTTTCCCTAGTGGGCTGTGAGTTGTGTGAAAGCTTAATCCCTAAGGCAAACAGGAAAGCAGCCTGTCTTCTTAGAGACAGACCTGACCGTGGATGTTCCCCAAACATGAAGGGCTGGTGTAGCCAGCCTGAGCTGCCACCTGGGGGATGAGATGGGACTTTTGAGAAGCTCTAGAGAGTGTGACAATGGCCGAAGCCCAGAGGGCCCCCCTGGCGCTGCCCTCCAGAGAGAAGGAATGCCAAGTGCCTGAGGACAATTTTGAAACCATACGGACCCTCATTAAGAACATTTTCTCATGAAGGATGACCAACCTCATCCACACCCTCTGGGTTGAACCATGGACACAGGTGGAGCGAGAGAATCACCTGGAATGACTCTTCTGTCCACTAGAGGGAATCCCAGGCTAGAGATGGGGAGTCCTGTGTGTAGGAGCCCTGAAGCTGGAAGAAGGCACGGAGGGAGCTGCCAGCCAGGGGACCCGAGTGACCCTGGCTCAATGTTGACGGGAGTTAGCGTGTGTCAGCTGGGTGAGAGCCGAGTTTTGCATTTCCAGGAATCGTGCGAGCTGGTTGTTAAGCCCGGTCATTAAAAATTAAATTCTGTGAATTGACACTTAAGTTAAATGTTAAAAACAAAAGTAGTCAAGACCCCAAACTCACCATTCCCTACTTATTTTACTGTTACCTCTCTATTGAATCTGTTACGTCAGCAGTACTGTATAATGGTGTGCTCTATCCAATTTCAACTGTGGTAGCTTGAAAGTGGCCATGGTGGAATATCTGCTCCATGGAAACCCGCAAATGCTACAAATTGGGGCTCCACCCCCCCCAATCCCGTGCCAGTTGTTAAATATTTGCCAGGACATCACTGCCTCGGCCTCTCCCACATCAGGTGTCGCGGGGAGGAGATGAGCTTTTCCAGTGGTCTTGCCAACACAGACACACTCAGATGTCCCCATGGAAGGAAGCACCCAATTGAAGCAGGCAGAGGCTGTTGAGGGGTACAGCAGTGGAGAGCACTGTTGTGTTGTTGCAGGCAGTTGGCCCAGGGGTCCTCACCCAGGCTCGGGCTTTGTGCAAGCTCTTCCTTCCACCTGAAACCTGTTTATGCTTAAGTGTTCAGGCATGCCTTTCTGTCTGCATAGCAACGAAGTGAGTTTCTAGATCATCCAACCCTAGAAAGTGTTCCCCATCAGAAGGGGGGTTTCTTGAGGGCCAGGGAAACTCCCACCAGGGTCCCAGGCCTGCTGCAAATCCCTGCTCCGGAAGTTTTGGAGCAGCTACACAGAACACTGCAGCACCAGGCAAGACACGGGAGTCCTGCAGATCTGGGCTGGGTCACCCCATTGCCACATGACCTGAGAGAGGCACTTAACCAGTCTGGTCTCCGGTCTCCTAACTTGTGAAATAAGGAGAAGAATGATCATCTTGCCTTGCATGGCCGTGGTGTCCATTAAACGCGATTATCCATGCAAAGCTCTCAGCCGGTGATTCAGTCACCTAGAAGGTGTTCCATGATGTAGAAGCTATTGTCATACTCAAAGGCAGGGTGTGGGGTGGGGAGGAGGGTGTGAATTTAAGTTGGCTCCGAGTGCCGGACCACCTTGACGCTCTGTGTTTCAGGAGGGAGGGCAGGAGGGGCAGGGCCAGGAGGCAACAAATCCGTGGTGGTACCGCTGGCCTTCTTGCCCCAAGCCCACAGCCAGGAAGTGGACTCGAACTGGAAACCGGCCCTCAGGCCAGGACTCGGCCAAACACTGGGCGACCGGCAAGGGCGCCTCCTCCGTACCCCCTTACCCCTCCCCCGCCTCCAGGGCTGGGACTTGGGGGCGGGAGGGCCGGCAGCCGGACGTCCAAGGGCCGGGGCTGGGCGCAGGAAGCGGCGGCAGGCCTGTCCTGGAGCCTCAAAGCGGCGGAAGGGAGGGAGCGGCCGGCACCTGCATTGTGCGAGCCCCGCTCCCTGCTGGGCCGCCAGGGACTCCCCGGGACGCGTTCCTGGCATCCGCTGCTGGGGCAGGACGGCGGCAGTCAGGCAGGTAGTAATAACTGGGCAGAGAAGGCTAGAGCTGCACTTTCATTCGTTTATTGGTGCATTCATCAATTTTTGAGCTATGGCAGGAGCAGGAGCGCAAAACCAGTCCATGACCCAAGGACGCTCCCACTTCGTGGCTCTGTGGCCAGATGGCTGGGTTGGAATCCTTGCTCCTCTCCCTCACTAGCTGTGTAACTTGAGCAAATTACTTGGTCCCTCTGGGCCTCATCAGGTGGAGTGTTGGATTAAATGAATTGCATGTGAAGCATTTGGAACCAGTCTGGAACTGGTAAGCATTCATTAAGTGTAGGATTTTTTTTTATTTGATTTATTTATTTTTTAGATTTTATTTTTAAGTAATCTCCACACCCAACATGGGACTTGAACTCATAACGGGGAGATCAAGAGTCCGACGCTCTTCCAACTGAGCCAGCCAGATGCCCCAAGTGTAGGATTTTTTTTTTTTTAATAATTTTTATTATTGCAAAAGACCATTTCGAGAGCAGCATGGAGGGCACACTTAGAGGGCCCCAAAGTTGCATACTGGGGGCTGAACACTGGTTTTGAAGATTAAAAAAAAACTTTTTTAACGTTTATTCATTTTTTGAGAGACAGAGACAGAGCATAAGCGGGGCAGGGGCGGAGAGAGAAGGAGACATGGAATCCGAAGCAGGCTCCAGGCTCTGAGCTGTCAGCACAGAGCCCGACGCAGGGCTCGAACTCACAAACTGTGAGATCATGACCTGAGCCGATGTCGGACGTTTAACCGACTGAGCCACACAAGTACCCCTCAAAGATTTTTAAAAACTAATTGCTAACATTTAAAATTGTGAGATCTTACCTAAAACTCAGATTTTGGCTTCTTTTAAAAAGGCTAAAGGTCTGGGAAGCTTGTATTTCCTAAGCTGTTATTGTATTATTGTATTTTGCTAGAAGTAGTTTTTTTTTTTTTTACATATAGTGTTTATTTATTTATTTAAAAGTTTTTAAATATTTATTTTTAAGAGAGACAGAGTGTGAGTGGGGGAGGGGCAGAGAGAAAGGGAGACACAGAATCTGAAGCAGGCTCCAGGCTCTGAGCTGTTGGCACTGAGCCTGACACGGGGCTGGAACTCACAGACTGTGAGATCATGACCTGAGCTGAAGTAGGATGCTTAACCAACTGAGCCACCCAGGCGCCCCCAGAGTGTATTTTTGTATGTCTCTTGCAACGTGGTGTTAACTTTTGGACCAGAAAAAAACAAAAAAAACAAAACCAAAATCAAAAACCTCTTAGGCAACTCCCCTGTTGCAAAGGTCTGCAAGACAAGTTTATTTTGAAAGGCAGATACTGTATTTAAGTTGTGATTATTGATTGTCAGATTTTAAAATGTTGCCTTCTGGAACACGTTCTTCTTCTAAAAGATGTCTCAAACATTTCAGAATGAGGCAGTTTATGCCATTCGAGTCCCCCGAATCAAGGAAAGGATTTGCAGGCCTTTGAGCTTTCCCAGCTGGGCTGGAGGTCAGAAGTGACAGGGTGGAAGATGTGGAGACATTAGCAGAAAGTGGAGCAGAGATGGAGAGAAGGAACAGACAGGCTGTAGGCATTTAGAAAGCAGAACTGATAAGGTGCGGTGTGCAGAGGAGAGAGAGGAGACAAAGCCTGGGAGCACGGGTGGGAGGAAGACCAATTCACTGACCCGAGGGTCCAGAGGAGGTGAATAAATTCATTTAGCCACGCGGGGTCTAAAAGTCTGGGCCAGTTATAAGACCAGTGGGATAGAGGGGGTCTGGTGCTCAGGAGAAAGAGCTGGCCTTAGGATGTATTGTTGGTGACAAGGAAGTCCTGTGGGCATGTGGAGGAGAGCAGGAGGCCCAGGATGGACCCCGAGGACCTGTTAACACTAAGGGATTAAGGACATTTAAGGGATTACAAGGGGAAGGAGAGGAGTCTACAGGCTCTGCGGGGTCCAGGTGCCTCCCTAGGTGGCCTTTGCCTCCATCCTGTAGGACTGGACCCCTCCTCAAGACCTCCCTGCACAGATAGACTGAGGGATAGGTGGGGAGGAGGGTTTCTGACTGGAGCCTGCTGTAGCCCGATAAAGGGTGAGGTGGGACAAGACCCCAGGCTGGTTCAGGACATCTAAGCATCCTTCAGAAGTTCCTTCCTTCCTCCAGGGTCACTTGGTGGGCCTCTGGGACACTACCGGGAAGGGGAGTTCAGAGGAGAAGCCCACCTGGGCCCACTGGCTGGAGAATAAGCAAAGAGGGCATCCAAGACATTTTTCTCAGCTGCAGGGAAATTGGAAGGCTGGAGGTACCTGGAGCTACCTATCACATGATAGGATACTTGGCAGGTCAGGCTAGGTCACCCCTTGTGGCCAGGAAGTATTGAGATTGTCACTGATAGAGGCCAGTGATCTTTCTCGGGAGCCAGAGATCTGGGCTGGGGCATGACTGAGTTTTGAAAAATTAATTGGCCCTTACCATGTGCCAAATATCATCATACATGTTTATAAAAACTCTACGAAGGAAATAAAAATTTCCCCGTTCTACAGAAGAAAAAACTGAGGCTCATAAGGCATAAATAACATGCAAGGACATGCAGCTGGTGAGAGGCCTAGTTGGGAGGACAAGGCTGGAGCTTGGGCTCTGTCCCTGCAGTTTCTCCTGGGGTGACCCCACTTCTGCAATAGCCCTCCCAGCCTCCCCGACATTTGAGCTCTGCCCTGAGGGTCCTCCTAGGCTCACCTTCTCCCTCATAATCAAAAAGTGATCACCAAATCCTGTCAATCATACCCCCTCTGCAGACCTTGCATCTGTGCCCTTCCCTTCAGTCCCAGAGTGACTGCACCAGCTTGGGCCTCATGATCTCCTGCCCTGGCTATCAGCCTCCTCCTTGGTCCCCCTGCCTTCCAGCTCTCCCTTTCCCTCCCCCAGGCCCTCATCCACACCAGCAGCCAGAGGGCTCTTCTCAAACACAAGTCTGACCCAGTCATTGTCCTTAACACCTGTCTATGATGTCCTGTTGCCCTCTGAATAAAGCCCAAATTCCCAAGTGGGTCATCAGGCCCTGTGGACTCTGGTCACCAGCCTTGCCAGCCTCGTGCTCACTGATCCCTGGACTGTTCCAGCCAAATGGGATGTTAACTCCCCCTCCTCTGAACAGACCCTGGGCTAGGCTTCCTGGCCTCGGGGCCTCTGTTCCCAGTGCCAACCTGGCTTACCGTAATCTCCCTTGTCCATCTCTGGTGACTGAAGTTCTGGCTACCCTTGAAAGCCTCGCTGCACAGAGGGTCCTTTTGCTGGAGCCTAATGTGCCTTGGATTAAAGTTCTTTGTGTCCCTGTCTCTCTTTCCTACTGAGTGGCGTGAGCTTCTGTGCATCCCTCCCTTGGTGCCCAGCATGTTACCTGACATAGTGGGGAGGCTCTGAAAACGTGGGATGGGAGCAACTTAGTCTCGATCTCCCTTCCGTCTGTTCCGGCTCTGGCATGGCCTGGAGTCACTTCAGAGCCAGCAGCAGCTGCAGGTCTAGCTCCTGGCTCAGACCCATCTCTGATTCCAGCTCTGACCTGCTTCAAGCTGGAGATCCAGCTCCAGGCCTAGCACCAGCTTTGGCTTAATATCCAGGACTAATATGGGCTTAGTCCATGGCATTGGGTCCAAGCTCACAACCCATTCATCTGTTTCCTACCCTCCCTTTTATTTTTATTCTTCTTTTTTTTTTTTTTTAAAGTAAACTCTACTCTCAACATGGAGCTTAAGCTCGCTACCTTGAGATCAAGAATTGCATGCTCCAACAAGCGAGCCAGCCAGGCGCCCTGTGTTTCCTACCCCCTCCCAATCCCCAGCTCCACTTTCCTGGGCTGAAGTTTCCCACCTCAGTTCCACGTTTCCCCTGCATTCCTATGAAGCCTTTTGTAAGCTAAAATGGCGTAAAGAAGCAATGGCCATGAACTTATATGGAAAAATTCTTCAGCATGCCCACACCCAAAAGCTTCTGTTAGGCTTTTCTGATACTTTAGGACACATCTTGCTAGTGTATGTGCAAAATAAATCCGAGATTAAAGCATAGATGCTTATAACACAGTTCAGATCTCTGGTGGCTGGATGCTGAGATGCTGAGTGTACTTCCTGGGGAAGGAGCTTGGTGGGGCCACTCTGGCTGTCAGGGGTTCACGCTGCTTCTGTGACAGCTTGATGCCAAACACTGAGCACTATTTTGGCTATTTACCGTTTTTGTTCTTTTCTTTTAGAGTGAGAGAGCGTGCAAGTGGGGGAGAGGGGCAGAGGGAGAGAGAGGATCTCAAGCAGGCTCCACGCTCAGCATGGAGCCCAGGGTGGGGCTCCATCCCAGGACCTTTGGCCCCATGACCTGAGCTGATATCAAGAGTCAGAGGCTCAACTGACTGAGCCACCCAGGTGTCCCGTTTTTTGTTTTGGGGGTTTTTTGTTTGTTTGTTTTTTCATCTTTTATAAAAGTGAAAATCCCCCTTGAATTTCTTTGGTTAGTAAAAAAAAACAAAACAAAACAAAAAACAGGTACTGATGTAGGTCTTTTGTAAAAGCAAAGTGGCGTTTCATGCAAACGTTTGAAAAGCATGTGGTTTCTGACTCTCCAGTTAGAAGGAAGGAGAGAGACTGGGAAAAGACCAAAACAGGGCCCCATGTGGCCGGTCTGCTTCTGGGATTACGCCTGCCCTGGAGCTGCCTTGCTGCATGCAGCATCCCAGCCCAACCTCAGGGCCCTGGTGCTGTAGGGACAACTAGTCCCAGGTTCAAAGCAAGACCCTACCACTTACTGGCTGTGAGGCTTTGAGCACCTCCTTGGGCCCCGATTCTCTTGTCTATAAAACAGGAGAACAGATGACATGAGAATGATAGGAGACAATGCTGTGGAGGTCTGGACATGGCGCCTGGCACACAGTAGATGTCAATAACCGCCAGGGCCTTTCCCCCTCACTGTTTTTCCAGATCCACCGGGTCAGCTCCTGTAGGTGCCCTGCACATTCCACAGTGCTCATTGCATAAGGGTTGTCCTGCCACTATGACATTAGTGGCCCTGGCACAGCCTTGCTTCCAGGCTTCTGGCTGGGACTATTGTCCCTAGGGCATCTTGGGCAGTGGGGTCAGAGCCAAGGCACCACACTGGAGCCCCTGCCTAGAACTCCATGTCCCTGACGTCAGGGGCAAACATGGCTCCACAGGGTACTGGGGAAAAGGCTGGTCTTCCTTCTTTGCTGTGGGCTGAGTGTATGTATTTGGGTTGCAGAGGTAGGGGTGCTTCCTTCTCCCCTCTGACTACCTCCTGAGTTCTGTCCATCAAAGCTCAGAAGGCAAGGGTTCCTATGCATAAGGGAACTTGGGGGCCCCTGTACCTTAAACACAGGACCCAACATCAATGGGGGACTGGGTGTGATGTGTACATAGGTAAGTGAATATGGAGGTATGGATGTATTTGTGCATGGTGTATGGTAAATACAGGCATGTTAGAATATCACGTGTAACACGTATATGTCTGTGTGCAATGTACAAGGGTCTCGAAGTGATGTGGGTAGTTGGAGGGCCATGTCTACATGTAGCACATATGTAGCGTGCGTAGGTGACTTTTGCGTGTGAATACCTGTACGTGGGGCGACAGATGTAGATCTGGGTACATGGGCTAAGCAATGTGCGTTGGTGTGTCTGTATATGATGTGTGTGTCTTGTGTGAGCTAGATCAGGGGGAGAGCATGAACTGGAGAGTTCTTTTAGGCAGTGGGGAAGTGTTGGTGTATTTAGGATTCCCTGCTGAACTCTCTGAGGTGGCCCGGCCAAGGTCATGGTCTACTTGCTGCAAGAGCAAAGAAGGGCAGTAGGGGCAGAGTCAAGGGGGTTGGGTCTATTCTCCAAAGAGCCAGATGCTTCACACTCAGCTGACTATCTTGCCCTGATGTCTGGGGAAAAAAAAAAAAAAAAAAAAAAAAAAAACACCAGGGAAATAAACACAACCTTTGGAAGTCCTGGTGATGTGTCTGGGGAGGCTGCTACAGCAGGTAGCTCATGTGGGCAATGCCCTGCCTTTGACTGGCCGCTAAGGCTTGTGAGGCCAATGGCCTTGCTGCCATTAACTGCTCCTAGATGATTACCTAAGTACTGCAACCCCATTCCGGAATTTCCACAGTATTCCTGCTGAATCTCTGTTCATCAAAGCTCATAAGGCACAGGTTCCTACGGTTAAGAGAACTGGGGAACCCTGACCCCCAAACACAGGAACCAACATCAATGGGAGGGTCTGGGGGTGACACATAGGTGAGTGAATGCGTAGGTGTGGATGTATTTGTGGCATGGTCGTGTCACAATTGCAAATTGGCATCTCTTGGGACCCCAGGCCCCAGAAGGAAAGTTAAGGGACTTTTTTTTTTTTTTTTAAGTTTGTTTATTTTTGACAGAGACAGAGTTCGAGCACGAGCTGGGGAGGGGCAGAGAGAGAGGGAGACACAGAATCCGAAGCAGGCTCCAGGCTCCGAGATGTCAGCACAGAGCCTGACGTGGGGCTCAAACTCACAAACTGTGAGATCCTGACCTGGGCCGAAGTCAAACGCTTAACTGACTGAGCCACCCAGGCGCCCCTAAGGGACTTCTAAAACCGCATCACACCTAGGCTGTTGATCTCTAGAGAAACCTAATTTTAACACAGGTTGGCTCCTCCCTGCCCCACCCCTTGGTGTGTCTCTTTCCTCAGAATGCACCAGGACTCCCCCTCTCGAAATGACTCCTCAGATAATGTGATCTTGTCTGTATTTTCCATTGCTCCCTAAGATGCACTCCATGCTGGAGACGCCTTGAACCACTTGCATTTCCAAGAATGACTGCCTAAAATGGGCTACTCCGCCTGGCTGACTCTGATTCATCCCTCAAAATTCAGGCTAAGTGTCAGGTCCTCAGGGAAATTTCTGAGGCTGAAACTGCTAGCTGTCCCCTAATACCCAATTATTCTGCTTGCCCTTAGTCATAAAACTCTGATTTTTAGTGGGGCACCTGGCTGGCCTGGAGTAAAAACCCTATTTCCTAGAATTCCTTGCAGCTAGGTGTGATTCTGTGACTGAATGTGGGTCAACAGCTTGTGGGCGCGACTATTCTGTGCAACTTTCAGGAACTGTTTTTTATCTTATTTTTTATTTAAAAAAATTTTTTTTAAGTTTTATTTTCACTTATTTTTTGAGACAGATAGAGAGCAAACAGGGGAGGGACAGAGAGAGCGGGAGACAGAATCCCAAGCAGGCTCTGGGCCGTCAGCGCGGAGCCCGATGCGGGGCTCAATCTCACAAACCACAAGATCATGACCTGAGCTGAAATCAAGAGTCAGAGGCTTAACCCACTGAGCCACGCAGGAACCCCAGGAACTGTTTTCTTTTTTTTTTTTTTTTTTTTTTTTTTTTTTTTTTTTTTTACTTTTTTTTTTTTTTTTAATTTTTTTTTTTTCAACGTTTATTTATTTTTGGGACAGAGAGAGACAGAGCATGAACGGGGGAGGGGCAGAGAGAGAAGGAGACACAGAATCGGAAACAGGCTCCAGGCTCTGAGCCATCAGCCCAGAGCCTGACGCGGGGCTCGAACTCACGGACCGCGAGATCGTGACCTGGCTGAAGTCGGACGCTTAACCGACTGCGCCACCCAGGCGCCCCAGGAACTGTTTTCTAAAGGGAGTGTGTGCTGTTTTTTACACCTTCCTCCTTCCAACTCACATGGAAGCCACGCTGGCCAGTGAGATAGAAACATTGTGTTAAGGATGGCAGAGGATGATGGGGCAATAGAACAGAAAGCACTGAGCTGTGATGATCATGGAGCCGCCATACTAGCTCGTGACGTGGCTGTGATTGGGGAATTTTGTCACCTATAGCCAAACTCAAGCCTAGCTGATACATTTCCCTGGTACCAGCCGTCTCTTCTCTTGTCCCTCAGCTCTCTCTGACGACACACTCCATTCCAATTGCCTGGTTCTATTTGTCCATCCGACTGTGATCTCACAAGGCCGGGGTCTGTGTCATCTACCAAGCACGGTGCCTAACAGACCCAAAAACGTTAGTTGTATTAACAACTGTGTGAAATACACATTCAGGCATCCAGGTGGGGTGAAGCCGTAGTTCGGGGAGTTATTGGTGTAATATGGTCACTGATGGGGTGGGAGAGGACGGGGTAAAGAGGAAAGAGGGTTGAAGGAAGAGGTCCTCAGAGCTCTGACATCTAAGGTTGAGGAGGAAAAGCCCTCCTGGGTCTGTGCTGAGGCCACCTCTGCCCAAAGTTAAGGGACTAGCGTTGAGGGAAGCAGTGGTCAAGGGTTCAGGGTTCTAGAGTCCAGGACATCTGGGTTTCCATCCTGGCTCTGCCACTCACTAGCTCTCTGACCTTGAGCAAGTTAACTACTCAGCCTCAGTCTCTTTATCTGCAGAGGAGAGAATAATAAAGAACTTACCTCATGGGGTTGTTGTGAAGTTAAAATTAGAGAATTCACGTAAATCACATAGCACGGTGTTTGGCATAGAGTGAGTGGTTAACAAATGTTGGCCATTATGATTCTTGTTACTATGGTCTTTCTTGCATTCATTAACTCACTTAACAAACAAGCTCTAGGCATTCTTCCACATGTGCCCAGTGCTTCAGCCAAAATGTATTTCCTGAGATTTCCTAACACTTACCATTCTCCCTCACCCCCTTTGGCTTTGCACATGCTGTTTGCTCTGCCTGACGTGCCCTTCACTCTCCTCATCTGCCTGGCACACTTGCCCTTTGAGCCTCAGCTAATAGCTCATATCCTTAAGGACTTGCTGAGACCTCCTAGGCTAGGTTGGAAGCCTCTGGGCTTGCACATGACCATGGCCGTCTCATTGCACAACTCCAGTGGGGGACCAGTCATATAGACCCTTTTGGCTGTGCAACGTGGCAATCTTGCCTGTATCACTCCTCTGTTTACCTTTATCGTAATTTTTATCAGCCTTTTACTGTAATGATTTATTTACCTGTTGATCTCTCTCTCTAGACTCTGAACTCCTTAAGGACTCTGCCTGACACTGAGGCAGGGCTCAGAGAATGTTCATCTGAATGAAGGGATCCTAGCCTCATCCCTGCATCCTGGGGTTCCCAGTCCGGCTGGGGAGACAGAATGAACAAACAAAACATATCAAGAACTGAGTATGACCAGGAGGTTCACAGCCCTGTGTGTTTCAGACAGAGGCGTTCCCACGATGGACAAAGAGAGCTCTAAGAGAGGATGCGGTGGTCAGAGCGGGGAACTGGAGCGGAGATGTAAAGAATGAGTACGTACTAGAAAACCCAATGCCCCACACTTCTGGATTGTTCTTCTCAGATGGGGGAAGAATTCTCGCCTTCCACTGCCCCTGACTTTCATATGGTCCAAAAATAAGAACATCATCTTTTCAAAGCTCTTACAAGGACAATGTATATCCAAGAGGAACCAGCATAGATTGAGGTCTTTGCCAGGCCAATTGTTACGCTGGGCCACAGCCTGAAGCAAGAGGAGGTACCCAGAGGATCTGACATTGCTCTAAAACTTAATTCGAGTTACCCCCACTACGGGCTTAGGACCAGATTATGGGGCTCTTAGGAAAGTGTTTCTCCTCCTCAACATGGATTTAGACTATATTGTTGCTGAGAATAAATAGTTGTGTTTTGTGTGCATGTGTGTATGTGTGTGTATTTGATCTGCATTTAACCACTCTCCTGCCATTCCCACTCACCCCAAAAGGCCAAATCTGAACAATGAGGAGGAGGCATAGCTCGTCATTTCTCATTGGTGGAAAGACTTTAAAGAGACAGGACACTGAGAGTCAAAATTTCCAAGCCCATCCTGGGCTGTTTGGTGAAGGCTATTTGCCTGTACCCCTCCATGCTCCTGCTAGGATAGTCTTTTAGACTGAATAACTCAGACTTTGGGAAGTGTTCTGCTAAGTGTTTCTTATCCTGTTGATCCTATCCCATGTGGCTTAGGGGGTGAGGCTTCCTGAACAGAGCCTGATGTAGATTTTGCCCAGGGGAGAACTGAAAAGGTGGTCTCTTTCAGTGGGTGTAAGGGAAGGAAGATCTGAGACGGGAGAATAAAGTTAGGAACTGAGTGTACTCACAAGGAGACATCCTGTTAACAGGTTTTGGTTGTTTTTCCCTTGGGCAGTCACATGACATGCACAATTTAAAATGATTTCTTCTAGTTGTATTTCCCTACAGGAATTCCTGCCCCTTCAGTGAAGTCTGTCACAGGCATGTGGGCCTTGCCTTCGTGGTAGCTCATGGAGTGAGCATATCCAGCAGTGGGGCTGGGGAGGAGTCCTTCTGGGTGCAAGGCTCCTGAGCAGGCATGGGAGGAAGACAACCTTACCTGAAGAGGAATAAAATGCGGAGCAGTCCATTTTAAGGGACAAGGCAGTCAGGTTAAGGGTGAGGGTGCAAGTAAAGCTTAGGGTGAGCCATGGGAACTACCTTTTCTGGGGACTGAGAGCTTCAAGTCCAACTCCTGGCCGGAACAGAGGGTGGGGTGAAGTTTCAGGAATGAGGTGGGAAAGGGGGGGGCTGGGAACCCCTCAGTCTCAGTCCCAGCCCCTGGTTGTGGCTTGCCTTCCCAGTGTCCTCACTGCCCTTTGCTCTGTGGGAAGGTCCTGATAGCAAGCAGAATGGATCGTGGCCACCGGAGGACACTTCCACGTGCCATCAGCCCTACCCTTCACCTTTCGTTTTTTCCTGATGGCCAGGAAGTCTTTGGGCAGCTCAAGGAAGGCTGCTACTACCTTCACTTTGGCCCTGTCACTCAGAAGGAGTAAGCAAAGCCAAAAGTCTCCAAAAAGAAGTGGGGTGAGGGGAGAGGCTCTAGAATTTGCTATTTTCCCTTCTTTGGCCTCCTGTTCCCACCCAACATAAGCCCAGAGCCTGGAATTCAGAGGAGAGATCATAATTTACCACCTAAGGTTTAGAATCCAGCCCAGCCCAGCCCCAAAGTCCAGCCCAAAGCTTGGAACGCAGAGCCCAAACAAGCCCAGACGGGTCAAAAGTCCAGCTCAGAAGCTAGCACTAAAGCCCAGAACCCAGGGGTGCCTGGGTGGCTCAGTTGGTTGAATGTCTGACTCTTGATGTGGGCTCAGGTCATGATCCCAGGGTTGTGGTATCGAGCTCTGCATCGGGCTCTGTGCTGAGCAGGGAGCCTGCTTAGGATTCTCTTTCTCTCTCCCTCTGCCCCCCTCACCAGACCCAAAGACCAGAGCTCAGGACTTAGAACCGAGTCCTGGGCGTATAATCCAGTTCACAGCTTAGAACCCAGAGCCAGAGGGCCAGAAGCTCAGAGCCAGAATTCAGACTAAAGCTAAGCCCAAAGTCCAGAGCCCAAAGCAACCCAGAAGCTACTCAAAAGCCTAGAATACAACACAGACCCATCTTAGTTCCAGGACAGCCTAATAGTTCCAGCCTAATAGTTATGGGGGTGCATAGAACTCCATACCCAGCCCACAGCCTAGCAGACCCCAGATGTTCCTCCTAGCAGCAGTTAGGGATAGATCAAGGCTGCAAGATGAGGAGGAGGAATTCCAGATTTCAACCCTACTCCTGGCAGGAGGGGAACAAGGAGCTGGTGTTTGTGTGGTGGCAAGGGGAGTGTTCTGTGGTTCTCCTAGCCCTGGTCTGGAGGGTCCATACTGGGGACTCAGACATCAGGCAAAACATGGCCTGGGGCTTTCTCTGCAAAGACTACCCCTTGGAATCTCAATGGGATGAGAAGCCATCCCACCGCTGCTGACATGCTGTGTGACTTTGAGAAAGTCCCTTCCCTTCTCTGGTCTTACTTTTCCCAAAAAGGCAATCAGAAAGTGTTTTATTTAGACTCATAGACCCAGAAACACAGAAGGGCCTATTACAGATAGTCCCTTTATTCATTTAATCTCTCCTTCATCAAATATTGGTTGAACACATACTACAGGTAGACTTTAAACAGGATGATGAAATGGCCAGATTTTTTTTTTTTTAATTCATCTGTTGTTGAAGATTGGATTAGAGGAGGCCCATTAGGGCATTGTTCCAATAGTTCAGGAGAGATAGAACGAGAGTCTAAGGATTGCAAGTGTCATGTCATATTTATAAAGTACAGACGTGGTCATGGCGCTTAGGTTGCGCAGTCCGTTAAGTGTCTGACTTCGGCTCAGGTCAGGATCTCATGGTCTGTGCGTTCGAGCCCCACACTGGGCTCTCTGCTGTCAGCACAGAGCCCACTTTGGATCTTCTGTCCCCCCTCTCTCTGTGCCTCTCTCTCACTCATTCTTTCTCTCTAAAAATAAACTAAAAAAAAAAAAAAAAGAGTGGGAGGTAATGATTTAAAAGAATACTAATAAAAAAAATAAAGTACAGATATGGTCATTTTACTCTTCTGCTTAGAATCCTTATAATGGCTCCCCACTATCTTCAGGGTGAGGATGCAAGGCCTCTTCCCATCTTCTCAGCCTCAGGGCTTATCAATTTCCCATCTAGCAAATGCCCAGTCCCCACCAAGATACTCATTGTTTCTATACCCACCATGCTCCATTACTCTTCCATCTGTGGTGTTCCTTTTGCTTCACATGCCCTTCCCTATCTCAGAAACTCTTACTCAGGGTTTGGCTCCATCATCACCTCCTCTGTGAAGCCTTCCCAGACTTCTATCTCTCAAACAGAATCTAGTGTTCTCAAGTCTGTGCACTCAGACAGATCTCCATTAGGACTTCGCTACATTTTGTAGCTTAGTCTGCTTATGTTTGTCTCCGTGATTAGATGTGACTCCCTCAGAGGTGCCTGGGTGGCTCAGTCAATTAAGCATCCGACTCTTGATTTTGGCACAGGTCATGATCTCAAGCCCTGCGTCGGGCTCCAGGCTGACATTGCAGAGCCTGCTTGAGATTCTCTCTTTCCTCTCTCTCTGCCCCTCCCTCTCCTCCTCCCCCTCCTCCTCTCTCTGTCTCTCTTTTTTCTCTCATGTAAGTGTGCACACACATTCACACTCTCAAAATAATTAAATAAAACTTTTTAAAAAATGTGACTCCCTCAAAGGACAGGATCATCCATACCTTCTTCACCTTTGTGTTGCTGGGTGGGTCCAGAGTAGCTCAGTAAACCACGGATAAGGCCACCTTTCTACCTCTTCCAAGTAGATTTTATTAAAAGAACAAAAAAAAATTTTTTTTAAGTAAACTCAATGACACATATGGGGCTTGAACTCACAACCCTGAGATCAAGATTTGCATGCTATACCAACTGAGCTAGCCAGGTATCCCTAAATTTTTTAAAAAATGTAAGGCCTCCATGTTTTAAGTTTATTCTATTCATTTTATTATTTTTTTTAATTTTAAAGATTTTATTTTTAAGCAACCTCTATGCCCAACGTGGGGCTCAAACTCATAACTCCGAGACCAAGAGTTGCACACTCCAACTGAGCCAGCCAGGTGCCCCTTTAAGGTTTTTTTTAAAAAATTTATTTTAGGGGCGCCTGGGTGGCTCAGTCGGTTAAGCGTCCGACTTCAGCTCAGGTCATGATCTCACAGTCCGTGGGTTCGAGCCCCGCATCGGGCTCTGTGCTGACAGCTCAGAGCCTGGAGCCTGTTTCGGATTCTGTGTCTCCCTCTTTCTCTGGCCCTCCCCTGTTCATGCTCTCTCTCTCTCTGTCTCAAAAATAAATAAATGTTAAAAAAATAAATAAATAAAAATAAAAAATTTATTTTAAATAAAATATTTTTAATTCCAGTATAATTAATGTCTAAAAATTTTTTTTACCTCCTATTTTGTTTTTAAACCCAGAACAGAAATGTTTTTCCAATGCCTTTTTTTTTTTTTAAGTTTACTTATTTTGAGAGAGAGAGAATCCCAGGTAGACTAGACACTGTTGGCACAGAGCCTGACTGTGAGATCGTGCCCTAAGCCAGATCGAGAGTCAGACCCTTAACCAACTGAGCCACCCAGGTGCCCCCCCTCCCCACTGCCTCTTCATCAAAGACATCCGGCCAGTCAGAAGAAATGGACAAAGGGCATAAATTAACATATGTTAACAGCCAACTATAAGTTTTGTTTTGCACATATATATTGTCTCACCCGATCCTCAGGATAACACTATGAGCTGTTATTATTGACCAAATAAATGAAGTTCAGAGAAGTAAATGACCTGCCTAAAGTCACAGACCTAGCTAGAAACAGAACTATATTCAAAACCTGACAAGATTGACTCCAGGCCACACTCTTTAAGGGCCCCAACTATGCTGTTCTCTTATTCCTTATCAGCATGAGATCACAGGGTTACCACAAGTCTGAAGGCCACCAAAGGCCAGGTCTCCACATGCGGTAGTGAAAGTGGAAGCAGCCGTTACTTGGTGCTAGGCTGTCCGACCTGCTTTTTTGAGCAGATGGGTAAAAGGAGGCCCAGAAGTGGGGTGGAACTTTGGGCTTCCCAAGGCAGGCTCCGCTTCTGCCACGCTGGCCTTAGTCCAGCAAGTCACTTATGCTGAAGATCTTACTCTGAGAGGGTCAAGGCCAGCAAGCCAAGGCAGGGCCTCCAGGCAGGAACGTGGTGTGAGCATAAGGAGAGCGAGGGCAGAGTCCTGGCTGGCCAGGAAGGGAGGAGTATTGCTCAGGTTTCAGCCTCCACCCCACCCCTTCTTCTTCTTTTTTTTAAAGTTTACTATTTATTTTGAGAGAGAAAGAGAGATGCAGGAGGGGCAGAGAGAGAGGGAGAGAGAATCCCAAGCAGGCTCCATACCATCAGCAGAGAGCCCGATTTGGGGCTGGAACTCACGACCTGTGAGATCATGATCTGAGCTGAAACCAAGAGTCAGATGCTTAACCGACTGAGCCACCGAGGTGCCCCATTGAGCCACCCAGGCCCCCCTCCCCCTTCTTCTGAGGCCAGGCTCTAAGCTCCTGCCCAGAAAGCGCCTCACCTGATCTCCTGGATCCTGAGGCTACCTGGCAGGATAGGCTACCTGGCAGGCTCCTAGCCCAATCCCTGGGGCTGTCTCAGATGGTGTGATTCTCTGAGCCAAGGCTGGTCTACTCAGCTCCTTCTACTCCATCATTCTTTTTTTTTTTTTTTTTTTTTTTTAATTTTTTTTTCAACGTTTATTTTTATTTTTGGGACAGAGAGAGACAGAGCATGAACGGGGGAAGGGCAGAGAGAGAGGGAGACACAGAATCGGAAACAGGCTCCAGGCTCTGAGCCATCAGCCCAGAGCCCGACGCGGGGCTCGAACTCACGGACCGCGAGATCGTGACCTGGCTGAAGTCGGACGCTTAACCGACTGCGCCACCCAGGCGCCCCTACTCCATCATTCTTACAACTCCTCTGCAGAGTCTTCCTGGGGGGTAGGGATGTCTCTCTCTTCTGGGAAGAAACTTGAACTTGGGGGAACCCAGGATGAGAAGATACAGGGATACTGGCTGGTTGGCTGGGGGAGGCACCAGGTATCCCAGGGAATCTCTGGGCACTCTCCATGCCCCTCAGTCCCCTGACACCTGATGCTCAGAAGTCAGACCTATCACCTAGCCTAGTCCCGAAGCCCATAATAGGGGGCCTCCCTCCGAAGTGGTCTATAGCCTCTCGTGGTCAGATGGATCAGCCTCGGAGACTCTCCTATCCTACAACTGCCCAGCCGACATACAGGCAGGAACTAGCAGCCTCCTGGTGACTTCAAGGGCCCTCAGATACTTCCTCCCCAAAGAGCCTCTCTTTGGGACCCTCAAGAGTCCCTTCTTCCTACTTTCTGCCCTGCCTCCTGCCTATAGGACAAATAATAGGGGCTCCAGGGAGAGTAGGTTGGGGCATCCCTCTTGTAGCAGCCATTCCAGGAAACCCTTGCTCCGGGGCCTGCCCAGGCCTTAACTCTGGCCATTCCCTGGCCTCAGAGCACCACCACCCAGAATGTAAACTTACTAGTGACTCTTGAGCTAAGTGTACTTTAAGGAATGGGCTGGTTCCTTTTTTTCAGAAGTCAGGGTGGTGAGTCTGCCAGTTAGGCACTGAGGAAATCTTCCACTGGATAACAAACTATAAGCTACCACACTTGGCAACTCTTTCACTTAGCTGAAACCTCAACAGCTCCACCTGATCATCGTGCCCCGACCCAACAGCATCCAATTGTGCTTGAAATACCACATTGTGGAACCAGACATAAATCTAGCCTCTAGCTATTTACATCAAATTTCCTCCCCTCTGACTTAAGCGGCCTTACTTGGAGAGGTTTTGCCCAGGGTGCTAATAAAGATAATAATAATAATAATAATAATAATAATAATAATAATCCTTTTATTTTTTAATGTTTATTCTGAGAGAGAGAGAGCAGGGGAGGGATGGGGAGAGACTGAAACAGAGAGAGAGAGAGAGAAAGAGAGAGAGAGAGAGAGAGAGAGAGAGAGAGAATCCCAAGCAGATCCATGCTGCCAACGCAGAGCCCAACGAGGGGCTTGATCTCATGAATGGTGAGATCAAGAGTCAGATGCTTAACCAACTGAGCCACCCAGGTGCTCCTAATAATCCTTTTAAAGTGCTCACTCTGTGCCAAGCACTGTTTTAAGCACCCCACTTAATCCTCATGCCAACCCCAGAGACAGGTACAATTATTATCCCCATTCGACAAGTGGGGAAAGTGAGGCTCAAAGAGATTTGGCAATTTGCCCAAGAGTAAACTGTAATGGTAGAGATAGGCTATGCAGCCAGGTAACCTGTCTCTGAGATCTTTGCACTTAACTCTGCTGCTCTGCCTCCCAAGAAGCTCTGGGGACCTGTTGGCCTCCCCCAAGGGCTCTCAGGGGACTATGCTAGGGCATATGGAGAAGCCCACCAAGCTAGGCATGGTGCTTCATGAGGGCATAGACAGGTGGAGAGCAACAAGGGGGCAGGGAGAGGGCTCTGAAGTTCATTTGCCCTAGGCCGTGAGGTCAGGCTAGACCCAGAAAAGGTCAAGGATGGCTAGGAGGGTGGTCCGAGCACAGAGTGGGGAGCTGTCTGCCCTTCAAGGAGAAACCCTTGTCCTCACTGCTGCCCTAGATGAAAAGAATGTTACTATGAAAAATGGGCCCAGGCCCCTGCTCCAGGCTCTGGAAGCTAATAGAGCCCTCTGCCTACTGTGGACTGGAGGCTCAGGACAGCCCCTTGGACTCCAGGCCTGGTGGTGTGGGGGTAAAGGGGAGTAGGAAGGACAGTTGGCAAGAAGGCCAGCGGAGACACGTGGTCAGGACTGGAAGGCATCTCTAAGTGACAAGTCTACAACCAAACCATCACCAGAAAAAGGGGCCTGACTCTGGGTTTATAAAACTAGTCCCTGCTTCTCCTCTATTAGCCTCAGGTTCATCGTCTATTAAATGGATTAATAAAAACTACCCTCTCCAGGGGTGTTGTGAGGAGTAAATGAGATGATATACACAAAGCACTTAGCACAGTGCTTGCCTGGCATACAGAGAGTGCTCAATAACTGGGAGCTTCTGTATTAGCTGTGCTCTGTTTCCATTGCTGGTCAATGAGTGTCCCTGGAGGTATGTTATGGGGGCTCTGTCCTCAGCAACACTATGGATGGTGGGTGGAATGAAGCTGCAAGGAGCAGCCTGGATCTAAACTTAGGGAGAGAAAACAGTGGGCAACAGAACCGGCATTCAAAACAATTTCTACAGGCTGGAATAAGCAAGATGACATTGTCCTTCTGTGAGCTCGAAGACATTCACACAAAGCAGAGGGTGGGGGAGAGACCTGACTTGACCTCAGCTCTGCTGAAAAGGATCTGAATGATTTAGTTGATCACAACCTGATGGGAACTAATCATGGGAGAGAAAGGCTCTGGAGCCCAGCAGTCTTAGGCTGCATTAACAGTGTGTCGCGTCCAGACTGGGGGAAATAATAGGTCTATTGTGCTGGCATGGTCAGGCCATATCTGGAATCTTGCACTGCTACACTGACAGGCTGGAATCAGGCCAGGAGGGGGACCAGTCCGGCTTCAGCTCCCAGGTACTTGTGCTAAGCACTTCCTGGGCATTTTCTTGTTTCATACCCAAAGCTACCCTACCAGGGAGTCACTATTACTATCTCCACTTTACATACAGGGAGGGTAACTGAGTTGCTCAGGACCAGCCATGCAGCTAGTAAACGGAGGAGCCTGAGGCTTTCCCAGATGGGCTCTTCCTGTGCTTGTACCGGAGGAAGACTGAGCATGCATCACTGAACACATATTTATTAGTTTCCTTCTATGAGTCAGATCCCAGCTAGTTTGTGGGGACACAGCAGTGGAAAAAGATGTGGTTCCTGTCTTCCTGGAGCTCATGGTCTGGGGGTGGGGGTCTAAATCACTTGTGATATGGCGTGATGCTACAGGAGTGAAGATTTCAGGGCTGGGAGGGATCAGAATCCACCACAGCCAACTCAAGCCTGGGGAAGGGAAGAGACAGAAAGAACAGTGTCACACAGCTCCTGGTGGAGCCATGGGAGGTCAGCCCGTGCCCTTTTCACAGCATCCAACTGTCTCACTTTGGCTCTGTCTGCTCAGCAGTGACCAAGAGCTGTGTGCCAAGATGGGAGCTGCTGGGGCATATGAGGAAGCTTGGTGTGGCCATCCTGGGGTAGCCAGACCTTATCTCTCCTCCCTGCAATCAATCAGAGAGCCTAAGAAAGAAAACAGGAGTGGAAGCTCAGCAATCACAGGAACGGGAGAAAGTGGCCTTTGAGATCCCAGCATCCCCTTCACTAATTAGAGCAACCGACCCCCACGCCCCTTCCCCAGCCTCTTGAGTGTCTGGGAAGCCTGGGGGTGATGACCCAGAGGTGGTAGAAAAAGCAGGTTTTCTGGATCTGTGTTTGGCGTCTGTTCCAGACTAATGTCCTTCTAGATATCTTCTTTCAAGGACCAGATTACTCAGTCCTCTCTTTTTCAAATCCTTCCTTGATTGTTTCAACCCAGAGTGCCACTGCAGTTTTGTCACATCTCCTAGGGCTTTTTGTTGGAGAAACACATATACCCCATTTAGCGTCCTGGTAATTTTTGCTGAGAGAGAGCAGGGCCGTTAAGAGAGAAGGCTCTGGAAAGGGACAAACCTGCCAGGCCTGGCTTTGCCACATAACAGCTGTTTCACTTCTCTGAGTTTCCATTTCCTCAGCTATAAAATGGGGATGATAATACCGTGCTCATGTCGTTGCCGTGAGGACTGGATGACATCATTTTAAGCACGGAGGAAACTCTCCATAAAAGGCCACTGCTACTATCATGGGGTACTGGGGGGCTGGTCCTGTCTCCTCTGCACACCTTGGGAGCTCCCTGCCAGCAGGGGCAGTGACTGCGATACGTCATCGTTGTCCCCCATTGCCCTGGGCCCCAGAGAAGCCAGTGTTGGGAAGAGGGAATGGTCAGTCTTGGGAGATGCAAGAGGGACATCGATACTGGAAGTGCCAGCGCTACATCCTCCATCCAGGTTTGGAGGAGAGGGAGGCACGACCTGACTCCTGATTTTGGAGGGGGGGGGGCAGTGGGCTTCCCAGCCCCTACCTTTCCTAGCCATGGGGGTCAGAAGTCACCGGCCGTGGGCCCGACTCAGGGAGAACTCACTCTGGGGCACCTCGGGCAGGTCCCTTCCAGCCTTAGTTCTCAGTTTCCTCGTGCGTGTCAGGTGGGTCTCCCGGTCTTCTCCGGGGTTTGCGAGGAGCACGCGCAGCCGGATGCCGGCTTTTGAGAACGTGGCTCAGTGGCAGAGAGGCTGGGAGGCTTAGGCAGGCGGGAGAGCCGCCAGGCGGGCGAGGAGATTGGCTGCAGGCAGGGCAGCCGGCTCGGCGATTGGATCAGAGTGGGCAGGGCCGGGCCTTTAAGAGGCGCGAGGGGGCGTGCAGGGGAGTGTGCGCCTCGCCCGCCCGCCGGGTTTACTAGCGAGAGGCGGCCGTGGCGGCGGCGGCGGCGGCGGCGGCGGCCACGACGGGAGTCCCAGCAGAGCGGAGTCCCGCGGAGCAGAGGCGCATCCCGGCTTTCCGGTCCCAGGCGGCGTGGCCCGCGGGTCATGGCCAAGGGAGAGGGCTCCGAGAGCGGCTCCGCGGCGGGGCTGCTGCCCACCGGCATCCTCCAAGCCACTGAACGGCCGGCCCAGGTGAAGGTGAGGACCCCCCCTCACCGCCCCCCCCACCCCCCCGGGCGGAGGGCTAGGGGTGAGAGCAAGCTGAGATGGGGACGTCGAGGAAGAGGTTTGGTTCCGGACGCCTCGGGCTAGCCGGGGACAGGCTAGCCCAGTGGCAGGGGAGGGCCCGGGTGTACCGGCCTTGGGGACAGGGGGTGATGGAGAGGATTTGTAGACGCCCCCTTTTGCTCATCCCCACCCCGCCTCTCCGCCGAGCGGCCGCGCCGGCAGCTTCACGTGGTGCCTGGCTGTGTTCAGCCGGTTTCCGTTCTTCTGTGACGAGCGGTTTAGGATTGCCGCCCTGGAAGCCAGAGACCCCAGAAATCCGGGAAACTCCCCTTAATTCCCCATCTCTCAGCCCCTACTCCCCACCCCCACATGCCCGCGCTGGCACCTCAACTCTGCGGTGAGGGCCGCTCAAGTTCATTCATAAGAACAAGGGCTCTCTGCTCTTAAAAGAGCAGCACTTCCGAGAGAGAGAGAGGCCCTTGTGTGAGTGTGGGTGTTGATGAGCGCGCCCTGCTTTGCGTGTCCTGACCTTCGACCCCATCCCCAGCTCTCTGGACCTAGTGAAGGACCCATTTGAATCAGGCGACTCCAGGGGGAGATCCCAGGCAATAGGTACCTGCCTGGGAGGTGACTGCCGTTTCCTTTTAGTTTTATTAAGTGATCCTTGCAAGGAGCGGAGTGTGTGTGTGGGGTGGGGGTGGGGGGGAGCAATTATGCTCTAATATGAGTAATCTTCACTTTCCTGGGCAAACTCAATCTCTCTAGTGCCCCACCCAGATAGGGCCCAGCCCTGTACCTAGAGGCCTTTCCTCCCCTCTCCAAGGTTCCCTAGGAACTGGGGATGGGGAATAGCAAGAGGGAGGGTAGGACAGCTCCCGGGTTTGCCTCAAGCTCTGGCTGACTACAGGGGCCAGGGTCGCTCTGGGACAGATGGAAGGAACAGCTGTGCCCCCAGCCAGCTGGGCTGGGCCCCTCACCCAGTAGGCAGGTGGGTCCTGGCCTCTGAACTAGGGCGGGAGCAGGGGCTGGGCTTAGGCGGCTCTTGGCAGCCGGAGGATTTTCAGGTTGTGACGGTTGGTGGTGCCTGGTGGGGACAGGTCCACAGGTCTGCTGCTGGAGCATGCTCCCCCTCCAACTGGAACAGAGCATGGTTGGAACCCTACGGGAAGTTGTTGTTGTTGTTGTTGTTTGTTTTGTTTTTAGGGATGGTGGGCTGCTAAATTAACTCAGAATCTGGGGGTAGGGTGGCTTAGGGGCCACTTCCTTGGTATGGAATCCCCTTTTCCAGCTTCCTAAGATAGAGAATACCTTTCTTTTCTTGTAGGAAGTGAGATCACCCTGGGTGGGAACAGGGCAAGGTAGACTTGTTCCTCCTGGCAGAGTGGATCAGAAGAATGGTCCTGCCTCTGGAACCTTCTAGGATGGAGGCCAGGATCCTGGGTCTCTTTTCATCCTTTCCTCTTCTTCCCAGAAGGAACCAAAGAAGAAACAACAGTTGTCCATTTGCAACAAGCTTTGCTATGCAGTTGGGGGGGCCCCCTACCAGGTGACGGGCTGTGCCCTGGGGTTCTTCCTGCAGATCTACCTGTTGGATGTGGCTCAGGTAAGTGGGGCTGAGCCCACCAGGGCTCCTCCAGCATCCTGAGGTGGGAGGGTAGATACGTTCAGTTTTCCCCATCTGTGAAATGGGACTGGGAATCCCTACTTTGCTGCCTCTCAGAGTCAGCTGTAGATAAGAAATAAGAAGGCTTGCTTTGGAAAGTATTCAGCAGGGGAGTCTATCTGCCCCAGGAGTCTTAGTTGGCAAGGTCAGGCAACTTCTTGCCTGGCAAGAGCAACAGAGCCTGGAGGGGCAGACAGTGGTGTGAGAAAGAATGGAGCCTGCTGGTGACCGTGTTCTTAGAAGAGACTGGCACACCGTGTCCCCAGCTGGACAACAGTCAGCTGGCCCAGCTCAGGGGCTGGTAGATGTTGCCAGGCTTGTACATAAGCTGTTTCCCACCTTCACCTGAGAGGCCGAGGCATGTCAGTGGGCAGAGAGGCCCCCAAGTGCTGAGCTAGGTTAAGGCACCCAGTGCACAGGGTCTTTGACTGAGAGAGGTACTTAGGGTGAAGCAGGGTTCTTCTCTGTTCTGAGAAGCTTTGGCCAGCAGCCTGGCATCCTGAGAATTCACCTTGTCTGGATGGGAGAGTGGGAGGCTCAACAGCCACTGCAGGCAAAGCATCTTCATTGTATCCATTTCTAGGTGGGGAACACTGAGCCCCAGAAAGGACAAATAACTTCTTTCAAGCAGCTAGTTTTCCCATGGGCTGGGTCCTGAGTGGGGTACAAATATGAGGAACCTGCAATCAAAGTATAGAATTGTCTTCATGAGTGTGAGGTTAGGGAGAGTCAGTTTGGGGAAACTACAGTGTGAGAGAGGCCACCAGTTTCCCTATTTCCTGGAGCAAAAGCAATATAGTAGAGCCTTGATGGATGTAAGGAAGAGTCCAGAGAAACTATTTAGGCCTAAAAGGTTTGCAGGGAGGGGGACGGCTTCAGTGGATAGTCACAGGTCACTTTTTAAAAGCATCTAAAGATTCCTTTCCACATCCAAGATAGAGCTTGACCTGTAAGACAGGGATCTTAACTCCAGTCCTGTAAGATAGGGATCATAACTCCCATTATACAGATGGGGAAGTTGAGGCCCACTGTAGTCAAGTGAGCAAATGCTCATTTTGATACCAGGTGCTTGGCGCTCAGGGCTGTGAGAGGGAAGCAAGGAAGTGATTCTGGATTCATTCTAGTCAATGGGGAGTGTTTTCAAGGGCATTGGAAGGGAGTACATAAGGGAGCAGATCTGGGAAAACTTCTAAGGCACTCTGCACTGGCTGTTATCAGGGAGCTGTTATCATTATGAACAAGGCAAGAGAAGATGATGAAGGCCTGAGTGAGAGCAGCCCAGAGTCCCAAGGGCCTGGCTGAGATGGGGAGGGAGGCCCTGCTTTTGCCTACCATCAAGGGTTGAGATGAGTAGAAGGATGAAGGGGTCACCTTTTACCTGTTCCCCATTCCAGGTAGACCCTTTCTCTGCCTCCATCATCCTATTTGTGGGCCGAGCTTGGGATGCCTTCACAGACCCCCTCGTGGGCTTCTGCATTAGCAAATCTTCCTGGACCCGCCTGGGCCGCCTCATGCCCTGGTGAGTAAAAGAGGCTCCTCTGAGGTGGCAGAAGGCAGGGCTTCAGGCATGCCCACTAACTCTTGATCCTTCCATCTGACTTGTCACAGGCTGGGGGGTGAGAAGAAATGACGCAGAAAACCGAGTGTTGAAACCCAGCTGAGGCCTCAGCTGCCCCAGGCATGGGCACTGGGATGGATGCTCTGCCAACTCATTTCCCAGGCTGGCTAAATTGCCAGACTGAGCAGCTTCCCCTACACCAGGCCCCATTGCTCCCCAAAGTCCATTCCCTCCTGCGAAGCTGGAATTCTAACTCCTCCCCCTCAGTCATTATAGCGGCAGAGATAGTGCTGCATAGTGGTTGAGAGGTTATACTCGGAAGCCAGCCTGCCTGTGTTTCACCACTCACAGCTATGCAACCTTGGGCAAATCACTTAACATCTCTGAGCCTCAAGTTTTTCATCTGCAAAATGGAGATAATAATTATGCCTATCTCGTGCATTTATGGTGAGGATTAAATTTTTTTTTATATGTAAAGTACTTAGAACGGTGCTTGGCACATATTAAGTAATGTATAATTTGGCACCCCTTCAGAGTAGCTCCTGGTGGTCAAGGGTGGAGGGTAATACCAAGAATGGGATTTGCAGAACCATAATCTCTGGCCCCTGGGATGATGTAAACTACCTTTTCCCTTGATACAAAGCCTACACTACTCAGCCTCAGGCTATAGGGCAAAGTGGGGGGAGGTAGTACCACAGATCACACAGCCAAGGGAGACACACGGGACCAGCTGACAGTCTGGAGCTCTGGTTCTCTCCAGGACATCCTGCTTGGTGGGGGGAGGGGGGTGGACATACCCCTTTCATCTCCAGCCCATCCAGGCTCAAATGGGCGCCTTCCTGCCCCAGGGGTGCCCATACCTGGTCTCCGGCCTTCAAAGCTCTTCCCACAGCTCCCACTCCACCCCCACAACTTCCTTTCCCACGAGGCCCCCCTCCCACCACAATCGCACCAGCCCCTGGCTAAGGCCCAGATTGGGGCCTTTGATCCAGGCTGCAGGGCTGCGGGGGTGGGGGGGGGTGGATTTGTGGGGAGGGGGAGGGGGAGGGAGATGGCGATGGGATGGGGGTGGCTGCAAGGCAGGACCATCCGCCTCACCTGGACAGGCCGCCCAGGTAGGAGCCAGCCCACAAGGCTGGGCCCCAGACCCGAGTCCCTGGCAGCCTGTGGGAGGTGGGGCTCTGCTGCCACATCTCCTCATGAGGCACAGCCAATGGGAGAGAGCTACCCTGGACAGCCCCTTGCGGTGGCCGGCGGCAGCAGCTGGGTTACTTCCAGTCACATTCGGTTTCTCAGCTTCTCAGCGAAAGGAGAGGAAGGAGTGTTTGACGAAGGCTGACGGAAGGAGCCCTTGTTCTCCGAGTTGACGCGTGGATTCGGGAAGGAGGGGGGAGAGCAGAGAGGGAGAAAAGAGGAGGCCCTCCCTGTGGGAAGCAGGATCTGAGGGCCTGGAGCTGGGCAGGTGTGGCAGCCAGCCTGGTGAAGTTGCTGAGGGGCCTTCAGGCAGGTTTCTGACTTAGCACGGTGTCTGCGTACATGTCCTCACCTGTTCAGGTGGTAATTCTGGGTGATACTTCTTGAATGGTACCTCCACCCCTGTGTCTGAGCGCACGTTGGATCAGTGGGGGGCTGAGGGGCTTTTGTGTAGGCTATGGGACCTCCTCCTGGTCCATACCACAGCCAGGACCTAGGTCCCTCAGGCCCGGGACCCAGCCCCTTTTTGTGGTGCGGGTAGAGGCCGCGCCTTTCCGGGTTCATCAGCCCTGTGGCCCACTATCTTCTCAGGCCTCAGAGCAGCCCCTGCCCTTAGCCGGCACTTACATCCACCCCTCCGGCCAGGAAGACTTTGACAGATGCTCTCCCTGGAGTTCCCAAGGCCACGTGGTGAGAGGCAGAGTATCCACAGGGTCACAAGGGCAGGCTGGGATGCAGCAGGGCTGGGCCTGAGGTCTGATTCCCTGGCCGTGGACCTGTACTCTCCCGCTGGGCTTTCTGGTGTGGTAGTCACAGCGAGCACTTACTATGTCCCAAGCACTGTTCTACATTTTAGTATCAACTTATTAAAGTCTCAAAACTACTTCAGCTCTGTGAGATAGAACCAAAGTCCTTACGGTGGCCTGTAAGGACATGACCTGGTACTCCATGTCCTCCAACCCCATCTCCTAATCCCACCTCCTGTGCTCACTCCACTCCAGCCCCAGTAGCTCCTTGCTTCTCCTCAAACTTGCTTGAGCACCTCTGCACTGACTGTTCCTGCCCGACACACATTTGCCTCAGACAACTGCTCAAGGCCAACTCCCTCCTCTCAGCTGAGTCTTGGCACAGATATCAGCACCTCCATGAGGGCTACCCTGTCTGCTCTTGTCACCTCTACCCCCATACTCCTAATCCCCTTTAGACTGCTTTCTTTTCTCCATGGCACTTAATCACCTTCTAATACATAACCTTTTGAAAACTGTGGTAAAATATACACATAACATAAATTTTTGCCATTTTAACCATTAAAAAAAATTTTTTTTGCATTTTATTTATTTTTGATAGAGAGAGAGAGAGAGACAGAGCACAAGTGGGGGAGGGTCAGAGAAAGAGGGAGACACAGAATCCAAAGCAGGCTCCAGGCTCTGAGCTGTCAGCACGGAGCCCGACGCGGGGCTCGAACTCACAAACCGCGAGATCATGACCTGAGCCGAGGTCGGACGCTCAACCAACCGAGCCACCCAGGCACCCACCCCCCGCCATTGTAACCCCTTCAGTATCATCAAGGGTCTGGCCTCCTGCTCCGTGCTCAGGATTTCAGTCCAGGGCCACTGTTGAAGTCAGCCCTTCCGGGCTTGGCCATTAGCCTCTTCCCAGAGACCCTGGGGTGGGTAGATTTAGGGGGAGGAATTCTCATTGCTGTGCAACCATCACCACCATCCATCTCCAGAACTTTTGCATCTTCCCAAACTGAAACTCTGTCCCCATGAAAAAAATAATTCCCATACCTCCTTCCCCACAGCACCTGGCAACCACCACTGTACTCCCTGTCCCTGAACACCTACTCTAGGTGTCTTGAGAACAGGATCATGCAATATTTATCCTTTTGTGTCTGGCCCATTTCATTTACCACAATGTCCTCAGGGTCCATCTGGGTTGTAGCCTGTGTCAGACTTTCATTTCTTTTTAAGGCTGAATAATATATATAACTTTTAAATGATGCTTATTCTTCATTTGCCAACTAGAATGTAAGATCCACCAGGGCCATAGCTTTCGTCTGTTTCGTTCACTGGTAACATCCTAAGTAATAAGAATAGTGCTTAGCACGTTGCTGGCACTTGAATATCTTTTGAGTAAATGTGGAATGTAAGGTAGGTGCTGTTACTAGTGTCATTTTACAGATGAGAAAATGAGCCTCAGAGAAGTTAAATAACCTGTAAGGTATTTATAGTCACTGGTAGAGCCAGAATTGGGTTCCTGAAGTATGGATCCAGAGGGGTTTCTTTTAGCCGCTGCTCTTTGCTGCCTGTGTGTACTAATGACATGCAGTCGGTCCCTCCTGAGGTCTAACCGCTTTTGCGACGGTGTAGAATGCACAAGTGGGAAGGCACACATTTACATCCCGTTATAGTTATCTCACTAAGCCCAGTCCTTCCGCCTGGAGTCAGCCTCCCCTACCGCTGTGTGTGTGCCCACAGTGTGTGTGTATGTGTGCTGACTGTATGTGTGTGCGCGTAAGAACACTGGTATTGGGGTTGCTCCCTGCCACCCTACTACCCGAGGGTTAGCTGCCATTCTCAGTTCCCCCAGCCCATAGGAAGCCCTTGCCTCGGGAGCCCTCTCCACTGGGGAGATGTAGGCAAGATTCAGGGTCTGGCCTCCTGCTCTGTGCTCAGGATTTCAGTCCAGGGCCACTGTTGAAGTCAGCCCTTCCGGGCTTGGCCATTAGCCTCTTCCCAGAGACCCTGGGGTGGGTAGATTCAGGGGGAGGAATTTCCTTCCCGGCAGGCACCCTGTGGGACTACAGAGCAGTCCAGGCTGGGGCCCAGATCCTGGAGTTTTGGCATCCAGCCCCTACTCAGACCTTCCCCTTCCTCAGGATCATCTTCTCCACACCCCTGGCCATCATTGCTTACTTCCTCATCTGGTTCGTGCCTGACTTCCCACAGGGCCAGGCCCTGTGGTACCTGCTTTTCTATTGCCTGTTTGAGACACTGGTCACGGTGAGTGTGGGCACCTCCCCTGGGTGTCTGGTGGGGAGGAATGAGGGCAGTCCCTGGGGCCTCCAGGGTTGGTGCCCAAAGCCACATCTGCCTGTCCATCATCTGACTGGTCAAGGGCCTCTCTTCCATGCCAGTGTTTCCACGTTCCCTACTCAGCTCTCACGATGTTCATCAGCACAGAGCAGAGTGAGCGGGATTCTGCCACTGCGTATCGTAAGTCTCTCTCCAGCCCACTGATCCATCCACCGGGGACCGTGGGTCTATTGTTCCTGACCCTCCCGCCACATTTCTTCCCTTGCTGGGAGTGGGTGTAAAACCATCTCAAAAATAACTTGATCCTTTTATTGCTTTGGTGAGAACAGAGAGGTGCAGGGACTAGCCAGCCAGAGGTCATACAAAGCAAGGCCATAAGTTTAGGCCAAGGCGTCATCTGCCTCACCACCCTGTATCTACCCTCCTGGAGCTGCTACCATCACCTGGGGCTAGAACTGGGCATCTGTCCACCTGACCTTCCTCCCTGGGGGCCTACAAGCCACAAGGCCCCTCCAAAGGACCCTTTTACCATTCAGGAATGACCGTGGAGGTACTGGGCACCGTGCTGGGCACAGCGATCCAGGGGCAAATCGTGGGCCAAGCGGATACGCCTTGCCTCCAGGACCCCAATGGTTCTGCACTGGCTTCGGAAGGTACCAATCACACACAGAGCGCCACCTCACTCAAAGAAACGGTGAGGCCCTTGGCTGCACAGGGATCTGGGGAGATGAGGCACAATGGGGTGGTTTGCAGTCATCCTCAGCATAGTGAATATTGGGCATCTGCTCTACAAACTGTTAATATGCCCACTTTTCTGATAATTCTAAATAATTTGGCCAGGGTCATAGAACTAGTGATTTACAGAAACTAGATCTGGGGGAGCTCTCACACTCCATAGCCTGGCTTCTTAACATTCTGTTCCTCTGGACTTTGCCTAGCCATGGGAAGCAGCAGCCAGCCCAGGATAGTTCTCCCACTTCATCAGTGGAGACAGGCCCCAGAGAAGGGACTGGCCCACGGAGTGGAGCTGCTGAGAGTTGGGATGAGATCAGACTGATGGTCTCTATGTTGCCTTTATCCCCTTTGCAGCAAAATGCATACCTGCTGGCGGCAGGAGTTATTGCCTCCATCTATGTCATCTGTGCTGTCATCCTCACCCTGGGCGTGCGGGAGCAGAGAGGTGAGGGATCCCTGGGGAGCGGTGCAGGCCCCGGCGCTGCAGGGCTTTGTCCCTCTGCCTGGGCCTCAGGCTTTGGGAGGTGTCGCTGCTCCTTCCTCACTGTCCCCTCTGGCTCCCAGAACCCTATGAGACTCAGCAGGCTGAGCCGATGTCCTTTTTTCGGGGCCTCCGACTGGTCATGAGCCATGGCCCATATGTCAAACTTATTGCTGGCTTCCTCTTCACCTCCCTGGCTTTCATGGTGAGTGGGGGCCTGACATGCTCAGCCTGAGAGCAGGCAGTGGTGGGGAGTGGATGAGTGGGGGTTGAGGGGAGTGCAATAGGGGTGGGGTAAAACAAGGACTCAGTGACGAAGCCTGAGGGACAGATGGATTGGGGGTGGGGTGAGCAGAGGTCCCTGGAACATGGGGAAGCCTTGGCCTTGACCTCACGTCTTTCCTTACATTTCCTTTCCTATATGCTGCCCATCCCCCAGCTGGTGGAGGGGAACTTCGCCTTGTTTTGCACCTATACCTTGGGCTTCCGAAATGAATTCCAGAATCTGCTCCTGGCCATCATGGTGTGTGTGGGGCCCCGAGGGTGGGTAGGCAGCCTGGACTTCTAGATGGTTCTTTGGATAGTCAGAGGATATTTCCTGGACCGACTAAGATTAGGAGGGCTGAGGGAGGAATCTCAGAATCGTCAGTTGGATCTGACCTACAATTGCTTAGATAGGACTGTGAAAGATGTGGGGCAAGATATTCCAGTAGAGAACATAGCAGAAACCAAGAACTTTGAGAAGCTATGCTCAGCTGAGCTCAGAGAAGGCAGGAGATAAGATTGGGACTAGCTCTCAGCTCCCCTGGAGAGCCGTCAGTGGTGCCTGTCAGCTTTCTTACTGCCCAGATGGTGTCATCTGGCTGCTAGGAGTTTCTTTGAGGTCCTGGGAAGGGCAACAGGGGTTCATGACTAACCCACTTCCCTCACCCCCCACTGTGCATCCCCAGCTCTCGGCCACATTCACCATTCCCATCTGGCAGTGGTTCCTAACCCGATTTGGCAAGAAGACAGCAGTATACATTGGGATTTCAGTGAGTGGGGCTGAAGGGGTAGGGCCCGGACTGGGTTGGGGATTGCTGGTGGAAGTCTCCAGGCTGACCCATCTTCCCATACTCACCCCTTCTCCTAGTCAGCAGTGCCATTTCTCATCTTGGTGGCCTTCATGAAGAGTAATCTGATTATCACATACGTGGTAGCCGTGGCAGCCGGCATCAGTGTAGCAGCGGCCTTCTTACTACCCTGGTGAGTGTATATAGGCCCACCTGGCTATGTTTCCCAGCCCCCTAGCCCCTATTCTGAAACTCCTGGGGGACAATTCCGCAGGAACTTCTCCCGCAGACCATTCTGTGGGTCCAGGTTGGGGGTAGAACAAGTCTTCCCTGTACAGTTGCACTGGTTGTGAACTGTGCAAAAACACCTAATCAGGATGGGACATGGGGGGCTTAAATCTGGTTTGCACTCTACTTACCAAGCTGCACGCCTAGACTGGGGCAACATCCACGAAGTTGTGAACTTCACAGAGCTGTGTGCCCTGGGCCTACAAAGTCTCAGAGGGCCACCTCTTCTTACTGACACAGAGGCACCACATGGGCTAGCGGGGGCCCTGGAGTGCTGGGTGGGTGGGTCCTCATGGCTGCCACCACTCTGCAGGTCCATGCTGCCTGATGTCATTGACGACTTCCACTTGAAGCAGCCCCAGTCTCATGGAACCGAGCCCATCTTCTTCTCCTTCTACGTCTTCTTCACCAAGTTCGCCTCTGGAGTCTCATTGGGCATCTCCACCCTCAGTCTTGAGTGAGTGGGTGGGGTCTTGGAGCAGTGCTGGGCAGGGCTGGGCCCCAGGTGCCCTGCCCTCACCACTCCCCTGACCACTGGGTCCCACAGCTTTGCCGGGTACCAGACTCGTGGCTGCTCGCAGCCGGCACGTGTCAAGTTCACACTGAAGATGCTGGTGACCATAGCCCCCATAGTCCTCATCCTGCTAGGCCTGCTGCTCTTCAAGCTGTACCCCATTGATGAGGAGAAGCGGCAGCAGAACAAGAAGGACTTGCAGGCTCTGAGGTGAGAGCAGGGGGGTGGAGGAGGGGGCATCATCCAATCTAGCCCCTCAGCTCATGCCTCCTGTGGCCAAATCCTGACTTAACCTCCTGCCCATCTTCCCTCGATGGTTCCTGCTCTATTTCCCCTTCTCACTGCTGACTGATAATAATGTCAGCTGACATCTCTCTGATACTTAGCTGCATGCCGGTCACTGTGCTGGCTCGTTTTACATTTATTCATTCAACAGATACTTATTGGAAACCTACTATGTGACCGGCATTGCTCTAGTGAATGAAACAAACAGAATCTCTGCCTTCGTGGAGTTTACATTTTAGGGAATGGGCATTCATGATCTCCTACAGTTCTTCAACAACCCCAGGTGTCAGGAGATTCCTACAATTCCCACTCGTTAGATGAAGAAACAGAGGCTTAGCCAGGAAGAGTAATTGGCCCAGCTGATAAGGAGTAGAACTGGGGTTTGCACCCTGACGTTCTCACTCCAGGGCCTGTATTCTTCACAGCTCTCTTGGTGTGCAGGGTCTCAGGTGTGGCCTGAGCCTGCCTTTCGGGAGACCAGAAGGCAGGGTCAAGTGAATCATGCCAGCCCAAGTCCAAAGTGTAGTTCCAGGGCTTGTAGTACCCTGTGGGCAATGAGAGTTGCAGACAGACCAACCGGCAGTTTCTGGGTTGAGAGAGGGAGTGAGCAAACTGTCCATATCCTATAGTTTAGACTCACCTGTACAGTTGCACTGGTTGTGAACTGTGTAAAAACACACCTGACAGCTGGCTAAGACTAGGGCCAAGGTCCTATGCGGAACAAGGCACAAGGCAGTTAGGGACAGGGAAGGGGTAAGGATGCTTCCTCCAACCCGTCTCCTTCGGCTCTTGCAGGGAAGAGGCCAGCAGCTCTGGCTGCTCTGACACAGACTCTACAGAGTTGGCCAGAATCCTCTAGGGTCTGCTGTGTTGCCCGAAGCCACCATCCACAGTGCCTGGGTCCCGGACCACAGAAGAAATCAGGACCTACTTGCCTGATCGCTGAATACCTGGTCTCCAGGTGCCAGGAAGGGAGCCAAAGACTTCAAGAGTAAGTGGTCCAGGATACCTCCTGTGCCTGCCACGGGGAGGGCTGTTCATATAGCCACCTGCCTCACGTCTGCCTGCCCATGGGGCCAAGCCCTGGGGCTGCTACTGTGAATATGCCAAGGACTGATCGGGCCTAGCCCGGAACACTAATGTGGAAACGTTTTATACAGAGACTAATTAATAACTTAATGACCATGTACATAGCAATGTGTGTGTATGTATATGTCTGTGAGCTATTAATGTTATTAATTTTGATAAAAGCTGGAAACCAGAGGTTCCTGTTTCTGTCTTTGCCCTCAGCCACTTTGCCCTGACCCCTTCTGTGCCAAGATGCAGATGGTGAGAGGGAACACTAAGCTGCAGGTGCCCCGGCGGGGAAGAATGTGTCTGGAGGTGTGATAACAGCATCGGCTAACATTTACTAAACCCCTATCTGTACCAGGCACAGTGTGGAGGCTTTACATTCACTTTGTTGGTGTTCACACTCAATCCTTGAAGCTGTCTTGCTATGTCAGGACTATTCCACTTTAAAGAGAAGAAAACTGAGCTCCAGTATAGAGAGGGACGTGGCTAAGGTCACATGGCCAAGAGTTACCGTACTGAAATATCATCCCAGGTCTGTGAGACTCCGGGACCTTAACCACCACTCTCCACTCCCCTGTGTCTGAGAGCGACCTGCTGGCTGTCAGACAGACAGGCTGCTCTGCCCAGGCCTGTGCCCTGTGCCTTCTGCTCTGTGCCTGCCTGAGCATGTGGAGCTGGCACATATCCTATGTGCTTGGGGCTGTGTGGGGTCCCGAGACCTGTGATTCTTTCCCCGTAGCTGTTAATGATGGTGTTGGAAAGTGAGACTGTAGCTGGCTGGGTTCGTGTGTCGGTTGAGGAAGGGTTCTCCCCATAGGTGTGCTGGTAAAAAACCACCTCTGGTGGGGAGGAGGCTGCTGGGGAAGACCTGGTTTATAGCGCTTGTCTGTTTCCATGGTGTAAATGCTCTTGCTGTAGCCAATTTCAGGTTACCTACCAATGGATGTACTAACAGAAGTTCCCAAAAATTTAACAGTCAGCTCTCTAGGAGCTTGCCCCCCAGCACATCACTGGGTCTCATACACTTAGGCCAAGCTGGCAGGATCAGGGGTACCGGTCCAGCTTCTCTATTTTATAGATGGATAAATGCAGGCCAGAGAAGAGAAGTGTGTGCTCTATTCAGGCTTGGTTTTTACTTTGGGTCTAGGGCTCCATTTTCGGAGGGAGCAGGGGAGGCTCCATTTTTGCTCTGAAGTTCTGCCAAGCCACTTTCATAAATTTATCAAGTGTTACTAACAGGCACAACCAGATGCATAATTTCTCTGTGAGGTGAGTCCATTATTATTCCCAGTTTACAGATAAGGAAGCTGAGGCACAGAAAAGTAACTTGTCCGAGGTCATCAGACAGAGGAGACGATGTTTGAATCCATTCTGTCTGGCTATAAGGCCAGTGCTCTCACCCACTACTTTAGGCCATTGTGTGAACCAAGAGTCTGGTCACCGCCAAGCCAGGTCCTGCTGCCTTTAGAGCTGCCATCTCAGGGTCAGGCTGCCTGGGCAGGCCAGGGGCCCTGGGCTCTGGGTTGGCCTTTGTAGTTGGAGTGCTCAGGGACTCAGATAATGTTTGCAGAAACCCACTCCTACCTCCCCTCTCCCTGTACTCCCAACACCCACCAAATCCTGTCTTTAAAAAAATAAAAATTATTTTAAACTTCCTAAACCACTCAAGCTTGCTTCTTTCCCATCCCTACAATTACTTATCCGGTCTCTCACCAGGAGGATTATACCAGCAGCCTCACTGGTCTCTGTCTTTGATTTGATCTCCTCACATTCCTTCTGTAAACTATCCAAGATAACCAAAGTGGCCATCCTATTTAGAAACCCTTCTGTGAGTCCCCATTGCTTTCAAGAGGAAGTCAGAGACCTTTGCTGATTTCCCCAGCGCCCCCAGGCCACCTGCCCAGCCCTGGAACATACTCTGGCCCCTGGTCCATCTGATAGACACTGGTCCAATACACCTTGGCTCCAGAATGCCTCTCTAAAGCAATTCCTGCACCTCTGTCCCTTGGGGCAGCTCTTGAGAATCCACACCCCTTCCACTTTAGTCTCCCATATTGAGCTCAGGGCTGGGCACGGTGGGGTGGGGCTTATGCAGCTGAGTTTTTAAACGCAAGCTCCAGCAAGAAGGCTTTGTGAGCCACACCCAACTGGCGCTGACCCACCATGATGCCTTTCTCTGGCCTCCATTTCCCCCAGTTGTACAATGGAGATTGGGAATTGAAAACCCCCTCTTCAGTTTCATGCTCACAGAAAATTGTTCTCCTCAAAGACCCCCTGCTTATTTCTTAGAAGATGATATGGGGGGTTGGGGGGGTGAGTAGGAAAGCAACCCAGGGATCCCAGAAACTCCTTGGGTCTTTGGCAACACGACGTGCCTTCTGGACAGCTCATATCTACTCATCCTTTGAGAAGCGCATTCTTGAGTTCCTCTCTGCTTGGATCCAGCATTACTACAGAAAATCCTGCCTGTCTCTTGACTCTGCCCTACTGCCCTCAGCCATGCCAATCATACATCCCACCCCCTACTCTCGCTAAGAAACAGGTGTGGCTTTGGCTCCACCTGCTGGAAGAAAGTGGCAAGCAACACCTTTCAACACTGCAAAGAAGGAATTCCAAGATCTGTCATTGACTCTGACCTTGGCTATCCATTTTATGGAACAAATATTTATATTGGGCCTACTGTGTGTCATGCACTGGCTCTGAGGATAGAGCGGTAAATAAAATAGAGTTTACATGCTCAGTGGGGACCAATGACAAATAAGTGGGCATATAAATAAGATAATTTTGGATCGTAAGAAGCACCATGAAAGAAGTAGGGTGATGTCATAGAGGGAACTGGTGTGGAGACTATTTTAAATTGAGTGCCCAGGAAAGAATGTTCTGAGAAAATGCTTTTGACTTGAATCACAAAGGAGGAGAATTAGCAGACCTTCAAAAAGCTTGGGGGAAAGCACTGTAGATAGAAGAATCAACTAGTGCAAAGACTGAGGTAGGAAAGAGCTCGGTGTATTTGAAGTACTCAAAGGAAACAGTGCAGCCAAAGTGCAGTGAATGCAGGTAGTATGAGGTGAGTTTGGAGAGGTCTACAGGAACTAGACCATCCAGGGCCTTGTGGCCTCAGTAGGAGTTCAAATTTTATTTTGAGAATAGCCAAAAAACTATTGGAGGAATTTAAACAGAAAAGTGATTTTAAGGCAGAAGCAAATGGTTCAAGGCTTTGTGGGCCATGTGAATGAAGCCTTTTGATCTTTACCCTAAGAGAAGAGAGAAGACATTGACAAGTTTTAAGTAGGGACACCACAAGATAGACCAAGAGTTTAGAAAGACCATATCATCTGCTTTGTGGAGAAAGGATTGAAGAAGTGGAAACAGGGTGGGGTGCCTGGGTGGCTCAGTCAGTTAAGTGCCCAACTCCTGGTTTTGGCTCAGGTCAAGATCTCACAGTTCTGGGGACTGAGTCCCACATGAGGCTCTGTGCTGACAATGGGGAGCCTGTTTGGGACTCTCTCCCTCTCTCTCTGCCCCTCTCCTGCTAGTGTGTTCTCTATCAAAAATAAACAAACACTAAAATAAAAATTTAAAAAAGGAAGTGGAAGCAGGGTGACTAATGTAGCAAATGCTCTTCTAATGTTTCTAGGCAATGAAAAGTACAAGATGGGTGGTGGCAGTGGAAATGGGAACAAGACAGATTTGGCAGCTGGTTGGCCTGGATAATACAGAGAGGGAGGGAGGAGGGGAGGAAAAGGGAAGGGAGAAGAGAGGGAGAGAGAAATGAAGGTTATCCCTAGATTTCTAACTTGGGAAACGGTGGCACCTCAACTCAGTAGCTCAGGGAGCACCAGAGGAGCAAGCTAGAGGGACAGAACAATTTATTTGTCACCTGTTTGTATCATTTTTATATAAAAAAGAAGAAACCACACTTAGAAATTCTATTAAATCAGGAACAAGAATACACACTATTACCAATATTTCTATATAACCTTTAATTGGAGGTATTAGCTGATGCAATTAGACAAGAAAAATCAATAAAAATTAGAAAATAATAGGTAAAATTATCTTTATTTGTCAATGACATGTTTGTATTCCAAGAGAACCCAATTCAATCAACTGAAAAACTACTGTAAACAACATTCTGTAAGGAAATGGGGTATGAAATTAACATACAAAAATTAATACCTATTATATATACAAACTGCAATCAGTTAAAACTACATTTTTCAACATGATAACCATGAGGCTATTTGAATTTAAATTTAAAATAGCTAAAATTGGGGCGAATGGCTGGCTCAGTCAGAAGAGCATGCAACTTTTGATCTCAGGGTCATGAGTTCAAGCCCCACACTGGGTATAGAGATTACTAAAAAAAATAAACTTAAAAAAATAAAAATAGGGAAACCTGGGTGGCTCAGTCGGTTAAGCGTTTCGACTTTGGCTCAGGTCATGATCTCACAGTTTATGAGTTGGTGCCCCACATCAGGCTCTGCACTGACAGTGTGGAGCCTGCTTGGGATTTTCTCTCCCTCTCTCTCTCTGCCCTTCTCTTTTTCTGTCTCTCTCTCAAAATAAATAGAAAAGCCCTTTTAAAAAATAAATAACAAATAAACATTTAAAAATAGCTAAAGTTAAGTAAAACTCAAAATTCAGTTTCTTGGGGCAGCTGGGTGGCTTGGTTAGTTAAGCGACTTACTCTTGGTTTTGGCATAGGTCATGATTTCACAGTTTGTGAGTTCAGGCCCTGAGTCTTGGGATTTTTTTTCTCTCCCTCTCTCTCTGCTCCTCCCCCACTTGATCGTGCTCGTTCACTCTCCCTCTCTCTCTCTCTCTCTCTCTCTCAAACAAAACAAAAAATTTTTAAAAATATTTTAAAATTCAGTTTCTCAATCATACTAGTCACACTTAAAGTTCTCAATAGCCACATGTGATTTGTGCCTACTCTTTTAACGTAGTTATAGAACAAATCCATCATTACAGAAAGTTCTGTTCAGTGCTGAGTTAGAAGATATGGTGAAAGAGAAGACCATATTTATGACAGCAACGAAATACCTAGGAATGAATAGGAAAGAAATAGTTCTTTGTTAAAGCACATGACTTAGTTTGTGGTCACAAGCCCCCTGCCTGGACCTCTCTGTATTACAGGAACAGCCAAAGTAGCATCTCTTTGCAAGTCGTCCCTGACTCTTCCAGGCTCAGTCAGAGGTTCTTCCAGGCTCCCCTAGGACAACATGCACTTGATTCTCGTTATTTGAAGATTCTGTATTTGCAAATTTCCCTACTTGCTAAAATTTATTTGTAACCCCAGGGAGGGAGGCAGGAGATAGAGGGGAGAAGAAAGAAGCAGCAGTGACAGAGAAAGTAGAGAGCCAGGGAAGGTTTAGGTCTGAGCGTTTTGGCTTAGATCCAGGCCTTCCTCTTTTCTTCCAGGGCAGCTGGGCAGAGCTGGGCAATGCTCATATCTCCAGGGCAATCAAGGAAGTCCCTGATTGCTATGGCCCAAGGACCTTTCCGGGGTGAGGCCCAAGCCCTAAAGAGGCCAAGCCCAGAGTGAGCTCTGATTGCTCATTATCCAGGAAATTGCCTTCTGTCTGGCAGAGATCCTACTGAAACTGGCCTAGGGTGGGTGTACTGGATCCCTACCCCTAGGTGATCTAACATGGCCTGGATAGCTTGTGGGGAGTCTGGGATGTTCTGCCGGTGACCTAGGGCCAGAGAAGCAGGGAGGGGGCAGTTTCTTGGGGCAGTTGCTGTTAATTGGGGCAGTAACTGTAACCGTTAACTTTAACAGTAGTTTAAGAGATGGGGAATGAGGCCTGGAATCTCCCTGACTCCTGTTTCCCACTGTGGTCGTAGTGGTCACTCATCCCAGTGCCTTCCCCTCTAGGACCCCTGTGCAGCCTGGAAGGATGTCTGTACTGGGAAATGCAGGGGAACCACCCAGCCTGGCTCCTGGGCTCAGAGATGGCAAAGGAGTTGCACAACATCACACAGCCCTCCAGAAGCAGAAGCAAGATGTAATTATTGGGTGGGGGGAGGGGAGAATTTTACTTTACCCTTCAAGGTTCTTCTGGCTGGTCTAAGAATTAAATTGACATGAGACAGATGAACACGAGAAATATTTAATTCATACTTATGGGAACTCATAGAAATATGAATCTCAGGAAAGTGACCAAAGTTGGCAACTTTTATACCTTATAGGCAAAGAAACATAAATCTGCGAAGAATTGACAGGGCAAAGAAAACTTATGTTTGGGAGCTTCAGTTAGTAAGGAATTCTAAACAAAATTTGGGCTGGGTAGTGAATTAGTAAAAGTAACAAGGTGTGTTTATATAGGCTTTGGCCCTGAATTCCCATCTCTGGCGGTAAGGATGTCTCTTTATCTGCTGGTAATCTTTCACATAGGAGATTTATTCCCTGCTTTCAAGGGTACAAAGGAGGGTCAGAGTGTCCTTTTTGCACTGGCTGTTTCCTAAGTAACTTTAATTCAAAATAATCAGTATGCCAAAATAGCATATTTTGGAGCAAGCTTGCCCTGAAATCCATCAGAATTTAGCTTTCACTCCCAGCTCAGGGTTATTTTTGCTTTCCCACCAAATTGTCAGTTTCTTAAGGACTAGCACTCTTGTCCTGTGTCCTTGCCTGCCCTTTCACTTCTACCAGAGACCAGACTCCAGAGCTAGCTCTCCAGCAGTCTATGGATGCCAGCAGATGGGCGTGGCCATCTCTGTTAATAGGAGTGGCATTTTGGTGTGTGAGAGGAGCTGTGCCACTCACTGCTATTTCTTTTAAAAATTTTTTTAATGTTTATTTATTTGTGTGTGTGTGTGAGAGAGAGACAGAGCACGAGCAGGGGAAGGGCAGAGAGAGAGAGGGAGACACCGAATCTGAAGCAGGCTCCAGGCTCTGAGCTGTCAGCACAGAGCCCGACACAGAGCTCAAACTCACCAATGGTGAGATCATGACCTGAGCGAAAGTTGGATGCTCAACCCACTGAGCCACCCAGGTGCCTCCACTCACTACTATTTCTTAAAGGGACCCAGTGGCGGAGGCCACAAGGAAAGAGATGTGGGTGGTCTAATCCACCCCCCATCTGGTATTGGATGCCCTCTACAACATCCCTGACTTGTGGCTGGCTGGGAGCCTTCTGTTCCCACACACTGCCACCGCAGACTGTTTCAAGTCCGCCTGTTTCATTTCTGGAGTAAGGTGTGAAAACGATCTTCCTCATCTCAAATGGAAACTATGTCCTTGTGGCTTGCCCCCACAGATCCTGGATCTGCCCTTTGTCATCTGCAGAAAACACGCCCTCCCTCTGTCCCATCTCAGACCTGCAGGGAGTTGAAGATAGACCCATGTCCTCAGAAATGGAGTCAAGTCTTGGTTTCATCCTTTTATTTACATTTGTTTTAATTCCTGTAAAAAGTGTCTATTTATTTTGCTTTTATAACTAAAAAAGAAACTCCTTATTTTAAAACTTGGTATCACGGTATTTCAGATAGGAAAATGGACAAATACTAATTATATTGCTCAACTTACCTGTATGTACACACCCATATAACCTCCACTCAGTTCAAGATACAGAGGCACTTCCATCTCACAGGAAGGTTCCCTGCACCCCATTCAATCAATACCCAATCCACCAGAGGTAACCACTATTCTGATTTCTATCATCATAGATTAGTTTTGCCCATTCTTGAACTTCTTATGAAGGGAATCATATAGTATGTATTCTTTGGTGTCTGATTTCTTTGTCTTAGCACAATGTTTTGGAGATTCATCTGTGTTGTTCTGTATATTAGTATTTTTTTTCATTTTGTTTATTGCTGATAAAATTACCTTTTACAAACATACCACAAATTGGTATATTCTCAGGGGTGCCTGGGTGGCTTAGTCAGTTAAGCCAACTTCGGCTCAGGGCATGATCTCATGGTTCATGGATTGGAGCCCAAAGCCTGGCTCTGTCCTGACAGCTCAGAGCCTGGAGCCTGCTTCAGATTCTGTGTCTCCCTCTCTCTCTCTTCCCCTCCCCCACTCACGCTCTGTCTCTTTCTCTCTCTCTCAAGAATAAATAAAAATTAAAAAAAATCCAAATTGTTGTATTCTTGTGTTGTATGTTTGGATTTTGTCCACTTTTGGCTATTATGAATAAAGTTGCTATGAACATTCTTATTTATTTTATTTTACTTTGAGAGAGAGTGTGAGAGAGCGCGCACGCATGCAAGTGGGGGAGGGGCAGAAGGAGAGAATGCTAGAATCTTAAGCAGGAACTACTCCCAGCACTGAGCCCAACTGCAGGCTTGGCTCGGGGCTCTATCTCACCACCATGAGATCATGACCTGAGCCAAAATCAAGAGTCAACACTAACCAACTGAGCCAACCCAGGCACCTCATATTTTTAAATTTTAATTAAGTCCAATTTATCAATTTTTTAATGGTTACTGTGTTTTCTGATCTGATTAAGAAATCTTTATTTACCCCAATTAAAAAAAATTTTGCCTATGGTTTTATTTAGAAATTTGTTGAAGTGTTGATGTTTTGGTCAATGATCCATCTCAAATTAATTTATTGTTATAGTTTTGAGTTAAGGGTCAGGGTTCCTTTTTCTCCACTAACATCTAATTGTTCCAGCATTGTTTATTAAAAGATCACCCTTGGGGTGCCTGGGTGCCTCAGTCGGTTGAGTATCAGACTCTTGATTTCAGCTCAGGTCATGATCTCACAGTTATGGGTTCGAGCCCAGTGTCGGGCTCTGTGCTATCAGCTTGGAATTGTCTCTTTCTCTCTTCCCCTCCCCCACTAGCTCTCTCCCTCTCTCTCTCTCTCAAAAATAAATAAACTTAAAAAAAGTTTTGAAAATTAAAAACATCATCCTTCCCCTACTTAATTACGGTGACACTTTTGATGTAAATCAAAGATAGTATTGGGGCGCCTGTGTGGTTTGGTCCATTAAGCATCGGACTTCAGCTCAGGTCGTGATTTCACGGTGTGTGAGTTTGAGCCCCACATCGGACTCTGTTGCTGACAGCTCAGAGCCTGGAGCCTGCTTCCTATTCTGTGTCTTCCTCTCTCTGCCCATCCCCACCTCACGTCTCTGTCTCTTTCTTTCTCTCAAAAGTAAAAATAAACATTAAAAAAATTTTTTTTTAAAAAGATAGTATATATATAGTATGTGTGGTTTGTTTCTGGAATCTTTATTCTGTTCCAGGGATTTATTTGTCTATTGCTCCTCCCAGGGTGCTCTGTATTATTTATTATTGTAAATTTTGAAATCTGATGATGTAAGTCCTCCAGCTTTTTCATCAAGAGCTCTTGAGGGGCACCTGGGTGGCTCAGTTGGTTAAGTGTCCGACTCTTGGTTTCGGCTCGGGTCATGATCTCACGGTTCATGAGTTCAAGCCCCACATCTGGCTCTGTGCTGAAAGTGTGGAGCCTGCTTGACATTCTCTCTCTCCCTCTCTCTCTCTGCCCCTCCCCGCCTCTCTCTCTCTCTCTCAAAATAAATAAATAAACTTAAAAAAAACAGAGTTCTTGATATGCTAGGTCCTTGATTATCATTATAAATCTTGGAATCAGCTTGTCAATTTACACACACAGAGATACACATGCACACGCGTGCACACACACACACACACACACCACAGCTTGCTGGAATTTTGATGGGACTGCATTGAACCTATGGACCAATTTGGAAAAAACTGATATCTTAACAGTATTAAGTTGTCCAATTCATGAGCGTGGAATAGCTATTTACTGAGGTTGCCTTTAATTTCTCTCAAGAATGTTTTGGAATTGTCAGTGTCGAGGTCTTATGCATCTTTCAGTAGATTTATCCCTAGGAATTTGATATTTTCCATGCAGTTATACATGGTATTACTTTGTAAATTTCATTTTCCAGTTGTTTCTTGCCAGTATATAGAAATACATTTGTTTGTATCTTCACCATGTATCTAGTAGTTTCATCAGATTCACTTACTAATTCTATGAAACTTCCACATATTTAATTTAAATATATATTTTTTCATTGATCTTAAAGCTAATATTTTGTTTATTTTTAAGTATCATTCTTTGAGCATCACCACTTGTCTTTGTGGCTCACTCTTGTCAGTATCCTGAATCCAATAACTTTTCAACTTCTTCAGGACATCCAGCCCATTGACCCTACCACCTTTTTGTTACCCTTCACCTTGCCCATTTACCTACCTTAGGGCCCTTGTTCTCATTATTATCAATATTCTCTTGCCCCCTTTCCCCTCTATAGATCTTGTCTGGATACATTCCTGTTTCAATCCAAATCTCTTATCTTCACTTCCTGCCTTGGTTGATGCCCCTATTAGACACAACGTCCTTAAAAAAATTTTTTTTAACATTTATTTATTATTGAGAGACAGAGACAGAGCATGAGCAGGGGAGGAGCCGAGAGATGGGGAGACATAGAATGTGAAGCAGGCTCCAGGCTCCAAGCTGTCAGCACAGAGCCCGACACAGGGCTTGAACTCACAAACTGTGAGATCATGACCTGAGCCGAAGTCAGACGCTCAACCGACTGAGCCACCCAGGTGCCCCTCACAACGTCCTTTTTAAATTTAATCTAATTTAGTTTCAAAATGTTTTACCATAAAGAATTTCAAACATACAAACAAATGTAGAGAGAACAGTACAATGTATCTTCATATATCTATTATTAGCATTTAATAGTAGTGAATTTGCTTTATCTATACCCTTTTACACCAAGTGCTTTGTCTATCCCTTTCTTTTTTTCTTTTTTCCTTGCAGAAGTATTTTTTTTTTTTTTTGAGAGAGAGAGAGAGAGATGGAGAGAGAGAGTGCGAGAGAGCAAGCACCAGCGGGGGAGAGGGGCAGAGGCAGAGAGAGAGAGAATCTCAAGCAGGCTCCACTCCCAGTGCAGAGCCTTATGCGGGGCTCGATCCCATGACCCTGGGATCACAACCTGAGCCGAAATCAAGAGTTGGAAGCTCAACCAACTAAGCCATCCAGGCACCCTTTGCTGAGTATTTAAAAAAATTTTTTTTAATGTTTATTTATTTTTGAGAGAGAGAGAGAAAGAGAGTGCACGAGCAGGGGAGGGGCAAAGAGAGAGGGGGATAGAGGATCTGAAGCAGGCTCTGCACTGACAGCAGAGAGTCCCCATGCAGGGCTTGAACTCACGGACCATGAGATCATGACCTGAGCCAAAGTTGGACGCTTACCTGACTGAGGCACCTAGGTGCCCCCCCTTGCAGAAGTATTTTGAAACAAATCCCAGACATCATGTCATTTCACTCCTACATACTTCAGTATGCATCTCTTAAAGACATGTGCCATTTTCTTGCACAACCATGATGCCCTGACCAAACCTAACAAAATTTAAAAATGTTCTTTGGTATCACTTAAAACCAGTCCACAACTGGGGCGCCTGGGTGGCGCAGTCGGTTAAGCGTCCGACTTCAGCCAGGTCACGATCTCGCGGTCCGTGAGTTCGAGCCCCGCATCGGGCTCTGGGCTGATGGCTCAGAGCCTGGAGCCTGTTTCCGATTCTGTGTCTCCCTCTCTCTGCCCCTCCCCCGTTCATGCTCTGTCTCTCTCTGTCCCAAAAAAATAAATAAACGTTGAAAAAAAAAAAAAAAAAAACCAGTCCACAACTACACTTTCCTTTGTGTCTCAGATATGCCTTATTACACGGGGTTTGTCCAAATTTGGATCCAAACAAGGTCTACACATTACATTTTGTTGTCGTGCCCTTTCAATCTTTTTTAATGCTAGCAATCCTCCCCCTCCCTTTATTTTTCATTCTACTGATTTACTGCAGAAACCAGCTCAATTGTCCTCAAGAATGTTCCACATTCTGGATTTACTCCCTTTTTATAACAAATCTTTTGTAATTTGCCCTTTGCTGTCCTGAAATGAAATTCAGAAATAATGTCACTAGTGTATTAGTTAGGGCCTGGCAGGAAACAGATGGCACACTCAAGCTGAGTCCAATTGAAGCCAGTTTAATGAAGGGATTATTGAAAACGATGTGGGCAAAGTTAAGGGAACTGACAAGGAATGAGGAAGCACTGGAGGGAGTTGTGTGCTATCCCAAGGTCTGAAGAGCCAGGATGAGGGAGCAGTATTTCCCTTTGGCCGAACTCAACAGGAAGCCACTGGGCAATGGAGCTGATTGACACCATTCATTAAAGTCTGCCTCCTGGGGCACAGAGCAAGTAACCCAAGAGCCGAGAGTGGATCAGGTCTGGAGGGGCAAATGGAGAGTACCTTTCACACCATTCTACATCCACAATTTCACAATAATGAACTTAATTCCCTATATTATAAGGAGAAAGAAGAGGAAACCAGCGCAGAAAAGTGTCACATATTCGAACATGTATAAATTATGCACAACTTCACCAGAAGCCCTAATGTAATCATCAGATGCTTGCAGCCATTCCTAGAATCACTATGCCTGCCAAAGCTGCACATGCAGACTGATCCAGGAGAACTGGACTGGCATCTCGAACACAGAGAGCAGCTGTGCGGCTGATTTTCTGAACAAGACAAAGCACCTTCTGCCATCAAGTAATCACACGGAAGTGGTGTTCCTGAGATATTCAGTACATATTAAAACCATAGAAAAAATACTCTGTGTTTATGTGGAGAATAGGTTTAGGCTCTAGACTGACATAAACAATCAATATATTTTCCACCAAACGAATGTCTGATAGGACATTTGAAACTTATGTGGAATGTGGGACAATTTCTGTCGTGCAGGATTGTCCTAAGCATTACAGGAAGCCCAGGAGCCCTGGTCCCACACATTAAAGCCTTGTAGTGGTCCCCACCCTAATCATCATGTCATCCCCCACCCCCACAAAATGTTCTGGCAATTTTCCAAATGCTTCTCTACTGGGTGGAACATCCCAGTGGAAAATCATTGGCATAGGTGATCTTCTCTGGTCCTTTGGATTTAAATATCCTGACATCTTCCAAACTATTCATTCTGCCTCATTTTTTCTCTTGAATACACACTTGTAGATTCCATTTCTATTTGATGTCTCTATTTATATCAGTAACTGACATCTCAAAATCTACGTGTCAAAACCAAAACCTTGAGTCTGCTCCCCAACACAGGTAACCCGACCCTCTTCCTCTCCCAGATTGATTTTAGTGTAGTAAGGGGCAACTTGATTCTCCTAATTGTTCAGGCCAAAAATATTTGAAATCTCCCTGACACTTCTTTTCTTCTCACGCTCCCCATCTGAGCCATCAGTCAATTCAACTGGCTCTATCTTCAAAACACATCCCAATCTGATCACTCTTTACCTCCACCAGCACCATTAACACCACCTTGATCCAAGCCATCATCATCTCTCTAAACTGCTACAACAGCCTCCAAAGTGATCACTCTGCTTCCACCCTACTCCCTATTTTCTATCTGTGACATGGCAGCCAGTGTGATCATTTTAAAAATGTGAGATCGGCTCATGCTTCTACTCAAAACCCTGCAAGGTTGTAAAGAAACTGGGACATCCAGCGTCTCTATGTGTTCAAATTTCCTCTTTGTATAAGGACACCAGTCAGGCTGAATTAAGGCCCACACTTAAACATCTCTATAAAGGCTCCATTTCCAAATATAGTCAAATTCTGAGCTACTGGGAGTTGGGCTTCAACATATGAATTTGAGGGGAACACAACTTAGCCTATAACAACATCTTTATGTATATGAGGGATACTTGCATCATATTAAGGGGAACAGTAATGTTGTTTGAAAGTTAAATATGGATAGAAAAATGTATATAAACGTCACTGACTAGCCAAAGGGATAAAACAAACCATACCAGATTGTTGGGTGAAAACCATTCTTACTTCCTTCCATAATTTCCCCTATATTTTGGGGGCTGGAAGCCTCAAACTGCATTTCCCAGATTCCCTTAACAGCAGAGTCCTAGGTATCCTGAAAATGAGAGGTGCTCATGTGAGTTTGGAAGGCAGAAGGAAAGGAGAGGCTGTTATTATTCTGTCAGTGATGATCAGGCCTAGGGCTTTGGCAGACAGCAGACAGAGGTTTGGGGTGCATATTTAGGCATCCTCCTATGAATCACCCATTTTGGTGTCTCTGGCCACTGAGATCATTGATGTTGGTTCCTTGTGATTCTGCACTTCCTGATTTCCTAAATATTAGGACACATATTTTTGGCATCAGGATTCTTTGCAAAATACTTCTCAAAATCTTACATTATCATTACAAACGCTCTTCCTCTTCCTCAATTGTACAGGTATGGAGGCCCAGCTGGGCAGGCCAAGTTGGAGTAGCCTTGTTCTCGAACCAGGAGCAGAGGCAGGGAGCTACTTCCTAATCAGATCTCATAATACCCTCAGGGCTTGGGTTCTAACATTTTCTCCAAGGAAACACTGTAACAGGTCGTTTGTTATGGGACATTCAGGGTGATGGACCAAACCTTGAACTCCGTATCAGAAGACTTTAGTTCTGGGCCCAGCCTTACTGTGTAATTGCAGCATGGCCTTGGGCAATACCCTTGCCTTCTTGGGTTTTAGTTTCCCCATGTATAAAATAGGAGAAAGGAGAAGAAAAAAAGTTGAATAATATCTAACATTTACATACTATTTTCTATGTTCCCGTCATTATTTCTGAGGACTTTCCAAATAACCACTCATTTAATCATCACAAAAATCATACGAGAAAGGTACTATTTCTATCTCACAATTGGGGAAACGGATATTAAGAAACTTGCCCCAGTCATGCAGGAAGTCTGTGCCCTTGTTGTGGTTTTGGCCACTAAACCATTTGGCTTCTTGTTACATGGAAATATGTGATAAATGGCCATTGATTTGTAGTTTTTAGAATCTGGAAATGACTGGCTTGGGATGTAGCACCCTCTGTCTTAAGTTCTTTGGACTCCTTAGACAAAGTAGGAATTTACTGGATCCAGTAACTAAAAACATCAGGAATCGCTATTTCTTCCTCACATATGTCACTCTCCCTCTCTCTCAACATCATTGCTTAGCTTTTTGTTCCCCATAGCAGGTAGAAGATGGCCAAAGTACAGCTCTCAAGCATATTTTTTCTCTGTTTGAGGGACCTTCCCAGATTGAACTAGATACCCCTGATTCTAATTACAGATTTCCCTGAGAGACGGAGAGATCCTATTAGCTCAGCTAGAATCGGGAAGTGATCATAGCACAAACTTGGTACATAGGGCTGCCCACTTAGGGGTGAAGGGATCAGCTCTCTTCAGCTCTCTTGACTGTAGAGATATTTATATCCTGTATCATATTTTTCAATGGCTGAGGGACAGTAATGTGGCTCTCTCCTTATGGGAAAGCCTCTTTCTACTCCAGGCCTGGCAGCCAGCCTCAACGTTCCAGGGATAGCTCAGCTATGGTGGAAAGAACCATACCTGCAATCTGAAGTCCTGAGATGGGATTGACTTTCAGGCTACCATTTAAGCTGTGTGACCTTGGGCAAGTTACATAACCTCCCTGAGCTTCTGCATATTCATTTCAGAAAAATCAGAAAATGCAAACAATTGTAACTAGAAAAAGAACTAGAACTAGACTAGAAATTGTAACTAGAGAACACTCTTTGTCCCTTTATTTCTTTCACTGGGCTCCTTTTCATAACACACAAGAGCACAGACTGGAGGAGTCTCAGGGTTTAGTTTCAAAGCTTTGGCAGGGCCTTTGTGTTTTTGTGTAGGAAAGGGAGAAGCTATTAACGGGTACCTGACTCTTCAATAGGCCTGCTCATTATTCTCAGCAGGCCTAAGAGAACATAGTTTGGAAGGCCAAGGATCAAAGAGAGAAACAAAACTGTTCTGCATTGCAAATAGAAGTCCTAATTCCATTGTGAGAGAGGCAGCTTTGCAAATTATGGGGGCAGAGGGAGTGAGGTAGCTAAGGCAGGAACAATTAGTGAAACCCAAGAGTGGAGAAGTGTATAAACCTCCGGGGGGCGGGCGGGGGTGGGGGTGGGGGGGAAGGTAGGTGAGGAAGTGTTGTATAGGACAGGTATGGGAGGGGTAGGTTTCTCCTTCCTGTTTTGACACAGCCGCGGGCAGTAGGGCCATCTCTGTCCCACAGGGCCCCTTAGAGGAAGTTAGTAAAGGGTACCCCCTCTCTGAGTGGATGCAGCTCTGTCTCAGTGTGTAGGGTTGGGTGAGTGGGGTGTGGGCTGGGCCCTTTATGTCCAGAATGATCTCTAAGTCTATGCCTAGTGGCCCTGAGTGCCAGTTCTCATTGTAGACTAGTAGGCTGTGAATATGTAACATGGATATTTAAACCCACTGAGTGGAGGTCTTAGAGTTAATGGAATTCATCTCTCTTTTTTTTAAGTTTATTATTTATTTTGAGGAGAGAGGGGCAGAGAGAGAGGGAGAGAATTCCAAGTGGGCTCCACGCTGTCAGCACAGATCCTGACACAGGGTTTGAACCCACGAACCCTGAGATCATGCCCTGCGCCAAAATCAAGAGTCAGGTGCTTAACCAACTGAACCATCCAGGTGTCCCTCTTTTTTCTTTTTTTTTTTACAGATTTTATTTTTAAGTAATTTCTCCACCCAACGTGGGGCTCAAACTCACAACCCCAAGATCAAGAGTCTCATGCTCCACCAACTGAGCCAGCCAGGGATCCCTCCCCATCTTTCTTATAATACTATTACATATGATACAGTTGTAAGAACCTAAGGGGGGAAAACTGTTAGATTTATTTGACTATGTAGTTTTCTGGTGAACCTCTTGGACAATGCAATACTTAATACATAGGAGGCATAGAATATTAGGTAAAGTTAGAAGCAAAGTGATTTTTTTAGCCAGACTGAAAACTTGAGTTGTTACCTTGACTTCCACATTGCTGGGAAGTGTGGAATGTTCTCATATATAGTATAGTCAGGAATACATTGATTTTAAATTAACTTGATTTTTAAATAGTAATGAAATCTTTGATTCGCCACTCCCTGAAGTGTGGAAGAGATACAATTAGCTGGGTTTTGTGAGGTCTGAGAATCATATAGTTTTTATAGGGTGTTTTTATTTTATTTTTTTAAATATCTACCTACCTATCTATTTATTTATTTAATTTATTTTGAGAAAGAGAGAGAGTGTGTGTGCACTAGGGGGGCAGGGGCAAGGAGAGTGGGGGAGAGAGAATCCCAAGCAGGCTCTATGCCCTTAATGCAGAGCCTGACTCAGAGCTCCATCTCACGAACTGTGAGATCATGATCTGAACCAAAATGAAGAGTTGGGCGCTCAACTGATTGAGCCACCCAGGTGCCCCTTTTATGGGGTATTTTTTAAATGGTGGTCCTTAAACATTTAAAAAATGTTATTATTATTATTATTTAAAGCTTTTATTTATTTATTTATTTATTTATTGGGGGGGGGCAGAGAGAGAGGGGGACAGAGGATCTGAAGTAGACTCTGCCCTGACAACAGAGAGCCCAACGTAGGGGTCGAACTCCTAAACCGTGAGATCATGACCTGAGCCAAAGGCAGATGCTTAACCTGCTGAGCCACCCAGGTGCCCCTACAAAATAGTATTAAAGATATAACTCAGTAAGACTTCAATGTCCTACTTTGGAAATGATGAAGAAGAAGGGTGCAACACCTGGGAAGGGCGAACACTTGTTCAGCTACTTTGTGCAATTTTGCCTAAAAATGGGGCTACCTAAGTCAGTGCAAATCTAGAGTGTGATTTGGGGGCAGAGATCAAAGCAAAGGGTCTCATTTTTAGTTCAGTTTATTTAATAAGCCAGAGAGTCTACTGTGTTCCAAGAAGTTCAAATCCATCCTGACAGGACTTCAGTGAATCTCAGCTCTTATGTTAGATGGTAGACAGATGTGCCAAGAGGAAATACCTACTACAAACTGGTCTCTTGCTATTCTGTGGAAAAGAGATGATCAAGATGATATATGGTTCCATAACTAAGATATTTAAGATCATCTTTTTAAGTGGGATCTTGTGGGGGGGGGGGTCCACACAGCTGGCAATTTGCCAGGATTCTTTGGAAGGGCAAGAAGCAATGATTGCGGAGTTAAGGGTATAGATGTTGAGTGACTTGGAATGGGTAGGACAGAAGGTTTCTCAGGGGGTCACCAAAACAGAGGGTCCCAGGGACACAGCATCTGCTGCTCTTTCCCCCCACTCCTCATGTTATCAACACCCTAAATCTCCTTTTTCTGGTAGTTGTCACAAAACCTGGGAGGAGGGGTTGTAAACTTGATTGCAAACAGGTGGGGTTCTTTTTAAGAAAAGGATTACATAAATATGAATATAAAATTAGGCCCTTAGAAGGGTGTCATGCAAGGAAGAAGTCTTAAATCTTAAGCTTTATTAGCTTCATGGTAAATATGTCTCTCTGCCTGAGATTTAGAAAACCTTTTTCTGCCTATTGGATTTCTGGCCATTGGTCCTTCTGGAAGGCATCATGGAAAAGGATGAAAATCCCCCATATTCATTCCTGCTGAGTGATGGCATAACATCAGAGCAGCAACTCTGGGTCATCATATGAACCAGCCTTTCACTAGCTCATCAAAGGTCAACTTTGTAATGAGAGAAGCAAGTAGCATAGGAGAAACCTATCTGGAAAATATCAGGTTATTATGACTACTTTTCCAACATTCTCATGCTGATTGCTCAGAGGTTATTTGCACTGGCTGTCCAATGAAGTGTGGAGAAGAGCCAAGATGATTAGGCCAAACTCTGCTATTTATAATTTCCCATAGCAGCAACACCTCCCTCTTTTTTTTTTTTTTTTTTTTTTAATTTGCTGGAAATGGAACATACATCATTTTTATGAAATGGCCCTGGCTTTCCTACAGTGTGGCCAGGGATGACACAGGAGGCTAAGTTTTCCAGGTGCCTTTTACATTGGCCCATGACTATATACCTGATGGGATCTGATTTATATTTTGGAAAAGTTCCCTGTGGCTGTTGAGTGGAGAACTGATAGTGCGGATAAGAGAGAAAGCAGGCAGATGAGTTAAGGGACTGTCACAGTAAGTGAGGTAACCGATGATAGGAGTTTAGACTTGGTGGGTTGGACTTCAGAGACAGGGTTGGGTTCTCAAAATCTTTCGAAAGGAGAGTCAACAAGACTGCTAATGAACCGGATGTGGGGTGACGCCTGGAGTATGGGAAGAAAAAAGAGGATACACAGTTGTTTCTTAAGGCTTTGGCCTGAATACTAGATAAAATTTCAGAAATGGGAAAGATGCGGGCAAGTGCAGGATTAGAAAAAAAGAATCAAGAATTCTCTTTGGATCATGAAATTGACCAAGTCAAACTTCACAGACTAGGGGGCACCTATTCTAAACAATGCAAATTTTCTTTTTTTTAATTTTTTTATTTTTTTTAACGTTTATTTATTTTTGAGACAGAGAGAGACAGAGCATGAACGGGGGAGGGTCAGAGAGAGAGGGAGACACAGAATCCGAAACAGGCTCCGGGCTCTGAGCTGTCAGCACAGAGCCCGACACGGGGCTCGAACTCACAGACTGTGAGATCATGACCCAAGCCGAAGTCAGACGCTCAACCGACTGAGCCATGCAGGCACCCCTAAACAATGCAAATTTTCAATCCTGAAATATCCATCCATTAAAGAACAACTCTATAAATACCAATGCAAGATTTGTATTTATGTAAATTAATGTTGTCTCTTTTAGCCTGACATGGAGAAGTCCATGCTGTCAGTGTTATGACTGGCTCAGCATAACCAAATTCCAGTTCCACTAGAGAATTTCAAGGTTTAAAAAAAAAATAAATATAAGAAGTAAAACTCAAATGACCACCGTGTTTGCAGGCCAAACACTGATAATCTGAAAGGCAAGTCCCAAGGTCTAATTATCAGCAACAGACAATTCTGAAAGAGAATCTTGTTAAAGGAGGAAAGTCTTCTATGTGACTTCTCAGTAATTAATTGATTAGTTAATTAATTAAATAATCTCACATGCAAACAAAAAGCACACTCAACTCCTTCCAAAGGGAGACAGCCCATGTCCAGTTATGTGATCTGTTCCTTCCCTGCTTGCATTCATTCATTTAACAAACATGTAATGAATGTCTATTATATACTAGGCACAGTGCTAGATTGTGGGAACATAATTATGAACAAAACATCCTCCCCGTCCCAATGGAGTTTGCAGTCCAGTGGGGGGTAGGGGATAGAAAAGTAAACACACAGGGACTTCCAACCTCAGCTATCTGAAACATTAGAAAAACTGAACACGTTCATATAATAAGCACTTAGAAATGCTGACTAACATTTAAAGAAACCCGTAACTGGGGAGCCTGGCTGGCTCAGTCGGTTAAGCATTCAACTTCAGTTCAGGTCATGATCTCGCGGTTCGTGGGTTTGAGTCCCGCGTTGGGCTCTGTGCTGATGGCTCAGAACCTAGAGACTGCTTCGGATTCTGTGTCTCCCCCTGTCTCTGCCCTTCCAATGCTTGTGCTCTGTCTCTCTCTGTCTCTTAAAAATGAATAAGAACGTTAAAATTTTTTTTTTAATTAAAAAGAAAAAAAAAGAAACACATAAGTGAATTGGTAAGATGAAAGAGAAACCTCCAGGGTCCAAAGTGGAGAGAGAGCTGAAAACCAGAGTAGTAAGCATGAGAGTGGTTGATGTAGCCACCCAGGAGAAGAATTAATCTCAGTAATCTAAACTATTCTAGGGTCTATTCAATGTGGCAGGGGACCATACAGGGCATGATCACCAGGAGTTGAGAATTATTGGGTGCTACCTTGAAGGCTGGCTATTACAACCCACTTGGCAAAGTACTAGACCAACTGAGGTGCTGGCCAATGACAAGAGAATGTGGACAGGTAGGGGAGGAGCCATAAATACTATAATCAGTTCCATAAGTGAGGACTGTTGCCTCTACTTGTATTTCCTTCCTTGCTGTGTCATGTATATTTTTCTCTTTTATTGAGGTATAACTTTGTGTGATAATTTTTAAAAATGTATATATATATACATATATGTATATACATATATATATACGTATATGTATATACATATATATATACGTATATGTATATACATATATATATGTATATATATATATATATATATATATATATATATATATATATATACACATACACACACATACACACACCCCTGGTTCCCAGCACACAGCTCCTAAAACCTTCCTAATTTCTTCAGTAATAAGAACACTAGGAACATCTTTTGTTCTAGTATTTTGTCTTTAACCCAAGCCCTGGCACAAAATCCCCAAATCCCTGGAATTTCCTGGGCAGTAGCAGTGGCTTTTGTTCTGATGAGGTGACTCTAGTGGGCTCCTGGTTGGCAGCTGGTCATTGGAAAAACCAAGCGATGATTAGATGCTTGGAATTTTCACCAAGAGGAGAGAGGGGCTAGGAATGGAGTTAATAATTGGTCATGCCCATGTGAGGAAGCCTCCGCAAAAATCCCAATAGTGTAAGGTTAGGAGAGCTTCCCGGTTGGTGAACAGGTAGAGGTGTAGGGAGAATGGTGTGCCCAGAGAAGGCATGGAAGCTCTGTACTCCTTCCCACACACCTTGTCCCACATATCTCTTCCATCTGGATGTTCATCTGTGTCCTTTACCATATCTTTTATAATAAACTATTAAGCAGTAAGTAAATGGTTTTCTTGAGTGCTGTGAGTTGCTCTAACACATTAAGAACTTGAGGAGGGTGTCATGGGAACCTCTGATTTACAGCCAGTTGGTCAGAAACGCAGGCAACAATTTGGGTTTGCAGTTGGCATCTGAGGTACGGGTGGGGGCAGTCTTGTAGGACAGGGTCCTTAACTTGTGGGATCTGACACTATTTCCAGATAGCATCAGAATTGAGTTAAATTATAGGACGTTTAGCTAGCGTCACAGAGAAACCCCCACATCTGGTGTCAGAAGCGCTGTGAGTGCGGTAGTCATGCGAGAGTAAAGGGGAAACACAGGAGGAAGACTGGGTTTTCCTTCTCTGACTTACATACAGAAAGTCAGATAGATAGATATAGATATATTTATTCATTTTTAAGAGAGAGAGAGAGACAAAAAGTACGAGTAGAGGAGGGGCAGAGGAGGGCTCAGAGAGAGAGGGAGACACAGAATCCAAAGCAGGCTCCAGGCTCTGAGCTGTCAGCCCAGAGCCCGACGCGGGGCCTGAATTCACGAACCGTGAGATCACGGCCTGAGCTGAAGTCAGATGTTTCACCGACTGAGCCACCCAGGTGCCCCGAAAGTCAGATATATTTAAAAGTATTATCCTTCTCCTCCCTATTGCCTTCCTCTAGAATTGTGTACTGTGTTGGTTGGCAAAGGTTAAATTTGTCGTTTTGTCCACAAGTTGCAAAGTATGGAGGGGGACCTTGATGAAACCTGGGAAGGAATGGATGCCATAACTGGACATGAGTTGTATCCTTTTGGAAGGAGTTGAATGTATTTTTTTGCTTGCATGTGAGATAATTATATTATGTTAGGCAGAGGCATTTAAAAAATTGTGTATGGTATGAAAAAAAGTGGGAGGACGTTGCTTGGCAACCCGTGGTTGGAATGCAAGGACATCTGTTGTTTTTCTCTATCAGCATTCTAGCTCCTTCTTTTGGAGAGTGTCTCCTCCCCCACTACTCGCTGGCTTGGTGGGCTGTCAGTCATGGGTCTCTGCCCTTCCCTCGTCAGACGATGGCATCAAATCCCAATAGGACACTGGAAAAATATTTTAGTGGGAGACAGGAGGACAGAAAACTCCTGGAGCTGATTGATTCTGGGGCGGCATCCTGAATAGGCTTTCTATTACCTACATATCCAGCACTGCCCTGATTTCTGAATATCTTGATCCTTGGTTGCTCAGATTGTCTTTTGATTTCGTGAATTTTCACATTTTCTTTCAATAAATGCCTTTATGTTTCCCTTTAAGTTAGCCAGAGTTGGTCTCTGTTGCTTGTAGACAAAGGACTTTAATTAGTAGTTGATCTCTTAGCATTAAGCTCAAGTAGGAGGGGCCTGTAGCAAAAGGACAGTAAACTCAGAAGAGTACCATAGATAGGAAAGAGAACCCCCAAATGAGATGATATTTAGTGATCCAGCTTTTTCAACACATGCATAGAGCAATCTTCTCCCCAGTGATACCTCCATTATGTCTGGATGGGAATGGTGTCAGGAAGGGTACTACTAGTTACTAGTTACTAGAATACATTGTATTCAGAACAAGCTTATAGGTTTTGCACTCCAAATAACACCACGAAGTGCCATTCACATAGATTAAACAACGAATGGTACCCTTGGTGTTGTACAGTGTAGTGACCTGGTACTCCCCTCTCATGGTCCCTGTTGCTGGACTGGCTCTTTGTGCCAGCCTCATGCAGCCCCCTTCTCAAATTTTTCCTCGAGTGCACAGTTGAGCTTGTCTGCAAATCCATCAGATGGGTTTGTATGTGTCTGAATAAAATAGCGGATAGAAATCAACACTTTGTTTCTCAGGGAGTTCCTAAGAAATCAGTGGATACATTGAATGTTTGTGTACTCCCACCCCCCAAATTCATATGTTGAAGCCCTAACCCCCCCCCCCACTCCATATGGCTGTATTTGGAGATAGAGCCTTTAGTAATTAAGGTTAAATAAGGTCAGGAGCATGGGTTTTTCTGATGTTAGGATTAGTGTTCTTATAAGAAGAGATAGCAGAGAACTTACATTGTCCTGTCTCTCTCTTCCTCTCTCCAAGAGCATCCACTGAGGAAAGGCCATGTGAGGACATAGCAAGAAGGTGGCTGTCTGCAAGCCAGGAAGAGAATCTCAGCAGAAACTGAATCAGTTGGCACCTTCAACTTAGACTTTTCAGCCTCCAGAACTGTGAGAAAATTAATTTCTGTTTTTCAAGCCACTCAGTCTATGGTATTTTGTTAAGGCAGCCTGAGTCGACTAAGCTTTAAATAGATACGTGGAGGTGGAGAGAAGGGTATTAATGAATCTCACCCATGAGAAGCACTGAGTCAAAAACTGGGCCCAACCTAGCAACCTTGCTACATGAAAAGGTTAAAATGAATTGATTGTGTGTCTTTTTGTTGTAGGGGAGAACAGATGAATGAAAAACATGTGAGAGAATAGAACCAAGTCTTGCTTGCTTGCTTGCTTCCTCTTTCCTCTCTTTTCTCCTTCCTTCCTTCCTTCCTTCCTTCCTTCCTTCCTTCCTTCCTTTCTTTCCACACCAAACCAACCAACTCTTTCTTTATTTTATGTTTTCTTCACTATGTAACCCATAAATACCTTATCGCTATAGGAAAGTAATTATCACATCACCACCATCAACACACACACACAAACATTAAAATAGAAATAATATCAATCAGCCAGGAAATGCAGACTGAAATCCCAATGAAATACCACTTCATGCCCACTAGGACTGCCATAATCAAAAAGACAGACGATAACGAGGGTTAGAATGTTGAGAAATAGGAACCCTGATACACTGTTGGTGGGAATACAAAATGATACAGCTACTATGGAAAATAGTTTGTACACAAATGCTCATAGCAGCACTATTCCTGATAGTCAGAAAGTGGAAATTACTGAAATGTCCATCAGCTGAGGCATAGATAAACGAAATGTGGTCTATCCATAAATGAAACAGTGTTCACGCACAAAATGAATGAAGTAGTCATATATGGTGCAACATGGGTAAACCTTGAAAACATTGTACTTAGTGAAAGAAGCCAGACACAAAAGGCCACCGACTGTAGATTCCATTTCTATGAAATGCACAGAATGGGAAAATTCATAGAGACAAAAAGTCCATCAGTGGTTGTCAGATGCTGGGTGGAGGACATGGGGAATGACTGCTAAAGGGTATGAGGCTTCTTTTGAGGTGATGGCAATGTTCTGGAATTAGTGGTGATGGTTGCAAGGCCTGATAAATATGTGAAAAACTACTGAATTTTGTATGCTTAGAAGGATGAATGTTACAGTATGTGAATTGCATCTCAATGAAGAAAACCAAAAAGGATAACAAGCTGACTCCTATACTTCTACATCTTGGACAATCAGCCATTTGGTAACACCATCCAACTTTGCATTTTCTACGAAAACGTTAAGTAAGAAGGAATTACTCAGAGAAGAAGGAGAAAAAGTTGATTATAAATTATGAAACATTAATTTTAAAAATCTGTATTGCACAGAAGGCTAATTATAAATGCAGTATGAGAAGTTACCTATGATTTAATTTTTTAAAACCTATATTGTATAATAGGCTAATTACAAATGCAAGAAAGAAATTGCCTATGATTTTTGCCATAGCTTGGTTATCCCGGATTGCAATTTTCTGCTATTCCCAAATAAACCCATTTTTATTGGGGCGCCTGGGTGACTCAGTCAGTTAAGCATCCAACTTCGGCTCAGGTCATGATCCTCATGGTTTGTGAGTTCCAGTCCCACATTGGGCTCTCTGCTGTCAGGGCAGAGCCCCCTTAGGATCCTCTGTCTCCCTCTCTCTCTGCCCACCCCCCTCTATCTCTCTCTCTCAAAAATAAATAAACATTAAAAAAGAAAATGTTTGTAATAAATAAACCCATTTTTGCTGGCTAAAAAGAAGAAAGAAAATTTTTAAAAAGAGAGAAAGTTCTACAAAATGCAAACAATAACTAAGTGTATATTGTAGAAAGTTAGTCTCCAAAATCCTACTGTGTGAGTAAATGTATGCTAGCAGTTTAACAAATCCTGACATCTCGGATGCATAATAAAATAAAAGTTTATTTTTTCCTTCTGAAATCCAAAATAGGATTTCATCATTGATCACTTAACTGTTCTCTTCTAAACAATGATTCAGGTGCCCAGGCTCCTTTCATCTAGTGTCTCCATATTGAACACAGACCTTCCAAAGCAGCCACAGAAAGAAAGAGTATGGAGAATTGTCAATTCTATTGGCCAGATCCCAGGCACAAGGCAATTCCTAGCTGCAAGGGTGGCTGAGAATGTAAGCTAATGAGTGCCCACAAGGAACAATAAAGAGATCTGTTGAATTGTTGACCGATTTCTGACACACCCACACCATGGGCACCTCTGTCAATGGCTTAGAGCAAAGTACTCCAACTTTTTTTGTATGCATATATGTATTAATATATAATGGTACTTAAAAATTTTTTTTGGGGGGGTGCCTGGGTGGCTCAGTCAGTTAAGTGTCAGACATCGGCTCAGGTCATGAACTCACGGCTCGTGGGTTCAAGCCCCTCATTGGGCTCTGTGCTGACAGCTCAGAGCCTGGAGCCTGCTTCATATTCTGTCTCCATCTCTCTCTCTGCGCACCCCCACCGCCGCCCCGCTGCTCACGCTCTGGCTCTCTCTCTCAAATATAAATAAACATAAAAAACTTAAAAAAATTTTTTTTTAGTTCTTTTATTTATTTTGAGAAGAGTGAGAGATCATGTGCACATGAGCATGAGTCGGGGAGGGGCAGAGAGAGAGAGGGAGAGAGAGAGAATCCCAAGCAGGCTCTGTGCTGTCAGTACAGATACTGACTTGGGGCTCGAACTCACTAACTGTGAGATCATGACCTGAGCCAAAATGAAGAGTTGGACGTTTAACCAATGGAGCCACCTAGGCACCCCAATGGTACTTTTTAAAAGTATTTTATTTTTTTAAGTAACCTCTACACCCAATGTGGGGCTAAACCTTACAACCCCGAGATCAGGAGTTGCATGCTCTACTGACTGAGCCAACCAGGCACCCCTATAGTGAAACTTTTTAATGAAAATGGAATTATACTATGCATATTGGATACTATGCATGGGTAGGCAAGATTCAGATATAACCTACACTTATTTCATTGTCATCCAGACATTCCGAATTTCGAATACACAGATTCAAACCTGGGTAATCTCGAGCAGACACTGCTCACTCTTGTTCAGATGCTTTTCCTGTTGACTCAGAGGCTGCCCCAAACACTCTTTGACATGCTAGTCTGTGTGGACGGGTAATCCCAAACAAAAAGAATTGAATGTGGACCTCACAGCTCTTATGAGGCTCATCTTCCTATGGAGTTGCCTCCTTTACTCCTTCAAAAGAAAAACTGATACCCTCTGGTTTTTTACCTGTTTTTATTTTTATTTATTTTTACAACACATTTCCATTCTTTTAAATTTATTTTATTTTATTTTAGAGAGGGACAGTGCACGCGAGTGAGGGAAAGGGCAAAGGGAGAGAGACAGACAGAGAGAGAGAGAGAGAGAGAATGAATCTGGGGCTGGTTCCCACAACCCTGGGATCATGACCTGAGCCAAAATCAGGAGTCAGGCACTCCACTGACAGAGCCACCCAGGCACCCCTGTTATTTTTATTTTAACTTCAGCTGCAGTTAATCATTTTCCTCATTTTATGGCACATTATCATCATTGGTCCATGCAGTGTTCCTCATATATATTTATATTCCCTTTCATTCCATAACCCATTTCCTTTCCTACTCCAGACAACCGCTGTAATGTATTTAATACACATCCTTGTGTTCTTGCAAAATAGATATTTTTTTCTGCCCGTATATTTTACATTTGCATAAGTGGTCTGTGTTTATAACTTATTCTGACTTACTAAAACCAGCCCTGTACATCTATCTAATCCATTGCTCCCTACTGCTATATGGTACTTTTTGGTGCACATTCACTGCATTTTATGTATTTACTCTCCAGATGACAGAAATTCAGACTGTCTCCACTTCTCTGCACCACAAATAATGCTGCAATGAACACTGTGGTTCATGATCCCTTATGGATTTGTGTGGGAATTTCACTGAGATATAGACTTAAGAGCAGATTTGCTGGGTTATTAGGTATACACATACACTATTGAACTATGTGTCACCATACTACACTCTAAAAACGTTGCACCTGTCTTTATTCCCACCATGAAGAGTTCCTATTGCTCAACAAAGCCCACCATTATCTCCCTAATTTTTGCTATCTCAAAATCTTTAAAGCAACATCTCGTTTGTTTGTTTGTTTGTTTTAATTTATTTTGAGACAGAGAGAGCAAGTGTGGATGGAAGAGGGGCAGAGACAGAGTGAGAGACAGAATCCCAAGCAGGCTCTGCCCTGTTAGAACAGAGCCTGACTCGGGGCTCATTCTCACGAACCTGGAGATCATGATCTGAGCTGAAATCAAGAGTCGGACACTTAACCCACTGAGCCACCCACGCGCCCCAAGAAATATCTCATTGTTAATTTATATTTCTCTGATTATAATTCAGTTGAAATGTCTCTTCATATGCTTATTACCCTTCTCAGTTTCCTCTTTTGTGTATTGCCTACTCATACCCCTTTCTATTTTTAAATTATTTTTAATGTTTATTTTTTCAGAGAAATAGAAAGACACGGGGGGGGGGGCGGGCAGAGAGAGAGAGAGAGAGAGAGAGAGAGAGAGGGAGACACAGAATCCGAAACAGGCTCCAGGCTCTGAGCTGTCAGTACAGAGCCCGATGCGGGGCTCAAACTCAGGAACCGCAAGATCAACCCCGCTGAAGTTGGACGCTTAAACAACTGAGCCACCCAGGCGCCCCCCACCCTTCTATTTTTAAAATTGGAGTTGCTGTATTTTTCCTGTTGATGTGCAGGAGTTCCTTGTCTTTTCTAGATCAGGGATCAGCAAACTATGGCTCACAGACCCAATGTGGCCCACTTCCAGTTTTGGTAAATAAAATTTTATTAGAACATGGTCACACCCATTCACTTTCTGCCTGTGGCCGCTTTCCAGCGACAACAGCAGAGTTGAATAGTTGTGTCAGAGAACAACTGGATCACAAAACCAGCCTAAGATAGTCAATGTTTCGTTGTTTATGGAAAGGCTCTGCCAAACTCTGCTCCAAATAATAATCTCTTATTGGCATTAGACATTGAAAGTATCTTTTCTTATTCTGTCGTGTCTTTTAACTTTGCCTACACAGTCCTCTGCTGAACCAAAGGTCTTGGTTTTAATATAATCAAATCCATGAAAGTTACATTTTTTGGAGTTAAAAAATTTTTCTCCCTGCCCCTCGGTTACAAAAATATCATTCGACTTTTTTTCCTATTAAATTCATAATTTTACCTTTTACGTTTAGGTCTTTAACCCATTGGGAGCTCGCCTTTACATGTGGTATTAGATAGGGATATTACTTTCTCTGTATAAGGAGACAATTTATCAAACACTATCTACTAAACAATCCAATTAGTCTTTGAGCCAGTTTTGATGTATTGCCTCACAGTCCCAAACATATCCTCCATTGCCTGCTCAGCTAAAATTAAGATGATGCCTTTAAATATTCCTCTATTGCCATATGGCATAATGCTAAGCTTTGTCAGTAGAGGGTACTGGAGGGGCATTGGAGGACAAGGAGTTTTTCCTCTTCCTGGTTCATCCTCTTGACAGGAGGTTTGCAGTATGCAGTTTCTGTGGTGCTGGGCTTGCACGATGTGGTTCCTACAGTGTGCAGGATCTAGTATCTAACAGCTTCCCCCGGCAACCTCTTGGGTAGATTCGCAGCAAATTTCACTGGTGTGGCACCTTACCAACTTCTCCACCAGCCAGTGAAGAGGCCACTCCCTCCTTAACCCAGTCTGGGTCTTAGGCTGGAGGGTAAGGAAGACTCTTCTTTAGGCATTCTCTCTTGCCCTAGAGATAAGAGCTGCTCCTTGCACCTGAGATTGTTGTATCCTTTAGAGCTCTCTTTATTTCTTATTATTCAATCTCCCGTTACCTTCACCCCGTTATAGTTAATAGTTCTTTATACTAAATGTTTCCTGTTCAAATTATTACGTGATTTCTGTCTCTTGGTCGGACCCTGATAGAGTCATCTCACTGATTTGTGCCACACTTTCATCATATATTAAATTCCCATATTTACACATGGGTTTATCTCTGAGATCTCTGTTTTGTTCTATTGGCCTATTGGTCTAACTTAATCTTTAAAAAAATTTTTTTAACGTTTACTCAATTTTTTGAGAGACATAGAGAGAGCGTGAGTGGGAGAGGGGCAGAGAGAGAGAGAGAGAGAGGGAGACACAGAATCCAAAGCAAGCTCTCAGCTGTCAGCAGAGAGCCCGATGCAGGGCTGGAACTCATGAGTCACCGGGTCATGGCCTGAGCTGAATTCAGATGCTTAACTGACTGAGCTACCCAGGTGCCCCAATCTAACTTAATTTTAAATGAGATAATAGCTTCAAAGTACCTAGCCATTACCTAGCACAGAGTAGGTATTCATTAAATAGTAGCTATATTGATCATGGTAGAGACTGTCAGAGTACCTGCCTAAGATCAATAATCTGCCTTTAGTTTAATTTTATGGGTTGGAAGAAGGGAGGCAGTCCCAGTAAGGGAGAAGAGCCTGTTCCTTGTGCAATCAGCTTATGAATGAGTGAAAATCCAGAAAATCATTTTCAGTGATTACTGGATTTTTCTGACGTGAAACCACTGCTTTAGTCATCATCCATAATTTACATTCATGTAAGCATTTGTTCTTGCAATGATTCTGATAGGTTTATACTATAATTTCTAAAACTTTTTGGACATAATTAATAATAATAAACCCATTCAGTACAGCCTCATATAGGAATTCTAGTAAATGTTCCAACTATACACAGTACTTGTTCCAAAAGGGACGGTCCTCTCATCAATTAAATATAACTGAGTTATAAAACAAAATCTAGACAAATAGAAAAGCATCTCCTATTCTTGGAAGGGAAGACTTAAAATTTCCAACCTACCAAAATAAATACATTTAGTACAATTTTAATTGTAAATTTAGTAACTTTTTTTTTAACGCACAAATAATCTCTAAGTTGATTTTATAGATAGTCTCCAGGGATGAACATGATTAATTCTTTCTCTGATGTTATCCCTCCCTTTAAGCCTGGACTGGATTTAATGACTCATTTAATCAACAGAATGCTGACTTGCTTAATCAGTAGAATGCCCAGGAAGTATTGTTCTGGGACTTCCTTAGATCATAAGAAACACTGTACCTTTCATCTGGTATATTAGAATGTTTTTTCTTAAGATACTCCCTCTCAGAACCCAGACATCATAGTGTGAGAATCCCAAGCCCTGTGTATACAGGCTACCTGTAAGTACTCTGATTGACATCCCCAACTAAGCTCCATCCAGCTATGTGAATGAGTCAGCCTGGATATCCAGCCCAATGAAGGCTTCCAATGGCTCCAGTCCCAGCTACCATCTGATAGTAATCATATGAAACACCCCAAGTGAGGACTGCCCAACTGAGCCCGGTCAACCCACCAAAGCATAAGAGATAATAAATTATCGGGTTTTTTTACGTTTATTTATTTTTACTTAGAGAGAGAGAGAGACTCCTAAGCAGGATCTGTGTTGTCAGCTCAAGCACATGAACTGTGAGATCATGACCTGAGCCGAAATTAAGAGTTGGGATGCTTAACGACTAAGCCCCCCAGGTGCCCCAAATTACTGTTTTAAATTTACTAAGTGGGGCGCCTGGGTGGCTCAGTCGGTGAGTGTCCAACTTCAGCTCAGGTCATGATCTCACGGTTCATGGGTTCGAGCCCCGCATCGGGCTCTCTGCTGACAGCTTAGAGCCTGGAACCTGCTTTGGGGTCTGTGTCTCCCTCTCTCTTGCCCCTCCCCTGCTCATGCTCTGTCTCTCTGTCTGTCAAAAATAAATAAATGTCCAAAAAATTTTTTTAATTTACTAAGTTTTGGTGTTTTGTTTTGTTTATGAATTAATAGATCACTAAAGCAGAAATTGATACCAGAAGTGTTATGCTGCTGTGACAAAAACCTAAACCACATGGCAATGGCTTGGGACCAGTAGTGGTTGGAAGCTGGAAGGGCCTCAAGGAAACTGTGCAGATCCGAAGAAAGGAAATTGTTACTGGAGTCTGGAGAAAGACAACTCCTGTTATGCAGTAGCAAAATATTCAGAAGAATGTCACCTGTGGTAAAATACAAACTAGAAAGTATACTTAATGAGTGGGTGAATTTGGCTAAGGAGATCTCTAGGCAGAATGTTCAAAGAGCCAACTGGTTCCTTTTAGCTGTCTATGATAAGGTACAGGAAGACAGAGATAAGCTAAGAAGGAAACTGTTCAGCTTAGAAGAATTTAGAGGGTACATGAAGGGCTCAGGACACTCTTTCTAGCCATCAAAAGTTCTCAAAGGGGGGCCCCAGGGTGACTCAGTCAGTTAAGCGTCTCTCTCTCTCTCTTTTTTTAAATGTTTATTTATTTTTGAGAAAGAGAGAGAGAGACAGAGCACAACTGGGGGAGGGGGCAGAGAGAGGGGAACACAGAATCCAAAGCAGGCTCCAGGCTCTGAGCTGTTAGCACAGAGCCCAATGTGGGGCTCGAACTCGTCAACTGCAAGATCATGACTTGAGGCGAAGCTGGACACTCAACCTGAGTCACCCAGGCACCCAGAGCATCTGACTCTTGATTTCAACTCAGGTCATTACCTCACGGTTGGTGAGTTCGAGCCCTCTCTGCTGTCAGCACAGAGCCTGCTTAGGATCCTCTGTCTCCCTCTCTCTCTGCCCCTCTCCCATTCATGTGCTCTCAAAACTAAAACATTAAATAATAATAATAATAAAAAAAGTTTTGCAAAGGAAAAATACTTTTTTTTTTAATGTTTATTCATTTTTTGAAAGAGAGAGACAGAACACAAGTGGGAGAGGGGCAGAGAGAGGGAGACACAGAATCCAAAGCAGGCTCCAGGCTCTGAGCTCTCAGCATAGAGCCCGAAGCAGGGCTCGGACCCACGAGCAGTGAGATCATGACCTGAGCCAAAGTCCTATGCTTAACCAATTGAGCCACCCAGGCGCCCCAAGAAAGCTTTAAATGCATGTTTCATAGATCCTCTCAAGTAAATGAAGTGACTTCTAAAAATGCTAAAATGTCTCTTACTTTTTTTTTCCTAGACAAGAGAATTTTCAAGAATCTTAAGAGTGTTTCCTATAGTATACTGAATGTCAGACCAAGCAGAAAGGGGCCTTTCTTTCTTGAAGAAATCTTTTTTTTTTTTTAAGTTATTTGTTTTTGAGAGAGAGACAGAGAGAGTGAGTTGGGGAGGGGCAGAGAGAAAGGGAGAGAGAGAATGTCAAGCAGGCTCTATACTGTCAGCACAGAGCCTGACCTGGGGCTTGAACTCACAAACCATGAGATCATGTCCTGAGCCAAAACCAAGAGTCAGATGCTTAACCGACTGAGGGGTGCCTGGGTGGCTCAGTCGGTTGAGCGTCCAAGTTCGGCTCAGGTCATGATCTCACAGCTCCTGTGTTCAAGCCCCGCGTCAGGCTCTGTGCTGACAGGTTGGAGCCTGGAGCCTGCTTCAGATTCTGTGCCTCTGTCTCTCTCTGCCCCTAACCCACTCACATTCTGTCTCTGTCTCTCCCAAAAATAAATAAGCATTAAAAAAAGGTGCTTAACTGACTGAGCCACCCAGGTGCCCCTTGAAGAAACCTTAAGTGTGGCTTTTGAGAACCCAAATAAAATTCACAGAAAACAACAATTTAAAAGAACTGCATTGTAGAAGCACCACCAGCTTCCAGCGAAAAAGACAGTTCAAAATGAAAAGAGCCTTGGAAACTCCCAACTTTCTACGGGCAAGAATCATGCCATGAAAGCCACATGGCAGCAAATATGAGCCACCTCCTTTAAAAAAAATTTAATTCCAGTATAGTTAACATATAGTGTTATATTAATTTCAGGTGTACAATATAATGATTCAACAATTCCATGCATCACCCAGTGGAATGTGAGCCACTTCCTACGAAAGGAAGGATGACTCAAAGTGAAGAATCACGAGCCCACAAAGCAGAGCTCGCAGCCACAGAGAATCATTCCCTGGGAGCAGGCCTGGGTCACAATCAAAGAAATAGAAACATGTTCTCGGCTGGGGTTTCAGGATTGCTACAAAACACTGACTGTTATGTATCTCCTATCCACCCCTCTCCCCCACCTCTTCTTAACGGGAATGTTTATTGCAATGATCCTAACCCCATAACACCAATGTATGCTGTTTGTGTTGCAGACAACTTGATTTTTCATTTCACAGATCAAGAGGAACCACATCCAAGTAGCCACATCTGAAGAGTCTCATCTACAGCTAGACCTCATTTAGATGATGAGGTCCTGTGCTTTGAGCTGACGCCATAATGTGATGAGACCTTGGGCATCCGGGCAGGAGGGTGAGTGTATTTTGTACATTCAGTGGATGTCAGTTATGTTGGCTAGAGGGTGGGCTGTGGTCAATTGCCTTTCAATATGTTACACCATCAGTCTCTGTTGTATCTATAGCGCGTCTCCTTTTTTACTTCAAACTTTTTCGTTCCTTTTCTTAATCATTTCACCAGAGTTTTACTTTATGATTTTTCTCAAAGAATCAACTTTTGGCTATGTCAATCTTTTGTTACTCACTTGTATTTGCTTTCTGCTTATTTAGTTTCTCCTCTTATTTTTATATGTCATTACTTCTATTTGTTTGGATCAGTTCTATTATTCTTTAACTTCTTGAATTTAACATTTAGTGTTTTACTTAAAAAATGTTTTAAAAGATTTTAAAATATTAATTATTTAGTTTATTTACTTATTTAACTCATGTTTTTAAGTAGGCTTCATACCCAGCACAGAGCCCAACACAGGGCTTGAACTCATGACCCTAAGATCAAGACCTGAGCTGAGATGCTCAACCAAGGTGCCCCTAAAAGATTGGATTTTTAAGCAATCTCTACACCCAACATGGGGCTCGAACTCATCACCCTGAGATCAAGAGTCACATGCTATATGGACTGTCAGCCAAGTGCCCCATCACTCAGCTCTTTAAGTATTGGCTTTCTTCTTTTATTTTATTTTTTAAAATTTTTAAAATATTCATTCATTTTTGAGAAAGGGAGAGGGAGAGACAGAGCATGAGCGGGGGAGGGGCAGAGAGTGAGGGAGACACAGAAACAGAAGCAGGCTCCAGGCTCTGAGCTATCAGCACAGAGCCAATGTGGGGCTCGAACTCACTAACCATGAGATCATGACCTGAGCAGAAGTCGAACGCTGAACTGACTGAGCCACTCAGGCACCCCAGTAGTGGCTTATCTTCCAATATAAGCACTCAAGGCTATGCGTTAAGCACATCCCACAGATTTCAATATATTGTATTTTTTTTCAGTCATTCAGTTCTAAGTGTTTTCTGATTTTTTTTTAATGTTTATTTCTTTATTTTGAGAGAGAGAGTGCACACGTTGAGTGGAGAAGGGGCAGAGAGAGAGGAAAGGAAAGAATCCTAAGCAGGCTCCTTGCTGTCAGCGCAAAGCAGGATGTGGGGCTCAGTCCCACGAACCATGAAATCATGACCTGAGCTGAAATCAAGAGCCAGACGCTTAACTGACTGAGCCACCCAGGCACCCTGTTTTCTGATTTTCTATATGCTGTCTTCTTTGATCAGTTTAGCAGCATGTTTTAATATTTCCAAACATACAGAATATTTTAAGATGTCACTATTATTGTCATCCAATTATGAGGAAGACACACAATGGGGTAAGTAAGATACTGATTCTTTGGTATTTGAGACTTGTTTCAACAAAGGTAGAGCCTGGTCTAGAATATGGACAATATTTACAAAAGCTCCATGGAAATGCTTGATGAAAATATATACTCTCTAATATTGGGTAAAGTTTTCTAAATAAAATCTATTAAATCAAACCTTTTAAAAAAAAGTTGCTTAGTCTTGGATCTCTCTGTCATAACTGCATGCCATCTGTGACATCTTTTGCCTGGCATAGTCTGGTTTTGTAGTTCTTTGTTAACAGTCTATGAAGTATTTGAAATTTTTATGGTGTAGGCAGTATGCTTAAAATAAAGCTATAAATCTGTGGAGTTTTACACCTAATAGTTCATCAGTATTTTAAGATACTGGTATTTAATATCCTCTTTACATGAACAAATTGATTACAAATTTTTTTTTTTAATTTTTTTTTTCAACGTTTATTTATTTTTGGGACAGAGAGAGACAGAGCATGAACAGGGGAAGGGCAGAGAGAGAGGGAGACACAGAATCCGAAACAGGCTCCAGGCTCCGAGCCATCAGCCCAGAGCCTGACGCGGGGCTCGAACTCACAGACCGCGAGATCGTGACCTGGCTGAAGTCGGACGCTTAACCGACTGCGCCACCCAGGCGCCCCTGATTACAAATTTTTAAGCTAGAAAATCATTGCCAAGTTCTTCAGAAAATTATTACAGCCATGTAAGTTTTGGAGATTTTCAATACTTAGAGTTATGTACAAATTGTTCACAGTGTCTGGTCATCCAAAAAATAATAAAATACCGATTACGAAAGTAAATGTTAGCATAAAAATAGACTGAGTTGGGACATAGATCCCAGGGTACATGAAGATTTTAGGAAGGACAAAAATTGTGTTTTAATTCAGTGAGGAAGATATGGTTTATTTGATAAATGGCCCTGGCACAATTAGCCATCCACCAGAAAGAAAATAAGATTGGACTCCCAAATTCACTACATTCAGAAATACATTCTGGATGCATTAAAATGTAAAGGTTGGGGCACTCGGGTAGCTCAGTCGGTTGAGCATCTGACTCTTGATTTTGGCTCATGATGTCATGATCTCACAGTTCGTGAATTCAAGCCAGGCTTTGGGCTCTGTGCTGACAGTGGAGGAGACTGCTTGGGATTCCCTCTCTCCCTCTCTCTCTGCTCCTCCCCTGCTTGCTCTCTCTCTCTCTCTCTCTCTCTCTCTCTCTCTCTCAAAATAAATAAATAAACATTTTTTTTTTTTAAGTATAAAGGGTAAAAAAAATTTTTTTTAATCTTAGGGACCCCTAGGTGGCTCAGTAGGTTAGGTGTCCAACTCTTGATTTTGGCTCAGGTCATGATCTCATGGTTCCTGAGATCCAGGTCCAAGTGGGGCTCTGTGCTGGAGGCATGGAGTCTGCTTAGGATCTCTCTCTGCCCCCCCCCCCAAAAATAAATAAACTTAGAAAAATTAAAATTTTAAAATAATATTTTGGCATATAAATATATACTTTAAGATTTAGAAAGACCTTGCAAACAAGAGAAAAGCTCAGAAGATCAAGAAAAAGTTAGGTTTATTTGACCTCGCAAAAATCCACTTTTTTAGTAAGGGAAAAGACGGCAAAGGCAAAGGATGAATTGGAAAAATGTTTTCAGTGCGTGGAACTGAAAAGAGATTATACCTGTAATATACAGTAAGAGCCTATAAGCTAATTTTTAAAAAAGACAAACATCTGCAGCAATGGGGGCTATAGTTCATCCCATCAACCTCCCTCTTCTAAGTTTTCGCTCAATAAGAAAGCCCTGGGAGAACCATAGAGGTGGAGCTGCTTTGCAAGGATGTGTGGAAGACCGGATCCTAAGCAGTGCAAGGGCTGGACTACGTCAGCAAGGAGGGGACTGTGTGCATGACCTCTTAGATTTACCGTCAGCAAAAAACTGCTGTTAAGATTGTAGGGAGCTGACATCTTCCAACTGTACTGTTCGAATTTGCCACAGCATTCATGCCAAGGCACACTTCCCCTGGATTAGTCTCAGCTGATGACTAAGCCCAGTGGGCACACTGGAGCTGGGCTATTTCTCCCTCATGTGGGGTTCTAACGGGAAATTAGCCTGGCCAAGGCTTCCTCAGAGCTGCACTGCACTCTTGAAGCATTTTCTACCCAATCTTCCTATTACAGGTGTCAGTCCCACATCATGGTCTTAAGATTCTCCCTGTTTACTTCTGTTCCCTCTCAACTTTATCTTTCACACGCATTGCCCCCTTGAACTTCTGACTCCATCCTTGGCATCTGCTTGTGAAAGGACTCAAGTTTATATAGCTTCTAAGTTTTGGGGTGACTCACTATGTAGCAACAGATAATGAAACAGTTTGGTATGGGTGCTGCCGTAACAAAAGCCTAAAATATGTGGCATTGGCTTTGGAACTCATGGCAGAGGGCTGGAAGGGCTGTTGCTAGCTCAATTTTCTTGCAAGAAAGGGAGGATGATTCAGAGGGTGGAACCAAGAGCCCAGATACTGGAGCCAAAAACCACAGTGAACACAGTGAAGAATGAGTCTCAGGCAATTGGACTAAGCTCTAATCAACATATGCTTGTTGGATTTCATATTGGTCCTGCTGCGTACCTTCCACTCTCCCTTTTTGAAGGGGAATGAGTATAGAGTTTATCCTATGCCTTTCTAACCATTGTATTACGATGTTTGTAGGGGAAAGAGAACTTGCCTCTGTAGTTCCCAGATTTTCCATGTAGGGAAGAGATGTGAGGGAGAGACCGATTAGGAGATAAATTAAGAGGCTCTTAAGATAGCTCAGGCAAGAGCTAATGGTGGTTTGGAATACGTAGCAGTGAAGAAAGTGCTAAGTGGTGAGATTCAGAATATATTTTAAAATTAGAGCCAATAGGCTTTGTTGATATTTTGGAAGTAGGACATAAGAGAAAAAGAAGAGTTGAATATGCTCCACAATCTTTAGCTGGAAGAACTAAGTGAATGAATGTCTCCCTCCAACTCTTGTTGTCTGTCTCCTTTCAGAGCAGAATTTTCAAGAGTGACCTACACTGCTGTCTACATTTTCTAACCTTCCACTTCTCATCTTAGTCCTGTCTAGTCTCTGCCTACCACCACTCCACAAAATCGCTGTTGATAGTATCACTCATGGCCACCATATTTCTCAATCCAGTGGATGTTTTTCCATCTTCTTTTTATTTGATCAGGTACAGGTATCCATTGCCTTTTTGAAACATTATCTTACCCTGGCTTTCTTGAACCATGTATTTTCCTCATTTTTTGCTACCTCACTGGTTTCTCCTTTTGTTGTTGTTGTTTTTTAAGTTTGTTTGTTTGTTTATTTATTAAGTCATCTCTATACCCAACATGGGGCTTGAACTCATGACCCTGAGATCAAGAATTTCACACTCTTCCAACTGAGCCAGCCAAGTGCCCCAAGGTTGCTCCTTTTGAATCTCCTTTTCTGGCTTCTCTTCTAACTTACTATTAATGTAGCTCTTCAGGAGTTCTGGCTAACCCTTTTCTTGTCCTTTGATCTCAGGACTCCTAAATCCACACCTTCTGGCCAGACTTGTTCTAAGCTCTAGTTCTGTATGTCTACTTGCATATTCAGGAAATCTAAGATACCTCAAACTAAGCAAACCAAAAAAGAACTCATCACCTTTCTCCACCAAATTTACTGTTACTCTAGTGTTCCCAGTCTCTACTAGGAAAGACCATCCATTCAACTGCTCAAGCTAGAAAACTGATAGTCTACTTGGCTACTCATTTTCTCTTACACACATTCCCATGGACAATCAATCAGTAGCTTCTGTAATTTCCACCTCTTAGATCACTTACTTTCAAATCTGTCCATTTCTTTTCATCTACTGCTGCCACTATAGTCTAAGCCATCATTATCCTCTTGCCAGGACTTCTGCATCAGTCCCCCACCCCTATCCCACTAGCCTCCTAGCATCCACTTTGGCTCTCCATGCTACGGCTAGCATGTTCTTGTTCAAACACAAATAGGACCGTGCACTTACTTAGTTTAAAGGCTTTGAATGATCTCCTATGCTCTTGGGAGTATATTATGAAACCCTTACAATAGCTCATAAGATCTTGCATGATCTGGACTCTGCTATCTCTTTCACCTCAATCTCATATCACTTCCCTTTATTTTCTGTAGCCAGTCACACTGATCTTTTCTCAATCCCTTGAGCCTGCCAGGCTTCTCTTACCTTTGGCCTTTCACGTTTTCTGTCTGCTCAAACAAGTCTTCTCCATTCTCTTTGTTTGGCTAACTCTTACTCATCCTTCAAGTCTCAGATTAAATAACATTTCCTCAGGACAGCCTGCCCTAATCACCCCAGATTAGGTCAGCTCACTGTGTTGTGTATTTCCCTAACTATCTGAACTTCCCTTAGGCAGCACTTTGCTTCTGATTCTTGTAATTATTGTGGACTGTTTCATCTCTCTTCCCTACTAGACTGTTAGCTCCATGAAGACAGACTGTGCCTATTTTATTCACCATTGCGTCCACAGTGCCCAGGAGTGCCTGACATGTAGTTAGATGCACACTGAGTATTGTTGGACCAGCTGACAATCAGGGAAGGCCCAAGTAGCACCAGCCTTTGGGCACAGGCTAGAATTGCCTAAGGCCACATTGTCACTCCTTTCCTCCCTTAAGGGAAGTTGTAAGGGCCAGGAGAAATGAAGTACTAGATGACTTCATGCACTGTCTAGTACAATATGAAAGAACAGGCATCACTTTACCTATTAGAGTGAAAAATTAGGAAAAAACCAACAGCCCTAAATGTCCAACAATATAGGAATGGCTTCATAGTATTACACCAGTGATTTAAAAGTATTTTCTAATGTATCTAATCCTTATTTTTCAAATAGAACCTGACATGGGAGCCCCAATATGTAAAATGCATTAAAATGGGACCATTCTAGTTGAATGGGTAATGGGGCAGAGCTTAATCTCTTAGGCTACCCCAGCTTTCCCTTTCTCTTCCCATCCCCCATTTTTCTGTCCTTCTCCTTCTAAGTCTTGAAGGCTTTCCAATTCCTGGCTCTATTGTATCTTTTAAAGCCAGGGCATCATTTCCTTTTCGCCTTCTACAAGGCACTCCCAAATGCTTTATTGTGTTGTTAAGCTGGCTCCCGTTGGTTTTCAGTTACTTGTAATTAAAAACAAAAACAAAAAGCCTTAAATAATACTGCTGCAGCTTGAGATTCACTTACGTAATGGAAAGAGAATTACGTGTGGAGTCAGAAAAATGGTTTCAAATCTAGGTCTCGACTTTGGGCAAGTAACCATTTTCAACTCCGTTTTCTCATCGGCAGATTATACTTAACTTTTGAGAATTTTTTTAAAAACCCAGTAACAATAGATTAAAAGACTGGCTATTGAGCAGATTTTCGGCAAAAGTTAAATAAATAAGATTAAAGTCTTTAGAAGTCATTCCTACTCCCTCCAACTTGGAGTTGGATAAACTGTATTCAGCGCAGCCAAAATTAGCAAGGCTGCCATCTTGTGGCAGTTTATTGACACACCGTCCAATGTCATTTAGCAACATTTGAAGCAAGATGTTCAAGAACCTAAAGCTAAATTAAAGGATGGCAGACACACCAGAGAGACACTGAAATGAAGATAATAACTGAAGACATGAGATGAGGCTAATTCATCAGTGGAAAGAGCAAAGAATAAAGAATCTAAGACTGAACTTTAAGGAACTGTCACATGCAGCAGAGAAGTTAGGGAAAGGGACAGAAAGAAATGACTGATGGAGAAAAAGTGACTAAGTTTAGTTCAGTGTAACACTCAAGCCAGGGTTGATATATATATGATATAAACATATATGTAAGTACATACATTTAACTCAAATAAATATACGTATTTACATTGACAGCTAACCTGATGTTATCTTTTTTCCCCCAGACTTCAAAAACCATTAACAAAAGCTAGACGACACCATAATCCTTATAATATCATTGCCCGAGGCCATTCAAATGTTACTTCTACCTCTAAAGTCAATGCTTGGAGCACCTGGGTGGCTCAGTTGGTTAAGGCTCTGACTTCGGCTCAGGTCATGATCTCATGGTTCGTGAGTTTGAGCCCCGTGTCGGGCTCTGTGCTGACGGCTCAGAGCCTGAAGCCTGCTTCGGATTCTGTGTTTCCTTCTCTCTCTTCCCCTCCCCAGTGTGCACTCTGTCTCTCTGTCTCTCTCTCAAAAATAAAATAAACGTTAAAAAAAATAGTCAATGCTTCACCTTTCTTATACACCTTATTATAGTATGACACTGGTAAGAATTTTAGTAATTATGAGGCTACTGCATTGTCAAGGATTATCACTACTGCACATACCACGGGGAACGGGGTGCTCATTGAGGTCTGAGCCAGTTCCAGAATCCCATACTGAGAATCTGCTTTCTAGGGTCACTCCTACTACCAAATCTTTTAGACTTAATTTCCCCCAAAAGCAGAGTCTGAGACAAGTGCTTACAAACAGGTAGTTTATTTTCAGGAGTAATCTCAAGGAACATGGGGTCAGAGACTAGGAAGAGTAAAATACAGGCAAACCAGGAAAGCCAATCCAAGGATGATTGATCTGGAAGGTCACTGCTTTGCGTGTGTGGGTTTTGATTCTCCTGGAGACATTCTGAAGCAGAATGTGCCTCATAATTGTCCAACTAGGGAAGGAAGAGGGAGTATTTATTCACAAGCTCCTGTCCTTTATTGGTGAAGGGTTTCCCAATTGCTCATTAACTCCTCTGCATTCTCAAGTTGTCACTTTCAGGTCGACACGTGTATCAAAATAACTGTGCATGTTCCCCCAGATCCCATCGGGTGAATTCCATGAAAGCCCTGGGGCAGAACGCGAGATACTTGAAGAAAGCAGTTGAAGCCTTGGACTGTCAGGTCACACCTGCATGAACATGGTACCCACAGCAATGGCTGGAGTAGAAAGGTGTACCAACAGGCACCAAAGGTGCCCAATACACGGCCGTAAGTAAGAGACAACATCTTGAGAGACTGAAGTTCTATCCCGTAAGATGCATGGTGAGTTCTGAACCAATAAGCAAACTGCAGTAGCATTTCACTTAGAACCAGGAAGAAAGGGTAAATGTGGAATGGCAATTCTGTTCTATCGAATGGAGTACTAAATGTTGATCTTCATGTCTCTGTGATTCTGAGCATGGCTCTTCTCAAATTTTATTACCCAAGGGAGGAATGCTCCCACCAGAGGATATGAAAACAGCTCCACTGGATTGTAAACTAAGGCTGCCATTTGCCAGTCTGGGCTTCTCTTGCCACTAGGTAACAGATTAAAAAAAAAAAAAAAAGTTAATCCAGTGGTGTGCTAGCCCACTCATACAGGTTTACAAGAACTGACTGAGTGCACATGTTAGTTTCCTACTGTTGCTGTAACAAATGACCACAAATTTAGCGGCCACAAATAAATGGAACAGCACAGATTTATTATAGTTCTGAAGATCAGAAATCTGAAATGGGTCCTATTGGGCTAAGAAAAAAAAAAAATCAAGGTGTTAGTACAGGTGTGTTCCTTCTCGAGACTCTGAGAAAAAATTGGTTACATACCTTTTCTAGCTTCTTGAGGCTGCCCATATTCCTTGATCGTATCACTAAGACTTCTGCTTTCATCATCACAACTCTTTTTCTTTCTTTCTTTTTTTAATGTTTATTTTTGAGAGAGAGAGAGAGAGAGAGAGCATACATATGCGTGAGCAGAGAGGGGTAGAGAGAGGGAGACAGAGGATATGAAGCAGGTTCTGCACTGACAACAGAGAGCCCAAACTCACGAACCCCACCATGAGATCGTGACCTGAGCTGAAGTCGGACACTTAATCCACTGAGCCACCCAGGGGCCACAACTCATCTCTTTTTCTGATGCTAACTTCCTGCTTTTTCATTTCCTTATAAGGATGCATGTAATTGTATTGGGCCTACCTGGATAATCTCCCCATTAAGTATCCTTAAATTCATCACATCCTGTTGCCATGTAAGATAGTATATTAACAGTTTCCAGAGATTAGGATATGGTCATCTTTGGAGAGCCATTATTCCACATACCACAGTGCCTTTTTCTCAACTCTACATTCATTGACATATTGTTCAAAATCAGTCATGGTGGGAGTATTTACACCACAGAAATTGGCAAATGCTACATATTAGGGCTTTTACTTCTGGACAGCCTGTGGTTAAACTTTACCTGCATATCTTGGATTATGATGGTTGGCTGGGGTGAACGTGCCGATTATCACGGCAAAGGAGAACTGTCACTATGCAATAGGAAGGGAGGGTTATGAATATAATCCAGAGGATACTTAGGGGACCTCCTACTCTTGCCATGTCTAGTGCAGAAAATTATGGGAATATGTTACAGGCAGAACAGGCAAGAACTAGGTTTGGGTTACTTACAGAAAACTCATAGCTCCAATTACAAGCTATGTAATCACATTCTATTCATGCAGCATAGTGGAAGTAATACATGCCACTTCTTGACCAGGTCCTTTAAGATAGCAGCATGTTTCCTTCATGTCCTCTTTCTTTTCACATCACTGTGACCCTGATTAAGTGCTGGTTGAAGACAGAGACAATGGAATAGGTAATAGATACGTGAACTCATGAAGTCAAAACTATCAACTAAGACCTTGTGATAGCTATAGAAAGGTCTCTTGCCATGTCAGTTCAGTAGTTACATATTGTATCTAATTTTCTTCTCCCCCTCACCCCACCCCAACATATATAGGATGTGGTATGTTGTGGTGGTTGACTTTAAAGTTCAGTCCATAGGCTCAGGAACATTAAGGAAGCATCATGATGGAACTGGCAGAAAATCAACATTAGTTGGAAGTCCTAGACCTGGAGCTGGAGGAAGTAACTGATGAGGGTTTTGTCAGTTCCTTTTTCTGGGTAGGGGGGAGAGTGCAGTGATGACAATTCAGGTTATAAAAGGCGGGGGGGGGTATTTTAGTGAAGCATTTTGTTTCATTTTTTGAAGTTTAAAAGGGTATGTGTTGATGTTGGACCATTCTGGGAATTTATTATAGTGCGCACCTATCATTCCTATTGGACACTCAGCATCTGCAACCCCTTCATATATCTGGGTAAGACCCCAAACAAAGAGAGAGTGCACCTTACAGCATCAAAGCCGACAATGCTCTCTATCACTTTGCTAGGGCCAAAGCAGACCCAGCCAATCCCATTCTCTTGTCCTGAGACAAGTGCGTTGGGGTAGGGAGAAAAGCCAGTAAAGGGTTCATTAATGAGTGGGTTACTGCTGTAGGCAACTGGGGTTTGGTCCTTCTGGGGGCCCTCAGAAACACTGTGAAATGTGCAACCTTGGAAGTATTCCTTTGAGGAACCAGGAAGCTGAAATATTTGTTGACTGTTGGTTCTAGCTATGAGACAGAAAGCAGGGTATGCTTCATGGAGCTCCTTGGAAAACTAGCTTTTCAATTTCAGATGCTCTACCTCCTTCCTGTTTCCTCTTTCCTTAAATGTGACATAATGGCTTGGGCTACAACAGCCAATTCGCAACTCCAAAGGTAAGTCTAACTGAGGGGCACCTGGGTGGCTCGTTGGTTAAGCATCCGACTCTTCATTTCGGCTCAGGTCATGATCTCATGGTTAGGGAGTTCGAGCCCCGCGTTGGGCTCTGCACTGACAGCACACAGTCTGCTTGGGATTCTCTCTCTCCCCCTCCCTCGCTTGTGCTCTCTCTTTCAAGATAAATAAAGACACTTAAAAAAATAAAGGTAAGTCTAATTGAATCACAGAGATATCAGATGATTTTCCTGAACCAATAAAGCTGCCTACCTCCATTTTTCTTGAGAAAAATATACTTAAAAAAAAAAGTCACCACAGTCAAGTGTTCTGCAGCCAAAGCATTCGTATTCCTAACCGATTTATCTATCTTACTTGCAGCCAAGGGTACAAGCCCAGACTTTGAATCAAAAGGTAGCGATGTAAAGAAGCAGACCCTGTGGGGAGACTTGCCAATGATGTGGCAGTAGCAGCAGTGGTCTGGTGACACCATCCAGGACGTTGACACTTGACACCTTATTTTGCTTTCTGGTGGCCTTCACCACGAACACAGATAATAGACTCTCTGTACTGAATAATAATTGTTACTTCTCTAATTGTTACTTCTCACTAGTATTCACTGGGAACCAAGTGTTTTACAAATTCCCTCCTCGTCTTCATATCAACCATTCGAGATGGGTATGTTGTTTTAAGTTTATTTTTTGAGAGAGAGAGAAAAAGAGGGAGACAGAGAGCAGGGGAGTGGCAGAGAGAGAGAGAGAGAGAGGTAGACAGAATCCCAAGCAGACTCCGTGCTCTTAGCTCTTGAGAGAGAGAGAAAAAGAGGGAGACAGAGAGCAGGGGAGTGGCAGAGAGAGAGAGAGGTAGACAGAATCCCAAGTAGACTCCGTGCTCTTAGCTCAGAGCCCGATGTGGGGCTTGAACTCACAAACTGTGAGATCAAGACCTGTGCTGAAACCAAGAGTCAGACGCTCAACCGGCTGAGCCACCCAGGCGCCCCCAAGATGGGTATTAATATCCTTCTATGTGGTTAACTGACTTGACTCAGATCACACAGTAAGTGGCAGATTGGGATTCAAGTTCAGGTCCAAGTGACATCAAAGCCAGATCTTAACCACTGTATCATATGGCCAATATTTCTTTTGCCAATTTGTAATTTTTGGACCTGAGACCCTAACTAACTCAGGCTGGAGCCTGGGGCCCTCTGTGGGAGAGGAAGAAAGATGGGCTCACAGAGATCGTTGTCTGTTATCAGTCCCTTCTGGCTGGGGGATACAGGATCTGCCCAAATGCAGACAGGCTCTGAGCCAGGCTGCACAGATACAGGCGATCTTCTGAGCCAGGCTGGGAAACGCTCCAGATGAACTGCCAGACTTCTGTGTCTGAAACTCTGAGAGATAAGGAAGAATCTTGGGTGGTACCCTCAGAGACAAAGCGATTCTGCAGGTTTAGAATGTGCTGAAATCCAGGCAAAATACGAAAGTGGCAAAAGACATGAAGAGGGGAATTGTGTAAGAATCAATCAACTCTCTGTTGGCAATTCTTGCTTGCAGAATGATTCACTGTACTTCTTTCTCTTCTCAGGCTGGATTTTGAAGTCTGAGGCTCGAAACCCCCAAACCCTAATCCAGACTTCTTCCCACCTTCCATTCACCCATGCTCCAAGTCTCAGAACCATCTTGGCCCCTCTCACCCTTTCATTTAGCCACATTTTCCCATAAATATCTACTGAGGATTAATTTTGTGCTAGAGAGGCAAAGACTCTGACCTCAAGGTACTTACAAGGAAAGAAAACATTAAAAGACAAGTGTACAGGGGCGCCTGCGTGGCTCAGTCGGTTAAGCGTCTGACTCTTGATTTCAGCTCAGGTCATGATTTCATGGTCGTGAGATCAAGCCCCGCATTGGGCTCCGTTCTGAGCATGGAGCCTGCTTAAGATTTTCTCTCTCCCTCTCCCTCTGCCCCTCCCAGCTCTTGCGCTCTCTCTCTGAAAGAAAGAAAGAAAGAAAGAAAGAAAGAAAGAAAGAAAGAAAGAAAGAAAAAGACAAGTGCACAGATCATTACTTAATTAGAACTGTGATACCAGCCAGGAAGGAAAAGTAGTATTCGGTGGGAGTGTATACCTGGGGAACTAGGTCTAGCCTAAAGGTTCATATTCAGATCATCCCCCTTCCATTTGCCTTTCTCCTTGTCATCTTCCTCCTCACCATCCCCTTGATAACAATGGCATCTTCTGCCCTGTCCCTTCTGCATTGTCTCCTCTACATTGTACCCCCATGTCCCAGCCTTGATTCAGACCCTATGCTACCTTTGTACCTATTTTCTGACAGATCCCTCTGCCTCTTCCCCCTCCTCTCAAGCCCATGCTCTATCCTGCAGTTAGAGTTATATTTCTAAAATGGAATCTAACCAACTCCTTCTTTCTTTCACATTAAGGTTTTACCTCTCTTGTCTGGCACAGCTTGTTCAACCTCTTTCTCTTCAGCCTTAACTCCTATTCTTCTATAGGAACCTCTCACCTCAGCCAGTCACAGATTCCATCTCTCCTACCTTTTACTCAGGTCTGCTCTCAATGTTCTCCCCACCCATCTCAGCCCAGGAAATGACGATTCCAAATTCAAGGCACTCATTGGTCATGTGCCTGATGAAAGCCCACCATGGATGAGAAATTGGGCAAGATCAGTGAGGAGGAAAAAGCTGGAAGTCAATAGTAGTTCTGATGACTGCCCCAGATGGCAACACCTGTTTCCACAATAGATTGTAAGCTCCAAGGGGCGCCTGGGTGGCACAGTCGGTTAAGCGTCCGACTTCAGCCAGGTCACGATCTCGCGGTCCGTGAGTTCGAGCCCCGCGTCGGGCTCTGGGCTGACAGCTCAGAGCCCGGAGCCTGCTTCAGATTCTGTGTCTCCCTCTCTCTCTGCCCCTCCCCCGTTCATGCTCTGTCTCTCTCTGTCCCAAAAATAAATAAACGTTGAAAAAAAAAAAAAAAGATTGTAAGCTCCATGAGGGCAGGGACAGAGTCTGACTAGTCCACTCTCATACTCCTCATTGTGTCTAGTGCAAAGTAGCAAGGTGCCTACGATGCTTCTTGAGGAAGAACTCAATCATGAACTCATTTTTTTCAGTGTATAAACAAATGAATAAATAGGGGCACCTGGGTGGCCCAGTCAGTTAAGTGTCTGACTCTTGACTTTGGCTCAGGTCATGATCTCATGATTCGTGGGTTAGAGCCTTGCCTTGGGCTCTGTGCTAAAAGCACAGGGATTTGCCCTCTCCCTCTCTCTGCCCCTCCCTGCCTCTCTCTCAAAATAAATGAACTTTTAAAATGTTACAAAATAAATAAAGTGATAGACACTGCTCTTAAATTGCCTCCTGTGGGGTTACAAATACATGTGGTTAGACTCCTTAAAAGATTAGAAGTTTCCTTAGGGGCAGGGGTTGTGACTTACTCATGTGTGCACTCTTTACAAAGAATCACTTTACAATGTAGTTTCATATAGGTTACTGCTTCTGTTTCTTATTTCAACCCCACAAATTATTATCCCCATTTTGTAAATAGGAAAACTTTCTTCCTTTCATCCTTCTTCCTGTTTCCTCCCCTCTCTCCCTTACATCTGGAATGCATGTCTAGGTATCTGCTGTCTCTAAATTCAGAAAGAGATTGAGGGCTTTGGAGAGCTAATTACAATGAGGGTCAGGGAGGCTATTTGCCCTAGGTTTCACAAACATGAAGCACTCAAATATAATTATTTGATATATTTGTGTGATGTGTGTGTGTGTGTGTGTGTGTGTGAGAGAGAGAGAGAGAGAGAGAGAGAAAGTGTTTTTTGTTAAATGTAAATATTTAAAATATAAATTTTTTGTACCCTATTTTGTCATGTGGTCATTTTTCTTTTAAACATACTGGAAGTCACAAAATTAAAAAGAGGCCCAGGTTCAGCCAAGTCAGGTAACCTAGCCAGTCTAATCCCTAGTAAAGTGCCCAAGCCAGGAATTATGGAAACCCAGGATGTCTCCCCATCCAGAGGCATCACTAACTCAGAACTGTGGCACATGTTATTTCAGTATGGTCTGTGGCATACTCATGGGATTTCATCATTTAGATGTGTTTACTTCAAAGTTCTAAGTTACTTTGTGACTTTGGCAAGTAATTTAGCTTCCCCATTTGAAAACTGGAGGCCATAATAGCATCTACCACCGCGAGTTCCTATTAGGATTACATGAAAATGTTCTTGAAGCATTCAGCACAGGCCTGGCACATAGTGCGCAGTAAATGGTGGCTATTATTATAAGAACTGTATCTGTCGAGTGACTTTGGCATATAGCGCCTGCATTCAACTTGAAGCTTGGAGCTGTCACCGTCGCTCAGCCGAAGGAGTGGGAACAATTGCACTCGCCAATTTTTTCTGGAAATAAATCTTTGTGGGAGGATAATCACCGGTTGGAAAGTGTGAGCCTTGAGGGAACAAAGCTCTGATCCCCAGGCCCGAGGACCACGCGAAATCTCTCTCCCCCGCGGGCTGCGGCCACGGAGCCTAATGTCCCCGGGACTGAGTGGCAGGTGGCAGGGCACGCCCAGTTCCGGGCGAGGCGGCCTCACAAACCGGTTTTAGCGGAGCGGAGGATGATCTTCGCTCATTCCGCTCATCTTATTCTCGGGGACCACACCCTGCGCGCGGGGAGGAAGGACTCCAAAACCGCGGGGCGGAGGCTTCCGCGCGGTCCCAGACCTGACCATCTATGGTCACAGAGCACACGGAACAAACAGGAAGTGGGGCGAGCCTCCACCTTCCCAGCCAGCAAGCCGAGCGACGGCGGGCATGCCCAGAAACCCAGGGCTGGACCCACGCGCCCTCACCAACCACCTCCCCACACCGGCCTCGCGAGGTATCCCTAGGGCACTGTTCAGACCAAAGGCATCCGCACGTCACAAACGGCGACACTGAGATATGCACGCCCAAAGAGGCGGAGCTTCGCCTCAATCTCCTCGGAGAGTGGACGATTGTCCGGGATTCCCCGAAAATCCTGACTCCTAGTCCCTCCAAGACCCCTTCCGACGGCTAGGCTAAGGCACTGGCCTCGGTCATTGAGACCGCATTGATAGGAGCACTAATTTAGCCACTCACCTGTTCTCCTTCTCCGGAGGTGGAGCTTAGCTGGTAATTTCGGCCCTTCATTGGCCCGGACGACTCGGCTCCCGCCAGTTGGCAGGGAGGCGTGGCCTACCCCTGAGCACACACCGGGGGCCGCTCCGGCTTTGGGGGCGGGACCCTCTCCCACGTGCCCTCCGGTCTAGCCTGGATTCTCCCTTCCGGGCGTGGAGAATAGGGGGCGGAGCCACGAGCGGGGCGGAGCCACGAGCGGGGCGGCCAGACTTCCTCCCGGGTCCCTCCACTAGCTCGGCGTTTCAGCAGCCGTCCATTTCCGGTGGGGGTGCCGCGCCCAGTAAGGGCCCGGAAGTGGGTCGCGCGAAGATTGCTGGGCGGTTCTTGCCGGAAGTGGAGAGCGGCTGATCGCAGTCCGGAGGTGAGGCGGAACTCTGAGGTGAGGGTACGCGGCCGGGTAGGGACGGGGGTCCACTCCGCGGCCCACTGGTCTCTGGAGTTGTTAATGGTCTTACCGACCTATGCGCGTACGGTGAGCGTTGCTGAAGGGGCCATAGCGGAGGCCCTCAGGCCGACCCGGGATCCTGGGCGCGGTCTCTTGAGGTGGGGCCAGGGTGACCAACGGAGCCGGGCTCCTCTGGGGAGGCCCCTCCGCTGGATTTTGCAGTCCTGGCCGTCAGCCTCAGCGGGGGCCTGATTCCTAAGGTGCCCAGACGTAGGCATTCCTAAGGAACCAACGACACCTTAGAGTCTTCTCTATGCCCCATCTCCTCCCCATTGCACAGATGGGTAAATTGATCCCCGGGGAGGAGAGGCTGGTCTACGACCGTATAGCGAGTGAAGGAAACAGTTGGACTTAAGACCTCAGTTATTTAGATTAACAGCCCCAGGTCCTTCCCACGACTGTTTCCCAGGAACCTCTTTCTTTACCTCTGAGTGGTCTTCCGGTCGGTGTCGAGTCGCGGCGGGCAGCTGCAGGTTAAAGACCGCCCGCTGCGTGGAATTTTTTTTTTTTTTTAAATGCAACCTGTTTGGAATACCTGGGTAGTTTTTCACAAGAGAGTGGGGCAGGTCTTTGTGTTTGCAATCAGATAGCCTCTCCTTCCTCCAGGTCTGTTGCTCCTATTCTGAAAGGCTTGTTTAACTTTATTGAAGGTGTTGCATACTTCTGGACCTGAAATCAGATGGCTCAGGTTTGGTCTGTCCGCTCTGCTAAGTTTCTGTAGCTGTAGATGCATTAACTTCCTTGAGCCTTATTTTTCTTATCTTTTAAGCAGAGATCTCTGCATATCTCACAGGATTAAATTCAGTCTAACAAATTGTGTTTATTCTGTCAAGCACCCTGCCATATCTAGGGAATGCAGTTTTGGAAGAAAAAAAAAAAAGCCAGACCTTTGCCGGGACGTTTAAGAAGTAATTACAAATGTGGTGAGTGTTAGGAAAGAACAGTGTTGGAAATATATAACTTAGGGCTTAGGAAGATCCCTTCTGCAGAGCAGAATTTAAGATGAATTTTGAAGGATAAACAGCATGAAGCTTGGTGAGAGGACGAGCACCTTTTCAGGCAGAGGTTCGTATCAGAACTGTGTCAGTTGAAGCTCTTTGTAGGGATCCCTGTTCAGCTGAAAAACAGGACAGCCCAGCACATTCAACATTCACCACTCATTCATTGAGCCCTTAATATGTGTGAGGTACATACTAAATGAGGCACTTGGCCTGGTGGCCAGGGATACAGCTGTTACCATGGAGTGTAGGGGGGCAGACAAGTAAATCAGGGATGGCTTGCCATATGCACTGTCATAATGCACTGTGTGAGTACAGGGCTATGGGAGAATAGAGAGAGGAATACCTGAGCCAGACTTCCAAGCTTTGAGGAGGAAATGGGAGGATAAGTCTTGCAAAACTTACTTAGCTGTGTGGTCAGTCTGGAAAAAGGATTTCCAGGCAAAGAGTACAAGTGCAAGGACATGGAGATCTGGACATGTGAAAGACCATGGCTAATTCAGTAACTGAAATTCTAGTAATGCTTGGAGAAACGGAGGAAGTGGGAAGTGGTGGGTCAGATATAAAGGACCTTGTAAATTGTGCTGCATAATGTGGATCTTAGGAAAATGATGTGGTCAGATTTATGTTTTAGGAAGTTTAGTTTGTCAAGGCAGAAGGGACATGATGGCAGAGTAGACCAGTGTTGGGAAGCTGTTGCCATAGTCTTGGCCTGAACTGAGACAGTGACCATGGGAAGGAGAGGAGGGATCGGATTTGAGCAGTAAGTATGTATGTATTGTTTTTTAATATGGGGGGGGGGCAGAGGAAGGGGGATAGGGGATCTGAAGCAGACTCTGCACTGATAGGCTGACAGCGGTGAGCCTGGAACTCACCAGCCAACCAGGAGATCACAAACTGAGCCGAATTGGGACACTCAACCCACTGAGCCACCTGGTGCCCCTTGAGCAGTATTTAAAAAATAGAAACCATAGAATTGGAGGCTGATTATTAATGGAAATGAAGAGGGGTGCCTGGGTGGCTCAGTGGTGGGGCATCTAACTTTGGCTCAGGTCATGATCTCGCAGTCTGTGAGTTCAAGCCCTCGTTCGTCTCTGTGCTGACAGCTCAGAGCCTGGAGCCTGCTTGGGATTCTGTGTGTGTGTGTCTATCTCTCTGCCCCTCCCCAGCTCACGCTTTCTCTCTCTCTCTCTCTTTCTCAAAAATAAATACACATTTTTTAAAAAAGGAAATGAAGAAATAGAAGTCGTCTAGGATGAGTGCCTGGTTTTCTGGCTTAGGGAACTGGGTGGTACCATTCACCAAGGTAGGTAATGTGAGAGGAGAGGGGTAAGTTGGGGAGGTGGCATGGAAAGAAAATGAATTTTGGACGTATTTAGTTGGAGGTGTTTGCAGCACATCCAGACAGATGTCGGAATAAGGTATCCCAATTAGAGGAAACAAGAGCAAAGGTGCAGAGGCATATATTCAGTGAAGCACCTGGAGTATCGGAGTTCGCCTGGAGTTTGTGGTGGAAGTAAGACCAGGAAAAAAGGTAGATAGATGGCTGCCAAGTTGTGAAGGGCTTTTTTTTTTTTTTTTTTAAATTTTTTTTTTTTCAACGTTTATTTATTTTTGGGACAGAGAGAGACAGAGCATGAACAGGGGAGGGGCAGAGAGAGAGGGAGACACAGAATCGGAAACAGGCTCCAGGCTCCGAGCCATCAGCCCAGAGCCTGACGCGGGGCTCGAACTCACGGACCACGAGATCGTGACCTGGCTGAAGTCGGACGCTTAACCGACTGCGCCACCCAGGCGCCCCTGTGAAGGGCTTTTGATGCCTCGTTTGAACGCGTTTGGGTTTCATTCAGCAGTTGGCAATTTGCTTATTGTTTGAGTTGCACTGGTCCAGCATAAAGAAATGTCTGTAGGAGGGAAGACATTTTTTTTCTGTAGGAATTGCCTACCTTTTTCTTCACTAGAAATACTTTGTCAGTCAGGTGGACGTAGTTTATGTCTGAGAGGAGCTTAAATAAAATGGTAGCAGTGAAAAGCATTTTGTCAGGTACAACCTGTCATGCGAGCCCAGACTGGTGGTAATGTTAAGTTTCAGTGCGTGTATTTTTGCTCTGAGGAGGTTAGCTGTTTAGTTTGTAAAATGGTTTGTTTCCAATCTGGAGGGCGATCTTTTTTCTCACCCCCTTTTTTTGGTTATACGTACGTAGGTTTAGCTGCGATTATTTTTGTAACCAGGAACTAAGCCTTGTAAAAGTGACTTCCTCCTTTCAGTTTTCTGTGAAGCACTTGATGCATTTTACAGGTGCCTGGGTGGCTCAGTCGGTTGAGCGTCTCACTTTGGCTCAGGTCATGATCTCACAGTTTGGGAGTTTGAGCCCGGAATCCCCAAATCAGTCTCGCTGTTGTCAGCGCAAGGCCCTTTGTAGACCCCCTGTCAGCCTCTCACTCTCTCTGCCCCTCCCTGACTCGCCCGCACTCACTCTCTGTCTCTCTCTGTCTCTCTCTCAAAAATAGACTTTTTTTTTTTAAAGACGCATTTTACTTAAACGAGCAAATACAAAGTGTCATTGGAAGTTGAACTCTCTAGTTTGAAATTAAAAATTTTTTTTTAATGTTTATTTATTTTTGAGAGAGAGCGCAAATGGGAGAGGGGCAGAGAGAGAGGGAGACGCAGCATCTGAAGCAGGCTCCAGGCTCAGAGCTGTCAGCACAGAGCCTGACACGGGGCTCGAACCCACAAACCATGAGATCATAACCTGAACTGAAGTGGGACGTATAACCCACTGAGCCACCCAGGTGCCCCTGTCTGGTTTGAAATTTAATCTGAAGTTGAAATCTGAGGATCCTCAAGCCACATCTTGCCCACTCCTAGTGATTATTCCTTTGAATTGTCATCATTTTCTTTTTTTTTTTTTTTTTACTTTCTATTAACATGGCTTTCATACTTCACCTTCTCTACTACAACCAGGCTAATCTTTTAAAAAGAACCATTTTCATCTTCCCTGGCTTCATATTCCCAAAGAATTAAATCTAAATTCCCTTGTCCAGTTTACAAAATTCTCCACATTAGACCCTTAATTAGCTTTCATTGGATAGTACAGGTTGACATTCTGATTTAGAAAGTCCTGAACCCGTGGCGTTTTATTTATACCTCTTGTGCTTCCCTTTTGCTCCTTATTACATTAGAACAGGGTTTCTCAACATTGGCACAATTGACATTTTAGGCTGGATGGTTCTTCATTGTGGGGTTGGCCTGCCTGTACATTGTAGGATTTTAGCAGTATCCCTGGCTTCCACCCATCAGATGCCAGTAGCACTTGGCTCAGTTGTGCCTACCAAAGATGTCTCCTGACATTGCCTAGTGTCTCCCGGAGGATGAAATTGCCCTTGATTGAGAACCACTGCATTAGAAAGTATCATAACTATGTTTGTGCAGTGTTATCTCTCCAATTAGATTTTCTAGGGCAGGCTTCATGACCATGCTTAGCACAGTATATACACATCATAAGCACTGGATGTCCTGTAGTGAGTGAATCATTTTTCATTGAGGCAGCAAGAATCATTGTTTGTTTAAAGGAATTTCTGGGGTCCTTGAAGGACTTTCATTTTTGCTTTTTTCCTCAGAGGGTGTGATCTTGATAGAGAAATGCCTCTGATTAGGCACTCACCCAGAAGGAAGCTTTGGGTTAGTTGACAGTGCAAGTAAGCAGATTTATATATCTCTTACATTGAGGATATATACATTCCTGTTTTATTCATGTTGCCTTCTTTTCTTTTCTTCTCTTTTCTTTTCTTTTACTTATTTTTGAGAGAGAGAAAGAGAGCATGCCACGTGTGCACAAGGGAGGGGCAGAGAGAGAGAGAGAGAGAGAGAGAGAGGGAGAGAGAGAACCCCAAGCAGACTCCATGCTGTCAGTGCAGAGCCCAACATGGGGCTGGAACTCACAAACCATGAGATCATGACCTGAGCTGAAATCAAGAGCCTGATGCTTAACCGACTGAACCATCTAGGTGCCCCGGTGTTGCCTGCATTTAGACAGCTTAGTTTAGTTTATTATTATTTATTTTTTAAATTTAATTTAATTTTTAATTTATTTTTTATTTTTATTGTATTTAATTAAAAAAAAAATTTAACGTATATTTATTTTTGAGAGACAGAGGTAGAGCATGAGTGAGGGAGGAGCAGAGAGAGGGGGAGGCACAGAATCCCAAGCAAGCTCCAGGCTCTGAGCTGTCAGCACAGAACCCAACGCAGGGCTCGAACTCACTATGAGATCATGGCATGAGGGGAAGTTGGATGCTTAACCGAATGAGCCACCCAGGCGCCCCTAGATTACCGTTTATTTTAAATTGCCATTTTAAATTTATTTTAAATTGCCATTATTTTAAATTGTTATAGTTTATGTTCTTGGTGCTCAGTGTTTATTTTGATTAAGTTGTTATAGTTGAATCATCTTTAATGCGACTATAGCATTTCACCATGAAACTGTTTCTTTTTGGTATACCATCATGTAAACTTAATAAAAAGAATCAAAGCTCTAGGGGCGCCTGGGTGGCACAGTCGGTTAAGCGTCCGACTTCAGCCAGGTCACGATCTCGCGGTCCGTGAGTTTGAGCCCCGCGTCAGGCTCTGGGCTAATGGCTCAGAGCCTGGAGCCTGTTTCCGATTCTGTGTCTCCCTCTCTCTCTGCCCCTCCCCCGTTCATGCTCTGTCTCTCTCTGTCCCAAAAATAAATAAACATTGAAAAAAAAAATTAAAAAAAAAAAGAATCAAAGCTCTAAAAATATCCCTTATTTATAAATAAAGCTTCGTTTGCCTTGTATTATGAGGCATGTGTTAAACTTTTCCATTTGACTAGAAAATAGAGTTGAAATGTTTCATGGAAGGAGTGAGCTTGCTTTTTTTGTGTTTTGTTTTGTTTTGTTTTTCTGCAGAGGTCATTAAAATTCTTATACTTAAGTTTAATTATAGACTTACAGTCACAGATCTTTTCATATCTCTATTTGTAGCTGAATCCTGGCTAGGGACAAATGGCGTCCTTAGATCTATCTTTATGCAACTAGCCAGCTGAAATCAGCCAATGTGCTTTTTCCTTATACAATGTAAAAGTTGCCTGCTGAATGCTCTTACATAGTTGATCTTCGTAATATTCCTTGGGTATAAGAGAGAGGGGAAACCCATGGCCACACAAAGTTGTTTATTGCCCTGACTGTTGAAGCAGCTAGTTCTAAGTCTGACTTCAGCTTGTACATTCTAACTAGCTTTACTCACTCCTGGAATTTCAGATAGGAGACAAGTGTTGATATTGGATTGGATTCTTTCCCTCCCTAGAAGATAGGTCTTTCTCTTTTAATCTAAACCTCAGATGGCAGTGACTCAGGCAGTAAAATGTCATTGGTTCCCTCTGAAACCAAATGCTTAAGGAAGAACAGTGGCTCCTGATTTGGGTTAGATTTAGATGGTATCTTTACTGGGGCAAAGTGGTATCTGTTCTTTGGTTTCTGGTTAAAACAGCCAACTTGTGCAGTGCCTGGGTGACTCATTTGGTTAAGCGTCTGACTTGAGCTCAGGTCATGATCTCACGGTTCTTGAGTTCGAGTCCCATGTCAGACTCTGTGCTGACAGCTCTGAGCCTGGAGCCTGCTTCGGATTCTGTGTTTCCCTCTTCTCTCTGCTCCTCCCCCACTCGCACTCTGTGTGTGTGTGTGTGTGTGTGTGTGTGTGTGTGTGTGTGTGTGTGTCTCTCTCTCAAAAATAAACATTAAAAAAAACAAACAAACCCATAGGGGCACCTGGGTGGCTCAGTAGGTTAAGCATCCAACTTCAAAGTTCAGGTCATGATCTCACGGTCCATGAGTTTGAGCTCTGTGCTGACAGCTTAGAATCTGGAGCCTGTTTCAGGTTCTGTGTCTCCCTCTCTCTCTGCCCCTCTCCTGCTCGCACTCTCTGTCTCTCCCAAAAATAAATAAACATTAAAAAAAAAATTAAAAAACACATAGCCAACTTGTGTCTCCTGTTAGTATGTCTAGGTTTTACTTTGACGCAGTAGAGCCTACTGATGAGAACAAGGCTCTAATTCTATATTGTTAGGAGTAGAACTAACTAATGTCTTACAGCTTGGTGGTACCTTAGGAGAGAGATCCTAATGGAACTCGTTTTTGTTTTGTTTTGTTTTTTAATAAAGAAATTAACTATGTTAAAGAAGGTTGGAAAATCAGGAAGTTGTCTAAAACCCCATCACTCCAATGTGACAAATACTGTAAATTTTGTGTTCTATTCAAGTCTTTTTCCGCGGTGCATTCCTTGAAATTAGAGGTCTAAGTTAACGTTGCAGTGAATATCTGCCTGTCACTTTCCCCACATTCGGATTATTTTATTAGGATAACATCTCAGGGACAGAAATACAAAGTCAAGGCCAAAAGAAGCATTTTGAAGCAGATCAGTCGGGCTGCCATAGTATGCAGGCTGACTTGTATAGCTGCTTTTCAGTTTTACTTAAGGGTATGACTTAGAGGAACGACTACCAGACAAAGTAGAAAACATTTAAACGTGACAACTTCCTACTCAAGTAGACATTCATACCACTGGCTTAATTGTCTGGTGAGATGAGACAAGAACTGCAGGAGTAGCCTGGTTCCATTTACTTCTGAACAACTGCCTTGAATAGGCTGGAGGAATTGGGTTGTTTGAATTGTTCGAATGATGAGACTCTGAAGCAGCTTTGGCAGGAATCACTAGCCAATTCTGATTTTTTTCTTGGTTTTAGACCACAAAAGAAATTGCTGGAGAATCCACCTCATAGTTTCTTTTTGCTGTGTGTGATATCCCTCCAAGAGCCTATCCATTCTCATACTTTGTGATATTTCTTTGTGGATAACTTGCAAACATTGTTCTCCAGCCTTGGTCCTTCCCCAAGTTTTATTTCTAAATACCCACTTAGAAGCTTCAGCTCCTCTTCAGACTCTCCTTGTCCAAAACTGACTTCATCTTCTTGCCCCAAATAGTACATGCCAGAAACCTGTTTCTGCCTATAGTGTCATCCTTCTCTTAGGCCCCTGGATTTGCAATTCGAGTCATCTTTGCTTCCTTTCTGAGTGCTACAGTACTCAATAGTCACTACCACACAGTTAGTACTTGTTCTGTGTTTAATGCACACTTGTTTTGTATGACCTCCAAGGGCAGAACTAAGATCAGTGGGTGGAAGTTGCAGGGAAGCAGATTTTGCCTCCATATAAGGAAGAACTTTTAGTACTTTGAGCTGTCTGAAGGGAATGGGCTGCCTCTAGAAGTCTCGGTTTCCCCACACTGAAGGTACTTGAACAGAGGTTACCTGGCTAATTGCTGAGAATGTTGAAAGGATTGTTCTGGCATCAGATGGTGTTTTTACAAGATGATTTCTAGAATCCCTCCTAATCCTGGCAGTGAAGGATTCAGTGGAAGGTAGCTTTGTTTCTCCTGCTAGATTAGATTCCCTTGGAACAGGAAAACTATTTTACCACTTAATTCAGGTGCTGGTTACGTAGTTACCTAAAACTGATTATTTGTGGGTTAATTGATTCTTTTCCTTTCATTTCCATATCTGGCTGGAGAGTAGATGGTATAGATTTTTTTTTCTTTTGAAATATAAAAAATTTTTTTTTCAGCAGCCCTCTCATTTTACAGCTGGATGAATAGCAGCTTTCAACCTTAGACCCTATTAGCTTCCTAGTTCAACCTAACCTAGACCTTAATATTGTCCCATTTTTCCAAATTGCATTCTGTTTATCAAATAGTACTTGTAAAAATGTTGCTTTCATCATATTACTCCTTCACTCAAAACCCTTAAATGGCTTCACACTTATCACAGCATCAGATTCAAATACTGCCTGGCTTTCAGTGCCCTTCATTACCTAGCCTGCCTTGCTTATCCAGCCTTATTTTTCATGATGCTTGATGCTCTATGCAGATTAACCCTCATAACATACTTTATGTGCCTAGCCCCCTTATTCTCTCCTCTTTGCATCTGATTGCTCTAGAATGTCTTCCCTTTTTTCTTTTACTTTTTCTATCAGGATGCCCCCCTTTCTCCTGAAACCAGACTATCTCAAGGCGCCTGGGTGGCTCAATTGATTAAGCGTCCGACTTTGGCTCAGGTCATGATCTCACAGTTGGTGAGTTCGAGCCCCACATCGGGCTCTGTGCTGACCGCTCAGAGCCTGGAGCCTGCTTCGGATTCTGTGTCTCATTCTCTCTCTGCCCCTTCCCCACTTGTGTTCTGTCTCTCAAAAGTAAATAAAAATGTAAAAACAAACAAACAAAAAAACCCCAGACTATCTCCAGTCCTCACTGATTTCTTCTCAACTCTCAGAACATATAGTAATTTATAGTGTCATTTAGAACCATACAACATTTTACAAAGAAAAAGCTCCAGTATATAGGCTGATACTGGAACTTTTCCTAATCTAAATGGAGTTAGACAATCTCTAAAAGAACTTTAAAAAACGTGTCACCAGTATTTATCCCATTGGCATTTTCATTTGTGTTGGCCTTCCCAATAAGAATGAAATCTTCTTGGGGCGCCTGGGTGGCTCGGTCGGTTAAGCGTCTGACTTCGGCTCAGGTCACGATCTCGCGGTCCATGAGTTCGAGCCCCGCGTCGGGCTCTGTGCTGACTGCTCAGAGCCTGGAGCCTGTTTCAGATTCTGTGTCTCCCTCTCTCTCTGCCCCTCCCCTGTTCATGCTCTGTCTCTCTCTGTCTCAAAAATAAATAAACGTTAAAAAAAAATTTTTTTTTTTAATTAAAAAAAAAAAAGAATGAAATCTTCTTGAGGGCAGATGCCATTGCCTTCTCTGTCTTCAGTAGCTGCTAAGTACAGTGCCAAGTACAGTACTAAGCACTTTCATTTTATAAGCATCTTCTGTGTGCCCGGTTGTTGTAGGTACTGCGAATTGGTGGGGCTGGTTGGGGGAGGAGAATGGATAGATTCCCATCTAAAGCCTGAATTCTAGCACAACGCATGTAGTGATAACATTTTACATTTAAACTGTATTTTAAGGTTCCCAAAGTGACTATTCCTCTCCTTTGATCCTTACATCTCTGTGTGCTAGGTAAGGACTCATTAAATGACAGTCCTTTAGTTATACAGTTAATACATGGCAAAGCTGGGACTCAAAGCTTGGTCTCCTGAATCCTAGTTTTTTCTTAGACTTCTAAAATTAGGACTGTTTCCCTTTGTGAAGGTTTTATGATGAATGCCTAAATAGTTGGGATTCTGTACATTCATTTATGGAGGCTTACTTTTAGTTATTGGCTATTGTCAATCAGAAGTGGCAAACAGGGACACCTGGGTGGCTCAGTCGGTTAAGTGACCGACTTCGGCTCAGGTCACAATCTCCCGGTTTGTGAGTTCGAGCCCTGCATCAGGCTCTGTGCTGACAGCTCGGAGCCTGGAGCCTGTTTGGATTCTGTGTCTCCTTCTCTCTCTGCCCCTCCCCCACTTGTGCTCTGTTTCTATCAAAAATAAATAAATGTATTAAATTAAAAAAAAAAAGAAATGGCAAAGAACAAGATCAGGCAGGGCTATGGTTTTCTACTTTGGCAACTCTAAATTCTTATGGAAAAGCCTTATTTTAAACATTTGCCTTCCAAATATGTGTCATCTAGCCTATGAAAAAATATTGGTCTCCACGGAGAAAATTGAAAGCAGAGAAATTAAAAGCTGCTAATAATGTTAACTGAAGACACGGTGAAGAGCCCTTGAACCCACAGTAATGTGCTCAGCAAGCAGTAGGGGCTGGATGCTGTGATGAATTGCATAGTCACTTAATTTCTTTTTTTTTTTTTTTTTTTTAATTTTTTTTTTAACGTTTTATTTATTTTTGAGACAGAGAGAGACAGAGCATGAACGGGGGAGGGGCAGAGAGAGAGGGAGACACAGAATCGGAAACAGGCTCCAGGCTCTGAGCCATCAGCCCAGAGCCCGACGCGGGGCTCGAACTCCCGGACCGCGAGATCGTGACCTGGCTGAAGTCGGACGCTTAACCGACTGCGCCACCCAGGCGCCCCTCACTTAATTTCTTAAAAGCCATGTGGAGTGGTGGGAAGAGCCTCAGACTAGGATTCAGAAAATTTGTGTTCATGGCCTAGGTTATCTGCCTCTACCCACTGGTTGTTTCATATCTGGAAAGCTTTTTAACTTGAGTTTCTTCATTCTAAAGATGGGGATCAGTATCTTCATACCAGACTCTAGAGAATTATTTTAAGTCTTACAAGCATCAGATTGAGGATGTAAAGCACTTACAACTATAGGGGACTATTTTTAATTACTGTTATATAATCTAATAAGGTTATTTTCTTATGATACTTGGTTTGAAGATCTCAATATCAGTGTGGTATGTGCCTAAGAAGGTAGCATTTATTTGAAAGATGGGAGTATTTGTAAGATCCTGCAGATAGGCGAAGAGGAAAAAAAAGAAAGGTAAAACAAATCTACCCAGATTTGTCAGAGAGAGAGAGGAGATAGGCAGACTTGTTTTGAGGGGAGAAAGGTTAAAGAACCTGTAATAACCTACTGTATTTATAGTGCTTACTACATTTATAGTACTGGAATTACAAACACAAGACATGGTCCCTCCCTAGGGTGGCTGGTTGCCTATTAACTATTAAATAAATGATTTTAAACCTGTATATTAAATGTGTGGTAGAGGTAAGTGAACAGTGTTATGACCAAATTGGAAATGTTTCTTGGAGAGGTGGTACCTTAGCTGAGTCTTAAAAGGCAGTAGGAATTCTAGAGAGGGGGCAGATTAAGAAGGAAAAGCATACCAAACTGGACAGGCTTCCTGGAGAAGGTAGCACTTGAGCTGAATCTTAATAGGCAAGTAGGATTTATGAGATGGAACAACAACCAATCAGAGTGGATAGCATGAAGCCTCAGAAATGAGAGAAAGCATGATTCTTTCTGGAAAATGAAAGTAGTCCTGGGTGACTATAGTGTGTTTAGAAGGGTGTGGCAAGAGATAAAACTAGAGAAGAGTGGTGGGAGATAAAGCTGGACCAGATATGGAAACCCTTATTTGGACTTTACTCTGAATGTCCTGGGGAGTACTGAATGATGTTAAATATAAGGCTATCATAATTACATTTGCATTTGGGAAGGATTATGATGGTAATGTGGAGAATGGATAAACAGGGTGTATTACTGTAATTAGGGGATACTAGCAAGGAGGTTATTGCAGTAATCTAGGAAAAGTCATGAAGACCTGATTTCTGACAATCAGAATGAAGGCAAGAGCATCTATTCATGAGATAAACGAGATAGAGCCTGTGGATTTTGATAACTGACTAGACTTGGGGGAGAAAGGAAGAAGATAATTCAGTTAACTCTTATGGAATTCTTGCTATTTTTCAGGACTGGGTCCAGTACTGCTACATGTATAGTTGACCCTTGAACAACACAGGGGTCAGGGGTGCCAACCTTCACCAGTGCAGTCAAAAATCTGTGTATAACTTTTGACTCCTCCCCCCACCCCACCCCTGCCAATTTAACCACTAATAGTGTACTACTGACCAAAAACCATACTGATAAAATAGTTTATTAACACATATTTTATATGTTATGTATACCATAATACTGTCTTCTTACAATAAGCTAGAGAAGAAATGTTACTAAGAAAATCATAAGGAGGGGTGCCTGGGTGGCTCAGTCAGTCCAACTTGATTTCGGCTCAGGTCATGATCTCATGGTTGTGGGACTGAGCCCCACATCAGTGAGGAGCCTGCTTGGGATTCTCTCTCTCCACTCCGCAAGCATACACTTTCTCTCTCTCTCTCTCTAAAAAATAAATAAACATTTTTTAAAAAAATCATAAGGAGGAGAAAATACATTTACAGTATTGTACAAAATTCCTGTGTAAGTGGATCTGCGCAGATCAAACCTGTGTTCAAGGGTCAAATGTATTTCCCCTTTATTCTCACTTTAGCCCTTTGGTTTTTGTACTGTTGTCTCCATTATATAAATAAGGAAGCTGAGACTCAAAGTTTGCTAACACTTATTAGTCATAGAGCCAATGAGTAGTGTTATTCAAACCCTCAATTATCTGTCTTCTCAAAAGACCATGCTTGTAACCACTATACTATATGGCCTAATAGTTCCCGGGTTACTAACTCGGTCAATCAGGTGATTGGTAGTAGTGCTGGATTGCTGAGACAGCGGGGGGGGGGGGGGGGGGGTGAGGTGTGGGAAGACCATGAGTTGTTTTTGAGACATTTCAGTTTGAGATCCCTTCAGAATAGCCAAGAGGGGTGTCTAGGTGGAAGCCGGATTTCAAATTATAAATTCCAGAAGAATGGCTTGAGCTGGATATGCTGCTCTGGGAGTTGTTAGTGTCTAGGTGGTTGTGATCATGCCACTCTGGAAGGAGGCTGGATGGTACTGTGATAATGGTAGTTGAAGGCTTGGGAGTGGACATGACCACCTGAAAAATACGAATATGTGTGTTGGGGTGGAGAATGAGATGCGGTGTGTCTTTTGGTCCCTTCAATTCTGGATATTCTTTCCCATAACATCTCATATTTCACCCCACCTCTACCCAAAACAAAAAACTAAGTACTGTTCTATGTTTGGTTAATGGTAGAATGAGATTACCTATAAATGATAGCTGTATTATCCTATTACATTCTGTTTAAGTTAGACAGCAATGAAAGCTTACAAATACAAGCGAAATGTGGGAAAAAAGGAACGGAAATCTCATGAAGCTGTATTACTAAGCTGTTAAGATGGTTAGGTGTTCACCAACCCTGGCAGCCGTTAGAGACACTTGTACTATGTTTTCCATGTTAACACTGGCCTCAACCTGGAGCATCCATGGTATATGAAGGAATGTGTTTTATAACCAGTATATCAAATGTGTAGTAGAGATAAGTGTACAATGTTATGTGGTTGTATCTATTTTTTTTAACATTTTATTTTTAAGTAATCTCTACACCCAACATGGGGCTCAGACTCATAACCCCGAGATCAAGAGTTGCATACTCCACTGACCGAGCCAGCCAGGTGCCCCCAGAATGGGTGGTATCTGTTAATGGAAGATAGCTTGGGAGTTTATTGCGTTCCTTGCCTTTTCCTCTGGCATTTATAGAGGGTGGCAGATTATATGTGAATTTGTCCCTGGACAGTCAGTAATTTGAGAACTCAGGTGGCGGTGCATAACATGATTGCTTCTAGTCTGCTCCATTTGTGAGTAGAACAGAGACTTGGAGGCTTCTGCTGCTTCTCCAGGCCAGGGAATGAAAAGGTTTATTTGGTTTACCTTCACATTTTTTTCTTTGATTCTTTTTTAAACAACATTCTCTGGTTGGGCCCAGAGAGACCAGAGCCAACACACTGGAAAAAATGGACAGGGATTATGTTGTCTTCCTTACTTTGTCTTGTCAGCTGCTTATCTTGTCCACAGGGAGGGCAGTATGTTAGATTGAGATAGTCTGACATGACATCTTTGGGGAAATTGTAATTGCTGTGGTCATTTTAGGCAATTTCAAGGGTGTTGGGTTCATTCAGCTTCAGTTACCTGAACTAATTAATGTTTTGAAGTGGAATCTCCAAGTCAAGGCTTTGACTGAAATGTCACTGACTGATTTTTATATCACCATTTCATGTGGATGTGTGTTGAAAACATTTAATGATTATGAACTTTCAGAATACTTGTCCCTCTGGAGTTTGGGGATGCTATATTTCAGGTTCATTAACTTCATAAATATTTATTGAACACCTTCTACCTGCCAGGTAGTGGTCTGGATGGTAGAGGATAATAGGCAACAAGCCGGAGAAGTACCTTTCTGGGGTAGAGCTTACTTTCTTTAGGATTTAGACGTTGAATGAGACTAATTTCAGATAAATTAGTACTTGTGAAAGATCTGTAAAAAGCTCTTCTGGATGTGTCTATTTTTCCCTACTGCAAATCTGGATCCTACCCATCCTCTTTTGTGAAGCTTGGCTCAAGTGGCAGCTTCTCCATGCTATCCTCTCTTGATTCTTTCAGCTGATGCGCTCTTCCCCTTCCTAAAATTCTGTTATTTTCTGCAACATTCTTGTGTTATCTTCACATATTTTTTTCTATTTGTAGTTGTTAGGGTACACGTCAAATAACTACTGTCAGACTAAGTTATTGAGGGCAGAATAAATACCCTATTCATCTTGGTTTTCGGCATTCCATATGTGGGCAGCAGGATGTTGCAGGAAAAAAAACACTGAATTTAAAGCCAGATGACTGGAACTAAAGTGCTGGCTTTCCTATTAACTAGCTGTGTGACAGTAGGTAAGTCATTTAACTTCACCGCAATTACGTTTCCTATCTCTAAAGAGTGTGGTGATTAACCTTCCATTCCTGAGTAGTTGTTGGGAGGCACAAACTGAGATAATATATTGACCATACTGTGTAAATTCTAAATTCTGGCATAAATACTTGGTGTTGTCATAGTAAATATTCAGTAAGTATTTGAATGGGGAAACATTTGCTTTCAGTGAACACCTTTTCCTGGGTAGCTCTCTTGCTTAATGAGGTCTTGATGATTTTGCAAATATGTTCATCTGTTTTTCATCTGGTTTTATTATTAAATGATTCTGTTCTTCCGAATTGGCATCTTCTTCACCCCGTGAGTATTCTGTCTTTTCTCCTTAGGTGCTATGTACTATTAACACAAGTGACATGTGATCTCCTTTAGCAGGTCATACATTATGGCTGACATGCAAAATCTGGTAGAAAGATTGGAGAGGGCAGTGGGCCGCCTGGAGGCAGTATCCCATGCCTCTGACATGCACTGTGGCTATGGAGACAGTGTTCCAAAAGGTAAGCAATATGCAGCACAGCAGAATACTTTGAATGAAGACTCTGTCTTGGCCTGAAATTTTTCTGTCGTAGGGTATTCTCTCCTTTGGAGCTAACTTCCCAAAATGCTTAATCTGCTAAGTTCATCGCCTGTGAACAGATAAGAGAGGAAGTGACTTGTGCAGGGAGGCCTGTGGTTATTTTAACATAAGAACTTCCTGCTTGTGTGATATTTCCTGTTCTTTCTTTAGCAAAATGACTCTAGTGTAAGTCGAGTGACAAGTGGTATTAAAACTCTGTCCAAATGATTGGCAAATTAGCCATTTTGTATATGCACCAAATGAATCATAGAATGTTAGAGCTAAAAGGGAGATTGGGGTGTTTTTGTTTTTGTTTTTCATTTTAATTTTATAGATAAAGTCAGGCTCAGGGAGGAAAAGGAACTTAGGGTCACACAGGCAGTTAGTGGTGGTACTGGAACTAGAACCCAGGTTTCCGGACTCGTGTTCCAGTATTCTGTTTACTGTATTACCTTGCTTCTCCACTTTCATGTGGAAGTGCTTTTTAAAAATCATCTTTCTGGTGCATGACTGATCCTTTGTGGTGTGTGTCTCTCTCTAGCAGGAGCAGCTCCATATGTGCAAGCATTTGACTCACTGCTTACCGGTCCTGTGGCAGAGTACCTGAAGATCAGTAAAGAGATTGGGGGAGATGTGCAGAAACATGTAAGGATGTATTGCCCCTTTTCCCCCTCTTTTAAGGACTGGTGGTGGTCTTCAAATCCAACTCCTTCTTGGTATAAGAGTCCCTTGGCTCCTTCTCTTTTACCTTCACTGAGGAGCTCACTCCAGGCACTGGAACAGTTCCTCAGATTTTTCCAGGCCCTCTGCTTTGATCACATTTACTGGGTGGGCTTCTTTTATGCAGGTAACTTGCTTGGTGCATAAACTATGGCTTGGTTCATCTCTATAGTGAGAACATTCTACCATTCTGATCCCAACATGTTATATAACCAAGCCTAGGGTGGCTTATGCAAAGGAGTCATAGTCATGACTTAGCGTTTATAAAACTATGCTCGATAGTTATTAGTTATGCTAATGTGAGTTATTTTCACACTTAGCTCACAGCAGGAATGTGAAGTAGGCAGTGACAGGTGCCTCTCCACCCACCTCCCTTCATATGCTGCCACCTACATCGTCACCACCCCCACACTCACATATATATTCTGTATCTTTCTTTGGGACCCAGAATCTTTCTCCTAGTCCTGAACGGTCCTCTGTAAGCAATAACCATGTTTAGGATCTTCCTGACCCTTCAGCAAGACTGGTTGCTTGATCTTTGGAAGGTCTATTTTGAGCCTCTCCTGTGCCATCTGTTGGCAGTGGTGTTAGCTCTAGTGAGTGGGACTGGGACTTAGATTACAAGAGTGGGGGCTTGCGTTTTTTACTTTATGCAGTTTGTCACATTTAAAAGATTTAAAAACACGTATCACGTACACGTTCTAAAAATGCAAATCTAGAAAAAACAGGTTACCTTATTTGAAATTTTCTATTTAGATAGTGCCTGTAGACTTATGTTTCTTAAACTCCTTTGACCATGACGGTCAGGAAGAAAAAATGTATTTGTGACTGAGTCAGAAGCTTCACAAAGCAGTCTTACCTACTTGCATGGCACTCTTTTTTTTTTTTTTAAATCTGTGAATGGGTCATGACCCAACCTTTGAGAAATAGCTATAACCTAAAGGAGTAAATACCTTGGGAATTCGGGCATCAATTTGGCCTTTGCCTTGACTTCCACCTCTAGTTTTTGAGAAAAGAGCCTTTTTGGTGATGTGAGACAAGAGGGATTTTTCAGTGCCCTTCATATCGCACTGCGTGTACACTTGCTAACTTGATTTCATCTAAAGCTGACCCTAATTGCCTTCATTTCCCGGATATGTATCCCTGATTAGTTGCCACGGGAACGGTGGTACCTGTAATCCTTCTGCCACTCCCTGGAAGTGGAGTACCTGAGGAAAGCAACAGGAAGTTCCCGGGTTGCTACCAGACTACATGGAAGTGGAGGTTTCGGGTTCTTCTTATCAGGACCCTCTCCAGTTGTAATGTGGCGAGAATAACTGATTCTTCTCCTTTCCGGCAGGCGGAGATGGTTCACACGGGCCTGAAGTTGGAGCGAGCTCTCTTGGTTACAGCCTCTCAGTGTCAGCAGCCAGCAGGCGTAAGTTCACTGCTACTTGGTTTCCTTGTGGCTTGATGCTCAGGATGGGTTGAGAGGTTTCTGCCAAGTACGGCAACATGCTAAAATGGACCCTCAGCCTCGTGTGCGTTCACACCAAGTCCCAGAAGTAGTCAGACTTAAAGTGCCATATGAGAATGTGCCATTCAGTATTTATTGGACTCTACTGGTTTTTTTCCCCCCATCCTTTTTACTTGGGACTATAGTTACTCCTGGACTTTGCTGCTTCTCTCAATAGACAGCCTTTTTTAACCTCTTGGCTGAGGCCAAATTCATCATATTGTCCCGTAAGCCCTTGGGTCAGAGAGTAGTTCTCTTGCTTCACTGTGACTGGGCTTTAGTAATGCTGCTGTGGAGACCCTAAAACTCCTAAAGTACTGCTTCTTCCCTCATCTTTCCGTGGTGGAGATCTCCCTTGAAGTGTACTCCTACCTCAAAATTTTATGCTACCAAGGTGTGAGAATCAATTAGAGGAAATAGATTTTTCTCACAACCAAAGATTTTAGTTTTGTTCTATTTCTTTGTTTTTTAAGTGTTTATTTATTTTTGAGAGAAAGAGACAGAGTGAGTGAGCGTGCACGCGCTCCAGGGGGCATGGGTGCAGAGAGAGAGAGAGAATCCCAAGCAGGCTCCACACTGTCAGTGCAGAGCCTGACATGGGGCTCAGTCTCACGAACCACGAGATCATGACCCGAGCCGAAACCAAGAGTCAGATGCTTAACTGACCGAGCCACCCAGGTGTCCCTATTTCTTCTTTAGGCATTTGGCTTTCCGTGGCAGAGAGGTAACGAAGCAGGTCTTCCTGCGACTCTTGTGTTTAAAACCCCTGGACCCTCAGCATGCCTAAATAATATAAAAATAGTTTAAGATAATGTTAAATATATTAGACTTTAATTCTTAATCTGTCTTGAATGGTTAAGGCATTTTTTCGAAACCTTTTCTCCAAACCCGCACTTTCCACAACAAATCAGGCAGCTGAGACACAATTATATTTCCCTTGTTCTAGACTAGGGATTGATAAACTACAGCCTGCAGGCCAAATCTAGCCTGCCATCTAGTTTGTAAGTGAAAGATTTTTGGAACACAGCCATGCCCATTCTTTCAAGTATTGTCTGTTGCTGCTTTATGCACTATAATGGCAGAGTTGAGAAACTGTAGCAGAGACCATATGTCCTGCAAAGACTGAAATAGTCGCTGTGTGGCTGTGTAGAGAAAGTTTGCGGACTCCTGTGTTAGACTGTTTTCATGCTGTGATCTGAGAATGGCAATGTTCAGGAAACTGAGCTTTGGAGAAAGGGTAAAACATGGAAACACAAGATTCATCCATTTTGCTAAGCTGCCAGCTCAAATGCCAAGCCCTCTATTTGCATTTGGTTCATCAGATCTCTGCTCAGCAGCTGCTATATAGCTAGCAATGTGTGAGGGTTGTAAAGATTATAAAAGAAGGCTGAGACAAAGCCCTGGTATTTGAAAAGTTAATGAGAAATTTTGAAAAACATACTCACGTGGATCCACTAATAGTTTGTGTTGGTGCATGATAAGGTGCCAAAATTGGTTATGCTGACAATAAAAGCTATAGGAGGCCAGTGTGGCTGGAGTTGAAGGGCTGTTCCTCATGAAGTATAAGGAATATTTGGATAAAAAGAAAAAGAAGAGACCATTGTGAGTAAAGGCTCAGAAATGAGATAGTATCTCCTACTAGTGGGGCAGAAAAGAGACCAGTGGCTGAAATGGTAGAATTTTGTGGTATAGATGAAGTAAGGGTCCTGATCATGAAGAGCCACCAGATCTAGCCTGAGGAGGGTGAGGTGAGGAGCAGTGTTTTAGCCATATGAATCTGTGCAGGATGAGTACAAAGTTTATTTGGGTGTTCATTATACAGCCCATGAATTCTTGCCTGCAAGGTCCGAGTTGACAAACGCGTAAAGCTTTTGTGGAAAGACTAACCCGAATCTTCCCCTGCATCTCTTCCTAGAATAAACTTTCGGATTTGTTAGCACCCATCTCCGAGCAGATCCAAGAAGTGGTAACCTTCCGGGAGAAGAACCGAGGCAGCAAGTTGTTCAACCACCTGTCAGCTGTCAGCGAAAGTATCCAGGCCCTGGGTTGGGTGGCTGTGGTGAGCAGCGCAGCTTCCTTGGGAGGGAAGGGCTGGAATGAAAGAGGTAAGGGGACATGGCTGGAGAGGCTCTGAGTCACTGACCGCTGCTGTTTCTCTAGGCTCCCAAGCCTGGTCCCTATGTGAAAGAAATGAATGATGCTGCCATGTTTTATACAAACCGAGTCCTCAAGGAATACAAAGATGTGTAAGTCCAGCCTTTTCTTAAGGGGTACAGGACACGTCAGCTGATCACTTGCCGGAGTAGCATTTGGGGGTTAAGGCTGTTGTGTTGGTTCTCCATCCCAGGGCTGCTTTCTCAGAAGTTTTATAGATACTGGCTTATAGAGGCTGCATCTGCAAGCAGGAAGTGTTTCTCCTTTCACTTCTGCTTTTTCTCCAAAGGGTTTGTAGAGCCCCTTTTAGTCTTCTCATCCTTACCCTTCCAGGTTTAGGAAGTTTTGTTGGAGATAAAATGGACAAATGCCCTTTAATTTGCCTGTTTAGACAAGGTAGATTTTGTTCCTTTGTTGAGAATTTCTAACTGGCTTAGGGACAAAAGGTTCGGTAAGATTTACTCGGAAATCACCCTGACTATTCACGTAGTCAGGTAAAGTGAGAAGGCAGCTGTCTGGTGAAGCACGTGTATCATGTAAGAGGAGGAGAGTCTCTGTATGTCTAACCACATATGTTCACCAGTCCTAACTGACTTCTCCATTGCTGGTTTTGAGCTGGAGTGACTGCAGGCAGCTATCACTCAGCTGCATAATTACCCAAACCCTTCCTTTCTTCTGTCAGTCATCAGTCAGCCAACATTTGTTGAGTAACTACTGTGAAGGAATAGCTTCGTGTGTGTGAAATAGGTCTCAGAACACCAAGGCACTTCCTTGATCCCTCCTTCCAGCAACCTGGAGTTAAGCATCGCAGTGTTTTGACTTAACCTGCCTTTAAACTCCACACTTCACAGTTGAGCAAATTAGGTCTTATGATAAATAGGCATAAAGTCTTCTAATATATAAGAAGAACCATAATTCAGTGCTCTTTCTATAATCTAATGCTGATTATTTCCTCCAGGGAAGTTTTAAATTTTTGGTGGGTGGGGCATACTTTGACATAAGGCACTGTGGTATAAGGCAGGTGAGTTTCTTGAAGTCCTAGAGTTCCACAGTGATGTGCAAGAGACCTTCTATCATATAGCTTCATGCACAGAATGCCTGCTTTTATTCGTTTTGTATATTAGGTTCTCCCTAAGGTATACTTTGAAAAATATGGTTTTGTTATACTTAAAAAAGTTTGAAGAATACTGCTATAAGAGATAGAAAGAGATATAATCTGGAGTCCCTATCCTAATGGACTTTAGTCTAATTAGGGTAATAGCATAGGTTAAAAAAAAAGAAAAGCAAAGCTCAGTTGTGATAGAAAAGCTGCCATTGAGCAAAACCACACCACAGGTGGGAGGATATGAGCTCACAGGTAGGAGGGGTTCTGGAATCACTATGGTAATGTGCCCTGACTGTCTGTGGTGAGTTTCTCTTTAATTCTCCTAGTGATAAGAAGCACGTGGACTGGGTCAAAGCTTACTTGAGTATATGGACAGAGCTACAGGCTTACATTAAGGAGTTCCATACCACTGGACTGGCCTGGAGCAAAACGGTTAGTGAGCCTTTCTTCCCTCCCTCTATCCCTCCAGGACAGGGGTCCACAAGTTTCTTAGACTTTGGTGCTACCAAGGTCCAAGAAGGAATGCTAGTCTTTACAGTGGAGAGTAGAAAGAAAAGGGGAGAAAAAAGAAAAGTGTGAAGAAAGCAAGGGTCAGAGAAGAATATCCAATTCTATTCAGTTTCAGTACACATGGGTCAGAGATAGTGATTGGGCTGGAGGGGAGCCAGAAGAATGAGTTACATTATCGCAACCCTCCAGACGCTTAAAAATAGAGACAGAAAACCCCTAAATACAAGTCAACAAGTAAAATACTGTGATAAAGATATAGACGACAGAGTAAGAGGGAGTGTGAGTCTCACTGGAAGAGATTGTACTTTCAACAGGTGTTCTCTGATCTGGGACATTGCAAATAGAGAACAGTGAGAAGTGGGAGAAATGGGAATACTGGCAAACGGCATAGCTTAAACAGAGTACATGTAGAGTAAATGTACAGATTGGTCATCTCTGGCTTCAGTTGAAGGAGAGAGTCAGATTTTTAGGATAAAAGGCTGGAAAGGAAGGTTGATTGTGACTTTTGAGCAAGAGAGTAATAATGATCAGACTTGTCCTTGAGAGAGTCTCAGTATATAGGTTAGGGGTAAGGGCTCCTGCTCAGACCATGGAGGTGCTGATGGTGCTAGGAGCTGGTACAGAAGAATTTGCAGAAGCTATAAAAGGTAATAGGTTTGATGAGCTTGAGGGCGTTAGACTCAAGAAGATTGAAGAGTCAAGCTTGGATGGCAATGTCTTTTACTGAAATAGAAACAAGGGGGTGATTGTACAGGTAGAGGAGCAGGCAGGAGATGATGACATCAGCCTTGGACTTGTTGAGGCTGAGGTACTGGTGACACACGAAGTTGATTTGCAAAACTGTGGGTTAGAGCTGGAATCGGGTAGAGGCCAAAGGAATGATGTGAAAGTTGAAAAATGGAGCTGAATTGGATCTTTGGGAAAGGGTAAGAGGGAATAAAACTCTTTTGGGTGTGGATAGGGAGCATGAATCCTAGCGTCAAGGGCTACAGTGGGTACCCCATGTCCTAGAACATGTGTAGGACCCTACTGGGAATGGCACAGAAGGGAAGAGATCATGGCTGTGTTACCTGCCCTTATTGTTCCAGGGGCCTGTGGCAAAAGAACTGAGTGGATTGCCATCTGGACCTTCTGCTGGATCGGGTCCTCCTCCTCCCCCACCAGGCCCACCTCCCCCACCAGTCCCCACCAGTTCTGGCTCAGATGAGTCTGCTTCCCGCTCAGCACTGTTTGCGCAGATTAATCAGGGGGAGAGCATCACACATGGTAAGTGAATATTTTGGCAAGAAGAGTCGGTACAGTAAGTTGTTTGGGCCTGATCTGATCAACTAGAGACCTGATGGTCTGTAAAAACAGAACCCTGGTTTGTGTATGGGAGAATTCATTTGGGTGTCACTGTCCTTCAAGTTGCCCAAAGGGACATAAGGCTGGCTTAAATGGAAATTGAAAGTGGGTGATTATAGTTGGGGGAAGCCCTCTGCCCCATAAGCAGATGACTTAATATTAAGTGGCATATATAGAGTACCCTAGTGTGCCAAGGCATGGTGCTGGCAGTTCACCCTAGAGCCTTTTCTGTGTTACCACATGCTTTCTTTGGGAAGTCATCCTGGGGGTGGAGAGGGGGGCATATATTAGTCATGGAAATTTGCATAAGAATTACCAATATTGGGGGGTGCCTGGGTGGCTCGGTTGGTTAAGCATCCAACTTTGACTCAGGTCATGATATCACAGTTCATGAGTTTGAGCGCCGCATTGGGCTCTGTGTTTGACAGTGCGGAGCCTGCTTCGGATCCTCTGTCTCCCTCTCTCTCTGCCCCTCCCCAGCTCTTACACTTTCTCTCTCTCAAAAATAAACATTAAAAAAAAAATAAATATAATTACCAATGTCAGGATAGAGAAAGTTGACACCCTTATATATAGAAGGTGGAAGTCTAAATTATACAGCCCTCTTCTAGGAATCTACCCGTAAAAATATCTAAAATAAAGACCAACTACTGTATATTATTTGCAGTAGCTAAAAATGGTATAACAACCTAAATATCCAACAGTAAGAGAAATGGTTAACTGTGGTATATCCTCTTAATGGAATACTAAGCAGCCATTAATTAATGCCTTTCTTTGCAGGGAACCATGCAGTGTTTAAGAAAAAATCTAGTACTTATACTACAGCCACAGGGAGTAGTGGAGCTGAAAGGGCCAGTCAGTATTCGTTAAATAAATTGGGCCATGTTTAAGAGGAAGACATTTATCTGCCTACAGTGGGAAGGTGATAGTGGAATCTGCTCCTTAAAAAAAAAAAAATTTTTTTTTTTTTTTTTTTTTTTAAGAAACTAGGTTAGGGGCGCCTGAGTGACTCAGCTGGTTATGTGTCCAACTCTTGATTTTGGCTCAGGTCGTGATCTCATGGTTCTTAGGACTGAGTCCCATGTTGGGCTCTGTGCTGAAAGCGCAGAGCCTGCCTGGGATTCTCTCTCCCTCTCTGTCTGCCCCTCCCCCCCAATACATAAACAAACATTAAAAAAAACTGCAGGTTAACATGAGAAAGTTTTTTTAAATGTTAACTCGTTATGGGGCGCCTGGGTGGCGCAGTCAGTTAAGCGTCCGACTTCAGCCAGGTCACGATCTCGCGGTCCGTGAGTTCGAGCCCCGCGTCAGGCTCTGGGCTGATGGCTCGGAGCCTGGAGCCTGTTTCCGATTCTGTGTCTCCCTCTCTCTCTGCCCCTCCCCCGTTCATGCTCTGTCTCTCTCAGTCCCAAAAATAAATAAAAAGGTTGAAAAAAAAAATTAAAAAAAAAATAAATGTTAACTCGTTAAACCAAACTTGTTAACAGTGTACATAGTTATAACCAAATAAAAAACGTTTATCAATAGGAAAACTGGTGGAAGGAGATTTCAAATGCAAACACTGAGTAGGAGGTGCGGTAGGTTAGCTGTGGGTGAGGTTTCTTTCCTTTTACCAAATTTGCTTTACTATCACATATTTTTTCTTCTTTTGCTCTAAAAACTGTACATATTTTGTGAATATATATTTGGTGTATGTCTTTCTAGATCTTTTTCTGTGCATTCATATATCCTTTCCTCCCATATGCACATAGTCTGTATTTTATTTTATTTTTTAATGCCACTGTAAATCGTACCTTGGGGTAGAAGGGAAATTCTAAAAGTGCTTCTCCAAAACCTTTGTTTAAGAGAACATCTCAGAGCCCTGGCTTTTGACTTTTTGTTAAGTTTTTGTTAAGGCAGTTAATTCTGAGAACAGAAGTTGGTTACTGCCTCAGCCCAAAGCTGTGGTACGAAGGATGGGCACAAGGCAGCTGTTGTTCTTACAGCCCTGAAACACGTATCTGATGACATGAAGACTCACAAGAACCCTGCCCTGAAGGCTCAGAGTGGTCCAGTACGAAGTGGCCCCAAACCATTCTCTGCACCTAAACCAGGAGTCAGCCCGTCCCCCAAACCAACCACAAAGAAGGAGCCACCTGTACTTGAACTGGAGGGCAAGAAGTGGAGAGTGGTGAGTTAAAAATACCAGGACTGGTTTGCTGTTAAGGTCCGACTTTGCCTCAGGTCACGATCTCGCAGTCTGTGAGTTGAACCCCACGTTGGGCTCTGTGCTGACAGCTCAGAACCTGGATCCTGCTTCAGATTCTGTGTCTCCTTCTCTCTCCGCCTCTTCCCTGTTTTTTTTTTTTTTTTTTTGTCTCTCTTTTTCTGTCTCTCCCTTGCTGTTTTTCTCTGTCTCTCAAAAGTAAATGTTAAAAAAAAAAAAAAATATATATATATATATATATACACACACACACACACACACACACACACATACATATACGTAAATGTATATGGAGCACAGGCAGATGAGTGCAGGGTCTTGGGTTAGATTACAAGAACAGAAGTTTGGGATAGCCTGTTTTGGGGGGTAGTGTGTATTAGTGATGACATTCCTAAAAGCGGTATCTCTTTAACAGGAAAATCAGGAGAATGTTTCCAACCTGGTAATTGATGACACAGAGCTGAAACAGGTGGCTTACATATACAAGTGTGTCAATACAACATTGCAAATCAAGGGCAAAATTAACTCCATTACAGTAGGTGAGTTTTTGTCAGTCCTAGGCTCCGTCCTAGAGCCTGAGAGAGCTGGAACCATATCTACCCTGTTCCTAAAGGTTGTTAAATTTAAAGTTATACTGTTGACCTGCTCCCTTTCTTCTCCTAGATAACTGTAAGAAACTCGGTCTGGTGTTCGATGACGTGGTGGGCATTGTGGAGATAATCAATAGTAGAGATGTCAAAGTTCAGGTAACTTGATATCTTGGCTCCTTCCTTTGGCCCCTGAGGAATTAATTGAAAGACATGGCTGACCCACAGATGTTGCTGTGGTGGGAATCTGATTCTACTGAGTCTGTAAGCTGAGCTGCTTTGGTGGCAGGAGAGGAGTTGGCTTTTACAGCGAGGCCTTTTCCAGCACCCATCCCAACCCACCTCTAGTATCCGGTGTCTGCTGTGCACTTGTGAGCCTTTCATGTAGTTGCTGAATCACGTGAAACAGTGAAAGCTTCTTCCTGAAACTTCCTGTTGTTCTCCACAGCTACTGGGACTCAGCACTTTGGGTTTTCTCTGCAGGTAATGGGTAAAGTGCCAACCATTTCCATCAACAAAACAGATGGCTGCCATGTTTACCTGAGCAAGAATTCCCTGGATTGCGAGATAGTCAGTGCCAAATCTTCTGAGATGAATGTCCTCATTCCTACAGAAGGCGGTGACTTTGTAAGTTCCTTGATCTCTTTGGTAGTATGATCTCAGAATGGGGGACTGAAGATCACTTGCGCTGGAGAAGGCTGGTTCATGGTCATTCGGTACTGAGTGGGTCCAACCTAGCAATACACACCTCGAGCAGCCATAAGTATGAGGTAGTCACATGAAGTAGAGCTCCAGGTTGAGCAGATGCTCAGGTAGCAAAAAGGAATGGGACGGAGTCATCGCCCCCTATTGGACTGGCGCCGCGAAGTCCTGTACCTGCTCACTGTGCCTCACAGGTATAACTGTCTAAGATTGCTGATTCTGGAACAGAAGGAAACAAACTTAAACCTCTGTCTGCCTGGCTTTGGAGCCTTTGTTCTCATTCCTACACCGCTCCTCCAGGACGGCGGTGGCAGGGTGGCAGGTAGTGGGAGATGTGGTGCTGCTGGTTACAGAGCCAGGCTGTTCACTGGCGGTTCAGTTTCACTCTCAGGACCGCCTTGTTGCTCTAATAGTTTAGTGGAAGCAAGCATTGAGAGAAAAGTGTAAGATTTAACCCCAGCTTCTTTTGGAGCTTGGACTTGGGATTTCAACCCATTTTGTTTGTTTGTTTGTTTGTTTCCAGAATGAATTCCCAGTCCCTGAGCAGTTCAAGACCCTATGGAACGGGCAGAAGTTGGTCACCACAGTGACAGAAATTGCTGGATAAGCGAAGTGCCACTGGGTTCTTTGCCCTCTCCCTCACACCGTGGGATAAATCTGTATCAAGACGGTTCTTTTCTAGATTTCCTCTACCTTTCTGCTCTTAAACCGCTTCTCTGCTCTGAGAAGCACAGCTACCTGCCTTCACTGAAATATACCTCAGGCTGAGATTTGGGTGGGAGAGCAGGTCAGTTGATCTTCTGCAGGAAGGTGCGGCTTTTCCCTGTCAGCTCAACCACACCACCAGTCCGTTCTTAAGGAACTGCACACCAGGACTGCTGTGTTTTAGCTTTCAGCCTTTGGGGGTTATCTGACCAACAAACAGTCATTTGGGAAGAATAAAGCGGTCCCCAGGAAGTAACAGATCAGAATGTTCACTCAAGTTCATCTTTTTCTAACAATGCCCACGAAGGTAGCAGAGGCTGGTGTGATTCTAGCTGGTTCTTCTAACCAAACTAACTTTTCACTGTTGACAGGTGAGGCAGGGGTCGCACTGGACCAAAGGCTGAAGCCTGGCCATCTAGCATTCCGAGCAAAATTGATTCCTGTAGGCATTCCTTTTATTCTGCATTCCATCCTGGGTCTGCCTGAACCTGAGAGAGTAGGTTGTCCTGTATCGGCTGCTGGGCAGAGCCCTGCGCCCAGGCCAGTTAAAGGAGTCTTGGACCCTTTCTTTCACTGGGATCCCTGCCCAGCACCTTCCTACAGAGACGACTTAAACAAAAACAAAACAAGACAAAACAAACAAGGAAACTACACCATTCCAAGGAATCTGGAATTCCTTCCTTCTTCCATGCTAGGTGCCTGCCCTCCGTCTTCACTGCCTCCTTTGCCCTGTCATGCCCAACTGCTTTTGGTTTCTGTCCAGGCACCTGAACAAAGGACGAAAATCTCCACTGCAGCCTGGTTTTAGGTCTTGTGTAAGAATCTTGCACAGCATTGCTAATGTAAATTACAGTTTTTCTCTCTAGGACACTTACCAAAATATGCAACTTTTTTTGGTGGGAAGAGAGATTGTCCTGTGACTTCTACCCATTTCCTGAGGCCTGTGGAAATAAACCTTTATGTACTTAAAGTTATACAGAAAATAGAATAAAATTAATACCAAACTTGCTTAGTATTTACTGGTGGTATTTGCTGTATAGAGATTAATACTTTTTTTGAAGTAAACTCCACCCCCAACATGGGGATCAAAACTCACAACCCCTAGATCAAGAGTCACATGTTCTGATTGAGCCAACCAGGTGCCCTGAGGTGTATGTAAGAATATTGAAAAGAAAGAAAAAGGACACTAAGGATAAGAAACTATTCTTTATTTTAGACAATGTCATAAAACTTTTTTCATGTTCCCCCACTTGTTACCCTTAATCCTCATCTTTTAGTTGAGAAATAAGGCTTGAGAAAGGTGAGGGGAAAGTCATAAAGGGTAAAGTTTGCAACACTAACAAGGTGTTTCCCTCCTGCATAGCTATCATATCTCCAGTTGGCATTCTGGAAGAACAGTCTTCCAGGAAGTGCTGATAGGTTTTCTCCAGGTGGGGAGGGGGCGGCCAAGATGTCCATGCTCCGTGTGGGAAACAGTAGATTAAGGTTAGTTTTCTTTACTCTAAAAACAGGAATTCTGAGTCATTAATATTCGAATGTGAGTTGCTCTCCAACAGGAGAAAAGGTGTATACAATGTTCCCCAAACTTTTTGAGCAAATCATCCTTTTTTTTCATCAAATACATCAGATATAGTTTACAGCGTACTGATAAATACGGTTTTTTGAGATGGGAATTAGCCTGATCTCTTCCCATTTTTCCTCCCATTGTCTGCTAACACCAGCAACAGAGTGCCTCTAGAATCTAGACCACTGGTCATACTGAGAAAGGACAGGTTAATCAAGGATGGAATGGGAAGAACCAGCTGCCTTGTCATTTTTCATTTCTACTTGTACATTGTTTTTTAAATTCAAGTATAATTGACATAACAGTGTTATTGCTGCTTGTACAATTTTTTCACTCCCCTAAGTTAAGCAAGATGTACACCCCCCTCCCCTCCCTTAAGTAATCCAGTTGGGTGCCACTTCCCTCCTTTTGTGACAGAGCACCTAATTCATCACTACCTGAAGGGACAAAAAGAGTGCTACCGAGACCAGACGGTGGCCTAGCAGAACAGATCAAATGCTACCACAGGACAATATACTGAGAAAAGAGAGTAGCCTCAAGAAATTCTGCAGAAACATTAAGCAATACTTTAAAAAGCGCTGGTTGAATCACCACCAGCAAAATTGAGAGAGCATTTATGGTCGCCTCGGGCCTGGATCCCGGCTACCTCTTGGCTTGAAATGCAGCTAGGCTTTCCTGAACAAAGTGTCTGCCTTTAGACTCTAATTGCTTTAGTTTCAGCCTCTTCTGGGCCTGGGCACAGTTCTGACACTGATCTGCAGCAGACTCTGTTTCCTAAGACAGCCTGACCACATTGAGGGGTTGTAAAATAATCTCCATGCATGGTTATTAACTAATTAAACTTGCATTCAACACCATATGCTGATAGGATGAGGCAAAGGATAAGGTTCGAATCTTAGATCTTTCTGAGCAGGGCATGTTAGGTGATAAGTAGAGGGAAGGATTAGTTGCAAGCTGGATGTGAGCTCAGGCTGAGGCATGAAGGGAACTGTCTCCTACTGGTTCAGAAGTGCTTGGGGCTCCCTGAGCTCTGGTGCAAACTACAAGGGTTTCATTCAAGGAAAGGTATGATGTGGGCATAAAACCATGCTTCCGACAGTTGAAGATGGTCCCCTTCTACAGCCAGGAACACTAGCTGGCCAGCATCGTCCATTTTCTTTAGCCCCAGGCGGTCCTGCAGAGAGAAAGGCCATAGTTAGTCAAGAGGCCTAATGAAAAGTTTTACAGTTAAAATAGAAAGAATGTTCACTGGCGATAAATGCCCAAAAAGCAGTCTCTGCCCTGCGTAGTAAAATTTAGCTGTACTGTCTGTCGAAAATGCCAAAAAGGATACCTCCTTCCAGTTTTCCTCCTAAGCGTTCGAAACACACATGTAATTGAGACTGTTGTCTGGAGTTCTATATTCTTTCTGAAACTTTCCTAAAGCTTCTGGAGGACCACCTATGTGGGTGGGCAAGCCACAGACAAAACTGCCTCAAAATGTCAGTTAAGTGAGACTGAGCCAAAGACAGGAAAACATTAACTTAAAACACAGCCAACCCTTCAATAACAAACCTCAAGACGCTTTCCCATCCTGCAGTTGAGGATGGCATTACCCACGGTGCCACAGAACATGTACGGCCGGGAGGACGGGCAGTCGACGGTGCCGGAGCGTTGCTTGTAGCTTACCGTCGGTTTGGCTTTCACGATAGGGAGGTTCTTAGTTGTAATTTCCAAAGCTCAACAGACCCCAGCTTCCCTTTCCTTTGATCTCACCCAAGCTGGGGCACCAGATGCAGGAGAAAAGCTAAGAGAGGAGACCACTGGCCTCTGAAGGCAAGTGGTGCAGACAGCACTTGTGACTTTTGGGAGAGTCCCAACAGCATGGAAGGCTCCAGAACTAGAGGTCATGAAATGGTGCGACCTCTGCTTGAGAAACGCTGGGGGGCCTACTGCGCTTCTTCGGGCTCTTGCAGGAGCTCCCCCGGTCACCGCCCTAAATTTCAAGATGGGACTTCGTATCTGTTCATGCTTTAAAGTAACACCTCTCCTATGTTTTCATGATGCACGGGGGAATTCTTAGATTTGCACCCTGCACAGCAGCAAAAGAAGCCAGTTCTGAACCTTTTTATCAGAAGGAAGGAGCTGGAGATGATGTGACCGTTGCGCATACTTGAAAACCACGAGGTACAGGTCTTTCATTTGGGATCTACATTTCTGTAAACCGGCGCCTGATAAGCTGGTGTAACAATCAGCACCCTAACAAGCCTCACCCGTATCAAAGCCGGACGCTTCCGGGCACCCACAGCTCCCAGGTGTACGGGACCGGGTCTATCACCAAAGAACCTAGCAGCTTCAGGAGCCAGGAGCGGAAAAAAACAGCACCCTTCTCCTCCCCAGTTACCTGTGTGTACAGAGTGGTCTCCTGCAAGGGAATGGTTTCCTTGGCTTGGCCACTTCGGTAAAATCCAAACCACTGCAGGAGACGAGGAAGAAAGGTCAGATCAGATACATAGCCACACACTGTCAGACTGAGACTAGAGACTGGCTGGTCGTTAAGATAACCAACAGTATCACAAAGTTGTAGCGAAGAATAAAAATAGAGTCTATCTGAGTCATCTCTTTTTCAGGGTGGATCCTGAGGGAGGAGTTCATCTTTCCCAAGAACTTTCTAATTCTCCGGAATTCCTGTTTCTTACAATTACAGAGCACCTATGCTGTGAAAATCCTCGTGCTAAATTCCACACCCGAAAATATATATATATGGTCCCTGTTTTCAACAGTCTATGGAGGCACAGAAGCAACTGTGTAGCACAAGGACGAGCAAACTTTTCTGTAAAGGCCAGATACAAAGTATTTGAGGCTTTAAGGGCCACGTGGGTACAACTACCCAGTCAGTGCTACCACTGTAAACAAAAGCAGCCACTGACGATATTTTAAAAAGGAATATGACTAATTAATAAAATTAAAACAATATGGCTGTATTCCAATAAAAGTTTGTTTATGGACCCTGAAATATGATCCATATAATTATGTCATCAGATATTTTGATTTTTTTTCTAACCATTAAAAAGTGGTTCATGGGCCATACAAAAGCAGACGGCAGGCTGGATTTGGCCGGCAGGCTGTAGTTTGCTAGTCCCTGGTGGCCTGACATAATGTGATGATTCTGCAAAAGAGAGAGCAAATTCTACTTGGAATAGGGATGGCATCCTGGATGGAAGAAGTGACCACTTGAGCTTGGCCTTGATAGATGAATAGGAGCTCATCAGGTGGAAAAGCCCAGGGAAGGGAACTCTAGGGACTAAAAAGCATGAACAAAGGCACGTAAAAGAAACACAGGCCAACTCTGGGTCACTTCAAGAAGTACAAGATGGCTTGATCCTAGTGTATGAAGCGGGTAATGAAGGAAGACTGGGTTGAAAAGACAAGTCAAGGCAGACCTTGCGTGCCAACCTCAGGGATTTACAGACTTTGAGCTGGTGGTTTGGGTCACAGGTCTCTTGGAAAATGTGGTAAAAGCATTAGACCTTTCTTCAGAGAACACAACTTCATAATTTTGCAAACAATTTCAGGTGGCGGGGGTTCCAGCCCCCACTGTCCCAGTTCTAGACCTCAGGTGAAGACGCCCTAAGCTACACAAGAGGTGGCGGAAAGAGACTGAAGGTTTTTCCCCCAGCAGGCAGCTGTTTTTTAATACCATTTACTCCTTCGGTCTCCTGGCATGTTTTGCTGTGCCCATACAGTGTCTCACCTCAGAATCCACTGGGTCCACAACGGAATCATTCAGGAATTTCACCATCACAAACTTCTTCAAGGCCATCAGGTTTCTCTTGTAGGACTCATTGACACCCTGGAGGAAAGGCCAGCAGTATTTCAGGGACAACATCATCAGGTTCCAGCAGGGATGTTAAAGCCTTTCAGTGCTCTGGTCTCCCCGACCCTGGGCCACCATATTTCTTCTCCATGGTATGGACTGCTTTTCCAGCTCCCTGCCCAGAATGTATCTTGTACAGCCTTTTCTTACCATCCTATCTGACTGACAATACCCCAACCAACCAGAGCACACAGATGCCAGTGGCCATGAGTCTGTCACTGCACTCTATAGCCATCCATCACACGGGTTAAAGGCTACTACCCAGAGAAAGCCAAGGCAAAATGAGAAACTACACATTCTGAGTGGCTCTGCAATACAACTCTGTTTCTCCCCTACTGCCCTTCAAATTTTGTTTTTAAAAAACAAAAATCGGGGGCACCTGGGTGGCTCAGTCCGTTGAGCATCCGACCTCGGCTCAGGTCACGATCTCACAGTTTGTGGGTTCGAGCCCCGCGTTGGGCTCTGACAGCTGACAGCTCAGAGCCTGGAGCCTGCTTCGGATTCTGTGTTTTACTCGCTCTCTGCCCCTCCCCTGCTTGTGCTGTCGCTCTCTCTCTCTCAAAAATAAATAAATAAAATTTTTAAAAAACAAAAATGGGCGCCTGGGTGGCTCAGTGGGTTGAGCATCTGGTTCTTGATTTCAGTTCAGGTCATAGTCTCTGTGCTGAGCATAGAGCCTGCTTAAGATTCTATCTCTCCCTCTGCCCGTCCCCCTGCTCACATGCACATGCGCGCTCTCTCTCAAATAAAAAAAAAAAAAACTTAAAAAACCCAAAAATTTCGAGATAAGCCCGCTATAAATTGAGCCATGTAGTTTACCAGAATCGCTCAAACCAAGCTCATGCCTGGGACCCACTCCGCAGTCTCTCTTCTAAGTAAATCTTGCTTCCGAGAAAATCTGACCCCAAAGGGACCCACTAGGAAGGCTTCCCTCAGTAAGACAGCAGCTGCGAAGTTCCACTTAAGCCAGCCAGCAACCTGCTGAGCTTACCCTGCTTCTTCAACACAAGGAAAGGAAAAGGACCTACGGGGAGAAAGCCAGAAGAATCTCAGCCTTCCTAAAAGGAAACAAAGTTCAGAAGCACTGCCTCCCAAAAAACAGAACTTCTGCTTCCCAGGTTCTGCCCAGGATACGTTGGGTAAACAGTCACAGCTGATCTGTTCGTACTGCCCCAGAAGCAAAATGAATGCACAGCTACGGACGGCAGCCTGGGATGGGTGCTTACTCTCTCCTGGTTAATATCTGCCAAGAAGATGCTGTGGTTGCGGTACATGTCCTCCTTTATGGGGTCGTGCCAGTATTCTGCTTGCACCAGGCTGCAGGAAGAAGAAGGAATGAGTGAAGGGGACCGAGCAGCAGGTCAGTCAGCGCACTGGGTGCATGCCCCTGTGCCTAGGGGACCGTGCACAAAGAGACTTCAAAAGGACGAAAGATCGGAGCCGCCAAGTCCCAGGCCTGGCCCGTAAATAGAGCAGACAAGCCTTCCACTGATGAAACAGTTCAAGAGCCCCATGAACAAGACACCGGAGGCAAGGAAGTGCTACTTAGCACGATACAAGAGCCCCACAGAGTTAGGAAAAGGACTCATCAATATTGGTTTCACCATGGCCGTGAGCCCTACCACACTTAGACCTCCAGGTCAGGGTGGCACAGGCTGTCCCGCCCACAACCCCACCTCCTTCACCCTCCTCTGCTTCCCATTCCTCCCGAGAGACTCAGCCATCACCACCTCTGTCTCCTCTGCACCCAACCATCCCATCGCTCTCTCTTCATCCACCTTGCCATCCTCAGGCTGGGAGGGAGGTCTAACCTTTCAATCACAAAGCGTTTTTCCTATCGTTGACTGATGACACTAGTGTGCAGGATTCTGATAGGTCACATGATTTTTAAAGACAAAAGGCAGGGGGGGCGGCGCCTGGGTGGCTCAGTCGGTTAAGCGTCCGACTTCGGCTCAGGTCACGATCTCGCGGTCCGTGAGTTCGAGCCCCGATCTCGTGGTCCGTGAGTTCGAGCCCCGCGTCGGGCTCTGGGCTGACAGCTCAGAGCCTGGAGCCTGCTTTTGATTCTGTGTCTCCCTCTCTCTCTGCCCCTCCCCCGTTCATGCTCTGTCTCTGTCTCAAAAATAAATAAACGTTAAAAAAAAATTAAAAAAAAAAGACAAAAGGCAGAGATCTGGTGTTGTTTATACAGTTCAGACAGGTTTTCACGTCCTTTTACTTTCCCTCCAGTCTCTCTGCTTCCCCTCCCCTCCGGGCCTTCCCCCACCCACGCTGATCCCTCCCCAAGTCTTCCCTGCAGGCACTTCCACTCAGTTCCCATATCCACACCAGGATCCACACCGCAGCATTTCCACCGAGAGCTGAGCATGAACCTGACGGGAGAAGTCCTCTGGGGCAAAGGAGGAGTCAGAACACAGGTGGGGCTCTCTAGCCCAGGCTGGCAGGGGAAAAAAGAAACATTTCTACACCATGAGCTCTCCAGCCTGAGTGGAAGAGCTGCCTCGGAGGTGATGATCCAGAAAGTTCCACTCAGCAGAGCAGGAGGATATGAGAGCCCAGTTTGGAAGCAGCAGAGGTCAGCGCTCCTCACGGCCAGGGCAGGTGCGACTGAGGTCAAAGGGGGGCGCTGTCAGCCCGTCAGCAGTCAGAGGGATGTTCCATAAGTTCTTTATAAATGTTTGGGAAGCGGGGCGCCTGGGTATCTCAGTTAAGCGTCCGACTTCGGCTCAGGTCATGATCTCACGGTCTGTGGGTTCGAGCCCCGCGTTGAGCTCTGTGCTGACGGCTCAGAGCCTGGAACCTGCTTCGGATTCTGTGTCTCCCTCTCTCTCTGCCCCTCCCCTGCTCGTGCTCTCAATGTCTGGTTTTCACTGATTTTTTAACATGTGATGAATTCCGACCACTTATGAAATACTGACATCGGCACTGGTCTAACACTGTGGTCGCTCACCCTGTGCGAGCTGGCTCCCTGTCCCCCCAAGGACGACTAGCTCCCTCAGCAGCGACACGCTGGCTGGCACACGGCAGGCGCTCAGCAGGACGGCTCTGCCGAAGGGAAGGGACCGAGACAGGGATGCCAGACAAGCTCCGAAACAAGTCGGCTGGCGCTGAAGGAGGGGTAGGATGTGGAGATGTGAGCAGAAGGGAAGGCAGGACGGTGAGGAGAACAAGGGAAGAAGCTTCAGGAGTGGGCGCTCAACAGTGTCAAATGCTCGGAAGTGGTGAGCCTCAGCACACACACGTCCACACAGGCGGCCAGAGTTCCTTCAAATAACGGTAAGTGAGGGGCACCTGGGTGGCTCAGGCAGTGAAGCGTCTGACTCTCGGTTTGGGCTCGGGTCATGATCTCACCGTTCGTGAGTTCGAGCCCCACGTCGGGCTCTGTGCTGACAGAGCAGAGCCTGCGTGGGATTCTCTCACTCCCTCTCTCTCTCTCTCTCTCTGCCCCTCCCTGCTGGTGCGTGCTCTCTCTCTCAAAATAAATAAATAAACTTCAAAAAAAAAAATTTTTTTTTTAAAATGTCAAGTGAATAAATGCAAATGTCTTTGGATCTTGCCAGACCAGGTTCCGGACACCCAGAATGACAGCGGGGAGCCCAATGGCTGAAAAGGCGGTAGTCCTAGGTCACCTTTTTGTGTGAAAAGGAAACAGAGCTAAGAAGGGGCAACAGGAAGAAATGAAGCACATTTGGTTTGCGAGAAGCTGGGTGCACAGGCAGCAGTGGGGGGAAGGGCCTGAGGCTGAGCAGAAGCTGAAGTGCTGCGGGAGGTGGAGACGTGGGGGAGGCAGACGGTTCTTCAGGAGGCAGAGAAGAAACATGGGCTCGTTATTATCTCCTTTGCACCAGTGAAGGGCCAAATTCAGGGAGGTTAAGCACCTCTCTCAAAACCGCTACACAGTCACAGACAAGGTAAGCTAGGAGCCTAAATCTGTCCACACTCTTTCCAATGCAGCCTGCTCACGAGGCTGTCAGCGCCCCAGAAGTTGGAGCCTTTTTTTCCATCTTTCTGTTTTTAACGTTTATTTATTTAAAAAATTTTTTTTCAACGTTTATTTATTTTGGGACAGAGAGAGACAGAGCATGAATGGGGGAGGGGCAGAGAGAGAGGGAGACACAGAATCGGAAACAGGCTCCAGGCTCCGAGCCATCAGCCCAGAGCCTGACGCGGGGCTCGAACTCCCGGACCGCGAGATTGTGACCTGGCTGAAGTCGGACGCTTAACCGACTGCGCCACCCAGGCGCCCCTATTTTAAAGAGAGAGAGGAGGACAGAAGATCCACAGCAGGCTCTGTGCCGACAGTCAGGAGCCCAGTGTGGGGCTCCAACTCGCAAACCATGAGATGGGTGACCTGAGCCAAAGTCGGGACACCTGACTGAGCCATCCAGGCACCCCCCCACCCCCTACTCCCCACCACCCCCAGTTGGAGCCTCTATCCCTGAGGCCTGCTCTAGCCACTGTGGCTTAGAGACAATAGTAGAAGCATGAGTATAGCACTTACATACACTGGGCCTCTTCTAAGCACTTGACATACATTAACCTATTTAATCCTGACAAGAATTCCATAGGGGAAATGCTATTATTAGCCTCGTATTTACAAATGAGGCAGCCATACCCAGAGTGATTAAGCAGCTTGCCCGAGGTCGTCCTGCTGGGAGGTAATAAAGCCAGAATAGCCTAGCAGGCAGTCTGCCCCCCCCCCCCCAAGCCTTGCTCTTAACCACGATACACGTGTACTGTCTCTGCGGACTGTGGGGTGCACACAGCACCCACAGCCGTGTATTGCACAGACCCAGGTTGGAATCATGGGTATTTGCCTCTCTGAGCTGGATTATAATTATATTTTTTAAGTAATCTCTATGCCCAACACTGGGCTCGAACTCACGACCCCGAGATCAAGAGTCGCAGACTCTTCTGCCTGAGCCAGCCAGGCGCCCCTTGAGCCGGATTCTTTGCAGGGTTGTTGTGAAAATTAAACAAGAGCCGTAAAGCTCGGTAGTGTGTCCACGCGTGGCACAAATTCCACAAAAGGTAGTGCTCTCAGACCTGTCACCATCCCCTTCTGTCCCTCCTCTCCCACGCTCTGAAGCCAGCTGCTTACCAGCAGGCTCGCGCAGAGTCCGCAAGGGGAAATGCTGCTCAAGTCCTAGAGTAAGAGGAACACGCGCCTGAAGGGGAGCGAAAGGAATGCAGCAGAGTGTGCGCTGAGGGGATGGCCAAACGCTAAGAAGGTCTGATCTAAATCACAAGATGAGTTTTGGTAGAATCTGACAATAATTTAAACTCCAGATGAAGGGCACAGCGAAACCGTCTGACTTCAGCTCAGGTCGTGATCTCACGGTTTGTGGGTTCGAGCCCCGCGTCGGGCTCTGTGCTGACAGCTCGAAGCCTGGAGCCTGCTTTGGATTCTGTGTCTCCCTCTCTCTCTGCCCCTCCCCCACCCAAGCTCTGTCTTTCTGTCTCTCTCTCTCAAAAATAAGTAAACATTAAAAAAAATTTTTTTAATAAATAAACTCGAGATGAAACAATAAAAGTCCAAGCACAGCCAAGACTTGAAGAGGAACTGGGTAAACGTTGCTATAGTAACTGAAGTAGCGTGGTCGCTGGGTGGAAATAGACAAATAAGCCAATGGAACAGAAGCGCAGCCCAGAAACAGACTCAAGCATAGAAAACTCCAGGTAGATGAAGAGCATGAGAATAAAAACAAAACGTTTTAAAAAAATGAGAGGAAAATATGGGGTAGGAGAAGAGCTTTGTGCATCAGTCAGAAGGACTGATAAAGTGGCCTGAATCCAAGTCAGAAGGCACTGCCCCAGATGCTGGTTGTACAACACTGTTAAGGTACTTAATGCCCCTGAACTGTACACTTAAACATGATTCAAACGGGGGGCGCCTGGGTGGCTCAGTCGGTTAAGCATCCGACTTCAGCCCAGGTCATGATCTCACAGTTCGAGAGTTCGAGCCCCACATCGGGCTCTGTGCTGACAGCTCGGAGCCTGGAGGCTGCTTTGAGTTCTGTGTCTCCCTCTCTCTCTGCTCCTCCCCCGCTCATGCTCTATCTCTCTGTCTCTCTGTCTCTCTCTCTCTGTCTCTCTCCTTCAAAAATAAATAAAAACATTAACAAATTTTTTAAATGATTCAAATGGCAAATTTTTATGTTTTATATATAAACATATTATATATAAACATCTATAAACATATATATGTTTTACCACAACTTAAAAAATTAATGTAATACACCTAAACCCAATGAATTATACACTTTAAATGAGAGAACTGTATGGTATGTAAATCGTAGCTCAATAAAACCATCTAAAAAACCAAACTGCAGTCAGGTGAGCATCCAACTCTTGATTTCAGCTCAGGTCATGATCTCATGGTCATAGGACAGAGCCCCATGTGGGAGTGGAGGCTGCTTATTAGGATTCTCTCCCCCTTCCTTTGCCCCTCTCCCCCTAGTGCATGCCCCCATGCACTGTCTCTCTCTCAAAAATTAAAAATTAAAAATTAAAAAAAAAAACTAAAAATAAAATAAAAAACCTGTTACATGAAACGAAGACACCATAAGTAAAAAGATGACCCACGGGCTGGGAGAAGTTAAGTGTAACATACCTAACAAAGAAAGGCTTAGTATTCATAATACACGTGCACATGCGTGTATATACTTACAAATCAGTAAGAAAAAGAGCATCCAACTGAAAAACAGGCAAAAACTAGAATAGGCAATTCACAGAAAAGGGACACCTGAGCAGACAACAAATGTGAACAGATGTTCAAGCTGTCCAACAGCACGTACAGATTGGAATGCGAAACCATTCTGCACACATCTGACTGACAGACACGTGACATTGGATCAAAAGTTAGTAAGACGAGGGGCGCCTGGGTGGCTTGGTCAGTTAAGCATCCAAGTCTTGATTTTGGCTCAAGTCATGATTTCTCAGTTCGTGGGATCGAGCCCTACGTCGGGCTCTGCACTAACATCACAGAGCCTGCTGGGGATTCTCTCCCTGCTCCTCCCCTACTTGCACGCGCACGTGCTCTCTCTTTTGCACTCACTTTCCCTCTCTCCCAAAATAAATAAACTTTTTAAAAAATTATGTTTATGAAGAATTTTATTTTTTTTTAATGTTTATTTTTGAGAGAAAGAGAGAGAGAGAGAGACAGAATCTGAAGCTGAGCTGTCAGCACATATCCTGACATGGGACTCGAACTCACAAACTGTGAGATCATGACCTGAGCCAAAGTTGGATGCTTAACCAGCTGAGCCACCCAGGAGACCTAGTAAATAAATAAACTAAAAAAAAAAAAAAAAAAAAAAAGTAAGACTGGAGAAAACAGGAACACTCACACTCTGTTGGTGGGAACAGAAATTGGTTCAACCACCTCGGCAATACCCAGTCAAGCCTAAAATGCACATGCTAACCACCAAAACAGCAGCTCAGTGCACTGTTTTCGAAGTACTGTTACTATGTTAAACACTCTACACCTATTAACTCATTTAACCTTCTTTACAATTCGTAAGGTATACTTATTGCTCCGTTTTACAGATGATGAAACTAAAGCAGAGACGTTACGGAGCATTCCCCAAATTACCCAATGAATCACTAAAAGTCTACATGTGAATTCTGCTAGTAGATAAATTCTTGTACGAGGACAGCTAAGTAATAGAAAATACATATATTGGTCTCCAACCCCAGTTCCTGGCACAGAGCTCCTAAAACCTTGTAACTTCCTAAGTGTTATGTAAGAATACTGGGAGCATCTTTTGTCCTACTCAGGAGGCTCTGGGTGGGCTCCTAGGTGGTTCCTGGAAGGGGCTGGTCACCAGAAAGACCAAACCTCCACCTGAAGCTCGGGATTTTCAACCCTGCTCCCCACTCTCCAGAGAGGGGCTGGGGGCTGGAAATGGAGTTAGTAATTCTGAAGTAGGCGTTCAGAGAGCTTCCAGGCTGGTGAACACATCCACACCAGAAGGGTACCCACCCCAGCTCCTGCGCTTGGGACCCCAGCGCTCCCAGACCCCACCCAGTGTATCTCTTCATCTGGCTGTTCAACTGTATCCTTTATCATACTTTTTAATAAACTGGTAAACATGTCTCCTTGAGTTCTGTGAGCCGCTCTAGCAAATGAGTCAAACTGAGGAGAGAGAACCTCCACTTTGTAGCCAAGTCGGACAGAGGTTGTGGGTAACCCGCAGACCTACTACTGGCAATGGGCATGTGGGGGGTTGGTAGGCTTGTGGGAGCCCTTCACCTGCGGGATCTGACGCTACCTCCAGGTAGACAGTGTCAGAATTGAGTTAAATTGTAGGACACCCAGCTGATGTCACAGAGAATTCGTCAGTGTGGGAAAACCACCACACATTTGGTGACCGGAAGTGAAGTGTCCTGTGTGAGTAGAGTAGTGGTGTAAAAGTAAAGGAGACACGCAGGAAGATAGACTGGGCTTTTCAACACAAGGGTGTTCTCTCAAAGTTGTTTGTTATAATGAGAAACTAGAAATGCCAAAATGTTTGTAATATGGAAATCAATACACTGTGGTAGTCACAGAATACAGAATGCCACGAAGCAGTCAAGACGAATGAACTAGGGTGCCTGGGTGGCTCAGTCGGTTAAGTGTCTGACTTCAGCTCAAGTCATGATATCTCAGTCCATGAGTTCCAGCCCTGTGTCGGGCTCTGTGCTGACAGCTCAGAGCCTGGAGCCTGCTTCAGATTCTGTGTCTCCCTCTCTCTCTGTCTCTCCTCTACTCATGCTCTCTCTCTCAAAAATAAACATTAAAAAAAAAAAAAAGACAAATGAACTAGATGTATATGTAACCACATGTTTAGATCTCAAAAACATAATATTGAGTGAAAAACTCATTTGCAGCATAAAGTGCACAAGATATTCATAACGTTTTAAATATATAAAATAATACTATTAAGGATAGATATGGATATAAATATACAAAATATTTTTAATGGACAGAATTTTTTCAGTTTTATTTATTTATGTTGAGGGAGACAGAGACGGCAGGCGCGGGGGAGGGGCAGAGAGAGAGGAAGACAGAGAATCTCAATCAGGCTCCGAGCTGTCAGCACAGAGCCTGATGTGGGACTCAAAACCACAAATTGTGAGACCACGACCTGAGCCAAAACCAAGAGATGGACACTTAACCGACTGAGACACCTGGGCGCCCTTCTACTACTCTAATTTCTTGACAATGGTTGTCACCAGAGAAGGAGGACAGAGAACGGAACCTGGCAGAGATGTGTAGAATTCAGTGTTATCTGAAATGTTTCAGTTCTTAAAATATCTGAGACAAATATGACAAAATATTACTTTTAGGTCTCAGATTACATTACTCCTTATACTGTTTTGAACAGTTAAAAAGTGCCTAAGGGAGCTTCAGTGGCTGCCTCAGTATTTCCAGAAAAGGGGGTGGCAAGTTGAGGGTGAAGGCATGGGCACAGTGGGACACCTGTGGATGAGCGCTCTATGAGAGCTGCTGGGGGCAGAGGCCCTGCCAAGCACTGGGCATGCAGGGCTGAGGGCTGCGGACCAAGGGGAGCGCCACTTAGGAGAGCAGAGCTGGCCCAGAGGAAGAGGAGAGGCCAAGGCTGAGGCCAGGGCAACAATGCAGTATTCCCTGGGGCAGGGATGAGCACAGGATACAAGGTGGAAACTGGAAGAAGGAGAAATCCAGGAAGGGCTGCCAGCTTCTCAAAGGGGAACTAGAAGGCAGACTTCACATCCACAAGGTGAGAGAGAATGGTCACCCTCACCATTCCTCACTGCTGCCCGCACTGAGCCTGGCCAGGGGCTGGTGCGGGAAAAGGCCTCCCTCACTAGCTTCCCAGAGTACTCCATTAAATTTGCTTTGCTAAGGCTGAATGATCTCAACAGTGTAGAAGACATCTTGAGGGGTCCCTGCCTAAGTCAAAATCAACCCTCCCTTGTCTGGGAACTGTATCCTTCCTGCCCTGCCCCTCCTGGTTACAGGGGCAAGTATAACTGGTATGTAAGGTCACACTTCTGTGGCCACAGTCGATGACAGAGACCTGACCTGAGCTGGGGCATGGTCCCTTCCTCAAGAATCTGGATTGGGACAGAAGATTCCAGCCTCGCCTGAGATAATAACCTAAGCAGAGATGATTAAAAACTTAGAAGCTGGGGCACCTGGGTGTCTCCGTCGGTCGAGCATCCAACTCGGCTCGATTGGTCGAGCATCCAATCTCATGGCTCAGGTCGTGATCTTAGGGTTTGTGAGTTCAAGCCCTGCATCGGGCTCTGTGCTGACATCGCAAAGCCTGCTTAGGATTCCCTCTCTCTGCCCCTCCCCTGCTCAATCACTCTCTCTCTCTCTCTCAAAATAAATAAACTTAAAAAAAAAAAAAAAACCCAAAAACTTGGAAGCCGGGCAAGGCCACCTTTTGCCATGTGGGTGGCCAGAGAGGCTGGTGTGCGTGGAGAGAGGTAGCAGCAATGCCAGCTGGAGACAGATGGACCTGGCTGTCTGTGACTCCCATTCCTTGATTCTAGAACCTCTGAAACCTTGAGTACCAACAGACTATGAACTACTTTAAAAATTTACTTTGGTTTGATTTGGTTATTCGCCTGCAATGAGAATCCTTCTGGGTACAAAGGGCAGCCTAGGAACATACTGCCAGGAGAACACAATCTCCTTCTGTCCTTTACACCCTCACCTCCCCCTTCCCGCCTCTCTACTGGGACTACCTGCCTCTTTAAATCTCATACTGACCATCTGCTAACCGGAGATATACATAGAAATATAAAATAAACTTTACAAAGAAAAAGCAACCCCATAAAATTAGAGAAGTATCAATCTGTAAATGAACTGGTGAGAACTCAGAATCCATTCCCCAGGGAAACCATGTGATACATGCTGAAATGTATCCTGGCTTGCAGTCTAGTTCAGCTACATTATGAAACGTATCTCGTGTCATTCCACTTCTCTCCATCTCATTGAGCGTCCACACCACCATCACCTCTTAGCAAGACGCTGCAACAGCCCCTGCTTTTCCTCTACCCACTTTCCAATCTGCTCTCTACAAAGCAGTGGAGACCTTCCAAAAACATGTATCGGGCCATGTTACTCCCTTGCTTAAAACCTGCCAGTAGCTTCTCCTGATGTTTTGAAGGAAACCCAAACTGCCGACGTGACCTGCACGTCCCTGCCAATGTAGCCCCTGCCAACTCTCCCGTCTATCACTAAACTTGTTGCCAGGGCCTAGAACGAGCCCAAGGTGTCCCAGGATCAGGCCTTTGTGCCTACTGTTCCCTCCGCCTGATGGCTCTTCCCTTAGCTCCTCCTGTGCTCCCTTTCATCTTTCAGATCCCAGCCTCAATACCTATTCTCCAAAGACCATTTTGTCCAGAGTAGATACGGCCTCCACTACCCTCCGCCACTGCATCCTGTTTCTCTCCACCACGGCCTTAGCACTGTTAGGGGTGGTCCCTGCCTCTGTTCACTTGGAGCCTCCTTTTCCCCACTGACAGGTTACTGCATGACAGCAGGGACCGTCATTCTCTCATTCTCCCTTTATCTGCCAGACCTACCACAGGGCCTGGCAAACTGCAGTGCAACAGCTGATGGAATTATGAATGGAATGCTTTAGAACTGCAACTAAAAGAAGACAAAACCACTGCAATACTTAATAAATAACAGAAACAGGAAGTTCAAGTTGAATAAACACTTTAAACACAACACCACTAGTGGTAACAGCCCAAACCTGCCTACTTGGTAAGAACTGAGCACGGCACTGAATTTCTGTGCAGGGAAGTATTACCACGTACTCCATGCTGGGGAAGAGGAGGAGGTTTGAAGACATACTAAGCCACGTAACTAGATGGGATAGAACTGAGTGTCTCCCAACAGGTGCCTAGAAAGAGGGGCATTCTTTTTTTTCTCCCATGTCTGAAGAGGTCTTTATTTTCCCTTCACATCTGGTTGCTCCTTGAAGGTTGGGCATAGAATTCTAGGATGGAAATCACTCTCCCTTAAAACACAATGGTACTGTGGGTGCGTGGGTGGGGTACCTGGGTGGTGCAGTTGGTTAAGCATCTGACTCTTGATCTCAGCTCAGGTCATGATTTCACAGTTTGTGAGTTCGAGCCCCGCATCAGGCTCTGTGCTGATGGCGTAAAGCCCGCTTGGGATTCTGTCTCTCCCTCTCTCTGCCCCTCCCCTGCTTGTGCTCACTCACTCTCCCTAAATAAATAAATGAATACATTTAAAGAATTAAAAAAGAACATAAAGGTACTGGGTGGCTCAGTCAGTTAAGCATCCGACTTCAGCTCAGGTCGTGACGTCACGGATTGTGAGTTTGAGCCCCACATTGGGCTCTGTGCTTGGGATTCTTTCTCCCTCTCTCTCTGTCCCTCCCCATCCCCTATGAATAAATAAATATATACATACATAAATAAGGACACAAAGGTACTGCACCACTCTCTTCTAGCTAGCAGTGCTGCCGGCAGGAGGGGCGGTCAGTAGTACGGATTCTGTGGGCGGCCTCCCTGGGGTCTCCTCTTTATCCCGGTGCTCTGAAATTTCACAGGAGCGTACCTCAACGTGAATCTTTTTTCACTGTTGCCCTAACCACTTAGCGAGCCTTTTCTGTCTGGAAACTCATGTCCTGTCGACCGGAGAAATTTTCTTGTATTGCTTCTTTGATAATTCCAATCCACCCTTTTCCTCTGGATGACTTTCAGAACTCCTATGGGTCAGAAACTGGACTTCCCAAACAGCTAAATGTCTTTCATTTTGTCAGTTCTTTTTTTTCCTTTTAACCTCTTCGAGTTTTTGTTCTAATTTCTAGGAGATTTCCTCAAGTGCATATTCCCATATTGCGCACACATTTTTGTTGTTGTTTATTTTTAATTTCCAGGAGCTCTCTTTTACTCTCTGATTGGTGGTTTTATTCACATTCTTTTCTGGTGCCCTGGATTATAATTCTTTATCTCCAAAGATAATAATTATAGGCTTTTTTTTTTTTAAGGTTTTCTTTGGCTCCTTGAACTGCCATCTTTTCTTTCTAAGTTGCTTTTTATACTTTTTGTTGGTTTTGGTCTGTCTTTCACCTTAGAAGCTTTCCTCAGATGTCTGACTGGGGGTCCGGGCTCATGGTTTACACAGACACCACAAAAGCTGGCTGGAGGCTCCTCATGTGAGAACAGAGCCTACCTCCTGGTGGCTTCACCTCAGGGGGGTCAAGAGGAATCCTATCATCTTGGAGGATTCCAAAACATCAACTGTAGATCTGTTCTCTGGGGCCAGTCAGGTTTTCCAGAGACGGGACTGCCGCTGAACAACACCCTAGCAGGTAAGAAGCCTCAATGCTACCATTCTGGGAACTGAGTGGGAGGGAAGGGGGAAGGCGTGGGTTTTCTATGTGGTGTCTTACCACCAACCTGTGCCTGTTGTCTCAGAGGCTGGCACTTCTCTAGTTAAATTGCTCCAGAGAATAAATTTTGCTTTTTTTGTCACAATGGGGGAGGAGCAATCACTTGGATGTGCACCGGTGGTTTGATCATTCCTTATATAGAAAAATTTTTCCCCAACAAAAAGTCCTGTTTTTAGCCCCAGGCACTTATCTCTACCTTCCAAAGGATCTTATGCACCTCATTCCTGACCCTTTCTGGAGCTATAAAAAGTGAATCTGTTCCCTTTTTGTCAGTACATCCTTCTATAGACATACAAGGTTTCAACGTTTTCTGCTAAAACAATTATCACTCATTCATCTGCTTTTTTTTAAAAACATGTTGACATCTTTTATTGTCTCTTCTCTCCTGTCTTCTCTGCCCTTGTGGGTTTATTACTTTTTATTCTTTTGCTACTAGTTGATTATTATTCCAGTAAAAGGAGGAAGTGAAGACAAACACATCAATCTACCACTTTTAATCAGTTACATGTGACTGGCTCCCCGCCATGACTGCTCATTTATAGTCACTAATAATTCTGATTGCCAAGGGTTGTATTTGGTTCACAAAAGAAACACAAAGAAAAAAAACGTTGAATTTTTCTGAGGCATCTGGGCAAGAGTTAGAAGAATAATAAGTAAAGAATAAATAACAATGAAGTTTAAAGAAGTCACACATATCCATGAGCAGAGAGAACAAGTAGAATATAGACAACCGAGCTGTGACTAGTCAAAACAGAGTTAGGGGTAAAGCTTAGCAGAGGTTTGAGATGCCTAATGGAAAAGGGGGTGGAGACATAGAAGTATCTTAGTTTCAGGGTGCCTAGCTGGCTCAGTCGGTGGAGCATGTGACTCTTGATCTCGGGGTCATGAGTTTGAGCCCCACATTGGGTGGATTTGAGAAAAATAAAATAAAATCTTAAAAAAAAAAAAAGTATCTTAGTTTCTTTCACTGACCACCAGGTGGCACTACTGACCCAACACAGCTTTGTCGCTGTGCATGTAGCCAAAGGGTAGGAAAGGAAGAGAGAGCTAGCCGTAGTTGTTTCCATATGTGAGTCACTGGCAAGGCTGAACCCTGGAAAATGGCTTCAAGGAAGTGTTGTATTGAAGAATTGGTATTAGACAAGAATGATATGCTTTGAAAACCTGTAGGGTAGGGGCGCCTGGGTGGCTCAGTTGGTTGAGCGGCCGACCTTGGCTCAGGTCATTATCTCGCGGTCCATGAGTTCAAGCCTCGCGTCGGGCTCTGTGCTGACAGCTCAGAGCCTGGAGCCTGTTTCAGATTCTGTGTCTCCCTCTCTCTGACCCTCCCCCGTTCATGCTCTGTCTCTCTCTCTGTCTCAAAAATAAATAAACATTAAAAAAAAAAATTAAGAAAAAAAAAAAAGAAAACCTGTAGGGTAGCTACCAGAGCCATACTAGTCGATGCCAAATCTGTTATCGTTTAGAATACTCCACACCTACTAAATCCAAATCTAATCTCTGATCCCAGGAATGAAGCCCCAGGATCCATTTTAATGAATTTCCCAGGGGTTCTGATGTACAATTTAAGTTTGGAAACAATTGAAAAGAATACACTCCAAAAGTGATTCTGTACATTTTTAAATATCCAAACACATCTGAGTAGTTGCAAACACTGACATAGGAGGCTAAACCCTCGTTACTGACAACACAAAGAATCTGTCATCCAAAATATATACGGTAATTTCTTGGGCTTGGGATTTTTTTTAAAGGCCCTTTTGTTAGTTTTATTTAAGATGGAAATTTATTTTGTTTTTAATTACATTCTTTCTATATTAAAAAAAAAAATACCCTAAGAAAACCCTGGGTGGCTCAGTCGGTTAAGCGTCTGACTCTTGATTTTGGCTCAGGTCATGATCTCACAGCTCGTGACTTCGAGCTCCATGTTGAGCTCTACGCTGATGGTGCAGAGCCTGCTTGGGATTCTCTCTCTCCCTCTCTCTCCCTCTTTCTCTCAAAATAAATAAAATAAACTTTATATATATGCATATTAAAAGAATACCCTCCCTTCCTTTTTAAAATTAGTATTAAAGCAGTTTTAGGTTTACAATATAACTGAATAGATAGCACAGAGATATTTACAAAAAGCCTCTCATTTGAATATCACTGGCCCCTACTCCTGGAATCACTGTTACCATGAAAGTCAGCATGATATTTTCATGCAATGACAGTTCTGTATCTTTTTTTAGCCAACCATACATACCGTTCTTGAACAGCTTTGTTGTAAGCCCCAACATTCAGTGTTTTTCTGATCAAGTCACAGATGTGAGAGCTCTCCCCTGGGCACCGAGGGAGTCCATAAACACCTACAACAGCAGAAGCCAAATATCCATTCTTTCAAGAATTGTGTACTGAGTAACTACTATGTGCAAGGCACTGTGAGGAACAAAACAGACCTGAACTAACCTCTGATCTTGTTCACTTATTCCTCAAGAAAATATGTATTGAGGGGCACCAGGGTGGCTCAGCTGGTTAAGCGTCTGACTTCGGCTCAGGTCACAGTCTCACGGTTCATGGGTTCGAGCCCCGCATCAGGCTCTCTGCTGTCAGCGCAGAGCTCACTTTGGATCCTCTGTTCCCCTCTCTCTCTGCCCCTCCCCTGCTTGCTCTCTCTCTCTCTCTCTCTCTCTCTCTCAAAAATAAACACTTAAAAAAGAAGATAACGTAGAGCATGCATACCATAACCAGCTTCCCCCTGACGCTCCTATACTCTTTTCTGCCTAAGGACCTTGGCACCGGCCGTTCCCTGGTAGATGTATTTCCTCTCTCACTGCTTCAGTGGTTGGACTCATTTCATTTCTCAGGTCGGAGCTTCGGGAAGTCACATCCGACTCTCCTAACTCAAGTAGTGCCTAACCCCAATTCCTACCCTTCCCCCACTTATACCTTCCACCTTCATCATCCTCATCAATAACATTTTCAGGGTTGCCCGGCATAGTTCTAACCATATGTCGGCAATAATTCATTTAATCTTCATGACCATGAAGAGAGGAAATCATTATTTGTACCATATTACAGATAAGAAACTTCTAAACAGGAAGATGAAATACTCTGCCCAAGGTTAGATACGAAGTGCTAAGAGTCAGGATATGAACACAGGCAGTTTGGCTCTAGAGCCCACACCTTTAACCACTGCCCTGTCTCTTAAGTATTATCCTATTTTTTTTTTAATGTTTATTTATTTTGAGAGAGAGGGAGAGCAGACATGTGCATGACTGGGGGAGGGGCACAGAGAGAGGCAGAGAGAGACCTGGGGCTCCAACCCACAAACTGTGAGATCATGACCTGAGCCTAAACCGAGGGTTGGATGCTTAGCTGACTGAGCCACCCAGGGACCCCCTGTCCTATTTTTTTTTTCTTGATCATAGTTTTCACTCTCTGTATTTATTTATTTCCTTGCTTCATTGTCTATTTCTTCCCTACCCCCCAACTAGAATGTTAATTTCCTGAAGACAGGGACCTTGTCTGTCTTACAGATTTTCAATACATGTTTGTTGACTGAATGAATGATAAGGTTTTTACCAACATGCATTTGAATAACACTTGTGTTTTTTAAAAACAAGGAGCACGGGTGGCTCAGTCAGTTAAGCATCTGACTCTCGATTTTGGTTCAGGTCATGATCTCATGGTTCGTGGGACCGAGCCCCATGCTGGGCTCTGTGTTGACAGTGCAGAGCCTGCTTGGGATTCTCTCTCACCCTCTCTCTCTGTCCCTCCCCAACTCATGCACACGCAGGTGTGCGTGTGTGCTCTCTCTCAAAATAAATACACTTTTAAAAATAAATAAACAGGGGCGCCTGGGTGGCTCAGTCGGTTAAGCATCCAACTTGAGCTCAGGTCATGATCTCGTGGTCTGTGAGTTCGAGCCCCGTGTCAGGCTCTGTGCTGACAGCTCAGAGCCTGGAGCCTGTTTCAGATTCTGTGTCTCCCTCTCTCTATGACCCTCCCCCGTTCATGCTCTGTCTCTCTCTGTCTCAAAAATAAATAAACGTTAAATTTTTTTTTAATATAAATAAATAAATAAATAAATAAATAAAATCAAGTGGTCGTGTGGATTAGAACGGAGAAAAAAGGAGGCAAAGAGGCCAAGGTTACCTTGATGTTGTCCCCCAACCGAGATCAGATTGATCATGGGTGGTGACGGGCATCTCTGAGCCACTGCCCTCCTGGGGGAGAAAAGGATTATCAGATGGAAATGTATCATCAACCACCAACTTCCCAGATGGTGGTTCATCTTCATTCCCTGTGATTCCCCAAAGCCAGGGAGTGTCAGGATTTCCCCCAGATGGCCAAACAAATCCTTATTCTTTCACAGAAAATAAAGTTCCATAAAGCTTTTTATATGCAGACATCTTAGAATAGTGTTCCTTCCAAGATAGATGAAGAGCTCAAAAGAATTAGAGGAGTAGCTAGATCTGAATGAAAGAAAAAAAAATTCAATCCCATGTAAGTCGTATGACATCACAGAACAGGACTTACAGAAATTGGCCTCCCTGGGAGAATCCCATAGCATTGTAGCCTTGCTGTAATTTAGGGTCCTTAGCCAGAATCTGACACACTGTTGTTACTTGGGAATTGACATTCAAGAAGAAGCTGTTCTCCACATCCTAAAAGAGGAGCCACAGAGGAAGGATGGGGATGAGAACCACCACTGGTGTCTTCTCTAAGAAGGCAAATTTGTTTCGTTGGAATCTGCACACAAGCCACTCAAGAGTTAAAGTATCATTGCAAGATTTGCTGCTAAAAATGCAAGACAAAGCATTTTAATAGTACATTCTATGAAATCAGTCAGCAAACCTTCAAAGGAACAGAGCTGTGAAGGGCCTTACCTCCATCAGGGTCTTCCCAATCTCTAAAGATAAGACATAAATTCCAGGTATTTTCTTCTCAACCATTTTTTTAATAGCACCCATGCTTAAGGGATTACAACAGCTGTCTCCTAGACAACAAAGACAATGGCAGATATTCATGAACCAGGTTACAGAGTTTTTAAAAAGTTTTAAGCTTCAAAGGGCATTATAAAGAATGTGAAACATGACGTGTCTGGGTGGCTCAGTCGGTTGAGCGTCCGACTTCAGCTCAGGTCATGATCTCATGATTTGTGAGTTCGAGCCTCGCATTGGGATCTGTGCTGACAGCTCAGGGCCTGGAGCCTGCTTCAGATTCTGTGTCTCCCTCTCTCTCTGCTCCTCCCCTGCTCATACTCTGTCTCTCTCTCAAAAATAAATAAAGATTAAAAACAAAAATTTTTCTTAAGGTGAAACATACAGAATGGGAGAAAATATTTGCAAAAGGAAAAAAATAAAAAGGGAGAAAATATTTGCAAATCATATATTTGATAACGGTTTAATACCCAGGATACACAAAGAACTCTTACAACTCAACAAGAAGTTAACCTAATTTAAAAATGGAAAAGGGACTTGAACAGACATATTTCCAAAGGAGATATACAAATGACCAACAAGCATATGAAAACACGTTCAACATCACTGGTCATTAAGGAACTGCAAATCGAGGCACCTCGTGGCTCAGTCAGTTGAGCGACCGACTTTGGCTCCGGTGGTGAGCTTTGAGCCCTGCACCAGGCTCCCTGCTGTCAGCGCAGAGCTGGCTTCTGATCCTCTGTCCTCCTCTCTCTCTGCCCCTCCCCACTCTCAAAAATAAACACTAAAATAAATAATTTAAAAAAGGAAATGCAAATCAAAACTACAATGAGATACCACCTCATACCCACTAGGATGGCTTTAATTTAAAAAACTGGAGGGGCGCCTGGGTGGCTCAGTCGGTTAAGCGTCCGACTTCGGCTCAGGTCACGATCTCGCGGTCCGTGAGTTCGAGCCCCGCATCGGGCTCTGGGCTGATGGCTCAGAGCCTGGAGCCTGCTTTCGATTCTGTGTCTCCCTCTCTCTCTCTGATCCTCCCCCGTTCATGCTCTGTCTCTTTCTGTCTCAAAAATAAATAAAACGTTAAAAAAAATTTTTTTAAACTGGAAAGTAGCAAGCAAGGATGTGGAGAAATAGGAACCCTTGTACATTGCTGGTGGAAATGTAATATGATGCAGCCATCGTGAAAAGTTTGGTGGTTCCTCAAAAAGGTAACCCTAACAATTACCATAGGATGCAGCAATTTCCCTTCTAGATATCTACCCCAGAGAAATTAAAACATGCCCATACAGAAACATGTACCTCAATGTTTACAGCAGCACTATTCGTAATAGCTAAAAGGTAGAAGTGACACAAATGTCCACCAATGGATGAGTGGGTAAACAAATTGTGGTATACACATACAGTGGAATATTATTCAGCTGTAAAAAACAAAAGAAATACACATGCTACATACATACGTACATATGCTACAATGTCGATGAACCCAAATTCACATTAAATTCACACTAAATTCACATTATTATAAGTGAAAAAAGCTAAACACAAAAGGTCACATAATGTTTGATTCCCTTTATATAGGATATATCTAGAACCAGCAAATCCATAAAGACAGAAAACAGATTGGACATTGGACATTGGACAGGAAGTGTTGGGAGTGGGGAACAGAGTGGTTACTTACGGGGTACAGTGTTTTCTGGGATGATGAAAAAAACTTGAAACTAGAGAGGAGCACTGGTAAAACAATATTATGAATACACTAATTGCCACTGAATTGCATACCTTAATATGGTTAATTGTAGGTTACATGAATTTCACCTCAAAAAAAAAAAAAAGACCATTTTTTGCGTGGCTCGTGTTTTCTCAAGTAATAACAAACTTCAAAAGCCCACACAATACAGTTGGGACACCGAATTCATAACTGAAACGTAAGCAGAGGTGCATATTACCCTGCCTTACCATTTGGAACATTTGGGGTTAGTAGAGTCAAGAGCACTTAGGAATCAAACTCAAGGACTAGGACTAGGGAAAGAAAAGTGAAACGCCTAGGGCACAAAATTTCAGGAGGTACTCACTCGCAGGTTCGTGCAAGTGCTGACCCTGAACTTCTACGAGCTAGAAAGTGAATGCCTTCTTAACTTTTGCAATGTAGGGGTCTCCTTGCCTCGTCCTACTCCCAGCCCTGTTTCTTTTCCTGTTTCAAAGAACTAAAACCAAGAACTGGAAGAAAAGTGACTGGCCGCTCAGTTGGAGAAGTAGGCTGAGATCATTTTCCATTTTGAGCTTAATCATTCCATTTCTAACTTAAGAGGAACCTTAAGAATTCATTTTTAAAGAAGGAAAAGCTGAGGCTTAAAGCATCCTCTATTTGTCTCATAATAACTTCTTTTAACTCCACTGTAGTAGCCCTGGAACCCAGCACAGAGCTTTGAGAAAACTGTTTATATTTGCTGACTGTAATTCCTCTTCAGGGTTTTCTGTCTTTCTTTCTTTCTTTCTGTCTTTTTTTCTTTCTTTCATGATTTCATTTATTATTTACTTACTTTTAATTTGTTTTAGAGAGAGAGAGAAAGAGTGCGAGCGGGAGAGAGGGGCAGAGGGAAAGAGAGAGACTCTTAAGCAGGCTCCATGCCCAGCGCAGAGCCCAAGACCGGGCTCGATCTCATGACCGTGAGATCGTAACCCGAGCAGAAATCACAAGTCAGATGCTCAACCAACTGAGATAGCCAGGCACCCCCAAAACTGCTTTTGTTAAGGTTATTAGTGATCTTCAGATTGCTAAATCCAATAAGCAGTTCTCACTTGACCTGTTGATAAAATTCCATGCAGCTGATTACTCCCTTCCTCTGGAAACATTTTCATTGGACTTCCGGGACATTGCACTCTTCTGACTTTCCTCCACCACCACCGTCTCCTTAGCTAGTTTCTCCTCCTCTGAACCTCCAAATGTTGGCAGCGCCTCAGGCCTCAATCTTTACACCTCTTCTCTCCTCTGTGTACACTCGCTCCCATGATCCTGCTCAGTCTCATGGCTTTAAATGCCAGCCACACACTGAAGGCTCCCAACATAAATCTCCAACTTGTATTTCTGTTCTAGACTCCACACTCCAAATGGCTCTACAACATCTGGATGTCTAACAAGCATCCCAAATCTATTAAGTCCAAAAGCAGACTACTGATCTTCTCCCTACCCTAAATTTGCTCATCGTACAGGCTTCCCCATTTTGGTAAAATGACAACTTCATCCTTCAACTTGTCCAGCCCCCAAACATGGAATCATCCTTGACTCCTTTCTTTCTTGCTCATCCCAAATCTAATCCGTTAATAAATCCCATTGGTTCCACCTTCAGAAGATACACAAACTTTGACTGCTTCTCAATATCTCCCCTATTACTATATTGTTTCAGGCCACCACCATCTCTTGTTTAAGTTGTTGCAATTGCTTCCTAACTTGTCTCCCTGCAAATGTCTGTGTCCCTCTACAACCTATTCTTAATATAGCAACTAGAGTGGTCCTTTTTAAAGTGTAAGTCATATTATGTTACTCATGTGCTCAAATCCCTCAAGGGCTTTCCAACTCATTGTAGCCAACTCCCTTTGTAGGCCCCAGCATCCCCATCCACCCCAACCTAAACCCCTACTTTCTTCTCCTTGCTCACTCAGTTCCAGCCCCGCTGACCTGAATGTTGTTCCTCCAACATATCAAACATACTTCTGCCTCAGGGCCTTTGCATTTGCTGTTCCTTCTACCAGCTATCCACAGGGTATCCTCCCTCATCCACTTCAGCTCTTTGCACAGATGTCACTTTCTGGGTGAATCCTTTCCTGACCCTGCTTATAAAATTGCAAGCCCCCATCTCCATTTCTCTCCTGCTCCCGGCTTTGCTCTTCTCCATTGCATTTGCCACCATTTTATTTAAAACATATTACATGTTTTAGTTATTTCTTTATAGTCTGTGTCTCCCCCTGGAAAATAAGTTCAGAAAGGGCAAAGACTTTGGTTGTTTAGTTCACGGTCTTATCTTCAGCATCTAGTAGGTGCTTAATAACTACGTGTTAAATGGAAACATGAACCTTAGGTACCTAACAAATCTCTATTCAGTGTGCGAATGAATAAAAGGATGGATGTCCTGGTCATGCAGCCACAGCCAGGATTGCCTCAAGTGCCAGACGCTGCACCCTGACACCACCGCCGTGAGAATTAAGCAAGAACCGCCGAAAATACACTAACGCAGCGCACGGGTCTCTGCCAGAGCTCACCAAAAGACAGCCCCTTCTCCTCTCTTCCTTTCCAATGCAGAGGAGCCCCCCCCCACCCCCCCATCCTAAAACGTCGGGCCAGCCTGCTGCTGTGCGACCACGGTCCTCGCTCTCCACCTCGCACTCTGCCGATGCGAACCCAGGTTGGGAAAGAGGAGTCGCCAAACCCTCCTGCTTCTCTTCTCCCTCACTCACCCATTCCATGCCAGATGACCAGCGGCAGCGGCACCGGCGGGTCGAGATGCCCCAGTGCAGGTGCCGCGCAAGACCCCGGCAGGAGAGCGACGGCCAAAAGCCACAAACAGCTGGGCGACGCCATCTTGACCCAATCACGTGACCGCGCTCCCGGGGCCTGGACCCGGCGCCTGCGGGGCGGACCGCGTGTTCCTCCCCCGCCCGCCACCATCAATCAAAATGAATGCCCAGGGTCATTCAACGCTTACTGCACAACAGACGTTCTTCTGTGTGCTTTTTCCCTGTTAGCAAATTTAATCCTCGTAACGCTCTGTACGCTTCTCCCCATTTTACAGGTCTGGACACTGAGGCCCTGAGAGTTTGGGTCAGGTGCAGAGTTCACCGAGATAGCAAGTTGGTGGGTCCAAAGTGGTTACTCAGCTGACGAACCGTACTGCCTTTGGGAGAAAAATGCTTTGTGGAGGGAAGAAAGGAAGGAGGGATTCGGCTATTAGAAATGGAAGGTGAGGGATCATTTCCAGCCAGGGTTAATAATGGCAGGGTGTGGTATTCGTCCTGGATCTTGAAGGAAAAACAGGATTTCAACAGGCAAAGATGAAATGCAGGAGGACTGAAATGAGCCAAAATATAGAGGTGGAAGAGAATGGTGTGGTTGTTTTTGTTTTTTTTCAGAAGTGGCAGGGCTTCCTGACTGACAAGAACATGTGTTGGATGTGGAAATCACTGCCACTTCCTGGTTTAATCTCAAAGCTGGATGATTGCAGGAGCCTTTCATTCACCATTTCTCCCTTTTCCATTCCCCCTCTTTAATCCAGTCTATGTTCTATTGCCAGATTCATTATTTTAACCCACTTTCCTTTATTTTTTTCATTTTGTTTTTTATTTTGTTTTTAATTTACATCCAAATTAATTAGCATATAGTGCAACAATGATTTCAGGAGTAGAGTCCTTAGTGCCCCTTACCCATTTAGCCTATCCCCCCTCCTACAACCCCTCCAGTAACCCTCAGTTTGTTCTCCATATTTATGAGTCTCTTCTGTTTTGTCCCCCTCCCTGTTTTTATATTATTTTTGTTTCCCTTCCCTTATGTTCATCTGTTTTGTCTCTTAAAGTCCTCGTATGAGTGAAGTCAAAGGATATTTGTCTTTCTCTGACTAATTTCACTTCGGATAATACCCTCCAGTTCCATCCACGAAGTTGCAAATGGTAACCCACTTTTATCCTCTCAATTGCCTGCTCAAAGTATTTTTTCAGAAAATCATTGAAATAGTTATGGGTAGAGAATTTGGTAAGTAAATTAGGATGTATGGACAGTACAATGGGATATTATGAGGCGAGTCTTCTAAAGGATAAGGTAAATTTATATATAACCACATGAAAAATGTCTCAATATATTGTAAAGGAAAAGCTGGTTGCACACCCACCCAAAGCCCTTTTATCTGATGCTGTTGGGCCTGGTGGTTAGTTGTTACATGAAAAAAATCAATTAAAATGCAGAATGGTAAAGCATTACACAGCACACGGTTTTGTTTAAGAAAAGTAAGTTCCTGGCATATTATAAACCACTGTTTTTGGTTTAAACTTAAGACTTAATAAATGTAAATTGCTTTATCAATCTTTTGAGATAGCCTCGGGCTTTTTCTGTGACGACAGGGCCCCTGGTGAAAGTGTTTCTTAGAGTGATAGATACTTCTTGCCTTTCACAAGTCACCCATAATTTCTTTAAATGTTTCTTTAAAGTGGAGCAATAACTAAACGGCACTTGTGAAGCAATCTGGACGCAAAGTCCTTCTAGATGTGTGTAGCTCTTCCAAGGACAGAATTTTCATCTACACCTAATCTAACAAGTTTTTAGCAATTTGCTTTCAACCAGCCTTTTCAAAGCATTCAACTTAGTTTCCATAGAAACATCTCTTTTTACACCCATATATCATAACGGTTTCCACATGTTAATTAAATCACAGTAGCAAATTTTCCTGATATAAGTAAGTGGAATAAACCCAACAGACATTTGGTAGTCACGTAGCTCAACTGGCAGGAACAGAACTACCCAAAAACTCTCAAATGCAGCTTCCTGGCCATGTTTACCGCGCTGTAGGCATCGGTAAGTACATTTTAGAATTGGGAGAATAAGTTAAATAGGAATGAAGAAAGTAACTACGTCGTTTTGCAAAAAGTATATATGTTGTGGTGATGGTTCCACCAGTCTGTATTTACTAAAAATCACTGGATCCTACACATGAAATGGGTGAATTTTATAGGATGTAAAATGTAACCATTATCAAGCTGTTTTTTAAAAAAAAATCTATGTATTCACGTATTCATGTATTTCTAGATTTTCATGAATTTTTGATTTTCATTGAACAGCTAAAGTACTGAAAAGAAAACAGTTTTTCACCATTCACTTTTTACTTTTTTTTTTTTAAGTTTTTTTTTTTTTTTAACGTTTATTTATTTTTGAGACAGAGAGAGACAGAGCATGAACGGGGAGGGTCAGAGAGAGGGAGACAGAATCTGAAACAGGCTCCAGGCTCTGAGCTGGCAGCACAGAGCCCGACACGGGGCTCGAACTCACAGACCAAGAGATCATGACCCGAGCCGAAGTCGGCCCCTCAACCGACTGAGCCACCCAGGCGCCCCTTTACTTTTTTTTTTAAACGCTTCATGAATTTGCTTGTCCTTCTTTCGCAGGGGCCATGCTAATCCTCTCTGGATTGTGCCAATTTCAGTATCTGAGCTGCTAAAGTGAGCCCCACTTTCTACTTTTTATACTTCTGTATGGTTTGAATTCGTAATGCAAAGATACATAAGTGGGGTTTTTTAAATTTTTTTTAACGTTTATTTATTTTCTTGAGACAGAGAGAGAGACAGAGCATGAGCAGGGGAGGGTCAGAGAGACAGGGAGACACAGAATCTGAAACAGGCTGCAGGCTCTGAGCTGTTAGCACAGAGCCCGACGCGGGGCTCGAACTCATGGACCGCGAGATCATGACCTGAACTTTGAAATTGGATGCTTAACCTACTGAGCCACCCAGGCGCTCCTTTTTTAAAATTTTTTAATGTTTATTTATTTTTGAGAGAAAACAGAGTGTGAGCCAGGCAGGGGGGCAGAGAGAGAGGTAGACACAGAATTTATTTATTTTTTAAAATTCATTTATTTATTTTTAAACTTACATCCAAGTTAGCATATAGTACAACAACGATTTCAGGAATAGATTCCTTAATGCCCCTTACCCATTTAGCCTATCCCCGCTCCCACAACCCTTCCAAAAACCCTCAGTTTGTTCTCTGTATTTAAGAGTCTCTTATGTTTTGTCCCCCTCCCTGTTGTTATATTATTTTTGCTTCCCTTCCCTTATGTTCATCTGCTTTATATCTTAAAGTCCTCATATGAGTGAAGTCGTATGATATTTCTCCTTCTCTAATTTTCACTTGGCATAATACTCTCCAGTTCCATCCACATAGTTGCAAATGGCAAGATTTCATTCATTTTGCTTGCTGAGTAATACTCCATTGTATATATACCACATCTTTATCCATTCATCCATTGATGGACATTTGGGCTCTTTCCATACTTTGGCTATTGTTGGTAGTGCTGCTATAAACATGGGTGTGCATGTGTCCCTTCGAAACAACACACCTGTATCCCGTGGATAAATGCCTAGTAGTGCAATTGCCAGGTCGTAGGATAGTTCTATTTTTAGTTTTTTGAGGAACCTCCATACTGTTTTCCAGAGTGGCTGCACCGGCTTGCATTCCCACCAACGATGCAAAAGAGATCCTCTTTCTTCGCATCCTCGTCAACATCTGTCGTTGCCTGAGTTGTTAATGTTAGCCATTCTGACAGGTATGAGGTGATATCTCATTGTGGGTTTGATTTGTATTTCCCGGGTGATGAGTGATGTTGAGCATTTTTTCATATGTCTGTTCGCCATCTGGATGTCTTCTTTGGAGAAGTGTCTATTCATGTCTTTTCCCCATTTCTTCACCGGATTATTTGGTTTTTGGGTGTTGAGCTAGGTAAGTTATAGATTTTGGATAGTAACCCTTTATCTGATATGTCATTTACAAATATCTTCTCTGAGTCCCCATCAGTTGCCTTTTAGTTTTGCTGAGGGAGATACAGAATTTAAAGCAGGCTCCAGGCTCTGAGCTGTCAGCACAGAGCCCGACGGAGAGCTCGAACTCTTGAACCGCGAGATCATGACCTGAGCCGAAGTCAGACGCTTAACCAACTGAGCCACCAGGCGCCCCAATAACGTTTATTTTATTTTTCCCAGGCTTTTTCCTCTAGTTTTATTAATATAATTGACATACAACATTGTATTAGCTTAAGGTGTACAACATAATGATTTGATATATGTATAAATACGTAACTTTTATAATCAGAAAAAATTAAGATATAATATACATATATCAAATGTATAATTAAAATGTATAATGTATATATACATTAAAATTATTATGCTTTAAATAAAACATAAAATAAAATTATTGTACTTTTTGGTTAGATAATGGAATAAAGCTTTCTCATAGACTCTGTTTCTGCCAATACCTAAGAAAGTTAAAATTTCATCCACAGCAAAGGGCCACAACTCAGTATCTTAAATGTCGACAAGTGGCAGTCAAGGAAAGAAATAGAAAATTATGGTCTGGAGTATGCCAAGGTTTCCAACCCTGCCTCCATTCCATCAAAATTCATACTGTTAGGTTCTCAAAATCCTGAGAATTAATACATCCATATGCACATATATTCCAAGAGAAAAGAGAACTACCTGGTTTCCTTATTTTTTATCTCTTCTCTCTGGAAAAGTGAAAATGGCCACTGGGGAGAAGGCGAAGTGAGGAGTGGAGAATGGGCTAGGTCTTTTAGGTGGCCGTGAAGAGTTCAAGAAAGCATAGTAAATTGGGGGAAGTTCCAAACATTGAGGCTCTTTCGTATAGGAATGGGATACAACAACCCCTATTAGAGTGAACTCTGAAATAGACTCTTAAAACTTCAGAAGACCCTGAGGAATGCAGTATTCTAACAAAGGCTGCATACCTCCTCCCCTGAGTTCTGGCCTCCTCTCTTTCAGATAAGCTTATAAATCATAGAAAATGTGCATACAGCACAAAATAACAGCCTTCAAGCTGCAGTTCATTAGGAAAAACAAATCAGTTTCAGATAAAGTGGGAAGGAATTTGGGAGGCAAGTAGAGAAATAGAAAAAATTCACCCCAAGTGCTTCGAGCTCTAGAATAACCTAACAAGGAAATGAGCTCAGGGGCACCTGAGTTGCTCAGTCAGTTAAGCATCTGACTCTTGATTTGGGGTCAGGTCATGATCTTATGGTTCATGGGTTTGAACCCTGCATCGGGTTCTGTGCTGATGGCTTTGAGCCTGCTTTGAATTCTGTGTCTCCCTTTCTCCCTGCCCCTCTCCTGCTGTCTCTGTCTCTGTCTCTTTCTCTCAAAAATAAACGTTAAAAAATAAAAAATAAAAAAAAGGAGGGAGGTTGGTGCCTGGGTGGCTCAGTCGGTTAAGCGTCTGAGTTTGGCTCAGGTCATGATTTTGCAGTTCATGGTTTCGAGCCCCACATCAGGCTCTGTGCTGACAGCTTGGAACCTGGAGCCTGCTTTAGATTCTGTCTCCCTCTCTCTCTGCCCCTCTCCCACTGTGCTCTGTCTCTGTTTCTCTCACTCAAAAATAAATAAAAACATTTAAAAAAAATTAAAAATAAAGAAAGAAAATGAGCTCAATAGTGTAAGAACTCAAAAATGAGACAATAAAACGACTGAAAGAGATGAATAGGGAAATTGCACATCTGATAACACAAAAACCAAAACAATATCATTATAGAGCTATAAACACATCAAAATAGCAAGGAGTAGAATAGACAAGGCTGGGAATGGAATTATTCATGTGGAAAGAAGACTTGAAATAATCACAATAAAGGCAAATGAAAATCACAAAGAGATTAAAACCATAGTCACCCCCTCAAAGCATTTTTTAATCAAATAGTTCAAACTATCCATGTGGAGAAGTACCAACAGAGTTCTCACTTCCTCTGGATTGGTTTTAAGAGGAACCGTGTAGTAAAAGACAAGTAAAGTTCTTTCCATTTAAGTCAATTCCTGTGGGACCCAAGGAATTTAACAAAAATCCCCTACCCCTGGACAAGCAGAGCAAGACTAACTCCATTTTGTGCTACACCCACCATCTCATGTATAACCCCCACCCTAGTCAAGCCAGTGAACACCCCCTTACTGGAAACCGACTCATAAAGGAATGCGGAACCCCTAACCGCCAAAGGATGTAAACCCCCCCCTTTTGCCCACCAAACTCGCGCGCCAATTCTGACCAGAGTGATAGGCTATTTCAAACAGTTACTATAGGGTAAATTGTAACTCAATTGGCCACCTGCGTGTGGCCTGACACGACTATGCAACTTTCTGTGTGTGTTACAATCTCTTTGGCCACTGGCCCCTATAAAACTGCTACGCCTCTTAACCTAGGGGTCCAAGTCCCTGCTCCGCTGTGTCGGGTGTACTTGGACCCAAGCTCGAGCTTGCAAATAAACCCTCGTGCGTTTGCATCGGTATCCGCTCCTTGGTGGTCTCTCGGATTCGAAATTGGGGGCATTACAATTCCAGGTTGTTATTTTAATAAACAGCCTCTGAGACTTATTAATATTGTAACAGGAAGTGAGAACTTGTAAAGCCTCAATTTCAGTGGACTTAAAAGAGTACTGAAAATTGGTACGATACATATCTATTCCCCAGAATAGACAAGGAACAGTGGGAACATAGAGTAGTATCTGAATGCTCATAGGTTTCAGTTGTGTGTGTGTGTGTGTGTGTGTGTGTGTGTTTATTTATTTCACAAGAAACTGCTTTATATAAATTAAAATTTCTTAATTAAGTTGCTTGCTATTAAAAACACAGCATGTGTATTAATAATCAAGATCCAGATACCTACTGGCTTTCAATAAAATGAACAGGGATTTTTTTTTCTCTCCTTAGAGAGGGGACCCTACCACATTAAAACTTTACAACTCAAAAGGGAGCCTTCCACATATCAGGGCCTCATAGATCTTTTAATTTTTCCCAAGCTTTTTTAACTTTGTCTGGTCTTGTACCTCTATTACTTAAATCCCATATGGTCCTCTTTGTTAGATTCTATTTTCATTTCATTTCACTCTATTTCATTCCATTCATATCTATGAGTAATTTTTTCACATAGGATATGTGATATTAAACATTCTGAGTTCCCACACGTTTCTTATTTTCTCTCATACTCAATTGGCAGTTTGGCTAGGTATAGAATTCGGTTTCTGTTGTAGCAGGATTCTTGCACAGAGTTGTGACACTGAGGCCTTTCTTCTTCTTTTTTTTTTTTTTTAACGTTTATTTATTTTTGAGACAGAGAGAGACAGAGCATGAACGGGGGAGGGGCAGAGAGAGAGGGAGACACAGAATCGGAAGCAGGCTCCAGGCTCTGAGCCATCAGCCTAGAGCCCGACGTGGGGCTCGAGCCCATGGACCGCGAGATCGTGACCTGAGCTGAAGTTGGACGCCCAACCGACTGAGCCACCCAGGTGCCCCATTCTTACCACATTCTTTAGGGAGAGGACTCTACCACACTGTCCTTGACCGGACTTTAGGCAGACTCCTTTGAGCCCTGTTTTTGATTATGCCTCATTCTTGGGCTCTGTCCTCAGCCTGCCTAGTCCAATTTCACCAAGAATCCTGCTAAGTTAGGGGCACCTGGGTGGCTCAGTTGGTTAAGTGTCCAACTCTCTCTCTGCCCCTCCCCAACTTCCACTCTGTCTCTCTCTCAAAAATAAACATTAAAAAAATAAAAATAAATAAAGAGAATCCTGCTAAGTTAGTTTAGCAAGTATTCCATTGATACCTGATCACCATTGATATCTAATTAAGTTCCTCATTCCATACCCTTGATGTCTAAATCCTTGGCCTAATTTTAGCAAGAATCTCATTAAACAAGTTCATCAAGAATCCCCCTACCCTTGAGGTCTCCTCTTAGTAATTTTCCATCCACCAACCCCCTCACTCTGCTCCTTGCATATAAATGCCCAGCCGTCTTTGCTATATGTGGAGTTGAGCTCAGTTTTACCGAAGCCTCTCTGCCCTATTGCAATAGTACTGAATAAAATCTGTCTTTGATGTCTTTGAGTAGTGTCTGGCTCTATTTCTGCTTAACAATTCTGGGTTCCAATAATTTTTCCCTCACAACTTTGAAGACGTTCAGTGCTAATGATGACAAGTCTCATTCCTTTATAGAGAACTTGCTTTGTTTGCTTTTTTTTTTTTCTTTTTGGGTGCCCCGTTGCCTATTCATATTCCTATAGAGTTAGCCCAAGTTTCCTCTGCATGTGTGTTTTTTCAATAGACCTATCCCTTAACTTGAATTCTATGTGAACAGAAGCTGTGTATCATATCCACAGGCAGGCTTATCTGTAGGGTGCGTGTAGGCAGGCAGTCCAGTGACCTCTATAACTGACTCCATTAAGAGGGTGGAGTACAGTCCATGAATCATCCCTTAATAAAGCAATCGTTCCCCCACTCACTCTACCTTTTATGCAGATCTGATCTGTTTTTTGTCAGGCCAAGTATTTTCCCCAGGAGCCTGCTCCAGGCAAATCCTCACTGTCTTCAGAAAGCATCTATGCTGTGATTAGCAGACAAACCCTTAAAAGAAAGCAATTGGAAAGAAATCCCTTCTTTCGTGGATCGTCTTCCTTTGCTAGATGGTCTGTTGGAAATTCATCCCCTTCTATACTCCCCCATATCACAAGGACTGGAAATTTGGGAGCTACATTTTCCAAAACCCCTTACCGGTGGTGTTCAGGTTAGTGCCAGCTGATGAAAGGCATTCAGAAGAGATATGGAGAGAAAATGAGAAGCAGAAGCCATGTGTTATTATTCCTCAGGCAGCTGCAGGAAGATAAGAGGCTTTGCAGTGGCCTCTCGGTATTTTCCCACAGATTGCCCACATAAAAATTTTGATTCTGAAATTTAGTGGCAGGGCTGAGAGCAAAGGATAACTTTCCCTTAATTTCAATCCTCCAGCTATTCTGATGGTTTGGTAAAACAGCTACTTTCCTGAAATAAATTCCTCTCTGCTTGAAATATCTAGAGTAGTTTCTGTTTCCTTGACTGATCCCCAACTGACACGGTGACAAAGACGAGGAGAGCTGGGGAGAGAAACATGGGATGAAAAGTGCCTGGAAAAAGTCTCATGTGAAGACAGGAGCTGGTAGCTCTGAGAAGAGAGAAGAGCTGAATCACTGGAGCTCACAAAAGAACAAAGGGCCAATAGCCCTTTAAGGAAGAGGTGACCGGGAGGGTGGGGCTATTGGACTGTGAGGACACAATCTTCTTTGTTTGCTACTGTGTCCTTAGCACGTGGCACATGCTTGACGCAAAACTGGTGTATGATAAACATGTTTAATAAGTGAATAACCCAGAAGAGCACCGTGCCTTTCTTTGTGCTTCAGTTGGGATGCTTTCCGGTTGCAAGTAATGGAAAATCCAACTTGAGCTAGCTTAAGCTAAAAGGGAATTTATTATTCCACATATCTGAAAAATTTTTAGAGCTATGCTGAAACTTGATATTTGAACTTCAGGCAAGGTTATCTCCAACAGCTCAACAAGGATCTGATTTCATTTCACCCACTAGTCTCTGCCTTCTAAAATGTTGGCTTCATCAAAACTGACTGCTTTTGGAGGTGCCTGGCTGGCTAAGTCAGTAGAGCATGTGACCCATGAGTTCGAGCCCCTCATTGGGTATAGAGAATATTTAAAAAATAAAAAATAAATATCTTAAAAAAAAAACAAAAACCAACCTGGGGAGCCTGGCTGGCTCAGTTGGTGGAACGTGTGACTCTTGATCTCAAGGTTATGGGTTCAAGGTCTGTGCTGTGTGTACAGATTACTTAAAAATAAAATCTTAAAAAAAAAAAAAACTTAAAAAAAAAAAAACAACCCTCACTTCTTTTGTTATCCCAAAAGTGATGCCCATACTTCCAGGGTTACACACTTTCTCTTTCACATCGTATAGAAAACAGGGAGTCTTTGATCTAGCATTCCCAAAAAGGATCTGATTGGATTGTATTAGATCACATGTCCACCCCTGGACCTATCCGTGTGGCCAAATACTACTGATAATGCTCCACCCCTGAGTTAGTCAGCTTCCTTGGGCAAAATAAATGCTATGAGGGGGGACAAAAAAAGTTTTCTATTCTTAGTGTCTCTTCTACTGTATTGACAGTTCTTTGGGAGACCCTCATCTCTGTATCGCTGGGACTGGGCACAGGAACTACTCTGCACTGGGATTCACTGGATAAACATAGACTCCACAACGGATAAGACATAGCCAACTGACTCCACTTAGTGGGAGAAAATCCTATCTGTCTCAACAACAAGCCCCAGCCGTTTTCCAGGCAAAGATGTTCATTCTCTGGAACCAGTGTCAATAAGGAAGAGAGTATGCCTGTATCTAGGACCCGACCCACAAGAGGCAAGGCCTGTGGTCTTAAGAACTTACTATAGCTACTGAAATGAGTGATCTAACACCCTAGATCCTACTTCTCCTATCTACTCCATGACTTAGCTCGTTAATTTATTCCTTCCCACTAGTCCATCATCAGAATGTCCCTCCCTACTTGATTGTTGCCCTGAGGTGTACAAATATGCTGTAATTTCTCCTATCTAAAAAATATACCTCGTTTGGGGAGCCTGGATGGCTTAGTTGGTTAAGCTTCCAAATCTTGATTTCGTCTCAGGTAATCATCTCATTATCTGAACCATGATCTCATGGTTCAAGAGTTCAAGCCCTGTGTCCAACTCAAGGCTGATGGTGTAGAGCCTGCTTGGATTCTCTCTACCTCCTGCCCCTCCCCCTCTCTTAAAAATAAATAAATAAATAAATAAATAAATAAATAAATAAACATTTTAAAAATGTACCTCCTTGAAACTTTGCACCTTCTTCTGGTTATTACTCTGTTTTCCAGCTCCTCTTTACAGAAAAAAAAAAAAAAAAACAACTCTTGTAAAGTTGTATCTACTTGAAGTCTCTATTGCCTCTCCTCTCATTTTCTCCTGAATAGATTTTAATCAAGCTCCTATGCTTATAACGCCACTAAACTGTTCTCATAAAGGTCACTGATAATCGTCACTTTGCTAAATCCAAGGGTTATTTTTCAGTCCTCATCCCTCTCGGCTTCTCAATAGCATTTGACACAATTGATCACACCCTCCTTCTTGAGACCCATTTTTCACTTGGCTTCCAAGACACCATGCTCCCCACATGTTTCCTGCATCTTGCCTGCGGCTCCTTCTCAGTCCCCTTAGCTCATTCCTCCTAACCTCTAAATTTTTTTCAAAAAACTTTAATGTTTACTCATTTTTGAGAGAGAGAGAGTGCAAACAGGGGAGGGGCAGAGAGAGAGGGAGACACAGAAAAAAAGCAGGCTCCAGGCTCTGAGCTGTCAGCACAGAGCCCAGCGTGGGACTTGAACTCATGAACTGTGAGACATAACCTGAGCTGAGTCAGGCTCTTAACCAACTGAACCACCCCAGACGCCCCTCGAAAAATTTTTTTAATGCTTATTTCTGAGAGAGAGAGAGAGAGAGAGAGAGAGACAGAGTGCGAGTGGGAGAGGGGCAGAGAGAGAGGGAGACACAGAATCTGAAGCAGGCTCCAGGCTCTGAGCTGTCAGCACAGAGCCTAACATGGAGCTCAAACTCACAAACTCCAAGATCATGACCTGAGCTGAAGTTGGACGCTCAACCGACTGAGCCACCCGGCGCCCCTCATTCCTCCTAACCTCTAAAGGTGGAGGGTCATGAATCAGTCCTGAGACATTTTCTCTATTTATATACATTCCCTGGGTAATATCATTTGGCCCCATGACTCTATTTATTTTTTATTTCTATTTTTTTAATTAATTATTTATTTTTTCACACAGTGAGGCATTTTTTTTTTAAAGTCTATTTATTTTGAGAGACACAGCATGAGACGGGGACGGGTAGAGAGGGAATGAGAGAGAGAATCCCAAGCAGGCTCCGCAATGCCAGTGCAGAACCCGATGCCAGGCTCAAACCCATGAACCATGAGATCACGACCTGAGCCAAAGCCAGAAGCTCAACCTACTGAGCCACCTGGGCACCCTGACTCCATGACTTCAAGAGCAGTCTATTGCATCCTGAAGTATTTACAGGGAGAACTTTAAATATCCAGAATTTGCTTCAAAATACTTCAGCCCAGAAAGGAATGAGGAGGAGACTAACAGAATATTAATCATTGAAAAAGCTAGGTGATAGGTACACAGATATTCATCATATTATTCTCTCTACTTTTGTATATGCTTAAAATTTTTTTCCATAATAAAAATAAATGAATGAATAAACACAATCTGTATACCGAACACTTCTATATTCATGCTTCCAGGCCTTTTCTCCTAAATTCCAAACATATATTTTCTACCACCCACTCAACATTTCTACTTGATTGCTCAACAATCATCACGGGGCATCTGGGTGGCTCAGTTGGTTAAGCATCAGACTTTGGCTCGAGTCATGATCTTGCAGTTCATGGGTTAGAGCCCTGTGTCGGGCTCTGTGCTGACAGCTCAGAGCCTGGAGCCTGCTTCAGATTCTGTGTCTCTCTCTCTCTCTGTCCCTCCCCCGCTCGCACTCTGTGTGTCTCTCTCTTTCTCAAAAATAAATAAACATAAAAAAAAAAAAAAGAAAATGTGCATCAGAACATGTTTCTTCTTCTCCTCAATTTCCCAGCAAGATCCCATCCTACTTGGAATACCTTTTGGTGGCCTGCAACACTTTGTTATCTGTCCCCACCCTCCAGCCTCACATCCGGGGCTGCAGCTCTCCCAGCTCTCTCTATCTTCACTGGGATCCAGCACACTGGCCTCCTGCTATTCCATGAGTCCATGAAAAAGACTTCCACCTCCAGAGATCTGCCATTCTTTCTACCCAGAATGCTGCCCACCCCCCACCCCCCACTCCTGCCAAGCATTTGCCTGGCTTAAACTCTCACTTCACTCCAAACACCATTCAATCATTACCTAGGTAGAGCTTTCCCCAAATGATATGTGTAAAACAAAGGCTGCTTTCACTCTATCTCCTTTCCTGCTTAATTTCCCACCTATTATTTGATATATCCATTTGTTTGTTACCTGCTTTGTCAGCAACATGAGAACAAGCACTTTGTCTTGTTTACTGCTATATCCCTAACACCCCAAACAATCCATAGCATAAATAGTATAGGTAGAGAGTATTTGGAGGGGAAATGAATGATTGGATGAATCGGTCTCAGAGAAGGGTAGAAGATAGCTCTTCATTTGAATGTTCCAGGATGAGGGGACGTGACTCTTTCCTTCCCCACTTCAAGCTTCTCTGGGGTTCACCTGAACTCTGTGCCTTTAGCATCCAAAAGATTTTTTTCTTAGGGTAGAACCAACTAAGTGGGTAGAACCTTCGATCTACTGTCCTTTTAGGCGGCAGACAAGGAGGCCCACTCTGCAGCCCTTGTGAAAGCACCAACTTGCCCAAGTGCCTTAATCACCTGATCCAGTAATGGGATTGTGATTGCTGCTAAGGAGTTCCTCATCTCCTCCTATTTTTCCCAGCAAGCCCAACTTTTCTGACACCACCTTCTGCTCATCTCTAAAACGGTTGTCAGCCTCTACAACTCTGCTCTGCTCTGCTCCAAGATCTCAGGTGCCTGGATACACAACTCATAGCCTCAAAAACCTAGCAAAATGTCTAGGCTTCTCTGGAGACCTCAAGACCGGCCACCCTCTAAAGATGGGCAGAGGGTAAATGCAAGCGCTTCATTGTGACCTTGAAAGCCCTACAGATTCTGCGCCCACCTATCTCTTCAAACTCATCCTGAACCATTTTTCTTCTTGCTCATAAAGTTCTAGCCAAAATGATTTTTCTGTTTCTCAAATACTCCAAGCTCGTTCTGCTTCATGGCATTTGCTCTTGCCTCTCCCTTCTCCCGGAACATTCTATCCCCAGATCTTTGCATGACTGGCTCCTTACTTTTATTAGTCTTCAGCTCAAATGTCAGCTCTTCAGAGATGCTTTCCCGAAGAACATCCATCTGTATGGCATCATTTTCTTTTATTTTCTTCAGAGTAATTTTTACTCTTGTCCATTTTTGTTTACTTGCTTATTGTCAGACTCTTCTCTCTAAAATAGTGCTGACCAATAGAACTTTCTGCAGTGAAGGAAATGGTCTTTTTTAATGTTTATTTATTTATTTTTGAGAGATTGCAAGCAGGGGAGGGGCAGAGAGAGAGGGAGACACAGAATCCCAAGCAGGCTCTGCACTGTCAGCACAGAGCCTAATGCAGGGCTCACACTCACAAACTGCAAGATCATGACCTGAACCAAAATCAAGAGTTGGAAGCTTAACTGAGTTACCCAGGTGCCCCAGTGTAGGAAATGTTTTTATATCTGTGCTGTCTACTATAGTGGCCACTAGTTGCCATATGAGTCTTAAGCCGTTGAAATGTGGCTGGTGCAACCAAGAAAATAAATTTTAGATTTTATTGTGTTTTAACTAATTTAAATTTAAATAGCCTCATGTAGCCAGAGGCAATGAAGTTCTAGAATGTAAACTCTTAGAGAATAGGGACTTTTGTTCATCTTATGTTTTGCCCTACCCCCAGAAATGAGAACAATTAAGTAGTCCTAGCCAAGATATTCTCTAGAGGATGAATTCTTGCCAAGGCCTAAGGTTTGGGTTGGATATAGATAGCACTAAACCCTCAACTGATTTGACTTTCGTCTTAGGAACATTAAGGTGAAGGTCAGGATCCCCTTTCTTAATAACAAAATGTTGTTGAAAAGTCAGTACAACAACATTGAGAAAAAATCTTAACCAAGTAATTTTATAATTCTTCCAGCAAACATTGCAACTATTTTCATTTTTGCATACCACCTTCCAGAGTCTGTCCACAGGCAGATGTCTTTTCAACCTCTCGCAAACATGGAAGACACCATCATAATTTTGTCCATGGGGAATGACTCGAAGGCCAACGTCTGCAGCTCAGATGGAGGAGCCTGATTCTAGAGTCATTTGCCTGTGGCTCCCCCCAGTCAGGAGGCTTGACTTCCCACAGGCACTGGGAAAGCCCTGTGAGTGGAGACATAGGGCTTGGCCCTGGGTATGCAGCAACTGATGATCGTTTGGGGCCAGAAATTGACTATGGCAGGGGTTCTGCTGGTTTATTCATTCATCCAGTAACCACCATACTCTGATATAGAATCTCGTAAATATTTTCTTTGATTCTACAGGCTCTACGTTTTTTCCTTTTTGTGGCTGGGTGGTAGACATACCACAATTTATTAAACCTATCATGTATTCATTTTTGGACCTTACAGAATTCTGCAATTGACTTTTCCTACATGGAGCTTTATACTTTCATTGTATCATTACCTTATAGTGTAGTAGTTAAGAGTGCAGGTTCTGGAAAGAGAATGTCTCTTTAAAAAAAAATTTTTTTTAATGTTTATTTATTTTTGAGACAGAGAGAGACAGAGCATGAGCAGGGGAGGGGCAGAGAGAGAGGGAGACACAGAATCTGAAACAGGCTCCAGGCTCTGAGCTGTCAGCACAGAGCCCGACGCGGGGCTTGAACTCACGAACCGTGAGATCATGACCTGAGCTGAAGTAGGATGCTAAATCTACTGAGCCACCCAGGAGCCCCTAAATACAGTTTCCTTTATTTGAGAAGGGTCAGATGGACTCCTAAATATGCTTTCTTTGGAATTTTTTTTTCCTGATTACTAGCAAGGAGGAATATTATTACATGTATTATTTACCATTTGTTCCTCTTCTTCAAACTCTTTGCCCACTTAATTACTGCAGTGGAATCCCTTTTTAACAATCTATCCCTTAATACATCTAATTCAGCTGCAGGAGTGGGTTGGTCTCTAACAGGGTAAGCTTCAAAAAGGCCCATTGCCTCTCTGCAGAGGACTCGTCAGTGTTCCACTAGACCCACTTTCTTCATTAACCAAGGATCTTCCCATTAACTAGAACTTTTCCCAGCATGGTCTTTCTGTCATGAAGTACCTGCGGCATTTTATCTGGGGCATGGACTCCGAAGACAGAACAAGAAAATTATTTGAATACAGGCTCCTTTCTTCTTGATCTTGGCAACTGCTGATTGGGGCTGGGAATTCTGCCAAGGCGAACATGTCCTCTATTTCAGACAAGTGCAAGGTTCTCAATGATCTTGGAGGGGCCTACTCCAGATGACAGTTCCACAGGATGGCTTTGGGTTGAGAAGACCCTCAGTTTAGAGACAATAAAACTCCAACTGGAAAAAGACCATCACTATCTTTTCCTAGAAGGGTACTGTTTATTAAAACGTATGGAATGTTGGGGGTGCCTGGATGGTTCAGTTGGTTAAGTGTCCGACTTCGGCTCAGGTCACGATCTCTTGGTTCATGAGTTGGAGCCCCGCGTCGGGCTCTGTGCTGACAGCTCAGAGCCTGGAGCCTGCTTCGGATTCTGTGTCTCCTTCTCTCTGTGTCCCTCCCCCACTCACACTTTGTCTCACTCTCTCTGAAATAAACATTAAAAAAAATAAAACATGTGGAATATTGTAATTGTTAATGGTTGCATCTAAATAAACTGAGGACGACATGCAGAGAAGTTGGTAACATGCCCAAATAGAGGCCTCCTGGTCCAGAGTCTGAACTCTGTCAGTGTACCAAAGACCATCAGGATCAGAGAGCTGACTCACAATAACTAAGTTCACGAGAGTCTGAGTCTTCATCAAGGAATTCTGAAAGTTCGGTTTGTGATAGTCATGCCCTGAGAGGTGAGAAAGGGAGTACAGGTGTTTGTTTATGTGGGAAAGGGGGATGGTTCAGTGGCAGAGAAGACTGGAAACCTTCTGAGGGGACTGGGGTGCTTTGGGGGTGGGCTCTTGCTGGTGCGTCCTGCTTGTTCAGAGGATATCCAGAGACCAAAGAGGACTCAGTGACTTTATTCTTCCTAAAAATTGCCCAGGAGGGGTGCCTGGGTGGCTCAGTCAGTTGAGCGTCCAACTCTTGATTTAGGACTCTTGATTTAGGCTCAGGTCATGATCTCACTCTCAGGTTTGTGAATTCCAGCCCCACATCAGTCTCCATGCTGACAGTGCACGGAGCCTGCTTGGGATTCTCTCTTCCCTCTCTCTCTCTCTCTCTCTCTCTCTGCCCCTCCCATGCCTGCACTCTCTCTCTCTCTCTCTCAAAAATAAATAAATAAAGCAAGCCCAGGAATACCAGGAATAGTCTGTAGTTCAGGGGGGGCCACTGGCAATAGTCCTGGTCACCCCCATCTTGAGGGAGAACAATGTTGGAAGAAGCATGAGCAATCAGGCAGAATGAAGTTATTGCTATTGCTTATGCGTTTGTCTACTGGTACCCAATACATAAGGGCCCTTCCCCCTCTTATTAATAGCCTCATGTTAGATCCATTCAATTGTCTCTTGTGGGTGGATTAGAAAGAATTGGAAGTTCTTCTATCCTTTATTCTCCTGGCTCAGTCGGGAGTAATTTAGCACAATACAAATGCCAATTTGTTAATAAACATTCTCTTTGATGAGATGCTCTTGTCTGCTGAGAAGCAAAATAAAAGGCTGGCCATTTAGCCCTGAAAAGCATTGGGATGCTTAAGGCTCTGTTTTATTGGAGATCAGCCAGAAACACGAGGTCATCAGAGTAAACAGAGCCTACTGAAGTGGATACAGTTCTTTTCTTAGAACAAATAAAAATCCTTATTTCTAAGTGAAATAGAAAACGCACACAAGATTAACACCTCAGGCAACAACTGATGTTGGTGAGGATGTGGAGAAAGAGGAACACTTTTGCACTGCTGGTGGGAACGCAAACTGGTGCAGCCACTCTGGAAAACGATATGGAGGTTCCTCAAAAAAATCAAAAATAGAACCACCCTGCGACCCAGCAGTTGCACTTAGGCATTTATCCAAGGGATACAAGTGTGCTGTTTCGAAGGGGCACATGCACCCCCACATTTATAGCAGCACTATCAACAATAGCAAAAGTATGGAAAGAACCCAAATGTCCATCGATGGGTGAATGCATAAAGAAGATGTGGTATATATCTACAACGGAGTATTACTTGGCAATCAAAAAGAATGAAATCTTGCCATTTGCAACTAAGTGGATGGAACCGGAGGGTATCATGCTAAGTGAAATTAGCCAGTCAGAGAAAGACAAATATCATATGACTTCACTCATATGAGGAATTTAAGATACAAAATGGAAGGGAAGCAAAAATAATATAAAAACAGGGAGGGGGACAAAACATAAGAGACTCTCAAATACAAAGGACAAACTGAGGGTTGCTGGAGGGGTGGGGGGTGGGGGGATGGGCCAGAAGGACAAGGGGCAGTAAGGAAAACACTTGTTGGGATGAGCACTGGGTGTTATACCTAGGGGATGAATCACTGGAATCTCCTCCTGAGATCCTTATTGCACTCTCTGCTAACCAACTAGGACGTAAATTATAAATAAATAAATAAATAAATAAATAAATAAATAAATAAGAAAATGCACACCAGATGATTTCACCATAAGAGAAGTTAATCCAAATCTGCAGACTACACAAGGTAATTAAACTCTGCAGAGGTCAGCAGCCCCCAATGGCTTGCTAGTTGCCCTCAGAGGCATCACACTAGGAAACTTGGAGACTGTAGCTTGTCTCAAGTACACCTTTTATTTGGGACTCACTCTTTTTTTTTTTTTTTTTTATTAAAAATTTTTTTTTTCAACGTTTATTTATTTTTGGGACAGAGAGAGACAGAGCATGAACGGGGGAGGGGCAGAGAGAGAGGGAGACACAGAATCAGAAACAGGCTCCAGGCTCTGAGCCATCAGCCCAGAGCCTGACGCGGGGCTCGAACTCACAGACCGCGAGATCGTGACCTGGCTGAAGTCGGACGCTTAACCGACTGCGCCACCCAGGCGCCCCGGGACTCACTCTTTTTGAGGTCACCTTTGCCAGCCAATCGGAAGGTCAGCCTGCTAGGATTTTACCAGAGAACACAAGCTTCAACTCTGTGCTGCCAACACCCGTTACAAGTCTGCTATAATCAGCGTAAAGCATAATTTTCAACCACAAAACTATGTTTGCAAATATTAAAGGCTAACGAAAAGGAGTTATACCTATGGATGATTGCATGAGGGGTATTCCGCTTCAAAACTTGGTTTTTGAATTCCTACCATATGCCAGGCACTATGCTGGGTCCTGGGGATACAGAGGTGAGCAAAAAGGTGTAGTAGGCCTTGTCCTCTTGGGACCCACAATTTAGCAGGGAAGTAGATACAAATGGAGTAACTATGTAAAAAAAATTAGAAAATTACACTTCTGGGGGTGCCTGGGTAGCTCAGTCAGTTAAGCATCCGACTCTTGATTTCGGCTCGGGTCATGATCTCACTGTTTGTGATTTCGAGCCCCTCATCAGGTTCTGTGCTGACAATGTGAAGCCTGCTTGGGATGCTCTCTCTCTCCCTTGCTCTCTGCCCTTCCCCTGCCCATGCTCACTCTCAAAAATAAATAAATAAACATTAAAAAAAAAAAAATCACACCTCTGGTCAGTTCTATAAAGAAAAGGCGTAGGGGGCGCCTGGGTGGCCCAGTCGGTTGAGCATCTGACTTCAGCTCAGGTCATGATCTCGCGGTTTGTGAGCTTAAGCCCCGCGTCGGGCTCTGTGCTGACAGGTCAGGACCTGCAGCCTGCTTCGGATTCTGTGTCTCCCTCTCTCTCTGCTCCTCCCCTATTCATGTCCTGTCTGTCTGTCTCTCTCTCAAAAACAAATACATAAAAAAAGAAGAAAGAAAGAAAGAAAGAAAGAAAGAAAGAAAGAAAGAAAGAAAGAAAGAAAGAAAAGAAAGAAAAGGTGTAGGAAGGGGATTTGACCTAGACTGGGAGGTCAGTGAACATTGTTTTATGGAAGACACCTTTGGGCTGTGATCTGAAAGGTATATTTACTTTGCAAAACTTGAGCTGGAGATGAACAGGGGAGCATTTTAGGCAGAAGGAGGTCCTGTGGAAGGAGGGAGTATAGAATCTGCCCCTCATGCTGGTATTCTTAACACCATCTATAGATCACGTCAAAGCCACCAGAAGGTAGGGGCACCTGGGTGGCTCAGTCGGTTAAGCGGCCGACTTCGGCTCAGGTCATGATCTCGCGGTCCATGAGTTCGAGCCCCGTGTCAGGCTCTGTGCTGACAGCTCAGAGCCTGGAGCCTGCTTCAGATTCTGTGTCTCCCTCTCTCTGACCCTCCCCCATTCATGCTCTGTCTCTCTCTGTCTCAAAAATAAACATTAAAAAAAAAATTAAAAAAAAAGCCACCAGAAGGCTATATATATATTTTTAAGTTTATTTATTTATTTTAGAGAGAGACATAGAGAGGGCACAAGTTGGGGAGAGGCAGAGAGAGAGAGGTAGACACAGAGAGAGAGAGAGAGAGACAGAGAGAGAGAGGTAGACACAGGATCCAGGCTCTGAGCTGTCAGCACAGAGCCCTCCATGGGGCTTGAACCCAAGAACTATGAGATCATGACCTGAGTCAAAGTTGGACACTTAATTGAACCACCCAGGTGCCCCAGTTATATATTATTTATTCACAACCATAGCCTTCCTGGAGGCCCAGGGGGAAGACAGAGCCCAGCGATTATCATTAACATTTATTGAGCATTTACTGTAAGCCAGGAACTTTGTTAGACGTTGTAAACGAAAATCTACTTTTCTCTGTGTCTTTCTCCTTTACTCTCACATGACAACTACCACACTTCACTTCACTTCTGACACCAGATGTGTGGGTTTTCCACATATCAAGCAACTGTCTGACACCAGCTGGGTGACCTACGATTTAACTCAATTCTGACCCGGTAGCATTAGATCCCACAAGTTAAGGGCTCAGTCCCACAAGACTGCCCCCCACTTTCAGATACTAATCACAAATTTCAGGTTGTCGCCTGTATGTCGGACCAACCGACTATAAGTCTAGGTCCTTGCGACCCCCTCCTCGGGTTCAATAATTTGCTACAATGACTCACAGAACTCAGGGAAACACTTAGGTTTAATGGTTGATTATAAAGGTTTATTATAAAGGTTATATAATAAAGAATGACCAGCCAGATAAAGAGACATAGGGTGAGGTCCATGGTTTTGGGGTGCACCACTGTCCTGGCTTACAAACATGTTCACTAACCCAGAATCTCCCTGAACCCCGTACTTTTAGGATTTATACGTATGGAGGCTTCATTGCATAGACATGATTGATCATTAACTCAATCTCCAGGCCCTTTCCTCTTCCCAATGGAGAGGGGTGGGGCTGAAAGTTCCAAGTACCTAATTATGGCTTGGTTTTTCTGGTGACCAGCCCCATCCTGAAGCTATCCAGGAGTCCACCAAAAGTTACCTCATTAGAACAAAAGACACTCCTATTGCCCGGGGAAATTCTAAGAGATTTAGGAGCACTGTGTTAGGAATCAGAATTGGAGATTATCTAATTTAAGCCAACAACAACCTTATGAAGTGAGCTCAATCATCCCCGATTTGCAGATGAAGAAACTGAGGCATGAAGTTAAGGCCAAGGTGGGACAGCAAGCAAGAAATAGAATTTGAAGCCACCAGTTCTGACTCCAGAGTCCAAGTAACTAACCTCACTGCCACCTACGACTTGCAAGTTCTCATGAGACTTAAGGACTCACGGGGCACAGTGACATCCTGGAGTTACAGTTCTGAGGAATCAACTTTTACAAAGACTTTTGTATGATCTAGGCCTGCACGTGCTAAACCATTTCCTGCAGTCCAGCGCTCATCCTCCCTCACCATCAAGCCTGTAAACCGGTAGCATATAAACAGTGGTGGGTGGAGTTTTTTGACCAGAAGACATAGAAAGGAGAAGCTATATGACCCAGATAAAGAGATGTTTTCCTGGGGAGGTATTGGGTTCTTGGCTGCCTTGATCTTCTTGCGGCATCTTGGAATGTTGCAACATATAACACCTTCCCATAAGCGTTGGTAAATGTCTCACACAACCCCTGAGAATGCCTGATACCTTCCAAACAAGGCTATTCCTTCCCCAGTGTCTAGCAATACATCAAGAGAAGATAAACTCTGAGAACATTTCCTAACCATTCTCCATAAGCCAAAGGAGATTGCAAAATGCACTATTGAAAGAGAAACAAAGAAACAAAAGAGAAGCAAAAAAACAAAGAAAACAAAGGAGAAATCAGGTCAGGGAATCCAAGAGCTGCAGGCCCCTGCACCCAAAGCTGGGTGCTTGGTCTTCTCAGGGAATATGGTCTCCCTCTCACTTTCTAGTTAATTTCCTGTGTTCTTGCTGCGAGCTGCTTCAAACATTTTTATTTTTTATGAGTTTGGACACAAATAATCTGTTCAATAAGCCGTACGTTGTTCACACAGAAAGTTCTTTTTCACCAAGAGAACAAGAGCAGGAGCCAGGTCATTCTAGAACATCTCTTACCAGAGTGTTTTCACTTATAAAACTGGGAGTGGGGAATAATGGACTAAACTCTCTTTTAATTGTTTCAACTGCAAGACTCTGTGCTTCGATGGTATCAGATTTATCAGGAAAACTTAATTTAATAGTTTCCTGTTTATTTTTTTAAGGAGCACCAATAAAGAGGAGAGCAAAAAAAAAACACCTAAAACATGGGGTGCTTGGGTGGCTCAGTCAGTTAAGTGTCTGACTTCTGCTCAGGTCAAGTCTCATGGTTTGTGAGTTCGAGCCCTGCATAAGGCTTTGTGCTGACAGCATGGAGCCTGCTTCAGATTCTCTGTCTCCCTCTCTCTCAGCGCTTCCCTGCTCTCTCTCTCTAAATAAATTAATTAACATTAAAAAAAATAAAAACGTATCTAAGGATTCAAATTGAATTCTGTTTTAGGCAACATCTCCGTATTTAGAAACTGAAAGTAAGATACTCTTAAATATCCGTTCAAAACAATACAGACCTATTAAGCTAGGTTATTAACTATGAGCCATGTACTAAGCAAAACAGTAGAATAAAATAATCTTAAATATTTTATTTTTTTATTTTTTATTTATTTATTTTTAATCTTAAATATTTTAAAATACCCATGCTAGAGACCAATATTTAACACAGTTTTTACATTTTTTAACCCCTTTCAATGTAACCTATACACTTGTTAATTACCTGAGTAATCAACTCATCAACTTTGCATATATGATAACAAAGCAGGTTTTAGTAAAACATGTTTTATTTTAGGTAACCATATTTCTGAATATGTTATTACAAAGTTCATTTTTTTTAATGTTTATTTATTTGAGAGAGAGAGAGAGAGAGAGAGCACACAAGCAGGGGAGGGGCAGAGAGAGAGGGAAACAGATGATCCGAAGGAAGCTCCTGTGCTGTCAGCAGAGGGCCCGATGTGGGGCTCGAACCCACGAACCGCGGGATCATGACCTGGGCTGAAGTCAGACGTTTAACTGCAAAGTTCTTTGTTTTTTTAAGTTTATTTATTTTGAGAGAAAGAAAGAGAGAGAGCAGTACTCGCTCATATCATCCAGGAAAAAGGCATGTGCTCAGTCATTTTTGTGCTTTAGATAACATTATTGGTTTTTGTCTACTCAGACGTGATTGTGGACCGGTCTTGTTTTGTCTGCCTCTGTCATAGTCAGATAAACATATCTGATGTTTATGTTCTGCGAAATGTTGTTTTTCTGTTGTTGTTCTGCCAAATGTTTTCATGTTCAACAGGAGAACACCATGGCTGAGCTACGAGTACCAGGCCAGCTCCCAGCTGTGCTAAGGCCCAGGCATGAGTACCAGGCCAGCTCCAGATGAAAGCGGCTGCTTTTCTCTTTCCCATGATATTAAGAATGCATATGATATGGGGGCGCCAGTCTGGCTCAGTCAGACAAGCATGCCACTCTTGATCTGGGGGTCATGAGTTGAAGCCCCACATTGGATGTAGAGATTACTTTAAAAAAAAATTGGGGCACCTACATGGCTGTCAGTTAAGCATCCAACTCTTGATCTTGGCTCAGGTCATGATATCACAGTTTGTGAGTTGAGACCTGACTCACACTGACAGCACAGAGCCTGCTTGGGATTCTCTCTCCCTTTCTCTGCTCCTCCCCCTGCTCACTCTCTCCCTGTCTCTCTCAAAATAAATAAATACATTTTTTAAAAAAGGAACATAAAATTTTTAAAAAGAATGCATATGGTATGAATATATCATGTATAAAAGTTAAAAAGCTGATAATTCGGGGGGGCCTGTGTGGCTCAGTTGGTTGAGCGTCTGATTCTTTTTTTTTTTTTTTTTAATTTTTTTTTTTCAACGTTTATTTATTTTTGGGACAGAGAGAGACAGAGCATGAACAGGGGAGGGGCAGAGAGAGAGGGAGACACAGAATCGGAAACAGGCTCCAGGCTCTGAGCCATCAGCCCAGAGCCCGACGCGGGGCTCGAACTCACGGACTGCGAGATCGTGACCTCGCTGAAGTCGGACGCTTAACCGACTGCGCCACCCAGGCGCCCCGAGCGTCTGATTCTTGATTTGGGCTCAGGTCATGATCTCACAGTGAGTGAGATCCAGCCGCTCATCGGGCTCAGCCCTGATGGCATGGAGCCTGCTTGGGATTCTCTCTCTCTCTCTCTCTCTCTCTCTCTCTGCCCCTCTCCTGCACTTTCTCCCTCTCAAAAATAATAATAAATATAACTTCCAAAAAGAAAAAGAAAAAAAGAAAAAGCTGACAATTCAGTTAAGTAATTCAATGAAAATTGAGAGAGGTATATTGAAAATTTTAAGTACCGTGGTAAAAATAGAGCAGGATAAGAGACAATGTTATAGAGGGAGAATTGTACTGTTTAATGATCCAAATTGTTGTGTAGAATTTTAAGTTTTATTTAAATTATAATGTGTATCAGACTAAGATAACAATAATGAGGTGAGGGCGAAATTAAACTTGTCACTCTGAAAGGCTTCCATTCAGTCTGCAAAATGGTTAATGTTTCCTTTGTTTTGGGCTATTTGACACCCAATAGTCATGGAGCATAATAATACAAATGCAGCCTCAGGTCCTAAATCCTTCAAATTATCCTTCAAGAAAAGAAACCAGGGTTCTTGGAGGCCAGCCAGTGCCAAATCTCCAGGCAGAGAAACTCCCGGTACATCTTGTTACTGACAGGAAATAGCAATTCTTTGGGGATTTCATGTATGGCGTTGAAGGAGGCAAACAGGCCAATTTGAGAAGAAAGTGTTCACATTCAGGGACAGTTATGCCACCACAAGCTGAATATTGAAATCAATGACTGTAATCAACTGGAACAAGTTGTTTTTTTTTTCTTTTAAGTGGGTTCTACACCCAATGTGGGGCTTGAACTCACGCCACTGAAATCAGGAGTCACTTGCTCCACTGACTGAGCCAGCCAGGCGCCCCCATGAAACAAGTTAAATCTATAAAAAATGCCTCGAATCCAGGATAATACGAAGAAAAGAGGTATTAACATGAAGTACATTTAAAATATAATTTCAGTGTAGAGGTAAATGATCAATGTATATTTATAACATTCAGAAATATTATTTACTGATTAAGCCAAATCATGAGAAGCTCGTCTTAAAGCTGTGGTCATGACTTGAGTAAATGATCACAAATCATTACCCAACAAGGCAGCGCTGCCCAATAGAAATAAAATGTGAGCCCCATATGTAACTTTAAATTTTCTAGAAGCCACATTTATTTATACATTTTTTAACGTTTATTTATTTTTGAGACAGGGAGAGACAGAGCATGAACGGGGGAGGGTCAGAGAGAGAGGGAGACACAGAATCTGAAACAGGGTCCAGGCTCTGAGCTGTCAGCACAGAGCCCAACACGGGGCTCGAACCCACAGACTGCGAGATCATGACCTGAGCCGAAGTCGGACGCTTAACTGACTGAGCCACCCAGGCGCCCCAAGAAGCCACATTTAAAAAGTAAAAAGAAGCAGGTGAAATTAATTGAAATAATATATTTATTTAATCCAATATATTCAAAATATTATAATTTACACATGTGATCGATGTAAAATTATTAACGAGACTTTTCTCATCCTTTTTTTCATACTAAGACTTTGAAATGTGGTGTGTATTTTATTTTTTAAATTTTGTAAAAGCTTTTTTTTCATGTTTATTTTTGGGAAAGAGAGAGAGAGAGAGAGTGGGGTAGGAGCAGAGAGAGAAGGGGACGAGGATCTGAAGCAGGCTCTACACTGACAGCACAGAGCCCAATGTAGGGCTCAAACTCACGAACCATGAGATCAGGACCTGAGCCGAAGTCCGATGCTTAACCAACTGAGCGACCCAGGCACCCCAGATTTTTCTTTTTAAGTAGGCTCCACATCCAATGTGAGGCTTAAACTCACAACCCTAAGATCAAGAATCACACGCTCTACCCACTGAGCCAGCCAGGCACCCCTGGTGTGTATTTTATGAGAGTTTATCACAATCTGGACGAGCCACAGTTCAAGTGTTCAATAGCCATATATGTCCACAGGCTCCCATGTTAGACAACATAGCCAAAGGCCTCAGAAATGAATTGCCTGACTGAAGGATAACTGTGAAAAAAACCCAATGCTTTTACAGTAACAAATTCCTCATAGGTCCAAGTTGCAAAGAGAGGTAAGATGTACCTAATAAAGAGGTGGGCATCATAGGAAATCACAAAAACATCTGTTTATAATGATAATCAACATTTATTTAGCATTTTCCATGTACCAGACTCCGTACTAAGAGCTTCACAAGGGTTATTTCATTTACCTTAATCCTCACAACGCCTAATAAGGTAATAATAATGGCTGACATTGATGTAACATATTTCTAAATATTTGCATCTATTAATGCATTTGATCTTATCTAACCCCATGATGTGGTTTCTGTTAATATTCCATTTTAAAGATCTAAGACAAAGAGATTAAGAGCCTTACCTAGTAAGTGCAGAACTAGAAGCTGGGCAAGCCTATTTGTAAAATATACATTATTTATTATTTTCTTCGCAGAAAGAGAAGGGTCATGGTGAATGGTTTTATTTCAAATGCATTGCTGGCAGAAATTAAGCTGAGATCATTTATTTTAAAGTTTATTTATTTATTTTGAGAGAGAGAGAGAGAGAGAATGTGCTTGCTTGAGCAGGAGAGGGGAAGAGAGAGAGAGGGAGAGAAAGCATCCCAAACCGGCTCCATGCTGTCAGGGAGAGCCCACCCAACGTGGGGCTCCATCTCATGAACCCAGAGATCATGACTTGAGCCAAAGTCAAGAGTCAGATGCTTAACCGACTGAGCCACCCAGGTGTCCCAAATCCGAGATCCTTTTATTTTATTTATTTTTATTTTTTAAAGTTTATGTATTTATTTGAGAGAGAGAGAGCATGGGCAGGGAGGGGAAGAGAGGGAGAGAGAATCTCAAGAAGGCTCCACACTGTCAGCACTGAGCCTGATTCGGGGCTCAAACTCATCAACTGTGAGATCATGTCCTGAGCCAAAATCAAGAATTGGATGCTAAACCGACTGAGCCACCCAGGCGCCCCTCTGAGACCCTTTTATACTGCTAAGTGATACCGGGCCATAAAAGATGTGATTTTGTAGTATTTGTAAATTTTTTTCTTCAGAGGTAAGATTAAGCAATCCTATCAAGAACCACTAAATTCCTCATAGCTCTGAAAAGGCCTTTGAAACAAACAAACCAATGAAAGATAAACGTTCTTTTCTGTTGTAACAACCTGGGGAAATGTGCACCCAGGGTGTTACTGAGCCTGCTTTCTTACTGGTAGAAACCAAGGAAAGGAGATCTCATAAAATGTTGTCCCAGGCTTTTCGACTTTCTCCGTACAGGATCCAGTACCATTAAGACAGGTCTCAAAAGGGTCCCTAATTTCACTACCATTTTTTTTTAAGATTTTATTTTTAAGTAATCTCTATACCCAACGTGGGGCTCAAACCCTGAGGTCAAGAGTCACATGCTCTACTGACTGAGACAGCCAGGCACCCCAGTTCATGACCATTTTAGGGAGGACTTCGAAGTATAAGAATGTGTACCATTTCCTTCTATTGAAAAATATATTTTTTAACTTATTTGGTTTTATAGAAAAATCCATCCTAAAATTCATATCAAATCTCAAGGGACCCCAAATAGCCCAAACGATCTTAAAAAGAACTATATTGTTCTTGGTTTCAAAACTTAATCCAAAACTATGGTAGTCAAAACAGTTTGGTACTAGCATAAATGCAGACATAGACCAAAGGAAAAGAATAGAGCGTCTGGGAAAAAAACCTCATATATACAATCCCATTACTTTTTTAACCTTTGTTTTAATTAAAGTATAATTGACACACAATTTTATACTGGCTTCAGGTATACAACGTGATGAGTCCACATTTATATACATTACCAAAAATAAGTGTAGTTACCACTTGTCACCACACAAAGTTGTTACAATATTATTGACTATAGTCTCTGTGCTATACTCTCATCCCCATGACATACTTATTTTGTAACTGGAAGCTTGTACTTCTTAACCCCTTCACCTATTTTGCCCATCTCCCCAACCCCTTCCCCGCTGGCAACCACCCACCTGTCCTCTGTATTTCTGAGTCTATTTCTGTTTATTTAATTTGTTCATTTGTTGTGTTTTTCAGATGCCCCATATATTTTTTAAATGTTTATTTATTTTTGAGAGAGAGAGAGAGAGAGAGAGAGAGAGAGAGAGAGAGAGAGAGCAGGGGAGGGGCAGAGAGAAAGGGAGAATCCGAAGCACGCTCCAGGCTCTGAGCTGTCAGCACAGAACCTGATGTGGGGCTTGAACTCACAAACTGCGATATCATGACCTGAGCTGAAGTCAGATGCTTAAATGACTGAGCTACCCGGGTGCCCCTAGATGTCCCATATTCTTGCAGCCCTTTCAGTAGGACTAGAAAATAGTATATCAGCTAGGAAATATACTTATGGATACACATACACACACAAAAATAGATATCATGCACCTTCTAAGATGTTGGGCTGGAGTCAGCTCATATGGGCTTGAAAAAGCTCAATGTTGAATATTCAGGAATTCTTTGAGCAGCTGTTAAACTGATGGTAGTTTGAAATCAACCATAGTAGGAGTATTTATACCACAGAAGTCAGTAAATGCTACATATCAGTGTGGGTTTTTTAAATGTTTATCTATTATTTTTGAGAGAGAGAGCATGGGGGAGGGGCAGAGAGAAAGGGAGACAGAGGACCTGAAGTGGGCTCTTGGCTGAGAGCAGAGAGCCTGATGCAGAGCTCGAACTCATGTGAAATCATGACCTGAGCCGAAGTCAGATGCTCAACCAACTGAGCCACCCAGGTGCCCTCTCAGAGTGTTTTTTTAATCAGAAAGCCATTTACCAGTACAACTACATATATATCACACACATATATCTACTCTTCTCTATATATGATAGTTAATACTATCTCTATCTCTCTATACATACAGACGTGCACATATATGCATCTATATACACCATGGGCTCACGCTTCTACCTTTAATTCTATTTCAACATCAGTTTGGTCTACTCTTTTCCATTTCCATATTTGTAACTGTCTTCTCCAACAGTAACTTGGCTCCCATTATTCTCCATATATTCACTTATTTACTCAATCTCCTGACCACAGGAGCCATCTGCTTGGCCCCATCCCCATAGACTCTGCCGGAGAGCACAGCCTCCTTTGCCCTGAGGGCCTACCAATCCTGACCTTTCAAACCACACTTCAGCCCTAGCCCTGGCTGCCCAGACCACCGGAGTTGCCTTCCTGGCCTGGGCCCCATCAGCTCTAAGCTCATCAGCCAAATCTTAACTTTAGTCCTCACATTTCCCATGAAACATGCCTGTTTCCCTATTGTTTATGAGCTCATGGTTTTGAGTGGTTAATTTAATTCATTCATATGGATTGCCAGATAAAATACAGGAAGCCAGTTCAGTTTGAACCCGGGAAAATACTTAGGCCAAAAAAGTATTTGTTATTTATCTGAATTAGAAATTGAACTGGATGTGCTGCATTTTAATTTGCCGAATCTGGCAATCCTCGTTAGAACTACAAATAAGCTTCCTTTAATCCTCAACAGTCCCTGGGTCATTTTGAAATGTGGGCTGTAACTCCAGACTTCTGGCACACATTGGGCTCCTAGCTCTTCCTGCACTGAGTCCTATCCACCTCATACCTCTGCTTGGAAGGCACAGGTAAGTGCCCCGCCCCAGTCTCACTTTCTCTACATCTTTTCTCCGTCCTTGTTCTGCATGCACGGCTTTTGCTCTCCACCAAACAACTATCAGAGTTATAGACAGTAGTACACAGTCTAGTATACAGCTAGAGATTTTGGTTTACTAATTAGTTCGTGTGTTTTTATCCTGGAATACTCATAAAGGAGAGGAGGCAGCCTCATCAATCCTCTGGGGAGCTTTACCTAGTTAGCCAGTAGTCCGTAGTATTGCACAGAACTCACTGTATTCTTTTCATTCCCCCACATGATTTTTACCTCCTTACATTGAAAATGATCTGCTGCCCTCCCTGTCTGTCAGCCCGTGGGCTTGTCAGGGAGCTGACGGCCAAACATCAGGGTCACATGGGGGCCAGATTGTGATGCACTCTGAGGGGAGGGGCCTCCTACTTGCACTTAACCTGATAGTTCAAGGTCCCCGGGGGCTGACATTTGTCTCCTGTTTGTGAAGCTCAGGGGTCTCGAGTCTGGGCTGCACCAGGCTAGGAGAAAAATTAAAGATTTGTTTGTTTTTTTTTTATTAAAAAAATTTTTTTGTTTGGTTTACATTTATTTTTGAGAAACAGAGTGAGACAAAGTGTGAGCAGGGGAGAGGCTGAGAGAGAAGGAGACACAGAATCTGAAGCAGGCTCCAGGCTCTGAGCAAGCGGTAAGCACAGAGCCTGAGGCGGGGCTCGAACCCACAAACTGTGAGATCATGACCTGAGCCAAAGTCGGATGCTTAACTGACTGACCCACCCAGGTGCCCCAAGGATTGGGTTTTTCTAAAGAATTAGCTCTATTGGGGCGCCTGGGTGGCTCAGTCGGTTGAGCGTCCAACTTCGGCTCAGGTCATGATCTCGCAGTCTGTGGGTTCGAGCCCCGCGTTGGGCTCTGTGCTGACAGCTCAGAGCCTGGAGCCTGTTTCAGATTCTGTGTCTCCCTCTCTCTCTGACCCTCCCCCGTTCATGCTCGGTCTCTCTCTGTCTCAAAAATAAATAAATGTTAAAAAAAAAAAAAAGAATTAGCTCCATTGAGATGGAATTAGCATACAATAAAATACCCACATAAATGTACAATTCAGTGAACTTTGACAAATGTATATACACATGTAACAGGAACCACAATCAAGATATAGAACATTTCTCACCCCAAAAGGTTCTGTTTGGCCCTTCTCAATCAATTTCTATTCCCAACTCCTGGCGACTGGCAACCACTTAATAATTATATTACACCTATTAATGGATCTTAATATATATTTAACTACACACACTTAAATAACAGAACGTCTGCGTTTTCTTATTAAGCCAAAAAGCAAAAGACTGCCTACAAAAAAGTGCATGGTTTGACCATGTTCTTGTTTTATCCATTTTTTTCCAATTCTCCCCTTTTTTAGAGAATAAATTTGTCATTTGGCAAAAGAAAGAAAAGTGGAAAGCCTGCCTAATTTTCAAGAACAATAGTGGCAGTTGCCATTTATTGAGTAGCTACTGTGTACCAGGCACCATATTCACACTTTACATGAATCCATTTTCTCATTTGATCCTCACAACATCCCTGAAAGGTGGGTATTTATTATTATCTTCATTTAATGTGTGACTCAGAAACACCCTGACCCCACCTAAGCATGGTTAACACAAATGTACCGAACAGTATCAGTAACCCAAACTTCTGGAGCTCCTGGATGGCTCAGTCGGTTAAGCGTCCACTACTGATTTTGGCTCAGGTCATGATCTCAGTGTGTGGGAGTGAGACCTGCGTTGGGCTCTCCACTGACAGTGCAGAGCCTGCTTGGGATTCTCTCTCCCTCCCTCTCTCTCTGCCCCTCTCCTGCTCACGCTGTCTTTCAAAATAAATAAAATAAACATTAAAAAAAATAAGCCAAATTTCTAAACTCTAAGCAACCCACCAAGAGCTTAAGTGATAGCAAATCCAGTCTTTCAATCAGGTCCCCTCCCCAGTTCTCAAAAATAACTAGACCTACCATTGTTACTCTGCAGCTCAAGGATTGCTGCCCTCTTCCAGGCCACTGGACTTTCCATCTGTGGCACACCATCTATGCTGGGCCCAACTCCGGCAAAGCTGTGCTGGGGCCCCTCCTCTCTTTCCAGGGCGTCAGAGTAGCTGGCAAAGATCTTCAGACATTCCTGGGATTCTGAAAACACTATCCCAGAAACAAAGGCCCTCTAGGGGGCAGTGTAGATTAACACGTTGGCCCAACCTAACAACCTACCTCTGCCCACGTTAAAATTCTGTTAACACATGAAAGTGAAAGCTTGAGGCTCAGAGAAGTTAAATAATGTGGTCACAATTGCCCGCTAGTCAATTGCAAGAATGGGATTCAATTTCAGTCTGTCTGACTTCAGAACAGTAACCGCTTTTCACTCTGTTGGGCTATCTTTCTTGACCATTCATTAGACTGAAGGGAAAAGGTCATAGCAAAAAGCAAATAAATAAATATATGTGGAGCAACTACTCTGTGCCAGGCCCCAATTATGATGTGAACAAAAGAGGAAAGATAGCACTTGAGGGAAGAAGTGTTCTTTGGGGAGATTCATGTGTAAGTTAAAGCAGAGAAGAGTTTAAGAAGAGAGGTGGTTTTGCTAATAACAGAGCATGCATTATAACCCAGACGGTCACTCAGGCGTCCAACAAATGTTCATGCTTATGATAGCCTCTGTGTGAGGCACTGAAATAGAGTGGGGAACTTATGATCTAGTGAGGTGTTAGTAGGAGATATCAAACGAATAAATGCATACTTAAATGTGTCATTACAGGTTGTGGTAAGTGCTATGAAAGAAACAAAGAACAGGCTGGGAGAAGAGAGAAAAGCAAGGGACCCACTTCAAGAGAAGAACTCTGAAGATTGAGAAGGAGCTGGAGATGTAAAGAACATTCCAGACAGAGAGCACAGCAAGTACAAAAAGCCCTTGAGGTAAGAAAGAGATTAGGGTTTGCAGGGCTGAAGGAAGGGCCAGTCTACCATGACAGGATGATACTGTATTTTCATACCGTTTAGTATCAATGGCAAGGAGTTCCAAGAAAAGGTGACGAATTGAGCAAAGACACAAAGGTAGGAAAACTGTGTATAAGGGGGGTGGTGACATGTTTGGAGAGCTAGCAAACAACTCTGTGCTCTTAGGAATAGCAAGTAGTTAAGTGGTTGGATTTAAAACCCAGGCTGAGGATTTTGATTCTATTTGAAGCAAGATGGGGCTGAACATTTTTAAGCAGTGGAGGTGAATTTAGGAAGATGAATTTCAGAGAACAATTGGGATGGTCTAGAACCAGGGATAACTGTTGGGACACTTTTGCAATAGCCCAAGCAAGAGAGAAGTAGGACATGTCTAATGGTGGTGGTACAGGGAAGGAATCAGTCCTTCCATAAATCCAACAAATGTAAAATCCCTGAAAAGGAAGAGCAAAGAATAGTTCTCCAGGGGAAATCTTTGGCAGGGAGGAAGACTGCAACAGCATCTGTGGGGTTTTTGAGTTTCCATCTCCTTTGAGGGTTCTCTGCCTTTGGGACCACCGACCCTTCATCAAAACACAGTAGCAAAGTGTCCCAGGAAGGAACACTAGACTCCTGGGATCCCAAGGACATGATGAGTCCAAGGGAGAGAGACTGGGAGGTTGTGGTGACAGTCATGGGGGCTAAGCATTCAAAGGAAGTTCTGGAATATAGACATTGGTCCCTCACCTTGCAGCTACTCTCACCCTCCCTGCTCTTCTGTGACCTTTAGAGGACATCACGTTGTGTTCTGTATATGTTCCCATTTGCTGGGCAGGGGTAAATGGAAATGGGTCAGAGAAAAGACAGACGGAAGAAGGTTTCCTGAGGACCAATGGATTGGATTTGGAACCTAACCTGATTAGATCTTGAGGAAAGGAAAGAGAAAAACAGAAAGTCATTATAAATAAGGCTGGGTATGGAAGGGGGTGATTTAAAATCTTCTAGCTCCCTTTACACAGATTCTACCCTCCCTCAGCAAACTTCTGATGCTAATTTTGTTTCCAAAGTTGACTTTTCTATAGGGATGCTATTATATTTCTTAGGGTGAATTAGTAAGTTGGGCTCTTGTGACTTAATCACCACCTAGATGAAATGATAGAGTGAGTCAGTCCACAATGTTTTTTGAATCCGAATAGATGAATCTGCACAATGAAACTACCCTAAATCATCACTTGTAAATGTGTCGCTGATGGTGTATTGAGAAATATCCAGCTTCATCAAGGAGAACCAGGAGTATCTGTAGAACTAGAATATGACTAAGGAAAGTTGCAAATAAGTTAACTCTATTATAATTTCTGGGAAAAAATACAAAAGTAGGGACATCTTTTATTTATGAGATATATATATATATATTTATTAAAACATTTTTTCAGTTTATTTTGAGAGAGAGAGTGCACAAGCAGGGGAGAGGCAGAAAGAGAGAGAGAGAGAGAGAGAGAGAGAGAGAGAGTCCCAAACAGGCTCCGAGCTGTCAGTGCAAAGCCTGATACACGGCTTCATCTCAAGAACCATGAGATCACGACCTGAGCTGAAATCAAGAGTTGGACGCTTAATTGAGCCATTCCACGCCTGTATTTGTGACATATTTCTGCCCTTAGGACAGTACCTGAAACATAGCAGACCATCAATGAATATTTGTTAAACAAATGAAGAATGCCACTCAACACTGCCCTTCAATTTTCCTGCACACATTTAGTAAGTATTCTTTCCTGTCTCACTCTGAAACAATTCTTTTTTTTTTATTTTTTAATTTTTTAAAATTTACATCCAAATTAGTTAGCATACAGTGCAACAATGATTTCAGGAATAGATTCCTTAGTGCCCCTTACCCATTTAGCCCATCCCCCCTCCCACAACCCCTCCTGTAACCCTCAGTTTGTTCTCCATATTTATGAGTCTCTTCTGTTTTGTCTCCCTCCTTGTTTTTATTTTTGTTTCCCTTCCCTTATGTTCATCTGTTTTGTCTCTTAAAGTCCTCGTATGAGTGAAGTCATATGATTTTTGTCTTTCTCTGACTGGCTAATTTCACTTAGCATAATACCCTCCAGTTCCATCCACATAATTGCAAATGGCAAGATTTCATTCTTTTTGATTGCCAAGTAATACTCCATTGTAGATATATACCACGTCTTCTGTATCCATTCATCCATCGATGGACATTTGGGCTCTTTCCATACTTTGGCTATTGTTGATAGTGCTGCTATAAACATTGGGATGCATGTGTCCCTTCAAAACAGCATACCTGTATCCCTTGGATAAAAACCTAAGTGCAGTTGCTGGGTCGTAGGGTAGTTCTAGTTTTAGTTTTTTGAGGAACCTCCATACTGTTTTCCAGAGTGGCTGTACCAGCTTGCATTCCCAGAGAGCACATTTTCAATCAAGAGCTTAGAATAGATATGGAATGTGAGAGAGAGAATGGGGATGAGCACGACTCCAAATCTTTGGCTTAAGCAGCCAAATGAACCCACTGTCATTTACTGACAAAGGAAAGGCTTTGGATAAGTTTTGTGTGAGCTGCCTGCTAGATATGTAGCGGAGACAGTTAGGAGGCAGAGTCTGGACATCAGTACAGTGGTAATGGTTAGCAGGTTCACTCTTAGTATTTGCAGGGTCACGACCAAGAGCACAAATAGTGGCCATATACCACATGTCTAACTATATAAAGTTATAACTAACTTAACATCACACTGTTAGATAAAACATGTTCTATCCTTCTGTCTTGATAAATATACCTTTACAACAATAAAACCTGAAGGACACATAATGAAATTGTGATTTTTGTGGCCAAATTTTGGCTAAATATCACAAAAAAACTGAATTTGATTACTATCATACCTGTCTGACTGTTCCATTGATGGATCAGGGATGTTTAGATAAATTATAAAATACATGATAAATGATTACATATTTATTCCATACAATTAACTTTTCTTGCCTTAGCAAAATCACTAATCATATTGTTATAATAAAATTTTTCACATAGTTTGTATCTGGGAATAATGAGCTAAAAAAGGATTGAGAATAAAAGATAATTGTATTCAAAATGTACAAAGTGTAAATATATTTTGATAAGTTTAAAATGAAACTGTTGGGCCGCCTCACTGGCACAGTCAGTAGAGCATCTGACTCTTTTTTTTTCTTAATTAAAAAATTTTTTTTAAATGTTTACTTATTTTTGAGACAGACAGAGACAGAATGCGAATGGGTTGGGGCAGAGAGAGAGGGCGGCACAGAATCTGAAGCAGGTTCCAGGCTCTGAGCTGTCAGCACAGAGCCCGATGCGGGGCTCGAACCCATAAGCTGTGAGATCATGACCCGAGCTGAAGTCGAACGCTCAACCGACTAAGCCACCCAGGCGCCCCTTCTTAATTTTTTTAAATGTTTATTTATTTTTGAGAGAGAGAGTGACAGAGCATGAGCATGGGAGGGGCAGAGAGAGGAGTAGACACAGAATCTGAAGCGGGCTCCAGGCTCTGAGCTGTTAGCACAGAGCCCGACGCAGGTCTCGAACTCAGAAGCCATGAGATCATGACCTCAGCCAAAGTCAGACGGTTATCCGACTGAGCCACCCAGGCACCCCCCAAAATATCAGAATTTTAAATCAAAATTGTATAAACAATGCAGGAAATAGAAAGTTAGCCTTTAAAAACCAAATTGTCTTATTAAATATTTTTATACAAAGTTATTCCCAATGCATTCCCAATTCATTGAGTATTGACAATGTAAAGAACCAGTTTTTCCATTCATTACAACTAGACAAATACACACATGATGTAAAATTTCACGGTCAAAAGAATTGTTTAGCATTGCGGAATTTTTTTTCAGCCACTATGGGAAATGGTACTAAATCACCAATTGTTTCCACACCTTGAATCGGAACAGGTAAAGAGGCAATTAAAAAAAAAAACCAAAAACCTTCCTGCATGGTGCACCTGGGTGGCTCAGTTGGTTAAGCATTTGACTCTTGATTTTGGCTCAGGTCAGGATCTCAGGGTTCATGCAGTTGGGCTCTGTGCGGACAGCACGGACCCTGCTTGGGATTCTCTTTCCCCTTCCCCCTGCCACTCCCTCTCCTTTTCTCTCTCGCTCAAAGTAAATAAATAAACTTTAACAACAACAGTAAAAAGGAACATTCACTACTACTGGGAAATAATACTTGGTTATGCAAGAATATGTTGCACCTGTGCTAAAGAACTGAGCCACCCAGGTGCCCCAAAACTCAGTAAGTATGTAATACTAACTCCCCGTTCTCCTTTGCCCCAACCCCTTGCAACAACTCTTCTACTCTTTGTCTCTGATTTTAAATCCTTTAGGTACCTCAGATAGGTGGTATCACACAGTATTTATCTCTGTGATTTATGTATGTCAGTTAGTATAATGTATTTGAGGCTTATCTATTGTGTAGCATGTGTCAGATTTTCTTTCCTTTTTAAGACTGAGCAATATTCCATTGTATGTATATGCCACATTTTGTTTGTCCATCCATCCTTCAGTGAATGCTTGGGTTTTTCCCATCTCTTGGTGATTATGAATAATATTGCTGTGAATATGCGTATACAAATATCTGCTCAAATCCTTGCTTTCAATTCTTTTGGTGCCTTTCCGTTTGAGGACACAGAGCAAAAGATATGGAGTTTGAATAATGCTAGTTATAAAAGTAGATAGAGTTGTACTTAAAAATTTTTTTTAATGTTTTATTTTATTTTTGAGACAGAGAGAGACAGAGCATGAGCGGGGGAGGGTTAGAGAGAGAGGGAGACACAGAATCCGAAGCAGGCTCCAGGCTCTGAGCTGTCAGCACAGAGCCCGACACGGGGCTCAAACTCACAGACGGTGAGATCATGACCTAAGCCGAAGTCGGAAGCTCAACCGACTGAGCCACCCAGGCGCCCCAGGGTTGTACTTTTTTAAAGTTTATTTATTTATTCTATTTATTCTATTTAGAGAGAGAGAGGGAGAGAGAGAGAGAGAGAGAGCGAGCAAGCAGGGAAGGAGCAGAGAGAGAGGGAGAATCCCAAGCAGACTTCTCACCATCAGCACAGACCATGACAAGACACGAACCCACAAACTGCAAGATCATGACCTGAGCTGAAATCAAGAGTTGAATGCTTAATCAACTGAGCCACACAGGCACCCCTAGGGTTGTACTCTGTGATGAGGGCTGGATCTTGAAAGATAGAGAAATCTATGTGTTCTTTAATATAGTTATTGTGTGTGTGTGTGAGTGTGTGTGTGTGTGTGTGTGTGTGTGTGGAGAGAGAGAGAGAGAGAGAGAGAGAGAGAGAGAGAGAGAGAGATTTGCCAGGGCAGGGCCCTTCTTGGATGGTTTTAATGGGCCTAAATATGTAAATGGTATTAGAACTGGGTGGGTACAGGGGCGCCTGGGTGGTTCAGTCCGTTGAACGTCCGACTTCGGCTCAGGTCATGATCTCACCGTCTGTGAGTTCGAGCCCTGTGTCGGGCTCTGTGCTGACACTCAGAGCCTGGAGCCTGCTTCGGATTCTGTGTCTCCCTCTTTCTCTGTCCCTCCCCTGCTCATGCTCTGTCATCTCTGTCAAAAATAAATAAACATTAAAAAAAGAAGAACTGGATGGGTACAGCAATGAGTGTGGATAGAAAAGAGGTTGAAGGGCTGTGCCTGGGACAGCTAGAAATCAGAAAGAGAAGGGAGAGCAAGAAAAGAAACCACGAAGAAACACCAGGAAAGTATGGAGACTTGGAAGCCAAGTGAAATCCAATACCGGGGAATGATCAACAAGGCCAAATACTGCCAAGGGACTAAATAAAGGACTGAGAATTTGCCACTTGAGACAACAAAAGTAGAAATTACTGGTAACATTAAAAAAAAAAAAAAGGCAGTTTCAGCGAGGACTGGGGATGAAAGCCTGGCTGTAAAGGGTTCAAGAGAAAATGAGAAGAAAGTGCAAATAGAGGATTTGGCCAGCTCTTTACAAGAGTTTTTCTACAAAAGAGCAGAGATGTGGGACGGAAACTAGGGGAGGATGTGGTGGAGTGAAAGAAGTCTTGTGGTTTTTGTCTGTTGTTGTCTTGTAACAGTGGCATGACCACCGATGGTTCTGCATCTCCAACCCTGCCCACAGACATATATCCAAGCGCATCCATTTGGATGTCTCATAGGGAAATTAAAATTAACCCGTCCCAAACAGAACTTTCAGTTCTCTCTCCCTCTTTTCCCAATCTGTTTCTTTCCTTAGTCTCCATCTTTCTCAGTAAGCATCTTTGCCAACCATTCAAACTGAAGGCCATTCCAGATTCCTCTCTTTCCCTCACTCCTCATAAACAAAGCATCGGCCTGTTGGTTTTGCTTCCAAAATGTATCCTTAATCTGTTCACCTTTACTACTGGGACTGCTGCAATAGCTTCTCTGTCTTCCTTCTTGCCTCCCACCACCTTTTCTCTACGTGGTGGCAGCAGGAGTGTAAATCAGATGATATCATATGACCACTTAATGCTTTTCGGTGGTTACCTGTCACACTTTAAATCCCCACTGCTTGCCTTGAGCTATAAAGTCCTATATTATCTGGCCCTCTTCTCCTTCTCCAACCTCATCTCCACCACCTGCCCTGCCTTGCACCACATTACAGATACACTGACCTTCTTCCCACCCCACCTCATCCTGCCTTTTTTTTTTTTTAGGCCTAATTATTTTGTATGCCAAAGATACAAAAAAGTACAGGGAATTTTATAGAAAACTATGTGCCTATTACCTACATCTAACACATTAATGTTTAGCCACATCTGTCCATTAAAATATGTTGTTCTCTGAATCTCTGTTAGCTGGGAAAGAGCCCAGCACATAATAGGTGCTAATCAATCAATGTTGATGTATGCAGCTTACTATGCTGATGTATGAAGTTTTTTTTATATATATATGAAATTTATTGACAAATTGGTTTCCATACAACACCCAGTGCTCATCCCAAAAGGTGCCCTCCTCAATACCCATCACCCACCCTCCCCTCCCTCCCACCCCCCATCAACCCTCATGAAGTTTTAATTCATTCATTTACTGGCTGTATATTTTTTGTGTGTGAATATACCGTAATTTGTTTATCCATCTTTCTACTGTTGAACATTTAGTGTACTGTTGAACACTAATAGTGTTGCAATGAACATTGGCAACATAGTGTTTAAGAGGTCAGATTTGGTGGCTCGGGTAGGTTAAGCGTCTGACTTCAGCTCAGGTCTTGATCTCACGGTTTGTGAGTTTGAGCCTAGCGTCGGGCTCTGTGCTGACAGCTCAGAGCCTGGAGCCTGTTTCGGATTCTGTATCTCCCTCTTTCTCTCTGTTGCTCCCCTGCTTGTGCTCTGTCACTCAAAAATAAATAAACATTAAAAAAAATTTTTAAGAGGTCAGATTCTATGGTAGTTTTTTTTTTAAGTTTATTTATTTATTTTGAGAGAGAGCACTCAAGCTTGGGCGGGAGAGGGGCAGAGACAGAATCCCAAGCAGTCTCTATGCTGTCAGCGCAGAGCCCAATGCAGAGTCCAATGCCTGGCAATCTCATGAACCATGAGATCATGACCTGAGCCAAAATCAAGAGCCAGTTGCTTAACCAGATGAGCCACCCAGGCACCTCTAAGAGATCCGTTTCTGGAGCAGACTACTTGGGATTGAATTCCGGGCACCATAATTTCCAAGTTGTGTCACTTTGGTCAAGTTACTTAAAGTCTCCATGTCTGTTTCCTGAATTATAAAATGAGGGTAAAAATAGTAACTTTTCATGGTATTGTTAGTAGGATTAAACGGGTTAAAATATATAAAAAACCTTATCTCAATGAATATCAACTATTATTATTATGAGGAATTGCTGAGTCACAGGACATGTGTATATTCAATTTTATTAAGTGATTACCAATTAATGCCTCCACCAGCAATATATAAGTTCCATATTTCTAAATCCTAAAACATGGTGCTAATGGGTATAAAATTATGTATATATATAATATACACATATATATTATGTGTATATAATATATATGTTATATATGTATATATTATATATATATATATATATGTTTATTTAATCTCTACACCCAATATGGGGCTGGAACTCATGACCCTGAGATCAAAAGTCAAATGCTCTTCTGACTCATCCAGCCAGGTGCCCCATATATTGTTTTAATTTGTACCTTGATGGTCACAGTGAAGTTAAACATCTTTTCACGGGTTTATTGGTCATTCTTATTGGTGTTTTGGTGAACTAGCTCTGTATATCCTTTATTTACTTTCCTACTGGATTGTTTGCTTTTTTTCCTTTTGATTTGGGGAACTTTTCGGATATTAATCTTTTGGCGGTTTTATATATTTGAATACCATCTAGTTTTTGGCTTGTCTTTGTGTTGCATCTTCTTAAACTTCTGTTGTTACAGAATTAACTAATTTTAATGCAGTCAAATCTAACAATATTTTCTCACACGGTTTGTGCTTTTTTGGGACTTATTTAAGAAATTCGTCCCTATTTTGATATCCTAAAGAAATATTTCCTGAAAAATATTTCGGGGCCTACATGTAATCCACCTGGGATTTATTTTTGGATATGGTTTAAAGTAGAAATCTAAATTTTCTTCCTATTGAAAAAGTTGCCTCAGCCCCATTTCCTGTAGAGGTCATCCTTTCCCTACTGACTTGTAGTGCCCATTCTTATAAACCACCTTCCCACGGACCTAGTCTTCATAACCTTTGCTTATTTTCTTTCCACCGGGGGATCCTTATTCTCTCTTCCTTCCGATCGCAGCTTAAGCGTCAGGCCGCTCCTGTCTAGGTTATGTCTACATGTATGTCCGGCTCGGTGACCCCGTGACTCCAGAGAGTCTGGAAAGGCTGAGAGAAGTAGGTGTTTGGCCAGCTGCCGCCAGGCTGTTGCCAGGGCGGCTGTCGGGAAGGCCGCCGAGAGGAGGAGCACCCAGAAACCCAGTGACGGAATCCGGCCCGCGCCCGCGTCGCCAAGGAGTGCGTCACCACGTGTGGTCGAACGGGGGCGGGGCCAGGGCTGAATCACGTGGCTTGGTTGCCTACGCGCTGCTGGGCCGTGGGAAGATGGCGGACGGAAAGGGAGAAGCCGCCGCCGCCGCCGGGGCCGGGGCTGAGGCTCCGGCAGGAGCCGGAGCCGGGGACGGAACCGAGACTGAGTCCATGGCTCGGGGTCATCGCCCTGCATCTCCGGCTCTTGGAGCCCCGGGACTGCGACCGTGTCTGTGGCAGCTGGAGACAGAGCTGAGGGAGCAGGAGGTGTCGGAGGTCTCATCTTTGAACTACTGCCGGAGCTTCTGCCAGGTGAGGGGCTGACTGGCTGGCTGAAGGCGGCGGGGTGGGGAGGCCAGGGGAAGAGGCCTCGGATCGGTTGCCGCAGCCGGGGCTGGACTGAGAGGCGCCACCTCCGTGTCTCGCCGCGCCCCCAGGCCGGGAAGGCCCAGCTCGGGAAGCTCGACCGCTGGCCCCCCTTCACCACTGCCCGACTTTGGTCACCGCCAGGGCGGGTTGCGCTGGGCCAGACTGAGAGCCCGGAGGGCGCCGGCGGCTCCCTGGAAGGGCCGTGCCCTGTCGCCGTTGCCTGTCCCCCTGCCGGGTGGTTGGTTGGAGCGCCATTGCCTCCAGAGAGATTGATTGCTCGTTCCTGCTGGGAGATCCTTTTTTGAGTACAGATCTCCAAACTGGAAAACCTGAGTTTTCCTGAATAATCCGGAGATATGTGTTGGGGCCAGAGACTTCTCTTTGGAGTCAACGTCATCTGGGCCCCTAAAAGGTCTGACAGTTGGCTTTGAAAGGCGTCTTGGGCTTTCTCATTAGTGATTGCGGAGCCCATTGGTTGGTTGTGTTGTTTTTTTTCTTTCTTATTTTATTTATTTATTTTTGAGAGGCGGGGTGGGGAGACTTTTAAGCTGTTCTTTCTCTTCTTCTGGATTCCTTTGAGGATTGTGCTATCAGCAGTGAGGCTAGTGAGCTAGTGGTGGCTATTTAGGGTCTTTGAGTGGAAGAGGATTGAGAAAGATGTGGAGTGTGGTCTCTTGGCAGTGGTATGACCATTTCTGTGCTACAGTGGGTCCTAACCTGTGGTTACATACATATTTATTGGTATGTTTAGTTTATAGTCTCCATGGTCACTTCCAGATTTTTGTCTATAAATTTAAAGATACGCCATTATTATTTCTACTTCTGCTATTCTATCGGGTTTCAGGACCAACACTCTGCTCCTCACCTGGTGTATCTGAGAGAATGCAAAATAATGGTAGTATGTTGGTACTTGGACTCTTGATGAGTAGTTGAGTGTGCCGAATACATTGCGCTGTTGCAAAGTTGTAATTGGGGGGGACAATTTTGCTCTCTTAGTCCAGTGGAAAATAAAAAATTGGCTTGCTTTCTTGCTTTTCTCCTTCCTCTTTGCTGAGCCAGAGACACCTCATCTCTTTGAATGGAATTTTGTCCATGCTCATCTTTTCTATACATTGTATCATTAGCAGTTTTTATGTCTACAACCTGCAGCATTTGTCTGCACTAGGAAGTGTCCCGGTGTAATTCTTCTTTGCTTCTATGCTAGTAATGAGCATTGGTGCTTAATACATTTATTCTGCGAACTTTTACTGACTGCATTGGATGATGCCAGGCACTTCCTCGAGTGCTGAGGAAACGTAAGACAGCACTTACCCATGATGAGCGTACAGTTGGAAGGAGGTGGTAGACGTAACAGTATTTCCAGAACAGTTTTGGTAATGATGGAAAAGGAGGTGTTGTAGAGACAGTGGTAAGGGGATAGCCATCATGGCACATCCTAATGGAATGGAATGACAATTAACTAGTAAAAACAAATTAAAAGTTTAACTGTGGACCGTACTATGTACTTAGAAGTAACTGGGAGAGGCCTCTTTAGATAGGGTGGTCCAGGAAGGCCCTAAGGCTGAAAGGTAAAAAATGAGTCTTGGGACTGTAGGGGGAGGGGAAGGGAGCATTTGAATGCCAAAGGTAGAGATGAGAAGGAAAATTGAAGCTTTGGGAGAATGGGAAGCTGATTGGACAGGAGTAATGGGGAGGACGACAGGAGAAGAAATCTGGGTTTGGGGAAGTCTTCTAAGCTTGTGTTATTATCTTAGAAAGATAACAAGAATGGATGTAACTACTTAAGTTGAAGCTTATCAGAGGATACCATGTATATATCTACATATCTATATATTTTGCTTTATGCCTAGTGCTTGCAGCCCTCATCTCATTTTAACTGAATGTTTTAATGTCTTGAGTCTTGGTGACACCTAGAAATGTAAGGGCACAGAGGAATTTAAAAAGCAAAGTACTTCTGTAATTTGTCTTTTCTGTGAAGATTTCCTTTGGCCTGAGGTTTTTCCCCCAAACACTTTTTTGGACTAATAAATGTAATAAGAAAAGATGTTCCTGTAATCATGATGTGTTATAATAGGAAGCACATTGGATTGGGAGCTAGTCGGGTCCTATTTGTGACTCTACCGCTTATTAGTTAATAACCTTGGACACACTGTGCTTATGGAATTTATTTTGTTTCCTGGCCTTTATCTCCTTATAATGCTTTATACAAACAGTAGAAGAGAAAGTTTATATACAACTCTTCACAATATTTGTCAGAATATTTTGGTCACATTTTTTCCCAGTAGTCCAGATAAAATCAACTCATGGTGCCCTTGTTCACCAAATACAGAAAAAAAACTCAACATTTTATGATGAAGGAGGAACAATTTCACCATTCAGATTTGGTTGGATAGCTCTTGGTTTCACATTTGAAAGGCAGAATAAGATTTATTCATCCACTCTTTGTGGTGTGCCTGACATTGCACTAAGTGCTGGATATAGGAACATGCCCTCTAGGAGCACTTAATGTGTAAAGATAGGTAGTAGCATCATAAAGGCCTGATTTGTGCTCTCCGGGATACTTAACTGCCACAAAAGTATTTTCATCAGGTATTTAGTTTAGAAATCTAGAGATTTAGATGTACCAAGCACATCCCTCCTGCAACAGGCTGGGACCATATTCTCTCCAGCTCTTGCAGTACTTAAAAGAAATGGGTCTATCTTTGGAATTGCACCAAATCAAGAAATAAACCTACATATGAAAGGATAGAGTAGCTTGTCTCATTCTGGGCATGTTTTCAATTTTCAGAAGTTTGTGAAGATGATAAAAATGAAACTTGAAAAGTAATAGTTACTAAGAAAATGATACTTAGATCAACTTGTATTCAGTGAACATTTGTATTCAATGACAATGGGATGTGGCTTTTCCCTCTTTTCCCTCAATTTCTTTTCTGAAAACACTGTCTGCCAAACAGTGTGGATGAGATTAACTCCAGAAAATAGTCTTTCTTTGTTTTGTTGAAAAATTGATGGCTATCCTCTCAAGTTTTTGCTATATTTTGGGATCAAGATTCCTAAAGTTTTACAACTGGTAGTTCTATTTGTAATACACATTTTGAAAGCTTTTTAAGTAACATTAACAGACTTGAAATTATTGGGTGAATGATTATACTTTGAGAATACCAGGCAAAGTAGTTTTATGAATAAATCTTGTTGATATGAAACTTTTAGGTTCTAGACTAATAGTGACTTTATAGATTTTTAAGTGTTAAAGTAAGTACTGCATATATTTCAGTTTCTCCTGGATTTGTGATTGAATGCAAAGGGTCTGCTGGCTTCACCATTTAAATTAGCTATGTGACCTTGGGTACGTTATTTTCTTTAACCCTTAGTTTTCTCATTGGTAAATGGAACAATAATAGTACTTACTATTATCTATGTAAACATATTGTTTATGGACTAAATAAGACAATCTAAAAAACAGTGTTCCCGGAATTGTCCTAGTTTTCCAGATTTCTTAGCCTTCGAATAGAAAGTCTTCACCCACTTACCTCCAGTTTACTTTTCAGCTCTTACCTAGCCAATCCCATCACCATAATCCTACTCTTATTCAGAGGTATTTTACTTGGAGTCCTTGGACCAAAATTTCTCCAAGTACATTATTTTGGGAAAGCTGACTTTAATTTTCATTTGATTCCTCAAGATCCATACATATTAGGCTTCGGTAAATATTTACCAATTGATTGATCTCCAGAAGGATACTTTAGCAAGATCTCAGGTCAAGTAGTCTGCCTTTGTCTTTCATTGTGCTGTTCTCTCCTTTTTTCTCTCATTTTCTATATGGCGAATTTTCCTTGTTTAGGGCCCAGTGCAAACACCGTCTCCTCTGTGAAGCTTTCTCTAATTTCTCTAGACTTCCTCTTAGATGTTTGTCTTCTTTTGATGCTTTGTACATACTTTTAACTCTTGCTTTTCTTGCTGTCACTGGCTTAGTCCAGGTTTCATAAATAATGTCCTGTTGCAGCAACCTCTTTACCAAGCTCCCTTGCTTTCTGACTGACTTTATCTACACTCCATTCTGGTATTCTTTCTAAATTGTAAATATAATCTCGTTAGTCACTTTGTTCCCTGAAATTCTTCAATGGTTTCTTACCCCAAAGACAAGATAGAATTCAGACTTACCAGCCTCACCTGGCAGACAAAGCCTTTTAGAATTTGGACACTGCCCCCACTCCCCTTCCCCAGCTCCCACCTTTCCAACCTTTTTTCCTTTTTTTTTTTTTTTAATACCTTTACTACAGTATCCATCTCTAAGTCTGCCTGATTAACCTAGGGTCCTCCCTTCTCCATCTGCTTATTTATCCTTTAAGACCAGCTCAAACATTAAGTCTTTGAGAAGTGTTTTATGATTGCAGCAGACATAATGAGGTGATTCTTCGTGTACTCCGGTAGCATCTTGTACATAATTGTGGTACCTGAATAGTTGTTTCCATGTTTGTCTCTTGTATTGGCCACCAAACCAACAAGAGTAGAGGTCTTATTTAGTCTTTTTTGTATACTTGGCACCTAGCAATTAATACAGTGCCTGGCACACAAAGCTAATTTGTTGAATGAATTATATTGTAGAACTTCATGATATACTGAAGAGGTTAGTACTTCAAAAGAAACACCTGATGTAAAATCTGATGTAAAAAGCAACTTTATCATAAGAAACAGGATAAAGGAACAGGATAGACACTCTTTGCTCATCTCTTGGAGGCGTACTTGTGAACTTAGCCTACATTCATACAATGTACACATTTACATGTGTGGAATGAGGAGTAGTGTTGGAGGGAGAAAATTAGAGGCGTTATAGCATTGAAGAAGAGTTAGCAGCCTAATAAGGCAACAGTTTGGAAATGTTGAGATGGGGAGGATCAGTTAATTCCTTGAGATTGGTGACCATGAAAACTCTTGAGATTTACTTCTCATTTATTTTAAAGGATTTTTAATACATTACCTTTTCTTTTTGTGCATTCTAAATAGAAACTAGATGACAGGTGGTTATAATGGCATAAACTAGCTTTGCACCACATATGACCAAAACATAATTATAAATGTGACTATGAAGCAGTGGGAATTTTGGATGCTGTCATTTACTTGGTACCACCCAGTCTCTTTCATACTAGTGATTTTTGTGTCTACCTGTGCTTCATGCTCTTTTGAACAATTTTAATAAAAAATCTAAGTAGAAAGCACCACTTGTTTCAAGCCTGCAAAGGCATTGGTCAACTAAAGTGTGCTTTGTTTTCGCTTTGTTCTAGACACCTGTCACCTCTCCCAGAGGCCTTCCTTGACTGTCTTGTCTAAAACAACACTTCCCCATCATCTTCAACTCCTGAACACTGCTTTATATTTCTCTAAATCACCGACTACTATCTGATGTCTATGACAAATATGTCTATTTATCTGTCTCTGCACCTGGAATGTAAGCATCAAGAGGGTGTTGACTGTTTTGTTTACCCAGTGCCTAGAATTGTCCCTGGCACTTAATGGGTACTTAGTCAATATTTGTTGATCTTTTATCTCCTTCCTTCCTTAAATCTCTGACTAGACTTCTTAACAAGTCTTACCTTTCTTTATTAAGAAATAGGGACATGTTTTGGTCAGCCAGTTTATGCTGCTTCCGAGCAGGGATCAGGTCTTACTGTTCTTTGTATCCTAATTACTAAAGAGTAGAACTAAATTTTATTTATGGTTTCTTTTTTTTTTTTTTAATTTTTTTTTCAACGTTTATTTATTTATTTTTGGGACAGAGAGAGACAGAGCATGAACGGGGGAGGGGCAGAGAGAGAGGGAGACACAGAATCGGAAACAGGCTCCAGGCTCTGAGCCATCAGCCCAGAGCCTGACGCGGGGCTCGAACTCACGGACCGCGAGATCGTGACTGGCTGAAGTCGACGCTTAACCGACTGCGCCACCCAGGCGCCCCTATTTATGGTTTCTTTTTTTTTTTTAATGTTTATTTTTGAGGGGGGGTGGGGCAGAGAGAGAGAGGGAGACACAGAATCTGAAGCAGGCTCCAGGCTCTGAGCTGTCAGCACAGAGCCTGACATGGGGCGCGAACCCAGGACATCATGCCCTGAGCTGAAGTTGGAGCTTAACCGACTGAGCCACCCAGGTGCCCCTTATTTATGTTTTCTAAGAATTTCCCATGGTTGCTTGTATTCCACAAATATTTAAAGAGCTTTTCAACAGGGTTTGCTGAGCCAGGTTGAAACATTTATTTTGGATATGGTTGATATCATACTGGAAAATTTGAACATAGATAAGGGATTGAGCAAGATTGTATACAAAAAAATAGATTCCTAAAACTTTTGTTGATCCCTAAAGCCAACATATAAACCATTACATGAAAAATTAGAGGGGTTATTTATTTATCTGTCAATCTTTCTATCTATCAACTAATCAATCATCTTTTATGTGCCAAGCTCTCAGGTAGATGGTGTTATTTTTTATTTTCATTTTACAGATAGAAAACTGAGGCTCAGGGAAATAAACTTTCCCGGGGTCACACAGCAAGTAAGCTGTGACAGAGTCTTCAGATTCCAAAGTCCATGCTCTTTTTCCTATATCAGCATTTCCTAAACTGTTTTGTTCCATGAGTTATATGTATTAGTAAGTACTTACTGAATTAAGGATTCTATGTTCATGTAAGTTAGGATAATGTTGGGATAAATATTTTTTTATGTGTCATATATGTTAAGATGCATTGTGAACCTCCTAGAGAGACATTGTTATGCAGCATTTGCCAAACTTAAAAAGTCTGGGACATTTAATATTTTGCTGTGTTCTAAACCTGATATCATCCCCAAATTACATGTTTTTCTTTCATTATAGTAAAGCAAAACACTGTGTGGAAGAGTGGATTGCTTTATGTTTCTATATACCACTGAATTTTGATTCCCTACTTTCAGCCTAAAACATGACTGTGAGCTTTTTATGAAAAAAATTTCCCTCCAAGTTTTTGCAGGTTTTGAATTATACTTATTGTCACATATGAAAAGTATTTCAATGTATTATAACTTTTGTAAATTAGAAATGAATACTATTTAGACATATCTTGAGGTCAAGGTTATTCATCTGGGTTTACCTTTATCTCTGCAACATAGCTAGCTTGGGAACTAATGTATTTGTCTATTTCTTCTCACTTTTGTGCTATGTCTGAATTCTTTAATATGTTTTTTTTTTTTTAATGCCTTGTCCTTTTTGGGAGGGATCTATTAGTTCAGCATGCTGACATTTGATTTCATAGTATTTTTACTCCCAGGGAAATAGCCGGAGTGTGTCACATTAGCCAGCACAATAATGCTTTATTAATATGGACACGCGTTAAGAATTATTACTGGGTATATTGGAATGAATGGCCTAGCTTGGGAATTGCATTTTTGTGATACATGGTTATATAAAATAGGTGTATTTTTATTCATAATTTCATTTACTTTAATTTGCTTTTTTAACATATATGCTTAGAATACATAAAGTATCTTAAAATAATAAAACTGAATATATATATGTATATATAGATAGATAGATATTTAAAGTTTTGTGACTCCTGCCTAGTATGTGCTCATTCTAAAAGCTTAAGACAAGATGTATAAGTGCAGAAAGTGAAACCACCATGTAATCTCACTGTGAATAGCTTGGTGTATTGTTCTGATTTTTGGGAAAATATGTATATAGTATACGTGTATATATAAGGATTAAAACTAAAAAAATTATTTGAGTATAGTTGACACACAGTGTTACATTAGTTTCAGATGTACAACATAGTAATTCAGCTTCTCTATATGTTATGCTATGCTTACTCCAAGTGTAGCTACCATCTGTCACCATACAATGCTATTATAGTGTCACTGAGTATATTCCCTTTACTGTGCCTTTTATTCTCATGACTTATTCATTCTATAACTGGAAGTCTGTATCTCCCATCCCCCTCACCCTTTTTTTCCTTTGCCCTACCTCCCTTCCCCCTGGCAACCATCTATTTGTTCTTTGTATTTATAGGTCCAGTTCTGCTTTTTGTTTGTTCATTTGTTTTGTTTTTTAGAATCCACATATGAGTGAAATCATAGGTTAGTTTTCTTTCTCAATCTGCCCTATTTTAATTAACATAATACCCTCTAGGTCTATCCATGTTGCACATAGCAAGGTCTTACCCTTTTTTATGGCTGTGTAGTATTCCATTGTGTGTATGTATATGCATTTGTCTGTTAATGGCCACTTAAGTTGCTTGTATATCTTTTTTTTTTTTTATATTTATTTTTGAGAGAGAGACAGAGCATGAACAGGGGAGGGGCAGAGAGAGAGGGAGACACAAAATGCGAAGCAAGCTCTAGGCTCTGAGCTGTCAGCACAGGGCCTGATGTGGGGCTCAGACCCACGAACTGTGAGATCAAGACCTGAGCCCAAGTCGGTTGCTAAATCGACTGAGCTACTCAGGCGTCCCTGTATCTTGGTTATTGTAAATAATGCTGCAGTAAACTTAGGAGTGTCTATCTTTTTGAGTTAATGTTTTCTCCTTAGGTAAATACCCAGAAGTGGAATTATTGGATCAAATGGTATGTCATTTTTTTTAAGATTTTTTTTAAGTTTATTTGTCTTTGCGGGGGCGGGGGGGGTAGAGAGAGAGAATTCCATGAGAGATCATGAGCTGAACTGAAATCAAGAGTCAGATGCTTAACCAACTGAGCCACCCAGGTGCCCACTGGATCAAATGGTACTTCTAATTTTAGTTTTTGAGGAGCCTCCATACTGTTTTCCACAGCGGCTCTACCAATTTACATTCCCATGGTGTACAAGGGTTCTTTTTTCTCCAGCATTTATTATATCTTGTCTTTTTGGTTCTAGCCAATCTGACAGATGTAAGGTGATATCTCATTGTGGTTTTGATTAGCATTTCCCTGATGATTAGAGATGTTGAGCAATTTTTCATGTGTCTGTTGACCATCTGTAGGTTTTCTTTGGAGAAATGTCTGTTCAGGTCCTCTACCCATTTTTTATTTGGATTTGTTTGTTTTTTGGTGTTGAATTGTATAAGTTCTTTATATATTTGAGATATTAACCCCTTATCAGATATGTTATTTGCAAATATCTTCTCCCATTCAGTAGGTTGCCTTTTTGTTTTGTTGACTTATTCCTTTGAAATGCAAAAGGATGTAGTCCCAGGAGTTTACTTTTGCTTTTGTTTCCCTTGCCTTAGGAGATATATCTAGAAAAATGTTGGTGGGGCTGACGTTAGAGAAATTAATGTCTATATTCTTTTCTAGGATTCTAGGATATTTAGGTCCTTAATCCATTTTGAGTTTATTTTTGTGTATGTTAGAGAGTGGTCCAGTTTCATTCTTCTGCATGTAGTTGTCCAGTTTTCCCAGCACCATTTACTGAAGAGACTGTCTTTTCTCCGTTGCATATTCTTGCCTCCTTTGTTATAGATTAATTGACCATATAAGCGTACATGTATTTCTGGACTCTTTATTTTGTTCCATTGATCTATGTGTCTGTATTTATGCCAGTATCATACTGTTTTGATCACTTCAGCTTTGTAGTATATCTTGAAATCTGGAATTATGATACCTCCACCTTTGTTTTTCTTTCTCAAGATTGCTTAAATATTAGATTTTTTAATTGTCCAAGAAATTCATGTAAAAAAAAATTAGAATAATGTAAAAGAAGAGAGCAAAGGATGAAAACTGTCACATATACCCTAATACTTCAGTACTACATTTTTCTAGGTTAATAGTTTTCTTAGGTTAACAGTTTGGGAATATATACTTAGAGAATTTTTCTATATATGTATATATTTTTAGAAAAATAATGTTGAGCTTATATATTAAAACTTAATATATTGATATTGTAGATAATCTGTCTTGTGGAATACACACGTTTATTACTTTAAAAAATTGTATAATTTATTGTAAACTGCCTTGATTTTAAATATTTTTAAAAATGTTTTTCATGTTTATTTTTGAGAGAGAGAGAGACAGAGTGTGAGCAGGGAAGGGTCAGGGAGAGGGAGACACAGAATCTGAAGCAGGCTCCAGGCTCTGAGCTAACAGCACAGAGTCTGACGCGGGGTTCGAATTCTCGGACTGCGAGATCATGACCTGAGCCGAAGTTGGACGCTTAAGGTCCTGAGCCACTCAGGTGCCCCGAAAACTGCCTTGATTTTAAATTCTGCAGGTAGCGGGGCGCCTGGGTGGCGCAGTCGGTTAAGCGTCCGACTTCAGCCAGGTCACGATCTCGCGGTCCGTGAGTTCGAGCCCCGCGTCAGGCTCTGGGCTGATGGCTCAGAGCCTGGAGCCTGTTTCGGATTCTGTGTCTCCCTCTCTCTCTGCCCCTCCCCCGTTCATGCTCTGTCTCTCTCTGTCCCAAAAATAAATAAAACGTTGAAAAAAAAAATTTTTTAAAAATAAAAAAAAAATAAATTCTGCAGGTAGCAAAACCTTCAACACTCTTAATTGAAAAAAAAATTTTTTTTACCTAGAAAAATATATATTGCTACAGAAAGGAAAAAATAAAAGCCCTTTTCTGCCTTCAGTCCCTCCAGTCACTCCCCAAAAGAGTTAAGTCTCTTGTGTATTCTTAAAATCTCAAATACTCTTCTGTGATTTATATTTTAATTTAATGAGAACAATTTTCTATATCGACACACATTGAGCATGTACCATAATTAAACCGTTTTGTTCTTTTTTATTGTTATCATAAGTAAGGTTGCAGTGAATATCCTTAAACATCAAACACTAGTTATTTATACCTATAGCATAAATTCTTGGAGTTGAAATTACTGTATTAAAGAGAATGTTTATTTTAAATTTTGGTGGATACTAGCCTACAAAAAGTTGAGTAGCATTTGTATGTTTTTCATGTGTATTAGATATTTGAACTTTTTTTTCTGTGAGGTTCTTCTTTACTATTTTTTACATAACTGTATTTTAAAGTATTCCCGGCTAAAAGTCATTAAAATTTGATTGTGTTTAATCATTGAGTATGATCATGTAATCTTAAGATTCCATGCTGCTTTGAGGTTCTCAAGAATCTGAAGCCATTGGAATGTATGATACAAATTAGTGATTGTTGCTGTGGGAAATTTGTCGGTCTACTCATTTCCAACAGACATTTATTGATGTTTTATATATCAATGCTATTAGACTCTAGAAAGACTTAAGTCATAGCTGAATAACTGGAAAGGCCCTAGTACTTTCCATTAGCTAAATTTTTCTTATATTGTTATTTTTATGTTACCAAATAAGGTGTCACTGAATGTATGTATGACCTTGGGCCAAATCAGTTTGTTTTGGGGACTTCAGATTGCTGCTCAAATCAGATGATCTTTAAGGTTTGATTCTCCTTAGAAATTATATAATTCGTTTGAAAAATGTTTGCTAAGGATTATTTTCTAAGTCATCTCCAGACTTTGGTCTTACGTATCCTTATTGAAATAAACGAATAATGTTTTATTTATGCAGTACCTATATGTTATAAGCAACCACAGAAAAACATAAAAGTGGTAAGATGTTTGAAAGTCATTTAAATAAGTGTTAGTATTATGTTTCTGCCCCCAATGGGTTATTACTTCTCTCTGTAGAGTAAATGCCTATCCCAGTGGAAACCACTCTACTGATTTGAACTGAAGTTATTTGTTTACATTAGTTATGTTTACTATCCTTATTTGGCTTCTTTCTTCAAAGTGAAATCTTGATTACAGTCTTTAAGGGTCTTGGTAAATGAAAATGTTAAATCTAGAACAAATGATCCCATAAAGTTCTAACAGTAAGTGTGGATATGACATCAAATTTGGGCAATCTTAATGTTTTACTATCTTATGACATGAAGAACATATCTAATAGAAAGTAGATTTGAAGTTAGGAGATTTCATTCTAACATTCTTGTGACTTTAAACTTTGCCTTGGATCTCTATTCTTGTCTCTAAAATTGGGGGTAATAGAAAGCTCCCTGATAGGTGGTTGTGAATATCAGGTAGGACAGTATAACACTGCTCTTAGCATAACTTTTGGTAGCAGATAGGTACCTAGTGTATCAATTTCTTTATATCCATTTCATCACTAATAATGTTTTAAAGAAATATTTCATGTAGAGCAGCTTTCCACCATTTTCCTGTCAATGTACAGCCCATTGGGGAAAAAAAGGTTTCCTAGATGTTTATAGAGCATTTGCTAATATAGTTTTAGAGAGCCTATGATGAGCTTTGTAGATTGGAAGTGTAATTTCCAGTAAATTTCTTTTATGTTGAAACAATATGGATGTCCTTTGGGATCCACATATAGTGGATATAATGGATTTGACCTGTTGTAACTAACAAATCATTCTATATAAAAATTTCTTTGATTCATTTGACTACTGGTTTTAACTTGGCTTATTATTTGCCATATAAATTATGTATTTCATTTTATTGAAATCTGTGCATATCAAAAGTGATTTGAAGGGTGCCTGGGTAGTTCCTCAGTTGGTTAAGCATCCAGCTCTTGATTTGGGCTCAGGTTGTGATCTCATGATTCTTGAGATAGAGCCCCAGGTCAGGCTCTGCGCTGGCAGCACGGAGCCTGCTTGGAATTCTCTCTCTCCCTCTGCCCCCTGCCCCCACTCGCAATCCCTCTGTGTCTGTCTGTCTGTTTCTCTCTTTCAAAATAAATAAACTTTTTAAAAAAGTGATTTGAATTTATAACACGTTGGATTTGAGCCCCTGAAAAAAGGTGGCCATGTTTTTATAAACATGTTTGAGGGAAGAAGTTTAGAAGTTATTTAGTTCACTCCCCTTTCAGCTTAAAACTTTTAAGGGGGAAACTCCCTCTCAGTGTAGGATGTTAGCCGAGGATAAGAATAGGTGATAATATCAATAAAATTCTGAACGTTGACATATCTATTTACCACCAAACAAAATTCATGACTAGTGTGTCATTAATCTGATGTGAACACCCTTGTAAAAAATAGGGTTTAAGCATTTTCATTCATTCATTCATTCATTCATTTATTTATTTTTAAGCATTTTCTTTTAAAAACTCCCAGAAGTGCAGTTTGGTCAACATTATGCTGCTCTCCTCCTTTACAAGGATTTGAATGAAGCAGTAAGAATTTGGAACCAAATCTACTTAGTTGAATCTGTTTTTTTTTTTTTAAGTTTTTTTTTTTAAAGTAAGTTATATTTAAAAAAATTTTTTTAACGTTTATTTATTTTTGAGACAGAGAGAGACAGAGCATGAACGGGGGAGGGTCAGAGAGAGGGAGACACAGAATCGGAAACAGGCTCCGAGCTGTCAGCACAGAGCCCGACACGGGGCTCGAACTCACGGACCGCAAGATCGTGACCTGAGCCGAAGTCGGCCGCTCAACCAACTGAGCCACCCAGGCGCCCCTTAAGTTTTTTTTTTAATGTTTATTTTTGAGAGAGAGAGAGAGAGAGACAGAGCATGAGCAGGGGAGGGAAAGAGAAAGAGGGAGACACAGAATCCGAAGCAGGCTCCAGGCTCTGAGCTGTCAGCACAGAACCAGATGCAGGGCTTGAACTCACGAACTATGAGATCATAACCTGAGCAGAAGTTGGACACTCAACCAACTGAGCCACCCAGGTACCGCAAATCTGTTTTAATATACAGTTGTTTCACTCTCTTCAAAGATATGTATCTGAGAAACTATCTTAATCAAACTTCAAAAATAATTTAGCATATCCTTTAATAATAGTGCGAAGCCTCAAAAGCAAGTAATTATAAGAATACCTGCTATATACTATTCAGTTTGCTGGATTCTGATCTGCACTGATGACAAAACAGATGTGGTTCTTGCCCTCTGGGTTTATTATCTAGTAGAGAAGATAAACGTTAAACAATTTTTGTATTATGTTTGCTTATTGATACAGTAGAGCAGTAGTCAGTGTTTGATCATATATATTTATCCACCTTCTAATTAGTTTGTCCTTAGGTAAGAGGAACATAAGTGAAACAGGAACTATTATTATTGCATAATAATTTTGAGGTCTAATATAAGTGGTTTTAAATATTTGAACATTGAATATTTGAATATTGAACATGATTTCTCTTTTCCAATTAGTATAGATTATAAAGAAACAATTTTTCATGCCACTTTTCTATAATCAGTTTCATTGATCTTGGTTGCCAAATTGAAAATTTGAAGCAAGTATATTTTTAAGAAGGGAAGACCTGGGGCGCCTGGGTGGCTCAGTCGGTTGAACGTCCGACTTCGGCTCAGGTCATGATCTCACAGGTCGTGGGTTCAAGCCCCGTATCAGGCTCTGTGCTGACCGCTTGTTCAGAGCCTGAAGCCTGCTTCAGATTCTGTGTCTCCTACTCTCTCTGCCCCTCCCCCGTTCACACTTTGTCTCACTCTGTTTCTCAAAAATAAATGTAAAAAAAAAAAAGAAGGGAAGACCTTACTAATTTAAAGGGGAGTAGAATGCCAGAAATTTTTTTTATTTTAGGTTTGGAAATGCCAAAAAATAAATACCCTTTGAACATCCCAAAACCATAAGACATCTGCGCCCAGGAGATTATTATAAAGAATTAGAAAGCTTTTGTTTATGTTTATAAAGCATTTGTACCAAATTATTTTTTTTATTTTTTTTTTCAACGTTTATTTATTTTTGGGACAGAGAGAGATAGAGCATGAACGGGGGAGGGGCAGAGAGAGAGGGAGACACAGAATCGGAAACAGGCTCCAGGCTCTGAGCCATCAGCCCAGAGCCCGATGCGGGGCTCGAACTCACGGACCGCGAGATTGTGACCTGGCTGAAGTCGGACGCTTAACCGACTGCGCCACCCAGGCGCCCCTGTACCAAATTATTTATAGGGGTTATTTGGATGTGGGGAATGGGAGTAAAATTAGATGGAATACAGTTGTGATTTTTCACTTCTTTATTGTGTACAAAATTTTAATGTGGTGGGATTGTAGGTGAATTTTACCTTTTTGCTGTATTTCAGTATTTTTTCAAGTAAAATTTAAACAGATGATAAGGTAGTGCTATATGTATTGATAGGAAAGGATATCCAAGATGTTTTTTTTTAAAGAAAAGAAAATTATCTCATTATATAAAGCAGTGGTACATAGAAAAAGTTTTGAATTACTAAAATGTTATGTGTTGCATTTCAGTCAAGATTTAGTGGAACATCCATTTTTCTTGTGTTTTTATACAGTTTGTACTTAATCTGTTACCCTTTTATATCATTTTTCAAAGTATTTTTCAAATGTGTATTTATTGTGAGAGAGAGAGAGCACGAGCACATGAGCAGGGTAGGGACCGAGAGAGAGGGAGAGAGAATTCCAAGCCACTTCCATGCTGTCAACATAGACCCCAGTGCGGGGCGCAATCTCACAATCCTGGGATCATGGACTGAGCTGAAACCAAGAGTTGGGTGCTTAGCCAACTGAGCTGTCCAGGTGCCCCTCTAAAATATTTTATTTTTTAAGCAATTTTTACATCCAACTTGGGGCCCAAACTTAACCTGGAGATCAGCTCACCAACTGAGCCAGCCAGGTGCCCCTATCTGTTACCCTTTCAAATTAATTTTCATTTTATCCTCTGTTGTTGTTGTTGTTGTTTGTTGTTGTTTTTGTTTTGTGGTTTTTTTTTTTTTTTTTTAGTATTTGTCTTTGTTTCTCTCCCTTCTGTTTCCTAGCCCTTGTGTCTTTTTCTTGTTTTACTCGCTTGCTTTGGATCTGAAGGAATACCACCCTCTGGTAGCTTTCTGAGATCTCTCCTGTCTCTTGTTTGTGTTAGACTGGGTGTAGGAATCTAGGTTGAAAATCAGTTTTGCTCAGAATTTTGCAGCATATGTTAAAAACAAAATATCTCCAACATACAAAGTAGTAGAGAGTATATTAAAATGAGCATGACCTAAGAAATAAAATGATAGAGACTACCTGTGTACCCTTTCATTGATTCATTTGCCTCCTACCACCATCCTGATTTTGGTATTTAATCATTGTCCTGAATCTCTTTACTTAGTATTTGTGCATTTTAACACATTTATGTGTTTTCTACTTTACTTAAATGGTGTACTATATTCTGAAGCTTTTCTTTCTTTCTTTCTTTCTTTCTTTCTTTCTTTCTTTCTTTCTTTCTGAGAGAGAAAGAAAAAGAGGGCACAAGTGAGTGAGGGCAGAAAGAGAGAAGTGGGGCTCACCCAAAGTGGGGCTCTAGTTCACCTGAAGCAGGACTCAAACTCATGAACCGTGAGACCCAGGCCGAAGTCAGGTGCTTAACCAACTAAGCCACCCAGGTACCCTCTTCTGAAGCTTTTTAAATTCAACATAATGGAAAAATAAAATAAATGTAACAGAATGTTTCTAAGATTTATCTGTATTGGCATGGATAGCTTTGGTACCTTCATTTTTCAGTGATGTATAGTATTTTATTATGTAAATATAACTCATTTGTCCATTCTTTTATTAATGGACTTAGAGGCATTTGTTTTTATTTATTTATTTTTATTTTTTAATGCCTTTTTTTTTGAGAGAGAGAGAGAGCGAGCAAGCATGATTGGGGGAAGGGCAGAGAGAGAGAGAGGGAGACACAGAATCCAAAGCAGGCTCCAGGCTCTGAGCTGTCAGCACAGAGCTCAGCATAGTGCTGGAACTCAACAAACTGTGAGATCATGACCTGAGCCAAAGTTGGACACTTAACCAACTGAGCCACCCAGGCACCCTGAGGCATTTGTTTACATTGACTGTTGGGGTTGACATTTTCCCAATGTATCTTGATACATTGGTACAAGAATTTCTTTAGGGTATATGCTTAAAGTGGAGTTGCTGAGTTCATATATAGACCTGCCTTCAACTATAATACTGCCAAGTTATTCTCTAAAGTATTTGTAGCAATTTATGCCAGTTATTCATGTATGAAAGTTAACATTGCCCCACATTCTTGCCAGTAATTGGTGTAGTTCGTTTAATTTTAGCCATTCTGGTGGGTGGACTGTGGTATCTCATTGTGGTTTTAATTTGTTTCTTTTTTCTGTTTACTTGTAAGGAGTTACCTGTTTAGTTATATTTATTGCTATTCACATTTCCTCTTCTGTGAATTGCCTTTTCGTGTTTTTTGCTCATTTTTTAGTTGCGTTATTTGCCTTAAAATTTTTTTTTTAATGTTTATTTTTGACAGAGACAGAGACAGAGACAGAGCCTGAGTAGGGGAGGGGCAGAGAGTGAGGGAGACACAGAATCTGAAGCAGGCTCCAGGCTCCAAGCTGACAGCACATAGCCGGAGGCGGGGCTCAAACCCACAAACATGGGAGACCACGACCTGAGCCAAAAATTTTTTTTTTTTAATTTTTTTTTCAACGTTTATTTATTTTTTTGGGGACAGAGAGAGACAGAGCATGAACAGGGGAGGGGCAGAGAGAGAGGGAGACACAGAATCGGAAACAGGCTCCAGGCTCTGAGCCATCAGCCCAGAGCCCGACGCGGGGCTCGAACTCACGGACCACGAGATCGTGACCTGGCTGAAGTCGGACGCTTAACCGACTGCGCCACCCAGGCGCCCCCAAAAATTTTTTTTAAGATTTTATATTTAAGTAATCTCCACACCCAACATGAGGCTCAAACTCACAACCCCAAGATCAAGAGTCACATGCTCTACCGACTGAGCTGACTGTCTTTTACTTTATAGTTTATGAAATTTTGTATTATGAAATATGAATCTTTTGCTGGCCATATACCTTGGAATTATCTTCTCTCCAATTTATCTTTTCATTTTTTTTATATTTATGCACAGAGGTTTTACATTTTTACAGTAAAAACTATAAATCTGACAACTGAAACGTAAAATTTATTTAAATTATTTTTATGATTTTGTGTACTTCTTGGCCCATGTCTTTTTTTAAAATTTATTTTATTTTTGGGGTGCCTAGGTGGCTCAGTTGGTTAAGCGTCCAGCTCTTTTTTTTAATGTTTAGCGCGCGTGCTAAACACACACACACACACACACACACACACACACACACACACACAGTGGGAGAGGGGCAAAGAGAGAGGGAGACACAGAATCCGAAGCAGGCTCTAGGCTCCAAGCTCCTGAGTTGTCAGCACAGAGCCTGATGTTGGGCTTGAACCCACAAACTGTGAGATCATGATCTAAGCTGAAGTCTTGATGCTTAACTGACAGAGCCGCCCAGGTGCCTTAGCGTCCAGCTCTTGATTTTGGCTCAGGTTATGAGCTCACAGTTGTGAGATCAAGCCCCACGTTGGGCTCTGCACTGAGTGTGGAGCCTGCTTAAGATTCTCTCTCTCCCTCTGCCCTTCTCCCCTGCTTGCACTGTCTCTCTCAAAGAAATAAAAATAAGTTTTAAAAAAGATTTTTAAGTACTCTCTACACCCAACATGGGACTTGAACTCACAAACCTGAGATCAAGAGTTGCATGCTCCACCGATTGAGCCAGCCAGACACCTCCTGGGCCATGTGTCTTTTTAAAAACAACTTTATTGAGGGGCACCTGGATGGCTCAGTTGGGTAAGCATCTGACTCTTTTTTTTTTTTTTAATGTTTTTATTTATTTTTGAGACAGAGAGAGACAGAGCACGAGCAGGAGAGGGGCAGAGAAAGAGGGAGACACAGAATCCGAAGCAGGCTCCAGGCTCTGAGCTGTCAGCACAGAGCCCGACGTGGGGCTTGAACTCACAGACCATGAGATCATGACCTGAGCTGAAGTCGGATGCTTAACCGACTGAGCCACCCAGGCGCCCTGCATCTGAGTCTTAATTTGGGGTCAGGTCATGATCTCATAGTTTGTGGGTTCGGGCCTCATGTTGGTCTCCATGCTATTAGCGCAGAGCACACTTGGGATTCTTTTCTCCCTGTCTCTCTGCCCATTCCCTACTCATGCTCTTTCTCTCCCTCTCAAAAATAAATAAACTTAAGACAAACTACAATCTTTATTGAGATATAATTGATATACAGTAAATTGCTTGTTTTTAAAATGTGCAGTTTGGGGCGCCTGGGTGGCGCAGTCGGTTAAGCGTCCGACTTCAGCCAGGTCACGATCTCGCGGTCCGTGAGTTCGAGCCCCGCGTCGGGCTCTGGGCTGATGGCTCAGAGCCTGGAGCCTGTTTCCGATTCTGTGTCTCCCTCTCTCTCTGCCCCTCCCCCGTTCATGCTCTGTCTCTCTCTGTCCCAAAAATAAATAAATGTTGAAAAAAAAATAAATAAATAAACATTTAAAATGTGCAGTTTGATAAGCTTTGCCATATCTAATGGCAAAACACCGGTGAAACCATTACTATAATCAAGATAATATATCCATCACCCCTAGAATTTCCTTCCTACCCCGTTGCATTTGTCTGTCTTTTCCTACCATCTTTCATCTTCACCCAACGATTGATCTGCCTTCTCTAGAGATTAGATTCCATTTTTAAGAATTTTATATCATTCTTTTTATAAACTATGCTGTGCCTTTGGCTTCTTTTACACAATAATTATTTTGAAATTCATGTTGTGTGGAATTAATATATTGTATTGCTGGGTATTCATTGTATGGTTCTATCATGCTTTGCTCATTCACCTGTTGATAGACATTTAGCATGTTTCTACTTTTTGGCTGTTACAAATAAAGTTGCTGTGAACATTTGTATTTATAAGTCTTTGTGTGGACAAATGGTTTCTCTTTCGACTCTTAAAAAATGAGAACAAACTGAGGGTTGATGGGGGGTAGGAGGGAGGGGAGGGTGGGTGATGGGTATTGAGGAGGGCATCTTTTGGGATGAGCACTGGGTGTTGTATGGAAACCAATTTGACAATAAATTTCATATATTTAAAAAAAACAAACGCTTTCTCTTTTCTCTTAGGTAAATATGTAGGTGGAATGGTTGTATCACATGACAAGTTTTTCAGAGTAGTTGTATCATTTTACATTCCCACCAACAATGTATGAGAGTTCTAGCTTTCTATCTCCTGATCAACATTTGGTGTGATCAGTCTTTTTAATTTTAGCCATTCTAAAATTAGTGGTGCTCTCTGTGGTTCTAATTTACATTTCCCTAATGACTTATTATGTTGAGTATCTTTTCATGTGCTTATTTGCCGTTCTCATATCTTTCTTGGTGAAATATTTTTTCAAATCTTTTGCCCGTTAAAAAAAGTGGATTGTTTTTTATTGTTGAGTTTTGAGAAGGTGTGTGTGTGTGTGTGTGTGTGTGTGTGTGTGTGTGTGTGTGTCTGTCTGTCTTTTTTCTGGACATAAACCCTTCATGAAATATATTTTTCTTCCTTTTTTTAAATGTTTATTTTTGAGAGAGAGAGTGGGGAGGGGCATAGAGGGGGGACAGAGGATCCAAAGTGTAGACTGTGCTGAGAGCAGAGAGCCCAGTGTGGGGCTCGAACTTAACAACTGCGAGATCATGACCTGTACTGAAGTCAGACACTTAACCGACCGAGCCCCTCAGGCACCCCTATTCTTTATTTTAATGTTGAAGCTTAGATGGCAGAGAGTGGGCAGAATGGGAATGGTGATTTTCACTTCCAAGGTATACACATTCAGACCCTGAATCACTTGGGACTCTCTGGAGGGAACATCCTTCGCCATGACACAGATTCCATTGTGGTAATGTGGCCATGGGGAAAGCCTAAGGTACTGTCTACATGCTTATAGGGAGCAAATCACAAGGATGAACTAAGGCAGAACAGCATCGTGGATGTCACACATTCTGGAATAACTGTTGAACTCATGTGAGATACCATCAAGAATTACTAGGATACTGGGTAAGACAGGAATGAAAAGTCCTACATAACTAATGGTGGGCATACAAGCCAGCCAAGCCATGGTTAATTTCTATTAAGTTGAACCCTTCTATAAACACACAGGCTTTTTTTCTTAGGCTTTTCCTTTTATTCTCTTACCAGTATCTCTTGAAGAACACACATTCTTAATTTTGATAAAGTTCAGTTTATCAACTTTCTCTTTTATCTTTTAACATTCTTTTCATGTTACATACAAAGATTTTCCCTATGTTGTCTTCTGTAAGTTTATTTTAGGTTTTACATTTAGATCTATGATCCATTTGTAGCTCATTTTTATATATCCTATGATGGGTGGATGGAAGCTTTTTGTGTTTTTATTTTTTTTTAAAATTTTTTTTTCAACGTTTATTTATTTTTGGGACAGAGAGAGACAGAGCATGAACGGGGGAGGGGCAGAGAGAGAGGGAGACACAGAATCAGAAACAGGCTCCAGGCTCTGAGCCATCAGCCCAGAGCCTGACGCGGGGCTCGAACTCACGGACCGCGAGATCGTGACCTGGCTGAAGTCGGACGCTTAACCGACTGCGCCACCCAGGCGCCCCGCTTTTTGTGTTTTTAAATGAATATCCGAATGTTCCGTATTGTTAGTTGAAAAGACTGCTTTCTCTGGGGTGCCTGGGTGGCTCACTTGGTTAAGTGTCTAACTTTGGCTTAGGTTATGATCTCATGTTTTATGAGTTCAAGCCCCATATCAGCCTCTGCACTCACAGCATGGAACCTGCTTGGGATTCTCTGTCTCCTCTCTGTGCCCCTCCCCTGCTTGCAAGCGTGCATAAATACTCTCTTTATCTCTGAAAATTTAATATATAAACTTCAGAAAAAGAAGACTCCTTTCTCATTGAATTAAAAAATTGCCTTTGCACCTTGTTGAAAATCATTTAGCCATATGTATATAGGTGTATTTCTGGACTGTGTTCTGTTCATTGATCTATTTGTCTACCCTAATGCCATTATTATTATCTTGTGTTGCTTTTTCAAACAGAAAATAGAATATGAAAGCAATATTGCACATAGAGACAGGAAGTAGGTGGTTGTCAGGGGGCTGAAGGGAGGTAGTAATAATAGGGAGTTATTTAATGGGTTCAGTTTCAGTTTTGCAATGTGAAAAGTGTTCGATGCATGGATGTTGGTGATGGTTGCACAATACCATAAATATACTTAATGCCACAGAACTGTATTTTTTTTAAATGGCTGAGATGATAAATTTTTTTTATCATCTAATGGCTAAGATTTTTTTTTTTTTTTGCCATGATTTATTACAAGCTATATTGCACAATGTCTGGGGCAGAATGAAAGAATGAATACTCAGTTTCAGTTGACTGATTTAAAAAAAAAAAAAAAAGGACCCAAAGAGGTTAGCTAGCAAATGATGAGGGTAAGAAGTTTGAATCCACAGCCAAAAGGCATATTATTTCACTCTATTACATAGCTACATCTGAATTGTAATACTTTTCCCCAACATGATAAAGCTTGGATTTTAAAATCTCCAGACTTACTAGGTATTCTAGGTCAATGCTTGTATCAGTAATGACTCACTAAAGTAGAAATGGAGGATATGTGAGTTTATCCTCTTCTTTCTCCCTGTCTTCCTGTTGCACTTATGTTTCTTGAAAGTTGCTAATCTAAAATCTCAAGACATAAAGTTGGCTCTCTTTTTTTGGTATTTTTTAAATTGTAGTGAAGTATGCATAATATAAAATTTACCATTTTAACCATTTTTAAGTACGCATTCAGTGGCATTAAGTATATTCTATTGATCTGAAACCATCACCACGATTTATCTTCAGAACATTTTCATCTTCCCAAACCAAAACTCTGAACCCTTTAGACACTAACTCCCCATTTCTCCCTCTCCCTAGCCTCTAACCACCACCCTTCTATTTTCTGTCTCTAAGAATTTGACTATGGTACCATGTATGAGTGGAAACATACATTATTTTCTCTTTGTGATTTGCTTATTTCACTTAGCATAATGGCTTCAAAATTTATCCATGTTGTGGCATGTGTCAAATTCCCTTACTTTTTAAGGCTGAATAATATTCCACTATGTGTTCATACTACAATTTGTTTATTCATTCATCACTTGATGGGTTTGGCTTTTATAAATATGCTGTTATGAACATGGGCACAAATACCTTGTCAAGTCCTTGCTTTTGACTCCTTTGGGTATATATCTGGAAGTGGAACACTGGGTCATATGATAGTTGTTTATTAAATAATTATTTATTTTGGGGAGCCTGGGTGGCTTACTTGGTTAAGTGTCCGACTTTGGCTCATGTCATGATCTCATGGTTCATGAGTTAAAGCCCTGAGTCGAGCTCTGTGCTGACAGCTCAGAGCCTGGAGCCTGCTTCAGATTCTATGTCTCCTGCTCTCTGTGCCCTTCTCCAACTCACACTCTCTCTCTCTTTTGAAAATAAACATTTAAAAAAGTTAAAAATAAAAGAATTATTTTGAGAGAAAGAAAGAGTGAGAGTGAGAGCCTGCATGTGGCTGCAGTAGGGAGGAGGGGCACAGAGAGAAAGGAGAGAGAATTCCAAGCAGGCTCTGCACTGTCAGCACAGAGCCTGATGTGGGACTTGATCCCACAAATCATGAGATCATGATCTGAGCCGAAATCAGGAGTCACATGCTTAACCTCCTGAACCACTCAAGTGCCCCAGGTAGTTGTTTAATTTTTGAGGGACCACCATGCCATTTTCCACAGTGGCTGCACCATTTACATTCCCAGCAGCAACGCACAGGGGGTCCAAATTCTCCATATCCTTGTCAACACTTGGTATTTTCTGGTTTGGTTTGGTTTGGTAATAGCCATCCTAATGGGAATGAAGTGGTTATGTCATTGTGATTTTGATTTACATTTCTTAATTAGTGATGTTAAGCATCTTTTAATGTGCTTTTTGGCCATCTGTGTATCTTTGGAGAAATGCCTGTTCAAGTCCTTTGCCCATTTTTAATTAGGTTGTTTGGGTTTCGTTGTTGAATTAAAAAAAATTTTTTTTAATGTTTATTCATTTTTGAGAGAGACAAAATATGAGTGGGGGAGGGGCAGAGAGAGAGGGAGACACAGGATCTAAATCAGGCTTCAGGCTCTGAGCTGTCAGCACAGAGCCCAGTGTGGGGCTTGAACCCACCAACTGTGAGATCATGACCTGAGCCAAAGTTGGACGCTTAACGTACTGAGCCACCCAGGTGCCCTTTGTTGTTGAATTTTAAGGCTTCTTTATATATTCTGTATATCAGTCTTAACAGATATATGATGTGCAAATATTTTCTCCTGTTCTGTGAGTTGCCTTTTTACCATACTGGTAGTGTCTTTTGGTGTACAGAAGTTTTAAATTTTGATATAGTCCAATTTGTCTGTTTTTACTTTTGTTACCTGTGCTTTTGGTATCATATTCAAGAAATCATCTTAGATCTGTATTGAGTTAATTTTTGGATATGGTATAGGGTGAACCTAATTCTTTTGTATATGGTTACCTAATTTTCCCAACACTGTTAAGAAGACTGCCCTTTCCCCCATTGAATGGTCTTGGCACCCTTGTGGAAACTCATTGACCGGATATGTATAGGGTTTATTTCTGGGCTTTCTGTCTCATTGGTCTGTATATCTTGTTTTCATGCCAATATACACTGCTTTGATTACTGTAACTTTGTAGTAAATTTTGAAATCAGGAAATGTGAGATTTGCAACTTTATTCTTTTCAAGATTGTTTTGGCAATTCTTGGTCCCTTGAGATTCCATAATTTTAGTATGGATTCTTCTATTTCTGGGAAAAAAAGTCATTGGGATTTTGATAGGGATTGCATAGAATCTGTAGATTGCTTTGGGTAGTATTGATATCTTAACAATAGTAAGTCTTCCAATTTATGAACATTTCCATGTTATGTCTTTCCATTTATTTGTGTCTTCTGTCATTTCTTTCAGCAGAGTTTTATACTTTTCAGTGTGCTTGTCTTTCCCTTCCTTGGTTAAGTTTATTCCTATTTCTTTGATGTTATTGCAAATGGACTAGTTAACTTCTTTTTCAGATATGTCATTGTTAGTGTATAAAATCAACTGATTTTTGTGTGTTGATTTTGTATCCTGCAAGTTTGCTCAATTTGATTATTTAAATTTATTATTATTTTTTTAATGTGGAATCTTTAGCACTTTCTACATGTACAATCATGTTGTTTACAAAACATTGAAACTTTTACTTTCTCTCCAGTTTGGTTGCTTTTTGTTTCTTTTTCTTGCCTAATTGCTCTTACTATGACTTCCAGTACTATGTTGAATAGAAGTGGTGACAATAGGCATCTTTTTTCCTGATCTTAAAGGAAACGCTTTCAGTCTTTCACCATTGAGTATAATGTTAGCTGTGGGTTTTCATCTATTATTGGTGTATATTATGTTGAGATAGTTTTTTCTTTTTTATTCAAACATTTTTTTAATGTTTACTTATTTTTGAGGAAGAGACAGAGTGTGAATGGGGGAGGAGCAGAGAGAGGGGCAGACACAGAATTCAAAGCAGGCTCCAGGCTCCGAGCTTTCAGCCCAGAGACTGATGCGGGGCTTGAATTCATGAACCTTGAGTTCATGACCTGAGCTGAAGTCAGATGTTCAACTGACTGAGCCAGCCAGGCGCACCGAGATAGTTTTCTTCTGTTCCTTGTTGATTATTTTTTATCATGAAAAGTTCTTGAATTTTTCAGACACCTTTTCTGCATTAGTTGAAATGATCTTGTGAAGTTTTTTCCCCTTTATTCTATTAATGTAGTTTTTACATTGATTTGCATATGCTGAACCATCCTTGCATTCCAGGAATAAATCCCATTTGGTCATGGTATCTAATCCATTTTAATATGCCATTGGATTTAGATTGGTAGTATTTTGCTGATTTTTTTTTTTTTTTTAATTTAAGAGAGAGCCTGCACGCAAGGGTAGGAGAGGGGCAGAGAGATAGAATCCCAAGCAGGATCCACACAGTCAGCTCAGAGCCTGACATGGGGTTCAATCTCATGACCCTGGATTCATGACAAGAGTCGGACACTTAACCAACTGAGCCACCCTGGTGCTCCAATGAATTTTTTATCAGTGCTTATAAGGGATATTGATCTGTAGTTTTCCTACTTGTAGTCTTTCTTTGGCCTTGGTATCAGAATAGTGCTGGCCATATAGAATGAGTTAGAAGTATTTTGTCCTCTTTGATTTTTTGAAAGATTGAAGTTAACTGTTGGAGCTATTCCCATCCAAGCTCTCTTCCTTACTGTTATTGATAATTCAGATGAAGATACCTTATAAGATGCTGTAGTAACTTAAGATTACCTCATAAAAGAAATATATGAAAATTTTATTCAACTTCACCAGTAATGAAAGGATTGTTAAATTGAATAAACAAAATAATTGTATTTCCCCTATCCAGTTGACCCTCAAAAAATCATATTTAGATTGTAATATACAATAATTGTGACAGCTCCCAATCTGTCACTGTCTAACACTAATGATAGGAATGTAAATTGGAACAAATTTTCTGGAGCAGAATTTGGCACAATGTAAAGCTTTAAAAATTATGCATCTTTTGACCTAGCAATCCCATTTATAGGATATTATCCTAAGAAAATTGTCATGAAGAATACATGCAAGAAGTTAGAGGAATGCCTTCAACATTATGTGTAACAGTACAAAGTTAAAAACTATAATGTCCAGAAAAAGAGAAGTGGGTAATAAATTGTGATACATACACAAGCCTGTGCAACTATAACATACTGATGTTGGGGAAAATGTTACAAAATAATGTATAGTATGATTCCATTAAAATGTTTCTATTTAGGCATTAAAACCCCCTCAGATTTAATATTACCTGTTAACAGTGGTCTGTTTCTGGGTGGTGGTAGTGTGGATTCTTGATATTATTTCTACTTCTCCATCTCTCTATTTTTTAAACAGTAAATGATACTAGTTTTAGGACAACACAGGAAAAGGTATTCTGTTAGAATTGAAAATGGTGCTTGCCTCAGCAGCACATACAGTACAATTGAAAATGAAATGAAGCAAGAAACCATAGTTAAATCTTATGACAGAATCAGTATCTAAAAATAATCTGGGTAGGCTGGGATGATGGACTGAATCCAATGAAATTTAATCAGGATGGATGAATTAGGTAGATAAGATAGAGTAATAAGTAAGTCATATTTCTGGGTTTGAAAAACCAACTATACTCAATATGGAAAGTGTGAAGTGGAGCCTGATAGCAACGTATGTAAAAGACTTAAAGGTTTTAGTTGACTCTACCCGCTTTTTCTGTGTGAGCAGCCAGCCATTTTCCTCCCCTTCCATTTCATCTCACACCCAGCTTAGTCTCTTCGTGGGAAACCTCCAGTGTTTCCTCACCAAGTGACGTTAAGTCTTGTCACCATTTGCCCCCATCTGTTCTAGTCATCTTTTCTGACTGTTCAAGTTGCTGTCTATTTGGAGTCCTCCTGTTCCTCTCCCTTTTGCTTTTTCAAACTTGAGCCATACTTCAGAAATCAGACTTAGTCTTGTTGGAAGCCTGTCTGTCATAGTGCGATCACATTTTACTCAAATTTATTTTAATTCTGGGAATTTCTTATGTTGAGAAATTAAAATCAATAAGGTTTCTCGCTTTATGTGCAAAATTTGAAATAATGCAAATCTCTTCTGTTAAAAGTGACATAATTTCCTTTTGCCTTGGGACATGCAGCCTTAACAGTAAATACCTTTTTCATTTCTTTGTGAGCTACCAGCATTCTAAAGCGTGGGGCATTAATTAGCATCACTGCCGCAAAACCTTCCCAGAAGCAGTCACTTTAATGATACTACAAAATATTAAAGACAGTGCTTAGGGGAAAAAAGGAATTTAAAAGCAACTTAAAGGGGCACCTGGGTGGTTCAGTTGGCTAATAAGCATTTGACTCTTGGTTTGGGCTCAGTTTATGATCTCACGGTTCATGAGTTTGAGCCCCAGGTCATGCTCTGTGCCCACAGCACATAACCTGCTTGGGATTCCCTCCCTCTCTCCCTCCTTGTCTCTCTCAAAAATAAATAAGCTTAAAAAAATAAAAGCACACTTAAAATAGTTGTAGAATTGTGCATTCTGAGAAGACATGCAGCAAAGTGATGAAGTGTGGGCTCTGGAGCCAGGTACCTCTGAATTCAAATTTAAATTCTGAATCCTGCACTTAGCTAGTGGGTGACTTTGGGCAAACAACTTAATCTGTGTCTCTGCTTTCTTATGTGTGTATGTACATACGTTTATTTATTCGTTTTGAGAGAGAGACTGAGCGAGCAGAGGAGGAACAGGCAGAAAGAGGGAATGAGAGAATCCCAAGCAGGCTCTGCACTGTCAGCGCAGAGCCTGATGCGGGGCTCAGACCCATAAACAAGATCATGATCTGAGCCGAAATCAAGAGTCAGATGCTTAACTGACTGAGCCACCCAGGTGCCCCTCCTTGTTTCCTCACTTTAAAAAAAAAAAAAAAAAAAAAAGGAAAAGATTTTATTTTTAAGTAATCTCTATACCCATTGTGGGGCTCAAACTTAACAGCCCTGAGATCAGGACTTGCATGCTCGATCGACTGAGTCAACAAGGCACCCTTTTGTTTCTTCAGTTTTAAAATGGGCTGGGGACACCTGGGTGGCTCAGTTGGTTAAGCATCTGACTTTGGCTCAGGTCATGATCTTACAGTTTATGAGTTTGAGCCCCACATCAGGCTCTCTGCTGTCAGCACAGATCCTCTGTCCCCCATTCTCTCTACCCCAACCCCATGTACACACGCTGTCAATAAATAAATAAATAAAAATAAAACTAAACTAAAGCTTAAAAAAGAATAAATAAAATGGGCAGATGATAGGGGCACCTGGGGGACTAAGTCGTTTAAGTGTCTGACTTTGGCTCAGGTCATGATCTCATGGTTCATGAGTTTGAGCCCCGCATCAAGTTCTGCACTGGTGGTGCAGAGCCTGCTTGCAATTCTCTCTCTTCTCCCTCTCTCTCTCTGCCCCTTCCCCACTTGCATGCGTGCTGTCTCTCTTCTCTCTCTCTCTCTCTCACTCTCTCTCTCTCTCAAAAGGAATAAATAAACTTAAAAAAAAAGGGGCTGTTGTAAATTGTGTTAGTAGCATGGAAAACTCCTAGGAGAATACATAGGTAATACTGTGTGCTCAAAAATACTATGAGAATTCCATTGGGAATATTTCTATTAAAGAAAATAGTGTTAAACCACTTGAGTTTTAAATTACAGTACATCCCTGCATAAAATATGACTATTTTGTAAGAAATGCTCCCTCTTTGGGGCATCTGACTGGCTTAATTGCAAGAGCATGTGACTCTTGATCTTGGGGTCGTGAATTTGAGCATGTTGGGCGTAGAGATTACTTTAAATAAATAAACTTGAGAAAATGCTCCCTTTTAGATGGTTTCTCAGAAAATAGGATGTGCCAGTCTCTTTGAAACCATGTAGTGAGGAATGTAGATAGAATTCGGATGAAGGGAGATTTTTTTCCCCCTTCATTGTAAGCATAATAATTGTTCACTAAAGAAAATTTGAACGTGGCTGGGTGACTCGGTTGAGCATCCAACTCTTGATTTCAGCTTAGGTCATGATCCCAGAGTCATGGGATCAAGCCCCAGTCAGGCTTTGTGCTGAGCATGGAGCCTTCTTGAGATTCTCCTCTTCTCTGTCTTCCCTCTCCCCTGCTTGTGTCTGCACTCTTTCCAAAATAAAAATTAAAAAAAAAAAAAAGTTAAAAAAAAAGAAACTTGGGGGTGCCTGTGTGGTTCAGTTGGTTAAGCATCCCACTCTTGGTTTTGACTCAGGTCATGATCTCCCAGCTTTGTGGGTTTGAGCCCCTCATCCCTCGTAGAATTCTCTCTCTCCCTCTTTCTCTGCCCACCCCCACCCCCAATTTGTACTGTGTCTCTCAAAATAAATAAATAAACTTTAAAAATAAAATAAAATAATTTTAAAAAGAAATTTGGGAAGTTCAGAAAAATATGAAAACAACAAAAAAATTGTTCATAATGCTACTGCTGTCCCAGTGCTAACCATATTAGCATTTTAGTTGAGTTCCTTTTAAGTTTTCCCCTGTGCATTATTATTTTTTTTTTAATATACATATATGTTGTGATTATAGCATACAGAACTGGAGGGTATTTAGCCTGGAGAAGTAAACGATTGTAGAAGTCCAGATGAGTCCATAGTAAACTATGTTGGGGGCCTGGTCAGGGTCACTAGCTATAGAAGTAAAGCATAGGGGTAGGAAACAAAAGTATTTCTGAGGTTGAATCAACAAACTGTGGGGTGGTGATTTAGTTTTTTAGCTCTGGCTCCTGAAAAGAGGCAGATGGAACATAGGAGGAAGAGCATATCTGCTGGGGAAGATGTTTGTTTTGGACATGTTGAGTTTGCAATTTGAGTAGGACATTCAGATGGAAATGTCTAATAGGCAGTTGAGGTTTTTAACAAAGACTTGAGAGGTAATCTGCCTGGGATATGCATGAGAGCACCCCAGTAAGAGTGTTTAAAATCATCAAAGATGGCGCCTATAGAGATGCACGTGTATCTGACCTCTCAGTATACCTTTCTGTTTAAGGGCAGGAGTAGAATTTCCATCCTTACTACTCAGCATAGTATTACCACATAGTAGGTGTTTGTGGAATAAATGAGTTTATTGAAACAGAGAGGGGACATTAATTTGGTCTCTGTAGAATCCTAATGAGCTTGAGGAAGTGATATTTATTATTTATCTTCCCTTTCTCTTTCAGTTTTCTTGGTGTCTAAAATAAAATTTCTTTTTAAAAAAAAAAATTTTTTTTTTAATGTTTATTTATTTTTGAGACAGAGACAGAACATGAACGGGGGAGGGGCAGAGAGAGAGGGAGACACAGAATCGGAAGCAGGCTCCAGGCTCTGAGCCATCAGCCCAGAGCCCGACGCGGGGCTCGAACTCATGGACCGTGAGATCGTGACCTGAGCTGAAGTCGGACGCTTAACCGACTGAGCCACCCAGGCGCCCCTAAAATAAAATTTCTAAGGAGAAATAAGACCTATTTTTCTTTACTGCTTCTGATGGAATTTTGTTTACGTGAGATACTTAAATATTATTTGGATGGCTGTAATTCAGCTTAATCTTGAATTTTTTTAAAAAGGTGATTGTGAGAAAGATTGTTTCAGTGAATCTTCAAATGCTCAGAGTATGTCATAGTGGATAATGTTAAGAAGATCTATTTAATTGGACTAACACATAAGGATGAAAAGATTTAGGAATATAAAAATATATAAATCAGTATAGGGCAAGCTATAAACATAAATATCCATGGGGTATTGAATCTTTGAAATTGTGTAGCTTGTGGAAGTCTTCATGAAATGTGTCATAAGATACTAGATTGGTGGCAAGAGCATTCTTAGTGGGAAGGTGGACTGGAAAGACCCACCTCATCTGTATGCATTCAACCCTTCCCTTTGTATACTTTAGGTAGCAGTTGGTTAATTTGCATGTGTGGTTTCAACTGTCACACTGTTGACTCATTCTGAAAGCTCCATGAGGATAGGCCCCCATGTCTTTTCCCCCCAGTACCTAACAGTGTAGGTTAGAGTAAGCTATCGGTAAATATTTGTCCAGTGAATAAAATGATGAATGGATTAGCAAACATTTAGTGAGACTTGAGAATGTTCTATGGGGGTGGGAGTGGGTGAAGAATTGTTAGTCCTGTAAAGATTGAAAACACATAATATCTGACCTCAGGGAGCATAAAATCTGGTATTGAGTATAAATTTATCAAGCTCTCTGGTTTAACCAATGCAGACAATTAAGTAATTTGCTGACCTGAAACAGACTTTGTTTGTAACATAGATTTTAATAAATTTCTTAAGAGAGATTCTGTGAATTTTTATTTATATAACAGATAATCACATAATCTCCATTCCTTTTGTGTACTCATTTAGCTGCAAAAAGGATTGTTGTGGGCTCAGTTTTAAGAACCTTTGATATTATTAAGTTTTTATTTTATTAAAATTTGGGATTTCTTTTAAATATATATTTTTAATGTTTATTTATTTTTGAGAGACAGAGACTAAACAGGGGAGAGGCGGAGAGAGAGGGAGACACCGAATCCGAAGCAGGCTCCAGGCTCCAGGCTCCGGGCTGTCACCACACAGCCTGATGCAGGGCTCGAACCCATGAACTGTGGGATCATGACCTGAGCTGAAGTTGGACGCTCAACTGACTGAGCCACCCAGGCGCCCCTAAAATTTGGGATTTGATTAAATGAGGACATAATGCTCCTCTGAAAATACAGAAGGAGCTCATATCTAAACTGTGATAAAGAAGCAAGAGACCTAATTGAATTGGTATACTAAAACAACTGGCTTGATCACTCAAGTATGCAAAGACCAGATAATCCAATGTGTTAGCTAAGAGTTTTACTATATATGGTATAATTGTTTATGATGTATTTCCTTGTAAGTTTTTTTTTTTTTTTAAGCAATCAAGACTAGTCAGTTCTTAATTATCAGAACTGATATAAGGCCTTTTTAGAAACTGAAGCTGCAAAAAATCCAGTGGAATCCTGTAGTGCTACTATAACTATTTGTGGTTCTTCACGCAGAAAAATTAAAGTGAAGACAGGAAGTTAGGACTTTTTGAAGAAATTATACTGGGGGTAATGAATTCAAATCATATGTAATTCGCTCAAGATAAAGCTACCCTTTGAAAATAAGACACTGGTCCAGTCAGAATGTGTATTCTGAGGGAAAAAACTTGTATGCTGCCTATGCATAATTCAAGTGGTAACCTAACTAGATATATCAGTTGAGCATAAGCAAAACCTAAGCAGTTGTTGGAAGGAAGATATATATATTAATAGAAGAGAGCACAACCCTGTGGAACTTAGAGTCCCCAAGCAAGAATTTTGCAGTGGTTTTCTAGCATTGTCCAGAGAGAACATAAGCCAGCTTTCCACCATCATTTTAACAAATTCTTCGTGTTGGACACATGTAATTTATTAGGCTTGATTGTAGTTCCATTTTCCTTTGTTTTAGATTTCATACTCACCAGATACACCCTCTTAGGTAACCACGCTATGGGTAAGGCATTACTCTGGGTAGTAATATGACTGTCTCCTATTATAAACAAATAAATTGGCATTTGGCCTATATGTGGATTTTTAATTTTTTTTTTAATGTTTATTTATTTTGGGGACAGAGAGAGACAGAGCATGAACGGGGGAGGGGCAGAGAGAGAGGGAGACACAGAATCGGAAGCAGGCTCCAGGCTCTGAGCCATCAGCCCAGAGCCCGACGCGGGGCTCGAACTCACGGACCGCGAGATCGTGACCTGGTTGAAGTCGGACGCTTAACCGACTGCACCACCCAGGCGCCCCTATATGTGGATTTTTAAAAAATAAACTTCATTGAAAATAAAAATATAACATCATTCTTTCATAAATTGGTTGGTGTAAATTAAGCCTAATCAGTTCTATGTGTGCAGAGAAAAATGGATTTTTAGAGCTATAGAGCTGAGGGCCATACTCAGGAATAAATGTCTTCTTGTAGAAGGCAGGAACCATAGTCCTATTCTCATATACCCAGTGCTTACTACTGGCTGGTGCTCAATTTAATCTATTAATGAAACTCATTATTGAATTTCAGAGATCATAACTCCAGACTTCTAGTGAGAATAACTATAGAGATTTTATGGCTTTACCTTTAGATTTATTCTCATGTCAAAAGAGCAGTTCTGGCTTTTCTTTAATTCAGCAGAAACAATTCATTAAATGATGAAAATAGAGTCTTCTCGGGGTGCCTGGGTGGCTCAGTCAGTTGAATATCCAACTCTTGATTTTAGCTCAGGTCATGATCTCACAGTTCATGGGATCGAGCCCTGCATCATGCAGTTTGTTGACAGTGCGGAGCCTGTTTGGGAATCTCTTTCTCCCTCTCTGTCTGCCCCTTCCTTGCTCATACTCTGTTTCTCTCAGAGTAAGTAAGCAAACATTTAAAAAAAAGAGAGAGAATAGAATCCTGTAAACAAATGAGAGGCTAAAAAGGCAAATAAAAGGTGTGTGCATTTGTTAGAAAAAAGGGGAGTGACAGTATTTGAGAACAAAGACAGTCTGTTTCATTGTTTTTATTTCTTAAATAATTAATATTCTAATTTTATTTTTTAGACCTTATTGCAGTATGCAAGCAACAAGAATGCCTCAGAACATATGGTGTATCTTCTGGAGGTATATCGACTTGCCATCCAAAGCTTTGCCAGTGCACGCCCATACTTAACTACTGAATGTGAAGATGTCCTGTTAGTGCTTGGCAGATTAGTACTGTAAGTTTAAGTACTTAAGTCACTGTTAAAATTGAGTACTTCTAGTTGTAATGTTTGCTTGACTTTTCTTTACTATGAAATCACATTATTCAGAGCACCATTAAAGCCATACCTTTGAATGAAATTTCCTTTGCTCTGAGCCTTCATACTCTGGTTCCCAGGAAATAAAGTGCAAGCAAAGCTCCAGCCAAACAACGTAATCTTTAAATGCCTCCAGAGTCTCTTCTACTCAGGCTTAGCATCCAAGAATAATACATTTTCTCTCTGTTCTTAGGTATAGATCAATTTAAGTGACAATATCTGGAAACTGTAGTGGTCTTTGAGGATCACTTTGTGGAGAAATACTCTGAAATTCTACAATTCAATTACATTATTTGAACCAAGAATAATTTTATTAGCGGACAATATCAGGATATAGTATAAGATTGCTACCCTGAGTCCATGATAATTTAGCTGTTGTTTTAATATTTGGCTGTTGTAGTAACAGATAAAATTACACCTTTAATGAAGTTTTCATCTGCAAATTGAAAAGGTACAACTATTCAGTTTTTAGATTGGTTTAGCTTACAGATTGTTTGGAAGGATTCTAGTCTGGGTAGTCTTGATTTGTTAAAGACAAAGAATTGGCCTTGTCAATATTTCTGCTTCCTCTGCAAGTGACAAGAATCTATATAGATGACAGTTACAATATTTATCTCTTTATCAGCTGCATTGACAATATTTTGCTCCTATTTTTGTCTTCAGGAATCAGAATGGTTCCTATTTGTGTGCCCTCCCCACATCCTAATAAAACTAAATAAAACTGCTTGCAATATGGTTTCTAAAAGGAATATATTATTACCGACTTCTAAAGCCACAATGTAATTATAAAGATGCCTGGTTTTTCTTTATTTTCTTTTTTAAAGTTGAAAAGCCAATATAACAGTGTTGAAGAAAATTTTGAAGAGTGAGAAACAAATTTCAAATAATCTAAACAAATGTAAAATGTATATTCAGTATCACTGTTGTACTGTATTTGATTATGCTTATAACTACTATAACCACCTTTGTATATTGACTTCATTATTTTATATTATAGGAGCTGTTTTGAATTATTGCTTTCAGTGTCTGAAAGTGAACTGCCATGTGAAGTCTGGGTACTCTTCCTTCAGTCTCTACAGGTGAGTTGATTTGGGCTCAAAAAAGTTCTCTGTTTAGATATCCAAGACACTTAGTTAATTCCTCCCAGCAAATAAAATTGAAAACTTGGAAGAAAAACAAGCATACTGTATATTAATTTCATGAAATTTTGAGAAAGATGCCTTCCAAATGAAGGGGGTGTGTTAAAAATTGTTTTATTCTTTCATTTGGTTTTGTTAGCCATTATATAGCTTAGGAATCAACATAGAAGTTTTCATTATTCAAAAACAAAGTTTTAGACAGAAAAAAGCTATTAAAAATGTAAAGTTGTATATGGTTGGTTATAAGGTAGCAGTATTTGGATCATTCTTTGTACACTTATCTAGTAATTTCCCTCTAACATTAGGGATTATGTCTAGCAGTGTAAGTCTCTCAAACAGCCAAAATAGTCATCATAGATTCTGTTCATGCATTTTGTTTGCAGAAGAGCTCCATTGGCTCTCATATTGGCTTGATTATCCACTTTCGTAAAAGGTGAGCAGCACATCAGAAAGTAATGAGTTGTGGAGGAGATAATAGGATAGGAGGAAAAACAAGTAAAATGCCAGTAACAGGAGGCAAATTTGCCTGTTACTGACAGAGACCGAAAAACTATTTAAAAAAAAATAGTTTGTTATCACTATGTACTAAATACTGCTCTACATTGTTTTGTGTGTTTTGTGCCTTTTAATGTGTTTTGTGTCTTTTAATCAAATTACAAGCCTATAATGTAGTGATCATTTGAATCCCCATTTACAAATAGGAAGACTAGGCATGGAGAGTGTTGATTAGCTTACCCAAAGTTACACCCAGATTTATATCCAGAGCTTGTTTTGCTAACTGCTTCCTCAAGGACATAACTCTGTAGTAGCCCAGACCTGTTTCGTGTAGGCACAAGTAAATATTTAGATGTTAACAGACATACTTCTTTATCTGGCAGTTTCTTTCTTCTGGGGTGTATAACTCAAAATGAAATGATAACAGTGTTAATCTTTTTCTTTTTGGGGAAAAGAGGATTTTTTTTCTCATGTCTTTGGCCTGTTTTAATCCCTATAACATGGTCCTAATTCCTCAAATATTCATATGGGTGCTAAAATCATCTCTCATACATAACACACTGATTTTGTTATGCTGTGTTTTGAGGCTTGCCAGTAGTTTTGTCCTGGCATACAACAGTCTAGAAGGGCAAATCTCTCTATTCTTGTTAAGGCTATTACTATTATTTATATCAGTATCCTTTGCAGAGAGAATACTGTCCTGTTTCTTCATTCTTTTCTTAGATTGTATGCACAAAATATTTGCCTTTCCCCTACACCTGTGTAACTTTTTCCAGTATTTATCATACAGGATATATTTTTGAATATGTGTTCAATAAAATAAATGTAGTAGAGGTACAGATAAATGTAAGACGTGGTCCCTATTGCACACTAAAAGGTAAAACCCTGAAGTTTTCTTATTTTAGTGATAAATGAACAAGGCAGTAGATGGTTTTGAGGAAATTTTTGGTAAGAGAACAGTTGTTATCAGAGCAGGCCACAAATAGAACACGCTCATTCCCTATTTTCAGCTTGTGTAACCCTTCCACGTCTTTTGCCTATGAATATGAAAATACATCCTGAAATGAATTTCCTAATAAACAAAACTGCAATCCTGTTTTTTGCAACTTTTTTTTAAATTTATTTATTTTGAGGGAGAGAATGAGCAGGGGAGGGGTAGAGATGAAGGGAGACAATGAATAAGAGCAAACACATTAAAATTTCAGAATATGGGAACAACCAGTAATCCTCACTAGTAATAGTGGACATTGGAGACATATACTTAATCATTTATGTCAAGTTAAATTTCTGACTCCTTTCTCCTGACCCTTTGTGTACATAAATATTTTAAAGAACAAACTATTGGCAATTATATTTTTTTTTTAATTTTTTTTTTTTTTCAACGTTTAATTATTTTTGGGACAGAGAGAGACAGAGCATGAACGGGGGAGGGGCACAGAGAGAGGGAGACACAGAATCGGAAACAGGCTCCAGGCTCTGAGCCACCAGCCCAGAGCCCGACGCGGGGCTCGAACTCACGGACCGCGAGATCGTGACCTGGCTGAAGTCGGACGCTTAACCGACTACGCCACCCAGGCGCCCCGGCAATTATATTTTGTTTTCTGAGGAGATAGAATGATAGCTGATAACCTAGACTTTCCATGACATTTTATATAGAGCCACTTTTCATTTAAAAAGTCTTTTGAGGGGCACCTGGGTGGCTCAGTCGGTTAAGCATCCAACTTCGGCTCAGGTCATGATCTCGCCGTCCGTGAGTTCGAGCCCCGCATCGGGCTCTGTACTGACAGCTCAGAGCCTGGAGCCTGCTTCAGATTCTGTGTCTCCCTCTCTCTCTGACCCTCCCCCATTCATGCTCTGTCTCTCTCTGTCTCAAAAATAAATAAACATTAAAAAAATAATAATAATAATAAAAAAATAACGTCTTTTGATAGAAGAATTTAAACAATGAAAAAATTTATCAGTTGGCATCATTAAATTAATATTTCTATTAGAAGGAATACATTGCCTTTGTGAATACCATGGAACACTTTATTAAAAAAGTTTTTTTTAATGTTTACTTTTGAGAGAGAGAGTGTGCAAGGCAGGGCAGGGGCAGGAAGAGAGGGAGATAGAGGATCTGAAGCAGGCTGTTTGCTGACAGAAGAGAACCCGATTGTGGGGCTCGAACTCACAAACCGCGAGATCATGACCTGAGCTGAAGTCTGGCGCTTAACTAACTGAGCCATCAAAGTGCCTTGTGAATACTGTGGAATCTTTTAAAAGAAAGCTATTAAATAGCCTTAAAATAATTTAGTAATTGGACAGTTGGGTGGCTCAGTCTGTTAAGCCTCCAACTTCAGGTCATGATCTCATGGTTCATGAGTCTCATAGTTTGTGAGTTCAAGCCCTGCATCGGGCTCTGTGCTGAAAGCTCAGCCTGCTTCAGATTCTGTGTCTCCCTCTCTCTCTGCCCTTCCTGGTTCCCACTTGTCTCTCTCTCAAAAATAAATAAACATTAAAAAATTTTTTTTAAATAAAATTATTAATGTGAGGTTGTAAATTGAATTATGGTCATAATTTTACCTAAGGAGAATTTAGGAAAACATTTTATTTTATTTTTAAGTTTATTTTGAGAGAGAGAGTGTGTGTGAGCATGGGAGGGAAAGAGAAGGAGAGAGAATCTCAAGCAGGCTCTGTGCTGTCAGCACAGAGCCCGACACGGGGCTTGAACCCACAAACCATGAGATCATGACCTGAGCTGAAACGAAGAGTCAGACACTTAACCAACCAAGCCCCCCAGAAACCCCTAGGAAAACATTTTAAAGGTGCTCTTTAGTGAAAATACCCTAGTTTCTTTTTTTTTTTTTTTTTAAGTTTATTTTGAGAGAGAGAGAAGTGGGGGGGCAGAGAGAGGGAGGGAGAGAGAGAGAATTCCAAGCAGGCTCTGTACTGTCAGCAAGGAACCTGACACAGGGCTCGAATTCACCAACTGTGAGATTATGATCTGAGCTGAAACCAAGAGCCAGACTTTCAAATGACTGAGCCACCAGGCGCCCCTCTAGTTTCACTTTTAAAAATAAACAGAGCTTTGAGGATGGTTTTTTTTCCTGCTTATTTCTCTTTTGGAAATCTAAGTTCCTTTCATAGACATTCAGATACATTGAAAAGGCAAAAAATACATTTTATATTGCTTATTAGTCTGTTTTCTGGATATGCTGTTTTTTGTTTTAGGAGTCACATGATGCATTATTGGAATTTGGGAATAATAACCTACAAATATTGGTTCATGTTACCAAGGAAGGAGTGTGGAAAAACCCAGTTCTTCTTAAAATTCTGTCTCAACAGCCAGTAGAAACAGAAGAAGGTAAGCCATAAAACTTTACTGACTATATTGAAGGAAGACTTAGATCTAAGAGAATTAGAATTCATTTATGGCTTAAAATTTTGTAAATATCACCTGTGTATCCCTACCCAGTCTGTTCTCCTTTGAATAGTAAAAACTAACCGTTAGCATTTAATGTCTCCCTAGTCTTTAGTATATGGTAGAGCTTTGCTCGTGTTTTGTTCACTGGTTACTACAACTAAGGACCATGGAAAAATTGCTTTTTTATTTTAAACTTATGAAATAATTGGAATTTAGCATTTTGTAGAGAAATGCAAAGAATGAAAATTTTATTTACAAAATTGTCAGTTTAACACCAGAAGATTTATGGAATTGAATTGGTATTTGCATTTTAGACACAAAAAGTTATTTCATTTGGTACCACGACCAATTGTGATTTCATTTGCTTTAAGTTAGTAGAAAATTAAAAGGATCACATTCTGTTAAGTATGTTTCAGGAATAAAAATGGGCTTCAGAAGAGTTTTTATTTATACTTTTGGTATATCTTTAACTTAGGTCTTGAACAGACCATTTGAATGTTGATGCCTTAAAATATCCTAGTTAGCTTATTCATTCACCAAGTTTGACAGCCTACTGTAGACATGCTGTTTGGGTTTTCCGTATAGTGAGAAGATTGGCAAGGAGGGTACTTAGAGTTTTCTCTTGATCCCTTTCCTCTGCTAATTCTCCTGCTTATTAGTCACATTGACAAAAGAGGAAAAGAATAAAGGAAAGAGCTGTTAAATAGAAAAGAGGTTGGTTTTATTGTTTTCTGTTCAGGTTCCCAGTGTATGTCATCCCATTTGTGGATATAGGCAAATGGAGGCTAAAATATCACCTTTCTTATTAATATAAGTTGCTTAGAGGATAGAGCCAAATAGTTTCAGAAGAATCCCAGAATTAGGCAGATCCCAGTCCAGATAAAGTCTGACTAGGGCAGAGAAGAGCACTTATTCTGTTACTCTCTAGAGGCAGGCCTAAGCTCAACAGGAAGAAGGCTAGAGTAGCATTAAATGTCCCCACTTTATTTTCCCTTGATGTACGAGTCAAATACATCACCCCACCTCAGGAGTTAACAGTACTTAATTTCTTTTCACATAGAAAAAAATCAAGAGATGGAGAGAAGCACTGTTCACCTAACATCTTGTGGTATCCTATCTATTCAGTAAAGATGAAGTGCCCACTATCTGTAAGACTGTGCACAGAACAGTGACATGTCTAAGGAATTATTCTGTGAACTAGCATATAAATGGTGGGCAGCCTATATAGTCTGCCTGCTTTCTCAGTTGGCCCTGACTCTAATTTCAGGTCAGAAGATTAGAAAGCTTTCTTTACGGGAGCCTGGGGGGCTCAGTCAGTTAAGCAGCCGACTCTTGGTTTTGGTTAAGGTCATGCTCTCATGGTTTGTGAGTTTGAGCCCCACATCGGCCCCTGTGCTGACAGTGTGGATGGAGCCTGTTGGATCCTCTGTCTCCCTCTCTCTGCCCCTCCCCTGCTCGTGCTCGTGTGCACGCGTGCATGTGCTCAAAAATAAACATTACAGAAATTAAAGAAAGCTTCTTTTATAGCCCCACTGCCCTTTGTAGCCCAGGTGTTAACATATATTTGAAATTAGAAAGCAGTGATTATCCTCTCGTTGATTCTCTTCTGTTCAATGATGTAGTCATCAGAAGCATAAAAGTACACATTTTAAGCCTCCAAGGAACTCAATAAATGCTTTTCAGTTTATTTTTGTGGATTTAAAAAAAAGATTTATCAGGGTTTTGTTTTTCCTGCCTTGAATTCTTGAATTTTGTGACCTCCCCCCCCCCCCCCCGCCCCCCGCCCGAAGTTTATTACTGAAGTATGTAATGAGTATCGGTTGTTGGCACTTCTGCCTGGCATAATCAGCAGGGAAATAGCAGGTTCTCCCACCCAGATTCCAGCCCAGGTACTGAAGGCCTTTCCACCCCAGGCTACCCCAGCAGCCTGCCACAGATGATGGGGATGGCAAGACCAAGCCCAGCTAAGGTCTCACTCGTAGTTTCCGTCCTGAGCTCCAGGAGTCACAAAACTACCCCTCCTCACAGTGGCAGTGGCAGCAGCCACCTGGATCCAGGTAACCTACAGACTAGGAGACCTCAGCTACCATCAGTGGGGAGCCCCCACTACCATAATGGAGAGATTCCATCTACAACTCAAAGGACACCCAGAACCACCATCTGATATCTGCCAGTTTTGCCAACTGACCTGTACCCTACCCACCTACCCAGCCCCCCCGCCCCCGCCCTTTCCCATAACTTATGCCAGTAGGAGACTCAGGAGGGCCAAAGCCACAGTCTTTTCCTTTTTTTCTCTCTCCCCTCCCAAAGGTTGAAGGAAGGGATACATCCTTGTTCAGAGTCACCAACTCCTTTCCCAAATCAGGCTGATAAGGAACCAGCTCTTATACCTCCTCCTGGTTGTTTTTCTTTCCCACCCCAGTTTATTTTTTGTGTCCCTTCTGCCCCCTACCTCGGAAGCCATTTTATGAACTGTCAGGTGCCACTTGAGCCTTCCAGTAAAAATAAAAACAGGCTTTCCTGTTAAAAAATAAAAAAACGGCTGTTTTTAATTGGACCTTAAATGTTAACCATTTTTTACGTGATGAAGTATCATGATGTTTGCAGTTTACTTTTAAATGGTTCAGGAAAAGAAAAGCGAAGTAAAGAAATGACAAAACAGTTCATTTGTTGAATCTAGATGGAAGAAAGGATATATGATTAAAAATTATTTTATACTAAAATGACCAAAAAAATACAGAAAGAGTCCCAATTAGGAAGGGGATTTCTATACTTTATTATATCATTTTTAAATATTGAATGTATGGATGGATTTCATCTTAAAAAACAAAGTTAAGATACATAACTTGAAATGAATTTATCTATAAAGCTTATTTATTTATAAAGTTTATCCATCCTGAGAGAGAGAGCACAACTGAGGGAGGAACAGAGAGAGAGAATCCCAAGTAGGCTCTGTGCTGTGAGTGCAGAGCCGGATGCAGGGCCTGAATTCCTGAACCATGAGATCATGAACTGAGCCAAAGTCAGCCGCTTAACCACCTGAGCCACCCAGGTGCCCCTGTTTTTTTGTTTTTTTTTTTTTAAATGTTTATTTTTTGAGAGCATGCAAGGGCCTGAGCAGGGGAGGGGCAGAGAGGGAGAGAGAAATCCCAAGCAGGCCCTGAGTTGTCAGCGTAGAGCCTGACGCAGTGCTTGAACTCATGAACTGTGAGACCATGATCTGAGGCAAAACCAAGAGTCTGGATGCTTAACTGACTGCACCACCCGGGCAGCCCTGAAATGAATTTTAAAATGCAAGATTGGTCTGTATGTTCAAAGTCGATATGGTGGTTTAACTATAGTACATTGAGTAAATTAGTTTTACCTCTATAATTTAGAGTGTTTGTTACGTGATAAGTACCATATTAGTGCTTTCCATATCTTACTTAGTCCATAAACCAGGTGAGACATTACCCATGCCTAAGGCCACGTGGTTAAAATTGGGAGGCAGAATTTGAACACAGGTGAGGAGATATTGAAAGTTTTTGATTGAAGCATGATAACCACTCAGGTGCTAAATATATGGTTTTGTAAAACCTCTCTAATATGTAAGGCATTGTGTTTAGTGCTGCAGGGAATACAGAAGTTAACAAGACACGGTATTCACAAATTGCTGATGGTGTAGTAAGGGAGAAGACAGAAACAGATAATAGCAACTAGCATTGAGCATTTACTCTGTGCTTGGCCCTGTGCCAAGTGTCTTATCTGTGTTACGGTAGTTCATCTATGATTCATTCAGCTCTGTGAGGTGGATATTACTAATTTTTTTTTTAACAGATGAAGAAACTTGAGGCTCAGAGAGGTCAGTTAATTGTCCAAGGGTCTCACAGCTAGTATGTGTCAGAGTCCTGATTCAGCCTCACATTGAATGTGATTCCAAAACATGAGGTAGTAGTCTCTGTACACTGTAATCCTTTATTCCTGTAGTTAAAGAGAAAAGTAAGTACAGTGAAGGAAGTAAAATACTGTGGGAATTGTTTTTTTTAATGCTGTAAGAATTTAGAAGAGGGTGGGTTGTATAGCTCTTCAGGGTGAGATTTGTGAAAATGCTTATAGCCTTATAGGGCAGATTAGGCAGAATAGGATATTGGGGTGACAGATGTGGCAGGAAATAATATGAAAGAATTAGATTGGGAGGTTTTTTTAAATGTTTATTTATTTTAATTTTTGTGAATGTTTATTATTTTTGAGACAAAGAAACAAAGCATGAGCGGGGAAGGGGCAGAGAGAGAGAGGGAGACACAGAATCTGAAGCAAGCTCCAGGCTCTGAGCTGTCAGCAAAGAGCCTGACGCGGGGCCATGAACTGTGAACTCATGAACCGTGAGATCATGACCTGAGCTGAAGTCAGACGCGTAACTGACTGAGCCACCCAGGTGCCCCTAATATATTTTTATATTTATAATATAAATATTATATATTTATATATATATATATGGAGAGAGAGAGAGATCTATCAGTTACTGTTTTGGGGGGAAGAAGGCCGGAGGACTGGAGTTAGGGCAGAAAGGAGATAACTTTATAAACATTTTTTTGTGTTTCTGAATTTTATGTCATGTGCATATATGGTATTACTTATTTTTTAAAAGAATTTAAGAAACTGTACAGATCTATATATCTATATCTATATGTATATATGTATCTATATGTATATAGATATATAGATATAGATCTACTTATTTATTTATTTACACACAAGAGAACATGAGTGGGGGAGGGGCAGAGAGAGAGGGAGAGAGAATCCCAAGCAGTCCAGAGCCCAATGTGGGGCTCAATCCCATGAACTGGGAGATCATGACCTGAGCCAAAATCAAGAGTCAGATCCTCAACTGACCAAGACACCCAGGTGCCCCTGATTGGGGAGTTTTAAAAAGAATTGCTAGCATACAATAAGGATATAATAATAATTGAGGGATGGAATTGGCAAGGAGGGATAATGCTAAACGTTCATTTCTGTATGATTGAGAGAATACCATTACTGAAAATAGAAGTAAGGAATGAGGAGCTATTTGAGAGGGAGATGTGATTATGAGTTCATTTTGTGGAATTTAGTGCCTATGGGACTAAAACGGAAAAATCCAAGTGAAAGTGATCTGTTTTCCAGCCATACTTTTTGACCTTGACTACATTATTAGAGTATCTGTGGAATTTAAAACCAACACACACAGACACACATTCTCTATCCCCCTCTCTCCCTCCCCAGGCTTCACCTGCTAAATCAAAATCTGCAGTTAGAGCTCTAGAATCTAGACCTTTTTGAGCTACCACAGGAAATAGGCACCTTCCACCTATATAGAATGACCTATATGATATATTTAGTGGTAAAAGAAATAGGTCCTCTGTACTCAGAATATTTCTGGAAGAAATTGGAAACAGTTATTGTTTTGGGGGGAAGGAGACTGGGGGACTGGAGTTAGGGCAGAAAGGAGACAACTTTATAAACTTTTTTTGTGTTTTTGAATTTTATGTCATGTGCATATATGGTATTACTTGTTTTTTAAAAGAATTTCAGAAACTGTACAGTTGGTTCGGATGTAAAGACTGGGCCAGTAGTTTATCCCTGTCCCCACAGTGGTTTATCATTAATACAATGATTTCCACTCCATAGATCTCATGCTTGTAGACATAGCAGCATGGGTATCATCTGAGAAGCTTGTTGGAAAAACAAAATCTCAGGTCCCATCCCAGACCCACTGAATTAGAATCTGCATTTTACTAAGATACCCCAGGTGATTCAGAAGGCACTTTCAAGTTTGAGAAACACTATTTTATTTTTTTTTTAATTTTTTTTTTTAATTTTTTTTTCAACGTTTATTTATTTTTGGGACAGAGAGAGACAGAGCATGAACGGGGGAGGGGCAGAGAGAGAGGGAGACACAGAATCGGAAACAGGCTCCAGGCTCCGAGCCATCAGCCCAGAGCCTGATGCGGGGCTCGAACTCCCGGACCGCGAGATCGTGACCTGGCTGAAGTCGGACGCTTAACCGACTGCGCCACCCAGGCGCCCCGAGAAACACTATTTTAGATGGAACATCTAAAGCAGTTTGTTTACTCATGACTTGTCTTGACCTACGATATTCTCACCTCTGTTCTTTAAATAATAGTAACGATGCCACACACTTGTTGAGTGTATGCTGTTCGTAAGTCGTGGGATCGTCTAGAACACTGTAAAAATCAGTGCTCAGATGCTTAATATTTAGTACTGCCCAGAGCAGCATTTTCCAAAGTGTGTACTGAACCAGGAACATATATTTTACATTATGCTAATAATATGTGTAAAAGGGTTCTCTGGTCAAATCAGTTTGGGAGACATTGGGTTAAATAAAAGTGAACAGTTTTCTTTATTGCAGGACTGTTCAGAGATTTGACCAAGGAATCCTTTTTTTTTCTAGGACTATCTCTCAGGTCTTTTGGTCGGTGGAACACACTTTGAGAAATTCCTGGTTTAGAGGAAAGAACACCACTGGCTTTGGAATCCTTGGCAAGTTACCTAATTTCTCTGAATATTAATTTTCCTAACCTTAAACTGGGGATAATAATACTTGCCTTGGTGGTGGTGTGAAGAATAAGTGAGAGGTATATAGAAACACTCAGCCTAAAGCTTGGTACCTCATAAAAGTGTTCGAGTGGTAGTTGTTAATATTACATAGGCTACTTCTTTTTCTTGCATTTATGCTTGTTGTTCATATCCATATTCCTTAATATCCTTATCAGAAAGTGAGGGAGGAGAAAGTCAAATAATTAATTTTAATAAAGTGTTAGTAGTTTTATTAAGAGGTTTGGTGTTTAGAATAAAACTACAAATAATGTGGGAATCATTAGCAAAATTAATTTATCTTGCTATCTGCTCTGTTAGATGAGTATTGAGATCAGAATATACTTCCCAAGTTATATCAACCGAATTTTTATTCACTAAAAACAAACCAACAACAAAAGATATCAAACTATCGTCTTAACCTTGACATGTTATGAGGTATGTTATCAGACTTTCATTTTTCCTTTCTCCTAGTCAATAAATTGATTGCACAAGAAGGACCTTCCTTTCTGCAAATGCGAATAAAACATTTGTTGAAATCTAACTGCATCCCTCAGGCCACTGCTTTATCAAAACTGTGTGCAGAATCTAAGGAAATTTCAAATGTGTCATCTTTTCAGCAAGCCTATATCACATGCTTATGTTCCATTCTCCCGAATGAAGATGCTATTAAGGAGGTGAGTAAAGCAAATAAGTGCTGGTTGTCACTCACGCTTACTATGAAGTTAATAGATTTTGATAAATGTTGCATGCCAGGATGAAAACCAAGAATTATTTTTTTCTGGCTACTGAAAAGTGCCGTATTAATTGTATATAACTGTTCAACAGAGTGAATATAAAGTTATGTCTTATAGGTGGATTTGAAAGTAGATAATTAAAGAATATGCAGGTGGGTATTTATGTGCTAGGGCAATGGTTTGCTTTGAAATTTTCAAATGTAAAAGGTGTTTTTCTTTTTTTTAAAGTAATGATTTCTATATGTTTGGGAAATACAGAAATTATTAATACTAACATCAAGGGATAAACTAAAGTAGGAATGTCACTTAGCTTTCATTTAAGGTACTTTACACATGTAACTGTAAGCAGAGAAATATGGGACTTTAGAACCTGTGAATATGTTTTGAACTATAATTAAATGCACAAGCTGCGTACCGTGGAAAATAATAAAATAATTGAATCTTTTTTAAAAATTATTTTATCAGTCACATTGCATTTTTTAACCCGAACCCTTTTCTTTAAAATGTTGGAATTCGTTTTCTCTAATCGTTTTTGATAAATTACATAGGAAAAGATGAATAATTTCTAGCTATATTCTGTCATTTACCTATAATTCTCCTAGATCTGGTACGTGGATTCTCATTTTACTTCTCTGTTAAACCTTTCCTATTAAAGGTAATAATCCCAAGGATCTGATTTTATGCTGTAGTAATTCTTAAACTTTAATGATAGTTTCAACTTACAGTTTTATTTATAATATCCTACTCCAAATGCAACTCTCTCTTTCCAGCTCACTCACTCCAGGACCAAAAGTCTATTGATCCCGCTTGCCTTCATCCTCCTCATGTACTCCTTTCCCTCCTTAAACTCTGCTTTTCCATAGTCAATCAATATTATCACTCCCTAAGTTTCTCGACTGGTCTCTCCCTTAATTGTACTTATTTGACTAACCACCATCTTGATTATCTCTAAATCTTTACCTACTCTCTATCTTTTCCTGCACCATTGGGGTCAAACTGGGGTGGAGAAAACCAGCCTACTGATTTTACCAGTAATCAGTCACACTATATTTTTTTAGGCTATTTGCTCTCCCACTTTCTTTTTTTTTTTTTTTTTTTTTAATTTTTTTTTTCAACGTTTATTTATTTTTGGGACAGAGAGAGACAGAGCATGAACGGGGGAGGGGCAGAGAGAGAGGGAGACACAGAATCGGAAACAGGCTCCAGGCTCCGAGCCATCAGCCCAGAGCCCGACACGGGGCTCGAACTCCCGGACCGCGAGATCGTGACCTGGCTGAAGTCGGACGCTTAACCGACTGCACCACCCAGGCGCCCCTCTCCCACTTTCATAAAGTACTATTTCATACTGTGTCCTTTCTTTTCAAATATATACTGTAATGCCTTTTGCCCCATCACACTTTGCATTGATGAACTTTCTCCCTATTTCTCTGAGGAAATTGAGGCAGTTGGAAGGGGGTTTCTGTAAGCTGCTTCCATGACATCTATTCACCTACCTGTATCTGTGCGTGCGCACCTTCTCTTCCATTACTAAAGATAACTGTATCTGTTCTCCTGCCTAAGGCCAGTCCCCCCCTGACTTCAGTATCATATCCCATCTGCTGTTGCCCCCTCAAGGATAATGCTTACAGGACTTTTCTCTACTGTATCATCAGTTCCCCCTCTACTGCAACCATCCTATCAGCATTTATGCTATTACTTCTTTCATCTTTAAAAAAGAAATCTTTAGATTCCACTTCCCCATCCAACGACCACCCCATTCTTCTCCTGGCCTTTCAGCATAATTTCTTGAATGAATTGTGTGAATTTACTGTTCTAACATCGTTCTCCTCGAACACATTATAATATGGCATTCACCCCTGCCAGTCTATCACATCACTAAATCCAATGATGATTTCTCAGCTTTCATCTTATTCAATCTGACTTCTTAACTTTGTCTTTTAAACATTTTTTTAGGTTTATTTATTTATTTTGAGAGAGAGCACAAGGAGGGAAGGGACAGAGAGAGAAGGGGAGAGAGAAAAATCCCTAGCAGGCTCCAAGCTGTCAGTGCAGAGCCTGACATGGGGCTCAGTCTCCTGAACCCATGAGATCCTGACCTGAGCCAAAGTCAAGAGTCGGCTGCTTAACTGACTGAGCCACCCAGGCACTTTCTAGGGTATTGCATTCTCCTGGTTTTCTATGCACCTAACTGATTAGTCAGTCTTTCTTAGTTCTAACCTGTTCTTCCTCCTCATCTCTCTGTTGAGTAAATGTTACAGTACTCTAGGACTCTGTCCTTGTGTGTCCTCTCTTTTCTACCTACAAGCATGCCCTTGGTGACTTCTTTTAGATTCCTGTTTTTAAATACCAACTGTTGTCTGCATCTCAAATGTTTTATCTCCAGCCCAGTCCTCTCCTCTGAACTCCAGACTCACATATCCAGCTACCTAATCACTATCTCTACTGGTATGGCTAATAGCATCTCAGACTTCATATGTCCATAACTAAGCTCCTGATCTACCTGATATTCGGGCTTTGTTTTTATGCGCTTTCTTCCAAATGAAGTCAGTTGCTGTCCAGTCTCAGTGTTGCAGGTGAAGGGGGGAAGGTAGTGAATAACCAGCTACCATTTTTTTTTGAGTCCTTACTGTATGTTAAATGCTATGCTGAATGCTTTATATATATTTTGTCACATTTAATTCTCACAACTCTTAACTCTATTTTTATTGGTGAGGAAAATGAGGCTCAGATCAAGTAATATGTTCATGCTTACAAAGCTTAAAGTGGTTAAGGTGAGATGCAAACCTGAGTTTGGTATACTACTACTAGTATTAAAAATGCAGGATAATATATATCATCCTAGGTGATAAATACCTAAGGGTTTATATGCCGAATGCTGTGTTAGGCATTGTGTTACAAAAATTAATTCAGAAACTTCTGAACTGACCTACTTGCTTTTTACTCTCACTCTCTACATTTTATTCTTACCAAAATTAACTAGAATAATATCTTTAAAACTTAAAGTGGGGTCATGTCACTCCCTGATCAACAGCTTTCCATCTTTTTCATAATAAATCCAGAAGGCTTTATTCTATGTGTCATGGCTCCTGGAGACTTCTCTAAACATCTCTGACAGTATCTTCTACCATGTAACGCTCATTGCTCCATAGCAATTTGCTGTTGTTTGAACAAACCAAACACATTCCTGCCTTAGATCTTTGTGGTTGCCATTTCTTTTGCCTAGAATGCCCGTCCACAAGATACTTGGGATGGCTCGTTCACTTAACAGCATTCACATCTCACTGCAATATTGCCTTATCAGAGACCTTCTTCACTGTCCCATCTAAAATAGTGTCCTATCAGGGTGCCTGGGTGACTCAGTGGGTTCAGCATCCGGTTCTTGATTTCAGCTTAGGTCATGATCTCACCATCGTGAGATTGAGCTCTGGGTTGTGCTCCATGCTGCTGTGGAGCCCACTTGGGATTCTTTCTCTCCCTCTGCTCCTCCCCTGCTTGTGTGCATGCACACTGTCTCGAGTAAATAAAAGAAAAGAAAATTTATACTATCCCCCTTCTCTGTCCTTTTTTTCTTAATACCTGTTATCGTTATTATAAATATATAGACGTCCATCTAAAATGGCCTCTGTCACTCTCTGTCCCCTTACTTACCTGTTTCTTCTTTATGTTTATATTACTACTTCTGCTAGACATCATATTTGCTTCTTTTCTGTTTCCTCCCACTAGGTTGAAAACATTGTAAGGATGAAGACATTGGTTTATTCACCACTATATCTCTACATTCTGGAAGAATAGTTAGCAGCGTAATGGGCATTTATTCTTAAGCGACTAACTATAAGCCCATATGCTAATTTTTTTATTTGCAGTGTTGGGAAGGGTAAGGAGATGGGAGACTGCTTATCTCTAATAACAGTTGTAGTATTTTGTGTTTGGGAAACCTAATCAGAGTTAAGTTGTAGTAATGGTTACATTCAGCACCTGATACATGCCAGAAAATTTCAGAAGAAGCAAAAATGCTAGATCATGGACTTGATTCCTCTTCATTCTATAATAATAACAACTTTTCCTTTAATGTCTCAGCCTTTGTTTATTTAAAACTTTTGTTTGTAGCATTGTGTGAGGTACTGGCAAAAACAGAAGGGTGTGTATGGCTTACTTTGGTTGCCAGAAACAGATACAGGAAGATAAGTACTACGCTGTATGATACTGCCCCTGAATTCAATAGAAGTGGGGAGAATCTTTGTTGACTGGCATATAAGGCTTTATAAAAAATTGATCCTTGATTTGGACCTTGAAATAATGTTAGGGTTTGGATGGGTAGAAAGAATGGTTTGGGGATAGCTGACTTTGGTAGTGAAGGCGGAGAAATGAATGTGTATGTTGCTGAGGCCCACTGGGGAACACCTTGCCATGGCAGAGTGGGTGTTGAGGTCTTGTGAGAAATAAGACCTGTTGGGTGGGGAGAAGGGGGAGGCCTTGGAAACTCTAGTGAATTAAAACTGATTTGATGCAGTAGAAATTAGAAAGGTTTTGAAGGTGGGGATTGAAATGACAAACAGTATTTTAGGAAGCTTAGAAAGAAGATATATTAGGCTTAGAGGAGATTGATTGGAGTTAGCAAGAGGACTTAATGTCAAGAGACTCGTGAGGCCTGGGAGACTGGAAGAATGACAGTGTTCCGCTAACTGATCAGAATGGCAAAGAAGAAAGATATGGACAACAAGGAGGGCTTGGGAGAATAATCAGCTTTGTTTTGTCCATGACTTTTCTGGTTTATTAATAACAAGACAACAAAACAGGATTTCTTCCTGAAGTTACATAATTAATTCCTTTCAACAAATTTGTTGAGTTTGTAAGGAACGAAGTTAGAGGAAATGTGATTTGATTCTCTACAACAGAGGTGGCAAACTATGGCATGTGGGCCAGATCCACCCAACTACCTTTTTTTGTAAATAAAGTTTTACCGGAACACAGTCATGCCCATTTGCTTATTGTTTATGGCTGTGTTTACAGTGGTAGAGTTGAGTAGCTGTAACAGACTACCTGGCCCACGAAGCTGAAAATATTTTTTACCTGGCACTTTATAAAAAATGTTTGCTAGTCCTTGCTCTACAAGAATCAGATTTTCCAGTGTATAGTAAACATTGACTATCATTTAGTCTACTCCTGCATGGTTTACCAGTGATGAAACTGAAGCCAAGATGATAATGTTTCCAAGGCCCTACCTGCATTAAGCTAATTAGAGAGTCCAAGCCCAGGCTAGAACACAGATCTCCTTGCTTTCTGGCCAGCCTTTTTTTCCACTGTACAGCTTATTTCCAGTTGGTAAATACAACGAGCCATGTTATAATAGGAAACATCTTAGTGGTATATCATCTATTCATATTTATACATTTATGTATAGGTGTGATTTAAAACATTATATAATGATTGAGATTAATTACTTAAATATATCAATCCAAAAACATTTAGCACACATCATAAAATTTTAAAAGGAACACTGGTACCATCATAATTAGTCTCACCCAGTTGTGCTTTCTTTTGCAACTGACAATAGAATTAAAGAGAATCTTTAAAATTTGCTTTGGAAAAGTATAATGAATCACTAGACGTTCATTAATCGGGTTTAAAATCAGCATGTGTTCTAAAGTAGCAGAGTTCTATACACATTTGCCATCTACTTCAACTGAGTTCAGAAGAGTCATATTAACTTGAGCAACAGCTGGGAATAAGAGTATTTGTATGTTGGCTCCTGTGGGTATCACCATAATGGGTGTGTGTAATAGGAAACCTCTGCTGGGGAAGATTTAGCCAGACACATACAATTAAGATTACTTGAGGGGATCACCTTGAAAGCCAAAATTCACAACCCCAAACTCAGAACCTCAGTGGAATCCTCAAGTTTCAGTTTCATTTAGAATTGAATGATACGATATTACTATTAGTTCTGCACATGAAAGATTTTTTTTTTTTAAATTGTTTTTTTCAACGTTTATTTATTTTTGGGACAGAGAGAGACAGAGCATGAACGGGGGAGGGGCAGAGAGAGAGGGAGACACAGAATCGGAAACAGGCTCCAGGCTCTGAGCCATCAGCCCAGAGCCTGACGCGGGGCTCGAACTCACGGACCGCGAGATCGTGACCTGGCTGAAGTCGGACGCTTAACCGACTGCGCCACCCAGGCGCCCCTGCACATGAAAGATTTTTAATGAAAGTTACAGACTTGGTCATGGCCTAGTGTCCCAAGTGGATGTTTCCTATATTTTTTTCATTACTGAAGGAGGAAATCTTTGCAAAGATCAAGTTTTCCACATATAATATGAAGGATAATGAGATTGTAAACATGAAGCCCTTCTATTATTACGAAGAGCCAAGGAATCTGTCAGTAGAACTCTTGGCACAGTTAAGGCAGGAGTCCATTTCTGTTTTAATCCCTGAATGAACTATTTCTTCAGTGTCTAATGTTAATAGACACAACAGGAGAGGCTTCTTTCTTTTCTTGATGTGGGAAGAAAAAGACAAACAGTACCTAATTTACTCACTAGTCTAGCACTGTTGGGAATTGACATAATCACTAGGTATAGATGATAAACAGCAAATACATTTAAGCAGGATCCATTGGGAATTCAGTTTGGGAGTAGAAGAGAAAGTAAACAGGAGCATAGAAATTTCAGGTGTAGCTTAAATAAGAATCAAGATTAAGATCAATCCTGAACAAGGAATAATAACAAAGTGTATAATTACATTTAAAATTGAAGTGTAAATAATTTTACTTTATTGTACGGGGAATGAAACGTACTCTCAAAAAATACATTAAAGGGATGCCTGGGTGGCTCACTTGGTTAAACTTCTGACTCACTCTTGATCTCGGCTCAGGTCATGGTCTCACAATTTGTGAGACTGAGCCCCATGTTGAGCTGTGTGCTGACAGCATGGAGCCTGCTTGGGATTCTCTTTCCCTCTCTCTCTGTTCCTCCCCTGCTTGTGCTCATTCTCTTTCTCTCTCTCTTTCTTTTTCTCTCTCTCTCTCTTGCTTGCTCTCAAAATAAACTTAAATACATTAAAGGTAGAAAGGCTGTATGAAGATGTTGAGGGTTTGAGTATTTAAATATTTTCTCTCCTAATGCAGAGGTCTTTCAAATAGCTTTGAAGAGACATCTTCCCAGGGCAGTTTACATCTGGATCTTGCATCTAGTCTTGCTTTTGTGGGTTATGTGTGGGTATTTTGGTTGATGTAAGATTATACTAGTGAGTCATGGAGAGTTAGATGTATAATTTTCAAGAATTTAGTAGGACATTTCAGGCTTACATACACACAGCGATAGGGTTTAATTAGAAGCATCAATGACCATTACATGCAGGTAACCACTGGTGTTAACCTAGTGCTGGTCTGTGGTATTATTGCAGTTTAAAAGAAGTCTGATTTTTAGAAGCATGGCCTTTTTTCCTTGTTGTGTCTCTGAACCTAACAGGGATGATTCTCCCAAAGGTAGACCCAGGTTTATGTGAAATGTAGACTTGCTAACTGTAACTCCTACCTTTTTCCTGTTGGAGGATACACGTGACAAGAGTCTTATTATCTGGATAACCTGAAATCCACTTTGATTCCCTTTTGAGAAAACATCAGCTTCAGTTTAAAGAGTCTGTTATGAGGAACAAATGATTTGCATTGTGCCTCAGAACTGATCAGGGGAAAAAAAAGGAAAAAGATCAGGAAAATACTAAATTCAAAACCAGTAATCTAGAGAAAGATAAATGATAAAATATTCCAGTAATGGCACTGGCCAGAATACTGGTTTACCTTGGTAGCCTAATAGTGAAAATAAGAAGGCAGATATGCTGCCTCTACTCCCCTTCTCTTATGCCAGTTGGCTACCTGTTAGACCATTGGTATTTAATTGCCAGATTATTATGAAAGTCTTCTGATTGCATTCTTGTCCCTACAGTTCACTTTCTACAATACCCAAGATGATCTTTTTTCTTTCCTTTTTAAAATAAAAGTATATATTTTGTTTATTTATTTTTGAGAGAGAGCGCATACACATGTATGAGCGAGGAAGGGGCAGAGAGAGAGGGAGATGGGATCTGAAGCAGGCTCCTCACTGTCCTCACAGAGCCCCATGTGGGGCTCAAACTCACAAACTGAGATCATGATCTGAACCAAAGTCGGACACTTAACTGACTGAGCCACTCAAGCGCCCCTTGAGATAATTTTAGATTCACATATTATTGTAAGAAACAATATAGACATACTTTCCAGTCATTTAACATATATTCATTGGAGGACTCTGTTAGGCAGTGGGGATACAAGGATGAACAAGACACGAGGGAGAGGAACAGCAAACAGTATTCATACACCGTGAGACTGAGGGGAGAGTTCTGAGTTGGAAATGAGGCGTTCAAGTCATCAGCATTTGAAACCACAGGGCAAATAAGATTAACTATTTCAGAACCCTGGAAATTAACTAAAGGCTTACTACAATCCAAAGAGGTTTTATTCAAGGAAAACCGATGAATCTCCCTAAGAACAACTTGATGCCATTTTAACTTGTCCTACTTCCTGTCTCTTCCCCAGCTTCACAGTAACCTTGAAAACAAACAGCCTCAAAGCTACAGTAGTAGTAGCCTATGAAAACCAGCAGCCTAGCAACCAGCTGAGGAAGCAGAATGAGCTTTGGAACTCTGCCAAAGCCCATACCTAGCATTGTCACTATTTGATCTTTGTAGCAACTTCTGAAAAGTTCCATTCTCAAGACTTGTCTTTATTTGACTCAGAGCTCACAATGACAAAAGCTGTGTCCTCAGTATGTATTTGTCAGAAACAATCAGTGGTAATTGTTTAATGTGACAGTGGTCAGAGGAGGCATTATGAGTCAGGCTAACAAGAGACTGCCCAAAAAGATTAAAAAAGAAAAACTGGGATATGGGACGTCATACGGGACTTTGAAAACTTTTGATATATTGCTAGGATTCTGGAAGGTAACAGGGCTCTGTGTCTGGTGAGGAATGACCTAAAATGGCCCTAATCTCGAGGCTCTGCACAGGTAGGAAATGAAAGGCAGGGCAGAGTTTTAAACTGCCTACTGAAATATTGAAAGTATGCCCCAATACACAAAGCTGCTTGGCAAAAGCAGAGACTTATTCAGGCATTTAAGTAAATGTCTTCAATACATTGAACATGTAGCTGACCATTAAGCGAACCAAGCAGAGGCTGTAGTGGCCACACATGACAAAGAGTGTAGACTTTACAGAATTAATTCTAGGAAAGTCACTAAACCATCAGGCAAAAGATCGATGGACTAGAATCCAGAATCTAGAAATGAGCCCTTCACACTTACCACCAGTTGATTATCTATGTGAATTCCAAGACAGTTCAATGGGGAAAAGAATGATCTTTTCAATGAACGGGTCTTTAACAACTGGATATCAGTTGCAAAAGAATGAAGCTTGATCCTTAATACTGTATGCAAAAAAATAACTCCAAATGGATTGTAGATATAAATATATAAATATAATACAAATATATATTATAACTACATAATTTATATACAAATATATTATCTATAAAATATATTAGATATAATCCATATTAAAATATAAACATATAATATGTAAATATGCTATAATATATAAATGTTAAATATAAAGTATGACATCTTAAAATACAGGAATAATTATTTAAGGCTTTGGATTTGGCAGTTGTTTCATATTTGACACCAAAAGCACAAGTGACAAAAGAAAAATAAGACTTCATCCAACTTTGTGAAAGGACATCAAGGAACAGCAAAGTTAATCCACAGAATGAGAGAAAATATTTGCAAACCATGTATCTTATAAAGGATTTGAATCTAGAATTAATGAAGAACTCTTACAAGTCACCAGTAAAAAGACAAATAATCTAATATTAAAAATGGTTAAAAGTTTTTTTGTTAAATTAATAGACTTTTTAAAAAAATTAATACATTTTTAAAAGCAGAAACAGTTTACAGAAAGTTTGAGTGGCAAGTACACAAAGCCCTTACCCCACATTTTACCTGTTAACATCTTGCCATGAGTGTGTTACATTTGTTAGAATTGTTGAACTAGTATATTATTTTTTTTTAATTTTTTTTTTTCAACGTTTATTTATTTTTGGGACAGAGAGAGAGCATGAACGGGGGAGGGGCAGAGAGAGAGGGAGACACAGAATCGGAAACAGGCTCCAGGCTCTGAGCCATCAGCCCAGAGCCCGACGCGGGGCTTGAACTCACGGACCGCGAGATCGTGACCTGGCTGAAGTCGGACGCTTAACCGACTGCGCCACCCAGGCGCCCCTGAACTAGTATATTATTAATTAAAATCTGTAGTTTACATTAAGGCTCACTATCAGTGTTACACATTCTATGAGTTGTGACAAACATATAATTGTGTGTATTTGTCATCACAGTAACATGCAGAATAGTTCCCCTCTTCTGAAAATGTCCTGTACTCTGCTTATTTATCCTTCCCTCTTTTTCCCCAGGCCCCTGGCATCCACTGATCTTTTTACTGCCCCCACAGTTTTGCCTTTTCCAGAATGTCATATAGTTGGAATTATGTAGTATGTAGCCTTTTCAGATTGGCTTCTTTCACTGAGCAGTATGCGTTTAAGGTTCACCATATCATTTTATGGCTTCATGCTTCCTTCTTTCCTCTCTTTCCTCCCTCCTTTTCTTCCTTCCTTCCTTCACCAAACTCATATTCCTCTCTGCCTTTCTTTTTTCTTTTTCTTTTCTTTTTTTTAAACAAACCAAAGTCCATGGTTAGGGTTCAGTCTTTGTGGTGTACATTCTGTTATCTGTGCTGCTTATTATGTATACTGCATTTCTGGAATGGCTGGTTTAGTTGTACTTTTTATAGTTTGGGATTCTGAGCTCAGTTTTGATGGAAGTGGGTGGAAGCAAGGAGTGCTTTATTTCTGAGAATTCTAATAGGGCTTAGTTAGCATATGTCTCTATAAATCAGTTTCAGTTTTCCTTCTGCCAGGTGATTCAGAGATGTTACCAGCCAGAACCTTCTTTTTATTTTGTATCATTTTTCTCAGTTTGGCATTATTAGACAACGGAGTAGTGTTAGGGCAAATTCCAAGTTTGAAGGACAGGTTATAAATTCTCAAGTATTTTTTTTATCCCACCAGAACCTAGGTTGAGATTGCTATACAAGTTTTCCTGCTGTGTGCCTTATTTTGGTCCACCCGTTCTCTGAGTTTGTAGCTCTATTGGGGTTCCAATTGTATGCAGAAGTCTCACTGCCAACTTCCTGTCTCCAGGTCCAAGCTTTATCATCTACCCATGAGTTGTAAAACACAAGCCTCTTAGTGAGATTAGCAGTGATCCAGCAAGTTAGGGCGGTTGTCCAGTCACACTTGAACACTTTTATCCCCCTTCATGATTTCTTTTACTTCTTTAATGTTCGGCTGTATGTTCTATAAAAGGCATTTCTGTTTTACCCAGGATTTCTAAGTGCTTTGCCACAGGGGAATTTTCAGGCATTACTCTTGTTCAGGACTGGCAGGAAGGTATGTAATCATTATATATTAAATTCACAGGGTAAGGTGGTATGTTTCATCTTTGCCACCAGAATTTCCAGCATTAGCCACTTTTTGCCTTATGCTGTAAGTTGTGATACTTTGTAAATACACATAGCATTGATAGTGCTTATGCATGATTTATAATTTTATATTATTAAGTGTAGCAGACTTTGTTATGAAGTAGATTTTAGTAAGGAAAGATCTGGAGGAACTAGTTAGGATTTTGAAGAGGTTGAAGGTGAGAACATGGTATGGAATGAATGTTCCTGACTAATCTTTCAGGTCCTTTTAAGTTCCTAGCTGGTTCTGCTCACTGTCCTTCCATTCCAGTTCAATAAATGTTTATTGACAGCCCTTAGAAACAAAACGATCAACGTGTCCTCCAGTCTCCTGCTATCATTAGCCTATATCCTTTATGGAAATTGGCAAAAAAGACCATGTTCCACTATGTCCTCCTTCATACGATTGCTTCCAAAGGTCTCCCTTCTGTGAGGAAGAGCCTCATGCCAAAACTTAGGGCTTGGCAAGATGACTGAATTTCAGCCTCCATTAATATACTTAGCTGGTTACCTCTGTGTAGTATGAAACTGTACCCTGATATCCCCCCAAAAGCTATTTTCTTTGAAGCCTTCTTTGCTTACTCTAGTCTGCATTATTCTTATCTCCAGTCGGTCCCATTTATTTATTCTGTGGCCACTGTTATTTATCTTGTGGTTCTCTTTTATTCCAACAAATATTTATTGATGTTCCCCCAAGTGCCTGGTACCATTGTAGGCACTGAAGATACAGTGGTGAATAAAAACGAAGTTTTGCCCAAATGGAACTTATATTCTCATAGGCAAGATGGATAGTAAACAAAAAAAAAGTATTGGGGCACCTGGCTGGCTCAGTCGGTAGAGCATCTGACTGTTGATCTTGGGGTTGTGAGTTTAAGCCCCACATTGGGTGTAGAGATGTTTAAATAAATTAAGGGGAAAAAAACTTTAAAACAATTTTTAAAAAAGAACTAAAAAATTATTTCAGTACCTATCCAGGAATTTCCTAGACACTCACTGAAATTCTCAGAAGCTTGTCAGTGACCTCATTTTAATTTACTGTAGCTGAAAAGTATTTTGTGGCATATATTTGGTTTTTAATGTGGTCTTAAGCTTTTCTATTAGAAAAGGTTGGGGAGGGGCGCCTGGGTGGCGCAGTCGGTTAAGCGTCCGACTTCAGCCAGGTCACGATCTCGCGGTCTGTGAGTTCGAGCCCCGCGTCGGGCTCTGGGCTGATGGCTCGGAGCCTGGAGCCTGTTTCCGATTCTGTGTCTCCCTCTCTCTCTGCCCCTCCCCCGTTCATGCTCTGTCTCTCTCTGTCCCAAAAAAAATAAATAAAAAACGTTGAAAAAAAAAATTTTAAAAAAAAAATAAAAAAAAAATAAAAAAATAAAAAAAAAAAAAGAAAAGGTTGGGGACCATACTGTGTCTTATTAGTGAAGTGTTAAAAAATATGGCATTTTAATTTACCTGGATTTTTCTATTTTTAAAATTTTTTATTTAGTTTTGTTACTTTATCATAACTCTTTTTCCTCTGTATTCAAGAAAATACAGGTATTTGGGGCAAAATACTGATATCCTCTTCAATTAAAAATATTATCTGAGTGCTTGCTTATTTGTCATGTAAAGATCCTAAAGCAGGCACTAAGTAGGTTAAAAGCATGAGATAAGATACCAGCTTTCAAAGGACTTAGAATCAAGCAGAGTAGGTAACAGACTGAAGGAACTCTGGCTTCAGTTTCTTCACTTGGAAGAATGATGAGTTTTTTTTCATTACTTAAATGAGAGTGTAAAAAAAAAAAAGTCTAGATGGATGCCCCTGTGTTATTAGCATAGATGAGTATGTGTGAGGCAAATGAGTTCTTGAATTGGAAGGTTGTACAGAAACCCCACTATAAACTAGTCCTGTTTTGTCAGTAGAAACCTTGATGGAAGTAAAACAATGAAGGTAATGGATAATAAAAAAAATATATGTAAGTTACCATTCTTATTAGGTGTTACGGACCTCTTAGAAACTTCTTTATCAGGCATATATTCTAAAATGTCAGGTAAACAACAATATTAAGCATGAACTAAAAGCATGCTAGTACTTAAAATTTACTAGGAAATGGGTAACATTTGGAGAAAGTTGAGTAGAGGTTAGATTGGTACAGGAGCAGGCAAGGTTACCAGCAATCTTTGTGGTAGTCTCAGAAAAGGCACTAAGGTACTGGAAGAGCAGAAGGCGTCTACTCTTAGGAAACCACTAGAGTTGATACTCCAACACTATTGCTAAATTACCATTAGCTGACTAGAAATAATTTATTTCTGTTTCTCCAGTTCCTCGTTCATTCTTACCTGTTGGCCCTTGCGATGTGTTTTTCTTCCTCTTTGGAACAGTTTTCTTATTTCACTCTACCCTTTCCCATGGCTTATCTCTACTCATTCTTTAATTCTCATTTTAAATGTGACTTCATCCAGGAAGTTGTTTTTGATCCCCCAAATTTGGGTTAGATCTCTTTTTATCAAAGGTAGGAAAAATACTCTGTACATCCCCATTGTAACAGTTAATATACACTGTAATTCTTAGCAGTTGCTGCTGCCTCATTTGTTATCTGTGGCTGGACTGTGACTTCCGTGAAGGCAAAAATCAGGTTGGCTTGTATCCCCAGTACTTAGCACAGCACAGGTACTTAGTAATACACAGCACTGCTTTGAAAGACATGTGCATTTTAATTTTAACATGTTTTTTTCCTGTGGCATTTTGTGAACAGAGGATTTTGGATATAAGACCGTCTTCAGAAATTCATAGTCTAGTTAGAAAGCCAAAGTTCAAAGCACATGTAAAAAAAGTAAAATAATAAAAGGTAAAGGCCACTGTGAGTCACTAGTTCAGAAGTTGGCCCAAAATGGAATAAAAAATAGCCCAATTAAAAATGTTGATAAGATGCTGTGAATTCAGAGTAAGGCAAGAGATCGTTGGATGCTAGAGTAGTCTATGAAGGAAGTTTCAGCTGAATGTTGAAGGATGGGGAGGATCGGTTCAGCAGGCAAGAGGAGGAGGGCTGTTTGTTTAGGCTTATACACTAACTGGTAGTGTTCATCTTTGTAATAAATCATTTTTGTAATAAATGTTTCGTGTTTGTAATAAATAGAAATAATAGAACTACGTATACCTTCTAAACAACTAGTCTGGATTTTTCATATCATTTCCTCCTCCCCCGTCATTTTAGGTTAATGATTTTTGACTTGAAATCTACATTTCTAATTTATTTCAGTTTTGTCCCTTTTTCTTAATACTTTGGTTCCAAGGTGAAAGCTCATATCTCTCTGAAGTATACCCTTTTAAAATGAGCTTCCCTGTAGGAATAAAATGACGTGAGATTAGTTTTTCATTTTATTTACTGTTACTTTTTTTTTTTTTTAATTTTTTTTTTCAACGTTTATTTTTATTTTTGGGACAGAGAGAGACAGAGCATGAACAGGGGAGGGGCAGAGAGAGAGGGAGACACAGAATCGGAAACAGGCTCCAGGCTCTGAGCCATCAGCCCAGAGCCCGACGCGGGGCTCGAACTCCCGGACCGCGAGATCGCGACCTGGCTGAAGTCGGACGCTTAACCGACTGCGCCACCCAGGCGCCCCTACTGTTACTTTTTATTATTAGCCACAGTTGACTAGAGACAGGAAACAGTCTTTTCTCAGGCTCATCTTTTACTTGTGAAGTAGAAATAATATTGCCTGCATTGCTAATCTTACAGATTTATCATGCTGATAAAGTGAGATGATATCTCATTCAAGGTATTTGAAAAGGATAAAAAATGTTCTAGAAATGCAAATTGTATATTATTTCCATTCTAATTTATATGTCTGGCTTAGAGGGTTTCTCATGCTATTTCTCAGCTTGGAAATGTTATATGTTGCTGTTACATTGCAAAATCAAATTTTAGAATTCTGGGTTTTTGACAGGAGCTTTAACATGGCGTGGATAGTAGGTGGTTGCCCTGGAATAAATAGCTGTTTTCATTTGCTGAGGAATTTTCATTTCAGTCCTTCGGTCACTTCAGTTCTGAATACCCTGTGGTGGGCCTTTTGTCTCTGGATGACCCTTCTAATTCATTCAGCTATGGATGAGGACATGGTTGTTGAGGGCATCATTAAAATTCCATCCTCATTAAGTCTGATACGGTCTTTTTTTTTTTTTTAACCTGAAAACTGAATTTAAATTATGTTCTAGGCTTTACCAACGTAATTTTGCCTCCCAGTGCTCTTTAGATATAAATTTAAATCAGGTGTGATCTTGCATCTGAGCGTGATCTTTTGAAATGCTTTCTACTATTCTTAAGGTTGATTTTCTTTTTTTCTTTTTCTTATTTTTAAAATTTATATATTTCATGAAAAATTCTTAAGAGCTCTTCTGATGTGCTCCCTATTTGTCAATCCCTGTTAGAATATATATTTTTTAAACCTTAACTGTAACTTTAATAGGCACACATACCACATTTTTAATTGATGCATAATTGACATTGTATTATTTTAGGTATACAACATAATATTCAATATTTATATAGGTTGTGAAATGATATCCAGATAAGTCTAGTTGATGTCTGTCACTATACAGAGTCACAAAAGTTTTTTTTCTTATGATGAGAACATTTAAGATCTATTCTAATAACTTTCCAATATGCAATACAGTATTAATTATAGTCACCATGATGTACTAAAACATATTAAATTCTTAAAATAACTCCATGAGGGAGGTTCTGTTATTTCCATTTTACACATGAGGAAACAGACACTAAGTCACTGAGAAGTTACATGACTTACCCAGAGTCACACAGCTAGTAGCTATAGAGCTGGGAAAAGAATATACACAATCTGGTTTTAGAATAATTGCTTTTGGGGCACCTGGGTGGCTCAGTGGGTTAAGCAACCGACTCTTGGTTTGGCTCAGGTCATGATCTCACAGTTCTTGAGTTTGTCAAGCCCTGCGTCAGGCTCTGTGCTGACACTGCAGAGCCTGCTTGGAATTCTCTCTCCTTCTCTCTCCGCCCCTCCCCTGCCCCCCCCCTCTCTCTCACACACACACACTAAATAAACTTAATAAAAATATCTAAAAAGAAAAAAAAGAATAATTGCTTTTAACCACTATATCATACTGCTTATTGTGTCATCACATTGTCTTTAAAAGACTAGAAAACAGACTTGTATGAGGTTCACTTTGTAAATGTGAACATTTTACCCTCATTAAACTTGATTTGTTTATCCCACTCATCACCTGTTTACTGTTTTTTTTTTAACGTGTTCCAGACAATGCTATGTGCTGAGTTTTGAACAAGATATAAAAGTCCCTAACCTCATTAATTTTACATTCTAGCAGAGAAGACAGATACTAAGTTCTTTGCCTAATGATTGAATTGTAGTTGTGATAGATGTTACAAAGGAGGAATTAAGAGTAGAGTTTTTGTATGTGGGGGTGTTTTTTAATTGAAGTACAGTTGACTTTTGGAGGAGTTGTTTTTTGTTTTCAATGGATGAGAATCGAGTTTTTGTTGGAGATTCTGACCTAGTCTTAGAAGTGAAAGGATTGTATGAGAAAATAGCATGTGAGCTAAGCTTTGAAAAAAGTCTTTCTGTGCCTACTTGAGGGTATGACTAAAATTAGATGTTTCGACCACCTGTTGGAACTGAATAGCACTTTGGAAAAGATGAACTAAACTCTTTTGTACCTCATTCACCCTGATATTCACTTCATTTATCCTGAAATTTATCACTGTTTTGTACATTTGGTGTCTGGTATAATTCACATTTATAAGGCTGACATATGACAAAGAGATTAATCATATTCTTTGTTAAGACTGGGAAGTGATAGAGTTGAGAAAGGATCTCTTTAGAGGTCTTAATCTCCTGTTTCATTAGTATGTAAAAAGAGCCCCAGAAAATTCTGATTTGCCCAGAGGTGGTTTTAAGATTTCTATAATTAGTGTCAACGAGGGGCACCTGGCTGGCTCATTTGGTACTGCATGTGACTCTTGACCTTGGGGTTGAGGGTTTGAGCCTCACATTCGGTGTAGAGATTGCTTTAAAAAAATTGAATCCTTTTAAAAAAATAGTGTTAATGAAAAAGATGTATTTCTGAGTGTTTTAGCTGTTTGAACGCACTTATACCAAGTATTATTTTTTCTCCTTAACTCTGAGAAAGTGGTACAAGTTTCTCAACTGGCCTCGTTTAGCCCTACTGGCTGTGAGGATAAGCCTTGTGTTTTTCTATCTGTAACTAGAGTGACTTGAATAAAACTGTAAAGGAAATAAAGAAAGAAAAAACAAAAAAAATTATACTTCAAGTGAAAATAATCTGAAGTTATTATGCATAATTTGACTTATTTATGTGGTAGCAAAGTTCATGAATAATTGAACTGTACAAAAATGCTTTTGTCTGTGTTGGGACTGCAGTGGAACTTCAGTCTATTCACTTCTCTTTAATATTTTCTAATATGATATAGTCCAGGAGATTTAGTCATAAGTTAATAGAAGAAAATTGTGTCCCTCTAATTGCCTCATCAATTGTCAAAGATAGAAAACCTTAAAAGAGGCTTCTTGTTACATAACAAAATATACAGGAAAGTCACCATTTTTATTTTGACTCCATCTTCTCATTTTTGATAGATTGCAAAGGTCGACTGTAAGGAAATACTAGACATCATATGTAATCTGGAATCCGAGGGTCAGGATAACACGGCATTTGTTCTTTGTACGACTTACCTCACTCAGCAGCTCCAAACTGCAAGTGTATATTGTTCTTGGTAAGTATATTTACTTTGTTTCACTTTATTTGTTTAGTACATAGTATGGCATTTAGAGTTTATGTAAAACATTGGCTTCTTTCAAATTTAAAGCCTAAGCAAATTAATTGATGACATGTGAATTACATCTTGCTTAGAAGCTAAACCATTTAATAAAAAATGTTACTGGTTTAATCTTTTCCAGAAGAGTCCAGAAATAAAAAGAGGGTAAAGAATTTGAGCTCCTCTTGATCATCTTATATGGAGGGTTGTCTGTTAACTTTAATATAGGTCTTCTTTGGAAATAAAATTATGGCAACATGAGACAAATTGGTGTTAGGTCATTTTCCTTTACACTTACTATATCTTTTGGTAGTCATTTTCCCCTCTTATTTGGAAACCCATTAATTATCTAGGTTTCTAGGTCAGTCTTGCACTAGAGAAGGAAATCCATTTGAATAGGTAATCTCTTTTGAAACTTTGGTACTATATAGCAGAATTATATTAATTTGGTTTTAATTCAGTTTATATCTTGTTTGCCTACAGAGTACTTAGTTGCTAAAAAGAAAACAGTTAAGTGTAACCTACGGTTCTTTCATTCCAACTGTGCAGAATCTGTTTAGGCCAAAAGGGCAGACTTGATACACAGGAGAGTTCTAGAATGTAAGACTGCCAGTAAGTATCAGATTAGTGATATGGATAATGCCATAGGATATTAGTGGAAGGTGCTCACTGTTTAAGAAAGGTGTCAAGGGAGAGGTTATATCAGAGCTTTAATTCAAAGAATGGATTGGCTTTGCATGATCTTGATTAGAGGAGCATGGAGAGATTTAGAACCTAAGGATGGCTTGAAGTTGGAAACGAACATTTTGATTGTAGGAAAACCCAGTAAAGCCCTTCGTGTGCTTTAGCCTTCATTGATCTCCTTTTGGAGCATCTGTGTGTATTTGTAGTTTTATTATTAACATTGTATGCTACTATATTTCTTCCTGTTTACTATTTTATATAGAAATATTATTTGTGTGCTATAAATTATCGCATAATAATCCTCATAATTATCATTGTGCAGATGAGGCAGTGGATGACCAGAGGAATCAGAGAAGTCTTGTGATTGCCCAGGGTCTTAAGGCTAAAGTGATAGAGCTGAGATTCACATCCAGGGTTTTTGACTCCTAATCCAGTGCTTTTCTTCTCCTGTGGTGGTTTTCTTGGTGCAGGGCCAGAATGCAGATTGCAGTCTTCTACCACTGAGTCCACTATGCCAGAGTTATATCTCCTGTGAGAAGGGAGATAGTGGAACAGGGAGTTAAATATATTTTGTAATAATCACTATGGCATTTTGTTAGGAAACCAAAAAAGCGGTGCTAAAAATGAAAAGAATTAAGTAGCAGTGAGGGTTTTGATCATTAAATTAAATAGAAGAGGTTTCCCCCCCCCATGCATTAGAGATTAGAGATTTTAGCCTCAGTAAAACAGATGTATTTACTTGAGGAACAAACCCCAATTTATCTTGTTACAGTTAATTTCTTTGCCTACAATGAAAAAATATCTGCTAGTGATAGCTAGATTTTCAGGGCAAAGAAATACACTAAATTACATATGAGATGTGTTATACATTACAGAGGGTTATGGGGTTTTTTTTTGGATTTTTTTTAAGTTTTAGATGTACAGTATAATGATGCAACAATTCTATACATTATTCAGTGTTCATCACAATAAGTGTACTCTTAATCCCCTTCACCGATTTCATCCATCTCCCCTCTGGTGACAACCAGTTTGTCCTCTATACTATATAATGAGTATATTTTCATTTGTCTCTTTTTTCTTTGTTCATTTATTTTGTTTCTTAAATTCTGCATATGTTTTAAATCATATGGTATTTGTCTTTCTCTGACTATTTCACTTAGCATTGTACCCTCTAGATGCATCCATGTCATTGCAAATAGCAAGATCTTTTTTATGGCAGAGTAAATTCCATTGTGTATATATATACCACATCATCTTTAACCATTCTTCTGTTGATAGACACTTGGGCTGCCTCTGTATCTTGGCTATTGTAAGTAATGCTACAGTAAATGTAGGGGTGCATATATCTTTTCGAATTAGTGTTTTTATGTTTTTTGGGTAAATACCCAGTAGTGGAACTACTGGATCATATGGTAATTCTATTTTTAATTTTTTTTTTAACGTTTATTTATTTTTGAAACAGAGAGAGACAGAGCATGAACGGGGGAGGGTCAGAGAGAGGGAGACACAGAATCTGAAACAGGCTCCAGGCTCTGAGCTGTCAGCACAGAGCCCGACGCGGGGCCCGAACTCATGGACCACGAGATCACGACCTGAGCCGAAGTCGGCTGCCCAACCGACTGAGCCACCCAGGCGCCCCTCTATTTTTGATTTTTTGAGGAACCTTCATACTGTTGTCCACAGTGGTTGCACCAGCCTGCATTCCCACCAGTGGTGCATGAGGATTCCTTTTTCTCTAAATCCTGGCCAATACTTTTTATTTCTTGTGTTTTTTATTTTGGCCATTCTGACAGGTGTGTCATGATATCTTATTGTGGTTTTGATTTGCATTTCCCTGGTGATTAGTGATGTTGAACATCTTTTCATGTGTTTGTTTGGTTATCTGTGTGTCATCTTTGGAAAAATGCCTGTGTCCTCTGCCTGTTTTTGAATTGAATTATTTGCTTTTGGGTGTGTTCCATTGTGTAATTTCTTTGTATATTTTTGGATATTAACCCCTTTTCAGATATATCATTTACCAATATCTTCTTTCATTCAGTAGTTTGTCTTTTTGTTTTGTTGATGGTTTCCTTTGCTGTGTGAAAGCTTTGTATTTTGGTGTAGTCTCAGTAGTTTAATTTTGCTTTTGTTTCCCTTGCCAAAAGAGACCTATCTAGAAAAATGTTTCCATGGCTGATATTGAAGAGATTACTGCCTGTGTTTACTTCTAGGAATTTTATGGCTTCAGGTCTCACATTTAGGTCTTTCTCAATTTTGAATTTATTTTTGTGTATGGTCTAAGAAAGTGGTCTAATTTCATTCTTTTGCATGTAGCTGCCTTGTTTTCCCAACAGCATTTATTGAAGAGCTTGTCTTTTTCCTGTTGTATAGTCTTGTATATTCCTTTGTCATATAATGGCCATAAAAGTGGGTTTATTTCCAGCTTCTTTATTCTGTTCCATTGATCTGTGTGTCGGTTTTTGTGCCAGTACCATACTGTTTTGATTACTGTAGTTTTGTAGTATATCTTGAAATCTGGGGTTTTGATACCTCCAGCTTTGTTCTTCTTTGTCAAGATTGCTATTTTGAGGTCTTTTTTTTTTTTTTTTTAATGTTTGTTTGTTTGTTTATTAGAGTGAGAGAGCAGGCGAACACAAGCAGGGGAGGGGCAGAGAGAGAGGGAGACACAGAATCCAAAGCAGGCTCCGGAGCCCTGTGTGGGGCTCAAACTCCGGAACCTTGAGATCATGACCTGAGCTGAAGTCAGATGCTTAGCCAACTGAGCCACCCAGGCGTCCGTGGCTATTTGAGGTCTTTTTTCATTCCATGTAAATTTTAGGATTATTGTTCTAGTTCTGTGAAAAGCTGTTGGTATTTTAATAGGGATTGCATTGAATGTGTAGATTGCTTTGGGTAGTGTGGACAATTTAATAATAATTGGTTTTCCCAATCCATGAGCATGGAATCTTTCCATTGTGTCATCTTCAGTTTCTTTTACCCGTGTTTTACAGCTTTCAGAGTACAAGTCTTTCACTTCCTTGTTTAGTTTATTCCTAGGAATTTTATTCTTTTTGGTGTAATTGTAAATGGGACTATTTTCTTAATTTTTCTTTTGCTACTTTATTAGTATATAGAAATGCAACAGGGGGTGCCTGGCTCAGTCGGTTAAGCTTCGGATTCTTGATTTTGGCTCAGGTCATGAACTCATGTTGCGTGAGATCAAGCCTTGCTTCGAGCTCTGTGCTGACAGTCAGGAGCCTGCTTGGAATTCTCTCCCTCCCCCTCCCCCCCCCCCCCCCGCCACTTGTGCGTGCATGCATGCATGCGCTTACTCACACTCTCTCTCTCTAAATTAGTAAACATTTTAAAAAATAGAAATGCAACAGATTTCTGTATATTAATTTTGTATCCTGTGACTTTGTTGAATTCATGTATCAGTTCTAGTAGTTTTTTGGTAGAGTCTTCAGGGTTTCTGTATATAGTATCAGGTCATCTATAAATAGTGAAAATTTTACTTCTTCCTTACCAATTTGGATGCTGTTATTTCTTTTTGTTATCTGACTGCTGTGACTAGGATGTCCAAACTATGTTGAATGAAAATGGTAAGAGTGGACATCCCTGTCTTCTTCCTGAACTTAGAGGAAAAGCTCTGATTTTCACCATTGAGTATGATGTTTGCTGTAGGTTTGTCATATATGGCCTTAATTAATGTTGAGGTGTGTTCCTGCTAAACCTACTTCGTTGAAAAGTTTTTATCATGAGTGAATGTAGTACTTTGTAAGATGCTTTTTCTGCTTCTGTTGAGATGATTACATGGTTTTTATCCTTCTCTTGTTAATGTGACCTATCATATTGATTGATTTGTGAATAGTGAATCACGTTGCATCCTTGGAATAAATCACACTTGATCATGGTGACTAATTTTTTTTAAGTGTTGTTGGATTTGGTTTGCTAATATTTTGTTGAGGATATTTGCATCTATGTTCATCAGATATTGGCTTATAGTTTTCTTTTTGTGTAGTGTCTACCTGGTTTTGGAAGCAGGGTAATGCTGACCTTGTAGAATGGATTTGTAATCTTTCCTTCCTCTTTTTTTTTTTTTTTTTTTTTTTTTGAAATAGTTTGAGAAGAATAGGTGTTAACTCTTCTTTAAATGTTTGACAGAATTCACCTGTGAAGCCATTTAGTCCTGGACTTTTGTTTGTTGGGAATTTTTTGATTTCTGATTCAACTTCACTGCTAGTAGTTGGTCTGTTCAAATGCTCTTATTTCTTTCTGATTCAGTTTAGAAGGTTATATGTTTCTAGGACTTTATCCATTTCTTCCAGGTTATCAAGTTTGTTGACATACAATTTTTCATAATCTTGTATAATCCTTTGTATTTCTGTGGTGTAGGTTGTTATTTTTCCTCTTTTATTTCTGATTTATTTGCATCCTCCTTTTTTTTCTAATGATTCTGGCTAAAGGTTTATCAATTTTGTTGCATTTTTTAAAGAACCACGTCCTGGTTTCTTTAGTTTTATTTCACTTATTTCTCCTCTAATCTTTTTCATTTCCTTCCTTCTGTTGGCTTTGGGCTTTGTTCTTTTTCTAGCTCCTCGAGGAGTAAGTTTAGGTCATTTGAGATTTTTCTTGATTATAAAGTAATTTTAAAACTATAATCGCACGGTTCTTTTAATATTCCTAATAGAGCTTCCCTTCTAGCGTGACCTATAGCTTTATTCTTCTTCCTTTCTTTACTCTGACACATTAGCCCTTCCAAGGATGTTAGCAGCTGTAGGATTAATGCTGCTCCACGCAGCAGGAAGGGATTAACAAGGATTTCCCTCTTGTTGGCCTCCTGAGGAGCTAGAATGAGTAAAGGAAAGAAAATATTTAGTCACTTCACACTTGGGTAAAAGTAAGCTTCTTCCAAGCAGTTTAAAGAGAAATAGAATCTAAAATTTTGAAATTTGGAATCTTTTTTTTTTTTAACCCCTTCTGTTGTTTTCATAGGTGTTTGTTTTGCTAATGGGATATTGGAGTGGGATATTTGAAACTTAGGGATTCTGTAAAACATGTGACTAAGTTGGAATCTGATAAAAGCAGTCACTTATTTTTAAACACATATACTAGAATTTATTTATAGGAAGTATCATTCTTGAATGTGGTCATCACAGAAGATAGTATTTGAAGTGTTAACTATGTAACTGTTACCCCAAAGTTTTTTTTTTTAATTTTCTTAGAAATTTCCTTTAGAGATACTTACAAACCACAATAAAATATATCCTATTACTTTAAATCAGCCACCATGTATATGCTTGATCTCAAAAGGTATATTACTCAGCTTATTAATTAACCATGGCCCCAAAAGAATTTTGGCTCTGCAAAAATCAAAGATGTGCTGGAGGAATGAGTTTCCTATAGATGTCTGCAGTGATAATACCATTAGAGTAGCCAAGCAAATAAGAAAGATAACCATTTTTGAATGGGACAGTGTACATATAGATGTGTAATTACTACTACTGCTTTTAAAATAAAGTTCAGGGTGCCTGGATAGCTCAGTTGGATAAGCGTCCAACTTTGGCTCAGGTCATGATCTCATGGTACGTGGGTTCGAGCCCCTCATTGAGCTCTACCGACAGCTCAGAGTCTGGATCCTGCTTCCGATTCTGTGTCTCCCCCTCTGTCTCTCTCTCTGTCCCTCTCCTTCTTGTAGTCTCTCTCTCTCTCTTCTCTCTCTCTCAAAAATAAACATTAAAAAAATTAAAATTCATGGGGCATCTGGGTCGCTCAGTCAGTTAAACGTTCGACTTAGGCTCAGGTCATGATCTCAAGGTTCGTGAGTTCGAGCCCTGTGTTGGGCTCTGTGCTGACAGCTTGGAGACTTGAGCCTGCTTCGGATTTTGTTTCTCTCTCTCTCTCTCTCTCTCTCTCTCTCTCTCTCTCTGCCCCTCCCTCGCTAATGCTGTGTCTCAAAAATAAATATAAAAAAAATTAAAGGTCATACAGGGGTGCCTCTCTCTCTCAAAAGTAAATAAACATTAAACAAATAAAGTTCATACAGGTGAGCCTTAAACCTCCACACAAAGCTTTCAGCAAGTATTTGATAGGTTGACCTTTGCTTTCTTAGATCTGAGTTTAATGTATGTTGGGGCACCTGGGTGGCTCAGTCAGTTGTACATCTGACTTCAGCTCAAGTCATGATCTCATGGTTCGTGAGTTTGAGCCCCACCTGCTCGCTGCTATCAGGAAGAGCCCTCTTCCAATCCTCTGTCCCTCTCTCTCTGCCCCTCCCCACCACACTCGCTTATGTGCTCTCTCTCTCGAAATATATGTATAAAAAAATCTTGTACATTTGTGTTTCTTTGATGTAATCTCATGCCTGTTCTCTCCCAGGCCAGACTGTGATATGCCAGGGTCAATGTGTGTGTTGTCCTCAGTACCTGACGAAGACCACATATCCATATATGTTTTATTTAACCGAATTTTGTTGGAAGTAAAAAGTGGTCATGAGAATCACATACTGTATCTGCAGGAGCCACCTTTAAAGATGGTCATCCCTTAATGCCACAAAGTTTTCTTTGACTCATTTCCACAATGCCTGAATTCTAGATAACCGTGTGACATACTGACTGGACTTTGGGCTTCCTGATATGCAGAAACCCAGTGTAGTTTAAAGTTCTTGCATGGTAGCTAGATCTCTGCTGAAGTATGTTTCCTACCATTAATAGAACTAAATTTCCTTTCCAGTTTTTATGAATTTGTATATAATTTGTTGACTTGAAGTAGGCAGTGGGCTAATTGGAAGCATCTATACAGTGGAATCATTTTCAGTATATTCTTTAATGGTTGTCCATTTAAAAAAATCGTACCATTATAGTAATTGATATTCGTCCCAGTGCATGTATGATCCAACAGGTTCTGAGTTACTATTTTATTGGTGGTTTCCATTTTCCAGTGTACAGATTTGAATGGATGACATGGTAGCATTTTCATGAGCTGGTTGTTTTGCTTTCAGGCAAATTTGTATATTTGGTTGGGTAATGAGTGGTAGTTTTAAATTGTTGGATCGTAATTGTGTAAGTATGTTTAAAAACAAAATACCCTTTTTTGATCATGGTTATTTGGAATTAAAATAAATATAGCTTGAAATATTTAATTTGGAATAAATCAGGCCATAAACATTCTGATATATATTTTAAAAGTTATTTGAGGGGCTCCTGAGTGGCTCACCAGTTAAGTGGCCAACTTTTGGTTTCAGCTGAGGTCATGATCTCACGGTTCGTGAGTTCAAGCCCTGCATTGGGCTTTGTGCTGGTAGTACAGAGCCTGCTTGGGATTCTCTCTCTGCCCCTCCTGCACTCCTTCTCTTTCTTTCTCTCTCTCTCTCTCCCTCAAAATAAATAGATAAACTTAAAAAAAATTATTTAAGAGGCTTTAATACTCAACTTGCCTCTTACCACTTTATCAGATTTGCCTAACTTTAAACTAATAGCTAGTTGACGTATTTTAGATAGTAGATATTCCTGATGCAGGGCTCAAACTCAGGAACCATGAGATCATATATGACCTGAGCCGAAACCAAGAGTCGGATGCTTAACTGACTGAGCCATCCAGGTGCCCAGCAATCTTGTGAGTTAAAAAAATGAACAGTCACCCCAATTACTTGCCTAGCCAGTAGCTATTTTCAAAGCTGACCTGTCTCAATTTTTTACTTTTCCTGGTTAGGAAAGCAACACTAGTCACCAAAGACAAACACTTAAAGGCATTTTAAGTTAATTTTATTTATCATAGCTCAAATTTGCCATCATTAAATATTAAAAGCTTTAATCATGTATCTTTTAAGGAGTATATTCATTTAGATCTTTGAGGCAAGTTTTGTATGTATATAAGAATTTCACCATATGAGAATCCTAGTTACTTCTTTGAAAATACAATAGGGGTGCCTGGGTGGATCAGTTGGTTGAACAACTAACTCTTGATTTCAGCTGAGGTCATGATATCATGGTCATGGGATCAAGCCCTGCATTGGGCTTTGTGCTGAACACAGAGCCTGCTTGAGATTTGTCTTCCTCTGCCCCTCTCCTGCTCACACACATGCTCTCTAAATTAATTAATTAATTAAATTAAATAAAGTATAATAAAATAAGTTCTGTTAAATATGTTTATTTTCAATCTGTTGAGGTATGTTCGTTTATTAAGCTTTGTATTTGTACCCAGCTTCCTAGAATAGTCTGTTAATAGCAGTAAGATATTAGTGTTCTAAAACTGGCTTGTGAAAATAATACTTTTTTGTGAAAATTGTTTAAGAAATAATTACAGTATGTATTGCAGTGTACAGAAAAGAGTCACTTTTTTAAAGTGGTAACATTCTCTTTAGTTTTACTAAGTAACTTCCCTTGCATTCATATTAGTATTTTTATCCTGGACATTTTTGAGTTACTAGTGCTTTTCCTTGAGAATTTTCTCTTGGGGCTCCTGCGTGGCTCAGTCGGTTCAGCGTCAGACTCTTGATTTCGGCTCAGGTCATGATCTCACACGGTTGGTGAGTTCAAGCCTCATGTTGGGCTCTGTGCTGACAGCGTGAAACCTACTTGGGATTGTCTCTGCCACTCCCTGCTCGTGCATTCTGTCTTTTTCTCTCAAAATAAATGAACTTTAAAAAAAAAAAGTTTTTTCTCTTAACCCATTCAGTGCCTTTAATTAACTTGTTCTTTTCAAGCTTTCTTTGTTTCCGTAATGAATATTTGTAAGATTCTCGTATTTTGGCTGTTTCTAAAAGTGCCATTTTGCTAATTTTATTAGTAATATTTAAACATTCCAAAATGCATACCTAAGTAGCTTCATGACATTTTAGAGCTAGAAAGGGCCAGGTAAGTGGAGAAGTGTACTGTTAGAATATTTATTAGTTGTATACATTTTGTTAGCAGTGTCGGGATGTCTCATGATCTCTGCCCACTAGGATAGAGTTTAATGATTTTACCAGTTTGAGAGGACCCAATAGGGAATGTAGACAGTTTTTTTTTTCTTCTAGTTTCTGTTCACTATCAATTTATCTTTACAAACCAAAGTGGGGTGGGGAGGTGGACAGCAAATACCAGTTGCTTTAAATGTTTTACCTTAATCTTTCTTTTTATAGGGAATTGACTCTCTTTTGGAGTAAACTGCAGAGAAGAATTGACCCATCTTTAGACACTTTTTTGGAGCGCTGTCGTCAGTTTGGTGTCATAGCTAAAACACAGCAGCATTTGTTTTGCCTGATTAGAGTTATACAAACAGAAGTGAGTAATTTTGCTTTTTACGATGATTGTCCTAGAACTGAAGAAATGAGTGGGGAGATTACTTCTCAGACAACTCCTTTTAGACGAGGAAAGATTATGGAATTGGACGTACCTAGGTGTTTCTGCAGATTGACCTTTTAGAATCCACAGTTTTCTTAATGGAAGATAGTGATTTAAAGTGACTGGAGGAAGGGAAGATTATGTTTCTGGGCTATAACCTCAACTACCCTATATCAACTTTTCCTAGAACAGTTTTCTATATTTTATGCAAGCATGTTTGTTTGCATATTAACATAATTATTAAAAATGAAGAAAATATAACTATATTTTCCTTAAGAATAGAGTAATACATTTTCTAGGTTTTGGAATAATAGAACAGTTCCAGAATTAGCTATACAAAAATTATAATCTGTGCACAACAGGAAACAAGTTAGATATTTTTAGGAAGTAAATATTTCCTAAAATGAAATGAAGTGCTATATATAAAGCCTTGTTTTTTGAGTTGAGCCCTATAGATATAGAATACTATTAGCTTAGAGATTCAGCACAAATCTTATACTGTTCCCTGTTTTTGTTTTGTTTTTAGTATCTGCTCATGACTGAGCTCTCCATATACCCATAGCTGTAATGGCTCATGGCTATGTTTCATGGGCTACTTCTTTGACAACATCCAAGGATTGTTTATACTAAAGCCAAGGCACAGTTGTATCTTTGATACATCCTTTCTCCTTTAATGTAAACATCTATATCCTATACTTTATTTGAAATATGTTGGTCTGGTCTTCTCCAGTGAAGATAGGAAAAGGTAAAACAGTTATTAAAAAGTAAATTCATGGTCAGATATGTTAGGTGATAATTATTTCTAATCACTGTGAATGAAGTTGTATCTCCTGTCACAGAAAGAACATGTTCAAGTAATTACCGAACTTGTGTTATTTTTAAAAATTAGTTTTAGGGGCATCTGGGTGGCTCAGTCGGTTAAGCATCTGACTGGCTCAGGTAATGATCTCGTGGTCTGTGGGTTCGCACCCCACATCGGGCTCTGTGCAGACAGCTCAGAGCCTGGAGCCTACTCTGGATTCTGTGTCTCCCTCTCTGCCCCTCCCTGACTCACACTCTGTCTCTCTCTGTCTGTCAAAAATGAATAAACGTGCCGGGCGCCTAGGTGGGTCAGTTGGTTAAGCATCCGACTTCAGCTCAGGTCATGATATCACATTCTGTGAGTTCGAGCCCCACATCGGGCTGTGTGCTGACAGCTCAGAGCCTGGAGCCTGCTTCGGATTTTGTGTCTCAGTCTCTCTCTTCCCCTCCCCCACTCGCACTCTGTCTCTCTGTCTCTGTCTCTCTCAAAAATAAACATTATGGAAAGAGCCTAAATGTCCATCAATTGATGAATGGATAAAGAAGTTGTGGTTTATACATACAATGGAATACTACTTGGCAATGAGAAAGAATGAAATCTGGCCTTTTGTAGCAACGTGGATGGAACTGGAGAGTGTTATGCTAAGTGAAATAAGTCATACAGAGACAGACAGATACCATATGTTTTCACTCTTATTTTGATCCTGAGAAACTTAACAGAAGACCATGGGGGAGGGGGAGGGGGGAAAAGGTACAGAGAGGGAAGGAGGCAAACCATAAGAGACTCTTAAAAACTGAGAATAAACTGAGGGTTGATGGGGGGTGGGAGGGAGGGGAAAGTAGGTGATGGGCGTTGAGGAGGGCACCTGTTGGGGTGAACACTGGGTGTTGTATGGAAACCAATTTGACAATAAATTTCATATTTAAAAAAAAAATAAACATTAAAACATTTTTCATTAGTTTTAGAATTGGCCTTTAAAAAGTTTTATTTTGGGGGCGCCTGGGTGGCTCAGTCGGTTGAGTGTCCGACTTCGGCTCAGATCATGATCTCACGGTCCGTGAGTTCAAGCCCTGCATCAGGCTCCGTGCTGACAGCTCAGAGCCCGGAGCCTGCTTCAGATTCTGTGTCTCCCTCTCTCTCTGACCCTCCCCTGTTCATGCTCTGTCTCTCCCTGTCTCAAAAATAAACACTAAAAAAATTTTTTTTTTAAGTTTTATTTTGTAAGTTTTAAGGAGAGTATTAGTTTTCTATTGCTGCATAACAAATTACCACAAACCTAGCACTTAAAACAACACCCAAGGGGCGCCTGGGTGGCGCAGTCGGTTAAGCGTCCGACTTCAGCCAGGTCACGATCTCGCGGTCCGGGAGTTCGAGCCCCGCGTCGGGCTCTGGGCTGATGGCTCAGAGCCTGGAGCCTGTTTCCGATTCTGTGTCTCCCTCTCTCTCTGCCCCTCCCCCGTTCATGCTCTGTCTCTGTCCCCCAAAAAATAAAAAATAAAAAACGTTGAAGAAAAAAAAAAAATTAAAAAAAAAAAAAAAAAAAAACAACACCCAATTGTTAGCTCAGTTTTGTAGGACACAATGTAGCACAGTGTGGCCAAATTTGTTGCTCAGAGTATCAAGAAGGTGGAATCAAGGTTTTTGCCAGCTTGTGTTCTTATCTGGAAGCTCTGTGGAAAATCTACTTCTAAGCTCATTCTTGTTGACAGAATTCTCTTCCTTTCAGTTGTAAGACTAAAGCCCTCATTTTTTGCCGGCTGCCAGCTGCAGCCTGTTTTCAGCTACTAGAAGCCATCCTCTTTCCATACCTGCATTTTTAAGCCAGCAGACATTTAAGAAATTCTCCTAATTTGAATCTGACCTTCTCTAAATCTGATTTCCAGACACCTAGATGTAGAGGGCTTGAATGATTAGGTCAGGCCCACCTAGGTAATCCACCTGTTTTAAGATCAACTGATTTGGGGCCTTTATTACACCCACAAAGTCCTTTTTCCCATATGACATAATCATAGGAATTATACTTACAGGATCCACTTACCCTTGAATGGAGGAGATTATACAAAAGTGAGGGTCATTTTGGAATTCTGCTTACCTCAAGGAACCACAGAAAATGGGAAAGCTGCTAGAGGACTAGGGAAAGTGGGTTTCTGAGGCACTTGGCTGGCTCACTTGGTGGAGCATGTGACTTGTTCTTGGAGTTGTGAGTTCATAGAGATTACTTTAAAAAAAAAAAAAGTGGGTTTCTGACACAGACCAAGGAATTTGCTGTCCACCTACATAACCAGACCCATTCCTCTTTAATCCTCATTTCAGGTACTTTCCACTATAATCATTCATGATAACTGGCCTAAAGGGTAGAAAAGATGTGGACTGGTAGGTGGAAGGCAGTGAGTGGAGAATTCCCTTCAAATTGAGAGACTCACCTCTGGGTTTTTAAAGAGGGATGGATCTAACCTGTATCAGTTAGGATCTAGTTCTGCCGCGAGTAGTAGATATCCCACAATAGTAGTGCTCTAAAGAAAGTGGAAATTTTTCCTTTTCTCATGTAGGTAGATAATCCAGGCAGACAGGCCAAGGTTGCTTTTAGTGGTTCCACGTATCAGAAACCCAGGTTCCTTTTTGTCTGCCATCAACACATAGTTTCCGTCTCATGTTCTAAAAGCTGACTATTCCAATCCTAGCTATCATGTCCATTCCTGATAGCAGGGCACTGGGAGTGGGGAGGCAAACCACACCATGATAACACCTTTTCCTCATCTCCTCTAATACACACAGCCCCATCTAGCTGCAAGGGAGACAGGAGATATATTTATTATTTCAGGTTACTTTGTAACCAGATAGAAACCAGGCATTCTGTTTTTGTAGCAGAAGAGGCAAAGGATATTGGGAGACCGCTTATAACCAATGACTTAGTCCTTGGGGTGGAACAGGTTAATGATGCTAAAAAGCTTGTGTGGGCATTAGGTCTTTTGCAGAAGGCAACAGTGTATAATGGAGAGGGCCTTGTGATAGTACCTCTTTATTTTCTGGGCTTCCATTTTCTATAAATGAAGAGCTTAAACCAGATCATTTAAAGGTGCTTAGGGACATCTGGGTGGCTCAGTTGGTTGTGTCTGATCTTGATTTCAGCTCAGGTCATGATCCCAGGGTCATGGGATTGAGCCCCACATCGGGGTCTGTGCTGTACGTGGAGCCTGCTTGGGATTCTCTCTCTCTCCCTCTCTCCTCTCCCCCACTCCTTTACGTGCATGCTGTCTCTCTAATTAATTACTTAATTGGTTAAAAAAATAAAGGTGCTTAGAGTTGTTAGACTTTAAAAATAGTATGAATGAAGGTAGATGAGGTTATATTTTGAAGTGGAAGTTAAAGAGGGCAACATTCAAGAAACTTGAATCCAGTTTCTTTGGCCATATGGCCCTTTTTGGTGGAACATCTAGTGCTTACTGTTTTGCAAAACATGACTTTGTCTATTATAATTCCTTCTCTTTAGTAATAGAGAAGCTGAAAATTAGAGGTGTATGACTTGTAAAGATTGTAAACCTAGTTGCAGCAGAGTCAGGACTGGACCATGGGTATCTTGACAAATTGCGTAATGTGATATGATTATCATTTGTAAATCAGAGCACAGAGGTCTTGGAGGGTCAGGTAAGTTTTAAAATAATTCATAGGTTCTCAACAAGTTTTATTCTTTTTGGAAGAGTGAGATAAACTGCAAAGAATATTCTTTTTTTTTTTTTATGTTTATTTTGAGAGAAAGTGCATTAGCGGGGGAGGGAGGGAGACAGAGAGACAGAGAGGGAATCTTAATCAGGCTCCACCCTCAGCGTGGAGCCAGACGCAGGACTTGATCCCACAAACCGTGAGATCATGACCTGAGCTGAAATCAAGAGTCGGATGCTTAACCAACTGAGCTACCCAGGCTCCGTCCATTCTTTCTTAAATAGCCCAATCTGGATGAAATGGTAAAATGTACAAAATCACTAAGAGCACTTTTCAAAAAAACAGACTTTATACCATTATGCATTCTAAACAGATATACCAAGAAGTTACTTGTTAAAAGAGTAGTGAATAAATTATAGGATATGAAATGTGGAACTGAATTTTGAAGATAAGACTAAATTGATTTTAAACCAGGTAGCTGGAACAAAGAGTGGCAGACATAGTGTATGAAGAGCACATAGGATATAGCCATATCAAGCTTTGGAATTCATAAAGGTTGTAAACTGGTTAAGAACTCAGGTTATGCACAAAGATAGCTTTAAGTTTAAATCCTTGTTCCTTTGCTCACTAGCTGGTGACTTTGGGCAGTTAACCTTCCGAGCCTTGGTTTCTTATCTATAAAATGAGGATAATGTGGGAAAATAGTATTTGGATTAGTGCCTAGACTGTAGTAAGGTTTCAGGGATGCCTAGGTGGCTCAGTCAGTTAAGCATCTGACTTCTGCTCAGGTCATGATCTTGTGGTTCATGGGTTTGAGCCCCATGTCGGGCTCTGTGCTGACAGCTCAGAGCTTGGAGCCTGCTTTGGATTCTGTCTCCCTGTCTCTCTGCCCCTCCCCCCCTCAAAAATTAACAAACATTAAAAAAAATTTTTTTAATAAAAAAATATAGTAAGGGTAGGGTTCTGTAAATTGATGATAGTTGTTTCTCTGTGTTCCTAGAACTTAGAATGAATGATGCTCAACACAGTATAATTGCTTAACAAATTGATTATCAATTTGAAGAGTAGAGTTTATCCTGTTATTTTACATGGTATTCTGTTGAATACTAACTATGTGCCAGCAATGTAGTAATCGCTTTATATTGCTTATTTCATTTTTATAACAATGTTAGGAGGAAAATCTAATGTTACCACTACTGTTTCCATTTTATAGATGAGGCAGCTACAGCTTAGGAATTAAGAACTTGTCACTGCAGTGAAGCTGGGTTCAAAAGCAGTAAAAGTCTGACTCAAAAATCTATGCCATTGGGGCACCTGGCTGGCTCAGTCTATAGAGCATGCAATTCTTGATCTCGGGGTCATCAGTTTGAGCCCCATTTTAGGCATACAAATTACTTTTAAAAAACTTTTATGTTTTGCATTTTAAGCCACTCTGCCATACAATCCTACTTTTCTTTGCTCATAGTATTTTCATATTCCATTTCAGCCTCTCACGTAAGTCATCTTCTTGTATGCCTTGTATCATATATGACCAGATCTTTTTCCTGATTTTTTTTTAATGTTTACTTATTTTTGAGAGAGAGCTCAAGCCAGGGAGGGGCAGGTGGAGGGGGAGGAGGCAGAGGATCTGAAGCAAGCTCTGCACTGACAGCAGTGAGCCCATCGTAGGGCTCGAATTCACAAACTGTGAGATCATCACCTGAGCCAGAGTCAGACACCCAACCAAGTACCCAGGCACTATATAGAAAGAATTTTAAGTTTTTGTTGTTTTTCCCATGGGAAGCTTGAGATTGAGTATACCTATAGCTATAAAGTACTAATTCTTTTAGGAGAAAAGAGGGAGAATCATTTCAGCCTTGAGATTTTGAAAACACGGAGCTGTTCATGACAGTTGAATTTCTTAAATCGAGTTTTATACAGCTGTTTCCTTTTTCACCCATTTATTTAAGCCCTGTCCTTCTTAACCAGCTTAAGACAATTCTTTTTTTGAATCCTTCAGTGACCTTATTTATCCTGATTTCCTTTGAATTCATGTACCTTTATTATGTATATATTTGGCATATAAATAAATTCCTTGAGGGTTAGACAGTGCTTTAATAGGCAGTGTCTTGTAAAGTTGGACACTATAAATGTACATTGTAACATCTAATCCAGTCCTTTCTTTGCTTGTTGAGGCAAAAAGAATTGGAGCACCTGAGTGGCTCAGTCGGTTAAGTGTTCATCTTCGACTCAGATCATCATCTCAAGGCTCGTGGGTCTAAGCCCCAGGTTGGGCTTTTAAGCTGACTGTTCAGAGCCTGGAGCCTGCTTTGGATTCTGTGTCTTCCTCTCTCTCTCTCTCTCTCTGCCTGCCCCTCCCCCACTCATGCTCGCTCTCGCTCTTTCTCAAAAATAAATCATTTTAAAAATTAAAAAGGAGAAGGATCTAAATGTAACTTGGAGGAAGAAAGTTTAAAGATAAATTTAAGAACACTAAAAGGTTCGAGAAGTATGTATCTTACCAGTGAAAGTTAGGTAATACTTCATAATGAAAAAGTAATAACTCCCCCCCCCACCCCTGTTTGTCTTGCAGGCACAAGACGCTGGTCTCGGAGTGTCAATTTTACTATGTGTCAGAGCTCTTCAACTCAGATCAAGCGAGGATGAGGAAATGAAGGCATCAGTTTGCAAAACAATTGCTTGTCTTTTACCAGAAGATTTAGAGGTCAGACGAGCCTGTCAGCTTACAGAATTCTTAATTGAACCTAGTTTGGATGGATTTAATATGTTGGAAGAACTGTATCTGCAACCAGATCAAAAATTTGATGAAGAAAATGCACCAGTTCCAAATTCTCTCCGATGTGAGCTCTTACTAGCTTTAAAGGCCCACTGGCCTTTTGATCCTGAATTTTGGGACTGGAAAACTTTAAAACGACACTGCCACCAACTGCTAGGACAAGAGGCCTCAGATTCTGATGATGATCTAAGTGGCTATGAAATGTCTATTAATGACACAGACGTTTTAGAGTCATTTCTCAGTGACTATGAGGAAGGTAAAGAAGATAAACAATATAGAAGAAGAGATTTGACAGATCAGCATAAGGAGAAAAGAGACAAAAAACCCATTGGTTCTTCTGAAAGATACCAGAGGTGGCTTCAGTATAAATTTTTCTGTTTGTTGTGTAAGCGGGAATGTATAGAGGCCAGGATTCTTCATCATTCTAAGATGCATATGGAAGATGGAATTTACACCTGTCCAGTTTGTATTAAAAAATTCAAGAGAAAAGAAATTTTTGTTCCTCATGTGATGGAGCATGTTAAAATGCCACCAAGCAGAAGGGACCGTTCTAGAAAGAAATTACTGTTGAAAGGCTCTCAGAAGGGAATTTGTCCCAAGAGCCCCTCTGCAACCCTGGAGCAAAACCAATCATTGGATGAACAAGCCAAAGGAGAGTCTCATGAATACGTCACATTCAGCAAATTAGAAGATTGCCACCTGCAAGACAGAGATTTGTACCCATGTCCTGGCACAGACTGTTCCCGAGTATTTAAGCAGTTTAAATACTTAAGTGTGCATCTTAAAGCTGAACACCAAAATAATGATGAAAATGCCAAGCACTACTTGGATATGAAAAATAGAAGAGAGAAGTGTACTTATTGTCGACGACATTTCATGTCTGCTTTTCACCTGCGGGAGCATGAACAAGTGCATTGTGGTCCTCAACCTTATATGTGTGTATCTATAGATTGCTATGCAAGGTTCGGATCAGTGAATGAACTACTTAACCATAAACAAAAACATGATGATCTGCGTTATAAATGTGAATTAAATGGCTGTAATATTGTTTTCAGTGACTTGGGACAGCTTTACCACCATGAAGCACAACACTTTAGGGATGCATCTTACACATGCAACTTTGTTGGCTGTAAAAAATTCTATTATTCCAAAATTGAATACCAGGATCACCTCTCAATGCATAATGTTGAAAGTTCAAATGGAGATGTGAAGAAATCGGTGAAACTTGAGGAGGCTGCACCAGGTGAAAAGCAAGATTGTATTGATCAGCCCCATCTACTTGACCAAACTGATAAATCACATTTACCCGAGGATCTTCTTTTCTGTGCCGGATCAGCTAGTTCTCAAATAGAAACTGCAGAAAATCTGAAAGAAAACAGTGACAGTAATTCTAGTGATCAGTTAAGTCATAGCTCTTCAGCTTCCATGAATGAAGAGTTAATTGATACACTGGATCACTCGGAAATGCAGGATATATTATTATCTCATGAGAAAGTCTTTGTGCCCTCCAATTTAAAAGAGAAATGTTCCAATGTGGCAGTTTGCTTTGATGGGACTAAGTTCACCTGTGGTTTTGATGGCTGTGGTTCCACGTACAAAAATGCAAGAGGGATGCAAAAGCATCTCCGCAAGGTCCATCCGTACCACTTCAAACCCAAAAAGATAAAGACAAAAGATCTCTTTCCCTGTGGGGGTAATGAACACAATCAAGCAACTGAAAAGTTTGATGCAGAACCTAAACCCAGTTCAGATACAAACAGTGACTCCCCAGATGAAGGTCTAGACCACAATATTCATACTAAATGCAAACGAGAATATCAAGGTTATTCCTCAGAAGCTTCTATCTGTGCTTCTAAGAGGCCGTGTACAGAGGATACCATGTTGGAACTTCTGTTACGCTTGAAACATTTAAGCTTGAAAAACTCAATAACGCATGGATCATTCTCAGGGTCATTGCAGGGGTACCCATCCAGTGGTGCTAAGTCTCTTCAGTCGGTTTCACCTACTATCTCCGACCTTAATTTTCAGAATCAAGATGAGAACATGCCAAGTCAGTACCTTGCACAGTTGGCAGCTAAGCCTTTTTTCTGTGAGCTTCAAGGATGCAAATATGAATTTGTGACCAGAGAGGCTTTGTTAATGCATTATCTTAAAAAACACAATTACTCAAAAGAAAAAGTCCTTCAGTTAACCATGTTTCAACATCGGTATTCCCCATTCCAGTGTCATATTTGCCAAAGGTCATTTACAAGAAAAACACACCTTAGGATTCATTATAAAAATAAACATCAAATTGGCAGTGACAGAGTCACTCACAAACTACTAGATAATGAAAAATGTGATCATGAAGGCCCATGCTCAGTAGACAGATTGAAAGGTGATTGCTCTACAGAACTCGGTGGTGACCCCAGCAGTAACTCTGAGAAGCCACACTGTCACTCTAAAAAGGATGAATGCAGTTCAGAAACAGATTTGGAGTCGTCTTGTGAAGAAACAGAAAGTAAAACATCTGATATTTCATCACCCATGGGTAGCCATAGAGAAGAACGAGAAGGACGAGAGGGAAGAGGTAGCAGGAGGACTGTTGCTAAAGGAAACCTCTGCTATATTTTGAATAAGTACCACAAACCATTCCATTGTATCCATAAAACTTGCAACTCCTCCTTCACTAATCTAAAAGGCTTGATTCGTCATTACAGAACTGTACATCAGTACAACAAAGAACAATTATGTTTAGAAAAAGACAAAGCAAGAACCAAAAGGGAACTTGTCAAATGTAAAAAGATATTTGCTTGCAAATACAAGGAATGTAACAAACGCTTCCTGTGTTCCAAAGCTCTTGCTAAGCACTGTAGTGACTCTCATAACCTAGATCATATTGAAGAGCCTAAAGTGCTTTCCGAAGCTGAATCTGCAGCAAGGTTTTCCTGTAACCAGCCTCAGTGCCCTGCTGTTTTTTATACATTCAGCAAGTTGAAGCACCACTTGATGGAACAGCATAATATTGAAGGAGAAATACATTCAGAATATGAAATTCATTGTGATCTTAATGGCTGTGGCCAGATTTTCACCCATCGCAGTAATTATTCTCAACATGTATATTACCGACATAAGGACTATTACGATGATCTATTTAGAAGTCAGAAAGTGGCAAATGAAAGGCTACTGAGGAGTGAAAAGGTGTGTCCGACAGCTCTCACTCAGGGGCATGAACATCAGACTACCAGGAGATCATTTAATGCTAAGGCTAAAAAATGTAGTTTAATCAAAGAAAAGAAGGCTCCGATTAGTTTTAAAACAAGAGCTGAAGCCCTCCATATGTGTGTGGAACAGTCTGAGCACACACAGTACCCCTGCATGGTTCAAGGATGCTTATCTGTGGTGAAGTTGGAAAGCAGCATAGTGAGGCATTATAAACGCACCCATCAGATGAGTAGTGCCTACTTAGAGCAACAGATGGAAAACCTGGTCGTTTGTGTGAAGTATGGTACCAAAATTAAGGAGGAGCCCCCTTCTGAAGCAGAGCCCTATATAAAGAAAGAAGAAAATAGCTGTGAATCAGAGCACACAAAGCACGGCCATTCCCCAGGTGACAGCGTGCCTGTCCAGAACACAGATTCCCTTCATCCAGGCGAAAGGGATGGAGGTCAGAAAGGATGTACAGAAAGCAAACCAGTTTTTGATGCAGATACTCTCCTCTACAGAGGAACTTTGAAATGTAACCATAGTTCAGAAACCACTTCTTTGGAACAATGTAATATAGTTCAGCCTCCTCCTTGTAAAATAGAAAATTCCATACCTAATCCTAGTGGGACTGAGAGTGGGACTTACTTCACGAGTTTCCAGCTGCCTTTACCAAGGATCAAAGACTCAGAAACTGGGCAGCCAAGTTCAGGGCAAGAAAACACTGTAAAAAATTCAACCCCTGTTCCAAAAGAGAATTTTAGGAAACATCCACAGCCCAGGTCATTTGATTTGAAGACTTATAAACCTATGGGATTTGAATCTTCATTTCTGAAATTTATTCAGGAAAGTGAAGAGAAAGAAGACGATTTTGATGATTGGGAACCTTCGGAGCACTTAACATTAAATAATTCTTCACAACCCAGTAATGACTTAACAGGGAGTGTTATGGCAAATAATATGGTGAATGACAATGACCCTGAAGTTGACATACCTCATTCTTCCAGTGACTCTGCAATTCATGAGAACCTGACTGCAATCCCACCTTTGATAGTAGCTGAGACAACAACAGTTCCTTCCTTGGAAAACCTGAGGGTTGTATTGGACAAAGCATTAACAGACTGTGGAGAGCTTGCCTTAAAACAGCTTCATTATCTTCGGCCAGTGGTTGTCCTTGAAAGATCTAAGTTTTCCACACCAATTTTAGACTTGTTTCCAACAAAAAAGACAGATGAGCTTTGTGTAGGAAGTTCCTAAATAGCAATTTTGTTTTAGAAACAGACTGGCTCCAACACTGCAACATGGGGACAATTGCCAATTTGAACAAAGGCTGCGAACCAGCCACACCATTGTTTAGGGTAGAATAGGCTGTGTATTTACATGAATGTATAATATCTATGTCAGCAGTATTGGCTGAGTCCATTAGCTCTCCAGTTGGTTTATTGATTGGGGTTTTTTGTTTTTGTTTTTGTTTATTAAAAAAAGAAATGGAACTGTACTCTTGTTTGGTGCTAATTAATACATCAAAATATATTGGGGCTTCCTTTTTCAAATTAAGTGTGCATGATTGTATATGGAACAAATACTAAGATCCCAGGGTGGGAGGGCTAGGGAAAGGGATATGGAGTTCTTACTTGACTTGAATGTGCACCTGAGGGTGCTTTGTGTAATATATTGTACACTACAGCATCTTATATTTTTTGAGTTGAGTTTCAATAAATTACAATTTTTCACCCATTTCTTGTTTACTCATAATGAGTTTTCATACCATACACTAACTGAAACTGCACTGGGCATTTTCTGGAATGTGCACTTATATTTTACCCCAGTAGTTTCTCGTTTCTTATTAACCAAACCATTCAGATCAAGTTTCTTTCTGAATGACTGTTGTCATAAAGTTTTTGTGTAGAGAAAATTCTGAAATTGAGTAATTAGCTCTGAGGGTCAAGATAGCTCCCAAAAGAGGATGCCCGGCGGCTGTCCAGATAGAAAGAATACCAAGGAGAACATGAAGGGCATAGATGGATGCAGTCATGTTTCCAGGGACTTACAAAGAATGTGGTAGGCTGCAATGAAAGGGAAGCACTGGGGTGGATGAGATGACTGTAGAGATCGATGGGCAAGGACCCAACCATGAATGCTATTGAGTTTGGACTCGAGTCCTTAGGCAGCTGAGAGGCTTTAAAGGATTTGAACAAAATAACATGACGTTAATTGCAATGTTAAATTAATAACAATTTGTAGATGTCTTAAAATGATTGTGATTTGAGAGGCTGAGAATGGAAACAGTAGATATTAAGACTGTTGAAGTAACTGAGGCAAACCTGATGAGAGTTTATACTATCAGTTGGAGCACAAGGAAGAGGAGATGAAATTTAAAGAGAGGGTTGGATGGTGAAAAAAACGTTTTGAGCAAAACCGATTTAGTAGTGATGCGTCCAGTTGAGGTTGGAATACAAAAGGAAGAAATGAATTTTGGGGAAGAGGATGGAAAGCCAAGGTGAGCTTGGTCTTTGGATGTGTTGAACCTCAGTGGACTATGAGCCCTGTATGTCTAATGACAAAGCAGTGTGTTCTTATAAATACAGCAGCTTTATTCTCTGTTCTTGTGAAGTTCTCAGTGAGTTTCATCAGCTAGCAATGAAGTGACTCAGACACTCCTAATATCCCTTTCTTATGTCTGTCGTTAGGATTTTAAGACCTTTTCTCTGACCTCTAGAACCCCCCCACACACACACACACACACATGGACACACAATGCCTAAGTGCTTTCTTGGTTCAGATCCTAGTAGGTAACCATAGGGTTCTCAAATAAGCATCTGTTGAAAGAAGAAAATGGCAGAAACAGTGGACAGTGGAACACCTTAGAGGCTGAGGCTACTACTGACTCCTTGGGACCTTTAGCTAGTTTCTGTGGGCTTCAGTTTCCTCACCTATAAAGTGAAGAGGTATGGGATATTTTGACAGGTCACTTTCTGTGATCTGAGCATGAGAAACAGCTGGCGGCTTCATTTTTAGCCCAGAACAAGAGAAGATTGCTAATTTGCTTAAGACTGAACTACATCCATTCGACCACTCCTAATTTCTACCCCCAGAAAGGGCCAAGTAGGTCCGTTTGTAGTGGAACCAAACCCTAGTTGAACGCTATTGAAAGTTTGCGTCAAGTACAAGCCTAAATGGTTCATCCTAAGATTATTTTCTATTCCAGTTGGAGCATCTTTATTTGACTTTTTAATAAGACCACGTTTTATGTCAAACCCAGCATGTGTAGTTCTATGATAATACAGAAGGTCGGACAGTTATTTTTCTAGCTTTCCATACTGTCATTTTTACTTGATGTGTCTTTGGGATTTGTCCCAATGCTAGCACAAACCTGGAAGCATTGACTTTGTTTTCAAAGCCCTTTTAAAGTCAAGAATGCCCCCTAAATAATGGGTAGAAGTTCAGAGTACCAGACACTTTCATTCTGTCCTTTTACCCAGAATTCTCTTACTTCAGTGTTTCCCCATGTTGATGAACACGTGTGAGAGAGTGGAGTGGGAAATGAAGGAAAAGAAAGTTTTTGATTAGTATTCACAGTATTCCATCCCAAACCTATCGTCTCTTAGTCCCAGGTTGCCTACTTCTGCCCTGCACTGCCAAGGACATAGTCATAGTTATTAACCAAATATTTAAGTGCACACATATTTAGTGACGGTTTCAGATGCTTTAAAAGATAAAAATGTAAAGTAAATTTATCAAGGCATCTGGCGGTGTGGAGCTTTCATGTGAGGGCTGGGGTAGCTTTAAACGTTGTAAAGTGTGGTAAGTGGACCAGCAGCGTGGGCATCACCTGGAGCTTGTTAGAAATGGAGAATGTCAGGTCCCACTCCAGAGCTTCTGGACCCAAATCGCATTTTAGTAAGATCGATCTCCAGATGATTCATAGGCACAGAAAAATTTGAGAAGCAGTGGCCTAGAATACAAAGTGGAAAGCACTGTGAGAATTCAGGGTAATTGCACTTTTTTAAAGCACTTTACATAAAATTATCTTGTTGAATTTTCATAAGTTCATGAAGTAGGTACAGTTACCCTTATTTGGCAACTAAAAAGATAGAAATAAAGTGTTTTGCCTAGCTGATAAAAGCTAGGAATAAGTGGAGCCTAGTTTCCAATCTCATCTGACGGAAGGTATCAGGGAGGGGAAGTTAATGTGAAGGAAGAATATTAGAAGGTTGCAGGTGGTATTTAAAGTCCCAAAAACACCCTAGCTCTGTAATTAAACTGAGTATATGGTTTGTAAAAGTGAATAATGGAGAATAAAGTTTGAAATGTAAGTAAAAGGTCATGCGAATCCAATGCCAATCATACATCTATTATTGACATTTTCTCATTTGAGGAAAAAGGAAAACTGGTTCATATGGTTTCAGTGAGTAATTTGTAAACTGTTAAAAAGTCCATGTTTCTCTCAGAGAGAAACTTCTAAAAGTCTGAAAGGTTGCCCAATCCCTTCTCCCCACCTGCCACCCCACAATAAACTGTGATACCCCTGGTTTTATATGCTGACTCAGAGGCAAAGCCTCCCATTATGTAGAGCTGAGTCTGGAAAGAGGGGCCTGCCTTAGTCTGACCTGCTTGGTCTATACCTGCAGGAACAGATTCTGTGACAGACTGCTTTTGGAGGTCTGAACCACTTTGAGGAAGGGAAGCAGGATAGTCAGGAGATTTAAAAACCTGTTCACCTGTATTCAACAGGTTTAGCCTGGAAAAGAAGACTGGAGGTACAGGAAAGCTATAGCCAAGTATTCACTAAGCACATACTATCTGCTAGCTCCTGAGCGATGAACATGAGGCAGTGAGTTTCCTGCATCATGGTGATTAGAGTCTAGTAAAGAAGAGACAATAAACAAAACACTACATAAAGTGCTACAAAAGAATCTATGGCTGCGATAGCCTCCCCCCGCCCCGCCAAAAAACAAAAAGGCCAGGAAGAGCTTCTTTGAGGAAGCCATGTTTGGACTGAAACCTGAAGAATCAATAGGAATTATCCAGAGAGGATAATCCTGTTGTGTGGAAAGGCTTTGTGGTGTGTTCATGACCTTGACAAGTCTGGTATAGCTCATGCTGAGAGAAAAAATGGGAAAGGGAAAAGAGAGAAGGTTGGATAGATAGGTAAGCAGCAACCATATTTTAGTGCCAAGTAACTAGCTTCTAGATTTCAGATTTTGTTTGAAAGTCAATGAAGAACCTTTTGAAGGTTTAAAAGTAGGCACTGTGTGATTCATAAATTGCAGCATGTAAGTCAAAAAGTCTTAATACAGTCTGATGTGGAAGTGACTGATGGCTGGCCCAGTAGATAGATGGATGGATGACACTATCTAAAGGTGGGCTGAGGGGTGCCTGGTGGATCGGTTGAGTGTCTGACTTCAGCTCAGGTCATGATCTCACGGCTGGTGACTTCAAGCCTCGCGTCGGACTCTGTGCTGACAGCTCAGCTGGCATGCTCTGTCCCTCTGTCTCTCAAAAGTAAATATTTAAAATTAAAAAATTAAATGTGGGGGGCGCCTGGGTGGCTCAGTCGGTTAAGCGGCCGACTTCGGCTCAGGTCATGATCTCTCGGTCTGTGAGTTCGAGCCCCGCGTCAGGCTCTGTGCTGACAGCTCAGAGCCTGGAGCCTGTTTCAGATTCTGTGTCTCCCTCTCTCTGACCCTCCCCCATTCATGCTCTGTCTCTCTCTGTCTCAAAAATAAATAAACATTTTAAAAAAATTAAAAAACAAATTAAAAAAAATTAAAAATGTGGGCTGAGATGTCTTGCATAGTGATAATTCATCTTTGGATATGTTCAGGTGTCTAAGAAGGGAGTCAAACTATAAATGGGTTTTTGGACTAGGTTCTTTTTAATTTTTTTAACATGTATTATTCATTTTTGAGAGACAGAGACAGAGCATGAGCGGGGAAGGGGCAGAGAGAGAAGGAGACACAGAATCCGAAGCAGGCTCCAGGCTCCGAGCTGTCAGCACAGAGCCCGACGCGGGGCTTGAACTCACGAACTGCAAGATCATGACCTGAACCGGAGTTGGACGCTCAACCGACTGAGCCACCCAGGTGCCCCTGGACTAGGTTCTTTGAAGGTATGTTATACTATGGAGATTTACAATACCTTGCATTTGTAAATGTCACTACAAATAATAGTTGCACTTACCTCTACGGGTAGCTTATTCTTTTACACAAATTTTCAACTTCTCACTCTAGGCCTACAAGGTAAAAGTTACCCCACGTCACAAGGTATTAAGGCTTGAGTTAAGTAATTTGCTCAAGGTAACAAGGTTAGTGAATAGGAGAGCCAAAAGTTTTAACCCAGATCCATTGTATTCCCAAACGCCTATCCTCTTAACAGTTACTCTATAAAGATTCTATCCAGGGGCACCTGGGTGGCTCAGTCAGTTAAGCATCCAACTCAAGTTCGACTCAGGTCATTATCTATGGTTTGTGAGTTCCAGCCCTGCAGCGGGATATAAGCTAACAGTGTGGAGCCTGCTTGGGATTCTCTCTCTCTTCCTCTCCCTCTGCCCCTCCCCCACTTTCTCTCTCTCTTTCCCTCTCTCTCTCTCAAATAAACTTAAAATAAATAAATAAATAAATAAATAAATAAATAAATAAATAAAAGGATTCTACCCAAACAAGTGCACAGATACGGTAATAGGCACTTGATGAATGAACAGTGTAGGCCATAAAGATATTTTGAATTCTTCCAGGGGACTTTGCATTCATCTAATATTTTATTTTAAAAAGTTTTTAATGTTTATTTTTGAGAAAGAAAGAGTGTGAGCAAGGGAAGGGCAGAGAGAGAAGGAGAGAAAGAATCTGAAGCAGGCTCCAGGCTCTGAGCTGTCAGCACAGAGCCCAATGCGGGGCTTGAACTCATGAACCGTGCGATCATGACCTGAGCTGAAGTTGGACACTTAACAGACTGAGCCACCCAGGCACCCCTCACTTAATATTTAGACTTCTCCTATGTGCCAAGCCCTAGGGATACAGTAGTCAATAAAAGGGACATGGTCCCTGTCTTCAAGTTGGTAATAGGAAAGACAGATGTGAAACCAAAAATTTCACAAATAACTATAATTGTGTTAAGTGCTTTGAAAGTAAAGTGAGAGGTGCCATGTAACAGGGGGTCTAATCTAGTATAGAGATTCTCAAGCAATGATTTAGTTGTCACAGCCCTATCTTTCTCCAAAAAGTTTCTGATTGGCATTCTTTAATAGTTTCTGACCTATTTTAACCTTTAATAGCCAAATCCAAAGTCTTATCTGAGTCCCTTTTATTCCTTGCTAGAAAAGATTTTGCGTTCAGTCACTAGGAGACTGTGGGTTTAACATCAATAGCAGTCACTCCTGAACCAGTAGATCATTTCATCCTGACGCAAGTACATTTCCAACGGCACTCTGGACTCCGTCTTCTGGATGTGTCTCTGGCACCTCAAGCAACTTGCCTTACCTCCCCTTCTTGCAAGAACAAAACAGTTCTTGCCTCTACCAGGCCTCCCTCTTGCTGTCCTTTCGACCAGAATGAGCAGATTGGAATAGCATCACACAATATTTTTCCAAAAATTGTCATAACTGACCCCTTTTCTTCCTTTTTCTGCCTCTCCCTCTTCTTGGTGCAAACCCACTTTTGGATTCTTGGCTGTCTTCACAATTGATCTCACAGTTCATATGCTTGTGTGTGAACTCTTTTCATGTAAGTTTTTTAGGTACAGACCATACATTTTGTATTTTCATACCTCCTTGCTGAAAATACATAGGTAGTAGCCAATAAATAATTGTTTTGATAACATGTGATTTAAGTTATTGTACAGCACGCTGTTTACCAAGTGTTTAGAAAATGATATCATTTGTTTCTAACATAAACCTTGCAAAAGATGTGGCATTCCCATCTGTAAAGAGATGAGCAAAATGAGGCTCAAATATGTTTAAAGTCTTCCCAAAGATCACAATTTCTAAACAATAGTGACATGTGAAAAAAGGGAATGCTACAAAATGATCCAGTAATATCCCCCCTCCACATTTACCTAATCCCTAAAGAGCAAACTATTCACTCTTCAGGAAAACTTTCTTTAGATCCTCAAATCTCCACTTAACCTCAGTTAATAATTGCTGTCTCTTCAGTGTATTGTTGGAAGCGTTTTATATCTACACTCCCCAAGAAAGTGACCGCTAGCCACATTGGCTAAATAATTAAATTTATCTAGTTATAATTAAATAAAATGTAAAATCCAATTCCTTGGCCACACTATTCACATCGGACAGAGCAGATATAGAATATTCCCATCATTGCAGAAAGTTCGATTGGACAGTGCTGGGCTAGAGCTAGAACTTGCCAAAGATCAGAGAAAGCAGTATGACTGAACCGAAAATCCAGGCCAGTAGCTGGTTGGTTCTGAGTGAGAAAGTTCACCGGGTGAGTGGGAAGCAAGCTGACCTTTGAAACAGTGACATCACAATGTACAGTTCACAATGGCTCCAGAACACCTCAGCTCCAAGGCCACGCTCCCTAGCCCATATCTAGGTTCCTGAAGCCTCTGCACATGTAGTTCCAGGAGCTGCTGTCTTACTAAAATGTCAACATCTTTGTCCTCATCTTCTGTCTGGGACAACCTCGTAGAATATCTCTCTCTGAGCTCAATAAGGAAGTGGCTACAAGCAACTCTTCTGGGAGAGACTAGTCCACCTCAGCAAACAAATTTTGGAGTACTAGATACCCTTGCTCCAATTGTGCAAGTTATCCTGCGGATTTCTTTTTTGCTTTTGTTGGGAGTAGGAGTATATATCTTATGGAAACGAAGTGTTCGGTCAATTCAGGTCATACTCTTTTGTTCCAGAGGAATTTAAATAGTTAGAAATTGAAACTTGGTTAGTTCTCTCCCGCATTGCTGCTATACCTGTATTCTAAGACCATGCAGATGAGGAAAGGATGAACCCTAATCTCTGAAATTGGTTGAAACTAGGTTATCCTTAAAAACTTTTGCCAGTTAGGTTTCGAGCATAAAGCGCTCTCTCTCTCACAGTGGTTTTTGGCCTGTTTTAGAATAAAACAGATGAAACAAGCTTATAAACTGAGAAGGCAGCTTAACCTCAAACTTATTTGATCACATATTCATCTTTGAGTTTTTACTATGTGCCTGACATCATTAGGGGTACCTTTTCATAGAATAGGCATTGCAAGGATAATTGGGATCTTGGGTTTGGCTTTGCGTTCTTACTGTGACATTGCTCTGTACCTGATGTCAAGGCATGTATATTCATTAGGCACCGATATTTTCATTATTTCTTTGTTTTCACAATATCAGGCTTGGGCACATTGCTGGCTCAGTCAGTTAAGCATCTGACATCGGCGCGGGTCATGATCTTGCTGTTCATGAGTCTGAGCCTCACGTTAGGCTCTCCGCTGAGAGCACAGAGCCTGCTTCAGATCCTGTCTCCCTCTCTCTCTGCCCCCCACCCCTGCCTGCTCATGCTCGCTCTCTCTCTCTCTCTCTCACACACACATAAATAAATAAATAAATAAATAAATATGGGGCGCCTGGGTGGCGCAGTCGGTTAAGCGTCCGACTTCAGCCAGGTCACGATCTCGCGGTCCGGGAGTTCGAGCCCCGCGTCAGGCTCCGGGCTGATGGCTCGGAGCCTGGAGCCTGCTTCCGATTCTGTGTCTCCCTCTCTCTCTGCCCCTCCCCCGTTCATGCTCTGTCTCTCTCTGTCCCAAAAATAAATAAACATTGAAAAAAAAAAATTTAAAAAAAAAAAAAATAATAAATAAATAAATAAATAAATCATTGAAAAAAAACCCAACAATATCAGACTCAATAAACAGGGATTCTTCTGGGGAATAGGAGCATAATTGGCTGGGATTGTAAGAAACATTGAGGATTTTACATACTTCTAATCACCAATAATAATAACTTCATAGTTTTATCACCAGCAATAATAGCTATATTTACAAGGTAGTCAAAATGCTTTCTTTTTTTTTTTTTAATGTTTATTTGTTTCTGAGAGAGAGAGCAGGGGAGGGGCAGAGAGAGAGGGAGAGAGAGAATCCTAAGCAGACTCTGCCTGTCAGCAGAGCCCAATGGGGGACTCTAACCCATAAACCATGAGATCATGACCTGAACTGAAATCAGGAGTCTGACACTTAACTAACTGAGCCAGCCAGGATCCCCCCAAATTTTTTTAAGTTTATATGAGAGAGAGAATGTGTGTGCGAAAGTGTGCTCGGGGGAGGGGCAGAGAGAGAAGGAGAGAGGATCCCAAGCAGAACCCACGAACCGTGAGATCATGACTTGAGCCACAGCCAAGAGTCAGACACTTAACTGACTGAGCCACCCAGAAGCCCCTAGTCAAAATGTTTTTAGAATCCCAACAATAACATGAAGTGGATAGAGGTTGTTTTCATATAGAGGTTTCATTTTCATTATCACCTCCATTTTGTAGGCAAGCGAACTTGGTTATCACTGAACCAAGTTGACATAGACTGTAAAAACTGGCAAATCTGAGATTTGAACCCAACGTTTAGGATGCCAAATTCAAATCTCCAAAATCTCATTTAATGTAATCTAACTAACGTAAATCCCCAACAGGGATATGTGTGTATACATGCACTTCAGTTAGCTAATAGAAGAATATAAGGCCAAAAACCCAAACTGTTTTCTATAATTCTGGGTTCTGCTCTTGTCTGGTTAATGTTCAGCTCAATTAGATGAACCCGCAGCCCTCCGGACACCTCAGCCAAGAAAAAGAGGTAGTATAACAAGTGGTTAACAGCAAGGGCTTTGGAGTCTGACCGCGGGGGCTCAAACCTTGGTTCTGTCGCTTGCTGTGTTGACTGACAGCAACCAGCCTCCAAAACCCCACTTTCCTTTATCTGTAGGATGGGTTTGCTAACAGTGCCTCTCTTAAGAGTGGTAGTGAGGGTTAAAGGAGATACTGTGTATGTAAAGCTCAGCACGCAGTAAGTACTCAATAAACAGGGCCAGTTATCATAACAAGGAAGAAAGATGATTGGTTGTTTGGTTTTTTTTTTATCCTGACAGGAATCTATCCTAGATCATTAAAAATTTTCCCCCAGGGGCGCCTGGGTGGCTCAGCCGGTTAAGCGGCCAACATCGGCTCAGGTCATGATCTCGTGGTCCGTGGGTTCGAGCCCCGCGTCGGGCTCTGTGCTGACAGCTCAGAGCCTGGAGCCTGTTTCAGATTCTGTGTCTCCCTGTCTCTGACCCTCCCCCATTCATGCTCTGTCTCTCTCTGTCTCAAAAATAAATAAACGTTTAAAAAAAAATTTTTTTTTAAAAAGGTAAGGTAGGCTAAATTGAAAAAAAAAAAAAAATTTTCCCCCAGGACCAGGAAACCTAGTTTTTCAGACCACTGTGTCCTGAGGGAACCTACACGGAAGTCAGAATTCCTGGGTTTCAGTCCTGGCTCTACCATTCCCAAGTATACGACGTTGGACAATGGCAGGGTCCAAACTGGAAGGTATTTAAATGGCTACCCAGTTCTGGTTTTTTTCTACATAAACAGGTCATGCATAGGCAAAACGCCCTCCTAGCACAGATCCCTGCCTGTGACAAATTTTTAGTAAATGATATCTATTATTATCATCTTCACTAATTAAATGCAAATAATAATCCCTGACCTGCGTATCACTGTGTTTTGTGGTAAAGATCAAAAGACAAAAAAGATGTGAAGGTGTTTTGTTAAACAGAAGCCTTGGCGTAGGGATGAGGGATTATTGTTACTGTTAGGTTTTTGTTTTGATTCTGTTAGTAAACTGAGGCATTTGTGCGAATAAACAAGTAACGTTCAACTTCTGTTGTTTTATTTTAGAAAATATTGTTGTTTATCATCACACTCTACAAACTTTACAAGAAGAGCGCAGATTTTTTTCAGGCTTTGCTGGTCAACCCAGAAGGGAACGCTCTCCCGGGTCAAGACAATAACTTCTTCCTGTCCTTGGGTCTGCAAGAGAGAATTTTGAAAAAACTTCAGACGGTGGAAAACAAAGTGAAGGACCTGGAGGGGATGATCATTTCCCACAAACCTGCCACGAAGAGGGATTGCTCCTCTGAGCCCTACTGCAGCTGCTCTGACTGCCAGAGTCCCTTGCCCGCATCAGGATTTACTTCCACATCTGAAATGTGACGGACTCCAATCTCTTCCAGAAAAGCACTGTTTTTTCCCTCATGTGTGTGGTGGTGTATCAATAAAGATAGAGAACTATATTGAAATTACCCTGCAAGGACGGGCTCTCTATTCACTAGGGCCCAGCTTCTACTGACGTGTGCGGTGGGGTAATGTGGGGTATAGTCGTCGTTAAAAATGTCTCTGAGATACTGATGTCACTTGGTAGGCTGGAGACCATAAACAGGCATACTGGGACAAGGATGACCAAACCGGAATATGTGGGATGGGAAAAGAAGGGAAAGTGGGTCAGGGATGCAACCTTGGGTTCCACGCTGAAGAGGTTGAATTGGATACGATAAAAACAGCAAGAAAGTGCTGTTGAAGGGCAATGGTGTGGACTGTCCTGTAGAGGTAGGCTGGCTCTTGTGCTGGTGTTTGGTCTAAAGGTAAATAATGTGGCCTGGGAATCTGTGTTCATTAATTACTCAGAGGTGGACAAGGGTGGGGTGGACATAAAGGACACTATAATTTTATCCAACTTTTATTGATACTTAATCTGGGCTAAGCATTATAACCCTTGGGAATCTGTCTTGAGTGCTTCAGGAGCACCCAGTTTGGCTGGTTGGGCAGTTAATTTCAGAACAAGGAGTTATATGTGATACAGTGGGGTTATACCAACTTGAACTTAGCTGAATTCTCCTATGTGAATCCCAGCTAGGCAGGGAGGGAAGGAGGCACCTACCTGCCATTTCACTTGATGGGTGTGCCGCCCCCCATCGGAAGGAGGGCCCACGGAGGGAGGGATGGTAGTAAATCATCCCCTCAGTGGGTGGGTCTCAGATTCCCCAAGCCTTATAGTGTGTGCATTTTTGCCACAATAAATGTGATTACAGTCATTGAAATACTTTGCAACTCTCTGCCACCCAAATGAAATACTTGGGCAAACAAAGCAGCAGTGATTTATGGCCATCCTGGAGAAAAACTGGCTGTGCTGTTCAACAGGATACGATATAACAATCTCCCTAGCTGGCATCTTCCTAAGGGATTTCCAAGGGTAATTTTGATCATAAGTTTTTTCCAGTGCACTGGCATTAAAATGCAACCTCTGTAAAATGAGACCTCACAGCATAGTGTACTCAGTGTAAAAACAGGTTAGTAAATACAAGGTAGGGCCAGGAAAGGCTTTGCAGAAGAAGTGACATCTGAGTAGTCCCATAAAGGGTTACATAGGCAGACAATGAAATGGAAGGTATTTCTGCTGGTGAATCACCACAGAGCCATATAAAAAGAGGGTGGCTTGGCTGGAGAAGGAGAGTTTCAGGATGGCTAAAGCACTGGCTATTTTCTAAGCTACAATGAAGGATTTGGGCTTCAGGGTAAGACACACTAACTTCATCCTCAGATCAGCTTTAATTGATGATGTGGTGGGGCACCTGGGTGGCTCAATTGGTGAATCATCCAACTTCGGCTCAGGTCATGATCTCATGGTTCGTGAGTTCATGTCAGTGCATGCTGACAGCTCAGAGCCTAGAGCTTGCTTCAGATCCTGTGTCTCCCTCTCTTCCTGCCCCTCCCCTGTTCATACACTGTCTCTCTCTGTCTCCCTCCCTCTCTCTCTCAAAATAAGTAAACATTACATTTTTTTTTAACTCATGATGTGGTGGGGGCGCCCGGGTGGCTCAGTCAGTTGGGCGTCCAACTTCGGCTCAGGTCATGATCTCGCGGTCTGTGAGTTCGAGCCCCGCGTCAGGCTCTGTGCTGACAGCTCAGAGCCTGGAGCCTGTTTCAGATTCTGTGTCTCCTTCTCTCTCTGACCCTCCCCCGTTCATGCTCTGTCTCAAAAATAAATAAACATTTAAAAAAAATTCATGATGTGGTGAACAGAACAGACGGAAGTTACCAAGTATGCATTATCTGTTAGTGCAGGTGAGGAGTTTGTTCACTATGCTGCTTAAAGAGTTCCATGCAATCTTTTAAATAAAGTCAAAGTCTCAAGGCACCTGGCTGACTCTGTCAGTGGAGAATGTGACTCTTGATATCGGGGTCCTGAGTTTGAGCCCCATGTTGGATAGGAGACTGCTTTAAAAAAAAAATTTTTTTTAATTGAAGTCATTATCTCCATTTTTGCACAGTCCACATTTAAGTATCTTCCTACATAGTTCTAGTCATCTTGTTTCAGTTACTTTTCTGGGGTATTTCAAAGAAAGTGTCAGAAGAAGGGCCCAGAAGAGTAGACTGATGTCATGTAATGAAGGGCCTTAAAGGTCATACCATATTGTTGGAAATGGGTCATTGTAGGTTCTTAGACAGGAGAGTGACATAGATTTGGTAGTCCGTATGGGAGACAGAATAGAATGATCTAGATGTAAAAGATAAAACAGGCTGGCTGCTTGTATGAGGATGCACGGTGTGGTAGAAACTGATGGAGTCACCTTGTTTCTGGCTCTCAGCTCTCCAGAAAGGGTGTGTGGGTCACACCACAGTCACAAGAGACTGATACCAAGTGTTCATTCCCAGTGTGGGGAGTGGGTCATTCTTGAGACCAGAGTACTTATGTCCAGGGCATCAATTAAGGAAACTTGGATGTGTGGCGAGCAGAAAATCAAGGCAAAATGGGGAAAGGGCTTGAGAGCTACTTTGTCGTTCAGGTCAGTTGGGCTAGACCAACTATCCTCCACCACTCCATAGGGAGGAGAATCCTTCCCCTCCACATTCAGTCTGCCTCCTTTGGGAAAACCCTGACGACAGCCTGTTGGGAGGCTCCCGTTTCAGTCTTCACATACACCAACCCTTCTATTTACAAACACTATCTCTCAGCACAGGGTAGGAAAGGATTCACTTTCCATAATTCACTTCTCCCTTTACTGCTACCACCCTAGTCCAAGCCCCCATCATTTCTCACCTGGATTCTCAAAATGGCCTTCTAACTGGACTCCCTGCTTCCATCTGTGTCCCCATTCAATTTATTCTCCACACAGAGGGCAAAGATACATTAGTCCTCTGCTTAAAACCTTCCAATGGCTTCTTAGTTCACCCTGAGTAGAAGAAGTCAAGTTCTTGTCTAAAGGACTGTGCTTGATGACATGATCTGCCTCACCCTCCTTCTTACTCTCTCCTCTTTCCACACCCTCTTATTCCTCACATACTAAGCATTATCTGACCTTAGGGTCTCTGCACTTTCCCCAGATACCTATGTGGCTTCTTCTCTTACTTTCTTTGGGTGTATGCTCAACTGTCAATCTGAGAGGTCTTCCTTGCTTATTTTATGTAAAGAAGGTGCCCCTCATGCCAACATAGTATAGCCCCCTTTTCCTGCTTTTTCTTCACAGTACCTATCACCTCCTCCACTTCTACTGTCATGTGTTTGCTTATAATCTGTCTTCCCCTCTATCTACCCCAGCCTACTAAGAACGTAAGCTTCAGGAGAGAAAGGGGTTTTGTCTAGTTCACTGTTATATCCCAGGCACTCAAAACAATGCCTAATACTTAGCAGATATTCAGTATTCATTGAATGAATGAGCGAATTCCAGTCTTGACTTTTAGCAACCTCTTAGCAGCTTTCTGTTCCTCCATTTCTTCAGATACATGGTGACAGATAACACTGTGATGCAGTTCTCTCGAGCTGGGGGAGCCTGTAGCTAGTCTTTTTTGTTTGTTTTGTTTTGAGAGAGAGGGAACAAGCTGGGGAGGGGCAGAGAGAGAGGGAGAGAGAAAGAATCCAAAGCAGGCTCCATACTGTCAGCACGCAGCCAGATGCAGGACTTGATCCCACAAACCGTGAGATCATGACCTGAGCCAAAATCAAGAGTCGGACGCTTAACTGACTGAGCCATCCAGGTGCCCCTGCTTTGTTTTTTGTTTTTTGGTTTTTTTTTTTTTTTGAAAGTAGGTTTCACGCCAAGTGCAGAGCCCAACGTGGGGCTTGAACTCATGATCCTGAGATCAAGACCCGAGCTGGGATCAAGAGTCAGACACGTAACTGATGGAACGACCCAGGGACCCAGGTGCCCGAGTAGTTAGTCTTTATAAGGCACTTGTTCAGAGCCGTATACATTGCTGAAAGCTTTACATGATTTTTCTCATTTGATCTTCACAATAGGAGGCGGTAAGTACTATTATTCTCATTTCACTGATGAGCAACCAATGCACAGAGAGGTTAAGTAATTTGCCAATATGTGGTGCAACCGTGGCTGGCAATCAAGCAGCCTGATTCTAAACCTGTGCTCGCTTTAGTCACAGCATTTGGTTGGCGGGAGTTTCCGTGAGGCTTTTAGACAAACTGCAGCAGGATGGAGCTAGATGAACCCAGACAGGTGAAGGCAAGAAAAACAAAGAGGGCGTGGCAATGATAGCTCAAGGGACAGGGAATTTTGAAAAAGTGTTTATCCCCTCATATTTTTAAGTTGATAGCTAAAGTTTTCATCACAAATGTATTAATTTTTTTAATGTTTTTATTTTATTTTTGAGAGACAGAGTGTGAGTGGGGGAGGGGTAGAGAGAGAGGGAGACAGAAACTGAAGTAGGCTCCAGGCTCTGAGCTGTCAGCGCAGAGCCTTGACGTGGGGCTTGAACTCACAGACCACGAGATCATGACCTGAGCCAAAGGGATGCCCAACCGACTGAGCCACCCAGGGACCCCCGATCACAAATTTAAATAGTTGCAATGAATGTAAACTCTGGCAAACTGTAAATAATGACAATTTAAGATAGCACTGTCAAATCACTTTTTATAATGTATCCAACAGACTCTATGTTACAATTTAGTGACCACCATCATCCATTTAAAATTACACATGAGCTCTTTAATATTTGGTAATTCTATATTGTTCTTTCATCTCTAAATTATATTTACTCCATAAAATGTTATCCAAAGACAATAATTTTTACATTTCAAAAACCTTTTACTGATCACTTATTCATGATAAAAATATGTATCAAGGGAAATTAAAAACATTTTTTCCTTGTAATTGTATGGCTTTATGTATTTGAGTTATTCTGAGCTGAGTAATATTACAATTATCTTTAATATACAGCTGCTCAAAATGACATGATTATAAATTTTGATAGTACATAAATATAAAAGGTAAAATTCTACTGGAAACACATCTCTCAGTGAGATAGATGGGGATTCCCCATAAATTAATTCATGTATCTAAATGACTGTTTCTTACTGCTAGATTAACAGGGTTTTGCTTCAATTTTCTTTTTTGTTTTCATAGATACAGTGCCAAGAAATATGACTCACGAGGGAATGCTGGTAATTCTGTTACAGAATTGTCGATCAATTCTTTGGTTTTCTTCTGAGTGATATGCCAAAAGTCAGAGTGCTCCTTCCTCAGTGGGCAGTTCAAATAGACCTACTACTAATTCTGTTAAAAGCAAAGCGAACCAAGCAAAAACCCGGAAACAATCTAACAAAAGAACTTGTTATCCAGTCATTAGAGTCCTTCACTTTCTCAAGTGATTTTTAATTATACTGATTACTTTTCTCTTCGAGGCATTTAGGAAGAGTTGGGAAATTCGAGATATTGTTAATTTCAACACATCTTTAGCATTACAATATTACTGTAATTTAAGTATATTTTAGTTGCAGCTGCAGATTTAGCTCAACTTATTGTAAATAATAATTATGCAAATTAGCAACGCCAGTCTCTTTGACAAACCAACTAACCAAATTAGGCTTCTCTTTGGGGAGAAAAAAATTTCCCTTTTCAAGTCAAATAAATGTGTTAACAGGCGCCCCCGTGACCACATGTCACTTCTCAATCCCAAGATAAACATGGCACTGGGCTTTGACAGGGGTTGGTCCCTAAGGAAAGTAAGGCTCTTTCAGTTCAGGTGTTTTTAACCCACGCCTTGTTTTGTTCCAGGACACTCTTAGGCAAGATGCCACCCCGCCTTCACGTGGGGTGGCAGAGGCGACATCTTTAAACGCAAATCTCATCACTACCGCCCACTGTCTAACAGGTCTGCACTCGGAACACCCCAATATGGGCCCAAATCCCGCACTAAGAATGCCTAGTCTCGCTCTCCGCTCTCCCTTTCAGCCCTAAGGTGTCCCGGGCACGCCAAGCCACTGTTTGATCTGCGCCAAGTCAGAAGCACGGTTTCCAGAGCCGGCGAAGTCGGCCCCTCTGCGGCTCTTCCCCGCTTCCTCACGGCGGTAGTGGCGGCCCCCTCTGCGTCAGCCCCAGCTCAGTCCCGACCACCAGTGGGCTTGCGCTGGCCGGGAAGGTCCCGCGCAGGCCGCAGCCCTGCCAGGGCAAGCCCGGCACCGAACGACGCCACCTCCCCCTCGGGGGAAAGCGACAGCTCTGCTGCGTTGCCGGGCCCAGGAGGGAGGCCGGAACCCTCGGCGAGAGGCCGGCGTGGGAGGGAGGGAGGGGGAAGAATGTTGGTGCAACGCAGCTCCGAGTGATCTGACCGGGTGGCCGAGCCGCAGCGGACGCAAGCCGGAACTCGGCGTGTGGACCTCGGCCCGCCTTGGGCCGGAAGTGGGGAAGGCGGGATTGTCCTTTTCCGGCAGAAAGTAGGAGGAACCGGGGGCGTCTCCGTGGGGAAGAGTGTTGGTGTAACACTGCCGGCTGCGCCGAGGGGTAGGATGGAGGCGGGTGTCGGTGTAGGGGCGCTCGGAAGGGACGGATATCGCTGTGGCACTGCGGTGACGCTCTGAGGGGACTGGTGTCGGTGTGGCACCGGTGCACGCTGAAGGAGCTGGCGGAACCGGGTGGCCATGGGGATGTGGGCGTCGCTGGACGCGATGTGGGAGATGCCGGCCGAGAAGCGTATTTTCGGGGCCGTGCTGCTCTTCTCCTGGACAGTGTATCTTTGGGAGACCTTCCTAGCGCAGCGACAGGTGAGCCTAGACGGGGCCCACCTGACCCCGACACCTGACCTGCCCGGGCCAGCGTCGGTCTCGACCCACAAGTCCCTGGATGATTGCTACGGCTCCAGCATCAGCCTCGACCCTGTGGGTCCCTACTGGGCCTCCTAACTTGGCCCGATGGCGGGCTTGGCCTTGAGGGTATCTGGTGCCTCTGGGAGGTTTTCCGCGACGTGATCCTGGGACCCAGGCCGGTTAGGGCCTGGTGAAAGGGAAGTCAGGGCCGACTTGAGTTGACTTGAGTCGTGCCTGGCCCACAGCTTTCTTAGGATCCTCAGGCCCAGACTTACCTCCTTTACCTTTGGCAAAGACCCATGAGCCTTTAAAAGGAAGATGCAACATTTTTACCAATCACAACTTCCCGGTGATGCTCAACCATGGGATTAGGACACCATTTTCTGAAAATAAAGACTTAACAAATCCTTCTAAGGACCTGAACTTTTTTCCCTTAAAAAACAAACAAACAAACATGTATACACTATGTTGTTTTGCCCAAAGAACAATATGTTCTTTTGTTTAAACAATTAGAGCTGTAAAATAGAAACTGAAAGTTACTTAATAACAGTTTCCTGGAGGTAATCATAATGAACGGCCTGCTGTTGGAGATGCGAACTTTTTTTTTTTTTAATTTTTTTTTTTCAACGTTTATTTTATTTTTGGGACAGAGAGAGACAGAGCATGAACGGGGGAGGGGCAGAGAGAGAGGGAGACACAGAATCGGAAACAGGCTCCAGGCTCTGAGCCATCAGCCCAGAGCCCGACGCGGGGCTCGAACTCCCGGACCGCGAGATCGTGACCTGGCTGAAGTCGGACGCTTAACCGACTGCACCACCCAGGCGCCCCTGGAGATGCGAACTTTTAAATGAGATAGATCTTAAGTTTGTCTGCTTTATTGTCTCTGATTGCTGATTTGTTTTATCTACATTCTTCTATGTTGTCGTTGTGTCAACCTGATGGCTATGAGAACCTTTTTTTAACTGTCAGAACTCTTTCTTGAGCATTACTTTCCTCTACACTACACATGTCTTCTCTCAGGTTACTTGCTGCATGAATCTTTAAATTGGAATTTTTAGTTTTTCATCAGTGGCTGAGTTGTGTCTTGATCTCTTCTTTTAGCTCAGGATCTTTTTTTATTTACTTATTTTTTTGTCTTTTGAGTCTTTTTTTTTTTGTCTTTTTAAAAAGTAATCTCTATGCCCAGTGTGGGGCTCAAACTCATGACCCCAGGATCAAGAGTCACATGCTCTACCAACTGAGCCAGCTGGGTGCCCCCTAGTTCAGGATCTTTAAAGAGGTGTTAAGCTGTATAGCACTAAGTTCTCTGACATAGATATCTTTGGATAACTTTATTAGTACAGAATCTTGAGGTCCTAAAGAAGATCCTTTGGATAAGGTAAACACAGTATATAGTGTCTAAATTGAGGGGCTTATTGAACATCTATCTGTCTTTAACGATAAGCCCAGTTACAGTAACTGCTTTTTGAGAATGTCTCCTTTACTCAATTATGCTTTAATTTTTTAAATGTTTTTTGTTTTTGAGAGAGCGACAGAGAATGACTGGGGGTGGGGCAGAGAGAGGAAGACAGAGAATCTGAAGCAGGCTCCAGGCTCTTAACTGTCAGCACAGAGCCTGATGTGGGGCTTGATCCCAAACTGTGAGGTCATGATCTGAGCCGAAGTCAGATACTTAACCGACTGAGCCATCCAGGTGCCTCCTCAGTTATGCTTTAATGTAATGCCTTTTATTGAGGGTTTGGTAAGGTGCCCAACAACGTATAGGGAAGCCATGTGTCATAAAACCATTGTAGGAGATACTGTCCATTATATTGCTTAGTTTCTGTGCCCTGTATTATGTCCCGTGGTCTGAAATTTACCATTTCGAATTTGGCATAATGATAAAGTTTGTCTTTTATTTTTAGAGATAAGAGTGTGTAGGCAGGGGGGAGGGGTAAAGGGGAGAGGTAGAGAACCTTAAGCAGGCTCCATGCTCAGTGCCGAGCTCCACCCTGGGCTCGATCCCACTTCCCTGGAATCATGATCTGAGCCAAAATCTAGAGTTGGATGTTCAACTGACTGAGCCACCCAGGTGCCCCAAGTCTGTCTCTCTTGAAGACCTGATCTGTTTCCATTTGTCATTCCTCAGATTTCTCTGAATTTAGTTTCCAGGACCAAGTTCAGTAATTAGCTACAATATCTGTTAATACTTATGGCTAGCATGGCTTCCTTCTCCTTTCCATGAGTTTGTTTTCTATATTATATAGGATGTATGTTTTTCTTGGAGTGAGTGGTACATCACCCTTTGTACATCACCATTTGTGATGTACAGTTTTGGTTTACATGTGCAGACTGAAGTGTGATGACAGCCCTGATTTTAATTTTCCCTTGTCAGCTAGCCTCCGAGTCTCTTGTTCTGCTTTTACTGTGCTGCGTCATTTGTCTTCGCGGTCAATGCACTTGATCAAACGTAATATTTGTGTATATGTAAAGCAAATTCAGTAGGCTTAAGTGACAGGTTAAGGCTGTAACTACTCAGTGTTTGATCATAAATGACTATTGTAATAAGTAAGGCGTTGGCTTGACTGTCTCAAAGTGTTTTCTTCAAAATATTTCAGAGACGGATATATAAAACAACAACTCATGTACCACTGGAGTTAGGACAGATCATGGATTCAGAAACCTTTGAGAAATCCCGACTGTATCAGCTGGATAAAAGTACTTTCAGCTTCTGGTCAGGACTCTATTCAGAGATTGAAGGCACTGTGAGTAAATTACTTTCTGGAGAGACAACTTATCGAAATGTTTAGTACTCTGTAATGTTGGTTTTCATTTTGTATTCTTGTGACACAAAAGAGGGTACCATATCTACACATCCTAGAATGCTTTTTTAACCTTTGTTACCGGTAATAATGGGTGTGGAGCAAAAGAGGCTCATACATAATTGTTAGTGAGTTGAAAACTGTGGCATATGATAACTATCGTAGGTCAGGTGTGAAAAAGAGCCTTCTATTATAAGATATTAAGATCTTCTTCTTTTTTTTTTTTTTTTTTTAGTTTATTTATTTATTTTGAGAGAGAGAGAATCCCAAGCAGGCTCTGCACATGAGGTCAGTGCGCAGGGCCTGACACAGGGCTCGAACCCACGAAACCATGAGATCGTGACCTGAGCCAAAATTCAAGAGTTGGATGTTAAACCAACTGAAGCACCCAGGCGCCCCTCTGAGATATTCAGCAGTCTTTACAGGCCTTCCTGCCTCCGTCTTAACTTTTCTACTGCCCTTCACACTGCAACCAAAGGAACCCTGAAGGATAATTCTGATCATGCTGTTCTCCTACATAAAACCTATCACTGGCTCACTGTTTCCTTCTGGGTGCAGTCCAGATTTTTTGGCATGAGTTTTGGGGGTACTTTTGACCTGGCCGTTGCTTACTTCAGCTTCATCTTTTTATTCGTTCCCCCAAATTCTTTCTCCTTTTTTGTCCAGCTTGGTTTCTTGTAACTTTGAGTTTTTTCACATGCTAGTATCTATCAGGGGTGCTCACCTCTACAAGTCCACTCTCTTGCTGGAGGCTGATTAATCCCCACTCTTCCATTAGGTTCCAGCTGAGACATCATCTCTTCTAAGAAACAGTTTGAGGGGCGCCTGGGTGGCTTAGTCAGTTAAGCCTCTGACTTCACTCATGTCATGATCTCACGTTTCATGAGTTTGAGCCCCAAATCAGGCTCTCTGCTATCAGCACGGAGCCCACTTTGGATCCTCTCTCTCTCTCTGCCCCTCCCCAGCTCACGTGTGTGCAACGTGCTCTCTCAAAAATAAACATTTAGAAAAATTATTAAAAAAAAGAAAAGAAACCATTTGAATCTTCCCCTGTCCCTCGAGACTGGTTAAGGCAGCATTCTTTCATTATTCCTGTCAGTACTTATCACATGGTGAGACTGATAGTTCTTTATTTATTTATTTTTTTTAAAGTTTATTTCTTTATCTTGAGAGAGAGAGAGGAAGGGAGAGGATCCCAAGCAGGCTCCGCATCAGGAGCATGGAGCCTGACATGGGGCTTAAACTCACAAACTGTGAGATCATGACCTGAGCTGAAACCAAGAGTCAGATGCTCAACCAACTGAGCCACCCAGGCACTCCAGACTGATAATTCCTTAAAGAAAGGATACTTTAAGGTCTTGTAATCATTTGGCATCTAGTGACTGGCATAAAATAAGCATATAATCCATATTTCTTAAATGAAACAAGTGATGGGTCATTTTTACTTAGTAAAACAGACCCAGTCTTCCCCCCATGCTAAAAGAAGAGCGGCTGTGTAGTGTAGAGCAGTGTTTCTCAGTCTTTTCTTCATGATCACCCCTGACCCTGTATCTTTTTAGACATTTTTTTCTTTTATTAAAAAAAATTTTTTTAAAAGGTATCTATTTTTGAGAGAGAGAGAGAGAGAGAGAGAGAGACACAGAGCATGAGTGGGGGAGGGGCAGAGAGAGAGGGAGACACAGAATCCGAAGCAGGCTCCAGGTTCTCGGCTGTCAGCACAGAGCCCAATGCGGGGCTCGAACTCACAGACGGTGAGATCATGACCTAAGCCAAAGTTGGATGCTTAACCGACTGAGCCACCCAGGTGCCCCTAGACATTTTTTTCTTAATCACCCCTCCATGAAATTTTAATACCACAGATATACTGTATATCTGTTTCTGTACTGTATGTATGTATATCTGTGCTTTATAAATAAAATGAGTAAGGTTTCTCTTCATTCCCAAACACCAGTTGTTGGTTTTCCACCTCCAAGAACAATTGAAGGTACATGGTGCGGAGGTTAAGAACCCAGGTGGCTTGAGTCTGAATCTCAGTTCTACCATAACAGCTCTGGGGCCTCAAGCAAGTCACCACTTCTGTGCCTCAGTTTTCTCATCTGTTTAAATTGTGTAGTGATATTTCCTCATTTGTAGTGTTGTTGAGAGGATTAAATGAGTTAATATGTGTGAGAAGATTCGAAAAGTTCCTGATCCATTATCAATGCTCTGTAAGTGTTGGCCATTATTATTTTTATCATCATGATCGTGATTATCATCACTATTCCTCTAGACCTCTTTTAAATCTCCAGTACCACTAAGAGAAAGATTCCTAAATTGAAAATAAATGAGGTCAGCTACCATAATTGTTTCTTCAGTTAAAGAGAAGAAACCAGCTGTTCAGAGCTTTGTTAAATGATGAAAACATTTCCAGCTGGTCACAAAATTTTCCTTGACAGTTACGGACTAGTGTGATTAGAACCAAATTATTACAAGTCTTTCCTATTTCCTCAGGATGATGCAAAGTAGCGAAAAGTTAAGGAGAAGAATTAAATCTTATCTGAAAAACAAAATTCATTTGGCTTTTAGGATATGTTGCAATTACTAGTAATTAGTCTTCTCAATGTTGATTTTTTAAATTATATTTTTTACAAGTCCAAGCCTGGTTTAGTTACAGAGATATTGAAGATTAGTATCGAAACTTGATGCTTTCCAACCAAGCCAGGCTTTATTGTGGTTTATATTTGGCTTTGATTAGTTTATCTGAAGCATTTCTTTTGTTAAGGTCCAACTGTGAAATCATCCTTCAGAGGGAGAGATGGAAGCAGAGGTGGTGAATTTAGACACCGTTCTCTTTCCTCACTGATGTTCGATTCTGTGAAGTTCTTTGGCTTACCCCTCACAAGGCCATTATAAAAAGACAGGCAAAACATTTTCAGTCTCTTTCGTTGTCACTAGTAAACAGTTCCAGGAAAGATGGGCAGTAGCTTGGTTGTTACAGTTGGTGAGCATGGGGGTGGTCTAGTTTGTTCCAGGAGATGACAGAGACAGGGAAAACACATATAGAAAGAGAGCTTTGTAATGTGCCTGTTTGATGTTACAACAGTGCTTTGAGGTAGAAAGGGTAGGCATTGTTACTCCCTTTTTATGGATGAGAAGGTGGAGGCTCAGAGAAATTAAATGGCTTGTCCATTTAACGGCCAAGTGACGATAATAAGTGGGAGAAGTGGGTTTCAAACTCTGCTCTTCTGAGTCTTTAAAATTGCATTGAAGAAACCATTCTTAAAACTCTAGGGACCACATCATAAATGTGCTGAATTTATCCTTGAGGAATTAATAGCTCTATTTACCGTTCGATGGGAAGCATTTTGTGTTACTTTGAAATCCTGTTCTGTTTTTTTTTTTTTTTTAATTTTTTTTTTTTTCAACGTTTATTTATTTTTGGGACAGAGAGAGACAGAGCATGAACGGGGGAGGGGCAGAGAGAGAGGCAGACACAGAATCGGAAACAGGCTCCAGGCTCCGAGCCATCAGCCCAGAGCCTGACGCGGGGCTCGAACTCACGGACCGCGAGATCGTGACCTGGCTGAAGTTGGACGCTTAACCGACTGCGCCACCCAGGCGCCCCGAAATCCTGTTCTGTTTGAAGACAGGTTCATTAATTCCTATTTTGTGTTGATTAAAATTAATAAGTTTTTATATTTTGGTCACAAAGAACAAGCGCAAAGATTGATTTAAACTTTTTGTTGCCTCTTTTTTTCTATCCGAAGGAACATAAGCAGAGGCCTTGTGTGACCAATTACAGGTGCCACCGTTCACACAAATGTGACAGAGCACCCAGAGAGAAGGTGTCCAGCCTTTCTGAGACAGACTTTCCTGGTGTCTCACAAATGTCAGTGAAGAGCCTGATCAGGAAGTGGAAGGGCTGGACAGTCGAGGAGGGCAGTGTAGCAACATTGAAATTGTTGCTTTTCCAATTTCTGTGGGTTTCTGAGTGAGCACCTTGGCCTTCTTGAGCCTCGTTTTTTCCCCTCTTTGTGATGAGAAGCCGATACATATTATACCATATCTCACATGGTTTGTAGCAAGGACTGAATGAGTGAGATAATGTCGATGAAGCCATTAGTACACTGCTCAATACATAGCAGTCACTTCGTCACTGGGTTTCTTTGGGCAAGTAACTTTAACCTCTGATTTTAGGTGTCTCATCTATAATGTGGTAATGACTATATGTCTTGCCTGCTTTGCAAGAGTCTAGTGGGATCTTATGTTTAAGAGTGATGGAGTTGTGGGGCGCCTGGGTGGCTCGGTCGGTTAAGCGTCCGACTTCGGCTCAGGTCATGATCTCACGGTCCGTGAGTTCAAGCCCCGCGTCAGGCTCTGTGCTGATAGCTCAGAGCCTGGAGCCTGCTTGAGATTCTGTGTCTCCCTCTCTCTCCGCCCCTCCCCTGCTCAACCCTGTCTGTCTCTCTCTCAAAAATAAACATTAGGGGCGCCTGGGTGGCACAGTCGGTTAAGCGTCCAACTTCAGCCAGGTCACGATCTCACGGTCCGTGAGTTCAAGCCCCGCGTCAGGCTCTGTGCTGATAGCTCAGAGCCTGGAGCCTGTTTCAGATTCTGTGTCTCCCTCTCTCTCTGACCCTCCCCCGTTCATGCTCTGTCTCTCTCTGTTTCAAAAATAAATAAACGTTAAAAAATATTATAAAAAAAAAGTGCTGGAGTTGTTTTTGTTGGGCTCATTGGTTCTTGTTATAAGACATCCCTGCAGCCTGCTCAGTGAGATTATCAAGAGGGAAACTTTACTGTTCACTGTGTTTTATATTTCATTTCCCAAAGTATACTAAACAAGGTTTGCGACAGCAGTTTCTAAAAGCATTCCGAGATGCATTTGAAGTTCATATTAAAACTACCCTTGGGGCGCCTGGGTGGCGCAGTTGGTTAAGCGTCCGACTTCAGCCAGGTCGCGATCTCGCGGTCTGTGAGTTCGAGCCCCGCGTCGGGCTCTGGGCTGATGGCTCAGAGCCTGGAGCCTGTTTCCGATTCTGTGTCTCCCTCTCTCTCTGCCCCTCCCCCGTTCATGCTCTGTCTCTCTCTGTCCCAAAAATAAATAAACGTTGAAAAAGAAAATTAAAAAAAAAAAAAACCAAAAACTACCCTTGATACGTACTTAAAAGCTGGACTTTTAATAATAGGTGTTTTAACGTTTCACCAGAAGGCTTATAAATCCTTAATTTTGCATTATTTATTAGGATTAAGAACAGGATGAAAGAAGTGCCGTCTCAAGTCGATTAGTTCAATAGGCGGTGCATATACCAGACAGTGGTGCCAAAGCATATCTTTTGGGAAGACGGGGTTTACATCCAAGATCGGGTTAGGTGAGATAGCTGGACGAAGAGTTAAGGGAGCCTTTAAGACAGCAATTTATTAAACCCAAGATTTTCATACTTTGGTGACTGTGCCTGGAGACTGCCAGGCTCCACTTCCAGTTCCTGATTCAGTGGTTCTGGGGTGGAGCCTGAGTATTTGCATTTCTAACACATTCCCAGGTGATGCCGCTGCTGCTGCTGCTGTACAGAAACTATATTTGAGGTCCATGGTATTAAACCAACCCAGCATACAGGGAAACATCTAAAAGATGGATGGCACCAAGTGTGGGTGAGATTGTAGGGAACAGGAGCCCTCTAGTACTGCCGATGAGGGTGTAATTTGGCGTAAACACTGCAGAGAACAAGCTGATCATAATACCAAATACATTTACCAATCATTGTGGATGGATCTAAAAATATGTAGAGTGTAAAAAGCAAGTTGTAGACTAAGTACAATGTGATGTTATTTATATATAGTCTCAAAAAGCATATATAAATCACTATATTATTTATGGATACATATATAAAAATGGAAAGTAGATTGGAAGGCTTCCCATGAAATATACGATAGTGCCAAAACCTGTCAAAACCACAATGAACCGTGTGTGAACCAATGAGAATATTGTGCTTCTAACCAAGGAGTGTGATTGATCGTTGTGTTCCTGAGACTCCAGGGAAAGTAAAACTAAACCGATTCCTCTTTAGTTCCATAAACTTAGTATCTGTTGTGGCAGGTTGTGTTTTGTAAGCATGCATTCTTTTCAGATTTTAAGAGCAGCTTGGTCATTCGAATGTCATGGTGATTTGGTGAATATCTTTGTTCACTGTATCTGCCCAAGACAAAGGGTGGTGCTGAGAAGGGGGCCTCCTCCTATGAAACCCTGACTCCTACCTCAAGATTCACCTTTTCCTTACCTGGGGAAAGCACAGCTATCCCATTCCGTCCCTCAGTTTGGTAAGTGGACCTGACTCTCCACTTACACTGATACTAATACTTTGTCCTGACGGATGGGGGCTGTTTCCTTTTAGGCGAAAGCCACTTAGGGAGCCACATAGCCTTGGTCAGATCCCATTTATGTGACTCATTAGCCGTGAGATTCTGGATAAATTGCTTACCTTTTCTAAGTTTAGTCCCTGATCCATAAAACTTTTGTTGTGGTCTTTTGGCAAATTTATTTATTTATTTATTTATTCATTCATTCATTCATTCATTCATTTATTTATTTTACAGCTTCACTTTATAGAGACATAATTCACATACCACCCTAATTTATCCATATAAAATGTACAGGCGTAAATACTTTACCAGGCTAAACTTAGTATCTCAATTGGTTTGTATCCACGTAAATGCATATTTTAGCCTAAATAAGATAGGTCTCTTTTTTCTTCAGAGAGAATTATTTTGTCCTTTTTTCTTTTCTTTTTTATGTTTTATTTATATTTTGAGAGAGTACGAGTGGGGGAGGGGCAGAAAGAGAGGGGGACAGAGGATCTGAAGCGGGTTCTGCACTGATAGGCTGACAACAGAGAACCCAGTGCAGGGCTTGAAGTCACGGACCACAAGATCATGACCTGAGCCGAAGCAGGATGATCAACCAACTGAGCTACCCAGGCGCCCCCTGTCCCTTTTTCTTTATGAAATGTTCTCATCTGATAATTTCTAGTCTTCAAATTTAACCAAAGTATGTCTTGTTTTATAGCTTATTCTTCTTTTTGGAGGAATTCCTTATCTCTGGAGACTTTCTGGACGGTTCTGTGGCTATGCTGGCTTTGGACCAGAATATGAGGTATGTGATTCATTAGCATATATATTTTAGAATCTTACTTTTTGCTTGGCTAGCCATACATGGAAGTTAATTTTTTGGCTCTGTCTTAGGCTTGCTTCTCCGTTTGTACAATCCTTGTCCACACATGCTATGTTAGGATAATGCTAGTTTTTGTAGCACACTCCAGAATTTCAATAGCTTATCACAATACTTTATTTCTCAATCACAGAATAGCCTCGCGTGAGTATTTTTGGCCAACAGGTGACATTCTTCCACATGGGGAGCCAGGGACCCAGTCTCTTTTCATCTTATGGCTGTGCCGTCTCCTGAGTGCCCCAGAGTTCTCTGCGTCCAACAGGCAGGTGGAATGAGGGGGTGGAGAAAGTACATCCTCTTCTTAATTCCCTTGGCTCTGTAGTATCCTTTGCATTCACATCTTGCTGGTGAACCAGTCATTTAGTCTCAGATGTAAGAGAACTGGGGAATGTGCGCTCCAGTTAGGCAAGCTATTTCTCAGGGACAACCCCTTCCTTCCAGTGAAAGGGGAAACAAGAATTTCGTTGAACCCACTCAACAGATGCTCTGTACCATACGCAGTTAGCAGATACTTCAAACAAGGACAGGGAATGTATCTTTGAGAGTCTCCTTGGAGCTCCTTGAGTCGACTACCCATTCTTACAGAAGTTCCATTCCCTGGGCAAAGCCCTAAGCCTGAGACTCCCTGACCTGTGGTGGATGCTAGGACACTGCCTCCTGACTTCTTGTTGGAAATTGCCAACTCTCTTCCCTCTTTCCTGATTGTTTATTTGAAATGATGGCTCTCTTCTACATGTATGGGTACCTTGGGTTTTAATTCAGCTCATCCTATGTCCCTTTTCTGTATACCTTTTTCTAAATCAGCCAAACTCTTTAATTTTTTTTTTTTTTAACATTTATTCATCTTTGAGATGACAGAGAGAGACAGCATGAGCGGGGAAGGGGCAGAGAGAGGGAGACACAGAATCCGAAGCAGGCTCCAGGCTCTGAGCTGTCAACACAGAGCCCGACGCGGACTCAAACTCACAAACTGTGAGATCATGACCTGAGCCGAAGTCGGACGCTCAACCGACTGAGCCACCCAGGCGCCCCTCAGCCAAACTCCTTAAAGACATGATCTAGTATAAGTTTCTCTGCCTTGTCCCAACCAGGCTTGCCATCTTGTCCTCTTCCACTTACAGGGTGCTCTTTTCTCTCTCCGTGCTTTTGTAAATTGCAAGGAATTCTTCCTTTCCTTGTCTCCTGTCCCTTTAGTTTACCTCTTCAGAGTGGCATCCTGAGTCTCCTCAGCCTTGTAAGCCTTGCAAGCCTTGCTTGAATTTACCAGCATATGTAGCTGTCTCTCATTTTTTGGTTCTTTTAACCATTTTGTCTATATGGCTTCAGGTGACTTTCACATAGTGCCTATGTAATAAACACTGTTTTATTGCCTCCTCTGGCAAGTAAACTCTGAGATACAGATGTTGTTTCAGACTTTGTAACCCCATAGAATCAAGCACATTGCTTGAAATCCTGTAAGTACTCAGCAACTACCTATTGATTTGTTCACTAATCATTCATTTGAAGAAGGAATTAATATTACACTATAAAAACCGCCGCTGTTTTCTTCTTGTGTTTAGATCACTCAGTCCTTGGTGTTTCTCCTGTTGGCTACACTTTTCAGTGCATTGACTGGTTTGCCATGGAGTCTTTATAATACTTTTGTGATAGAAGAAAAACATGGTTTCAATCAACAGGTAAACTAGAGAATGCAAATATTCTCTTTTATTTATTTTTTTATTAAAAATTATTTTTAATGTTTATTTATTTTTGAGAGAGAGGGAGAGAGAGAGTGAGAGCAGGGGAGGGGAGGAGAGAAAGGGAGAGAAAGGGAAAGGAGAGAGAAAGGAGACACATGACCTGAGCCGAAATCGGACGACCAACTGACTGAGCCACCCAGGCGCCCCTCAAATATTCTCCTGTAAATATAAAGACTTCTTTGTGCTTTTTTTCCCCTCTGCTGGTAATAATTGAAGCATAATTTGCTATTTTAGAGCATGAATTCAGTGAAGGAAAAGGAACTGCAGATCATAGGTTAAAGTCTTGCCATAAACTCTTCTAGTACTAAAGTCTAGTATCCTTTTGCTAACATTTAAATGGGTTGATTTTGAACTGTAAAATGCCAGACATTTACTTGTCGTCTTAGACTACCTAGTGTCATATAATATAGACTCACTGCCTTTTAACTGTTAAAATTTCTTTAATAGGGACGCCTGGGTGGCTTAGTTGGTTAAGCATCCGACTTCGGCTCAGGTCATGATCTCATGGCTCGTGAGTTCGAGCCCAACCGTGTTGGGCTCTGTACTGACAGCTCAGAGCCTGGAGCCTGCTTCAGGTTCTGTGTCTCCCTCTCCCTGCCCCTCCCCGACTTGTGCTCTGTCTCACTCTCTCTTTCTCAAAAATAAATAAACATTAAAAAAAATTAAAAATAAAATTATGTATCCTTTATATTCACTTATTATTTACTTTAAAAGCAGTTTCTCATTTTCTTGTGATGATCTTTTCTTTTTTCAGACTTTGGGCTTCTTCATGAAAGATGCAGTCAAGAAATTTATCGTGACTCAGTGCATTTTATTGCCTGTGTCTTCACTTCTACTTTATATTATTAAAATTGGGGGAGACTATTTTTTTATATATGCCTGGCTGTTCACATTAGTTGTTTCTCTGGTGAGTAAAATCTTTGTTTCATTTTCTTTTACAAAATTTTCTTGGCAAGATAACTATGATTTAATCTTCATTAGCATGTAAACAGTTCTTGAGAAGCAAATGAAATATAAATAAGTGGTCATCTAAATTTCCCCCTTGGTTTCTGCTTTTGGGTATAGAAATAGGAGAACTGACCCTGACCGTAGATTTTTTTCTCCTTATGCTGACTTGGATCCTAGAAGCTGGTTATTAGTTACCGTTAATAGTTGTCAGGCAGTTTTAGGCTGTGCATTTGTGAATTGTCACCAGAATGGATGACTAGGTTTGATCATTCAGTCACTCTTTACTGAGCTCCAGTGCCTAAACATCATGGATGTTTTGAAGGGAGACTAGATTTAAGAGGGATAAGAAAAAGAAACCCTAAACCTGCCTGATTTTTTTCTGCCCTCTTTCCCCTGCTTTTTCCCTCCTCCATTCGTGCTTTTTTATCCCTTCTTCTCTGTTCCCTTCCCCCTTGCTCCTCACTTCTCTTCTCCCTTTTCTTCCCTCCCCTCTCTTCCTTCCCCCTCCCTTCCCTCTCACCCCGCATCTTCCCTTCCTCACATCTTTGCTTCTTCTCTCTACCATATTCTAAAACCACTTCACAACGCACACACTACAACACAATGAAAACAGTCTGTTCACAGCTCCCAGAAAATAGCATCTATCAGCTCTTCAACTCCTGTGATGATGAGGTGTATTTTAGTCTGAATTGCCATGGTGCTCACTGCTTCACTTTCCACTGGTGGGATCAAGCTCCAAGAACAGGTGCTAGTTGTATTTGCACATATCTGTGTATGGCCAATGAAGTGAGAGGAAAGAGCAGACGGAATGTTCCAGAAATGCTTAAGGAAGTGCCATTTCAACCTCAGTGTACACTGTGGGTAATTAATTTTGTACACTACAGGTAATTAATTTTAGTAGACCACCCAAATAATAGCACACAATCAAGCTCTAGTAATTAATTTTTAGCAAAGAATGCAGGTCTCTCGTGATTACTCTGAAAGGCAGAATTCCAAGTTATGATGGGCTTATGAAGTAGCAGAAAGTCCCAAGATAGTTTTTGAATGGACCATTTGACTTTTCAATTATTACCACATAGAGACTAGTCACTTTGATTTAATTTAACAGATACTGAGCACTTATTATCTGGTAGTATTTGGGGTTGGGAATGCCAGAACAAATGAAAAGATCCATGTTCTCAAGGCTAGATCATGTAGTTGTTTTAATATGATTGAATCTGTATAAATGGCAGTGTTTCTTTAAGAACGTATTCAAAGGGCCGCCTAGGTGGCTTACCCCGGTGGGGCTCTGCTGACAGCTCGGAGCCTGCTTAGGATTCTCTGTCTCCCCTTCTCTCTTTGTCTCTCTCTCCATCCTCCTCTGTGCATTCTCTTTCTCTCTGTCTCTCTCTCAGAAATAAATAAACATTTAAAAAAAATGATGGAAAATCAGATTTCTAAAAAAAAAAACATACTCATAGGTTGTTCTGACATTTATTTTTCAGGTGCTTGTCACAATCTATGCTGATTATATTGCCCCTTTATTTGACAAGTTCACACCTCTGCCTGAGGGAAAGCTTAAACAAGAAATTGAAGTAATGGCAAAGAGTATTGACTTTCCTTTGACTAAGGTGTATGTTGTTGAAGGTAAGGCTATCCGGGGGTAAGGAGGTTTTACTCAAGTGTTTTGATTTGTTAGATTTTACAATTTGGCTTCTGAAGATTTCTAGGACTTGGTGGCAGAGTCCAGGGATAGAAACTGGTAGCCTGATACCAAGCCTGCTCTTACCTGCAGCTGTGTTGGGTTGGCTTTACCGTGTTGGTTTTAAGTTTTGGCCAAGGCCTTTTTCACTGCTAGTTGTATCATGTATATGACACTGGTTTAGATACTTCTGTTACCTTCCTGGCTCCCTCAGGGAATGGAGTTGGACTTTCGCATAGTCCAGTTCCACTTAGCTCTAGTTGGGGGCTTATAAAATAAAACCAGTGATGCTGGCTTTGTCTCATCCAACAAAACTTCCAGTGTTCTGGAGGAGTCCGATTTCACTTGTACATACACCAGAAACTGTAGTACCATTGGATACTTCAGATTAGTTGTTCTCTGCTTTTTTGATGATTGCTTTTGAGAGTTAAGCTATGTATTAGCTTACATAAGACTACTAAAGTCTCAAGCCCAAAAAGACGTAGAGTAAAACTGTTGTATGATACCATGACTTTCAGAATCTATAATTAAAAGCCATGTAAATGTGTGAGGCACTGGTTCTGCCTCTGCCAGTGGGATCTTGGACGAATCCCTTCACGCCTCTCGGTTTCGCTTTTGCTTCTCTAAACCATAGTTTGGCAAACGTTTTCTGTAAAGGGCTAGTCAATAAATATTTGAGGCTTTGTGGGCCACATGGTCTCTGTTGCAGCTCTTGAACCCTGCCATTAATTAGTACAGAAGCAGTCACAGATAATGCATAAGCAAATGAGCATGGCTATGTTCTAATAAAATTTTATTTATAAAACCAGGTGGGAAATTAAATTTGTCCTGCAAACCATACTTTGCCCATCACTCCTTTAAATAAAAAAAGAAAAAAAAAATCAGTGAGAAACAGCTGTACTGAATGAAGGACTAGAACCTGAGAAGTAACTGCAGGGCCAGGGAGAAGAGATGACTGCGATGGGAAAGAATGAATTAACAGCAACTAGAAGAGCATAGACATCTCAGACTTGTAGTGGCTTCTGAGGTTATACAGCCTGGCTGACTGCACAATTGGGACATTTCCATGGGGGAAATGGTAGAAGAATGACAATTCACACTACTTCTTTAGCCTCTGGGATCACTACTCTTTTGGTGAATAGTAAACTGGAAGTGCAGTAATCAGTGCAGAAGCATGGTCTCTGAGGGGTTTTTACTGAAGGGGGAGGCCTGAGTTGCTTATCACTTAAGTTATAATCAGAGAATATGAAATGACAGCTAATGGTATCAGAATAGAGGTAATTGATGTGTAAATATATACTGTCAGTGCCATATGGTTTTAGATGAAATAAGGACGGCTTTATGGAGAATTACAACATGAGCTGGGACTTTATGGAAAATAAGGATTTGGCCTTTTTTTTTTTTTTTTTTTTCTCACTCCCTGGCCATCTTGTGGGGCCAGCCCACACCTAAGGCAGGAAGACGGTGGCCGCAAAGATGAAAAAGCCACTGGAGTTGATTAACTCTGGGCTGCAAATCAATATGAAAAGTGGAAAGTATGTGCTGGGATACAGGCAGACTCTGAAAATGGTCATCCTGACCAACAACTGCCTAGCCTTGAGGGAATCTGAACTAGGGTATTATGCCATCCTGGCCAAAACTGGTGTCTGTCCCTACGGTGGCAATAGTATTGAATTGGGCATAGAACATGGAAAATACTGTGGAGTATGCACACTGGCTATCATTGATCCAGGTGATTCTGATGTAATCAAACCATTCCAGAACAGACCAGTGAAAAGTAAATCATGCAACTTTTTTTTTTTTTAATATAACTGGCCAGAGCGTGTTTAAAAAAAAAAAAAAAAAGATTTGAGTAGGTGGAGGGTAGCATATGAGAGGTCAGGTTGTGACATCAATAGGCTTGGGTTTGAATCCTGTTTTGTTTTGTTTTTTATAGTTTATTTTTTAATTTACATCCAGGTCAGTTAGCATATAGTGCAACAATGATTTCAGGAGTAGATTCCTTAATGCCTCTTCCCCATTTAGCCCATCCCCCTGAATCCTGTTTTTATCACAAATTACCTGTGTGACTTTGGCGACTTACCTTTGCTAAATGGAAGTTTACTGATCTGTAATGTATGTTTTTGTTCTTAATAATGATCACAGTCCTCGGAAATACTTTGAATGACTAAGTGTTTTTACTACTAATAACAATACACATTATGGATTTGTAAATTGACAGGGATATTGTAGTGAAAAGTCCACAACATTCTGTTCTCAGAAAGTACCAGATAGCAGGTGCCGGGCAGAGAATCTAGTGTGATGTGATGCAGGATGACTGAGTAGATACTTTAGATTGGGTCATCAGGCAGGACCTCTCTGAGCAGATGAGTGTTAGCTGACACCTGAAGGAAGGAGCCATCCATGCTGAGATTAGTAGGAAGACCTTCTAGAGCTTTGTGTCTTCAAGAAACAGAAGAAAGTCCAGTGTGACTCAGCACAGCAGAAGGGTGTTGTGACATGAACAGTGTGAGATATACACAGGAGTCAGTCCACACAGGTCTTTGTAAATCACGGTAGGACCTTGGGTTTTATGTTAAGTTCAAGGGGGGGAAAATCCATTAGAGGTTTTAGTGACATGGTCTGGTTTGTACTTTTTAAATATTGTGGGTTGCTGTGTGGAGAAAAGGTTGTAGTGGGAGGGCAAGAGTAGCAGCAGGACGAGCAGTTAGGAGACTGTGATAGGGGTCAGCGAGGAGGTAGGGCAGCTTAGACTAGGACAGTAATTTCTAGAGTGAAGTGGATGCATTGGAGATTGTTTCAGAGGTAGAGTTGATGGAATTTATTCAGAGATTACCTGTGAAGGAATTGGGGAAAGGGAGACACTTAGGGTAATGACCTAGATTTTTGGCCTGAGCAGCTGAAAAATGATAGTTTACTGAGATGGGAAAACTGAGCAAAGAGCAGGTTTGTGGGGGATTAAGTTCTACTGGATTAAGTTCTACATTTTGAGGTACCTATTGAACACTGTATTAGAGTTCCTCAAGCAGTGATTAGCTCTGAGTGAGCAGTAGAACCAACTGTGGCTAACTGAAGCAGGAAAATTCCTTATTGAATCAATGTTTGATAACTCACAAAGTCACCGGGAAAGTTAAGTTTACAAGCTTGGAAAATGGACTGTTCCCAGGGAGATGAGGAGGTTAGAATCACATTGTAGAACCAGTCTGGTGTGGACCCTGCTCTTGCCTCCTGCTGTTGAATTCAGTAGTTTGCTCCCTTATATCGTCCCTGCCACTTGTATCCATAGCATTAATTCCTCACTGCCCTGGTTCTTTGCATAATTAGCTAAATCTTGAGAGTCCCTAGTAGGTGCATCTGATTGAACCAGGGCACGGGCTAACTGCCAGAAGTGCTGGGAATGCGAATATCTGGCCTTTTAGATTTCTCAAATGAGAAGCAGTCTCCCACAAGACTTACATGGTGAGAAATTTCCTAAACTCTGAAAGGAGAATTCAACATGGAGCAGGAAAACACACACACACACACACACACACACACACACACACACACACATGAATATAAATAACAAATCTACATTAAAGACCTCCTTGTGGAGATATACAGATGTCAGATAGGCAGCTGGATATATGAGTCTGGAGTTCTAGGGAGAGGTCAGGGCCAGAATATTGATAGGGAAGTATCTGGCACATAGATGGTGTTTAATGCCATGAAGAGGGCACTTAGAGAAGAGAAAGGGGCTCAGGTTGAAGTCAGTAGGAGAGGAAGAGCCAGCAATGGAGGCTGAGGAGGAGAGACCATTGAGGTAGCAATAAAGCCAGGAGAAAGTGGTGTTTCTTTTAAGACAGGAGAAGAAAGTCTTTCAGGGAAGGAGTGGTCAGCTGTGTCAAATGCTGCTGAGGGGGTGCCTGGCCGGCTGAGTTGGAAGAGTAAGTAACCATTGATCTCAGGGCTGTGAATTTGAGCTCCCATGGGGTGTGGAGATTACATAAATAAACAAAAAATGCTGCTGGTAGGTGAAGGTAAGACATCATAAGACATGAAGACACAAATGGCAGTGCCTTACATTGGTTTTTCAGAATTCTCAAGTATATTACTTCATATCTCAAGTGGTATCATTAACCCATTCAGTAAACAAGCATTATTGAATATACTACATGCCACTACAGTGATACAAAAAGCTTATGGTCTAGAGCAGGGACTCTTAAACTTTAGTGACTATAAGAATATTCTGGAAGTTTTGCTAAAAGACAGATTCTTGGGCTCCATTCCCAGGTGTTTTAGTATCTACTTTTAACAAGCTCCCCTAGGTGATTTTGGTATAGGTATTCCTTGAGCTACACTTTAAGATATTAATTTTATTTTATTCATAAGCGTACAATTTGCTTACTTCCATAAATAAGGCAGCTTCTAAGAAGTATTTTTAATTTAAAAATTAGAATCAAAGGAGACATAAATGAGATAGAAGTGTAAGACCTCTGAATTACACATAACTTTCCAGATGCTGAGGTCCTGAACTACTGACAAAATTGGACCATGTGTTTGACTGTTAATTTCTAGGCAACAAAACCAAAAGATGAAAAAATAAACACATAAATAGGTTAATATTTATCAAAGTCTTACTGTATTCTAAACATATATACTTCTATATATGTAAATATACTGTATTCTAAATATATTGTTGGGGCGCCTGGGTGACTCAGTTGGTTAAGCATCCAACTCCTGCTCAGGTCATGATCTCACCGTTTGTGAGTTTGAGCCTGTGTCAGGCTCTGTGCTGACAGCTTGCTCAGAGCCTGGAGCCTGCTCCAGACTCTGTCTCCCTTTCTCTCTGCCCCTGCCCCACTCACACTCTGTCTCTGTCTCTCTCAAAAATAAACATTCAAAAAAATAAAAATACAAATAAATAAACATATATATATATATATATTGTTAAGCATATTTTACACTAGAAGTGTGAATAGATACAAAATACACATTTTCTGTGAGACATCTCAAATTCTCAGGAGAAACAAATGTTTTATCATTTCTTCTTTTTAAGAAATGTATATAAGTAATAGTAGTAGTTTATGGATCAGGTGGTATACAATTGATTTACTTAGAATTTCTCATGTAATCTTTAATCCAGTTCAATGAGCTAGAGATTAGCCTTTACCATGAACAGGTAAATGAAGCTTAAAGAGATTAAGGAAGTTTCTTACATTTACACAACTAGTACATGGCAGAGCCAAGATTTGAACCCAAAGTCTGCTTTTAACCACTAATGTCTCTATACAGTGTAGAACATTTAGAAAATAAAGAAAAATATAAAGAATCAAATAAAAAAATCAACCATAGTTCAGCTCCTGTTAGCCACATACTGTTAAGTATGTTCTTTTTTTTTCCAGTCTTTTTAAAAATAGCTTTAATTTTCTTCTGATTCTAGAAGTAAGTATACTTATTTTAAAAAGCCTTGAAAAGTATAAAGGATGGAACAAAAGTCTATAGTTCTAGCAGCCAATGGTAAACACTTCAATATATTGGTATATGTCTTCATAGGCTTGTGTTTATGCTTTTCTATTTACATGTATTTTTTTTTCATGACAATAATGGAACCTTATATACATGAAGTTTTGTATCCTTCACAGTACATTGGTGAACTTTTTTTCCATCTTGTTAAGATTCTTCCAAAAGTATTGCTTTTTTCTGGCTGTTTAAATTCCATTTCGCAGCTTTACCGTAATTCAGTCATTCCACTACTGTTGGATATTTAGACTTTCCTTATTGCTGTAAAGCTGCGCTGAGCACAAATATTTGTTGGCAATATGGCAGGAAAACAGACAGTCTCCACTGCTGGTGGTGATTTATGTTGATACATTTTTCTTCAGGTATTAAACAGTTTGAAAATGTTAATGTCCTTTGCAGTAATGCAATTTCTAGGAGTCTCACCAGAGGACCCCAGACTTTTTAATTCTTTTCCATGCTTTGAACTGTCTTTTCCTTAGGATCTAAACGCTCTTCCCACAGCAATGCTTATTTTTATGGCTTCTTCAAGAACAAGCGCATAGTTTTGTTTGACACTCTACTAGAAGAGTATTCTGTACTAAACAAAGCCATCCTGGAGGAGTCTGGCATGGAAGCCCGCAAAGATGGAGAAGGGGACAGTGAAGAAATAAAAGCTAACGTTAAAGTGAGTTTTTCTTTTCCTAAGAGGCCCTGGGCTCAGTTTTTATAAACAGTTACTATGACAGCTCAGAATAATATCAGTTTCTGTGCAGTGAGTGGTGAATTAAAGGAGACTACCAAATAAGAACACCGTGGCACCTTTATAATTCTGGTATTTGGGAGAGACTATCACTATTATTACATGCTAACTACCTCTCAAGCTTTTATAGAATGTACACATGGAAATCGGAAGTGTAAGACAGGAAAATTCTTATGATTATAAGCTGTCTTTAAAACAGGACTTCATACATATTCTTGATATGTTTATGATCAAAGACTTCCCACAGGTAGGCCAAAGAGGAGATAAACATTTGATTTTTACCTCATTGAGATGCAGAAATGATAGGCTTGGCAATGGAGAGACTTGGATTTGAATCCTGGTTCTGTCATTTAGTAGCTGTGTGTCCTTGGGTACACTATATAATGTGGTTGGCTTTCTTTTGTTTGTTTGACAAATATTTATGAAACCTGTATTCTGTGCTGAGATACTTTGCCTGGCACTAGAAATGCAAAAATAAAGAGGGAAGATCTCGAGAAGCTTGTGATCTGAAGGGGAGAAATATAACAGTGAAGAAATATAACAGTGAAGTTATGTATACTGAATGCAGGGGGAGCACAGGAGAAGACATGTCTTAAATCTGACTTGAGTCTCAGAAAGCTTTTTCGGGGGGCTCCTGACTGGCTCAGTCAGTAGAGCATATGACTCTCGATCTAAAGTACCAAGACTAACTGGGGGAAGAAGGGACAATGATAAGAAACAGCACAGTTTTAATCAGGAACAGCCAGCAGTATTTCTATATGTATTGGAATATGCTATTGGCCTTGGTGTCATTCAGAGATGATTTTGGTTCTGTATAACTCTAGGCAATATGTTAAGTTCTCTAAATCATTGATCATTGATGTCTCTCTTTTTTTTTTATTATTAAGTTTATTTATTTATTTTGAGAGAAAGAGTTGGGAGGAGGGGCAGAGAGAGAGGGAGAGAATCTCCAGCAGGCTCTGACATGGGGTTCAAACTCACAAACCATGAGATCATGACCTGAACCAAAATCAAGAGTTGGACCCTTAACCAACTGAGCCATGCAGGCGACCCTAGATCATTAATTTCTTTTTTTTTTTAAGTTGATATATTTTGAGAGAGTGAGCATGCACGTGTGTCATGTGCACAAGATGGTGAGGGGCAGAGAGAAGGAGAAACAGAATCCCAAGCAGGCTCTGAGCCATCAGTACAGAGCCTGGTGTGGGGTTTGAACTCATGAACTGTGAATTCTTAACCTGAGCTGAGGTCAAGAGTCAGATGCTTAACCGACTGAGCCACCCAGGCACCCCTGAATCATTGATTTCTTAATTAAAAGATGCTGCTGCGGGGTTTCTCACCTTGGCACTGTTGACATTTTGGGCCAGGTGATTTTTATTGTGGGAGGGTATCTTGTGCATCATAGGATATTTAGCAGCATCCCTGGCCTTTCCCCACTACATGCCAGTATCAACCTTCCCTACCACCAACACCTGTTACAACTGAAAATCTCTCCAGACGTTGCCAGATAGCCCTTGGGGGCAGGGCTTGGGGGGCAAGAACTAGGAAACTAGTTGCGAAACTAGTTCCTAGCAGAACTAGCAGAAACACTGGGCTGAAGCTGCCTGCCTTTAGGGCTCTGAGGATTAAATGAAATGATATAGGTGAGATACTTTGTACTCCATATTATACATTCTAACTACTAGGAAATATTATCATTTGAACATACATTTTGATCCTAAAAAGATAGTCTAATAAAGTGGCCTTGCCTGTTATAAATATGTACACGGGGCAAGATTCTGTGAAGGGATTAAATAGCATTGGGAGAGGGTTAACTCCTGTAATTTAGCTTATTTTTGAAGTAGGGTTATCCTTCCGGTTAGGATGTTGGAATAAAAGTCACTTTGGTTTGACCAAGAGTCAGGATTTTAAGCTAAGAAGAGATCTTAAGGTTATGTCATCAGTGGGAACACTGAAGTCCAGAAAGGGTAACTCGGGGACAGCACAAGGGAATCATGCAAGGTCAGCAGGTCACTCTGCTTAAGAGGTACCCACATCCAGGGATGAGGAACAGGGGTAACATTATAGCCAAACCATGATGTTAGATAGTGGCCCACTGATTTCAAACAGTGTGATGAAATTACTGATCTTTAGTATCTAGGAGAACAGTATTCTTTCTTTCTCCTCTTTCTAGTATTTCTCCTTTTTCTAGGAGAACAGATTCTTTCAGTAAATCTTAAAAAAGATTAGATAGTCTTTTGAAATGTGTTGAGTGGAGTCTCTGAGTTATTTTGCTGGCTTTTTTGCTTTATTTCATTGATAACTACAAATATTTTAGTATCTGTGTATAAGTTACATGATTAAAATACTTTAGACATAGTCCTGAAGAACCTTTAATGGAAGAGACTAGCCCTGTACACAAATAGCCCATAAATTAAAGCAGAGTGTGGTAAACATCATGAATGGCTGGAATAGTGTGGCTTTTAGAAATTAAGAGGTTAATGAGGATTCTAATAGATAGTTTTCTTCTTTTTTAAAAAATTTTTTAACGTTTATTTATTTTTGAGAAAGAAAGACAGAACATTAGTGGGGATGGGCAGAGAGAGAGGGAGACACAGAATCTGAAGCCGGCTCAGGCTTTGAGCTGTCAGCACAGAGCCTGACATGAGGCTTGAACTCAGGAACCATGAGATCATGACCTGAGCCAAAGTCAGACGCTCAACCAACTGAGCCACCCAGGCGCCCCCTAGTAGACCGTTTTCTTAACCGAGAAGATATTTGAACTAAGCAGAATTTTGACTTGGGAATGGGGCTTTTCAGGTCAAAGTTATGAAATGAATAAAATGATACAGACATAAAAACTACACACTGGCTCTTCTAAGACTAATGATTAAATGTATTCTTATAGATGGGGATGGAAAGGTACACTGGGACCAGTTTGTAAAATTCTTCCTGAAGATGTTGAGTGGTTGTCTCCAATGGCCAGGAAGGTTGATTTGGGTAGAAGCCAAAGCTTGCTTTAGGAAGATTACAATTTGGTGGCAGCATATAGGATAGAACAGATTGGAGGCAGAGAGACTTCTGGGGCCTAGTGCATCAAGGTAAGCATGAAATAAAGAGAGTCTGCATAGAGTGAGAGGTCAGAATAAGTTCAAGAGTCACAACAAAAGATGGATTTAAAGTACCTGGTGATAGTGCTTGTGGGGAGTGAAGGAAGTCAAAGATTGATTCAACACAGAAAGACAAATACCTTATGATTTCACTCATATGTGGAATTTAACAAACAAAACAAACAAGCAAAGGGGAAAAAAGACCGACAAACAGACTCTTAAGTATAGAGAACAAACTGATGGTTCCCAGAGGGGAGGTGGCGTGGGGATGGGAGAAATAGGTTAAGGGAATTAAGAGCACACTCATCATGATGAGCACTGAGTAGTGTATAGAATTGTTGAATCACCGTATTGTGCACCTGCAACTAATATAACACTCTGTGTTAACTATACTGGAATTAAAATAAAAAACTCAGTAAAGAAAAAAACAAAGATTGACTCAACACTCATTAACTGCAGTGCTTTCCAGTGTATGTGCCATACTATTTTAGGGAGTATATTAGTATTTTAAATTTGAATAGCTATATCTTTATTAATGTATATTAGGACAATGATAAAACTAGCATATAGTGATTTCATAAATATTGTCATTTAGGACAAGGCTAAGTTTTAAATTTTTTTTTTTTTCAACGTTTATTTATTTTGGGACAGAGAGAGACAGAGCATGAATGGGGGAGGGGCAGAGAGAGAGGGAGACACAGAATCGGAAACAGGCTCCAGGCTCTGAGCCATCAGCCCAGAGCCTGACGCGGGGCTCGAACTCACGGACCGCGAGATCGTGACCTGGCTGAAGTCGGACGCTTAACCGGCTGCGCCACCCAGGCGCCCCCAAGGCTAAGTTTTAAAAAGTGAATTGGTTTAGAGAAAGCTATTGAGTAAATAATCACATAGAGAGTACACAGATGTAGCAGAAGTTTAGGAAACAGTGGTTTAGTCAGGACCTGCTACTGAACACCTACTATGTACAACACATGGGCGGGGGGGGGGGCGCGTTCAATCTGGATGAGGTGGAGAAAATGAAGCATTTCATTTTCAACAGAAGTTTAAAGGAGAAAACTAAGTTATCTGAAATCCCTCCTCTGAGGGAGAGCTAGTACATTTTGATGAATGTTTCCATAATGGTTATTAACATTTAAAAAGATGTCTAGGAAACTTGACTCTAGGATTTTACCCTTCAGGAGACAAAGAGAATATTTGGAACAACCTGTCTCAAAAGTAGTTTAAAAGGAAAAGTAAAACTATAGAAAAGCTGCCCCTTTGTAGAAGAAAGTATTTCCCAGCAATGGTAGGGTTATATTCAGTCTTCCCAGTTAGTAAGAGTAAATGGAAAGTGCACAGGCTATAGAGATATGGGTTCGGGTTTTACCCACGACATACTAGCGAGATGATCTTAAGACATTTAAAAAAAAATTTTTTTTTTTTAATGTTTACTTTGGACGCAGAGAGAGATAGAGCATGAGTAGGGGAGGGGCCAAAAGAGAGGGAGACACAGAATCCACAGCAGGCTCCAGGCTCTGAGCCGAAGTCAGATGCTCAACCGACTGAGCCACCCAGGCACCCTGATCTTAAGACATTTTTAATTTCTCAGCTACCTCTTCTTTATCTCTAAAATGAAGATAATATTCCTCTCCTGCCCAGTTTGGTGGTGTTGGGATCAAACGAGTCAGTGTATGAATCCTGTGAAAAAGCAAGTGCTATAGAAAGTGGTGCTTCTTTCTGTTCTGTTCTGTGAAATTAGTGTGGGAAGAAAAGAAAATTCAGTTTTGTCTAAGAATCTGTCACAAAAAAACAAGAGTCCGTTAGTGGACCCTGTTTAAGCTCTTTTCATTCCGTATCTTTGAATGTGACTCTGTGCACTTCTAAGTAGCTTCCTAGTAGTACGTGAGTGACTCGGCTGGTTAAACGTCCTACTCTTGATTTCGGCTCAGGTCATGATCTCACCTTACGTGAGTTCGAGCCCTCTGTTGGGCTCCATGCTAGCAGTGGAGGAGCCTGCTTGGGATTCCCTGTCTCCCTCCCTTGCTGTCCCTCTGGCACTTGCGCTGTCTCTGTCTCTCTCAAATGAATAAACTTAAACTATATATATATATATATATATATATATATATATATATATATATACACACATACATATATACATATATAAACTTAAAATATATATATATATACATACATATATACATACATACACATATATATATATATATAGCTTCCTAAACCTAGACACAGGAACCTGCGCCATCTAGTAGAGAGCTGGTTGTTTAATGAAAGAATTCATAGTTCATACTGGGAAGCTGGGAACTAGTGAAAACAGAAGCCTGAGGACCAAGTTACTTTATATAAAATGAGGCAAATGATAGCTGCCTTCTAGCAGTGGAGATTAATGAGCTGCATGTAAAATGTCTGATCCACACATAGGCCATTAATGGGTGGGAGCTATTATTTTTATTATTAAACAAAACAGCCATATTTTTGCTTATGAAAGCAATAGAAAACTTAGAAAACATGACTAATCCGCCTGACCATAAACATCTTACTATATGTATTTCTAGTCTTTATAAACTCATTTTTTCCATCTTTCTCCTCCTATTGGATATATGGATTATTGCCAGTGTTTTGTTGTTAAAAATATTCTTGCAGTAAATATCTTCATATGTGGATCTTCAGTCTTAATTTCCCCCTTAGAATAGGTGTCTACTAATTGGTGCTTTAAATTGTGATTCTTTCTTAATGGCCCCGAAGGTGCAGGTGCACGAATGTCTCTCTGTCTTTTAAACTAGGCCAGTTTTCTTATCGGTTCTTGCTGTGGCCTAAATTCTAATACTTGAAAGGAAAAGAGATAATAAATGTCAATACTATCTTGCAAATCTCTTTATCCTCTTTCTCATGTATCTACCCAGCCTCACTTTAAATGGACATCTCCTTAAAAAGGAGGAATTGGGGAAGGAGGGGAAAGGTGGTAGAATATCTAGATTCCAATAAATCTTACTGCTTGTGTTCCCATTAGGTTGCATTTTTCTAAACTGCATAAAACAAAATCAATTCCACAATTCATCTGGGTTTTTTTGTACCTCACCCTTTTAAGTATCTGGAGTATATTTCAAAACTTTCTTGGCCTTTACTTTCTAGGATATAAGTTCTCTAATTGTTGCAGGATATTGTGTGTGTCAGTAGGTCAAGCTTATTTAGTATTTGGCTCACATCTTTATATCTTTTTGATATTTTATTTGCTTGGTGTTTCAGTTATTGAGAGAAGTATGTTAACATCCTCTATTATGATAGATTTGTCAGAATAAATGTATTCTGAGGAAATAGTATTAGATACATGTAAATTTAGAATTAATGCATCCAAAGGTAAATTGAACCTTTGGCGAATTCTGTGGTGACCTTCTTTAGTAATGCCTTTAAGTTTCTTTTCTTTTCTTTTCTTTTTTTTTTTTAATTTTTAAGTAATCTCTACACCCAACATGGGTTGGGTCTCGAACTCACCGTTCTGAGGTCAAGAGTCCTATGTTCCACCTATTGAGCCATCTGGGCGCCCATTAAGTTGCCATTTAAGTTGATTTTGTCTGATGTTAATACAGCTACACCAGTTTTCTTTTGGTTAATGTTTGCTAGATGTCATCCATTTGTTTAAAAATTTCTTGAGCTAAAATTCACCATTTCTACCATTTTTGAGTGTATAATTCACTGGTTTTTATTTATTTTTATCACGTTGTGCAGTGAGCCACCACTAACTCAATCATCCTTTTACTTCTCAACTTACCATCCTGTCTTAGATGCCTTATACATAGCATGTAGGTAGATTTATGATTGAGAGTCACTATTTTTTTTTTGACCAGCTTAGTTTATTTATATATGTTGTGATTACTGATACTTGGAATTGTTTCTGCCATATTACTTTATGCCTTTTTCTTCTGTCCTTCCCGTATCCCCACCCCACCCCTGAACATACACATGTACATCTTCATGCCTTTTTTTTAAACAACTGACTGAGGGTTTTAAAAAATTCTATTTGAGTTGTAATTCAGGTTGGAAGGTTCTTGTATGATTGTGCTTTCAGTGACTGCTGTTAAAAATTAGGATTGCCCAGGGGCGCCTGGGTGGCTCAGTCGGTTAAGTGTCTGACTTCAGCTCGAGTCATGATCTCACAGTCTGTGAGTTCGAGCCCCACGTTGGGCTCTGTGCTGACAACTCAGAGCCTGGAGCCTGCTTCAGATTCTGTGTCTCCCTCTCTTTCTGCCCCTCTCACACTCTGTCTGTCTCTCTGTCGCTCACAAATAAATAAACATTAAAAAAAAAATTAGGGGGCGCCTGGGTGGCGCAGTCGGTTAAGCGTCCGACTTCAGCCAGGTCACGATCTCACGGTCCGTGAGTTCGAGCCCCGCGTCGGGCTCTGGGCTGATGATGGCCCAGAGCCTGGAGCCTGCTTCCGATTCTGTGTCTCCCTCTCTCTTTGCCCCTCCCCCGTTCATGCTCTGTCTCTCTCTGTCCCAAAAATAAATAAACGTTGAAAAAAAAAATTAAAAAAAAAAAAATTAGGATTGCCCATATAACTTAAAATCTTAAAATATATAGTATCTTCATTGCTTCCTGAACAATCCAGGGACCATATACACTTTGATCCAATTCCTCCTTTCATCTTGTGTTTTATTTTTATTTTATTTTATTTTTATCTCCCAAATTAGCATTATAATTATTATTTCATACAGTCATTTTTTAGATTTACTCATATGCTTACCTGTTTCTTTGCTTACCATTCCTTATTCATCTTATACCTTCCTTTCAGAAATAACTTTCCTTTTTCCAGAAGTATATGCCTTAGCAACTTCTTAAGAAATTTTTGGATTTTGTTTTTATTTCATTCTCATGCCTAGATGTCAATTTAAGACTATCTTCTTTTTTTTTTTTTTTTTTTGAGAGAGAAACAGAGAAAACATAAGCAGGGGAGGGGCAGAGAGAGAGGGAGAGAGAGAGAATCCTAAGCAACCCATGAGATCATGACCACAGCCAAAATCAAGAGTTGGATGCTCAACCCACTGAGCCAGCCAGGCGACCCAGGACTGACTGTCTCATTGAGCTATTTATATTAGCACTTTAAAGATGCCATTCCATTGTGTTGTGGCTTTTGTTCCTGTTGAAAAAGTCTACTCTGAGCTTTTGTCATTTCTTTTTCTTTTTTTTTTTAATTTTTTTTTTCAACGTTTATTTATTTTTGGGACAGAGAGAGACAGAGCATGAACGGGCGAGGGGCAGAGAGAGAGGGAGACACAGAATCGGAAACAGGCTCCAGGCTCTGAGCCATCAGCCCAGAGCCTGACGCGGGGCTCGAACTCACGGACCGCGAGATCGTGACCTGGCTGAAGTCGGACGCTTAACCGACTGCGCCACCCAGGCACCCCTGTCATTTCTTTATAGTTCTCTTTGGTGGTTCTTAAGATTTCTCTTTGATTTTCATGTTCTGCAGGTATGGACTTCTTTATCTCAGTCCTACTTGGGATATATTGTGATTCCTAAATCTAACAACTTAGATCTTTCCTGAAGTTTTGAAAATTCTTGGCCAGTTGTATCTGTGAGTGTTGCTTCTCTCCCATTCTCTCCAGTCTGCCTTTCTGGAATTCCAGTTAGATGAATGTCACACTGTCTCATTCTGTCTTCCACAAGTGGTAAACACTATTTCATATTTTCCCTCTCTTTATTCTTTTCTCTAGGTATATTTAATCTATTTATTCTTTAGCCAGCCTGTTGTGTTTCAGTTTTAAAGCTCTGTTTGTTTCTTTTTCAAACCAGTTTGGTTGCTTCTGGAATTCTCTAGTTCCTTCCTCAGTGTTTTTAGATCTCTTTGTGTAAAGCATGCTGTTTTTTTTTGTTTTTTGTTTTTTTTTGTAGCTAATAGTTCCATTATCTGAAGTCTTATGGAGCTAATGGTGCTCTTTATTGTTTCTGCTAACTTACTCATTGTTCCATTGTCTTCTGAAGTCTTTGGTAATTTTTATTGTGACCTCATAATGCATCACTGATTTTAATCTTTAGGAATCCTGAGGGGTCTGGGTTTAGGGTACAGTCCTCAATAGAGGATTTGCATTTGCTTGGGTCATCTGTCCCCAGTGCCACCAAACCAGAAGTATTTTAATCGGTCAGCTTGGGATTTTTCTGGACCATATTATACAGATAATGATTTTGAATTTTAGTAAGAAATATTTTTTTTTTTCACTCTAGGTGAGACTTGACAAATTTGGTTTATTTTGCCACTGTAGTTTTTCCTAGCTCACTCTTTGACTCAGAGTGTAGCCCTTCATGGATTTGTGCGAGGGATCTCAATTTCACCTCCTCACCTTTGGCTTTTCCTTTTTTTTCTGACGTACTAAATAAACTATATATCTAAAAGGATATTTATAACTTAGTATTTTTAGATGTCTGAGGGTTTTTCAGACTATCTAGTTAGTAACATTGCCAGACTCAGGTGTCTAGGGGGGTGTGTGTGTGTGTTCGTGAGTGAATATGTGTGTGTACATGTGTGAGTGTGTATAAGATTAAATTGTTCATTGTGTCTTGGCACTGTTTACATTGAATCTGGGAAATTTATGAACAGAATTTTATTTGGCTTAGTAAACATTATATATCATCATCCATATGACCACCTGCCATTTATGTTTAATTTTGTAATATTGTAATAATACGCAAATGATTACATATGTGTCAACTAAAGTTATTTATCTTATTTGATTGATGAATATTGAATACTTTTACATTCATAGTTTGTAAAAGTTGAAAGTACAGGTCTCTGGCATCAGACCACTTGGCTTCAAATTCTAGACTTTGGCTTTGTGGTTAGAGGAAAATTAGTTAACTTCTCTGTGCCTAAATTTTCTCATCTATAAAGTGGTATGGTAAGAATACTTTTGTCATGGTGATTTTGATGTATAAATGAGATAATTAAGTATTTAGCACAGAGGGCCTATGTATGTAGTCACTGTTTAATAAATGTTAGCAATTTTTGTAGTTATTTTTTTTTAATCTTTCCCAGCCCGGTCTTCATATGTGTTGAAGGGAAAAAAATTCAGATATTTTCCTTATATAATTTCTATGTCATCCATACTGCTTTTTTTTCAGGTTCTAGTGTTCTATCTTAACAGCTTCCTTCATATATCTGGTAATTCTTGGTTGTCTACTCCTTAGTAAGAGAGTGGGGGCTAAAAACTTGATTGGAATCTCTGAGCCTGTAGCTAAGGCTTGTCCACTTTGAGCTTCACTGTAGGGTGACCTGGGTGGGCTTCTTGCTGGAGAACACCTGGGTGTTAGTATCCTCAGGTGTTTCCTGGTAGAGTGGTCAGAGTTCCCAGGGAGTACTCATCTGATCCTCTGCCTGGGGGGTAGTGTTCTGGGAGCCCAGTGTGGGGAGAGGGCTTGGTGGGGGGAGAGTCCTCAGTGTTCAGCATACCCTTACAATAGCTAACCTAACACAGACGCATAGTCTGTGTACGCAGACCATGCTCGTGTGCCCTGGCCCTCCACTAGGCCCACTTGCTAGTTGAAAGGTCCTCTTGTTTTACCCAGAGAGAATGAATGTTTAGGCTCCTTCCAGGGACAGGGTCAGTTGCTTTTTTGTATAGAGTTGGAGAAGGAATCTATAGCTTTAACTACTGCTGAAACCACTCTCACTCAATTCTTATTTTAGCTGCCTTCCCCCTTCCCCCAGTTCCAGAAGTACCTAGTGCTGTTAGTTCCCAAGCCCTGTGAAGACTGTGTGGGATAAATCAGGCTGCTTCTGCTTGCTGCACTGCTGGCTTGTGAGTCAGCTTTCTTTAGTCTGCTAAGTCCATATCACTTGTCCATCTGCTTTCCTGCTTCCAAAATGTTGCTGTTGTCACCTCTCCTGTTTTCCCCTTCCTTGTGGGTTTAATATCTTAAAAATCTCTTGGTCGTAGTTTTATGGGGGATTTTGTTCTTTCTGCTACCTTGACTTGGAAGTTTTGATTTTTTAAATGGCAATTCATGGTGTATTTGTGATCATAAGTGATATGTGCTTATTTGTGGATAATTTGGAAAATAGGAAAGATATAAGCTAGTTACACATCACTATAATTTCTATCACATAGAAAAAACTACTGTTGATATTTGATGTACATCATTTGTTTCTGTGTTGTTCATTTTTATGTGCACATTCACATTTTTTCATCATTGGGATCACTATTTTTAGCTTTGTATCATGCTTTCTTCACCTAGTAAACTGTTTTCCCATGTCAGAACATAATTTTTGAAACATTTCTAATGGGTTTATAATATAGCTGTCATATAAATTTGTCATGATTTATTTAAATGTCCTACTGATAAAGATTTATATTTTTTGTTTGTTTGTTTTGTTTTTTTTAAATATATGAAATTTATTGTCAAAATGGTTTCCATACAACACCCAATGCTCATCCCAAAAGGTGCCCTCCTCAATACCCATCACCCACCCTCAAGATTTATATTTTTAACATTTGTTTTTTGTTTTTGTTTTTGTTTTCAAATCCAAGTTAGACTATAAGTCTCATGAAGTCAGGGAATGTCTATCTTGTTCATGATTCTCTCTCCAGTGGTTAACCCAATGTCTACCACGGAGTGATTCAGAGAATGTTTTGTTAAATGAATGAACAATTTTGCACAAAAGTCTGATTGTTTTTTTTTTTAAGTGAGAATCTAAGAAGGGCTCTTACTGGGTTAAAAGGTACAAACTTTGTGAAGGTTGTTAATAATTTATTTGCAACGTGTTCTTTGATTTAGAATAAGAAACAAGGATGTAAAAATGAGGAAGTGCTTGCTGTACTGGGCCATGAACTGGGACACTGGAAGTTGGGACACACAGTCAAAAATATCATTATCAGCCAGGTAAGTTGGGAGTGACAGTTCCCTTTTTATGGCAAGGTAGTCAGAGGAGAAGTATGGCAGGCAGGAGAGGTGGTCTAGTAGAGAGGTTAAGACGGACTCTGTAGCCAGGATACCTGACTTCATATCACGGCTCCTTGACTTCATCCCTGTGCCCTCAGGCAAGTTCCTTAACCTCTCTCTGCCTCCATCCCTTATTGAATGATAATACTTCCTAGGATTGATGTAAGAATTCACTGAGTTAATACATGTAAAGACTGTGGAGTAGTACGTGGAATGTGGTTAGGACTGTGTCAGTGTTGATCGTTACCACCACCATCACTGCCTGCAGTCACTCAGCTATGAAGATCAAGAAGCGTGAGGCTTGATAAGCTGGATTTTTTTGTAAACTTTTTTCTCCTTTAAAAGTCATTATAGGGGCGCCTGGGTGGCGCAGTCGGTTAAGCGGCCGACTTCAGCTCAGGTCACGATCTCGCGGTCCGTGAGTTCGAGCCCCGCGTCAGGCTCTGGGCTGATGGCTCAGAGCCTGGAGCCTGTTTCCGATTCTGTGTCTCCCTCTCTCTCTGCCCCTCCCCCCTTCATGCTCTGTCTCTCTCTGTCTCAAAAATAAAATAAACATTAAAAAAAAAAAAATTTAAAAAAAAAAGTCATTATACATCTATTGAAAAGAAGTTGGAAAAATGTAGTAAAGATAAAGAAGAAAATAACTATTCCTATAACATTCCTCCTCTGGGACCTAAATCACCTCTCTAAACCAACTGTTACCATAGTTGTCAGGATCCAGGTGAAATAGCACTATACTTTGTTGACTGGTTTGGAGCGGGTGTGGCCTTCACTGAGTCTAAAGTAGGTCTTTGTACCTTTCTAAAGGGCCGCTGGTCCTGGAGGACGGTGTGTGTGAGGATTTGTAAGCCCCCATGGGCCCTTCCTGTTGCCTTGCATCTTTCAGCAGAAAATGAGTTCCTTGGCTTGAGGCTAGTTGTATGGATACATGGCAGTAGATAAGAAGATAAGTCCAAATCCAAGTTCAGAGTATTCAGTCTAAAGAGGAAAGTCTCAGCCGCCTTCATGAAGAAAGGGGTCCAATGGAATTAGGCTACCCTGAGGTGGTCGGCTGGTCCCTGAGGTGTCGTACCTGATGTGGGTGGGGTTGACTGCCCCTTCTAATAGATTGGGCACTCATCAAAAGCCAGTGGGGGAATGTCTGGGTTGTTGACCAATGCACTGACTCCATTTCTGGCACCTTGACCACTTTGTTCAAGAGTCCTTTGACCAAGTCCTAGAGTGTCTAGGGAAAGAGGCTGACTGACATCCACAGAGCAGGTATCTTCTCCACCTTCTCCACAGCCTCCTTTACCATGGACTCCTTTGGTGAACATTCACATTGGGCCAATATATCATCGTACTCTGGGCTAATTTTGGAAGTTTTTCCACATACCTCTTTTCCAGATCTTCTTGTTAGCCATCCTTGAGTTTGTTCCGAGGCCCTGATCATCCAGCCAAACCAATATTTACCCACTGCCAATGATTTCATCCTCAGCTCAGGCCTTCTCTTCTTCCAGACTGAGTGGGCAATGAGGTATACTACTAAAGTTTCCTTCACTGAGAGTATTTCCTTCACCACTGTTTGCCAGGAACAGCCCTGAGTGGTTCTGTAATGCCATAGCAGTTCATTTCAGCTGGTGCCAGCAAATTGTATTAAGTTATTTGTAAAATGGGCTCGGATTTTTCCTCCTCAATCAAATGATTATAGGGAGCTCCCCATGAACAGGGTTGGCTGAGGGATGGCAGAGGGTCAGGAGTTGGCATACTAGGTGTATGAGCTACCTGCTCTTTTAACTTCTGCCTTCATGACATCCTTCATTCCCGCTCGCATATATGCCACTTAGGCGTGATGTTGGGGCGCTTCAGGACATTCCAGTTTCCTGGCTAGGTGAGCCAGCATAGCATCCAGTGTAGGAGAGGCAGCTCGGTTTGCAGGGTCCTCCCGTCCCAGTCAGGAATCAGTCTCTAGTAGGGCACAGTAGCAAACCCAGAGTTGTTTTTCAGAAAGACAGTAGTTACTTGACAAAAATGATATGCATAGCTCATAATTCTAGGACCTTCATAATTCTAGGAGCTTGTCATGTGGATCCACGGGGTTACAAGGGCTGACTGGCGAGCTGCTTGCACTTCATCCTGGGGCTGGTGAACCTTATGCTGAGCCCCACTCTAGGCTGGTAGTGTTTGAGTTCTCTGGCAAATGGTTTGGAGCAGCACCCTCAAATATGGTACCTATGGTCTCCCAAGATCCTGACCTGCCAAGGGAAAGAATGGTATTTGTTCTCTACCTTACTCCAGTACCCCTTTACTCATATTTTGGTACAGACTTTTGACTCTTTTTCTCTCATTTATTGTTAAAGACACATCATTTTTCTCTTGGACCTAACTGCTCAGTACAGCTCCAGTGGTCCTAAAAAGTATTCAAGGGAAGCTTGTTTCTTGGAGCTTCCACATCAAAGTCAGGTGGAAGGCCTTGTATCTGATTATGATTTAATGCAAACAAAGCCAGAATCCATTCTAGCCATTTAACTTTTTACAGAAAGAAAATATCTCATTGCTGTTGGCCACTTTATTATTATCATTATTTTTTTTAATGGTTTTATTTATTTTTTGGGGGGGGGGAGGGTGAGACTGAGCGTGAGCAGGGGAGGGGCAGGGAGAGAGGGAGACACTGAATCCGAAGCAGGCTCCAGGCTCCGAGCTGTCAGCACAGAGCCTGATGTGGGGCTCAAACCGTGAACCACGAGATCATGACCTGAGCTGAAGTCGGAAGCCCAACCGACTGAGCCACCCAGGCGCCCCTGCTGTTGGCCACTTCAAACCCTCAGTTATTAGAGCCTCCATTTAAGCCTGTCCTTCTAAAAAACTCTACAGCTTATACATTTGGGGAAATTTTATTTTTCCTTCTAGAATAAAACTATAAAATTACCTAAATAACTTGTTTCTCTGATTACACTAACACTATTGTTAAAATCATGCCATGATGTCTAATTCTAGGTTTTTTTGGTACTTCTGATTCCACAGTGAAATAAATCACCTTAGTAATAACTTAGAGAGATTTTGTATCTTTCTTTCCAGATGAATTCCTTCCTGTGTTTCTTCTTGTTTGCTGTATTAATTGGTCGAAAGGAGCTTTTTTCTGCATTTGGTTTCTATAACAGCCAACCCACTCTAATTGGATTATTGATCATCTTCCAATTTATTTTTTCACCTTACAATGAGGTAATGTATAATCTTTATAATTATCTTACATATGCCCTTGTATTTCAAATCTAGAACCTTTAGGAAAAGAAATAAACAAAATAAACAAAACTGTAGTTTTAACAAGTAGATGAAACAAAACCTTTTAGTCCCTTGATTTACTGGCCAGAAGAAAGTAGAAGAAAAACCCAAGCCCAAATGAACAAATGCTTGCATGCTGTTAATGGGGGAATAGTGGAGGACTACTAGACTTTGGTGGTGAAAACTTAGATCCTAACGTACCTCAGAGGCATGGTAGGTGGAGATTAACTAGGAGAATGCTAAGTCCTAGATGACGTATTCACCAGTGTTTGGCTGAAAATCTTCTGTGTGTGAGGGGACGAAACAGTGATAGTTGAGTGCCTGTATGGCTGGATAAGGGAGGCAGTGTGACAGTGTTCCCCTGATCGCGTCCTCCGCCCATCCCCTTCAGAATGGCCTTAGGGTCCCACCCACCACAGGCCCTCTAAGTCAGAACTGGGCGGGGTGTTATGTTAAGTGAGGCTTAAGAATCACTGCTCGGATTGCCCAGTAGGGAGACTGCATACAGGTGATACGGCATGGATTGAGACTGTATATTAACAAATCTGATGATGGCAACATGTCATGATATTTGATAAATTAAGCCAGGAAATAATATTGGGGATCTTGAGTGATCTCCATTGACAAAAATTCTCTAAGACAGGTTGTAGAGTTAAGATTTTTAGATAAACTAAATGAATCCTATTTCTCCATTAAAAAAGGGGGAGGAGGTTTGGAAGAGAAATAGGAATAGATCATATTTGCATAGCATTGTCCACATAAACTAACAAAGTTTTCCAGAACACTGAGATTTATTACCTTTAAATTCTTTTTTATTTTAACTGAGAATATTTATAAAATGCCTTTATGCAGTTTGTTACTGCTTAAAGAGGTGAAAGAAGACTTTTTTTTTTTAAGATTTTAAGTAATCTCCACACCCAGTGTGGGGCTTGAACTAACAACTCCGAGATCAAGAGTCCCATGCTCCACTGACTGAGCCAGCCAGGCACCTCTAGAGAACTTCACAGTCCAGGAGTGCCTTAAGGACACTGAGCTATGTATACTGAGTGACTCCCGCTGCTCTGCTTTTGAAGCAGTTGTGCTATTTATTTAACAAATTTTTTTGTTTCTTCCCTCACTGTCAGGCTGATGATCCTGTCAGTGTGACTTTCTTGTATGTCATTATCCCTTTCTAGTTGGTATCCTTAACCTACACTAGACGAGAAAATCAGATCATCAGACTCATTGGGTCGCGGGTACTAGATTGACTGATTTGAAGGGTCCTATTCTAAGTACAGGCATGCACGGTGTTAGTGGTTATTCTTTGCCGCAGCTAATTTGACTGCTCAGAGATTTTTGTTTTGCTTGTTTGCTCTCTTATATTGAGTGGTTGAGTTCACTTCAAAAACCACCCAAATAAATGTGGGATATTAGAGTAATTTGAAATGTGATTAATCCGCAGAGATATTAGCAACTGTTTAAAAAATCTTGAAGAGCCCACGAGATTTGTTTCAAAAGAACTAGGTATTTAAACAAAAAGACTTATGTTTAATTGTCAGCGTTTAAGAGGGCATGATAGGATGGGGCGCCTGCCTGGGTGGCTTAGTCGTTAAGCGTCCGACTTTGGCTCAGATCATGATCTCACAGTTCGTGGGTTCAAGCCCCACATCGGGCTCTGTGCTGACAGCTCACAGCCTGGAGCCTGCTTTAGATTCTGTGTCTCCCTCTCTCTCTCTCTCTGCCCCTCCCCCTCCCCCACTTGTGCTCTGTCTCTTCCTCTCAAAGATAAATAAACATTAAAAAAATTTTTTTAATAAAATTTAAAAAGAGGGCATGATAAGAAAGAGCTATTTTCCTGGGAAAGATGGGGAAATTGCCCTTAATATTAAGAAAAGTTTGGCCGTGTACAGCAGAGCCAGCAGGTGCAGGTTAGTAAAGAATGCTTTGCTTGGGACACTTACAATCAGGAGAAAAATTGATCCATCGATAGCTTGACGAGGACCACTTAATGATTCTGTCCCAAAAAGTCTATTCAAGATTTGGAGAGAAATTTCAGGCAGAATTCAGATATTAGTTTTGAATATGTCTAAGAAGGGATTAGGAACTCCCAGACTTCATTTTGAAACTCTCTATTTGCTAGTAGCAGTGAGAGGTACAAATGAGAGACTTTTTAAAACTTATTTATTGTCTTAATGCTGAAGTATTTTAAGGTAAGAACTAGAACTCATGTCATTCAACCTGAAGTACTCCAATATACAAATAAATTATTTTTCCCTCAGAAATGTGTATTTTCTTTTTTTTTTAATTTTTTTTTTTAACATTTATTTATTTTTGAGACAGAGAGAGACAGAGCATGAACGGGGGAGGGTCAGAGAGAGAGGGAGACACAGAATCCGAAACAGGCTCCAGGCTCTGAGCAGTCAGCACAGAGCCCGACACGGGGCTCGAACCCACGGACAGTGAGATCGTGACCTGAGCCGAAGTCGGACGCCCAACCGACTGAGCCACCCAGGCGCCCCTGAAATGTGTATTTTCAAATGAAGTTTGTCCCCTTTGTAATGGTCCGTTCAGAGACTGGATATTTATTCTGGCAATGTTGTCATAGCTCAGAACATTTTAGAAAATTCTGTTTTGAGCTTGTAGACTATAGCCTCTTAGATGGAATTAGTGAGCAAGAAATTTTTTTTAAGTTTTTTAAAATGTTTATTTACTTTTGAGAGAGACAGAGAGAGAGAGGATCTGAAGCGGGGTCTGTGCTGACAGCGAGCAGCCCGATAGTGGGGCTCAAACTCGCAAACTGTGAGATCATGACCTGAGCTGAAGTTGGACACTTAGCTGACTGAGCCACCCAGGTGCCCCAAGAATATATATATATATTTTTTAATTTTTGAGAGAGACAGAGAGAGAGAGAGAGACAGACAGAGCACGAGTGGAGGAGGGGCAGAGAGAGAAGGAGACACAGAATCTGAAGCAGGCGCCAGGCTCTGAGCTGTCAGCACAGAGCTGGACGTGGGGCTCGAACTCACAAACTGTGAGATCATGACCTGAGCTGAAGTTGGACACTTTAACTGACTGAGCCACCCAGGTGCCTCCCAAGAATGAATACACACACACACACACACACACACACACACACACACACACACACTTATTTATTTATTTATTTATTTATTTTAATGTTTATTTATTTTTGTGAGAGACAGAGACAGAATGTGAGTGGGTTGGGGCAGAGAGAGAGGGAGGCACAGAATCCGAAACAGGCTCCAGGCTCCGAACTGTCAGCACAGAGCCTGACGTGGGGCTCGAACTCACGAGCCATGAGATCATGACCTGAGCCAAAGTTGGACGCTCAACTGACTGAGCCACCCAGGCACTCCAAGAATATATTTTAATAGAGAAAGAAAAGGTCTGAATAGAAATCACCACGACTTAACTCTGACCCAGAGGAAGGTGGTGTGTGTGGGCTATGGAGGTACCAAGAATCTCAGCGCCACAACCTTCTAGCTGTGTGACTTCCACCAAGTTATTTCACCTCTCTGAACATGACCTTCCTCATCTGTGAAACAACAGTAAGACTAATGACCATGTAGGATTGTTGGGGAATACATAAAGTGCCTACAGCAGTGGCTGGCACCTGGCAGATGCTTAAAAATTAGTATTTTTTTGGTAAGAAGAACATTGATTTGGGTATATATCTGTTTCTGGTCTGTTTGCTTGGGGGAAAAGTCTCAATTTATAACAATTCCCCACCTTAGTTCCCTAAATACTAGTGATCTTCCTTTGGACCTGTTGTTTCTCTTATCCTGAGCTGGACTTTGCCCGCACGCCTTGCTCATGCGCCTGCCAGTGGCCGCAGAGGCGGGCAGTGGTCAAACCCCTTCTGTTTACTTTTTCAGGTTCTTTCTTTCTGCCTAACCGTCCTAAGCCGCAGATTTGAGTTTCAAGCCGATGCGTTTGCCAAGAAACTTGGAAAAGCTAAAGACTTATATTCTGCTTTAATCAAACTAAACAAAGATAACTTGGGATTCCCTGTTTCGGACTGGCTGTTTTCAATGTGGCATTATTCTCACCCTCCACTACTGGAGAGGCTTCAAGCTTTGGAAAGTTCAAAACAAGACTGAGGTGCCCAGGGTCTGCGACTGAAGACATTTCTGATTATTTCTGTCCTGGCAGCATGTTCCAGCTCTTGATGTTTTTAAACCTTTTTTTTTTTTTTTTTTTTAAGAAAAATTATTAAGTACAGAAAAACCCAGATTTAAATACATTTAATATCTCATTTCAAAAATGATTTTAATAATCCATTTCTTAAAACACTGGATGAAATTTTGAGGCTTAATGTTTTTAAAAGCATGGTTTTATCTCTAGCATCTAATTTTACCATCAACTTTTAAAATTATTTGAGAAAATACAGAACTTGTTTTATTTACACACTTATATGGAACCTGCATATAAGGTGTTTGGGGGCCTGTGTTTAAAAGAGGAACACCACCCAGAGTTTTGTCTGTGAGGGAGTGAGACAGTGGTCCCAAATCACTGTGCTCGGACCTGAGTTGAGATTTGTTTTTACTTCCATGTTCTTGTGATCTAACCTGGTGAATCAGTGTTTTACATAAGGAAGAAAGGTAATAATTGGTAAGGCTGATGTGATTTAAATGAAACCAATTAGAAATATGTTCTGTTCTACCAAATGTCTCTGTTCCCTCTCTTGCATCACACCGATCAGGAGCTTCTAAATAGTGCTTTGAAATTAGAAATTATGTTTAGAAGGTTTTAAATCACTGGGTTTTGTTTTTGTTTTTAGGAAAATCTCCGTCTTTATCTTTCTTTCTACCTGGTGGATATGATCTCATTACGGCGTAAACTAGTATTTTTCAGAACATTTCAGCTTTTTCCTCATTTATACTCTGATTCAATAAACAGTACATCCTTTCACTTAGCAGCAATCGCCATATTGAAAAGGTTTTGCTATTTTTAAAGTGGCAGAATGTGGAAAGAAGAACAAAAGGACATTTTAAGAGACATAGGGTGAAATACTGATGGTTCTCTTATGGTATTTCAGGAAAAAAATATAGTTTTATATCTCTTTCAAGAACAGAAGAGTTTCAGTTTTTATTTTTGTAATTTTTATCGGGAAGTCATAAGTACTAATCAGGCCTGATTCCATTTTTGAAAATTACAGTTCTTGATGTGCAGCTAATTTTTATTTTCAAAACAAATGTCATGAAAGATTACTTTTCCAGTTTTCAAAGCTGTGTGTTTGACTGCTTCGAATCTCTGTCCATTTTCTGAATGAGAGCTTACTTTGTGCCTGGAGCTCGCACCCTCTGGTAATGTTTCCTTTCTGGGCATTCATCCCAAAGCGGATCAGCTGTGCACCTTTGGTATCTGGCCAGAAAGTCTTTTACTCAGCTGATATTTGGGTACTGCCTTTACATGGAAATATAATAAAAATAAAGCTAGTTTAGTACTGCATTATTTATTTTCCTAAGGCTAAAGAGGAGCAGTCTGATGATTTTATCCAGCACCCTTTATCTGTGAATTCACGCTGTGATAACTGCCTTTCCTTCCTTCTGTGCCTTTGAATACAAATTTCAGTTCTGCACAAGTGAAACATTAAAAATTGCCAATGCGGATTGATGGACTTTGTCCTTAATTTGACAAAATTGTGTGTCATTTGTTACCTAGACGTATGTTTGTTATCCCAGAGGGACCGAGGGCTGGTCGTGACGAGTGGGAAGAAGCGGCCCTACTGCTGAGCGACGCCACTGCCACCCTGTGCCTGATGCGCACAGCCGTCTCTGTGCCTTCCTCCTGCTCCCCTCCGGAGGGCCACCGCTTCTTGAGGTTTCCTCAGAAGCTTCCTTCGGAACCACTGCTCCACTTCCATCAGCTCAGGTTGTCTTCGGTCTGTCTGGTCTGCTCCAGCTGCCTCTTTGGGCTCCCTTACCTGTGACAGCAATAGCTAGCTTTTTGATATGTGATTGTTTGACCTAGTCACCTCCAGTTTATGGATGGCAGAGGCATAGGGATGGCTGGCTAGTACTGATGGGTTCCCTGGATTCTGACCTGTCAGGGGCAAGAGTAGAGAGGCCAGCTAAGGAAGGAGGTGGCACTCTGTACCCTAATTCTCCCCCTAATATACAGGGGACAGAATAAAGCAGATTAAGGCCTCAGGTAAAATGGCAGGGCCTCGGCAGTGTTGATCTCTGAATAAGGTAGAGTCTGCTGAGGTAGAGTATGTACTGTCTTTTTAATTTTTTTTATTTTTTAATGTTTATTTCTGAGAGAGAGAGTGTGTGAGCGGGAGAGGGGCAGAGAGAGTGAGGGATATACAGAATCTGAAGCAAGCTCCAGGCTCGAGCTTCAGCGCAGAGCCCGATGTGGGGCTCAAACCCACAAACCGCGACACGAGATCATGACCTGAGCTGAAGTCAGATGCTTAACCAACTGAGCCACTCAGGCTCCCCAAGTGTATATTGTCTTTGTATCAAACTTGGCCCTTTGCAGAAGTCTGAGAGCTACTAGTAAATTTTCCCTCTGTTGAGGATGGGAGCAGAATTCCTAGGATTAATTCAATAATGTTAGTTCCAGTGATGGTGCCAGCTTGCCTGTGGCCTTTATGTTCTCCCCATCATCCTTAATCCTGTAGGTAGCATTCCCCTCCCTGAGGAAGCCTTCTTCCATTTGGTCTTCATCAATCCTTTGGATTCTTCTGCACATATGTTTTATGTAGCTTTGACTGTTTTGAGTGTTTTATCATTATTAGCAGAAAGCTTAATGAGTACTACTTGAGGGTTTTTAAGTTCTGTGCTAGGTGCTATACAAAGAAAATTACAAGGAACTTCTATCTCAAAACGTACATTTCAAGACCACAATGATGTGAGCAAGTAACTTGTGTAGCAGGCTGTATATAGTTTGGTGGGAAGGCAGGTACGGCCCGTAGTGGAACGGTACCATCCTGTTCAGACAACACAGATAGGAAAGCCTCTGGGTCTTCTTATCCAGGATGGGTTCCAGGGAGGAGGATTTCCCAGTTTGACCAGAGACAGATAGGGAGATACATATTTTCTAAAAATCTGTGAAACCAGGACTGCCCACACCCAGTAAGCAGGATGAAGCTTGCAGTTGGCAGTTGGAGAGGAGAGGATTGCTAGAGGACCTGAGCAAGTTTTGAAATAGGAGTAGGAATCAGCTGAAGAAGGGTGGGGGTGGTATTCCAGGGAACAGCAGGTATAAAAACAAGAGAACTGGGACATTTTAGGAACTGCAAGAAGTTAGGAGTGAGAAATGAGCCTGAAGAGGAAGATGGGCCAGGCCCAAGGGGCTTGTGTGCCATAATGAAGCTTATGGATATTATCCCAAATAATACTCATTTAGCTAATATAAAGTTCCTGTTAAATACTGTATATTGTTGGAGGCTGAGAATACAGCAGTGAAGAGAACAGCAACAACAAAAAAAACTGCCTTCATAGAGCTTACATTCTAACTGGGGAGACAACGGTGTTTATGGAATGAATGAATATTTGCTGAATGAGTGAAAAGGAGAGATCGACAGGGTTGGAAATGAATTAGCGCTGGAGGTGAAGGCAGGAGTTAAAGATGATGTGGGTTTCAGGCCTGGGCACCTGGTAGATGGTAGAACTAGTCACTGAGGTAGGGTACGCTGAAGAAGCAGTTTGGGGGAGGGGAATGACTTCAGTTTTGGACAGGTCGAGTTTGAGGTGCTTATCACATAGGGTAGGCGAAGGGGCAGAGGACACATTTCTCATCCACCTGGAGCTAGATCCACTAGCTTTGGTTCAAGGTGACCTCGTGAGCAGCATGACACAGGCCCAGTAACTAAGGCAACTGGCTGTGGGTCCTATCACCAACAGAAGCCTTGTTCTGTGGCTAAGAAACAAGCCCACCATTTATCCTGGGAATATTTCTGCTCCTACCCGATCTTTTAGAGCAGCCTCTGGGCTGCTGCTACACCGTTCCTGTGCATGCTTACCTGGCAGAGGGCCTCATCAGCTTCTAAGCCCGCCCAGTGCCCCGGTCTCAACACCCCCTTTGGAAAGTGCCAGAGTACCCAGCAGACAACTGGAGACCCTGTTTGTCGGTAAAACACCAGAGCTCTGGCTGAAAGCCCTTGTCACTGTTGATTTTAGCAGCGTGGGTTGGACACTGGCCATCTGGGTTGAAAGATTAGTGACTTACTAAATTACTTGAAACAAAAATCCCATCATCCGGACTCCTGGAGTTCTGCCAGGGGCAGGTTTGGGACCTGAGTCTTCGCAGGCCATGGAGGAGAGACTCCTCGGCCTCTGAGAAGGAGCTGGGCTCTCTTGATGCAATACTGGCTTGATGCAGTTCGGGCTTCCTGAATCCCCCTTTTCCTGACTGCAAACGGGGAGGGGTGGGGGTTGAGTTCCTACTGCGTTTTTGTTGCACTAGACTTTTGTCTCTCAAGGTCCAGTAGTGGCTATTCATTCTTTTTTTTGTTTTTTAAAGTTTATTTGTTTTGAGAGAGACAGCACGAGTGGAGGAGGGGCAGAAAGAGAGGAGACAGGGAATCCCAAGTAGGCTCCCTGCCATCAGTGCGGAGCCCGATGTGAGGCTCAAACTCAGAAAATGGTGAGATCGAGATCGTGACCTGAGCTGAAAACAAGAGTCAGATGTTCAACGGACTGAGCCACCCAGGCGTACCTGAAGGTTCATTCTTGACGGGAAGGGAGGAACCTGGATGCTCTGGGCCATCTGGGAACGTGCCTCAATCACACACAAGCTGAGACCAAGTCCTTCCTGGCCTGATGATTGGTGGTGCCTTCCTTTCAGCATCCTGAACATACTAGTCATTTATTTAATAACTATTTATCGAGTACTTACCATGTGCCAGGAATGTTTCTTGTTTGGTTTTTGGTTTTGTTTTTCAAACTTTTTTCTTTTCAAACGGGGTGTGTGTGTGTGTGTGTGTGTGTGTGTGTGTGTGTGTGAGAGAGAGAGAGAGAGAGAGAGAGAGAGAACATTTAAGTTCTATTCTTAGTTTTAATTATATAGGGCAGTGTTATCAGCTGTAGTCACCATGTTACTAGATGCTCACACCCGGCACTGTTTTATGCGCTGGGGAATGGAGCAGCAAATGAAAGACCAAAGTTGCTGCCCTATGGAGCTTATATGATATTGTTGAATAGCAATAAATGCAAAGGAGAGATAATAAAGGGGTATCTGGAATATTGGTGGGGGTGGTGAGAAGGTCATTTTGAGTAAAGACTAGAAACAAGGGCACTGGTTGTGATGGTATTTTGGGAAAAAGCAATCTTTTTGGGGAAGAGCAGGGGGCACAACACTCGTGTGACACAGCATGTTCAAGGAGCAGCATGGGGGCTGGCATGACTGGAGTGGAATATACTGGGGTCCCAGCGTCAACATGAGGTCAGAGAGGCTTAGGAGAGTCATATGGATCATAAGAACATGGGTTTTTCCTTAGTGAAATTCACCCTCCAGGCTGGTGCCTAGGAATCAGCCCCCCTTTCAGCCCCTTCAGATGCCTGAGTCCTAAGGAAGGAGGTGTAACACTTGCATAAGATTTGAAATCCTCCAGTGGACCCAGTCTCTGGAAAGTTGCAGAGAGGGACATGGAAGGAGCCCCAGCCGGCGCATGAGGAAACCTCCAGGAGGCATATACTGGCTAAGCCCAAGGCTTCAGGCACTAGGACAAGTACAGTGACTTGGCTTAGGGAAGGGGGCACCCCCTCCTACTCCCACTCTCTTCCCCTCACCCCCTGAGCCTGTTCCAGCAGCCACAGCAGCCGTGGGGGCTCCTGGGGGAGGGACAGGGGAGCTGGGAGGCTGGGATACAGGATTTGCTAAAGTATTGAGGGCGAGGTCACCCCTGTGGTCCTTGGGGCTACCTCACCTTGTCTGTCCTGTTTGTCATTTGGGATAAGGGGGCTGAGATGTCACTGGGGTGTGTGTGTGTGTGTGTGTGTGTTGAGGCAGGGGAGGGAGGACCGGGGGTGGACTAGTGAGAGGAGTTCTCTGCCCTGCTCTTCGGAGGAAAAGGGTGCCCCAGCTTGTGTGGGGACCTAGTGCCAAGTTTAGGGTGAGGTGTAGGAGGGTCCAGGCTTCAGCAAATGCTTGGACCTCAGGCTGGAGTCCTGTGCCTTCAGGAGGGGCTGAGGCCAGTAGAATGCTTCATTTGGGGGAACAAATACCCAAATCAATAATGGAGCACTGGGATCGGTCACTCTCTGAAAATCAAAGGCTCCCATCCTTGCACGGGTCCAAGGTACCCGCCATGCCCTTTCCTGCTTCTTGGGTGGCCTTGCTGGCCTACAAAGCTGTGAGGCTGGGAGTGCCCAGGGGTACTCAGATCAGATCAGATCTGAGCCAGTCTTCCCTAGACGTCCCGAGTGAAAGTGGCATGAGTGAATGTCACTTCTGCTCTAGTGATCCAGGTCCCACAGACCTGGGAACCCCTGAAGGCAAGAACCAAGTCTTTCAATCTTTCATTACCAGTTCCTGTCCCAGGCCAGCCCACCGTGGGTAGCAGGTCTCACAGAGAACCTTCTGTGCTCTGGGCCTTGGCAAGACACTGGATGTCCCCAGCTGGGACATGGCTGAAGGGATCTGCCCAGTTACACAGCAAGCCACCATCCGGTTCTTCCCACAGATGTTCCTCAAATGTGCCTCCCCTTCAGGAGCCCCTGCCCACCCTGCCCTGACAGTGGCAGCAGGGAAACTCCCATCCTAGTTCGTATCCAAGTCGGGGGCTTTTATTTACAGAAAGGCCTGGATGGATCTCGGGGAAGGGGTGAGGATGGGAGGGGATAATGCCAGGAAGAGAGGGGAGATGGGTGTTTAAATACTCAGATGGGAGGGAGGCAGGGAGGAAATAGTGGGGCTGGCTTAAGGATGGCCACCTCTGGGGAGTCACCCACCAGCCATCACCCAGCAAGTACAGGGGAGGAAGATGGGATCAGGGACGGGCAGAGACCTCAGTCCACCTGCCCCAAAGAAGATGGCCCCTGGAAGATGGCACAGATTAAGGAGACATTTGTTTTGGTAACTTCCGAGTCGTGCTCCAGGAAGGAAAGCCACCCATCTGCTTTGGAGCTGGGACTTTCGGGTGACACTCGCCCTGTCGGTCTCACCTTTTCATTCCAATGCCCTCCCTTTCCTTCCCCCATATTTTAGAATTTCCTTTTTCTCAGGACTCCTGGGTCCCAGATGGAAGGTCCTGGGAAAACTGGCTTCCTGGGCTGAGGGATGGGGTATGTGTCCATCCAGAGGGAACCCAGTCCTTTCCCCCCAGGGTGCCCACCGGGCTCTGTCCCAGCCTCATGCTCATGGCCCTTTGATGGATCCAGGTTCTGTGAGGCGTGCAGAGGCATAGGCCGAGGCTCCAAGGCAGGCCGCAGGCTCACAGAAGCCTGGCAGCCCCATGGGGCCTGGCAGGCCTGGTCGGCCTGCTTCTCCCGGGGCCCCTGGGGATCCCCGAGCTCCATCTTTGCCGTTGATTGCTTGGCCGGGCCGGCCAGGGAGTCCTGTGAAAGGGAGAAGACCGGGACATCAGGGCCACCTCCTGTCTCGGCTGGCTGTAGGATTCTCAGTCCCGTTTTTCAGGGAAGTGGTGGGGGTGGGATGAGGTCAAGGATGAGGCCAGGTAAAAGGGACTGCCCCAGACGGGTTCTGAGAGAGTCGCATTATCCATTACTCCCACCTCCCAATTAGTGAATCTTGGGAGCAAATGCCTTTTCATTTTCCTACATGAAGCAGATTTTGGTACAAGCCAGGATGTCCTCAGAATCCCAGCCAGACCCCACCCAGCAGCTCCCGGGTGCTCCAAAGGGATGCAAAAGCTGGATGTATGAGAATGAGCTGGCTGAGCAAGAGGCCGCCAGGGCAGAGACCCAAGTGTCTGCAGGTCCTGAATCCCAGAGCTGAGGGACAGAACTGCCGCTCGGCAGGGCCAAGGTCTTACCTGGGATCCCCGGGGGCCCAGGCATCCCGGGATGCCCACGTCCCATCTCTCCCCGGTCACCCTTCTCGCCGCGTTTTCCTGCGGAGAAAGAAAGAAGCCTTCACTTTTCACAATTGGAGGATGTTTTTTCTACTTTGGTTGCTATTTCATTTCTATTTCACACACAGCAATTATTCCTGTTTTATGCTAGTTTATAATAGGGGAAAGTTGGAAATGTCTGCAGAACTGGTTAAGTAAGGGAAGGTCCAGACAGGATGGAAGGCTACAGCCATTCAAGTTCATTACAGGAAAGCATCTAATAATAATAATAATGATAGCTAATATTTACTATGTGCCAACTCTACGTAAATTACCTCCACATGTAATCCTCAGGACAATGCTATGAGGTGGTTGTTATTAACATCCCCCATTTTACAGATGATAAATCTAAGGCCCAGGGAGATTATCAGGTAACTTGTCCAAGGTCTATAAGGAGAAAGTGGCAGAGTCTGGACAGACACCTGTCTTGTGACTCTCAAGCTTCCATGCTTTACTACTTTGCTAACTTACCTCCCCGCTTCTAGAGACATGGAAGGATGTCTATGGAGTACCACTAAGCAAATTTATAACAACACCCCCTCCTCCCAAATACCCAAGTTATAAAATAGTACATTCATCTCCATCAATTTTCTACTGAGAAAGCAAGCCCAGGAGTCACATATGACTTCTGGAAAACTTTGCTGAGGGAGTGGGGGAAAGTGTACCTCATCCGGAGAGGGGGAATGATGAAAGAGAAAACAGGAGGCTGAGCCATCAGACCACACAACCCATAACCCAATTGGGGTCTGGCCTTGGCCAAGTCCATACCTGCCCAGTCCCCATCCCCACCATAGAACAGCACTCACCCTTGGGCCCTGTATTGCCAATCTGACCCACGGCTCCCACGATGCCAGGAACACCCCGAGGGCCAGGGTGCCCGTGGGGTCCCTGCTTGCCTGGGTACCCAGGAGGCCCAGGGGGTCCTGGGGGACCCATCATCCCGACCGCACCCAGGGCCTCCCTCTTGGCACTCACAGCGACCTCTGCCAGTTGCTCTGGAAGGGAGGGAGGGAGAGGAGAGGTCTGTGAGATGGGGGTGGGCTCCGTGAAATGGGAAGGCAGAGCGTCCCCCACGAGCCGGGCCCCTAGGGGTGCAGAGGAGAAAGCCCGGTGTTTAATGTCCCATTCCCCCCGGTTTGCGGAAGTCACAGATCCAGCGTGGACAGATGTACATAGGTCCCCGGCCTCTTGGAAGCAGAGCTGGAATGAGCACCCAGGCCTGCAGACCCTTGGGCAGGGCCAAGTGGAGCAGCTCCTGAGGGGTGGCGCCGCGCCGGCTTGGACTGGGAGGAGGAGGGGGTGCTGCCCCCGCCCTCACCTTGCATCATCTTCATCATCACCGCCACGATGTGCTGGTCACTGGCATCTCGGCCCTGCGAGCAGAGAAGGCCTTCCAGGAAGAAGCCCCTGGCCGGCTCCCATTCTCCCACGGAAGTCTGTGCGGCATCGGACAGAAATCCCCCCCGCCGCACCCACCCCCAAGCCGTCCGAGGTGGGGCCTCAGGGAAGCCAGCTGGCTCCGGGGACTCCCAGCCTTTGAGGGGTCAGCCGCGCCCGCAAAGGGATTTCCTACCGGGAGACTCCCCGCTCCTGGGGGCCGACTCACCGCCACGCCCTGTCTCCCCGGCAGTCCCGGCACGCCTCGGTCTCCAGCTAGTCCTCGAGGGCCGGGGGGCCCGGGGTAGCCCTGCACCCCCGGGGCGCCCGCATCCCCGCTGGGGCCCGGGTAGCCGGGTTCTCCGCGGACTCCTTGCTGCCGGGGCGGGGGTGGGGGTGGTGCGGAGCGGCGGTGAGAGTTCGCACGCGCCGGGGAGGGAGAGGGGGAGGGGAGGGGAGAGTGGGGGGTGGGAGGAGGAGGGGGTGGACAGGGAGGAGAAGGGGAGGGGAAGGTGCGGGAGGAGAGGGAGGAGGCCGGGACAGCAGCCGTCGCCGGGCAGCGGGGCGCGGCATCGCGGGGGCTGGACTCACCTGTCCCTTGGGCCCCGGCTCGCCAGACTCGCCCTGCAGGCACAGGGAAGCCGGGTCACGGGCGCTGAAGCCCCAGAGCCCGCCCCCCTCCCTCCCCCCCACCCGCCCCGGCCGCCCCCGCGCGGCCAGCTCACCTTCTCGCCTTTCTCTCCCGGGAGACCGGCCACCCCCCGGTCGCCCTGCAAATTGAGCACAGCGAGTCAGAGCGGCGACGGACCCCCACCCGCCGCCGCCGCTGCCGCCCGGAACGCGGGGGGAGGGGAGACGCTGGTACTCACCACGCCGCCGCGGGGTCCGGTCTTCCCTGGGGAGCCCTGCAGCAAGCGGGCAGTCAGGACTTGGTGAGTTCCCCTCTCCCGGGACGTCTGGTTCCCACCCCCCCCCCCCCCCCCCCCGCAATCCCCGGTCCTGGCCACACCCCTCTGCAGCTCCTCCCTGTCCCCCAGGGCCGCCTGGGACCCGCCCGACATATTTTTCCGCGAAGATCTGGAGGGCTGAGGAAGGACCTAACTGAGCTCCAGCCCCCCCAGGTCCTGAAGCCTCTTGCCCAGGTATTTTCCAGCCCCATTTGGTACCTTGTCTCCCTTGATGCCTGGCAAGCCTTGGGGCCCTGGAATTCCGGGAGGCCCCTGCTCCCCCTTGGGTCCCTGAGGAGAAAAGAACCCAGAGTAGTGTATCAAATGAGGTGTCCAGACATGCTCCCCACTGCCCATCACAGCTGGCCGCCTCCACTAACCTGCCGTCCTTGAGGGCCTGGCTGCCCCACCGGCCCCCTCTCACCCTGGTCACCCTGAAAGAGAGGATGACACACAGGCTGTCAGCAGGGGCACCCCCCTCCTCGGGCGCCCCCTCCAGACCCCAGACCCTGCTGGTCAGGATGCCCTCCATTCCTCCACACCAGCACTGAGGTCCTTTGCTCCACTTTACAGACCAGCAAACTGGGGCCCTTGCGGGGAAGGCCTCACAAGGCTGGGCAGGACTAGGCAGGTGCTGGAGCCGTGGATAGGACCCAGATCCTGGGTCCAGTGGTGCCAGCTGCTGCAAAGGCCCCCAGGGAGGGACCACTGTGCCAGGCACTTACCTTCTGCCCCATGATGCCGCGGGGTCCGATTTCTCCTTGAGGTCCTGGCTCTCCCTGGGGGACAGAAACTGGGAGTGAGGCAATGGGCCTGGTGCATCCCTCCCTTCCACGGCTGGCTAACCCCTACCCTCCCTGGGTCTCAGCTAATTCACTTCATCATTTATCCCCTGTTCTTTGGGTCCCTGTCCTTTTCCTTCAATAGGACCCCACATAGTTGTAGTCAGTCATCATGTGATCATTTATTTAATAGCTGCCTTTTCCACTAAACTGTAAACTCCGAGTACGAGACTGTCTCAGCATCTAACACAGTTGCAGGTATTTGGTGAATGTTTATGGAATGAATGAATGAATGAATGAATGACTCTGCTGGATTCTTAGCCCCAGTCAACTTGGCCATCTGAGGATGTCATACCCATATAGAACAGAACCAATCCCGCCATCACCACACTGTACATAGAGAAACAAGGACCCAGAATGGAAAAGGGGTATCTCCCTGGGTCAGTGGGTCAGTGACATAGCCCAGACTGGCATTCAGGCCCCCCTAAACTAGGGCTTCACCCCACACTCTCACCCAGGCTGCATATGCTGAGTGCAGGGTCTTCAGACCTGGGAGGGGGACTAATGCAAGAGCCCTGTGTCAGGGAAGGGACACTTACCTCCTTCCCAGGAGGACCAGAGAATCCAGGGAGGCCCTGCTGGCCTGGCTCCCCCTGCAGGAAAACAGTTTTCAGGTCAGTCTGGGGGGTCTAGTCAAGCTCTTGATCTTGCAGAAGCCTGATGAACCCTAAACAGAATCTAGAACCAAATGAGTTGGGGAAAAGGTGTTCTTGGTCAGGTCTTTTGGAGTCCATTTATTTTCCTGTTTGTTTCTCCTCTGGTTGGGAGCCATGCCATCCTGTTTCCACAGAGGGCTGAGGGGAGCGGCATGAAGGAAGTGCTTAGGCACTGTTGTTGAGCCGGGGGTGAGGCCTGGGCCTTAGGGTCTTTTAGCCATGCCCCTGGACCCTGCCCCCCAGGCTCCCTTGCTCAGATGAAGCCAATCCTGTCCCCAGCTTGAGGTCACCTTACCTTGTCTCCAGGACCTCCTTTTGTCCCAGGCTGGCCCGGCACACCCTGGAGAAAGAAGATGACATCAGTTTCTATCCTGGCACTGGGGAGCCCCAGGAACCTCCCATCCCCATTCCAGATCCCCTCCCTTCCTCAGCCCTGGCTTGTGGGAGCTGAACAACAGAAGGCCCAGACATGGCATCACAGAGTTGACTGTACCCTGAGCCCTGGTGGGAGAGGACGGGGGTACAGAGGGGCCTATAGTCTATGGGGAGAAGAGAAGCACCCTGTGTTCTCAGGCACATGTAAATGCCTACAGGAACACAATCTGCACACAGGCATGTTATCAGGCTTTGGCCTCAGCACCTCCAGCAGGGAGGCAGGGGGCGTCCCATGGACTGGGCTTCCAGAAGGTGTGCGATGGAGGTGGCCCTGAATGGTGAGAAGGCACAGAGAGGTAGGGAAGGGCATTCCAAGTAGAAGCACGTGCAAAGGCCTGAAGGTGTAGGGGTAGAAGAGGCAAGGCAGGGTTCCCTGAGAAAGGAGAGGACACGGAGGGGCCATGGCTGGTGAAGATGGAAGGGTATGGTGGGGTCAGATTATGGTGGCCTTGAATGCTAAAGTGAGCTGTGAGGACAAGCCTTGTAGCTGTCCTGTTCACAACTTTCTCTGCCTCTCAGTGCACCCTGGGGACTCAGTAACCATGTCTTGAATGACTGGATGGAGTGACTTTCCTGGAGGCAGTGAGGGCCATGAAAAGTGCCTTAGTGGGAAATAACCAACATGGAGAATTAGAATGATCAAAGAGAAGGCTAGAGCAACTGTCCAAATGATGAGGCCTAAGCCAGGCCAGGGGCCACAGAGGTGGTGATGAGGTCTGGGCTGATTGGGAACAAGGACTAGAGCAAGATCCCTGGGTGTGTGGATTTCCACCTCATCAACCACTCATGCCACCATGGGGAAGTGGTCAACACTGAGCAGGAGAAGCAATTTGCCCCTGGGGCCGCCCCTGGGACTCCACCCCGTACTCACCGCTAGGCCCTGGTGGCCTTGGTTTCCTGGCCGCCCCGCCTGTCCTGCGCTGCCCTGGGAGAGACAGAGAACCAGAGGCACAAGTGAAAACTCCAGCTAGAGGGTCCATGGCTTCTGCCCCCGTGCAAGTAAGGAAACTGAGGCCCAGAGGCAAGCAGGGATGCATCAGTGGCACACTTGAGGATCCCAGGCTCCTACGCCTCCAGGATCAGTGTGATGAGACTCAGGGCCTGAGCTGGGAGGAACCCTGACCACTCCCCAACTCTACCGGCAATCCCCACTCATACCTTCATGCCAGGTGTGCCTGGGGTCCCATCCTTGCCGTCGATGCCTGGGGGGCCCTGCTCAGAAGGAAAGTGGGGAGATGCCTGGGGTCAGGCCACCCACCCATGTCCCTCTGTGACAGCTGCAGTCAGTGTGTAGGTAGGAAGTGGGTCTGGTTATCTCAGGAACCCCCACCAGCCAACTGAGTGGGGGGGGGGCAGAAATGGGAAGAGGATTTGGGGGGATGGGCCACAGTCCTTCCTCAGTGGATGACAAGTGTCCCAGATTGCTGCAAGCTTCCCCAAACCTCTGCTACATCACCACCCCATTTACAGGTGAAAGAACTAAGGCACAGAAAGAGGGCCTCTCCCAAGGTCACAGAGCCAACCCGTCAGCAACAGAGCTCAATCCAGAATCTCAGGCTCCTCGTCCTCTGAAGCTTGGACAGAGTTGACCCCGCTCTCTGTCTGGGTAAGCCTGGGCCACTTACGGTTGCTCCCTTCGGGCCTGTTATTCCCTGGGGTCCTCGAACACCTTGGCTGCCCTGCAAAGTAGATAGAAATGAGGTCACCTTCGAGATGCTGAACCCCTGTCGGGCTGATCAGAGAGGGGAGCACTGAGAACAGGGACCTCCAGCTCTCAGGGTCCCTCTTGGCACAGGCCACATTGTGTAGGGGCTGGAGAAGAGGGGCCTGAGGCCCAGAGGGGAGGGAGTAGAGGTCAGCGCCAAGCTAATGGGACTGGGCTGGGCTGGGCTGGGCAAGTGCAGGGATAGGAACCAGCACTCACTGAGACCTCACCTGGGCTCTGAGCTCCACTTATATGAAGGAACACAACCAAATACAATGTGTGGACTTTGGGTCTTGATTTGAACAAGAACCCTGAAGAGACATTTTGAGACAATTGGGAAACACTGAACATAGACTGATATTAAGGAATAACTGATATTTGCTGATATTAAGGAATAATTGATAATCTTGTTGGTATGAAAGTGAATGATATGTGAGAAAAAGCCCTTATTTTTAAGATATACAGACAGAAGTATTTAGGAGTGAAATGACATGATGTTGAGGCAAAGATTTGCTTGAAAATATCAACAACAGGGGCACCTGGGTGGCTCAGTCAGTTGGGTGCCCGGTTCTTGGTTTTGGCTTAGGTCATGATTTCACAGTTCGTGGGATTGAGCCCCGTGTCAGGCTCTGCTCTGAGCATGAAGCCTGCTTGGGATTCTCTCTCTCCGTCTCTCTCTGCCCCTCCCCCACTAGAGCTATCTCTCTCTCCCTCTCTCTCTCTCTCAAAGTAAATAATATTTTTTTAAAAAAAGGAAGGATATAAAATATCAGCAACAAAGTGGTGGATTGAATAGGGCAAAGTGTCAATTTGGGGAAACAGGTATATAGAAATTCAGTGTATAATTCTCTCTACTTTTACATGTGTTTAAAAACTTAACATAAAAAACTTTTAAGAAAGTTTAGTTACTGCTCAGTTTTTCTATAAACTCAGAACGCTCAAAAGAAATAGTCTATTAATTTTTTTAAAAAGTTAAGAGAACTGGGATATAGACCAAATCCCATTAGCCCCATGGCTGATTTGCTGGAATTTCATTGTCTGGCCACAGCGAGCGTGGGACTGGATCCTATGCCTTCTCCCAAATTGAATGTGATCAGCACAGGCTGGGCTTGCAGGAGTGGGGGCTGGTGGGGTGCCTGGGCTCCCAGCACAGAGGCTCCTGCCCCGCACAGATCACTCACCTGCACAGATACACAGGGTAACGCACACACACATGCACACACTTGCAGACATACAAAGTACAGAAGCAGAGTAACTCACGCACACACCCCCATACATTCGCACAGACACTCAGAGTAACACACACACATGCACCTGCAAAGACACACACAAAGCAACACATTCGTGCGCACCCATACGAACACAGAGTGACGCACGCACACACAACCATGCATCCGCATGGAAAGAGTAACACACACACACACACACACACACACTTGCACACGAGCCGTGGGTGGCCCCCCCAGTACTCTCCAGGGACCCTGGCTGGACAAAGGGTGGCTGAGGACTCACCACATCGCCCTTCTCCCCGGCTCGGCCTGGCGGCCCCCGTGGACCTTCCTCACCCTGGCAAGAAGGACAAACAGGCATCCAGATCACATGGGCTCAGGGGGCCCCACTCCCTTTGCAGCCCCAGGAGCTCCAGCCTGGAGGAGGTATGTGTGCAGGAGCAAGAGGACACTTACTGGTGACCCAGCAGCACCAATGGAGCCCACCATGCCTTTGTACCCACGAGGACCCTGGGGAGAGAAAAGAGTTACAGTCAGTTCTGGCTGGACCCCAGAGGCCAGGGGGCTGTTCATGACAGCTCTTGCAGGACACCCCCGACTTACTTACCGTCTCTCCTTTGGGTCCCTCCATGCCTGGGTAGCCCCTGATGCCCTGGGGACCCTGTCAAGACACAAGAATGACAGCAATGGCGATTTCAAGGCTCCTCTGAGGCGGGCAGCATAGTCCCTATCTCAGAGAGGGGACACTGAGGCTCAGAGATGGGGAGGGACTCACCAGGGTCACTCAAGGGGACAGAGGCAAAACCTGGGCCTCAGCTGAGTCTTCTGGCTGACAGCTTTGGTGCCTGTCCCCCAATTTCTGACAGTCAGCCTCCCTCTCTCCACCCAGAGACGTGCCAACTGGACACAGGTGTTTCTTTTACAGGTTAAAGGCCAGAGCAAGGGAATGGCGCCACTAAGATCCCTTAGGATGAGGAGAGGGGGGTCCCGGGAGGAGCATTCCTTACCGGTGGTCCAGGGATGCCTTGCTCTCCAGAGGCACCCACGTCTCCCTTGGGACCCTGTGGGGCAGGAATGAGTGATCAGACAGGCAGGCAGATCGAGAGAAAAACATACAGACATCCAAAGATACCGTCCCTTTCCCAGAAAAAGCAGACAGGAAGGACCCTAGAACCCGTGGGAAAAGGGAGGCCCAGCAAAGAGAAGGTACTTGTCCAGAGACACGCTGACCTGGAATATAGGCCTCTTGCTTCTCAGCTCAGTGCCCAGAGACCCACAGGGGAAGGAGAAGGGATGAAGAAGGGGCGGTCCCTGTAAGACCCTCTTCACACACACCTCTGTAGCCCTCTGTTCCTCATACTCACGGGCCTCCCCTGGCGGCCAGAATCTCCCAGAACCCCGCGTTTGCCAGGATGCCCCTGAAGGCAAGGAGGGAACTCAGTGTGAGGTCGCCTCCCAACCACCTGCTCTGCCCTCCAAGGACTTGGGCCAGTAGCTCACCTTCACTCCCTGCAGCCCTGGGGGGCCTTTCACACCCGCCGGACAGTTGGTTGGACACTGGAAAGAAAATCCCGCCAGGTTCTGTGGTCACCGGCCTGCCCTGTCTTGCCAACTCCCAGACCCTCCTCTCACCCCACTTGGCTGAACCTCCGTGGGGCAGCCCCTCGCCATCCCACTGACTCTACCTCCAAAGCCGACCCACCCCTTCCCCACGTTAGACCTGCCCCAGGGCCTCCTCTCACCAAGAAATCCGCACTGCCTTCCAGACCCTGGATGGTTCCTGGGCGGCCCTGAGAGGAGATATATGGAGATGAAGCCTGACCTGAACCTTTCCCACCTCAGGCTTGTGCCAAAGACCCTCATCCTTCCCCATGCGGGAAGTCTGGGGACACTTACCGGTTTGCCAGGTGGCCCCGGGGGCCCTGGTGGCCCCTCTGGTCCAGGATCCCCCTGGAAACAAGATGGGCCAAGATCACACTCCTGTCCGGCTCTTCCAGGGTCACTCTGCCCCCTCCTCCAGTCCCCGATACTGTCCTGTCCACCCTGTCCTCCAGGTCACCTTCTGAGATCTGAGATCTTGGGGAGATAAGAGGCCTAATTGCAGGGAGTGGCCCCAGCCCTTGGCTTTCCTGAACCACCTACAGCAAGGTGGGCTCAGCGGGAGAGGCTTCTGCCCCAGACCTGAAGGAGCTCCCTGCTGGCCAGAAGCAGGCCCAGGAGCTGCTGGAGAGACTCCAGCTTGCCAGCTTGGAGGTTAGAGGGCAGGAGGCAGAGTGAGCAGAGGGGTGGCTGGGGCTCACCTTGGGGCCTGTGATTCCAATCTCACCAGGGAGGCCAACAGGTCCAGGTGGTCCCTAGGAGGAAAGCTGTCACTGGCTAGGATGCCTTGGAGGTTTAGCCCACCCTGATACCAAGGTAGGGATAGGCACCTAGAAGCCCCTTCTCCACTTTTACTTTGGAACCAAGCCCAGAGAGACTGACAACTTAGGGCTTTAAGGGCCATAGAATCCCAGAGGCAGCAGGTAGGCCCAGAGTGAGCTGGCCCAGAGTTCTCCGGGAAGTCTGCCTGTTCTGGACACCATCACAGGATGCTGGCCCCTCCCCTTGATGGCCCGTCCTTCTGTATCCTCCTTCCCCAAGAGTCCCAGGGACCCTGTCCCATCCAGAAGGACTTACAGGAGGTCCAGCAAAGCCAGGGCCCTGGAACAGAAGGAAAGGAAATTGGGTTCATGGCTCCTTCTGCAAGTCCCCCCCTCTACCCACAAAGGGTCCCTTGAAGCCCTTGCAGGTTATTATACTCACTGGCAGGCCAGGGGGACCTGGGAGGCCGGGCTGGCCCTGCAAGAGCAAGGGGAGAGGTTCAGAGGCTGGGGTCTCCTAGGTCTCTGCTCCTCTCTACCACAGCCCCGTCCTTGGATGGCCCAAGCTGAGTCCCTAGCAGGCCACTTACCTTGACTCCAGGGATCCCCATGGGGCCAGGCTCCCCCTTGGCTCCAGTCAGACCCTGGGGAAGAAACAGAAGGTAGATCAGTGAAGGGCAAACTTGTTCCCTGAACCACAGGAGAGGGCAGGGCCTGAAGTCTCTCCTGGGCAGGCCCCAGCTGCTTCCCACCCCACTCCATGAAGGTCAAGTGACTGCAACACTGCTTTCCCCTCCCCCAGTGCTCACAGCAACCCTGGGAGACAGGAAGGCAGAAGGATTACTCTTTCATGAAAGATGAGAAACCAAGGCCCCAAGATTTGTCTGCACAGGCCTCACACCTCCCAGCTGAGGAGTCTAGAAGACCTACATGTAGGTCTGGATTGGCCATTTTCTTGACGTCTGTCTGCCCTTGGCAACTTTTTCCAAGCCTTAGTGTTCACATCTCCAAAATGGGTTAATCATGTTTACCTCTCTGGATGGATGTGAGAACCAATATGCCAGTGGAAGGCAGTGTGTTTCTTAATCTTTGCAGGTTGTGGAAAATTTGGAGGGGTTCTGGTGGCTGTTCATAGCCATGATGACCCTCTTGAGCCAACAGGGCAAAGGCAACTCATGGGACCTCTTTCTCCTCCCATCTTTTAGTGACTGACCCAGGTGTATTCCTCAATCAGATGACTGTCTCAATGGTTCTAGCTGTGTCCAGGAGCCTGTGACCTTGGGGCTCCTGGGAATTCTGTGGTATTGACGAATAATGTTCCTCTCCTGCATTGCTCCTGGGGCCGCGAGGGGGTAGTAGGGAAGGGAATGGGGAAGGAAAGGACAGCTCCATGCACAGTGTTCAATCTGCTACTTGGAGGCTGGAAATGTGAGACTAAATCCTGGCTGCTACAGATGAACAGAACCCCTGTTTGGACCCCCATGTGCCTGTGATTCATGCTCCTGGGGTGGCTGTGGGGTCACAAGTCATATGGAGGTGAAGGGAACTCATAGCTATAGTCTCCACCTTGCTGCCCTGCTCTGAACAGAAGAGAGAGAAGATGCCAGAATTGGACTCTGGAAGTCAGTGAGTGGAGCCCCAACTGGCTTTACCAGACACTCAGGTACTCACATCAATCCCAGGCTTCCCGTCTGGCCCATCTGGCCCCGCTTTGCCAGGTTCTCCCTTAGGTCCCTTAACAACAGAGGTGGGGCAAATATTAGCCAGGGGAGGGCAAGAACTAGAAAGGTCAAAGGTCAAAGAGGAAAAAAAGCACTCACCGGAGGCCCAGCTTTCCCAGGGGGCCCCTTGTCACCCTGTAAGATAGGAGTTGGTTAGACAGCACCCTGTGGCTCATGCTACCCCAAATGGGCAGCCCTGGCTGGCTGGCCCCACATCCCCTCTCCTCACTTTCTTCTCTTCTGTCCTGCATCCCCTCAGCCTTGCTTTTTTTTTTTCTTTTTGAAAATAGCTCCCTTTCCCTCAAAAAAAAAAAAAAAATCATAGATGGATTGAGACCAACCCCAGCCAGGTTGGAGAGGTGCTGTTAACGTGCAAGCGGGTTATAGACACATAGATGTTGGTAAGGTGCCAGTTAGAAGACCCGCAGATAAGGTTGTGGGCTCCAAGTTACCTCAGAGAGTGGGTGTCTCTTGGATTTGGGCAAGTGTGGGAGAAACTGGGACTTTCAGAAAAACATGAAAGGGAGGTGAACTGGGTGGGGAGCAGCTCTTTTCTGGATTGGGGTCAGGAAAAGAAGAGACTGGGGCAAGAGCAAGGACCAAGACAGCCTATGAAGAGGGTCGATTCAATCTGTTCCTAAGGCAGAAAGGATCTCCTTCCCCGGTGACAAAGGACCCATGGTGGAGGACAGCCAGGGCCTGTGGAGTTATATGCAGGCCGAGAGGACTTCAGGCAGTTCAGGGCCTGCAGCCGCCAGAGAGTCTGGCAGGGACCCAGCGCCCAGTGTTTGGAGGGTGGGGGCGCCAGGTTGAATAGAAGTCTGTCCAGATGGGTAAACATGGAGCTGACCTCCTGGGGGAGCCTCCTGAATGAGGCATTTAACCCTCACCATGCTAGGGAGAGCAGGGAACAAACCCTGCTGATTCTAAATCGGGAGGAAAATGCAAAGGAAGAGACAGGAGTCTGGTTCAGCTGGTCAGCGGTCTGACCAAGGTTCCCAAGCCACCCTGAAGAAGAATGCAGACGTGCCAGGGGGCAGGGCAAGGCGTCTCCCACCCCCCCCCCCAAAAAAAAGGGAGAGTAGGGGTGGGGGATAAGGAATCGCTTTGAGCTGCGGCCGGCAGACGGAACAGCAGCTCCTTGTCCGCCGGCGGCTATAACGGGCTTTGCATCTCAGCGCTAGTTTTGAGGTTTCCCAGAACAAACGGGCTCCTTGTGGCGTAGGCCGGCGCCGCTTACTGACAACAGGGGGCGCTGCATCTCCAGGCACCCACCCCACCGCCGCCGCCGCTCACAAAGTTCGCCTTTGTCCGCGGCCTCCCCCCCACTCCGCACCCCCCCCCCCCGCCGCCCAGGTTGGAGACTTACGTCGATGCCGTCAGATCCAGGCACTCCCGGCGGCCCTGGGGGGCCCGGGGGCCCAGGTTCTCCGGGCGGACCTCTCTGAAAACACACAGAGGCGTGCAGCCCTCAGACTGTGCAGGGAGCCGGGCGTCCCAGCGGCGAGCCTCCCCGGGAAACGCAAGCGCCCTTGCGTTTATTGAGAACCTAGTGTGCACCGCACTGTGTACCACTACATGTACCGTCTTTTGGAACGCTCAGAACTGTCAGGCGGATACTATTACGAGCCCCAGTTTGCAGTTGAGGAAGCAGGCTCAGAAGGATTATGAATGATCACAGAGAGTAAGTGGTGGAGCTGGGGCCGCCGGTCTCCTTCCACCGGACCGCGCTGCCCTTGGGCTGTCGCGGTGGGGAAGAGATGGAGATGCCGACGGCGCAAGTGAATCACAGATGGTAGGCGAGGCGGTGCCCAGCAGACTGCTGGCTCCAGTGAACGGTTGCTCGTATTATTCTTTTTAGATGAACAACAGGTATACATGGTGAGTAGGTACCCCTCCCTCTCGCTCGAAAGGAAAGTGGGGGAGGCGCAAGGAGAGGGGGCGTAGGAAAGGGAGGCCCGTTCTCCCTCCCCCTCAGAGCAACCCTCTCCCAGCGCCGTTCCTCCCTCGGGTTGCCCTCGTTTGGGGGCCAGCCCCGACCCAGGCAGGGGTCGCGCGCCTGCCTGGTGCCCGCGCCCTCCCCTGGCCGAGAAGTGCCAGGCTGGTGCCCGGGCCCGGCCCCATCGCGCCCCTGTCCCGTTAGGCCCCCAGCACCCCCACCCCCGGCGGCCCTCCGCGGCGCGACGGGGGCGCGGGAGTGGGAGCCGGGCCGAGGGGCAGCGGCCGGCCCGAGCGGCGTCTGGCTGGAGCCGGGGCCCCCGGGGAGGAGGCGGGGCGGAGGCTCCGGAGCCCTGTGAATGGGCACCATTGTCTCCCCCGCCACCTGGGCTCTCGGGGCTGCCAGGACCGGGCGCCAGCTCCTGGCCACGCTGCCGGTCCCAGGCTGGGCCGAGCGTCCCCCGGCAGGGTCCCTCTGGCTCCCCGGCTCGTCCGCCTCCCTTCGCGGCGCCTGGACGCGCCCCCGAGCGCACCCACCGAGGGGACGCGCGCCACGGGGCCGTACGAACCCGAGGGGGGCGTCAGGGGGGTGCGCCAGGGTAGCGGGCAGACAGGCCGAGCCCTTCACTAGCCTCCTGGGTCCCGCACCCCGGACCCCCCCACTCCGCACCCTGGCCCCGGCGTGGCGGCGGCCGCGGGACTTACGATCTGCGCCAGGGCGAGCACGAGCACCTGGAGGAGCACCAGGAGGCTGCGGGGGGCGGCCGCGGCGGCCATGGCGGGCGGCGGGGTCGCGGAGGACGGGTGCCCGGGTCCACGCTCGCACCGGCCCGCAGAGGCTCCGGGCACGGCGGCGCTGGCTGCTCTCGGACGGGCCGGGCCGGGCCGCCTGGATATGCGGCGGGGCGGGGCGGGGACCCGCGGGGTCTGTCACCTGAGAGGGCCGGGGGAGGGAGGCCGGCGCCCTGTGCCCAGCTCCGCCCCGCTCCGTCCGGCAGCCAGTGCCCACCCTCTGCCCTCCGAGGAGCGGCCGGGGTGCAGGACTGAGACCGTCGTCCCATTTCTCCCGGAGGCCGTCGGAGGTCCCCCTCCAGCCTGACCTTCAAGGCCCAGCACCTTCCCCCGGACCCGCAGCCCGCGCCCCATCGCTGGCCGGGTGGTCAGCCACTTCTGCCTGCGAGCCCTGGCCTGGGTCCTTCCTCTCTCCTCCAGGGCCCGGGCCCAGAGCGAGTTTTTAGGTTCTGCAGACCCTGTCTGTAACATAGGCACCACTTTGTTCAACTTCACACACAGTCAGGCCTCTTCTCTATGAGAACCTACCAAAGCCCTTCCTGGATCAGCCATCCCGTGAATACCCCTGTCCACCTTTTCCTTCTTGCTTCCCTCCCCCCGCCCCAACTCTATAATGGAATTGACTGTGCATCACCTCCAAACTCCTTCATTTCCCTCTCATCTCCCTGCTTCCGCCCCAGCAGGGAGATACGTCTCTTGGAGGTCGCCAGTGGGGCCCAGCCCCTCTTTAGTAACCCTCTCTCCACTCCCCCCACCCCCCACCGCCCAGGAGGCTGTTGGCTCCTGGAGCTGCCCTTGGCCATTCTCTCCTTGAAGCTTCCACCGTCCAGCCCTCCTCCTTCTATTGCCTTCTTCTATTGCCTTTTCTTCACTGCAGCTTTATCTTTAAGCACCACAGTCTCTAGCTCTGGGCCTTCTTTCTCATTCGGGGTGATCTCCTCCACCTTCATGGAAACAGCCACCACCTTATTTACCAGTTTCCAAAGCCTACCTACCCAGCATCACCTCTCTTCCAGTCTTAGCTTCCTTTCCATTCACTTAAGTAACATTGGCAGGGTGATTTGGAATCAGACTGTCACTAGCCATGACCACAGACACCTGACACTATATGATGTCTCAGTTGCCTCATCTGTAAAAGGGGGTGATGACAGTCCCTGTCTTACAGGGTTTTTGTGAAGATTGGATGAGATGATGTATATGAAGCACTTAACCTAGCAGACACACATACTAGGTGCTTGATACGTTTTCGCTTTTATTGTGATTTATGGAGGACACTTTCTTTACCATCCTGTACCCAGTATGAGGGAGAGGACCACGAGATCAGCTAAAATAGTCAACTCTCTGCAACTTAGGAAAGTCCAACCCCATGGGGCACGTGGGCAAAGGGCCCTGAGCTTTGAGACGTGTTCCTGGAGCTCAGTTTGGGAGAGAAGGCTTGAGAGAATTTAATTGATCTGCCTAACAGAGTGGGAAGGAATTTGGAGTTTAGAGGAGGTAAGAAGAGAGGAGGAGGAAGTGAGGGAAGGATAATGGCATTGCCCAGGGTAGGAGGGTAATATTTGTAACAGACATCTCAGAAATGGGATGGCCAAAGTTGTTGTTGTTTAATTAAAAAAAAAAAAATTTTTTTTTTGAAGAGAAGACGAGTGAGGGAGGGGTGGGGTGGGGGCGGGGGGGGGGGACACAGGATGCAAGCCCCATGCAAGGCTCTTTGGAACTCACAAACCTCAAGATCATGACCTGAGCTGAAGTAGGACCCTCAAGTGACTGAGCCACCCAGTTGCCCCTGTTGTGGATATATTTTTTTAATTTTTTTTAATGTTTATTTATTTTTGAGACAGAGACAGAGTGTGAACAAGGGAGGGGCAGAGAGAGAGGGAGACACAGAATCTGAAACAGGCTCCAGGCTCTGAGCCGTCAGTACGGAGCCAGATGCGGGGCTCGAACCCACAGACTGCGAGATCATGACCTGAGCCGAAGTCGGACGCTTAACCGACTAAGCCACCCAGGTGCCCCTGTTGTCGATATTCTTAATATTTGTTTATTTATTTTTGAAAGAAAGCAAGAAGGGGAGGGGCAGAGAGAGAGAGAGAGAGAGAGAGAAGGAGAGAGAGAATCCCAGGAAGGCTCCACACTGTCATCGTAGATCCCACGAACTGTGAGATCATAACTTGAGATGAAATCAAGAGTCAGATGCTCAACCGATGAACCACCATGGTTTTTTGCTATTTAAGTAATCTCTACACCCAACGTGAGGCTCGAACTCATGACCCTGAGATCGAGAGTCACATGTTCTTCTGACTGAGCCAGCCAGGCGCCCCCAAAGCTGTTGGTTTTTACGTTGCTCATTTCTTCATCTCTTTGTGAGCTAAATACACATGGGCCTCGTGTAAGTTTTCTTTTGTGGGTGGAAATTACAGAAAGGGGATGCGCTTCACATCTGGATAGCACATACTAGTGTATTAGCTGTCTTTTGCTGTATAGCAAGTCACCTAAAAATGTGATGGTTTAAAGCAACAATTTCTTGGATCAGGAATTCAGGAGTGGCTCTGTTGGTTGGCTCTGACTCCGGGTCTGTCATGAGGTTACAGTCAGATGTGCCTGGGCTCGGCTCGTCTAGAATGCTTCTTTACTCAATGCACCTGGTGTCTGTACTAGGAAGCCTCCGAGAGCTGGGGCGGGAACAGCTGGAATTTCTCAGGAAGCTCTCTCCTTTATCTATTTGTGGGCTTTCCACAGGGTCTCTCCAGCACAGCAGCTTCAAGGTAGCCGAACTTCAAACATAGCAGCTCAAAGAGAGAGGGAAAACACCAGACCGAAGCAGAATTGCCTCTCAGGATCTAGCCTCAGAAGTCATACAGCATCAATGTCAGTGCAGTCTCTTGGTCCAGGCAATTTCAAAGGTTTTCCCAGTTTCAGGGAAGGGAACAGAGACTCCACCTCCTGATGAACGAATGTCAATGTAACATTTTAAGAAGAGCATGGAGCGTATGTGTGTGGGGGGTGTGGAACCTATATGGGTGCGGCCATCTTTGGAAAATGCAACCTACCATAGTTGGGCTTATAACCTGAACCAATTCAGTGGAAACTGAAGCTCAAAGCAGGCGCTGAGCAAGAGAAATTGTCCCACAAGACATGGACTAGAGGTTCAGGCCAGTCACATACAAATCTTAAGGAGCAGGGAAACTCTGAATAAGTGGAGAGTTGTATATCCACATTCCTGGATAGGAAGACTCATTGTTGCAAAGATGTCAAATTAATTTAGGGGTACCTGGCTGGCTCAGTCAGTGGAGCACATGACTCTTGATCTTGGGGTTGTGAGTTCAAGCCCCATGTTGGGTGTAGAGATTTTTAAATTTTTATTTTAAAAATAAAATCTTAGGGGCACCTGGGTGGCTCAGTCAGTTAAGTGTCCGACTTTGGCTCAGGTCATGATCTCACAGTTTGTGAGTTCGAGCCCCACATTGGGCTTTCTGCTGTCAGCACAGAGTCTGCTTCAGATCCTCTGACTACCTCTCTCTCTGCCTCGCCCCTACTGGTTCTCTCTCTCTCTCTTTCTCAAGATAAATAAATAAATAAACGTTAAAAAATTTTTTTTAACGTTTATTTATTTTTGAGACAGAGAGAGACAGAGCATGAACAGGGGAGGGTCAGAGAGAGGGAGACACAGAATCTGAAACAGGCTCCAGGCTCTGAACTGTCAGCACAGAGCCCGACGCGGGGCTCGAGCTCACGGACCGCGAGATCATGACCTGAGCCAAAGTCGGCCGCTTAACCAACTGAGCCACCCAGGCGCCCCAATAAATAAACTTTTTAAAAAAGTACTAACTTCTAAAAATAAAATAAAATAAATCTTAAAAATTGATTTATGAATTCCATGCAATCTCAGGCAAAATTGGAATGTAGGTTTCATGAAAGTTGACAAACTGATTCTAAAGATATTCTACTAGAGAAATTACATGAAAATAGCCAAGAAAATTTGAAAAAGCAAATGAGAAAGGTCTTTCCCCACCACAGATCAAAACATACTGTAAGGGAGTTGTTCAAATTAGCCCAAGAATAGATTTTTTTGAAAAGAGAAAGACAAAAGACACACACACACACACACACACACACACACACACACACATTTATCACATCTGTTTAATTTATGGGAAAGGTCTTTATATTTAGTTTATGATAAAGGTTAAATTTAAAGTCATTGAGGAAAGAGTAGCCTAGTCAATACATATTGAGGCAACTGGATACATATTTAGAGAAAAATTCAAGTTAGATTTCTATATTAGTATACAAAAATATATTCCTGGACTAATTAATTGAGGACCTAAATATAATAATAACAACAAACTATTAAAACCTAAAGGAAAATGGAAAATGTTTCTTTAAAAAAATTTAAAAAAAACCTTTTTTAACATTTATTTATTTTTGAGGGAGAGGGAAAGAGAGAGCGTGAGTGGGGTAGGGGCAGAAAGAGAGAGACAGAGGATCAGAAGCAGGGTCCATGCTGTGAGTGCAAAGCCTGATTCGGGGCTCGAACTCACGACCGTGAGACCATGTCCTGAGCCAAAATCAAGAGTCAGGTGCTTAACGGACTGAGCCACCCAGGCGTCCCTACAAACATTTTTTTTAGTTTATTTATTTTAAGAGAGAGAGAGCAAGCAAGCAAGGAAGGGGCAGAGAGAGAGGGAAGGAGAGAGAGAGAGCGAGAGAGAGAGAATCCCAAGCAGGCTCCTCACTGTCAGCACGGAGCCCGATGCGGGGCTTGAACCCACAAACTATGAGATCATGACCTGAGCTGAAACCAAGAGCCAGATGCTTAACAGACTGAGCCACCCAGGTGCCCCTGGAAAGTGTTTCTTTTAAAAATAATTTTGTGGTAAAAAAATTTTTTTAAATAAAAATAATTTTGTGGTGGGGAAAACTTTCCTGAGCAATACACAAAACCATGGAAAGATGCCTAAGTTTGACTTCATAACACTTTAACATGTCTTTACAATAAAAATGTATGGAGAAAGTTGAAAGGCAGAAAAATATTTATAATATATATTAACAGACAAAGAACTAATATGGATAACACACAAAGAGGTCTTACAGATCAATAAGGCAAGCTCTATCAAACATTTAATGGAATATCTCATTTGAATCTCCTACAAGCTTTTAAAGGATAGAAAAACAAAGAACACTGAAACTCATTTTATGGGGTTAATAATAACTTTGAGTTTCAAACCAGTGATGGGCAGTACGAGAAAGGAATATTAGCAGCCGATCTGTCTTATGAACACAGTTGGAAAAATCCTGTTTAAAGTATTAGCAGATTGAATATAGTGAACTATTGAATGATACATCATGACCAAGTTGGTTTCATAGCAGGAAAATAAGGATTATTTAAAGTTAGAAAATTTTGAAGTGCCTGGGTGGCTCAGTCAGCTAAGCATCCAACTCTTGATTTCAGCTCGGGTCATGATCTCACAGTTTGTGAGTTTGAGTCCTGCATTGGGATGTGTGCTGACAGCTAGGAGCCTGGAGCCTGCTTTGGATTCTGTGTCTCCCTCTCTCTCTGCCTCTCCCCTGCTTGTGCTCTGTCTCTCTCTAAAAATAAATATATAAAAAAAAAAGAAAATTAAAAAAAAAGTGGAAACAGGGTGACTAATGTAGTAGATGCTGTCCACGAAGTCAGCATGGAGCCCACTTGGGGGTCTCTCTCTCCCTCTCTCTCTGCCCCTCCCCCCCTTGCTCACTCACACTCTCTCTCTCTCAAAATAAATAAACTTTTTTTTAAAAAAAATGGAAAATCTATGGGACGCCTGGGTGGCTCAGTCGGTTAAGTGTCAGACTTCGGCTCAGGTCATGATCTCACAGTTGGTGGGTTCGAGCCCCGTGTCGGGCTCTGTGCTGACAGCTGGGAACCTGGAGCCTGCTTCAGATTCTGTGTCTCCCTCTCTCTCTGCTCCTCCTGGTCATGCTCTGTCTCACTCTGTCTCTCAAAAATAAATAAGTGTAATTAAAAAAAAAGAAAAGAAAAGAAAATCTCAGGGCACCTGGGTGGCTCAGTCGTTTGGGTATCCGACTTCGGCTCAGGTCGTGATCTCCTGGTCTGTGGGTTCGAGCCTGGCATTGGGCTGTGTGCTGACAACTTGGAGCCACGAACCTGTTTCCGATTCTGTGTCTCCCTCTGTTTCTGCCCCTCCCCCCTCATGCTCTTTCTTGCTCAAAAATTTTTTTTAAATAGAAACTCTACTAATTTAATTTACCACATTATTAGATTAAAGAAGAAAAGTTTAAGATCATCTCAAAGATGAGGGGGAAAAAAAAGAAACTCTGTTTTTGTCTTCCCACCTACCATAGTAATTTACTCTGCATGAACAAACCTGAAAATAGGAGCCCAAGAATCCCAGGTCCTGGACCAGAGGGAGCATTGACACCCCAGCCCCCACATCAACCTCATCTCTCCCAAAGAGTGTCTTTTCATCTGAAGGAGCTCAAGATTTCTTTTCCTTTTTTCAATAAAATATTGTTTTAATCATAGAGATATTTTATATTTGATCAGAGACTGAGTCTGATTCATCCTCTGTTATCAAGCGGCAGGTGTCCACAGATTTTTGGAGAAAGTGACTGATCACTGAATCACCCCAAGTTGGATCCATGGACTGAAGTTTTCCTCAGGACCTTCCCTAACCATGCCCTTCTCTCTCAGGGGCAGGTTCTCAGGACTCAATTTGGAGTAAATGACTAAATTCTCTTACACCTGACCAAACCCACTTTGTTTCTTCAGTCATTTTCCGAAATACTTACCTCCTTGGTTCTCCGTTTCCCCTCCGCCAACCCCACATCAAGTTCTCAGCCAATCTCCCATCCCAACCTTTCCACTGTGTCTTCTGGAACATTGGTTCAATGATTAGCAAATTATCTGACTGTTCTCAATTTCTCAGGGCACATTGTCCACCTCCAAGCCTGGACCTCCACATGATGCTCCCTGACAACCTGCTGTCCTGCAGCTGTCACAGATGGAGGCGTCACATCCCTCAGGGTCAGAATGTGGGATCAGCATCCACGTTATTTCTTTGAGTGCTTCTCCAGAAATGTGCTTGTAGAAGACTCTACTCCCTCAGGTGCCAACTGGTTCTATCACCCCTCCTCTTTTCTCTGGGTCCTTTCCCTCACTCACTAATGATTTGGGCCCCTGGGTCACATCTTCCCCTCCTCTCAGGGTCCTGCCATCTGGGGCGCCTCACCATCTTCTTGGATGACCCTTTCAACATCCCAGATCCCATTGCCTTAACCACCTCATTTCTAGTGATCATCTCCTCAACTCCACTTCAGCCATATTCTCAAGGCCATACCTGGGGCGTTGGCTTCATTCAGAGTGCCTCAGCTCTGAAATATTAAAACCAATCAACCCTGGGATCCCTGAGCCACCGTGCAGGAAGTCTGACCATCCTGCTGGGGAGACTACACGGAGAGAGATGCCCAGCCGAGCCCAGCCTTCCAGCTGTCCACACCAAAGCACCAGGCATTTTGAACCTTCCAGACCTGCCTGATCCCCTGCTAAATGCCACTGAGGGCCTGAGGAAACTCCACATGGAACAGAAGAATTGCCCAGCTAAGCCTCAATTACAGTTGTGAGTTTTTTTAAAAAGATTTTAAAATCTTTTTTTAATTTTGAAATAATCATAAATTCACAAGGAGCTTCAAAAATAGTATAGAAAAGTCCCATGTTCCCTGTATCCAATTTATCTCAATCATAGTGTCTTACAGAGCTATAGAACAATAACAAAACCAGGAAATTTGCAGTGTAATTCAAGCACATTGTAATTTTCAGCAAACATGTACTGGATGGGTTTTGGTAGTAGTTTTGTTAGTTACATGTTATAAATATATAATTTCTAAGTGATTGTGAATGGTATTTTATTTTATTTTTAAAGTTTATTATTTATTTTGAGTGAGAGAGAGAGAGAGAGAGCACACATGCAAGTGGGGGTGGAGCAGAGAGAGAGAGAGAGAATCCCAAGGAGGCTCCCCACCATCAGTGGGGAGCCTGATGCAGGGCTTGAACCCACAAACTGCGGGACCATGACCTGAGATGAAGTCTGATGCCTAACCAACTGAGCCACCCAGGCACCCTCTTATTGTATTTTAAATTTCCCCTCCACGTGTTCACTGCTATCATATGTAAATACAATTGATCTTTGTATATTTATATCCCAATACCTTGTTGAACTCAATTCTAGCAGGTTTTGTTTGGGGGTAGATTTAAACATTTTTCCATGTGAACAGCCATCTGCAAATAGAGACAGTTTTATATTTTCTTTCCTATCCATATGGCTTTCATTCTCATTTCTCACCTTATTGCACTGGCCAGAACTTGCAATACTATGTTGAACAAGAGTGGTGGAGATGATTGGGGCGCCTGGGTGGCTCAGTCGGTTAGGCATCCAACTTCGGCTCAGGGCATGATCTCACAGTTTGTGAGTTCGAGCCCCGTGTCGGGCTCTGTGCTGACAGCTCAGAGCCTGGAGCCTGTTTTGGATTCTGTGTCTCCCTTTCTCTCTGTCCCTCCCCTGCTTGTGCTCTGTCTCTCATAAATAAATAAAAATTAAAAAAAAAAAAAGAGTCGTGGAGGTAGACATATTTGCCTTGTTCCTGGTCTTAAGAGGTGTGATAGACAGTTTTGTGTCAACTTGGCCAGGCTATAGTCCTCTGTTATTGAAACACTAATCTAGCTGTTGCTGTGAAAAAAAAAAATTTTTTTTAGATTTTATTTCTAAGTACTCTCTACATCTAATGTGGGGCTCGAACTTCCAGCCCTAAGATCAAGAGTCACATGCTCTACCGACTGAGCCAGCCAGGTGCCCCTGTGAGAATAATTTGTAGATATGATTCAAGTCCATTATTAGTTGGTTTTAAGTAAAGGAGATTATCCTAGGTAATCTGGATGGGCCTGCTTCAATCATTTGAAAGGCAGAACTGAGGGCTCCCTGAAGAGGAAGAAATTTGGCCTCTGTTGCGGGGAGAGAGAGAGAGAGAGAGAGAGAGAGCGAGCAGGGGAGGGGCAGAGAGAAAGCAGGACAAAGGATCCGAAGCAGGCTCTGCTCTGACAGCAGAGAGCCCAATGTGGGGCTTAAACCCACAAACCATAAGATCGTGGCCTGAGCTGAAGTTGGATGGCTAACCAACTGAGCCCCCCAAGCACCCCTACATTGACTGATTTTTGAATATTGAACCACCCTTGCATCCTTGGAATAAATCCCACTTGGTCATGACATAGAATTTGTAAATATATTGGTGTATTTTATTTGCGAACATTTTGTTAAAGATTTTGCATCTGTAGTCATGAGGGAATTGGTCTATAGTTTTTTAATTTTTGTGTCGTCTTTAGTTTTGATATCAGAATAATTCTAGCCTCATAAAATGAATTGAAACGTATTCTCTCCTCTTCTATTTTCTGGAACAGATCATATAAAATTGGTGTTAACTCCTATTTAAAGATTTGATAGAATTCTCCAATGAAACCATCTGAGCCTGGAGGGGTGCCTGGCTGGCTCAGTTGGTGAGAGCATGCAACTCTTCATCTCAAGGTTATAAGCGGGAGCCCCACATTGGGTGTAGAGATTACTTAGAAATAAAATCTTAAAAAAAAATTTTTTTAATGTTTATTTATTTTAGAGAGAGAGAGAGACAGAGTGTGAACAGGCAAGGGGAAGAGAGAGAGAGGGAGACACAGAATCCGAAGCAGGCTCCAGGCTCCGAGCTGTCAGCACAGAGCAGGCCTTGAACTCACAAACCTCGTTTGTCAATATTATTGGTCTTTTCGAAGAACGAGTTCTTTATTTTATTGATTTTCTCTATTGTTTTCTGTTTCAATTTTATTTCTCTTGTTATCTTTGTTAATTACTTCATTCTTCTTGCTTTGGATTTTACTCTCCTTCTACATTCTATGGTGGGAGCTATCTGAGAGATTCTGAAACATATTTTTCACAGTTATTTTTAAGTCCCTGGCTGCGAATTCCAATATCTGGGTTGTCTATGGCTCTGTTTCTATTGACTTACTTTTCTATTTGAATATGGATCACATTTTCCTGTTTTTTTGTTTGTTGTTTGTTATTGTTGTTGTTGTTTTGCATGTCTATTAGTTTTTATTGTATACGGGGCATGAATGATGTGTTATAAAGACTCTGAATTGTGTTATATTCCTTTGGAGAGTGTCAACTGTTTTTTCAGCCATTTGGATCTTCTGGTGGATGATCTTGAACTTGTGTATGCTTAGTTTTATTCATTGTTAGGGTAATTCTACTTCTGGCTTTGCTCCTAATCCTAGGGTATACCTCTTAGTTACATGATATAAGAATTTCTCCTAAGGTGAGACCCTTCTGGGACTTTAATAGAATGTCCCGGGTGTTAACCAAGCACTTCTAACTTGGCATAATTTAAGCTCCACACTGTCTTCTTGCAGTGGGCAGCAGCTGAAATCTTTGCTCAATTTCATCCTTCCAGCCACTAATTTTCACATGGGTTATTTGGAGTCTTGTTTGTGCACGTGCAGTTAGGAGGTTAGCCACGAATTTGAAGGGAGTTGACATACAGATTTTTGGCCATCCCTCCTTGCAGCTCTTTTGTTTCTGTGGTTTTCCCTCAAATTTTTAGCCAGCGGCAGCCCCGAACTCCGTCTTCTGATTCACCAAACCCAGAGGATTCTGGATTTTTACTTGAATTTTAGCTTATCTTTGCTATGGAGACTAAGGGGTCCCCTTGGCAGAAAATCCATATAAATGTGGACCATATCTCGTGTGGTTCTCTTCATTTAAATGCTGAATCCTCCTCCAGTTTGTGCCTGCTTTTGGTTACTTTACCGTGCCATAATTCAATTTTGTGACTTATTTTGGCAATTCGCTGCACCATTCCCAGAACTGGAACTCAGCCCAATGTAGCAATGAAACAACTGTTTAGTGAACATCTGCTGTGTACCTTTGAATAATACAGACACAGTTCCTGTCTTCACAGAGCTCACACTGGGGGGATAGGGGCTCAAATAGGAAAGACGTGTGCTGAGGGCTGTATTACGGGAAATTTGGGGGACTGTGGGGACCCAGCATATATTGCTATCAACTCTCTACTAAGCGTTTTGCTGGGGATCCTGTTTGCGGTCCCTTCTCAGAGATCCTTAGCTCAACTAAAACACCTCCTTCAACTTTTCTTTCCTTCTTTTCCTTCCTTTCTCTCTTCCTCCCCCATTTCCTCCTTCCTTCCTTCCTTCCTTCCTTCCTTCCTTCCTTCCTTCCTCATTCCCTCTCTTCTTTCTGAAGTATTTAGTGAGCATTTTCTCTGTCCCCAGGCACTGTAACCCAAGAGGGTGTGGTTATCCTTATTTGGTCCTTAAAGACTCCACCTCCAGAAGGTCTTTCCAGACTCTATAAGCTGGATCAACCCACAGAACATGGCTGAAATTCATTTTTTCAATGTTTTATCCCACTAATATTTCCCCAGGACCGGCTATGTATCAGGCCTGTGTGAGGAAAGAATTAAATAATTGACATCATCAGAGAAAGGGTAGCCAGGAATTACTAATTATTGTAAAGATTTTATTTTATTTAGAAAAATATTTATTTGCTCATTTTGAGAGAGAGAGGGAGCGTGTAGGGGAGGGGCAGAGAGAGAGAATGAGAGAGAGAGAATCCCAAGCGGCCTCCGTGCTATTAGTGCACAGCCCACGGGGCTCAATCCCATGGAACTGTGAGATCATGACCTGAGCGTGAGTTCGTGGCCTGAACGGAGATTAAGAGTCACACGCTCCACTAAGTGAGCCAGCCAGGTGCCCCTAGGGACTACGAAATATTAATATTAAAATTTATCATTTACATATTTATATTATTAGAATTATCATTTACTTATAATCATACTTCTGGAGCACCGGCTATATGACAGACACTGAACTGGTCTGTTCTGTGCATTTTGCAGTTAAGTCCTTCACAACCTCTCAGTGAAGTAGGTCCTGTGATTATCCCCATTTTATGTGAGCCTCGGTAAAGACTGAGGCTTAGAGGAGTAAGTGGTTTTCCCAAGGGCACGCAGCTGTATTCCCACCGTTTCCGGCTCATGGTAAGTACCAATAACGTGCCTTTCCTCCCTTTTCCACAAAGATCACAGCATATGGTTGTGCAGCTGGGATTCTGCACAAACAAGGATGATAGCGAGGAGATTGGGGCTGAAATCCAGCCTCTCAGCCACCAGCTTGCCACAAGCTTTTATTTTGCTGGTCTTTGCCCTTCTTAGAGACTTAGAATCTTCTGTTTGACTGGAGGTCTGGGGCACTGCAGCTTACAATCCTCAGACCTCTAATCTCTAACCTTCCAATCTCCTGCTCTTTTCTCCTCAGCTCTGATGGGGAGGAGGGGTGGGCGTGGAAGGTAGGAAGAAAAGTCCAGCCTCCCTTGTCCCCCCCTCCCCTCTCCCCCCCGCCCTCACCCATCTGTTCTGTTCTTCAGGGAGTCCAACTCCTGGTCAGCAGGAAATCAGGCTGTCTGGGGCTTTGGCGCCACCTAGTGGTTCTCTGCCGCAGCGCAGAATGCCTACAACTTGACAAGTTGAATAAAAGCCCTTTTCTCGGGGAGGAAAATCCTTCTGGAGATGAAATGCGGAGAGAAGAAGATAAAAGATGGTGGGAACCCAATGAGAGAGAGATCATGGCTTTGGGGGGAGTTTGAGCTTAGAGCCTGTATTCAGCTAGACTTGGGTCCAGATTCTACTGCATATTAGTTGTGTGACGATGGGCAAGTCACTTCACCTCTTAGAGCTTTGGTTCCTTCATTTGTAACATGGGGAAAACACCAGTGCCTCTTGGTGTCCAGGAAGTGCTTATCACAGTGCTAAGCAAGCTTTGGATATTTATTTTAGGCAGAAGGAACTTTGTCAGCAAAGGCAGGGCACAGGGCTAGTTTCTCGGAACACAGAAGAGGTGACATGATCCCCTTCTCTGCTAGAACCCCTTCCTGGAAGAGAACCAGCTGCCTGTTCCAGGCTGAGCTCCAGTCCCAAGCAGGTTTGCTTACCTGGACTCTGGCTGCCCTCAAATGCCTGGGCAGAAAATGCCAACCACTGCACTTCCTTCTCCTCTGAGCTGCCCAGTCCTGCTCCTGCCTTCATCTGACCCCCTATTTCTTCCAGCTGATTCTTTCCCAGTGCTGGTGCAACACTGATAACATTGCAACTATGGTGCTGGCTTTCATTGAGCTGTTTTCTCCTGGTTTCCCTCCTACCTCTCTAGCAGTTCCTTCTGAGGCTTCTTGTGGGTTTCTTTTCTCTGCACGCCTTTACTTACCACTCCACAGGGTTCTGTCCTGTCCTTCTCTTCTTACTCCCTGTGTTCTTCCTGGACCATCTTACCCCCTCCTCTGACTTTAACTATCACCTGAATGTTTTCCACAGAGCCTCAGACCTGCTTATCCAACTGCCTCTTGGATGTTCCACAGGCAGTTGATAAGTCCAAAATGAAAGTATCTGCAGACCCCCCCAAACCTGCTCTCTTCCTGTGTGGCTTATGCAGTCAGCCAAGAGTTTCACCCTCTGCCCTATTGCTTAAGCCAAAGATATGAGTGTCAGCCTTGACTCTCCCCTCACCCCTCCCCCAGTTTTATCACCACGTTCCAGCTGCTATACCTCATATATGTTTATCTAGTCCTTCCACCTCTCTCTATTCCTAGTGCAACTGCCTCACCCTGGACACCATCCTCTTTTGCTTGGATTATTACAACCGCCTCTGAATTGGACTCTTTGCCTCAGTTTTACCCATCTTTGCTCCTAGTGTTCCCTTCTGGAGGCTGTAGGGGAAAGTCCATTTCCTAACATTTTCTACCTTCTAGAGGCTTCCCACATTCCTTGATTTTGGACACCCTCCCTCCGTCTTCAAAGGCAGAAACATCACACCTCTCGGACGTCTGGACTGTTCTTCCATAGTCAGATGGAAGGGTTCTTTCTTCTTTCTTCCATTTTCCTCTTCCATTTTTAAGGACACTTGTGGTTGCATCGACCCCACTCAGATAATCTAGGATAATCTCTATCGCAAGATCCTTTATTATATCTGCAAAGACCCTCTTGCCATATAGTATAACAGATTCACGGGTTCTGGGGATTAAGACATGGACATCTTTGGAGGGCTCTTATTCTGCCCGCCACAGTCCTCTCTCTGATCCCAAAATATTCATGTCTGTCCTACATGCAAAATACATTTACCTCGTTCCAAACGATTCCCCAAAGTGCCCCAAAATCTCAGCCCATTGAAGTATCAATTCAAAGTCCAAAATCTAAATCTCATCATCAGTATCATCTCTATTAGGTATCAGATGAGACTCTGTGTCATCTCTCCTGGGGTGGAGCTCCTCCCCATCTGTGGTCCCGGAAATCTAGGAAACAAGTTCTCTGCTCCCAGAATAGAATGCCAGGACTGGCATATGCTAACAGTTAAAGGCATTCCTGTGCAAACAGAGAGAAGATGGAAGAAATAAAGGAGTCACAGGTCCCAGGTAATTTCAAAATTAAGTTGGACAAGCTTTATTAGGCTTCAAGGCCTAAGGATAATCCTCCGTAGCTCAAGGCTTAGCCCTCTGAGTTGTTTGTTCTTTTTCATGAGAGACAGCACCTGTTTCCAGCTGGGCCATTGTATCAGCCTGCTTCCTGCTTGTAGCCTTCTTTCATTTCTGACCCTCTCTGTCCCTTCCAGTCCAGGTTCCACTGTTTCTCCTGAGATATAAGACTCAAGAACCTTGTGGGCCTCTCATGTATGTCTCAGAGATTCACTCCATTACACCAGAGGCTCCTTCACAGATGTTCCCTGGATAATTCCATTTCTGGTTTTGGCTTCGTTGAGACAGCTGATGTGATCTATGAGTCACACACTCTCTTCAAAAATCCCTTCACGTGACCAAATACTTGGACCTTTGGATCTTTCAGGGATGTTAACAAAAGGTTGTCCAGGCGCACCATCGGCTTTTTCTCAAGTGCACTTTTCCTGACAGTGAATCTCTCCATTTTAATATCATTTGCAATCTAGATAAGCTGAGAATTCCCCCAGGTCATCAAGCCCCGGTTTGTTTTTGTTTGATAGTTCTTTCCTCCGTGTGTCTGTGTCCCCTCCCGGTTGGTTACGGCAAGTGGCAAGAAGCCGGGAGGCCACACCTTTCAACGCTTTGCTTGGAAATCTCGGCGAAACATCCAAGTTCATCGTTTGTAAGTTCTGCTTTCCACACGACTGCAGGGCGTGTGATTCGAGGCCTCTTGCCACCGAGGAACGAGTTTCCAGTAAGGCGTTCCTCATTTCCTTCTTAGCTCTTATGGACAGCACCTGTAACAGCCATATTTCTACCAAGTCTGTGCACGATGACGTGGGCCTGCTCAAAGTTGGTTTATGTTTTCTCCTCCGCGCCCCTCACTTCTGAGTCCTCAGCGGCAGAGTCGTCGTTAGCTCCCTTGTTGCCACCGAGTCTGTTCAAGGTCATCTAAGCTTTTTCTATGATGCTCCCTACTGTCCCTACTCCCTACTGTCCTCTCCCTACTGTCCAGTTTCACTGCCTCTTCCACGTGTTGAGATGCTTGGTCCAGCACCACCAAAATCTGTATTTGTTTTCTACGGCTGCTGTAACAAATAACCACGGACTGAGAGGCTTAACGCAATACAGATGTGGTGTCTAAGAGTTCTACAGGTCAGTAGTTGGACACTGGGATGAAATAAAAATGTGAGCAGCTCTGCTTTCCTTTCTGAAGACTGCGGGAGTCTATTTGCTTTCTTTTTCTACCTTCTTTTCTTTTTTTAACCTTTATTTATTTTTGAGAGACAGTGCACAAGTGGGGGAGGAGCAGAGAGAGAGAGAGAGAGAGAGAGAGAGGGAGACACAGAATCCAAAGCAGGCTCCAGGCTCTTGGCTGTCAGCACAGAGCCCAATGTGGGGCTCGAACCCGTGAATGGTGTCATGACCCGAGCTGAAATCAGAAGCTTAACTGACGGAGCTACCCAGGAGCCCCTCTTCTTCTCCCTTCTAAAGGCTTCCCACATCCCTTGGCTTGTGGCCCCCTTCTTCCGTCTCCAAAGCCAGCAATGATGTATCTTTCTGGAGATTCTTCCATCACAAAATCTCCTCTGCTTCTCTCTTCTTCCTCCCTCTTCCACTTGCACAGATGCTCGTGGTTATAGGAGAGTCTCCTCTTCTAAAGAGCCTTAATTTAATCACACCTTCAGAACCCCTTTTGTCATGTAATGTAACATAATCACAGGTTCCAGGGATCAGGATGTGGACATCTGGAGGGGGGATTGATTCTTCTGTCTCCACACCCTCCAGAAGTTAGCCAGGGTGGTCTCTCTGAACAAACTCAGTCATGTTCCTCTCCTGCTTAAAACTCTTAAATGGCTCCTGGCAGACTTCAGGATACAGACCACATTCCTACCTCGGCTGGTGGAGAACAGCTTTGTGATGTGGTTGTTCTTGCTGTTAAACACCACCTCTCACCTTCCCCTCCCTCCTGCCTCAAGCACCCTGCATTACAGCCACACTGCCTGCTGGCAGCCTCACAGCTTCCATGATCACATCAAGGTCACTGTTCAGCTAGCTCACTCTTACCGTACCTTGGGTCTAGGTTAGGCATCATCCCCTTCCAGAAGCCTTCCCTGGGTTGTGTGTCTCCCCCTCCTCCCCACAACATGCTCCAGTGCTTCCCCCATCAGGGTGTATCGTATGGCCCTGGCATGACCGTGGACTTCTCAGCCTCCTCTGGTAGACTCTAAATGCCCGAGGGCAGGGACTGTGTCTGCCTCTTTGTTGTGTCCTCATTGCCCAGCCAGGGTCCACTATGCAATGGGCCCGTCATGACTGTTTGCTCTGAGAAGTAATGGTCACAGTTCCTTCCAGCTCACGCCTTCTGTTCTGTGAGCTGTCATTGCAAGACTTGCTTGAGGATTTTGGCAGAGGTGTCCAAGGCCATCATCATGCTAGTGGGAGCCATCTGAGCTGTGAATGGGAGCAGCAGAAGCGAGAGGGCTGAGCGCGGGGCCAGACCACTAACGACTGCTGGTTTCAGCTGTTTCCCAGCTCAGGAGGCAACACAACCAGCTACTACTGTCACGCTCCGGACTAGTCAAGGAGTTTCCTTTCCATTGATGGAAAAGAGACTCCGCAGCTTGAAAGGTTGACATTTATTCGCTTTAATTTTTATTGTCTCTGTGAAAAACAAAATAGTAAATAGCATTCAGACTCCCACCTCTTAAAAATGCCCTCCCTCCTCTCAAGTGCTTTCTATAAACACACAAGCACACACACACACACACACACACACACACACACGCATGCATGCACACACACATAATTTACTTTTCTTCAACGTATCAACGTATCATGGATTTCTTTCCTAATCAGCACATAAAAATTTCCCTCCTTTTAAAATACCTGCATCTATTGTGTATAACAACATCATAGTAAAGCCACCTCCCACTAATGAAGGACACTGATACTGCTTCCATTTTTTTTTTTTTTTTGCAGTTACTAACGCGCTGTCTCTGATCTAAACCTTAGCAACACTCCCTCCGCAACCAAATTCAAGTTCATTTTTGCTTAGCTTCTCCCCTCACCCTGCCACTATCTTGTCTCCTACTCAAAGTTCTGTCTTTTCCGGGCTTTGTGCTTCAGGATCAGGAACAGGTAGAGAGATGGGGCAGGAGAGGCAGGAGGAAAGAAGGAGGGGAACAGAAAGGTAGAGCTTTGCATTTGGTGGTGTGGCCAGGGAGAGGACTGGTCTCCCTGGAAGTTAGGGAGAAGTGTGGCCGCAGCTTATGAAAAAGCTTATCACTCTGAGAGACACAAGACTGCAATTCCTCTCTACTGGCGCTTACTTTTGGTGACTGAACATCTTCAAATGTGACTCCATGTAGAGAGTGGGCTACCTGGAGTCCCAGGAAGTGTTAGGATTACACAAGCAATGCTACAGCGAATGCCACTGGAGATGCATATTCTGGCGCCCCTGTTATTGTTTCTGGAGGATCAATCCCCACAAGAGGAGTCACTTGTCCCGCAGTGTGTGCATTGAAATACCACTCCAAAAGTGTTTCAAACTACTTGCGAAAAAGCTTGGAACCAATTTCTACTCCTGCTACAGTTTATGAACCTGGCCATTTCTCTACACCCTCACTAACACTAGTCTTTATTTATCGTTGATGAGTTTGCTACTATGATAGGAAAAACATGCAAGAGCCAAGGAATTTCTTTTCCTTTCGTTATCAGGGAGGTTGTGCAAGGCATTTTGATCGCACCATTTTGATCTAGCTGATATTTTCACCCTGTGTTTATGAATATAAATGTTTTAATCAGAATCACACTAAGGGCTTTATAGACCTCATGACTTCAACACATCTAGTGTCCAGTGAGTTGCCTAGAGCTGCACCACAAGCAGCAGAGGGAGGTTTAGAAATCAGCTTTCTGGATAAATTTAATCAAAGAGGTGAAAGGCCTGGACTCTGAAAATGATAAAACACGGATGAAAGAAATTGAACATGACACAAACAAATGGAGAGGTATCCCATGTTCATGGATTGGGAGAACGAGTATTGTTAAAATGTCCACACTATCCAAAGCAAACTACACATGTAGCACAATCCCTATCAGAATACCAACAACATTTTTCACAGAGCTAGAACAAATAATTGTAACATTTGTATGGAATGACAGAAGACTCCAAGTAGCCAAAGCGATCTTGAAAAATAACAAAACTGGAGATATCACTGTCCTGGATTTCAAGACATACTACAAAGCTGTAGTAATCAAAACAGAATGGTGCTGGCACAAAAAATAGATGAATAGATCAATAGAACAGAATAAAAGGCCCAGAAATAAACCCACGATTATATGGTCGATTAATCTTTGACAAAGGAGGAAAGATTATGAAATGGGAAAAAGATGGTCTGATTACTGGTTTTCTGTCTCCCAGGCCAAATGAGGGTATTATAATTTTAAAACCTTTGCCAACATGACAGATGAAACCAATTTTATTATTCCATTAATTTCTAGTTTCTAGTGAGAGTGAAATCTTTTCATGTTTATTGATCATTTTGTTTGTCTTTAATCAAAGTTCCTGCTCCTATCACCTACTGTATTTTCCTACTGGGACTTTTAATTTATTAAGTTCTCTCACAATTGCATTACTGTGAATTTTTCTGAGATTGCTATTTTTGCTTTTTGCTGTTGATGCTGTTGCTATGTTATTTAATGCACATACTTCAGTGATAAAGTAGAGGTCAAAAATAGATCTACTGTTCATAGTTAATAAAAAGGATAAGCCCCACTTGTTAAACACCTACAATATCCCAGAATCTTCTCATACATTGTTTCTAACTTTCATAGCCCTTCTTTTTTTAATAAAATTTTAAAAATTTTTACGTGAGAGAGAGAGAGAGAGTGAGCAGAAGAGAGGGGCAGAGGGAGAAAGAGAATCCTAAGGAGGCTTCATGCTCAGCACAGAACCCAATGTGGTGCTTGATCCCACAACCCTGGGATCATGCCCTAGGCTGAAATCAAGAGTTGGACGCTCAACTAACTGAGCCACTCAGGTGCCCCATAGCCATTCTTTTAATCCCATGTTAAAGATGAGGACACTGAGGCACATAGAGGTTAAGTATCTTGCCTGGGGTCACACAGAAAATAAATGGACAGTTCTTTTATTATTTCTAATCCTCATGTTATTTTCTCTGCAGTCCAAGTACCCTTTCCCCCTCCTTTCTAAGGTTACTTACAGGAGTACCTTTCCCAACATGGTAGCTTGTAGGCAGTTGTTGGAATGGCAGAGGGCTGTTGAGTCAGAAGAGAAGCATTGTCTCAAACCTTTCCACCGAGACAAGGTTGGTGGGGTGGACTCTCCAGCCCTATAAGAAGCTAAGGGGTGAATTTCCCTCTAGTGAGGATCAGTGGGTATATGGCCAGGGGATCCCTGTCTCAAAAAGTCATGGAATGGTAGCCTGGTTAGGTGCTCTGAATTCACTGAATGAGCCACATGATGAAGCCAATAGTATACATCATCAGTACCAGAGGCCAGAACAGGCAAGCCAGCAGAGAAATCACTGGTTTCCCCAGTCATGACCTTCAGCAGGGATCAGCAGTGTACCTGAGCAGAACCAGCTGTATCTTGGGGTGCATTAGCACCAAATACATGAGACTCAGATCAGACTCATCACACTGTGTTGGAGATCAGCAAAGGATACGAAGGGCAGTGTACAAACTTGAGGTCCCTACCCCATGACACTGTAAGAACTTGGCCAGAAGAGGTCCAGGAATCAATGAGGCCTTCAGGAATAGAGGAAAGTGGGCAAGCAAGAATGGGTGACATGTTTGTTTCCTGGTAAGAGACAAAACCAAAAGGAAGACTGTATTATTGGTGCAAAGCTGAATTTGTGTGGTGGTTTGCAAATCTGGGCCACTTCCTGTTCAGGCACTAGTTGTATCATATGTTTGCCTAAGCAGGGCCCCAACTAGCTGGGTCAAGGGACATCCCCCCCTAATCAAGGGCACTAAGGAAGTTACTTGGAGGCCTGTTGAGTCTGCTTGGATGAATATTTCTGGCGTGTGGTACATAAAGGGCTAAGAACCTAAAAGGATCCTTCTACTCAGGAATTAATCAAAAAGAACCAAAATAACACCATTGGTGAGCAGGTTTAGTCGTGTGAAGGACATTTCTGTATCTTCTCCTAAAACAAATGTTTTTAAGGGGGCCTGGGTGGCTCAGTTGATTAAGCATCCAACTCCTGATTTGGGCTCAGGTCATGATCTCATGGTTCATGAGTTCGAGCCCTACGTTGGTCTCTGTGCTGACAGCTCGCAGCCTGGAACCTGCTTCGGATTCTGTTTCCCCCTCTCTCTCTGCCCCTCCCCTGCTTGCGCTCTGTCTGTCTGTCTCTGTCTCTCTCTCTCGAAAATAAACGTTACAAAATTTTTAAACAAATGTTTTTAAAGTTCTGTTGTTCCTTGTGATATTTGTAAAGCAATTTCTTTTTGAGTTAAGAAAAATAGGTGATAATCTTCTGCCCCACCGTGCTTGCCCACTTGTTACAATTAATGATTGCAAGCTTCCAGAGTTGAGGCTTCTGAAGACTCAAGGTTGGGAGCAGAGCCAAATGACCCTATTCTTTACCAGGAGTCACAGGGGCAAATCACAGACAAATGCCCATACACTCATCCCACTCCCTTGGAAAAATCCCCTCCTGTTCCACTTTCCGGTGTCTTCCTGGGGTGCCATTCTGGAGTGCCCCAGCTTTGATGGAAAGCTGGTGGATCTCTGTTTGCAGATGTCTCATCCCTTCCTTTCTCATTGTTTGAGAATGGTGTCAGAGACAAGACTGAGAGGTTTTGGAGCGAGGAGGAACTTTGTGACCTGACAAATACTGGAGGAGAACCTGTCCCTCTCTTGGCACTTGTTGGAGATTGTCTGCTGTGGAAATTGCCCAGGAAAGGGCGCTGGATGGAAAAATGGAATCCTGGTTCTAGTCTGGGCTCTGTCCCTTTCTAGTTAACCTGGATCTAGAATCTAGAGTCTGAATTAATTCTAGTGATAAACAGATTTAATGACTAATTCCTTGAATCCTCAAAGAAGTAATTCCTAAATTAATCTAGGTTATACACGTCTTTGCAAATCTAGCACCCACTCCTGAGAAAAGTACACATACCCACACAGCCATGAAATTCGTCATATAATTGCAGGGCATTGACAAAGAGCCAAAGTCCATTTGTATACCATGCTTTCCAAGCTTTGGTGATATTAGGAAAGATGCTTTCCATGCTTTAATGATATTAGTAAAAGTGTGAAGTCCAACCTCGTCAGCACAACCCACAATACCCTTTGTGATCTGACCTCTGCTCCTTCTCTGGCTTCTCCTGATGCTGGTCACATGCATCCTGTCCAACAACTTGCAGTTGTCCTTTGTCACTAATGCATGCTTATCTTTCTGCCTGGAATGTTCTCCTTGATTACCTGGAAACTGTGATTAATTCTATTAAGGCAGAGTTAAGCACTTCTTTTTTGTGTGTGATGTGAACCTAAATAGGGCATTTTGATGGGCTGTTTGGTTGATGGTGTCAAAGTAGCCACAATGTCAAATCTCTATGTTAAAATGTAAAAAGTTTCCTTTAGGCCAGGGTGGCAGGACAGGGTTTCTAGTCTCTCTTCCCCCTTCTTCTTTCCCCTAGCCATTTCTGATGGAAAAGGATTATTTTAACATAATGAATTATGATCAGAACGACTGTTCCGTGAGAGGCACATAACATCAATAAGATTTCTATGTCCCAGATTCGGAATTTGGAAGTAAGAAGCCTACTTTCGCAGATGAGTTTTAAGATCTTCTGCTTCTTTTCCGGATCGGAATCAGGAATGACGTTATCTGTGGCCCTGACCACCATAGACCCTGTGGGAGACATTGTCTTCTAGCTGACCACAGCCATTCCCATCCCTTTCTCTCTTGCTGCCTCCCCCTATAGGGGCTGGAGAGCCAGATACACGCTTTTTTGACTGCCTTTGTAGTTAGGTGTTGAGCTATGAAGTCTAGTTCTGGCCCAGGAGTCGTGAGGGAAAGTCTATTGGGAGTTTCCAAGAAAATGTTTTCTTTCCTGATAAAAAAAAAAAAAAAAAAAAAAAGGAACAGTCAGATTGGAGACACTCCTTTTCTCCTCTTCCTGCCTTCAACGATGTTGTGATGTTTGGAGCTTTGACAACTATTTTGTGACCACGAGATGATTCGCAGGCACCATGGTTCTCAAATCTGAATGTGCCTCAGAATCGCCCAGAAGCCTTCTTAACACATAGACTGCTGTTATTTGCCCCCCAGAGTTTCTGATTCCCAGGTCTGGAGTAGGCCTGGGAATTTGCATTTCTAGCAAATTTCCAAGTGATGCTGATGCTGTTGGGCTGGGAACACACTCTGAGACCCACTGAACACGACGATAAAAATTCCATAGGCTGCTGATAGCAAAACAGAATGGGAGAGTCTGCATGCTGATGGTCTTGTCAGGTAGCTGAATACATGTAAATAACTCCTGTGTCTGGAATTCTCTCTCTGTTGCAAACCCACTATTTGTTGAAGCTTTGGTTAGTTGGGTTTCTCATGATCTACACTCAAAAGCATTCTGAACTTACAGAGAGCTGGACACTGTGGAGCGGGCCAGAGAGAAAAATCCAGAGGGATGCTCATCCAAGGCTAACTTAGCGTGAAGTAAAAATGGCCACAACAGCAAATTTTTTTTTAAGTTTATTTACTTATTTTGAGAGAGAGAGAGCACGAGCAGGGGAAAGGCAGGGAGAACCTCAAGCAGGCTCCACACTATGGGTGCCGCACCTGCGATGCAGGGCTGGATCTCATGAACTGTGAGATCAGGACCTGAGCCGAAATCAAAAGTTGGCCGCTTAACTGACTGAGCCACCCAGGCACCCAAACAGGAAATATTTTGAAACATCTCTTAGTGTCAGTGACTTGATAATAGTAAGATTGTGGGAGTTTTAAAATATTAAGTTAATTAAAAATTTTAAAATCAAAGTAAAACTTAATGACACATGATAGTGCCCTGCCCCGCCCTTACCCACCCTGATGCCCACATCTCCCAAGCAAGCATTCTCAACCCATTTATTTATTTATTTATTTATTTATTTAGAGACAGAGAGAGCACGAGCAGGAGAGAGACACACACACAGAGAGAGGGAGAGTGCCAAGCAGGTTCCGTGAATGGTCAGCGTAGAGTCTGACATGGGGCTTGAACCTAGGAAACTGTGAGACCATGACCTGAGCCAAAAACAAGAGTCAGACGCTCAACCGATTGAGTCACCCAGGTGCTCCACATTCTCAACTCTTGTCATGTTTCTTCTGGAATTTACAAATTTACCTAAATGACATGCTTATGCTAGTATTATATACCTTTTTGTCTTTGTTTATTCACTTCCTGCTATGGAAGGTAAGAATTTAGATTTCTTTTCGTATTTCTGCCCCCTTTCCATGCCATAAACTTCCTCTCCCACCTTTTCCCCATATAGTTAAATAACAAAATTTTGTTAAATTAATGCTCGATGTCTGTGATAGCACGGCTAAATAGTATTGATAGATGAACCTTGCTTACACTTCTTTTCTGGTTAAACTTTTTTTCCCTTGGAGTCCATAATTGCCCCATTTAAATTTTTTTTAAAATTTCCTGTGAATCTATGATTAATTCGTCCGCTCATCCTCTGACAGAAGAGAACTTCCTCTTAGTTCCAACACATCAGCTCATCTACAAATTTCATTTTTCTTGGCACTTTCTGTTCTAAAGTTCGTCTTACGCCTCTAATCAGGAGTAGGCATTCTGCATAACCATCACCCTGGAATTTCCCTTCATCAGCACACTGGGAATGACCTTTATCTTTTTCCTGTGCTAAATGCTTTGCTTTCAGGATTTGGTGTTTTCCATTTTCCTAGGTTTACTCTGTCATTTTTGACAAAGTGTGCACAGGAGGAGAACTGGTTTGGGTTCCAAGAGGAAGCATATGGCTGATGCAAAAGAGGCAATTGAAGACAGTTTAAAGAAGCATGGGCAGGGTTAAAAACACCAATAAGGAGCATGATGTACCTTGGGGCGAGCAACAGCAGAAAGCCTAAAAGGGCAAGAGGAGAGGGTATTCTCAGAAAGGCCACAGCTGTAGGAGAGGGTCACCCTCACAAGACTCTCGCTGTCATTTAGGGTGTGTTGGCTCAGCCAGCAGGGAGGGAGTAGAGAAAATTATTCAACCTCCCTCCACCGCTGCCCTCTGATTTCCCTCAGAATGCCTCCCATTGGCTGAAGCCAGCCTGCCCTCGAGTTGCACTGATGCCTTACGCTGCACCTGGGGGGCACACAGCAGGGCTAAGAGTAAAGTGGACGTGGAAAGGCCAACAGAGTACAGCCAGCACTGGAGGTAAACGTTTGTATCTGAGAGTTTCTCTGTTCAAAACTGCCTCTAGAGTAACACTTTGGCTGGTATGGAATTCTGGGTTGGCAACTCTTTTGTCTCAGAATTTTGGAGGCAATGTTCTGTTGTCTCCTGGCTTCCAGAATTGCTGTCGAGAACTCTGTGCCATTCTGATTCCTGATACTTTTTATGTGACTTGTTTTTTTCCTTCCTGGAAGCTTAAGATCCTGTCTTTCCCCCCAGTGTTCTGCTATGTGGTGAGGGGTGAGTTCCTATCATTATACAACAGGGCCCCAAAGTAGGCCCAGGCCAGGTATACTTGCTCTGTCCTTCCTCAGCCCTGAAAATGTAAGAAATATGGATACAGGTGCCCACTCTCCTACATCATTACAGAGGTGCAGCGCAATGGCTCATGTGTGATGTTTGGCCATTATTATGCATCTGTGGACAATGAAGCAAGATTGCAATGGTGGTGAGTTAGGCTGGGATTCAGACACTGCTAATACAGACAGCTCTGTCTCCTCTCCTGGAATCTGTGCTGGTTGATAGTAATGGGCAGTTATATTGTGAAACTAGGGGCGAGGAGGGAAGAGGGAGACGTTCAGTAGAAGTAAGGGGCACAAATTGTTTTGAAGAAAGTGGTAGGTTAGTATGGCATGAACAATGGGCCCACCAGGGTCCTCGGGTCTCTGGTGATGGGCCTGAGCCCCCAGGTTAGAGGGAGAGGTTCAAAAGCCAGCCAAGCTGTCTTTAACAAAGACTATGAGACTGCACACAAGTAATCTGGGGCCTAAATGACAATGTGTGACCCAGAGGTAGGGAGAAGCCACTCTCTCTGTCTTTGCAAGGGATTGCCTAGAATCCGGAGAAGTCTTGGTGCTGTGAGTATCAAGAAGTTGACAGGGACACCAGCCTTCTCACAGTGGGCTCCATTAGCGTGGAAAACTGACGCTCTTCCAAGAGTGTCAGGCTGTGGAAATTGACACATAGGAACTGGAAGAGGAGAGGAGGGTCATGTAGCTCAACCCCAGGGCTCAAAGAGTTGGCTTGTGCAGCAGACATATGTATTCAAGGCTGAACACTCAATCCACTGTAAGGCAGGGGAGGCTTTCAAATGTCACAAATTCTCTACACTAAGAAAAAAGTTTGAGGGTTGGTTGAAAAGAGTTGATTGGAAGGACTATGAGTTTATTTGAGACCCTTAGTTCATTTATTTACATGTGACAAATAGAACAGAGCTAGCAGTAAAGTGGGGGAACATAATTATCCAACTTTCTTAATGAAAGTCATTTTATGAGTAGTACCCTATTCAGGTAAAGTGACTGACCAGTCGATTAGAAGCTGGTTTAGTTCTGAGGCACCTGGGTGGCTCAGTCGGTTAAGCGGCCGACTTCGGCTTGGGTCATGATCCCACGGTCCATGAGTTCAAGCCCCACGTCGGGCTCTGTGCTGACAGTTCAGAGCCTGGAGCCTGTTTCGGATTCTGTGTCTCCCTCTCTCTCTGACCGTCCCCCGTTCATGCTCTGTCTCTCTCTGTCTCAAAAATAAATAAGCATTAAAAAAATAAATAAATAAAGAAGCTGGTTTAGTTCAACATATGACTCAAGATTTGACCTCTTAACAAGATGATGATACACTAATGAAAATTTCCAATAGCACTAGTCCCAAAATATTCACCATACCACCTTTTTGGTAGTATTCTGGGCATTTTGTCACAGTGGTTACTATAAAGAACAGTTTTAAAAAGTTTCTGTTTAGTCCTCTTATTTCTAAGAGTTGGGTTTTCAAAATATTCAGATATAAAGACCAAGGAGAGAAACAATCTGGAAGTCAAGCATGATATGTGGTGTTAGGTTTCTCCAATTCATCCCAGTTTTTTGAAATCCACAGATACAAGGTGACCAAACTTGGTTCAGCAGCCACTGAGACAGATAGGAGGCTCTTCTCTCTGGCGGTAACTAATGTGAATCACTTTTATGATAAAATAACACAATCATATTATGGAATAAAGGGAATTGTTTTGTAAGAATTGTCAAGGTAAAATTCAAGACTTCAAAAACAAAATCTGTACTTGGGAAGAGAAGAAATTTGCTTTAGCCATATCCTCAGACCCTGGGATATGCATTCACTTTCCTCTAATAATAATAATAATAATAATAATAGCAAATACTTGATGTATCTGTTAAGATAGATAGATTATGGGGTGCCTGGGTGGCTCAGTCGGTTAAGCGTCCGACTTCAGCTCAGGTCACGATCTCACAGTTTGTGGGTTTGAGCCCCACGTCGGGCTCTGTGCTGACAGCTCACAGCCTGGAGCCTGCCTCAGATTCTGTCTCCTTCTCTCTCTGTTCCTCCCCTGCTCATGCTCTGTCTCTCTCTCAAAAATAAATAAGGATTAAAAGAAAAAAAGATAGGTAGGTTATGCCATGGTAAACAAACAAAATTCAGTGGTTTGACAGAAAGAAGACTCATTTCTTGCTCATGCTACCTACCTTCCTTTGTGTGTTGACAGAGGGCTCTTGCTTATTAGCCCCTCTGGAATTCAGGACTGAATGTTTACCTCCTCAGATTCATACGTTGAGATCCCAATGTGATGGTATTAGGAAGTGAGGCTTTTGGGAGGTGATTAGGTCACGAGGATGGAGCCCTCATAAATGGGATCAGTGCCCTTACAAAAGAGATCCCAGAGGGGTGCCTGGGTGGCTCAGTTAATTAAGCGACCGACTCTGGCAGGTCATGATCTCGGGGTCCACGAGTTTGAGCCCCGCGCCGGGCTCTGTGCTGACAGCTCAGAGCCTGGAGCCTGCTTCGGATTCTGTGTCTCCCTCTCTCTCTGTCCATCCCCCACGCTCGCTCTGGCTCTCTCTGTCTCTTGAAAATAAATAAAAATGTTTAAAAATTTTTGTTAAATAAATAAATAAAAGAGATCCCAGAGAGCACTCGCAGCTTTTGCCACATGAGGATACAACAAGAAGTCACTGTCTATGAATCAGGAAGTGGGCTTTCAGCAGACATGAAATCTGTTGGTATGTTGATCTTGGACTTCCCAGTCTCCAGAACTGTGAGAAATATATTTATGTTGTTTATAAGCCACCCGATCTATGATATTCCATTATGGCATTCTGAACTGAGACAACCACCATCATGAAGGCTGATGGTCGCCATGCCAGGGGGAAAGAGAATCAGAGGAGTCTCAAAGCAGCAAATAAATGATTTGGACATGAAGTGACACATATCCTTTTTGCTCAAACTCGTTGGCCACAACCAACCATAAGAGAGCCAAGAAAGAAAATCCTACCATGAGCCCGGAAGGCAGAAAGCCAGAAATATTTAGTGAAGAGAATTAATTGTCTATCACTCACTTTGTGGCAAGAGCCGTTCCAAATATATTGCAGGCACGGGGTGCCTGGGTGGCTCAGTCAGTTAGGCATTGGACTTTGGCTCATGTCATGATCTCAGGATTTGATCCCCACATCGGGCTCTGAGCTGACAGCTCAGGGCCTGGAGCCTGCTTCAGATTCTGTGTCCCTCTCTCTCTCTCTCTCTGTCCCTCCCCTGCTTGTGCTCTCTCTCTCAAAAATAAATAAATAAAACATTAAAAAATACATATTGCAGGCGTTAGTTAAGCCTCATAACAATTCTGCGAAATAGGTCCTATTAATATTATTATCATTCCCATTTAATAGATGAAATAACTGAGGTACAGACAGGCTAAGTAACCTGATCAAAGTCACACAGACAGTAAATGGTGAAGCTGAAGATTTAAACCTACCCATTCTGGTCCTGTGGCCTGTGAGCTTAACCACCAGACTATGTAGTCTCTCACTAGATGGGAAATTTTGAGAAGCGCTGTCATAGATGATGGAGAGCCACTAAAGGATTTTTGAGCAAGAGGGTGTGACTCAATCAGATTTGCTATTGAGAAAGCTCTCATTGAAATTGAAACTATAGGGTTAGACTAAGGCAGGACGGCTATTTGCATAGTGAAGGGACGGAGATGAGGAGGGATTGAGCTAAGATACATTTACTACAATTAACGGGATAATCTTGAGCTTCTGTTTCATCAACGTGAGCCTCTGTTTCATCATTTCTTGAACATGATTACGGTAATACCTACCTTAATGGGTTTTTCTGAGGATTATAAAAAATAACATAAGCAAAACCTGGCACTACTGTCTGGAATTACAGAGATCTACATTAAAAATCCCAGCTATACTACTCACTGGATGAGAGAGTTCATTATTCTAAGCCTCAGTTTGCTCGTTTATAAAACACATGTTAGGGGCGCCTGGGTGGCTCAGTCAGTTAAGCATCTCACTCTTGATTTCGGTTGGAGTCCTGATCTCGTGGTTTGTGAGTCTGAGCCCTGTGTTGGGCTCTGTGCTGACACTGTGGAGCCTGCTTGGGATCCTCTCTCCACCCCTCCCCTGCTCATGCTCTCTCTCTCTCTGTCCTACTCATGATAAATAAATACAACTTAAAAATTTTTTTCTTTAAATGTTTGTTTACTTTGGAGAGACAGACAGAGTGCGAGCGGGGTGGGAGGTAGAGCAAGGGAGACACAGAATCCAAAGTAGGCTTCAGGCTCTGAGACGTCAGCACAGAGCCTGATGCAGGGCTCTAACCCATGAACCAGGAGATCATGATCTGAGCTGAAATCCAATGCTGAACCGACTGAGCCACCTAAGGGCCCCAATAAACACAGATAAAAAAACAAACACGTGTTGGGGTGCCTGGGTGGCTCAGTCAGTTAAGCATCTGACTTTGCTCAGATGTGACCTCACCTCTGGTAAGTTCAAGCCCTGCATCAGGCTCTGTGCTGACGGCTCAGAGCCTGGAGCCCATTTTGGATTCTGTGTCTCCGCCTCTCTTTTGCCCCTCTCCTACTCGCCCTCTGTCTCCCTCTCACTCTCAAAAATAAATAACATTAAAAAACCACATGTTAATGTCAGAAAAGTTAAATAAGTTGAAAAATTATTACAAGCTCATTCAGGTTGAGAAAATTAGCTTAATTAGCTTAGGAGAAAGGCAGAATTCCTTCCAGAGAAAGAACTGAGATTTTGTTTAGGAAAAACTTATGTGTTTATGAAAGTCAAGTCTCCTAAGCACAAATAGAAGAGAAGAGGATTAGACAGAGAAGTAAATGTTTTTGTGGGTTTTTTTTTTTTAATGTTCATTTACTTTTGAGAAAAAGAGCACAAACAGGGGAGGGGCAGAGAGAGAGGGAGACCCAGAATCTGAAGCAGGCTCCAGGCCCTGAGCAGTCAGTGCAGAGTCCCATGTGGGGCTTGAACTCATGAACTGTGAGATCATGACCTGAGCTCAAGTTGGATGCTTAACCAACTGAGCCATCCAGCACCTGACAAGTAAATAGTTTTGATCAGTAAATAGAAAGTGTTGGTTTTCTACTGATGAGATGAAAGTTTTGAGGGAAGCCTGGGCTTGGGAGAAAGTAAAGAGATGGAGGAGAGGGTTTCACTAGAGAGAACTATGAGAATCTGGTCTTACCAGCTTCCCCAGTCCATTCTTCCCACCGCAGCCAGAGTGATCTTTTAAAACTACTAATTGGATCATGTTGTTCCCTTTCCCTTAGTCCAGTGCCTGATACTTAGAAGTTTCTCAGTAACAATTTGCTGAGTGAATGAATGAATGAAAACACTTGCCAGGTAGCAGGTGGATCCCTAAAGAAAGAGACTTTTGTGGAGAAGTTCTGTGTAGTGAGGGCGGTTTTGGACACTGATGTTTAATAGTCATTTTAAGTAGTTCCCCATTTGTTTTGCTGTCATCACCCTTCCTCTCCACCACATCCCCCCCAGATAACCTTCAGTGAAAGTCTGCTGCACAAAACAGCACTGTTTGGGGAGGATTTAAGAAATGAAAAAAAGTATCTAGGCAAACAATGTCCAAAGATGGCAGGAAATCTAATGAACAGGGGAACCCAGAATTCAGTGGGACCAGTGAGAGGTGACCAGAATCCTCTGAAAACGTGGGGGAAGATGTGCTGTCCCCCTTATGGTGGATTAGGGGCTTGGGCCCTCCATTTGGCTGTTGAAGAAAAGAATAAGCTGGACGACTTTGGAGTAGCCACAACCCTCAGGTTACATAAGAATGATAAATATTTAACTCATAGAGACGTTTGTTTTGAGGATTATATTGGGATAATTCATATAAAGCACTTAGCACAGAGCCTGGCACATAGTAAGAACTCAGCAAATGTTAATTGTTTCTCTTCACTTTCTTCCACTCCCTCCACTAGCTTTCTGCCAGGCTCCATTCATTCTTTTCCAAGGACACTTAGGGGGCGTGCCCTGTCCTCTCTCCGCCCACCACAAGCTCCGCCCCTCACTTCTGCCTGGCTTGGTTCTTGAGAGGCGGAGCCGAGGGAAGAGCCCAGGGCGACGCGGTAAGGGCGGGGCGCATGCGCGGGCTGGGCTGGGTGGAGGTGGAGAGGAAGAGCTGCCGGAAGTAGGCGGCGGAGGTGGTGGTAGAGCAGGCGGCAGCTGCCAGGGAAACCGAGGCGCGGGACGCACGGCCCGCAGACAGGCAGGCCAGGCGGCGTCTCTGCGCGCCCAGGAGTGCCCCGTTTGCCTGGGCTGAGGGTCTCTAGTCCGGCAGCCTCCTCTGGACTCGGGCCTTTCTCTGAGCCCGCCAGGGGGCGCCGCACTGAGGGGGCTGCAGAGTGGGGGGCGGGCGCGGCTGACAAGAGAAGGGGGCGCCCGGCCCGGCCCGAGGGGGAGGGCTTTTCCCCCCGCTCAGGAGGTGTCCCTGGGCGGGGGACCCGGAGTCCTCACCTCCGAACTGAGGCAGGGGTTCCTGGGGGCGAGGAGGGCGCTTCGCCCTCTGCCCCCGCCGGCACCCTGGCCATGACGGGCAAGTCGGTGAAGGACGTGGATCGGTACCAGGCGGTCCTGGCCAACCTGCTGCTGGAGGAGGATAACAAGTTCTGTGCCGACTGCCAGTCCAAAGGTAGCGCATCCCTCCTGGCGGGCACGGGGTGTAGCTAGCCTCCGGCCGCGCCTGGGAGGTGGCCTGTGTGGGGAGGGGGTTTCTGGAGCTTAGGCCGCCCGAATCACGTTAAATGGTAAGGCGTGCTACTCTTACTGATGAGGCTGCCGCGTGTTCTGCGGCGCCGGGATGGTGTGGGGAGAGGCTGCGAGGGCGAGTGTGAGTGCCTGGGAGGGCCGGTGATGATGGGGGTGGAAGTGGCGTGGTGTGTGCAGGTGAGAATGTCTGTATGTCAGGGCTCCGAAGGAGTTCTGGGCCGACTGTCATTTAGAGGCAGCCCAGAGCTCACCGCCTTCCACTTGCAAAGCTGGGGGCGGGAGGGGAGGGGGGGAAGGAGGAGGAACTGCAGTGTGTGTGTGTGTGTGTGTGTGTGTGTGTGTGTGTGTGTAGACGGTGGGGGGGGGCGGAGAGGCAGAGAGCAGGGGAGGAAGAGAGGGAGGGAGGGGGAGGAGGGAAGTGACATGACGGTAGAAAAACTGCTTAAATAATTTTTTAAGGTGGTGATTGTTGCTGCCCGCTACTTGCGTAGCAGCTCCTTCTGTCATTTTACAGCCTTGCTGAACTCTGTCAGAGTGCATGGGTAGCTTTCTTTCTGGATATGTGAAGTGGGTACCTGCCTTATGCAGTGACACAGTGCGGATTTCTAGACAGCCTGGCCCTGGCCGTGGAGTGCGTTGGAGGCCTAATGTGTGTGTGTGTGTGTGTGTGTGTGTGTGTGTGTGTGTGGTGGCAGAAACTGGCACATTGTGGCTGAAGTGCAGGATCCTGTTTAGTCAGTGGAGAGAAGGATGCAGTGGATGCATCAGATATGTTGTTCCATGATGCTTTCCCTTCCAAAGGTGAAATGCGATCATTGTAAATGGGCAAAGCCATTTAGTCTTTGTTTTCTGTGTCCTCAAAGATTCGTGATTTGATCCCATTAAAAATCAGTATGATAGGAAAGCTTGGTTATAAGTGAAAGCTTGGTTATATGCACCCAAAATGTACAGATACGAGATTCTGTAAATATTTTGTTTCCTTATTTTCCTTCTGAATTCTTTGGAATACAATTGGAGAAGTTGGGAAAATACTTTTCCCTTTGGGGAGAAGGGGATAGTTCTATTTGGGGAGCTATTGTTAATTTGCTTCTGTTCATAATGCAGTGGATTTACCACAGTCCTTTGCCATATAGCATATTGGGCACACAGTATACAACAAAGATTCAAATGTATTTGTGTTTATCAATATTGAGAAAGGAAGGACATGCCTAATTAATACCTTTAGGTAATTAACTTTTATTTTAGAAACATGAGGTTATGAAAGGAGAACAGGGACACATAGATTTAAATACCTAGTAGTATATTTTAATGCCCTCTGCTAATAGATAAATGTCATGTGCTCTTAGGAAAAAGGTCCCCAGACCTCTTTCCTGAATTTTTGCTGTAGCAAGAATTTGCTTTAAAAAGTATTTTAGAATCGGGGAGCCTGGGTGGCTCAGTTGATTGAGTGGTGGACTTTGGCTCAGGTCATGATCTCCCAGTTCATGGGTTTAAGACCCACATTAGGCTCTCTGCTATCAATGCAGAGCCAGCTTTGAATCCTCTCTTCCCCCTCTCTCACTGCCTTCCTCTGCTGGTGCTTTCTCTCTCAAAACATAAATAAACTTTAAAAAAAAGTATTTTAGAGTCAATTTATATTGAGTAGGTTAATTTCTTATAGTTGACTCTTGTTAAATCTTGTCCTAGATCTACTGGAAGATTCAGTTTAAAATTTAGGAGTGTATCTCCTGGCTTTACTCACATTCCCTTATGTCCTTAGTTGACAGATCTGGAGTCACAGTGAAGCAACCCACGAGAGTGAGCATTGCTACATTTGGGGAGTCAGATGCCATTTTGATGATTAGTACTGCTTTCAACCCCCCATTTCTCCTACTACTCATACTTACTCATATTCCAATGAAATATAGCATATGGAAGAGAGAGCTTGATTCATCACTTCTTTCCCCCAAACTTTCCACTACTCTTTCTTAATAGCATTACTGGGGATCAGGTAATGAAATATTAGTTAATTCTTAATGAGAACTAGTAACTACTGGCTTGTGAACTTTCTTAACTGCTATTAATGGTAGAATTCTGCCTCCTGAAATGATTTCTTATCACAAATTAGTTTCACATTTTGGCTTAGTGGCTTCAGTGACTTGGCCATTGTAGTAGACATGTAATGACAAGGTGTCAGTCATCTTTCTAATTTTTTAAAATGTTTATTTATTTTTGAAAGTGAGAGACAGAGTGCAAGCAGGTGAGGGGCAGAGAGAGAGGGAGACACAGAATCTGAAGCAGGCTCCAGGCTCTGAGCTGTCAGCACAGAGCCTGATGCGGGGCTCGAACTCAGACTGTGAGATCGTGACCTGAGCCAAAGTCGGATATTTAACTGACTGAGCCACCCAGGTGCCCCAAGTCATCTCTCAATTCAGTTAAATTACACATTGATGAAGCCTCAGTTTATCCATTTTGTGAATAATCTAGCTCCTTCCACTCTTTCAATCTTTGTCACTCATTTTCCTCCTCTTTCCTCATTTTGGTTTCCATAATGATCATGTAGACAACTACCGGGTCATGGAAGTTGACACTTCCATGGAAGTGTCCATGGAAGAGACACTTATATCAGGAGATTAAGTTACCTGTTAGCTCTGGTAAAAAATACATGTAGTGGGAGGAGGTATTTGAAAACTATTGGGTTTGGAAAATGAGATTCAGATCTGAGTTTATTTATCCCTATGTCTCATGTTGTTTCTTACTTAGAAATTGAGAGCTAACTATACAGAACTTGGTGAGTGATTACTAATCCATTAATATTAAATCACATAATATAGCCCTGGGCTGCAGACCTATGAGCAGGTATTTTTGTGATGTTCTAAAACAACCCTTTGGTAATGGCTCTTCTGTTTAAAATCTTATACTTGCTTAAGGGTGTTACTATCTTTAGATATGTAATGTGAACACCAGAGTAGAAAACAAGCATGTGTGTTCTTTACGTAGTATGAGCTTTGTTGGTCCTGGGATTTTTAACTCTCTTGAACACAAGACTCACCAGTTTCTGGGACTTCTAAGGCACTGAAGTGATTCCTGTGTGGCAAAGGAAGCTGCTTTGTTACTACCTTTTAAAAAGTGCTTTGACTTACTTTTAGGTCCAAAGATATGGTTTCCTCCTCACCCAAGGATATTGTGACCTTTTGGGTAAATTTTTGGACTGATTTAAGTAGTGATAGAACAAAGGACAAGCTTACTAAAAATTCCAGATATGCCAATGGTAGCTCTACTCAGTTGAGGCTGGGTCCCATTTTTGGATAGAACCTTGTGGGGTTGTACTAGTCCAAGGCTTAATCTTAACTCTGTAGTTCCATAGTCAGTGGCCCTGGAATGACTCCTACTAATCAACCTCTTCAGAGACAGGTTTAAACTAGACACTATCTTACTTACCATGTAAGGATCTTTGTCATGACCTGAATACCTGTTTCCGCTAATGGGACGTTACTCTCTCAGTATCAAATTTTTTTAAAAAATTCAGAGCTTTTTAATGAGCAGAGAATTAAAATGGAAGAGATTTGATGGTCTTGTGGAATACTTACTACAGACTGTGAAATACCACATGGAATTCTGGAGTTTGACAGAAACTTTGTAATATTTGGTACTTTCCCCTTCTGCTGCATCCTGTCTCTGAAATGTTTTACCTTGAATTACCTAACCATTGCTTCTGTTCCAGTTTCCATTATATGTTCTTAAATTTATTTTATTTTTAAAATTTTGTGTTTTTGTGAGAGAAAGAGAGTGTAAGCGGGGAAGAGGGGCAGAGGGAGAAAGAGAATCTTAAGCAGGCTCCACGCTCAACGTGGAGCCCAACTCAGGGCTCGATCCCACAACCCTGGGATCATGACCTGAGCTGAAATTGAGAGTTGGAAGCTCGACCGACCGAGCCACCCAGAAGCCCCTATACTTTTAAATTTAAGAGATATCACTGTCCTGTGGTTCAAAATGTAAAAGCTTCAAAGGCAAATATGTACAAGAAAAAGTTGTATTCTTCGATCCAACTACTAACTAGGCCCAACCCTGGTTAGCTTCTGAGATCAGACTAGATCCAGGTGCATTCAGGGTGGTGTGGCCGTAGACAGAAAAAGTTGTATTCGAATTCCTGATCCCTTGGGGCACCTGGGGTGGGGGGGAGGTTCTGCCAGTTAAGCACTGACTTCGGCTCAGATCATGATCTGGTGGTTCATGAGTTCTAGCCCCACGTCGGGCTCTGTGCTGACAGCTCAGAACCTGGAGCCTGCTTCAGATTCTGTGTCTCCCTCTATCTGTGCCCCTCCCCTGCTCATGTTCTGTCTCTCTCCATCTCTCAAAAATAAATAAATGTTTAAAAAATGAAAAATAAATAATCCCTGATCCTTTAGCCACCATTTTCCCTTCCTCGAAGTAACCACTTTTGGTAATACCTTATGTGATTTTTGAGAGATGATATATACACAAACAACTACTTTTTTGAAAGTTTACTTCTTTTAGTAATCTCTGTACCCAGTGTGGGGCTTGAACCTACGACCCCAAGATCAAGAGTCACAAGCTCCTCTGACTGAGCCAGCCAAGCACCCTACAAGCAACTACATTTAATTATATGCTTTTTCAGTGCTTTCATGCAGGGAGTAATATTACAGTTCATAGCACCTTGCATTTTCAATCAGTAGTATAATATGGACAGCATGCAGGTGCTCTGTCCATGCACATTCAGAGGCTTCTTCATTCTCTCCAGGTGTTTTCTAAGGTGATACCTAGGATATTTTGATTAAGTTCAAAGATATGCCTAAGTGATTTGGAAACATCTGCTCTTGTTGAAGTCATTTTAGAAAATGTCCTAGGTCTGTCCATAGCACATATTTACCACATTTCAGGTGGTAAAGAAGTATAGGAATGGAAGGGGCTGCAGACTTGATGTTGAAACATCCAGTTAAACTCCTTCACTCTTATTTTAGCTTTGTGGCCTTCAGCACTGCCCTGAATTTTCCTCATTTGAAAAATGAAAGTGCCTTGTAAAATAAGTGTTCCACAAATGTAAGCATCACTTGCTATCACCATTGCTGGTCTGATTGATGTGGCCTTGGTTTTAGTTGTTTCACTTTCTGATTTTATGCCCTTAAATACTCTGGTGACTGGAAGCCATGGTTAGAATGACTCACTCAATAATTCCCTAGTCTTTAAGCCAAAACCATTTCCTATATATGGGGGTTCTGGCATTTTTGCAAATGTACTTTATGGTACCCTTGAGGATGGTCTCGGAATTTTTCCTCACTCTTCAAAATTGTATGAAAGATTAGACCAGGGAACTTTATGTAGAGATTTTCTAAAAGTAGTCCTAAATTTTAACTCCAGTAAATTAATTTCTGGCTTTGCTTTATATTTGTTTTGTGTTGATAGTTAAGTCATTGCTTGTTAAGTAGCATTTTTTAGAACATGAACTTTCCTATCAGTTTTTAATTATTTTACCTATATTTGTGACACCTTTTGAGAGGTTAAAAAAATTCCATCATATCTAGACAACAGAAGAAGTTTTGTGTCCATCTCTAGTTGTTAAACACTCTTCTCCGGCCAAGATCAAATAAGTTTCTGGGTTTTTACAGCAAATGCACCTTAACTCTAACAGTCATGGCTGGGTTGACACAGTTACACTGAAAGTAATTTATTAAAATCCTCATTAGACTGTCTTTTAATATCAACTTGTTAAGCCTGTTCCCTGGGAGATGCTTTCCTATTTGTTCTCCTTGTCCTTTAAATAACATTCTGTGGCAGTGGGATAGGGTACAAAATACTTTATCATTTAGGCGGAACTCTGCAAGCCTCAAATCCACACCATATATATTCTTTCGGAAAATATTTCTAAGCACTTACTTTGCGTCAGACACTGTACCAGGATATGTGGTAGATTCAGAGCTAGGGCCTTTGGTCTGAAGGATTACACAGTTGAATGGGGAAGCAGATGTGTAAACTGATAATGATGCAATGTAGTATTATCATGATGGCACTGTGTGCAGGGAGAAAGGAAAGACTGGAGAAAGCAAACAAGTCCGCCTCAGGAAGTCATGACTTCAAAGGCTGTGTAGGCTGTGTCTTGAATGATAAGCATGACTTTGCTAGGTGAATTTAGGGGACTTTGCATTCTAAGCAGAGGAAAATGGAATGTGCAAAGCTTCCAAAGTAGTGTGTGTGTGTGTGTGTGTGTGTGTGTGTGTGAGAGAGAGAGAGAGAGAGAGAGAGAGAGAAAGAGGGAGAGAGAGAGAGAGAGAGAGAGAAAGAGAGATTGATTCTCTAGTATATTTTGACTACATGTTGGGGAGTGGCAAGGGATAAAGTTTTTGACAGGTAGTCAGGGGCCAATAAGGTTAAAATCCTAGCCCTGTAGTTGATTTGGTGTATAGTATTGAGATTATGGATATGCTTTAGACCCTCTGCTGTGTAAGAAGCCCATACTATTGGAAGTCTACCTGCTACTCAAACGGAATAATAAGTATTGCAGACATGAAATGTTTTCTAATTGATGAGTAGTAAGAAAGGTCTCAATATTGTGCCCACAAGATCAATATGGAAGTGTGCCTTCACGAGTACATTAAATGATCTTAGAAAAGTCTAGTGAAATGCCAGCAGTAGATATTATGTCATTTCTGGAGTTGACGTTGATTTTGAGGCTGAGCATGCTTAGATACTCAAGCGGTTTAAGAGTGCTGAATATTTGATGTGTGCTCTTGGTTGCTGAGTGCTTAGGAGGTGTAAGCAGGTAGCTTGCAGCCTGATCTCTCAGTGCACTTTTCAGCAAACATATTGCTTTCCAATAAACCAGAAAATTACTTTCTTTCTGCATTTTTCATCTGATGTCATTATGATATGTAGGTGGCAGCTTTCTTGGGCACAGTTGTCTATATAACTGTTCACCACATGAGTCATTGTCTGTTCCTATTCTTCTGCCTGAAAATTCCCTCTTGGAAATGATGTCATGCAGTTGGTGACTGCAACACTTTACTCATTATGCACATTGCAGTTGGCTCTGTATGTTATGTTGATGGAACCTACCTATGCCATAGACACGGGATAAAGTGACTTGTTCAATGGACTCAGACTCGATTCCTTCAAATGATATCCCCCCGTAATAAAGATGCCAAGAAAGAATCTGCATAACGCACACACATGTGTTACATTCTGAGCATACAGTGCCTAACTTCTGTTATTGTGTCTGCTTAAATCCTTATCACAGTTGCACTTCTGTTTGAGCAAGTGGCCAGTTTAAGTAGATACTAATTTTGAAGAAGTTCTGTATTGGCCCTGGAATGTGACAGTTCAGCTTACCACACTGAAAAGGTAGGAACCAATCTATGTAGAGTAGAACACTTTAAAGTTAATTCACTTTTACCAAATTCCTCTATTGTTAAAGAAATATTCCTATATTGATACATTTTAAAAAAATATAATGTGCCACAATTAACATGTCCACTAGAATGTAATTTCTACAGGGGCAGGCATAGATGTAACTCTTAGTAAATACTTGTTTGAATGAATGAATTGATCTTGTCATTATAAATCCTTTGTTTCTTATTAGAAGAAATCTTTTACAGATTATCTGAATAGTTGTTTAATTCTTAAGAAAGTTAAGTTTTAAAATATATTTTAAAGTCCGGGACCTGTCAGGGAAACAGAAACCACTGTAGGTAGAACAAGCAGAGGGGATCTAACATACGTAATAGTAACATACGTAATGGATGATATAAAAGCTTAGCAAGTAAATGGGCTGGTGAGGCAACCCAGATATTAGCAACACCTGGGAGCTACTGTGCCCCTAAGGAAATGAGAAGGTGCTCGTGTCACCAAAGGCCAGAAGTCTGAGCTATCTGGTGTAAGCTAGACGCACAGAAAGCAAAGCTGTGTGGTGCAGCTGGAACTGTGACCCTGTAAGAGAGCATTACCCTGGCTTCCCTCTTCCTCCTCCCTCTTATCCTCATCGGTGCCTCCCATCGATGGAACTTACCCAGAAATCGGTTGGCAAGGGAGCCTGGGAGATGTAGGTCCCACTGACAGAGTGGAGCAGGGGTAGGATCCAAGTGGAAACAGGCAAGGCACAGGGGCACTTAAAAAAAAATCTCCAAGATGTTATTCTTTCTCTTTATAGGTAAATAGTTGAGTTATTTTGGACAAGAGATAAGTGTTTTCAAGCAGATACGACCTTGTGTGCTTCTAAAGAATCTTAACAGTTGCTGAAAAAATAATTAGTCCCAGGAAGTAACGTAACAACTCAGTTATTGAGCTGGCATCCTATATAATTAGGATGTGTGACCAGGAAAATTGGCTTCTGTTGAATCTGTATTTCGCTATTTTTCACTCTAGGAGCAGTTTATCAGTTTGGGTACTCAGAAAATAAGTTCCCACCCTGTCGATCCTGGGAAGTGTTGGGCATGATTGTGTGTGTGTGTGTGTGTGTATACACATACACTAAGCTTGTCTCATCTACAACTGAAAGACTTGAGTCAATAACACGTAAGATGTACAAAGAAAGTTTTAAGGATTTCAGCCTTTTTTTTTTTTTATTTTTTTTTCAACGTTTATTTATTTTTGGGACAGAGAGAGACAGAGCATGAATGGGGGAGGGGCAGAGAGAGAGGGAGACACAGAATCGGAAACAGGCTCCAGGCTCTGAGCCATCAGCCCAGAGCCTGACGCGGGTCTCGAACTCACGGACCGCGAGATCGTGACCTGGCTGAAGTCGGACGCTTAACCGACTGCGCCACCCAGGCGCCCCAAGGATTTCAGCCTTCTAACATGGTGCAGATGAGACTTTCCTTGACAGTTAAAGTAATTGCAGTGGAGCTAATTTTCCTTGTGCTACACATCATTTTAACTAGTGTTATTGGTTCGTCTGGGGTTTTCCCCCCACAGCTTCAGATAGGTTAGCACTGGGGGAGGGAGGTGAGATCACCTGATCCACTTTCTTCTATACTGGACCTGAAAAGTATTTTTTGTCTTCTAAGGAAGGTTGCCGCTGTTCCATTTAAAGGCAGAGCTTTCCAAGGTACTGCTAGTAGTTTTCTTCTTGATTATAAAATGTTTAATGAGTTACAAGATAGAAGTTTGGCACTTTCTAGAAGGGCTTTTTCTGTCAATCAGGTCACCTGCCTTTGGGCCCCTGCTACATTAATGGAATTGGTGGAACTAGGCCAGCAAAGGTTTTCAGTAGAGTGTGAGTATATTTCTCTTCAGGCTGTTATTTTCCACAGAGGCGACGGGGTAAGGGACTCTGAGTAAAGTTACCGTCTATAAAAATTGCAGATTTCATTGTTCTTCTCTTTCCTCCCAAAATTAATTTCCTCTTGGCAGGTACAATTCACAGATGTAATTAAAGTGTAATTTGGTATTCTAAAAAGCGTATCAGACTGCTTCCCAAAGTACCAGTTCTTTTCAGCCAGTCCATTTCGATTTAAGAGGTACATCTATGCATTTTTTGAAGCCTCATGTTTAATAATTACAACATTTTGCTACTGTGTTTGACTCTTCCATTTTCCAAACTTTCTCCTTCCCTACCCCACTCTTCTGGCTCCTGTATTTCCCCACAGGCTTTGTGGATGCTGGTCCATTGATGGCTGAACTGCAGGTCCCTTCCCAGTGGAAAACCCCAGAGATGAGCCAAATCTACCTTCAGCTGTGGCCATCCATCAGTGTAAGGTTGCCTGGCGGTTGTCTTCAGTTTGTCCAGCACTCCTCTCCCTTGCTCCCCCTCCCCCCATCCTCCCTCGTGTGTGGCTGAAACTTGCCCTGGAATCCCGCCTTTGTAACATGTCACTGGGTAGTAATAAGACTTTAATATCGCTGCTGCTTTTCGTTTTCAAGTAATGTTAAATAGTTCTCTGACTGTTTTTGTTGACCATAGCCCTCTTTTCCCCACCCAGTTTGTATATTTCTTATGGGTATTCTGGTTTGCTTTTGAATGCATATAGGATATGGTTTATTTAGAAAGTATTGGATTTCATAAGCCCAACTGGAGAATACTTTGTTGATTTTTTTTTTTCTTAATTTCAAGTCAGAACTTTCAAAAAGAAATTTCTTAATCTGAAAATTTGAGAACTGGATCCCTCAGGCACCATTTCATTTCTCCTCACCCAAAAAACAAATGTGTAATGTTCTCATTTTATGATGCGTTGAAAATAATAAAGCAAATACAGGAGTAAGGGAGGCCTACTCTCAGCTCTAGCTCATAAGCCTGGCCTACCGTAATGATTTGAGAAAATAGAGCACCTTCTCTTTTCCTTTTTTTTTTTTTTTTTTAAATTAGCATGCTGTCTTTCACAGCTAGTGATGGGAAGACCGTAAAATCCCCAAGCCTTTACTGGGGCCGTCTAGCTTACTTCTTTAAGGCCTGCACATTAATCCTGCAACGTAACTTACTGAAGTACACTCAAAGTTAATTTTATTAAGCTTCTTCCTCTTTCCTTGCCTTACTGGAAGTCCCCCAATGTGTAGATTTAGAAATGAATTCTCTAGAATTTCAAGCCTTGAGTTAAACATTTTGTCTTAATATTGTTTAGATGGTTGCTTTTCTTCTTCTGCCTTCAAAAAATAATTTGTTACAGAATTTTCTGTGTGAACTGGTAACATCTTATGCTGCAATCTAAAGATCGTGAAGGAGAGGGTGTCAGTGTCTTCTTGCTGATACTTTCCCACTTGCCTTATAATTGACACAAGCTCTTCGATGAATAATAGGAAGGACATTCCGTGCTCTTACCATGATGCTTTTGTTCAAAGTAGCGATAAGCAGTGGTTAGTGGAAACCAATTTAAGTGTGGCAGCTGATTTGAGAAAGAAAGAGTGAAAAAGATTCAGGCTCTTCTGCTATGTTGAAAGCATTTGTATTGAAAGAACAGCTGTTTGAAACTGGGGGCCCTGTCTCTCTGAAGGTAGGCCTGAGGAGTTTGGTTAGAGGAACTGTCTTAGACTAGAGGAGAATTGTGAGAAAAACTTTCCTGTAGTGTGAGTGCTGTGTGAACATCCCAGCTTGTATGTGAGAGAAGGAAAAATCATTCAATGCAGCATTGGAAGGAAGATTCCAGAGCAGTTCCTCTGAGCTTTCTGACTAGGTTCTGAAGCTGGTTTGTCTGATACGAGTGACTCAAATCAAAGGCCCATATTGTGGGCAGAGTAAAAATAGGGCTCAGTTTCATTAGACTTCTTTTTCTCTTTTTTAATTTTTTTAATGTTTATTCACTTTTTTGAGAGACAGAGAGCGTGAATGGGGGAGGGGCAGAGAGAGAAGGAGACACAGAATCTGAATCAGGTTCCAGGCTCTGAGCCATCAGCACAGAGCCCAATGCACGGCTCAAACCCACAAACTGTGAGATCATGACCTGAGCTGAAGTCGGATGCTTAATCAACCGAACCATCCAGACGCCCCTCATTAGACTTCTTAATGCATTTAAGGAAAAGAAAAAATTCATCACCATAGACCAATTATTTTTTGTATTGTGGGATATTGGGGAGTGGGGAAGCAGGAAGGTCCTTATGCCTATTAGTTAAACATCTTTAAATGTTATTTTCTTTAAAAAACAAACTTTATTTTTTTTCTGCTTTTGAAAATTACTCATATTTGTGAAAAAAATGATTGGGAAGTATGAAAAAGGGTAATGATGCAGAAGATATTTCACATAATCCCTATCACCCATTGTTTTACTTGAAATTATCCCATAATAATTTTATATCATTGTTTTGCTTAACACTTATCATAAGCGTATTTCATGACATTAAAAACATTTAGGTACCTTTACTGTATTCCATCATTTGAATATGTCATTGCTTATTTAATTCTTGCCCAATTGTTGAACATTTGGGTTTTTAGTTATTCAGTATTATAAATAATGGTATAATGTAAATTTTTGTGTTGTTGTTAGACTCATGGGTTATTTGTGTGTTCAGAGTTGAGTGGTCACGTGGGCCCTCTAATTTTAAAATGTTGTCAGGGAGTCCTCTGGGCTGAGCCCATGCAGAGATGGCCTTGCTGTGGGGTTGTCATTGTGAACTGCTTCACTGCAGTAGACATCTGTTGAAGTGAGGAGTGGAGAGCTGCAGAGAATCCTGGCTTAACCATAAAGAACAAATTTATGGGACATGATCACAGCAAGATGGGCCAAGATACATTCTTTTTTTTTTTTAAGTTTTATTTAATTTATTTTGAGAGAGAGAGCACACACGCAAGCAGGAGAGGGGCAGAGAGAGAGAGAGAGAGAGGAAAAGAGAGAACCCCAAGCAGGCTCCTCACTGTCAATGTGGAGCCTGAGAGAGAGAGAGAGAGAGAGAGGAAAAAAGAGAATCCCAAGCCAGGCTCCTCACTGTCAGTGTGGAGCTTGACTCAGAGGTCGAACTCACAAACCATGAGATTATGACCTGAGCCAAAACCAAGAGTTGGACACTTAACTGAGCCACCCAGGTGCCCCCCAAGATATATTCTTATTTTATGCACAGTCTTCCACATTATATGCTTGATATATGGACATGTTGTTGTTCATTGATGAGCATCTTTTGTTGTTCATACAGTCCTCCTTCACTTAACCAGTCCACTGGGAAGGTAGATTAGAAGTCCTCCATTGGTAGAAAGGGCGTAATACTGCTGCATTTTTTGTTTGTTTTGCGGTAGATTTTTTTGGTTCTGTTTTAAGAGCTTTCCTTGGACTGTAAATTCCACAAGGACAGGGACTGTGTGTTCCATGTATGTCTGTGTACCTAATGCACAGCATCTGGCGCACATTGTCCACGTCTCCATCATGAACACTATTATTCTATTAATGTGTGTTCAGATCATATTCTTTTTTTGTTTTGTTTTCTGAAAGTCATCCTCATGCTGTTAACTCTGATGTTTGAAGACCTGTGACAGTCCAGGAAGCCGAGCAGGTGAATTTCGTGGTTGCTTTATTGTGGTTACTTCTTTGCGCCATCTCCTTTTTGTGCTTCTGGCATCTGTGCCGCCTTGAAAGAGGGAGCCAGTCACGAAGCCAGTACTCTGCCCTCTCAGTGGGAGGTTTTCGTGTGACACATCATCTTGGGAGAAATGTAGCATGGGGTGTGAAATAGGAGGCTGAAAAAGCACTTCTTTAGCCTTTTTGTGGGATGGGAGTAAATGTTTAGACACTGCTCTCAGGTGCTACAGAAATTAATAATAACCTTGCAGCAGTTTTAGAAGCTCTTCTTGTACCCACTGGAACAGGTTTACTTAATTTGGAGAACCCTGCTTTAGCTGTTTTGAAGCTGCGATTTTTTTTCCTAGAGGCCTGCCCTGGGTTCCTCTACACACTGTTCCTTTTGCAGGATCTTTCTGTCCACACCGTTGACATTTGCCTCACCCCATTGCCCCACACTTTCTGACCCGTATCTCATTATGCCCAGTTCTGAAACATCGAGTTTTGAAACATGGTAGTGAGTGTTTTCTTTTTGAAAGGGCAAATCTCTACCTTTTGCTCTCCTCCCTTAAGCCAGGACTGTTTAGATGACTAACATTCACCTTGCCACTGGACTGTCTGTACTTTGATCCCAGAATTCATTTCTAGTATGCTGTTTGTTTGAAAATGAAAGTTCTCTAGCTTGTTTGGATACAACTGTGATTCAGTTAAACTGGACCTGATTTTCCGTCTGTTTGCCATTGGTTGGGAATCCACTGATGTGTTAGGAAAGCTGCTGCACACCATTGCAGAGAGAAGGCCATATGTCATGGTCTTACACAAGGGTTTGTTTGTTGACTCAGATTTTGTGTAAAGCCTCCTTCTGGGTGAAAGGCACAAGCTTCCCTTCAAATAATGGAAAGGCATATTCTGCCTGGCCACTTGTTCAGGAGCCCTGGTATGTTCCACTCTTCTCCACTTTTGGGCTTCTTTTGAGGAAGAGGAATGTGGGTAGGAAGAGGTGTGAATAAGCCTTCACACACAATCTCAGTTGTTGGGCATCCCAGTAGCAGAGAGTGAATTGTATGTTGTAATAGAAAAGAACATCTAAAGAACAGGGTATCAGTTTAGCAACCATTATTGAGCATGTATGTGTAACACACTTTTGGGGGTATAGAAAGATGATTCTGGCTCCAACCCAGCTGGTGCTTTCTTCTATGAAGTTGGGTAAATGACTTGACCTCTCTGGGTCTTGGTTTCTCCATCTGTGCTTGGACTAGACAATCCTTATGGTTCTTTCTGTACTTAATGTTTATCTGTTTGTTACAGAACAAGAGAAAAGACTTTTTCACAGAATTGATATATTCTTAAATCTCACGTGCTTCAGACTAAATGGCCTAGAAATAATTCCTGTAGAGAAGAACTTCTCAATATCAGCCCTATTGATATTTTGGCTACTTCTTTGTTGAGAGATTGTCCTGTGCCTTATAGGATGTTTACCAGCTTCCCTGGCCTTGCCCGCTAGATGCCAGTCATGACAGTCCCCAACCCCTGCCAATCGTGACAACTAAAAATGTCTCCAGACATTGACATTGCCTCTTGGGGAAGTTGCTACAGTTGAGAAGCACTGCTCTAGAGGGCAAAGAGTGGTACTGTTTGAATGTGGGCTATTCTTTCTTTTTTTTTAATTTTATTTTTTATTTTTTAAAATTTACATCTAAATTAGTTAGCATACAGTGCAACAATGATTTCAGGAGTAGATTCCTTAGTGCCCCTTACCCATTTAGCCCATCCCCCCTCCCCCAACCCCTCCAGTCACCCTCAGTTCTCCATATTTATGAGTCTCTTCTGTTTTGTTCCCCTCCCTATTTTTATATTATTTTTGTTTCCCTTCCCTTATGTTCATCTGTTTTGTCTTTTAAAGCCCTCATATGAGTGAAGGCATATGAGTTTTGTCTTTCTCTGACTGACTAATTTCACTTAGCCTAATACCCTCCAGTTCCATCCATGTAGTTGCAAATGGCAAGATTTCATTCTTTTTGATTGCCGAGTAATACTCCATTGTGTGTATGTATATATATATATATATATATATATATATATATATATATATATATATAAACACGTTTTCTTTATCCATTTATCCATCCATGGACATTTGGGCTCTTTCCATACTTTGGCTATTGTTGATAGTGCTGCTATAAACATGGGGGTGTATGTGTCCCTTTGAAACAGCACACCTATATCCCGTGGATAAATGCCTAGTAGTGCAATTGCTGGGTCATAGGGTAGTTCTATTTTTAGTTTTTTGAGGAACCTCCATATTGTTTTCCAGAGTGGCTGCACCAGCTTGCATTCCCCACCAACAATGCAAAAGAGATCCTCTTTCTTCGCATCCTTGCCAACATCTGTAGTTGCCTGAGTTGTTTATGTTAGCCATTCTGACAGGTGTGAGGTGGTGTCTCATTGTGGTTTTGATTTTATTTCCCTGATGATGAGTGATGTGGAGTGTTTTTTCATGTGTCGGTTGGCCATCTGGATGTCTTCTTTGGAGAAGTGTCTATTCATGTCTTTTGCCCATTTTTTCACTGGATTATTTGTTTTTTGGGTGTTGAGTTTAGGAAGTTCTTTATAGATTTTGGATGCTAACCCTTTATCTGATATGTCATTTGCAAATATCTTCTCCCATTCTGTCAGTTGCCTTTTAGTTTTGCTGATTGTTTCCTTCACTGTGCAGAAGCTTTTTGTTTTGAGGAGGTCCCAGTAGTTCATTGAATGTGGGCTATTCTTAATATCTATTTTCATTTTGTTCCTCTTCTGCTTATTACCTATCCTGGGGATGGTGAATGAAGAGCAACCTCATTGGTCAAGAGCTATATCACTCTTCTTTAGCTACTAAAGAAATTCTTCCAAAGAAGAAGAAATATGCATTTCCCAGCCAGTGGGCTCGGTTTGGATCTTCAGAATTATTTTTAGAATATGAGTAGATACTGGTTGTTGCAAAGAGGAAGTTAAGGCTTTAACCTGAAACAACCTAAAAAATGTAAAGAAGTAAGTGTCCCCAGGGAGTGAAGACTGTGACTTCTAGTGGATCAAGTTAGCTGTTGCTGCCTAAAGTGAGGTCATGAGTGATAGTTTAATCATAATATCAAGTGTTGAAATATCAGGTCCACCTGGGAGACTTTGGAGTTTGTTTGTTTAAGATTTTATTTATTATTATTATTATTTTTTAATGTTTATTTATTTTTGAGAGAGAGAGAGAGAGAGAGAGAGAGAGAGAGAGAGAGACAGAGCACGGGTGGGGGAGGAGCAGAGAGAGGGGGAGACACAGAATCCGAAGCAGACTCCAGGCTCCGAGCTGTGAGCACAGAGCCCGATGCGGGGCTCAAACCCACAAACCATGAGACCATGACCTGAGCTGAAGTTGGATGCTTAACCAACAGAGCCACCCAGGCGCCCCATTAAGATTTTATTTTTAAGTCGTCTCTATACCCACCATGAGGCTTGAACTTACAACCCTGAGATTGAAAGTCCAGTGCTCTGCTGACTGAGCCAGCCAGGCACCCCCACCTTGCAGACTTTGAAATGATTGCCTAGCTGTTAGCTCAGCCATCCCTCCCTTACATACCTCCTCCCCACCTCCTCCCTCACACCATTGAGGTAGTGATTGAAATGTACTAGTTCCCTTATGAGACCTAATTTTAATACTTGTTATTTTTGCTATAATATGTTGGGTTTTGGTTGAATGATTTTGCATTTGCCCCCAGTGCCATCTTTTCCTCATTTCTTATAAATCTACAGTCTTGACTAGGTTGGGTACAGAATGATGCTGTTGGCTGACTGGGGTAGAGTGTGTTTCGTGACCATCCTCACTGGGATGCTGTGGGATCCCAAAGCCATGATTTAAATGCTTAAGCCTGTGTTAGTCCCTATCCCTCAGTCCTGGCAGGCTCTATGTTCCATCCCAGCTGAGCTTTTGCTGGAGTAATTGCCCACATAGAGCCTTCAAGCCAAACAATTGTTCGTACTGAGATAGTCTCACTGTTTAGCTCCTAATGAAACAATCTCCTTCCTGCCCCCAATGAAAGCAGCTATTTTTTATTTCCTCCCTCCCTTTTTGGAGACGCTGTATCTCAGCCCCCAGTCTTCTATCGTATTCATAAATGCTTTAAGCAGGGTCTTTGTGCAGAGGAAATTGGCTAGAGCCAAAATATCATGGGCTAACTAGGAGACAAAGAGCAGTAAGGACACCCTTTCCCCAACTTTCTGTGTAGGATATTTAAATTACCTTTGTGTGATTTTTCTGAGTAATAAGTGATTTAAACCTCAAGTCCACATAAGAAAAATACTAGGTTTTTTAACAGTATACTAAATTGGGCCATTGTTACCTAAAGGAGCTCACAGAAATAACCAAAACTAAAAATAAAACTGAACCACAAAACAACCATAGATGAGTGCCACAGGACAACAATAAGATGCTGTGGGAATCAGGGCAGGAAGGAGAAGAGGCTCGATTGGGAAAGTGGATGGAGCAAGATTTTCATAAAATAATGTTTTGTAAGTACAAGTAATAGCCCAGATACAGCTATTTGTGAGAGATCTTAAGTTGATCAGAAAGTATGAGTAATCCAGTTTTCCTTATGACCAAACTTTAGAATCTCCAGAATATGAATTCAGGGAGAGAATCCCAGGGAACTCCAGTGTGTCCTGCTTCTCTTTCCCACTTTGGGTAGCTTCTTCTGGATTATCGGTGTTTTCACGTGTTGCCACGTCTACTCTAAAGCTCTGGCTCACATAGAGACACAGTCACTTCCTCTCATTCTTTCCCCTTAGCCCTCTTAAGACTGTTTGGAACTTTGGGGTGCCTGGGTGGCTCAGTCAGTGAAGCATCTGACTCTTGATTTGGCTCAGCTCATTATCTCATTCATAGTGGTGAGATTGAGCCCTGCTCCAGCCTGCTTAAGATTTATTTTCTCCCTCTCTCTCTCTCTCTCTCCCTCCCTCCCTCCCTCCCTCTCCCTCCCTCTCTCCCTTCCTCTCTCCCGCCCTCCCTCTCCCTCCCTCTCCCTCTCCCTCCCCCTCCCTCCCCCTCCCTCCCCCTCCCTCCCCCTCCCTCTCCCTCTCCCTCCCCCTCCCTCCCCCTCCCTCCCCCTCCCTCCCCCTCCCTCTCCCTCCCTCTCCCTCCCTCTCTCCCGCCCTCCCTCTCCCTCCCTCTCCCTCCCTCCCCCTCCCTCTCCCTCTCCCTCTCCCTCCCTCTCCCTCCCTCTCCCTCCCTCTCCCTCTCCCTCTCCCTCCCTCTCCCTCCCTCTCCCTCTCCCTCTCCCTCTTCCTCTGCCTCTCCCTTTCAAAGAAGAAAAGAAAAAAAAAGACTGTTTAGAACTTTGAGTACAAAGGGAGAATAAAAAAGGGACTTTCTTACAAAATATATACGAAACTAAAAAATAGTCGCCCTTTCAAAGTTTAATTGCTGATCCTACCTTGGCTTGTTTCTAGTCCCTGTTCTGCTTCCCAATTCTGAGGTCTCTGTGCCTTAGCTTTATGGGACCAGCTTCTTGATTACCTTGCTTGATTTCTTTTTGCTCAGCACCAGGCTCTCCTCCATGTGAAAGGTGCTGTCTAAGGACCCACCACGCAGGAGTTTATGCTCTAGAGAACTTGACCTAGAGGTAAAAGCCAAAGTAGCCTTGTGCTGTTGCTCACTTAGGGCTCTTTTACTCATTTCTTAGTAGATAGGCATCCAAGCCTCTTCCTGGGGTTGTTGACATAGGAGACCTCATCCTCCGGGTTAAATTCAACATTCTCCAGAAAGAGTGGGGCTTTCCACTTGGAGGCCCAGCAGCATATGCCACAACTTGTACTGCTTTCTCAGGGAGCATTTATTTAACAAGAACTGTGTACACACTGGGTTTTTTTTTTTTTTTTAGAAGGGAAACTTTTATTTGGCTGCATGAAATTTAAAAACAGTTAAATACAAAAGCACATTCTTTTCTTCCTTTCTTTCTTCTTCATCTTTTTCTTCTTTTTTAAAAAAATTTTTATTTATTTTTGAAGGAGAGAGAGAGATCGAGTGCGAGCGGGAGAGGGACAGAGAGCACAGGATGCATAGAATCCCAAGCAGGCTCCAGGCTCTGAGCTGTTAGCACAGAGCCTGACGCGGGGCTTGTAGCAATGAACCATGAGATCGTGACCTGAGCTGAAGTCAAATGTTTATCCGACTGAGCCACCCAGGTGTCCCTCTTCTTCTTTTTAACAGCAAAACACATTCTTTTTTTTTTTTTAATGTTTTTATTATTCATTTTTGAGACAGAGAGAGACAGAGCATGAGTCGGGGAGGGGCAGAGAGAGAGGGAGACACAGAATCTGAAGCAGGCTCCAGGCTCTGAGCCGTCAGCACAGAGCCCGACGCGGGGCTTAAACTAACGGGCTGTGAGACCATGACCTGAGCTGAAGTCAGACGCCCGACCAACTGAGCCACCCAGGCGCCTCTACAACAAAGCACATTCTAAAGTTTATTTTTGAGAGAGAGAGAGTGCACATCTGCTCGAGCAGGAGAGGGACAGAGAGAGAGAGGGAGAGAGAGAATCCCAAGCAGGCTCCACACTGTCAGCATAGCTCGATCTCACAAAACATGAGATCATGACCTAAGCTAAAATCAGGAGTCAGACACTTAATCGACTGAGCCACCCAGGTGCCCCACAAAGCACATTCTAAACAAAATAGCAAAGATTATAAAGAAATTTAACAATTAAGAAACAAATAATTGTAAAATGTCAGTTGCCCTAATCTATGAAGTTAGAAGTAAATGGATATAAATATTACTAAATTTAGCTGGGGGTGTTGCTGTTTACTTTTTGTTTGTGTTGCATGGTTTTTAAAACCAATCAATCAAAATTTACGGGGCACCTGGCTGGCTCAGTCAGTGGAGCGTGCGACACCTGGTCTCAGGGTCATGAGTTCGAGCCCCACGTCGGGTGTACAGATTACTAAAAAAAAATAAGTAAAACTTAAAAAATGAATCAAAATTTGTTTAGATAAATATTAAGTTACTTTTGTAGATTTTTAAATAACAGCTCATTGCATTTTCTGTATTGTTTCAAGTGTCTCTACCTGGTTGTGTCAAACTTCAATTAATGGCTTAAGTAATAGTGGCTATTTTATTACTGTCAAAGTACAATAGTTATACTGCCCAATTCTAGAGAGTCCAATTAATTGGTAATAACGTGTTCCTAAGAATTATATTAAGCACTGGCTCGGGAATTATAATGAGAGCAAATGTAGTATCAATTAAATAACAGCCATTTCCTTAAAAAGAGGTAAATCGAAATTACTTTTAAAGAGAGAAATAGGCAAGTGTCCTGCTGTGGTTGTGGATGTTCAGGAGGCAACTGCTGTTGAAGCTAAATCAAATTTGCATGTGACCCTCAGGCCTCACAGTTTAACCCTCTTCATTCCTGGGGAACCTGATGAAGGAAAGCGTGCCCTGACCCTCTCAGGCTTCTGCTTGATGAATTAGCCACTTGGGAGAAGTTGGAATTTAAACTTTCTGTGAGCCAGTATTTGTCTGCTGGGACCATTTTCTTTTCTTAGCTCATTGAGCTTTCCTCCCAGTCGACAGGGATGCCAACCAACTTGGTTGAGCTTTTTTCTCATGGAACATAATCCATCTTTGGCAGAGGAAAAATATTTCTCTCCAGTTCTCTCTCAAGGTCTTTGGCCCTCTTTCTGTAGGAGTTGCACTTCTGTTATACACTGCTGATGTTTTGTACACTTTGGGAAGTTTCTTTATTTCTAAGCAGTAAGTTACCTTGTTAATGAACCTTCTGCATGTTTCATTATATGTTCTTGCTGTAGTCCCGTCAGCGTTTGAAGTTTCAGCTGAAGCTTTGGAGTTTCACTTTCAAGCTGTGAATAGTCAAACTGTAAAGATGCCTGCTCCGTTTGGAAATTTCACTGGACCTGCAGGCTCTTGTTTTCATTTGACTTTCTTCACATAATTGTTTAAATGTTCCTGGCTTTTCTCCTTCAAGCCTTTTTAAAGGGACATTTAAGGTAACGACATGGACGAGTTTCTTCAAATTGCCTTTGGACTCATAGTCTAGGTGGTCTCCATTTTCTGATCCATTCTCTTTGTCTAATCCCAAATTGCTGTCATTCGCGTAATATTCTCTAGAGAGCAGGCAGGTTTATCATTTCCAGCACACTTCAGTCATAGATTTTTAGCTGGCTCTGTGTATCATTTACAACTTATTTCATTTGCGTCTTTGAGTTTTCAAGCATTTTTTTTTTCCTCCCGTTCCCGTACTCTGCTTCCGTCCTGCGGCTTCTTGGGAAAGCAACTCTAGGCTTTCCTGAAGATGCGTGTTTTCAACCACACCATCCGTTCTTTCCCTCTGAAGTTGTTCTACATTCTTCTGAGATGCTCTTAGTGTTTTGGCACCAGTCTCTAGGAATTGGAGAGATTTCAATGTATCTTTGAGTGACCGTGTGTGTCCTCGAAGGCAAGCTGTCATCACTGCATGAAATGAAAGTTTAGGGGGCTCACTTTTCTATTCTTTTTTTGAGAAAGCCTATTGTGTGTTAAAGTGAAGAGGTGGATATATTTAGATTTGTATTTTTTGTCATACTCTGTGTTTATAATATCAGAAGACTAGCCTCCACTGGAGGCATCAGCTTGTGCAATCAGCCTAACCTTCTCTTTGACTTTATGAGATTCTTCAACCCCGGGCAGAAAATCTTTTGACTAACTCTTTTCCTCTCCTTAAAATATGTTTGTTCTTTACTATAAAAACAGTCATAGCAGCACATACCAGAACCTCCCAGGGAAACCCCAAGAGACTTGGGCCTTGTCTCAAGCTTTCAGACAGCACCACCAAGAACAGCTGGTCCAGGACTGGCTGGAAAGACACTTTGTGGCAGTCAGGAGGCCCTCTGTTTGGAATCAGGGACTTACCACGCCCAGGAGTCCCTCTGTCTGTGTCCTGTCCCTGAGTGTGAAAAAGGCCTCTGGGTGTCTATGGGTAGGATTGACCCTCCAACATTTCTCTGTGAGGCTGGAACATAGCAGCTGGCACCTGTATATATGGTTTTAAGGGGGGAGTGATGTTTTCATTGGTATATACAGGTGAAGAGAGGAGTAATAAGAATTGATTCTAGGAAGGCCCCGATCAGGCAAGAATTTAAGCCACACTTAGGATTTTGGAGTTCACTTGACCACGAAGGTCCAGTTACATGTCTTTGAATGGGGTAATGACATCATCAGAACATACCTTGCCAGAATGTCCTTTTCGGAGGGGGGGCAGGAAAAAGGCCAAACTAGGACCCTGCCCTTTCCCTTCTGAAGTGTTCTGAAGAGTTGAATAATAATGGTACAGGTTGGTTGATTTGGTAGTTCTTTATTACCAGTAAGATCACCTAAGTATGCACTAGTTATCTACTGGCAGATAGGATGAGTTATATAGCCTAACCTACAGTGAATCCCTACCTACTATGGACCAGGAAAATAAGACTGGGGTGGACCTTGAACCTACATTTACTAAAAGTTAACTGCCCTTCCTATAGTCTTTTCAGAGTAGTTCAGTGAATTTTAGAGATACTGTTACTACGTTTTAGAAGAGGTAGATTTCAGAGATACTCTAATCTAGGTAAGGAAATTGACTCTTGGAGAAGTGAATTGACTTGCCTGAAGTCAAACAGCTGATTTTGTGGTACAGCTTAGATAACCCATATTTTTAGCTCTGCGGATAGCAGGGGCTAAGTAAATAACATGAGATATGTACAAGCATGTTTTGGACTAGTTCAGAGCAATTACTGTTTTTGCTAGGATTTAAAGGAAATGAATAGCCACTGTATAGAGTTGCTGAGGAAAGTTGCTGCGCTCAGCTATAGACATGTGCCTTGTTTTGGGCCCTTTGGCTATGTAATTCCTATGGGCTCTTTTTCAGTTGTATTTAATTTTTTGGTCCTCCCTTGCCCAGGGCTGAGCAAAGTCCAGGCAAATGCAGGTCTGTAAGCACTGCTGACACGTACAGAAAGATGAAGAGTGTCTGCTTCCCTACTGATTTCTTAGCTTTAATGTCTTTAGAGAAAAGCCATTTTAAGTTGACTAATCATTTCATCAATGAGTACTTAGCAGTGTTGTACTTCACTAACCTTTTTCTGGTTACCTGGTAGGAGGATAATGTTGCTCTGCTTCATCTCCACTGATGTCATAGCAAGCAGATTGCTAACTCTGTTTTATCACTGATGTCCTGAGTTGAGTTGGTTCACTTATCTCATATTTTGGTTGAGTGTATGACAGCTGCTATCTTCTACTAGAATCTCCAAACTTCCGTCTTTATCTTGCGTGTCTTTTTTTTCAATGTTTATTTATTTTTGATGGAGAGAGACAGAGTGGGAGTGGGGGAGGGGCAGAAGAGAGGGAGACACAGAATCCGAAGCAGGCTCCAGGCTCTGAGCTGTCGGCACAGAGCCTGACATGGGGCTCGAACTCATGAGTTGTGAGATCATGACCTGAGCGAAAGTCAGATGCTTAACTGACTGAGGCACCCGGGCGCCCCATATCTTGCATGTCTTTATCTTGCATACCGTGTTATTTTATGTAAATGTGAGAGGAGTGTAGATGTAGCACCAGGACATAGAAATGCAGAATAACGGGACTCAGTATAAGGCATCTCTAATAATGAATGCTGTCTGACAGTAAAAGTGACTGTCTTTTGAAATGGTATATAACTGACTTAGCACTGGAGCTGTTCAAGGAGGACCCAGGTGGTCACCTGCAGAAGGATTGCCCACATTCAGTGAGGGCTTAGGCTTAGTGACTTCTGAGGTTCTTTCTACCTCGGATTTCCCAAATTAACATTTCTTGGGTAGTAGTTACCTTTATTCTCTAATCAGTCTCAGAAATGTTTCAATTTGCTTTGTCTCAAACATTTAAAAAGCTTAACTTCCGTTTTTCTTTCAAATATATGAATGTGAATGGTGTCTCATTTTGAAAAAAGGAAACAACATTCTTGCAAGAGAGACCAGATGGAAAGGAACTTCTCTTGCAGAACATTCTGAGAGCAGAGGTTGATTGAGTAAGCCCTTGTTCTGATGTGCTGGTTCCTTAAAATGTTCGTGCTTACAGAAGTTCAAAGTTACTGTTTATTGTTATTTTGGAACAAGGAACTAAGTGAATTCTCTCTTGTATAGGTGAAAATAGGCTGGTAGACATACCTCTCAGCAGACTTACTTAATTTCTCCAAGAAGCACTGGCCTTTCTGTGTATTCTTCTTCGTAGTGAAACAGGGGGTGAAGGGATATGGTGAGTGGAAATGAGGTAACTATCATTAGAATTGTTCTTAAAACAATCACTGCATCTTCATCACTTTGCCTCCCAAATTTCATGTTGGAGTTAATGACAGGCCAAGTCAAAGAGAAATAACCTGTTTTCAAACCAGAGTTTGTTGATTTGGCTTCTTCCTCACGTGTGTATCACATTCACACCAGTTTTCAGTGCCAGTCACAAGCTCCGTGAACTGAATTTGACTCAGTTCTTTAAGTTCATCGAGCCTTAACATCTTCATAAATTGATTATCTCATGTTGCATCTTCAGAACCATTGAATGCCAAGCAGGAAGGAACCCCACCGTTACCTACAAATCAGCTAATAGAACTGTGATAGTGGAAGAGATCATGCAGGGATCATGTCTCTGCCGTCCCTGAGAAATGATCATCCAGCCTCTGCTTGAACACCTGCACTTAACTGGATTCTGCCATTTCAGGATAGGCTGCATTTGTTTTCACACAGCCTTAATTGTTTCAGAACTCTTCCCCAGAGTGTGCTAAAATCCACTTCTACTCACTGGTGCTAGCTCTGCCTTTGGAGCCTCACCAAAGTAACTTAATCCCTTTTCTGTGTGGTAGCTTCACCTTTAAGGTGTTTGAAAACATCTCCCTTCATTTTGCAAAACAGGAAAAAAAAATTATATTATTTTTGTCTTATTGATGACTTCATTTAAAAAAATATTAGTTTTGGATACACTAGTTGCTTGCATTGTGCTAAGTATTTGGGGTAAATGATGAAGGCGTGTGGTCCTTGCCTTTTAGAGCTCACATTCTATTTAGGGCAAGAGAGACCGTAAGCAACTAGCTATAATAAGATATTGAGTATTAGAAGAGCAAAGTACATAGACACTATTAGCCATAAATAAGGTCAAGATTTATTCCATTAGAGAGCTTCACAGAGGAGGTGGCATTGGACTGGATTTGAAGTTTGTGAAGCAGGGAATGAGAAGAAAGCCATTCCAGGTAGGAAGAATGGTGTAAGCAAACAGGTGTGAGCACATGGCAAATTTCGGAATGATGATTTCCTCAGCATGTATAAAGCACAGGCTTTTAGAGGGCTTTATCTGTCATGTTAAAGAGTTTCAACCTCTCTTGCAGCCAATAAGGAGGCATGGGTGGCTGTGCTGTTTTTAAAATACTTGTACTGTTCTTTCTCATTACAGAAGTAACACAGGTTCATTGCAAACCATTCAGTAAGTACATAAAAATATAGAGAAGGAAATAGATATTTCACAACACTACTCCCCAGAAAAAAATATCTTTTGGTATTTTACATATTAAAATATTAAAATTAAAATATTATCTGCTGTCTGCTCTTGTGACACTTACAGTCTAGTGGAAAAGAGGTGGTACACAGCTGCACAAATAAAAACATGACAAAATGTTGTACAGCTTAAGAAACTAAAGGGTAAATGAGGGTTTATAATCTTTAAAAAGTCCTTATCTTTTACTGACTTACACCAAATCATGTACAGATCAAATGGTATAATATTTGAGATTTGCTTCAAAATGTTCCACGGTTGGGAGAAAGGGAAAGTGTGTGGGAGTATAACTGAAAAGACATTGGCCAGAGGTTGATAATTGCAGAAGGTGGTGGTTAATTATACTCTGCTTTTGTGTGTTTGACACTGTCTGTAATAAAATGCAAAAACCAGAAGAAAAGATGGAAGATAGATTATTCTCTGGTTTTGATTGGGAGGCCGAGGAGTTCCTTTGAGGAAGAAACTTTTCAGCTGAGATCTTTGATAGATACAGGAGTTGACCAGGCTATAAGTGGCAGATGGTGGTTGGGAGAGAGCTTTTTAGGCAGTGGGGTCAGTGTGTAAAGGCCAAAAGCCAAGTAAGGAATGTATTGGTGCTTTGAGGAAATGAAAGAAGACTGGTATTGGAGTTGACAGACTGGGGAAGTAGGCGCGGGCCAGATCACGTGGACTTTGGAGACCATGTTAAGGATTTTGTTGTTTAATCCCACAGTGAGAGAGGGAAGCCTTTCACAGAAGGGTTTTACATGGCCCTTTACAAAAGGTCCCTTTAGCTTCTCTAAGAGTTCAAGCTGGCTGTTTTGTGGAGAATGGTTTTGGTTTGGGGCTGGAGGAGAAGAGAACATAAAAGTGGGGAGGTGTCAGGAGGTTATTGCACCAGTCCAGGCGGTCTGGAAACTTTGTATTAGAGAAATAGGGTTGGCGATGAAGAGAAGGGATACTGAACTGAGAGATATTTTGATCTTGGTGATGATGTACATATGGGGATGGAAGGAGAAAGGTGTACATTTCTGACTGATGCAATTGAATGGGTGGAGGTGTAACTGACTAAGACCCTAAGAAGGATGGAGAAAGAGCAGGTTTTGTGTCAAGACTGAGAGCTCAGTTTGGAATATGCCATTCAGAAAATTTGCACCAGTTTACATTTTCACACCTATATATGAGACACGTGTAAAGTTAATATTTGGGCTTCTGATCTGTACAGGTTTAAGTTTTAGAAAGATTCTGGGGTGCCTGGTGGCTCAGTCCGTTAAGCATCCAACTCTTGATTTTGGCTCAGGTCATGATCTCACAGTTCATGATTTAGAGCCCAGTCCGGGCTCTGCGCTGACAGCACATTCCGTCTCCCTCTCTCTTCTGCCCCTCCCCTGCTCATTTGCAAGGAGGTGGGGAGGAATGTTCAAAATAAGGACTCTCTCAAAATAAATAAATAAACATTTTTTTAAAAAAAGAAAGTTTATTCTGGTAGGAGGCTGGAGACCAATTAGTCTGTGAGCTCTTTGAATCTGGGGATCTCATCTGTACTGTCTCTGCCTTTGTATCCCTAGTACTTAGGTAGGCAGAGTGTTTGGCACATAGTAGGTACTCAGCAAATAATGTTCCAAGAATGAATGCTTATAGGTTTAGGTAGAGATTGATAGATTCAGGGAGTTTCCAGGGTAGATTCAACAGGGCTTGGATGTAGTAAGATGAAAGAGATTTTCTTTTCCTTGACCCTTCCTGTTGAAGAGCTTTTCAACAGTTCCATGATGCTGACAAGTCTCCCTATGGGTAGCCATCAATTTATTAGTGTGTTTTTCTTTTTTTGGGGGGGAGGCACAAGTAAGTGGGAGGCAGAGAGAGAGAGAATTGCATGAGGGGCAGAGAGAGAGAAGTGTGGGTCACCTGAAGTAGGGCTTGGGCTCACCTGATGTGGGACTTGAACTCACGAACCGTGAGATCATGACCTAAGCCCAAGTCAGATGCTTAACAACTGAGCCACTCAAGCACTCAGTGTGTTTTTCTTTTGCTCAATATTTATTTGTTTGGAACTCTATAGGTTAGAGATCAACAAGCTGTAATTATTATAATAGTAGCTTCAAGCTATCTGTAATTCTAGTTTTCTTCTCTCTGCTGACTTCTCAAGCCCAGAACCCACTAAGGCTAGCAGCTTGGTGGTGGGGGAAGTTGGAGCAGCAAAAGAAATTTACAGCAGGGCAGCAGTAGTTGGTATGTAGAAACTGTCCAGTAGTTGAACGTAAATAGTATTTAATTACATGCTTTCCATTTTACAAATGGAAACATAAGCCCTAGAGAGACTTGTCAAAACACATGCCACTAGTCAGTGTAAACCTAGATTTCCCTGATACTGGGCTAGTACTAACTACAGTCAAATTCTTGATAGATCAACCAAATTCATATACTTTTTAAATTTTCATGATTGCTTATTGCAGAGTGATTGCATTTAATTTTAACACTGTTTAATGCTTCCAGAGTCTGCTGTGAAGCACCTGTGGAATATGTTCACTTATCCATGACCTTGTTCTTGTGTTGTGCTAATTACCATCAATTTATATTGCTTTTCTATTTTTTTTGTTTTCAAAATAGTTCGGAACATTGCCTCTCAGAGTCTCTCTCCATTTTCAACTTTGGAGTGGTATCTTTTGTATTTTCTCCTTCATTGCCATGACCAATGTGTATCGAACAATGAAGTTTACCAGATTTAAGTAGGCAGGCCTTGGTAGCAGCAGTACCAGGTACTGTGGAATCCAAGCGTGTCAGGTTGACAGTTTTGGGCCTTTGTATGTGTCATGAAGACATGTGTGGGCACAAAGGCAGAGTGGGGGAGTCAAGCAGAGAAGGGGAATAGGTGGGGGTTTAGATAGCGTATTTTCAAAGAATATTTTCAGGGAGATGAAGCTGGTTAAAATTTCATGTGTTTTAGAAGATTTGAAATGGGATCCAGGGTAGATTTCTTCTTTGGGGTATTTAGTCAGTCAATTTTGGTTCTAACATTTTAGGACTGGAACTCATATTCCTGTCTAAAAAGAAGCATTCTGTGATGGGGCATAGTGTTCGTATATGTATACGAATGAGTTAACCAGCCTTTACAGTGAAGATGAGTGGGAGATGGGTTCTGGAAATCTCATTCTGTACCATCTTATTACGTGGGGCTCTCTCATATTGTCTGTCTGTATTCTGTGAGATACACATTTTACAGATGAAGAAACTGAGGCTTAGAAAATTTAAATATCTCTGAAGGCTGCACAGCTAATAATTGATGGAGCTGACATTCAAACCAAAGTTTTTTCTGGCTGTATAGATTGTACTTTTAATAACGACACCTTTCCCCTACATTTTCAGCCATATAAAGTAACTTTTGTCTTTTGTCTTTTCCTCTTCTGCAATTTCATAATCTTTTATGGAGCATGCAGTTATTGATTAGTAAATCTAGTGGCTGAAAACTAAAGGATGCTGAGTGGCCAAGTTAGAACTGTTACTATTTCATTGGGAAAAGGTTATGGAGAGATGTGGGAGGGGAGAAGAAGAGGCTGTCCTCTGACTCTCATGAAAATATTATTGCCTGCATTAATTATTATTGCCTCTGTACTGAGGCCTCGTCAGTGGCTCCAGAGTATCAGGTCTTGGTAATGTATTCCTCAGAGGCAAAAGGACTTTACGTACTCTAGAATGAGAGCTGGAGAAAGTCCACAGCAGTGGCAGTGACTTAGATGATTGGGAATCACCCTCTGGACTTAGAGCCAGGAAGCAAATGGCAGAACATTCCACAGCTAACTTTTAATTAGTGTTGTGGCTTTTGATTGTGTTAGGAAACAAATATATTTTAACTATCTCGTCATTAGTTCTAGAATCTAGAGCAAAGAGAAAATGGTAAAGAAACATGAAATGTTAGCTTTTGGTCCCCCTTTTTCTTTTCTTTTTCTTTGTTTTTTTTCTTTTTTTTTTGTTGGTTTTTTTTTTTTTGAGAGAGAAAGTGGGTGCATGTGCAAAGTCGATGCAGGGCTTGATCTACCACCCTTAGATCATTACCTGAGCCAAAATCAAGAGCCAGATGCTCAACTGACTGAGCCACCCAAGCACCCTTGGTCCCATTTTTAATCCTATATAACTTAAATTTTATCTGAATTCCTTTATGAAAACTATAGCCCAAAGTAGACACACCACACCCTTAAGAAACCACATTCACATCTGTTTAGGCTTTTCATTTTGTTTTTATATAGCTCCCTGCCACTGAAAGATGTGTGTTAATGATTTGTATGTGTTAACTATATGGCAGACCTACTATGCAAATCAATCTAGGGGTTTCAAGGGGCTGAAGATAAATCTGAGATTTAGAAGATAACAGCAGTAAGACGTTATTGGGATAAAATCTCAGGCAGAGAACACCACCTGGTGGTTATAGGGAGGATTTGAGCTTTCTGCATTTGTAGTATTTGCCAGAATGTCTGAATGCTATAAAGAAATTACATTCTTATTTATAATAATGGTGAATTCAGATTTCTAAGAATAAGTTTCTGCCATACGATTCTAGCATTGCTTCATTAAAACTGCTGTCAGGGGCGCCTGGGTGGCTCAGTCAGTTAAGCATCCGTCTTCGGCTCAGGTCATGATCTCGTGATTTTTGAGTTCCAGCCATGATGGGCTCTGTGCTGACAGCTCAGAGCCTGGAACCTGCTTCAGATTCTGTGTCTCCCTCTCTCTCTGACCCTTCCCCGCTTGCACTCTGTCTCTCTCTCAAAAATAAATAAACATTAAAAAAAAAATTTTTTTTTTAACCCTGCTGTCAAAACCTGCAGACCAACCAAGTGATTGTGTCTGGCAGAATTGAAGTCTGGTGCCCTTGGTTCTTCCAAACACAGGCCTCATTTATCTCTGTAAAAAATCAGTGGGTGTCTTTTCACTCTTCAATGCAACCTCTAACTGGGATAGCGTGCTTATTTTATGTGGCAAATTTTTTCTAGTGGAATGACGGAGAAGGAAATATTAGTGACTTTCAGTAATTTTTTTGGCGGGTGTCATATAAAAGCAAGTTGTTTCTTTCTTGTATAAAAATTATAAAGAGGAGTTTGATGATTTTCCAGAGTGATTATTAGGATGAGCAAAGTTGGCAAGTTCTTTTTATTAAAATTTATATCTGAGATTTCTTTTTTATTGCAATAAGCATCTATTATTTGGCAATCTTGAATTGAGATAATTGTGTAGTTGGGTAAAGTAGGGACATCAGCTCGAAGGGAAAGGATGCTATTAAGTTAGTCAGGATGCATATTTTATAGGCCTGGTGGGGAAGGGAAGATAATAAAGTTTTAAATTTCAGGTTGAGACTTGGGCTGGCATGGCATGTCTGTATCTTTTTTCCTAGTAGGAAAATTGAATCCAGGCCCCACCACCATTGAAAAGTTTCTTGAGAGAAGGTTATTCATGTAAGCTACTAAATAGAATGTGACATGAATTTGCACTTTCCCCTGGGATATTTTTTATATAAGTAACAGTATAGTAACTCTGCATTCTAACAGTCATGTTCTCAGACACTGTACAAAGCCACTCCATACACAAATGCCCACATATTGTATAATTCCACTTACATAATATATCCAGAATTGGCAGATCTATAGAGACAGAAAGAGATTTGTGGTTGCCAGGGGTCTGGCGGGGGTGGGGGGGGGCGGGAGGAGTTGGAGTTGAGAGGAAATGGGGAGTGCCTGTTAAGGAGTTTATTTCTTTTTGGGTAATTGAAATGCTTTGGAATTAAATAGTGGTGATGGTTGCACAACTGTGTGAATGTACTAAAAAAACACTGTACTGTACCCTTAAATTTAAACTAAACTTAAAAAAAAAGTGCCGATCCATGGAGAAGTGAACAAAATCAATAAAAAAAGGTGAATGTGGTAACAATTCTCTCATTTATGTTCTAGCAGAAATGTCTGATAATCTAAATATTCCAGCTTGGGCCTTGAATGTTGTTTTAATTTGTATTTTAATGCCCTGTTCTCGACCTTCACAGGGCCACGATGGGCCTCCTGGAACATTGGTGTATTCATCTGCATTCGATGTGCTGGAATCCACAGGAATCTGGGGGTGCACATATCCAGGGTAAAATCAGTTAACCTCGACCAGTGGACTCAAGAACAGATTCAGGTACTTAAATAGCCCAACAGTATGTCAGCTGCTCTCATATTTCCATGTAAGAGCAGTTCCAGATGAATTTCAGTCAGACTGGGCACAAAGGTGAAAATAAAGGAAAATTTAGTTGTCAAACACGTATGTCAAATTCTTATACCTTAATAGAGAAATTTGTAATCTTTATAGTTAAGATACAAGTTATTCTACTTATATTTTACTTTCTTCAAAACATAGTCTATGGTCTAGGATCCCATGGGTATACCCCCAAGGTATAAAGGGGGATCTTTGGATTATTTTATGAGACCCCTGGCATTTGCAGATCTAACATTTGTAGTTTTAGATAGTCACGCGCGCACACACACACACACACACACATCCTCCAACTTCTAGACTTACAATATTTTATTGCTAAAATGTCTATGCAAATCTTGCTTGCTGTTAGGTTGGTGGGCTGGGGATGAGATACTTAAGTTAGTGAGACTAGATGGCTTAAGATCTGCACCGTGATGTGGCTTCATTGTTCTCTATTTTCTTCCTGCTTTGAAACTTTTAAACGTAATTAAATTGTTTTTTCTTTTTTGGGGGGTGGAGAGGAGGAGAAAGGATCTAACGAAAACAGTTGCTAAAGTTGGCAATAGAAATAAGACGTTATTCTTAACCAGAAAATGGCTTTAGAAATTGGACTGCTTTTATTGATTCAGTAAAAGTCTAAAAGATTAGTTATATTTTTCAGTTACACTTTATTTTATCTTATGGAGGAAATTACATGCCATAGAGGTATTTGGGAATTTGAAGATTTAAAAACTCTTGGGATTTGTCCCTCACAAGTGCTAAGGGAATCTATTTCAAAGGCCTCATGGGAAACACATTTATTGGTAATAAAGCTGAATAGATTAATTAATAGTATAAACTCAGAATTGTAGTTATTGCCCAATTATTGCCTGCCTGACTCGGTACTGATTATTGCCTATCAAGTAGACATTTTGATTGGTAGTTATGTGTCTTGGGCCCTCAAATGGGATCTTGAATTATTACTGAATTAAATGCATCTTGTCAGATGAATCTTTCAAGAAAAAGAACTCGGGGAGGGGGGTGGGAACGACAACCATGGGAGCAAATGGTTGGCAGTGGAGAGAATGGTGTTCTGGAAATCAGGTATGCACGTAGATCTTGGTTCTGCCATTGTTTGGTTGGTCCTTCAGTTGTTAAATGCTGCAGTTGGGTGAGTTTTCCAGTTCTTTTCTCATCTGACATTCCATGTGTCCCCATCTCTTTGATTGCAGTGCATGCAAGAGATGGGGAATGGAAAGGCAAACCGACTCTATGAAGCCTATCTTCCTGAGACTTTTCGGCGACCTCAAATAGACCCGTATCTTTTTTGGAGCAACTTAGAAGGCTGAGTGGTATTTTGGTGTTTGGGGAAAGTCACACAAGACTCAAGCCCCGTGATCTGACTGGGCCGTCTCTATGTGGTTTAGACAAAGTCTTTCTTTCTTCTCTCCTGCCACCAACACATACAAAAAGCATATGTGTACTTTCTGATGTTGGAATGGTGCTGTCACATGGGGAAGATTCATTCAAGAATTAAGACTGCAGTAGTTCACTGAATTCTCCCACAAAGTGACATCTCTGATAGTCTTGGCATCTCTGAAACTATTGTGTGCTGAAAAGAGTAGATTACTGTGCTGTATTGAATCAGTAAAACTACCATTCATTTTTAAATGCCTTTTCTGTGTCCTATGTGAAAGAATTAACTGTTACTGACCAGCTAATCAATAACCTTCTTCCCCTGTCAACAGGGGATAGCACCCTACTCACAACACCAAACCCCCTAAAGGCAGTGCTTCTCAAATGTGGTTTGTACACTGTCTCGCTAGAGTTTGCCTTTTGTTGGGTGCAGGTGGAACCTGTTAAAATGTAGATTTGGGGCCCTGCAAAAGATATGCAGCAGAATCTGGTAGTGGGTCACAAGAGTTAATAGCTTTAAGGGCACTCAGTTGCCTTTGTTTAAGGCCTATTGACCTAAGGGTTTTAAAATAGATAATTGACTGCTGTACCAGTATTCTAGAAGAGCCACAGGTTCCTCTGATGTCCATATGAAGAATAATCCCATTTGCTGCTATCATTACCCTGAAGGAAAGTCATAGGAAATGGCAGTAACGGTGAAGGAGGCATTGTAAGGTTTTGGTCGGGGAAACTGCATGTGAAGAAACAGGAACCATATGGAGAAACCAGGCAGGAGGGAGAGGGGAGAACAACGTTACATTGAATACAGATTGACCTATTGTAGTCATACTGTGGGAAAGATTTGTTTGACTTATCCTTAATAAGCTTTCTACAGAGCTGTCGAGGGATTTATTCGAGATAAATATGAGAAGAAGAAATACATGGACCGAAGTTTGGACATCAATGCCTTTAGGGTTGGTTATCAAGCTTTGTTCATAATGAGTAGTTTGCTTATTAATCAGGCCAGGGAAGAATTTGAGAAGAGCCACTGAAATACTCCAAAGCCATTTTTAAAAAGTAGAAAAAAGCCAATTATTGAGTCAAGACCATGAAATATGGAGCAGACTTCTGTATCAGGGACAGATAGGGCAAATCATTAGTGAGTTCTTTGCCTTGATCTGTATTTAGGTGTTAGTGATTCCCACTTCCAAATTGTTTCTTCAAATGGACATATTAGGCATACTAGATCAAACAATAATATGTGTAAACATGTGTGTGTATATATGCATTTTTTTCTGTAAATGACATCAACAAAATTAATGAAATCACCAGTTTTTCTTCAATTTGGCCAGCATGTATTTCCAGTGTGTTGATGGGCTAATTGCCAGTGGGACCCTGTTCCTGAGAAGGGTTTTAGGAGGAGACTTCTGGTTGCCAAGCTCGCTTTCCATCCTAGGCATGTGGTTAGAATCAAATACGATGTCTGACAGCTAGGGCAAGTATAATATACAGGAGGAAATACAGCATGGTTTCTGGAAGAAGAAGATAGGTCTGACTAATGACAGCTAAAGGAGAACCAATATAATTATTTAGACCTAAAAAAACTTTTGACAAGATTCTACAGTAAATTTGCTTAGGAATAATTGACTATTTCTTTGTCTGCAGAAGTCTAGAGAAGAGAGTATGGGATTCTCCAGTTCTCGCACGCATGAGCCCTGTCTGTCTGTCTATCTGTCTGTCTATCTATCTATCTATCATCTATCTAATTTTGCATTTTAATGGGGTTTGTACTAGCCCGTGAAATCACTTAAATTTTCACAGGGCTCTAAGTCCTTCCAGGGAATTTAAAGTCAAACTAATTGGAACATACTCCAGATTGATGTTTTGGGTTTGTGTGAAAAGGGCCATCAACTTGTAGGTGAGTTTCAATGTAGGCAGGGAAGTGCAAGGTAATACATTTAGTTGGGTAAAGATGATTCCTTCTGAACTCAGTGTGAGGGACTCTTACTTGTGGTCATCCAGAAAAGGAACCTGGAATTTATCCTAACCGTTTCAAGAAAGAATTAACCCAGTGTATAGCCACAGCTTGGATGGCATCATCAAAAAGAGTTTGGAACCAAAGCACACACATCTCCTTTTATTTGTAGAAAACTATGGTCTGCTTAGCTCTGTTAATTGTACCAAAAGATAAGAAATCATACAAGGTCAGAAAAGAGTATCTGAGACAATCCAGAAGATGGGGGAGGAGGGAAGAGTGGCCGTATGAAGATAGTGTTCATTCATAATTATGTTGCTGCTGTACTGTACCCATGTAAACAGCCCGTTTTAATCACGGAATGTTTTCACTTAGGGAGGAAATACCTCCTGTTTACCGAAAATCTATTCCAAAAATTTTTTCTTTGATGTACTTAGTTTTAAAAATATCCTTGTGGGGCGCCTGGGTGGCGCAGTCGGTTAAGCATCCGACTTCAGCCAGGTCACGATCTCGCGGTCCATGAGTTTGAGCCCCGCGTCGGGCTCTGGGCTGATGGCTCAGAGCCTGGAGCCTGTTTCCGATTCTGTGTCTCCCTCTCTCTCTGCCCCTCCCCCGTTCATGCTCTGTCTCTCTCTGTCCCAAAAATAAATAAACTTTGAAAAAAATTAAAAAAAAAATATCCTTGTGAAGATTTATATGCCAAGAATTAATATTTGCTAAGTGAAGACAGTATCAAGTTGAAAAGAAAGTGGTTCTGTTAATTAAAGAGTATTATTTTTAAATGGACAGAGAAAGCGTTTTTAACTTTGAGAAATTAAGTGTTCTGTATTAAAACATTGCACCATGTGTGGAACAGACATAGCCACATGTGTTCTTTTGTGATTAAAATATCATATTACAGATAATATGAAAATTGAAGTGGAAAATCTATGCCTACTCTTAAATCATCTTTACCAATGATTATCACCTTGCTGTGTTCCCTCCTTTTTCCTATGTAGTTACTTTCTGGAGGCCTAATTATAATAGTTATATAGATTGTCTACTATTTTCATTCAATTTAGCATATCATATGTTTTTATGTACTTATATAGTGTTCATAGCTTTTAATTGTTACATCCTTCAGTGAGTAACTAGCTCACAGTATATTTTACCATTTTCCTTCTGTGGAAGAGACAATATAGGAGACAAGAGAGATTGTTTAAATTTTCCTTCAGCATAGATAATTCTGGGGTGAACTTCTTGCTGCATAGAGTTATATTTCCATATTTTGGATTATTTGCTTAAGATACGTTACAAGATACGGTATTATCTAGGTTGAAGGGCTTCAGTATTTGTCTCTTCCTCCTTTTGCTAGTATACTTTCCAGAAGTTGTACTGTTTTATACTCTGTTCTCAGCGTCATGTAAGAGGGCTAGTTCATCCATATCAACATTAGGTATTACTGAGATCTTTCTCCTCTCAAAAAAGTATTTTAAACTTCATTTTTTGATCATAGGCAAGGCTGAACATTTTTTTAAATGTACTTTTATATGCCTGTCTTAAGTTTACTCTGTGGTTTGTTTTTTTTGTTTTTGTTTTTGTTTTTTTGCATTTAAATGTTAAAAATGTGACAACATTTATTTGCTGTTAAAAATGTGACTAATAACATTATAGTCTATGAAAGCATTATGAAACTGCCTCTGGAAGTAACAGAAACTGAGACATTCTGATCTTTTATTTTTGAGGTGCTTTTGGTTTTATTCAGTACACCCTAAAAGGGATACTTTAATCCTTTTGCTCTTTTTTTTTTTTTTTGCCTATTTCCTTGATTTTTGTTTCCCTAATCCTTAAGCTTGAAATTACAGTTTATTTCCTGACTTTTAAAAAAGGAGATAAAGACTGAGAAGACTTATGATTGAATTTAAAAATCCTTAAGCTTGAAATTACAGTTTATTTCCTGACTTTTAAAAAAGGAGATAAAGACTGGGAAGACTTATGATTGAATTTAAAAACACAAGGGAGAGAGTGCCTGGGTAGCTCAATTGTTTAAGCATCCGACTTTGGCTCAGGTCATGATCTCACAGTTCGTGGGTTTGAGCCCTGTGTCAGGCTCTATGCTGACAGCTTGGAGCTTGGAGCCTGCTTCGGATTCTGTGTCCCCCTCTCTCTCTGTCCCTTCTCCACTTGTGTTCTGTTTCTCTCTAAAAAATAAATGAACATTAAAAAAAATAAAATCACAAAGAATATCTGTCAAGTAAGATGAACATGAACTTATTCACTGTTGTACCAAGGTGAGGCGGCTCCCCTCCAAGCATGAGCAAGTTAAACTTGAGTCACAAAGGGGCAGCAAACTGGTAAAACGTTTGTAACTTCTATAGATAGCCTAGACTCACAGTTCAGGAGTCACAAATGAGTTAGACAGAATGAGGAGGTACTTAATGGTATGTGAAAGATGTCTCTTACAGCACTAAGGCTAATGTGGAAGAGGCCAGCTCTCATGCCCCATATGAAGAAACCCCCAAGTTTGTCAGACCCTGCATCCGTTCAACAGGAATATTTTGTGTCCTTTTTGCACATTTGGAATTATAATTTTCAAACTATTAGTCACGTGTGTTCTTTGTCTTGTTTTGTTAAATCATTATAGAAAGAAAAAGATGACAAGTGGAAAAGAGGGAGTGAACCAGCTCCAGAGAAAAAAATGGAACCTGTTGTTTTTGAGAAAGTTAAAATGGTAAGTGGGAAAGTCTTTGCACTGGGTGGATGACCTCAGGTGTGTTTATATGTGGAGGGGAGGGGTAGGAGGCCTTCTGGTGGGTGGGGTGCGGTTGATAGCATACTGCACCACTTTTCCTGGGGCCCAAGGGTTCCACATTTACATTAGATTGCCTGCTGCCATTTCTGCTGCTTTCCCATTGCCTTCTTGCTGCCTCAGCTGCTCCGTGACACTTCTCCTTGGGGCTGGTTGGGAGTTTGGGAACTGCATCTGCCCTTCTGAGCAGGAGGCACGTTCCATGCCGGAATGCCTAGGCTATGTGATACCTTCTGAGCAGATGCTACATTAATCCTTCTCTCTTTAGACCCTCTCTGCCTCATTTTCCTGTTGCAGTTAAGAACAGTCCAGAAGCCTGGCCGTACTAATCCTTTGCACTCCTTCTTGTATTCTTGCTCTGTCATATTGAAGTAGACACCTTTCTTTTTTCACAGGACATTGTGGCTGTAGTAGTAGATACCCTAATGTAAGAGCTTGGAATCTTGGGAGAGAGGACTTTTTACTATTTGCTTAAGGAAGAGTCTTTTATCATCACTCTGAGTCGCACTGCCTGCAGAACACAGTCCTTAATGATATTGGCAGAGTGAATTAGGTAATCTTTAAACTGATCTCCCTTTTGGTATCAAAGGTTTTCTAATCACTGGGAGATTTGTTGGCTCTTGGCTCTTACACCGTCAGACACCCACCTTTGTTCTTGGCTTTTCCTGGGACCCAAACCTGCTGTTTTGGTTGGACCTCCTGGTGTGGTTGTCTTGGTTTCAGAAAGCCAAACAAGCACAGACGATATTTTTTTCACTTTAGGCTTGGTTTATGCACTCGTACTTCCTGACTTGATTCTTTCACCTGACACTTCCTGAGTTTTGTTTCTTTGGTAACCCTTTGAATAACAGCAGCCATACCACAAGAATACCTGTGGCTTTACAGTGAAGAGGGGGGAAAAAAGCGTTCAAAAACACCTGCTTATTTCTTTCTTTAACATATTTTCACCTTAGCCACAGAAAAAAGAAGATCCACAGCTACCTCGGAAAAGCTCCCCGAAATCCTCAGCACCTGTCATGGATTTGTTGGGCCTTGGTAAGAGTCAGACTTTTCGGGGCGCCTGAGTGGCTCAGTCCGTTTAAGCGTCTGACTTCGGCTCAGGCCATGATCTCGTGGTTTGTGGGTTCAAGCCCCGCATGGGGCTCTGTGCTGACAGTACAGAGCTCTCCCTCTCTCCACCCCTCCACCCCCCCCAGCCCAAGATTACTATACTACTCACACTTTCTTTCTCTCTCAAAATAAATAAATAAACTTAAAAAAAAAGTCAGACTTTTCCACTCCCATAATCTTACAAATTATGATGAGTTCTCAGTCACCCTGGGAAGATAGGTGGAGATGGGATTCTTCAGTTTGTGTCTTCATCATTTAGATTGTTCTCTCATGTTTTTCCTGTTGTTTTACGTCTGAGCAGTTGTTCTAAGAAGTGTTTACACTTTTCAGAATGACAGTATAGTGTCGTGGTTTAAGAGCATGGCCTTTGGAGTCAGAGGTCCATCTCTCCACTTGCTATCTATGTGACCCTGGGTAGTTTGCTTAACCTCTGAACAGTACTTTCCTAATCTGTGTCTGCAAAGATGATAACAGTCTCTACTTCAAAAGTGCTGGAAGGATTAAATGAGATAGTGCCTCTCAAGCTCTTAGCCTCTTACCTGGCACATACTAATCATTCAGTAAAGGTCAGCAAGCTTCACTAAAGCAGCACCTGTGAGCCATGCCCCAGCCCTCTCATTTTTCAGGTGCAGCCTGTTTCTGAGATGGCCTATTATTACCTGTGTTTATTTTTCTCCAAACCTTTGAAACCCTGAACTAGCGGTTCTGCCCCTTTCAGAAATAGAGTACTCTTTACCTTTCACAGATCTGACGGCTATACTTTAGTACATTTCTGCTGATTTAGGTTATTGGCTATTTAGGTTTATAATTTCTGTACCTTTCATTTTCATTTATCTCTGAAAAAGAGATAAAAGCTACACAGCTTTACCCCTCACATAGCTGGAAGGGAGCCAGCCAGCCCGTTTGCTGTGGTGCTAATATAGCCTTCAGGCCTGGGTTTCTGCTGCCCTGTGCCTGATAGCTGGGCTGCAGGCTTCTCCGGCATGCTCCTGGGAACATAGGGTGAGGTCTTTTTTGAGAGGTCCCATCCAAGCTGGGTGGTTTCAGAAGCCTAGATTTCCAGGGCCCTGATGGAGCATAGGCCTACTCTGTCTGCTTCTCGTCTAGAATAGAAGAAAGACATGGACTTAATGAGCAGTGCTACAGGTTAGCTTTCATCTCTCTTTCCAGATGCTCCTGTGTCCTGCTCCATTGCAAATAGTAAGACCAGCAATACTCTAGAGAAGGATTTAGATCTTTTGGCTTCTGTTCCATCCCCCTCTTCTTCAGTTTCCAGAAAGGTGAGTCACGTGGGCTCCTCCGAATTAAAGAGCATTTTGAAAAGGGTAATTTTGATAACTTAGTAATGGAGCCAAGTCATACTTCCTTGGTGGAATTGGACTTCGGTTTTCTTGATTTCTTGATTCTTCCCTTAATATTGTCATCTCTGTTACAGCCCAAGATTACTATTCATTCCATTTTGTCTCCTGCCCCAAAAGAGTGAGTCCTTTGAGTGGGCTTCTGTTGAAGGTGTGTCACCTTATAAAGGCTGCTACTTTAGGTCAGCTCCTCAGCGTGAGTTACTGCCAGAGAATTTGTAGGTTTGAAAGACTTGAAACTGTTAATGACCACCATCTATGGAATGCCTGCTTAGGACCAGGCACAGTGCTAGGTGATTTTGTATATCAGCTTGCATATTTCTTTTATAATTTAAAATATTTACCACAACCCTACAAAACAGGGAGTTTATTGATGAGGAAACATGAATTCAGAAAGGTTATGTGACTAGCCTCTCATTATGCGACTAGTAAAGGCTGTGCTGGGACCTAAACTCCATTCTCTGTGGCTGCATCATTTGTAGGTTGTTTTTATTTGTTTGTTTGTTTGTTTGTTTGTTTGTTTTTCACCAAATCTGTAGATTTGTTCTGTAGATCAAAGAATTGTACCAGAACTTAACTATCCGGTGTTTTCACATATTTGTATGGTAGGAATGTTAGGAAGCTATTAACTTGAGCTGTGAATTCTTATTGCAGATGTTAGAAGCGGCAGAGAGATGAGGGAGGTCCTTACCGAGACCCCTGTGAGGACCATTCCAATTCTCCCCCTCCCCTCTTTGCCCTAAGGTTGTAGGTTCCATGCCAACTTCAGGGAGTGCTGGCTCTGTTCCTGAAAACCTGAACCTGTTTCCAGAGCCAGGGAGCAAATCAGAAGAAACAGGCAAGAAACAGCTCTCAAAAGACTCCATCCTTTCACTGTATGGATCCCAGACACCTCAAATGCCTGCCCAAGGTAGATTTCATGGGGGTGGTGGCAAAATGCCAGATAGAGACAAGAGGACTTATATGCAAGAATTATTTGTTGTAACAGGGAGCAATTGCTTTGGGGGCCAGGACGTTATACTGCAAACAAACCTGAACCTGACATTTTTTTGTGAAGCTACGAAGTGTCAGCAGATGGGTAGTAATGTAACTCAGAGCCATACTCCTGTGGGGTCTGGTGTCACACTTGTGTGAAGTCTGACTCAAGGTCTGGACCTGGACCCTAAAAGGAAAGTGGCTAAGTCGGCAGCCCACTGGTAAGCTGTCGTAAGCCTTGTAGGGAATCTATTTTGCTATGTAAACGAGCATTCTGAGTTGAGTAGAAATGCTACTGAGAAATTCTAGCTGGAAAGGAGTAGCCAGTGAGAATTTAGATTGACTTTGTGCACTTTCCTCTTAAACCGATCTGTGTGTGTGTTTTCTTGGCAGCAATGTTCATGGCTCCAGCTCAGATGGCGTATCCCACAGCCTACCCCAGCTTCCCTGGGGTCACACCTCCTAACAGCATAATGGGGAGCATGATGCCCCCTCCAGTAGGCATGGTAGCTCAGCCAGGAGCTTCTGGGATGGTTGCCCCCATGGCCATGCCTGCAGGCTATATGGGTGGCATGCAGGCTTCAATGATGGGTGTGCCAAATGGAATGATGACCACCCAGCAAGCTGGCTACATGGCAGGCATGGCAGCTGTACCCCAGACTATGTATGGGGTTCAGCCAGCTCAGCAGCTGCAGTGGAACCTTACTCAGGTAAGCTACCCCATTTACTTGGGACGAGGGTTTTTGAGCCTTCCTCAAGGCCATCTCATTTTGTCTCTTCCTTATTCTTTGAACCCTTACAGTGTAGATGAGAGAGATAACGCGGAGACCTTCTTAGGTTTGCCACGCCCTTTTCTTTTCCAGATCTGCCCAATGGCAGATTTTCTGAGGAGTTCTGGGTTACTGTAAAATGAGGGCAACTGCCTAAATCTAAATTTCTCCACACTTATATTAAAACAGTAGCAGAAACAACCTATACAGATAAACAAGGAGTGCAAATAAAACCACTCATAACCCATGACTACCACATCCAGTAGACAGAATACTCCAAACTTCAAGTTACATGGTGGTGATCAACCAAATCCAGCAGAGCCATCATCAGAGAGACTTGTGTGGAAAGACGAGAAGGTGCAGGGGGCTAGAGGTGACAGAACATAGATAAAATCATCCCCTAGAAAGAGAAAGACGTATCTCAATCAGGGGCACATTGAGAAGAGGTCTGAGACTTAGCAACTAGAACTCTGGTTACGTGGAGAATCGAAAATGAGGGGCTTGAAATATACAGGGTAATAGGTGGTAGCTCTGGAAAAGTATTGCTTCAAGGGTAATGGAGGTGACTTAGAAGGAAGAGGTGCTCTTTGGGGACCTGGTAGTGAAGGGAAAGTAACAAATGAGAAGTGGAAAGAAGGAATTACAAGATGAGAAGATAAACCATCCTCTTCCCCCCATCCAAATAATCATTTCACTATAGTGACAGAAGAGGGCACTCTTGAACTAAGAAATCTAGCAAGCCTCCCCAAACCCTCACACCTGGCTGTAGTATTGCTGATTCAGAAGAACAAGGCACTACAAGATAAACAGAAGGTGGCAGGTGACATTTATACAGAACTACTATGGGAAGAATCTAGAATATGAAAACCAAACCTTTCAATAAATGAAAATTCTCCCCCCCAAAACCGCCATGAACAGAAGAAAACTGTTACACAAACCACCAACCTGAAGGAAATGCCCTTTAATACTGGAAGACGAAACAGCTTGAATCAAATTTAAAAGCTTAGAACCAAAATGGACAAAAAACTGGAAGTTGTGAAATGAAACTACTAAATTCAGGAAGTAAATTGAAAAAAGACAATTATCATAGAAATAAAGACTGAATTACAAGTTACCCAGAGGAGAATAGATTCAACTGAGAATATATTTGGCATTGAAGAAAGTCATGAAACAGGTAAGAGAATGGAAACTAAATATAGAAAGCAGGAAAATAAATCCAAGAGAAAGTGATACAGAAATTAAGCAAAGAAGGCCTAACATAAATATATTTGGAGACTGCCAAAGAAGAAAAACAATATAGTGGAGCAGAATTAATATATTTAAATCTGTAATACAAGAAAACTTCCTATAAACAAAAGACTTGAATACAATATTGAAAGAGCCTACTGTGTATGGAAAAGTTGATCCAGAATGGTCAACTCTAACATACATCTCAGTAAACTTTGAGACTTTATGGAACAAGAAAAATTCTCAGGGCTCCAACCCTCTCCTTACCACCACCCAACCCCCAAGATCTGCCATCTATAAAGCAAAAGGAACAGACTTCTAACAGCAACAGACAAAACAACAAGGTACTCACGTACACATGAGACAGGTATTTTATAGCTAGACAAGCTATCATCCTTCAAGGATTGAAGCTATTAAAAAAAAATCTTTAAAAAAATCTTAAATATGTAAGAAGTCAAGACTTCTAAGTCTTTCCTGAGTAATATACCAGAAGACAAGGGGCGCCTGGGTGGCGCAGTCGGTTAAGCGTCCGACTTCAGCCAGGTCACGATCTCGCGGTCCGTGAGTTCGAGCCCCGCGTCAGGCTCTGGGCTGATGGCTCAGAGCCTGGAGCCTGTTTCCGATTCTGTGTCTCCCTCTCTCTCTGCCCCTCCCCCATTCATGCTCTGTCTCTCTCTGTCCCAAAAATAAATAAATGTTGAAAAAAAAAGAAGACAAGCTTCATCCATTTAAGAGATGACTGAGGACATTTTGGCAGAAGGACCGATGGTGATTAAACATTTAATTGAGAATCTAAAATTAAGGTAATGATAAGGGTAGAAGAATATATATAGTATTCTGAACAAGCAATGCAACTGAACATAATGGGAGGAGAAAGTGAGAAGGGGGAAGTAGAATAAACTGATTGTTAGGAAATAGGTGGAAGTCCAAGGATGAAATAAGCTGACAAACCAAATGGTAGAAGCTTGAGTACAGACTAAAGCAAGCAAAAGAAAGTATTAGCATAAAGGTAACCACTAGAACAAAAATGAAACTTTATAAATGCCAAGCAAATATTTTAGAAGAAAACGGAACGCATAGACTATGAAGCACAGCAAATATAATAAACACAGCAAAAATGTAATGTGATAAAATTAAGACCAAACACATCAGTCATATCAATAGGTAGCTCTTCTATGAAAAGAAAAAGATGTTTAAATTGGCTCACAGAGCAATGGCTGATTTTACACCAGATGCAAAGAAACACAACGGAAACAAGAGCGATTCCAAGTCTGAAAGCAAAGAGATGGGCGAAGGAGTATCGCTGGAGCAGTGTGCCTGCGTGTCCACACGTACGCATGCCCTTGCTATCTTTCTCAAGTTTAGGAGGCGATGTTTAACTGCCTTATAAAAACTGTCTTCATGCTTTCCTTTTTCTGGAGTCTGGAATCATTTATATAGTATTGGTCTTTGGAGATGGGGTGGAATTCGGAATTCCCGTGTGCCACTGTATGGGCCTTTTGCTTTTTTTGTGTGTACTGATTCTTTGATAGCTTTCTCTGTTCTATGAAAGTCAGCTGTGGAAAACTCTAGGTGCCTAGATTAGCCAGTGAACCTAGGGTTTCAAATTCATTTATCAAAGATTATACCAAGCAGTCTGTCTCATGACTTTTTAGTTTCCTGTTCCAGTAGTTATTTCTCCCTTGTCATTTCCTATTTTGTATGTTTGTGTTCTCCTTTCCCTTTGCCCTTGCTTTCAATTAGGTTAACTGGTGGTCTATTTTGTTAATTATATATATATTTTTAAAACCCACAGGATTTTGTTTTATTTATTCCACAATTTTTTGTTTGTTTGTTTGTTTGTTTTTGACTTCAATTTCTGGTTTATCTCTATTGTTTCCTTCTTATGCTGTCTTTTGATTTACTTTTGCTTTTCTTTTTCTAGCTTTCATAGGTGGGATTTTAATTTGCCTATTTTCAGTCCTTCATGTTTATTTGTATAAGTAATGAAGTGCTGTGAAACTGATTAGGACATGTCAAGAGGACATATGAGCCAACTTCCAGAGGCTCCCACTGTCCAAACGTGGGATAGTGTGAACATCCAAAAGAGTGATACTGATGGATTATAACACTGAAGGGAAAAAAAAAATCCATGAGTCCATAGTGATACATATTTTTAAATGGGTGTGGAAGAGAGAGGGAGGGAAAGCCTTATTTACACTGCCTTAGATTTACAGTGCCTAGATGCCTTATGGCATCTAGTAATTGTAGAAAGAATAGGGTATTCACATATTCTCCAAGAAATACCCTTTAGATTACATACACATTGCAGTGAAAAAAAAAAAAAAAAAACAGTGGATACTACCCTAGCCAAGTGCTCAAACATCAGATTAGCAACAATGGGACAAATTAACATCATGTGCCTCCTGGTATCTTGTACTAAGAAGGACACAATATCACTTCTATAGAAATCTTGCCAAAAGTATTTAACTTGGATCCAATCATGAGAAAATGTAAGGTGAATCCAAATCAGAGGATTTACTGCAAAATAACGGCCTAGATTCCTAAAACGGTGTCAAGAAAGAAAAAGTGGTGGGGGAATTATTCTATATTAAAGAGACAAGAGGCATGAAAATGAAATGTAACATATATTATTGTATTCATATCAAATTTCTTGTGGTTCTAGGAAAGTGTTCTTTCTTATGAGATGCCTCCTAACTTACTAAGGAGATGAAACGTTATGTTCTGCAATTTTCAATGCTCATCAAAAATTCATATATATATATATATATATATATATATATATATATATATATATATGAAGATCCCACACAAGATATATCTATCTCAGAGAGAAAATATGGCAAGGTGTTAACAATTGTGAATTTAAGGAAGGATATATGGGTTTCGTTATATTCTTTCAGCTTTTCTATAAGCTTGAGGTTTTCTTTAAAAAATATTGGTGAGAGAAAAATAGAACTTCTCAATAAAAACACTTGTACAGAAATGTACCAGGCTTGGGAAATTTAAGGCATTTTTCTTGATAAGTAGTTTCTTCTGTTCACTCCCAGAGGCCAGTCTTTCAGTCTCATTCATAAAGAGGCCTCGGCCCCACCCAGACTTTATTCCACTGGTTCTTTTCACCCAGCAACTTCCCTTCTCACACACTGAAGACATGTTGGTCTTTCTTTCTTTCTTTCTTTCTTTCTTTCTTTCTTTTTTTTTTTTTTTGCCTTCCTTTGTTCATTCTGAACAGTCCAGTTTCTCTTTCTTTTTCTCTGTGCTTGAGCGTGCACAAGCACTTCACTGACACTGACAGTAATAACTCTGCTGGAGATAGAACAGGAGCGCTGGTCCGGGGCTCGTCTGTAACTCTCGGGGCCGGCAAGTTAACAATAGGCCCCTTCTTTTTAGGAGGAAAGACTAGAAAGGAAAAAAGAGAATAGCTTCTCACGATGCTTTTATGTTGACTAGCCGTAGGACTCCTTTCCTTCCCTGAGCACTCGTCTCTGTCAACATCTCCTTTCTGAAAAGTCCTTCATTTACGTGATCTGGAGCCCTCAAAATGATCTGTTAAGGTTCAGGGCAGGTCTGTCCCATAACAGTTCCCCTTGTCTCATTGCCCCCTCCCCGCAGACAGAAGGACTCCTACCCTGTCTTTTTGCAGTAATTGGCTGCATGCCCACAGCCTGGTCTGAAAGTCTCCTCTCTCCCTTTCAGATGACCCAGCAGATGGCTGGGATGAACTTCTGTGGAGCCCATGGCATGCTGAGCTATGGACAGTCGATGAGCGGCGGAAATGGACAGGCAGCAAATCAGACTCTCAGCCCTCAGATGTGGAAATAAAAAACAAAACACCTGTATGGCTACCACTCTCCTCAGCCCTGTCTCCCCCACTTTTCCTCTTTCCCCAACTCCTCCCACCCCATCCCCCTTTCCTACCTCTCTGTTTGGTTTAGAAATTACTCAATCTGTCATTTGGGGGTTGGCATTCTGCCCAGCCCAGCCACTTCCCGGACGCGCAGGCCTCTCTGTTGCTTTATGACGAACATGTCCCCTCGCCATCCCTCCTTCCTCTGCAGCCTCAGCCCCAGTCCTCTCCTGGCACCAGCACCTTAGGAATTGTTGGCAGAAGGCACTTAAACTGTGGGAGAAAAGTGCACACCTTTGAGTACCTTTCCCGTGAGGTTAAACCTCCTATCAGACTCTCAGGAAGGTCTGTAGGTGTTGTCTTTTAGGCAAAGAGGGGAAGGTGTAGAGGTACTTCCGTATGTGTTGCTAAGCTATTTCTGCATGTTTAAATTTTTGGTTGAAGAGGGAGGCATCATGCTCCCATAATTTATGGGAAAGAAGAAAGTACTGAAATCAAATTAAATACCCCTTGCGTCTTAGGTCAGGTTGGCCCTAGCCCTGAGCTGAGGCAAACACCTTGCTGTAGGGATGAGCAAAAATACTACTCTACTTTGCCCTGAATCGAGGCTTCAGGACTCGCCGCTTCAGTCAGCATTTATTAGCACCAAAGACTTTACGAAGGTCCCACACGAGAACACACACCCTGCCCCGCCTCCATGCTACCTGCAGTGGGATCTGGCTGTATGGCTGGAGGACCAGCCCCTCCAGCGGGAATGCAGAGCTTAATGTGTGTACTGCGTGTGTGTGTGTGTGTGTGTGTGTGTGTGTGTGTGTGTGTGTGTGCGCGCGCGCGCGCGCGTGTGTGCGCGTGGATCCTTTCCCCATCTGCTCTGGGTGTTTTGTTTTGTTTTAGGTTTACACAGAGAGGAGTTAATTTATCAACAGCCTAAAACTGTTGCCACTTTTTCTTATAGTTTAAAAAAATTGCAGTCTCACAGATCGCTCTCTTCCTCCTCCCCCTTCTCTCCCAATCCGCCAGTCACTCTCTCATGCCTATGGTATCCCAGGCTGCTGTTTCCCCACCTTCTCCAGGTGTGTGAGGCAGAGAGCCTGGAGCTTTCCTCTCGGTCATTATTCACCCTACGTGAAAATTAAAACGAGAAAACTTTGCTTAAAAGATTTCACCTGTGGGAACCACAATTCCTGGTTGCCTTTCTCCTGTGTATGTGTAAATTCCTTAATAAATATTGCAGGGAAGGACCATTTGGTTGGCTCTTGCTGTGTATCACTCACGGAGGAGGGGGAGCTGCACCTAGGTTTTCTGCTTTCCAGGCACAGTTCCCCCACTTCCTGGATTCTAAAAAAATTCTATACCGGGCATGCCCCAAGGACAGGGCCCAGGCTCTGGTGGTCAGTGGTGTCTGGAGGCGTGCGCTGAGGGAACCGTGCTTATCCGCTCCCACTAGAGCCACAGAACAAGGAACCCAGAAGTCCTTTACTCCCCAACAGATAGAGAAGCCGAGAGCCACCTCCCTTCCTCCCGCCCTCCCTTCTTTCCTTCGAGGACACCTTCTAAATACCTTCAGAGGTAGTGAGAGGATAGCACAGTGGCGAAGAAAGTAAGCTCTGGAGCAGGATGCCAATATTCATATCCCCTCCTGGGCAAGCCACCGAACCCCTGGGTCTCAGTGTAAAGTGGAGCCAATGGTCAAATGAGGCAATTCCTGTGGTACATTCTGCGTGGCGTTGGACCCTGAGCATTCAAATGTTAGCAAGTATCGTGGGCCAGGCCTATGCTGGGCATTAACTCATTCAGCAAATATTTCATAAGTGTCTTTGCAATATGCCAAACACTAAGCAATGAATCAATACTCCTCAATTTCATGGGATAAGTGTGGTAGGAGAGACAGAAAACAAGTAAATAGACTGTTTAATTTCAGATAGTAACAGTACAAGGTAGGACAAGTCAAGAGGAGAGAGTGGGTGCGTGACCACCAAGATGGAGTGAGCAGTCAGGAAGTTACATTTGAACTGAGACCTGAATAAGCAGCCACTTCTGTGGAGATTTGGAAAGACAATAGAGCAAGCGTAAATGTCTGCCTTGGAAATTGTTTGGCTGGAGGTATTGGTTTGGGAGTCGTCAGGGTATGGATGGTGTGTGAAGCCGTGAGACCAGATGAAGTACCTAAGGAGAAAGCATGGAGAGAAGAGGACTGAGCCTTGGGACCCATCAGCTTGTAGAATTTGGGAAGAACAGATGAGCAAAGATGAATCTGACATAGTTTCTGCTCTTAAGTTCACAGTCTCATGGCACAACAGATTTAGAATTGCTTATACGGTATATTACGGGAGCTCAGGGGCTCCTAGCCCAGTCAGGGATAACTCTCTAAGGATCAGGGTGTCAGAACTAGTCTTACAGGGGAGGTAGGAGTTAACCAGCAGGTTGGATGTGAGCGGGGAGAAGAGTATAAAAGACAGCACCCTGTGAACAAAGATAAAGAGCAAGAACATTTGAGGAAGCGCAAGCAGTTCATTGTATGGTCTGATGTGAGTCAGTACGGGGAGAAGTGAGACTGAGGTATGGCCAAGCCAGATCATGGGGGCTTCCTATGCCCTAGGAAGGAGTTCGCCTTAGTGTTGTAAATGGTGGAGTGACACAGAGTTGAGTTTGAGGCTGCTCACTCTTGCACTGCTGAGAACAATGTGTTCGAGGGAACAAGACCAGATCTAATGGACCAGAGAGATGGCGAAAGCTGAATCCAGGCCATGGTAGGTGGAGGTAGGGGAGAATGGAGTGAGAGCAGCATTTCATGAACTGCGTATGAGGCATGTGAGATGCTAAAAGGTGTCCCACAACACCGAAATAAGTTTGGGAAAGACCTCATGTTATATCACCTCTTGTGCATCTAGAATATAATATCCACATAGTAATGGCTCTGAAAAGTCCTGTGGTAAAGACTTAAAAAAATCAATAGGCCAGGGCGCCTGGGTGGCTCAGTTGGTCAAGCCTCTGACTTCGGCTCAGGTGATGATCTCACCGTTTGTGAGTTCAAACCCCACATTGGGCTCTGTGCTGACAGCTCAGAGCCTGGATCCTGTTTCGGATTCTGTTTCCCTTGCTCTCTGCCCCTCCACCACTCACGCCCTGTCTCTCTCTCTTTCTTAAAAATAAATAAACATTTTTTTTTAATTTTTAATGTTTATTTATTTTTGAGAGAGACAGAGATAGAATGTGAGTGGGTTAGGGATAGAGAGAGAGGAAGACACAGAATCTGAAGCAGGCTCCAGGTTCCAAGCTGTCAGCACAGAGCCCGACGTGGGGTTCGAACTCACAAGCTGTGAGATCACGACCTGAGCTGAAGTCAGACGCTCAAACAACTGAGCCACCCAGGCGCCCAAAAATAAATAAACATTTTTAAAAAAAAGATTCTTCCATGTCTCTCATGGCTTGAGAGCTCATTTCTTTTTAGCACTAAATAATATTTCATTGTCTGGATGTACCACAGTTTACTTATCAATTCACTTGTCGAAGGACATCTTGGTTGCTTCCAAGTTTTGACAAGGATAAATAAAATTGCTCTAAACACCCATGTGCAGGTTTTTGTGTGGACATAAGTTTCTAATTCATTTGAGTAAATAGCATGGAGTATAATTACTGGGTCATATGATAAGAGTATGATTACTTTTGTAAGAAACTGCCAAAACTCTTCCAAAGTGGCTGAACCATGCTGCATTCCCATCAACAATGAGTGAGTGTCCCTGTTGTGCCACATGCTCGTCAGCCTTTGGTGTTGTCGGTGTTTCTATCAGGGCCATTCTACTAGGGGTATGGTGGTATCTCATTGTTAATTTGTAATCCCCTACTGACGTGATGTCGAAAACATTTTCAGATGCTTACTTGGTATCCATATGCCTTCCTTGGTGAGGTGTCTGTTCAGGTCTTTGCCTATTTTAAAAACCAGGTTGTTTTCTTAGTGTTGTGTTTTAAGAGTTCTTTGTGTACTTTGGATAACAGTCCTTTTTCAGAGGTGTTTTTTTGCAAGTAGTTTTTCCCAGTCTGTGGCTTGTCTTTTCATTTTCTTGAGTAAGACCTTTTTTTGTGTGTTTTTCTAGCATTTACCAAGACATTTTTTTGTGACATCCATTTTTTATCTGGAATATCTAATAACTATAGAATATTACTTGGGGAAAACAACCAGAAAAAAATATCTTAGGAATGAGAATTGGGAGGTCTCAGTAATGGATGAGATGTGGGATGGAGGGAGAGAAGGAATCAAGTCTCCCACGTTTCTAGCTTGTGCGAGAGAATTAATAGGAGGAAACGCTGGCTTTTCCCTCTCAGAGGGCAGCTACAGAAAATTAGAAGTTTGGTTTTAGGCATGGTGAATTTGCAATGCTTGTGGTATATTCAGGTCTGGTTGACCAGCTGGAAATGGATTTGAGTCTGAGGTTTGTTCAAGGAAGAAGCCAAGATGGAGAAATGAACTTGAGAGTCAGCCCCATGGAGGTGGTAATCGATGACATGGGATTGGAGGGGATCATACAGGGTGGATTTTTTTAAATAAGAGCAGGAGCATCTGGGTGGCTTAGTCAGTTAAGCATCCAACTCTTGGTTTTGGCTCAGTTCATGATCTCACAATTGGCGGGTTCCACACTGACAGTGTGAAACCTGCTTGGGATTCTCTCTCTCTCTGCCCCTCCCCCTGCTCATGCTGTCTCTCTCTCTCTCTCTCTCTTGTCTCTCTCTCTCTCTCTCTCTGTCTCTCTCAAAATAAATAAATAAACTTAAAAAAAAATAAGAGCAGTGGGCTGGGCACAGAATCTTGGGGGGAATTATTCATTACTTTTTCTTTCTTCCTCCCTCCCTCCCTCTCTCTCTCTCCATTTCTTTCTTTCTTTCTTTCTTTCTTTCTTTCTTTCTTTCTTTCTTTCTTTCTTTCTTTCTTTCTTTCAGAGAGAAGGGGCACAAGTGAGCAAGGGGCAGAAAGAGAATCCCATGAGGGGCAGGGAGGGAGAGAGAAGCAGAGCTCACCAGATGCAGGGCTTGAGCTCATGAGGACCTGAGCTGCAGTCCACAGTCCAGTGCCTAATTGAGTGAGCCATTCAGGCGCCCCTGGCAAAACAAAACAAGTCCAAGAAAGTGCAATGTCAAGAAGACTTAGGGACAAGAATATCAAGAAGGAGGGATGATCACAAATATCAAATTAGCAGGAAAATTCAGTGAGATAATGGATTGATAAAAGGACTATTTAATTCAGCATTTGGAAACTTATGCAGAAGCAGTTTTAGTGGAATGGTGGGGCCAGAAGCCAGAGTATGGTGGGCTGGGGAATGAATCGAAGGAGCTGAAAAAGTAGAGAAACAAGCTCTATTCAGTACGTGGTAAGCTTTAAGGGTTTCTCTTTTTTGTTTTTAGGTTTTTTTAATGTTTATTTTTGAGAGAGACACAGAGCACAAGCGGAGGAGGGGCAGAGAGCGAGGGAGACACAGAATCCGAAGCAGGCTCCAGGCTCTGAGCTGTCAGCACTGAGCCCCATACGGGGCTTGAACCCACGAACAGCGAGATCATGACCTGAGCCAAATTCGGACGCTTAACCGACTGAACCACCCAGGTGTCCCTAATGATTACTCTTAAGAATATAAATGGGAGGGGGGGGGGCACCTGGGTGGCTCAGTCGGTTGAGCGTCCGACTTCAGTTCAGGTCATGAACTCACGGTTTGTGGGTTCGAGCCCCGCGTCGAGCTCTGTGCTGACAGCTCAGAGCCTGGAGCCTGCTTCGCATTCTGTGTCTCCCTCTCTCTCTGACTCTCTCTCTCTCTCTCTCTCAAAAATAAACATTATAAAAATAAAAAATAATAATTTAAAAGAATAGAAATAGGGTATGTAAATCACAAACCAATAAAGAGGGAAACTTTGTAATAAGAAAATGCAAATAAGTAAAAATATCGAGTCTGTAAGCTTAAGGCGAACTAAGAATAAAAAGTAAAAATAGAAAGGTAGAATAGAACTAATAATACAATAAATGGAATATTCAAAATATTGAGATTGTCAGATTGGATAATTAAAATCCATTCTCTTGCTTTTTAGACCTTTTTTCTTCTAAGACCACTTGCCTTAAACTGAAGTGTATCCTTTGGAAGTTCCTTTAGAAGGTCTTTTTGAGTCTTGCCAGAAACATAAGGACAGGAAAATGTTTAAAATGAAAGAATGGAAAAAGAAAGATCAAGCAAATAATCAAAAGTGAGCAGGGGTCAATATATTGACAAAATAGACTTAAAGGCAGAAAGCAGTATTAGAAACGGAGGATTTCTGTCATAATTAACAGCTCAATTCACAAGGAAAATAGAATTCTAAAGCAGTATGCATTTTTAACAGCCTCAAAATAAAGCAGACATTTATAGAACTTCAAGGGGAAAGAGATGATCTACCATCAGTGCATAAAACAATCTCCATCAGGCTTTTTTGTAGAAACTGACAGTCTGATTCTAAAATTTATCTGGAATTGCAAAGGACCTAGAATAGCATGATAATTCTGGAAAAAGAACAAACATTTGGAGAGATTACACTACCAGATTTTACGATTTATTCTGAAACTAGAGTAAGTGTGGAATTGGTGCAGAATAGATAGATCAACACAGTTGAATATAGAGCCCAGTCACAGCCCCAGGCACGTTGATTTACGAAAGCGGCAATGCAGAGTAGTGAAAGGAAAGTTGTTCAAATAAAGGATGCTGGGACATTAGATATACATTTAGAAAAAAGTGAAAGTTGACCCTCTACCTCACACCATAACAAAAATGAACTCTAGGTGGATTGCACATCTAAATGTGAAGTGCAAAATGATAAAGCTCCGAAAAGGTCATATGAGAGAATATCTATTTGTGGTAGAAGGAAAAGACTGAATAGCACTAATCATAATGAGGTTTATACAGTTGACTAGATTAAAACTAAGAACTGTTTGTCAAAAGATTCCATTAAGCCAGTGGATAGGCTTGCCACAGAATAACATATTTGAAACGCATGATTAAGGACTTGTATCCAGAGTATATGAAGAACTCCTACAAAATTAGAAAGAGACAGACAACCTAGCAAAAACTAGGCAATGGAGACCTGATTGGCCACTTCAAGGGGATATCCAAATAACTAACAAATATATGAAGAGATGCCCAATCTCACGAGTAATTAGGAAAATACAAATAAGACCATAATGAGACATTACTGAACACCTACCAGAATGGCTAAAATGGAAAAAGGTAATCCAAGTGTTGACAAGAACGTGGGCAAGGGGAACTCTCCTGCACAGTTGGTGGGAGTATAAATGGATACAACTACCCAAACGTCCATCCGCAGAAAAATGAATACACTGGGGTATACTCATACAATAGAATACTAAACAGCAGTGGATATTATTGAACTACAGTTCTATATAACTACATAGAGGAATCTCACAAACTTAACACTGAACACATTTTTCACTATTTTATTTGAAAGTATGGTGCAGACGTAGTGATGCTTCCCCCCTAAATATCTGAGCATGCACTTCCTAAGAATGATATAGTCTCCTATCTATCTAACCACAATGCCATTTTCATACCATTGTAAATTAATAATTCCGTATCACCTAAAATTCAGTCCATTTTCAACTTTTGCCACTTATCCCAAGAATGTCCTTTGTTGCTTTTTTTTTTTAACCATTGCATTTGATTACTATGTCTACTTGATTTCTTTTAGTTTGAAGCCGTATCAACTTCTCCCCTCCCCCCCTCATGCCATTGACTTTTTGAAGGACTCGATCCAATTGTTGAAAAGTTCTACATTTTTTTTTTTAAAGAAAGCTTGTTTATTTATTTTGAGGGAGAGAGCACAGGGGAGGGGCAGATAGAGAAGGGGAGAGAGAATCCGAAGCAGGCTCTGGGCTGTCAGCACAGAGCCTGACACTGGGCTCCATCTCACAAACCATGAAATCATAACCTGAACTGAAATCAAGAGTTGGATGTTTAACCAAATGAGCCACCCAGGCACCCAAAATTTTCTACATTATTTATCTACCTGGAAACTGGAAATTAGGTCTAGAGGACCAATTAGATTCAGGGTAAATATGTTGGCAGAAATATCTCATAGTTTATTTGGGGTACATCTTATCACTCCAGGGAGCAAAAGATACCCAGAAGAAGGGGCTTATATAGTAATTGGCAAAAATAAGCTGCATTAATATGAAAATATTAAGGGTGTTCAATCAAGAAGAGAAAGATATAATTTATAGTATAGTGGTATGTATTGATATGGATGCACCACAGATTTTAGATTTAATGCCCTTCTTGGATAAAGAAATTGTGGTTTATATACACAATGGAGTACTACGTGGCAATGAGAAAGAATGAAATATGGCCCTTTATAGCAACGTGGATGGAACTGGAGAGTGTTATGCTAAGTGAAATAAGCCATACAGAGAAAGACAGATACCATATGTGTTCACTCTTATGTGGATCCTGAGAAACTTAACAGGAACCCATGGGGGAGGGGAAGGAAAAAAAAAAAAAGAGGTTAGAGTGGGAGAGAGCCAAAGCATAAAAGACTCTTAAAAACTGAGAACAAACTGAGGGCTGATGGGGAGTGGGAGGGAGGGGAGGGTGGGTGATGGGTATTGAGGAGGGCACCTGTTGGGATGAGCACTGGGTGTTGTATGGAAACCAATTTGACAATAAATTTCATATATTAAAAACACAAAAAATAATGCCCTTCATCTAGCATCTGGGCATGTTTTTAGTAGACAAAACTAAATATAATATTGACCAATCCCAAAAAGCTGAGATGATGGAATTTCTTTGTATAATATGGAGAAAAGAATCCAAGACTCAAGGATTCTGAAATGAATTACCAAATATGTCACCCCTTTCCCCCAAACTGTCCCTGGAAGAACCCTGAAGACCTTCCCTTTACCAAAGGTATGAGGCATATTTTGTTATAGAAGTACTAGAATCATTAAAACATGACTTAGTAGATGTTCCCTGTAGGTCAAGAATGCTAGCAATGTGTAGTTCCTATTTTTGGTGGAGTTGGGATATTCCAAAATAGAAGTCTTCAACAGTGACTGGCCTGCAATTTATGGTAGTCAGAATGGATACCAAGATCTTTGGAGGTGATTAATTGAGGATAGAGTCCCAGATAAATGGCAGTACACTATAGTCCTATATGACTATATGGCTGAAATTTCTCCACGTTTGGTGACAGAGGTCATCACGGTAGAAATGGAGCCCTGCATTCTATTGTTAGACCTGCCGTAGAGCCTACTGAATAATGTGGAGGCCAGGTTTCCTTGAGGAGGAAGCTTAGTAAGAGCTCTGTAAGTCCATAATGTGTATCTTACTCCTGGCTTTCCCCAAAGGGACCCATTACCATTTGATCTGGGTAACTACACTGGGGAAACTATACAAAAACTTGGACGATATCTGGGTACTGGCTGTTAGCTATCACTAATTCCTAACTGCCCAGAATGTCACTGTCCACATGTTAGGGTGGGAGCCCGTGGGAATCAGGTAATGGAGTTTGGACCCAAGTCAGCCTCATCATAGGCCTAGTGGAACCTTAAGTACCTCCTATAGTAGTTCCCCTAAGTTCCTGAGTCTCTAGTTGGAAAAGCTGTCTTTAGCAACTGATGGAATTCACACACTGTTCTGCTGGCCTGTGAAGTAAGAACTGTTAAGAAATGAATGGAGAAGAGGACGCTTTTCCCAGAGCTTCTCCCTACCAAAATAATGAGTCAGTAACAGTACTACATGCCGGGGGGAACTGTAGAGATGAGTGTGACCAGAGAGGCATAACAGATGCAGCAGTGATGATTCCTATTACATGTTCATTTTTAACTTGTCAGTCTAGCTGGTCCAGCAGATGGAGAATATGGCAGATCTCTGCCATAATCTAGTCTATAGAGGCTTGGACTCCATCACTATGGTAGATTGTATTTTCCAGAGATGGCCGCACCAATGCATATCCCATTCCACATGTTTATCTTATAAGGTGACATTGGAATTCTTCTATTGAAAGGTGGGGTTATTTCTTCTCCCCTTGAATGAGTAGACCTTTATAACTGCCTTGACCAATAGAAGGCAGCAGATATGACCCAGTATGACTTCTGAGGCTAGGTTATAAAAGGGCACCGTGGCTTACCACTCGTCACCCCACTCAGGACTCTTTTCCTTCAAACCCAGACACCATATTTGGTAATGAATACACCTTTAGATGATTCCAGCTCTTTGCCTTCGAGTTTCTCTGTTAGGATCCCAATGTCACAGAGCAAAGACAAACTGTCTTCACTGTGCACCCTGTCTAAATTCCTGATTCATGGGAACTATGAGAGATAGTACATGATTCTTGTTGTTTTAAGCAGGAAGTAATAGGCAATCTGTAATATAATCTAATATATAGGGAATCCATTTACATCAATAAATCATCTGAGGCATGTTGGGATAACCCTTTTATTTTTTTTTATTTATTTTTGAGAGAGAAAGAGACAGAGCATGAGTGGGGGAGGGGCACAGAGAGAGGGAGACACAGAATCCGAAGCAGGCTCCAGGCTCTGAGCTGTCAGCACAGAGCCTGACACAGGGCTCGAACTCATGAATTACGAGATCATGACCTGAGCAGAAGTCGGATGCTTAACTGACTGAGCCACCCAGGCGCCTCAGGGATAACCCTTTTATTTATTTTTTTTAATGTGAAATGTATTGTCAAATTGGTTTCCAAGGGATAACCCTTTTAAAGTCCTGAACTCTCTAGCCTCTGTATCAAAAGAGAAGTACAGTACTTGGTGAGTCTCTTTGGATTTGTTAAGCACATATATTGTGGTTGGGTGTATTGGCCCAGCCAATTATTGGACTGACCTGAAAAGTGGCCTCCTGAAAAGAGCCCAGAATAGAAGAGGTTTCTCCTAGTTCAGGCTCTAGGCAGCTCTGCCCTTGGCCCTTAAGATTCTGTACATCAGTAGCAGATCAGGATTCTGCGTGGGGACTCTTACAGTTCCAATGAAAGAACCACCAAGGAGGCAACTATGGTTTTCAAAGCTATGCCCTCTTGGGCAAGTAATTATTTTCCTACCTGGCTCTGGTTGGCACTGAATCCCAGATCATGAGACCCTAGGTGCCATGGGACCACAGCTACCCATCATGAACTGAGTGGTGGTCTGCCTGGGCCATATCCTTGGGAAACCCTCAGTGTCAATCTACTTAGATCTTTTTCTCATAAGCCAATTGGAGTCACTGGAGAAGTCTTTTTTCACATGTGTTGCCCAGGGAGTATGGACCTGGTTGGAAGCATTCTGGAAAGAAGGTTGGGAGTCTTAAGTTCAATGTGTACATTTTCATGTGTCCTTACCCTTTCCTCTTCCACTGCTTCCACTGTGCCTGGTGTCCTTCAGTTCAGAGTCTTCTCTGTTTTACCCTCTCCTGAGACTAGTCTTCCACTCTCCCGCAGAAAGCTAAAAGAAGGACAGTCACTTGACTAGATACTGTGGGGGGTGCTGGAAATCTAACTGCTCCTGCAGCAGATTTGCAATCAATATTTTTTTTTTAGCCTCACTTTCACTCCCCATTTTCAGAGGTTCCCCAGGCAACCGATTTTTTTTTCTTTTTGGGATTCTGTGATATATATTGGGTTGCTTCTTGGCTTTCTCCACTGCTCGTGCAGGATCCAGCCTTTGCAAAACTCACAAGTCTGTCATCATTCATCCATTTTCTAGTTTCCAAAATTTTATTGGTTTTTTTTTCCCCTCTATTCAGTTTGTCCCTGTGAGTTTATGGCTTTGGTTCCAAATCCCTTTCTCTGTGTTATGATGGGGTCTTGTGAGGAGGGAGTGGGGCATTTCATCTGTTCCCTTTAACTAGCCTGTAAGACCAGAAGACAAAGGCTGGGAAAGCAGAAAGACCAGGGGTGAGACCCTTTTTTGTGAAGGTGTGTCATTTTTTCAGGGGAGGGAATTGCAAACTTAGAGGCACCTGTAGGATGTGGGTTGTGACCACAGTCTTTGAGAAGTCCCATGTTGTCAAGTACATTCTCTTTAAGAGAGTTCAAGTTAATTACAAACTGAGTCCTGAAGTTTTCTGACTCTCCCATAAAAAGTGTCACAAAACTATAGTGTCTGACTTATTCATTTTGTGGAGGCTTAAGAAAAGCAAAATGAAGATGGCTTTGCTCTATCCTATGGTTTCCCAGAATGGAGAAGGGGCATTAAATAGTATTGAGAACCCACCCCTAGTGAAACCAGTAGCTGCAAAGAAACACAAAACTCTGGAGCTTCTCCCAGAGAAGAGAGAATAACTGCTCTGCACTCTCATGTGTTAGTGAAGGTTGTTCCCCGAGCAGAAAGAAGGACTCCAGCAAAATTCTGGATTATTTAAGTGGAGTGGTGAGATAATTTATAAACTGAAGGAATTCACTGGAAGTAGAAGCTCAGAGCCAGGGGTGACTGTGGCTTGGAAAGGCAATTCTAGTAGTTATGTATTCATCTTTTTAACTGTTTGTTAAACTTTGTTAACTTGTTGTTTAACTGAAGTGTATCCTACCTAGAGGAAAGTACACAAATGATAATTGTAGATAGCTTGATGAAGTGGCTAGGTATCTACTTTTACTTTGTATTTGAAGAACCATAACTGGGACATCAAATATGGAATTTTAAGATTAATATTGCTTGGGATGAGGCTAACATAGTCTGGTAGGGCACGATAATTCACCTTACAAGGACTGTATAACTTCCAGGATCGTTGTTCATGCTTCCAGTGACTCATCCAGGGCCGCTCCAAAGCAGACTCTGAAACGAGGATTGATGTGCAAGTAGTTTATTTAGGGGATACAGGAAATACCTGTAGGCAAGTAGAAGAAACAATACAGGCAAAGGAAGAGAGCCAGTAAAGTGCATACTATTAAGCCGGTTACCACTGTGGGAGACTGGAGCTCAGTCTCACTGAAACTCTGGGACTGCAAAATACAAAGCTCAGAATGATGCCACCTAGTGGTGAGCAGGCTGGGCATTCTCTTACCAACTACCAAGAGTCCTGGTTTGGGGGTGGGGGGGGAGGGTAGTCAGTGTCAGTCCCGGACATTTGAGGCAGCCCAGCTTCAGGCGCAGAGGTGCAGACATTGGCAGCTGACGTCCACTGGAACACACTGGAAGGTCTGAAGGACATGCACAGGACACCAACAGCATTAGCTACCGTAACTACGTTTTCCATCCTAAATGCTTGGAAGCGTGGAGAGCACAGACGATGCTGAGTGCCAACATGGATTTTTTCTGCATTCTCTTCAACGTTCTCCTGCTGGAAGTTGACAATCATTTGCTACCAAAAATGCGTAGAAGACTCTATAATTGTCAATTGGAATTGAGCCTGACTCTGTATTGATAATGTCAATTTCCTCGTGACCCTATCATAAATCTGGGGTAAAAAAAAAAAAAAAAAAGGTATTTCTAAAAGACTGAAAATTGGAATGAAAATATGAACAGTTATGGTGGCTTGAAGAAAATATACTGACTATGCATGAGGAGAACCTGAGGACGAACATTTGTGACAAATACCTGATGAAGCTGTTCAGGTGGTCAGTTTATATGAGAGTGGGTCACTGAATTCTCCCTTTTTCTCAGTTCCGTTAAGAGATGGGCAATGATTTCAAACAGTTTCTGTTTCATTCAGAAGCTCATTGGCTTTTCTGCTGAAGAATCCCCCGTTTGTCTCATCGGGATGATGAAATGGCTTCATCTTTCTGGAACACATGCACTTTTGTGAGAGCACGTGCATAACAGCATTGGCTCAAGAGCCACGTATCACTTTGTGAAAATGCGTTAAGGAAACCTAAATCAAAAAGTGGAGTTGAGAGGCCGGGAGGGGAGGGCTCTTTCTTGAGCACCACTAGTCACAGCTTGCATCGTCCAGCAGGAAGAAGGAAGATTTCCTTGTGGCCTGGCAACAGCAAGCAGTCGGTGAGAGGTCGTAACCACTTCCGCCTCCTGCAAGTCAGTGAGAAGGTACCACGGCTAGAACTCTCATTTGCCTCCAGTGAACTTTTGTTCAAAACAACCCCTCCCGGCTTCCTTCTTTCCTCCGTAAAAGGACGCTCTCTCCGCCTTTGTACTTTGGACTCGCCTGTGGTTCACCACAGTTTGCTTGTCCTGAATTACAGTTTTTCTGCTATTCCCAAGTCAACTCGATTTCGCTGGCTGAACTGCTTATTTTTTCCTTTCAGAACGTTGCCCGTGCAAACAATCGAAATCCAGTCCTGCAAGGGAAGATTTAAACCTGTTTTCCACTTGAGAGATCAAGTGTATTAAGGTTGTGTAACCGGAGTTGTGGGGCATACCTCTTTAAAAGGGTGAGCTGGGGCCTTTTCTTTGGATGATACGGTTACCAACTCCTCTGAACTACTCCTTGAGTCTGTATTTTGAAGATTGCGAAGAGACTTTGGAAAGACTTAATAAAGTGTCGTCATAAGGGTTTTCTGAATCTAATGGCAGAGATGAATAGATGAGTCCTTTCCCCAGCATCTTTGTATACATAAGCAAATAACCTGGCATAGTCTGAGGAACCATTTCTAGATATTGTATTAGATGTCTTATGGAAATAATAGTTTATTAAACAAAAATTTCTAATAATTTTGGTGACTGTCTAGCTCCATCAGAGAATACAGTTAAGTATCTTGCCCTTATACGCTATGCATGGATTTCCAGTGCTGGCTCATAGCCATACTGAAAAATGGAAACCTCTTATTAATACAAAAGCCCAAACTTTTTTTTTAAGTAAGTGGCAGCAGCCTAAATATATCTCCTCTTTTAAGTTGAAAAACGATTCTATTCTTTGCGTTGGACTTATTTTCAGATATGTACTTTAGAAATTGGATTTATCATCACTTATTTTCATTGTTTTATTTAAAAATTTAATGTATTGGATTTAATATTTTTATCACATTTTGTGACACTGCTGCTTTCCTATTTACAGTAGACAAATTTGTTCTCTCTCTTTTTTTTTTAATACATTTGTTGAAATAAAAAAGGGATTTGAGGGGCGCCTGGGTGGCGCAGTCGGTTAAGCGTCCGACTTCAGCCAGGTCACGATCTCGCGGTCCGTGAGTTCGAGCCCCGCGTCAGGCTCTCGGCTGATGGCTCAGAGCCTGGAGCCTGTTTCCGATTCTGTGTCTCCCTCTCTCTCTGCCCCTCCCCCGTTCATGCTCTGTCTCTCTCTGTCAAAAATAAATAAACATTGAAAAAAAAAATTTAAAAAAAAGGGATTTGAGGGGCACCTGGCAGGCTCTGTGGGTAGAGAGCATCTGATTCTTGATCCTGGATCATGAGTTCAAGCCCCATGTTGGGCGTGGAGCCTACTTAAAAAAATTTTTTTTTTTAAAAAGGGATTTGAGACCTTTAATAAGATACAGCCAACATCGTTTGGCATAAGTCCCCAGTTCAAGCTCAGTGTTATGAGATACTAGCTTGCTTTTAGATCATGTTATATGCCTTTTGTTTCATTTGTACATGTTAACAACTTAGCATGTATTTTTCTCTATATTCAGATAATCCTCACTAACGTGTATGCGCATATATACACACACACATGAATATACATATTTAGGGGATAATTATTAGGCTAAAACATATGAAATTGCCTTTCTGTATGTTAAAAATGATTAAATATCAGGAAGTTCATATGGTTTAATCTAATACTGTCTCACTTAAAACTACTTCATGGAAATCCTGCCAAGTGATGTATAGCTCTAATTAATTCTTGTCGAAGGCCTTGGTGTGTGGGTGTATTATCATTCAGCCGTTTCTATAGTCGTCGGCATTTACTTTCCTATTTTCTGCGTATGGAAACAGTTCTGCAGTTGTCCTTTGTAACAGCGCTTTTGCTTTCAAGGGATAGATCCTCGGGAGTGGGAATGCTTTGTCAAAAGAAGTCTAGAGGCACCTGGGTGGCTTGACTTCCGCTCAGGTCATGATCTCACGGTTCAAGAGTTCAATCCCTGCGTGGAGCTCCCTGCTGTTAGCAAAGAACCTGCTTCATATCCTCTGTTCCCCTCTCTTTCTGCCCCTCCCCCTTCTCATGCTCTCACTCTCAAAAATAAATAAACGTTAAAAAAAAAAGGAGTCTATATTTTTTTATTTTAAGAGATATTGCCAGCTTGGGGCACCTGGGTGGCTCAGTAGGTTAAGCGTCTGACTTTGGCTCAGGTCACGATCTCACGGTCCGTGAGTTCGAGCCCCACATCGGGCTCTGTGCTGACAGCTCAGAGCCTGGAGCCTGTTTCGGATTCTGTGTCTCCCCCTCTCTCTGCCCCTCCCCTGCTCATGCTCTGTCTCTCTCTGTCTCAAAAATAAATAATAAAAACATTTTAAAAAAAGAGAGAGAAATATTGCCAGCTTGCTTTCCAAAAGGCTGGTGCACGCTTCTGTTAGCAGTGTATGGGAATATTCTCTCCCTGCATTCCTACTTGCAGTCGCTGTTATAGTTCTTATTTTTGACCAACTTGGGTATCAAGTGGTATCTCGTTATTACTTTTAGCTTGCATGTTTGGCTATTTTCCATATGCTTGCTATTTGGATTTCTCTTCCATGGATTATCTAATTATATCCTTTGCCCATTGTCCTATCAGGTTATTTTTTCTCCTCCTGCTTCCACCTCTTTTAGTGGCCTGAAGCTAACCTGAAATCAGTAGTTAAGATATTGTCATCGACTGTGATTGCCCAGGCATCAGTTATGTGCATTAGTGGTATTAGATGTGTTGAATTTGAGTACTATTCTAAATGTCTTAAGTTACAAAGTGATTTGGCATTACAATGAAAAAAGCTATCATGTTTGGGGCGCCCGGATGGCTCAGTTGGTTGAACGTCCGACTTTGGCCCAGGTCATGATCTCACAGTTTGTGAGTTCGAGCCCCTCGTCGGGCTCTGTGCTGACAGCTCAGAGACTGGAGCCTGCTTCGGATTCTGTGTCTCCCTCTCTCTCTCTGCCCCATCCCTACTCATGCTCTGTCTCTCTCTGTCTTAAAAATAAATTAAAAAAAAAAAAACTATCATGTTCATAAAGGCACAGAAACACAGCAGCATCAGATGTGATAAAAATCAGTGTCTAAAAATAGTCTAAAGAGCTCTTTCATTAAGTATAACATAAAATTCTGAGCTATAAGAAAGCATTGTGCATTACTTTAATTGCAGAATTTTTCTGTATTAGTGGTACATACATAATGGTGTATTTTAACATAAATAGTATTTTGGAGTCAATCAAATACAAATCATTACAAATATATTCTGTGTTGGGGCGCCCGGGTGGCTCAGTCGGTTAAGCAGCCGACTTCGGCTCAGGTCATGATCTCGCGGTCCGTCAGTTCGAGCCCCACGTCGGGCTCTGCTGACAGCTCAGAGCCTGGAGCCTGTTTCAGATTCTGTGTCTCCCTCTCTCTGACCCTCCCCTGTTCATGCTCTGTCTCTCCCTGTGTCAAAAATAAAACGTTAAAAAAAAATTTAAAACAAGTATATTCTGTGTCAAATTGACTTTGTTTCAGGCATTTTTACTTACAAAGGTTTTAATTTTTATACAGTCAAGCATGTTGATTAGGTTCCCAGACTTGGTTAAAAGCATTTCCCTCACTATCTTGGATTTTCTTGGAAGATTTTTGTTCTGTTTTTACATGTAAGGATTTAATGCAGCTGGAATTATTTCTTAATATGGTTTAAGACAGAGATCCATTTTTATTTTCTTTCAGGTTGCTAAATATTTAAATTCGATAGGTTTCATTCATTAAACTACCATATTTGTCATTTAAGAACATCTCACAGAATCCAGAATCTATTTTGGGATTCCCTAGTCTGTTACATTGTTTTCTTTGTCATTTCTCACCAGTATCATAATTACATAGCTATAACGACTTTTCAGTGCCTTGTAGTATCTGGAAGGCAAGCCCTTCATCACCGTTCTTTTCCTCACTTTTTTTTTTTTTGTTCGTGTCTTCTTGGACCTTATTGTTGCATATGAATCTTAAGATCTTTTTATCTAGTTCAGAAATCAAAGTGAAACCCTGTTGGAATTCTAATAGGAAATGCAATGAAGTTTTATATTATTTGACAGGTATGATATTAAATCTTCCTCAAGTATAATAGGCTTTTATAGTCATTCAAATCTTGTTTTATGGCTTTTAACAATTTTTGTTTTCACTTTTTTTCATATATATTCCATTCTAGATGCTCGTTTCTAGAGCAAGAAAGATACTTACTTTATATGTATTTCTGATGAGGTAAGTTCCTCACATGAATGTCCCCTATTAATTTTAGAAGTTTTTATTTGAGACTTAGGTTTTTCTAGATGGTCCATCATATTATCAGCATAAGGATATATATAGCTCTAACTGTTCTTTTCCAAAATTTTTGCTAGTTTCCTTATATTATTGTATTTGATAAATCCTTCAAGACAATGTTAAGAAGTAACGTGCTGGCAAGTTTCTGATTTTAATCAAAATGGTTTTAGTATTGCAACCATTTAGAATACTATTTGCTGTGGTCTTTTATAAATAGTCTTTGTTAGATTCAAGTAGTGTCCTTCTATTCCCATTTTACTTTGAGTTTTCAGTATATTAATTAAAACAATACTTGACAAAGAGCAAGTGCTCGATGACTACTTGTTAAACAAATAAAGGTATATTAATGCTGAAGGTTTTTAATGCCCTTTTCAGTGACTATTGACATGATCATACAGTTCTCCTCTTGACCTTATGGATTGTGTGAATATATTTCCTGGTATTGAAACACCATGGGAAAACTTTGCTTGGTCATATATATTATGTCTTTAGTGCATTTCTGGTTCTACCTGTTAACAATTTATTTAGAAAATTTGCAATGAAGTCGTAAATTTATCTATTTGTTCTTTTGTACTTAAAAAAACCATGTTTTAGCATTGAAGTTTTTTGTGTCATTAAATGAATCAAGGAACATACATCTTTTTTCTTAGTCTAGAACACTCCTTTTGTTGAGAACTGCCCCTTACTCACGTGAGAGCCCAGAAACTAGGTCTACTAGGACACTGCCTGCCCACCTGGTCACAGCTCCCTGATCAAATGATCTCGTCAAGATCTAGAATTTTGAATTGGGCAACAGACACTGGGAGTTGCTACACCTGAACCATATTAAGCGGGGTGGCTCAGAGGCATCCCTCTGGGCACTTTACTTTGCGATGGTCAAAGATACACTGGTTCCTAAACTTCCACAGACTGGGCTAATCACTCCTTCCTTGGACTCCCAAAGACACTCCAGAATCCTTCCAATAGTTATCGCCATCACCACCACCATCACCACCACCACCATCTCTTTAACTTAGAAAGCAATTCTGGTGAACTTGTTGCTTGCAAATAAAAGAGAATCACAAAACTGTGTATAGAGTCGCCTTTCTTTGAATATTTCAATAGTTTTGCTTCTGCTTTAAGCCAAAGCTTAACTTTTCCAAAATTACATACTGTGTAACACGTGCAAGAGAAACCTCACTTGATTTGTTCCTGTTAGGGAAGAGTGTTTGGCGTCCCAGCCAAATTCAAATTTATGTTGAAGCCCCAAAGTGACTATAATTAGAGATAGGGCCTTTATGGAAGTATTTACGGTTGAGTGAGGTCATAAGGATAGGGTCAGTGCCTCTATTAGAAAAAAATGCCAAAGAGCTCCTTTTCTCTTCCCATACACACAAGAGAAGAGGTCACGCGAGCACACACTGAGATGGCACCCATCTTCAAACCAAGAGAAGAGGCCTCAGATTGCAACCTACCTTGCCAGTACCTTGACCTTGGACTTCCCAGCCTCCAAAACTGCAAAAGAACAAATTTCGGCTGTTTAAGCCATCCAGTCTATAGTATTTTGTTCAAGCAGCTCAAGCAGACTAATACAGTTCCCGCAGATAGCAAACTAGGGAACTAATGCCACTTTTTGAATAATCCATCATTACCCCACTATTCTGAAATGTCACTTTTATAATATATTAAATTTAAATAAATTGTCAGGTCTGTTTCTGGGCTTCCAAATTCAGTTCACTAATCTATGAGTATATTTTTGGCACTGGTTTTATCTTACTTTGATAATTGTCCCTTTCTTGTATCATATTGGTAGGGCAATTTATACCAATTATATTGGTAGGGCAAGTCTGACTTTATTATTGTTGCACAATTTTACTGGCCATTTGAGAATACCTACCATTCCAAGTAAGCTTTAGAATCATTTAATTTAGTAAAAAGAAAAAATGAGCTTTAGTGTGGGAACATTCAAGTGGAGGGAAGGTGACATATCTAAAATGCTCTGTTTCAAACCCTGAATATGGTGCTTGTTACTATTCTCTCTATTTGAGTCAGTAACTTTTGTAGTTTGTTGTTGTTGTTGTTGTTGTTGTTGTTTTATTTTAAAGAGAGTGGAAGTGGGGGAGAGGGACAGTGGGAGAGAGGGAGGAAAGGAGAGAGGCAGAGAGAATCTTAAGCAGAGCATGGAGCCTGATGTGAGGCTTGATCCCACAACCGTGTGATCATGACCTGAACAGAAATAAAGAGTCAGACACTCAACAGACTAAGCCACCCAGGCACCCCTGTAGTTTTATTTATAATGTCCCACGTAATTTTTGTTTAGCTATATTTTCCCATTTTATGATGAAAATATTCAAACATACAGAAAAGTCGAATAATTTTACAGTGTACATCCATGCATCACCACCTAGACTCTACCGTTAACATTTTACTCTATTTTACTGTGGGGATTTTTTTTGGGGGGGGGTAGCAAATGAGAGTATAGACTGCCTGGGTTCACCACCTGCAAAGTGAATAATGCAAGGCAAGTTGATTAACTTCTCCAAATGTGCTTTCTTATCTGCAAACTGGGAACTGCCACAAGGGGTTGGTATGAGGCCTAAATCAGTTAAAATATGTAATGCACTGAGAACAAAGACTCATACTCTGTAAATACTGTATGTCAAGTACACTAATCTATGGGGGCTACTATAACTAAACATCATAGACTGCATGGCTTAACCAACAGAAATTTATTTTCTCACTTATTTCTCATTTATTTTCTTCTAGCCTATGTGAGGCTACAAGTTCCAGATCAAGGTCTGGCAGGGTCAGTTTACGGTGAGAACTCTTTCTGGCAGGTAGATGACACCTTCTTGCTAAATCCGCACATGACCTCTCTTCAGGGCCTGAACTTCAGAGAGTGAGTGAGCCCTCCGGTGTCTCTTCTTATAAGGACACTAATCCTATGGGACTGGGGCCCCACCCTTATGATTTCATTTAATCATAATTACTTCCTTACTCCACATAAAGCTCTACAGGAGGGGGTTAGGGCTTCATAGGAAATTGCCGAGAGTTGTGGGGAGACACAACTATTCAGTCCACAACAGCAAGTACATAGTTTCATTTTATTTTCTAAATTGTTGTTTTTGTAAGCTATTGATATAGAAGTGTACTCCTATGTTTTTGAGGAGAGCAAACCCACGAATAAAAGAGCATGACAGTTAATCATTTTTTGCAGAAAATGCATAAAAATGCATAAAAAAAAAAAACCCAGATGGGATGTGTCTGGGGGTGTGTGTAGGTAAGTCTGTGCACCAAATGTTAACAATGGTTCTCTCTGCTTGATGGGATTCTAAGAAGTAATTATTTTGCTTTTGTGTAGTTATTTTCTGGCATTTCAGAAATGCAAGGAAAGCAACCACCGTAAGAATGTATTGGATTTATGGATCGTGGTATTCTTTTAATAAAACAAGATTCCGTTCCACTTTCAGCCTTTTCCATGTACATGGGAAGGGAAAGCGGTATGGATTCGTTTATACCAATGTTGTTGGGACAAAAAAGTGACACAGATGCTTCCCTTTTGCCAAGGGTTTCCAAACCTCCCAATGGAAACATTCACGTGCCTCTTCCCGGCAGAGGGGAGACGGCTGATGCGGTAGTTTGGGGTGGGGGTTGGGGACAAGAGCACCAGCTCCGGCTCCCGCCGCAGAAGCGGGGCTGCTTTCCCCGCGGTTGGGACCCCGGGCTGCAGGGAACCCACAGTGACGGGGCCGCCGGGCGAGCATCTCGGGAGGCGCCGCGAGCGGGAGGCTGCCCCGGAGGACGCTGGGAACCACGCGCTGAGGCCGCTGCCGCGCAGGCGCACCGGCCAGGGCTGCGCTACGCGGAGGCATCTCGGCGCTACGCGTAGAGCCGCCGGCCGGGCGAGAGGGCAGGGGCGAGCCGGGCGAGCCAGCGAGCCGGGTGAGCGGGAGCGGCGCGGGTTCTGGGGCGGGGACCCCGGGAGGCGCCGGCGAGACACAGCCCGAGGTTCCCCGTGGCGCGTGATGTGCCCAGGAGCCCGGGGTCGCGCTCGGACAAAGGCAGCGAGGTCCGGGCCTGGAGAAAGGCTTAACCTCTCGGTTCTGGGAGGAAGGGACGGGGTTGGAGGGCGTCCGTGATTTGCCACAGCCAAGAGAAGGAGCCGGTGGGATTCAAACCCAGCCCCTTTGTGATTCCAAATCTCAAGGCTAATTTAACCATAGTAAATTGGGTTTTATTCGTCTCTTTGTGCTTCGTGACACCAGCACAGTGGTTTGGACCGCGTGGGCTGTGTATACCCACCGTCTCCATGTACCTTTTGTAAAAATTTTTTGATGATTGGTGTTAAGTTCTAGAATTCTGACCGTGCGATTGAGCACTGTAGATCCTTTTGCTGACTCTAATGTTTTTTTTTTCTTTTCTTTCTTTCTTTTTTTTTTTTTGACTCTAATGTTTTCTGTCCAGCATCATCAGGGGACCGTAGCGGTGGTTGCATAGAAAACACCTGGAGCCAAACAGCTGCCTGCTGAGGAGACAGATGTAGCTCAAGATGGGATGTTCCTTGTGAACTTGGACATGAAAAGGTCCAGATTCTGGATTTTGGTACTGTATGTTCCCCCTGGTTCCTGAGAGTAGAGGACTCCAGCACAACTGTGAAGCCCGAGTTTCCAGCAGTGTCTTTATCAAAAGTGGACAGGTCCAGATAGGACCTTCTGCCTCGTGGGCTGAGGCAGAGAGCCCTAGAAAGGAGTGCTGAAGTCATCATGCTACAGCAGCTCCTGATCACCCTGCCCATGGAGGCCAGCACCTGGGTGAAGTTGCGCCATCCAAAGAAGGCCACCGAGGGGGCATCCCTGTGGGAGGACGTGACTAAGATGTTTGAAGGAGAAGGTGAGAATAGACTGGCGGGAAGGAGGAAAAGCAGCAGCACCTAGTTTGAGAAGGAAGGTAGACACCTGAGCTAAAGCATCCCTTGGGTAGGCAATTGGGGAAAAGATTTCTGGGGTTCTTGATTATGGCTCCCGGCCTGCGTTTTCAGTAATGGTCAATTCAACCTGAAACCAGGATCTAAGTGTCATGACTGTGTATGTTACCTCTTTTCATTTCCCCCATGGGCGTGTGGGGCAGGGAAGACTTGCCTGATTTTCTGTATTTTACAGTGAGGAAATTTGAATCAACTGAGAGACCAGTCTAGGCACTTGGTGGCTAGGCCAGAAGTAAAAGGCAGCAGGGAAAGTACCAGGTGAGCCTGGAGTGTCTCGAGCTAGAAAGCAAGGACGAGTGCAAAGATGCGTGTCAGCAGGATGGCAAGTTTGGACAAACTTAGGACTGTTTAAATATCCAGATTGATTGTAACACTTTGAATAAATAAAATTCCGTAAGTTCATGATGGCACTTAAAATAGAGAAAGGGGAAAAACTTATTTGCCAACACTGGTGGTGATTCCTACACTGATTCCTTACCTTGAAAATAAATTATTATGGGAGTGAAGAATACATTCATCTTGCTTTTTAAAAGATCATTTCCGTTTGTTGAGGGAAAGCTTTTTACAGAAAATATCTGCCGATAAAGAAGTGGAAGGAACGATAGACTATATTACTATAAATGAAGTAATTGAAAAGTTGATGGGGAACAGGGTATTCACAGGGTGCCAAAGCATTGCCCCCACAAATTGCTAAAAGCCAAGGAAAGAGCACATTTTTCCGATGGCGATACGTGGTGGTCACTGTCTTAATCAAGTGTGACAATGATGGGATAACCTCACATTTTGTACCTTCTGGGTAATGTATTATAAAGCACATGGTATCACCCATGAGGAATTCCTGCCAAAATGTTTCATCTGATCCTAAATTGAGCTTAAAGGCTGAACTTCTGGTTTAAAGAAAATCCAGGGAATAGTGAAATAAGGTAAACCCTAGCACAGACTGTGTTGGTCTCATAAGAAGCCAGTGCCATGAAAAAAGGGGAAGTGTGGCGCCTGGGTGGTTCAGTTGGTCGATCATCTGACTTCGGCTCAGGTAATGATCTCACGGTTCACGGGTTTGAGCCCCACGTCCAGCTTGTGCTGACAACTCGAAGCCTGGAGCCTGCTTCAGATTCTGTGTCTCCTTCTCTCTGCCCCTCTCCTGCTCATGTTCTTTCTCTCTCTCAAAAATAAATAAAAATTTAAAAAGGCAGGGGAGTACTATTCTAGAGAGACTAAAGATAACCGCTTTGAATGTGTGAACCTTGGTTGGCTCCTGGGTTGAGAAGAAATCCAGAATAAAAGACAGTTTGAGAAGATCTGAGGAAATCTGGATATGGAATTATTGTTTTCAAGTGTTTATTTATTTTTGAGGGATTGCGTGCATGTGCAGGGGAGGGGCAGACAGAGAAAGAGAGAGAGAGAATCTCAAGCAGGCTGTGCACTGTCAGCACAGAGCGTGATGTAGGGCTCAGACTCACGAACTGGGATATCATGACCCGAGCCAAAATCAAGAGTCTGACATTTAACCAACTGTGAGCCACCCAGGTTCCCATGAATACAGAATTATTGTTAATTTGCTTAGGTGTGATAAATGGTATTGTGGCTATGCAGGAGAAGATCCTTATTTGAGGTATTTAGGGACAAAGTACCATGATGTCTGCAACTTTGAAGTGGTTCAGAAAAAAACATAGATGAAGCAAATATGGCAAATGTTAACAATCACTGAATACAGGTGGTGGATATATGCATGTTCAATATTCATGATGAAAAGTTGGGGAAAAATACAAGGACAACAATTCATGTACCTCAGTTCCTAGTTCATATTTTTAATACCTCAAATTCAGCCAGGTTTTAATACTTCAAATTCAGGTTGGAATTCTAGGAACCTGGCAGGGTGTTACGCTTAACACTTTAGGAGATGGGAAAAAATGAGCCAGACGGAAATAAAAAAACTTTCTACCCATATACTCATACTAATATTCAATTGAGGGAGATAATTATACAAATAAATATGATAGGCAGTCTGAGATATATAACAGAATAGAGATACAAACAAGCTTTGGAAGAATACAGAGAAGAGGAAGCTTTCTTCTCATTAAGAGTGTTTGAGAAAACTTCACTTGAACTGATCCAGAAGGATATCTCAGGTTTTCACTGAGTAGGACTTGGGAAAATACTGAGGTGGGTACTATGCAGGTATGTTCAAAGAATGGTGACTGGGATTATGTGGGTGGGTGTGTCCAGTGGTTGAAGGAGGATGTTTAGAAGGAGATCATGGATAAAGAAGGAGAGAAGCAGTGACGGACTGGTTGTGGAGGATCTTGAAATCCACGGTAAAGTGTTCAGATTTTTCTTTCTTGTCGGTGGGGAAGCTTTGAGGATTTTTGAACAGAGGAGTGGCCGGTAGATCTGTGCTAACGGACCAGCGTTGCCCATTGGGAAGTATTAATGCCCAAAGCAGTGCACCTTAGATCCTTTTCATTAAGGAGTCTCCGGTCTGCTCTGAATTGCTCTAATGTCCCTCTCTGTGAATGTTTTGAGAGAGGAGCCATGTTCAGGAGGTCTGGTCTGCAAGCCATTTTTCTAGGTCTGGGAGATGCAAACTCATGCCTCTTTTCCTTCCTCAGTTTTGCTCTCTAAGGAGGCTGATGAGACCCAGGGAGAAAGTTTCGAGGATGAAGTGACCTCTAGGCCACTGACAGTAGAATCCCAGGTGGGTTGGAGTTTCCTGTCACTTTCTTAAAATTGTTTGAATCCTGGATTTTTATTTTCTTTGACTCAGCTTGCTGGATTGGATTTTCTTAGCCTGTTCTAAATCAGGCCACATTGATTGATTTCACATGTGATTGTCCCACTGGTAGCAACCTTCCTCGGGAACCTTCTTATTTCAAGCAAACCTCTGGCCATTTATCCAACGCATTTAAAACTTGTGCTGGCGTGTGTTTGTGTGTGTGTGAAAGTATGTAATATAGTTCTTGCCCTGAAACCTCACAGATGTCATCTGGGGGAAAGACAAACATTGTAAAACATTTTAAGCAACATTTAAAAATTAATAGAATGCAGTTCTGATATTCTTGGAGATGTATACACTTCACTAATGACCTTTAAAAGATGATTTCTGGTCATGTTTTGGAGCAGAATTGTAGATGAAAAGGGAAATGAGAAGTTGCTGGCAGGTCACAAAGGGCACAAACTAAATAGGCTGACTGGAAAAGGAAGGAAAACTTCCAAGAGCAGTTTAATAGTTTCTGTGTATCGTAAACGAGCTAATCAGAAAACCAGCGGCGCTGGCAATGGGCAAAGCTCTGTGCTACCAAACCCCAGAAGCATAGGGAAACTCCAGAAAATTCTACAGTAGTCAGAGAAAATCAATATAGAAGGAGATCTTCCTAGAAACCAGAAGAGTTTTGTAGTGGCATGCTCTTAGCTTCCAAGATAACATGGCACAGGGTTTAATCCCCTATCCTTAACATTCCTCAAATTCAGTTTTCTCATGTGGATGCTGTTGTCAGCCCAATAGGCCTCAAGTGCCTTCCAGAATTATTTACAATTTATAAAAAGCATTAGAGGGGCGCCTGGGTGGCTCAGTCGGTTAAGCATCTGACTTCGGCTCAGGTCATGATCTCGCCGTTCACGGGTTTGAACCCCGCGTCTGGTTCTGTGCTGACAACTCGGAGCCTGGAGCCTGCTTCAGATTCTGTGTCTCCCTCTCTCTGCCCCTCCCCTGCTCATGCTCTGTCTCTGTCTCTCAAAAATGAATAAACGTTAAAAAATTAAAAAAAAAAAGCATTAGAATTGTCTCCATACATAAGGAATGTGTTTTTATCTCAGCCTTCTGGCTTCTGGGTGCTCTTTGCATTTGGTAATATTTTTTTAAATAATTACAAAATGGTTATTTAATTTTGTAGGTCATACATGACAGGCTCTTGTACTTCACCACACAGTGTCTGCTTTGGTCAAGGGATCTTCCTTTAGTAGGCAGAATTCATGCTCTCTACAGAAACCTGTTCTCACATACTTTTCTTACTAACCGAAGTACTCAGTTAAGGGTATATTACCCATGCTGAAATGTTCTCGTTTTAACAAATTCTTTCAGCCCAACAAAGGTCCCTGGCTTCTCTTGTGGCCTTGGCCTCTTTTGAACTCTCACCTTCCTCAAATATTCCTGATCTTTATTGTCCTTAATCTAAATTATTATACACTGTTCTGAGACCTTCTTTAATATTTCATGAGTATTTCTCCTTTAGCCAAATTGTAAGTTATAAAAGACAGCTTACACGCTTTGTGCATTGTGTTGTAACGTGTAGCAGAGAAATCAGCCAACCAGTTTTCAAGAGTATCCAGGAAAATTCGGATAGAATCTCTTAGCATGTAGACAGTGTTAGAAAAACCTCCCAAACTCTGGCTGAAAAGGAACATACTTGATGTTCTAGGAACTGTTGACCTTCAAGGACATATCTGTGGACTTCACCCAGGAGGAGTGGGGACAACTGGCCCCTGCTCACCGGAGTCTATACCGGGAGGTGATGCTGGAGAACTATGGGAACCTGGTCTCAGTGGGTAAGGATGAGTTCCCCTTATAACTAGAACCTGCCTGTTGGAACAAAATCTTTCATTTCTAACCAAAGTGTTAGCTTGGGCTCTGGGTTGTGTTGGAGTTTTCTAGTTCCTTCTCAATAGCAAGTCAGGATTGCTGTGGTCTTTTCTGCCCTGGTCTTTCTACTCTACCCCTCAGCAGGCCTGAATACCAAAAAACTATCTTTAAATTCTTGGGATGACCTCAGCACATGCAGTGTTTTCTTCTTCATGAGCAGGATATCAGCTCTCCAAACCTGGTGTGATTTCCCAGTTGGAGAAAGGAGAAGAGCCATGGCTGATCGAGAGAGAGGTTTCAGGAGGTCCACGTTCAGGTAAGAGCAAGGCAGTTGGGGTCTTTTGTCATGTTTGCTAGAAAGCTCCACTTGAAGCCTTCTCCAGATTGTGGGGAAGGCTATGCCATCTGGATGGGACCTGACCTGAAACCTGATTACCACCCTGTTACCCCTTTCCTGAACTTGCCTTTTCTTGTTAGTTTCTCTGGAGTCAGAGGAAAAGAGATGCCTTTCTTATCAGGGTTAGTTTCCTTAACTAATTCTCCTGACCCAGTTGCATGATTTTCTTGTTTTCTCCAGCATTTCAAACCTTGCCCTGATGATAGCTTCTTTCTCCTGTACATTCAGGTATTCGTGGATCTCCCCTCATTAAGTACAGCACTCTTCACCAGATTCCTATGTAATTTTATTATGGATTTTACTCTTTCATGATTCTGGTTAAAATTTTTTCCTAAATCTTATTCTGTGATCATAGCTTCAATTCTGATTCTCTTTTTAACTTGTGTAATTTAGATTTTTATTTCAGATAACTTATGCCTCTGTGAAAAATCACCACAGAATTCCTTCTGACCAAATCAGATAGCTTTTAACAACCTTCTTCATCTAAGAACAGTAATAATGACAGCTTTTCATCAGGCTGGCCTCTGTGAGTCCTGTGCATACATTAGCCCCATCTTACAGAGGAGGAAAAGAAGGCTCATAGGTTAAGAAATTTGTCCAGCATCACTTAGCTACTGGTAGGTGGAGTCAGTATTTGAATTCCAATCCTTCTGACTCCACATTTTGTGTTCTTATGGCACGATTCTACATGGCAGCATTAGGTTTCTAGACCTTGCTGCCTTTCCTCCACAGTGTTTATCTCCTACATATCTCTTACTGCTTTTTCAATGCTTCTCATCAATATCCTTTTTTTTTTTTGATGTTTATTTTTGAGAGAGAGAAAGAGAGACAGAGTACAAGCAGGGGAGGGGCAGAGAGAGAGGGAGACACAGAATCCGAAGCAGGATCTAGGCTCCGAGCTATCAGCACAGAGCCTGATGTGGGGTTTGAACCCACAAACCATGAGATCATGACCTGAGCCAAAGTCGGATGCTTAACCGACTGAGCCACCCAGCTGCCCTCATCAATATCTTTTCTAATGCAGATACATCGTTTCCACTTCTGTTAGGACAGGCTACACTACTATATCAAATAGACTCTAAAATGTGGCTCAAACAGAATAGCCAGAAATCTTGCTTGTACGCTGGTCTGGGGGAACTGTTTAGTTCAATGGACAGTTCTTTTCCACCTCACGCATCTGGGATTGAGATTTCTTCTACATGGTGGCTCTGTCATTCGCTAGGGCCTCCTCATCATCTAAGTATAGCCAGCAGCAGAACGAGGGCACACAAGGAGCTCATCTGGGATGTTTGTTTTTTTTTTTTTTTAATTTAATGTTTATTTATTTTTGAAGGAGAGAGAGACAGAGCGTGAGCGGGGCACGAGCAGAGCGAGGGGGAGACAGAATCCAAAGCAGGCTCCAGGCTCTGAGCTGTCAGCACAGAGCCTGACCTGGGGCTCGAACTCACGAGCTGTGAGATCATGACCTGAGCCGAAGTCAGAGGCTTAACCGACTGAAACACTCAGGCATCCCACATCTAGGAGGTTTTTACTGGGCAGCCTGGAGTGGTTCACATGACTTTCACTCCGATTCACTTACAGGAGAAACCTTTGTCACTTCGCTCAAATCCAAATCAAGGAAGATGTAGGTGTGTGTCTAAAAATGGGAAGAACAGATTTGGTGCATATCCGGCAATTCCTGCTGCAATCCCTGAGGGGTCTCTGTCTTGTACGCTGCTATTCTGTAGCTGCACAAATGTCCACAAATGCGTTGTGATGGTTTCAGTGTCCCTTGAGACCTGTATTCTCCATATTTTCATCTATTCCCACATATCCCTGGTATTTAGGACATCTCTATCTAGATGCACTGTCGTCACTTCAAGCCCAATACATCCAAAAACAGAAACCATTTTCTCTCCCAAATTTCTCATCCTGACTCCTCCTATTCTTTCATTCTCAAAGACCAGAAATCATGATATCAGCAAGAATGCATTATGTTTTTCTATTCTCAGTTCTTCCCTCATTCCTCATGGTTTCTTCTCTGATAGTACCTGCTAGATCCATTTCTCCTCTTCATATGTGCTGATGCAGTGCTAAGCCAAGTTCCCATCATCTCATGCCTGTTACTCTGATTTTTAGTTGTATTTGTTGATATTTTATTATTTTTCTGAATCATTTTGAATGTTACTATCAGAGTTGACCTCTTGAAATATGACATTTATTTTGTTCTTACCCTGAAAAGAAAAGTTAAGTAACTCCTTATCCCCTGTAATAAGTGATGTCAACATCTCTGCTGGCTTCCTAAGTCCACTCCAAAATTTACCCAGCTATTCCTGAGCACTTTGTATGTGCTGTTACTAAGGTGAGATTAGAAATCCTGGGGAATAAGAGTTTGTTGTAGACAGGAAATATTGGTGCTTTAGGATGGCAGGGTCCAAATGGATGGAAGGGAATAGAAAGAGAATTTCCTTCACCCAAAACTGTCCCATGTATCCCATGTATAGTCCATATAGTCTCTGTCTTTTAAGATTTTACAGTATAGCTAATAATGTGTTACAAATAAGAAGCCCATTTTTCACCTCTTATGTACAGATACAGGCAAAAATTATGAAGATTGATAAAAATCCAGTGAACTTGTAGGGAAGGGCACCCATGTTTACCGAGAGCACACATACCTAGAACCCAATAATTCCTCTTTAGTAAAGCCTATGAAATATTGACAGGAGTGTACGCAAATGTATGCATGATGATAACATAAGAAACTGGAGACAACCTAAATATTTTTCGGTAGAGAAGAGTCAAGTTATGATATGTCCATCAATGGAATATCAATATCAATGCAGTGGTATGTATTGCACTTGTTAAAAAGAATAAGATAGGGGTTCATGGGTGGCTCAGTTGGTTAAGTGTCTGACTCTTGATTTCGGCTCAGGTCATGATCTCATGGTTCATGACATTGAGCCCCATGTCAGGCTGTGCGCTGACAGCACGGAGCCTGCTTGGGATTCTCTCTCTCCCTCTCTCTTGCTACCGCTCCCCCTGCTCACACTCACTCTTTCTCTCAACATAAATAAACTTTTTTTTTTTTTAAATAATGAGATGAATCTAAATGTACAGACATGGGAGGGAGCCTACAAGATAAAGTTGAGTTAAAATACAAAACAGATGCACCTAGGTGGCTCAGTTGGTTAAGCGTCTGACTCTTGGTTTTGGCTCAGGTCATTATCTGATGGTTCATGGTTTTGGGACACATGTTGGGCTCTGCACTGACAGCACAGAGCCTGCTTGCGATTCTCTTCTCTCTTTCTCTCTGCCCCTCCTTGGCTCTCTCTCTCTTAAAATAAATAAACTTAAAAAATACTTTAAAAAAAACAGATGCAGAAAAAAAAAAAAAACAGATGCAGAGCTATATGTATACTATGATCCCCTTTTTGTGCAAATGTATATTTATGACCATACATAAATACACACATTCACATATACATATTGTTGGGAATGTCTGAATGGATGCTTTCCAAAATCCTAAGAGAGTAGAGGGAATGGGGATGAAATTGAGAGAGGCTATCCCTCTTTAGTGAATGAGTTCCTATATTATTTAACGTTTTAATATGTAGAAAGTATGGATTAATACTTGAAAAAAACTTTTTTTAATAGGGACAATTTTGTCATAGAAATACGGGCTTGAGATGATATGGTGCTAGAATACTGTGTTCCTTAATCTTATCTCTTGATATTTGCCCTTACAACAATGCTCTCTTCTTAGTGCACTTCCTCGAATTCACATGGATGAACTCCTCCCAGTTCCTTAAAGTCCCCTCACATGCCCTAACAGCTTCTTTCCTTTGATTTCTTCATTTCCTTTTATATTAGCTCTCTAGGGGGCAGAATTACATTTGAAGACAGTCCAAGGTTTCTATGCCTAGTACATGTTCATTTTCCCCCCTCCTATTCTCACTATGGCCATTTATTTTTTAAAGTACACTGAATATGCGTCATTTGTATTTTGGGATTTCTTCCAGACTTGGAGAGTAAAGCAGAAACCAAGGAGTCAGCCGTAAAGAATGATACTTCTTGGGAAGAATTACACCATGGCCTAATGAAGGAACAGTCCACAAGAGGAAGCACCTTATATTCCACATTGGGAAGAATCTCCAAATGTGATCAGTTAGAAAGCCACCAGGAAAACCAAGGAATGGGTGAGGGGCAAATCCCCTTGATGCACAAAGTACTCACTCAGGAAAGAGGCCGAGAATCTAGTAGATTTGAGAAAAGTATTAATGTGAGCTCAAAAGTTATTCCAGGACCAGAAATTTCTCCGAGAAAAAAAGACCATAAATATGATGTATCTAGAAAGCGAAGTAGATACAATTTAGATTTGATTAATCATTCAAGGAGTTATACCAGATTGAAAACCTTTGAATGTAATATTTGCGAAAAAATCTTCAAACAGCTCATTCACCTTACAGAACACATGAGAATTCATACTGGAGAGAAACCTTTCCGATGTAAAGAATGTGGAAAAGCTTTTAGCCAAAGTTCATCCCTTATTCCACATCAGAGAATCCATACTGGTGAGAAACCCTATGAATGTAAGGAATGTGGAAAAACCTTCAGACATCCATCATCTCTTACTCAACATGTTAGAATTCATACTGGGGAGAAGCCCTACGAATGTGGGGTATGTGAGAAAGCATTCAGCCAGAGCATTGGGCTGATCCAGCATCTGAGAACTCATGTTAGAGAGAAACCTTTTACATGCAAAGACTGTGGAAAAGCATTTTTCCAGATTAGACACCTTAGGCAACATGAGATTATTCATACTGGTGTGAAACCCTACATTTGTAATGTATGCAATAAAACCTTCAGCCATAGCACATACCTAACTCAACACCAGAGAACTCATACTGGGGAAAGACCATATAAATGTAAGGAATGTGGGAAAGCCTTTAGCCAGAGAATTCATCTTTCTATTCATCAGAGAGTCCACACGGGAGTGAAGCCTTATGAATGCAGTCATTGTGGGAAAGCCTTTAGGCATGATTCATCCTTTGCTAAACATCAGAGAATTCATACTGGAGAAAAACCTTATGATTGTAATGAATGTGGAAAAGCCTTCAGCTGTAGTTCATCACTTATTAGACATTGCAAAACACATTTAAGAAATACCTTCAGCAGTGATATGTGACATATGTGCAACATCAAAGACTCCTCCTAATGGAGCAAAAGCCTCTAAATCAGAGGCTTTTTGACTTTTTGGTTGCAAGAAGCAATGATTTTTTTTAATGACTTGATGCAGTGTTACCACTATCAGTTTTGCCATATTAAAGAAACTGCCTGTCATCAACATCGTTTCAGAAAAGAAAGGGCATTTTAATATTTTAAAATGTAGGAGGGATAATCAGTAGGAATAGCCCTTAACATTGAATTAAGTTAGCCTTATGAAAATCCCCCAAATTTGTCCTTATTTTTCTCATTTCATTATGGGCCAATGGAAGGTTCATCATGGCAAGTTACTGATACTTGGATTGGCTTTTGAGAATCACTGTTTTAAATATCTCTTAAATAATCAGACTAAAATATAGTATAACTTATTACTATAGCCCTTTATATGGCTAGAAGAGGCATAGATAAAAATAACTGCCTGGCTCATTTCTACAAGAAATAATATTGAAGGAAGCTTTCCAGAATTGATAGATAACCTACTATTACAAGGGATACTTAAGTATATTTTATGGTTTCTTGTAGAGAATTGGCAAGCTTTCATAAAGAGCCAGATATTAAATATGTTAGACATTGTGGACCATATGAGCTCTGCCAGAACCACTCAACTCTACCATTTTAGTGTAACATCTAAAGAAATACATAAATCAGAATATCTCAACCTTGGCTCTTCTGATATTTGGGGCCAGATACTTTGTTTTGGGAAGCTGTCCTATGCACTGTAGTGGGTTTAGCAGTATCTCTGGCCACAAAATGCCAATAACTAGATGCCAATAGTCCCCCCACCCATTGTAACAACCAAAAACATCTCCCAATATTGCTAGAGGTGCCCTGGGGGGTCAAGATTGTACTTGTGAAGTACTTGAGAACCATGGACATAAATGAATAGGTGTAGCTCTGTTCCAATAAACTTCATTTAGAAAACTGGTGTTGGGTTGCATTTAGCCCGAGAGCTGTAGTTTACTGTTCCCGCTATAGAGTACATAAATGACTGTCCCCCCCCCCTTGCCCCTGAATAAGCACAGCAAGAATAGGAGTTGAGTAGTGTTATTTTTTTTTTAATCTGATTCTGGAACTTTTGATATGTCCTTCTATAATGTCCTATCAAAAGGTTAGAAATTTTATATAATCTCTCAAACAGTTCTAGCACTCAAACATATAATAGGACCTAAGGAAGTTTATCATCACTTATTTGACAATGCTTCCCCTATGATGTGACCTATCAAATAAGCCTAACTTGTCAAAAAGACTTCATTTAGAAGTTGAATTTTGGGAAGTTTGAAATATCAGAAGGTTTAAAAAAAAATAGAAGGTTTTAAAGCATGTGTCTAAATAAGATTATAGATCATTTTAAAACTTAATAATTATAATAATTATCTATTTAGCCAAGGTGGCAATAAGATTCTAAAGGAAAATGCAGAGGATTACATAGTTATTAAAATTTAGCCTAATGTTGAAAAAATTCAACTTTAAAAACAAAACAAATTTTTTTCCAGGCCGGTTAAAGATATAGAATAATCTTTGTTTACAAAGATCTTTGTTTACAACATAGACCTAAGAAAACTGACATTTTAACAGAGAAAAACCAAATTCCAATCTTATACTGGTGTACTTCCATATTAAGACTCATTTATTTCAACAAGGTGAATTTTTAAGAATAAGTAAATCAGTCCTTCCTTTTTCCTCCCTAGCATCTCCCATGTTGATACATACATTTTGAGACAAGGACATCCAGGGTGCTACATGGATCTGAGTTTTTGTGGTGGGCGCTGTGATGTGCTGACCAGAATCCCCATCAGGAATAAAGGACTCTCAGCTGTAGAGATCATGGCCAACAGTCCTCAACTCTCACATGCCATGAGGGGTCACCTTAACTGAAGACAGCTGCCTTGCCGAGGCATACCCTCTTCCCAGGTTGTCGCAAAGAATGACTTATAAAAGTCCAGCCCTTTCGCCCTAATTTAGAGTGATTCTGAAGGGTAATCCAACTTTTGGAACTCCTCAGAGAATCAATGGAGTCTTGTGTTGATATTGTATGATCATTCAACTTCTGCCTAATCTTGCTCTCTTACTCTCCCTTCTCCAGGCATTGGTCACTCCCTAATAAACTTTTTTACACATTAATCTCCACAACCGTAGTCCTAACCGCACACAAAATTTCTTAACAAAGATTCCCTTCTCACAAACATACAGGCTTTCCTTTTTACATTCAGATTTTGATCTAAGTTTTTCCTTTTTAAATAAACAGTCTCACTTTCCTTGAATTACATCTGTTTGTTCTTAGATTACCCATAAAATTCATGAGGCATTAGAGTTCTAAGGGTTTTTCCCCCCTTTCCTGACAAATTTTGCAATGGAGATAACATGAACTTATTTGAATTTCAGTAAACATAGAATAAAAGTTTTACATTTAATGCTGAAATCCTAAAGACATATCCATTTGATTAAACCAACAACCTTAAATTAATTAGCTTTAATACCTAATTAAAGATCTAATTAAGACCTAATTAAATACCTAATACAAGATCATGTGAACTTGTAAAACATTGGGTTAGTTTCTATCTTTGAGTTTTAGAATGCTCAATTCTTGGGGCGCCTGGATGGCTCAGTCAGTTGAACATCTGACTCTTGATTTTGGCTCAGGTTATGGTCCCAATGTTGTGGGATTGAGCCCCAAGTTGGGCTGTGCACTGGGCGTGGAGCCTGCTTGGAATTTCTCTCTCTCTCTCTCTCTCTCCCTCTTTCTCTCCTTCACCCTCTGCTCCTTCTCCCCCACCTGTGTGTGCTCTCCTTGCTTAATGCCCAATTCTTACAAGCACTTATCTTTAAACCAACTAAATAGAGCTCTTTTACAAATTAATTTTAGCAATACCATTGGGAGGTACAGAAAACATCTCACATAACATTCATGGACACAGAAATAAGTACATGAACAAGATGCAAACAAAAGCTGAAAGGCCCAATTTCCAATTGTCTCCTTTTTACAAAACAAATCTAATGGCAAGATGGTATTATAATTTATGGATCCATTAATTGGTCATTTTTCTCTGTGGCCAAGCAGCATTGCAAAAACTGATGGCTTGATTTTGGAGAACACAGCTGCATGTGGGGATCAAATCGTCATTTCCCAGTTTCCACTTAGCACACAGCCAACTTTATCCAAAGATACCAAAAGATGCAACAATAAACAAATTGTGAGCATTGGTTCCTCCCCAAAAGTCAGAGCTTCACCAACTCAATCAAACAGCTTCCTCATCAGCCTTTTCTTTTTTTTTAATTTTTTTTTTCCAACGTTTATTTATTTTTGGGACAGAGAGAGACAGAGCATGAACGGGGGAGGGGCAGAGAGAGAGGGAGACACAGAATCGGAAACAGGCTCCAGGCTCTGAGCCATCAGCCCAGAGCCTGACGCGGGGCTCAAACTCACGGACCGCGAGATCGTGACCTGGCTGAAGTCGGACGCTTAACCGACTGCGCCACCCAGGCGCCCCGCATCAGCCTTTTCTTAATCAACCAGGAAAGGGAGGCTAAGAGAACCCAAATCCCCTATTTAGAGGCATCCAAATGGAGGAATAAATCTAAGAGCCAAGCCAAACGGGAAAACGAAAGCTCACAAGCCCTCCGTATGAAATATTCACGAAGAGACATCTGCCCAAACCAAACCCAGACCTGTTTCCTTGCCACAAGAGTTAAATTGAGCACTGAAAGCTGGCAGCTCAAGCCTAACCAGGGTGGACTGGAGCCTGGGGACAGTCCCCGGGACAAAGAGCCTAGGTACTGCTGGGACTCATCGCTGGATTCCTGTTACAGGCTGAGGGCCGATGAACTATGGGCAAAGAGCTCCTGGATGGCTCCCCAAGTTTGTAACCGAACCCAAGTTTATCCATGGGATGGGCGACAAAGATGATCAGATAATGGAGTACGCAGCAAAAGGGTTTATTCAAGAGGCAGCAAAATAAGGAAATGGGAGGGCAAATCTTAAATCATCCTCTCCAAGGAGAGACAGGGAGGTTTAAAGGCAAACAAAAAGGGTAAAAAGTTGCAGTTGAGTTTATTACTCTGCAGCTGCAATTAGTCCCCTTAACTCTTTGGTCACTGTTTTCACTAATTTTCTCAGAATATTGAAGATGTAATACTTACTCATGGGTGGTGTTTGGAGGTGGGAGGAGAGCACCAGCCTGGGCAATTCAGTACCTAATACTATAGAGCTAAAATAACGTTTCCCTGTCCTTCATTACAGGGATAACATAGAGGATTATTTTTGTTATTTTGAGTCCTCTTTGTGTGTGCTTTTACCTAATTAGAATTATGGTTTAGTTGTCTTTTGAACTGCAATTGTTTTTCACTGAACATTAGGTTGTGCTCAGATCCTAAGCCTTCATAGCAGAGTGGTGAAGAGTTTGCATTCAGAAATCCTAAAAATATGTATTCAAATTCCAACTCTACCACCCCCTAACTTTGTGATCTTAGTCAAACTTATTTTTTCATCTGTCAAGAGGCATTAAAAAAAATTTTTTTTAATGTTTATTTACTTTTGAGAGAGACAGAGACAGAATGCGAGTGGGTTGGGGCAGAGAGAGGGGAAGGCACAGAATCCGAAGCAGGCTCCAAGCTGTCAGCACAGAGCCCAACGCGGGGCTCAAACTCATGAGCTATGAGATCATGACCTGAGCTGAAGTCGGACGCTCAACCAACTGAACCACCCAGGCGCCCCTGTCAAGTGGCATTTTTAATAGGCACTACACAACACATTTATTATGCTAGGTACACATAATCATTCAGAAACAAACCATTAATATTGCATTTTGTGTGTTTTCTCCTTGTTATAAAGTAAATGCTCATTTATGAAAACACAGAGATGTGTAAAGAAAACAAACATGACAGAACCCAGATATTACCAATATTAAAATGTTGGTGGAAAAAGACAACGTTGTCTGGTTCCATTTATATAAAGTATCAAAAGTATGAAATGCAGTGAAACAGAAAGTAGACTAGTGGTTCCCAGGTACTAGGCGGAGAGAGAAAAGGGGAGTTCTTGTTTAATGGGCATAGAGTTTCAGATTTGCAAGATGAAAAAGTTCTGGAAGTCTGTTTCGCAATATGAATATAGTTAAAACTATTGAACTGTACACTTAAAGGAGGTTAGATGGTAAATTTTATGTTACGTTTGTTTTTGTTTTGTGTTTTGTGTTTTTTTTTACCACACACACACACACACACACAATTTTTGCATGTATGTCTCTACAGCAAACACATTCTAGTACCCAGTTTGAAAAATTCTTCCAACCCACTTGCACCAATGCCATATCACGTCTTCACTCCCTTTACTGGTCATGTCCTCCCTTCTCTCCCTATGCAGCTTTTAGTGATGCAGGTGCAAACACCCTCCACTCCATATATGTTTATTGTTAACGCCTTTACTTGGGGCAAGAGCATTTTACCAGTTGGATTACTTCCTGGATCCTGACTTTCTATCTTTTGGTCTGGTAATTTCCTACTGTCTTGCCATCTCTTAGATGCCTTGTCTATGACATTATGTTATGGGCACCATAACATGGGCAGAATTGTGTTATGGGCAGAATTGCGTCCTCCCCACTGCCCTGCCCCCTGCCAAATTCATATGTTGAAACCCTAACCTTCACCTCCAGTACCTGAGAATGTGGCTGTATTTAATCCCATATTTAAGTGATTACATTTATTAATTACTTTAAAGAAGCGATTAAGATAAATGAGTCATTAGGGTATGCTCTAACCCAACCTGACTGGTGTCCTTATAAGAAGAGGAAATTTGCACACAGGGAGACACCAGGGGCCTGCAAGCACACAGAGGAAAGACCATATGAGGACATAGAGTGAAGGCAGCCATTAGTAAGCCAAGGAGTAAGTAGAGCTTCGGGAGAAACCAACTCTGCCGACATAGGCAGGCCTGGTCTGAGGATTGGGGCAGAGGGCAGGGGATGGAGGGGTTCCTGCAGGACCAGCCAAGAAGGTCCTTGGCTTTGCACAGGATAGAAATGAAACTCAAGCCAGGAGGAAGTGAGAGCAGAGTTTACTGAGTAGCGTAAGTGATAGAGCATAGTAGGCAGAGTATCTGAGAGACTCGTAAAGGGAGAAGTGAGTCTGCCTGTTGCTGGGGGTAAGCGGTCCAGGGTATGTGTTCTTTTAGGAATCTAGGTCCGATCAAAGGAGTGTCAGGTGGACAATAGCTGTTATTCTATAAGTCACTGAAGATAGGGATTATGGGTGCCAGTGTCAACAGAAGTTTGTTCAAACCTAATGTCCTGAAGCTCGGGATCTGGTTCTTCTTAGATGTTATCAGGTATATGGGGGCCTAGGATGAAACTCAGAGAATGAATAACTTTCTTGCTTCCCCCCTTGGAGTGGGAACATAGCTTCCTTGGTTTACTCAGATGCAAGGTGAAATACAGAACAGAAGTAAATGGGGCCTGGCAGAGAAATAGCAGAGATGAAGCCTGTCTAAAATAGAGTCCGTTCAGTTTCCCTAACTCTGCTGAGACCTGGATCCTGGACTTCTAGCCTCCAGACCCGTGAGAAAATAAATTACTGTTGTTTAAGCCACCCAGTCTGTGGTATTTTATTGCGGCAGCCCTAGCAAACTAATGCACTCCTCTAAGAACATTAAAAATAAATATTCCAGACTTTAGTGTTTCTTGTTTTCTGAGGTGGGTTGATATAAATATCTTAGCTCCACTATTCCAAGAAGAGAAACTCCAGTCATTATCCCATTTTCACACACTGCTTTCCCTTTCCTCATAGCCCTCATCATCATCTGGGGTGCTACCTATTTTGTAAATTTATTACTGTTAAAAAGAAAACCACAGGCTCCAAATGGACCCATTATACCGGGGCTTAATACCTAAGCTAATTGTAGTGCCAACCACCCCCAGAAATGTAGTCTTAACAAGTCAATCAGGAGATTCCTGATCTAGCACAAATGAGCTAGTATGTCACATGGGCCCTCCCCAACCCCCAAAGGAAAATGAGTTAATCCCCCCAGTTAGACCCTGGGCCCTAGTCCCTAAGGTAAGGTGACCTTACAGGGACCAATCCTTTCTGTTCTTTTGCTAATAACTTCCTTGTCCCACCCTCCCTCCTATAAAAACCTATTTTATACAACTACCTAGTGCTCCGTTCCACTTGCCAGATGGGGATGCTACCCCATTCCGTGAATCAATAAAGCGAATTAGATCTTCAACTGTACTGGGTTGAATTTTTGTTGTGTAACATTATCTATTTAATTCCCCATGCATTAAGATCCAAAAAAGCAGGGACCATTCTGATAACTGCCATATGCTTAGAGCCTGTAACAGTGTAGGACGGACGACACGCACTCAAGATACTTGGTGAAGGAATGAATGACGGAATGACAAGGGGTTTCCCCACGGAAGAGTTGGAGGGCCAAGTGGTCTCTCCAGACGCCGCCTGGCCCCGCGCGCGATGGGCCGGTTGGCGGCTGCCCCCGGGGTCTGGGCGCCCGCGCGCGCTCCGCCGCTCCAGCGCCGGGTTTTCGGGTGCGCCGGCTTCCCGGGAGGGGGCGGGCACGGGGCGGCCCCTCGTGGGCGGAGTCGGCAGCTGGGCGTGTGGGCCGCCGGAAGGCGCGCGCGCTGGGCGGGGGGCTGCGCGGCCGCGTGGGGTGGCCGGACCCGGGGCGGGCCCGGCGGCGCCGGGGGGCGACCTGAGGCGTGGGCGACGGCGGGGCGCGGCGGGAGGACGGAGGCCCCGGGCGACGCCGGGCTGCGGCCCACGAGGCGGGGCGGCGGGTGGAGCCGGCTGCCGCCGCTGCCGGGCCGGCGTCAGAGCGAGTGCCCGCGAGGTGTATCCTCGCGCGCGTCTGCGGGAAGCGGGGTCAGGACAGCCCTCCCACTGCGGCCCGCGGAGCCCCGCGCCCCGGAGCGCGGCCGAGGAAGGCCGCCTGGGAAGGCGGCGGAGAGATGCGGTGCGGCGGCCGGCCCTAGACAGGCTCCCCGGGGGGACCGGGAAAAGCCCCGCATCCGGGGCGGAGGCCGAGGTCCGCGGGCTCCCGAAGGAAGCCTGCGGGAACGCTGGGCGTGCTTTGGAGAATCGTCGGTGAGCGGGGCATGCGGTCTACGAAGGCGGGGGAAGAACAAAATCCGCTACCGCCCGGTCTTCTGAAGAGACACCCTGTGGCGCCGAAAGCCTCGGGAGCGAGCGCTCTCGCGGCCGCGTCCTTGGTCCCAGCAGCGTCCGGGGCCGAGCTGGTGAGTGGGAGGATGCGCGGGTGTGCAGCCTCCGTCCCGGGAAGGCACGGCCGGGAGCAGTGAGGAGCGGCAGCTTCCAAATGCTGCTTCGAAAGTTTCCCCACTTTGGTAACTAGACGTTTACTTTTATGTATTCCGGGGCAAGATATTTCCACATGCTCCATCCTGCAGGATGCAGCTCCTTTCTCTGCAGCGGGCACAGCTTGGGGCCCAGTGGGGGGAGCCCGTAAGCTACCTACCCTTCCTTGCAAACTTCAAAAAGTTGGGCCAGCTCCCGTTATACGGAGCTCGGTCTACGCGCGGGGCCCCAGTTACGCTGGACCAGGTGGCTGTGGAGGCACCTGCTCAGATGCGGGGGGCTTTGGATGAGATGATAGATTTGAGTCGTTTCCGGATTTCCCTGTTGCAAACAGTTCTGCAGTAGTCCTGATGGTACTCGAAGTGCTGTATTTCCTCCATCTGAACCCATCCCCCTCCCCCAGTTTTAACATTTCTGAAACCAGGAGGCATCTTCACAGGCCAAAAGGACTTGCCCGCTGCTGGGCATCTGCGTGGTTGGGGAATGTACCTGTTGCTGTTTGGTCAGGTGAAAATGCAGCTGTGTGATTATTCCATCACTTCTGACACTTGTAATGAACTTTAAATGTAGATCTCTAATTGTTTTTAAAAGTAGCTGGAAAAGATAATGCTGTGGTAAAGCAAAAATTGTATAGCAATATTTATTATCAAGGGTTTTCTGTATCCTTGACATTATTTCAATTAATATTACAGCCCTATAAAGTACAATTGTTATTCCCATTTTATAGATGAAGAAACGGAAGCTCCAGAGAGTTCGAGTGTCTTAGAGCTTTTAAGTACAAGTGTCGGGATTCTCACCTAAACTGTCTGAATTCAAAGCTTGCCCTCTTAACTCCACTAAGTCTGTATCCAGGCAGAAGATGGGTGCAGCTTACTGGGAGGGAAGTCAAGACAGGGTCTATGCTTGTTTTTATACCTTTTTGGCTGTTTATGGATGTGTGTATGGAACTGGGAAACAGCCACATCCAAGAACACTGATTATACTTATTCCCACGTTGATGCCAAATCTTTATTTTCGGATCTTTTGCAGTTTAAAATATATTTCCTCAAGTTCTGGAGTTCTGGATGTGTGGTCAGTGCTTCTGGATCCCTCCTCTTCTGTCTTTTGCTCCTCTAGAAGACTATAGAGGCATGCACTCCAAACTGCTCAACTGGCTGCCTCCCAAGGAGGCGCTCCTTAATTTAAGAGAGAAGTCAGTTTTTCACAGTTGTTAAGGTCACATCAGCCTCTAGGAACCCCCGGGTTCTGGTGCTGCAGGGACACACCAAAGTTCTGGGGGCGGGAGATTGTGGTCAGAGGAGACCGTATACCTGTGAAGCCTCTCAGCAGAGATTCTGGCACTTTCGTCACCAGAAGTGGACACGCCCAGTTGGGTGGGCATCGTCATGCTACAGCAGCTCCTGATCACCCTGCCCACGGAGGCCAGCACCTGGGTGAAGTTGCGCCATCCAAAGAAGGCCAAGGAGGGGGCACCCCTGTGGGAGGATGTAACGAAGATGTTTGAAGGAGGAGGTGAGAGTAGACTGATGAAGGGAAAGCAGAATTCTCAATTCGTGTGTGAAAGGATAGGTACCCATTTCATTGAGGTGTCTCTTGGGGAGAAAATTGGAGGAAAGCAGGTCTCTGGGGTTCGTGCTTGTGGCTTTTGGGACGAGGATAGCTATGAGGGCAGATGTTGGGCTCTCAGCTCCTTGTGCCATGTGCTCCATGCTGCCCCCATCTCCAGTTCCCGGATAAAGCAAACAGGAGGATCAAACAGGAGGATAAAAAAGCAAACAGGAGGATAAAGAAACAGGAGGACAATACAGTGTTCCCCACCAGCGGCTCCCGGGTATTGTGATTGTCACAGACAGTGGGGTCAAAGGCTTCTACTCCTTAAAGCCCCCCCAAGGTTTTCCTTCATAAGTTTTGGGCATTTTGGCCCAAAGCCAGTGCTTTCCACAAGTAGTTCTGAGAGGAAGGAATGACCTATTTGGTGACTCTCGATTTCCAGGAGGTCAGGGGGAAACGTCCACGATTATACATTATCTGGTAGTCTGGTTGGGACAGATAGATAGATGGACAGAGGAATTCGTGTGTCTCACATGATCTCTTAGGTCACACCTTTAACATTTCAAGTTCAGCCGGTATGTAAGCTAGCGGTGTGAGGCAGGGATTTTGCTAAAGCATCTTGACCGATGGAAAAATGAATAATGATCTCCAGTGCTTATTATTAATTGATGGAGACAGACACATACCCCGAGCAAAATAATAGAAGGTAGCCTAAGAAAGTGCTATGGTAAATTTCTTTGGGACGCCAAAAGACTGGAAACATTCTTCTGATTATATTTATTGGAGAAATTTTCACAAAGCAGATAGCACCGAATTGGGCCTTGAAAGAGGTCTTCCATTTTTTTGTAGAAGATTTGGGAAAAGGATACAGAAATGAGTGCCTCGAAGAGTGGTTCAGAGAATGGGAACCAGTCGAGTCTGAGGGCTAAGAATGTGGTCAGTGTATGTGTACAATGGATAAAGGATGGTGGCTAGCGAAAACTAACACTTGGGGAAATGTGTTTTAGGCAAGTTGTAGAGGGCCTGATGTCCATGGGAAAGGTTTGGATTTTCTTTCTTAACCAGAAACATTTGAACAGAGGAGTGGCCTGGTCTGAGCTTTTGGACCAGCGTTGCCCTTTGGGAAGTATTAATGCTCAAAGCAGTGCACTGCAGACCCTGCTTATTAAGGAGCCCCCCCCCCCACTCTGCTCTGAGTTGCTCGAAATGTCCCTCTCTGTGAATGTTTTGAGAGAGGAGCCTGTTCAGCAGGTCTGCAGGCAGTTTTTCTTTTTGGGGGATTTGGGGAGATATAAACCTCATGGCTCTTTTCCTTCTTTAGCTCTGCTCTCTCAGGATGCTGAGGAGACCCAGAGAAGAAGTTTGAAGGCTGAAGTCACCTCTGGACCTCCAGCAGCAGAATCCCAGGTGGGTTGGGTTTTCCTTTCATTTTCTTGGACCTGCTGCTTGGTTTTCAAGGCTATAACTCGCCTTTTTTTTTTTTTTTTTTTTTTTTTTTTTTTTTTTTTTGGAGTGTGAGGAGTTTGGAGGTGTTTGTTAGTGTGGGGCTAACAGATTCAACATAGGGAACTCTGTGCAGGTTGCTGTTGTACAGAAAACTGGGCTGCAGTGGTGGCGATTCCCCTACTCACGGTGGCTTCCCTCCTTGTAACTCTTGTTTGTGGCCAACATCTTGATTTAACATTGTGCTAATTTCTGTAGAGAGAGAGAAATGAATGCTAGAATTCCAGCCCCTAAAAACAAATAGATGCCACTTGGGGTCTCAGATACACGTCAACTTTCTTTTTTGAGTATTTTTACTCAAAAGCAAACTTCGTAAAGTGACAAGAACCTTCTGACATTCTTAGGCGATGTACCCATTTCGCTAGTGGACTTCATGTGGTGACCCTTAGTATAGTATTAGGAGTAGAGATCAAACCAAAGGAGAAGTGAGTGGGGAAGAAGTGGTGTGGCCACATAGCACACACACGTTAGACAAATGGACAGTTATTACAGGGTGTCCTCACTGTCGACTGGAAGCATAGGGAAGACAGGAGAAAAATTGTAGAATGACTAAGAAAGGAAGACTATTCAAAATGAAATATTATCCGACGGCAGGAGAGTTTTAAGTGAAAAGGACTTGGGTTCTGTAATTAGATGGTACAGGATCTGAAATTATCTCTAAGCATTTACTTGCTTGGTAATGGGGCAATTTTTTTCAGCTGTTTACAATCCCAGTTTCCTCCGCTGATTCAGATGCTAATATTTTTCTAGGATTGAATGCATTTCAAAGTTATTTACAGTAATAAGGAAGAAGCAATAAGAATAAGGACTAATAGTCTATTTAAAGAGTTATCTCTATATTCCACTTATCTGGAATTCCTCATTTCTTGACATGTATCAAAAACTGATGGTATTCTTAGTGCTGGGAAAAGAATTAATTTTTTTTTAATTTTTAATGTTTATTTTTGAGAGAGAGAGTGTGTGAGCGGGAGAGGGGCAGAGAGAGAGGGAGACACAGAATCGAAAGCAGGCTCCAGGCTCAGAGCTGTCAGCACAGAGCCCGACGTGAGGCTCAAACCAATGAACTGTGAGGTCATGTCCTGAACCGAAGACAGATGCTTAACCAACTGAGCCACCCAGGCACCCCTGTATATATATATTTTTTTAAGTTTTTTTATGTATCTTGAGAGAGAGAGAGAGCAAGCAAGCGAGCATGAGTGGGGGAGGGGCAGAGAGAGAATCCCAAGCAGGGACCAGTTCTGTGCTGTCAGCATAGAACCCGACGTGGGATTCAATCCAAGAACCGTGAGATAATGACATGAGCTCAGATCAAGAATCAGACACTCAACCAACTGAGCCACCTGGGCACCCCGAAAATGTGTAGTTCTATTTTGACATGTGTATATACCATGTAACCAAAATATACACCATTTCCACCATCTCAGAAAGTTCCCTCCGGCTCCTTTCCAATCAGAACTTTGCTTTGCTCCCAGTAGAGAGTACATGACTTCTCTTTGTTATTTCTTTTCTTTTCTTTTCTTTTCTTTTCTTTTCTTTTCTTTTCTTTTCTTTTCTTTTCTTTTCTTTTCCTTTCCTTTCCTTTCTTTTCTTTTCTTTTCTCTTTTCTTTTCTTTTCTTTTCTTTTCTTTTCTTTTCTTTTCTTTCTTTCTTTCTTTTTTTCTTTCTTCCTTTTAATGTTTATTTACTTTTGAGAGAGAGAGAGAGCGAGAGAGAGCACACATGAGCAAGCCGGGGAGGGGCAGAGAGAGAGGGAGACACAGAATCCGAACCCAGGAACCGTGAAATCATGACGTGGGCTGAAGTCAGATGCTTATCCAACTGAACCACCCAGGCGCCTTTCTTTGTTATTTCTTATAAGTGCATGGGAATCTATAATGACCTCAAAATAAAAAGTTTAAAACAGAATGTATATTCTGCAGTTGATAGGTATAGTGTTCTATAAATGTCCATTAAGTTGGCAGATAGATGGTTCAAATCTGTATCCTTGATGCATTATTGTCCACTTGTATCAGTTACTGAGAAAGGAATGTTGAAATCTGTTGTGGTTTTGTCTATATCTTCCTTCAGTTCTGTCAGTTCTGCTCTATTTCGAGTTCTGTTATGAGATACATTAACAAGTAGTATTGTTGTCTTCTTGATGAACTGACACTTTATCATCATGAGATGTCTCTTCTTTATGGCAAGTAATATTCCTTCTCCTAAGCCCACTTTTGTCTGATTTATTATAGTTCCTCCACTGTTGTTTTAGTTATTATTTGTATAGCTTTTTCAGTTCTTTTACTTTTGACCTATCTGTATTTTTATACTTAAAGTATGGCCTTAGATATAGCCGTGTCTTGCTCGTTTAGTGCATTTACAGTTACCATAATCATCGATACAGTGGGACTTAAATGTATATTCTTACTCTTTGCTGTTCACCCATTTTTGTTTCTTTGTTCCTCTTCTGCTTCCTCTTGGATTGCATAGTGTTTTAGTATGCTACTTTATGCCCTCTGATGACTTTTTAGCTATACTTGTTTTATTTGCTTGTGGTGGTTGCTCTGACCGTTATAATATGTGTTTTTAACATATCACAGTTGAATTAATATTATACTGTTTCACATATGGCATGGAAGCCCCGTATTTCCATTTACTCTTCCCCATTGTTTGTATATTGTCATCATATATTTCACTTTACACATTAAAACCCCACAGTACATTGTTCCTATTTTTGTTTTTTGTTTTTTAAAAGTTCACTTATTTTGTGAGAGAAGGCAAGCATGAGCAGGGGAGGGGCAGAGAGAGGGAGGGAGAGAGAGAAAGAGAGAGAGAGAGAGAGAAGGGAAGAAAGAGAGAGAGAGAGAGAGAGAGAGAGAGAGAGAGAATATATCCCAGGTAGGCTCCACACTCAGTGAGGAGCCTGACTTAGGGCTCGAACTCATAAACTGAGAGATCCTGACCTGAGCTGAAATCAAGAGTCAGATGCTTAACCAACTGAGCCACCTAGGTGCCCCTGTTCTTATTTTTGTTTTTAGCAGTAAATCGTTTTTAAGAAATTAAGAAAAGGAAAAAAAAAAGTTATTTTCATAACCATCCACATAATTACCAATTTGCAGTCTTCATTCCTTCTTTTAATTCCAAGTTTCTGCCTGGCATCATTTCCCTTCAACCAGAAGAAAGTCGTTCAACGTTTCTTGTAGTGTGGGCGTTCTGACGAATTCTCACAGCTTTTGCTGATCTAAAGATGTCTTTCTGTTGTCTTCTATTTGAGGATCTTTTACTGGATAGAGAGCTCTAGGGTGACTTTTTTCTTTTAAGCACTTTACAAGTGTTCCATGATCTTTTAGCTTGTATCGTTTGGAATGAGAAGTCAGCTGTTACTATTATTTCCCTATAGGTGACCTGCCTTTCTGTTTGTTTTATACCAACTTGTGTTTTTTTTTTTTTGTTCCTCCTTTCCCACCTTCTTTTGGCTACCTTCATGATCTTTTATCGTTGCTCTTCAGCAGTTTTACTGTGATGTATGTAGGGCTGGTTTTCTTTGAATTTATTATTTTGGGGGTTTGCTGAGCTTAGATCTGTGGCTTGATTTTTTTCCATCAAATTTGGAAAATTTTCAGCCTTTATTTCTCCAAATATTTTTTCTGCCCATTCTTTTATCTTCTTCTGAGATTCTAATTATATATATTATTAAACCACTTGGTATTATCCCAGGTTTGGTTTTTTTCCCTCTTGGTGCTTCAATTTGAATAATATCTATTGACCTATCTTTTTTTTTTTTTTATTATTATCATTATTTTTTTTTTATTTATTTATTTTGGGACAGAGAGAGACAGAGCATGAACGGGGGAGGGGCAGAGAGAGAGGGAGGCACAGAATCGGAAACAGGCTCCAGGCTCCGAGCCATCAGCCCAGAGCCTGACGCGGGGCTCGAACTCACGGACCGCGAGATCGTGACCTGGCTGAAGTCGGACGCTTAACCGACTGCGCCACCCAGGCGCCCCTCTATTGACCTATCTTAAGTTTCATGGATCTTGTCTTCATCGGGCCATTCAGGCCATTCTGCTGCCATTAAGTCCATTTAATGAATTTTTCTGATACTGTATTTTTCATTTGTAGAATTTTCATTTAGTTCTTCAGCATTTCTCTCACTCTCTCCTCTTAGTTACCCCCATGTTTTCACTTACTGTATTCATATTTTATTGTAAATTTTTTAACATATTTTAATAATTTCTTTAAACTTCTTGTCTGCTAATTCCAAAGACTTAGTCACCTGTGGGCTTGCTTCTATTGATTTTTCTTTTCTTTTTTTTTTCTTTTAATTTTTTTAATGTTTATTTATTCTTGAGAGAGAGACAGAGTGTGAGGGGGGAGGGGCAGAGAGAGAAGGAGACACAGAATCCGAAGGAGGCTCCAGGCTCTGAGCTGTCAGCACAGAGCCTGACGCAGGGCTCGAACTCACAAACCGTAAGATCATGACCTGAGCTGAAGTCGGACGCTTAACCGACTCAGCCACCCAGGTGCCCTTTTATTTTCTTAATTATAGGTCACATTTTCCTCCTTCTTCACATGTGTAACAGTTTTTTCTAGTAGTTGAGATATTGGTATTGAAGAACAGTGGGGAGGGATGCCTGGGTGGCTCAGTCAGTTAGGCGTGGGAGGGACACTTGATTTCAGTTCAGGTCATGATCTCACAGTTCATGAGGTTGAGTCCCACATCAGGCTCTGTGCTGACAGTGCACACAAAGCCTGCTTTGGATTCTCTCTCTCCTCTCTCTGCTCCACCCCTGTTCATACACACACGCACTCTCTCTCAAAATAAACTTAAAAAAAAAATAGTGGGGGATGAACTATATATATGTGCGCACATCCATATGTACACACATATATATGTATACATACACGTGTGTGTGTGTGTGTATACACATATGTGTGTCGTTTGTTTATTTACAAAAGACTAAGTTCTTTCCTCTGTCTGGTGGTTAAAGTGAGGGACTGATTATTCATATTCTCCCTAGAGCTGTGGCTGAGCTCTGGCTGAGACACAGCTTTTATTTGATGGAGTTCACTTCTGACTAACCCAACTACAAACACCCATGTCACCACTGCTGGGGGGCTGATCTTTATTATCTCTTCAACTATTTGAGCTAGGATGGGGTTAGACTCCAGTTCCAGTTTTGTTCATCTTTGCATTGAACTCCAGTTCAATGAGCCCCAGGATTTAAGCTCAGTAGCAATACATTGGCTTTGTGACAATAATTGCTGAAAGCCTCTCTGTCTCTCCCTCTGGCCCCTCTGTCCTCCTCTCCTCCTGTTCCCTTCACCAACCTGCCACCAGTGATGCTGTTCACTCTGCTGTTCCTCATATAAGCCAAGGGTGCTCTCACTTTAGGTCCTTTGTACCTGCCTGGAATGCTCTTCCCTCAGATTTCCACATAGGTCTCCCTCACTGAATTCATGTCTGTGGTCAAATCTCACCCTTTTAGAGAGGCCTTCCCCAACCACCTTGCATAAAAGATCCTCCTCTACCTTCATGTGGTTCTCCGTTTCCTCCTTATCCTGCTTAATTTTTTTCTAAGGCCCATATGACCTTCTGTTTTTCTATGTATTTATGGTAGTCTCCGGAGGATCTTCAAACACATCCAGAGGAGGCTGCCAGTAAAACTAGTTTAAAATCCCTCAGAACTTAGAATACTGTCAGAACTCCTTGGACCTTGATGGAGGTGGACTTTGTCTGAAAAGGAATATATTTGATATTCTAGGAACTGCTGACTTTCAAGGACATATCTGTGGACTTTACCCAGGAGGAGTGGGGACAACTGCCCCTTGCTCACCGGAATCTATACCGGGAGGTGATGCTGGAGAACTATGGGAACCTGCTGTCAGTGGGTAAGGATGGGCGGAACATTCACCCAGAAAACCTGTCTGTTACAGGAAAGTCATTAATTCCAAATTATCAAATGTTGTGGATTCCTTCGAGCTTGGCCTTGAGTTCTGTATTAGAGATGTCTCATTCCTTGGGGGAACCGCTTTACTTGTTAGAGCGAGAATAGAAAGACATTCTGTGGTGTCCCTTTCCATCTTCAGAGACCCTGGCTGCCAGAGGACTAGAAAGAATTCTGGGGATGTTCTTAGAACTCAGTGTAAACATTCATACTCTGGTTTTTGTTTGTTTGTTTGGTTTTTGTTTTTGTTTTTTTACTTTATAAGCAGGATATCAACTTTCTAAACCTAGTGTGATATCCCAGTTGGAGAAAGGACAAGAGCCATGGATGACAGAGAAAGAAGGCCCAGGAGATCCCAGTTCAGGTGAGACCAAGTCAGATAGTACCTTTTAATATGTAGGCCAGAGTCCCCGAAGTCTCCCCAGGCTGTGGGGAAGGCTGAAGGCAGTGGACAGGGCATGCACTAAACCTGATGTCACCCCTCCCTCCATCATCCCTTTCCTTCACCTCACCTTGCAAAGTCTCTCTGGAGTTGGAGGGCAGGGAGTCTTGTCTTAATTTAGGTTGAACTTGACTTTTCCTCTTTTCTTCAGTATCCTGAACTCTGCAAATCGAAAGCGCCTTTCTCTGAGCAGTCAGATGTACACGGTCTCTCTTCACAGAAAACACATCTCTTTTTAGGGCTCACTGCATTCGATAGATCTTTAATTTTCTCTCTTACATTCTGTTTCCACTTTCCACCAATTTTCATTTTACAATTTCAGCTTTGATTCTCACTCTCTTTTTAACTTATTTATCTACCTTTTGTATTTTTTGTAACAACTGTATGAAAATTCTTGCAAGAGAAATTGCCACAGGACAGTTAAGTGGTCTTTAACCATCTCCTTAAACTTTGCTTTATTATGAAATATTTTAGGTGTTCAGAAAGGCATAGAGAACATTATAACATTTCTATGTAGCTTCCACCTAGGTTAAGAAAAAAGAGTTGAAGTCCTGCTATTCCCCTTTTACCTTTTAAAATAACCAATTTTTCGGGGACAACTAGGTGACTCAGTCAGTTGAGCATCCAACTTCGGCTCAGGTCGTGATCTCGCAGTTCATGAGTTCGAGCTCCGTGTTGGGCTCTGTGCTGACAGCTCAGAAGCTGGAACCTACTTCGGATTCTGTTTCTCCCTGTCTCTATTTCTTCCCTGCTCGTGCTCTCTCTCTCTCTCTCTCAAAAATAAATAAAGATTGGGGCGCCTGGGTGGCTCAGTCGGTTAAGTGTCCGACTTCAGCTCAGGTCACGATCTCGCGGTCCGTGAGTTCGAGCCCCGCGTCGGGCTCTGGGCTGATGGCTCAGAGCCTGGAGCCTGCTTCCGATTCTGTGTCTCCGTCTCTCTCTGCCCCTCCCCTGTTCATGCTCTGTCTCTCTCTGTCTCAAAAATAAATAAAACGTTAAAAAAAAAAAATTAAAAATAAATAAATAAAGATTAAAAAAATTTTTTTTAAATAACCAACTTTTCGGAGTTTAAATATTGTCATTCTCCTATATGTCTTCATACTTTCACTGCGTGTGTATATCCTGGAACAATATTTGGTGGTATTTTGCATGGGTTTTTTTTTTTTTTTAAGTTTATTTATTTATTTTTGAGAGAGAGAGAGAGAGCACAAGCAGGGGAGGGGCAAAGAGAGAGAGGGAGGCACAGAATCTGAAGCAGGCTCCAGGCTCTGAGCTGTCAGCACAGAGTCTAGTGTGGGGCTCGAACCCATGAACTGTGAGATCATGACCTGAGCTGAAGTCAGACGCCCAACCGACTGAGCCACCCAGGTGCCCCTTCATGTTTTTATTCTTTAAATAAATGGTGTATATACTTCTACTTGTTTTTCTCAGTCAACACAATTGATATTTATCCATCTTCTTCTAGTTATTTCTGTTGAACTAATAAATAAATAAATTTATTTATCTATTTTCCTGTTAATAGACATATTGTTTCTAAATTTGGGGGTTACCAAGATGCAGTAAGTCTTCCCGTACGTGTCTTCTTTTGTACACGTGCAAGTATTTCTCTGCGATGTGGAAGCAAAACTGTTGGGTCATGGAGTATATGCACCTTCGTTTTGCTTGATATTACCAACTTGCTCTTCAAAGCAGTTGCACCAATACGTATCTCCCCTCGGCAAGCCTTAAGACTTTCCAGAGTGCAGCATCTTTGTCAACACTTGGCTTTGTCAAACTTTAAAATTATTTAAATTTGTGGGTGAATATGGTATCTTACCGTTTTCTTTCATTTTCCTCATTATTAGCAAGAGGAGCATACTTTTCATGTCTGTTGACCATCTAGATTTCTCTTACGTAAATTACTTTGCCAGTTCTGTTTTTTTTTTCTTGATCTATAGAAAGGATGTATATATCATATTATATTTTTAAGTTTGGCTTTTCATATTTAGAGTTAATTCACCTAGAATTATTTTATGTGTAGTGTGAGGTGCCTTTTCCACATGGATAATCAGTCCAGGAACCATGTATTTAATAGTTAATACCACTCTGTTACCTATCAAGTTTCCTTATATACTTGTGTCTGTTCTGGGCACTGTATTCTGTTCCATTTTTCTCTTCTAGCCCTACTGTAATGCCAAGCTGTTGTAATCACTGTATTTCACAGTGAAACTCATATGTGGTCAAGGTAGTTCTCCCACTTTGTTCTTCAAAATTGTCCTCATTATTAGCCCCATGCAAATTATATAATGAATGCATGAAATTTCACACACACCCACACACATGCAAATACTCTGGTGGTGTTTTGATTGGAAGAGAATTGAATTTATAGATCAACTTTGGGGAGAATTAATATTATGATATTGAGTGTTACTAGGTAGAAACAGGGTATATTGCCGCATTCATTAGTATTTCCTAACTTTTTTTTTTAAATAAAGTTTCAGAATTTTCCATATAAAGGTCTTGTCCATATTGCATCTCTTTTGTTAGATTCATCTTGAAGACCTTTTATTTTGCTATTTTGATGGTATATATTTTTAAATTATGTTTTCTGTTTGTTGCTGGTGTATGGTAATAGAACAGTTGGATTTGTATATTGATCCTATAGCTAGCCACCTTGTTTCATTCCATTATTAATTCCAATAATTTTTTTTTTTAATTTTTTTTTTCAACGTTTTTTATTTATTTTTGGGACAGAGAGAGACAGAGCATGAATGGGGGAGGGGCAGAGAGAGAGGGAGACACAGAATCGGAAACAGGCTCCAGGCTCCGAGCCATCAGCCCAGAGCCTGACGCGGGGCTCGAACTCACGGACCGCGAGATCGTGACCTGGCTGAAGTCGGACGCTTAACCGACTGCGCCACCCAGGCGCCCCTCCATTATTAATTCCAATAATTTGTTTATATATTCTCTTGGGTTTTCTCTTTTTCAGCTTATAATAATGAAAATAAGAGCTACCATGAATTTCATTTAGATTTTCCAGTCGCTTTAAATAATAAGAACAGTTTGATTTTACTAAAACATTTTAGTTTACTGCAATAACAAAAACTCACAACTTCATTCAAAGTTAAATTCTTGGAATGCCTGGCTGGTTCAGTTGGTTATCCATTGGACTTTTTGATTTCCGCTCAGTTCATGATCTCATAGTTTGTGAGATTGAGCCCTGTCCACGCAGAGCCCGCTTGAGATTCTCTCTCCGTCTCTCTCTCTGACACTCCCCCATCATGCATGTGTTTTCTCTCTCAAAATAAATCAACATTTTGGGGCACCTGGGTGGCTCACTTGGTTAAGCGTCTAACTTCGGCTCAGGTCATGATCTCACAGTTCATGAGTTTGAGCCCCGATCAGACTCCATGCTGTCAGCTCAGAGCCTGGAGCCTGCTTCAGATTCTGTGTCTCCCTCTCTCTCTCTCCCCCTCCCTGGCTTGTACTCTCTCTCTCTCTCAAGAATAAATAAAAGTTAAAAAAATTTTTTAAAGAAATAAACATTTTTTTTTAAATGTTAAAAATCTCTTCGTCTGTAGTTTGGTCCTTCTTCAGGCCTGGATATTGAATTGGGAAAGAGGACATGACATAGAAGGCTTCTTCTCTCTTGCTCTGTCTTCTTTTCTTCCACCTCCCATTTTCAGGACCAGAATCAGAAGCCTACACAACATAGACTTTATTATTGCCTTTACTCATTAAGAATTTGGAAGTACTATTGATCCTTTTGTGTTGACCGAAAAATCTTACAAAAAGTTACACTTTTCAAGAATAAAGATGTATCAGTTGAAATATTAGTAATGGGTACAACAGATTATCAAAAAACCCAGTCAAAACTGTAGAGATTAAAAGATATTTTCAGAGAACATAGCAATAATGGTAATATAGCAGTTTGGGTTTCTTACAAGTCTCCTTTGTATAAATAACATTTCTAGGGACAGATTAATAACCACAGGAAATAGAACAAAGCAAATATTAATACAAGTTTCGATAAAAGCTTAATGTTTTCATGAAAGTTCTTAGTTCAGACCTTAGTTTTTGAATGAGCATCTCCTGCTGGTGTGGGGAGAGGGACATCTTTTTTATCTTTCTGAGATTGTTTTCTAAAAGTAGTTGTCAAGAAAAGATATTCTTAAGACATAGCTCTGAAATTTCATTATTTAGTATTAGAGCATGTCTGAAGTGCTCAAATTTTACTCTCTGTATAAAATCACACATTTACCTTATTTACTGTTTCTTAACTTCCCATTATCTCCCCATGTTGCATAACCATTTTTAAATGTGCAATTGACCTTGAACAATACTGGTTTGAACTGCATGCGTCCGCCTATTATATGTGGATTTTTTTTAATGTTTATTTTAGAAAGGGAGGGGGTGAGTGGGGGAGGGGCAGAGAGCAAGGGAGACAGAAAATCCGAAGCAGGCTCCATGCTGTCAGCGCAGAGCCTGATGTGGGGCTCAAACCCATCAATCATGAGATCATGACCTGAGCCAAAGTTGGACGCTCAACAGACTGAGCCACTTAGGCACCCCTGGAGTTTTTCTTTTTAATGAAATGATTTGTCAACTTTTTTTAATGTTTATTTATTTTGAGAGAGAGAGAGAACACAAGCGGGGGCGGGAGTGTGTGTGGGGACAGAGGGAGAGAGAGACTTCCAAGCAGGCTCCATGCTGTCAGTGCAGAGCCCGACACAGGACTCGATCTCTTGAACTGTGAGATCATGATATGAGCCAAAATCGAGAGTCAAACATTTAACCAACTGAGCTACGCAGGCACCCCTATATGTGGATTTTTTACAGTGCATTTTCTTTTCTCTTTATTGTAAGAATCTAGTATATGATACACATAACATAAAAAGTAAGTGTTAATTGATTTACTGGTGAGGCTTCTAGTCAACAGTAGGCTATTAGTAGTTAAGTTTCGGTGGGAATCAGAAGTTATACATGGATTTTTTTTTACTGTGTTGAGGTTGATATCCCAACCCCCATGTTGTTCAAGGGTCAAATGTAATCAAAGTCTCATGTGTTTTATATGTGTAGTTCTCTAAATCTCTATTCCATATCCACTATAGTAATTGACTTTTTGAAGCATAATGAATATGAGTTATGTGCATTTTTTCCATTTCTTTCAGACTTGAAGAATAAAACAGAAACCAGTACATCAGCTTCAAAGAATGAGATTTTACAGGAACACTTATATCATGGCATTATGATGGAAGGGTTCCTGAGAGATGATGTCATTTATTCCACATTGAGAAAAGTCTCTAAATATGATGGCGAGTTAGAAGAGCACCAGGAATCCCATGGAAGAGATATAAGACACGCCATCCTGACCCACAAGAAGAGTGACCAAGAAACTAACAAATTCGGGGAAAATATTGTCAGTTCAAATGTTACGATAGAACAGAGGCACCGTAAATGTGATACACCTAGAAAGAGGAATAAATACAAATTAGACTTGATAAATCATCCGAGTTACATAAGAACAAAAACCTATGAATGTAATATATGTGAAAAAAACTTCAAACAACCCATTCATCTTACTGAACACATGAGAATTCATACTGGTGAAAAACCTTTCAGATGTAAGGAATGTGGAAGAGCGTTTAGCCAAAGTGCATCCCTTACTACACACCAGAGGATCCATACTGGCGAGAAACCCTTTGAATGTGAAGAATGCGGCAAAGCCTTTAGGCATCGCTCATCTCTTAATCAGCATCATAGAACTCACACTGGAGAGAAACCCTATGTATGTGATAAATGTCAGAAAGCTTTCAGCCAGAACATTAGCTTGATCCAGCATTTGAGAACTCATTCTGGAGAGAAACCCTTTACGTGCAATGAATGTGGGAAAACCTTCCGACAGATTAGACACCTTAGTGAACATATAAGAATTCACACTGGGGAGAAGCCCTATGCATGCACTGCGTGTTGTAAAACCTTTAGTCATAGAGCATATCTAACGCATCACCAGAGAATCCATACTGGGGAGAGACCCTACAAATGTAAGGAATGTGGGAAAGCCTTTAGACAGAGGATACACCTTAGCAACCATAAAACTGTTCATACAGGAGTGAAAGCATATGAATGCAACCGCTGTGGAAAAGCCTACAGGCATGATTCATCCTTTAAGAAACATCAGAGACACCATACTGGAGAAAAGCCTTATGAATGTAATGAATGTGGAAAAGCCTTCAGCTATAATTCATCACTTAGTCGACATCATGAAATACACAGGAGGAATGCCTTTCGAAATAATGTGTAAAAATAGATTATTCAACATGAGAACAAAAGCTAACTCTAAATCAGTGCTTTTAAATTCCAGGATTCCAAATTTGAGGAATTGATATAATGATACCAGCCTTTAATATTGCCTGTTGTGTAAATAGTACATTGATAACTATTATCTACTAACACCTCCATACAAAGTACTTAAGAATAAAGGATTAAATTAAATTCAGGATTGTGATGCACACATAATTGTTACCTGATTTCATGGAGGGTGAATTATTCTCCATGGGCATTCTCTGATTTATAGACTAACATTTGGGAAGTACTGTTGAAAAAAATCACCCCTGTTTTTTAAGTAACTTACTTTTTTTAAATGAGGAGACTTACAAATCTGATAAAATTCAAATGGCATAGACAGTTGTATAAGTGAAAATCCTTTTCCTACATCCACCACCAAATTCTACCTTAGAAGCAACCATTTTTATAACTTTTTATGCACCCTTCAAGAGATCTTTTTTATTTGTATCCAAGAGAATATGCAGAGTTCTTTTTAAGCATAAATGGCAGCTTCCTATGTAAACACATCTGCACATTACTTTTATTACTTAACCATATATCATGGAGGTCATTCCATATTAGTAGATAAAGTGCCTACTCATTCTTTTTTATAACTGCATGGTATTCTGTGGTTTGAATGTACTTTAATTTATTTAGCCAGTTCACTATGATGGACTTTTGGATTTCTAATCTTTTGTTGCAATGAATAGTCTTACACATTTTTCTTTCTTACACATGTGTTTGTGTAGGGTAAATTCCAAGAACTGGAGTCTCTATACTAGAGGGTATGTGCACTTGTATGATGGATAGTGCCAAACTGGCCTTCATAGAGGTTGCGCCAATTTCCTTTCCCACCAGCAAGAGGACTACGAGCCACCTGATGCTGGAGCATGTCCTGGACCCACAGCCCCGTTAGTCATCAAAGAAGTATCCATTTGTCTCAATAACTAGTGTGGAAGTACCAGCTGAGCTGCATCCCCAGAAGGAGCGCTGCTTGCCATTCCTGGAGCCAGAGAGGAGTCTGCATCTTACTGAACAATAGCCAAGCCTACCAAAATCTCAGCTGGAAAAGGAGAAGCCCTCTTTCCACCAACTGCTCCAGTCCTTGACCTCTAGGCAGGAGCTGCCTGATCAATGAGAGTCCCTTTAAAGAGACCAATCCACCTATCTCAGCAAGTCAAATCTTGGCTGCAACCCCTCTGATGGAATGGAGGAACACTGATAATTGAGTCGGGAGACTTAAGATGGCAGGGTGTACTATGGATGATCAACCACAGCATTTTACCGGATGGTTAAGTTAGCAAGTTATAGTTAATACATGGAGGAAGAGAGAAAAGAGGTAGGGCATGACTGTCTAATAAGCATTGATTAATGAAAGTATTAATTAACATTGCTTATGTTGTGAAAGCTGAGCACCACGATCGGGGCCACATGGTTTTGTACATGCTCATTTTTCAATCTGGTAAATGTTTATTAAAGTTTTAGTGAGTAATTCTGTGAAATGTTAATCGATTTACCCTTACCTCCATCCGCTAAGGTTATAAACCAAAGCCTGGCACTTAGATTTTCCATTATAGCTGTTGCTACTTTATAGTTCCATGTGCCATTTTCCTCCTTCCTATATGGGCTCTGTCTAAACACAGTAGATTAGTTGAGACTCTGGTCAAATAACAAATCAGTTGGGGCTTTTTAAGCCTCAATGTGGGGGTGTTATTAGAGGGATATTGGTGTATCCTGTAATTCATGGGTTGCAATACATTCAAACAGCAGACTGGGCTTAGGACCTGAAGCACTTTAGAAAACCCAGGCAGCTTTCTCTCCATCTCTCACCTTTGCTTGTGTCTTCGTTTTTTTGTGTGTTTTTTTTTTTAGCACCTCGTTACAAATCAGTTACCATCAGCTCCAGATTTCACATATATTCTTTCCATCACCCAGAAAAAAGGAAAAAAAAATGACTTTCTTGGGGCGCCTGGCTGGGTGGCTCAGTCGGTTGGGCGTCCGACTTCAACTCAGGTCATGATCTCACGGTTCGTGGGTTCAAGCCCCACATCAGGCTCTGTGCTGACAGCTCAGAGCCTGGAGCCTGCTTCAGATTCTGTCTCCCCCTCTCTCTGCCCCTCCTCTCTCTCTCTCTCTCTCTCTCTCTCTAATAAAAACATAAAAAGACAAATGTCTTTCTCACTTCCAATCTTTAAATCCTGGGAAAGGTCTCATTGGCCCAGTCCAGTGAGGTGCGCACCTCTAAAGTCAATTGTAGAAAGAGAACTGTGGGAACCATGTGGTTGGTGTGAATGCACGGGGAGGGTGCTGTGTGGCTGGAGGGGCAAGAGAGCAGAAAGGGTTACTGTTCTTGAAACTCCAGATCCTACCCACTCTTTTTTTAAAAACATTTTTTAATGTTTATTTTTGAGAGAGATCAAAGGGAGGAGGGGCAGAGAGAGAGGGGGAGACAGAATCTGAAGCAGGCTCCAGGCTTTGGGTTGTCAGCACAGAGCCCCACGTGGGGCTCAAACTCATGAGCTGTGAGATTATGACCTGAGCTGAAGTCAGATGCTTAACTGACTGAGCCACCCAGGCACCCCAGATCCTGCTCAATCTTCAACACCAGCTCATAGGATCAGAATTTTAGAACTGGAAAGGGTCTAGGAATCCACCTATTTAGAATTCTCCACTTTGTAAATGAAGAAATGGAGAGTCCCCTTCTATGATTATTCCTGTCCTTTACTTGAGTTGTTTCTGAGCATTTTTTCTCCAGGTTTAGCCTAGTTTTCCAAGCACCTGCCGTTAATGGCTACACAAAGCTGTTCTTTCAAGTTTTTCTTCTTAGATCTGCTACTGCTTCAGAAGGCCTTTATGATTTTCGAGCTTACCCATTGGTTTTGCCTATTATCATTGCCTGTTCCTTCATTCTGGTTATCTTACAGGCACTTCCTCTGCTAATCACATAAATGCTGTGCCTCAGGACTGTGTCCTTAGCCATGTTGTTTTCTCAAGCTACACAGTTTGTTTAACTGATCTTGTTAACCTCTCAACACTTTTTAAATCTACGTCTATATCTTAAGAGTCTCTCTTGAGCTCTAGAGCATTATATTCAACATTGTGCTTAATACCTCTATTTGCATATACTACAGTCCTCTCAAAGTATGTCCAAAACCCAACTCAATCTTTTCAATAAAATCTGTGTCCTTAATACAGTAAATAGTACCACCCTCCACCCAATTCTCCAGTTTAGACTTCCTCTTCTCATCCATCACCTTCCCCCAGTCACCAAGTCCTATATATCCTATTTGGGATCTGTTCACTCTATATCTTCCTCTCTATTTCCTTCGTCAGCTCTCTAATTAGACTGTTATCACGTCCTAAATAGGGTTCCAACTGGTATTTCTATATCTAATCTGGACTCTTTTTTTTTTCAAGTTTGGTATTAATTTTATTCTATTTTCTGTATAACTTTAAGTACATAAAGGTTTATTTCCACAGGCCTCAGGAAATGGGTAGAAGTCACAGGACAATCTCTCTTCCCACCAAAAAAAGTTGCATATTTTGGTAAGTGTCCTAGAGAGAAAAACTGTAATTTACATTAGCAATGCTGTGCAAGATTCTTACACAAGACCTAAAACCAGGCTGCAGTGGAGATTTTAGTCCTTTGTTCAGGTGCCTGGACAGAAACCAAAAGCAGTTGGGCATGACAGGGCAAAGGAGGCAGTGAAGACGGAGGGCAGGCACCTAGCATGGAAGAAGGAAGGAATTCCAGATTCCTTGGAATGGTGTAGTTTCCTTGTTTGTTTTGTCTTGTTTTGTTTTTGTTTAAGTCGTCTCTGTAGGAAGGTGCTGGGCAGGGATCCCAGTGAAAGAAAGGGTCCAAGACTCCTTTAACTGGCCTGGGCGCAGGGCTCTGCCCAGCGGCCGATACAGCACAACCTACTCTCTCAGGTTCAGGCAGACCCAGGATGGAATGCAGAATAAAAGGAATGCCTACAGGAATCAATTTTGCTCAGAATGCTAGATGGCCAGGCTTCAGCCTTTGGTCCAGTGCGACCCCTGCCTCACCTGTCAACAGTGAAAAGTTAGTTTGGTTAGAAGAACCAGCTAGAATCACACCAGCCTCTGCTACCTTCGTGGGCATTGTTAGAAAAAGATGAACTTGAGTGAACATTCTGATCTGTTACTTCCTGGGGACCGCTTTATTCTTCCCAAATGACTGTTTGTTGGTCAAATAACCCCCAAAGGCTGAAAGCTAAAACACAGCAGTCCTGGTGTGCAGTTCCTTAAGAACGGACTGGTGGTGTGGTTGAGCTGACAGGGAAAAGCCGCACCTTCCTGCAGAAGATCAACTGACCTGTTCTCCCACCCAAATCTCAGCCTGAGGTATATTTCAGTGAAGGCAGGTAGCTGTGCTTCTCAGAGCAGAGAAGCGGTTTAAGAGCAGAAAGGTAGAGGAAATCTAGAAAAGAACCGTCTTGATACAGATTTATCCCACGGTGTGAGGGAGAGGGCAAAGAACCCAGTGGCACTTCGCTTATCCAGCAATTTCTGTCACTGTGGTGACCAACTTCTGCCCGTTCCATAGGGTCTTGAACTGCTCAGGGACTGGGAATTCATTCTGGGGAAAAAAAATGGGTTTTAATCCAAGCTCCAAAAGAAGCTGGGGTTAAATCTTACACTTTTGTCTCAATGCTTGCTTCCACTAAACTATTAGAGCTAGGTGCTATTAAAACAAGTAACATTCGGGGGCCCCTGGGTGGCTCAGTTGGTTAAGCATCCAACTCTTAATTTCAGTTCAGGTCATGATCTCACAGTACATGAGACTGAGCCCTGCCTCGGCTTCATGTGCTGACGGTACGGAGCCTGCTTGGGATTTTCTTTCTCCCTCTCTCTCTGCCCCTCCCCCACTCGTGCTGCACACACTCTCAAAAGAAATTAAAAAAAAATTTTTTAAGTGACATTTGGTTTCTTTCAGCAGGTCGTACATTATGGCTGACATGCAAAATCTGGTAGAAAGATTGGAGAGGGCAGTGGGCCGCCTGGAGGCAGTATCTCATGCCTCTGACATGCACTGTGGCTATGGAGACAGTGCTCCATATGTGCAAACATTTGACTCACTGCTTACCGGTCCTGTGGCAGAGTGCCTGAAGATCAGTAAAGAGATTGAGAGAGATGTGCAAAAACATGAGGAGATGGTCCACACAGTTCTGAAGTTGGAGCAAACTCTTGGTTACAGCCTCTCCATGCCAGCAGCCAGCAGGCAGTAAGCTTTCTGATTTGTTGGCAACCATCTCAGAGCAGATCCAAGAAGTGATAACCTTCCCGGAGTTCTGCCTCACCTCCAGACTTGGACTCATCTTTCTATATTCCGCACTGCTGCTAACATGATCATTCTAAAACGTATTCAGTCGAAATTAATCTAATTACATTGCTTAAAATCCCCCAATGGGTTCTCATAACTTGAAGATAAACTTCATCTTCTGTATTCTTCTTAATTCAGAACACTTGGTATAGAGCATTGCCTATTTTTCTGGCAGCATCTTCCAAATTTCCCCTCAAGCATACTTTGCTCCAGCCATAAGGATCTCATGGTCCTGCAAATGTTCCATACTATTGCATGGTTTCTGGTCCTCAGCTGTGCTATTTTTCTTCCTTCTGCCTAATTTCTTTGTTCAGTTAGCTCCCCATCCTCCCAGATGTAACTTGTGTCACGTCATCAGGGACTACTATACAAAATTATGTCTTCTTGGAGGAGCACTTGGAATTCTTGGCTGAATTTACTAAATAAAGTGATAGACTTTATATTCAAGGATTTTTTTTTCAAATCAGAGAATGACACCATGGGGTTTTAACTTTATAACATTATTCTGGAATCAGTGTGTTAAGACTATGGGGTCAACATGAAACAATATCCATACAATAGTGCACCACTTCAATTTGCTTCAAGTTGTTGCTTGCTTAACTTTCTTTTCCTATCTTTGCTACCATGGGTTTGCACTTTCAAAAAGAAAAAGAAAAAAAAAACATCTAATCTTTGCTTTAGGCTCTGTTTTCTGGAAGACTCTGGCTAAGACAAGCTTATAACCCCAGTTTGATTAATCAGGAAGAAGGGAGAATTTTTGGATTTGTTTTTGAGGTATTAGGGAAATAGACTTCCTTTTTTCCCCACTAGTTACAAATCTGGAAGGCTATATCCCTGGAAGCCACTGGCAGTATAAAAGGAGGGAGGTTGCTTAGAAATGAGCAAACACAGAGGAAACTGATCCAAGAAATGAACAGAAAATTTAAATCCCATCACACTATTTGACCCTGGATCAAGCCTCACCTGAAGGTAGAGCCCCTGGCTTTTGAATCTCTTAAAAATGAATAAACTCTAATTGATTGAAGGCTTCAAATGTCCTACATCTGAAGCTGCCTGTGTTTAGAAAAAGGCCTCAGTCTTACATCCTTGGCTCATTTCCAACTCCCTCAACTTCCTTAGGGCTATCTCCTCTGGCTTTCTCCAAGTAAGCAATGCCCTTTTCAATGATCAGAAATAGGTGTTTGGCTGAAGAGAGGCTGATCTTTTTTGTTTTGTTTTGTTTTGTTTTTTGAGAGGCTGATCTTAATATGTGGAAGAAAAGATTCTCAAATACAGAATATTGCCAGTGGGCTTCTCTTGAACATATAAAAATTCTGTCAATTATTGTTCTAGCACCTGTGAGGAACACAAACTTGAGCAAAATAAATTCCCTGCCCTTAGACTCTGATGCCCTAGAGGAGCGCTGTCCAAGAGAAATATAATGTGAGCCACAACACAAATGTGATCCATATATGCAATTTAAAATTTTCTGGGCAGCCACAGTAATACAACAAAAGGCAATAAGGAAAATTAATTTTATAATATATTCATTTAACCCAATATTTCCAGAATATTATCATTTCAACATGTAACCAATATAAAAAATTTATGTGTTATTTTAATTTGGGGGGGGGGGTACTAAGTTTTCAAAATCTGGTATTAAGTCATCTCATTTTGGACTAGCCACATTACCAGTGCTCAAGAGCCGCATGTGATTGGTGGTTACTTCATTGGCCAGTGCAGCTCTAGAGAGTAATCATACAGATAAACACTTTTATCCTATAGACTCTTATATGGTAGACTGTAATCAGGGCTATGTTGGGAGGTACAAATTTTGCGCTCTTCTAGCACCTGTGAGGAACACAATGTATACACAGTGTATATACATTGTATACAATGTATACAATGTATATGTAGTGACAAGCCCGCACTTCTTAGGATAGCCTTTTGGAGAAAGGGCATGGCATTGTTAAATTTGAGTCCCTCAGTGTTGAGAATGAAAGCTTTGGGTAACATGGTCCTACTGTCTTGGGAATCTCTTCCGTTTCACTCCCCTCTGCATCACCCCTCCCCCAAACTTCATTTGAAGATAGGTGCATGTGGGAAAGGGTTGAAAAAAGGCTTGCCTGGCATTGGAAGTTACATTTTGGCTACAGAAGGTTATTGTGGGGAGGAGGCAGAAACCTCCAGCCTCAGTCCAGCAACACCTACTCATTTCACTTAATTAAAAAGATTTCTCGGGGCGCCTGGGTGGCGCAGTCGGTTAAGCGTCCGACATCAGCCAGGTCACGATCTCACGGTCCGTGAGTTCGAGCCCCGCGTCAGGCTCTGGGCTGATGGCTCAGAGCCTGGAGCCTGTTTCCGATTCTGTGTCTCCCTCTCTCTCTGCCCCTCCCCCATTCATGCTGTGTCTCTCTCTGTCCCAAAAATAAATAAACGTTGAAAAAAAAAATTTTAAAAATAAAAAGATTTCTCTCAACTTTCATATTTCTTAGATCAAGGATGTTTTCCTACCCAACCACAAAATCACTATCATACCAGGATACTTATAATTGATAGATACTATTATCTAATATACAAGTCACATTTAATTTCCCTAATTATCCTTTCTAGTATTTTCTATTTTACTTTTAAGAGATCCTGGGGCGCCTGGGTGGCTCAGTTGGTTGTGTGGGACTTTGGCTCAGGTCACGATCTTGTGGTTAGTGGGTTCCAGCCCCAAGTCCGGCTTTGTGTTGACAGCTCAGAGCCTGGAACATGCTTTGGATTCTGTGTCTCCCTCTCTTTCTCTCTCTCTCTCTCTCTCTCTCTCTCTGCTCCTCCCCAACTTGCGCTCTGTCTCAAAATAAAAATAAAACATTCAAAAAATTGAAAAAAAGAAATCTTTTCCCTATTTTGAAGTCCAAACAATACTGTATTATATTCTAAAAGCTTTATAGTTTAGCTTTTCACATTTAGGACCTTAATACTCCTGGAATTGATTTTTGTGAGGAAGTAAGATAAGAGGTATCATTTTATAGATTTTTTTCATAAGGATACCCTGCGGTCACAGAACCTTCATTGAAAGACCATCTTTTCTCCGTTGCTATGCGATGCTACCTTAATCGTAAATCAAGTGTCTTGTATGTGATAAAAACGTAAAGAAAAGCAAGGAAGTGACTGTCATAAAAATCAGGCTAGTAGTTTCCTCGGGAAGGAGGCATGGGAGTGTATTTGGAAAGGGCTTGTCACTTTTCTGCTTTTGATCTAACGGTGACCTATCTTTTCAATACTTTTATTTGCCTTTGTTTCCTATTTCAGAATGGAGCTGTTATACTTCCCAAGAAAAAGGCTAAGACGGGCGCCAGCATCTTTGCAAAGGGAGTTTGTGGTTGTTCTCAGCTGGGAAAGCTGGCGCGAGGGGCAGAGCGGGTGCAGAGTCTAAGAGAGGCAAAGCCAAGACGCAGCCAGTGCACCGGGGACAGGGACGCGCCCACGACGCTCCCGGACCCCCGCTTGGAGGGGCCGCAGTGAGAGCTTCTGGGTCAGGTGACAGCGCAGTTCCGTCCGGAGATAAGCCACACGCACAGCCAGCCGTCCGCGGGGACAGCCCGCCCAAAGGCTGCCGCTCGCCTTTAGCGCCCTGCTCGCCCGGCCGCTAGAGGGAGTCCGCTCCGCCGTGGACTCGAGAAGCGTGCTGCGCCGCCGCGGCCTCTGGGAGGGGGCGGGCCTCGGACGGCCGCTGGGCATTCTGGGCCAGCGCTCCAGCCGCGTCTCTGCGCACCACCCCGTAGCGGAGAGCTTTGTGCTCAAGCTCCCCCTGCAGGTCCGCGGTGGAGCCCGGGAGCAGTAACGAGGCCGCGGCGGAGCCGGGGAGAGCCCGGGTTAGGAGGAGGAGTAGCCAAGGTTAGGATCAGGCCGGCGAATGGGTGGCTGAGCGGCTGCTGTGTGGAGCCCTGGGGTCTGTTCCCGCGGTTGCCGCGATCCCCGGGCGGGAGCGGACCCCGGGCAGCGGCTTGTCGTGTCTGCCTTCGCAGGCCAGACTCCTGTGGGTTCTGGCCCTTTCGTGGAGGTCCGCTGGGACCTCTTCCCAAGGCCGGCGACCCCTTGCTGTCATTTCCGGCTCCTCCAAGACATTGTAGGGAGTGCTCAGTAAACTTTAGGACGGGCATGGAATTGCTGGGGCGACAGTGGTCTGGGGCCGGTGGAAAGGTCCTGGCTGAAGGCAAGCGCTGTCGGAGCCCACAAGTCCGGGCTGCACCGAACAAGTCAGAATGTAGAGGGTGAAGGTAGTGGCAGTGCCACAGGCAGCAGGAACCCATCAGAGAAGAAAAGCCTCTCACCTGGGGTCTTTGCTCAGCACCTGGGCTGAGGTTTGGGGCTGGAAGAGGGAACTGGTCTTGGAGCTCCTGGGGGACTTTGGCTATTTTTGATTCTCTTGTTTGCAGGGAGCAAGGATTGAATTAAGTAACTACATCCGGGGTGTGGAGAAAACGAAGAAGTCTTGGAGGATTTGATCCAGGAGAGAGGCAAGCGTTACCTAGCTTCTGGGATGGGCAACAGCCTGTGCAGTGTGGATCAGAGAGGACGAAATGCCACAATGTGAGGGACTGGACAGGTGAGAAAGGAAAAGTCCCCATTCTACCACAGCAAGGCACAGAGTTGCTAATCTGGATTCTTCAGTGCAGACCTGGTTTTTCAGAGCTCCTTTCTCCTCCCCTACCCCTGTCATTTCAGCATTCTGCACTTCCTGGTAAGGGGAAAGATCAGCCAAGTCCCAGGGGAGTAGAAGTTTCTTCTCTCCTAAAGTTTAAACTCAATTTGTCAAAAGGAATAGAAATGCTATCTCGTCTCATCCTTGGGTAGGGGAAGGAGATCCACATTTGCTGAATGCTAGTATGTTTGTTTTGTTTTATCACTATTTTGAGTAGCTGAGGACAGTTGGAGGGGATACTGTGTCAGTAGCGTCAGGAAAACGAAGAACTTGCTCAAGAGCACACTGAATACTACTGACCTAGTCAGGATTAGGTTTAGAATCTAGATCCCCACGACCCCCAGACTCTTGACACTATGCTGGTATTTCCCAAACATTTCATTCATTTACCACCTGCGGATTGTTGCCATTCCTGGGTACTACCTGTATTGTTATTTTCATGTTTAAAATTTTTAAATTTCATTTATTTGAAGACCACACTTGTCCTAAGAAACACTCTCTATGAAATGATGCATTGGATTTATGCATTTGAATATAGCTTTATATGCTAAGATGTGTCTAAAAATGTTGAAATCATTTGAAATCATCTCATGTGAACCATGTGAAATCATCTCATGTCAGAAAAATACAAACTGCATTCGGAGACAATGTGCTGTATTATGCCCTTGCCTGGAATTTTTCTGTGCAGGAAAGTCCAGGCAACACATCTGAGTCTAAATTGCTCATCCCCAGTGTATTGTTTTCTTCCTTTAGATGAACAATTTCACAGAGAATGCCTCCTTTTTGTTTCTTCTCTACAGAACATTTTGCTTAACCTGTTCAGGGCTACCCTATTCTCAGTATGTAAAACAAGTAACAAAGTTCATAACTTTCAGGAGCTTACTCTCTCTCTGCCTCCCCCCCCCCCCCCCACCGCCACCCCAGGGAGTTAGTACAGACACATAGAATAATCTAAATCACTACTGTCCAAAAAGAACATTTCTGTAGTCAGAGGAATGTTCTATGTCTTTGCCTTATAATGTGATACCCCCTAGCCACATACAGCTACTAATTACTGGAAATGTGCCTAATGCAGCAGAGAAATTGAGTTTTAAATTTTATTTTATTTTAGTTAATTTAAATTTAAGTAGCTGTATGTGGCTGGTGGCTACATATTGGCCAACCCAGATCTATATATTTGAAATAAAATGTTTTCAAGGTCAGTTGATTTAGATTTAGATTTAGTGCCCTCCCCCAGCAGGGGAAAAAACACCCAAAGTGTACATGTTAATTGCCATTTAACTTCATTTTCTTGAGAGAAGATTAAGATTCTTTCCAACTTTCAGGGACTTCATGGTCCAAATAACATTAACCATTTTGAAACTGTGATCATCCAAGGCACATTTATAATTTGAGACACTTATGTAAATGTGCATCTTCTGTGTTTTATCACTGTTGAAGTATCCTCTAAAGCAATAACTTTATAGGATATAAGCAGAAATCTTAGCATTGCATTACTTTTGTTCATTGCAAATAACTTCTCTGCCAGCTGTGTATGTTTTCTTTCATTAGGGACATTTAGACTATTTAAAAATGACTTAAGTACAACCATAGCAAATATTAATACCATTTTCAACATATCAGTTCTTAAGTTTTTAATAGGGAATTTGGTGCATTCAGTTTCTTCATTGCTTAATAGCAAAGAGGAAATTTAGTTCATAGTTACCTCAATCAGTTTAGATTCTGCGTCAGATTATTTTCCTGGCACCCAAAGTCCAATACTGGTAGACTGGTCATACCTTGTTTTGTTTTGTTTTTAACCTATGCTAAGTTAGATATGTGAGATTAGGAAGAAGGCTTAAAAAGAGTATCTTTACAAAATAGTTTGCCTAGTTTCTTAGGATTAAAAATGTTTGAGAGACAAAACAAATCAAACATAATGTGTGGTCTTTGTTTCCTGATTTAAAGAAAAGCTATTTAAGACATTTTAGGGCTGCTGGGGAAATTTGAATAAGGAGGGGAGTATTAGGGAATTATTAATTTTGTTAGTTGTGATAACAGTAATGTAGTTAATGTAGGAGAATGTCCTTATCTGGAAATGAATGCTGAAGCATTTATATCTGAAGTGTTAGGAGATCTATAGTTTACTTTAAAATAGCCAAAAATGCACACATGAAAGATGCAAATATAGCAGCATGTCAACAGTTGTTTAGGTGTTGTGTATATATATAGATGTTCATTGTTCTATTTCTTTGTATGTGTGAATTTTTTTTGTAGTAAAAATTAAAAAAAAAAAAAAAAGAGTACCTGTCCCACAGTAGAGTAGTGAGATATTGGATGTGAAGCACTTGGCTCAATGTCTAGCACTCAATAACTGCACAATAAATATTCAATATTATAGCAAATACTGTAGTATTTTATTAGTGCTTATTGACAGATATTTTCCATCATAAGCTAATTTCTTGTGGAGAGAAAAAATAAACTTAGTGGGAAACACCAATTTCTGTTAGGATAATTTATAAAGTCAGTAAGGATAAAGTAAAACCCACCAAGAGCTTTTCCTCCTTGCCATTTCCTTAGTATATTTCAAATCTTGAAAGCAACGGATTTCCACATGTTGCTGTGAATGTCCTCTCTCATGACTTCATGCTATTACCTTTTTTTTTTAAGTTTATTTATTTTGAGAAGGTGACAGCAGGGGAGGGGCAGAGAGAGAAAGGGAGAGAGAGAATTCCAAGTAGGCTCCGTGCAAAGCCTGACATGGGGCCCGAACCCACAAACCGTAAGATCATGACCTGAGCTGAAACCAAGAGCCAGATGCCCAACTGACCAAGCTACCTGGGTACGCTGTGTGCTATTACTTTGTGTATGAGCAGATCTATTGGTATTTGTCTATAGTTAGTCTTTGAATTTTGCTATACTATGTTCCTGAGAACTACATTGTAAAACAGTCATCATAGAGCTGATTTTTCTCAAGGAATAGTTTGTAATTGAGTTTCATTTTCTTAGTCAAGAATTTTGTATTAGAAGAATCATAAAAGGGGCGCCTGGGTGGCTCAGTCAGTTGAGCGTCCGACTTCGGCTCAGGTCACGATCTCGCGGTCCGTGAGTTCGAGCCCCGCGTCGGGCTCTGGGCTGATGGCTCAGAGCCTGGAGCCTGCTTCCGATTCTGTGTCTCCCTCTCTCTCTGCCCCTCCCCCGTTCATGCTCTGTCTCTCTCTGTCTCAAAAATAAATAAAAAACATTAAAAAAAATTAAAAAAAAAAGAAGAATCATAAAAGTGGCCATGTTTTTACCAACATTGCTCCAACATTTACAAAGATCTATACATTTCTAAATAATGAAGTAATATTCCAAGTCAGTAGAACTTTGAAGCAAAAAAAGCAAACCTCAAATCTCCTTTTAAATGAAGAAATCGAGGCCAACGCAATTCTGTTGCGTTACTAGTTGGTCGTAAATAGCTAGGCTTCTTAAAGAATGTAAATAAATAGTCATGATTCTTTTTACCTTATTAGAATTTGAAAGTGCTTTGGATAAATTTGTTATTTGGATAATACATTTCTTTAACACTATATTGCAGGGCCTTGTGCCATGGCAGAGAATGGGGAAGAGGAGACAGGGTCAGTAGAGGCCTCAGGGTTCTCAGACTTGAGTGACTCAGAGTTGCTAGAGTATCTGGACCTGGAAGATACTCAGGAGTCAAGTGCATCACTTAGCAAGCCTGGTCCTTCTTCTGAACTCCCTGGGAAGGATGACAAGCTCACAAGCTTACCAAAATGGAAAAGAGGATTGGATGTCTCATCACCTATGGAGCGATTCCACCTTAAATATTTGTATGTCACTGACTTGTCTACTCAAGACTGGTGTGAACAGCAAATGGTATATGGGAAGGAGCTTCCTGGTTTCTTGGCTCCTGAGAAGGCAGCTGTTTTGGACACCGGTGCCAGCATCCACCTAGCTAGAGAACTAGAAGTTCATGATCTTGTGACTGTCCCCACCACCACTAAAGAAGATGCTTGGGCAGTTAAGTTTTTGAATATATTATCAATGATTCCTGTCCTGCAGTCAGAAGGACGCATCAGAGAGTTTCCAGTGTTTGGAGAAGTGGAGGGTGTGCTGCTTGTTGGAGTAATTGATGAGCTGCACTATACCGCCAAGGGGGAACTGGAACTGGCTGAACTTAAGACACGCAGGCGCCCTATGCTCCCTTTGGAAGCTCAGAAGAAAAAAGACTGTTTTCAAATCAGCCTATACAAATATATCTTTGATGCCATGGTTCAAGGGAAAGTGACCAGTGCTAGCCTAATCCACCACACAAAATTATGTCCAGACAAGCCACTGGGACCTTCAGTGCTGAGGCATGCCCGGCAGGGAGGCTTCTCTGTAAAGTCCTTGGGTGACCTCATGGAGCTAGTCTTCTTGTCTCTAACACTGTCTGACCTCCCAGTTATTGATATCCTAAAGATTGAGTACATCCACCAAGAGACTGCCACAGTGCTGGGTACAGAGATTGTGGCCTTTGAAGAGAAGGAGGTGAGAGGCAAGGTGCAGCACTATATGGCCTACTGGATGGGCCACCGAGAGCCTCAAGGGGTTGATGTGGAGGAGGCTTGGAAGTGCCGGACATGCAACTATGCAGATATCTGTGAATGGAGGAAGGGTGGTGGGGTGCCCAGCTCCATTCTAGAGCCCCTAGCCAAAAAAGTGAAATGAACAGAAGGGTATGCCTTCAGGAACTTTCAGCCTCCCTGCTTCTAATGTGCTCAGCAGAGGAAAAGAGGACCAATTTTTGAACTTAGCTTTCATGGAGAATATTCTTATTTTGGTTCTTTTCATATTTCCTCAAACTCTAACCACTCAAGTCAAGACCAAGTTTCAGGGGTGAGTGGGAGGAATCTGGAGCTATAGGTCCCTGGAACTTTGCTGTTAATTGCCAAGAAGACAGTTGCTCATCGTGGCTGGAGCAAAGGGCATCCTTCAGCAATCATTGCTTTCCTAAGAAGATCCTAAACTTTCTGTTAAGTCCCTTCCCTGTTTTTTCTTAGTTAACACTTTCTACATTTTATATAATAAAATAGAATGAAATGCTGTCCAAGTCAGTCGAACTGATTTTTTTTTCATAATCTCAATCCTTCAAAAATGACCACAATAAATAGTTGTGTCTTACATGTGTACAACAGAAAATATGAACAAGCATATGCTTCATAGTACTTTCACAATAGCAAAACCTAACCCTAGAAACTGTCCAGGTCCCCATCATCAGAAGAGTGTGGACGATGTACAGCAACCAAAAGAAATGAGCCACAAGGACACACAACAGTGTGGTTAGCACAGTTAAGTGAAAAGTCCCCAAAGGTTACATACAGTATGGTGCCCTTTTTATAAAGGGAGAACCAAAAAATTAAACACATTTTAAGGAAATTGTGAAGATAGTGGAGAGGAATCTCAGTGCATTTTAGAAGATAGTGGAGCTCTTGATTGCGAACATCACCAAAGAGGCCAGAGGAAAGAATGATATGGACATCACCTGGAAGGAAAAGGCTTGTTTATGCAGTCACTACTGGAGAATTTGCATATATAGGTGGAAGGGGGAGAAGAGTTGGCAGGGGTTGAGTTTATTTTTTATTTTATTTGTTTATTCTTTATTTTATTCTTATTTTATTATTTACATTTTTTTTTTTTAATTTTAGAAAGAGTGTGTGAGCCAGGGAGGGGCAGAGAGAGAGGATCTTAAGCAGACTCCATGCTCAGTGTGGAGCGTAACGTGGGGCTTGATCTCACAACCCCGAGATCATGACCTGAGCTGAAATCAAGCGTTGGACGCATAACTGACGAGCCATCTAGGTGCCCCAGGAGTGGAGTTTCTATATGAACTAGAAGGTCAAGAGGCAGCAGAACATGGTAAATATTGTTAATGTGACTCCATGTTCTTTTTTTTAATTTAATTTTTTAAATCTTTATTTTTGAGAGGGAGTGAGAGACAGAGCATGAACGAGGGAGGGGCAGAGAGTGAGGAAGACACAGAATCTGAAGCAGGTTGCAGGCTCTGAAGTGTCAGCACAGAGCCCAATGCAGGGCTTGAACTCATGAACTGCAAGATCATGACCTGAGCCAAAGTTGGATGCTTAACCAACTGAGCCACCCAGGCGCCCCAATGTGACTCCATGTTCTATGTGAACTGGTAAAACCTGGACATTTTTGGAGTTACAGTAGATTACCTCTGGAGGTGTTTTGAGCTACACACAACTTTTTTATGGACAATGGGAATCTTGGGGTAATAACTCTCATTTACTGAATGAATATTATGTACCAGGCATCATGCTTAGCACTTTGATGATTAAATCTGTATATCCATTAATTATCCCTGATGAGGGAATTGAGGCTTAGAAGGGTTATAAAACACAGTTTGAAAGTGGTAGACTCCAGCCTAGATATGTCTGACTACAGTGCCTATGTTCTTAACCATTATGCTGTAAAGTATTTCTCGCTGTTGTTAAGCCCCCTACATGGTATCTTATTCTAGGCCCTAGGAAGTTTGGAATCAAAATGGGGGCATAGTAAATAAACTGGACTTTATAGGATCAAGAGTATTAAGCTAACAGTCTTCAAGAAAACAACTTGTCAGGGTTCTGATGGCATCATGTTGGATATACTAGAAGGTTTAAAAAGAGGGAAAAGAAAAATAAGTTGGTTTCAGACAGTGACATTGTCAGAATTCAGTAGTTCTGTAATTCAGTAATACCCTGAGCTCTCAAATCCTTATTATTGTTTAATGTTTATTTATTTTTGAGAGAGAGACAGAGCGTGAGCAAGGGAGGAGCAGAGAGAGGGAGACACAGAATCTGAAGCAGGCTCCGGGTTCTGAGCTGTCAGCACAGGGCCCCATGCGGGACTTGAACTCACAGACCGCAAGATCATGACCTGAGCTCAAGTCAGATGCCCATCCGACTGAGCTATCCAGGAGCCCCTCAGATTTTTATTTTAAGTTAACATCTCCTAGTCATCACTTTATGGTTTCTCACAAGGTAAGTTGAGACATCTGTAGTTGGGGTCACCCCAGGATCATTGATGCTATTCTCTACAACAAATGCTTCCCGGGTTTGCAGCCTCCACATAGCTAATAATGTCATCTTTTCCTTGCAAATTCTGCCTAAAGGTATCTGAACTCCAAATTATGGACCTCTTGAATATTCAGTGAGCAGTTAAATGAAAAGAGATATCATAACAAAGCTATTTCTTGATTTTTTAAAATTTGCTTCCTTTAGTAAATAATTTAATCCTATTAAATTTGCATCCCTCTGCTTATTTTTAATGAGGAGTTTAATCTTTTTTTTTTTTTTAATTTTTTTTTCAACGTTTTTATTTATTTTTGGGACAGAGAGAGACAGAGCATGAACGGGGGAAGGGCAGAGAGAGAGGGAGACACAGAATCGGAAACAGGCTCCAGGCTCCGAGCCATCAGCCCAGAGCCCGACGCGGGGCTCAAACTCAGGGACCGCGAGATCGTGACCTGGCTGAAGTCGGACGCTTAACCGACTGCGCCATCCAGGCGCCCCAAGAGTTTAATCTTTTAAAATTATTCTTAAAGGCCAGTTTGTTGCATGTCTTTTAATTTTCTCCATGGTGGATTTTTCTTTTTTCTTTTAACATTTATTTATTTTTGAGAGGCAGAGAGAGACAGAGCATGAGCAGGGGAGGGGCAGAGAGAGAGAGAGACACAGAATCCGAAGCAGGGGAGGGGCTCTGAGCTGTCAGCACAGAGCCCAACACAGGGCTCGAACCCTCAAACTGCGAGATCATGACCTGAGCTGAAGTGGGACGCGTAACCAACTGAGCCACCCAAGCACCCCATTCTTTTTTTTTTTTTAATTTTTAAAAAATTTTTCACTGTTTAGTTTTGAGAGAGAAACAGAGCACAAGGGAGGGGGGTGGGCAGAGAGAGAGGGAGACACAGAATATGAAGCAGCTTCCAGGGTCTGAGCTGTCAGCACAGGGCCCGATGCAGGGCTTGAACTCACGGACCATGAGATCATGACCTGAGCCGAAGTCAGACGTTTAACCAACTGATCCACCCAGGTTCCCCCATGGTAGAATTTTCTGATTAAATAATACATGCTTATTATAAAAGTACATTAAAATGTAAGGAATAAGTTACTTCCTTTAAAAATTTTCAACTATTGCTTTGGTTATTGCTTCTCTGTTTTGTTTTGTTTTGTTTTGTTTTGTTTTGATTCTCTGATATTCATCAGAGAATCCATATGTTTAGAAACCCTGCTGGTGTGGTGAGTGTGACAAGAGCCACAGGTAGAATATAGGACTTCCAAGTTCTTCAGAGAGATTATATGAGAGAAAGGCCCCATAAAGGTGTGAAGAGAGATAGAGGTTTTAGTGATAGCTCAAAACGTAACATCTATTAGAGTATAGTAGGAGAGGAACCAAAGAAGTGTGTTGTGCGTGGTAAGAGCTTCAGCCAAAATGCAAATATTTCTTCATGTACATCACAGTCCACACCGGAGAAACACTTTATACATGTGGTAATTGTGCTGAGGCCTTCAGAGCTCAAGTCTTCATATTCATCAGAAAGTACATTGCAGAGGAGTTTAAGGAGCTTTGGTCAAAGCTTAGATGATCAAAATAATCTTTTCACACATAGGGACCTATGAAAGTCAAGAATGTGCCAACGTTTTCAGTTACAGCACAGGTATTCACATTCATTGCACAGGACATATAGGAGAGAGAGTCCATAAAAATGAAAGTAATACACAATAGTATGGGGCTTTAACACCCCACTTACCTCAATGGATAGATCATCTAGACAGAAAGTCAATAAGGATACATTGGCCTTATGACACCTATCAGATGGATTTAATAGGTGTCATAAGGCCAATGTATCCTTATTGACTTTCTGTCTAGATGACCTATCCATTGAGGTAAGTGGGGTATTAAAGCCCCATACTATTGTATTACTTTCATTTAAGAGCACATGGGACATCCCGTAGGATACATCACAGGTTAGGCCACAAGATGAGTCTCTAAATTCAAGAAGATTGAAATCCTATCAAGCATCTTTTGCAACTACTGTGGTATGAAATTAGAAATCAATTACAAGAATAAAACTGGAAAAAAACACAAACACATGGAGACTAAACACCTGCTGCTAAACAGTTAATGGGGCAATGAATAAATCAAAGATGAAGTTAAAATCATGTTGAGGCAAACGAAAATGGGCATACAACTCCAAAATCTATGGGATGTAGCAAAAGCAGTCCTAAGAGGGAAGTTTATATTGATATAGGCCTACCTACCTCAAGAAACAAGAAAAATCCAAAATAAATACATTTATACCTAAAGGAACTAGAAACAGAAGAGTAAGCAAAGCCCAAAGTTAGTAGAACAAAGGAGATAAGAGCAGAAATAGGTGAAATAGAGATTTTAAAAACAATAGCAAAGGGGTGCCTGGTTGACTCAGTTGGTTAAGCATCTGACTCTTGATCTCAGGTCAGGTCATGATCTCACGGTTTGTGAGATTGAGCCCTGCTTTAGGCTCTGCACTGACAGCGCAGAGCCTGCTTGCAATTCTCTCTCTCTCTCTGTCTCTCTCTCTCTCTCTCTGTCTCTGCTCCTTCCCCACTTGAACTCTCTCTCTCCCTCCCTCTCAAATAAACTTTTAAAATAATAAATAACCATAGCAAAGATCAATGAAATGAAAAATCAGTTCTTTGAAAAGATAAACATAATTGATAAACTCTAGGCCCACTCATCAAGACAAAAAGAGAGGGGGCCTAAATAAAACCAGGAATGAAAAAGGAGAAGTTACAACTGACACTACAGAAATACAAAGGATCATAAGAAACCACAAAGAACAATTATATGCCAACAAATTGGAAAACCTAGAAGAAATGGATAGATTCCTAGGAACATATAACTTTCCGAAACTGATTTACAAAGAAATAGAAAATTCAATAGACCAGGGTGCCTGGTTGGCTCAGTTGGTTACCTGTCTGACTCTTGATTTTGGCTCAGGTCATGATCTCATACTTCCTGAGTTGAGCCCCTGCTCAATCTGCACTGATGGCATGGAGCCTGGTTGGGATTCTCTCTCCGCCCTCTCTCTGCCCCTCCCTTGCTTGCTTGGGATTCTCTCTCCCCCCTCTCTCTCCCCTCCCTTGCTTGCTTGCTCTCTCTCTCTCTCTCTCTCAAAATAAAAAACATTTAAAAAATCTGAATAGACCAATACAAGCGATGAAATTGAATCAATATTTTTAAAAACTCCAAAAACAGAAAGTCTAGGACCAGACAGCTTCATAGGTGAAATCTGCCAAACATTTAATGATGAGTTAGTACTTCTTCTTTTCAAGTTATTCCAAAACATTGAAGAGGAAGGAACACTTATACACTCATGAGGCAAACAGGTGCACGAATAGATGCTGAACGTCAGCTATCAACAGGGAAAATGCAAATCAAAACCACAATGAGATCACCTTACACCTGTCAGATTGGCTATTATCAAAGAAAGGAAGGAAGGAAGGAAGGAAAGAAGGAAGGAAGAGAACGAACAAGTGTTGGCAAGGATGTGGAGAAAAGGGAACCCTTCCTTATACACCATTGGTGGGAATGTAAAGTGGTGCAACCACAATGGAAAAAAATATGGAAATTCATCAAAAAATTAAGAATAGAACTTCCGGGTGATCTAGCAATACCACATCCAGGTATTTATCCAAAACAAAAAAGCCAAAACACAAACACCAATTTGAAGAGATATATGCACCACCATATTCACTGCAGCATTATTTACAATAGTCAAGATATGGAAGTAACCTGAGTGCCCATCAATAGATGAATGGGTAAAGAAAATGTGATGTGTGTACACACACACACACACACACACACACACACACACACACACACAGGAATAGGGAATATTATTCAGCCATAAAAGAATGAAATCTTACCATTTGTGACAACATGAATGGACCTAGACAGTATTGTGCTAAGTGAAATCAATCAGATAAAGACAAATATCATATAACTTCACCTATATATGGAATCTGGAAAACAAAACAAATGAACAAATAGAACAACAGAAATAGACTCATAGATATGGGAAACAAGTTCTATGACACATTTAATGGAGATAAAACTATGGACAATTGTATATTCGGTATTGCAAATATTTATTTAGCACCTATTATGTGCCGGGTTCTACTCACACAAATTCCAATGTGTGGGCTTTCCCCCACCACCAAACAATCCTCTGATACTACTTGATGATAGCGTTAGATCCCACAGGTTGAGAGTTCAGTCCTACAAGCTTACCCTTTTCCCCCCACTTCAGATGCCCAGCGCGAGTACAGATTGTCATCTGTGCTTTTGACTTGCTAGCTATAGAATGGAGGTTCCAACAACCCCTTCCTTAGGTTTGACTAATTTGCTAGGCAGCTCACAAAGCTTGGGGAAACATTTTTATTTTCTATATTACCAGTTTATTATAAAAGGATATATAACTCAGGGACAGCCATATGGAAGAGATGCATAGGGCAAGGTATGGGGAAAGGGAAAAGAGTTTCCATGCCCTTTCTGGGCCAACACTCTCTCTGTACCTACATGTGTTCACCAACCCACAAAGTCTGTGAGCCCTGTCCTTTGAGTTTTTATGGAGGCTTCATTACATAGGCACAATTGATTAAGTTATTGGTGACTGGCAATTGATTCAACCTCCAGCCTCTCTTCCCCTCCCCAGAAGTCAGGGAGTTGGGACTGAAAGTTTCAACTCTCTAATCTCCAATCATATGATTGGTTCTCCTGGCAGCCAGCCCCCATGCTTAGGTACAGTACAAAATCACTTCAGTAATATAACAAAAGACACCGTTATTGGGGCGCCTGGGTGGCGCAGTCGGTTAAGCGTCCGACTTCAGCCAGGTCACGATCTCACGGTCCGTGAGTTCGAGCCCCGCGTCAGGCTCTGGGCTGATGGCTCGGAGCCTGGAGCCTGTTTCCGATTCTGTGTCTCCCTCTCTCTCTGCCCCTCCCCCGTTCATGCTCTGTCTCTCTCTGTCCCAAAAATAAATAAAAAACGTTGAAAAAAAAATTTAAAAAAAAAAAAAGACACCGTTATTGCTCTCATCACTTAGGAAATTCCAAGACTTTTAGGAGCTCTGAACCAAAAACAGGGATGAAGATCAAATATATATTTCTTATTATAAATCACAGTATTGCCAAACAAAAATATGTGCTTTCATAAACATATATACTATGAGAAAAAGAAAAGGAATAAGAGAAATCAAGGATGGCTCCTAAATTTTTTCTTGAGTAATGAGGTGGTGATGGTGCATTTATTGAACTAGAAGTGCTAGATTGGGGGTGGGAGAAGGCAGGGATTAATTGGCTTGGAAGTGTGAAGTTGGAGGTGACGTTTAGATTTTTAAGGGGAGATTTCAGGTAGGCATAAGGAATTAGGGGTCTGCTATTCAGGGGAGAAATGAAAGATGGAAATACAGATTTTCAGTCATCACTCATCATCACATAAATGGTATTTCAGGCCATGGGACTGAATGAGATCATTTAGAGGACAATTTCAGAAAGCAAAGGCTGAAGGTCAAACCCTTGAGTATTCCAACATTTGGAGGAGGAACAGAGGAACAGAGTTTTAGTAAAGGAAATAACAGAAGTAGTCTGAGTGAAGTGGGAGAAACTAGCTTTTATGAGATGTCCTCGAAACCAAGATAAGGAAGTATTTTAATTGTGTTGAATGCTGTTGAGGTCAAATATAATGAGGACAGAATTGGAATTTAATTGGTAACTTGACAAGATCAGTTTTAGGAGAGTAGAGTCAAGAAGCTATTAGAGTGGACTGCAGAGAGAATTGGAGGTGTGAAGATGTAGACAGCAACAAGAGACAGCTCTTTAGAAAGATTTTTCTATGAAGGAAAGTTAGGAAATGGTGCAGTTGTTCAAATGGGCTATAGGTTAAGAAAGGATTGTTTTTTTGTTTTTTTTGTTTTAATTTTTTTTAACGTTTATTTATTTTTGAGACAGAGAGAGACAGAGCATGAACGGGGGAGGGTCAGAGAGAGAGAGACACACAGAATCCGAAACAGGCTCCAGGCTCTGAGCAGTCAGCACAGAGCCCCACACGGGGCTTGAACTCAGGGACCGCGAGATCATGACCTGAGCCGAAGTTGGACGCTTAACCGACTGAGCCAGCCAGGCGCTCCAAGAAAGGATTTTTTTTTTTAAGATATAAAAAAACATTTTTATGACATTGAAAATGCCAATGAATACAGTGGCTACTAATATCAAGTGGGCTCTTAATGCTACCAAGCAATAGTACTGTATTTCCTTAATCCATTCACTCTTCCACATTCTTTTTTTTTCCCCCTTTAACGTTTATTTTTGAGAGAGAGAGGGCTCACAAGTGGGGGACAGGAGGGGCGGAGAGAGGGAGACACAGAAGCAGGCTCCAAGCTCCGAAGCTGTCAGCACAGAGCCCAACAGGGGACTCAAACCCATGAACCATGAGATCATGACCTGAGCCAAAGTCAGACGCCAACCGATGAGCCGCCCAGGTGCCCCCACTCTTCCACATTCCTAAATAACATTAGAATCTCAGATGCCATTGATTATAAGATACATAATTATTTCACATACTTTCAAAGAGAAAAAACATGCTGCCAGTTAAACTATAGCATGCCATCATTTGTAAAATACCAGTTTTGCAGATGTTCAAATATGAAAAAAAGTGTATATTAGAATCAATGCCATACAGTATTACTTTTCTCTCCTCAAATCTCCAATACCTTCTCCCTTCCTTCACTTTCAGCTTCCTATTTAACTAAGAAAATACAAGCATTTAGAAGAAGATAGGCTCATTCTCCCACCACTAAATCTGTATCTCACCTGTACCTGTAAATTCTGTCTCCCTTTTTATTTCAATGGATGAATGGTCCACACTCACAACTGATCCTTCCACAGTGTACTGAATCCCATCCCTTTTCTCCAGAAGGACTTTTCTTCCTGCAACTATCCCATTTCTCCTGTATTCTCCCTCTACTGTATAATTTTAATTAGCATACATACTATAATTTCTTCCATCTTAAAAAAAATTCTGGACCCCAAATCTATATGCAATGACAGCTTTCTTTTTCTACTCATCTTAAAAAAGCCAAACTTCTTAAAGGTACTGCCTGTACTTGCTTTTCACACTTCCTCTCTTCCCACTCTTATCAAATTCCACTCATTCCGCTCTTATCAAATTCTTAAAAGATTTTATTGAAATTCTACCACTATGCCAAAATGGGATATTTCAACAGCCTCCACAATGCTAAATCCAATGGTCAATTCTTAGTGATCATCCTACTTGACTAATTAGCAGCATTTAATACTGCTGGATTATTCCCCACTTCTTGAAACATTTTCTTCCCTTGATTTTGCAGAATCAAACTCTTCTACTTTTACGTCTGTCTCACACCTTATCCCTTCTCAGTCTTCTTTGTTGGGTCCTCCACTTCACCTCCTTTTTGGGACCTAAGCTAGTGCGTTGCTAAAAGAAACTGAACTAAGGGTAGATTATTATCTTATAGTGCTGATTTAGATTTTCTAGTATTTAAAAATCCTGGTGTCTTGTATTTTTAAACGAAAATGATATACACACTTCCCTCTTATAAATGAGCTTGGCTATCATGGAAATCCCAGAGATACCAACCCAGGACTCTCCCTACAAAGAGGCAGAGGCCTCTGAAGCCTTCCGGAAACGAGCTCCACAGGCCTATGGGAAATGTAGTCCCCTAAGAAGAGCCTGCACCGCGGGGGGACTTGGGAACCTGGGCGGCAGTTACTTCCGCACACGCGCAATGGGGCGGTAGCCGGTGTTCAGTAATCTTCCAACCTGCGCCGCGTGAAGGGGGAACGGGGTTTTCTCCCCGAGAGCCTGTGGGAGATCTCTGTAATCTGATCTTTTAGAACCAAAGATGGGAGTGTGGTGGTGAAAGACTGGTAGGTATGACTCTGCGGAGCTTGGGGACGTAAGGGAAGGGCGGGGAGAAAGATAGGCACCAGTTTATTGGCGTACCCAAAGGAAGGTAAAACTTCACAACCCCCACGTGCAGCGATTTAGTGTTTGGATGTGTGGGTCTTGTCCAATTCTGGAGTTCAGAGAAAGCAAGAGAAGCGGCTGACTGCCACTCAAGTGGGTTCCCGGATCCCGAGTAGGGATGGGGCAGGCTCAGTTTGTATTCCTGCCCTTGTAGGTAGAGATCACAGTGTAGGAATATGTGCTTCAGGCTTTACCTTTCCTGGTTACAAGAACATCGCTGGCCCTACCAGAGCCCGCAAAAGGCAATATCAAACCATTCCAAGGGATCTAGGGAGTATTTCTAGAGAAACTTGCCATGTTCTCAGTATATTCTCACAACAATTATCTGAAGTAAGTGTTCTCTCCATTTTGCATATGAATTAACTGAAGCTGAGAGAGAGGTTAAGTTACTTACTTGCTTATACTGACAATAAGTGGAAGAGCTGAGAGTCGAACCAGACGAGTTTTCACCGAATTTTATTCTGGCGTTTTGTTTGTTTGTTTTTGAGTATAGTTGACACGCAATCTTACATTAGTTTCTGCTGTACAACTTGGTGATTTGACAAGTTTTACCTTGTGCTATGATCGCCACAAGTGTAGTTAGGACCCTGCAAAAAAAAAAAAAAGAGTTGTATTTATTCTCCTTTTGAAATATTTGAGCAATGAATGCAGAATAAATTTTGATTTGTAGTCTTTTTTTGTTGTTGTTAATAGTCTTTGGTGAATTTGCAGATCTTCCAGTGAAGACTGTGTATATAAAGCTGTGAGTCCCTCTTGCATATTTTAGCCTTTCTATGGCCCCAACTTTGCTGGTTTAAATTCTTAAAAAACTATACTGGCTCATAGAAGATGGTGAATTTCCAAAGAAAGAGAGAGAGACAGATTTAGAATTTAAACTGAAGGCTCTGTCTTTAAAAAAAAAAAAAAAAAAAAAAAATTCCTGGATCCCTCAATCCAGCCTTTTCAAGAAAACCCAACCTAATTTGAGCTCTCTTATCCCAGCTTCAGAGCAGAGACCAGAGAGTCACAGGAAGGACTGACTTCCAGAGATATACTGAGTTTCAGAAACCAGGGTTTTAGTTAGTTTTTAGACTTATTATTTTTTTTCTTAGGATAAAATTTTGGGAAGAAAAAAATGTCACTAGTTCTAAGATTAACAACTTGCCATTAGATCAGTAGGACAAAAATGTACAACATACTTACCTAAATTTCATAGATTCATAACAGATCCACCAGTAGAGTTCAGCACTTATAAAATATGGACTTTCCTGACATCTCCTAGAATCGTCATTCTCTCACTAGGTGACATTTACTGAAGCTGCAATGTGAGTCTTTCTTTTCTAATTTTTTTTTTTTTTTTTTTTTTTTTTGCGTGAGAGAGAGAACATGGGGGGAGGTGCAGGGAGAGGGATAGGGGGAGAGAGAGAGAGAGAGAGAGAATATCTTAAGCAGGTTCCATGCTCAGCACAGAGCCTGATGTGGGGCTCAATCTTACAACCCTGTGATCATGACCTGAGCCGAAATTAAGATTCAGACACTGGGCTAACTGAGCCACCCAAGCACCCCAAGAGTTCTTTTCTAATAGTGCTTCTTTTCTTTTCTACATTGCGTTTTGGTTTTTCATGTCTTTCTATTCTTTTTCGTATTTTTACTTTCATAGATCCGTGTGTAAGAGCTCCAGAAAATGATCAACTTCCAGGTACGTATCCATTTATTGAGTCATTTAAAACTCTCAAAAATCTATATAAAAAGGACATGTATAGACATGTATAGGGAAAATATAGATTGAATAGATCAGGTCCAAAAGAAAATTTAGAAAATTGATCAGTTGATATCCATGTCACAGGGTCTGTACATAGTTGGAATAAATTTGAGCTGCATATGTGTACCCAGTCTTTATAGCAATCACAGAAAATGGATAGTCAACCAGTTAACGTATTGGTATTGTCCACAAAGATAAAGGAAAACAATCCCTCGGAGAAGTAAAGATTTTCCTGATGCAGTTCTCTGAAGAAAATATCTTATAATGGGTTTTCATGGAGATAATGTTAGAAATAATATTCACAGGGGTGCCTAGGTGGCTCAGTTGGTTAAGCTCTGACTCTTGATTTCAGCTCAGGTCGTGATGTTGTGGTTCGTGGGTTCGAGCCTTGTGTTGGGCTCTGCACTGCTGACACTCCACTGTAGGTGGAGCCTGCTTGGGATTCTGTCTCTCCCTTAATCTGCCCCTCTCCTGTTCGTGTTTGTTCTCTCTCTCTCAAATAAACTTGGGGAAAAAAAGTTTAAAAAAAAGAGAAATAACATTCACAGCAACAACCCTGTGATAAATATAACATCACATTTTATATTATATAGCATGCTGTATTTCTTAAAATGTTTCCTAGAGTAAGCAAAGAGCTTAGTGCCAATAAGCAGCACTATGCGAACTCCGTTTGTAAGTTCAGGTACATATCTTTTTTAATATTCTTCTGGAACCATAAGTAAATCTTATATCTTTTCCAGAGTCTGCTAGTATTCTTGAGCATTTTCTCTTCTATGTGAATTTTATTTTATTTTACTATTTTTTAAAATGTTATTTATTTTTGAAAGAGAGAGAGAGTGAGCAGGGGAGGGGCAGAGAGAGAGGAGGGCAGAAGATCCAAAGCAGGCTCTGTGCTGACAGCAGTGCGCCCGATTCAGGGCTTGAATTCAAGAACCGGAAGATCATGACTTGAGCCAAAGTCAGATGCTCAACCAACTGAGCCACCTATGGGCCCTATTCCATGTGGACTTTAGAATTAGCTTGTCAGGGTCTATAAAGGAGTATTTTAGGTATTTTTATTGTGATTGTAATATATGTTTCCATTAATTTGTAGAAAATTCATTAGTTTTCAATAATGTATTCTCTAATGTTTCATATAGGTCCTTCTTTACTTTTTTATAGGTTTGTTATTATAATTCTTATACATTTCTCGTATAAGAATTTCTTGTAATATTTATTCTTACATATGGTTTAAGTTGCTGTTGAGAATAGGATGGATCTTTTTTCATTGTATTTTCTAATTGGTTATTTTGGTGTATAGGAAAGTATGCATTTATCTATTTGACTTTATGTCAACTTACAGAACTAATTTTTTTTTAATTAAAAAAAATTTTTTTTAAATGTTGATTTACTTTTGAGAGACAGAGTGCAAGCAAGGGAGGGGCAGAGAGAGAGGGAGACACAGAATCCGAAGCAGGGTCCAGGCTCTGAGCTGTCCGCATAGAGCCTGATGCGGGGCTCAAACTCACAAACTGCGAGATCATGACCTGAGCCGAAAGTCAGACACTCAACCAACTGAGCCACCCAGGCTCCCCCTGTTTCTTCTTTAAAAATTAAAAAAAAAAATTTTTAATGTTGCAGAACTCTTATTAAGTTCAAGATTTTTTTAGTTGATTATTAGGTTTTCTAGGTAGACAGTCACACACTCTTCAAATGGAGTGTTCCTTACTGCTCAATATGTATGTCTTCATGTTTTTTCTTGTCTTATTGCAATGGACAGGGATTTTTGGGAACTATAATTTTTTAAAAATGTTTATTTGTTTTGAGAGAGTGTACATGTGTGAGCAGGGGAGAGCCAGAGAGAGAGAGAGGAAGAGAGAGAATCCCAGGTGGGCCCAGTGCCTCCATCACAGAGCCCAACCTGGGACTCAATCTCACAAACTGTGAGATCATGACCTGAACTGAAATCAAGTTGGATGCTCAACTGACTGAGCCACCCAGGTGCCCCAGGAACTATAAATTGCTAGCCAGTATCTTTTTGTTCCAATTTTAATGGGAATGTTTCCAGTATTTTATTGTTTCCTCTTGTATTTTGATAAATAGTTTTGTTTTGTTTTCTTGTTTTTAATCAAGTTAAAGATTTTTAGCTTGTGAACATTGTTTTCATCAAGGGGAAACCTTTTTTCTTATATGTTTTTTAAAAATATGTGTTGGTTGGGGCACCTGGATAGCTCATTCAGTTGAGTGTCCAACTTCGGCTCAGGTCGTGATCTCATGGTTCCTGAGTTCAAGCCCCACATCAGGCTCACTGCTGTCAGATCCTCTGCCCCGCCCCTGCTTGCACTCTCTCAAAAATAAATAAAACATTTAAAAAATAAAAAAAATAGATTGATAAGTAAATAAAATACCTGTTGGTAAAATAATGTTTTATCTTTAATATAGGAATTCAGAGAATTTCTAATATATTTCTCAATATTGAACTATCTGTGCATTCATGGGATAAATCCTACCTAGTCTTCTAACTAACTTTTTAAAGGGCCAGATGGTAAATATTTTAGGCTTGAAGGCCATACAGCCTCTGTGGCAACTACTCAATTTTAACTTTGCATCTGAAGCAAATGAGTGGGTATAAATATTCCAGTAACACTTTATTTACAGAAACATCAGGCCGGGGTATGGGTTGTAGTTTGCTGACCCCTGTTCTATATGGTTTTAACTATGTCTTTGTGGTAGACATGTAGCCACATGCCTTTTTAATTTCAGCTTAAGTTAGTTAAACATGATTTTAACATTACGGTTGAGAGGATATATTATGTAAAAATAAGGTCTTATATTCTATTTTATTATGGTCATGTGAGTTTGACATGTTAACCTTATAGCCCTTCTAACTTATGTATATTTACTTTGTAGTATGTAATAGATTGTAAGATCTCTGAGACCAGTAACATTTTTATTCTTTTTTGTATCACTAATACAGTGTCTGGTAGGTCCTCATTAGACATTGTCTGAATGAATGAAGAACATATAAGCAATATTTTAAATAATTTTATTGAGACATAATCACATATTACAGATTGACCCATTTAAGATATATACAACTCAGTGGTTTTTAGTCTGTCCATGAATTGTAAAACCATCTCTACAATCTAATTTTAGAATATTTTCATTACCCTCAAAAGAAACCCCATATTGGCAGTCATTCCCTATTTGTCCTATCCCCTAGCTCTAATTTATTTTCTGTTTCTATGGATTTTCCTTTTCTGAACACTTTATGTAACTAAGACAATATAATATGTGATCTTTTTTGACTAGCTTCTTTCACCTAGTAACAGTATTTTCAAGGGTCATCAATGTTACACGTATGTCAAATAATATTGCATTATATGGATATACCTCATATTGTTATTCCATCTATTCATCAGATGATGGATACCCATATTGTTTTCACTTTTGGCTATTAATGAATACTTCTCTATGAACATTTGTCTACAGGTTTTATATTTTTAGTTCTCTTAGGTATATATTTAGGAGGGGTTGCTGGGTAATATGGTTAATTCAATGTTTAACATTTTGAGGAACTGTAAAACTATTTTCCATAGTTGTTGCACCATTTTACAACCCCACCAGCAGTGTATGACAGTTCCAGTTTCTCTACATCCTTGTCACCACTTGTCATTGTCTGTCTTTGATTTTAACAACCCTTGTGGGTATGAGGCAATATCTCATTGTGGCTTTGATTTCTATTTACTAATGATGTTGAGCATCTTTTCATGTGCTTCATGCTCATATGAGTGTCTATGTCTTTGGAGAAAATCTGTTCAAATCCTTTGTCCATTTTTATTTTTTTATTTTTTTTTTTTTTCAACGTTTATTTATTTTTGGGACAGAGAGAGACAGAGCATGAACGGGGGAGGGGCAGAGAGAGAGGGAGACACAGAATCGGAAACAGGCTCCAGGCTCTGAGCCATCAGCCCAGAGCCTGACGCGGGGCTCGAACTCACAGACCACGAGATCGTGACCTGGCTGAAGTCGGACGCTTAACCGACTGCGCCACCCAGGCGCCCCTCCTTTGTCCATTTTTAAATTGGGTTGTCTTTTTACTGTTGTATTGTAAGAGTTCTTTTTATATCCTAGGCACACATTTCTTACCAAAATATATGATTTACATGAATTTCATCCCATTCTGTGGGTTGTCTTTTCACTTTCTTGATGGTGTCCTTTGAAGCACATATTTTAAATATTAATGATTTCCATTTTATCTATTTTTTTCTTTTGTCACTTACACTTTTCCTTTCATATCTAAGAAACCATGGCCTAATCCAAGCTCATGAAGATTTACTCCAATGTTTTCTTCTAAGAATTTTATAATTTTAGTTCTTACATTTACGTCTTTGATCCATTTTTAGTTCATTTAAAAATTTTTTTTTTAAATGTTTATTTATTTTTGACAGAGGGACAAAGCGTGAGCTGGGGAGGGGCAGAGAAAGAGGGAGACACAGAATCCGAAGCAGGCTCCAGGCTCTGAGCTGTCAGCACAGAGCCCGACGCGGGGCTCAAACTCACAGACTGTGAGATCATGACCTGAGCCGAAGTCAGACACTCAATGACTGAGCCACCCGGGCGCCCCCATTTTTAGTTCATTTTTATATATGATGTGAGGTGTTCATGTACGTTTAAGGAGGTCCAGCTTCATTCTTTTGCATGTGGATATCTGGTCCCAACACCACTTATTAAAGAGACTAATCTTTACTCGATTTAATTGTCCCGACACTAGTGAATATTTTTAATGTGATTTTTGTTTCTATCACAAAGTATATTTCTGGGTCAAGCATACAGTAGTTATCATATATAACTTTATGAAAACTTAACAATGAATATATGATCATAAGAGGCTGCCATGATTCTCCTGCAAGTTCCCAAATAATGTACACTTTGTTTTATTTTTTTTTAACATAACTTATTGTCAAATTGGCTTACATACAACACCCAGTTCTCATCCCAACAAGTGCCCTCCTCAATGCCCATCACCCATTTTCCCCTCTCCCCAATGCCCCCATCCACCCTCAGTTTGTTCTTTGTATATAAGAGTCTCTTGTGGTTTGCCTTCCTCCCTCTCTGTTTGTAACTATTTTTTCCCCTTCCCTTCCCTCATGGTCTTCTGTTAAGTTTCTCAAGATCTACGTATGAGTGAAAACATGATATCTTCCTTTTCTGACTGACTTATTTTACTTAGCTTAATACCTTCCAGTTCCATCCACATTGCTGCAAATGGCATGATTTCGTTCTTTCTCATTGCCAAGTAGTATTCCATTGTATATATAAACCATGGCTTCTTTATCCATTCATCAGTTGATGGACACTTAGGCTCTTTCCATAATTTGGCTACTGTTGAAAGTGCTGCTATAAACATTGGGTTACATGTGCCCCTATGTATCAGCACTCCTGTATCCCTTGGGCAAATTCCTAATGGTGCTATTGCTGGGTCATAAGGTAGTTCTATTTTTTTTTTTTTTAAATTTTTTTTCAACGTTTATTTATTTTTGGGACAGAGAGAGACAGAGCATGAACGGGGGAGGGGCAGAGAGAGAGGGAGACACAGAATCGGAAACAGGCTCCAGGCTCTGAGCCATCAGCCCAGAGCCTGACGCGGGGCTCGAACTCCCGGACCGCGAGATCGTGACCTGGCTGAAGTCGGACGCTTAACCGACTGCGCCACCCAGGCGCCCCGTGGTAGTTCTATTTTTAATTTTTTGAGGAACCTCCACACTGTTTTCCAGAGCAGCTGCACCAGTTTGCATTCCCACCAACAGATAATGCACACTTTAGTTTGAAGATCAATGTTCCGTTAACAGGGATCGGTGACATTCCAGGATGTGGCTGTGGACTTCACCCCAGAAGAGTGGCAGCTGCTGGACTGTGATCAGAGAACCTTGTATTGGGATGTGATGCTGGAGAACTTTAGAAACCTCACCGCAGTGGGTAAGGACAGTGGGTGGTAACTAACTCTTCACTGTAACTGAGCATGTACTCATAGTGCCCTTCCTTTGGGACGTGTGGACATTCTAAAGCATTACAGAGTTTGGCCCTGAATGTCAGTGGTCACAGACTCTTGATCCCCTTTGAGATGAAGCATAAACAGAGGATGTGTGTTTATGCTTCCACCTTCCAAATGGCGGAGAAAGGTCTTTTTTGTTCTAAAGTCTGTCATCCTTTCCAGGCTCTGAGATTCAAGGAGGCAGACCTGAATTGTGAGGTAGTTGTTTGTGTCTAGCACTTTATCTCCAGTTCTGTGTTGTTTCCCACGAACAGGGGGTCCAGTTACCAAAACAAAAGTGATCTTCAAGGAGGAGCAAGGACAGGAGTCATGGATGGTGGAGGGGGAGAACCCATGTTGGCGCTATCCAGGTGAGTGAGAGAAAGCTAGGCAGATGGGAGTCTTTGGAATTGAGATTCCAGTTGGTCAGTGAGGGACAGGTACCTTTGAAGCACCTCTTAAAAGCCACACACCTTTGGAAGTGACTGGATATGCTTGACCTACCATTCATTGTCAGATCCGCAGATGACACCTTCACTCACTCTGCCCACATAGCTGTTTTTTGTCTTTGCTCAGCTCTTGTATGGAGGGATGTCCCTTTCCTCTCTGCCCAGGCTCCCTATGCTTCCTGTTTTATGTAGGTCCTTGCTTTGTTCTCTTAATTCCCCAAGTCCTCATTCTTCTTTTTTCCTCATCATGATCATAGATTGGGGTGCCTGGGTGGCTTAGTCAGTTAACCAACCGATTCTTGATCTCAGGTCAGGTCTTGATCTCAGGGTCGTGAGTTCAAGCCTCACATTGGGCTCCACACTGGGCATGGAGCCTACTTTGTAAAACAAAACAAAACTAAAAAATGATCCCAGATCTTTTTTTATACATCTAATTCTTTTTTTTTTTTTTTTTAGTTTTTTGGTTTTTTAACGTTTATTCATTTTTTTTTAATTTTTTTTAACGTTTATTTATTTTTGAGACAGAGAGAGACAGAGCATGAATGGGGGAGGGTCAGAGAGAGGGAGACACAGAATCCAAAACAGGCTCCAGGCTCTGAGCTGTCAGCACAGAGCCTGACACGGGGCTCGACCTCACGGACCGCGAGATCATGACCTGAGCTGAAGTCGGACGCTTAACCGACTGAGCCACCCAGGTGCCCCACGTTTATTCATTTTTGAGAGGCAGAGAGAGGCAGAGCATGAGCGGGGAAGGGGCAGAGAGAGAGGGAGACACAGAATCTGAAGCAGGCTCCAGGCTCTGAGCTGTCAGCATAGAGCCCAACACGGGGCTTGAACTCATGAGCTGTGAGATCATGACCTGAGCCAAAGTCAGAAGCTCAGCTGACTGAGCCACCCAGGCACCCCTATACATTTAATTCTTATACTGTAGTCAGATCATGTAGATTTGAAGTCTTACTCCACCAGTCACTGTCTAACCTAATTATTTTGTAGCACAACGTTATTTATAAAACAGGGATAATATTAATCCTCACTTCAGGTTTCTTTTAAAGATTATGTGAATTAATACATGCAAACCCATTCAAGTAGTTGGCAGATAGTAAGAGTTCAGTATATGTTGGCTATTTTTATTTTTATTTTTTTTGTTTAATTTTTTAAAGAGATTTTTATTTGAAAACTTATAGGAACATTATGCTCTAATTATTCCTCTTTTCAAAAAAAAAAAACCCAAAACCTTTTCTTATAGCATATGCCCCATCTCTGTACCCCACCTTGCTCATCTTTCATCTCACTGCTGACTTGGGGTATCTACCTTATAGTGCATCTGTCTGCTTCACTTGGTGATACTGATGTCATTTGGAAATTCTCCAACTTCATTTGAGTTGGTTCCTCGCTAATCTGCCCTCACCCTCACTTCCTGCTTATCCACCTTTGTTTCTTGCCTTCGTGTCTCTCTCCAGAATTTCTCCCACAGTAACTCCTTCAGAAACTGCATCCCTCTGAAGAACTCACATGATTTTCTTTGTGCTATCTGTGCCTCTCCAATTTCCCATTCCCATAATTTTCCCCACCTGGTTTAATCTCTGTTTTTTCATAGTAACAAATATTTAATATGCTTCAACCTTCACCTTTCTCTTTAAATTATAATCAAGGATAATGACTGGCCTGCTGCTTTGCAGTCTCTGAATCACTGTGGTAAACAACTTAGCTTTTCTTTTTTTTTTTTTTTATTTATTTATTTATTTTTTTTTTTATTTTATTTTTTTTTTTTTTTAAATTTTTTTTTTCAACGTTTATTTATTTTTGGGACAGAGAGAGACAGAGCATGAACGGGGGAGGGGCAGAGAGAGAGGGAGACACAGAATCGGAAACAGGCTCCAGGCTCTGAGCCATCAGCCCAGAGCCCGACGCGGGGCTCGAACTCACGGACCGCGAGATCGTGACCTGGCTGAAGTCGGATGCTTAACCGACTGCGCCACCCAGGCGCCCCACAACTTAGCTTTTCTGTGTCACGAGTGTTTCCTTAAATACCGTTAGACTTATTACCGGTGATTTCAATTATTAGGTTATCCAAGACTGATTTAAAATAAAATTTTCTTTTTCCACAGAGCCCGTAAAAGAAGTATGTTTCAAATGATTAAGACACCAATTAAGTGTATTTTACATTCCTGGGACCCCAACTTCTAATACAAACCAAGTGAATTTTAACTCCTGCTATGGTGTCTAGGCCATTCATGATTCTACATTGCCAATTCTGTTCTATTTTCTGTTTTATATTAGATGTTCCTGCAAGATTTATCGAAATCATTTCATTTTCTGAGTCACTCTTCTGGCAAATTAGCAGGAGTTATTCCTTTATAACCTTTATTAAGTGACACTTAAATGGCTTTTAAGGTCTCTTTAATGTGATCCCATTCTGTTTATCTGGAACGGTCCATCTTTTCCCTATTCCATGGCAGTTGGGCTCTTTAGTGAACTTTGTACACGATTTTCTTCTGTGTGTCAGTTCTTTTGATACTGGTGTGCTCTAAAACCAGCATGCTACTAAGTCTGAATTCAGTGTTCTCCTCTTTCATGATAACTCCAGCCTATGTTAATCTCTACCTTCTTTGAAGCTCCGTCCCAGCTCTACTATGGCTCTTTGATGAAAACTTGACATATATTCTTTTAGATTTTTTTAAAACTTTATTTATTTATTTATTTATTTATTTATTATTATTTTTTAAAATTTACATCCAAGTTAGCATATAGTGCAATAATGATTTCAGGAGTAGATTCCAGTGATTCATCCCCTGTGTATAACACCCAGTGCTCATCCCAACAAGTGTGTGCCTTAATGCCCCTTGCCCATTTAGCCCATTCCCCCACCTACAACCCCTCCAGCAGCCCTTAGTTTGTTCTCTGTATTTAAGAGTCTCTGATGTTTTGACCCCTCCCTGTTTTTATATTATTTTTGCTTCCCTTCCCTTATGTTCATCTGTTCTGTGTCTTAAAGTCCTCATATGAGTGAAGTCGTATGATACTTGTCTTTCTCTGACTAATTTCGCTTAGCATAATACCCTCTAGTTCCATCCACATAGTTGCAAATGGCAAGATTTCATTCTTTTTGATTGCTGAGTAATACTTCATTGTATATATATACCACATCTTTATCCGTTCATCTGTCCATGGACATTTGGGCCTTTTCCATACTTTGGTTATTGTCAATAGCACTGCTGTAAACATTGGGGTGTATGTGCCGCCTTTGAAACAGCACACCTGTATCCCTTGGCTAAATACTTAGTAGTGTAACTGCTGGGTCGTAGGGTAGTTCTATTTTTAATTTTTTAAAGAACCTCCATACTATTTTCCAGGGTGTCTGCACCAGTTTAAAACCCTGTATGCTCATGGGGCACCTGGGTGGCTCAATTGGTTACGTGTCCAACTTCGGCTCAGGTCATGATCTCACGGTTCGTGGGTTCAAGCCCCGCGTTGGGCTCGGTGCTGACAGCTCAGAGCCTGGAGCCTGCTTTGGATTCTGTGTCTCCCTCTCTCTTTTGGACTTCTCCTGCTCGTGCTCTCTCTGTCTCTCAACAATAAATAAATGTTAAAAAAAAATTTTTTTTAAACCCTGTGTGCTCTTAAGACATCTTTTCTCATGATAATGCCCTGAAGAGAAAGTCCTATATCATTTTTTGTTTTTATACCATTGCTGAGCACACACTGGATATTTAACGAACATTTCATTAATTTACTGTTGTAAAGTCAGGCACTGTGGGATGCTTCTTATTCTTTCAGTGAGGCTTTTTTTTACGTTTCCTGAGGAGGATTCAAAGAAAGCAAAAAAACCCATTACCATTTGCCAAGGTGTGAAAATTGTAGTTGAGAGGCAAAACAGCCATATCAGATATTTTAAAATTTTATGAGTGTGGAAGATTTGTTGGATGTACAATAACATTGCAGTTTTTTTCTAGCTAATTGTCAGAATGAGTGGTTTCGGGCAGCAGTGGGACTGTCCTGGAAGTTCAGAGAAAATGGAGCTTAAAGTTAAAGTATGCAAAAGATGAGAGGAGTCATTTTTTGGGATTATGGAACAATGGCTCCTCCCTAAAGAATATGTAAGTACTAAATAGGGTGAGAGGTGATGAGGTAGAGCAAGTTAAGATGGGAAAGGAACATGAGCAAAATATTGTAATTATTTAGAGTCTAGAATTCTTGGAACAGAAGGTATTTGTTCAGGACTAGAAAAATGCGTGCTTAGATACCATGAATGAATTCATTATAATGTATAGTTTTGTTCACCAGGCTGATTGCCCTGGATATTTCAGTTGGTTACTATTAGTTGAGGGAACCCAGGACGCTGCTTCCCATTAGTTGAAGCAGCGAGGAAAGAAGACAGGAACTTCACTCTGCATAAAGAAATGTGTACCGAAGGGGTGCCTGGGTGGCTTAGTCGGTTGAGTGTCCAACTTCAGCTCAGGTCATGATCTCTCTGCTGGTGAGTTCGAGCCCCACATCGGGCTCTGTGCTGACAGCTCGGAGCCCGGAGCCTGCTTCGGATTCTGTCTCCCTCTCTCTCTGCCCCTCCCCCGCTCACACTCTGTCTCTCTCTGTCTCTCAAAAATGAATAAATGTTAAGAAAATTAAAAAAAAAAATGTGTACTGGTGGCTATAGCCCACTGCTTGGAGCAGCTCCACAGAGAAGAAGGCATGAGGTTAAAAGCTGGGGTGTTGTACTAACACTCCACAAGGAGAGAAATTCAGGAGGGGGATATAACCCCTTCTCCCTCTTTTTTTAAGTTTATTTATTTAAGCAGTTTCTACACACAATATGAGGCTCAAACTCATGACCCCAAGATCAAGAGCCATGTGCTCCTCCAATTGAGCCAGTCAGGCACCCTCCCCCCTTTTTTAGTGGAGAGATCGACTGGAGATTTGTAGTGTCTTGAGGATAGGAATGAAAAAATGTAACTTCAGGATAAAGTGACTTCAGCTTTCTAAGGACTAGGTTGTTGGGTAGATTGAAAGAAAATGTAAAAACTGTACTTGTCAAATACAAATACAACAAATAGTTGTCATATATAGAAACCCAACCAGAATAAAAGCAATAGCAAGCAGACAGAATCTGTGCCTGGGCTTCCAAGGACACAGGAGAATGAATCCCAGCTGTTGTAGATTGGTGTCCTCTGCAGACATGTCTCACCTGTGATTTGGATGGAATTAGAGGACTGGAGATGTAAGAATGTTCTTGAAGGTAACTGCCATTGTGCCAGGCGATTAAGAGGAGAAAGAGATGTGAATGAGGGAAACGGGGAGCTGTCCTACCAGGGTAATCTAGGACCGGGGTGGTGGGGACTCTGATTCTGATCTGCTGCCTCCAGATCTGGTTTTTCCTCTGATATTTTCCCTTAACTCCAGAGTCTCTTGTTCCTCTGGTCACTCATCCATTGGTAGATCCCTGCAATAGGTCTCCATTCTGTGAGATAACCATGCATCAATGTTGAGCAACCTTTTGACTTCCTTTGTGCCCTACTCACTGTAACTTGTGCCTATTTAACTGTCTTTCCGTAGGTCACAAGATAAGCCATCTGTTCTCATTATTGTCATTCATCTGCTCCCATTTCCTCTTCAGCAGTTTTATTCTTAAAGCTCAAGAGCAAGGCAAATACAGGATTGATTTCAGAATTAGATACTAGATTTGAAATCATGTTTCTTTCAATAACTGTTGATGGAAAAAATTAACGAGGCATGTCTTATTGTACTCCTTTTTAGAAGCTGATTGGCTACTTGTTGATGAATCAGAGAAGAACCAAGAAAGCAAAGACAATTTTTTGAATTCAGTTTTGTTCACCTTCAATAAAATTCTGACTATGGAGAGACTCCATGGTTATAACATGAGCACAAGCCTTAATCCTACAAGAAAAAAACCATATGAATGTAAATCATATGGGAAGAGTGTGCAGTCTACTTTAGATTTACTTAATTATAATACATACTATACTGGAGAAAACTCTTATGAATGCACTCAATGTGGGAAAACCTTCAAAAAGAAGTTTCATTTCATTAGACATGAAAAAAATCATACAAGAAAAAAGCCCTTTGAATGCAACGACTGTGGGAAAGCCTATAGCAGGAAGTCTCACCTTACATCTCATCAGAAAATCCATAATGGAGAGGGAGCCTTTGTGTGCAGTGATTGTGGGAAAGCATTTATGTACAGAGCACAACTGGTGGTCCACCAGAGACTTCACACTGGAGAGAAGCCTTATGAATGCCATCAGTGTGGGAAGTCATTCACTTGGAACTCTTCCTTTACCCAACATGTGAAATCTCATACACTCGAAAACTCGTTTGAATGTAAAGAATGTGGGAAAACCTTCAGGTATAGCTCATCCCTTTATAAACATTCTAGATTTCATACAGGAGAGAAACCCTACCGATGTATCGTATGTGGCAAAGCCTTTGGTAACACATCTGTGCTTGTTACGCATCAAAGAATTCATACAGGAGAGAAACCATATGGGTGTATTGAATGTGGCAAAGCCTTCATCAAGAAGTCACATCTCCTTAGACATCAGATAACTCATACAGGAGAAAAGCCCTATCAGTGTAACAAATGTGGGAAAGCTTTTTCCCAGAAGTCAAATCTTATTGTACATCAGAAAACTCATACATAATATTCATGCTGTGAATATGACAAAGCCTTAAATATTAGATAAATCTTATTAAATCGAAAATTCATGGTGAAGAGAAATCCACCAATTTGGATTTGGCAAAGTAGATTCCCATAAAAAAATAATGCCAGTCATGTTCTGAAAGTGATAATAAAGTGTTAAAAAGATCACAGAAAACATTGATTTATAAATAATAGAGCATGGAGCTTAAAAAGTAGCATAAAATAATGAAGGAATTAGTGAAAACTACATTTACCGTCTCTGATTTTTATTTTTATAACAAATTATCAAATATGCAAGTGTGAGTATAAAATGTTTATGTATTAAATTATATCTGTTAAGAGTGAAGCACATATCATTTTTTCTTCCAATCCTAAAAACCTGCAAGTGAAAAAATGTGGTTTAATACGAAGTATGAATTTCAGTAATATTTTCATCCATTTGCTGGCACTTTTAATGGGCAAGGCAGTGTTACTGAATCTCAGTCTCCTCTTTAATTATAAAACTTGTTAAAAAGATGTTTTCCTGTGTATGTAAGCAGCAGAACAAACAATATACCAATTGAGAGGGAAAAGCATTTGTATTCTGTATTACGGTAAGCATTCAGTTGAAAATAAGTTTGTAAATAAAACATTTGCCCTTCACACATTCCTGTTCTTTTTCACTGGTGTATCTACATAAGGTGTAAGCACAGCTCAAGTAATGTTTAACTGAGGTACCATCTGTATTTGATTTTAATAGACTAGGGTGTCCTGATACTTTGCAACTTTGGGGGAGTGAGTTTTTGTGTCTGTTTTTGTTTTCTTGTAAGAAATTGAGACAGGCTTAGCTCTTAGGGGTGCCTGGAGTTGTCCTTGTGACAGCATAGGCGGCGTTAAGTTGCAGAGAGCATGTCCCTCCTTAGCAACTTCACTTTGGAATGTGATATTATGTAAGTTATGCATAGTCCCTTAAAAGGATGAACCACCCATTATTTAAGCTGGAGTTTTTAATTGCTGTCCACAGTATTCCTTGATAATGTCAAAAAACCTTTATGCCTTTTCCTGAGTAGTGACAAAACAACCTGAACCTAAATTTGGAAATCAAGCCTTTTCAAATTTAAGCTGAGTTATAACTGTTATACTGTTTTTCTTTCATTAGCCATTTTTTGAAGAGTAACATTGAGTAATGATTGTGAGAGAGTGCTTTTTTGAACAAGCACACAAGAACTTACGGAACTAAGTTAAATCTTGTCTACTGACAAGAATTCTTCGCTTGACCAAACTTTTATCAGTCGCCTGCACCTTCTCCTAGGCCTTCTCTTCTGTGCACTTCCTTGTAAAATGGTTTTAGCAAGAATCGCATGGAGTCAGTTTAACCAGCACTCCCTACCCTTGGTATTTGATCAGATTCCTCATCCTCTACCATCCATCACCCTGGCCTGTCTTCAGCAACAGTCGCGTTTGTTAGGTCGATTTAGCCAGAATCCTCCTTACCTCTGATTTTCCACCCATTGATTCCCACCTTGCTCCTTTGTTATAAATTCCCACTTGCCCATGCTGTATTCAGAGTTAAGACCAATCTCTCTACCCAATTGAAATCTCAATACAGTGGTCCTTATACCTATTGCAATGGTCCTGTCTTGCCATCTTTAACAAGTGACCTTGAATATCTTCTTTCTTTTTTTAATTTTTATTTTCGAGAAAGCACAAGTGGGGGAGGGGCAGACAGAGACGGAGACACAATCCACAGCAGGCTCCAGGCTCCGAACTGTCAGCACAGAGCCCGATGCTGGGCTCAAACTCACGAACCGCGAGATCATGACCTGAGCTGAAGTTGGACCCTCAACCGACAGCCACCCAGATGCCCCGAATATCTTCTTTCTCTCATACTCCCCAAGTGTTTCAGGAGGCTACAGGCTGGTTTTACTCTTGTAGTTCCAAAAATTTCTGGAACCCCTTTCTTTTGGAATTGTCTTTCAGAATCAGTTTGCTAGCCATGCAGGAAATTCTTTAGGTATTTATAGTCACAGGACTTGCCTTTTTTTCAGCTCAACGTTTTTCTCACTTCCTACATGAGATCCTCATTTTGTCCTACTTAGTTTTACCATTCCCATCCTGTCTCCCTTTCCCAAGCCCATATCTCTCATCTGAGAAACTCCAAACTACTTAAAGCTAGTAGTAGGAAGAGAGGCGGTAGGGGGCTCTACTGTTGCCAGCATGATGTGAGGCCCCTTGAAAGAGCAGCTGTGTGGGTCAACGTGGCAAGAAGTGTGCGGTGATCTGCTCTGGGGATAAGGGAATAAAACAAGGGAGTTTTAATTGTAATATATCAGGAAGCATGTAATCTGGGGTTCATAAATTATTTTGCTCCCTTCTGTAAGTGGAAGTAGGAATGCACTAGTAGAAAAAAGTATTTCCAGTACTGGACAGATATAAACTGCCTCCTAGACAGCTTTTGCCACTGACCTCATTGTCAGGCTGTACAAAATTTTGGCAAGAAGAAAAACAGAACTATGCTTGGACTCATCTAAACATCTTGGATTCCCAGAACTCCCTAGTCTATCTGTGCTCTGTGGCTGAGACAGCCACGCACAATTTAGGTGAGAAATCCCTTGATTTTTACCACCTCTTTACAGTTTGTCATACCTCGGGGTATGGGGGTTTGTTGTTTGTTTTACTCTATAAAAAGATAATTCAGGGGCGCCTGGGTGGCGCAGTCGGTTAAGCGTCCGACTTCAGCCAGGTCACGATCTCGCGGTCTGGGAGTTCGAGCCCCGCGTCGGGCTCTGGGCTGATGGCTCGGAGCCTGGAGCCTGTTTCCAATTCTGTGTCTCCCTCTCTCTCTCTGCCCCTCCCCCGTTCATGCTCTGTCTCTCTCTGTCCCAAAAATAAACGTTGAAAAAAAAATTAAAAAAAAAAAAGATAATTCAAAATGCCTTTTCTCTCTTTTATTTATACATAGATGGTGTATTGGCATTTCCCCCCCCCCAATGAAACTGTTCATTTTTCTGATTATATATGGTAATTTTTAAGAATCAAATATGAAAAATGTAATGAGAAAACAAAAAATGGAAAGGGAAATCTGAGTTTAGGAGTCCTCATGTTCTAGAAAAAAGAATATTTAGGCCTTCTAAGATGTAAAAAATTAAGAGTAGAAAAGCATAGAAATAGAATATGTAACTTACAAATCTGAAGAGAGGAATAATGAGAACTTAATAAATCCAACAGAGATCAGGGAAAGTGAAAAGTGCAGAAAAAGTCTACACTTTATTCATATTTCACTACTTTCCCCACAAATGTCCTTTTTCTGTTCTACGATCCAATCCAAGATACCACATTGTATTTAAACCAACAATGTTCTTTTTAACAAATTTTTTTTTTTCCAGTCCAGGATCCAAACCAGGATTACCATTGCATTTCTTTTTTCCTTTTCTTCCTTTTCCTTTCCTTTCTTTCTTTCTTTCTTTCTTTCTTTCTCTCTCACAAAGAGCATATGGATTTATGTATTTATTTAATTTATTTCTTTAGTGGCATAACTTTATTTTTATTTTTTTTAAATATAATTTATTGTCAAGTTAGCTAACACACAGAGTATATAGTGTGCTCTTAGCTTCGGGAGTAGATTCCCATGATTCATCACTTATATATAACACTCAGTCCTTATCCCAACAAGTGCCCTCCTCAATGGTCATCACCATTTTCCCCTCCCGGCCCCACCGTCAACCCTGAGTTTGTTCTCTGTATTTAAGAGTCTTGTGATTTGACTCCCTCTCAGTTTTTTTTCTCTCATACTATTTTTTTTTTCTTTCCCTTCCCCCATGGTCTTCTATTAAGTTTCTCAAATTCCACGTATTAGTGAGAACATAGATCTTTCTCTGACTGACTTATTTCACTTAGCATAATACCCTTCAGTTCCATCCACATTGTTGCAAATGTCAAGATTTCATTTTTTTCATTGCCAAGTAGTATTCCATTGTATATATATACCACATCATCCTGATCCATTCATCAGTTGATGGACATCTGGGCTCTTTCCATACTTTGGCTATTGTTGATAGCCCTGCTATAAACATTGGGGCTATGAATCAGCACTCCTGTATCCTTTGGATACATTCCTAGTAGTGTATTCCTAGTAGTGTTACTGCTGGGTCATAGGGTGGTTCTATTTTTAATTTTTTGAGGAGCCTCCACACTGTTTTTCAGAGTGGCTGCACCAGTTTGCATTCCCACCAACAGTGCAAGAGGGTTCCCCTTTCTCCACATCCTTGCCAACATCTATTATTGCCTGAGTTGTTCATTTGAGCCCCTCTGACCAGTGCAGTGGTATCTCAATGTGGTTTTGATTTGTATTTCCTTGATGATGAGTGATGTTGAACATCTGTTCATGTGTCTGTTAGCCATCGGGATGTTCTTCTTTTGAAAAGTGTCTATTCATGTCTCCTGCCCATTTCTTCGTTGGATTATTTGTTTTTCAGGTGTTGAGTTTGATAAATTCTTTATAGATTTTGGATTATAACCCTTTATCCAATATGTCATTTGCAAATATCGTCTCCCATTCCGTTGGTTGCCTTTTAGTTTCATTGTTTCCCTTGCTGTGCAGAAGCTTTTTATCTTGATGAATTCCCAATAGTTCATTTTTGCTTTTATTTCTCTTGCCTCTGGAGACGCGTTGAGTAAGAAGTTGCTGCAGCTGAGGTCAGAGGTTGTTGACTGTTTTCCCCTATAGCATTTTGATGGTCTCCTGTCTCACATTTAGGTCTTTCATCTATTTTGAGTTTATTTTTGTGTCTGGTATAAGAAAGTGGTCCAGTTCCATTCTTTTGCATGTTGCTGTCCAGTTTTCCCAGCACCATTTGCTAAAGAGACTGTCTTTTTTCCATTGGATACTCTTTCCTGCTATGAAAGATTAGTTGGCCATACATTTTTTGGTCCAATTCTGGGTTCTCTATTCTGTTCGATTGGTCTATGTGTCTGTTTCTGTGCCAATACCATACTGTCTTGATGATTACGGCTTTGTAGTACAGGCTAAAGTCCGGGATTGTGATGCCTCCAACTTTGATTTTCTTTTTCAACATTACTTTGGCTATTCAGGGTCTTTTCCCACTGCATTTCTTTAGATTCCCTTAATCTGAAATAATTCCTCATCCTTTCAACATCTCTCATGACTTTGTTATTTTTGGAAAGTACAAGCCAGTTATTTTGTTGAATGTCCCTCGTGTTTAGTTGGTCTGATGTTTTCTCATAATTAGATTCAAGGAATGCATTTTCGGCAAGCATATCACATAAGTGATATTCTCAACATTTCAGGACAGGAGGCACAATGTTGACTTGTTTCATTACTGGTAATTTTAACTTTGATCACTTGGTTAAGGTGGCATCTACCAGGTTTCTCCATTGCAAAATTACCATTTTTTTTCCTTTGTAATTAAGTAATTTGTAGGAGAAATATCCTGTTTTTCATCAAAAATTTATTAGTATCAAATAAAATACAACAAGTGCTCCATGAGGGCTGGAATTTTCATCTGTTTTGTTCATTAGTACACACCTAAATCAATGCCTGGTACATAACATGAGCTTGATCAACATGTTTTTGTTGAATGAATATTAGATATATGCTTACAATAAGGCCTGATAGTATACACACATTTTATTTTATGTTTATTTTTGCGAGAGTATGAATGGGGGAGGGGCACAGAGAGAGAGAGAGAGAGAGAGAGAGAGAGAGACAGGGAGAGGGAGAGGGAGAATCCCAAGCAGGCTCCGTGATGTCAGTGTGCAATCTCACTCAGGGCTCAACCTCATGAACAGTGAGATCATGACCTGAGCCAAAGTTGGAGGCTGAACGGACTGAGCCACCCAGGTGCCTCCACACATTTTATTTTAAAGGGCAGGGGCAGAGGATTGAGGTAAAAAGATCTGCAAAAAACAAAAAACAAACAAAAAACCATGTAAAAGAGAAAGTGTCTCAAACCCACTCTGGGCAAAAGGGTTTTGTTTTTGTTTTGCACACTATAATTCATGGGGAAAATTATCATTCTGGGAGAAACTATCATTCCTAATAAGAAATTTTAAAATGGCTTTCATTGATTAAGACTTGGTCTAGAAACTAGTCATTTCCCCACCTTGATTCCTGAGAGATACACTCTCCTTTTTGTAGCTAGCCAAAAATGATTAGGTAATCCTTCTCTTTTCCTTTTATAAAGTCTTTTCCCTGAGTGAAACTTGAAACTGGACTGCCAATGTTACTTTACAGCAAGACCGTAATAAAAAAGACTGAAACTTACTCATAATTAGGCTGTCTGAAGTAAAGAACCTTTTTAGCAGGGCTCTAATACATTAAACAGTTAATATTTAAAAATTATTTAAAATTAAAACATATTTATGTTATTCCTGTGTTGCTAAAATAAGTTTGTTTTTAAAAAGAAAATGAAAGAAGAAATCACATTTGGCCATGATACATATTCCTTTCAATAAATTACTGTTTCCTATTTGCCCTGTCGATATGCTATATATTTTCCATATGTCATCTCTATATAAATAACTCAAAATTACATACACGTTTCTCTTCAATATAACCAGAGCGCTCCATGAAGCTCAAGTGCCACCAAACTAGAAAGTTCCACCAGATGAAGGGGAAACCCCTATGGCTTTGCCGACATAAATTCCACGAGCCTTGTGGGAAATGTAGTCTCAGGTGGCTTTGCCGGGAAGACCCCGCGAAATCTCGGCGGGTTGTTATTCCCGCGCACGCGCAGGAGGGCCCTCCGGAAGTGGCCTATGTTCCTCGGCGTGCTTGGGTGCTGAGCTGCTAGTGATCGTGAAGGGCTGCAGGGACAGTTGAAGGGCAAAGACCGGCGTGTTGGTTCATGCAAAGGAAATAAAAACTGTAGGTAACCCCGCTGCACGGTAGCATGTGACTCAGAAAGCCGAGGAAGGACGAGGCTCCCGCTGCCCTGGGGTGGAGCCCAGGTCTGGCTAGGGTGCGGCGGATCTGTTTGCGTCGCCGTGTTGTAGGTGCTGTGCACTGCGTAGGGAGCCCACGCCTGGGCGTTGAACTGCCCTTCACCTTATTCTAGGAGCCTTTTGACTCTCAAACTGCAGTGAACCCCCTCAAGGTGGCGGAGACGAGAGCCAGCATATCGAAAGCCAAACACTGTTAAACACTTTTCAAAGTGCATTTATTTATCATGGTTACTCAGCGTTGTTAAGTGTCCTCATCATTTCACAGAGAGATGTGGAGTTACCTGCTTCAAAGCACACAGCTAGTAGTAAGTGGAGGAGATGGTGTTCAAACCCAGAGCAGTTTTACCTGAAATTTCATTCCTTTTTGCAGCATAGTACTCTGAAACAATAAAGTTAGTTTGTATTCTTTCAGAGGAGTGAATGTTAAGTGAATTTCGACCTGGGATCATTGTTGTTTGTTTGTTTGTTTGTTTTTGAGAGAACCCTTAGTGTCTCTGCAAGAAGACTGTAATTGAACCTGTGGGTCCTTCTTGCATGTACCTGCCTGTTTCAGTTTCCAGCAGCCCTGGTTAAAATCTACACAAGGCCGGGGCGCCTGGGTGGCTCAGTCGGTTAAGCGTCCGACTTCAGCTTAGGTCATGATCTTGTGGTCCGTGAGTTCAAGCCCCGCGTCGGGCTTTGGGCTGATGGCTCAGAGCCTGGAGCCTGCTTCCGATTCTGTGTCTCCCTCTCTCTCTGCCCCTCCCCCATTCATGCTCTGTCTCTGTCTCAAAAATAAATAAAACGTTAAAAAAAAAAAAATCTACGCAAGGCCAACCTAGGGCCACAGATGATTGTGAGTTTACAGTCTTGGGGCCCAGAGCGAAGGTTCCAGTTGCTTCTCTGTCCTCCAGTCCATCTTTTCTAGAAGAAGGAAAGAAGAAAGAGATTAATCCTGGGAAGACTCTCCTGACCTGTGACTTTTTATCCCATTTAAGGAGAGACAGGAATCATCTTTCATTCCACCTATCTGGTGAGAGTAGAGCTTGACTCATGGCATTACAAGTGAGTGCCTTCAGAGGTGTTGTCCTAAGTGTTTGAGGAGAGAGCTGAGAATTACAGAAAAATGGAGAGTTGGGTGTATGTGGTCAGGCTCCACAGGAGAAGGAAACTCACAGGAGGAAATTGAGGGTATGATCAAGGGAAGGAAGAATCAAGAACTGCTACAGAAGAAATTGTTTCTTTCCTAAACACCTTCTCTCCTCCCCTCCCCATCTGCCTGCCCCAGCCTGTCCTTCTTTCTCTCCTTCTCTCTCCCTCTCTGGGCTCTCACAAACACACATTAGCACCAGTGCATCCCTTTCATTTCCTATTGGTCCATTGGTTCTTTCAAGGCTGGTTCCAAACTGTTGGAGTTGTTACATTTGCCTTTTGGTGTACTGGTTCCCTCTGTCCCCTTGCCTAAATGCAGAAAGAGTTTACGGAGTAATCACAGACTGGTAGCGCCAGAAGATTTTTTAGGCAACTTCTAGTTCTGCTTCCTCATTTTAAGGAGGAATGCAACTAGCCCGGAGATCGCGATTGAGTGCCTGGAACTAAACAGCTTGTTAGTGGCTAAGTCAGGTGCCAGTCCAGTCTTTGATTCCCAGATCGTTGACTTTTTCCTGCCCCACAGTTCATTTGGGCCAAAGTTGCTTAATAAGTTTCTTTTGAAAATGCGTAGCAAGGAGAGAACCAGCACTAAAAGCGGTTCATCCATTAATGCATTCAGCAAACATTTGCTAAGTATCTGATGTGAGCCAAACACCGTTCTGTTGCTTGGTGAGCAAAACAGAGTCCACACTGAGCAAAACAGAGTCCTTTTCGTGGAAGGAAATAAGCAAAAACCAAATAACCTGTCACCTGGTGGCAAGTGGTATGAGGAAAAGGAGTAAGGGTGTATGGCCTGATGGTGACAGTGGGAGAAGCTGTTTTATATGAGGGGGTCAAGAAAAGCTTCACTGCTAAGTGACATGTCGGCAGGGACCTAAAAGAATTTAGAGAGTGAGGGACGCCTAAGTGGCTCAGTCAGTTAAGCATCTGACTTCGGCCCAGGTCATGATCTCGCAGTTCAAGCATCTGACTTTGGCCCAGGTCATGATCTCGCAGTTCACAAGTTCGAGCCCCACGTCGAGCTCTGTGCTGACAGCTCAGAGCCTGGAGCCTGCTTTTGATTCTGTGTCTCCCTCTCTCTCTGCCCCTCCCCCACTCATACTCTGTCTCTCAAAACAACAACACTACAGTAAACATTAAAAAATAAATAATTTGGGGCGCCTGGGTGGCTCAGTCGGTTAAGCGGCCGACTTTGGCTCAGGTCATGATCTCGCAGTCTGTGAGTTCGAGCCCCATGTCGGGCTCTGTGCTGACAGCTCAGAGCCTGGAGCCTGTTTCAGATTCTGTGTCTCCCTCTCTCTGACCCTCCCCCGTTCATGCTCTGTCTCTCTCTGTCTCAAAAATAAATAAACTTTAAAAAAAATTTTTTTTAAAAACATTAAAAAAAATAATAATTTAAGAATTTAGAGAGTGAGCTGTGCAGTATCCGAGTTTTTCCAGGGAAAGAACAGTCCAAGTAGAAGAAATGTACAGAGATCGTGAGTAATCAACCTTGGTATTTTGGAGGAACAGCAAGAAAACGTAAAGTCTGATAGGATGAGCTGTCAGAGAGTGATTGAAAGATTAAAGTAAAAGAGATTAGGGGCACCTGGATGGCTCAGTTGGTTGAGCATCTGACTCTTGATTTCTGCTCAGGTCATGATCCCAGGGTTGTGGATCGAGCCCTGCGTCGGGCTCCACGCTGAGTGTGGAGCCTGCTTAAGATTCTCTCTCTGCCCCTCTCCCAGGCTTGCTCACTCACTCTCTCTCTAAAATAAAAAATTAATTAATTAATTTTTAAAAAGTAGATGAGATTAGAAGAGGTGGAACCAAAATGGTGTAGGGACTTATAGACCTTGGCTTAATGTTTATATGTATATTTGTAAATTGTGTATGTATATCTATTTCTTATGTGTATGTGTATATATGTACGTGTATCTGAAAAAGTAATGCTTCATAAAAAATTTAGAAAGTACAAGTATAAAAGTTATGATCCTGCTGTCTTTACAAATAATAATTATTTACATTTTGATATAGGACCGCCAAGATTGTGTGTCTCTGGGTGCATATTTAAAAAAAAAATACAGGGAAGGATCATATTACGTACTTTAATGTACTTTTTTCACCTACAAATATAAATGGAACCTCTTTCCATAACAATATCTTTCTATAGCATTTTTAGAAAAATCAACACCATATTAACGGACATTTAAGCTGTTGTCAGTGTTTTCATATTGTAAGGAATGATGTGAAAACATTACTTTTTATCTCTCCTTGCCTTTTTTATTTTTAAAAATAATTACAATTTTATTGAGTGCTTACCATGTGCCATATATTGTTCTTAATGCTTTACATGTATTAACTTAGTTAATCGTCATAAAAATCCTATGATGTGTACTATTATTACCAGCATTTTGCAGATAAGAGAAGTGAGATACAGAGTGGTTAAGGTAACTCTATCAGGGTCACACTGCTAGTAAGAGGAGTAGCTGAATTTGAACCCAGGCTGCCTGGCTCCAGAGCCCAAACTTTAATCTTTGTATCCGTCCGTTTTTATTTCTTTAGGATAAATTTCTGGGTGAAAAGAAATCCTTAGATAAGAAATTAACAATAAATTGTAATATATCAATGGGAAGAAATGTATACATCTACCCAAGAGAGCACATCCTTGTCCAACTTTCCTATGATCATAGCAGAATTAAAAGTGGACAAGTTGGTGGGGCGCGCCTGAGTGGCTCAGTCGGTTAAGCGTCCGACTTCGGCTCAGGTCATGGTCTCACGGCTGGTGAGTTTGAGCCCCGCGTCGGGCTCTGGGCTGACAACTCAGAGCCTGGAGCCCACTTCGGATTCTGTATCTCCCTCTGTCTGCCCCTCCACTGCTTGCACTCTGTCTCTCGCATTGTCTCAAAAATAAACATTAAAAAAAAAAAAAAAAAGTGGACAAGTTGGTGCTTCCAGAATGTGGACTTGTGTTACTTGTTTGAATAGTCATTCATTTCATTCATCAGTAGCCTATTCTAGCAGGCATATGAGTACCGTACTTATTTCTAGGCTGGAAAAGCAGAGAAATCCCCCTAGTCTTGTTTTCATAGATCTGCATCCTTTCCCATGAGCACCAGAAAATGACCAATTTCTAGGCAAGACACTTATCCATCTGTCCACCTGTTCATCCATTTATTCATTCAAATTTCACTTTGTTTCCTAGTGAATTTGCAGTGACTTACAAGAATCCATATACTGCAATGGGAAAGTATAAATATATAAGAAACAGGAAAAATATAGATAGAAATTTAAATTGAACACACACTTAGAAAGCTGATATGAAGGTCATAGGGTCTGCGCACTGTAATGTTGAATGCAAATGTGTGATTAATCTTGGTCAGTCAGAAAAAATGTAGCCAATCAATGAATTATTGGTCTTGTCCTAGAGAATAAGGCATAACAATTCCATAGATAAGGTTTGCCTCGCATGTACTATGAAAGAAAAAATTTGATAAGTGTTTATTATGTAGGAGATTTGTTATAAATGCGGTAGGGGTTTTCATATGACCATTTTTGGTGTCCTTTTTATCTAAACATACATGAGGCCACGGCCATGCTCAGTGAACTTAATATTTTCTCTCTCTTTTTCCTTCTCTTCCTCTGTACCTCCCCATTATATATATATGAATGTATATATATATGTGTGTGTGTATATACATGTGTGTATATGTGTATGTAGTGGGGCAATTTGAATATGATTTCGTTCTCTCACAAATTTTAATTCTGAGTCTAGTACATAATAGTTTTTAGTTACCCTGTATAACTTATTGCAGACTGAGAACAATGAACATAATCAGAGTAATTGCTCTGAATCCCCTCCACTTCCCCCAGCGGTACTCACTACAGGTTAAAGACGAATGTGCCGTTACAGGGATTGGTGACATTCCAGGATGTGGCTGTGGACTTCACCCCAGAAGAGTGGCAGCTGCTGGACTGTGATCAGAGAACCTTGTATTGGGATGTGATGCTGGAGAACTTTAGAAACCTCACCGCAGTGGGTAAGGACAGTGGGTGGTGACTAACTCTTCACTGTAACTGAGCATGTACTCATAGTGCCCTTCCTGTGGGACTTGTGGACATTCTAAAGCATTACGGAGTTTGGCCCTGAATGTCAGTGGTCACAGACTCTTGATCCCCTTTGAGATGAAGCATAAACAGAGGATGTGTGTTTATGCTTCCACCTCCCTCTTCTCCTCTCTGCCCGAGCTCCTACGCTGCCTGTTTTATGTAGGTCCTTGCTTTGTTCTCTTAATTCCCCAAATCCTCATTCTTCTTCCTTCCTAAACGTGATCGCAGATATTTTCTGTGTATCTGGCTCTTACAGTGTAGTCAGATTGTGTGGTTTTCAGAAACAAGGAATGAGGTAAGAGTCTAGAGTGTTGCACTAATAATACTCCATCTTGGTGGAAGGGAATCAAATCTCAGAAATAGTGAAGAACCATCTTCACCCCATTTCCCTAACATGATTATTATCAGCGGACTTAGCCTTGTAGGGATTTGAGCTTGGCAGTGAATTTGTTACATTGGACAAGGTTACATTGACTTCATGGTAACCATCAGAATTGACCTTGACCTCAAAATATATAAAGGCAAATGTTGCTATAAACTAGAAGCCTTGTGTTTCAGGTCCCCAAAGTTAATAGAAATCATAAGTGTGGAAACCAAAATGGAAACTTTGAGTTGAAGGGTGTGGTGTCATGGGCAAAGCAGGGTTCTGGAGAGTGTTATATCTAGGAAATTGAAAGAGGTTGTAAAAAGCAGTTAATTTTCAGGACAAAGTCATGAAAAGTGGTAGAAATAGCTGATGATAGACGCAAACAAAAATTTATGGCCGGTCTCTCAAATGTTCCTCTGGGCCCCTCCTTGTGTTCCTGGGTATATGCAGGCTTTGGGAGCTGAATCCTAGCTGGAAGTGGAGTTGGACAGTTTTATACACAGAGGCCTCAGCCGTGATTTGGATGATTTGAGAGGATATAGGAGTGTGCTTACGGATAAAAGGGAGTTAATGGTTTCATAGTCATTTGGTGGTTGTGTGCAGGGGAAGGAGAAAGAGAGTTGTATGAAGGAAATTAGGAAGATCCTAACAGGATAATCTTGTTTCTTTTAATTTAATGTTTATTTATTATTGACAGAGAGAAAGAGAGAGAGAGCATGGGGGAGGGGCAAAGAGGGAGACACAGAATCCAAAACAGGCTCCAGGTTCTGAGCTGTCAGCATAAGAGCCAGACACAGGGTTCAAACTCACGAACTGCGAGATCATGACCTGAGCTGAAGTCAGTCGCTTAACCGACTGAGTCACCCAGGGGCCCCCAGGATAATCTAGTTTTTAGATGTTGTTGGCCTTGACTCTTATTAAGCTTCTCCAAACCAATCCACATCTTCTCATTTCCCCATGATACTTTTATGTCTTGCTTCTCTGATTACCCTTTCATTTCTCTGACATGGCTCTTCTGTTCTCAGAGCTCAAAACTTTGTGTCCTTGTTAAGAGTGCTTTCTAGCATCCTTTGTCATCGTAACTTTACCTTGTTCCTGTTTCACGTCTTCCACAGGTTGGAAAGTCTTGTTTATAAATAGAAAAAGCTATTTGTCGTTATTGTTTTCCACAAGACCCCATTTCAGCAATTTTTTCTTAAAGCCCAGGGGCAGGGCAAATACAAATTTCTTTTGTTTTGCTGTCCAGAATGGGGAAGTAGACTCCAAGAGAGATTTGTGTGTGTGTGGTAAAAAAAAACACAGAATAGGAGATCTACCCTCTGGACAGATTTTTATGTGTACAGTACAATTTTGTTAACTGTTCGCACATCGTTGAACAGCAGATCTCTAGATCCTTTTCATCTTGCGTGACTGAAACTTTGTACCTCCTGAATGACAACTCCCCATCTCTCCACCCCTCCCAGCCCCTGGCAACCACCGTTCTACCTTCTATATCTACGTGTTTGACTATTTTAAATTCCTCATATGAGTGGAATCTTGCAGTATTTATCCTTCTGTGACTGGTTTATTTCACTTAGCCTAATGCCCTCAGGGTTCATCCATGTTGTAGCTTATGATACAATTTCCTTCTTTTTTTAAATAGTATGTATGTAGATACTACATTTTCTTTATCCCTTTACCTTTAAAAAAATTTTTTTTAAAGTTTATTCATTTTTGAGAGAGAGAGACAGAGCGCGAGACAGGGAGGGACAGAGAGAGAAGGAGACACAGAATGTGAAGCAGGCTCCAGGCTCTGAGCTGTCAGCACAGAGTCTGACGCGGGGCTCGAACCCACAAACTATGAGATAGATCATCACCTGAGCCGAAGTCAGCCGCTTAACCTACTGAGCCACCCAGGTGCCCCATATCCCTTTACCTTTTATTTTTTTTATTTTTTTTATTTTTATTTTTTAAAAAAAAAATTTTTTTTTTCAACGTTTATTTATTTTTGGGACAGAGAGAGACAGAGCATGAATGGGGGAGGGGCAGAGAGAGAGGGAGACACAGAATCGGAAACAGGCTCCAGGCTCTGAGCCATCAGCCCAGAGCCCGACGCGGGGCTCGAACTCACGGACCACGAGATCGTGACCTGGCTGAAGTCGGACGCTTAACCGACTGCACCACCCAGGTGCCCCTCCCTTTACCTTTTAATTGACATTAGATTGTTTCTAACTCTTGGCTATCGTGAACAATGCTGCAGTGAACACGGGAGTGTAAACATCTCTAGAAATCCTGTTTTCAGTTGTTTTGATAAATGTCCGGAAGTGGGATTTCTGGATCATATGTTGGTTCCCTTTTTGGTATTTTGAGGAAACTCCATAGTGTTTCCCACAGTGGTTGTACCATTTTACATTCCCACAAACAGTGCACAAGGTCCCATTATCTCCATGTGTTTGTGCCAATACTGGTTATTTTCTGTTGTTGTTATTGTTGTTGTTTATAATAGACATCCTAACAGATGCGAGGTGTTCTCTTATTGTGGTTTTGACTTGCATTTCCCTGATGATTAATGATGTTGAGCATCTTTTCATGTACTTGTTGACCATTTATTTGTATGCCTCCTTTGGAGACAGGTCTATTAACGTCCTTTGCCCATTTTTTGCTATTGAGTTGTGGGGGTTCCTTACAGATTTGAGATATTAACCTCTTACCTGGCAAGTGTTTTTTAAACATTTCTTTCTCCCATTCTGTAGGTTGCCTTTTCACTGTGTTGGTTGTCTCCTTTGCTGCACAGAAGCCTTTGGATTTGATGTGGTTCCAGTTGTCTGTTTGCTTTTGTTGCCAATGCTTTTGGAGTCATTCAACAACTCTTGCCAAGTCCAACCTGACAAAGCTTACCCCCTGTGTTTTCTTCTAGGAGTTTTATAGTTTCAGGTCTCACATTTAAGTCTCTAATACATTTTGAGTTGATTTTTGTGTGTGGTGTAAGATTAGGGTCCAATTTCACTCTTTTACATGTGGATATCTGGTTTTCCTAGCACTCTTTGTTGAAGAGACCATCCTTTCCCCATTGTGTAGTCTTGGCTCCCTTGTTGAAGACCATATATACATGCGTTTGTTTCTGGGCTCTCTCTTCTGTTCCATTGGTCTAGGTGCCTGCCTGTCTTTATGCCAGTACTATACTATTTTGATTACTGTAATTTTGAAATATGGTTTCAAGTCAGGAAGTATGAAGTCTCCTGCTTTGTTCTCTTTCTCAAGAATGTTTTAATGATTTGAGTCCTTTGTGGTTCCATATGAATTCTAGAATTGTTTTTTTCTGTTTCTGCAAAAAATACCCCTGGAATTGTATTGAATCTGTAGATCGCTTTGGGAAGTATGGACATTTTTAACAATATTAAGTCTTCTAGTCTGTGAAGTCAGTTTACTTGTCTTTAGTTTCAGCAGTATTTTGTAGTTGTCCATATAGAAGTCTTTCACTTCCTTGGTTAAGTTTATTCCTAATTAATTCTTTCTGATGCTATTATAGAATTTTTTTCTCAATTTCCTTTTTGGATTATTTGTTTTAGTGTATGGAAACACAACTGATTTTTGTATATTGACTTTTCATCCTGCAACTTTGTCAAATTTGTGTATTAGTTCTAAATAGGTTTGTGTGTGTGTGTGTGTGTGTGTGTGTGTGTGTGTGTATGTGTTCTTTAGGGTTTTCTACATATAAGATCATGTCATCTGTGAACAGAGATACTTTATGCCTCCCTTTCCAGTTTGGGTGCCTTTATTTCTTTTTCTTACCTAATTGGTCTAGCTAGGGCTTTAGGACTATGTTGAATAGAAGTGGTCAGAATAGGCATCCTTGTTGATATTATAGACTTTAAAATTTTTCTTTTCCTAACATGAGATTGGAAAGAGTAACTGGGAATGTTTAATTTTATACCTTTTTAGAAGTTATCTGCTTACTTGATGATGCACGAGAGAGACAGGAGGGAAGCAAAGACAATTTTTTGAATCAAGATATGTTCACCTTTAAGAAAACACTGACCATGAAGAGAGTCCAAAATCGTAACCTGAGTATAAAATTTATTTCTTCAAGACAAACACAACATAAATGTGAGTCAAATGGAAAGAGTCTGCAACCTAATTCACACTGGCTTAGTTATAATAAAAGTTATACCAGAGAAAATTCTTATGAATACAAGGACTGTGGAAAAGCCTTCAAAAACAAGTTTTGTCTTATTAGACATGAGAAAAAAGCACAGAAGGAAAAAAGCTTTGGCTGCACTGAATGTGGGAAAGCCTTCCAAAAGAGGTCTCATCTTGTTACACATGAAAAAAAGCATACAAGAGAAAAAAACCCTTTGAATTCAATGACTGTGGGAAAGCCTTTAACAGTAAGGGACACCTTATAGCCCATCAAAAAACTCATAGTGGAGAGAGATCCTTTGTGTGCAGTGATTGTGGGAAAGCATTTGTGCACTAAGCACAACTGGTGGTCCCCCAGAGACTTCACACTAGAGAGAAGCCTTATGAATGCCATCCGTGCGGGTAGTTGTTCACTCAGAACTCCTCCTTTACCCAACATGTGAAATCTCATGCACTCGAGAACTCGTTTGAATGTAAAGAATGCGGGAAAACCTTTGAGTACAGTTCATCCCTTTATAAACGTTCTAGATTTCATATAGGAGAGAAATCCTACAGATGTAGAGAATGTGGCAAAGCCTCAGTGCTTGTCATGCATCAGAGGATTCGTACAGGCGAGAGACCCCACGGGTGTACGAACTGTGGAAAAACCCTCATCAAGAAGTCATGTTTCCTTAAACATTACTTAACTCCTACAGCAGAGCAACAAAACAAATGTAGTGCATGTGGGAGATGTTTTAACCGGAAGACACATCTCACTGTCCATTCACTGTAGTGAATGTGGGAGAACGTGCAGTTAGCCTTTTAATAAAGCAGCAAAGAATTAATAATGAGAAAAAAAACACCAATTGGATGAATGTGGAAAAGCATGTTCTGAAATTCATATTCTGTAAGTGGAACTGCTAATTTTATTGAGAAGATAACAGAAGATTTTGAGTTTACAAGTTGAGAATTTTACTGCATATCATAAAACTGAAGAAGTTGTAAACAATTTAAAAATCAAGGCATCAAGCTGACTATAATTACATATATGTATTGCCCCAATTTATGATTTTTATACAAGTTATACAAGTGCATTGCTTAAGAAATTTGTATAACCATAGGTTTGAAATATGTACTATGCACATTACACGAAATTATATCTGTTATGATGATGGTTGCACAGCATTGTGATTGTACTTAATGCCATGAATTACTTAAAATGGTTAAAATAGTACATTTTATGGTGTGTATATTTTATTGCAAGAAAAAACATATAAATAAAACTTGAAACCAAAACTATGTCTGGTAAAATGTCTGGTAAACACCGTCATTGTCTCTTCAAATCTAAAATCACCATATGCAGAATTGCTAATTATAAGTGAAATCAGTGCCTTATTATGTAGAATGAAGTTCAGTACTATGAATTTTATCTCTGACCATTTCTTGGCACCTGTGAATAGTCGTGGAGGTTTTTACTGAGCCTTCTGGAGCCTCCTTTTAAATAATAGGAGTCAGGGACAGTGATGAAATCTTGTACTGCCTCTGCTGAGCTGAAGACATTAGGTAATCTGTTTTCTTGTCTATGCAGAACACCAAAGCGTGTGTGTATGTGTGTATTTAATCCTGATTTACTGGATACTGAAGAAAGAAATCAGCTGTGTTTTGTAATACCCTAAGCACTTAGTACGGGAAGAGAGGCATTTCTTCAGGTAAATAGTCATGTAAATAAAAGCCCATCCTATTTAACTGGCACGGCTACCTTAGTAGGACAGAACCTAGCTCAAGCAGCATGTAACTGGGGTACTTTGTTTGGAAAAATTAGGCATCGTGATACTTTGCAGAAACTTCTGGAAGAAAATTATTACTTTTTTGTTGTGGAAATTGATTCAGAGGTCTCTCAGACCTGTTTGGAAGTTTCCAGGTGACTAGCACAGGTGTCCAATCCAGCTCTTTGAAAAGCTTTTCTGCTTTCTTGAGGTGCTTACCAGCTCTTGTATAATTTGACATTAGGTACCTTTTGTGTTTTCCTTTTAGAAACACGTGAACCAACAGTGATTTAAGTTTAAGTGTTACTTGATAATGTAAAAAAGTCTTTAAGCCTTACAGTGGTTGTGAGGCTTAGGTACAGACAGCATTGGACTTGAACCTAAATTCACCAAATCAGGTTTTCTCTTGCAAGCAAAGTTGTTGGATTAGATGTGTGAACTTGGAATTGTTTTAATCTCACGAGCATTTTTGCAGGGTGATGATGGGTGAAGACTTACCATACCTGAGTGATTTTCTGAATATCCATCAGATCTAAAGTTAAGCCGTGTCTCGCAAAGTTTCCAATACTAAATACTTGATACTAAATACTTAATACTAATACTAAAGCTGAAGTCGGATGCTTAACTGACTGAGCCACCCAGATGTACCTCATTAGAAAAAAAAAAGACATATATAAAATACAGGGGTGCCTGGGTGGCTCAGTCGGTTGGGTGTCCGACTTTGGCTCAGGTCATAATCTCACAGCTCATGAGTTCGAGCCCTGCATTGGGCTCTGTGCTGACAGCTCAGAGCTTGGAGCCTGCTTCGGATTCTGTGTCTCCCTCTCTCTTTGCCCCTCCCCTGTTCACACTCTGTGCCTCTCTCTCTCTCTCTCAAAAATAGACGTTTAAAAAAAAACATATAAAATACAAAAAAAATTATTTAATAAAATACCACCTGGAATCTCATTTTTCTGAGAAAACCTTCATTAACATCAGGCCACTGGGGGGAATACAAGGGAAGAGGCACTGGTGAACAAACAAATTGTAAACATGTTGCTAAATCTGAATTTATGTCGGATCTGAGTAATTTAAATAAGGATTAATTTGGGAGAGGGCTAGAAATAAGGTGAAATGAATATTATACATAATACCATTAGAAAAGTGGGAGGAATCAGGGTTAAAGTCTTCTAAAGTCCATGTTCTGGGATAGATATTAAATTCATACCTTACTGAAGATGCATGACAAAAACTGAAGGCTACCCACTAAAAGAAACACACTATGTCACAAGTCACTAGGGAGAGGAAAGGGAATAAAGAGAACTATAAATGCAGTAGAACACAGGAAAGGAAAACTAAAGCAACAAAGGAAAGGCACAGTGAATAGAAGGCAAAACTCAGGGATGTGTCCAAGTATATCACTAATCACAAGAAAGGCAAATGGATTGAATCACTTATCCTGAGGAATAATAAAGTCTGTTATATTTTAGGGTTACTTTTTTAACGTGTCAGAAACACTTTAAAACTTATGTTGCAAAAGGGAGATAATTAGGTGCTCTCCAAAAAATAACAACTAACTAACTAAATAAATCTACCCTATGACCCAGCAATAGCACTGCTAGGAATTTACCCAAGGGATACTGGAGTGCTGATGCATAGGGGCACTTGTACCCCAATGTTTATAGCAGCATTTTCAAAAATAGCCAAATTATGGAAAGAGCCTAAATGTCCATCAACTGATGAATGGATAAAGAAATTGTGGTTTATATACACAATGGAATACTACTTCGCAATGAGAAAGAATGAAATATGACCTTTTGTAGCAACGTGGATGGAACTGGAGAGTGTTATGCTAAAAGTGAAATAAGTCATACGGAGAAAGACAGATACCATATGTTTTCACTCTTATGTGGATCCTGAGAAACTTAACAGAAGACCATGGAGGAGGGGAAGAAAAAAAAAGTTAGGGAGGGAGCCAAATCATAGGAGACTCTTAAAAACTGAGAATAAACTGAGGGTTGATGGGGGGTGGGAAGGAGGGGAAGGTGGGTGATGGGCATTGAGGAGGGCACCTGTTGGGAGGAGCACTGGGTGTTGTATGGAAACAAATTTGACAATAAATTTCATATTTTAAAAAAAGGAGCAAAAAAAAAATTAAAAAAAAAAGTAACAAAAAACCCCAATCAATCAATCAATCAATCAAGCTGATACCTTTTTGGAGAAAAGGAAGAAAGAAGGTAAATTGGTGATGTGATTGATTTATTTCATGAACTAATACTATCTCTTGTAACACGAAATGTTTTATTCAAATAATTTTTTTCAATTCTAGAAACTAGTTATAGCTAATAAAGCAGTAAGCACGTTTAATTAGTTTAAGAGTTATCTTTATGTTGGGCAGAGAAAGGATTAATGTAGTCTGATTTTTGAGCTAGGCCCTTCACACAGCAGCAGTACAAATGTCTTTAAGGTAGGAATTACTGTTTTCTTTGCATCAGGTTCTCCATCTTTTCTGCATTAAAAAAATTTTTTTTTAATGTTTATTTATTTTTGAGAGAGAGACAGAGCATGAGCAGGGGAGTGGGAGGGGTAGAGAGAGAGGGAGACACAGAATCTGAAGCAGGCTCCAGGCTCTGAGCTGTCAGCACAGAGCCCAATGCAGGGCTTGAACTCACAAACTGTGAGATCATGACCTGAGCCGAAGTCGGTTGTTTAACTGAATGAGTCGCCCAGGCGCCCCAGTTTGTTCCACTTTAATCAAGAGGGAGAAGGAGATACTTTTTATTCCCCCATCTTTTGTCTTAGCAAAAGAAAGGCCTGAAAATCCATACTTTTCCAAAGCAGAGACTATCAGATTGTTTTTTAAAATCCAAATATAAGCTGCATACAAGATTGAAACCAAATCATTCAGAAAGGATAGAAAATAAAGGAATGGTACAAGATCCACTCAGCAAATAATAGAAAGCTGATATATCAGTAATTGCTATAGATCAGGGGTTGCTAAACTTTTCCTGTAAAGGGCTAGATATTAATTATCTTGGGCTTTGTGGGCAATTCAGTCTGTTACAACTACTCTGTTGCTGTAGCATGAAAGCAGCTGAAGACGTGTACACAAATGAGTGTGACTGTGTGCTAATAAAACTATTTCCAAAAACAGGCATAAAACCAGATCTGATGTAGATTGCTGACCCCTGTTCTCTTGTATACTGATAATACAGCAGTGAGCAAAAAAGGCAAGATACCAGCATGCGGCCCAACAGTAAACAAATAAATGATCATCTTAGGTAATGATAAGCAAAACACTTTTTAAAACCTGTAAGGAGATTGAAGATGATAGGAAACTAATTTGGAGTGACTAAGGAAGTCCTCTGAGAAGAGGGAACCTTTAAACAGAGACCTGAATGCAATGAAGGAAGAGCCTTGGAAAGATCCTGCAAGGGTCCTGAGGCAAGAGTGAGTCTAGCCTGTTGCAAATCAGCAAGTTCAGTGTGGCTGGAGGAAAGATGTGGAGATGAGTTCTGTGCATTAGATAGGTGCCAGACTATGTGAGATTTCACTCTAAATGTGATAGGAAGGTTTTGAAGATTTCGAGAAGAGTGGTATAGTCTGATTTACTTTTGAAAACTTTTCCCTGGCTGTGTGTGGGGAATAGACAGTAGGGATGGCAAGAGGGCAAATAGGGAGACCAGGTAAGAGGCAATTGCCCAGACAGTAGATGATGGTGTTTTGGACTAGGGTGTTGGGAGTGGAGATGCTCCTCTGGGGGGCTGGACCGTGTCAGCCAGAGAAACCTTGGAAGCAACGTGTTGAAGAGGGTAGAGCCACTGTCAGTCTGGATCATTGCTACGGTCTGGGTTTTTGTGTCCTCTCAAAATTCCTCTGTTGAAAACCTCATGCCCATGGTGAGGGTATTAGGAGGTGAGGCCTTGGGAAGATGATTAGGTCATTAGGGCAGCGACTTCATGGTTGGGATTAGTGCCCTTAGAAAAGAGGCCCCACAGAGTTCACGAGCCCCTTCTGCCATGTGAGGAAATAAGAAGTCTGCCAGCCTGAAGAAGGTCCTCTCTTGACCATGCTGGCACCCTGCTCTCAGACTTCCAACCTTCAGAACTGTGGGAGATTTCTGTGGCTATAGGCTACCCAGTCTATGGCATTTTGTTATAGCAGCCTTAATGGACTATGTCGCTGAAAACCACGTGGAAAAGAAGCTGCCCACCAACATGGACCACCTGCCTTGTACTGTGAAATGAGGAATAAGGAACTTCTATTTTGGCTGAGCCAATGCATTGGGAAGTCTATTTGTGACAGCAGTTTAGTCTCCTATAACTGACATAGGGGTTGTCATTGAAATATAGGTATATGCTGGAAATATTGCAGATTCAGTTCCAGACTGCTGCAACAAAGCAAGTCAAATTTTTCTGGTTTTCCAGTACATATAAAAGTCATGTCACACTATATAAGCATGTATATGTATATATATACACTATGTATATTATAGTCTATTAAGTGTGCAATAGCATTATGTCTAACAATATCCACACCTTAATTGAAAAATGCTGCTTGTGGTGCCTGGGTGGCTCAGTCCGTTAAGCTTCCAACTCTTGATTTTGACGCAGGTCATGATCTCATGGTTCATGAGATTGAGTCCCGCGTCAGGCTCCATGCTGACAGCACAGAGGCTGCTTGGGATTCTCTCCCTTTCTCTCTGTCCCTCTCCTGGCTTGTACTCTCTCTCTCAAAATAAATAAATACACTTAAAAATTTTTTCTTAAAAATGCTAATTGTCATCTGAGGTTTCAGCAAATGGTAATCACCGATCTTAGATTATCGTAACAAAAATAATAATGAGCAAGTATGAAATTTTGTGAAATTAATAAAATGTGTCAGAGACATGAAGTGCACAGGGGACAACTGGGAGCCATTTTAGAGGCTGCCTGCACATCGAATGTTACAATTTCTGGGGGCAGAGAGAAAAGAAACAGGACAAATCGTGTATTGGCTCTTAAAAGACTCCTTTTGAAAGTGGCATACATTACTACTTGTATTTTGTGGCCAAACAGGTCGCACTGTCACCGCTAAGTTCCAACGGATGGGAAACTGCAGGTCTACCACATCCTGGAAAGAAGTGGGAATCCAGAATATTTGTGACTACTACAGTCACAGGTACAGAACATGATGTTAACTGGGATTTGTCCTTTAGCCCAGGATGGAAACTAGGATTAAGAGGTGAGGCATCAAGTACCCTACAATATAAAAAGAGCCATAAATAACCGGGGGCCAGACAACCTCTCCACTTCCAGGACTTACTAAAAGGTGGCCAACCAGGCTTCTCCATCTTCAACCATTTTCCCAGACCTGACAATTTCCACTACAAGATTAGTTAGACAATTCCTAACTACAAGATTAGTTAGAGGGGGTGGGGATGGGAACCAGCAGCCATGAATCAGCCTTGGAGAAGCAGCCCCGCGCCTCCCGAGTTTGGCTCCAAAAACCAAGTGAGAAGGTTTCCAAGAGATTCCACGTGGAGATTGGGGCTGCTTGCCAGGAGATTGGAAGCCTGTATAGAATCAGGAAGGAGGAGGGCCGGCCAAATGGACATCACCTTAAGCGTACTGGCTGGAGGCGGGGGACGGGCCCAGTGGGTTAGCAAGGGTCACACTAGGAGGGGCTACGCATCAGAAAACCGTGCAGGACGGAGGGCCACCCTGAGAATACCTGCCGGCCCAGTGGAGCCTTTGCGGTGACATTCCAGATAGGACCACCGGCCAAATGAGGGGCACCAGTATCCCCATCTCTTAGCTCCAACCCCTAAGCAGCCAGACTCTCAAGTGCCAGGCGCGGGCCCCGAGGTCCTAGGTGCGGGGCTAGCTTCCACATCGAAGGAGGGAGGCCGTTTTTCCATTGCAGGATCCCAGGAACTTAAATTTAAAAATGACTTTCAGGGCGTCTGGGTGGCTCCAATAGGTAAGCAGATGAGTTGGGCTCAGGCCATGATCTCAGGTTTGTGAGTTCGAGCCCTCCCATCGGGCTCTCTGCCGTCCAGGCAGAGCCCGCTTCAGATCCTCTGTTCCCTTCCCTGCTGGTGCTCTCTCTCTCTCAAATAAACATTTTTTTTTTTAAGTGACTTTTCTACCCCCACCTCCGCACCGACAGGGCTGGCCGAGGAACCTCCGCAGACCCTGGGACCACGCAGGTCGGTCACCCGGGGCCTGGGACCGCAGCGGGGCGGTGCGCCGCGGGGTCTTGTTGGAGGTGCCCTGGGCTCGCTCGGCGCAGGCGCAGTGCTGCCGGAGGCGGGCTTGGCCCAGGCCGGCGCCGGCCGGTGAGTCCGGGCGGCCCTTCTCATCGCCGCGGTTTCTCGCGGAGAGACTGGGGCTCACAGGGGCACCCTGCGTCAGCAGGAAGATGGAGATCGGAGTGCGGGTGCGATGGAGGGACTTGAACCTCCAAATCAGGGGCCTCGGGAGCTATGGTCCTGAAAAGAATATGCTGCCGAGATTTGGCTGTGGAGGGTGGGAACCTTCCAGGTACTCTAACGCACTCCAGCTGGCCCTACTTATCTCCGACTGGGGTTAGTGGCATCTGCCGCCCCAGTGGCTCCAGGACCCCTTTCTCTTTCCGAGTCCAAGTTTGGCTCCACAACCCTGTGCCGGCCGCTCGGGTCTGAGCGCGCCCCCAGGTCTGGCCCGCGATCCCGCGTCTCCCCACAGAGCAGTGTGCCCCGGGGGCCTCCCCTCTTTGGTGCCTCAGGTCTCCTGCTTTGCCATTCCTGTGTCCAGTGGTCCCTAGCCTGAGTTCCTGCAGGTATGTATCCTGAGAGGTGCTTAGCGTTAACTTTGACCCCGGCTGGGTTTCCGGAGACTCTTGCTGGAGGGTACAGAGATTTGGAGCCCAGGACAAAGATGCCGGTCGAGGACAAGCTGTAGGAGCCAGCTTGTCCTGAGCCAGTAGGAGCAAGCCATGCTGTAATGAATGAAGGCCGCAGCTCCACAGCAGCTGGAACCCATCCTTGAGGGGGCACACCTGGGACCTGAGCCCTGCCAAAACTGAGCCAAGACTGGGGTGTGGAGGAAGACGGGATTTTGGAGCTGCTGGGGCTGCAAGTCTTGGGTCACATGACCACCTGCGTAGAACAGGGAGAGACCGCGGAGGTTTTGACTCAGAACAGAGGAAAGACGAGTTAGCTGAGATGGTGAACCATCTGCAGTGTGGAGAAAAGAAAGCAACATAGGGCAGGATGGTTGAGGGAATGGTTCAGACAAGGCAGAAACAATGGCCACTCTGGGAGCTACAAGGAAGGCTTGATGTCTCATGGCTCCTTTCTCCTCCAGCTCTGCCTCCTTAACTCCCTGACCTTGCCCAGGAGGAAGAAGAGATGACCAATTCCCAGGTGAGATGCAGTTTTCCTTTTTTCAGTCCTGACTCTTGAGGAAGAACGTAAGTTCCTCTTTCTCCCTTAGGAAAGGAGAGGGAAACCTTTATGGAGCACTTACTGCATGCTAGGTACACTCAACATTGACTTTTCTTTTAATTCTCACAATAGGTGTGAGAAGTGGATATTATTCCCATTTTGCAGACGTATCAACTGGCCCAGTGAGGCTTAGAGACTTGTCAAGTTCACTAAGCTATTAAATGGGGAAGCCAGTATTCATCTCTAGGTCCCTTGTGTCTGCTGTACATGTTGTCAATGGACAGGTCTTCTCATCCATGGACTGGGTGTAAATTGTCCACATCCAAAGGGCTGGGTCTAATCCATGAAATTAAGGACTCCAAAGAGAATGCTCCCTTCTGGCCTGATGCCCTCCTTTTAAGTTTGTTCTCTACCTAACGCGTTGCTCCTTCATTTATCCACTTAGTTATGGTTGCTCTTTTTTTTTTTTTTTAATTTTTTTTTTCAACGTTTATTTATTTTTGGGACAGAGAGAGACAGAGCATGAACGGGCGAGGGGCAGAGAGAGAGGGAGACACAGAATCGGAAACAGGCTCCAGGCTCTGAGCCATCAGCCCAGAGCCCGACGCGGGGCTCGAACTCACGGACCGCGAGATCGTGACCTGGCTGAAGTCGGACGCTCAACCGACTGCGCCACCCAGGCGCCCCTATGGTTGCTCTTTTTATTTGTAAGAGCAAGACAAATTGACTTAGATACAGTTCTTCAAAGTATGTGGTTTCTTTGAGGGAGACTTATATATACATGTGTAAAGTGGTAATTACGACTCATGTATACACTAAGTAAAATGAAAGAAGCTATATTTAAGTGTCAGTGGTATCAGCGTGAGAGAAGGGTGCCTGAGAAGACTTCGGTGAACTTTTGTTTCTTAAAGAGAAGATTTGAGTATATGAACTTCCATACCTCTTTCAAGTCTTTACTTTTTTTGTTGTTGATAATTGTTTATGGCCTAATATATGATCAATTTTTACAGCGTTTCATGTGTGCTTGAGTAAATTATGTATTCTCTAATGTTAGGTGCCAATGTCTATATGCGTTCATTTATTTTTGTTTGCTTGACCCATCAATAATTGAGAAAAAAAAATGTGTGGAATTTCTTTGAGTAGTAGGTATGTCAGTTTCTCTGTACAGTATTTACACTTTAAAAATATGCAATTCATGGGGGCACCTGGGTGGCTCAGTCAGTCGGTTGAGTGTCTGACTTTGGCTCAGGTCATGATCTCATGGTCTGTGGGTTTGAGCCCTGCTCTGTGCTGACAGATCAGAGCCTGGAGTCTGCTTCCTATCCTGTGCCTCCCTCTCTCTCTGCCCCTCCCCCACTCTCACTTTGTCTTACTCTGTCTCTCAAAAATAAATAAATGTAAAAAAAAAACCTAAAAAAATGTAATTCATGGATGTTTTAAGAGGTATATACAAATTTAGAGTTGTGATATCTTCATGGAGAATTGGATTTTTAAAAAAATCTCTATGTAGTGACCTTTTTTTCACTAGTGATGCTTTTTGTCTAGAAATCTACTTTGTCTGATATTGATATAGCTATTCTTTCTTTTGGTTGTTATTTGCCTGGTTTATCTTTTTCCATACTTTCAACTGTTTCGTGGCCTTATGCTTTAGATATATCTCTTGTTAACTATTTATTTATTTTGTGAGAGAGAGAGAGAGAGTTTGAGCATGAATTGGGGAGGGGCAGAGTGGGAGGGTGAGAGAGAATCCCAAGCAGGCTCTGCACTGGCAGCACAGAGCCTGACTCGGGGCTTGAATCTATGAACCATGAGATAATGACCTGAGGAGAAATCAGGAGTCAGATGCATAACCAACTGAGCAATCCAGGCACCCCTCTTGTTAACAGTTTAAGGCTGAATTCTCCCTCCTCCTCCTCAATCTGATCATCTCTGCTTTTTTAACTGGCAAGTTTAGTCTATTTACATTTAGTGTAATTATTAATGTATTTGATGTGTTTATACTATCTTACATTTTAATTATATTTGTCCATTTTTTGCTTTTTTCTCCTTTCTTACCTTTGATTTTTTTTATATATTGTTTTTTTTAAGTGGCAAGGGGTTTTTTCCCCCTCTTGTTTTAAATTTATAACCTAAATCTGTTCTTTTGGTGATTATCCTTGAAATTGTACCATATATTTGCTAGTCTACATTTAAACAACTTTCAGGGGTGCCTGGATGGCTCAGTTGGTTAAGCATCTAACTCTTGCTTTTGGCTCAGGTCATGATCTCAGGATTGTGAGATTGAGCCCCGCGTTGGGCTCTGTGCTGAGTGTTGAACCTACTTAAGATTCTCCTTTTCCCTCTCTCTCTCTCTGCCCCTTCCCCACTCACTCTCTCACTCTCTCTCTCAAAAAAAAAAAAAAAGGTAATAACTTTAAGAATATTGCAGAGACTTTAAAATTCTTTGTTACTGATTGTATCCTTGCTTGACTTATAAGCTATTTTCTGCATTTTAATTCTGTTTTTTAACCTAATAAATTAGATATTATTAGAATTATTATTTTGTACAGTGTCTGGATTTATGTACATATTTATCACTTATTTGCTTGCCATTCCTTCTTAGCCTTTTGGGATCAATTTTCTTTTTCCTCAAGTCCATTCTTTAGAAGTTTCTTTTTTTTTTTTTTAAGTTTATTTATTTATTTTGAGAGAGAAAGAGAGAGAGCACAGGGGAGGGGCAGACAGAGAGGGAGAGAGAGATTCCCAAGCAGGTTCCGAACTGTCAGCACAGAGCCCTACACAGGGCTTGATCTCACTAACTGTGAGATCATGCCCTGAGCTGAAATCAAGAGTCAGATGCTTAACCAACTGAGCCACCCAGGTCCCCCTAGAAGTTGCTTTTTAATGCCCTCTTTAGATGTTCAATTTGTTGTTTTTTCACAGTTGAATGTTATTTCCAGGTAATTTCTTTGCTTGATCGTTTTATAGTTGCCTTTTTAATTTTTTCAACTAATTTATGTATTGCTGCTCTGATTCCGTATCTGGTGGTTTAAATATCTATAGTTGTTGGTAGTCTAAATTGTGAACTCACTGATTGATCTTAATATATATGAGTCCTATGAGAAATTTTCCGCCAGAGGGAATTTGCTTCTATTTCTGGTAGTAGCTTAGAGGATGCTACTAACATGGGATGATTCCAGTTCCTTAGAGTCAGTCTAAACCCCCCACCCTGCAGCTGGCACAAGGTTCTGTGTCACATAGTAGTGCTGCTGTTGGCATCTCTCTGTGGGACAAACCTATGCCTTCCAGCTGCCTCCCACTGTAATTTCAGCTCACTCTGTGGTTTTGTTATAGTTTTCATTTTCGGTTTTTGGGGAAAAGAATAGTCCTTTTTCATTGTTTCTAGTTACTAGGTGAAATTACTTGTTTCAGTAAAATAGTGTGATTGACCTGTCGAACTCCCAAATATATATTTTTTAGCTTAAATCCAATTTAGTTAACATAGTTTAACAATGATTTCAGGAATAGAATTTAGTGATTCATCACTTGCATATAACACCCATTGCTCATCCCAACAGGTGTCCTTTTTTTTTTTTTTTTTAACGTTTGTTTTTGAGAGAGAGAGAGACAGAGCATGAGCAGGGGAGGGGCAGAGAGAGAGGGAGACACAGAATCGGAAGCAGGCTCCAGGCTCTGAGCTGTCAGCACAGAGCCCAACGCAGGGCTCAAACCCACAAACCATGAGATCATGACCTGAGCTGAAGTCAGACGCTTAGCTGACTGAGCCACCCAGGCGCCCCACAAGTCTCCTCCTTAATGCCCTTTGCCCATTTAGCCATCCCGCCACCCAACACCCCTCCAGCAACCTTCAGTTTGTTCTCTGTATTTAAGAGTCTCTTATGGTTTGTCTCCCTCCCTGTTTTTATATTATTTTTGCTTCCCTTCCCTTATGTTCATCTGTTTTGTATCTTAAATTCCACATATGAGTGAAATCATATGATATTTGTCTTTCTCTGACTGACTGATATCGCTTAGCATAATACCCTCTAGTTCCATCCACATTGTTGCAAATGGCAAGATTTCATTTTTTATCACTGAGTAATATTCCATATATTATATATATAATATATATATATATACCACATCTCCTTTATCCATTCATCAGTTGATGAATTTGGGCTCTTTCCTTACTTTGGCTATTGTTGATAGCCCTGCTGTAAACATTGGGTGCGTGTGCTCCTTCGAAACAGCACACCTGCATCCCTTGGACAAATACCTAGTAGTGCTATTGCTGGGTCGTATGGTAGTTCTATTTTTAATTTTTTATTTTAATCTATTTTAATACTGTTTTCCCCGAGTGCCTGCACTAGTTTGCATTCCCACCCGCAGTGCAAAAATGTTCCTCTTTCTCTGCATCTTCACCAACATCTGTTGTTGCCTGAGTTGTTAATTTTAGCCATTCTGACAGATATGAGGCGGTATCTCATTGTGGTTTTGACTTCTCTTTCCCTGATGATGAGTGATGTTGAGCATTTTTTCATGTGTCTGTTAGCTATCTGGATGTCTTCTTTGGAAAACTGTCTATGCATATCTTTGCCCATTTCTTCATTGGATTATTTGTTTTTGGGGTATTGAGTTGGATAAGTTATTTATAGATTTTGGATACTAACCCTTCATCTGATATGTCATTTGTAAATATCTTCTCCCATTCCATCAGTTGCCTTTTAGTTTTGCTGATTGTTTCCTTCACTGTGAAGAAGCTTTTTATCTTGAGGTCCCAATAGTTCATTTTTGCTTTTGTTTCCCTCGCCTCTGGAGACGTGTCAAGTAAGAATTTGCTGCAGCCAAAGTCAAAGAGGTTGTTGCCTGTTTTTTCCTCTAGGATTTTGATGGCTTCCTGTCTTACATTTAGGTCTTTCATCCATTTCGAGTTTGTTTTTATGTATGGTGTGAGAAAGTGGTCCAAGTTTATTCTTCTGTATGTCACTGTCCAGTTTTCCCAATACTATTTGCTGAAGAGAGTGTCTTTTTTCCATTGGATATTCTTTCCTGCTTTGTCAAAGATTAGTTGGCCATACTTTTGTGGTCCATTTCTGGGTTCTCTATTCGGTTCCATTGATCTATGTGTCTGTTTTTGTGACAGTCCCATACTGTTTTGAGGATTACAGCATTGTAATATGGCTTGAAGTCTGGAATCGCGATGCCTCCAGCTTTGGTTTTCTTTTTAGGATTGCTTTGGCTATTTGGGATCTTTTCTGGTTCTGTATAAATTTTAGGATTGTTTCTTCTAGCTCTGTAAAGACTGCTGATGTTATTTTGATAGGAATTGCATTGAATGTGGAGATTGCTTTAGGTAGTATCAACATTTTAACATTATTTGGTCTTTCAATCCATAAGCATGGAATGTTTTTTCATTTTTTAATGTCTTCTTCAATTTCTTTTATAGCTTTCTATAGGTTTCAGTGTACAAATTTTGCACCTCTTTGGATAGGTTTATTCCTAGGTGTTTTGTGGTGAACTTATAAATATTTTTACATCTGGTTTAGTATTTTTCAACTTCACTAGTAATCCAAGAAATGTTAATTATAATATAATGAAATGGCATTTTTGCCACCTATCAAATTGGCAGATAGGTGCTTTTTAAAAATTTATTTGAAAGAAAGTGCACGCACATAAGTGCAGGAGGGGCAGAAAGAGAGAGGGAGAGAGAGAATCCTAAGCAGGCTCCATGCTGTCAGCGCAGAGCCTGACATAGGTCTTGAACTTACAAACCATGAGATCATGACTGGAACCGAAATCAAGAGTTGGACTCTTAACTAACTGAGCCACCCAGGCGCCTCCAGGTATGTGTTTTTTAAAAACACTTTCTGGTAAACTGAGACTGCCAAATACTTTTAAATTAAGTGTCCTTTTGCCACAAACTTTTTGGAGGGCTTTGGGAAATATGTGTCAGAAGTCTTTAAAGTGCCTATATCTTTGACCTAGCAATCCTACTTCTAGGAATCTACCCCAAGGAAAAAGTTGATAAGTAAATAAATTTGAAATACAGTGATAAAACTTGCAGTATCAGTATAGTAATAAAAATTGGGAAGGAGTTGAGGTGTTCAATATAGGGAAATTGTTAAATAAATAATGATGTAACCATAACATGAACCACTCTGTCGCTATTAACAAGGTGTAGAAGAATAGTTACTAACAAGGGAAAATGTTCATGATATTTTAAGAGAAAATTATTTTTAAGCTGTAAAGAATATTCCCAATTAAAAAATCTACATATGTATGCCAGAATATAAATAGCAGTTCTTTTGGAAAATACGATTATGTATTTTGTATTTTTTTCCTGTAGTTTTCTCTTATTTTCTATAGCACTTTTGTTATCAGAAAAAAATAGCAAATGAAATGTGACTCCCTTTTGGGGGGCAGAGGGTTATTAGAGATGTTTGTTGTTTTATTATCAAGTTTTCTTACCATATATGAATAGTAATTATATTAGTACATACCGTGGTGGGGGGGGGGAGGTCATAATTTAAGTTGTCTAGCCTAGAATGCAAGCTAGCACTCTGCCAAATTAGTGAGCTACATCGGTGGGGTTTTATATATGTAAAGAGAGTATGCAGCATTGAGAAAAAAAATCCCCAACCAAGTGGTAGTACAGCTGTATTGTACAGACATTCTAGAAATAAGGAATATGAAGAAGAACCAGAGGTTGTACTTTCTTTACATAAGATCAACCAGAAGAGAGACTTAGACTATATATTTCTATCAGCAGTTAATTTATGTGTGTTAGTACTGCTCACTGAGTGTCGGATCATTATAAATATGAGACATTTCAACACTGCCAGTGATTTTTCCACATACTTGGTAGTGGTACAGCTGTATATACACTTGATGTTGCTTTTTCTTTAACAGCCGAAATAAAACCTAGCATTGGGCGTTAAAAACTGTGGCTTTAGGCATTTATAATGATACATCTCTATTATATTTAGGAATGCATTTTAGAAAATAACAAAATGTAACTGATGTGATTATTCATTATTGACTACAGATAAATCCAATTTTATATTTGTAAATTTATAAAACAGACTCTTTAACAAATATTGTCAATATCCTGATATTCAAGACCAAGTCAAAATATTAGCATTGTTTCTATATTCAAGACCAATGTGAATATTTTCATTTTTACAGGGAGTTCCCAAACGCTTCTCATGATTAAGAATTGAAATTGGGTGATACAGGGGCAACTGGGTGGCTCAGTTGGTTGAGCATCCTACTTCGTCTCAGGCATGTTCTCATGGTTTGTGAGTTCTAAACCCGCATTGGGCTTTCTGCTATCAGTGCAGGGCCCGCTTTGGATCCTCTGTTCCCCTCTTTCTCTGCACCTCCCCCACTCGCACTCGCTCTCTCTCAAAAATACATGAACATTAAAAAAAGAAAGAAAGAAAATGAGGGCTACCGTATGAACATGCCTAATTATTGGGAATTTATTTCGATCAGCTTTGTTTCTGAGGTTGCTATATCTCTGGATGTAGCAATTTTGCATTAATTCACTGCATGATAACAAATGACTTATACAGGAAATAAGTTTGTGATGATTGAGAAACAGAATTAAGATAGGGGCTAGTTATCTAGAACATATGTCTTAAATATGTCTTATTAAAACTACCACTTATTTTACCAGCAAAAAATGGGTTTATTCAAGAATAGCAGAGAATTGCAACCAGAGACAAGCAAGCTAAGGCAAAGCCATAGTCAAGTCTATAGAACAAAGGAGAGGAATGCTCTTTATAGAGGAAGGGGGTGGGGGAAGTTGGGGGGGCTGTTATAAACAAAAAGTCCATTGGAGTAAACTAGGAATTTTGAATAGTGGCTTTTTAAAGTTTATTTATTTATTTTCAGAGAGAGAGAGCGCGTGCGCGAGAGACAGCACCCACGCACAAGCAGGGAAGGAGCAGAGAGAGGAGAGAGAAAAAATCCCAATCAGGCTCCGTGCTATCAGTGCAGAGCCTGATGTGAGGCTCGATCTCATGAACTGTGAGATTATGACCTGAGCCAAAATCAAGAGCCAGACACTTAACTGAGCCACCCAGGTGCCCCATATAGTGGCTGAGTTGTGACAGCCTCTCATTGGCTGGGCTGTTGTCAGGGAAGGAGGAAACCTTTCTTCCTTCTGCTGGGATAGCGAAGTAGTGGCTAAAGTAGTGTGGACTTGCAAGGTACAGGTGCTTCTCCTGTTGGGTCTGCAGTTGATCCGCTGGTAGTGTGTGAGAGCTCCCCCTGCTGGCCTCCTGACTCCATTCTAACCGAGGTTTCCTTTATTAATTTTCAGTCTTTAAGTCACATATAATACATAGTCCTAGAAAATGAGTTATGATTATTATACACTGAATATTATGGATGCTGATGTTTGAATTTCAAGATTGACAAATCATTAGTGAATTATTTTAAATCTTTATAAAAGGCATTGAATTTCATTCTTAGAGAGTCTTCCTACAGTACAACTTAATCTTTCTTCTAGAACCATAATAAATACAAATAAGCACACTAAAAGATCTGTCACATCCTTATTCATATTGGTTGTTTTATAGTACAGTAATTGGGAAGAAAAGCACTAGCTTTTCATTAATCCCATAAAATCATTTTCAGTTCATAGGACACATGCTCGTCTATTGTGCAAACTGCCAGTTCTTATCAAGGGCATTTTAATACCTAGCCACTCTATTTGGGTATGAATGCAGCTATGTTTACAGTCAGTAGTTAGTCTATAAGATAGTTCAAGAATCTATAAGTTTGCTTGAAAATAGGAATGATATCTTCCTAGTCAAGTAAAAACTATAAATTTTGTGAAAATGGGGGTCAAAAGAACATCAATATGATCAGAAGGGTTTTGAACTCCTAAGCAAATGGCTGTTGTTTTAAAAAAAATCATCATTGCATGTTGATATGTTATTCTCATTTTGGTTTATATTTCCTCTTTTATTTCACCGATGCATCCCAACTACCTAAACCATTGTCCTTTAGAAGGGTTTTTTAATTAGACGTTTATTTTCTTTTTTCTTTCTTTTAATTGAAGTATAGTTGACACAGAAGTTTATTAAATGTTGTTTTGCCATCCTGTGAGATGATCACATAAATTTTCCTTTTTCACTTGCTCTGATTACATAAGTAATAGATTTTCTAATGCCAACTGTTCAAATAGCCAAAATCCTCATTAGCTAAAAGGAATTTATTGAGGGATATTTGGTAGCTCGCAGAATCTCTTCAAAGGCCAGAAAGACAGGCCTGGAAGCCACACAATGTGGAACGATGCTCAAATCCCACAGTTGGACCATCCCAATGGAGCGACCACTTCTGCTGGGCACTCAGTTTGCACTGCTGACCCAGGGCTGCAAACACCACCCCTAGAACATTTGCTTCTACTGCTTCTGTAACTAGATGCCTCTGATGCCATCCTTACTCTTTCCAACCATTAGCTTCTGAATTAAAAACTTGTGCAAGTACCTCTGGTTGGCTGATCAAGCTACGAGGGATGCTGGCAAGCAAGTTTCTGGCTTTTATCTTGAGGACACACAGATTCATAAGGTGAAAAATTCCTTAGACTTAGGGTGTCTAAAGTTGCTGGGTTGCCAAAAAAGAATGATAGATCAAGGAATCCTTAGATTTGTTTAATAATAAATGTATCTGTTAGCGTGCCTAGTTAGGCAGAGTTCAGTGAACTTAATGTTGAACTATAACTTTGAAATGAAATGGAAGCTGGCTGTGTAGATAAATAAGTATATAAAGAATATGGACATCTTCAAGTTTGTATCTAAAACAGACAAAACACTATGGGTCTGTGTATAGTTGTGGGGAGTGGGGGAAAGGGGCCTGGTTAAGGCTGCAACACAAGTTTTGGGCGGCTGGGTGAATGGTGAACTCTTCACTGTGATAAGAAACAGAGGAGATGGAATGTGTATGTACTTGTGTGTTTGCGTGTGTGTGTGTGGAGGGGGAGTTAGAAGACACTTTGAAGTGCCTCTGGGACATCCAATTAAAGAAGTCTAGAAGAAAGATATCAAGGTCTGAGACAGATCCAGGTTAAAGATACAAATTTATGAGTTGTCACCATGTATGTGGTGACTAAAGTCATGGGCTTGGTTAAGATCATCCAGCCAATATGTGACAAAAGAAGAAAAAGAAGGTAACTAGAGAAAAGCCTTGAGGAACACAACTATTTAAGGACTGGTCACAATAAGAGGGGCCAGAGTAGAGGTTGTGTTGCAGGGAGGCAAGATGGTATAGACCAGTTAGGAGGCGGAGGTGAGGTGGTGGCTCAGAAAAGTGGTGTCAGCAGAGAGAAGAGAGATCTTTAGGAAGATTTAGTGATGGAGCAGGTGTGAGAGAGGACACAGAGGAAGGAAATGATGGTGCCTCTTTTGCTGACTTGAACATCTGAGTGGTGGAGGTGTGGTTGCCTGAATTAGGGAACATTGGGAGGGAAGCAGATCTGGAAAGGGAGATAAAGTCAGAATTGAGCAGGTTGATTTAGATGGCTTTGAAACATGCAGGTGGGTCTTTATTTCATTTGGTAGATATTAATCGATTACCTACTTCACACTGGATGTTCATCATGCAGCTAATGGGGTCTGGAACTCTAGGTCTGGCTTGAGGTCTTGGCTGCCAAAGTGCATTTGAGAGTTGCCAGCATTTGAAGGCATTTGAAGCCGTCAGAATAGATGAGATCACATAGGGAGAGCGAGAGGAGGGCCTGGGAACCCCAACATTGATGAGTAGAAAAAGAGATTGAGAAAGAGTGATCAGAGAGTCAGGAGAAAACCTGGGTTACTATAATATCCAGGCTCTAGGAGGAGAGAGTTTTGAGGAAGACCATGTGGGTGGAGCCAAATAATGCGAAAAAGTCAAGCATAAAAAAGTTTGAAAGCTTTCCGTTGGATCTATTAGCAAGGAAGTCATTGATTATCTTAATGAGGATAGATTTCTAGAATTGGGAATGTTAGATCAAAGTATATGTTTGATAGATACTGCCAAATTGTTCTCCAAAGTTTTTACCTGGTGTTTATTGGCCATTTATTTTTCTTTTAGAGATTATTCAGATGACTTTTCACTTGTATGTTTTTTTTTAAGTTTATTTTCAGAGAGTGCACGTATGAGTGGGGAAGGAGCAGAGAGAGAGGGAGAGAGAGAATGCCAATTTTTTCTTCTAATTGACTTTTAAGAGCTCTTCGTATTATTAGGGTTAGTGAACCTCTGCATAAGATGTTATCTTTTAAAATGTTTTAATTTTTTAATGTTTATTTCTGAGAGAGAGAGACAGAGCATGAGCAGGGGAGGGGCAGACAGAGAGGGAAACACAGAATCCAAAGCAGGCTCCAGGCTCTGAGCTGTCAGCACAGAGCCCCACGCGGGGCTTGAACCCACGAACCGCAAGATCATGACCTGAGCTGAAGTTGGAAGCTTAACCAACTGAGCCACCCAGGCACCTCTCTTTTAATTATTCTTATGTCTTGGGGCAGAACTCTGAAGTTTTCTTTATTCTGTCTACCTTTGTCAGTGTTCCCAAGTTTAGCCTTTTGTACCGCAATCATTGGTGTAGATGCTTAAGAGGAATTACTGTTCTTTGGTGTTTTAGGAACCTGTTACATTCAAGGATGTGGCCATGGACTTCACTGAGGAGGAGTGGAGGCAACTAGACCCCACACAAAGGGCCCTACATAAAGAGGTGATGCTGGAAATCTATGACAACCTGGTCTTGGTGGGTGAGGACAACCACTCTTTGGAGGATTTTTGCTTCCATGGTGTTTAAAATCTGTGGGCTCTTAAAGTTTTTAACTAAGTAAGGGCTTGAGATTCAAATATCAGAGTATCCAAATCACAATTTAAAAAATTTTTTTATTGAAATATAGTCGACATACAATGTTGTATTGGTTTCAGGTGCACAACATAGTGATTTGACAATTCTATACATTACACAATGATCACCATGATAAGTGCACTTACCGTCTGTCACTATGCAATGTTGTTACAATATTATTGACTGTCCCTATGCTGTAGTATTCATCTCCATGACTTATGTATTTTGTAATTGGAAGTCTGTACCTCTTAATCCCCTTCACCTATGTTGCCCATCCCCCTTTCCACCTTCCCTCTGACAACCACCAGTTTGTTCTCTATTTATGAATCTGTTCTCTGGGTTTTTGTTGTTGTTGTTGTTGTTGTTACTGTTACTTCGTTTGTATTGTTTTTTAGATTCCACATATAAGTGAAATCATATACTATTTGTCTTTCTTGTCTGACTTGTTTCACTTAGCATAGTATTCTCCATGCATGCTATTGCAAATTGCAAGATCTTATTTTTTTATGACTAAGTAATATTCCATTGTATATGTATATACCTCATTTTCCTTATCCATTCATCTGCCAGTGGACTCTTGGATTACTTCCATATCTCAGCTATTGTAAATAATGCTGCAGTGAACATAGGGCTGTATATATCATTTTGAATTCATGTTTTCATTTTCTTTGGGTAAATATCCAGTAGTGGAATTACTGGATCCTATGATATTTCTGTTTTAAAATTTTTGAGGAACCTCCATCCTGTTTTCCATAGTAGTTGCATCAGTTTGCATTCTCACCAACAGAGCATAAGGCTTCCCTTTTCCCCAGATCCTCGCCAACACTTAATTCCCTCTGTTTGGTACTAGCCATTCTGACCGGTATGAGGTGATATCTCATTGTGGTTTTTATTTGGATTTCCCTGATGATGAGTGATGTTGAACATCTTTTCCTGTGTCTGTTGGCCATCTGGATGTCTTCTTTGGAACAATGTCTAATCGCATCTTCTGTCCATTTTTTTAATCAGATTGTTTTTTTTGGTGTTGAGTTGTAGAAGTTTTTAAATATTTGGATATTAACCCCTTATTGGATATGTCATTTGCAAATATCTTCTCTCATTCAATTGGTTGCCTTTTTGTTTTGTTGGTTTCCTTTGCTATGAAAAGCTTTTTATTTTGGTGTAGCCCCAATAGTTTATTTTTGCGTTTGTTTCCCATGCCTCAGGAGACATATCCATAAATAAGTTGCTAAGGCTAACATCCAAGAGATTACTGCCTATGTTTTCCTTCAGGAATTTTATGGTTTCAGGTCTCATATTTAAGTCTTTAATCCATTTTCGGTTTATTTTTGTGTATGGTGTAAGAAAGTGGTCCAATTTCATTTTTATGCATGTAGCTGTCCAGTATTGAAGAGACTATCTTTTCCCCGTTGTATATTTTTGCCTCCTTTGTCATAGATTGACCATATAGGCGTGGGCTTGTTTCCGGGCTCTCTATCCTATTCTGTTGATCTTGTGTCTATTTTTGTGCCAGTATCACACTGTTTTGATTGCTGTAGCTTTGTAGTATATCTTGAAATCTGGGATTGTGATACCTCTAGCTTTATTCTTCTTTCTCAAGATTGCTTTGGCTGTTCAGGATCTTTTGTGGTTCAATATGAATTTTAGGATTATTTGTTCTGCTATGAAAAATAGTATTGGTATTCTGATTAGGATTTCATTGAATTGGTAGCTTGCTTTGGGTACAGTGGGCATTTTAACAATATTAATTCTTCCAGTCCACGAGCACGTATATCTTTCCATTTGTTTGTGTTGTCTTCAGTTTCCTTCATCAATGTCTTATCATTTTCAGAGTATAGATCTTTCATGTCTTTGGTTAAGTTTATTCCTTGGTATTCTTTTTGGTGCAATTGTAAATGGGATTAATTTTTCTTTCTGCTACTTCATTATTAGTGTATAGAAATGCAAAGATAAAAAAGAAATGCAGCAGATATCTGTATATTAATTTTGTAAACTCCAACTTTACTGAATTCATTTATCAGCTCTAGAAGGGTTTTTTGGTGGCGTTTTTAACCATATCATATCATGTCATCTGTAAATAGTGACCATTTTACTACCTCATCAATTTGGATGCCTTTTATTTCTTTTTCTCGTCTAATTGTTGCAGCTAGGACTTCCCCTACTATGTTGAATAAAAGTGGTGAGAACAGATATCTTTGTCTTGTTCCTGATCTTTGAAGAAATGCTTTCAGTTTTTCACCATTGAGTATGATGTGAACACTGTGTTTATGATGTATGGCCTTTATTATGTTGAGATATTTTCCCTCTAAACCTACTTTGTTGAGAGTTTTTATCATGAATGGATGTTGTACTTTGTCAGATGCCTTTTCTGCATCTATTGAAATAATCCTGTGGTTTTTATCCTTTCTCTTGTCAATGTGATGTATCACATTGACTTATTTGAGAATATTGAACCACTTTTGCATCCTTGGAATAAATCCCTCTTGATCATGGTGCATGATCCTTTTAATTGTATTGTTGAATTTGATTTGCTTATTATTTTGTTGAGGATTTTTACATGTGTGTTCATCAGGGATATCGACCTATAGTTTTCTTTTTTTATAGTGTCTTGTCTATCTTTGTATCAAGGTAATTCTGGTCTCATAGAATGAATTTGGAGGCTTTCTTTCCTCTTCTATTTTCTAGAATAGCTTAAGAACAGGTATTAGCTCTTCATTAAATGTTTGGCAGGATTTATCTGTGAAGCTATCTGGTCCCAGACTTTTATTTGTTGGGAATTTACCAATTCAATTTTGTTAATTGAATCAGTAGTAATCAGTCTGTTCTGATGTTTTATTTCTTTCAGATTTAGTTTTGGATGAATGTGTTTCTAGGAATTTATCCATTTCTCCTAGTATGTGCAATTTGTTTGCATATAATTTTTTAATAGTGTCTTATAATTCTTTGTATTTCTGTGGTCTCAGTTATTACCTCTCCTTTTTCATTTCTGATTGTATTTATTTCAGTTCTGTTTTATTCCTGATGAGTATGGCTAAAGGTTTCTCAGCTTTTTTTTTTTTTTTATCTTTTCAAAGAACAGTTCTTGGTTTCATTGATCTTTTCTATTTTTTTATCTGTATCATTTATTTCCACTCTATTATTTCCTACTTTCTCCTAACCCAAGGGTTTGTTCTTTTTTTAATTCTTTTAGGTATAAGGTTAGATTGTTCATGTGAGATTTTTCTTGTTTCTTTTGGTAGGCCTGCATCGCTATAACCTTCCCTCTTAGAACTCCTTTTGCTGTGTTCCAAAGATTTTGGACCATTATGTTTTCATTTTCATTGGTCTCCAAGTATTTTTTGTTTCCTCTTTGATTTCTTCATTGATCCATTGGTGTTCAGTAGCATGTTGTCTAGCCTCTGTGTGTTTGTGTTTTTTCGTGTTTTTTTTTTTCTTAGTATTGTTTTCTAGTTTCATATCGTTTGGTCAGAAAAGATGCTTGATGTGATTTCAGTCTTCTTTAAATTTATTGAGACTTATTTTGTGGACTAACGTGATCTATCCTGGAGAATGTTCCATGTGCACTCAAAAAGAATGTGTATACTGCTGTTTCTAGATAGAACATTCTGTATATATCTGTTAGGTCTGTCTGGTCTAATGTATCTTCCAAAGCACTGTTTCCTTAATGATTTTCTGTCTTGATCATCTATCTATTGATTTAAGTGAGGTGTGAAAGTCCCCTGCTATTACTGTATTAGTGTCATTTTTTCCCTTTATGTCTGTTACTATTTGCTTTATGTATTTAGGTGCTCCTATATTGGGTGCATAGATATTTTCAATTGCTATACCCTCATGTTGGATTGATCACTTTATCATTATGTACTACCCTATTTGTCTCTTGCTACAGCCTTTGTTTTAACATCTATTTTGTCTGATATCAGTATTGTTACTCCAGCTCTTTTTCCCTTTTTATTGCATGGATATCATTTTCCATTCCTTCACTTTCAGTCTCTTTGAGTCTTTAGGTCTGAAGTGAGTCTTTTATAGGCAGCATATAGATGGGTCTTGTTTTTTAATCCATTCAGTCACCCTGTCTTTTGATTGGAGCATTTAGTCTATTTACATTTAAAGTAATTATAGATAAGCATGTACTTATTGCCATTTTGTTATTATTTTTTTTTTCTGGTTATAGTTCTCTATTCCTTTTCTCTTCTCTTGCTCTCTTCCTTTGTGGCTTACTGGATTTCTTTAGCATTATGATTGGATGCTTTTCTCTTTATTTTTTGTGTATTTATTTTAGGTTTTTGATTTGTGGTTATCATTGGGTTCATATAGAACAGACTGTGTAGATAGCAATCTATATTTTATTTAAAAAAGTTTTTTTATTGTTTTTTAATTTTTTTAAATTTATATCCAAATTAGTTAGCATATAGTGCAACAATGATTTCAGGAGTAGATTCCTTAGTGCCCCTTACCCATTTAGCCCCTCCCCCCTCCCACAACCCGTCCAGTAACCCTCAGTTTGTTCTCCATGTTTATGAGTCTCTTCTGTTTTGTCCCCTTCCCTGTTTTTATATTATTTTTGTTTCCCTTCCCTTATGTTCATCTGTTTTGTCTCTTAAAGTCCTCATATGAGTGAAGTCATATGATTTTTGCCTTTCTCTGACTAATTTCACTTCGCATAATACCCTCCAGTTCCATCCACGTAGTTGCAAATGGCAAGATTTCATTCTTTTTGATTGCCAAGTAATACTCCGTTGTATATATATACCACATCTTCTTTATCCATTCATCCATCGATGGACATTTGGGCTCTTTCCACACTTTGGCTATTGTTGATAGTGCTGCTATAAACATGGGGGTGCATGTGTCCCTTCGAAACAGCACACCTGTATCCCTTGGATAGATGCCTAGTAGTGCAATTGCTGGGTTGTAGAGTAGTTCTATTTTTAGTTTTTTGAGGATAAAAAAAATTTTTTTTAATGTTTATTTATTTTTGAGAGAGAGAGGCAGAGTATGAGCAGGGGAGGGGCAGAGAGAGGGAGACACAGAATCCAAAGCAGGCTCCAGGCTCTGAGCTGTCAGCACAGAGCCTGGAACAGGGCTTGAACTTATAAACTGTGAGATCATGACATGAGCCGAAGTTGGATGCTCAACCGACTGAGCCACCTGGGCACCTCTATAGCAATCTATATTAAGTTGATGGTCACTTAAGTTCAAACGATATTCTTTTTTAAGTTTATTTATTTATTTAGAGAAAGCATGTGAGTGGGGCAGAGAGGGAGAGAGAGAATCCTAAGGAGGCTCCATGCTGTCAGTACAGAGCCCAACGTGGGGTTTGATCCTGTGAACCGTGAGATCATGACCTCAGCCAAAATTAAGAGTCAGATGCTTAATCAACTAAGCCACCTGGGCATCCCAGTTTGAACAACATTCTAAAAGCTTTGGATAGTATGGACATTTTAACAATACTTGTTTTCCCAATCCGTGACCATGCTGTATCTTTGCATTTATTTGTGTTGTCTTTAATTTCTCTGATCAATGTCTTATAGTTTTCAGAGTATAGGTCTTTCACCTCCTTGGTTAAGCTTATTCCTAGGTATTTTATTCATTTTAGTGCAATTGTAAATGAGATTATTTTCTTAATTTCTCTTTCGGACACTTTGTTATTGGTGTATAGAAATGCAACAGATTTCTATATATTGCATTTGTATCCTGCAACTTTATTGGATTTATGTATCAGTTCTAATAGTTTTTTGGTGTAGTCTTTAGGGTTTTCTATATATCGTATCTTGTCATCTGCAAAGAGTGAAAGTTTTACTTCTTCCTTACCAATTTAGATGCCTTTTATTCCTTTATCTTGTATGATTGCTGCAGCTAGTACTTCCATCACTATGTTGAATAAAAGTGGTGAGAGTGGACATCCTTGTCTTGTTCCTAACTTTAGGAGGAAGGCTCTCAGTTTTCCCCTATTGAGTTGGATGTTCACTGTGGGTTTTTCATATAAGGCTTTTATTATGTTGAGATATGTTCTCTCTAAACCTACTTTGTTGAGTGTTTTTATCATGACTGGATGTTGTACTCTGTCAAATGCTTTTTCTGTGTCTATTGAGATGATCATATGGTTTTTATCCTTTCTCTTATTGTGATGTGTCACATTGAATTGATTTGTGAAAATTGAACCACCCTTGCCATCCAGGAATAAATCCCACTTGATCATAGTGATTGATTTTTTAATGTATTGTTGGATTCGGTTTGCTAATATTTTTGTATCTGTGCTCATCAGAGGTATTGTCCTGTAGTTCTCTTTTTTTGTGATATCTTTGTCTAGTTTTGGAATGGGGTAATGCTGGCCTCATAGAATGAATTTGCAAATTTTCTTTCCCTTCTATATTTTGGAAAAGTTTGAGAAGAACATGTATTAACTCTTCTTTAAATGTTTGGCAGAATTAATCTGTGAAGCCAACTGGTCCTGGGCTTTTTTTTTTTTTTCCCCTGGGAGTTTTTTGATTACTGATTCAATTCACTGCTGGTAATTGGTCTGTTCAAATTTTCTATTTATTCCTGCTTCAATTTTGGTAGATTGAAGGTAGTTCAATCTAGCAATTCCTAGGTAGCTTTCTAGGAATTTATCCATTTCTTCTAGGTTGTCCAATTTGTTAACATATAATTTCTCATAATATTCTCTTACAATCCTTTGTATTTCTGTGGTGTTGATTGTTATTTCTCCTCTTTTGTTTCTGATTTTATTTGAGTCCTCTTTTTTTGTGATGAGTCTGGCCAGAGGCTTATTGATTTTGTTGATCTTCCCAAAGAACTAGCTCCTGGTTTCATTGATCTGTTCTATTGTTTTAGTTTCTGTATCATTTATTTCTGCTCTAATCTTTATTATAATTTCTGTCCTTCTGCTAGTTTTGGATTTTTTCTTCTTTTTCTAGCTCCTATAGGTGTAAGGTTAGGTTGTGTAACCCTCACCCTAACCCTATCCCCAACCTTGCTTCCTGTGGTAGGCTTGTACTGCTGTAAACTTCCCTCTTAGAATTGCTTTTGCTGCATCCCAAAGATTTTGAATCATTGTGTTTTCATTTTCACTTATCTTTATGTATTTTTTGATTTTTTGGTTGATCCATTCATTGTTTAGTAACACGTTATTTAACCTCCATGTATTTGTGCTCTTTCCAGATTTTTTCTTGTGGTTGGATTTCCAGTTTCATTGCATTGTGGTCAGAAAAGATGTATGGTAGGACTTTGATCTTTTTGAATTTGTTGATACTTGTTTTGTGGCCTAATATGTGATATATTCTGGACAATGTTCCATGTTCACTTGAAAAGAATGTGTATTCTGATGTTTTAGAATGGAATGTTCTGAATATATCTACTAAATCCATCTGGTCTAGTATGTCATTCAAAGTCACTGTTTTCTTATTGATTTTCCTTTTAGATAACCTGTCCATTGATGTAAGTGAGGTGTTAAAGTCCCCTACTAGTATTGTATTACTATCAGTTTCTTTGTGTTTGTTATTAACTATTTTATGTATTTGGGTACTTCTATGCTGGGTGTGTAAATATTCACCATTGTTATGTCTTATTGTTGGATTGGCCCCTTGATGATTACATAATATCCTTCTTTGTCTCTTGTTACAATCTTTGTTTTAAAGTCTATTTTGTCTGATATAAGTATTGCTACTTTGGCTTTCTTTTCACATCCATTTGCGTGATAAATGTTTCCCATCCCCTCATTTAAAAAAAAAAAATTTACTTACAGTGTGAGCAGGAGAGGGGGAGAAAGAGAGGGAGAGAGAGAAAATCCCAAACAGGCTCTACACTGTCAGCATGGAGCCTGATGTGGAGCTCGAACTCATGAGTTGTGAGATCATGACCTAAGCTGAAATCAAGAGTCAGACACTTAACCAACTGAGTCACCCAGGCACCTCCATCCCCTCGCTTTCAATCTTCATGTACCTATAGATCTGAAATGAGTCTCCTGGAGGCAGCATATAGATGGGTCTTGTTTTTATTATCTAGTCCATCACCCTATATCTTTTTATTACAGCATTTAGTCCATTTACATTCAAAGAAATTATTGATATTTTGTTGCCATTTTGTTGTTTTATGGTTGTTTTTGTAGATCTTATCTGTTTCTTTTTTCCATTGCTTTCTTCTCTCACCGTAAGTTGGCTTTCTTTACTTATGTACTTTGATTCCTTTCCTTTCTGCACATTTATTACTGGTGTTTGATTTGTGGTTACCATTAGGTTTGTATATAACATGTTCCGCATATAGCAGTCTACACTAAGTTGGTGGTCACTTAAGTTTGAGCCCATTCTTTACTCTTTCCCACCCCCTACATTTTAGGTACGTGGTGTCATACTTTACATCTTTTTATGTTGTGAGTCCCTTGGCTGAGTTTTACAGATACACTTATTTTTACTGCCTTTGTGCTTCCTACTTTTTTTTTTAAATTTTTTTTCAGCGTTTATTTTTGGGACAGAGAGAGACAGAGCATGAACGGGGGAGGGGCAGAGAGAGAGGGAGACACAGAATCGGAAACAAGCTCCAGGCTCTGAGCCATCAGCCCAGAGCCTGACGCGGGGCTCGAACTCACGGACCGCGAGATCGTGACCTGGCTGAAGTCGGACGCTTAACCGACTGCGCCACCCAGGCGCCCCAACTTCCTACTTTTCTTATTCTTATGATCTTTCCTTTCCACTCAGAGTCCCCTTTAACATTTCTTGTAGGGCTGGTTTAGTGGTCAAGAACTCCTTTAGCTTCCGTTTGGGAAATTCTTTCTCTCTTTTATTCTCAATCATAGCCTTAGTGGATAGAGTATTCTTGGCTGTAGATTTTTTTTCTTTCACCACTTTGAACATATCATGCCATTCCCTTCTGTCCTGCAAAGTTTCTACTGAAAAATCCACTTATAGCCATATGGGGTTTCCCTTGTATATAACTGTCTTTTCTTTTGCTGCTTTCAAAATTCTCCATCGCTACTTTCTGCTATTTTGATTACTGTGTCTTGATGTGAACCTCCTCGGGTTGATTTTGTCAGGAGAGCTCCGTGCCTCCTGGATCTGGATATCTTTCTCCCTCCCATATGCCCCAGACATTTTTCCAGCTGCTGCTTCTACACTGTGTCTCCATGGATTGTCTGTCATGCTAGCTCTTTAATGGCAGTGACTCTGTTTCCTATTGCCCTCTGGGCTCTCCCCGAGCAAAGCCTGCTGATTTTTGATGTTCCAGGCTTCGAGTTCTGCTGGTTGTAAGAACCCACAAAATTTGGCCCCTCCAGTTTTCAGAGCCAAATGCTATGGCGAGTGATGTACCCTGTACAGGTTCCCTAGTGTGATCTTTTTCCCCCCTCTCCACGCCTGTTGCTCCCTCCCTTCCTTGGGTATCCCACAATTTATGTTTAGCTCCCTGCCATATTATTTATACCCTCTTTGAGGTGCTTCTTCTTTACATTGAGTTGTAGAGTTTGTTCTACCATTCTTTGGGTTGTTTTCTGGGTTACTTATACTGATATGGGTGTTATCTAGTTGTGGCCATGGATGAGGTGAACTGGGTCCTCCTACTCCACCATCTTCCCCAGAAATCCCCTAGTGTGTTTTGCCTTGAATTCTGCTTTGTCAGATATTAATGTTGTTCTTCTGTTCTCCTAGTTAGCATTTGCCTGCTATAGATTTGTCTCTTGCAAGCTGAAAATGGCTGTATTTTTAAACCTAATCTTGGAGTCTTTAAGACTCTTGGGGAATTTAGTCCTTTTACATTTACTGTAATAATGATTCTTGACATTTTATGCATTCTAATTCCTCACCCTCTTCCCTTATTAGGGAGTTCTAAATGAATTGTTACTTTCCTTTTTCCCCTCCATTTTTATTCTTTAATTACCCTTAAGATTTTAACATGTTTTAAAAGTTATATTTTTCCGTCAGTGGCAAGTGTTAAACAGTCCTTTATAACTTCTGCTTTCCAGAACAATACAGACCTATTAACAAACTTTCACTTAGCATTCTCACACACACACACCTTTTTCCCCATGGCCTGTGTTTAGTTGAAACAAGATATAATTCTTAATTTTCTTACATCGTGTCTTTATTTTTTCAGAGATTAAGGTGGCTTTAATTTTTTCCATAATTTCTTAAATCCCACATCTTTTTTGCTTGGATCTATTTTTCATTTGCCAACAAACTTTCTGAATCTCTACATGTTTGTAAGGGTATTTATATTCACCCCAGTCTTGGATACTAGTGTAGCGGAGTAGAGACCTCTAGATTCAAAATCATTTTTCCCTGAGAATGTTTTAGCCATCCTATCTTTGTTTTTAACCTCCTGATATTGCTTACTCCAATTTGATTCATTCATTTAGTAATTCTCTCATTTTTGTTTAACCTGTTCTTTTTTTCCCCCTTCCTTCTGAAAACATTTAGAACTTTCATCTTTTTCTCCTTGGAATTTTGAAATTTAACAGAATATATCTAGGTGTGAAAAAAATTTTTAAGTAATCATGTTTGCCAGTCATTGAGCCTGTTCATCTCTGAATCTTTCAGATCAGAGAAGTTTCCCCTTATTGTTTTATGAGATTTTGTTGGGTGAAAAGGAGGTAAAGCTTTTACTTTTTTTTAAGTTTATCTTGCGCGTGCGCGCGCGCGAGAGAGAGAGAGAACGAGCAGGGCACAGAGAAAGAGGAAGAGAGGGAATCCCAAGCAGGCTCTGTGCTGTCAGCATAGACCTTGATGGGGGGCTTATACTGACAAACCATGAAATCATGACCTGAGCCGAAACCAAAGTTGGAGGCTTAACCGACTGAGCCACCCAGACACCCCGAGCTTTTACATTTTTATTATTTATTTCTACTTTTTATATTTCGTGTTTTCCCTCTTCATGAGTTTTTATTTTAACTTTGGTTGTCTTTGCTTTTTTGAGGGTATCTTCCTTTTGCCTATGTAAAGGAACCATCAGGTGAGGTTTTAGAATTATTGAGTATCATCTTTTTCTTCAGGATACTGGAGACCTTGTACTATTGTCTTCTGCCAATCTTACTCTCTTTTCAAGGGAGTAACTTGTTTTATTTTTTTTTAAATGTTGTATATGCTTTTGTTTTCTTGATCCTTGAAATTCAGAAATTTCATCTAGATATGTGAATATGTTTGTCCTTTTTTCAGCTCCTACATGGTACTGGGCGGGGAGGGTTATTTGATTTTCTAGATTGAAAGTCTCTTTCAGCTTAAGTAACACTTTCATGAATTCTATTTGTTTGCTCTTTCTGGATCTCCTATACATTTTTAAGATCTTCTAGATCTAGCCTTCACGACTTAATATTTTTCTCATAATTTCATTTTCACAATTTCACTTTCTTGATCCTTTCCCTTTGAATCCTAGTAGAACTCTTCAAGTTGGTTTTTTAACTAATATAGTTTTCCACATTCTCCAGTCTGATATCCTATTGCTTGCAGCCTTGATTGAGATTTTTAGTTAACATTTTCTTTTTCTCAAAACATCCTCTTTTCCACACAGCGAAGAAACTTGACGACTGTGCCAAATGTGGGAAGAGCTTTAGTCGAAGCACAGATCTTCGCTATCATCAGAGAATTCACCCTGGAGAGAAACCTTTCATATGTGATACGTGCGGCAAAGGCTTCAGTTATAACACAAATCTTCGTGTTCATTGGAGAGTTCACACAGGAGAGAAACCTTTTTTTTTTTTTTAACCGTTTATTTTATTTTTGAGACAGAGAGAGACAGAGCATGAATGGGGGAGGGGCAGAGAGAGAGGGAGACACAGAATCTGAAGCAGGCTCCAGGCTCTGAGCTGTCAGCACAGAGCCTGACGCGGGGCTCGAACTCACGGACCGCGAGATCATGACCTGAGCTGAAGTCAGCCGCTCAACCGACTGAGCCACCCAGGCGCCCCAGGAGAGAAACCTTTTAAGTGTGAGTGTGGCAAGGGCTCCCCTCAGAGCTCCAACCTTCGCATCCATCAGAGAGTCCACACTGGAGAGAGACTACACATGTGATAAATGTGGTAAGGGCTTCAGGCAGAACATAGATCGCCAAGTGCATCAGAGAGTCCACACAAATGTGAAACTCTGAAAACACAGACTTATATGCTCATCTGAAAGTCCACAGAGGAGAGAAACTCTACAAGTGTGTGTGGTAAGAACTTCTTCAGTGAGAGCATAGATCTCCAAGTTTATCAAAGAATTCACACAGAGAAACCATTAGATAGGATAGATGCTGTAAGAGTTTGTTACCTTCATCTTCATCAGATCCCACGTGGGAGACAAACCCTACAGGTGTGGAACGTGTGGTCAGAACTTCTATTAGAGTGCATCCCTCCCCCTTTACCAGAGTCTGTTTCTGCAACAATTCTGTGAGCCCCATGAGCGTCTCGTTACGCATGCTTTGCTCACCATTTTGTCCCCAGCTCCTGACATCCTGCTTGGTACAAGTAGCTATTCAACAAATATCTCTTGAATGCAGATCCACTTGGGAGAGAACCCCTTTAAGTGTGATGTGCAGTAAAGACTTCACAGTCCACACATTGAAATACCGCACGGTAAAGATTTCAGTCAGATCATGGGTTTCATCGTTAGTTAATCCCTGCAGGGGAGAAGTCCTGTCAAACTGATGAATATACTAATGGACTTGAGATAATATTCATGTTATTAAATCGCTATGGTAGATTTATATGCCTTCAACATAAGAATTCTCACCCCTAAACTATCAATTGTAAAAATACTTTTGTCAAAACTCATGCTAAAACATGTATCTATTGTATTATTCAGGAAAAATCCTGTGACATGAAATTATGTGTCAAGCTCTGGACTGACAAGCTCCACAGAGGTTGATTCCATCACAAAGAGGTTTATGTTAGACATAACCAATAAGTAACCCAGCACCCGTGCCAAACAAGGTTTTCCTCGTGGAAAGATGCCCCTTACCTGGCAGAGGCCCTTCTAGACTGAAAGCCTCCTGGCTCTAATTGAGCATCTTCCAGTCCATCATGTCACCAGGCTTCTGGGTGCCTTGCACCATGGATTATAGAAGTCTCGAGGTAAGGCATCTTCAGAGTAGATGTCTGTAGAAGAGACAGCTAAAGAAAGGGGCTGGGTCAGGAGAGGAAAGCAAGTCTGAAAGGAAATGATTAGAGGGAAAGGAAAAAGAACAGTGCGTAGGAAGGAGGTTGTGGGATGGTGGGGGTAGAAAGCCCAGAGGCTTCTCCAAAGTTTCAAACAAGTGTGGTGACCCCAGTACAGGGCTTTCCCTGAGTAGTCTGAGCTGAGTAGAGGGTGAGCTGTAGTGGGTAGAGATGGACCCCATCAGCGTTAGGGCCAGTTGGGACCAGAGGTGGAAAAGCTGCTGTGAAGGGCCTTGGAAAGCAACTCCATGCTTCATTGTTTCCCCAAGTGGCCCAAGTCAGGTGGGACCATTATCCCCCCAATGGAAGGAGGGATCCTATAGGAAGGCAGTAATAAGGCTGACTCCCTTCAGGAGGCATAAATTAATCAGAGACAGAGCCTGAGGGCCTGGCCATGAAGCAGGAAGACTGGGGCCAGTGGAGGTTAGGAAGAGGTCAGGGACCCAGCTTCATCATTAAATGTAAGGAAGAGAGCGGTTTGTCTAAATTCTTTGTACTATGTGCCCCTAGGCAGCCATTGCAAGGGGAAGGATATCCACCATTAGAGAGACTTTGGGGCTCTAGGAGGACTGTCAGCTGACCAGTCCAGAGACCATCGGCTCACATTGGGAGCCGGTGTTGGTATGCCCAAGGGCTATAATGGCAACTGGCTTGTGAGGGGCCCTCAAATATTGAATGAGGGTATTAATAAAATTCCAACAACTCACATTTATATTAGTTTCTTTTCCTTCTTCCTCTTTGCTTTTTCCTCTCCAACTCTTCTTCTCTTTTCTGTTTTTAGATTTAAAAAATACTTTAATTATAAAATATTTCAGGCATACAGAAAAGTTCAGAAAATATAACAATAGTATGTTAAATTTTGCCACATTAGCATCAGGTTTTTTGGGGGGGGGTGGTAAGGAAAAAACAGATTGAACTGCAGCTTCATGCTGTCTTTTCCCTCAGCCCTGCTCAGAGGTAACCATTATGCTCAAGTTGCTGTGTATTATTTCTGTGTGTGTTCGGGTTTTTTTTGTTTTTTTTTTTTTTTAATTACCTGTGTGTCCATGATATCTTAGTTTTTTTTGTTTTGTTTTTGTTTTTTTTTGTAATTTGCTTATGCCCCAAGCATTACATTTTTGAGATTTTTTTATGCTGATGTTTTAGAACTAATTAAGGGATTTCAGCTTCTGTCATCTAAGCTATCAGACAGATAATCTACTGAAGACATTACTTGTGTGCCTCTGTGCCAATAATACATTTTTGAGTGATCTAGCTTTATAAAAATCATCCTGGCTATTTAAAGCCCTTTATTCTTTCATGTAAGTTGTAGAATCAGCTTGTCAAAGTCCTTGAAAATTTGTCAGATTGGGATTTTTGGGTTTTTTCTTCTTTTCATTCCTTCCATTGGGTTATGTTTTATTTATTCTCTATTTTGTTCTAGAAGATAGTAGTTACATTTGATCTCTTTTTGTTTGCTGTTAACATTCATAACTTAAGAAGAGGCATTAATGCAAACTTTATTAACGGTAGAGACTAGAACACTCGCTTTGCTTCTCCTTACATGTTATGGTTGTATAATATTTCACTATTTTGTTGTAAGTAGACCATGCAAGTTTAGATTAACCTGCACATTTGCCACCTTCTTACCACAGGTTTTTGTATTTCCTCCTTCCTTGTGAATTCCACTCCTTGGCATCCTAGAGCAGAGACAGCTTGTGCATTGGTCAAAAGCACCAACTCTGCAGCCAGATGACCTGTGGTGGCTATGCAGCTCTGTTGTTGATCACTAGCTCTGTGACCTTTGACCTTGATTACTGAATCTCTTTGTGCCTCAGTTTTTCTATTTATAAAATAGGGATGATAATATCTACTTCATGGGGTTGGTATAAGGATCAGATGAATTCATATTTGTGGAATGGTTACAATAGTGCTTGGCACATAGTAAGCCTTATAAGAGTTTCTTATAGAAGTAAATTATTCCCTGAGTGTAAGTTATTTCCCCCTTACTCTTGAATTATAGCATAGCTAGGTATAGAATTCTAAATTGACATTTATTTTTACTTAGCAGTGCCTTAGCCTCTGGGGCTGCTTTTTAAAATCCATAATTGGAGGGGAGGGTGGGTGATGGGTATTGAGGAGGGCACCTTTTGGGATGAGCACTGGGTGTTGTATGGAAACCAATTTGTCAATAAATTTCATATATATATATAAAAATAAATAAAATCCATAATTAGGGCACCTGGGTGGCTCAGTCAAGTGTCCAACTTTGGCTCAGGTCATGATCTCATGGTTTGTGAGCTCGAGCCCCACATTGGGCTCACTGTTGTCAACCTGTCAGCACAGAGCCTACTTCAGATCCTCTGTCCCCCTCTCTCAGAGCCTTCCCCACTTGCGCTCTCCCCAAATACAAAAATAAATAAAGAAAGTCCATAATTAACCAATTTATTGTTCCCTCTGAGACAGTGTCTTTTCTCTGGTCAATTTTCAGGTTACCTTTTTAAGATCTTATTTTTTAAGAAATCTCTACACCCAACATTTGGCTTGAACTCACAATCCCAAGACCAGAAGTCACACACACCACCAACTGAGCCATCCAGACAACCCAGATTACCTTATCTTTAAAAAGGTTTAGCAAAATCGTGAAAAGTAGAAAAGTGTTCTGCCATTTTATGAAATATATCTAGGTGTGGGTTTACTTCTGTTTTTTCTAATCAGGACATATTGTGCGTCTACGTGCTATTTTCTATTCTATTAATTTTTTTTTAATTCTATCCTTGTACTTTTAGGTTTGTCATTTTTTCTAGCTTGAGTTACACGTTTAGAACTTATTTATTTTTAGCATTTATTTTCTAATATTTTCTGTATTTCAGGGACTTAAATTTCCTGTGAATACTTTGGCAGCATCTTTTCCAGAACACAGTTTGGCAATCTGTGTCAAAGGCCTTTAAAGTGTTTATACCATTTGACTCAAATTTCACGTCTAAGAATCTATAATTTTTTTTTAGTTAAATATATTTATTTTGAGAGAAGAACATGCAAAACAGGGGAGGGGTAGAGAGAGAGGGAGAGAGAGACAATCCTAAGCAAGCTCCCTGCTATCAGCACAGAACCTGACACAGGACCCAAACCCACAAACTGTGAGATCATGACCTGAGCTGAAACCAAGTGTTGGACGCTTAACAGGCTGAGCCAGCCAGGTGCTCCTCTAAGAATCTATATTAAGGACATAATCAGATGAATTATGTATAAAAGGCATGTATTACCATGTCATTTCTACTTTTTTTTGAAAAGGAAAGGATTTATACAATGCAGTATTCAGCAAGGAAAATATTCTGGGTCATTTTTAATGACTTAGAAAAATGCACCCAATATAGCAGATGTAAAGACACAAATAGTGTATTTTTCAAGTTTTTCCCTCTAATATATTAACAGTGTAAATGTTTGCTTTTTATTTTCTATTTTGTGCTTTTCATTATTTTGCAAGCAGTCTGTAATGCTTCCCAGTCCCTACTGACAAAAATGCTGGTTCTTTTGTTGTAAAATATCACAATATTATGAAGCAAAAGTAACTGGTTTACTATGGAGTGTCAGTTCAGTGGGGCATATAAGATCATGAAACAGTTTTATTTTTTTTCAGCCACTGCCTTCATGCTGTGAATTCTTCACTCATTGAATTCTGTTGAATTCCCCTGATTGATTGCTGGGTTGAATGAATATTGAGTGGGAAAGAGAGGCCCCGAGGGACGGAGGGCTTTAGGAAAGAGGAGGATTTTCTCCCTCACCAATTCCCTGAGGAAGAGTCCAAACTAGGTAAAGATTATAAACTGGTGAGAGTATTTGCAATCCATATCACAAAGGGATTCATCTCCCTATTTATGAAGAGCTCTTAGAAATCAAGCAAAGCATAAAAAAATGTGAAGAGATTATTAAGGGCCATTTATATTATCTCTAAAATGTACAGAGGTGTCAGACTTTTCTCATAATATGAGAAATGCAAATCTAAACCATGCTAAGATACCATTTTTCACTTAACAGATTTGCAGAAAATTGAAAAGTTAAATTCATTGTTAATGAGGCTATAGAGACACAGGCATTCTCATGCATTGCTGTGGGGATTATAAAATAGAACTCCTAGGGAGGGGAATTTGATAGTATCTACCAAAACTACGGATACTTTTACCTTTTCCCCAGATATCCCATTTCTGAGAATTTATCCCACAGATACACCTGCATGTGTGCTTTGAAAATATTTGGCATTGTTTCCAATAGTAACAAATGGAAAACACCACAAATGTCCGCCAATAGAGGACTGGTTTAATAGACTATTCTGTGGATGTACAGTGTGCAGCTGTAATGAAAAGGAACGTCTCGTGCTGAAATGGAAAGATCTCCAAGATAGAATATGAAATGAATACAAGGTGAAGAACAATGTGCATATATGCATGTATATATAAATATATAAAATATAGTATATAAAATTATATAGTTTATTAAAAACAATGAGTATATCCATGTTTGCTTATATTTGCATAATGTCACTGACAGGATTAACAAGGGGCTAATGAAATGGTTGTCTGGGGACCAGGGGTCAGAGTGAGGGTTTTCTGTTTTTGTATTTTTAAATATAGTTTTTATTTGAACATGCTATTTAAAATTTTTTAATGTTTATTTTTAGAGAGAGAGAGAGAAATAGAGCATAAGTAGGGGAGGGGGAAAGAGAGAGGGAGACACAGAATCTGAAGCTGTTAGGACAGCACAGAGCCTGACCCAGGGCTTGAACCCACAGACCACAAAATCAGGACCGGAGCTGAAGTTGGATGCTTAACGACTGAGCCATCCAGGCGCCCCTGAACATGGTATTTTTAAAACAATGCCAGATGAAAGCCAATGGCTTTTAGCATTTATTGATATTACATCAGCTTCCCTATTTTATGTTATTTTTAATAAAATATACATAAGTTTTGCACCTATAGGTTTGAGTTTTTGTTTTATTTTAGTCAGGATTTGTTATTATGATTTTACAGTCTCAAAAATAGGGTAATTCACCCAAGTAACCTATAAAAACAATTATAAAATATACTCAAAAGCAAGAAGAAAATAATAAAGTCAAGAAATCAATGAAATCCAAAACAGAAAAAGATCAATGAAACCAAAAGTTGATTCTTTAAAAAGAGTTGATAAATGTCTAACCAGACTGACCTAGAAAAAAAGACAAATTGACAAAAATGAGAGGACATTACTCTTGTCCCTACAAACATTAAAAGAATAAGGAAATACTATGAACACTCTACATATACATGCAACAATTTAAATGAAATGGACCAGTTCCTTGAAAGACACAAATTACCAAAACTCATTCAAGGAGAAATAAAGTGAACAGTACTAAAACTATTAAAGAAATCTAATTCATGGCTTCCAAAAAAGAATACTCCAGGTCCAAATAATTTCACTAGTGAATTCTACCAAACATACAAGCAAGAATTAGCAATCCTTCGAAATCTCTTCCAGAAGAGAAAGAGGCATTTTATAAAGCTGAGAGTACCTTCATATCAAAACTAGACAAAGAGTAATGCAAGAAAACTGCAGCCCAACATCCCCCATTAATATAGATGCAAAAATGCCTCAAATTATTAGCAAATCAAATTCAATATGTAGAAATTAACACAAAACAACCAAATGGTATTTATCCCAGGAACACAGGATTGGTGTCACACTTGAAAATCAATGTAATTCTCCACAGACTTAAGAAAAACCACATGATTATATCAATAGGTACAGAAAAAGCATTAACATCCATTCATAATAAAGATTCAGCAGACTAAGAATAGAAGGGAACTTCTTCAATCTGGTAAAGATCATATGCAAAATACTACAGCTAACATATTTAATAGTGAAAGATGGAATGCTTTCTTCCTATGATTGGAAACTAAGACAAAAATGTCTACTATCACTTCTATTGAATATTGCTCTGGAAGTCTTAGCAAATGCAATAAGGCTAGTGAAAAATAAAAGGCATTCTGGTTGAGAAGGAAGAAGTAAAACTATTCGCAGCTGATACGATGGTCTTTGTAGAAAATCCCAAGGAAACTATAAAGCTCCTGGAACTAAGTTTATCAGGGTTGCAGGATACAAAATCCATATACAAAATCTATTGTATTTCTATACCAATGAACAAGCGAAAACTGAAAAATTTTAAACTACCATTTGTAAAAGCTCCAAAAGAGAAATACTTATGTAGTAAAATACATGTAGGTTCTACATGCTAAAAAATACAAAGTGTTAATGAGAGAGGTGACAAAAAAACTTAAAAAATGGAGACATATCATGTTCACAGATGGGAAGACTCGATATAGTTAAGATGTTGGTTCTACCCAAACTAATCTATAGATTTAATGCAATCCCAAACAAACAAAAAATCTATATAGGAAGGTGAAGGGACTAGATTAGCCAAGACAATTTTTTTTAAAGATATAATTTTCAAAGTAACCTCTGTATCCACTGTGGGGCTTGAACTAACAACCCCAAGATCAAGAGTCATATGCTCCTCTGTCTGAGCCACCCAGGTGCCCCTAACCAAGATGCTTTTTGAAGACGAACAAAGTTGAAGGATCTGTATATGATTTGTAAGACATACTATAGATCCACAGTAGTCAAGACAGTGTATTATGGGCTGAAGGATAGTGTAGAATAATGGAACAGAATAGAAAATCCAGAAATTATATTCCTGTGAATCTATTGATTTTTGACAAAGGTACAATAATAATTCAGAGAAAGGACAGTCTTCAACAAATGGTGCTAGAACTGGACAGCTATATGCAAAAATATGAACCTTGATCTACACGTTACACTATACAAAAATTAAAACGGATCACAATGAAACCACAGTGAGATACCACTTTACCACCACTAGCATGGCAATAGTCAAAATAGTCAAGGGATGGTGGTTGGAATTCTCATATATCCGTGGTGGAATGTAAAGTTTTCCACTTTAGAAAATAGTTTGTCAGTTCTTCAAAAAGTTAGTTACCAAAGGACCTAGTAATTCCACTCCTAGGTATATCCAAGAGAAATGAAAATATATGTCCACATAAAAATGTGAGGGGCGCCTGGGTGGCTGTCGGTTGAGCGTCTGACTTCGGCTCAGGTCATGATCTCGCGGTCTGTGAGTTCTAGCCCCACGTTGGGCTCTGGACTGACAGCTCAGAGCCTGGAGCCTGCTTTGGATTCTGTGTCTCCCTCTCTCTGCCCCTACCCCACTCGCATCCTGTCTCTGTCTCTCTCAAAAATAAACATTTAAAAAAAATTTTTTTAATGTGTACACAAATGTTCATAGCAGCAGCATTCATCATAGCTAAGGGGTTGAAACAACCAAAATGTTCATCAACTGATGAATACATAAGCATAGAGTATTCATACGATAGAATATTATTCGGTTATAAAAAGAAATGAAGTACTGATACATGTCACAACACGGACAGACTTTGAAGATATGCTAAGTGAAAAGGAGTCAGTCACAAAAAGTCATACATTGTATGATTCCAATTACATGAAGTGCTCGGAACAGGCAAATTTATACAGACAGAAGATAGATTAGTGGTTGCTAGGGCTAAGGATGGGAAGCGGAGAAGGAGATTGATGGCTAACGGGCAAGGAGTTCTTTGAGGTGGGGATGCAAATGTTCCAAAAGTAGATTGTTGTGATGATTACACAACTTGAATATACTAAAAATAAAGTAAAAGTCTTAAACATTACATGTACATGTTAAATGGGTGAGTTGTATGGTGTGTAAATTATACTTTAATAAAGCCATTTTTTTAAAATATGGATCAGAGACCTAAGCGTAAAGCGTAAGTTTATAAAACCCTTAGAAGAAAACATAGGAGAAAATATTCATGACCTTTAGTCAAGCAGAGTTCTTAGGATACCAAAAGCATAGGCAAGAAAAAAACCTTGATATCCTCAAAATTTTAAACTTTTGTTCTGGGAAGGACATTGTAAAGAGCATAAAAAGACAAAATCGCAAACTGGGAGAGAACATTTGTATGACACATAACAAATAAAGGAATATATCCAGAATACATCTTTTAAAAAACCTCCCAAAACTCAACCAAAGAACTCAATTTAAAAAGAAACAAAAAAAAAATTAAAAAAAAAAAAAGAAACAATATGAACGGACAGTACAGCAGAGAATATACAGATGCTCATTATTAGCCCTTAGGGAAGTGCTAACTAAAACCACAATGAGGTATTATGACATACTGTTTTAGTCATCTATTGCTATAACAAATGATCCCCCAATTTAGCAACTTAAAACAACATACATTTATTTTTTTTTAATTTTTTAAAGTTTATTCATTTTTGAGAGAGAGAGAGAGAGAGAGGTAGACATAGAATCTAAAGCAGGCTCCAGGCTCCAAGCTGTCGGCACAGAGCCTGACGCGGGGCTCGAACCCACAGACCACGAGATCGTGACCTGAGCCGCAGTTGGACGCTCAACCAACTGAACCACCCAGGCGCCCCTAACCAACATATATTTATTATCTCACTTCCTGTGGGTCATGGTTTTTGGCACAGCTTCACTGGGTCCTCTCTTTTAGAGTCTTTCGTAAGGTTTCAATCAGGATGTTGGCTCTGCCGGAGATGGGAGCAGCCTCAAACGGAAGCTCCACTGGCAAAGGACCTGCTGCCACGCGTGGCCACAGGTAGGATTCAGTTACTTGATGACTATTGGACTTTGGGCCTTAGTTCCTTGCTGGCTCTTGGCTAAAGGCTGCCTTAATCCTTTTTGCCAGGAGAATCTCTTCATCAGGGACAGATTTTCTCTTTCCATCAGGGAGAGATTTTCTCTCTCAAGGAAAGCCAGAAGGAGAAGGTCAGCAAGAGTCAGTCTTTTTCTTTTTTATCTAATCACAGAAGTAACATCCCCCCCCCCCCGCCCCGTTACTGCTGCCATAATCATTTCAGTCTAAGAAAATGCAAAGGAAATTAATATCATTAGTATTTCTCACTCTGTTGGTTAGAAGCAAGTTATTAGGTCCAACCTAAATTCAAGAGGAGGGGATTATCCAAAGATGTGATTATCTGGAAGAATGAACACTATGGGAGCCATGTCAGAAGCATCCTTCCACACACCCTTTTTAGATGAGCTAAAATTTCAAAGTACTGACAATCCGAAGGGCTAGCAAGGGAGCAGAGCAACAGCACTTTCATACACTGCTGTTGGGAATGCAAAATGTTACAGCCACTCTGGAAAACTGAGTTTCCTAAAATGTTAAATATATACTATGTGACCCAGCAATTCCACTTCTAGATATTTATCCTAGAAAAATGAAAACTTACATTCACACAAAACACGTACCAAGAGGTATAAAGCAGCATTGATAATCACCCAAAGCTGGAACCAATCCAAATGTCCCTGAATGGGTAAGTGGATAAACAGATTGTGGTATCCAGCACTATCCAGCAGTAGAAGAGAACGAAATGAACTCCTGATGCATGCAACAACATGGATGAGTCACAAATGAATTATTCGAAGTGAAGAACTCAGTCCCCAAAGGTTACATCCTGTATGATTTCATGTATAGGTCATAGGACATTTTGGAAAAGGCAAAAATAAATCAGTAGAGAACAGATCAGTGGTTGCCAGGGTTAGGGACAGGGGGAGGAGTCTGAATACAAATTAGCCAGGAATAGTACATTTGACAATAAAAAAGCACAGAGATGGTTTCTGAACCTGAAGAGGAAGAGAGGGTGCCCAGACACTATAAGGAATCTTCATGGGCGCTGACTAGACAATAAACACTGACTAAACAATAAATACGTCTTCTCTACCTGGTCTAAATCTTCATCAGTATATCACCACGCATTACAGGAACGCATGAAATTGTTGATGTACTCAAAAATAAAATTGTTTGTAAAGACAGGGGCCATGCAAAAAAATATCTGCCAGGACAGTTGCACATCCTACATAGATACTTCTCCTTGACTGAAGCAGAGCACATTTGCTGGGACCAGTAAGACACCAACTTTATTACATCAGGGAGGGCTCCTTAAGTCCATAGAGATTTTGTACTAGGGAAAGATTTAATCTTCTAGACATTTGAGAAGTGAATATATATTTTTGTAATAGACATAGAAAAGGGTAGAGACAGCAATAGTGAAGAGTTGAAAATAACAGTTATATTTATTGCATGCTAACTACATACTAGGAATGAAGTGCTTTGCCTGTATTAATTAATTTAATCCTCCCAACAATCCCAAAAGGCAGATACCATTATTATGCACACTTTACAAATGAGGAAACTGAAGCAAGGAGAAGTTATACAAAATAACACAGCTATTAAGGATTTGAGATCAGGAAGACTTGGCCCCAGAGCCATGTTCTTAATTCTTCTGTGCTTCCTTTGCAATGTAAGAACCCAAACGGGGAATTGGTATTGTTAGTATTCCTTATGTACCAGCCATTGTGCAATAGGTTTTATAATCAAAACCATTTATCATCCTCATTATAGCCCTAGTGGTGGAACCAGGTTGCTATTCCTTTTTTTACGGAAAAAGGAAACCAAGGGACAGAGATTTCAGATCATGTTCCATGTTATACTCTTTGGTGATAGTTTCAGAATTTGAACCCAGGCCTGTCTTTGAACGTTCTTGTCTTCCTATTCTGGAATACTAAACTCTGGGGGGGGGTGAGGGGACGGGGGAAGTGAGGGAGGACTTGCCCTCATTGATTCTCACAGAAGGCTGGAATTAAAACTGTCTAGGAAATCCTCAGGTAACTTTAGGAAATTTTACAGATAGAGCTTCCTTGCCAGCATATCTAGGGAAAGGTGACAGTCAAATAAGTGGGAGTCAAAACTACATTATGACTCTTCAAGGGGAAGGATTTTAGAAACACAGAACAAGATCTTGCCCCATTATAGACGGGAAGGAGGACTTGCAGATTCAAAAACATGTAGTAGCCACACGCTGATTCTAAGAACCTAGAAAACCAAGAATATCTACCTTGAAAAATAGAGATCTGCCCACCCAGGGCCTTGTGTAAAATCCTATGTGAGTAAAGACAAAAATCCATTCTTCAGGCAGCAAAGATTACTTTGGGACCCAGAAAAATGTTGAAGGAGAAGTAAAATGGGGGGTAAAGAACATCTCCCACAGACCATTGCTCAGAGAAGCTCCAAGGTCAACTGTTGCCTGAGCTTACAGAGCAAAACTCTTCATTGCCTAATGACTAGGTAACCTCATTCCGCTCTATGTATATCAGTATAAGAACATTGGTAACTGAAAATCATAATTTGTCATAAATAGGCACCAAAGAGCTTACTCAGAAGAGAGGTCCTAAATTTGTAATAACCATGGAAAAATCCTTTATAAAACCTCAAACTTAAAAGGATATAAAATAATTCATAGAAATTATTATATATACATGAATTGTATATAATTATATGAATTTTAAATTATATATATATATGAACATGAATATATATAATATGATTTATATATATATATATATATATATATATGAATGTCTTGAATCTAGCTGAGCCCCGTAGCACTTATCTTCAAATTCAGACACTCCACAAATGAGAAAAACACTGCAAAAATTTGGGTATGGTAAGGGCTTCAGCTCGAGTGTGGATTTTTGATTACCTCAGACAATCCGCACAGGGGAGAGGCTATGTATTTGTGAAAAATATGTTAAGAGCTTCGGCAGAATTTATCTTAGAGTTCACACAGTGAACTTACAGATGTGATGAGTGGGTTGTGGATGTCAGAAGTATAAAAGTATTTGCCATCATGAAAGTGCCCACGGGATTCCCAGGGAAAATAGCGGACTAGGAGGAGCTTGCGTTCACCTTGTCCCATGGACACACCAGGGCAACATCTACATCTATGCAGCTAACTCTGTATATGACCTGAAGACTGACGAACATATCTTTCAGAGCTAGTTGTAGAGGGAAAGCCATGTGGAAAAGGGTAGAAGGGGCAGAGATGTGGTCAGGAACCAAGCCTCCAGCCTGACTAGCTATAGATGAGAAGGACACCACAAACACAGGAACGAGGGGATCAGACTGTACACTGGGAAGCCCCGGACCTGAGGACCCACACTGAGATGACTCCCTATCGTGTCTGGCTTTGGAAATCAGTAGGGCTTAACTCCAGGAGCTTTAGAAATTGGTGCAGCTTAATTCAGGGAGAGCAAAAGGATAATATGAAGTCCCCTCCTTTAAAGAGCCAGCAAGCTAAGTAACTCAGCCTGGGGTAAAGCACAGAAACAGTAGTTTGAAAAGTGCCTGGGATACAGGTGAAGGAGATTTATCGACTCATCTTAGAATGTGTGCCAGATTCTAAGGATCTGCAGCTTTCTCCAGGAACAAAATTGCTGGCAGGTACCATTTTTTTTTCTGCCCTCCCCCAGCCTAGATAGATGGATGCTTATAGAAGCCAGCTCTAACACTCTCCATCCACTGCTACCTTGCCTGTACTGGATGCCCTGCCCCAGCATTCCTGTACACACCCACCATACCCAACCTGCCTGACTGGGTAACCTTTCTTCTGAAGTGGCTTCTGCCCTGCCACGTCTAGCAGGCATGCCTGGCCAGGACTAGCAGCACTCCAAAGTGACTCCTGCCCTAGGAAAGGGAGGAGATAACCCAAGATACCAGTACATCTGTAGCTTCTGCCCTTCCATGCACCTTCAGCTATGGCAGAGAAGCTAATTGCAGACAACTAGGTTGAGTGCTGACCCCACCCACCAAAGAGCCCACGGCAGCAGCAGCTGGGCCTCTCAGCAGTAAGGTGAGTAAACCCTACTCAGTGCACCCATAGCAGACAAAGTTGGTCATTGCAACTAGGTGAGATGAAGGCAATCATGCCTCGGCCACAACAGAAAGGTGCCTGCAGCCCACCCAGGGCACACCCCTGGAAAGCCTGGTTCTGGTGACCAGAAGGGATCGTGCTACAGGACACCATGGGAACTTCTATACAGGGGCACTACTTTCAAAACTAAGATGTAGCTGACCTACCTGGTATGTAGAAACAAACACAGTGTCAAACAAAATGAGGAGACAAAGCAATAGGTCTCCAATGAAATCACAAGACAAAATCATGGACGAACTAAATGGACTAGAGATAAGCAATAAACCCAATAAAGAGTTCAAAGTAATAGCCACAAAGATACTCAGTGGACTTGAAAAAAGAGTGGATAGAAAATGTAAGAAAGAACCAGAGTTGACGCATACAATAGCTGAAATGAAAAAATAGACTAGAGAGAATCAACAGCAGATTCAAGGATGCAGAAGAATGGATCAGTGATCTGGAAGACAGGGTGATAGAAAGCAAGTAAGCCAAACAGCAAAAAATAAAAAAATAAGAAATGAAAATAGGTGACATCATCAAACATAAGAAAATTCACAATATGAGGATCTCAGAAGGAGAAGAGAGAGACAATAGTGCAGATTTGAAGGAACAATAGCTGAAAACTTCCCTTATTTGGGGAAGGGAACAGACATCCAGGTCAAGGAAACAGAGACCCTAATAAGAAGCCAGGGAGGTACATGCCAAGACACATAATAATTAAAATGGCAAAAAGTAGTGATAAAAAGAGAATCTTAAAAGCAGCAAGAAAAAGGAAAACAGTTACATGGAAGGGAAACCCCGTAAGTCTATCGGCTTATTTGTTACCAAAAACTTTACAGGCCAGAAGATACTGGCATGATATATTCAAAGTTATAAAAGTAAAAAAATCTGCAACCAAGAATACTCGACTCCAGAAGGTTAGTATTCAGAATTGAAGGAGAGATAAAGGGTTTCCCAGACAAAAGTTAAAGGAGTTAATCATTGCCAAGCTAGCCTTACAAGAAATGTTTAAGGGACATCTTTAAGTGGAAAGACAAGATCACAACTAGTAGAAAATCATGAAAGGAAAACAATTCATAGGTAAAAGCAAACATGTAAAGGTAGTAGATCCATCACTTACAAGCCAGTATGGAGGTTAAAACACAAAATTAGTAAAATCAATTATAGCTACAAAAATGAGTCAAGGGGTACACAAAATAAAAAGATGGGGCACCTGGGTGCCTCATTCAGTTAAGCATTCGACTCTTGATTTTGGTTTGGGTCATGATCTCAGGGTTCTGAGATCGAGCCCTGCATCACTCTCTGCGCTGAGCATGGAGCCTGCTTGGGATTTTCTCTCCTCTCCTGCCCCTTCCCCACTCATATTCTCGCTCGCTCTCTTGCTCTCTCTCTCAAAATAAACATTTTTAAAAAAGATTTAAAACATGACATACATAAAACATGGATGGGGTAGCAAAATTTTAGTGCTTTTAGAATTTTGTTCAAACTTAAGTGGCCAACTTATTATAGACTGTTATCTACATAGGGTGTTATAAATGAATCCAGTGGTAACACCAATTAAAAACCTAAAATATATACACACAAAAAAATAAAGAGAAAGGAATCCAAGGCTATCACTAAGTCACAAGAGAGGAGAACAAAAGGAAGAGAAAAGAACTACAAAAACAACCCTCCCAAAAAAGTTAAATGGCAATAAGATATTTTAATAACTTCAAATGTAAATGAACTATACATGCAAATACACATATACACATACATATATACGTATGTGTATATATATATATATTTAGAAAACATTACATTAAAAACATTTTAAAAAACATAAATGGACTAATTGCTCTAATCAAAAGATACAGGGTGACTGAATGAATAAAAACACAAGACCCATATATGTGCTGCCTACAAGAGACTCAATTCAGACCTAAAAACACATACGGACTGAAAGCGAAGGGACGGAAAAAGATATTCCATGCAACAGGGGGAAAAAGAAAGCCAGTGTAGCAATACTTACATTGGACAAAATAGATTTTAAAGACTGTCACAGGAGACAAATAAGGACATTACATAATAATAAAGGGATCAATTCAGCAAGAAGATACAGCAATTGAAAATATCTATGCACCCAACATAGCAGCACCTAAATACATAAAGCAAATAGTAACAGACATAAAGGGAGAAACTGACAGTAATACAATAGCAGGGGACTTTAAGACTCCACTTCCATCAACAGATAGATGATCCAGACAGAAAATTAATAAAGGAACAGTGGCTTTGAAAGACACATTAGACCAGATGGACCTAACTGATATACACAGAACGTTCTATCTAAAAACAGCAGCATACTATGTGCTAACTAATTTGGATGGAAGTTAAAAAAATAAAATTAAAATAAAATTAAATAAATAAGTAAATAAATAAAAACAGCAGCATACACATTCTTTTCAAGTGCACATGGAACGTTCTCCAGGATCGATCACATTTTAGACCACAAAATAAGTTTCAATAAATTTAAAGACTGAAATCGCATCAAGCATATTTGCTGACCAAAATGATATGAAATTAGAAAACAATTACAAGAAAAAAAATACTGGAAAAACACAAACACATGGAGACTAAACAACATGCTACTAAACAACCAATGGGTCAATGAAGAAATCAAAGAGGAAATTAAAAAAAAAATACACACACCTGGAGACCAACGAAAATGAAAGCACAAGGTCCAAAATCTTTGTAACACAGCAAAAGTTGTTGTAAGAGAGAAGGTTATAGCAATACAGGCCTACATAAAGAAATAAAAATCTCAAATAATCTAACCTTACAGAACAAACAGAACCAAAGTTAGTGAAAAGAAGGAAATAATAAAGATTATGGTGGAAATAAATGAAAGAGACAAAAAAAAAAAATCAATGAAACCAGAACTAGTTCTTTGAAAAGATAAACAAAATTGATAGACATTTAGCCAGATTCATTAAGAATAAAAGAGAGAAGGGGCACCTGGGTGGCTCAGTCAGTTGAGTGTCCAACTCTTGATTTTGACTCAGGTCATGATCCCAGTGTTGTGGGATCGAGCCCTGTGTCAAAGCTCCTTGCTGAGCGTGGAGACTGCCAAAGATTTTCTCTCTTGGGGCTTCCTGGGTGGCTCAGTTGGTTGAGCATCTGACTTCAGCTCAGGTCATGATCTCACAGTTCGTGGGTTCAAGCCCTGTGTTGGGCTCTGTGCTGACAGCTCAGAGCCTGGAGCCTGCTTCAGATTCTGTGTCTCCCCCTCTCTCTCTGTCCCTCCCCGACTTGTGCTTTCTCTCTCTCTCAAAAACAAATAAACTTTTTAAAAGAAAGATTCTCTCTCTCTCTCCCTCTGCCTCCTCCCCGACTTGCACTCTAAAATTAAAAAAAATTTTTTTTAATTAAGAATAAAAGAGAGAGGAGCATCTAGGTGACGCTATCGGTTAAACGTCCAACTCCTGATTTTGGCTCAGGTCATGAGTTTGAGCCGCACATTGGGCTCTGCACTGAGAGTGTGGAGCTTGCTTGGGATTCTTTCTCTCTCCCTCTCTGTCTCTCCACCGCTTTCTCGCTCTCTCTCAAAATAAATAAGTAAACTTAAAAAATGAATAAAAGAGTGAGTACTTCAATAAATCAGAAATGAAGGAGAAAGAGCAACACTACAAAATATAATTATGACACTAATATAAAATTATATGCAAAAAATTGGGTGTCCTACAAGAAATTCCTAGAAACATATAATCTTCCAAAACTGAATTTGGAAAAAATAGGAAATCTGAACAGACTGATTACTAGTAACAAAATTGAATTGGTAATCCAAACACTCCCCGCAAAAAGTCAAGGACCAGATGACTTCACAGGTGAATTCTGCCAAATATTTAAAGAACAGTCAGTACCTATTCTTCTCAAACTGTTCCAAAATCTAGAAGAATAAGGAAAACTTCCAAATTCATTCTATAAGACCAGCATTACCCAGATACCAATACCAGACAAAGACACTGCAAAAAAGAAAACTACAGGCCAATATCCCTGATGAACATAAATGTAAAACTCCTTAACACAATAGTAGCAAACCAAATTCAACAACATATTTAAAAGGATCATTCACCACAAACAGGTAGGATTTATTCTGGGGATGAGAGGGTGATTCAATTCTTGCAAAGTCAACACGATACATCACATTAACAAGAGGAAAGAAAAGAACCACATGATCATCTCAATAGATGCAGGAAAAGCATTTGACAAAACAACATCCATTATGATAAAAGCTCTTGACAAAGTGGATTTAGAGGGAACATACCTCAACATAATAAAGGCCATGTATGACAAGCCTACAGCTAACATCATATTCAATGGTGAAAAACTGAAACCATTGCCCCCAAGATCAGGAACAAGATAAGGATGTCCATTCTCACCACTTTTATTTAACATAGTACTGGAAGTTCTAGCTGCAGTAATCAGACAAGAAAAAGAAATAAAAGGCAACCAAGTTGGTAAGGAAGAAGTAAAACTTGCACTATTTGCAGAGGACATACTATATATAGACATCCCTAAAAACTCCACCAAAGGGGTGCCTGGGTGGCTCAGTCAGTTAAGTGCCTGACTTCGGCTCAGGTCATGATCTCGCAGTTTGTGAGTTCGAGCCCCGCGTCGGGCTCTGTGCTGCCACCTCAGAGCCTGGAACTTGCTTCAGATTCTGTGTCCCCCTCTCTCTGCCCCTCCCCTGCTCATGCTCTCTCTCTCTCTCTCTCTCTCTCTCTCTCGGTCTCTCAATAAACACTAAAATTTTTTTTTTAACTCCACAAAAAAACCCTATTAAAATAAAGGAGTTCAATAAGGTTACAAGTAACAAATTTAACATACAGAAATCTGTTGCATTTCTATACACCAATAAGTGTATAGAAATGTATACAAAAGTGTCAGAAAGAGAAATTAAGAGAACAATCTTGTTTATATCTGCACTAAAAAGAATAAAATACCTAGGAATAAGCCTAACCAAGGAGGTGAAAGACCCTCACTCTGAAAACTAGAAGACATTGATCAGAGAAATTAAAGACAACACAAATAAGTGGAAAGACACAGCATGCTCATGGATTGGGAGGACAAGTATTATTAAAATGTCTATAGTATCCAAAATAATCTACAGATTCAATGCAATCCCTGTCAAAACACCAATAGCATTTTTCACAGAAGTAGAACAAATAATCCTAAAATTCATATGGAACCACAAAAGACTGAATAACCAAACCAATCTTGAGAAAGGACAAAGGTAGAGGTATTACAATTCCAGATTTCACGATATACTACAAAGCTGCAGTGATCAAAATGGTATGTTACTTGCATGAAATTAGATGCAACAATCAATGGAACCGGATAGAAAGCCCATAAATAAACCCATGTCTATATGGTCAATTAATCTAAGACAAAGGAGGCAAGAATATACAATGGGGAAAAGACAGTCTTTTCAATAATAAAATGGTAGTGGGAAAATTGGACAGCTACATGCAAAAGAATGAAACTCAACCACTTTCTTATACCATGCATAAAAATATACTAAAAAATGGATTAAAGACCTGCATGTGAGACCTGAAACCATAAAACCCCTAAAAGAAAATGTGGGCAATAATCTCTTACATATCAGCTTTAGCAACATATTTATGAATAGGTTTCTGAAGACAAGGGAAACAAAAGAAAAAATAATTGGGACTATACCAAAATAAAAAGCTTTGGCTTAGGAAAATATACATAGAACTTATACAATTCAACACCAAATAAAACATACAATAAGATTAAAAGATGGACAGAGGACCTGAGTAGACATTGTTCCAAGAAGACATCCAGATGGCCAGACACATGAAAAGATACTCATTATCACTAATTATCAAAGAAATGCAAATCAAAACTAATGCGGGGCACCTGGGTAGCTCAGCCGGTTAAGTATGTGACTCGATCTCAGCTCAGGTCATGATCTCACAGTTCATGAGATCAAGCCCCACGTTGGCTCTGCACTAGAAGCATGGAGCCTGCTTGGGATTCTCTCTCTCTTTCTCTCTCTCTCTCTCTGCCCCTTCCTCACTCATGTGCACCCTCTCTCTCAAAACAAATAAACATGAAATAAGTAATAAAACATTCTATTTAAAAAAACTACGGTGAGGGACACCTGGGTGGCTTAAGTCAGTTGAACAACTGACTTCCACTCAGGTCATGATCTCACGGTTCATGAGTTCAAGCGTCATAGCAGGCTCACTGCTATCAGATCCTCTGTCCCCCTCTCTTTCTGCCCCTCCCCTGCTCATGCTCTCTTTCTCTAAAATAAAAATAAAACAGTAAAAAAAAAAAAAAAACCAACTACAATGAGATATTACCTCCCACCAGTCAGAATAGCTATTATCAAACAGACAAGAAATAACAAGTGTCATTGAGGAGGCAGAGAAGAGAGAATCTTCATACACTCTGAGAATGTACTTTGGTGCAACCACTGTGGAAAACAGTATGGCGGTTCATCAAAAAATTAAAAATAGAAATACCTTATGATCCAGTGATTCCACTACTGGGTATTTACCTAAAGAAAACAAACACTAATTCAAGGGGCGGCTGGGTGGCTCAGTCAGTTGAGTGTCTGACTCTTGATTTCAGCTCAGGTCATGATCTCACAGTTCAGGAGTTCGGGCCCTACATCCAGCTCTATGCTGACAGTGTGGAGCCTGTTTGGGATTCTCTCTCTCTCTCTCTCTCTCTCTTCCCCTCCCCTGCTCACACTTGCTTTCTGTCAAAATAAATAAACTTTTTAAAAAACCATGAATTCAAAAAGATATGTGCATCCCTATATTTATTGTAGCGTTATTTACAATAGCCAAGATATGGAAGCAATCCAAGTGCCCATGGATAGATGAACAGATAAAAAACGATGTAGTACAGGGGCGCCTGGGTGGCTCAGTTGGTTAAGCGTCTGACTTCGGCTCAGGTCACGATCTCGCGGTATGTGAGTTCGAGCCCCGCGTCGGGCTCTGTGCTGACTGCTCAGAGCCTGGAGCCTGTTTCAGATTCTGTGTCTCCCTCTCTCTCTGACCCTCCCCTGTTCATGCTCTGTCTCTCTCTGTCTCAAAAACAAATAAACGTTAAAAAAATTTTTTTTAAATTAAAAAAAAAAAGATGTCGTATATATATACACAATGGAATATTACTCAGCCATAAAATAGAATGAAATCTTGCCATTTGCAACAAAAACGGACCCAGATGGTATTATGGTCAATGAAATAAATCAGAGAAAGACAAATACCATATGATTTCACTTACATGTGGAATCTAAAGAATAAAACAAACAGCAACAAGAAAAACCCCAAAGACTCTTAATTACAGCGAACAAATTGGTGGTTGCCAGAGGGAAACTGGGCGGGAGGATGGGTGAAATTGGTGAAGGGAATTAAGAGGTACAAACGTACAGTTAGAGGATAGATAAGCCGTAAAGATGAGAAGTACAACATAGGGAATATAGTCAATAATATCGTAATAATGTTGTATGGGTGACAGTGACTACACTTGTCTTGGTTAGCACTGAGTTTTTTTAAATGGTATCATTAGAGGGAAGTGCTATACAGAAAGCAACTTGTGTAGTACCACGTAGCTGGCCCTCTCTCCCAGCCTCCCCCACTCCCTTTTTTAAACATTTTTTTAATTTGAGAGAGAGAGAGAGAGAGAGAGAGAAAAGGGGAGTTTCAAGCAGGCTCCATGTTCAGCACAGAACCTGGCGTGGGGCTCGATCTCATGAACCATGAGATCATGACCAGAGCTGAAATCAAGAGTCAGATGCTCGGCCAACTGAGCCACCCAGGCGCCCCCCCCTCCACCAGTTCCAAATACAATTTTATCACATCCCTACATTTGGGATACTGAGCGAAGCTTTGCTTAATTTAATCATATTATTCTAGGTAAATGAATTGCAACCCTCCAAATGAGTTTATGTGATCCTGATATTCATTTAATTCCAAATATTGTTAACCTCCCAGCCAGAAAGTCCTCAGAGCCACTTTAGGCACTTGCTCTTAAAATGTCCAGAGCTTCAGTTACCCATTCAAATGGACTTAAATTCAACCATGAATTGTCCTTGACAGTCTAATTGGATGGATATATTTAGTAAATGTTCCTGCATTGAAAGCCATTCATGCATGTGAGAGGCATTCGTGGAGTGCCAGCCCTGGGCCAGGCAATCTGATGGGTAAAGGCTGGCCTACTCATTCCCCCTCCGTGCACCCCTCTGTGTGGTCTGGAAACGCCTGTCCTCTCTGTGAGTCAGCTGAGGTTGGCAAGCACGAGGCAGGTCACTTGGAGCATTCTGGAATTTCAATAAGAATGGTCATTTTTGCAGACATCAATGAGATCACTTAAAGTAGGATTTCCTTTATGCATCTTCTAGGACTGACTGGAACTCAGATTTCATGGAAGGTGCTCAGGATAGCAGGATAAAGTATGGATGGCCTAGAAAATTACGTAGAGGTCTGTGACTTCAAGCAGTGAATAAGGAATCACTTAAGGTGATTTATCCCAGATGTGGAATAAACAATATTGGATGTTTTGGGTAGAAAATTTGGCAGAGACATTAAGATTACTTAGAAAGTGTGTGACAGCAGGAAGTGCTCACAAGGAGTTGCCTCTTTCAGTCATAGACTGATGGAGACCCAGCTCAGCAGCGTACAATAGGGAAGGACAGTATTTCCCTAGAAAAAACTATAGAAAACGAGGAAATTTGTAGTATACAATATAGTATTTATTCAAACTGACACCATGGCTTCTAGGAGAGAAAGAGTGCTATGAAGATAGAAAGGTCGGAGTTATCCCAAGGGTTCTGAAAAGCACAGAGACCATGAACCAGAGGCCATTCTGCTGTCAGGTTACCAGCTTCCCCTCTTGGTGGTTCTAGGACTTTACAGAAGTTACTTGACATCACTGACCCCCCACCTCCTGTCTTTCTAGTTCGGGTTCCCTGATACCCACATTCTAATAATTCTTCAGTCTCCCTGGGATTTCCAGGACCGGACACGCATGACTTTTCACCAACTAGTCTTCCCCTCCTGTCTCCACTTTCTACCTTTCCCGGCATAGATTCCACGGTCTTTTTGAAGAACTTCAACCTTTTCTCTCCCCTCTCCACCCATCATACTAATCTAGGAAACCTCCAGCCTTGATAAACCCAACTCTGACTTCTGGGCCTGTACTCAAGCAGCTGATTAGTGCCGGAGAAAGGCCCACAGAACACTGACTGCCTTCACTTTACCTCCCCGACTACAGATGTGGGGAGTAAGTACCACACGTGACATAAACCAATTTGCCTCTTACCATCCCTTTAAATATTTAGTGGGGGTAATCTCCTTTCCTGGAAGGGAGTCCAACAGGCCTGTAACTTTTCTTCTCTTAGCAAACAGACAGTCCTACCCTCATTTTTGGTCCCAAACCCAGTCTGGCTACAGTGACAAGAATGTCCAGACGTGACCTGGCGTGGAGCCTTCCCACCTGCCCCGGGTGGGAACGGCTTCTGGTAGGAAGCTTGCGGTGGGAAAGGGCTTGATCACTGTGCTCTCTCCTCTCTTCCCACTCACCTCCTCCCCTATCCGTTAATCACTGTTGGGGACCCATTAGAGTGTAAGGTCAGAGGATGAGGTGAAGGAGGAAGAGAAGGAGGAATAAAAGTAGCATGTGAATGAGTGCTCTTGAAAACTGGTCTCAAGCCCTTGGGTGCAAGTTGGCTCTCCGGTTGCATCTGGTAGATGAAGAAAGCCAATGCTCTCGTGGTGCTCTGACTGTTACTCAGAGGTTTCACATCACTGACACGTTTCTTCTTCGGTGAGCTGGACTCTGGAACGCACTTCTGTTCAGGTGGCTGTTTATGATTCCTTCCTCAGCCCTGGCACCACGTCTCAGCCTCTGTCCGCCAAGGTCTCCTCATCCCGCTAGACAGTGCCGTTGATGGGGACCCAAGGCAACACTACGACAGCTCCTCTCTAGCTTCTGGCGCAGGAAACATTTGTATCTTCTTGCCTGGGCACATTCAGGCATGGGATCTGCCCCAGGGCAGCAAGACGCCCGTCAGACAGACCCCCTCCAGCCCTCCAGACTTCCACGTCCACAGGCCGCTGCACTGGGCGTCCCCTTTTCCCAGGCGCCCCCCAGCCCCTTTGCTCCCGGCTTAGGTGGTGCTTTTGAAGCCCCCTTCACTAGGCTGAGATTCCAGAGTGGCATCCTCCCACTCGGCTGCCAAAGAGGAGGGAGGACCCTCAGCTTGGCATCGGCAACATTGCCCCGAAGAAGACCCTTCACGCGTCTCCTCTCTGCCTCCATTGTCTGGCAGAAGGTATGAGTTCTGGAAAAGATCCTTAGGTCACATTCTTTGTAGGTCTTCATAGGGCGACTTGGGCCCTCACTCTGGGATCTCCCGTCTTGCATCAACTGTATCTTGTTGCCAAGTCAAGACTTCAACTTTAACAACTGGGTTCATTTAGCAGAGGCCTCAGCAACCCCCCCCCCCCCCCAGGAATCCTACAGTTCATCCATTAGCGTGTTGCCGGCTTTCCAAGACTACTGCAGAGTCGGGGCAAAGGTGCCTGAATTGCAGGGCTCTCTCCGCCCGCTTAGCAGCTGGCTAACCTCAGGCAACTTATTTAACTTCTCCGTGCCTTAATTTCCCCATCTGCAGAATGGGCTCAAAACGGCACCTACTTCTCAGCGGTAGGAGGGTGAAACGAGTGGACGCTAGCAAAGTGCTTAGACGGCCACCTGCCGTCTAGGGCGCCCTCGGTGCCAGCTGTTACTACTCTCTGCCCTTTCTGGCAAGCAGGTGCAACTCCTCGCTGTCTCCTGATGGCTTTCCCTCCTTTGACCGAAAGAATAAGACAACCGGAAAGGGAAGCCCTCCTCTTCCGGCCACCAAATCTACCGGCGTGCCTGCATCCGTGCGGATATTCTTTCCTTCCTCTGCCCGTTGAAACTATCCCTGCCAACCCCCCACCCCGCCCCAACCTGTGCTCGAGACGCCACCCCCGTTTCCCTCCAGGGACTTGACTCCCCCCCCCTTTCCAGTGCATGCAGAGAGAACTTTTAGAACAAGAACCCAAACAAAAACCACAACCGCAACAACAAATCCCAAGCCTTTCCTCGACCCTGCATCCCTCAGCAGGCTCTGCAGAATGGAGGGAGGAAGAAAGGAGAGAGCCCCCCATCTCCTCCATGGGGTTACTGAGAAAAGAATGACCTAATAAACAACGTCAAGTCCTGAGCACAGCACCTAGCTTACAGCAAGCGCACAAACGTTAGCTAGTGTTCTCGGTGCTATTATTATGGTAAACTTTCCTGCTGTGCTTGCTGCCAGATGGGAATCTCTTCAAAAGCCGTTTTTAGGCAACAATTAGGAATCCAAACCAGAGGTACAATTCACGTAAGTCGCTTCAATATTTGCCTATATTGTAGCCTCTTCCCGCTTGATCAACCAGACGCCTCTGTCTTCTGCCTGCCGGCTGGCAAGTTCTAATGGGCTCGCGCTCTCCCTCTTAATATTTTTTTTCATTAACGTGTCCGCCAGTCTCTCCTGACCAGGAGAAAACGCTTGGGCACAAAAGTAGAGGCCCTTAGGGACAAGTCCTCCCTCCAGGTTGGGGCCGCCCTCCCTGCTATCTCGGCCCCAGCACGGGTGGTCTGGGCGGAGGCGTCTAGACCCTCAGGATTAGCGGGTTCCAGGCCTATATTTTGGGGTGCCGGCAGAGCAATCCCGCCTGGAAGCTCCTAAAGCCCGTGTGGCACGACCCCCTCCCCCACAACTCGGATACCTACCCTGCTAGGTTTTCTCAGGTCTACGTGGAGAAACCTTCCGACTCCGTTCAAATCGAATCCAAAGCCATTCAAACCAGGAGCTGAGAAATTATATTCAAGATAAGCTCTCCGAGTGCCCTCTCCTGCCCCAGGCAAGGAGCAACCTAGTGCGGAGTGAGCAGAATTCTAGGAAAGGAAGCAGCGGGGGCCCCAGGCCAGCACTCACCGGCACAGACTGAAAGCTTGGGGGGGCGGTCTCGGCTGAGCCAGGGTTACACCTACCGCCCCAGGCTGCCTCCCTTAAAAGTGAGAAGGGCTCTACTCACCACACCTGGGTTTCTCGCCACCTTTAGGGAGTTCCTTGATTGGGTCCGGTCACCTCTGGCCTGATCATTCCATCACCTTGATTCGATTGCAGGTGAAATCTCCCCCAGCATACCAGTGATGGTGGGAGCTCACCGGATTATTTTAAATCCACTGAACTAATTTCCTTTAACTGTCCAGTGCCGGCTGAGTTCAAGTGAAAGGCAGGGCGCCTCTGCTCCCCGGGTAAGGCCACAAGATGCAGGCGCTCTGAGGAGTCATGGGCAGGTCAACTCCAAGTCCCTGACTAACTGCTTCCAATCACACGACTGAAGTTGCCTACTGTCCCCTGTTTGAATACAAAAAGTCCCTATTTGGGGCACCTGGCTGGCTCAGTCGGTTAAGCTTCTGACTTCGGCTCAGGTCATGATCTCTCAGTTCGCAAGTTCCAGCCTTGCATGGGGCTCTGTGCTGATGGCTCAGAGCCTGGAGCCTGCTTCGGATCCTGTGTCTCCTTCTCTCTCTGTCCCTCTCTGCTCACGCTCTGTCTCTGTCTCTGTCTCTCTCAAAAATAAATAAACATTAAAAAAAAAAAAGAAACAAAAAGTCCCTATTTTACCTCTCTGATCATTCCTTTCATCTTAAAACACTCTCTTGCCGTGGGCCCCGTGACACCCCATGCTCCTGGGTTTCCTCCTGCCTCTCAGGGTGCTCATCTCCAGTCTGCTTGGTGGACTCCTCAGTCTGTCTGGGGCCATAAATGCTGTTCCTTGCTCCTAGGTGCTGTCCCTCCTCCCTTAATATCCCTTTTGAAGGGTATATGTTTGCAGACACCTCTCAAATGGCACGCATCACTCAGTTCTCTCTCTGAGCTCCTGGAGGACACCCAAATGTCAACCCATGTCCTACAGTGCACTTGATTCTTTTTTTTTTTTTTTAATTTTTTTTTCAACGTTTTTTATTTATTTTTGGGACAGAGAGAGACAGAGCATGAACGGGGGAGGGGCAGAGAGAGAGGGAGACACAGAATCGGAAACAGGCTCCAGGCTCCGAGCCATCAGCCCAGAGCCCGACGCGGGGCTCGAACTCACGGACCGTGAGATCGTGACCTGGCTGAAGCCGGACGCTCAACCGACTGCGCCACCCAGGCGCCCCGATTCTTAATAGCTCAAAGCTAGGACCCTCCACCTGCCCATTCTTTGCCCCGTCAGACAAACCTGCTCTTTTTTTTTTCTTAATTTTTATTTATTCTTGGGAGAGAGAGAGAGAGAGAGAATGAGAGAGGGAGGGGCAGAGAGAGAGGGACAGAGAGAGAATCCCAAGCAGGATCCATACTGTCAGCACGGAGCCCGATGTGGGGCTTGACCTCGTGAACCGTGAGATAGTGACCTGAGCCAAAACCAAAGTCAGACACTTAACCGACTGAGCCAGCCAGGTGCCCCTCACCTGCTCTTCTAATCTTCCCCATCCACCCTGCTGCCTAAGCCAGAAACTCGAGTGCTAAGCTTACCTCTCCCTGTATCTCGCTCCCAACGAGTCAGTAAGTCCTGCCCATTCTGCCTCCTTAATTCATCTCAGAGGGCCCCCTCCATCCTCACCCCCGGCACAGCAGAGACCAGTCTAGATTCTGTGCGATAGCTCCTTACCTGCACTCCTTTCTTCCTCCTTCGGTGTAGTCCACACGCGGGATCTGAGCAGTGTTTCTAAAACGTGATTCTAGCCATGCCTTTCTCCTTCTCAAAAGCTTTCCGAGCCTCCTACATTTCACGGGATAAAGTCCACTCTCTGTAAGGTGGCTTACAGAGCCCCACCAGGAGAGACCGCAGCTCAGCTCTTCGGCATCTCTCTTGCAGAAACTCCCTAAAACCTCCACTGGCAATGACCGTGTCACCACAGAGTGCTCTCTCGATGCCAGGTCTTCTTCTGTGTCGTTTCTTTTCCCCGGATGTTGCTGCCATAACAACCCCACGTCTTTAGCTCTGCTAATTCTGCACCTCTCCCCCCCACCCTTGACCCTTAATTTTGGGGCCCAGGCAAGGACTCCTGATGTGGTCTGGCCACCGTGCGGCCTCCACTCCAGCCACGTGCGTCCCGCTCTCAGTCTCCTTATAGGTGTCCCCTGGGAAGTCTCTGTCTCTTTCCAGAGCCACCGAGTCTGGCTTGGCACCCTTCTATGTGCTTCCATGGCACCCTGGGCCTCCCCTATCAGCACTTTTCACAGGGGTTTCTGATGACCTTTTGCTCGTGTCCCGTCAGATGGTAACCATTTTGTGACCACAGAGCGCTGTTGTCCTACTGGCTGTTTTTCTGGAGAGCCATGACGAATATGGTCTATTAGGAGTTCAGGAGTTCATGCACACACATACAGACAGAAATAGGACAGGGTTCACTGATAAAGCAGAGGTTCTGCTCCAAGGTGGGAGGCTTAGTACTCCTATCACCTCCCGCTTCTGCCCTGAATCAGAGGAATAAAAGAAAAAAATATATTTTTTAAGTTTTTATTTATTTATTGGGGGGGAAAGAGAGAGCAAGCGCAAGTGGAGGAGGGCAGAGAGAGAAGGAGGGAGAGAGAGAGAGAATTCCAAGAAGACTGCACCATCAGCACAGAGCCTGTGAGGGGCTTGATCTCACGAACCGCGAGATCACGACCTGAGCCCCAACCAAGAGCCAGAGGTTTAACTGCCTGAGCCATCCGGCCTTTCTTCCTCTGGAAGACCCTCAGAAATGGCTACTATTGGTATCTTGGTTTAAAGAAGAGGTGCTCAGGGGCACCTGGGTGGCTCAGTCGGTTAAGCCTCTGGCTCTCGGTTGGGGCTCAGGTCATAATCTCACGGTTTCGTGAGTTCAAGCCCCGCATCAGGCACCATCTGGCAGCACAGAGCCTGCTTGGGATTCTCTGTCTCCTCTCTCTCTCTGCCCCTCCCCCACTTGTCTCTGTCTCTGTCTCTCTCAAAAACTTAAAAAAAAAATTTTTTTTAAATCTATTATAATACTGGGAACCAAGAAGGGGTTTCCTTGATACCAGAGACGATTAGGAATCCCTGAAAGCCAGAGCTAGATTGGCTAACAGGGACACATCAGCGACAAAGATGAGTACGTGAGAATCCTACACATTTGAGGAATTCTAAAATCATAAAAGAAAGAGGCACAATGGAGAGAGAAGGAGTGGTTGTGGCTTCTGTCATTACATCCACATCCCCTTATATGCCCGTCCCATTTCCCCAAGTGGTCATTTAATGACAAGAGCACAGAACCAGGTGTCCGGATTCTGGTTCTGGGACTGTTCCAAGGCCGTGTGGCCCTGGGCAGCTGTCTATCTCTCTCTGGACATAGTTTCTTCTTCCTTAAAATGGAGGTAACACGCCCACCCTGTGACATTCTAGTGGGACAGAGTGAGAAAAGTATGGGAACAGCTAATGCAATGACCAGAGGGAAGCTCTAAACTCTCCTTCATTCCTTCTTCTGTTCCAGGACCTTCTTCCCCGGCTCCCCATACCCAGGCCTGGATGGGAGCTCAGTGGTTGCTCGGTGTGTGGGTCAGTATTGCTTTTCATTTCATGTTCAATCTCTTTCCTGGGCATATGCAGCAGGCTTTCTCATGGTAGGGAGGTAAGGGGCTTCTTCTAAATTCCGGCAATGCCTGGACAGGAGCAGAGGCGCCTGTCAAGGCTCCTTCCAGGATGATAGAGAGTGGCCACCTCCCTTGTGGGCCACCTAGGGCGGACCCTAATGGGCAGAGGGGCCCCCGCCACTCCCTGGAGAGTCCTGTCCTATGACCCACTGCCAGTCTGCCTAGAACTGGTTTTATGAGCTCTGGATTGGGTTCTGCCCACACCATGTCTCTAACTGACTGGTGGGTGATTTGGGACAACCCTCTGGGCCTTTGGTTCTTAATCTGTCAGGTGGAGAAAGCTGTACTCGAGGATCTCAAAAGTGCCTTCCAAGTCAAAATGTTGTAGAATCTTGGACTCTCTTTTGACGGAGTCGGAGTCACAATGGAATCAAGCAAAGAAAGAATGCAGAACGCTGAGGCCGTCATACAGACCCTCATTTCTCAACTGCGAGCCATGCAGAAGAAGCTGCCTGGCCTCACTCCTGCTCAGCGTCCTCTTCATCGCACTCCTCCTGCCCCCTCCCTGCCTCCTGTCCCGCCTCTTGTCCCTGTGACTTCCCTGCCTCTCCAGCCTATGCCTGCCTCGGTCACCAGTTACTCAGACCAACCTGGTTCTCTTCCTACCTCATGCCCAGACCACCTGCCTCCTCTTACGGGTTTCACCCCTTCCCAGTTCCCTGCCTGGGGCCCTTCCACCCTTGCCTGCCCCCCTGCTCCTCCCACCACCCGCCTCCCCCCTCTCTCTCTCACCTGCATCCGCGGCCCCTTCCGACTGGGCCCCCTCTCCTCCCACCCCTCTCCCTTTACCCCTGCCCCTCCTCCTCACCCTACTTCTTCCCCCACCTTCATGGGCCTTGGGCCCAGATAGGCCTCCCCTGCTCCTGCTAGGACATCTGCCCCCAACCAGCCCTCACCAGACCTGATGATTCCCACACTCCATCATGGAAGCCTCGCGTCCCTCGCAGAACTCCTGGGAAGGTGATGTCCAGCATCCTGGTGACATGGTGAACACAGGGGGCACTGGATGATGACCAGCAGGCACACAACCAGGAGGGGCACTTCCCTCAGGTAAAGGTCTCTTTCCCCCATGTCCTGGTTATCTTGCTGCCTGAGGATAGCATATGCCTCCATATCCATTCCTTACATCATATAAAAATGAGGATCTTATTATTTTTACTTAAGAGACTCTGCAGGGAATAGAGCTTGGGGAAGATTGCTGAATTCTGATGGTCGTTGTTCATCTCAACGCTTAAGTCACGGACACCCACACACACACAGGTATCTGTGCACACCCCCAGGTCCAGGTCACCAGAGATCAGCACGGGAGGTCCCGGCAGCTCTGGCCTGATGATGGTGTGAATGGAATGTTCCGAGATGCTCTGTTTTCCAGCCCTTTTATGCAGTCTGAAAAACTTGGTTCTGATCTCTCAGATCGCTCTTATCATGTTGATTGGTTGAGGTCCATTTGGTCATAGAAGACCTTTCTCCTGGGATAAGGAAACTCTGTTTTCAAGTTTGTTTGTTTGTTTGTTTAGAGAGGCAGAGAGGCAGAGAGAGAGAGAGAGAGGAAGAGAGAGAGAGAGAGAGAGAGAGAGAGAATCCCAAGCTGGCCCTGAGCCCATCACAGGGCTCAATCCCAAGAACTATGAGATCATGACCTGAGCCAAAATCAAGAGACAGACACTTAACCAACTGAGCCACCCAGGTGTCCTGAGGAACCGTTTTTTTTTTTTTTTTTTACACCAGGAGCAGAGTCAGCTGAGTTAATCATTCTCTTGGGTTCCTAACATGCTTGTATCATTGGCCTGAGGAAGGCCCCTTTCGTGTTCTATTTATTTACTTTTATGCCCATTTCTCACTTCTTTCCTCATGTAAACACCACTCAAAATATTTTGACAGGTATGTGTATGTATTCTCACAAAATCTGTGGTGTTATTTTGTGAGCTGTATTTTTAATTTTCATACATGAGATTAGGCACTAGGTTTCATTCTGTTTGCTAACTTTCACCCAGCACTCTATTTTCAAGATGTGCCTACGTGTGTGTGTGTGTGTGTGTGTGTGTGTGAGATCTCTGCTTCTAACATCTGCACTGTCTCCTGCCGAGCTTCTCCCCCAGAGGACGCTCATCCATTTCCCCAGGGACAGTCACACACCCCAATGCTCTGACTCTTCACCACTGTGGACAATTCCAAACCAACCGTCCTTGTATAGGCCCACTTGTGACGCCATGTGAGAGTTCTCAGGGATGGGTGCCCAGCACTGAGAGCACTGAGTTAAAGGGCCTCATCTTCCATCATTCACAAACAAGTGTTCTTGTTGGGATGAGAAACTGTTCATTAAATATTATTCATAAAGTGAGTTCAGTAAACTCCTTCTGGGCCATCTATGCCCAAGACCTAGGAAGTGAAATGATTTTATCAAACCTATAAGATGACTTTTGGCCTTTAATAACCAGCCTACATTTCACAAATTTTCCTGGATCTCAGGTGATGGGGTTTTTTGTTTTTTTAATCAGTTTCTGGAGTTTCGAGGCAAGTGCACACGCATATGAATCAAGACTGTAGACTCTCTTCTTGACCGCCAGCACTGGCCAACATTAGCTATGGGTCAACGCCTCATTGTTGGCTTTATTTACAAAAGAACTGCTTGTTGGACATCTTCTGCAACGTCTTTGCCATTTGTTCTTGTAATTTTTAGTATTACTAATTACGGTAGTTGCTGCTCTACGCCAGTCCATAATGCCTCACACTTTCAGAAGCCGTTGGGGTCTTTGGTAAGTTCCTTTTCCTCAAGCAGATTACTGTCCCTGTGTCCCTAATCCTTGTCTGGTTGGTTGGCCAGTCTCCCTTGGTAACTGTCCTCTTATACCACCTGGGCTTATGGCTAAACCATGGAAGATGCGGGACTGGTGATGGCCGAGCCGGAAAGAATGCAGGGGCCTGCCCTAAGAGAGACCATGGCTGGGGGGTCCTGGGTAACTTCCTTCCAGGTGCACCATCTCATCTGTATCCCAGAAAAATCCAGAAAAGTCCTCTGTGACCACCAAGGCTTTCACATGCTGAGAACGCACCTTTTGCAGGAAGAGGGAAGGTTTACAGTGTTTTTATCAAAGCCATGATCTTTTCAAGTGGCCCTTACCCTGAAATTTACAAGGTAGCATTGCTAAATGTATATGCCTAGGGAATCACTACCACCTCCAGATATAGGATCGCCCCCAAATGTTTTTATGATCCTTTGCAGTCAATACCATCCACCCCAAATCCTCAGGAAACATTGATTGGCATTTTATCCCTGTAGATTAGTCTTGTGTGGTCAGGAATTTCATATAACAGGATTTACCCTTTCGTGTCTGATTTCATTCATTCCGTATGCTGTTTTTGCCATTCATCGATGTTATTTTGTCTATCAGTAGTTCATTCTAGTTAGTGCCGAATGGGATCCCGTTATATTAATACATCAAATTGTTTTTCCATTGCACTTGTTGCTAGGTGTGACAGTTATCAATTTGTTGCCTCTCAACTCCAAATCTACCCTTCATTACCTGCTCCGCAGTGGTAAGATCGCTCTTTGAAGCATTTCTCACTTGCATTGAGAACAATATTGAGCCATGGCAGTAGATGGCGCTGGAGGGACGCGGCAGGAGGAAGAAACTTCCCTTCCGGGGCCCAGCGGGCTTCTGTTTGCTTCAGCTCCTCTGCACCTGCTACCAGAGATGAACGCATGGGCACATCCTCTGCTCTGCCCCAGCTATGCATCCAGATGTGGGCTCACGGCCTCAGGCCTAGCCCAGTGCCCACTTCACTATGGCCCACTTCATGGACTCTGCAAACCTCAGGCCTCACATGCCCTGCTGGAGAACAGACCACCGACTCCCCTGGGCACCAGCCTGCCGGCCTCAGCCCACCGGCTCCCGGCGGGAGTGTTTCCAGGGGCCATCCAGACACGGGCACAAGCACCCCAGGCCTTCACCACTCTGCCTGTAAGTAGGTTCCTGACTTGGACTCTCCCAGGGCACTCCCCGCCAGCCTCTGCCACCAGCAACCCAGAGGGACATTTGATGCTGACCTGGAGACCATCGGCCAGGCCTTGCACATTTTTCAACAAGGTGTGAATCCCAACTTGAAGGAGAGGACCCTCTTCCCATCTGTTCCCTCCTTGGATACTCTCCTGCCTTAGAAGGTTCTGTACAGGTCTCTCAGGGTTACTCCACTGCTAAGGTAATAATTTTTACGATTAAATTTTCCGTATTCAAATTACTGTGTGGTTCCTGTCCTCTGATTGAACCTTGACAGATATGTTAGACATTTGTATGGTTTCAGTTTTTTGGCTATTATGAATAAAGCTGCCGTGAACATTTTTGTCTTTGGGTGGACATACGTGGTCATTTTTCCTGATAAACACCTAGAAGAGGAATTGCTGGGTCATGTGGTAAGTGTGTAAGATATTTAAGAGAAATTGCCCAACCATATTCCAAAGTAGTTGTACCATTTAATATTTTCAGCAAAAGTCCTGCTCACCTCCATGCCAGCGCACCTTCATATTGCCAGTCCTTAATTTCAGCTATTCTAGTGGCTATGCAGCTCCCTGATGAATAATGGTGATGAGTGGGTTTTTAAAAAGTGTTTATTTATTTTTGAGAGAGAGAGAAAAAGAGTACAAGTGGGGGAGGGGCGGAGAGAGAGGTGACACAGAATCCAAAACAGCTCCAGGCTCTGAGCCCCAACGTGGGGCTTGAACTCACGAACCATGAGATCATGACCAGAGCCGAAGTTGGTCGCTTAACCGACTGAACCACCCAGGCACCCCTTTTAAAATTTTTTTAAATGTTTATTTTTGAGAGAGAGAGCTCATTTTATGAGCAGGGAGGGGCAGAGAGAGAGGGAGACACAGGCTCCAGGCTCTGAGCTGTCAGCACAGAGCCTTGGCTCAGGGCTCGAACTCACGAATGCAAGATCATGACCTAAGCTGAAGTTAGGTCATGGGTGGCTGCTTAACCGACTGAGCCACCCAAGCGCCCAGATGTTGCGTGTCTTTTTATGTGCCAGTTGGCAATTTGTATATCTTCTTTTGTGATACATTTGTTCTGACCTTTTGCCTGTTTTTACTTTGGTTCTCTTATGAAATTATCATTTTATTAGGAGTCTTAATGGTGTCTTTTAAAGAGATTTTAGTTTTGATGAAATCCAAGTTATCTTTATATTTCAGGGTTAAGTGCTTTTTATGTTCTAAGAAACCACTGCCTACCATAAAGTTATGAACATTTTTTTCCCACATTTTCTTCTAGAAGTTTTCAACTTTTATGTTTAGGTCTATGACCCATTTTGAGTTAGTTTTGTATACAATGTGGAAGGTCAAGATTCATATTTTTCTATGCAAATATCTGGCTGCTGTAGCTCCATTTGTTGGAAAGATTACTTGGAATCTTTGTAAACGTCAATTGGCCATGCATAAGTCTATTTCTGCACACTGTTCCACTGGTCTATAGGTCCATCCTTCTGCCAATACGCCAATACACTGTTACTTTATGTAAGTCTTAGGTAGCATAATTCTTTCAACTTGGTTCTTCTTTTTCAAAATTGCTTTAGCTATTCAAGGTCTTTTGCATTTCCAAATAAATTTTAGTCAGTATGTCAATTTCTTCAAAACGCCTGTTGGGACTTTTACTGAAAGTGCAATGAATCTGGTGATAAATATGGAGAGAATAGACATACTCATAATTGTGTCTTTCAATCCATGAACATGGTATGACTTACTCTCCATATATTTAGTCTTTCAGTTCTCTCACACCACACGTCTCTGACCATTCCTCTGCAATCATATCTCACTTTGATGACAGCTGGGAAAAGTTTTCCACTTTTAAGGACCCAAGTGATTAGATTGGGCCCACCCAGATAACGCAGAGAGCAGAAGTGGAAAAGAAATGAAAGACAGAACCCTGGGAAGCACTTGAGCTCATATAGTGAGCCTGGCCTCATGACCCTTCTCTCAAGAGAGGGTGCCCCCTGGAACTGCAAGGCCACGGGCCAGAGCCAAGGCAGTGGTCATGCTGGAGGACCCTTGGGGTGGAGGATGCCAGCCTTGCCCCTGGCAAGCATGTGACATTGGGACACTTCCTTTACCCATCTCCCGTATCCACAGGCCCAGCCCCAGGAGGACAATGACACTGGCCAGAAGTGACTAAATGTTAACATACCTTTCTGTCCCTTCCTGACAGGGAGGGGAAGGGGTGCTCCAGGGGTCAATGGTTGCTGTAGTTCACGGGGTGGAGGTCAACTGCTATGTTTACTGCTGGTATCGAGTGGCTGAAATAAGACTGTCCCCACCATATGCATGAGCAGAGCTCCTGGACCTGAGAGCTCAGAAAGCAATGTATGAGGGGTCAAAAGCAGTGGCCTTAGCTCCACGTTACCTTCCCCTCTATTTGACTCTGGGCATCCCTTGCGGAGTCTGTGGGGAGAGAAGGCTTTGAGGGCCTGTAAGCAGGAACCCTGGGAGACAGCCAGGAAGCTGCCCGGCCCAGTCCCATTCCATGGCCCACGGACATCCCTGTAGCAACAGAGTTCCCGCACAGGACTCAGAGACCCAGGTCGAGGTTTCAGGCCCTTTTCCGAGACGTACTGCCCTCTCCTGCCTCTCAGCCTTCACATCGTCCTCCTCGTTTTAGTCACCTGGAACCCGGTTTCCTCTCTCGCAGAATTAAGAACTGTCTTCAGAAGGCAACACACAAAACCATTTTCAAACTGACTTTAATCTTTTTTTTTTTTTTTTTGCTGCCCAAATATTGTACATGCAGAAGCCATGTGAAGAATTTTCTCCTCAAGGGAATTGGCAAGAATGTTGGACGAAACAGCCGGCAGTCCTCCCAGCCGTCCACCTGCCACCTAGGAGCCACAGCAAGTTTGGGAAGATGCTGCACATAGAAAATGTATAGAGCGCAGATATAAAAGGCTAATTGCTTCTTATCTAAACAGTGTGCTTGTCAGTCCCTATCAGCTATCTCTTTCTTTGCAGGATGCATTTGGAAATTCTAAAAAAGGGGTTCCTGCCTCCTGTGAATTTACATTCTAAAGGAGTGGATGGAATAATCAGGCCAACTTTTCCTAAGGAAGCAGCCACTCTGCCTGCGGAGATGATGTCTGGTGAGAGATTCTGGAGAGAGGAACGGTTTTAAGAAGCAAAATACTTTGACAGGAAGTAAGTGCCCTCTCTCCTCCCATCAGAGACCATTGCCTTCAACGTCCTCAGGTGTTCAACTCTCCCACGGATGTCATTCTAGAAGCAGAAATGAGGACTGACCCGGTCTCATCTGCTGGTGGGGATACTGACCTACGCAGGGTGCAGCTGAGGTTGTGACATCACATCAGCACCGTGAAAATTGTCCATTGTAGACAACCCTTAATTATTTCTCATCATTATGCAAGAAGAAAAGAGGGAGAACAAACCACGAAGAGGGGGAAGCAGAGTCTGTTAGGATTCCCAGAGTTCTTGTCAGAAGCAGCATCTGGGCATGGACGGATGAGGACCTGCACCCAGTTGGGGCACGAGGGGCTGGAAGGTTCCGGCCCGTGGAACCAGGTGCACCAGGCTCAAAACCCTCCTCAGCTCCAGATCAGACTTTTAAAACCTGGAAGGAACCATGGAGCAGCTAGCAAATGCTCTGATTTTGCGGATGAGGAAGCTGAGGCCCGGAAAAGAGAGGAGTCTCGCACAAGGTCACAGTTTTGGACAAAACTGTATATAACAGCCTTCCATTCCCTGTAACCAGCCGTCCAGGCCATTGACCCGTGGGGCGGATGCTCTGTTGCCCATGGATTCCCAGGGCCCACTTCTGTTAGCCAAACTCTCTGGGCCCCAGTCTCGCGGACCCTTCCTGACAACGGGGTGGACTCCTTGGGGTGGGGGTGGGGGGGTGGGGACCAGGGCCCCTGGCCTTACTGGCTAAGTTTCCAACTAGAGCCCCGGAATGTTTTCCCAAAGCAGTAACGCACTTTTCAACAAGCATCGCCCCAAGCTAGTCTAGGCCCCTGACAGAATTCTCTTACTGGTGTGGTTCTCCTCACAGGCACAGCCACGCTGGGCCCACAAAAGCCCGAGCTCAGGGTTGGGGGAGGGGGGGAGAAGGAGTTGCTTTGCTACATGGAAAGATTAAGCCCTTTGTCAGAGAACAAGGTCCCACCATCAGGCACGCCAACACCTGCGGCCCAGTCGGTGCCTGGGGGGGAGACCGAGTTGCTCTCTTTGGCATCACCGACATTGCTCTGAGATGCTCAGGCACTCTCAAAATAACCCTTTCCCAGCCAGACCAGGCCAATCCAGCCGCCATCAGGCCTCGCCTGATTGGGCGGGACCCCCCTGCCTTCTGTCGCGAGTGTTTGGTTTTGCCCCGTCCTCTTCTGACCTGAGTGAAAAGCAGACTTGAGGGAGAAGGCAGGGTGGAGTCTACACGCCCATCGCTTCCCTCTTCGTTCAGTGACAGAGAATCCGGTACAGGAAGCAGCATTTTAGAGAACCTCTTTGCGGGCCAGGATATTGGAGAAGACGGCGAGGAGAGGGAGATACAGGGAGGAGTCGGGCCGGGAGGCAGGCCTCTTCTTTTCCGGCTCCTTGCAGACGCCGCGGAAACGCTGCTGGACAACCTGGCCCGGAATGGTACACCATCTCCCGCGCCCAGGCGGGGGGCACCTCGTCTACACCATCAAGCAAAGGCAGCCATTTCTTGCACAGAGTTTGCACAGTGCAGGAAGCAATCAGAGACACAGAAGAGCAGCCTTACTGAAGCTCTGCTGCTTTCTGGGCCGAGGAAGAGAGGGAATGGGAGGCAGCGGGAGCCCCGGAGTCCCAGGGTGGGGGAGGAGCTCAGCGTCTCCTGGGCAGCAGGGCGAGGAGCAAGAGCCCCGGTCGCGGGTCAGGGCTCCTGGTAACGCAGTCTAAGATTGTGCTACATTTCATTTCCAAAGACGGACCCTTGGAGGTCTCTAGTGTCTTTAAGGGGTGGGGGAGGGGCCTGCTCTCCTGGAGGCTGGCCCTGGCAGGCGTCATGCCCCTGGGAGAACCGGCGATCCCACCAGCGATGGGCTACACGGGTGCCCTCTCTCTGGAGCCCCGGGGCTCTGCCTCACCCCCCTGCAATGCTGGCATGCCCCAGAGGGCCTCCTTAGCCTACCGCTCCTTTCCTGGGAGCACTGGGAGGTGGAAGAGACCGCACGGGGAGTCGTTTTGGAGATGGTTCTTCCCTGAAGGATCAAATCCCCCTTGTCAAACCTAGAGTTGGCCCCGTTTACTGGAGCCTGATTCATACCAAAGGCCCTCAGACCTTCCTGTAGGGAAGGAGTCTAAGAAGGAAGTAGGACACATGGAACAGAGCAGAAACGTGAAGACAGATGCTCTGAATCATCCGTCACGGTTCCTGCCCACAGCCCAGCAATGCCGCGGGGCCACCCCCATCTCTGCCACATCCTCCACGAATCCTGCCTGAGCAGAGGAAGGGGAATGGCAGAGTCCCATCCTGTACTCAGCTCTGGGTTTCACCTGGGGTGAGGAGGCCTTCAGAGCCAGGAGGCTGTACCTGGCAGCGAGTCGGTCCCAGTTCAGGGAGAACTCTGGAGGAGATGGTTCCTTCCTTCCCCACCATCCTCTCCTCAAAGATGCTGCCCTCCCCAGGGAAGGACAGGAGTCTCACTAGTGCTCCCTCCCGTCCCGGGACAGGCTCGCTCCCAAACGGTTTCTCAGACAAACCCCTGGATCCAGGAGGGTGAGAAACAGACCCTTAAATCCAGCCATTCACCGTCACACACACATCAGTCTCATGTGACCTCACCATCATGGGGGGCGGGGGGGGGAGGGAATCCACTGGGGATTAGTAACTTATTTGGTGCCAAGGGCTAAAAAGAATAACTCCCTAAGGTGTACCCGGGGAGGATTGCTTCCCACTAGAGAGGTGGGAGAGTGAGTGGCCCAGCTCTTGGGCAGTTTTGGCAGCCAGGGACTGTAGGCAGGCCCAAGTCACCACACGTCACGCCCCATCTCTGGCTAGAAGTTCCACGGTGCTAACCAACCCTCCCCCAGAGGTGAGGGCATCGTTGCCTGCAGCTCCCCAGAGGCCATGGCTCTGCGGGCAGCCCTCCACCTTCTCTGTCTTCCTGGGCCCCTAGAGGAATGAAGGTGATACCCCTCAGTGATATCCCCCGTTCCCTGGGGATGACTGTGTGGCCTGGGTCTCACCACTCAGTGCTACATCAGCAAATGTCTACACTGTCCTGTGGATCACTACGAATCCCACCATTCCAAAAGTGTAGAGTACGTTCACGCCGTCCTGAGGGAGGCCGCTCTGAAGGTGAACACCTCACAGACAAAACAAAAAAATACCCTTTTGTGAGCGAGTTTCCTCCCTTTCCCTACCCTAGGGTCAAAGAGCAGAGCCCTTCGCCTTATTTTTAGAAACATGAGAAATGCATGCATTACCCAGTCCCGACAACAGGAGAGAATTTCTGCCTAAAGAGAAAACTCGACCCAGCTGCCTCCTCCCTCGCTCTACGCCCACAGCAGTCCTCATCTGTGATCAGACAAGGACGGAGGCTCCGGCAGGAGCCAGGAGCCCATTCGGTTCATTTCTTACTGCCCGTACCCACTTTCTGTCTGTGGGCAGGGCCGATGGGGTTTTCCTGGGAGAGAGGTGACCGGGCTCTGGCTTTAACCTGATGTGGCTTCCTGCCAGGAAAGGAGGCCCTTTGGGCCAGAGACACTTCCACCTCCACCTGCCCTCAGAATCCGCCTCTCTGCCCATCCATCCAGCTTTGGTTACAAATGGAGCCCAAGCACTCAGGCCCAGAGACCCCTCCCTCCACCTCGAGTAGGTGGGTCAGAGTCATCGCAACACGTGGGGCTGACGCCGGGGGAAGAGGCAGAGGGACAGTCTTCTCCACACCTTGACCCCTCCTGCCACCTCTTGGCTCCCCACCAGACGCGGACCCAAGGGCTACTGTGTCCATCCCCTGGGCAACCTCTAGCCTTTTGCCCTAGACCCGAGAAGGAAGAGGACAGATTTGGGCATTTCCTAGCAGACATCTCACAGGGCCAGTCCAGGCCCTGGTCCCCACCCACAGGGCCCAGCTGTCAAATGAAGTCAGGGTTTTTGAGTGGTTTTGGGAAGCTCCAGACAAGGGTAGAAAGAAAGCAGAGGCAGGTGAGGCGCCTAGGGCCGGCCAGGCCACTCTCCAGAGGGCAGCTGCGGAGCGCAAGGAGGTGGGGAGGCAGAAAGGGGAAAGTATTGCTTGTACAGAGCTGGTGTCTATGGCAGTCTAGCTGAGCCCAGAGCCAGGCTGTCCATGGGGCCAGAAGGCTGGAGCCCAAGTGAGTCTGAGCTCCCACACAGGGACCCTGGTCTGGAAATGAGCAAACAAAGAGAGACCCAAATGATCAACCTCATGCAGCTAATCCCCAAAGGTCAGACGGGATTCTCAAGGGGCACAGGGCAGGTCAGCCCCAGCGCCCCCCATTCCAGTAAGCAGCCCCACCCTCAGCACCTCCTCCACAAGCCAGCCCCCCCAGCATGAGCCCAGAGAGGGACAGGACCACCCCCAGGGCCTGGAGAGGACACAGGTGCCCCCAGGGACCGTCTGCTGGGGCAGATAACATCCCCCTTCTGAGGCCAGCCTCCTGGATGTCAAGACCCTCCACGTCCACACCTCCTGGGATCCACTGGGAGAGCTCCTTTGGCATGTTGGAAGTGAGGAGGTTCGGAGGAAGACAGGAGGTGAAGAACATGCCTAAGGGAGGTGCCAGCACTTCCCTCTAAGGGGCCTGGCCAGCAACCCTGGGAACTAAGACTTCCTAGCGTCTCACCCATAGGAAGGAGGCGGCTCCGGCCCGAGGGAGAAGATGGTCTCCAAGCCCTCAGTTCCCTGGGCATCCTCTGCTCCCCAGGCCCCTGGCCAGGGCACCAGATGAGCATGGCACATGCTGCAGATGCATTCAGTGGGAAGAGCTGCCAGAGCGCTCGGGTGGGAAGGAGGGCGTCGGGTCCCAGAGGGGCCTCGGGGTGGCCAGCTGCAGTGGGTGCTACATTCCTCAAAAGAGAGCAGTGGTGCTGGGAGAAGCAAAGGTGGAACAAAGGACAAGACAGAAAACTAAGCAGGGACCGCCAAGAGGCGGCCCCGGGCGGGGACATGTGGGCTCGGCCCCGGGCACAGGGCCAGGCAGGACGGACTGGCGGCCACGGCCCCCATTTTTACCCCTGGACTCGGGGGGGATTGGTGCCCACACAACACTCGCTCCTTTGGGTTTCTTTTCAACAAGACACAGAGGGATGTGGATTGTAGCCCATGTAGTCACCAAGACTGACCGTACCCAGACAGATGAACAGATATAACGTGGTCACCCACAGACACAGACACAGACACACACACACACACACACACACACGCACACACTACAGTCTCCACCGCCAGCTGGGACGGGCCCAGTAGCCAACAGGCATGCAGCAGGGCAAGGGGGCCAGAAAGACACAAAGACTATGTACAAGGGAGGGGAGGCCACCAGGCATCCCTTCCCACACTACATCCTGGCCTCTTCTGGAGGTCCTTAGGAGCACGAGGGGCTGGTGGCACTCTCCAGGGAGGACTGGGACAGGCGCCTGGTGAGGGATCCAAGCGAAGAGTCTGCCACTGAGGACGTAGGGAAGAGTTTGTACCAGCCGGCGACCGCGGCGCTCAGGTCCAGCTCGTCCAGCATGATCTGGGCCATGCCCATGAAGCATTTGTGGTCCATGCGGCCGTAGTCTCCCCAGACGATCACCTGCCGGAGGGGTTGGGGGTGGCTGGTGAGACAGAGGCACTGAGCCAACTCCCTGACTCCAGGGCTCAGTAGTGGGCCCAGGAACCTGCAAGTTTCACCAGAGCACAGATGAGACAGAGAGAGCTGGAACGAAGACTGATCTGGGACAACAGCTTACTGAGCACTTAAGATGTGCCACAGGCTCGATCCTACAGACTTATATCTTATTATCTCAACTGTTACAACCATCTAGGTAAAGGTGTTGTGTATCGTTATTTTGACAAAGAGGACACTGGAGCTCAGAGAGGTTGATTAACTAACCCAGAGATATACCGTAATTGGTGGCAGAGCTGGGATGGGAACCTGGGTCTGCCTTCCAGAGCCTCCCAGAATCCCAGATGACAGCCTTCCCCATTAAGGAGCAGACTGAGAGTCCAGGACCTGAGTCACAGCTCCCAGTCTGCCGCTGGCTCATGGTGGAGCTTGGGGAGACCCCTGGCCCTCGCTGGACCTCAGTGTCCCCGTCCATAAAACTGGAAGAGGGGACTAGATGAGCTCAGTGATTTTCACGCTTGTGTTTTTATCGGTGGATCCTTTTTTCAAAGCGGAATCCCAATATATGCGTGCATGTGTGTATGGAAACAGACACCCAAGATCACCCCTTCCCCCACAGAACCCTGGAGTTCTACAGCCCTTGCCATTTGCAACTCTGAGGGCCGTTGCCATGCAACCGCCTCAGCCCAGAGGAAGGGCCCTAGATGAGCAGTCGCACAGCCCAGACAGTCCCTGGCTCAGGCCTCCCCTCCGCCACCCACGTGGCCTCCGGCAAGGCCAACAGCCACAGCCACCACCGCCAATACCTAGCGAGTAGCTGTCTGTGCGCCAGGCGCTATGTGAGGCTCTTCACATGCACCTCTCGTTTACTCTTCACAACATACCACCCGCAGACCGTGATGGAGCTGGAACTTGAACCCAGGACTGAACCCAGAGCCCAGCCCCACTGTGAACTATCCCCACTTAGCCTCTCGAGCACCTCAGGCGCCTCATCTGCGGCTGGGGGTGATGATCCCTCCCTCCCAGTGCTGTTGCGGAGGGCACCGCACTCTCAGGCGGTTTGGGCGAGGTCACCTCGGCCCCGGGGTCACCCTGGCTGTGCAAGTTACCAGCTGAAACCTCACACGAGTCACTTCCCCTTTCTGAGACTGCAAGATGGGGATCATCATACCTACTTCCCAGGACCATCTCGAGCACAAAAGGAGGTCAGGACTGGAAAGCACTTAACACAGAGCCTGGCATGGAGCTGATGAGCAACAGACATTAGCGCCGGCTGGAAAGAGAAGGCGGCGGTCACACCCTGCTTCTACCTACCAGCAGGGCAACCTGGGGGACAGTGGAGCTGTCCCCCTGAACTCTGGTTTCCTAATGAATCAACCAGGGGCAATAACACCTCCCTGGGCTGTGAAAACAAACATGTAAAGCGCATCAATGCACCTGGTACGGTGCCCAGCACGGGACACATCGTACGTGGAAGAGATCTGAAATGACAACCTGCGGTTTTTGAGGATTGCCCCATCACACTCACCTGCAGCACCTTGCCCTGGGGCCCCTCGTCAAAGAGCAGAGCCTGCTGGTACAGGGGGTCACAGGTCTTCTTGGCGACCTTTGTCTTCTTTTTGGCCAAGCAGGCCCCATTCTCAAGCAGGTAAACCTTGATATAGGTGGCTGCGGGACGGGAGAGAGCATGATGGGAAGGGTCCAGGAGAGAATGCTATGCCCTGCCCCACCCCCTGACATCCAGCTGGCCCTGGAGGTGACCAAGGTGAGTGGGACGAGCTGACCAGTGGACAGCAGTAGAAAAGATGGACTCAAACACTGACTCGTCCATCCTCCCCTCCCCCCAACCCTGTCCACTGGCCTTCCAGGCAAGCCAAGTCGAGAACACGGCTCTAGGCCAAGGGGCAGCTGAGGATGTGCTAGACTCGGAGCTCAGTTGCATACCCCTCCCTGGCAGGACCCCAGATGGAAAACCCCTCTCCCTGCCGCTCTGCCTTACCTGGGAGGGATTTGGAGCCTGGTTTGGGGGTCAGGCCCCGGGCCTCAATCACTTCCACCTCCAGCTGGCCACTCCGGTCCATGATGGCAACGTGCACGTCCCCTGCAAGGGAGAAGAGGGACAGTCCAGGCAGAGGCAGACGCAGGGGCAGGCCGGCCAGCTGCTGTAGAGAACGCCGTCTGCAGAGGACGCTACAGCACTGGAAAGGGCACAATATGCAAAAAATTGCATGTGCCAGGATTGCTCTCGGGAGGCCACTTGAGAGCAGGCTGTGAAATACTTTGATAGGTCCCCTGAGGAGAGGCAGGGGCATGGCCCTCGGTGGGGGCCATGCTTGAGTAACAACAAATGGCTGCCAAATTCCCAGGCGAGGCTGGTTTCCTGGGGGGCTTCTGTCTCACCGAACAGGACAGCAGGTTTGGGGACAGAACTTCCGGCGTCAGGAAGAAAGCGAGGGAGGCTGTGGGTTTAGCGGCTCTTATTCACCTTCTACACAGCAGCCCTCCACCACGCCCCAAAATACATTTTGTCAAACGAATATAGACAAAATATCAGTTTGAAGAGACGCAGAGATAGGAGCTTGTGTGGTACAGGAGGCCCCTGCCTGGGAACGAGGGGCCTGTTCGTACCCTTGCCAAAGGAGGGAGGAAAGGCCGGCTTTCCTGGGAGCAGAAAGCTCAGAATTCCTCACTATGCTCCCACAAACGATTATCTCGCTGAGGCAAGTTCTGTGTGAAGTCATGTCAGTTATTTCTAGAACTCTTCGCTTTGTTCGACACCAGTTAGCAGAATTTGAAATTATGCATTAGTCACTTGGAGCATCCTTCAAAGGAGTGCAGAATCATAAGCCTGATGCAGAAAGATTAAAATGGGCCAGACTTTGGGTTCAGCCACCCGTTTTAGATACACTGAGCTATCGTGCAATTGTTTGTATTTGCATACTTGGGAAGATGGGGATTTATTACTTTCAGGAAACCTCCTGGAAGTCATCGCCCTCCCTCTAGCTATTTCTGACCTCCCCATGGGGGAGTGGGAAGGGGGAGGTCTCACTGTAACATCCCTAACAAGATGAGCAAATACAAGCCTGTCCTTTCCACTTCTAGACACCAGGCGGCACCACACACAAATGTTCTAGGCTGTGGTGGTGCAAAAGCCTTGTGGAGATGGCTGGCTCCTCTCACTGCCTCCCAGCTGGGCCTAGGGCTGGGAAAAGCAGATTCCCCAGGCCCGTAAGAGCCTGTAAGCAAGGGCTGGGAATTAGCCAAATCCTACCCAAGAGCCAGAGGAGAGCTGAGGGGTCCCCGTGGACCCCCTCTTCCAGCAGACAAAGCCTCCTGGGTAAGCACATTAGAGCAAGACAGGGCAGTATGGTGGGATGGAAACCCAGCTCCACAGCTTGGCTTAGGGCAGAGCACTGTCTGAGCCCAGCTCTCTCATGGGCTGTGACGTCAGCACTTTGAACCTCAACACTTTGAACCTGTGAGGTCAACATCTGAACACTGTTCAAATGAAGACTGAGTCCAGATGTCTGGGTCAGACTCCTAGGTAGGACTGATGGGGAAGCTAGTTCCTGGGAGGAGCTGCTTAAAGCCAACACAGTATCTAAGAGAGGGAAAGAGGGAGGGAGTGGACCAGAAGTGCAGCTAAAAGGACCAAGCGTAGACTCCGGGAAATAGGTCCTAGCTGCAAGGAAGGGAGATGAAAAAATTACTTAAAAGGCTTTTAGGTGCCAGGCACTATTAAGTAACAAGTCAAACAAGACACACTTTCTAAGGAGTTAATGAAATAACTTCACTCAAAGCAGCGAATAGGAACTCAGTGAATTGTTGTTAGATTGCAGTACTGAGGCATGTATTATTATTCCCATTTTACAGATGAGGAAATTGAGGCCCAAAGAAGGGAAGTGACGTGGCCAAGGTTACACAGAGCATCAGTGGTAGAATGGACTTGGTGAACACCAATGCTGTGATGATTTTTGTTCACCGTTTTCCGCCCAGCACTCAGCACCGCCAGGCGGGTAGCAGGTGGTGGGAGAGTGGAGGGGGGGGGTGGTGCGTGGTGGTGAGGGCAGGGGTGTGCTATAAAGCTGCTGCAGGGTAGCCAGCAGAGCAAGGCTGGCTCCCCTTGTCCTCTCTGATGAGAGACAGACTGAGGAGTGCCGGGCTCCTTCTTGGGGCACAAAAGCCGGAGTGAGGGCTCCTCTCTGCAGCTCACACTGTATCACACAGGGCCCCCACCGAGCTCGCCCCTTCCGCCCTACTCGCTCTGCCCTCAAGGAGACTCACCCATTGGTGGTGTCGCCAATGTCTGTCGCCCCACAATCTGGGCTGGTCCCAGCCCATCCAGGAAATCACTAAACTGGCTTTCAGCCCCGAGCCGGGTGGTGGGGAAAATGAACCTGGAGGAAGAGGCAGAGGGGTATGAGGTGGTCTAGATAGTGAGATGCAGTGGCTTTGCCCCAAGGACACTGGGCCATGCCCCTCTGTGCCTCAATTCCCCACCCCCTACACAGTACGAGAACACTACTTTAGCTGGGAACAAACAGAACTGCTCATCTCTGCACATTGAAGAAAAATACTTTGATGTCTCTTGAGAAATAATAAAGATAATAATGTTATTCAATCCTCAAGCACCAGGATTTCTAAGATAACCCTTAGAAGGCAGGGCTTGCTGGGCACCTGTGTCCTCCCCAGGGGGGTATGGATGCCAAGAACCAGAAACATAGGCCAGGAATTTCAATGCCTGGAGCAAGTTCCGAGAACTGAGGTTTAGTTGACCATATGTTTGAAATCCAAGTCAATAATCTGAGGTGGTGCCCCAAACAGCAGCCGAGACCAAAATAACACAATTACAGGGTTGAGATAAAAGGCGAGTGATGGTGGGTGGTCCCTGGTTGTGGGGGCCTGGAAATAGTAACAAGCAAACTGACAGTGATTGAAAGTTGGCCAGACGCCAGCAGCACACTGAATGCTCAGCATACATTATATCATTTCATCCTTATAGCCATTTCCGCGCTCCAGGGGCTATTATTCAGTTTTACAGATGAGAAAACAGAGGCTCCAAGAGGTAAGAGACTTGCCTTGACTTCAAAACAGAGAGGATGCCCAACTCATAGGGTCATGGCGGGGGGGGGGGGGGGAGGGGGAAGATCAAGGCAGGTGATGCATGAAAGCCCCAGACAAACAGGAAACAAAAAAATGGTAGTTATTACGTTGCTGCCGTTAACATCAAGGGGAAGTGCTACTTGTTCATGTCCTCAAGCCTAGATGTTCTGGAGGTGGCCAGCAGACAAAGGCCAGATACTAGAGGGCTGACCCGGGTCTTCTCAGGACCTACGAAGGACCGAAGTTCTAAGACCTCCTAGCATAGCCTCGGTTCCTGGCCTGAGAGATCAGGTTGTCCCAGAATGACTCCCTGTTGGAGAGTTTGGCCTTGAGTTCCCCTTGGCCAGTGACAGGCAGGGAGAAAGACACAGGACATACCCTTGTTGAAGAGGGCCTGGATCTCCCCAACTAGGAAGTTGGCTGGGCTCTACTTCCTGGGAAGGGGCTTCGAGGCCCACCCGCTCTTACTGGCCAGCAGCAATAGCCTCACACTGAATTCTGAGGAAAATGGGATCTGAGAAGGTTACATACATAAAGTAACAGACTCTCAAGGTCACAGAATTAGAGAGAGCGTAGAGGTTGTGAAAAAAAGGTTATAGAGTCCAATGGCCTTAATTCAAATCCTGACTCCACCACCACCGAATGGCTGTGACCTGGGGTAAAGGACCTCACCCTCTTCCCATGCCTCAGTCTCTCCACCTGTAAAATGGAGTTATAATGGTACCGACATCCCCCAGTGTTGTTGTTGTGTTAAATGAGATACTATTTTTGCTCTGATGGTAGCTGGCAGATCCCAGAGTAAAAGGCACTCACCTGATGCCCTGCATACAGTAAGATGCAATAAATGTCACTGGCCATTTGCATTCATGGAAGTGGGCACAGTAGTGACATATGAGGTCACAGAATCCTAAATAATAGAGCCACAGGGTCCTAAAGTCAATGGGCCTTGATGAAGCCAAACCAAAAAATCTTAGTCATATAACCAGTTGCATAGATTTAGGAGAGACCAAGGGAATATCTAACCCAGTGACTTTCAAATTTTTAACTGTAACCCCCCCTTCCCCCCCTCCCCCCAGGCAACAGAAGAAATATATTTAACACCACGGACCTCTGTGTATCCATATATTAAAAAAACAAAAATTCCCAAGGTAATTCATCCTCACTCCACAGGATATGTTTGAATTTTCCATTTCTTCTTCTAATGTTGGTTTTGACCCACTAAACTGATTTTACTTCCTGCCTGAGTCACCACCCACAGTTTGAAAAACACTGATCTAGTCCAACCTCCTCCTCTAAGCCCCAGGCAAGACCACTTGCGAGAACTCCATTCATCTGAGCCATAACAATAGTTTCAGAGAAGAATTTTAGGATCACATTTTCCTTTCGAGCCCTCTCCTCTGGAGCAAGGCAGCATGTAGGTGCTGGGGGGGGGGGGGTAAGGGGTGGGGATGAGACATACAGATGGGATACACTGCCCTGGGGCTGCTGGGGGGTATTTGGAGGGGAAACAGCAGCCTGGAGCAGAGGAAGACTGGGGCCTAGGCGGCGGACGTCCAGGGCGGGCAGGGACGCAGAAGAACCCGGACATCCGGACTGGAAACCCCCACAGGAAGATTTCCCAGCCCTGCCCCTGGAGGGTGCAGGAGGGTGGGGCGGGGACCACAGTGGGCATGGGCTGCACGCACGTGCCCTCGGAGCTGTTGCTGTTGGTGCTCCCATCGGTAGACTCCCGGCTGCCCTGGCGTGTGACCCGACTCCGCATTTCCACGGCGATGCCTGTCTCTGTGCTCCGCCGGATGTTGCTGCGCAGCTTCTTGGTGGCCCCTTCTGTGACCCCCCCGAAAGCACAGAAAGGGAACAAGGTCAGATCGCTGAAGAGGCTTCGGAGAGCGTGCTGCCAAAGTCACCTCCCGGGAAGGGGCAGGATGGGCAGGACTCGAACTGGAGGCAGGGGCACAGGTGAGCTGGGGCTGCAGGGTGGGGGGATCACCAGGTGGAGACCAGCCCTGCAGCCCTCACTCAGCCTCATCCCTGCCAGGCTCCCTGATGGCCACCTTCCCAACGCAATTCCAGCCTTTGCCCCAAATGGTTACGTGCTCCTTTCTCTTCTGGAAAGTTTGCTTTCTCTGGCATTCCCAGATTTGCTTTCCCCCTTACCCTCATGAACCCTATCACACCCCGACCTCACAATCCACCTCTGACTCTGATTCCTTCACAGAACCAATAAAGAACCCCATGTGAAGTTTAGCCACTCTCACATTAACCCACATTCTCAATGTGGGCCTGAATGTGGAAAGAGATGTGTGTGGCGGGCTGGAGGGGCCGTTAGGGAAGCAAGACTGAGAGGGACCACTAGGTTGGCCTGAATTGACCTTGGTTCTGAAAGAGAGGTCTGCAGAGGAACTCCAGAAGCCATGCGGTGAGAGCTTACTCGGTGTCTCTGTACCTCTTGTTTGGAGGGCCCTCTACCCTCACCCCAGCCCCCTTCTTGAGCCTTGCAGGGAACACGGGGCACTTTGCCTCTCCTAGCAGCGCACCATCCTGCCTGGGTTTCCATGGCAACCTCCTCAGCATTGCAGTGAGGTCCCACTAGACACCCTCTCCTCCTGGGGGTGGGGGGAGCAGAAGACGAGTGGAAGGTTTGCAGGGCTTTCCCCTGCTGGCGCTTTGCTGCCTACGGAGCTTCATAGGTAGGAAGAGACACTCAGATAAGGACGATACCAAAGGAGCCATTTGCTGTCACTGGTTAGAGGCCTGGGAAAATGACGAGTGGAGATGCTGACAGGGATGGGGAGGCTGGGAGTGGGGCCGGCAACACAGCCTCCAAAAGCAGTGGGGAGGGGGGAGTTGGATATGCTGGCAACCTCCTCTCTTGGTCACACCCAATGGTAAATTGGGGAGGGGATGTTCAAAACACCAGCCTGCGCAAAGGGGAACTTTATTCCTCCTGCTTCGTCCTACTTACCTTTCAGGAAGTCCCACTGGGAGAGGGACGGCTGAGAAGGCCGGCATCACTAGCAGATGGGATGGGGGTCCTGGGAGTGGGGATGGGCTGGTGGTGAGGAGGAATGTCTTCTCTGAAACCACCCCAGCTTCTGGGATATTGGAATAGCTACTAACCATGAGTCAATGAGACCGCTGATATGACTGTTTGCTGGCCTGTTTCTCTCCCCCCCCCCACCTTTCTCTCTCTCTCTCTCTCTCTCACACACACACACACAGTCACTTTAGCTCATGTGTATTTCTTTCACATTGACATAAGCAGATATACATGAGTGCTAATGATCATATGTATGAGTACAGTGATCTCACACACCAGGTCACGTATGTTCATATAATGGGCACACAGTCACAAATGGTCCTACCAGGTCTTAGTCATACATACACATGACATACTCTGCCACGGACATGTGACCTTCATGCCCTAACACTTGGAGTTGAACCCATCCACTCGATCACACACGTAGATACAAACTCATAAATGGTGTGTGACCCACCACACACACAGGGCAATAACAGTGGGTGTAGGGGACTCATGGTGTCCCTGGCTCCTAACTGCCACACACCCCCTAACCCAGTTAGGAGACAGAGGGTCTGTGGGAGCTGCACTTTTTCCTCCCTTCTCATATCCCCCCCCAACAATACACACCCTAAGCTGAAGCCAGAGCCTCACCACCCCATGGCCCCAATCCCCCCTCTTCTACAACTTGAGAAGCTTTGACCCAGTTGGGAGAAAATTTACCTTCTTTGACCTACCGAACCCACTATGAGCCCCTGGGAAGGGTGTCACAGAATCCTGAAGTGTTGGAGACGCCTCGCTGACCTCCCACTGCCATAGATGGAGAGCCCAAGGTCCACATGGTCATAGGGCTGGGGCCAGACCCCAGGCCCACACTCTCCCAGTCTACTGATAGCCAACTTTTCACCCCCTCCATCAACTCCACATCGATTTGAGAGGTGATTCAGCAGAGATTCGGTTCTGTGTCTTTTGAGTGGGGAGAAAGTTCTTGCAACATCAGAGAAAATTCCTCTACTGGTTTGATACTTGTCCAGTCTGAATTCTATCCATCTGGGGAATAACTTTATGTAGCCTCTCTCTCTCTAGAGAACTGGGTTCCTTGCAATAGTTCTGTGGTTCCTGGAAATTGAAAGACTCAAGGAACCATCCCATCTGTCCCACCACATAGAAGGGAGAGGCAGTCGGAGCGCTCAGCACCACTCACAGGGCATCTCCTGGAAGGGTCCTGAGTCCTCTCCCCACCTTGACCCAGAGCCCAGAGCTGAGGTGGGAAGAGCTGCTGTCCCTGGTACTGAAAAGAGGAGCTCCATTTGGGCAAGGGCTGGAATAGCCCAGGGTGGGCCCTGAGTAGACCCAGCCTAAGGCCAGGCCAGAACCCACCTATGTCCTAGGACCCTAAAACTCTGACCCTACCTTCATCATTGCTCTCACAACTTAGAGAATGTTAGATATAGCCGGAAGCTGGGAGACCATCTCTATAGTTGCATTTTATAGAAGAGGAAATAGAGACCCAGTGGAAATGTGACTTTCCCAAGGACCCACGGGGAGTTACAGAGCCAGAATGAAACTCTGAAGTTTCAGGGTGAGTTTCTTCAAGGCCACTTTAGGAAAATGTGAGGAAAAAACTGGAAGGGGCAGGCCGGAGGCAGGAGAGTTAGAGAGGAGGCTGGGGCAATAGTCCAGGCTAGATATAATGGGTCCTGAACTAGGACACAGGAGGAGATGGGTGGGGCTGGAGCCAATGCAGAGTATGGACAGATGAGGAGGAAGGAAGCTCCTGGGAAGGGCAGACCTAGAGCTCAGAAGCTGGGGTCCAAGAGAGGAGTTCTCCCCACTTCACACAGCCCAGCCCTTCAGGGAACTGAGCCATCCCATCTGGGGGCAGCAGGGGCACCCTGCTAGGATCTTTTCCCAGAACCGAGTTTCCAGAGCCAGTGCGAGGTAGCCCATACATCCCCCTGGGGCCAGACTCTCCTACCCAGAAGGAGGCTCCAAGTTGGGACACTGGCAACCTCAAGACTGGGGAGAAAAAAAATGGAAAGAAAGAATTACAGATGGGAGAGGAGTATGCTACTGGTGAGAGGCAGAGTTGTGGGGGCTAGAGAACTCACTTCTTGTTGGGTCCTACTGTGTGGCCATGGGTAATAATAATACCAACAATTTACCAATTATCTATTATGTGCTGGCATGAGGCTGAGTGGCTTTGCATATCCTGTCTCATGTAATTCCCTGGAAAGTCTGCAAGACAGGTATCATTGTCCTTATTCCACAATCAAGGAAGCAAGCTCGGAGAAGCGAAGTAACTTGCCTGAATCACCCAACTAGTAAATGACAGGGTGTGGCTGTGAAGGCCAACTTGAAGTTGTTCTCCAGGAAAGTGCCTTCTCCTCTCCAGGCTCAGATGCCTCATCGATAAAATGAGTGTAGGGGACTAGATGATCCCAAGGGGCCCTCCCTGCTCTCCCATTCGGAGATTGGATGATTCACAGAGAATTTTGGTTAAAAGGGCATCTGGGCAATTCTCCTGGCTCAGGCCCCAGGCCTTCAGCTGTACCCATGCCTACCATGGAGACAAGTGATCCAGAAGCCTCACCGTCATTCATCTCCCCTCGAGGCTTGAGATCTTCTTGGTGTTTACTCCAGTCCCTGCCTGTTGACTGTGGAGTCTGGGTAGGTGGACAGCCCCAGGCAGATCACCAGAATGTCTCCCAGTGACTCAGGCCCCAGCCCTGACCTTGGAAAACCATCTGTTCAAATCACTTCGGGCATGAAGAAGCCTTTGGGTCTGAAGCTGAATCAGCCAGATTCCTAAAGCCAGACTCCTGGAGCCCAATACCTCCTCAACCTCCTAATCTTAATCTCCCAACCTTAATCCCACCCCTTGGTTCTGTGCTAGCTGAACTCCTGGATCCCCATCCCCCTGATTCCCTAGCACCAGGCCCACACTGCAAACACAAAGGCCATGCCTTCTGGGCCACTGATAACCCGAAGCCCCCTCCCCATCTAACATTTCTCTGAGCTAAAAAACACACTGCAGCTTGATTGCTGGAAAAGACCATCCCACGTGCTCCTGTGAAGGGCTTTGTAAAAATCTATTTTAAGGCCTGGAAAAGTCTCCCACCCTCAACTGGGAGTCTTGATGAGCATTCTCTCTGGATCCTCCGGCGCCCCCGCCCCCTCACCACCCCCATCCAGCTGCCTATTTGAAGGTTTCCTGGGGAAGTTGTTACTCTGAACAAAATAAGCAGGAAGAGATTTTAAAACAAAACCAGCTGGTGTCTGGGCTGATGCCACAAAGTGAGGAGGTCTTGGGAGGGGAGGGCTGGCTCCTCCTCTGTGATGTGGGGTCCAGGGTGACTGTGTGTGACAAAGTGGGTCACCCCCCAGTCCGAGCATCACTAGGACTCCAAAACTAGGTGGCTGAGAAAATACGTTTTTCAGGATGTAGCTGTTAAGGCGTGTGTGAACGTGGCTTTGGGAGGTATGTGCGTGTACGTATACGTGTGCGACATGTTTCTGTGACCATGGGCTGTTGTGTGTGTGCGTATGCGACTGTGCTTCAGTGATCTGGGTCTGTACGTTACTACTCAGAGGAGCATGCTTGTGCGATTTGCATGACTGGCTTCATTGTGACCATGTACAAGCGTGAATGACTGCAGTATGATTTCCCGGCAGTAGGGGTGAGTCACCTGAGCAAATGAGCACACACCGTATGACGATACAAGGTGTGTGTGTCTCTCTTGTGACTTGGTAATGTGTGGCTGCATTCCTGCGGCTATTTGTACTTGGGAAATTCAGAGAATGCAGGTGAGACTGTATCCTGTGGATGCGTGTCTGTGGAGCCGTGCCACTTAGCACAGTGCCAGGAATACGGTGGCTGTTGAATGCGTAAGGGTGCGCACGGAGGCAGCACAGCGTAAAGTTCAGGAGCATGAACCCCGCAGCCCGGCTGCTTTGAATTCAGGCTCCAGCGACCCGCTTGCTATGTAGTTGGGGGCATCTTACTTCCCTTCTCTTGCTTCAGGATCTGCCTCATGGAGTTTATGGGGATCCAATGAGTCAGGACATGTACTGGACCCAGAGTAGCAGCTGGTATACGGTAAGTGCTATATAAGTATTTGTAGGCATGAGGACGCCCCCTGGGTGCCCCGTCATTGCAAGGTACCCCACCCCACCCCCTCCGTGTCCCACGTCCCCTCACCAGACTGGGGGAGCTGGAGTGTGCTCTTGCTCCACTGAGTCAGGCCCACGATGGCCACCATCTTGGCCCCAAGGCTGCTGCGCCGCTTCTTGGCCGTGGTGGTCCCGGTCCCACCCCCAGCCTGCTGGGAGCCACAGATTTCACCGCTGATGCTGGAGCTCCGAACCACATTCCTGGAGGCTGCGGCCGAGGCCGGACCAGGCTCCCCGTTAAACATGGTCCGAGGGGCGGCAAGGCCTCAGGCAATCCTGTGGGGGGAGGGCAGGAAACAAAGGGGTGCCACATCAGGCCCTGAAGCCACTCTACGGCAGCCCACCACTTCCTAGCTGTGTGACCTTGGGCAAGTCACTTGGCCTCTCTGAGGCTGTGAGGATTGAACGAATCAATAAACGTAAAGAGTGTGCACAGGGTCTGGCTCAATAATGGAACTATTCTTATTAGCACATGGCTATCCTGGCAAGTGACCTGGTTTGGCCAGGTCAAGGCAGAGGCTGTGGAGTCGTACGGCCCACTCTTGAATTCCAAAGGCCTCTACACACTGGCTGTGTGATCTTGTGACCAAGCACCTCGCGGCTTCAGTGAACACCTCAGCAAAACGAGAAATAAAAGCACTCACCTCACAAGACTGTCGAAAGGATTAAATTAGAGCATGTGAAGGCGCCAAAACAGTGCCAGGCACGGAGTAAATAGTAAGTGTGATTATTGTCATGGCCAATAATAAGAACAGAGACAGCAAGACTGGCCCCAGCCTGTGGGGTGGGAGTGGGGGTGGCGGCTCCGGAAGGGGCCCTCCTGCTGGAAGGGACAGCACAGAAAAGTAGAAAGAAGCAGGCACAGGTCGCCCTTAAGCGCACCACGGAGTGGCGGCCCCTGGAGGCGTTTTGATCTGATTTCCTCCCAGTCTCTTTCCTATGCATTTTTAAAAATAATTGAACTCATAATGCAAATACAATTTTGCATCCTGGTATTTTTCGTTTAACATCATATCACAAGCATTTCCCACTGTCGTGAACACTTGGTATAAATGTTTTAACGCCACCATAATATTTCATTGTATAGAGGTAGCATAATTGACTTAAGTATTTCAATATCGTGACCTCTTAGATTGGGTCTGACTTCCTCCTCTGTCTCCTGTCTTCTTTTTTTTTTTTTTTTAATGTTTATTTATTTTGAGAGAGAGATAAGAGGGAGGGCAGAGTGAGAGAGAGAGAGAGAGAGAGAGAGAGAGAGAGAATCCCAAGCAGGCTCTATGTGGTCAACACAGAGCCCAACACAGGGCTCCATCTCACAAACCATGAGATCATGACCTGAGCCAAAATCCAAGAGTCGGATGCTTAACCGACTGAGCCACCCAGGCGCCCCTCTCCTGTCTTTTAAACAACATCACTCAACACTGCTTTGATCTACTTATTTCCTTAGGATTGAGTCCCAGAAACAGAGTCACTAGGCTGAGTGTGGATACCGCCAGGAGCCTCCCCAACAGCCACACTCCCTTCCTGCTTCTTGACAGAGCACTGGTTTTGTGCAGCCACCACCCCATCCCATTTCAGAGGCAGATCCTGATTAGTTCAAGCCAATCAGTGAGCGGCCCTCATCTTGGTAACTTGGTACAAGGGCAGGCATATGACTAAGTTGGCCCGATCTGACTTAAGGGAAAGATTTGGATTCCATGCTTACCAGCGAAGTGGGGTCTCTCTCCCCACTTCTTCCCTCAAGTCTCTTCCCCCTAGAGAGGGCCCAGTCCCAAGAGGAATCCAGTGTTGTCGAGTGCAGCACAGCACAGACAGAAAGGACCTCGGCCACCCTGGAGCGTGCTTTTCTCTGGCCTTCCGGTTATGTGAGATAATGTGTTTTCCACTGCCTAAGCCAATTTGAATCAGTGGTCTCAGTTACATCCCAAAGCATCCTACCTGATACCAAGGACATAAACATTTCTCTGATTCTTGTAAAATATTGCCAAATTCCTTTCCAAAGCTGGATTCAAAAAATATCGAAGCCCCTCCAAATTTCAAGGCCTGTGCAGAGTGCCGAGGATACAGCAGCGAGCCAGGCCGACTTGGTCCTGCCTGCTCAGAGCCTCCAGTCCAAGAGAGACAGACAGCGAGTGACTGATTACATAATTAAATATTAAATTGGATTGTTCTGATGAGTGCTAGGGAAGACAGAGGGCATTGGAAGCCACTCTGGGGGAGCTGGGTGGCTCAGTGTTGCACAGAGATGGGATCTCCAGCTATCGGCCTCTACAACTTGGCTGAAGGTCCAATGCTGCGGCAGGTGCCCTCTGCTCAGAGTATGGGAAAAACGGCTGCTCCGGCAGGCTCTGCACACAGCCCTTCCCAGCTCTGTCTCAGCCTACAGAGCTCTTCCCAGGGCAGCCCATCTCCGGTCACTTTGCTCGACCCTCTGCTCTCAGCCCTGTCACCCTGAGGGAATCTGCCTTTTCAAAAGGACATAGTTGAAGTGTCAGGTCAGGGGAGAAGGAGGGAGGAGGGAGGATGCCACTCTAGAGGATTTCAGTCCCCAGACAGCTGTGAACGGTGGCCACTCGGCCTCCTGGTCAGCATGGCTCCTGCCAACCAGGCAGATTAGGGCTGACAGTGGGGATGAGTCAAAGCTGTGTTCTCCCTTCTTTGTGGTTGTCTGGACTGTTTTCGCTCACCCTGTGATGTACACAGAGTCCCGGATTGTATTTCTCCATCCATCCCCCATTAACCTTGCAGCTAATGGAAAGTCCCCCTGGACTTGGGCCTATGATGATCTCTTCTCTTCAGTTTCCAATTCTAGTGCCAATTTGTGTGGTTTTTTTTAGGTACCTGCATGGTCTTTTGGTGAATGGTGGGAGAGGGCTTCCAGCGTAAGTCTAACTTACTCTTTAAAGTATTGTTGTTAGGGGCACCTGGGTGGCTCAGTCATAAGCGTCTGACTCTTGGTTTCAGCTCAGGTCATGATCTAATGGTTTATGAGTTTGAGCCCTGAGTCGGGCTCTATGTGGAGCCTGCTTAGGATTCTCTCTCTCCTCTCTCTGCCCATACCCCACTCATTTTCTCTCTCTCTCTCTCTTTCTCTTTCTCAAAATAAATAATAAAATAAACTTTAAAAAAATGTTTAAAGTATTTTTGTTAGGTGTATGGTAATCTCCACGTCACAGATCAGAAAAGTCAAGGCCTTGCCCATCCTACTTGGCTACGAAATGGCAACATCTGGACTCGAACCCAGGTCTCCTCTTCCCACAAAGATGTGAACACACTCAGCAGTTCCTGCCCCATCAACCCAGACCTCACCCAAAGGTGTAGGCCCATCCCTCTCACTCAGGCTTTGCCCTGGGTCTCCGGCTTTTCGAAAACTCTGCAAGAAAATTATCTCCGATGAGAAAAACCTCTCTGGGCCAGGTTTCCACAGCAGGCAAAAGCATCTGGGGGCAGTAGAAACCCCACCCAGACACAGCTGGAGAAGCAAGCACTTCCCTAGCACAGCCTACAGGAAGCTCAAGATTATCACTCCCAGGGGTTGAGAAGGGAAGAAAGTATGGGACAAAATTCCTGACCCTGCCAACCCAGGGGCTCATGTTTCCTCATGAATAATGAATGACATTGACAAGCAGATGGTTTGACATCCAGGACTCTGCACCATCTGGAGCCACTTTCTCATCTTTAACTACCCAGGGATCACCCAGAGGGGCCTAGAGAGCTGGTGAATGCTTCAGAGGGCCCAGCCAGATAGGCCACCCTCAAGGGGACAGGAGGAACCAGACCAAAAGCAGTGGACCCAAGGTCTTAGGGCCTGACCTCTGGTGCAGGAGTGCTGGGCAGGGCAGCCTGGGAGAATGAAGAATCAGAAAGTGGGATTAGAATGCCTATGGATTCTTTGTGTCACTTTCTCTGGGCCTTGGTTTCCTCATCTGTGTGTAAAACGAAGGGATTGGATTAGGCGATCTCTACAAATCCTTGTAACTGGAGAGCAGAGCCTAAGAACACATTCTGCATTGGCAGAATGGGGGCTCTGGCTGCTTCTCTGACAGTCAGTCTAGTTCAAGAGGGATAAGACAGAGGGGCACCGGGGTGGCTCAGTCGATGAAGTGTCTGACTTCGGTTCAGGTCATGATCCCATGGTTTGTGAGTCCAAGCCCCACATCAGGCTCTGTGCTGTCAGTGTAGAGCCTGCTTGGGTGTCTCTCTATCTCTCTCTCTCTCTCTCTCTCTCTCTCTCTCTCTCTCTCCTTCTTTCTCTGCCCCTCCCCCACTCGTTCTCTCTCCCCCACCCCCAAAATAAATAAATAAACTTAAAAAAAAAGAGGGGTATGGGGCACCTGGGCGGCTCAGTCAGCTAAGCGTCTGACTTTGGCTCAGGTCATGATCTCACAGTTCGTGAGTTCGAGCCCTGCGTCAGGCTCTGTGCTGACAGCTCAGAGCCTGGAGCCTGCTTTGGGTTCTGTGTCTCCCTCTCTCTCTGCTCCTCCCCCACTCACGCTCTGTCTCTCTCTGTCTCTCAAAAAAAAAAAGAGGTTTAAAAAAAGGGGGGGGGCGCCTGGGTGGCGCAGTCGGTTAAGCGTCCGACTTCAGCCAGGTCACGATCTCGCGGTCCGTGAGTTCGAGCCCCGCGTCGGGCTCTGGGCTGATGGCTCAGAGCCTGGAGCCTGTTTCGGATTCTGTGTCTCCCTCTCTCTCTGCCCCTCCCCCGTTCATGCTCTGTCTCTCTCTGTCCCAAAAATAAATAAACGTTGAAAAAAAAAAATTTAAAAAAAGGGGGGGTAGACAGAGAGACAGAGCCAGCCACCTGGCCCCCATGTAAGTCCTACTTATAGCGCCCTCTGAGCCATGAGACCACAGGGACGGGGAAGGGGCAGCAGGCAGAGATGGGGGCAGAGTGTGAGGGGCCAGCAAGCCACAGAGCACAGCATCTCACATATTGGTGGTTCCAAGAGATTGCTAAATGACCTATATCCTTTCTACAAAAGTCACTTCAACAATTCTCTGCCTCTGAGCAGGACTGTCCCTTTCCCAGCCCAGTTCATGGCACCTCAAGGAAGGGAGCCCTTCCTCGCCGGGTCACAGACACCTCACTCTGGAGTTCTCTCCGCTGACCCCCATCTACTGCCACAGCAGCATCTACTACTATGGCTCGGGTGTCCCCTCCAGGGACGAGTCCTACTGTCCCCACTCCTGCCAAAGCTCCATGCCCGCAGATACCTTCCAAGCTCCCCAAGCAAGGAGGCTAGTGTTTTCTTTCCAGTTATGGATGTTTGGCCTCTACCCTGGAGTCACAGTACCCGAAGCGCTCCCCAGACCATCTCTTGAATCCTGACAGCTGGGGTTTCAGAGCTCTGCCAGGCTACCCAGGTCCCTCATGTGTCTAACCAGATCATAAGCCTATTTTGAGAGTCAAACAGGGCCATCCAAAAGCCCAACATAAACCTAGCTACCCACTCTTTCAACAGGAGAGACCAAGGAATCTGTCACAGGGTGATGGACTGGTAGGTTGGAAGGGATGGCAAATAACTGAGGCTCTTAGCACCTCTCTCCTTCTTCCACCTACAGCAGACATCACTAATCCATCTCTTTCCCACCAAGGACAGATTTAACCTCAGAATCCCTCTCAACACAGCTCCAGCACCAATTGGTGAAAAGTGGCCCATGATTTAAAACAGATTTGCCAACCCCATTCCAGCCTGAGTCTTTCATTTTGCAGAGTGGGAAATCAAGGCCCAGGGAAAGAGACACACCCAGGGTCACACAGAAAGTTGGTGACAAAACTAGAGCTCCAACCCAGTTCTCCTAACTCCCAGGTCCCACATCACCTGGCAGGTGCTTCCTCCCCACTTTGAAGAAAACCCAAACTCACCCAACTGATGAATCTGAGCGTGGTGTTCCACATCACAGGGGGCTGTGCCCCTACCAACAGCACACCCCTAGGGCATTTACACGAGGCTTCTGTTAACTTCTGCCCAGACACCAGTTTTCAAGAAAGGAGGTGAAGGCAATCAGGGTAGCTTCTAGGAGGAGGTGATGTGATAAGAGTCTGGAAGGAAAGAGGGGAGTTTAGAGGAAGGGCTAGTGAAAACATCTATCCTTAAGGGCTTCCAGGAGCTTGCAGAGTTGAGAGACAGACTTTTGAGATGGCTGTGGGATGTTGAGCAAATCATTTAAACTCTCTGCTTCTGTTTCCTACTTTGTAGAAAGCATCTCAACTCCTGGGTCCCCGAATCTGCCTGTAGGCACGTTAATGTCAAACTACTGCTGCTGAAGCCCCACCCATAATTTTAAGACTTTTAACACATGAGGGACAAATGGAGGTCCAACGGCTAAGGAGCTCTACATCTTACTCTTTCTTCCTCAGTCCTCCCTCCCACTGAAGGGATGTCCCTCCCCAGATACTGTGAGATACCCCGGGATGGGGGGTGGAGCACTTCTGGCTCCACCCCCAGCCATGTGACCTGGAACAAGTCGTTCAGCCTCTCTGAACTTCCGGCTCCTCTTCTGTGCGGGGGGAGTCTACTTGCCACCTGGACGCAGCCCCACTCTCCAGGCTGGACTTGGTGTCGGATGGGATAACGAGGAGCCGGAAAACGCTGATTAAAAACACAGGCTTTGGAGGCAGACCTACTTGGTTCAAAACCTAGATCTGTCACTTGCAAGCCGTATGACGCCGGGCAATTTCCTTAACAACCCCCCCCCCCCCCCGAGCCTACTGCTCCTCACCACTAGAGTGGGGATAATAATGCCTGCCTTAGGATTATTAGATGAGATGCTACAAAATAAGGATCGGTAACATGCTAAGTGCTCGGTTGGCCAACTACACTGTTACTACTCATAATGGTGACTTTGTTAACAGGGAAGGACTGTATGGGTGTCTGTGCTCATTGGGCCGGACTGCGCACCGGGTGCAACCACTTCGTGGGAAGGCTCAGAGACCGAGAGGATCACCTCTCACCTGCTTCCCCCCAGAGCGCAGGACAGCGTGGGATGTGGGTCCCTGTGCCTCTCAGTTGAGGTGGGAGCTGGCACGTGAAACTGTGCTTTTCTTTGCCAGCCTCTCAGCTCCTGGGCCCTCACTGGGAGCTGGGTCTGACTTTTGAGGGCCCTGACCCAATCCCAGTCCACCACCAGGGCTTCCCGCTGCATCTCCCGTACCAATCTGTGTCCATGTCAGGGGCCAGTGTCTGCATCCACAGAAGGGGAGAAGGGTTCTCTTTTTTTCTAGTCCTGCTTTACCCCACCCCCAGGAAAAGATGGGCGGGTGACAAGGCTGGCATATGGTGGGGGAGGCAGGCTGGGCTGAGGGAGCACACCCAGCTTGCATGGGGAGCACCATGCCAGGTCTCCTCCTGATTATGTGACCTTTGTCTCCCCCAAGCCAGACTCGCATGCACAACACTATACACACACAGGGGGAGACACAGGGCACTGAGTTTCAAATGTGTGGTCACACACCATACCGACCCAGACGGATGATATACACTTAAAAGACATAATCACCTACGTACACAGCCAGGCACATGCACCCCCAACACAAAAGTGCACAGAAGCAGCCACATTGACAGTCACAGGCGTTTGCAGACTCACATATGTGTACACACCCACGCACACTCAAACACACACACCCCCTCCTTGGCCTCTGCCCAGCCCAGGGAGGTGGGAGGAGCCCCATCCCTTTAGTGGGCAGGGAAGTAGGAAGGGTCATACCTGGATCCTGGGTTCTCTTGGCTGAGGCACGCACACCAGCTCTGAGCAGGTGCCTGTGCGAGCTTGAATACGTACACACTCATACCAGCTCCAGCCCTGAGTACCACCCTCCTGGCCCCCATCCCTGCAGGCCGGACAAAAGAGCTCATCGGTGAGGTTTGTGGTGAGGAGATGAGAAGGCTGGCAGGGAGCAGCTGCTGTCACCATGGCTACCAAGCTGACCCACTTCTCCTCCACCCAGCCTGGCCCACCCAGCCCGGGCAAGGGAGGAAAGGCAGCTTTGGGCAGGGGGGGCCCTCTCCTGTCACACACAGTAAAGAATCTCTGAGGGTGTGGTGAGGGATGGGTTGAGCACCAGGCTAGTTCCTGCATAGAAAGGAAATAGCCAGACATTCTTTGAGGGCAGCAAGGTGCTCAGGAGATAGCCCCTGCAAAACCTAGCCCCTGGCCTCCCTCAGCTTTGGCGCCTCTGGCCCCAGGGACCTACGTGGGTCATGTGCCTACCCTGGACACATTCTCAGACACAGTCTTCACGGCAGGGCAGAGGGTGGGGCAGCCAGACCCAAAGCTCTGTCTACAACTCCAAGAGCTCAGGACACTGAAGGGCAAGATAGACCCAGAGCCAGTTGCACCCTGTGTCCTGCTCAGATCAAGGTTCCTGAGGGCAGGGCTTGTCCTCCCCATTTGAACCAGGGGCTGCTGAAGACACGGCCATGCCTTCATTCCTCAGACAGAGCTACCATGTGTCTTTCCTCAGCCAGGGGGCTCCTGAGGACATGGCCATGTGTCTTCCCTCAGAACTGGGGAATATAGAGGAAGCACACAGCCTTCAGACAGCTCAGTTTTGTGAGATCACTCACAAGGCAGAATGAATCACTCCTGCAAGACAGCTTGCCATAGCTCCCTAATTCTTTCAGGAGAAGGTAAAAACCCCTCACACCAAGGCCCACAAGCCAAGTGAGCCAGATCGTCCCGTGCTCTTGCTCCGCTTCTGTATTCCAGCTGCACTTGCCTTTTTTCCATTCCTCAAAAGTGCCCTGGGTCTCCTGTCTGCCTGGAATGTTCTTCTCCAGCTGACCCCCACCCTCATGTTCTGATGCCCTCTGTTTCTCTGTGTGCTGCCTTTGCCTGGCTAATCCCTATTCATCGCTCAGTCCCAGTTGGAAGGTCATTTCCTAGGAGAGTCTTCCCAAAATGACTCCCCCTGTCATGCTCTCCCAGACTCTGTACTGTCCCTGCCCGTCATGGGTTGAATTCTCCCCCGGGGAAAGATATGTCAAGGTAGTAACCCCAGTACCTCAGAATCTGACCTTGTTTTGGAATAGGGTCATTGCAGATGTCATTAGTTACACCGAGGTCATGTTGGAGTAGGGTGGGTCTCTAATCCAATATGACTGGTGTCCTCATAAGAATGCAACCACATGAAGGGCGCCTGGGTGGCTCAGTTGGTTAAGCGTCCGACTTCAGCTCAGGTCACAATCTCCTGGTTCATGAGTTCGAGCCCCATTTCAGGCTCTGTGCTGACAGCTCAGAGCCTGGAGCCTTCTTTGGATTCTGTGTCTCCCTCTCTCTCTGCCCCTCCCCTACTCCTGCCTTGTCTCTGTCTCTCAAAAATAAATAAATGTTAGAATGCAACCACATGAAGGCAGAGACACACAGGGAGAATGCCACATGATGATGTGGGCAGAGTTTGGACTAATTCAGCAACAAACTGAAGAACACCAAGGATTGCCAGCGGTCACCAGAAGCTAGGAGAAAGCCACGGAACAGCATCTCCCTCAGCGGAACCAATCCTGCCACCTGCCTCCAGGACTGTTAGAGAATTAGTTTCTATTGTTTTAGGCCACCCAGTTTGTTATAGCTGCCCTAGGAAATTCATATACTGCTATTCTTAATTTGTTTAATGCCTGTCTCCCACACTCCACCTAAAACAGAAACCATATCTTCTTCACCCTGAACCTCCAGTGCCTGGCATAGACCTGGCTCTGTAAAAACGTGTTGAGGGCGCCTGGGTGGCTCAGTTGGTTGGGCGTCCGACTTTGGCTCAGGTCATGATCTCACGGTTTGTGAGTTTGAGCCCCGCATCGGGGTCTGTGCTGACAGCTCGGAGCCTGGAGCCTGCTTCGGATTCTGTGTCTCCTTCTCTCTCTGCCCCTCCCCAGCTTGTGCTCTGTCTCTCTATGTCTCTCAAAAGATAAATAATGTAAAAAAAATTTTTTTTTTAATGTGTTGAAGGAATGAATGACAATCTCAAACAAATATTAAATTGACAATATTTATATCTGGATAGTAGAATTGTGAGTTATTTTTATTTTCTTCATGTGACATACCGTGTTTTTTTAAGTTCCCACTTTAGAAACTGTATTGATGCTATCATAAAGAAAAACTAAAATACATATTTTTCTTTTCAAAATATACATTAAAATAACAGTCATTTCCACCAGTATGTGTTTTGTGAAGAGGAAGAAGTTCTGCTATATGCTTGATAACTATTTTTTCATCGATTAATTGATTCCTCCTTGTGTCGCTAGAGTACTTTCTCGAGTCAGATTTACAGAGCTTGAGCTCTGGGGCCTTTTGGGGCACAGATTCCAGGTAGGAGGGGCCAGGCAAAGTATGCATGCTTCACAGCCATCTCAACCATCCACCCCTTCTCATAGCTCCTGGGATCTGGCCAGATGTGCCACCTGTCACCTGATGGGGGCTGTTAGACTTGGCACTTAAGAACACCACCAGCCCTGGCTGAAGGCCATTCCCAAACAAAAGATCCTACCCTCAAACTTAAATATTTACACAAATCACTTGGGGATCTTGTTGAAATGCAGATTTCAATCCCATGGGTCCCCAGTGGAACCTGAGATTTTGCATTTCTAACAAGGTCTCAGGTGATACCCATGTTGCTGGTCTATGGGCGACCCAAGGCACTGAAAGTTAAAAATTAAATACTCTGGTTGTTCTTCAAGAGTGAATGCTTCAGGGGGTGCCTGGGTGGCTCAGTCAGTTAAGCGTCCGACTTTGGCTCAGGTCATGATCTTGTGGTCCATGGGTTCAAGCCCTGCGTTGGGCAGACAGCTCAGAGCCTGAAGCCTGCTTTGGATTCTGTGTCTCCCTCTCTCTCTCTCTGCTCCTCCCCCACTCATGCTTTCTCTCTCTCAAAAGTAAACATTAAAAAAAAAAGAGTGAATGCTTCAGGATGAGGAGACTAGAAAAGGCACATTGGGAAGTGCATTGCAGAATACCTCAAAAGATTGGCAGGATTAGGAGAGATAGAAGTGGCAGGAGAGAAATGGAAACTACCTGGGAAGGACCAGAGAGGAAGTGTTATGTTCACAGGATGGTGAATAGGGCAGTGCAGTTGGAACAGGAGGTAAGTACAATTGTGGAAGAGAAGGCTAAAAAGGTAGGCTTGGCACAGCCAGTGAAGGGCTCTGAATGCAGGGCTAAGAAGCTTGACTTTAATCCTGTAAGGAGTGAAATCTGACATGACTTAGATGTAATGTTTTACAGAGCTCAATCTGACACTGAGTGCAGAATCAGAAGAAAGCCTGACAGAAGGAAAAACAGTCAAAAAGCAGATAAGAAGACTGCACTGCTTCAGACAATGCAGATGGGAAGAGGAAAAGGGTGGCCAGGAGTCATGAGAAGGCTTGGGGCATTGCCTAGAGTTAGTGATGGGACGAAGTTGGGGAGAGGAAAAAACAGAATCCAAAGTGATTTATAGGAAGCGTAGAGACTGAGAGGTGCCATCAGCAAAGCTTGAGGTCCCAGAGGAAAACACTGGCTTAAGGGGAAGATGAGTCCCATCTTAGATGTGATGAGCCTGAGATAATACTGCAACTCCCACATAGAGGCATTGGGCAGGTAAGCAGATTCACTGGAGCTCAGGAGAGCAATGTAAGTGGGCAGGATTTGGATGTGTACCCTGAGGGGAAAAGTGGCATATGGAAAGGAAAGAGAATGCCTAGAGGGGAGTACAAAGTGAGCAAAGGGCGAGGGATAGGAGGAATATAGAATCCACTGAAGAAGGGAGTATCAGCAGAGAAGTCAGAGAAAATGCCACGAGTATACAGATGGCCAACCTGGAGGCCCTACCACACCGTCACATCAAAACCAAGGGAAGACTTGCCCAGCCAAGAATGTAGACGGGCAAGGAAAGTCTAGGCCTGAAAAAAAAAATCACAGCTTGAATAGAAAGCAGGATTTGGATTGGTGGAGAAGAGGACGGATTCCCTGGGGGAATGTCTGGATTTCAGCACGATCCCAAGGGGCCTGGGGCTCCCAAGCACTTATTCCAGATCAGCCCTAGCACAGGAAGGACGATCCCCTCACCTGCAAACACACTTAGTGCTCACACCCCCAGAACCTACAGAACCCCTCCCCCACCCCGGAGCAGAGAAGGTGGGATAAGAGGTCTTTGGAGCAAAGCCTTATTGTGGGGATGCACATAATTTATCATCCAAATAAGACTTTTGAGAGTAAGCAGAGATGCTACCAACAATCACACCAGGACCACAGGTGTATATTAGGGTTGTCTCAGCCAAACACAGCCCTACTCTTAGCCTAGCCACAGCCGGGGGGAAGGGGGGAGAGGATGGTAGATCCTCCAAAATGCCCGTTTGATCCCTGTTCTCCCTTCCTAGATGGGGTGGCGGAATTGAGAGACAGGCGATAGGAGCAGGCAAGCTCATCCTCCGAGGCAGGGGCCCCAGCCAGAGCATATTGGTGGATGGGGAAGATTTCGCTCCCCCCCTCCCGGCAGCACCATGGACAGCGGCCGGTCCGCTCGCTCCCCTCCCCCTGGCCCCTGTTTCTCCAGGGCTGCAGCGAGGCCGATCAATATTTCATGGGGGAAGGGGCTCTGGTTACCAGCCCCGCGCCTAGCCGGAAGGCGCCACCCGCTCCCGCCGAGCTCTGGGGACCCTCCCCGGGAACCCAGCACACCCACGGCACGGCCCGGCTGGGGCAGGCGCCACCTTCAGGCACGCTCAGCATTCCCGGGCCCACTGCTCTGCGCCCCCGCCCCTGCCCGGGCACAAAGACCCGCGCGCACGCCACACGGCTTCCCGCGGCCACTCAGACACACCACGTATTCGGATGCGCGCTGTACAAAGCCAGCGGCCACACAGAATAACAGGCACACACCGCACCCAGCAGCCAGCCACCTAGACACACAGCACACACACAATATGCCTCACAGACACGCACCACGTGGAGATGAGTTCACTACAGACCCACACGCACATCAGACGCCCTGCCACACATACGCAAACTCACATGCTGCACAAAAACTCCCTCACAGAGAACCTCAGATTTATCCCACGCAATACATTTACCACAGATGCACATATCACACGCTGTGTGCGCACACACGTACAACATGCGCTCAGAGTCCTTCAGATATATCGTTCAGAAGTACATCACCACGGAGAGCTACATGGATCTCACACACACACACACACAGAGTCACACGCGCGTGCACACACACAGTATGCTGGAGAGCGACACTCATCACACACACACACACACAGTCACACACGCACGCACACATGCACACACCATGCCAAAGAACTACATTCATCACACACACACACACACACACAGTATGCTGGACAGCTACATTCATCACACACACACTGTCACATGTGCATGCATGCGCGTGCACACACACACATACACAGTATGCTGGAGAGCTACATTCATCACACACACACACACACACACACACACACACTTACTCTGTCACACACGTGCACACACACACACTATGCTTTCACAGAGACCCTCAGACATTCACCATGGATACAGGAGCACATGCCTCACACTACCCAGGCCCCCCACCCTCCTGGAGCCCAGGCCTGCCCCCCTGCTGTGGACGTGGTTCTGGGGAAGAGTCAGGCGGGACCTCCACCCCTCCTGCCTGGCCCCAGTGTTGGCTCCTGTGGATAAATTCTGTGTCCTCTGAGGACTCCCAGGGTTGCTGCCCAATCCCCGGGGGCAAGTAGGCAGCAGCACAAAGGGATGGGAAGGGGGTAACTGGGGAAAGGGAACCTTTGAGACCCCGAAGCCTCCTGGCTTTGTGGCCCCGGGGCCCCAAGCTCTGGGGCACCAGGCTCCAGGGATGGCCTTGCCCTCACTGGCAGCTCCCACGGCCTCTGTGCTCCCTGGGACTCCTGCCCTCTGGGAGGCCCCGAGGTTTGTGTTGTGCCTGGGGACCAGGAGAACTGTGGAGTCTACAGCTCCTGCTCTCCCCAGGAGTGCCCACATGCTGCCTCAGAGATGAGGGGGCATCCTACCGCCATCTAGACACCCCAACTCCAAGAGCCTCCCTCTCTCGTGGACTGAGGGAAGAGTGGCACAAATTCTGTCTGCAGAATAATCATGGCAGGATTTTCTGAAAGAATCTCAAGACGGGGCATGTGGTGAGGAGAGGGAAGCAGGCTGGCAGAGCAGGAAGAGACCCCTAAGTTTTCCAGGCAGGTGGAAGGCACCTTCAATATTACCCAGGTGAATAGTCCATGTCTCTGACATCCCCACACCACTTCCCAATTTTGCATTATCCACATAACACTGTGTGCCCTCTCAACAATTTCTGCCATACTCTTGTACTGCTCCTTATTTATTGCACTGACATTGACACTTTGAACTTACACGCATTTGTTATAAGTAGAAATTTTGTGTTACTACTATAAATGCAACTATTAATGCTTTTAATAAATAGAAAATGAAAGTACAATACCTACTGTAAAAGCAAAGCTGTATTACTAAATTTTAGTTACCTGGAGTTGCCAGTCAAGGCCTCTTTGTTAAAAAGGGAAGGGCCGGGGCGCCTGGGTGGCGCAGTCGGTTAAGCGTCCGACTTCAGCCAGGTCGCGATCTCGCGGTCCGTGAGTTCGAGCCCCGCGTCAGGCTCTGGGCTCATGGCTCAGAGCCTGGAGCCTGTTTCCGATTCTGTGTCTCCCTCTCTCTCTGCCCCTCCCCCGTTCATGCTCTGTCGCTCTCTGTCCCGAAAATAAATAAACGTTGAAAAAAAAATTTTTTTTAAAAAAAAAGGGAAGGGCAGCAGTGTTGGCAAGTTGTTAAAGACATACTGGCACTTTCTCCCTGGGACAAATTTGGACTTGATGGAGTGGAAAGGGAACCAACTTTCTCACTATGAGAGCCAATGCTCTGTAATGACAGGTCTGCGAGCCACTGAAAGTCACCTCAGGTCTCACTGAAGGTGCTACTACCCACGGTGGGAAGCTCTAGGCTTGGGCACAGTGGCTAGCTGGAGCCCTGTTACCACAGTCCAATCTGGTAACAATAATCCTTAGAAATTGCTCAGTTCATTCCCATTTACAAATTATCCTTAGAGCCACTATCTAGTATGAGCTGCGTACCGGGAATTATCATCCCATTTCCGAATGAGAAAATAGAGGCTCTAAAAGATTAAGAGATTTGTCCAGAATCACATAGCTGTACAGGGTTAAGTCCACGAGTGGGAGATCCTCAACTCTACCTGTCTCCATTTGTCTCATCTCTGGGATCCCTTGTTCTGGGCTGGCCCCTTGCTGGGCAGTGGGCAGGAGAGGGAGAATGGTAATCTTGTATTTGCCTGTGAGACCCTCACAATCCTGAAAGGCCAACAGGCAAGTGAGTAAGTAGTGGAAGGTAAGAACTTTTACTCTGGAGTCACACTGTGTGTCCCTAGCCATAAAAGTCACCTCTCTGAACCTGTTTCCTTGTCTGTAAAACGGGGATAATAATAGTGCCTATTTAATAGGGTGTGAGGATTCAATGAAATAATGCATGTGCATAGTGTTTGGCACAAAGTAAGGGCTCAAAAATGTTTATTACGAGGGAAGTACAAAGAATAGAATTAATTCAGATAAAAAATGGCTGACGGTGGGGAGCGGGGAGGTAGGCATGGCATGGTTCTTCATAGAGGAGAGGAAATGAGTTCCATCTTAGAGAATGAATATGATTTTGGTAGGAGAACTATCCTGTCTGCTCCCACCCTCCTCTTCCTCCAAAGACAAGTGAGAAAATTTTGGGTCTCATCTATCTATCTCTCTGCTCTGGCCTTTGAATGACAACTGACAGGCTCTTCAAAGCCTGCCCTAGCATTGCTGCCCCAGGAAAAGACACCCCTTTAAGTCACATGCCTGGGCTGTTTTCTCCAGGTGCTATCCAGATGGAAGGGTGGGGGCCAGGCACAGCCTGGCACTCTAAGGCTTCTAGCAGATGTCTTTTAAAAAGTACTTGCCCAGATAACAAAGACTCTCCCCACCACCACCTTTCCATAAGGGGGTCAAGAGCAACGTCTGCAAATCTGACTTTGAGATCCTTCCCAGCAGGCTGCAGTTGATTGGACCAGGGTGGGCACCTGACCAAATCTGAGCCAATCAGATCCTCTCATACAAGTTTGGATTTGGATCTGCCGAACCCTGGGTTCCCTCTCTGAATGTGGCGGGAACGCAGGACACAGTACAGGAACTATAGGTAGATAGAAAACTATAGTTTTTCCTGGTAAAGCAGGAAAAACCAGTCCGTGGAGAAAGAAAGCTAAAGGCGGCCAGCAAGGTGCAGAGAATGGCTGCTTCCATTTCTCCTGGCCTACAGCTTCTGCCTCTCAGAGGCTAACGATTTTTCCGCCCCTCAGTTCTCAGGAATCTCTTGTGTCCTGGTAATAAACCCTTCTTTATTACCAAAGCTGGCCTGAGTCGGTTTCTATATAAAAGCAGAGACCCAATTAAGACGGGGGAGAAGCTGGGACCTAAGAGGCACAAAGATGGACAATCCTGGAGGAAAAAAAAAAAAAAAATCACTGTGCCTACCCTGGATGAGCTCAGCTGACCGGGAGATGAGGAAGAGTCGACCTCTGTCGAGATGTAGACTCTGTACAGATGTGGCCGAGGGAGGGTGGGTTAGCTCTGTTCCAGGAAGGGCCAGGAGGGTCCTCAGAGGCTTCACAGCAAAGGTGGCAGCTAAACCAGTTTTGAAGAGTGAAGGACGTTCTCCAGGGAGAGAAAGCTGGGGTGGGGAGGCATTACAGGCGGCGGGAACAGCAAGTGCAGAGGCACAGAGGCACAAAACAGCCTGACGTGTTACAGGAACTGCCAGCAGTTCAAAGTGTGGTGGGGGAGCAGGGAAGACGAAGCTGGAGAGGCCGCTCGGGTACAGATCAGAAAGGGCTTTGAATTCTATGCTAAGAAGATGAGGCCTTTCCTGTCAGCAATAGGGAGCTATTGAAGTATTTTAAGTAGCAGGGGGTGACAGGGTCAGTTCTGTGCTTTAGAAAGATCGCTCTGGGGCCCCCACGAAGAAAGGACTGGAGAAGGCAGGCCTGAAGGCAGGGAGGCCAGTTAGGGTACTGCAGCAATGATTCATCTAGCCCTTTCATCCACTGAGCAGCTCACTGTGTACCTACTGGGTGCTGGGGCTGGGCAAAACAGGACCCCTGACCCCACGGAGTTCACAGGCCAGCAAGACAGAGAAACAAGGGAGAAGCAACTCAAGTGTCCTGAGTGTCCTGAAGAAGTATGAGGTCCCACGGAGGGGGGCGGTGTTCAGTTTCTGGTTGTTACGCTTCACTGTGGAAATGCTACAAGAGCTGGTATCTCTCTGAAGGATAAGTAGGAGTTAACAAGGCACTAGGAGGAGTGCATTCCGGGATGAAGGAACATGTGTGAAAGTCCTGCTGCTGGGAGAGAGGAGAATGGTACCAGATGATCGAAAAAGGTAGGCAAGGACCAGATCACACAGGGCCCTGTAGACTACATCAGAGTCTGGCTTTTATTCCAAGAAGTCTTAGAAGGGTCTTACACGGGGAAATGATACAGTCAAACATTTATCTTTAGAAGATCACTCTGGCCACAGTGTGAAAAATGAAACAAAGCGGGGCAAGAACAGAAACGTACAGAGCCCAGTCTAGGAGGCTATCGCTGCGGTTCAGGTGGGCACCGATGGTGGTCTGGGATGGGGCGGCGGGCAGGGAGAGAGACACAGGACAGCTAACACGATTGCTGAGGATGGCTGTGGGCTGTGGGGGTGAGGGAGAGGGAGGTGTCCAGGAGAACTTCCAGCTTTCCAGCTTGAGCAAGTGGGTGGATGGTGGCAGCAGAGATGAGCTGGGGATGTTGGAGGCAGAGCAGGTGCTGGCAGGCGGAGCTGGGGACCTGGGTTTGGACTCTAGGCTGATTGTGAGACATCTAAATGTGGTTAGACCTGCAGGGCTTGAGCCCAGAAGAGATCACTCAACTCAAGAGAGTAAGGAGATTACCGGGCAGTGGAGGAGGAGAGGGCAGGGCAGCGAGACGAGAGCAGGGACAGCTGGGAGGAATCCTGGGGGCAGCAGGGCCTGGGGGCAAAAGTGACCAAGAGCTCTGAGCCTGGCAAGTGAGAACCACAAAATCCAAAGGTTAATTCCCTCAGCCCCAGGGGGCATCAGGCTTTGGCTCCCACTCTCCTGGCCAAGCATCGGGCCTCAGCACAGACACTTTCCAGCAGAGACAGCCCTCTTCTTCCTCCGAGTTACCTTCAGACTCGGCTCAGGGGACCCCTTCTCCTAGAGAAGACTTCCCTGGTCCGGGCATGCACTGTGCTGTCCAACAACCTGGGTTTGAATCCCAGTTCTGCCTCTTGATAGCTGTGTGACTTTGGCCAAATGTAACCTCACTTTCCTCATCTGTATAATGGCAATAATACTACCTACCTCATGGGGCTGTTTGAGGATGAGTACTTAGCAGAGAACCTAACACACAGTAAGCACTAAATAAATGTTACTATTATTAACATGCCCGCCCACCTTGGGACAGTTAGTCATGCCCTCCACCTTACACCTCCTCCACTTGGGAACTATTTGTCAGTCTGTGTCTCTCCTGGCCTCTCCCTACCCCTACCCAATTTGTAGGGCTACGTACGATGGAGGGCCCAGTGCTAAAGGAAAATGTGGGACCCCTTGTTCAAAATTAAGAATTTCAAGACGGTGACAGTAAAACTGAGGGTGGGGTCCTTCTAACCCAGGGCTCCGTGCAACCAGACTCGTGAAGCCAGTCCTGTCCCCGCCCCCACCCAGCCCTGGGTCTGGCCTGGAGTAGACGTCAGTGCCATGCTACAAAGTAACATGCCAAATGACATTGGAATGGGTTCCATAATTTCCATCTGGAATTTCGTTTTATCCTTCCTATAGAAATAACATCAATCCAGTTTTATGGTTGAGGACACGGAGGTTGAGAGATGGGGTGTGCCTTGCCAGAAGTCACCTGCCTCGTGCAATGCAGAGCTAGGATGTGAACGTAGACCAGCTTGGTGCCGAAGCCCTGCCTCTTACCCTCTGGCTTCCTGGGGAGGTAGGGAGAACCTGGCCCCAAGGGGTGAACGTTGTCAACAAGGCCCAGGGGGGGAGGGAGCTGAAGGAACTGGGACTGGCCCCCTCCTGGGGAGAGCCACATAAACAACGAGCTCCCTGGGCACTAGGGCTGCTACACAGGGAAGGGAGTGTGAGAGGGCAAAAGGTCACTCCTGAGAAGGCTCTGCCCGAGAGCCGCAGACCCTAGCCCACGCTCTCTGGACATGAAACCCTGCCTTCTTGCCTTAAAGCCCTTCAGGGGCTGCCACTGGCCTCAGGATAACTCCTAAGCCTTTAGTATCCTGCTGGACCAGGGAGGTCCGCCCTCTGCTACCTGTGCACTCTCTACCCTCTCTCCTCCACTTCTGTCCTCCCCTCCCCCATACCAGGCCCCACCTGCCATCACCCAGGCCTTAGCCCACACTGCTCCCTCTCCTCATCGCTGCTTCTTTGCCTCAACTCCTGGTCACTCTAGGCTCCCTGAATCTCTCCTTTTGACACACGATACAGGGGCAATCACCTGCCCTGGACCATCCTGGGCTAGAATGCAGGCTCCATGGAGGCAGGGCTGCTTGGCTCACAATGCTTGGTACATCAGGTGTCTGAAGGCACCCCTCTGCAACAGAGGCAGGAGGGTCCTGCACTCCTCGTCCCCTTCTCTCCACTCCCCCCTAGTCCTCTTTTTCTTGTCCAAGCATTTTGAGCTCAAGGTGGGAGAAGCTCAAACTTGCAAGGGGAAGAGAATCATCATAGAGTATCCTCCCCACACCCCACCTGCCAGGCCTGGGCTGGGTGTTGTACATCCAGTTACTGTATCTAATCCACAAGCACCTTCCAGATGGGGGTGGGCACTATGAATGTAAATTATTCCTATTTTCCAGAGGAGTCTGAGACCACCTGCCTGAAGTGGCAACAGAGCCTATAAGTGGAGAATGCAGGATTTGAACCCAGGTCTGTCTGATGCCCAAATACCTGGCATCCCCTCTGTCCCTATGACTCACTGTTTGGAGCCAGCTCCCTTCCAACCAGGGAGAGTTGTTTCTCACCCATGCCTTCAGTTCACACACACACCCAGGCAGCTCAGCTACCCTGTGAGATCAGCAAAACCCTAGTGCAGAAGGCAGCACCCCCATCAGTGAGAGGCCGATGTAGAAGTCACCCCTCCCCTGGGTCAACAAAATGCCAGTGTAGTAGAAATACCCCCCAGGTCAGCCAAACACTAATGGGGGAGACACCCCCACTGTCAGCAAAATGCTGGTACAGGAGGTATACCCTGCACCCCAAGTCAGCAAAAAGCCAGTGAGAGAGAAACTTCCTCACTCCTCTCTGCCCAGGGCCCATGACATGGGCTGGGGGTGCACAGAGTCCTCCAAGGTGGTGCTCTTGGGGTGGGGTAGGGGGAAGCAATGGGGCTGGGGCGGCAGCTGCCGGGGGGGAGGAGGCTGCAGCTGGGGAGCGGGGCAGACTCGGGTGAGAGTTCTCACATGGCACTAATGAAATCAACCACCAGCCTGCCCCCCCTTCCCCAGGGACCCTCCAGCCTCCAGCTGATGCAATGCCCAGGCCAGATAATTGTTTTCTTCCCTCCTTAAAGGGCCAGCTGCTGTTGCAGCTGCAGACATCACCCAGACCCCTGAAAGACCCCACAGAGCGTAGCACCTGGTTAGGGATAGGGGGAGCCCAGAAAGTAGCGGCTTGGCCCAGGCTCTGCAGAGGAAAATCCAATTAATGCCCGAGACCAGAAACGTCTGTGAGCAAGGAGGGAGAGATGAGAGTTAAGACAGAGACAGCGCCTGGCCCACAACCACATGCCCTGAGGGAAGGGAACCTGGTCCCGGGCTGGGTCCCCAATACCTGGCTTCTTTCTGCCTGCCTGTCCCGTCAAGTCCTTGGCACAGGGGTTGCTAGTGAGTTCAGTAGTTCTCTCCCAAGCTTCCCTGAGTGCCAGGTACTATGCGAAGCAGTTCAAATCCACCATTTCATTCACTCCTCCCAGCAGAACTGGAAGGTGGGACTGTTTTACTGAAGGAGGCTCCGAGAGGGGAAGGGATTTCCTCAATAGCAGCCAGAAAGTGGCAGAGCTGGGTCTGAAGTCAAGTTTGCCTGACTCTGGACTTCATACCTTGCAGAAGGTCGAGTACGTGTGGAACCCCAGGGCTGGAGGTCCCTATGCCAGGCAGCCCAGTACTGAGGTCAGGAAGGAGGGTCTATGGGCCCTAAACAGGTTCAGAAGGGCACAGTGCTTGGTTTAAGCACAGATTTCACAGACCCCTTCCCCAGTCACCTCCCCCAACCCCCAACCAGAGAATGCCCCATTAGGCTGCCCACATGCCCCCAGGGACAGTTGGCAGCTGCCTGATTACAGACTAATTGGTGGCTGGCAGCAACTCTTGGGGGGTGGGGGGGTGGTGGTGGTGGCTAGTTAACCCTCTGGTGACCAGGCCTAGCCCAGAAAGGCCCTCTCCCCACCACTTCAGGCCCCAAACCCAAGGACCCTAGACTTAAGAAGGCATCATAGGCAGAGGACCGGACCAAAGGGGCATCAGGCTTCCTCTCCACACCCAGACAACATCCATGGGGCTAGAGGTAGACTCTGACATTCACCTAGGCTCCCCAGCCCCAAAGTGGCAGTGCCAGCCAGCACCCCTTGTTCCCTGGCCTTGAGTATGGCATTGCCTACGCCATCAAGACCACAGAAGCTATGGGCGCTCCCTGGATTTCCAGGCCCAGAATACTGGGAAGAAACCCACTCCTCTGGGCTGGGTTATCCAGACAAGGGGATGTAGGCATGGGTCCAGGCAGCCTGGAGGCTAGCCAGTGAAGCTACCCTCCCCCTGAATGAACGAGTGTCCAGGTTGCCCACCAAGAGTCCTGCCAAGCCTCCCTGAACTCCCCACCATGGATTGACCAACTGCCTTTCCCAGTTTCCCAAAAGCCCCCTCTTCCCCTCCTAGGGCCGGAGTGAGCACCATCCCTTTCCTTTCATGGGCTGAGGGGGTTCTCTAGGCACCACAATGGTGTTTCATTGGGAGGAAAGAGTGGCTGCTTGTCAACCAGGGCACAGGCAGGAGGGAGAAAGCAGGCTGCCTTCCAGCTCCCTTTCCAGGAGAGATTTTAAGCACTTTCCAAAAATGCCATGCGAGGCAATGCTGTTGAAGACCATGGCCCCAGGTGCTCTGAGAATCAGCAAAGAACTCAAGACTCTGGGGTCCTCTACCCCATTTTCCAGGTTTCCTCAAACACCCCACGTTCCCCTCTCATACCTTAGCCCCCACCCCAGAGCCGTCAAACACACTCTGCTGATCCCCTGAGGCCCCGCCCCCCCCCCGACCCTGCACACTCACATCCTTACGTGGCTCCTCACGGCCCGAGCCCCCCTCCCCCGCTGGTAGTCCCCCAGACCTCCGCAGCCCCCTCCCCACGTCCACTCCCAAGCGAGCAAGGCCTACTGACTTACCCGGAGGTGGGTCCAGGGTCCAGACAGGGAGGGGTCTCCGCCGGGCTTGGCGGCTCCACAAGGCGGGGCAGGTGCTGCCCCGGGACCCCGCCCCGCGGACCCGGCGGTGGGCGCGGCCCCGTCCCAGGCGGGCGGCGGACTCCGAGGGGGTAGGGGCGCGGGGCGGGGAGGGGCGGCGAAAGAGGCTCACGGGGGCATCGCCCGACACCGGGCCGGGCAGCTCCGCTCCGCCCGCCTGCGCTGCTGGCTCCGCAGCCGCCACGGTTCTCAGCCGCCGCCGGGTGCAAAGCCCAAGCCCCGGCCGGCGGGAGGCGAAGAGGGAGGCGGGGCCTGACGGGGGCGGGGCCTCGGCCGGCGGGTGGGGCCACTGGAGGGGCGGGGTTAATGGGGGCAGGGCCTTTGGTGGTGGGCGGAACCTAGGGAAATGGAGAGAGTCTGGGTTTGCCCAGTTGCAGGCCACCCAGGATAACAAGACCAGCCTCTAAGGGTTTGGGGTCTAGAGGACGCCTCAAGCCTCTCCACGTCTCTCGGACACTCTGGCTTCATGACTTGTCCCCCTCTCCACCACCATTTATATCTGCACTTTTTCATCCTTCCTCCTCTTTGGGGAACCTCGCAGGACATCACTGGCACCATGGTACCGCTACTCCCTGCTGGACCAGATCCAGGAAAGTCAGATGGTGGGAGATGAGGAAATGACTTACACACTCAAATGCAATGTATAGGTGGAAAAACTGAAGCCTAGAGAGGAGAAAAACCTTGCGCAAGTGCCTGCTGTGAGGAAAAAAACTTTCTGTGACCGGAAAATGTGGAAGACCTGAAGCTGGATCCCACAACTGGCCAGAGGGGAAGCCAGGACTCAATTCCATTCACATATTAATTAAGCTTTTGTTATCATCTAATCTACATCACGCCTAGAACTAGGGCCCGTGTTGTAGCATGAATGCTCTGGAGCAGCAGGGACATTAGATTGGAGGGACAAGACAGAGACCAGGGAAACGGCTGGAACAATGGTAGAGGTGAAGGGTGGGGAGAGCAGAGCCTGTGATGATGTGGGAGAGGAGGGAGAAATTGAGGTTCCCCTGTGCTCTTCCCATGCTCCCTATCACAGAGACATGGAAACCAGGGGCTCCCTTTGGAATCATGGTCCCTTTGCACATTTGATGACAACTTAGACAAATGTGCAAATGTATGCTTTGCAGATAATTTTAGAGACTCCAGGGACAAAGGATTGGGTGGAGGGTTGATTCTTAAGTGCATACAGAAGAATAAACATGCAGGAATAAAAAAAAAAATCTAGAGAAAAAGGAATGGAAAGAGATTTTGCCTTACCTGATGTTAAAACATAAAGTCAATGTACTTAAAGCAGTATGGTATTGAAGCAGGACTACACGAATCAGTGAAGCAAAATGGGGTAGAGGAATGGATTCAACTCCACAAAGGAATTCGGGTATGACAAAGATGGCACTTCAGGTAAATGGAGGAAATAGGCCTTTCAACAAATGGGTGAAATAACTGGCAAGTCATTTGAGGAAATGAGAGAAAGCTGTGTCCTTACCTTACACCGAAGTAAATTCCAGGTGAAGAGCATATTTATATAACAACACCAAATGTACCAGAAGAAAGCATGAATGGATGTTTTAATAATCCTAGAGACGGAGAAGACTTTCCTAAGCATGGTGAAAGCTAGAGGCCAAAGGAAAAATACCGATAAAATTTAAAACTTCTACGGAGAAGACGATAGACACTATAAAAACTTCTATAGAGAAGAAATTATCATACTCAAGTTTGAGAGACAAATGACAGACTGGAGACCCTAAATCCCAGCTGCCCTCTACTACTGTCCCCTGAGAAACGGGTGAGCAGAAGGGACGGCGGCGTCTGTGAGAGGGCCAAGCACATTGCGGAGGCTCCTCCCACAGCGCCCTGGCCAGCGCCCACCTGTTCAGGGGCCGGGAAGCCCCGGAAATCCCAGCCGGGCCATCTGGGTCCACAGCAGGTGCTTATAGCACAGCAGAGCCAGAGTCAGCCCCGATGTTGCTCACCACTTCCCTCGTGTGGCCATCCTGGGAACTGTAATCCTGTAATCCAAGGTTCCAGTTCGTGCAGCTCTCAGGCGTTAAGGTGGGATTTTTTTTTTTTTTAAGATTTTATTTTTAAGTAATCTCTGCACCCAGGGTGGGGCTTGAAATTACAACCCAGAGATCAAGAGTCGCACGCTTCACCGACTGAGCCACTCAGGCGCCCCATGGGATCTTTTTTTCTTAAAATAAATAACAGCTAAATTTTTGAGGAAGCTAACAATGTTCTAGGCATTGTACCAAACACTTAACATACAGCATTTCATTAACGCTCAAAGCTGCTCTTCTACGTCCACTTTATTATCACCTCCATTTCACATATGAAGAAACAGGATTTGAGGAGAAGTGACTTGTCCAAATTCGAAGTAGCAGCGTCAGGATTCAAAGCCTGACTCTTGGTCCCACTCTTGATATGAGAAAGCCAAGGCCTTGGAAGAATTCAATGAAACAAAGTTTTTTGAAGTTAACCTTGAGCCAGGCTTTGTCCCAGGTGCTGAGGATTCAGTTGAGAAAAACAGTCATTAGGGGAGACAGGCAGAGAAACATTTCTGACACAGTGAATCCTGGGAACAGTCAAGGCCCTGTTAACCACGGGGGAGAGAGGAGAGGTGCAGGCCCTTGAAGCTGAGTCCTGTGGAGTTTGAGAGAGGGGTGAAGGAGTGGGGCAACACTTACAAGTCTGGGTGGAGGATGAGTGGAACTTAAGGGAGGAGCAGTGGTCTGAGTCTGACTCTGGGGTAGGTTAGAGATGAGGCTGGACAAATATACTAGGGCCAAGTTCGAGTTTGGGCAAGAAGATTTTGAGAACTTTTCTATGGTTCCATAGACTTGGTCTAGGGGTCACCTGCTCTGCTGACCCAACCTGCCTCTTTCCTCCCAGATAGTCCCCACCTGAGCTCAGGGTACCAGTTGCTTAAGTCAGAAGCCTGGGAGTCACCCTTGACTCCTCCCTCGTCCTCACCTCCATCCAGTTCATTATCAGGGCCTGCGCAGTCTACCTTTTAAATACTCCCCAGGTTCATTTGCTGCTATCCGTCCCCCATGGCCGCTCCCCTCGTCCACACTGCCCTCCTCTCGCTCCTGAATCCACTGCTGGCAGTGACTTGGTGTGGAGGCCTCAACATCTCCAAACTTTCACACAAGAGAAAGCCTTCTAAAACAAATCTGTCCACATCTACTCTCCTACTGAAAACCCTTTTCATTGACCCATTCAACAAACATCAAGCGAGCGTTTGTTACATGTTAAATACTGAGGACACGACAATGAGAAAAACAGAGAATTTAAAGTCTGTTAGGAGGGCAGACGTCAATCAAATGACTCCCACACCAAAATAATACATCATTACAAACTGGAATATGTGCCCTAGGAGGGCCTGACCTAGTAAGGGAGGTGCTAGAATGCTCCCCAAGGTACTTCATCTCAAGTGAATAGCAACCAGAGCAGAGTCAAGGATAGGGTAAGAGCTTATGCAAAAAAGCTTCTCTGAGTCTCAGTTTCCTCATCTGTACCATGGGGCTATTTATAGTTGTGAGGATTAAGTGAGTGAATATATAGAAAGTCCTTAGAACAGGTCTTAGGACATGATAAATTTTCCGTGTTAGCTATAGTAACAATAATTATTATTTAAATTTGCTTTAAGTAGAGAGCCAATGACGGTTTATCAGCAAAGGAGTTAAATCATAAAGAAGTATTTTTTAACGGTCATTCTTGCTGCAGTGAGGAGCATGGTTTGGAACAAGGAAAGAGCAGATTGGGGGGGTTAATGAGGGTGATTTTGCAGGGGCCCACTGAGAGCTGTGGGGCATTTAAACCAAGGAGGCAGAGAGCATTTGGAGACATTTTGTGATTCGGGTGGGCGAAACCACTGGCCTTGGTGTTTCGTGGTAGGAGGCTGCGGGAGGTGGCAAGGGGCTCCCAACATCTCGGCCCTAGCAACAGGGTGGGTGGTGATGTTCTTCACCAGATTGGGAAAGCTTGGAGGAGGACCAGGACTGGGGGAGGTGCTGAGGCCAGTTATGGATGTGTTCAGGCACAGGCACTGTGGGGCGTCCTAGATACGGGATGCAGAAGCATCTGATTGGGTCTGGAGTCCAGGGAAGAAATAGTGGCTGCAGACACAAAATTGAGATTGTTGGCAAATACTTGAAAATTCGACCTCAATCGTCCCATCTGTAAAATGGTAGGAGGAAGGAGATAGCTAGGTGATTTTTTTTCTTTAAAGGTTTTATTTATTTTTGAGAGAGAGAGCGAGCGCACGCAGGGGAGGGGCAGAGAGAGAGGGAGACAGAGGATCCGAAGCAGGCTCTGTGCTGGCAGCAGAGAACCCAGACTGGGGCTTGAACTCATGAACTGTGAGATCATGACCTGAGCTGAAGTTAGATGCTTAACTGACTGAGCCACCCGGGCGCCCCAATAGCTAGATGATTTTTAAGGTTTCTCCAACATGTGTAAGATTCCAGTTGTGGAGGCTGGTAAGACCACAGAGACAAGGAGGAAAAAATCCACGTGGCCTAAAAGATTTGGCAGAGGCTCTTTGGAGGCTCTTTGCTATTCTTTCATCACACTATCTTTTACTGAGCAGCTACTATGAGCCAAAAGCTCTCCTGGAGTTGGAAGAGTAAGACCTTGCCCTTGCCCTCAGGGAATTCAGTTTGGTGCTGGGACAAAGCAAAGGGCAGTTACAAAAATGTAACCCAAGTACCCGAAGGAAAGCTTGGGAGACCAAGAAGGCTTCCTAGAGGAACTGACATCCAAGACAACACCTGAAATTCAGGCAGAAGAAAGCCCTGTGGGGAATCTGGGCTGGGGAAGACTATGTGGTTATTTTAGAGATTTTCATCCCTCCCGATTTTTTCATCTGGACTGTGCCCTGAGAGTCTATTTCAGGTACCAGGGCCCAGATACTAGTAATTGCATTTCATAGGCTGTGTTAAATTGGTCTTCTAGATCCTTCTCCTCAAGGCTCCTTGTGGCCTCAACTCCACATGCTAGCATTTGCTAGGGCTTGGATGAAGGCACAGCAAGAGAGGCGCCCAGAGCGCAAACTTAGGGAGGCACTTACTCTCAAGGGTGTGCAACGTGTCCTTGGCCCTGCTCCCCGTCCACACCCCCACTCCAGACTCTCTGGTGCTCATATCTTGCTGTCCACACACAGGGCTCTGTTTACAAAGACCCTCCCCCACCCCCATTGGCCTGGTGAAAGCTCACTCCTGCTCCAAGGCTCAGCTCTATCTGAAAGTCTACTGCTCTCACCACCCATCCCTTCCTCCACCCTAGGCCAAGGTGGTCCCCTGTGCCCTAACAGCATGGTAACGGCTGCATAGTGCAAACCAGACTCTGGCATCAGAGCCCCGCTGTGCTATTTATCATCTGTGAACCACTCTCTGAGCTGGTTTCCACATGTGGAAAATGTGGTGCTGACATCACAGGGGAGTTGTAAAGATTAAATGAGAACATGTACGTAAAGTGATCTGCAGTGATTGGTACAGACTCCTCAGTAAGCGGTAGGTATTAATACTTTGTTTATACTTCTTCTAAAGCACTCATGTATTCTAATTATTCTCCTGTCTTTATCTTCACTATACCATAAGTTCCTTGGGGCAGGGAGGAGGAGGAGGAGAGGAAGGAGGAGGAAGATCTTTACAAATGACATTGAACAAGCCCTAAGACATGTCTGCTGCATAAATCAAAGAAATGACAAATTCTATGGAAAAAGTTCTGGGCAGGAAATCTGGAGCCTTGGGCTCTAGTCACATGGTCCCAGTGATGGCACAGTGCCTGCCCAACTTACACTCACTTGGAAGAAAAGCTGCCCAAACCGCAAACCCTTTTGAGCCCGTTGCTTTAGACCACTTGGCCCCTTCAGCTTCTAGACTTGAACAAATGGGCCAGCACCAGAGCCAAGGGTTACCATTTCAAATATTAGCCGGTGACCTTTAACTAATGGCCTACCACAACAATCTGAGACAGGCCAATTAGAGGCTCTCTTGGACCAAGGAACAGAAAGAAACTGTCAGGTAGCGGAGGGAGTTGGAGTAGGCAGGTCAGAGACAAGTGAGCCTCGGCCAGTAAAGCCATGTGCAAGACAAGATAAGAGGGAGCAGAGACCAAGAAGCAGCAGAAGCTGGTTAGTAGGAAGAGGAGAAAGGAGCAGCCCTGTGCAGAGGTGGGGAGGGTGTCAGGGGAAGGACAACGAATAGAACAGTGAGTCCTAGGGCTGCTTCATTCCTGCTGGCATTTCAATTCCAGTCCTCACAAGAAAACATTCTTTATATTTCAGCTACATTGGGTAGATTTCTGTACCTTGCAGCCCAATGAGGCTGACTCTACTTGTTATGTTGGTCAGTCTCTGCCTTTCTCTCTGCACCTCAGTTTGACTAGACCATCTCCATGGTCTTCTCCAGATCAATGTTTGCTTTGAACACCATGTAGAGAGAATGAATTTTAGGTTGTTGGCCACTGAGTTACAGCATTAGTTACAGAGTGCCATGACATCCTGGCTCCCGAAATAGCTTGGTGACTGGTTAAAGAGCCTGTAGGAGGATCCAACACGTACCTGACTTTGAACCTGAGCCCTGCTGATAGTCTGCCTCCCCCTGTCCATTGCATCCTTTGTTGGATCACAAAGGAACTGAGAAACCAGGGCTGGTGTTTCTCCAGTGTCTTTGGCTGCTGAATGCCCTACCTACTGCCTTAACACTTTCCTGGACCCACTTCAGCATGTCAGAGGAGTCCAGTGCCAGGTCTGCTCCAAAGAAAGTGCCACTCCAGGAAGATTGTGAACAAAGAAAGTTTCCTTCTTTGGTGCTAAGATTTCCTGCCTTCCAGCTGTTTGGCTCTCAGCCTGTGCCCTGCCGTCAGCTTTCTAAACTAACAACTATGTTGATAATAATACTTCCTTGCTTGTGTATGGTACTTTGTACTTTTCAGAGCATTTTCATGCTTGTTGTCTTATTTGATACTCACAGAAACCCAGGGAGAATGGGCAAGAAGTGAAGTGTAGAGGATAATACCTATCATTTCTCCCATCACATCCACCCCCCCCCGAAACAACTTATTTTAAAAGAACTTAAAAAATTATCCCTCTGTTCTTTTTAAAATACATGAAAATAATGAGACTGAGCTTGATTAAGTGACTTGCCCAAGATCACAGGGCAGGTAGACAGCTGAGTTGGAACTAGAAATTTTCCAGTCACGGATCACACTTAAGCAGGACACATCTTGCAAAACACTGCTGGCCATGGCAAGGGACCTCTGAGAGACATGGTGTGCTCGCACTACTGTCCCTCCCCCCTGCTTTTTAAAAATGTTTTATTTACTTTTTTTTTTCAACGTTTATTTATTTTTGGGACAGAGAGAGACAGAGCATGAACGGGGGAGAGGCAGAGAGAGAGGGAGACACAGAATCGGAAACAGGCTCCAGGCTCCGAGCCATCAGCCCAGAGCCTGACGCGGGGCTCGAACTCACGGACCGCGAGATCGCGACCTGGCTGAAGTCGGACGCTTAACCGACTGCGCCACCCAGGCGCCCCTTATTTACTTTTGAGAGAGAGAGCGTGAGCAGGTAGGGGCAGAGGGGGGGCAAGGGACAGAGGATCCAAAGCAGGCTCTGTGTTGACAGCAGCAAGACTGATGTGGGGCTCGAAATCACAAACCACGAAATCATGACCTGAGCTGAAGTCAGACGTTCAACCAATTGAGCCACCCAGGCGCCCCCACCCTGCTGCCCTTTTGAGGCCTCTGGGGATCGTTCACCATCTTACCGCTCTCGTCCCTACAGAGACTTGGCTACCCTACAGTGGCATGGGTAGCACCAGGAGCCCACAGAAGGTTAGATGCAAGCATTTAGTAATGGTTCCTTACATATTGGCAAAGATAAGTGCTTTTGGAAGAGTCCGTGTTCTTGCTTTGATTACAGAGCCCTTCACGGAAGGTAAGACAGGAAAGGAAAGGCTGAGTCCCTCCTTCAACCAGCACCTCTGAAAAAGATGAAGCAGAAGTAATAGTTCTTGCCCATCCTCCTTTCCTAAACTCTACTCGGCAGCAAGGACACCCTGTCCTGGCCCCTCTGTTTTGGGCCTCTTCACGAACTGTTCTCATTGCTGCACTGTCACCTGGTCAGGATGAGCCCACCCCTCCCAATCACAACACAGATTCAAGTTATCCTGGGAGACAGCAGTAAATTCTCACCTCACAGTTCTAATAGGGGTAGGCGAGGAAGCGAAAGAAGTGGGAAGCCTCTGTGCTTTCTCCGGGTCTGCCCTTGCTCCTTCCCCAGCGCCCCCTAGAGGGCATAGTGTGCTTCTCTTGTGGCATCACCCAGCCCCGCAACTCCAAACAGCACAACTGGGAAATGAGTCAAGGCAGTCAGCCTATCCAAAGGCCCGGACAGTATGTCAGCTCAAGTGAAGACAAGAGAATAGAAAATGTGCTTGGAATTTTGAACAGAGGGAATTTATTCCAAAGGACAGCTTAGAAAACCTGTTGGCTTGTAGGAGCAAAAGGGCAGGGTGGGGCAGACTAGAGAGTAATAGCTGCAGGAAGCTTCTACCAGGCTTGGAAGATCAAATGGAAGGGTGTTCCTGGCTCCTGAAGTGCACTTGTTGCTGACAGTGTGCGAGGTTAGTTTTTGAAATGATGCTGCTGGCAGAGCTGCTCGAGGTCACTGGAGCCCACAGGTACCCACTGCTGCCCCCCCCCCAAGACCACCAACACTGCTAGAGCCCGTGACAGTAACCCACCACTGCTGGAAATGCTGAATGTCTCCGAGCCCATAACCACCAGCTGCTGCCAGAGTCTCCAGTGGATGCAGAGAGGAAATGACTTTGCCTGTCCCGCTCTGGTCCCATCTCCTGGCATACCGTTTCTCACCTGTACTTCCCATTCGCAGAATCTGACAGGAAGCCAGTTGGCAAAGGGAGCCTGGGAAATGTAGTTTTCAGGGCCCGGCATTCTTCTGTACAAAGCGGAGCATTGAAAGGCTAGAGCAATAGGCAAATGACCAGCACAAATGCTACTGAAAGTTACACCTCATTTGGGCACCTTAAAGGCCATAGGTATTGGACGTTAGCTGATTACCTCATGACTCCATTTTCCCTTTTCTAGGATCCATGTATTTCTAGGAAGCTGGCTCCCTGGGAGTAGAGCAGGGCTGAGTCAGTCAATCCCACTGGCCAGAATGATTGGTTCAGGGTGGTCATGTGAATCAGCCAGTCCAATCAGAGGGAATTTCAGGATTTTTGCTGAGAAGGCTGGCACACAGGCTGTCTCTTCCTTGCTAGCAATGAATGAGGAAGCAGGAATGCCTTGGGAGCTGTTGGCAGTCATCTTGGGACAATAATAGGAGCAGAAACCAGGAAGAAAGAGTGGCCTTGAAGACTGGGAGATTGATTTGGGGGCACATAACCCAGATGCTGTGGCCACTGTGTAGGAAGCTCTGGCAGAGGTGATCAGTCTTGTGCCCTTTATGGTGCCTATTAGCAACCCACAAAGCAAGACCGATTTATGAGCATCATGGAAAAATCTGGAAGAGAAAGAAAGTTCTAGGAATCAGCCACTTTTCCCACGGTCACATCTTGGACCAGTGGCATTTAAACGTTTTTTATTGTACCTTCAACACGTGTGACCAGTACACATGTAGCTGTATAAATAACTGAAATAAAGCTTCACAACAGTTTTCACTGTATTTACCCTGCTATGTGCAATTAATTCAAATTTTCAATTCTATTCCATTTTTAAATAAAGCTGCTTATAAATTTCTAAATGATTTCATGATCTAATGGTTAGGACCTGCAATTTGAAAAACATTACCCTATACCATGCCATCATCAATTGCTGTAAAACTTAACTCTTGATTTTAATCATCCTAACCTTTGCTAACTTTCCTGCTTTTGTACCCATATTCCCTGTCTTCCTTTGCTCTGAAGGACAGTTACAGTGTCCCATGTCTTATTGGAGGTGAACCTCTCTCCAACCTGACACAAGAATACCAGGAATTTACCTCTGTAGCTATTCTCTTTTGCATTGCCAATTTCTGCCTGTCTACTGGAATGTTGAGTTTATAAAATTGCTCTAGAGTCTCTCTCTCTCTTTTTTTTAATTTTTAAATTTTTGTAGTTTTGAGAGAGCGAGTGAGGGGGGCGGGGAGGCAGAGAGAGAGAGGAAGACAAAGAATTCCAAGCAGATTATGCACTGTAAGCACAGAGCCCGATGTAGGACTTGGTCACGAAATGTGACATCACGACCTGAGGCAAAATCAAGAGTCAGACACTTAACCAACTGAGCCACCCAGGTGCCCCTAGAGTCTCTCTTCTTTAGAGTCTCTCTCTAAACTCTCGAGTCTCTCAAGTCCCCTTCGATCCCATTTCAATAGCCACTTCCTTAAGTCAACCCAGATATGGTTAAATGGGATAGGAAGAAGAAGGGTGGCCTAGAGGTGGACTCAGTAGAGGGATGAGGACTCTGTCAAGAAGGCAAGTAGTGGGCATGGAAAGGAGAAGAAGGCATCACGATTTATGTGAACAGACAGAAATCAGAAGTGAACTTTTTTTGTGTGTGTGAGAGAGAGAGAGAGAGAGGTTGAGTGGGGAAGGGGCAGAGGGAAAGGGAGAGAGAGAATCTTAAGCAGGCTTTATGCCCAGTGTGGAGCTCAACATGGGGCTCAGTCTCACAACCGTGAGACCAAAGAGCTGAAATCAAGAGTTGGACGCTTAACTGACTGAGCCACCCAGGTGTCCTGAAATCACAAGCAAATTTTGACTCAAGAACTGCCTTCCTTAAACCCCACTTTTGAGAATCCTGCTCCTTCCTTTGTTGGTGGAGCCTGGAATCTGGAGTGGTAAGCTCAAGTTCCATACTAGCTCTGCCATTTCTGAGCTGGCTAACTTTGGATAAATTACATCTCTTCTTTAAGTTTTCTCATCTGTAAGATTAGTCTAATAAAACCTACCTTATCAAGCTGGCTTAAGGATTAAATTAGATAAATACGTGTTAGCTCTTATGATTAAGGCCTTTTCCCATCCTTATACAAAACCTTACCTCCCCCCACCCACTAATAATAATTACCATAGTGACCACTTGTTAAGCAATGAATTCCTCTGTGACAGGCAATATGCTAAGGACCTTTCCAACTGTTTCCAAGCCAATAAGGATTCCCTGGCCACCTTCTTACTGCAGATTTTTTTTTCCCTGATGATGTACTTGATATTTATAGAGTGTCTACCATGCATCAGGAAGTCAACTGACTTACTCACATTTCATTCATTCTATAGATGTTAGTTAAGCACCTACTATGGTGCCAGGAACTGACTAGGTGTTGGAGATACCAAGATGAACGAGGCCCTGAACCTCGAAGGACTCACAATCCAGTCACATAGTAAGTGTTATGTAGTGAGGGGATGTATAGGAGATGTTCATTACCTGTGGCTTCCTTGGTCTAGACAACCCCATCTTTGGCTCCAGACCTAATGACCGATAGCGTTTGATTCTGTGTTTCTGGCTTGACTTTGGAGCCCTACTTTTAGGACATGCCTTTCAGTTCTCAACTCCCCATGGGCCATCAGGATTAAGAGAAAATTTTTGTGTTTCTTGTCTCTCCCTGCCTGGGATCCCCCTCCAGAGGAAAGAAACTTAGCAGATGTCCAAAAGACAGATAAATTGCTGGTTGGTTTTCACCCCAACACACTTTTAACACTTTCTGTCTTAATCTACTCAGTCTCCTAATTGCCAAATTCAGTGGACTTTTTGTGCCTTTGCAGGTCTTTCTGGTATCACATATCATTTACTGTTCTTTGCATCTTTCACCTCTATAGCTCAGAGGGGTTAAGTAACCTGTTCAATTTACACTACTAAGAACTAGAGTTGGGACTCGAACCCAGAGTAGACTGACTCAAAAGCACATGCTTTAGCCACCATTCCCTACTGCCTTCCCAAGCAGACCAGTAGTCTAGGTCTGTGCTGTCCAATGTGTAGTCATTAAGTGCATATAATTATTTAAATTGAAAATAAAATAAAATAACATAAAAATTCAGTGATCCCTTCATGCCCAGGCAGACTCTCTTCATGAAGCAGAAATGATGGCCACTCACAGATCCTTATGGCTCAAGATCTCCAGAAGAAACGTCCTGTCTCTACTGTACCTATGCTTCACATCTTTCAGAGGCTTTGCTCAGCTTAGTTTGGGTCATGTGCCCATCTGTTCAGAAACTGTGACCTGTTTTAGCAAGGGTTCCTAGAAAACAAAGCCTGAAGAAGGGATTATGTGCCAAAGGCTTTTGTGGACGCACATTTCCAGGGCAGTGAGAATGAGGGGAGGGGGAAGCAGGAAAAGATGGGAAGCAATGCAAGCAAACGTTTGTTACTTCTTCACAATGAGCTGTGAACAGACACAGCTACTCTCTTGAGAGGCCCACCTACTTGGCCATGCAGAATGTCTCTAGACAGGTTGTATAGAGAAATTACACCTTAAAACAGACCATCAGAGGAAGGAAAAGAGTGGATTGTTCTCTCCTGCCACTTCCTGTCTCTTGTCTCCCAGTGATCACTGTGCCCTATGGGTAACGAAGTCTCCTGTACTTCTAGGTTGCTTCATTGGCCCCTTCGGGAAGCCAGAGCTCATGTTCTGTGAGGAGGTGTGTCATCGGGGTCTGGAAGTTTGCAGAAGCCAGAGAATATACGTTTGCAATTAGCTGGCCTCAGGCAGCAGAGCTGTGAGACCTCACTCAGAATTGATCAGCCATGCCTGTGGGTGAGGTGGACCAAATAACTAATGGTCTGAGACTGAATCACACTGAGAGACTGAAGAGGCACTGGGCCAAGATGTGGGGATCATTGAGATCAGTCAGACTGGGTCACATGCCTATCCCTACAGCTGACGGGATATGGAAGAAACACTGGGGAAGGAAATAGCCCATCCTTCTTCCCCTTATACCAGTTCAGATCCTCAGAGAATCAGATACTGAGGCAGGATTAAATGCAAGGGATTTATTATGAAAAACACCTGTGAGAGAAAATGGGGCAGAAGCTGAGAGAGACTGACTGAGTACCACCAGATAGTGATGCAAATCCGACCCTGAAGGAAGGAGCGAGAAGGAAGGAGTTCTAGGTGGAAGGGTCTCTGACTGCAGTGTAGTTCTAAGGAAAGTCTGGCAAGGCCATTGAGGGGTCCTTGAGCCAAAGTCACCCATCAGAAGAGTATCCGTTTATCCTAAAAAAAAAAAAATCCTGTCCTGAAATTCCTGCTGGGCTGTCAGTGGCCAGGAGCAGCCCATGGGGAGTGAAGCCTGGGAGAGAGGGGTGATGGATTTCATAGCTCAGCAGCTGGGCTGCTGAGGAGTTACACTTCTCCCAGTTGGAGATCTGAAAAGTGCATTCTCATGGCCACACACTCTCCCAGCCCAGCACTACATGCAGATGAAGAAGGATGGTTCTACAATCTAAAAGAAGAAAAAACGTACAGTGCCATTTCAGTTGAAAGGGCAAAGACAATGAGCAGGCAAGACAACAAATGTCCACCTATAGCTTACAATGTCTCATGTATAATTCAAACTCTACCTGTTCCAACCTGAACCCGTGACTTCTCCATGCTCTGAAAAAGTCCAGAAGTCTTCATCTGGAGACCACCATCCTCCTAACTGTGAAAGCTAGAAGTCATATTAAACACCTCTTGATCCCCTCTCCCCTGTCCCCTGAAATAGTCAATCAGTTCTCCAGTCCTTCCAATCCTACCTTGGAAATGTCACCTCTGCACTTGTACACTCTTCTCTCCATTCTCACTGCTACTGATGTATTCAGAAGCTCATTGCATCTTGCCTGAACTACTGTGAAAGTCTCCAGTGGTCATTTTACAATCCCATTCCATCTTGTTACCTCTGCCAGATTGTCTTTAAATGCAGTTTTGACCATTTCAATCCCTTTGTAAAAACTTCTATCACTGGGAAGTTTTTGATGGTGATGGAAGTTTTGAAGTTTTGATGGAAGATGGTGTAGCCACAGTGGAAAACAGTCTGGCAGTTCCTCAAAAAATTAAACACAGAATCACCATATGACCCAGAAATTTCACTTCTAGGTATATACCCCAAAGAACTGAAAGCAGAGACTCAGATAATTGTACACCAATATTCATAGTCAGCATCATTCACAGTACCCAAAAGATGGAAACAACCCAAATGTCCATTTATGGATAAACGATAAACAAAATGTGTTATATATACATAACAAAATACTACATTCAGCCATAAACAGAAATGAAATTTTGGTGTGATATGGATTAACTTTGAATACATTACGCTAAGTGAAATAAGCCAGACACAAAAGGACAAATATTGAATGATTCCACTTACATGAGATACCTAGAATAGTCAAATGCAAAGAGACAGAAAACAGAACAGTTGTCACCAGGAGCTGGAGGAAGGGAGGATGGGGAATTATTGTTTAATGGGTGCAGAGTTTCAACAGGGGGTGATGAAACAATTCTGGAGATGGACAGTGCTGATATTTACAAAACAATGTGAATGTACTTAATGTCAATGAACTATATACTTAAAAATGGCTAAAGTGGTGAAACAAACAAAAACAAAATTCCACACTAACTCTACTTAGCAGAAAATAAAACCCAAGAACCTTAATCTGACCATATGTAACTTTCCAGATGATTCTTCTTCCTTTTCCTCTTACTCTATGTTTCCTCAAGTGATCTCCTGCTTCCTATATTTGCTCCAGTGGCCACCTACAAAGGGCATGCTCTTCCCCTAGTTCTCATTTTTTTCAAGACCCCCTTCAAAGGTCACATCCTTGCAAATCTTTCCCGAACTCCTCCCTGTTTCATACTACGTGGAAGTAATCACTCCCTTTTTTGAACTCCTACAGCTTGTGAATTATGTCTGTCTTTAACACTGCTTTCCTTTTCTTTTTAAAGTTTATTTATTTATTTTGAGAGAGAGAGAGAGAGAGAGGCAGAGAGAGAGAATCCCAAGCAGGTCCATTCTATCTGTGCAGAACCTGAGTGGGGCTCCATCCCATGAACAGCAAGATCATGAGCTGAGCCAAAATTAAGAGTCGGACACTCAACCGACTGAGCCAGCCAGGCGCCCCTTTTGGATCACAGAAGGCACACAAGGAGATAGAGGTATAGCTGAGGGTAGTCTAGCTGGCACTCTAGACAGGTCCCTCTACAGTGCTACAACTTTAAAGGAATTTACCAACATCCCAGAACTGGTCTTCAACTTTATAAATTCAGAACCCTGATTTTAATAAGTAAACAGAGGGGAATTATCTCTCAAGGGGGCTCCTGGATCCACTAAGTTCACAGAGACTGGAAGTTACATAAGCCAGAATCCAATAGATTGATTTATAATAAAAAATGTCATTATCAAAAGAACTGAGATCCTCTAGGCAGCAGGTCACTAAATTCTGTCCCCACAGGTGAGACGTTTGCTGGGTGAGCAATCACACCAGGGAAGCACGTTGATCTTTTCTTAGCTGAGGCAGCCTGAGATACTCTCACCCACTATAGGGATGACACGGACAAGGAAATCCTAACGCTTAGGTCAGCTTGACTGAGGCAGGGCGTAGAAGGGCAATGCTAAAGTTTGCCTCTGTGACTGCCCGGTTTTGGGCTGTCATGGCTGATTAAGCCCTTTGGTTCACAGAATCTCTCCAAATAGGATATAGAATGATTGGTTGATAAGATTGACTAAGCATCTATTTATTAAATTACAGTCACATTTGCTTTCATGAGATTCCTCCTGTATGACCTGGCCCGGAGTTTGGTTTGCTTTTTGATCGTGTTTGTAGAGAAACTCTTGGCTTACTGCCACAGATAGCTAATTTTAGGGTTGTATTAGTCAGCTTAGGCTAACTAGGTTATGCTACGGAAACAAACAACTAAACCTATTTCAGTGGCTTGCAACAAAGGTTTATTTCTCACTCACCTTACATTACAGGTCATGTACATCAGCTGTGGCTCTGCACATCTTCGTTCTGGGACCAACCCTGGAGAAGCAGTTCTATTTGGGACATGCTGCTCTCATGGCAGAGGAAAAACAATATGGCGGAATCATTAGATGGCCCATTTATTTCTGTTCAGAAGTGGCTCATGTCATTGCATATTTCATTGACCAAAGTAACACCAAGCTTCATGACATTAGTGTGAGAAGTATAATCTCCCAGGGACAGACAGACCAGATAGGCAGGGTTTTAGAAAGGCAGGGGCAGAGAATATTGATAATAATAGTCTACAACAAGGACTAGTATTCAGCTTGTGCACCAGTATGACTGGTACCAGTTATAATACTATCAGAATAGTGAAATGGTTTTGTACTGATTAATGCCTGCTGTCCCAAGCCTCCTGAGAACTCCCCACTCCTGGGAACTACTACTCACAAATTAGCAACTAAAGGGTTAATATCTAGCACAGAAAGCTCTCTCCAGGACAGTTTATGGACTGCAAATCTGCTAGATCAATGCTTGAGCACTACTTGTAGTTAAATGTTTATAATCACCTTTGGCTGATTTCCTCCACTATGTAAATTCTTATTAGTTTAATTCTGAGGGCAACCTGATTTCCAGGCTCTTGGAGGGAAACTGACTGAAGCCCCTATGTGCTGTCAATACTTCATTATAACAATATCTAATAACACTAATTTGTGCTCATTCCTACACATTTTTACATCTTTTGCAACAAAGTATATGCAATAATTAACTTAATAAGTATTTGTAGAAAGTCTCACTTAGCTTTTTCCCATTAGCTGAGCTCATCTCTGTACCATCTTAACATAGTATTTATTTTGGGTCTGTTTTGAATTTTTTTTTAATGTTTATTGAGATTGAGAGTGCCAGTGGGGGAGGGGCAGAGAGGCGGGGGGGGGGGGGGGATGGAGGACCTGAAGCAGGCTCTGTGCTGAACCCAAAGAGCCCTGGTGCAGGGCTTGAACTCACCAACTGTAAGGTTATCACCTGAGTGGAAGTCAGATGGTCAACCAGCTGAGCCACCCAGGCGCCCCATCTCTGTTTTGAATTTTTAATGCCATTTCTCATGTCTGAAAATGTCATCATTATCACTAACTTCTTTATGACACTTCTGCAATTTGTGAAGCACTCTCCCTTACACTATTTCATTCAATCTCCCCAACCAACACTCCCAGGAGACAGGAATTAGATCATTTTACAGACAAAGAAATTGAGACTCAGTGAAGTCAGGTGTCGTATAGCTAGTTAGGTTTTGTTCATTCATTCATCAAATATTTATTGAGTGCTTGAAGTGAGATTTATTCAGGTTGGATCTGAAAACAATTTCCCTGAATTCAAGTCAAGGGCTTATTCCAGTATGCTCAACACCTTTATCACCAGGGCCATACACTCAAAGGGAAGAAATAATAATAGTGTGTTGATTATAATGTTGAAGACCCCTGCAACCCAAGTCTCAGAAAGGCTCCAAGGTCATTTATAAAATTTAAGGTAACCACTAGCACCAGCAGTTTCATTTGTCTCTGTGCTTACACCTAACCCATTGGTTCAATGTAGATAGTCCCATTCCATACGTATTTGGTGAATTTATCGACAAGTTTTGGAGCTACTCATACTGAGTTTTGACACTTAATAGCTGTGGGACTTTGATCAAGTCACTTAACCCTTTGAGCATCAGTTTTATCATCTGTAAAATAGAAATACTAACGCCTTGGGACCAAGCGGTTGCGGAGATGAAAGAGCTAAAAAGATGTAATGCCCATTGTAACTGGGGTTTTCAATCGTCTTGATGAAGTTTTAAACTGCATTTAAATGAGAAAAGCAGTGTCTATGTCGACGTAAGGTTACCAGCGACAATTCTTGGGATGTGCTGTTCTTTACTCTGGAGTATATCATTTTACAGTTTTGGTGTTAAATCCCTTTTCATGGTACTGGTAGCTATCTTCTTTACCGGCGCACGTAATCTGGCATCCCCGTGTCGTCCTTCGTCCCCCCAGCTCTTTCCTTCCAAATTAAACAAACCCAAAAAACCAAAAAAAACGTATTTCCTAACATTCAAGGGTGCGCACCACATCAAACGCCAAGCATAGAACACCCTGTGGAAGTCACCAGGCAACGCCTCCGGGTCCCCTAGAAGGGGGTGGGGTCAGAAGGCTCTCTGATCTCATTCCGCCTCCCCAGGTCGTCGCCCCTTCCTAATTCTCGCGAGATTTCAAACAACCCAGCTTCTGCGCACTTCAAGATACTGGGAGTCAAGGCGCCAAGGGAGGGGGAGGGGAAGGTGGGGGGAGACGGTGCAAACGGCGTGGCCGCCATCTTGTTTGTGCCCCCGCTTCGCGCGCGCTCCGTTCTCCGTGACGCACGCTTCCCCCTCCCCTCCGCCGTGCCCAGGCCTCTGCATTGCCTGACTCCGCAGGAGCGCGGGGGCGGCTCCTGCTCTTCCCTGGACTCCTGAGCAGAGGCGTGTGAGTGTGCGGGAGCGTCTGTGGGAGGGAGGGTGAGAGGCGAGCGGCGGCGGGGGGAGGGGCAGCGCTTCCCGCCTTCGGCGGAGACCTCACTTCCCTCTCGCGGCTGCCGCTGTAGTTCGGTCCGGCCTGCCCGCCGCCATGTTGTGTTCTCGCCAGGCCCGCCGCTGTCGCCGCCGTCGCGCTCCTGGGGTCCGTGCGCCTCGTCGGCCCGGCCCGCGGGCTTTCTCCCATTGGCGGAAGGCGACTGCGGGGGGGCTCGCTCGTGATTGGTCGGTGGCGGGGAGGCCGCGGACCTGGCACCTTATTGGTCGCGCTGGCTCGGGCCTGGGGGGTGATGAAGGAGTCGGAGGCTGCGGGGATGCGCGCGTCTCGGGCTCGGACGGCAGGGCGGTGACCCCCTCCGGTGCAGGCGTGGGGTGGAGGCCGGGGGCGAGTCTAGAGACCTTAACGGGGAAACAGGGTGATGGTCTGGCAGGTACTGTGGGGTTAGCCTGTGCACGGCCCGAAGTGGGAGGCACTCCTAACTCCAGAGGTACACTCCGTGGAACATGCGTGGCCCATTATAGAGAGGCGTACAAGCCCCAAGGGTGCCATGCTTGGAAACGCTGAAACCTGAGTTAGGGTCTGAGACGGTCTTTGAGATCCAAGAGTGCTAGACTTGGAGGTGTTTTTGTTTTTGTTTTTTAATTCCAGTATAGGTAACATAGAGTGTTACATTAGTTCAGGTGTATAACGTAATGATCCAACAATTCCCAACACCCAGTGCTCGTGGTGGGGAGTGCACTCCTTAATCTCCATCACTTGTTTCACCTATCCCCCCCCCCCGCCACCTGTTTCCCCCTGGTAACCATCAGTTTGTTCTCTACAGTTAAGATAGACTGGAGTTTAACACAGTTTGTGAAAGACTTTGATGTCCATGGATGTCAGGTCTGAGGGCGTGGTATAGGAAAAAAGGCATCTGGGCCTTAGGGACCTATGTAAAGGATAGGATGAGATCAAGAATTTTGCTGGAGAGTGATAGCATTGAAACCGAGGTTTCAGAGTTACCAGACCTGGGATGTGATATGAGGAGAAAATAAACAGACCCAGCCCGAGAGGTGGATCCTATTGGACCAGTGCGCTGGGCCTTCAGCAAGTCTAAGAGGCAGGGGCATGAGGTAGTGACATCTATAAGAATGAGGAAGTGCGAAGCATTGGGGGAACATTTTCAGACTTGGGAATTATAGTAAGGGAATAATTATAGATTATTGGGTCTCAGGACCATGCGGCTGATTTTGTAATGTTATATAAAGTTTTCTTGTATTGGGAAGGATATAGGTCAGGGCTGAGTTTCTAAAGCTACACTTGCTGGCAGATATTAGATACTTGGTATTTGTTTGAATAGATATTGGTAGGTATCTCTTTAGTGGAAGAGAGCTTAACAGAGATCCTGGACCTTGACTTATTTGTTTTCTTTTTTTAAAGTTTATTTTTGAGAGAGAGGGAGAGCGTGAGCGAGTGCATGCAAGTGGGGTTGGGGCAGAAAGAGAGGGAAAATCCCAAACACTAATAGTGCAGAGCCTGATGTGTAGCTGGAACTCATGAACTGTGAGATCATGACCTGAGCCCAAGTCAGACACATAACAGACTGAGCCACCCAGGCGCCCCTCTTTTCTTTTATATATACCTAAAAATTACACTCATCTTCCTGTGCACTTAAAATTTTTTTTTTAAAGAAATAAGCAGATTTGAGAATAAACTAGTACACAGTTCCTTGCATCTCGTTTTGAGTAACAGGACTTGTCAACACTTTCTGGTTTGTATTTCACAAAACTTTTGTTCTAATCAAGAGTTGTTAGAGTAAGCTTGTTGGAGGTATTTTATCATTTTCCAATTTATTGTTATGACTTGAATTGTTCTACATTTGCATTTCCCAAGGTTTAGGGATCGTGGAAACACATTTGTGTTAAACTTCTCTGTTCCCTAATTTGTTTTTCCTCGTCTATGTTAGGTGGTCCTCTCTAGTTTCAGATAGATGCTATAAATCTGTTTTTATACCAATTTCAAGAAACTTTTCTGGTTTTCAAATGTGGTCAATTTGTGAATGCAACAACATTTTCAAGAGAGAAGAGGAAAGTAGTAGAGGAAGGGAATTGACATTTTGGGGCACATATTTCCTATTATGTAGGCATTATCATTTGCATATTGCAGATGAGAAAATTGAGGATCAGAGAGGTTGTGTAGCTTGTCCAGTGTCTGTGTGGTTGAACTGGGATTCATATCCAAGTTGCCCAGTGGCAAAGCCTGTAGTGTTATCTGCTGTGTCATGTTATCAGTATAAACCTGATTAGTCAAACTTCCAGATAGCATTATATTTTATTTATTTATTTATTTATTTATTTATTTATTTAGTAATTATTATTTTTTAAAATATAATTTGTCAAGTTAGCTAACATACAGTGTATACATTGTGCCCTTGGTAGATAGCATTGTATTTCAAAGTGGATCATCTTTCTTTGATTGCTGGGAATTAGGAGCATATTGAGTGAGGAGAACATAATTAACAAGAGTTTGTTGTACTGTTTCAAAGATTCAGACCACAGGGTAGGAGCCATGTAGAATCTAGGTTCTTCAACTAGGTATTTAAATCATATCTCTTGTTTTTTATTGTGTAGAGAAAGATTAAAAAGTAAACTGTTGGAGTTTTTCTGAAGCCAGGTAGATAATAGGGGAAAGTATGTACAGAAAGTTTAAGAATCTGCATTCTTTAAAACCAGTCTTCAGAATATTGCTGACATAGTTTTTCTATATATGGAAGTGATTAATGTCAAGGAGTGAGGAACTACCAAGTATATAAAGAACTCACCTGGGAGCTTTTTCAAATATCACTAGTACTTTAGATGTTTGTCTCCAAACACTGGGATCTGTCCAGAAGCCTAGTGCCTTCCTCAAACCGTGGGATAGTGATTCTAGTATATGCTTATCCTGAATGATGTGTAAAATTAAAACTGGATACAACAAAATATTTGTAATCCCAATTTTGCATGGAAATCTTTAAATAATTCAGGTCTCAAGGGGAGACCAATGATTTGGTAGTCTGAGTTACTTTGTGACTTAATGCAATTAGGTGAGGGTCTCCTCCCTTTTATTTGCAATTACACTGCAGTGTAGGAGATAGAGTTAAAATACAAGGGGAATTAGGGCTTGCCATATTTTGTACATTGGTCATCTCAAGCTTCATTTGGCTCAGTCATTAAGTTAGCCAAATATGAAGAATGTTACAGCATCCATGACTTAGTTCTTTTTTAGTAAGTCTAGACAAGGTTGCAAAAACAAATATACACATATTCAGCAAGCATTTCTTAATTACCTTCCCTTCAACAACGGTGATCACCTTCATTCCCATTAACTTCCTTACATCCATGGCCGGTTGCTGGGCCTTGTTATCATCTGGAATGGAGCACCCTAAAAATCTGGAATCCCAGGAGGTCTGAGTAGGTCTGAGTTTATGGTAAAAACTTGAGAACATCAGCTGTGTCTTCTAAGCAGACATCATACTAATGTTTAATACTTAACAGACTGTGTTCGTGTCTTGTTACCTAAATTTTTATAACATAATTCTGTTACCTCATTTATGTGTACATATTTTCCATTTGGTCAAAACTGATTCATTGTACTAGAAAAGATACAGGGTTTCTTAACCTCATTTACAGAGATGCAGAGGCAAAGTGAAATGAGGAGCCATGCTAGGTGTCTCTGAGGCAATTTTGAAATTCATATCTCTTTTAGTTTAGAGGTACTGAGCCATTAAGGATCTATGAATCAAACTCAGGAATGATATAGTTAGTTACTAACTTTTATTGAGTGCTTATGTTGCACCAGCTAGGTTATAAATGTATTGTATATATTATCCACACTCTGTATGTGGTGGACACTATTACCACCTTTATTTTTGTGTGTGAAGAAACTGAAGGGTTAGGTAATTTGCTCAAGGTCACACAAGGTGGCAGAGCTCAGATTCAAACTTAGGTCTATAACTTAATTCCTACGAAATTTGTGGAACCCTTACTCTTAAACTGTGTTTTCTTGACACCTTAAAATCTTATGAGAAAAGAAAAATTCCTGCATCTTAGATCAGGAAGTGACCTTCAGTTTTTTTCAGGCAGGTACTCTTTTACTGAGGCCCTAGAGTGTGATGACCTTGACAAGGTCACTTGGCTTGGCAAGGGGAGAGCCAGGTGTAACCCAGATTGTTGGATTCCCAGACCATTCTCATTCCACTGGACAGTATTGCCTCTTCCGTGGAAACATTGGCTTGATGATAGGGATGACTCTAAGGCCCTTTTATATTTTGACAAGTTTGCCTCATTCATAGGAAGGAGAATGGCAGAGGACATTATTAAAGATACAAATGACCTTCTTGAGGTTTATTCCAGCCTCAGGCATACAACCTAGGAAGAACATTCCTTAGCCAGCAAGTTGTTCTTTTCCATTCAGTTTCTTGTGCTCAAAGCAGACTTATTGTGAGTTATCTGATGTCTTCCAGTCTCTTTTCATTTTGTTTATTCAGTTTTTCATGCATGTGCTGTGACTAGTTAGGAAGGCTACAAGGTCATTTTAGTATTTTCCCAGTGACTCAAAGTACCTAACATAATTTAAGTAGATTAATCATAGGAAGAAGTGGATTTAAAATACTTTGGCCAAAAAATGCCATTGGGAGGGGGTAGTGTAGTTGCTGACGCTGGAGTCAGACCTGGGAAAGAATTCTGTCTGCGTTTACCCTCTGTGTGAGCTCGGGGTCAGATTCTTGACCTGTCTAAGCCTTAGTTACTTCCTATGTAAATTAGTGGTAATGATACCTCTGTTACAGAGTAGTTCTGAAAAATGAATACAGCAGCATATGGTAGGTGCCTGTCACCAAGTGGACCTTAGTAAGTGAGGGAACACATCACTTTTTAGAACAGCATAAAATCTGTCAGCCTGTTAAAGCTTCCCCAATGAGGAGGTCGTTTGTAATCGTCCGTTCTTTCATGTACAGTAAGATTTCTACGTGGGGGAGCAACCACTTGACATGAAAGAAATAACCTAATTTAGTTGTGGTGTTGTGATTTAGGAGCTGATTTATAGTGGATCTCTGTTATTATTAGTCTGTATTATTTATGAATGCACAAAGCAGTAGTATCTTCTGCTTCAGAGTTAGGTTGTCTCCTGATTGCCTCTGTTCATTCTTGGGTGCTAAGTGGTAATGATTTTGATGAGATGAGAACTTTTCTGTATTTGCCAAATAGCAATAATTACTAAAATCAGAACAACCAGTTTTATCTTTCAATCCAGAAAGATTTACATTATAGTCATTTAAAACTTTTTCTAGGGGTGCCTGGATAGCTCAGTCTGACTCTTGATTTTGGCGCAGGTCATGATCTCATGGTTTGTGATCATGATTTCCCAGTTTGTGAGATCGAGCTGCACATCAGGCCCTGTGCTGATGGCACAGAGCCTGCTTGGCATTCTCTCCCTGCCCCTCCCCTGCTTGCACTTTATCTCTCTCTCTCTCTCTCAAAATAAATAAACTTAAAAAAATTGTTTTTCTAATTGTAGAAGTTGTCAGTTGAAGTGGGACTGTCAGTTTGGCTTGTAGTCACCTGGTAACATTTTCTTTGAAGTAAGCAGGAAGACAGCATTGTAAAATGGTTCAAGAAAAAAAGTCTGTCTGCCTGCAGAAATTTTTTGCCAGGTTGCGAAATTTGCTGCACCCTTCCCACACTTCTCCATGTTTTAGCAGTGATGTACCTGATAACAGTGAGGCAACATTTGTGCTCATTTTCAGTGTGAGAGTTGTATTTTCTGTTTTGGGTTAAGTCCTTACTTGTTTGCAGACAGATTACTTCTAAATTCAGTGTACTTTTATACTGTGAGAGCTTTCTAATGGATAAACTTCAGGTGCAGTTTAGAGAGAGGGACTAGGCTAACCTTTGCATTTGAATGTTTCCAGTGGAATAGGTTTACCTTAAAGGTTCAGATCTTCATGTCCAAGGTACATAAGGTGTCCTCATTAGATGAATACTCTCCATTTAAAATCAACGATATCTTGTTACAGATCAGATTTAAGAATTAATCTTAAGTACATTCATGGGTATGAGCTATAAATAGTGATCTTGACCAGTGCTTCGATGAATGCCTCAGTGACTCATAGGGAATGATATCGGAGTATGGAATATTTTGTATGATGTCACTGGCTTAAATCTATTAGAGTTAAAGTCGTCCCACCCATTACCTGTGGTTTCGCTTTCTACGGTTTCGGTTACCCATGGTCAACCGCGGTCCAGAAGCAGATGATCCTCTGCTGACTATTGTCAGAGGATCAGTAGTAGCCCAGTGCCCTATCACAATGTCTGTCCTCACGTCACTTCAGCTCATCACGAAGGCATCTTATTTAGCAGCATCACAAGAAGGGTGAGTGCAGAGCAGTAAGATTTTGAGGCAGAAAGAGACCACATTCACATAGTTTTTATTACAGTATATTGTTATAATTGTTCTATTTTATTATTATTATTTCTTACTGCGCCTAATTTATAAATTAAACTTTATCTTAGGTGTGTGTGTATGGAAGAAATGAATTGTAAATAGGGTTTGGTACTATCTGCAGTTTCAGGCATCTCCTGGGCAGGGCGCGAGTAGTGTCTTGGAACGTATCTCCTATAGATCAGGAGGGACTACTGTACTGAAGGTTTTCACAGTTTCTGTTATTGCTCACCCTTTCCTCAGGAGCTGCAAATTGTCCAGTGATCTGTATGAAGTGAGATTCTTTGCCCAATGTTAAGACCTATCCTCACTAGTGGTGTGATCAATTCATTTAGGAGAGGAAAGTGAAAGTACGTGCAATCTGCACAGTTGAACATCTTTGTCATTTTTAACTGTGTTAAAAATTATTGCTGTACCCTGAAGGGTAAGTGGCTTAGAATTTGCTCATTATCAGCTGACAAAGTTGTGGCCTTTTTAAAAAGCAAAGCACACTTGGTTGGCAGTAATTTGGGAGGCAGAGGATTGCTATTTATGGTGATATTTAATGTCATTTTTAGTAGGACTAAATTAAAAGAGAAAGGCCATAATGTGTGTAAAACTCCAACCATTTTGGAAGGTGGTCAGAATAGAGTTGCCTGTAATCTTTTCATTCGGCTAAAATCTGTAAGGCAGCTTAGCGCAGCATTTCCTAAACTGTTTCATTGAAGTTTAGTTCTTATACAATGTAATAAATATCCTCTGGAGTTGAAAAAAGGATCCTTGACAAAATGATAGCTAAAGTGAAATGCATTTCTTTACTGCAGAATTAGTATTCAGGGCCTTTGTGTTTACGTACCTTATGACCCTTCAAGAGAGAGGATACATAATGCAGTGTTTCTTGGACATATTTGGCCATGGAACCCTGTTCGTGAGAACATCTAATAAGTATTTCATGTTATGACTGGGGTGTAGTGGGGCCCAGTTGAGCAGTTCTAGTGCAGAGAGCTTATGAGTAAAAAATGAATCTTTTGTAGAGGATAGTTTGGCCAGTAGCGGAAAAGGATTTTTCTGGGAACATACAACACAGGTCTCCAAAGTAACATGGACTCTTAGGGGTGAATATTATTTCAAAGGCCATCTAACCCTGTTGCCAGCATCCGTGACACTGGTGGCAGCTACCATTTTTTTGTGCACTTGCTGTTTATGTCGATGGTGGTGTTCTACGTGCATTATTAACCACTGGTCTTCATGTTATTTATTTATTTATTTATTTATTTATTTTTACCTTCTTAATATTTCCCATTCATCTACTTTTCAACATCTGCACTGCTATGTTTCCTGGTAACTAGAGTACTGCAGTGTCTTGTTTTCCCTGCTATCTGTCTAGAGCTGCCAGTCTCCCACCCGGTCCCACTTCTCCATACTGTACCCCAAATGATCTTTTAAAAGGGTAATTCTGAGAGGCGCCTGGGTGGCTCAGCTGGTTGGGCGACTGACTTCGGCTCTGGTCATGATCTCACAATTTGTGAGTTCGAGTCCCGCATCGGGCTCTGTGCTGACAGCTTAGAGCCTGGAGCCTGCTTCGGATTCTGTGTCTCCCCCTCTCTCTACCCCTCCCCTGCTCTCTGTCTCTCAATAATAAATAAACGTTAAAAAGAATTAAAAAAAAATAAAAGGGTAATTCTGATTGTGCCAGTCCCATGCTTAAACTCTTCAATGGCTCACTGTTGTCCCTTAGAATAAAGTTCTAGTATCGTAGTCTTGTCCAGCCCTGTTCATGTTTCTGAGTTAACTTGTAGCCTTTTGCCCCTGGGCTACTGCCATACCAAACTATAGCCCTTTCAGGAATGTAATGCTTTATGTCAGCTCCAGGCCTTTGCACATGCAGTTTCTTTGTCTGTCTCATTAAGTTCCTATTCTTAGGATTTAAATCTCCCAAGAAGCCATTTCTGACTGGCCTGAAATTGAGTTAGGCCATGGGCTAAGGGGCTCTGCTTATGTCCTGTACTATGCATTTGTTCCTGTTGTAACTCTTAACATAGAGCACTATGATTGCCTGTTTTAATTTTCCTCTTTGTTATAATAGACTTTAGTCTCATTGAGGACAGGGACTGTATTGTTTAGGATCCCCACGTCTTAGCACAATGCCTACACCTAAGTATTTATTGAATGAGTGAAAGTTTCCTTAATCTTTACAGCCTTGCAAGATGGTTTATGGTTTAGGAAATTGGCCTCAGTGGGGTTAAATACCTAGTTTGAGGTTACTCAGCTAAAAAGAGGTGAAGAGGGATTAGAATCTAAATCTGTCTAGCTGCAAAGACTGTTTTTTCCCCCCTGCTTCTCCACATGGCTGCTCTTTTTCATCTTGTCTTTACATATTCCTGTCAAGTGTTCAAACAGCCTGTGCTAACAACCCCATCCATAGCTTCTGAAGCAGCTTGTGCCATCTTTGGACAGCTCTGAGAGAATAGAATAGTTTTCTAGAATAGTTTTCCATCCATTGGTCTTAATTTATGCTTTGGAGAATATAATTTATTTTTAAAAACAAGTAATTCAGGGGCGCCTAGGTGGCTCAGTTGGTTGAGCGTTCGACTTTGGCTCAGGTCATGATCTCACGGTTCCGTGTTCGAGGTGCGCATTGGGCTTGCTGCTGTCATCGTGGAGCCTGCTTTGGACCCTCTGTTCCCTTCTCCCTCTGCCCCTCCCCCACTCACATTCTCTCTCTCTCTCTCTCTCTCTATCTCTCAACTTAAAAAAAAAAAAAAAAAAAGAGTAATTCAGGGGGCCCCTGGGTGGCTTAGTTGCTTAAGTGTCTGACTCTTGATTTTGGTTCCAGTCATGATCTCATAGTTCATGACAAGCCTCACGTTGGGCTCTGTGCTGACAGTGTGGAGACTTCTTGAGGTTCTCCGTCTTTCCCTCTCTCTCTGTCTCCCCCTCCCCACTGGCTCTCTCTCGCTTTCTCTCAAGCATTAAAAAAAAAAAAAAAATTCAGAATTTATAATCCACTTAAGGTCTCATTTATTAGTTTACTTCATTAATTTGTTGAGCAGTGATTTACTGGGCATCAGCGCTATATTCCTTATTCTAATGATACTATCATTGCTCAAAATGTTTCTGGGACTTTGGGGTTCTTTGGGGGTTATCTTCAGAACTTCTGTCAGATTCTTTTGAAAATGTGTGGACACACTTTTTTAAACCTCGAAGGTGGATTTGGTTTGGGAAATAACTAATAGTTGTTCAGGACCAAGTCAGGTGAAAGAAATGGGTCAGAAGCTACAATCTGGCAGCCCTTAATTTTCTTTGGTCTGCTTATAATTAAAAAAAAAAAAAAACTGAACCAAAATTGAAACTGGAAAGATTTAACATTCAAACAATCTGGCTTTCATGTTTGTATATATTTTTTCCTTCAACCAGACAAAATGATACTATTTATGAAGTCATTGCGGTGGTTCTGGAAGGGATAATGAGGGTATAAGGAATGGGCATAATAGATGTTCTCTGTGATGCTATTTACAATATTTTAAAATTGAAGATACTGAGGGATTAATATCTAAAGTATATTAAAAAAATGTCTGCATCTCAACACCAAAAAGTAAACAGTCCAGTTAAAAAATGGGCAGAGGACCCAAAAAGACATTTTTCCAAGGAAGACATATAGATGGCCAACAAACACGTGAAAAGATGCTCAACATTACTAATCGTCAGGAAAATGCAAACCAAAACCCAATGAGGTATACCACCTTACACCTGTCAGAATGGCTAAAATCAAAAAGACAAGAAATAAGTGTTGGCAAGGATGTGGAGAAAAAGGAACCTTTGTGTGCTGTTTTTTTTCCTTCAAAAAATTAAAAATAGAAATACTGTATGGTCCAATAATTCTGCTGGATATCTACCCAAAGAAGATGAAAACACTAATTCAAAAAGATATATGTACCCCTATGTTCATTGCATCCTTGGTATTATTTACAGTAGCCAAGATGTGGAAGCTAGGTGTCCATCAGTAGACAAGTGGATAAGGAAGATGTGTGTATACACACATACACATACATGCATGCACAGTGGAATATTACATAGCCATTTAAAAGGATTAGATTGTGCCATTTGCAACAACATGGATGGACCTAGAGGATATCATGCTCAGTGAAATAAGTCAGAGAGATGAATATTATATGATTTTTACTTATATGTAGAAGCTAAAAAACAAAACTAATGAACAACAGAAAAGCAGAATCAGACCTATGAGTACAGAGAGCAAATTGATGGTTGCCAGAGTGGCGGGTGGTGGGCAAAATGGGTGAAGGGGAGTGAGAGATAATAGGCTTCTAGTTATGGAATGAATAAATCAGAAGAGTGAAAAGCACAGCATAGGGAATATAGTCAATGATACTGTAATAGTGTTGTGTGGTGACAGATGGTAGCTATACTTGTGAGCATAACATAACACCTAGAGAAGTTGAATCACTATGTTACACACCTGAGACTAGTGTAACATTGTGTGTCATACATCAAAAGGTAAAAAAAAACCACAAAACATTGTAGACAGTGAAGTTATTAATATAAAACTGATAGAAAATTATGGTATAGCCATTCAATGGAATATACTCCAATTGTAAATGATATAGATACAGATTTGATATGGAAAATTGTTCACATATTTAAGTGAAAATTACAAAGCAGTTTGTATAATATTATTATACAATATGTTAGATGGTATTAAAAGACTAACTCAGCCTTGTTTCTAACTGACATAAGCAAAATACAGTGTTTGATTCTGAGTGGTTGCTTTAAAGGTATTCTTAAAAAAATAGCCCATCTGCCTAACTGATAACATCAGTACAATACTGCTTTATACATCCATCTCATCAACTTAGTATATAAGTCACACAATGTATTTAATAGTTAAGTGAATATGGCTTTGTATTCATATCATAACATACGAAAAGTTCATTTTTCTCTAGAGGTTGTCTGATATTTCTTGAGGCTTCTAAGTGTACTTACTTTACTAAGTCAGTTAGGGACAACATCAATAAAATGTTCAGGGCACTGAAGAGCCCAGTTTCTTTGCTGCTATTTCTGCTTCTGATGTGATTGATACAGCATAACTTCCAAGATAGGTAATCTTGGGGGACTGAACAAGACTGTCCTTGACAAGAATTATCAGGGTGGTTAAGGCCAACTTCTGTCATAACTCTGGTCCTTCAGTCATTCCTCAGGATCCCAGAGCAAGAGCTGTTCTGGCATCAGCTTTTTGTGTTCAGGATCTGACTTTTGTTTCTTTTATTGACTCTGGGGCTCTTGCTACAGTGGACTAGTATTCCTTCATGGCTTTTGTCAGTTGGAGCTGAATAGTAGCTGCCCCTTCAGATGGGACATACGCGCTCCAGTTTTCCTCAGTCCTCATTACTCATTACTTCATTGACACTGTGGCTAAGGTTGGGTTTGATGTATTGGGGATATATGTGGATATAAATAAAACACAGCCACTAACTTCAAGAAGCCTTCCTCTGGTAATAGAGACATGGTTAAAAGTAATTATAATGTGTGATAAATGCTATAGTCAAGTGTATATTTAGATGTTATTGAGTATCTACCACATGCTAGGTGTTAATGCTGAGTGCTTTGACCTTATATCATTTAAACCTCTGGGGTGCCTGGGTGGCACAGTTGGTTGAGCGTCCGACTTCAGCCAGGTCACAATCTCGCGGTCCGTGAGTTCGAGCCCCGCGTCGGGCTCTGGGCTGATGGCTCAGAGCCTGGAGCCTATTTCCAATTCTGTGTCTCCCTCTCTCTCTGCCCCTCCCCCGTTCATGTTCTGTCTCTCTCTGTCCCAAAAATAAATAAAAATTTGAAAAAAAAAAAAATTTTAAACCTCAATGCTCCCACGGTTTGGTGTTATTTTTTTTTTTTTCCATTTTATACATGAAGAAGTGAGCTTAGGGATGGATAAACAGCCAGTAAATAGGTAGCTATGATTCAGAATCAGTTTTCTGACCAAGAGCATCATTTCCCATGCTGCCTACTTTGAGACCTTGAACCAGGTAACCAGAGGCAGTCATTTTGCCTCATAGTGATCTGGGTGTTTTTTAGGGCAAGACAATGCAGTTGTCTGTTGCAGAGGGCTGCTGATATCCAGGACCAGGGAAGAATGTGAGTTGGAATTCCAGAGATCCCATGAGGCTGTTAGTCCACAGTAACAACAGGCTAGAGAAGGGAAAGCTATAGTAAGTAAGTACAGTATAGTAAGCCGCCAGATGGAAATTCTAGGATAATTTCAGTTCTCTTCCCACTAGTAGCTTGAATTCTAGTAAGGTGGCTGTTGATGAGAAATAGGGGTTCGAGTGGTTTTCTTGCAAACCTTCCAAGAACTAATAAAAACTATGCCAAAGGTATTCACAGAGTATTAAGGGACATGTTTGGTTTAATCGGGTATATCAAACTCAGAATCAAAGGATGGGCACGTGGAACAACAACCAAATCTTGGCCTGGATGGGTGATGAAAAGCATGGGGAAGATTTTTTGTAGCAGCTGGGAGTCCTCCCACACTGCCCTTTATGGCTTAGGAGTTGCTTTCTGCAGGGTTGCAGGGTATGCTGGAGATGGAGGAGAGACAGCCCCTCCTAGTAGCTTTGGGGCCTTAAGGAGAGAGACCTTTCTGCATCTTAACCCTGTATAAAACAAGGAATTTGGACTGGATGACTTCTAGCACTTTACAGTTTTTCAGTGCTTACTAGGCACAATACAATATACATGTGTTAACTCATTTAATACTTATGGTGGCTCTGGATATAGAATGGTGACATCCATGTATTACAGATGAGGAAGCTGAGGCTCAGGGTTAGTTCAGTGTCATACAGTTAATAAGCAGAGGAGTCAGAATTTGAAATAAGCTCTGCCTGATTCCCAGGTGCTTAGTTGTTTTTCCCTAGTGATAACTAATTAATAGTCAGCGATATGAATGTTCTCCCTCTTCCTCTGCTTCCCACCTCATATAAGCTTCTTTGCTTCCTTCCAGCCGACTTGACCTCCAGTGTTGAGGGGTTGAAAGACTCTAGTGTGGATGAGACACAACTGGCTTTTTGGCCCTCTGCTTTCTCTTCTCAGGCTGGTAGCTATTCAGAATCTGGGATCGAAACTTCTGAGAAAAGAACTATAATACCTGCAGTTCTGTAGCTTCAGCAGTCTTCCTACAACACACCCTGTTGGCATAACTAAACTCTTATTTAGATGCCACAGTAAAATCGCCACACAATCCCGTAACAGTTTATTTTGTGTTAATGATTTAATCATTAGTTGTTCCAAGTCCTGATAAATTATAAATGTGATTTGCTACTGGTTAAATGCCCCTAATACTTCAGTAGTAAAATGCGTATCAACTTATAGGGTGCTATTTTGTCATATACTCAGCTAGGTCTCTAACCATCAGGTGAAGTTCAACATCAGTCAGATTTCTAATTTTTAGATTAATGAAGGTGGGTTTAACAGTTTATGCTACCTCTACATATATGTGACTCCTAAGAATTTCCTTGGATGTGCCCTGGGGTGTTCCATGTCTTGGTGTCAGCCTTGTGGTACAATAGAAAGAATACCGCCCTAGGTTGGGACCTGAGTTTGCATTCTAGATGTATGGCTAGGGGCCAGTTGTTAAACTTTGTGAACCTCACTCTTTTTCACATATAAAAGAGGATAGTGAGGATTAGAAGGGGGAAAGTCTGTAAAATATCTAGCATAGAACCTGGCACTAATTGGTGTTCAGAAATTAATTCATTGCAGTTTGAGAAATGAGTTAGAATGTGTGTAGAGAAGTTAATATGGATGGCAAAGTGATTAGGCGGACTACCTTGCTTTTTTTTTTTTTAATTTTTTAAAAATGTTCATTTTTGGAAGAGAGAGAAAGAGTGTGAGGAGGGGAGGGGCAGAGAGAGAGGAAGACACAGAATCTGAAGCAGGCTCCAGGCTCTGAGTTGTTAGCACAGAGCCTTATGTGGAGCTCGAACCCATTAACCGTGAGATCATGACCTGAGCTGAAGTTGGAGGCTTAACTAACTGACCCACCTAGGGACCCCGACCACCTTGCTTCTATTTCAGGACTCTGCCACATCTCTGCATATGCCCATGATGACTTTTCATGTAAGGTCAGCTGAGGTATTTCTAGAGAAGGACTCGTCCTGAGCAAACAGTCGTGTTTGTTTCATCCTGGGATGCTTAGTTTTCATGGGAGGAAGCAGTTCTAAGGAGATTGTTCAGAACTTTCAGTAATAGTGCAGTGTTTCTATTTGACCCATTTTGTAAAAAGAAAAGAAGACATGTTAACTGATTTTCACCTTTTTTTAGGAGGTTCCTCTTAAAACCTCAACAGTTGGGCACAAAATCCATAAGCAAATCTTTGACCACTGGTAAACCTCAGCACCCCAGAATGTTTTCCATAACTGCAGTACTTACAGTATCTTTCCTGGGCTTATTCCTGCCACTTATTCTTGAAAATGTGGTAAAAAGTTTATCTTCCATGATATCAGAACTCTGTAAGATTAAAAGCTGATAAACATTTTATGACCATCCTAAATAAATTAATCCAAACTATAATATGCTTTAAACAGTGTAATCACTGGTGTGTTCTATCTCTGCCACCCCGCCCTTTATTATTATATTTCCCTCTTGGGTTCCTGGTAGACTTTTTGGCAATGCCACTGTCCCTGTCACTACCTTCTGACATTACTGCAGAATTTTCCTGTTTAGGTTAGTTTGTGTTTCAAAGTAAGGTGATTTTTCCTAGCACTAATATGTGCTTTTAAAATTACCAGGGACAAGATGACAGATTCCTTTTTAGAAATCCTACAAACTGTTGTAAGGCCATTGGTATCACTCTTTGTAACAGCTGTTAAAGAGGTTACATTTTCTCTGGAGCTATTTGATGAGCCCACCCTGGTTTCTTTTTCTTCTTCTGTTAATGCTCAACAGAAAACTGTAGATAGTTAAGCCACAACTTTCAGATCTTGTGCACATTGCTTCTCTGGTTTACTGCCATAGGATACTGTAGCAATATCTTACAGACATCTTTGATGGCCAATCAGAAGCAGTTAAATTACCTTAAATTTTTTAAATGGAACTCTGACAGCCAATAAGAAATCCTTTGGGTGGGAACTGTAACAACCCTTTCGTGTGATTTTAAAGAACAATTGTAAATTTGCAGTTTCCTGTGTTTTGGAAGCACAAGAGGCCCTAGTGCATCTGCTGTGTGCATTTGCCAGGCATTTCCAAGCCTTCAGTTCCCTGTAGTTTGAAGTCTGGATCTGACCCCTGTTCTGCTTCTCAAGGTAACTTTAAAACAGGAAGTGTACAAAGGAGGTAACTGATGACGTGAACAGCCAATCATGGCTTTGTGTTCTTAGCTGATAAAGCAGCTCAGCCAATGGGACCACTCTGGAGGCAAGGTTTGGTGTCAAATAGCATGCTAGATTGAATGCCTTTGACTGTTAAAGTGGAAGGAGGCTGCAGGGCTTCATTGGAGCCTCGGAGTTTTTCACTGAGGCAGGGGTCAGCTGAAAGACAAAGAAAAATGGCGAATAGTTTGCTGGGGGGTGGGGGGACAGCTGTTCGGGTTTTCACTGGAGTGGACATTCCAGACTCAGGTTTCTGCATCTCCTGCTGCCTTTTGTTTCCTCCGTCCTTTTGGGGGGGAGGGCTAGGAGTGACTTAAATTCTCCCTGTCCGAGGAGATATAAATAACTACATGTAAAATTAATGCAGTTCCCGGTAAGTTTAATTCTTTGTTTTGTGTTAAAATGGTAGAAACTGTTTAGCTTCAGAGAGTGTAGACAAGTTGCACTGTTTCAGAAAATGGCCACTTTACATTCCATGCATACCTTTTGGTGCACCTAGAATACCTTGCTCTGTTTAGATTTTGCATGCCCTTCACCTAGGATTTCTTTTCCTAGTTGAGTATTGACAAGATCAGGTACATGAAGAAAGGCTAATCATTTTTCAGGGGCACACAGAAACAAGGCACTTTCTCTTCGCATTGGGTAAACTTAACTGTTTTCCAAATAATTTTCCTTTGTTCAAGTGCACTGAAGCTTTCCTACAGAATAAGCTGAGTTGTTGTAAGACTTTTTCTGTTTCCATGCACTTTGTTGACATCTGTGTTTTCAGAGGTGGAAGCAACACTATTGCTGTGCTAAATTTGTGTGAAAATACGGTTTGCACGAATGCAGCTTCTAATGGTGAAGGCCCACATGGCAGTGTGAAATTCTCCCGGTAACTTTCTTGATTTACCTGTCTGCTTCTATTCTGATACGTACCAACTAATTAAATAACAGTCTTTGTTTTGAAATGCACATTTGAGCTTAGAATGCTGGTGAGGAACATACTTTTCCACTATATTGGCAGTGACAAGAGCAAATCTTTTTTCTGTCAATTTCACACATTTTTGTCAGGCATTGATTTGGTTCTTTAAAGTGATGTGAGCAAAGTGCTTTTCATTTTCTGTATGAAATATTTCGAACCCTAATTTACCTGCAGTTTGTGAATTGGAAAGTTAAGAGTACAGGCAACCCTATCTTTTGCCCTTGATATATTTTTCCCCTCTTTTAGGGATAGGAAGCTAATGCTGGTTGCTAATCAGTAACCAGCCAGTTTTTGTGAATAGTGCACTCTTCTGTCCCGTGTACTAACATCTATAATACACTTGATTTTAAAAAGCAGTTCTTTGTTTTCTTCTTATTTGCAAATATGGAATGAAGGTCATTGGAACATTTCTGCAGCAGACTCAGTGTGGAGCAGTGAGCCAGCAGTACTCAGTCTCTGGGTAGGGAAAAGGAACAGGCCCTAGTAGAGAAGTTTGGAGGGTGTTGATTTGCCTTCCCCTGGCTTCCCCTCCTGTAAGGGAATTTACCTGAGAGGATCGATAGGGGTTTAGATTCGGGGCTCTTTGAATTGGAGTGGTGTTGCAGTGAAAGTTGCTAGCTGCAGGCCTGTGTCGTTGCTCGCAAAAGTGACCTTGAAAAACTGCCGAGGAGTTGAAAGATTGAAGGACAAAGTTTGTTTATACAGATTTAGACTGAAAAGCTCTATTTAAGATGAAAAGAGACTGTACTTCTGATGTTCAAGTCGAGTGGTTAGTAGGAATATGTTATAGATTCAGATTAGGAGTTTTCAAGCAATAAGACAATGGGGCTGCATTCATTCTCTCTCCCACTCTTCTCCGTTCCTTCCCCCAGCAAAAAAATTCTAAATCCTTTTGGTATGATAGTTGAGTGAACTGCCTAACAGATTCAGAATTCCTTGCACGCTACCTTGTCTTCTGTGTAATCTAGAGGGTTCTTTAGTGAAGAATGGCATTTCAGGAGTTCAAAGCAGTTATGTTTGTAAAACTTCTTTGGGGGAATTGGAATGCTTATGGTAAGAAGACTCATTCTGGGAAGTTAAATCATAAGAGAAAGGAGTATGTGTTAAGGATTACATTTTAACAGGTAATTAATTTCCATTTATTTTTTATAAGTCATTGATTTATATGTTACCAGTTGCTCCAGGTTTTATGTATGATTTAAAAAACTCGTAGATACTGAATGACTCTTAGCCTGGGAGAGGGCCTGGAGCAGGCAAGGCAGAATAAGTGGGGCACAGTACGAGGCCTTGATAAAAACTCTTTCTCTTGAGAACTTTGTGGATTTAGCTTCTTGGAAAGATATGTGGCTATTGCCTCTAGCTTGGGTTCTTAACCTTTCAGAATCATGGACTCTTGAGAATCTGACCCACTACCTGGAAAAATGCATATAGGCATGCCTATGCAGAACTCCTGGTGACTGAGAAATCTTCCAGTATATGCCAAATGGTCTTTATGTGATCTCCTCATTTAATACTTTAGCCAGATAAATGTTTCCCAGAAAAAGGAAGGAAACTCTACTTCCATAAGGAGCAAAGGCCTTCTAGAGCTAACTATAACTTAGACTAGGGGTTGGTGTATAGGGATGGGTGAGGCTTAGATGGGGTCTTAGATTTGGGCATTTGTTTACTCTGATTACAGTGTATGAAGTAGTATGGTGTAGTAGCAAAAGCAGGCTATTTAAAGTCAGGAGACCTGTGTTCAGGTTCCACTCAGCTATCACCAGCTTTGTGAGCTTGGGCAAGTCAGCCATTTAGTGTCAGCTTCCTCACATGTAAAAATGGGGCCTAAAAATAGCACCTTCCTATTTAGTGGTGAGGCTCAAATGAGCTCATGTATGTCAAAGTGCTTTTGCAAATTCTGAATTGCTACATTAATATAAGTTGTTACTAATCCAGACTGTTGGGGGAGGGGTGTTAAATACTTAGGAAGATAGATGGGCATCAGAGAAAAGAATGCCAGTATTTTAATATTTTTACAAAGGAGTTTGCTTAAATTGGACACATGTCTTTGTAAGCCAGTTCCATGTGCCTTCACGTGCACATTCCCGTTTGTGCTGAGATGATCCTATGTAATTCATATGTTGAGACCATCAAACCTTCCCTTACCAGGATTCCTTTGAAAGAATTTTAACCCCTTTTTCAAAAATTAAGAGTCTCTCAGAGTAAGATGAAATGGGAATGCTGATTTTTAAAAAACCCTTAACTAGATTTAGGAACCTCTCAGAGTAGAAACTGGGAACCTGTTCTGATTTGTGTTATAACGCAGGTGAGCAGGTGAGTTCTAATAGTTAGTTGCAGATGTTTACTAAGCAGAGGTTACACTTTTAGTTTGTGCACCAAATATTTATAAAGTAAACTGGAGCCATTTTTTGTTGTTGTTTGCTTTGTGGTCATATGATTTTTTTGGTCAGTTTTCAAGCTTGGGAGGTAGTTATAGCTTGCAAAGTAGTAGCAAACCAGTCAATGTTGGGATAAAAACTGAAAAAAATAAAATAGTTGGTCTCTCATCAAAATATAAGCACTAGCATGAATTTCACATAGCTGATACATATTGTGACAGAGATAAATTTCCAAGATAAATGGTGGAAACCCAGGGGGGGTTCTTTATCACCCATTTTACATGCCTGGTGTCCTCTATTTTTAGGACTCTTTTTCTTCCCCTGGGGTGGGGTGGATATTTTGTGATCTATTTGATTTCCTGTCCTATTAAGTCACTTCCTCTCAGGCGTGGTCAGTCAGCATTGATGTCTGCCTCCTTTCTGTGCATTGAAAGAATCATTCACACAGAATAAGGTTTGCCAAAATTGGCATTGGCCTCTCCAAATAAAAGTCCGCTTCCAGGGATGTGTATATTTGAAAACAACAGTCATGGTCACTGTGGGCTTTCTGTTCCTAAAACAAAATGAGATCTCCTTTTAGAGAAGCTATATACTTTTCGTGGAGGCATCAGTAACCCCAAAAGCATTCTTAAAGCCAATCATTTATACGTGGTCTTCTTCATGAGTGGATTTATTTTTGCCTATTTCTATCCCCAATAACATATGCATACAGAGTTTTTATACTCTTAAGCTGATGGAAATCATTTCAGGATCTAGTCTACTTCCTTTCTTGTAAAGTGGGGAAGTTGATGCCCAGAGAGGTTAAGTGCCCTTGTCTGTCAGCCTTTTTTTTTTTTTTTAATTTTTAATTTTAATGTTTATTTTTGACAGAGAGAGAGAGCAAGCAGGAGAGGGACAGAGAGAGGGCGACAGAATCTGAAGCAGGCTCCGCAGAGTCTGATGCAGGGCTCCAACTCATGAAAAAAACGTGAGATCACAACCTGAGCCGAAGTCAGACCCTTAGCCAACTGAGCCACGCAGGTGCCCCAGTCTTGTCAGCTTTTTAATGACTGGCCTATGCAGATTCAGAGATTCAGCTCCCACTTAGTTCATTCCAGGTTTCTTTACTTTTTATTTTTCATATTTCTCTTCCTTTTGGCATATCCATACAGGTTTGCTGTTTGAACACAGAAGGAACAGAGAAAATGGGCTAGGTAAGAGGTTCAGAAGTCTCCATGTGGAGTCTGTTGGTTAGAAAGTCTGCTGTGGCAGCAGACTTATAGTCCCTTTTGGGATATGAAGATTTCTTGTCTCAGCCAGTTGCTTATTCAGAAAGTAGAGAATCAGCTAGGAAGCTAATGGTGTCCACCTGGCTGAGGTGTCCCAGAGAGCTGGTTACTTTCATATATTACAAGGAAGTAAACTAAGGTGTACAAACACAACACCTGCATGCCAGTTAGTTGGGTTTTTGTTTTGTTTAGTTTTGTTTTTTTGGTGGTGGTGGTGGTGGTGGTGAATACATCTTACAGACAAGCTAACTCCCAAACAAGTTTGGGCCTGGTTGTTCAAGTGAGTCAACTGGTATTTATAACTAAGGTCTCAGGATCGTTTTATTTTATTGTTTATTTATTAACATTTATTTATTTATTTTGAGAGAGAGAGAGCATGAGCAGGGGAGGGGCAGAGAGAGAGGGAGAGAGTGAGAATCCCAAGTGGGCTCCATGCTGTCAGTGCAGAGCCCAATGTGGGCCTTGAACTCATGAACTGTGAGATTGTGATGAGTTGAAATCAGGAGTCCCACGCTTAACTGGCTGAGCAACCCGTGTGCCCCTCAGGATCATTTTAAGCATTCGACAAGACTGAAATAGAAATCGTTATCTGTATACTCCCCAAATAATATTTTAACTATGTTGACTTTAATCTTTACCACCAACAGTTGTATTGTGTGTCTGCACGTGTGTGTTTGGGTAGTTGTGGATTTGGTTTTGTTCTTATTTTGCATTCTCTGATAGACTATAATCTACTTGAAACTTTCATTTTATTTACTTATTTTTAAATGTTTGTTTCTATTTTTGAGAGAGAGTGCAAGCAGGAGAGGGGCAGAGAGAGAGAGACAGACAGACACATAATCTGAAGCAGCGCCAGGCTCTAAGCTGTCAACACAGAGCCTGATGTGGGGCTCGAAATCGTGAACTGCAAGATGATGACCTGAGCCACCAGGTGCCCCCTGAACCTTTAACATTTTTTCTTTTTTTTTTTTTAAATTTTTTTTTTTAACGTTTATTTATTTTTGAGACAGGGAGAGACAGAGCATGAGCAGGGGAGGGTCAGAGAGAGAGGGAGACACAGAATCTGAAACGGGCTCCAGGCTCTGAGCTGTCAGCACAGAGCCCGACGTGGGGCTCGAACTCACGGACCGTGAGATCATGACCTGAGCTGAAGTCGGCCGCTTAACCGACTGAGCCACCCAGGCGCCCCAACATTTTTTCTTTGTAGTTGCATTTCTTTTCACCACCTTCATATATTTGTTTTTTTTTTTTTTTTTTTAATTTTTTTTTTTTCAACATTTATTTATTTTTGGGACAGAGAGAGACAGAGCATGAACGGGGGAGGGGCAGAGAGAGAGGGAGACACAGAATCGGAAACAGGCTCCAGGCTCTGAGCCATCAGCCCAGAGCCCGACGCGGGGCTCGAACTCACGGACTGCGAGATCGTGACCTGGCTGAAGTCGGACGCTTAACCGACTGAGCCACCCAGGCGCCCCTATATATTTGAATTAAAGTTACAATTCATTGAAAGAATGAGAGCCTGAATGATGTGCATCTTATGTAATGTTTAAGTGCTGAGGCATACCGTGTCTGAAAATTAGAATAGACACAGCTGGATAGTATCTTCCTCATGTCTGAATTTCCCAGAAGCTTAGTTTTCTTTTTAATCTCTTCTCTCTGCTGCCTCACTGTTGGGCCCAGATCTTTAGAACTTGGTCAGATTGGTTTGTATTATCATTCTTCTCTTCCTGTCTCTCCCCTTGGTGTCCCAAAGCCAGACCCCACTGTTCAATAAGTGACCAAAAGTTTTCCTCTGTTGATTGTTCGCTATGAATTGAGTTACAGTGCTGCACTCTGTAGTGAAAAAGGGCACTTGAAGGGTAAGAAATAAAGGTAAATTCCAGTGTAAATGCAAAACTAAAGAAAAAAAGTCTAGTAAATGTTTAACCTTAAAGTGGCATGACATAGTTTATGACCTTGTATTCTTTAGTTCAAAGGAAGAAAGGAGACAAACCATAGCGAACAGCAGTGCCGATTCGCTTGGTTACCTTTTTTCTTGGAAGTATTATCATTTGGTCTGTCTTCATCATTTCATTTACATAGAAAACTAAAGCAAGACCTGCTTGACTGGAAATACCCCAGATAGAATGAATTTTTCCTTTATCTCCTTAACCTGTATAGTTCTTACCTACGAGGAAGTCCCAAAGGTGTACTCTCTATACTTTCTTTCACTGATTGAGCACGCACGCATGTCTTATACGTGGAGACTTAAAAACGTGCACAAATAACATTTTACTCCAGGACCTAACAATCTGGTAGGAGAAACAGAGGATGTATATCCAGTACATGAAACTGATATGGAAAGTACAAGCAAAGGACACAATTCAGAGGAGGGGAGACCTCTACTTCTGACTTAGGAATGAAGGAAGGCAGTTTAACTGAGCGTTGGACTCAGGGAGGTAAGAACAAGGGCATTCCAAGCATGGGGAAAGGAGGAGCAAGGTCATGACTGAAAAAGTGCAGCATGTGCCGAAGAGAGCAGTGAATGGTCCAGTCTGCTTAGACCATATAAGGAGATGAGTTAGGGACAGGAGGGAGTGGAAAAAGAAGTCTGGAGAAGTAAGTTGGGGTCTGCTGTTGGAGGGCCTTGACTGTCAAGAAATTTGAACCATCTCTGCTTGAATTGGTGAACCGTTGAAGATCTGGGGTAATAGATTGATGTGGCAGTCTCAGGTGTGTGCTTTTATAAGATTTATGAAGAGATTTATTATGTATTTATTATGTAGACATGAGTAGAATTTGAGTAGAAGGCACCAGAAACAGTGAACAATGCAGTGAGTTTGCATACTGGGTTCACAACCCTTACAGGATTGTTATGGGGGTGAAAAGTCAGGTATGCTAGTACCTGACACACAGCACTAAACCAGTATTAGGTATTATGATCATCATATTTGTTATTATATGGAGATGATGAGGGCCTGAATAGAGATAGTGGCCATATGAAGAAAGGTCAGGAGATGGACACTGTTGGACACTGTTACTCCAGAACCTGGAATTGATTAGAATTGAACAACAGAGTCTAGGACAACTCTGAGGTTTCAAGCCTAGGTGACTGGAAGATAGAAACTGAAAAGTTGGAGCAGGTTTGGGGAAAGAGGAAGAATTTGGACACATGGAGTTTGAGTTTGAATTCTGGGTGGCTTTCCAGTTGGGAGGTCCAACATGCAGGACTGGAGGAATAGCAGAACTGGTAATGTATACTTGGAATTTAGGCTGTAGAGATTATGGCTGAACCTGGGGAAAAGATGAGAGAGAATCAAGGGAGAAAATAGACAGAAGGACCAGAAGAATAAAGTTTCATGTCAAAATTGGAAACAAAAGGTTGTACCCTCAAGCTGAGACATGTAGAAGTGAACATAGTGGAGTTGTCTAGGGTAGGGCAGTGTTCTGTAAGCCTTTTTGATTGTGCACCCCTATCATCTGAGTGTGCAACTCCCATATATGCATTAGTATTCTTTAAAATTGCTTATTCCTTTTTTAAAATGTTGGTTTAGTTAAAACCAGAGAATATCTATAGCTTCCCTATTCCAGGCCTACATAACGAAGTAAGGTGTCATTGTTAGCCCACATTTTTCTCAGAATACTTAGAGCACCATGCGTGATACATGATCTTGTGACAAGTTAAACGGAATGAGGGCGTCAGTATCAGCCCATAGCTTAAGTATTCAGAAAGCTAATATTAACATTTTCAGTGTGTGCTTTGATATGTAGAAGACTAGAAATCCTGCTTTAAAATCGGGTGGCCTTCATTTCTTAATATGTACAAATATTTCCTTGAAATGTTTTCCACTAGTTCCTTGAGGTTAGTTATATATATGTTTCTGTATATGTGTGTAGGTCTGTATAGCCATAAGCTTTCTTGTTTAAGTTTTAACCATATACACACTTCTGTCCAGTGCAAAAACTAAGTCATTCGAGGGCCTGGGTGGCTCAGTCAGTTAAGCATCTGACCCTTGGTTTCGGCTCAGGTCATGATCTCACGGTTGGTGCGTTCGAGCCCCACATCGGGCTGACAGCGTGGAGCCTGCTTGAGATTCTCTCTCCCCATCTCTCTCTGTTCCTCCCCTCCTCGTACGTTCTCTCCAATTCTCTCTCAAAATAAGTAAATAAACTTAAAAAAAAAAATAAAACAACAACAAAAACTAGGTTCTTGGTTTGTTTCCCAAGTTGCATGGGGCTTGATCTTCACTGGTGTTAACTTTATAATAAAGTCTCAAATGGCAGCCTCTGCATGAAGCATAAATACACATGTAGGAATTCGGTAGCATTTGCTTAGCAAGTAACTTATAGCCACATGATCATGATAACACTAATGAGCAGCATACAATATAATTACCAGCAATAGGATAGCCTCGTCTGTAGGATTTAGCAGAACTTTTATTTTATATATTTTATTTTTATTTTTTTGCAGAACTTTTAATATAAGGCACCTATATTTAGTTTCTAGGCTAGGTATGTTGTAATTACCCTCAATTTAAAATAAAAGTAATAAACTTTTCACTAGAGAAAAAGTGGTAAATTTCCAGCCATCCTATGTGATTATTAATTTATATCCTGAATTCCATGATTATTTCTCTCCTGGTAGTTAAATGGCCAAATACCCATGAAGCTAGCCTTGAAGGTAGTTAAGCAGCGTAATAGTATGTAATGTTTATATGAAATAGTACGTTACAGTTAATGGAATGATTTGATATTCATTCTGTCACTTGGTATTTACCTAAGGTAGGTAAGACAGAAATATTAATCCCATTTTGTGGGTGAGGAAGTAAGAGGCAGAGCCTAGTGGCATAAGCCCTGTGCTCTTTGCACCTTGTTACTTTGTATGAAAAACAAGCTGTAGCTGTGTCCATCTTCCAGGACTAATTCTTCCTTCCACCTCTTCTTGTGTGTGCTGCTCTTCCCCAGAAAGGAGACACATAAAAATTTTTTTTTCTTCAGAGATCACACATAATCTTACATGAAATGACTAAACAGTTGATCATAAAAGGAGCAAATATATAGTCAAACTGAATTACTATTTTTTTAAAATTTAATGTTGATTTATTTTTGAGAGAGAGACGCAGAGCACGAACGGGGGAGGGGCTGAGAGAGAGGGAGACACAGAATCTGAAACAGGCCCCAGGCTCTGAGCTGTCAGCACAGCCCCAATGTGGGGCTCAAACCCACAAGCTGTGAGATCATGACCTGAGCTGAAGTCTGACGCTTAACCGAATGAGCCACCCAGGTGCCCCCTGAGTTATTTTTTTTAAGTTTATTTATTTTGAGAGAGACAGAGACAGTATGAGTGGAGGAGGGGCAGAAAGGGAGAGAGAAAGAATCCCAAGCAGGTTCCACACTGCCGGCGCGGAGCGTGACCTGGGGCTCCATCTCACAAAACTGAGAGAGATCATGACCTGAGTCAGACGCTTAACTGACTGAGCTACCTGGGCGCCCCTATTTTTTAAGTTTTCTCAAACATAGCCACTTTTCTTTTCAGAACACGGCATAGTGCAAATAGGTAGGTACTAAATGAGTACCACCAGTGTGGTGGGAAATTTGTCTTTCCTGAATCCTAAATTCACTAAGGTCAGTAAGTAGTTGAAGGACTTTTTCCGAATGGATATGAGGTTAGAGTTGTGTTATGTGTTCTATGGTGTTCCTTAGTTGTGCAAATGCACACATTATGGTGTGTATTGGGCACCCCCTAGATTTGTGTCCTTATCTGGAACCACAGATTGGTATTTTTAGATGCCTTATGGTGTTTTTAGATAATCAGTTGCTTTATATTTCCTAGCTGTGATTTCTAATCGTTGCTTTACCCCTAGTGAGGTAGTTAGGACAAAGGAATTCTGATTTCTTGGAGTGATGGCTGCACAAGTAAAATAACATTGTCATCATGTTCACAATGTGGCAATGGCTATAATTTTGCGACACTGAATAATACTGAGTCAGGTGATTCCTCCTGTTAATGTGCACGTCTGGAAACACCTCCAGCCAGAGGGCCAGGCTAAGGCTATCTCTGAACCAAAGGGAAGCAGTAAAGGGACTTCCCATCACCAGGCCCCCAGAGAGTTAACTTGATCTACCAAACCTTTTCATCCTCACTCTTGGTTAATGACCAGGTAACCTCAACTTCCCAGTCCTTGTGGGCAACTGCAGCTTTAACCAGTTTGAAAACAAAGCTCTGCACTTTGAAATGTATAAGAATCTGGCATATTGGTCTTTTTTTTGGAGTACTTCTTCCAGGAGAATGATGGACTTATTTATGTTCCAGGCTTCGAAGACCTATACATTCTTAAGTTTTTGGTCCTCTGTTGAGTTACTAATTCTACGAAGGGAGGAGGACATGCGGTGTAAAGAGCACAGAACTGAGTGTCGGGACACGTGGATTTTCATTTGAGCTCTGGCATGTGCTTGCCCTGTGCCTTCTGACAAGTCCTTCAGTCTGTGTGAAGTGTTTTTGTCAGATGGGAATATTAATTAGTACCTGTGCCGTGTTTATAGCGAAAAACAAATGAGATGACAGAAAGAGAGTTACTGTACAAAGTGCACATACAACGTGTACAGATGGAAAGGACTAGCATTACCATCTCAGTTGCTTTCCACTCTTTGAAGTCGTCTTTACATTCTCAGTTCCTGACAGCTACATACCTGGAGGTAGGAGGGTCAGTGCTTGTTGGGCCTGGAGGATTTGTTTCTTCTGCTTTTTTCATTGCCTGCCTTCCTTTCAACATTTAAGTCAATGATAAAAGACACTTAGCAGAGGGCAGAATTTAGTGTGTCTGTGAATCAGCAGAATCCATACAGCCAAATCGATACAACCAAGCTCGCATTGACATTCTTACAATACCCTGCAGGTTTTTAATTGAGAATTCTTTGCTCACTGCCCTACCCCCGGTTTTAGATGGATTAACTCATCAGCACAATCTCCCGTTTTCCAGTGGAGTCCATGATTAGAGAATTATCTGCATTCGTGGTATGTTTTCTGAAGAAGAACAGGTTTCTCTCCAATACCTACTTTTTTTTTTTTTTTTTTTACTTTTCTGTTGGATTACTGCACAAAGGTTATTGCACATCAGAGTACAGGCACTTAAGAAGGGGTTTCCCCATGTGAACATTTCAGAGAAAAGGACCCAGAGTGAGGCCAAAGATACTTGGAGTCTTAAAATAGTTCTTGAGGAGCTTGTATTTGTCCAGTAGATTTGTGTTGAATTCCTACTATGAGCAAGGCATGTTTCCCTTGAGGATGTGCCAGAAACAAAGACAATTACATAAGAACTGGGGAGAAGATAGGAGCAGGGAAATTTTAGGCTTAAGAAATAATGTGCCAAATAATAACATGCCACACGAGTCTGAAGAAAGTGAATATGTTAATTGTAGAAATAGATTTTATTGGGTGCTGGGAATGGTTTCTTGGGGAGAAAAATATTTAGTGGTCACTAATTAGTGAGCGTGTATATTTAGTTTAATTTGTTACAGTTGTACTGTAAAAAGCAAGCTTCTTAACGGTGCTCCCCCCCCCCAAAAAAAAAAAACGTAAAAGATTGGTTTCAGTCCATGAGATAGTCTGAATAGTTCTTGCTTTCAGAACATGTTCCCTGTACTCCAGGGTTTGGGATGGAGATGGAAGGAGCCAGAGGTCTCTTCAGAGCTCAAAACAGAATCTTTTTCTTAGCCTTTGGGGCCAGGTAGGGTGGAGGCTGCCTAGACTCTAGGTCTCCTGTGCCCTCTAAAGTAACAAGATTTCTTCTGAAGGACAAAGCAGCCACACACACTCCTAGCTTACAGAAGTCTGAGGTGTCCAAGGAGACATATTCTAGGAATTTAAATGTTTTCGGCTTAGTCTGGAGGGGAAACCTGCATAGCTACTGGTCATTGACATTCTCAGGGATTTAAATGTGGAGCATTCCTAGTCATTTCCATTTGAATTCTTTGCTTATTTGGATCAGTACACTCATTCTAAATTTAATAGTTTAAAGGGCTTTAAAATTTATTTCTTGTCTATTAAAAGAGATGGGAGAAGATTTCTCTGTATTTGTTTTTAGCATATTTTCTAAGAGTCCAGTTTCAGATGCATGGAAACAAAGTAAGTCTAAATTAGAGGATGAAGCAAGTTGAGTTACTGGCTACAGTACCTAAGGGAGGTTGGACTTTGGACTTGATGTTCTGTCTGAGACCATTCAGGCCAGGATTAGATGTCTTATCTAGCTCTGAGCAGTGAAGATTATATGCCATCTGGCATTTGTATGATTCTTGGTATTTTTCGAGGCCTTCTAGCATGTATTTTCCCATTTGTGTGCTGCAACTGCCCTGTGAGGTGCTCCTGCAGGTGAACAAAGGCCCCCAAGAACTTAAGAGATTTGCCCAAGATCATAAACATAGCAAGTTAGTCGTCAGAGAGGGAGAACCTCCATGTCCAGTACATTTTCTTTATGTATTTATCCTGTACTTTACTGCCCCCCACTGTTCACAGCTGAGTATTCATAGGTGCTGCCTACTGACCTGGAGACCTGCAAAGGGGAAGGAAAAAATAGGAAAGAAAAAAGGACAGAGCTTGGAAAGAGACAACAGAGAAATAAGAAAAGGATGTTTATATGGTAGTAGATAAGAGTGCTATTAGCATCTTCTATTATTGTCACAGAAATGATGGGAGCAGGTGGATAAAAATGATCATTTGGGTTAAGGATTTGAGTCATTGATCTAAGCCAAGACTGCTTATCTCTCTGAACAGTTTGAATATACACATACCTTAAAACAGTGCAAAAAGTGAGGATGAACAAGCTGACTTAAGGCAAGAACAGAATTTTAGAGCTCCACCATTAACTATATTGTGATCTTGAGCAAGTAACTTAAGATAACTAATCCTCTGCTTTCTTATTTGTAAAGTTGAAATAATATTGATCTCTTTATCACTGAGCTGAGTGAAGATCAATTGAGGGTAATGACTGTGACAAGTAGTTTGTGAACTCAACAGCTCTTAAGTTGGCATCGAAACATTCTGCAGAGTCCTACTTCTCACCTCTCCTGGGCACACACAAATACAGGATCCTGCCAGAACAGGAAGAGGTGGTTCTCAGGGTTTCTGAATCTCAGAAGGAATCCAGTAAGCAAAATGCCTCTTTGTTTTAGGATACAATTTAAAACTCAGGCTACTGGCACTGTTTGTCTCCAACTCATGTCAGAATTCTCTTTCAGGCTCAGAGCCTGAAAAACCAGTAACTCTCCATTCTTCTTGCAAGAATTTATTTACTCTCCAGAGGTTGGAGAGTCAAAGAGATTAACAAATATTCCTGTGGGGCGGAGCGGGTTGGCCCAGCTCACTCCTTCCTAATGGAGGCTGAACAGGTGAGGGAGCTGTGTAACAGCTGTGTGATCTAGGGCAAGTTTCTCCACCTCTGGTGCTAAGTTTCCCCATCAGTAAATGAGGGATGACACTCTCCTGTCATGGAAGGATTCATTGAAATAAAACTTAACAGTTTCGAACTGGGTTCTAAATGTTATCTGATCCTTTTTGTGTAAAGGGCCAGATAATATTTTTGGCTTGCAGGTCATACAGTTTATGCTGTAACTGTTCAGCTCTGCTAATGTAGCATGAAAGCAGCCTTAGTGTAAGTGAATGACGGTGCAGTCTTCTAATAAAACTTATTTTATGAGAACAGGCTGCAGGCCAAATTTGGCCTGTGGTCTGTAGTTCACAGACCCTTGCTTTAGAATACTTCACTAAAATACTTGATTTTTTTTTTTTCCTCCAACATACAAAATAGTGTTTTATTGCTGTCCTGTATGCAGGGATGGTTTAAGAACATTACTGAAGAAATGAAGAAAGTGTGTGAAGTAAGATGTTTACACATCATTTTCTATTCCACAGAAACAAATCTTAAAATGTTTTGTTCATGCCTTCCTATAAGTTTCATTGCTTATACCAGATGCTGTGCCTTCATTTATTTTCTAGTTATAACTGCATTATGATCTGGCCCTTGTTTAAAAGATTATGTTGTAGTAGATAGCAAACAGAAACATGTTTTTGTTTTTGAAGCAAAGTGTTTCTGCTGCCAATTTAAAAATGTGTCCTTGTGAACAGATCTTTGGGGAGAGCAATGTGCAGCTAGTTCCAACCCTTCGTCTTTTGGGAAGCATGGTTTTTCTAGTAGGCAGTTTGAAAAGCAACTTCATACCTAGCCTCTTGGAGCTAAAAACAGACACACCCTCAAACATTGAACTTGGCATTAATCAGGGTTGGGGAAAGGGGTCTTCAGTCAGGCTGCATTATTCATTCTTATAGTACTGGATACTGTATAATCACCTGTGAATAGTAAGTATGACTAGCTGATATATAGTCAAGTAAGGGTTTAGAACTTAAGTAAGAAGGTTTCTGGCACTATGCTTAGTGCTTTCTTGCGTGATTAAGTAGAAACCTTAGATGAGCTTAAATAAAGATTGTTGACCCCTCTTTTCTCTCTAGTCACCCTGCCTTCTTTTGTATTCATTCACTTATTGCATCAACTAGTGAAGTGTCGGTCTTCCATACCAGACCACCCCTTTGGCCTGCATGGTGAGTATACATTGCTCCTGGAGTGCCTTAGTGGAATGACTGGCCCAGGGCCACCAATTAGTAGGCAGTAGGCCAGTTCACAGACGTAGGTCTTTTAATTTCCAGAGTGATGCTATTTTTCTCCTGAAATTGTTGATTTGAGATTGGTTTTATTGTAGAGAACGCATGCCTCCTTAAGGTTTGAAATACTCTTTAGCCATGATTGATGATGGGTCCATCTGTACAAACTTTAGAACCAAATTGACTGTTGGTGGAAGTGTTTGGTTTCAAAAGTCTCAGTTTTCAAATGTCATTTACACTTTTCTTTGTAGTTTAGAAGAATATCTAAAATAGCAAGCACAAATAAGCTTAAATCCTACCCCCTTCTTATCCATCTAGTAATTCACATTAACATTCTTTTTTTTTTTCTGTGTATCGCTCTCTCACCATTTGAAATATAACATTCCAACAGTTTTGGCTATTTCAAATAAACCTGGAGCTAACTACAATAAATATCTGAACAGTACTGGAATGTAATAGAAGGCATGCAAAAATGCTGGCAGTTGGGCAAGATAAAAAACATGTCATCTAATGACAGAGGAAGGCATGCTCAAAATGCAAGGCACAAAAGGGAGTGAAGAAGGTATGTGCTTTGCACATAGGGAGATAACTGATACATGTTAAGTTGGAGATACACAGGAATGATTAAGGTTGCTTATAGCCTAAAGGCCGCAAGTTGGATTGGGGGGCGGTCATTAAAAGGAAATGGTGGTACCAATGTTTAGATTTGTTTTTCAGTCAAAACTGGGCTAAGATATATTTGCATTTGACAGTAAGAGTATTGTTTTTAGGTGAAACCTGACTGCCTGGAATGGGTCAGCTCTAGTACTTTAATAGAAAGCAGTATTGGTCAAGGGTTGCGTTTCATTTCAAGGGAGCTTTCTTTGATCTTTTTTCCTTGAACAGTTGTTATATTAGGGTTTTAGGTATTATCTCCCAACAACATCTATTTGGTTTTAGTTATTTTCAAAGAGCTATAAAGTGGGTTTAGGAATATTGTAAAGGACTTTCATAGAGCGAATGAGATTATGTGCCAAGAAAAGAGAGCTAAAGTCTAAAGGTACAGAGTTTTAGAAACCAGGGCATATTGCAATAAAACTTATATTTCTATATAATTTTATGAGGTAGATCTTTTTGATACATCCTGTTTCATGTCTAGGCATATCACTGAGGGAGGATTTGGTGAATCGTGGTACCTGGTCAAGAGGAAGAGCTTGGAATATTTCCAAGATCTTAAAAAGAGGAACACTCTGTTCTGAGATGTTTTGAAAACTGCTTAGGTCTCTTTTTCTTTCTTCATCAATGATAGAGTAACTGGATATTAGAGTGACAGCTAGATTTTCCATCCTTCAGTGATATGATTGAATCATCTCGTTTCCTCCATTCTTTTCTCCTTCTCTTCCTGCTAATGTATGGCCAGAGATACTTGCCCTCCTCCTACTTACCTTTTGTCATTAATTTTTCAAACTTTTCTAATCTATCGTGGTCACCTTCCTGACAAAGTTCTGTCTTTCAAAAGATTTACACTTGGGAATGGTATGCACCCATGTTTCCAGGCTTCCAGTCTGCCTTGCAACTTGCACAAGGTGTGTATGGGGGTGTGGGGGTGTGGCCTTCCTACCCTGCCCTTTTATCTTAAATTCACTTCAGTAAGTTTCAGGTGGATTTCTTTTTTTTTTTTTTTTTTTTCAACGTTTATTTTTGGGACAGAGAGAGACAGAGCATGAACGGGGGAGGGGCAGAGAGAGAGGGAGACACAGAATTGGAAACAGGCTCCAGGCTCTGAGCCATCAGCCCAGAGCCCGACGCGGGACTCGAACTCACGGACCGCGAGATCGTGACCTGGCTGAAGTCGGACGCTTAACCGACTGCGCCACCCAGGCGCCCCTCAGGTGGATTTCTGATTGTTGTCCTTCTTACTTTAAAGGCCCAGAGAGAACCCCCTTTATCTGAGCTTCCCAGAATAGCTCCTATAACCACTTCCTTTGGTTGTTCAGGCAATCCCATTAAGTCTATTTCAGGGCCACACTCCTCAAGAGACCTCTTTTTCTCAGAAAGGCCATACCCAGCAATTCTCTTGCCTCTTCATTCAGAAGTAATCAAACTGGGTGCTAGATACTGTGAGGGATCCAGAGATAAATCATATTTAGGTCCTACCTACAAGGAGCTTGTAAACCAGAAAGGGAAATATGATAAGACATACACATAAATAATGATCATATAAGATAATCTGGTGAAGGCAGAAAGAGGTGCAGATCAAGGGCCCTGAAGGTTCACAGGAAGGAGTGATCACGTCCAGATGGGGATGTTTAGAGAAGACTTGTGGACAGATGGCTGTTAAGTTGAGCATTGGAGAAACAGCCTTTTTGTGATGGACCTTGATTCTTCTCTTTCTAGCTTTGGAAAGCAAACTGTTTTTAAAAAAGCAGGTAAATTAATAGATATTGGGAGTTGAGATTACCTCTGGCAACAACCATTCTATATACTTCATCTGATCCTTATGTCTTTATTAAATAGTTAAACATCTTATTCAGGTAGTATGAAGTAATTAACATGAATGGTAAATCTAATACTAATAATTAAATCTGGGAAATTCTATGCTGCATGTCTCATGAGTGATCTAAAGCTAATACAGCTTGATCTTAAGGCAGTTTTGTTGTCAACTGTGTATAAATAGCTTTGTCCTGTGATGAGATAGCAATTTAACATGGAATAAAAAGGATCCTGGAATATAAATCTTTCTTACTTTTTAACATACCTTCTCTCAATACTCTAGAAAATGAATCTGGCATGTATTTCATGAGCTGTAAATGTTATGAATAGGCTACTTCTGTAGCAGAATCAACTCAGTGGCAATTAATGCATTAATTATTAAAATCAGAAGTAATAAGATTAAGGTCAGTTTATATATTTTTTTAACTTGTTGGGGTGTTTGGTGAGCAAAATGCTGATTAGGTTTCGTTATTTTAATCCTGTGCCTCGGTGGGAAAATATTGAGAACACCAATTTGTTCTTATAAAATCTGTTGCTTGAGATTTGGTCTAATTTCTTTTCAATTAATTTTTTTTGAGAGAGAGAGAGAGAGAGAGAGAGAGAACGAACACACACTGGAGGGGCAGAGAGAGGGAATCCCAAGCAGGCTCCACACTGTCAGCATGGAGCCCGACATGGGGCTCAAACTCAGGAACCATCAGATCGTGACCTGAGCCAAGTTCAAGAGTCAGATGCTTAACTGACTGAGCCACTCAGGCACCCTGAGATTTGGTCTAATTTTTAAAGCCCTGTGTAATGACCAGATCTGCTTTAATGAAAACCTTTTGAATGAAAGTAGTCACCTTTTCTTGGAATTTACAGTAACAAAGAGGTATTAACAGAATTACCTACTCATCATCTCTGTGCAAAGATGCTACACTTGATCTTAGCCAAAAGGCCGAGAAGCAATCTCTGTGCAGAGATGCTAGAAATCCTGCTCCTAATGAGATCTTCTGTTTCTGATGAGAATACCTTTGGTTTTGAAGTCAGAAATTTATAAAAAGAGGTTTCTGGATGGAAAAATCATAAAGCCTATAACTCTAAATCCAAAGCTCAAGTGGAACTTTGAAAATAAAACCTAATATAAAGAACAGTGAGAGCTGTTCAAAGATGGAAAAGAATGCCTTATCAGCAAGCCATTTTCCCAAAACTGGGAAGGGAGATACTCATATTGAAGTTGAATGACCACTTGGGATGGGATTGAGGAGGTTCAGCAGAGGTTGGAGTAGAGCAGTGTTCTTTAGATAGGTGGGCCTTGGCGGCTTTTGATGTCTTTTTTTTTTTTTTTTTCCTTTTTTCAGTCCTAAACTTCTGTGATGCAATAGAATACAGAGGACATTATTATTGACTATATTTTGTCATTGTCTGTGATTTTCTAATGCCGATGGGCATCTGAAGTTAGATATTTAACCTTTAGTACATTTTTCAATTCTAGAAATATTTGACAACTTCTGTTTTGTACCTAACCTTCACTCCTGACAGTGTGTGGCTCTGAGCCAGCCAGGTTCATTGATAACCTATTGACTGCACAGATGTTTGGGAACTGATCATACCAGCACATCCTTAGTTGGGATAGTTCAAAATTTAAAAGCATACTGTCCACAGACAGAATTTAAAGGTGCTTCTTGAATTGAGCACCTTTGTAATGTTTGTGGGAACAGATCACAGGACAACCAAAACTTGTTACCAACTTTCTAAATCTCACAGACCTTTTGCACTCAAACTGAATCTACCGGTCACTAGCAAGTATACAAAAATATCACACTGGCAATGGTTCATCTTCCTCCTTTGACTGTAGCAGTTTGTGTGGCAAATTTTGCTAGATCAGGCCTATCCATGGATCCATACAATAAAAAGTTAGATTCTTTTTTAAGTTTTTTGATACTTATTTTTATTTCTGGAAAGATTTTTTATTCCATTTTAAAAGGTTACATACAGTCTTCATTGTCCTGAGTACCTTGTAGATATCTGTTAATAAAAATAGACTTCTCTAGGGGCGCCTGGGTGGCTCAGTCGGTTAAGCATCTGACTTCGGCTCAGGTCATGATCTCATGGTGCGTGAGTTCGAGCCCCGCGTCGGGCTCTGTGCTGACAGCTCAGAGCCTGGAGCCTGCTTCCGATTCTGTGTCTCCCTCTCTCTCTGCCCCTCCCCCGTTCATGCTCTGTCTCTCTCTGTCCCAAAAATAAATAAACGTTGAAAAAAAAAATTAAAAAAAAAAAAAGAGAGAATAGTGTATAGGCCATGTGCATACAATGATGAATGAAAATGTCGTGGGAGCTGAGTTGAGAGGACCATACTTGGTTATTGAGGACTAAAGATTTTATCTAGTCGTTTCAGCTGTGATTCAACACTCTTCACTTTAATTCCCTCCAGAAACTCCAGGATCATATTGCTTCCTAGTACTTAGAGTTCTGTTGATGTATGGAGCTGCTTGTTGGCCTCCACCACCAGAAATTGGCTCCAAATCTTTTCCCATTACATCATCACCCACTAATGTCATTACACCAGAGTGAAATTTGCTTTGAAGATTGTACTCTTGTTTTCCTTCCATTTCTTTCCTCTCATCATTTCCTTTAGAAGGAAAAAGAAAAAAAAAAAAAAAGAGAGAGACCTCTAGGACAATCCTGGCAAATATTTAAGAGGGAATCAAAACACCCTCACAGTCTAAACCGATGATTTATCAGCCCTCATTCCACTCGGCTGACGGAGAGTGATCTGCCCAGTGTGCGTCCACACAGGGTCTGGAAAGGAACACGTTTGGTCACGTGATGCTTGGCTTTGGTGCTTTTCTTTCAGCCCTTCAGAATTAGTTCTTAATGATTTACATAGCTCTCTGCCAGCATCCTGTCACTGGCATGTTAAACCTTTTTAAATAATTTCCCAGAATAGAAATTCTTAGGACATCACTAAGTTTCTTGTTCTTTGTATTTAATTAAACTGTTTCTTGCATTTAAGTATTTGCCAGATAAGCATTTATGCCATCTGGAGTTTTTTACTTTCCCACCGTAAATCTTTTAAGACTTTATAGTATCATCTACTGTTCTAACTGATATGGGGGTTCTTATTCATCTTCCCTCCCCCATCACAAAAGCAGTTGACTGCATGCAGGTTTTGACCCTCTTTTCTTCATCCTAAATTTAATTCCCTGTTATTTTTCAACCACCTTTAAAGCTTCCAGTTGACAGTGTGCTTTGTTTGGCTTTGTTCCTAACAGAAGGCTTCAGGTAAGGAAAGAACTGGGAAGTGGTTCCAGTTTGGAGACTTGGTGCCACCCACTCAATTATTGGCCAAGGCTTCAGTGCTTCTGTGCCCTTGGAGGGAGATTAGCTGGAGAGTAGAAGGAATAATAATCATCAGTAGCCTCAAAGAAATGGGGCCACGGTGTCTGAAACAAAGGAATAAAATGGGCTCTTACTTTTAAGACTTGGGTTTACATTTCTATACAGTGTTAGTCACTGGGACCCTCAGTATGTCTGCTGCAGGCTGTGACATGGAATGTGAGAAACCATGTTGAACTTGAAAAAACATTCAAGGGAATGGCATTGAAAATTATGGACCAGACTAGAGCACCAATCAAGTACCCTTTTTGCCCCCTCCTAAGACAAGACATTAAAAGGCCTGATTCACATTAAGATTTCAGTTTGGATTTCTAGTAATTTTAGGTTTTCTAGTTAGAGCTCCTTGTTAGTGTCTGTGGTATAGGTTGGATAGAAGGGAAAACTTTTTCCATATGTTTTTGCTGACATTTAAGTTTGTGTCAAGAGCCTCTTCACAATTATATACCTTCTCAGATTGAAAAATTGAATGAATTTGTGAAAACAGCCATAAGGAAAGATATAAATAACCTGAACAGAAAGTCTGCCGTTATTACTTCTAATGTATCTTATGTATGTGTTTATTTTCAGTTGTGAGAATGTCCACAGAAGGAGGATTTGGTGGCACTAGCAGCAGTGATGCCCAGCAAAGCCTCCAGTCCTTCTGGCCTCGTGTCATGGAAGAAATCCGGAATTTAACAGTGGTAAGTAAGAATGAGAAGCTTGTAGAGTATAAAGAACTATGAGATGAATAACCAATACTGAGAGTAAAACGTTTTTAATTTCAAGTACATTTACAAAGGCATAGTTCATTCCTTACCTTTGGGTGGGAACATGAAGATGTAATTTACCTTAGTGAGGTAACTACAAGGGTTTTCTTTTTATATCTTAGTGGCTTTCCTTAGGCATGTGGGTGTATAGCGGATGCTTTGATGCAGAGATAGCTTAATGTGAGGCATATCTTTTGGAGAATGTGGAAAAACAGAGCTCTCACCTTCCTTCAGTAGCTGTAGCTCATTTCTTAGTCCTGTTTCAGTGGCCCTGCCACATTTCTGGAATCATAAATGCTGTTGGGCAATTTATTCAACAACAAATCTGTAAGCAGGCACTCTTTCTAGGTGTTAAAAGATACCCTTTAGATCAGGGTTTCTGCACAGCAGCTTTATTGACATTTAGGCTGGATCATTCTCTGCTGTGGGGGACTGTCCTGTGCATCGTAGGATGTTTAGCAGCATCTCTGGCCTCTCTACTCATGAGATGCCAGTAGCAATCTTCTCCAGTTGTGACAACCAAAAACGTCCCCGTACATTGGCAGGTGTCTCCTGGGGGCTAAAATCATCCCGTTGAGAACCACTGACTTAGAAGAATCAAATATAACCCTGGCCCTTGAGGGGCTTACAATCTAGTAATTACAACCAGAGTCATTTATTCAGTGAATATTTATTGAATATGATAGTGAATATACTTACTGAGGCAGGCACAGTGATGAGTCTAAAGCAGTAAAAGTCGAAGTGCTACGGGATTACAGAGGACATAGTGCTTGTTCCTCCCTGGTTGAGTTAGGGAGGCTTTAAGTAAAGGGAACATTTTTTTGGATCTTGAAATAGGAGAAGCATTCACCAGATGGAAAGGATGGGTGTGAGAGTATCTTAGGTAGAGAGATTGGCATTTGTAAAGGCCTGGAGGCCCAGAGGGGAGGGCCTTCTGTTTCAAGGAACAACAAGAAGTTCAGAGTGGCTGGAGGTTACTGTGTGAGTAATAGGGGTGAGGGGAAGAGTAAAGTGGTATGACAGTGGTAGAAGGAGGTGAGACTCATTAGAATGAAAATATTTCAAGAGTGTAGTGTTATTTTCTTAGTGAAGACTGTTCCATTTGGTGTCATTTTAGCAAATACTGAAGGATCTCTCTGTTTTAGATGTGTCATTCCTGCCCGGAAGGCATTAAGCATCCTAGCAGAACAGATACTGGACTGCTTCCTAATGTAGAACTCATGTTGCACTTTCTTAGAGCTAGTGGTCTTTAAATCTCAGACGTAGGAGGTCAGTTTATTTGCTTACTCAGCAAATATTTATTATATACCTACTGTGGCTGTGCTACTTACTGTGGATCCAGTAGCGGGCCAGACAAGATCGTTGCACTCAGAGAACATGCATCCTGGTGGGAGAGAGAGACTCTATAAACAAGCAGTGAATGAATAAAATAAAATAACTTCTCTTTATGGTAAAGGCCCCACTGACTTCAGGGCTTAAAAAAAAACAGATTCATATTCTGATGTACCTGTAGGTCATGTTTGTTTATATGGGGCATTTCAGCAGCTGAATTTGGCTTGGCTTTTCTCAGAGTGGCTTGCATTCACAGATGAATTTCCCCTGAAAAGTCATTGTTTCTTTTATTTAGTGTAAAGGTGGTGGTTACCTATACTGTCTCAGATAGAGGAGAAAAAGAAATGATAAAGTAAAATGTAGGGTATTTTGCTCATATTTTGAGTGGGTAATCTCAGTCAGGCTTATCAGGTGTTGGTGCAGGAGTCAGCCTGGCATAAAGCTAGTGCCCTCTTGGGCTGTGGTGGGATCAGGCCAGTGCCGCAACTCCAGCTTGAGCATGGAAGCAAAAATTCAGGATCAGGCAAGTGGCCAGATAAACTCTGGAGGTTCAAGCTCAGCACTTAACTTTTCTGTAGTTTGAGTTTTGATTTTTTTTTTTTAATTGTGGAAAAGAATATGTAACAAACTGTGTCATCTTAACAATTTTAAAATGTATAGTTTAGTAGTGTTAAGTATATTCACATTATTGTGAAACAGATCTCCAGGACTTTTTCATCTTGCAAAGCTGAAACTCTATACCCCTGAAACAACAACTACCTTTTGCCCCCTCCCCAGCCCCTGGTAGCTACCATCTACTTTCTGTTGCTGAATTTGACCACTCTGAGTACCTTCCATAAGTGGAATCATACAGTATTTGTCCTTTTTGTGACTGGCTTATTTCACTTAGTGTAATGTTGTAGCTTATGACAGGATTTCTTTCCCTTTTAAAGCTGAATAGTATTCCGTATATATGTGTGTACCACGTTTTGTTTATCCGTTCATCTGTCAGTGGGTATTTGCGTTGCTTCCACCTCTTGGTTATAGTGAATAATGCTGCAATGAACATGTGTATTCACATATCTCTTTGAGACTCTGGGCTTTGGTTTTTATTCGTCTTGGTTTAATTTGCAAGTTTGATTGCCAAAAAAGCAGATGGTGGTGTTGACCAACTTTTATTCTCTAGACAGCTAGTCTACCAGAGGTTCAAAGTGGGTTACTCTGAGGGATTCAGTTTTAGTTCACATTTTATGAATGAAGAGAAAGACCAGCAAGGAGGACAGTTGTCTTTAATGATTCTTCTATAGATGGCTAAAGCTTTTTCCCCCTTGAAAAAGACTCCTGGACCACTACCATGGGACCGCTTAGATCAGATGCTTAGAGCAGCGGTTGGCATTTAATAGGTGCACAATAAATATTTAAGTGAATCAGACTCCCCTACTTGAGACTGAGTGTGAGGCAACATCAGTGGCGACTTCAAGTAGGGATGCGGTCTACTAAAGTTGGGGTGCTCTTTCCTTTGGTAGGACCCTTCTTTCTCCTCTGCCTGCAGCACATAAAGGCATCTTCCTCTCTGCCTGTGTAAATACTTTAGTATTTAATCTGTGCCTTTCCAGAACTCAGCAGTACTTACAACGAGACTTCTTCAGATATGTCAGAGCCTCTTAGGTTGACATCTCAAAATTTTGAACAGATTTTTAAAAAATCCATAGGTTCAAACTGTCCAAATGTAGATAAAGGTTTTGCGAATATTCATAAGGTGTTGGAGTCCCTCTAAAACTGGGACAAATTTGTTCTAAAAACAAATTGAAATTTGCTAGGTGATCTATTTCATGATGTATTGGGAACACTGGCCCCAATCATTTTGGTCTCAGCTTTGCAAAAGCAATTTATCTTTCATCTCAGCTTGGCCATTATGTTCTCCTCGCTCTTAAAAGACTCTGTAATTGTCCATAAATCCAGGTGATGTTCAGTTGGGATTGAAATTGGTTAAAAATCATACCAAAATGATGTACACTAGGATGATTGTGCAAAGTACCGTATTCCTGCTCAACAGAGCTCTGGGAATGATAATTAACAGACTTCTTGGCATTGAATTTTATCCCTCTAGACCTCTTTGAAAGTGGGGAAGAAAAAGCTAACTTCATATTTTTGGGGGGCAGGTGGGGAAGTGCAGCAATGCTGAATCTTGAAAAATCTCCTCCTCTTATTCCCTCCATTCCGTTCAGCCTTTAGTTAGCTGTAATTTGATGCATAGGCCACTTTCTTTTAATTGCCAGTTACATCTTATTTTTTGGTGCCTTCAGATTGGACGGTGACATTTCTAACATTACAATCAAGCCAGATAACCGTTTAAACAAGAACTTGGAGATGAAGGTTGGTGGGCTGTTACAAAACAGGTCTTGTGCTGTTTGAGCCCTTCCTGTCGAGCAGCGCCTCTTTAAAGTTTATTGTCTATATGAACCAGATGAGGATCTGGTTAAAATACAGATTTTGAGGGGTGTCTGGGTGGCCCAGTTGGTTGAGCATCCGACTTCATTTCGGGGTCATGATCTCTCAGTTCGTGGATTCGGACCCCATGTCGGGCTCTGTGCTGTCAGTGCCGGGCCCACCTCAGATCTTCTGCCCCCACCCCCTGCCCTGCCTCCATCACTTGCTCACTCTCGCTCTCTCTCGCTCACTCTCTCTCTCAAAAATAAACGTTAATAAAATATATATGTATATATATTTATATGTGTGTGTATATGCATTATATGTATTATAATGTATGTATATTATATATACACATACACACATATATATATGTGTATAGATTTTGATTTAGTACATTTGGAGTGGAATCTAAGTTCTGCATTTCTTTTGAGTTTCCAGGTGATGCCATTGCTTGGTCTGAGGACCTCACTTTGAGTAGCAAGGCTTTTAAAGCAGTGGTCCTTAATTCTCACTGTGGGTCATAGTCATCAGGCGAGTTTTCAAAACACTTGATGCCCCCTAGAGTTCCTTGTTCAGTTAGTTAGTCTGTGGTAGAGCCCAGGCCTCTTGATTTTCAGAAGCTCCCCAGGTGTTTCTAACATGCAGCCAAGGCTGAGAATCAGTGCTTTGGAGAGGATTAGAACATGGACTTTGCTGGAATGCCTGACTGGGTAGGACTGGAAAAGATTTCTCATCATTATTTGAAACTCCGGATGTTCTTTAGTGCAGCCTGAGACCCGTTGACTTTTCTTTGGCTCCAGATTCTCATTGAGTGAATTCAGACTTCTTGAAACTCGGCGGTTTCAGATGGCAGTGTTTTTAATGTAGTTCTTTGGTTGTGGTCAGGACCATGAGAATTTTCTGAGAGTGAATCTGTTCTTCCCCCTTGCTGATATCACTCCCAAGGGTACAAAAGAAAAGTCAGTATGTGTCAGTTGTTCGTCCACTTGGATCAGCATCAGGAGAAGTTAAATGCTATTCACATCAGTTGCATGGCTGCCATTGACAAGGGGAGCAGGGAATTGAAAGGCAATTTAGTGGACCTTAGCCTGTTGCTGGTGAAAGGGCTCCCCTCTCCAGTAAGCTTGTCGTAAACCCTTACACGTGACTGAAAAGGTAGGATGAGATTATAGAAGACTGGGCTCTTGTCAGCAATAATGAACCACACACGCACATATGAAGATCCACTTTTCACACACTGCGCCTTGAGATCTCAAGGTCTGGGGATCACGATAAAGTTTCCCAAAAGAAAAGGCTTTTTGGAAGGGAGACTTACAGCAGAGTTGTTTTGTAAATTTCTGCCACCTTTTATATCTCTACAAGATGGGACCCGTTTTTGTTTGAAGAATAGTCTCATAGAAATTCTAGAAGTAATACTCTTTCAAGTTGGGGAAGGAGGTCTTCTTCTCAGCTTTGGGCTTTGGTTAAGAAATTTTAGAACAGTCGTGTGGAAATACATTAAATAACCAAGCCCAATGAGAGCACACTTGCAAGAGAGTTAAATCTTGTGGTCATAATCTTGTGCTGTATGTATCACCCTGGGAGGCCTTCCAAAGGAATTATCCCCAGCATTCTCTTTAGCATTTCTGTTTAGCATCATCATTTTGTGTGGTATGCCACATAAGAAGGAAGACCAGTGATTGATTTCTGTGGTTAAACGTTTTTTAAAATCCCTTTAGGGTCTGGCCCCAATCCAGCATTCCCTTTCCTGCTGCTCCCCTCTGTACTCAGATCATACATCTAAAACTTAAATAGGCCATGTTTTTTTGTGTCACCATACTTTTGCTTCTGACTGAATAACATTCTCATACTTTTCCAACAAGCAAATTTTGTAACATCCTTTAGACACAGTTCAGATGTCAGCCCTTCTGTGGAACGTTTGCCAGCTCCTCTTGTTCATTCCAACCCCTCCCCTTGCCCCACCAGCTGCCTATTTCCTTTCTTGTCACTGGGATTTTACACCCCCATCCTAGTATAGCATAGGGGGTTATATTTTTTATGTGACGGTCTTTGACAATTAAACTATAAATCTGTTCAAAGATAAGAATAGACTTGCATCTTTTACATAGTAGCAGGTATCATACATTCACTATTGGTCGAGTTGCATGAATGAGTGAATGAAAGAGGAGAAAAATAAGAATAGAAGGAATGTATCCTCCTGTCCTTTTCTGGTGAAATTCCAATCATTTGAACTTGTAAAGCTCTGCCACTCCAGAGGTAGTTTTAGTAGAAGCCTCATGGAAAATGTTTTACCTAAGTTGGAAAGAGAAAAGGTAAAAAAAATTGGTGTTGGAGGTTTGCGGAGTTGGTGAGTGGTCCCAAGCAGCCCGTTGGGTTTGTGAGGAGAAATCCAGTGTCTCGGTGTGCATTTTATCCTAATAAAACTAACTCTTCCTTCTGTAGTCATAAAAATGGATTCTGGGAAGGCTGGTGATGTTTTTCTAAAATGCCCCACTGCCTTCTTTGACATATAGTTGAGAGTTTCTTTTGGTCTTAGAATAGAAAGTTCACTTATGCATGTTCATTATACCAAATCTAAAATAATAGCTGCTCCTTCCATAATGTGATGATGCAAATTCCCAGATGAGCACGTTGGGTTTGGTGAGTCACATTTCAGACCACTTATAGAATCAGTCACTTGACACCTGGGCCCAGTAGGGGTTTCGCTGATTTTAGCCAATCTCTCCCTTTGCACCTTTCTCTTCACTGCGGCTCTGAAACCCAGAATTGATTTTTATTTCTAGAATTGCATCCATCACTGGGCATGTGTTTAAGTACCAGTAGTATCAAAAGGGCTTAAATCGCAAATAATTGAGTAGTGCTGGTAAGAAAGCCCTTTCCTAAATTCTGTCCCTAGTAAAGTCATGTGGTTTCCTCCCATCCCCAGGGCAGTTCCTAAAAGGCAGCTGAAAAATTTACCCATTTTTCTCCATACTCTTCCACTCCCACCCCAAACCCCGAACCCCAACCCCCAACCCCACCCCCAAGCAAACTTCAGAGACCAGGCCTTTGCTGCTGTGATGGGAAAGGCCCTCCTCCCCGATTTCTGGTGTCAGGTTAGTGCAAAGGTCAGAAGTAGCCCATATCAGCCAGTGCTGGCTGAAGACAACTGTGGGTCACAGTGGTCAGGTGCTGCTGGCACCTTGCCCTTGTAGTCCCAGAATAGAAGAAAAAACTAGCAACTCAAAGGAATGCCCTTGAGGCAAAAGTCTCATTTTAATCTACATATCGCAGACTGGTTGGTGTGCTTAGGGGGACGGCGGTGGGCACTCAAGATGTACCTCAATATTGTGCTGGCACAAAATCTGATATTGTTTGGGGCTACTCTTCATGAGGGCGCTGTTAGATGGCATTGTAAGTTTATCCTGAAACCTTTAATTGTCTGGAGCTCTGCATGGGTTAAGAAGAATTTTGCTCTGAAACTTGTATTCTCTTCATTTAATTTGTAGCTCCTCTCCTGCCATGTTTTTTGAAAGGAGGGACTAAACCAGTCACAGTGTTTCAAGATGCCTGTCATGCCCTGTTGATTGTCCCCACCATTTATGTGCCTCTTGTTACTCATTTCAGAAAGATTTCCGAGTACAAGAACTCCCACTGGCTCGTATTAAGAAGATCATGAAACTGGATGAAGACGTGAAGGTGAATTCACATTCGTTTTTATTATTCATATTGAAGTTATAATGGTGGGTAGGTTGTCGCTCATTTTTGTAGTGCTCAAAGCTTAAAAATGAAAATTTCGTTATTGTTTCTTGCTTTTTTTATTTCGTTCCTGTCTAAAATTGTTAAGTGAGCTGAAATTGAACAGTTTTAATTATTATATCTTGCTTCTCTGGAAATTAAGGATATCTTGTTTTCCAGATGTTGATAATATGCTGTTTGCCTTTTTTTTTTTAATGTTTATTTTTTTGAGAGCGGTTGAGAGAGAGCAAGCAGGGGAGGGGCAGAGAGAGAAGGAGACACAGAATCTTAAGTAGGCTCCAGGCTCTGAGCTGTCAGCACACAGCGCAATGCAGGGCTCCCAAATTGTGAACCCCAGGATCATGACCTGAGCCGAGGTCGGCCGTTTAACCGACTGAGCCACTCAGGCACCCCTGCTGTTTGCTTTTTGAATCACCCATCCTTTTCACTGTGTAGGGTAAACACAGATTATATCAGCAGGACAGTGCCATCTTCTCAGTTAGCATTTTATTGCAATCTCTAGTTTGTCAATATAAGCTCTAAGAAATGCTTGATAAAGATACTGCTCTTGTTCTAATTTTTCAATCTGTGAGTTGTTTTACATGAATGACAACCTGTGAGGTTTCCTTGCAGGTGGCTATTTCTGTATACCTAGGCGCCCACCTCTTATTTCAACTCTCAGGAAGAGAGCAACACTCTCAGCTTTTTCTTTTTTTTAAGTTTATTTATTTTGAGAGAGAGGGCACACATAACACGTGAGTTGGGGGCGGGGGTGCAGAGAAAGAGGGAGACCCAGAATCTCAAGCAGGCTCTGTGCTGTCAGTGCAGAGCCCGATGTGGGGCTCAATCCCACAAACGGTGAGATCATGACCTGAGCTGAAACCAAGAGTTGGACACTTAACTGAGCTACCCAGGTGCCCCTTCACTCTTCTTATCACTGAAAACTAATAGTCCCTTGTGTTTGTATAGAAAGCTAACAGTTCACAGCAATTTTCCCTTTTATTAGCTCTCACTTCTCCTTCCTTAACTCCAGAGCTCTTTCCATGGCTCTGTCCTGCACAGACCAGCTCACCAAGGGTTCAGAGCCTTGTTTGATCAAGTGCTTGAACTTTGAAATCAGACATGGCAAAGCAGCTTACATTACTTGAGCACTTACTAAGTGCCAGGCCCTGTGCTGGGTGCTTTTATATACATGACCTCATTTGATTCCCACAACAACACCGAAAGGTTGTCTTCTTTTTCAATATGTGAAAAGTAAAACCCAGGAGGATGGGAAGCCTGAAATTTTATCTAAATCCATTGGCTCTCAAACTCATTATCTTTCCCCACATTGTCTGTCCTTGGATTAGGACCTTAACCCTGCCACTTAACTGGCTCTTTGGCCGTGGGCAAGTCACTTTACCTCTCCTAAACCCTAGTTTCTTTAGGTTTCTTTGAAAGTCTGTTATGAGAATAAGAAAGTATGTGGTAGTTGCTAGAAAAGTATTCTTTTTCCCTCTTCCTTTCTTCTACTTGCTTTCTGCTTTGCCCGATTCTTAAGGATTTACTTTACCTTGGAATCTCTTGGGACTGCCACCTTCTCATTTTCCAGCCTTTACCCCATCGTCGATGGCAGGACGTGAGGCAAGGGACAAGTGGGCTGGTTTGAATGACATGCTGGTGATTGACAGGGAGGGCCTACATCTGTTGCAGATGATCAGTGCAGAAGCCCCTGTGCTCTTTGCCAAGGCAGCCCAGATTTTTATCACAGAGTTGACTCTTCGAGCCTGGATCCACACGGAGGATAACAAGCGCCGGACTCTACAGGTAATGTTGTAGACGTACATGGGGAAAGGGGACAGGCAACTGCCCTTGCCTTTGTCTGCTTTTCTTACATCATTTTGGACCAAAGATTGTTCTTCCTTAGGTTTCTGTCAAGCTGATGTGTGTAATTGGCATCTTCCTCCCACTGTTGTGAGGCAGGCATACTCTATGGCCATGATTGTATTTCCCCACCAAGAATCTTAATTGCCAATTCTCACGTTTTTCACAGCTCAGTGACTGAACTCTTCACTTGGTGAGCTTTGACTATAGACAGAGGCTCAAGTGTTTGATCTATTTCCAGATGTAAACAACTTCTGGTTGGAAGCCTTGTGAGACTCCAGGAGAGGGCAGTCCCAGGAAGAATCCATCTCACTTACCTCATTTGCCTTTTTGTTCCTTGTCTGCCTTCCTGGGAACCCTTTCCTTTTCTTTCTCATTTTCCTTTTATTTTAAAAATCAACATTCACATTGTGTGTGAATTTCCCTTTACCTCCAAATTGAAGATGCGTGCTTATTTATTCTGCAAGTATTCATTGAACACCTACAGTATGCCAAGCAGTGTTCACACAAAACAGAAAGAACCCCCACACCCTTGGGAAGGCTACATTCTAATGCAGCTAGACATTGAGAACTTACTTTATGCGGCTGTGAAGGAAGCCTATGACTCTAGAGAGATCCAGTTAAAGCTATCTTCAAGATGAGTCCAGATTAAAAAATGAGCAAGACACTTGGACAGTGTTTCAAAAAAGATACCCAAATGACCAATAAACATATGAACAGGTGTGCGGCATCATTGTCACCTGGGAACTAGAAATTAGAACAAGACACTGGTTTACATCCACTAGAATGGCTAAAACAAAAAGGACTGACAATACCAAGTGTTGGTGAGAGAGTGGAGTGAGTGAAACTCATATAGTGCTTACCGCTGGTCAGGATTTGAAGTGGTCCAGTTGCTTCGGGAAACTGGCACTTTCCAATAAACTTAAACGTATCCCCACTGTGTGACACAGCCGTTCTACTCCTGCGTATACACCCTGAAGTGTGGATGTTATTGTGTAAGAATGTTCATAACAAGCTTACTTATGATGGCCAAAAACTGGAGACAACTCAAATATCCATCAAGATGGGGATATAGAAACAAAAGGTTATAATCATAAAGTGGATTACTACTCAACAACAATAACAAAAAACTGTTGTTCCATACAATGTGGGTGAAATCTGAAAAAATTATTATGTTAAGCAAAAGAAACCAGAGGGGGAAAAATTATATAACACATGATTCCATATACTCTTACCATCTGTGGTGATAGAAACCAGAGTAGTGCTTGCCTCAGATTCAGGGGGGAGGGCAGTTGATTGGAAAGGGATAGAAGGACACTTTTTATAATCTTATCTGGTTGATAGCTGTGTGGGTACGTATATTTATTAAAATTCATCAAGCTGTGTCCTCAAGACTTCTGTATTTTACTGAATATGAGTATTCAGTAAAATACTACTGGCTTTAACAAAGCCAAAATAAAAAAAAGACCAACTCTAAGTATATTTGTGTTTCCAAAATACTGTAGCACACTTTGGTGTATGTTTGGAGGTGTTCTTTTGTTTCCCACCCCCACTGTTCCCCCAATTCCATCCATAGATGAGCTGTTTAGATAGCTTTGAGTAGGTGACATCATCAGGAATGTGATACTGTATCGTACCGATCTTAAATGAGACCTGGCGGCCTTAAGATGCACCCCGCTTCTGTTGGAGGGTTATTGTCAAGCTGGTGGTTGGCAAGAAGGGTGGATTGGAGTTTTGCATTTCAGTGGCTTGGGGCCATCACAGAGACAAGGGAAGGAAAAAACAAAATTTCCATCCCCTTTTGTTTTGTCTGGTGAGTCACCTCTCTTAAGATGTGATATATAGAGAGATTGCTAGGGACTTCTGTTACCATGTTCACTTACCCCCAACATTTTATTACGAAAACATTCAAACATAAGCAAAGTTTACAGTATACTTACCTCTTAGATCCTACCGTTAAGTTTACTTGCTTTATCCCCGTATCTGTCTGTCCCTCTGTCCATCAAGTCATCTGTTTTTAAGTGCATTTCAAAGTTTACTTTCCCCTCAAGACTTCAATATGTATATCACTCACTAGAGTTCACTACTTTTTCCTGTTTTGTTTTTTTTTTTTTTTGCTTTAAAATTTTCATGCAATGAAGTATACAGATCTTAAGGATCATGTGTTAGTTTTTAATTACAAAATTTTAAAAATTATTTAAAGAAAGGGAGTATCACTCTTAGAATTCCATTGGAACGAGCCTTGGTTTTGGTATCATTAGTCAATTCTAGTAACTTCAGACTTCCCCTTATTCATATCACATTAAACAAGATATAAACCACGGATTTAACATTGTGACTTTGAATTCCAAAATAAAAATCATAGCCTTGCGGGAACTAACATATAGATCCAGTGACCAGAAAATAATTGTAAAAAGTTATTAGGATTTCAATAGAGATTCAGAAAGATTATAAGATTGAATAGTAGCTTAACCTTGAAACCTGCCAGTTGAGATTGCTAGGCTTGTACAAATTTAGCTGGAGGATGATAATTTAACAATTGTGGGGCAGGCCTGGTGTAGGATCCAGCAGAGGTGATAGTTGTAGTTGGAGGCTCAAATCCCTAGCTTGTAGAGCATGAGCTACATGTAGATCTTCCGTGAAGTCTGATGTGAAGTGTATGAGTTTGGCTGTGCTTGCTTTAGCTATAGCCTTGGCTGTGGTTGTTGAGTTTGGCTTAGAAGTCATCATCTTATCTTACTTGTAACGTGGAGGGTGTAAAGCCAGGTGAACTAGTTTCTCCCCAGGCTAATTTTTCACCCTGCTTTTCTTTGTTACAGAGGAATGATATCGCCATGGCAATTACAAAATTTGATCAGTTTGACTTTCTCATCGATATTGTTCCAAGAGATGAACTGAAACCTCCAAAGCGTCAGGTGAGCCGGGAAGGCATTGCTGCTGCTTCTGACCAAAGAGCACCTTGCGTGCTGGTGTCAGATATGCTCCTTTTCCTCTCTCAAGTCATTTGCTGTTCCTTTTGCTTTTCTTTCTCTAGACCAGATCCATCCTTAACATCTCCCTCTGTTACTCATTTATGGATACTTTTAACTCAGTGCCTCTGAGGTGGTATTTCAGTGAAAGTAGACAAAATGAAAGTTAAAGACAAGTTACAAACAGGAAAGTGAAGCTCATTTCAAGGTATCCTAGGGAATTTCTCAGAATTCTTAATCTGGGATGGGAGAACATTCCCAGCAAGGCACAGATTTTAGATTTTCCAGATACAAAGAAACAGCTTCTCTGTGTGCCCAGTGGTATTTGAATGGACTTTGGTTTTCTCTTACTCTGGTTTGCGGTTCTCTATATAGTGCTCTGGGTATCCATTAGATCACCTGTTAGGGTTTAAAAAAATACTAGTGTCCGGGCCCCACCCCACACCAGCTGAGTCAGAATCTGACGGGGAGGCCCAGGCATCAGTGCTTTGTCGAGCTTTTCAGATGTGCCTAATGTGCACCCAAGTTTGAGAACCACCACTTAAACCGTTTTCTGAGCAGTCATGAGAAAGAATGTGAATATCTGTCTTTCCCTCTCTTCTGCCTGCCCCTCTCCAAAGGCCACACTGATTGTCTTTTCAGCACCTTGGGTGCATAAAGCTCTTAACTGCAGTTGTAATAGACCCCTTTCCTGTAGAGCTCATTGTTTGAGGCACACGGATTGCATGACTCAGTCGGTGTGGTAGAGACACTTGGGGAATAGTGGCAGGGTCTGACAGGAACAAAGCCGTGCCTTGTTCTCCTCGCTTTATTTTGTTAATAAAATTTTAAGTGTTTTGAATGAATTATTTCATAATATATTATCCTTAGGACAGTGACAACCATTGTCCTATGCTGTCTCATACTAATAATCAGTCAGGAAGTATAGAAGTGGGCATCTTAAAGGACACCTGTAATCCTGACCCTGCCTGGGGGCCTTTGGATCAGCAAATCCTCTGTCCCCTCCTTACTAGAGCAGGTGCCTCACTGCGGCTCCGTTCTTTCTGGGCAGTCTTTGCTACTGTAAACATCCTTGACTGGAAGCTGTAAGGTGTTCAGAGGAGCTTTCAGTCGGATGTTTACAGCGGCAGGCTGCCACGGTCGTCCCCCCGCTGCGCATCGCCTTTGAGACAATTGCAGGTTTGTGCCCACAGGCTCAGTTCCTCCTCTTGGGGTGTTTCCCTCCTCTCTGAGAAGTCACTACAACAAGAACTCCGACTACTTCTCTTCCCCCAAAACAAATGCTACCATACCCCTGCTCTCCTTGTTGGAATTTGTTCCAGAAGCCCCTTTTAAAAACAAGGTGTTGAGCTCTGTGACAAAGTCAGGCCTTGTGCTAACTCCTGCTTGTTCTCTATGGGCCGTCTGCTGAACCAGCTGGCTGCAGGGAAGGGTCATGTCCTGTGCCTTCCTCAAGCCCTCAGTGCCTGACTGACTCAGGGTGTCAGACAGTTCCTTGTTCCATCCTAGCCCAGCTCACAATGCTGTGATCCATCTCCTTTTAAAGTATGTCTAGCTGAAACAGCTCCTTGCTGCCTGGATTCAGGTCTTTGTAGGTGTTCAAGCCATTGATTGGCGTCCTGTTGGGGACAGCTGCTGCCTGGCCTTTGAAAGGTTGAGATTGCTGAAAGCTGGCCTGAAATTCTAAGATAGCACTTTTAATCCTCTGTAGACTCAAAGTTTTCCCAAGCTCCAAATTGGCTGGCACCTCCTTAAGTCCTTTAAAAGCGCCTACTCTCCAAAACTCACCCTTTCTGAAGGAGGCAGCAGTTCATTTCTGGCTACTGAAGCAAATGTACTTTTTTCAGTTTGGGGCTGGCTGCACAACTCTGTAGTGATGGCCCTGGGATGCTGCTCATTCTCTGACATTTGTCAGTCACCACTTCTGAAAAGATTCCAAGCGTAAGCCCTCTGGTCAGGGAGGCCACTGCAAAAGCTGGGCAAGTGCCCCATTCTGGATTGATCCAGTCATTCAGAGATTGTCCTAGCGCAGGGGGTGATTTCCCACTGCTGGGGAGAGAAACTAGCCAGAAATACTGAATTGTAGATCTAAGGTCCTTGACTTCTCAAGAAATGCTTGGAAATTTCTCTTGTTCTTTGGGGAAGCCAGTAAAGGCTATTTAGAAGCAGAGAACAGTTGAGGCTGACTTCTACTCCACTAAAGCTATGAGTTGAAAGTTCCTGCCCATTGAAATGTCATTTTCTCTTCACCCATTTCTTTAAACCAAGCATAATCATTCCCTTGCTAGCTTGCCCTCCATTGGCCGGATGAGTCTTCATAATGCAGAAGAACCTTAGATGTGCCTCCTTCCATTCCAGTGATTCGAGAACAATCTCGCCTGGTCCTCACAACACAAACCTAGGCGCCTCTACTTGGTACTCTCAGAGTGACCTAGACACTGCCTAGTTCATAAACAACTTAAGGGGGAGTGATGGGCAGTTTAGGAGAAGCTTTTTACCTGCTGTCACAGTTTTTGGCAAGGAGTATTTTGGCTTTTGAAAGGGATGCTTAAAGGGTTTGCTTTTTGTCTGGCAAAAAGACTATATTCACTTGTAGACCAGTTGCAGTCAGAGATAACTGGAGACAGAACAATCACAGGTCAGGGCTGGGAGGCACCAGTTTCTCCCTCCTCCCTGACTTCCTTCAAGTTGGTTGTGGCGGTGGGGGGTGGGGGGTTCTTGGTTCTCTACACCCTCTCATTACCCAAGAGCTTTTGTAAGTTAGGTCTAGACTACAGTGATGGATGTTTTTTTTATAAAATGAGAAGGGCATTCTCAGTGGAAAATAAATACGTTGAACCTATTTCAAGAGCTTTGAAAAGAGCTGTTGGCCTTTGTTTCTTGGTTAAGGGAGGGTATCTGTATTTATCCCTGCCACAGCCAAGAGCTAATTGACAGGCTGGCCTTTATTTATAATGGTGAAAAGTTGAGTTGAAATGGAGATGATGATGATGTCACAGTTACATTGTTCTGGAAACTGAGACCTCAATGAAAATAAAGGGGACCTCCTTTTTCTTCTGCCTCAGCATGGTTATGGTCAGGGTTCAGATTGTTTGGGTCTAAAGCACAGACTGCATTAACCTAGAAAATTCATTCTTGTTTGAGAACTAGCTTAGAAATCCAGAATGTTAAAAGTGTCTGCTGAGGCTGGGTGGGTGGCCGTTAGGGAATCTTGTCATGCCAAGACCCCAGTTCCTCAAAGCCTGGATGTCAACAGTACTAGTATCCTGGGCCCCCAGTCACCAGGCAAGCCCTGTTCTGTAGGGAACATGAGCTCCCCACACCATGACCACAAAATCCTAGAGGTAACAAAAGAGAGTGTAGCTACTCTTTTCTGTTGGTAATAGCTGTTGGGTTCAAGAGACTGTCATACCCCAACTTAAGCGAAAAAGCACTTTCCCGGGTGCCTGGCTGGCTCAGTCAATAAAGCATGTGACTCTTGATATTGGGGTCGTGAGTTTAAGCCCCATTCTGGGTATAGAGCTTAAAAAAAAAAAAAAAAAAAAAAAAAAAAAGCACTTTCCTACCTGCAGCTGTCTGCCTGGCTCTATAAATCCATCCATCATTCAGCAACCTCTTACTAAGTACCTACAAGGGAATGAATGGCTGGAACAGTGGAGAGCAAGAGTTAAGCCCTCATAGGGCTTCCACTCAAGCAGGGAGGGCACTTGACAAGCAAGCAAAACAAAGTGTAGTGAGGAAAGGACTGCACAACATAGATTGGGGCACCTAACATAGTGAGGGTATGGGGTCAATACCGGCTGTGTCATTGTCATTTTGGGGAACTTTGAGGCAGCCCACAGTGCCTCTATACCTTGAAGAAGTGCCTTTTCCTCTCTTCTTGAGCCTGGCATACTTAGCCCAGAACAAGGAATTGGGTAAATGAAGCAAATTTTCTGCTCAGTCAACCCAAGTGGTTGTATGTTTCTGTTGTTTTTGTTGTCCCAGGCAGGGGCACCGTGTGTCGCAGGGCCCTCCGGAGCAGACGCCGATCTCTGTGTCAGTGGTCAGGGGCCGGTCAACCCCGGACCCTCAGGCTCTAACCATGTCGTAGTGTGTGTAAACATCCTACACTCTCAGCTGTGAGCTCAAGGTGGCTGGGAGAGGGTTGTTTACTCCTTCTGCCATGGAAAACGTCAGCTGAAGAAGGAACAGTCTCTTCATCCCGCAGATTGGACAGAATGCGACCTCCCTAGTCAGCCAAGGCCGCCCCCCAGCGGAGAGCTGTCCCTCAGGCCCCCTGGGTTGCGCTTCCGTGGCTAAGTACAACCAGAACCAGACCTGACGCTGGACAGATGTGCCTTCAGTGACCACGGAGCTCTTGATGTGCTGTGAAAAGCTAGGCGCTTACCTACCAGTGCTCTCAATCCTGACACTCAATTCTGAAGTTCCAGCCCAGGGAAAGCCCTGTTTCCCTTTTCCCTGCTCTGTCCCTCCAGAGCTGGCAGGAACCAAATAAGGAGAGTGCTGCCTACTGGGGAGATTGGGGGCTGGCCTGAGATGAGAGCCTGATGTTTGGGTAGCATCTTCCCAGTGCTCGCAATTAGCACCGTTTGCAGATCACAGGCCTTGACGGCGTTTACTGACAGGCACTGCTGGTGCGTGGTTTTTAGTTACGGTAATTATTTGCCCATTTGCAACTCATCACGCAATGGGTGATTACTCTGTACTTCAGAAAATTGGCTGTATGTTTTGTGAAGCCTATGGAATCTGTTATTTTTAGTTTGATTTAGCACAACTGGTCTCTTCGAATTCCACTTTCCCTTGGCTTCAAATGTGGAGAGCTCAGCATTCAGCAGGCAACTGCACAGAGTCCGTTTGGGGGAAGAATGGAAATTCACTGTGGCGGCTGCTGAGTCAGTTCTTTTCCTCTTACCTGCTGCTCCTTCTACCCCACAGGAGGAGGTGCGCCAGTCCGTGACTCCCGCCGAGCCCGTCCAGTACTACTTCACACTGGCTCAGCAGCCCGCTGCCGTACAAGTCCAGGGGCAGCAGCAGGGCCAGCAGACCACCAGCTCCACGACCACCATCCAGCCTGGGCAGATCATCATCGCGCAGCCTCAGCAGGGCCAGGTCTGTGAGCTGCAGAGGGTGCCCACCGGCAACACGGCACCGCTTAGGTTGGGGAGAGCACGGCCGGGGCAGAGGAGCAGGCCGGTCATTTTACGACACCAAGTTTGAAGTCTAGAAACTTGGGCTTCTCCCCAGATTCAGCCACCATAGTGACATGTCACCCTGACCTCTCTGGGTCCTGGTTTCCTCACAGGTCATATGAGGAGATGCAGTGAGAAGATGCTCTCCAGGATCCCTATGAGCTAAAACATTTTGGAAGGAAAAAAGTCTATATCATGCCCCCATGAAGAGTAGTAACATCCCCATGGGAGGTATTACAAGTGGACCCCATGCCTGTGTCTACACCGGAACTAGGATTTGTTGTACCTCTAAGGAAGAGATCAGGCATCATTTCCAGTTTGCGTACTTCCCCTCCTCTTCTCCCTGTCATTTTTCCGTCACACCATAGTTGTGTCAAGTGATCTTTTTACAGTAGCAACCAGAATATTCCCTCCCCCCAGTAAATTGTTGTGAAAGCACAACATCCATGCTTGTTGGGGATCGCGGGAGGCTGTGAAGAACTCTGTTCTCTGAGCTCTGACTCCAGATTCCCCGACAAGCATTAATTTATTCACCAAAGATTGAGTCCTATCCTATGTGCCTGGAATATAAGCATGAATAAAACAGTCCCTATTTTTAAGAATTTTCACAATCGGAGTGCCTGGGTGGCTCAGTTGGTTAAGCGTCCTGACTGTTGATTTCAGCTCAGGTCATGATCTCTCACAGTTAGTGGGATCGAACCCCACACCGGCCTCTGTGCTGACAGTGTGGAGCCTGCTTGGAATTCTCTCTCTCCTTCTCTTTCTCTGCCCCTCCCCTGCTCATGCGCTCACTCCCACTGGTGCTGTCTGTCTGTCTGTCTCTCTCTCTCTCAATAAATAAATAAGTAAATAAACAAATAAACATTAAAAAAAAAAGAATTTCCACAAACTAGTAGGGTACAATTACATAAAGGTTGTACCACCACCACCTGAGAAGTGTAGAAATATTCTTAGGGCTGTGTAAAGGGTGTTAAGGGATCACATCAAAAGGGATACCTAACAAAAATGTGAGAGAGGTGGTAGAAGTGGATGTCAGAGAAGGTTCCTGAAAGGGAATAATCCAACTTTTAGAGGGAGAACAGTGGCAATGAATCAGATAAAGAGGGCAAGGAGGGCTTTCCTAGTAGCACAGCACAAGCAAAGGCTTGGAGGTGGGAACCCGCACCGGGAGTGGCGGGAGGGTGCAGTCAGCATGGGGACATCTAGGCAAGTCTGAAAATAGAGGCAGAGGACACATGCTAGATAGTCTTGGGTATGCCGGTAAGGATCTGGGTTTGCCTAGAAGAAAAAAACGATGACGGAGGTAGATTTAACTATTAATTATGATTTTAGGATTTATTCCCTGCTCCTTTTTTTATCCGTATAACAAGTTTTAGGGTGCTCGCTCTTTGCCAGACACTGTGCCGGGCAGGAGGGGTTCAAAGATGATCACAGCCTAGTCCCTGCTTCAAGGCGTTCACTGTACCATGATGCCTAAGGGATCTTCTTTGGTCAAGGCTTGTGCCTCTGCAGTGGTGAGAGCTTTATCCCTCCACAGAGCAAACTTTGAGGGAGTCTACGAAGCGCTGGCTCTCATCGACTCAACATCTAAGAAGCTCGTGGTTGTTGTGTCCTGACAGCAGGGCACACGCCATACGTGATTTGACAGCTGCCAACTAGCACAAGCCTTCATTTTCCTGAAATGACTCAGAAATACCATGGAAATCCTCTTGGGGAAATTGAGTTGGTAAAGTACAGTGATGAGTTGGCAGTATACATTTTTTTTAGTCAGCAAGAATTTCATCTATTCTCTTTGGCACCCCAGACTTCTCAGCTTGGAGCTGGTGAGGCTTGTGGGGATGGGGAAGTTGGCCTCTCTCTGTGTCTTCTAGCTGTGGTTCTCTGTCCTGCTGGTTCAGGGTGGCCTTGTGCTGTATCACCCCTGCTTAGGCCTGTAGTAATGATTATTTCAGGTTGAGTTCAGATAACCTTTGCGGGACAGAACACATATTAAAGTTGGAAGGAAAGCATCTTTTGGTAAAGTGAATCCTGTGCGTTCTGTCATAAAATTGGAAACTTCTATTCCTGGAGGTTGGAATAGAATAGGCTGAGTTGAAAATCGTGGTGTGAGAGAACAGGAGGTGTTTCCTGTTGTCCTGGCCTACCGCATGTATTTTTACAGAGATCCCTCTGTCCTCTTTACCCGCTGTGTCCAGTTCATAGTAATTTCTCCTTCCTTAGTAATCCCCTGCATCTCCTCTATAGTTCCTGGGACACATCCCCTTCTCCTGTAACTAGATGCATAGTATACGTATGCAGGCAAAGTCTGAGAGCATCAGAATAACAACATCAGTAGAAGCCCAGATTCACTGAGATTCCCAGAGTCGTCTTAGGTAATTCTTAATTCAGAGTGGGACGGGACCATACCCAAATTGGGGCATTGGGGGTGTGAGTGTAGTTTAAAAGATTCCACCCTCCTGCCACTCCCATGACCGCCACCCCCCTGACCCCTCCATTGCCATGTGCCACTACCACCCCACCCCCACCACATGAACCGTGTGCTGGGCCCACTGCTCTAGGTAATCTGCAAAGGTCACGTCTGGGGCTAAAGTTTTAAAATTTTGAACAAGTGACCGACCAACCCTTTTGACAGTTCACGTCTACCGTCTCTCAAAGGAGTAAGTTTCATAAGACTACAACCCACTAAGTTTGTGTGAGAGACACGGAACCTGCCAGGTCGTGTGTGGTAGCCAGAATTTTCTTACATCTGAGATTCTTGTTTCTGGAAAGATAAAATCCTCGCTTTATTAAATTCTGTTACTTAGGGGTGGCCTCAGTTAACATCCACATCTTAGTGGCGTTTGCCTCTCCCGTGGGAAGCCGTGCTGGATCCAGAGCAGCCAGCTGGCCGGTGTGGGCTGGCGCTGCTCTGCTGCTTGAGTGCAGCCAGCGTGCGCCTTAGTTTCCTCCCAGTGTCTTGCATGCCTGGAATGGAGTCCAGGATCCTGAACCTAGTAAATTCGTACTGACCCCGCTTTCCATTCAGTTTGCTCTCCAAATTCACCTGCTCCACACCTGACTTTGGCCATTTCTCAAATGGACTGTCACGGTTGCTTTTGATTCTTTTGTATCGGATGTGCCTTTCTTTCGTTGCAAGAGCTCTGAAAGATGGCAGTATTTGAAGCATAGAGGTGTTTGGGGCTTGGGCAAATATTCTGTACCATGAGCCTAAACATCTGCGTGGCTTTCTCCCATCTTTTGTCTTGGAGAGTAACTTTAGCAGTGCCCTGTACACTGAGTATTGCTAAATAGTGTTAAGGTGAGTTTGGGTGTCCATGGAGGGGGTTTGCTCCCAGTTAATTGGTCGTTATTAACCCCTTGGTAAGCGCAGTGGCTCTAATCTCGAGCTGAATCCTCTTTTCTCATAACTCCTCTCTAGACCACACCTGTGACCATGCAGGTTGGAGAAGGTCAGCAGGTGCAGATTGTCCAGGCTCAGCCGCAGGGTCAAGCCCAGCAGGCCCAGAGCAGCACCGGACAGACCATGCAGGTGATGCAGCAGATCATCACAAACACAGGAGAGATCCAGCAGATCCCGGTAAGGCCCGTTCTGCCTTGCAGCCGCAAGGCGCCGTGCTCGTGTGGGGGCGGGAGTGCTTCCAGATCTTACACACAGAGGATCTCGTATACCCATATGTGTAGATGTCCACGTGTTTTTTTAAACCTATGTCCCTGTTCACCCAGACCACAGCTTGCTTCCCTGTATACTGCCTGCTTTCCTCTAATCCACTTCAGGTTTGCCACCGTGGGGCAGCGCCTCTCCACGTCCCCGCACTCCACCTACGCAGAGGATGCTGGTAACCACTGTTCCATGCCAGGACCTGACGGCCCTGGGAGGCAGTCCTGTCTTTTGATTAGCAGAGAATAAGAGGGAGGTGTACGGGGAAGGCCATAAATAACACTTGTTGCATATTCATGAGTCAGTTCCCAGTGGAGCCTGCAGCAAAGTGTATTTTTGGCTTTCATTTAACTTACCCATTCCTTCACTGTGGACTGCTGCTTCCTGTGTGCCTTGAGGGATTTCATTTCTTAGATTTGTTGGCTTTTTTACTTGTACTTGCTCTTTTGTAAGAAATGTCCTATCTTAACACCTGCCACCTATACACTGGTCATTTTGCCACCCGAAAATGTGGAAAGTGAGTGACACGGAGCAGTCCTTCTGTTTCTGCCCCTTGGTCTGCCTGTTGTAAATGACACGGAGGCAGATATAGAAAGTCATTTGGACTTGGCTAATCACTTCCTCTTTGCAGAAAGCTCTGTTTTTGTAACTGTTCTTACTAAGTTAGCAGATAGACCAAGAGAAAGCTTAGGAAAGTGGAGTGTGTGAGTCTCTGTGCCTGTCTTTCTGTCTCCTCTCCCTCCCTCCCTTTCTTGCGCTTTTGGCGCACTCTCCCTCTGCTAGAGCTTGCTCCTTCTCTCTCCCTCCCCCTTCCCCCTCCACCCCCCCCCCCCCCCACATACAGACCCATCAGTTTCAGGTGCCTTGCCTCATTGTGTCAGGCACTAACCAAGACCTCTCTCTTGAATGGTCCTCTGTTTTACATGTGAAGGCACCAGAACAAATTTACTTAAGCAGAGAAGAGTTCCCACTTTACAGTAACTTTAACTCAAGTCTTTTTAACCCTCTGGGGTACAGAGCTTTAGCACATATTTGTTGCAAATTCATTATTTTCAGATACCTTCTGTAGGAGTCTGCATTTCTGAACTCAAGAGTGCTCACCCCAATAGAGGGGACCTTCAGGAAGGAAACTTTGCTTCTCTTTTGAAAGCCCGAGGAGCTGGCTTATTTATCCTGTAGTTAACATCAAAAAGCTGCCAGGCGCCCCAGACCTGTCCTTGTGGTAGAGCACTGAGGGCAGAGCATCATTAGACGTCTAAACCTAAGCCTAAAAGAGGAGCTTCTTGCTTCTAAGAACTGCTTGGAAACTCTCTGGCTCACAATTTTTCAGTCACATCTGTTTCTGCAAAGAGCTCTTCCCAGCTGAGAGGTGTAAAATCTCTGTGGCTGTCAGTATACTTTCCCTGTTCTTGAGACAAGGCTTTAGTCTTTCATCCTGGTTCCTGGTCTGGAGTCCGGGGACTCCTGGGACCAGCCACCATCAGTGTCGGCAGATGAGGCTTCCCGAGCCTCCACACAGCTGCCTTCAGCCCCGCAAGCAACTTAGTGTTGTTGCCTGGAAGCCACATTACGGGATTTAAGGGGGGCGGTCTGGGCCTGGCATCACAACTTCCCAGCAGCTCTTCTTGACGTGTTCTCGGAAAGAAAAGACCGCAGGTCGCAATATCTTGCCCTGTCTCCTGTGAACCCGGTTCTTAACAGGTTTAGATTTTCTATCCCTCCGTTTTCCTAAGTGGACAATCCTGGAATGGTCTACCAAGAACTTCCAAGGTCTACACTGACTACCAAGTGTTAGTCTTTTCTTGGCGGGTCACATCCCCTTTGAGACCGCAGTTGCAGAGAAGCAGTGTGACTGCATGCACACGGACAGTTGCATTTACCAGCACTGTCCTCATGGAGGTAAAGTTCCCTGCCAGGGAGCTGGCTCTTGAAGGCAAGGGGAGAACTCACTCCGGGACAAGGAGGCATGACTTACCTGTTCACGTCAAGAAGTTCACCCTTGCAACAAAGGCAGGCTGGGCAGCCAGGGAGGGTGGTGTCTGGGCCCTCAGATAGAGAGAGACCAGTCTGTCCTCCTGGTACCTCTTTCATCGCCCAGATCCCGAGTGTGGACGTCTGCAGTGCTCTGCTGACTCTCTTCTGCTGAGCCATGGCTCCTCTCAGTGCAGCCGCCTTGGTCTCTCTGTTCCCGCTCGAGGCACAGAGACTTCCATGGTACACTGGAGCGTTAAGAGCCTGAGTTAAGGCTTTTAGCGCACAATTAAATGCAGCATGTGGTATTATTGTATTATCTGAGACTTAATCTTAAGCATGAGGGACTCTAAAGGCCTTTTTGTAGCTTTGGTTTCCCGTGATGGGGTTTTCTCTGAAAGGTTTATTGATTCAATTTCCCCTTGGGAGGAGTTTGGCTAGAAGCTAGTGCTGAAGACCAAAGATCCTAAAAGTCCCACAGACCCCCATTGGTCCTGGCTCTTGGGGACAGAGATAGTGAAGCAGGCCAGCTTTTTCTTCCGAGATGTGCAGCATGGGGTTGGGCAGGACTGGGGCTAGGGCACGGAGTGACGGCCATCTGCCGTGGGCTCCTGGCAGATGCTGGAGCTCTTGTGAGTATTGGATCAGCCATCCCGGGAAATAGGGTGGCGGGGTGTGGAGGTAGAGGGGGGAAAGGCCCACACTTTAGGGACAGAGCATTCCGATCATGTCTCACAGTCTTTGGGATAAAATCCTAAGATAAACTAAGCAAACAGCTAAGAGTCCGTGAATGTTGAGGGTGCAGCCATGCTGTTCGTCACATATGTGGCCAGATCCTCTGGGAATTTTCTCCACAGTCCATTCAGGGAACATATCCTCTGTTGTGTTTTGTGACTTGTGGGGTGGGGATGTTCTGGTTTTGCCTGTATTGACCTCTGTTGAAGAGGAGCTTTTCAGAGTCAGCTTCTTTGGAGAGCTTGGGGGGCAGGGGACGGTCACCGCAGGGGAAGCTTGCCTGGTGAGGCCACACTCAGTCCCCTGCATCTGTCTGTCTGCCCCACCGTAGGTGCAGCTGAATGCCGGCCAGCTGCAGTACATTCGCTTAGCCCAGCCTGTATCAGGCACCCAAGTCGTGCAGGGACAGATCCAGACACTTGCCACCAGCGCTCCACAGGTATGTGCCCCAAAGGTGCAGGGCTTGGGTAGGGGACCGGCCCGAGCTGGCTTCTGGCTGGAAAGGAGGGCTCAGCAATCGCTCTCTTGCCACCTCACCCTTCAGCAAGAGACACCTCCACACCCTTCACATCTCTTCACCCCAAAGGACACACGGGGTTTAGTGGAGGACTGGATTCAAAGCGTGTCTCTTACCATCTTGTTCTCGAGGGACAAAGAAATGCAAAGGAGGGGAAATCTCAAGGACGCTTGTGAAGAAAGCCTGATGTATGTGTGTACGTGTCTGACCAGAGGAAGCACTTTGACAGACTGCCTCATCGTCAGCCTGAGTTTCCATCTTTGAACCTAAATAGCTGTTGTGTTCTGGCAGCCGCTGTGCCCTTTGGAAAGTTAGCCTGGATTTTACTTCCCCATGCACGCCCAGCCAGAGACTGTCCGCTTCGTCTCCTCTCGTGCCCTAAGAGACGGAGGACTGTGTGCCACAGGTGCTGAGGGGACAGCCTCCCTGGGCTTGAGGATTGGGGGTTGGGGAGTATGGGCATCATTTGCACTGGATGGGGGATGCTGGTCAGGGGGAGGCATTGTTAATGGATTCTTTTGCCTCAGACCCAAAAAAAGCAGCGATCGTTTAAGAGCTGGACCCGTCTGGCCCAGTTGCATTTCTGGTGATGTATCTATTGACAGTGGTGACAGAGCTGAGTTTGTAGAGCAGGTCTCCAAAGATCTCATTTGGGAAAATATAAGGAATGAGCCAAAAGCAAGGCTTCTGAGTTCCATATAGTCTCTGGGATCATTAAAGGGCCTGTTCTAAACCCATGCCTTGGCTCACATAAGGGCTTGGCCTTTTCCCTAATTCCTTTGGGGCTGACTGGCATGGAGTCACATCTCCAAACCGGTCAGGTCACACCCTTAGGTACCCCTCTTTTTAAAACACAAAAAAACAAAAAGTCTTGTAAGATTTTAACCTGGGGTCCAAAAACTTTTCATGGCGAGGGGGTGGGAGGAAATGAGAAAGAAGAGGTTTTAGTTCCTCAGAGGCCAGTTTGGGGGCCAGAAACCAAAGCCAGTGAGTGGGGAGAGTCGGGTTGTCAGACAGGAGGGGGAAGAAGCAAGAAGAGGGCACCATTACAACAACTACATTACAACAGGTTGTGACTGTGACGGCCCGGCATGTAGTAGTACGTGTTTGTTGAACGACTGCTGAGTGAATAACGTGTAAATGGCATTTAAAGGTAAATGAAATTTTCTCAGCTCGTGTGAAGAGCAGTCCTGCTGGCCACAGGGCACAGTTGACCTTCTCATCTATGAAGAATATTTGCCATTTGTCTCAGGGTCATTCATTTATTCTGTAGACATTTCTTGAATACTTAACTTTGCACTGGAGGCTGTAAAGATAGCCACTTAGAGACTGGTAGACTGGTGGGAGGGGAAGGACCCCCAGTAAGGGACAACAGTAGGAAACCGTCATGAAGCCCTATCACGCCTGTCCCCTCCTTACTCCTGACGGCCTTACGGGTAGGCCTGACAGGGTGTTTTTGGCTGTTGTGAGGACCCTCGAGAGGATAGTCTGTACCTTGCAGGTTGGCTGTGAGGGTTCCAGGAGATGGTACACAGAGGACGTTCCTAGTCAGATGTTGCAGAGGTGCACATATGCACATAAGCCTGCTTTCGTCTTCTTACTAGTCTACCAGGCTGCGTCTGCAGCTCGCACTATATGATGCAGTTCTGCACGTCAGCCAGCACGTTTCTTTTCAGATGTACTTAAAATCCCCACATAAGATTGTAAGTACATGTGATACATGTTTTCCTTGCTCCACCCGCCTCCATCCTCCCCCCACCCCCCCCCCCACCCCCTGCTTGGCCCAGACGACTTCACGTGGCCTGTCTCGGAAAAAGTACTTCATAGGTGTGCCACAAGGGCTTCCAGGGCCAAGGCCACCTCCCCGCCAGGGTGTTTCATATTCCAGGCAGATAATCTAGGTGATAAGGGTTTGGTTTGGAGCCCACCTTCCAAGAATGAAACAGACCACTCACCCCTTTGCCCCGCGTTTTGCAGCCTGCATTCACTGGCTAAAGGTCTCCTGGGGTTTCTGCCTAAGCCGTAAATGTTAGGCCTTGTCATGTTAGCACCTAGGAGCTTGCAATGAGAAGCAGGTGGGAAGCAGGTGGACATTAAGAGAGAGGGTTATGGAAGTTGTGTATGTTACACGTTCCGGGGTCCTCTGTGGCCCCCTCTGTGGCCCTCGGCTCGGAGTAGCCATCAGTAGTTGGGATGGGGAAGGACCCTTGCTCTCCTGCTACTCATTAAGCACCTGCTCTGTGCCAGGCCTCATTCCGGGCACTTGATGTGCATTGTCTCACGCAGTCTTCACAACCCTCTCCTGGTTGTGGGCTGCCGGAGGAGCGGGCCAGACCCTGCAGCTGACCTTCCTCTGCCATCTTGATTCCTGCAGATCACGCAGACAGAGGTGCAGCAAGGACAGCAGCAGTTCAGCCAGTTCACGGACGGACAGGTAGGACACCCAGCTGGGGCAGGGGCCGTGGAGGAGAGGCTGTGGGGGGGTAGCGGGTGTGAGATCTGTGGGTTTGGATGGTTACGGCAACTGTCCTATTCTCCGTTAATGAGTGGACAGAAATTGTTAAAGCGGGTTCAGTCTTGAATTTGGAGTACAAATCCTTTAGATTTAGATTTGTGGGAGCTGAAAATAATCTCAGACATTATATAGTCCCAATCCCCATTTTACAGATGAGTCAACCGAGTCCTAGAGATGAGAAGTGTCTTGTCTGTGCTCACGCAGCTCTTGATTGCAGAACCAGGACTAGAATGCGGGTCTCCTGTTTCCTTCTTTAGGACTAGTTTTTTCTAAGCTATGCCGCTTTCTAATAGCATGGGTTAGTTGAAATGCAGCGAACATGTGACTTCTCAAGCTCTCTTGGTGCCTGGAATTCAGTAATTCTGAACTCATGTGAGGAAGGAGTCACCCTTTCCCTCTGTCTTTTCCCTCACACTAACAGTCCCAGAGACCCCCGAGTACATGGTAGGATGACCACCCCCCCCCCCCCCGCCTGTGTTCTCTGCTGCCCAGAAGGGAGAGGAGCCGGCATCAGGACCCACGTCTGGCCCCTGCCTGCACCACACACTAGGCTCACATGCCAGGGCTCTTGTGGCACGGGGTGGGGGGCGGGGGGGTCTTCGCCCGTGGGCTTTTTGAGGGGGGAATGCTTGAGAAGTCAAGTGTCCAGTTGGCCGTGTCTTTCCACAGTGGCTACCTGAGCTGCTTCTCCACGCCTCACGGGTCTTGGCTTAGTAAGCGTTTAAACCCAGGCCACCTCCTCAGCAGGGCCCACGTAGGAAACGCAGGTTCACTGTAGCCTCGGCCTGAGCCAGGTACTCGGAGGAAAGGAGGAGGAGAGGGGGTAATCCTACTGCCCCTGCTAGTGAGGATTACCAAGAGTTGGGGAAATGCTGACTTCCAAGCTGCTGGTACAGTGGATCGAATTGCTTGTGTTTGTCACAGAGGAACAGCGTGCAGCCAGCCCGAGGCTCTGAGCTAACGGGAGAGGCAGAGCCCAGAGAAGTGAAAGCCACGGGAAATGCAACTCCCTGCACCTCTTCCCCGCCCACCACACACACCCCCTCACACCGGGCTGGAGCCTCCTGTGTCTGCTGCGCCCAGCCCCCGCAGAGCCCCACTGCCCCTCCTCCCTCCGACGCCTTACAGTGGGTGGTGGTCGAGGTGTCCGGGGCCCCCAGCCAACTCGAGGCCCATAGGGAGCTGCATGCCCCTCTCCCGGGGGTGACCTCACTCTCTCCTCTCCACCCCTCGCAGCAGCTCTACCAGATCCAGCAAGTCACCATGCCCGCCGGCCAGGACCTCGCCCAGCCCATGTTCATCCAGTCAGCCAACCAGCCCTCCGACGGGCAGGCCCCCCAGGTGACCGGCGACTGAGGGCCTGAGCTGGCAAGGCCACGGACGCCCAACACAATTTTTGCCATACAGCTCCGGGCGATGGGTACAGCCTCCCTCCCCAGAGGACCCGGCCGACCTCCGCGCCTCCTACAGGCTAGGACACTGGTGCACTGCGCCCCACGCTGGAGGCCGAGATTCTCCAACAGAAAGATGCAATATTTTTTATTTCCTTTTTCTCCATTTTTTCTCCGAGGAATCAATATTTCAGTATGTTGAGCTGTGTGTCCAATGCTATGAAATGAATATTAAATAACATATTTATGGCATTTTCTTGAAGAGTGTGGTTGAAGAAATATTTCTTTTGTTTTCCTTTTTTTTTTTGATTCTTACCGCCACTTCTTTCCAGGAGCACATCTCCTCAGGGGGGTATGTTATCTCCTGACTCTCAGAGCAGCTGCGGCCCTAGGATTTGCCACCTTGTTCTGCCCGCAGATTGAATTAGGTGACCACGTAGCTTCTTTCTCACTAGTGGTCCTCTTCCTCGTGACCCTGTGCTCGTCCCAGAGCTCTGTGTGTTTGCACCCAGAGGCCGTGGAAACATTCCTTGCGTTTAAGAGGTGAACTCATTTGCCATGGAGAGTGGATGGTTTCATTTCCAAACCCTTCTCTCCCAGGGACCCAAGGAGACTAGAACTTTGTGCATTTGCCCACCTCCACCCCCCATTTTTTATCTTTAAAATGCATTAAAAATTGTGCTAGTCTCCTTTGCTGCATGGACTTCAAACTGCATGAAATGCAATAAATCTCATTTTAGATAATTTAGAGTCTGGGTTTCTGTGTCTGGGGCATTCATGGGGCCACTTTTCTTGGGAAGGCTTGGAAATTAGGTTTGTTTGCCCTCAGGTTGCGTGTCTGTGAAGGATCGGGACCCTTGTGAAGAGCGGGCGTCCAAAGCTAAGGGAGCTAATGCTGCATATCTGATTCAAATGGAGGTCTTCCGCTGATTTTGCAAATGAACTAGATCAGAATCTGTTTGCTGCTTGGAGACGCCCGCCTGCCTTCCCTCCTAGACTACCACATGTGGGCCAGATGCAGCCGTGTCCTGCTGGTTGAGCGTCAAGAGAGCATCTCTCGTGGAAGAAACTGTCTCTGTCCTTCAAACAAGGACCCGGATCAGTCCCTCCACTTCTGCCTTGGCACAGGCTGCCATTCTGAGCTGCCGGCTACAGCCGTGCCCATTACCAGAGGCATGGCATCTGCCACGGAGGGCAGCCCAAGCCTCTTGTTAGCCAGCAGATCAGAGGGTTCTACAGCCAGGGTGTGCTTCCTGATAGTCGAAGCAGGAAGAATAGAGCATTCCACTTCTTCACTGGCTTTTGTTGGCCACAGAGGCCAGCGGTGAGCCTCTTTTCCTAACCCTCACCCTACCATCCTTACAACCTGAGCGAGGCCTGCTGTTGTGGGGAGAGCAGGGAATGGAGTACGAGGAGGAAGGAGGTATTAATTTCTTCTCTGATGGTAATATGCCATAAAACCGTGGGCAACTCCCTTCTCTTTGGACTGTCCTAAGGGGTGAAATGAGGACAGGGAAGGGGCTTTGATATGAGGTGATGGCAAGTCTGACCCTGATACCCTGGTAACTCTCACACCAAATGTCCCTCGCTGTTAACCATGGTAAGTACTTGGGCATCTATCATCGATTTCATTTTCGATCATTTACCTAAGTGTACCTTACGGTATTCCACAAGAAAAATTAAGATGGCTTGTGTAGCATACACAAAGACATAATAAAATATGACAAATTAGGATTAAGAAGAATATCATTGAGTGGGAAATCCAGATTGTAAACGTGAACACAAACATTCTGGCCATAAAGACCTACGTAGCTGTTTGAATTCAATTTCACATTTGGCCCTGGGCTCCCTGGCCACCGAGGCAAAAAGATGAGACCAGGTAACAGATTCATACTATAAAGGGAAGAAAAGTAACATTGTCTTTCAAAAGCAAAGATTTTCTCAGTTGTAAGGTTTTGGATACATGGTTCCCCTCCAGTGACCTCTTGGTAGGTGAAGCAGGTGATAACTATCACAAGAAGTCGGTAGGTCCGCCCCCATGAGTCAGGGGCAGCCCCCCAGGCTTCTTCCTGACTCCCAAGTTTAGCGCCCCCCCGCCCCCCGTCTCCAGTTATCTTCGTTCTAGTTCTGGACTTTTCTCTGAAGGGGATCATCTGGCTTTTCCCACTGCCCTGTACCCAGTCTCACCCAGCCCCACGCGGAGAAATGCAGGCTCAAGGAACGCCAGCCTCAGAGGAACAGCAGCAGCCCAGCGATTTCGTTTCCTCACCAACCTCCCATGTTGAGGCCACAGCGCTGCCCCACCTTGCTGCTCTTCAACTCATTCTCGAAAACCCAAGTAGTTGGATTTTCACACCAGCCGGAGGGTCCCCGTTTCCCATGGACTTCCATTCTTATTTTGGAGATGTTTGGATCAGTTGTGATTGGCAAGCAGCTTCCTTACTGAGCACGTTCCCTTTAAATTTCCCCGCCAGCAGGGCCCATCTGGGTGTAAACAAACACTTTAGTGCAGCCCAAGAGAGCCCCTGTCTAATCCCCAGCACGATCCCCTTACATCCGGAGCACGCTTTCAACATTTTTCCTAGCACTTGCAGCATCCGATGATCTTCACGGTGACCCTGCAGGGGAGACAGGAAGAGGGATCATGATGCCTGTGTTACAGATGGAGACATGGGAGGCCTAGCAAGGTGCAGTGACTTGCCCAAGGTCACTCCGTGAATAGGGGTGGACCTGAAGCCAAAACGGTGGTATCCTGACCCCGTGTGTATACGTAGTGGCTTTCCGGCCAAAGGTGGTGGGGTGCACGTAAGAACAAGACTTTACCAAATGTGAACAGTCTCCTTTTGTTCTGCCTCCCCAAGCCATTGGTCCAGTCTCGGGTATATGCGGAGTAAATAAAGCAATCGGATCTGGTGTGTGGACAGCTGGTGGTGGGGATGGCTGTCTCAGACTGGTGCTGGAGACTGGAGGCCCCTGGGGTTTTGAAGACCACCTGGCCAGCCTCCTTGCTGTTCAGTTCTGCTGAGGCCACAAGGGGGCAGCAGGCAGCACTTCGCCAAGCCTCAGGACGGTGCCCTGTCTCACCCACCCTTATCCCGACTTGAGGCTGTTCTAGGAACTACAAGGGGGTAGGACTGTCCCCTTTTTCAGTGGGTCCTAAGTTCTTAACCCCATCCCTGGTAAGACCCTTAACTTTTGAAGGCAGGGGCATCTCTAGGGCAACTGAGGGCTGCAAACACTGTCCCAAGCATTACATCAGGGTAGGTTCTCAGGTTTTATTTATTTTTTAAAGTCATCTTTATACCCAGCCTGGGGCTCGAACTCATGACCCCAAGATGAAGCGTCACATGCTCTACTGAACGAGCCAGCCAGTTATCCCAGTTCTCAGATTTTAATAAGACTTTCTGGCAACCCAAGTTCATTCGAGGCCCTTCTTATCTCCCTAGTTTTGTGTCTTTCCACTCTCCTCTCTCCACTCTATGCACTCGGTTACCCACTGGTCCCTGACCTCACCTCCATGTTTTCAGAATGTACTGGCCCCAATGCCTGGAATGTTTTTTTTACTTCCTCTTCCACTTACTGATCTCCTAGACATCCATCAAGGCCCAATTTAAATGGCCCTTGCTGAGAAACTTCTAACTCCTGGGGCAGAGTCTGCAAAGACCTCTTCCATGCTCCCGCGGCAGCGTCTAGAGCCTCTCCTGTTTGCGCTCGTATTCACAGTCATTCAACAAATATTTCCTTGGCACTTTCTGTGTGTCCGAAATTGTTTTGGACATTGTAAAAACAGCTGAAAATTAGCCAGATGAGATTGTGTTATCGTGGAGCTTACATTGGGTTGGGGGAAAGGGGAGAGGGTGGATGGGAATGAGAGAGAGAGAGAGAGAGAGAGAGAGAGAGAGAGAGTAGCAGAAATCCCCTATCACTCTTAGAATTTTCTGGATTTGGCTGTCTTCCTTACAGATGGTCCTCCTCCAGTTCAGAGTCCTCTCTGCACCTCCAGAGCCCAGCACAGGGCCTGGGACCAAGAGGATACGAGTGACTGATGAAGAGTGAATGAACATAAACCCTTCCCTGAAAACAGGGCCTCCACACCCGCGCTCATTCCCACCTCCACTCGTCTCTTGCTATTGCTTTTCCCTTGTTAACAATTTTTGTTTGTTTTATTGAGCTCTGATAATGTGCGAGGCAGGGATAGTAGATAGAGATTATTCTTTAGAGAAATTTCTGTGTAGGAAAATATATTTAAGCTTGATGCCTAATAGATGATCTCATTTCATCTTTACATCCTCATAAGGTAGGTATTCTCGTTTTATAAGTGAGAAGTGGGGGTTCAAAGAGGTTGAGAAATTACCTGAGGTCACCAGCTGGTCGAGTGGAGCCAGATGCTTCAAGAAGCCTCCTGTCCCAGCCGGGCTCAGCCCCATTGGTCTCCTCCCCTCTGTTCAGGATTCTTCTCCGCTAGAGAATGAGAGCTCCCGCACTCCCCTCCCCTGGTAGGGACCTAGCTTTTGTCCCACGACTCCAGCGTCTGTAAGGCCTCTGTACGGGGGCATCTGACCTCCCAGGAGGAGAGGACCCTAGAGGGGAGGTCAAGTGCCTGGTCACAGGAGCAACTTGGATGTGGCCTCCCCAAGCTCCCTGAGCTGGGCCGGTGGTGTTACTCCCTAGCTTGGGTTTGGAAGAGGGGATGGGAGAAGCAGCAAGGCTGGTGCCCGGGAGGGGAGAACATAAGATGGGTCCCAGCTGAGAACAGGGTGGGCTGGGTTCCTCTGGCTGGTGCTGAGGAGCAGTCCAAAGTAGCCAGCCCCCCTCGGCAGCCTGGAGCCCCCTCACCTCTCCAGCTCCCAAACTCTCCCCCAAGCCCCTGTGCCTCTCTCTTTCAAGTGAAATTCTGAGACAGAAGCTTTCTAAGATCTCGCATGTGTCAAATGTCTTTATCTTGCCCTTTGTTTGGCGACGGATGGCATTCTAACTTCACAATTATTTGCGCTCAGCACTCTGAAGATACTACTCCATTGTCTTTTGGCATCTGTTGTTGCTGATGAGACGCTTACTGTCAGTTCAATTATTGGACCTTTGTAGATAAGCTATCTTTTCTCTCTGGTGGCTTTTAGAATTTCCTTTTTATTCTTGATATTCTACACTTTAGCTAAAAGGTGTCTAGATGTTGTTTTGTTTTGTTTTTAAAGATATCTTACTAGGCAGTCGGAGTCTTTTCGATCTAGAAACTCATGTCTTATTTCTGGAAAGATCTTAGTCACTCTTTCCAGTATCTTTTTCTGGAGATAAAACATGCTGGGGTTTCTTCTTCAATCTTCAGTGCCTCTTTCATGTTTTTAATCTCCTTATCATACTGTGCTTTGTTCTGGAGGATTTCCTTGGTTCTAGTTTCTAATTCACTAATTCTCTCTTCAGCTGCATTCACTCTACTAACCCACGTATTGACTTTTTTTTTTTTTAATGTCAGTGACTTTAGTTTTCATTTCTAAAATTTCTAGATAGTTCTGTTCATATCTGCTACATGGTTTGACATCTTTCTGTTCTTGTTTTATAGATGCTATTCCTTCTTTTATCTTCTTGAGGATTTTAACTATATTACACTTCCTTTCAGATTGCTCCGTTATCTCTAGGTCTTTCAGTATGAAGTCTCCCATGAGAGAGATGTCTCTCGAGATACTGTACTTTTTCTTACATGTTGTGAAGTTTATCCTTGAGATAGTTCTTTTCAGCACATTTTCCTGACCATACCTGGAAATATAGAAGCCACCCAAAGAGCTGATTTCTCAGCTGTATTTGCCCAAACCATGTGGATGTGCACAGCCCCAAACTAGTTCTTATATTAGTGTCTTGGCTTGGGACTTTTCTGCCCAGAGCCAAGACCAGGAGGCTAGGAGGCAGAGATCTATTAGTCCTGTTTATGGCAGGCAGCACTTGCCCAGACCCAGCATTAGGCAGGGAGCCTACGGCAGCCCCTGCCACTTGTGGGGTTTGCAACTATACCTTCTGTCCTGCTGAATGCCTCCTCAGAGGTATAGCCTCTACTATTCACCAGAATGCCCTCTCACTTCTGGCCCTTAGAGACTTCTCATTCTTGCTTTTGAGTTTGGATATATTTTTATAAGTCGTCCAGAATTTATCTTGTATATATCTTTTAAGGAAGAGGGACTTTAATACATGTTCAATCAAGTTCGACCTGGAAGTCCTACTCTCTAGGCCTCGACCCCTGTCATTGAGCCCCCAGCCTCCCTTCTGAGCCCCCATTATCCTCCTTGGACCCCTATCTCCTTCACCAAGTCTTATCCCTTTTCTGGACCCCCTTTTCTGCTACTCAGTCTGCAGTCCCTTCTGCTAACATCATCTCCTTCCCTGATCCTGCATCGAAGCTTCTCCCACCAGGGGAGCAGGGAAGCTTTCTTCCAATGCACCCTCAGCAACTCAGAAACGTCCTTCCTCTTCGTTTTGCAACCGAGTCCACAAGTCCCAGCGGATCTCATTGAGAACACGGAGCCTACCAGCACACCTGCAGTAGTAGTGGAGCCTTCTGCATGGTCTTCCAGGAGTTGGGGGTCAAGGAGGAAGAATCTCGAAGCCAGAGGAGGAGCCACAAAAGAAGGGATGGTTTTGACTTTCAACTCCACACCCCCTCTCCTTCAGTGTCTCCTCTTTGTGGGCCCCCCTCCAGCCCTGAGGATCAATGGGGGTTCACTTTCGCTGAGCTCAGCAACACCGTTCCCTCCCTACTTCCTGTGTCTCTGAACTGACTGGCTCTGAAGGCCTGCGTGGGCTGGGCTGGGGAAAGCTCAGGGGCACACGGAGATCTGGGGGGATAGAAACTCCTCTGTTCCCTCCGGTACCTCCCACCTGCCAAGGGGCCTAAGTCTCTTGTTCTCTCTGGCCTCACTATGAAACAGAAGCAGGCCTGATCTTTATACTTCTTCCTCCTGCTCGCAGTGGAGTGGAGCCCTGGGAGTGAATGATGCAAGTGATGCCATTACCCCGTGTGCACCCCACCCTGCACGCCAAGCCCCTGCTCCTAGGAAGCCTTCCCAGATTGAGAAGAGCTGCTAAGACTAGGAGCTTCTCACACCATGTCCCCTCTCCCATGCATTCAGTCTTCCTGATGGCTGGGCAAGGTGGGGTAGAGGTGGAGTGGCTTGCCCAAGGTTACCAGCTAATCCAGAGGTAGAGGCAGGAAGCCCAGCCATGACCTGTAGTTCAGTGCTCTTTCTGCCCCTGGCACTGCCAGCCTCCTTGGGTGCCGATCCCTCCAACTCCACCCCTCCTGAGCCCTGTCCTATGGAGCCCCAGCCTCTGCAGCATGGCCAGGCTAAGGCTGTGGCCAGACTCTTTCCTATCAGGCCAAACTGCACCCTCCAGCTTAGCATTCAAGGCCCCTGGTGTCCCCCTTGCCAAGCTTGCCCTTCCTCCCCTCTGCTCTATAACTTCTCCATCCCTACCCCCCACCTACACATACACACACACCCTACAACACAGGGGTAGAGAGCAAGATTAGATGAGTCTCTTCGCTGACCCTCGGTCTTCTTGTCTGTAAAATGGGGGTGTAAGCAGCATTGCATCACAGGGTTTTGGGTTGGGGTGCCGAAATAAGACAATGCCGGCGGATCACCCTGGATAAGGCCTAGCATTTAGCCCGGACCTCATTAACGGGGTCTGCAGGCGTCATTAGCTGCACTTCTCCGCACCTCTCCGAGTCCCCCAAGCCCCTGTCCCCTTGTGGAGACATTGCCAGTGGAGACTTTTCCCTTGTCTGACCTCTAGCAGCCCCAAGAGCTGTAAGAAAACCCGGGGGGAGAGGGAAGAGGAGGAAGTCGGGTGGGTGGAACCTCGACCCCCCCCTCACCCCAACCCAAGCAGAACACCTGTGCTTGAATACTTCTCACATGTTGGGGTGCTACTTTACGATTCTGTCTATAAGGAGGATTCCACTGTTAGTAAAATCTGAAAACCACAGACTTAAAACCCCGCTTCCCACTCCAAGAAAAGACTCTGCACCTTTGGTTGACCTGAGATCACACCGGTGGGCTGTTATAGTCAATGACAGGCTTGAGCCTGGCCCCGGGACAGAGGTCCCAGACACTTTTAGACCCGAACCCTCACAGACCCGGGAGCCTCCACCCCTGGCAGGGGTGAGCCACGGAGAACAAGGATCAGGCCATCTACAGTTCCCCTCAGCCTACAGCACTGGTCCCAGGATCCCAGTGCACCGTAGGCAGGTGCCAGCCAGCAGGGAGGACAGCTCACAGACAGTTCTGGGGTCACCCACGGGCTGTGTATCCTTCAGTGCGTTCCTGTATCTCTCTGAGCCTCAGCTTCCACACATGCAAATGGCTGCTCTCTGTCTCAGATGGGGCAGGACCTGGCACACAGCTGGTGCCCTGCAAATGGGAGCTCTCCCTCCCCACCCTTCCTCTCAATCAATACTTGCTCCATTGATGGATGATGGTGACAGTGATGAACTACAGGAGATCCTGGAGTCCTGCCCCCTTCTTCTGGTACAGATGGAAAAACTGAGGCCCATAGTGGGGAAGGGACCTGCCCAGGTGGGTCTGGGCAGAGTGGAGACATTCTGGTAGTGTTAGGCAGTGTTACCAGGGAGAGGTGCAGGGGCTGGGGGGTGGGAAAGAAGCTGCTGAGGATGGGGTGCAGGGAACAGGTGGGAGAGAGGAAGAGAAGGAGGAGGGTGGGAAGCCACAGCGCCCCCCCCACCCCCACCCCTGCAGCAGGGAGGCGGACTGAGAGAGCTTGAGACAGCTGTTTGCTCAGAAAAGTGTCTTAGTCACTAAAGGCTGTGGTGAGGAAAGTCCATCCTCCCAGTCATGTCCTCGGAATCCGGATGGGGGCAGGAAGGCCACCGGGTGACCCTCAAAGTGGCCACCTGTCCTCTCGGAACCGGACTTTCTCCTCTGCCTCTTCCAGTCCTTATGCGCGTGCGCGCGCGCACACACACACACACACACACACACACACACACACACACACACACCAAATAAACCGCTTATGGCCTCCTAGACCATCTTCTCCATTCCCCTCACCCCTTAAGAAGAGTCCACGTCTTTCCACTTTAAAAAGGAGTGGGCCTGTCCCTCCGTTCGTTACACACACCCCTGCAGGAGAAACAGGCAAAGTCTGTGTCCTATGAAAGTCCTTCCTGAGATCTAACTTCCATCCCTCTGGCAGCCATGGTCTCTTTCCTTTTCCTGCTGCCAGTGAGGAGGTTGTCTGGAGCTGGAGTTGGCAAAGGTGATGAGGGGCCCTCTCCTGGCAGTGAGGGCTCCTCACAAAGAGAGGAAGCGACTTGTTCAGCATCTCAGATGGGAAGAGAACCGTGGGGTCCAGAGGTGACGCTAAGCTTAAAGATCAGATTTCCAAGAACAGACCCAGGTTCAGATATTCTGGGTATTGGTAAGGGCAACCTGGGTTCAAGTGGCGTTTCTGCCACAGAACGGCCTCAAAAAGATCTCCAGAACAACCCAGATCCTTTAACAACTGCTTTTCTTTCCACCTACCATTCAAGTCCTCAGATCTTCTTAGTCCTACCCTACAGGACCCCTCCCTGATTGTGGAAGCCCAGACAGTCCCATAGAGTACCGGAGAGCGGTGCCGCATCTCTAGGGGGTGCTAGCTTCATCCCACAGGGAGACAGGAAGGATGCGGTGCATCTGTAGCTGGGCCCTGGGGTCCAGAAACCTTCACCAGCTACCAGCGAGGTTGGGGCATAACCTGCCCAGAGGCACCAGGCTCTGGCCCTGGGCACACCTGCAGCTTCAAGGAGCAGCAAGAAAGATTCAGGTCAGACCCCAGAAGGCATCCCGTGTTATGCAGAGGGAAAAGGGTCACTAGCCGGGCACGGGTGTGGGCCAGCTGCCAAGCTGGGCTCGGGGACCCCCCAGGTCCCAGCAGCCCCCTCCCCGCCGCCTGCAGATCTGCCTCTCTCCCTCCCCCACAGGCGCTCAGCAGATCAATGCTGCCTTTGCTGACAGCTGAGAATCGAGCTCGCCTTCCCGCCCCCTGCCCCGCCCCTCCCGCTCCGCTCGGTCCCCCGAGATCCTCCCGGAGGAACGAGAAGAGTTTGCTGCGGAAGCCTTCACCCTGGGGCAGGGCCGGAGGAGGGAGCGGCTGGTGGGGCCCAGGCTTCCGTCAGGGGAAGAGGGAAGGAGGACCGGGAAACCCAAATTACCACTCCGCGCAGGGCCCAGAGGGCTAAAGGGAACGAAAGGGCTGCCCCCTACTGCTAGAGGAGGTCAGGCACCAAGAACTTTCCAGCTGGAGAGGGAGTTCGTGGGAAAAGAGTCTCCCGTTTGGGGGTGGGATTCTGTGGGCCTCTGGGGAGAAAGTTGTCCGGCCCGCAGCGCTAGTTCAGAGCTCACCTCCCATCACCCACGTGCCTTGACCTGGGAGGGAGGCCAGGTAGCGGTTCAGGCTGGGTTGGCTGGGAGCAGGCCCCTCCATCAGAGGAGACTCTTCGTAGGGCAGGGTGGCCAGCCAGCAGGCTCTTTCCCCCACACGAAAGACGTGGGGGTGGGGCTGGGGGTGGGAGGAAGAACAGACACACCCGGGGTCCACTGTGCAACACACTGTGACCCAGCTCGGCAGCGCTGGGACAGCAGGCCTTTCAGGTAGGAGCTGCTCGCCGAGCCACACGCGGCACCGGCACATTCTACACACGCCGCCCAGCGGACTAAGGGCACGACCCGACGGGGCACACCTCATCGCTTCCACCGCCACCACCTAGCGGGGCCTGGACCGTGCACACTCCTCTTCACACCCCTCCCCATCGTGCCCACGCCCCACACCTGCACGCACTCCATCCCATCACCGCGCGCACCCGCAGCCGCCCGCTCTGCACACACGGAGCACGCACTTCTGCATCCACTCGCACCCGAACTCCACGGGACGCCGAGCCCCGTCCACGGCCGCGGCCGCAACTCCACACTCCACGCCCCACTTTTCGCAGCCACACACCGGGCGTCCCACCCCAGCCCGGCCTTCGGGGCCCGGCAGCCCCTCGCGGCGGTGCACGCCACTTGCACGCGGCCACAGCCCCCCGGGGGCCGCCGCCACGCGGTCGGGTCCCGGCACCGACTCGGCGGCCCGCGCGGCCGGCGCGCCCGGCCCCGCCGCTCGCTCCGCGCGCCCCCCCTCCGCCTCGCCGCGCCCGCCCGCTCGCTCCCTCCCGATTTGGGAAGGCGGCCGCGGGGCGGGCGGGGGTGGCGGGGGAGGGGCGGGGCGGGGGAGGATGACATGTGAGCGGCGCGCCTGAGGCAGGTGGAAAGGCGAGCGGCATGGAGCGCGTAATAAGAGAGTTGGAGTCGGAAAGAGCCGCCCCAGTCGCCGGGGAAGCGGGCGGTCAGTGCGGGCTCCGGCGGCCCCCAGGCTCCGCGCGCCCGCCCCCGGCCCCCGCGCCTCCCCGGCCCGGCCCCTAGCCCCCGCCGCCCCGCGCCGGCCCCGGGCTGCCCCGCCGGGCCCGGGTCCGAGCCATGCGCCGCTGAGCGCCCCGCGCGCGCCCGCCCCGGACCTTAGCCGGGCCCCGGCCCCCCCTCTGCCCGGCGCCGCCCATGGCCGAGGCCCCCCCGCGCCGCCTCGGCCTGGCCCCCCCGCCCGGGGACGCCCCCCGAGCCGAGCTGGTGGCGCTCACCGCGGTGCAGAGCGAGCGGGGCGAGGCGGGCGGGGGCGGCTCCCCGCGCCGCCTCGGCCTTCTGGGCAGCCCCCTGCCGCCGGGCGCGCCCCTCCCTGGGCCGGGCTCGGGCTCGGGCTCCGCCTGCGGCCAGCGCTCCTCGGCCGCGCACAAGCGCTACCGCCGCCTGCAGAACTGGGTCTACAACGTGCTGGAGCGACCCCGCGGCTGGGCCTTCGTCTACCACGTCTTCATGTGAGTTTGCGACCCTGCGCCCGTTGCCGCGCCCCCGTGTGTCGACCCCCGCGCGGCCCCTGCCCGAGCCCGGGGCTCCCCGGGGATGGTCGGCCGCCATGACTCCGCCCCCCGCACCCCCCCGCCCCAAGTTCCCACGACCGACCCTCCTCTCTACCCCCAAGCCTGAGCCCGATTTCTGATCCCCCGGTCTGACCTTAACCCTGATCCCCAGGTCCTGATCCCCGCTTGACCTCGCTTCTGACCTCCCCACCGCAACTCTTTATTTTCACCCTGATCTCCAACCCCTGCTCCTCTGTCCCAGGTACTCCCCACATCCAGCTTCTGGTCCCCCATCCTCTCTGCATTCCGGAGCCACTACAGCGGGGTCCCCTTTCCTCTTCCCTGCCTGTCTCCTTGTGCCCCAGACACAAAAGGGACTCATTGGCCCCCACACACTTTCTGTCACCATCTCCCCAACTTTGTTGGCAGAGTGGGCTTCCCCCCGGGCTCCCCTTGGAGATGACCCTGTCCAGGAATGGCCTCCACTCCATTCTGGGGCTGGCCCCCCATTGTAGGTGTTTGGGGGTCCCCGTGAACCACCTGAGCCCTGACACTCGTGTGTGCTGTATGTCTGTCTTCACCCAGCCTCCCCTCCACCGTCAACTCCCCAGTGGCAGCAGCGGGCGGCCCTGCTAGCTTGCCCAGCTCGCTGGCTGCTGCACCAGGCCTGGCGCTGGGCACCCTGGGGAAAAAGAAAGAGGAGAGGGGTAGGTTTGGAAACACTGACGCTGCGGGCCCCCTCCTCCCCCTTGCCGAGCTCCTACAACTTTCAAAAACACTGACCCCTCTTGGATGTAAAGAGTGAATTTTGGCAGCTTAGAGCTCAGTCTTGGGGGACGGCCTGGCCCAGCCGGGAACATGAGAGGCCCCGCAGATATCAGTTGAAGGGCCGGGCCTGGCGCTGGGACGCCCGGAGGTGCCCGAGAAAGACCTCCGGTCCCTGGAAAATGTACCGATATTAATTCCTTATTGCTGCTCTCAGAGAGGGCTCTCTGGTCTTGGGGTCTCCTGGGTGGTCCCCTTGCCTACCCACCTGACTGTCAGACGGTCTTTCTGCCTTGTCTGGCTGGCCCTGTGCCGGAATTTCCACCTGTGTGTGGTTGGCCCATCTATTCATCTCTCCCCCTGACTGTCCAGCCGTCCCTCTGCTTGTCTGTTTCCGTCCCTCTGTGTGCCTGCCTGTCCACCTGCCTCACTCTTCTACTTGTCTTTTTCTTCCTGTCTTTTGGTCTGTCTTCCTGCCTGCCTCTGCCCCATCCTAACTGGGCCCACAGAATTTCAGAGGTGCAGGGGAGGAAAATGCTAGCAAAAGAGCCCCCTGGCCACAGGGAAGGTGGAGGAAAAGAACTCTCTCAGCCAGTATGCTTGGGGGCAGGGGTGGGGATGGGGGTGGGGGTGTAGCCTTGACTTTGTGCAGAGACCCCCGCTGGGCTAGGCCCCGGGGCAGAGTGGAGTTTGTCAGGACATGAGGTCAGGTTTAGGGTCATGGTCAGCTGTTAGGAGTAGTTCAACCCCCCCCCCCCCCCGCCCCGTGTCCATTGGGAGGGTCCAAGCTGAATATTTTTTGCGGCAGAGAGGACTGCTGGAGTGATGACAGTACAAGGGACAGTGGAGTCAGGTGAGAGGAGCAGGGGGACTGCTAATTAAGGGTGGTTGTACTGCTTGCATTGCAGCCTGGGGTGCCCAAGGAGGCTGAGACGCAGAGAGCGCTGTGCCTTCCGTGGGCTCCTCTTGGGAGATGACTTGTCCAAGGCATGGCTGGGCCTGGGGAAGCCAGCTGACCTCTGGGGTGGGGGTCTTTAGTCCCGAGGCCTGGCCTCTCGGTCTCCACGGGGGTCACTGGAGGTGAAGGACCAGCCTCATGTCACCTGGCTAGCCACTGTCTTCGCGTCCTCTGTAAGGGCCTCTCCTTCCTCTCCAGGAGCTAAATCCGCTGGCACCTTTGCCCCACATCCTGCCCTTTCCGGATGCCAGGAATGCCCTGGCCAGGGGCACGCTTGTTCTGACCACTTGTGCCCGGGAGCCCAGGGATGAGGCATCTCAGGAGCTCTGAGGAAGGAAATGCAGTGTGAAAACATCCAGACATTTAGGAGTTCTCAGGGAACTGGTCATCTGACTTAGAGATCAAAGGAAGTGAGGGGTTGGGAGCCCCACCTCTTGTGTGCTGTGTGATCTTGGGTTGATGGCTGGGCCTCTCTGAGCTTTTAGATGTCTCGGCCATCAAAGTGGTTAGAAACCCCAACCTTGTGGACCTCCCTCTTGGATAAGGTAATAGGTGGGAAAGAGCTTGGTGAGCTGGAAGGGTCTGAGTGTAAAAGATGGATGTTACTATTGGGGCTGGTGGAGGGGGGGGGCCCACACAGGAGGCCTCTCCCATTCTCGAGGCGCTCCAGGTGTGGGGTTTCTCAGCTACTCACTGTAGGGTCTTGGCTGTTCTTGCCAGGAAGCGCTTCCTGCTGTTGGACTTCTAGCTCTCTCGCTGTACTGTTGGTCAAATCCTTTCCCCACTCCACAATGGCGCTCAGAGGCAGCTCAAGCGTAGGGGTTCCAATGTGCACAGTTAGCAAGCACCCCCTTCCCAGAGGCTCAGGCCCAAGTAGGAGGGCCCTGGCAGAAAAGCCTGGAAGAGGAGGGCTCAGAGGAGGGAATTGGGGTGAGCTGGGTCTGTTCACCCCAGGCGACACCGCCCTCACACCTGCCAGCGAGGTCCTCCTGGGCCCCGCACCTTTTCTGGCACCGAGGTGTGGGAGATTACCCAGAAGACAAGCCCCGATTTTTCCTCTCCTGCCAGTGCAGCTGTGGCCTCTGGGAAGTGGGAACCGCTGACTCCGGTCTTCTCCTTACTGAGGTCCAGCCTAAGGGATTGTAGGCCCATCTCTGAGCTCTCTCACCTCTCTTTAGGCTCCCAGTCCTCTCAGCCAGTCCCTCCTCTGCATCCCCAGCCTTTGACTTAAGCCCTCAACCCTTTATAGACCCTGCTCTCTGAATTTTGAGAAACACCTCACCTCCTTGCTGCATTCTCTCAAAGGCCACCCCAGCCTCCCTTTTGAAGCCAGAGCGCTGGAAGGGGCTGATACAGGGCAAGGCCCCATCACTTCCCATCTTCCCCGCGCCACTGTGAGGCTGGCTGCTTCCAGCCCCCAGCTGCCCAGCACTTTCTCTATGTGAAGGCTTACACTCTGTAAACATCCTCCTCAGCCTTGTCCCTGGGGTCAGAAGCTGTGGGAATGGCGAGGGGAGGAGGTGGCCGCCGCTCCTGGGGCCCTAGACTCCTAATCCGGGAGTCCTCCAAGCTCCCATCCTGACCATCTGAGAAAGATCACCGCCTGGGTTGGAAATAAGTCCAGCAGAGGGGGCCCAGAGCCCTCAGGCATCCCCACTAGGTGGGTCCTCACATTTTGACAGCCCATTTTGCTTATGAGAAAACTAAGGCTCCCGAGTCAAACAGTGAATGAGAAGCAAATGCAGAACCAGACGCAAAGACTCCTGACTTCCTGTCCAGGACCACCCCCTGCTCCCTGCAGCCGCCTGGGTTGGCCCTTGGAATTTGAACTGAAGTTTCTCATCACGCGTGGAGCATCGGTTATGTGGCCGGGCACCGTGCTAAGTGCTCTCCGTAGACCACGTCCTTGAGGAGGGTACTGTTCTCCTCCTCCTTTGACAGATGGGGAGACTGAGGCTCAAGAGAGGTCACTGAGGAGCCTGCTCAGAGCTAGGTCGGACTCAGAGCTGTCTTTCTCCTGCGACTCGGCTTCGGCCAGCAGCCCAGCCCCAGGCCCAGCCTCAGGCGCGGTAGTCCTGTGTCAGTGGTTTCTCTGGCCCCAGCACCCAGCACACAGGCAGCAGGGGGTGGGCAGTGACAAGGGTTTGTGGGATTGGGTGGAAACTGCCCAGCCTCACCCAAGGTAGTCATACTTCTGCTGTTCACGGCTTTGCACACACGTCCCCGCGGCACGCTCAGCGGCCTGCCTCATGCACACGCTCACTACAACTTGGACACACACGGCCGTGGATGTCACACACGCACCTGCAGCAGGCATCCAGTGAAAGGAAACCTAATGCACAGCTGTGTCCACTCTGCACTCGCTTCGCAGACACACACCTGGGCCTGCGGCCCCAGCCCAGACCTGTAGCACAGAGCAGAGTTGACCCCACTCCCGAGTTTTCTGCCCCCCCGCCTGTCCATACCTGCGGGGCTGCCCTTACAGGTCTGTGTGTATTTCTGCGTTTGTCTGGGAGGGCGGCCTCAGGCCCGAGTGGGAGCAGCGTGGGTGGCCTCCTAGAATTTTGCTGGCCTTTGCTTCCCCCAAAGGGCCCTCTGAGGCCCTTCTGCCCAGGCCTGCAGTGTACTGCTGGGTACACCAAGGCACGGAAAGGGGCAGATCGGTGGTATGACTGTGCCAGGAGCCCAGGCCTTCTGCCTCCCAGGTCAGGACTTGAGATGACAGTGTTCCTCACCCTCCCTGGGCTGATGCTCCAAGAACTTGGCCTGATGCTGGGGACAGCCTTGGAGCGTGACCCCAATTTTTTTGTGCTGCTGTTTTTAAGTTAATTCTTTTGTCTGGTCTTTGTGAGGAGGGGGCGAATGGAGAGACCATCCTGCCAGCTTTCTATCCCTTCTATTCCCCACCCTCCCCCTTAGGTCCCTTTGCACCCTCCTGCCCTAACTCTCCTTTGGGGGTCACCGGAGCAGGTTAGATTCCTCACTGCTACCCCACCCCAACCCCGTAGTACATTCGTTCCTGCCGTTGAGGAAGCCGTGCTGAATGACTAACTTCAGTCCGTATTGCCGTGGAAGCCTAGATTCTTGAACGTTGGAGCCAGGAGTGTTTCAAGAGGTGATTATTCTTGGGCTGATGGCAGCACTTTGAGTGGGTGATTAATTGAAGTTTCTCTGAGCCAGTCAAGGGAGCTCGAACCGTCTGGGGAGCAGGAGAGAGGAAAGCTCTGCAGAGTCTGTGGCCAAGGCCTTGCCCCTGCTCCAAAGGAGGCCACGCAGGGAGCTTCCCCGACTCGAAGCGGCTCATCACCCTTCCTCCCCGCACCACACGCACGGGGGCCGTTGCGCAGGACTGACCCTCCTATGGGCCAAGGGGCCCAGCGGGAACTCTGGGGGCAGCCCCTCTCTAACACCCCCAGTGTGGGAGTCGTGGGGCTGGGGTGGAGAAAGGGGCGACGTGTCCTGTCTCCAGTGGCTGCCCCACCGAGGGTTAAGAGCATGGGGTCTGAGCCGGACAGATTTGGGTGCACTTCTGGTTCTACCCTTAGCGGTTATGTGCCCTTGGGCAAGTTACTTCGCCTCTCTGAGCTTCAATTTTTATCATCTGAAAGCTGGGAATGACCATTCCAGCCTCTGGGATAGTCAAGGCCAAGTGGGTTAAAGCACCTGCTCTGTGCCCTGCATGGGCCGCAGCCACCGGCAAGGGCACCGACGTATTGTGTTGTTGTCATTTTCACTGTTCTGCCTGGGGAGGGTCCGACCGGGTGCTGGCCCAGTAGGGGGCAGAGTGTGAGCTCTCCGAGGGGGTCCTGAGGGCCCCAGCCTGAGCCCCTTCCTTGTGGTCCCTCATGTAACCGCGTTCACATCTGAGCAAAGTGAGGCCGGTGAGAGGGTGCCACCCACCTATATGCTACCTTGTACCAGGTCACGTAACTAGTGAAGGGTGGTGCCAGGACTCCAACTTGGATCCTTAGGACGCTCTCCACCAGGCCTGGGGGCGGGGTGGGGCACAGGGAGACAGACCTAGGACTGGGGCCCAGGGAGAAGTCTGCTGAGACTGTCTGGCCACAGGCCTTTCCTGCTTCCTCTCCCAGGGACTGGCGGAGAGGTCTGGGGGGTAAGTGTGAGCATGTCTGTGTGGTGTGGGGGGAGGAGCGTGTATGCGACAGGGTCACCGTCTGGCCAGGCAGGCCGAGGTGTGGGCCTCGTTAGCAAACCCTGCAGCGAGCCTGGCCCCAGGGAGATGGAAGAACAGCCATGGTGCTCAGGGGGACAGTGGGGGGGCTGCTGGGAGAGGAGGGCGATACCTCACTCTCTCCTGAGTGTATCATCCTGGGGAATGGGGACAGGGAATCCCAAAGGTGATTCAGAGATCTCAACACCTGCTGGGAAGGTACCCACCCCCACGCCAACCCCAATCCCAAAGCGTCACTCCTCCCCTGTAAAATGGGGCTGAACTGGAAAGTGGACCATTCAGGGCTATCAGGCGCAGAGTGATTCTGGAGGGCCGGAAGAGCCACCGTATAGACTCTGAGTGTTGCCAGGCGAGGACCTGGGCAGTCTCCAGCACCTTCTCCCTGGGCCCCTCAGAGGACTGGGAGCACCAAGAAGGGCACCCAGGAGGCTGTCTGCCCCCAGCTGGGGCTCTAAGGGGCTGGGGAGAGGGTGCTGGTCAGACCTCTGGGGCCCCCATGAAGTGCCCCTAGGACTCCAGGCTTTCTGGGCAACTCTCTCCCTAGGGCAGGATCTTCGTGCCCTGGGGGTTGGCACCTGGTGGGGGGTGAGGAGGGAATGGGAGGGGCAGCCCCAGGCAGCAGACTAATTGGGCTGGGAATCTGTGGGCAGCGCCTGAGGGAGGGAGGCAAAGAGAGCTGGAGCTCAGCAGTTCCTTCCCTCTTTCTTACTTCCTGGAGATTTGGGGAAGAGTGGGTGGAGTGGGGTCTCTGGCCTAGGGGCCCTCCCCAGTCCCTGCAGGGAAATCTGGGGGGTACTTTCTCCTGACTCCTCAGACATCTACGCCAGGCAGGTGGGAGAGGGAGGAAAGCTTGCTGGAGATCAGTGGAGCAGGGTTCCCACTGAAGCGTAAGGGATGCAGGTCAGACAGCAGGAAGGACTGCCCAACAACCAGGAGGCAGAGCGAATTCCCTGGGGTGCTCTTTCTAAAGCTTGGGGACCCATGTCTAGCCTGGCTGGACAAGATCTACTCTGCTAATTATCCTCGGCAAGCAAGCGGTACCCCTCCCTAACAGTGTGAGAATGGAAAAGAGACTGCTCCCTGGAGCCCAGCTCTGGGGGCTGGGGGGAGAGGGGTCCAATCCGGTATCTTTTGGCTTTGGTGGGAGGGGGAGGTGGTCACAAGCTACCTCTCTGCCACCCTTCCTTCCCTGCCACTCCTCCCTGGGAGCCTCAGGCCCGTCCAGGTCACCGTCTTTGGGTTTATTTTTTGCTGGGCTAGGCTGTCCCCTGGGAGGGGAGGGGGCAGGGAGCAAAGGAGGGGAGAAGGAACAGCTTTGTCAGCACAATCCCGGGCGCCTCTGCTCCTGCCCTCCTAGGCCTGGCTGCCACCCTCTTCCGGAGAGACCGGTCCCTGGGCCCAATGGGGACCCAGACCCCTGCGGGATGTCCTTCCCTGGGGCACAAATAGGCCTTTCTCCCCTCACCGCTTCTCATTTTGTCTTGCGGCTAGCTTCTTTTCACACATGGGGAAACTGAGGCCAGGAGGAGAGACCCGATTGCCCGAGGACACAGCACATGCGGGCCTCCTCAGTGGATGGGTGTTGTACTGTAATCTTCCAGGACCGAGGAATGCCTCCCTCTGCATTCCACCCCTGATTTCACTCACTCGTCTAATTTCCCGACTTCTGGGGATCGCTGGAACTCTGGCGGGAGAGACAGAGGAGGGACGGAAGTGTGACCCGGGCCGGGCCGGCAGAGGGAGGGAGGTACAGCCTGGGGATGCAGTAAGGCTGCCCAAGCTTGTCGGCCCTCTCCCCTCTGCCCTTCATTCCCCTTTCTGTAAAAAATAAATTAGCCCTATTTTACAGACGGGGGAATGAAGGCCTAAAGGCAACATAGCTGCTAAGTAGTGGAGGGAGGATTCACACCCACAACGTGGTTCCCTGGGACGCTGCCACGTCGCCCCTGAGGGTCGAAGCCTGTTGGGCCTTCCCTTGCGGAGCCCGCCCTTCCCTTGACTCTCTGGCTCTTCTCCTTCTGCCTGTAGAATGTTGGGGTTCCTCGGGGCTCTGCCCTGTGTCCTCCTCCCTGTACAGAGTTTTTGTGGAGGGAGGGGCGGGCTCATGCCCTCCTGTGTCACTGGGAGTCACCTCTGTGATGACAGCCTGCCCCTCCGCAGTTCCAGCCCTGAGCTTCCTGTGGACGCCTTGCCTTCTCTTCTGGTGGGCACCTCAAACTCAGCCTCTCCCTCCAGCCTACCCTTCCCCAGTCTCCCCTGACGGTGACGCTCGTACGCTCACTGCCCAAGGCAGGAACCCCTTCCTCAAGCATCCTTAGTGACCCACGTAAGAAGCAACTTGTGTCTCCAGCACATGCTGTTTAATGCTCTCTCTGCTTTCCCCTCGCCCTGAAACTCCCTCCCCTAGCCCATCCGTCATCTCAAGAACTCCTGTTCGCCTCCCAGCTTGAGGACCACCTCTTCTTGGAGTCACTCCCCGCACACCCCCACCCCAGGCTCAACAGGGGGCCCTTCCCCAGAGCTCCGCTCCGCTGGCTTCGCTCAACCAGCCCTGTGTGTTCTTCTGGACGCTTCTGCACCAGGATTGTGAGGTCTGGCCGGTGGGGGTTGAGCACAGGCCTTGGCGTGTGGTTGGTAATTTGTAAATGTTTGCTGAGCCAAGGGAATAAAGGTGGCATTGAGGCGGTTGTAAGGATGAGAACGGTTTTGCCAACTCGAGAGAGGTTGGAATAAGGACCCCAGGTCCTCTGTGCGCAGGCACTGAACTGGAAGCTTTAGCGATTTTTATCCTGAGTGCATTCCACGTGGAGGCAACAGCGAGAGCAAAGGCTCTGGGGTGGAATGCTCTTCTTCTACCCTTTCTGCCCCAGGATCTGCAGAGTCTGTTGTTGTGTCCTCGGCCCTGAGGGTGGAGCCTGGATCATCAGGCTATGGAGGTAGACTTTGCCCTGTGGGCAGTGGGGGACAGCCATAGGCAGTGGCAGGACAGGGAGGTGCCACTGGCTGGAAGCCTGATTTCTTCCCAGGAGCTAGTGCTTTGCAAACACTATTGTTCCCATTTTGCAGATAGGAAACTAAGGCTCAGAGAGGAGAAATAACTTGCCCCAGATCACACAGCTTGTCCACGGGGGAGCCAGGATTCGAACCCACGCCCGTGTGGCCCCCGGCCCAAGCTCCGGATATCGCTCAGATATGTCAGCAGACCCATGCGGTTCTCAGTGGCCTCAGGCAAAATTGAAGGAAATAAGGACAATGTGGTGACTTTTTCATAAAGCTAAATTTATTCCACTTAAAGGAGTTTTAGTCTGAGATTATGCCCTTTCTTTTATGAAATGATGGGGCTGGGAATTTTTTTCAAATGTCCTTACTTGGCAAAATAAAAAGTTGACAACCAGTCCCCAAGTGTTTTTGGGAAATTTTACCCGTGCGTGAAATCCTTGAGTCTGGGCGCCACCCAGCCTCCTCCCTCCTGAGCTCGAAGGCCGGAAGAGTCTGGGTGGGATGGAAGGATTAGGGGGATGGTCAGTCTCCACTATCCATTCCTTCTGGGCCTGTGCACCCAGAGTGCAGTGAGGACCAGCTCAGGCTCTAGCCAAGATTGGGCTGGGGGTGGGTGGGGACAGGGTCAACCACAGTCAGGGTTCACCTGTCAGTGAAGGGAGCACTGGGGAGGGGCGCCTGGTGGCTCAGTCAGTTAAGCTCCCGACTTTTTATTTCAGCTCAGGTCATGATCTCACAGTTGTGTGATCGAGCCGCGACTCAGACTCTGAGCTGACAGCACAGAGCCTGCTTGGAATTCTCTCTCTCCCCCTCTCTCTGCCTCTCCCCCTGCTCGTGCTCACTCTCTCTCAAAATAAATAAATAAGGGGCGCCTGGGTCGCTCAGTCGGTTGAGCTTCCGACTTTGGCTCAGGTCACCATCTCACGGTCCGTGAGTTCGAGCCCCGCGTCAGCCTCGGTGCTGATAGTGCGGAGCCTGCTTGGGATTCTGTCTCTCTCCCTCTCTCTCTGCCCCTCCCCTGCTAGCTCGGGCGCAAGTGTTCTCTCTCTCTCTCTCTCTCTCTCTCTCTCTCACTTGATCTTAGCCAAAAGGCTGAGAAGCGATGTCCGTCTCTCTCAAAATAAATAAAAACAAACTTTAAAAAAGAAAAGAAAGAAAAAAGAGATATCTCAGGTATTGTGCCACATGTTTTCCAAATATCACTTCATTTAATCCTTCCAAGAGCCCTGGGGGTAGGTATTTTCATTACCCCACTGCACAGAAGAGGACACTGAAGCGTAAACGTTAAGCATGTGCCTTTGTCACACAGCCAGTAAATGCTGCGCACCCGGGAGGGCGGGAGTTTAAGCCTGAGCGTGCAAGGACTCTGGGGTGAGCAGGTCTTCAGGGCCGCAGTCAGTGTGTGTGAGGGGGCGGGGTGGGGGGGGCGCGGTGGCGCTCTCAGTGTACATGGGGATGTGGGTTGGGATGGGAAGGCCACCTTCCTGCTGGGTGGCCTCCAGCGGTCACCTTCCTCTCTGAGCCTCAGCCTCCCTCTCCTACTGTGGCTCTCAATAATAAGAGAGATAATAATAGCAAAGGCTTACCCATCATATTATGCCTGACTGGCCCTCATGGTCCTGCAGCCAGTATGAGAACCAGCTGAGCCTCAAAGTTCATGGTCTTGTCCTCCACCCCAGTTCTGCGCTGGGAACTTGCTCTCTCACTTGGGAAGCCTTCACTGGCAATCGCTTGGGGCCCGTCACTGTCCCAGGTGCTGGGGACAGAGTAGTGAATCAGACCCTCCCTTGGTCCCCGGGGAGATGTGGCAGAAGCTGATGGTTGTCCGGGGAGTGCAGAGTCCTGTAGGAGCCCAGTACAAAGGGGCCAAACCCAGCCCTAAATTGGGCATGGCTAGGAAGGCCTCCCAGAGGAAGAGGTTTAAGTCAAGCCCTACAACATGAGTAGGAGTAGTAGTTAACCAAGCCAAAAGGAGCATGGAACAGCATTCTGGGCAGAGGGACTAGCATGGGCAAAGCCCAGAGGTGAGGCTGACCATGGCATTTGCAAAGACCTCCAAGAGGTCAGGAGAGTGGGAGCCTGGAGGGAGCAGGAGGTATGCAGAGAAGCGGCTGGGACACGAGCTGAGGGTGTCAGGCTGAGGAGCAGTGACTTCCTGGAGGAGAAGGAAGGAAGTGAAGACAGGAGTACCCTGGGCAGATTGGTATTTTAGAAACACCTTTGTGGATCTCCAAGGAGGATGGTAAGGGGGGAAATTCTGGCAGGGAGCCATGGGGATGCCATCCACTTGGCCTCTTTTTCCCTCTGCCCTCCCCTCCCCTCGGCCCAGCCCCCTGAGTGCCTCCTCTGGAGCTGCCCACTAACTCTGCCGAGGCCTGACCAGACCTGGCCTGAAGCCCTAGGACTTTGCCTGTAGGGAAAGTTCAGCTGCTTATGCAAAGCCTGGCCTGGGGGAAGGTGTGTGTGGCTGAGCTCAGGGAGCCTTTGGAAGCAGAGGGGATGGGTGCAGGCCCAGAGGCTGTCTGCAAGGATGTCTGGGGATAGGGCTTAGGATCTACGCGGGTCCCTAGAACAGTGGCCTTAGAACAGGCTCGCGAGAACACCCAGGGGTTTGGCCCAGCTGGTGGTGCGGTGTCCTGGAGAAGGACGGAGCTCGGGTGGCCCAGCCTGCCCCACCTCTTTGTCCCCTCCCTTTCTTGCAGCTCAATAGAGTGTGGAAATCACCGGTCTCACCCCATCCCCTCATTCTACTGATGGGGAAACTGAGGCCCAGAACAGGGCATGGGCTGAACTTAGGTCAGTGGCAGAGCTCAGATTGCAGCCCAGCCTAGCTCAAAAGTCTCAGTTGTCCCCAACACCTATAAATAACAGTGAAAAACTTTCTGCAGTGAAAACTTTTCTGCAGAGCTGACCGGGGACCCGGTGCCTTCTGGGTGGTCTTTGGCAGGCCTCTTCACATCCCTGAGCCTCGGCCTCTGGGTCCAAAATGCTACCTTGGGGCGCCTGGGCGGCTCGGTCAGTTAAGCATCTGACTCTTGGTGTCAGCTCAGGTCATGATCTCACGGTTTGTGGGATCGAGCCCCAAGTCGGGTTCCACGCTGTCAGCGAGGAGCCTGCTTGGGATTCTCTCTCTCCTTCTCTCTCTGCCATTTCCCTGCTCATGCACGCTGTCTTTCTCTCTCAAAATAAATAAATGAACTTTAAAACAAAACAAAAACAAAAAGGCTACACCCCCTCTCCACTGGATGGTCCACAAAGCACTTAAAGCCATGCCTGGCCCATTGTGGGGCTTAATTAATGTTTGCTCAGTGGAATCCCACTGAGTTCTCCCAACAACCCTGGAGGAGATATTGTTACACTATTTTACACTGAGGCTCAGAAAGGAGAAGTGACTTGCCCAAGGTTATTCAGCTGGAAGTAGCTGATATGGGGCTGGGGCCCAGGTGTCCAGGCACCTAAGACCCCTGATGGACATGGCCCCAGTTTGGAGCCTCTGCTCTCAGTGCGTATCAGTTTAGTGTCCCAAGCAAGACCCAACAGTCAGCTGGGCAGAGTGTGTGTGTGTGTGTGTGTGTGTGTGTGTGTGTGTGTATGGTAAGCTGGCCTGGCCTGAAGGCTGGAACTCAGCTCACATCAACCCCTGGGCCTCCATGCTTGGGCAGACTGCAGCTGCTGTCCCATGGGGAAGGGGACCCACTTGCCCTTCTGCACTGAGGGTTTTTTCTCCTGGCTGGTTAGGGAGAGGAGCTGGCTGTGGCGTGACCAACAGGGCGCCTGCCCGCCCCTCTCACACTGGGGTCTGGCCATCTAATGCTCTGCACATGACAGGCATGGGATGGGCACTGGGCTGGGGAGAGGGATTTGCACTCTCCTAAGCCGGGGGCTGCAGCCTCTCTCTGTCTTGGCCAGGGCCGTGGGAGAGGTTTGTCTCTGCCCCCCTGCCCAGTGGCCCCAGCTCAGATCCCTGGCACATACCCAGCTCCTCTGCTTGGGGCCTTCCTCTGCCATACTCATGCTCTTCACCCTCCCACGATTTGAGCAGAGTTGAGACTTATGGGGGCAAATGCTGGGGGCATTTGGGGCTAATGGAGATGCCGTGTTGTGTAGCACTTGGGGCTGAACAGTGGGGCGATATTGAGGGGGTTAGGGCTCACATTGGGCAGAGTTACGGGCAGGACCTGATGGGGTGCAGAGCTGGAGTGTTTGGGGCTAATCCTGGGCCACCCCTTCCTGGAGAAATTTGGCTATAAGTCAGGGAGGCAAATGTATGGGCTATGCACACCACCCCCCCCCCCGGGGCAGTAAACATAGCCGTAGCCCAGGAGACTGGCCCAAACATCCCGGCCCCCCCTACGGTTATTTATACCAGGACTCCCTCTCCTTCTCAGGCCTGGTCCGGCCTCTCAATCTACTCCTGAGCTAAGCAACCTGAGTTGAGGAGCCAGACCCCTACCAAGGCAGGAGGCTACAGGTGCAGGCTGCTTGAACCCCACCAGGGGCTGGGCACTCATCACCTCCCAACAGCTTGTATTGAAGGCACTGGGTCTTACAGATCATAAATGTGCTCAAGGAAGTCAAGGTCTGGGCAGGAGGCAGGAGGCAGGAACCCTGGATTTACTCTAAAGTGCTGTATGACTGTGGTCACTGACACCCCATAGCCTCAGCATCTGTGCTCAGTAGGAGGGAAGGGGCTAGATTAGTGCTTTGCAGACTGTTTTAAGCAGATCTGGTTCCTTAGATGAAATGTGACACAGGAGGGCAATAGATAAAACATATCAAAGCGGGCACCTGGGTGGCTCAGTCGGTTAAGGGTCTGACTTTGGCTCAGGTCATGATCTCCCAGTTCATGAGTTCAAGCCCTGCATCGGGCTCTGTGCTGACAGCTCAGAGCCTGGAGCCTGCTTCGAATTCTGCGTCTCCCTCTCTGCCCTTCCCTTGCTCATGCTCTCTCTCTCTCCTTCAGAAATAAGAAAAAACATTAAAAGAAAAAAAACCATATCAAAGCATTGCCACCCTGGGTGGATTCAAAGGCAGGGGCCCAGAATCCTACCCACTCAGCCTGTCTGGCTCTGCATACCAGCAACCCAGCGCCTATACACAGCCATGCTTATTCTAGAACACATTCCAGGTAACCCTGAAGTCCCCCAACCCCTAAATCCCTGTGTCTGTGCCAGGGCATGTACAGGCCTCTTTCCTGGTTCATCATCCCAAGGGCCGGAGTGGTGTGAGCTCTCCTAGGACCAACAGCAGCTGTTTGCAGCCAGTGTAGATGGACCCTGGAAGAGTGGGCTGGGGCGCCCGCAGGAGTGGCCCCCAGGCCCCCCTGTTGAGGATGAGCCCAGTGTGGGAAGAGAAGAGGGCACACTATGGGGTAGCAGCCCCTCCCTGCCAGATTCCAGCATGGAACTATAAAGAGTCCAAGATTTTCAATTCAAACCTGGCCTTCCAGATCGTTATGAGGGTATACGCGTCAGGAAGGGTAAAACATAGTTTATCTAACAGCTGGCTAGCTTGATTTAAACTTTTAAATATTTAGACTAATAGTCTGTGTGTCCCATTTGTACTTCTTCTCCAACCCTGCCAGTGTTCAGGATGGGCTTGTATTTGTCCTCACTCCACCCACCCACATCTGCAGCCATCCCCAAATGCCTGTACCCAGAGTCCTCAGGCTTCCCAGGACAGTGGAAAGCCCTGACTCACTGATGCTCAAGGTCCTGGTGACCCGGTGGTCTTCCTGATTCCTGCCAAACACTGTCTGAGCATCTACTCAGCCAGCAAGGGCCTTGCCCTTGGTGGCTGGATTCTAATCAGGCGGTGGTTGGGGAGGTGGGGGCTGGACGGAGGCAAGAACAGCCTCAGCAGGAGGGAATCCGAGGGTACCTAGAGAGGGCCAGGAATCCAAAGGGGCTGGGGGAAGCACTTCTCCCTGAAGCAGATCAGGGATTCTTGGGGAGGAAGGGGGAACATCCCCAGGAGAGGAGAGAACGCAAAAGTCACCAAGGCAGAAATGTACAGGGGTGGAGTGTGTCTGACACTTGTGTGTTTCCAGCCTCAAGCTCTGGGCTGAGGAGCTTGGATTTTAGGTGGTAAATAGTAAGGAGCCATGGTAGGATTGTAAATGAGGGAGGAGCACTCAGACTGACAGAGGTAATGGACTAGTGGGGGTGGGGATGAATCATGGTAGTCAGTGAAGAGGTGGCTGGAGGGAGGAGGAATGGGGCTCGTCCCTCCATGGACAGCAGTAGGAAGCGGGAGGCTGTGCAGAAAGAGTTGACCTCCATTCTGCCTTCTGGAATCTCTTCTTCTGTCCCCTCTTCCTTCTGTCTCCTTCTCTCCCGTTCTATGGCCCTGTGTCTCCACACTGGGGAGAGGGGCACCTAACCCCAGACCCACCTCCCTAAGGAAGACCAGTTCACACCAGTGGTGAGTGGGAGGCCACAGCTGTATAAGAAGGCACCTGCTCATCATTCCTTCGCTTATTCACTCAACAGATATTTATTGATGACCCACAATGCACCAGACCCTGTGCTAGGTGTGGGAGAGATAGTAGTGAACAGGATAAAGTCGCTGTGTTCACGGAGCTTACATTATGGGGGACTTGGGGGCCAGAAACTGTAGCTTTCCTGGGTGTCCACCCTCTGGCTCGCTTGGCCCATGCCCCTGCATGCCTGGGAGAGGGGACTGTCTCCGTTACCCCCTCATTTGTTCCAGCTGCCCTAGTATCAGCATCCGTGTCTCAGGACACTGGCGAGGGAGGTCTAATGCCCAGGGCCCTGGCCACAGGGACTGTTCATCTCCATAAGATGAGTCCAGGCCTGGAGGTCAGGTTCTGGGCTCAGGCCCTAGTTCTTTTCACTCACAAATGACTTGGAGCCCCTTACAAGGACCTTCCTGGCCTCAGTTTCTTTATCTGTTAAGTGTGGCTTTGGGGAAGCCCCGAGGAAATGAGGGGAGGAAAAGACCAGTCAATTCCAGTATTCCCCACTGGTGGACAGCAGAGGTGAAAGGATGCCAAGGACTCAGTATCATCATCATTATCAACACAAGATAATAATGGCTGCTCTCTGTTGTATTCACTGTGGACCAGCCTCAGGCATCTTCTCATTTCACTTGTTCCTCACCACCAGCACTGAATCTTCCCTCCCCATTTTTCAGATGAGGAAACTGAGTCTCAGCAAGGTGAAATGACTTGCTTGAGGTCACATGCAAACCCAGCTGACTCTTGGAGCCCTTAAGGACGGTGCTGTGAGGGTGCTGCCTGGCACCTGCCCTCCTGGGCACTCAGCCTTGAAAGTAGTAACCCAGCCCTAGTGCCCCCCCACCACCACCTCCGCCAGCGCCCTCGAGGGCTGGCACCACCCGGAGCCTGGGCGCTGGGTCCCGCGACGCTAGGCCAGGACAGTACGAGGGACTGGATCAGGCCAGGACCCGACTTAGGGGCCTTGGCACCTCTGTGCCCTGGGGCGCTCAGTGCCCGCACCCGGTACTAGGTGGGCAAGCCCCGGGCAGTAAGGGTGTCGCGCCCCCCTCTCCGCCCTCGTCCTCGGGGACGCGGCGGCACCTTCACACTTTCCGCTTGGCCCGCTGCTCGCCTTTCAGGCCGCCGCGTTTTCAATTGTTAATTTGGAAACGGAAAAAAGAAGCCGGCGGGGCGGGGGAGGCCGCAGGGAGGTAACTGGAGCCGCAGCGCCGGCCCCGCCCCCGCCCCCGCCCCTCCTGCGCGTGGTGCCGGGTGTCGGCGAAGCTCCTCCCCTCCCGGGGACGACTCGGAGCCCCGCCCACCACAGTGTCCCGCCCCCACCCTTTGCCCCTCCCCTTATAATAAGCCCTCCCCGTGCCGAAGAGGCGGGGCGGGCTCTGCGGACCCCGGAGCACGGAACTGCTGCGCGTCGGCAGCAGAGGAAGGGGCCCCTGCAGCGGAAGGGGGTAGAGCACCGTCAGGGGGGAGGAGTCCCCCAGGAGCTCTCCTCCCAGGAGCCCCACCCTCTCCCGAGGAGTCCCGCCCGGAGTCAGCCTCCTCTGTGTCCCTAAGTGAACCCAAGCCTTTCCGCAACCCCTCAGCGCTGGTTCCACCCCCCGACTCCAGACTCAGATCGGGCGTCCCTGGTCCCATTCGATAGACGAAGAAACTGAGTCCCAGAGAGGGACGGCTCACTTGCTCAAGGTCACACACACAAGGCTGAATTCTTGAGCCTGGCAGAGGTCAGGATCTGAGCGGAATTCAAGCCCTGTTCCTTGGGCTCTGATACTTGTAGGGTTCTGTCTTCCTCCGCTAGAAGAGGGTGAATCAGGACCAGAGATGCAATATGTCCCTTCCCTGACCTCCAACACCCTTTCTGTGGTTAATGAGCCATTGAAAGTTTTGCTTTGGTCTACCCTGACTCCTCCTTGCTATTATTATTCAATTATAGGGGGAGTTTTGGAGGTAGCCTTTCTATGCAAATGAGCACCATGCAAATGAAATGTAAAAGATCCTCTCCTCAGACTCCAGAAGTTGCTCAGGACAGGCAGCTTCTTTCTGGAGCTGCTAGGGCCTCACTTCCCAATTGAGAAGCTGAAATCACCAGTCCCAGATGGATCAGCGAAAAATAGGGCTCTCAGAGACCCTTCCTCAGGAGTAAAGCCAGACCCAGAGACAGCTTCCCCAACTCCTTAGCTCAGTGGTGGCAGAATCAGGATAGAGAGCACACTGACCCAGGTTCCTAGCTCTGTCCATGCCCTTGTGCCTCCCTTTCTGCAGCCCCAACCCTGACAAATAGCTCAGAGCCATCAAGCAGGCTCCTGGCTTTTAGAGGACTCTGAATCAGCCGGAACTAGGGGCTGGGCAGCCTTTCCTGTTAAAAGCAGAGGAACCTGAAAGGACGTCCGCAGATGTGCTTCTGGTTTCCAGCCTAAGACCCTCCTAAACCATCCTTCCACCTTGGCTGCGGAACAGGCCCAGAGAAGTTGTGCTCCTGGCCCAAGGTCATACAGCAAGCCTTTCCCAGCTGTCAGGGCCCACTGGAGTCAGTCTTGCTGGATTCAGTCCAGCTGGGCCTGGATTTGGGGTTCCTATGGGGAGCAAGGCTTTCAGGGCAGCTGTAACCAACTGCCCCAGGTGTGGCCCATGAGTTTGCATACTGCTTTGCTTGCTGATAGCAAAGGCATTGAAACACCCCTCCCCATCACGCCCCCTAAACCTCCCACTGGGTGGGATGCTCACTGGTTTGGGCCTAGAGCGCTCCCAGGCTGGGCTCAGTCTTGGGGCCTGTACTCCCCAGGGGGCCCGGCCCTCCCTGAATCTCCTGTTCCACCCTGTCAGCTCTTGGTGCCCTCACTTCTCCGGGAGTGCTGACAACCAAGTGTTGGGGACTAAGCTCTTTCCCCTGGTTTGGATTCTTCTCTTCCTCTCTCCTCCCCCCTTTGCGAAAGTTCTGCTGATTCAGAGGACAGAAGGCTCCTTAGAGGTGACCCTTACCCCTACTGGGCTCAAGTAGCCGGAGGCCAGGGCAATCCTTGAACCCAGTGCCACCCTGTCACATACGGCAGGAAGGGCAGGGGCAAGGCCTGAGCCTGATGCCTGGATGAGGGAATTTTTGAGATGGGGGTGGGGGAGGGGCAGGTGCCTGGGTCCTGCTACAGGAAGAGGAGAACTCAGAAGGACATTACCTTAGGAATCAAGAAATCTGGGTGCCAGACTCAGCCATGCCGCCGATCTACTGTATGATCCCAGGTAGATCAGGCCCCTCTCTGGGACTCAGTTTCCCCTGTTTAAATGAGAGGATTGATTCACTCTAGGGGATCTTTCAGCGCTAAAAGAGTCAGCATCTGCTCACCTCCTGCCACCTCCATTCCCCTAGCACAAGTCACCGTCATCTTTTGCTTGAATCACACAACCGTCCCCCACCCCATCCCCTCTCTGCACCAATGTCTGTTCTCTACTCAACAGCCTGTGCTGTTGCAAACGCCAGTCGGATCGTGTTACTCCCTGCTCAGAACTCCCCATCTCACTTGGAGTAAAAGCCAAAATCCTCACAGGAGCCGGTAGATGATCTGCATCCCACCTCCTCTGCCCACCACTCTCCCTCTTCCTCACTCCGCTCTGGGGGCACTCCTTTCGTGGTGTTCTGGAATATACCAGGCAACCTCTGGCTCAGGTTTTTGCTCTTGCTTTTTCCCTCTCCTCGGAACCCGATTTGCCCAGATACCTGCGTGGCTCCCTCCCTCATTTCCTTGAGCTCTCTGCTGAAAAGTCACCTTCTCAATGCTATTTCCCCAAGCAGCCTCTATAAAATAGTCCCCAACTCCCATACCCTTGCTCCTTCTCCCCTTTCCCCACCTAATTTTTCTCCATCATCATCTCACATTTTCAACCTTTACTTGCTTATTATCCGTCTCCCCCAGGAGACTGCACGCCCCATGAAGGCAGGGACGGTGCCTTTCTTTGTCGTCTGGCTCATGGGGAGCCCTCAGTAAATACCAAATCAGCAGTGAATCAGGCAGTGAGTGAGTGCTCCGGGGCCCTGGCCTGCGTGCTCAGGGCCACTCACCCCACCTGCTGCAGGAAGGGTCGAGATGTGCAGCCAGGAGTGGCCAGCAGGACGGCGCGGGCACCCTGGAGGGTGGGTGGTGCCTGGGGTCCAGCGCCTAGGTTGTGCTCTCTCTCAGGGAGCCCCATTCTGAGTTGGGCCTGGGGCATTCAAGGGGAAAAGGACAAGACCTCAACTAGCTCCTGGTCTGTGGGAGGAGGCAGTGCCTCAAACAGCCTTTCTCGAGTTGAAGTCATTGCCACGACCGACCGAGGTGGGCATAGAGATGGGGGTGGGGGATTAAGGGAGCCTGACGTGGGCTCCCACCCGACCCAGCCGGGCTGGAGGAGGGGCAGACGTGAGGGAAGGAAGATCGGGAGGGGAAAAGTTGCTTGCTTTTGCAGGGTAGAGCTCTGACAATGGAGCGTCAAGTGCCAGCTTGGGCTCTGCGTGGTGGAGAGTGAGGTGGGGGGTGGTGAGGGCCTTCCTTGCTTAGGAGCTTGGGCCTGAGCCTGTAAGTTGGTGGATTTCACACTTTTTAAAAAAGCAGCAAAGCTCTTCGTTCAAGTGGAATCTTATGCCAAGCCCAGAATGTAAAACTGAGTCACCCAAAGCCACATGGAGCTTTCTCAGGTGGAACTGGGGAAGCCTTCCATTGGCTATCTTGTTTAAGTGTTCAGAATCCAGGCTGCCTGTGCTCCACCCTACTTCGCTTTCGGTTTTTTTTTTTTTTTTTTTTTTTTTTGCTGGCCTCCTGCCGGGGAGCCCACGCTCCCTGTTTATTTGAGGAGTCCATGCTGCCTGGCCAGCCCTAAACAGATGGATGGCCCCTGCTCCCTCCTTGTTCCCACCCTTGACATGTTGCTCAGCCTACTTACCTGGTGCACCAGGTAATCTGGCTGGCATGGGCAGAGGGAAGCAGCCAGAGCGAGTGGGAGGGTTTGGAGCCAGACCAGGTGGGAGAGGACGAGGCTATGACTCATGAAACACCTTGTCCAGAAGACACTGCCTTCCACATCCTACTGGGACCGAGACCATTCACACTAGCTCCGGAAAACCTGGCATGTGAAGGCGGAGGACACTCCTGCCAGGCTCGGGAAGAATTTCGTGGCATCACGGAGGGAGGCGCACTCCTGGGCTTCACCAAACAGAGAAGGGGAGATGAGGTTCGGGAACAGCGGCCTCACGTCCATTTCTTTCTCTGCTTCCCTGCCAGCTTTGCTCTGTGGTTCTTAGTTCCATTCCTGAGAAAGATAACCTGACTGGCTGGGCCCCACCTACAGGGGGACCTTTCTTGGGTCCGTCTCCAGCTCTAGACGAATCCGTGGTGGCGAGGAGAGCGGCACGGAGCCATGTGGCCCCTCCAGGCCTGTGGTGGCTGTCAGAGCCGCCCCTGGGGCTGCCCATGTCCTTGTACATCCTGTGCATTGCCAAGGGGCCTGGCCGAGAAGACGTCAGTGGCACTGAAGTCCAGGCTCTGCTTAGGGCTGGGTCAGCCCGGAGCAGGGGATGCCTGTTTCTGGTGGGTCCATCCGGAGGGGTCAACTTTTTACAATTTTTCAGGCTAAAGGGGAACGCCTTTTTCTAATTGCTTCTCCAAGAGGGGCATTTTTTTCATATTTTGTACTATGTGCTGGCGGCCGCCGTCCCTCCAGGGACACCCTCAAAGAATCTGGAACTGAGCTGAGGGCTCAGCCCTCTCCCCTCCACCCCACTCTGGAAAATGCTAAGGCTGGAGGGGGTGGTCCCCTTCGCTGAGTGTCCCCCACCTTCATGTTATGGACAGGGAAACTGAGGCTCCACTGAGACCTCCTCCCTAAGCCTGAGCCCCCAGCATAGGCCTCCGGCCCAGAGAAGCAGCGGCCGCAGCCGCAGCCCTGGTGTGGGGCCCTGGGTCACGTGCTTTTGCTCCCTTTGCCATATTTAGAATCGCTGGATCAGGGGAAACTTCTCGTCCCAGCCCCTGAGGATTCTTGGAAAGAGCCTCGCTCTGAGGCCTGGCTGACTGCCCCTCCCCTCTATCCCCCTGCAAGAGAAAGTAAGAGTCTGCTCTCCCCAGAGGAGCCCAGGGCCCTCCAGACCACACTGCACCCCCGTGTCAGGGGGAGCCTGTCAGGTCGGGCTGAGGTCCCTCCTTCACTATCAACTCTGGTTTGGGGTTTAAGAAGCCCTTTCCGGCTGGAAGGTGGTGGGGTTATGGCCTCTGTCCTCCAGGAACCTTGGCTGAATGGGGACAGACTGGCCCTAGCTGTCCCCAGGGGGAAGACAGAAGCTCGCCTTTGGGGTCCTGGTCTGGGAGGTGAGGAAGGGGTCACATACTCCCAAGGCCACATGTAGAAATGAGGGAGCCAGCTGGTGGCCAAGCAGGCAACAGACCCTGGTAGAGGTGTCCGGGAGGAGGGACACTGGAGAGAAGGAAGGAGGCCCAGGACGAAGGAAGGGGCATGGCCTGGTTCTGCATTTACTCTAGCCTGACTGGAGGCTGGGGCATCCCCTCATCCCACTTGGCTGCTTCCTCCCTCAAGGAGCACCAAGCCTTGAAAACAAAACCAGAGGGGGCACCTGGCAGGCTCAACCGTTGGGCATGTGACTTGTGCTCTTGGGGACACGAGTTTGAGTCCCTCATTGGGCATAGAGATTACTTCAAGGGGTAAAAATTCAACAACAACAACAACAACAACAACAAAAACTCCCCAAACAAACCAAACCCAAAATGCACGTGTGGAGCACCTGTGATGTTCTGGCTCTTTTCTCCCATTCGTACAGCAGGGAATAATAGTCCTATGTTCCCACGGGGACCCCTCTCCGGGGCCTGGTCAGTTCCCTCCACACCAGCTGTTCAAATGCTCCCCACCTCCCCCAGGAAGGAGGCCTGACTCCTCTGTCACAGAGGAAGTGAAGTCAAAGCCCCCAGGGAGCTCTCTGGCTTCCTTGGCCCCCAACCTCAGGTTCCACCTAGCCCCTCCTCCTTGCCGCCTGTCCCAAGCTGGCTGGGGGCGGGGCCGGGGGGTGGGGGGGTCCCTTCTGCTCAGCCCCAGCCCTGCCTGGCCGGGATCCGGGCCTCCCTGCTGTCCTGGGGACTTCATTCCATCGATCACTCCCTCTCTCTCCCCCATCTTCATCTTCTCCCTCTCTCTCGGCTCCTTCCACTCTGACTCTTGAATCTTAAAATAAAAAACAAAGCCCAGTCCCAGTGCTCTGCGTCCTTCTCCGGCTCCTGTCTGCCTCTACTCTGTGCCGTCAGGCTCCTTTAGCCATCCGTACGCCCTCTGTTTCCTCTTTATCGCTGCCCCTCTCCCTTTCTCATCCCACCTGGGCCTGTGCCAGGCCTCCCCTTGGTCTCCGCTGCCCTTGCCAAGGCGCCCAGGGACCGGCTTGTCACCAAATCCAGTGGACGTTTTTCAGGCTTTATCTTGCCTGACCTCTTGGCAGCATTTGATGCTGGCTTTCGCTCCCTCCTTGAAACCCTCTTGCTCGGCATCCTTGCTGCTTCTTTCTCCTGGTTTCCCTCCCATCTCGCCGGCAGCTCCTTCTGAGTCTGGGTGGAGTGTGTCCCCTCCCTCTGCGCCTCTGGGGTCCCATTGGGTCTTTCTCCAAATGTGCCACTTGCTCTCCGAACTCTCTCGGCCACTCCCGTGGCCTCTACCCCCCGATGTGCCCCACCCACGTCGGCACTTCCGGCTTCGGTCTCTCTTCATGCCCGTGACCGTTTGCCCGGTGCGCCGCAGCCCTGTCAGTCTCCACGTGTCCCAAATGGAGCTCATCGCGCCCAGCTGCCCCTCCAGCGGGGTCTCTCGTGTCTGCTCACTCACGGCACCTTCACCCACCAGGTGCCCGCACCAGAAGTATGAGAGTCATTCTCCCTCCTTTGTCCCCATTTCCAAATAATCACCAAATCCTCCTCCCTGAAACCTCCATCCATCCCCTTCTCTTTGGTGCTGTCCCCTTCATCTCTCATCTGAATTATTGTGGAACTTTCTACCTGCTTTTCCCCATCGGTCTCCCTGCCTCCGGTCCATGCTCCACACTACCCCTGAGTGGTAGTCCTGGAGCACATAGCATACCACGTCATTCCTCCCTCGAAACTCTCCAATGGCTCCCCCTTGCCTTGAGGATAACATTCGTAATGCCTTAGGGTGCCCCTCGCGGCACCCACTGGATCCGGACCTCTGGTTTCTCCACTGCCCCTTCACTTCAGCCCCGCGTCATCCAGAACTGCTGGCCACTGGGGGCTGTCTGTAGGCCCCCACGTCTCGGGTGCCTGCACATATCCTGATTGCCCTGCTGGAGGCACTGGCCATCACCCTCTCCGTGTCTTCACTGATCCCTCCACATTGGCTCTATGGAAGCTGTCTTAGGACTCCCCCGCCAACCCCCTTGGCAAACTGTTATCCCCTTGTCCATCCTATCACTGCTTTGCAATAGTTGTTAATTTCTTGGAGCAGGGGGAGGTCTGGGTTATTCATTTCTGGCTTTGCAATCAACCTGGCTGAGTATGGATGGCAAAGAACATTTCTTAAGTGAACGTGGCTCAGAGGTTAGGAGATAACCCCTTCTCTGCGGGTTAAAAACCAAACCCCCAACTCCTATCCCCACCTCTTCAGCCTCCAAGCATCTGTCTCTCCGGGGACATCCCCAGAGAATCTGGAACTGAGCTCATGGCTGACCCTCTCTCCCTTCTACCCCTCTGCTGGAGAGTCTTAAGGCTGACACCCCCCACTTCATGTTACAGATGGGGAAACTGAGGCCCAGAGAGGTAGTATGGCTTGGGGGTCCAGGTGGACTTGGGTTTAGGTCCTGGCCTTATGACTTTTGGACAATCTAGTATGCCTTTCTTTTTCTCCTTTTAAATAACTGCTTTATTGAGCTATAATTCACATACCATAAAATCCCCCCTTATAATTCGGTGTTTTTTAGTATACTCACAGAGTTGGGCAGCCATCATAGAGTATCTTTCCGAGCCTGTGCTTTCTCACCGATAAGCCTTGGGTAACTTTGACACTGCTCTCACAGGGTTGTTGTGAGAAGTAATTAAAAATAAGCATGGAGGGGGCTTGGCCCAGTGTTTGGGGGTCACACGGTGAATTGGGGGCGAAGCTGATGTTGGCATGAGACCCACCTCCCCAGTAGGGCTTTCCTTGCTACCTCTGCCCCGTGGCTGTTTCTGGGCAGTGATTTCAAGAAGGTGGTGGGGGGAGAGTGAGGTGGGGAAGGCAATATTTGCAGTTGTTTAAAAAGCCGTGAGTTGGCTAATAATTGAGTCAGCCACAGGCGCGCCTATCAGCTGAGCCAGTGATTCTCAAAGTATGGTTCCCGGAGGAACAGCATTAGCATCACCAGGGAACTTTGTAGACATGCAAATTCTCCGGTCGGTCCCGCCTCATATTTACATTCTAGGAGTGAAGCCCAGAAGTCAGTACCTTAACAAGTCCTGTGGGTGATTCTGACACCAGCTGTAGTTCGAGAACCACAGATCTAAGCAAACCAGCTACCTATTCAGTCCCTAATCTCCTCATTGCCTTCCTGAATGAGCGGGATAGTCACAGCATGGGGGTGGAGGTGTGGAAGGGTTGTGATGAGTCTCAGGATAAGCCCAGCCAGGGAGAATCAGCCAGGCAGCACCCACCTGTCCCAGCACTGCCTCCTGGGCCGGGCAAGGGAGGACACGGGCCCCAAACTGCAGCCAGACATGATGGGCACAAATGTTCCAGAAAGCGGCAGTCTGACCTCTCTGTTGGGGCCATTATAGATGGCCCAAGCCAGCCAGCTCCTGCATACTACCTATAATTCTAGAGAGAGAAAAATTGGAGCCCCACAGGGGGCCAGAGGCAATCCTTAGTCCTTATTTGTTGCATGAATGAAGCCACATGGTGGTTCTGGCATTCACAACCAGACCCTGGCTTACAGCTCCTTCTCTCTGTCTCCTCTCTGCCTAAGCTCCAGACACTGATCTCCCTTCTGCTGTCCCAAGAGTGGGTGTCTGTGTGAGGACCCCTCAGGAGGACCGAGGTAGCCTGAGGGATCACACTGATTCACTGATTTGGAACAAGTCTATCCCTCCTTCCTGAGCCCCATTTCTTCATCTGGAAGATGGGGATAATTATTCAGGTGCCTGGGACACAAGATGTTCTTTATCAGATTTAATGTATCTGTTCCACTGTATTGAGCATCTGGGGTGGAGAAACTCTCAACCAGTGCATGAAGGCAGGGGAAGTGAAGTTCAGGGGCTTGTTAAACAGTTTACCACATGGAGCTGGTCAAGGTCAGAGACCTGCCTTCTCCTCCCTTCTCCGGAAGGGCGCTGGGGGAGTCCAACAGGTCAGGGATGGATGTGCTTAGAGCTTTGGGAGCCTTCTCAGTGGGTACAAATTGGGGGCTTTGGTGACATGGTGCTTTAATGTTTGTTTCATGTGAATTTCTGCTATTCATTTACTCAGTCTATGAAAAAAATAAATAAAGCAGAGCAAGGAGAGAGAGAGTGGGGATGGGGCTATTATTCTGGAGAGGGGGTGGTTAGGGAAGGCCTCTCGGAGGAAGTGATGTTTGAACGGAGACCTGGATGAGTAAAGGAGCAATAAATAGGCAGAGGAAGCAACAAAGCAAGTGCAAAGCCTGGAGGTGGCAATGGGTTTGGTGTTCCAGGAATGGCATGGAGGTCGGGGTCAACGTGATGGAGGCGGGGGAGGGGAGGAGATGAAGTCTGAGAGGTGGGGTGGGGGCCAGAGCTCACGGGGCCTTGCTGCACATGCTGAGGAGTTTAACGTTCGCTCTCAAATGTGATGGGAATTTGGAAGTCAGGGGAGAGTTGGAGGAGAGTGATGGCGTCCAACTTTGCATTGTAGGAAGATCACGCCAGCTTTTTTGGAGAGAGTGGGTCACGGCTGGGCCAGAGTGGAGGCAGGGAGGCCAATCAGAGACGAGGTGGTGGCGGCTTGGTCAGGATGGTGAGCTGTGGACTGTGCAGGGATTTATTCTGAAGGTAGAGCCAACAGAAATTGCTAAAGGGCAGGATGTGGAGGGTGAGGGAAAGGGAAAATCAAAGGCAACTCTTAGATACTTGGCCCGAGCCCCTGGGCGGCAGGTGGTGCCATTTACTGGGATGGGGAGACCGGAGGGAAACAAGATTTGAGGGCAAATGGAGTTTGGTTTTGAACATGTTTGGTTTGAGAGGCCACCAGACATCTGAGAAGAGATGCTGAGTAGACAGCTGGACATGTGAGCTGGACTCCTGGGGAGAGGCTGCCACGCCCTGTCACCTGCCAGACGGCAGAAGCGATTATGGTAAAGAGGTGGGGGCAGGATTGAAGGTGGCTCTTTCTCTGTACTTTTGAGGAAATGCATTTTAAAATTCCCATTAGTTTGTTATCGCCCCTGTTTATTCTAACAAAATATGAGGAAATGCAGGGAAGCAAAAATGCAAAACAAAGGCCAAATCACTCTTAATCTTGCCACCCAGAGATAAGCCCTTCTGACTCTTGGTATGAATATTAAAAATATCTACATTTTATTTTTTAATGTTTATTTATTTACTTTGAGAGAGAAAGAGTGCGTGTGCATGGGGGAGGGGCAGAGAGAGAGAACCCAAGCAGGGATTCCCCCCACCCCGATTTAAAAAATATTTTTTTAATGTTTATTATTTATTTTTGAGAGAGAGACAGAGACAGAGACAGAGTGTGAGCAGGGGAGGGGCAGACAGAGAGGGAGACAAAGAATCCAAAACAGCTCCAGGCTCCGAACTGTCAGCACAGAGCCAGACGCAGGGCTCGAACCCACAAACCGCAGCGTGAGATGATGGCCTGAGCTGAAATCGGAAGCTTAAACAACTGAGCCACCCAGGCGCCACCCTCTTTAAAAAATTTTTTTTGCCCCCCCCCCCATTTTCAAAATATAGGTATTTGGGGGGCACCTGGTTGGCTCTGTCAGTTGGACGTCTGGCTCTTGATTCTGGCTCAGGTCATGATCTCACAGTTCATGAGCTCAAGCCCTGCATCCAGCTCTGTGCTGACAGCATGGAGCCTGCTTGGGATTCTCTCTCTCCTTCTCTCTCTGCCCCTTCCCTGCTCACACTCTCTCTCTCAACATAAATAAATAAACATTAAAAAAAGTTAAAAAAGTAAAAATTGGGATCAGGTTTTATGATCTGCTTCTTTCATTTAGCCTTTTGTGATGTGTCCATTTTATAGACATAGAAAGAACAGCGTTGGGAAAAATAAATTCCTGAAAGCCTCAGCAGGAAGCCCCTAGCGTGGCCCACTCACCCGCGGATCTGACATCAACTGAGCACTGGGACGGAAGGATTTCTGTCCAGGGCTGGGGTGAAGGCCCATCAAGATTTGGCTGCAGCCCTTCCCAGGGGAGGGGGTTGAACGAGATGACCTCAGCAGGGCGTTGGGGGGGCAGGCCCTCTGCCCCCGAGCCCTGGGTCAGCGGCCTTCCCCGCTCCCTGGGGGATGTGGTTTTCTGTGGTTAATTATTGAACATGAGGAGTGGGTGCTCTCCCCGCTCCTCTCCCTGTGCCTTCTGTCTTCGCTGACTCAGCTCTCGCCTGGAACTGGCCAAGGAACCCTCCTTCTCACTCATTCATTCAAAACCCTTTGCTGACATCTGCCACCTGCCTCCTCTACCCAAGGGCATGTGCTGGGATGCAGCCCTAAGCCTGCCCTCCAAGCAGCCTGGGAACCCCTGTCCAGGGAGGTAGAGCCATGCCCTTCACGGGTCTACCTCCCCATCAGCTTCCACCGTACAGATGTGGAGACTGGCTCAGGGAAGGTAGGGGACTGTATAAGCCGGACCAGGATTTGAACCCAGGTCTCTCTGACCCTGAGCCCATGCCCCTGGCACCGTGAAACACAAATGAAGCCATATGGAAAGTGACGTGGGCCACATACACGCGGGCAAGCACGGGGAAGGGGCGATCTGAAGAGGGAACAGTGAGGCGGAGGGCATCCCCGAGGCTTCCCAGAGCCGAGGGTGAACAGAGACTCAGCAGGCTCCGACGCTGGGGTGTTTCAGGCAGGATGCCCTGCCAGCTGTCCCAGGCGGGGAGACGCTGGGAACATTTGGGGAACGCTGTGGGTCAGTTCATAAGGGATGTGTTTCCAGAGAAGCCCATTCTTTCGGAGTCTCTTCCAGAGCACATGTGTGTCCGGCACATCCCCCTCCCAAAGAGCAGCGCTTCTGGGAGTCCAGATTCCTTGCGCTGCCTCTGCACGTATTCACGTACTGTCTGAGGCCTCCAGCCTCCCTCCTCATGCCCTTTCCCCCCTTCCCGTCCACTGGGAAGTGGGGGACCCTGGCTCTAATCTCAACTCTGTCCTGGACATAGTGAGTGACCTTGGGTGAATCCCTTTCCCTGTCTGGGCCTCAGTTTCCTCATGTGTGTGGTTGGGGTTGTGGGAAGTGTTGGCTGAGCTGGCATATAAAGTTCTTCTCTTTTCTAAACGTCTCTCTCTGGGCTTCCCACAGCCCTCAGGGGAGTTCCAGGCCTCCATGGCATGGCTCCATGAGGCCTGATTCCCCTCCCTACCCCACTCTGAATCCTTCCCTCCTTCCCTGTCCTCCCTAGTCCCCTTTCCTTTCATAGTTGTCTCATTATCAATTCCCTAAGAGCCCACGAAGGCAGAGGCAATTGTCCCCATTCTGCAAATGGAGCGATGCTCCTGCCAACCTTGGAGTTCAGAGGGAGCAGAGACCCCTCCCTCAGCCGCCGACCGTGCCTGGCCCCCCAGCTGACCTCTGAGATACTTCTCTTAAGACAGTCTTAAGACCGAGGGCACCACTTGTGAATGGCTGAGCCTGGAGGCGCTTCCTGACTGTGGGAGTTTGAGCTGGTGTGTTTCCACCACCAGCCCAGACAGACCTGCTGCCCCCCCAGAGGAATGACCACCTCCCTAGGCTGCAGCCCGCATTGAAGGGAACTGAGAGGCCTGTAACGTGTCTGTGAGCTCAGTAGCCCAGACCTTGGGGCTTCTCCCTTTTTTTTGTCCAGCACAGAACCACAACTCCAGGGAACCCTGATTCTGATTCTGCCTTCCAGATAATTCTTCCCAAATCCTCCTGTGACCCCGCAGCCCCTGCCAGAGGCTCCTCGGCTGTCCTGTCCGTGCAGCATTCTAACCCTCTCCATGCTGCTATTGCAGATTTTTGCTGGTCTTCAGCTGCCTGGTGCTGTCCGTGCTGTCCACAATTCAGGAGCACCAGGAACTTGCCAACGAGTGTCTCCTCATCTTGGTGAGTGCCAGAGTCCGGGTCTGAGCGAGGCTGTGTAAGGTAGCACCTTGGGGTTCAGGGTAGAGGGACAGAGAGGCTTCTCCTACTGTGGCTCAGAGAGTGGCTTGCTATGCTGTGTTCCCGGAGTTGATGGCTGCCCCTCTCTGGACTTCATCTTCTGCTTTAGAGCAAGTGTTGAGGGACCTCCTGCCGCTAAGCCAGGGCTGATGTTGGGCTCAGAGAAGAGGTTGAAAAAGCCCTACTCCTTCTCAGGACCAAAACTGCTAACTCAACCCCTGGTGTGATTTTTTTTTTTCTCTCTCTCTCTCTCTCTCTCTCTAAACAGAAGCACCTTGGAAGTGGACAGCTGACAGATAGCCACCCCTTAGGTCACCCAGTCAGGGTTACCGAGTCTGGGATAGCTGGGAGGGGGAGGGCAGAGTGAAGCTCAGAAAAAGCCAGACAGCTGGTGGACAGGAAATGGAAGACAGACCGGGGCTTTCAGTCTGTGGAAGGCGCCACGTGCCTTCTGGAATTCTCCTCGGGTCCAGCCAGGTGTAAGAACGTCCAGGAGAGGTGGTCTGAGGAAATCCTGGTACCCCTAACCCAAGGACTCCGGGCTGGGCCGGTGCTGTGTGACCTGGGCCCTCGCTCCTGGAGGGTGGAGACGAGAACTCAGGCCCCTGGTCCCACAGGAATTCGTGATGATCGTGGTGTTTGGCCTGGAGTACATCATCCGCGTTTGGTCCGCGGGATGCTGCTGCCGCTACCGAGGATGGCAGGGCCGCTTCCGCTTTGCCAGAAAACCCTTCTGTGTCATCGGTAATAAGGCCTGCCCTGCCCGCGCCTGACCCCTGACCCCAAGCCTCAGGGTTGACGCCCTGATGCCACCCCTGACCCAGACCCTCGCTGCTGACAGAGATTCCACGACCCTCCCGACCCTTCCCTCCACGCCTCCCACCACGGTCCTCCCCCCTCCCTCCCCCCCACAGCCCCAGGATCGCCCCCCCCCGCCCTCCCCTCCCCCGCTCTCCCCCGCAGACAGCCCCAGGATCCCCACCGCGGGTCCTGATGCACGGTGGCTTGGTGAGCTCGCCTGTCCCGCCCCTGCAGACTTCATCGTGTTCGTGGCCTCGGTGGCCGTCATCGCCGCGGGCACGCAGGGCAACATCTTCGCCACGTCTGCGCTGCGCAGCATGCGCTTCCTGCAGATCCTCCGCATGGTGCGCATGGACCGCCGCGGCGGCACCTGGAAGCTGCTGGGCTCGGTGGTCTACGCGCACAGCAAGGTGCGCCGGCGGGACGTCTCCCGGGGCCGGGGCCGGAGGTGGGGGGTGGGGCAGGGCCCGAGTCCAGCCCCAGGGTTGGGGAGACTGTGGGCCCGGCGGGGGGCCAGGCCACAGGGGCCGATCTCTGAGGCCCGGCAAGGGCCAGTCTGCAGGGGGAGGGCAGGTGCAGGCCAGGAGGAGGGGCTTGAGGGGTAAGGCGTTGAGGGGCTCAGTCGGAAGCTTCTGGTTAGGTGAGTCTGTGTGCACAGCAAAGTGGGGAGCTGGGGCGGGTGGGGGGGACTGGATGTTGGGGTGTGTGGGGTGTTGAGGGGCGGTGGGCCTGGGGACTGAAGTCTGAACCTGGAACCGCGGGGGGGGGGGGGTCAAGGGCGGGGCCGGGGGCGTACCCTGAGGTCGGGAAGGCGGGGCAGGGTCTCCCCGGAAGGAGGAGCTGGGAAAGAAAGATGCGCAGTCGCCCCCAGGCAACTCGAAGCGGTGGGGCGCCTTTATCCCCCCTCCAGAACACCTCTCGGGGTCATTCTGGGAAACTCCCACCTGCCCCCCTCTCCCAGGTACGCACAGTATTAGGCGCTTCCTTATACCCCTCTGGCTCGGCCCTCCTGTCCTGACGTTTTCATCTTTGCTGTTACCGCAGGAGCTGATCACCGCCTGGTACATCGGATTCCTGGTGCTCATCTTTGCCTCCTTCCTGGTCTATTTGGCCGAGAAGGACGCCAACTCTGACTTCTCCTCCTACGCCGACTCGCTCTGGTGGGGGACGGTGCGTGAGGGTCTGTGCAGGGCTGCCCTTCTCCCTGGGACCCTCCCCTGCGTGACCATTGTAACCCTGACTCAAGGTTGAGCGGGCCAGTCTCTGTCCTCTCTGCTAAGGCTGGGACCCCCTGTGACCAGCCCCTGTGTTAGCCCCCATCCTGCCCCAGTAAATCTGCTTGTGCTCCATGTAGTTCCCCACACCAAGCCCTTGTGACCTTACCCCTGACCAGCATGGTGGAGTGATGGGAAGGGATCCATCTATGCCCCTAACCAGCCCCTGTGAGTGACCACAGGGCACCGCCCTCACGATCAGGCTCCTACCTGCCTGCGTCCCAACAAGCTCTTGTGGGTGGCTCCCGAGACCAGCCCTGAGGGTAAACTGTTTGTGTCCCCAGATCACACTGACAACCATTGGCTATGGTGACAAGACACCGCACACGTGGCTGGGCAGGGTCCTGGCTGCCGGCTTCGCCTTACTAGGCATCTCCTTCTTTGCCTTGCCTGCCGTGAGTCGCCATCCATTTAGGATCTCCCATCCCGGGGGAGAGAGGTCCTGGGGGCAGAGCCTGCCAAGCCCCTAGCCCGCAATTGCATGGATGGGAAAGGGACATCTCAGATGGGCAGTGATGGAGACCTTCTCTGCCTTTTGCTGTCCCCCCCCACACACCCCCCCCAACCACGCCTATTCCCCTAGGGCATCCTTGGCTCTGGCTTTGCCCTGAAGGTGCAGGAGCAGCACCGGCAGAAGCACTTCGAGAAGAGGAGGATGCCTGCAGCTAACCTCATCCAGGTACAAGACGCCAAGGAAGCATGAAATGAACTGGTGTATCAACTCTGTGTGTTGACCCACGCGTCCCAGTTTCGCAATTGTGGCTCCACGTTGAGGCTCAGAGAGCAGATGTGACTCTTCTGGGGTCACGTGCCAAGTCAGAGGCAGAGCTGGGATGCTAACTGGGACTGCTAGAAACTTCTCTTGCTCCCTGGGCTCAGTTCAGGACTCACCAGAGCTGCCCCACTGTCCAGCTCCAGCCCCAACTCTACATGGCCTGCATTGGAATGGGGCCTAGGGCCTCTTGTCCTGCCACAGGCCTCTGTCCTGTCCTGTCCTGTCCTGTCCTAGGGTGCAGTCATCAGTAAGCTCATTCCACAAGCACTCACACAAATGAATGGTGTAGCTATAAACTGAGATTAAACACGTTGAAAGAAAGAAATTGTTCTCTGAAGAGTGTTTAACAGGGTCCTGGCCTGATCTGACCTTGAAGGGGAACTCAGGGATGATGACCTTGGGAAATTGACACTCGAGTTGAGAGCTGGAGGACCGGTAGGAGTCAACTAGGTGTAGAGGTAAAGGGGGGAGCATTCAGGGTAAGGGAACAGCATGTGCAAAGGCCCTGTGGTGGAGGGGAACATGGTGTGTTTGGTGAACTGGAAGGAAGCTAGGGAGGCTGGAACAGAAAGCTCAAGGAGGAAGGGTTTGGGGAAGTGGGTGAGGGCCAGACCCGAAGGCCACGGGGAGGAGTTTCCCATTTTCCCATTTTCTTAAGAGCAGGGAGGAACCACTGACAGGTATAAAGCAGGAGTGGGTGACATGATCAGATTTGTGTTTTGAAAATAAGTGAATGGATTGGAGGGTGACCCAGGTGTGTGTGTGCGATGATAAGAGGCTCTGGCCACAGTGTGGGCAAGGCACGGCGCCGGGTGACCTGACTGGCATAGCAACAGACGAGATGGGGAGAAGTGGGCCGATTCTGCATAGTTAGGAGGTGAAATTAGCGGCATCAGGAGTGAGGAAGAGAGTGAGGGACATGTGTGGGGGGTGACTTCCAGGTTTTTGGCTTGCCCAACTGGATGATCGATCGCCTTCCTCCCTGGAGGGGGGACCAGATCTGAGACACGAGGAATGTGAGCTTGGCTGGAGCACGTGGAGTCTGGGGGGCCTCAGCCCCTGAGCAGTGATGTTGACGAGGCAGCTGCATATGCGGGTCTGCGGCTGGGCGGAGAAGGCTTGGAGCCGTTGCACCTGGATAGTAATGAAGCCCAGGGCACGGATGAGTTCACCCCGCAGGGAGAGGAAAGACGACGGAGGAGACAAGATGGTCCAGAATGCTTAGGAACCTCAGCAGTTAGTGACAGGGCCCGCGGAGTTGAGCCAGTCAGGGAGACAGAGGAGGAACAGCCAGAGGGGTGGGAAGAAAACCAAGGAGCGTGTGGTCTCAGTTTCCCCCACTGTGCTGAGGCATTCTGATAGGGCATGGGCTGAGGCAAGGGCTCCAATTTTATATGAGTCTGTGACTCAGCCCTGGCTTCTCTCGAGTCAGGGTGTGTGCAAGAGAAGCCCCTGCGGGAAGTAGTTCAGGGAATACTGGCACATCCCAGCTTGGCCTGCTCCCAGCATGCCACCCTCGCACTCCCTAATCCAAGTCTGACTCACCCCCACTTATCTCTCCTCCCCAGGGTGGGAGCCCGTCCCCATCCCTGCTATCTCGAGCCACCAGCCCAGCCTTTCCTTCTCGGCATCCCCTGGGGCACAATGGCCGTTGTCCCCCGGGAGCTGGCCTTCCAAGGGGCATTGTAGGGGCAGGCGGCTGGCACTGTCCAGGCCAAGAGACAGCTGGTATTGTGGTGCCCATAATTAATGAGACAGCTCTGGCAGCTGCTCCCCAGCTCAAGCCAGGGGCCTAGGCAAGCAGGAAGTAAAAATATTCCTGTCCTAGGAGGGTGCCTGGCCAGTGAGGTCAGCAGTGGGCAGTCCCTTAAGGACAAGAGGCACCCGAAGTGGTGGTGGCGGGGGGGCATCCAGGGCTCAGTTGTGCTCTGTCCATGCCTCCCTGCCCTCCCTAATCACCCCACTCACAGTCTCTCCTTGGCTCTTCTCGTTACCTGGAGGGAGAGGGACAGTCCTTCCTCTTGTCCAGCCCTCATCCCTCCCGCTGCAGAGAAAATCCTGCAAATTTGTGGATGCTGAGGGGTTGGTAGGTGATGCTCTGATGCTCTTTCCTTCCCTCCTCAACCCCGTGGGCAGGGACAGGCAGCTGCGAAAGATGGGGCGGACTTATTAGTAGTAATTATAATTCACGCGATCAGTATTTATTCCCCTGACGTTTGCAGAGCACCTACTATGTGCTAAAGGATACAGCAGTGACCAAGACACGGCTTAGAGTCTAGGGGGAGAGGAAGACATTAATCAAATGCACAATGAATGGAGATTTACTAGCTGTGGTGGGAGGAGGTACCAGGAGCGTTCAACAGGGGAACCCGGTGTTAAGTGTCTTCCATATGCCAGGCACTGCACTTGGCATTTAATACACATTTGCCCTTTTAATCCTCATGATACCCTGTTAGGTAAGTAGTATTACATCCGGTTTACAGATGAGGAGACAGGGGTTCTGCAGCTTCCCTTAATTTGTCCATGCTAGTAAGGGGCGAAGCTGGGACTGGAAACCCATGTCTGCCTTACAAAACCCCAGCTCTTCCCTTAGACCCCTGGCTCTGATGCCCACCTGCTCCCTACCTTGCGGAAGTCTGTCTGGTCCTGCTGATGGCTATGGAATTGAAGCTGGCCTCTGGCTCTGAGTGCCCTTCAGCCGAGCCAAGGACTGGGTTCCTTTGAGGGCAGAGGGCCGGTGAGGGGCTCAGAGGCTTACCTGATGCTTTGTCCCCCTCCGCCTTCCTCTCCCTCATACGACCAGGCTGCGTGGCGCCTGTACTCCACCGACACGAGCCGGGCCTACCTGACGGCCACCTGGTACTACTATGACAGTATCCTCCCATCCTTCAGGTAGGCCCTGCCTTCCGGGGGGGGGGGGGCGGGCGTGGGCTGGTGGTAACACCCCTTGGGGACAAGTGGCTGGGACTCAGCCCTGGAGGGTGGGGAAGGGGTGATGGCTCCCGGAGGCGTTATCGGGCTGGCTCTGCAAATCCTATGTAACGCAGAGCCCGGAGTGTCCTCTCTCCCGCCCTGTTCTGCCCCAGGAAGGCGGTGGACACTGGGCATGGGGTGGAGCCCTGCCCCATGGGGCTGCACCCCGGTTTCTGGAGAGCTGGCCGTCCGTAGGCTGACCCACCGGGCTGCCGTTCAGGGCGGTGGGCAGCCAGCTCATCTCCCCTCCGAGCTGAGGGTAGGGTTATTCCTTACCAGCCGGGTAGAGCAAGTGTGGGAGGGGCAAGAACGCGTGTGCCAGAGTTGGGTTCACGGACACACCCCAGCACCCGTGTGTGTGAACGTGACCCTATTTTTACTGGCCCTAGCACCCGGAAGTGGGTTCGTCCCACTGGCCCAGGCCAGGGTAGGACTGCCCCCGGGGGTGGCTCCACGAAGAGGATTATTAATAGCCATCTCCGAGGTTTGTGTGGCCAGGTGCCCGGCCAGGCCCTTGGGCAGGAATGGAGACCACAGAGTGTGGCTCAGTCCCGCGGGCAAGCGGGCATCTAGCACGAGGCTGGGCTAGGCTGCTGTGCTCAGCGCTTCTGCGGGCAGGTCTTTTTCCTGATTAGTTCTCCAAGAGCAGCTCTTGCGTGATTCCACTCACCCCTACACCTGGCTCCCCCTCCCTGCTCCCCCCTGCCTCCAGGGGCTTCCTAGGGGAGGAACAGGAGAGAAGGGGCTGGGAAGGGGGGCTCCACTTGACAGGACGCAAGCTCCTACCTCAGAGACAGGGGTCGTAGAAGGAGCCTCCCTTTCCAGGGGTAGACTTGGGGAGTGGGGCAGGGGCTGGTTTGTTAGAAGTATGGTGTATGTGAGGCGGAGGGAAGATTTGGGGATAGTGTTGGGCCCTCCAGTAAGAGGAACAGAGCTTTGGTATGGAGATTCTAGGTCCCTGGGCCTGCTGCTCCTTGGAGCTCAGTTTCCCCATCCATACAATGGGAAGGCAGAGGGGAGATATCCTCCTTGGGTTATGGAACCAGGAAATGCCCTGGAGGCTTAGGAAGAAGCTGAGCCCCAATCTGGTCTCCAAGAACCCAGTGGCAGGAGTGGATTCTGCAGGAATGGGAAGCCGGGCTAGCTACCCAATCAAGTCGCTCTCCTGCGCCTCAGTTTCCCCCTAAGATCCCGTCGGATCTGGAGGGTGAGGATTTCAGGGCTGCCGCTGGCCTCCAGGGAGGCACAGCTTCATGTCTGGGCACTCTGCTTGATGAGCAGAGAGGAGGCTGGATTTGAGCTCCCACTTGCCACCTTCTGAGGGTGCCCTCAAGTTGTGCCCCGCCTGCAAAACCGTACCCAGCAGCCCTGAGGATTTCCCAAGAACTGGGTGCAGAAAAGGAGGGAGGAAGGCTCGTCTCTCCCACCTGCGACCCTGCCTGTTCTGGCTTGGGGTGTTTGGTGAGCACCTCTAGAGGCAGAGCCTGGCAGGATCTGAGCTCTGGAGCTCGGTGCCCACCAGGTGAGCGGGTGGTGCCACGGCCCTGCCTGCCGCTGATGGCGCCCTCTCCTGCAGAGAGCTGGCCCTCTTGTTTGAGCACGTGCAACGGGCCCGCAATGGGGGCCTACGGCCCCTGGAGGTGCGGCGGGCGCCGGTACCCGATGGAGCACCCTCCCGTTACCCGCCCGTTGCCACCTGCCACCGGCCGGGCAGCGCCTCCTTCTGCCCTGGGGAAAGGTAGGGGCCCCCCGGGGCCGCCACCTCCTCTTGCTTCTCCTCCTCCTCTTCCATTCGTTGTCTCATCCTCTCTCAGACCTGCCTGCAGCCACCATGTGGGTGTCTGGGCCCGTTCTGGGGACTCCCCGGCTTTGTCATGAGGCCTGGGCAGTTGTCGTCGGGTGGCCTGACAGGTACAGACGGAAAGCCTCCCTGCAGAGGCCAGGCTGGACTCACCTGTTTGTCACCTGGGGCTCTAAGGGTCTGAGTGGGGGAGCTATCCGCACTGTCCTTTCCCAGCACCTCCTCCATTCATTCCATTGTCCTCTTTCTTTCTCTGTTTCCGCGTCCCCCTCACTCTTCCATCCCTGCACCCCCATCCCTCCTGGGCAGCTGGAGAGAGGAGGAGGCCGCTGGCCACAGGTGCTTACGGCTCAGGTAATCGTGGGCACCATTCTGGGGCATGAGGGCAGGGAACCCCCTCCCCCAGCATGTTCCTCTAGAAGGGGCTTGCCCCTGAACTTGCCTCTCGGGAGTGAGGAGCCAGCTGGAGAGAGAGCTCTGTGCCTAAGAACCGCTCTAGGACCTACGTAAACGCAACCAATGACTAATGCTCTTGTCTTGTGCAACCCTTGTCCGCAGCTTGGCTAATCCCACAGGGTCCTCTTGGGATGCTCCTATAATGCCTTTCTTCCTTACTGAGGGACATTTTGCTGCTCGTAACTGTCTCTTTCCCCTTGACCTGTCTCTCCTGGAGCTTCTGCATCCTGAAAGAAGAACAAAGAAAGAACGATGCTCACCCCCACATAAATGTTCAAAATAGTGGAGTTTCAGGCATTTTTGGATAAGGGAAGCTCACTAACTCACAGTATGGGAAAGTGGCCGCTCCCATAGAAGTGTAGCTTTGAGGTCAAGGATTCAATCCCCCCTCATCCCTCCCCTGACCCCTACCCATCTCTTTCTTTTGTTTCATCTTCACACATCATCCCTGATCAGCCAGGTAGACATCTGGGCGTTGAGCCTCAGTTGTGATTCTGAGGCCAGGACCCAGAACAAGGGAGGGGAGAAGAGACCAGCCATTCAGTGATCAGAAGGTGGCGTGGTGAAAGTTTGTCTCTGCCGCCTGATGCTGTGTGCCCTTGAGAGACAGTCACTGAGGGACTCTGGGCCTCTGGGTCCTAGGCGGAACATCAGCAATGTTTAGGATGATCAGGGGCTCTGGGTTCTCTGGGTTTCTGGGCTTAAAAGGCCTGGGGAACAGGGAGGAGGGAGTGTTGGTGCAAAGGATGCTGGGAACGACATTTCTTCCCTCTTCTCTGTGAGGGCATTTCTGGCCAGGGGCCGAACAGGAAGCAGGGAGAATGAGGGTCCCTCCAGGTCAGGGGGTAGAGGGAGGGGCAGCATGACTGGGCAGGCCAGGCTGGGAGCTCCCTGGAAGAGAGTCCCTGGTGTGGTCCTAGCCCGATTCTCTTGTCCCTGCCTGAAGGCCCTTCACTGTCCTCCCCAACCTCACCCAACCACAGCTTATAGGTAAGACTCAAGAGTTTTGGTATTTGAGCAGCCCTGCCCAGGGCCTGAACCAGTGCTCTCTGGAGCGTCCGGTTTGCTCTGGTCTCACCTTGCCTGGATAGAAAGGTACTGAAAATTGAGACTAACCTGGAGCGGAACACCCCTCCCTCCCACCGCTGCTCCAGGACTCTGGGTCCCCCAAAGCCTAGGACCAGATGACTGCTAGGGGCTTGGCCATCACTAACTCCCAGCCTTGTGTCTGTCTGCCCTGGAGTATCTGTGTGCCTGGGGCTCACGGTGATGGTGGTGGAGTGTCCCTTCTTCCCAGAGACCCTAGGGGTTTGAGCTGTGACTTCTAGGACATCAGTCATCAGGCTCAGGCCAAGTGGGCATATCCTCACTCTTGGCTTTCTGGACCTATGGGGTGGGTACTCCAGACAGGACCCCCCCCCCACACACACACACCCACATACACTTATATACTCCTCCTCATTGGTCATCCCCTTAGTGCTACTTGTGGATGGACCCAGGCTGAGCACGTTCCAAGACTACAAGGAACAGAACTTCCTGGGGGATGGTATTGCCAGGGTCAGCACCTCCTCTCTTTGAGGTTTCTCGATGAGGCGCTAAGATGATATTTCTCAAGGCATGGTCCACTGACTTCCTGAATCAGCACCTGTGGGGTGTTTGTTCAAAATGCGGATGCCCGGATGTCTCCCCAAGCCCACAGAAGGAGAATCTCTGGAGAAGAGGCACAGAATTCTGCCTATTTAACATGCTCCCCAGGAGATCCGTGTGCAGATCTTGAGAATCTCTGCATCCTGGGGATGCGGGCTGGAGGATGATTTGGGTGGGGGTTCTTCTCTCCCACCAGCCACAGGAAGCCAGACCCATCCTGGCAGCCCCCCATGCTCTCCCCACCTGCCCCCCTCCCCACTAACCTGTTTGTGTCTTGTTCTCAACTTCCAGCCAGATGTTTAGTAATAAACGGAGTTTCTTTCGGATCCACGCCAGCTGGAGACCGAGGTACCCCCTCGCCTGCTCCTCCTGTCCCCACTCCTCCTTGCCCCAGCCAGTTCGGGGGCTGGAGAGGGGGACAGGATAGGCCAAGGACAAGGTGCATGTGCCTGCCGCCTGCCGTCTGCCTTGGGTCCCTGATGAGCCTCTTACCTTCCTGGGGATGCCTCTGCCAGGTCTGGGGGGCAGACTCTGGAGGGACTCTGCCAGGAGGGACATCGGTAGGAGCCTTGGGATGAGTTCTGGCTCTGCCGCTGACCCCCGTGTGAGCTTGGTCAAATTGCTTCCCTTCTCTGGACCTCAGTTTCCCATCTGTGGAATGGGCAGATTGAACTAGAGGCTCTCTGAGGGTCCTTCCCACTCTGACTTCTGCCGGGCTTTGGGTTTAGCTTCCTGGCTTCCCACTGCCCACCTAGGGACCTAGAAGATGCCTGAAGGAGCTGGGATTGGCACCTCTTCTGCTAACTCTAGAGCCCAACTCTTAAAGCTGCATCACCACTACCTTCCTTGGTACCTGCCCTGTGCTAGGCCCTGCACTAGGGACACAGTGATGAATAAAATGGTGCCTGGAGCGTTGCAAAGAGCAATTGCTATTCAGTGTGATGAATGCAACAAAAGGAGGAAGCAGAGGGGCTACGGAGCCAAGGTCAGGCACTTCACCTCCCAGAGGAGGCCCCAAAAGGAGTGGACGTGAGGGAGGGCATCCCAGGCCAAGGAAGCAGCGTGCACCAAAGCAAGGAGGTGAGAGAGCACAGCCGTGGGAAGGGAGCAGGCAGCCCAGTGTGGCCAGATTTGAGAGTGGTGGTGGGGGGGGGGTCAGGAGTGAGGCTGGGGGCAGAGCCGGATCCCGAAGAACCCCAGAGCCCTGCATGAGCATCGTCCTGTAGGCCCTGCCTGGCATCCTGGGCTCACTGAGTCTCGGGTTTCCCCAAAGTGCCTCTGGAGCTTTGTGGGGTTGAGGGGCCCAGGGGTAGATGGGTGACAGAGCTCCTGGCTGCTCATCCAAGACGCAGTGCCTCTTAGGAATAGGGCTCTGGATCTGAACCCGGCCACCACTCACTCGCTAGGAGACGGTGACCATAAGCCCTGGGGGCCTCAATTTCTTCCGAAGTAAAACGCAGACGGTAATAGCATCTGCTTCCACTCGAACTGGGCCTGGCTCATAGGAAGTGCTGTGTGAATGGTTGGCCTTGTTCAATGTGGTATGTTGAGCAGTTAAGGTCTTATTTAAAAAAAAAAAAAAAAAAAAAAAAAGCTTGGAAACCGTAGCTGAAGGAAATCGGGATACCCCTGAAGGGTTAAGCCAAGACGTCGCTGGGTTAGATCTGCCCCTTTGCAAGGTGACTTCAGCTATGTGGGCATGATGGCCAGGAAGGGCAGGGCCAGAGAAGAGGGGCCAACATTGAGGCTGCCTCTATAGTCCTGAGAAGAGGGGCTTTATGCAGCACCAGAGGGGTAGGCTGCCTCTTCCCCGCGCAAGCTTGGCCTTCGGTATCAGAATCCTTAGAGTCATTCCATGTGGAAGCGAGCATAGGGGTGGGTCCAGCAAGGCAGTCAAGGGCAGCTTGTGCCCAGAGCTTGCCCCCACCTCCCACCCAGGATAGCCTCAGTCAAGCCTACCCCATCTGGGTTCCAGGCACCAACCGACCCCTTAGGCCAGTTTCTCAACCTCGGCACCATGGAAGTTTGGTTCGGATCATTCTTCACTGGTGGGGGGGGGGGGGCTGTCACGTGCATTATGTAGCATGGTTTAGCAGCCTCCCTGGCCTCAACCTGCTAGATGCTGGGAGCAGCCTCCAGTGGGCCAACCAAAAATGTCTCCAGATAGTACCAAACGTCCCCTAGGGAGTAAAGATGCTCTCAGAGAATCACTGCCCTAGACACTCTCCTAATTGCTAGTCCCAGAAAAAGAACACAGTCTCTCAAGTCAGGAAAAACTGGGTCCTGGTCCTTGCTGCATCCACAAGGGCTCTGTGACTTTGGGCAGGCGGTTTTACCTCCTTTCCAGTCTGTAAACTTAGGATGGTAAACGTGGAGCCCAGCACACAAAGTGGCCGAGAGAGCTGGGAGGGCCAAGGCATTCAGACAGGACCTTGAGTGTTCTGAGGAGCTTGGGAAGGGAAGGAGCACTTCTGATGTCCACCGTTTGCCAGGTTTCTTTCCATTTTGTTTGAGCATTTAGGCTCCAGAGAGGCTGACGTGAGCCATTTCCTGGGCCCTGCCCAAGGAGCTGGAATCTAGAACCACCCCTGGGAAAACAGTGCCTCCTTCTGTTGCAGAGAGGCCCAGGGCCTCTGGCTGGAAAGTTACAGAACCCCACAAACCAGGCTGGAAGCTCCTTCAACCATCACAGCATCAGAGCTGGAAAGGGACCTTTCAAGGCCTCTAGTGCAAGCCTCCAGACCCGTTCCTCCCTAAGTCCCGCTGAGAGCAAGCTCAGTCTTGCTTGCACACTTCTCGTGACAGGGAGGTCACCCCCTTCTCCCAGAACGTCATTGGAGTGATGTGCCGGGCGCAGAGATCCGGGGTTTCAGGCCCTTGGCTAAGCGGCAGGGCCTTCTCCACCTCCCTCTTGCTCTCCCCCTTGGAGGAGTGGGGGACAAAGGAAGGGGTTGCACGGGCCAGGTGGGTGGGGGGTGCTTGCCAGCATGAGGAGAGCCCCAAGGAATGGCTCTGCAGAGGAAAGTTTGGGAGAGCCAACCTCAAACTTTGGTTGGAACCTTTGGGATGCATTGAGGGCATCCTGGGCCAGCAAACAGCATGCTGGATTGTGGGGCTGCCTCGTCCTTCCTTTCTGATATCCTCAGGGCCCCAATCCATGACCTATGTAACCTCTCCCTTCTGGGCAGAGGCCCCTACTCCTAAGGATGGCCCTACATCCTGGCTGCCTTCCCGAAGGTGCCCCTGGTTTCGATGTCTTCCTCACCGCAGCACCTTGGCTCTGTACCCTGGACCCCATGCCCCAGGCATGGGGGACCCTAGCTCCCACCCAGCCCTGAAACCAGAATCTGTCCTCTGCTTAACTCTTGACCCGAAAGCCCCTGACAGTAGGCGACACAGTTTCCTCCCCCAACCCTTGCCCCACCTTAGGCCTCCTCCAAGACTGGCTGGTGCTCTCCTGAGCCAGGGCCCCAGACGTTTGGGGTGGAAGGGCCCCCAACCTGGGAAGGTCCCCACAGCAGGGAGGCAGTGGTGACACCCCAGGGCATGGGATGGGGGACGTTTGCCTAGGTCCTATTCAGACAGTGATAACATGGTCCTTGAAACTCTTGGACACAGAGTTTCTGTACCAGGTACTGGCTAACCTGGGCACGTCCTGGACAACCTGAGGCCTTCCTGCATCTGTCTTCCTCCAAGATCTGGGGGGATGTGGTGGGGAGCTGGGGTGTGGGAAGGGAAGTCTGAGCACACACACAGACATGCACAGGTGCGTTCCCGTGCACACAGACACGTGTGGGTGTTGTTGAAATGGGGGTTCATTAGGCAGTGGGGGGTGTGGGTCTGGGAGGGAGGACATCAGTCCAGGTGGGCAGAGCTCAGGCAGTGGAGACCACAGAACCAGGTTACAGGCCTTCACCGGGAGGCTGGGCACCAGGCACGTCTGGGGCAGATATGAGGGCCCAGTAGCTGGACCCTCTGTAGCCGGCACACCGCGCCCCGTAATAGGGGCACTATTTACGCCGAAATCTGCGTGGTGCGGACCTTTGCACCGCCTGCAAAGCTGCACTAGGTCCTAAAGCCCTGACCTGACCGGTGTGGGATCAGAGAGCTCTGGCAGGAAAGGAAGAAAATGTGGACACGTGTCCACACCCTGGTACCTGGGTACCCACACCGTCACATGTGTGCACACGCACGCACACAGACACGCACACGTGCACAAACACACACCCTCGACTCCACGCGGCCTGCCTCTGTGTACAGTGAGGACCCAGAGGCCTTTCTCAGTGTGCATGGCCAGGTGAGCCTCTCCACCCCTCAGCAGCCTGTCTGTGCCCAAAGGGTGGCCATCTCCACCTCCACCCACCCACCTGAGCCAGACCCAGCTCTCCCATCCTCCTGTCTGTCTCTGACTCCTTTCTTGGGTCTCTCACTCCTTCCGTCCTGACATCTGTCTCCTGTGCACCCCTTATCTGTCCGCGCAATGAGGGGTGGGAGATGGGGGTAGGGAGGGGATCGGCTCAGACTGACCCTGCAGCAGCTTCTTGTAGGAGTCAGGGTCCCCCTCACCACACCCTTGTTCCATCCCCAGAGTCTCCACTTGGTGGAGAATCAAAAGCCAGTAGCCACGCCCAAGTCCTAAGTCAGCGGTGTCCCCACGCACACCCGCCCCCAGCTCCAGCTAACTCGGCTCTCTCCCCCACCCGACCTGCCCTGCCAGCAGCCGGATGGCCATCAAGGACCGCATCCGCATGGGCAGCTCCCAGCGACGGACGGGCCCCTCCAAGCAGCACCTGGCGCCTCCACCGATGCCCACCTCCCCGAGCAGCGAGCAGGTGGGTGAGGCCACCAGCCCCACCAAGGTACAGAAGAGCTGGAGCTTCAATGACCGCACCCGCTTCCGGGCCTCCCTGAGACTCAAACCCCGCACCTCTGCTGAGGGTGAGCCCCTGGGGGTCTGGGACCCAGGACCTACCTGCATGGGGGGCAGGGTGGGGACACAGTCTGGGCTGGGGGCAGAAAGACGGTTGTAGTCCCAGCTCTATAGCTGATGGACCATCTTTGGGCTCTGGTCTTCTGGTCTGTGAAATGGGTGTCGTGACACCTGCTTTGCTGGCCTCTGGAATCAGATGAGAATTCAGAGGGTGGCACTTGGTAGTGGTTAAGAGTACAGGCTTTGGAGCCCGGCTGCCTGGGTTTGAATCCTGGCCTTTGCCACTTATTGGAAAGTTACAGAATCCCACAAACCAATCTTGGGGGGGGGGTGCTGACCTATGGGAGTCTGGGCATGGCTAGTGCCCAGGGCCTCTTCTTCCCTGCCCAAGAAGCTGCCTGGCCTTCCCCCACTCCTGCCCCCCCCCATGGAACAAGGATAGTATCCCCTCTCCATGCAGCGTACTGGCCTGGGAAGAAGCATTTCTCTTCCCCGGGGAGAGAATGACTTGCTTTCCAGGGCCTTTCCCCCTTGTCTCCGGGGCTAACTGTCCTGGTGGGACCATAGGCCTTCCTCCGGGGTTGTGTGTAATTTGCCTCAGGCCAAACCAGAAGTGCCCTAAAGCAGCTTCCGCTCACCTGGCCACTGGGCAGATTCTTACTCTGACTGGTCGTAGGGTAGATGGGCACGCAGTAAACCAGGGTTTTCCACCCTGGGTAAGGCAGCTAGGGAGGCAGGAGCCTGGTCTGCCTCGTGCCCCCAGGAAGGTTCTGCACCCTTACTGAGCCTCTCTTTATCGGTATCTCTAAGGGTGGCTCGGCAAATGGTGGTCGGGGTTGGGAGTGGCCCCCTTCTGCTGCCACCACTCGGGCCCCCTGACTTTGCAGAGGGCCCCTCGGAGGAAGTGGCAGAGGAGAAGAGCTACCAGTGTGAGCTCACAGTGGACGATGTCATGCCTGCCGTGAAGACGGTCATCCGCTCCGTCAGGTGAGACTGAGGCCCGAGGTGCCCCCCCCCCCGGCCCCCCAATCTGTCTGCCACCCATTGCTGCTCCCCCGTCTGGGGCCTGCCCTCATGGCCAGGCCTGGCCTAGCTCCCGGGCACACCAGCTGCTGCCCGCCTGGCACCCTTGGCGGTGCTGGCTGGCGGGGGCCCTGGAGTGTGGGTGGGGTGGGAGGGGCATATGGCTCCCAGCAGGGTTTGCTCATCCCCTTCACGTCTGGACGGCCGGCTGGGTAGGGCGGTAGGCTCGGCTGCCCACCATGGTCCCCCTCCTACCCCCGCGGTGTCCTCTCTGTGTCTCTCTCCTCTCCTCACCCCTTTCTCTCCCCCTAGCTGTGTACCAGCTACCTACTCTCCCTGCGTCTGTCCTGTGTGCTCTTTCCCTCCATCTCTGTGTCTCACTCCCTTCCTTTTGCTTCTGTGTCTCAAAGTTCCTCTCTCTCTCCTTGGGTGTTTTGACCTCAGCTTGTCAGTCTCCCCCAGGGCTTCCTCTAGAGCAGTGCTTTTTCAAACCACAGGTCCCAACAGTTTGAAATCAACTTAGTGAAATCAACTTAGTGGGTAATGGTCAGCATTTAAAGAAAAAAAGAATAGAAAATAGCAGAGTGCATCCCCTGTAGGAAGGATAAATAATGTTTATGAAACCTACATTGAAGTTGTGTGTGTGTGTGTGTGTGTGTGTGTGTGTGTGTGTGTGTATCCTGGTTTCTGATGTAAAATGTATTTCTTATGGTGGGTCTTGGTTAAACGAGTTTGAATGCCCCTGCCCTGCTGACTCTACCGGCTGTCTCCCTGCCTTGACAAGAGTGGACCAGAGTCCCCCGAGCCCTTTAGCCATGGCTCAGCCATCATCTAGCCCCCAAGCTTCTTGGCGTGGAGTCCTGGCCTAGACTCTGTCTCCGGCGTGCAGCTCTAGCTCCAGAGACCTCCTTCACCCCCAGGCCTTCCAGACTCACCTCCTCTCTTCTCTGGCTGATGCATCCACCCACAGGCTCTTTCCTTTGTGCTCTTTGTAAAATCAGAGTCAGCTGGATCCCCCTCTACTCCCCAGAGAGTCTGAGGCCTCTCCCCACCCCACCCCCTTTTCATACATGCTGTCTCTCCCCCTCCAAGTGAGGCTTCTGGAACACATCGCCTGAGCTGCCACATAGCCTGGGTCAGCTCTCCTTGGCCACCCCACAGAGCAACTCACACCCAGCATACCCCAAACCTGCTCCTCCTCCCGTGTCCCCATTTCAGGCAGGGGCACCACCATCCATCCTGTTGCCTAAGCCATGGGCATCATTCTGCACTCAGACTCAGAAGCCTTGATGTCCCTTTTTGTCCTGAATTGCTCTAAAGCTGCCAGCTCCTGGCTCAAGCCCAGCCCCTAGGTCTAGTCTTCCTGCCCAAGACTCTGCCCCTCCAGGGCATTCTCCGCACAGGCTGGCAGAACCATCATGCTAACATAGAGGAAACCACAGGGCCCCTTCCTCAGCACCCCAACTGCTCATTGCCTGATCTCTGCCAGGGATTCAGGGCTCTTCGGAGTACCTCTTCCTCCTACCCACCAGCCTCCTTTGCAAGGCCAATCTCTTTCCCTGTCTTCTGTGCCACCCTACCTCCCCGGGGGGGGGAGGGGGGGGAACTGACCCCTTATCTTCACATTCTGTTCCAGCTACTTTGAATGGAATCTCGCTCATATGTCTCCATGTCTGTCTGTGTCCAGAAAGCCTCCCTTCATCCTCCTCTTGCCTTGGGGATGGAAAGTATCACTCTCAAGACTTGTCCTCTGACCTCCCCAGCTGAGGTCCCCCTTCTCCTGGTCCCAGACTATGAGAGGTCTCTCCATTCCTTGACACAGCCCTTGTCTCCCCATAATTGTGTGTCCTGTCTCCCACCCCAGAGCAGGGCTCCTGAGACCTGGGGTTGGATCTGATGCCCCTTGGGTACCCAGGGTCCAGCACAGTGGCACTAACAAGCATGTGTGGAGTGAAAGCAAAAATGTCTTCCCCTAAGTGGTCTTGATCATCAGTGTTCACAGATACCTGCCCTGTGTCCAAGCTAGCAGAGAGAAACCAGGCCCAGTCCCTGACCTCCCAGGCAGATACAGGCACATTAAAAACCAACCAACCAACCAACCAACCAACCAACCAACCAACCAACCTATGAGGGCTGAGGGTGGAACGTGGTGGGTAGGGAAGGAGGCTGGGAGCCTGACCCAGCAGAAGCTGTTTGCGGTGACCCAAGCAGAAGATGCCCTCATGGTAGGCAAATGGTTAGCAAAGGGATGGAAAGGGGGGCTGGGAAGGAATCCCCTCCCGCTGAGACCCCCCTCTCCCGACAGGATCCTGAAATTCCTGGTGGCCAAAAGGAAATTCAAGGAGACGCTGCGACCGTATGACGTGAAGGACGTCATCGAGCAGTACTCGGCCGGGCACCTGGACATGCTGGGCCGGATCAAGAGCCTGCAGGCTCGGTGGGTGCTCCGGCAGTGAGGCCGTGGCCCCAGCCCCCCACCCAAGGACTGCTCTTGGGAGCCCCTCCGCTCGCGCCCGAACAGAGCCCCGAGCGCCCCCTAGGGACCGCGGAGGGAGCTGGAGTTTTTGGCCTGGGCAAGGCCTCTGGCTTGCAGCTCGCCACCGAGGCTCCACCCTGCACCTGTTCCAAGCCTGAAGAAGGACCCAGGCGCAGGTCCTCTGTGCGAACCCTACTGACCGGCACTCCTCGGGGGACGTCTTTAGATGACTGTTTCCTGGTCCTAAAAGAATAGGATGAAAATAATCAGTGATCTCCCATCTCCCAAGGGGATAGGCAGATTGTCCTCAGTGGGACCCACCTCTGGCCTCTGGGACCCTCTGGCACCTCTTCTCTCCACCTAGCATATAGGAAGAATTCTTGCACCAGGACCCCAATCACCTACACCTTTCCCTTCTCCTCTTGTGGCCTGAATTATCACTGCCCATTCATTCACTTGTTTCCTTAAATAATCGTTGGGCTTTTGTTACTTGCCAGATAGTGAGGCTCTGGTGGAAAGCAAAATTCCCAGCCCCCGTGGAGCTTTGATTTTAGTGGAAGGAGAGCAGATGATAAAATAAGTGAAACTAGACAATGTCAGATGATGATAAAGGCTCAGGAGAAAACTAAGGGTTAGGGTGTTGGGGATTGTGATTTTAAATAGGCAAGAAGCTGACATTTGAAAACAAAAAACAAAAAACCGGAGGTGGGGCAACCAGCCCTGTGGCTGTTTAAATAAAGAGTTTTCAGAGGTAATAGCAAGAGCAAAGACTTGGGCAGGTGTCTGGGGTATTGTTTCAGGAACAGGAAGGAGCCCAGTGTGTCTGTTCTCTAGCCCGAGAGAAGTAGGCAAGATTAGAAGGCGAATGGCATTTGGACTGTTTAAAGCCCTGTAGGCCACTGCAAACACGCTTGCATTCATCCAGGGGGAGATGTAAGCCTCGGAGAGCTCTGAGCAAAGGACTGACAAGATCTGAGTTACATTTTAAAAGGAGCACTCTAAGTGCTGTGCTGAGAAGGACCTACAAGGGAGCTAGGGTGGAAGCAGGGCAATCAGTAAGGAGGCTACTTCAGATGTCCAGATGTCCAGAGATGATGGGGACTTGGACCAGGGTGGCAGCAGTGGAGGTAGGGAGAAATATGCCGACTCCAGATATATTTTGAAGGTAGAGCTGACAGGGTTTTCTGATGGGGTGTAGGAGAAAAAAAGAGTCAAGGCCTGAAGCCAAGGGTTTTGGCTTGAGCAACGGGGAAAAGTTGCTGTTTGTCGACCTGGAGAAGGCAATGACTGCGGCACGTCTCGCTCGGGAGAGTTGGGGAGTGTTGGGTTATGATGCCCATCGGACATCTAAGTGGAGTATTGCTCTGCAGCCAGACAGAGGAGTGTGGACTTCCAGGGAGAGGTGTGGGCTGGAGATACAGCTTTGGTACCAACAATGTACAGAGGAATTGCAAATCTGGAACTGAAGACGTCGCTTCGAGTGAATAAAGAGGTCCCAGGAGTGAGCCTTGGGGCCTACAATGTTTTGTGGCGGGAAAGGAGGAGGAACCAGCAAAGAAAAGTGAGAAGGAGAAGTCGGTGAGGAAGGAGAACCGGGAGAAGGTGGTGGTTTCCACCCCAAAAGAAGTGGAGGAGGAAGGGTGATCAGATGTGTCCGAATGCTGCTAAAAGGTCAAGTTTAATGAGGCCTCAGAACTGATCATGGAATTTAGCAACATGGAGGTCATTTGGATTTTGACAACAGCAGTTTTGGTGAGATGGTGGGAATGAAAGCGTGACCGGAGTAGGTATAAGAGAGAAAGGGAGGAGAGCAGTTGGAGAAGCGGACAGAGATAACATTTTCAAGAGTTATGCTTGTTTTTTTTTTTTAATTTTTTTTTCAACGTTTTTTATTTATTTTTGGGACAGAGAGAGACAGAGCATGAACGGGGGAGGGGCAGAGAGAGAGGGAGACACAGAATCGGAAACAGGCTCCAGGCTCCGAGCCATCAGCCCAGAGCCTGACGCGGGGCTCGAACTCACGGACCGCGAGATCGTGACCTGGCTGAAGTCGGACGCTTAACCGACTGCGCCACCCAGGCGCCCCTCAAGAGTTATGCTTGTAAAGGAGAGCAGAAAAATCAGGTGGGACCAGCTCCAGGCTTGTCCACCTTATAACCCACATCCCCGCTTGTGTCTCTCCCTCTTTTACCTGTCCTCCCACCGGGCAGTGGATTTACTTGTCATGTTCGTGTGTGGTGCCTTTGCTCGGCTAGTCTGAAAACACTCAAAGCAGGGGCCCAGGGCCCTCCATCCAGCTGTCTCCATTTGTCAGGGGCAAAATGGTCCCTTCTCCCCATTGCGGGCTGTGTCTCCCCGTTCAGCAGGCAATCTGAAGTTCTCGAGTGAGGGACGGGGGCGGGGGGCGCGTGACTATGTGCTTCGACGCCCAGAAGGTTACCTTCTTCCACAGGGTGGACCAGATTGTGGGCCGGGGGCCGGGGGACCGGAAGGCCCGAGAGAAGGGAGACAAGGGGCCCTGTGACACGGAGGCAGTGGATGAGATCAGTATGATGGGACGCGTGGTCAAGGTGGAGAAGCAGGTGAGTATGGGATGGAGTTTCGCTCGTATGGCGGAGCTGGTCGTTGACCAAGAAGCTCCGGAAGGCCGCGAGGTCCAGCACAAGGGGAGGGTGCACTTCTCAGCCGCAATCCTGAACACCCTCGCGGAGGACCCAAGCAGGCAGGGCAGACGAGTCCCGGGCCCCAAGATCCCCGCCCCACAGAGAAGCCGTGCCTCCTAGGAAGTCTGCCCACTCCTACCTGACGACCCCGATAAACCCACCCTCTCCTGCCAAGCCGCGCCTTCAAGTCGCTAACGTCTCAGATAAACCCGTCTAAATTTCACCTGTTTCCATGTAACCCCGCCTCAGTTGTCTGTCTCTAGCTCCCGGACTATTCCAACCAATCACAACTAAGTTTCCCTCCGGGAATACCTCGCCTCCCCACCCCCTCGCTTCCCTCCTTCGTCCCGCCCGCCGGCCAAGCTCCGCCTTTCCTGTCTCACCTCCCGCGGGAGGAGCCGCGTCTCCCAGAAGCGCCCCTCCCCGGCCAAGCCCCGCGTCCTGGCCCCGCGCTCCGCCCCCAACCCCGCCCCCACCCCAAGCCCCGCCTCCAACCGCGCCCCGCCCCCAGGTGCAGTCCATCGAGCACAAGCTGGACCTGCTGTTGGGCTTCTACTCGCGCTGCCTGCGCTCTGGCACCTCCGCCAGCCTGGGCACCGTGCAAGTGCCGCTCTTCGACCCCGACATCACCTCCGACTACCATAGCCCTGTGGACCACGAGGACATCTCCGTCTCCGCACAGACGCTCAGCATCTCCCGCTCGGTCAGCACCAACATGGACTGAGGGGCTTCTCAGGGGCGGGGCAGCACACGGCCAGCCCCTGGGCCTGGGGCTCGGACCCGCCCTCTGAGGCCTCCGGACTCCTCTCTTACTTGAACTTGCTCCCTTGTGGGGAGAGAGGCCACACGCAGTATTGAGCTGCCTGAGTGGGCGAGATACCCGCCGTGGGGGTGCCAGCGACCCACCCCACCTCAGGAGCGTGAGATGCCAGGCCGCACCGAGGGCAGCCGCCGCAGCTGCCCCGCGGCCTCCTCCGCACCCCCGCGCCCTCCCCCAGTGCCCTGCCCGTTCCATCAAGGCCCGACACAGACCGCCTGGCAGGGGCACTGTCCCGGGAGTGAGAGTGGGGCGCTGGGGTCCTGGGCCCTGACCCAGCTTCCAGCTATGCAAGGTGAGGTCTCTGGCCCGCCCTACGGACAGAGCAGGGAAACCCTCCCGCCAAGTCCCCGCCCCACTTGGGGGTGGGCCCAAGGTGCCCATAGGTACCGACTAACAAAGGACCCTGCCACGAGGCAGTTGGGCACCATATATGCAAACTATGTTAAATATGCAACTTTGGGGACCCCCATGGGGTCCCTCTGCCCCTCCCTCCTTGGGAGATGGGCCTCCAGCAGTAGCTGGTCTCAGGCTGCTTGGCCATGACCCTCATCCCTGTTCTTTGGCTTATCACCCCCTCCTCACCCCGCATGGGGCCTGTTTGTTTCTCTCTTTCCTCCCCAAGGGCAGTGCTTGGGCCTTTCTTCCATTTTGCAGGGACCCTCTCCCAGAGGCTCCTTCTTCCTGCTGGATGTCCACTTCCCTCCTTGGCCCTCCAGACACCTTTGACAGCACAAGTTTCTGTATTTGCCCCCACATCTCTCATGGACAGTGCTCCCATGGTCACACACAGTTTCCCCAGACATGCAGAGAGTCTCTCACACTCACAGTGATGCACACAACCACACACGCTTGGAGACACAAGCACACCGCCCCTCAGCCTCTCTTGGGCCTCTGCCGCTGATGCCACTGGGCAGGCCTTGCAGGGTGATGTCCACCAAGAGGGAGCCTGCCACTCCATCTGGGTAGGGGAGGGAGCTCTGAAGTGGCCCCAGGACTCTCCAGGCCTCACCCCAGAGTTTTACCAGCTCCCCTTTCTCAAGATCTACTTCTCACCGGTCCAGGAGCCCTATCTGCTGCTTCTGCTGCTCCCAAGGGCCCTCCTTGGTGTCCGTACAGCACAACTCAGGCTTCGACCTTGGGGGCCTGGACAGCACTAGAAAGACCCCAGGCCCTTCCCCAGCGTGGGTACCAGGCCTGCTTCCACCTAGGCTTGTCCCCTTCCTAGTCTCTCTCGCTCTCTGGGACAATAATGATGCATTTAGCAAGTATTTGTCGGGCACCAGCTGCGTACCTGGCACTCACACACACAGTTTCCCCTCGTTCCACACCCCGCTCTCCACTTCAGTTGGCAGCCCCCCCATACTGGCATAAGTACCCCCCCCCATCCACTCCAGGCCCCCAGCACCTCTTTGGTACTCCCTATCCTCCTGTCCCTCTTTTGTGAAGCCAATGCAGGTAGCAGGAGGGTGATGGGTAGTGGACCAATGGTGACCCTCTGTGGGGTGCCAGGGAACAGGGGCTCAGGCCCAGCTGCCTGCATCTCACGACTGGGGACCTGCATGCACCAGCGCCAGGGCTGGGGCTGGGTCTTCTCAGCCCCATGGTGCCCAGCCTCTGCCCCAACATACCCTCTGCATGTGACCATCATGTCCTGGGTGGAGCCTGTCCTGGCTCACCTCACCTGCACTGTCCCCAGACAGCTACCCTCCATCCCCTCAGAGACAGAGCTGTGGAGAGGGGCAGGAGAACGGGATTACCCTCTGACCAAAGGAGACTTGGGATGAAGCCTTCTCTCCTTCCACGATCAAGGTTCCCCCACCAACCCAGTTCTCGGATATGCAAGTACCTCACTTTGTTAACTTATTAACTTATTGGTTTCATTAAAATTTTCAGTAGGAGGTGGTTGCTTTTGGCTGTTCAGTGGCTGTGGGGTGGGGCACCTCGTCTGGGGGTGGGGATGAAGAAATTTGAATTAGTCAGCACCCTTTTGCTTGTAAACAACAAAAATCTAACCCGTTATACGTTAAGAAAAAAAAAAAAGAAAAGAAAATGAAACTTATTGGCCCAGATAACTAAACTGTCCAAAGGACAGAATGGTTGTAGGCACAGCTAGATCTAGGCGCTTTAACATGTCAGGGATCTGTCTTCTGTCTCAGCCTCCCTCCCAGGCAGGCTGACCTCTCATGATGACCCCTGGTGCTTACAAATTTACTTTCTCTTGGCTTAGGGCCCCAGTGAAAAGTGAGTACCAGCTTCCTAATCGTTTGTGTCAGTCAGGGTCCAATTAGGAAAACAGAAACTACACTTTTTTTTTTTTTTTAATGTTTATTTATTTTGAGAGAGACAGAGCCAGATCACAAGCAGGGGGAGGGACAGAGAGAGAGCTGTCAGCACAGAGCCCGATGCGAGGCTCAAACTCACAAACCTCTAGATCGTGACCGGAGCCAAAGTTGGATGCTCATCCGACTGAGCCGCCCAGGCGCCCCTACGCTAGGTTGTAACAAAGAGAATTTTCAATAGGGAACAGATTACATTGATATAGGTGGGTTTGAAAGAACAGAAAGAATACTAAGGTAACTGAGAGGAAATTCCTGCAGGAAGCAGCTACCTCTCCTAAGGCTGCAGGAATGGAGGGGAGAGGTTGGGGTTCGCAGAACCCACAGGCTTGACTGGGGGAGTTCTGTCTTGCTAGGGCTCAGAAATCTGAAGGGAAGGTGCTAGTGCCAGCACCTTTTAGGGGATACAGTGAAGCTTTCCTGGGAGTGCGGAAAAACAGCTAAGGGCTGGCACTGTTAGGCTATCGCTGTTAAGGTTATTAAGCAAAGGAAGAAAGAAGTCTCCACTCCTCCTGCCTTCCAATCTTTCCCTAATGCCTCTTATTGTCAAGGCCAGCTCACAAAGGTACTGTGGTTTGCAGAGTCCCAGCCCCAGGATCACAGAGCTGAGTGTAGAAGTCTGTGTTTGGAACTCTAAGACAATAGCTTCGTAACTGGCACAATCCACCCTTTTGGGCACTTGGTCCCCATACACATCAATCCACACGTACTTGAACATCCATATATAACAACAGTAGCTTCCACCTAATAAGATGAAACTACCTTGCAAATGAGGATAATAACCCTCTCCCCCCAAATAGGAAAAGCACAAAGTCCCACCGTCCGATAGATGTCTCCATCTCCAGGAGTTAGTCATTGAATCCATATTTGGATGATGTTACTTTCTCCTCTAATTAAGTCACAAGCCCACCTACAACTAAACAGTGAACTGTAAAGTTAGCAACCACTTACAGTCTTTATATAAAATAATAGGGGAGAAGAAGGAGGGAGGAAAAAATTAAGTACTTAATATACAATGCCCACACCAGACACAGAAGAAGATATGCATGCCTGTGAGGGACCTCCTTTGGGTAACTGGTCACAGTGCCATAGTTGATAGATATTTGTTTGTTGAGTAAATGTGTGTGTGTGTGTGTGTGTGTGTGTGTGTGTGTGTATATATATAGTTAATTGAGTAAATGTATATATATATAGTTAATTGAGTAAATGTATATATATATATACATGAGTAAATGTATATATATATACATTTACTCAATTAACAAATAAATTCTGTTTTATATATATATACATATATATATATATATATATATATATATTTATGGCTAATTGGGTAAATATGTGTGTGAGTGTGTATATATTTGCAATTCTCTTATATGTAATTGCCCTTAGCCAGGACATCAGCTAGTTGGGGTTCTTTGTGTGGTGGAGTGACCCAAATAATCATTCCCGAATGGTCTGGATCTTCCATGGGCCTGCGCAGTTTGGGGTGCCAAAGCTCTTTGCTAACTTTTACTATTGTCCGTGGAAGTACCAAGAGGGGCCCTGAAGGATCCCTGGGTTCTAGACGTAGTTCTCATTCTTATTGGGTAGCAATATCCCAATTTCCCTTTGGTGACGAGGACCAGTTAGGCAGGCAGCACAGTAACTCTTTCTTTGTCTGCTGGTGTAGTGGCATGAGAAATCCAAAATGACCGGTTAGAAGTTTCCAAATCCAATGCAGTGAAGATGGTTTCTTCCCTTCCTTTGAGAACTAAGACCTCCAGACTGGTGGAGCCCAACACTGCAGGGACAAGAAGCAAAAGTTTTGTGAGTGGGTGCAGTAGGCTGAAGGATCGCCACCCAAAGATAACAGATCCTAATCTCTGGAATCTGTAAACGTTACCTTGTAAGGAAAAGGGATCTTTGCAGATGTGATTAAGTTAATGATCTTGCCTCGGGGGAGATAATCCTGGATTATCCGGTGGGCCCTGAATCCAATTGTAAATGTCCTTTTAAGAGAGAAAGGCAGAGGGAAATCTTACACACACAGGAAAGGAGGAGGCAATTAGAGACAGAAGCAGAGACTGGAGTAGTGCGGCCAGAGCAAAGGTATGCCTACAGCAGCCAGAAGTGGGAAAAGTCCAGGAACGATTCTCTCCTAGAGTTCTAGAGGGAGGACAGCTCTGCTCGACACTTTGGTTTGGGCCCTGTGAGGCTGATGGTGAATTTTTGGCCTCCAGAACTGTGAGAGAATAAATTCTGTTGTTTCAAGTCGCCCAATTTGTAGTGACTTGTTACGGCAACTACAAGAAACTAATACTGTAAGTTATTTGGTGTCATAGTGGGAGAAGCTATTCTCACTACCGCTCATTGATGCCTGGAACTGTATATTGGAGCTGCGTTAAGGAGGCTAAGTCACTGTCCTCTCCATGATGGGAAGGGCCCAGGGAATCAACCTGGCACCAGGTGGTTAGATGAACCCCTGCAGAGTTGTGGCATGTTGGGTATTCAACATCTGTCTCTCCTGATGGTAGATTGGACAGACAGTAGTGGCATTAAGCAGGTGAGCTTTGGGAGGGGGGGGGTGTGAGTCCATATTGTTGAACCTGTAAATAGTCTCCCTTCTTGCCACCATGACCACGTGGTGCGAGAGCATGTTGAACGAGCCCTGGAGGAGTTGCAGAAAGAGGCCAACTGGTGTCCATGGGATGTGCCATCTTAGCCATCTGATTATCAAGAGCCTTGTCTGCCGTGGATGCTCTTTGGTGAGATTTCACTTGGGATAGAAATATCTTTACCCTCTGTGCCCATTGCTGAAAGTCCATCTAAATACCTCATCCCAAGTCCTCCTTGTCATCAATCCTCCAATTCTGTGCTTCCTAAGTCCCTGACCGTGCAGCCAAACCATTAGCCATCACCCCAAACCGGTGTTGATGCAGTACGGAATAGACTGAAGGATGAGTAGGATTTAGCCAGTTTTAGGAACTGGGTGGTGGCAAATGTTCCGGCTAGAGTGTCTAGCATGTATAAAGGTCTAGAGGCACCAGAGAGCATATGGCACAAAGGAATAGAAAGAAATCCCTGTGGCTGGGCCCAGGGAGCGAAGGAGAGAATGGTACAAGATGGGGCTTAGGAATTAGAGATCAAGGTCTTCAGGATTCCATAAGTCATTCATTCCAAAGAGATGGGACTTAACCGTGAGGGGATTTGGGAGCCAACTAAAGATGTTGACCAGGGATGAAACCGGGCTAGATTTCCGTTTTACAAAGTTTTCTTCCTGGGTTGGAAGAGGGATTTGAGGGAGCAAGTCTGGCTGTTCCCAGTTCGGAGACTGCTGCAGTAATCCGAGCAGGAGATGTTGTTAACCTAGACAAGTCCCATGGCATTTCACTAATTGAGTAAATGTCTATGGAGCACCTGCTGTATGTCAGGTCCTGGCTCAGCACAATACACAAGATGAACCGCTGCGGGAGACCCAGGTCTGGGCCTGAGGTCATCCAGCCCCTGGGGGAAACAGATGCACAGTTACCCGGTGCACACGCCGCTCTTTATCTTCCGAGTTTGTCTGGCTCAGCAAGGAGTGTTTGCAGGTGGCTATGGGAGTCCCCAAACAGTCATCAAATATGGCCTCGAGAGCAGATACGATTTTAGCTTGGTGTGTCTTTATCTATTGCTATGTAACAACTCACCTTACACCTTAATAGCTTAAAACAACAACCATTTTACTCGCTCTTGATTCTGTGGGTCAGCAATTTGAGGGGGGGCTCAGCCGAGCAGCTCTGCTGGTCTCACCTGGGATCACTAATGTGGTTGCCATCACCTGGCTTCTTGACTGGGGCGGGATGGTCTAAGATGACCTCACTGACCGGCTGTCAGCACCGTGGTTGGTCCGACAGGATGGATGGCTTGTCTTTGCTCCATGTGGCTTATCATCCTCCGGTAGATTCGACTGGGCTTCATTACATGACCAGAGGGCTAAGAAGCTAGGGCCTCTTAAAGGCTGTGGCTCAGAAGCCTTACCTAGCAGCTTGGGACTGCCGTGCCGCAGGGGCTCAGCTCATATGGGGTGCTCTGACTCTTGCAATTTTTACACTCTTGCAGATCAAAAAACCCCATGCTACATCTTTCCCACTTTAGAGAGCTTATGCGACGTACTTTGAACAGTTCCAGTCGCCGCAACAACTTCTTTGTTTTCCCTCTGAGAAGTTGACGGACACATTTTCCCCTTCCACACCCACCTCTTGCGTGCAACAAGATTGTGAAAGCTGCTATACTGGTGTCTTAGTTTGCTGCCATAACAAATGCTACAGACTGAGTGCCTTTTTTTTTTTTTTAAGCCCCAGAATCTTTTTTTTTTTTTTTTTTTTTTTTAGCTCCAGAACCTTTGCTACAGCATAGCCTATTTGGAACCCCAGTATAAAAGATAAAATCGATGCATACACACTGAGCATGTGCCCAGCATTTTGTTGCAAGCAAAAATAAATCGGATCTGTCTCCAGGAGGCTTTCTTTAACAGTTGTAGTAGACAGTATTATTCGTCTGAAAAGTCTTTCTCCTTTCCTTGTTGCCATGGCTACCTTTGGGTGGAGTAAGCTTCCCCACCTGTCTTACAATGGCTTTCCTTCAGATTCTGAGACAGAGTGGTGGGCAGAGGTTCACTGGGGAGTGCTCTCAGCAGATTCTTCTGTGGGGGATGTCAGGACTGGGCAGAGGGAGAATTTGATCTGCAAATGCAATTTCAACTGAGGCATCTGCTGACCTTCAGGAGCTAGCCCTTCAGGGTTTTGCCAAATTGAGGAAAGGAGGCAGGTCTTTGTTTCCCTGCTTCAGTCAATCACCTGCCGTGAGCTGCCCCCGGGGGAGGGCGTGACTTTGGGTAAGGCAGTTTCCTATGGCCAGGGGCAATTCCCAGTGAGTGATGGTTGTGGGCCAGCAGCTGGAGAATGGGTGCACAGGCCCTAAAGGTATCTGAGCACCTCAGCGTCCACTCCACCACTCCAAGCCCACTTTGGGCTTGGCCATGGGATTTACTTTGGCCATTGGTATGTCAGCGGAGTGGGGGGGTGGTGTGCGGGGAAGGACAGCATGCTTATTCTAAGGTAAGGCCATAAGAGGCAGAATGAATTCTGTCAAACCTCTTGGTGCATCCTTCCTCCACCACGAGAGACTCAGATAACTATTGTTCCTTCATCCTGGGTCCAGAATGAGCATGAGCAGACCTGAACCAGATTCAAAGTCAGGAGTCCAGCCTGATCCAGCCAATATCAGCTGAATACCATGCTTGACATACAGACTCAGGAGTATGGAATCATACTCGATTTTCTAGGCCACTGAGATTTTGGATTTGTTTATTTCACAACATTATCACAGTAAGACCTGACTAATACAGCTAGTAAGGTGGATTTTACAGGAAGCAGTGAGGTCAAAGGTTTACCAATGCACATCACAAAGCAGAACATTCCTTGAAATCTTGCCATTTGCAAGTACGCGG